>NT_033779.5:15000000-20000000 GCF_000001215.4 Drosophila melanogaster | reverse complement strand
TGGTTTGGGCCAAGAAAAGTTTCCACCGGAAATTACAGAATTTCCATGACACTTGCGAAAAGGCTTTAAAAAAGTTGTGCCATGAATATGGAGGGCAAGAATATGTCAGCAGCCGTATGACTAAAATATGTATCTACTAGATGTGCCACAAAAACTTTGTGGAAACGAGCGAGGGCCGACTCATTTATTTGTATATTATTTATGGAAATAGTTAACCACTTTTCCCTCACTAGCTGATAGGATTTATAAACGAAATTTACAAGCTTTCTTTTGAGACCATCTGGTTTATTTATTTAAGATTTCTTCTAAGGGAAAAGCTTTTAGTGTTTAAGTTTTAAGTCCTGAAAATCAAATCGACTTGCTCGTGAGCCATGCATCTTTGTTCCAACTTAAGAATGCTCTGCGCTTGGCAGATTCTGAAGGACTCACTGAACCACAAAGGACTTTCATTGTTAGACAAGCAAATATTGCTTAACGTAGTTTCGTTCTAAAAGCGGCTAACAGGTAACGTGCTTATGGTAAAATATTCTTTACTTAGGTGTTTTCCTCTACTATAGTGTTATTTAATTTAAAAGTTTGCGAGATTAATCCAGCTAATAAATATTTTCATACATTTTTTTTTTACAGTTGATGACAGCGTGGAAAAAGCTTTCAAGAACTGGAGGTAAGTGGAGATATGAAAAAGGGTTTGATCGGAACCGCAAAAGCATACGCACACATTGTAAGGGGCCCAAGGGACGAATCGGTATCAATCTTAATTTATAACAAATTTAATGTGGTTGTTTTGCTGTCGAAAGCAAAATTCCCTACGGAAACGGCGCTGGAAGAGCGCCTACACATATGCCAAATAATATGTACATATGTGCAAGGATTCGGTTCTGATGGGTTTTCGGTTGCCACCCTACGGGCCTTGAATCCTTAAATCCTTGTCGTCGACGCCCGTAAATATGCCACAAAAAATATTGAAATGGACGTCTTGGAACGTGTGTACGGCAAAACACACTTAAGTGATTTTATGGCCCCATTCAAATGTTTTCCAAATCAGCCGAACGTGAACCACCGAAGCTGAGGTTTTTCCTCCGTATCCATAAATTGCTTGCCAAAAACCTCAAGGCGTCTCCTTTGTTCCGGCATGTGAACAACAAGTGAAAAACGTTTATCAGCAACAAGTAGACAGAGTGTTTCCATGGAAAACTTCCTGATTTTCTTATCTTTAAGCTCCGCCTGTCGACGGTTCTCGATTGGCTTGGCCTTCCGATTGACGGACTGGCTGACTGACTGACTGACTGACTGAGTGCGCTATTGAAGGAGTGACTGCCGCAAGCGGTTAAGGCCTTGCATACTTAACTAGGCCACATTAAAGCGGGTCCTTCGAGTCCCGATAAATTATTGAGCGATTCCCTGCCCCTGAGTTGCTGGATTTTAAATTCGAATGCTTAATACGCGTTGGTACTCCGTTTGAAGGGCATTAAGCCCTGTGCATGCCCTTTTGGCCCATTCGATAATTGCTTTTCCCACACCCCTCTCACCCTGATGGAACTCTTTCCTCAGCACCAGCAGATAATGTATTTCAAATTGTTTACCGTATACGCAACGTACAACTTGACAAAAGTTTGTGGCAAATATTTACCTTACTCTCCCTCTCCATCGCTAATGTATAAATAATTGCATGTCACTTGGCGACTGAGCAAACACACACTTCATTGTTTGCCCCTGCGATTTGGAATCAACTTGCGTCTGTGTGTTTTTTCCTTTTTTGCCAGGCTTTGATTTTGATTTGAGCTGTTTTTTCTTTTTCACTACACAAGTCGGTTGACGGGCTAACACCTCGACATAAGTGGCTGGAGAGCCGCAGAAGGTCTGTCATTATCATAATGTCAAATGGATAGCCATACTGCATAATTACCCACCCATCGGGGGCTGAACCAAATCCGAAAATAAACCCAAGGGTTCAATTTGAGAGTTGACAACAAATAATGCAAATATGTTGGACTGCAAATGTGTTTCTTTATTATTTATGTCACATAATTATTATGTGCCATCAAAAATGAACCAGAAAAATCAATGCCCAACCAGAGGGCAATCGAGCAAAAAAAAAAAAAATTAAAACAGTGTTAACTGATTCGCTGACGGAAAACTCCCCGGCTCAACATTGTTGCAATTGATAGTCGACAGCTCGTTGCCAGTGGCGTCTTAAATAATGAAAGCCATTAAAAAGAATAAACTGATTGTATAAAAAATGCAAACAGCTCCAAACGGCAACTGCCATCCGGAGGCTTTGTGAAATAAATGTTGGTTACGAGGCTTACGGCCGCAGTGGTTGGGAAATGTGTTGGCCAGAAAGCGGTTGGTGGCTTTCCGCCACTTTGACCATCATTATCGAAGTTGCATTTAATTGAGCCAATATGTGTTATGATTGCCTTCCTTTGATGGTATAACTAAACATAGTAATAATCAAGCTGCTTACTTTGAATTAGTCTGTAATATGGAGTTGCATAATAACTTGCTCCCAACTGAATTATGTTCGTATTCCTTTATATTTGTACTTACTTTATTCCCTTTCATTTAAATTGTTAGACTTACTAAGGTAATACAATGCATTTAGGTGAATGAAAACTCATAACAGACCACTTCCTTCCGACCTCAAGGTTATCTTTGATTCTTGTTTTGGGCTTAAACGTGAAATTCGGGATGTCTGTGGCCAGAAAGTCGCGACGACAAGTCTGGAAATGCGAGTTTGTCGCCCTCTGCGTGTCTGTTGTTCTCTTTGCGCCCCATAAATCACAAAATAAATTTTGCGCGTGCAAAATATACATACATGAAAACGGAAGAGGGAATGCAATAAAAAGTTTTTGATTTTAGATCTTTTATTTGCTTGCGCGCGGGTGAGCAAACTGAATCGCGCCAAACTCCAAACGAAACTCCCAAAAGGGAGACGCAGACCGGAAACGGAAGTGCGTAATGCCATACGTGACCAGGGCCCAACGAAAAACGACACTGGTGTCTGCGGTTTGTCCACGGCAAGGTGCAAACAATTTTTATGATTAATTACGGGGCCCCCGAGCCCAGAACATCATGAGCATGGGCACGAACATGAGTCAGTTGGTCGGGTCTCTGTTCCTTTGTTGGCAAATGAAACAATAGCCGCATTTGCACTAAAAATAAAATCAGGCAGCCATAAAAATGTAATAAAGGAAAAGGTTTTCTTTTGGATTGGAGGAGTGGGGTCATTTGCTTCGTCTGCCAAGCCATGTCGTAAATACTGATTATGGTGTTTAGGCGCCACTTTATGAATCTGCTTGATGTGTGTCATATGCACGACTCGTAAAAATATTAAGGTGCAATCAAGCAATTTCCAACGGTTCTGGAGTATCGGAAAACCTTTCTGTCTTCAGACACCTTTCTCATTAATTAATCACGCATAAGCATCGCCCATTTAAGCTGTAAATACTGATGAACATAAGTGGTATATTTTTATTAAGTACTATGTTTGTACTAACCACACTATTTACCTTTTTGAGCAGATTCCTGAAGTTGAAGCAGGCTGTTTCTTTTTTTAGAAGTATCAAAAACCATTTTTAAGTAATCTTTTATGGCCGCTTTGCCTTTCTTTGTGTTGTACTCGCTGGTCAATTTTGGCCAGGAGTTTTAATTAAAACTAATTAAGGCGGCAATGCTTTCAAAGAGCACCTCCACAGAGCCCTGACAACGCCCAGTTAATTAGAAGTCATGCCTAAACTGACGTAATTGTTTGGAGGCGATGCCGGTCCCCAACATCCCCACTATTTCCTGCAAACAACCAGTCCCCCCTTCAATCCGACCCGCCTCTGGATGCGAAGTGGAGCAAAGGAGCATGGGAGCATGGCAAATGTGAAAGCAGCTGTTGGCCAAATGTGCGAAAATTACCTGCAAATGGCCGGCGAAAATGACTCGACTAGACCACGGCCATGGTCGTCGGCTGATTTGCATAAGAGAGCTGGCGGGCTCAGCTGGAATTCCGCCATCATTCATCCGCCAGACCGTCATTCAGCCATTCAGGCAATCAGTCATTCAGTCATTCCGTCATTCTGCTATTCTGTTAGTAAGTCAGCAAGTCAATCGCATCATTCTCAGGTTCTACTTCTGCCCTGAGGCATCAACTGCATCTGAATTTCATCTGCATCTGCATCCGCTTGACTTTCCTTTGGAGGCGAGTTCTTTCTTCGGCTACCGACTGCAATTTGGATGCCTCGTAACTGTACTCTCCGCAAGATAATGCCGCAATTTCATTATGCAGATCAACTGGCCCACCTCAAGTCGACCGTTTTGGGCTCCACTCCCCCGTCCCGAGCTAAAGCCAATGGCATGCGGTTTAACTGGGCCAGCTGCAGATGCATTAAAGCCATCTTGTCGACTTCTCAATTACTTGGCTTGATTCGAAAGACCCTTGAGAGAGCCCGGTTGTCAAAGAGGGAGCATATTACATTGTTGCCTTAAAGGAACACCATTTCATCATGTCCCCTTTGAGTAAGCTCCATCAGAGCCCCTTTTGCTGGCGTATTAAACTTCAGATGAGCGTAAAGCATGAGGCGAAAAATTGCTTCGGAAGGACATTTCGCCGTAGGCTGTTATGAAAAAAAGTTTGGTTTTCCACTTTCCCTGTAATTTGAGTTGAGGAAGTGCTTATATTAGGGAAAAACAGCACAAATTAAGGAGGAAAAACAGAGGCACAAAACGCTGTTAGCAACATTAAAACACGACCTATTTAATTAATATTCGTTTTTGATATATCCTCTGGTAAAATGGTAAGCCATATTATAAGGCAATAAATATGAAGAAATTGTTTCAAAAATGTGTTCAAACAAGTTTGTCGTCCTAACAGAAAAGTTAATAAAATAAGCAGTAAATAGAGAGAGGGATACCCAAATATTCTAAATACATGTTGGTGTATGAAAAACTTTTTTCATTTCCAAAACGTCTACATTAGGGGCTTCACCTCGATGTGTTTTCATAAAATGACTGCATTTTCAGTTGGTCTGTCCCTTGGCTCGAAGCTCTGTTTGAGTTTTTTAATTATCCCTGGCAGCGTGAAAACTTTCTCAAGTGTTTTCCCTCTCGCGCCCCCCAGTTTTCCGGCGGGTTCCGGCAATTAACGCCACGTTTCGAGTGGCGAATGTTTTGTCCTGTTGCCGAAGCTTTGGGTTCGCGGCCTTGGCTCACTTATTAATTTGGCCAATTTAAAGACGGAAGCGCCGGGCGGCAGAAATAAATGAAAATTCATATTTCTCGGCGGCACAAATGCCGAGAGGAGCGTTGGCAGCGCTGGTGGCTCTGGTGGCTCTGGTCTCCGGCTTCTTTCCCACAGCCCCGGATGGAAATGAAGATACACGCACCCACAGATGCCGCAACTGCCACCGCAGCAATGGCTTAAGCATCAGACCAATTTATCCGAAGACTTCGCGACGACTTTTCCCACAGTCATCGTCATCGCAGCGGAGTGGAGTGGAATGGAGTCTGTGGCGCCACATTGGCTGCCAAAAGTTGTTTGCCACAGAGGAGAGCCATTCGGGACTCGGATGGTTGGGTGCACTAACGAATCGGGACAGTTGGAGTCGGATTTTTAATGGGCGCCTTTAACGCAAATGGACAAAGCCGAATGTTTTTGGGAAAGCTTCATTAATTAATTGAAACAAATCATTCGCCATTAAATCGGCGGCGAAAAGAGATGAAATCGTGTTGGTGAAACCTAATTAGTTGACTGAAACCTCCAGATGGATCCGTACCTCCAGTTCAAGTCCAATTCCAGACCCATCATCTGCGTTAACTTGAGGCCGATTGTTGTTCATCCGCACGCGTACGGCTCTCATATTCCAGAGTAATTGTTTGGCCCAGCCCGGAGGTCTTCGAGTGACCCAGAAAATATGAGGAATATGGGCGAGTGGATGATGATGATGAGTTTTGAGGCTGTCAGAAGTGGTTCCTTTCTTTTCCAATCTTTCTATTCTGTCCAAATTGCTATGCTTGGCTTAGACAGCTGGCAATTTATTGGACGGCATCGGATTGGATTGGATTGGATTTGGCCAAGTGCAAGTTGCAGGCATTAAATTAAAACGTGCCCGGCCAAAACAGAGTCGTGATGATGCCGTGGCAGCTCTTAACCCGCTGACGCCCAGCTAGTTAACCCAAAACGAAGGCCCAGTCGCAGTCGACACTCAACAGTCAACACCATCACCATCCATGGGATAAGCAAAAAGGAAATCTAAAACAAAAAGTGGCAAGGGGTAAGAAAGTGGATGGCTGGCACTATGGGTGAGGTTCTTTCGCTGCCTTTCCTTGGCCACAAAATGGATTATTATGTTAATTACTGTCACGTCACGTTTCGTGTTCCGTGTTGCTGGTGGAAAAGCTACCTCCTCCCCTCCCCCATTTCCCACCACATTTTCCCCAGTTAGCCTGCTTTTCCAGCCAAATGCAGTATGACATCTGCCTCAGCTTCTGGGTCTGCAGCTGCGTTTAAGCTCCATTCAGCTGCAAATTAGCGAACATACAAATATGAGCGCCAGCTGGGTGCATTTAGTACTCACTTCTCAGTGGGCGTTTTGTGTGGGTGGGTTGGGTCTCTGCTTTTCCGCCATTTTGGTCTTTGTACGCAGTAAATTCATATAATTTCCATTGACACGTGCGAAGCGGAAAAGCGCACAATTTCATGAAAGAAACTCCAAATTGAATTCGAACGAAAGACCCTCTTGCAGCAGCGTGAAGTGATTAATGTTTACTAAGTGTGGCAATCAAATCAAGTGGTAACTGGGTAACTACTGGCTGATTCTTAATAGAATTAAAACGGGTTATCCTCAAAGAAAGAATGATTTGTGTTGTGCTATGCTTAACAGTATTATTTATTTGCTTAAATTAGCTTAACTTGCCTTAATAGCAAAACATCATTTATTTTCATTTTCTTAGAAGCTCAGGAAGCAACAATGCCCAATCAAAAACAAAGCCAAATGAGCTTAGGTCAAAGCCAAAATTCCAATATTGTTCTAAGTTGGCTTAAACTTTGGTTTTGGTGTTCATTTCATCACTCGAAGAGCCAAGGAATGCCTTTGGTAAGAAGTCTATAATTAGACTTGGCTTCAACTGACCAGTCGGCTTCTTAAGATATCGCATAGCAGGGCCTGGAAACTCGAGGGTCTTGTTTCTGGCCGTTAACACTCTGTTCGACATTATTAAATTAGAAGCGTCAACAATGGCCGAGACTAGAAGAAGAACTAGACTTGTTTTTTTTGAATCTCTGTTTTTGGCAAACATTTCTAGCCCATGGCCAAATAGCCGAAAGCCGGTTTTTGGGTTGGCGGAGCCCCTCGTACGCGAGGTCAAGACTTCTACTCATTCCCATTGACGTGCGCACGTCTCGGGCCAAATAGTAATGGCCGTAATAATCATCAAATGAAATAATATAGAGGAATTATGCTAATCACCCGGTCGCCGGCGACTGACCATAAAAGGTAGCGCGTCCAAAAACAGAGAAGCTTCTTGCGTAATCGCAGTGCATTCTGGCTGGGATTTAATTAGCCGGTCGACTGGACAGCGAAAACCAGGCTCACAATTGAGCGACGGTCCTCTTACTTTTCGCTGAGAGCATTATGAAAAGTGAAATAATATATTTTAATATTGTCCTTTGGTCCTGCTTTCTGTTTACCCTGGCCCGAGCATGGTTCATTTAATTTTCATGGCTGTTTCGGTGGCCACCTGCAAATGACACTTGCTTTGATATGTAATTAGAATTTATGAAAGTGTCAACTTGGAAAAACTTTGCCGGACACCAGCCAAAACACGCCCTACCAATCCCAATCCCCCGACCCGGCCCGCAGATGACAGATGCTCCAACCATCATTATTCAGACAAGGGCCAGCTTGACAGGCGGTCCAGTAAAAGTGGCCAAAAGTGTCCACGAGTTTTCAGCTGAAAAGGGAAAAAACAGTCGGGGCGAAATGTTGTGGGTGTTGTTGGCCAAGTGTGACGAAGGCACGGAACTGGGCCGCCAAAGGGGAATTAAAAACCAAGGTAACGCCGGCCAGAGGTCGTAATGCCTTATGTAAAATGGCAACAAGCCGATACTGCAGCAGCGTACCGGATTTACTACAGTATATACCATTTACCATTTACTAATTGCAATTGCCAAAGAGCAGCAGTCTATTGGCCCTGCGTAAGCGGCTTAAAGGCCAGTTGACAAATTGTGCGAAATATCTGCACCCACTGGCATTTATTCATTTTAATGAGGCCCACGTAGTAGTGTCCAGTAGTACTAAAAGTCGAGTGCCGAATATGAAACTTTTATTTATTTGTGTATTTTCCGCTTTTTTCGTGCGTATATATTTGATTTTTTGATGTGACTTGCGTGTATTTTAACGATGTCGCTTGCGTGCACAAGAAAGTGTTGAAAGTTTCCTTTCTTGTATGGCTGCTATGGCAGTTTAATAAGCGGAAACATTGGGCCAACATATGTATCAGACCACCCCCCCCCCCCTCCAAAACAAAAAAATATGAAAGAAAAACAAGTCGGTGGGAGGTTGACAATGAACCGCCCGAAAACGTGTGCAGTGTGTGGGGAAACCCAATTATGACACGACAATAAAAAATTATAAATTGTTTTTATTATTGTTTATACACACACTCCGCTTTTATTTTTATTGGTAATTACGGCATGAAGTTCGCTTACTTTTCCAACTCTTGACGACGCTGGCGCTTTTAGCCATTCAGGCGAAAGCCTTTCTAATGCACTTCTCATACGATTGCCACGATTGCAACATAGTTAAAAGTAATTGCTTCTCTCCCAATAAAATGGGCTTTTTCTTCTTGTTCTAATTGCCCAGATGGCCGGGCAAATGCCTTTTTGTTTATGCTCAGCAATTAAGAGCACTTGGAGTGCTCTCAATGAGATATAAAGTCAGAATTGCCAACTTGAAGGCTCTCAAATGATTAAGATGGTTAGTTTCTTTTTGGATGATCGTTATGGCGCTAGCTACTTTCACTTTGCACACAGAGATTAGGTATATTTCGAAGTAAGCTTAAGCACCTATATTAACTATAAACTAATAAGAAAATGCAGCAAGCACAACGCTTGATAGCAACTTTGTTTCTAAATACCTACAATTGTATTCTCTTATTTTAGTTTCATTGTTATAATAGTTGGTACTACTAAAAATAGTGGCTTTAAGTAGTGTTTTTACACAGCACTCTGCTAATTGAGAGTGCTCAACAGTATTTGGCCACAGACAAGCCGAACTTTTATTCAGCCAGCTATTTTGCCACTGCCCGCACAAATCACAAAACGCACTTAGCGCAGATTGTGAAAGTTGAAAAAGTTGCTGCCACAGGCAGCCCTAGAAAAAAGTCACAGACCCATCTTCCAGCTCGCATTTTCCGCCCGGGGGAGACCCCCGTGGAAGGGGCGGACTGCGGCCGCTGGGTTCTTGCAGCCGGATTGCCGGATCCTGATTACCAGCTCACGCACTCGCCACTGCCACACGCTGGGGCAGATAGAAAATAAGAAGAAAATGCAAAAACTTGCAGAGCCAAACGAGTTTTGCTTATAGGCAAAGTTAAGTGTAACGTACCGCTAAGCAACGGCACAAGAAACGTGAGAAACCGGAGGTACACCGTCTCAAATTATACAACAATTAAATCGAATTCGAAATGCTCTTTATAATGTATAATTTTATATTATTTTTTTTTTTTTACCACCCCAATTATATGCAAATCATCACTAATTATTCATGCTACATATGTATGTAAAGCAAATGTTTTAATGTATTCTTATAAATCCAACTTAATTAGAATCTGCAAATTTGGCTTTCAAATTAATATATATTTCGAGATGTTGTCATTATATATATATATGTTATGTGTAGATTGGTGGAATTTAATAAATTCAGACATTAATATTCAATGATTTACATGAGTAACAGGCATTCTATCTGTAATTCTGAATAATTTTCCACTGCGATTAAATCATTTTTCAGCCCAGACTTGGTAAGCGTATCAAAATGGCATAATTATGGCCGAGCACTGGGTTCGTTTGCGAAAGCAGCTTGGGAAAACGGAAAAATGGAAAATAAACCGAGGGCAGTGGGTTAAGTTAAACTTTTGGCTGGCCCACTGCGTGCGTGGCGCCCCCTGGCGGCTCCCGTTTCGCATTTCGGTCACAATTGAAATTTGGCTTAGCCATATATATATGTATATATAGCATGCTTATGGCTGCGATATACATTTTATTTTTATTTGGCCAACTCTCGAGATCGCCAAACCGGTTGCCGCTTGGTGGGTGTACTTCAGTATTTATTGTTACTGCTGCTCTGACTTTTGTCTCTGCAACACAGCGGTCTCGATTATGCAACACTTCGTGTCGCCGCTCCAAACTCAGAAAGTTGTGCAAGCCACGGCAGTTGGTCTTGTATTTGCTGATTGTGCCTCAGTTGCAGCCACAGTCTCAGTCTCAGGCTCAGGCTCAGGCTCAGTTTAAGTTTCAGTACTTTTGTGCCTTGTAGTTTGGGCAGACTCTCGTCTGTCACAGCGAAAAGCTCCACCAAAGACCAGAAAGGCAAAGCCCAAGCCAAATCCGAGTGCCAATCTGGCCGCTCTAATCAGCAAGCAAATTTGCTGACATGTCGAGCAAAACGGCCGAAAAAGTCGGAGGCGAAAGCCCAAGTATCGGACACAAATGTGGCAAATAAGCCGCTTTGCAAACGGTTACGGCCAACTTGTGTGATTCTGAGTGGAATCGGGGATCAGAAGAGGAGGATCGAAGCAATTCTGATTGCCATTCCACTCTGCTCAATCAA
This sequence comes from Drosophila melanogaster, assembly GCF_000001215.4. Classification (NCBI taxonomy): domain Eukaryota; kingdom Metazoa; phylum Arthropoda; class Insecta; order Diptera; family Drosophilidae; genus Drosophila; species Drosophila melanogaster. The sequence goes on along the minus strand of NT_033779.5, from coordinate 19,989,183 downwards.
TGCGTTTTTAACTTTTGTTTGTGTGTTAATGCAATACTATTAATTTATGTCATCCTATTATCAACGCACAGTACATACTTCTTGGGCTTACCAAACGGTAACGGTAGCTGCTCATTTTAGCCTTGTCACGTTTGTGGCAAGTTTCATGTTCGGCCCGTCTATTGACAATCGCATTATGTCTGCTTCTGACTTCCGTTTCAAGGCGACACACTTCTTTCTGTTTCTGGCTAGAACAAAGCACGGAAAAGCCTCTTTGCATGCGCCAACTCGAGCCGAGATTATTGTGCACACGGGTACTCACGCAGGCGTGTAATAAACTTTGGATCCCCCGGCTCTTAGCTGTAAAATATAATCTGGTTGCACTTTTGACTAGACTAATGCTCCCTATAAGTGGAGTCATTTCCGCTGTCGGCTTTCGGCTGGTTTGACTTTGTGGGGAGGTGGGGTTTGTCTTCAGCGGGAGACCCTTGCCGTGTGGCCCCTTTCCCGCCGGAATCACCTTTTGTGGCACCTGTTTCCAGCTTTATCTGCTCGCTCCCCGCTTGTTGCCATTGGTTGCCCCATTTCCTCCGGACGACTGCATTAGAAGCCAAGCGGTTGAACAACAATAACCAGCAGACGAAACCGTTGCCTTCGTGTTGTTTGACTTTTGGACTTGGCCTTAAAAATATTCAACAGCCAACTTGTTGCGCAACAGACGCAAAAGTTGCAAACAGTGGAAAGATACACTTGAAATTAAGCCTAAATAGCGAGGCAACTGAGAGTAAATAAAACAATTTTGGAACAATTGAGTATACAGTCATCGAGGTGGCAAACAATGGGAAAACATGAATAAAGGGAGGATATAAATAGGAATTAAGAAAAATATTTTTAAAAACCATTATTTGCCCAGAAACACAAGTTGCAAACAAGAGAGCAGTTCCACTGAAATGTTTTAAAACCCACATTAATTTTCATGGCTTAGTAGACCAAGCTGTCTATACTAATCAAGTCTATACTAGAAGACTGGTATCATTTTTTATAACTTGGCTAGTCAAGTCATTTATTTAAATTAGTTATAACATTTTTTTTATATTATTTTGGTAAGAAAATTACAAATTGCATGCAATAGACCTTTAAAAATGCCATAAGTCACCCAGAAAAAGTTTCTACTTTGCATATACTACCAACTAATTAACAAAAGTCAAAATGAGTCGACCTGTGCAATTAGCCACGTAAATTATATATGCATCTTGAAAACGTTTTGCGCTCTATTTAACGAACTTTCGGAAGATTAAAGAACACATATCTCGAGTGCTTTCGTTTCGTTTTAGAGCCCGCAATTTGTGGCTATAAATTTGACCCATATTTAAGCCAAGAGAAGATAATTTCTCCTAGTGTAAAAAAGAGTTTACGCACTGGGTAAGGAGAAAATCTTCGCCGACTGCAACGAGTCTTGTTCGTTTGTTGTGTTTGTTACCGGTTGTTATTCTTGCGCGTTTTGTTGTCAGTCGTCTGGCAAGAATGAAATGGCCAAGGAGCCAAGAAAAGCAGCTGTTGCTGCTTTTGGCCCGATTTGCCGGCTGCCTGTTGCACTTGTTTTGGCCCGCTTGTTCTCGTTCTCTGCTGCTGGTTTGGAATCGGTTTTGGTCGGTTCTGGTTGGATGCGTTCCAGTGGTTTTAGCCTTGTTTTTGTTGCTTATTTGAATGCAAATATTTCGTTTACTCTGTTGACACATTTACCAGAATATTCTTTATGGCAAAGTATAGCGGAAACTTGACAAAAGTTTGATTTACGACGGTCAACTGGTGGCAACTGGCGCAATAAAATGAAACAGCTTTTGCAAATAAGCCAATATGGCATAACTAACAATGGGTTTACAATGTTTTTCTGAAAATTCTTCTTTTATAAGCCAATACTAGTCGTATTCTGCTCAAGAAAGAAAAAAACAATTGTGAGTTGAATGAACTGAGCGCAAAACAAAAAAATAATAAGCCGAAGCTGCTGCCCCTACACACAAAACAAGAATGAACTGGCCGCAAAGTTCACAGTTGGCCAAAAAGAAAAAAACTGGCTCACATAAAAGGTGGCAAAAGCCGAGTTGAGAACCTTAAAGCCATGATTGCGACTTGATCTGCCTGGGAAAATACTGGGGGCATTTAGCACTTAATGTCATCAGTTAGCGCCTCGTTGTCCCATTCATCAATTTCCGAACCAATTCAGATTCATATTCAGATTGCAAATTATTTTGGGATCGAATGAATATGGATATGGAATCAAATGAAGGCACCTGTTGGCCTGTTTTTCAATACTCCCAGGTCGGAAATGAGCCAATGTGAAGCAACCGTAAATTGGTTCACTAACAGTCGTTATTGCTGGCCATCCGCTTTGTTGGTTTGTTGGTTTGCTTTTAATTATTATTTCTGGCTGACGCAGAAATATGCAAACAAGATATTTGCCTCTTATTTTTTGGCTCGGCAATCTCTTTGCAAAACTTTTTAATTACATAGTTTCGACTGCGGTGGGCGTAAGAATGGGCGTGGCTGGAAGTTATAGCCGCACTCTACATATTCATGTACAGCCACAAAAGAAGCGAGGAAACTGGGGAGTTTGCCCATGGGGATCCCATGGCTATAAAGTTACAGAACATGCAAAAATATGACGGTGGAATTATTTTTCCTCCACCAGTGCAATACGAATTTTCAACTAAATTAAAACAATGCTGAGGGATGTAAAAGTATTCGTATATCATCTCGCCTTTCCAGGCAAAAATTCATAATAAGCTTACCAGCGCCGGGAAGTGTATCAGAAAATAAGAAAAGCGGAAAAGCCACATGTTTATTTTACTTTCGTTACGTGCCAAATGAAAATAAAACCCAAGCGCAGCAAATTTAATAAATATGAAATGAGTTTGTCATACACACAGCCACACGAGCTGGCGAACCCTTGCCCCAATTACAAGGATGCCAGGACTCCGTCGCCTGCAAGCCTTCGATAACGTGCCGCAACGCCGAAAATACCTTTAAGCCAGACCCAAAGGCACTGGCGGTCGGGGCAAGGACCTTCTTTAGCAAATAAACACGCACTTACCGGCTCACAGGACTTTTATGGCTCCTCCATAGCTAGCTAGCTAGCTAGCTAGTCGCACACAGGCTGGTCGTGGTGAATAACGTGTGACGAAATAAATGCCACTAAAATAAGGGATCACAAGTCGCACAGCGTATCCTTGAGGCATTCAACAAATGCCAAACAAATCGAATGCCCGGATAGAAAGGGAAGCAGAGAGAGAGAGAGAGAGAGAGAGCTGAAATGTGTGATTATACGCGCATAAAACTGCCGCAGGACTTCGGGTCCTTGGCCTGTCAGGGCGAATCCTGTCCCTAGTTTTGGGCCCAGCAGCGGAACTTGTTGAATAAATAGGGAAATGAACGGCAGACTGTCACACAATCTGCTGATTGCTACACAGGAATTCCTGTTGCCCGCATTCCTGCCTTCTTTTTTCGAGTCGCTACAAGTGGAGCTCGTTGGAGGTCCTGGCACGCTAATAGCATTTCGGGGTGTCCTGCCAGGTACACCGTGAAACGACAAAATAGTTCCCTAATGAATATGATGATGACCAGAGCAGCGGAGGGGCCTTAATTGGCTGGCGACGGAAAAGTTTGGCGTGAAAAAGTTAGAATTATTTTATAAATAGAAAATACGTAGGTGTAACAAAGCTGTTTTTAAAAACACATACTCCCTGTTTTTATTTTAGCCGGAAATAATGTGGCATCAAAGGAAAGTTTTAGCCTCTAAAACATTTTATTTGTGAAAAGAGGTGAGATAATGAAAGTTGGCAACTTTTAAACAATGTACATAAAGTGTGTGCTAAAAGTACATAGTTTTCATTTTAGTTGCAACCAAATGTATTCATTAAAGCAAAAAGTTTGTATGCTTTTCTCCCTATTTAATAGCTTACAATTCTATCAAATGATGTTTGAGGTCTTGGTGATTTAGGTATGGTAAATTAATGATGGCCAATGTTGGGCATAGGAGTTCCTCTTCCATTACTTTGTTAGCTAACTTTTGGGGCGTTTTCCCAAGTGAGCATCCACAGTTCACACAGCAGAGCAAAACAAAACATTGGCAAACTCCATAAGGAGGAAGCTCTGGAATCTATACCATGAGAATGACAAGTGCATAATTTATGCGAACAATAGTGGCCACTGTTTGGCATCTCAATTCACACGGCGGGGCAGACAAAAATTGTTACACAAACCGAAAGGTAGTTGGGCATTTTTTCCCCACCTGTCTGTTTGCACAAGCTAATGGGCACATTCATTTTATTTCTCAGAATAAGGAGAGGAAAAACAAATATTTTCTTATGTTATTTGCCTCTCAGAATTGTGTGATGCCGGGCAGTGATGTGGGGCAGAAACTTAAAAAAAAAAATTTATATTCCACCGATAAATAAGATCGTTTAGGCATTGTGTGTCTGGAAAAGTTTGCTTCGAAACTTTTTCCACTCAAACAAGAGGGGGAGATTTTCTTATTTGCCTTCGATTGGTGAATAAATTCGAAGAGCAGCTCAAAGCACGTGATGTATACGACACGTTGTCAGGATGTATTTCTGGTGTTCGTATTATTTGTTTTAGACGCTAGCTACTTTATAATGCAGCTTTAGTATACTTGCATCAGTTTGTTGTACTTTCACTTTTCGTGTTTTGAGGGGCATCTAGAACAACCTTGCCATTCAACCGACTGCTGGCCCCAACCCACTCACCCCCTTCCTCAATACATCAATGCAACAGCCTCGCTCCGTCAGTGTTAACCCTCAAAAGGACGCAGGCTGACATTGTCCTTGGTGGCTCGTCTTTTGTTTCCTCTCGCTAGGGAATTTGCCATTGCAGCGAGTGAGCAACAGCGAGTGCACTTACTTTTAAAGTTATATAAGTTTTGTAAATATAAGTAAAGCCAAAATGCATCCTGTGATAAATAAATAATTTGATTATGATGTAACTACCGTTGGGATTAAGAAACCTATTACTGTACAAATTCAATCAGTTCTTGAAACTTATATTCAAAGATTACTCACATATGATTCCACTTATCTGGAATATTCTGATTGTCCTCGTGAACCCCTTTTTCATTCTGTCGAAATCTCGGAATAAGCCAAACTGAACAAAGGATAGTGTGTTGCACAATAAAGTGTGCAGTCGGTCGATGGCACTCTTACGACTTCGGTGGCTTTTTGTTCTCGATATGTATCACGTCTTTCGTCCTTTTGGCTTTGCCCACCGCAATTTGGATTTGCATCCCGAATGCAACGGTCTGGAGCATAACAAAAACTTATCCCGCAAGTCGAATCAACAAAAGACGCAAAACTTTGGCCAAGTCCTCGAATCCTTCGATAAAGACAAGTTGCTAACGCAATTGTTTTGGCCAATTCCCCTTCCCGAAAGCGCCAACGGCGTAGAAATGTTGTGCAATTTGTCAGTTGTAAGGCGATCATGTATTGAATAACAGAGGGAGGTTGCGGGAACAGGCTGCATCCTGATTGTTTAGATTGTTATCCGTATCCTGTTTCCAAATATGATTAGACCACAAAATTGCCTTTATTGACATTCGTTTGTTGTCCTAAATATACTTGGATTGCGTAAACAGACGCCTGAAGGTCTCGCCAGTATAAATCACAGTCTTTGCTCTGCTCAACTCTTTCGTAGCATCCTTGAAAGGAAGCAGCTTCTCAAGTCTTAGGGCAATTTAAGTCGAGTTCAAGACTAAAAGCGGCTTTCGTCTGGGAAAATATTCAGATTATATCAACAAAGTGCTACGAATAATTTGCTAGCCAAGACATGTATACGCTTACGCAGAAGCGGAGAACTCTGGTGGTGGGACCATATCCTTTTGGGCGAGAGTGAATAATAAACAGTGCCCAAAAAACAATGCCTGGCAATATAAATAAAATAATCAAGCCAAATGGCCCGAGAGGCGGACAATCAAAAATATATGTATGTATGTGCATTCACACAAAGGGCTCAACACAATTTGCATGGCTGGATTTTCGCCGGGATACAAGGGAGAAAAGGTGTTGGAAGGACGTGCTCCTGCGGTGAAGGAAGCCAGCTGTCACAACAATGCCGAGAGCCAATGTAAAATCCGGGCATGGGCAGCGTGGGTTTTATGATTTATGGCAAGAGTGCTCTTTTGTGGCAACTTGGCTGAAAAAAGTGCGTTTCCTGGGCAACCACAAGCACATCTAATATTTGTCCGAAGCCCGACTTGTGACTCTGCAAACAATCCTGTTTCCGCAGGAGCTAAGCTGATTTAACCGGAAATAGTAGTAACTGCAATTGATGTTGAAGCACTGCAGCTGAGGCTGGAAAAGTTATCCGATATAATTTTTGGCCAACTATTTAAACGCTCCGCACAAACACTCGACAAACATTCGAGACATTTCACGGTCGCCCAGTTTCATCGCAATATTTTCATTATACACTTTTGACAATGCCTTTGACGATGTTTCCTGCCATCAGCCCGCAGCGCCGGGTTTTGACATAATTTAATTCGTTTTTATTAAATTTATGTAAATTCTGCTTCGTCTGCTTGCAGGACTCCCAATCCCTTGGCCTGGACTAACCGAAAGTAAATTGAAATTGTAAGTAGCCGAGAGCATTTTGCACATTTCCCGATTAATCCGCTGAAAACTGTAAATTATGCTGTCAGCATCAGGGTCGGAAATGGTTGGTTTGGTTGGAAGAAGCCCGGCAATAAGCCACAGACTGGCAGGCAAGTCAGAGTTCAGCCATGTTTAACGATTTTGCACTTGGCCAACGGGCCGTATGATTGATATTCGAAATGGTGGCGCTGCGGTTTGGTTTACGGTTAAATTAATGCGCCGCCAAGGTGTTAAATTGTCCGTAACCGCGCCCACGAAACAGAACACCCCACAGCCAGCCAAAAAAAAATGTAAAACAATTACTGCTTTGCATCTTAAGAACAAAAAAGATGGTCCTGTTCCTGTGGACTTTGTGCAAAATTGTCATTAGATTAATGTATTGTTCTACACTCTACTGTCCTTTGTGGCTTCCCGCAAAGATTAAGCTATGTCTTTGTCATAATACGACAGATGGAAACTAAACAATGCAATTTTCGACAAGGGCATTGTTTTCCTGTGCACCTGATAGTTGCCAAGGATTGATTGAATCGAAGTGACCGAAGGAGAGCCGGATAATCTGACAAATCTGGGCATTTTGAATGAGTATTGAAGAATGCCCGAAAATAGGAGTAAAACCGACATCTTTTACTTTTATTGTCATGAGGGCTGTTTATTTAATTAGTGTAGGTGAAGTTTACAAAGTGTTACACAGTCTCTTAATTTGCTCTCTTGCAAAATGTTCAATTTTCCCAAGCTACGCATCTCAAGCTATTCAGTAAATGCAATTTACTTCCCTGCCCGTTTAGATCACTCATACGACATGTGAAACACAGCGAACAGCGCAAAACGGATAATTTACTTATGTAGCGTAGTGAAAAGCAATTTCTGGGACTGGACTTTTGACCTTGCCACGTGGCAAACGATAGTTTCAGTTTGGTTAGCATAACGTGGGGTAGAAGTACAGAGAGATGTGGAAATGGTTTGAATTATGCAAGCTGAGCAGCTAGCAATCGTTCTATTTTCGTATTCGAAATGTAGCATGTGGCTAAAATTGAATTAGTGCACAGGAAGTGTTCAATCCAAGGACCAATTTATGCGCCACATGTTGCAGCTGGCCAAAGTTCCCATTCGTCCTCGTTGAAATTGTAAAAGTTTAAATTTTTCATTGGGTGCCGGATAAAAACGAGAGTCTTACACAAAGTTTCCTTTGCCCGGAGTGAAAATGACACGGGGCTGTGCCAACTCATTTGGTGTCTGGTGGCGCAAAACTCTCGCCATCCGTTTCCGACAATCGTGGGAAATAAATTTTTAAATCTGCCTGCGAGGGGGATGTCCGCGGAAAAACACAAAGCACTTGCTGTTTCATGTAACAGCCATCGAAAGTTTAGACAGCATAGGTTTCAGCACTGCAATGGTAACTATGAAATATTGAATGAGGATTGCACATATAATAGCCGGGCACTCAGGCACTTGATCAATTAAGTACTTCAAACGCTTATTATTGGTAATAAGTTTTACCAGGTTTTTTAAAGTTTATTTACCTTCTAAGGAGCATCTGGTAGTCGAGCTTCCGCACCTCACATTTAGACTTGTTGAATCCACTTCAGAGCCCGGCTGAGAGTGTAAAAACAGCAGAGGCAGTCGCATTTACGGCCCAGTGTCCCAGCTGAAGGTAAACGTGCGAAGGACACTCGAGATGAGGAGGCATCTCCTGGCCAGGAGTAGAGGACGAGGGCCAGGGGTCTGAATAGAAGCTGCATGGAAGCCCTGACAAAATGTAACAGATTGGCCGCACTGCCCACATTCAAGGCGGGGCACAAGGCTAAAAACCTGGCCGAAGACCAAAGAACCATAGAAAATGTTGGGAGCCACGTAGAGCTGCATATTTAATCCTGTTGATTTTTATTTGTTTCCGTGTTGGCCCGTGCTCGACTATTTTTCATGGCTCTTTATCTGCCTAACGATTTTGCATGCTGCAGTGTGGCCCATCACCACCTCCTTCCGCTGACCTTGCACGTGTCCTTGAAGGCGAATCCCCAGGTAGATGACATAATTTCCCTTTCCTTCCAAGAAGAACTTATTTTCGTCTGCAACTCACCGATGACATTTTGAATATGCATATGAAGGACTGACTATACTGTCATGACAACTCTCGTATCCTTTGGAAAAATTAAAATTGATATTTAGACAAAGCTCGCGGAAGCAGAGTAAATGGCTCGCCAAGGTGAACGAAAAAACATACGTTGCCATTTTGGCCAAGTTCCCAAGCTTAGTCAACTCTCAACGCGGCAGTTAATGAGAATTTATTTAACTGACACACAGAATAAATGAGATTAGCTGACATCTCACCAATTTAAGTTGCGATCGCTGGACTTCTCAAGGTTTGCTCAAAAGCAATTGCATCCAAATAGAGTCGCACAGCTTTTATTTCCATTTCAATGCGGGTTGGTTGTATAAATCAGCGATACATCCCGAAACTTAAATTCAAATGCCAGCTCATTAAAAGCCACGTTCGTCCAACTAACAGCGGAAGTTTATGTGGCCAACAAGCTAATAAAATTAGAGTAGATATAAACATGCGAAAAACGTGTAAGTCTCAGCGGGGCAAACACGTCGCCAATTACAGCGCGTGCCTTCAATCAATCAATCAATCAATCAAGGCATCGGTCAGTTTTTGGTGGCACGATCGATTTTGACTGATTCACTTGCCACCCGGAGTGCGTTGTGAAAGTTACCAGCCTGTGTGAGTCGAACTGTAAGAGGTCCAAACTAATAGCAGTTGGCTTTAATGAGCTGTCAAATATGACGGCGGTTACGAAATCTGAATTAGACTTTGGTGAGTTGCGATTCGAATGGAAAATTTAGTGTATTTATCGGCAATGGAATTTGGATCAAAAATGAACTTTTAAGATATTTGGAGAAAATACCCGGCATTTATGTATATGAAGTTCAATGCTGGTTTTCTTAGATATTAGGAAAATGCATTACCACTATTCATAGGATTTTGTTTTCAAAATATTTGAAAACCCACACTTGAGCAATCAAGCAAGAAGGTAATTTGAAGTCCTCTTATCCCAGCTTCCGTTTGCCTCTCAGGATTTTAAGTCACTCAATATAGAAATCAGCTGAAAAGTAAAGTAAAACTAATCCCCAGTTGAGTAAAATATTGGCATTAAGTTGGCTTGGCTGAGAGGCTCATGGCCTCGCCAAAAGCGCAGTGAGCCGGAATTTGCTTTCTCGGCCACGTTTAGTTCGAGGGGATCTGGCTTATTAAGTTGGCCATCTAACCGCAATCAGGAGATCGAAGGAAATGCCACTTCGGAGGAAACGAGGATGAGCCAACTGCCCACGTTGACAGCGGAAGGCATCCAAGGTCATTATCCTCCTCGCCGACTGCCTCATCATCATCAAGTTAATCAAAATGCCATTGGACATTGGCCATTGGCATGGCTTGGCCAAAACTGTGCGCCGTAGAGAAAAAATTAGCTTGAAAATTGTTATAGCATTTTGTGGTTCCTCTCACCGCAGAATCAAATCGGCTTAAAAACACGCTGAAGAATTCCCTTTCATCTCGACGCGTCTTCATGCTTTTTCTTTCATTACTCTGCACTTGTTTTCATTTATGAGTGTTTTTTTTTTTGTGTTATTTTTTGTCCGAATAGCTGGCTCTGTTCACTCACTGGAATTCTAAAGTTACTTGACCGCAACAAAGCGTTAAATTGTGCCGAGTTGTTTTCACCACTTATTTATATCAAATTTGTTCTTAATCAGCTGAAAGCGTAGCCAACTTTGCCCGCCCCATGACGAGCGGTTTATTTGAGAGCTACAATTGAGTTCACAGCCACCTTCGAGGCAGAATATTTTAAGACTTTTTTCGGAGGCGAACGCATAAAAGGGTTTCATTGAAAGAAGTGGAATGCGAAAAGTGTTTAGTCACCTGAATTAGGTGCCCCCCGGGAAGTGACTAAATCATTATCCTTGTAGATTCTACACATTTTAATTTTTAAAAAGGGATTCATATATATTGTATTTTCATAAAATGTAGCATCAGTATCATCTCTCTATTATGCAAAGCATCTAGCTTGTAATACTGATTACAAATGAATTGTCTATCAATTTCATCGCCGCACATTGGCTTCAATTGCTTAAAATGCCGGACGCATAATCAAGCCACCGCTGATATCCTTGCACCATAAGGAGCAGATTGTTGAGCCACATTCGGCTGGGATAACAATAAGAGGACGAACAAAAACCCGTTCCCTGCCACATCGCAGGATACGTGCGTGGCATTCCACTCGAATGCCATTTCACTCTGTTGTCCACCTGATTCCCAGGATGCGGCGTTACGTGCCGGACCGTCTCAATTGCGCTCCTTGCCACGCCCATAATCCTTTCGCGCCCCAAAGTAGACTACGTAAATTAAGCAATGCCCAGTGCTTAAGTATCACTTGCCGTGAACATCTCTTTCGTTTGTGGCCAGGAAAACGGCCCAAGGAGCTGATGAAGGTAAAGGAAAGGTAGAAGGAGACAAAAACTAGGTCAACCGAGCGTTTTTCCCTTCCATTAGAATGTCCCAGTAGGCGGTTGACAAATTTAAAGCACTAAGCTTTTATGGAGCAATTAAGCCTGGTTAATAAAATCAACCTTTTGCTGACGACCAACCAGAAAAAACAGAAAGAGAGAGCTAAATGGATATTCGTTCCTGGCAATTAGCCTTGAGTATCCTGCATAATGTATATGTCCGATGAACTGCCAAGGGGTCTAATAGGCATAGACAATGAGATTGATACACGAGGGCCAGGCAGGTCTGAACTGTAATGTGTATGCAGTAGGAGAAAGAACAATCAATACACTTTTTAACAAGCAAATGGATAACCCAAATACGAGTATGGATAAGCTCAATAAGTATGTGCACTTATAGATATAGTGCATTCTTTTGGAACTAAGCTCCTTTTATGTTTGGAATTTCTATTTTGCAGTGTTCTTGTAAACTCTTTCTTCACGAAATTCACTTCTTGTAGCTTAGTGTAGTGTCTCAAAGGCCTGCGCCTAATTGGGAATAAATATTTTATTGGGGAACCATAACAATACAGCTACACTAGAGATGCGAAAGGAATACATATTTACGTGAGCTAACTCCCAATCGGTAAAAAAAGTATGAATTTGCTGGCAATCGCAATGGCTATGTGAAACCCCTCCAGATCGGAGAAACAGAGAGAGAGAGTGATGGCCTAGACCCACATAGTACGCAGACATCAAAAGTCAATCAATGTAATGTCAAAGCTACGTGGCTATCTGCCCAGCTTGGAGTCGCATATATAAACCAAAGGAGGGGGCGTGAAAGGACCCGACCCGATCCGGAGGACTGGGAAATGGGCATGGGAATGGGAGAGGTCCCAGGGCGGTGGTGGTGGTGCACAGCTTGACAGGAATATATTACACTCGCCGCCCAGTTGGATGCCTTAGCATCACCTGGCCACGCCCACCCAGAAAATGGTTGCAACTTTACAGCTTTAAGCCAACTTGCCCAGCCCAGACCGCGCTGCAGATAAATGTATCTACGTGCCTGCATGTGGGGATCTGGAGGCCATTGTTTGGCACAAAAGGCTCCAAAACAATCGGTGGAAAGTAAGCGCAAATAACACAGCAATAAATAGGAAAAGTGCACTCACGAAGTCCCGTTTTCTGCTGAAATTTGGATTGTTAAATGGATTTTTTTCAATTAGTTTACCGGTGCGGCTAAAGGTTTAGAAGGTAGTAAGATTTCAATTAAGAAGATACTTCCCCAAAGTGCATTTCGAACTTACAAATTGAATATCCCTTAATGATTAACCTAACAAACAACTAACAATCATTGTCTAAACACTGCGCGTATAACAATAAATCTTAAATTAAATATACCCAATGACAAATGGGAAGGAAGTCGTAAGCCGATATAGACTCTAATAGGCTTATAATTATGCACTGCTTCAGTTTTCCAGTATCGCTGCTTTCCAGCTATTACAATTTAATTAAAATGCCATAAAGAGGCAACAGCTGGCTGGGATTGCAAACTAGAAAACTGAAAAGTGAGACGGGATTCCGGTGGAGTCCTGGTAAATAGCAGACTTTACCCATTCCGGTGGCCAACTGTCCAGGAGTGGGATGGTATTCCATGATTACGGAGATGAGCTTACAGTCATTTAACTTTGGCATCGCTGCACTTCATTTGCCTCAAACAATGGCAGTGGTGTTGGTTATTGGTTACTTTCTGTACAAATAGTTGTTACTTTATCAATTAGGTAAATATATATATTATTCAGTATTTCAAGTAGGCGTTCTTCTGTGGGCTTTTGAAAGAAAATTTAGCTGTTACATTCATAATGCCCTTTATTGTTGGTCATTCTATGCAAAATTTGACATTTGAATATTTCTTTTAAACACTCCTCTTTTGAGTCGCTGCCGTAAAGTGTCAGAGTCATTAAGTGCGATTAAAGTCTCCTTTTTATAATATAATTTTATGCAGCTACCGCAAATTATGGCACTGGTTTGAGGTACTATATCCTTTTAGCTGTAGGGTCCTTCAGTGTCCTGCGCATTTACCGTGCTGGGTAATGCGAGCTCGAAGCCATTTAATTAATGCTGAACATTAAGCGCGATTATGTGGAATAAATGAGCAGAAGAACCGGTAGAAACGATTACCCCACAGGAAGGGGCAATGTGGCTGAAACAACTCACTTAATGGTCAATTGGCTAAGAGCAGCTTTCCGAGTGTTAAATTGAACACGTATCGATGTACCGGGCAGGATTTTCCTCCCAGGCTCTCTGTTTTAAGGCTGCTTTAGTCGAGATGGAATCAAACTCATAAAGGATTCAGATTTAATCCAAAAGTGTGTGGTGGTTGCCTGAAGTTTGGAAAATCGAATCCATTTCAGCTACTCACGCATAATGTGAACGGCGGGCAAACAAACAAACAACGAAGACAAACAAACAATGGCTAACAAGCAACATGTGCGAGTTGAGAAATGTTTGCCGTGCATAGTAAATAATTCCGAAATTCCGGCTGCTCAGAGGCCTGAAAGTGATAAGAGATAATAAGTCGCGATGGAGTGTGTGCCAAAAAAAGAAAACGAATATAAAGTAGCCGAGCAGAAAGTGAAAAACTTCAGATTGCAAATAATAAAGAGCGAAGGAGAAAAGTGAAAAGCGCTCGAGAAAATATTGCCAGACATCCCGACATCCTGTGTTCCAGGTAATTGAAAAAGCAGTTTGGGGTAGAAAAAAAGTGTAATGTTCGAGGACAGCCAGCGAAATATGCTTTATTGATTGGATAAATATTTAATGCGCTGGGGCAACGCATTTCTTTCAGCGGGGCTGGAAAATTTGCGTGTAAAACGGCTGATTACGGTCACGTTCCACCTATAAATGTGGAGAGTTGGCGACGCACAGGACTCGAGTATCCTGCCCAGCTGGCCCAGACGCCAAAAAGTTCGCAAGAGTCTAGCGATGGTAATTTCTGGGAAAATAAAATAAGATAACTCCTGGCTAATGTTTCGGAATTTACTGAGCCACTACCAAGAAATTGTGCCAAAGGCCCCAAATTCGCCAACTCAAGCCAACTATTGCGGCATGCGAATTATCTGCTAAAGTTCGATGGGAATTTTGCATGAAAATACACGTGGAAAATGTTGAATATTTTGTGCATGAAAAGAAAATAATAGTTTACGGATGCTAAGTGAATTTAAAAACGAACTTTATATCGAAGAAGTTCGTTGGTCTTTAAGAATATACAATCAACTTGTATTTAAGCTAACCAAATTAGTTGATATTGAATATTATGTTTTCCGTGTAGTGAGTTAGTGATTGCCAACTCTTTCCCTGTAGAACATCAAAAACGAGGGGTATCCTCCAGCAAAATGAGGAGTAAAACTAAAGGCTGTTTCAATTTAACTACTCCGAACTATTAGATCCTCAGGCGAGTCTTTATCGAGTTACACAGGTAGGTAGGTAACTACCTGAATTAAACTGCATGAGGAGGGGTTGTTGTTTGCTGAAGGGCTGTGATGACGTCTAACATCATTAATAGTATCCTTTCATGTTTTGGTGGTCGTGGTCAAGGCAAAACAAACAGTCCAAGAGCAGCCGGCCTTTCAGGGACAACAGAGATGGACACAAGTCCTCCATAAGCTCGTGGAACTTCCTGACATGGAGGATGCGACTGGGGTTCAGAGGGTTATTTACCCTTGCTGTCGTTTCAGGCCACTTTATTTGCCCGTTTGCCGTTCTGCTCCCAGGCTGCAAACTGTAAAAACTGTGTAAAAATCACGTTCATCACATAAACACACAGTTCCAGCCACATTACGCACGAAAAAGGGACCGCAGCCGTAGGACAGGCATAATTAATTACCTACAGGCCGCAAACATTTTACAGCCACTGTCTGGCCATCGAAACCCCATGCATTCCTCACACTGGGCAACCCAAAATAGTCGGGCAGAATGGGAGGAAGCAAGGCCATGTCCACCTGGCATTCCGAATTTGGCCAGGAGGTCAGGTGTCAAGTTAAAGCTGTCCGCTTACGGATTCAATTTACCAGTGGTTATTGGCATATTCGTGGCCAACGAATATGACTCAGGGGCAGAATTCCTGTCATTCCGCCCATTTTCAGTGGAAGCCAAGGACATCTGCAAATGACAGTGTCGAATTTGTTAATTAAACATACAGATAAAACTCAGTTTGTTACGTATCCAACTGAGCTAGCAACTTGCTTCTTAGATTAGATATGCATAAATGGAAAAGGTTTTATCTATCTAAACTACTTGATATCGATAAAAATTATTGAAGTATTTACCTTTGTATACATCGCGTTCATCGTTACAATTGTTTAAAGGCCATTTGGACTCTCTCTACTTCCGATACATTTTAGTAAAATTGAGTCCTGGTACACTTGCCTAATTGATGACGGGAGTCAGTCATTTAGCAACTTGTAAAGCCAAGAATTCCTCATCAATTCGACAGCGTTTTAATTAAGACCTAAGTGAATTGCAACTGGGCGATCAACTTGCCAAAAGGGTCATAAATCGAAGCTCCAAATGAAGATTGACCCTCGGGGAGATTCCCATTACTCGAAACTAGCAGATGAACAAAATTTAATTAGGCGTCCGAGTGAGAACTTGGCGATTTCCCATCGCTCGTGTGCAATTGTCATAATTAAGAGTGATGAATGAGTCGGCAAATGGGGCAAGTTGCAGTTGGAATCCCTACTGAGGATGCGAGCATGGATTGTCTTTAACTTTCATTGGATCCCAGACTGCAGATTGCGTGTCTGGCACTTTTGCTAATAGTTTTCAATTGCATGTTCTTGGCCAAACAGCATTCCTCATTCCCCATGCCGCTGGAAACGGAAGTTCCCAAGTCAGTCAACTCAACTCAACTTGACTCTGCTGATGAATTGCACAAATTAAAGCTGAAAGGTATTTTAAATGAAAATGTTAAAAATGTGGTTCTTGCTCGCTGGACTTCCTCGGCTTCTGTTCCTTTTGTTTGTCGCTGTCTTTCCGTTTTCCTGGCATCTCAGATGGTTTTTGTTCATGCCCGAGCTACGGAACAGATTATATGGATAATTTCAATTTAGCTAGGCTTAGAGGAGCAGCGAAGTAAACCATTTCTGCGGAACTCATTAGAGTTCCACGCACTGCAGATGCACTTGAGGCCGCTCAAACAGCCACGGAGCTCTTTAATTGGTCACGACGGTAATGGCTTGATTCTTATCCGAAATCAAAACCTAATTACTTTCCAGCAAAATCATTAGGCATATTTAAGTGTTTGATTTTTCCCACACCTCGGCTAACGCATTACTGTGTAAAATATAATTAAAATCACTCAGCTAATCGGGTTTACCAGACAATGGCATAGTCATAAGCTCATAAATTCCAACCTCACTCCATAACCGCCCCCCCCCCCCCACGACAAAAGGGGAAACTATTAAAGGGATTCCCGACTCTTATCTGTGGGTGAAAGTAAACCGCAGGTTGCAGCATTTTACGGTCAGTTTCACATTTCAGCTTGGGCGCGTCAATGGGCCACGGACTAAAATATTCAAATCAAATTGCATGTGTATATACTTAAAACACTACTAATTATAATTGCATAAAGGAGCGCATAGTGGGTGGCCTGAATAAATGCATCGAATGCACCGAATTTTACTTTAATGGTAGCTTAATGTAATTCATTTTATGCATTATGACATTTTCTGCTCGGTGCGGCGCTCTGTCTGGCATTGTAATGGAATTTGCATTGTGGCATCTGTCGCATCCGTGCCATGGGGCGTATACGTAATTTGAGTTTTAACCAAGCTCCCTGGGGTGAATAAGGTACTGTTGAATACCTCCATTGCCGCCCGCCCAGTCGAGGCAAATTATTCGAATACACAGAAAGAAATAGCAAACTGGACAATCCAGTGCCCAAGGAAGCACTCAAAAAGGCTTAAGTTTAAGTAAATATGTGATGGGGATTCAACATCCATTTGTTGCTGTTATTCGTTTCACTCGAGCTGTAAATATTGACTATTATTAAAAAACCCCTTGCATCCTCTTGCAGTCAGCACGTTCTCGGCTCCGGACCAGTGCACATCCATTTTTGCATGCTGGCCGGGCAGATAGCCCCGGCGTGAGCACACACATCGGGCTGGAAAAGATATAGCCATCGAGTCAGCCAGCCAGACAGCCAACGAGCCAACCAGCCATCCAGCTGCATCGAATATATCTCGGCCAAATGTACGCCGGTCGGGCGACACAATTTGCCAAAACCATCAGCAGCATGGCGTGCAGCATACAGAAGCAACCTCAAGCTCCGCAATCAGTGGATCCTGGCACTGCAGCAGTGGATCGGGTGGGTGGAGGAGGCGGTGGCCCCAGTGGAGCTGGCACCGTTCCCTCCACGCCGAAAGCCAAGACCGCCCAGCCGAGGGGCTCCCTGCCAACGGACGTGAACCAGCCACCGTTGGAATTTCAGTGGCCACCGCCCGTTCCCGTTTCGATACACACGAGCAACTTGCGTCTGAACATGATGAACCAGGATCCCAAGGACCTCCACACAGCCAGAGCCATTATCGAGGAGCTGCGCTCCAAGGTGCGCTTCCAGACGGAGCACATCATGAAGTGGCGCAAAGCGTATGCCATGCAGGTGAGGATATCCTTCTATTTTGGAATATTTAGAAATGTGATTGCTCAAGTCCACATCCTAAATGCCCATCTTTCATTCATACCCTCAGGTCCAGCAACACTATCGTTACCAGAAGGAGAAATCTGATCAGATGAACTCGTTGACCTCGCAGCTCTTGCTCTTGGAATCCCGACTGAAGCGGAAGCAGAAGCAGATAGCCAGTCTATTGAACCATCGGGAGTTGACCATCCAGCGCCAGCAGAAGATCATCGACACCCTGTCCTCCCGGCTGGTGGATCACGGGCTGGAGACCATTGAAGCTAGCTATGCCAACGAGCTGGACTCCCTGAACGACTCGGATTCGGCGGTGGTGCTGGAGGACATTGACTCGGACAGCCCGATGACATTGGGCACGCGACGGAAGAGTAGTGGCGCTGGCGGATTGGGCGGCGTGCTGGGCAGCGATGGCATCACCATAGTGCGGTCCATATCCGATGCAATCGAGACGAATCACAACAAGTACGGAGCGGCCAGGCGGAACAACTGCTTCCTGCGGCGTCCCGATATCCTGGAAACGGTATATTCGGTCGAGGAGGATCCCGAACCCACCACGGACGTGGCAGAGAAGCGGGACAAGTTCAAGAACCGCTCCGACAAGGCTCTCAGCTCCAGCTCGACGGAGGGTCAGATAGACGCCGCCAGTCCCTCGACCGCAGACAAAGCCAAAGATTCATCGCCCGTCGACGGCGGATCCACCATTCCAAGACGCCAACTGGGAGCCCTCAAAAGATCTCCCAGCCACGACTCTCCGTGCACCACACTCAGTGTCAAGGTCCCCCAGCTGCAGCCACCATCTCCTACACCATCGACACAAGGAGTCCAGGATCCGCCCAACGGAAAAACCCAGGTAACTGAAAAGTAAAAGATTAAACTGCAAAATGTTGCACTTAAATTTTAAATTTCAGGATAATGTTGAGCCAATGGAGGGAATTCCCATATTCTTAGATTGCGAAATAGACTTATAGCGTTTATTAAATTATGAAACTTTACTAGAGAAAAGACTTTCTGTTTTCCTGCATAGCACTAAATCTTTGAATTAAATGTATTAAACGAATCTTTGGCTTTTCCAATGAAGCATAGATCTTTCTATCTTATATGCATAGTTAATGTATATATCCTTTTCCAGGTCACCAACTACAACCGGGTTATGCTCAACCATCGCTCGGTGACGAAGCCCAAGGACGTCAAGTACAAGCGCATCAACAAGGCGAAGTCCAAGAGTCTGGAGGAGCTGCGAGGGCGCCTCAAGAACCTGGTGGAGCGGCCTCCTGGCCTGGACGGCGGCTACTCCGGCGGCATGATGCCGCAGGCGGCGCAGTCATATGCGTGACATTCGCAGCAGCCGGACGGAGAGTCCCAGAGGTCAACGGAGGGGGTAAAGAACGGCCAGCCGGAGGCGGCGATGGAACCTCGTCCGCGGAGGGAGAGCGCGGAGCCAATGACCTCGACCTCGGCCGCGACCTCGACCTCGACTTCGATCTCCGCCACCCAGGAGCCGCAGGGCAGCAGACATGGCTTTCCCAAGAGGTCGCTGACCTTGCCACGCATCCTGGTGCCCCGGCAATCGGCAGCGGGACTGGCGGGCTCGAGCGGCGGCGGCGGTGGTGGGCGTGGCGGCTTCTAGCAATTAAAGAAATTTTTCATACGCAATTGTGATAAAAAGTAAACACGTTTTCTTCCTCCGTCTCTGTAGTGCCGACTTCAGTTGCTTTAACATGATTCTCTTTTGTAACATTTGTTTCCTTGACATTTATCCTGCGCCTAGTTTGGTAAACTATGCATTTACTTAAGTTATAGCTTAAGTTTTTCATAAAACGGAACTGCATTTTGACTTAACATTACATATAGTTTCTCACAAAACAAATAAATCATTTTAAAAACATATTTTTCTGTCTATGATTTTCACACTTTACAAGAAGCGTATGAAAAATTTCGCCAACCGTAAGTCAGATATATCTTACAAAAGAACGGAAAGTGTACTCGAGGACAATATTTCCAAATCCCAGATGTTGAATGGTGAGTAGCTCCAGTCAGTCCCAGAATCGTGGGTGAAAATAGGCTAGAAAGGATATTATAAAAATTTACTCAAGATATTACTAAATAGCCCGTAAGAACAAATGAATATTTATGTTTTAAGCAAAGTGTTAATCGTTAATATTACCTATATACACATTTCTGCAACGTTTAAGAGCTTCTCTGAATCTTCGTTTACATACATATATAAAGCATTTCGACATGCTTTTGAAAACTATACAACCAAAACAATGTTAGAACATACTTCTCTATTGATATTCGACCTAGTTGTAAGCTCTACTCCATGGACTGTCTTCTAGATAACAGAATTTACAATTGATCATAAATATATATGAGTATATTTTCTTACTAACTATTACTAGCCATTTATAAGTATTTAAGAACTTTAGCTAGCATAAGATAGAAGCATATTATTTTTGCATTTTGTCACGATTATTTTATAACTTGTTATCGACTATTGGGGTCTGCATGGCCCCAATGTCCTGAATGTCAGATGTACCTTGAGAACTCGTAAAATACTGTAAAGATTTAATCCAAATATCAGCGTTAGTATAAGCAACTGAATTAGAATCTCCTTAGGTGTGAACTACGACAATGGCTGCTATCAGGTCTCAATTATAAAGAATATTATATATATATATATATATTTAAAAGCCAAATCAGTACAATGCCTGGACAACTGCAACACAAAAAGCTATGTATATATGCGAAATAACTTATATCAAATATATATCAATATGCAACTTGGTGTTTCAGTGATAGTCCTACTACAATGTGTACCTACATATGTGTGTTATCTCGAAATGCGGATTAAAATTGTTCAAAACAAAAAATTTTCAGTATTCAACTATAAAGTATGCATTCCTAAGTCAATTGGACGTTAATTTAATTATTTTAAGCTGATTGTTGAAAATGCCAGTGCATTTGCCAACAATCGCGGGTAAAGCGTATTATTCTGAACGTAAATGTAATAAGACTTATGTATAAGTACTTTTGCAGAGATACAAAATGAAATAGTTATAAGGACGTTTATCGCATGCCAAACGATCCTTGATCCTTGATATTTTTTGATTTTACACAACTTTAAAAGATAATATAG
Source organism: Drosophila melanogaster (assembly GCF_000001215.4). NCBI lineage: Eukaryota > Metazoa > Arthropoda > Insecta > Diptera > Drosophilidae > Drosophila > Drosophila melanogaster. The sequence continues at coordinate 19,968,233 of NT_033779.5, read as the reverse complement.
AAAATATGGTTATTGTACAAATTATTAAGGATGTTTTGGTAATCCAGACTCTTTTCTTTACAATTAAATTTATTTAAAAACACTTTTTCGATTTTACCAACCTTTAGAGATCAGATTGAAAATGTTGTAAGTGTACAAAAGAATGAGCATATTTTGATTATCCGGACGACTTTCTTCCCGTTACAAGCCAATTTACAAATGCTGAATATGAATATATATATACATATAGTCCGGATCAATATGAGAATGCAGTAGCTTGCTAATAACCTAAGTATATGCTAAGATGTGTAATTTACAAATCTAATTGTTAATGTTACTCGTGTGTATGCAGATTACTACTAACATTCGACTAGACGGCATCTTTTTTTCCTAGCTAGCTTAAATAGAAAACCACGAACGAACATTAATGGCCATTAATTTGCTCACTCTACGAAATTCGTATAAACAGTACTTGAGATATTTTCTACTTGCGCTTAATAAAACAAACAAAACCTAAGCCAGTCGAGATTGTTTGGGTGGGGAGACCGTTTGGCATCCGTCCGACATGATCAGTCTAAATCGAGCAGCGATCAGAGGAGCATGGCGAGATCAGGGCGCAGTTCGAGGTTTCTTATCGGCGGCAGCACTTGCTGTTCGATGCTTCTGGGTCTTATCTGTCTGGTGAGTCGGTGAGTCGGCAGTGGATTAGATAAGGAACTTATTGATTTTCCTCTCGATTGCCAGGCTCTGGCGGACTCATCCCAAGTGAAAGAACGCAGCCCTACCATCTTGGTGAGAAATACAATTCAAGCGGTGGAGAGGCTCTTCAATCAGGTGCTCTACACGACCATCGAAGATGCCCGCCAACGACTACCGGGTCTTCCGGCCAACGAAACCATCGATCGGCAGTACTTCGAGGAGCTCGACCTGGTTGCTGGGAACGAGGACTATTACAGCACTGCATTCTATATCTTCGCCTGGATAAACAGCGACCTCATGTACCATAAGACTCCCGATAAGTTGCTCGTCGAGGTTCTTCCCGGCGAGAAGATCGCCATCCGCAGATTCTTCGCCAAGGTCAAGCCGCATCTTACCAAGTATCTGCGACTCAGTCGACAGGACAGGTCGGAATTGGTTTCCAACGTCACCCAGTTGGCCACCGAAACCAAGGACAGTCTGATCACAACCTTCTTGGAGTTTCCCCAGAACCTGAAGAGCCAACTTCCTGAGCTCCAGCTAATGGACTACACCAAATTGGCTCAGGCTTTGGTGCAGGGGGTGGCCAGTGGTATATGGACGAAGGCTTAAGATTAATAGCTAAATATTTAAACAATATCATAGAATTAGAAAGTGTTTGTAATAAAATGAGAAATGTACTTCAAAGAACAATATTCGGAATCTATTTATACGAGGACTTTATTCCTGAAAAATGCCGTTTAACTTCCGGAAAATTTCCGACTGTCTGATCAACATGTGTAGATATCGAGAACTGATACTTTAAAGCAATAAAGATATTATCGTGACTTGGAACTATATACGACTTTGTAATAACAAAATGCATGGTTTCCACTACCCACTAATTAATATACGAAGGGGCAGCACTCGTTCTTATCACGCTCACCGATTTCTGAAGTCTGATTACAGTCTATACGTTGTCTCACGATCAGTGGGTATTCATTACAGAGGAGGCGTTCTCCCATTTTGTATAAAAATTGTGAATTTAAGAGAGGGAATATAAAAGGAATCAGTTCGATAGAGACTAGATACAGTTTCAAATCATGGCCAGCAGACTAACTTGGACTTTTCTAGTCGCTGTAGCTGCCCTCCAGCTTTCGGTAAGATCCTTAGATTTGCTTATATCCTTTTGGAATCAACAGAAACCTTTAACTTTCAGCTTGCAGCGCCTCTCATTAACAAATGGCAGTTACAATTCGAAGTGTCCAATGAACTCTTTCAAATGGTAACAGACGCCATGGAACAGCTACGACATGTCTTTCAATTGGTCATCGACGAGGCCGAACTCATTTTACCACCAAACTCCAAGGGACACATTCTCAGGGAGCTTAAGGACTTCGTCGCGGCCTTGGACACCCTGGACTTCGATGATTCATTCGAGCTGAACAGACTGGAGGATGCTCTTGAGGAACTGGAAAGCATCATTTCGATTGCAGGCAGCAAAGAATTCGAATCGGAAGCTGACGAGGTTGTCGTTCAGCTATTCATACAGCACGGAGTTGAGGACCTGGAGCAGATCCTGGAAAGAAACTTGGAAACTACTCTGAAAATCGTAGAGCAGAAGGTGGAGAAATACATGAGCACATGGTCCGACAGTCGGTTGGCCAGGAACGCGGCGATGGTCAAGCAGTTTAATGACTTTAAGAACGAAAAGGATGTCTATGAGAAGCTGGACAAGTTAACCAACTCTGATTTCATTTGAATAAACATATCATGTTTCAAGTACATTTAAGTTTAAACCAAATAACTACAGATACATAGTCCGAACGTATATATTATTTCCAGAAACTGCCTTGCAAATATCAAAACCAGTAGTCCAGAGTTCATGTTTTGTATTAGCACGCTCGCCGGAAGCTAAAATTTGATTACATATTGCAGCTGATTTAACAATCAATGAGCATATAATAAATACGCTAGTAAGTGTTTACTACTTAGTGCAGGTATGACGTAAGAAATGTGGAATTCATTTTACAAAGGTATTGAATACCTTAATATACCTTTTTTAGATTTGTAAGCTGTCAGGTTTCAATAGCTTTGAAAGTTTTACTGACTTTCTATTCAATACAATTGTTATTTAGTCTGATAAATAAACCGTGCGGAAAGTAAAATAACTGATTATTTGTAATGCCAAGAATCTTTACATTACACACAGACAAGTCAGTATAATCTCTAGCAGCCTTAACTAGTTGTTTTTGAGAACTCGGAACTTTCATTCATCAGCTTCTCTTAGGAAAGGTGTTAAAAGTTGCGATAAGATGATCCAAATCCATCCCGCGAGTCGAACACATCCCGCTCGATTTGGGGAGGTCCTCTTCCATCCGATGTGTAGCTATAGGATTCGCTCCGGTAAAAGTTGTTAGAAGAGCCCCCGGAACCAAGGGGACCACTTCTACCAGTCGGAATACTGGAACCACCGGCGATAAGGGGGATAATGGAACCACTGGATGGCATAGGTACCTGGAGAAGGTGTATTAGTTTTTTAGTTAGGAAAACGATTGCACAAGATTACCGGTCGAGATACAAAGGTTCCTAAGTTTTGATTGCGGAATGGGGAGTCAGGAATTGGTCGAATGCCTCTGCCACGGAAATCCGGGGAACTGGGAAAAGGTCTGTTGTCGAAGCCGCTGCCTCTGGGACCCACATTGTAATCGGTTTGGAATGCATTGTCATAGTTGGGTTGCTGAAATAGTTCAATCGTCAATCGGATTGTAATACTATGTGTAACTACTTATAAAAACACTTACACGAATGGGGAAACCGTTGGATCGGGGAGGGATCTGAGGATAAAACGGTCGAGGTTGGAAGGGGATAGGTCGGAGTGGAACGTCCTCCTCTTCGTAGGTGTCGGTCACCTCCTCCACTTCACCGCTAGATCTCTTCAAGGATAATAAATATATATTTATTTCCATTTATATTAAGTGTATTGGATGAGACTCACCTCTAGAAACTCGACATCGTTATTTGCTTCGGCCAGGGCAGAGCTGTTTCCGCCATTTAAGGATGATCTATTAGAAATAGGTTTGTTGCTCGATTTCGGACTCACTGGCTTGAAGAGATGCGTGGGAATGTTGATAGTTTCACGAGGCACCCTTAGCTGTGGATTATGGAATATTGCAAAGAAGATACTATCTAAATTGTTTGCTAGCAAACTTACCTTGGGATCCGGCAGAGTGTGGCATATCTGAAAATATAGAACTCATTGAAGCCTAAATTGTGGAACAAACCGATGAATAGTTACCCCCTGAGCGATGAACAGACAGCCCAGCAAAACGAATTGGAGCGGCAACATCTCGCAGATCTCGACTGACACTCACGTCTCGAACTTCCGACGATCGACAGAACTATGAGTTGACTGGGTGGAATGCGCTGCAATTAAATGCAACCACGATCCCAACCCGTTCGACTGGAAATCACCAAGGTGAGAGCGTCGGGGCCCGGGGTTATCAGCCTGGGGATTACACGATAGGGAAATCAGAAGCCCATAACTCAATCTCATATGCGCAAATCATCAATTATCATTTTCCCGAATCTAGGAGCCTTTAACTTACTTACTAGTTCTTAATGCACCGAAAGAAAACTCCAAGCAGTCCCACATTCAGTGAAGAACCTTGTACTCAGATTTACACGATCGAAAGCATTAAATATTATATGCAAATATTAAAAACTCATGAAAATATAATCTAAAAGTTGTTTATTGTGTTAGGAAGTACATTTCAAGATTGAAATAAAACTAAGATATTATTGACTATCTGGACTCGGAGATTTTTCACAGTATTTATCGGAGAGTGTTAGTAGAGTCCGTAGCCGTAGGGCGAACCATATCCGCCTCCTGGACGCGGAAAGCTGGGCACAGAGATCACTGGTCTTCGGGGAATCAAATAGACCTGCGGGTAGCTAAATCCTGGTGGCTTCAGAGCCACATCCTCGTCCTTATCCTTTTCACCAGACTTGTCCTTGGGCTTATCTTCGCCGGAGTCTTCTTCGTGATCGTGATTGTGGTTGTGGGGGTATCCGAAACCGGGACTGGGAGGTCCGTATCCTGGGAAGCTGGGCCAGTTACGAGGCTGAGGGAACACCTGGGGTTGGTAGGGCGAGTACGGTGATCTGAAGGTCGGATAGGAGGGATATCCAGACAGCTCCGGCGATTCCTTGTCCGCATCTTTGGCAGTGGGCGGTGTGGTCGATGGAGGAGTAAGCTTAGGTCCCGCGGCAGAGAATATCACTCCTGGATGGGGGTAGGGATACTGAATGGGGTAGGGATAGGGGTGAGGATGCGGATAAGAATGGGGATGAAAGTGGGGCTCATGCTTATGGGGCTTTGGCGTTGTGGTGGTGGTCGTCGTAGGGGTCGTGGTTTCCGGTTCCGGAGTGGTGGACTCTGGAAGCGCAGATCCATCATTGTTTTGTTGCAAGCCATCATCCAGTTGACCCAGTCCGTCATCGGGAGCAGCGGTGGCCTCACCCTCCTGCTCTATTGCGGGCTTCGTGGTGGTTTCTGGCTTTGGAGTTGTGGTTTCCGGCTCGGGAGTGGTGGTGGTCACCTTCTTGTGGGGATGATGAGGCTGATATTGGGGGGGCAGGTGGGGCTCCGGCAGATGCGTATCATCGGTAGTCTCCTCTTCGCTGTAAAGCGAGGCATCGATTTGCTTTTTAGCCTCGTCGAGCGACAACTGAGCGTAACTCAGCGCCAGCAGCTAGAATTAAAATGTATGTTAAGTTAATCATAGTTCGAGCCATTTTGTCCTGGCCAAGATCTGGCACCAACCTGGCTAATTAGAAGCAACTTGATGAACATCCCAACCGACTGAGTTCAACTAGCAAGGGCCAAGCGAAAACTGATTGTTCTCTGCCGGCCATAGCTGACTTATATAGCTCCAGAATCGCCCACCATTATGGAAATCGGTAAGCCAACAATTACAGACAGCCCCAGAGCAATCAGCTCTCTATCTCTCTCGAAAAACCCGATTGGCATCAGGTGTTGGATGCGTCTGCCGGAATTTCCCGGACTGCGTTCGCAAATTAAAGATCGCCATCTATCAGTTGGTCACTAAGAGAATTAGTTCTGCCCGCAGAACCAGGCAGCGATTCCCGCAATCAATTTAGAACTGCTCCAATCGATTCCACCTGCGCAGCGACTATAAAAGGTGGCTTTGCCCAGTCGGCGCTTCTGGTTTCGACGCAGTATAGGTACACATACTATGTGTCAGGTGTGACGATAGGCATGGCGAAACTTGAACTGAAGCTGGTGAGTGCCAATGGGGCATTCCCTCATTATTGCACATAATCGAACGTTTCTTTGTTCTAGATTGGAATCGCTATATTCTTGGTAGCCGCGCTCGAGGCTCAGGAAACCCCTGCGGCTGAATCATCTCCAGCGTCCCCAACAGATGGCGAAACGTCTCCAGTTACAGAAGCCAGTTCCATCGGAGAATTAACTCAGACCACAGAAGCGGGGTCGGAGGTCACAGAATCACCAACAAATAGCACCGATATGGTTAATAGCACGGACAACCCAGACCCGAACGGCTCGCCTGACCCTGAAAATGGAGGAGATCCATTTGTGAAGCCAGGAAGCCATATAAAGGGACCTCGACACGTTAGAGCACATGATGGCTTCCACAGCCTGAAGACGGAGAAGCATTGGGCAAGCTGGAACGATGCCTTTACCACGCCACGTCCCTAGCTCATATGTATATCCCATTATACCCTTTCGTTTTGTGACCAATCTCTGAAGATTATTGAATAAAAAACTAAATAATTTTAATATATTCCGTCGAAATTCGGGAACACCCTATGTGGTTTTACCAAGAACTTCACAGATGACGAATTGAATTAGTCGCCAGTCTATTGTTTCCCAATGCGGTTGATTTTTTTCTGCTTGGTAAGTAGAGATAAAGAAATAGTAACATTTTTATCGTATATATTATATTTTCACATCAGTGCCTCTTTTTGTCCCTGGAGCTAGTAGTGCCCAGACATGTCGTGGGCCACGATGGATACCACAACATCGAGAAGGAAAAGCGCTGGAAAAACTGGCCAGCACGTGTGAGGCACCACCATAAACAACGTAACTCCATCTGATGTCCGACAAGGTTGGGATTGCACGCGATTACTTATGGCCCGTTGCAAAGTCGTTCACAGGGCCATAATGCCTCGGATCTCGCCAGACAATGGGAAGCGGAAGCCTTGTTCATCATATCAATGGATCACTGCTTAATTGAACATTTCCACTGTTCGAATGTGTAAATAATAAATTGAATCGCATTAATTGTTGCTATCCAAGCGATATACATTTCAAATGAGGAGAAATGGATTTTATAAATATAAATTGACCCTTTCTTTAGAATGAGTAACCCCCTTTTAAAAATATGTTGTTTTTTTTTCTATTTTGAGATAAGTGACTAATGGGAAATCGATTGGTTCCATAATACATCTCAGCCCACTTAATTGTGATTTAACGTATAAGTAATTTGTCACTCCACAAACTACAGCCATGGGACCAAGGCTCTATCCCGCTGCGATCCTCATCCTCCATTGCCTGCTGTTGCTCTTCCTCCAGGTGGACAGCAGAGGTAACCAGAACCACACCCAGATGGAAAGACAGCGTCATCTCCGAGCACACAATCTGCACAGGCCTCCATACGATGGATACGATTGGCACAAACAGTAAGATACAGATTCGATCGAGCTGAAGGATATATACACTTTCGAATGGCACCAACCTTTCGCTTTCAATAGCTTTAACCGAGATGCCGAACCAAAGGCGACAGTTGCAAAGGAGAAAGAAGAGAAGACTTTCAAACACAGATCAGGACATTTAAAAAAGATGAAGCAGACAGCTAGGGATATTTCGAACTGGAGGTAGGTGCATCATCTGCATCAAGTATGAATGCTCTGAGATCAAGGAATGCCTGACTTCTTTTCAGCAGAGCTCGGAGCGCCTACCAAAAAGAGACGGCAGAGCTGGAGGAATGGGGTCGAAAGAAGAATATAACTGACAACGAACTGAAGTTATTCTTTGACGGTGAAATTTCTACCAAAGACAAGTACAGATTATTTGGGGACATTCAAACGGTTGTCCAGATCCTGAAAGAGGTGATAAAAAAGGGAGCTGTGTAAGTAGTGTTCGCCTATATGTCTGGCAATGCCTTTGAAATCCGCCTTTTTAGGACCGAAAAAGAGAAAGCAATGATAACGCCGGAACTGAAACCATTGATCTTAAGATTCGGCCGCATGTTTGAAAGGGAATTTGCCAAGAACACAAATGCCTTGGAAGCCTTGCAGATCCTTGTTCATGAGGTTCAAAAATCGAACAGCCGGAACATGAGACATAAGAGTGCTAAAAGGTCTCACTAAGTGGTAATTAAATTGGCTATGCCTGTGGCGATTTTAGTAACGAAAAGTTTGTAATCTACACACTAAAAGGTCTGTTAATAAATCGAATAACAATCATTGCTCTTAAAACGGATCATTGAGGCTGGTTTCCTAGCAGAAACTGATGACTGACCCAAGATCGATTGATTTAGGCAGCAGCCATAACTTTAATTTCGACTATCTTGCTTTTACTTAATACACATAGACGTCGGCTAACTTAATCACACACAATCGCGGAATTATTTAACGACAGCGCACTTAGTTCTTCCACTTCTTGTTCTCGTAGTCCCACTTGGAGGTCAATCCGGTGACGGGGTTGATTTCCAGGTCGATGATGCGCTGCAGCTGCGCCTTCTGGTGCTCCTCATCGAAGGTAACGGGCAGCTCATCGTACACTGAAAGGAAAATGCTCAATAATGGATAGCCGCAAAAGGGAACCGGAAAAATGGCTTACCGAAGATGTTCATCAGTACGGCCACCCAGATGGCGGCGGCGCAGAAGAGGAGTGAAACGCCCAGGTGGAGCTTCCACTCCCCGGATCCAGCCTGGACCTCGGCGATAGTCTGGCAGAAGCTGGCGCGGTACAGGGCCTTGATCTCCTGGGTGCTGAGCTTCTTCCAGTCTCCCTGCTCCTTGGCGCGCAGAGCGTTGATCTCGTTGGTGGGCTCACGGAAGCGCACGGCGGGCAGAGGGTAGTCCACGCGATCCGCGTAGCAGGCGGTGCCGTTCCAGCCGTAGCCAACGATCTCCCGCTTGCCGATCTTGTCCAGTGTGTGGACGGCGGCCACGCTGCCCACCTGGGCACTCTTGGGCAGCTGAGAGGCCAGCTGGCGGAGCACAGCACTGTTGAGTAGTCGCAGGGCCATTTTCTCACAGAGTCTGCAAGGTAGTAAAATGAATATCAATTTATGAGGTATCAGCAGAGGAACATAGGGTCTTGGACCCGCGATAGCCAAATTTCCCACCCGACCAGGCGGTCATCCGTGAATTCTAACGGGTTACGAATTCACCGATATATGGTGCCCACTTAGTTGGAGGTTATGTAACAGCTAGCAGAACTACGTGCCAAGTTATAGAATCTATTTCCATAAAAATCGCATTGTTTTGAGGTTCCTCTACGCCTGTCGCCATATATTTATCCCGATTTCGTGCTGTGTTTGGCATAATATCCGCATAATTCTCCCATTTTTCACAGCCATCACAGATGTTGTGTAATCGGTGGGCGGTTGCATCTACCGGAAAACGGCTTATAAACCGGTGGCAACTGGTTTTCCAATTTATGTCGGCTTGCTTATCCCGCTCGTTGTATTCAATAGCTTTGTGGTCGCAGGTACTTGATATTTTTCGCAATTAATACAATTTTTAAAGCACTTTTACCTACTTTTCTTAGACTTGCTGAACAATGTGACCAGAGGGAATATACAAAACAAAATATATATATGGATGGGTAATTATTGCTCGATATTTTGGTATTTTCATGCAGAGAAGTGTGACCACATCTCGAATGAAAAAATATAAATATTAATATATCGATATATTCAATCGCTAGCAATCGGAATTCGGCGGGGTATTTAAATCTAAATATATTAAAATAAAGAAACAGCAAATAAGGGCAACTATTATGTTTTATTTTATTTCGCAGCATGGTGAAATATTTGGTTTGGTATTTCACATTCTTTTTGTAGTCTGTCCGCGAGAAGAGAAACAACAACAAAACAATTATTGTTCGATATTATATTTTATTTTGATTTGATGTCATATCTCATAAATGCACACATTTAAATTAGACAGAGACACATAATTTGCTTTATCGTATCATATAGTTTGCTGCTTGAGTTTGTATTACATAAGATTATCTTTCGATAGGGATCTGGAGTTCGGAAATTTAGCTATTTTATCGAGGATGGGGCATTACGTATTCACTTTCGCGTATTCCTGTGTTTAAGCGCCGCTTGGCATAATAAATATGTTAATGGTATTTTGCTTTATTGGGCTTTATAAATATGCAATATGTTTGTAACAATATTTAATGATAATTACGCAAATAATTAAACTAAAGTGAAAGCTTTTTCCTTCAACTATACATCTTGTAAATTGGTAGTAGCAAAAACTTATAGCTACATTTACAGTAGAGTTAGGTATTAGTTGCGATTTAATTCATATGATCCGCCGACTCTGGGCTGGGATAAAGGGTATAAAAAGTCTAGACCGTCGGTCAGATTCACACTTAAGCATAGGGGGGACTTGGGGTTAGTTTTCATCTATATGTACAAAAATGAATTCACTCGTCTTATCTCTGTAACATTTCATGTTAGTGAAGTTTCCTTTTCTCAAGATTTGGGTTTTTCGGAAACGCAGCCGGGGTCCTTGCTTTTTGGGATGGTAGTGCTTCGTTATCAGGTTCAGTTTGTGGCTAGGACAATTTGCATTTTTAACAAGTGCGCTAAAAAGTGCAATTTACTCTAGATGGCAGGGAGTGGCTAGAAACGATGATTGGAAAGGTTGGTGACGTGGTGCAAATGGAAAACTCTTGGAACTGCTTTTGAACCTCGCTGCGAAAGTAGTGCAAGAAGTCTCATTTGTGCGGGGGCAAGGATATCTTGGGTGCATATCTTGGACCCTCAGCTGGCGTACTCCTCTCAGTTAGTTCATCTAAATTTGGCATGTACGAAGTGGTTGGTTTCTATAGCTGTTCACTCGGCTCCAGCGGAACTTTCGGGCGTAACATTCGAGTCCAGGCTGGCACAATCGGACTCCTGATCCTGGGCCTCCGAGTAGTTGGCCGCCTCCTGCAGGCGCATCAGCATGTTGAGCTGTTGACGAAACGCCTCATTAGTTGAAAATCAAAGGAGCAATATTAGTCCTGTATCTTACCAAGGGATCCTGTTGGTCACCGTTGGTTAGGGCCACGCCTTCGAGTCCCACATCCTCGGCATTGATTTGCCGTAGTGGAGGCACTGAGTCCGGACCGTATGGCCACGGATAGGAGTTCCTAATGAAGGCGGAGGGGTCGTTCCAGGCACCTCCTCGTCGTCCATAGAGCTGAACTCCCTCGCGCACCGCCTCCACCAAGTATGGCGAGAGGTGGTAGTTCCAGATGTCGGTGAACCACACCTGCGAGTCCTTCAGGTCCATTGGGCAGGCGAGGAATAGCCTCGGCCCAATGGTTACATCACTGGAGCTGTGCACCTCCAGGAATCGGTTGATGTGCTGCCAAACGGAGGGCAACCAGGCCAGCACTGCCGCCAGCTCCGGCTGCGGATGTTGCGTCTGCAGTTCCAGCTGGAAGAGTCGACGCCTCAGGAAGCGACCCAGAAAGCCTTTCACGGGCTCCATGTGATTAGCTGTGAGCACCTGTGAGCAAGTGATAAAGCAAATATGTAATGATCCAATTTGTAAGGTCCATCATCAAAACATACCCATCGGAAATTGTGGTGCAGCTGCAGGTTGGTGGTGTTGCAAGTGGCCTGTGACATGGTGCCAATGATGCAGGGCAGCTTGTTGGCGGGCCCAGCGCTCAGGAGACAGGAGAAGACGTCGCCCAAGGCGGAGGCGTGGTGCAGGTTGTCCAAAATAATCACAGAGGGAAGCTCGGAGACTCCATTGGCAATGGCAGCCTGCTCGGCAATGTGGCCCAGATACTGTCGCAGATCCTTCGAGGACTTGTGGTCAACACTAAGGGAAAATGGAAATGGAGGAGAAATAGTTATCAATCTGGAATAGATAGTGTTCTCTTTTAGACTTACTTGAATGTGGCAATGGCCTCCGAAGGATTGCCCCTGGCAGAGCGGGCTACCAGGAACTCGGCTAGTCGACGGGCCAGATAGGACTTTCCAGTGCCGCTGGGTCCGCACAGAATCAGACGTCGGTGCTCCGTGAGCAGGCTGATGTATCGATGGACAATGCTGCGCGGAATAAGGCTGTCGAAAGCCAAACTTCCCACACCCTGGAGGCAAATGTATAGGGTCCTCACGCTGCCCACTATGTAACCACAGGGCAGGAGTTCCGGGAATCCCATCTCGGGACCCCGTTTCGCCTCTCCTAGGTGGTACGAGGTAATGGAGTCCGTGTTGAGACCCAGATTGGTGCCCGGATCAATGCGCGCCACGTAGTCCTTGAAGGTCTTGCGCACCACGTAGTCCAGATTCTGCCACGTCGTCTTGCCGGATATATAGGTGCAGGCTATGACGAACTCGTTGCAGCTGGCGCTGGTATAGTTGGACTTCCTCTCGCTTTGGGATTGGCTATCCGCCTCGTGGCCATTGGCATAGAAGCCATCGAGCTCCTGCAGCTCCTCACAGTACTTGGCAAACGCCTCTGGCTGACCCAGATAACAGGCAATGGCTATCTTCTTGCCATCGCACACATCGGCCAACTCCTCCGTGGCACTGGCCATGTGCACCGGACTGGCCATAGGAGCCGCCTCCAAGGCAGGAGGCGGTGGCGTTAGGTCTACGTGGGTACTGGGACTAAGGGGTGCCACACTGACGCCATTGGGGGCCGGTGGTGGTGGTTGTTCGGGGGCCGGGGCAGGTGGCAAACAGTCCTCCTCCAGTTCAAGTTCTTCACTAAGTCGAGCTGGGAGTTCCATGGGTGGGCGACTGTTGCTGTCGGCGAGGGAGTAGCGCCTCGACACCTCAGAGCTTCCAGCCACTGATCCATTGGGACTGATGGCCTGGCCCAAGCTGGCCTCCGAACCAGCCAAGGATCGCGTGGTCACCAGCTTCTGGAGACGCTCATTGTTGTGCTTCAGGGACATCATCTCCGCCCGCATCTTGTTCATCATCTCCTTGAGGCTCTCCAACTGGGAGGCCGAGCTCAAGGCCTCCAGGCGAATATCGGTCAGGACGAGATCCTTTTCGCGCAGCTGCTTCTTGAGGTCCTCGACCACATGCTGATCCTCCTGGTCAATGGCATCGATGGGCTTGGCATTGTCTATGAGGGTGACGGTCTTGGCGGGACTGCTCTGCTTGCTATTCGGCAGGGGAGGAGCAGGTTGAGTGGCCAACGAGGCCAGTCCCAAGGGTTCACCGTGACCATTGTGCAGGGGAAGTTTCCCAGAGGCCAACTCTTGCTGCGAGTGGTTGTGATGATGATGGTGACCCACATGACGACTCGTCTTGGAGATCTTGGCATTGCGGGAAAAGGCCTTGGTGAAGCTGCTCCGCAGCCAGCCCTTCTTCTTGTTGGCCTTGTTCTTGTCCTGGGCCGCCGAGCAGCCCGAGCTGATGGAGTTCAGCGAGCACATGGAGTCGGTGCTGTGCTGGCGCTGCATTCCCAGTGGCATGGATCCATTGTTGGCATTGATGGCGCGTTGGGAACCCGAGTTCGGTGGCTTCTGATCCGAACCCGGCTGACCCAGCGCCTGACCCAGCGCCTGACCCTGAACCTGACCTTGACCCTGGGTCTGGACGCCCATGCTCTGCATGTGCGCCGTGGTCAGTCCCGCCTGGATGGACTGCTTCCTCAGCAGCTCGATGGTCTGCCGCATGTCCGTCAGCTCGCCGTCCTTTCGCTCCGCCGTCGCCGTCAACTGATGCAGTCGGTTGGTCATGTTGGACAACGACTGCTCGAAGGCGGTGACCACATGGGCCTGCAAGAAAGAAGATGAGAGGAGCGATTAGTTTGAGGTGGGTATGGATATGGGTATGGGTATGGGCTTAGGCCAGGTCTCTACAATCCATCATCGCTCGTTTTGAGCACATCTCGATCGTGCCTCGCATTCTGAGGCCGGGTGTCGCTGCTTGGCATGCATGGCATTGCACCCGCAACTTGCAACTCAACCCGGCCACATGACTCACGCACAATAAGCCGGGCCCAAAGCCGGGCTTTAAGAACTTTTGAAAACTTCTGTTCCTTCATAGAAAGACGTGCACTTAGAGAATGTATCACCGAAGTTGTTCAGTTATTTTCGAGTCTATTTTAAATTTTTAAAAAGGTTGTCTTTTGAACAGATAAAAATTTTTCTTTAGATTACTAAATAATTAAAGAGTAAGTTATTCCAGCTATAGTTTTAGGTTGCTTCTCTAATACTAATTATACGGCCGTGTGAATTCGAGAACCTGTGCTATTCTTGTGCTTTGTTATGTCAGCATTTGCCATCGTTGCTTATTTTTTATGAGCCGACGTGACTGGTCACATACATACATATATCAGGAGAATATATATATATTTCTGCATCAAGTTGATGGGTGTCATTAGGGAAACTCAGAGAAGAAAACTGGTGAGTCAGAGCGGATGTTGTAATTGCCAAGGAAGTTGTGAGGAAGCAGCGCAATCTTTTCGTTTTGCTGGCAGAAATGCTCGTAAAGTAATTTAGCATTTGTAGTAATATTAAATTGGGCGACATGGCGGGTGTTTTAATGCGCCAGACTAATTAAATTATAAATTGGCAAACGTGATCACAACAAGTGTACAGCCCACCCGCGCGCATTACAATCAGCACGATTTGCATTAAAAAACCACGTAGAAACCCTTTCAACTTTCTCCGCTTCGGCATATTTGGGAAAGGGCTCATCGTTTGGCTGCCAACTCACGTATGTGGCAAGCATAAAAATTGATTACGGTGCGTATGAGTAACGTGACACGCAGTACGAGGCGGCAGCCGCAGGAGCACATCCTTTCGTTTCCGCCGACAATTAAAACGATTAAAGAGCCATTTTCCTTTGAGTGGGTGATAAAGTGGAAAGTGCCAGTGATTTCATTCGAGAGCAGCCCCCTGAAAGTCAGCTTCGCCCATAAAACTTTGCCTCACTCCGACCTTGAACTTAAAAACCTTTGGGGGAGTGTTCATCTACTGATGATGAATATCCGTTTAAAAATGCAGCTCTATAGAGCGTGCCATCGCAATTTGCATAAATGAGTGGCTAATTAAATAGCGAAACGTGCTAGATGGATATCAGCGAACAAGTGGGAAATCGGGGTATAGTCTGAAATACAGATTAGCGGCAATTCTAGCAAATATATTTTGCTGTAATACGTATGGCTCTCTGTCTATTTGTTTTTCATTTTTCCAATAGCCAATCATTGCGATGAGGTCATTCCTATGTCCAGCCAACTAACTTGCCGCATGCCAATGCTAATGTTGGTTTTGCGGCATTAGGCGAGCTTATATTTTCCGAAGCTAAGTCAATTGCGATAAGTAAAGTATTTAATTAAGCTTTAAATTATATACTCTGCAGGTTTCGGTAGCAACCGTAAATGGTCAGGTCAATTTACTCGAAATCAGTTTAAGTGTAGAGCGGATCGAGATAAAAGCGATGACTTGTTCACCACCCACAAGAGTTAATATATAGCTGGATCAGTTCTGACTCACTAAGTATTAGTAGTAAATACAAAACTAAACTGAATTCATAAAATGTAAGGCATCCTGAATTAAATACTTGATTATTCAGTTGCATTTGCCAGTGCAACTTTGTTATTTGTAGCATTTTATCTGTCTAAAATTACTTTTTCCGTCTCTTATGAATTTAAGAACCATCTTAGTGTTCGGAAAAAATACTATTTGAAAGGAAACACCCTCTTCAACTACTAAAAGCCAAACATTAAAGACCCCCAAAGGAAAATGTTGAAAAGAGGGGGGGAAATAGAAGGAGCAGCTTGAAAAAACGACATCGAAATTAAAAGCAGCGATGTTGCCCCCACTCAGTGCCTCTCAAACTGTACGGTTGTATAGAAAAAGGGAGTTCGATGTTGTTGCAGCAGATGATGTTGCTGCTGCTGCTGCTGTTGCCTCTTGTTGCGGCAGTTCATTTGCACGTTGGAGGCAACGAAGCGTTAAACGGTTATGCATCAGCTGCGAGCGACACGCAGTCGGAAAGTAAAAAAAACTGGCGAATAGAAGGGAATATATAGAAGGCAGTCGGTGCGAGGGGCCATATGCTAAATGGCTACGGCAGCAACAGAACCCCCAACGAAATTGCCAACTTTAATTTGACTGTCAATGGGGCTGGTGGGTGAGATGGGTTGCGGGGGATGCATTGAAGAATTTATCGCTGGCAATTTGCAGACAGCGAAACAAAGTTCAAGTTCAACGGTGGCCGTACAGAGTTTTCCCCAACCGAAAAATAATAAATAAAACCACATTTAAAAGCAGCGTTTAAGCAGGGGAAATGCTGTTTTGCTGATAAGCAGCTGATTAAGTTGCGACCCGATAAGATAGTTGGCCTTCGATGGGCTGCGTTCCGCCGATAGTGGGTGATAAAAGTAGGTCGCACCGCTTATGTCCACTGTAAAATTCAATAAATCCAGCCAGCCCGGAATTGTCCGCTGGTGTTGCTGCTACGCGTAAATCATGTTGCAGCAGCAGCAACGACTGTTGCTGCTGCCCACTTGACAACTGCTGCAGACATCAGGCGACCATGTGTTCGTCCCTTGTAGCGAGATGTTGCTGTGCTCGTTCTGCTGCGCTCACTGGTGATGTTACTAGCGACATGCCGTAGGCGGGTGCACTTTGACCTTTCCGATGATTTATGCCCCACAAAAACAACAACGACAACGACAACGACAACGAGAGCGACAACACCAGCAACATGCAACTGCAGCACTTGACATTTGTTGGTCTTGGACAAAAGATTTATTATTCCACTAGGTAGGTCATGGGCGGGGGCTGAGGCGGGGGCGTGGTCGTGTCTCCGTCTAATTTGCATTGGAATATTTGATGATTGATGAAGGCATCTGCCCCGTCTCCGAAAATAGTGAAAGTATTTCCAGGATGGGCAATGGTAGGTAATGACTAATTGTGGAAGGCGTTGCAAGGTCAGCTGCCAGTCAGTTGGTGCTCGGAAGTTTCTTTCGGCCAGGTCTGATTGCTTTAACCTTGCTGAATTATGAATGTGTTTCCTGTAAAGTTGATTGAATTTTCCGATAGGGGAAAACTGATGAAGATGGAAGCTGAAGACTCTAACCTGTGTGACTTTGCGTTGATTGAGAAAGATTGGAAGGAGCTGACTTGCACTATCGCATGAGACTAAGCCATTTCAAGTAGATAAGATAGTGTGTGTGCTAAATAGAAACTATTTTTAACAGTGGATATCTCTTGATCAGCTGTTATGCATTCAAAGTGGCGAGAAAAGAACTTCACAGTTTCTGGGTACTAAGTAACATGCTGTGTTCGCTAATCAGGATTTCCTGACTTGGGATTCCTTTCAACCATTCGTGGAGTCGATTTCACGTTGGTTTCTTCTTTTCAGCCCAAAAAAACAATTTCATCTTCGATTCCAAACGAATTCGAGTTCTGCGGCCTGCCACATAATAAAATGATTAACAAACTAATCCGTTCTGATTGTTTGTGGCGCACACAGTCACAAGTCGAAGTGGAGCCCCAAGGATCCTGGGCAAGGCGAGTTGGAGCCGCAAGCGGAAAAAAATAGCAAATCATCATTAAAATCTTGGACAGCGCTGGGAAGATCGACGAAAAGAAGTGGACAGAGGTGGAGGGAGAAAACCCACAACGAAGTTGTATCCACACAGTCCAATCGAGTCCACTTTGATCCGCCGCCGCAGTCTCCGCTGCAACTTCGATGTTTTTTTTTTTTTTGCTTTTTCAAGAATGGAAGACTCTGTCCCAGTGGCTGGTGAAAGATCGCGATTGCGGCTCCATTATTTGTACACTTGCCTCTGCTGCCTCGCCGACGAAATAATGCTACCCAGATAAATATGCCATTTGGCTAATGGTGGCACCCCACAAACTCACGTCGACCCCCTCGCAATTTTCGTGTTTTTCCGTGTGTGAACTTACCTGCAATGAAAGAAAGAAGACAGAAAAAATTAGTTGATTGAAAAGGGCAGGGAATTTAAATATAATACATATACAAAGTGAACATATTTCTACACCATCATGGTAAACTATAGAATCTCTTAAAGAACACATTTCCCAATACTGACGACATTTCATAGGATTTTTTCATTCCTATCATTTCATTCCAATTTTTATGATGTCCCACCCATTAGAATGATAATAATTTGATGGCTTGTTTATTGACATCAATCGGATCAGCCCAAACGTCATTTGGTAATCGTTTCGTCTGCATTTATTCCGCCGGTGTTCTGAGCACAGTCAGTTAATTCCTTTATGAAAATCACAACAATGACTGGCTTTGGTTGTCCGCGATCATGACGATCAATGGGCATTCAAGGGCCTTGGGTCCCCTTTCCAATTTACTTTTTTACTTCTGCTGTCGTTTTTTTTTATTGATTTCTTTCAAGACCGGAAGCCACAAGAGGCACGTCCAAGAAGAGACAATGAAGATGCAACGATGACGATGTAACAATACATATAATATTGGTGTGGAGCATTCAAATCAACATCGCAGCTAAAAGTTTTGAGCTTGTTTACATTTCCCCTCTTTGTTGCTTATCAAACAAGAGGCTAAAAGATTTGGATTTGGATTTGAGTTTGGGTTTCTGGTGTCTGGTTTCTGGTTTCTGGATTCTGCAGCTCGATTCCGTTTGACCATTGTTGTTTGTTTTGATTCTGGGCTCGAGTCGAATTGAGTTTACTTTGCCAGCCGCTGATTTCCTCGGGGAGACGGCTATACGTACATATAGATGGGTATATATAGTCGGCAACGATTCGTCCTTTTCACCGAACAGCTTCATCATGGTCACGTCTGTGTTTGTGAACCTGCCCCTTCGTTAGTTTCCCCACTTTTCCAGCTTGTCTTGCGGTCGGAAACAAGTTTTTTGTTCTGTTTTTTGTTTTCTGGGTTTTGGGCTGTTGGTTGGCCGTCTTTCGGAAAGGGAACCACCAGGCCCAAGAACTACTCGTACAAAACTGGTTTCGAGCCGCAGCCACCTGTGACAGGTCGAATGGCCACAAAAAGCCAACGAACAAATGAACAAACTACGAAATCCAAACACGTGCCCAGCTCGGAATAATTTGCTGACTTGCACAGTGAAATGAATAAATATTTGTAGTTTAATTACAAATTGAACGGGCGAACTAAGGTGCGGCAGCATTTTAAAAAACCGGAGAAGCATTTGGGAATCGTCTAGAGATAGAGAGATACTGTGCCTTTTGCCTCTGAGAAACACAAACTGGACGCCAATTGGGAAAGACGCATTCGGACATTCAGTCAGTCAGTCTGTTAGTTAGTTGGTTAACCAGTTTCTTTGTTGGCTCTGTGCAGCAAGTGCTGCAACCATTATCTATCTGCGCGATATGAATATATTTCATGTGCAATCGACCACTCGCCACAATCGCCGGCTCGCCATCTCGTTTATCAGAGAGCAACTGTTTTAATAAGCGATCTCCGATAGATAAAAGCCAACAAGTTATTTAAGGCCAGCTCGAGTTGCCAATTTGTTGGCGTTTTGTCAGCCAAAGATTTATTAATTATGCATGGCAGCACTTCGAAAGTGGCACAAACGGTTGACGAACTGTCCTTGCCACAAGCTCAGGTCTTAGCCGGTAAACCAATTCTATGAGAAGGTGACACAAATTGCTGCACAGTACCCACTAAATTCTTAAATCATACCTTTGTTAACCGCACTTTAGCCGTCAGGTGAGGTCACTCAATTAATGCTCAATTGAATCAGTTTGGTGTCTTTACATTAATCAATTAACAATTCGACCTTTCTGCAGAGTGTAATCAAATTCACATCAATCATTTCACAGTCTAGTTGTGCCCAAACAATAAAAATTGCCAAATATGTAAATTCCGAATAATAATAACAAAATACCGCGATGAATATAATCAATTAAAAGCAATCAACTTCTGGCTTTCAACCCCTTGACTCTCCAATCAAAATTGTGATATCACCTCCGACCATCTGGGATCAGCAGTGCTCGCGAAACTGTCAGCGGCGCTTGTTCACACGCCATCTGACAATTTCACTTTCCACGGTTCCACAGTGGACTTCTCGGCATCTTGGCCAGCTCGGGTTACCACTGCCATCGAGGACTGGCAGCTGTTGGAGCCGCTCATAAATAAACATGAAATGAACACGAAAAACGCCTTAAAAAACAGTCGGCGGCGTCGCTGGGGCTAAGCCTAAAAACCGCTTTAAAAACGCGCCAAATCGAATATGAGCAAAAAACTACTAAAAAATGGGGGGAAAAAATATGAAAAAACAAACGTACTCAGCGTGCGGCATTAATGGCAACTTTATTTGTTTTGAAAGTTGACATTGATTGGACCCGCAATTGGCGACGAAGTCACTAGGCTTTGTTGTCTTTAGTGCTTCGCCATTGATGTTGGATTGTCGCTCGGAATGAGCTGGGTATATAGGTTGGTATAAATGGTCATATTTCCTCAGGCCTCTTAATTCATTCAACATTTGCGGATTAAATTGCGGTCACTGAGTGCCCTAGTCTTAATGCTGATCGATTTCTTTTATGGGTCTATCAATTATAATAGATGGTGATCGTTGTTATACTAAGATATACATACAATGCTATGAATGGGTAATATGTAGGAACATGAATTCTAAGCAGACTAGTTTTGATAACTTTAATTTCGAAAGTGTAATACTTAATACACATTACTATGATATTAAAACAGCATCCTGGGTGAGAGAAATACTCTAGTCAATACCAATGACATTCTTGCTCGAGTGTGGATTTCAACATCAATATCGCCACTGCAGGGCATTCCAATGGCTAGCAGACCCCATCATCGATGTCTGATTTCTTTCGTGGACATATCAATTGCATGTTCCACGAAACCAGGTCATCGGTTTTGGTCATCAGCGGCTGGGGCCACCACTGCAGAGACAACAGCTACAGATGCGACTGTGCCGTCGTCGTGGGATTAAAAGCCAATCGCTCGCCAACTGTAATCCATGGGACGTGAAACTAATGGATGAAGACTCAGCCTGGCCTGCCGGCTTAATAGGCCAAATATACCCGTGCCCAAAGGCCTCCGGAGCCGGGCTGCTCATGCAACTTTGATTAAATCAATCAGCACACAAAAGCATCGCATCTAACGGCGACTGACAGTTGTGGCAACTCTGAATGGGACTCGCTCCTCACCAGGTATTCTGTGGCCACTTTAGTCCCAACTTGCCGTCGGGTTCATGTCCACTGCGCGCTGCTCCTACATAGCTTCGCCATATTCGATGAGCTGCAGCTGGAGCTGCATTCGCAATGCCAAAGCCGGATGAGGAATTCCAGGTGAAGACATCAGCGGGCACAGAACACGCACCACGTTGAATCCATAACCGCAGCAACAAACCACATAGAATTTGTAGCATCGAATGTTGCATGCAGCTTGTCAAGCGGATATCAGAGGCAGTCTTCATCTCTCACAAATGGCTCGAGTTTCTCAAAGCAGTTTGCCTACTTCCCCTTAAACAAGGCGACTCAACGATGAAGTGGATTTATGCTAGTACAATAATGTGAAGAGATCTTATCAAACGAAATTTTTGATTGACTTATACGTTATGTAGATGAACGGAACTTGTTATATTTAGCCATATTATTGAATTAGTTCTGTACTTCACCTGTTCATGATCCTCCTGAGGCGAGGTTGCCAAGGTCAGAGAGCCACAGACTCCACCTCCCACGCCGGATCCACTGATCGGCGGACAAGATTGCCGCTTGAAATCCCTGCGGATTGCCAGCTCGTACCAGGGAATCAAGGGCTTACTCCGCAACGTGGTTTGGCATCCGATCTTAAAGTCCAACGGATCCATGTACTCCGGAGCCATGCGGTTCAGATCGCTGACGGCTGCCTCGGCGGAGGCGTAAATGTTTCCGGCGGACTGATTGCCTGCCCTGTAACGCCAGTGGCCGCCGCTGGCCATGTCCAGCATGGAGCCCGTGGGCACATCCATGCTGCGATGCAGTCCAGCGCCCATGCTCTTGACCCTCATGTGACCCAGGGTGTGGTATCGCCTATCTACCGCATTGGGCAGCATGGGCATGGCACTGGGGATCACAAGCATCTCGTCCTGGTCGATGGTGGCCAGACTCTGACTGGTGCAGGACCTCTCCAGCAGTTCCGTACTGTTGCTCCTTTGGGTCACAATTGGAAGCTCGTACAGATTAAGGCGTGGACTGGTCGGCGGTCGCATGGGTGTGGCATAAATCTTTGGCTTGGCATAGAGACTTTCCCGACGAACTGGCGCCGGTGGTGGAAGTCCCGTGGGCGACCTTGGTGTCTCGTTCAGGGACAAGGTCATGGGACGCCTATTGCCCGTTGAACCCACCGAGTTGTGACGCAAGGTCGACGGTCTTAGACGCGGGCAATCCCTCTCCTGCATGTCGAAGCTCATCCTGGGCGATGGCGAGTAGCAGCCGCGATCTGAACTGTCATAGGAGCTCCGGATTCCACTGTCCAGTCTCCGTTTCGGACTCTCGGGTGCAGTGTACAGGAAGATGGGCTCCTCCTCACCGGCAGTATTGTAGTCGGGCGTCTTTGGAGTGGCACTACTCTGCAGCGAATCCAATGAGAACCGGGAGTTCTTCTTCACATTCTGATAATCACAGGGCATACTGCCTCCTCCCGAGGAACTCGAGGCATCCGAGAGTGGACGAAACGCCGAGGGATTGGTGTATATAGGTTCCAGATCCCCGATGGTCGGCGTTCTAACAGGTTTCGCCCTGGCATAGATCTCCTCCGGCTGACCGCCCGGCAGACTGTAGTTACTCCTCAGGGAAATGGTCCTCTGCCTTCGGGGTTTCTGCAAGACCGGCGGGAGTTGGGCACCATTTTCCGATTCCGCCCTTATCGATCGGGATCGGGTTAATCCGCGGGCTCGTATCGTGGCATAGCCATCGTATATAGGCACCGATATCGGCGATGGAGGCGGCCTATTACTCGCACTGACTGCCGACATTTTTCTGTTCTTTTCTGTAGTTTTTGAACTAATGCTCACAGGGTTTTCATGCTGGACCGTCTCTGTTTTCGTTCACTTTAAACACTGATTAATTGCTGCAGCATTCAAATTGAGGTTTATCATTTATAAGCAAGCAAACATGAAGTTTGCCCCACTCGCGCACTCGATTGTTCATTGCTAGGGCCCCCCATTGGGACTTAAGAGATAAGACTGCATCAATCATTTTTAATTGAGCCTGGGATTCATAAATTGAAGCCGCCGGTCCAACGAACTCGGCCTCAACTCGGTCACGCCCCAAACTCCAGTAACTCCCCATCTTTCTACGCTCCAAAGCCGCACTCGTGCCTGTCCCTCAAATTAGGTTCGTTTCTATGGCCAAGTTGTCTCATTAGCGCCTAATTAGCATCTATTTCACATGACGCACGTTGTGTTGGATTTTGACGGACATCCTCCATAGAAACGTGGAATAAAAGCGAAACTATCGCACCTTAGACCCTCTTGATGGAGCAGCACTTTGGAGGGCAGTCTAATGGATACTGGTTGAATGGATGGCTGGTTGAAGGTTTGGATCGTTCAGAAAATTAGAGTGGGTGTTAAATGCATGGGGCATTCAAAGAAAAGGAAAGTTGTGAAGACGATAGGGAACAAATATCCACTAGATACCACAAAATGTATCTCATTAAACGTCAGTTTAATTCACTGCGAGAAATTACATAACTAAATACAAATACCTAAAGAAACAAATACAATTAATGCTTACTTCCCCCCAAAACTATATCTCATATTTCATTTCAGCCGAGAGCCTGAAGTTTTATGTATTTTATCATCTGCGCGACACATTCGACTGACACAAACGGCACTTGAACATATCTATAAGCATGTGGCATCCCGAGATCCGATGGAGTCGCCACATACCCCATCCCGCATCGAAACCGATTCGTATGGCTGAGTCTGCCTGTCAATTGGTTTGTCGGTTCGGTTCGATGACACTTGGGTGCCACGAAGGAGTTCTGGTTCCTTGTGGGGCTGGGGCTACATAGAACACCACAGCTCGACGTCTGCCGGACTTTTGTCATTTTACCAGTTCAGTTCGCCAGTTTGCCATTTGGCCAGGCGTCTGGTTAGCTGACAACGGCAACAATAACAAGGAAATGCAATAAACAACCATTTTCTAATGTCATCAACATACTGCGAACGACGTTTCAATGTTTCTGCTTTATTGCTGTTGATTTTCTCTTTTTTCTATTTTTTTTTTTTGTTTTTCTATTTTTTATTGTAGGTCTTGCAGTTGGGAGTGGACTGGGAAGTGCTCGTGGAGTGAGAAGTGGCAATTGTGACTGCTCTGGACAGTTGCTGTTGTTTTTAGCGTTGCGTGAATTGGCTGTAATTGTTTTGATTGCAGTTCATGGTGTGCTACACTCGGACTTCTCGGTTCTCGGGGGGTTTGGGGCTTCTAATAAAGAGCGACTTTAATTGCGGGCTGCTTTGAGTGGAAGTGGAGTGGCGATGCGACGGAATGTATATCATTTCGGAATTACTCAATGTGGATGAAGAAATTAACTAAAAATTAACGCTCTCCAGCGATTAGAGTAACACTCCGAACAGGAATCTAAGCTAAATTAGTGGTTGAGTGGTAACGAACTGTAACAACTTACTGGTAAAAATGTTGTCAAACTAGCCTTGTTTTATTCGCTGCAGTATAGCTTATAGAAAACATTTTGATTAGGATCATCAGGACAAGTAATCAAGTAATCAAAAATATAAATTACTAGGACGAGAATCTTTTAAGTGCTTTGTTATGAACGTATCGCACAATGAAAACTCTTGTTCTTCCTTGATTCTATCAACGCAATCAATCAAACTTTTCAATGCAGATCCAGCAGACGATTGCAGTGTGAATCACCATACAATATATGCTATACACACCCAGACATAATGTGGCAGGAACTGTGCGACAAAGTGTAATATTTATGGCCTATGCAAAGACCAAGGAAAACAGAAAAAGTGGAAAAGGTCTGCAGTGAGTCACCCTGCGGCTAAAGTTTGAGCAGGACTGGCCCGCGTTTGAGATGCACTGGACGGGAGAAAAATTCAATCAACCCAATCACGAATCGTGCAAATTAATTCGAAACGAGCGAAAATAAATCAAGTTTTGTCAAAATTCAATAGCCGGAAAGCACCCACAGGGCATCGGGAATGCGTCTGAGTTTTTCCCCCTTCGAAATTTGACTTTTCTGGGTCATGTGGGCGTCTAATTGTTGGCATTTTTCCCCGCCGATTGGCTTTGTCTATTGAAATTTATGCAATTGCAGCTTGCATTGGCATTTAATGGTGCATTTGGTATCTATTGTTATGCTAAATTAGTAAAAACTGAACTTTTGAGGCAGGCCAAATGGCATGGGTTCAAAACGGACTGGTTTGCTCTGCGAAGGCGTTTGCTGCTATTCCTCCACTTTTTAGTTTATCTGTAACGCACCTTTGACAGCATTGACAACTTTCGCCGAAATGCAAAACTGTGGAGTTATTCAGCGGCTTTATCGCGAGTCTGTCTGTCGCGTCTGTCTAGATTTGTGTGCTTTTCCTGTGGGCAGGCAGCTGAAAAATAAAAGGGCCCAAGTCTAGACAACGTGGCTGCCGAGCTGTCTTATCAGCCAGCCGAAATCTCGAAAAAGGAAATTGCCTGCGACTCGTCAGAAATGTATATATGTACATATACACAAGGAAGCAGCGCTTAAACATAAGCTGAAATCGCGGGGGTAATTTGATTAATGTGCTTAGGCGATGGAATCGAGCACATGCTCTTATAAAGCTGTTGGATGATTAAAGCGTGAATTCCCAGCGACTTGAAGAGATCAGCTCAGAGAACACATGTTCTCAACCGAGGAACTGGGGGTCGCTTGAAAACTATTTTTACTGCTGATGCTGACATTGGGGCTTCCATTGATCACTACTACGCCATTGGCTGGCACCAAACCCGTTGGCTAATTGTGTCAGGCGCAAATATCCAAAATATTCTGAGTGCTCAATGGCGAAACTGGTTGAAACAAAAAAACCGAAGCCAAAAAGCCAAAAAGAAAATATTTGAAGTGCGCAAAAACACAAAGCCGACTTGGGCTGTCAACTGCATAGTTAAGTAGCTCAGTACTGTTGAGGCGGCAATTTTGACAGGTGGAGGTGTGTGGCTGAAATAATTTTTGGCCAAACATCAATTCACTTGAGAGCCACTCAATTGTTGGGGCTCTATTTGCCTCCATTCGACTGATCAAGAAGCTTGGCCATTAGATCATTCAAGGTGTGTTGAAGTAACAAAACGTGACGCAAATGAACTCTAAAAAATTATTAATTAGAGAACAACAATTTCATGCCAGCCTCTAAAGTGTTTTATTGCTCCTATTTCAAATTTATGAAAATTAGCGCTACAAAAACATTTTTCGTTGACAGCGGCGGCGCCTAAAACGCCGAAATTGTTTCCACCGAAAAACCGGCTTATCATCGAATGTTTATCTCCGCGAGCGAGCTGCGATCGTAAAATTATACAATTATTGTTTTTATGCAAAAACTAAAAGGTCTTGCAAAGGGAGCGCCAGCAATCTACAAAACTCAAAGTTTCTATACTCGAACATACATATTTTACCTAAAACCTTACCCTGAAGTTTATCGGCCTGCATTAATTAGGCACGAAACCTGCTGTGCGAGAGGGTCAGAAAATAAAAGAAGGGGTTGAGCCACCGTTATGAGCCGAACTTGTGACACTAAGAAAAAAAAAACGTTCGATGGTGTGATGTTTAGAATGCACTTCAATTTATAGTTGAAGTCATTGGTTTTTGGTATTTATTTTGCTATCTTCAATTCAGTCTTTACTTTAAAGTGTTCATTCTGTATTGTAATATGACAAAACTGCATAAGTTAATGGGGTTTTTCTCTGTGTCGTCTGGGCCAGTTGGGGATTTTTAGCGGGTGGACTTATTTAGTGCGAAACCGGTTTGCCAGCCTAGAGTTTCTTAATCGGCCAGAAGACCGAATCCGAGCCCGAATTGGCGGCAAGACGATCCCCGGCGTTCTCCACTTCCTCACTCGACGCACTTGACAGCGGCATAAGCACTTTTGTGGAAATTATAAACAATTGAGGCTAATTTAAGTTTCTTTTTCTTCATCCACTGGCAACCGCTGCGAGATGTGCAATATCGTAGACTATATAACAACATTAGCCGTGTAACTCGAGAGGCTGACTCGAATGGGGAAATGAGTTTTTGCGTCAGAGTGCTTTATATATAGACTTAATGCATTTCATTAAGAGTCACTTGAGGCGCGAGATGCTGCAACTGCATCCGAGTTTCTAAATAGCAATCCACTGGGGGTGGAATCGCCAGCCATTGCATAACGAAGGTCAATTCGATGAATATAAAAGCCAGAACTTTTTCAATCGAAGATTCGGTCTGAATGGTATGGAAACATGCCGTCTGCCTTAACGGGGAATTATGTAAGTTAATGGTGCAGCAAGCCAGTTAATAGCCGCTTAATGAGATAAGAAGACAGCAATCTAAGATTTGCTGTTGGAAGATAATCGGATTTTAGCCAGTTTGTGCAAAGTTGATAGCACTAAGAGTGAAGTATCTGCAAGCTTATCTCCGCTTTCTTAATGACTGGCTATTAAAAATATTTACCTATCGCAGATAAAATGATATTGATAAGATACAAGATGCAGCCCATTTTTCTGGTTTTCCGTAGAATTTTGTACCGTACTGAATTTCAGTGACCATTTCCATTTCCACTTTCCATGACATCTTTCATCTGAGTAAAATGCTACAGTGGAGGTGACACTTTAATAATCCGCTCCAGCAGCAGCTTAGGCTTTTGTAATAATGTCCATTGGTCTGCATGTTCGAGGGGCATAAACAAATTCGACCCCTTAACCCAAACCATTACATTACCCGAAAAAAAGAAGAAGTGCAAGGCCCAAAAATGCGAGAAAGGAAAACTTTTTCATTATTATTATTAGCGCCGAAGATGGGGGCCGCCAGATATGACAGAGACCAAAAACTCATCAGCATAATCAACAGGGGAAAGGGCGGCGAATGTTGCATGCCACATGCACATAGCCTGGTTACCAACCGACTGAGCTGAAAAGACTGAGCGGACTGAGCAGACTGACAGACTGATGTGCAGTTGTCGTCATTGTTTTGTGTGCATGTACAATAATTCCAGATACTACAGCCCCCCATTGTAGTTGTAGCTGTTCGTTCGTCAAGTGGACGGCCAGCCGACGCTGCGAACTGGGAGAGTAAGAGTTGTCCCGAGTTGTAATTACGGACAACTCGAGTGGAACTCCGGTGGAAGTTCCAGATCCCCAGCTGACAGGACGGCTGGCCGAAAATTTGAATTCAGGCGCAGCCCTATCACCGTGAAAACCAATAAATTTCCAATTGCATTTCATTAGCTTTAAGCATTCGAACCAGACTGGCCAAGACCGAGACTGAGGCCAAGACTGATAAATGGTCTGCTGACGTGATTTGTTTACCAGAGACCGGACCATCAGACTCGATTCCCATTTTCAAGAGGCTATCGTTTTGATTAGATTTCTAGACGCTGCTATTCGGATTTTTCGTTATTTTATGACTCCACAATGAACTCCTGTTTCTCGGTCTGTTTTGAATCATATGCAAATTTTCCAGTTTTGTTCGAAAGCGAAGTGGAAGTGGGGTGTCTGGTAGATACGTAGATGCTTTCTATGCGATTAACAAGGTCTGGACACATTGATGGATGTCTTCAGATACGCCATCTGCTTATCCTATTTCCCACTCGCATGTTGACTCGGTAAATCAAGTGAGGAAAGTCAATTAAGTTGGTCGGACATTGGGAAAAGTGTTGGCAGACTCAACTCATTTATTAAATCGTTTTTCCATCGGAAATTATACAGTACAGGTTCCACCCTTGGCGATCGTTTCAATTTACCAAATTGATCCATACTCATCTACCTCGCCGAGAACAAGTGATGTTCTGGTAGAATGATAATTAAATTTTCAAGAACCAAAGGGAGCGCCTTCCGTGGAAACTCAAGCACTAAATGGAAGCCCCAGATAAGAAAAGGGCTGGGTAGTTTCCAGTTGGAGTTGGCCTTTCCGAGAACCATCATGAAGTGGATCTGGAGCAGGCGGGTCGAGTTGGATGCCCGCTCAATGGGTTCAGTTCAGTGTTTGTCAACTGCAATTAGAAATATGTGCATGGCAGCGGAATGGGAATGGGAATCGGTACGGGAATGGGAATGGGTTTCATCTGCCAGCTGCCACAATATTAGTCGCAGCTGATTAATGATTGAAGCGCATTCCTCGGCCTTAAAGGCTGCCACTCCTCTCGCTTAACAGCACAAAAAGTAGACAAAGGGCGACACTAATGCCTCTTTATAGAGTGCCAGAAAGCCACAAGGACGGCTGCATCCTGCTGCAAGCAGCTGCTGCCAAAGGTGCAGCTCAATTAGCCGGCACACGCTGTCCACGAAAGGTGCATCGATAGGGTAAACACTTGGCAGGCAACCTTGGCAGGTGGCTAGTCTGCAATTTGGCCAACGAGAGTGACTCGAACTGCACTTACGTAATTATTGCATTGACTATGGAAGTCCATCTATTCCATAAGGCTGCTCTTGGACTGTATTTACTGAACATTCAAATTGGCTAGTTAGGAACCAAGTCCAACCAATCCCTCATAAAGATAATAAGGTCTAACATACATTTAACCCAAGTTACATTTAGTAGATCTTTCATATTGAGTGCACGATTAAATTAAACGTGTTATTTGAAAGCAAAAGAATGGAACTATTCTTTAACCACTGTGCATAATTATTTCCACCTTTATTTAATGTGTACAAATGTTTCGTTTTCAAATTATACCTCCCGAATTTACTTTGTCTTCGTAGCATGACTGTGGGGCTATTCCCCCAGCACACTTTATTTTCCCATGACAATTTCCTTTTTAATAGTTTCCTCTCGACAATCTTTTCTTGATTTCTCTTCATAATTATCATTTCTCCGGACTCGGCTGTAAACCACAATATTTTTCGGCAATTAAGAAAGACAAAGAAGAACCTACCGACCCGAGCCTTAACCCTTTAAGCCCGACCCTCCCAATCGCTGGTGGGCAGAACAGGTAGCGCCTCAACGGGACTCTACTTAAGTATGCCAGACAGGCGCCCTGGGTCCCGATATCTGGGATTTCTGGGTTCATTAGCCCGAACAGTAGCTGGCATATCGATGCGGGTCACAGGTCCGCGGGTCCGCTCATAAAATTTGCCCATTAATTAAGTACCCCATGCCGCGGTCTTCCAATCCATTTCTTTAAGTGTTTCTGGGCTGGTCCTGTGTGCAGTGCACATATGTTTACCGGGCTGATCAAATATTTACATGACATTTACATCAAACACGGGGAAATGCAAATCACCCGACAGGGCGACATACGTATACTGCCAGATGGAGACAGACTGTTTGGCGGCATCCAAAGTCGGTAGAGTTGCAGGCATTTGACATCGTTTTCCTCTTCCTCGATTCAAGCGACGGCAACTCAAGTCTCGACAAACAAAATTGGAGTAGACACTGCCATTTCCAGAGTACTTTTAATCAAAGAAAAGTGAGCAAAATTGCTGCCTTTATATCGGCCCAGGCCAGTCGGGTGTTCGAGGAAAGGTTGGCGATCTTGGGATACTTTTGCGATACTTTTCCGATACTTTTCTGATAGCTGCTGCTAACATGTGTATCTCGGGCTGCCCATCGATCGTTTGGCCGGAAATTGTTATGGACTTGTGCGATCGGCGGCGATCCGAGGCGGCTAATTGAACTGGAAAACTTGAGCAGTTTTCCTTCGACGATTTTCACACTTTCTCGCCGGCCGAGCAGTTCAAAGAGAAACGGCTATTAGAAATCAAAAGCAACATCAAAGTTGACTCCTGTCGGTGTGCGAAAAATTACAAATTAAAAAACTAATTTTCCTTTCCCCCACCCCCAATGGACTCCACCTTCTCCGATTTTCAGGCATGACTAATTTTGATTAGCTGCGCGTGAAAATTTATGCGCAGCAGCGGCGTCGTTGCAAAAATCAATCTTCATCAAGGATGCTGGCAAAAAGTTCCGTGAAATAACAGCATAATTAATTGCAATATTCTCTCAATTAAAATATTTTCACAGGCTACGACCCTGAGTTCCTTCTTTTCTTTTTGGGAAGTGGAAAGTCAAGGCTCATAAATTGTTTTCCTTGACGGGGGAGTTAGCTGTCTGTAATTTCCCTCCAATAAGAACTTACACACAAATTACACATACTTCACAGGATATAGGGATGAAGGGAATGATGGGAACCGTACGAGTGAGTATCATTCCCTTTGTCTCCTTTCCCCGATTTTAATTGATCGCTTTCCACGCAAGCACGCAACCCGAAATGTGGAAAGTGGAAAAATCGTGAGGGAGGGTGTCACCTCCCGAAAACTGGGACAGCTGCCCGGAAAAGAGAGAGCCCATATGCGAGGGAGATCCGTGAGGGAGTTTCCCTGGATTATTCTGAACGATGCCACACAGCATACATCAAGCAGTACAGTCAGCGCTGATTCGTCTACATTTCTTTTTTGTTTTGTGAGATATTGAACCGAAGTCATTAGCGGGAAATCAGCGAAAACAAAGGACTATTTACGTGGCTGAAATTTGGCAACATCGTAAAGCATTTCCCACCAGCGTTTTGAAAGGCAATCCGCTGGCCAAAAAAATACTCCACTTTCGATGGGAATAACTATAAGTTGAACCAACGGCGACGAACAGAAAACCTAATAAAACTCCACAATGCAGCAGACAGTCTTTTATTAACCCCGTATTTTCCATTCCCCTTTTTGACATGTTTGTGCAATTTGTGTGTAGGCTACTGTTCGGTTCAATTGCAGGGGACATGGACGTGGTTAGGGGGTGATTTACGGTCCGGTATAAAGATCATAAAGTGATATTGCTTGTATGCAGTTGAAGCTGGTGGTGGCACTAATGGAGTAGATGGATAAGCAAAGGTATGTTTTCATGTGGCACAAACATGCAAATGATCGGAAAACTAAGTACGTTTGTTGAATGGAGTGCCTAATGATTAATCAGATGTAAGTAGTATACTTCTAGTTGTATCTAAAGTAAAAGCCCCCTTTGCCATTCTACGCCACTGAGTCAACCTTTTCATCACTTGCATATGTAGAACTGAACTCAGCAACACGCCCATCCCATTTCGACATGCTCCATTAAGTGTTTTGGCCATTGTTGCACATCTCCCTGCACCTATGCAAATCTCCATGGAGCCAGTTTAATTTGTAGCTATTTTGGTGGATGAAAAGAAAACAAATAAATGGGGAAAGGAGAAAAGTGTCAGAGTGAGGCAGCTGATATGGCGGATTTTCCCCCGATGCCCCTGAAGTGTTTTGCTGATTTTGCAATTATTCGCGTGGCTCTGGTGACGAGTAACTTTATAGCAGCAACTCTCCCTGGGAATCAGATACATCTGTATGTATGTAGATACATATATACATATATATACCCTGGGAATAGGACACCCAAGCAATGAACAAAATATAGTTTGCGCCGCAGCTTCCGCGTGGTTAATTTGTATTGCAATATTTGTTTATTTGCTTATCAGTTTTTATCTCGTTGCGTGCCTGTTAATTTCAACAATTGTAGGTGAACTCCTCTGTGTTATCTTTCTGTGTCAGCACTTTTTAGTGGGAGAACTTTTGCTGACCGGTTTGAAACACAAATTCGTATCCATTCATTTCAAGGCGTATTTTGTTTTTTTGCACGTCACAAACACGTTTCTCATTTGGCTTTGGCGTTTTACCATTTATTTATAGCCGGAGCATTGGAGCTCTGCTCAATGAACATATTGGCCCGCGTAATTCTGTTGTATTTCTCACAAATCTTCACTTCACTTCGCGCAACACTTCGGTAATCAGTTGGGCAAACAGCCGCCAGCGATCACGCACTGCAGATACACCCGCTCGAAAAAAACACCCGTCAGATACTCCGCTTCTGGGTTCAGATACAGCCGTCAGTACGTGCGTCAGTACGTGCGTCAGTACGTGCTGCTCCGCTGGCAGTCGGATTGGAACTGAGCCCGCCGATATTGAGCAAGATCAGTTGCGCTCGTTCGTGTTTGTGTTCGTGTTCGTATGCGTTCGTTTTTACCGATTCGCTCAATTTGAAATAGTTCCCCTTGTGGGTCTAGCAAAAGGAACTTGATGTTGGCAAAGTTTTCAGTATCTTTAAGTACCAGGAACTGAATTGATTGCGATGTGCGGTGGAGCACAAAGATCGATACCCTTGTAACTCCGATTCCTGGTGCGTGTGGCTCGACTTCAAACGCGGAACTGAATATGACACACTCGACTCGAAAAATCCTTTGGCAACTGCTCCTGCCGCGACGTCGACTGCGCAGCAGCAGCAGCTGGGAAGTGACGCCGCCTTGTCGGCGACAAAACAAATAACAGACTCCAAAGGGAAAACAAAGCGGAGGGGGTGGATGCTCTGAAGGCCGGGTCTCTCGATTTTCAGGGGCACTACATGCAGTTCACAGGACATGGGATAACACGCGATGCGGAAGTCACATCCTGAGAATGGAAACTACATTCCTGTACCCAATCGTGTGAAAAAACTGAATTACTATAATTACGTTGGCTTTGAACTCGACAATACTAACGAAAAGGAGGTATAAATTAACACACAAAGGGTTCTATAATAATTTCAAGAAGGGTTTTCATATCTGTATGTCTCACGTGTTAATTATTTAATACTTGAGTTTTTGTGAAAATTAGTCGATTTCTTGTTGCTTTTGGAAAATTACACAATCCTAACAACATTTCTAATGTTTGTCTAGATATAATTTTTATACTTTTTTTAAGCAATCCAACTTTGTATATAATATGAAGCTTTTTGAGTAATAAATAGTTCTTAGTGCTAATACTTATGTAGACAAGCCAAACTTTCCGAGCTACGCAGGGGATTGGACAGCAAGCATGCCCTGATCCAGAGTATCCTGCAGGACTGCCGGCGACCAGAGTCAGGCGCCAGTGTGGCGCCAACGCCGAAGGATACGTATGTTTTTGTGGAGCGCGTCGCAGGCTTCTGCCCCATCGACGATGTGCTTATTTAGATGTGCGCACAACTATGCAGAGCGAAAAAATTACAGACGCAGCTTCCTTGGCGGCGAGGATGGCAGGACGACTGGTCGACGAACAGCAAAGTGGAAAAAATTGCAAATTTGAGTTTTGTGTTTTGTGGCTGGTCGTAAGGCCAAAGTGAAGGACAACCCGGTGGGGACGCACAGCGCCCAATGTCGTTTATTTTTGGCGCGAGACTCGGCGGCGCCACTAAAGAAATGTCTGCACATACTTTTATGCTTTCGAAGTCTCGCATGGAGGCCAAGTTCCAGGGACTGGGACATAATAGAGCTGCTAAAACTTCGCCGGGTGGTGCGCTTAACGAGTCTAGTGGGCGGTCGCTAAAAAATGATTGATTATCGCCAATCAAGATGAAGTCGGGTTGTTGCCTCTGAAGCTCCTCCCCATCACCATTTGTCGCCGACTTTTGGTGGCACTCAGCATAAATCGCCGACTTGGCATTAGTTTAACTGCTTTTGGCATATCCAGTGGCATATATTCGAAATGGCTTATTTGTGAAAAGTAGTAATAGCGGCGTGGAATTGATTTCATGCTCGATTGATGACAGCGATATAAATGATGGATACTTTGGTAAAATACTACTTATTAGATGGTAGTATTATAAATATGCCATGAACTGTGCCCTTCGAGATTAAAGGAAATATTCATATTACAATGAGAGCAGACACAATAGAAATAAATTGCTTATAAATGACCCACATTGAATTGTTTTTATAGTAACATCTACATACATACCCATTCTGAGTGTATACATTTGAAAGACAACAACTGGACATTTTTTACTTACCTGAAAGAAAAAGAGCAATACATTAGTTTTATAAGTCATTATAGCCACTTAAAAATACGTTTCTAGCATGAACTACTCATGAGCATGAACCTGAATTTCATGTCTTATTTTTTACTTGAGACAATCATAAATATTTGCGCTACATCCATTAAGCAATTTAGGCGATTGCTCAGTTGGCAACCAAGGGTCACTTAAAGGGTAAATTAAACGAGATGCTATTTGCACTAAATTTAGAAAAAATAACATGTAGTTAAACAAATTTGAATCAAGCTCCTGAAGAAAAAGTCATATTCTTCCTTATACTTTCAAGTGCTCTCTCTTCAAAGATCAAATCAATTAAATTTTGGGCCAGCAAACACAAAACATTCGCCCGCACTTATCCTATAGCCTATATTCTATATTCTAGTAACCTTCGCTACCATCCGTATCTTTATTTCATTCGGTGCAGATAAAGTCATCTGGCAGTAGTTCTGAGATTTGGCGCGAGTTGTGGCGCTTGAGGCGATTCGTCTAATCTGTTATAGTTATGCCCCTTTGTCTTATCGGTGGGTCGTGGGGGGGGGGGTATAGTTTGGGGGGTTGTTTGGGGGCTCCATCACGCTTTTAGTGTTATTACATTGGGATGCATGTGGCCGTTCTGTCCCATGTCTGTGCCCCCGGTCACTTGGGTCAGTTTCGAGTGCGTGATAAATGGGCGCGTTGCGTGGCGTTTGCCCAGTTTCATAGCTTCATGTTGATGTTTTTGTTGTGGCTTAGTATTTATGGTCAATGATAAGATTGCTCAATTGGTGTTTTCCTACAACGAAAGTGTGGCAAGGGGCACGAACTGAATGGAGTTCGACTGAGTCGAAAGCTGTTTAAAGTTGATGTAGGTTGGAAGTTTTATAAGCTGTTTGGGTTTTATGCGAGAGCGTCTGAATAAAGCGTATTATAAACTACCATAAAGCTCAGGCTGATAAGCAAAACGGGGAAGGGGTGTGCGGTAAGCCATAAAAAAGGGATATTCGCTTGGGGGATTGGATCAGACTAGAGTTGGAAAAGGTGGAGCGAATCGAGGACAAAAGTGACTTCTTGGAGTTAAATTAAATGAATTTATACAGAAGCATATTCTGAAATATCTAGTGTGCGCTATCTCGGCATAAAAATGGCATCCAAAACGAAAGCAAACTGTTCGCGTTTGTATAACAACTTTTAGAATAAGTGTAAAACTTGCCAAATTAAAGGGCAGAGCTCCAAAAATATTCCCAATCCTCCTGAAACTACTCACATTTAAGCGCCACATCTCGAGAGCATTGCAAAAAGTTCACAAACTGCATTGTCAGACTTTCAGGGCCCCATCCCACATCTCAATTTCCTCGAGCAAATGCGAAAAACCAAACCAACTCTGCCAATGTGTGGAAGCTTCAGTTTATTTTTATTTTTTCCCAACTACCGCAAAGTGAAATTTCATGACGTCGAAGCCTCCACAACGGGCGTCTGTCAATAAAAAATACTCGTAATACAAAAAGCCAATGGCAAATAATATGCGGCAAAACTGCTGACAGACTGGCGTTGCATGTGAACTGAGGAGGCTCAACTAGATCGATAGACGACGGGACTGAGGAAGTGCGGGAGCGACATATCGGCATCTATGCCATTATGGGCCCCTTTCAGAAATTTAATTAACGCAGGCAACTTTGGCCAAGACCAAGACAATGCCAGGGAAAGCCAAAAGAAACGACATCAAAGTCAATGGGCAATTAAAAAGTTTTTAATCCGCATTGGACGATGAGCAGGAGGGTCTGAAATCCGAAAGAAGTAGAAGTAGCAAAACTGTAGTTAAAAATCCCAGATCCACTTGAAACTGAAAGTCGTTTCTGAACTTTTTTAACGCGCAAGCATTTTTGTATTTGCCAACATAATTGAATAAGAAAAGGGACTTCGTTCATTCCTCATCTAACTTGAAAAAAATGGTTTATATATATATATATTTATATAATTCATTACACATTATGTTTAAAAGAGATAGAACTTTGGTAGCAGATAGAATTCAGAAAACATATAGTCTTCCTTGACCTGCATATAAATAATCGCAATCTGTCAATTGCGCTTCTTAGGTGTGATCACATTGGAGGAAAGTTTGACCAGCCTGCACGGAATCTAGCTCAACTTTTCACATTATGGTAAATGTACTCCTCTGCTCAACCCACTCGCAGATAAATCATGCTGAGGCGACCCATTTTCTCGGCTTCTTCCACTTTTCCCCACCCAAGCACCTAATCCACTTAACCAACCAGACTCGGATCCAGACCGCATATCAGACCATATCAGCTGGGAGAGATTCCAGTCGGCATAACTCTATTGCAATTATTCTTTGCTTCCACATTGTTCGCACTTTTATGGCAGCTGGGCAGCCGAAGGTTCTCTGCTTCGCCGCCAAGTGCCAGAATGGAAAATGTTGTGGAAAATTGGCAAAAGTTGCAATCAACTTAAAGTTTCTGTCCATCAAATCGCCGTCGAATCCGTAAAGGCCATTTCTGGCGATTTACACGTACGCCTTGACCTTGGCCCCAGACTTTCCCATACCCACCCACTTGGAGCTGCTGGAGCGGTGGAGCTGTGGAAAGTGTGGAAAAATAAGAGATTTATGTTGTCTGCCTGTCTGGCCCCGATAAATTTGATGGCGAAAGGTGTGAGTGGGTGGGTGGCTTGGCGGTACTGGCTATAAAATACTTTATAGCGATTTTACAATGTAGACAGGCATAAAGTGTACAATGGCTGCTCCAAAGCTGCTCTCTCCCTGACGGAATGCAATTTAAACTTTGTTTTATTTTCAAATGAAAATTGTTGGCAAGAAATTTGTAAATGAAATCAATTTCAGCCCCACATGCAGGGAGGTTCATCAAAAAAAAAAAAAAGTCGCCCAAAAGTAGGCAAAACTTGGTCTCCCCGCCTCTTCAAGTACTTTTGTCTGCCGCGGAAGTTTATCAGACTTTTGCGTGACTTCTGTTGACAACACGCACACACACCATTTCATAGACAGTCACAGTCTCAGTCTTTTAGTCCTTACACTGGAAGAAACTCGAATGGAATCGTTAACGAAAAGCAGCTATGTTTGCAGCTCTAGCTCTCTAATAGAACATTAAATTGAGAAATTTTTAATAAATATTTCATTATTGGAATGAATTTATATGTGAATATATTTTATTCATATAAGCGTTCATTAGTTTTTTTCCGTGTATCGGGCATCTTAAATGGGATATGACGGAAGGCGACTTGGCGGAAAAGTTGAATGCAAGCTGACTGTTTGATAAGGGAGGCGAATGAATCTTTCAGAGGGCACAGCTTTTGGCACGCCATTTTGGAGGGGAAAGTGGAGGGAAGGCGGTGGAGCAGCCAGTTGCCACATTTTTTCGCCAGCGCGCCTCAGCGTAGGCCATGAAAATGCGCAAAATGCTGCAACAGCTGCGAAACCAAATAAATTGTGGCCCAAAGTACACGGCATAACCACTTAAATTAATGGCCGGGCACAATGCAGACGACGAGGCTGAACCATAAAAGATGCGGTGGGCCAGATTAGGAGGCCAAGAATTCACCCTATTTTCGTAATTTATTCAGTTGACTTTTGTTGCAGTGCCAAGTGGCCATTTCGATTCGGCGTATTCCCCAGCATGCTTTTCTGATCGTTAAGGAAATAAGGTAAGATATATACGACCTTGCCAATAAGAGTGATGAAAGGTCGAATTTTAATCAAAATAAATTGCTTTGAAAATGTGTTGGGAAATAAATACAAAGCCGCTACTCTGATCTATTTGCTTCCAGTAGGTAAATTTGATATAATTTAAAAAAATTATTATTCCTAATAACTTATTTCAGTGCTCGCAACTTGTAGAGGAAAGGAGAAATGCCTTTGGCTCATGAAAACGTTTCAGGTGATAACGAATGACAC
The DNA here is from genome assembly GCF_000001215.4 of Drosophila melanogaster. Classification (NCBI taxonomy): domain Eukaryota; kingdom Metazoa; phylum Arthropoda; class Insecta; order Diptera; family Drosophilidae; genus Drosophila; species Drosophila melanogaster. The sequence continues at coordinate 19,929,473 of NT_033779.5, read as the reverse complement.
CAAAAGTATCTTAGGCTGTCAGTAAGTTCTGGCAGCAAGTTCAGCCGAGCAGAAGGATTCGACTGCACTCACAATTCATCTGAACTTAAACGGAGATATTTGGATGGCGAGGTACTCACATTGGTTGACAGCTGGCTGCTCAGGCTGAGCACCTGATCCCGGGCATCCTGCAGCTCGCGCTTCAGTCTCCGGATTTCGTGCGCCTGCCGCTCCTCCGCGTTTCCGTATAGGGAACTGCCTCCGGACAGCAAGGAGGCGGCACTGCCGTGAACTGAAACGGAAACAGAATGGCAGAGTTGCATTAATCTGCTCTTAAGCCTGCACTTGAAAAAGCCCATTAAATATTGAGTAAAAGTTCCTTTTAAGCTTTTTTTTTATCATGAATATAATTATATATTCAATGGTTTTGTTTCTATGACTTTAGCATATATCGAGATATTCACTTCATCGCTGGAATCTTTTTGAGTGTAATCTCACCTTCGTCATTCTTCTTGGGATATGTCAGCCGATGCCCGACCATTGCACCACCACCTGCTCCCCCGCCAGGACCCACGAGTCCTGCGGCCGATGTGGTTCCATGGGTGGGCGATAGCACCGATGCACCTGCCGCTGTGTTGAATGGGCCGCGGGTGAGGGGGGTAGGTGAGGTTGGCTGGCTCCAGGCCACGCCTCCCACGTTAACGCCCACGCCGGGATTCCCCTGGGCCGCCTGCGATTGAGCAGCCATGGCAGCTGCCATTTGGGCCGTTAGCACACCGTTGGTGCCCACGGGCAGGCAGTAGTAGGGCTCGATTTCCACCTCCCCAGCACGACTCATCATCGAGGGATACATCTTCTCGGATTTCGTCGATCTGAAATGGAGTCTCATAAGTATCGTGTGGCGCTAATGTGACGTGGAATGAATGCGTGAAAGAATCAAAAGCATACTGAAATAATATGTATAAAGCATCCTAAGCAATCGTAAGCTCATGGAAAGACACAGCAAATGAAACACCCAACACAAAAGCTCACATTGTTTAATATTTAATAGGATTTTCAGAGAATTTACCAAATAATACCACTTCTATTTTCATGCATATCTCTGTGCGTACATCTCGATTTAGATCACTATTGTGATGGGTAAATGTGGTCAGACAGATGCAAATTTCCGCCACGTTTGTCAACTTTATGAGCCCAATTTCATTATGAGAAACGAACACTTCGGTTCCCCTGTAAAGGCCCCCATTTCCGTTTAATTCTGTTACAAATTGGTTGCGGCCACTGTGCATTTGAATGATAAGGCTATTGGGTGGAGCCATCGTTGCGTTGCGTTAGTCCCTAGACAAATTGTCATAAAATGCAGAGATTTCTAAAAGCTCACACAATGACAGCTCCACAAATAGAAAAGGATTCCGGAAAAGGATGGGGGCTGGTCCATCCAGTCATGTCCACTCGCCTGGCCCTGATAACTGTGACATTAATGGCATTTCGCGTGCAAATCTAATATTACGTATACGTCAAGTGTGCGCCCCTCCTCGGTGCGGGTGGGCTCAGTTGTTTGCTTTTGGTGGTGAGAGCTGTCGGTTTTCTCTGGGGCTATTTGCCACAAACTTTGGGTGTGTGAATAGCAGTGTAAAATTTGATAACAAGCCACCGAACTGGTTTCGAGGGTTTCCACATCCCCTGACACAATCCTTTTCACACTTCCTATTGCATAATTGATGTCAAAGCCTTGAAAGCGAAGGCACATATAAACTGGGAAAGTAGATTTGGGATATAAAAGTGGGCTAGCAAGAATCCGGGAAATGTCTAAATATTTGAAATACTTGAGTGAATTTGATGAATTTTGTTTGTGGCATTATTTCTTGATCACATATTCATACTAGTTTAAATATCTACTATATTAACTCAACGTTGAAATGATCGACATTAAGAGCTGATTTGTGTTTCGAATGTTTTTAATTTTTTGTCGCAGTGGAACTCATTTTATTTCAGCACTTGTCCACCGAGAACCGACCGCAGTTCTAAACTCGCTGACGAGGCAGCCAGGAAAAAGCGATGAAGTTCATCTGCACCCTTGCCAAGTCGGGGTTCACAAAACCTATTGACATGTCAAATAATAATCTGGCCATCAACAACACCTCCGAGCTAGCAGACTCCTCTTTGTTTTTTCGCTTTCCATTTGCCCTTTGGGGTTTTTATGTTTTTTTTTTTTTTTGAATGGTTTTCCCAACTCGTTTTGCCAACGAGCTTTCACATTGTCTGTTGACGACAACCTGCCCAAACGCCAGAATATCGGAAAACTTTGCTCTTTAAATAACTGGGCGTGTCGCCCTTCACAGTATTTCGGACTTTAAGTGAATCCTTTAAATATGCAGAGCGACACATGGAAAAACAAGCATATGTCCTGGCGACATGGAGGCTGCAAGTCGAAGGTAAGTTCGCTTGCCTTTCTGATGGTATAAAACAGGAATACCAAAAGTTGTTTGCATATTTAAGGGAGAGGAAAAAGTAAAATACAGCTGACAGGCAAAAAAAGTTTGCTTGTGCGGTAGTCGATATTTAATTTAAGAACATTCTTGACATTAGTGTGTGTTGTGATAAAGTCAGTCCACAATAACACATTGAATGTAAGCATAAAAAATAATTATAAACTTAGTAGCACAGTAGATAAAAAATCCAATGGAGTTGCATTAACAAAGATACTATGCATGCAACATGTAAAATGCAAGTGAGTGGCTTAAAGAATTTAAACTGTTTCTGATTGTTTATCGTAATGATTATGCGATGAACATTTTTCAGATGAGATGCAAAAATGTTTTGTGTGTGCTGAAACTCTATGGTCACCTTGGATATGTCCTCTCTTTCAAGTAGCTGTTCAAGGGTAACCAGATTTACAGAGGAAAAAGAGAAAAGTAGAGATACAGATACATTCATGCAGGAAGGGAGAATTTAATACCCTGCCAATGAATCAAAACCAACCTTATGCTATTGCTGCGGTTCATGCGCGGACTTTGCACGTAGGGCGACTCATTGCCCGACATTTGACCCGCCATCTGACCTGGTCCTCCGGACCGATTGTGTATCATCTTGTGACCATGTCGGGTCAACGCCGGGGATCCAATCTGCAGCTGCTCCACGGACTCGCCGTCGGACAGCCGACTGCCAGCCGTATTGCTGTGCTTTAGCCACATGGCGTATGAGCTATATTCTGGCTTGACCTCGGCGTAAGTTTGCGTATCGGACAGGGATCCGTCGTGACGAGTTCCTCCACGATTGGATATTCTGCATTGGTTAATTTTTAAGTAATTATATTCCTTTTATTTGAATACATTTCCCATACCTGTGCTGAAATACGTGCAAATCGCTGCCCGGCTTTGGTAGGCTGTGTGATCCGGTGGCCAGTCGCTCCCTAATCGACTGACTCAGTTGAGTGGCTGTGGGTCCGGTCAAGGAAAAGCTTCGATGCTGAGTATTCGGGGGCAGCTCTATAAAAGCGTACAATAAATTTTAAGTAAATTGTAAGTCCCTTGTTTATTTACTGATACTCACTGTTCATGTCATTGGGCAGGGTCTGTGTGCCGCCGGCAACTTTGCGACCGCTGGCTGTCCGCGGAACCGCCGATACATGAGCGGTACGACCGCAGGGCAGACCATTGGCTCCCGCTCCACCGGCGGCCATCATCATGGCGATGTTCTGCTGTTCGGCGGTGGAGGCGATGCTGCCGTTGGCCCGCTTTACGTATCCAAAACTGGGCGGAACGCCCTTGGTTCGCGAGGATGAGGAGGGCGATCCCTGCTTGGAGGAACTGCCACTCCCACCGCCGCCCATGCTGCGACGGGATGGCGACGACTTGTCCGACTTTTCCACCTTCTGGCCGTTGAGCGGTTCCGGCATTTTGCTCCAGTTATCGCGCCCATTTCGAGATCCTGGCCGATGGTGGGGACTGCCATCCATTTTAGCGCCGCCTCCCGAGTTATTGTTGTTGTTATTGTTGTTGTTTTGGGCGTGGGTAGTGGTGGAGCCGCCGCTGGAGCTGGCCTGGCTGGCCGCTGAGCTGCCGTTTGCGGCGGTTCCAATGCTGTCCAAGGAGCCGCGACTGTTGCGAATACTGGAAGGATCAACAGAAAGCGGATTGTTTAATTAATGAAAATAAACGGCAATCGATAATATTATATGTGAAACGCTAATGAGTTCTCTTCGCCCTTTAAAAATTACCCATTTGCTTTTCAAAATAAAAAAGCTGACAATATAGGATGGTTAAGGATTCGCACATTAAGTATACGCCACATTGAACCCATGACAAATTACCATTCCGCTGACAATTTCATCTATAATTTATGCAATTCAAGGCTCAAAATTGATTGTATATACCTAGTTAAGTACTATAAAATACATTTCTATAATGTACACATCAAAGTTCTATTCAAGAGTTAAATTGTCAAACAATGGCCAAATCAGCGGGCAAACAAACGCCTTTCAAACGACGGAAAGTCAAGCCATCCGACAGAGACAAAGGCGAACAAAAGACCCTAACCAGAGGGGCTGACAGACAATCCGCAAATACAATTGGCAAGTGGCTAGCGAAAGAGGTGTTCTGAAAGAGGCGGGCAGGGAAAGGAACTTCTCAAGGAATGGCTACATTTTTCAATTAAAATGACAAAGGATATTCCGGCTGGAAGCGGGAGTCGCTCCCGGCCAAGAGTCAGCCGGAAAATTGCATGTCTCATCCAAGCTGGTTTGCCATGGGGGCGGTATCATCTCTGCTTGGCTGCCATATATCAAAACTAATTGGGCGTGTCCGTGATCCAATAAATAATGTTGTTTATTTATGTGAAAAGCATTTATTCCATTCTGCTGTCGAGAGCACGAATTTCGCTCGGGGGTACTGAAATTTCTAGAACTTAATTAATTTAATTTCGAATTTTGGGAACATACTTGAAATATATTTCCATACATACGAAAATTTCATAAAGTTTCTTAAAATAATTACGAAAAGTATAACGAAATATTTAAACCCTTTACTCAGTTCTCGCCTTTTGTTTAAAACGATAAAGATAAATTGATTTAATTAATTTCGTATTTTAGAATAATCCTAAAATCCTGCCACAATGCAATACGGAATGGCTAAATAAATATGGCAAAGATAAAATATCGCACAGCCGGAATAGCAAATATTCCATGTGGCTTCTGCTGGCATCAAACCAAATTATAACAATTTAAACCAACTACCAATTTAGATGGATTTGATGGGACAACAAAGGAGAAAGCTGGCCAATAAATTAACTAATTGGTGTTGCGTTTCACAGCGGTTTCCCGGGCGACTAAAGTGCTGAAATCCCGAATAGTACGCTATGATTTGGGGCTCCATAAAGTTGAACGCAGCCGAAGGACGATGGAAAACAGCTGTCTGGGTCGTAAAACCAAACAACACCCCAGCAAGCAATTACAGTTCAGCTCAGACCCAACTGGAGGGAAAAAAAAACAACATTCTCCCTCTGAAACTGAGACGTCCATTTGGATCCGAGGGTTGGGTTCTGTTCGTCATACCCTCGAAGAATGCGTGACTGTCCCATGTTGGTTGGGGGTGGGTGTGGGCGGAAAATGCCAGTGAAAGTGGCATCAGAAGTGACACATAAAGCTCATAAATTGTCGCGCACTCAATATGCATGAAAGGGGAGGGGCTGGAAATGGGGGGACGTAGGTACGTAGCTGGCAGCAAAAATCAATAGCGATTGCCGCCGTATCGCAGTGTAGGTGGTCAAATGACCCCCGACTTGCCTTCTGAACGGCAAGTGGGTGAAATCGATGAAAGGAATATCAGTCAAAATGGGTGGGCGAATATGAGCGTTGCCCTTAAATTCAATTAAAGTTAACTTAAACGCATACAACAATTGATTGATTGCTCTGAACTCATCTCCAGTCAAAGGCTTTGTTTATTTTATATATTGTATTAACATGTCGTGATATTGCATACAAGCAATGTTTATTTATCGTTCTTTTGGACACTGTGTATGTGTGTTTCTTTGAATTTATTTATTTAGTGGGATTAAGTATGCGAATTCAATGTGCACTGCAAGTTCTGTTCAGCTTAAATTTCTGTTTCAATTGAACGCACGGTGCTGCGGTGGCAAACGGGAAACAAATGACGCGCAGCCACAGGATCCTTTGCAATGGAGGCATTTTTCTTGCTTTTTTCACCGCACAGCTTCTGCAAAAAATTGCGCATAAATTTTTTGCGGGCGGTCGAAAAAGAAAAAGAAAACTGGTGCTCACCAATTCCGGAACAGGCGTCATAAGCAGGAAATTCCAAAGGAGCAGCGGAAAGTGGATTTATAGCCATTATTCGAAACGGAAAGAAGAGGAGGTCAGCTTAAAGCCGAACTTTCCATACACTTACTTACACAACTGTTTGACGTATTAATTCGTCTTGTGTGATTCAAAATATTCATAATAACATTTATATATGTTTTTAAAGCTGCACCTTGTTTGGGTATTGTGTTGCTAGTAACTTATTTTGATACTTATTTGACAGCTTTTGCTTTTAATGCAAAAAAGTTCAAAAATAGCTAACAAATTTTCAGATGCAGAGTACTTTTAAGAAGGTTTTTATTACCAGTAAGTGAGCAATATACGTCATTTGCAGAGGACATGCATAAATTCCAAGGACTGACATGCGAATGGAAATTACTAAGAATTAAATATTGCATTTTTATTAAATCTACATTGCTTCGCTTTGCTTTATTTTGTTCGATACTAAAGTCAGCTTTTGCTAATCACACTAATTCTTCCCTGCCAGCCTTTAATGTTCAAAATAAAAGCCTCATCCTTCATTGTGCTTGGGGGTGGCAAGGACCTCGTCGCCTAAATGGAATCCTGCCGCACTTCAGAGCTTCGTCCTGCCGCACTTTACTCTTTGTATCGATGTCAGTGCGCGGACTTTAGTTTTTGGGAGCACATGGGGCATATACATGTATGTATGTAGTACGTAGTACGTGTTGCCAAAAAATAAATGCCTCCCCAGGCGAGAGTGCAAAAATGAAATTCCATGCATGTCTGCACCGAACTACCCAGTTCGGTTCCATGGCTCCCACCATTTTGGCCATTTTAGTCCGCTGGAGTTTCCTAATTTCGTGCACAAAATGTAATTTGCATGGCATCCGAGTGGAGCAGGAGCACAACAACAACAAAGAAAACAACAAACCAGGGCGAAAAGACAAAGTGAAAAGCCATAAACAAGCGGTACTCATTGCGCTTCAGAGTGTCGGTCCATTTAAATTCGGGCCTGTTTTCGTTTAGTTTTTAATTTAGTCTCGCTAATTTATTCCCTGACCAAAAGCACGTGTTCAATTTAAATGAGAATGCCTCTGGAGGCCATGTTTTCAGAGGGTTTCAGAGGGGGGTTTGCTTTGCGAGGTGGCAACACATTGGCGTAATTGCCGCTTTTAATTGACAGTTGGCTCCCAAATTCGCCGAACTGGCATGGGCTTTTACGTAGATAATTAGGCGTGGAATTCAGGTCCTTGACAAAAATTAGTGACCCCAATTCACCCAGCCACTTGTGTTTGCGCAGTCTACGTGCGTACATGCGAAAGTGACTAATGATGGTCATGAGCAGGACTTGGGATGTGGTAATGACTCCGGCGAGAAAAAGCTCGTTAAGTGATTGCCTTGGAATTAACATAGTTCTCTTTATTGTACTTCTTCGAAGTAAGGAATCACTGCATTAGAATTATAAACCTCTTTTTCAACTTATTTTATGCTTAGCTTCCTAGCGAAAACATATATTTCCTGTTATAACCATGTGGAATTCGATGTCCCATTGGTATCCTGCAATCCTTTTCATTTATTACAACTGTCAGCAGGGCAACAAGCGTTGGCGACAAAGTATTCCGACTTATCAGCCCAGGAAATGGCGAACAATGCTACAGTATCCTTCGGATCCCCTTCCCTTTCCACGGACACGATAACGTTCTGTGAATGGAATTCTGACAGCCTTACGAGCGTTACGAGCGCATTAATAAAAGTGTCGAACATGCAGGCCGGAATGTGGGTGGTTCGCTCGATCCGAGATGAGTTGGCACGCAACCTTCAGCCGAGCTCCTCCCAGCCTGGTTTCTATTCCGCGATGGCCTTGCAAGTGGCGGCAAACAAGGCGAAAAGGCGCCTAAAAGCAGGCAGCACTCGAAAACATGGCAAAGAGCGTGGACTGTGTCAAGGATATAATGGAGGATTTAGTAGGCGCCTTTGCCAACTGAGTAGCAAAGATGGGATCCTTTACACCAAACCAGCCATCTGCGCTCTACGATTATTATCTATTTATACACATTAATAAAATATACAATTTACAGATATAATTATTGTCAAACAGAAATACAAAGGAGTTATTTCCTTTTAAGTTTCATATCATTTCCCATTTCTTTCAGTTTCCATTATCCCACTGAATCAAACTCCCTGACTCGCGATTACTGGGTAGCAAAAAGAATTGCACACTCGTACGAGCAGGCCCACATCAATTATGCAACCGACAGGGAGCATTTCCCCAAAGCAATTGTTTGCCTTTTGCGATACTCGACCAACTGTGTGGGTCATAAATTATGGCAGCCAGGAAAATGGGTCCAGTTGGTAAGACGAAAATCGGCCTGCCAGTGGGTTTAAACATGGTGTAGCGGGCCACTCAAAGGCGAAACTTTTTCGGCAAGTTTTGCGAAACAAAAATTCTTGGCCAGTTACTTTGAAGTTCAGGAGAGTCCTCGAATGAAAGCGTCAAACGAGTGCAGATTAAATTAAGCACAAAACTTTGTTAATATGCTAAACAAAAACACAATACCTCAGCTTGGTTCGATGGTTGAGAATAGCACAGTCTGAAAAATTAGGGAGCTGGGTTTTTGGTTGCACATTTTAATTAAGAAAGCTGCAAATTACAGACAAAGAGCAGACTGAGGAAATCGTGTGGAGAAGCAGGATAAAAACCGGAAATGAGGGATACAGAAACCAGGCAAGTTGACTTTAGCAATTGGCTAGGGGAAGAAGATAGATGAAACTTATATAAAGCACCAGACATGGAGTAATTTGTGGACAGACGTCGAGGTTTAATGACAGGACATCTGCCGGTGTATTAAACTCCCAGTTTTAGTTCAAACTAAAGGCTAGCCTTTCAAGCATGTTTTAATCATAGAACTTAATGGTCTCTCCACCTATTTTCCCCTTTCCATTTCCATTTCCAACTTGCAGAGCTACTTAGTTTGCTCATTAATAAACTCATTTGCTAAGTTAGTTAGTTTGTTTACGTCGCTTGTCAGTCTACTTCAGGGTCCTTCAGGAAGAGGACACGCAAAAGACAAGCCCTCTTCGATCGCCCCCTTCCACGCCGAGTAATTTTGTGTTGCTAATCACATTGTGCCATCGATTTTCCATACAAAGGACACACCTCTCGGCCGCTCGCATATCTGAATAGCCAGAAGTATGTGTGAGCCAGGATAAGCAGCAGCAGGATAAGTGGTATATCGCAAGGTATATTGCGATTTTCCCTATGGCCCTAAATCATGCAAAGTGGGTTTGCGTTGCGGTATTGTTTTTGGTTCGCCACTTGACAGTTTCCACTGCGGCAAACTTCTGCCGTTTTTAGGCCAACCCGTTTATGGCCCCGTTCGGGCTATCCTGTCCTGCCTCGTCCTGTTCCCGGACTCAAAGGTCCTTCCTCCGTTCGCTTTCCCTTGGCGCAGTAGTGTGAATATCTTTCTGCGCTGGCCGACATAAAAGTTTTATATATGCCAGGCCGGCGTTTGAGGCGTTTTTATTAGCCTCTGACTGTCTTACATAAATTTAACATTAAATTAAGTGCCATTTCACCTTGCAGAAGGGTTGGAATGTCGGGAAAACAAAATTAAAGGAAAACGAGAACCCAACGTTTGCCGAAGTTCATTGCACTTACATTGAGTCTAAGAAGGGGGGAGAGTGTATCAGATTGTTGTTGGGCTTAACGAATGGATTCGAATTAAGTAACTCTGGTTATTTAATGTTTTTCCGCAATATAAGGGCACATATTTATATAAACCTCTGTTTTTTTTTTTGGCATGGGGCTTTAATTTAAAGGAATGTAATCAACAAGTGTTTATTAAATAATTTGAAGTGCACCCAGAAATAAATGTAATTCAAATGAACACGCTTGTAGAAGTATTTACAATATTATTCTACACCCAAAAGCTGTTTAGTTTTTCAACTGATTCGGAATGGAAACCACATGGCGTCTGGATGAGCTTAACCCGCTTAACCCTCTGCGGTTGCTGGGGGTTCTTCAGACCCCAGTCAGGCGTGCCTCGAAAGCCGCCTAACTCATTGTAAATTCCAGCTAAGCCCGAGCACAGAAACTATTAAGCAAAGCACCTCGAGGGGTTAGAGAGGTGAAAAAGCAGGTCCTTCGAAGTGTACACACTGCCTGTTGCTATAGGTGTTGTCTTTTTTGGAAAAGTTGCTCCCCAGTGGGTGCCCTTTTAAGATTTATGGCCCCTGACTAGTTGGAATAAACGAACATATGTACATAGAAGGAGGTCTGCTATTTGAAGTAATTGTCGAAATTGATGGACAGCTGATAGACGGAGCGAGTAAATTGATTAGGGTGACATGTGGGAAAATGCGAGCGAGCTCTGGCTTCCATGTTTGTTTACCTTTACCTTTGACATGGAGCCCTTTTTGTGACCTTCTTTGCATACAACTTGGCCAGCAGAACAGAAGGACAAACACTAGAGCAAACACACCAGGAGCGAGTAAACAAAGGCAGGACTTCGAATGGAAGTCAAAGTCGGTCCGAGGGTTTAATGCCCCGGGGCAGTCATTGACACCCGCTGCTACTCCATTTGCTGGCGAAGGTGGCATCCAGATTGGAACATGTTAATTAAACAAATTTACCTTTATCTGATGTCGGCAAATATTAGAAAAGTTTTCACTCCACGAACATTGTTATCCGCACGCTGAAAAGTATGCAAGTTCGCGTAACTCATGGGAATTCTTTTTGTTATCCCAGCACTCGAAAATAAGCCGCACTTCACTTATCATTTGAATATATATTTATTGCGAGGAAAATATTTCGTTTGAATTTATTAAAGAGCTTTAATACTCCTTTTTGTTGAGAGTCACACTTGAGCTCTTGGGGAAGGGAAATCCTAATCTATTACAGCACAAGTCACTTTAAAACTGTACACAACGTATTTATTAGATCTATTTATTTTTCAACTTTCTACATTTTTACTGAATTTTAAATGTTTTTATGAACGCGCTGTTTTCATTCGCTTCTGCCGCAGCATTTTCATGTGCCAACCGCAAAGACCGAGTGTTCAAATGCGTTTCTGGGGTTGCTCTTCCGTTGTGCCGTGTGGAAACCCCAAGTTCGAAAGGCAGGGAAAATTCGAAAATCCATTTAAGAGAGACCCAAAGAGAGCCGCTGCGGAAAAGAGCACTCTGGCGGGGCTTGTGTTGAAAGTAAAAGGTTTTGTGACATGCAACGCCAGTCGAATTCAAGACACCTGCCCACCCGAACTCCACGCCATTTCTGTATGGCCATACCTGTCTGTTTGCAACTCTGGAGCTTGGCATTTTTTGGCTTTGGGCGTATTTTTTTGGTTCGTGCTCTGCTGGCCACGCACTTGTTAAATAGTTAAGCAGCCCGGAGCATGATAATTTACCAAAACAGCAAAAACGAGGGAAGCGGATCGGATGTGGCAGTGGGTAGGAAAGTTTGGCGAAATGGAAGTTCTGGCAAAGTTTGTAGCATGGCTCTCGAGCTGCCAGCTTGCAATTTAAATTTATGGGCTGTCTTAGTACGAAGATAAAGAATTCGCTGATTTGGCGCACTGCATTAATAATAATCAAGCGGTTTCAAACAACAAACTTTGTAATTAAAGAACACTTATATATTTTTTGTAAATTTAAAAACTGTTTTTTTTTTTCCTAAGATTAAACGGCATTTCCAGCTACCAAAACACCAATAAAACTGTCATATTCCTTTCTCTTAGAACGACATTCATTCGGGTTTATGGTTCCCCAGTACGTGCATATAAAAAGCGTTCTTAAGTTCTCCTGTTTTTCCAGAACTCCTCGCTTCATTTCTCTTTCGGCCAAGTCCTTAGTCCTGAGTCCTGCCATATGATGTGAATCATGGCCAGGAGCAGAGTAAGGGAATCTTGCGACTGCCAAGTGGGTTGGTCGTGGTGGTGGTTCTCTCGCAGAGTTCCTCCACCCACTTTCGGTCCAACTCAACTGTCTGCTGCCAAAGCAACAAATGTCTTTTAGCCACACTGCGATGGAGAGAGCCAGATACAGCTGTTGGCGCAAAGTTAAGAGAAAAGCCGAGTTCGAAACTATGTTCGCTCTTTTCCTGATGCCAACAACCGAAACTCGTTTCGCACTGTTTGGGCGTTTGGCAGCCCGGCTTAAACGCCAGAAATAATTGAGCCAAGGGCGGGCTGGTTATGCTATTGCAATCCGCCAAAAACCGAAAAAAAACATGCAAAATGTTCACAAGTGTTTGGTTTGGTGAATGAAAAGTGAAACTTGATTGGCTGGCAAGTTGACGATGGAAATTCATTAATTGACAGCGATATCCAAGCACCATGTGCACGCACAGAACATTTTATGGCCTTCCATTATTTTGCCGCAGCTCATTAATCTTGTGGAATGGAAATCATTGGCTGAGGATTCCAATCAGTCAGTTAATCATTGATTTGCACTGGAAAAATAATAAAAAGTATATGGAAGGGGAAAGGAATGTCAAATCTGTCCAATTTAAATTGATAAATTAAGGCCAGCGGATAGAAAAACAATAGATTAAGATTGTCGAAATATAAATAATAAAAACACATTGCTCTTAGTTATCATTCGAGTTCTTTGGGATTATCATTCCTCTGCTTTCCAAGATGATAATTAAAAATGCACGATGTTGGCCAAAATCATAGCTGAGAATAATAGCTTGGAGCCGTGGCAAAGTTATTGGAAACCAATTAAGTCCAAATCCAAGTCTCAGCTGCTGCTGTTGGCCACAATACATGTATATAAACAGACAGATAACGTACACACACACCAACTGGTTTGATTGGGGCATGTGGAAAGGTCAGTTATGGCTTAAAGGCTTACGATTGCTTGCCGCACGCTTTGAGTTGCTTTTAATTGTTTGGCACATGCCGTGAGGGAGTTCGAATGAAAAAAGTTGGCTTTTGAGCCAGAGCGCCTGCAGTTGTATCTTTTTGATTTTCTGGCATACGGAAAACTGCAACTGGTTTTCGATTCGCCAAGCCTGACAAATGTTGCAAAAGATTTGCGAGCAATTTGTTGAATTGCGTTTTGCATAATGCCAGATAGCAAATGCAAAACAACAAGCTATACATTTATGTGCTTTTTAACATAAATATTTAATTTCATTGTATGGTTAACTTAAACCACCGAAAAGACCTTGATTTTTGCAAGGGTATAAAAATATCATTTTCATATGTGGGTAAAATTAAGGTCGATTGGTTAGCGTCGTTGGCGGCACGTTGGAATTTGGAACATGGGCAAGTTTTTTATTTAAATATTTTTTCGTTATTTACAGCTAAATTCTAACAAATAAAAATGAAAGATCTAACTATATATGTACGACTTAAGCTAATGGTATGGATTGGCTGTGGTACTTGATGCCCTTAAAATCCACCCACTGTTATGCGATATAAAAATCTGTGGATTACTTCTTGATGCACTTTTCCAGGATCATTACTAAATTAGGCCTATATAAGATTTTTCAATTGCATATTTGATATACTTTCTTGAGTCCTAAAAACTTAAGTCGCACATAGATAGTTAGATCTTTTTTTTTTTGAATTCACCTCTAAATAACGAAAAAAAAAATACATAAAAACCGTTTCCAAGTTCCATGTTCCACCGTTCCGCCATTGCCGCCAACTTATCGACCTTAATTTGGCGCACATTATTTTGATATATTTTCTGAATTTAACATAAACATAAAATTTTCAAATAATTTCCTATCTAATATATGGGGCCTGCCATCCTAATGGTTAAACATATCACGCGCTGCCACCCTGATTTGTACGGATGTCGACAATTGGAGACTTAGGTTTGAGTACCAGATACATTTAGTCATTTTTGAAACCATGTCGAATGTATATGTTAGATGTAAATTACGTACGGCCAAATGTAGAAAATAATTTATATGTAGGAAAAGGGATTCCTTTAAATATTTAATATTTAATAATAAAATAAAAAAATTAAAGATTATTTTTTTTTAATTTGGATATTCAGTTCACTGTGTTTATTACCAAAGCTCTGTAAAGTAGTGTAAGTACAGTAAATAAATAAATACTTATGCTCTTATCATAATATTTTATTTTTCCCTGACGCTAAAAGAATTCTCTACCTCTTCAATAAATATGACGCATTATGGCGTCACATGAGCATTAACGCAAAAGGACGTTCAAATAAATTGAACAGCCCAAAAATGTTCGGTTCATTTAACCCACTCGACCCTCGGGGGTCAACTAAAACCGGAAAAAAGTGGATGAGCAAAAAAGGAGCCCAAAAAAGTGTATCAAATCGAGGCTGTTGAGGGTCGGTTTGCCATTGAACACTCGAGTGGACAGCAGACAGGTGGAAATGCCCGGTCAGGAAACACTTTTAGTCCGCGCTGCTTGGTTCACTGAGTTTCGGGATTGAATTAATAAAAACAATTTCCAGGCATTATAATGTGGTGAGTGCGGTTTCAATTTGTGCCTCGCGATGCCGTCATTGAAAATTACCCATATGTGTGAAATAAGTTTGGGCAAATGCGTATTTTAATTTGCTGATTATCCTCTTGAATTTGTTAAAATATAATAAATATTCTTCTATCTAAAATAGGTGGAGGAAAATTCTGTTTTGAAAAATGCAATAAAAATTCATTTACACTTACCCTGTCTGGTAAAAGTGTAAGAATTGGCACGCTCGCACCATATATCAATTGCCTTGAAAAATGCTTTATTAAATAAAAGAAGGTAGCTGGGATTTCCAATGGCCAGCGTCGTCGGACCAACAAGGATATTGCCATATGTGCCCCCAGCCCCTCTGAACATCCTGTCTGGCTTGCACCTAACTGTCTGCCTCGGATTCCACAATTTAACCCCTTTTCACTGCGCTGGCCACGCAGATATCCATAGCCTTGCTGAAGTATTTTTGCGCCCTGCTGCATTTTGATTTACTTTCATGGCTAGACAACGCATGTTGAGGCGTCATAAGACCGGCTCACTTGTTGGGCTTCGGAAATTATGTCCTGCAGGTGTCTGCGCCGCAACTGATTAGCTCCTGCCCCCAAGGACTCGCCGAGGGTCCTGTGTCTCCGCCACTGACGCTAATGCGACAGGTTGCCACAGCCAGCGACGTGCATTAAAATTCAATTACAAAATATTTTCCAACTGCACTACGTGACCGAGGCTTAGACTCCATGGTCTAGGGTCACTTCTTCTTACGATGGCAGGGGGGCTCGACTCTTTTGAACTTCGCGACAGCTGTTCCTATTTACAAGAGCTCAGTTCGTTCCGGCCGTGGTATTGCATTAATTTCTCAGATCAAACGCGCTGACAGAACCGCAAGCTAATGAAAATGTGAAAAGCCTCTGACAGCCGCACTTTCATTCCATTTCCCATTCATAATACGTGGGCGCTTTTTAATGAAACGCGCCGATGTGTGGGCAAAACTCCATTCCGACAAGTTCTTTGTCGAATGAAGAACTAATTTCGAGAATTTAATTTTATAGTAAGGCACCAAAATCATTTGATTCCATTCTTGTTTTTAAGAAAGTGGTTAAATATCACTTTTTAAAAAGGCTAATAACCGTATAAAATTCCAAATGCACCTTTTCTTAGAATATTTCGTTAAATATGTTCAAGACTTTTTGTAAGAAAGCGGAGCAGATCGATGAAAATCCACATATAAAAGCGCAGCGATTGATACTGCAACTTATGAGTAACACTCGAACAGTACACAGCAGCACATCAATATCAAAGATGAATTCCGCACTGCAAATCAGGTGAGCAATACTCCAATTGGTCCCATATCCATCCGGTTTAATATTGAAGATTTTTAGCTGCCTTCTCGTTGTTCTTGGCTGCCTTTTGGGTTCAGGACACTGCCAAAGTGAAGCTGAATTCGCGGCCAAGTCCCGAGAAATAGCCCAAGTATTCGGCAATCCCTCCGTCGATAAATACACGAAGGCTCGCAATTTGCCCACGCTGATTGCCTTCTACGAGAAATACTCCAGTCGCCTACGATTGACACCTCAGGAAAGGATTAGTATCAATAATGCTATGAGGCAATATAAGGCACAACGAAACCAGCAAGTTGACGGAGTATCTGCCCAGGGAGGATGGTTGTCTGACATTATCAAGACAGCAATTTCGATCATTGTAAAGGCCGTTGAATGAGACCAAATGGAAAAGCTTATAACTTGTAATTTCTTAATTTCTTAAATTCTAACTTTGCCAGCTCAAGAAATAGTCAACTTTTCAAAAACTTTTGGACCCATTTTATGTAGAAAGTATAATAAAAATGAAATAATTTAAAAACTATACTTTAAATATCTGATATTTTATCTAAAAGAAGTAAAACCATAATACAAACCCTGCCTACAAATGATCTAGTATCGACTTTTGGGGGAAAACATGATTTACCAGCGACTAAATAAATGAGAAACCATGTATATAGTCATTCACGCTTTATCGTAATTAATTAAAACGGCTTGATATTGCCTCCTTTTTTTAAACATATCTCAGCTCCGATTAGCTAATAAATTTATATCTTATAGTTCTATATAGCTGCTCAAATAAGAAATATCCTATAGTTTTGGCTTTTATAAAAGCTGCTCAAATAAGAAATAGGTTTCATTTTGACAGTCATTTTAATGCCCTCTGCAAGGCTAAATATTTTTCTTATATATCAATATATATATATAGCGGCATTATCTACCGATGATTTTTTTTAAGACTATGGAATACCGAGAAAATGATTTATTCAGAATAAGTTCAAGCAAAGATGATAAGACAGTGTCTTGAACATGATCACAGCATAGCTATAAATACAGATGCATTTTAGAGCACAACTAAAGAGTTTCAATCGCATCCTACTAAGTGCAACATCAAGACGAAATATGAAGACAGTCATTCTATTTGGGCAAGTATTTATCCGCTTAAAGATAGATAGACAAATCTACATTCGTTAAATTTGTAGCTTCCTGCTGGCACTTCTTGGATATTTGGAAGCAGAACATGCACAGAGTGATCCTGAATTCACGGCCAAGGCACGTCAAATGCTCGCAGTCTTCGGCAACTCAGAGGTCGATAGATACACCAAGTCCCGAAATTTGCCCGCATTGATTGAGTTCTACGAGAAGTACTCCAGTCGTCTGCCACTGACTGTCCAGGATCGGACCTATGCCAACAATGTGATCAGGAGGTACCGGGCACACAACAACCAACAGGTCGATGGTGTTCCTGCTCAGGGCGGAGTTGGTGTGGTGTTCGCGCTACTTCTTCCTTTCGCTGTGTCAATTGTGGAAGGAATCGCCAAGGCGATCAGAGAATAGCCATACCATCTGGTAGCAGCCTTTGAATTTCAAAATAAATCTTAACACAACTATAATCACAACATAAAAAATCAGTAGAATTCAAAGCAAACTCCAACCTTTTTTTGGGAATATAGGTTCGAGGAGATGGATGGGTATCCATGGGGATTTTCCGGTGTGTCGATGCCTGTGCGAGCAGCATTTCCCGTTGACAGGTGAGCGTTGTCGATTGTCGAGTCGCCTGCCATTGACAATTGAAAATGACATTTGACATGCCGCAGCACGAGTGTGGCCCTGAATTCTGGCTGTTGACGTCGAGTGGATTTTATGCAAATTGCCGAATTTTGGCTGGATCGGATCTGGTCTTTGTGGAGTGGATACTCTTGTGTATCCTGCAGGAAGTTGTTAAGGTAGTCAAGTGGCTGCCAACGCAATTAACTGCTTCACATGCGGATGAGAGGTGCTTCACTGACTGTCAGCTATATACATATGTATGTATGTTGAGTATGTGGCACAAAAAGTGCGGCCAATTGTGCGTGGCGCTCGAATAAAATGGAGCCAGCTGAGTGAAATGACACCAAAGCCCATCGAAAGTGCAGCGAAGTCTGAACTCAATATACCACCCGAACCGGCAATTCTTCCATTTAAATTCCGCTTACTGCCCACCACCAGGCGACAAAAGAACACGCCACATTTACAAGATACAAATGCGGGGTCCATCTTCTTGGAAACAGTCATCCATCCAAAGCAGGCGATACTCGAAGAACGGCAGTTTTTGGTTGACTCATTGGTGTCAGCGGAGGCAACAGTGCCTTAAAAAGCGAATTTCAGGTGACTCATGGCAACTGGCGAGAAAGTAAGTGCTCACCTTAGGAACCACATATCCAATCAAGGCTCATTTCAATAAGGTTGAAGGGAAGGAATGGGAAAACAAAGAAAGTTACATTCCAAGTATGAAGATGGTTGGTATTCAAATTAGCAGAAGGTGAATGGAGAGAATCAAGATATCCCACAGGCAAATTATGTTTATGTGAAATACTAATGTTTACAACATCGCATCAAGGCGAGTCTCTGATCGTATAAAGAGTATTCTTAAGCAGGATTACTAGTCGAATTAATCATACGGAGAAAGAGAGCAAAGACAACAAATTGCCGAATTATACTATTACTTTGAAATTTATAGTTAAATTAAGGTTCTAGGGCGCATTGTATTCCGAGAATCCTGATGGTCATTATTAATAATATTTATACTATATATAACTTGAAAACGATTTCAGAGAAAGACCCAATTGCATCCGAGAGTGATAAGTGAGTGATAAGGTGCAGTATGCAATAAATCCCAGTATGTATATAAGCAGAGGGATTGATAGTAGAATCCATCAGTTGCAATTGAACAGTACACAGCAATACATCAATATTGAAGATTACTTAGGTGTGCTATCCTTCAGTTGAAGCTAAATGAATAAAATATCAGTATGGAACTTACCGCTCTTCGATGGTGGTGGGCAATTGGGTTCGTGCCCGCATCATGCTGAGAAAGTGCTTTCCAGGTGAGATGCCTCCTGCGGACGAGCTGGGCCCATTTAGACCGCTGCTACCCTCCGAAAGGTAACCGTTGTCAATGTCGTGGAATCGCGATCCCCCCGGGGAGCTGCCCACTCGCAGAGCATCGCCATCGCTGCAGTAGCCCTGGCCAATGTCCGACTCACAAAAGTCCAGGTAGGATTGATGTGGGTGGTGGCCACCGCGAGCCCCCCTCGTCGGCAGGGTCACGTGTGAGTTGTAGCCCCGAAGCAGAGGTCTCATGGGCAGGATGGAGGAGCCCCCACTGGCTGGTGGTGGTGCTGGGAGCAACTGCTCCTCCTTGGACTCGTAGATCGTGCCCACAATCTTAGAGGGTATCGTGTGGAACTTGTTTGGCGAGGCGGTGGGTGTGTTGGGAGCCGAGTTGACCAGCGGTCTCGGCAGTCCTTGCCGTTGGTGGTGCGTTGGCGAGGACAGTATATGAGGTCCGGCGTTGTACTCCAACTTTCTAGGGGCACTCAGGGCGGACTTTGGTGGCGGAAGGCGACTGCTGCCGTAAATACCCGAGCTGTGCTGCGGAGTACTGGGCTCACTCAGGAACCCATGCGATGATATGTGGCTCGTTGGCTGACTATTCGCATAGTAGGGAGGTGGTGGCGTCTGATTCTGATGGATATGTGCATGTGTGCTGATGGGTGGCTCAGCCGGCGGTGGCTGGGATATGTTCGAGGATATGTCGCTGGTTTCGCGTTTGAGCAGCTGCTGATTCTGCTGGGATTCTGCAGCCGGAAGGTGGCCAGCACCACCACCCAAGGAGGGCAACTTGCTGGTGCCCTTGATGGCGGCAATGGGCTTGGGCAATCCCCCGCTACTGGGACTCTGGAGGAGTTGGGGCGCCTTCAAGGAGCTCTTCGAGTCCGACTTCGAGTGCAGCGAGGACTTCGAGGACGTCTTGGGTGTATTCTTCTCCACACCACCAACTGCACGGACCAACGAAGACTTGCCAGTCCTGCCCATTGTGGAGCTGCGGGACTCATTGCCCGATTCCTCCTTGTTCAAGGACCTCGCCGGACTCTTCTCCTTCTTGTCCAGCTTGGTCGCCTTGTTGGCCTGTTCCTTCTTTTGCTGGGCAGCCAGCAGCTTGGATTGCTTCGTCTTGGGCTGGGGCTTCTGGGAACTCACGCTAATACTGGGTGGTTTCAGCTGGGAGCCATGACCGTCATTCAAACTCAGGCTGGAATCAGAGCGCTCCGAGCGTGCGGAACTGAAGCCCGATGAGGAGGATGTCCTTTTGGACTGAATCTGCGTTTTGCTGGCCACCGAGGCGGCGTTTACCGCATTCTGTTGCTTCTCCTTGTTGAAGAGCTTCAGCTTGTCCAGCATCGAGTGCTTCTGGGGAGCGGTCTGCGGACTGCTCGGCGAGGGAATGCCGCTCTTAATGCTCGGGGGTCGGAGGCTGGAATTAGATACATTTTTTAATAATCATATAGAAATGATATATACGTGATGACCTCAAAAGAATCTTACCTGTTGTTGTTACCGCTCTTGAGGCTCTGAATCGTGTGGTTGCTGGTGGGCGGACTGTTTGGACGGCTGGTATTGAAATCACTTCCGCTCTTTCCAAGTCCCGGTATTGCTGAAAACAAGAGCGACATCAAGGATTACAGAATGCTTTAAGGAACTGCAAGCCCACTCGATTTCACGATTTTCGGCGCCCACTTAACAGAAAGAGTCAACCTATAAATCAATGCAAAAGGGCAACGTGGACGTTAAACTTAATTAATTGCCTTGCGTGAGGTTGATAACAGATTGGAAGGAGGAGGAGTCTGAGCTGCGAGATTTATGATTGCCCAGAGACCAGTCGAATATTTGGTGTGTAAATCATGATGGAGAGTGAAACTGTTCTATAAATATGCCCACGGCCGTGACTCAAGAAGAATGAAGCGTTTTGAACGCCACTATCTTACAAATTGGGTCAAAACTGCATGACAAACGGGAAATTGTGGTTCATAAGATTAATTCTCACCTTTCAGTATGAATACTTCGACGTTTTAAAGCTCATTCATGAGTTTTTTGTGCTATTCACCGTGAAACCAAGAACCATGTTCGTATGCTTTGCATTTTTAATTACTCTCCAGTCTCCTAATTAAACGAAGAATTCAGTTACCTTGTCCACAAATCAACGTCACCTTTTTGGCATTCGAAATTCTAACCCCAAACGAATCTCTAGGGAGCTCTGATTGTGGTGGAGTTGGGCTATCCCATCCAATACCAAAATCTCGGTCACAAGCCCACCCATAAAACGCATTTGAAAAGGGCTAAGTGCAGTCGACGCTTTCCAGCTTTGGGGGTTGTTTGTCGAGCCCTGAGACCGAAATTTGTTTATTCCCGGTAAACAATGGGGAGGTCCCTCGCCTCCCTTAAAAAAAACGCATCAGGGATGGTTGCGCGGGCTTATGGCATTTTTTAATAAATTTTCCCAAACCATAGTTGAGTACTCACATGGCGTGTGATTCGGTGTGGGTGGCAGTGGACGCACTTTATCCGGCGGACAGCGACGTTGAACCATCACGGTGGCGGGCAGTGGAATGGCAGTTCCGCCATTGACCTTTGCGTAGGCGGGGGCAATTTGTCTGCAATCGAGAAAAAATGCATATAGATATTAAAGTGCACATAATAACAAGAATATTATATGAATTCACAGAGAATTACAAATATGTTTTTTAAAAGTAATCTTTTATGATTTTAATGGTCGTTGCCCACGCCTCTTGTCCCCGGTAAATATTTATTGGCAGTCTGCAATCACAGTCCGCAATTTGCGCGGACTGCGGTATCAGTATCTGCAAGATACTTTTGAATTAATTTCACGCTTATAAATAAACGAACTTATGGCTTGCTGTTGCCGCCAAGCCCCTTTGTGCAATAAAAAATATGAAGAGAAAACAACATCGACTTTAAGACCTGGCAATGCAGTAAATTTTTTTATATTCGTGATCATAAATTTGCATATCTTGTTGATCGTCAAATGAAAGAGTACTTTTCTTTGCGGACATGTAAAAGCGTAGTTACATGAGTTGGCTCTTTAAAATTCCCTAATTGGTCTATAATTGTTCCTCAATTGCATATGTATTTCTATTCCGAACGTTAAGCTGGATTTTATGGTCATTCAATGGACCTTTAGAAAAGTAAATTTAAATTTAAAACCGTCAAGAAAAAACTAAAACCTTTTTACAGTGGAGATCCTCCATAAATTACCCAGGAAAATAAAGTATTTTTCAGAGCTTTTCATTTTAGTCTGCGCAATTAGTCATAAGACTGATTAAGAAGGCAAATTAAGAGGGAAGTAAAAAAAAAACGTATACAAATACAAAACGCACTAACTTTTAATAAGTCGCGCACATAAACTTCTGGACGGGATGCCAAGCCAAGTGGCAGACAAAGATACAAATGTATCTTACGGCTGCCGCCATACAATTGTTGTTGGCCATTAATAAGTCAGCCGGGAAAAGGCGGAGAACTGGTAACAATTGTATTAAATGAATAAAAAGCAGACAATAAAAACAAAGCTGACAGACAGATGAAGTTGCCACGTCTCTTTCTGCAAATTAAATACGCATGCCAGACTCATGGACTCGCAAAGGATGTTTCCCTCGCCAGGACATTTCTACTTGCCGTTGCAAAGGCAAACAGCAAACGAAACTTCGCCAAATCTGGTAAAATTACTTTCATATTATTTTATTTGCATTTTATATTGTTCCTCAAGACGTCTACGGAGTTTGGCTCGCCTTTGTCGGCGCGATTTTTAAAAGGATTTTCCGCATACGAGGCACTCCTTTTCGCGCATTTAACTTTGAATTGTATGAGTGGAAAAGAACACCTTTGTATCTTTGGGAGCTCAGACGAAACCTCACCCCACACTAATTGTGTTCTCCAAGATATTGAAATTATTTGTAAAATGTATGGGTGCACTATGAATTCAAACAATTTTATATGCAGACTAAATTTTTATTTTAACCTGCTTTAATATTTACCATCATAAATATAAATATACCATAAGAAACCCCTATCTTATTGTGCTAATGAGGCATTTGTACATTTTGCTTGACACTTGCCTCCACCCACATAATATTTCAACACGACCCCATCCTTTATCTACATCTGCAGGGAACTACTGTGCAGCTTGTTCTGAGTGGGAATGCATTTCGTATCTTTTCGATGGCATCCCCTCGTTCAGGTGTCGCATGTCAAAAGTGATGCGCCAGGCGCCTCGACATCTCTTTATTTGCTTTATTTCGCCCCATTCCCTCGCTGTTGCACAAATTGAATTTACGTCTTTAGTACGCATTTTTGATTTGTTGCTGGAGATGCGGAGATGCGGAGATTTGCACAGATGCAGAAAAGAACCAAACCGAACAGAACAGAACGAGGAGCAGCTGCCAAATGTCTTTGACCTTTGCCGGCAGACTGAATGAGCCACCGGTGTGTGTTCCTCATAATAGCTGCCACTGCGTATGGCTGATTCCTCCGATTCCACTGCCTTCCACTGGTGGCATTCACCTGTGTTTTACCTCCCCTTACATTCAGCTACTCCGCCATTGCTGAAACCCACAAGCCCACGCAGTTTTGGACCACTCACTAAACATTTCCGTGTGGCGGGGGAAACGCTGATGGCATCTGTGCTTCTATATATATATGTATATTTATATATATATGAAGTCCTGCTCCTGCTGCCCACACCCCCCCGGAAAACTTCTCGTCCTGGCTGCCCATTAGTTTGCATTGCATTTCGCTGCTGCTTTGTGTACAATGTATCACTTGAGTTGCATTTGTCATGGCAACAGCTTCTGAAAGCCTGACTCTCGTTGTGGAGCCAAGTACTACACTCGAGGAATAAAGGTGGAGCAACGCAATGAATTTGTAATTTTAAACTCACCATGAATATCTGGAATACCTAAACCTTAAGTGCACATAACATATATGAATAGATTTAGTGCGTTCATATTATTAATCTGACCCATGATTGATGGAATCATTTTACACTTTCCGATTCATATTCTTACAATATATACCTCGTACCTCTTGTCGCGACTTATTTTCCAGTGCACTTGAGACGAGAGTGGGCCTACGTGTATGGACACAAGAAGGCTCCACTGGCTGCGCCTGCTGTGACCATTTTGGGAATCTGCCAGTTGCCTTTTATGCAGCATCTTTCGCTTTTATTATTGCTCCGCACACATGGAGTGTTGCATGGAGTTAGCCCGTTATGGTTAGAACTCGAAATCCGGCTTGTCCCTTTGGCATTTGAGTTATTTAACAATATGAAACCATCCGGGGAAGAGATACTTTCGAGCTCCGAACGACCGCACCTCAAGACCGCACTTTGTGCACCTCTAAAGACCCGTCACGATAGATCGGTTTGGCCAATTTTCACATCCATCTTAACCCAAAAACCCCTTGAACCGTCTGAGTTTTGAGTGGTTGTGGCGGTATTGCCGTTAAGCGCAGAGTTTTCATAAATTTACCACAGCAATTCGGCTGGCTACTGCACAACCTCAAAGAACCGAAGAACCGCTATCCAAAACAAAACCGCATCCATCGGATACTTCCCTGTATCCGCCTGCCTGTCAGCCCAAATCAACAGCCAAGGCCTGTTCGCAATTTATGCGAGTTGGCCTGGCCAAAAAGCCAGAACAGCTTGGGCCACTCGCGAATAAGTTACTTCGACTAAGGAGTGCTTTATTTTTACTCTTTGTATCTCTGTTTACCCTTCGCCATTGGACTTCTGAGTAGGTGTTGAATGGCTGGTAATAAGCGTAATTATATGCCATTGATATGGCCAGGGAACGGAGTGCAGAATCGAATTAAAGAGCTATTCAGAGGAGGAATGTTTATGGTTCGGGAGAAACTCTAAATGAAAATCGATTGGATGTGTGTTTATTCGAGTCTGCTTCTAATGAAATCACAAACAAATCGGCGGGAGTGCATCATTTTCCAGAAGGAAATCTTATACGTATATAGGAACATCGTTCTGTTTACATATCTGGTGTAACTCTTTATAAAGTAATCATCTTGTGAAAAGCTGTCCGCCAACTTTCCGCAATTTTCGCTTGAAGGAACATATTCCGCTGATGAAAGTCTTCGGGGATAGGGATACCTCGCTCTTTCACTTAGCTCATAATCAACACCGGCTTTGTTCCTAACTAAAAGCCATGTCACAATGTCTCCGCCCTTTGAAACGTTGGTAATGCGATACGCTGGAGAACGTGTTCATTCTTTAGAGTCGTGTACCATCATCTACCATCATCTACATACATAGTGCCCCAGACCCTCGGGAATCTCCTGACTTTCTGCTTTTCTGGCCCAAAAGAAACAGAACTACAGCCATATTGTGTTCTTCCATTTTCAAGTGCACACATAAAGTCACGATTTTCAGCTATTAGACGGGGGGCGAAACTTCGTGCTTTTTGTTTTTTGTGTGCCTTCGGAGACGCATTTTCTCAGCTGCAGCTGGTGGCACAAGAAACAATTAATAGCGTCTGCCAAGATACACCTTCCCCTCCCAGATAGATGTTTCTCAGACTGCTAATGGCTGTCGTCATCGTTGGACGGCCACCTTTTGTCGGCTGGTTGACATCCTTAAATATGCAGTAGGTTGGCTTAAGCCTGTAAACAAGCCGCAAATGGAGAGTGGCCGAGCAAACAAACCCAAATAGGAACCCAAAGTGCGAGGCTTGGAGTCACAAAGGATGTGGGGGCGTGGATGCGCCCCCTGGAGAGCCCCTCTTTGGCAGCTTCCACACTTGGCCAACTCAAGTGGCGACTTCCACTTCCACTTCCTTGTGCCACAGTCACACCCAAGTCTGTAGCCTACATAGGTAGGGTTTTTTGAGCGAAATGAGGTGGAGCATTCACGATATTAGGGGAACTTTTTTGGACCGAGTTTAAATGACGATTTTTAAGATATTCAACCAGCAAAGAAGTCACTCTTTAGCTTTGTTTCTTACACCTGAAACATAATGATTTCAATAAAGCAAAATTGTATATTTCACTCTGAGAGTCTTACTTTCATCTTTTATATATATCCTTACATATAGGACTATTCTGTCCTCTAATAATGACATTTATAGCGTTGCCAAGCAAAACATTAAATAGGCATTTTATTCACACCCAAAGCAAAATGCAGCTGACAACATTTTGAGTTTTACAATATATTTTTGTTTGAGGAGTCGAGTCTTTCACATACGCATGTTCCGTGCGGGGGTTGCTCATACACAATCCGAATTTTCCAAGGGTTGCACGAGGACTTCTGATAAGTAGCACACAGGCATAACGCACAACGAGATTCCCGAGCACTCGCTCCGCTCTCGTTTTCAATTATGCAACTTTGGCAAATGTTTTATTTATTGACTTTGAAACGAGGAGGGAAAGTGGAATGTCACACCATTTCCATCATAACTGAAAGGTTTTTAGATACGGTGGTTGATTTCGGGCATGCGTTTCTTTTCGAAGATTATTTTCGGGTGGTTGCCAGAGCACTCCCTGCAGTGTGTTCCCATATCTAAAATGCACTTTGAAATATTTGAGTAATATGGATATGGCGGGGCAGCTGAACTCGGCCGATCGCTGGATTATGCAACGAATTTCCATTGGGAGAGGGCAACAAACCGAGGGCTCCAGCTGAATTTAGATGCCGTCTGGCTGGCAGCCAGAACTTCTTATTTCTTCATTCAGATCCAAGTGCTTTCGGTACTACGATCGTTGCGTGTCATCTTCTGTGTCGCTTTCGGCACCTCCAGACAGATGTACATATATACCAGAATAAGAAACCACTAGGATTTGGAATAAGTCGGCACAGACTGCGCCGGCATTAATTATGAATCTGGAGTGAGCTGGGAAAATTTGCACTTGCCGGCAAACATCTTGGGACCCACGAAATGTCATTTCCATTAGCTGGCCGGAAAAATGTGTTCCTAAAAATATCCCGTTTAGCTTGAGAAATTATCGTAAATCTGGTGGAACTTTGTTTTCATTTCGGGCTATAGATAGCCTCCAAGTTGGGCATGATTGACTTGATTTATTGTGCTGACACTTGGCTCAATTCAAATGTTCTTCGTACCCATAATGACACTCATTAGTGGCCAGAAATCTAAACTGTCACTTTGCCGGAAAAAAATATACACAAGCTGAAAGTTCAATTCGTTGGTTACCTTCTGACATCCGGTGAGTTGGGTAGACTGCGACATTTCCGTGAACTTTTGCCACCGTTCGCCGATGAGGATGATGCATTTCCCATGTTTTTTTTTTTTTTGGGTTGTAGGGGATTATGGAACACTAATTTAAATTTGGCATTTAGATGCAACTTTGGCACTGAATTAGCTTTTGTTAAACTTTTCGATTTCTCACATTACACTTTGGAGTTTTCCATTGCTCTTCATTGGTGATTCATAAAAATATCGATTTAACTTCAAGGGATATTTAAGATACTATTAATAGCTTCTCAACAGACCCAATTGGATGTATCTAAGGCTTTATGTTGTATACTTTATGGCATTTTAAAAAGTGTATGATGTCTCTCTACTTATTTTTTTTTTGTTTTTAAAAAAGAACAAAAGTATATTTTTGATCTCTCTCGTTTTATAAGAAACTCTCATCTTCCCCCAATAATACAAGTAACTCGATTTCCGACTTCTTTCCGTCTTTCACTATTCCCTTTTAATTACATAAATACACAATTTTCACACTAATTATGAGCTCAGATATCAGAATGTTTACTTTGTGTAATTAGTTTGCAATTAAGGGGGGTGCTGCAGTCGAAGTAGAAATGAACCAAATCAGCCAAATAGCCTGGTAGCAACGCCCTCCAGTCAAATACAGTCCGAAAAGGGAAAAGTAATCCATTTTGGGATGACCAAAGCGAAATATTTGCACAGCACTTTGATCTTAGCCCAAAAACAAATGGGGGTTGCACAGGCGGTCCCAAGTTTAATGCAATTAAATGAACATATTTGCAGCCTCCGTGCAAGACAAACCAAAGCAAACGCAAAACAGACCAAACCAGACGGACCGACATTTGTTTTTGATGTATGACTGCCGATGCGGCTAATCGAGAAGAACCCCCAAAAAAAAAAAAAAATGGGGTAGATTTGGCTCAAATCGCTATGAACTTCTTCAGGATTGTGCTGATGTGGATTCCCTGCTCTTTTTGCTGGTTCCTGGCAGGAAAATCAATAACTTCAATTACAAGAATGGAGAGCTGGAACAAAAAATATTGCGTGTAAATAATACGCACGTGTGCGTGACACGTGAGTGGGCGGCAGCTGCGCCCACCCAGCAAGAGTCCTTGCAACATCCTTTTTTTTAGGAATTTTTCAAGTGCCTGCTAAATGCTCTCAAAGTGGTCATATTTTCCCATCTCCCCGGTAGTTGCGAGGGTGCGAAGCTCATGCTTAATCAATTTGTCGTAAAACGTAATGGATAGAAACGGGCTGGATTCGATTCGATAAGTGTAACAAGGAAGTCGACACGTGTACGGGGATTGTCGGCTATTTCCCCATCGACTTTGACTTATGGGTGCATTTTTCTGATTTATTGAAAGTTTGCAGCGGTTGCGTAATCACGCTGCCACAGCAACAATTACGACAATCAGAACTTCGGCAAAAAAGAAAAAACCCGGACTAGGCCAGACCGAAAGCACTCGACTCGGCTGAGTCCCGTCCCGACTGACTGCATAATTTCCATAAATTGTTGCAAATTGCTGTTTGTTGTTTGTCACTCAAGTCCGGGCCCAAAGAGCTTCGCCTGTGCGAAGATGTGGAACAGGAAGTTAGGCGGCATCTATAGAAATCCATGAATAGTACAGGGATGTCTTGGCGGCAGGCTGAATAACAACAAGTCTGTGGAGTGAAAACGATGTGCTTACAAGACTTTTGACCCAAGATGAGTTGGCATCCAGGCATAGAAAAGGTAACAAAAAGGTGATTTGCTGAACGGTTTTCATTGAGGATGTTAAACATCAAAGGTGATTCTTTGCTCATTTAAAATTAATACCATATCTTCCTCAGTATATCTCCACTCAGAAAATGTGCATTTATTCTGAGAGAGAATAGTAAGCCATACTTAAGGCAAAAAAGTCCGCAAAATTAGTTAACACCCTCATAACGTTGGCTATAATATCTGTAACCGATTCCCATCCTGCCCCTCACCATCAACCATAATCACCGATAACTAATCGTTCGATTCGAGAAATATCACGTACCAAACTTGAACCGCAACTTTTTGACACACTTAAAATGCCGACGGCCGCCAGTTGAGTTGGGAAAAGTTTCGAGTGGCAGGAGTGAAGGAAACTGATGTTCTTATCAGAGCGTTGCACTTTTCGCACACTGCATAAAAAGTGGCAAAGTCGTTTACCCAGCTCTTATCTACGCCGACACATAAGAGGCCCGAGGGGCGCTCCAAGGAATTATTAAAATCGGTTTTGGAAAATGCATTTTGCATAGTGGCCCGAAGCGGCAAGAACTGGAAATTGACGTTTAGTCACGTACAATGGTGCCCGCAAGTTGGCCAAAGGAAAATAATTTAATATGCGGCAAAGAAGTGGCAAAAAGTTGTTGAAAGACACGCATACATAATCCAATATGTGACAAAAACACTGCGAGAAATGAAAGCAGCTGGACCAATATCCAATTTAAATTCATTTCACTCCGGCTCATAAACATAGAATCTAAAAATTGTATACCATGATTTGTTTCAGTGTACAGTAGTGGCCATATGAAGTTGTTTCGTCACGAACACAATTTCCCAGCGCGGGTGGCAATAGGTGGGCTGGATTTGTTAACAGCCCTATGTCAGAATGCAGTTTAGAGAGGAAATTCACAGGGAAAATGAATGGGTCTCCGAATCGGTGTAACTTAGCCATTGTTGGTGCCGGCCAAACCCGACTGGACTGGAGGCCATTGTGGGCCATTTGGCAGTTTCTTTGTCCTGGAGCGTCTCGGAACATAAATCTAACAATGCTAGCGTTCAATCACTCCAATGGTCCTCGGGTTTGTGAAAACTCCAACGTGGCGCTACGAGCACATGCAGTGCATATCAAACCGAACTTCGTCTCTGGCTTTAACAAATAAATTCTGAGGAGATTTATGGCAAAAGCCCGCCCCCCAAGCCGCACAATCCCCTCTTAGCTGACATAAAAAAATACTTCCATCTAAATATAAACAAAAGCAGGGGCATGAAATGAAGGGGCGGACTGGGGGAGTGGGGAACAAATTTAAAACGTGCAAATGCACGTGCTGCTCCAAATTCTGGTAGCGCCAGATGAGGGGTAAGTACGCATGTGGATTGGGGTATTTTGGGGACGGGAATGGGAATCCGGGGGCTGCCTTTTGCGCTCCAGCGAACAGCGGGGACCAAAACAAAAATAGACAAGTTTATGGAGCAGAAATCAACTTGAAAGAGTCTTTTAGCTTCCGCTTAAATATACAAAAGTGGAAAAACGAATGAAAAACAAAGGGAAAATGGTAAGGTTTCGAGAGTGTCACAACTTTGCGATACCCTCTTCTTTTGGCTTTATGAGCACTGCACTTTGGTGGACAGGAAATGAATCTCTTTTACTGCACTCCAAAGTGGGAAAGTGAAGGAAATTAAAAGCAAAACAATATTTCAAGCTTTTATGACCAGTCACTATCGGTACAATTTTACTAGCCACCCCAAATAAGGTGGATTTGTGGTTTCTCCATAGGCCAACACTTCTTATTCGATTCGAAATACTGATCGTTTGGACTTCCTAGGTTTAGTGCTTCCCTTTAGAAGCAAACTGCTGGGTATCTGTAGGGAAACCTGAAGACAAAGGCGTTTTTCTTTTTATATGTCAAAGCAAATCAACAATTTGTCACGGCATTTTGCATTGAATTGGAGCAGGGGGGCAGTCAGGAAGGAGGGCAAAGTTGGATGGGGTAAGAGATTTATACGCATTTCACTCTTTTTGGGCAACTCCAAATGACATTTGTCTTTCGACTATTTTATTTACCCCTTCCAACTCGGTCTCCCCAGTCAGCCAATTAACTGCTTGAAAGGGCCGCCTTGAGATCAATGTGCGAGGTGCGGCCCACATCTTGAATTTAAATCGGAAAATATATGTATATATATTTACATGAATATTTCATAATCGTTCGCTGTCTGCTGAAGTTGCAATTGACATTTCCTCGAGCTGTCTGAAATCTTGATTCTTCGCTCCGCTGGCCAATTGAAAAGGCGACAAGAAACGTTGAAAGATAATCAATGTTTTTTAAACGACAGACTTGGGTGGTCTTTTAAATCGCGTTTATTGAAAGGGGAGTGTAACTATCCCAAGCTCAATGATTCCACATATGGACTTTATAAATTGTCGAGCAATTTGCATAAAAAGGCAAGGTAATTGCGTTGAAGATATCTGAATGTTGGATATAGTGAGAGATTATTCACATCACTATTAATATAATTATGGGTGATGAATTACTTTCTCTTTGGCTCATTTAAGATGAAATTCTTGAAATATCTTCATTATTCATGCCAGCAGCTCGTCGCTGAAAATCGCTTAATTGTCATCGCCACCACAAGGAATTTAACCCGCCTCCCGTTGGCCATTACCATTATCATAATTAAGCCATTAGCGCAATGCTGCCATCAACTAATAATGCTCACTTCGCCCTCGACTGTCAGGTACCTCGGGTTATTCACACGCTCTGCCCCGAGATCTTGTGCCCCTATCATTAGTCCATGTTTTGGATTCAGCCGAAGGCAAAGGAATAGGGCTCCCCGAACAATTGATTTTGCCTGCTTGATAATTTGACAGCTTGCTTTCTGATATCTCGAGTTTCGACTTTGATTTCGATTTCGATTCGGCTTCTGTGAGGGTTGCAAGTTCAATGCTCCCCCGCCGAAGGATTTTGACAGCGCCTGTTACCCGCTTGTCAGGGTCTCGGATTGTCAGATTGTCAGTTTGTCAGATGTCAGTGGCAGAGATGCATTGGAAAATTGAAAACTTCAAAACATCTCTTGCCCAACTCCTGCTAACCATAATTAGCCAGAATCCCCAATATGGTGGCTTACTACGTAGCAGCATAATCCTTTTGGTACCAGCTGCCACTTGAATAAAACGAAATTAGAGATGCTTGAAGAAGCTGAGAAGAACCAACAGATTCGAGCCGGTGATTAATTGGAGACACGCGTCGTAAGACCCGAAAAAACCGGTTATCAACCAGTCTGCAACATGCGATGACAATGAAGATTAGCACCCTTTGGGATCCCAAATTTGGTTAGCTTCTCTAACCATTGTGTCTGCCACTAATTACCACTGCGCTATGAACTTAGAAAACTCCCATTTTCTTCGGAGCATCTGACTACTTTGGAGGCAGTCATTTGGAAAGGTGGCAAATTAGGGTGAAATTGACTGATAAGAAAGAAGATAAAGTTTACCCTTTACTAAACGATGTTGTGGTTCGATAATTTCCGAGTTGGGATTGCATTCCACGGGCATGAAAGTAAACTTTTGCCAAACATTTATAAGAGTCGATTTACGTTGTCGGAAATTGACGAAACTGTATTCCGTGTCAGAATTTCATTGGAAGAACCGTAAGTCTATAACGAAGTTTACTTAGATTTTTAAGGAGAAAGCCAAAGTTATGAGATCTAATGTCCAATGAAATTCATTTTCATTAGCTAGCTTTAGCACCCGCTCATATATCTTTTTAGAGCTAAGCTTTTCCGACTTTTTTATTCGAGAAACTTTTTGTTCCCAAAGGTCCGCCGACATGAAAACCACTCCTACCAAGGA
This sequence comes from Drosophila melanogaster, assembly GCF_000001215.4. Classification (NCBI taxonomy): domain Eukaryota; kingdom Metazoa; phylum Arthropoda; class Insecta; order Diptera; family Drosophilidae; genus Drosophila; species Drosophila melanogaster. The sequence continues at coordinate 19,896,581 of NT_033779.5, read as the reverse complement.
TTTAAACAACGCACAACTCTTATCGAGGATACGTGTATAAAACATGGTCCATGGAGACAAAATCGTCTGGTCTGGCAATTTTTTGGGTCTGTTTGGTTTGGCTGCAGTAATCCTTTTAATTTGTGTGCATTGAGATAAGGCGTTAATTATGGGGGTGGTGGTTGAGAGTTTCTGGTTAAAGCTGAGTTGTGTGTGTGTGTTCTTAAAGCCATGAAGTATGCAACAGCCTGTTGGGTACATTTTATGGACAAACTTTACGCTTAAAAGTTAAAAAATCCAAAGTAAATTCTCCGAAAGCCTATCACTTGGCGCACATAAACTTTATTTTGGCACTTCTGAGCGATGCTCGTCGTTAATCAACTTTATTCACACACTCTTTGATTTGCCGCCATTTATTTTCGCGAGTGGCACGCGTCTCTCGAAGCCGGCGAAACAAAACAAAACAATCCGTATCCGTATCTGTATCTGTATCTGTATCCGCACGAAAATCTCCCGCGTCCGTCGACGCAACGAAAACAAGCGACCGAACCGAACTGTTGATGGTGGTTTTGAAAAACTCGCTTTTGCCGGCGATTTTCGTCGCAACTCACAATTTCCCTGGCAACATGTTGGATGTTCGAAGTGGAGCTGGTTGGATTACTACACTGGGCAAAGCAATGTCTCAAATAAAATATGAATTATTTTTAAATTAATTAAAATGCTCTATTTTACATTATCCAATTTATAAAGCTGACACAAAAACAAGTGTAAAATTGTAAAATAGGCACACATGTTTATAAACGTTCTATGAATAAAAAAAAATTGTTCTGAAGAAAGACGATTTAATATCTTCAACGGGATAAGCCTTGAAAGCATTGGTTATTTATAAGTTTAGAATCCAAATTTAATTTACACATATGAACGATAAATGTAAGTTAATCTAAAAAAGATTTTTATTTTAGGCATGGATTCGGGATATAAGGAAAGCAATAATATGAAAATTAATTAAACAGCTTTTTTCTTTCCCATTGATCTAAAGTAAAATGTAATGTGCATTATTCCATCATCTCATTTCTCATTGTGCATCGCATCAGTGAAGGCGTTCGACTTGTTCGCTTGCTTGTTTGGTGTGCTGCATTTGGCTGCTCTATAAATACTTGGCACTTGCACTTCTGGGAGGAGGACTTGGGCGGAGGGACTGGGTCTGGGTCTGGTCTCCTCCGAAGTTGAAGTTCAATGCACATGCCCCAGCTGCTGGGGGTCAAGTCAGCCGAGTGGCGAACGAGACCAATTAAGCCGGCTAAAGTTATTGTTGACCGGCAAACAAATCGCCGCAATTCAACAAAGTAAGCAATTATAGCAAATAGTTTCGAGTCACATGAACTGTCGCAGAATTGGAGGCAGAGAGTGGCCAGGCAGAAAGTAAAACTGTTTAATCATCGAGCTTAATTTCCATTGAGAAGCTCGTTTGACGCTAAGCCGATCAGGCACGCACTCAACTCGTTTCATCCAATTTGGATGTTGTGTTATACCCTATACCTATACCCTAACCCCTTTTTTTTGTATCTGAAGAGTAAACCATTGCTTATAGGGTATACACTCGTCGGCTTGCTGCAGCCGTCTGGCATTGACACTTTTTTCGAATGCTTTATTTTTTGATCGGGATGAAGTTTATGGCCAATGCATATTGCGCAGCGTGTCGAAATATGATTGCAATTACTGGCATGTGCAATGTGGCTCCAAAATCGCAGTGATTGAACGGAAAAAACGAGCTTGGATCCGAAAGTGCTCCGTTGAGTTTGCCACAATGATTGGAGTTGGGTTTTAGCGTATTCAGTAGAAGTGGGCGGCAAAGAAAGTGGCCGCATGCAATTAAGTTGTTGCAGACAGCTGAAAAAAGGTGCAAGGTCTCGAATTGACTAGTTTCGAGCAAAGGCTGGATTTCAAATTGAATTTATCGCGCAGATATTGTCATGGAATGCGATTGGAGCTCATGTAGCTGCCACGTCTGTGATATAGTGATATACGAATGATTTAGCGAGCAAGTGTTAATTGAATCGAAGCGAATAAATTAACTAAAATGATATGTACTATATGATAAGCCAAGTAAGTTGGTGTGGCAACTTACACTAATGGCATAAACTATCACTTGTGCACTTTCTCCTGATGTTCTTTTTAGGGGGAATAGAGAATGTAGAGATTCTTTAGATGTTCCACAACTTTCTTTCCACTACTCGTTACAGCCGCAAACAGTTTAAAAATAAACAGCATTTATACCCTCTGCCACTCTTACAAAACACAAGAGAGAACCAAAACTAGACCCAATAAATCTTTGTTTGGACAAATCCAGAAAGCATGAAAGCCTTTCGCCCGACTTGCCACACACAACATACGGATATAACCAGATGTACTTCCAGACTGACTGCTCCGGAACCCCCTCCTAATGCCATTAAGCCCCTGCTCCGGACTCCAAAAACACTAAGCATGCATTTTACTGCCTTTTGTCCGGACTCCGGCGAACTTTCCGGACGGAGCGGACAGGAGTGGAGCTCAGCCGGGCACTTTATCATGTCAATGGCCACCGGCGGACACTGCAATGTTTACTTTTCATTTTATATAGTCTGTCCCCGGATTCCGCCGATGATGTGCACCACCCCATGTTGTTCACTTGGCCGTCCATCCAATTGTTGAGCGCTTCGTCTATGCAAATATTTTTATTTACCCAATGGTTATGGCTGTCCAGCCAGGACAAACTCCAAAAAAAAATCTGCGGAAAATACTCTAGACTTAAGTTTGACTTATTCAATGGTAAACTGGCTTTCAAATATGAAAAATCTTTCAACTCCTCAGTAGAAATCAACAATTACAAACCAGAATCATAATGTTTATATGGATATTCATCTGACTCTAAGGATAGTACATTTTTAAATTCATCTTTAGCTAGCGAAAATGTAAATGAAACCAACTCTGCTGACAGCTGCTAATTTTCCCTTGCTGCGAAAGGATAATATTCGGTATCATTTTTCGCACATGCTGCAACTTTCCACTGGTTTAGTTTTCGTCTTCATCATCCGGGAATTTCACGAGCCGTACTCATCTGCTTAATCAAGTTCTTCAAATAGTTAATGTTCCCGGGGGAGTTAATTACCCGAGTATTTAGCATATAATTATGGAGTTCACCTGTTTTCATCATCGCCTGTCCGTGTCCTGCCCTCCGTCCAATCCCCCCCAGAAATGGTCCCTGGAGGGCAGGACAAACTTGATGCCCCGCCCATTGGCAATTCAATTTTCCTTTACGACCGAACAAAAACAGCGAGGGGGCAAAACTGTTGGAAAAAGTAATCATCGTTGCAATTGTTTCACATTTTTCACATTGTGGCTCAGAGGGGAAGATGAATGCCGGCTTTGATGATGACGATTGAGGTGAGATGGGAGTCCTTTTTGGCCGCCCACTACTACTCATCTTGGGATGCCTGTAGACGACATTTTCCCACTTTTCCCAATTTTCTTTTCTTATGACTAATGGCAAGCCTCCGGAATCGAATTGTGGCTCTCCATTGGAGAGTCAGCGAGCTTAAAGAGTTGCAAAACTGAGGCCAACCCTTAGTCAACTCATTTTCCTGGACTTTCCCTTTATTTATAATAATACACCCGAACGCAGTCACTTCAAAAAAGGCGGAAAACTTGAAAAAAAATACGAACATGAAAAGCCGGGAAATTGTAGGGATGAGAGTTGTTGTTCTGCGGACAGCGTTTGCGAAAACAAAAGCGAAATTGTCAACTGTTGAAAAAAGGGAATGGGAAACGCATGTCAAAATTTGCGTGGGTTTCCCCGGACAGTGAACAATTTTTACAGGACCAAGCAAACAAATTTTGTCGGCGTTCTGAAAGGGATGAATTCTCAATTACAGATTTCAAGGGCGGCTGGATATATAATGCCTTCGGCTAATTTTGGATTAAGCTTTCTGTTATGAAAGTAATGAGTATCCATCATCATATAATAATCGCACTTGTATTACTTGTCAAATAAGTAAAGCTCACATTAGAAGTGAACAAAATCAAGTCCTGTAAAAATGAAGTTTGGCAAGACTCTTGATAATCTTATGGTACCAGAATGGCGGTACCAGTACATGAACTACAATGTAACTCTGATTATATATACCAATCCAAAATCCAGACTAAACTATAAAGCTAACTTTTCAAGGAACTGAAGCAAATGATACGAAATGCTGTGGAAAAAGCACCCAGTGGAAGTCGGCCAAGTAATGACGTAGCTATCGGTTACTACAGAAACTTCGAGGAACTCTTCTTCAACTCCTGCAGAGTAGAATTGACCAAAGTGAATTACTTCTTTGCCCACAAGCAGGCGGAGGCCCATCGCAAGCTGGCCACCCTCAATTACCAACTAGACCGTCGTCGTGCACAGCAGGATCCTCGGGGATCGACAGCTTCCAGGGGCTCAGCTTCGTCCTGGAGTCGTCAGCCGGAGGGTAAGCGCAAGTTTCCGCCCATCAAGAAACTTCGGCTGGCTATGAGCGAGTTCTATCTTAGGTATGGGCTCCCAACGTAATAATATATATCCTGGTTTAGACGAAACATTATGTTTCTCTAATGCGATTACTTGTAATTGTAAATAGTTCCCCATCTCAGCCTGATAATGTTGCAGAATTATCAAACGTTGAACATGACTGCGTTTCGCAAGATCTGCAAGAAGTACGACAAGAATCTTAAATCAGAGGCTGGATTTGCCTGGTACGAGAAATACGTTCTAAAGTCCACTTTGGCCATAACCCTGCAATTGGACCGGATGATATCGACTACGGAGAACATGTACACGGATTACTTGGCCAACGGGGATAGATCTGAGGCGATGGCCAAGCTTCGAGTGCCGCCATTGGGCCACCCAACTCCGCCGGTTCATGTTTTCAGCGCCGGGCTCTTTCTGGGTCTATTTTTGGTCTCCGCTATTTTATGTTTTATATCTTGTGAGTGGATTTGATGTATTTGATTCTTTTCGCAGATTATGTTTTCTTTCTTTTTCTGTAGATTTTGCGGTTGATACGAGTCCAGAGTTTCGCTACACCTTTGTCAGTCTGTTTAGGGGTCCCATTTCGGGTGTGACTTTTGGCTTCTGTCTAGCAATAAATATTAAAGTTTACGAGACGGTGGGCGTGAACCAAGTTTTGATCTTCGAAGTAGAGCGGAGGAATGCCATAGGAGCCATGAGAGCCTTGGAAATATCCAGTTTCTTTGGATACATGTGCACTCTGAGCATTCTGCTGTACTTACTCCACAAGGAGTTCTTCATCGAGGATCCGATCTACATACCGCTGGTCCAGGTGGCCTTTGTAGTAGTGCTGTTCCTGAACCCCTTTCGCATTCTTTTCTACTCAGGCAGGATCTGGCTATTGACCGTCATGGGTCGCATCCTTTTGTCCCCCTTCTTCTTTGTGAACTTCGCGGACTTTTGGGTGGCGGATCAGTGGACATCACTGGTGGTCACCATCGTGGATCACTATTACCTAGTCCGCTTCTATGTGCGATACTTCCTGGATCGGAGCGATGCCTTCGAGTTTGAGCCCGATTACGCGGTGGCTGTGATTCGATGTTTGCCTGCGTGGTTTAGATTCGCTCAAAGCCTTCGAAGATTTAGGGACAGTGGGTCAAAGTCCACGGATTATTTGATCAATGCGCTAAAGTACTTTTTATTCATAGCGGAAGTCGTCTTTTCAACAATACAAATGGAAACAATTGGTAGCTTAAATCTATTTGATTTCTCGTAATGATCTCATAATCAAATTAAAACCCCCTTAGCTCATTATACCGATCTCTTTGAGAGCCCCTGGACTTGGGCTTATATAACAATTTGCATTGTTTCGTCAATTTATACTGTGTTCTGGGATTTGCTGATGGACTTTGGTTTATTCCGAGTTTGGAATGGCGAGAACAAATTTCTACGCGACAACTTGGTCTATCCCAGGGTAAAACCATAAACCATAATCTGTTCGAAAGTGATTAATGACATCATCTTTATGCCACAGTGGTTTTACTACTTTGTGATCGTGGAGAATACCCTGCTTCGGTGCGTTTGGATATTGGAGTTTGCCCTGGTCCATCAGGAATTGATAGCACCCTACAATGGCAAATCGTTGATTTGTTTCAGTGAGATAGCGAGACGATTTTTCTGGAACTTTCTGCGCCTGGAGAACGAGCATTTGTATAATTGTGGCCAATTCAGAGCCACGCGGGACATCTTCATAACGAGGCTGGATCCACAAGAGGAACGATTTCTGGAGAGTGTAATGGATAATACGGAAGACTTGGGAAGGGAAAAACTAAACAAAAAGTACTTTTAAGGGGCAATCTATACTGTGGTGTGGGGCTTTCCTTACCCTATACTATAAATATTAAAGTATTAAAAGCTATACTTAAAGGTGTTTATGGATACGCAAAAAGAATGAGACTCAAAAATCCCCATACTTTTAAAACCTTTATTGCATTGGCAACATTTCGTTTGCCAAATTCTCACTTTCTTTCTTGCCACTTCAATTGCCAACAATTGACAGTCAATGAAGCGTTTACCCCAGACCTAAACACAAGCTGCCAGGATTTCACCCAGCCGTCTAACTCTGGACACGCAAATTGAATAAAATTAATCTCACATTTACGAAATTAAAACCACAAATGGAATTATAAATTCAGAACAGAGGAGCCGACCATGTGGAAAAAACCAAGCCCGCAGGACAACAAAAGTTAAGCCAGACGAGGCTGAGGACAACAAGGACTTGACAATTTGCCAGTGAAGAGTGGTCACAGCCAGGACGAGTGCAGTTGGAAGGGGAAAGGGAAAGGGACATGCTGGATCCTGGGATCCTGGGGGATTGCTCCTTGTTCATGGTCACGCATAAATGCATGCGAATTAGAGAGCCACAGGAACACACGCACGTGGGCGGATTTATCCAATTCAGGGGTTTAATGTGGGGCCCCACATCGTGCATGTGAGTTTCCTCCCTTCCTTGCAGAACGTCCTCTCCCGTCTTCAGGGGTTACTTTCGAGCCAATTCCGAAGGCAAAGCTCGGTTACAACTGCTATAAATACAATACATATGGCTGGCATGTCTGCCAAAGCAATTTGCAGTTATAAATGGTGGGAGTTGTGCACTCCGACGCATATCGCCATCAGCTGTTGCTGGAATCCGGAGGATATGTAGGGGTATTTGGGGTATAAATTCAAGTGCTCTATGTGCTTTATGGTCTGCGTTCTCTAGTTTTAATTATGTGCGTCGCTGCAACATGTTGCTCCTGCCAGCAGGTTGTCCCCAAAAAATCACAGTCAGTGCTTCAAGGAGCTGAAAACCTGCGAAGAGCCATGAAATTGGAATTCCCCAAGAGCAATCCACCCACCCTCTGTGCGGAATAAAAAAAACAGTCAGTAGCAGCTGCCGTTGTTAAAATGCTTTTGAATTTTGCATTGCCCAAATTCCAGCAAGGAGTGTCGCTAATGGTACACACAGAAAAAGAAAGTGAATTGGAGGAGTATTTTAGAGCTGAATAAAAGTTACCGTCAATAGTGGCGAATTTGAGTTTACTTGTACTAGGGCTTTCATGCGAGTGCACACAACTTTTCGGCACCTGCAAAAGTTGTTGACTTTCTAAAATTTTCATTTGGGTGTACCATTCTCGGGGTTGCTATTTTGTCACCGTTCCGGGTGGCTGGCGGGATCCCCAACTACCGAATTGGGTCTAGGTCGCCAGACCGCAGACAATATAAACAACGCTCCGGAGGGTCGATGCCACGGCTCGCAAGCGAAAGTTTTGGGGAGCAACTTAAAGCGAAGCGCTGCAGCCGCCTGATTGTGCCGCCTACCACAAACTAGGCGCAAGGACGACCATAAAAATCGAGTGTAATTTATATGTCTGCCAGGACGACCAGCAGCGAACGCAAAACATTTCCGCAACGCATTTAAATTTCATAGTCAGTGAAAGTCATCAACGCATTGGGGCTCGGGTCTCCAGTTAAACGACCATGTCGGAGGAGGGGGACGGGCGCCACACAAAAGCTTCCGCTTCCTGTCTGCGACTGCGAGGATTTCCCCGAGGGTTGCAAACACGACGCTCCGAAGCAAAAAACCCCAAAAGAAACAAGCCGGAGTCAAAACCGAAGACCTCCCCACAGACATTGGGCAAATAAAGTTTTCTAATTTTGCCATCTTCTTGCTTTGAATTTTTCAGAGAGCACTCGCACTGGCGGAGTTTTGCCCTCCGGCAGAGATTTTCCTCTCTTTAAACTTGAAGCACGCCAATTGTGTTTGCCTTTGTGGAGTTTTCCTGCCATTTTCCCGATGACATCTGTTGGCTGAGGTGTGAGGCGGAACCCCAAAAAAAAAAAAGAAATGGTAGCCCAATCCGGGGACCAACTGCCTGTAATTTCCGGCAAACAAACCAATAAATCATATTAAACTCGCAAGGAATTCTGGGAAAGCGCAGAAAGAAATGCCCGCCGGATGTCTTATGGCAGTCTAAGCTAAATTCAAAGGAAATCCCTGACATTGGATATGCAGTGTTTTGGGTGGCAATGGGGGAGGTTCGCTCAATCGATGGGGAGTTTCGGTTAAGTAGAAAAATGATTTACCACTTAGTGGAGGTTAAGTTATGGAAACTGACTAGTTTCATATAAATAAATGTTAATGGAAAAACCTAACTCTTAACGCAATTGTGAGCAAGTTTAAGTAACAGTTTTTTCTATCAAAAAGAATTGAATTTATTTTAATTAAGAATCGATTTAAACTCTGCTAGAAATAAAAATTTGAATGGGTATTTAGATTTGAGATTTTTCATAATTTTTAAAGCGACCCCAATGGTTTGAGTATCTGCTAACAATTAGTGCAAGCGTAACACAAAGTGCTGTCGATATAAGGCTCGTTGCTACACAAGACAGAAGCAGCAGCTCGCCGCTAGATGGCTCTGTATGTAATGGCTTCACTCTGTACTCGGAAGTCACTTCAGCAAACATTTTTGACATGTAGTATAAGTTAACATGTAAAATATATAATATAAGTAGAATTCGGGGCGTCTAAAAGTATGCAACGAAGTCAGGAACAACGTGTTTGCTTCGGTTTCTTTCAAATTTATTATATTACCAGCGAAAAAGTAAATTTATCTAAAGTATTATAATAATCAAAGATTGTTTCCATTCAGAAAGAATGGTTGCATACTTTCAAGCAATTACAAAACAATTCTTAAATATTTATTGACGAATTTCAGTTGTTTAAATAAACTTACCGATTCACCATCTCATTGCCGTTTTCCAGCGATTGGGCCAACTGCTGTGGCGTTTGTTGTTGCTGCTGCTGCTGCTGCTGCTCCTGCTGATTCTTATCCTGGTTCAGACTGGATCCCGGAGTCCTCAGTCCGCCGATTCCGATTCCCAGGACCGAGCCGCTGCCGGTGAGAGTCGACGAGGAACCGCCCACTCCGCCGCCGCAGCCAACGCCGATGGATTTGGTCTGCTTGGCCTGCTGCTTGAAGCGACTCAAGGCGAAGAAGAGGGCGAGCACGGCTTTCAGGCGGCCGGCGCAGATGTCATTGGTGGTGATGTTCTCCAAGCCGCCGACCGACTGGCTTCGCAGCACATGCAGACACGAGTTGACGTTGTCAAACTGAAACAGAGAACAGGAATTGAACAGCGGAATGCAAATGAAATCAGAGCTCGGGAATGGCCAACACTTAAAGCTATTTAACCACGCTATGATTCACGGGCGGATCTCTTTGGGCCGCCTAATATAAATGTAAATCCTCGCGCTGTTTTTATCGCCGGGCGCCTGCAAGTCGTGATTTTGACATGACTCCCAAATGAGGCGCCCCCTCCCCCCCCTCCAAAAAAAAAACACACCGATGTACAAATGCGTTTTTTATGACTAATTTGCCCAGGCGTCTTTAACTGCTTCACGCACACGAACTCGAGCTGGCCGGGAAAACCTCTCGAATCAAACCGAACGAAACAAAAACTGACATTAAGATAAAGTGTTCAGGCATCAACTGCCCCCCCTAACAGCACCCTTTTCCATTTGTCAACACCGGAAAAAAACACAAATGACAGGTCGCACGACTTTGAGATACTATGGCTTGGGATTAGGAAACGTTGAGGTTGAATCTTGAAACATAAAAAGCACTGGTTCTAAAGTTCTTAAATATTTCAATGTCGTGGTCTTTTGATAAGAGATTTCAATACCTATATTCGTTAAACGTTTACAACTTATAAGTTATAGACAGGTAAACGCAAGAATATATGGAGTGAATGCTCTTATATAAAGTTCTTTTGATTTTAATCCATAAACATAACTAAAACGGCACTTTACCGTTTCCATATCCTTATTGTTTTAAAAATTATAGTTTCCCAGATATTTAAAATTATTCATTGAACGGGTACACAAATCAGCCTTTGCTGGGAATGGGATTGGACAGAACAATGCCGCCGTGCTTCCGAAACACTTCACAAATTTGTCTTTATCATGTCTGTATCATAGAGCACGATATTTCATATTTTTTCCCAGCTCTGTCACAGTGGTTGCAACAAATTAAGAGACACAAAAAGCACACATATATTGTAGTTAAATAGAACTGAGAGGCAAATGTCGAAAAATCAAACTTGACAACTGACATGACGGCAGACAAATGACAAACGTCTGCCGGCTGTGTGCACTCAATTTGCTGGTCCAGAAGCCGAGAAGTCGAGAAGTCGATGCAGCATCCCAGGGTCCAAAGTTATCCATATCCAGTTGACAGGGGGTGGTGGGTTGGGCGGTGCAAACTTTAAAAGGCTGCCAAAACTTATATGGCAAACTTTGTAATAACTTTGTGAGAGACAAAATGGCAGCAACTTTTCGCCCAATGACTTTGGCAAACAATTGAAAAACTCCAATCGCAGATAAGTTCAAGTTCAATGCCGCGCCATTATGCGTATCTACAAGATACATTCCCTTCGGATCCTCATTTCCTCCGCCTGTCAGCATTAATATTTGGCCAAAGTGTTGCTGCTAGCTTGCCGCTGCTCAATTTGTTGCATTATAAATTGAGACAATAAATTTACATTAATTTCAGCTTTCCTTTCGTTGTTCGGTGAAAATGGTGCCACTGCTGGAAAGCGGATAGCTCCTACTTGCGTTCTATCAATTTGTATCTGTTGCTCGTTATCGATGGGGCTTTCTACTGATAGATAAGTTCTGTCGAATGCCACATTAACTTCTGTAGTTGCCGACGAAAGTTTTCCTGTCTTTCAAACAAACTGCAATTATTATGATGTTGCACTAATTGGTCAGAGTTGAAACTTTAGTTTTGAAACTTACTAATGGCCCTAAGAAATTGTACAGATTTCCTGGCTAGACTTTTATCAAATCATTACGCGTTATACTGATACAAAATGGGGGAATAAAGACTAAAAGTAATAACATCAATTGTTCTAATTTGTAGAATTACTTGGTATTTGTTGCTGCACAAAGAAAATTAAATTAATTACGTCGTTAAATCATTTGTTACTTCGAATGAAACAAACCATTCGAAGTCGTTACGCATTTTCCGCACCTGCATTTCCCTGCATTTAATCAAACTGTCTAAGTGCGATTGAGCCAACAGATCTGGCCATTTGTTACGTTCACGTTAATGGGGAACTCCTCCATTAGCTCGCCTTGACAACATCATTTCTCTCCGCGAACCCTGCTTTTTACACCCGTTTCGAGGGGCAAGTACTATCGTTCGATCAATCACGCGCCGCGTTGACAGCTGCAAGTGTCAAACAGAGCGGTGCACTTATTTACTATGCTCCACAATGAACACCGCCCACAGAAGCCACAAAGCTACAGTAGCACCGTGTGCACAGCGAGAAATAAGCAGTGCATATTAGTGTTGATGATTATGTAACTTCTCTAAATACTTAAAGTGTGTGAGGTACTTTAAGGCACTCAATATATTGTATATGAACTCATCGATAGTGAATTTTCGTATTTTCTCTTTTAAAAACATATGTATTTTGATGACTGATTTCCATATTTTTCATACAAAGAGTAAAACTATAATTGTTCTTATTTCCCAGTGTAGATACCCGTGACTCAACAGGGTCGCCGAACACGAGTGCCTGTGGCACAGTTAAGACCCATTGAATCGCGTAGCTGGCGCAGGCAAAGTGCATTGAAGCCCCGACTTACGTAATATGCAACAAAAGTCAAATAAACCACAATAGAAGGGGTGGGGGGAAAGTGCAACAAGATGCGGCAGCTGTTGCCTCTCCAAAGATGACGGCAAACCGCAACTTGAATGCAACGAAATCGCGAAACCGATACGATGCGATACTTCAGCAAAGTCTGCCGCAGCCACAGAGCAAGGAGCTCAGATAGCCAGACACACAAACGGGTTGAACCGCCAAGTACTGGGAGTACGAACGCAATGCGGGCTCACTCCTTTTCCTCAAAAATGAAAAATAAATGCAAATAATATTGTTCGCATTGAAGCTGTCAATTGCACTGGGGAGCGCGAGTCCTATCAATGACCCCTTCTCCAAATGGGCGAACAACAGTGGTTAACAGTGCATTACAAAGGATCTATAAAATCTTTATAAAGAATAGTAATGCCTAGGTTTAGATATCCAATATGACATAATGTTGCTTCTAGAAGAGTCATGCTATCATAATTTAATTACTTTAAATATATATTTTATGCGTAAATGAGTAAATTCTTCAAGAACTAAGGAAAGTTTTCATTTGTCTTACGATATCCTTTTCATTTTCCGCATCGCTTGAGCTCACTGTGGCGCTATGATGGGACTTTTCAACTCTGTGCCTTGCGCGCAATCGAAAATGAAGACAACAAACTGGCCAAGTGACGCTTATTGTCGCAGGATGCAGTGTCATTAAAGCCGAAAATGGGTGGCGAGTGAAGCGGGGGTGACTCGAAGGAGGGACGAGGCAGGACGAGAGGTCCTGAGGCACAAACTGCAGCAGCCATTATTGACATTCTTCGATTTTTCTATCTTTGTGTTTGTGTGCCAAGCGCAGAGAATTTCTGAATTGCACTCGATGCATTGTGTTGCTGTTGCTGTTGGTGTTGGTGTTCGTGTTGCTGGCCACGGCCAGTGAGTCTGTATATAAGTCCTTTTCCCCATTCTCCACCCCATGGCTCCACTCATTTAATGCGAATTTATCGCAGAATGCGGAGCGCATCTCCGTTCGCCGGCTCGAGGCTCCGCCAAAGGATTAAGAGTGGTCAACAAAGACGACGTAAATGAAAAGGCAAACGGACCAGAATCGAATGCTCTGCGGCCATGGAAAGTCCTTTGTTAATGGCGCTAAAGAGTGGTCCGCCCAACAGGACATCGCCGAAGTCAACTTTCGCATCCGTTCCGTGTGTCACTTCATTTAAAATACCATACTCGCATGTATTGTACAATTCGTTTGATTTATACACACTTTAAAGCCCATTGCGATAAATCAACGTAGGCGTCTGCTCCTCTTTCCCCCAAAGGCCCGCGGCCAAGCACCTTTTTTAATTAACCGCCGGCCAAAGGAATTATACAACAAAAAATGTGAAATAAATGTGTGTTTTCGTCTGCGATTTCGGTCACAAAAACAATATGGAAATTCGCAATATCTGTGAATTTGTCAGGTGGGAGAACCGAAAATTGAATTGTTTAACAGAGTACTCGCTCAGGCAAATGGATCAGTTTATCGACACTGCAACACGAGAATGCATGCAACATTATGGCAAATATAAAAATGAACCACATTCAGCCTAATTTGTAGATCTTGGAAACAATTGAAATCAATAAATACATTTCGTAGCCTTAGAGTCTTTAAGTACCACCAACTGTGTTCAATAATCCCCTTGCAGAGACAAAGCTCCCTCAAACCAATTAGCAACTAATTAAAAGCTCAGACGCACACTTCACATACACTTTCCAGCCGAGAAAGATCCTCGTCGTGCAGCAGAGCAGACTCCTTGGCATTCGGAAATGGAAATCAATAACCAAAATCCACACAAATTCTTCGAATCGCTCAAAATGAGAAAATTCCTGGGCAATGATAAGCAGACAGACAATTGCATTCAGACACCCACTCGATTGGGAATTTGGGAATTCGAAATGCGGAAGGGCAGCGCAAAATGGCAAAACAATTTCAATAATTTCAAGTGTCCTTCGTGGCAGGACAGCAGTCACTCAGCAGTAGCAATCGCATCGCATTCACAGGGGTTCGATGCGAGATTTGGCGATTTGGGACAATTGTCGCCAAAGTCACGACTTCCAACGGGGCGATAAGAAATGGCGAAATAAAATAAAACTCAAATGGAATTGTTTCGTGGCGGCTAAGAAGTGCTGCACCCGCTAAGACTGAACTGTAAATTCAATTTACGAATGACTGCAAGTGCAACACGCGTACTGCACAAACGATTTGGCTTTTTTTTTTTTGGCTGCGATGGCCTGAGATGGCCAAAGGCCAAAGCGAAATGCAATTTGATTGAAGTGAAGAAATGTAATTGAAATTGCCGGACATATGTGTTTGCCGGAGACAGGAGAAGGCAGACGGCGCAGAAAGAGCCGGCGAATTCGTAGATGGAGCCAGTTTAATTTGGCAAGTGCAATCGAGTGAAAGTTGAATCGGCCATTGTGGCTGGATTTGAACCTTAAAGATCGAAAATGTTAGTTCTTCTGTGTCAAGTATTCGCACTTGTGCCATTTCCCTCATACCAATGAGCTGGTAATATGCAAAGTTACTAGATACTTTCACTTTGCTTTCATTTAAGTTCGAAAAGTTTTATAATGTGTTCTTGATTGTGTATAATTGCTTCCTATTTACTACAATTTAGTTTCACAATATGCTAAAATTACAAAATGAGAGAGGGTAAGTGTAAACGGCAGCGAGTGTAGTTGAACTTACAAGTTCCTGGCAAACGAAGTGGGAACACGGGAAACTTAGTACCTGTTCATATCAATAAAGTTAATAAGAAACTTGTATGGTTTTCTAAAGACTCCACTGTGGGGACCTCCCACTGGAATTGCGCAACGCAAACTCCGCCACATCCGCCACATCCGCAGTTTCCCGCCCACTCCGATAAATTTCCCGGCAGCCACATCGTTACTTTGCTCAGTGTTGAAATATTTAGTAAGATTTCAGCGCATTCACAGCAATTGTAGCAACTTTTCAGCAAGCAAACGAAATCACTTTCAAGGCTTCTTCTCCCCACTCACCCAGCAAATCCACCCAAAAAAGCGTTCCTATAGCGACCTTTGGCAAAGTGCGTGTGCTTCGGCGCATTAAATTGATTGCGATAAAAATATTTCCAGGATGAGGCGCGGCCAATTTGAGTTTAAGTTTCCCCCACACACTCTATTTGCCATTTTCTTTCGTTTCCCTCGAAACTGTAGCAAAAGAAAATGAAATTATCGATGAAGCCTGGGGAGAGGAGCTTAAAGAGGTCTTAAAAAAACTGCAGCCTTGGGATGATGGCTCGGGAAATGCCGGAAAAGCGAGGAAAAACTAGCAGGTAAGCACACACGGTCACAATTTAAATATGCATTATGATTATTTACTGCCAGCGCAACTTAAATAGAAATACAGTGGGAAAATAAAAATAAAACGCGCATAAAGAGACGACGGTCTCAGCTCGAGATGATGATAAGCCGGGAGCTCTGGTTGGGGGAAAATGGGGAAATGGGGAAAAACATAAGCAGGCAAATTGCGCACGCAAGCCCCTCAATTTCCTTCGCTGGATTCGAACGTCTGTTCCCGTATCCAGTATTCCATATCCCGGCTCCCTGGCCATGCCCTCCTCCACCTTCGCCTCGCCGAGATTAGCCTTAGCGATATGGTATGCTAAGGTGCCGCTCCACTTCACTCCACTCCGCTCCACATCCCGTTTCACTTGGGGCTGCCTTCAATAGGCGTCCGAAGAAAGTGCAGCGCAGGCTAAGAGCATTCGCTGCGAACGTGTTTCCATGTTGCACTTACGCAAATCGGAGGGACATTTCTCCTCACGAGAAGATCTGTGCGAAGGGGCTCAGTTTTATGTGTACATTAATTTACTGAGGAATTCATTTGAGTATACATCTTATTCCTACAGTAAGTCACAGAGGCGTGTACTTATAATAAATTAAGTAGAATATCTTATTTATAATATGTCATAAGTATAAATTGAAACTAAGAAAACTAAAATAGATAAAAAATGTTAATAAGGATATACTTTATGCATCCTAAGTAAATACGCAGACTTGTAAGACTTGTAAAATATATGTAAATATGTTCAATACTTCTTCCCAAATCATTTATTTTAGGACTGCATTTTTAACTACTTTTTTTGGTAATGCTTTAAGGCCATTTAGGCTTATTAAATGAATTCCGCTCAGTGTTCCGAGCGCTTTGTGCTGCATTTGCCATTGGCACACAATTGGGTGAATTTTTCTTCGTTTGGTGTTTTATTTTCTGGGCTGTCGGGTCGCAACACCATCTTAGCCTTAGCTACGCCTTAAGTTATGCTGTACGAGTATCGCCAGCCACCTCAACCTCCCACTTTTGCCACCCAACAAATAAGCAACATCCAACGTATAACAACAGGCAACACGGATGCCGCTCTAAGCTGTTTTCATTTTTATCCTGCGCGTTGCGATGCGAATGTTTAGATTGCGAGAAATTGCAAGTTGCGTCAAATATGAAAATATTTACACCGGCTGACACGGAATGCAAGCTAATAATTTGGCCAGAACTGTAAGCTGAATTCAGCCCAAAAAAAAAAACAAAAACAACATGGCTATCAAATTGGCTGCGATGCGTTGCCGTTGCCAAGGATCAAAAGCACAAATTTGTAAAATTAATTATAAATTGCGTTCGGAGTTTGTTTCATGGCCGGTTGCATCGATTGGAAAATACATACGAGTATAGGAAATATTTGTCCAGGTCGCAGAATTTGCAAGCTCACTAATTGGTTGGCGTAATCAGTTAGCACAAAATATGGCCATAAATATGCATGAAACAGCAAACAAAAATCAAATAATTAATAACCAGTCATTTGTGCTGCTGCCCGCTGACTTTCCACGCCCAAAAAAAAGAGTGGATTGCAAACATTTTAAGCTTAAATTTCATTTGGTCCAGCTCGGCATCGACGGCATATGCAATTTGCATTGTTTGCATAATAGTCAAAGATTCGTTTGTTTTACAAATTTACAGATATGTATAAAATCAATATAAACACCGTGTCGGTGAAACGTCATTAAGCCCACTCACCTGCAGCGAAACAGAACAGAACACAAAATGGCTGGCCAGAAATGTTTAATATGGCCGGCCAAAAGAGTTAAGCTTTAAAGCGACGATACTTTCGAGCTGCCAAGCAAATGACAATGGGAAAATATGGATTGTTCTGAAAGCATAAGCTGTTTTCATATCGATGATAAATCGTGACAGCTATTGAAACAAAAACGAGGGGATACGTTGACAAATCGAACATGATTGCCTCATATTTTTTCTGGCTTCATTGAGGACGAGTTGAATGGCATACACTTTAAAATGACTTGTTGCAAATTAATATGCCTTAAAAGTATCTGTTCCTGCAATTCAACTCGAAAAAACATATTCATATTCAGGAGGAGATATATTCTTTTCAATCACAAACATGCATTTTCAAGTTGTATCGCTGTTTGTCTCCCAGTTTTTGGATAAATCGCTTGTAATTCATTCCGGTCCTATTCAAAATACAAAATACATTCTATTGAAACATATTCGCAATATATATTACCAAATGTATTTTTCTTCATTTTTACTGCAATGCATTTTTCAATTACTCCCTTTCCCTATGCATACATTTTATTTCGACATTGCGCTCTGTTCGGGTTCTTTTTTTTACACAGAGAGAGAGACTCATAAGTTTGCGTTCGATTTTGGCGTTTGTAGTAAAACGAAATTGATATTTTATGGCCATGCTCATCTGGCCAAAAGTGGCTAAAGGGGAGGGATCGGGGAAAATGGCACACAGCATACGATTTTCAAAGTTTATGGCGCGTGTATCTGTTAGATACGTTCCCCTATACTTTTTCTGTGTTATTTACATGAATACTTTGAGCGGAGATTTTCAGTTTTTTCTCTTCTTTTTTTTTTTTTTTGTTTCGTTTTGATAGTTATTTATGAATGGGGCATTGTTTAAGCCGCACACGAAAAGCTAGCCAAACTCAATCGACACATGGCCAACTGCAATGCGCGTTTAGATGCAGCAGCTTTGATTTAAAGCCCTTTGCAGTTTGTAAATGGATTAGCCTTTTGGCGTTGGTTTTTGCTTTCATAACAGCTTTGCTGGTTATTTAATTAGTAAAAGGAACATCAGCGCTTATAGCTGTAAAAAACCGTTCAATAAATATATTTGTTCTGCCTCTCCTTTGTTTGCATACACAAAAAGTAATGTCAATGAAATCATATTTATTTATGATTGAGCTAGGCTTCATTTTTAATGCCATTTAAATCTAAATAATTGACATGTAATATTTTTGCCTTTAAAGCTTTGAAGTAACTTCGCGTCCATATATGTATAAACTTCTAGATCTTTCCTATGCATTTTTCTGATTTCACACTTAACATCTTGACCAGCTTTTTATAATTTCGTTAAATTGTCTAGAAGATGGCTCCAAATCTTTGCAAGTTTCTAGGTAGCTCCTCAGAAGCCTCCAAGGCAGAACACGTGCCACTTGTCTGGTAGACTCATTTGATTATCATGTGACAGGAGCGAGGTGGGCAATGTACTGGTACATGGTAATCAACTTCTGGCAACTTCAAATTGTATCTGCTTCTTAAGAGAGAGATGTATTTATGAGGCCCATAAATAAAATGGCACACCACGACGAAAAAAGCAAACGAAGAAATGTGAAAACGTGCTGGGCATACAATCTACCAAAATTCAAATTTGTTTTGGCCCCACGTAGGAGAGTCCCAAAACAAATGGACTGAGGCAGGTATAAAAATCCGAGTGCGGTATTCAAACAAAATTTGATATTTTCATTAAATGATATTCGGCTGCTGCGATGCCACAGTCACATCGCACATCCGTTCCCATCGCATTTTTCGTGCCAAAACTGCAGTCGAGCGTGAATCCGAGGTTTTGTATCTGTGACTCGGTGGAAAAAAAAAAGAGCACGGGTATATTCGTATATATTTTAGCGATTCTAGTGCGGATCCGAAATGTAAACAAACAAATGGACTGTGCAAGCAAATGAAATATTGAAACTAAACAAGCTGGAACAGGTGTCAACGTCGCCGTTCGGAGGTTTCACTTGACGAGCATTCTGTCCACCGATTGTATTATTTGCATTTCATTTACGTTCCCCTTTTTGTTTACCCGGGCTTCCCTCCACTTTTTTGGTTTGTTATTTTTCCATTTTGCAGGTGTCCAGGCCAATTTGGGACCCAGAAATCAATCAGCATTCGAATCGCTCACTTATTTACCAATTGTTGTCGGCGGTTTGGCCGCCTTTGTTTTTCGGCTCTTTTGTGCCTTGAACTTGACACTTGCCACTTGCCACTTGGCCGGCCAACTGTGGCAATGCCGTTAGAGGCCCTGCTGGCCAAAACGGATCCAGCATGTTCCCAAAATGGGCCAAAATAATACTTGAAACGTTTCTAATTCCATGCTAATGACAGGGCCAACGCAAACGGAAGTCGTGATTTGGGAAAGCTCAAATTGTAGCTTATGGCCGAGCAAATGTGACGCTTTGGCTGCGATGGGAACACGGATAATTATGGCTAATTAGGTAAATAGGCTCGTCGAACCCGTGTCAACAATGGCAGCTACAAATCGACATCGACGTGGACAATTTGAGTTAATTAGGTGCGGGAGAAATGAAAGTTTAGTTGCTAATTTATAGGCACAAGTATTTACTCAAAACGGTAGACGACAAATTGACGCTGTGTGCCGATCAATTTTGGATTACAAAGTAATTCGAGAATATTAATTCTGTTTTATGTCAAAAGCCTAGCATTGGATGTACTTTCACTACAAATTAATTACTATTTAAGTTGTGTGAACGAAAACGAACTTTTCCATTACTATGTCCAAAATCCGAAAGATTAAAGATCCAGCCGCTTTCGAAATCAAGAAATCATACAAATGATCGATCTTAGCAGTGATTTCCAATGCAATGGCAATGGCAATATCAGCAATTTATGAAATCAGGTCAGCAATCATAGGTTGCCACAACTCCGAACACTCGAGGCGATCGTTAGAACCGCGAGCAAAGGCGTTTATAAGATTGCAAAAGTCGGCGAGATTTAGATTCGGGTACAAGGTGTGTCACTTGCAATGCGATTGTAGTTCGTACTTTGCACTTTTCAGCCAGAAATCTGAAAGATACGAGTGCCACAAGCGTCGGCGTTTAAATAATGGCGCTGTCAAAATGCGTTAGGCGTTCATTTTGGCCTACGAACTCCTCCGCCAATTACCATTCCAACAATCCGACGATTTCGACATGTCGCTGCGTACAATATTTAATTATAGGCTACATTTAACACAAACTCCCTCTGTGCTATTTGTTATTTGTTATGCATAATGAACTTACGCATGCAAAATTTATCAAATTTGCCACGCAACACGAACGCAGAATATTTTATGTCGCTTGACAGAACTTCGCATTTCGATGACACTGAAAACGGTGCGTGTAAAAAAATATTTGAAATGCAATTTTCATAATTCAAACTCTTCTTCTTCTACTGCCTCTAACTGTTCGCCTGTGTTGACAAATTAATTATGTATTGATATGCGGTTTTAATGCTCACTGAAGCACGCTTTTTTTTATGCTCGGAAATCTCATTTAAAACAAGCGAGTGCGAGTAAATTTAATCTGTGAATAGGTGATTAGCAGAAACTACGCTAATTAGCTCGTTGTTACCCTTAAAAAATAATAACTATTATTAATATTCTTGCCAAGAAAGAGATAATAATAATAAATTACTGAATAAACTCAACAAAAATGAATATGCATTTTTAAGCCACAATATGAATAAATAAATGATTTAACAAAACTTAAAGCTTATATCAGTGGATCAGATCGCTGAGAGATCAATGCAAATCAGAGCTTGGGTATTAAGACCTCTTCCACGAAGTCGTGTTACCAACTTGTTGGTCCATTCGGGCCATCACGCACAGCTATCTTTGCAGGTAGTTCCCGAGTGACGCGACGTTGGGCTAGGTAGCTCCCAGTTGCCAGGTTGCATGGCTTGGACATATCCTTGAAGCTTGCATTTCTCGGCTGTCAACTGTTTAACTTGGCTTAACCTGCCCCCTGCCACCGCTACCCCCCTTGGCTTTTTGCATATTTGACTTTGACACTTCGCAGTTGCCGTTGCAGTTGCAGTTGCAGTTGCTATTGTGTGTTGTTGCTCTCGCTCCTGTTAACATGTCCAACTGTTCGTTGTTCGGTCCGTCGGTTGGTCTATATGTCGGTCTATATGTCTGTCTGCCAGTCGGCTGGCTGACTGTAGCTCCCTGCAACCAGTGACACTGGGCTGGGGCATTCCTCTTGAACACGCAACGTGCAATTGTCAGTGTCAAGCGCTGTGGCCACTGCAAAAATATATGCATACGGCAAATATACAATGTATGTATGTATGTATATATAAATATATCTGCATCTGTATCCGTATCCGTAGACATTAATGTTCGAATGGGAAGATCTATGTGCAGTGCCTCCGATGTTGCACTTGATTCTCCTGCAGCCTCTTGTGCGAAACACAATATGTTATACAATATATAAATATTTCATAGAAATGTAAACACTTTGATGAAGAAATATTTAAAATTGTGAGCATATATTATAGATTTCTTCAATAACATTAAAATATGTATATTCTAGAGCATTTCCACGTCGCTGCTCCTTTAAAGCCCCATCAATTTGACAACTTTTTTAGTGCCGCCATCAGTCAGTTTCGAGATAAACTGAGCAAATTGAGTGATGCTTTTCAGACCGAATGAATTATTTTCGTTTTTCCCATGGCCCTGGAACAATTGCATCTTGCCTGCACCCACCCCGAACCCGATCACACAGAGTTGGCAATTCAATTTAAAGACCTCGACTAGTTCATGGCCAACGCAAATTGTCGATGGAATCCAGTTTTGACGGCCTAATATGCCTTTTAACGAGCAAAGCTCTTCAAATGGCTAGAGGGCAACGAAAAATCGTGGTACACGCGTTTTCTGGTCATGTTTGACAACTGCCGAAAATGCAATTAACATTTGTGCCCGGTAGTTGTCAACAGTTTCACAGACAAACACGTTCTCATGCGAAAACACGCCCCTAGTCAAGGGCGGTGCTTGGAAAATTATAGTGGGAACATTAGGGCATAAGCTACATTAAATATAGTAAATCTAATTAAAGCCAGGTTTAATTGACTGCTTTTAAAATGCATTTAAATGGTGCTTAAAGCCTAGTTGACCCACTTATATCTTAACTTCAAGTAATATTTCACATAATGAACTCGGGATGCAGATTAGAATAATCAATAATCAATAATAAGTGATTAGAAAATTTGATGATCTATAGTTTGGTTCATTTCTGAAATCTTTATCATCGCTATCCCCAGAAAATCCGAAATAGGTGGCTCTGTTTAGGGGCTCTCCAGAGTCTCCACCACACCATGCAACTCAATGGGGACTACGCCACTGCCTCGGGCGGAGGTAGCCATGCACAAACACAGTTCCGGAGACAATTGCACCGTTAGAACTGCACACAAATGAATGCCCTTTGGCACCTGTCGACATCAACCTGGTTTGTCGAAAATGTTGCATAGTTTAGTTGCACTCTGCGAAATTAGCCAATGGCCGGCTCGTTTCTACTCGTCTCTCTGAAACTCTGAATTCGGCATTCCGGGGGATTTGGATTGGACTGGGATGGCTTGGGTGGGATGGCATGGGTTGGTTTGCGATGGGCTGCACTGGGACGAGGCAGCAAAGTTACCTGCATTATTTGCACGTAGGATCCCCCAGCGGAGTGGAGGCCGACCTGGCCGACATTAATGCATAATTTTGCCAAACTATTTTGAGGTTTGTTTGCCTGGCAGGCAAACCGCATGCAGCAGCATCAGTAGCTCCCTGCCAACCATCCCAACCCACCCACTCGCCCACTTCCAACCTGGCCAATTTATTTGTCATGTCAATATTAACGTCGTTCATCCAGAGAGTCGGCACCAAAACGAATACTGAGAAAAACGAGTCAAGAAATTATGGATAAATTGAAGAGAACTTCATTAATTTCTAAAATACTGTCTTGGAAAGTATCAATTAACTTACGTTAAGTAAGTATCAGTCAAATTACTTTATAATATTATGAAAAATACAACGATTCATATGAGGTGGTAGTTGTTTCTAACTGAAGATGATTTCACTTTTTACCAATTATTATTTGTATTTAATTTTCTTTCACTGTTTAGAAGTTTATAGGGATCAAGAAGATGCTCCAGCTGGCTTTAGCATTCTAGCGAAACATAATTTACTGTGCCTTCGTTTTGGGATGCGGCTTTTCTTGCTGCTGGCAACGTGGCGAGCTGACAAATATTTGCCAGAATCCAGGCAACCAACTAGTTGGTAATTGTGAATTTAATTAGATTTTATCGGACAGGAGAACTGGAAAACAGTAAATGCAGTAAAATGGCAGCTTTCCTTGGGAGTGTCGGATTGGAAGACGACTCGTAATCAATAGTTGCCGAAACACAGATGTTAGCTCTGCGATCGGGTTTCAACTGTACATAGACGAACAGACTTGTTGAT
Organism: Drosophila melanogaster; assembly: GCF_000001215.4. Classification (NCBI taxonomy): domain Eukaryota; kingdom Metazoa; phylum Arthropoda; class Insecta; order Diptera; family Drosophilidae; genus Drosophila; species Drosophila melanogaster. Next base: position 19,872,827 of record NT_033779.5, on the reverse strand, counting down.
GGTTTCGAATTGCCAATCTGTATTAGTTTACCGGGCTCCCCAGCCAACGCTCCGCATTCAATTAACCCGAACAAACGCGGCGCAGCAAGGCCTCAAATTATTAGTCTTATGATTTCCTGTCAATCTCAATGAGCGTCTACATCTCTACTGAACGAGCGGCTAGAAATCGTTATGGCGAACAAGTAATAACCATAACAACGAACTGATTTGTTGGCCAATGAAGCGTGGCTAATTGCCGCCACTTGAATACTTTAAAGTGAAAACTTGTCGCCTGCTAATGAAGGCATAAACCAGATTGCAGACTATGTAAAGCGTCGGTCGAAATCGGTTTCCACACACCCATTCCCATTCCCATTTCCATTTCCATTCCCATGTTGGACCTGACTTAACAATGGCAAGAGGGCGCCTTTTGGCCTGGCTAAGATCCCCGTCCCTCGAAGGCGCAGCCTGTTGGCATATTCAACTTTTTGCTTCTTGCGATTTTTCAACGCCTTTGCCACAAGATTTATGACCGCACAATGCGTGACCAGCTGGCGGGAAAAACAAGGAGTGGCTGTCGCTCTTAGGCGAGGCACACTGTGCAGCGAGTGGGGCACGCACCTTTCTTCCCTGTTAATTTCGAGCGAAATAAGAGTTGTCGTACTAAAAAATGTGTTCAATCAAAATTTTGATTGCATGCAATTTCTTTCCAATGCAACCGAAGACGGAGAAAGAAAGGCAATTCTTACAAATGAATCGTATTAATCAGCCATCAAGGAATGCAACTGGAAAGGCTCTCAATTACTGGGTACACTTACAACTCACTTACTTTAGTAGTGTATTGAATTTAGTTGGATATTGAAAATTATAAGATAGTTAGGAAAAAAAAGAAAGTGGATTTACATTTACAACATAATAGTATGGCAAGAATAACTTCTATAGTTTTGTAATGGCATAACTATAGATTTTAGTTTATTGTTCACTATATGTCAAATCTGTGTTGCTTGGGTTTGTTGTTTATTTTTTGGTTATACCTTATGGATAAGCTTCTTGCGTTGTCTTAGTCATTCGTTTGGCAAACAGCCAAATTCAAAGGAAAATAGCATTTCGACCAATCCCCAATCCGTATGTCTAATTACTCAGTTCCCGTAATTCGCAATTCACAATTTAAAATTCCTCGAATTGTAAAATGTGTCACGGCATCTAGTCGCGCATAGAATTGCGTGGGCGTCCGCCTGGATTTCGTCAAATCTCTGGCGAATATTTTATGCTAAAGAGGCGAAAATGGAAACCCCAGAACGCAGCTGCGGATTCGGATTCAGAGTCAGATGCAGATGCAGATGGATGGGAAATGGCCATGCCATGCAATGTAACCGGAGGCGGTTGCTCATGTGGGTGGCTTGACTGTGCCATCACACCATAGTCGTCAACATCAGCAGCATTGTAATCTGTGGCACGATCATCATCATCATCATCATCATCTTCATCATCGTCATTGAGATTTATGTTTGTGTTTATGCTGCTGCCGGTTGACATTTCCGCTGCGCTTCTTCAATCAAAAGGCGAGGAGCGCAGAAATGATATAAAATAAAATCTGCACGTACCAAAAAATAATACAAGACCAGCGTATCTGGTCAGAGTGACAATGTGAACCAAAGTGGCAAACAATAAAATGCAAGTCGGGGCGATAAATGATAAGGCACGTCGAGTCTGCTGATTGCAGCTCCACTCGGACGGCACTTTGTGTTCCAGTTGAAGTTGGAGTTGCACTCGGTCCAGTTGGGGTCCTAATGAATGGGGCTCTGGCCCACTTGGTCTTCGAGTGGTGGAGTGGCCAGGATTGCTGGGAAATGACGTGCTGCAGCCATTGTGCATCTCGAACTGATTGAGTGGACGGCTATCTATTGAGCCGAGTTCCTTTGAAGGAGCCTCTTTAGCCGGGCAAAATCATTCACGTGCAATTAATTAAGCCATTTGGTTCGGCTCAGGTGGGATAGTGAAGCAGAATTGGCTATAGGCCAAGAACAAATTGCACTATATGGCAGTTAAAAGGTTGGAAAAGACTGGCATTAATAGCTTGGTAAATTTCGCTAATTGATTTCCAGCCACAAGCCAACTCAATTCAATGCAACGCCTTTCTGTTCAGCAACCACAAATTATATATCAGCAGCAATTTGCCTAATTATATTTAAAATATATTTTTTACTAAAAACCAACCTTCAAACATAATAGGAAACAATTTAAGTTGGCAGTCTTTTGTTTTATCTGATTTTATTCTTCCTAGACTTTATTAAGCGTATTTTGATTGCCGGTTAGCTGAGCTACCTAAAAAGTGCCTTCATCGCTGGAGTCCTATATATAATTAATGTGAATTTCGCCCACGAAGTTTGCCAATGTTTTGCCCCCCGGCGTACCAGTAAAAGCCGAAAAAGAACCCGGCAAAATTGCTGTTGACTGAAGTTCGCCGACCATCGAGGGGCCCTCTAACAAGCACAAGTCCAGCGAAAAAAACCCGAAAGAAAATAACCGCAAGCCATAATAAATGAAATCAATAATTTGTTTACTTTTGTCAAGAAATTATTTGTGGCCACACAGGAAACACAATAGGGTATCAAGAGAATGGGATCGAATGAGTGCTGGTCCTAGTTGAATTTCCTTAATGATATGAATAAGACTAAAGGTCTGAAATTTGTTGAGTGTAATCAATTAAATTACAAGGCATTAATTTTAAGCTGCCTTTTCAGTGAAGCTCAGGATGCTGCACAGCCTAATATGACTTACTTCAACGCCCTGTGATTTACACGGTACATCCGATTTGGTTCACACACACTGCCCGAAGCAAAAGCGAGACATTCGAAGCCGTGCTAATTTGTAGCGCCCATTTCCGTTCTTTATGTGTCGGCGGGTCCTCCGCGGATCCTTTGGATGTTCCGATTCGCACTGTGCGGTCCGCGGAAGATTTTCTTTATTGATGCCCCACAATTAGCACGCCGCAAGAGCCAACCGCTGTCCGATTCCGATTCGGATTCGGATTCCGGTCGTAAACAAAGCTTAACGCCCTTTAAGCAGACGAGACGATACTTGGCCACCAAAGTACACAAACCGCAAATAAACCAGCGACCTTGACTGCAGACCAGATAATGGTTGAGTGTGAGGTGGCCATGGCCAGCCATGTGGATGACCACCAACTGGCCACCAACTGCAGCCAAACTGAGTCACCTTTGAGCTGGGAACCGGTTTACCATTTAACATACAGCCGGGACGGCAAAAGGTTCTTTGAACCTAACCGTTCTGAACTCGTTGATGGATTTATTTTGTGTTTAATGCGGACGATTGTCGAGTAACGCGTGCCGTTTCTCGAAATTTATTTCAAGGGAAGCCCGCCAGTTGACACAACTAATGGCCCAGTGTTAACGATGAGATATTAAAAGAATTCTTGGGTAGTATCTCTGTGAAATCTCCATGACGGTATGGGACGGTCCCAAATGAAGTTCTTCTAATTGAGTTATATTAACTTATAGTTTGACAGTAGTGCTTCAAGCGAATGTCTTCGGATTATGCAGAAACTTGTTAAGTCTTAAATTATATTTAATTGGCAATTTAAAAGCATTGCACAGACTGAAATAATTTATTTACATCCAGGCAATTTGCCTGCTCACTTCCTCAATAAATTAAGGCACTAGGCCGAGGTGTTGATGGTCCTAATAATGATAAGTGCATTACTTTCATATTAATACTAATTTATTTTCCAAGTACGACACTTTCGACTAAAGACTAAAAGCCCAAAACTATTACGAATTTCATTAGTTTCTGGGCTGGCCCTAGCCATTGACCCACTACTACTAATTGAGGTTTAGGGTCCCTACCCACCTAATTGGCCAACGCAATTTATGGCATCGAAAAACACTTTCCTCACCTTCGTGGCCACCGCACCGCCGGCAATAATTGGGAACAATCGGGCTTAGAGCAATGTTTGCCGTGTGCAAATTGGTCAAATGTGTTGCGGAAGTTGTTTGGGAGTCAAGGAGAAAGAGGGGGAAGAGGAGGGGTCTAAAACACGAGACACAGAATTCCATTTGCCATTCCATTGAGTACCAAATCGGAAACAGACAAAACCAACTGACATGCCTGTGTTTCGGCCAAGTTTTGCCTTTGGCATTAATGGGTAACTAACTTGACAATGCGCTCCGACGATTAGCAAGTGGGTTTTTTTTTCTTTTGCCTTCTGTCCAATTTGAATTTCTCTTTGTATAGGATGGAAATGAAAAGAGCTGGGTTGAAAAAAATGTAGTAGAAAAGTTAGCTGCGGTAAACTTTTTCGACAAACCAGTATAATTACCCTGCAAAGCTAGTTGTTTTAAGTAAACCAGGAAGATTTTCCTTTATTCTTAGTTTTGCGTGTTATAAAATCTCTCTAAATATAATAATAATAAGACATACCCGAAACATATTTTATTTAAAACTGAAAAGAACAACTTTTCTTTTTGTTGACATATGGTGTTCCAGAAGACAACAAATATTTTGGGATTCATTTCAGTTCGCCGTAAACTCAGTTTGGCATGCTGGATCACACTTGCTTGGCCTTATAATGTGGAAGTCTCAATTAATCCAATTCCTCAGCCTGTTTGGAACACATGACGCACACGATGACTCACCTCCGAGCTGCCGCTGCCACTTTGCAACTTCATTGGCCCGCGGGCCAAAGTCCACAGGCCGTTGCAACAGCCGTTTGTCTCGTGGCTGCGGCTTCAACATTTATCCGGCTAGACAAAAGCCTAATTCTGTCTGGCCAACCAGCTGCCAGCTGTGCAGCACATACATACATGTGGGTGGGTGTGTGGGGAAGGACCCCCTCCCCCCCACTAAATGGAGATGGATCCCCGGCAGCCTAACGAAAATTAAATTTAATACTTGTCAGGCAGTCAACCCGGCCAAAATCTTGTTAAATTAATAAACTTCCAAGTCACTGTGGCAGCTTGTTGCAGCGGCAAGTCAGGCTCGATTTAACGCTCAATTTGGTGGCTTAGGCTTAGATTTAAGCCGGGGTATTAGCCATCCACGGATGATGATGAATCGCCAGCGGTGGCCTAAGCTCATCGCTGTGTCAGTGATAAATAAAAGCTCATTAGTTGGCCACAACTTTTGGCCAGATATCTTCCTCCCCCTACAAACAAATAAAAACTCGCCAATCGGACAATCTTGACAGATAGCCAGCCATCGACTTTACGGATTCCCAGAAAGCCCAGCGGGTAGCTATACAAAATCTGGCCAAAAACCACCCAAGAGGTGATCTCTCGGGGGGATTAGTTCAACGAAATTTAATAAGCCCGCGCTAACAAAGGTCAATAGCAATAATTATGTAATTTGTAGCTGGAATGGGCGTTTTATTGTCAACCTCTGAGAGCCAACCGCCATCGCAGCCATTCACAGCGACAATAAGAGGCAATAGAATGACAATAAACTTGGCCAACAATACAGGGTAATGGGATTGAAAAGGTAATTTTATGTATGAAGAGCACTTTCAGAGTAAAATCGTTGGCAGTGGCTGCGATATGCGATACTAAGGGGGGCTAAAAACCAACTAAAGATGATCGACTTCATAAATGGTTTGCATTATACTTCATTTAATGTGTTTTTATTATAAGCTAAACGGAATTTGAAGAAAGTATAAGTAAAACAGATTCCTTTTCTTGCAATTGATTTAATATCCCTGAAATTCTAATTGACCTATTGACTTCCATTGCCTTTCCTACATTCTTTTCACTACCTTTTTAGGGACCACCTTCATTCACACCGACTGCAGTGGAAAGGTAGAACGAGGACCCCCGTGGCGCAAACTACGCCACTGATCCGGCGCAGCTGTGCCCCGGTTTTAGCCGGAATAGATGGGCACGTAGCCGAAGTTGTGCCGCACACGCCTAGCCACAAAGGCCAAAAATTACCTAAATGGATATGTGCGTATGTGTGTGTAGGTAAAAAGGTGAGCCGAAAGGAGACACATACATATGTATGTATGTATATGTTCACAATAGGCAGGGAAAGTCGTAAAAATGACGTGGCTAACAGGACGCAAATGGGGCGGAGATCGAGGACGATAGGCTAACAAGGGGCGTGGCAATCGCGCCCGCCAGCGGTTTTTGGGTTTTCCTTCAACTTTTGACAGTTGTGTCATGATAATTAGTTTTGGCCTGTTTTTCCGGGGGTGTGATGCCTTCTTTTTTATGACTCCTCGCATTGTTTATGTTGATTTGATGTTAATTTAACGTTAAATTGATAAATATCTTGGGCTTAGAAAAAAGGGGGAGAGCACGGGGGAATGGGTCAAACATTTTCATTTACCTCTTCAGTTATTCGAGTTTCTGGCTGCTGTTGTGTTAGCTACTTGAGGTTACTTGACCTGCATACGTCGATGGCACGAAATGGTTTTGGCTCCCCTTGTTTGTTTTTAGGTTTCGATATTTTTGTCTTTTTTGTTGTTGACTTTAATTGGAGCAGCGAAAAAACAAAGACGCTTGAACGAAATTTTTAATTGATATCATCTATTGCGGAATTCGCGCACAAGAATGTATGTGCGATGTGCACATTTAAGGCAATCAACGTTCGCAATTAAACAAATGAAATGAATTTTTTCCTTCTCGAGCTTGAGAAATCATCGACGAAATTTGCATGAAATCAGCACTTTACACTGGCAGAAAACTCGCGCTAAAGCTTAAGCCCTTTTATTGACGTCTTGCACTCTGGATTGGCCAATCATTTGTGTTTGATTAGCAATCAATTTTATAAGCTCGTTTTTATTCAATTCCCGCGAAAATGTACCCAATTTCGTTGGGATATTGGGAACGCGGCGCCTTTAATCAACCGACAAGAAACACAACTGAGTCGAGCAACAGTTGGTTGTCTACTGACTCGTAACCGGCAAAAGATCATCGATCGTGCTGACTTCGGCTTCGACTTCGGCTCAATCGTTTTGATTGTTGTGGGTCGTGTCATCTGTTTTTGCTTTTGTTTTGTTTGCCCATCGAATGATCGCACAGCTGTTCAACCAAAAGCAACATTTTGCAGACAGGTTTTGGAATGTTGCCAGACAACTGGGGATGGCTGGGCAATGTTGCTAGCCAGAGAAATGTTGCTAACAGTGCTGACCGTTTTGGTGGGTTTTCAATTGGTCATTCAAAAATAGCTATTTTTGCTATGCAACTGAATGTTATGTTATTAACTCAAGATTATTGTTTTTTTCCAAAACGAAGTATTTTGACTTTTTTATTTCCAATATCATCACATAATATCTTTATCAGATTGGTTACGCCATGCAACCTGAAGTTAATATCTAAGCAACATGTTGCCAAGCAAAATTGGTACTAGCTGGACTGTATTTGTTGTTGTTGTTCCCTGCCCAGACATAAACACATTTCAGTTCTTCAATTTTGATTTCTGTTTTCTTGACAGTTGTGGGGGAGTGTGGAAGAGGGACAGCGCTCGACTGTCTGCTACATCGTTCTGGGGGCAATGAGTAAACAAATTTTAAATGGAATTTTCAATAAGTCATCAAAGAGGTACGCATGAGCATATATGTATGTCTTGATGGATCACCTCTTGTTTCTGTTCTCCTGAATGGACTCGTAAACTCCGACACAGTCGCCAAGATAATCCCCACGATCTCGAGCGCAATTCCCTCAATGAATTTCCCCCATCGAACGAACCATCAACGAGTTCAATAGTATCATAAATTATAATTGCAAAAACGTGCAAGACAATGCCCAAAGAACAGAGCCGAATTAAAAAGTGGGCCAAGCTGTGCACTTCGTTCTTTTCAGTTGAGTTTTACATGGCGCAGCCAAATTGCGAGTCAACTGGCAATTAAAGAAACCACAAACCAACCAACCGAATGAATGGCAAAAGTGGCAGTCGATAAATCTATATGGTAATCACGAACTGGTCGCATCGGCAAATATAAGAGCGATTTCGACTTCTACACTGAACTATTCAAGCATTCAAATATACATTTAAAGGTTTATAATTTCATAATGAAACGAACTAAAAGGTTAAAGGCAATGTTTAATTTTAAAGAGGATGTAAATCATAATTAAAATAAATCGATGTACATAGGTAGAGACAAGTTAGATTGCACACAGTATATTTGAAGATCAAAAATTGTATCTATTTCTTTTTTTTAAATTTTTTATTTATTTTTTTATTTTTTTTACACGACAATTGCGACATGCTGCGATCCAAGATCATTCCGCCGATCGTGAAGATCCCTTGTAACCCCAGCGATGCCAAACCTAAATCATGTGGGTGGCTTTCCACAAAATCCAAATCGATGATAAATTGCAATGAACTTCTCGCTGTGGCCTCCAAAAATGATGTCAACAAGAAGTTCGCTGCACATAAATTTGAAAAGACGAGGCCACAGTGGAAAAAATCGGGGGTTTCGAACTGAGAGCAAGAAATATGTCGGCTGGGTTAACCTGTAGCCAAAGAGCAAAGTCTGCCAAGTGTATATAGATATGTATGTATGTGCATACTTGTGTGTGGAGGAGAGGCCTTTGGAAGTCTGCATCTCCGTCTAAATTTAGATAGAACATCTTGCAGAGCACTCGAAATGAGGTCGATGCTATGTTCCGCCTTTTTGAAGTCGTTTTCGGTGGGGAACCAGTGCAATTAGAGGAGCATCGAAGGCACCCAAATCGACTGTGGGGCCCCGTGTCTAATTAAGTGCGTGAATCTTGCCAAGAGTTGCTCACGAAAAAAGCAGGCCGAGAATAGAAATGTATTTCCACACATTACACATTTTGGACTTGGGCCAAAACTTCGAGCAGTTTAGCCAGCCAATTGAAGTGTAATTCACTTCCGCTTTTGTTTGTTGACCAAACAACCAGTTGGGAAGCCAGAGACCAAACCATAACCGCAGCGAAAACAAAATCCAGACAAACCGGACTGGACCAGACCAAGGACCATGACCATGTCCATCTCCCCATTTCCACATTTCCCCATTTCCATGTGCATGTCAACTGGCCCAGCAGGCGACAACGGGCAAACATCTGTCCAAGTCCAGTTATCAGTGGAGCTAATTCCCCGACTCGTTGGGGGTCCTTGGTCCGATATTGTTACTGGGAACACGGAACTGGGAACTGGAAGTGGGATCTCAGCTCTGAGTCCTGCACTCTGCACTCCCCCAATGACAATTACCGGGTACGACCACAGCTAAGTACCAGACAGGGGATTTCCCGCCGCACTCCCCTTTCCCCTTGGGGGAGCTGGTGGAAAAGCTAAACAAAGTTCTCGAACACACAGAAACACACACACACACACGACCGAAGGGGGATTTACATTTGTAATTAGAAAGCTTTGGCGAAACTTTGACGAATGAACAGCCAAAAAACGAACACGGAAAACTCATCAAAATGAACTGGGAAATGCGCTCCAAATATACCCTCAAAACAAAAATAAAAACATAAATAATAACAAATATATACAATACAGTTTCAAAATTGATTTTTAAACATAAACTAGAGTTTTATGTTACATTAAGCTGTTGTATTAAAATTATACTTGTAATTTAAAGTTTGCATATATTTTTAATTGCAACATAAAGAAATATTTTATTATTAACCTAGTCAGTTAAAATTTTAATCTAAAAAATATCAAATTTATAAAGATTTCAACTGGGCACACCAAAATCATGTATCACGAACATCTTTGGTGCAGCTAAAATGTTTTCCGTGTCCAACTTTTTTATTTCAGCGTTGTTTTCCAACGACTTGTTTGTGCCACATGCACCATGCGAACGCAATTTGGAAACTTTCAGTCGCCAACTTGAATATTGCAGTTAATGTCTCTAATTTACTGCAAGAGCACTTCAGGCCAACAGGACAAACTAATGAAATAATGTTGTGGCCTTATAGTTTTCGAGATGGCTCAATTGGCCAAAACCCCCGGCTTACATGGCGTATGATAAACAAACTTGCCGAGCGAATCAAGTGCACTTGTTCTGTTGTCCAATAGATGCAAACGCCTTATGGGAGCCGTCTAAAGCAGGCTTAGAGTTGTAATTTCTAAGTGAAAAGAATTGGCATTTAAGTGGCGGGGTAACTAAAGTTTAGTGCGGCAACTGTACTTGAAAGTTTTCCTGACCGGATCACGTGCCGCGACTAATTTATGCAACAGAAGGCGCAGCCATTGATTGGTTGCCCCAACCACCTTGCAACCGGTTTTCCACCCATTTTGCACCCACCTTCCAGGCTTTTCTTCTTGTACAACTTAATTTGTGTGCCGGAATTTATGGATGCTGCACGTGCAAAAGGGCCTGAGTGGTCCTGGGCCTCCCAGAAAGTTTTTTACCGCCTGATTTGTGGTAACAAAACTTTTTTTGTTATTCTTTATTTGTTCCTTTTTGCCTTCGCCACGCAATTGTGAATTGCAAAACACAGAAAAGAGCGCAGTTGAATTTGTATTTTATTTGCTTAACCCGCAGAGCTGGAGGAGATTGTGCAAGCCGAAGTCGACTACGAGTATATTTAGCCAATTGAAATGTACACAGAAAAGCTTAGCCCCCGACCAGCAATTGTGGCATTGTAAACTTTAATGTGGAGCCATAAAAACTATGCATTGCTTACCATGGAAACGATGCAGGGAAACGAAGAAGAAAATGGTATCTGGGCTACGAGAGGAATTTCCCTAAAAATAAATCAAAGTCTGCTGCATTAATGAACTTCAATTTGGAACCAGATGCTGCACAGGAAAACGGTAGAGAAATCCGAAGCCCCATCCTTAGTTACCTGCCACCTAAGCAGATTTCATTTTAGATAGAGCAGACGTAAGCTTTTCCATTGAACTACGAGCATTGAAAACTCCCGGACAGCTGAAGAGCCGGAAAAGCCAACGAAAGAGGTTTTTGGGAACGGTAACCAAAGGTGGAAATTCGGCTGCAGCACGAATTTTTATGCATTTGCATTTATCTTAAGTGGGCTTCAACGTGTAAACTGATTGGAGCAGTAATTTTTTAAAAGATTGAAGCTGACTCCGGGACTCCGGTCATCCGAAATTTATTTGGGCTTTTGTTGATCCACGCAGGTGAATGCCAAAGTAAAATATTAGGAAAGTCACAATCCGTTCATTGCCTTGTTTGCCGCAAAGCTCCTGAGCTACTCAACATCTGTATTTAAGCCATACGATGATTTTTCATTTCAGCCATCTTTCATCATTCTGAATATTTCATAGTTATTCCTTGCATGTTCACTCAACTTTTAAGCACTTTAATCGTTTTAAGACGGCAAGAAACCCTCAAACTCTCGAATCGCACTTCAATCAGGGCATTTATCTGAAACAACAATGGCTCGACTCCTTCGAGGGGCAAATCAGTCAAGCGCATTAAATTGAGCTATTGTTTTAGTTTAATTACATAATAATTGCCCTGTGCGATGTTATTCATGTTTGTCTGCTGCTAATAACTGCAAGCAGCTTATGGGAAAAACCCACAACAACTCCAGCAAAGCGTAGAGTCAATGCAGGAAGAATGGCCACAGAAACTGGCTATAACAGGAGCTTTTGGCCTGCTCAGGACAGGATGGGAGGACAAAGGACCAAGACGGGCAATTATGTAAGACACAGCATGTGCTTATTTTGATTTAATTTGCCATTTAAGACTTCGCCCGCCCGTTATTTACATACTTGATTGGGAAATCTTTATGTGCGAACTCGGTTGCAAGGAAGAAGGAGGGGAGGAGAGGAGCGGAGTGGAGCCATTTACCTTTTCGACTTGCAGCTTCCACATGTTCCCTTTGTTTGGCTCGAGAGTGGAAATCAAATTAGTAGCGTTGTAAAATGCATTTAAGTAAATTTGCACAAATTGCTCTTTGTTACGGCAGTGACTCAGCTAAGGGCAGGACTTTAAGGACAAAGTGAAGATAGTTTATGGAAGAAGATACTTTAAGTCTTACGAGCAGGAAATGTTGGATATGGCCTATAGCAATTATTTGAATGATTTGATTTATTTAATGATTTCACACACGAATTTCCTACCTTAAACGATCAAATAGGATCTATTTAAGGCAGTCAGTTTTCATTTTTAACGACTCTGTTGACTCCTTCGTGTTAATAAGAGTGCATTTCAAACTGCATTTCAGTTTGGGCGAACTTTAAGCCACCGTTCTAACCCTTTCGCCTTTAACTCGATTTTTGCGGCCTTTAATTTGGAAGCCAGGAAACTTTGGCTTTCGGTTTTTTCTCCTGCGCGTTGGCAAGTGCCGTCGCTAAAGTTGACTTTGAACACTTTTACGTTTCGCTGATTTTTCAAGAGTTTCGTTTTCCTTTTTTATTTCTCGCTGCGGCTCTAGCCACATTTGACTCTGGCCCGGATCCTTCGGCTCTTTCAGACGCTGCCTGTTCCTTCGTCGTCACTCATTAGAAAAACGTTGCGAAAGTCGAAAAAAATGTGCACTACGTGTTGCAGGGGCGAAAAAAACGGCAATGAAAACGCTCATGTAAAGTTTGCACTGGCAAAAAGTAAGCTGGCTCGCAAAAAAGCTGAAGATGGTTGGGGAAAGACCAGGAAAAGTTTATTACAAAGTTTGGACTGAAACACGCGCCAAAGAAAGGAGAACGCAAACTAAAGTTTAATATTTGATTTAAAAGTTGATAAAATTTACTTTAGTCTGCACTCAATGCACTCAGCACGGTGTTATTTGTTTTTATTGAATTTGTTCAAATGTGTCTTGGCCAGATTCGCCCGCTCTTCGTCCTGTTTTTCGTCCTTTCCCCGAGGTTTTCCTCTTTGCTCTGCGCTGCACCTGGTTCGCGTCCCGGCTACCACGTGCATTTCCCATTTCGCCATGCAAATATGAAAGGCAAATGGGAAATGAAAGAAGAGGAGGAGTCGCCGGTTCGCAACAAAAAACGGCCTGAAAATGGGAAAATTTTCAAATGCATTGTTTGCTGGCTTTGAAATGGAAAACACGAATAGTGCGATGAAGCGGGACAGAGAGAGAAGCATGCCCATTGTTCTGAGTCCAGGATATTAAGGCAGTGGCGGGGTTGCAAAGGGGTCACACAACAGGTATAAAGCCACAGGGGCCACCAGTTTGGATAATTAACGATGATGTTGTAAGAACAGGATCAATGGGGGAATCAGATGGCACAACAAGCGAAATGAAAGGGCAAGCAAGCAATGCAAAATGGTTAAACCTCCGAGGGGCATTCAATTTCGGCAATCAACACAAACTTAATATATACTTAAATCTCTTTCGATAAATATTTAAAAGTTTAAAATGAAGAGCCTGCATAGAAACTCTTTAATAAGTTGTACACATATCAACAGCTGAGCAAATGTGACAACATTTTAACAGAGGCGGTTTTAATTTGTGAATTTCATTTTGACATGCAAATATATTTTCGTGTTTTCCGCAACCGCCAGCAGTTATTTGCATTTCCATTCGATGCGGAAAGAGCTTGCCAATCATACACTTGCACCTAAACGTATAAACGGTCCCCCGGACATCTAAAAAACACACAAAACTCGCATGCTACCCACTAATTTTGGATATATTTTTTATTGCATTCTTCTATTCGTCTATATTTGAACGGCAAATTGGCAAATTGAGTTTGTTAGTCCAAGCTCCTGCTCGTCAACTATATGGAAGTGTATATATATATATATACGGAGAAATGTGCAATGCATTGCATGGCTTCGAGCTTCTTCATCTCAAATAAACCCAATTTGGCGCCCATGTCACATACGTCAACGCGACTCGGTCACGCCCACTTTTTGGGGCAAGTTCGCTGGCAATTTGTCAGCTATTTTTCCACGTTTTCTGTTTTTTGTTTCTTTTTCGCTTTCGGATTTTGTTTTTTTTTTCGATTCTTATATTTTCTTAGCTGCATCACGTGCCACAGCGGCGCACGTTTAGCTGAGCTTATCATTTTCTCAAAGACTTTGTCTCGTGGCATCTCTAACTCGCAGTCCCTGCCGCCTATTTAATATGCAAAACGTCAACTAACCAAAAACTGACAAAGTTGAAATAAATTTTTATTTCATGGACCCGCTTTCAGTCTCTGTTTATATATCGGCAATGAACTTGCCGCAGAATCAGCGCAAACCCGACGAAAATATGCCAAAGCCTTGGGGAGCCGTTGGTCCTGAAGAGCCGAAAGAGCCGAAAGAGCCTAGCGAAAGCATTTTTTGGCAATCTTCTCACGTAGCAGACAGAAAAGTAAAGGAGAAAGAGCCGGGATAAATTCACCGATGGGAGGAATCTATGTGAGTGGAACCCGGAAACCCGAAACTTTTTAATTTTAATTTTAATTTCATAAATGCAGTGAAGTGCAGCCATCGCTGCTGCAGATTCGAAATCGTCGTCATCATCCCAATTCAATTCAAGAGGAACCGGTGGAGCAACTGCCACCTGGTGCCAAATTGCTTAGTGCGGCGGAAATCATCATTTTCCAACTCGTAACTGAATTGCGGAGCTGCCGCCGCAGCACGGATGAAAAAGTTTGTCATACGCCCCGTGGTACAGCCAACACGGCGTATGACGGATCCACCTTTCAAATGCACACCGCACTCAAAGCGTGCGAGGGTGTGTATGTGGAATATTTTCACGTTGAGCCGGCATTTGCATATGCCGGATAATGGTCTGGCTTTGGTCGCTTTCCCTCTGTTTTTCCATTTCCATTTGCTTTTTTTTTTTTTGGTCGTGTAAAAAACAATTAACGCAAAAAATGGGAGAGTGACTCATGAGCCTTTGCGGATGAAATAATCAACGCTTAGATTTTTCCACGTTTGCAGCGGCATTTCGGTGGTGCGGTAAATGAGCAAAATTCCAAAGAAAATCAGCTAGTCATTGCCTAATGGAAGTTTTTCCCGCAGCTCCCATTTAATTCAAATTATTCGAGATTGTTGGAAAGCTCTTTTCGTTAAGAAAGACGTGCAAATCTATTGATTATCCAAGTTTACTACTTCTACTTGTAAATTTGTGGAATTCTTAATTGGATATCATTTGATATAAACTTACCATTTGCTGTTGATTCTTTGGCTTCTTGACCAAATCGGGCACCTTGAAGCTGGTAACCGCCTCGATAACCTCGGCGAGGAGCAGTCCATCTCGACAGTCGGCGGAGAGGTCTGTGACCTTTCTTTTCGATTTGGCACGTTCCAAGTAATAGTTGGCCCAGTCGGTGTAGATCTGAAAGTAGATTAAAACATATGAATTTAAATGTTTTCTAAACGGCAACCTAATGGTGCATTCATGTTGTAATTATGACTTCAGCCAGCCCAGCTGTCCCCTGGTGCTGCACAAAATTGCAGTCTTTTGGCAATTTGGTTATCAGGAAATCATTAGCCATCCTGCCTTTCGGCCAACGGCAACATATGCACAAGGAGTTGAGCAAACAAATTAAAATTGAAGACATTTCCTCCCTGAGAGCCCTTGGAAGTCGTTAAGAAAATCTGTGCAACAATTTCGGCTAAACGAAAAATCCTTTTTATTCCTTGGCCTTATCCTCATCCCATTTCCATCTGCCCTTCCCTCGCAATGTCCAGCAAGTTTTATTTGTTGTCTTTGGTCGTCCTTGGCCTGGTATATCCCTCATCCGTCTGACTTCCTAAATTTGGTTACATAAATTTAACTACAAGGAACACAAGTTTTGTGATGCAATGCCGAATGGGTCTTTGGTCTTTATGGGCTATTTCGACTTTTAAAAGACTGTCAGATAGCAAATCATAAGAAAAAGATGTAGCTATCTATTGAAAAACTGACAAAATTACATGTAGAAGCAAAATTTCAAAAATGAAAGATGCATTTCGGTTTGCTTATCCTTCTAGAGCAATCTTACATACACTTTCCTTTGCTAAACATCTGATCTTCAGGGTATTTGAACTTTCCTTTTTGTTTCTGGCAAGGGCATTATTAGCTTCCCAGACATTGGCCCTCACGTCGTTAGCCACATCCTTACATAGTTTTATTGTGCCCCCTGCCAGTTGGCAATCCTAATGTGGCCCTCATCTTCCGGACTCCTCTGCATATGCATGCGACACATTTTATGTTCGCCTTGCTTGGCAATAAAAATATCTTGCATTGTACTTCTGCTATCTTCGCCAGCCTTCTGTTTGTCTAGCTGCCGTTCTGTTATTGTCCCTGAGTTCTGGCCCTCTACTATTCCACCGTTTAGCTGTATTCCATTTCCGACCGAGTTACGAACGGGCTTTACATCTCAAAGGGCCAGACACACAACAATGGACTTGGCCCAGGACTTTGAGCCGGCTTGCTTATGTAACTTTTCCCCCATTTTTCTGGTGCTTTCTTTAGGCTCTGGATTTGGTTTTGGCTTTGGCATTGGCTTTTCGAACAATAAACTGAAAACTTGTTAGTGGAAAATAGCCGGGCGAATGTCACTGCTGCTGGATTGTAGCTCATGAGCTGCAAGGACTGCCTCGGCGTGTGTATCTAAGAGATACTTATGTTTATGAAGCGACATTTTTTCCACTTTCCACACTCGCAGCGTAACATAAATTCAGTTAGCCTTGCTGAGCACAAAAAGCAACTCTTTTGCTAATTAATTTAGTTCCATTAGTTGTGTCTCGTCCTTTATACAAACCTCGGCATAGTCACGCGTCAGGATGCCGTTGATATTATCACAGGACCCTTGGTAGCTCACACAGCGAGCCAACATTTTTTCCGCAACTAAAAAGGTTCACTGATTGATGGAGTTGATTCCGTTTTTTATTTGCACTTTTTTACACATTTTGTTTGCACTTCCAGGGAGACGTTTATTATTTGGAATGCCAAATGGCTTTAAATATTGATTTAATATTCAATTATCCGACAGTGGCAGGAAATAGTACAATTATACGAATTACTACAGCATTTCAATGAACTTATAGGGTCAATATCAATATCCCAAATAAATAATCATGTAAAGGCTTAGAACAAAGCCCCAGAAAACCCATTTAAAATGTCCTTAGTAATACACACACAACAGAACAGAATCCATTTATCAAGCTGCTGTACTTATTACACATTATGCACCTTTCAACCACAGCCGTGTTTATGGGTAAGCCCTCTCAACACTTTTTACTTCCTCCAGACCGTTTCATAAATATTAAATTACTTCCAACGGCTGCGCCGTAGAATATAGTCTTTTCTTTATTTTGCAGCCCCATTAAAATGTCAATTATGATAAAGTTTTATTGGAACACCGAGCGCTGAACACATTAAGCCTTATCAGCGGGACCAGAATGGAGCCAGCTTCGGTAATAATAATAATAATAATAAAAAAAACATTAGGCAACATTTTCACTTTCACCCTTTTCAAAAACACTTCCCGTGCTCTAAACAAATACCTGGTAGCATTTGGGGAGTATTGGTTCCATGAGAATTTGAATTCAAAGGGATTCATAAATTTTAAATTAACTTCGCCAGCCTGCGATACAAAAATTATCTTTAAATTTAATAATATGATATCAATTATGTACGTCAAGTACTGAAACTAACTGAATAGCACGCAGTGTACATTTTATTTTAAATGAATAATCGTATTCAAGGGTATTTTAAGCTCCGTACACTTTATGCATGCCGTGCACCTTTCTTATTATTTATTTTTTGAAGTTCCGTGTTGAAAATCACACGCCCACTTGGACAAACTAATTGAAAATGAAAGTGGCACCCTGAGCTGACAGAAACAGAGCCCAGCCCGCCATCATTTTGCCAACAACAGGTTGGTTGTTTGGTTGCTCCTGAACCCGCGTTCCGGAAATGGCTTTTCGGGCAGGACCCTGGTAGCCCCAACATTCCGCTTTTTCTGCGGGGGGGGGCGGGGGTGGTTGGTTCAGAGCTTATGCATAATTGGAGCTGACACCCTTGTCAGCGACAATTCAGATTTGTGTAGGCCAGGCAATTTTGCTGGCCTGATAAGTTTTAGTTTGGGGCTGAAAAGGGGTTGACAAATCGTCCAGGAAATCAATTTCGGTATTGGGAGTATGAGCTGTTGGGTAAGAAAAAGGTCAAACAGCCATTTAGGAAATGAAAAAGCAGCCACGCCCACCATCCGGGCTCTCTTATCTAGTGTGTGAACATTTTTCGGGGGTTGAGCGTTGGGTTTGTGTGAACTTTAGCCCCGAAGTACTTTACTTTACTTTCTGTGAAATGTCAGTGAAATGTCGGAATAAAAGTAATGCTGATAAAAATTTTATAGCTTGTCAGAAATGTGCAAAAAACAAAAATAACCGCCCCCGAGGGCTTGCTGTCGCTTTCCCTGTTCCTTCTGTTCTTTATCAAAAATGTCGCGACTTTGGTACTTTACTTTATTGGAATTTGCATGGCAACATCCAAAGTGGCAGGTGATTTTAGGGGCGTGGTGGGGTGCTTCGCATCAAATTTATGTTAAATCGAACGCCCATAAATGGGTCTGCAGGCTGTTAAATAACTCCATCGATGATGTGCGCCTTGTGCCAAAGTGGGTTCGGCTATCTCGCAGTTAGCAGTCGCTTTAAGCCGCTTTAAGGATTGGCCAAAAGCCTCTGAGTGCCAACTCAGGTGTATGAGCTCCTGCCACTCGGCACAATGCTAAGTAGATTCTAAACAGTGAGGTTCAGGAATGGTTGTTTAGCTTCAAATATTCTAACTTTTATAATATTTTTTAGAATGTTTGAAATATGACCTCATATCATTCCAATACAAAATTATTAAGCATATGCTTAAAAGTATGACGCGCGGTGTAAATGGATTTTCGATATTAAGCCTCTCAGATACGTCGCTCTTGAAAATTCGAACATGCTCGAATGGCATCCAATGACAACCTGTTGTCAGCCTTTGATAATGGAGCTCCCCGAATCCCATCTTCCCCTCAGCGGGGCATTTCACCCAGTAATATGAGCAAAACTCACTCCAGGATGCGGCTTTGTAGTCAGCATCCCCATCTAACCTCATTAATTTGGATTGTATTATCGGCTTTTATCGCATTCGACCCCACATTTCAGGCATCTTCACCTCCACCTGGAACTCAATTTGCCCGAAACTCAATGACGGCCTTGGAAGAAGAAATCAAATCACAGACGATTGACATTTGAAAGTAATGTCAAAACAATCTCGGACACCTTTTGCCCGGCAACTTTGATTTGGACGAACTTGAAGAAACGGGAATCGGGGAGAAATTCAAGGCAAGTGGACTGATTGCGGCAATGTGTTGATGTGCCCAATCAACTGAGTTTCTGAGTTTCATATCAAAGGCGGGTCCGTTAACATGGCCAAGAGGTGGGAGGCACAGAATGTGACATCATTTGGGATGGGTCAATCGCATAAGAGGGCAATAAAACTGCCCCTCTGCCCCTCTAAGCGATAAATGTGCCTTTAATGCTTTAAAGTGAGTTTACAGATTGCTACCTATGAAAGCTATTAAATTCATGTTTCCCTTTTATGAACTATAAATAGTTTATGATGCAGTGATAATATTCCGAAATGAAATATTAAATTAGGTTTTAAATTAAGAAAAATACCAGAAAACCAAACAAGTTAAACAAAGTTTCAATATTTTTGTAGTTTTATATTTGCAGCTCATATAGTTCAAAGTAATCTATTTATTCAAATGAAGCAAAAAATTACCATGAAAATAAAATGTGAAAACGTTATTACCAACATTGCAGACAATATCTGCAGGCCAGGATTTCTGTTTTTTATTCGCTGCAATAAATTTCAAGTCCAGTGGCATTTGCTACTCGTATGCAGCTTTTCAATTTCGATTGTAGCATTTTAAATAAATAGGCAATTCAAGTGTTTTATGACACTGAAATGGACGGCAGCCCTTCCTCCGTTCTCACAAAATTCCCCATTCCCCACCGCACTTTATCGCCTACAAAGGCCAATAAACTAAACCCTTGTATCCGCCATTCAAACATTTGTGTAGGTGTGTCAAGTGAATGAAAAGCCCAAAGTGATTATAGGCAATTTCCACAGCCCACGCAGAAGAATTCGTGAAAGAAGCTACTGAATTGAGTATGTCTATTTGCTTTTCTATGCTCTCGTCCCGTCCATTAATTGATAACAATTCGTGACACAATTAATGGAAAGCTCGCCTCAATTCTTTTATTACCCATAACAACTGGGCGAAACTGAAGGCAGAACAAATAAACAAGAACATAAGTTGAAATCAGCATTTCTGCTGATGGGCAAAAAGGAAAAAACGCTGAAGGAAAAGTAGAAGTTCAGACAGAAATGCTTGTCAACTGTCACATAAATAAAATATATAAATGTATTTTTTTTTTTGGCAAAGCCAAGCGGAAACTTGGAAAAGCCCTCCTCCTCCTCGTTTAGCGATTGTCAAGAAGGAAAGGTGAGGGATGGCTTGTCGCTTTTAATAATGACAACTCATCAAAAATGTATATGACCCAGTTGCCCGGATCCACGCACCCCCCCACGAATCAGCCAGCTAAAATATTCCGAAAAAAAGGAACAACTTTCCCAAATAAAACATAAACGGATCCAAAACAAAACCCAAATACATATAAAAATATATATCATCCAGCAAGTTGGCCAAAACTTTGCCTTGCTGTTCGGCTAAAGTGCCGCCAGCACTTTCATGGCAATTGGATAAGGTCCTTAGGGGGGGGAGGGGGGTGGTAGAAGGATATCCCAGCTGGGGCTAAGTGCCGAATTAGCGATGCACGGGGGTCGGTGGCCCCAAAAGGTCTCATCGGGGGAGCATTTACGGGTCAGATAAGTGGCAGAATATAACATTCATCCGATCGGTATTGATATTGATTGATAATAAGTGTTTTTGAATTTTGAATCTATCAATGTGGGAAATCAACTTAGGGAACTTAAATTAAAGTTCATCAAAGCAGAAAATAGTTTGCACATGCTTCTCTTAATATAAATTTATTTTATCAATGAAATCAAACCTGATTCAAAAAGATAACAATGTTATTCGAACCTCCATTCGTGTCACCTGCTTACTGCATTATTTGGGCAATTATCGTGACTCACAATAGACAACTTCACCGAAAAGCCAAACACTTTGCTGGTAGTTTTCCCGACCATTAGGCCGCTTCATCTGCCTCTTTATCTGGTGGAAATTCAATGAAAGCTGCTTTATGCAGACATTAAACTAATTGCCCGACGCATCAGCTGCTTGCCTAATTTTGCATAAAATTTGCACAGGCCGAAGAAAAAACACCAATGGTTGACCGCAGGGAGTAGGAGAATGGCCAGGAAAACCGCATATTGGACCGCAGGATACACACGAAAGGACTAAAAACAGGCCACTACGCCAAAGTCAATGGGCATGGCCATTCGGGCAATTGGGCACAGATGCGAGTTGAAATGCCCGATGCCAGTGTGAGTGGCACGTGGACTGCGTATCCGAGTGGACACAACCCCCCAGCATCCCCAATGGGGCACAATGGCACAATGGAAATCGATATATGTGGGCACCTAAAAATAGCTTACAATTTCATAATGATTAAAGGGCTGACCCGAAAGCCTGCAGGCCAAAAAGTAAAGTAATTTTTTAATTATGTTTTCAATTAATTATGCGACGCCACATTGTGGCACCCTTCGGAAAACACTGCAAGAGGCAAAGGAAGAACAACATTCTGGCGTTAATTTAATTACCTCTAAAATGCGGAATGAGGGACGAAATGGGCTCAACTGCTTATTATTATGCCGCACGAATGGCAGCGCAGCGCGGTGTTAACAGCTGTTAAGGCCATGGCGTGTTTGGGCCAACTTAACAGCCATGAGTCACCTGCAATTGACGTCGCGAGAGGGGGGGGGGTGTGCTGCGGCGGGAAATCGTGAAAATAAGAACCCTTTTAAGAAGCTCCCGGCTTGTATTACGCATACGCAACGAGCAACGAACCAAACGGAAAATGGGGGCACAACAAGGTGAAAAGTTGCTCGGGGTGGCGGGCAATCAAAGTTTGCCACAGGCAGGGAAAACAAAAAATTGTTTCGAAAAAGGGTGCCTCCTTTTAACGGCTTGTTCTTACGTTCGAATTTAAAACAGCTTGTGGAAAGGAGGGAAAATCAAAGTCGCGGACTGGGAGCTTGAGGAGCTAAGTGGAAAAGGAAAATGAGGCCCAAAGAAATTGTTGCCTAATGGCTTCATTGCTGATGGCCAAAAAGGGTTTGGGGTTTCACAAAAATGGGCTCGTTGGAGCTTGTAATGCTCCATTTTGGCGCAAAAGCATGGGGAGTTTTTAGAATATTTTATAATTATGTATTTTCCCTTTAGTATGATTTGTGGCTCATTAATGGGAAAGATGTAACCCTTTAAACTGGAAGAATTAATGCACATCCGCTGGAGTAAACATTTTAATTGTACTATTTATTTCACTGCAACTTATTTAATTGAAATTGTTATTTTGTGTGTTAAAATTAATGCATGGAAAACTTTAACTTTTCAGAAATGCGACCTGTATTATTTACTATTTAATTTGAAATTTATTAACCACATCAATTACCACGCATTTTGTTCATTATAATGGGAATTCAATTAAACTGTTTGTTAAACATTAAGCCCTCAGCACTCCGAAAATTGATTTATTATTGGTGGCACTATCATTTAATGTGCAGCATTCAATAATTTATCTCGTTGGGCGGGCAAGAGGCGAAGCGCATTTTTATTTACACTTAATTAACTGCATTTTCCGAAGCACATAAATTTCACTTGATCAAACCATTTGCCGCACTACTTTCTCAGAATGCGCTTTAAACAAAAAACGACTCAAAGGGGGCAATTAATCCATTAAAAATAAGCCCAACCGGCGAAAACCGTCTAGGCACGCTTTTCAATTCTATTTTCTGACGAACCGAACCGTTCGGAAAAGCGCTTTCCCCCAACCGATAAGCGACGCGATCAGAAGCGTACTGAGCATCCGAGAGAAATGGGAGTCACGATGCTCCTCTTCCAGTTGGGGAATCTATTTTTGGTAGAATGCCAGCAACATTTCCACGATGGCCGGCAACATTTCGTCGAAACAAACGAAAATAAATGCGTGTAAACGGAAATGTTTCTGCCTGCCGGATTAAGCGATCGCCGAATGGAAAATGGAAGATGGAAATAGGGGAAATCTGTGCACACTCACCGAAAATTCAATTACTCAAACCATTTTGGACAAAAAACTCAAATTTAAATTACAAAACAAACAATTAGATTTGGGCAAAAGTGAGCGATGGAAAAGCGGTAACTTCAACATGCCAAATGCACCAGCACGAAACAATGAAAGGAAAGTATTCGTGAGTGGAGGAAAACTTAGGGTTGGCAATGGAGTTCCTTCGTTCTGTAATACAATATCACTCAAGATGGAAAGTTTTCAGTTTCAGCGGTGCAGACTCGGTGTGGCAAAGATGGTGGCCAATGCAAATAAGTCAAGTTAAAATTAATTTACATTTACAATCTACAACAGCAGCAGCAACAACATGTTGACTCAAGGCAAATGGTTAAACAAAAAAAAAAAAAACAAGGAAAGAATCCTTGTATACTTTCTGGGGATGTTCCGAACAGCAAATTGATGGGGTGGACACAAGGAAAAGACGTGAAAGCCAAGATGGAAAGTCAGCTAGCGATGCAATATCCCTTTTCTATAACACTTTAAAAGTTTTCCAACTTAAGACCTGCTATTTAGTTTTCTTTACTCAACTGTCAAGCCAATGCGAAATTAGCAACGTAGCCCGTACGTACAATAAAAACTGCAAGCTGAATGCCAGTCATGCAACAGTTTTCCCCTTTTGGCCATAAAACATGCAAAGTCACTACAGAGGTAAATCAGCATATTGCAAAGGGAACTTACTTTAATTTCAGTGCTGCAGTAAATAAATCTAGGAATGGATACATAAATTACCGACCTATGGGTATCGTAAAGCTTAAGTTACTTTGCTTAATAAAAAGTGGAAATGTATTTAAATTGATAAAAGACTTAATAAGACAGATGAGTTGTTAAGAGCATAAATTTCTATTATATTGTGTATTAACAGAATCTATCGCATCAAGATTACCACGACTGCTCCCGTGTCAGACATCAAAAACGATAATATTAGCATTTTGCCAATTTGCCGCCCTTTTACTTATTTTTCTTCTAAACCACCACTTGACATCGTGCCGCAGACCACTTCTGATTAACCCAGGCTGAAGTTTATCGATGCAGCCGATTTAATGGGAAGCAACTCGAGAGACTCCACGCCAAAGCATTCATAGTCGTACCACTCATACCACTCACACCATTGCCACCTTGACAGCACTTCGTCTACATCAAAAGCAATTGCTAAACGGGACCCCTCTCCATTCGACGCCACTGAACCCAGACAATGCATCAACAATATCTAAATATATGCAGCTTGTCCACTCTTTTAGCCGGCAAGCCCCATGGGTTTCCAGTGGCATTGGCAGTGCCGCTGCCAGTGCCTCGCCAACTTTATGCCACTGCCACACGCTATTTTTACAAACAATTTTGCAAGTTGACAAGGATTGGGGAGCAGAACAACAGCGAGACGTCTAGGATGGAGGAGCACACGACATTGAACCACAACACGGAACAGGATCGGCATTCCGGGGATCCGAGGGATCCAGGGGATCCAGGGCATCCAAGGGGAGGAGTCAGCGGGCACAACATGGCAACTAAGTGGCCCCTTCAAGTGGCTGCTTCCTGTGGATGAGGATGTGGTCGTGATGGGCATGTAGACGGGGATAGCGATGGGGATGTGGATGTGGATGTGGATGTAGATGTAGATGTCCCACCAGCTTGTTAGTTGTTTCGCAAATTTCCTTCTCGCTCGGCCAAAGTCAATATACAGCACATTTTTGCTGACTGGCTGACGCTGCAACTGATGAAGACTAATTGCAGTTAATGCGGCGTGAAAACGGCATCATCAATCGGCCTTAGAGTGTTGCAACTTGCAAGTTATGAACGGACCTATATGAAATCCACCACCAGACATAAACAAAGGGAAAACGTGAAGAGTTTACGCCTAATTAAGTAAACTACTCATGTTAATTAACACAGAAGACAAACAAAAGGCGCGGCGGCAAGGCATTTGGGGTATCAGAAATTCGAGGCTATTTATAGGATGCTGACAACAGGCACTTCAAAATCAAAATTCTTTCAATAAACGAACAGGCAGCGGGATGCGGGGCGAAAGTCAACAAACTGGAGGGCGGGGAAATCGTTTTGAAAACAAATTAGGCTGCTCGCATAGAGTTCAAGGTCCGAATGAGCTAATGAGAAACTAAAAGGATTTTTGTGGCAAACAGTAAATTTTGTGGAATGTCATTTTAAGGTGATACCTAGATTTTACTTAATTGAAAACATCAAGCTCTTTTATCATTGTAAATTCTTCCGTAAGCTATATTTTTTTTAGTATTTATAAAATTTGTGTTGCATTGTATCTGGAATATTCTGTACCTTAAGCGAGTAATTCAAATATCTTTTATACCCTATTCCAAGTATATTCAGTGTGAGTCAATGACTGGGTATTCCCCGGTGGCAGATAAGGTGCCTGATCACTTGGCAATCCGTATTTATAGAAAAAACATAAGTTGCACTGCCTCCCAGGGAAACATGTGCCACACTCGCAACTAGGCGTGTCTCTTGTCTGCTGGCTCTGCTTCTTTGACAAAATAAATGGCGTCAAGTTCAACGCCGCCAAATGTCGATGTGGAAATAGGGAAAATGCTGCTAAAAATAAATAGTAACACAGTGGCAAGTTGCGAGGGAAAAAACTGTCAACGTGCCTCATAATTAATTGCAACGTTGCACCGACCGGAGGAAAACTTCCTTCGTTATTAGAAAGACAGCGCGTGCGAGGGCCGCCTCAAAATGCGAAAGGAAAAACCGGAAAACCCGCGCGCGAAGCTGGAAAAACTTTGACTGATCACATGCGGAAGGAACAGGAGGCGAAAATATAGCCCGTGTTGCGGCAGGATTTCCAGCCATCTGAGTTCATGGCGCCATAATTTATGGTCTCTCATTAGGAGTTGTTATAATTTCATAATTTTTTTCAGAGATAGGGTTCAGCTCATGTGACAACGTGCTGTAATTAATTTTCTCACTTCATACTTAAATTTAATCGTAAAATAGTTTTTTCAACTGGCTACTTTTAAACAGTGTGTCACAATTTCACACGCACCATTGCGAAACAAGTTTATGGACGTCGCACAACTTAAGTCTTCCTTAAGAACTGCCCCACTCCACGGCGACGTTGTCGTAAATTACGAATAAACCACAAATCACACATTATTACAGCATATTAAACCATTCCGAGAACATCAATAAAACATAAAGAACGCGCCCAAGAACAAGTATGTATGTATGTTAAGACCGTGCGTTGCTCGATTTCCCCCCTTTTGAGTTTACGGCCAATGGAGCATTTGCATGTTGCTTGGCAACATTGTTGCAGGCCCAGGGAAATATGTTGACTCTGTCACTCTCTGGACGGTTCTTGCTACCCTGTAAGTGTGGACTACTCATTCAGTTACTGGGAAAGTTAACGCTCAACATTTATTCGGTTCATACTCTACAGTTTTGAGATTATAATAAAATGCATTGGAAAGGTCTATGTTTTGTGTACATATATATACTCCGAAATGACATCATTAGCAGGTAACAAGAAGTCAAGCAATTTTTTTTTTTTTACTGTTTCGTTAAAAAAGCCATGTTCACTTTTTGCGCACTTGGCGCTGCCTTTTCGACTCTGCTTTCAGCATTTTTAAACTTTCATGCGGCAGCTCGTCGGATGTCACATAATTATGAGCATGCAGCACGCGTCTGGGGCAGCTGGCTTTATTATTTAAGCCCTTATGCGTGAGCATGTGAACTATACATAAATGCAGCACTATGGCAGGATGCATGTGCGTGTGTGTGTGTGTGTGTGTGTGTGTGTGGATACATAAAGGGTGCACGAGTTGATGGTAAAAAATGCCTGTTTTTTACGACGTGCTAACTAGGATAGGATGGCCCCGACAGACGCCACATCGACACCGATTTCCTTTGGCTTCCGTGGCCGTGTCTGGTCATAAAGTCAATTAAATGTGTATAAATTTAATGAGGACGTCGCTGAAGCTTAATGAGCCCGTAATGCGAACTGCACAAAGGCCGATTAAAGCCGCTTGTCTCCAGGTGCTTAATGGGTATTTCGATGCCCGATGTCTGTTAATCACATGCCAGTGACGAAATCGAGACTATTAATGCAGTTCACAGGTGAAATGCGCCATATTGCGTTTTATTACCAAATTACTCGAAATAGCCATCTATATGATTTTCAATTTCAATCTGAAACGCATCTGAAACGTATTTCCCCTTAATTATAATTAATAACTAGCACTTGTCCATACATACAAATAACTCTACAAATTTAATTATATACTTTTGCAAAATTCACATTTCTGTTCTTCCAACTTGCCAAGGTTTTCTGATATGTTCCTAATCCACTTACAACTTATTAGCATCGACAGCATCGAGCAGGCAAACAAAATTGACAAATCGGCTTACCTGAAATGAAAGAAAGGCGGCGCAAATTAGAATTTTAATGATGAAACCCAATTAAAGTTCCTTAAAATGTGAAAATGAAACAGTAAGCTAATTAGCGGCCAGAGACGCAAAACTCGAGCGCAGATTAAGTTGGCCAGGCCTTGGGCTTTTGGCCAAATATCAACAGCAATTAGGAGGCCAAGATTTAAAGTACGTAAAATTCCCTTTTCGTTTCGGCCACGAAATCCCTTCCACTTTGCGTTGGTAAATATTAGGAAATTCCTTGCATTTACCATGAGCTTCGTGGCTTCATTTTACGCTTCAAGTGTAGTTAATGCCATGAAAATTCCTTTGGTCTGCCAAAAAAAAATAAAAAAGCAGTGGAAAATAGAGGAACAACAAAGGGGTGGCGCCTACTTGCAGTTGGGAACTTGGTCCATTGGCCATCTAGGAATCTGGCCATCTGGCAACCACTTCGGAGCAAAATGGAGAAACGAAGAGGCAGCCATGTCAACCAGCTTCCTGTCTAATACTCTAATATCCGTTTTACTCGTTATCCTTTTCTTTGCCCTTTTCTTTGTATTGCATTTTCTTTTTCTTTTTCTGTTTTTTTTTTTTTTTTTTTGTTGTTTTCCCAGTCTTATCCACTTTGGTGTTGTTGCATTTGACATGTGTAAGTGGCTGTCAAGCGTTTTCAGAATGATATTTTTCCTGTCGACCGGCACCTTCTGCTTTTTTCTGGCCCCCATTGTTGTCCCTTTTGTCCTTCCGCAGTTGATTTTATTTACATTTCTTGAATTTTTCAACCTGCCCAGAAATCCAGAAGGCTCGCTCTCAATTCGGGGCACTTATGCTAATATTTTTTGGGGACGGGTCAGGAAAGCATTCTATTTGCACTCCCCATCCGGCAAATTGTTGAATCCATTTCACAAATTGTAAATCCTTTCTGCAGGCATTTGGCAAGAGGCATTGCCTATTTTCGGGCTTAGGCCAAATCTTTTAGTTATTTGCTACCTCAAGTGGATCTCGGTCGTTTTCACTTTCTGACGAGGGATGGCAACAAATCAGTCAAGGAAAACCCTTTTTTAATACTTTTCCACTTTGGCCACATGTGGAAAAGGATATAATTTTAAATTGGGATTAAATTACAGGCATCACAACTCATTGAATTAGAATGATGCAATCCATAGAGCATAGTGGGTTGCTAAAAATTACTACAATATTGTTAAGTTGAAACTTTTCTAGCGGATTGTAAACTTATTTTGGCTTTCGGAAACACTACTCGTGGAAACCCCATCGAAATATCACCCTATGTTTGCATAGAAACCCAAGCAAATTAACCTTTTGGCAGAAATTTGTGCCATAAACTCCAACTGCGAAGACTTTTAAACTCGCATTTAGCAACTATGCCCTCTATAACCTTTCCAGTTTCCGCTTGGAACTTTACGAAACCTTTCAAATTCCAGTTAGGAACCCAGGGCAAGTAACCTTTCAAGTTCAGTTTTACAAGCTTAGCCTGAACTCTTAACATTTCCAAGTTGAATTCACTGCAGCCATCGAGGAAACCATATTCCGCACGTCTTCTGGCCAAAAGGAGTGTGGTCCAAACAAAAGTTTATCATTAAACCGAAACTTTGTTGCATTAAAATTGGCTGGGCCTGGGACTTTGGGCCGCCCAGACCGACATGCATATGAGTTTTCCGATCCCCGGAGCAAACGAGTGTCTTTAAACTGATAATTGGATTTAATTTTTGAATAGACGACGAGCATGAATGGACCTGCACCGGGTCCAGGACAAAACCCATTAACATTTTAGATATCCAGGACCGAGCGCATTTTCCCAAGCCCAAAAAGTGCCTGTTTTTGGCCAGCAGCAGTTTTCCTTTTGAGCTGTGAAAATTTTGACATGTGCTTGCCGCATAACAATGCCTGGAAGTGAGTGGCTCCCCCGAGTGTCGCATAAATATTCATTTTCTTGACTTTGCCGTCAGTGGAAAAGGGTGATTCTTTGGCGCCCTGGCTCCAACCAACCAACCACCCAACCACCCCATCACCCAACCAACCAGCCAACCGACCCCCTTCTGTTGTTGACTCTCCCGAATGCGTGTTACATAATCCCCTTAGAGCTGCCAGGGGCTAATTTTTAATTTTTATGGTTCACATGCTTTCCCCGACATTTCACCCAGCCCTCCTCGACGTGGGCTCATAAAATGAATAATTGCCACTTTTTGGCTCCAGTAGCTCGTTGGTGTACTGGATGTACTGGATGCTAATAAAGCGGGACCCGGCCAGACTGGCCGTCCACCCCACCAAACAAATGGAGATTAATTTTATTATAATGTTTCCCGACTCTGGCGACTCTTTTTCTCGCTCCTCCCCCCCGTTTGGATTTCCCTTTTTGATTCGGTTTCTGCTGTTTTTTGCTTTTGTATCCCGGTATTAAATTAATTTGGGGGCTATGTTGGGCTTTGGCCAACGTAATTCTGTTTGACCAGCCCCAATGGATCCGTGGAGTGGACACTTGATTACATTACACAACTCCTGAATATCCTGGGAGGACTTGGGGGTGCGAGTTTGAGTGCTGGCTTGAGTATGTGATGTGGTTTGGCTTGAAATGAGCGCTTATGTGCCTTTGATATGGTCTTTTGGGCTAGTGGCTTTGTGTCTGGGCTTAAACGGGTCATTAAGGTCTGTTATTGGCTAATAACTTCTTATGCTCTTGCGAAACAGTCGCCACTCGAGAGTTATATTAGTTCCTAATTGCTTATTGGGTATTTACAAAAGATTTAAGAACTTTCCCTTTTCCCCGTGGCTAATTAACTTCTTAAGCTACTTGATAAGTCTGCAAAAAGTGGGTTAGTTTACTAAGCAACAAACTTATTTCATACAATCGAAAGTTTTGTTGATTTAATTAAATAAAAATATCTATTTTTAAGGACTCTCTACGTAACGAGAACACATTTTCCTTAAATAAACACAGTGTACAGCCCACTGTCATTGCTTGAAATTTTCGAAAAATTGTATTGCTTTCGTATTCCGGATGGAAATGGAAATTGTGTTTCAAAGGGGATGCATTAAGCCCTAACCAAGCAGACCCCAAAATTTGCAGATATTTGTATAATGCTTATGCCTTAAAAGGACGCAAATCCAGACACTCGAAAACAATCATTCGGCTGAGTCAACAAGGACATGAAGTTGGAGCTTTGGGGCTACGCGCATTTGGCGGGGCGTTATTCAATGACAGGTTGAGCGGTTGAGCGTTTTGTGGGAGGACGGTTCGCTATGCATAAATCACTCTCACTTGCTTACACAAGTAGGCGCAGAGTGGGGAGTTGGGGGGCTTTCCGCAGGAAAATAGAAATATTCCATGGAGCCGACTGGGCTTAACGCTATTTTCAATTTTTTTCTCCACTTGCTGTTTTGCTGTTTACTCTCGCCTCCCCAACGCAAAAGGGACAAAGGCGATTCGAACTGGACGTATGTAGCTGTGGGTCAAACACACACACACACACACACACATATCCAGACGGATTTCATTTGACAGGACCTGCCACGCCCCCTGCCGCCACACAAACACACACACGCACACAAATATTGAAAGGGAATAATAACAAGAGTTGGGCAAACAATGTGCCGCCCGTTCAGGTCACGTTCCTGGGCTTAAGCCTGTCAAGCTGCAGGTCTGCAGGGGGCAGGAATTTCGGGAACACATTGCTCGTGCTGTATAAACAATTTAAACGATACACGGCATATTTTTGTTTATTATTTTGCTCTGTCTGCCGCATAATGTTAAATTAATACGCCTCCCCCTCAACGCAGCGCCTTCCTTTTCATTTGGTCCCTTAGTCAATTGGCGTGCTATAAATATTTGGCTGCATACTTTTGGGCGCACCGTATTTGTTGTTGTCCATAAGCCGCTTTTCTTCTCTGAAAACGGGAAAATAAATAATTAACTCCGCCCCCCCTATTAAGTTGATGGCCTCATAACACATTTGGCTCAATTAAATCAACATACTGCGAACACTCACATCAAAATAAATAAACAATGAAATCAAAACAAGTTCCACGAACACGAAAAAGTTTTACCAAAAAATAACATAACAATCCAGCGAAAGGAAGTTTTGTCAAAACTTTGGCAAACTCAAACTTTGCCTGCTATTAGCCGAAACAACAAGGGAATGGCGGCAGAATTTGGGATGCCAACTTTGGGGTGGGGCCACTGCCCACGCGTCCTGTCAAATTATCTAGGGAAATTATTTTTTAACACGCACCAGGACTACAAGGACGAAATTTGTGGCAAACACTCTGGGAATATTTCCTGCGAAGTGAGGAGTACATGCAAGAAGGCAGTTTTATGTTTCAGGAGATGATGTTATTAATGTCACTGCTGCGGAAGATTAAAAATAAATATGACAGGCACTCCTGGCTGCAAAAGCAACTTTTATCAGCAGCGATTACATTTACTTTACTGCCTTACATTTACTTTAATAGAAACCCAAGAAGTGGCATTTAGCGACTAAATTCCACACAACTTTGTCCCATTAACTTTCAAAATATTTAAGTATAGCACGCAAAGGTACTTTTTCTAGGAAAATGCGCAATAGCATGCTCAAATCACAGGAGATTATAATCATGTTAAACTATACAATTTACTTTAAAGCTTATTTAAATTGCTTAAAAAATACATGTTAATGAACAAATAATTTGTTTTCGTCGTAATATTATTCAATATTATTCAATTAAATGGCTTAAAATTGCTGCTACCCAACCACCTCCAATGCCACGAAACTGTTGCTTTTGGCCAAATAAATAAAACGCCAGCGAGGAGCAGTCTAAACACTCCCAACTGAATCATCGGAAACAAGTTTATTTTAACTTCCATAGCCTGCCACTTTTTGGGGGCAATGAAAAGTGGGGTGTTTCGCTGGGACCATGACTATTTACCCAGGCACCGAAAACGTCCTTAATTAGCCCCTCGTACAATTTCGAGTGCCAGTGCGGAAAACAACCAAAATATTTGCACTACAATTTGGCAGGAGCCCCTCGCTCCGCTACTCCGCTACTCACTCCACACCACGAAAATCCGTCCGGTTTCTGGGGGATTTACGTATGCGCTGCGGTTGGCACCTGCGGCTAGTTGGCCAAGTTATAACTGTTGCCTAGGTAAGTTGGCGTTTGACTCGACCACAAATCAAGGCAAAAGTTGGAGAATATTTTTATGACTTTCTCATAAGTTCGTCCGCACGCAAAGCAATTTTTCAATTTTCTGCCACGCTGATAGGCCGGCACGATTTCCGCTGACTTGACAAATCGTGCAGGAATGAAATGTAAACCTTTACATACAAAAACTTCATTCCACCCCCCCCCCCCCCCCCATCCCTATTATATTTATGCTCCTTTTTCTCCTTTTTTTTTTTGCTTATTACGTGCCCGTGCTACCAAACATGGAATAGTCACAGGAGTCGAAGGACAAAGGACCCTCTGATGATGATGATGATGATGATGAGGAGGCACAACCGACTCGTCGGCCCAAAGGGACTTTTTTGGAACAGCCTAATATGTTCGGGACTTGCGGCCTGAGCTTAAGTGAAATCAACGAGAAATATATCCATTTATCTAAAGTAAGAAATCATAAGCAATCAAATGCAGTGGGCCTCTGGATAGGATACTCTACAGCTTTTGGGGTTAGTTAGCACAAGGACTTACCAAGGATATTTTTTTAGACTCATATATGTGTCACAATGTGTCTCAATAGTGTATACATATTCAAAACTATATAAATACACTTTAAAATGCCACCCAACAAATATTTAATTTAAATGCTATACAAAATATTGATTTATTCATAGAAGTCAACCATTCCGTTGCTCCTGCAATTTGCAATGAATTTTGAAATGGTTGCAATATATTTTGCCATTGCTAATATACTCAGCTCGATTCGCTTCGAGAAGTGCAATATATATGGGGCTGGAAATCACGGCCAGGACGAGCTCAATGGTTGCCTCGACTGCTAACACTGTCCATTCATCACTCAGAGAAATTGAAGGAGCAAAAAGTGGGGGACTTAGGTGGCGAAAAAGTTGAGTTCAGTCTGGAGAAAGATGAATGACTTGACAAATGCGCTGGTCATGAATCAAATATCAATTTGACAAGCGGAAAACTCCGAAAGGAGCTCAGGTGGCCCTTACCGCCGAGCTAAGGCGCCAACTTATTCAATTTAATTGCGGTGGAGCCAGTGTAAATTGTAAATGACACGGGGCTGTGTGGCTAAGAAATTTCGACTGGGATTAAACTTCAAATTCGCTGAGGGGCCAGAGATTAATGAAAAACTTTATCGCTGCACTTAGCAATTTTCGACGAGAGTGTTTATTAAGTTCGGCTGCAAGTTAGATTGGCCTGCTACCAGGATATCGCATCCTTTCTTCCTTCCTTCCAAGCAGCCATCAAAACTCGACGACGTTTCATTACCAGGCGGCGAAAAGCTGGAGGACAGCGCATCTGGGGAATTTGCATAGACAGACAGACAGACACACACATCACATTAATTATAAACAAGCCAGCCGCATCCGCTGGGAATTCCACGGGGAAGCCCAATCTACTTGATTAATAGTGTGCAAGCGGCAGGCAGCTCGAGTCCTTGTCACTCGCCGCCTGCTTCTTCCAGCTAGATAAATGGGAAAAAGCAAACAATTAACCCAACAAAAGCAGTGTCACCTGCGATTGGGGCTACAAAAAAGACCCATTCCATCCCATCCCATCCCATCCCATCCGATCCCATTCCCTAACTGGCTTATCTGTTCTCGATGGAAGTAGTCCAACTTCCTGGCGCTGCACTCGGGGCGTTTTCATTTTTATTGCCACTGTCCGGTGGAAAAAATCAGGATAGGTTCCCGAAATGGAACCGGAACTCGAACGGATGCCAAATGCCACAGTCAGCTTTTGCAATATGTCGCCAGTCGATATGGCACGAGCACTCCTATCTCTGCATGTCCATGGCCTCCTGGATGCTCCTCCTTCCCGATTCTCATTGCCATGCAAATCTATGCCAAATTCAGCGACATTTATGCCCGAAAGGCGGAGAAACGATTTTGCGAAATGTTTTATTCTTTTCCGTTATGCATTTTTAAAATATTCTGAAATATCCGATTTTGGAGGGAGGTCTTCGCGATACTCAATAAATACGTTAGAAATTCTTAAATTTGAACTGACTAAAATTGATACACCTACTAATAAATCATTTGCAAATTTACTTATTTTTTGGTTAGCTGGTAAATCCTTTGACATATCTCTTTTCATAACTCGTTAGAAAGTGACACATAGCTTTCCGGGCATTAGAATTTTCTGCTTATTGCGGTCGGGATCATTATTTACGCCGTCAACGATATTTTCAGTTATTTAAAAAATATGCAAATGCAGCGGCAAAGTGAATGCGAGAAATTCCAAGGGGTCTAGCCAGGTTAGAAAAACAAAAAAGGGCAAATGCATTTTTCAATGACGCCTGAGGGCTAAAAACTTGCATTTGCATGCGTAAGCTAGTAAACCCGAGAAACCCAAACCAACGAAACATTTGAAATGAGGTTGCACGGTGCCTTTGCCGAGCTGAAATGTGGCTAAGCCACAAGGGAAGCTGGAAAAATGGGAAGATGGAGGGCTAAACTGAGTTGAAATGCGGTTGGTTTGGGGATATTATTAAAAATTCCCGCAATGCCAGTGGCAGTGGCAGTGAAGTCTGTCTATGCGAAGAGAGGTGTTAGAAAGGACCCTGCTCACTGCTCATTACTCTTGCTGCTGTGCGCCCCATTGAAAAGTGTGACAACCCACTTCCAAACTGGTTAAAACATTTGAAACACTTTCACAGTGAGTGCTCGAAAAGTGCTGACGACTTCTTTCCCCGTCCAACGGCAGAAACGGAACCATCAATTTCTAATAATGTAATTTGGTAAACGTCGTTTCGTACACCGAACACCGAACACCCCCTTTCGAGGGTGGAAAACTTTCTCTGGCTTTCATCACGTACAACAGCTAGGGAAATTCGCACTGCCACAGCGGAAAATTTCGCAAATTTCGAAAAGAAAAAATTGTTGTTTAACGAAGGCAGTTAGTCAAATATTTGCAAGTTGCATCAGCAAATGCCAAAATGAGCAGAGAGCAGCGAACTGCGGCAAACTGAAGCTCAAACTCAATTACTGGCCATGACACCTCACAACAATGCTGGCGTAAAATCCAGGGGAGGGCAATTGCCAGGGGGATTGAGCAATCCACACCCACATCAAATGCAAATACAAGCCAGAAACATTCGCACGCTTCACCCGGAAATAGCTGGGATACCGGATGTACGACAAGGGTGGGCAATCGTGGCCATGGGTGCAAGAAATTAAAATCTAATAACACAGCTCAGAGCATAAATATTTGTTATACTTTCCATATCAAGTTTAAGGCTTGGCACTGGGATAACCTTTTCGCTCCGCCCACCGGCAACCCCCGCTTATAGTTTACGGTCGCCAGGACTCTGGGATGCGAGTGGCGGAGGGGTTGGGTTGCTGGGCACATAAAAACAAATGATTCAACACTCCATAAGCCCCAGGAGTTGGGTGGGTGGTATAAACTCCAGGGTAACTGCAACAGACATCCTTGATATGTCCGCATGATCCTGTTTCTGTTCCTGTTCTCTGTTCCTGTTGGCAGGGGCAACCTGTGCAACATTTTCCCAGCTTTTGCTGCCTTAGGTGAGGCTTCTGTTTTCCGCCCGTCTGCGATGCTCAAACTCCGATTCCCCGAGATTGCTCTTTGTTGTTTCGCCCCCTTTATTTTGCGGTGGCTTTTTTGGTGGTTGCAACGGCGAGGGTTAGCTGAGAAGTTGTCTTTAGTTGATCTAATGATGGATTGCAGCTTAATACAGTTCGCGAGATAAGATCTTTGCTATCTATCAAATATCTGACAGCTCTGATGGCGATGAACATTTTAAATTCAAGATCAGATTTCTTTAATTTTAACAAACGGTTTTTTGTTTACATAGCAATGGAAACCATATTATAACATAGTAAAGTGAGTTAAAATTTATCTGATTTATGGCTGACCTTCAAAGTGATCATATCCGAATAAATTGTACTTCTAATGAAAAGACAAAATGCCTTTATTTTCTTCTTTTTTCTGTTCATGCAAATAAGTTTTGAGTGTACATCAAATGCTTGCTCAATCAACCCTCTTCAGCAGGATGTGAACCCCCGCATCTTTTCAAGCTTAGACTAGCACAAATGTCCTGCGAAGGGGGTTGTCTATGGCAGGTCTATTACAGGTGGAACAACACAGCAAGGGAGGATTACTTTCCTTTTTGAGGCTGCAAGTTTTTAAATGAATTTAGTTCAATTTGATTATGACTGGGGCACATATTGCATTTTATACGGACAAACGTACTGTAGTTGACGTTTAATCTTGCCTGGGAGTTTATTTCAACACCCCTTTACCATTTCCCCGCTGTTCAGTGGGCGTAATTGATGGAAGGACATTTTTTCCCTGCGCCGAGAAAAAGTCTTTGAAATTCAATATGCAGTCTGGGTCCAATATTGGCCAACATCCCCTTATCGATACCCCTCAATACAAAATCAATTATGGGAATCTGCGCGCCTGGGAAGCAACCCACACACACACACACACACACTCAGACACCATATATCATGGAGGTCCTTCGAGCCGTACGTGCGTGTAAAGCAAGTTCTAAGCCTGTGTAAAACTATAAATGGCACACAGGACTCGGCGATGTCGCCTGCGTAGGCTTAAGTGTGTTTGACTGCGGCTAATATTTATTTCCGGCAAATAAATCCTCCCCAACCGCCTGGGCCAACATGCAGCACCCCGACCCGGGGCGAAAAAAAAAACAGGATCAGCAAACGGCAAAACAAAAGGGAAATACAGTAAAACCACGTTATTAATTTCTCACAAAGGTTGCCCCAAAACGTATCTGCTGCACTAACCTTTGTGTCAGAGAGGAAAGGGTATATCGATTTGTTTGGGTGATTTGTTAAGTTAAATGGGAAAACAATTTTGAAACGTTTCAAAAAAAACTCAATACATATTATGAATTCTTTACAATTTCACAATTAAATTTTAAAAGTATTTACAAAAGACCAAGTGTAAGAGTATCTGAGTTCATATTTATTGTATTTTTCACAATGATTCTGCACCGGGACACATTTGGGCATTAGTTTTATGGCATTTATGTCGCAACCCCAAAGTAGCACAAAAACATCGGCAGCCGAGCAAAAAAATCGTTATTGATAGCCCCCCAGTTGGGGATTTTGGTGTGATATGGTGTGTGTAGCCTACATTCTGGGGTGCATGTCATAAATTTGTGTGTCCACACCCACACTCCCATGATCCTGTCGTTCGCCCTTGGTTTTCGTTGTTGTTTGCTTGTTATAACTCTTATCACTAGGTTACGTCTGTGGCCATTCATCTTGTCAATTTGGTGAGTTGTTGTCTCTTCTAATTAGCTACAAATCTCAGACGTTTGCCTTTTGTCTTTGCTGTTTGACAGCTCACAATGATAAATATTTAATGCTATTAGTATTTGCACAAAAAGTCAGCCACTTTCCAGCAAGAAAAGGTAGCTTCAAAGTTGGCCAACCTGAAACTCGAAACACCGAAAACCGAAATGGAGTCTGGATTTTAGCAAAACCTGAGATACAAAAGAATCTTTGTGAATTGCACTTGCCTAGGAACGTCATTTTTTGCCTGTTTACCTTCAGAGTTATGCAAAACATATTTGGTGAAGTTATGGGTATGCAAGAATAACAAACTAGCAAGAGCATTTCAATGCATTTTAAATTATATATGCCACATAGCCAATAAAATATTCATTCCGTGTTAATTAAATTCTGCATCCAAGAAATTTAAGAAAACTTGGTATTTAATCGCCATTAATGCAATCATCACTAAACTTAAACTCCTTTTCCCAAGAGTATTGTAGTCAGTTCTGTTCACTTCCATTTACATTTGGGTAAAGTGTGTCAGCAAAGCTATTTTGCTGAGGTAACTTTTCCTCTGGTTTTCAAGTTCCTTTAGCTCAAAAAAAATAAAATAAAAAGGAAAGAGACTGCTTTTTCCAGCATTGTGCACTGATTTATTTGCCATGTTTCCTTACCTTTCAAATGCACAAATATACAACAGCTGCGGAGAGAAAAATGGGAAAGATAGCAGGCATCTTGCGCCAAAAAGAAATGTAAATAATTGCGTCGAGGAAATCTTTTTGCCGCTTGCCAAGGAATTCCAGAAACAATGCAATTATTTTATGTGCTCAGCATACTCGCCTGCATTGACTAGTAAATTAATTGCATATTTTGAAAGCCCAGACTACAGACCTTATGGCATTTATAAGTGCGCGCCAATGCAAGCTGTTCCTGCCCGAGGGCGGAAAAAAGCAAAACTTTTAATTAGTTGCACCAGCCAGCCTCAAGCTGCAACTAGAATTTAATAAATAAATTTCTCAATAAGCCAAAATGCGCCATTTTCAGTTACCCACTACCGACAAAGCAGCTTAAAATATGCATTAACTGGTCGAAAACAGCAAAGTGCCGACTGCCAGCCTCCGTGGAAGCCTGCCCAGTCTGGTTAGTGGCCAAAAATTATGGCTATAATTTTTCACAGCTCCCTAAAAGAACCGGAACGAGGCCCAGGAAACTTTCCCAGCTCCGCTCCGGCGATTATCCCATAAGCAAAAGTACGGAAAATAAAATAAAATATAAAGGAAAAGAAATAGAAAGGGAAAGGAACGGAAGGAGGGGAGCCTGAAACTTTTGCCTTTTCAACATTGCTGCTCTGATGCATTTTTGCAATAGGAATAGGCAACCAGGAAGCAAAACAGGATCTGGGGACATTATAAATCTGTCACGATTATTGTTAAATAATGCATGGGACTTGATGTTTTGTTTGGCCAGGCAAAAGCAACTAAGTCGCCGTCCAGACGCTGCTATTTTAAATTTAAATTTCAAACTTGTTGGCTTACCTCGCAATTTTAGGTCTTCTGGGATTTATATATACTTTTAGTGAAGAACTTTTGCTACTTTTAAGCAAGTGCTTGCTATTAAGGGCCTTATTAAATTTAAGAGCAAATGTAATCGGTAGCTTCCATTTTAAATACTCATCTTAAACTAAATTTTGTTGGATAATAAATTGCAAAAAGCTATCTATCCAATCCACAAATTTGGTCTCATTTTAATGCATTTTATAAATAAATTCTATCTACAAATTTTCCTTGCTTTAAAAATGTCTGACTTTAGCCAGAAGAAAGGTCGTATTATCCTGCAAAACTATTCACCAAGTTCTTTGGAGAACTATTTCCCCTGGGAACCTAATCTTCGGCTTCTGTTCTATTTCCTGCCGGTCTATTACTATAACTATCATTTGGGACCAGGAGAAGGACAGGGGTAAAGTCCCTCCTGGAAGAGCTTCTTTCTATGTCTGTTTGAGTGCTGTCTGGACGGCCTGACATGTTTTAAGCATAAGTGCAACGCATTTAGCTGTCAGGGCTGCATTTTCCACTGGAGTGTGGAGCACAGCGGCGAGCAGGAGCAGAGGGAGGAGGATCCTTCGTCCTGGCTGACTGGATGACTGCCTTTAATGTCCCGCATGCGGCCACTAAGTGACAGCGACGGAGCCTCCGTCCATGTAAATAAAATGGGTCCGAAAACCCGAGGCCTGCAGCAAAGGACATTCGCAGCTTGTAGTGCGGCGAATTGAAAACTTTAAGTGTGCCGGGAAAATATGAAATGTGCATTTAACGGGAAGGCAGTGCATTTCGAGCCGGAAAATGAAGGAGAGAGCCCAATGCCATGCTGCACGTGCAGCAAACTGTGGCATTAATAACACCAGAGCGCATTAAACGAAGTCTGTGCCGCCAGCAGGATTTTCCTCGAAGGAGTGGTGAAAAATTAAAATTAAAATTATTGTTCTTTCCCGCCAATATAATTACGAATGAACAAAAATATTTCCCCTATAAATTGCAGCTTAATC
Source organism: Drosophila melanogaster (assembly GCF_000001215.4). Classification (NCBI taxonomy): domain Eukaryota; kingdom Metazoa; phylum Arthropoda; class Insecta; order Diptera; family Drosophilidae; genus Drosophila; species Drosophila melanogaster. The sequence continues at coordinate 19,832,389 of NT_033779.5, read as the reverse complement.
TGCTCTCCTTCGGTCGGGGAGTCTGGGAAAATCCCAGGGGGCAAAATGGGGGGCAATGAGTTGAGCTTTTACAATATTGACAGTTGCAGCTGGAGCTGGAGTTCCTTGCCGAGGACATCCGTGCTGCTTAATTGTTAAATGTGAAAGCAGAAATAATATCGCTTTTTTATTGCACTGATGGAAGAGACTTTTTTGGTGTTGGTCTTTTTTGTTAATTCGGATTTCAAATGGAAAATGGATTCACGTGAGTGCATAAATGAAATGGTGAGATGATTAACCATTTGAAATCGTAATTTTTTATTGCAACTTTCAGTTTTTATCCCGATGATCCGCTTTAAGGTTTTATTGAATGTTCCATAGTTTTTGCAGCTTATTCGGAATTGATATAATTTTATGAATTGGTAATGATCGGAAAAAGCGTTTAAAAGCGTCCATACTGAATATGGCAAATAAAAACACTAAGTATATTTTAAAATACAGTTTTGTTACTTTCTTTTCGAACAGTGCATTTTTTGAAGCTGCACAAAATGCAACATAATTTTCCCTGCGAAACACAAGTAAAAATCGCATTCATAATTATGTGCAATTTTGCACATATGGCATTGGCATTTCCCGTCCATTTGTCGCTGTAGGCGGAACATAATTATAAAATGCATTGAACATTTTATTGCCGCTCATAAATCAAAAAGTTATCGAGATGAAATCCCAACCCTCGACCGACAGCACATCTGATAATCACCAAGGGAATGCAGTAGCAAAATCAGCAGTCGAGACGACACTTTTTACAACTTATTGGACTAATCAGGGCCTTTTTCCGGTTGGGGTACAGGGTGTTTTTGGGTCTGGATCCATAAAGTAGCCGCACGCCACGCGACTAGCGAATGGCCATCCCCCGGATGGCTTACGACCCTCCTCCTCCGCGGAATCAAAACACCCACCCTCGCCCACAAGGGGTAAACGATTTTTGGGTGCAATTTTAGAGCCACCCCTCGCAGTGAGTGCATCCACAGCATCCGCATCCGCATCAGCACTCGCATCCTGGCGCAAGGATACGCAAGCATGCCTGACAGTTGACAGCTTAGCGCCTCGCGACAAGTTCTCTTCGGAAAAGTGCGGGAAAATGCGACGAAAGGGGTGTGGTTGTACGGCAAGCCAAATTGCATGCCTCAATGTGCTGTTTGCAATTTGCAATTGAGACTTTCGGCCAAGCAGTCGGGGTAGTTCCCAAATTGCTGGCCAAAATGGGCAGTAGCCAAAACATGAAGCCAGGCCAAAAATCCGCTGACCATTCCCAAGCGAAAAAGGGGGAAGGGCTGTAATTTATGGTTATGCAAACACCAGCCGCCGTTTGCATAAATTCCAGAAATGTTTTTGTTTGCTTTGACTTTGATGGAAAGTGGCATTCGAGGAGTCGGCTTGGAAAAGCTGCGATATAGCTGCGATATAGTGGACTGGACTGGACTGGACTGAACAACAGGGGTGGAATATGTGAAGTGGAAAACTGTGGTTTCATTTCGAAAGAGAAAATTGTGTAGACAATTACAGCACTTGACTCCTGATGCTGCAGCTGTGTGTATCTTGATTGTAACTTTTGGTTCTTAGTGCCACTAAAAATTTTGAAATTAATGAGATGTTCTTGGGGTGGCAGCTTGAATAATTTTGATGGGAATTCTTCAGTTTGAAATACATCTATCCTTTGAAATACATCTATAAACATAATAGCAACAAAATCTACAGAAAATAGCATACCATTTGCAATTAGTTGAGTATTCATTAAGATAGTTGAATATAGTAACATATACCTTTTAGGGCACCAAATGATGAAACTAATTTTACCTGCTCACAATATCCCCGACAGCATTTTACCTTTGAACCCGCCAGCTGATTCTGTTTTGGCATCCTCTCTCCCGCTTATATCAATTTACATTCCATTTGCCGCAGGACCTCGCCCCATCATCCCTCGACCTTTCTTCGTGGAAACCTTCATTTGCAGCTCACCCGGCCTGCTATCCATCCATCCAGCCAGCCAGGAACTAACCAACCACCACGGCCCACAAGGATATGAAAAGCAATGCACTTGACACTTTGCCGGCCACTTCAGCTGGGCCAAAAAGTGTGCTTCACTTGATGTCCTGTCGGCGTTTCATTAGATGCTTCTGATGGCAAAAAACTGCCCCAAGAGATTCTTTGGCTGCTGTAATTCCTTGTTTTTTTTTTTTTGGGGGGGAGCATGCCTCAAAGCAAAAATGTACAGCGCGTATTTCAATTTGCAAATGATGGGAAATGCCTGTGGCACGGAAAATTGGGAAGGGCGAATAGCTTATGTGGGCCAGTAGGGGTGTAAGTACACACACTTTCAACTCGGCACCATGGCAACAATTTTAATTCAATTCCATTAAAAGTCGCTAAGATTGAACATACATTCGCAGCTGGTGTGTGTTTTTGTTGTTTCCTTCTGGGTTTTGCTTTTCTCTTCTCTTGCAACCTGTCCCTCACTTGGGCACACAATCAAACTAATGTTTGGCGGTAGGGAAAACTAATGAAGCGAGCAGTGAAAACGCGACGATTGATTGCTCCCCCGAGGCAACGAGGAAAACAAGAGCGAAGAGCGAAGGGCGGGGGAAAATGGGAAAGCCAGATGCAATCCAGCAGGAACTGCTCTCAAAAGCCCTCGATTTTGGGAATCATCTGCAGTGCACTGCCTCCAAACTGCAATTCCGTGACTCGTTCTTCTCTTTTTTTGATAATTTATACTCGAGGACTCGGCCGTTGGGGGTGACATTTGTTCATCGCCTTTGCGGGTGGGTTTTTCCGAAAATGGTCCTTCGAGGGGTAAGCCAACACCTCCCCTGGGGTGTTTGAAGATGCATAATAAGACTTGTTAAGTTGCTCGCTCGTTAAGATAAGTGAGCCGGCAAATGGCGACAAGTGCGACTACGGAAACAGCCCGCAATGATTACCGGCTTAAGATATGCGAAATTATCCATATAGATAAGATGCTGCGTGGGGTTCCTTCCAATGGTTAATGCGGCGATTCACATTACGGTAAGAGGATTATGTAGGAAATGTATGAAACCTAGCCACATGCACTGCAATATTGAGAGGGTCATAAGAGCTTCACCAAAATAAGCCATTTGCTGGTGAGCCCCACCGAGCTGAACATTATTGTGGCACTTTTCGGGCTGCATCTTAGCATTAAAACCCAGATTTGCATAGGTAATAATAAAGTTCCCTTTTGTCAGGACAAGCCATCAAAGCTAACAAAGATAAATGATTTGTATTTTTTGGGAAAAGGTTTTCTTTCTTCTTGAAAGTCTTCGAAAAATGTCTGGATAAAAATTGAATTTTACTTTGTAAGCTGAAGCACAAAAGTTCTGTTTAAAATAAGAAGTGGTTTAGGTTTTCGGTTTTTTTCTCCATTAACCTAACAGATGCTTCTATTAAGCTTCTTCTTTTTGTATGTCATGGTGATATTTTATATATTTATATCATTAAATATTCACAGACTTACCTCCATATATCCCTGAACACTGTCGCACTGCTGAAGCACCAAAATGGCCGGATTCGCACGCATTTCTTCGGGGGAGCAGGGCGATAGGAAACCACTATCCGCATCGCTGTGGGTTGATAGAGGTCGTGGTTTGCGTATCTTGTACTGGACATGTCGACTAGGCACTGGGCCCGGGTTGAAGAGCACATAGTTGGACTCCGTTGGAACCGTGTGCGAACGCTGATCCTTTCGCTGTTGCTGCAACAACTGTTGCAGGTGCAACATGTGATCCGTGCTGACCAGCTCGGAAATGGCACGTTGCTGCTCAGAAGTATTTTTGTCGATAGACTTTTTGCCACTGCGAAAGGGCGAAAGATTCAGAAATGTCAGCTTTTTCTTCATCGATTGCTGGGCGGGATTGGCCAGGGAACAGCTGCCCGCGGAACTTGCTGAGTTCGTTGAGGTGGATGATTCTACGAGGGCCGTGGATGTGGTCTCCGTATCTTTGGACTCCTGGCTGTTCGACATGCTGGCAGTGTTCTCCAGTTCGTTGAAGAGCTTCTCCAGGTTCTGTTGCTCCAACTTGGCATTCACCAGCTGCTCGTTGGTATAGGGATTAGGTATGCCGATGTCCATGGGAAAGTTCGCTGGGTCTATAATAAAGTAGTTGTGGTGATCAAAACTAGACATGGTCTCTGAATTTTTGGCAGTCGGTTCTGCTTCTGATTCCGCTTCTGGCATAGCTGAAGTCTCTATGATAATAGTCTCCTCCAACTCGAGCTCCTCGTTATCGTATATTACTTCTGGCACCAGTTCATCTTCATCCTCGCAGACCAAGTGCTGTCTTGAGCTGAAAAGGGGATCCCTCAATCCGTGGGCTTGAGTACTGGGATATCTCATGGCTTTCTCGTTGATAAAGTCCACGGGATCAAAGAGACAGTAGTTCTCCATGTGCGAGGTGGCAGCCTTGCGCTGTCTCACTGGTAGATTCCTTAGCTTTTCGGAGTAATCCGCCACATCTTCATTATTATTGGCTGATTCTGGAGCTGGAGGAGGCGGGGATATCTCCTGACTGATGGGCCTTTCCTCCTGCTGCTGCAGCGACTTCTGTGAGCCCCTATGAAGGGTGGCAAACAGGCCACGAGCTATGCAGTTCTTCAGCTCACTCACACGTCCTTTGTAGGGACTCGACTGGGCACTGCTGCTCAGGATCGAGGATTCGTCGATTCCCAGCTGCTTGCTGAGCTCCTTGCGCTCCTTCTTGCTGAGCACCACCTTGCCACGACTGGGCGTATTGGGGGCCGAGTGGAGCAGCCTCGATGGCATTTGGGAGAGGGGCGGTGGTGTGGGAGGCAGCGGATCCCTGTACGGTGGTGGACCCACCAAACAGGTGGCATAGCTAACTGGTAAGTCCGGATAGGCCGTACTCTGCGCCGATGCCGTGGGATCCGTGGCAAGGAACTCCAGTTCCATGTAGTTGGGATGTGGCAACATCTTCGGTTGATTCTGATGATGATTGTCCGTTCTTTGGCTCTTGGGCTTGGCGCCCAGTTGGTTCTCCTCATTCGCATTGCGATCGGGCTTGGTTGAGGAACCCGGACGCAGTTTTCCTGCCTGACTGGACATTTCTAGGGTTTCACTGCAGCTTCCATGGGCTCAGCACTTTTCACTCACACACTCACTCACAAATTTTGTATACATTTTTTCGCCGCTTGGGCCAAATTAATGGCTTTATAAATCTTCATCTTTATGGAGGGCAAAAACGCGTTAATGGGTTTTCTAGTCTTTCGACCAAAAAAAATAAGGTCCTTTTTCCATGTCCTCTCTCTCTCTCTCTCTACTATCTCTGTTTACATTTGTGTTTGTAATTGGATTTTTTAGCTGATGCATGTCAAAGTTAAATTAAAACTGACCCAGCTGGTCGGGGGAAAAAAAAGAGTTATACGTTTCTAGGTTGTTTTTGCGGGCAAAGAGTCATAGTCATGGTCATGGTTACGCCGTGGTTTCGTCTGCTTTTGAAGTGTTCCAGAATGCCGCCGAAACAATGCCAAAGTCGAGCTTTTTATAATTTGTCTACAAAGCAATTAACAGGAAGCCAACGCTGCAGGGATTGCGATAAATGGTGAACAATAATACAATTAAAGTACTGCACATGCGGTTTTAACTTGAATTTGTGCATTGAAGCCGCAGAGGTGGATACATATATATTTGCAACTTAAATGCTTTAAATTGAAAAAACCGAAAAGCATTCACATACATTTTTCTTCAGCTTCCGGCAAACAGCACAGGTATTATTTTGTTCGTGCAATTTTCGAATAAAAGCGATTGTGCGATAGAAGCTGGAAGGGAAATTCAATACGAAAATGCATATCAAGTGCTCGCTAGAGTTTCACATTTGATTAAGTTTCATTTCTCCTTCAGTTTCCCCCCGGTCGCAAAAATGCAGACATAACGGAGATATCAATAACAAATTGACAGCAAATGGATCCATGAATTTATTAAGTGGAAAGCGAAGTGAACAAAGGAATGGTTCATCACTCACGTACAGGTATCTTTTCCATTACACTTGCTGAGATTCGTAGAGTAAATGTGAGTAATCCAAATAGATATAACAAATAATGAACAATGCCAAAGAACAGCATGTTCGCCAAATCGAGATTATCCCAGCATTGTTTCCACTCGGAAAACCAGCAATGAACTTTTAATTTCCTTTATTTCAGCCCACTCACAAAACAAAACTATGACGAACATTTTTCGCCAGGCCAACGTGGCAACAACTGAGAGGAAACCGAAATGGAAAAAGTTTTATTGGCAACAAATTGAAAACCGCCTGGCCATTTGAGTCAGTGAACCAACAAGTTGCATAATTGTTGGCGCATGATAGAATTAAACGCCTCGCAATGAGCCGATGTTCCAATGGCTCCTCTTCTTCTTCCTCTTCATCCTGCTACTTCCGTTTCCGGAAATGGCAGGCTGCAGGTGGCAGAGGCGAAAGAAGTTACTCCAGTTAAGTGGAGTTTCTCTGCCGGTGTCTGTGCCTGCGTCCCATAAAGTATACTGAAAGTAATTTGCAATTAAAATGTTAATTTTTAATTGAATTGCAGATGGCAGTAGGCAATGGCAGTAGTCTCGAATACTGAATCAAGTTAATTAGTGTCAAAGTAGGCAGCTGAAAAGGGGAGGGCTGTTGGGCAGCACTCAAGCCCAAGGTTGATTTATCCAGATTAGCAAAGTATGCTAATGAAATGGTGATAAATGCAAATAATATAAAATTCCAGTTTGACTTACTTCCCAGATTAAATGCAATTGGTAATCCATCTTCTAGGAACAACACAGTTTTTCTTTACATCACCATTACGATTGTAGTTAAAGAAGCAGAAATGTTAAAATCTATTCTACAAATGTGCTCTAATCAGTTGAATCTATACTTTTATAACTGGGCAGTACACGTATTAAATGTTTAACTCCTATAAGGCCACACAATCCTTGTCTGCGTCCATTCCCCTGGGCTTAAAATCCCCCTGAAAGCCACGTGGATAGTGGCTCTCTACTCCAGCATCACCTAATCCCTGACACTTTCAGTTTCCATGACGATTCCGTGAAATGGGGACGAAATGGGGGCAAAAAGGAAAAAAATGAAAGGACCCCGAAGAGAAAGGCAGAAGGCAGGACTTAAAGTTAAACACTTTTGCTTTGAGGTTGAAGTTGCTCGCACTTCATCTGCCTTTGCTTCCAGCTGGCAGCAGTCAAAGTTGACAAAATACTTGTCAAGATTTGCGCATTGAGTTGAGTCCTCCTCTTCCAACTTGTAATTGCAGTTTTGCCGTGGTCTCTTTCAGCTCTGCAGCTCTGAAAAAAAGAACAGATTTCCACCCACTGGGAAAACCCGACGTTTTGCCGGAGGCCATCAAGCCGCAAACTTTACGAGTTGATAGCTGAAATAAAGTGGAGCATGCATTCCGTGCCTTTTAGCCCGCCCACCCACTTCATGACATCATTTTATTTGCACTCAATCTGAGTTCTTTTAGCGCCGCTTTCTGCGCCCAACACGCTGTGCAAACTTCGCTGGCAAGTTGGTTAGAAATGCTTTTGATTTGCTAGTGAGTTGACCAGAATCCCAGCCCCTCGACTCGCTTTCCACACAAAAGCCCACTTTTGAAAAGTGCACGCTTTTCTTTCCATCCTTCAGTTGCTCTTATTGCACCAAAAAGCCCAACCAGAACCCAAAACGTTATTCAAACAAAGAAGAGAAGTATAAGTATGCTGAGGTTTGCCAGAAAAAACTCATAAGTACGCCTTTTGTGTGACTTCTAGATACTCTATCCACTAGATTTCATTTGAAAATTGCATCAAAACAAATATATTTGGCGAAAATTCTAACAAACATTGAGAGAATTTTAAAGGGTAGGTATAAATTCATATAATTCAGTAAATTCTTGGCCAAACTCCATATGGAAATTTTAAATTACAGGGCATAAATAAAGTGCAAAGGCCGTACCGAAAAAAGTAAAAAGGGAATAAAAAGAGCCAACTACAATGCGTATGACAGTTTGAAACACTTCTAAGGACTTTTGAGTTGCGCCGCAAGTTGGGGCGTGGTAGGCGTGGCAAAGGACCACAAAAACAACGCACAACTTCCGCTCCAGCTTGAGGGCACAAAAAAATATGTATAAAACTAAATCAGAATCTATGTGCAATTCAATTAAAGCGCAATTTGCAGGCAGTCATCATATTTTCGTTACTTAACGAGCCAGTTGGTGGATAATGAAGAGCGCGAAGGGTGTGGGGCAATTTAATAAGACCCATCGGGTGGGGCAAAACGGAAATCGCTTGAGGAAATTGTGTGTTTCAAGCAAAAGCATACATAATAAACTCATATAAAAGATTGTTGCACACTTCGGGGAGCAACTGGAAGCGGAAAGCAGGAGCGGAGGTATAAATACCCGTATTTGCAATCCGAAGAAGTGGAAGTGGATGGAAAGAGTCGGAAGAGGGATTCTGGAGACAGGCGAATGTATCCCTAGGCGGACAACGGCGAACACGAGGAAAAGCGGAAAAGCAGCGGGGACCGCGTCGAATGTTATTAAAAAAAGGAAAGCAGAGCAACGCTAAAACAGCAAACCCCCCCTGCCGCCCTCCACCCACTCATTTTCCCTCCTCCCGGCGAAAAAAGTCATAAAATTTATTAAATGCCTAAAAGTATGACAGCAATAGACAATTTATGGTGGGGAAAACCAAAGGAAACGAAAAAAAAAAAACAAACTAACCGAGGAAATGAAAACAAGATTTTTCTTTGGCTTCGTACACCCTTAGAAATTCAGTAGACATTAGCGGAATTTTAATGACCTTGCGTTAATTCAAGCAAAAATTATAAATATTTATCAAGGGCATATTTATAAGCATCAGCTGCTATCGAAATAGGATGGAAAAATATTAATATTTATAGTAGGACTACCAGCGAGCATTGGCATGACTTTTAATTTCAAAGTGTTGAGTACTGGAATTTAACTAAAAGGAATTACTGAAGCAATGTCAATATTATTCGATTTTATGAATAAAAGGTAGTTATAGGGATCACACAAGAACATAATGGAATCATTTCCGTATGGCACCAAGATGGACAAAGCTAGTTCCAAAACGACAATACTCAACATTTGATAGGTGTGTGCGATGCGATGGTGTCTCCATTAGTGAAATGGCCACCACCTACCCTCAACGATAGCAATCGAAAAACCTTTGAATATTTATAACCTAGACCGCATACAATTTGCACTAATTTAAAGTTACTTTCGAGCTCCGCCCGACAATTTTCCAAGCCATTGTCGACGTGGACACACCGAAAGCATAATTCAACTTCATAAATTGAACAAATAAACAGGCGGAGCTGGTGGCAAGTGTCCCTGCAGACGGATGTGCAACCATATGGTCACGCCTCAAGCTCATAAATTAGCACCATACGACGGACGAGGAGTTAGGACGCCGGACGAAGGACTATTCAATTTTCAGACAGCAAGAGGGACATTTGTAGGGATTTGGCCAGGTGCACGAAAGCCATTAACATAAATGGGTCGAAAGCTGCTAACAAGGCTAACAACAAACTCGCATTTGAACTTCCCGCCCCGGGTGTTTTTAATTACGTAAGCCGAGAAGACATTTCCAACTTATTACGTGTCCTCACTAATCCGCTAAGGACAAAAAATGGCGTACAATCAATTCTAAGGATTTCGCCGACGCGAAGGAAACAATTTCCTTCCAGCTTGTTTCGCATGGCGCAATTTTCCACTACATCGGATTAAAATGTGATATGTTTGGGATTGTTTACACACAGTGTTGGTGGGACCCATTCGGATGGATGTTTGGGGATCGGGGGGGTCCTGCAGACGAGACATGTGTTTGTTTACGAACTTTTGGCAGCTTTGTTTCGGGGGCGTGGCACGTCTCGCTGGAGTGGGTCTTAATTTCCGCTTCGTAAGCATTTCTTTTTCCCAAACAGCATCTTTTTTTGTTTCGTCCTCTTCCTGGTAGTCGATTTTTTTCGGGCTTGTGTCCATGATTTTTGTTTATTTTGGATTTGTTTGCCCTCTTCCCTTTACATGCTTGCTTGAGTACTTCCGGTTGCGCCGGAAGTGAGAGGAGCACATATCAGGCACAGTGGGACACAACGCATGTCAGGGGGCTGGGATGGGCGGTGCTGTGTGGCTGTGCTGCTCTGTGGGGGCTTTAATTGCTACAAGTGGAAAATTGAATTTAACTGACATGTCCGCATATGGAAGGAAAGCAAGCTACACACTCCTAATGCAGTTTCAACTTGCAGAGTTACAAGCAACAACAAAACTTCTCATCTGGAAACTTTAATTATATTTTCTGAGCTCTCAGAGTATTTAGGAACAATATTGCGTAAGAATCAAATGTTTTTACGTTTCAACACATATATTTATACATTTGTTTGCCACAAGTCATACTGGCCCTATAAGGTATTCAGCTTAAATATATAAGTAAACTAAGATTGTAAGTCTTTTACACTGTCCAAAACACATGCTCCTTTGGCACACAGTTCAGAAATGAGGAACTGCAAAAAGAATTAGCTATCGTTTTCCTAAGATGCTGTGAAAACGTATTGCTTGCATAAACTTTAAGCAGATTTTATGTTGCACAACACGTCCACGGAAGTTTTGCCTTCCGAAAATTAGACAAACACGCCTTACACTCAAGCTCACTTCTACTTTCGGGAGCATATGACGCATAATAAGTATGGCAAACACACACGGAGAAATAAATGCCGACGGATGGAGGAGATTCCGTGCAAGGATGTGCTCGAACTAAAATTGTATTGCCTTGTTCCACTTAAAATCTGTAAAAATATTTATATGCGTATATTTTAAAAAGCCATGTGTGTTTCGAAGTGCAAAGCAAACAGACTGAATAATTAATTTGCCAGCCTTTGGGCGTGAAAGCTAATAAGCTGAACTCATTAAATCAATTGAACTAATCAGCAATTGAATATTTAATAGGTTGTTTGCTTAGCTGAAATGCTGTATTTTATTGAACACAACACAGGCTTTAGGAAAGAAACAAATTAAATCTACTTTCTAAACAGGACCTTCCTTTTCGATTCTATGCCAAGAAAAAGAATACATTAAGTTCTGCTGGCCATAAAGATTACCGAAATCCTCCTCGAAATTCATTCCACAGTAAACTGCGCCCATATCGTTCAAATTAATATACCCTTCAGCCTTTGACTCTCCTCACAGCCTCCCGCCCACACACGCACTTTGAGATCCTCATTATGGCACATCATCCAATCTAATTTAAGGCATGACGATGGCTTGTTGTTTCTTGATAAATTCCCAACGAACGAGAGATTTTCTGCGACTGATTTTTATAACGCCCACAAGCGCAATAATCGGCCCAGAGCACGCACCAAATGGCAAAGTAGGCTTTCCCGAAACGAAACATTTCCGTTCCGGGGGCCAAAGCCAAAAGGACGACATTACATTTTATTATCTATTATATCGTGGCGCCTAAAATGTCACTACATTAGCTTAAAATCCTTACACACACACATGGCTGAGAGAGAGAGAGAGAGAGAGAGGGAGTGGCAGAGTGATGGAGAGGGAGGAGGACGTGTTTTTCGCCGGGCATAAAGTAAACATTAAAACAGGAAACGGAAGCCACGGCGGTGCCAAAACGGCAAACCGACATTCATAGACAATGTCCTGTGGCGGCGGTTATGATTATTTTGACTCGCTTATCCTGGCGAATGTGTGTTCTGGCATTTATGATTTTCCCGCTCCTTTCTATATCGCCAAAAGGGTTCGAGTCGGGGTTGCCAGAGGTTAATTTACTATGCATAAAGTGTCTGTGCCTGTGTCGCGATTCGCGAACTTCTTGCCACGTTTGCATAACAAATCACTAGACGATTGCACATATATTTGTTAATTTTCACTTTTTTGTGCTGGTCGTTGGCGGTCGAATGTAGAAGGAAGACATTTCTTTATGATAATCCACAGTTGCTAAAGAATGCCGAGTTCCTTTGGCCAGGACCCAAAACTCACGAAACGACGTAAAAAATAACGCAGAATGAATGATGTGAAACGCGAACGCGTGCGTCGAGCCGGGTAAACGAAGTGCGCGCCACCACAGACAAGTAAGCACTGGCAGGACTTCGAAGGACTCGCCAAAGGCAAAACATTTAGAGCAACAGGGAATTTCCCAAAAAGGACATTTGGCGCTCACTGGAAGTGCTGCCGGTTTTTTCCCCTCCGCCAATTGCATTTGACCTTAGCCTTCGAGGATATCCGCCTTCTAGCCGGCTGCGGTTCAATGCACCACCGGTTCAGGACGAGGGTTGAAGGACTCGCTCGCCTTGGGGAAATTCTCTCATTGTTGTCCTTGTGCGTGGTCTTTGCTCCGGATACCGTTGAATGCCACAGGTTTAACAGGTTGACACGTGACGTCACAACTGACTAGGGGAATTGTCACCAGAAGGATATTTATGTAGGGGTTCAAAGGTATTTTTTCGGCTGGAAGAGCCTTGGAAAAAGCATTTAGGTCCAATATACTGGCATTTAATGAGTTATAAACGAAGTAAACATGTTAGTACAAATATTACATGTTTTTTTTTTTTTTTTTGTTCACAGTTTTGTCAGCATCAAGTAAAAATATTGTATTCAGTAATTTAAATGGGTGGGGATAACATCTTTATATTGTAAATTGCATTTTGAAAAATAATATGTATATTTAGAATACCTATTTTATGGTTATTTGAGAATATTTTACCAATTGCATTAAATACTTTTTTATATATTATAAAAACCACCAGTTGTTTGCTAAAATTGATTTTCAAATTTCAAGTCCCCTGAAACATTCATATGAGTATATGAGTACTATGAAGCATTTTGGATCGCAATGTAAACCATTACCTCGGTTCTTCCCTTGCGGCTCTTTGGCACAAGCTGTTCCAATCAACATTTTAAAATGTTCATTTGTTTTTTATGGCTAACTTGATTAGTCACATACAACAGCAAAGGCCCCCCATAAAACCGAAGAAAGCCGGTCTCAAATGATGTTCGTTTTCCACCCTTCTCACACTGAAAGTACGGCCATTTCCACATAACATGTTCATCATCTGTCTAGGTCTATGCATTGATAACTCCCAGTCGCGACTATAAAACAATAGAGCCCCAATTTCCATGGCACGGGCGTGCACATTCATTCAAACAAAATAAAACCGAAAGACCATAGAAAATGGACGAAACCATCTAGGGAATTTTCGGGGCAATAACTATAAAATGTCCGTCGAGTCGCGTCGCGTCGCGTGTATGCAGTCAACCAGGACGCAGGACAACACAAACAAAAAAACGGTCCTTCGTTGTCGCAGTCAATGGCTAAAGGATTAAAAAACAAGGCAACGGCGACAACAAAATATTATCTCAATAGAAAAATCTCAGGCACATGGACAAAACAAAAGGCGAAATAAAAAAAAAGCGAGTGGAAGAATTAAGGACGGACTTTGATAAAAACAAAGTGAAAATTTATGCAAAGCGAAGATAGAAAGCTCCGCTACGAAAAGAAAAGCCGGAAACGATGAAAGAAATTGAAAATGGGACTAGATAATACAAGGTAAAAGCCAAACTGAAAGTTGAATCAGCTTTTACCTATGCGTTTCATCTTAGCACCATGAGTCATTTTAAAATAAAAGGAAAAGGGTAGCAGAATATTCAATTAATTAGTTTTAATTACAACATTACCTACATTTTTTAATTTTCAACAAAATCACAATTTCATTTAAAGTGACAGCGTACCGTCCTCTTAATTTGTTGTCAATATTTTGTAAAGTTTTTTGAAAAGATACTTTTAAAGAAATTGTTGGCAATCTTGGACGAATCCGCTATCATACCCGAACACCAGTTTGGATTCAAAAGGGGCCACGGAACCACTGAGCAATGTCACAGGATTATAAATGAAATTTTGTCCGCATTTGAGAGCAAAAAATACTGCACTGTAACATTTCTTGACGTTCAACATGCGTTTGATCGAGTCTGGCATGACGGCTTATTATATAAAATCAAAATGGTGTCATCTGCTCCATATTTTTTATTATTAAAGTCAACGCCCTGAAATCTGCGCAAATAACTTTTGCATTTTGAAGAGGTGACTGCCCAGAAGTGTCATTTAATGGATCAGCAATCCCACAAAGTAATTGCATAAAGTACCTTGGCTTGCACCTCGATCGCAGACTAACGTGGAAAAACCACATAAAAGCAAAGCGCCAGCAACTAAATCAAAAAAGTGGACTTATGGCATACAACTCTGGGGTAATGTCAGCAACTCAAATATTAAGATTCTACAACGCTACCAATCAAAAATATTAAGACAAATGGTTATTGCTTCATTTTATATTTCAAATGCCAGTATCCATAAAGGCTTAGGAATCCCTTATGTTAAAAAAGATATAGCAAAACATAGTAAAAAAACATATAGACAGACTAAGAACACATTTATAAAAAAAAGAGGGGAAAAAATAATAATAAAAAAAGTTTATACGTAAGCGTTACTATGATATATGTAAGAATGTATGTAAAATATACCTTTGAATAAAAAAATATTACTAAGCAAAAATATTAATATACTTCCTTTAAGCTATGCGATTTTACGATATCTGCAAAGCGTGAAATCAACATACATATCCCCTGATTCGAAAGAAGAGAAAAAATCAAAATTCATGCTTTTAATTGGTCTCAGTTGAGAAGTGATTGTTTTCTTTCACATCTATAGTAAATGGTAAGACATCTAAAATTAATACAAAAAATTACCCAACAATATAAGGCGTTTTGGCAGCGTTGAATTAACAAGAATCTGCATGCTTAACTCAAATTCCTTGATTTTAACGGATATCGCCACATCGACACGGTATTGAAGTATTCAAGTATTCTATTCTTATATCGCTTAGTTAATTTTTCTTTTCGACATCCTACATTCTACACACGTCCTTTCCTGAAAAAACATCGAAATATAGAAATGTACGGCGGAAGTGTCGAGCAAAGACACAAACCTATTTCCTTTTATTCGCTTGTGGGAAATTTAAAGAGTTTACTTAAAACCCCGCCTTTAGGTGGAGACCAAAAACCGACAGATGGCGCTATATTACTTTTGAAAGGACTTTGAATTAAATCGTTATTAACAAATTCAATAGAAAAATCAAGTAGTGAAATATGCATTTCATTTTTATACCCGTTAGTCATAGAGTAAAAGGGCTTACGAGATTCTTTAAAAAGTACCTTACAGAATATATATATTCTTGATCGATCCTGGCCTTCAGTATGAATGTTGAAATCTGATTATCTTTTCAAGATAGAAGGTTGAGATTAGGCATACAGATTCCAGAGACAAGCCGCACAAAATCTCGCCTTCAAGTTTTGACTCGAATTCACTTTTTTAAAAGAAAAACAAGAGAAAAACAATGCTATAGTCGAGTGGAAATGCCAACGAGAAATTTTATCATTTTTCAGGATTATCGGTAGATAATGGAGAATTATCGTCTATGGGATAGACTCGACGATTGACTCTTATTGACAGTTTTCTACCTGTTACATACTTTTCAACGAATCTAGTATATACTCCACACGTCACAGGTTGCTTTCCTTATTTAAACAGAAATTTATGCTAAAAACACAAGTCTACAAACTTACTCAGCACTTCTGAATTTAATTTGATTGAGTTACAGAGAAAACACAGCGGATCTGGGATCTGGGACAGTTCTGGGATTCTAAATAGTATTTCCCCACGGTACAAAGGGCTGTGCTAACAATTACAAGTTCATTAAGATGTAACTAACATTTTTAAAATATATAATTCATTGGCCCGATAGCATAAGTTATCAGGCCTCAATAAAAATTGTGTTTAGACTCATTAGAGTGTTCCTCTCCACGGAAATCTTTAGTAAAAGGCGAAAGATTTATTCGACAATTGAAGAGAAACCAGAGTGACTTAACACCAGCAAACATAATGCTTCTAGGATCAGTATTGGCCAGAAGGAATTGGGAATTTTAAGTGTCAATTGGGTAGGATTAAAAACTCACCTCAAGACATCTGTCTTAGCTACCTAGATATCATATTTCGAAGGGTAGTTACATAAAATTTTATAGGTATTTATACCCCTTACACTTAGAATAACAGATTACAACAGATTCGATAAATATTATTTACCAGGTAGAGGAAGACCTTTCCGACCCTATAAATATAAATATATTCTTGATACAAAATAACTAGCCGTGTCTGGCCAAGTCCTTCCATCCGTTTGTCCGTATTAACGTGGTCGCCATGTTTATATTAGGCATGTTTATATTGGTAGCGACACTTTATTTCATTTAATAACAGAATAATACCCATTTACTTATCCTAATTACTGACATGTGTATATTTATACCTGAATGTTATCTCACCAGATTATCCAAGGACCTTTGCTATGTGAGTAAAAACCCTCCCTGAAATATGCAATAACTATATTCGATTCTGAAGTCTGCAAGTAAAGTAATTCCCAACTGATTTTAGCTGCAGTCGCATGAAGTCCTTTGTCCTGGGAAGGAGTAGTTATCGCTTCTCGGCCTTATGGCTAAGATCAAAGTGTAGTATCTGTTCTTATCAGCTTAACATCTGATAGTTCCTCCATTGGAGGACAACAAATGTTAAACTGATTTTTGGAATCAGACGGAGTGCTAGGGGCTTGCTCCACCTCTGTCACGGGTTGGCCCGGTATTGCAGTACCGCCGGGATTTCGGCCCAACTGAATAATAAATATTTAATTATAAACATTAGTGAAGAATGCTCTCTTTACAACCTTCTTTATTGGGAAAAGTCTTACACGCTTGACGTTTAAAACAATCTCGCCCTTTTACATGCAAATTCGAATGGT
The DNA here is from genome assembly GCF_000001215.4 of Drosophila melanogaster. Lineage (NCBI taxonomy): Eukaryota > Metazoa > Arthropoda > Insecta > Diptera > Drosophilidae > Drosophila > Drosophila melanogaster. Next base: position 19,815,485 of record NT_033779.5, on the reverse strand, counting down.
AGGATTGTAGTTTCCTGCTGACATTGCGAAAGTGTCCTTTGCCTTGCCTCTTCGCATCGATTCTATTCCTTTTGGGCGGAGGCAAGCTAGCTAGCTAGCTGGTTTTGTCTGTCGAAAATTGTTTAGCCTTCGTCTTCTTCGTCGCGTTGTCAAGTGATTTGGAAAATTGAATTGATCAATCGCTTTGTCAATTCTGTTACCTATTACTGATTGATTTTTAATTTTATAGTTGCCTGAATTGGTTAAAATGGAATCTGATAGTCTATGGACTGGACCCAATAGTTTTTTATACATTTAAATCATTAAAAGTATTTTCTTTTTCGCTAGCCACTACTTTTTGTTATCTTCCTGTCGAATCCCGGATTCTGCTATCCATGAACCGATCCATTTTTGACTACATCATAAACGAAGAAGTCTGCCAGCCCATGAGCCATCGTGAGGAAAAATAGTAATCAGAGGGAGCAATCTCTGGTCAATCGGCTAGTGGGTTTCCAAGTAAGATTTTACGAGCCAACTATCATAAGTCAAATACTTTGTCACGTCCATATCCATATTCCTTGCAATGATGGTCTCGTTTGGTATTCAAGCTAACAATAAACATAACCACCTTCTTATACACTCCATCAGCCACCTTTCTTCACGTTGACCGTGAATACACATCTGCGTTTATATTGAATGTATTCGAAAGTAATTGTCATTAATAATTAAATCATTTGTATCTTAATACAATGAGTAGCCAGACCCTTTTCTGCACTATTCCGTGGGAATATCTCTCCAGACTTTATAGCAAAAGTTCAATACAATATATTCAATATTCCTTTCTAGTTCCTAATCGCATTTACTTTATCTCGTGAGCCAGCTTAAAAACACAGTAATTCATAAAAGAAATCAACGACTCACTGATAACGACATGTGTATAAAAAGCCTATCTCTGCTCAAAATTATTTGAGTCGAATTAAATCACTTGCTGAAGATGCGTTGTATGCTTATAGTATTTGCCATAGCTGCTGTAGTAAGTAAAAAAATTGAAAAAGTCGGATCTCATTGTCTTAACCCAACGGATATTCCATAGAGCCTTTCGTGTGCTGCTCCTGCGAAATCGCAAAACGAGATGTTAGCTCATTTCTTTGACTATGCTGACACCCTCCGTGGCATTCAAATCCATAATATGATGTCACTCACCATCAAATTCGTGCAACAAGTTGTGGACACAGTTCCGCTTGAACAACGTGGACCGGGAACGGCTGCCCTCCAGGCCTATGCCAACAAGGGCAAGAGTCTCAAACAGCGAGGCACAACTGGCGAGAAATATAACTATATCTACGAACTGCAACAGGTATTCGAGGGACTCAACAGCGAGCTGAGTCAATCGGCACCTGAATCCCAGGTGATTGGAATGAGCCTGCTGGGTTTACTGGGCGTTAGCACTGAATTCGCCAATGAGAATGAGAAACTCCACAATAAGTTTGTCGAAGGTGCCACCCAAATGAAAGCCATGTTGTCTCCGACCACAATAGCTCGGGAAAGTGAGCTCCTCGAGGCGATCGACAAATACATCGCTTCCACTGATATACAGCAGCACGAAGCTCTCTTTATGAAAGTCATGAGCTTCAAGGATAGGTACTAAGCTTAAGTCAATAAAACGATTTACACAACATGGAATGAAAATTAGAAGTGGATTAATATGACATTATATTGTTATCACAATTTGTTGTCATGGTTGGCAACGAAAGAGAGATTATTTTTATTTAAAATATTATCTGCATAATTCATATAAGAGATAATTCGCATTATTCACTGATAAGAGATGTTTGGAATAATTTTAGATTTAATCCAACATTGAGTGTATTTTTAGTAGTAAATACTCATATTTTCATGGACTTTGAAGACTTGGAAATAAATGTTAATTCATGGCAAAATCAATGTTCATTTCTTATGGATCGAGATCCTACTTCCTAATGTATTAAATTATCGATAGAAATTTACAAGACTAAAAAAAATATCAAAACATTTTTCAAAAGTGTGGGCGTGATAGTTTTGTGCGGTTGTGCGGCGTGGCAACATGAATCTCTAGAATCTGTACTCTGAATCTCAACCTTTTAGCCTTTAGAGTTACAATATGGTTATAGGTACAATCTTACAAGCAGATCGACTCGGCTCTTGATCCTGATCAAGAATATATATTTATATTTATATGGTCGGAAACGCCTCCTTCTGTCTGTTACATACTTTTCAACGAATCTAGTATACTCTACGAGTAACAGGTATAATTAGGAACAACCAATTCAGCCAAACACTATAAACTCGCCAATCAGTAATAGGTAACAGAATTGACAAAGCGATTGATCAATTCAATTTTCCAAATCACTTGACAACGCGACGAAGAAGACGAAGGCTAAACAATTTTCGACAGACAAAACCAGCTAGCTAGCTAGCTTGCCTCCGCCCAAAAGGAATAGAATCGATGCGAAGAGGCAAGGCAAAGGACACTTTCGCAATGTCAGCAGGAAACTACAATCCTACCATTCGAATTTGCATGTAAAAGGGCGAGATTGTTTTAAACGTCAAGCGTGTAAGACTTTTCCCAATAAAGAAGGTTGTAAAGAGAGCATTCTTCACTAATGTTTATAATTAAATATTTATTATTCAGTTGGGCCGAAATCCCGGCGGTACTGCAATACCGGGCCAACCCGTGACAGAGGTGGAGCAAGCCCCTAGCACTCCGTCTGATTCCAAAAATCAGTTTAACATTTGTTGTCCTCCAATGGAGGAACTATCAGATGTTAGCTGATAAGAACAGATACTACACTTTGATCTTAGCCATAAGGCCGAGAAGCGATAACTACTCCTTCCCAGGACAAAGGACTTCATGCGACTGCAGCTAAAATCAGTTGAGAATTACTATGTTCAGACCTGTAAGAAAACAACAAATACCATTGTATACTTTTAGGAATGATCCGCTCTCTGAGTGTTATTTATTATTTGCAAAGACCATTTCATTTAGCAATTACTAGTAGACAAATGTTAAGGGGTTTAAAGTATTAGAGTATCACACCTTTCCAATGAATATCAACGCAATTGTTTTGTGAGTGGAACTCGTTATTTACATAAGTCAACACTGAATAAATGCCCGATATAAAGCAAACAGCAATATTGAAGTTCATTCTTAAAATATCCATGACTGAACTCTGAAATGATTTCATGATTCATATTTCATGTGAAATATATATACTGTATATTTTATTCAGATTTAGGTAGTTTTCATATTTTTCTAGCATCCCTACATAAGACAGATTTTTCGAAAACACTCCCTTAAGTTTGTTAATCATTCAGGTAACAAAGGTACAATATAATTCCCAAGCGGTTCTATTCAATATTGAGTATGGAGTTACACTATTTTGTAGTGCAAATTACTCTGGTTTCTCTTCAATTGTCGAATAAATCTTTCGCCTTTTACTAAAGATTTCCGTGGAGAGGAACACTCTAATGAGTCTAAACTCAATTTTTGTATGACCTGGCTAAATATTTAGTTGGGCCAATGAATAATAAATAAAAATGAACGAAATCCGTTCGATGAAGGAAAATTCAACATTTCAGCTCGGCATACCGTAAATTTTAATTGAATTATTTTTCTTTATTTTGCCAAAGCCCAAGTATTCTGGGAAAAAGCATCTTCATCAATGCGGGATTGCTTTGCATAAATAACGCATAAATTGGGAAGATCCAAGAAAAAAGGCCAGCAATCCAAATCTGTGCTACATGCTCGGCATTGACAAAAAGTAGGCTAAGCGTAAAAAATGAAATATGTTTGGGGTCATGGGTCGCCTTGGAATTACATCTGCTTAGTTCATAAAAGGGAAACAAGCCACCGACGTTAGTCTCTAGAGTTAAACAGCCGACGTTACGCATCGGAAAATCTGAACTTTGTGAGGGTCATTCCTTTCTTTTTTTTGGTATTTATGTGTGTGTCTAGATTGGCTTTATGCCACAGGAGCAACCAAAAAAGGACCGGTTGAAGTTTTTCGAAAGCCAAAACTAGCAAAGTTGTAAATTTACATAGAAGTTAAAGGTTTCCGTTTATCCGATTCTCTCCTCCTGTCGAACTTGAACTATAAAAACACAAAAATCCAGAGCCGAAGGAAAAGTTTCCAGTCGCATAAACATAAATTGCGACAGTAATTTTCGGTCAGGAACATTTTGGGAATTTTCCCGCATTCACACACAACCAGTCGAATTGCATGCACAGCATACAAGACGATGGATATTGTAATTTAGCTAGAGAGTAGGCTAAATGGGAGTTAACATTAAGTTTAATTCGTCTAATGCCCATGAACCCTTTTCGAGGGTTGAGTGTGTGTGTGATTCCGAATGGCTTAAATTAATGGTTGAGCAAAATAGTTTTACACTATGATTTGCCATTTGTGTGGGAATATCATAGCCTCTTTAAGCGGGCAGTTATCCCAGGAATGGACATTTAACGATTATGACCCATCAAGATTGGAGTTTATAGTGTCTTCTTTCATTAACTCAGATTAATGCGAGGATGAGCTCAGCACTGTTTTAAGAGAGCTCATTATTAACTAAAGACTAATTTTCGAATGTATTTTTAATGGCCCTCTCGGGCTTCCAAAAATTGCCGTAGTGGACGGTATTTCACGTCCCCATGGCGGGGTATTGGTTAAAGTTTTCAACTAGCAATAATCGCACCTCAGTAGAACTTCATTGGTTACGATATCGCCTCTGCGCAAAGATAACTTTCAAACCCAAATCAGTCCTTATTCCATTCACAGCAAGCCAGAACCATTTGGGAATTACAGGCGAGCTAGGGATGAACCTTCACATGATGAAATGTTGCATACTTTCCAAGCAAATCCTACTTGAATGGTAGTTACTACCTGATTTTTAAAGGAAGGAAGGGCAAATGCATTTTAGGGGTGAGTTTCGGTTTACTATTGATCGTGTATATTAACATGAAATAAGAATCTAATGGTAGATGAATGTATTACCCCCAGTTTCGGTGAAACCATTAAAAAGGGATCATATTTGTCTCATTAACTAGTAAATACTACTTTCATTGTCTATGTTTTACACCATAAACGTCAAGTTTACTAAATCTCCCTTAAATTTCCTCAATGTCCGGTATCATTGCGAAATTCGTTCATTTAAATTTCCATTTCTTCTCCATTTTAGCGACCCATTCGAAATACAATTAATGAAAAATTCAGAGCCCAGAGTCGCAAGGACTCGGAGGAGTGAGATGAACAACGGGGCACAAGGTTCCTTGAGGTCATGTTCGCCTACTCTAAAATGCTAAATAGCCACTTTTGCGGCCGGGCACGACAAACTTTGTGTTTTTTTTTTTCTTTTCTTAGCCTTCGACTTCTATCGTTCCTTGCTCCTCCGCGCCTGTGTCATAAAAAATTGAACAAGTTTGCCTAGGGAAGCCAAGTGCGGATGAGGATGAGAATGAGGATGGGTACCACCCATCCACACCATGGGGTGGCAGAGACAGCGACGACAATGCCGGAAATCCGTTTCATGACAAATGCGTCACATTGTCCTGGCGTCCTGGCTGAGTGTTATGAGCAGTGGCCACCCTCCCTTCCGGCTGAGCTCCTCGACGATCCGCTCCTGCCGGCGATGAAATTCCTTCAATGGCAGCACGTGACTTGGCCCATAAGAGAGCACAGCAAATGTGGCTAAGAGAACGTCGACATTGACATTGGGATTGGGGAGAGCAAAACATGTCGCAGGCGCAGGCGCCGCTCTCGAAGGACTCGCCGCATTTCCATCTACGTGCCGGCATAACTTTGGCATTTTAATGAGAAATCCATATTTATGTTGTTTGTTTTGCCAAAAAAAAAAAAAGTGGCAAAAAAGGAAACTTCCAAGCGGGCAGCATATGCGGCGAAAAGTGAAATTTCCTTCGTGGGAGTTTGTGCTGAGGCATTTCTGTAATCATTTTTAATGGGCCGCGGCGTCTGCGGGTTTATAGAGCGGCATATGGTCGCTATTTCCGTTCGTACGCGACCATTAGCCAAAACCAGAAAACAGTTAATGGTATTTGGGCAATTGGGAGCAGAGACCAAATCTCTAAATTCGTTTTAAAGTGATAAAAGGTATTTCAAAGAGCATAGTAACAATTTACAATGCTTTGCTTACTTAAAATGTGATAGATAAATACACACTTTAAATATTTAATTATATATGTCTTTGAAGATCTTAATCTTGATTGAGAGGAAATTAAAATAAAAGATTAAAGGATACAATTTTTGTGCAATGTTGCTGGATATCTGTGTAATATCCCTCGTTTCTCTAATATCTGAATCCCACTACTACTGACTTTCTCATGGAAGGGAAGGAGCCAACCATCCGTGTGATCCCACATGACGAGACATTTTAACTAAACCACGTTCGCGACTTGTCACAATGGAGCCATAACGTTATCATTCCAGCGCAAAAGCCATAAAAATAGCGGCTTAAATAGTAGCAGCCAGGAAACACGTCCCGAATGAAAAGGGGGATGCAATTGCCGGGGAAAAGTCCACTTCACACATTTTGCTCTGGCGCTTCTTTTTCATCCGACTTTAATACTAGACGAGCAGCTCTAGCGAAACAAAAAAGTTATGTTTTTATTGTGCAAATAAAAGCACGCGGAAACTACTTAATCAAGTTTCAGAGACGAGGACCGCCCTTCACCCGCCCCGGTTTATGTCCATCTCGTTTTTACCCGACTCCAAAGGAATCCGGAAGAGCCGCGTTCTCCGCGAGGGAAAACAAAACAAATCCAACTGAGGAATAAAAAGCAACAGCAGCCAGTGCAGACTTTCCCGACGTTGTTTTTAGCGATTTTACTCCAGGGTGACGGGGCGGAGAAAGTGCGGGAAAATTTGGGGAAAGTGGTCGCGGGAAGAGCCGAAGCTGAGACAACATGCAAACCAAAACAAATGGGATCTGAAAAGTAACACTGCTCTATTTGGTGGAATAATAGATACTCTTTGAAATATGTAGAAATATTTAAAGGCCTTGTAATCAATATATATGGTTTTATAATATAAGATCTCGTTGTGGGGATATATTAAAAATATTATAGAACCCAGCCGAAATGGTATTATTAAAATAATAAAAGGATAGAAAAAGTTAGTTATAAATACTATTTGAACTAATGCTAAGATACAAAAGAAAAATCCACTTAGTAATGCATCAATCAGAATTTATTCAATTCAAATTATGCTTTAACAAAAAGTGGTATTTAAATAAAATTAAATGATATATTTTCTTTCAAGGACCAGTCGCTTCTTGATTCCCTCAAGAACACTTTCCATTAAGCTATTTCTTCGCTAATTGCTCAATCTACCCGAAATTCTTGAGCAACCCTTTGGTAATAGCGCAACTACCCCCCTTTTTTACCATTCTCCCCGGCGACAGAGTATAACAATTTGCCCAAGGAATGTTTCCCAGCGAGTTGAGTTCAAAATTTATGACAGCAATTAGCGGGACAGTAGGCGTGTCTTGGGGGTTGCTCCCAGGCAGGCAGTGTCCAAAAAACACGAAGAACTCTTCAATTAATTCGCTGAACTCCACTCTAAAAACACACAGCAAAGCGACGGAGCACATCAATCCAGTCGAGGAGCAAGTCAAACGTAAGGTCTCCATTTGGACGACGTCCTGTCCCCCAGATCCCCGCTATCCTGGGTGTGAAAAATCACCAGGATAAGATAGAGCCCGGGAAACGCCCACAAACCTGGTCGCGTGCCAGACTCCTTCGGGTCGTAAATTGTTCGTTTCATTTTTAATTATCGCACTTGAGTTGTATTTTTTAATGCCAGCCAGCAGGCGATTCTTCGACTTCGACTTAAGTGGCATGGAAATGGGAGGACCTCATGGTGGAAAAGCTTACCTGAATCGTTTCCGTGGCGGAATACTTTCGATTGTAGTCGACGTGATGGAGGTTCGGCATGTTTGCTCACAGTTCACTGATAATGACTATGGATAGAGCTACTTAACACGTGTCCTTGGGCTGGTGGGTGGTGGCACTTCCGGTTCCCGTTCCCAATCAAGATATGCCAGTTTATGAGGCATTTGTGTTAATTTTCGTTGTCGTTCCACTTTTTTGCCTCTTTTCCCAATCGCTTGCTCTTCTGTAAAACGAGAGAGTGGGCAAAGTTGGTAAGTTGAAGTTGGAAAAGTGTAAATTACTTCGAGCAATCTGCAGACTTCTTCATGCTCCCCACCCCTCCTGATCCCCCTTGGGCATTTGTTTACTCATGTCGATATTGTTAATACGCCACGTGTTCCACAGCGGGATGCGTGTAAGTCAGGGATACATGCGAACGCATACTCGGGGTGGTCCATGAACGGCTGGGCTTACGGATTTATTGCCAAGTTTACGCTACGTGCTTTGACTAAATTTATAAGCCGAGAACGCACAAAGAATCGAGCATTGGCCCAAAGGCACTGGCAGAAACAAATAGTAGGCACGCACACACAAATATGTACTTTGCAAAGACATTCGAATTTCGACTACAGCTAAATCCAAGCAATTAGGAGCGGTTACAGCACTAAGCGATGCCAAGTTGCGTCTTCAGTTTAATCAATAGCTGAAAATTCAGTAATCTTTAATAATAGCTCCAGTTTAAGAAAAGCTAACTAGTTAACAATCGCTCCATTCCTATTCCTTACCAATCTTAAATGATTATAAGAAGAGCGCAACATTGTACGTATTTTCGTAATTTAAACAAATTTTTTTAACACAATTTCTTGTCCTTTGCTGTGAGCAAATGTATTTAAATCTTACAAAATGTATCTTTTAGCTTTATGCACACTGTACTCACAATATATCTGTATAAACATATATCTAGGGATTGCCAAAAGCAAACTTTTGTCTGAGCTGCTCAACCTTCTCTGATTAGATACTTCAACTGCTTAAGCATTCTTCATCATGGCTAAGACGCTTCAAAAAACTAACTAATAATTAGGCAGTGAAACTAGTGAAACAGTTGCCTTGGCCATGGCCATCATCGTAGCTGCTACAAGGCTAATTGACTTTTGTGGCCGTCATAAATGTCATAAATGTTGACATACAAAATAAGGTCGATAAACAAAGTAATATCCATGGTGAAGGAGCAACAGCTGTAATTTCGTAATGCCCATTAAGTTTTATGCGTAGACAGGCCGAAATTTACGTCGAAATCAGCTCAGATACATTTGGTCGTAAAGTGAATGTTATGCTTTCGATTTCTATAACCCCATAAAAGTTGGCTTGAAGAAAACTTGTTGACTGCCGCGTGAAGTTGCCACAAATTCATTATAAGTAGGGTTATAAAATTCGGAATTGGGTTAGACAAAAATGCATAAATAAGTTAAGCATAAGCATTAAATTTATCTGACTATCACTTTAATCTCACATTAAACAGAGTCAGAAAATAATTTCTTTTAAAAAGGATAAATTTAATTTTCAAGAAGCAAAAAGTCATTAATAACATATATATTTATATTTAACAAAGTGTGTATCAAGTTCCAGGCGCCATTAACAATATATCACGACTCCCTCGGCAGTGCTTTAAAATTAATGATGCACTTTGCTGGCTGGAACCGGGAACGCGACAACTTTAATCGTAGAGTACGGAGTGGTTTGGTGGGTACAGCCATTTCACTAATTACGCCCAGAACAACATCGATGTTTGCCCGCCAGTGGGGGTCCATTGGGCCAGGATGCGGAGCTGGGGCCCCGCCCAAAATCTCTCTGCATGATGCATGACCAAAATTTATTAGCTGCTTATGGATTAGAAATGTATAGTGTTTGTGGGAGTGTGAATATTTGTGGGCTGTACGCAAATGTGTTGAGAACATGCTAATCGAGGAACACCCGGATGGCCAGGAGCAACAGGATGTCGGACCCTCAAAGTCAAGCAGCCAAATTAAATTGTTCAATAATTGAGTTAGTCGAGGAAATTCGCCAATGCGGCCCAGGGCGCTTAAAGCCGTCGCATCGGTTCGGTGCAAATAACTTGGCCATACATCAATCGATTTACAACTGATTCAGGTCCTGTCCCGTGTCCTGTGCTGTGTTGGCTAACAAAAAACAGCTTGAGTGCCAGGCAGCCAGTAAGCAGTCATAAATTATGCAGCGACACAGTCAAAGGACAACAGCGCAGGACATGGCACCCGACGGCAGGCATATGCAGTTGCAAAGTCAAGCAGTTGTGTCCTGTTTCCAGGACCCCGCCCCATCACGGTCTATTAACTCCTCTGCCAGAGCTGGAGAACCGAGAGCCGAACGCCAAATGGCTGAGCAGTTAATAAGAACAACTTGTGCGGGAAGCCGGAGGAGGAGCATTTTGCAGTGCAGCAGTTGCAAATTATGACAAAGTAGTGAAAAAGTGGCAGTGCCAGCATGGCAGAATAAGTTGAACGGGTTGAATGTGCCCCGTGGCGTGGCAAAGGAGGCCCCAGAGAGGCTCCAACTTCTGGAGGACATAGAAGTACATACTACATACTATACTACACTATGCCACATAGTTTCAATTAAGACACTGCGGCTTGCACGGCACAGCCATTTGGAAATTGCAGTTGAAAGCCAGTGGAATAGGATCAAAGTAAATTCATTCTAATTACACTGTGCCCTATCTTATATACTTTGAAAAAAGTAATTACCCTAATATCACGTTAATTACTAACAAATAATTAAATATGGCAAATTCTGCGTTTTAAATTATAAATGATATAAATTGTTCTAATCAGAATTTTACATCCTACTTTAAAAACATCTGCAAAAAGTGATTGTTAGCCTTTTTAACCATTAACCATTTTAACCATTTTAGGCTAATCCTATTAGGAAATATAATTATAATCAACTTTTGTGCATAATTTGGGCTAATCGGATTACCACATTTGGAAGTGTTCAAAATATTTAAGCTCCTAATTGTTTGTAAAATAAAATATAGCAAAGGGATGAATGAGAAAAACTAACAAAGTTACCATTTGTCACCCTTAAACCCACTCAAATTTTCAGACAGCACTACATTTCCATTATCTTTTTGGCCACATTTGGTGGAACTTCAAGAAGTTACAAACTTCACATCCCAGTCACAATTACTTCGAGAAACACAACTGTGTTGGCCTGAAAAACTAAATGAAAAGATTGAGAACAGGCAACAGTTGTAACTGGAGAAAGCCCAACAGGTTGAGGAAAAGCAGACACCGATGTTAATTACAAAATGTCCCCGCAGTTATGACAATTCGCGCAGCCCCATCCATTATCCTTTACCGTTGTTCCGGGACACTAACTTTGTCCTTCTGCAGACGGAAAATTTGACAAACGGGCAAGGAACACAACAAAAATTAAAGAACCTAATTAAGTTAGCTGTTTGCTTTGCGGTTTAATTAGATTTGCAAGTACTTTCTGACAAAGTTCAGATCATTTGTCAGCCACAGTTATTGCCGCAAGTATGGCAAAATACAAAACACAAAAAAAAAACTCAACTGAAATTCTTTGCCTTCGAAAATTCGAACAAAAATCAATAGTCGAGGAGCCAGCCAGACAAAACCAAAAATACAAACCGACAAACAAGTCGATGTGAAATGCGGCCGTAACAACAATAAAAATTGATGGTTATCCCTGAAAGAAATGAAACAATCAGCAATAAAAACAAAATATAAAACGCGTGGGATTCGGAAGCTTAAGATACCCTGGGACGAAAATAAAATCAGAAAATACTTTGTAAATATAGGTAAGTTTAAAGTATTTCCAGTTGTATTATTTCAGCCTTGTGAAACATGGCTAAAAATCATACTTTTTTTTTAATTTCTTGGGATACAAACAGTTCTCTTATGATTAAAGAAAAAAAGGTGGAAAGTTAGTGATAAAACAACATTAGGGAAAATCAAAAGATAACACGAGTTTTCCGCTTCCTCGAATCATCGCACCCATACCCACAATTTTTGTGTTGGCAAGTAATTGCAGCTTTGTGTACTTTTAGGCCTCAGAAAGGCGCTGAAATAGCGTACTTGGCATAAAATGCGAGGGCGTTTAGCCTAATCCTGCCAGGACTTAGCACGGCTGTTAGGTGTATCAAGCTGCTACTCGGAAATTTGAGGCAGCTGAAGGCTGGGGATTCTGGTAAAGTTGGGGTGCAGCCAAGGAGCAAAGTTGCCAGCGCGGCATTTAAACTTGCCAAAGACCGAAAAGGGCCATCTGCGATTTTTAATTTAAGAGTAAGGCAGTTCCCACATTCGTTTGGCAACGAATGTGTGATGCTCTTTCAAGCTAAACTAGAAGCCATATTTAAGTGGATTTATTAAAAAGTAAGTGGATTTTTAAAGAAAAGAATTGAGTTGAAACAATTTAAAACTAGAAAGTAACCTACAATCTGCATCTTTGCCTAGCTAAATGACCTAAAAACTGGAAAGGGTATCGAAACAGGTGTACAAATAGCACCAATAATAAAGCAAGCATAACCATAAAAGCACAAAGGCCCCAAACTCGCATTTTGGGGCTCAAAATTCGAAAAAGGCCAAAAACGAGCTGAAATTCAAATAGAAAAGAAAACACTCGAAATTGAAGTGCTGGCGAACAAGGATGCAAGGATGCGAGCCCAATGTTACCCCACTTGTTTACGCTTGTAGTGCTTTGATTGAATTTTTCCGAGGGAGGAAAAGAGCAAATGGGAAGGAAAAGCAACAATCTGCCGGGCCAACAAAATTATAGATGCTCTGCCAACGGAAAAAAAATAGTCGCAAAAAGTACAAAATTCGTAGAGTGGCCATCCGCATCCAAGTTTGGCTGCTGTCCATCGGCAGGTGGACAAGTGGGCATATCTCGCCGCTCCTTCAAACGAGTCCTTTCTATGGGAATGTGCAGTGCAGAAAATCCGAATCAAAATGCGCGCAAAATGGAGGCCAAATGGGGTTACAGAAACACAAACGCTGTCAATTCCCATGAGGGCCATGGTATCAGGCTTTAAAACAGTGGGCCAAATGTGCAGAATACTTGATACTCGTAACTTCACTTCTTTTAAAATTATTGTTTTCAAAAATCTGCCTCTATTACTTATTATTCTTTTTAGCAATTCAACCCATATTAACTAAAGATGTGGTTTGCTTTATAAAATTGTATAGTTTAAATTAAAATGACCCATTGTCTACTTTTAGCCCTGGCGAAACCCGAGAAGAGGAGCACTCGCTTCAAATGACAGCGGTTGGAATTGAAGTTGGCAAAATGTTGTTCGAGGGTGGATTTTAAAATGCAAACACACTCGATGCAGGAGCTTGAGGGACGACCAGGGGTAGCTACAGGTAGCGGGGGAGGGGAGCTGGGATCCCGGGGAGTCGCCGACCCGTGGCATAGCCTTACATGCCACCAGTGGTGGTGGTGGTGGAGTCCCAACACGTGTCCTGCCTTTTGGCCTGTGTCCTGGGCAGCTGCCAATGCCACGGATTGCCACAATTTATGTTTATCCTGTTTTTGGCTCGAGTCGAAAATCAAAACAGCCAAGAAAGCCAAAGAAACCCAAAGAAACTTATCTCGAGGCAGTTAAATCAAGAGCGCTTTACCATCGCGTGCCAATGAAAATGGTCTGGGAAAATCTGCGGGATGGGGCTAATAACCAAAGCTAAAGCTATACAGTAGCGGAAATAATTTTATTACACTTGGCATGCTATTTGCATTAACAAGCAGACCATAAAAGTCGCCTGAGCAACGGATGAACGCACTTTTCGTTTGGCTCTCTGGTGGCCTAAATATTTATGTCACTCAAAGTGCTAATGAGAAAAAAGGTCAGGAATGTTTTCCATTTTCCAGCCAAGCAGAAAATTATGTTAAACGGAAAGAAAGTATAGAAATTAGCTTTTTAAAAGATCATTCGATGGTTTCAGTGGGCTTAAAATTGTGTAGTCCTTTCTTACGTTTTTTTATATAATGTATAATGTTTTTACTTGGGAATTTACTCTGTGTGTATCACACATAAATGTAATTTAAAGTTGGTCCTGCCTTTAAGGGATTGCCAAGGCAAATATCGTCTAGCCATGTTGCTCGAATTTCAATTCTACTCATATTTTATTCAAGTACAGCAAGTGAATGGACGTAGAAGCCATGGCTAAGCAGAGTATTTTGTAAAATGAAAATGGATTTATGCGTCTTTTGATAACTAATTCCCTTTGGGCAGCTGTCAACAAGCAGATAAACTGCTAGGCAACCCAAAAAATATGGCAAATGTAGCCAAACTCTTGCTCAGTCGAGAGAAGGAAGCTGCGAGCGGAGGGGTGTCCTTAAAGGACTCTCAGCTATATGGCGTTAGGCAACTTTGACTCATATTAGGTCGGCATTAAATGAAAACGAAAGAATTTTCCCCATTCTGTCCTATGACATACACCCACTCCTTCCATTCTGTCACAGTTAAACGCCTGTCAAATGTGTTCGAAAAAATGGGCGAAAACAATTTGAGGCAATCAGCTGGCAGGAGTACGTGACTCACTCTTTTCCAGACTTCTGGACCAGCATCTACACTTTCAAAAATCAGCCACTCAATATAGAATATAAAATGTAATATAATATGTACATTTATAAGGATTGACCATGTTGAAAGCATAATTTTACTAGTTTTCAACCATTAATATATTCCTATTAATGTTTGAAAAAGAGTATCTTTTTTTTACGATTTTTCTAAGTGTACAGTTAGGGGCACACAGAACTTGCGTAGTGCAAAATGCAAACATCTGCTGCCCAGTGGCCCCCACCCGTGACCAAGTCGGAAAACTGCGAACTTGGGGGTTCAATGACCTGTGGCTCCTTTGACTGGATGCTAACGAGCACGTGAGGCAAGTGTACCGGAAAATGAGCTAATTTGTGCTGCGTTTCTTTTGGCCAACTCCACCGGCCACGTGTGGGCCCCCAGCTCCCCAGCGACCTCGGCGAAGAAAAAGTCAAGAAATTCAATTGCGAACATAAATCATGCCCGAGACGAACATGCAGGACATCAGACAGGATGAACACGCAATCAGCTGTTTGTCACAAAGCATATCGAGGATGTGTTCGAGTGAGTGACTCTGTGGGTGGGTCGGTGGCAGTTGGGGATCCCCACGTGAGCAGGAGGCATGTCAATCAAGCCACAAGCAGCCACGCGCACCCACAGCCTTGGCTGCACCACCACTACCATCCATCCACCCATTCAGTCGCTGGCATCCCAGGAGGCGGGATGTGAAGAGTAAGGACCCAAATCGGACCAGTCTCGAATCATGCTGTGGGTGTCAAGTTCAAGACGGGTAATAACGACATTGCTGTACCCTTAAAGTAAAAAGATTTGGAAGAGGAGAAGCATTATCTGAATATATATCATAATATATATTGAAAGGCTGATACATAAGTAGAACCTTATTGTTTCATTAAAACTACTGTTTGATACTAAAAGGGTATCCAAGGTGCGGATTCAGCGCGATCGATTTCATCGATGCCTCTTCATGGCATAGGCGATAATTTATTTAACAATGTGTGGCATGCGTTTTTCTCGGGTAGCCCGATCCGAAGCTTTTGTCCATTGAAATGTAAACGCTTTGGGATGTGTTATCCTGGCCAGCTGCGAGATGGCTGGCTGGCTGGCTGACTGACTGGCTGACTGGCTGGGAAGCATTTGGCCCGGGGGCTAGAACAAAGGAGAGAATCGTTTCTATCTGCCACAGCATTCACTCCTTTATTTGCCAAGTGCAAATTGCAAAATGATATTAGAGGGGTGGATTCACGGCTGCACCAAAGGGGGTTGGCCCCCTTTCCACGAAAAGTGGCAGGATGTCAGGATGGCAGGATGGCAGAATGGCAGGGTGAAAGTGGAATGTGGAAAGTGGAAAGTGCGTCCTGGTCCGGCACCAGCCAAGCCGAGCAGCTCGTCCGTAATGAGCACGAACAAAATTAATGTGATTTGTGTCGAAGGGTGCAACGACTGTATTATCGAAGTGGAATATACAGGATAATGCAGGATAATACTGGATGCCCAATAACGCTGGTATTGTGGCCGACAGCAGATTTCTATTTGCACTTGTAATTGGCGCGTTGGTCCGGGGAGCAATCTCCACAACTCGTAATCCCTAACACTCGCCCCCAGTTTTGTTGCACAGTCATCGAGTTTAATGAATAATTGAGCACACACAATCCCCAAAATAAATGTGAAAAATGTTTGATACGTGAAAATGCACGCATTTTATTGCTGTTTCTGACTGTGGTCCTCTTTTTATCAAATCAAATAAATTCGCCGTGTTTTATAAATAAATATTTTATCACTCGCATTTATCTTGAAATACGTACAAAGATACTATGTGGATACTATAATATGTGGAATTTTTATTGATTTTTCAATGGCTATTCTTTGGTTTAAAAGAATTTTTTACATTTTGTGCATTAAAAAAGACCAAGAACTAATTTATAATTATAATATATAAATTAAGAACAATGATTTGAAATTCATTTATGTGTTTTTCGTTGCACTTATCTTAAAAAAAATACTCTTGCCCATCACCACCATAGTCCATTTAATTCACAAAATGAGAATGATTAATACATTATTGAAGTGACCACAGCACTTGACCGCTACAACTTGTCCCAAACAAAATGCATTATAATGATTTATGGGCGTGGGTCCGTAGCCAAAAAATCAACCCTCCGGACAAATTAACATTAACAAGGATATATGATGATAATGATGCTTCTCGCCAAGGCAGAGCCACCCAAAAAACAAAGCCTGTCAAAGCCACAAAGAGACACTCGACCCACGCAGATGCCCCCGAGGTGTTTTCCCGACCAAGTTTAAACGAAAATTAAAACACCTACCCTCCCCATTCGATGGCCACGACCTTTCCGTCCCTTTTTCCTTCCTGAACTTGAAGCTAATCAAAAATGTTGCACAAAAGAGCGTAAGAAAAGGAGAGGAAATAAAACTTGAGCTTCGGTTACAACGAACTCATTGTACACTGCACTTTGTATTTTGATTTCATTCCAAATTTAAATTTAATTCACTAGTTACTATCTACAAAAATGATGTATCAAAATAACATTTAAAACAATACTATTTATATTTATTAATACATTTAAGATTTAAATTTTAGAATTAAAGTAAATATTGCAAGTGTAGGATCATATACATAATTTTAAATACCCATATATCTAAATATGTTCCAAACTATCCTCAACTTTTATTTCGTTAAAATTACTATGCCTTCTGAGATACATATCATTAATAATTCTGTATATTTGTACATTTATCTTGCTGAACAAAAAACTAGTGCCACCCGAAGGAAATCAGAAATCGACAATCTTTTTTTTTTTTAAACGAAAGTGCAAAAAATGTTTAAGCAGTTTTTTTTCAGCAAGGCCAACAACCAGCGAAAGAAAGTATAAAAAATGTTTCTGAACTTGGATGGATACTTTTGGGTTGTCCTGGCAAGTCAGCGAACATTGTCGCCATGATTAGCATTTTATCAGCAGATCCTTTGGCTCATCATGCCGTGTCTCGTGACAAGCACTTGGCCATATTTATGGTAATTTAGTTTTGGCTGAGCTGCGGCAACAGCTGGCAATGTTTTAAGGAATGTGACGCCCCACAAAAAATGGGAGTGGGAAAAACCCATGGCTCACTCCCTTGAAGTGAACTGGTAAGCAAGTAGTACTTGCCACATGAGGAAGCTGCGTGTCACATAATCAAAACTGAGGCAGGCTCAACCTGCAGGGTGCTCTTTATGTTTTTATGTGCGGAGCCCATTAATTTATTGCCGGAGACATTGAGACACCTCCAGCCGAACAAAAGGCGACATTATTATTTCATTATTATGCCAAACGCATCAGGATGCCCCACTCCCGATCTTCTTCCCCCAAAATGCACGTGGGCAGGCTCGAATTACATACGGTGGGGAGCCATCCTCGGTGGAGGCTTTTCCAACGTGGCAGATGATTCATGCGATGGCAAATTTTCTGACGCCCGCCACATAAATAAAACAGGCTGCCCGGGGAGCTCAGACATACATATACATACGTATGTTTGGATAGTCCCCGGGTCAAAGGGCCCAGTTCAGAGGCTGTAATATTCACTCGTAAATATTTTTATAGGCACTAAGACTTCCGCATCGGATGAACAAAGCGCGAAGAGTCCACACGGCCAGGTGCTCTGCGGAATTAAATAAATATTTGCCACGAACGGGCAACCTTTCTAGCGTTATTTGGGAAATTGTGGAAAAATCACGAGCCACATAACTCCTGCAACGCTTTCGCCATGAAACATTTTATTAATTAAGTCCGTGTCCTTGATTTTTATTTGCCGTTTGGTATACCCACTTTGTGTCAACACAAACCTCTGTCATCATCAGGATGCTCTTTAAATGTCGCAAATTCTAACAATGCAAGTTGACCGTGTCCTTCAAAGGATTTCAATTGCAGACCAGATTTTCAAAGACTTAAGACAGCTAAATTGTAACTCAACTTCACCTCCTGTCAGCCAATTCCTTTTTACCAATCCCTTGTTAATAATTATGTTAGCTAACATCAACATTCTAAACTAAAAACCAAACCAATATGACCGATTGACTGCTTATTTTTCCGTTCCCAATTTGTTCACTACATTTCCAATTTGCCAAAATCAACAGGGTTAAATCCAATCCGGCGGTAGCAGCCACAAACAACCCACCTTTGCGAAGAAATTTCGACTCCTGCTGCTAATCCTTTCGTGCGTGCGCGTGTGAGTAAACCATTTAGCGCCAATTAAAACATAATTGCGGCATTCGCGGATTGCGATCGGGCACTAAATCATTCTCGGGCCTATACGAGTTTCATTTTGGCAGGACGAGAATAGCGGCACACACACACACATACACACACACACACGTCCATCGAGGCACCGCAACAAATGGCAAAAAGCGCGGGCGGAAAAGCGAAAACACTTGGGCGCCATTCACGGTTTAATGGCATCAATTCAATCCGAGGCTGAGCTCACTTTAATCTTGTGGCACTGCTGGCGTTGATTAAAAACACAAGGAAGCCGAAGTCGCCGCTTCTGGCCAACATTTCACTTTTATGAACGTAATTCCGACGGCTGATTTAGGCCGGAAGTCTGGAGCACGGAAACCACCCGCTATGTCAACCACACTTCGCCGGCTAAGAGCACTAACTGCCATTCCTGCGAGCTTCAACTTCTTTTGGGGACTTCATCCCCGGAGTGTCGGCTTTCGATCAGCTGATTGGGGGTAGAAGCACCGGAAGTGCCGGAAACGGGGATGAAAAGTATTCGAAATTGGCGGGCATTCAAAACTGTCGAACATAGTTACTTCCTGTATAAATACAAAATACTCAATAAATTCAAAATACTCAATAAATGCAAAATACTCAATGCAAAACAGTTACAGTTTACATTATATAGAAATATAGAAAAAAAAATGATTGATAGTGCCAACTACCTACTACTGCCACTGCCAAACCTGCCAATCTTTTCTTGTCGTATATTATTTTGAATGATTATCAACAGATTAAATCACAATTAATAATTCACAATTAAATCGTGAAATTTAGTTTACTGGCTCTACGATTTAAGGATTCGTCACGATAGTTTCGCAGTCTCAACCAATTCCATCTCTAAAATTTGTATTGATGAAATTCCAGAGTTGCAGATATATTTTGGCATGCCCCGAACGGTCACACTGCGCGTCGCACACTTTTAATTGTTTCGCTTCGCCTTTCGTTGTTTGTCGTATTCTCCGAATTAATCAAAATGCCAGCGGTTGTGCGAATCAAGCGACGCATCGACGAGGAGCCTCAGACGGCATTTGTGCTAAACGGCAAGCGGCGGCGCCTCCACAACGATGAGAACGCCCTGGAGGACGCGGGAGCGGTGGCGGGAGCGGTGGCGGGAGCGGTGGCATCAGACAAAGACGAACTGACCACCGTGCTCAAGTTTGCCGGCACGCTGGAAAAGCAGGTGGGATTGGGGGCTTAGAGAAGCAAACGTAGATATAATTCACATGCCCTTGGTGGCCACTACTTTCTATATATTGCTGTGGCTCGAATGCACGCTGTTGGTTCTTTTAGTGCTGCTTATAAAAAGGTCAACGTCCTCATCTTTGAGATGCAAAACGATATGGGCTAGCAAACTCTGCAAAAATGCACTCATTGAACTGATTTGTTTTTTCTTTAATGATTCTTACAAATAGCTAATCTAAGGTAACACATATATGTGTGCAATTTTAATAATACTTATCAGTTAGTAGTGATCTTTAACCTTAGTTAAAGGTGCTGGCCTGTTATCTGTAAAGTGAATGCACATTTATCATAGCAAATTCCCATTTTACAGCCGCAATAAATAGTGGGAACTTAATAAAAGATAGCTCTAGTTTGGTTATTGGTAATTTTGACTAATGATCCAAAGATCTAATGAATCTAAAATTGATTTATTAATTTGTATGCCTCTTTCGCAGGACGACTGTGCCACTCGTAAATTCGCCGCTGCCAGGCTCAACAAGGCCGCAGCCCGTGATCTGGTGCAACAGCAGCGCTCCAATGATGCAGCCATTGCTAGTGCGCTGCGCAGAGATCGCCAGCGGCAGGAGGCTCAGGAGAACTCAAGGGAGCAGCGTTTCCGGGTCGTAAACTGCCTGCGCAGCACGCTCGAAAACAGTGCCGCAGAAGCGGAATGCCCGGAGAGCCAGAGTCATGAGTCCAGCAGCCACATAACCATCGTGGACATTGAATCGCAACAGCAACAGCACATGGGCACTGCAAGTGCAGCAGCTGAGGAGCAGCAGCAGCAGGAGATAGCACCCAGCCAGGATCAGCAGCAGCCGGCCGATTCGGACGTGGGCTATGTCTACGATCTATATGTTCCCGAGAACGAGATGCAGGCGGCATATGTGGACATGATGGACGACAACTACTTAAGGTTTGTCATTCAAGTTGAGCCACAGAAAACGTTGAGCATTACCAATTACTATATGTAATCGATCACCACTACACTTATGTACTATATGGAATATATATATCTAAGCGGTGTGTCTGTGTGTCGGTGCTATGGGCGTATCTGTGTGGGTGTGGGTGTGCGTGTGTCTGTGTTCGTTGTCCTCGGGCGCAGTCTCATACTTGCATATTATCCTTATCATCTAGACACGATTGCAATCACTACAGCTCAATAATACGATTCGTTCGTTCTCCATAAGGTTGTATTATCCGTTTAATTACTACAACAACTGCTACTGGTAAACAAGAAATAAACTAAATGGAGAGAGACAGACAAAGTCGCAGGCACTTAGGAAGTGTGAGGACAGGAGACACCCAATGCCCCACCCACGACAATAAAAAAAAGGACTGCAACTGGCAACTCACATCACTTACAGTTCATTGCAGTCAGCACATTTGACAAATGCCCAAAACTAACGATAAAACATTGTTTTTATGAGTAAACACGGCATGATCTGAAAACGAATGATTCTGGAAGCTATTTATTTGATTTGTTACTGTGAGATTTCGTTCAATTCTAACACAACTATGTTATGCCATATTCCATTTAAAAAATATGTTAGATCTAAACTTCTTAGTTTAAATAATGTATCATAGTTATGTAAAGTTCCCATAAAGTTCCCTCTTGCCAAAGTTTTTAATAAAAATAAGATGTATCCTGCTAAAAACGCACAATTAGTGTACTATTTGGAATCGTTTTAGGCAAATGTCTCTCATTACCTTATGTTCATAGAATTAATTAGCTATTAGATTAGAATAATTTACCCCCACACACGAACACACACACACCGCATTTTTTTGAAAAACAGCTCACCGAGCATTTTTCGTTTAGTTTCCGCCAGTTGTCAGTTGCCTTTTTGGTTCTTTTTCCATTCCGACAATAAACAAAAAAAAACGGATAACACTAGTGCTGAAGTCTAATTAAGTGCATAGTCTTAGTTTGTTTTGCTTTATATCTGTTGGGGCCTAGCGTTGCCCGAAATCGAATATAAACTAAATAAAGAAACTCTCAAAATACGTGACAAACTTTGTTGTGTTTCAATTTAAAAATGCTGCGTGATCAAAGAATCGAAATAAACTCACTAATTGTTTCGCCTATTCTGCAGTGTGATTCCTGTGGGCGAGATTGTCCTAGAAGATTGCTACAACGACCAGGACGAGGACTACGACTCGGAGGACTCGAACCAGGAGAACTACTTTACCAATGATTACCCGGACGACGACGAAGCGGGCGCCATGGGTTCGGATGATGAGTTGTGCCGGCAAATGAACAAGTTTATGCTCGGTAAGATCTGTGTTAACTGTTTGCATAGATTCCGCTTATGAATATGCATATGCTTCTTCTTCCAGATGATGACGAGGATGAGTTTGCCAGCACCAGCGATGATGATGACTATGCCACCTTTCGCGATCCCTACGTGCACACGATCGACACTGAGGAAGACTCGTTTGTGGACGACGTGGACTTTTACAATGTCGACCGGGAGAGGGGCAGCGCCTATGAGCGCTACAAGCGAAGGATTCTGAAGGAACTGGAGGGTCAGGAAGAAGAGGATGAGGATGATGATGATGATGACGACTCCTTTGCGAGCGCTGATGGCGAATGAGAGGTTGGAAAGCCAATTCATTCTTGCACCTTAAATTACTGGCTTTAAAAAAGAATGTAGTAGTATAATTTAGCGTTTAATAACTAAAAAATTTAAGTTAATATAAAAATTCTGTTTGCATGCTTTGCTATGTTTAAGCTAACCTTATCTTATCATCTATAATTTTTGCTGTCTTTCTTCTCAGTCTTGATGTGCTGAAGTTGAGGTTTCGGCGCACAGCCCTCCATGTAAAGGCGAAGGGTTTCCTCGTCCATCTTCTCGTTTTCCTTGGGAGGCTTGTAGTCGGCCACGTGATCGACCCTTAGTGTCCTATCGAGGATCTTGATGCCATTCAGGTTGTCCACGGCCAGCACTGTGGATCTCTGGTCCTCGTAGCACAGGAAGCAGAAGCCCTGGACAAGTTTAAACAATGATTTCAGGAACTTTCTTGAAAGGGTAACTAAGCATTACCTTGGACTTTCCCGTTTTTGAATCTCGAATTAGATTGATGTTGACCACTTCGCCGTACTGCGAGAATACGCAAACCAAGTCGCCCTCAGTTAGGGTATACGGAAATCCTGCGACGAAAATCCAGGCTGAGTCCTTGTACATGTCGTGCCAGCTCTTCTTTCCGCCATGTTGCAGTTCGTGTTCGCTCAGTTTGAGCACATTTTTCATATTTGTTAGCGGATTCATCTTCAAATCGTTTTATTTGTTTATGTTTTTGTGGCGATGTGACTGCTTGCTGTTAGGTAGAAAATACCATCGGTCTGTTTTGAACTGTATTAACATAGCAAGCAAGCAGTGTAGGTAGTATTTCAGGCAATATATCGATAATTGGATACTTTCTTTAACTCATAGAGTTTCCTAAAACTAAAAGGCTAATATAATTAATATGTAGCATACTTATTTAATTTCCAACTAATTTAAATACCAAAGTAGTTTTTAATTGCTAGGTATTTGTATTTGGTATTTCTTGTATGTGCAGTGGTATTAAATAGTGCGTTATAATAAG
Source organism: Drosophila melanogaster (assembly GCF_000001215.4). Taxonomy (NCBI): domain Eukaryota; kingdom Metazoa; phylum Arthropoda; class Insecta; order Diptera; family Drosophilidae; genus Drosophila; species Drosophila melanogaster. The sequence continues at coordinate 19,791,907 of NT_033779.5, read as the reverse complement.
GCCGGTGGTATTTTAATCGTTATCGTCACATTTGTTGTCGCGTTGTAAAAGGCTGCGGATCGGAAGCCAGTTAATTGTGCACTGGGACGGACAGTGAGAAATGTTGTAATATTGCCATTGCCACGGTGATCTATTCGAGAAAAGGTGTGTACGAATGCGAAAATTGGGCTTACACACCCGCCGTCTGCTAGCGTACGTGTGTGTGTGTGCGGTATGCCCTTGCGTGTGCGTGTGTCTGCATGCTCGTGTGCGTGCCAAAGGAAAAAGATATGCTGAAAAGTATCTCCTCTCTATTTAAAAATGTGTGTCAGTGTATTGTGCGGCAGCAACGAAAATAATAAATAATAGCTGCCGCGACTGCGACTGCTGATTGGTGAGGGAGAGGAAGAGATGAAAACATAAACGAATAACCGTTTGGCGTCTTTGAGGTCTTTTAATTGTGCCAAAGCCATTGTTTTACCATTTTCCCATCATCGTTCGAGACGCGTTCTGTGCCGAATAACAGCGAATAACGCCCCGTCTTTTCTGTTATTTTTTTTCGCTCTCCCATATTATTTTTTGCGAAGGAAGCTGAGTGTGTGTTTCCCTCTCTGTCTCGCGCACGTAACTATGCCTGCGCCTTGCTATTGGAACAGTTGGTATGTAAAAGACATAAGTGCGATATGTCCGTTTCACACTAGACTTTGTCACCCTGTGGCAGCCACACTCACACACACACTCTCACCTGGGACAACTCCACCATATGTCCATTCGTCTGTGTGTCTGTCTGTCTGTCTGTCTGCTGCTGCTTTTCCTTAACACATTCACACTCACATGCACATTCCACCCCATTGGCAATGCCTCTCTTTCGTACAGCTGCAGTCAAAATAATAGTAATGGGCCTCCGGTATCTGCCGTCTTTATGGAGTCCTTGGTAAGCGAGGAAGAGGAAGAGCGGACAAAAGCATTCCTCCAAAGCTGCCGTCTTTTGTCCTGCAACTTCAACCCCAAAAACCCAGATAAGGAAACGTGCATTTTGAAACCCTATAACTATAAATAGAGTTCCTCACTTGACCGTGACTAGAACTTGGTTTATGTTGTTCACTTTGAAACTTTTGTATTTCTTATATGCTCCTATTCTGGAATTTAATAGTAATAGCTATAGAGCAACTCATGCCAGCTGCTGTCATTTGACTCATCGCAATCAACCCTTTGGGATAACTACATTCCTTAACCTTTTGTTTTCAATCCTCGGGTATTACGCACAGCAAGACTTAAATTGTGAGAAACACTAAACGCTAATTAAGTCACATAAAGTGTAGTTTACAAGCCATTGACCTAAAACCTAAGATTACACATGATCTTAAAAAAATCTCAACACGACTTTAAAGAGTTGACCCCCGCTGTATGGTCGCTTGTGTCTCTTTGTTTTTGTCCACGCCGAAAGGAGGAAACATGTACTTCCATCGCTGGTTTTTAATGTTTAGGTGTGGTCGTGCTTTACTTGCGGGCTTACACACATCCAGTTGTGTGTGTTTCTTCAAGCGGAAGCGCTCGTAAAAAAGTTTTCGTGGCGCTGCCCACACAGTTGACATTGAACTCGCTCCGTCCGGCTGCTCCTGCTTCTCCAGCTCCTCGTGCCCCAAAACCAACCTACCCCACCCACTCTGCCAAGCAACTGATACTTTTGGTCCGCTCTGTTACTTTCCCAAAAAGCCAACTCCTGGCCTTTCACTTGCTTTCCTTCATACCCTTCTGCGAGTAAAGCCAAGAGTTTTGTGAAAGGAGCGAAGTGTGCGATTAACGAAAAGGTGTTAAGGAGGCGGAAAAATCAATTAACAAATACTATTTGGCGTAGACTGATTGTTAATTGATAGGTGGTACTTCATTTCACTTTTCTACTCTACTGAGCTGCAGTGTGTAAACTTTAGTTGCGTTCGTAGAGACCCTGAATTATAGTTGATTTATGTTCTTCATAGTTCTATAATGAATATAATTAAAGCTGTCTAAATATTATCTGAACTATCTTCATATGTACCTTCCTAGTTCTCGTTCATTCCCAATGGGTATTTATGCGAAGTGATGTGTGATGTGGAAAATGGCTTAAAAAGAGAACCCATTGCCTATCCCTCCGCATCAGCAAACTTCTCCCCACTGTTCTATGAGAACATTTTGGGCGCATGTTGACTCATTTTGGCCGTTAAATGCGGGGGCTGGGTGCGGGCAGCTTTCTCGCTATTATTACGAGATACGTACAGATATGTGCTACTATACTTTATGTACATATGTACACTCGTGTGGGGCTCCTACTGCGGTTATTATGTGGCTCACGTCTCTGGGAAAGATTCGCGCCGCGACTGCGCACGATTATGGCACATTTCGAGTGACGAGAGCAAAGTTGACTGCGCTGCGGCCGCCTGTTGCAGAAACGTGTCAAGTTGGCCAGATACATCTACTCTACGTCTATATACACGAACATACATACATATATATGTATTATATACAGGGGTACTATATGTGCAGCAGCATAACCAAGCGAGCAAGCTGCTTCCCCGCCAGCTCCCGATTTCGAGTTCGATTAATTTCGTTGCGCCTCGGTAGCTGTGCACTCAACTCAAACATCCGCTCAAACGGACGGCTAGCTCACACCGCTTCCAATGGGGAACGTTTACCTCGCCGGCGACCAGCTCATTACACCACTGCCCACAGATGCGGCAGATTCCCATACCCAATCCCGCCAGCAAAACCCTTTCCCATCCGGGAAGGGAGTACCCTTCAACCGGGTGACACCAAACATCTGGGCGTACTGGGGGGCTACACTGGGCTGCAACGCCTTGGTTCCTGGACTACTTACTTTTGCACTAGTACCACAGAAGGAATTTCGCATTCCCCTCTTCAGGCAGCGTAGGGATAAGAATTACACTGGCTTGCACAGTATTGCTACCGAGAACTAACTAACATTTGGAGTTCGGTCCAGTTCATGCAAGACTTTTCATACCTATGGATTACTAATAGTACTAAATTGCAGCCGTTATCACTGATTACTGATTACCAACCACTGTTTTGCTGGCCAATGTAAACAGTCTACAATAGCAGGCACAAAAAAAACATTGCAGCGAAACTGCCAACAGAAAATTCGCTGTTCTACACATTTCGCCCTGTGTCTTATTGCTGTTTACACCTGTTCGAGCCGACGCCGTCGCGTTTTATATTCGCATTTTGTTTTTGTTTACATTCATGTAAAGAATTCTTCATAAACGCTCCATATTTGGCGACTGACATGCCCCCAGCCTCGCCAACTATCTCGTGGTTATTGAAGTGCAAGCAGGGGGAAATGCCGAACCCACACGGCGTATAAGAATTTTTGGGTTGGCGGCTCTTGCGGCTGTTGTTGTGATGGCCGCTGATGTTGTGTTTCATATGCGTATCAAATAATTGAGCTCAATTGATTTCAATTAAAACTGACAAGTCGCTGGGGGCTTTGTTGTTGTTGCTGCTGCTGTTATGGTTGTTAGTGCCAAGTCATATGAAACAAAAACCATCAAAATGCCTCAAAAGTAGTGCCCTCTGTTTGCCCGATGAGCTGCGTCGAATGTGAAATGCGCTAAGAATTCGTTCTATTCAATACGTTTGAAAGAAGAGTTACATTATAGGAAATCATAGCCCAAGAGTGTCGAAGGCAAATAAATATAGATGCTCTATCTTTTATTGACATTTACTGTGCATATATTGAGTTCGATGATTTCATAGTTTAAATATAGATTACGAAATGTGTTCAATAACCGATTCCTCAGTTTAATTTGCATGATCTCCGATCACTGGAAACATGAATGCTGTAAATGATTTACCTTAGTTTTTGATAAGTTTTTAAGTTTTTTAAGCATTTAATCCAAGCCTCAGATAAGAAGAAAGTCCCCTTTCGTTCTGACTCATCATCAGTGAGACAGAATAATTTTTATCAACCTATAATTCATCCATGAATCACCTGCACAAATCCAGTGAATGGAATGTTGCCTTATTTGAATATTTATAGCTCGAATAGTTTTAATTGAACATGTGTAATTTATCATTTCTAATTACCACTTTTGTGCAGTATAGAACAAAAGGCGAAGTAGCAAATTTGGAAAGCAAACGCTTGAATTTATTGCATTGTATTTAGTGCACAATGAATTGAAATAGAATAGTATATGCAGAATAAAGTTTAAGTTTTGCGGTATCTTCTTTTATTCTCTATTTTTAGAGAAACCAAACCTTAAACAATTTGTACGGATCGCCTCTTTCAGGAATAGAACTTTAAGAATAGCACTTCGAAATACCAAATTCCTCTGAAGGATTCCGCAGTCGAGCGGAGATCAACCCCCTAGCTCATATGCCCGGCGATGGGTAGAGTAAACGATTGTCTATTAATACGAACAAGTTTCGAATGGAGGGGGGGAGGGTTATATTTTGTGTATGTTTTCGCATTTGTTTATGAATTTCAACGCTTGTGCCAATTGCCCCCGTTCGCTGTGGCCGTTTGTCTTATTGAAATTCAACACTTTATTTAACAATTCATATGCACGGCCACTCGGGTCGGTCGCGCTCGCATAGAAATGAATAATAATTAAATTATATTGCCACTGCCCGTTTGCGTCTGACGTTTGCTTCTAAATATTTGGCCATTGCGCTTTCTTCCAGCAGCTGCTTCGCATATTTGTTAATGCGATTTTTATTGTACGATTTTATTTTGCTTGTTTATTTTCAAAACTTTTCGTATGCCGGCGCCACGAGCCTAAGACAACCTGAAAGAAAAAATTTGGATATTGCCGGCCGCGTGTGTGTTTGGCTTTGTCTACGTATAGCAGCTATATATCTACATATGTACATATATATATATTTCGTTGATGCGCGCAAAACTTTCACTTCCATTAAAAATATAAAGTCTGGTCTCGCCGATAGTCGTCGGAGTGTGAGTCCGTGGGTTTATGTGTACCTGTTTTTCGACGTCGCTAAATGACACTAGGCTAGGTTTTATGGTTCGCTGACGGAGATGAGTTGGTTTTGGGCCAGGCCAGGCGAAATTCTGCACAAATGTCAAAGTAGAAAATTTACATGGCCAGCGGAATTGAGCGATTTCGCTTTTCTTTTCTGCCCTGTGCTTTCCCATTTTTTTTCTTCATATCAGATGAACGCTTTTAATGCCCTAACAATGGCACTTTAATGACTTTGGAAATTCGCTGCTGGTACATTTCGGAATTATGCAATCGCCACATAATAGAGTCGGAATCATTTCGGAATGGGACTGAAACCAATTGGGAAATGTATAAGATTTACTTTGAACTATTTAAGAATCAGATAAAGCGTAATAAAATGCACTTTGCTTACTGGATATGTTCATGTAATATGTAATATTAGCGCATTCAAACTTCTTGAACCAGGCAAACCATTTCCATTTCCATTTCCCTAACTTGCAACTTGGCATTTGTGTTTGCCACAGTCCATAATTGTGTGAACGGAAGTCGAGAGCTCGACAATTATGGGGGCCATGGGAGTGGAGTGTAAAGTTTGGTCCGTTGCCCAGGTAAAATTAGTAAAACGGACTTGGGCAGTCCGAAGCACGAGCGTTGACTAATGTGGCGGTTAGACTAATTGCAATTCCCACATGGCGGACTTGCTTTTTTATTTCTATATTATGAGTCAGTCAGTCAGCTGTGGGGGGACAGTGGGGTTGTGTGCCATTGATTTGGGAGCAGACGACCCCACAAAGGGCTCCCCATTCGTAAACAAATCCGACATGTGAGTCAGCCAGGCGGGCCAAACCGATCAGATTTCCAAGAGCACAAGTGCCACTGGCTGTCAACTGGGGCGTAGATTGATACCGCTCTGCTCAACAGATTAACGGCATATAGCAACCGGATCAGCCTTGGGCTGCAATTTGTTCATGCTGCATGGTTTATAGGAGCACTGGCTGACTGGCTGACTATCTGGCATCAATTGGCCAGTCTAATGACTTCATGTTGGCCCATTAGTCACTCGGTCCAAATCTATGTGTCTGCGGTGAAATGGCTTTCGATTTACTTGGTACCGGTACCAAACGTCTGGATACATTATTAGGTTATGTAATGCGAATCTGCCAAGAGCAATTAGCCGCCCCTACTGTGACTATTTAAAGTGAGTCAAAGCTAAAAAGAGTCATCGAGCAATCTAGATGGGTCGTCGTCATTGCTCTTAATCATTAGTTAGTCCTGAAAATGGGGTTTGGCATTAAAAACATTGTACAGAAATCGAAATCCAAAATTACAATTTAAAAATGTTTTGAAAAGTGGAAACAAGAAATTTGAAGTTTAAACTAGTCGGTGGTATTTTAATAGTATAATAGCAACTATAGAAATTCGAAGTGCCTAAGTCGTTTTGGCCAGTAAAAGCACTCTATCCATTCTAGTCCTCTACCCTGGAATTTTCCTGTGATTAACCGTCGCGGATCTATTTAATTGTCCGTCAGCGTATCCGCCTCATTCAGATGCACACCAGCATCGTTTAGCACTTGCCGGCTGAAGTGAATGAGTGACTGGCTGACTGACTGAATGAGTGAATGTCGAACGGAGGGGGGAACTGCCTAACTGACTGGCAGTCTCAGCAACTAGGCTTAAGCACATTATGCATGCATTTGCAGCCTCGTAAGTCTTTTATGGCCGACAACCGACATCATTCGCTGCAATTGTCCGCTCTAGAAACCAGTGAGTGAGTGACCCACTTTGGGCCATAAATTAGCACAACCAACAACAGTCAAGAGGGGCAAGTTTTATTTAGCTTATTATATACGTATATAAACGTGTGTCCATGCTGTCTAGTTGGGCTCCAGACTCACGCACTTGCGATTCCAGTCTTGATTTATAGATCATTGTCATGTTTGGCTTTCGGTTTCTCGCTGCAAGTCAATTGGGTCAAGCCCCGGCCGAGCTGAGGTGGAAAACGCAGCCTGAAGCCGCCAGCCCGCCATTAAAAAACCATTAACTATTGTCCAATATTAAGTTATTTCATAGCATTAAATTGGCCCGAGCCTCTTGCACAGCGATTGAAATGTTTGCTGCTCTCACAAACTCCGGAGTTTGGCGGCTCGCAGTCCGGACATAGACAATGTTGTTTAATTGATTGGAGAAAGTGAGCTGGGCGAAAGAAACCGATGGGAAAATGTCTTCATTGGGCTCGTTTTTGGCCAAAGTGCAATGGGCAATCAAGGAATTGAATATGCACAGAGTTCGAAAATTTATTTGGTGTTTTGTTTTTGACTTTTGTGCATAATTGAGATGAAACTCATTTGATTTTGTGCGTTCGACTAGCCTTCAATGTCTGTCGGCCTAATCATGTATGATAATTTTTATCACAAAATCATTAATGATTTCAATTGCCCAACATAAAGCCGTTTATATGGTTTTTTTTTTTTACTTTAAATACTTGTAAAATATGTAAAACCGATCAGAATGCATACTGCTTTTATGGCCAGATATGTTTGAATGTGAGTTTAAACAATAAATCCCGGTAGCTGATTTGCATTTCCCAATGTATGTATACATCGTCAAAAACAAAATCATACGGCTCATATCAGCAGAACGTGCTGACCAAAAAGAATTCTTTAGATACTGACAATGGGAGAACCACAGACTTAACAATAAAAGAACCCTAATTAATTCATAAGAATACGTCGGGAAAGCTAAAAGATTGCGGTTACGTGGAGTGGAGTGTTATTATCTCACCCATTCATTCACCATTGTTGGGTGGCACTTAATCACACGATCGTTCGATTGATGACATCGATTCGATCTTTTGTAACACGTTTGTATCCATTTTCCCAGGTCGTTGGCATATGGTTTTTATGTTTTGTTTTACCCGATTTTAGATGCACTTTACATTTTCTGTCAATCTGTCGCTGCTCTTTCTTTATGCGACTGCATTTTGAGACCGTTAGCGTTAACAATTTTTAATAGTTTAGCTGCGCTTTGGCCGCAAGTGATGGACGGCCCCAGCAGGCTCTCGAGTTTTCCTCCTAGGCGAGTGGAAAAACCCGTTTTCCCCCAACTACGTACCCCATGCTCCTCTCGAATGGTTTCGCTTCGTCCAAAGTTGTCCGCTGTTGGCTTAATTTATGAAAGTTTAAATGCTGCAGCCTGGCGGCGATTGCATTGCATTTGTGTCGCCTGTAAATCAGAACCACCGCTAGGCATCCCATCCCAACCCATTTCATCGCATCCTCATCCACATCCACATCTCCTCCACTTCGAATCGCAATTCGAATCCGAATCCCATTCGACCGACCGACCATTCGGTCCCCAACTGGTTTGAACTTTATAAATATTTATTGTATATATTTATTGAGTCGAACCATACCCCTACGTGTGCCACATCCTGCCGGTTGTCTGAGCCAGTGACCTTATTTATTCCACCGCCAAGTCGGGAAAAATCCACATCGGCGACAGAGAGAGTACAGCTTTTTAGCCCCGAAAGTAGAACATTTGGCCTGGCGAGACTCCAGGTCGCTCGCTTGGCTGATGAAAAGATCGCGCGTGCCATTAGAAAGTAAACGCCGATAAACGAGGCCGGAATGTTTAATTTAGCTTTTGGGCACTTTCAGCCAAATGAGACTCCATTTGGGGTGGGAAATTCTAGGCTGGAAGTGGATCATACGAAAGTGAAACATTGGGGACGGCATGGGATCCGGATTCAAGCTTTAGATTTCGGAATGAGATCGCCAAGATTCTAAAAACAGGTAGTCATGTCCCAAATAGCTAGTTAGAAAAGAAAGAGAACATTTGTTTAAAATTGGGTATCATAATATATACCATTTGATGCATGTACGTAAGATATTCCTAAGACTTGAGTCTACCATTTACCAACTTTAACGTGACTATATAAAGTCTGCAAATTGTTTATGCAAATGGATTTGAAAGGCCTGGAAACGGAATAGTAATGATGGGCATGGTAAATTGTAGACTTGTAGACTTGTGGGAAGAATTGCAGCCTTCGCATTGTTATTTATCGCGTGGGTTCTCGGCCACTGAAGGCCTAAAGAGTTAAGCACTGAGAATGCATTCACTAAATCTGAATCTAAATTCCCCGCTTCTTTCAGATGTCGCAACTGGCGTAGAGTGATCGATCCATCATGTCGGACAAGGTGAGCACATCCTTGGCAGCCCAGCTGCATTCCCATGCCCTGGCGTCGGCGGAAGCAGGTGGTATTGGTGGAGTGAACGGTGGCCCAATTGCCTGCCATGCCAGCACGGATAAGGATGCCCAGGCTCCACCGCTCCAGTTTGAAATGGATGCTCCGGCGGCCGCCATCAGTGCCCAGCTAAACTTCAAAATCGTGCCCGCTGACAGTTTGCCAGGCCTGAGTTATCAGGACATGTTCGCCTCCATGAATACATCACAAATCTCCAATGCCTCCACGGAGTCCAGCTGCAGTCCGCCCATCCAGGGCGCTGTACCGCCTCCAAAGCCCAGTCGTCACATGGCCGTACAGCCGCTGAATAGCGTAAGTAGTGAGCCGATTCAATTCACCAAAGTCTTATCTTACTTTTCGTCCATAGAAATCGTGCCGATTTCCCAAGCTAGAGGAGTGCGCCCACTTCCACTACGAAAGGGTCCAGCTGGGTCCGTTATCCGTGCAGCTGTTAGATGACAAGTCGGAGCACATGGGCAGCAGTATTGCTTCCCAATCTCTTGGCGGTGATTTACCACACAGTTCGCTGCGCAGCTTTTCTCCGGAGAGCTGTTGGTTTATCATCCGCGTGTGCCCACAGCGCTGCGAACCGTTCCTGATCAAGCGGAGCTTCGAGAACATGCAACTGCTGGACGAGATGCTCCACCGGTGCGTATACGACCGGAAAATTAGTGGACTGCGCAACATGGAGGAACTGGCGGCCGAGCTGCCCAGCGAATCGGATGTGGAATATGCGGTGGCCAAGTACCTGGAGCGTTTCTCGAAGATCGCCTCCGATTCACTGACCTGCGGCACAATTCTGACCTGGCTACAGCTGGACAATAAGGGCAGGCGACTACCGCTGGCGGATGGTGAGACACAGAGGACTATCAACACACCTGCGGTGGGTGCCGCCTACGGAGTGAGGCGTTATCAGGCCCAAGCTCCGGACGAGATCAACATTGAGGTGGGCGACATGATTTCCGTGATCGACATGCCCAGTCCGGCGGAGTCGATTTGGTGGCGCGGCAAGAAGTCGCATCTGCAGAAGTCCCTCTACGAAGTGGGTTTTTTCCCTCAATCCTGTGTGGCCACTATCGGCGATAAGGTGCCCAGGAATTTTCCAATGCCAGCACCGCTAGTTGGTCACTTGGATGCTTCACCCACTAAGCCGGTGCTGCGTAAGCACGGCAAACTGATCGCCTTCTTCCGTTCCTTTATCCTGTCGCGACCATCACGTCGGCGCCTAAAACAAAGTGGAATTTACCGCGAACGCGTCTTTAACTGTGACCTGTCCGAGCATCTGCTGAACAGCGGTCAGGACATACCCATGGTTCTCCGATCCTGTGCGGAGTTCATCGAAAACTATGGCGTTATAGATGGAATTTACCGTCTTTCCGGCATCACCTCCAACATCCAGCGGCTAAGGCGCGCCTTCGATGAGGAGCGTGTACCGGATTTGGGTAACCCTGAAATGAAGCAGGATATCCATGCAGTAAGTTCGCTGCTCAAGATGTACTTCCGCGAGCTTCCAAATCCCCTGTGCACCTACCAACTGTACGACAACTTTGTAGAGGCCATCCAAGTGAAGGCCGACGAGGCGGACGAGCGGCTGCGACTTATGAAGGAGACGGTGCTCAAGCTGCCTCCGCCACACTATCGGTGAGTAATTAAAATCTCGGATAAATCGGCAAAATTTATATTAACATGGTCTTATATTCCGTGCAGGACCCTAAAATATCTGGCCGAGCACTTGTACAAGGTGTCACAACACCACGGTCGCACCGGAATGACGGACAAGAATCTGGCCATTGTTTGGGCGCCAAATTTACTGCGCTCACCTGCCCTGGAATCGGGGGGCGTGGCTGCTCTGCGTGGCGTTGGCGTGCAGGCGGTGGTCACCGAGTACCTGATACGGAATTGCCATAACATCTTCGACGCTCTGGACGATCATCCGGCGCGACACAGCATGGTGGCGAGTGCTACGGCTGCTGCTGCGAATGCGGCTGGTGGTGAGCTACGCCTGGAGTCACTTACCGACTGCGAAAGTCTGCTAGTGGAGCAGCGGGAGCAAGATCAATCTTTGGGCGTGGTGGAACGGCCAAAGAGTCTGAGCACCGGTGGAGCCAAACTGATAAGCCTGGAGGAGGCCCAGGAAAGGCATTCGCGAGTGGAGGGGGCTGACCTCAAGCAGTCGCTGCCCATTAGCATGTTGACCAGCGCTAGTAGCAACGCTGCCTCCAACATTGGCTCCTACATCGAAGTGGGCGGTGGTCCATCCAGCTTGCCGGATAAATACCACACGGTGCTGTCGGCCCCGCGCAGCTGGCAGAAACGTAAGCCGGACAAGACGCCGTCTTGGAAGTCGATTTTCTCCCGCAGTCAGCGACAGGGTAATCCCGATCCTGGCCAGAAAATAACCACAGATGTCAAGGATTCCGTTGCTTCCCGCGTGAGCTTTGTGCAGGCATCACATGCTCATGCTAGCAAGGAACTGACCAAGCATGACAAGCCTAAATCTATTGAACTCCTGGAGACAACGAGCAATGAACGTGATCCGAAACCAATGGACCTGTGCATACGCTCCAATTCAATTGATAGCCTGCGCACTGTTGGTCATTCGAGGAGCGTCTCGCATGACTCGTACTTCGATTTACTGCAGTCACCGCAAAGGGGTCACATGACGACATGTCCGTCGCGGGAGCTTTCCGAGCTAGGTCTCAATTTCGACCGCGAAGAGCCGGAAATGCGCATCTTCTCAGAGAGCGAATCTCTGGTTAGCTCACCGCGCGTGGGCAAGGAGAATGTTCCACCTGCCTCTGGCTCCGCCACTCGTCGCATAATGCGCGCTCGTCCTGAGGATTTCTCCAGCCAGACAAATAGCGTTAATCCCAGTCCTAAAAAGCAGCCACGCCTCAATCTCCTATCGCCCAGCTCGGCCAGGACGATGCCCCCACCGCCTCTTTCAGCGCCTGGAACTGCATCTTCCTCCTGTGGACATGAATCCGGTGGAGCTGAAAACTGCTGTAAGCGATACAAGCTGGAAGATCAGTTGTGTGACATTCAGTTCATTGACTGTGGAACTCCCGAAAATGTGCCCACCACTCAACAGCAGTTCGCCAGTGTTGAAGTGCACCCGCCACCAAAGCCAGCTAGGGCAAACCAATCTCCCATATCGTCGTCGAATGGTGCATCTGTAGGCTCCTCCTCCTCGTCGACCCGCTACAGCTATCCGTCTGTGCAGCTGGGGGCCAAACGGAAAGAACAGCAGGATGCTAAGGAGCGTTTCAGCTACCAGGGAACCTTTACGCAGCCAGGACAGAAACAGGAATCTTCAGCTCCAAGACCTGTGCAGTGAGTATACATATATTACATCTCACGGTTGTTCATTTCAAAAACGATACACTGTTTTTCTATTAGCAGTACCAACAACGGTGCTACTCTACGAAAACCTCGAGTGGAACCCGTCGAAGATGGTCAGATCAAGCTGCATGTGCCTACGCCTACAACACCTGCCCGCAGTCCCCGGTACTCCTTGTTGTTGTGCGACACCGAAAGCTCCGATAACAGTTCGGCGGTAAATACACCGCAATATGACATGGAGCCCCTTATGCTGACATCGGCCATGTCTGGCGTATCCGGTGTTTCATCCAATGTACAGCAGCAGCAGCTGCTTTTAGGTGTGGATGCGTCCAGCAGTTACCTAGGCAGCTCGCACGAGAGCTTGGGACAGAACGTAAGAATTAAAATTGATTTTTCCCCATAGTGGATCTCCAGAATCCTAAACTGACATTTAACTCGTTGCAGATCAACAACCACCATGATGCTGAGCAGCGTGATATGAATGCCCTAAAAAGGGAGCTATCCTTGGACCTTAACCCACTGCAGCCGCGCTTACCACAGCCCGCAAATCGAGCTGCCACTTTACCGGTTAAAGATCAGCTGCAGGCTGCTGCAGCGGCCATGTGCTCATCGCCCAACAATTCCAATTTTACGGACAATACTAGTCAGTCAGTGACACCGAGCGAGTATGGTTATCAGCACTTGCAGCGACAGCTAAGCATGCACTCTCTGCTGGCGACTGATGAGAGTTCGCCCGTGTACGAGGACTTCGAACAGACCCCCGTCAAGATGGTGCCCAGCCCCATAAAATCCACCATTAGCATCACATACAAGTCGCCCGAGAAGGAAAAGAAACCTTCGGCCATCTTAGAGACCAACTTCGATGAAAACACTGTATATGAGCAGGTGAAGCTGTTCCGGAACTCGGTAACCGAGGTTAATCAAATGTTACATGAGCGTTCAAGCCTGAAACAGATTGCCGAGGAGGAGCAGCACGATGGAGGTGCTTACAAGGCAGCAGAGATGACGCAGCAACTGCTGCAGCTTGAACAGGAGCACCACGACCACGAAGAGCAGCAGGAGAAAGAGCCTGAGGATGAGGAGCAATCCCAGCTACTTTACGAAAACATTGAGCTACGCAAACCGAAAACAGTTTACGAAAATCTACGTGGCGAGGAGATGAAATTCATTACAGAAGAACAGAAACCCAACGTTGATAGAATTGAGCTTGATAGTTTAGACAGCTTGCCAGACAACATGGAACACGAACAGTCGTCGCCCAGCAAATCGCCCACTTTCAGTGTCAAGGAGTTGGCCAACAAATTCGAGAGCTCGCCTGTGGAGCAGCTGCCCAACTTTGATTTTTCGGTGCGTGGCGGCTCGATGAAGAAACCTAACGAACTGAGCGTACCCAAGACGATGCCCGCACCCGTGCCACTCAAGAAACTGAACAGCAGTGCCCAAAAAATAACCCGCTCGTTGGATGAGAACGCCTTCGTCAGAGAGTTTGGGGGCAAGCAACTACAAGATCTGTCTCTCTCTAACAAACTGCCCGAAGTAATGTCAGAGGTCAACAGCCGGCGCAAGAGCTTTGACTTCACGCGACCTAAAACCTTGAATCCACCAAAGCGGTTGCCTGGTATGAGCATTACCGAGGAGATATGCCAGAAGCGTGTTGGCGAAATGGAGGCAATTACCCCCACCACCGAGAACCGCATCTCACTCATCCAGCAGAATAATATGCCCAAAGAGCAGCAATCGTCGGCTAATCAGTTCCTGCCCCCGGCGGGTCGAAAGAACGTATTAACAGGCGTGGTCTTGGATCGTGAGCGCATCGACAAAATCAAGGAGGAGCGGCGTCAGCAGCTAACGCAAAAGTACTACGGCGATACTCTCAAGTCTCGGTCGCGTACGGAACTGAACTCTGAAGACAACTTCCCGGCTGCAGAATCCCTGCGAATCAAGTCCAAGTCACGCGGCGATATGCATGCCTTGCAAAAGGATATCGACATGAACCTAAAGCAACTGAGCCGCGTCACTGGCGGCGGATCGGAGTGCACCCTCCACACGGGCTTGAGCCAGGGTAACGGACAGGAGCATCTGGGACAACAGCGCGTGCGCCGGATTTCCGACGAAAAGAACCAAAATTGTGATACCAGTAATGGTGGCGTAAGTGGCATAACCTCCACTTCGCTACTCAGCGTCAAGACGACGGCCCAGAAATATGGAAGCACCAGCAAGACGCCAGCGAATAAATTTGAACGTAGTCAGCCCATGCCACGCGATCGCTTGCAGAGGAACTCCTTGGCCGAGAGCAATGCAGGCACCAAGTAAGCACTTAGCTTCCACCGATTTGTAATTAAACTCTACTAATGACCCTTTCTTTTACAGCAACAGAGAAAAGATCTCACCACAATTCTCAATACGCGACGTGACAGCGATGTTCGAATCTCGTTCACAAAATCAATAGGCTAAGGCAACTTTAGCAACTAATTACATCGAAAAAATGAGACCGCTACCTACATATAATCACAGTTCTGGAGCAGCGTGTATATATGCCAATGAACGCATATATATTTTATTTAGTTTTTAATCATTCACCTAAGCGATTTGAAATTCTCAAGTGTTATTGACATATACGGCGCAAGCGGATCCAAAGACATACTGATTTATAACGCCGTGTTTATTGCAAACACATTTATAATGATATAACGATGATAATCATAATGACGACGCTTTGCGCCTTAAATCATATGCAAAATTCAATTTTGTTTTGAAGCAGCATGAAGAGAGTTTAACTAAAAGACCATCCTTACCATACCCCTCGATCCTGAACAATGCATATTGTTATTGCATTTTGGGAGTTTCTTTAAATAGGTGTTAAGTTTCATTCGTTTAACCATACAAAAAAACGGAATTCAACCCTCTTGAATTCCATTTCGATTTCGATTTCGATTTGTTTTTGCCTGATTTGTGTCTCGAGTGTTTTTATATTCTTGTTTTTGCGACTAAACTTTGACGCATGTATCGGAGATGATACTTTTCTTAGTTTCTAATGAAAGCATTTGCCACAACTTTGAGCAAGGTGTCCTAAGTTAATTATTATACGATTAATTTATATGTACTTTTAAAACAATAAACTCAATTGCATTGTCACTCACATACTCTTTCTACAACCAATCCAATCCTTGTATATACTCTTCGTTTTTACCTTCAACTGTTGCTAATGGAAACTATGTGCATAACTGGAGATTTGAAAAGCCTGTGTACCCGACTTAAGCGAGTTTTCGATTAGAATCCAGACTTCCGTGAGGCGTTAAGTAAACATTTATGTTTACATAAAACATACTAAAACACAAATATATTTTCCTTACTAATGAAAATGTTTGAATTGAGGAAAGTAAAACTAAATAAACAATATGGTTGTCTATAAGTATATACAAATACCTTTACACTAACTGGTAACGTTCGCTATAAAAGAAAAACTGATTACTTAATACATAGAGGGATTTACTGGAAACAAAAACAGAGCGCTTATATACTAACAAAGCTCTAGTTCGAATGTAACTAAAGTTTACGTTTAATTAAAAGTAATATAATAGGTGTTTTTGTTGATTTACTTTGTGTACTTCAGAAAGCTTAAGCTTACTATAATTAGCTTCGAAATCGTTACTTTTCTGAAGTTAAGCGCATGGCTGGAAATCTGCTGAATGAAATTTGCCAAAGGCTGTAAACATATTGAAGGCAAACACGGCTTTGGTTTAGCTAAAATATTTATGACTTTTTTCCCCTTTGGTAAATTAGCTTAGCTTTGTTATGCTTAAGAGCCGATTTATTTTATAAATCCTTAAACGTATAAAATACTTACTGGAAAGTCATAAAACGCGTACACAGCAACCATATATAATACTTGTATAACTTACTACCAATATGACCAATGAAAGGAACTTCTGATGCATAACTAAGTGAAGAATTTGTGTGGCTAGTGCTTAGATTTGAAAACTAGATAAATTTGATACTCTAAAAGGAAACTGTGCGTTTGACAGTTTTTTCAAACCATTATTTACTCCAGAGCAGCTGCCAAAAGTTTTATTTCAAACGTATCCAAATTTTAAAGGAAAACAAAGCCACAAGACGGAAGAAAAACGGAGATTAACAGAATTGTAATACAATAACTAAATAGAAAGCTTTAAAAAATAAGTTAGCATTTGATATATTTTGATAAATATAAAAGAAAACCACAGCATAGTTATAAACAATCGTATTTCATAACGACTGAACCACAAAACGGAACCGGAGAATAAAAACAGAAAAAAAACGCTTGTGACAACGACGACAAGCTAAACTATGATAATGTCTTACAAACTTATATTTATATAGAGCAAAGATCAATCAATATTAAACAAATATATATGATATGAGATGAGATGAAACGTCATGCGATACGTTCACAATTTTCATTAACATTTTTATAAGCCATAAATAAAACGACAAAATACTTCTTTAACGCATTTAAATAAAACCAGAATATTGAAACCATACAATTTTGCAAGTTTTAGTATGAGGGATGCGCTTTATATTTAGAGGCCAATTAAACAATTCTTTAACCAGGGAATTAAACTAATTTTCTAGTTGTTCTGTTTGTGCAAGGTTTTAACTAGGGACGATGCTTGCAACGTAGTAAAGGATCTGCTTTGTGACCATATAAAATACAGTATCAACAGCCGAGTTGATATAAGACTTTCCCAAAAGTATCTATTGGTCATTTTTGTAAAGTTTTTTAAAATTTTATCTCATTTTTTTCCAATATCTATCGATATTTGCATTTCCACTAGCTGCGTAACGAGTATCTGATAGTCGGGAAATTCGACTATAGCATTCTCTGCAATTTTTCTTATTGTATTATTTTCTTGCAAATTCCTATTGTTAGCATATCAGATTTGGAAGTTACTCCTCCCATTAGGTGAATAACGATAACCTGATAGCTCTTTCGTTCTACCAGTTACCAGTTCGATGATAAGTAAAAGGGTAAATGGTAAAAGGGTAAACGATCGTTTCTGACACTATAAAGGAAATATACTCATGTTTAGGATAGATCGGGTCGATATCCCTAGTGAGGTGTATTTCCGGAGTGCATTAAAAACCTGACTATCAGGACTAAATGAATTGGAATGCTTGATCAGTTTCTTTACTTAGTCCAGCGCTTCACTATTTGTGTAACGGATATCTAATAGTCGCGACACTCGACTATAGCAACCCATCTGGGGTTTCGTGTAAACCGTATTTAGTTAGGTTGTTAACCTAAGCCATTTACATTTTAGGTAATAAAGACGACAAATATTATTTTTGTAGTGAAAGGAATTCCAACTCGTTGCAATACAAATATGTAAGTCCAAAAAATTCCCGCTGATCTATTCTTCTTTCGTCCGCCTGCGAATTATACGAGGAGTTCAAAGAGAAGGCGTTGCACCACCCAACGTTAAGCCATAAGTCCTTAATTTTATTAGCCATAAGCATTGTGCTTTGCTTTTATTTTAGAACCTGCTGGGAAGCAGAAAAGAGCACGTGAGAAAATTAATTTGATTAAATTGCCATAGAGATGCACAGCGGGACGGAAGTGTGACGGGACGAGAGGGTAGCGACATGGGATGTCTTATCGCCGAATCAGTTGTTAGCCGGCTACTTAACGCGGATGCAGAGCCACCCCGCAAGGACTCGCAACAACACATCCTTCGATGCGGGCTCACAGCGGCGAACGGAGTAAATGATGTGCATAAGTGCGAAAACGCTTTGCACATGGACTGGCCCACTCACTCCTGATGCTTAACTTTTATTTACTCTTTTTGTTTCCGTCCAAGATGCCCATGCCCATGCCCATGCCCATGCCCATGTCCTCCTTGTCCACTGGCTGTCTGTTTGGGTTGATTGACGCTGATAGAGCACGTGCTGGCAATTATTTTGGAATAAACATAACAAGCCTCTCCACGGGCCAAATCATCAGATGACTTCTCTTCCCCAGCTTCTAGCTCTTGGGCACGACAGGAATATAATGTGCCTTTGCAAATAAGGCACTAGATGGGAACTGGCGATAGCAAAGCACCTCGATTGATAACGCATTATTAAATTTAAATATTAGGATTTTTCTGTTTCAAGATACTTATTGGGATTGTAAAATGTATCTTTAGCTGAACTTATACATGTTTCTGGTAACTACATTTATTGTGGAATGAAAGATAACAGATTCAATGGTCTGTCCTCCTAATACGTGAAACAATCTGTAGATTACTTAATAATTTATTACAATTACCAGGTTTTTTAGGTACAGCATATTATGGGTAATCTATTCGGAATTGGGAAATAGTTTATGAACGATGTTGCGTTCGAAGCCTGTTTAATCACTTCATTATTTTCTGCATTTAATTGTCAGTTCTGTCGGTGTTGAATTGTCACAATCACAGAGTTAGGATCGTTAGAACACCCACTATTCCTCCCTCGAGGGCACTTGAACTCCCCGACGAGTGGCGATTTCCACTTTCCGCCTTCAGAAGTGCTTTGTTTTGGGCGGTCGGCTGCTTATTAAAAGTCTCTTGTTGTGATCCTAGGCCCAGTAACCTTTTCGTCCTGTCCCTCGTCCTCGAATTAGACCGCCCTGACAATTAGAGCACTAACAAATGCAATTATCCTGCCACCTCCCTCTACTGGGGCACCACCACCACCACTCCTTCACCCCTTGCGGCACACAATCGCTCTCATTGGCAACAATTGTGGATGAACCCGTCGTCGTTCGGAGTCACAAGTCCTCCAGGTCCTTTCCCAGCCAACAAACAACGAGAATTCAGCGAGAAGAAAAAATGAAATGAAAATACGTGCGGAGTAGAAAGAGTCGAGCTAGGAAGGCAAAAGTTTCCCAAACGCGTGCCACATATTAAATTACATCGAAATATGTGCACACGATGATTTGTCGAGGGGCAGGCAGCTTGTAATTTGCTGGCATTTTCCGATTTTATCAGCCGGCGGGGGCAGCATCGCTGTTATTTTGATACAGTTGTTGGGCTCTACGGCCATGTAGTGTGCTATTTAATTGAATTTATCCCGCGCAATTATCGTGAAATCTACTGAACAGCCAGGACCTACAACTCGCTCGATTGTTCGGCCACTGAATTCCCGGATATGGCGTTTTTGGTGGGCGTAACTCAACAATTTCCGAGCATATTTCCTATTTAAATGCAACCGAATAGCCATTTGATTGCGAGTTACGTGAGGATTTTTCAAGAGTGGGACCAACTGGGTAATCTTCAATAGCGGCTTAAAAACAGAACTATATTTATTTATTGGCAATAGATCTTCAGACTTTCTTGTATTGGTGAAAATACTCGTATACTGTCAGTAGGAAATGAAAAAAAAGTAACAATGAAACTGCATAATCCCTGATATTGAAATTGGCGACAATTTAGTAACATTTATGATGCATCATGTCAATACTTACAATACTTACAAGGGCAGAGTTTGCATAATTATTTAAAAAAAATTATGTTATAATGACATACATTCTTACCATAGATTAAGACCAAGCGTTTTCTTTGAACATCTTTTTTTTCTATTAATAGCTTTGAACGATTCAGGTGATATCGAGCTATAATTGCAGTTTAATGCTACAATTTTTTAAATCATCGCATTGCCTTTTGATCAGATTGATTAAACTAGATAAGTCTTGGCAGACTTTCAATTTGTAGCTTTAAGTCATTACGTAAAGGAAGTCTGCATCAATTTGTAAAAA
Organism: Drosophila melanogaster; assembly: GCF_000001215.4. Classification (NCBI taxonomy): domain Eukaryota; kingdom Metazoa; phylum Arthropoda; class Insecta; order Diptera; family Drosophilidae; genus Drosophila; species Drosophila melanogaster. The sequence goes on along the minus strand of NT_033779.5, from coordinate 19,771,634 downwards.
TAAGCAACTTTAATTTTAGCTTGAGCTGAATTGAATTCGTTATTCAATTATCCTTAAACAGGAACTACAAGTACGATTTTTTCATCCTTGAAGGATTAGCAAAAAACAAAAATCCAATACAACAAAGGTTGCGTAAGGATGTAGCCACTTGAGCGCTGCTCCCAAAAACAAAGGACCCGCAAGGATGTTCAAGTTTGTGTTGCTTGTATCAGAAGTTAATTTACCGAGAATCAAACTTAAATGCGGAAAGAGGATCTGAGGCAATGTGCCGCCAATATTCACCCCTGTTGCGAGGTCGAGCGCGACCTATGGCTTATGTAACCTGATCGGTGACACACTTCAGCTTTGATTCCAGGGAATTATGCTAACACAAAAAAGGAGGCAAGGAGACGTTCATGTAGACAGCGCAGAAGGATTTGCCAGACAAACTGACACAAAATGTTGTAATTGCCCCAAGGAAAAGCACCCTCCTTCAGCTTAAACCGCAAAGTGGCTGGCAATTCGATGCCCCAGACGTAGTAGCATTTTTATTATTATAAAAATTAGGCTCAGTCCGTCGGACGGGGCACGTGCAACAATGGGAAATTAGGCAGACTAAATGATGGCTCAAAAATATGATCTGCCCTCATAGTTGGCCATGGGAATCTCTGCTCGCAAATCCGCTGATTTCCACCTAGCGAGAAAAATCAATAAAAAACGCAAGGTAGACACGCCACCGAGCAGACTCAAAAAGAACTGAACAAAATATATGTCCTCACAAAGGCCCTTTGGCACGTTCATGTCAGCGGGTTAACAATGGATGACACCGAAGAGTAGTCCATGGAGGAGGAGGTGGATGTGGAGGCGGAGCAGCCAGTTAAGAGCTTTCGGCCAGGTGAGAGAAGTGCTCATCTCTGGCTGGGATACCTTTTTCCAGCTTTCCACTTCTATGGAGCTCTAAACTATATGTAACTATAGTCTCGAGATATTTTATTCTATTAATATTCTTTCTCTAAGATAAATATCAGTTTTTATTTCTCATATATGTAATAATAAATATATTTATAATAAATAATAAATAATAATAATAAATATATTTATTATTAAGGTATACAACCCTTAAATTAAAATTTAATTTAGATGGGATTTCATAAAATAGATTTATAGAAAATGAAAAGAATATTATAAAATAGATATTAAAAGAAAAACGTTGTCTTTTTAGGAACTATGAATCTTATATCTTTTTAATTTAATAATTTTAAAATTGGTAGAGCACTTCTGAAATTAGGTTATCACTTTTAAGTACTATTATTCTAATATCTTTTAAATACAATTAAATATTTTTATTCGTTAACACAAACCCCATAACCCCCCAATGTCCTTAGAGAAGCTGAGATATTTTTGCCCAGGAACAGGGCAGCACATCCCCAAGCAGACCCAACCATCACCGCGATCACTCGAATGCCATCCTAATGCGCCCATTTTAGGGCTTTAACCTAATAATGACGTTCGACTTAGTTTGCGTGACTTATTTTATTAATAAAACGAGCAAATTTGTCTTGCTTTTTGGTCGCATCGTCGTCATATGCTTTTTCTCTCTCGGCGATGTCTCGTTATTGTCCTTCCTTCCTGCTCTGTTTGTGGAGACCCCCCCCCCCCATATTTCCCTCTCTCTGAAGGAATTAAGGACTTTCCGCTGTGAGGAAAGACTGATTCTCAAAGCAACAGGACGAAACAGGACGAGTATAGTTGCGAAAGCAACCCCTCGGCGAGCTCTTCGCCGATTGGTGGCTTGCTGGAAAGGAGGCACGCCCCCTTTTTCGATGGTGTCACTTGGTTGGGTGCGGAGGGGGCCGGGTGTCCTTGGTGGGTGGTGTACGGCTATGTGGGGCTCTGATTCAATTAACCGCGCGGGGAAAAAATATCTGAATGCAAAGCAGGCGAATGCTTGGCCCCAACCCAGCGGGTACAGTTGCGCTGGCTCCACCTAGCAATTATCCTGTCACAGCAGCAGAATCGATTGTTTAATTCAATTATAATAATTGTGGCATTTAATGCACGCACATCATCAGCCAGACAGCCAACAATGGCGGCCGTGACACGTTAATTATGACAAGTGGGTGCCAAATGGGCGGCTGGGGACGTGGCAGGATGTGCCTGCCTCGCAAAATGGCGGCAGAGCAAGGACGCATAGTTGTGCAACTTATTTGCGGCTAACGGGGGTCAATTAAACTAAGGTTTTTCCGCACTAATCGCATGTCCAGTGGATGCCAGCAGAGAGATGGGTGCTCAAAATCCTGCCAGAGCAGGACAACCCTATGCGCATGCAAATCGAGGGGTGTGTTCATGTGCCCGCTTACGGGGATTCCCCGAATATTGCCGCTCTAAGCGGGCACCGCAAAGCGGGCCAACTGCAGCCGGATTGAGGAGGGGGTGGCACTGCCTGCGCTCGCATTTTTTCCCCCCCTTCGATTTTCCCCTTTTCGCAGGATGCAGGACCATATCGCCGGCTCGCTCGCACATGTCTGCTGGCAGCTCGTTTAGAGCAATTTGCTGGTTGATGTGCGGTGATTGCCGCAAACTCAACGCGACCGTCAACGAGCAAACAACATAAGCGCGCGCGCGGTCCAAGGACACGTATATATCCCGGCTGGCTGGCACATCTCCTGGCTCCGGTCTCCATCACTGCTCCTCGTGCTCCTCCTGCTCGGCCATCCTCCAGCGCAATGGCAATGCTTAATGAGGCCAGCTTGAGTCCTGCGGACGCACATGCTCATGCCAACGCCACCACGCCCACGCACAGCAAGGCGGCGGCGATGGCCAGTGCCACCACAATGCTGACCACAAAAACGCCGTTTTCCATCGAGCACATATTGTTTCAAAACTTAAATAGTGCCAGCAATAACAATAATAGTAGTGATACCAACGGCATCGCCGCAAACACCAACAACTACGCGCCAAAGAGCAGCAGAAACGCGGTGAAAAGTGCCAGAAGCGCATTTGCCCACGACAATAATCCGCACAAACATCCGTCGCAACATTCGCATCCGCCGCAGTCACATCCGCCGGCGTCCGCATCCGCATCCGCGACGGCTACTGCCCGCAGCAACCAGGCTGCGTCGGGTTACGCTGGCGAGGATTACGGCAAGTCCATGCACAGCACTCCACGGTTGGTTTCCGAATTCCAAGGCCTAATACTACTGCAGTGAAATTTTAGTTTAAAAAACTTTAATTTTAAGCCAATATAATTGCATAGAAAAGTGAAAAAAAGTAATTAAAATAAAAAAAAAATAAATAAAAAATAAGATAATATTAACAAAGTGAATTTATAAAAGAATAAGAAGTAAACATGAAACATCAAATACGATAGATAGTCACACCTTCTTGAAGACAAATATTTTGGAATAGCATACACCTTTAAAATCTTACTTTGGATTATGTTCTTTTAAATTATAGAATATTTTTTGTAAGAAAAATGATATTTTGGAAACATAGAAATCAGGCTTACCATAAAGCTTAATGTATCTGGGAATATATATTTGTATTTAAGCATATTAGCATAAAAATCACTATTGGACATAAAGAGAATAGTTTAACATCGAAATACCAATAGACCCCTAATTGAACCACTTGCTTCGTAGGTCCAACCACCACTCGCGACACGGAACTTCCCACTACAACGGAGATCAGATTTCGCAGCAGTTGGGATCTGGAGCAGCACAACATCCGCCGGTGCCCACGACTCAACCTCAACCTCCGCCTCCGCCGCCCCTGAATGGAGGTAGTGGTGCATCCAATGGAGTACTCTATCCGAATGCACCCTACACCGATCACGGATTTCTTCAAATGACCCTCGGATATCTCTCGCCGTCGTCGGGCACCTACAAGTCCGTGGATCCCTATTTTCTATCACAAGGTGAGTTAATGCTCGATATTACAGAGATATCCTCCTAGATGATTCTGATTTGTACTGGTACATACAAACATGTTGGTAATAAGTTAAAGTCGAACTCATAGAAATTAAAAGTCAATTCTAGCTAGAGTTTAGCTAATCGAAAATGAAGTTGGACATATTCTCATTAAAAAGCCAGCACAACATTTAATTTCACATTTAGAACTTTTTCAAAATGAAACCCAAATTAGTAGGACAACTGATGTTGAAGTGCAGTTTTTTGTTGCCACATAGCTTCATTTAGGGGCACTAAAACTCGAAATATTCGGTGTAAATGGCCATCAACACCGAAAGTTTTCATTTGTTCCAACTATAACGAAGTTAACCAAATTTTGCATCCTTTGCCCTTTCAGCCAGCCTGTTCGGGGGAGCGCCCTTCTTCGGAGCGCCTGGCTGTGTGCCGGAACTGGCCCTCGGACTGGGAATGGGCGTGAATGCCCTGCGCCACTGCCGCCGGAGGAAGGCTCGCACGGTGTTCAGTGATCCGCAGCTGTCCGGTCTGGAAAAGCGGTTCGAGGGACAGCGATACCTGTCCACGCCGGAGCGTGTGGAGCTGGCCACCGCCTTGGGACTCAGCGAGACGCAGGTGAAGACCTGGTTCCAGAACCGCCGCATGAAGCACAAAAAGCAGCTGCGCCGGCGCGACAATGCCAATGGTGAGTATATTGATTTCATAATCACAAATTTATTATGAGCAAATTAAATATTACGAAATTTATAATACTCAAATCAAGTTATTTAATATTCAAACCTTTTCTGGGCTGTTAAGAACAACTAGAGCGAAAAAGAGTTGCTCAAGTTTTCCAGCTTTTAGACAATGCAATATTTGAGTTAGCAATTAAATTGTCAAAAGGCATTTCGAGCAGGAGTGGTCAGCGGTTTTCAAATTGGTCACAAAGCACCAAAAACTAGACCACTGGAGTGAGTAGTTTCTTTGAGGAACTTTTGGACTATCAATTAGACCTTTTGGCTTTTAGCCGGCTCCTTGTGATGCAAAAAGTTTTGCTCAAGTTTCAACGCAAATCAAATTAGTTCTAAATTTTGTGGAAATTTCTTTGACTCTTCCATGCCGCAGAGCCCGTCGACTTCTCACGCAGCGAACCGGGCAAGCAGCCGGGCGAGGCCACCTCCTCATCCGGGGACTCCAAGCACGGCAAACTGAATCCCGGATCTGTCGGCGGCACACCCACTCAGCCGACGAGCGAGCAGCAGCTGCAGATGTGCCTGATGCAGCAGGGTTACTCCACGGATGACTACTCCGATCTGGAGGCGGACAGTGGCGACGAGGACAACTCCAGCGACGTGGACATCGTCGGCGATGCGAAACTCTACCAGTTAACATAGACAGTTCGATCGGGATGTGGACCTGGATCCTAAAGTAGTAAAGTTTTCGGTGTTTCAGTTGGGGGAAATACAACTAAAAGAGATTTTCAAATCAAAAAATATCAGTTTCTTTTACTAAATGACTTTTCTATTAGACAAGCACAGAAGTTACAAAACAACACATATATTATCAGCGCGAGCATGGTTATACCATTTTGAAAATATCTATTATTACGATTTAGTACGAACTATAGTTCCTTATAATTGTGGAAACTTACCCATCAGTTTCACCATTGAATTAATTGATTGATTATAACAGATACCATCCAGCTACTCTAGCTGTTTTGATCTTGTCCAAAAGAAACATATTTATTTTGCTATAATTATAGTTGTATTTCCCCCCAGATACATATTTGAATTGAATCGAAAAGCCGTGTAAATACCAACGAGTTCTTGAACGAGTTTTCTAGTCATGTATTAAGTCTAATAACTAATCAAATTTAGTGATTGTATTCGAGAACTTCCATTTTAAGATACATTAGTTCCCTGCGACTTCTTATCCAGAACATAGTGCTTACAATAAACGGAACGGAGCGAATTACGCGAATGCTGGAGAAGTGTTACTGGGTGGGTGGGTGGTGTAGCTTGATGCCCGCCCCCTCGCCGGGCAATCAAATCCAATTGACAACACAAAGTAGCAACTAATATGGTTAAGCAGCGGGAATACTGATGTATGGGGTTGGCGACTGCCACGCCCTGCGCATGTCCTGCCGCCCAAGTGGGCGGGCGGAAGCGGGTGGGATTGGATTGAATCGGGGTGGATGGAAATGCACTTAACAATGGCAAAATAATTGCGGGTTTTCAGACAGCCATTTTAGTGAGACACCCATTGTCAAGTGCGGAATAGAGTGAGGAGGTAAAAGTTAAATGTTTCAAATTGATTGGTAATTACGGGTTAGCAGGAATGCTCTCGAAAAAATATTAATAGTTTACCCGATTAAGAATGAGTCTTGGAGGGAATGGAGTTCCATATGCTTATATACATGTAGATACCTTTGCAGTCATCAAAACTCATGGATCTATTTGTTGAGAGAAGTTATCATTTTTAGTTTCATACTTTGGACTGTTAAGACTTTTCTTGACGTCAACGAAGCATATTCCAATTCTATTCTGGCGATTAAATGGCATATGTACATATGCTTGTTAATAATATGTATTTTTTTATATAAATTTCGAGTGTGTATTGAGTTATGCTCAACTTGGTAAACATGCGAATTAATAATATTCGGAATAATATACAACCTAAGGTCGAAGCAATGACAAGTCGCAGTCGCTTTAGCCACTTGTATTTTCCCAGTGAATACAGAAACTAATAAGTAGTACTCTTGGGCTTATCTTGCTATTGATAAGCTCAATGTGAAATAAACTGCTAGAGACGAGCCTCCCTCGATTTTAAGAGGTTGGCAATAAAAATCACAATAAATGTTTTGATTTTAGACTCTTAGTTAGTATAACTCGTATTCTCATGGACCATTTCACATCATACTTATTGTTTAAAATGTTCTCACAGTGAAGCATTTAACGATGGCATTTTCATCGGTAAGCCTGACCACTCTCCTCCGCTCTTCATATGTGGCTCCCTCTTAGTTTTGGAGCCATATGTCTGCAGCTTATGCTCCCCATCTGGACTTGGACTCTCTTCCACTCCGCTCTCTCTTCTATATACATTTTCCGTGTGTATGCTATTTACGTGCTATCAGTTGCCGTTGAAAACAAAACAAAATGTAGGAGAAGGGATGAGAAAGCCGACCATTCTATTCACTAACTTTTATTGCCGATAACTTAAATAATAGTTCAGTTAGATCATACGAATGATAAACAAATGGAAATACTGAATTTTTATAAAACATTAAAAGAATCTTCTTATATTATATATCAAGTATATTCTTCTATAATACTTTATGATTTCTTCAACTTTAATTAATAATCTATAATAGCTTAGTTATACTCTTATTAGGAATATACATCCCTAATTTTATTTATAAATGTTTAGGTAACAGTGAATATATGTACAGTACCATATACGATCCTCATTAGGATCATCAGATATTATTATTCCTTATTTCCCATTGTTATGCTCCAAGCAACTGAACCAAGTGCATATACCCTCTGATAGGGCGTGGCCGGCAGTGACGTTTCGCTGGCTTTTCTCCACCGTCGTCGTGGACGTGGACTAAAGCCAAAATTAGTCTCTTTAGATCAGCCGTCGACCGCGGTTCGTTGTTTGTTTGCCAGAGTTTGTCGATTTGTTGTAAGTGAAAGTGCATCTCTTGGGTTCTCGGGGAAGCTCCACAAATGTTTGAGGTCAATGGCGGCGTTAAGGACACGTCTGAAAGTCATTTAGATCTCCCACTGCTATGGAAGATTAATAGAGATATACGTATACTTTTCTATAGATATTATGTTTACTTATACTCTATGCGTTCATATATACTCAGTTAATCGGGTTCTACGCGGAGACGTTCCAAAAATAAATAAGGGGGCACGTGTCGATGTATCAGATCTGCCGGCAGAAATATTATTTTGTGGTTCTATATATTTTTCCATAACACATTTGTACGATTTTTTTTTTGTAGAGCAAACAGGTTATCAGCCAGTCAAATACAAAATAACAACCAGACACCACAACCACACAAACAAAAACATGCATAATCAGAGTGACAAGTTTTTGATAGTGATTTTTTATGCAACAAGCCCCCGAAAAAACCACTAGAGACAGAACGAGGTCACCGATTTGACCTTCCGATAGGGGAGCACAACCCCCTCCCTTCTACTAAGTTCTACTAAATTGGTAATTGTTTCCACCTTAATGGATCCCCACAGGAACCGCACCATTTACAGAGCGTACTGCAACTACATACATATAACCAATAATGGCGGCCAGTAGCGGTGATTGTAAGTGAAGTAGCCTGCTTCCTGCTTCCTGCCTCCTGCTCCTCCAATGTTGCCCAGCTCCTTTTGCCCCAATGTGCTTTCCTTATGGCCCACCCATATCTATACTATGCCCGCCTGCACTGCCCAAACTTGTTCCACTGACCAGAAATATTTTTAACCAGTTGCTCCAAAATAAAACCCCGCTTCAGTTGTACAGCAGTTGTACATTTAATCCATCCTAAATCCTTTCCACTGCCTATATATGTTATGTATTACTTAGCTCGTTGTCTTTATTTTCTTACAAAGTAATATTACTAATATTTAATCGATTTATTCCAATCCTATGCTAATCCTCTCCCAATCATATCCAGTAAAATTTAAAATCTTGTTTTATACTACAGTATAATTCGCTTAGCTGCATCGATAGTTAGCTGCATCGGCAAGATATCTGCATTATTTTTCCATTTTTTTGTGTAAATAGAAAATAGAAAATAGAAAAAAAAAAAATTAAGTTAGCTGCATTTTTAAGTTACCTGCATCGAGGCATTGTGCAAAGTACTCGAGGCAGCTAAGCGAATTATACTGTACAACTAAATTTTTTTGCATATAAAATAGCCAAAATGACCCAACAGAGGCCAGCTTTCGACTCCAATGCGATGACGCTGACGCGTTTCGTGCTGCAGGAGCAGCGAAAGTTCAAGAGCGCCACTGGCGATCTCTCCCAGCTGCTCAACTCCATCCAGACCGCCATCAAGGCTACATCATCCGCGGTGCGGAAGGCAGGTATCGCCAAGCTCCATGGATTCGCTGGCGACGTGAATGTCCAAGGCGAGGAGGTCAAGAAACTGGACGTGCTCTCCAACGAGCTGTTCATCAACATGCTGAAGTCATCCTATACCACATGTCTAATGGTTTCCGAGGAGAACGAGAATGTGATCGAGGTGGAAGTGGAGAAACAGGTAGGGATATATTAGAGTCTTTAAGCCTTAATACGTGACCAATTGTTACGAAATTTGGTATGAGGGTGTGAATTAGCTTTTAGCTGTCAGTTAAGATGGCTCTATCTCTAAGATCTAACCCTATATCTTCTAGCCACATTTAATGACGTTTCCCTATAATTTATTCGCTCTTCCACCTCCAGGGCAAATACATCGTGTGCTTCGATCCCTTGGATGGATCCTCCAACATAGACTGCCTGGTGTCGATCGGTTCAATCTTCGCCATTTACCGCAAGAAAAGCGATGGTCCGCCCACAGTGGAGGATGCACTGCAGCCCGGAAATCAGCTGGTGGCCGCCGGCTACGCGCTATACGGTTCGGCCACAGCAATTGTCCTGGGTCTGGGTTCGGGAGTGAATGGCTTCACTTATGACCCGGCCATCGGAGAGTTCGTGCTGACCGATCCCAACATGCGGGTGCCGGAGAAGGGAAAGATATACTCTATCAACGAGGGATATGCAGCGGATTGGGAGGATGGTGTCTTCAACTACATTGCGGCCAAGAAGGATCCCGCCAAGGGAAAGCCCTATGGAGCGCGGTACGTGGGTTCCATGGTCGCGGATGTGCATCGCACCATTAAATACGGCGGCATCTTTATCTATCCGGCAACAAAGTCCGCTCCCAGCGGAAAACTTCGTCTGCTGTACGAGTGCGTGCCCATGGCCTATCTGATGATCCAGGCTGGAGGTCTGGCCAGCGACGGAAAGATCAGCATTTTGGACATTGTGCCCAAGAAGATCCACGAGCGCAGTCCCATATTCCTAGGATCCAAGTCCGACGTGGAGGAGGCACTTAGCTACTTAAAGTGATTGTTGTGACTACAGTAACGTATCAATAAAGATCAATTATATTTTTTACTAAGAAATGCAAGTCCTTCAGCCGTTCTGCCCAAAGACTTATGCTCAAAAAAATTGACAAAACCATTTCTAATTGGCCTGAATAATTCTCAACTAGTTCTAGCTGCATTCCAGAGTGGCTTAACCTCTGGTAGTTCCTCCATTGGAGGAACTGATTTCTGAAATCAGACGGAGTGCTAGGTGCTTACTCCGCCTGTGGCCCGGTATTACAGTGCCGGCGGGATTTCGGCCCAATTAAATAATACATTTTAAAGCTAGAGGAGAGAAGATTGGTGTTGCAACCATTGAACAACTGGTATTTGTTCATCTTATAGTAAGCAAGAATTGGACAAGTCAAGTATTATGGAAACATATTTTTGAGTTGTTTAGGTACCAGCGAAGAGATTACTATACATCCATTCCAATCGTGAGATTAACGAATTAAAAGAATGGCTTAACATATATACATATGTAATATGTACTTATATAACATATATATATATGTTTAAGATTAACGAATTAAAAGAATGGCTTAACATATATACATATGTAATATATACTTATATAACATATATATATCTATATATATATGTTATATTATTATATCTTAAACAAGCTGTTCATTTCATTTAAATTATAAATTTAATTATGTCAGACTACGCATAAATTCAAAAATACAAATTTACACACGAAAGAAACCTAGAAGGCATTCGCCTTGTGCTTGGGTACAAAGGTGAAGCCTTCGGGCACTCGACCCAGCAGCGATTCACTAAGCTTTACCCAGTCAGCTGCGTTGCCGGAACTCATAAGGGTCTCCATTTCGTCGCGTCCGCGGTACTTTTGCGGTCGAGCGTTGATCTTTTGCGGCGGTGCGGTCTGCAAAGCCTCGGGTATGTATCGGTACAAGAAGGACTGCCATTCGAGGAGGAATCGGCGAGTGGTCTCCACGCCCTTGGTGTCTGAGCCCCAGTGCTCCAGTCCGTAGTTGCAGAACTTTTGCAACATCTCGTAGCGTTGCCCGGACGATGGGGACCAGGCCTGTTTCTCCTTTATCTCTTGGAATATCCAGGGCTTTATTAACGCGCCGCGTCCAATCATTACGGAGCAAACGTGAGGCGCCAGCGTCCTTCGCTCCATGTAATCCTCGTAGCTGAGTATGTCGCCATTGCCGATCACCGGCATGCACTTTGCCTTGGCGGCACACTCCTCGATGTAAGCCCAGTTGGCGTGTTTAGTGTAGCGCTGCTCCCTGGATCGCCCGTGCAGGGTCACCGCCGAGGCACCCCACTCTTCAACAAGCGGAAGAAGTTCGTGCGCTACGCTCTTGTCTGCATAGATGCCGGTGCGCATCTTCACGGTGAAGGGCAGGCGGTCCGACAGGGCTGCACAACTCCGCACTGTCAGCTCCAAGATATTGGTTCGTCGCATCAGCGCACTGCCACCGCCTTGCTGGTAGATCAGATCTATCGGGCAGCCAATATTAAGATCAATGAAGTCCACCTGGGCCGTCTCATGAATAACCTGCGCCGCCTGGTTGAGCATGTTGGGATTATTTCCGCATAGCTGGACTCCAAAGACATCTTCGCTCTGGTGTCGCTTGGTCAGGGCCCACTCCTGGCCCATACCCTTCAGGAGAGGCTGAGCGCAGGCCATCTCGCCACAGGTGATGTCTGCACCGAATTCCTTGCAGATCCGGCGGAAAGGCAAATTGCCCAACGTGGTCAGTGGCGACAACACGAGTTTCTCGCGGAAATCCACGGCGGGCTTATGGTCAGCATCTCTGCCGATAGCGGAATCATCAATTGCACAACCAGTGGCAGTTGGTTTACTCTTAGTATCCGTCTGTTTTTCTGCATCTAATATCTCGGTGGTTTCACTAGGTTGTTTTTCTCCAGTCTCTTCAGACGGATTCTTTTCCTTCTCCTGTTGTTCCTTTAGTTTTCGGGCATCCCTCAGCTTTTCAGCCATTTTAATAAGCTCCTTGCTCCGACTGAAGTCATATTCATGTTTTCGTAGACGCACTTGGAGTTCTGAAAAGGGGTTCAATTAATGAGTTTATCAAGGTACTTTAGTATCAGTTAGCTGATAGGTGCAGAAGAATTGCCCACCTGAACTGACGCCATTGCATGTGGTTGGAGGAGCATTTTCATCGTAGTCCTCCCTTTTGAGGTTCCTGCCCTGTTCATCAGTGTGGGCCTTTGCAAAGCGACAACTCACACCGCGGGCACAGTAGCCCTTGGTGGTGTACACATAACATTCAGGGCCCAAATCTTCTCCCTTGGCGGCCAAGTAGGCGTCCAGGTCGTGGACATAGCGACAGTTGGCCAGGGAACAAGGTTCTCCACCGGTTCCATCGATCAGCGAGTGGCACAGATGCGAGTACCGCTCGTCCTTGAAAACTGGGCGGTTCTAAAAATACGATATTTTGTATAGTATCTATATTATATATTATTGACGAACCTTGTTCTGTCCGCGTTTGCGTTCCTTTTTATCCCATTTCTTTTTTTCACCGGCTTCCACTTCTCCACCGTCCTCGCGTTTTCTTTTGTTTGTGTCGCTGTTTTCGGTGTTAGCTGCAGCACTGCCGCCATCGGCTTCAGTTACCAGGTATCTAAAAGGTATAAAGAGTGAATTGAATTAACCAAATATTCGCCATTAAGCTTACTTACTCTGGTTTGATGTAGCAAATACCGGAATCCATTTCACAATAAACAATCGCACGTGTTGGTATGCGTCTTCTTCTACCTTGTTTTTGTCAATCAGCTGCTTGTGATGATTTATCGATAGAAGAAAAGATATTGGTCGCGTTCAGCATAACTGTGAATTGAATGGATTTCACTGGTTATTAACTAATAAATACTAAAATTAATCCACGACTTACGTGGCAATGATGAGGTCTCCTCCACCCTTAAATTGGTAATTTAGAAGTTTTTGCCCGAGCTAAATTAGATGACACCGATTTATTTCCCTCCGTGGTCACAGTGAATCAGTCACTTTTTGCAGGTCTGCTCATCGCTATTGTATAATGCCGCCTGCGCGATGGTGCAAATCTTTAAATTCCTGTTAAAATCCAGCAAATCTGTGAGAACATTACTATTATACCTAAATCAAAAGTAATATCAAAAGGTTTTAATGCCCAGACCGGTCGTGCCCACTTCCGGCCCACTTTTCTGGACACACTGCGCCTAGCGGTTCGTGGAGGACATGGTGGAAATGGACTGCCCAAATACGGAGGAGTTGGTGGCCAAGGCGGTTGCGTCTACTTGGTGGCAAAGGAAGGACTCACCCTTCGCAAGGTCGTCCAGGGATTGAAGGATAAGCGAGTGGCAGCATCCAGTGGCGAGGACAGTAGCAAAGCCAGCATCTTTGGACGCCGTGGAGCTGACCAGAGGATCGAGGTGCCTGTGGGCGTCCAGGTATATGACGACCAACAAAAACTCATCGCCGACCTCGACGAGCACGAGGCGACATGCATTGTGGCGGGCGGAGGTACTGGCGGATGCACGGCCACAAATTTTCTGGGACGTCCCGGGGAGAATCGCACTGTAAATCTGGACCTAAAGCTAATAGCAGATGTGGGTCTCGTGGGATTCCCCAACGCTGGCAAAAGCACCCTTCTTAAGGCCGTGTCCAATGCCAAACCAAAAATTGCAGCTTATCCCTGTGAGTTATTGCTAGATCAAGTTGGTATTTAATCATTAACTAACAACTCCTACCTCAGTTACCACCATCCGACCCCAGATTGGAACCATCGAGTACAGGGACCTGCGCTCCATCACAGTTGCCGATCTTCCCGGTCTGATCGAGGGCGCCCACGCGAACTTCGGCATGGGTCACAAGTTCCTGAAGCACATCGAACGCACCCGCCTGCTGGTCTTCATGGTGGATATATTCGGCTTCCAGCTGAGTCCCAAACATCCGCATCGCGACTGCTTGGCCAATGTGTATGCGCTCAACAAAGAGTTGGAGCTCTACGATCCATCGCTGCTGGAGAAGCCCAGTGTCCTGCTGCTGAACAAAATGGACAAGGAGGGTGCCCACGAGATCTTTACCAAAGTTAAGCCGCTCGTCAGCGATTTGGCCAGCGGACTTGAACAGTGCCCCGAGGAACTGCGTCCGAAACAGGTGCTCAATTTCGACAGCATTGTCCCCATATCGGCCATGAACTCGTCGAAGATCACGCAAGTGAAATCCCAGCTAAGGAGGACCCTGGTGCGGCTGGCTGAGAAGCAGTTCCTGGCGGACGAGGATCAGGTCAAGGAGAAGCTAAGACAGCGCGTTGGGGTGGTGGGTCCAAAAATTACCTAGTTGTTATTGCAAATAGTTTTGTGAGCGGCTTAAGAAATTAAATTAAATTTGTAGCAGCGGAAATGTACTGCAAACTGACTTCTTATTCTTAAATTAGTTTTTCTACAAAATACGAAAGGCAGTAAGACAAGAAGAATACTTCTTATAAAGCATCCTGTGTGTTTAATTCTTTGTCGGAAATCAATTTGAAAACTTTACCAAGAACTGAAATTAAAAATTGTTTCTAACTTTGTTACTGCAGTAAGTGAGTAAGATTCGATAGAACAAAGTGTAAGTCCTTGGGTAGAATCCTTTGAATTGAATTCGATTTCGAAAGCTTTCCATGCGATGGAAAAGCTCCCACACCGATAGAACTGCTATCGATAGCTGGTCACTGTGGCCCCACCGCTAAGTGCGCTCCACAAACAGTTTGTTGTTGTGTCTCGCTGGACGTTTCGTTCGTCGCGCGTTCGGGAGCGAAATAAAGCGTAAAATGGTCAAAACCCTTCGCCCGCTTCGAGCCAATATTAAGTGCAATTGCCGAGCTGTTGCAGAGTGCCATGTGTGAGTTGCCGCGGCAGTTGGAAAATGCGAAATCTAAAGGACAATAGCAACAATGCCAGTTCGATACATACACACAGACGGGGGCCGATGAAAAACTGGTATATAAAAGACGCCAAAAGCTTGCGAAAAAGAGAGCTAACGCGCCCCTAACTTGGCCGCAGGATAACATACCACAAGGCGAACCGAAAGCAGGCGACACTTACCAGTGGGCAGCATAAACACAGGCAGCACCGCGTCCGTGATGTCACAACAACACCCCCATCACGCCCACCCCCACCACTACGCCCACCACTACCCGCCCCCCGTGACGCCCATGTCCCTGCAGCAGCAACAGCAGCAGCAGCAGCATCAGCAGGCGCAGCTGTCGCCTCAGCAGCAGCAGCAGCAGCACGCCAATTGGTACTCACATGTTGCTTCCTACCCCACACCACACTCGGCCTTCGGCCCCGCCCCCGCCCCCTCTTGCAAGGCCGCCAACAACAGTGGCAGCGGCAACAACAACAACAACATCATGGGCGGCGGGGGATACGGGCCAGGAGGTGGTGGCGCGCAGGGCTATTATGGCGCCGCTGGCGGTGGCCTCAATGTCAGTGGGGCGGTGGTGGGTGGTGGTGGGCCGAACTACGGCCTTGGGGCCAACACAGTGGCATATGCCCACAACCAACTGCTGCAGTATCAACAACAACAACAACAGCAGCAACAACAACAGCAGCAGCAGCAACAACAGCACCAGCACCAGCATCTTCCACAGCACATAAGCCAACAAAGACCCTATATGGGCCACAATATCATGACCGGCAGCTATCCCTATATCAAAAGCGAACCCATGGAGGCCTACCAGCAGCCCCCGAATCCCATGGCTCCGCCCCCGGCACCAGAAGTATTAATAAAATGTAAGTTCCCGAAAATGAGTATCTAGTACGATTAATATTAGTTAGTAATCATATTTAAAGTTTACTACCGGGTATACTTCCTTGAAGCGGTTTTACAGTGGGTTGGGTTTTTGTGTATACTTAAAGAGATTCCCAGAGAACCAGGAGACGAAAGTAGCTATTATAAAAATGAGAGTAATTCTTTTAATTACTATGCAAATTAAAGCACACAAGCGCGAAATAATGTAAATTTATGGCAACTGAAACACTAAATTTTGCATAGCTGCCGATTCAGATTAAAGACCAAATATGTTGATTTATTAAGCCCCTTGAATGGGGAAGTAAAAATATTCAAATCTAAAATCCCTTTACGCCGAAGAAAGTCCGAAAAACCTAAACGCAAAATCCGCCTTTGCCATAGAAACAGATACAGAATACACGCATTATATATCAAACTAACTTGGGGCCATTTTCTTATAAGTAGCGTAGTTTCAGCTCCATTTTGGCGTCGAATCAATAAAACGTTTGTTGAGTTTCGCTGAGGTTTGGCGCTTATTTCGTTCGGATGGTTTTCGGATTCGAATTCGGATTCTGATTCGGTTCCACCGCTCGTCAACCTACGGCTCTGTATCTGTATCTTGCTCTGTTCGGTTCCGTACCGTGGCGTACAATTTGGTTCTGTTTGCGCGACTCTCGGTATGTGCGAGATGGTATACGGTTGTCAGTATGTATCCATTTGGCAAATGTGTACTCGGATAGATGCTTTATACTACCGGCGTAACCTATTCAGTTCGATTCGTACGCACACATGTGCATGCATGCACTCGTATGTCCAGTGAGTGTGCATATCATCTCCCTCCTCACATTTTTTGGAACGGGTTGTGGTGGGCCACTGTCTTTCAAGTCGCTTCTTATGTAACTTGCTCCCGTAGACTAACCTACAAATTATTGGTCCCGCCCCGCACTCCCGGTGCCATTTCGATGGGCGTGTGGGCGGGGCTGAATGCAGAGAGACAAAGACAAATATTATTGGGTACGACGCCCAAAACATTGATACCATAGGTAATGATTCTCAGTCTCTCCAACATGTTCGCGTAATCCGGATATCAACATAAGTATCCGGATGCAGAAGGCAAAGTTGCTAATAAATATAAACACTAAGTCGGACATACGAATGAATATTGGTGCTTTTTACTTTTAATTGACCAATCAATGAGTCCAATAGCTATTACTTCAAGAATGATTTTAATATAGTTCAAATGCGAACAGCCTAGTTGGTACCATAAATAATGTAAATAGAAGAAATTTCTGCTTGTCTGCAGAGCACTCGGTTATCTATCAATTTTATGTAGGGGCAGTTAATTCTTATCACCAACCAATGGAGAGTACAAAATACAATTCGGAACCATAGAAACAGCAAACAGTGGATACAGAATTTTCATCTGCGCATAGTTTTAGCATTTCGCGGTTATATAAATCTTTGAATTAATCGCCAGCATTAATAAGTTAGATTATAGACATATTTATTATTCCTTTGAACCAAGTATTATATGTACATTACTTTGGTTTTAAAAGTAAAAAAAATAGTAATCAAATATTTCTTGAACAGCGGAACCCATTGACGAGCATTCCTACAAGTCCAACTATATAGACGACAATACGCCATTTGCTGACTTCAGCAAATTCAGCGAATTCAGCGAGGACATGCTAAGTCCGAAAGTGGAGCTGACCGTAAAGGATGAGTCCTACGGAAGGGTGAGTTTATAATGGTTCCTTGCCGAAACTCACCGTAGTCATAATTTCTATTCTCTAGACCACTAGCAGTTTCCTGCGTCGCAAACAACAATCGGATCGGGGCAATGAAAGTCTGCCCATCTGCCAGCGCTGCAAGGAGGTCTTCTTTAAGAAGCAGGTCTATCTCCGCCATGTGGCCGAGAGCAACTGCGGCATCCAGGAGTACGACTTCAAGTGCAGCACATGTCCCATGTCCTTCATGACCACCGAGGAGCTGCAGCGGCACAAGCTTCACCACCGGGCCGACAGGTTTTTCTGCCACAAATACTGCGGCAAGCACTTCGACACGATCGCTGAGTGCGAGGCGCACGAGTACATGCAGCACGAATACGATAGCTTTGTCTGCAACGTAAGAAGCACATATCATTGGCGTCTTGGAACACTATATCATTGATCGTCCATTTGCAGATGTGCTCCGGCACCTTCGCTACGCGGGAACAACTGTACGCCCACCTGCCGCAGCACAAGTTCCAGCAGCGCTTCGACTGTCCCATCTGCCGCCTATGGTATCAGACGGCTCTAGAGCTTCACGAACATCGTCTGGCTGCTCCATATTTCTGCGGCAAGTACTACACGGGCGGACAGTCATCTTCTGCGTCCCAGTCGCAGGCGCAGCAGCACCAGACCAACTACAAGCTGCAGGACTGTCATATGGCAACCATGGAGAGTAAGTTAGGAAACATAAGTAAACAAAAAAAAAAAAAACACCATTTCTAACGTGCTTTTTCTCTGTGTTTTAGTGCCCACAACCCCGCACCACAAAACCACTCCATCCGGCTCGTCTTTGCCAGCGACGGCTGCACTGAATTCTCTACTGCAGCAGCGTCAGGCAAATGCCGACGGAGCTGCCATGTTCGCAGCATCCGCAATGAAGAACGAAGTGAATGTTAAGATGGAGCGGAGCTACAGCAACTCTACCAGCGAGTCATCCTACAGCGTTCAGGACAGTGGCTACAATAATGCGTATGGAAGCGACAGCTCAATGCACGCAGGAGCGATCGCCGGGCCCCAGGCGCACTCCTCAACGCTGGACGACTCCGAGGACGCCCTGTGCTGCGTTCCTCTGTGTGGCGTGCGCAAGAGCACGAGCCCCACGCTTCAGTTTTTCACGTTCCCCAAGGACGAGAAGTACCTCAATCAGTGGCTGCACAACCTCAAGATGTTTCACATACCCGCCGCCAGCTACGCAAATTTCCGCATCTGTAGCATGCATTTTCCGAAGCGCTGCATTAACCGCTACTCTCTGTGCTACTGGGCCGTTCCCACGTTCAACCTGGGCCATGACGACGTGGCCAATTTATACCAAAACAGGGAACTCACTAACACCTTCACCACCGGCGAGGTAGCGCGCTGCAGCATGCCTCACTGTACAAGTCAGCGGGGTGAGAGCAACTTGAAGTTCTACAACTTTCCCAAGGACATCAAAAGCTTGATCAAGTGGTGCCAGAATGCACGACTTCCCGTTCAGGCGAAGGAGCCGCGTCATTTTTGCAGTCGCCACTTCGAGGAGCGCTGTATTGGCAAGTTCCGTCTGAAGCCGTGGGCGGTGCCTACTTTACACCTAGGTGCCCAATATGGCAAGATCCACGATAACCCAAAGAATTTGTACGTTGAAGAAAAACGCTGCTGCCTCAACTTCTGCCGCCGTAGCCGATCCTCTGACTTCAATATGTCGCTATATCGATTTCCCAGAGATGAAGTTCTCCTGCGACGCTGGTGCTACAATCTCCGCTTGGATCCCGGAGTGTATCGTGGGAAAAATCACAAAATATGCAGCGCCCACTTTATCAAAGAGGCGTTGGGTCTGCGCAAACTATCACCAGGTAAGTTTGAACGGAATTGCTGCGTTTGTAAAGAATATTTAAATGATTTCTTAATGTAGGGGCCGTTCCGACGCTTCATCTGGGTCACACTGATACCTTCAACATCTACGAGAACGAATTGTGGCCACCGCCAACGGCACCCAACAGTCACAGCAGTGGCCTCCAGCACCAGACGCAACAACATTCCTCGCAACACTCACTGCAGCAGCAATTGCATAGCAAATCGTACCACCGGCAATCGGCGGCCTCCACGTCCTCCTCCGCCAGTTCGGCAAACTCTCACTACGTGGATCCTGATCTAAGCGCCTCTTACCTGGGCTTAGGTGCCAGTGGATCTTCTGCAATGAATGCCAGCGACAGCATGGACGTATGTTGTGTGCCCAGTTGTGAGAGCAAGAGGCACAATAATGAGAACATTACATTCCACACCATACCACGTCGACCGGAGCAGATGCGCAAGTGGTGCCATAATCTGAAAATACCCGAAGAAAAGATGCACAAGGGTATGAGGATCTGCAGCCTGCACTTCGAGCCCTATTGCATCGGCGGTTGCATGCGTCCATTTGCGGTGCCTACGCTTAACTTGGGTCACGATGACGACGATATTCATAGAAATCCGGATGTGATCAAGAAGTTAAACATCCGGGAAACGTGCTGCGTCGCCGTGTGCAAACGAAATCGAGACAGGGACCACGCGAATCTGCACCGTTTCCCAAGCAATGTGTCCTTATTGACCAAGTGGTGTGGCAATCTGCAGCGTCCTGTTCCGGATGGAAGTAAACTTTTCAACGACGCCATTTGTGAAGTGCACTTTGAGGAACGATGTCTGCGCAACAAAAGACTAGAGAAGTGGGCAGTGCCGACACTATCGTTAGGCCACGAAAACATCCCATACCCGCTGCCAACGCCGGAACAGGTTACGGAGTTTTACTCTCGACCCACTGCGCCCAATAATGGCGAGGAACAGGGAGAGTGCTGTGTGGAGACGTGCAAGAGAAATCCAAGTGTGGACGACATCAAGCTTTATCGGCCGCCGGAGGAAGCTTCCGTGTTGGCCAAATGGGCGCACAACCTGCAGACGGAGAGCAGTCAACTGACAAGCATGAGGATCTGTAATCTTCACTTTGAGGCACACTGCATCGGCAAGCGGATGAGACCTTGGGCTATTCCAACACTGAATCTGGCAGGCACAATAGAGAATCTCTACGAGAATCCGGAGCATTCGATGCTGTACAAGCGGCGGACTCACATGAAAGCCAAGCAATCGGCTTCCGTGAAGCCCACTTGGGTGCCCAGGTGCTGTCTTCCGCATTGCCGCAAAGTTCGGGCTCTCCACAACGTTCAGCTTTATCGCTTCCCCAAGCTCAATCGCTCCACTCTGGCTAAGTGGGCGCACAATCTGCAGGTTCCTATGGTTGGCAGTGCCCAGCGCCGTCTATGCTCGGCTCATTTCGAGCCGCACGTGCTGAGCAAGAAGTGCCCGGTGCCGCTGGCGGTGCCCACATTGGACTTGAATGCGCCGCCCGGCTTGAAGATTTACCAGAATCCAGCCAAGCTCAAGGCTAGCAAGCTGTGTCTGCAGCGCGTGTGCATTGTCGAGAGTTGTCGCAAGACGCGGGCGCAGGGCGTCCAGCTCTTCCGACTGCCACATAGTCCAACGCAGCTGCGCAAGTGGATGCACAACATCAAAACGCGTCCCAGAGCGGCGATGAGGGCCCAATACCGTGTGTGTTCCCGCCACTTTGAGACACACTCTTTCAATGGCCGGAGACTGAGCGCTGGCGCCATTCCCACCCTGGAACTGGGTCATGACGACGAGGACATCTATCCCAACGAAGCGCAGGCCTTTGCGGACGAGCACTGCGTGGTGGAGGGCTGCGAGGCATCCAAGGAACAGCCTGACGTGCGACTCTTCCGCTTTCCCACAGAGGATGACGATATGCTATGGAAGTGGTGCAACAATCTCAAAATGAACCCGGTGGATTGCACCGGCGTACGCATATGCAATAAACACTTCGAGGCAGATTGCATCGGGCCCAAGCACTTATACAAGTGGGCTATTCCCACCGAGGAACTGGGTCACGACGACGCCGACATCGAGCTAGTGCTAAATCCCAAGCCGGAGGACAGGTATGTGGATCCTGTGTTCAAGTGCATCGTACCGACCTGCGGAAAGACGCGTCGCTTCGACGAAGTCCAGATGAACAGTTTTCCCAAGGACGCGAATCTCTTCGAGCGATGGAAACACAACTTGCGGTTGGAACACCTCAGCTTCCACGAACGCGATCGGTACAAGATATGCAACTCTCACTTTGAGGATATATGTATTGGGAAGACGCGGCTTAACATAGGTTCGATTCCGACTCTAGAATTGGGTCACGACGAGACAGACGATCTGTTCCAGGTAAATCCGGCGGAGCTGCAGAGCAACCTTTTCGGACGACAGCGGCGAGTACACGACGAGTCGGGCGGTATAATCATCAAGCAGGAGTTTTCCGAGTCGGAGGACGTCAAAACGGACGTGTCTGATGCCAAAGATTTCAATACGAGACAGGTAAGTTTTCTATTCTTAGAGGAGCAATAATTAGCCAGTTTAATTCGTATTTTCTTTAAGGTTAAGCTCAGAAAGACTATGTCCGATCTGAAGTGTTGTGTGCGCAGTTGTGGGCGCAGTCGACTGGAGCACGGAGCGCGCCTCTTTCCATTTCCCACCGGCAAGCAGCAGCACCTGAAGTGGCGCCATAACCTGCGCCTGGAACCCGACGAGGTGGACCGATCGACACGGATTTGCAGTGCGCACTTCAATCGGCGCTGCATTGATGGCAAGCAGCTGAGAAGCTGGGCAATGCCCACGCAACAACTGGGCCACCAGGAGCAGCCGATCTACGAGAATCCGAAAAACATACCAGGATTCTTTACGCCCACCTGTGCTCTGAGTCATTGCCGCAAGCGTAGGAGCATTGACAACGATCTCCGCACCTATCGATATCCGAGGAGTGAGGATCTTCTGGAGAAATGGCGGGCGAATCTGCGTCTGGCGCCGGATCAGTGTCGCGGCAGGATATGTGCTGACCATTTTGAGTCACAGGTGCGTGGAAAGTTGAAGCTGAAAACGGGAGCGGTGCCTACTCTAAATCTGGGCCATGATGAGGGCTTAATATACGACAATGAGGCTATAAAGGTGGGCATGACCGAAGAAGAGGAAGGCAGCTCGGAGATGACACGACTGAAACCCAAAAGAGAGCTGATTGATGAAGAGGAAGAAGAACTAGAGGCTGAGGAGGAGCCCCATGAGCACGATATGTACGATGAAGACGAGAAGGACGGCCACTATTTCGATCCTCTCGAACTGGTCGAGACCTTTGCCGAACATCCAAGTGACGATGAAGCCGAGTATCGTGGAGATGAGGAGGATGAGCGCGACGAAGATGAGGACTTGGACGAGGCGGAGCACTTTCATCCGGACAACCCACCCACTCCCCCAACCATCCCTCTGCGTCGCGAAAAGCCCGCGAATAATGTGACGCCCATTTGCTGTCTAAGGCACTGCAGAAAGGAACGTACTGCTTTTCATCTACTTAGCACCTTTGGCTTTCCCAAGGATCGCCAACTGCTGCTCAAGTGGTGCGCCAATCTACACCTGAATCCGGATGACTGCATCGGCCGCGTTTGCATAGAGCACTTTCAGCCGGAGGTATTGGGAACCCGAAAGCTGAAGCAAAATGCGGTACCCACTCTCAATGTGGGCCACGATGAGCCACTTAGATACTCTTGTAATGGAATGGATCTTGACCAGGAGCAATTGCAGCCACAGCACTCGGTTTTTCGGCTTTGGAGCCTAAAACACTGCCGCAAAAGGAAACTGACGGAGCCGCCGGACATCCGCCAAAACAAGTGGAGTGCGGAAGTGCGGAAGATGCAGAGATTGAGGATGGAAATGAAGATGAAGATAGGGAGGGAGATCAAGCTGGAGGTGCAGACGGAGAGGGAAATGAAGTCCAAGGAAAAGACTCCAACGACGAGTCTCGGAAAGATTAAGTTGGAAATATGTTGCATCAACTCCTGTGCGAATGACGACGTTAACCAACTACTTCAGCTGCCTGAGGATCAAAATCTCTTAAGAAAGTGGCAGCATAACCTAAAGTTATCCGTGGACACGGACTTCAAGGAAATCCAAGTGTGTCTAAAGCACTTTGAGGAGCAAGTGGTGCAAAACGGAAAGCCCTTGGAGCAGGCTGTACCCACCTTACAGCTAGATCAAAACAGTTGGAACATCTACAGAAACAGCGGGAATTGCCTGTTTCCAGAGTGCAGTAATTCTTCATCGGACCAGTTAAGCTTTGTTGATTTACCTGGAAATGCGGTCATAAGAGATGCCTGGATGAGTCACCTCAATTTGCCACCCAGCAGTGAGGGTCTTCTTTGTAGTGAGCACTTTATGCAACTCTTTGAACAGGTGGAGTACCCCAAGGTATTGGCCGCACAAGATTTGGAAGACTTGCAGTGGATTGTTGACGAACTTAGATGCGCTGTTCCCAGTTGTTCATCCAAATCTGATGGGGATCTTCAGCTTATCCCTTTTCCGAAAAAGGATGCTACCCTTTTGAAGTGGCTGCAAAACACAAAGATATCTTACGATCATTTAAAGCACAAAAGCTATCGCATATGTGTTCTTCATTTCGAGCCGACTTGCCTAGAGGCGAATTTTCCGAAAGCTTGGGCTATACCCACCTTGCATTTAAACCACGATGACGAGCTTCATTTGAATCTCAGGCCTGAATCTCGCAGTGGTACACCAAACAGCAACTCTAGACTAACTCCATTGAGAATTAAAACAGATCTGACCTCCTTGGGAAGTCCATGCTCGAGTGCAAGTCCTAGTCCTCGAGGCAGGATCAGAATATGTTGTATTTCCACATGTGGACAGATTGGAAGTAGTCAAGTTCGACTCTACCGCTTTCCCACCGAAGAGCAGGCCCTACTCCGGTGGCTGGTGAACACGCAGCAGCAACCTCGCATTGTGGACCCTGCAGAGCTATATGTGTGCCAATCTCACTTTGAACCAGACGCCATTTGCAAAAAACAACTTCGTTGCTGGGCAGAACCCACCTTAAACCTGGGCCACGACGGGTTTGTTATCCCCAATGCCAAGCACAATGGAAACATTGCTGGGGGCCAGGATACTGAGGAGGCGATGAGGCTTATCCGGGAGCGCTATTGCTCCGTACTGACTTGTTTCCAGGCTGAAGCTAGCGGTGTAAGACTTTATGAGTATCCCAAGGATATGCCAACTATACGAAAGTGGGCAGCCGCGTGTAGACATCGCTCCATGCAGGCCAGCAGCCATGGATTCAAGGTATGCCAGTCTCACTTCGCACCGGAATGCTTCGAGCCGGACACATTAAATTTGATTGAGGGATCCGTTCCCACTCTGGAGTTAAGTAGAGGCGACATCGAAAGACACTGCCTAGTGTCTGGATGTGAAAAGGATGCATCTGAAGGACGTCTGCGCTATTACAAGGTGCCAAAAACCACTGCTCAACTGAATGCTTGGAGCAACAACCTGAAGATCAGTTGCCAGGACCTCGGATTGGGGGAGCAGCTCATCTGTGAGCGTCACTTTGAGCCCTTTTGCTTCGGTGCCCACAAAGGATTACGCCCTGGCGCACTGCCGACTCTCATGCTAGGCCACGACGAAGAGGTGGAGATGTTACCGAACCCAGAAATTCTCTGGCAGAAAAAAGCCGAGGTTTGCTGTGCCACTGCATGTGGTCGAATATGGCAGCCTGGAGACCCTAAGTTTAGTGGATTTCCAAAAACATTGGCGTTGGCTAAGAAATGGATTCATAATCTTCAACTGAGCGTAGAAAATGACCAACTGGGTAGTCTGAAAGTCTGCAGTGTGCATTTCGAAGCCTCTCTTTTCAATAAAAGTGGCTTAATATCGGGTTCCATACCCACACTGGAGCTGGGCCATTCCTCTCAGGATATATTTCAGTCGGACATCCAAAACATGGGTAAAAGTTTAAAGTTTGAAAGGAGAGCCATAGTATCGGATCTTGATTGCATTTATCCTGAGTGCAAGGAACTGTGCAAAACCGTGTCATTCAATCTGCCCCAAGAAGAAGACCTACGGACAGCGTGGCTCCGTCATTTGAAGATCAAAGAGCCGTCGAGTGGTGTCGGTCAGCTATGCCCACTACACTACGTTATTCTTTACGAGCTAAGTATCAAAAGTTTTCCGGAGCACGTTTCAAACCGATTTCTTGAAGAAAACTACTATTCTGCTCGAAACAACAGGCGCGTCAAAATCGTTAGTTGCGCGGTTAAAGGTTGTGAAATGATCAGGCCGCGGGATAAGGTGCTCCTGCACGGGTTGCCGCAAAGGAAGGACATACTGAGAATGTGGGTTGAGAATGGCCAACTGGAGATTACGGAGCCGCAGCAGCAATATATGCTTAGGGTATGCCGCAATCACTTTGAGTCCCGATGTTCGTTTGACGACAGGCGGCTGCATCCGTGGAGCGTTCCAACTCTGAACTTACCTGGAAATCCGGTGCATCAAATTCCCACTAAGGAGGAGTGGCAGGAAATGACGATAAAATTGACCCAGGAAGCCGATACAATTAAATTGGAGAGAGAGGAGGAACTGGAGGAGCAAGAGCCGCTCGAGGAGGAAGCGGGTGACTGTTCTCTTCTAGAGCCTATTGTAAGAATGGAACACATCGAGTCCGATGAAGAAGACTCTGAGATGCAGGCTCTGGAGGTCCTTCTGGAGGTTGGTCACGTTGAGCGGATGGACAGCTACGAAAGAGTGGACGAGTCATATACCGAACAAGCCGTCTACCAATCTAATGGCGTTCGAAACCAGTACAATGCCAACCACTGCGCCGTTGAAGGATGCGAAGTGACCGTTGAGGACGTGGGCGGGACCATCAAGCTGCACAAGTTCCCCGCATCTTCGGAGGCCGCTAGGAAGTGGATGCACAACACCCAAGTCGATATGGATGAGAAGTTCTGGTGGCGGTATAGAATTTGCAGTTACCATTTCGAGCAGGAGTGCTTTCAGAGCGCCAGGATAAAGAAGGGAGCGATGCCCACTCTTCTCCTGGGACCTAAGAGACCGGATAAGGTGTACGACAATGAATTCGCATTGCAGGAGACTGAGGAGCTCATTTTGCCTGAAGACCTTGAGTTTGAGGATACAAAAAAGCCGAAAAGGGAGGTAATAAAACTGTGTCTGCCAACTCCGGCTCCGCCACGAAAGTCCAGTAAGTTTTGTCAGATCGAGGGATGTATGAATCACCTGACCACTGAAAACATAACGTTGCACAAATTTCCCCATTCGGAGGACATGTGCCTCAAGTGGCAGCACAACACGCAGGTGCCTTTCGATCCTTTCCACCGGTGGCGATACCGGATATGTAGTGTCCATTTTCATCCGGTGTGCTTGCTTAACATGAGACTAGTCCATGGCAGTGTGCCCACATTAAAACTAGGTAGCAAGTCTCCCACCGAACTGTTCGACAACGACTTCGAAGCCATTAACCTCAGGCTGGACAAGAAGTTGGGGACTGACCACAGTACCGTGCAGATAAAGGAGGAGGATGAAGATTCAATGCCGTCCCTGGAACCAGAACCGCAGCTTCACGAAGACCAAGAGGTGGAGGACTCAGAAGCTATGCAAATACCCTTAAACCAGACAAATTGGAAGGGCCAACTGCGTTTGCTTGTGAAGCAGGAAAAGGTGACCTACAACCAGGTGAAGTCAGGATACGATAAGTGCTCCTTAAGTCATTGCCAGCGGCAGAGATCTAAGCATGGCGTCCACATCTACAAGTTTCCCAAGTCGAAGCTCCAACAGGAGCGTTGGATGCACAACCTCCGCATCCGCTACGATGAGCGAAGGCCATGGAAGTTTATGATCTGCAGCGTGCATTTCGAGCCTCACTGCATCAGCCTGCGGAAGCTGCGCGCCTGGGCAGTTCCCACCCTGGAGCTAGGCGATAATGTGCCGGAGAAGATCTTTACGAACGAACAGTGCCATGAACTCTCCACCGATCGCAGCGAGGCGGAGAGCGATGCCGATGAGGAGGACGGGCTGCAGGAGGACGAGGAGGAGGAGGATGACTACGAAGAGGAAATCGGCCCGGAGGTGCGCATCAAGCGGGAGCGGCGTTCCAAGCTGGATCCTTGGCCACCCGGGCAGGTTCCGCCGTGGAAAGTTAAGCAGTGTTGTCTTCCTTACTGCCGAGCCTTCCGTGGCGATGGCATCAAACTGTTTCGGCTGCCCAACAACCGAACCTCCATACGCAACTGGGAGCTGGCGACGGGCATGGTGTTCAAGGAGTCGCAACGAAACACTCGCCTGATTTGCAGCCGACACTTTGAACCCGAGTTGATTGGCGTAAGACGTCTCATGCGAAACGCCATTCCCACGAGGCACTTAAGTCCCCAGGCACCATCCGATGAAGTGAAGAGAAAGCCGGATCCTCCACTCCCAATCGCAACCTGTTGCATGGCTGACTGTCATCATAATGGAAATGTTAAGCTGCACAAGTTTCCTAGTGGTAAGTAAAGAAACCCAATATAAGACCCATGTAACTTTTATTATTTCTTTTATTAAAGACCCAGCGCTACTTAGGCAGTGGTGCCAGGCACTCAGGCTCACGGATACCCAGAGGTACCGGGGCAAACATATCTGCTCGGTCCACTTGCCCACCGACAGGACGGTCAGCTGCGTCATCTGCGGAGTGGAAAACGCCCAGTTGCCGATGCTGGACTTTCCAGAGCAGCGCAATCAGCGAGCCAAGTGGTGCTACAATCTCAAGATCGAGGCCATACCCAAGTGGGACCACTCCAAGCACATCTGCTGTCGTCACTTTGAGTCGCATTGCTTCCTCCAGCCGGGTGAACTGCGTCCAGGTGCAATACCCACACTGCAGCTGAACCACGACGACACGAATATATTCCTCAGCGACTTCGCCACTAGTCCGACCGGCAATCGGATCAAGGACGAGCCGCTGGACAACGACGACATGCTGCTGGTTTAGTCTACCTACATGAAATCATTTTAGTCTAGTTTTAGCTGTACCATTTTATAGACCTTTTTGTACAACCATTGTACAATGCCACATCACGTCTTCTAGTTTTACCACGTAGTCTCTACCGGTGATTTTAATGCGTTATTAATTCATAAGTGGCTTGTGAAGAAAAGATATGCCATACAAAGAAACAAACACAAAATGTTCCTTAAGTTTTTGTTTTTACTTATTATACATACGTACTTTAACTGTGAGATAAATGTGTTTTAGTTTCCGTAATACTGTCATATATGAACTATAGATAATATATCTATAATATCCTGTAATATCCTTGAGCGTATATGTGTATGTAGACTTGTAGATGGCCCAATATTAGTTGGAGGTTTTCTAAATATACATCATAATGAAACTGAAACTAGCTTACTTCTTCTGGGAGATCCAAACGGAGGTCGTCTTTCCTATATAAACCTAAGCACTATCTAGCACTACATCCGACTCACTGGAATAGGAATGCTTATTCTGAACTTTCTATTGTTTGTTAACGATCCTGATTAAGAATATCTTATAGGGTCGAAAACGATGAATTTTACTTGTAAAATACTCTTCAACGAATGCACTCTACAAGTTAAGTGTATCAAAGAGTGCCTATTCGAAATTGGCGGGCATGTCATCGATAAAAGAAACCAATCGGAAAACGATCAAATAAACAGGATCTGATCTGGCCGGGCAGCCAGCTGCTTTTAATCTTATCGCAATTATATTAAGCATCCTCAAAGCGAAAACAAAACAAGAAGGTAACATTTGGAACTCTCTCAACAACTCAATACAACACCGACCTGTTGTATACCCACTTGTGTGCACCAGGAGAATAGTCAGTTCCGGTTCTTCCGTTTTCTGAGCTATGAGAATACTCTAATCCAGTGGTTAGTAAATACCCAGATGAAGCCAAGTCTGGTTAGCACGAGCTTTGCCTTATTCCAGTTTTACTTTGAACCCAAAGCTGTACAAGAAACTCAGCTTCTGAGGTCGGCGGTGCCAACATTGTTCCTCGGCAACGAGGAGTATTTGATTCCGAAATACATTGAGGAGGAGTATTTGATTCCGAAATACATTGAAATACATTTGGGAACACTACTGCTCTGTACTAAGTTGCTTTCGGAGCAAGGATGAAGGTGTCCTTCTATTTGAATACCCGGACGATTAGGAAATGCGCGGAAAATGGGTACACCGGTGCAGTCATAACCTAAAGCCAATCGAAAGCCAAAGATTCCGGTTGTGCCAGCCCCATTTTTCTATTGACTGCTTCCGCTTGTTTGTGAAATCAATGCCAACTAAAATGTTATTCCATTGCCTGGTGACAGGATGTGTGAAGGATACGGATGCTCCTTTCGGCTTTCATAAACTTTCAAAGGTCCCAGTGGAGCTAGATCCGTGGGCCAAAAACGTATTAATTCCCTATTCTGATCTCCTGCGAGACGATATTCGCGTTTGCCATCGAAACTTCGAGATCTACTGATTTACGAAGGACCTGAGACTCCAACCTGGATCGCTGCCCACATTACTCCTGGGCCACGGCCAAAAAGTCCAGTCTAATCCACCGAGTATTATTCGATCGGATAGTCTGAAGTTTGCATGTATTGTTCCCGGCTGTGGGCGCATTCGGCAAGCTGGTGACAATTCGTTTTCCTCCTTCCCAAAGTCCCAGCAACTGACCAGAAAATGGATACACAACATTGGATTAGAGGCCACCTACAGCAAAGTGCAGACAAGTACGATTTGCCATGACCACTTCGAGGAACAATGTTTTAGGATGTGCCGTGCAGTAAAACGAGTGGAGCCGAGTTGCATGCCAACCCTGAAACTTGGCCACCTCGATCGCGACCTTCACTTGTCCAACTTCAATTACCACAAAAAAAATTATTACAGGATTAGCATTAATAACTTCATTCTTGAATGGTGTTTTCTAAACTGTTTAAAGATGTATAGAACTTGTTACGTACTATGTGTGGATAATCTACGCAAAACCTGGCTGAGCCACACGATGCTGAGTCTTTGGCCTAAAAAGAAGTGAGTTTGATCTTTCGGATTCCGATTCAAGTGACGAGGAGTCTGAAGAGGAGCCGGAAGGAGAAGATCAGTCCTTGGAAGTTTTAGAACTGCACCCTGAACAAGTCGTGCCGTCAGAGCAGAAGAGGTACTGTACATATCGCTGCGCCGTTCGAGGGTGCAAGACCACCTTCGAGGACGTAATCAGAGCTTTTCGTCTACACAAACTTCTCGAAGATGAAGATTACACCAAGATGTGGCTACACAACACAAAAGTAAAAATGGCCAGATAAGACTGGCGCAGCTTTCGCATCTGCAGCCTCCACTTTGATGAGGATTGCTTTGTAGGCTCCAGGGTAAAAACAAAGACACTAGAATAACAAGATGCGTAACGGCCATACATTGGTTTGGCACTATGCAGCCACTTTTTTGGTGACGGCCAAAATTGCTCTCTTTCCGCTCGCTCGCGCTGAGAACGTAAGAAATCTAAAAATAGAATTTGCTTGCTTGTGTGAGTAAAAACAAGAGACGAGAACGCGTATATGTGTGCGTGTTGTGCTAGAAGACGATTTTCGGGCCGAAATCAATTCTGATCTAAGAAATGAATTTACATTGTACATATTAGGGTAGTTTTTTTGCCAATTTCGTAGCAATATGATAAAATAAAATAATTATAAAAAATTCGCGCCCTTGTTATTATAATTTTAAAATTTTAATTTAAATTTTAAAATTTTTTAATTTTAAAGCTTTTTAAATTCGTTTGTTAAAATCGCCGCTCGAATTAGCTACCGTTTACATATTTATATTTATGTTCATAATTATTTATGTGTAATATGTGTAATAATCGGTACCCGGGGAACACCACGGGGAGGCCATTACAATTGTAATGGGGTCTTATATTTACGTATATGACCTTCAAGTCGACTTGAAATATTTTAATGTTTAACATTAACATTTCCATATTCCCCAATTAAGTTATTTTTCTAACTATTGTTTTTTATTATATATTGCTCGATTTTTCAGTCGTCAGTTATTTAAATATTAATATTTAAATAAAATAATATTTATTTATGAGATAGAATGCTGAGCTTAGCTTGCTTTTTTTGTCTATCAGCTATCACAGTCCACTTACAATGCTTAAAAAGCAAAACTTTTATAAGTTTGTTTAAAAGATCTGTTCTATGTGCATAACATTCATTATTTTCATAAAACCATAATGAGAAGGCACTACTTTCATTTGTGCACTTAATGCATTGCTCAATAATACATTTTTTTATACACATTTGTTTTTTATTATTTTTAAAAATATTTTCGAAAGCTTTAATGTGTATTTTGCAAACATTAAAAAATAAATCAGATGGTGCCTTTAATTTCCCGAAGTCCGATTCTATTGAGTAGTTTTTCTCATGTATAAAAAGCTCTGATGGAGCTGTTAAATGCTCGGTTTCTTTTAAAATTACCGATCTGCATTTATCGCAACTGGATCCCTTAGCAATATATCCAACAAAATATCTACTGGAAGTTAATTCAATGGGTACATCATTGCACAAAGTTATCTATATTTTGGTCAAAGTACCTCTCATTGTCTTGCACGATTTTGGAAAATGATACAGAGTATTCTTGTTGCTGTATTTCTTTTTTTCAACGAAAGGCTGATATATTATCGAATCGAACTCTATTGGCAACATAACATCATCTGATTCGCAATTCGACTTTTGTGAAAATTTAAAAATGTGTAGAGATATGAGCTTGGCAATTATTATATTAAATTCGTTAACTGAAGGATTTCTGCAGTTACCACCTTTTGCTCGAACGCACGCAAATATATTTTCAAGGGCATCCTGGTTTAATCTACTAGTTAAAAAGAAAAAGTGGTCTGTGTGATCCTTAAAGAGATCTTCGAGGAGTCCAAATATAGCTTCAGTAGTTTGGATCAAGCCATCAACACAATATATTTTATTCCCGTGATATTTAACGCTCTTTAGGTATTCCTGCATTTCCTTTAGTTTGTTCCAAACTCCATTGTTAACTTGGAGCGCGAATTTCATGGGGTTTTTGTCAGTTAATACTCTGCTATTCAGGCAATCAAAGTAATCATTAACTTTTTGGACAAATGCAGCCGTAGAAGCTGCAACTTCGGAACTATTTCGATGTAATTGCTTGTTTTGGTTACAAGTCTTAATTGCCGCTGCAACAGTGTGGCTAAGTGTTTGAGTTGCCAAACATACGCGCATTAGATCAAATCTGGTTGGATTAACGTGACTCCTTGTTAATTTAGTCATTCTCGTTACTGATCCATGATCTAATTCGTAAACCTCTCGAATGACATCAAAGTCAACTAGTCCGTCAGGGGTTTCAAAATTAGCTCTTAGAAAATTATTCCTTACAGACTTGAAAAGATGCGGAATGTCATAAAACATATAATATTTTTTATTATTTAAGGTAAAGTAAGATTTCTCATTGGTGACTTTAAGTAATGAGGTACATTTTCTATTGTTACCTCCTTGATCGTACACAACACCCCTTACTTTGAACCCAATTGTTTCAGCAATAATAATATTTTTATAAATAAGACTTTTTAAGCAATCGCCTTTTATATTCGTTTCGGCCACAAAATAGTTTAATATAAATTTCCATTTTTTTTAAATACCCCGAACAACAAATACGCAAATATGGCTTAGGATTTTATTAGAGCGATCAAGTAAATGCTCTATTCCATCTATTATATCAACTGACACATTGTAAGTTAGGTTTTTTTTATCGCTACTTCATCACAAGCCAATATGCACTCTTTATCAGATGCATTCATTTCTTTTATAGATTCTTTAAGGGCTGAGTACAAACATTCGTTGTCTCCTGGCTGTAACTTTTTTATGCTGTTCCACTTTTGCAAAGATGATGGACTTGGAAAATTTAATTTCAGCGAGTCTCTTAAGAACGTATATGTCGAAGTGGACCTGTAATATATGCTCTGAGCAAACAATTTTTTTTTCCATCTTGTATTTGTGCCCTTTTTTCCTTAAAAAGCATTTTCGTTAATATTTTTTCATTTCCTGTTAAATTAATTTTATCTATTTCAGAATATATGTTTTTTTCGGTCTTAGATTCCAACCTAACTTATTTTTTTTTTAGGTTTGAGTTTTCTTTCCTCAGCATTTTAATTCTAAACTGTCTCTCTAATTTGTCTTTGTAAAATAAATAAAAATATGAAAACTGTTTATTGCAAAAGTCACATCAAAGACACTAGAATTATTCTAGTGTCTTTGTTTTGGTCATATCTTGAGGCACGAAGTGCGGACACAAGCACTCAACAATCATTGCCTTATTAATTTTTCACACGCCGCAAGCTGAATACTCTAATGACAAATATTCTAATATAAAGTAATTTTTGAAATTTATTTTGTTATGATATGTACATGGATTTGGCTATTTCTAATCTGTTTTCAAATAATAATAACGTTAAGGCAATGCAAACAAGAATTTTTCGCATGATGCCAATTGATCAAAAATAATATAGATTTAAAGTCTAAGAACTTCTACGGTGAAGGGCATATTTTGTCAAATTTACAATGCATGAGCATACGTGTGCACACATAAAGTTGTCTGTTATCACTGTATGCGTAGAAAAGAGCTGTTCGCTGTAGCGCTCTTCGCTCTCTCGCTCTCTAACAAAAATTCCAGAGAGCCTGGAGCCACCTCTAGAGCCACGGCAAAAAAATCGTGTGCCAAAAAATCGTATGGCGTTACGCATCTTGTTATTCTAGTGTCTTTGGTAAAAAGGTGGGCAGTGCCATCGCTTCGCTTGAGAAGGGCGCCCTTGGGATCGAAAACGCTCCACTCGTAATTTACGAAAGTGAGTGGATAGCCAAGAAGAGAAAGCCTCCGTCCCGGTTTCCTAGGGCAGTGAAGGATACCGGCTAGGATAATATAATTTTTAGCAGATTGCTTGTATTACTTTCTATTACTTATGTAAGTATGTGAATGTCGTTCCTTGTCAGCTACAGCTACGGAAAATGATCTACAATTAAGATAACTCGTAAAATGTTTTTAATATTTCACAATATTAGCCCTTACCAACAACAAATCTAGTTTTTATATTAATGTTTACTAAATAAACATATTTATTTTATATAAGAGTATCAGTAATTTGGCTTAATGGGCCCGCGATACATAAATTCATGTTTGCTACCAGTACCAAGACCTAAATATTGAATTTGACTATGTATCGGGAGAGTAAAAATGGATTTATGCATATAAAATCTGTGGTTACAATTAAAATAAAATCATATATCATATATACAAAATAAAAAATTAAATAATCAGAAAGAATAGTAATGATAATATTAACTTAAATAGTCAATCAAGGTGTACTGTTAGGATTAAACAAAACACTTTGAATTAGACAAATATTTCCTTAATGTCAAAAGAACCTTAACTAACAGGGTAAGTAAGAAAGGGGTTACTGTTTCCCCGCATCGTTTGCGGAGGACCCATCTTCGTTGTGCGGATAACTGGCGTCCAGAAAGAGATTACGATCCGATTTGTTCGACTGCAATGGGTTACTTGGTTATTAACTGCTGTGCATAGCGTAATCTCACTGACCTCTCGGTACTTTTGCAGGTAAATGGACAGTGGTTCCACGTAATTGTCGAATCCCAGATTGCTGAACGCCACCAGCAGGTCGTCCCCGTTGACTGTCTTGCGATTCTCCGCGACGCTACGTTCGATGGCCTCACTGCTAATGAAGGATATGAACTCGGAGACACACTCCTGGATGCACTCTCGTGCATCCTTGGCTATCTTGCCGTTCTGGGGCACCGGAACCTTCATGATCTTAATGATGTTGCAGATGGGCAGAAATCGGTCCTGTTCGCGTAGCATTATCCCTCCATCCTGTTTGTCCGAATCGTCTGCGGGGGTGAAAAATCAAAGTCAAGCAACAAAACACGCGGTTGTGGATGGTCTTTTGTTTACCGCCGGACGCCTCGTCCTCCTCCTTGACCAGCATGTCGTTCAGATACTGCTGCGAGTCCTCGCTATTGCTCATATCTTGGATTTTTAACAGATTTCTTCAACGGATTTGCTTTTGTTTACTTTCCCAAATTGCGAGGGCTATCGTCAATCGATAACCACCCCAAGTGGTGAAGGCTGACCGCTCCACCCGATAATTGCGCCACTTGATCTGGCAACGCCGCGCCTATCGATAGTCGTCTTCTGATCGCAGCGGTATACAGCGGTATTTATTGCGCTGCTGCTCTCTTCTTTATATTGATAGTTGTTGATCTGATATCCTCTGATCAGAACGGAATTCTCGCGAATTTGGCGCTGGCCAAGGGGGAAATTGACATGGAGGACATCAAGATCAAGATGGAGCCGCAGGACGAAGTGACGGACAGTTCAATCAGAATTCTGAGCGGTAAGCTTGCATGCTCTCCTCCCACATGCGTGTGTGTGAGTGCTGCTGGGCGCCGTAGTGTTGGTGTCTCTGCTATTCTATTACGCACTTTACCGTTAACTTTTAATTCTTTCTAAATTCGGCCAATTTATAGCATGTGATACGCTGAAAATTTTGGACGAGGGATCTCAAATGATAACAGTGCCGATCAGGGATCGTTTGCGTTCCGAGGACGAGCGCCTATTTATCGCCAGCCTGGAACTCGGCCACCAACAGGTAAAAAATATACATGTACATAACCTAAAAAAGCACAAGGGTCGCGTGGTAGCGTGGAGATTCCGTTACGGGATCTAAATATTAATCGAAAGGAAGACATAACTGTCATAAATCTAAACATATATATTAAACATTTTGTCATAATTTTACAAAGTATCATATTTAGGCTGCATAATAAATGTAAATATATGTAATCATAATTATCTATCTAAATTCAAGCTACATGTATATGTACGATTTTTGCTAACGCATTAATACAAAATTTAATCAGCTAATACTTACACCCCCAGATATTTGCGTCTGAATCGGAGGACAACCCAAATCCAAAACATTGCGATATTTGCCAGTACAAGTTTAAAAGCCAACAGGATATATCAAGTCACCGGGTTCATCACGAAATGAACCTACATTTTTGTCGCCTGGGCTGTGGTATCTGGCTGGACACGCTTGAAAAGATCCTTGAGCATGAATATCGCCAGCATTTCCAGCCAGGGCGTGTGTTGTGCTGTAGGGTGAGCTCATCTGCATTTAACTTTTATACACACATTGATTAAACAGTGAACGTTTTAGGTTTGCGATTTTATGGCCAATAGCGCGGACGATCTGGCCAGCCATATGCAAAAGCACATTTACGTATATCGCTTTGTTTGCTCCATTTGTCGTCGGCATTTTGAGTCCAAACAGAGCCTCAATCTGCATAGGAAGCAGAGCCAGGACTTTTGCAGCCTGCTGGATTTCAGAAAGGGGTCATCATCAAAGCCGGAACTTGTGGCAGTTAGTACGCCGGTACCTGAAGAGTCGAATTGCTATGTGCAAATAAAAGAAGAGCCACTTAACGCAGAGGAAGCAGACCGAATGCTATTGGAAGACAACCCTCCACTCAATGTAAAATTGGAACCACAGGACGAGGAAATGCCAGATGTGAGTAGGATTAAGGAGGAACAGTCAAATGGTAGCGTCTGGACAGCCATACATACTCCGTTGAGGAATAAACTGCGCCTGCCTGCTCTGGCCACTACCAAAAATCAGATGCACTTAAAACGTAAGTTCTTTGCAATTAATAACAAAAGTAGTTACATAATTATTACTACCTTCTCAGCAGGTGTTAAGCGAAATGGACTACTAACGTCTAATGTGGAATCTCTTAACAAGAAATCCAATCACTCAGTGATATCCGATGATGCGAATATTCCGATTTCCAACCAAGAACCTTCAAATTCCTCAATTGCAGCCAATATACTGAAAGTGTTACCTAGTAACTGCATGGTCATCAAGTTGCCTCCCAACACAAAAATTTTTAAGACGCCAGGTCAAGCTCCGGCTGCCCCTAAGGACTCTCCCACCGTAACTCTGAGTGGTACGGAGAATTCAACCAATTTCATAAAGATTCCGAAGACGATAAGTATAAGTACTGTCGGTTCCATGGGTAATCCTCATGCGTCTGCTAAGACTGTGCAACCAACCCAAACTCACAGTCGATCATCGTGCTTTCTTGTCGACTCGTTTAACAATTCCAAGAGCAGACCCGAATCCATGAAGATAATCAATGAATTTCGTAATCAAATTCGGTCCATAGAGAAGACATTGCCACTGCCGGGAACAGTGCTACAATCCTCGAAAGTAACGATGGATGAATCAACGTCGTCTCCCATGGATGCACCCAAACCCGTAGAACTGATGCTCAACCCGTCGGCTTTAATGGTGGCCAGGGAACTGGAGATCCAATACCCGCTATATCGATTTATGTGGACTTGTCCGCTATGCCAGCGAATGTTTGAGAAGCATTGCGCATTTCGTGCGCATCTGACTAACAAGCACGACTTAACCGATGAAAAGTGTAACGTCCTTAAAGTGGTTTTAATGCCTTCTAAAAGTAAGTAAACTAAAATTTTGAACGTGCTCGTTTTAATTGCCCTTGCAGTACTTTCACAGGACTCAGCAAATGCTGCAACTCAAAGAGTGCATGTGCCATTGAATCCACAAACGCCTGTGCCTCCTCCAGAACTACCCAATACTGTTAATTTGCCTTTATTGCTAAGTAAAACGTCTGCTCCATTAACAGGCCAGACATCAGCACTATCCAATGTGCCTGTTAACAAAGGTTTATCCCCGACAAGTATAAATATAGAAAAACCAAAGGTCTCCAAGAAGCCCAAAAAAAATCAGTCGTTCCAGTGCACCGAATGCTTAAAAGTGTTTACTACTTTTGGAGCCTTGCGCATTCACAAGTCCATACACACGGGGGAACTGCCTTACCAGTGCAGCTACTGTGACAAACGTTTCCGAACTCCTGGACAAGTGCGGGTACACCACCGTCGTCACACCGGAGAGAAACCATTTAAGTGCAAGGTGAGAAGGTATAAGAATTGAGCCTATGCTTACCTTAGCGAAATTAGACATTTGTTAATTGATTTATTGCAATTTTCTGTTTCCCCTTTGCAGATATGCTCGTTAGACTTTACTCACCGGGAAACTTTAATTTCCCATCTATCACGGCATATTGGGATGAAGCGGTATAAATGCTACGGATGCGATAAATACTTTGTAGTTGTCAGCGGCTTACGAGCTCATCGTCGTCTCCGGCCAGACACCTGTGGGAAGGTTAAGTTCACCGCTCGAGCCCATGGTCCCCGCGTGCGGGTCATCAGGGGAGAGGTGGTGTTCCAGTATCACCCAGAGCACAACGGCTACTTACGCAGTGAGGACCCGCTCAACATTTTGTCCCAACGTGATCAAACCAACTCAACCCCGCCAGAAACTGCAATAGGTAAGTCGTTATCAGTGAGTTGTTTATTTATTTTATGAAATATTGTCTTTTTTAAACTGGCTCATAAGATACAGGAAATGCGATTAGGAACTAGAAAGGAACATTGCAGGATGGTATTGAAAATTCGCTATAAAGTCTGGAGAGGTATTCCCACGGAATAGTGCAGGAAAGGGTCTGGCTACTCATTGTATTAAGATTCAAATGAATTAATTAATAATGGCAATTACTTTTGAAATACATTCTATTCAAATGTGGACGTGTATGTTGACCGTGAAGGAAGATGGCTATGTTTATTGTTAGCTTGAATACCAAACGAGACCATCATTGTAAGGAATATGGATATGGACGTGACAAAGTATTTGGCGGCACCACAGGGCTCACAGACTCATCATAGTTGGCTCGTAAAATCTTACTTGGAAAGCACTACCCCACCAGCCGATTGACCAGAGATTGCTCCCTCTGATTACAATTTTTCCTCATGATGGCTCATGGCTTGGCAGGCTTCTTCGTCTATGATGTATTCAAAAATGGATCTGTTAATGGATTCGTCAGAAAGACAAAAATAAAAAAAAAACAAAAGTAGTGGCTAGCGATAAAGAAAATACTTTGTAATGATGTAAAAGTATAAAATAAACTACCATCAAATACCTTTTGAAGGGTAAATTAAAGGCTCTAAACGGTTTTTATTTTCGTCTTTTATTATTTTTCATCATTCAGTTTGCAGTTTTTTGAAAATGATATATTATTTGCATGGTATTTTTAAACATAATATGACATTCTTACCCATACTTTAATGCGAAATACATACGCTCTTCTGTTTGCTTGATTAGTATAATCATTATATTGTTTGCTTGTTTGTGTATCGTATGACCTTTAAAATTGTTTTATCTTTCTATTTCGTAAAACATACAAAACAATTAATTATCTTAACAAAACTTGACAAGCCGGCAGATTGTGTAATATACAATATAATCGTACATTTCAATTTATGTATATGTTACGTGTAATACGATTGCAACTCTCTGCGGGGGTACCATTATCTAGACATCTATTTTTGCTAGCGCTATAGTTTAATTTAGTATCTCTCGGTTTATTCCAAATACGCCCAGCCGTCCAACATCGTCTCAAAATTTACTACTTCCTAACACTTCCGATCCAATTGGCAGGGGCAACATGCTAGAGTAGTTATAACAAATACCTTTATTTCGTATAAATATTTAGTTTACATATGACTATGGTTGTTTAACATGTGTTTCAGCTAATAATTTAGTGTTTGCTTTTAAGCATTTGCTTGCTAACTCTTTATATATTTATGTATAGTTACGAGGCCGAATTCAAACGTTTTGCAAAACAGCTTATCAGTTATATACATTATTATGTACCTTAAGAACTATTGCCAATGTCTCGATTTTATGTTTATGTTTATTTATAACCGCGTGTGTCGCTCTATTTTATGGTAAAAATTATATGCTACAGTACATATCTACAGTTATCATTCTAATCTGTTCGCTCGGTTATTCTCTATGTCTTCATACACCTTAGGTACAATAACTTTTCATAGCTTTTCAATCTAAATTACACATACATAAGTGGCTAGCTCGGGTATCGACTGTGGTATATACAGGAATGTACTAGGGAACTGAATAGAAGTCGAGGGAATGAGGTTGAAGTTAAAATAGCTGCTTGGCTGGAAGTTGCGTATGTGATCTATCATAATGGTCTTTGAAATTTGAACTGTCTGTTAGCTACCAAGACATCGATCAGTCCATAAGGTTCGTCATCTTTTGCGGGGAGATCAAAACGTAAGTTGTGTTTGAAAACTAATTTTAGAATCTAGCTGCCTTATAAAATATGCGCTATGCAAGACTTTTGACTAATTGCACGGACCGTTTATACTGGTTTCCATTAACCAAGGCATGAAAACTGATTAACATAGCAGTGTTTGATTGATTGTATTATATATTATAATAGCGTCTGGAGTTTGCGCCAAATCGCCAGAAGTTTTCGATTTACTTAAAATGGCTTCTACTTTCGACCCTTTGCTTCCGTTCGAGATTCGATTTAGGCGGTAAGACTAATAGCTACCAAGTCCTTAGTTCAAATATGTATCGGTTTCCAGTGGCGCCCCTCATTCATGGTCACTCCGGCGGCAGTACCACGAACAACAACAAGTTGATTGACATCCTTCTCCATTAGCGAGCAAATCTTGATGCACATACTCGTACATAGAAGTGCATGTGGGTTGATATATAAGGTTTTGATAATTAAACGTGTAACAGTCTTCTTTAGTTTACATTATCAATAAAATAGAACGCAATATATAAGATCGAGTCCCCCAAAGAATCGTAATGGTAACATAACCTGCGGGCGGGGGTGCGCTTATCAACTAAACATATCCACGTATATAAGTATAGGTGTATTAAGTAAGTGTGGGCAGTAGCTGGCTATAATACTTTAGAGTTATGATATCCGTGTATATCGTAAATGCGTATTATGCGTAGAGTTCGAAATAAGTATGCAACGAACGCAGGGTCGATGAGATTTTAGCTCTGTGGACCTGGCAATCCCATTGAGAAATGCACTCAGTTTGTATAATTGTCGAATGAGCCCAAGTACTCCAGTGCAGCGCGATAGCAGAAGTGGTATTGATCCTATGGGAGTTAAAAAAGTGAATGAATCCACTTTCCTTCATCGGTTTAGAAGCCAGTGCAATACCCACCTCGGTTTGTACCATAGCCGGACGCTGGGATCGCAGTATGCGCACTGTCTGGAAGACGTCCAGTACTCCCTCGTACTGCATTCGTTCCAGAACGATGCTCAGAGTGATAAAGACACCCGAACGTCCCACGCCCGCCGAACAGTGCACGGTAATGGGTCCATCCTGGCCAAACTGCTCCTTGGTCTTGTGCACCTGTCCGATGAAGTCGATGAAGCCCTCGCCCGACTTGGGCACACCCTGCTCCGGCCAATCGATGAACTGGAACTGGCGGACGGTGCGCGATGAGCCATCTCGGGCATCCGTGACCTAGTTTCATTGAGGTAAATTAAATTAGTTTCATGTTGTAAGCCAATCAAGTCAAGTGAATGGTGCTCACCTTAAATTCACGCAGCTTATACTGCGGCATGTTGTACTCAGCAATGGGATCCACGACATAATACTGATAGCGTACGGATCGCTCATGAGGCCAGTACTGGAAGCACTTTTCCTGTGGGAATGTATTGGTTAATGGATATGAATAATCACTGTATTATGGTGCAAGGGGGGAGCTTACCCTTCCCATTTCCTTGAGCTTGGTCAGCATGACCACAATGGTGGAGTTGTGCTCCCAGAGCATGCGCCAAAAGTCCTCAGCGGCATCCTGGACAGGACCCTGTGCGGCGATGTATGCGGAACGGTAACGATAGCCGTCGATGAAGCTGGCGTTGACATAGTCGCTTCCCTCGATTCCATGGATGGGGGTCAGGTAGACGCGACTTGACTCGTACGGCAGAATGTGGACCAGGCGATTCTTGTGCTTGTTGCACGGCAGATTGGCCGTTACGAACTTGGACGAGTCCATCTTGACGTTAGACAGCTTCTTGAACTCCACCTCCATGCCCGAGATGGTCTCGCCGGGCTCCGTGATCAATAGTTTCTGTAGGTGGGTGTGTAGATTGCGAGCCGGCACCTCCGTCACCCCACAGATGATGGCCTCCAGGATGGCGTCATGAATGAAGATGTACTGATCCTCCGTCTGCACCATGTAGTTCCGTTGCGCCCGTAAACAAGTAACATGCCCATAGATGTCGATAATCTTCTCGTGCTTCATTCGTTCCAACATTGAATCGATTACGATATAACAGCCAGTGCGACCAACTCCCGCAGAGCAGTGAACAATCACGGGTCCGGATTCCGGTGGCGTGAGGGCGCGACACCGGCGCAAGAACTGAAGGAAGGGCGCCGGATGATCGGGCACTCCATGATCTGGCCAGGCTGTGAACTGCAGCTGCTTGATCTCACGCCGATCGTTAAAGCCCTGCCGGCACAACTGGAAGGTGCGGATGCTGTAGGTGGCCAGTTCCTGTGTCTCCGTGATGGTAACAAAGATCTGACCATAGGTTTCCGTTCCGCGAGTGGGCCAATACTGATCGCACTTTATGCGCGTTCGTTCCTCCAATCGCGTCATCATCACAATGGTTGCCGTCTTCAGTTCCCAACACATGCGCCAGAAGTCGACAAAGGTCTCCTGCAACGGACCTTGGGTCGCCACGTAGGCATTGTGCTTCCGATAGCCGTCACAGTAATTGGCATTGATGTAATCTGATCCAACCACACCCTCCACCGCTGGCAACTGGACGCGTGAATGATCGTAGGCGGTAACATTTGCATAGCGATTCTTAGACTTGTTATGCTCCAGATTGGAGTTGTCCCAGGTGAACTGTTGGCCCGGCTCAATGCTTTCGTATTCCTGCGAAAACTTCTGATTGTCATTGGACTTGAGTCGTTCGATGTGGTTGGCAAACTCGGATATCGGTATGGGCGGATGGGAGATCATGCCGGGTGTCTGGAAGTTCAAGCGCCTCATGTCCACGGGATCGCTGGGCGTAGGTCCGGCTCCCAGGTCGGCGGCCATCAGTGGCCTTGTGACAGCTGCCTGATCCGGAGTCTTGCACGGCTGGCGACGACGCTTAACCACACAGAGAACGATCAGGGCGGTGGACACAATGAATGTGGACACCATCAGGGGCAGCACCACCCACAGAATCTCCGGTTCGTCCTTGTTGCGGTTCACCGACACTTCCGGCTCCGCGGGCCAATTGGGATCGGGTCGGTGGGGCCGCTCACCTGGCGGAGCTTCCCTCATGTCCAGCGATAGGAACTCAGAGAAGGGACTGGAGGTGTAGAGGTGCTTCTGTGGCGTATCCACAACCGCTCGCACAAAGATGCGGTAGCGCTTCTCTCGCTCCAATTTGCGATTTGTAAAGTTATGATAATCATCGCCAGATCCCAGGTGGAATGTGAACGGAATGGAACGCTGCGGGAACTTGGCTGCAATGTACGGTGCATTCGGACGCTCTGGCTTATTCCTGCCCGGCAAGAGATCATCGGTAAGGAACTGATCGGGTATCTTGTGCAGATTGGACTTGTCCTCCGGGACCACCACCAAATAATAGTGCGATATGGGTCCATATTCCTCCGAAGCCTGAGGCAGTATCACCAGAATTTCCTCGCCATTAACAACGCCGTAGAAATCCGGCTTCACCATTGGCTGAGGTGCAGCCATTTGCGTTGTGACCGTAATCTTTGTGGGCGGCCGGTAGGAATAATCCGAGGGAATGGCACTCACATTCACATTGTACGTGGTAAACGGACTGAGTTCGT
The DNA here is from genome assembly GCF_000001215.4 of Drosophila melanogaster. NCBI lineage: Eukaryota > Metazoa > Arthropoda > Insecta > Diptera > Drosophilidae > Drosophila > Drosophila melanogaster. The sequence continues at coordinate 19,727,382 of NT_033779.5, read as the reverse complement.
TGATAGTGTGGGTCTTCACATAGTGCTTAAGGATAATCTCTCGCTTGGGAACGATCTGGGTCTGGGAGAATCCCTGCGAGTCCACAAACACCTTCATGGCATCGAAGCTGATCTTGTAGTTTACCGGGGTTAGGCGAATGGGTGGCGACCAACTCAAGGTCATCGAATGGGTGCTGACATCGTGAGCGCGAAGATTTAAGGGCACATCCTCCGGCTTGATGCGTACTGTAACCTTTTCACTAAGACGTCCCAATCCGTTCTTGAACCTCGCCGCAATGGCCACGGCATATTGGGCAAACTTCTCGAGATTAACAAGATCAGCGGATTCCGTAAGTCCAACGGTTTTCGTTTGCCAATCGTCCAGATCCTCGACAGCTGTCATGGTGTAAAAGATCTTGTAGCCCAGCAACTTGCCACGACTTGTTACCGGTTCCCACCAAATCTCCGCAGTTTGCTCCGATGTTGCCTCTGCCTGCAGGGACATAGGTGCTCGACCCATGTCACGTTCTGTCTCCACGATTAACTTGTCGCTGAAGGGACCAGCTCCCTGCTTCGTATAAGCCCTCACCCGGAAGATATACTCGGTGTTCTCCTCCAGATTTGTGAACACCGCCTTCCGGAGAGTCATATTTCGCTCGGATCCCAGGCCATGATCGATTTTCTTGTGAAACTGAACATCATAGCGGGTGATTATGCCATTCCGGTGCTCCCTAGTTGGTGGATCCCAGGTCACGCACAGTACATCCGGAGTTTGGAAGCGAATGGTAATGTTAGAAGGCGGTCCACCGGGTGTTCCCTCGGGTGTCTGAAATATTTTCACCGTCTCTTGCCCGATACCAATATGATTGCTGCCCGCCACACGAAATTCGTACTCAACTCCGCGTTCCAAGTTATCAAACCGTTTCTTGGTCATCTGCGGTCCTGACAGCATCTCCTCCTTCAGTGCTTGGTCCTTGACGCCCCATCGAAGTCGATAGCCACGCAATTCGCCATAGGTCTGCGCCGGTCGCTCCCATTCTAGTTCGATGGACACGATCGGTTCCCGCTCCATGATCTTCAGACTCACCGTTGGTCGAACTGGTACTCCGCCAGGAGTTTTCACCACAATCGCAGCACTCCGGTCACCATCTCCTTTACGAGTTAGTGCCGCCACCTGAATGGAGTACTTTGTATCCGGCTGCAAGCCAGTCACATTGAACTCCAGCGTGTCTACCACATCAAACTTGAAGGGTTCGTTCAAAAAGCCCTTGCCCTGAATCAAAATAAACAAATTTAAATAGTAAGGATGTAGAAATTGCAATTGCTCTCTTAAATAGCCAAAAAAAAAAAAAAACTCTTTAAAACTCACCTCATCTCGCAGCTCCTGGGCGTGTATATGATACCCACGGATGATGCCATTGCGATCCTTTTCGAGAGGCGGCTTCCAGCTGACATGGATCGAAGTGGAGTTCAAAGGTGTGGCCTTCACATCTTGCGGATCGCCGGGCACTAGAGGCGACGACGAGAAAAATGACGATTAGATGGGAATACTCACAGTGGTGAAAACAACTTGAAATATAAACATTAAAGATAGCTTAACTTATGCCAATTTATTGGCTAGGCTGCTTAACCACTAACTTACTTAACATTGTAATACATGGTTTTCGTTTTTTGTAGACAGAAAGAAAACTAAGGCAACTATTACTAAGAGATTAGACCCTAGGAGTAAATACATATCCAAGATATATGTTGGAAGTACAGAGCCAGAACAAACCTAGTTCCAAGTCAATGCCATCACCACAACACAGACAAAAACAGAGTTAAAATAAATTAGGAGTGGGAACTGGAGGAACCAAACAACCAAAGTGCTGCTTAGGTACTAAATAGTTTGCAAATGGAAGGGGTTGCTCAATTGGTGCTCACAGTTTATAGGGGGTGCAGATTATACCTTGATATATTATTAATATTTTTATTATATAGACCATTACTTAGGAGTATGGTGTCAAAAATGGTACACAAAAATATGGGCTATCGGAAACACTTGGATTTCGATGTCCAACTCGTCTCACTTAGCAAAAACAAACATGTAAGCATTCAAAAATTTGTTACTCGGTTGTGTGCAAAAAACATACAGTGGAAAATCAAAAAATAGTATATATATATTTTTTATACACGTGTGCTGCTTTCTTTTTTTTTTTTAAGGAGCATCAAAAATCCTTGCCGACCTTTTAAATGGTTTGGTAAGATTTATCAAAAGACGTTGAAATAGAGAAACATATCAAAAAACAAAAGAGATGTGATTCTTTTAGTCATCGGTCGAATGATTTTGGACCAATTCAAAAATATATTTGCGGGAAAAAGAGTATAGGTATAGAAATAGAGATGTATTGTATAGTATAAATAGTTTTGCTATAGGGCATTCTTAAACGTAATACATAGTCAACCATTAAATATACTCACTCTTTTTCTCTAAATAGTTTTAAAATGTTTTATATGTATTATATATATAAACCACCATCCATTAAAGGTTGCGTTCAAAAATCAAATTTCGCAATAATTTCGTATTCACATCAAAAAGTTTCAAAAAGATTTTGGTTTATGATTTTTGTATTTAGTTTTTTGTTTTTTCCATTTTGATTTGCATTCAAAAAAAGGTGCACGAAACAGAGCAATTGGTGCAAGGTGCGAGTGGCCAAGCAAAGTTATTTGGTTTTTTTTTATAGTATGTGAAAAAAGATATAAAATATAGGTATTTAGTTTACAGTATACAGTTCCAAAAAGGGTAACTAGTGCACAAAAATAGTTTGAAATCCGGAAAAGGAAGGGTGAACAACTGAAGAGGGAAAACATGATACAAAATCTACATATTTGTTGGCACACCGTTTTGATACTGTACAGTGTCTTTATTGTGACTTTTAAAAACTTTTCTCCATTTACTTATGTGGTAGTTTGTAGTTTCAAAAGCAGCCAATTATTAATCGGTTAACTTAACTTACCTTAGTTGGATTTAAGATAATACATGATTAATATATATAGTTTAAGACTACCTTAAGATACATGTTACTATTAATAAGTAATACTTTGATCTCACAATTGTTAATAAGAAGTTAATGTTTCTTGCATAACTTTAAGCTTAATGACGCGCGTTAATCTGAAGTGTAAAGATGGAGTTGCGCTGCAATGAATATGTTTTACAATTTCCTACATACACTATTCGTTATTTGGACAATAATTCCCTGCCCGGCGGTTCCTTGCCCTCAACCATTGCATTTGGGTTCATTAAAAATGTTAAATAAATGCATAATACAAATTATTCAAATGCAACTGGCGGAGCAAAAAGTTAAATTATGCTTCATTAGTGTCCTGCAGCCGCCTGCCAGGCAGCTTGTCTGCTTAACTTTCCCATTTTCCAGCAGAAAGCCGGTGAAAGGGGAAGGGGTCAAATGCCGTGGCGTTGTCTCATTTTTTGTCATTTCACATCCATTCACTCCAGGTGAGATGCCCGCACACACACACACACATATAGAGCCCACCCACAGTCCACAGTGCACTAAAAATATAAAATAATTTAAAAAAAATGCTACCGTAGAAGTGTTCTCTATTTTGTATTTCACTCCCCGTGCTCCTTTCCGTGCTGAATGCAACAAACGAAGCAAGGAGCGCGTGCTAAGCTTCCAATGCTCGAGGTGCTCATTTTTTTTTTTAACATTTTCCTTCTATGTATATATGGTATGGTAGGTGTTCGGTATGGTTTATTTATTTTTTGTATTTCTTATTTTTGGGACCATACGTGTGTGTGGGCAGGACGAGTGCGAGAGTGTCTGTGTGCACAAAGGAGGACGCGGCACACGTGGCGGAATGAAAAGCAAGTGCCCAGCTTTAGACAGGTGGAATGCATTCGCATTTGCATTTGCATTTGTGCTGTGGCACCTAACAAGCGCATCACATCATAACGAAATACGCTGCCGACATACGAAACACAAAAATTAGTGAAGAAGGACCAGTCGAGGGCTATAGTCGCGAGTAACGACTATTGAATACCCCGCATTGTGTTACAAGCCAAAAGCGGACACTTGAAAAACTGATGATGTGGAATTTCGTAGAAAATTATAGAAAGACTTTCTAATAGACCCCGAGATGTACAAATCATAAAATTGCCAAAGGATCTGTTAGATCTTTATGACGTATGTTATATGGTTGAAAATTAGGTTCCAATCCCCCCAGCATATACATATATATCCAAGATCTGATAATGAACGACATAGCTTTTGGCAAGTACAACATGCTCTCACAATACAGGGTATCCAAATGAGTACAAGAACATGATAAAAACGAGAAATGCAGTGCCATGTACACTGAACAGCAGTACTACCAGTACTACCATGTGCTGACCCTTTAATGCCGGCCCAGATGCTTCTACTGCAGCTTATGAGCCGCCGGCTACAAGTGCGAAAGCAGGAAACGGAAGGGAGTCGAGTTCGGTTTGAGATATGTGGTCGTTTGCCCCTGGATATGCCAAATTGAGTACAATTAAAACGAAATTCAAGTCAGTCACAGATAGCTCGATGGCGTTGCGGTGCTTTGGTGCTGCTCTTGCTGCTGCTGGGTTCGTGCACAGTGAGAAAATGTGACTGGATGGGCTCAGTACTTCAACTTTAAAAAGACGAATGCAATATTGCGTAGCCGACATGTGGGCCGCGTAGTGTCATCACCACTCACAGTAATCGATTGTGAAATGGTTATATATCTATAACATCTAACATCTAAATCCAGTGATATTTTCTTTCTGTGCGCCCTGCAAGTGATTTCTGTGAAAAACATCCACTTATTTACATAAGTGTCATTCCAGCTCGCATTGTGTGTGCCTGTGCATATGGTGCGGTGCTATCGGTGCTGCAGACTTAAGACTAGGCTTATTATAACATCTAGAGTGAGCTAAAATATAGAAGTGTGTGACACCGAAAGAGAGAGCGTGAGACGTACACTAAGGTGCTTAGCAATAAGTACGTTTAATTTACAGTGCTTAGCCAAATCAAAATGAAGTGAAGGACCGACCAACCCACACTCAGATGGTGTTGAGCTCTTAAAACACACAAATTGAGTAGGTACTTTATAAAGAAAACTGGTTGCTGTCGAACAGGCAAGTTAACAGCTAACAAGCAAATGAAGGTTTACATAGTATGTATATAAGGTTGTTCAAATCAGAATGGATTTTATTGCAAGAGTAAGAACAAAAGTGGTATATAATGGGATTTGAACAAAGCTACATTTATTGAATGAATGGGACTTGTTTTTGGGTCCAATACCACTGATGTTCAACTTGAACAAATTAAGCATTAAAGTTATGGAACCAAAAAACTTCTCGATCGGACAAAAAATGTTGGGGGACAGGTGGCAACGATGAAAATTGCAAATATGCAAATGTGTTAACTGTGCAAACATGCAGGTGATTGCAAATAAAACTTAATAAAGTGGGTCAACAACACAAAATATATAAAATTATGTGCGTAAATAAAAAGTTCGGTTAATTTTGTGCAGAAATCAATTTAAGGATTTGCCATTTGCTGTGCTGGATTCGCTATTTGCATAGCAGTAACAAAAAACAAAACCCATTTAAAAACGTGCGACATTTGCGGGGCTTTTGGGGCATTGGAGGCATTTGGGGCATTTGGGGCATTCGTGGCAGGATGGGATAGGATGGGGATATGGTGATATGGGTATGTGTGGAGCGTGGAGCTTCACTGGTGACAAAGTGCAAAAACCGTGTGCCAAAAACCAAACAGATAGGGGTAGAGCTCAAAATTATAGTACACCGAGCTTTTGTAAACGTTATTAAATATGTATGCACTTATGTAAATATCACACATGTATGTAGATGTACTGGCAAAGGTGTGTTTGCAGGTGAGCGTGAACTGCGAAAAAATAAAAATAATAAATAAATAGAGCGAAACATTTTGCGCTATTTGCGCTGAGTAAACATTGAAAATAAAAAGTGAAATATGTGCGGGAAATTTATTGGGCTCAAAAAGGGGGTTATTATGGCCAGAGCCTAAGTTTAGGTACGTGTGTTGTGTTTACATTTATAATTGCATACATTTAATTATGCAAATAAATAAATTAAATATTTAATGCAAACAACCTAAAATCAAATTTGTGTATTTGGTTTTGGGCATTAGGTTCGTGTCGTTCGGGTTGCGCTTACAAAAACTATATGAAAATGCCAAAAATACAAAAAGATTACATGGAGTTCATGGCGATTTTTGGTGCTATACAAATTACCACAAACAATTGATGCATTCATTATATTCAAAAATAGTTATTTATAAAATTCGATTCGTTAGTTATATTAAGAGATATAGTATGTATCTTGGTTTTGTGCATTTCTCGAGACGATTGCGAGTCAAGAAGTGAAAGGAACAAAATGATGTTTGCTTGCATATAGTACACAATACATAGGAGTTCTTCTAAAAAGAGATATTTCTTTTTCGTAAGAGATTTTGTGCAAAAAAGTAGTCAAAAATTGCGCCAAAAAATATGCAATTTCATAGTGCCAATAAGATAATTTTGTAGATTTTTAAAATTTCATTTTTTAACATACAAACGAATTCTCACAAATGAAAACGTACGAAAGATTGTAAAATATCATAAATATATAAACTTAATTAAGGACAAGGTTTGGATGGTAAAACACTGTGAATATGTTGCACTCAACATTACGAATCTATGTATATCCAATGGATCCCAAGCGATCATAATTATATCTTTGCAGTTTGGGGACGAAATCAGAGCAGATGGCAAAGAGTTGGACTTGCGATTATAGATCGAAAATGCTGAAGGGCGTCGAGTTAATTAAATATAAATAAAAACTGCAGATTTATATTGCATTTCGATTTTATGATTGATCAACAAGTCAGCTTCGGACAGACTTTGGAAATAATGAAATTATATATACTTGGGTCTAGACTACAAATCAAAAGATTAGCCGCTTCAAAATCTTTAGGTACAGCTAATTGGTAATTGATAAAAAGGGTTCAATTGGGTTGATAAAAATATATATATATTTATATATATAGATATCTGCACATATATATAACAGATAACGCTCCATAGTGTTCAGCCGCTCCTGTGATGAATGCTCCCGATATCAAAATTCAAAAATTGTACAAAGTTCGATTAGTTTCAGGTTGATACTTTTCAGGGGATGATATAATGGATACAATGGTAACGAGATAAGAAAATAGCAAAAACATAACTTACGATAAGTGTAAAACTAAGAAGTAGGACAAAAACTTAAGCATAATTGGTAATAGGTAAACTGAAGGGGGAATATGATAACTAATCGAAACGAAACAAAAGTTTACGATAGGACTTACGCTTAGGTAAGATCGTTATGGGCATACATACCATCCTCTTGGGTGCGCAAAATGATGGGATGCGACCGCGGCCCATCCCCGACGGAGGTGCCGGCCAGCACCCAGATCTTGTACTCTGTCCAGCGCTTCAGCTCGTCCAGTACAATGCTGGTCATATTGAGGGTCATGGTGGTGGCCTCGTCGTCTTCGCGACCCACCTCCACGAAGAACACCTTATAGTATATGATCCGGCCGTTCGATCGCTCGACGGGCGGAGGCAGCCAGCTGAGGGATATGGTCGTCGAGCTGGTGGCTATGGCGGTGATATTTCGAGGCGGAGCACCTGGTACTAATTACATAGATGGGAACGGAACGTATTTGTGTGTGCATTGATTTGATTGGGTTTATTGGTTTGGTTTGGTTTGGTTTCATTGATGTTGTTGATGCATAGCCAAGGTTTGGATATGAGAGTTGGTTGTCATAGCGTTCAGCAATTAGCGCAGAGAATACGAAAGATATGTATTTTGTCAAACCAAAATAAAAGGGGTAACATGAAACGAAAAAGCCGTAAAGCGAAATAATATTAAATCATATGGTATAACATGGTTTATATAGGCATAAAAATATCAAAACATAAATTCGAATATCAAGACAGATTTTCCAATGGTTTATGCAAATAATGTTGACTCCTTTTGCGTTCGTCAAAAATTTGTGCATATTTTTTGGTAACGACTTTTTGAGCTGAAAATTTCCCAAACTATCTACTACGCAGATCCGTGGCATGCATAACTTCGAAAACTATAAATAAATAAACGTTAACTAAACACACAGGCAACAACATCTACATACACACAAAAGACATACATTTGCATAAACCATTCGAATTTGGCAAACTCTGGTACACAAAGAGAGGTATAACTAAAAATAAATAAACTACGAAACCAAGGATCTTAAAATACGCCGATTCTAAAACAGGCAGAATAGCTGTGGCAAATGATGAACTCAACTGAACAACCACTAAAATGGGAATACATAGTAATTGGGATCTAGTATCTTGGCCATATTCGGCGGGCAACTCAACTTCACTTCAAGCTCAAACTACAAACTACGCACAGTTTCAAAATAACTTTGTGGCTTGTCTTCTTCATTGCAACCGTCTGAGCCGCAATAAGTGGCGTGGCACAGACAGAAAGACATTCAGACATTCAGACAGACAGACAAGCATTTACATTTTAATTATGCGAGTATGCAAAACGTGCAAATATGGAAACCAAAAGTGATATTTATGCCGCTGCCAAGAACTTTGCACTTCCGGCGTTCGTTGTCTTCGCGCCGCTCTATTAAAATATCATTCAAAATCAATTTTCTAGACACCGATGCAGACGGAGAAGTTAAGGAATTTTCGGTTTTCGGTTTTGTGGTCTCAGTGCTTTGGTGCTTTGGTGCATGGTGCATGGTGCATGGTGCATGGTGCATGGTGCATGGTGCATGGTGCATGGTGCATGGTGCAGTGTGCAAAGTGCATTAGGAACTTTGGCACTTAAATAGTGGTCTAGAGTTTGAAATTGTTTGGGCATAATTTACATGATTTAACACTCAGCGAGCCACAAATGATAAATGAAATATACATATAATCGGGCATTGCACAAATACACAAATTCAAATATGCGTGCCATAATAGTTTGGTTACTTTTCATTTTCTAACATTTTCCAGCATTTTCCCACATATTTTGCATTACATTACATCGTGCAGCTTGCTTCACAACTTAAACGGAAAGGTGTTTCTGATTCGAAAGTGGTAATCGTTTGATTTTCTGGGTTTAATCCTGTGTGTGATGTGGATGTGGACTGTTGGCTATTGTTCAGTGGGTGTTCTGGTCTGTTATTGGATGAGTTCAGCAGATCGCAGCGGGTAAGTTATTGTAAGTATTATTTTAAATCAAATTAACGCCACTGCGGTTTGCCAAACTCTAATTTGTAATATATGGTTTATTCTGTTCTATGTGTGTAATGCTAATAGTCTTATTTCTATGTAGTATGTAGCGTTTTTATGTGTAATCTATGTATGATTTCTGTAATCAGTGTAGTTTGGTACAAACTAACTAATAAATGTTTCTAGTACGCTTTTAGATATTATAATCTAATGGACTAAATCTTAGGACTAACTTGCAAGGAACAAGAACGATCACATGTCAAACAATATATATGTATATTATATATAGGAATGTATACATCGATATAGGTATGTATAGTCAAGATATAGAAGTTTGGGTGCATAAAACTCAGTGCACACCAGGAGGCACACTCATTCGACATCATGTATTCACTGCATTCACTCACTCGTTTACCTGATTCCACGAAGGCACAACGCAATAAAAGTTATTTCACACTCAGACATTTTGGTTTCGGGTAGTAACTGAGTAACTGAGTAATCAACTACATGTTTATGGACACATGTTCAATGTATCGGGTTAATATATCATATAGAAATCAATCAGTATTGTCGCTGCACTTAAGCCTATGGAAACTTGTACGTCTACGGCGTTTCGAACTAACTTAAGGAGTTACGCAGTTAAGTGCCGAATTGGCCAACTTACCATATTGCTTGGTGCGCACCGGAATGGGCGGGGTGGTGGCCCCCTCGCCACGTTGCGACCTTGCAGCCAGCCAGATGTAGTAGAGGGTATCGGGGTAGAGTCCGTCCAGGGTATACGCCTCCGAGTTGGAAATGCGCCTGAAAGAGGAGCGCACATGGTTGTGAACTGTTCTATGTACGCGTGTGCTTGGGGTTTCGGATTTCATCGCCCGGATTTTGGGGTTAACTCCGAGACTAAGGACTCACTTGTGATGGGCCTGATTGGCGTATGTGTCATTCCAGTAGAGCTCGTAGTGCACGATATTCTCGCTGGAATGCGTCGGCTTGGTCCATTGCAGTGTGACTGCGGTCTCGCCGATATCGGTTGCCCGGAAATTGCTCGGTTGCGATGGCACACCTTTGTAGACATATCCGTATTTCATATTCCGGGTGGTTTTCGGTGTTATTTTGGGTGGTTTTGGGTGTCGAGGGTTTGGTGTGCGTTGTTTGCCGGTTGGGAATTGCATTTGGTTTTTGGTTTGGTTATAATGAAACGGAAATTACGGAAATTAAATAAAATACAAACAAATCAATGTGGGGCATTTGTTTGCATGCCGATGGATCCGAGCGATAGCGATTCCAATTCAGAATGCTGCCTGATACTGATGAGGTGACACACGCACACCAATCGCTGCATCAGCATTTTGAATTCCTATTTGGTTTCGGTATGAAATTGATTGAGATGTGTCCATCTATTCAAACACCGAATAACCCGCCCGGCCCATTCGATATTTCTGAATATTTCAGCGCCCACCACGGAAGCCAGATGGGAAAACTCGTAGAGAAAATGATTATCAATTTTCAAATATTCCTGCTCCCCAGGGGAGCCAACGACGAAGATCCCTGTCATCGCTTTGAAGTTTTACGTTTTAATGAATTAAACGAAGTCATTTGCGAACTGCCAAGTGGCCTTGTGTACAAGTATGTACATAGATTGGCTTTAAGAGTTACATGGCTTAATTAGCTTACACAACCTCCAGCAATAAGTCGGCGCAGTTCAAAGTTGAGTCCCTGTTTTGTTAGTTATTGTTGCACTTAAAGCTTCTTAAGATGGCCGCAATCGGCAGTAAGTCAGTCTGACTGGACACGCCCCCACCTAAGCGCGCTCATATGCATTTGCATTGAATATAATCGCATACACACAGATACAGCTACAGCTACAGATACAGATAGACGCATCCACTGATTGCAGCAGTTAATGAATATCTGCCGGACATGCCCACAAGTGCAGTCGGTGTTTTGCTCGGACGGAGATAAATATTTCATTGAACGGACACACGTTTCGCCTGACATTTTGTATTATAATTAAATAATTGGTGTGATCTATGTGGGCCGATTGAGTTGAGCAATTAAATTGCAAAATGTCCCCAATTCAAAATGCGTGCATGTGTGCGTTTCGATGTGCGTGTGTGTTTCATGTGCCTAATTGGAGCTGATTGCCCAATCAATTTGGCTTAGCTTACCTTGCTGGGCCTTCACCTGGACCGGCGTGGACATTGGACCGGCTCCCATCGATGTGTAGGCCTGAACCCGGACCGTGTAGATGGCGTGGGGCGTCAGCTCCGAGACTGTGGTCAGTTCGCTATTGTCGACCATCTGGGAGTTCCACGACGCCTCCGGCTGATTCGAATTGGTCGTGTAGTACACCTTGTAGCCCTGTTTTTACCAAGAGAAAGTGTAAAGGAGTTAGAGGTTTAATATTCCGAACAGATACGCTCATCTTTTATGAATGTAGCGCTAATGGATCGTAAATATTTTAAATGTTCCCGAACCACAGCAGCAAGAAGAGCAGGTAATTTGAATTAAGAAGGATCTTAGTTAAATTTGATATTCAAAAAGAAATTTAATAAGTTTAAAACTTTTGTTAACTTTCAAGTTAAGCTTAACAGCCACATTTTGAGGGTTATGGAAAACAGCTGGGCTACGAAATTGAAGCCATTCGAAATCTAAACTCCAAATCCGATTTTCACCTTTCATTAACTGATAAACCGAAAATGATATATTGCTGCTGCTGGGAGATTTGTGAGCCTAAAAGGCCCGGACAAGTAAGCCTGCCCCGCCGGTATCCGGAGGCCAGAGGGACCACAGCGATTGCCGACTCGGAATGGAGACCTGTGGACAGGTGTCTAGGATTTGCATACGAACGTCCGCCAGCCATTCGTGTCCCGGAACATGGCCAAAGGCATTTTGCCAATTTCCCTTCGATGGGACCCTCTATTCGACCCATTCGAGCCATTCGGCCTGACGTGACAAAGTGCGTTGGTCGTTGGTCGGACTACGGACTACGGACTACGGACTTCGGGCTACGGGTTGCTGGCCGGGTGGCTTTAGGCTACGGGTTCCGGACCCGGTGCCCGGTGCTCGGAGTCCGGACTTTGGACGCCGGATCTTATCGTTTAATATGCGCACTTGATGCAAGGTACTTACGGTCACTTGTCCATTGGGCGTCTCTGGTGGTTCCCAAGTAATAACCATCGTGGACGAGCTCAGCGTACGCACTTGGACATTACGTGGTGCACTTTCCATTTCTGCAGGCGAAGGAGGGGAAGATGGAAATGGGAAATGGGTTATATTAGCATTGTCATGACAAAGGTTGGGCATATAACAATGGCTGGCTGGCTGGCTTGCACAGCAGATATGTGTGTATGTATGTTAGTATGTAAGTATGGCCTGGCTAAGCGAATTTCGAAAATGCATTGGCCCTATGAAAACTCATTGGTTACCGGCTTTGGAATCCTGGAGGATTATTTGCTGGGGCTCTGGCTCGCAGTAGCCACACCAGAGCTCTATTAGATAACTACTCTTTCATAATTATGCTCGCATAACTACATTTTTGTTTGCTTCATATGTAACTACAAATCTGCATAACTCGAATTATATTTACGTATTTACAGAGACAGATTGATAGCATGCACCAGCATGAAAGCTGCCACAATTTCCCTGTAAGTTGCTTACTTAAATGCTACATCCTTTGCCACAAAGTGTTAAATGTAGCTTTTATAAATGCACACAACCTTTATTTGGCCATTCGGAATTTAGTTCTAGTTTTAGCTTGCTGTCAATATTAAATGATTCTAGAATATGCTGCCCGGCCAGCACGCCATTCATATCCATTCATCCTCCCAAAAATCATAAATATGCAATTTTGTTAAATGATTTTCTGGGGCGAAATGCGCATAACGACAAACAAATGCCATTATCGAGAAACTAGTGAAGCCGGCAGGCGGAGAGTGGGTGGATGCCGCTTTCTGTGGCATTAGGGCATCGCAAATGTTTTGCACAGCAAACAATCCCCATCCATCACAATTTGTTTTTCCAATGAACGCTCCGTTGTTGTTTTAGCTTCTGCTCCTGCTGCTCCAGCTATTCCTGCTGCTCCTGCTGCTTTTGATGCTGGAGATGCGTATTTCATGTCGCGTTTCATGGTCGCAGGAGGTGGATGTGGCGGTGGAGGTCAGTGGGATTGGGGGTGTGGCCGCTGGGATCTGCATTTCCGGGGAAAATTGAGCAAATTGTTATGGCGCGTTGGAGCCTAGCGGCTGTTATAGTGAGAATTTTGCATTTATAAACTGATTTTTGTGTGTGCTCGCCGCCGCCGCCGCCACGGCACCAAAAAATGATTTCCCGCGAAGCATGAATCTAGCTATTCGTCATGCATTTGCATGCATTTCAAAAATTTGTCGGTCAACTGCATTGTCAGCCGCGAAATCATCGGTGGCATTCTGATGCCACACATGCCACACTTACCCCCTGCCTGCGGAAAAAGATAACCCCATCGAGCAGCCCCATCATGAATGGCAATTAGTGGTAGAATTCTCCATCACTCAATTTTCCTTATGTGCGATATGGGCATGGTATGGTGTGGTGGTGTGCGGTGTGTGTAACCGATTCGTAACCCGATTGGTTAATGGCCAATCAATAAATTTCAATTTCTCACAATTTTACTGCAATATCCACAAACGGTGCAGCAGCAGTTTTATCCACAATTTATATCGCAGTCATCTCATCTGTTACCCAAGTGCTACCCCCAATTGCTAGTATGTGTGTGTTGGTTAGTATGGGCGTGTGGGTGTTGGCCTGGTCCATTGCTTGTTATAGCCAAGATTTGCATGCAGCTCGCACACACCGATTCACCGATAGATTCAGACAAAAATTTCCTCCCAAGCCCTTGTGAATCTCTCTGTGTGTGTGCTAGTGGGTGTGTGCGTGTGTGTGGAGAAGCAGGATGCAGGGCAGCACGTAAGCTGCATTTAAGGGCATATACATTACATACGGATACGCTCCATTAATATGTATCCTTGCATGCCTGCGCACACGCCTACTCCTTATAGCACCAGCTTACAGCACTAAATCGTTGCCCCCATCTTCTCGGCATCCGCACAAGGATCGGAGGCAGGAGCATGTACAGGCCATATATCTGATTACTTGACGAAAGGATATCCTCAAGACTCGTTGCATTCTCGCCTCAGAACCGATTGCGGTCCGCACTTAAAATGTGGGTTTTGATTACTGCCCCTCCACAAGCAGTTTCTGCTTTCAAACGCTTTCACAGACATTAATGAGTAGGTTTACCAAATGCAGAAACAGCAGCTCCTGCAAATTTTCTGCTGCCTTTCGAATTGCCAAGAAGCTAGCCAAGCTGGGTGACAGCAATATATGTACATATGTATATCAATGGTCAATTCAGTGCATCCACTCCACTGACAGGCGTTTGCATTTTAATCTATGTCCTAGTAGTTTCAATTTCTGTTCACACATGAACACGAATATATTTAAAGACTTACAATTTTGGGCTCCGTTCATATCTTATGTAAATGAATCGAGAGCGATAAATTATATTTAGGATTTTGTTATCTAAGGCGACATGGGTGCATTGCTCAAAAACATGTAATTTAAGTGCACACTACATGAGTCAGTCACTTGAGATCGTTCCCCGCCTCCTAAAATAGTCCCTTAGTGGGAGACCACAGATAAGGTCCTCGCCGCTCAAGATAGGCAGATGTGCCCGAGCGTGGGACCTCGATAAGGCGGGGACTATTTACGTAGGCCTCTGCGTAGGCCATTTACTTTAAGATGCGATTCTCATGTCACCTATTTAAACCGAAGATATTTCCAAATAAAATCAGTTTCTTACAAAAACTCAACGAGTAAAGTCTTCTCATTTGGGATTTTACACTTGGTCAATCGAGCCTTTAATCGACTCTGCAGTTTCCCCCTACCAAAGGTAAGGAACTCAGAGAAAGGCCAGCTCCTTTAAGCATCTTACAGCTAAAGGTAGCAAAAATAAGTAACTCTTGTTTCCCCCTACCAAAGGTAAGGAACAGAGTATAAATATAAAAAGCAAAAGATACAAAAGAATCTTTTATGTTTTAAAACAAGCACCTTATAGTCTATAGCTAAAGGTTGCTTTGTGTACCATTATAAATTGTGGTAAGGCGTGCTTGAGGCCATACATCAGCAATTGTGAAATTAAAAAGTGCATAACAAAAGTGCCTTATAAATGCTCTAATAGCATTAAATCAGCTCATAAATAGAGTGCAGTGTATATGCCATAAGAGCATAAATTAAATAAAAAGTGCCTGAAAACAGTGCCTTATAAATGCTCTAATAGCATTAAATCAGCTCATAAATAGAGTGCAGTGTATATGCCAAAAGAGCATAAATGCCGAAATAAATGGCTAAAAAACAAAAAATCTGACTGGACTACAAAAATAATAAAACGTGCAAAAAAAAAAAAAAAAAAAAAAAAATCATCTTTAAACATCGACGGAGCCTTAAAGAAGAGAAGGAAGTCAAATTCAAAAGCAGCAACAACAGCAGCAGCAGAAGCAGCAACAGCAGTAGCAACAGCAGCAACAACAGCAGCAACAGCAGCAGCAACAACAACGACATCAGCTAAGTCAAAACAAGAATTTTCTGTTTATCCAAACACACATATATATATAAATACATATAAAATACATATACACGTACTATATATATTAAGAAATTACAAAAAATTTTCAAAATGATGTCAGAAAAGACTATTCAATTCCTTAAGAAGCAGTCCGAAATTATTTTGGAAATTAGAAAGTTGGAAGTAAAACCAACATTAACAGATGTAGAAATTCTAAAATTAAATGAGCTTCAAAAATGTTTCATTGCTAATCATAGCAATTTGTTAAAGATCGGCGTTGTCGATCATGAATATTTTAACGCGAAGCAGTATGATTTAATAATGATGGTGTTAGAAAAAATTAAAAATAAAAATGAAAAAATTAAGGGCGAGTCGGTAGAAAACACTTTCCCTAAATCAAACACTGTCCCTAAATCAAACCCTCCCCCTACATTAAACCTTGAAATGCGTGGTCACCCTGAAAAAGAGGGTATAGCACAAAACAACGCTTTAAAAGTAGAGCAGGCATTTCGTAATAATGTTGGCCAATTTCGAGTATATCTAGAAGATACGTCTAAACTAATAGACAGTAGTCCAGATTTCCTTAAAATAAGGAAAAATAAAATTGAATTTTTATGGCATAAAATAGATAACCTGATTGAACAGGTGAATAGTCATTTTGAGAGTTCGCTATTCGAAGAAGAAATTAGCGAACTTGAATTTGACAAACAAAATATTCTTACAGCCATTAATAGTCGACTCAGTGGCACAATAAATAAAGCTGAAATGTCGACGGTTGTTAAGGCGGAGGAGTTACCAACCCTGCCTAAAATACAGATTCCCACTTTCTTTGGTGATTCCAAAGAATGGGATCTTTTTAATGAACTCTTTACAGAGCTCATACATGTGAGAGAGGATCTCAGTCCTTCTCTCAAATTTAATTATCTAAAGTCAGCATTAAAAGGAGAAGCCAGAAATGTGGTTACTCACTTACTGCTCGGCTCTGGAGAAAATTATGAAGCCACTTGGGAGTTTTTGACCAAGCGATATGAGAATAAAAGAAACATATTCTCAGATCATATGAATAGGCTTATGGATATGCCAAATTTAAATTTAGAATCCAATAAGCAAATAAAGACATTTATTGACACGATTAACGAGTCAATTTATATTATAAAATTAAAGGCACAATTACCAGAAGATGTGGATGCAATTTTCGCTCACATAATTCTTCGGAAATTCAATAAAGAATCACTCAATTTATATGAAAGCCATGTTAAAAAGACAAAAGAAATACAGGCACTTTCTGATGTCATGGACTTTTTAGAGCAAAGGCTCAATTCTATATCATCATTCTCACAGGAAGTAAAACCTGTAAAGAAAATGATTAATAATAACAAGAATAAAAATTATAGTGACAATTGTGCATATTGCAAACTACCAGGGCATTATTTAATTCAATGCCATAAATTTAAAATAATGAATCCAGCAGAACGGTCTGACTGGGTAAGAAAAAATGGGATTTGCCTAAGATGTCTGAGGCATCCGTTTGGTAAAAAATGTATAAGCGAGCAGCTTTGTTCGACTTGTCGTAAACCTCACCACACGTTACTTCACTTTGCAGGTCATAATCCAGAAAAAGTGAATACGTGTAGAACAACAGGTCAAGCCTTGTTGGCCACGGCCTTGATTCAAGTAAAGTCGAGGTATGGAGGCTTTGAACAATTAAGAGCATTGATTGATAGTGGCTCTCAAAGCACAATTATTTCAGAAGAGTCTGCACAGATTCTAAAATTGAAAAAATTTCGGTCTCATACTGAAATAAGTGGAGTATCTTCCACAGGAACGTGCATCTCCAAGCACAAAGCGGTTATTTCGATAAGAAATTCTCCGAAAAATTTAGAAATTGAAGCAATTATTCTCCCAAAACTTATGAAGGCACTTCCAGTCAACACGATTAATGTTGATCAGAAAAAATGGAAGAACTTTAAATTAGCCGACCCCGATTTTAATAAACCGGGTCGCATTGATTTAATCATTGGAGCAGACGTATATACTCACATTCTGCAAAATGGAGTTATAAAAATAGACGGTCTCCTTGGGCAAAAAACTGATTTCGGGTGGATAGTTTCTGGATGTAAAAAATCCAAAGGAAAAGAAACCATTGTAGCCACAACAATAGAAATAAAAGAGTTAGATCGCTACTGGGAAGTGGAAGAAGAAGAAAAAGATGATATCGAGTCTGAAATCTGTGAAAATAAATTTATCAAAACGACAAAAAAAGATTCAGATGGGCGATACATTGTGTCAATTCCATTCAAGGAGGATGTCACCTTAGGAGATTCAAAGAAACAAGCGATAGCTCGTTACATGAATCTGGAGAAAAAACTAAAAAGAAATGAAAAACTTAAGGTTGACTACACTAAATTCATGAATGAATACATGGATTTAGGACACATGATTGAAGTGAGTGATGAAGGCAAATATTTTTTACCGCACCAGGCAGTGATTAGAGATTCAAGCCTTACGACCAAATTGAGAGTAGTTTTTGATGCTTCAGCAAAAACTACGAATAACAAAAGTTTGAACGACATAATGTGGGTTGGGCCACGAGTTCAAAAAGATATTTTTGACATTATTATTAAATGGAGAAAATGGGAATTTGTTGTTTCGGCAGACATTGAAAAGATGTACCGACAAATTAAAATAGATAATAATGATCAAAAATATCAATATATTTTATGGAGAAATTCTCCAAAAGAAAAAATTAAAACATATAAATTAACCACAGTCACTTACGGAACTGCATCTGCACCATATTTGGCTACCAGGGTTCTGGTAGATATTGCAGATAAATGTAAAAACCAAGTTATTAGTGCAATAATTAGGAATGATTTCTATATGGATGACCTAATGACTGGAGCTGTTTCGGTAGAAGAAGCTAATAAATTAATAACATTAATTCCCCATGAATTGCAGAAAGTTGGATTCAACTTAAGGAAATGGATTTCCAACAATTCCAAAATATTAACCACTGTGGAGGACACAGGGGACAATAAGGTTCTCAATATTATCGAAAATGAATGTGTTAAAACTTTAGGACTAAAATGGGAACCTCAAAAGGATTTATTTAAGTTCAGCGTAAATTGTAATGATGAATCAAAAAATATAAATAAGCGCGTTGTGTTATCAACGCTAGCAAAAATATTTGATCCGTTAGGATGGTTGGCACCAGTCACGGTTTCAGGAAAACTTTTTATTCAAAAACTTTGGATAAATAAAAGTGAATGGGATCAGGAATTATCCATAGAAGATAAAAATTATTGGGAAAAATATAAAGAAAATTTATTATTGTTAGAGAATATTCGAATCCCAAGGTGGATTAATTCAAACAGTTCTTCAGTCATTCAGATTCACGGATTTGCGGACGCCTCCGAAAAAGCATATGCTGCAGTAGTCTATGCTAAAGTAGGACCTCATGTTAATATAATAGCTAGCAAAAGTAGAGTCAACCCTATAAAAAATAGGAAGACAATTCCCAAACTCGAGCTGTGTGCAGCTCACCTGCTTAGTGAATTAATCCAAAGACTAAAAGGATCAATTGACAATATAATGGAGATCTATGCTTGGAGTGATTCCACGATTACCTTAGCATGGATTAACAGTGGTCAAAGTAAGATCAAATTTGTAAAAAGAAGAACGGATGACATTCGGAAATTAAAAAATACTGAATGGAATCATGTTAAGTCAGAGGATAATCCAGCAGATTTAGCATCCAGGGGAGTGGATTCTAACCAGTTGATCAACTGTGATTTTTGGTGGAAAGGTCCGAAATGGCTAGCAGACCCAAAAGAACTTTGGCCTCGGCAGCAGTCTGTAGAAGAACCTGTCTTAATAAATACGGTATTAAATGACAAAATAGATGATCCTATTTACGAATTAATAGAAAGGTATTCCAGTATAGAAAAACTTATACGTATAATAGCATACATAAATAGATTCGTGCAGATGAAAACAAGAAATAAAGCCTATTCATCAATTATTTCAGTAAAGGAGATAAGAATAGCGGAAACAGTTGTTATTAAGAAACAACAAGAATACCAGTTTAGGCAAGAGATAAAGTGCCTTAAAATCAAAAAGGAAATCAAGACAAATAATAAAATATTGTCATTGAATCCATTTTTGGACAAGGATGGGGTTCTAAGAGTTGGAGGAAGATTGCAAAATTCCAATGCAGAATTTAATGTTAAACATCCAATCATTTTAGAAAAATGCCACCTAACAAGCTTATTAATAAAAAATGCTCATAAGGAAACATTGCATGGAGGGATAAACCTAATGCGAAACTATATCCAAAGAAAGTATTGGATTTTCGGGTTGAAAAATTCGTTGAAAAAGTATTTAAGAGAATGTGTAACGTGTGCAAGGTATAAACAAAATACAGCTCAGCAAATAATGGGTAACTTGCCAAAATATAGAGTGACGATGACATTCCCGTTTCTTAATACTGGAATAGATTACGCAGGTCCTTATTATGTTAAATGTTCAAAAAATCGTGGCCAAAAAACATTTAAAGGATACGTTGCTGTATTCGTTTGCATGGCCACCAAAGCCATACACTTAGAAATGGTAAGCGATCTAACTTCAGACGCATTTTTAGCAGCACTCAGAAGATTTATTGCTAGACGGGGAAAATGTTCCAATATCTATTCAGACAACGGAACAAATTTTGTAGGAGCTGCAAGAAAATTAGATCAAGAGTTATTTAATGCAATACAAGAAAATATAACGATTGCAGCGCAGCTTGAAAAGGACAGGATTGATTGGCATTTTATTCCCCCGGCAGGACCTCACTTCGGAGGTATTTGGGAAGCTGGAGTTAAGTCAATGAAATACCATTTAAAGCGTATAATCGGCGACACTATTTTGACTTATGAAGAAATGTCAACTCTTTTATGTCAAATAGAAGCATGCTTAAATTCAAGGCCATTATACACTATAGTTAGTGAGAAGGACCAACAAGAAGTTTTAACACCAGGTCATTTTTTAATTGGAAGACCACCTTTAGAAATAGTCGAACCAATGGAAGATGAAAAAATCGGAAATTTGGATAGGTGGAGACTTATCCAAAAAATGAAGAAAGATTTCTGGGTTAAGTGGAAAAGTGAATATTTGCATACGCTCCAGCAAAGGAATAAATGGAAAAAGGAAATTCCTAATATAGAAGAAGGGCAAATAGTTTTATTAAAGGATGAGAATTGTCATCCTGCAAGATGGCCTTTAGGAAAGGTGGAAAAGGTGCATAAGGGGAATGATGATAAGGTCCGAGTGGCTAAAGTAAAGATGCAGGAAGGATATATCACTAGACCCATTACTAAAATTTGTCCCTTGGAAGGAATAAAGTCTGTTGACAAAAATGAGGCTGACCAAGAGCCAAAAAGACGAACTAGAGCGACATCGGGAATGTCCAAGATCGGAATCATTATGGCAATGTTGTTGTTTGTGTTAAGTTGTCAAGTTTCTAGCGCATTACCTAAAGATATAGCACCAAGATATTCTATAGACAAAATAAATAAAACCTCAGCAATATATCTAGACCCGCTAGGAGATGTTGAGATTGTGAGTACTTCTTGGAATTTGGTTATCTATTATAAAATGGATCCATATTTTAAAATGTTAACAAAGGGTAATGCGCTTATACAAAGTATGAGGAAAGTTTGCGAAAGACTTCATAGCTTTGAAGAGCAATGTAGTCTAGTCTTAGATAATATGCAAAGTCAGTTATCGGAACTTGAAGAAAACAATAAATTGTTTATGATGCAGTCTAGATCTAGAAGCAAGCGTGCTCCTTTCGAATTTATGGGTTCCTTGTATCATATTTTATTTGGTATAATGGATGAAGATGATAGAGAGCAATTAGAAGAAAATATGAAGAATTTGTTAGATAACCAGAACAACCTTGATAAACTAATTCAAAAACAAACATCTGTGGTTGATTCAACTTCTAATCTATTAAAGAGAACAACAGAAGATGTTAACTCCAATTTTAGAAGTATGCAAATAAGAATTGAGAACATGACAGAAGTTCTTAAAGAAAATTATTATGTTTATAAGGAATCAATAAAATTCTTTATGATTACGAAACAGCTACACTCATTGATTGAAGAAGGCGAAAAAATTCAAGCAGGCATTATAAGCCTGTTGATTGATATTAATCACGGTAGGCTAAATACAAATATTCTCAGGCCAAATCAGCTTAAAAAAGAAATTGCCAAAATTCAGCAGAGTCTTTCAGAGAACCTAGTAATTCCAGGAAAACGGTCAGGTACGGAACTTAAGGAGGTGTATACACTGTTAACAGCCAGGGGTTTATTCATCGACGATAAATTGATCATTAGTGCAAAAGTGCCTCTGTTTAGCAGGCATCCATCCAAATTGTTCAGGCTTATTCCGGTGCCAATTCGAAATGAAGATCGGATAATAATGGTGCATGCAACGTCCGAATATTTAATTTATAATTTTGAGATAGATTCCTATCACATAATGACGGAAGCCACATTAAATCAATGTCAGAAATGGCAACTAAATAAGAGAATATGCAAAGGAAGTTGGCCCTGGAATTCAGCGAATGATAATGCATGTGAGATTCAGCCTCTAAAGCCAGATAAAGCGGCGAACTGCATCTATAAAACAGTAGTCGACTCTAAAAGTTACTGGGTAGAGTTAGAAAAGAAAAGTAGTTGGTTGTTTAAGGTTCCTGCGAATTCAAAAGTCCGTCTGCAATGTACTGGCTCTCAAATTGAATTGTTTGATTTGCCTCAGCAAGGAGTTTTAAGCATTGCGCCATATTGTACGGCAAGAACCGACGATAAAATTCTAGTTGCCCACCATAACATTCAGTCCGAAAGTGAAGAATTATTATCAACACCTTATATAGGAGAAGTTAGTGGAGTGCCGAAGATTATTTGGGATCCGCTGAAACTATCAATATTAAATCATACTGAGGAATTTGAACGATTGAATAATGAAATTAAATTTATGAAAGAGAACCATCAAAAATTGAAAGATTTACATTTCCATCATATTTCCGGACATGCTGGATTAATTATTGCTTTAATACTAATGATAGTATTAATAATATATTTCATACGGAAATGTGCTGTGCAACAAAGAATGCAAGCAATAACCTTTGCAGGTCCGTTGCCAGTACTATAAATATCAATAGTAAATAAACAATAAAATAATATAACAAATAAAAATATACAGTCCACTAATAGAAAATGTACTTCTACATAGAAAAAGCAAAATGTTTAAAATAAGTTAATTAAGTACAAATTGTTGAATTAAAAATAATATAAACCATAATTGTAATCCAATAAAATTAAAAGCCAGAAAAACTAGGCCCATTGAAATCTTAGTTGCAAAATAAATGAACATATATCAAATAAATACAGTCCACTACTGTTATAAATGCAACTAATATACTAATGTACATCTCAGCTTTGCTGGCCCTTTGGCAGAATGTTCACACATGAACACGAATATATTTAAAGACTTACAATTTTGGGCTCCGTTCATATCTTATGTAAATGAATCGAGAGCGATAAATTATATTTAGGATTTTGTTATCTAAGGCGACATGGGTGCATTGCTCAAAAACATGTAATTTAAGTGCACACTACATGAGTCAGTCACTTGAGATCGTTCCCCGCCTCCTAAAATAGTCCCTTAGTGGGAGACCACAGATAAGGTCCTCGCCGCTCAAGATAGGCAGATGTGCCCGAGCGTGGGACCTCGATAAGGCGGGGACTATTTACGTAGGCCTCTGCGTAGGCCATTTACTTTAAGATGCGATTCTCATGTCACCTATTTAAACCGAAGATATTTCCAAATAAAATCAGTTTCTTACAAAAACTCAACGAGTAAAGTCTTCTCATTTGGGATTTTACAATTTCAATGGAGAAGTAACAGATACTTGATTCAATGGGAAAACATACGTCCTCATATTTAGTTTAAACTACGAATTGTTAACATTTTGACAATTTAGAACGTATGTTTACGGACACAGCTGCTTTAGTTGGCACCAACCTACGTTTCATCCCATTTCAGCTAATGCAGTCCTCGCCTTGCTGGCCGAGAGAAAACCCTGTGATTACCCACTTGGCTCAGCTGCTACCTAAGCCAGTGACACGTGTTAAGCATTACGTTGACCTGCTGATGCTCGTCCTGTGGGATCCGGAGCCCAGCTTTAAGCGCCCATAAACGTGGCCATCGGAATATTATTTCGAAACGATATTGGGCAAGCGATAAGCATAATTGCGGCAATAAAAGTTTCCAACTTCTGTACGACACGCTCTTGGATCTGCTGGTAAAAATGCAACTGCAGCTGCTGCTGTTGTTCGAAGACGCTAGCTGATCGAATTGAGAAATACCCTTTGATATGGGGTTTCTTAAGAAAATTAGTTTCAGACTACTTTAGTATACAAAGCAATGTCTCAGAATAATCTGGGATTATTATGAATTGAGTAAATAAATATAATAGCTGACTGAAAGATAGCTATGTTAGACTTTAGTTTAATGATCAAGTAGGTTCACAGAACTTTGTATATACCATTCTGTATAGTTTTAGGCCAGTGATACAGGGCTCCTAGCCGGGCTGGGACACATTATGATACCCTGTGAGAGGCGCCAGAAAAAACAGAAGTGGCCGGAAAGGCATGTCAGACAAGCGTACGCTTACGCGGGAATTGCCAGGACTAAAACAGCGTTGCATGCACCCAACACACACACACACCAGCACAACCATCAGCATCCAAACGAACGCATAACAATGCAAACTTTATGGGATTTACGGGGGAGGATATCACCCATACCCCAGCTGGGGCGCCACCCCGCACACACCCCCTCCCCCCCCTTACGCGCATACGTCAGGATATCGCCAGGACGCATGGTTCTGGATCGCAGCTGCGTATGCAACGATTTTTTTAACATTGCATTTACCTTTGATTCTATCTAGCTACTTGTTATTCCGCTTTCTTTGCTCCTTTTTTTTTACTTTTTGTACTTTTTTCTTACTTTTTATACCCTTTTCACATTTTTCGGGTCGGATTTGTGCTGCTCAACAATTGTTATTGAAATTGTTTTGCCAATTTTTGGCCAACCATAAAATTTTGTTTGCCAAGGATACTTACTTGTGCCACCGAATGAGAAATCGCCTGAGAAGGCAAAAGCATGTGAGAATGACAGAGAGAGAGAGAGCGGAAGAAAGAGAGAGGGAGGGAGATGGCAAATAGACATTTTCAAGAAGGGTTAGTACGATTGCCGACATAATGGACCAAGGCAAATAAAAACGGATCTAAGCGCACTCTAAATTCAAAATGAAATTGGTTAAAAGTCCTTTTGTGCAGCATGTGAAAGATAGCGAGGCGAGAGAAGAGGGCAGCAGTTAGTAAAATGTCCTCCGAAAATAAAGCGGGGCATCCATAGCCCCACATCCGCGATACTCACTTGTCTCACCGGTGGTACATGTCGCTGGTGCCGAGGGCGGTCCGCGTCCAATATTGTTCACGGCTATCACGTAGAACTCGTACTCCGTGTAGGGACTCAGGGCACGGACCACATAGTACATGGTGATGATGCCGCTTATCTCGCTGAAGGCCTGGTTGGCGTTCTTCGGCTTGTACTGGATCACGTAATATTGCAAGTCCTCGGGACCCTTGTACGACCACTCCAGACGCACCGAAGTGGCGGTCACCTCGGAGATTTGCACATCGGTGGGTGCGGTGGGCAGAGCTGTGAAAGACACCAGGTCGTGTTATTACGATTATCAGTTTCCCATGTAAGTACATCGCACTCCAAGACCACTCCACTTACATTGCACTTTAACCACCGAAACGGAATCGATTTGGCCCAAAGTGGAGGCCGCTATGCAAGTGTAGTTGGCGCTCTCCTGGATATTGATCAGCTGCAGGACATTTCGTCCGATTGGCATCTCATTCTCGGGTGTAAGATCTTCGGAGCCTGAAAAAAAAGGATAGGAATTGAGTATTGAAAGACCATATTCTACAACCATTTGACATACCCTTCATCCACTTGACATGCGGCATGGGTGAGCCGACGGCAATGCAGGATAGATTCAGATTAGATCCCAACATCACCTCGCTGATGGTCTCTGGTGGGCGGGAAAAGGTGGGCGGAACACGACGGACTTTCACATATAAGTTGGTGGCCTTCGAGTGCTCCGTGCCCATTGAGTTCTCAGCCACACACTCGTATTTGCCCTGATCCTCCTCGCGACTGTTTTCGATTTGCAGGAAGCCTAAAAGAAATAAGAGCGATATAGTTAAGATTTATTTGAAAATTCATACAACTTAGGTCATACTTAAGAATCTATGCTTATTGGAAATATACCTGATATTTATTTCTAGAACAGCTGCCAAAATTTCAGCCTGTACCTGACCAATGGGTTGGTTAACCCTTTATATAGCTTTATTTTACAATCCATCCAAATGCAGTTGCCCACTGATGCAATTGAACTACCTGTTTTCCATATATAAGATACTATTCTATGACCAAGGAAGTCAGTATTCGTTCGAGTCTCTCTATGAGAACAACACAAAATGTTGAATGTGTTTTTTTTAACCAGCCTCTTTTATGCTGCAAGTGCCACCACATATGTGACCACCAATAATCACATCGAGATGCCCATATACCAGAAGCGTCCTTTGAGCGAGCAAATGGAGATGATTGATATCCTGGATTTGGGTGACCGTCCGAGACGACAGGCGGAGCCCAATCTCCACAATTCAGCATCGAAATTCCTTCTCGAAGTTTACAACGAGATTAGCGAGGACCAAGAGCCCAAAGAGGTCCTGCATCAGCGCCACAAACGCTCGCTGGACGATGACATCCTGATTTCCAACGAGGATCGACAGGAGATTGCCAGTTGCAACAGCATCCTTACCTTTTCGAGCCGCTTGAAACCCGAGCAACTGGACAACGAGCTTGATATGCACATTACCTTCAACACCAACGATGTGCCAGTGGATTTGAGTTTGGTTCAGGCCATGCTCAGGATATACAAGCAACCAAGTCTGGTGGACAGAAGGGCGAACTTTACCGTGTCCGTGTACCGAAAACTGGACAATCGCCAGGACTTTTCCTATCGCATCCTGGGCTCTGTGAATACTACGAGCAGCCAACGTGGCTGGCTGGAATTCAATTTGACAGATACGCTGCGGTATTGGTTACACAATAAGGGACTGCAACGTCGAAATGAGCTAAGGATATCAATTGGCGATTCCCAGCTGAGCACCTTTGCAGCTGGATTGGTGACACCACAGGCCAGCCGCACCAGTTTAGAGCCCTTTATTGTCGGCTATTTCAACGGCCCCGAGCTGCTGGTCAAAATACAGAAACTTCGTTTCAAGAGAGATCTCGAGAAGCGAAGGGCCGGTGGTGGTTCGCCACCACCTCCTCCGCCGCCGCCCGTGGATCTGTACAGACCACCGCAGTCCTGCGAGCGCCTTAACTTCACTGTGGATTTCAAGGAGCTGCACATGCACAACTGGGTGATAGCGCCCAAAAAGTTCGAGGCCTATTTCTGCGGCGGCGGTTGCAACTTCCCGCTGGGCACCAAAATGAATGCCACCAACCACGCCATCGTCCAAACCCTGATGCACCTGAAGCAGCCGCATCTGCCCAAGCCCTGCTGTGTGCCCACAGTTTTGGGTGCCATCACTATTCTGCGGTATCTCAATGAGGACATCATCGACCTGACCAAATACCAAAAGGCAGTGGCCAAGGAGTGCGGATGTCATTAGATTTAATTGCCTATTTCGTTTGTGATGTACATAGTCATGGTGTAGTTATAAGTTTAAATAAGATGAATACAACTAAAAGTACTTCTAAAACTGACATATTTGTGTTTTAAACCTAGGCCGTGTTCGCATATCAACTGTTTAAAAAGGCTTTCAAAAATATCCATCGATGCTTAAGTAAGTTACTAAAACTCTTCATTAAACTCAAGACCCAACTAGTTGCTACACTTACGAGAACCTAAGCCTATTTGAATATTGTGCTGCAAGACTTTTATGCTTATTAAGCACAACCTCTACTTGTTACGCTCTTTTATGACCTGCTTTCGTAATGGGCACAGGGGTTTAACCGTAACAGACTCGTAAGATCTTAGATTTATCAATAAATTTGAAAGTCAAATGATGTTTGCTTATCTCCCATCACTTTGATAGGCAACCCACATTATCCTTGCCCCATAAAAAGGTCCTCAATTCACCTTTATGCACGGAATCCATCCACTCGACTTTGGCATGCGGATGCCACGGCGGCCATGAGAAGCAACACATGGAAAATTAACACTTTTTATATGATTTTAAAAGCCATATAAATTTTACGACAAGTCACCGCCATCCCCCGAAGTTGTTGCAATTCCTCCAATGAGAAATTACACACCCGCACACGTCTATTAAAAATCGAGGCTCCCTTTTTCCGGCATATTACGCTAATGTGGATGACAAACATACGGCGGAAACGCCAGAGGAGTATTTTTGATGTTTGGAGTGGTGGTTGTGGTGGGGGGGGGGGGATAGGGTCATAAAATGCCTTCACATTGACATTATATTTATATGACTAATAAACAATGAAGCACGAGAGGGCGATGAGTAGACAAAATGAATTTTACGCAAACAAAATCCACTTCCCTTCGGTGTTGTTATGCTTCCCCCAAAAATCCAGTGGCTTTTAAATCAACACAGTTACGAATGCGTTTTTCCGGCAAACAATATTTTTGATAGCCATTGGCATTTTGGATCTGGCCAAAACCATTAAGTTGTGGCCCAAATGCGTATGTTATGGCGCTTTTTAATTGACCAATAACTATGATTTCACACGATGATTCAGAGGGACATAGTTGACATCACATGATTTGTTTTACTCGGTTTATAATTTATTTTGCAAATTCATTTCATACTTTTCGCAAAATCATATTAGCATTTTAAATGAACCATAAGAGATTCGTTAACAGCGTGTGAATTTCTAAGCGTTTAAACTCCAAAGCCGACTGTTACTGTGTGTGTGTGTGTGTGCGAAATTAATCATATTGAGTTCGATATTCAATTTTCTCTCGCACACAATTAACGAACAACCTCAATTCAATATGCACACGTGCACTCACACAGAGAATGTGTGTGTGTGTGTGTGTGGGTGAGCAAGTTGAAAATCTGCATGAAATATGACAATTAATTTGCGAAACAAGAGTTTTTCATATGCAATATTATCGTTTAATTATTTATTGCTGCATTTTGCGCATATTCAAGCAGTATTGATCGCGCTTAAACGGAAAGCTTAAATTAAAAAATCATATTTCTTTTAATATGATACTGAGCTTAACATTGCGATCGAGTGTAAAACGTTCATTCTTCTTCAAAAGAACAGCGTATATATCTTCCTGCTCGCAATCATATTCGAATGTTTAATGAATTTTAATTAAATAATTTACCAGTTACCCCAAGCAAGTTTTGAAAAGAAGTAATTACCATTTGTTCCATAAAGCCTATGGCATATGTTGCACATTGCAAATTTGTGCCGGTTTAATATCCCTTGGCAAAGGGTTGTGTAGTTACCATTTAAAAGGAATAATAAATAGACCGTGTCAATAAACAAATATGGGAGTACAATCGACTACAGTTGAGTGAATCATTTTAATGGCTTCAGAAGCTGCAGGGCATAAAAAAAATATAGACGCCAGGCGTCTCGAAAAAGGGTATTTTAAATGGGAACATTTTGCGGAGTAAACAAATTTCTAATTTATTAAAAGCCTGCATATAACATCAACTAATTTTTATCTATATTATATCTAAATTGTTTCTTTGCTTAACCCCCCCTGAAAAGAATCTTTGACTACGCTCGTGCCCTTCGAATATTGAGCAAAAAGTGCAGAACAGCGTTAAATGTTGCAAAATCGCTCAGTTCGCACTAAAGCCATGTTTATTGTGTCTATTTTATGTACCTTTCCGTTTTACTATGGATGTCATTTTTTGTTTGATAGCAACAAAACAAACGGGGCAGCTGTGGGGGTCATGTGTGGGGGGGGGGGGGATAAAAAATAGGCAGATTGCTGTGCGGTTTTTAGTGCAGCGCCCATTGAAGCTGTGTTTTAGGTTTGTTTTCGCTGTGAAAAGGACGCTTTGTGCTTTTATTCGCGCTGCCACTGCCGGCTCACCTATAACATGCATCAAAGTTGATTGTTGCGAAATTTATTGCATGCTATTTGGCCTGCATGGCGGAACATTTATTACGCTTGTTGCACTTCCGCTGCAGCCAGCATTTCCCCAACAGGCCGGCCTATTGTTTAGGGCCCGCTGAACCATTCAAAACAAGCATTAAATGGTGTAACTTTTATAAATAATCGATCCCCTCTCGTTTCCCGCTGACATGTGTAGTTGAGCGATCCAAAACAAACGCTATTCGCGCCATCAGCCTTGCTGACAATATTCGAGGTAAGGTGCCACAATATGATGCAAATTGTGGAACAAAAAGACAACGTCTGTGGAGAGCGTTGATTAAAATTTACGAAGCCAAGTTTCATTAAAACTCTTGCCAACCCCTCTGCCAAATACATTAACGTAAGCCACCACACACACACACACACACACACAACTTGCGTGCGTGATGGCTGTAGCAATAAAAATTAAGCTAGCATACATCTGGGCGCCGTCTGCGTCCCGAATGTAAGTCATTTTCACCGAGTTTTCGGCCTTGTCTCTGCGTGCGTGCGTTTGCTACTCTTATGAAAATTAAAAATTCTTTCAAGCGCCATAAAAACGAAATACAAACAAATGGACAGGCTAGCAAACGAGTTCGCTCGGTGAGCAGGTGAATATTTTATGAAAAATGTCGTTTAACCCAAAAGGGGTTTGGCTTTAAGCGTTTCTGAAAAATTATACAAATCATTCTTAAGAGTTCAAGGCGGTGTTATGTGCTGATGGTTAGAATGGTTAGTAGTTAGAAAAAACTGAACAAATATCAAACTCAATTAAATGCTATGATATTTTTTATGAAGGTTTAAACAATCTTACTCAGTCAATTCTTTCTTAGCAAATTTGAAAACTTTTCAAGACAGCTTTCCGGATTGAAGCTCCGTCAGTTGACTTAGTTTAGTTTCCCATTCTGGCGAATGGGAAAATGCGAGGGGCATAAAGCCCCTTGTGCCACCCTGTGGCCGTTGTAAATGTGGCAAGACATTGGTTGCAGGTTAGTTCGGACGTGGCACACATGTGGCACGCCACACAGCTGCACTTCCGCTAGCGCAGTCATTTTCATATTCAGCAACTTCCGCTCGAAACGCACACTCTTGCACTTTCGTTGCCAAGGATTTTCGGTTCCAGTTTGAGTTCGACTTCGGCTTTGGCATTCAGCTTCAAATGCTTGGCTGCACGCCCAAATGGGATTATTAATTTAATTATGCTTTAATTTAAGTAGTCCTCGTTGTCGTCGTCGTTACAAAGTGACATTTATGGGGCGACTTTGCCTGCCTCCCATTCTACTCCTGCGCCCCAAGTTCATCCACATAAAAGTGTGCAAAGTTTCAATTTTGGTAATGCAAGTGACGACGACTTATCGTCAACCGAAAGAAGAAACCCAACTGACCCCCATTCCATCCACTTCACGGAGGCGAAGGAGAGTGGAGGTGGAGGTGGAGGTGGAGGTGGAGCTGGAGCTGGAGCTGGAACAGGACATGCCCCCGCTGGGAGAAAGCCGTTCTAGTCATGCACATTTTGGCAATTACTGTCTCATTTTCAACAAAAGTGACTGTCAACTCTTTCGAGCTGCTGGAGGAGCGACAAGGAGTGACAAGGAGGAGCTCATAATTTAAGCATTAAACTTTTCCCAAAATGCTTTCAAGTTGACTTGCCTTAACTACAGTTTTACGGCTCAAGTAAATAATTGCGTGCAGACCCCGCTTTCCCGCCACCACGCCATACCATTTTCCCCATTTTCTCATTCAAAATTTCCTCTGGCCCACAGGTTGGTCACGTCAAGTGGCAAGGCGATTGTAATGATGGAGCCCAGCAATTAAAGAGTTGTGGAGCTGGAGCTGGAGCCGGGGCCCAGGTCGCAGTTCGCAGTTGGCAAGTCGAGGGGCCAACATCGTCGCAGCTGCTGCCCCCCCTTTTTTTTTTGGTGGCGCAGGAAGTGGAGCTGTTGCCACGTGCAAGTTTCGAACAAAAGAAGGTATAAAAATGTCATATAAAAAATAAGACGATGTTGCAAGCTGGGCTCTCTTCCGCGAGGCAAGCTCGTCGTCGGTCGCTCGGTCGGTCATAAGTTGCTTTTAAGTTTTGCACATAAAGGTCTACCTGCTGAGTTATATGGCCTCCTCTATTCGCTATTTTATGCCACGGCAATCCGGCGAGCAATCCAACTCAATACTCAGCTAGTTAAATCTTGAGTACCCACTTGAGGAAAGCTGTGTTTAATTTTAACTAGACTTTTATTGACATGTTTTGCTTATAAGATCGTGTTCTTTATATTCACTTAATGGAATGCTTAAAGAAACACAAAAGACAGCTGAGTTTACACTTGGCATTTACGTACCTACCATTTCCGAAAAGTTGATAAAATAAAAATTGAATGAAAATTGAAGTTCTCTACTGGCTGATGCGATTCAATTGCACCTGCTCCAGGCACGGAAGCCATTATCGTCTCAATCGCTGCTCCCTGAAAGACCCTTCTTCGTTGACACTTCCATTCAGTTGAGTTCATCTGCCAACACACAACCCATTAAGACAATTGGCTCAGGCGAAACCAATTTCTGATAAGCCTCTTTTGCTTAAAAGCCAAATTATGATATTTGAAAGAGCCCCACATTTTTCTGCTACTCCTTTTTGCCTTTTGGCCAATGAGGATTCCAGCCCCAAGAATGTAATTTCCCCAGACGCTGCGGCAGAACCTTTTCATGGTAAAAAGTAAAAAAAAAAAAGAAGAAAAAACAAGGAAACCAGCAAGGGAAACAGGGAAAAACCGTGGTCACTACGCCAAAGGTTTTTTTTTATTCCTTCCGTTATGCTTTTTATTGAACAAAAGCCCTCAGGGACTATTTGGCGAAATAAAAATAAAGGTATAATACTCAATAATATTGTCGCTGGTCGTTGCCCGCCTTCGTTCTATTGGTAGCCTACCCTTTTTTTTCCGTTTCGCTTCGAAGGACTAAATTAACTACCAACTGGCCGAGAAGAGTACGAAATGCCCTACGCAGTAATTTTAAATAAATTATTTATAAATGTGTTTGTGCATTCGAGTGCGACCGCTGTCATTTGCCTTTGCCACACGCTCAAGTGGAAAATGTTGAAGAACCAAGAAGCGAGCTAAAACAGCGAATACTTTGAATAATGCCTCAGAAAATAGGGTAGTTAGTTACATATATGTGCTCTTTGCAGTAGATTTTGCGGCTTACTTAGGAAAAGGAAATGTATTTTTAAGATTTTTACAGATCTCTATATACTTTACTATATCCCCCCCCCCTTCCCTCACCACCACTCATCCATTCCTTTGTGATTCCCAACGAAATTCGGACTGGCCCGAGGGCCAATGGTAAAGAGGAGTGTATAATAATCACATTAATGTATCCGAGCGAAGGCGATTGGTGTGCGTCAAAGGAAAGGGAGCACAGCATGGCCTGCCTGGCCATGAGGTGCTTCGGGCTCTTGAGACGCTTTTATTAAAATAATAAAGTTCTAATTTAATTATGACGCGAACAAAATGAAGTACGACTGCTGCCGCCGAGTTACTTTTCATTTGATAACTCACGTACCCCGAGAGGACCTCTCCAGCCCACCCGCCACCCACTATCCTGCGTCCCTGCAGGCTCTAATTAGCAGGCGGCGGCCGTATAACCGAAAAATCAACGCGCTCAGGGGAAAATGCCCAGGATATATATGGGGAATGGGGTGTGGGTGTACAATAAAGGACCATAAAGTGCTAATTGAATAAAACGGCACATGACTTGCATAACTTATTATGCGAAATATTTATTCTCGCCACTCGGCTCGAGGGGGGGAGGGTGGTATGGGTGAATGCAGAGAAACGCAGGACGAAGGACACAGAACTCGGGACGCGTTGGATCTACACAATGGGACAGCTCGGCGAACCCGTCCGAATCCTCACCTCGGGCCAAATATTTATTTTCATAAATTTAAAGCGCGCTTTAAGGAGAGCGCGGGGAGGCGAAGTGAAAAGGGCGTTTAGGGCACCCAAAAGGATATTTAGCTGGCGGAAATACTTTTACGTTTCGTTTAACGCGCCAAAGATGGTGCCAGTCTGGTCGAAAGCCCTAGACCCCGCGCCATCACCGCCATCCCACCGCCTCCTGGCCATAGCTCACCTTTTGCAGGTGGGTAAAACAAGTTACTCGGCCCACGTAAAACTAATTTAACCCGCAAAAGCCGAACCCCCACCCCCCTCCTCAAACTCCTGCTCCGTCCTGCTCCTCTTCTATATCCACAAGCCAACACGGCCACTTTGGTTCGTGTTGCGCTAAATTAGTCGACCTCCACATCCGTGAAAGGCGGGCAAAAAATAAGAGAATCCAACAAATAGCCATGGACTATGTTTGCATGGATTCTCATCGTTGGAGCGGCGAAAATAATTTCACCTTGGGGAAATACATGTAACAGTTTTTAATTTGCATCGCTGTAGGCCAACAAAAGGCGATGGATAGTTTGGTTTGGACCGCGTTTTGAAATGGCTCCAAGTTGCGGAGTCGGGGCAACCTAAAGCAATCTACTCGCTTGAATAGTCTGATGGAAGGAAAGCAAGGAACTTTGCCCCGCGGGGGAATACACTTTAGTTTCTCATCTATTTATTAGTTTTTCATTTGAAAGCTATGCATATATGAAATGGTTGAATAGAGATGATGGCATGTGCTTCAGTTTGTAGTTCCATACAATTATCGGAAATATTTTACAAACTTTCCTATTGTACAAATGGATTATCTTTTTGCAACATGTCCTTGCAACAACCTGTATCGCGCAAAAAGGACGCGGCGCCATCTCAGGACGCCTGAAAGTCAGTCGCATCCTGGCAAAGGACTTCCCATGGAGGCCAGTCGATTGTTTGGTGGGCTGTCATTACGCGTAAGCGACCATTTCATTAGCATAGCGGCGCCACAGGCAGATGTCGGATCACAGGACCACTGGCCCAGCAAGGACATCGTATAATGTTTTTGTTAACGTCGCTGTTTTCTTGCCATGCCCAACACGTTTCAATTGTTAGGCCTGGATGGTCGAGGTGGCCTAGGTGGTGGTGGTGAATGATGGCCCAGTGGAAAACATTTGTCCGATCACCGCGTCCTGGCAATTGAAATAATGCCCGTCCAGCTCCCCACGCGCCACAGCTTTTCCGCATTTTCCACAGGCCCACCGTCACTCCATTTCACTCGCATTTCGTTTGTCAACGTGTCCATTATTGATGTCGTTTTAAAAGGCACTCTTTAATGCATATTAATGTCAATATTTGAGCCTCTAATGACCGGAGGCTCTTCGGGCCTCTGCAGCTGGCAGCTTTTGTGTTAGTTTCACCCACTTAGTCCTCCGTTTGATGTGACGCACAGAGAGAGGAAGATCGGTGTGCTAACGACGCGACCTGACATTGAACATATAATTATCAAATGCTGCGAGTCCTGTGAGTCCTGCGACGCCTGATTAAAGGACCCGGTGACGTTTTGTTGACATGCGGAAAGTTTGAGAAAGCTGGAAAAGGTCGCCCCATCCTCATCGGCGTTTCAAAGGACGAACTTTGCTCAGGTGAGAGTGGCTGGCTGCTACCTGACAAAAGTCAAACGTTAACTAAGCGCCCGAAAACTTGCGACACAAAGTGCGTCGAAGCGTAAGTAAACTCCTAAGAAATTCAAATGAGCGTAAGGGAAAAACAGCTGAGCAAAAAATTATCTAAAAAGGACGAGACCCGCTCAAAAGGCAACGGACACAGTGTGGGACTTGAATTTTAATAAATGAAGTCCTTGGTACCAACATAATGTAACGTAATCCCTGGCCGATGGGAGATAATAAAACTCAATCTATGTATATATACCAAAAAAAATATATAATCTGTTCACTGACTTACTCAGTTTACACATGCAGAAATACTTGTTTAGAATTTCAATAATTAAAATGGGTTAAGGAGTAATGTTGTTGATTTAAGCTTAAATACACTGTTTTCATTAACAGAAAAAAGTGTTTAATAACTAAGTACTTATTACTTATACTATCAGTGGGTTAATGAATTACAATATCATCGCTTTATTAAAGCAAACTGACTTAATTGTACTTACCATCCTTGAGAGAGTAGCGCGGATTGCTCATATCAACCTTTGTCTGATTCTTAATCCAGTAAATGTTTGGCGTCGGATTGCCGATGGCTTTGCATGTCATGAGGACCGTGTGACCCACTTCAATGACGCGAGTTCCCGGACCCTGGGTTATAACCGGAAAGCCTGCGGGTGTTTTATCGCCTGCAACGAGGAGAAAGTCGCGGGTAACAAAGGGTTAAAAATTATTATGTTGCGAAATGTGAAAAACAAAACAAAAGTAGAGAGCGCAAAAAGCAGTGTGCTCATATGGCAGTTTTAAGAAGGAGCGGGATCTACGAGGGAACTGCGAGGGCACAGTACGCCTAGGAGTTTTGGACAAACAATATGGCGTGGCACACTAACACACACAAACACACACAAACACACTCTCTCGCACACACACACTCTTATGCGAACAAAGTATTGTTTTACACGACTCTTTTATACATACGGAAGTTGCCGTTTTCTGCCATTTTTTCTTTTTTTTGTGTATGAAAGCTGGGCTGCGTCGTCAGTTGCTTTTGTTGGCTGCTTTCTACGCCATTTTGTAAGTCAAACAATGGGATTCCCGCACTCACACACCCGCACACACGCAGCATGCACACAAGTATTTGTGTGTGAGGTCAGCATTTACCCCAACTCCGGGTGACATTTCCTTTGTTGCAACGCTTGCCAGCTTTAAGGGAATTTCAGTTGTGGACGCTTCTCCCTCGCCCGCTTCTCCTCCGCTTCCCGAAATCCCCACTTCCATATCATTTTATTTCGTTTTATTTTTCCGCTTTCTGCGACCAGCTTAAAGAAAACTCTCGCGGTGGCTGTCAAGTGGCCCCGGCTGCGACTGTCATCTGCGCGCCCAACTGCATCTTTCAAATGAACAAAGCTCATTTACATTTTCCAATTAAATCCGTCGGCGGCCATGGCAATTGGCAAAAAACGGAGCGGGAAAAGGGAGGGGCCGGGATGTGGACGTGAATGTGGATGTGGATGTGGATGCGGATGCAGATGCAGATGAGGACCAAGCGGATGCGGATGATTCCAGCTGCCACTGACGCCGCCAGCAGCTGCAGTTGCATTCCATCTGCCGACTGTTGCTGGAGGATTTGCTACACAAGGCGAGGAGTGCTACAAGTTCGGGATCCCTAACTAACACTATTCGAATCCTGCTAACTCAAATCCTTAAGTTATTCACTTAAAATTAACCAGCTAATCTTAAATAGGTTATAGTACATCTTTCAATATTCCAAAAATACCTTTGTCCCATCTTTAAACATCAGTGTTCAAATGTCATATCTTAATCCTTTTTGAAGTTAGGGTATATGGCGGTTGTTGTGGTCTTATTGACTTTTCTAAGCCAGCTTTTTGGCATTTACTGAAACATTTAACAGCGACAAAATCCACAATAAACGGGCACCGAGAAGTTAGTTGCAGTCGCTTGTTTTTGCCCTGGCCTTTCCTCTGTTAACTGCTGCATCGCTTTCGTCCTGCCAGCCCCCGAATATCCTGCCAAAAATGTCTTGCCTTGCACTTAGTTGTTGTGTAGTGTGTTTTTCGCCTTCTGCAGGACAAAGTCGGATGCAGGATGCGATGCTTTCGTCTGTGTGTTCGTTTGTGGTGTGTTTTCAGCGTGAAATTAAAATTTTAACACAGAGGATACAAAAAATGCGGTTGCCTGTGAATATGTATATGCTTTGCACAAAAGGCATAAAAACTCCAGTAGCAAAAAGAATAAACAACGCAGCATTGATGTTGACATTTGACGTTGCCGTCATCATCATCATCATCGCACACATCCACAACTGCACATCCACACATTGTGTCCCAATGTCCTGCAGTCCCGAATGTCCTTCCTCGCAGCCCGCTTCTGCCCTTTCAGCCCTTTCAGTCCCCCCCCCTCGATTCCATATTGTCGGTTGCCATTTTCAGTCATTTTCACATCACCCTGCCGTTTGTGTGCCGCCGTTTGTTTCGTTGCTTTATTTATTATTGCAGTGTCACTTCCTCGCAAATGCATAACGAAACAAACATGCTGCAGCCGAAAACGAAAAAATAAAAGGGCAAATGAAACACAACAAAACTGGGCCGAAATTAACAAATAAAACTTTTACATTTGTATTAAACAATGTAGAAAAGTGCATTCTATTCGAATAACGCATGTGCAGGAGTGCAAACAGCGGCAAAACTCTGACTAAGCGTATAACAATGAACAAATATCAAAGCACTACGGATAGAGTTCCTCTGTTCAAATGGTTTCGTTTTTCGAATTGCCAAGGGAGGAACCCTAAGCTTTTCAGTTTGGACAAATATTAAAAAGCCAATCAGACTCGAAAAATGGCGAAAAGCTACAGTTGCCCCCCCCCCTTTAAAGTGGCCAAAAACAACAATAGCCAAAGGGCTCAATTCGCATTTGAAATTTGTAGTTTCGTCAATTTTTTGAAAAAAAAATCATTGAAAATATGTGGTAAAGTGGATAAAAAGGCTTAGTTAAATAAGCAATCTAGTGGAGATAAGAAATGATAAATTTAATTTAGGGACTGAAAAGTAGAAGCGCTTTAAAAGTTATTCAAATAACTTTAAAGAAACTTTGTAATTGATTAGCGCCCCAAACGCAATCCCAATAAATGGATACTCCTGCCTTCGACAGGCCATAGTGCCAATTTATGGGACTTTCCATCCGTAGCAAAGCACTTTCGCATCCTTTCATTGTGTGACCAAACTTGCACAGCCCGTTGTTCTCGAAACTGATGACAAGTGCCGCCCAAAAATCCACAACAACAGTTCACACTTAACAATGAAACTGG
Source organism: Drosophila melanogaster (assembly GCF_000001215.4). Classification (NCBI taxonomy): domain Eukaryota; kingdom Metazoa; phylum Arthropoda; class Insecta; order Diptera; family Drosophilidae; genus Drosophila; species Drosophila melanogaster. The sequence goes on along the minus strand of NT_033779.5, from coordinate 19,688,381 downwards.
ACGATGTTGTGCGCCATGTGTGAGCGGAAATTTTGTGAAAATTTGGCTGGATGGAAAAGCTGGCCAACACTTAATTTACAGCATTATAGAGGTCCGACGGGAGAGAAGAGGTGTAGGCAGCCTATCCTCACAAAAAAAAAAAAAAAAAAAAAAATAATGTAGAACGCATGGATGGTTAGGAATAGTATGGTATGTGCGGGGCGACAGTGCGTGACCAAAAACTGATGATGGCAGAAACGGACTTATAAACAAGAGAGAAGGCTATACTCGAGTTTCTCGACTATAAGATACCCATTGCTCAGAATGTCAGAAGTCGTGGAAGTTTCACACTAACTGACTTTATTTGCTTATGTTCTTTCTACGAACATTTACTTTAAATAACTTTTAAATTTAAAGAGTAACAACGCACTATTCAGTCACTAGAAACTGCCTAATCCTTAAATTCTAGACTTACGGTTTCCAAAATCACGACTGCCATACGGACAGTCAAACGGACAGATGGCATCGATCCTTATCAGGAATACAGATACTCTATGGGTTGGAGTTCCATGAAATCTAACATACCCCTATATTCTACGAGTAGCGGGTATAACAAGTCAAAAGCAGCAGTGGCACCCACCATCCTGTCGAATTCCTCTGACACTTTCATGCATTTCAATTAAACTGTCGCTCGAGTGCGAAAATGTACAAGGCTAAATGTTTGAATAATGTCGAAGTTGGGGATCAAGAACAAAAGCTGACTAGACGACAGCAACACCATTACCATTACCACCACCAACACCATCACCATCGCCATTTGCTCTGTTGATCTCGGCGACAGGTTTTTAATGAATTAGCCGAAAAGAAAAAAACGGGGGATTAAGAAAGGACCTCCTGCCCGCCACGGGGTCCTTTTTCAAATACATATGGCGACTGTATGGAAGTGTGTATCTTGAAAACGATAAACATCATTAGCCGGCACAAAAGGGCTTTATTTGCATCTCGTCTGCTTTTAGGTGCCACTGACCCGTCGCCAGGATGAATGAAATCCGGCGAGACTGGGAATCTCAGGTTTTGCCTTATCGAGTCCAATTCAAAAGGCGCATTTTCACGCCATGGTTTTTTTTTTTTTTTTGTATATACCCGACATCAAAATGTTTCTTTTTTTCGTCTTTTGTCTCTGGTCAAAGAGACGGAAAATATGTTGTGTTCACAAGAAACTCTGAACGCTGGATGAATGTCACTCGAAAAGGGTGTTTGTGGACACGGCAAACATTTCCGAGCGAAATGCTTAAAGCAAACTCGCCATTTTGGCTTTAAAGTCACCGCAGGTTTCACAAAAGAGCGATACAGTCGGCTACTGGCCACAAAGCATAAATTTGCATATTTTAATTATTCATGCATTTTTAAGATTGATAAGAAATGTTGTGGCCAACCGACGTTGCGTTCGTCGTCGTCTGTCCAAGGATTTCTAGGGGTCTCTATGCTCCCGGCTAGTTAAAATATCATTTTTCATTGGCCAGCAGCAGCAAAAGCATCAGAACCGGAAAATTTGTACCGAACATTTTTCGTTGTGGACGACACAAAGTGTGAACTGACATGACAAAAGAGTTAAAAGTATGATTAAATTGTAGGAAAATAAACTTCGTTTATGGTTAAGAAATATTTAGACTTTCCTTCGAAAGTCTCCAGTTTGCCACATAAACTGATGAAATGTTCAACATAGAAGAAAATATTGTTTTAAAAAATATTTTTGAATAATCATAGCTTGTGCTTTGAATTGAAATCGCAAAATAGATATATGTAGCAACCGGTTTAGGACAACAATAATTTTAAAAAGTCATTGAAAAGCCATAACATAAATTGAAAATTAAAACTGGTCACTGAGAGACTGAATATCCGTCCTTTGGAGAACATAATTATTTATAATACGCACGCAAATAAATTCAGTGAACAAGAAGAGACAAAAGCTAAATCAAGCAATCCAAAGCAAATCAAACTTGGTGTCAACTTATTTCGGATTATTCCCGGCAAACTTTTCTCCTTGCGAGCGAAGTAGCCAAGCAATTGAAAACAAATCAAAACCGAGGGAGAAACGGTGGCAGCCACAATTGACAATCTTGGGATATATATATTTATAGGCCGGCATAGGGATACCCGGACTAAACCGGAAAGTTCCTCACCGAGGACGACTGAGCAAACAGTTGCGGGTTTCTAAGCAAAGTTTCCCAGCTATAGTTAGGGCAAAATCCCAAACAAAACATTCTCGAAAATTGAGTGTTTATTGTGTTAAGTAGACGACACACTCTCCACAGAACCACCAAAGGAGGACACATCCACATCCAGAGCCCCAAGGAGCCAGGGGGGAATGGGAAGTGAAAAGTGTGCGACAGGACGAGCCAAAGCTGAAGAGCCTCTGGCAGAGTAAATAACCGTTTTTTAGTGGCAGGCCGGAATGGAAAAAAAAGGAAAAAGACAACTGGCTAAAGATGTTAGACAATGCCAACAATAAAGCCGCAAGTGCCGGCGGCTTTAGAAAAAGGAAGAAAAAAACAAAAAAAATTGGGGACTAGAACCCAGAGCACGAAGACGAAGTTTCATGCCCAAGACGTCGGCAAATTTGTGGCCAGTCAACACTTCCTGTTCCCGGAATCGCATGTGGATTGTCCGGGTGTGTGGCTATAAGTGACATCAAGGAGACCCATTGATCAGCGTAATGAAGAGGCCGACGTTTCCCTAATTGCTGTCGCCAGCCAGTAGGCCCACTACTGCCCATGAAGGCTCAGATGCAGTCACGCCCCAGATGATGATGGTGATGCGGATGAGCTCTTGGCTCTCGAGGCTCGGCGTATCCGAGGCTTCGAGGGTCCTTAAGCTGGCAGCCATGATGGCAGTTAATAGATAATAGCACCGGTCGAAGGACCCTCCCAAGGAGTTGATTTGAGTGGAGTTCAGTTGACGAACTGCTGGCTGACAGCAATCAAATGAGTTGAAGTTCCTTATATAGGCAGCTCCATAAATGCACTCACTACTTTGGACTTCCGTAGAAATATATAAATTGAAATATATACATTTGAAGAAATTTGGCCTTTAGAAAGCTGCACTTTAAACCTAACCCTAAAATGTTTGCTGATTACGGATCTATGGGAATAATATGCATATATGTATGAAAAACGTAAAAAGCTTGCAACCATTTGTCGATTCCTGCCCTCGAGTGTGTCCGCTCAGATGTGGATGTGGCTGGAAAAAGGATGCGAAATGTCCTCCTCGTCTGACAAACTGACGGACTTGGATGGCTTGTCTGTTTGTCTAACTGTCAGTTCCGTCTGATGGCTGCATGTGTATCCACTGACAGACGACATGCACAGCGTACATCTTATTAAGTTTGCATTACGATGTTGCACTCCGATGTTGCTAGGTGCTTGTGTCCTTGCAGTCCTTCGGCTCTGGCCGAATCGACTCAACTCCTAAGACGACTGACACTGAGGCAAAAACACAGATAAAACTTAAAGTGAAAGGATTTCTTGCAGTAAGACACGTAAGAGCTATTTAAAGGATATTAAATGCTTCTTGCATGTGTCCCTAAAAAATGTTATAACTTATAAAAGAGTATTCTAAGTTTTAGTTGAGTAATCCAGAGTAGTTTCTCTCAGTGCACAATGATGAGATAGTGAGCTGGACAGAGGAGTGCATTGAAGTGTGCCGGAGTTTCAATTTCTCTGTCCAGGCCATGACTGTCGAAGTCTATTTTAACATACGTCCGCCGTCCCTTTCGTTTCGAATGCTACTCTCTCTTTCTCTCGCTCCGCATTTCGCAATTTAATTTAATTTTTCCCGTTGTAGACGTTTGATAATGCAGCCCCGCCTGCCGAGCAGTTACTATTACTACTCCTGCTGCCACTGCTGCCTTTCAGCAGCTTCTGCCACTGCCACTGGTCTACTTCGCAGTTATGGGCTGGCTGGCGCATTTTATAAATTTTTAAACTTATGGCTCATTTTTATGCATTTCCACAGAATGCGCAGTGAGACTGCAAGGGAAAATAAACGAAAAGAAAATGAGCAAAGGAGCAAAGGACGATGGAGAGAGAATGCCCGGAAGGTATGCGGACTCAGCCGATTTTCAGTTTCAGTTTGCAACCCATCTCCGCATGACCTCCTCCTGCTCCTGCAGCTCCTCTCACTTGTCTACCCCCGGGCATTTCTAATGCGTTTTAATGCTATAATAAATCATTGGGAATCCATTTGTATTGTCAACACAAGTTGACAACCGAAACGAACGCAGAGGACGCGTTTGGCTTGCATGCGTGTTGACCATTAAACGCCAACTGGTATGCAATAAAAAGCGAGAATCAAGAAAAGCTGTTATATTTAGACAGCGAGACACATAAACACCTCACCATATGGAATTCCTCGATAGTCCCTGCTGATGATTCGTCAGTTAAAGCAGGCAAGTTTTAATGAGATTGCAAAAGGAATGGGTTCGCATTGGCAGTGGTAAAGAATGTTCAGGCTGAAAGGATGTCGTAAAAAGAGGAATACAAATGCCAAATGCCATGCTGTTTCTTTTATATTTCGAGTGCAATCTCCTCGATTTACTGCTGATTTAATGCCATTCAATGCTGAACTATTTATTCACCATTGACCCACATGCCGTCATAGATCACTCGCCGTTTTAGCCTGGCAAACACCAAGAGAAACGGCGCTAGCAGGCAGCACAAACAAATAGGAACAAAGGGGACGGCGAAATTAATAAATAAATTAATAAATTACAAATAATTTATCACAATCCGCACACACGCGCGCCGCTATTTCCTATTCCCAGGCAGCCACCTTCTGTCTAAATAAGTCTATTAGAGGAATGAAAATAAATTGCGTGCTTTCAGGCGCCTGCCAGGACGAAACATCGAATGCCGCCGACAACATGCCAACTTGGACAGACACTCACACACACGCGCACACACACACACACACTGGCACAAAGAGCAGCAGGAAAAACAAAAGCCAAATTCAATTATAAATGCGTGTAGCAGGAATTGTCTATAAGTCCCTATATGTGGTATATATAGTATAGTATATATAGACAGACGCTGTGGAATGGTTTCGGTTTGACTCTGGCTGTGCGCTTGTGTACTAAGTGTAAGTGATTAATTTTTGACAGGCACATTTGTTGTTGCGGTATTGAAAACAATCAATGCCCAATCTACGACACGGCTTCCCAAAGGATCCCCTACCGACATCGGCAATTAGAGAACTTGAGCAAAAATGCCTGGCAAACCTCAAGTGGATTGCTCGAGATTGCGTTTATTGAGATTGAGAACACAGCCAGCATGTATGGTAAATAAATATTATGCATACCATTCCTAATTGACTACAAATCGAGGCCAACCAAGACAGCTATTGCATATAATGTGGGTTTGGGGGTCGGCTTGCAGTGCATTTAATTGTTGGGTAAAAATAAATTATTGAGCAAATACATGATACTTAACGTGTATGCGGTTTCGGAAAGGAATAAAATATGCAGAGTAATATAAATATAACAACCAAGAATGCAGAAAAAGCTTGTCAATCCTTTCTCTTAATACTTAAAACTACTAGTTACTAATTAAAGCCGTTACTAAGCTGATGAACTTCCAAAGGAAGTGGAGCAAGACATCACAAAAGCGCCACCTAGTGGTGGTTACATGAACTGCCTATAACTTTTTAATGAATATTCCGATTTGATGCAGAATGGATACAATATAAGGAAAAATCGTGATAATGTGCTCGGGGATATCAAGACGTGCTTATCTCTGAGTATACGCCCAAAATGGAACGGCCTTTAGCCTTCAACCTTTGGTGCCTTTATCTCATTTAGTGGCCATTGCTCAAATATTTACATGCTGCCTGTTTTTACGACTATCTGCTTAGCCACATCCATGCACCACCGCCCCCGACCCAATTGGCAAATGTGCGTTTTGGGTAAAATTATAACATAAACCACCTGGATGCCCCAACCGATTCTGAATGCTCCGCGTGCAGGTGGTAAATATAAAAATCAAGCGAAAAACCAAAACCAAAGCTGAAAGCCGCCAGAAACCCAGCGAGGCTCTGGCCATAATGCAAATTTATGATCAGAATTCAATTATGTGCTTATTGAAACGCAGCTGCTGCCAAATGTTGCTGGCGTAGGGAATTGTAGGCCATTGTGGGCCAGCGAGGGGACCAAGGATGGCCGGCCATTCACGCATCCGGCCAGCAGTTAATACTGCCCAGTTTAACGGCTGAAGCCAAAAGACTATGATTTACGCACACCCAAACAGATACGACCGTCGAATGTGCATGTCCGTGTGGCACAACAAACGAACACACACACACAACGTGGCAATTGTGGCTTAAAGTGCGTGGCACAGCACTTTATGAGCAACGGGCGCCGCACAGAGGCGTCATTAAATCAGTTAACAAATAAATACCAAACCAAAGAAATCGCGGCGGCTAAAAGGGCCAGCACATTAATGGCTTCAAATTAGGCCGACAGGGATGCGTCAATTGGCATGGGAAATAATCGTAATTTTAATACCTTTATAAAGAAATATATGATAAACATATAGCGAAAACTATATACATCTCTAGCAACAAAATTAGTTATTATATTATATAACTAATTATATTATATTCTTTATTGGTTTCTTTTTAATAAAGTCCTGCTGGAAAAATCTCAATTAAATTTCGCCGCTCTGCTGGAAGCCTAGTAAATATTTCCACTGTTAAATAGTTGCTCGCTTTCAACGTTTACCCTATTGATATGTATTATTTTAATTTACTTTAAAAATGTAGCTTTTCCAGCTATTATTCTTTTATTTTGTACTTTTTTTTTTAGCTCGATCTCGATGCTGCTTTTTCAGCTTGCACTGTCTGGGCGTTCATGTATAAATAATTTGAAATTAATTACATGTAACAGACTACTGGTCCGTCCGCCTGTCTGCTTTATGCGAGTTTGTTGTTAAACCATCACAAAATAATGGAGAGAGAATAAAAAACAAACAAAAATTAAAATAAGTACGAGAAAGGCATCCGTTTCGTTGTTTTCAAAGGTGGTCGTCGGTCAATTGGCAGTTGGGTGTGAGCAGTGGGTTATAAAATATATATAAAGTATATGGGAAAACAAGATGTGCGACGACTGCTGCACGGATTTATGGTACGCAATTAACAATGCCGGCCATTAAGCGCAACTACAACTACAACTACAACTATAACAACTACGCATACAAGGAGAGCTACATTTACAGGCCACAAATACAATTGCACGTCCGCGTGTGAGCGCGTTCAACATTTTATAGCATACTTTTATGGGGCAACAAACAGACGTTTATTCGCATTCACACACAGCACGCTCTCGGTGGTACAGCCGCTGGCAGCTTAAATGTTTTTTGAATTTAAACTTATAATTAAAAAACTTTTCTTCTCTGTGCCGGGCCCCCGACATTGTTAGCCCTTTAATTGGCTCTTTGTTACAGTAGTTTTCCGCTTTCCGCCATCGCCATCGCCCCTCCATTCCATCCATTTCATAGTTGCCACCAAATGCCATTTCAATTCATTGGCATTTTTTGTTTTTTGGGCCCGCTCTCCGACTTAAATCTTTCATATGTAAATGGAATGTTGAACATTGAAATGGACTTGCATTAAGTTGCATAATTACATTTCGCAATAAACGCTGGACACCGCACCGCACCGCAGCACACATATAATTGAGTGCCGTTCGCCTTGCCATTTGGATGTGGCACTCTGGCTGGGGCATCCGGGGCACATACAATATATTATTTATTGCAAATATGCCCATAAAAAGCACAATGTAGTTCGTTTCGAGTGGGCGGGGGGGCATCGGAATGGCGTCTGAGGTAAAAGTAATGGCAACTACCTTTTGCACTTTGACATATGACAACAGCTGCGCTGCTGTAAGCTGTGCATAGTGCCCCTGCTGACATGGTGCATAAAAAATGATTACAACGCACAAAAGTCGGGGAATGCAGTGAAATGTTTGCACTTTTATCCCGTGATAATGCCCAGTCCTGGGATTCTGCACTGTCTGCGCTGCAGTAAAATCAGTGATAGAAACGGCGAAATAACCCTTCTCTATTTGTTTCCAACTTTATGCGCATTTCCCATTTGCTTTAATTAACCGCTCGTACTTTAATGAAGACAGTAATGCCATAACAATAATAACTGGAATAATGCGCAGGAAAATCGGAGCCACGACACGGCACACAGAAAACCAGAGAGAGCGTCGCATATGGCGCATAAAAATGCCGGAAATGCCGTACAAAAACTAATAACCAAACGGAAATGCAAAAATGCAAACCAGCATACGTACGTCGTACGTATTTAAACAAGACAACACGAAAATAAAGAATACAGAATGCTGAATGCAGAATGCAGAACGACAGTCATAAAAACCTTCGCCGTGCTGGGGAATAAACAAAATTGAACCAAAATTGTGGGTCTGCAACTGAATCTGGCACTATGGCGAAGGTAGCGAGCATAAACCAAAGGACATTAAATGTTCAACTGACAGCGAAAAAAACTGAAATTTAATTAATTTCATACGCCAGTCAAATATTTTCAGTGTCCAATGCATCTGCATCCCCGTCGATTTCCAGCTTTTTGCAACTTAACCTGGCTCCTCATTTAATATATATATTCCAAATATTTTTTTTCAAACCAGCAAACGTATTCTCGTATTTTCACTCCGATTGCGTTACAATTTTTGTTTGACATCTATTAACATTTTTCTTGTTGCCCAAGCCCTTCGTTTCTTTTTATCCATTTAGTTTGCTTGTTTTTTATGGCCAGACATTTACATAATTAAATTTATAAACATTATTGGTGGCATGCTTTTAGCTTTATTAATTTTGCGCCGTTTTCGGATGCATATGTCAGGGGAAATGACTGTGGACACACATCGCGATACTCCTCGAACCCCAAGAGCCCGTGATTTGGGGTAATGGAGTCCACTTCCTGTTTGCCAGCCACCAACATATGCCAGCCAAATATGTCTATATGCATACAAACATACATGCATATGGTATATATGTTATATATGTCCTTCGGTTTGTTTATTAATTACATAGGTCTGCTGGTCGAAGGACCCCCTTTGGAGGTACGCACATGTGCAGCTCATTTAATCAATTTACCTTTAGTTGCTGATGGGTGGAATGGCCGTAAAGGCAAATTAATTACCAATAATACAACTTGATATTGTCATTGGTATGACTAAAACTATATAAAATTCATATAGCAGTTGAAGATAGGCAAAATCCAAGACATGTAGCTAACGCCTTTAAAGCTGGAGTTTACAAGTAAATATTTTAAAAATATATGTATATAATAACAAAATACTCAGTATACGGAAGTTCATTATTATACATGTGCATATTTAAACCACCTTAAATATTGTATGTGCCCCGTCGAAGCTTATTAATTATTTATTCTTATTTCCATATATATTTCTATATAAATGTTTTAACAGATTGATTAAATGAACACTTGAGACTGCTCTGTGATTATATGAAAACAAATAACTATTGAGTTATTTCAGAACCCATTATTTTATTCATTCATATGAAATGCGTGTCAAGGACAAATACGAATTTATTGACAATTTAAAAATCAAATAATGCGTTGGCATGACTGTGACAGTCAGCCAATGAACAAAAGCACACAATTCAATCATGTTTGATATTGAATAATGGCAAGAATGGTCAAGGGAAGGGAATGGCCAGCATTTAATTAAAAATGCCCGCGAAAAGGATAAATAAGAAAACAGCGGGGGGTTCTCTTATTAATTAGTTCGCAATTAGAGCAAAAGGACTCTATTCACTGCTGCAAAAAGCAGAAGCACTCGTGCATGTGGGCGTGTCCGAATGACAGAGCCAGAATCCTTTAGCAAATGGAGATGGGATGGGCTGAAATGAGATGAGATAAACTTGAGCTCGAGTTCCTCGAGTTGCCGTCATCATTGTCATTATCATTATCATCAAACAACAAGTGCATTCTTAATTGCTTTCGCTGGAGCCGGAGTTGATGCACAAGTTTTTTAGTTGTCGTTCGGACTTATTATTTGCCCATAAAGCAAATGCGTAAAACTCGCCAAAGAAAGTTATAATTATGCTGATTGCGGCGGCAGAGTGGCGATGACGTTGCTGTTTGTACAACAGGATATCTCTTTAGCTGGCCATTGGGATTTTAGGCCAGAATCAAATACGTCTACATATACATATATATATATATATATCTATATCGGTAAGCCGCATTTCCACTTCTGCCATAGATATGCAAATGTAATTAGTTGCATGCCAGGACATGGACACGGATGCAGCCACGGACAGCAAGGATACGGACAGCAGCCAACTGTAAAACGCCACACTCCGCTCTCGACGCTCGGCGCCTTGTAAAATGTTAGCGTACCGAAACAATTTATAGCGAAAATAGAATTAAAACCACAAAAGCAAAACATGCCAACAAAGAGACGAACAAAAAAAGGCGAAAAATATAAAGGATTCGCAGTGGAGAAAGGAAACGGAGAAAGGGACCTGAGCGATATAAAATATACAAGCAGCCAGCCAAAAGGCAGGACCCACTGCGAAAAAATGCAAAATGGGTGGCAGCGTGGGGCGGTAAGAAAGAGCAGTCGGCTAAACCAAGATTTATATGCGGAAAAAGTCTACGGTCTCCTCACTGGAGTCCCGGAATACCTCTTAGGCGTGGCAACAAAATGAATTAATATCGAAATGTATTGGAAAGTATCCACGGAAATACTCAATTGCATCATGGGTCAGTTAAGTGTAATTATAGTATGTAAATGTTTACAGCAATTCAAAGAAGATACTTTTAAAGTGTCAATTACCAACTCATTTTAATATTTATTAATACAAATGAACTATTGTGCAACACGTAATGAGAAGTATTCAACCTCTACATTTGTTTATAAAAAGAACACCAGAAAAAAGAACTCCAGTTTTTGGTAGTATGAAGACATTTAATCAGCCAACTCGACATTCTCACGTTTTCATACATGCATACCTGTGGCTACAGGGTATGCTCGCAAGAGGCAACAAAATCAAGATGGAGCAGGCCGGAGCCGAGGAGCCAGCCAGGTGGGGAGATCGTGGGGAGGGGGAGGAGCGTTGGCCAACAAAAAATGTGCATAGATTTGGCCACAATGCCTGGAACGCGGCAGGAACTCTACCGAGCGAGAACAACGAAAAAGGACGATGCATATAAATTTGTAATTCTTGATGCAACCGCGCCGTTTATTAATTTAAAATTCAATTTCAAAGTGGTCAAGTCTTCGTCATGCAATAAAACGTGGTCCCTGGTGACCATCCTCATCCGAAGTCCTTTTCCCATCCCGAAGTCCTTTTGTGTCCTTGTCTTTTGTGAGCGGCAGTGGGTGGAATCAATGGCACTCGTATTAATGCTCCGGCAATTAGTGCGATCAAGTCTAATTGTTTTTCCCAAGTCCATTTCAAAACCAATGGAGACGGAATAACTAATGTGCTGGACGTTTGTTGGTTGAGGAAATGTGCAGCTGTCACGTCTGCAATCTTAAAGCTCCCAGGTGAGAGTTCCTTTAAAATGTTTTTGGTTTCGGTTCCCAAAAGCCACAAATGAATTTGTTATATTCCACGTAATTTACTTACAGTTTGGTAAAATTCAGAAAAGGTTTTAAAAGTATCAAAATACCTTCCATAGAAACATATACCTATGCATTGTCATACAAAACAGAAAGCTTCTTCTAGTTTTCATTAGGATATTAGGAAGATATTTTATACATTTTCATTAAAATCTATAACTATTTAAGTAAGAAAGAAAACAATGATATTAGGTTTCAGGAATTAAGCCAGACAATTTGTTAAGTGGAGCACTTTCTTTTAGGGATTACACAATAAAAGTTCCGAAAGAACACCAACACAGCATACGTACATAGAACAAGGAAAAGTGGGGGAAAACTGAACAAAACGAAGGAAAATGCTATGCAGAACATTAAACACAACTGACAGCTCGAACATACGTCACGTTGCGCTGTCGTAAAGTTTCTGTTGCCGTTTCAGCCACAATTTGTGGAGGACGATCCCAGACAGCAAGACGGCAAGACGGCGACACACATGGCCAACAACATCGATGACTTCGGGCCATTTTTAATGGAAACTCATTTTTGAGGTTAATTGTAAGCAAGGATGGCTGTTGCCTGCTGGGGTTTTTTTTTTTTTTATTATTATTATTTTGGCTGCGATCCGTGTGTTTCAGTCCACTATCCAAAGGCAAATGCCGCACATACGCGAAGGAGTGGCGGACTCCAACTGGCTCAAGGCTAGCATAAAATGCATTGTGTGCGGAAAATTATGAGCGAGCACACTGACCTGGTGGGGCAAGTTGGTGTTGAAGGTGCCCCAACTCTGGTGGCACCACCAACAGACGCGCTTAATGTTCTGCATTCTATAATGAGCGGAAGGATTTCTGAACGCCCTTTTCCAAACAGGATACACTATATAGAACGAGTATTTCACGAGAAAACAACCAGCTTAGTAAGACATCTTAGTAAAGCAATAAACAGTCTTTGCATTTCATTTTGCGTGGCTAGCTTTGGTAAAATCGATTTTGGCAAGGGCTTGCTAAGAACAGCGCAGTACTTTATTGTATAGAACTAACAACTGAAAATGGCCAAGCTTTCGGCCATTAAAGACATAATTAAGGTCATCGAAGCCAGATTGTGAGTACCTACCTACACTTGGTAAGCACAAAACTTAAAGTCTGCACATTTTTTGATTGCATTTTCATGTGTAAGCCTCATTTCCATGACCCAAAAGAAAATCCTCTTTGGGCCACAATTCACACACACATTTGCGCTGCTGACTCGACTTTTTGGCCAACCAGAACATCATCATTTGCCAGCTGAGCAGCCGAATTCCGCTGCGAATTTCCGTTTGCTGATGTTTACCCTTAACCAAAATGCTTTAATTAGACGCCGGCACCTCGGAATTCAAGTTCAGAAGCCCCAGCTTTTACTTCTGCGAAAGGAGGAGAGGCAAGTGCTTAACATTTTTGGCTGCCATGGCATAAATGGCTTAATCGCCGCCTTCAAGCGACACAAGAAGAAATTCCATTTGCAATTACTTTAATTACGCCTGGGCAGATTTATTGGTTTGGGGCGCCCGAAAGTATGCAGTATTATGATACTACAAAATTGTTGCCACATATTTCAAGTCGTTCTCGCTCTCCGGTGACAATGACACACACACAGATGTTGTTCGCGCACGCTCTGCATACTCGGAAAATGTTATTTATAAAAATGACAGACACTTCTATTTCGCCTCGGTCCCTTATATACCATATAAACATATATTTATATATATATATATACTTCTAGGAATTTTTTTATTTTTTTGTTACTTGGCGGGCACAGAAAACAATGTGAAAAATGGTAATGTGTGCGCGGCATCACGTTCCACAGCTCCAAAGTCCGTGAGCCTGTGAGTCGTCCTTTCGCACATACCACACTAGATTAAATTATAATCGAGCGACGAATGGGGCCCGAACTTGGCCAGATTTGTGCAATTGAGTGTGTAAGTGTTGGCATTGCCAGAATAGCTCTACTCCGTCGCCTTGTTTTTAATGAAATGTCAGTCACTCGCCAGGACAATTTTTCATCGCAGGACAACAGCGCCAGGAGCAGCGGCGGCGGCAGCAACTGATTAACTTTTAACAACCGCTTTGCATTAAAAAAAAAAGAAAGAATAAAATATAAGGAAAACACTTTTGTGCCTTGCCGTTTTGATCGGCCATCGTAAATCATACGAGTCAAAATAGAAACCCTTTTTTTTTTTTGACTCCGCTGCAAGTTTGACATTTTGTGTTAGTTTATGTGATATTTCATATGTGATAAGCCAGTGACATTTAGATGGGTCTCTCGCCCTTTGGAAACGCGCTCAACTATTTTCCACGACCCTTGCTACGTTTTTCTCCCACAAACCCGTTGGTCAGTGTCAAAGGGCATTTTACGCCTTTTTGCATGGCTCATTGGGCATTTTGTTGTTGTTGGTTGGGTTGGAGAAGGCGGAAAAGGTCGGGAAAACGGTTGAGCTAAGCTAAAATTATTTGAGCGGCAAGAGTAAGTGATAAACTATGAGATGAAATGTCCGAAAAAAAGTGTCAAATAAGACATTTTCCGGTATTAAGTTAAGCACAATGTTTATGAAGCAAAGCCAGAAGCTTTTTAAGGGTAGCTCTGGTAGATAAAGCGGTACAAAGCTGATAAGCCAAAAAAGTGAGGAAATTCGCACAAATAAGGGATAGAAATATCACCAAGAAAAATTGAATATTTCCGGGAGAAATGCAAGTTTCAATTAAGATATTTCAATCGAGAGTGTAAAATCCCAAATAAGAAGACTTTACTCGTTGAGTTTTTGTAAGAAACTGATTTTATTTGGAAATATCTTCGGTTTAAATAGGTGACATGAGAATCGCATCTTAAAGTAAATGGCCTACGCAGAGGCCTACGTAAATAGTCCCCGCCTTATCGAGGTCCCACGCTCGGGCACATCTGCCTATCTTGAGCGGCGAGGACCTTATCTGTGGTCTCCCACTAAGGGACTATTTTAGGAGGCGGGGAACGATCTCAAGTGACTGACTCATGTAGTGTGCACTTAAATTACATGTTTTTGAGCAATGCACCCATGTCGCCTTAGATAACAAAATCCTAAATATAATTTATCGCTCTCGATTCATTTACATAAGATATGAACGGAGCCCAAAATTGTAAGTCTTTAAATATATTCGTGTTCATGTGTGAACATTCTGCCAAAGGGCCAGCAAAGCTGAGATGTACATTAGTATATTAGTTGCATTTATAACAGTAGTGGACTGTATTTATTTGATATATGTTCATTTATTTTGCAACTAAGATTTCAATGGGCCTAGTTTTTCTGGCTTTTAATTTTATTGGATTACAATTATGGTTTATATTATTTTTAATTCAACAATTTGTACTCAATTAACTTATTTTAAACATTTTGCTTTTTCTATGTAGAAGTACATTTTCTATTAGTGGACTGTATATTTTTATTTGTTATATTATTTTATTGTTTATTTACTATTGATATTTATAGTACTGGCAACGGACCTGCAAAGGTTATTGCTTGCATTCTTTGTTGCACAGCACATTTCCGTATGAAATATTTTTTTTTTTTTTTTTTTTTTTTTAATTTTTATTATTTATTGAATCTTCCCTTTGTGTTAAGAGACTAACAATAAGTGTTCAAATCTTAATCTAACTTAATTAACTTTCACTTAGTGATAGTTTTTTTTTTTCATTAATGCCCTAATAAGTTTATTGCTGGGCTGGGAGGTCGTTGCGGTGCAGCCGGCTTTGACTGCATACTCGGATTAGTTTTCTTGCGAGGGGATTTGTATGGGTGGTCAGCTTTTCGTTATACTTCGTTTTTTTCTCAGCTATTACTTCGATTACTAATTTGATTTTTAGGTCTCTGTGTATGTTTTCGTTCCGAAGGTACCACGGCGCTCCAGTGATAATTCTCAGAATTCTTGACTGTGCTCGCTGAATAATGTCTATGTTACTTCTGGATGCGTTGCCCCACAGCTCGGAGCCATAAGTCCAGATAGGTTTTAAGACGGAGTTGTATAGAAGAGCTTTGAACTCCAGACTAAGTGGAGAGCGAGCATTTATGAGCCAGTGGAGGTTCCTTGCTTTAAGTTTAAGATGTTTCGATTTGGCTTCTATATGTTTGCGCCAAGTGAGCCGCCTGTCCAGATGAACTCCCAGATATGTTACCTCGTCGGCTTGTGGAATGCATATGTTATTCAAGACCAGTGGTGGGCATGTTTGTTTGTTTAAGGTAAAGGTAACCTGCTTGCATTTTTGAACATTTATTGAAATTCTCCAGTCGGCAAGCCATCGTTCTACAGATGTTAAGTGTCGGGATAGGAGTGCCGTGGCTTTTATTGGGCATTTCGAGCGACTGAGTATCGCGGTATCATCAGCGAACGTGGAGGTTGTTAGATTGTAGTCTATGGGGAAATCCGCCGTATACAGGGTGTATAAGATTGGACCCAGTACACTGCCTTGCGGCACTCCAGCTTCGATTGCGCAATCGCGTGAAGTGCTTGAATCGCATCTTATTGCAAACACTCTGTTATATAGGTATGACTTCAGTAGCTTATGTGTGTTTTGGGGCAACAGCTTGATTATTTTAAACAAAAGTCCATCGAGCCACACTCTGTCAAATGCCTGCGCGACGTCTAGAAAAATGGCTGTGCAGTATTCTCGATGTTCAAAAGCAGTACGAATTTCTGACGTGATTCGGTTGACCTGTTCGATGGTTCCATGTTTTTCTCTAAAGCCAAATTGATGTGTTGGAAGTGTGTTGTTTATTCTAAGATGAGGGCTAATCCGAAGGAGTAGCATTTTTTCAAACAGCTTTGAAAGACATGTTAGTAAGCTTATCGGTCTATATGATGATGGCTGCGTTTTATCTTTTCCTGGCTTTGGAATCATTACTATGGTCGACTTTTTCCATTTTTGAGGGAAGTATCCAAGCTTGGCGATTGCGTTGAACAACAGGCAGATGTGAAGAATAGCACACTTTGGGAGTTCAATGAGCATTCTTGGAGTTATTAGGTCGTAGCCAGGCGATTTTCTTGGGTTCAGTTGCTCTTTGATAACCTTTGCTAGTTCACATGGTCGGAATTCAAAGGGTTCTTGAGGATCTATATTGGCTGCTATTAAAGGAGGGAGAATAAATGTGTTGGTAGAGGGATTTGGTCGGAATACATTTTGTAAATGGTCAGCGAAAGCACTGGCTCTTTCTTCATCACTTCGAAACCAGGTGCCAGAGGGACTTCGTAGTGGCATAATTGGCGCTATTGGAGTCTTTAGGTTTCTGTGAGCTCTCCAAAGAGGGTACTTAGTGCTGGTGGGAGAGAGTTGCTCGATATATGAACGTTGGCTGTTTTTTTCCTCTTGTTTGAGAGCATTGGTAAGCCTGCGTGTGGCTATCTTAAGCATGTGCTTAGTAATTGGTGATCTATTAGACTGCCAATCCCTTCGTAGGCGTCGTTTATCTAATACCAGCCGCTCGATTTCGCGATTAGTTTTGATGTAGTTTGGTTTTGCATACGTCACTGGCGGGGTTGAAGCCTTTGCAGCCGAAACTAAAATGTTTTCAAGAGTTTCCGTTGACTTGTCTATATCCTCCTTTGTAGATAATGCCGTCGTTAGTTCTATGTGTGAACAGACATACTTTTGATACCTTGGCCAGTTTGTTCTAAAATTTGTGAGTCTATACGGTGGGTCGACGATGTGGGGGCGAGTTAGCATATTTAGAAAAACAGGTGAGTGATCTGATGATAAGTCTGCTAGTGCTTCGGCGGTGACCATGTTGCGGGGGACATGTTTAGTAATTGCAAAATCGATCAGGTCTGGGATTTTTCTTGGGTCTGCTGGCCAGTATGTAGGCTTACCCGGGGATACATAGTCTAGCTTGTTTTCTGGCTTCGTAAGCGCATTGTACAATTGCTTACCCTTTGGCGACACAAGTCGAGATCCCCAATGGGTGTGCTTGGCGTTATAGTCACCCGCTGCGATGAACCTGTCACCTAGTGTGTTAAAGAATTCCATGAATTGATCCTCAGAGATTGGAAAGCGCGGTGGGCAGTAGACTGCGGCTAGAGTCGTTGAACCATTGTTGAGTTGTAAGGCTATGGACGTAGATTGTAAGTAGTTTTTGTCAAAATTGTTTAAGTGGTGGTGTTTTATGCGATTTCTGATGAGTATTCCAGTGCCTCCATGAGCTTTACCATCTGGATGATTTGTACCATAGAACAAGTATCCTGGTATATGAAAATTGTTTTTGTTTGTGAGGTGCGTTTCTGATAGTAGCATTACGTCGATGTTTTTTTCGTAAATGAACTGTGTGAGCTCTTGTGTATGCCGTGAAACGCCATTTGCGTTCCACAGAGATATCCGTAGGGAAGCCATTATGGGGATTTTGAAGATACAAGAAGTTGAATCAGGATATTTTGGTTTTTCATGAGCTCTTGCAAAGTATTTTGCATGAACGTCATGAAGTCTTTCATGCTTTGCTGTAGGGATAGCATCATAGCTTCGATGCCACTTTGTTGTGTTTGTTGGATGTTTGTCGGTGTATGTTCGGAATGAGCAGTTCTTGTCGGTGGGGCGGGCACTTCTAGTCCGGATTTTAGGGCGCTAGCGAAAGAAATTGTTGGAGTAGTGCTTGGGACAGTTAGGGGTGGTTGAAAAATCGGTTGCGGAGAGTAGAAATTGACTTTGTTGTATGTATGTGCTGTGGCAATACGTTTGTTTAGGCGGCTCTTCAATTCTTTGTACACCACACAGCCTCTGTAGTTTGCAGTATGTTTTTCCCCGCAGTTACTGCATTTCTTCACAGACTTATCGTCCTTGTTTTTGGGGCAGTTTGCGGTAGTATGAGGTTCGCTACAGACAACACATACGGACTTAAGGGTGCAGTATGCCTTGGTGTGGCCGTATTCTTGGCAATTAGTACATTGAACTGGATTGATACGTTTGTGCGGCTCCTCCACGGTGATCCTCCGATGTAGCAAGTACTGTAAATTGTATATTGGGTGCACTTCGTTTTTCTTTAGTGCCTGGAGCTCTGGTTCGAGTTCTATTTTGAATAGTGGCTGCGGAACTTTGTCTTTGTTTAAAATATTAATAGCTGTCTTTGCAGAAAAGTTTTTGGCCTTCAGAGCCTCAATTATCTCAGCTGGTGTCACTGTTGCTTCAATGCCCTTAAGTACTACCTGTAGCCCTTTGCAACTTTTTAATTGGTATGTGTAGTAGTTTTTACCAGCATCATTTAGGTATTTAGTCACTATACGGTGGTCTGCTTCTGTTTGGATCTGTAGTTTTATTTCATGAATATTTCCTTTTTTAAGTGGGATAATGTGGAACTTGCTGTCACCAATCAAAGCAACGAGTTTATTTACAAGTGCATTTGTACTTTGTTCTCGTATGAAAATTGGTGGAGGCCTGGTCTTTTTTGGTTCCCCTACCGTTTTTTCGTTGGGTTGTTCGGTCGCAGAATCAGCCAAGATAGCATATCGGTTTGAATTATTTACTGCAGAGTTTTCATTGCCGTTGTTGGTTCGATTGATTTTGGGTTGATTACCTGCCTTATTGTTTTGAGGGCTGAGCTTTCTCTTGATTTGGATGTAGCGATCCATGCCAGTCTGCACAGTCGAAATCGACTTCTGCTTTTGTTTTGATTCTTCTTTACGTGCATTATTGTTGTTGCAAACGGTCAGTGCTGCTGAATTATTTACAGCTGGCACAGCGATAATTAGTTGGGCCGCTGACGAAGTTGATGTTGTGGCAGTTGCCAGTGAGGTCACTGCACTCGTTATTGCAGTGTTACAGTTACCCGGGACGGTCGTTTGGCGCTGCGAGAGGAGCGGGGTAGGAGAGGCGGTCTCTTCGCTCCACGACTTGTGAGCCGAAGCAGGCAGAGAGGGAGAGCAAGAACGCGGTCTGTCGTTCGCTGAGGGCAAAAGTTTCGAGTTAGTTGAAGGTGAGGTTGCTCGATCACCGATTTGCGGTGAGACGAAAGAAAAGTATGCATTGTTGCGTTGTAAAGAGAGCCGGCGCTCGTCTTGTTCACATTGTCGCTGAGAACGTATGTCGTTTTGATTCATTGTTCTAAGTCCACATATAACAATTACCAGAACAATATGGAATAATTATTTATTTTAGTAAATAATTACTATAGTCAATAATTGTTAGTTGTGCAAACTGCACTTTACACTTTGTGTTTAACTTTCACTATACTGTTGTAGTTTTTAGAACTTGCTATTCGTAGCTTGAAAGAAACACGTCTCCACCCGAAGACTGTGGAATGCCGAATGAAATATATATATAATATAATGAAATATATTATTAATACTATCATTAGTATTAAAGCAATAATTAATCCAGCATGTCCGGAAATATGATGGAAATGTAAATCTTTCAATTTTTGATGGTTCTCTTTCATAAATTTAATTTCATTATTCAATCGTTCAAATTCCTCAGTATGATTTAATATTGATAGTTTCAGCGGATCCCAAATAATCTTCGGCACTCCACTAACTTCTCCTATATAAGGTGTTGATAATAATTCTTCACTTTCGGACTGAATGTTATGGTGGGCAACTAGAATTTTATCGTCGGTTCTTGCCGTACAATATGGCGCAATGCTTAAAACTCCTTGCTGAGGCAAATCAAACAATTCAATTTGAGAGCCAGTACATTGCAGGCGGACTTTTGAATTCGCAGGAACCTTAAACAACCAACTACTTTTCTTTTCTAACTCTACCCAGTAACTTTTAGAGTCGACTACTGTTTTATAGATGCAGTTCGCCGCTTTATCTGGCTTTAGAGGCTGAATCTCACATGCATTATCATTCGCTGAATTCCAGGGCCAACTTCCTTTGCATATTCTCTTATTTAGTTGCCATTTCTGACATTGATTTAATGTGGCTTCCGTCATTATGTGATAGGAATCTATCTCAAAATTATAAATTAAATATTCGGACGTTGTATGCACCATTATTATCCGATCTTCATTTCGAATTGGCACCGGAATAAGCCTGAACAATTTGGATGGATGCCTGCTAAACAGAGGCACTTTTGCACTAATGATCAATTTATCGTCGATGAATAAACCCCTGGCTGTTAACAGTGTATACACCTCCTTAAGTTCCGTACCTGACCGTTTTCCTGGAATTACTAGGTTCTCTGAAAGACTCTGCTGAATTTTGGCAATTTCTTTTTTAAGCTGATTTGGCCTGAGAATATTTGTATTTAGCCTACCGTGATTAATATCAATCAACAGGCTTATAATGCCTGCTTGAATTTTTTCGCCTTCTTCAATCAATGAGTGTAGCTGTTTCGTAATCATAAAGAATTTTATTGATTCCTTATAAACATAATAATTTTCTTTAAGAACTTCTGTCATGTTCTCAATTCTTATTTGCATACTTCTAAAATTGGAGTTAACATCTTCTGTTGTTCTCTTTAATAGATTAGAAGTTGAATCAACCACAGATGTTTGTTTTTGAATTAGTTTATCAAGGTTGTTCTGGTTATCTAACAAATTCTTCATATTTTCTTCTAATTGCTCTCTATCATCTTCATCCATTATACCAAATAAAATATGATACAAGGAACCCATAAATTCGAAAGGAGCACGCTTGCTTCTAGATCTAGACTGCATCATAAACAATTTATTGTTTTCTTCAAGTTCCGATAACTGACTTTGCATATTATCTAAGACTAGACTACATTGCTCTTCAAAGCTATGAAGTCTTTCGCAAACTTTCCTCATACTTTGTATAAGCGCATTACCCTTTGTTAACATTTTAAAATATGGATCCATTTTATAATAGATAACCAAATTCCAAGAAGTACTCACCATCTCAACATCTCCTAGCGGGTCTAGATATATTGCTGAGGTTTTATTTATTTTGTCTATAGAATATCTTGGTGCTATATCTTTAGGTAATGCGCTAGAAACTTGACAACTTAACACAAACAACAACATTGCCATAATGATTCCGATCTTGGACATTCCCGATGTCGCTCTAGTTCGTCTTTTTGGCTCTTGGTCAGCCTCATTTTTGTCAACAGACTTTATTCCTTCCAAGGGACAAATTTTAGTAATGGGTCTAGTGATATATCCTTCCTGCATCTTTACTTTAGCCACTCGGACCTTATCATCATTCCCCTTATGCACCTTTTCCACCTTTCCTAAAGGCCATCTTGCAGGATGACAATTCTCATCCTTTAATAAAACTATTTGCCCTTCTTCTATATTAGGAATTTCCTTTTTCCATTTATTCCTTTGCTGGAGCGTATGCAAATATTCACTTTTCCACTTAACCCAGAAATCTTTCTTCATTTTTTGGATAAGTCTCCACCTATCCAAATTTCCGATTTTTTCATCTTCCATTGGTTCGACTATTTCTAAAGGTGGTCTTCCAATTAAAAAATGACCTGGTGTTAAAACTTCTTGTTGGTCCTTCTCACTAACTATAGTGTATAATGGCCTTGAATTTAAGCATGCTTCTATTTGACATAAAAGAGTTGACATTTCTTCATAAGTCAAAATAGTTTCGCCGATTATACGCTTTAAATGGTATTTCATTGACTTAACTCCAGCTTCCCAAATACCTCCGAAGTGAGGTCCTGCCGGGGGAATAAAATGCCAATCAATCCTGTCCTTTTCAAGCTGCGCTGCAATCGTTATATTTTCTTGTATTGCATTAAATAACTCTTGATCTAATTTTCTTGCAGCTCCTACAAAATTTGTTCCGTTGTCTGAATAGATATTGGAACATTTTCCCCGTCTAGCAATAAATCTTCTGAGTGCTGCTAAAAATGCGTCTGAAGTTAGATCGCTTACCATTTCTAAGTGTATGGCTTTGGTGGCCATGCAAACGAATACAGCAACGTATCCTTTAAAAGTTTTTTGGCCACGATTTTTTGAACATTTAACATAATAAGGACCTGCGTAATCTATTCCAGTATTAAGAAACGGGAATGTCATCGTCACTCTATATTTTGGCAAGTTACCCATTATTTGCTGAGCTGTATTTTGTTTATACCTTGCACACGTTACACATTCTCTTAAATACTTTTTCAACGAATTTTTCAACCCGAAAATCCAATACTTTCTTTGGATATAGTTTCGCATTAGGTTTATCCCTCCATGCAATGTTTCCTTATGAGCATTTTTTATTAATAAGCTTGTTAGGTGGCATTTTTCTAAAATGATTGGATGTTTAACATTAAATTCTGCATTGGAATTTTGCAATCTTCCTCCAACTCTTAGAACCCCATCCTTGTCCAAAAATGGATTCAATGACAATATTTTATTATTTGTCTTGATTTCCTTTTTGATTTTAAGGCACTTTATCTCTTGCCTAAACTGGTATTCTTGTTGTTTCTTAATAACAACTGTTTCCGCTATTCTTATCTCCTTTACTGAAATAATTGATGAATAGGCTTTATTTCTTGTTTTCATCTGCACGAATCTATTTATGTAAGTTAAGAACCCTCTTCTTGCGCTCTTCGTCAGGACTCACCAGCGCTCGGCTCTCGTGTTTTCGGGCCCCGTCAGCAGGCGACTCGGGGCCTGTCTAGTAACATGTTCGTGTAAGTTACGAACCCTCTTCTTGCGATCTTCGTCAGGACTCACCAGCGCTCGGCTCTCGTGTTTTCGGGCCCCGTCAGCAGGCGACTCGGGGCCTGTCTAGGAACATGTTTGTGTATGTGTGCATTCGGAACAAGTGCCGTTGGTCGCACTCAGGGTGAGGGGTCAACGGGGGAAGCGGATATAAAAGCAGCGGGGCGGGAGAAGAGGCCCCAGTGTCGAACGGACACATAACGGAACCGCTAGCAGATCGCGAACTGAATCTTAAAATAAAGCTAATCGTAAACTCGAACCCTCTTAACTATCTTGACTATTATTTGGAGAACCACAGCATGTTGGTTGTCATATCAAGGTGAGGTATGCGGCAGCGAGTGCCGAGAACCCTGATGCAAGTGGAACTTGCGTTAACTGGCGCCCGAACAGGGACCGGCAATGTCCGGCCGATAAAAGTGATACGAAAAAATTGTGGAAATTTGTGCGTAAAAATAGTGGTGGTGTGCATAAGTCAGATTAAGATCTGAAATCCATAAATGAAAAAGAGGTGCTGCGTGAGCTGTGTATAAAATGATAAAATAGCAATTACCCGCTGCCGGGGGGAACTACGCCCATCCCGGGGCGCAACAAATATTGCATAATTCAATAAAAGGTGTAAAATTTCTAAAATAAAAATGTAAACCTATGTTGCGCCAAGACCTAATTTAAATTAATAAAACAACGACCCGCTACCGGAGGACGCCACGTCGCCCATGCCGAGCGCAAAAGTTGTACGATACCTATAACATAATTAAAACACGATCAACCCACTGCGGCGGTACGGCTTGTGGGAAAATTTTTTTTTTTCTCTCCTTGCCAATTCGCGAGTGCAAAAGATTGTGTATAATAAACCAATAATTAACCATTGCAGCAGTTTACCTGCGGCAGTACGAGTAATATGAGCGCCCAGAGTGATAAGGTGGTGTGTGGCAGCTTGTTGGATACGTTAAGTGGTGTGGAATGCACCCAAAAAAAACCGCCCAACAAGTTGTGTGGCGGCCGTACCTTAGTAGGCAACCAGCCAAAAGGGATACTACGGAACCACCGTGCCCAGTGCCGAAATAAATTAGAGGTCATCAATAAAAAACTGTAACAGCACGCACGCAAGGAAAAAATATTGCAAAATGGAATAGCGCACAAAAATTGTATAAACACATGCACAACACCACAATTCAAAGGAAAACAAGTATAGTACAATTTCCCCAATTTCCCGAAACGAAATGAATAAAAATTCTCTACAATACGCTAATTCACCTTTTTTTACTTATCCCAATAGAATATTCATGCTGTAGGGGTACAACCTAAACGACGAAAACTAATAAAGAGCATACAAGGGTGAGTGAAATATTTCATTAAACTTTATTGCCATATTTGCTAAATTTAGAGAAATAAAGAAAAAGCAAAGAAGAACAGATATTCTTTTTTATCGGGTTAAAACCGTTGTCTCACATTTCCGTAAAGTAATAACGAATTCTGTTGCCTTGAAAGCTTCCTGCATCTTTCCAACGCAAACTAAAAATCAAAATGGAAGAGACCCTGCGTGCTCTTAGCGAGTCCCTCAATGCCCTGACCAACGTGGTGACAGGCATTAAGGAAGATATTAAGAAAAATAATGATAGGTTGGCTATTTTAGAACAGGAGCGCGGGAACGCTGACCCTACGGTCGACCAACCGCAACCCCTGGTGCGCGCACGCACCGAGTATGAGCTGAGAGAGATATCGGTCCTCCCTGACTGCGTCAAAGAACTGCAGGCGTTCGAAGGACGGCAGGAGGCTTACCTGTCTTGGATAAACAGGGCACAGTCAATACTGACCGAATATGACTTGATTAAAACCAGACCCCTGTATAGGGCAATTGTCTTGCATATTAGACAGAAAATAAGGGGACACGCCGACATGGCCTTGGCGGCCTATGGCGTCCAAGACGACGATTGGGACGACATAAAACGAGTCTTGGCGCTGCATTACGCAGACAAACGAGACTTACGTACGCTTGAGCATGAGCTTGGCGCTATGTGCCAAGGTTCTAGACCACTAGATAGGTTCTATATGGACGTTAATGGCCATCTCTCGTTGATCTTAAATAACTTGAAGGCCAGAAACCACCCTCGTGAAGTAGTCAACGCTTTGATAGAAACCTATAGAGACAAGGCTTTGGATGTTTTTATCCGAGGAGTGGGGAGAGATTGTTCCAAACACTTACTTGTCCGCAGCCCGAAGAATCTACCAGAGGCTTACTCTTTTTGTATGGGATTGCAGAATGTAATGTCAAGAAATTTCACAGCTCAGAACTATCAACCGTCAGGTGCCCCAAGATTCGCAGGCCCATATCAACATCAGGCCAGGCCACCGTTCCGAACCCCTTTTTCTCCTGGTTCAGGCAGATTTTCGCAAAACTCCTACAGAACTCAGGGTCCTAGACAGGCCATAAAAATGGAATCCAATCGGTCGGGTCAATCTTACCAATCAGGATACAGTGGTCGCCAGGAAGAAGGCTCCGGTATTAAGAGAATGTCCGAAGGAAACAACCCATTCCAAAAGGCACAAAGATTGTACCACATGGAATTGGCACCACCCCCGCTAGCCCCGGCGGCTAGTGGAGATAACCAAGGACGTTCACACGAGGGTTACTATGATGACGAGTCTCAAGCTGTCGAGAGAAGCAACAATTATCCTCCGCAGAAAAACGTGGAAGGAGTTACAGATGCTCCACATAACCTTGAGACTGAGGGAGGGGCAAATTTTATGACCAACGCCTCTCCAGTGTACCGTACTTAGAGTATGCTACGGAGAGGGGAGAAAGGCTGAAGTTTTTGATCGACACGGGGGCGAACAAAAACTTTATTAGCCGAAGACTTGCAGCCGGGTGTACCACAGTCCGTAAACCCTTCTCCGTACTGTCCGCTGCGGGTAACATCATGATAACGCACCGCCTAGTTGGTAAATTCTTCAAACCACTAGGGAACGACTCGGATATTACCTTTTTCGTACTACCGAATTTACATTCCTTTGATGGTATCATTGGCGACGATACTCTCAAAGACTTAAAAGCCATAGTGGATAGGAAAAACAATTGTTTGATAATAACCCCAGGAATTAAAATCCCTCTTTTGGCGAGAGCTTCAATAAACGTTAACCCGCTACTCGCCGCCGAACACCCAGATGGTACACAAGAAATTTTGAATTCCCTTCTCGGGGAATTTCCCCGCATCTTCGAGCCCCCCTTATCTGGAATGTCCGTGGAGACGGCCGTCAAGGCTGAAATCCGGACAAACACACAAGACCCGATCTATGCTAAAAGTTATCCTTACCCAGTCAACATGCGCGGAGAAGTCGAACGTCAAATCGATGAACTGCTGCAGGACGGTATAATTCGACCCTCTAATAGCCCTTACAATTCCCCTATCTGGATAGTCCCGAAGAAACCTAAACCAAACGGAGAAAAACAATATCGCATGGTAGTCGATTTCAAGCGGTTAAATACCGTCACCATACCCGACACTTACCCCATCCCAGATATAAACGCTACGCTAGCCAGCCTTGGCAATGCCAAATACTTTACCACCCTAGATTTGACTTCTGGATTCCATCAAATCCACATGAAGGAAAGCGACATTCCAAAGACAGCTTTCTCTACTCTAAATGGAAAGTACGAGTTCCTCCGTCTACCATTCGGTTTGAAGAATGCACCTGCAATCTTCCAAAGAATGATCGATGATATTTTGCGCGAGCATATTGGCAAGGTCTGCTACGTTTATATTGACGATATCATCGTCTTCAGTGAAGATTATGACACACACTGGAAAAATCTCCGATTGGTATTAGCGAGTTTATCAAAAGCTAACCTCCAAGTGAACCTTGAGAAGTCGCATTTTTTAGACACGCAGGTAGAATTTTTAGGATATATCGTCACGGCCGATGGCATTAAGGCAGATCCGAAAAAGGTCAGAGCGATTAGCGAAATGCCTCCTCCGACCTCTGTTAAGGAGTTAAAAAGATTTCTAGGCATGACCTCGTACTACAGGAAGTTCATTCAGGACTATGCGAAGGTAGCAAAGCCCCTTACAAACTTGACGCGTGGATTGTACGCTAATATAAAGTCTTCACAATCAAGCAAAGTGCCAATTACATTAGACGAGACGGCCCTACAGTCTTTTAATGATTTAAAATCAATTCTCTGTTCTTCTGAAATACTGGCGTTCCCATGTTTCACTAAACCTTTCCATCTAACCACGGACGCTTCTAACTGGGCCATCGGAGCTGTCCTCTCACAGGACGACCAGGGTAGAGATAGGCCGATAGCGTACATTTCCCGTTCATTAAATAAGACGGAGGAAAACTACGCTACTATCGAAAAGGAAATGCTCGCGATAATTTGGTCATTGGACAATCTTCGGGCTTACTTATATGGCGCTGGTACTATTAAAGTATATACTGACCATCAACCTCTAACGTTTGCCCTAGGCAACAGAAATTTCAATGCGAAGCTAAAACGCTGGAAGGCTCGTATAGAGGAATACAACTGCGAACTCATCTACAAGCCTGGGAAATCTAATGTGGTGGCTGACGCGCTTTCACGCATTCCGCCTCAGCTTAACCAGTTGAGCACCGATTTAGATGCTAATCCCGAGGATGACATGCAGTCTTTGGCTACTGCCCATAGCGCTTTACATGACAGTTCACGATTGATTCCCCACGTTGAATCTCCAATCAACGTTTTCAAGAATCAACTCATTTTTGACACAACCAGGTCAAAATACTTATGCGAGCACCCGTTCCCAGGTTATACTCGCCATCTGATTCCTCTCAAAGACGGATCACTTGCCGATTTAACCAACTCGTTACAATCGTGTCTACGACCTGTAATAATTAACGGCGTCAAAATCCCGGAAGCACATTTGCAACGCTTTCAGTCCATCTGCTTAGCGAATTTTCTTTTATACAAAATTCGGATAACGCAGCGCCTAGTGGCGGACGTGTCTGGCGCAGAGGAAATTTGTGAAATAATTGAAAAAGAACACCGTAGAGCACATAGGGGCCCTACGGAGATTCGTCTCCAACTTTTAGAAAAATATTATTTCCCGCGAATGTCCAGTACGATCCGTCTGCAAACTTCCTCATGTCAGTGTTGCAAACTCTACAAGTACGAGAGACACCCTAACAAACCAAACCTACAACCTACGCCAATTCCTAACTACCCATGTGAAATACTTCACATCGACATTTTTGCGCTCGAAAAAAGGTTATACCTAAGTTGTATTGACAAATTTAGCAAGTTTGCCAAACTTTTCCATCTGCAGTCAAAAGCATCTGTGCATTTGCGAGAAACTTTGGTGGAGGCCCTACATTACTTCACCGCCCCTAAGGTCTTGGTTTCGGATAACGAGCGAGGGTTGTTATGCCCCACAGTGCTCAACTATCTTCGGTCTCTAGATATCGATCTGTATTATGCTCCAACCCAGAAGAGCGAAGTAAATGGTCAAGTCGAGAGATTCCACTCTACGTTCCTAGAAATTTATCGTTGCCTTAAAGATGAGCTCCCTACCTTCAAACCCGTTGAGCTGGTACACATAGCAGTGGACCGCTACAACACTTCCGTTCACTCGGTAACGAATCGAAAACCAGCAGACGTTTTTTTCGACCGCTCGTCAAGGGTAAACTATCAGGGTCTGACAGATTTCCGGCGGCAGACTTTAGAGGACATCAAGGGCTTAATTGAGTATAAGCAAATTAGAGGTAATATGGCTCGGAATAAAAATAGGGACGAG
The DNA here is from genome assembly GCF_000001215.4 of Drosophila melanogaster. Classification (NCBI taxonomy): domain Eukaryota; kingdom Metazoa; phylum Arthropoda; class Insecta; order Diptera; family Drosophilidae; genus Drosophila; species Drosophila melanogaster. The sequence goes on along the minus strand of NT_033779.5, from coordinate 19,659,379 downwards.
CCAAAGTCTTATGGGCCGGGAGATGAAGTTTTTGTTGCAAATAAGCAAATAAAAACAAAGGAAAAAGCGAGGTTCAGATGCGAAAAGGTACAGGAAGACAACAAGGTAACAGTTAAAACCAGATCAGGAAAAATTTTCCACAAATCTGATCTAAGAAATTGAGACGTGGCTTTCACATTTAAAAAAGAAACGCGAAAAAGAATAACGAAAGTAATAAAAGTACGTTGTGGCAGCTAATGAAATATTCCACCCATGCATACCCTATATAAAAAAAACATTAATAAAAAAAAAAAAAAAAAAAAAAAAAAAAAAAAAAAATGAGTTAAGAAATACAAAAAGAAATACAAAAAAAACTATAAAAAAAATAATATAAAAAAATACAGATTATAAGAAATAAGAAATAAGAAATATAAAAAAATAAAAATATAAGTACACAAAATGTACCGTACCCCCACACACTACGTAGTCTTAGAACAACTTAGACGACCAGATATTTACGAATTGTCTTTTTGTAAGCGCGATTTCTGCATGCGGCGCAAATCCCGCTCACTGGACTGGCTGGAGTCGGCTTGGAAATGGGTAGCTGGATCTCCAGATGCTGCTGATTGGAACGCCGTCTTGGCCGCGCAAGCGACGGCTTCGAGGAACTGCAAAAACTGGAGGAGGCTAGCTGTATCCCTCGGCTACTGAAGTAACCAACGAGTGGTTAAGCAAGTCGACGATGGAATGCTCCTCCTGACCAACTTCAACGGAACTCTAAGAACGGCTGCAGAGAACTACGACCTGATCGGCTCCTTTATCATCCAATTCGACAATGAGACGATAATGGTCAACGGTCAAAACTATTCCAGTTACTCGGTCAGTCATCTAATGGCGATGCCGGCCGTGTTGAGCCACATAACGGCCAGCAACTTTCAACTTTCTCTGGAATACGTCCACGACGTGAGCATGAAGAATTTGGAAAAGATGTCCAACATGGCGAGTGAGCTACTAGCCTCTCTTCTCACCGAGGCGGCACTCGCAATCTGCATATTCCTAGGCTTTTATTTCCTATGGAAGAAGCTGATGTCCACCAAAGGCATGCCCGATGTCCGCGAGATTGCCGCAAACTTAGAAGCATTGGGCCAAACCGAGCTGAACAAGGCTCACTAATCTGCGGGACGCAGATCTTGAGGGGGGAGGAGTTAAGAACCCTCTTCTTGCGCTCTTCGTCAGGACTCACCAGCGCTCGGCTCTCGTGTTTTCGGGCCCCGTCAGCAGGCGACTCGGGGCCTGTCTAGTAACATGTTCGTGTAAGTTACGAACCCTCTTCTTGCGATCTTCGTCAGGACTCACCAGCGCTCGGCTCTCGTGTTTTCGGGCCCCGTCAGCAGGCGACTCGGGGCCTGTCTAGGAACATGTTTGTGTATGTGTGCATTCGGAACAAGTGCCGTTGGTCGCACTCAGGGTGAGGGGTCAACGGGGGAAGCGGATATAAAAGCAGCGGGGCGGGAGAAGAGGCCCCAGTGTCGAACGGACACATAACGGAACCGCTAGCAGATCGCGAACTGAATCTTAAAATAAAGCTAATCGTAAACTCGAACCCTCTTAACTATCTTGACTATTATTTGGAGAACCACAGCATGTTGGTTGTCATATCAAGGTGAGGTATGCGGCAGCGAGTGCCGAGAACCCTGATGCAAGTGGAACTTGCGTTAACTTGTATGCTATTATACGTATAAGTTTTTCTATACTGGAATACCTTTCTATTAATTCGTAAATAGGATCATCTATTTTGTCATTTAATACCGTATTTATTAAGACAGGTTCTTCTACAGACTGCTGCCGAGGCCAAAGTTCTTTTGGGTCTGCTAGCCATTTCGGACCTTTCCACCAAAAATCACAGTTGATCAACTGGTTAGAATCCACTCCCCTGGATGCTAAATCTGCTGGATTATCCTCTGACTTAACATGATTCCATTCAGTATTTTTTAATTTCCGAATGTCATCTGTTCTTCTTTTTATAAATTTGATCTTACTTTGACCACTGTTAATCCATGCTAAGGTAATCGTGGAATCACTCCAAGCATAGATCTCCATTATATTGTCAATTGATCCTTTTAGTCTTTGGATTAATTCACTAAGCAGGTGAGCTGCACACAGCTCGAGTTTGGGAATTGTCTTCCTATTTTTTATAGGGTTGACTCTACTTTTGCTAGCTATTATATTAACATGAGGTCCTACTTTAGCATAGACTACTGCAGCATATGCTTTTTCGGAGGCGTCCGCAAATCCGTGAATCTGAATGACTGAAGAACTGTTTGAATTAATCCACCTTGGGATTCGAATATTCTCTAACAATAATAAATTTTCTTTATATTTTTCCCAATAATTTTTATCTTCTATGGATAATTCCTGATCCCATTCACTTTTATTTATCCAAAGTTTTTGAATAAAAAGTTTTCCTGAAACCGTGACTGGTGCCAACCATCCTAACGGATCAAATATTTTTGCTAGCGTTGATAACACAACGCGCTTATTTATATTTTTTGATTCATCATTACAATTTACGCTGAACTTAAATAAATCCTTTTGAGGTTCCCATTTTAGTCCTAAAGTTTTAACACATTCATTTTCGATAATATTGAGAACCTTATTGTCCCCTGTGTCCTCCACAGTGGTTAATATTTTGGAATTGTTGGAAATCCATTTCCTTAAGTTGAATCCAACTTTCTGCAATTCATGGGGAATTAATGTTATTAATTTATTAGCTTCTTCTACCGAATCAGCTCCAGTCATTAGGTCATCCATATAGAAATCATTCCTAATTATTGCACTAATAACTTGGTTTTTACATTTATCTGCAATATCTACCAGAACCCTGGTAGCCAAATATGGTGCAGATGCAGTTCCGTAAGTGACTGTGGTTAATTTATATGTTTTAATTTTTTCTTTTGGAGAATTTCTCCATAAAATATATTGATATTTTTGATCATTATTATCTATTTTAATTTGTCGGTACATCTTTTCAATGTCTGCCGAAACAACAAATTCCCATTTTCTCCATTTAATAATAATGTCAAAAATATCTTTTTGAACTCGTGGCCCAACCCACATTATGTCGTTCAAACTTTTGTTATTCGTAGTTTTTGCTGAAGCATCAAAAACTACTCTCAATTTGGTCGTAAGGCTTGAATCTCTAATCACTGCCTGGTGCGGTAAAAAATATTTGCCTTCATCACTCACTTCAATCATGTGTCCTAAATCCATGTATTCATTCATGAATTTAGTGTAGTCAACCTTAAGTTTTTCATTTCTTTTTAGTTTTTTCTCCAGATTCATGTAACGAGCTATCGCTTGTTTCTTTGAATCTCCTAAGGTGACATCCTCCTTGAATGGAATTGACACAATGTATCGCCCATCTGAATCTTTTTTTGTCGTTTTGATAAATTTATTTTCACAGATTTCAGACTCGATATCATCTTTTTCTTCTTCTTCCACTTCCCAGTAGCGATCTAACTCTTTTATTTCTATTGTTGTGGCTACAATGGTTTCTTTTCCTTTGGATTTTTTACATCCAGAAACTATCCACCCGAAATCAGTTTTTTGCCCAAGGAGACCGTCTATTTTTATAACTCCATTTTGCAGAATGTGAGTATATACGTCTGCTCCAATGATTAAATCAATGCGACCCGGTTTATTAAAATCGGGGTCGGCTAATTTAAAGTTCTTCCATTTTTTCTGATCAACATTAATCGTGTTGACTGGAAGTGCCTTCATAAGTTTTGGGAGAATAATTGCTTCAATTTCTAAATTTTTCGGAGAATTTCTTATCGAAATAACCGCTTTGTGCTTGGAGATGCACGTTCCTGTGGAAGATACTCCACTTATTTCAGTATGAGACCGAAATTTTTTCAATTTTAGAATCTGTGCAGACTCTTCTGAAATAATTGTGCTTTGAGAGCCACTATCAATCAATGCTCTTAATTGTTCAAAGCCTCCATACCTCGACTTTACTTGAATCAAGGCCGTGGCCAACAAGGCTTGACCTGTTGTTCTACACGTATTCACTTTTTCTGGATTATGACCTGCAAAGTGAAGTAACGTGTGGTGAGGTTTACGACAAGTCGAACAAAGCTGCTCGCTTATACATTTTTTACCAAACGGATGCCTCAGACATCTTAGGCAAATCCCATTTTTTCTTACCCAGTCAGACCGTTCTGCTGGATTCATTATTTTAAATTTATGGCATTGAATTAAATAATGCCCTGGTAGTTTGCAATATGCACAATTGTCACTATAATTTTTATTCTTGTTATTATTAATCATTTTCTTTACAGGTTTTACTTCCTGTGAGAATGATGATATAGAATTGAGCCTTTGCTCTAAAAAGTCCATGACATCAGAAAGTGCCTGTATTTCTTTTGTCTTTTTAACATGGCTTTCATATAAATTGAGTGATTCTTTATTGAATTTCCGAAGAATTATGTGAGCGAAAATTGCATCCACATCTTCTGGTAATTGTGCCTTTAATTTTATAATATAAATTGACTCGTTAATCGTGTCAATAAATGTCTTTATTTGCTTATTGGATTCTAAATTTAAATTTGGCATATCCATAAGCCTATTCATATGATCTGAGAATATGTTTCTTTTATTCTCATATCGCTTGGTCAAAAACTCCCAAGTGGCTTCATAATTTTCTCCAGAGCCGAGCAGTAAATGAGTAACCACATTTCTGGCTTCTCCTTTTAATGCTGACTTTAGATAATTAAATTTGAGAGAAGGACTGAGATCCTCTCTCACATGTATGAGCTCTGTAAAGAGTTCATTAAAAAGATCCCATTCTTTGGAATCACCAAAGAAAGTGGGAATCTGTATTTTAGGCAGGGTTGGTAACTCCTCCGCCTTAACAACCGTCGACATTTCAGCTTTATTTATTGTGCCACTGAGTCGACTATTAATGGCTGTAAGAATATTTTGTTTGTCAAATTCAAGTTCGCTAATTTCTTCTTCGAATAGCGAACTCTCAAAATGACTATTCACCTGTTCAATCAGGTTATCTATTTTATGCCATAAAAATTCAATTTTATTTTTCCTTATTTTAAGGAAATCTGGACTACTGTCTATTAGTTTAGACGTATCTTCTAGATATACTCGAAATTGGCCAACATTATTACGAAATGCCTGCTCTACTTTTAAAGCGTTGTTTTGTGCTATACCCTCTTTTTCAGGGTGACCACGCATTTCAAGGTTTAATGTAGGGGGAGGGTTTGATTTAGGGACAGTGTTTGATTTAGGGAAAGTGTTTTCTACCGACTCGCCCTTAATTTTTTCATTTTTATTTTTAATTTTTTCTAACACCATCATTATTAAATCATACTGCTTCGCGTTAAAATATTCATGATCGACAACGCCGATCTTTAACAAATTGCTATGATTAGCAATGAAACATTTTTGAAGCTCATTTAATTTTAGAATTTCTACATCTGTTAATGTTGGTTTTACTTCCAACTTTCTAATTTCCAAAATAATTTCGGACTGCTTCTTAAGGAATTGAATAGTCTTTTCTGACATCATTTTGAAAATTTTTTGTAATTTCTTAATATATATAGTACGTGTATATGTATTTTATATGTATTTATATATATATGTGTGTTTGGATAAACAGAAAATTCTTGTTTTGACTTAGCTGATGTCGTTGTTGTTGCTGCTGCTGTTGCTGCTGTTGTTGCTGCTGTTGCTACTGCTGTTGCTGCTTCTGCTGCTGCTGTTGTTGCTGCTTCTGCTGCTGGTAGAGGCTCCTTTGAATTTGACTTCCTTCTCTTCTTTAAGGCTCCGTCGATGTTTAAAGATGATTTTTTTTTTTTTTTTTTTTTTTTTTTTTTTTTTTGGCACGTTTTATTATTTTTGTAGTCCAGTCAGATTTTTTGTTTTTTAGCCATTTATTTCGGCATTTATGCTCTTTTGGCATATACACTGCACTCTATTTATGAGCTGATTTAATGCTATTAGAGCATTTATAAGGCACTTTTGTTATGCACTTTTCAATTTCACAATTGCTGATGTATGGCCTCAAGCACGCCTTACCACAATTTATAATGGTACACAAAGCAACCTTTAGCTATAGACTATAAGGTGCTTGTTTTAAAACATAAAAGATTCTTTTGTATCTTTTGCTTTTTATATTTATACTCTGTTCCTTACCTTTGGTAGGGGGAAACAAGAGTTACTTATTTTTGCTACCTTTAGCTGTAAGATGCTTAAAGGAGCTGGCCTTTCTCTGAGTTCCTTACCTTTGGTAGGGGGAAACTGCAGAGTCGATTAAAGGCTCGATTGACCAAATGTAAAATCCCAAATAAGAAGACTTTACTCGTTGAGTTTTTGTAAGAAACTGATTTTATTTGGAAATATCTTCGGTTTAAATAGGTGACATGAGAATCGCATCTTAAAGTAAATGGCCTACGCAGAGGCCTACGTAAATAGTCCCCGCCTTATCGAGGTCCCACGCTCGGGCACATCTGCCTATCTTGAGCGGCGAGGACCTTATCTGTGGTCTCCCACTAAGGGACTATTTTAGGAGGCGGGGAACGATCTCAAGTGACTGACTCATGTAGTGTGCACTTAAATTACATGTTTTTGAGCAATGCACCCATGTCGCCTTAGATAACAAAATCCTAAATATAATTTATCGCTCTCGATTCATTTACATAAGATATGAACGGAGCCCAAAATTGTAAGTCTTTAAATATATTCGTGTTCATGTGTGAACAGAGAGTGTGATGACATTAAAGTAGAGGATAGAATAATATTTCAGAGCATGGCATAAACCAACCGTCTGACTTATTGCCGTATCTTCAGCATCCTGACAAACAGAAATAATTTTTCACTGCCGATTCGCAATTTTTCGGTTTATACTTGGAGTGAGGGAAATGGAAACCAGACAGCTTCTTCACTCCGCACACTCGTTTACAATTGTTTTACGCGATTTATGCCACATGTCAAATGCCTGACAAAGGATGACCCGCTTTCATTTCCCCTCTCGAACTTCCTAACCCAACTCCACATGACAGATAAGTGGAAACTTTTTCTGCGTACGTAGGAAAAAAAAAATATATATATACAAAAAAATAAAAACCAGTAGGAGGGGTAAAAAATTTCGAATGTTTCGAATTTTTTTCGTGTCTGTGTGTTCTTTAATGTGTGACAAGCTCAAAGCAAATGCAAAACTTTGTTACACATGTAACGAAAAAAAACAAATAAATAAATAAATAAACGCAACAATTTTTTTTGTGCGAGGGTTGAAACGCTGCCCCATGACAAGTCGAAGGTCCTTGTCAGCCTCTCACACATAGACACACACACACACATGCAAAGGGGATGATTGCCTCGATTTACAATGCGCTAAGTGTCGCCAAAAGCCACGCGCCCAAAGTTGAGATATCAAAAGGCACCACAAGCAAACATAACACACAAGAAAAACAAACAAACAAACAAACGGAAAGGAAACAAAGACATATCGTAAGTGGCATCGTATGTCAGGACGTGTCAGGATCACGTCAAGGTGAGCCAAACAGGACCTTCGCTCCGCCTTCGAGTCATCTCATTTGCCTGCAAGGCGAACACAGCGACTTTGCATCACGAAGCCTGCTTGATTAAGTTGTAGGCTATTCGCGGCAGTGAAGTGAAACAACATATCTTTGCCAAATCAACGGAATTTTCCATTTTCGCGAAAATATTCGGAGTATCTGAAGTGGGGAAGGTGGCATGCATTTAATATTTATTGAGCCAGAATGAATATAACCGCCGAGCGACTGGCTCGACAATATCATTGTTAGCTGCTCCATGGTCGTTGGCAGGCCAAAAGCAACTCCAGCCGCACAATGCACTTCGCGAACAAAGAGCAAAAATGCGGCCAAAACTAAAGCGAAACAAACACACAAACAAAGACAGCCGGCTCTGTCCACAAAAGTGAGCTTTGAAATAGTAAATACATGGTACAACATGTGAGTGGTGCTGTGTGTTCGTGGCCCCTCTTTTCGGCGGCGGCAATAGAATAATAAACAAACAAACAAACAAACAAACACTGCCTGCTTATGGAGCAGCTGAAATTATGTATGAATGGCTGGGTGAACACGACCAACTTTGCCACCCGAGGTTTGTGTGGTGGCACATTCAAGTCGCACAAAGAAACTGCCGGCTGAGATGAACTCACAACGGGCGGGATTTAATTAGCCCAACATTCTTCAGTGGGTATTTTTTCAAGATCTTCAAGGCGATTAACACTCGCAAAGTAATGCATTCTAGTTAAAATCCATTCACAAGTAACAACCAGTCATTGCATTTGATATGCTGCATAGCTTAGCATCCGCATTGATGTGCAGTATACCCATAACTATCTGTTCACAAAGCTATTATTTTGATGGACTGCCATCCAGCTAGGAAACAATACACATCCTTTTTTTATCCTACGAGAAAATTGGAACTCTTACGGTCGCATATTGCACCGAATTCTGAGCTTCCTTCTACTCATACCTACAAAAACGAACAATTTCACTTTTCATATCTATTTTCGTTTTTCATTTTTCGGGAAGCCAATAAAAGTTCAATTTTTTCAAGTCGCTTCCAATTTTATTTAACGTCATTACATCTGAAACTTTAATACCGAAAAAATTGAGATGCCGGCTCGATGAGAAGAGGCGCTGCTGGCTGACTTGCACTTACTTGCCAGCCAAGTCAGGCAAAAGTGGGCGGATCAGGGATATATATATGTATATTTATATGTATATATCCATACATATATTGATGCAAAGAAGGACTGTCATGTGTGGAGCATCTACGTAAGTAGGTCTGCTACCAATTTCGACTGATGAATTTCAAATGCATTTTCCGGCATAATAAAATGTGTATATATATCTGTGGGGTTGTGGAGGCGAAAAAGTCGAAGGCAGCCTCAGGAAGCGGAAATCCGATTTATATATTATAAAATATATTCCCCACGTCGATTTCATGTATAATTCAAACTAAGTTGGCTAATCTCCAAATACAGTTTTCGTTTCTTTCTAAGCCTTTCGACTTCGAGTCGTTTGATTAAAATCTTCGCCGACGGGGGGCTTCCTTCATTTCACAACCAACAATTGTGACTCTCTTCCATCAAACCCACAAAATGGCTTGAAGAAAATTTTCTGCTGCACTCCATTGCAAAGGCAACAAACCAAGCAGTTGCCAAGTTGCAACTCAAGACGGCGACTTTTGGTATTTACGTGTGCAGCTCGGTTGCACGCAACGCGGCGGCAATCGCAGGATACATATGCACATACATATACATACATATGTGTTGGCCAGTTTTTGATATATTTTCGCAATTTGGAGCGGCACTTTATGGCTTTTCGGCAGCACAAATCATATTAGCTGAAATGAACATTTAATTGGTCTACACACTTGAAAGGCAGCGAAATGTGTGTTTAGTTGCGCACGTTATGGCCAAGACGTATTATGACTATAATGAAATACAATTTATGAAGATGTGGTGACAGCATTTACATTTAACGAGTCATTTTACGATATAATGAGCTATTTCAGTTTAAAATATACGTGTGTGTGCGTGTATCTTAAATTAAATGCAGGCTCAGCTGGCCATCGATGCAATATAATATAATGCGCTTTTATACATTTTAATCGAACTAGCAAAGTTATCGAAGTTTGAATTTTATATTGGCAGAAGTGAGCGAAGTTTAACTAACTGCTACAACTTTTGAATAATGCACATTGACTAACGGGCTATTGTGGGCACTTTTTGCAGTCGGTCTTGATGCAGTTTTTGCTTTAAGTTCAGCACTTTTGTCATACATTAAATATAAACAGCCATAAGCCCAATAACTTTGCAGCACACACACTTCATTGTAGGCAGCCAGGCAGGCGCAGGCCAGTATCCAGACAGTCCAGGATCCAGGATGCTGGATCCTTATTCCTGGCACAGCTTGGCGCCACAGCTGCATTGCTGCAGGGCCAAAATAGCCGGCTCCCTTCTCCGCAGCAAATTTCGCCCATTTAAACTTTTCGCTACTGTGGAATTTTCATTATTAATACGACTTTTTAGGCGAACCGCAAACGGTGCTCAGCATCGAGAGCCGGGGGACGAAGGAGTAGCGAGGGACGCGGAGTCCTGGTGGCCAAGGATGTGGCCAATGCCGCTGGCCAGTTAAATGCACCCAGTGTATTGTCAATGTTTGTCTATGTGAGCGCACAGCGGGCTAAAGCCAAGGATGAAGTTTTCCCCAAAGCCCAGGACATGCCATTTGACTTTGCAACAAGTGCAGCCTGGTTGGCTTTTCCCGGCTCGCTTCAGTCCAGCGTTTTAATCAAGCCCAACTAATGGGCCACAGTTCGGACTGCCCCTTTCAGCAAAGAAGGAGGAAAAAAAATGGAGGAGTAAAACCTAACAAAAAAAAAAAAAACAAAAACAGGACCAAGCTTGGCCAAAATCAAACCGTAACCAGCAAAGCCGCTTATTACTATAAAGTGAGATTAATGAATGCTCCCGCCCCCAGAAACTGCGAAATTCTAGAACGATGCCATCGCAGTCTCCTTTTCGGCTGGCAATTAATGAAATTTATTTGCGCCCCCACGACGGACGGCATATTGTTTTTGCCCAGGGATTTTCCCGAAGAGCGAGGGGAAAAAGGGAATATTGTTAGCCGTTTGAGGTGCTAGAATGTTTTTTGGCAGGCAAATTTAAAAGCAAATTGTTTTGGGTTTGCTGCTTTCTGCTCTGCGGCAAAGTAGATTGCCTTTCAGATGATTTTATTGCAATTTGCAGGAAGGCGAGCGGCTTTCATTAGCTCCTTTGGCGTCTAGACAACACCAGCAAACCAAATGGGTGAGGCTTTGGCTTTGGTGGGGCGAATAATTAAATGTTGCACAGATTAATAAAGTACAAAAAAAAACGGAAAAAGTAAAAAAAAAAGGTGAGCATTTTTATTAAATATTAAAGAAAATTTTAGAACAAACTTATGCATAAAGAAAATCCAGGTAGTTTGATCAAAACTTTTAGTAATCACTTTAGTAGTTACTCTATTTTGTTAATCCTCAAACTCAGGAATTGAAAACATCATCTACTTAATTGCAATAGATAATAAAACACCAGCATCCAGACACTGGCAATTAATTTCCGCATGTAAAAAGTTGCCAAGCCATGTGGCAAGTTTATACTTTTCACTTTTTGTCCACATAACTTTTTCTACCTTTGCGCGCTGCCACACTTATATAGTACACTATATTTTTTTTGTTATATTTTTTGCGTGATAAATCTCAATGTAAAAATTTCCACACACACACACACACAGACACAGAGAGAGAAAAGCGGGGGAAAAGCGTGGAAAAATAAACGCCACCCAAATGCCAATAAAGCGCCCACATATGCAGAGGAGCAGCGATGGGGCACGTTTGAGTTTCACGTGAAAGCATTTTTAATCAAAATTCTCAACAGGCTAAAGCAGCGCGAGATCAAAAACACTTGCCACAGCGATCCGTGTGTGGGTGTGTTTGTGCTTGTGCATCTGTGTGTGCAACTCTTCTTGCAGCTCCTTGCCACAAAAGCCGACTAGCCGCCACACCCACGAGGGTCGGGTTTTTTTTGGATAGATTGCACCTGCAACACCTGCAACACTTGCAACACCTGCAAGTAACGTGACTCTGTCTCCTCATCTGTCGAGCAATATCTTGCCAAAAAAAAAGGGGGCGGCATAGTAAATCCCCCCTTTTTGCCTTTGCAGCTTTATGCACCCCCCCCCCCCCCAAAAAGAAAAAGGTAGAAAGGACTAAAAGTTAAACAAAAGCATGGGTAGCGGATTGCCACTGCCATACATATACATATATCGTATGTATGTATGTGCACATATCTTTTGACATGTTTGTTTTTTATGCAAATATCGAAGGAAAGATTAGTTTTGCGCTAGCTGGCGGATAAATCTTCCCACCGGAGGCGTGACTCCTGGCATCCTTCTTCTATTTGCACGCATATTTATGCCCGAAACGCTTAGCCAACTGACTGCGTTAGTCGTTGCGATTTAGTGCTAATGTGGCCCGGTCTTTTGGCCAACTCGCCGCCCCTTTGTTCGCTGGCTGCTGAAATTTAGTGTTTACAATTTGTTGCCTGATTGCTTCTGTTCTCCGCACGCTTTGACTAAATTTATAGCGAGCGATAAGTTTTTCTGCTTTTTTCTGCTACTGCTACTCCTGTGCTGTGTGTTTATTATAATGCTGTCTTCCATTCGCCGGCTGCATTATTATTTTGCTATTAAGCCAGGACTTCTTTCCCCTCGGCCAAGGTGCTGCTCATGGCTGTGTGACTTTGTTATCTGACTGCCGGATGGCGAATGCTGAATGCTGAATGCTGAATGGTGTGGTCGTGTTTTTAGCTCTGAGTCTCTGGATGAATGTTTTGCTCTTGACAAGAGCCACATTTTAATTATGTGCCATGGCAACAAACTGCTGCTTTTCGGGGGGCACCTTTCGTGGAAGGAAGAAAGGGCGGCAGGTAGGAAGGGGTAATAAATTTTGGTTTTAAGTTGCAAGTACAACTATTTCATATTTCATGCAATTCTCCGCAGTTTCTTTCTGGGCGGCTTGTGGGGTAAAAATCTATTTATTATTCACCATATTTTCAACCATAATCGCAGCACACCCCCATTCTGCACTGATGACTTCCAGGTGTTTGGCAGACATTTTGTAAACGGAAAATAATTACGTACCCGAAGGCTGGAAGGTGGAAAATTTATGTACGCGGCGTATGAGTAATGTGCACTACTTCTACTTCTATCCTATCCCCGAGTCCACGAGCTGCAGCTCCAACTTATAATTTACTACTGTCTGCCAGCCATTTTAGCTTGTTTATTGATGTTGTTGTTTCGGGATTTAGCCAGTTGTTTGTTGGTTGTTTATGAGGCCGCCAAAGGGAACCGCAAAATGTGTGAAAATTGCACAGAGGCCAGGTGAACCAGGCAAAAAAAAAAATGAACAGAAAAAAACTACTGGATGAGGGAGCATATTTTTGTTGATACACTCCGGTGGGCCTGTTTCGGTTTTGGCCCCCATATCTGTGGCCCCTTCGCTTCGCCATTTCCACAATGTCTCTATGTGCTCACTTGGTCTTTTTATGCGGCTAGTTTGCATTTTTAGTTGTTAATTATGCGAGTTGATTATGCTCTCTGTGCACTTTGGCGCCACGTAATTGGTGTGCATTTGATTTGTGGCAGCTTGCAGAGCCCGCTGATAGACTCAAAAGCGAGTGGAGTGCACCGCGGCCAATATGCCACATATGGGGGTATGTAATTAGTGTAGTTTAGCGAGGACTAACAACCAACCATGCGAGTGAAGGTAAAAGTTCTGCACAAGACCAAAAAGGCAGGCCAAGGTAATGTTGCCTTCTAGCCTCGTTAGCACAACAGGATCTCGATAAATAAATGTCAAATATGTAAGTTAGTCAGTGTTGTATTTAAGTTTAGTATTTTAAGCATCGCAGCCGGAAGAATTGAGAACGAAAAGAACCCAGATGGGTTGTGCTCAGCGAACTTAGTGACATCCATCATTCTTATGAGAAGAAAACTTCTTTATTTCGAGAAGAAAATGATCTCAATATAAATAGATAAATAAATATTTATAAATATTTTAGTATGTACTTATCATTTCCAATCAATATTTCACATTAAAAAGCCCACATTTAATCCTCCCGCTCTTCCCAAAACAAACTTCAATCAATTTAAAGACATTGAAGGGCTTAATTATGTTATAACCCAAAAACGCTCCTAATTAATTCAGCTAGCAAGAGTTTGACTTTCGCTTCAAATGAACCCGGCCAACCAGAGACCATCGATCAATATGTATTTTGTATTGGAGTTGATTTACCAAATAATTTGCTTCTTTAATCTCATTAAAAGTTATAACTTCTGCCTTTCCCGAGCCCACTGCCCACTTCCCATTAGGGAGAACAATTTTTGTTATTGAACTTTTGCTGTTTATAATTTGGGACCGAAATAAATACAAAATAAAAAAAAAAACAAGTGGGTGGTTGGCGGATGTATAAATACTTGGACTGCTCTCAGTTTAAGCAAATTAGTTCAATTGCCTGGCTATCCAAGCCCATCCGCCCTCTGCCCAGACTTGATTAGGCTTAGAGAGCGAAAACTTTATCCTTTGCACAGTTGTAAATAAGCAAAAGTAAATTTTGGCAAGTAATTTAAGCCACACAAACAAGCTGGCAAATAACTTTCCACCGCCACCCTTGGGGGCCTGGTAGTTTGAGCTTCCCGAAAAGTTTACCATTTACGCCAACTTCTTTGCCCAGTTTTAATTCAAAATCAATGTATGAACGTAGTTTACATTGCGACGCATCCCAGGCGAAACTTTCTGTGTCGCTCGATCACGACTCTTTCTACGCAGACCGGAAAATAAAGGGGATTCAGTTAGATGGGTAATGCCAACTTTGCTCTTAACACACTTAAAAAATCAAGCTTTCATTTCGAGCACACATTTCTTCAAATTTTAATTGGTAAAGGAGTAGTTGGGATGATTGCATGGCAATACCACATGCTTAAAGCTTAAAGTTTCACTTTGCTACAGTTTAAACAACATCACATATGTGACTTGATTGCAGCTACCGCATTTCGCGCAGTGCATCTCCCGTGGAGTGTGGTTCAATTAGGAGGCTGCACTCGAAGGCCATAAATAAGTGCAAACGGTGATGTCGATGACGGCACGGCACTTACCTTCATATATGGTTAAAGTTGCATCTGCGGAAACGGCATCGCCCACCCCGTTCTCCGCCACACACTCGTATGGTGCATCATCGCGTCCCGCCCGCACGGGCTCAATCCGGAGTATGGAAATCCCGCCGGGCTGCTCCAGCACCGTGTAACGCGACTGGGTTCCTGCAAAACGATGGAAACCACGGGGCACCGTTAAGAGGGGGAGGCAGTGGAGGATTGGGGCTGGGGAAACTTACCCGAAACTTTTTTGCCATTTTTGCGCCACACTATCGATGGAGGCGGATCACCGCGGGCCGCACAATAGAAGCTAGCAACGCCGCCCACTCGGACTCCCTGATTCTGCGGCTTCCTGATGATCTCCGGCGGATCTGTGGAGGGTCGTAAAAGAACATGGCAATGTGGGTTACTAACTGGGCTTAAAAGGCTCGGGAAGCACTTATTATTTCGGGCTTAGAAATTTCGCAATGCGAACGCAGTTTTCGGTGCCACACATCCTGGGTTGGTGGTAAGCCCGTGAGCAGCGTTTTCTTTTTTTCTATCAGTTTTTCTATGCCAAAAACATACAAATACGTCCAAGGAGTACACGTTTGGCCATTAGTTTCATTTATTTTGTGTGTGGGCTAAGAGCATTAAGTAGGCATCAGCCGCTTTAAAGCTGCTGTGCTGAATAACTCGAATGCATTTCCATTATTTCGAATAGCTCGCTTTCTGCCGGGCTGCTGGCAGCGGGTGTTTTCATATATTCTTTTTACATATTTGTCACAATATGCTGTCAATACAACGTCGCGTGTTGTTTGCTCACACACACCCTCAACGGAGTACGTGCCGCGCAGATGTGTGAGTGCGGCAAAAAGGATGCCAGGATGCCAGGACGACAGGACGACAGGACGACAGGACGGCAGGATTGCGCAGGATAGCAGATTGCGGGAATAGGGAAGCCAGGCGGCGGCAGGGTGGGAAAACAGATGTGTGGCATTAAAAATCTGGCAAAAATCACGAAACGTTAAACAACCAGCAAAAATATTGTCATGCGAATGTTGCATGCTGCAATATGTAGCCCACATCATGTCGGCGGCCAAACGCACGCTCCTTTCGTTTCGTTTCGACGCGGAACGAAAAGTAGTTTACCCAACATATCAATTCGATTTATGATTCTGATTTTAATTCACTTTTTGCATCAGACTTTGATTGAAATTAAATATAAAACGCGCCGCTTAAATTGTTAGTGCACCTTAGTGAACCTGAGGCCGCAGCCCGACTTACGTGTGAGATACTGAATATATGGTATATCCGAATAATTTGCATCTGTAATGGGCATCAGACCGGTTAGTAATGGCGTTTTGAATCGCGCGCGATAACGACGACCGATTTGCGAATTCGAATTACGCGAATTATTGTATTATTTATGTTATAAGTTATAAGTTATATGGTATCTACATAGATACTGCAACTTGCAAGACATAGTTTACAATAACTAAGTTTCCATTTAAGTACTTAAGGCTACCTTATTTATAACATATTTAAAAGGTATATGAAACATTAGCACTAGAATACTATAAACTTATTCGCTAGGAATAGCAACTAATCCCCTCACTTGCAACTCTGATACATTGAAGTACTGGTCTTAGAGAAATAACAAATTAGACACAACTCTGGTACATTGTGCTCTGTACAAGCGAAGAGTATTCTAAATAATTTAAAGTTTTCCAAGGGGCAAAGATTCCTGTGGCCACCGCTTTTTTGTGGTTAGCCTGGCCATAATAATGGGCCAAATTTGCTGTTGCTGCGCCACAGTCAGTCTGTATCATTTACCAAAGTTTCTGGCCTCAACTTTGGTCGCAGAAGTTTTCTGATCACGATGCCAGGGCAATAAGTTAAGGCGTGGGTGGGTGGCAAAAAGTAATTGCAATTTATAATGAAAAATTCGCCGAATATTTAAATCAATTTCATATAAATTATCTACTGAAAATTAAAAGCAAAAAGTAAGCGGGCAGAAAATTGGCAAGAAACAATTGTTGCTTTTGCTCATTATAAAAATTTGAGCTAGGGGAATGGGATGCAATGACACGATTTTCACCCCAATCCCAAGATGATTTGCCATCGCGGTTTGGTTTGCTGGATTTGCTGGATTTGCGAAGCACTTGAAAGCATTTTACGCTTACGTTAGCACTTTTTATGGCCACGACTGAGCTGCCGGCGAATCAGCAATAAGCATATTGGTTTTTGCGGTTGTAATGAGCTCTTCGCTTTTCCGCAGGCAAATGCGAATTCTTCAGTAAATATATATATATTTTCCTCGCATTTCTAAAGTTTTATATTTGCTTAAACAATTTGATGGCAGGGCAATGGCTGAAGGCAGAGCAAAAAAAAAACACAGACAGACAGACAGACGAACCGACGGCCGACGTTCAAGACACTTCCGTGCCGACTCATAAAAAGCGTATCATTAAGGCCATAAAACAGGGATTTTTGTTTATTTTGCCGGATTGCCAACACTGCTCGTCGTTTGTGTTTGGTTTTAGGCGAAAATACAGAGATAAAATTTAAATAAATTTAATTATGCCCGTGCTATTTGGCGGCTCCATTTCCTGTTACAAAGATTAAAGGCATAGCAAATGAAATTTGTAGATTACATAGATACACAGCCGCGGGCCATAAAAGTGGGTGGCTTGGTGGAAAATCAAGGAAACTGAACTGCAGCCAAGTTGTGCTTGCGTGCAACTTTTTGCTGATTTTTCATTTCGCACGTTCGGCTGGAAAAGCGAAAAAAAAATGGGAAAGCGAAAGAAAAAAAAATGGGAAGCACTGGCAACGCAGTCCGCATTGAGCAAACAATTTCGTTGTTGATATGTGCAAATTGATTTGAGAGTTTGAAATGTGCAGTTATAGATACACACCCCCACACTAAACCCTACACTCAAACACAGATACTCACACACACACCCAGACAGAGGGGCACAAATACCAATACGCGCATTCAAGCAATTTATATGGAAATTAATACTAACATTTTTACTATGGCCCGTACGAAAAATAAAAAAGAAGGTTAGAAAAGAACACCACATAAAATAGAAAATTCGAATTGATTTTATGAAAAAATATTCTATAAGCTTGTCGCCCAATCAGGGGCGTAGTGTAGAAAAGAACTGAATAGGAGGGGTCAGACCAGCGGGAATGGGTTAAAGTGCAAATCAAGATATACATAGATATGATAATAGGTCAAGAGGAGCACAAATGGATGTGTGAAACAATTGCAATGAAAGGCAAATATTAGACTAGGTATCTAGCTTAAACTAATTTATATTAATTTATTAAAGTACACAACTGTTTAACCAATTGTATTTATTTTGGATTTTCACTCAAGCATTTGAAGTTGAAGCCGAAATTAACAAGCTGAATCAGCTATTTGTACAATGAAATTAGGTTTGCTCAGAGAACATTGGGATTTTGATTAGTTGAATGTTTATATATTCATATTACCATACTTATATTATAAAATTTTTCATCTTTAATGTACGTTATCCTTAAAGCAACAACTGCATTAGCTCTCTTCCTCTTCTTGTGGTGCCCCTTTAAATTACACCCATAACTTTTGGCCCCATTTTCCAATATGCCAAAATGCTCATAAAAATTGACCCCGTGTGGCATTCACGGAAAAAGGGGGAATTTGCCTCAATCGCTACTTTAGCCGGGCCATGTGTGTAGTATATACATATGTATATGTATGTAGATGTGTCTGTGTGTGTGTGTGTGTAAAATAAGCATATGCTGAATGGAATCGTAAAGTATGCAGCTGGGTTTTATGGCCCCAGGCCTAGTTAGGGAAAACTTGAAAGTTAGGCCTCCGGCTACATTCTGGCAATTTATGCCCCAAAGCCAGAATTTCCGAGTTAACCAGCCCCCCCGCCCATCAAATATACGACTTTTTAATAAGTGCAAAGTGCGAGTGGGTACCATTTTATGGGGCTAAAGGGGGAGTTGGATGGAGACTCAGGTTTTGGCTTGTAATGGAAACGCTTCCACTGCAAATAGTCATAAGATGCTCGGCAGAGGAAGGATGAGCTGCTAAGCTGCTTGCCGGCTCTATAAGACCGCCGATATGTATAGAGTGTGTATATATATAGGTACACATATATGTTGGCGACAAATCATTTGGCAAGCAGGCAGCCAGGAAAAGGAGGGGGATGAAAATAACAGGAACCAGGAAAAGATGCCTTTCCAAGCGGCAAGATGAGCCGAACGGGTCGTTTCCACTGACTGACAGCTGCAATTCACCTGTCAGCATCAGAAGCGTTTTCGTTTCGTTCCGTTTCGTTCAGCTGAATTGCATTGAAATACGATGCTAAATTTAACGATTCATTGCATTTCCCACTCCTTTGCTTTGCCACCCCGGGGCACTTTCCCTCCCTCCCCTTTTGCAGGACCAAACAAATCCTATCCCCAACCTCGCCGCCATGACCAAGTTGCAACACTCTCTGTGTGTGTGCACTCGATGCTCGTGTTGTATTTTTAATGCGGCAACTTTGGCAAAGCATTGCTAAATCTGCTGAGTCTAAGGAACAGAGACTGCCTCGAAACTCGTCCTGCTCCTTCTGCTCCTCCTGTTCCAGCTCCTCCTCCTCCTCCGTTGGGATGCTACAAATAAAATACTTATAAAAGCGCAGCATAGTTTTACACTGGAGGATTTTTATAGCACTCCCCCCCCCCCCCCCAGCCGTCGACCCCTGAGCTGTTGCGTATGCAACTAAATTTTAATGTTACTTGAAAGAGTAATAAAAATAAACTTTACGCCAGTTGAGAAAGGCAGTCAGCGATTATGACCAACTCCATCGGAAAGTATGCAGTGGAAAATGTTTAATTAAATTGCACAAGGGTTACGTTTTCCTTCCGCACGGCAGCCGGAAAACTCTGGCCGGGATTGGACAAAGTGTCAAGCGAATCGCACGAGGCAATTCATCATGGAATCGATAGCAGCGAAATAGAAAACTTTCGGGATAAAGTTTTAGAAAGGCCTACTGTTCGGTCAGTCAAGCATATAAATGATGCGGGCCAAAATGTCGACATTGATGCCATTAATCAAAATTAAAAGCGTGTGACTTTCCCTGAAACACTCGCATTTATTTACGATGAAAATCCAAATAAAATTAAGAAACAACAAAACATTTAAAATAAAAAGAATGTTTTGATATAATTCGATTGCTATATGAAACTATTTAGATAATGAAAATGTTTATATCAAGATGACAAATGTGTTGCAACTTCTTTAGGACTAGATTTTTATTTCAAGTTTTGTCAGTGTACCGAAACAGAACCCAAAACTGTCTTTCTCGCAAAGGTAGAGAAGTATATAGATTAAGGGCACGGTTTTAAGATGATTATTGTTTTGGCTGAACAGAACATTCCATTCCAAGAACAACCCCTAATTGAAAAAAGATACATAGAGCAGCTGTCAACTGTCAGTGCTACCTCAAACACAAATATTCAAGGAATTTATCGGCAAAAACAAGTCGGGCCATTTACCATCAACTAGTTTGATGCAACATCAAATATTTATGGATTGTCAATTAGAGGAAATACCAACCGTTTCGGCTGCAAGTTAGTTATCGACTGTGTGTTGATTGGGTTTTCAATATAGCCCGGCCCTGGCCCAATTAACTCTTCATTTAAATATCCATTAAAAGGCTTAGCGAAGTTTCGCCAGCAACTTTTGGGCCATAACTCGTAGCCATTTCTCACAGTTCGTGTGCCAAAAGTGACTTGGCAAACTCACACGTTTGTGTATGCATTAAACTGTATAAACTGTATAAACTAACCGACTCGTTGGGCAAACTCAAAATCCCTGCTAACATTTTCGACCAATGCCAAACGCCTCGGGCCAGCAGCAGCAAAAAAATTTAAATATATACGTATGTACATATACGTACGGACAGTTTTCCATGACATTTTAATATAATTAGTTTCTGCTTCTAGCCTAATGTAAAGTTGTGGCCAAAAAATTGTCAACACGTGCGAGGAGGGTCGGGAAGGGGAAGGGTGTGGTGGAGCGAAGAGTCCTTGGCAATATAGGACATGGCAAAGTTAACATGACTGTCCTGCGGTTTTGCTACAGCTTCAGAGAGAAAACTATTCCAGTCGCTGGGTAAAGCTGAGGAGGATTCCATAGACCACAGCATATTTAATGGCGGAATTTCCCAATGCCCACCTCACGCCTACTACTCTATTAAATGGGGATTTGTTGTTTTTTGGCTACAATCCATCTGTGTGTGTTTTTTAAAAAGGAAAGCCGGCCGAAGACGTTTTAGCCACATGGCAACTCTCATTATTTCTTTGCGGGATTACCCAGTAAGCTGGGGCAGCTTAAAATGCCGCAAACTTTATGAGACGCAGCACACGTGGTTCGGCTTGGTTTGGTTTGGATTGGTCTGGTCTGGTCTAGATGTCACTCTCCCTCATCTTTTGGTGCTTGCCAACGAATCCTGCAGGATCCTCGGCGAGTAGGCCTTAGCAATTTATGATTGCTAGCGACCGGGCGATAACAAAAGGCAGAAGGAACAAGCCCAGGACAATGATGACGACAGGAAAGAGGGCATGTCCTGCAGACAACCTGGCAATTTCATAAACTGTCCTGGCACTTGCCAAATTGCCAGGAGAAAAACCAAAATCACTAAAGCCCAAGGAGATTCCCAAATTGAAGGAGATTTCAGAAGGACTAGAAACACGGGCATATCAGCTAACCAAAGAAGATATTAAAAAGGAAAAAATTATCAAAATTAATAGAGGTTAAACTAATGTACTAATTGATAAAGGTAACCAGGCTTTTATAGGAATGTATCGATTATTCTCTGAGCACAACTTATTTATTATATTTATTTTGTTACACTCATATTGATTAAAATGTATTTAATATAACATACCGCATAGAGCACCTAAACTTCCATTAGTATACTCTACGCTTTACTTTCTCTTCACGTTGACGCCCCAGTGAGCATGCTTTGATATTTTATTGAGCTTGTCATAATATTTATGAAACGTATTAATGCATACGGGATAGGATGGAGTATCTGCTGCGGCAGAGCAAACACAAAACCGAACTAAAGCCTAAATGTCAACCGAATGTTTCAGTTTCAGTCTCAGTATTCTGTATTTTTGGAGGTGAGAGCGACAGGACAGGGACAATGCAAAAAGTTTGCCGAGAGGAGTGCAGGACAAAGTTTTATTATTATTAGCATGGCTTTTGGCTTTCATTAGTTTCAACTTTTGACAGAAATTATATTGAGTATATACACATTCGTTCTAGAGCAGACGCACACATACATCCGTGTATTGATGTTGATCATGATGGACGAAAAAGTTTCCTGCCAGCCAGCCACAAAGTTTCTCTTCCATTTTTGCTGTTTTGTTTAATTTGCGTTATTTATAAGCTGCCAAAAGAGCCGCCGGCCAGATGGCCAGTCCAAAAAACTTGTCTACCACTTGCCACTTGATGTTACTTGCCGCTTCTCGCCCCTCGCCCCTCGCCCCTTGCTCCTTTCTCCTTCGTTCAACACACGCATTTGGTCGGCAACGGTCGTAAGTAGGCAACATCGGCCGCAAAATGGCTGACAGCCAAATGGGCGCACAACACACACACAGACACACCCAGCCAGCCGCACTTAAGTCGACTCTTAAGGAAAACAATGCAAAGTAAGCCCTAGGTAGCCAGGCTACACTTTGCCTCTAGGCTTCGCCTTTTAAGGCAGCTCTAAACGTGGCCAAATCTGAAGTTTGAGATTTGCTAGCATTTTAAATGCCTGCGAAATCCGCATTGTCATACCTTGATAAATAGCTGAAATTACTCCTGGCAAACACTCCTCGTTGCCAGTTGCCAGTTGCCACTTGGCGAAAGTTCGTCGAGTAACGCCCGGTAAGCCGGTGTCAAGTTGAGCAACTAAAACGAATTCCATGTATTTCATTAAGATGCATCCACGTCCTGCTGCAGGATCTAAATACGAGACTGAAATTTAAAACTTGCAAAAGGCTCCTCATTATGTTTCAATTCCACTTTTCGCACTACTTTTCGCATAGTTCAAGTTATTTCAATTTCACTTATAATACTTATATAAAATGGACCAACTACGAGAATCTAGGTACATTTGCCATTTGATTGATTAAGCGACAAGTCTGCTGAAGAAAAAAACAATCCCTATCTTTTCTTTTTAATCAAAGAGATGTAATGTAAATTTCCATTTTCAGTAAGAAAAATTGTTTCCTCCAGATAAGCTAACGTCGGAGCCCAACTAGTGCATTTAACATTCAGCTCAATCTTCTGAACGTTTTCCCATCCAAGTTTCCCATTTATAAACCTAATACCATGCTGGTTCCCAATCCAGCGAAACTTCTGTATCTCCATCTTCATCTCACCTTAACCTTTGAGCTGAGAATTAATATGTGGCCCCAACCACCCAACTCCCACCCCCGGTGAACTTGGCGAAACTACCAGACAGACGGAGACAATCCCGTCAGGTCCCGAGTTTCCTTTACAAAATCCAACAAAGCATAAATGTTTTGTCGCTAAGCCTACACAGTCATATAGCCGTAAAGTATGCATTGCCTATTCGGGCCATTGTTTCATCGGTGGCCAAACGAAAAGCTCCACCAGGATGGAAGGACCCAGCCGACGACTCCGCGCTCTCCATTCTCGACAAGTCCTTGTTTTATTGTTTCTCAAATCGCTGCCTGTCGCTGACTTTTTCCTTCTGCCACCCGTCGTCTGGAGTCCTGGGCTTTTTGTTTATTATTATGCAGCAAATGTCGCGACGCGTCGAGATTATGGAGGAAAATAATGGGGAGGGGACTTCATAGGCATTTATGCTTCAGAACTTTGTCACGTGGCCCTAAACGCATTATTTAAAAAAGTAAACATACGCCCAGCAACAGAACAGAAGGAAGTTCAAATACTCTTCTTGTGCATGAAGCCATTCCAATAAGGGCCAAGTTCTTGAGTAAGCTACTTTCAACTCAGGATTAGGGGTAGAAGAACCAAACTGGAATTATCTAGGATACGCTTTGGGTTTCCTCTAAGGTCAAGCAAACTTAACACGTAGCGAATTTTGGAAAGAGCATTGCCACGAAAATATTCAGGTACTGACGGAATTTGATAAATGTCCTCTTGTCTAGGGGCTTATGTAAATTCATGGAGCGGAACCAGTACTGCAGGACGGACAACCAGAGGTTAGGAACCAAGTTCCCGGAGTTCTTACCGAAGGTTTCATCAATTTTCATGCCCTGCCCAACTGTTGCAAAGACAGGCAATTACACCGAGGGCGGGAGTAGTACATAAAAGAAACAAAAAAGAATATATATACATTAATGCCCCAAAAAAGATCGAGTCGGAGACGATTAAGACGATAATAACAAGCGACAAGTTTATTGCCTGCACACACATCAGTTTGGCCGGAAAAGGCAGATGGGGGGGAGGGGCGGAATGGATATTGGCCAGCCGCAAAAACTCTTCCAGAAAGCCTAAGCTTTTGTGACCCGAAGCCTAATGCGTTAACAGCAATAACAACAACAACAACAACAACAGCCAAGTGTGGGCTGTGCAGCCACAAAACAACACAATCATATATATATATGTATGTATATATATACGAGCAACCAACATTTGCTCGCCTTAAAAGCCAGTCGTCCACTAATGCCAACAGCTGGCGACATAAATATCAAAAAGTGCTCTGGGATGCGGGGGCGTCAATGGGCACCACGGCTTTTGTCTTTGACCAACAGCCAGACTAAAACAGACCATGAGTACCGGGCACGGGCACTAAACCACTAAGTAAGATAAGTGAGGTCAAGCAAAAGGGGTCATGTGCGCGCATTGTAACCGAGTTGCTCACGCCTCCGTTTCCACCTTCACCGAGGACTCTTCCACCTCCTCCCCCTGCACCACCAGGCTGGTTATCTAACCACATGGGAGGAGCAGAAGCAACTTTGACGACAAGGGCGTCGTGGAATGCCGCAGTAAGCCTGGACAACGATGGTGTGCCAGGAGCAGCAACACCGGCAAGTGAAAGAGCAACCAGGTGAGAGCGGCAAGAGTTGCCGATAAAGGAAACTACAGGGACAACACTCATACGCCCCGGAAAAAGTGCTCAACTCAATCAGTAAATCAATAACTCACTGTCTGCAGTCTTTGGGGAATTGCGGATAAGGATATATTGTTTTGCCAACCAATCTTTCTCGTCAAAACACAACACCACAATTAAAACTTTAAGCATATACAAATGTGCGAGGGGAACATTATAATTTGTATGTTGGCAGTTGTATTCAGGAGAAGATGCCACAGTAGAATTCCTTGACTACCAGATACTTGCAAGTTGAGATTTAGATATGAAAGATAGAAAGATACTATTTTCGTGATGGCACACCAACGCCACCTAGCGGCAGTTGCACATACTACTACTTAGTGTATGATACGTGTTAAAATCTCAAGCTCTTAATTACATAAGTTAGTGAATTTGATTTGTAATTTGATATATGCTGACTGAATGGATTTTAATTGGTTTGCTATTCTCATGATTCAAGCTATACTGACTGATTAAGTTATAAAACAACATTTCCCAGCGATTCACCGCCAGAACTCTAATGCTCACTTACTAATATAACAAAAACCACGTTTCTAGTTATGTGCAAACTCACAAATCACGTACAGCAATCAAAAGTCATCAATTTGCATCATCGAGTATCCCGCATGGGATCTCCTGTTCAGGTAAATGAATCTCTACGCACATTCTGAGCCATGAGATGACTCTCTATTGGCGGTGGTGGCGATGATAGTGCTGCTTTCACCTGTAATTACTTTCACTTTCTCGATGCGCCGAGTCATGCAAAATAATTTCCTTATTGGCCAGGAAAATGCACAACTTAACTTCTTGACAAAACGCTCGCTTGATCCGCAATCCCTCAGCAGAATGGGCAAAAAGTTATCCATGGTGCCTTGCCAGTAGCCTCATCCCAAATGATGACTTTCATGCTTTCATTATTCATTATCTATGCCTAGAGCAAATCTGGGGATCAAGGTTTTCGGTTTGGCATTTGGGTTTGGGTTCTGGCGTTGCCGGGGTTTTAATTAATGAAGCTACAATATGACAACAAAGCTTAACTAATTAATTTGTTGCCAGCGAATTCGTTTCGCAAAATATAAAAAAAATTAGGCATGTACATCAATCCTCTCAAGGAATTAGCAAAAGTAGCTATAAAAAGGGGAATGGCATATAAAACAACAATTGAAGCTTAAAAATGGAATTCATTTAATTAAATAATTTAAACAGAATTAGATATTGTATGCAAAAATTTCATCACTTGTTAAAAAAGTAAAAGCAAAAGCGCAAGAAAATGAAGCAATGCCATGTGAAATACTCAAATTCTACGTACTGCAAATGCCAGCTTCTGAAAAATGATCCAAATTACCCAAAAATGACACTGGAACATAAGAAATTTATAAGAAAAAACAGCGCCATAAATTGCGAAAATGTTACTTTTCATCTGCACTTTGGAGCGAAAGTCGAGATGCGTTTGCTAATGTTGTGAAAGAATCGAGAGCAAACAGAGAAGAAATGCCAAAATATGCAAATCGACTGGCTTCCCAGAAACTCCGGGAATAAGCAACCAACTATGAAAAAGAATATCCAAACATGTGGGTGATATAGATAGCGAACATTTCGATATGGATTGATGTAAAATTGATGCGCCGCAGAGTGGGTTATTGTCTGGCCCGCATAAACAACCATAAGTAAAAACAAAACAGGGCGGAAAACCGAAGACTGAAGACTGAAAACAGAAAACAGCAAACAGCAAAAAAAAATAACAAGAAATTTCAATAATGCCAAGGCATTTGTTCGCCACTTGAAAAATGGTTGCGAGCAAAAATATGAAGGAGTCGAGAAAGTCGGTAGAGCACTTCAGGCAATTTATGGCATATGTTACCTAACACACAAAACACAAGAAACAAAAAACAAAAAACAAAACTCGCATGCGACGCCACGCACACTCACTCGTATGTAAATGCTAAAATAATACGTATGCGTGTGGCATAAAAATTGATATGCCAACATTTCATTCATGTGTGAGTAATTCACAAGTAAAGTGCACAAAGTTTTTAAATAAAATATAAAATATATCGCCAGAGTGCTCGGCAACGCAAGCGAGTAAGTGGCAAATTGTTGACTTGATGTTTGCCCTATAAGTAAGTGATTGATCTCGAGGGTAAAGGAAAATGTGTAAGCGAAGAGTCTTGGAAGGAATTTATAAAATGCCCTGCATGGCCCCCCATCCTTTATGGGTTATGGATTTCAAATTAATAGTCACCATTGCCAAATATTTTCCAGGATATTCGAAGACCGAACGTCCCAGCTCCAAACTCCAGCAACTATGGCCCGAAATAATGATGCACAATAAATTGAACTTTTCATAAATTTTCCAGCACAAATTGGCCCAGTGTTTGGAACTCCGCTCTGCTCCTGCCTTATGTCCTGCAAGCCATTCTGGCATTGTCAACGCCTGCGAATCCTGCCACGCCTACCAGCCAACCAACCAGACTGCCGCCCCCTTTCTGCCAACTGAATTTATGGCTGGCAGCTTTTAGGCTTTGTTTTGCTGCTTATTATTGTTATTGGCACCAACAGTGACATATTAGGAGCACCGCCTCGCCATCACCATCGCCTCCATTTTTCCTTCTGTCCAAGCTCATTTGTTGGTCCCGACCAGAGATGGCTGGCTGATCGCTTTTGGGCCTGGAGTCCTCGAAGGTCCTGCGGTCCGTTGCGTATGCCGGATTATTAATATTAGAGGAACAAAAAAAAAAAAAAAATAAGGGACAAAAAAAATAGAAGGAGGGAAATATATTTTCTACTGACCGGCTGCTGCTGCTACTACTGCCGCTGTTTTCGATTATTGTCCTTCGCATCGTCCTGTTTCTTATCCCGTAAATTGTTATTGACAACGGAAGCAGCAGCGCGGCACAAATTGGGCGTTGAATTTGCGGCTTGGTTGGTGTTTTTCCCCACCCCACCCCACCATCGACCTTCTTTATTTCGCTTAGCTGTATGCGGCCGACCATTTGTTGTGGTTATTATTATGGTTGATTTAGTGGCCACAAATTGAATGAATTGTCTTATTTAACCGAAATAAGCAATATCGCATAAGTTTTTCTTCTCCCTTTTTTTTTTTAAATTGAATAATCCCGCCAAAGTGCGTCATTCCTCAAATCAGATTAAACCCAAACCGAAGACGATGGCGATGGCGATGGTGAAGTCGAAGGAAGTGGAAAGCGAACGAAGCTCAGCGGAAATGACAGACGCAGCACTCAATTGAATTAATTAATGCCCAGCCGATGAAAGGGAGTCGAGGAAATTAAGTTTAAGCGGCTGGCGAACAGCAGGCGAAAATGTTGACAGCCCGACATATCGCGGAAAATATTTAAATAAAGTCGTAATTAAATGCATAGCGTTTTCAGCCACCAACCCACAGCACCGCCACCCATGCAATCCCATCACTCTGAAAGTTGAGCAACAGTTGGAATAGCACGGAAATCGCGCATACGACGACATCTGAAGCTAAAGGATGATGAGTGTTCAAGTGGTTGACGATATCTGCAGACATGGGCGGTGTGGGGTGTATGTGACTACGCACAACTTTCACAATTAGAAAATTGAAAGTACACAGCGAAGAATTTGGAGTGCACAAGTCTGCTAAGTTTCGAATATATCTCTATATACACAAAACTCAAGTGCTTAAAATCTTGCATGCAACAAAATATAGTGTTACATACTTTTAAGCACCTTTGTAAGTGACTTCGATCACGTTCGTCCATTTAAATGTATTAATTAAGTTTCTTTGTCTGTACATTTGTATATTTCACCCAAAACAGAGAGTTCAAGTGCTCCAGTGCCATAATTAATTACATCGTTCCACGAAAAACACCAAAGCCTCTTAGTCCTTTGTTCGAGTGTACCGCCTCCGATAAACACACTCAAACACAATGGCTAACAATTTGTTGAGTTCTGCAGACTTACTTGGCAAGCTGTTGGCAATTTTAACCGCCGCCACGAGGATCTCTTCATTTCGCCAAAACAGAAACAGAAACGGGAACAGAAACCCAAGCTCCAACCAAAACCAAAACCGAGACCAAAAACCAAAAAACCAAACTGCGAAGCCTCCAATGGGAGCCACGTTGAGTGCTAAATGGCGGGGAGTTGTGCCCCCCTCCTCCTCCATCAACAGCACGCAGGCATATTAAAATATTTAATTACCATGTAAACTTACGACTTTTGTTTTTGTTATTGTTTTAATTGTGACAACAACTGTCATAATAATGAATATGATGATGTTTGCAACGCGGCAAGTCCCCAATTCCCTCCCACATCTCCACCCATTTCCCCCCTTTCCAAAAGTGCACAACGCATGGCGAACATGATACGAAATTGCGTAAGCGGCTGCGAATATTGCGCGTAGGGGGTGGGGAAGTGGAGTAGGGGGAGGAGCGGGAGCAGGATGAAAAAGGACGAGCGCATAGCAAAGCTTTATTACATTTCCCGCGCGTGTATCTGTGTGTGTGTGTGTGTGTGGGTGATTCATGGCACATATGTCTCGGGTGGTTGATGGTGTAGGGGAAGAAGTGAGCTTTGGCGGTTTTCTAAGAATTGTCTGCCGCCTTTCAACACATTGAGTTGTTTGCTCTGGGTACGCGCTCCATGGTCTCAGGACCTCCCATTTTCCCCACCCCTCGCACGCCGCTCCTTGCATGTTATTTGAATTTTAATTGCAAACTTTTGTTGCATACTTTTGGCGTGGATTTATTTTATGGTCGAGAGAAACGCTGCTTGGCTCCTTACTTCCTCGCCTCCGACCGTCTGTTTAATTAAAAATGCTTTGCGGTCTCCCCCGCCGGCACGCTGCCACCAATTTTTTCCCTTCGGCAGTGCATTTTCATTGTTCTGGCCAGGTGTTTCTGGGAAATTAAGAGAAAATGTCACGCGAATGATACCACTTCGAAATGCTATCGTTTATACGCGGAAGGTACCCATTAAAATCGCTCTTAACTAAATTGAAAATACGCACACAGAACAGTCAAAACTATTTTATAAAGAATTGATTTTAAAAATCAATAAGTTACGATTAAGCCAGACTTTCGCTCGCAAATGGGAACAGTTTTCCCCTAGCCACAGCTACCTTGCTCTACCCTCTAATTACAGCTATTAGAGCTGAATGGTGCCCATTTTGTTTGCTCAGTGGAACTAATTAGTTTGCCTTCGCCTGCTTATTGACTGACCCCCATCCCAGGACAGGACTCCGTTTTCAGGGCCAATTCGAGGATGAGATTTTTCAATTGACATTGTCAATGGCGGAATGCTTTCTACAAGGATGCCTTTCTACAAGGGGCAGCGTTTTTTCTTTCTTTCGTAGCTCTGCTATTTAGTATGCGGCACACAATGCACATAAAACATTAATAAAGCTTGTTGTCCTTTTCGGATGGTTGCGTGTCCGTGCCCCTCCCCATCTTGAGCGAGCCCTTGTCATTACCAGGACACGGCCCACGTCCTTTGCCGGCTTCCCCCTGCCCCTTTATCCCATCGTAAGCATATGCTTAGCATAAATTCGGAGAACTCGGTTTTGGTATGCAAGTGATGCTGGGCTGATGATACTTGAAGGAGCTGCGGCAGACAACTTTGATTTGGGCCCGTACTTAAAGCGTGGCGTGGCTTAATTAAAATAAAAAAAGATTCTAAAACCAAACAGGGCTTTTAAAGTTTGACGTTTTCCTTATTTTCCATTCTATTTTCGAGCCAATTATTAACGGGCAGTTCACTTGGCCATGCTTCATACAACATAATTCAGTCATATAAAATTTGTCTAGCGTAAAATTAGAAATGCTGCAGGAAGCGGGCGTAACAAGGACGCGCGTCAGACGCTGCGTAATTAAAATGGGAAAAAATCATAGCACACTTTTCAGGGCCCCGCCATTGATATGCTGATGAGACTGAAAATCGTCCTGCGAGGCGAGGAACTCGGAACTCGGCACTCGGAACTCGCAACAGGGCGAACTGAGGAGCCTGACATTGAAGTGACTGCCTTCGAAATAGTGGGTGAGCAGCAGCATGTGCGTAGCCGCGGCGGCAGGAAGCTGCCAGATTTTGTATGGAGGATGCCGGGGTTTGCGCGTGTTTACATAAAAATTTAAAGCGAAAACCCAGTGATTTTTATGCTTATCAACAGCGAAATTGAAAATGCCGCCTGGCTACAGATTCCCCTCGAAGCGAAAGGAAACACAATATTTGTTCGGATTAAGTCCCACACACACTGGCATAATGTAGTTGAAAACTTAAAGAAATTTAAAAGGATTCTGCTCTCTACGAAAATCCTGGTTTCTAAGGATAATCCTGTTGCCTGTTTGTTGCTTTCTCGCTCTGCGCTGAGTGTAACTTAATATTTTTTTTTTTTTGTTAATAAAGCTACATGCTTTCTGGTTATTTTCAGGACACTGTGCACCTTCATTTGGCAGCGTCAAATCAACACACACACACACACACACACACACACGCAAGTGTGAGCCTTAGCGTATATGCGAGAGTTGATTTTCAATCGAAGCAGCAGTCAACGGCCCACTTTTCCGGCACACTTCTCTACCCCTACCCCTCTGCTGGAATGAAACCCCAAAAACCCCTTGGAAAAAACTTATTTGCCAAGTTTTGCGGTTTTTGAGGTTGACATGTTGCCGTTTATGTGACCCAAAGAAGTGAGCAGCTGCTCGACAGCCATCGCTGATTATGATGAGACCGAGACAGGCCGTTCGGAAAATCCCTTTTCGTTACAAATTTGTGCCAAGCTGTCGAAACTTTATTTAAAATGGGTATACCGTCCTTTCAATGCACTCCCTCCATTCCATTCATTCCATTCCCTTCCACTCCTTTCCATTTCACTTCCGGCGGAAGGGGCTGGCGATCGAGTGGTAGATGTGAAAGAAAAATAATCGTATCCTTTGGCTAGATTTGCATTTCCTGTCAGGTAATTACCCGGTGATAGAGGCAGGCTCCCTCGCCATTCAACAAAACGAGCCGCTGACTGGGCCCGTCATCAATTTCTAGCACCGTTCTAATTAAAGATAGGCATCAAACATGCAAACTGCTGTGCTGAATGCCAGGCAGCGGAACTACGGACAACGAACTCGCAAGGATCCCACACATATGTATGGCTGCATGTGTATGTGGGTGTGTGTTGGGTGTGTGGGTGTGTGGGTGTGTGGGTGTGTGGGTGTGTGCATATGAGTTGCGATGTCGAGTGCGCTTTGTAATTGATTTGCTGGCACTTTGTTGTTTGCCAAAGGTCGGTCACAGGGGGCTGGGGTAAAGCTGCGGGTGGAATTTAATAAATATGAAAACATCAAATTATTTCAAATGCCTGAACTATCTTGTCTGCCCGGTCCGTCCATCTGTCTGTGCGTCTGGCTGACTGACAAACGCCCGCCAAGCACGGAAAATATGCTTTCCAGGGGCTGGGAAAGGGGGCTGGTGTTCTATGGCGGTGGTGGCCTCCTGACTTTTGCATAATTCTGCAATTTCTCCACAACAAATCGCAGTTGATTGTTTTTGTTTGTGTTCTTTTTTCCCTCTGTTAGTACATACATAACTGCAGCCGGCAAAACTGCCTTAAAATATGCAACGAAACTTTGCTCAAAGCATAAAATAAACTCGGAGCAATTCCACTTCTGCCGCCCAAAAGGGTGATGGGTGGGGAGGGGAGGGGGTTTGGCTTTGGAGGGAGTCCGAATGGGAAATGATTCGGGAGGGGGCAGGGGTTGGGGGGAAATAGGAAATCACTGTTTGCGAAAAACAAGCGCTGAAAATAAAGCTCACCAACACACTCGCATTAAACTGAAGCGGAAATGCAAGGCATTCTTATGCATATCCTCTAAACAACTGCACACAAACGCGCGCGCTCACACACACACACACACACACACTGCCAGCGTTATAAGGACACAGAGACGAAGAGAGAAAGAAAGGCTGCAAGGAGAAAGTAGCAGCCAGGAACTGTGGAGCTAACTCGTTTGGGGAATTGCTGCTGCTTCCTCTGCTGCCACTGCAAAAGGAATTTTTCATACGCAAATTAAATCTACTTCAAGTCTTCAGCTATGTGCGCCTCCCCGCCACTGCAGCCACCCCACCCGTCGACCACGCCCATTTCCACGCTGCAGTCGGCGAGATTTGCAAATATTCATTACATAATAAACTAAATAAAATGTGAGAATCCTGCACAGCTCCGAGATTTCCTGAAGCCCAGCTGGCTCAGTGGTGCACCAACCGAGATAAGTTAACAATCGCAATCTGCGTGTGGTGCAAGAATTGTGGTTACGACTTGTAGCCGTTAAGTTATATAAGCCCCTACATTAGTGTAAACCATTTGGGTTAATTTTAAGGAAAAAAAGAAAACTGAAATAATAAAACGTCATTCTGAATTTATCCTGCTTTTAGATTAAAATACATAATATATTATATTTTGTACAAATATATTATTTTCAAATTTTAAGTGATCCAACCAAAGTATATATTATACATTAATAATAATGTATAATTTCATATAAATATGAAGAGACACACATAGTGCATTCCGCATGTACACAATATTCTCTAAATTCTATAAAGAAAATTGAAAGAAAATTGATGTGAAGAACATACAATTCAAAAAAGACAAAGTAAATATAAGGTAGAATCCATTACTGCTACGGCATTCAAAGTTATTAAGCCAACACTTTGGGGCCACAAATCAAACTGAACTGAATAGCATCGCAAATGCCAATTGGCGGCCCACCGGATGGAATGTTTCTGACTGCTGAAATATATGTGGCAAATCAATGACACGTAAAAGCTGTAATTAAACGCACATTTCTGGGGCGCTGTGTTCAAATTTCGGGTTCCTAGAAGACCATCGGCACGCGGAGTCCATCGCCATTTGGGTTGGCCAAGGGTCATAAACTGGTCTACCATTCATAAACACCAGGCCGTTTCCTTCCACCTTCCCGTCTTGTGAGCTGGCGGAGGAATGCTGTCCGGTTCTGGTTCTGGCGCCTTTTGGGCCAGATGTAATTGAAGGGTAGTCAACTTGCTGTATGATCTATGAGTGTATTCAGATTGGAACACCTGGTACCTGGTTTGTTTTTTTTTTTAGCTAATGGAGGCCCTCAAAAATACATTGATATATGTACAAATTACTACGAAATATACTCTCACTTTGCTGGCCAAAACAAAACATCTCAAGTAAGAGCCATTTATTTGGGTTGCCTATTTGCATAAGTTTGGTAACAATTCGTTTACGACAACAACTCGGTTTATATATGGCGTATAATTACGCCATTGCTTCCCTTCGCTTTTTTACAGCGCTTTAACATGTAAATTCGATTCGAGTGGACTGCCACACACACAGCACACACCAGCCCACCCACACACACACACACCTTAATTAAATTTCTAATTATTGTAATTAACCACATTAATATGACCTCATGCGCACCCCAAATGGCCGCAACTTCAGGCGAAAACAAAAGCTCACAACGACCGTAAGCCAGAACGAATCCGTATCCGAATCCGAATCCGTATCCATATCCGAATCCCGATCCTCCGAGTCTTGCGGGATATAAAATTGTGTAGAAAATTGTCGGTAAACACATTTTTACAGTTTATTCGGGGAGGAGGAAGCGTATATATTTGTGGGCCGACTGGATGTGGTTTTCGGACCCAGCCCGTGTCCATTCCATACTGTCCTTCTATTATATGGCTATATAGCTGTGTTTAAATGTAGGTGTGTGTGTGTGTGTGTGTGCAGCGGGAGACGAGGCGGCAACAATGCTGTTCCAATGGTTTTGGCCTTAATGAGGTCATGTGTGGCGACCACGACCACGACCACGACAACGACTAAGGACGACGGCAGTGGTGATTATGATGGCATGAAATTAACATTTAATTTGAGTTGAAGCCACCTAGCGGGAAATGGCTTTTGGCTAATTTATACCGCCGACGCGGCACCGTCTCCATTCTGAATGTGCCATCATTAGAGGGCCAAAGTTTGCGGTTCTGCGGCCCACGCTGGATTCCATTGGACAATGGCATCTAATTTATGTTTGTCTTAGCAGATGCTGTCCGCCAGTTCCGACTCGTTTACCAATCCCAATACCAGTCCCAGTCCCAGTTTCATTCCCAATCCCCACCAGCTTCAACACTCTGCTGAAGGCAACAAGTTGAATGTTCGGGGAATCAGAAGGCGCAGGCGAACCAGTTAAAAACTTTTTCCTTTTGCCGCAAAAGTTTTCCTGTCTGCGTTTAAGCGCTGCGAAAAATGAAAAGTTTACGGCTCAAAAACAAATTTTTGTGCGGTGCCAAGCGAAAACTTTATTCTCGGCTTATCAATGCTTTCGCATTGATCAGCTGAATTTTATTGAAAACATGCGGCGAACGGAAATGGAAATGGAAACGCGCAGCTAACCTGTCGTTTTGCTCCACTACTATTTGGTTATTCATCTCTAAATATTCGCTGCATTATTTATTAATGAGGCTAAGCAGCGTCTAACATTTCAAAGCTTTCGCCTCGCCTGCGGGATAAATGGAAACCGGAACCACAACACCGGGAGGGCAAAAAGAAATAATACGAGCGGGAAAAAGGCAAAAATGTGAGCGCATTAAATATTAATTCCCATTTCGCAACTGATAAGAGCTGAAGTTGCTACTGCGAAAAGGATGGCCAAAAGGTCAGCTTTCAATTAGCCGCACCAAAGAAGCATTATAAATAGCGCAGAAAGGGTTAAAATTTTTGGGTAAAAAGGCTTAGCGAGCGCATAAATCAGACGGGATAGTTTGAAATATTATATTGGAGTTCGGGGTGGAAAAGTTCTAGTGCCCGTTGAAGTTGTTTATTTATGTAGGGATATATGCTTATGCTTATGCTGGAACTAATTATAAAAAATCCATAGCCCTTTTTACTTTTGTATGTACTCATGTTTACATAGATTCATTCCCTTTCAAGGAAGTAAATAAAATTGGACGTACGCAAATGAAAATTGAAAACGCTTTCCACTCGATTTTTGGCCGGATTTATTGCCGCTTGTTAGGTCATCCAATTGAAAGGCCCAACACTTGTCTCTTGACCCAAAAAAAAAAAACACTTCATTTTCGGCTCTTTCAGCGAACAGAAATCCGTAACGGACTGAAGTTAATTTTTGGTTCGCTTATCCTATCAAAGTTGGTAGCCAAAAGAGAAAGGACATACAAATTCCGTGAACAAAATGAAATGTCAACAGTAAATTTACCTTGGAGTTTTCCCTTTTTTCCCCTTGCTGTTTTTCTTGTTGTTGTTGCCTGGCCTTTGATTATTTTCCTTTCTAATGCGGCGAAAGCTCATTTTTCTTATTTTGAAACGAAATTTCTTTTAATGGGATTTACAAAACGAAATGTCTACACAGATGCTTTGTGTGGGTCGTCTGCCGCATTTATACATATATATATCTTTTTTTTTTTCTTCGGGACACTTTTTTTTTCGGGTCATTGACGTAGTGTGTAAAATGGCGCATAAATATGTTGAAAATGGACTTGAGAATTTATTTACATAAAAAGGATTTAGCAAATAAGGCTGAGAAAGGGGACTCGGCATTGGTGATTTGTTGTTTGCTTATTCGTTTCTTTTGTTATTTTAAGCTGGTGAACGATCCGATTTTCACGAGAAGTTTGTTACCAGGTTACCAAGATGATGATGGGTAAAATGTTGAGGCAGTTTATTGGATTTATTTTGTTATACAATGGTCAGTCAATGATCACAAGTTGAGGGAAATACTTTGATTTTGGAATTTCGCACGTTTCGCTTAGCGAAAGAAGTCTGGAGTTCATTTTAGAGCGAAGAAAAAAGGCTGGCGAAATGAGGAAAAGCGAAGCCAAGTTGTTCGAACCGAGAATGGGAAGTTGTCGCGCTCTAAGCAGCAAATCCCTTCATCCGATTTAAGTAAATGCAAACAAAATAAGTAAATAGCAAGAAGCAACACTTTGTCTCCATTGCCTTGTAGCTTTTGTTGGCTCCTTTCCAGGAAAACGGGGTGAGTGGAAACCTGGGGGAAAATGGAGAAAAAGGAGCTTATGGAGGCCGCCGTGGATCCGGCTCCATCTCCGTGCACATCTCATCTTCCGCAGCACTTGGATGAGAGCTTGTTAAAACTTTAAGTCCGTTTTACTTAACGTGGCTACATTTTAGCTGACAGTTGTAACTGCTTCTGTTGCTTTGATTTCTTGTCGGCCTCGGCCCCTCGGCGTTTTCCATTCCATTCAACAGCTTTCTGCACTTGCCATTGTCTCTTTGGGCCTTTAAGCTGTTAATTTTTCGAGGCGCCGTGGATGAACCCCCTTAACTATTTAGCATATTAGCCTCAATTTCTCTATCATCCCACCACTGTCGTGTGTTTTGCCATCGACAACGCCTTTAATTGACTGCCATCATTGTGGCCCCACCCCACTTCCCTCTTAATCGTTCTCGGTCTCGCCTTTTTCATTCTTTTTTTCACTTTTTTTCCTTCTGGCCTGACAAGCCTTGTAATTAGTCATCTCGGTTTGAGCCACTTTTTGCTATTGACACTTGGCCAAAAGCAACGATGCCTTTTAAGTTCGCTGCTATCGCGCTTGTGCTTTGCTTTTTAATTGAAAGCAGAGTCCTTTGCGGAGTCTTGATTAGGTTTATTAATGCGACAAGCTTCTTATGGACGTGAACTCGAGCCCAGTTCGCAAATGGTCCAGTAAGTTGGGAATAACGAGCGCACATAGGAAGTAAACGATGAAATTATGAACTAAGCACTGTAATAAGCCATTTAAATTCTACGTAAAACGTTTGGTTCCTAAATAATATTTCAAATTTAATGAGGCAAATTAGTTGAAATATTTCACTATTTCCCCCTCTTGAAAAATTCCCAAATTCTGTTGCTTTTCGACACTTTAAAGAGGTATTCCAGTTAATAGCCAGGGTCTGGCATTCATTTATGACGCATACCTTTCACCTTTCACCCACCGAGTTGCAAGCCAAAAATTCTAAACATTGTTGGCACACGAAACTCCGGACTCCAAACTCTGGACTCTTTAAAATGGTTGGTTGCCTGGCGAAAGTCGAAACCAATTCATTCGTTCAGCCATCTTTCGCAGAATGTGCGCATATTTGCCTACCTCGGCATAATTTGAAATTAGTGCACTCAATGGCTATGGTTTCTCTACTTTTCCTACATTTTCGGCCTGCATATTTACATAGGACGATGGGTTTTTGGGATTGAGGGGTCGTCGTATAGTGAAATCCTGCGCCTACCTCACCAGCTGCTTCAGCTAAAAATGCAAAAGTGCTTACGCTGGCCAGCAATTTCGTTGGGTTGTGTCGGTGGTGCTGAAGGGTGGTGTTGGTGGTGGCTCGTGGTGGGTGATGTTGGCTACCAAAAAAGCCAGCATCAATTTCTGCAACTGCAGCTCGGGAAATTCCAGCAAAAACGGTGGAAAGCAGTGGTCGCCATGGTCTATTTTTTTTTTTTTTTTTTTTTTATTACAATGATGTTTTTATTATTTGATCAACGCACTGTTACCCATGCGGCAACTTAATTTGATCTGCTTAAATTATTTTATTTTACAATGTGTCTTGGTTACTTAAGACTAACAGATTTTTAATCCTAAAAATGATAGGGAGAATTATAATAGTTGATATAACATAGTAATTATTATTTATTTGATTATTCTAATGAATTTTAAAACTAAGACTTCCTAGGTCAAAACCAGGTTAGGGAGGTCATGAGGGTGGTGTCGCTTGAGTCTTCTTTTGACTCTAGTCCGAGGGTCAGCATTGACCACAGCTGCAGTTCCTAGCTTCCTTGCTAGGCTGTTGGGGTGTACATTAAGCCTTTCCATATATTTTTGGGCGATGTTCTGGAGCTTGTCTCCTAATTTGGGCACCTTGAGGTCGCGTTCGATGTCTCTTGTTCTCATATACCAAGGAGCCCCCGAAATTCTTCTTAAGGTCTTCGCCTGTAAGATCCGGATCTTATTAAGGTGACTCTTCGCAGCAATGCCGTATACCTGCAGGCCGTAGAACAGGCAGGGGGCCAATATGGACTTGTAAATATTGACCTTGCAGCCAAGCGACAGTTTGTTGCGTGGTGCAATGAGCCAAGACATCCGAGCAACCTTGGTCCTGAACGCTTGCTGAATATTTGTGATGTGCCTGCTGAAGGTGAGCTTCCTATCGAGGGTAATACCAAGGTATTTATAAGCCTGATGGTGTCTGATCAGTCTCCCATTCAGACTGACACCCGGACAGCTACCTGTTCGGTTGGCGAACGTCACATTGGCACACTTCTCGGCGTTGATGCGCACATTCCAGTTCTCAGCCCATTGCTGGAATGCATCCAGGTATTCCTGTAGACCAGAAGTGGCAGCCAGGATACTTTTACTGCCATGGTCTAGCGCAGGGAAATGCAACGATGAGCGCCATTTTGGGCTTCATGGCTTTAAAGTTTTGCTGCATAAGTTAAGGCGTTGGCACTGCTGGAATATGAAAAATGTCCTCTAATGCTTTGACATTCCGCTACTTCTCGTTCTACTCGCCTCTTTTGGCCAACACCCACCCACCACCCACCACCTACTTTCCACTTCCCATCGCGTTGTCTGTCTCGTGTCGCCAGCGAAATGCCCCTGAAACGGCAAGGGCGTAAAATTGCCGTAACATGACAGCGAACAACTTGGCCAAAAGGTAACTCAAAACGCGCTGCAAACACGCACCCCCCATCCACCCAACCACCCAACCAACCATCAACCGATCCACCCAGCAAGCCACGCCATTTTGGCCAGAATACCCGAGTACTCTGCTCCGCTTGTTAGCGCTGAGTTAGAGGACCACCACCCACAACTACCCCAAGCATACTACATATATATATATATAGATATATATATATATATCCGCTGTATGTATATATACTCCAAGATGTAGAGCTTTATCAGTGCGCTCTGGTAGAAAGTTTTCCGTAATGTGTGGAAAAACTGCGCAAAAAATGATGCCGAAGGAAAACACAAAACTGTCAACTATTCAAATTTCTTTAGGTTCTTTTTTATGATTTTCCTAATGCCAAAAACACATATTTGACACGATGTTTCCGATGATTAGAGTGTTCTTTTCAATCTCTTTTTGAGTTAGTTATAAATGAAGTTCCACAATTGGATTAAAGACCACCTTCATATTCTATTTTCATGGGTAAATATTTGTAATATTAAGCGCAATTTAATAAATGTCCAACTGCCGTTCAATATTTTATTATATTATGAGTTTATTATTACACAAGCTGAATGTTTTATTATCTTATTATATTAAGAGTTTATTATTACACAAGCTAAATGCTTCCGTAGATTACTACGCATTTCTTGGAATTTCTTGGAATTAAATTAAAGTGTTCAGCCTAACATAAACTAAACATAAACTATTTGCTGCATATCGTTTTATGAATTCAACTAAGAAATCATCGAATAGTTTATAATTCAATTTCACAAAATGTCTAATTGTCAAGCAATATTTTTGGGAAAATTCCCATCCCGAGTGTATTGGATATTCGGCTTGCTGGCTTCTATGAGCAAATATCTTCCTTTTCCCGTGCGGCTTTCCTCCTTTATTTTTCCCTCTTGTCTACATTATTTATGCATTTTACTCTCGGCTGCTGCTGCTGCTCTACTGGCTTTTAATAGTTTTCCATGTGTGCTGCGTGTGTTTACCACATTGAAAAGTTTTCTTTGCAAAGTGCTTGGTACATACAAGCGCGCAAATATGCCAAAAAATATGCTACACAAAAATCGCTCAAGTGCAAAGTTTTAACAATTGAAAACTTCGCTTGGCTGGCGCGCATTGTGAAAAAATACTTAAAAAATAAATAAAAAAAATAAAAAAGCACAAAACTTAGACGCGCTGCTCCCCAAAGTAGTTAACTCAAAGTGTATGGAGTGTCAAAGTGGAAGTTGAAGATTGAGGTGAGAGAAAACTGTTTGAAGATTTCGTCTGAAATCGAGCAGACTTGGAAACCAGTTAAGGTTAGCCAGTTTTGCTTGGGAAATCATCAACACCATTAATCATAATCATTACATTGCCGATGTGAATCTGCATAAAAGCAGACATTCTCCTTTCATCCGTGCGATATTTTTAGCCAAAGTTAGCAAAGTTGATTTTTTAAATTTCTGGCCAAACCCTATGAAGTTTAAAGGTCCTGCCGTCGAGGAAAGCGAAGAAAAACGCATAAAGGAAAGCGGAATGAAGGAAAATGCCACTAAAAACAAACTATGCAAGCTTTTTTATGTCCTTTGCAAGTGGCCAAGAAAGAGGTAAGTCCTTTAGTGATTTCTTTACCCCGCTTCCATTCCCTGCATTCTCTGCCACTACTCGCTTCTTTGAGCCACCTTGCCAGAGCAATGAGGTGTGAAGATGAACTGTCGCAATTGTCTAACGGCTTTGTTGTAGCTGCAGTTGAATGCACATATACCCTCGACCACGAGCGCATCCCAAAGGGGGTCGATAAGCCCAAGCTTAACTCATGTAGATGGTTTTGTACCCTCTTTTGAAGCAATCTTCTAAAGAATTCACGTCTCATAACACTAAACAAAATGTAAGCTCAATCTTTTCTTATACAATAATCAGTAATTTCTCTTGATAGTATTTAGATTAATAAACAGTTACTTCCTGGGCTGAAACCTTTTATGATATTAATTTTCGAGTTGAATACGATGCAGTCCCGCGGGAATTCCAAAACGGCGAATATGGTGAATCCCCTTGAAATGGATATACCCGAGCTAC
Source organism: Drosophila melanogaster (assembly GCF_000001215.4). Classification (NCBI taxonomy): domain Eukaryota; kingdom Metazoa; phylum Arthropoda; class Insecta; order Diptera; family Drosophilidae; genus Drosophila; species Drosophila melanogaster. The sequence continues at coordinate 19,617,776 of NT_033779.5, read as the reverse complement.
GCACCTGACAACAGGTGGACACCAGGACATCTTCTTGCCTTGACTGGGTGTATTTTTGTGGCGCCCAACGTGCCAACGTTTTTTTTTCTGTCCTTTCTTCGTGCGACTGTGTGTGCGTAGAACAAATATCCCACTAAGCCGAAAGCAAATCAAATGTAAAACCCGGTGTAGGCGAGTGTCAGTCGGTGTGTGCTTTGTGGTTGCTCCCATACACCCGTACACCCATCCATCCATCCATCCATCCTGCAGTCCTACAATCCTGTCCGCCATCCAACCGTCCTGGCATCCAAGACCATCGCAGGAACACCCATCTGAACCCCTGGCATGCTCGACTTGACTACACCTTTTGTGGAAATCCAACAATGTCAACTATGCAACACAAAAGCGACAATGCTGTTGCTTTGTCTGACCAAAAGAGAACGAAAGTGTGGCAAGGTGGTTGTGTTGGTGGCGCCCTTGTTGCTGCCGCTTTTATGTGCCACGCAAAAATAGCTCACTTTTACCCCAACATTGTCCGCTTTCTCTGCTTTTCGGTATAATTTGTTTTGGTCTTTCGTGCACACAATTTGCATTGGCGGCCCGAACCTCCCCCATTTTATTTACCCGTTTGCAGCTTAAAGCCACGCAGAAATAATGACATTAAAATGCACATTACATTAAACAAAAAAAAACTAAAAACGGAAAGCAGAGAACACAGAACAGAAGGAAAACAAAATTCTAGATTTTGCAGCGCGTGCCGGTTTAACCCCTTGGCGTGTGCCCCATATAAAAAAGTCCAAGTTGAAGCAAACCAAGCCCCAAAAATGAAACGAACAACATGCAAATCAGCAGCCAGCAAACAGAGCCGGCAACAATAACAGCCATAACTACAACTACTTCAGTTTTACGAGCTCCAACCGCTCCCCGCAGGACCTCCACCCGCAGGACCTCCACCCATTGACAATTATTAGACCGACCACGCCCCTTGTCGTGCTCATAAATTTTGTAATTATTCCCCTGCGTGCGGAAAGAAAGTCCAACAACACCAAAAGAAAAAAAAAACAACACAAAATTGAGGGAAACACACGCATGTCTAGGCCAAATACGGAAAAAAAGCGGAGAGATGAGTTAAGATTGCCACCGGAACGATTGTTTGCCTAAAACTGTGCTGCCAATTCTCTTAAAGTGCTGCAAGTCGCTAATTTAATTTAATTAACTGGCTATAGAAGGCTCCATTTCCTTGGCGAAAGGTAGAGTTTAAAACGTGTGTAATTAATATCAAATAATTAATCTTCATGTAGAGGATGTGCCTTGCTCAGAAAATAATATATTGTTCGAATATTTGCCACTTTTTCCAGCTTGAATTTATTTAAACAGTAATGTTGCCTACCGTCATTATCAATATTTGAAAATTAAATGAAGTGGCAGCAAATGACTGTAATTACTTATTGATCGAAAATGTTTTTCTTTTGTCGCGCTCAGCTCTTCATAAATTATGCCTTGAATATTTCACTGCGCAATCGATTAAAATGCCTTGAATCACTTAGTAAAACTATTCAACAAATACTAATTAAATTGCAACAAGGTCTACGGTCTTCCTCAGAAGCCAAGACAAAGTCGAAACATGAGAGCGAACAGGAAGAAAATAGAATGGTTTTATAAATTTAACTTAAAAGGCTTGCGAGTGACTCGGCACCGCAGTGCAGCCATAAACATTAATTAAAAGTTTTGACCCTTTTTGCCATTGCTCAGGGGCTCATCAGCTGCAATATTCATGCGCAGCCAGAGCACACTCACAACTACAATAAAATGCACTCAAATTGTTGCTGTGGGAGCATAGGAGCATAGGAGAAAGCCAAGCGGAGAAAGCCCAGTTAGCCGAACGAAAAAAGGGCCAAAAGCGCGGCCTCAGTGGCCTTATTTGCACGTAGTGCTAACAAAAATTACGAGTTAAGCACTTTTCTCCCAGGCCAAACACACACTCACTCACTCACTCACATTCGTAGTCCTCAATCTCCGCACACGCGGACTCCGCCACTCACATGACTCATGAATCATTTAGCCCACACTCGGCCGGCCAAACTTTTATTTTCGCCATTTACATGGTCAAAATGTTCAGTTTTTCGCTGGCCGCTTTGCTTTCATAATTTCCTTCTTTTTTTGCCATTTTTTGCGGCTTGTCGAAAATATGACTGGGACATATGGGCAAACAATTGTCATCGTGTTGTGAGTGTAACTATCTGAATAAGTATTCATGGCCGTGCCTGCTGTGACACACTTTCCAGCGCCATCGAGCCGATGGAAAGCAGTGAAAACAAATGGAAAAGCGTCAGATTCGCTGAAAACACAACGATTCACCACGACCAGTCAACTGGCGGTTCAGCCAAGCATTAAATTAACATTTTTTCTAATTAAAGTGGTCAACGGAAGTGGTAAAATACCACAATTGTCACTGGGACACTTGAAAGCGAAGAGCAATGTATTTGTATAAAATGTTACTGGAAGGACCTAAAAACATACCACACTCAGAGAAAAAACGCGTTCTCAACGATTTCGATTTGAGAATTTCGATCTCAAAATCTAGCCAAGATAAAATCGAGATCAGCAAACTCATATCGAGATCGAACTATTCTTAGTATCAAAGGATTTTGCTCTCATTTGTGCCTCTCACTCTCTCATTTTTAATTCAAGTTAAGATTGTGGAAAATATTAGCATTGAGATCGTTTTCATCTCGAAATCAAGAATTTTTCTTCTCATAAGAATTATTGTTGCCACTGATCACGGTTTGTTTGGTTTGTTTGTTGCATTTGGCAACAGGACTCCCATTTAGCATAATTTTAAATTTACAAATATTCGATTTTCTTAGGAGTTGCCATTTAAATGCCAGCAGCGGTTTTCCTTTCAGCATTGATAAATGTTTGCCGTTTGCCAAAAAATACATTTAGGGCCTTTAATAGGTCGTAATTAGCCATAAGATATAAACGGTCATTTTCAATTGTCAGCAATGGCCGCAGATAAATGTTGATTTATCTCAAGCCGTCCGTCTCCACTCGCATTAATGTGTTGACATTTTGGGGTGGCATTGCCAACGCGCTTGCCACAAAAACATATAAATAAAAAAAAAACTAACAGCGTTTTGCGGCAAATGGGGAATGAAGCAGGAGGCCTCGTTGTAATGAAAAGTAATAATATTAAATTAACAGAACTCTGGTGAATTGTTGCCGCTTGGCCGGAGACAACCTTTGGGAAATGGGAAATGTGGAACCGTGAATGGAGAACGCTGAATGTTGAATGCTGAATGGTCCGAGCCAAAAAACATTTTGGGGAATCCCCCTTCGAAGGTCCACACTATTTTTCGCTAGGCCGCAAGAAACATCTTATTTATGGCCTCGTTTCTCGTAAAAATTTGTTATTTAGATTTATGGCGCTTTGCTCTTTGTTGTTGCCAACATTTATTTATCTTTCTTTCATTCCGACGTTCTCGGTGTTTTGTTTTTTTTTTTTTTTTTGGTTTTTTGTAGCACACTAAGTGGGAGGTGGGTCCTCCACTCATTTGGGCACTGAAATTTTAGAGCCACTTTAGCTGGTCACTTGTCCGTCGACTAGCAACGCGAAAAAGTGTGATAAATGCCAGGACATTATTACCCAGGAACAACTTAGATATATGCGAATCCTGAAATGTTTGCTAATATAATGATATGCGGCGTTGCAAGTTACACACGCATTTGTGTTGCCCATTTGTCCAAGTGTCAGACGTAAACAAATGATGATTGAAATGAAACTCCAAATGTCTTAGGATTTGTAACTAAAAAGAAAATATATAAGTGCAATTTTATTTTAAATACTTTAGTATCAAGCACTAAAGTGATGAGCCCACAGACGACTTTCAAAAGCGTGGAAACATATATTCATGGGAAAAGTTTTCGGAATTGATTTGTGATCGCCTGAACTGGAATTTTCCCACCCAGCCGATTACTCTGCGTCTGCCGTTTAATTACCTTTCGCTTGGCGAACTCCATCAAGCCGAAAGTTATCAATTTCGGATTACTTTTGCCCCACAAAAAGCAAACACGGGCGAAAATCGACTTTAACCATATTTCATCCAGACACTTTTCCGCCCTCGCGTAGTTCAACTTGCGGCTTTTCGGCGAAGGATGAGGCAAAACTTTGGCTATATGTTAATTATGGTTCCGGCATTTATTTGCGGCTTAATATGGGCTATACTCGTATATGGGTGGTATACGCACATATAGTTTAGTGCCGAGCGGCTTTAGTTTAGGAAGCGATTTTCCCAGGCCTTCTCTGACATTTGCTGTTCCACATTCCCGTGTATTCGTTTTTTTTTTCTCTTTTTTTTTTTGCCCGCTCTCGCTGTCTAAACGAAAACTTTTCAAATTATCGTAGCATCAACTTTTTGCTCCTCCATCTTTCTTCTTTTTTTTTTTTTTTTTTTTTTGCCACTGATGGGTGGAATGAAAGCAAAGGCTGGGAATGGAAAGGAAAGCAAGAGATTGGAGCATTGGCGCCCGGAGTTGCGGCAAATTAATTAAAACTTGTTGCAAAAAACCAAAGCGAAATGAGTTAGTTCCCTTTGCGTGAAATATATTTGGGAGCTGGACACAGTTGAGTTAAGTCGGCAATTGTTGAGCGGTGCTTTTGTGTCATATTTTTGCAACAAACGACAAATTAGCTGGCCAAAAGTGGGTGGTCCTTCGAGCCGGATTGCAAGGGTTTGGTGACAGCAAAAAAAAAAAGGCCGGAAGGGAAGGCCGGAGATACGGCCTGAAAAACCATTTACATGGCAAACAGCAAACAGTTTTGCATATGTTTTTAGATACTTTCCCCTGCAATGCTGCTGCTGTTGCCGCTGCTGCTGTCCAACAGTTTGTCGGTCTGTCAACGCCCGAAGAGCTTCGGCAGAAAAACAAAACCTAAAAAAAAAGTGGAGAACATGGTAACGAAAAAAAAAACAGCAGCAGCAAGCCGCAACCCGCAACGAGTTGTACAAACATTTCACGCGGCAAAGTGCCGCATAAATTTCAATTTAATGCCACATACACAAAAAGAGGTGCGACAAACTGCAAACTGCAAACTGCAAACTGCAGGCTAACCAGGCAAAAGCGGTATCAGCTACCCAGTAAGGACAACAAATAAAAAGGCAACAAAACCCGGCCAAATACATCAGGATGTGCAGTGTTTGTGCGCTGCCTGTTTTTCTGACTCTCCCAGTGCCCCTGCAGCTTGTTTATCGCTCCTCCTCCTGCCCAACCATCTAGCTACCATGCCCCATTCCCCTGGGTTCCCCACAAAACGAAATGAAGCGCCTATGAAAGGTAAGTGCCACGGCGAGTGGATTGCGCCAGGAGGCACAAGTCAGACTCGACACTTCCACTACCACTACCACACTTCCACTTGTACAAAAGGCCTCGGCGCAAAATATGAGCCACATTTGACTGCAATTCTGCAAATGTCAACACTTTGATTGTTATTTGTTTTTCCTTTCTCGCTTAGGTGACGAAAACGATTTCCAGTTGGGCGAACCGGGCTGCTTGGAATTGGTAATTGAATGCAAAATGTATGCAGGCCAAAAGAAATGCAATTTTATGAGCCCTAATTAACAGGAATGTCGTTCTAATGCGGCACTTTATGAATGCAACGTACACGGTTACTTCGAATATTATGCAATTTTAAATTTTGTGCCTTTTTTATTAGCAATTGATTAAGCTGATAATTAATGGGTTAAGCAATAAAGCAATATTGGTGGAAGCATACGACATCGTACCCCTTTTCTTTTCTGCTAATTAAAAACGTTCTGGTTGCTTTCGCTGATTTTCCGCTGGCTAATTTGAGCTTCAACTGATTAAAATTCTTTTCTTTGATTTTCAAATGCTTGAGCTGCATAAACATTATGCTCCTTCAACTTAATTCTAGCACTTGGGCCGCTCTAACTTTGGCCAAAAATCCAAGTAAACTCAACTCCACTTGAAAGTTGAGCTCGCTGGCAAGAATGTTCGAAATTAAGAGCGCAACTTAACGTAAACTTAGGCTAACTTGCGTGTAAAGTGGCGTCGTATTATGGCCAAAAATTGTCCATTAAAACATGGTGGAGGGGTGTTGGGGTTCTTAACATAATATTAGCGGTTCCACTACAGTTTTAGTCTAATACTTACGGGCTGCATCCACGATTGTGGGGTGAGTCCAGGTGAGCAAGGACAACACTAGTAGGCTGAGAGCTGCGATTGGACGGGCTGCTGTCATCTGCAGACCCATTATTTCGCTATGTTTTCGCCGGCAGTTGCAAGGGTATGTCGACAGTTGGTAACAACAACAACAACTCAACAACAACGATGGTTACTAATAACTTTAAATGCTCTTTTTATTCTCTTTTTTTTTATTATTTATTATTTATTATTTACACACAGGCCGTGTCTCTGTCAGACTTACTCGTCGGCTGACGGACTCACTCACTCGCCAAATGGCACTTAAACTTTTGCTGCAGGTTAGGAAAAACCAACGTCAACGTTTGTGTTGCAAGTGTTGCAAGTTTTCGGTACAGTGTAGGATTGTTTTGAAGTTTGTGTGTATATATAGTGTGTGTGTTCGGGGGGAGGTGCGTTGGTGTGTTTTTTTGGTGATTATTTTATGTTGGTTTATAGTCGCAGTTATTATGTGTTTCAATCGTTCGTTAAATACATTTTCGAAAGCCGAAAATCATCGGATATTACAAGATGTGTTAGTAAATGCGATGTCATCATCATTATTGGCATGGCAGCAACATGTCGTATGCGTTATAAATATTTGCAGTTGTTGTCGTCACGTCGCATTCATTTGTAGAAGGTGTTGTCGTTGCAGATCACACAAATTGATTGTTGTCGACATTATCGCAATTTGAATTTGAGCGTCGCAGTTGCAAGCGCCGGTTGTCGATTCATCGATAGATATATGATTACCATGTGGAGGGAAGCTGTTGTTACTTATCTGACCAGAATACGTTTACCTGACTATGTCTGAAGCTAATACTTAATGAACTCTTATGGCTACTTCATTTACATATATCTAAAATATAATCTGAGATATGCAGTTTATTCTTTGTCTTATTGATTTATATTTGGTTTTATTTTTTTTTTTTTTTGCTGTGATTCAGTGCTGTGTGCCGTTTGGTATTCGGCATTCGGCATTCGGTATTCCTGCAAAAAAGGATACACATAAGACGGGAGCAGGAGGAGAAACAATTGTTAAGGATAAAAGTCAGTCGACCTGGCTTAAATTGTCAGAGACCTTTGTGTGTGGTTTTGCGGCCGGGGGGAGAAGTGAAAATCCGTTGGTCTCGTTTAGCTTGCAAAATTCAACAATAAATACGTTTTTAACAATACACTCCGGTCCCCGCAAAAACAAAGGCAACGCAAATTGGAAAGGTATTTAGGTGATTTAAAAATTTAAAAACATTCAACGCAATACTATACTCAGAAATGTCCGAACACAAATACTTTGCAAATTATTTTTGATTGGAAATTCGTGTCTTTGCAAATAAACGATTGAACTAAAAATAAACAAATCGTACGAATTTGATCAATAAACCAAACACAGGCATATTTAATTTTCGACTTCTTTAAAGGACAATTAAAGAGTTTAGCGTTTCCTTTAAAGAAATATTATTGAAATACTAAAAATGCATATGGAACACTATTATTGAGCCACAAGCAAATATCTTTAAAAGTAAGAATGGTATTCCAATTAAGGATGTCATCGAATTGAATGAAAATTGGAAAACTAAATTACAGATGTGATACGAACAAAGTTAATCGCAGTAGACTTCATCGGTTTAACTTTTTGCCTACTGTGAGTAGAGGACTCATTAAGGCAATCACCTAAAAGCAAATCCCTCAAAGGCAAACCCAATAATTACAGTAACAGGAGCACACTCAGCAGCAATTAAAAAGTCAGGTGTAGCAGCCAAGTGAAAATAAGGAAAGGAAAATACCAAAAAGTCAGGCAAGAATTGAACAAACTATAAAAGCCAAGCCAATTGGAAGAGAAGAGCCTAACGAATTTGCACCTCAGTTCATGGGGCAATGCTACTTTTGATTTCTTTTCTACCCCCCTTCAGTAACCCCCCATCCCCCTGCAACCACTTTGTTTACACCAAGTTATAGACCCACTTGGCCAACACGGAGAAAGCGAAATCACGAGAATCACGACTGCAGGTAGGTCCGTGGCATATGTACGTATGCATGTTTTTGCGTCCATCTCCGTATATATATATATATATGTATGTATGTATGTATATGTATGCACTTGTAAAAATCAATTAAACTTTTCAAGTGAAGTTATAATGGCTGGCAACCCTTTCGAGCACTCACACTCATTTTTCTGCTTGATTTTTTGCGGACTTTCGACTTTCCCCTACATACATACATACACATATATTGTTTTTGTTGCCTCTGGCTGTTCAGTCAGTTTCTTATTGTTTTCATAGCCTTGCAACGCCTTGTTGTTGCAGTTGTCAAAAGTTTTAAAATAATTGGATTTTTTTCGGTCTCCATGTGCGAACGAGTGAGTGAGTGAGAGCACTGTGAGCACAGAACACGAACATCGGAATGTCGACGACTGCAGCCGAAAAAAAGGAGAGAGAGAGGTGGTGGAAAATGGAGGTATTGCCGCCCCCAAACTCATTCTATATAAATTAAAATTTCTTTGTTGCAAACCCCTTCGCGTTCACACACACACACACACCGACATCCAGACACAGGAGGGTACTTAATGCAGGATTGCTGCAGTCATCCAACCAACGCCATCATCACGAGTATTACCCAATTTCCAGCTGAAGTTTTCAACACCAAATTGTAAACGTCAACAACAAGCGGCGAAAAAGAAGAGTGGGCGTGGCCGATCAGCCGCCTTTATATAGCCAACGATGGCATGACGAACGAATGGTAAAACGCTGTTTGAACAGTGAGAATGGAAGGTGGGGGGGGGGGGGGTGCCCATTGAAGTACTAGTCCTTTTGCTTTGGCTCCAACTGAGGCCCATAGGGCTAATGGGAGTGGGGATAGTTCGAGTCGCTGTGAAATGCAAAGAGCAAATTAAGCCCCCTCTCATTTATCAATATCAATCCATCCATCTATATATATATATATATCTAGCTACTGTTTTCATTCAATAGGAGCAACCACATGTTAATATAATAAACAAGTTACATAGTAATTTCAACTTGGTCAGCACCTAATTAACCCCAAGCCCTGCGAACGATGTATCAAGCGATATAATTTCAATTAGGCTAATGTAAGCCATAGAATAGCCTATAGTTTTTAACAACCATATCCTACGATTTTCGATTCTGTTTCTGCCAAAGAAAGTAGCCCTTACCACTTGTGAAGCCTACTTTGGGTATTCGTTATACATGGCGTATGCGTATTATTTTACACTGGCGCAGAAAAAACGTTTTTGTTTCAAACCTCATTTCAAGTTTGGATCGAAAAAGGAATGAAAGGAAAAATTTTTACTTCGCCCCTTCGTCGGCAATTTTTCTCCTTTCTGCTTCTGCTTCTAATAAAAACACTTGACACCAAAAACGAGGAAAGTTCCTTGAGGCAAGTGGTGAAAGACATTTTAGGTTGAGTTGTGTTGTACGAGTTTCTACAACGAAAATATTAAATACTTGTCAAAACACTTGGAAAGGCTTTTTTTCAGAATATTTACTTTTATAAGTTTTATTGAGAATTTACTCAAAAATAATATTTTATACTAGAGAATTGAGCAGAAGGCTCTGAATAAGGAACTCGCTTGAAAATATTGAATAGCAGATAATGTCAATTGAAAAATGCTTCATTTTGAGAACAGCTTTAAGCATTAGTAAACATTTTGGCTTTAAAACAACCTATATATATAGAATCTTATTTAGCTTTGCAAGGCCAGGCCAAACTTAAATTTTCTTGAGCTCTTGCCAAGAACTTCCCATTACTTGCCGAGGACATAACTATGTCAATCTGCAGACCCACACTCACACAGGACACACACTGCAGTCCTTTTTTCGCCTTAGCTGAAAATCACTTCGCAGCTGGTCCTAAAACGATTTTAGGCCGCTCCAATCACAAACACACACTCTCGGCACACCCGAATCGGAAGGCAGCGAAAACATCAGCCACAACAATCCTTGCAGGACGCAGCGTTATTTTCGCACCAAACTGCAGGAAACCCCGCCAGGACCTCAATCGAAAAAGAACTGTGAAAAATTGCCAACCGTTTCGCTTTGAGGCCAAAAGGAGCGGGCCGAAAAAAGAGCTGCTCGCTCGTAAAACTGCAAATGAAAATAGATAAAAAGTATCTGTCGTCCCAACCAGTAAACTTCATTTTGTAAATCAATTGAATTTTCAATTGTGTGCGAGCAAACTAAACCAAACCAAACCAAACCACGACGAAACGACGGAGCACAAAAAGAAAAAGTAGGTAAACATAAAAGGACAAATAAAGGAAACGACACTATTACGGAAGAAAGGATGGGGAGACCGAAGGAATCCCCTTCTCCCCGGGGCAATCGTTTCAATCTCCATCTCGAGCAGCGGCACAGGATTGCCGTTTCTTATTAGCAGGGCCAGGACGATAAGGATAAAGTCCATATATATATCGATATTCATAAGGAAATTCCAGGTCACACGCACACACCACACACCAGGCTTCTGATAATTTTCAGAGTTTGTTTTCTCTTTAGATTTTACCGATTTATCCGCCAGGTATTATCGGCTACGTCAGTTGTTCTTCGGTAATTATGTTTCGCGGAAGTTCCTCGCCTGCAACTCGGATGGTGTAATTATGGGAATAATTTTTTAACCGGCTTGCGGCAAAACACGTTCACAAAAACAAGTGCACACATATGTACGAGTACAGCGGCAACAACGAGTTAATGGAGAAAGGGTTGAAGGGGGTTGAACCGAGGCAAGCCGAGGAGTTCGACGATTTGGTTTTTGGTTAACTTGGCTAAAATCACTTTGCCGGATTTTCGAAATGCTGCGGCTCTTTGCTATTGCATTATAACCGAGTACGATCTGTGGTTATGTTATATCACTCGAAATTGGATTCAAACGATTCGTTGGATTTTTTGCGAATTTTGTGTAATATACAATTTGCTGTCGCGCTGCTTGTTGCCCGATTATCGCACACACACGGCTGAGAAGGACGCGCTCTGTTTCTTACACGCTCGTTACATCCTGCCAAATCCCGAAATTGTACTAAATACGTACAAAACTTTTACGATTGGCTAAGGCTGCTAGCAGCAATGCTCGTGTTTTCCTCGCGTTCAGTGTGTGCGTTTGTGAGTCGCCACTCGACCCGAAGAGTCCTTCAGCGTGCCCGAGGATGCGCCGACCGAGCGCCGAGTGTGGTGGATTTTTCCGGAGAGCGGAAAAGCCGAGAAATTCGCCAGCCGAAGCTGCGAGCGATGGAAGAGAAACACCAAAGGATGGCTACTCAAAAGGAACTCACTTTGTACTCAGAACTCAATCGAATAGACAAACCATTCTGGGAAATGTTAAGAGCACACAAATCGGAGTGATTCTAAATAGCATTCAAAAATCACTCAGTTTAAAATGTTATGGAACAGTTGAGTGCAAGGAATATTTGATAAAATAACATAAAATAAATTTGAAAAAAATGTAAAATAAACTGAGAGGAATTACGAAACATCATTTTTAGCATGAGTTTCAAAAAATATTTTATATTTAATATAAAATTGGGATTTTCTTTAGCATTATAAAAATTATTATTTAATTCTTATAAATGTATGGGAATGGTAAATCCAGTTTACACTGCTCGCTCGATTCGAGCTAATTTATTTAACATTGAGATAATCACTGAGTGCTTTTATAGCAAAACCAGCAATGTTTCTCTTAGAGTGAAGTGCTTGCTGGGTAATAACATTTATAGCTCAACTAAAAAGGACTCGAATTGCAGACGCAAAGAGTACAGGCTTATATGAGAAATGTAAACGCATTTTAAATGCTCAAAGGCAACAAAACAGACTCACTCAATTTCGAGATTCGAGACCTGCGAGGCTTAGAACATGAAACCAAAGAGAAGCAAATCTGCGATTAAGGCAACTCAATCCTTCTCAGCAAGGACTTGCTCGAAGAGAGCCTGGTGAGATGGCTAAACGAGCTTTCGACGTGGGTGAATCGGAAAGGTTCGGCTTTTAGGCGCCGAGCCCGTCGACGAAGGTGAAAAGCGAATCGCGTCCACGAAAAGCCCGCCATTGACTTTGACCGTCGTTCGCCAGTCGTCAGTTTCAACTGGAGCGGCGGGCAGTAAGCTGAAATCGGCTGAAAGGACGAGCTGGCAGGATATTTCGCAGAAGGGCGAACCAGCGCAGTGCCGAGCAGGAAAAGGCGAGAAACGGCCTGTGCTAATTTTCCTGGCTAGCTAGATTTTTGGCGCGCTCCAGATTTAATCCTGCAGTCTAAGTGAATGTGAAATGTAACAAGCCAAGTGACAGTTACCAAAAGTCAGAAGACAAAAGGAAGGGAGGAAAGCTAAAAGGCAGAAAGCCACCGAACAGATGGAAACAACTCGCAGATGCTGATGTTCCTGCCCCAGGAGACATTTAACATAATAAAAACGAACGTGTGCGGCATTTTGTGTTGCCTTTTGGCCAAGTTAACTCCTGTTCCTGCATCTGTGTGTGTGTGTGTGTGTGTTCGTTACATGCTAATATCACAGACACTCGCCCGCGCACAACCCACACAAACTTACAAACAAACAATATTGCAAATGTGTGCGTGAGGCAGTTGGCCAAAGTGTCGTAAATCGTTTAGACAGCGCGACGTGGCCCAGAAAAAGGAGATGAGGGCCAAAAAACGATATGTAAACGACACAGCAGTCGCCGTGGGAAAAACTGGGAAACGCCAACAGAAAAAGCCAAGGAAACGAAGGATCCGACAATGAACTGCATTTGTTGCTCATGTGAGTATCCCGCCTCAAAGAAATTATCTCTTTTTTTTTTTTGTTTTGTTACTTCTCCGACTTCCTTACTTATGTATTACTTTTATGCGGCTTTAACGTGAAACAATTGGAGTGGTTGGCGTGTCATAACAAAATTTTATGTGCGATTTCTTTTTCTGTGAGTGCGTTCGCCCATAATGCCACCAAAGTAAAGGCGCTACGGAGAATTCAATAAAAATCCACACAATAAGTGCAATCAGGAGTGATAAGCATAAAAATCAAGATAATTAAATTCAGTTAGGTCCATATAAACAAGGCACATATGTATATTAATGTGTTTCCCATCGTATTAAAAATTAAATGTACAAAAGTATTCAGTTAAAGTGGAAATATCTTGCTGCATAGTTTAAAACATCTTTATGATGACAACAGAATGAGGACAAATAGAAATTCTCGCTAGAAACAACAAAATTTCAATTTACAAGTGAAACACAAAATTTCAAAACTGCACAAGATTTTAATTATTTCGGACACTGCTTGTTTTTGCTATTGGCAAACAATTACCATGTAACCATTTATTGGGATCAAGGACTGTCAATTCGAGAGTTGGATTTAAATATATTCGCATGGCAAAAAAGCAGCAAAAACTAAAATCAAATTCCAGATGAAAAGTTCGATATCAAATATATTTGCATAAGTGCACAGAATTGGTCAAACTAGAATAAAAAATACAATTGCATGCGAATCCCATTTCAGGTCTAAAAAGTTTGAATTGAGAATGCAAAAAAAAACGTGTTCGTTATCAAAAGCAAACAAAATTAGGCAGCTGGTAAAAACAAACAGCATTAGGTTTAACATAAATACAAGTGCCGAGCAGAAATATTTTATATTTACCACTATGGACACCTTAAAATTATTTTTTTAACCGAACATATTTTTTCTATATTTTGCAGATATGTGATATTAGATATGCGATGAAAAAGTTTTGACAAATTAACTTTTTGCAATGAAAACTGATTTATCCATTTGTTGACCCCTCTTTCTGTTACAAAAAGTAAGTACACGTTGACTCAATTTCAATAAATTTATTAATAAATTAAGAATTCATTAAAAATGCATTTGCTGTTACATATTTTTATATTACTACAATTAAGTTGCTTCTTAAAATTTGAAAATCGATTCCTTTAATAAAAAGGTCACAAAAAAGTGTAAAAAGCAGTTAACTTGGCAAAAAGATAAGTTATAAAAATTATCAGTTATTAATTTTAATCAGTTATTAATTGATGTTTTATAGCTTCAGCCAATCAAAACACAGATATTAGAATAATAATTATTAAATGTAGGTTTTTGGTTTTAAGAATATGCACAAATAGTAATAAGCATTTTTCGAATGCATTAAACTAAATAATAACGTCATAAAATCGGTTTAAATTAAGGGTCTTAACAACTTAAGCCACTTTCAACAGGTCCAATGTTTTCTTCATTAATTCACTATACCTTGATGAAAAGTATTTTCACTGAGCTTATCCCTTATGCGAACTTTACACATTTTTTCGCACTAAACCGCACAACTTGCTAATCCCTTCTGACACGCAATTCCTTGAGTCTCCACTCCAGCCAAACTAATCTTCAACAATCTGTCACAAAGTGTGTGAGCCAAATCGTTGGCTGATAAATCGTAAAAAATGACAAAGCAAGCCAAATTGGAGGGAAATGTGCGTTGTGAACGCAACAAGCAAATGCACTCAAAACTGGGATCCATAAAACATAAAAATTCCAAACAAAGGGACGTGACCATGGACGAAAAATGCGTCGAAAAAACGCGAAGTTGTGTATTTTTTTGTTTACGATCAAAGAGTAAAGTAGCGGAAAGTATTAATAAAAATAAGACAAGAGTTTCGAGGATAAAGGACCATGCAGCAGGCACGTAGTTCCCTGCCACTTGGCGTTGCATACTTTTACGCGTCTCTTTAGTATTAATTTGTAGGGGTAACCCGCATCCAGGTGAAAGGATCGTGGTCCTCATTATGCATGCTTGTCCGCACGTAGCCCTGCACTCCCCCGACATCGTCCAACTTCAAGGAACAGATGCCCCAACACACACACACACACACTGAGACACGCCAGGAGCAGAGTTTTCGGTTTTGGTCCTGGCCGTGTTCCCGTTTCTGCTAACTTCTACCAATTTCATTTTCAATTGACTGGCGACCAGAACACGCAGACGGGCTCGGCTAACCACCAGCAATTGAGCGTTGAAGCGCCAGAAAGGTCCTGGGCCCTCACAAAAAGTTTCTGCGAGCCAGGACACCAGAACCCAGAGCTCACACACACACACATACACACGGACACAAGACAGAGACACGCACAAAGAGATATCAGCAGAGATACAAGCTTCTTTTTTCTTTTTGCCTCTTTGTGTGTGTGTGTGTGTGTGTGGCCCAAGAATCCTTTTCTTTTCTTTCATTTCAATTCCGATGCCAGCAAAGTTGCTTTCTGTATTATACTACTTATTTTATTTCAAGCGGAAGGAACGTGTGCGCCTTGTGCAAACCATCCCCGCAGTCCCAATCGCATCCACTATCCCTTAGAAAGCCTTATCCCTTAGAAAGTTTTCTGCGAAATTGCGCCACGCACAATTCATTTGCAAATAGGAACAGTTTAATTTGTTGCCTTTGTGTGTGTGTGAGCCGTATGACAAGGATATCCCTGACCGGTTTACAAAGTTTTTGAAAGGACCCGCATACGAGCGACACACCCTCACACAAAGGGCTTCTTTATGAAGGGAATATTGCATTAAACGAGCCGCCCCACAATCAAATCAGTTCGATTGGGGCCTTGCCCCATGCCCCCTGTCCCCTGCCCACCACTTCCTCTGCTGACCAGGCGCAGTAATTAAGCCAGGATACATGGTCCTTTTCTCCGAGCAGATCTAAATCACTACGCCCCGCATTCCCAGGACATTTTGAGTGAAAGGCAAATATTCTTGGGCAACTGTTTACTGCATTCATTCCATAGTTGTCAGAAGTCTAGACACTTGAAAAGCTTTCTCCAGCTTGCCTTGGCACGTATGCGAATTGATAATCGAAAAAAAGGAGCAATGGCAGAAATAAACTCCTTGGGAATAGCTCAGGGTGTGCTAAGTTGTTGACCGGATTTGACAAGTCCTGACAAATGAGCAAGAGATGAAAATGTGATAGCCAAGCAAAAAACTTTCGCATAAATGCGTAATATAAAAATAAATGCATAAAAATGATAATGTTCCTTCAATAGTTATTGGAAGGGTTACGCCTTTTGCTCGTTAAACCTAGCCACTAAGAATTTTTGTCCAATTTTCTTTTTTCTTCCAAGAAATAAAAACGCAAAATAAGGGGAAAAACGAAGGAACATTCTGTTTATCAACAACAGAGAGAAGTATTTCTTTTAAATCAAATTTATTTTTTATAACAGGAAACTGAATAAACATAATATTTATATAAGTACGTCTTACTAGAAAAAAATTGATATTTTTTTAAAACAGTATGTATTTATAGGGTAACAAAAGGATTATGGATATGGATATGGATAAGGATATAAGGGAAAACTATTTCGAAAATGAAGAAGAGTTCATTTTCATCATAAATAGAGCATAACTTTTGTTCATCGCTCTTACTATGAATCGCACTGAATTCACTGCAGCAATGCATAATACGTATTATAATATCAAATTTCATTTATTAATATTCAAATTTTTTGTCAAAGAATCAAACCTTTACAGTTCCTTTATTTTATATATACTTTATATATAATCTTTTAACTCATTTTGTTGAACTGGTGTATTTTTATATTTTTAGTGCACCGCATATCTCAGTTCTAAACATGATATTCTTACAATTTATATAAGAGTTCTTTAAATATTAGTACCAGAATAAATGAATGATTTAATATAATTTACTCACGTGTTGAAACATAGTCATTGTTTTACTTTTTCAACCACTTAGCTCTATAGAAATGTTCGTTTTGTTTGCATCACCTGTAAATAGAAGAGTTGAGAAAACATTTTAATAAATTTATATAAAAATTTGTTCTAATTTTCAAATGTTTTTTATTTCCCAATTTATTGCAGATACTTCCAAATGACGATGATGACGATGGCCTAACAATACTGCCATAAGTATGAATATCGCCATAAATAAAGCAATTTTGTATAAGAAAAATAAAAGAAAATATACAGTCTATAAAAAATACACTGCTGAATTATATTTGTTAATAAATGGAGGGTGGATTTGAGCTGAGGTGTAAACCGTTCAGAGGTCACAAAATGATTGTTATTATACGCCCTTGTTATTATGATTATTACTGTTATCAAAGCCAATGTCAAGCCGACGAAAAAAGCAAAGAAATAAAAAAAAACCAAGAACAATAGTCGAGGATCTCAGCAGGACAAAATCAAAAAGGCAGCAGAACGTGCTCGGCATAAGCAGCACCACCCCACATTCAAGTTTGTCTCAAAAATTTATGTATTGTTTGTTTATTTGTTTATGCAGTGCTACTCTCCTGCTCAAGGAGACATCCACATGAGGCAGTGGTTTTCCTCCAGCTTCCAGGCAGTTTCTCATGCAAATTTATACACCTTTGCAGGCGGCCATAATACATATTCCCGAAAAATATATCTGGTTTCAGCGCCTTTTGTCTACTTTGCGCTACGTCTCTTGCTTGTGCTTCTTTTCGTCCTTTAGCTCCTTCGCTCCCCGTTGTTGTCGCCTTGTCACGTGTCGGCATCATTACCACACGTACCAGAATTATTTATATAAAAAATGTATATGTATATATATCGTTTATAAGCCCAGCAATTGCAAACAGCAATGGCGACGGTGGCACAAACGCAACGAATCTCAAATGCTCTTTAGAACGCCATAAGAGGGCCGAAAAGCGACAGATACATTAGGAGTCATTTGAAGAAATCCCCGGCGAATAGCAGCATAGGGGAGACAAATTTAAATCACCAGTAAATGTTGGCCAGCAGCAGAGCTAATTGTTCAATATTTGTGGCCAAAGGCAGCTGGCACTTTGAGCCCTTTGGGAAATGTGTGGGTGAATTTACGACACATATTCCCGCCTAAAACTGGCCAACAAAACATGCCAAGCATGTCGAGCCCAATCGCCCTGAAAACTGTATCCTTCGCTGCCCATCCGAGTCCCCACAAAACCCCTCCCCCCGTCCCATCCTATCCCATTTTCCGGTTCCCCCCATAAGCGTCACAGTTAATTTGTTGACAGCTTTGTTGGAAAAGCGGGTGGGGAGCGCAGGAGGAAACGGAAACGTTGGGCGGTATAATACGGCTGCAGGACACATCGGTGGACAACCGGACAAATGTCGTCCTCCTCGGGGACTACAAGACATGGAGCCATGTAAAGTGTGCAAATGACCAAAGAGAAAAGCTTGAGAAATATCAGGGCTCCAAATTGTAATTAGTGGGGGGTTGGGCGGCAGGCGCTCCGTGTTCGACATTCCGTATAGATTTGTGGGGGCAGATAGATGGACAGGAAGATAGTCGTCCTGATAGGAAATGCAAAAGAGGTGAAGCAAAAATTAAGAATAAAGTACTTCCCAAAACTACAAAATAATAAACAGAAATCTTTAACACAATCTTAATGTATGTTTTGCAAAGTATATTATAATAATGTTAAAGTACCTAAGTTAGGTATATTTTTTAAACATAAAATCAAGGCACAACATAACTAGAACAAAAAAAGAAGGAAATAAAATGACAAAGACAAAGCCAGAGCCTTCGAAGTAAATGAAGAACACAATATAGT
Organism: Drosophila melanogaster; assembly: GCF_000001215.4. NCBI lineage: Eukaryota > Metazoa > Arthropoda > Insecta > Diptera > Drosophilidae > Drosophila > Drosophila melanogaster. Next base: position 19,599,070 of record NT_033779.5, on the reverse strand, counting down.
TTCTTCTGCATTATTACTTGATTTGATTATCAATTTCCAGGAACGGAAACCAGAGTAAACGAAGAGTATAGATGACCATTATTTATATAAACTTTATTTGGCAAATACATTTTGTACAATTTGAGGCTACGATTTTCAATTGGTGTCTGGTTTAAGGAGGAGGTCTACTCAGTCAGTTCCGTTTGCCGGGATGTCAAATATCAACGTCGCCATCGTCAACTAATTGGGTTTGGACTCCATCCACGAAAATACAAGATATTGGCGTATCTTTTTGGGGGAATGGGAAAGGGAAAAGGCACAAGGAAGTAAAATGCCAGGAGGTGAAGATACAAAAAAGCAACGTAAAAAAAGATTAAATTTCCTCGTTACGACTTTCATCTGAGCTGAAAATAAGAAACCGAAAATTGCGAGAAAAATGAAAATAAATATTGAATTATTGATATACAATATCTCAAACGAGTATTGAGTGCCAGCACAAGAAGTGACAAAGTTCCATTCTTTTTTTTTTTTTGGTTGCTTGCTTGTAGAAAAAATATGGCAAAAACATACCTACGTAAATGGGTTCTTATTTAGAATTCAGCTGACAAACTCAAAGGTTTTGATGTATTAAAAATGGAAGTCCTTTGACTTTAAGTGCTTCGTGCTCAGTTGACTTCTTATTGGACAAAAAGGAATGCCTCAAGTTTTTAACGATGTCTTGTTATGAAGTAGAAGAAAAGTAGTCCCTCCCTGGTAGAGTATATCTTTAAAACAGTTCTTAATCATTGAAAATTCCAGGGAATTCGCTTTCTGGAGCGAATAGTACAGTTTTCTTCTTTCACTCGGCTTATTGCCAGCGCAAGTATTTGTATATTTATTTATTTATTTTTTTGATAGAGCACAGGTTGTCCTCCGTTTCCAGTCCTACGAAAATGGCTCAGCATGAGCCGTGGCTTATTTATTTTTATGATGAGTGCGCTTTTCTACGTTCCCGTTTTTTTTTTTTTTTTTTTTGGTGGGCCCGCCAACAATATTTTGCATGTTTGCATACAAAATATCATATTTGCAGAGATTGTTTCATTAAAAAGGCAGGTGCTGCTGCTGTGCACATATTTCATCTGCCCATCCTCCAGCGCCAGAGACTTCCTACCACCGTCTATCCGTGTAGTACGTGTTTAGCTTTAGCACCTCCTCGTTCCCAAAACGCCTACACATGCGTGAGCCATAAAATGGTCATATTACCAAAATAGCAGTAAGTGCTGCGCCACGGAAATTGGTTTCCCCACGCACCAGAAATTGGTCGCCAGTATGGATATGTATATGATAGGGTAGTACGGAGGGAAGCGATTCCTAGTTTTGTATGCTGAACAGGTGGACTTCACTGGTGAGCTCGTTGCTCGTAAAAGCTTCACCGATTCCGTTTGGTATATTGCCTCAGTCCAATGCATTGGAAACGCATAAAGGCCAAGAGTTTGCCCGCGTTTATGTCATAAAAAGGACGGAAAGAAATATTGGCTGCCGAGGGTTTTGCCAAAGAGTTACTATTAAGACAACCCTCTTTTAGTTAGCTATGTTAGTTCCCACTAAGCCTATCAATAATCAGGTGAGCCATCTTAAGCATACTACATCGTACTCTTAAAAGCGTACGTTGTGTATCTACTTGGATTGAAAAACATGCCAGGGAACATGCCATAGGGACAGGCAGCCCTCTTTATAAGTTGAAACCTTTCCGGTTTCCTGGCACTTACTTTTCCTTTCACCTGAGATGTCAACAGCTACCCACCTGCCTGCGTGGCCACCTCGGAGCACTCACTGCTTTTGCCAAGCCAAAGGAAACACAATGTTAGTCAATTATTGCGTTGACAGTAAGCACATAAAAATACAAATAGATGACACCCAACGACAAGGCGCAGCGTGGAAAAGGTAGCAAAAAAGTTAAGGAAGGACTTGTAATGGGTTTTGAGGCATTTGAGGCCAGTGGAACTAGGACACTCACTGCCAGACTGGCAGCGATTTGTCGGTACCTTTTCTCTAATCTATATTTCGTTGTTCACTTGCTGTGCTCGCTGCTCGACGCTCTGCGCCTATGGAAGGACATGGGGCGGAGGACAAAGGACGCACGCCTTTATCGGAGATTAAGTGCGATGACATCGTTATACTCATAGACGCAGTCATGGTCCCAGTCTTCGTTAGTTATATTGTGTTGAAATGTGCTTACAGGACATTAATTTCTTGCACCTGACATTAAGATAATTGTTGCCTTTTGTTTAGTGATGGCTGGGCGAGATAATCAAGTCGTAATTTGGCAATGTGTTGCTGCGCCTCCTGATAGCCGGGCACAATGTGTCCTGCACGGCTTTCTGTATAGTTGGACATAGTTGGACATTTGAAATGGACGAATCAATCAGATCTATGTTGGCTACAAGGACCTAATGCTAGATGTAAACCAAAGTTGCATGTTATTTTAACATAAGGTTAAATTCTTGGACTAAATACTGTCATTTCTTTTCTCATTCAAAAACTCTTTTGGTTAGATCCCAGAGATTTCTACATTTTATTTACTTCCCTTTTATGAGTGCGGTATAACAAATTTATTATCCACACGAAGAAGAACCCCACACAAAAATTAATAATAAAAATGAACAGAACGCTTATTACTTTCGCAAATGTAATACGACAGAAATCATCTTTTAATGGGATGGAATTTGAGAGGAGGTTGTCAATCGCTTTGAACTCTGAGGGGTCGCAAACTCTGCAAAAACACACTGCCACACCCACACACACACCCACGCGACCTGAAGTGAAAGCAATTTGATGTAATTTAATAAGAAAATAATAGGAAGCAATGACTTAAAAAGGCTGAAACAAAAGCACGGCGAAGAATGTGAGGGTTGCGTGTGTGCTGTCATAAAATGAAATCATATATTATGTGGCTCGCTTTTGAGCCGCCAATTCAGTTGGACGAGTGGCGATTTAATTTTTTTGCTCTTTGTTGATATTTTTTATGTAAGTATATATATTTTTTACGCTGGTAAGTCATCGTCGCAGGAGCGACAAATGGCTAAAAGCCGCCTACGCGCTTTCGCTGGGTTTGCTTAGTAATTGCTTATGAAATATGCATAGGGTCTCCCATCAGTCGGGATCTCTCTTTTTTTTCAGTTGGCACCAGGCACGCACCCTTTTCAGCCGGAAATCTTGGGTCCCCCCTTCGAATGCGGTTCAGTTTCTCCCACTTTCTTCTTTTTTTTTTGTACATCCATAGATACAAATTGGGGAGTTGGAGCGGCCTAGCATGACATAGCCACTTAGCGGCTACATTAATGGCAGTGCCAAATGACTCTATCTTCCACTGAGAGTGTGTGGGTGTGTCGCGTTAGGCTGTGTATTAGCCGTAACTGAGCGTGTAACGATAAATAAACTAGTGCCAACATTTTGCAGACGAAATGCCTCAAGGCATAAAAGTGTAGCCGTCTTTTCTGCGTATGAAAATGTTACGTTATGTTGTATTCCATATCCCGTGTCCTGTATCCTCTGCCCCCTGTATGTATGCGCGCCCCCACCGCCGAGTGCATCATGAATATTTAATGCTGACATGTACAAAGTATGGCACATATATACGAAAACTTGTAACTGTACATCAACAACACATCTGAAGGACGGAAAAGCCCAGGCGAATGACAAGAAAAATTACAAACGTAACCAGAAAGTTTCGCCTTTTTCGAGGGGCTTAATTTTCCTACTTGTTTTTTTTTTTTTTTTTTGGCAGCATACAAGTGCGGGATGTTCCCAAGATTATCATCTGGAATGTTTTACTTTCTATTTTGGTTAAACAAACTAGGTCAATACTGAAAAAAAAACGAATAGTCAATGCTGCAGAGAATTTGGTTATGTAATTTCATAGCTTTTCCATAAAATACTCCAATTTCTATTCAAAAACTTTCTAGTTTCAGGAGTTTAATTGGATGTGCCAGCATAAGCATAATTATTCAATACCAAACTAAACCCATTATTACAAATAATCATAAAACAGTAAATTCCCATGGCACTCTATTAGAAACACGATACTACATCCACCAAACCCAAATCATCAAAATAAATTATGAGAGTCGTTTCGTTTCGATTCGGTTGAACGTGCAAGTTCCAAAACTCCAACTAACACAGGGCAATTTATACATAATGCGTATATACTAAGACAACAGAACAATTTAACGCTTTAATGATAATGATGTATGAACAAGGCAAGGACAACAAACAGAGGCGAAAGTTGCACGTGTGTTGTTGGCCAAGTTATGAACCGAATTTTCGTCGGCGGCCGCGGGGAATTTGCGATGGCGAAGAGGTGAACCATCGCTTAACAAGCTAATGTGCTTTTAATGGTTTCGCTGGTTCCGCTTTTTCTGGCCTCCCGTCTGATTATGCCATTTGGTCGAATGGGGGACGGGGAACGGGGAACGGGGGAAGGGTTTGGCCAAGAAATACAAGTAAAATACACAAATAATTAAAATTAATTATCTTGCAATTAGTTTACGATTTACTCATTAAGCTAAAGGTTGAAACGTGGCGGACGGTGCCCGTAAAAGTATCCTACGCCTTTGTTTGTTTGCCTTGCTTACCTCTTGCTCTCCCTCTCTCCCCCACACACACACAACCACACACACATACAACCGCACACACGCACTCATAAACACTCTGGCAGGATACAATGGATATATGGAGGATAATGGCTATGACAATATAATTATGAAATTAGTGCTCTAACATTTCAATTGAGTTGTTTATTTGATTTATGTGCAATTGCACAAGCAAATGGAATATGACGCCCCCACTTAGTATGCGCCCAAACACACAAACACACGCACCTCGCACACACACACACACACACACAGAAGCACACGACTGATGACATTTATTGCGCATACGACATGTTGACTCTGACATTTATACTCAGCAGGAGTTGGCCTTCCTTTTATTGACATTTAACACACTCCCCATCATCCGAGCTCGCTCTTCTTTTTGCGCCCATGATTTACGAGTCAAGTCCTGAATTAACCGATAGGTTAAAAGCACTAAATTGCTCAATCCTCACTCTGCCCGCTTTGCAATTTAAACGTGTTCCCCCGACCCCGCAAGCCGAGTTTCTGGTTGCCCTGCTAAGTAAAGTACTTAACCGTCTGCTTATTATTAAAAGGCAAAGCTTAAGTGGCAAAGTCAAGCTAATTGAATTAGCCTGGCCAAAACCCCGTTGCGCGTGGTGCGTGAAAAAAGGCATCAGCAGCCAAACCCAACAGCAATAACAACATCGTTGAAAGGGCAACAAGAAACGCTAATGTTGATAAAGTGCCGCCAACTCAAAAAAATTTTACAATATTTTTGACAAAAAGCAGAAAACGTCGAGAGGAGAGGAGACGATAGAGAGTCTGGCTGGCTTGTGCGGACTCCAAAATGTCCTTACCCAAGTGGAAAAGCATTTTCTTTAGACAAAATTAATAACATTTTTCGATTTCGTTCGATTACTTTGAAATTACTAACCAAATGTGCAGTATAAATAAATGATTGTGTTGAAAAACACTATTGAAAACTTATATGATTATCTTTAAAGCGTATATTTTCCCCAATCGAAAAAAAAACGCCATGTAGTGTAAAGTACTCGTCATCGTGGTCAATCTCAGCCTGACCCCTGTCAGTTGGGACGCCCTTGGAGCGATGCTCACGTAGCACCTTGTGCCAATAGCATTAAAAAGGGTTTTTAGCGCAGCGGACAACACCCATCGGAGTCCTGGGCCAACTTGGCTATCGGTTTACGCGCTATGCTTCGTTAAGTGCATTTTGAATATTTAATGTTGAACGCGCTTCTTGCCAAGATGAAAGGGGCTGGTTGGCAAAAGGATGCCCGCGAAGACTTCGACTCGGTCCACAGCTTTTGGTCTCCCCGTTGCCGGCGAGTTTGCCGTCGAGGTCCTGATTAATTCGCTTTATTAAAAAACCATACGCCGAGAAATGCGTAATACTTTTTAGCACTTGGCCGGGACGCGCAGCTGCTCATCTCGGCAGTAACAACAAACAAGGCAAAATAATCAACACAAATTACACGTCGGGCATAAATATTTCCTTCACAATGTGGGGCGAGAAAGGGGTAAGGGCCTTACATTGGGGAATGGAGCACTGCCGAGGGTAAAGGATATCTACCCGTGGCCAATTAATTTTTAATTTACGCTAAGCATTGCAACAAATTTTTCGAAAATTAAGCAGGCGAGTTTTAGTCAAGTGGCCAAGGAGATTTGCCTAGGTTCGCTGCTTGTTCTCTATGAGCGATTACAGGGTATCACGGGAATACTAAGCCCAAGTGACAAACCCACTATATAGCTAATTGAGTTTATTTAAGCACATTAAAAGCTTGCTGCCAATCTTAAAAACTAATCAGATAGATTAGCTTTGGAAAATGCAAAACTCTCTAAACTGAAATAGATTCTTTAGCAACGAAACATGGGCATAAAATAGTCGAGCCCACAGGCTGCACTTGCACTACACATTTTCCTTAAGCTTGCGGTTTCTTTTTCATGATTTGCAAAAGTGCCAACAGCAGTGTAAAGGATTTTAGACCAAGCCAAGGGATTAATAAAAGGATTACGCAGCGGAAAATGCCAGCTGTGATGCTTCGAGAGTTGGCAATGCTAATGCGGATGCGGATGCGGAGGAGGAAGTTGCTGAGCGGGCGGAGATCCTCCTGCTGCTGCTGCTGCTGCTGCTGATGGAAATTTGTAGCAACACTCGACTAGGATAACGATATGTGGGTGTGGGTGGGAGTGGGAGTGGAAGTGGAAATGGGCGAGGTGTGGAAGGAGGCACTTGCAGCAGGCTAATTGCGATTCGGTTCGCCTTGGCTGCACCAGCATCAATGGGCCTTCGCCTGCTTTTACCACAGGCTGCAGTTTTTCGGTGGCCGGCTTTGCGTCTGCGGGTTTTGTATGAAATGGCATGTCTGCCTCGAATATATGGCCGGTCATATATTTAAAATAATCCATTCGATATCTGTTTTAATACTTCAAATTTATAGCACTTGCTCCGAACGAAGCAACAGCAGCAGTAGCAGACCCATCTACCAGCTACCAGCTACCAGCTACAATAGCAACAAACAACTCTCTGTGTCATTTTGAAGGGCTTTTAGCTTGGTATTTTATTGCTTAAAGGATACGTCTGACCATCAAAATGCGAGGGATGATATCAAAATAGCATTTGTTGTTCTATAAACTCAGAACTTTAAGGATATGTTGAGCGAACGATTGCTTTGGTTAGTTTCGAAACATTTTTGAAAGCAATTGAAGCCAATTAACCCGAGAGTTCATTAAAATGAACTATTAGTATTTATGCCACAAATATTGAAAAGTATTAAATGCTATTAGATTTTCGGTAAAATCTAGGCATACAAGTAGAATGGAGTCTTCGATCCACCCTCGCTCCACATTCGTACAGATGTCATTTGTTATTTTTATGCCCATTTTAATAATGACATTTGTCTCGGTTTTCGCTGCGGTTGCCATCTTATGTTCGCTCTCCTTTTTTTTTATGGATAATTTCCTGAGCGCTGATTTGCTTACAATTGACATAAACGACCATCGCTTGAGTTATGTCATAACTCAGGCGGGTTTACCGCACTCCCTCACACGCGGAATAAACCATATACCATATACCATATAGCATATGGCATAAGGCAGTGCAGATAAGCCGCACTCAATCAGCATAAAAGTGTGCTATGCAAAATCATCGGGGAGCCAGGAGCATCGAGGAGTGGATGAGCGGAGGAGCGGGCAAGTGGAGGAGCTGAGGAGCTCGAGCGCCCGTTAATCAAGGGAGCAACATCTGGGGGATATAGAACAAAGTCAGAGCAAATCTAAATTGGGACTCTCCCAACACGCACGCATTTAATTAAAGTAAAAGCTTTGCCTTTTTCTACTCATTTTCCCTGGGCTGCTTATTTTTCAGTTAGTGCGAAATGCAAATGCGAAAAAATACTTGCAAAAAATGTGACCGTCAAGGGATGCAATGTCTGTCTGATTCTTCAGTTTCAGTTGCACCGGGTAATAACGTGCAATTTATATGCGTGCCACTAGTTTCTTTCTATTCCGAAAGAAACCCCGGCGAAGTGAGGCACTCCAAGGATTTCAAATAGGGGAATGTGCACTTTTAGCTCATTCATTAGTTTCGCAGCTGAGTGAGCAAAAAAAAAACTATTTGAGACTTGGCACCAGCGAAGGGGAAATTGGTTCATTCATTCGCTTCGGGGTGTTTTATAGCAGAAATGAATACTTAGGGGTTGAGAACTAAGGATGCACATATAACAGATATTCATTTACGTCGTACACTGCGAACTGCGCACTTCTATACAGAAGGGCTTTATGGCACTTTTGCCTTAGCTCACACTACTTTCTTAAAAATCGCTAAAATGAAAAGTAAAATAACTTATTGTTATATAGAATTATACCTATAATTTTTGCTATAAGTATGAGAGTTTAACGTTTATTTATACAAATATAAAAAGCTTTTTTCGAAGTTAGTAAGAGCTTTTCAAATACAGCCTACAAAAATGAGGTGTAAAGCTCTTTTTATAAAATTGTACCAGTTTTGAAAACTCTACACAGTGATCTGAAAGCTTTTTATGAAACTTTAAGACTGAAAACAAAATGCAAGCATTTACATTTTTATAGTACTGTTAAAACATAGAATGTTAAAGGATTTGTGCTATAATAGAGCGAAACAAAATGTTATGTGTCACATTGGAAATCTACAAGCTAAAAAAAAGACTTAAAATTAGTCCTTACATAGGATAATTTTTTAATTTTCAACAGACCTTTTATGCCCTTATTTCTACGACCAATTCGTATAGTTAAAGTTAATTAAATTATAAAAATTGCACTTTAAACCCACGAGTATCTTAGGATGATTAAACTGCTCTAATGTAATGCACTTTTAGCCGAAAATTACTGATGTGAAGCAAACACCTACTACCACTTTTCCACCTGTCCAAGCCCATGGCACAAAGTTGACCAAGGCTTATCAATGGGTGAATGAAGTGCCTTTGTGCCTTTGCATGCGTATGCCAAGTGGATTAAATTTCAGCATTTTGCGTGGGCGCTACTCAAGAAGCTAAATAAGCCAGTCATAGCAGCACACACACATAGATAGCAAATAAAATTGACTAACGGCCAAGATAAAAAGCTAGTTGGCCGCGTTTGGCAAGACTTATTTCCATTTTATGAGTGTTGATATGGGGCAGAGAGCACTGCAAGTCAACTTTTATTGGATCGCCAGCTGAGCAGTTGACAAGAATAAAGAACACTCGATTTAGATAAAAAAAAAGGCACTTTAAAGATGCTTTATGCAGATGCGAGAATGGCACACTTTGGGGTCTTCATAAATATTGCGTTTATAATCTAGCAAATATTCATATTTCCAGTTTACTATAATTCAGCATTGGGGAATATTTGAATTTCACAAATCCATTGGCAACATGACCCAATTAGATTAGAGCTGAATGTTAACATAATAATTCCAAAATTTTTGATAATAGATACCATACAAATCGCTGACATAATTATCAATAAGCTTGCTTTTTGTCTAGAAGGTTAAATATTGGTTTCTTGTTTGCTGATTTCAATAATATAGAGGTACGCAAACAATAGAAAGAATACATCTTTGGTCATTTTGTCCATAAATCTACATTCTGAGTTTACAATTAAAGATAACTAAGTTCAAACTGATACCAATCTGCTCTTTTTGATCATGATCTTAGTTCCAGATAAGTTTAAAATTCGCAATTTATTTGCAGGGCTGCAAACAGGATGGGAAACCCCCAGAAATCAATTGGCTTCCACCCTCGCGAAGCAAGGATTTAGGGATGCCTACCCTGGTCAATGGACTTGAAGCAACCCCGAGAAGGAAAACTGCAAACTTTTCCAAGGGGCATGCATCCCGGTTGCAGGCGGCAGCCAGTGTTTCCACACTAGGGTGTATCGGGTGTCCTGTGTATTCAGCTAAAACATCTAATTAAAATTCCGCCTTCGCCAAATAGAAATGAAAAGTCATTTGAGCGAGAGGAAATGAGCGTTTCCATAGTCCGGCCAAGGAAAGCGGAAAATGAAATAGCGAACCTATTGATAACCGGAAAGCTGAAGCTGAATCTTGCTACGCTTTTCCGCAGGGCAAAACAATTTCAATAAGGAAATTCTTACTTTGACAAGCCATTTGGCCCCATAATTGCCAACTAATGAGGCTGGCGGGCGAGTTTTTAATTTCGACCCGGCTGAAATGAGTTTGGCGCTGGCTTGAAAGAGACACTTTAAGAACTTGCCACCGATAAAAGGCGACAGCAGCAACAGCTTGGCAAAGTTCTTTCGGCAATTAACTTGCCGCACATTAAATGATAAAAAGAAGGCAGTCGTAAAAAAAAAAAAAGAAACAGAGTGCGAGCAGCAATCTTCCTGGGGTGGCAAATACAAGGAGCCCAAACTCGGGACCAGAAGGACAATAAAGTTGGAGGCACAAAGACAAAGCAAAGGCCACAGGCGGGAGTTCAGAGGTTGCAGTTGCAATTTGGGTCAAGCCAACAAGATAATGCGGTTCGCGGCTTCTATCCACTTTTTCCTGCCCGCCGCTCAAAGTTTTGTTTGCATCTTCCACTTCGCAAGGAGCCCGCGTTTTAATTCCAACTTTCGGTCTGAATTTTCGGTAGTGAATTTAACATAACGTCCAGTTTTAGCAACTTTAACTTGATTCCCGTGACTTAATGAAAAGCTATTTATGTTTTGAGATTTTTGTGGGATTCCCAAAAACTTCAGGAACAAATGCTCGAATTTGATAAGTGTATAAGTGGGGTATATTTAATACTATGGTTTCGACAATAATTTCATCTAAGTTTTAATCTAATCAATTTAATAGATATAAGGCATGTTTTAGAACATAAACTTGCAACTCTGTATCAGTCAAAAGCAACGCTCTTTGAAAGATACTTTTTGATTAGATTTCATAGCTAAAGTATCTTTAAGTACAAACCAAAAAGGTTTGAGTTGGCAATGCAAACCGATTTGGCAAATGTCCGTGCTGAGCTATACTAATAACTTAATATATTTTGGGCAATGTTAGGCACTCTATTTCTTAATCTTTATAGACCCTCAATCCTGACATTCTGATTTACACAATCACCACCCATTTGATTTCATAGATCTCCGAATGAAGAAGAGTTAAAAGCGGGCTTGCTGCACCGATTCGGAAGGCACACTGCACTGTTGCGTCGGATTACGGACACCAGACACATTTTGGAGGCGACTCTGGGACTTTGCCACCGTCTCCGCTGGCCAACTTCGAGTCCGCCCACGCAACTATGAATTTTCATGGGACTGGTTTGGTTTGCTTTGGTTTTGGAACAACAATTGCGAGCAGCACGACGAGATTTCCATGCTGCTGGGTGTTGGGTTTTGGGTTTTGGGTTTCTCGCACACATGTTACACATTTTCATCGATTCGTAGCAGTGGCTTTAGTATATGGCGGAGTAATTAATGGCAAAAACTTACAACAGAATCGATTTTTATTCACACGGACACTCAAACACACACACAAACACACACACACACATGCAAGTGGCGCGTAGTGTGCGTAAAAAACAAGTGGGAAAAACGCCGACAAAAAGTCTCGATATACAGGGTGCAATTCGAAAACGCTCACTTTGCTGGTACTCGGAACACCGATAGCAACACTTTGCACAACAAATACGAGCTGAGAGTGACGAAAAACAATAATTTTTTGATAATTTCGCGCAGCCAAAGCGATGTTGGTGTTGTTCTTTCGTGTGGTTCGCGAGCGAACTGATTCCGAAAATCCGAAACCAGGGATGGGGTGGCACAGAAACAGCTGTGGAGTCGCGGACCAGGGCTGCGCAGGAACTTTTAACTTACTTAAAAGTGTTACTTTTCGTAACGTTAACAATTTGTTTAAGATCATTTTTTTTTACTTACACTTCGTATTTTTGATTTGATCTTTTGTTAGGTTCTTGTGTCAGCTGCTTTGCCTGCTCTTTTGATTTTCGCACCCACTCTCAACTAATTTCACTGAATATTTAATTGAAAGACTATTTTTTCGTAAAGCTTTCGGTTTTCAATCCACTTTTCACACTTCGCAGCCCAAATTTGGTTATTTGAAGTTCATCGTTCGTTTTGGGGCATTTAGTGCACTTTGTTTTTATTGGGGGATAAATCGATTTTTTTGATTTTTCGGCTCGCACGTCGGAGTAAAGGGACGCACTTCACACTTCCTTTTCCACACTTTGTTTACTGCCCAATTTGGTCATGTTGGATTCAGGGATTATTTGCTTGGGCTTTTCACACATCTCAACGGCTTTCAATTCGATTTACTGGTTTTCGGCAAAAGTTTTCATCAAGAGCAGGACACGAGAAGGCGCACGCTGTCAACTGAACTAAATTCCTTTATACCAGGACAGGATTCAAATGGGGGTGGCTTCGCTTCGCCTCAGATTCCGACTCCGGAACCCAGAGCACATGCGCCATCCACGGATGCGTTCAAATCCCACTTTCCCGCTCGCGCACTTGAGTTATTCCGGAACCATAAACAATAAAATGTACCCGAAATAGAAAGATCCTAACTCATAAGCAAAATATTTAATTTCCCGTAGAAGCTCTCTTTCTAATTACATTAGCTCATATACTTTAAATTAATTATTAAGTCGACTTACACATTCTAGTGTATGCAAAACAATCTCAACTATATCTTTAAACAGCTATAAATACACAACATACGGCGAATTTGGAAACAAAACTTCAAACTTGTGCTATTTGAAGGGGTGAACTCAAGTGGGGGGTCAGCGATAGTCGATCATGATATGGTTATAAATATTATCTAACGTGGGTATAGCCGCAGCTGGGGTATCAGCTTGGGTGGCGTTCTCCCCTCCGGGATCAGGCGCTGGTTCAGGCTGAGCATCTTGGATGACGGCGGGATTCGAAGCTGGAGTATCCTTGGTGGCTGGCCTCGGTTTTTTGCCGAAGGCGAAGCAGCCACTCTGTTTGGTGGCCACCGGCGACAGATTGTCCTTGTTCTTGGTGCTACAAACGGAATTGTAATGGAATCATTTAGAAATTGTCATTATATGTACGATTTTGGTTAACCTACAATGCCTTGAGCGCCTCCAGCTTGGGTATATTTCTGTTGTGCGACCTGCCGCCGCCCGCCGCTTCTTGAGCAGCCAGCTCCTCGGGATGCGACTTCTTCTTGTGCGTGCGGCAGTTGGAGCCGTTGGCAAAGGTGCGGTCGCAAAAATCGCAGGAGTAAGGCTTCAGTCCTGTGTGCAGGATGAGGTGATTCTTCAGCGCCTTGGCGCGCTTAAACTCCCGGCCGCAGTAGTCGCACTTGTGCTGCATCTGATCCGTGTGCACCAGTCGATGGCGATTCAAGGTGGTCCGCGAATTCAGCTGCATTCCGCATTCGGGGCAGATGTACTTGTGCGGATCATGCGTCTCCTTGTGGTGTTTCAGACGATTGGCCGACTTAAAGCACTTCTTGCACACCTCGCACTCGAAGGGGGCGTAGTCCGTGTGCTTGAGGACGTGCTCCTTGAGCGCGCTCATCGAGTGCACACCCACACCGCACTGCTCGCAAATCACCGGCCGCGGCCGCTCATCCAGGTGCATGTACTGCTCGTGCTGCTGGGCGGATGCACTGGTGGCGAACTTCTTGTCGCAACTGCTACAGGCGTACTGCTTGCGCTTGGGCAGGGGCACGTGCCATTTCATGTGCCTCTCCAGCTGGTAGTGTAGACGAAACTTCTTGGGGCAATCCGGGCATTGCAGCTGCTCGGTTGTGGGCTCAGTCTGGCCATGATCCTGGCGCAGGTGGCGCTGCAGGGTTTTGGACGTGGCGTAGCTTCGCAAGCACTCGTTGCACTGGTGTCTTTTCTCAGAGTCTGCTGCATCCTCTCCAGCTTTTTCGGTACTCGGCGAGGAGCCATCCAAGCTGCCAGCAGAAGAGTTATCCTCCTGAATGCCATACACATCGCAGAGGCTCATTAGTACACGATCTTCATTCGGTTCGTAGTCGGCATCCTGCTCATCTGGCTCCTCCGTCGGCTGATCCTGCTCCTGATCTACGCTTTCCTGCTTTTCCTCTGGCGTTAGTGGGTTTGCCAGCTCGTAAGGCGACTCCTCTGGCAGAAACTCGAGCTGTTCATCCAACTTCGGCTTCTTGTCCACATAGTGCACCTCAGTCTGCGTCTCCTCGTCCAGCAAACCAAATTTCGAGCGCAGCTCGTGGAGATTTGGCCTCTCCTGGCTGGGCGTGCTCTGCAGGATGCAGTAAAGCTTCTGCACGCGGGTAATCCGTTCCGAGAAATTCACCAGCGAGGTGACCAGCGACAGGCACTCACTGCATATCGTCTCCGGCAGCTCTTCACCTCGAGTTATCTGATGATGGGGCAAGAGAAATCAAGATAAGCTGGTTAGCTTGTGGAAATCCAAGGAGCCACGAGGAGCGCACTCACATTCACCCAGAAGTACTTGCCAATGGCGGTGGCCAGTTCCATGGAGGCTGCCTCGCCGGAATCCTCGTTCTTGAGGAACACATTCAAGTTGCCTTGCACGTCGTCCTTGGCGCACAGGCGACACCACTGTCGCCAGTCGCTGCTGGGATTTCGATCGACATGGGGAGCCGCCGGAGCAGCGTGCATCTCCACCTGCGCGGCGGCCATCGGGGAGCTCAGCAGTTGGTTATAAATAAACAAATAAATAAATAAAGCGTAAACATATTGGATTGGATGGCTGGATCCGAGCTGGAACTGGATCTCGAACTAGAACTGGAGCCGGAACCAGTGTTGCAGATGCTGCCAGATCAGTCGGATTAAGTGATTTCAATTGGATACCCTTAAATAGAAAAGGATTAACCTACAGCTTTAAGTCAAATTCTAAGATCTATGTTCACTAGCTTCATCATCAGACATCAAATGAACTTAAATCCGCAACCGAAACTAATCTAACAAGCTTTGTTCTTAACTCCGCAGCAGTCCGGCATCTCTACACTTGCAGCGAAACAGCTGACTGGCTTCATTTTGTTTGTTTCCAATTGTGAATTTAACGGGACAGCGATTGTCAATTTTGAAAATTGGAAAAATGCTCGAGGCGCGTTTGAGTCAGACTTTGCTGCTGAAGAAGATCGTCGATGCACTAAAGGAAATCATCGCCCAGGGAACGCTGGACTGCAGTGAAAATGGTCTGGAGGTGAAGAGAATAACCCTCCATCTGTCATTTTGTTTCGAATTCCCATAAAAGCTGTTAAGTAGTTCCATTGAGACTTGGGACTGAAAATGAAAAGTTGAGATAAGAAATAAAGCTTTTACAACTCTATATTCCAGCTGCAATCGATGGACAACTCCCACGTTTCGCTGGTGGCCCTAAGTCTGGCTTCGGATTGTTTTGAAAAGTTTCACTGCGATCGCAATGTCTCGCTGGGCTTGGATCTGAAATCCCTGGGCAAGGTGCTTAAGTGCGCCAATAGCGACGATGCGGTCACCATTAAGGCCGTTGACAGACCGGAGAAGATTACGCTCAGCTTCGAGTCGGATGGCAAGGAGCGCACGGCGGACTACGAGCTGAAGCTCCTCAATCTGGACCAGGATCACATGGAGATTCCGAAAAAGGACTACACCTGCTTCATCCAGTTGCCGTCGTCAGAGTTCGCGCGCATTTGCCGGGACATGAGCATGTTCGACGAGTCCCTGACGATCGCCTGCTCCTCGAAGGGCATCAGGTTCTTGGCCAAGGGAGATCTGGGCACGGCCAACATTCAGCTGAGTGCGGGCACCGCCATGGACGTGAGCATTGAGGTGCAGGAGCCCGTGACCCAGTCCTTCGCCGGTCGCTACCTCAACACCTTCACCAAGGCCACTCCGCTGGCAGATCGCGTCAAGCTCTACCTGTCCGACGAGCGGCCACTCCTGGTGGAGTATCCCATCGAGGATTACGGCCACATTCGATACTACCTTGCACCCAAGGTGAATGACCCCGATTTCTAGCTGAAGAACTACTCAACTCAGTTATTGCATAAATTCGAGCGCAATTTAAAGCATAAGGAAAGGGGATAAACGATATTTTTAGGCAACAAATACCAAAAATCATTTTTTTTAAAGCATAGTATAAAAATATAACTTGTAATAAAAACTATTTAATTGTAATTAAAAAAACATTTTACAAATTCAAATTTATATACGAAAAAACTAATTTTAAACCTTGTTATTAATTATTATTAAGTTTTTAAGGTTATCTTAATGTAGATCTCACATTTTCTATTCAGAATACTTTTGTTTTTTCATGTTGAAGCTACAAAAGAAATTAGTAAGCTATTAATATGATACAAGAACGGTTAAATAGATGCTTATAATTATTGTTTTTTTTTATGTTTTTTTTTACATTCATTAAATTCAAATTAGTTTAAAAATAATTGAAAAACAGATAAAATTAAAATTAAACAAGTAAAAATATTGTATTTTAAACTGACCAGTGATGCCGGACCTTTTGATGGCCAGTGTTGTTAGGCGCAGACTGGTCACCCTAAGTTACTGCACGTATGTGGGAACAGCTGACAACCCTGGCCAAACGCAAATGCGGAGCTAAACAAAAACCGAAAAACTTAAAAACCGGCATAAAATCCCACGCAAGTACAAGTGAACAATGGACACCGAGGAAGTGAAGCGCGGCCGCGGACGAGGGCGTGGCACCAGGGCTCGCGGGCGCGGACGTGGCCGAGGACGCGGTCGTGGCAAGAAAATCGACGACAGCAGCATCGCCGACGCCGCAGCCCTGGCGGCCAGCAGCTGTGCAGCCCTGGAGGACAGTCCGGGAAGACTGGACGCCTCCGAAGATTCGGTCATGCAGGAGCTCGACAAGGACGGCGAACTGGAAACGCCCGGCGCTCTGGAGGAGCCCCTGCCGCACGGTGCGCTAGGAGCGGTCGCCGCCAGCGGGAACATGACTCCAGCGACGCAACAGCCACAGGTCCTGCAGCAAGTGCCACCGCCCGTGATGAGCCAAACAAGTGAGTCTCCTCCCCTATTGAATGGTTGTCCAAGATAGTTAAATTGATTAACATCTTGGCTTGACCAATTCCTTGGTATCCAAACTTGAAGCATTGAACAAAGCTATCTCGCTATCTCTCGCCCGCGCAGTCGACATGGAGGCGGACATATCGCAACTGGAGGCGCCCACTTTCACCACGCTTTCGCGCGGACCGCCGGAGCCGATGCTGCGCCTTAAGTGGAACCACAAGGTGAGCCTGATCGGCGAGAAGGTGCTGAACCCGATGATCCACTGCTGCGATCAGTGCGACAAGCCGATCCTCGTCTACGGCCGCATGATACCCTGCAAGCATGTATTTTGCCTCAAGTGCGCCCGCGCCGAGCCCATCAAGAGTTGTCCCCGCTGCACGGACAAGGTGTTGCGCGTGGAGCAGAGTGGCCTGGGCACCGTGTTCATGTGCACGCACGGCGGCAGTCGCTACGGCAGCTCCGGCTGCCGTAGAACATACCTTTCGCAACGCGACCTGCAGGCGCACATCAATCACAGACATGTGGCGCCGCAGCCGCCACCGTTGCAGCCACAGCCGCAGCTGTCAGCCATGGCGGAGCAGCCAAAAATGACGGATCTGGGCGGCGTCGGTCTGGGCCTGGAGTTGCACAAGCAGCGCAAGGCGAGTGGTAGCTATGGCTCCTAAACTAAGCTGTCCTGTCTATAAAAAAACAACCGCTTGCCCCTTGCAGCTCTCCGAGTCGTCTGTCCCCATATCCGTTTCCGCCTCCATTGCGTCCCGTCCCGTCCTGTCGCGGCTGCCACTGACCGGCGGTGTCGGTAACATCGGTAGTATTGGTAGTATACCGCCACCAGGATCCGCCGCCGCCGCCCAAAACGCCATCCACGGCGGCCACTCGACGCTCACGCTGGCCAATTTGACCAGGATCAACAATGCCAATGCGCAGGAATGTCACCAGGGCAAGGCCTCGCTGCACCACACGCTCAAGAAGGGCACGCCCCACCAGTCCGAGTCGGTGGCGGATGCCTCCTACTACAGCAGCGTGCTCGCCTCCTTTGGCAGTGCGGCCGGGAATCCGGGTTCTGGGCCACCCGGCGGTGGGGCAACAGCAGCAGCACAGCCCGCCAATCCGAGTGGCAGCCATTCCGCTGTTGGCCCAGGTGCCCTGATTGGAGGCTCCACCGACGCGCCAACTGGTGGCTCGAGTGGCAACTGGCAGCAGTCGCAATACTACAGATAGGGGGACGAAAGCGAGGGGCTAGTAACCAGGGTAGACGCTTTAACGCAGGCACGCAGGCTTTTAATTAAGTGAACAAGTGTATGTTAAGCTGAACTGAACACTATTAAAGATATTTTACGGGGTTAGGCCAACCCGAACCAAAAAATAAATGCTACTCCGGTTTTAAAGCTTGGGCTAAACTTAATTCTTAATGTAGTAGTGAAGTGGTTATCGTGGCGAACAAATCAGGATAACAATTTTATGAATACCTTTGCGGTTCTCAAGCTGAACGAAATTCAAAAATCCCGCCCGATTGGCGGCCAATCGATGACGGTACGGTTTCCACTCGAGCTGAATGAAATTCAAAAAGCCCGCTCGATTGGCCGCCTATCGATGACGATACGCTCCAGCTGGTTGCTGTTCCAGCGAAATACAAAAGGTAAACAAATGCGACTTGGAGCACAGACTTCGAATGGAGCATTAGCATAAACACAACAGGCCGCAGTGCCGGAGTCAAGTGGCAGGGCCCAGGGTGAACACAACCACATCCAGTATCTGATGAGCACAGCGTAGAACTTAGGAAATCGAGGCCACAAGCAGAAGCAGCAGGAGAAGCAGCGGTTGTGAAAGAAGTTGGCGAGCAAAAGTGAAAGTTGCGCCAGAAAAATGATGAAAATTGTACTCATCAGCGGCAAGCGAAAGTGCGGCAAGGATTACATATCCGAGAGGCTGCAGCGGAGGTGGGTGCAGTGCATAGCTAGTCGTAGAAATCTTGCCAATTTGTTAAATTTGCACTGCTTGCTGCAGAAATATTCAGACAAATAAAATCCAATTCCATTCCAGATTGGGCTCCCGGTCGTGTATCGTTCGAATCTCAGAGCCCATTAAGTCGGAATGGGCTCGCAAGCTGCAGTTGGACCTGGACGCTCTCCTCGGTGATGGACCCTACAAGGAGAAGTACCGGCGCGACATGATTGTGTGGAGCGACGAGGTGCGGGCCCAGGACTACGGCTACTTCTGCCGCGTGGCCATGGAGGAGGCGCTGAGTCGCCAGCAGACGCCCTACATTCTGGTCAGCGATGTGCGGCGCAAGAACGACATCAGGTGGTTCCGGGAGACTTACGGGCCGGAACGAGTCATCACCTTGCGTCTAACATCCCGTCCAGAAACGCGGTCTGCACGGGGATGGACCTTTACCGCAGGAATAGACGATGTTCCCTCCGAGTGCGATCTGGATGATCTGGCCGACGGCTTCGACGTGGTGTTGGCCAACGACGAGGAACTCGACCAGGAGGCCATCGACATTCTGCTGGATAGGCTGCAGCTGCAGTATCGATAGAGCTTGGACCTCTCGGCTCACCATGCTTTGAACAAATGTATTTTTGATATATCACGTATTCCGGTCACAAATAGCGTAGTTAATGCAATACACTAGACAAGAATGAAGTTACGTACCTAATAGTAAATACTCTTGGTAACGAAATAGAGCTTGTGTGGCGGTTTTACTAACTTGCAACGTTTAAGACTTAATAGATTCAATGGATATACAAACTATATGTCGCTGATTATCGGTAATAGGTTACTTCAGGAATAAATAGCCCGGTTTCCAAATGTTAGAATAATACTCATGAGCAAACTGCATCCATCAATTTATGTGCACAATGTACTGGCAAGCAAACTAATAAAATGATTTATTAAAAGATGAGTAATAAAAGTATGTGTCGTGAGAAAAGACTATGATTTGGTGGGTTTTGATGGACATAAGGCAATAGTAGCTACTAAGCTGTGTTAGTAAACGGGTCCGCTGAATCCCTCTGTGCCAGAGATTATCCGCAGTTGATCGTTGAAGCTCTGCGCGGGCGGAATCTGATTCTTCTTAGAATCCTTTTCCATTGAACGGGATCGCAGATGCGGCTTATTCTTAACGCAACTGAGTGGAGTTCGCTTTTGTGCGGACAGGGGGGTACTGTTTGTCTTGGGCGTAATGGATCCTCCGGTCACCGGGGACCCCTCCTCTTGGTCAACATAGATCTTTGGCTTGTTGGCTCTGGCGGGCTTGCGCGGTGGCACACGACGCTTGTGACCCAAACGCACTCGCTCCAAATGTTTGTTCGACGGCACTTCTGGTAGCTGCTCCTCGCCAGCGACAAAGGAGGCCATGCTGCTGCCAGTGCTGAGATTCAGGGTCAGTGTTTCCAGGATGTGCTCCAGCATCTGGGCCTCGCGTGCCTCCTCCTCCTCGTCGTCGCAGAAGATGATGGGTGTGCGATCGACGCCCAGGCTGGGCGATCGGGGATCACCATGGGGCTGCTGTTCTGGCGGGGGCGTGGCCATTTTCACCTGGCCCTGCTCCAGATTCGGCTCCTGATACGGCAGCAGCTGTTGCTCGCAAGGCAAGGTTTCTTCCTGATCATAGGGCAGTGAAACAATCTCCAGGGAAATATTGTTGTGTGCAGCAGACGGCGGTGTGCCGAAGCTATCGCAGCTCTCCTCTAAATCCACTTGGGGCGGTGATGCAGGCACTGCTCTCTGTGCTGTACCCACCCTGGTGTCCACGAAGAGATCGGCGAATGTGTCATCCATATTAAGCGAACGAACCTCATCGAGGACCAGTGGAGTGCGATTCAGCTGAGGAGAGCGAGGATCGTTCAGGGAGAAGCCCTTGAGCAAACGTTTTCGCAGCATGGAGAAGGCATTTTCACTGGTGGTCACATGCTGCTCCTCCTCCTCAACGCGAGGTTTTGACGCCTGCAAGAACTACAACGCAGCCATCATTACTAGGGTTAGTAATATCAAAAAATACCTAATGCCTATAAACTCACGGTTAAAGGCGTGCGGCAGCCATTTGGTGATCGAGGATCGAGCAAAGCGTTGTTTTGCTCTCGATTCGGCGTCGTCATTTCCATTTGTTCTCGCTTTTCGCTGGCCAGGCGCATTTTGTTTAGTGTCGGCGTATCCGGCAGATATTCACCTTCCATTTTTGTTGCCTTTGCTCCCATTTTAATCAAATAATCTGACTTATTTTGCGACTTCTCACTAAATGTTGCGGGGTAAAATAAAATCGTTGCCGCGCATTTGTTTTGAAATGGCGTCGTGTGGAGTTGCCGGATCAGGAAATGCCAACTGGTAACAGTATTGTTAACGTCAGTCTAGCTATTTTCAAGCCAATTCTAGCAGTGATTACAAATGGATTTTATCACTAGTTCTTTCATTATTACTAATAACTAACTAATCGTTACAAATATAAATAGAAATTAAACAACGTTTGGGATATTTAGAACTTAAGTCTGTAATGTTTAGGTGGATTCTTCTTGTTTTACTCCTCTCAAATAAATTTATGAATTGATTTTTATTTATAGTACATAAGAAAATGTAAAATTCAGTAAACAAATAAACTAATATTAAAGTTATCAGATATTTTTTTTAATTTCGCTTTACAGCACTGATTTTTATGCTGCCTCGCGATAGTGTCATCTCCCTCCAGCTAAAGTCTGGCAACACTTGTTCATTTAAGACGCGACACAACGAATTGTACTCTTTCAGTTTTTCAAAAAGAAAATGGCATGAAAACAGGCCAAAAAAGTGCGACAAACGAAGAGCTAAATCCCAAAGTAAGTGGTAAAGTAAGTGATAAACATCCAAATGAAAGCAACCCAAATGCATACATAAATGCGCGAGTGTGTGTGCTAAATTATAACAGTAGTGACTGTGTACCTTCACGGAAAAAGGGAAATGAAGACAGGAAACTGGGTTTTTTTACTCCAGATGACTATTTTTATTGAATTTACGCAGTTGCTGTACTAAATAGGCGAGTGTTTTTGTGTATGTGTGTGTGGGCGCCGCAAGCAGCAGTAAATTCTCCTGTGTGTATATGTGTTTTTTTTTTCTATGGCCGTCTCCTTTTTACACACACTAGCGCACAATACAGCTGCGCCTTGTTTTTTGCCGACATTTTTTCTGCTTAGTTTTATTTATTTTATTTCAATTAGGCAGACAAATTATTTTGCTCGCTTTGTGGAGCCATCAATGTGGGTTAGTAAGCTAAAGTGCTGCGTAAAATTGCGCTATTGTTTTATTTGCCAATTGTAGCGCAAAAAGTAAGCAAATTGTATACACACAAACGCCAGAGCGCATGTCGTGCAGACTTTCTCTCTTGCTCCAAATTGCGAGTGTATGCATCTGCGTTCGTGTGCGTGTGAGTACTGAAAACAACCGAATTTCATTCATTGCTCATTTCCGAGAAAAACTACACGCTACACTCGTCGCCATCTGCAATTGCACCTCTGTGTGCGTAAGTCACTGTATCACAAGTACATTATATGAACTATGTATATAGGAGCCGCTGCAGTTGTGCAACATGTTAATTGATTCCAGGGGCTGCTGGGCGTGGCAGGTGCAAAAGCCCCTTCCACCTGGCTTCTATTTACAGAAACTTCTTCCCACTTCCAGAGTTCAACATTCTTGCTCTTCCCGTCGCTTGACCGCGTTTTTCAAACATTCCACGAGCGGTCTTAGCACACTCACACCGGCACGCTATGTGTGTATACATACGTATGTACGTATATTGATTTCAATCAACTTTGAAGCGCGCTCTGGCCTTCTCCTTCGCTCATTCGGCGGTGTGCTATGCTCTGCCTGTCTCTCTCGTGCTCATCTGTCAATTGAGCACCACGTCCGTTTGTCGGCTCATCAGCAATTTACACAGACACACACTTCACCGCGCTGCATCCGTGTGGGTAAATTCCATTTCCTGTTTATAATATTGCGGCGTCTTGTCTGTCTGTCTGTCTGGCGTACAGCGGAGACGCAAACCAGCGTCCCTTTCGCCTTTCGTTCCGCTCATCTCGCTGCACAATGGATCGATCCTAAATAAGCATCTTTTAAAAAGTATTCAAAGTTTGTAAATCGTAACGCATAGCAAATATATTGTTATCGTCATAGTTTGTCATGGTTATAGTTTTGTTAGCTTATTTTTGTTATTCTAAACATTTTAAATTAATACTACATCTTTTTGCAAATCGGATATCCGTCTACTTTCGCTCTTATCCCACGTACATATCTCCCACTTACGATCATCCGCGAGTTTCGGTTCCGTAGCACGTTACCTTACGCATCGCAACCACTGTGCCGTTGGCATTGGAACGCTGACCGCTTTGCGGCTGGGAACGATGGGGAATCGGAACATCCGAATGCGACGCGCTCCGCTCTTATTCGAATTCCCAGCCTGATCCGGCTGTCACTGCTCTTGTTGTTGCGGCAGCGGTGAGTTGAGTAGTACAGTACGTGCCACTTCCTTTACATTCAGAAAAATAAAAATTGCTCACACACACTCATGCATGTATACGCCTAAAGCATACATAAACAGACGTTCCGGACAGACAGACAAACATTGAGTGGAGCGTTGGGAGGGGAGCGGTTGCTTGGCGTCTGCGCCGTGTGTTGTTGCTTTTATGCTGCCCCTACTTATTGTTCTTGTACAGTTGCAAAGCCACTCACATGCGTGTGTGTGTGTGTGTGTGGAGCCAAAACAGTGAAAACGAGTTTGATGTCTGGCTAGATATGGCAACTCTGTCGGCGAGTGCACATCCCCCCAACCCCAAGCCCCAAGCACCCGCTTATTAGAAGAGAAATACCGCAGAGCGTTGTTGTTGATTTTACGTAAGAAGGCCGTCGAACTCAGCATAGAAAATGGTGAGCGAAAGAAAGAGCGGCCGCGAGATAGATGAAATATGGGGGCCCACGACCAGAACCACAGCCAGAGAGAGTGTGCATGCAAATAGGTGCGAGTGTGTGCGTCTAATGATTACCGTTACTATTTGCATGTTGTCTAGTCAGACGTCTCGCGACCCAGACTGTGCGACCCACCAGGCAATTGGCGAAAAATTCTTCGTCGTGACCTTTCATCGTCATCGTTTCAACCGGACATCCAAGCTATATGCATATGTATGTATGTATGTGTGCGTGACAGTAATGTTGTTTATTGATTTTATTAGCATTGCCTTCGAATTGGCTTTCCGAATGAGCATACAAATATATACGACAATGACGGTAATGGCGGTAAAAACGTTAGCAAATTGCAAGAATGCACTGAAAAAAATTCATACAGTGGGGCAATTAAAAGTACATTAATGTCTCTAGGGCTCTAGGAACTCTGCTGGTTCGTAACATTTAGATTGCAGATATGAACTAACTAATATCGGCCAAATTACGCGAAAGAAAACCAATTACAAAGCGGTCTGGAGGAATCCTTCGCAAAGCATTGCTAGTGCTGTGACTGCAGCTGTACACTTGCCACTCAGTTGCGTGCATTTCTGCATTTCTGCCGGCTGTGGTTCAACGTCCTAAGCCGCACACAACAAGTGCAACAATTGTAACATCAACAAAGCAACAGAACACCGCAAAAGGGGCAGAAAAGCGGTGTGGCAAAGAAGCACAACTTGATGGGGGAATCGGATTGGGAATGGGAATGCACAAATGCAGAAGCGAAGCGACGAAGATGGCAAACGGAATGAGGGCAGGTCCTAGGGCAATCCATTAACATTTTGCCCATCGCCCATCCCCCATCATCATCGTCATCGTCATCGTCGTCATCTTCTTGGTATTATTGTACAGTTGAACCTGTAGCACTGAGTCCCGTCCCGCTGGGCTGTGAACTAAGCCGATTGATTGTCCAAATCTCACCAGAATCGAATTGCCATCCGGGTGACTCTTGGTTTCTTTCTTTTCCTGCCTTTTTCTACTTTTCTCCCGCTTTTGGATGCATTCCGACATAACCCAGAAAGCGTGTGCCAGGTTGTTGCTGTTGTGTCGCTTGTGACGTCAATTGGCTGTGGAATGGTGTCTGCGGCCCACATTGCGGACCGACTGCCCACCGGAAACGGGTAGTTGTGCCGCTTTCATACATGCAGTACATGTACATAGGTCGAATCCGCCTTATTAGAGGTGGAGAAACATCGATGATTCCTCGAAAAACATCGATGTTTGTGATTTTTTGAAAAAATCGACGACATCGACGTTGGCATTTCAGTAAAGGAATTCCAAAATCTCATTTACCTGTGAAAACCGCGCCCCAAATGTTTTAGATCGCGTATGGATTTTCCCAGAATATATACATAAAATAAATATATGTAATTTTATAACATAAAGTTACCTCTTGGGAGCTCTCGAAGCTGCAGCACACCTTTTTACCATATTTTTGAGTGAATGTGCAGTTATTGGAGAAACCCTCTTCCAGCCCTGATACGCGAATCTCCAGCAAGTTGCTCCCATTTCAAGGGGCGTTGAATCGCGAGAATCTGGAAAGTCAAAATAGCAATATTTATGGCAACGACATCGGTCGGAGCTTTATTTTTGGCGCGCTTCTCGAGCGGCCAGAAGAAATTTCCCGAGGAATGGAATGTTGTTTACTTGCGCGCCTGCGCATCGCATCCGCATCCTCAACCTTCGGCCAGTTCCATGAAATCTGCAGTGGGGCCGAACTCGTCTGGGTTTCATCCTGTTCGTCCTGTTTGTCCGGCTACCTGCCCCGCCCCTGCGCACCGCCACGCCCTCCGCTCTCGAGCGCATTTTTCCTCTTTTTTTTTGTGCTTTTGCACCGCCGCTCTGCGTCGCTTCTTGTTTGTGTGCCTTTTGCTCCGCCAAGCTTAAAAGTGGCGGCGTCGGCGACGTCGTGTCAATAACATGTTGATCCTACATCGTGCGAAATCTTCTGGCAACACCAAAACAAAAACCAAAACAAGAGAGAGCCCTTTTTACGAAGCGTAACTACTCAGATATACCCTTTAGTCCAATAGGTAATATCATTTGTTTGCAATGACAGCTATAGGTGAGTGATTCCTATTGAATTTTGTATTGTGTGGCTTGACATTAATGGAATAATATTAATTTAAGATTTAAACGAGTAAAGTAGCTTCTGAGGCAATTTATTTGAGTAATTATGCAAAGTGTATTTTGGAAAAATTCTTTGCCTAAGAGCCCATCACCGTATACCCAATTAACTCTCCAAGTAACGGGTATACAACAACATACAGCATGAGCTCGAAAGCCGCTCGCCACTTTGTTGTTATTATGCCGCATTTTTAGAGGAGAGACTTTGTCGCTCTCGTTCTCTCCCGCTCAGCGTGAGCCAGGGAATCTCGCTCTGCTGAAAAACACCTCCATCTTCAGAACCAATTTTGTTGTTGTTCGGCATTCGGTTTTCGAATCTTTGGCGGTGCGGTTGTGTTTTTTCGTGTGCGCGGTGTGCGTTGTCGGCGTTCTGCCCCCTAATGTTGTCCAAGTTTAAATGCAAACAGTTGGTAATTTGTGAAGATAAAGCATAGTGAATTGGTGTTTTAGTGAGCAGTGTTTCATTTAGCTTGGTGTTGGGCAAAAAAAATAGGTTTTAACGCCTACACGCGGTGTCTTCGAATTTTCCCATCTTCTGCGTCTTTTCTGCTTTCACTGTATTTGTGTTGGTGTGATATATTTCGCATTCGGCTGTTGGCGCTTCTCGCATACCGACGCATAATCAATTTTCTTTTTGAACTATTAAAACTTTTGTTTGGTTTTGGAATATACATATATGTATGTGTGGTCCGCGCCCCGTTTCATTTGTCGCTTGTGCAAAATTCTTAGAATTCCTCACAACATTCCCGCGCACACACACACGCATGGTACATATATACATACATAATTTATCCCCTGAAAGGCATGGAGTAAGAGTGAGATGGCGAAGCGAGAAAAAGAGAGCGAGAGCTGAAGCGTTGGTGGTGTGTGTGTGCGAATATGCACGTATACGCAACACACCTCAAAAGGTTGTTGTCTCTGCTAAATGCGCATTCTTTGGGCTCTCACGCCTTTTCTGCTCTCTCCTCTCTCGATTTAAAACTTGTAGGACTTGTTTCTTGAGCTTTTTTGCGAAAACATAAAAACCGGTAAATTTTTTTTCGAAACTGCAGGCAGAGAAAAGAGAGCGAGCTGTGTTGTTGTTCCTGTATTGGCATTTTTTACCTTAACCATATTTTTCACACACTTTGCTTTCCTTACAGTTTTCTAAACACACACACATACAGAAACGAGAAGAGCCAACGAACTCGCAGCGACGCCCAAGAATGAAAGAGAGCAAGGCAACATGAAAATTACAGCAACAACAACTGGCTTGCCGAAGAAGTTGTAAAAGACGCAAGAGCAGAAGAAGAAGCAGCCACAACAGTATTTTTTATTAGCGGGTGTTTTTGTTGTCATGTATGTATGCACACTTTTTGCCGTCCACACTCTAATATAGTTGATCGTTGTTGTTGTTGCTGTTGTAATTATTGTGATGCTTGTATATATTGCTGTTGTTGCTATCGTGCTAGTTGGCTCATTCCCCCATTATTGAAATGTACTACAAGATCATCGAACTTTCGTCAATTGCTATTTGCGAAAACCAACAAAATATTATAAACGGCCGCCGCTGATCTTGACCTACACGCTCGCAAGTTCAGCGCATTTTATATGGCTATTCAACTTGACTTTACGCTCATTACCTTACTTCGACTTCCTCTCGCACACAAACGCACATACATGTGTATATACATACATTTGTGCATGTGTACATGCATGCGACGTATCACATGTATTTATGAACATAAAAGCAGCGGCGGTGGATTTAATTTTTATAACGGAAATTTTAATAAGCTGCCCGCTTGCCGCGCGTGAGCGAGAAAGAGAGGGTAGAGAGTGCAGCAATTGTTAACCGTAAAAGCATTCTAATACATAAATAAGTCTCCACACCCAACGTATAACTGTTTTTGCATTGCACCACAGTGGGCGCTCGAAATGGTGAACAGCATTCGTCTTTTCATATAAAAAGTTTTTGTTTTGCTCACATTTTAAAGTGATTGAACTTCGTCAGTAATGCATTTAAAATTTTTCGATAAAATCGATTATTTAAATGATCTTCTGGAGGATCAACTGAATTCGGTTCTTCCGTTTTGTTATTCATCGTTTGCATTTCTTATCAGTTTGAATTCCCGAACTTGAACTCAGAAATCATCTAAAAACAAATTTGGCGTCAAATTGCCAAAGGCTGGCGCCAAAATTATGTTTACATTTTTATTATAATTATTTGGGGTGCATTGCTTTTTGCCCTCTTTCAGTGTTGTTCTTCGGTGTTGTGTGCGTTTGTGTCTGTTGAATTTTGTTGTTGTTGTTGAAACAATGGCCAGTCTATAGCGTAGATATGTACGAAATTGTCCCATTCACTTGCGCTCGCTCTGTCGCCATTCATTGCAATCAACATTTGCGTATTATCTATCACCAGTACCAGTAGTCTCATCATCATAATCATCATTATCGTCGTCGTCGTCATGATCGTCATTATCATCGTGTTGTAGTCTCGTCGTCGCATTTATTTATTTACGTACTTTTTTCATATTTGTTTATTGTGCCGTGGCTGCAAAAAAGTACAAGGCTCAAAGCCGACGGCCGTGAGAACGTTGCAAAAAGACCCCTAGAAGAATCTGAATCTGAATCTGCACCTCGGCTCTCATCGAATCGAAACAGGAGAATTGTGTCATTCTTCAAAGTGGTTGTGAAATGTTTGCCTTTTTATGCCTATTCATATCACAGCCAGCTTTGAGGAGCGACGCGATGCTCAAGGCAAAAAAAAAATCAATCAAAAAACAATTTGAAAATTCCAAAAAAAAAGCATAATTGAACACAAAAAGTATAAAAACGGTAACAAGTGTCTGATTTTGTTTATATCATTACATGAGCATGAAAACCAAAATTGAAAATTCTGAACTCCCGCAGTCAAGTATCCCGAAACCTCAATCAATAAAACTATATTGGCGCATTCATGCTGGGCTCTCAAAGTGGTTGTGAAATGCATTTCCGCTTTGCGCGGCATATCACAGCCAGCTTTGATGAGCTTAGCGTAATGTATCGTACATCAAATCATAATAATACCTCCCGCCACATAATTCACACGCCCATCATAAATAAAACACACTATGTCCGCCTCAAATCTGTATAATATTTGTAGTGAAATGCAATCGGAAAATAAACGCGGCTAACAGAGATCTGAATTCGGAACAACGGGGGACAGATGCATGCCACAGCACCGAAAAATGGCTCAACTGGTGGACTGGCACCTCAGACTTAGGGGGCCCTATCGAACTGACTTACACACATGCGGTGCAATATTGTTACTAACCATGTTACTAATTCATAAAGTTAAGGAAACTGTTCCTTACCTGTACGATGTTGATTATCTAAGCCTCATCAAGTGGTTGTGATATGGATACCCAACGCATATCACAGCCAGCTTTGATGAGCTAGGATAATCAACGGGAGACAACGTAAATGAAATTTTAAACCGAAAGTGAATTGGATGTGAAGAAAGGAGTAAAATTTGCTGATTGTAACATAACTACTATTCAAAGCGATCTATTATAGTTTATACTTTTATAAATACATACATATATAATTATGATTTTACGCAGTTTGATTTTCCCCCTTCTGTTGAGTACACAGTTTTAGAGTTAAAAACCATCGATGGTGCTTGGAGACTACTGGCCACTAATGTCTTTCCATCTTCCCCACAGATACACACATCACCCCTAACTCAACGTTTACGTTCCACCAGCAGCATACCTATGTAGAGAAACCCGATTCCAAAGAGATTTGACGACGCCCTAGCAGCGGACAACGAATATTCTAATTTATTTATGTGATAGTCACTAGTTTTAATATTCTTAAGCTTTTAAACAACCAAACGTTGCACGCCAAAAAACGAACAAGCCGATACGCTACGCTAAAAAGCTACAAATTGTAATGCATTCCACAATGAGTGTACAACATGGGCTGGTTGCCCTGGTACTGATCGGCTGTCTGGCACATCCGTGGCACGTCGAGGCCTGCTCCAGCCGTACGGTGCCCAAGCCGCGCTCTTCGATCTCCTCGTCCATGTCCGGCACGGCATTGCCGCCGACCCAGGCTCCAGTCACTAGTAGCACCACAATGCGCACCACCACGACGACCACGCCCAGGCCCAATATTACATTCCCCACATACAAATGTCCGGAAACCTTCGATGCCTGGTACTGTTTGAACGATGCCCATTGCTTTGCGGTGAAGATAGCCGATCTACCGGTTTACAGCTGCGAGTGCGCGATTGGCTTTATGGGACAGCGATGCGAATACAAGGAGATCGACAATACTTACCTGCCCAAGAGGCCGCGTCCGATGTTGGAGAAGGCGAGCATTGCCAGTGGAGCCATGTGTGCCCTGGTATTTATGCTGTTTGTCTGCCTGGCCTTCTATTTGCGCTTCGAGCAGCGGGCTGCCAAGAAGGCCTACGAACTGGAGCAGGAACTGCAGCAGGAATACGACGATGACGACGGCCAGTGCGAGTGCTGCCGCAACCGGTGCTGTCCAGATGGCCAGGAGCCAGTCATTCTGGAGCGCAAGCTACCCTACCACATGCGGCTGGAGCACGCGCTAATGTCCTTCGCCATTCGACGCAGCAACAAGCTGTGAGCGGAGCGAACTATGGAAACTATGAAAAGATATAGAAAGTCGAATTTCGAATATGCCTTGCCCAACACACAATTCTTAACTGGGCTTTAGTCGATAGCTGATAACTCCTATTTACCTACCGCATGCTAAAGATCTGTTCACCCGATTCTATATAGAGATCTTGACTTTCTCTTACCAAAAGTTACCCAGAAAGGGGGTTTTAAAGCCAGACAGCCTTGTATTACCCAATTGACTATGAATTTTAATACCTAACGCTAGCTATTTATTATTACTGCTAACTGATATACGTATCACACACACAACGCGACACACGCGCCAAGTATTATTTATTGCGAGAGATTTAAGAAGAAATGATATGGATTTTCTAAATAAACATACGAAACTGCACCATGCAAAATACACGGTTTTTTAATTTAAGGTGCCGGAAGTCAAGATCTTCTTTTTACGGGGCTTCAAAAGTTTGGACTTATTTGGGACAGTTACTATCAATTATGCGGCCTCCAAGTGTCACAAACCGATCAGATAAAAAACCCGGTCATGTTTTGGATTTTAAAATGATGCATGCTACCCAATGCTGTTATAGGAAAATGAATAATAGTATAACTTAAATTATAAATGATCATAATTTTGATTGATTAATTCAAATGCTGGCTTTTTGAGTGAGCGGTTAAACTTAAATGCAAATTGCAGTGTATCTAATAGTCAATTCATTACTTTTTCAGACCTTATCAAATCAAATCAATCAAAAGGGTGGTTATATAACTTTTACAGGGGGGAGTACCGGACGATGAAAGTCTGACCGCTGGTTAACCGGGTTTTCCCTAATGAGGCATTGTAAAAATACTTAGTCATGTTTATGGATCACACGTTGTACCAATAAACAGGTATAAAATTTTGAATCGTTGTTGGTATAGTTGGATAGGTCGATAAAATGGGGTTTTAGAAAAAATTACATTTATTTATCTACATACATTCGAGTGATTCTTTTCATCCTATCTAAAACTGTTGCGATATATTTTTGCATTTCTGATAGAGTGCCTTCATCGGTCCGTAGCTCGACAGGACCAACGATATGAGGGTGAGGCACTTCATCAGGATTTGGAAATCCGTCTCACTTCGGCTCTTAAAGTAGCCCGTCTGGTAGCCATAGTACTGGGTCACCAGTGCGATCACAAAGCACGCGAATCCCAGGAAGTTGTGGAACGTCTTGTTCAGCAATGGTGTGATTAGCTTCTTGATGCGGCTGGAGAAAAGTGCAGCCAGTCCCGAGGACATGGCCAGAATGCACAGTACGAAGGCGGTCATCCCTGTTGGCGAGAAGGGAATCTATTAGTGAGTGCCTTTTAGGATTTTTGTTGCCTGTTAGGTGATCATTAAATGTACTACTAAAAAGATAGTAAGAAAGCGATAAAACTAAAGTAAATATGGAAAATGGGGGCGTTTGTTCAACAAATAACAAATTAAGTACTAGCTTAGACTGGGAAGCACCAAGAAATGGATCCTTGGAACTATTCTATTCCACTGTTTTATTCTAATGTATTAGACATCTGCTGCTATTTAATAGGCATTGTGCGTGTCTGTACTCTACTCACCCAGCCTCCCATGTGTCGATTGCAGCAAAAACCCCTTTTGAATCATCTTGATAAGAGCACCAGCTGCCCCGCAACCGCCTCCCAAAGTCAGGAGCACCCAGTGAATGGTGGTCTTCGTCTGGCGCTTGTATCCATTTGTCAGCACATTGCCGCCGTAGTGGATCATGACGCCCTCGGCCATGAAGAAGGAGAACTGTGGTGTGGAATGAAGATCTTCAGTGCCCGCTTAGACGGTGATGGTGATCCCCCAACTATTTACCCCGATGGTCACTAGCCAGGCATGCAGACCCGTGCCCGAGAGCCCCGTTCGCAGCGTGAGATAGGAAATATAGATGGTGATAAATCCAATGCACATCTGGTTGAGAACGTTAAGGAAGTACTCCAGTCTCTGGAGGCGATTCTCGGCCTCGTGGCCGGACAGGGAACCGTGGGCCATTTTCGAATAGCGACGCGGGGATTCGATCGGAATAAATGTGGGTCGGCGTGGCGTATCCGTCCGGAGCGTGCTGCCGTAGTCGGCGGATGTCTGAGTTCTACTAAGCACTGGCTGCTTACTCTCGGACATTGTGTAGTTTCAGTTTTCAGTTTTTCGCTTGCCGGCCTTTATCAGTGCGCGCTGGAATAATGTTATTTTCGTGTTAACATTCATACATTTGTCGACTGATAATAATGCCTGCCACTTTTCACAGACAAATTGCGGCAAATTTTTTATTATTGGCAAAACCAGTCGTGTGCTCAAGCTACGACAGCAATTAAAGTTTTAGAATTCGACCGATACGATACGCTCAATGAACTTGGTTAATCAAACCATTTGGTCGAATGTTTATGAGCAACTGGCGAAGCCATTCTTGCAGCGTCATTTACAAGTTGACTGGACTTGACCACAAGATTATTTAACTCGCCATTCCTATTCATATCGGTTTACGCTCCGGGAAGCTATCAAAGTGCAGCCAAAACCGCAACTAGACCTTCGCTCGTATGCCATTTTCAAATTTGCGATGCCGCGCAAAGTCTTGCTGCGATAGGTATTCGTTTCAATTTGCACTTATCAACACTAAACTAAAATTTAATGCAACAGTGATGGCCGTTTAGCTCTAAAATATCTATATATATCTAAGTCAATGTGCAATATTTGGTACTGCGTTGGTTCCTAAAAGTACGTTGCTTTTTATTGAGAGTTTCTTTTTTATTCCATAAAAAAACCCATAAAGAAAGCTTTAGAATTGGACGGATTGCCAACCCCTCAAAATACGTTGCATACCTAAATTGCTTATTTGGGTGCCATAACATTTATCTTTTGCAAGTGAGCGTATGCGTAGTTATCTTTTGCAATTACGTTTTTATACTTTAAGGTGCTACGTAAGCCCCCCTTCTCTTTGCAAGAAGAAAACCAAATATTTAATATTTATTTAACTGATAAAAGCAATTCTTGCTTGACATATTTTATTTTTTGACAGTAACACGGTCGTTTGTTTTAGTTAAATTGTGAAACACATTCTTTTTTTGGAACTTAGAGAAAAACCCAAAAAAACGATATATTTTAATGTAAATAAGTCGTAGTCATTTTTTATTTTTTTCTTAGTCATTTGATTTATCCTTATGATAACATTAGTTTAATATATAAATAGCAAATAGTCTAGCTTAGCTTAAGTGCACTATAGATATACAGGATTAGGGATAATCGACAGGCGTTCCTAACTGGCCAGGCTACCAATCTTCTGGTAGAGCGACTTAATGGCGCCAATGCTGGTTAGGACCATTAGGACCATAGTGACGACCTGCATGAGGACAACGAAATCCTGTCCTTGTCCCCTGAAAATTCCAGTCTGTGTGTATCCGTAAAACTGCGCCATCATGGCGATCACGAAGGCGGTGAAGCTGAGGACCACATGGAAGGTCTTGTTGACCAAGGGTGAGATGGTCCTGCTCAGGCATCTCGCCAGGAAGGCGACCAGTCCACTCAGCAATGAGATCAGACACAGGACGAAGGCGGCGAAACCCAGGCGGGCATGTAACGTGACGCTGATTGACCAATCGTCACGTATTAGTTGAATCAAACAGCCGGCCACGCCCATGCCTCCCCCAAGGATCTGAAGGACCACGTGAAAGGCAGTCTTGTAATTCCGGGAGTAACGCACAGTTAGCCAACTGCCGTCGTAGAAGCACATCATTCCCTCGGCCATCAGGAACACAAAACCGAAGGTAACCAGCCAGGCATGCAGGCGAATGCCCGAGAGGTCCTGGCGCAAGCAGGTCCAGCTGATCCAAATGGTGACGAATCCTATGCACAGCTGGTTGATCACATATAGCGCCGATTCTATATGCTGGAGCACTGAGGTTGGTTTTGTTTTGTCATCGCTCATTGTGGCGTTGCTTTAGAATTGTTTCACAGAAATTGTAATTGCAATTTCAAGAAATTGGTAATTGAAATTTCAAGAAATTGGAAATTTTAATTTTAATTTCACAAACACTGTTATTGTAGTTTAATTTCACAAAAGTTGTATGTTTTTAACCTAGTTTCATATAAATTCTAGGAAAAGATGCAACCTTTAAATTCCTATTGTAGTTGCCAGGAATCGCTTAAATATCCTTTTTAAGGATTCTTATTAATCGTTTTCCAATAAATAAATGAATAGAGCCTTTTGTTTCAAAATTCAAAGGATTTTTAAGGATTCTTCCTTATGTGAACTACCTTTTTCGACTATCGATCCGCCGTGCATTAGCTATTACAAGCCACTATGCGCAACTGAGGTTTTTATTGCCTTCACAATGGCTTTGTGACTTTCACTAGACTGACATACAATTTGTTTGCTATCGAGTTATCAGCGAAACATTTTGGGTGCCCCATTCTAATGCAGTTGACTTAAAGGATTATACAATATTATTGAGTGGTCGGGGCTGCATGTACACGTTCGCAGTATCGTCGGCGAGGAGATCTAATCGACCTTATCGACATCCATTCATTCACGCATCGATGCCGGGGCTTTCGGCACCGAAGTAAAACAGGATTACCATTCACGGGCGCTCGAATATGCGATCGCACTCACGTTGAACATTCCACGAAAACGTCATGAGCCGGGGTCTAAATTTAGAGGGGTTATTAATATTAATTAGACTCTCGTCACTCGAGTGCTCGCCCACTCGCGATCCACTTATTGATAATATACATAATACTCATGTAGTCCTCCTGTCGGATCGCAAGTCAGCAGCGCCTTATCGGAATGCAAAATCGCACGTACCAGATAAAAGTTACCACCTACTTGAAAATATAGAAACATTGTTGATGTCTTTGGGCCAAATGTCTGAGCAGGCAAGTTGAACCTTAGCCAGTCAATAAGTCACTAAGACCGAAACAGATAGATTCTGAACCATCCACGCGCCTTAAGCACTGTGGTTGTGATAAACCATACTCATTTTGATCAAATTAGCTAGCGCAATGTTTACAAATACTTTTTGCTGACTCAGCGGTTTCATATCGGCGATCTGACATTGAAGGTGATTAAGGTATATTGGATTTGACTTTGAGTAGTACCATAAAAATGCGGGCTATTGGAAGCGTGGTGCCCTGATTAATATGACACGGCTTGATTTACGAGGCTGTGGACTCAAGACTGGAACTTTAAGTGCCTTTAAAGTCGTCGAGCTCCAATTTTAATATTGATAATATTCGGTTGCCTTCCGGCCATAATTATCATAGATAACTAAACTGGAAGGCTTAAAATTGGTCACTTCATGTGTTATGTACGCCTCGACGGGAATGCATTTGCTTTCATTCTTGGCCAGACTTTCGAAGTGGACAATGACCACGGAGTCTTCATTCTTGGTATCCACGGACTGCGTGAAAAATGGATAATTTGACGGGGTTATATTATCATTCAAAGAGTTGCAAACTCACCCCAACTCCTTCGACATCCCGAATTCTCTTGAAGCTCGATTTATCCGAGCTGTATCCAGAGATCAAGGACACCTCCAAAACGGCCATATTCGAGGCATTTGTGCTCCTCTCCACGAACTCCACGCACACGACTGCCTCCATTTTCGATGACAAACTGCCGGACTTGAGCGTAGTCTGAATACCGAAGCTTGGATTTTACTCCTTCACCTTCTCCTTGACTTCGTAACCATAACATATCTGGATGAGAGCTCCCCAGTTCCCTTGTGTCCGAACCTCCAGTCGTTTGGTGTCCTGATGGAAGTTAATCGGCTGGGTCAACAGATTGAATGCCACCAATTTTTCGGATATGTCTTCGTTGCTGATGCTCACTTCCCAAGCCGTTGGATTGTAGTCCCACTTTTCAGCATACTCAATCAGGGCTGTGAGGCCAACAACTGTCTTCTGGCTGGACTCGAATTCTCCATGAATATTTCTCTGGTCTAAAAACCATCGAACGGTGCTGATTGCTGACTCTGGCCTATCTACTTTCGAAGCCATGAGGAGCAGGGCATATAAGGTGATCTCCACATCCTGAGGACTTCCGTTCCGCACATCCTCTGCCCACCAAATTTGATCATTTTCCTGCATTGCCACGGATCTAAGTTGCGACACAAGTTGATCAGATTCCGGAGCCTGCGATGCGTATATGGCCATCGATTTGGCCAATGTCAATGTTTCATCTGTTTCATCGATCTAAGGAAATTAACCGACTTGTTTATGGCTATCGTATTGGGTTTGGCTTGTTTCTGGAGAGCCAACAGGACACTGGATGTTAAGAAGAGAGTACTGCCGGATCTTGAGAAGTATTTGAAATCCTCCGTGAAACTTCCGTCTTTATGCTGGCGGCTAAGCAGAAATCTGTATCCCTTTTGCAAAATGGTACGATCTATATATATGAGTGCCCTAATGTCGTGCAAATATCGCAGGACGTAAGAAGTAAACCAGATGGATCCATTGGCTTTCGGAGGGTCAAAGTAGCTAAAGCTTCCATCTTCGTGGAAATAGTTTAGTATCTTTTGATAGCCCTCTCTGAAGTTACTTTTGATTCGGGTGTGCAAAGCTTTATCGAGCTTTTTGGTTCGATTAAGGTAGTTCCACACCAAAAAGTTGACTAACATTTTGGACATGGTCAGTTCGCCAGTGCCGTCCGGTATTGAACTATCCAAGTTTTGGAGGATCGGGACAAGAGGGTCACTAAATAAACTAAACTCGACCAGTCTGGAGTTTGGGAGGTCCATATGAAAGCTGCTTCTGTACTCCTGATTGTCCTTTAGGTTCACTAAGAGGGCACGATTGCTATATTCGATTTCTCTTTCCTTGTCTTCGATAATCATTAGCGACCTATAAACAGTAGTGTATTTAACTGAAGAGGTTGCTCTAAAATCGAGTGGAATAAAGTTTCCTGTGTACTTGGGGCAGAATTTAAAAAAAAACACGCTTTTGGCTCCGTATTCGTCGATTTCAAAAAGTTGTCTCTGACTATGTTCCAAGGAATCTTCAAACCCATATGCTTCATTATCCAGTGCCAACTCCACTTTAAAAAAAAAACAGGTAAAAAACAGGTTGACGATCAAAACCGGAATTCTGACCGTTTCTCCTAGTTTCACTGAGTACGGCAAGTGAATGAAGAGCGAGTAGGGCTTGATTGTTCTGATTTGTGTAAGGTTACTTTGGAAGATACCCAATCCT
Source organism: Drosophila melanogaster (assembly GCF_000001215.4). Taxonomy (NCBI): domain Eukaryota; kingdom Metazoa; phylum Arthropoda; class Insecta; order Diptera; family Drosophilidae; genus Drosophila; species Drosophila melanogaster. The sequence goes on along the minus strand of NT_033779.5, from coordinate 19,561,077 downwards.
TTTTCCGGATGCAAAGAGAAACCCTTGACTATCCAGGTGCCCAAGGTGTCGGGAAGCTTTATTTCCAGATCCGTCACCTCTTTCTGGGATTTTCTTATATCCGTAAACAGCCAAGTTTCAGTAGTTTTCATAGGATATCGTAGGGGAGATTTTCCATATTTGACCGATATCGAACGCGCAGATACGTATTTGTCTGCATCAAATAAATTCCATTAGGACTCTATTGTAATAAAGTATTTTTATATAGTTACCCATGTCGAAATATCGAAAAATTCTTTCCTTGATCTGCGCGTTGGTCATGGTGACGAGACCAAGACGCGATCCGGGAATATCTTCGTAGGTGTGCAAGTAGACATCCTCCAATTGCTCTTCCAAATAGGACAGATCGATATCATGATTCCTGGGAAGTTCCGTTGGGGGCTTGTTAAATAGCAAAGCATTTGACAGTTTATTGGTGTAAAACTGATAATCAAGATTGTCATGTTTTATGTCATCTGTCTTTATTCTCCCTGAAATCCTTTCGTCGATCGCCAGGATACCGACATAGGAATTGGTTTCCGTTCTGATTCTTAGCTTGATTTCTTCTTCAGGATATCCAGTGCTTAGAGCAGAAAGACTCATGAGAACTTTGTATTGCGACTTGGTGTACTGAAGGACACCCTGATCGTCCACATAGTAGGCGTAGATATTAAAATGGGGCGCTGTGAGATGCCTAGGTGAAGTTGTAAACCGTCTTGGGCTCGTCGAACTCAACTCTTTCGGTGTGGAGTATAAGACTACGGGCAACTATGTTGTATATGAAGTACGTGATGGGTGCGTTGGAATTCAGGGTCACCCGGAACTCATCGCCAACAACCAAAGCACCTGGAAAACCTTTGTCATTCTTGCGTCCATGGATCTGAAGGAAGAAATTCACATCTATCCGCGGTGTGAAATAAGCATTTGTCACATCTATCATGAAGCCCATCGATTGTGCAATTGTTTGCTGGATTCGCTGTTCTTCGCCCTTATACTCCACTGATATATCGTAGTATGCCAAATATTTATCGTTTTTTGGGAAATCAGAGAGGTTTGCCTGGAATACGTAAAGTCCCGATTTATTCAACTGGCCGTCGAACTCAAAACGCTTCCTTTCGTCAACTTTTCTCAATTTCGTGAAATAGCAATCCCCTTTTTCCATTTCTTCGCTGTAAATAAGCTGGAATGGATTTAAAGCAATATAACGATTTTCAAGCAAGTAAACGTATGTGGTCTTAGTGACTTTTTCCCCACTATCACCATCCTCCACCGCCGCCTTTATTGTGGATATATACGTGGTCTGGATTGGAGCTTTGTGCTTGGCAATGTCGGTCAGATCTATGTGAAAGGTGTCCAGACCTTTGACCACGTCACCTTTTGCTGTTATTATTCCGTGTTTAACTTAATCTTAATCTTCTCTTCCGTTCAGGGGATTGCAACTTAAATTATTTAAAAAACCATACATACTACTTCCCAACTTACTTGGCTCTAAGAACTATCTTCATCTCGTTCTCCTTTATACTGGAGAACTTAGGGCTTTACGTAAAGAAAGGTGAATGTACTCGATCGAGCTCCGTATTCGGCACCATCTGCATCTTCGAGACTCAACTCCCACTGTCCACGAGTTGCCTTCTTGGACAAGTGAAATTGCCCGGATAGATACTTTGTCAGTTACTTTGCTTTTCCTGGCCTTATCAACCTTATTTCTTTCGGGATCCAAGAGGCAGATAACCACATCTTCGGCATAAGTATCTGGTCGAAGTTGTTCATTTAGAACCAAAACGCGATAGTTGATCATATCTCTAGGGATATAATCGTCCTTGTCAATTAGTATGATGACCACTGGAGTATCGTGTTGGAAGTAAAGACTAATGGAGTTCTGAAACTTAAGCCCCGACACTCCTTCAGCAGTCAGCGCACAGTCACCCGAGGAAATGTCAGGCACTTTAAAGGTGTCCTCTTTAATCTCTCGGTCCGTGGGTAGATCCACGGTTTGGGAAGCATTATGAGATGGCAAGTTTCAGGATGACTGGTTCTTTGGTGTGATAAACGGCAACGGTTACTTTAAAGTCCCGATTAGGGATTATGGTTAAGGGCGCCACTACACTATACAGTCTAAAAATGAATGAAGATGTGCAGAATATTATATTAATTTAATCCCTTATACTATAAGTAAAAATATTCTTAAGCTTTTCTTGACTCTGAGTATCTTTGTGAAATGAGTAGATAGTTAAATAGTACTGTAGTGTTAAAATGATTTGTCGTCAGAACTTTAGAATATATATATGATTATATGATACAAACAAGCTTTTCAATTTTATAGTGTTAAATAGTGTTTAACTTACCCCACATTGCTTGCCAGTACATTAAGGTTAAACCACGAACAAAATATACAAAAAAGGACTTTTAAGCAACTAAAAAAACTCATCGTTAAATTTTCAGACACTTAAATTATCATATTCTTCGAAGGATAAAACAGAACTAAATGTGCTGCACTCACAGCAGAACCCTGATTGGTTAACTGGACTGGTCAATGGACCCATCGTCTTAGGATTGCACCTCCCATCCTAACCCAAAGTCACCAGTCATTCCTGTTCTTCCATATATATTATATAATTTTAGTGTGGGGTTTTAAGCTAATTAAATTCAAGTGTCGTAACTAAAATAACTAGAGTGCAGTAATTTGTTTATATACTTCAAGTAACAAATTATTTGATCTTCATCTCCCAAAAAATTAAGTAAAAAATTGTTGTTGATCAATACTTCCATGAATGGTAGTTATAATGGCATAATTTCAAGTTGATAATCAAACTCAAATATGGTACCATAATTATTTACTTGTTATATCTTATTATTAAGTGGTCTTACTAGTAGCGTAATCGTAGAGGACAACTGAGGATGGGCTTTGATTGTCCACCTTATGGGTTCTATAGGCAGCGATGGGAATGCACTTGGTGTCGTTTTTGGGCAGATTGTTAAGGTAAACGACCACCATTGAGTCTTCATTTTTGGCCTCCACCAATCGAGAAGGAAATATTGGAATAAGTATTTTCCAAAATCATTTCCCCTAGAACTCACCTTTACGCTTCGATTCTCTCGGATAGCCTTAAATATATTTTTATTGGCGGTGTATTCTGAGGGCAGGGATGTCTCCAAAATGGCCAAATTGGATTCCTTGAACTTGTTTGTCTTCATCCTCGTATTCCACAAAAACTTTTAATTCCTGTTTGGCTGGCGTTGTTTCTGAACAGAACAGTGAACCGAACTTTGAAACTGGGGTGCGATTGCTATTTAAGAACATTGTACTGATAGCTTATCCGATTGAAAGCTGGTCCAGTGCTTTTGGCTTGGGAGTTGCTTCCCTAGGGAAGCTTAATCTTCTGGAACATTGGCATGTGGTCCGATTTGAATAGCAATGAGTTCTTATTTAGTTTGCCCGACCTTGAAGCAGTCACATCATAATTTGCCGCCCTATACTTGGCTTTATCATTAGATTTTACTAAAGCTGTAAGACTCAAAACTGTTTGTTGTCTATAGGCGAAACCATCCAAGTTATATTTGCCATAATGTTCCGAATCAGTATCGTTGACGAAAGATTCGTCCAAGTTTTGAATATAATAATAATACACTGATTGGGAACTAAAAACACTATTCCATTCCCAGTGACCATTTGACCGGTGAGGTTATCTTCTACAGTTGCTATTACTTTTGCAGTCAATATTGATTCCATTTGGGGGATATCCTTGTCAGTCAGATTAATCGTAAAGTTTGTCTGGAATTTGGCCAAAACTCCACTGGCTTTTACTGTGCGAGTCCAGCGAGGTAAACATCTTAGTTTTTGTCTCGAATCGATTTGTAATTCTGTCTTGATTTTCAAACACGTTCCTCGGGAAGAATTGAAAGAGTTTTGAAATTTATAACCCATTTCTTGTGCAGCCACTTACCTTGTTTTAACCTCTATTTGCAATACAAATTTGGTTACATTTATCTGCTTATGCAACTTTTGGTTTCGATGAGGATCATAATAGATTTTTGCAGGCTGTCTCGCCTATCTCGATGTTGCAACTCCGTTGCGACTCCAAGTGACTTCAAGTAAATTCTTTTCGATTACGGTAAAACAACTAATCTGTTGCACAGACTTTCACCCAGTGTCCCATTTAACAATGAAGATCTCCTCCATCTAAGTTTTAGTAAGATTTAACCAAGCTGAATAATAAGTGAATAAGCGCTTAACAATCATTTTTAATTTAGGGGTTCTCTTAATCAATGTTTGATCACCTAATGGCTTTTTATTCGTCAACTAGCTTGATGCTCAGAAGCATTCCCATTTTCTCGAGCTCCATAAATAAGTGCAATCCAAATTGATTCTTTGTATCCCAGAACTCAGAATCTGAAAGTCCCTTCCTTTACTTGTTAGTTGAAGAACTCCCTAACTGAAAACTAATTACGATAAAACAATCAATTGGTTTATGGTCCTTATAAACTGTTTCTACATTAAGATTTGGACATTAGCACACTGACTGATGCGTTTCGTCACTACGCTATAACTCTTATGTAACCCAAAGCAGTAAAAGAGACATTTTGTATATACATTATAATCACAATTTTATTTTAAGTAAGGATAGAAAGTATTAATGATTCCTTTTGGTTTGGATACTCTAGCACTTGCTCTTGCAGTCGTCACCCTCGCAAATGTCGCAGAGCTTCGACTTGATGGAGTAGTATTCGGTGGCCTTCTTGTTCGTGTCATAGTAATCGTAGAGGACCACCGATGATGGCTTCTGGTTGGCCACCGCATGTGTTCTGTACGCCTCTATGCGAATGCATTTTTCTTCGTTCTTGGCCAGATTCTCGAAGTATATGACCACCACGGAGTCACCGTTCTTGGTTTCCACCAACTGCAAAGCGAATAATTTATAGGTAATTGAAGAGAAAAGTGTACAGGTATTAAGGATTCTGAAACTTACCCGCACACGTTCGATGTTCCGGATGTCGGCGAAGCTATCCTCATCAGCAGTATAACCAGACGGCAGGGATACCTCCAGAATGGCCATGTTGGATTCCTTGGACTCGCCCTCCTCCACGTAGTCCACGCAGACGCTTAGTTCCAAATTGGCTGGCGACGATTCCGGCAAAACGGTGGTCTGAATCTTAAAGCTCGGCTTCGGCTCCTTCTCCACCAAGTTGTATTGGTAGCTTATCTGGACCATAGCAGCTCCAGTTCCCTTGGCTTCAAACTCCAGCGACTTGGTGCCCTGTGGGAACTCGACTGTCTGGAGGAGCAGGTCATTTTCCTCCGATGTGTTGAGCTTCTCGGTCTTTTCACGCTTTCCCTTGTTGGAAACGGTCACCTCCCACTTGGCCGCCTCGTAGCCCGACTTCTCAGCGAACTTAATGAGGGCGGTGAGGCCGACAACCGTGTCCTGGCTGGAGGCAAATCCTCCGAAGCCATTACGCTGGGCGATCAACCAGCGAACGGTGTTCAGAACAGAGTCGGCTGTCTCCTGGTCTGAATCCAGAAGGGAAAGCAGCGCATATGATGTGATCTCCACATCCTGACTCCAGATCCAACACCACCAGCGTCCGCAGTTCTTGGAGGCACGCAGCTTATCCAGATCCTCGGTCCACCAGGTGCGATCGTCCTCGTGTTTGGCCAGGGACTTAAGACTGGCCACCTGCTTGGCAGCTTCCGGCGCCTTGGCCTTTTGCAGGGCATAAATGGCAATGGATTTGGGCAGGAGCTCAATGGACTCGGCAGTATTGGCGCTCAGATAGGCAACCGCCTTGTCAATGGCAGCCTGGTTCGGTTTCTCCTCCTCCAGCAGGGCGAGCAAGGAATTTGCGGTCAATGTCAATAGAGATCGCTGGGAGCTATAGAAATACTCTCCGTGTTCCGTGAAGCTACCATTTTCTGCCTGTCGAGTTAACAGGAATTCGTAGCCCTTGGCCAGGATCTGCTCATCCAAGTCAATTATATCCTTGATCTTGCTAAACGAGCGCAGCACATAGGCCGTCAGCCAGGTGGAACCATTGCGCACTGGATCCTCCTGCCTCCATTTGGTGGGCCCAAAGGAACTGAAGCTGCCGTCGTCGTGGCGATAGTGCAACATATGTTGGTATCCGTCCTGCAGATTCCTCTTGATGCGAGTGTCCAATGCAGGTGTGAGTTTCTTGATGCTCTTCAGATAATCCCTCACCAGATAGTTGGGCACCAATTTGGACATGGTCTGCTCACCGCAACCGCTGGGCAATCGCAACAGGTTCTCAAGGTTCTTGACCACTGGTCCCAAGAGATCACCCACCAATCCGAATTCCACACGCTCGGAGTCGGGGACCACATCCTCCGGCACTTCCAGCTCGAAGGTGTTCTTAAACTCACCCGTATCCTTAAGATTGATAAAGAATGCCCTGTTCTGGTACTGGGTAATTCCTTCGGGCACTACCTTTAGCGGCTTGTGTATAGCATCTCCGGCCAGCGGTGAGATGGCCTTGAATTTCAGCAAAATATTTCCAATGACCTTGGGTCGGATCAAAAATGAGGCTCCTGCCGCTTCGTTGGCGCCCACTCTGATGTTCTGCGTACGCTTCTGGTCACCAATAACCTCATTCGAGGCATCCACGAAGTCATACTCTTGATCCTCGTTGTCCAGGGTCAGTTCCACGTCCAGTGTCTTGGGCAGGTAGTTAAAGACCAGTGCCGGTACATTGATCACCTCACCTCGCTTCACGGAGTATGGCAATCGAACGGAGACAAAGAACGGCTGGAATGTCTTGATATTTGTCTGATCATTGGTGACACCTAATCCCTTCTGGGGATGCAGTGAAAAGCCGGTGACCACCCAGTTGGTGATCGTATCGGGTATGGTCTTTACCCACTTGAACACCTCCTCCTCGGTGCTCTCGATATCGGCAAAGATCCAGGTCTCTGCGAAATTCTTTCGCACTACTGGTGCTGCAGATGCAGACGCACTTTCGGCGGAGAATCCCACGGCCTGAGTTGGTCCGCCAGCACCGGAATGGAATACATGACTATCATGTGCCACTGTAGTCTTTCTCATGGCGAAAGAGCTTCCACCAAATCCTTCTGTAACTTCCAATAATTGCAAATTAATGTGGTTTATTATTATGACAAATTTATACGTACGAATATTGTAGTCTGGGGCGGTGCGATTATAGAAGAAATAGGCATTGGTCATAGTCACGACTCCAGTTCGCTCTCCGGGGTAGTAGGAGTATCCACCCTGCCAGGGAGTTGAGGTGTCATAGCCATTTAGGCGCCAGTTGAAGGATTCCTTGTTCAAATCGTTGTTGCTGCCCAGCAGAAGGACACTCTGATCGACGGCCAACAATCCAACGAATGACTTTGGCGACGTCTTGATCTCCAGTGCAACGTCGGCACCCGGTTTAACTTCCGCGGGAGCCTTGATTTCGATCTGGTTCTGCAGCTCGACCTCCACACTGAATGTTTCCTCGGTATATCGGAACTCTCCTGTCTCATCCACGTAGTAGAAGTACACCCGACCATAGGGAGTAGTGAGGAAAGTGGGCTTAATGGTTACGTTGACGGTCGTTTGGGGTTCCGCGAGGTCCACACGTTTCGTTTCCAATATGTTTCCACGTCCCACAATGTTGTACACAAAGTATTTGAGCGGACGACTGGAGTTGAGGATTACTTGATACTCCTGCCCGATCTTGAGGCTGCAATAGAAGTATTGTATATGGTTATTTAAAATCGTGGAACCCTTGCTCAACTCAACTGTACTCACTTCCAGACGTCCTTGGGCCTCTGAACTTCTGCCCTGAACCACTCCTTTTCCTCTTCAGAGCTAGGATTTTCAATCTGTTTTGGTTCCCTGTAGGGATAAGTGGTGTACAGATCTCGTTTTTCATCGACGAACTCCAGCTCAATGCTATAGTAACGAGTAAAGTTGGCGATATCCGGCAAATCGGGAAGAACCACCTTGAAAGGCGCCACACCAGACGCATTCAAATGGCTTTCAAACACAAACGTTTTCTTCTCAATCGTTGGCAATTCCGGTTCTTGATGATCTGTTCCAAAGGCATAGAAAGCATAATTGCGTCGAATTCCTTCAGTGAACTTGGCCTAGAGTTAAAACGAATTTATAAGTAGTGACAGATCTCTTAAGATTTCTAACCCACCTTCACAACAGACTTGGTGTCTGTAATTAGTGAGCCGTCGACATATGTAATCTTGAAGTTAAGTTCATGTTCCTTGTCGGGCTTGAAGGAGAAGCAACTGGAGTAGTCAGTGCAGGACATCTCATACCGATAGGGGTACAGCTGCACACCGCCTGTTTCATTGAGCTTCACGCCGGTGAAGTCTTCCTCCACGGTAGCCGTAATCTGGGCATATGAAGAAGAGGTCTTGTGCGGCAGATAACTGGCGAAGTCCTTGAGATCCATGGTCAACTTGGCCTTGCCTCCGACCATGTCGGCGGTGCCAACAACAGAATGTCCGGGGTAGTCCGTTTGCACTGTCTTGCCGTCCACATTCTCCCAACTGCTCGTCGAGTCCAGATGGACATTGACAAGAACTTTACCATTCACGGGCTTACCATAGGTGTAGCTGGGGGATAATGCTGATATAAGAATGTCCTAAAGCATAAAACTTCCGGTAATACTTACTTGGCCTTCAGGACGACATTGAACTCGCCATCTCGCACTGAAACCTGCTGCGTGGCATCCATTTTGACGGAGTACTTGGGCAGCACGTACTTCTCCACCTCAAAGTTGACGAGCTCATCCGAGCGATGCCAGCGATGACCAAATCCTCCAAATTGTTTACGACCCCCAAAGTAAATACCTCCGTCGTGGTGCTGATCTCCATTCTGAACATGAAGGGACCAGGAGCCCAATGTGGCGAACTCGGAGAGCTCGAATTTGCCAGTGTAGACGCCACCGGTGGTCTTTATGTGTTTCTCCTGCTTGATGCGGTTCCTTTTGGAGTCCTCAAACCAAACCACCACTTCATCCTTAGCGGTATCCGGCCGCAGGTTCTCGTCCAGGAAGATCACACGATAGTTGATAGTATCACCGGGCTTGTACTTTCCCTTATCGGTCTGGATTTTAATGTATGGCTTGAAATTCTCCCAGTTCAGCTTGGTGGAGTTCTTGAACTCCAGTCCCTTGACGCCCTCCGCCGTCAGATTATATTCACCCGCCTCCAATGGGGGCAGTTTGAAGGTGATCTGCTTGAACTCACCGGCAGTGGCTAGTTCCACGGTCTCAGTTTTGTTGTAGGAGGGTCCAGTGATGCCCACTTTCAGGGTGACTGGCTCCTTGGTCTGATGGACAGCCACGGCCACATTGTAGTCACGGTGGGAGTGGATGGTTCCGGGACCCACAATGGTGTACTTGCTGGAAGCAAAGAAAACATCAACATTATTGTCATGAAAAACAAAATAAAATCAAATAACAATTCGGCCATAAAAAATTCCAAGAAGAGAAAAAAACATACACATATCCACTTGGAAATATTTGTAGTATTGTATTTGTATAATATATAGTATTGTATTTCTTGATAGTAACTATAGCTATCAATATTCAAATTATCAATATCAAATTCTTGACCATGCTCTAAGAATTCAAAAATAAATGTATATTGTCTAATCTCTAGGGAAACACAGAAATGAAACTTAAAACCATTAACCTCGACTTGATAATGTTCCCAATCTTTAAAAGGCAGTCTAAGATTCGGTTTAGGTTTTTGAGTTATGGTTTTTTTGATCTGTGACAGCAAATGATGAAATATATATGTATATATATATATAACGGATAATATTCCCAGAACCTGATCTTCTACTGAAAAGTATGAAACCGGCTTAGAGATTACATAATTCCAGCTTTTGCGATTAGCAATCTTTCTCGCACTTACAGTCCCCGATCACGTACACCAATATTGTTAGCCTGAACATCATTAACTTTTTTGGATTAGATTTGTTCCAGCCTTTTATGTTAGACTTCAAGTTTATGACATTTTTAAGTGTGTTCCATAACCCACCTTCATATTCGTTTCTAATTACTAATAATTGGCGGGACAGGAAAAAGTACAGATTTAAGATCGTGTGAAAGATTGATCAGCGAAACCATTGAGGCAAACAAAGTATGTGACGTGATCCTCTTGTTTGAGTAAAAAATATAAAAATCCATATTCAAAATGGCTTACAGTGAAACTCAATTAGCATCATAAGTTGAGCTCAACAAAAATGAAGAAAATAAAACACCCCTCAACAAGGTGAGATTAAAGTGGCGATGGCACCTTCAACTCAAAAATTAAATACCAGATATTAGTTCGGAGTAACTAAACCTCTTTAAAAAAGAAATTCTGAATATTTTTGAAGTGAGTGAATAGTTGTGATCGGACTATCGTACCAGATTTTCAATTTTATTGAATTTCCCCAAATTCACCCTTTTAGGTGCTCATCGTCACTACGTGGACAGAAGTCTAGTGTTTAATCTTATAGGTGTGATAAGGAACGATGTTTAACATTTGCTATATACATAATTATATATCTAAAAGTTAAATTACTATTTGAAAAATGTAGAGCAAAATGTTATTAGGTTAGTGATTTGTAAAAACCGTAAAAAAACTCTCCTATAAATCCAAGGACAAACCAGATGGTATAAACAATTAAGCTAATAGGTGATTTTGCGTATAAATAACAGCTTAATTACCTTGATGTTCATTAAAAACGGCCCTATCTGTATACATATATGCATACCTAATTAATTGAAATATTCGACGACAGCCATACAGTGACTGTGAATATAATAGTGGTAATAAGTAATAAACATAGATAATATAGTTTGGATTGCAGTAATCTGTGTTTAAGTGTTCGAGTGAGACGGGAATCCAACCACTAGCGTATTAGGGAAATGGTTAAAATTTTTAGCCATCAGTTTTTATTCAAATTATCAACCGAATAACCGAAGTAAGAACAATACGTTTTATAGGCCAGCTTTGTAAAGAACTATAGTTTTAGATATCTGGCTTTGATTATCGCCTATATTTTTGCGAATTCCTAACCCGACTCTACTAATACTCTAACCGTAGATGTGTTTTAAAATCGATCCGATCATATAGTATAGTATTTGTGGTATATGGACTTACCCCTCGGCTTTTACCGGTTCCATCGTCTGCAGCAAGGCCAAAATCACACAAAGCGAGACAGCAAAAGCGTCTGCGCGACGCATTTTGATTGGATTGGTGGTCAAATGAGGGCAAAAAGGATGGGAAATAAGAGCACAGATATTATAAGGCTATAATGCGCGGGATCGATGCTGGCGGAAGTTTGGTTAGCGACTGAGCGACTGCGACCGACTGGGATCAGAGCCGAGCTGGGACTGGTTCGGTTCGATGGCCCACGGATTTGTTATAATACCGAGCGACTCTAAAACCCCAGGCCCGGCAGACGAAGCCGAGCTCCAGTGGGGCGAGCAAGTCGTAAAAAAAAAAACTGATAAAAATTATAAGTAAATAAAACTGGCAGAGTGTGTGTTGTTGTGGTGTGTGTGTGTGTGTGTGTGTGTGTGGCGGTGTATGTGGTGCGCCCACTGAAATCGATGACGCGAGTTGGGCAAACAAAACCTTAACAATAATAACATGGCCACAAAAAACGCCGGCACTCCAATATCAATATTCATTCGTGAGTATTCACTTGGGCTAGTTGCCGCTGAAATATCATTCGTAATTTGATTTAAGAAGGAATTTATGGGAATTTACTGGTCAAAGGGATCAAAGATGATTATTTCTAATTATCATATTTACAAATATTACATTTGTGAGTATTCACTTGGACCAATTTCAGCTTAAAAATCATTCGTAATTTGATTTTAGAAGGAAGTTAGGGGAACATACTGTTCAAAAGAATACAATACAGGATGGATTTATGGGAATTTACTGTTCAAAAACACCAAAGATGAATGTTTCTATTTTCATCATATTTTCAAATATTGATTCGAGTATTCACTCGGGCCAGTTTCAATCATAATTGGACTAATAAATGGGAAATAGGGATTTACTGCTAAAAAATTGCAAAAAATTAATGTTTCGAATTTCACCATTTTTAGAAATGAATATATTATATGAATATTACGAATAAAGGGCGAACAAATAGGCGTGACTGTATAGAAGAACAGAAAGTTGGTATTACTGATTGCCCATGAGTGATATTTCAGTTATTTGTCACAGAACTATCGTCATGCAATAGTCAAATTATAACAACTTATTCATATTTCGTGTGGGGTTTTTCGATAATTAACACTTTAATTGTCACCAATAACTGTCGCTTCGTGTTTCGCAATGATTTGAAATATAGATTTTCCTTTTAAATAATTTACGTACATTATCTGGTTTTTGGAAAAGCCCAAATGATTTTTTGCGAAGATCTCGCGTAAAATCCCAATATATGAATTGAATACAAATATTTATGTTTTTGTCGTGTGGCAAATGACGTGCGTGCAATATTATTTGGACTTGTTGATTTGCAGTGTTAACGGAACTGCCTCCTAAATCGAAATACGGAGACCAACTGACTAGGCGTTGTGTACATATATATCGAAAACTCTTTCCTGCTCTCTCTGAGTCAGCTGTTGTTGTTTTGTTAGATGTCGCTCTCTTGATTTGCCGAATGATGACGTCACTTGGCTGTATTTCACACTGCCTTGCAAATGAAACGGGTATATAATGTAGCGATGAGTAATGCCAATATATAAGAGATATTCGCTCAACTGCGTTTCTCTTGGTGATTCCCCGTTTGTTCTTTCTCTCGTGCGGTTCGGTTCCGTGTAATCTATAAGTAGTGATATTGGGTGATATGAATACGCTGCAATCTAGGAAAGGAATTAGCTTTAAAACGCTGTAATTTCATGATTAATTAAATTGTGGTGATGTATGGTGAATTAATTTGCTTGTAACAAGTAATCTTCCTTGGCTTTCACCCAGAAAGTATACTGCCTGCAAAATACGCTCATAATAACTAACTGAATATACAAATATTTTTATGAAAAAACTATTTTTTAAAGCTATTGTAAAGCTAATACATCATATGTATATGCAGGCAGGAATAATTGAATCTTGAACCTTTTTTTGTGAACTGTATACGTAATAATATTGAAAGTTCGCAAAGCTGAACAAAATGTTTTATTATTCCAAATTCCTAGTCGGTATATTTTAAGTTTGGAGAGCCGAAAAACTGGCATCTACATACATAAATATGAGATAGTAAGGCATACATGGACATGTGTCGCGATTATGTCTATCTCTTCGGTTAATCACTAAAGTAAATGAAAATAGAAATGAATCCACAGAACTATCTATGGTACATATGTAGAGCTACTCAAACTCTGCTAATCCTCTCCTTCAAATCTCATAACGCTACCTCAAAAAAATGACCAATTTAATAGATATTATTTTTGTAGTCGGATAAGTATGAAAATTTATTTAACCGTATATTTTGTATTAGTACAAATGCGCTGTAGGAAAGTGTTATTGTGGGATATTCCCAATCATATTGTTCGCTTCTTATCTTTCTATTTGTTTCTCCTTTTGCTGTTTATTCGTCTCGCATTTGCTTTTGCTAGCAATTTCACAACATCGATCATCGAAATCAACTATTTAGGGTGGACCTAAAAAGCACAATTTAACGTAGTTCAGTCTACGTAAATATATATTCTAAACGCAGAACTTGAAATAGAGAGATTATTCAACATTCGGTTAGATTTGTTATTACTTAATTTGATCTTTAATTAGGAAATGGCAACACCCTTGACTCTGTTTTTGGGAATCACTCATGGTGTATTCACCATGATTAACGCCGGTCAATTATCCAATCCGGTTTTAGATTGCTCCAAAAATACCGATAATCGCATGTCGTCCAGCTGGAGAGCAATGCCAATCGCTGCCACCTGTGGCCGCTGCCGCCTTTCCCGCCCCAAGGTGAAAAACACGTGAACGGGTCGATCCGCTGAGTCACTTTTTGCAAACGCCGCGCTCCACTGGCTTTGAAAGTTTGATTTTTCGGATAACGCTGGCGGAGCTTTCGATGGCTTTTTCCAGCTGTTCCATGCCGTCAGACTCTCAAAAGCGTTCTAACAACCGCCACGAGCAGTCGCGATCTTCGGTTTCGGTTTATGGTGCCCAAATACTTGGATTCGTCTTATCGGTTCTACGTGCGCATCTCACGTAGCAGATAAGTGATTTTCGCACAGCTAAGACATCCTCAGCATAATGACAACTGCCGAATTGCAAGGTTCCTATGGAGGCCTCTACTTTGGCTTCTGCACACTGATCTCGCATGTGCTTCTGGCGGGGATCACCGTAGCCATTGTTTACAAGTGTCTGGTGCTCAAATTGGTGCACACCGCCGGACATGCCTTCTACTGCACAATCGGCGTAAGTATTTTGATTTCGGATATTAAAAGATTTAGAAACATATGTGAAAAAGTGAAAGTTTGAGGCCACGGTTAACAAATAATCTAATGGTTTCAAGGATATATATTTCTCGAGTGAGAGTTTTCTGTACCCGGAAGACCTAAATATAAACTGGTTTACTATCTCCTGAAATTTTTACCCGTCCTAAATCATTGTTCCATCTATCTTCTATTTCATTATAGTTTGTGTTTTTCATGGGCGAAGCATTGCTGGTCCGGAATAGCGCATATTTGGAGTCCTCGTTGGGTCCATTGAACCTCAACCGCCTGCACGCCGTCCTGGGGCTGTTGGCATTCCTGGTCGGAGCCGGCGGAATCGGAATCAAGACATGGCAGAAGCTGGAGCGCAAACGGGAAGACCCCAATGCCACCGTTCGTCACTTTAAGAGCAACCATGCTTTTTACGGTGTGTTCTCGTCGGTTCTTTTCCCAAATATAATGATAATTTATGCCTCCATCTTTCGCCCATCAGGTATAATCGGTTGTGCTCTTCTTCTGGGTAGCGTTCTGAGCGGTCTTCCGCTGTATTTCATCAACAGTGGCTTCGCCTTGAAAATGCTTCATCGATTTTTCGGATTGTCCGGATTCCTCGTTCTGATGGTATCTCAAATGTTCGGATATAACACGGGATTCGGTCGGCGACAGTGGAAGGCACACCACCAGAAGCTCTTCAAATTTTTCACATTTATTGCCACCATTACGACTGCAAATTACGAACTCCGGAGATTTGTGCGAGATGTTGCCGGCTTGGCGACAGACTATTTTATTGGATCAGATGCAGCAGAAGCTAGAGAAGATCTTTGAGGCTCTTTCGACAAGCGAGTAGTGTTCACACTGGAATATCAATACTACAGGAAACGAATCGAATTCCGAAACACAGTATTGTGGATTTGTGTATCACTCAAGAAATAATTCGAGTGCTTTGCGGATTTGAACTCTGAAAAACCAGAATCGATTTATACCATACGTATAAACACATTATCTAAGTGGAGGAGGCTTTTGTTGTCTGTCAATCGTACTCTACTAAACAAAACCATATCAGGTATAAAGCAGGCATTTTAAATCATTTTACTTTGTGCCTTTATTGCAATTTCACACATACATATATATACGATAACATTTTGTTGATTATTTAAAACATAACATATATCTATTTTCACATTTATTTTGGCTACGAGATAAATCTAGCACCACAGAAAAACTAAGCTACGTAGTAAACTGATACGATAAAGTAAAATCCCTTTTTCATTGGGTTCTATAGATATTGAAGATACATTGTAGATATATCGATATTGAATATGAATATTTAGTTGCGGTTCTGCGATACGTTCATTACGTCCAAGGCAGCTGAGATATTGCCCTGAACCGACTCTAGGAGCTGGGTTAGCCAGGCGCCCTCGTTGCTGAAACCCATGGCCATCATGGCATGGATCGATTTATTGATGCTTTCATCTAATTAGGAGACATAATTAATACAAAGCGATTAGTTATTTAATTCGGCACTTACCAGTGTGGTAGACGGGGACCGTGCGCTTGTCGTCGGGAGCTGCTGGGGAGGTGCCGACGCTATTGGTGGTCACCGATGTGGTCGAGGTCGATGTACTCACCGTATCAACTTGAGCAGTCTGGGTGTTGGCCGAAGCCTGCTCCACGCGAGCCTCCTCATTCATGTGCTGACGCAATAGTTCGCCCAGCTGACCAAAATCACGCACCGGCTCCTGAGGAGCAGCAGTGGGATTGGTTGTGTCCAGATTGATCAAGTTACTATTGTTTGCAGAGTATGCATTGTCAATAAGCTGCCACTCTGGATCCAAGCTGTCTGAACGGCGTCTTTCCTGCTCTGTTTCGGTGGTGGTTTCCGATGGCTTAGGATTCAGGG
Source organism: Drosophila melanogaster (assembly GCF_000001215.4). Lineage (NCBI taxonomy): Eukaryota > Metazoa > Arthropoda > Insecta > Diptera > Drosophilidae > Drosophila > Drosophila melanogaster. The sequence goes on along the minus strand of NT_033779.5, from coordinate 19,544,729 downwards.
GCTCTGTCTCAAGCTGAGCATCAGGGATCGAACCAGAAATTGATGGAGTGGCCGACTGGTTAGCAGATGGGACATTAGACTGATTAGCCGATGGAGCGGCAGAGGGAACAGCTGACTGGTTGGCCGAGGATGCCCCCGACTGGCCACTGGATTGACCCTGCTCTTCTGGTTTCTTATTCTCAGCACTGGGAGTCGTTGAGGGCGCAAAAATTCCCGAATCACCGCCCTCAGTGGTATCGATAATCTTGGAAAACATTTCGCTGAAGTTATTAAGGATTTCGATGCCAGCACTCATGTACTCGGGTGGCACAATCTGCGAAATGTTATCCAGATTAATCACTGGAGTAGTTGGCTGAGTGGAACGTGGAGTCGTCACTGGATCTTCGGTTCTAGGGACACTTTGATCAGTGTTAACCTTCTTCGGCTCAGTTGGTTTGGCCTCGGATTCAGCTGCCTTTTCAGCGGTAACAGTGGGCTCAGCTTGTGGAGGACTTTCAGTTTGTTCTGCAGCCTTCGGTTTCTGCGGTTCGGCTGGTGCCGTGGCCGTTGTTGTGTTCAGCGGCAAGTTGGTCATCATCTCGACAAACTGAGTCAAGACTCCGGCATGGCGGCGGGCCTGACGCCGTTCACGGCGACTATCCCTTGCGGGTTCGCCAGCAGGATCTGCCTGGTTCGTCTCCTGAAACGGGCAATGTCCCCTGGAGCGCCGGCCACTGCGGCGTCCCAATCCTGGACCTGTGAACCAGGCATCGACCATACCGGGTCCATTGTTGGTCGGCATGCGTAGCATCAAGTGCTCAGGATGCTTGTGAGCCAACTCGCATTTCTGGCAAAGATCATAGTTGCTGCACTGAACGCACTTGTAGCGGAACCCAATCAAGGGAGCCAAGCCGCAGCCATCGCATTCAACGGCGTCGTGGATGGTGAAATTGCTCGGATCGTCGACAGAAGGAGCTTCAGCGTTGGCCGAAGAACCCTCTTGCTTGGTGGCCTTTGGCTCCTCTACGGGCGCCAGTGGAGCCACCTGAACGTGCATATTGCTCTCGCACTTGGCCAGGAAAATCTCATAGTCATTTTGGTTGACTATTTCGATTTCATCTTTATCAGCGTCTGCAAAAGTTAGAATAGGCAAAGGAAAATAAAATCAATTATGAATCAGTGAAGTTTTGTTATCAAAGGTGAATCACTGAGGGCTCTAGTTAGACAAATTAGCTACAGTTGTGGTTGTACCAGCACAACCCGTTTGATCTATGTAAATGTATATGAGTACATGTACACATACTTTACAAATTAAAAAGCGCGTTAGATGTATTTAAAATATATATGTATAATTCGAGAATTCAGAAATATGTAAAATCAAAAATGTTTTGTATGTGTGCCATTTATGAAACAGTGCATCTAATATGTTGACCACGTTTGTACCATAAAAATATATATGTACATATTTATCAGCTAATGTGTCAACACAATTTTGCCAATGATAAGCATTGAGCAGGAATACTATCTAGGTGAATCCCTGCTTTGTTGGGCAAAGTACGCAATAATTTGGGCTGGTTTTTAAGTAACGAGACTTAAAAGCTAAATGGTCAGCACTGCTCGGACGGATGCAGTTATGTATGGAAACGAATGTACTTATACCATGCACATATGTTGCAATCTTTGCGACTCGATTGCAATTGCGAATAACTGTTTGTATGTATAGCAAACATTCACTCTGCGGCATTTTCATTGTAAAACTCACCGATCCAGAAGGTCCTTACGTCGCATTTGGGTAACTGGCGCTCCTGGAAAAGATACAGCTCGATTTCGCGACGCAATATGGTGTAATTCTGGGAGGGCATCCGCAGGTATGCATTTATCTTTTTCTGGGGTCCAGCGCCCTGGTAGGTGATTTTCAACAGCTTCTCCGGCATTTTCGCAACGTATTCTGTAGTTTCGACAGACTTTTGAATATATGTATGTATATATATCGATGCTGACGCTTTTATTCTCGTTTAACTTGTTGCGGCGAATTTATGTGACGGATTCTATTAATTTGGAGCTCTCGACTACTGCGTAGTTTTTGTTCGGCCGTTCGATTGTGTATACAAGTGCAGCTGGGTGAGAGCAGGTATATATACTAGGCGAACTAGTTGCTGGAAGGTTCTTGAATGAGTGAGGCTCAAATTGTTGCAAATCACGGTGCTGCCTGCTGGGCTGCACTAGTTAATCTATCCCCAAAATTGTATTGTAATGCCAAAGCTGGTCTTTGGCAAAGATTAATAATACTTCGGTTATCGATAATGAAAATATTTTTACGCGGCTCTATCGAACTCACCACTTTTAGTATTTTTACATTCACATTTTGCTTTACATAAAATTTCGCCAGAATATCGATATTTTTACCCATTAAAACTTCACACATACATACGTCAGTTTCTTATCGATATCGAAATCAGCAAACCCGAAATATTGAAAACCTAATCTAAAGATGGTTTTGTTTTATGAAACTTGGCAATCTAGGTAATCTAAAATGATGCCTCTGCGTTCGTAATTTTCTTCGGAACTATAAAAATGGGAGGCAATAAAACGGTCAATCTGAACTGGGGTAATTGGAGGTTTTTCAAGATGTTTTGAATTCCGTCGTAATGCATTCCCTAGTAATATTGATAGGTATCAAACTGGAGAAGGTGAAGGGTGATATTTATATCTAAAACATATAAAGGATGGCGTCCTAATCATTCAATCCTTCAAAGGATTGAACTTCCAAATCGCGAGGTTCACGTGAACATTATTTCCGAATATACATATATATCTTGATATCACACGAAATTGCCTTCACGAATCTTTACTGAATGAGACTGGATTTATTCGCGGTCTTAAAAGCTTTGAAAACAATGTCCTCATGGAAATTAATCAATCGATGATGAAAATCAAAACAGAAAAAAAACAGAAATCAATTGTCCGGGATCTAAAGAAAATAGGAATGAAAAGCATATGATTTCGGAGTTCTCAAATCGGACGATCTGCAGATATCCACTATTGGATGCCGAGTCTTGCTTGCAAATTAGCTCCGCTTTCGAGGATTCATCTCCAGACTGAGCTTTCTATTGGATTCCCAGAAAATTTTAATTTTTTTTATAAAGATAGTTGACACACTAAGTTAAAATAAAAAAAAAAAAACATCGTATGTCATGCTTTTCAATATTTATATATTTTGAATGGAAAAGTGATGGATGTTTAAAATACCAAGTACTGTACAGTGATTTTGAACTTTTTAAATATTGTTCAGTGGAACAGCACCAATGGGATCAACGGAAATTTAAATTCGAAGAATGATTTTATTTGCTATGTATTTTCCAAGAACTTAGGACTAATTTCTTGTCATAGTATCTAAAGATATCATTTTAGGCCTTAGAACTTTTGAGCATCTTAAGCAATTGGAGCAGTTGAGTTGGAGATCTGAGCAAAAACCATCTTTTAATTAGTTTCTAAGCAGAATTACATATTAGTGCTGTACTAACCGGCTGGCAGTTTGAGAAGCTACAATTTGATGTTGTCTGCTTTCCAAATTAATCTGGGCTAGCTCAGGAATCTTAGTTACGCCCTCGGTGGAACCAGAGTCTGTGTCGGTCTCAGGATCCCTCTCGTACATCTGAGTTGAATCTGGATCCGGTGTAGATTGGCGCAACAACATTTCACCTGGCGTGGAATTAGTGTTATGTCGGCAATTCGATTCTATTACAGTAGTACTCACTCAAGTAGGACTCTGCCATGGAGTAGAGCAAGCTGGAGCTCATTTGAGGCGCCATTCCGATGACGACCCCATCCACTTTGAACTGATAGTTCTCCCCACCCTTTTGCCGTTGGTCGTATAGAATGTCCTCGCGCTGAAAACCATTCTCGGAATAGTCGTCGTATAAGACGTCCAGCAAGTCGCTGATCACGTTCCTCGAATTCCCTGGCCTAGTCTTGCCGCCAACGGGCTGGGCCAGAATTCTTCCAAGTGCCACAAGCAGCAGGGCGAACACAAACAGCCGGTTGGTGAACTTGCACATGATGTTGCCCAAGCGAAAAGACCGCAGGACCGATGTGCTCCAATGGCGTGCGTTGAATGATTCCAAGTTCTCGGCCGCTGTGAAGGCGAGCCCACCTGGACCACAACTGGAGACTGGAAGACCAAGAAAACCCGATTTATGGACACAGTTCAATGGCCGCCTCCAATCAGCCCAAAGACTTCCGCATTGCCAGGTTGCTGTGGGAATCTTTAGCTCCGCGCATTTCTAATGCTTCCCAGCAGCCACGTTCGAAGTCCGTTCCATTCGAGAGGAACTATCTGCCTTGTGTTCGATCTTCTCCGGCTCCTCATCTAACCCATTGTCGTTCGCAGATATCGCATTGAGTTTCAAGAAGAAACTTCTTTTTTTATTATTGTGATGAGTTATTTTCACTCATCTTGCGCCAATTTAAATTTGTTTAGTAACCCAATCTCTGTAAGCATGATTCCAAAAAAAGTTAACCCAATAACCTCAATTTGCCGCAAAAAGAAGTCCAAAATCTTTATGGCAGTGCTAATTGCCCCGCCTGCAATAGACACAGCTAGATCTCTTTCAGTTATCTAGTCTGGGTGCAGTTCTGGGCGCGGGTTCAATGACTTGGCCACAGGAAGGGGCTGGCAGCCACCTGCAAACTGGTTTCGCACATAAATCTCGCGTACATCGCAAACTATGGAGCACCTGGCCTTTGGCTCTGGACAGTAATTGCCGTTTTATGGCCCCAGGAAGGCTATCCAGACTCCAGCCTCATCCTTCAGCGCATCATTAAAGCCGAACTCGAACCGTTAGATCCAGTGCCCACTTCCGCCGTTGGAGCATCTACATAGAAGGTGATTTGCAATCTGAAGCTAACTATTAACAAAAAGTTATTAGCCATGTAATGGTGCTTAATGTTAGTCGCAAATAAATCATCTCCCATATTTGCTCCTACTAACGAGCAGTTTAATCTCAATGTCGATTATGTTTTCGTATTTATTAATAAGACAATTTCGTCGGCTTAATTCTAGAGTGTGCAATGTATGAAACTAACATTTAAGCTGGCAGTCTGGCGTTCTCACTCCTCCGCTTAATAGCCCTCGATCTGGCGACATTCGCCGTAGCTATCACGACGTTCTCCGCGAGCGCAGCGCGCCAGTCCGTCCCGGAGGAGGGTTCGGGACTCGGCCAGGTCGTCGTCGGCCAACAGATCGAAGCTAACGATCTCCGGTTCCACCGCTTGTGCCCGAGTGGGTTCCTCGTCCAGTTGCCAGGAGCGCGATTGGTCCGAGAAGTAGGTGGGTGCGTCGATGGGGGGGTAAAGGCCATTGGCTCCTCTGCCAAGATCGCTGCGGTAAATGGGGGCACTAATGGAGCGCGGACTGGCATAATCGCCGCCGGTCAGGCGATTGGTATCCAGATAGCTATCGCCTCTCAAGGAGCGGGAGCTGCGGAAGTACTGCGATCCGGGATGATTGAAGCTCTCGAGGAGATTAGAACCGGCACTGCTGCTGGCGGAGACGGGGGGCAGAGCTTGAATCAACTCCGGTTCCGCCTCCAAGTGGAAGGGCTTAATTAGCTGCGGCATGGGTATCAGTTGCGGAGGCAGCACGTCCACCTGCTGGCGCTGCAGGCGTTGAGCCTGCTCCGGATCGCTGGCTGAGATGTCCACGTGATAGGGCGACCGACCCTCAATGAACTCCGGCAGATGCGCCGCTGGCGAGGATTGGCGCTGATTCTGTTGCTGCTGCAACTTCTGCAGCTGACTTTTCTGGTAGAAGGACTTCAGTGAGTTGCTCCTCGCGGGATGTTTGCGCTTGAGCGATCCACTGCCCTTGGTGTTTCCGCGACCCAGTAGCTCCAGCAGGCTGATGCCCTCCTGCGGTCCAGGTGGAATCAGGAGGATCATGAAGTTCTCCAGATCAGCACGAATGTTGTACTGCCCCTCCTGGCGCTGATCATACGTGATTGTGCGGCGACGCAGTGCGTCCTCATCTGCGCTGGGCGATTCGAGAGGAGGTTGCAGCATTATGGGTTGCCCACTGGATCCGCTGGACTCCAGAGCCTGGGCCGGGGCCATGGCCGGGAAGTGCTCCTCCTTTATGATCTGCGGCACGTCAGGATTGGCAGCTGGTGGGGTAGATGGCTCCGTTGTGGAGCTCAAGGGATTAGCTAGACCTGCTGCCAATAGCAGGGGTAGAAGCGTGAAAGTCTTCCAGGCCATCTTCACTTAGTAGATCTCAAATTGGTCCGCTCGGCGTTCTTGACTCGCGCGCTTCTGCCTCGCAACTGATTCCCAGTCCGGTGGGAGAGTTTTCATGTCAGCGCAGGCGCAACTTTCATATTCTGGCGCTGCCGTCGGCGCTGCACTGAACCAAATAGCGTATAGATTCTTGAATCGGTGTTTTCCATCGAAGGATTTGGCAAACTAACTTTAACAAATAATTTTTAAATGGAATAAAAAGTATTGCGAAGTCAATTTTTCAAAGTTTTTTTAAAAGTTGCCTTTTCATCTTACAAAATAATAAGTCCCGGAGTTATTATTTCATTTATGCATTTTTTCTTCCAGTGCAGCTCCTCTGCCACTGCGGCTTTCTTCTCTCTCTGCCCGATTCTCGTTCTGGTTTTTGCTTTTATTCATGCCACTTACTTTCTGACCGTCTCTTTTTGTTCGGCCGTGCCCATTTCGACGGCGTGACTTGGTAGCCATCTCCTTCTCCGTCCACATCTCGACTTATTGATATTGGCCAGCCGTTAGGCGGGCGGGGCCGGGCGGAGGTGGGCCTGTCAACGCGGTTCCCATCGCCCGGCACAGTGGGTCTGGTGGCTGATTTTCACGCCAATTAGCTAATGAGGAAGCGTTTGGTCGCCCATTGACTGGGCTAACAACCATGTCACGTACGCATCCCCAGAACCCGTCACCTGAGCAAACGATATCAAACCGATCATGAGCATTCTATTCAATTGATTTATGCCTTCGCCAAACATAGGTGCAGCACTATATGTACTTATATGTACTCGTAAAAATGATCTACAAACTTCGACCATCAGTACGGTAATAATGAACTATCTTAAGGATGCTTACTTTCATATACATAGATACCTTGTACGAACTTTGGCCTACGTATCCTTGAAGCTAACTCCTAATGGCACAGTGATCATATACTAAGATGTAGAATAAATTCCCCATCCCAAATGTTTTTTTAGCATTTAAGCTGATTTGAAACTTTCAGCTGTCATTACGGTCTACAAATTTATCTGTAGGCAGGCAAACAGTCCACTTGGTGATCTGAAGTCACGATAAAGGCGGTCAGCATATGGTGATAAATCAAATGACGAACTCGGTGTGAGAATTTCAAAATACTTTTTTTTTTTATTTGTATACTGTCTTGTCTTTAACACAATGTGTACTGGGGCGGGGGGTAGCCCGTTTGGGGGGTACATGAATAGATTCCATACAATAAAGCGTGCAGTGGCGCTATGGACGACGTCACATTACAGTTGAATGACATTGGGTTTCGGTTTAAGTTTAAAAGTAACGAATATGCTTATGTGTTTAAATAATTAGAGGTCTTTGCGGTTATTTAGTTAGAAAAGTTCGTTTCGTGTATTCGTGTTTGTGGAGCATTTCAAACAATGTACAATGGAAACAAAATAAAATTAAGCATGGAGATAATTATTCTAGACGAATATAAAACATTGATTGCTATTCAAGGTCAGCGGAAGCGAGCGTTTTTAATTAGAAGGATAAATATGCGTAACCGTAGCAATGAAGTTGGAAAGCTAAAGGCTAGAACAAGTAGTTAGCTGCTCTGTAGTTGCAAAGTTAAATTGAGTTTGCGGATTGAAACTTGCCTGGCCGCTACTTTAGCCTACTACCTAATACTTATTGGATATCTTAGCAGCAGATTAGATCACTTGTCATGATTACTCGTAAATTCAATCGATCTACAAGGGGTCTTTGAAGTTTGGATACAATACGGATTACAGATAACGTCAAGTGGGAATTTAACCGTAAACCGAGTTTAAAAATTATCATTGGAAGAGAGCATTACGTGAATAGTCATTGGAAATGTGCCGAAATGGCTCCAATGTTATTGTAGCACTAATATAAAGTCAATTTTTTAGATATATTCTAACTAAGACAAATTATACATAATCTCACAAGAATTGTTTAACTAAACAGCCTCCTTGATATACAGAAAAACTTGCAAAATAACTCGCAACTAATCCAAAATAGCGCAATCCGATGCCTTATATATCTTTCTTCAATGGCTCCTCCGCTTGTGGCTTATCTGCCTGGCTGATTTCCTCTGCCAGCAGAGTCTTCTTCTTGGGGAGCTCCTCCTGCGGCACTCGCTTATGGACCGTGAAGCAGACCCGGTTGAAATGCTCGCACATCTGGTTTACCACGCTGGCCCCGTATTGCCAGTGGCTCAGCGTGGTCACAATTAGAAGCAAGTATAGCAACGGCCTCTCCAGTAGCGGAATCCACAGGCTCGTCAAGAAGGAAAGGATAAACATAGGCGTCTGCCAATGCCAGGCCTCGCATCTCGTCACGGACATCTGGGAGACAATTAAACGACACTGCAATAAAAGAAGCAAGGAGGAGTGTCATTTGGTCACTATTTAATTTCGTCAGAACAATGTTCATATTTCAAAAAAAAAAATTTTCTGAATCTAAACTGTAAGTGCACTAAACTTTGCAACAAGATGGAAACTTTAAGAGCGTTTGAGTTTGTTCCTTAAAATTTGCTCAATCATGGGATCGTTCTCGTGAGGAAAGACGAATGTGCCGCGGTCGCGCCTCAGATAGCGGTGGGCTCTATCCGAGTACCATCCGTATATCTGGTTGACAGTCATGGGCTGCGGCGTGTTGTGCTTCATCTCGTACTTCTCGTCAACGCCCTTGTCCAGGCTGATAATTTTACGCGCGTTCTGCAGTGACACCGGGTCAAGTTTCTCCCGTATGCGTTGCACCTCTTGGTCCGTGCAATTAAAATAGGGCCAGTCGTGGCGGGCATAAAACTTCAGGGACAATGGTCGTTCATACTCCGCGGTCGTGGTGTATATCGTCTCCCTTAGCGACTCGCGACCACCTTCGTTCAGATTTTCATCCACCAAGTCCTTGGCACAGCGACGGCCACCACAACAAAAGGGTGGCATTCCGAACGACTTTCGCTGTGCGTTTTCGTTATATCAACGTGAAATGCCGATATGGGGCAGGCAAGTCAAATGACTCATTAAATGTGGTCTATGGCTGTTTGGCAGTTAACTCCGTGCCAAGGGGCCAGCGAAAGATGTAGACACACCTGCCTTATCTAGATTATGTATGATTCAGGCCAGACACGCGACACGGTTTGATAAGCGTTTCTGTGGCCGATTACATTTTAAGCAAGGCATGATTACCTCTTATCCTTACAATTTACAGGCACCAAGACAGTGCTAAATTAATATTAACTAAACAATTATCGCACAAGAGTCAAATCGAAAGGTTAACTGAATCAACTAATACAATTCCACTTGTATGCCATATATATAAGAAATGTGAAGGACTTACGCTGACGTTGGAAAAGATTGTGCCGCTAAGCATGAAAATAGCGCGTGGATCCTTTTCCATGATGTCGTTCGGCGATACATATGGCCAGGCGAGCAGTATGACGAAGTAGGTGATGAAGGGCCACATGGGCCGAACGGCCTCCCAAAAGGACAACAGACGACCTGTGCGATGCGCATAAGAGCTAAAAATAGAAGGTTAGTGGGGGAACTCATAAAATTGATTGGCATTTCATACTTGTAGACATTAATTATGACTAGTGGAAGATTCGCCATAGCACTGACATGCAGCACTGCCTCCATGACATTGCCCAATGGTAGGGTTCCGTAGGATCCCAGCGGCAGTTCGAACTTCCAGCGCTCGAAGCCCATCCACCAGGTGACCAGGTACATGGCGGTGCTCCCCCACATGCTGAGGTCATAGCCCCAGGGCAGATAGAGGATGCCCGTGTTGTACTTCTCCCAGTGCGAAATGAAGAAGTTGAAGTAGACCGTTAGGCATACGTAGTACATCCTCATGGGTCGCACCGAATACACGCGACTGCGTCCAAAAATGCTGTACAGGCACGTCGGGATCAACATGGCGGTATATGAATCCAAACCGTGATCGAAGAGCTCGCCCAGCGGACCAGATAATCCAATGCGGCGGGCCTGCTTGCCATCGATCCCGTCCAGGGTGTAGGCTAAAAAGATGTTGATGGCCGTGCAGAGCCAGACCCACGACGGAATGGGGGTGGTGCCCTCCTCGCCGGAACTCGCATCAAAGTTCCAGTCGTAGTAGGAGAGCAGCACCAGGTTCATGGCGCTGAACAGGAAGCCCAGAAAGGTCATCAGGTTGGGCGCAAACCAGCGCGGAAAGAACTGCATTGGGTGGATGATTGTAATGGTGGGTTGCCCCCTTATGAGTATTGATTTTTGCGTGATACAATTCCGTGGAGCACTCACCTTAACTAGCCAATCCCAAAAGGGATGCATCACATACTGACTCAGCGGTGAGGTATCAATGGCACTGTACTGTAAGAAAAATTTCTGATTAAAGAGGGGAAACTCATCACCATCATCAGTTTAACGACTATTTCAATAGCTTTCTTTTTTTCGCATTTCGCTTTGTTTGGCCTGGTGGCTTTCTATAAAAAGAATTTTAATTGAAAACAAGTACGGTGTACAGAGAACTGGTTTTGGTTTAGGTTCTGGCTTCATCGGGAAGGTCACCCCCTATTGAAGGAAGGTACAGCCGCCCACGATGCTCCTTTGTGAGTGTGAATCCTCTGGCCCACCTTGTAGTTGTCGAACCCATTGATCTGGTCCTGCGTCAAATACTGGTGGTTCATCAAGCGTCTGAATAGTTGCCTCATTTTCGATGGTTCAACTATGTATTTTTAATCTAAGCGGAAAAACACGCGACGGTCTTCAAAAAGGAGAGCACCGAGGAGGCGGGGGTTCTTTGATAAAGGCAACTCCTGAGCGCGCGTTGGACGTTTTTAGCCGGATGGTCAGAACATGATGACAGAAGTCTAACGTTAACCGATGCGGAAGTGAAAATTCTGGGCACGACTTTCGGCCAGCTATAGCTCGCGTTTATTTTTATTGCGAAAACTGAATTCTGCCGCTTCTGTTGCCGCCGCTGCCGCCGGCTGTTTTTTCTTCATTTACGCTCGCACACGCACAGCCACCAACACTGACGCGCTACCCTAGGGAGGTTTTACAACACTGCTGAAACGAAACAGCGCAGCGCGCAAAAATAGTGGTCCAGCAAATCGTAATAGTCGATTCAATCCGATTTGTTTCGAAAATGATTGTATAGCTATCAAGAGCAATTAATGTTAGATTTTCTAGTTACGTATGTAAAAATGATTAAATTAAACGAAGTAGTTAATTTCTTGATAAGTTGTTTGATATTAAAGTTTAAAATACCCATGTTTGACAATTTATATTATTTGATCTTTTATTTGCATTTTCCTAATGCTGTGGACTGCAGTTGTTTCTATTTGAATGACTGCATTGCCCACACATAACCATTTATGGTTGGTAAATCGTGCAATTGTGTTGCATATTCCTTATATGCAAAGCAATTAAAAATTTATTAAGGAATGCACTCCAAGCATATAAATTGGAAATTTAATGCAAGCAAGGTAACACATTTATGGACTAGAGTAATACATTCAAACCACTCAAATTCATGTTTAAAACGGTATGGATGGGCTTTATTTATTGTAAGGACGTTTCAAAAATTCTCGTTACATTTAACAAATCACATTGCGTACAAAAAATACAAAAGAATGCACATAATAGATCTAACTAATCGGCTTAACAAAATGTGACTAACTTAAGTGCTCTGAGTGAGAAACGAATTGGTTTAGTTGTTTAACTAAATGAGTTCGGCTGCTGCGACTGAAATTAGATAGCTTCCTTGAGTAGGTATCCTGACTAGAATAGTTGCTCTAATAAATTCGCTAATTCGCTAGGCCAATAGATCGATTAAGTGTACGCTTTCTAATTTGACTTCTTGAGATTCCTCTTGCGTATATTCCCGGGACAGCCGCCGGCGCTGAGGAGATGCAATTTCCAGCCGCCGTCTTGGGGAAGGTGAACATCGTCATGACAAAGGGGACATCGAGCAGCACCCGTTTTCAGTTCTGGAGAGGGGAAATGGTGATATAGTGACTCTAGAATTTATCTCAATTTCAAGTTTCTACCCCGACAATAGTCCTCCATCTGATGTAGTTCATATAGCTGCTTGTGCACCGATTCAGTGCAACGGACACAGACCACGTAGCTCTCCTTGGCATCGCATTCCGCTGGGGAATATTCACAATATTAGTTATCCTACGGTATTATATTGCAGACCTACTTGTCAGGTGGTAGTTCAGAGCAGCAACCTCCAGCACTTGACTGCATTGTGGGCACTTGGTGAGGAAAGGACACGCCTTCCAGTAGTGTCGGTCCAACTGAGTAGCGTCACTGCCGGCACACGACCAGTCGCAAAAGGGGCAACGTCTAAAAGAGTATTAATATTATTGCGGATCCTTGAAGAATTCAATTTTACTACACACATTTTGGGTGTGTTGTCTTCAGTGGACTCCGAGTTGGAAGCGGATCCCTTGCGCGAGTTGCTCACGGATAGCATGGAGCGCTTGAGCTGCTCGTTGTACTGCTGCTTTCCATTGCAGCTGGCATATCCATTACTGGAGCTGGCCATTGGGCCTAGGTTATGACCACTGCGGCTATTCATCAGTCGAGAGGCATCTGAGCTGGTGGACGCCTTATCCGCCGGCGGTGTTGCCGCATCGCCCGAGCTGTGACCCCCGCCATACTTGCTAGCCTCCAGCAGCTCCTGCTTGCGGTCCAGATCCAACTTGTCAAATTCGGTGAAGAGTTGGCGGTACAAGAGATTGCGACGCGTGATGTCGTCATCCGGAGGTAACTGCTTGCGCACCAGTCGGGGATTCACCTTGTAGACGAGCAGCAGGATGCGCTCGGCCACCTTTCGCACAGGCTCCGCTGGATGATGGATGCCGGAGCAGCCGCACTCGGACAATGCCCTGCAGGTGAGTCCACTATGCTTGTCCGTGCTAATGCCCTGAGTGTTGACCAGCTGCTCCAGCATCTGCAGCCGACTCATTGCCAGTCGCTGGTGGGTTCCGGATCCAACGCTTCGTGATAGTGCTGGCGCAACCAGGTGCTGCTCCGCCACCTCCGGACAGGCGGCGATGCTTAGGATCGTGTGCTGGGCCAGAGTGTGCAATCGAGCAGATGGATCGCCGGACTTGGCCAGCAATTCGGGCAGCAGGCGGTCCACGCAACGTGCCACCTCGTTGGGGGAAACTCGACCGGGCACATACTCTAGGAACAGCATGCGTACCGTCTCAGTAGCTTGGCTAAACACGGAGTAAACGGCATCTCTTACAGCGCGATGCAGCAGAAGGGCGGCGCTGCGGGCCACTTTGTTGGGACTGGCAGCGTGCTCGTTGCTCGACGCCTCTAACAGGTCGTGCTCCTTTAGGAAGTTACGCAGACGCATCAAGCCATCCTCGCGGTCCTGAAACTGACGCGAATAGAACTGCTCCACCTGGGAATATACATATGTAGGGCACGTATTGAATATGTTATCTATTGGATTTAATGGGGGACTCACCAGCTCATTGCCGAAGACCAGGATGGGAAGCGCTGCCTGGCGACGCTCGCGGTCGTTCAGGCGCGAACGCCCACGGTTCGGATCCGCTTCCAGTAGCGCGTTGCCTTGGCACTCCCTTAAAAATTCATTAGTATTTGAACTGTGAGCGGTTTGTGTTTGTTGTATCGGAATGGCAACGTTTACGGATGCGGTTACAATATACATATAGGAGTAGAAAGGTAAGTACGATTAAAGGTAAATCTAACAACATGTTACTTTCAAATGCGTTCAAATAACGCCTAATTTAAAGTTTTGTGTATAGTTTCGAAATTTCATTATATGAAATTAACTATGAAACCGTTCAAACTATTTTTAATCTTTTATAAAAGTTTCTAAGTTGTTAATAAAAACATAAATACTTTTCTCTAAAAGCAAATTTTAAATACTTTTTAAAATATCTAAAAGCAAAATTTCTGTCAAAAAGCCTAACATTTAAAAGTATCTCAAAAATACCTAATTTCAATATATAAAGAATTTTTGCTTTTGCTTTAAAAAGATAAATCCTTTTCATGTGTTTAGAGCAGATAAAACGGCTTTACTTAAAATTAAGCTAATAGATTCTCTTTCGTTCTTTGAAATTCTGGGCGAGCGTTAAATCTTAAATTAAAAAAAGTAACGGGTGTTGTTTCTAACGGTCGCTAGTGTTGACAAACATTCAAACTAAGAGTACCGGTTATCATGCAACACTGTAATAGACAGCTGTTTCCAGTAAACAAACGAAGTAATTACTATTCCACAATTGTTTACGTATTCACTAGACACCCAGACAACGATTACGACTCTCTACGCCCGCTACTCACTGTCGCAGCGTGGGAATGGCCCGCTCCTCGTAGTCTTCGTAGGAGTTTCGTGGAACGCTCTTGTTGCGCCTGCGCAGCGATCCCTGTCGGCTGGACATTGGTGAGCTGTGCCTTGAAGGCAGACGTGGCGACTGCGGCAGCTCGTCGTGGGACTTGCGCCAGCCCCCCAGCGTGGGAGTGGGCGTGGCCTGCAAAGAGGTGGGCGCAGGAGCGGGTGCTGGAGCAGGTGCCGGAGCTGTCAACGTATTGTCGTTACCAGGCTGGGAGCCATCGGTCGAGGATTTGTCCTCTAAGCTGAGACTCGTCATGCTCTTGGGACTGAAGGTGGCTTCCGCAAGTGCCTGTGCCACATCCTGCAGGCTAGGAGCCGATGGCAGACTGGGCTTCCCACCCGCATAGATCTCGCAGCTTTGGTCATTGGAGCTTAAGGTCACACCCTGCGGTTCCAGAAGCTGATGCACCTGCAATTGTCGAAGTACTGCCGCCCGGTACATCTCGATCTGCTCCTTGCGTAGCCTGGCCGTGGTAAAGTCCTCCTGCTGAACAGCCTGCCTCTTGGCCAGAGCATAGCGCCCCAAACGTTCTCCGGCAGTCCTTAAAGCTGTCATGCATAGCTTCAGTTTGCGGGCGTACTCGAATCTTTCTGAGTTAACGGCCAAAATCTTTCGCTGTTCCAACTCTCGGATGGTCTGCACTATTGACTCCTCCACATACATGGAGAAAAGCAGGTCATCACAGACGGAGGCCAGGGCCAGTTCTCCGGTGGCCGTGTCCAACGGTGGGGCCTCGTTGGCCAAGTGCTCCTCTCCGTTGCCATTATTTGGCCCCACTTCCAGATCCTCGCCCAGGACATTTACCGCTAGTAGGGAAATCTGGCCTGTGTCATTGTAGTCGTTTCCTTGGACGCCAATCAGACGCAGCTTAAGATGTGTGCCCCTACGTGGACACACGGTTACGCTCTGCAGCTCCCGAGACTTGTAGTTCGTGTTGGCATTATCCGCCAGGGCAACAAAACCCAAAAAGTCAAAGTACTGCGAGGATGGAGTGCTGGGCAGGGATTTGGGCGAGTAGTGCAGCCAGAGTTCTACTTTCTCAGCTAAACGAAAAAACAACACATTATAGGGAATACTCAAGCTGTTTGTTTATATGTTCATCTTTGATCATACTAAAGATCAGGCATTGATTATTTCTAGGTACTTATTAGGCTTGTAGCCAATTCCAATTAACTTAGCACATTAACTTACGTATAAGATACTGGTGTGCCAGGAGCTGGATGCGATAGATCTTGGCCGGCTGCTGGAATCGGAGGATGATGTCATGTGAGGTGAGGCTGCCGTTCGGAGCACTTCGCCATCCGTGAACTGTGGGGCCGTGATTGTTTAACTCGCTAGCCGGAAAGTTAACATCCTCGTCTGAAAGGCAAGCGAAACGATCCAATCATCATTACTTTCATGACGTTATAACCTATGTATAGGTGGCGCAGGCCATTATGACTCTCTTAATAAGTCTCTTTTTCGCACACTCAGCTAAATAGTTGCACATGATAACGATATCGGACTATGTTTCGTTCTCTTTCGGTTGCTAAGCTAACAGCAGCGGTCAAAACGAAAGCTAGCATTCAAGCGTGCCCAAAATAATAAGCCTTAAAATCTATTAAATATTCAGAAACAGGTTATCAGTTATATATGCGATGAAACGTATAAAATGGAAAGCATAAACAAAAACATTTGAGTTACTTTAAGAATTCTCAACTATCACTATTTATTCGAACGCAGCTGTACGAGTACAAACGAATCTAACTTGTTGTTCTCTATCCTCAGGTTCCACGCTCTTCTCTTCTATATTTAAGCGATGTCGATGTTAACATGCTAGTTTAGTCGTCGCTCAGCCGTTCGTGTTTTGTTACTGAATCAGATAGTATTATTGAATCTTTTGAAATGGCGGAGGGTTACACGAAAGCCACTGCCTGGCTGCAAATCCACAGCCTGCTGAATAGCATCAACCACATTCTGATCTTTCTGGTGGCCGTCTTCTTTTTCATACTGGCGCGCAGTCTGGAGTTCAAGGATACCGCCATGCATATGTTTATGACCGGGACTGGAGTGAGTACACGGCGATAAGCACTTGGCCACAAAATCAATAGTGTTAGATCGACCTGGATAACACGGACATGCAACGTCACTTGTTATCTTATCGAACTGGAGCTGAATTAAAAGGCTTTTCTTGCTCTCGACAGTTCCACGTCCTTATCGCCCAGGCCATGATGTCGCATTCGAAAGTGAACCCGCTCACCCGTTGGCTGTCGCACCGAAACAAGTCGCGCTTCCACGCCATCCTGCAGATTGTGGGTGGCTCCATGGTGCTGTTGGGCTCCCTGGGTAAATTTTCCAGCAAGGAGGTGCACTTTAACACCTGGCACGGCCGAGTGGGTGAGTAAATAATTAGGTTAATTCAGGAAAACCGATTAAAGCTGACATTTTGCAGGGGGAGCTGCTTCCTTTTTCTGCGCGGCCAGCATTGTAGGCGGTTTTGTCAACTATTTCCAGCCCAAGTTCGCCCTGAAAGTAATGCCTCCATCAGAGCTTCGCTTCCGCCATAATCTATTTGGATTGGTCACCTTTAGTCTGGGAATGGGCGCCATTTACCTGGGCTACTATTCGAAATTCTTTACCAAGTATGTGGATACTGACTTTATTCCCGGCATGATGCTGATTACCGGCATTGTTTATGGACTCACCATTATCGCGCCGGTGTCATCGCTTCTAACTAAACTTAAGTATCGGTCCAAAAAGAAGGCGGAGCAGGCCCAGTAGGTGATACTGGGGAGGATGAGGCTGAGGCCATCGAGGCTAACCAAAATTTGTCAGGTCCTAGCATGAAAATAAAGAGCTTGGCGTTTGGCCAAATTTAAATCTCTGGCCGCAACTCAAATTGCACATGCAGACACAAAAAGAGTCGACAACCCGGCAGTCTGACAATATTATAATGAAATATTACAGTCATCGTGGTTGCAGTGGTTTTAGGACGTGGTAAATTGGCCGAGACTTTGGAAAATTGATTTAGCATCCTGGCCATATTTAAATCGGACTATTGCCAGCTGATTAGCTGCAATTAAAAAGGCAGCGCCAGTCTATTTTAAATTCCAACGTCCTGGCGCACTAGGCGTATGCGTGATTTATCGATTTCTCAAGTGCAGCGAATTTTAAAGGAAGAAAGGGAGGTGGAAGACGTTTAGCTCTCAGCCAAATCCTGTCGCAACTAAAAATGCAATTAAGAACATAAAAAACACACAAAATAAAGCAAACAAATAAGAAAACTATAAATAATAAAAATCTTTCTGCAGCTTTCAGTTCATAATATATCCGAAGTTTTGTTTACCTGAGGCGAACACCACGTTAAAAGGTATTTTCTTAGCCATGTTGACGTCGCGCCGTCAAAAGCGCACTACTTTGCCACTTTTATTCGCTAATCCGCACATAAAGTGAGCACTTATTCTTAAAGCGGCCGTTCGCGAACTGTGTGACCGCACAATTTTTTATGATTTTTACCCTTGTGCTCTGGAAAGTATACTATAAAACTTTATTCGGCTGGGCGAATATACCAAAAACATACATCATCTACATAGAATGTTATTTGTTCAGCTTTATATTAAAGTCAATATTTTGTCAAATTAGATATTTTAATATCATTTATTTAACACATTTAAATTTACATTTGGAATTCGATACGTTTTAGCCACTATCTAACTATCTAGCCACTATCGACTTCGCTATCGATTCGAGCCAGCTGTTTTGTATTATTGAATTGACCAACACTCTTGTAGTTTTAATTGAAATTATTTACACGGTTCTTGAGAACAATTACAATGCCAACAAATGGCCATAAATACAGCATTTTGATGCCCACTTACAATGAAAAGGATAATTTGCCCATTATAATATGGCTAATTGTGAAATACATGAAGGCGAGGTGAGTAGCGGCTGCTCTAAGGTGCAAATTCAGGTATTAATTGCTCCCCCTTTGCAGCGGCTTGGAATACGAGGTGATTGTGATTGATGATGGTAGTCCGGATGGAACACTAGACGTGGCCAAAGACCTGCAGAAGATCTACGGGGAGGACAAGATTGTGCTGAGACCACGTGGCTCCAAATTGGGACTCGGAACGGCCTACATACATGGCATCAAACATGCCACCGGCGACTTTATAGTTATCATCGATGCGGACTTGAGTCATCATGTGAGTCTAGATAACAGGGTTAAACTAATAATAAGATAAACTAATAAGCTATATTTTTTCCGCTTCAGCCCAAATTCATTCCCGAGTTCATTAAGCTGCAACAGGAGGGCAACTATGACATTGTATCCGGCACTCGGTATGCCGGAAATGGAGGTGTCTTTGGCTGGGACTTCAAGCGCAAGCTCATCTCGCGCGGCGCCAACTTTTTGTCCCAGGTGCTTTTACGTCCGAACGCCAGTGATTTGACCGGCTCCTTCAGGCTCTACAAGAAGGATGTACTGGAGAAATGCATTGCCAGCTGCGTGTCCAAAGGCTACGTGTTCCAAATGGAGATGCTCGTTCGGGCTAGACAGCACGGCTACACCATCGCCGAGGTGCCCATCACCTTCGTGGACCGTATTTATGGCACCTCCAAGCTCGGCGGGACCGAGATTATTCAGTTTGCCAAGAACCTTTTGTATCTGTTTGCGACCACATAAAGAGAAAACCACCATTAGCTGGGTAGATTTTTAAATTTTTAATGTTCTTTGGATTTTCTTTGCTTTGTACATTTGGTAAGATTTGCTCAAAGAATTTTACATACATCTAATGAATTATGCATGAGAAATTTGTTTGCCATATTTATAATAATTCAGAGTTCTGCCTTCCTCGGTCTAGCACCCTGTTATGCTTCATTTATAATTTGAATAATGATAACTAGCGTTAATTGATTTAATTACTCAAGTCGAAAACTTTGTGCTGGTTGTCTGGATTGCCGTAAAGAGTGCCACAGTCATCGTCGAGGGCGCCCGATCCTCCGCCGTAGTTCTTCAAAGCCAGGGTCAGCAAGGAGTTGCGATCCTTGAGAGCCAGCACCACGAAGGCTCCGTTCGGCAGAATCTCACAAGTGCTCACTTGCGCCGGTGGCTTAAACACGGCCAGGGATTTGGCTGCAAGACCAGAAGGATGACTATACAGTTCAGTAGGGCGAAGACCGTGGTACATACCCGAATTCAACTCCCACATACGGACGGCCGAATCACGTCCCTCCTTGTCGTAGGAGAGCAGCACCTTTCCCAATGGATCCAGCTTCAAGAACGTTACCGGTGCATTGTGGCCGATCAAGGTGCTCTTGCAGTTGCCCGTGACCAGGTCCCAGATTAGGATTTTGGCATCTTCTAGGCCGGCGATGACGCAAGCGTTCACCTGGGAGATGGCCAGGGAAACTGTGTTGCAGGCGGGCTTCCATTTCTTAAACAGAGTGCCGCTCTGTAAGTCGTATACCACAATGAAGTTGGGCGTCGTCGGCTCGTTCAGCTCTTTGGCCACCACGCAAACGTAGGAACCCTCGTGGGTGATCGCGGAGAGGGAGGTGATGAAGTCGTGGTGCGGAATTCGGAGGTCATAGAGCAGCTTTCGCTGCGAAAGGTGCCAAACTAGCAGTGGGAAAGGCTTCTGGGTCTCATCACCGCACACCAAGATTCTAGAGAGCAAACCAGAATTAGCAACTACTACTTCAGTACAAAGCCGGTCAACCTGTTACCTTCCATCTCCAGAGACCAACAGGGAATTGAGGAAACGATCTTCACCCGCCTTGAAGGTGGTCACACAATCGCCCGACTCCAGATTCATCAGATTCACATACATCCGGTTGCGCGAGAGACAAACCAAGTGATTCTGATCGTGCAGACCGAAATACGGCATTTTCTGGTTCATTACGCCTTTGAGAGTGACCTGGAATGGCACAAGGAATCCAAAATTTATATAAGATCTGGGATAAGATATTGGGACCACTCACCTTAAACTTTCCCTCGTCCAGATTGATGACGCGGATCTCGCGGCGACAAAGGACTGCTGCCTCATAGTTACCCACGGGACACATCGCCGTAGGCTGCTGGATGCCCTGTAGCTCCCGGATTCGACAGCAATTCTTCACGTCCCATATGCAGATCTCAGATCGGTCCGTGCACATCGAAGCCACATAGCATCCGGGCTGGGGCAGGTTCATCAGGACATCGTAGCCCTTAACGGGAACCGAGGATGGGACTGCGTCATCCGACGGCTTCTCCTGCTCCGCCTGATTGCCGTTCTCCGCGTCCAAGTCCGCGTTTAGAATCTCGAGGAAGGCAAACTCGAGCTCATTGGTGTACTCCCACCACGAGCGTATCTTCTCGTCGTCCTTGAGCTCGGGTGCCTCCCTGAAGCGCGTCTTGAGATAGTACTTCATCAGCGTGTAGAACTGCTGACCATCGTAGCTCAGCTCGTGGAGATACTGCTCGAGGAATTGCTTCAGGAAACAGATGTGCACGTAAGCGGTGGGGCAGTTCTCGCCGCCGGACTTGGCCAGCCACTCCGCCTGCAGGATGTCGTTCAGCAGGTGCTCCGGTCCCGTGGCGTGCACCTTATTGGCGATCCACTGGAGGTCCGTAAAGTAAAAGCAGTTGAAGAGTATGTCGATCTTGTGAGGCGCCGGATTGTCCTCGATCACGGCACAGAAATGATGATAAGGCAGTTTTAAGTACTTTTGGTAATTGTAGCTGTCAAGGAATGCATTTGAAATGATTGCAATTGCAGGATGGGAAGAAAGGAACACTCACGTGTTGGCACCCTGGCTACCCTTGAACTCGCTGTCCTGCCGGTCGAAGTAGTCCCGCAGCGCTTCATGTACCAGCCACTGCTTCTGCGCGTACCTCGCCAGGACCGCTCGTCCAAAGCTCTTGTCCGCTATCCTAATATTCTTAAGACCTAATAGCATTGGTCCCATCAGCCAGCAGAACTTGGACCAGACCTTGAAGGCGACCTGCGCCTCCAGCTGGGTCATCTTCTGGAACACGCCCAGGCAGTCGCTCTCCCGGATGCCCCACGGCGAGAGGCGGACGATCAGCAGCAGCAGTTCCACCTGATCGGTGGCGAACTTGGATTCCAGGACCTGAAGTATCCGGCTGGAGATGTCGCCGATCTCGCTGATCGGCTGAGCCACATGCCCCAGCCAGGCCAGCCACCACAAGGACTTGGCGTGGTAGGGCGTCTTCCCGTGCAGTGTCTTCCAGTCGTCGGGCAACTTCAACGCCCCATTGGCCGCGTAGAAGTCACCGCCGCCCGAGCTGAGGATGTCGTGCCACTGGCGTTCCGTGAATTGTCGCAGTCGTAGGAAGCACCGCTGTGGTATGCCCAACTGCGCCAGCGCGGCTAGCATATCAAAGGAGTCCCCAGCCTCCGTCCCGTCCACGTCCTCCCCCTCATCCGCCAGCTCGCTGACGGTGAGGATCATTTTGGCGCTGCCCAACTGCTGGGGGAGCCAGTCGAGCAGCTCATCCCGCTGCAGTTCGTCCACACCGTCGATGATCAGCACGAAGAAGCGCTGCTGCCGGTCAAGGATCTCTCGAATCACTCGAGAATAACCCTCTAGTGTCTATTTGGAAAGACTGCATTAATATCAGCGCTATATGTTTTAATAACACTTCCTTACGTGTGGCACTTGGCACTGATGTCCCGTCTCCAGGACCGACATCTGGTTGGCCATTGAGCCTAGCAATGAGGTGAGATCCGATGAGCGGGCACTGAGATTGGCGTATCTAAAGGGAAAACAAATGGTTAATGAGTACTCGCGATTGAAAGCTTATATTATGTCATATCCCACCTCAGTATGAGCTGTGCCTCCGGCTTCCAGCGGTGGACATTCTCCATGATCTTGGAGACCAGGACACTCTTGCCACTTCCCCGTGCCCCGGACACGACTAGCGGTTGGGCGGTGCTGTCGCGAATGTAGCGCTTCACGTCGTTCATGATGTCGAAGTTGGCCGAGTTCTGTGCCAGGAGCTTGGAGTAGTGGCCCACCAGGCGAAGCTCCTCGAGCAGCACCCGGTCCACGCCCAGCGTATTGTAGGGGATGCTGTTCTTCTGCTGGTGCTCCTCGAAGATGCCGGCCAGCGTCTTGTCCAGCAGACTCTCGATCACCGCCGACAACTCCTCGTCCAGGATGCTCATCGTGGGCAGCAGACGGATGAGGTTTTTCTCGCTCAACTGGCTCTTGAGACCGGAGTACACATGACTGAGCCTCCGCTGCACCTCCAGCTCCAAGGGGCTAGCATTCTCCGATGGCCGGGCCACCTGGCTGCCCGTCTGGATCCAGATACATCGCTTGGCCAGCTCCTGGCTCATCAGCACCGTGTTATTGATCTCCTGCTCCACCACGGTGGTCAGATACGAGTCCTTGACGTCGTCGGAGAAGAGACGCAAAAGGACGGCCAGCAGCTCGTTGAGCTCTCCGTTCACCTGACTGGAGTAGGGATCCACCTGTTGGGCATGCAGACGGTGGCACATCGGCTGGTACGAGTTGTCAATGGTGTACCATTTCTCCAGGAGCAAACGCTCTTCCTCGCTAGCGGTGCCCAGCACCGAGGTGAAGTCCTGGCTCTCGATGGTCAGCGGGAGCATCGGAGTGCCCAGGGTGGCGCCCAAGAACAGAACGGGGATCATGTACGCTCCGGCCGAGTGGCGCGTGATCTCGCACAGGCAGTTGGCCGCTTCCTCGTGACCACCCTGCGCCTCCAGAGGCGTTTGGGTCCAGCGCTTCGCCTCCTGCAGGCGGGAGAAATCCTTCCGGGCATTGCCATTGCCCGGTTCCGTCTCCGGCTCGCTGTCGTGCACATCGGCGATGATGAAGTCAAAGCCGCGGCTTTGGCACTTGCTCTTGAAATGCTTGTACAGGCTGTGCACGACCCGCTTGTGCTTCTTGTACTCGGTGCTGTTGTCCGCCAGAATGTAGACCACGATCTTCTTGTCCCGCTCAATCTTGCGGCCGGGCGGCGGCTTGCCCTGCAGCACGCTCAGGTTTCCGGCACCGGGATTGGCATTGGCCACATCACTGGGCGCCTGCGCCCCCTGCGGAGTGGTGCTGTTTGAATCTGTAGGTGGATAAAGATCGTTTAGTTCGTAATTAAATTTCATTAATCTATTTTGGAGCCGGGAGGGATGCCCTCTTATGCTCATTTTGATCGGAGCTTGAGGAAACCCAATTGTTTGTATTGTAATAAACTGGTTTTAAATCTCCATTACCCTTCTCTGCTCCACCTGGCTTGCTCCCCGGTCCCGTTGACAGCTGCTTCTGGACCTGCGCCTGGTTGCCATTGGACTCCGGCAGCGGTGTCACCTCCGGAAGTGCCTCCACGGCGGCCAAAGGTGCCCGCTTTCCATCACCAGCACTCGAGTCGGCGGAGATCAGGGTGTCCTTCTGATCCGCCTCCTGGTAGGGAGGCGAGCTGCAACCACAACATTAGTACAATCCAGAGAATCGATGCACGAACGGATGAACCTACTCGTCTGACTTTTCGGAGGCACTGTCCTTGTCCTTCTTTTTCTTCTGGCCGGAACTGCACACGTTGCCCATGGCGGTCGTTCAAGTCCCTACTCTTTAAATTACAATTGACTGATTGATGTCCTGCAATGGATAGTAGATGAAAATCCGTTTAGTTATTAAATATAACAAAAGACATTTAAACATCTGTTATATCCTTATATAGAATGATATAGAATGCGTTTCATTGAACTATTTTTTGATTTTCTTGGTACTGAAACCCGTTTTATTTATCCAGCTAAAAGTGGTTCTTTCCAAGGATCTGGGAACTTTAAAGCTGCTCACGGTATCTCACACCCATATCGATTAGAAAGCACTCGAGGATTCATCCTGTCATCCTTGTGTGGCATAAACTTTATTTGTTTAACTGTTTGTTTAACTGTTTCAGTAAGTATATAATGTATGTATATAATAATAACCAAATATGGGATATTAACTTGCTAATGGGTGCAATATTTGCACAATATTAATTAAGAAAACACCCAGCTGTTGCAGGATTTCTCACTCTCTTAAAAACACACAAGCACTAACGGATATTCGTTTTCATTTGAAGGATGTTCTCTTGCAAGGATTTTTCCTATGTGGTTCCGCAGATCACTTAATCTTTATAATTTTCCGCACTCGGGCTTGAATAGTTTAGTTGATAACTGTCGTATATACACGTATAGATTTCCACAACAGGTCAATGACAAAAACAAAGTGACTGGGGACACGGAGCACATCCTGTGCAAGCGAGATGGGGCTAGTCGGGGGTGGAAAGAAAGGGGCAGGGGCTGAGAGCAGAGAGCAAAGAGAAAAGCTTTCGCGAGGCGAACGCATGCTCTCTGCGAGAACTTTTGTAGAGAATTTCTGCGTTGAATTGGCATTGGCGTTAATCAAGTGGTCGAGTGAACTGGCCCAAGTGGGTGGTGCTGGGCGGTGGATGGTCTATATGGTGGGTTCGCTGGGTCTGGGTCTGGGTCTCGTCTCGGATTTATTGCGGGCAATGCGCTTGGCTGGATTTTTGTGTACACGCTTGAAAATTGTTGACGCGCGAGCCCCCCGTTTTCGATGCCATCGACGGATGGGATGGATGATGGGTGATGGATGCTCTTGGTTTGGAATCTACTTTATTCGATACGGATTATGTTTGCGATCGTTCGATTCACCATACACAGAGCATTGGTCTTTCGCGACCGATTTGAATTCCGATGCGGGGCGGGAGGGGGCTTAAAAAATCGCTAAAAATAAATTCCCCTATATACACAGAATCTATATGTTTTTTGAATCGGCTAGTTCGACATTTTGTCGCAGCGGTCTGCGAAGTGGTTCAATATCAATTAATTTGTCACAGATTCGCTGGCATCTCAGTTCGCAGATACGATTTTGCACTGGCGGCCAGTCGATGCGGATTCGGTGTGTATGCATCGTTTAGTTGGTTATTTGATTTATTTTAATACACAAATTTGCGCCACTTACTTTTCTTTACGCGCTTTTCACATGCGCCCCCCGGAAAACCCGCCGCACCCCACCGAACGGAGTCTAAAACATTTCCACCCACTGCACTTGCACTTTGCTCAATTAATTGCCTAATCAAAATGTTTCTTACACACACGCCGCGAAGACATTTCGTCGGAAAAGTGTATCTTTCGAGTGCGTTTCCCCCGCTTTCCCCGCTCGCTCCACTGACTCTTGCTCCCCTATATATTTTTTTTTTTGGATTTTCGGATACGAGTGCGCGCCTCGACTAGTTTTTCCTTGTCCCGCCGCTGTGCGTCGTCGTTGTGCTCGGCGCTCCGGATTTTCACTGCTTCTGATTCCGTAGGAAAATCGGTCGCTTTTCCGACCTCCGCGCTCTCGGAGCTTTTTCCGAATCTTATTAGCGCTAAAATAAGTAAAAATCGAGCGTTACGTTGCTTATCGATAGATACATGGCATAGCTGTCGATGTTTCAAATAGATTTTTTAAAAATCAAGCGTAACGTTAATACATCGACAATTCAATTTCAATTGTAACAAATTTACGCCTTTTGTATATAGAGGCCGACCAGTTTGACGCAGACGTAATGAGCTGATGGTTCAAGAGTTGGCGGACAGCGTTTTTAAATCCGTGCCCAAAACACCAAAACCGACACCGACGACAGCGCCACCCATAACATCCTGTGGTCGCCGCCAATTAGAGCTCCACTGCCACTGCCGCCGTGTCCTGGTCCTGGTCACACCCCAACCCCCGCCACCGGACAACGACGACATCTTCGTTGGGGATTTGGATTCTCATGTACATATATATATTTCCATTTACACATACATATATATATATTTCCATTTACATCTAAATTTATACAGATTCCACTTGCGGACATTCCAGCAAATCACGTATGTCTGTATAAGATTAGTCTATTACCCTGTCATGCAATTGACCGTTTGATTTTTTTTAGATTGGCAATGGCATTGGCGTGAACCTCGACATTGCAAGATATCTTCGGGAAGTTGTCCTCCGTGTGCAATTTGGTCGCTTGCCCGCAGGTTAAGAGTGCGGTATGGAGGAATTTTTGAGGGAATGGACTTCTTCATCGGTTATTATAATATAAAAATATCATTAGCCTTATTATGCTCAAGCCTCTGTTTAGCAATATATAGGTATGACGAAACTTGATTTGTGTCGATTCCACCAAACATACCCTTCTCAGTAATATTTTCATTTAGAAAGAAAAATACATTTCCATTGTGGATGGGACAAATTAGAGTTCTTTGAAGTTATAAAAAATGATGAGAAACTAGATCGAAATCGGGTTTTTACGAACTGAAATACGAATATATGAAAATTGTCTATTCCATATCTATATAGTATCTATATCTATGATAATGGTAAAGAAAAGCTTAATACATAGATTTTGGTTAAGGAGCAATAACTTTATGTGACAATCGTTATCAAAAAACCAGATATGCTTGTAATATATGTGTGTT
Source organism: Drosophila melanogaster (assembly GCF_000001215.4). Lineage (NCBI taxonomy): Eukaryota > Metazoa > Arthropoda > Insecta > Diptera > Drosophilidae > Drosophila > Drosophila melanogaster. The sequence goes on along the minus strand of NT_033779.5, from coordinate 19,517,672 downwards.
GGTTTTGCGATAACGATAACGATACGTTTTCTTTATTTTCTCTCTCTGCGAGAAAGCACTCACACACTTACATACTTGCTACACTGGTATGTGTGCAAGTATATGTGCAAAAGCTTCGCCGCACAGTGGAACTGTCCAATGGTTCCCAAAAAACCAATGTCCTTGTCCATAAGACTTGGTCACATATAAGTTGCTATATTTGACTGGTATTCACTATAAACTAAATTAAAGTAATATATTAATAGTAATAGTTAAAGAAAGTACTGAATAGAAATAAAGATATTCTTTTGTTGTTGATTTTAAGTGATGAAAAAAAATAAGAAATTTAATATAAATTCTAGTAGAATAAGCATATAAATTTAAGTAAGTATAAGTAAGCATATAAATATATAACATAGTCGTAAGCGCTGAACAATGATCACCTGTGCTTATCGCAGCCAACTTCAAGTTGAAAATGTTAAAACTGACGCTATGTTAAGTAAGGGATTGTAAATGTAAAGTTGAAGAAGACGGTGGATTTTAGAGAAACTAAGGAAACATATCGTGTAAAGCATATTATTACTGCCAATATATGTTTATGATTAAATCTTGATTATTGTTTAATTTAAACTCTGTTTATGTAATATAAATCACTTCATTAGCTATCATTATTATATTAATACTTATACTTATATCTATCATTATCATAAGTATTAATATGATGATGATAGCTAATGAACCTTAAATTGTAATCAACACATCTTATATCGATTCCTCGACGTCTAACAAAAAAAAGTTCCTAACAGTCGAAATTAATGATATCTTTATATTCAAGTTTGGATCCAACAAGCGAGCTAGGATGCAAGAACCTTTCGCATTTGCTCGAATTTTCACCGAAACCTATCTTCACCGTTAAAGGGACCAACCACCGCCGAAAGCTGTCAAGTTGGGCGCTTCTCGCCCGATCTGTCAAAAGGCCAGAGCCAAAAAGGGGAGAAAGCAGCTGGCGTGGCTGCATTTCGTTTCCTTGGCTCGAAGTGAGAAGTTTCGGGCCACCGAGCTTGTCGAAAAAGTTACCAATTAAATTGGCCAGCAGAGGAATTTTGCAAGTTAGCTAAAATGCTATAAATCCGAGGCCAGTTCGGCGAAAGGAAAAAAATCAAAAAGGACACGGATACCCCGCAACTACAACGGAATCAAAATGAATCGCCTGCTGCTGCAGTGTCTAGTGACCACCATTCTGGTCTACAAAGGTCAATAAGAAAACCCAAAAAACCTGAAAACCCGATAAGTACAATCAGTATATTTGAGCCCCTTTTAGTGGTAGTCCGGATGAGCTCACCAGTGGCCGGAATAATTATTTGCAATTTTCGGGAGTCCTCCAAATGGGCAAGATGAAAAATGTATATGCTGCTGCGTTATATAAGCTGGCGTCCAGTGCGCAGGCTCCAAAAGAGTCTGGGACCGAGCCATCATCAGACATCTGGACCAGGCATCGGGGGAAATAGGTCAATGTTTTCGCCCGCACGCGAGGCGGAGCAAAATAGACGCGAATCCCGGAACCAAAACAGAAGCCGCGCTAAGGGGTTGATTCGCCTGGGAATTGGGGTTTGTTTTCCAGCCCAGATGACTGACAGCTGTCCTCCTTGTTCTCTTGCAGTGATTTCGGTGCCGACCAGCACGATGAGCACCAGCATCCAGACGACCTCGGAGATTCCGCAGCAGGATGACGACGACGACGACTGGGAGGAGGACGACGACTCTCTGGAGTCTGACGACGATGGCCGCGTCTACAAGAATCCTCGCAACTCACCCTCCACCGAGTGTCCACGCGACGAGGAGCAGGCCACGCTGCTCGGCCAGAAGTGCTTGAGGAAGTGCTCCTCCGACGAGGATTGCAAGAGCAAGAAGAAGAAGTGCCTGTGCGACGGCGTCTGTGGCAATTCCTGCATTAAACCAGGTGGGTATAGATTTAAATTGCAATAGTTAAAACAAAATAAGTGTAATTCAATCAGAAAGTTGATATGTTGAACCATCAATTCTTTTTATACAAGCAAAGTAATTCCAAATCCCTCGATGCCCTTTCTTTCCTTAGATCGCGAGTGCCCGGAACTAGCCCAGCCCAGCTTGGGTCAGGTCACAGTGGCTGGACGCCACTTCGGAGCTCGCGCCTCCTATGCCTGTCCGCACGGCTACCACGTTGTGGGTCTCCAGAGTCGTCTGTGCCAGGCGGACGGAAATTGGGCCGGAGCCGAGCCAGCTTGCAAGCAGAATAGTAAGTCTACCACAGGTTAATAAACAGATTATATCGAAACGTGCTTGCAATCCTTCCAGTTTACTGCCTGAAGCCGCCGCAGATAGAGCATGCACGGAACTCGGCGCTGCCGGAACAGGAAACCTTTGACCTGGACTCCACGGTTCAGTACCACTGTCACACCGGCTACGTGACCAATGGATTCCCGCGGGCCAAGTGCCTGGCTATTGATAACCTGGCCAGCTGGTACGGCCCGGATATCCAATGCGAACGTGAGTGCAGTCACACTGAAAAGGGGAGCCTCTGTATGCATAGCTATTTGATGATTCCAGCTCGATCCTGTGGCCAGCCACCGGATCCGGCCTACGGATGGCATGCCGGCGAGTGCTACACGTACGGATGCAAGATCACCTACAACTGCGGAACCGGATACGAGCTGGTGGGCAAGCACGAGCGCTACTGCCAGTCGGACGGATCGTGGACGCCCAAGGAGCTGCCCACCTGTGTCTGTGAGTATTGCGGGCTGGCGCCGGTAGAGCTTGTAACCGAACCTCTTTGACCTCTTTGACCACCTTTAAAGCGGATAGCGCAAATGTAACCACCACCCAAGCGTCGTTATCCTAGGCGAGGCGACCCTTTGAGTTTCGTTTCCGACTCCTTGGAGCTGGCAAATGGCACAGATCCCCATATCCGTATCCGAAACTATATATTAAGCGCACTTTGGTCAGGGCTCAGGTTCTCCAGTCGGAGTTCTCCGATCCTGCTAGCCACCCACATTCTCTCTCTATCTCCGATTTGGTTATTGATCTAGCGATACATACAAACAGATTGTTCAAATTTACATATGCACTACCTTGTTGTTGTTGTTCTTGTTGTTGGCCAGTTAATGTTGAATGAATAAATAAAAGTTACCGCAAATCTTGAGCAAGCAAAAATATATACAAGAATTGATTAATCGAATTCGAAAACCGTTTCCTCGAAGTTGTTTTATTTGGTTTGGCGGCCTTCAAAGATTTGTGGTAACTTTTAGCATACCCCCACCATCCCAATCCCATTGCTAACCCCATTCTCCCGCATCCTCCCGCACAGTGGTCACCTCGGTGGTGTGTCCCACCCCGGAGAACCCCAAGAACGGCAAGGCCACCTACACCACCCTGGCCTACAACTCGGTGGTCAGCTACGAGTGCCGCTACGGCTACACCCTTGTGGGCGAGAGCTCCAGTCGCTGCGGAGCGGACCGAAAGTGGAGCGGCACTCTGCCCACCTGCAAGGGTAAGTGGTGTAGTCCCATCTGGATGGTTCTACTGTGTATTCCATTGCATTCCCTTCAATAGAGATCAACTGCGGCCATCCTGGAGTGCTGTACAACGGATGGATCGAGAACATCGAAGCGGGCACCGGACTAGGTGCCAGCATTATTTTCCGCTGCCAACCAGAGATGATGATCAATGGACTGGGCTCCAGCGTGTGCCAGATCGACGGAAGGTGGCGGAACGCACTGCCCGAGTGTCTGGCGCCCTGTGTGGTGCCCACCATTTCGCAGGGCAATGTGTATCCCATCGAGATAATCACGGATGAGAACGGAACGACGATCGTCCATCCGCCGACGACCACCACACAGTCGCCCACTCAAACGCAGAGCATTGGTGGTGTGGAGAAGGTTAAGCACGGAACGGCACTGGAGGTCAAGTGCGATGAGAACTACGAGTTCCCGGTGTCCCTGCTCAGTCCGCCCACGTGCAACAATGGCACGTGGAGCATCATTCCACGCTGTGTGCCCGCCAGGTGCAAGAGCATGCCGCGTCCACCCAAGCACGGCATGGTAATGGCTCCCAAGACGGAGCACGGCATGAAGGCGCGATTCAAGTGCAAAGATGGCTTCAAGCTGGTCAGTCCGGAGGGCAAGGATGTGACAGATCCGCATGACTATGTGCTCACTTGTTCATTTGGCAACTGGACCGGAGAGACGCCCAAATGTGACGAGGTCTTCTGCTCCTTTCCCGGCTACATACCCAATGGAAAGGTCCTGCTTGTGGGCAACATGGGCCTATATGACTATAGACCTTATGTCAAGAAGATCGTGAACAACAAGCAGATCATGTACGATTGCGACAAGGGATATGTCCTGGAGGTAACTTCAATATCCTGTTAGTATTGCTGATTCCCAACAACATCGCTTCTCCACTAGGTTGGTCCGCCTGGCGCCACCTGTGTGGGTGGCAAGTGGCGGCCCTTGGACCTGCCACAGTGCCTCCTGGGCCAGCATCCTCGCCTGCGTTGGAATCGCCGCAGACGTCGCTCTCTGCAGATCCGCCAACTGAGATCCATGTACCTTCTGCAGCGACAGCGACAACTTCAAAGGCAACTGATCGATAACCAAAACTATATAAAAGCTAGTAAGCAATAATATTTTTCGATTGTAAGCAATATATTAACAATATCATATTCCCTTTTAGTAGCCGATCCTGTCCAGCCATCGGTTCATCGGGTTAAGCGAAGCGCCAGTCCCCACCCGAACTCACAACCCTATGCCTCCGACGTCGACCGGGCCTACTCCAAGTACTACCAAAAGATCAAAGAGCGATATCAGCGCTATGTCCGCAAAATGCTAGGTCGTGACCGGATCTACCAGAGGCTCCACTCCCAAGATGCAGTGGGTAGAGTGGGAAACAATCTGAATACCCACGATGGAGGACAGGTCACCATGCGGGGCAAGTCCAACTTTAGGGAATTCGAGAATGGAAACAATTACCTTGGGAGCGGTGGCATTGGATCAGGTGGAGTAGTCGGATCTGGAGTGGTTGCGCTGCCCAACATTAACCAGGCATCGCGAAACCACCAGGTTCATGTAAACAGAACTCCCAAGGAAGAGCTGCTATCCAACGGATCCCCGCCTATAGCATCGCGTAGCCTGCACTTGAATGCCACCCGATCCTATATTGAACAACTGAAATCACAGATTGTCCGTCGGAGGCGCAGAAGGAGCTCCAGCATTGGACAGTCGCCTCCTCCGTCGGGAGCAACTATTCCGGATGCTGAGGTGGACATCAGTGATGGAGGAGAGGCCGGAAAGGGAGGTGGAGGCAAACGATTGCGAGGACCCTGCGAGGAACTCGAGTGGGATTCCTTCGCCAACGTGACCACGGTTCGTCCTGGCAAGGTTCCAGGCAGAAATGCCGTAGGCATCATGCTGCATCTGGAGTGCAATGCCGGATTCAAGCTGAATATTAAGGGTGAAAACGCCACGGCGCGATGCATCCGAGGCATTTGGAAGCCGGAGACGCCCAAGTGCCTATCCGCTCCGTGCCTGGTTCCCGCCGTGGAGCACGGTCAGTACTACAAGGTGGAGCCCCACACCAAACAGCTGAGCGACAAACCTTCATTGACCCCGCTCTCCACCTACGAGGAGATCCAGTCCAACGAGTTCATCACCCTGGAGTGCGAGGATGGGTTCAATATACAGGTGGGATATTGATTAAATAAATCCATTCATCTTCTATATATTGAATCATCACTAACACCTCCGAATTTCTAGGGTTCAGCTCAGCTCCGTTGTGCCCATGGATCTTGGTCGGTGAATGCCTTCTCTGAGTGCACATCGGTGCCCTGCACGCTGCCCAATATTCCAGGAGTCATTTATGATGTAAGGTTCACTAGCATGCCTCACAGAATCTCAAAAACCAGTAATCACCTCTTTTTAGGGAGGCTACCGGGCAGGATTGACCATTGGACACGGGAGCAGTGTAAGCGTTCGCTGCGAACTCTCCACTAACGCCAATCCCATAGAGATGTCCTGCCACAAGGGCATCCTCACTCCACCCAGTATACCATGTGAGTCCGGATTAAGAAAGTCACGCGAGGAACTGGAGCATGCCACGCCCACTCCACACCCCAAAGTGGAGCACAACGAACTGGACAACGATCACGATCACCACGACAACGGCACCGATGAGCACGACGACATGAAGATGTGCGGTCCGCCCATGTTAACGGATGGCGCCCTGGTCTACAAGTGAGTGGCAGTTTCTCAGAGTCATGATCTGTTATTAGTCCTTAATCTTCGAAGGAATGCCGATCATCCAGAGCTGGATGGCGCCTACGAGAGCGGCACGGAGATCTTCTTTAACTGCATCCCAAATGCGGCTGGGGATCGGCAAACGTGGCGCATCATATGCGACAATGGACTGTGGATAGGGCGATCCTATAATTGTGGTGAGTTTTAAATAAAGCTAAATTACATTAGAGTAGCAAACTAAATTATTACTCAAATTATGTCCATTCATATGTCAGTCCGTATGATACATAGATAGCATGGAAAAGCACCTCTTTAATTATCCCTAATCCCTAATCTTTTTAGAAAACGGAACGTGTGTGTTCAGAAACAATGAGGCTAATGTGGTTAGTTTCTACAACGACCTGGAGATCCGAGAAGACGTGGTGGACTTTCCCCCAGGAGCCACCATCATATCGAGGTGAGGCATTGAGCATAAACAGACTTTGTTCAATTGTGATACTTACTTATACTTACTCTCAGATGTATGGACATCGGAAAGTTCTCGTTCATGGGCAGCCACGAGAGGACCTGCATCCACTCGGAATGGACCAACACCAAGCCCGTATGTTCCGGCCTAAACCAGGAGAACGACTATGCGAGTAGGTATCCAATATCCGAGTGCGGGATAGTTAATCTGACTTGAGCTCAAATCCAGTGGAGAAGGCACCGACCATCCTCTTCCGCCACCAGAACGGACCCATCGCCCAGAGCAACGATGGCAAGCTGATTGTCTATCCGGGAACCACTCTGCACATGGAGTGCCTGTGGATGCGTCGCTTCGGGAATCCCAAGTGGAACGTCAGTCACACGCACAAGTGGGTATCGGGTGGTTAGGCACGCTAAAATAACTTTAAAGTTGCTAATTAATTTCAGCAAGGGGTATGTTCATAAATTATTTGCGTCTGAACTTCAAATTAATGTGTATGGTGTATCTCGTTATTGGACTATAGGTTAAATTTTTAAAAGCAGCAATTAGGTATTTGAATTGATCATTAGATCGTTTGACTTTAGGGATTTCTTATAAACATTTATTTTTATTTCTTTAAGGGTTATTTATACTATAAAAGGCAATGATCAGCAGGGTCTGGTTCTGGGAATCTCTTGGAATAGCCCTTCTCTTATCTACACCTTTTATTTTATAGGTACTCAAAACAATCTAAACATATTTGAACCTGGTTAATGGGAGATACCTTTGGGAAACCGTCCTCCATGTGGTAAACTCCACTAATGAATCTCTGCGTCTTGCAGGAACTACACAGAGGGCTGGGTAACCGAAGCGGATGAGGGCCGCGACTCTACACTGGAATACCGGCTGAGCATTGTGGATGCGGCCAGCGACGACTCCGGGTTCTATTCGTGCATGACCCCAGCTCGGCATGAGCACACCGTGGAGGTGGTGGTGCGGGCCATCAACTGCCCGGAGATACCGATGCGACGCGGCCTGATCGTGAACACCAACGATACTAAGCTGAGCACGCGGGCGCTGCTGTCCTGCGCTAACGGGAACTCCTTGATTGGCGCCTCGGAGCTGTTCTGCCTACCGAGTGGCAATTGGAGCGCACCGTTGCCGGTCTGCGAGAGCGTCGAGTGCGGCGACATCCCGCTGGGAATGGGCAGCAACGCGAGCTCGCCCCGTGTGTCCGTGCTGTCGCGCGAGGTGGGCGGCCGGGCGGCCTTCTCGTGCGCCTCCGGTTACGGGCTGCGTGGTCCGGCGGAGGCGATCTGCAATCCGACGGGCGAGTGGTCAGCGCCGCTGCCCACCTGCGTCGAGGTGCAGTGCGACAATCCGGGGGCGCCGCAAAATGGTTACGCCCAGGGCTCAGCACCTTATCGTGCCGGCGACGTGGTCCAGTTCAATTGCAATCCCGAGTACATGATGCAGGGCCAGCCGATCATTGCCTGCCAGGATAATGCCAGGTGGTCTGGCGGGCTGCCCAAGTGCGTGCAGGCCTGCTCGTATCCGGGCACCGTCATCAGCGGCAGGATGTCCTCCGTCAAGTTCTACTACGCCATCGGCGAGAGCATCACGTTCACTTGCGATGCCGGACTGGATCTGCGCGGCTCCAAGGTGCTCAAGTGCCTTAAGAACGGCAAGTGGTCCAGTGCCATTCCCACGTGCGTGACAAACGAGGGTCCTGTCGGCGGAGGAGGAGGAGGAGGAGGAGGCGGCGGCGGAGGATCCGGATCCGTGGCCACCAACAAGCACCTGGCCACCACCATGGGCTAGAGCGATTCGGATTGCCGGTTGCTTCAGAGTGATACTAATACATATTACTACCTACTAACTAATGCACATTCCAGGCGCACAGTCACGCGTTTACCAACTAGTAACGCCATTCTTGCGATTCAATTGTAACTGTAGCGTAACTGTAGCCCTGTACTGTATCGCACGGCCATCATTTTACTTTCAATAAATGTTCGTCGAATAAAGACAAAAGTTCTTCTGTTTTAATTATATTTTGATTTCCGTTACATAGTTAGGATTAAATTTGAATTCAAATGTAGTGTTGTTAATCGGAATCGGAATGGTTGGGCGCTTCTTTTCAGCACTGGTTATGTTAGCGACAGCGCTGTTAAATGTAAAGTGTGCCGCCGTCATGGTCACACTGCCCGACTGCTGGCGATAGTATCGGGTAAGCATCGATATAAGTTCCAACCCCAGCTCGAATCGCATTTAAATTTTAAAACGCTGGCAGAAATCTCACTAGCTTAAGATTCCGTTTAGTTTTCGGTTAAGTGCAACGGCCAGTATTCCCTTTCCCGCACGCGAAGCACCCGTTCGAATTTATCGTTTAAAACTCACGCATTCCCCTCGCCCACGCACTGCTGTTGATGCTGCTGAGCTGCCGTTGTTGTTGCTGTTGTTGCTTCCACTGCTGTTGTGTGGCTGCTGTTATTGTGGTTGTTGTTGGTGCAAGGACAAGTGACGTCCTTCGAAAAAGGCGCAACAATTTACGTCGCGCAACAAGGTGTTTTCGGGGGTGGCGGGAAAATCAATAAATAGCAAAAAGCAAGTGCATACACAAGTGTATATGTACGTATGTACACACATATATGCATGTATGGTGCCCGTCGCGGTTGAGTGTGTGTGCGTTGTATACTGAAACTTTCTTTTTCTAGGCAGCCAGCTGTAAAATAGAACACAGTCGCTAAACAAAGGAAATTGGCCCAAAACGCAGAGAATTCAGTAGACCCTATTATGGACAACGCGGGCGAGGACAGCGACAATGATGTGGTCACCGATTTTCTGAACTCCAACTGCAGCGAGTCCTCGGAAGCGCTGGTTAATGGTGGCTCTACCAACCGAGGCGCCTCCATCGAAAGCCAGAACTATTGCATACCCGTAATAAACGCACCCGTTCCTGGTCCAGCGCGCGCCCCCATTGCTCCGCCACCAGCATCTAATCCTGCCAGCAACACCATCAATAACAACAACATGATACCCACCATAAATGTGACGCCACACAGTCCCGCCCTGGCCTCCAAGTACAACAACATATTCGAGGACACGCTGAGCCAGCTGCAGAACATCCGCGAAACGGTCGTCCAGATGAAGAACTCCTCCTCGCCTAGCCAGCACATGCAGGACGGCAGCTTGGCCAATCATGGACTGCTCAGCGCAGCTATACTGAGTACTTCGCTGCCCGATCTTACGGGGACGGGCACGGGTCCCGCGTCCGGTGGCTCCAACTACGCCATGTGGTCTTCCACGGCACCGCAGCAGTGCCAGTTTCTTCACACAGACCGCCGGAAATCCTGGACAGCCGTGGACGATGGCAGCGGCGCTGGCGACTGCACCAACAAGAGCGTCAGCCTATCCAGCCTGGACAGCGAGGAGCAGGAAACCATTCGCGTCACCGAGCAGCGACGAAGGTCGGCCAGGAACAGCACTGGAGGTAGATATGCACTAAGGTTTCGGGGGTGGGTTGGCAAAGCCATAAGTGTGCAATGCAATAGTAGTTCAGATATTTGTATACCTGCAACATGGCTGGCCCTGTTGATTAGGTAAATTTGCCAATATTATTTAATTATTTAGACAAAAGTGTTTAGGTGTTGAAAGTTTAAAATAATACTAAACAAAAATGCATTCAAAATTAAGTCGGAAATGGATTTTACAGAGGAATCTCTAAATTGTCGGCTATTCCAAAGGTTTTTGAAAATGTTATCACTACTCATTTGCAGCGCCTTTGTAGGTCAATTATATCACCATGTCAGCAGAAACGCAGATAAACAACCAATAACCTTTTGGAGCTAACTTCCTTCGTAATACAGGGCTTCAGAAATAATATTCAAACAGGTGTCATCTACACTGACTTTAGTAAAGCATTTGTCTTTATAAATAATTCTCTTCTAGTAAGCAAACTTGATTTATTAGGTTTATCTGTTGATCTTCTAAAAAGGATTTTAAGTTATCTGAACTTAAAGGACGCATCCGGGTACTCTTTGAAAATTTTCTATCTCGTATTCTCCTAGTGAGCAATGAAACATTCGCTTGTACTTATGTACGCATCGTATGGTAAATTATGCCTCCAGTATAATGAAAATTCTTCCCATTTAGCTTTACAATCCGATTTCAATAGCTTTCAAATATGGTGCCGTGGTAACGTACTAAACTTAAATGGCTCCAAGTGAAAAGTTATGACCTTTCGACAGAATAACTTCTCTGTTCCAAGCAGATTCACTAGAAACTACAAGCCCTAATCTTAAATTATTGTAGAATGTAGAATATTGTAGAGGTGTGACCGTGGGACTCGCGGAAAAAAAATGGGAAAATATGTATGATAAGATATCGTTAATAAAGTCAATAAATTTTGCCAATTGATTGCTCAAAATAATATGCCACTCAACCAAAGAGTAGGGGCTACTACCAAGTTAGCTTCGTTTCGATGTGGAATTCCACAAAACCCCCTTATCTGTAAGCCCATATAGTGTTTTGGTATTGGTAGCTCCGACCAAAGCTATCAGAAACCCCTTGCGATTAGTTATTGCTAACGGACCGACTCTCTAACTTTGACTACTCGCAGGTATTTCGACCCATTCGCTAAACGAGGCGGAGCTGGCCCGTGACTTCGAGAGGATTGCTGCCAAGCGAAGCCTGGCAACGGAGATCATCAGCAGAATACCGCTGCAGAAAAGCATATCGACGAGCTCAATTATAGCCAAGGAGGATATCAAGGCGATCGCGCGCCACCTCACGGACAGCGAGGATGAGAATCAAAGCCTCTTGCGGGCGCACGCAAAAATCGAGGTCTACGACACCGTAGAGAAGCGACCCAAGCGCGGTTCTATATTCTTCCGCAAAAAGAAGCCCAAGGCGAAAACGAAGTCGTTGGTGGGAGGCCAGCTTAGTGCGTGCGACGTCTGCGGTGCTGCAATCACACTGGCGCAGATCAAGGAACATCACCTTGAGTGCAAGGTGAAGAAAATGGGCGGCGGCCAGGATTACTACGACGGGCCGGATGCGAGCACTTTTAGCAACCCAGAGGATCAGCCTCTGATACGTTCCGATTTGCAGTTTCTCAACGAAGCGCCGATCGAAGCACAAGACTTGGGAGCCGATCCCGTTCTAGGCATCGTTCTCAAGGAGCACGACTCCTGGACACCCAATGTGCCTAGGGAGTTACTCAAGACGCTGAAGGATCTGCAGATCAAGCGGCAGGAACATATCTATGAGTTCATTATGACCGAGAAACACCACTGCCAGACACTGATCGTCATGCAGAAGGTGTTCGTTGAGAGTCTGGAGCGGCACTTTCCATCACTCAACCTAAACAGCATGTTTCCGCGCCTGCAACAGCTCACCGATCTGCACACCTGCTTCCTGCGCCAGTTGCGACTGAAGCAACGCGAACAGCATATGGTGGACAGCATCGCGGACATATTGCTCGATTTCTTCTCGCTGGAGCAGGCGCAATGCCTGCGTCTGGCCTACGGAGAGTTCTGCGCCAATCATCGCAGCGCCCTGGACCAGTTTAAGCTCTGTCTAACCGAGCCAAGCTTCGCCGAATGGTACAAGCACTGTCTACAGAATCCGTTGCTTAAGAAGAAGGGCATCCCCGAATGCATCTTGTTCGTGACTCAGCGCCTTACCAAATACCCGTTGCTCATCGAGCCGCTGCTGAAGAGCGCCAGGGATAACAAGCTGGAGACAGACAAGCTTCAGCATGCCCTCAACCTGGTCAAATCTCTTCTGGTCGATGTGGATGCGTGTGTGGCGGAGAAAGAGCTGCGCGAACGACAGCTGGAAATCTATGGTCGCGTGGATGCCAAATCCTTTGCTATCTACAAAAATAAGCCTTTCCGAAAAACTGAGCTTGGTGTGGAGTCGCGACGTCGTCTGAAATTTGATGGATTGGCCACCCTCATGCAGGGCAGGGCTAAGACGCAGCTTGTCCTTGTTGTGGTGCTCACCGACTGCCTGTGCTTTCTGAGCGAGAACTCCGGTCACAACAAGTACTCATTCTTCACGCCGGAGCACAAGGCTGGAGTGGTTCCTCTCCAGAAATTGCTTATCCGCGAAAAGGCAGGCACCGAATCCCGGGGAATATATATTATCAGTTCCAATCCGGATTTCCCAGAAATGTACGAGCTGAAAGTGCAGACGCCAAAGGACAAGAACACTTGGATTCAGACCATCCGTCAGGCTGTGCTTGACTGTCCCGCAACGGACATAATCGAGGCGGAGGATCTCACGGCGGAGGAGAAGCTGCGAATCGGAGTGAACAAAAGGGAGACCATCGAGAAGATGCGACAAAAGGACATTGAACAGGCGCTACTGCTGGAGGAGAAACTGATGCTTCAATTCAATTTGCTCAAGGAGCAGCAGCCCTTTGGAGATGTGGCCGGCACCAATTCCAGTTGCAGTGCAGCCAACTTCCTGGCGGCCTTCGGCTCATACAAGGATCTCGTTAGTGCCGACTGTGACACGGCGGAGCTGTGGCGCAGAGTGCTCAACACGGTGCAGGACATCAGCCAGTTGGCTTCCACGATCTACTCGGCGGCCACAGGTCAGCCGGTGCCCAGGACTCTGAGTAGTGTCGGCGAAAAGCAGAGTGAGCAGTACGCTTCGCCCACTCTGCCCAAGCGGGCGGAAACATTTGCTGGCTTCGACGAAAAGCGCGGCAAGCTGGCCTCCAAGCTAGTGCTAACACCCCGCCTTCAGGAATTGGAAGAGAAGCGAGAACCAAAGAGTGGGTCCAGCTCGGTGTCGGAGCAGCCTTTAGAGAACAACTATGCGGTGCTACAGGTGACGCACCATCTGCAGACTCTGCTGTGCGTCATCTCCCAGCAGATGACCACCATCAATAACCTGCAGCTCCAGCTGGCCCTTTACAGGGAGAGTCCTCGCTCGAGTGCCTACACGCACAAGGATCAATTGGAGGAGCTGCGTAACCTGCAGGACAAGCAGCAGGAGGAGAAGACCGCATGGCAGCGTCAGCTGAAGCAGCAACAGGAGGAACTCGCCGAGATGCGGGCACAACAGCTGCAGTTGCAGAAACAGATCAAAGCCGAGCAGGAGGATGTGCGCCAGCAGCGTGAACAGCTGTACAAGAAGATGGAGCTCCTCTCCAGTCAGGGTCTGTTGCTGTCGCCCAGCACTCCCCTGCCACCGGTCAGCAACAATCATCCTCCACCTGCTGCGCTGTTGGATGACAGCCACGAGACAGACAATGGATTAAGTGGAAGTGGGACGGGCAGCAGCACGCCCAGTGTGGGTGGAACCTTTGATCGACGTAAGGAGAAATGGCTGAGTGGCTCATCCAGCTGCAAAACTCCGCCTGTGAATTTGATCAGCGCCAATAATGCGCCCAAAGTCAACCCCACTCTGGTCAAGCAAAAGCTGCCCATGAAGCTCTCCTCGCTCTCGTCCAGCGGCACTTCTAGCTCCCGCGTAGACAAGTCCGCCAGCTTTAATAGCGCATCACCGACACCCTACATCTCCGCCGGCAGTGTGCAGCAGATGTTCCCTCTAAAGTTGGCTGACCGGAGGACAGCCACGCCCTCGAACTGTACAACGACGCCCACGACGGGAATGGTGCCGCAGCACTCGCGAACAGGAAGCTCGCCGGCGATCATCCAGCAGGCAACGACCACCGCAACTCCCACCCAGACCCCCGTAGCTCGAGCAGAATCGGTGGCCCACTACACTCGCACTCCAACGAGCAGCCGGACAGGAATTGCAAGAACGGCAGGAATCGCTGTGGCCACTGGCACAGCTCCTCGAGCCAAGCCCGAGGAAGAGGAGATCTACTTCTGACGCCAGTTCACGCCTGAAGTCGAAATCTAAATGTGGAATCATTTGAAACCACTATCATTCCAATCGATATAAAAACCTTCTTGAAGTCATAACCGGAAGCCTGATCTTGGGCAATGAGGGGAACTGGAAATGTACTTCCATACCTGTTGAACTGTACCTATACCATTCGAAAATCTACAATCCCAATATCGTACTGCCCATTTTAGGCTCAATATCGCAAATGTTATCTTTAATTTAAGCAAACGTACTGTACTTAATGGTATTTCCTACGGACTCGCTATCAATCCAATGAATCTCAAACTGTTTAGTAATTTAGTTAACCAATTATTTATTACCATTATTTATATATTTTTTAAACCAATTTTACTTCGGACAAAAGATTAATTACAGTAAGTGTGAGTGTTTTCGAATTTTACTTCTTCCAATAAATAAACCTATTCAATATTTATTGTATACCCAAAACGAAAATGCAATGTAAAAGCGTTTATCCAAAATAGGATTAGGAGAGTATATGTTTATATATAAATATATATAACCACAAGGAATGACATTTCATCGAGATTGCCCAACTTTATTATCTCTAAGCCCGTTTACGAGCATCTTTGATTTTTGATGTGCTCCCTACTGACGTTATGAACTTTGTATATAAGTTTAAATAACTCTAACCATTTACCATTCCAATCCTCGCTATAAGTGTTTATGTGTTGAGAGGGGACTCAGAACTGGTCCTAATCCCTCTAATCTGCGCAATAAATGAAGCTCGCTCCAATAAATGTTTAATATTTATAAAATCTAGAAGCAAGTGTTTTCCTAGCTGTGTTTCAATTATGAAATTAGTTAATATTCCATAGTTAATAATTGGTTTTATTTCATAAAAACAACTTTTTTATTTTCACTTTATACAATGTACATACAAATACATCTTCCCACATCCGTTCTGTGGCAATATCCACGTCGCTTGACTACATATCAAACTCATCCTTGCGTGGACACTTGTTCCTTGTGTGTCCCTCCTTGCGACAGAGACCACAGCGTCTCGTTTTGGGACCATCGGACGTAATAGCTGTGGGCTGACTGCGTCCAGGGGGATTTCGATTAGCCGAGCCCCAAGAGGTGCTGCTAGCACCTTGGTTTTGGTCCTCATCTCCCCATTTGAAGAAACCGCATGACTTCTCCCGCGTGGGACAGGCATAAAAGGGTCTACCCTGGTTTGGTCCGTCTTTTCGGACCGTCAGCTGGCTAGCCAACTGCCCACAGTTGCACATCACCTCCTCTCCGTCGCCTGGAGTCGCTGTATTCCTCTCCTGCTGTTTGGTTTTCGTTTGAGTAATGGTGACAGTACTGCTGGAGTTTGATCGCATAGATGATTGGCCACGCTGTGAGTTGCTCTGCTGAATGCTAGGCAGGGTAACCACTCGATTGGAGCCCCAGGATGTTGTGCTTTGTGGTGCACTGCCGGTGGAATTCTTGCTTTTGGCCGACGACGGTGGCTCATCAGCCCACTGAAAGAAGTTGCACTCATCCGGTTTGGGACACTTGTAGTACAGCCTGCCTAGGTTGGGTCCATTCTTACGGACAGTGTTCTGGCGAGCTGGCTGCTGACATCCGGTACACAGCACTGTTTCGGATTCCGGAACCGAAGAGGGTGGTGTGGAATCCCGTTCGACACTGTCCCATCTCGGTCGTTTAGCTGCCGGTTTCGGAGGAGGAGTGGGAGCAGCAGTACCTAACGACGCTCGCTCCCGAGTTCCCCAAAGCATGGGCCTCTCGTCCGCTTTGTCCTGCTCCTTTATCCATTCCGAGAGACTTTTGTCCAGCTGCTGGTCCCCATTGGATTCGGTGGGCATGGTTCCGCCGTTTACCAACGCCTCGAATTCAGCATCATCATCCGCTGCAAAAGCGGCGGCTATGTCGTCATCAAGAGGGACCATACTAATGGTTTTGGGTTGGCTACTCGATTCCACGGATTCGGCAGCAGCCAACATGGCGTCCTCAAAGCCATCGTTACTATCGAAAAACTCATCTAGTCCATTGCTGGCGGAATTTGTAGGCGCCGCACTTGTAAAGAAGCTCCGTATGCTGCCAGACGATTTGCTGCTAGTCTTTTTGTTGGGTGCCGCTTTCGGTTCTTTCGTCTTTTTCGGTTTGGGTTCGTTCGGAGGTTTTTTTGTAGCTGATTTTTTAGATTCGCCGCCAGGTTTCTTGCCCTTTCCTCCGCCCAAGCCACCGCCTCCAGTTCCGCTGCCCCATCCTCCAGAGCCACCGCCTCCAGTTCCGCTGCCCCATCCTCCAGAGCCGCCGCCTCCGCCAGAGCCACCGCCTCCAGGTCCGCTGCTCCATCCACCAGAGCCGGCTCCTCTGCCAGAGCCACCGCCACCGGGTCCTGGGCCTGGACCCCCTCCTCCACCACGCACTTCACCCACAATGCCTCCCACTTTCTTAACCGAGTCCAAATTAATGTTGAACGTGGTGCGAAAGAGATTATCGCAGGGCAAGCAGGTTTTGTACCAACCGCTGGGAGTACCAAATACCCCGCGATAGTAAGGCGTGCTCAGGCGGAACTTGAGCATCCGGTATCCATCGCCACAGGTGGGACAGCACTCGTCCAGCACAGATGCGTCCTTGCACTCCGTTGGAAGCCAAACTGCGTTTTTGCAGTCGGGAAAGTTATTGCAGCCAATGTACCAGCCCTGCTGGTTCTTCTTTGGCTTTAGGGCCAGAGGAGCCTCATTGCACTTAGGGCACTGGAAGATCGATTGGATGATGCCGTGACTTGGAGCACTTCCATCAGCTCCTTCCTGCACCGCAGAATTGGCAGCTGGTGTCTCATTAATGCGAGCCGATATCTTGGCGTCCATGGCGGTAATCTTATCGGTAATCTGCTGATAGGCCTGCTTGTACTTGGCTATCTGTTCGGTCAGGACCACCTTGGGATCTTTCTGCCCCTGGCAAATTAGTTTCAGATCCAATTCAAACTCAGCACGAAGTTGTGGCTTGGCAAGGGCCAGCTCCATGGCATCGTATCCCTCATACAGTCCCATTCCAATAACTCCAGGTACCAAAAAGCCCTTATCCAGCACTCCGATGTATCCGCGTTCCTTGATCGTGTTTATGTGCTCAGCGTGCGTGGCATCTGTACCAATCCCATGCTTTTCCATCAGTGCAATCAAATCCGCTTCGGTCAGCAGGGGCGGGGCAGTGGTGGCACCTTCGTGGAGCGACACTTCCGTGGGCTCAAAACGCTGCCCGTTTTCATAGTGATGGATCTGCTTGGCACTCCACTTGTCATAAACATAAACATCTAGGTAGTTTCGTTCGTGAATAACCAGACCATTGGCCGTGAACTTCTCACCGGCAATGTCGATATGGACAAGGGTTTCGGAGCCGACTGCATCTTTGCTGACGCAGGCGAGGAAGTGCCGGACGACCAGTTCGTACACTCGCGCCTCGTTTCCCTGCAGGTCTTTAGGAGAAAGGGGTATGTTATGTTCGGTTTTAGATTAAAATAAAGATTCCCTTACTTTCTGCCAGCTTGGTGGGATGAATTGGAGGATGGGCCTGATCCGATTTGTTACCGTTTCGAGGATTTGGTCCCCACTCAATCACCCGCTGGGCAAATGCTCCCCAGTCGCGGTGACCCGTTTGCATCTCAACTAGTGGTGCCAGAGCGAACTCCTTGGAGAACTGGTTGGTTTCCGTACGGGGATAGCTGATGAAACCCTTGGTATATAATTTTTCGGCTATTGTCATCGTCTCCTTGGCAGATAGCTTGAGTTTCCTCGAGCCAAGCTTCTCCATTTCCACGGTATCCAGCGGAGTTGGGCGCCATTTGTGTTTGGGCTTAACGGTGACGCTCTCCACGAGCGCTCTAGGATCGGGTTCGGCCAGGCAGAGGAGCAAATAGTTTTCACAAGCTTCCTTATCGAAGAGTCGGTTTCGGGCCCAATTAAACTCCACCGTCAAGTCATCAATTGTGTGCAGAACTAGAAATACAATATTTATAGCTTTCCAATGCGTACTGCATCCTCCTCCTACCCTTAATCTTCCAAAATGGCTCGGATACGAAGGCCTCAATCTCCTTGTACCGTTCGGCGACGAATCCCAGGGTGGGAATTTGGCAGCTTCCATAGGATATGAGCTTATCAGCTATCTTTTCGGGGAACAGACGTTGTAGGCGCATTGTCTGAAACCGGGTGATGGCGGCACCAGTTCGCAAATCCAGTTCCGTGCGCACATCCACTGCATCGCTCTGCCTTTTGTCCGGCTGCCCCAATTGCTGCAGAGCCCGACGCACCGCCACCGTGGTAATCTCCGAGAAAGTGGCACGATAAACCGAAATATTCGGTTTGATAGCGCGACACACATCAATAATCTCGTAGCCAATGTTCTCGCCCTCGCGATCGCAATCCGTCCAGATAATCAATCCCTGACAGCCGCGCACCTCGCGTTCCAAGGTCCTTTTGATAGGCTCATAATCCGAGCCCACGCCCTTTTTCACCGGCGCGTCGAATAAAGAGCGCGGATCCACCGTTCTCCAATTTTTGTAAGACACCTGGAATGCCAGCTGCATCATGTGGCCGGATACGGAGGTCATAACCATTTTGGCATTCTGACCGCGCACAGGGGCCTCGAAATCGAAGACCTTGTTGTACACCGAGTAGCCTTCGCGCTGTGGGCAGGAAAACAAATAAGTTGTGTTTGCATCCTACAATTCCCACCAAATTGAATAGCATACCCTTTGTGCTGCGCCATTTGACAGCAGGCCGGCAATCGTTTTGGCGGCGTCGTTCTTCTCAGCCACGTTTAAGTACTTCATTGCCTGGCCGGGATTAGCGCAATATCTTCTGTGTGAGGCGACGACGGGGCGAAAACATGTTAAGACAGCTTTCATTCAAATAAATTCGCAGTAGAGTAAAAACAAACTTTTGATCGCGCCATATGAAGAGGAAGAACATCGATGAATTTATCGAAGTTTTTTCTTCGGTCATCGATTTCTTGGCAGCGCAGCTGTCAATCCAGCTGGTAACACCGATAAAAAGTGGCGCGCCTTTTGAAAAAATTGAATTTAGAAGTAAC
The DNA here is from genome assembly GCF_000001215.4 of Drosophila melanogaster. Taxonomy (NCBI): domain Eukaryota; kingdom Metazoa; phylum Arthropoda; class Insecta; order Diptera; family Drosophilidae; genus Drosophila; species Drosophila melanogaster. Next base: position 19,498,052 of record NT_033779.5, on the reverse strand, counting down.
ACCACCAATCAAATAGCAATTTTTCTCTGTTGGTATGACTGCCACCCTTTAACCAAAAATAGACATTGTTTCTCCTGAAATACGAAACTATTTTATTTATTATATCTCTCTATATAACTTGCTGTTTTGCATTCACGTTGCTACGATTTTTTTCTTTTTTTGACTTTCATTGCGCTTGTTTTTGGGGATTTTTTCTTTGCAATTTTTTTGTTCTTTTAGTGTTTTATCGTTTTAACTCAACATAAAATCTTAACAATTATATATCCGCGTATATATATTTGTATATAAGAAAAGGATAGAGTGAAAAATGTGTAAATACAAAGGTAGTTCACGATCTTTAACCAATGTTTTGTCTCGCGCTTTTTCGCATCGAGCCTTGGAGTTTGGTTGCATTTCGCTGTTGAAGTTGTAGTTTCAGTGTTGTTATTTCGGACTTAGGCTTAGCTAAACTCATTCGTATTTTTAGGCGATTCATAACTTATGTTCAGTAAAATATTAGTAATATTTAGAGCGTTTAATTGAAGTGTGCAAAGTGTTCGTTCATTCTCAGCACTGCCACACACTCAGCAGTTAGATATAGAATAACAACAAATACATGTTAAGGGTTTCCTAACACTTGTGAGCCCCACGGAACTTTCCCGGCCGCCTCAACAGCGGAGGGCGATGGATCAACGACGCCAGGAGCGATCCTCGGACTCCTCATCCTCCTCCTCATCTTCCAGGCGCAGCTCCGGCAGCGTGTCGCTGCCTAACAGACTCTCGCTCTCACTGACGGACTGGATTAATTGTTTGGGGTTCTCTAGGCTAACGGACATGTCACCTGGTGCAGCGGACTTCTCAACAGGGGCGGCCATTGGAGCTGGAGCGGGAGTCACCACGGGAGCCCACGAGATCTGTGGTTGTACAAAGAGTTAATATGCTGCCGAATTCGCACGGCAGAGGCAGCCTTTGTCGTTCACTCACCTGCAGGCGCTTGTCTTTGTACATTTTGCCCCGGAGCACAGCCTGTTCGGCGTTGAGACGGGTTGCGTATGAGAGTATTAACTGTGGAATCTCACGGTCTACATCATGCTTAGAAATCTCGCCGAAGTTCTGTGAAAAGACACGAAAAATACATGTTCATTGCAATCCAAAACCAAAAATATCAAACAATCTCATTTTGAGAACTCGGCATTAGGCTTACCTTAAAGTGCCCGAGGACAAAGTCTGCCTCTTCGGCCGCAAAGCCAGTGACCACGATGGCCTTTGGCCGCCTGTCGACACGAGTGGGTCCCTCCGGCAGATTCGGACGCTTGCGTCCTGCACCGCCACCGGGTGCCCCGGAAGCAGGTGCATAGTGGGTAGACTTGTTATTCGCAGCTGAGCCAACACCAAGATTGCGCTGTAACTCCTCCAATCGCTTCTGAATGGCTGTAGTGTCGTTGCCCTCCTGTTGCTGGGCGATTAGCTCCAGTTCCATGTCAAGCAATTCCTTCTTCTGCTGCTCCTTGGTCTTCTTGACGGGCGGCTGTTGCTGCTGCTGTTGTTGCTGCATTTGTGCTTGCAACTGATCCTGGTCGGCCTTGATTTCCTTTCGTAGTTTGTCGATTGTCATCTGCAGCACCTTTATTGTCTGCAGAGTAGGGGCCCTCTGAGGATCCTGCTGGTCCATTCGCTCCACCAGTTCCAGAGCAGTCTTCATCTGCTTCATATAGCTCTGGAGCAATTCTTGTTTGCGTTTGCGCAACCCGTTAGCCAGTTGGTGAACTGCTTTCTGCTGCTCCTCCTGCTTCTTGCGTATGCTAGCGGCATTGGCGGCAGGGTTCAAAGGACGACCTGATCCCGGTGCTCCCGCACCAGCTGCTCCTCCAGCTGAGCCGCCAGCTGTCGTTGTATTTAGCTTGAGACGCATTGATGCCGGAGCCGCTGTGTTGGCCTGTTCCGTGGCAGGGGTGCCAATGTTACCAGCTCCCGCCTCAGTCAGAGGATTGGCATTGCTGATCTTCGCACCATCCGCATTGGGTGTTGGCACTGCCGGAACGTTATGCAGATGGTACTGGCTGGCGTTCTTCCGTCCACCGCCTCCTCCACCGCCGCCCATCTGGTTCATCTGTCCCACATCCGCTCCGCTGCTGTCGTTATGCCAGAAGACCTTAATAAATCGGTTGTTTAGCACCGCCTCCGTGCTCCTGTAGGCCACATTAGCTTCAGCATGAGTGGAAAAAGTCACGATAGCTGCCTCTGGATCGCCTTCGTACGAAACCTGAATGTTAACGATCTTTCCGAACTTAGCAAAGTGGTTGTTCAAATGAGCGATGGTGTTAAGTCCGCGCGGTACCTTCCTCAGCTCCAGCGAACTGTTATGCTGCTGCATGTTGGGATTGACACGCGGGCCAAGACGACTGTTGATCGGCACCTTTCGTTTCGTTGGCACATCGGCAATGGCCACTGTATCCTCCAGTTCGAAACGTCGCTTACCAACCTCAGCAACGCCTCCCGTGGGAGCGCCATCAACCACGGGAATAGGTATCAGCTGCCGCTGCAAGGGAGTGGTAACCGCAGTGGGATTGAAAGGGAATGGCATCATGGCCGCCTGCGGCGGAGCGCCTGGATTGCGCGCGTAGTCAGCGGGATTCGGAACGCCCATCGGACTGGGCCCAGAGCCGCTCATTAGCGTGGTTGGTCGCACATTACCGCTGAAGGGGTTAATGGTGGTCTGTCCTGGTTGCGTTGGTGGAGGCACTGGTCCCTGACCAGCTCCTGGTGGCGGACCTCCGCTCCTAGCCCATATTTCGGGCGCATCCGGATTGTACTCGCGCATTGACATCATGAGGGACGTGTTGTTGATGCCCTCGAACACTACCGGATTGACGCCATGGTCCCAGGGACATGTTTCACCCCTGACACAATAGCCCTTCTCGTCAAAGTCCCGGCAGCGCTGACGAGGATGGGAAGCCGGATGCTCAACGGGTGCTGGCGGCGCCACTGGAGCGGGAATTAGGTTAGCTTGGGCTGTTTGTACTCGGTCCGGGGAGTTCTGGTTGCGCCGCGCGTTTCGTTCCGGTGACATTGACCGACTGTGAGAGCGCCGGCTCTTATTGTTGCCAAATCGAGGACGATCATCTGCGTTGCCACCGATGCGCCGGCGATCAAAGTTGCGCCGACCATGATGGCGATTGTCGGTCTGCGAGCCTGGTGGAGATTTGTTACGGAATTGTCGTTGAGTTTTCTCGCGTTCGTTCACCCGTCGGTCGCGTGACCTGGACCGCCGAAAAGCGCGCTCGTTAGAACGCGATCGAGAGCGGGAACGGGATCGCAGGGAAGCACGTCGTCGTCGACTGTCGCGCGGCTGGTTTTCCTTGTCAGCATAACCCGCCGCAAGACCTGCTCCGCCGGGACCACCTCCTCCACTTCCGCTGACGCCGCTGCTTCTGCCCGGTGGGCTGGCACTGCGCACATGATGGTGTTGGTAGTTGGAGGCTGACTGTTGATTGTGGGAGTCTTTGGTTTTATGCTGCTGGATAAATTAGAAATATAAACAAAACAGCTAAGGCGAAGCTACCACTAAAACTCACATCAAAGGCTGGCTTGGCATCTGTAGGGACGTGCATGGCAATGCCGGCTTCCTGGCTGATAAAAGCTAGGGCCTCAGCTTCCCTGGCATCTTGACTGGCCTGCTCTAACTTGACCTGATTGCTATCGGGTTTTATCACATTATCTTTAGGAGGCGGTGGAGGGGAATCGGCAACCAAAACCGCTTCGATGTCGTCCTGGGGCCCATCAATGACCAGGGCCAGTTCCTGGTCGACTGTTAGCTCAGCGGTGGATGCACTAGAGGCTGTTATTAGAGGGGCAGCAGGGACCGTCAGGTATTCCTCGCTGGCAATGGCATCGAAGAGGCGTTCAACGAAACGTGTCGTCTCCTCGGACAGGAAAACATCGAGCTGTTCGATCATGATCCGCTTAAGGTCTTTATCCGATTTGTCCTTCTTGAGCAGCGCGATGACATATCGCGCCAAGGCCGAGGAGTCCGCATCGCAGCTGTAAGTGGGAGGGTGGTATGTGACGGGGTTAGTTCCAGGGATAGCGATGAAATAGCGGCTTTCAAGAACTTACAGTGGCTCCAGGACCACGCTCAGCCAATCCTTGAGCTTGTCCGAATTCTCCAGAATCATGCTAAGGCGGGTTGTTTCTACTGCTTGCTGCTGCTGCTGTTGTTTTTGTTTTTTGGTTGGGGGCTTCTTGCGTTGGTCTGCGCTAATCTGGGTGGGGGGTTAATCGTGCTCGGGGGGCAAACACGCCCGAAAAATTATTTTTAAGATGACCTCTGTCGCTCTGGCGACTGTGCTCCTGCGATTTGGGTGAACTTCTTACTTCCTGTTACCGCCGTTGCTTCTGCTTTTAATCTCTGAAATTGGATTTCGGCGTTTATTTTACTTTTTGTCGTACTTTTTCCTTCCTTCTTTTAATTGCTTCTTCTTCCCATCTGCTATCGTCAATAAGAAAGTTTCTCGATTTTGCTACCCGATACTTTTTGCTTGCGTACAAGCACGACGCACACACACAGCGCGCACAAACACACAGGCACGCAGAACTCACATACATACGTATTAGCAGCACCCAGTTTTTTGCGCCCAAATTTCTTGGGTTTTTCGAGCCCATTTTTCAACACAAACTCCAAAGACACATACCTCAATGCTTAAATTTAACTTATTATTAAGATTTGTACAACAAATTGTGGTTTGAACAGCTATTTTTATATTTTTCACTGCACTTTTCCTGTTGCAAGGTTGCTTTTGACGAGTCTAGGCTGCGTAGTCGATATATTGCCAGGTATATCGATAGCCTTCGATAACGGAATGCCCTCGAAACAGTGTTGACAGCTATAGACTATACCGTAGCTAAAGGTAATATATGAGTTTAAAATATAAGTTAAAGGTTTACGCTTTTTTAAATTATATTGGATATATTATATTCGATATTATATTATAAGAAAGCGCTAGCTTGCCGTCTAATTTTGACACTAAATATAGATAATCTATATAGATAGATTATAGATAGAAGACATTTGTCTAGAATTCCGCTATTTTGTATCCATTCATTTCACAACGTATTCATCCCTGGTCATTTCGTTTATCTGCGAAATTCTTTTTGTTGTGGATTAGACGTAAATTATTGCCATGTGCAGCATTGGTGAAGATGATTTTGGAGACGAGGGTGCCGCCCACGCCATGGTAGTGGAATCCCTACCATTAGGAATCGTCCTCAGTCCAGGGAATTGCAGCAAATGCGATGTAAACTCCGGCGAGCTCTACAAACTCAACTTCCGAACTGCGGAGTGCCGGGAATGCTTTCTAGCGTATGCGAGGCACAAGTTTCGGGCAGCTCTGGGAGCCGCCAAGATTCTGCCCAGAAACGCCGAGGTGCTTCTTGTCCTGGACGGGTCCGCAGAGTCGCTCGTTCTGCTCGACATGTTGCACTTCGCGCAAACACAGAACACGTTTAAAAGACTCCATTGCAACGCACGTGTGGTCTACGTGGAGGAGCAGCAAGTGCAAGGTCGCGATCCTGTGGACTTGGAAGCTCTGCAGAGATTATCAACACAATACGCACCCTTCGATTTCTATGTGATTGAACTGGGCGCCTTGCCCAGCTCCTTGCAGCGGATCAAGGATTATAGTCCTTTCCTCAACGCAAACAATGAGCTTATCCACAAGCTTCAAAAACTGCGAAGTCTGACAGCTCGCCAGGATTACCTCCAGCAACAGCGCAAGAACCTCATCTGCTCCGTGGCTCAGTGTCTGCAATGTACTCACGTCTTTGAATCTAATATAAGTGTTGACTTAGCCACCCAGCTGCTGACTGCAATAGCGCTAGGTCGTGGCGGTAGTGCCGCCTTGGATGTGGCTCTCCTCGACGATCGGCTGTCTGGAGATGTTAAGCTGCTGCGACCTCTCAAGGACCTAACTGAGCAGGAGATTCAATTTTACATACATGCACAGCGTCTAAAGCCACATTTTCAAAAAGGCTCACGTTATGGGATGGAGCATGGTGAGACTGCCAGCTTACAGAACCTTACATCAGCCTTTGTGGCCAATCTGCAGCAAAACTTCGCCTCCACAGTATCCACAGTGTTCCGAACTGGCGACAAAATAGCTGTCAATTCCAATCCAGAGCAGTCCTCTTGTGTTCACTGTCGATCTACACTGGACTCCGAACTATCCGACACTCTGCTGGCTATTGAGTACTCCAGATCTGTTTCAGAGGCCGGCGTGAGCCTGTACAAAAGCGGACAAGATCTCGAGGGCTTGGCCAAGAAGCGATTGGAGAACAAGGACGGTTTGTGCCACGCATGCCGCGCCATACAGACCGAGTTGGATAGTGGTAACTTGTTGTAGCGCAAGAGGAAATATATATATTTTCTATTAAAACTATATTCTTTTACTACAACTTGGCTAGCTTGTTATTGACAAGAGGCTGCAGTGGCAGATGCCCATCGCAGGGCGGTATATTGGAGGCCAGTACGACCTTGTGGAAGTCGTAGACGATATAGCGATTGTATTGCTTGGACTTTCGATGAAGGTCGTCCACCGATCCCGACAAGATAATTGTTTGTGTACAAGCGCCTGGTTCTTTGGGATAGAGCTCATCACCAGGAAGAACTCCAAACATGCAGTCATCGCAGCGATAGTAGACGGGCTGCACCATTGTGCTTCCATTGCAGCTCCTTTGGCGGGAGAAGTTGAGAAGCTCCTGAAAGCTATAGAAGTTCATCAGACGAGCGATGTCATAGAGCAGCATGAACGGGAGCCAAATAATGGCTTTCTGTGAGCTCGACCAAGCCTCGATCGGACTCAACCAGTGGGCCGAAGCCACCTCGTGCGGTTCCAGAAGCAGCTTTATATTCCTGGTGTACTTATCTAACATGGTGATATAATAAACAGTGTCATATTTCCGATTGGCAGTGGCTGCTGTCCTCCAAATGGACCATTCCTGAAGAGACCAGATATTGGGAATGACTTTATAATGCCGAAAGAGTTCCAGAAACTGTGAGGCATCATTGTGAACCCGATGTTGCCATTCGAAGTGTTCGCTTGACTCGAGAAGCACGGTTCTAGGATGACCCGATTTAGAATCCCATTTTTGTATGTCGTCCTGTTCTGTGCAAATCAAGATGCCCACCTCTTCAAAGGTTTCCCTGAGCGCAGTCAGTCGCAGTGCAATGTCCCTTGAAATATGGTCTCCACCGGATAGAAACTCAGGCCTTGGAGAATCCTGATTGTGCCTACACATTTTTAATTGTTCATCGGTCACCCCAAAGGATTTGAAAAAAGTTATCCATTTCGCAGATTGATCTTCTATAGGATCGAAGACGCCGCCAGGAAAGACGCAATGGTTCAATGCATAGGAAGTTTTTTCAGTTCGTTTAATCAACAATAACTTTAATAAAAGACAATCAGTCAGCAAACGTTTAGAGCTTATAATCTTATACTTAACATACTCTGTAGTCGTAGTCCTCTAAAGAATCCTCTTTGGCGGCTACAATAAGGCTAGCCGAAGGTCTATAAGTTCCAGTTTTAGTAGTCATTATAGTCAATAATCCATTTAATTTCCAAATCCACTTTTTCAAACCTTTGATCTTTGGTCTCAAAGCAATAAGAGCTTGTTGTTAATGCTTTAACGCATTAGTCAAAAGACTCGACCCTCGGATACCTCTGACATTAGGTGAGGGAATGAATTAAAATCCTATATTTCATTGACTTCAGTGATAGAATGTGAAATTTAAATAAGTACTCACATTAATAAATAAACCTAGAAATATTTTATTGGCTTAATAAAATAATTTACTTAAATTAATTTCAGAAGTTCTTTTAATTATAAACTACCCCACCCCACCATCTGACTACAACAGGTGGTGGGTATTTCAAAAGTGTAAACAAAATCAGCTGGTGAGCAATCGATATTACCACCCACTCTATCGATATCGCTGTGTTACCTAAATATGTCGAGGCTTTTGCCCAAAATTCGCTCCTCCTCAAGTTTAATCCTTCTGGCTAAGAACCAAGTTGAAAAGTCCACGTCGTGTGATTACAATGTGAGTTGCAGCTTAACGTTAACTTAGCTTCACCATTCTGACGTAATCTATTCGTCTAGGCCCTCCTCCTTACACGCACGCAGAAGTCCACTTTCATGCCGGAGTCATCCGTGTTTCCTGGCGGAGTTTGCGATGCCTCGGACAGTTCGCCTGCCTGGTTGGAACACTTTCAGAGAAACGAGTTCAGTGCCGCTAAGCTGCGGAACGTGGGCCACGTGAAGGGTCCACGTCCGGATATTTTCCACACCAAGGCAGATAAGAAATCGCTGGATCCGTATGCAACTCAAATAGGTTTTTAGGAAATTGGTGATGTAACATTATTTTCGCACCTAACAGATCCCTAGCTCTGCGGCTGACTGCCATACGAGAAACCTTCGAGGAGTTGGGTATCCTGCTGTGCAGGGACAGCAAATCATTGACCTCCACTAGCGATTATGGAGCGTTCTATGACCAGTTTGACCGCGCCCACTGGCAGCACATCGTCCACAACAATGCCAGCCAGTTCCTGGAGCTCTGCAAGCAGCTGGATGTGCTTCCAGATGTCTGGTCACTTCACGAGTGGTCTGTCTGGCGCACGCCGTCCACGTTTAAGAAGCGCTTCGAGACGGCCTTCTTTATGACTGCCCTGGAACAGGAACCCAGGGTTCACATCGAACCTAATGAGGTCAAGGATTCTGCGGTAGGTGGGTGGGATATTATACGGCACAAGAGCGATACGCGAAACCTTTAAGTTGCATTTAATGTACTATCATTTATATTATTGTAGTGGCGTTCCCCATTGGACTACCTTCAAGCGAGCCTAAGAAAAGAACTCTGGCTGCCGCCTCCACAATTCTATGAACTTTCGCGCTGCCTAAACTTCTCCTCTTTAGATAACCTGCGTCAGTTTGCAGCAGAGCGTGAGGTCAAAGGCATTCAGCTGATTCATCCTGTAGTGCACAAGTGTACAAATGGATTAGTGCATCTCTTGCCAGGAGATGATGCTTACCCCGCCGATCCGGATGCAAGTAACGAAAAAATTGAGATCGATTTGTCAGTCGAGGAATTCCGTTCGAAGACGAATGCTAAATTACATCGATCGGAGCACTGGAACCAGCATCAGTCGCAGCTGATAATTAAGTTTGAGCGGGATGATGGTCAGGTTCATCCATTGGATCCAACAAAATTATAGAGGTAGAGCCGGTTTCCTCTATGTCAGGTGCATTTATCTAGTTTTATAAGTTTTCCAACAATTGATATATAAAGTTGGACATAACACTTTTTAGCAATATACAACTTATAAAGTTCGATTTCCTCCATTTACTCTTGTTTATTACATTGTGTTACAGAACGGTTTAATATACAATTATATAAGATAGATAGAATCGACATGCTGGGATTTGATATAGGAAATCAAGCAATTTCTGAATATGGCATAAAACATCTATCTTCAGTTTTCGTATTAATGCTACTGGCCCTTTCCATACCAAAGTTTGTATAGGTATTCAGCCTCTTCTTGGGATGCATAGACGTTCTCGTATCCTTGATTGCCCTCTGGTTTTGGCCTTAAAATGAAAAGAGTGGTTTTAGTGTGCACCCAGAAGTAGGGCATACAAACTTACTTGTAAATTGGTGCGTGTTCCGGGTGAGTCCAGATCTCGTGGGGCTTCTGGTGTGACGGATTTTTGTGCTTGCAGCCATCCAGCGTCCTTTCAATGTTCTTCTGATTGTTCAGTAGGGCAGCCAGTTTATGATCGACCTGTGAGGTGGCCACCTGCACTCCATGGACAGTGTGCTCGATGCTGTTGAGGCTCTCGGACTGAGTGCGGTTGAGAATGACCAGACCCCACTCCAATTGATTGACTTTGCGATTGGCACGATCTGCCAGAGCCTTAAGTTCGCCCAGATATCCCACTTGACCCACGATGTTGCGCTGCTGCTCCTGGAGGACCTTCGCTTTATTGTCCAAGCCGATGAGTTCCCCTATGACGGCCTGTGATAGCAGCTGCTGAATCTCCGACAGATGCGAGTTGACGGATGAGGCCACTTCATTTAGGTTCTGCTCGTATTTGTTCTGATTGGCAGCCACTTGTTCCAGGGCTTTCCTGATTTCTAGCTCCACTTTGGTAAGATTCCTAATAGAGTTTTCATTCTGACCCTGGATTGCGTTAACAATGGCTGTCAAATTTCCCACTCCAGAGGCCGTGGCTTGGAAGCTGCTTTGAACGTTCGATTCCAGCTTGGCTATGGCAACCTCCAATCCAGCAATGAGTTCGATCTCGTCGCGCTGATGCTTGAACTTCTCTTCAATGCCCTTCTGCACGTCCTTCACTTTCTGCAGCCCATGGTTTAGCTCCTCCGTACCTTTGATCAGCTCCTCCACCTCACTGCGGATCTCATGGATGGAGTCCAGATCCTCAGCTGCAGCCGCGCATAGGTAAATGCATATCGTTAGCAAAGTCAGTCGCACTCTCATGGTGTTTCTCTGATGGCCGCTCCCCGCTGAGTGTCTCTTTTCGATCCGAACCGCAACTTAAGTAGCCCAACTTAAGGTCCAAAACGTGTCTTAGACTGGGTTAAGTTCTATCAGTTCGGTCACCACCCACTTCTCTTCAGCGGGTGCAGGTGCAAATGCTGCTCCAATCTGTAATAGTGTGTTTACGAGAATTTCCCTACTACTAAGAAGATAGTCGCGAACAACTGTTTTATCATCTTGTAAAAAGAAAGAACTAAAGCGAATTATGTTGCATGTAGTCGTACTAAATAGTTATTGGTTCATCGACATCTTGGTAAAGTTAGGGAAAATCCGTGTAGTGTCACGTTTCAAAATTCTTCTTTGTTTCTAAACAGAACAGATTGACCCGGTTTTTTGTGTGCTACGGTAGTAATAACACCACTGAAAAACGTGCCCCAGCTGCTTCTTGTTCAAATTCATTCAGAAAATAGGTCTTCGAAGGTAATGATAACGTAACAAATGTTTTCGGGCATACTGTCTATCGTTTACAAGAAATAAAGTAATAAAGCGAACTAAAGTAATTTTGTAAAAGTTTAATAAGTCTATATTTTGTTTCCTATTTCGAAAACAGCAGTATAATTAATTATCCTTCATATTATCATGCCTATTCAAAAATTGGCCAAGATGCCTTTTGCAAATTTAAACAAACTTGGATCCTTTACTATTAACTTTTAAAAAAGCTTAAAATATTTTTAAAATTTGCTTCTATCAACAAACAATAGCATAGGTTAATAGTAAGGTGAATTTATTTACCTACAAAACATACAAAATAACAAAAATTTCTTCGTATATTTTGAATAGATTTTGAGAAAAGTTTTTGGAAATTGAATGTATATTTTCGCATACGATGCTAAAAGTTGATGCATATGATTTCCATGAAACTATAGCATTTTTTCTCAAAAGTTATTTATTAATTACTTGCTAGGAATATAATCAAAAATGTATTTCCTTTGCTTTTTTTTTATTTATTTATAAAACATAAAAATTGTACAAAGTAATGAATCTGAATTAAAAAAAAAGAGTTTGTTAAATGCTTTGAAAAGTTGTATCAGTTTCAGTAACAGTGGTAGTCCCAGTTAAATCTTCCTTTAGTATCCTTGGGGGAGGGAACTGTCTCCATACCAAATCCTGAAGGATTCTCCTGGCTGGATGGGCTGTGGCTTGTAGATCTCCTCATTGTAAGACTGTGGCTCGTGGTGGGGCTTATGAGGTTGCTCGTGGTTAGGTTTGGGACTGTAATCCACAGGAAGCTTGTAGGATTCAGGCTGGTCATGTGGCAAAGGAACATAGGATGCCGGAGTAGGGTGCTCTTTCTTGGGGCACGGCTTGGGCTTGGTAACGGAGGTGGGAACGTGGGCCGGAGCTGGGTTCCATGGCTGATGGTGGTGAACTGGAGCGGACTGGTATGGGGATCCGTACTCCCACGGCACCGTCTGCCGCCAGGACACGGCGCTGGAGCTCTGATAGTTCTTCTTTGGCTCGGGGGACTGGGCATAGGCGGTAGCTTTGTGGTTTCCAGAGTGCTCTCCTATGAACGACAAGCCATTAATTTGTGATCCTAATCTGGTGGCAATAAGGACCACTTACCGTGCTTGGGCTCCTCCTTGATGCTCCACACCTGTTCCAGATCCACTTGCTTGGGCTTAGGATGAGCATGCTGCGGCTCTGGGACCTCAGCTCCGTAGGTGGGAAGATAGGACTCGTCGTGATGGCCATATTGCGGATAGGGCTGTTGTCGGCTGCACTCTTCCAGACCCAGTTCGATGCGTTTCTGCGAGATGATCAGTTCGCGGAGAACAGCCTCCACTTTCCAGGAACTGTGGGGCTGCAAATGCTTGACTGCATCGATTAGGATGTCCAAGCGCTGCTCCTGAGTGCGATTCAGCTGCTTCAATTGATGCTCCAGCACGTTCAGCTTGAAGTTGGAGTTCTCGCTGAGCTCCTTGACTCCGGCCAAGTTCTTCAGCTCCACCTCCACGTTGATTTGGGACGTCTCCAAGCTATCGAAGGTACACTTTAGCCCATTCAATTGTGGCAACACCGTCCTAGTAATAAGTTTGGCCAGTCCGTCGATGCTGTTGTCAATGTTGCGGGAACTATGGAGCACGTGCCTCTGATAGGCATCCAGCTTGGCCTCCAGGACATTGAGTATCTCCTTGGTGCCCTCCTGCAGACGCACCAATTCCAGGAGCTCTGACTCCGTTCGATTGCCGTATTCCTCGCCCTGCCTAGAGAGGTTCTCAAGGGTGGCCACCAGATTGTGGGAGCCAACCTCCAGAACGACAGTCAACTTGGCTAGCAGCTTCTCCACGAGCGTCAGGGCCTTCAGTGCCTCCTTTTGCTCTGCCAAACCGACCTGAGTCTGCTCGCTTACTTGGGCAATCCGGGTCAGGAGCACATTGGCTGCCTGTACGCCCTTCGCATTGTCCTTCAAGAGGTCAGCGATGCTCTCATCCGCTTGGATGCCGCAGAGGCAGGCGCCCAGAAAGAAGAACGTGATCAGTACTTTCATTTCAACTGCAAGTTGTTTTCGACTGGAAACACCAATTGCAAGTGTCTTTTGTTGTCCAAGGGCAGAGCTTAAATATGTTTGCGAACACGTGTGGATTGGAACTAATCTATTTGGGTTTTTTGCTCTTCGTGCTCGCTTCTGCATGGTAATCTGACCAAAAAGGTAAAGTTTGAATTTCGCACGAATTCAAACTTCAAATATTCAGCGCTTTGATTAGGCGGCTATCGATCGATTTTTTTTTGCACAGGAGTCGTTATCGTGCCTATCGACCAATCAGCTGATTGGAGGGAACAAAACAACCTTTTGATTTCGTTTTCTTTGTGGATGGAACTAAACAGTTTTGCTACTCATTTGGCTAAATAAAAGCAGATATGAGCCAACCTGCATCTCCTACCAAGTGGCGCACCTCGGCCAGTGTAATCCTGGTGTCCAGAGATGATGGCAATAACAAAGATTACAAGGAAAGTGAAGAGGCCATTTCCAAAAGCGGATAACCATAATCCTGACCTTTCAGGTGCTTATGCTAAAACGCAGTGATGCCACGGCGATTGCGCTCAATCAGACTGTATTTCCCGGTGGCCTCTTGGACTCTGGGGCCGATGAAAGCGTCGCCTGGCTGCACTACCTCGAGGAGTTTGGTGTTCCACAAGAGGCACTACGCCGCCTGGTTCTCATCCGCGAAGATCGTCCTGCCATTCTGGCGCCCCAGGGCACTGGCTGCTACGATCGGTTCTTTAAGCGTTCCCGCATTTGGGCTCGGTGAGTCCAAAGGTTGCGCTAAACTCTGTCACATTGGGAGTTTAATCTATGACCTTTGTCTTTTTAGGGAGATTACGCTGCGACTAACCGCCGTGAGGGAATGCTTTGAAGAGGTGGGTCTGTTGCTTTGCCGGAGTCGGAGTCAACTGGATTTTGGTGCGGTAACTTGCGCTCAGGCTGTTCCAGACCTGGAGTCGTGGCAGCGAAGGGTGCACAACAAGCCGGCTGAGTTTCTAACTCTCTGCCGCGAGCTAAATGTAGTTCCAGATTTGTGGGCTCTGCATGAGTGGTCTGCCTGGGCGAGTCCAGGATTCATACGCAAAGGGTGGGTATGGGGTCACAAAAAAATCATAAATGAAAGCTTAATTTCTTTGCTTAGTAATCTAAAAAAAGTATGGTAAAGTTCTTGGTTCTAATATAGATTATATTACACTTAATAGGCATGAAACCGTTTTCTTCATGGCTTTTGTGGACAAGCAGCCCGAATTGCTGGAAGAACCTTCCGAGGTCAAGGAAACGCTGGTAAGGTTTATCTTTTAAACCCCAAATTCACAATAAACGAGTTATTTATGTATATAGTGGCTGACACCCGTTGAACTGCTGCGACTGGCTGATTTGGGCAATGTTTGGTTCATGCCACCACAGGTCTACGAATTGTCCCGGTTGATGGGAATTAAGGCGTATCAATCCCTGTTGGAATTTGCCATCAAGCGCAGCGGATTGGGAACGACCATGTTCTTGCCGATTGGTTATAACTGCCAGGGCTCTATGGTTTTCGTCTTACCTGGTATGTTAAAGGAATATTCAGTGTAATATCCAAATCATTTTTTTTAAATAATCATTTACCTTAGGCGATGACTTCTATGTTCCCGAACCTCACTTGGTTCACGAAATAATCAGTTTTCCGGGATCAGAAGAAGAGTTTAGGGCTCGTTCAAAGCATCTGCATCGCTATACCTATGGTCCTGGTGTTCGAAACTTGGAGTTAAATATTGCGCCGCCAAATGGACACTTGAAACCGCTGAAATTTCAGGCGGAGCGCCAAAAGCTGTAATCACATTCCGTAGCTGGACGGGTGGTGACCCCAGCTGCTAAGCTCTGATAAGATGCTAAATGTGAATCCTGAAATGGGGCAGTCACAAATTGGTGTTTTGAAATTATTTTAAGCGGCTTTAGCTGGCCATCAAATTATCACGACGGTGTCTCCTAAGAGCATTAATTATTATTTTATGGGACAATTTTAATTAAAAAATGTACAGTTTAATTTAAAGTTAAGTAAAGGCACTTAGCTTAAGATGAAGGTGGTCCCGTTCGGGAATAAACTCTTTATGGCTAGCACATCAAAAGCGCAAATTCATGCATATTTATGTCCGCCCCTTGAAAACCGCAAATCAGAGTAGGAATGAGAATGGAGTTGAAGAGAGCTTGTGTTGGCTCAGACAGTATATAATTTCATCCCATTAGAAATGCATTTAAATCACTTTGTGTGCCGAGACACCCACCCACTCTTCCCATGTTCATCGCCACCTGCCGTGTGACTTTGTGCGCTTTACAGCCTTGTCTTCTGAATCCCAACCAGCCAGCCAGCGCATCCACCCCCCGACGTGCCGTTTAAAAATCAAAATCTCAACGAGCTTCGTTCCCCACTTTTGTTTGCTCCGTGCCCGCTCGACTGTTTATTATGCATTGTAAAGGACCCAGGCAGGACAACCCTCCTCAGGACCTTACAAACGGCCAGAGGGGGTCGAGTTTCAACGGCTGAGGCTGTGTAACAATTACTTCGTTTAATTTAACCTTTTGTGGCTGGCTTCCGGCGTTTATTGTCCTGCTGCTGTTCATTTAATATCGATTAATTATGCTATTATGTGGCCCAGCGGAAGTAACCATTATGGAGTGTAATTAATGAGCACCCCCCCAAGTATCACGGCAGAGCGAAGATTGGGAATGGAGGGTAAATATCATTGTTGCTGAAAATAGTTTTCAAAGGATGGGGCAACTAATATTGTTAAGCAAGGTATGTTAAGCTTTTGTTGTTTCAATAACAATTTGTGTCAGAAAATGTGAAGTGTAATTATTAGTAGCTTGGTTGAAAGACAATTTGAAGCAACTTCTTGGATATTCTTTTGTATATTATTGTATGTAGTTCAACTTTTCTGCTTTCCTTGCCAGATTGTGCCCCTGGAAATACTGTTCCAAACCGATTTTCTAATTAACAGACAGCGCAGGCGGGAAGGTCGACAAAGCCGCCCATAAATTACACATTAAATTTAAATGCATAATGTGACAAAGTGTCCGGGTGAGTTATGAGCGCCAAAGCCGCTTAGCATTTACTAAGACATCTCGGGACCCGGGTAATTTGGCATCTCAGGAGCAGGCGGCCCAGAACTCCTGATTTATGCGGGAATGGAAAGCGACTTGGGAAAGCGGAGAAGACAAGAACTGTAATTGAATTTAGAGCTCATTTTCATTGGGCCGACATAATGCTGATTTACGTGGCCGCCGATTTGGTGGAATTGGCTTATTAATTGCCTAGAAGGTGCAAATGCATATCACGTACCATCCCGCCCATCTCCCATTCCCATCTGCTCTGGAAGCCGCCAATTAGGGCGATTATTCGAGGAGGTCCTGCTCACCTGGCGGTGACATGAATGCCAAAACAGAGCCTGGCCAGATCGATTCGCAAGTAATTGACAACTTCTCACTCGGACTTCCCACGGGTGTAACAAAACACACACTTGTTCCGGAGAGATTTATTTTTATTGTGCGCATTGTTTGCACTCAACTCGACTCGACTGGCTTTGCATACCCTGTACTGATAGGCAGGGGAGTGATGAACCCGTGGATTTGCACAGAGAAGGTCGACTTTTGGATCTCAACAATGCCATAGCGTTATTTGAATATATTTCATTAAATTGATTATTCAAATAATGTTAACATTAAAAGGTAAAGAAATGCGTCTATCTTTGATTTTAATAGGAAATAAAGCAAAAATTAATTAAAATGATAATGGTAATTGAACTGGAATTTAGTTTACCTTAAGGATAAATGGTGGAAGTTTTTTTATATCAAAGAAATATTAGTTTCTTAATATCTGGATTAAAGTGAAGATACTTAACAAGGTTCTCTTTGCTGGCAGCTATCTTAAGAAATATATATATTTGGTACTGGGTATCTGTTAGTCTGCTACCTCGACCATACAGTGAGCTCTTCTCGTTTTTTCCCCTCGGGGCTGGTCGGCTAAATGAGTATTACCGCAATAAATCGCCGCAATTCATTTAAGGGCGAGCCGGCTGGCTGGCAACCCTTAAATCACCAGCAGCAGAAGCTGCTAACTGTTGATGAGCGCACCCCTCCAGCCCACTTGCAGGGATGGCGGCCCTGAACCCCGCAGGGCACCACCCACTATTCGTCAGACCGTGAACCTGTTACGGCATGTCACATTGTCACTGGGGGATTGCCCCTGGCCCAAAACCGTACCCGAATTCCAATCCCAATCCGAATGAGCTCCGTTCCGCTCCTTTCCCCTCCAGCCGTTCGGACAAATTGCATCAATTGACTTGCGTGTTCAACATAATGGCAATTGCGGCTGCCCCCGGAGTGGGCGGGGATCCCGGGTCCTGGATGGGGGTGTGGCGACGACAGCTCGACTAATGCACTACATGATTTTCTAATGATGTCTTTATTTCCTGGCTCCTTGAGGGAAATCATTTCGAGCACTTCGTGTAGTTTTTTGGCCTGTCTAGGAGTGTTTGGCTATGAAAACTACATATGTATGTATAAAACACATTTGTTTAAGTGCATTCTTTATCTTCTATATAACCCTGTTCAATAAGTCTAGATTATTATGATAAACAAATTTAATTGATTACATTAAAGTTGTTCAAATGTTTTCATTGAAGAGTTTTCGTATCTTTTGCTGATATATAAGATATATAAAGCTACAAGCAGAAGGTCATGTATATACATAAATATGTGCCTTATAAGACCAATTACATATAATTACAATGGATTGGATACCATTTAAAATGTAACTGCATTTTAATCCCTTATAAGATATCTTATGGGATATGCAATTATAATTCAAACATAATCAAATCTATAGAACGCTTTTAATTATTTGAATCCATCATTATGCGCCTAACTACACATGTATTTGTTTAGTTTTTCACCAAGGATAATTGAAAAGCACCTGCACTCAAACACATACACGCACACAGACACCCTTAAGTGGGCACGCACACAGACGCAGTTTGGGCGTGGGCGTTGCTAACGGAATATGAATTATGCGCTTGCTCCAATAGGTTTGTTGTTGTTGCTGCTGTTAATTCCTATTAAGTCCTTGCTCTCTCTCTCTCTCTCTCTCTTTCTCGTCGGTTGGCGCTCTTTTACTCACACTCCAACAACAAATGCAGGATTCACACCTAAGCAACGGCCACCATTACGAAAAACACACGCACACACAGACACATGCAGACGCCTAGAGGGAGGGGATTCCCCGCCCCCCAAAGGACACCACGTAATTCATTTCCAGTTTTGGACCTGCGCACAGCGGAGGCTCCGCTGGAAAATGGAGCTTTCCCGTTGACATTGTCGCCTGCATTGGGGTAGGTGAATGTGGCATTATGTTGTCACCGATTCCAATTGCATTCCACAAATGTATGTGCATAAACATACATACATATGCATGTTTGTGTGTATAAGCCATGTTGGTATACTGGACAACATAGCGCTGCACTTCGGCACATGTGCAAAATGTGCAATTTCGTTAGCGGCGCCACTTTTTGCATATTTGTGTTATCTGTGCAAAAAAGCGGTGACCTTGTAACATTGTTTTTAATTGCAATTGGCAGTGCACATCGGATACTCGTGGCAAAAGAAGCCGCAGGAGACCGCATGTAAGAAGCGTAAAAACTTCAAAGAAAGTTTCTCCTTTGTCTTATCGCTACAACCAATAAACTTTACCAGCTGTCGAGTCATTGGGAAAATAGATTCATCGCATTTTCCTCGTCGAACTGGGGACCCTTATCAAAATCGCAGCCACCACTGCCATCTCATATTTCCATTCCGGAAGTCCACCAGCGGCCGGAGCGGGATGGGGTGTCGTTTAAGAAACCATAAATTCGACGGCAGAAGCGGATAAAGTATGTTTATTTGGATATTAGGCTAAGCAGAAACGGGGATTCGGAAAAACGAGCTCATAAAAGGGGTAGCAGCCAAAAGAGAAATAGGAATTGCGACACAAGACGCACGGAAAGCAGACGAGAATGTCTGTTAAAAACTCCTTAACACTTGACTTAACCCGTTGGCTCAGAAGTGCGGGTAAAGTAAGGACCTCAATGTATCCTTACACTTTAAAAGTATTTACCACATAAAAAAATAGGTTTATACGCACCAACTTATCAACTTATTTTTTCCATTGCTTTACTTTACTGTCTCCAGTCATAATTAAATTCTAATGCCTTCTAAGACTGTAGATATTGTTAACAATATCACATTGTTGTTCTGGCCTCAATTAAACTAGAAAACCATCGATAAAAACGTATCTTACTAAAGCGCGCTGTCTTGCCCCATATGTCAAATAGAAATATTCCGATGCGGAGGGTGGTGCTTCTCTGTGTGCTCGGCATACAAATATGAATTGTAATAGATTTAGATATGAATCAGACATAACAGACATATGTACGGTTAGAGGCAACTCCAAGAAAGGTTTGGTCAATTGAAAGGAGCAGTTCCAGCGGAAAAGCCATGGAAATTGCGGGAGAAACCGCTTTCTTTGAAGAAGATCGAAAGAAAATTACAAAAATATTCTTTAAAATGACACAAAGGGAAATATTAATTTTCCATTTGATGGTGAATGGGGATAATACAGTTTAAGCCAAATGAACTGCCCGCTTCAGTGGAAAGTCTCACACAGAAAGCCAGCGACGAGGAGTTTAAAGTTTCCGCCGCTGAAAAATGTTGAAAAATTCCTTACCACATTGAGCGTATCGAATTCGACACCCATCGAAGTTTTTGGCCCTTTTTTCGCTATTATAAATTATATGGCACTTGCCACGTGTCACTGATTTGTACGGGAGAAGTGTGAAATATTCCGGAAAGGACTCTATAATACTCCCCAGTCGTCAATCTGGCGATGCGTGAAATATTCTTCGCTCCTTAGCTTGGTAGCAAAAAAAATTTAATTCGTGCGGAAATTCAACCAATTTAAAAGGAACACACACGACTAGCAGGTCACGCCCTCTTTTCTCAGTTCTCCATCGACTTTATTGTATCCTTTTTTTTCCTGCCCGGGCTGCCAGGGAAGGGGCGGATTGCTTAATCCGTTTTATTGTGGTAATAAAACTACGATACAAATTGTTTGAATGGGATTGAACAACATTTGAATTGAGCATGAAATGATGCCGGTGGTTCCTTGACTTGACTGGTTTCTTGACTGGTCTTTCTGCATCGACTGCTCCAATGGTTTCCAGTCGATATTTATGGATTTTTTGCGGCTCATTTTGGGGTACATTTGGAAACAAATGTTAAAGTCTTGTCTTGAATTCTTCTTTAAATGGCTTGTGTCCCTTGTGTTGTGATTGACTTCTTTGGCCAAATAATCTGGATTTTATTTAAGGAAATATCACTGATGCCATATTAAAATACTGCTATCTTAATCATTGCAAAACTCTGTATTTTATGAAGGTAAACTTTGACTCCCATAAGTATGCTACAAAATATTCCCAATAAAATCCCAGTTATTTAGTTGATCAAATATTTTTGCATCATATTTCACATCGTTGCCGTTTATAAACAATCCATAAAACTGGACTTTTAATTACCAGGCTTAGGGGCATTACTATGCAAATATGTGCTGCATTAAAGGAGTTTATACCCAATAAAACTGCCGGAAGAAACAAGGTCAAACCAGCAGCGGCCTCGTGGTTGATGCCACTGACCATCCTGGTCAATGGGGATTTAATCTACATGTTTATGGCTATTTGCGTTTTGACCTCCGCCATTTGAGACACCATTCGAGAGATAAGCCATAATTTGATTAAGCCGGCCACCTTCCCACCCGGATGTGTACTTTCGTTTACTTTCGCTCCCTGCACACCCCTTTCTGTGTTAAGTGAATAAAAATATGTAAAAGCATAACTCAAACATGGTCACATGGACAAAGGGACTTAGGCGCATCACCAGAGGCCGCTGGGCCGTAAAACCCCGGGCATAAACTGCGGTCAACTTGACCAGGCATGTGTGAGCGGGCTTGTTTAACCAGCGATTATGGAAATGGTCCCTTGCTCCCAAAGATCTGCTCGACCAGATAGCTCGAATGACACGTAGCCGGACATAGCTGGACACCATCAGCGTGGCAGAGAACCGGGAAAAGGACACCAGCAAGGACCCGCATGAAGGGCGGGTAACCCTCTAAAAAATATCTGTTCACACATGTGGGCGGCGTTGGGTGGCGAAAGCCACGTTCACTGCAGTCACGTGTGAGATTCTTTTTTCTCTGTATGCCGCCCTTCCACCAAGGACATAAATTGCACTTTCCGGGCGAAGTTTGTACACTGAAAAATGTATGATGGTACTATTTGTTAGATAAGAAATGATTGGAGCAGAAAACTTATTTAAGTCATTACAATATAGATGTTTTGAATCTTATGAGCATGGGATTAAAAAATTCTTATTCATTTTGATTTCTTTTCAGATGACTGTTTTCTCTGAGTGCAATTGTGATAGTTCCACTTTTTCCCTCAGCGCTATTTAAACTAAATCAAGTCCCTGTATATATCAGCGTCAAATTGGCCAGCCAAAGACTGGAGTCTCGACCCGAGCAGATGAAACATAAAAATAATCATAAACGTTTATCACATGGCCAGCGGACAATGCAAAGGATGCGGGAGGCGGGGCAACAGGAGAAAGGAATTTGATGAAAAGGATACCGGCAATTGGAGTCCGACATCGGGAACCAGAAAAGAAGACGGAACGTGATGTTTGGTCGCATGCAGTTGGGCATTCGATGTGGGTCACATCCTTACCAGGTTGACCGGAAAACTGATTGGGAAGGAAGCGAAAAGGAAATATCATATCGACAAGAACTGAGAACTAATATGATAGATGGAATATTCATAATAGAAAGTTTTAAAGTTTAATGGCTGCATAATAATAATGTGTGTATGGAGGGTAGGACAATTTTCTGTTTCGAAACAATTAAACTATTTATCTTAGGGATACAAATAATTATATGCTTTTTAGAAGCAAGTTCCAGCGCTAACCACCAAGCGACCCCAACAGTCGAAAATCTGCAATTTCAATAGGCGAAATTGCACTTAAGTGACTTTCAACTGGCAACTTCCGCTTTGCATTCGCCATCGAGACATTGGCAGTCAGCAAATCACACGTCACATCACATAATTTCCCACCACATGTGGGTGGTTGCTTTTCAAAGGGGCATGTGTCAACATTGTTGGCGAAACAATGAGCACTTAACAAGCCAGAAGTAACAGTGATTTCACCTTTCCACACATACGAAGACCAATCTGAGTGCTGTCAACCGCATGTGCAGCGTCTCCTTTTGGGCCGGCAATTAAATTTGGCCAGAACGAAAAAGGGCCGTCGACCGAAGAGCAGCAGCAGCCAGTAAATGAGGGTCATTACGCTGCTGGCCAGTTCTCGGTCGGCTGGCTTATCGATGTGTATTTCCATGTACAGATACATTCTGCCCGGAGACATTGTTGTTCTCCTGCTGGATGTGTGCTAATCTCTTAATGCGTTTAGCGCACATTTCTATTTGCTTAATGAATTGTTACCGAATACATTCATTACCGTATACACACTGCCGATTCGCTGCTATTCATTTATTCACTGCGCCGGGTCATTTGTCGACGTTTGTCTTTTGATTTAGAACGGTCTGGGGTTTGGCTTGGAATCGGAATCGGA
Source organism: Drosophila melanogaster (assembly GCF_000001215.4). Lineage (NCBI taxonomy): Eukaryota > Metazoa > Arthropoda > Insecta > Diptera > Drosophilidae > Drosophila > Drosophila melanogaster. The sequence continues at coordinate 19,475,288 of NT_033779.5, read as the reverse complement.
ATTGGGATTGGGATTGGGAATGGGATTGGATATGTGTAGGGGTATGGGTCAATTCCGATATCGAACGGTGTGGCAAAGTGGAAAGCGTGTCAAAAGGGGGTCAAAAAGGAAGGAGGGGGAGTCGGTGGCAGAAGTTGGCCATTGGGGCAGCTCAATTAGGTTGATTGCTCGCCGAGCTGCATGGTCATGGTCAAGATCCCTGTTGGTCCAAAGACTGCAAAAGTAATAAAATATCCATAAACAAAAATTTTCCATTGTTGGTGGTTTTAAAATAACCTCTAAAATGTTTTTAAGCATAAAAAAAAAACATAATCATACAACAGTAAAGAGATTAATTTAATTACTTGCTGAAATTTCTATTTATATAAATTCTATTTATATATGTATATAATATAAGGGTATAATACTTTAAGGATGCTAATGGCACTCAATATTCCCCAAGTCCACTTCCTTATCACATAACTATGTTATGTAAGCCATAAATGAGGCAATTAACATCCACCAGTAGACCACATTATAGACCACACATAGACAAGTTTTAAAACAATACTTTCGATTACCTCCATCCGCATATGTACATATCTACGTACATATGTATGTACATCCTCCCCGAAAAGCGATTTCCATTTCAAGATCACGCTCCACTAAACAGAAAGAAGGGCCAAAATAGCCAAATCGAAATCAGCAAGTGACTTACTTCGGCACTCAGTTGTTGTATAGCTTACTAACTGCAGCCACAACATCTATCTATAAACAATAATTTTATTACCCCGGTCGCAGGGGGTGGGTGGGGGTGATGTGAGCGATATGCAGCGATTGGCTACGGCATAAATTACAATCAAAATGAATTGATATGCGTGTTAATAAAGGGGAGACGGAATGAACGGAGGAAGGCAGCAGACAGGACAGAAACAGGAGCAGGAACAGGAACAGGAAGTAGTCAGCTTGGCAGCCACCACGGAATGGCGGAATTTCGATTTTACGCTTTTATGATTTCCCGGCTTGATGGTGGTGGAGTGGGTGGATGAGGGGGGGGGGGGGGAATCCATGCGGGGGTTGGGGAAAACTGTGTGCGTCTGAGTCGACGGGCCTCTTAATTAATAAGCCTGGCCAGAAGTTGTGTGTGTTTGTTGGCTAAATATTTGCCCTGGCATAAATTAAATCGAAATGTTCGGCCAGGTACAGTCGCACATGCAACACTCGAGCGTCGATAACACAAAGAGGAAGAGCGAGAGAGAGAGAGAGCGAGTGAGCGAGAGGTGGACAATCGAATTATCCAGCTGCAGATTGTATAATTATCGGAGAGGTCTTAATGGCAGTGTAATTCAATATTAATTAAATCATCAAATTGCATTTACAGCCGTCGACGAGAACAATAAATAAATTAAGCGGCGAATTGACGGAATGCTGATCCCTGCAATTGATTCAGTTTTTTCCTTCTCGAGTCGCGTTTATTGCCAAATCAGCAGTTTCAATTTTGCGCAAAAGTTTTTTTTTTGGCTTCAATCAGTTTTTAAGTTGCTTGCTCTGATAACAATATGTTGGCGAAAAACGCAAATTGATTTTATTTATTTTACTAAAAAAAAAAATGAATATATAAATTGTTTTGCAACCTCATTATAAGCGCATGTCGCGCGTGCAATTTGTTGTAAATTGTAATTTAGTTGCGGGCATTCGCAGTGAAAGAGCGCTCGACTTGAAGTCGCTATTTTGCCGAGCAAATCAAATTTGTTGTTATTATTGTTAACGTTTTTTGTTTTTTTTTTTTGTTTTAGTTTTCCGCCCTGGGTTCATCGACCGACAGCGTCGACCTCAGAATGCTGACACGAGCTGTTGAAAGTCCCCCCTCACACGCCTCGTGTTGCAATCTCCGTCTCCGGTATACTTCACTTTTTCCATTATTTTTACATTTTTTCTAATCAGCACTAATCAAATAAGACTGAGGTGATGCGTTCTCGTGAGTAAATTAGTCTCAGGAAAACTAAATACGATCTATCTATTAATGATTAATTAAAATCATGTGAACATGTATGCTATGGTAAATCAATTTTTTTGCTATTTCAGCAACTGAACTAAGGAACCCCAATTTATAAACTATAACGTCTAAACATATCATGTCATCAAAAGCCACATAACTTAATAAACACCCAAACACGAAATCAGAATATTACCCTGTTGAATTCAGCACCCGATCGCCGATCATAAAGTTCCTATTGCACTTGTCTGACTTTTGTAATGTCTTTGGATATCACGTATACGTTTAAATATCTATATGTATACGAACATACGATCGGAACGTGAGGAAAGCCGTTGTTTATGTTCCCACGGTTATTGCACCATTTCGAGGTAACTGAGAGTCTACAAACAATCCGAACATTATTTAGATATCGGTGTTTACAAGACGGGATTTGGAAATAAAAGGTTTGGGTGCATATAATGTTTCATATTTTATTCTAATTTGTACTACATTGACTTAGTTTTGAAACTATTTAAAACTAGCTCATTGCATATTTAAGTTTGCGTAGTTCCAAGAAGTTCTCGCCATGAGATCCAATCTTCTAGGATTCTTCATCTATCTGAGGTCTATATCCAAAAACACTCTTATCAAAGAAACTGTGGCTTATCTTTGAAAGATGGCTTGGTGCATTCCAGGCGAGATTCCAGGAACTTCATAAGATATAAACATGCATATCCGATCTTAAGCCGTGTAGAAGTGTACTCATTACTCATCTAGCTCTTAGCGCTTAGCGGTTGCATTTTGTTTGTCTTTTTGTCTTTTTGCATAAGACAGTGCAACAAAAAATGGAATGAAAATGAACAAAACAATGAAAATGCCGAATCGGCGGAAAGAAAACACCCGGCTCGAAGCGAAGAAAAAACAATAATACCAGAAGAATATAATACACCGAATGAAAAGCGAAAAGCAAAGCTCAACGGAGGCAACAACAATTTGGATGCACCTGTGTCGCCAGCACTACCTGGTTCTGGCCATTCGGATCTAGATTGAGGCTTCGGCGGCGACGGAGGGGCATTTGCCAACTGGCTCAACCTTCTGCTAAACCCACAGCTCACCGAAGGTTGCCCCAGAATAGTTTCGCCCATCTACCAACCCAACCCGACCCAAACGCAAACCCAAAGCCACCGAAGCCACCATTCGAATAGTGGACACCGCAGCTCGCTTTTTTCGGGCCAAAATCAAATTCGACCAATTTGTAATGGCCCGGAGTCGCAGGCGAAGGCAAATGTCTTCATATGCTTTATGCTACGGGTTCGCCCTCCGCCACTTGCCTCTTTTTATGGCATGCCACAGCCAATGAACCGGACAGGCATCATGCAGGGCCCACACACATGGACGCACACCAAGCGCCCTAAAAAGCCAGAGATGATACCCTCATACCGACGGATTGAATGCTCTACCTTATTGAACTGGAAGATACTATTGAAATAGCTTTTTTTTTAGTAATTGCGCATGGGTTATGCTGGATTCGAGTGCAAAACTCGTAGCTGACTCGTTTTGAAACAAGTACAAAGATACATCAAGTATATTAGCACTCATACTGTAGTATATAGTATACCCTCTAATATCCATACCCATCTATATTTAATGTATTATTTATTCGAGTGTAACTCATCAGTTTAAATATATCGTCACACTTTATTCTATTTTAGCCTCTACTGATTTAGTTCATATAACTCATAGCTAGGGTAGAAGAGAACGGAAAAATCCGAAATGTGATTTAATTTATTATTACAAACGTTAAAGGACTCGAATTCGTCCAGGGAAACTTGGAGCATTGGAGCGGGGTGCAAAGCGATTTACGGCAGGACATCAATACCACTGGGCGCAAGGGAATGCGGGGGACTGGCAAATGAGTTCCATTTATATCATTGGTCATTACGGAAATTATGCGACGCCGAAGGATTCCGAGTCCGACTCCAAGTCCAAGTCCTGGCCACGGAAGCGGTATAAAACGATAAAGATACATTGCGAACGGATGTGCCAGTATGAAAATCGCCCCGGGGACGTTCGATGGACAGAGCTGCATGGCCAAGGATGTGCGGATGCGGCTGGAGGAGCAGGGGCACTGGGCAGGGGATGACACTGAACTGACACTGACCATTCACCAAGCGGCCGGGGTGAAGTCGTAAAAAACAGCCAAGGCAGCCAGCACATCAATAAAAAAACGCAAGACAATGGACCCAGTTCAATGGGCTGAGGGGAGTGGACTTTTGGCAGGAAAGGAAGGATTTTTACAAGATGCCAGCCCACAGATTAGAAATGGGTGGAATATAGTGAGGAAAGGAGGTGACAGATGGAGATTAAATTTATACGATTAACAAAGCCTATACGAATTTAACATGACTAACTCATTCTTCTGTTGCTTGTACAAATTATAACATCAAGAAAAACAGGTTTAAATAAACTGAAACATTTTTGATCTACGAAGGTGGATAGTTTTACAAAAGATCTAAATCCGAAGAACTTGTGTAGGCATTGAAAAGCCCCACAGCCTTTGTTATTTAATCTGATTTTCCTTAAATTCCTAGTACCTCCTCACCCTTGGATATCCGCACACATCAATGATTGATAGGATTTGGCCGAAAACTTTTTGGCACTTGTCCTTCCTCGCGATAAATTTCCCTTTTCGGGCGCTGCCAAAACGAGATTTACGAGCATATTTTGGTGAAAAACTTTCGAGAACCCAACAAAGCGACAACTAATGAGCTCCTGAAGGACTTGCTAGCCGCTCTTCATTAGCCTAATGAGCAGAGTGACGCCGCAAACTGCTGCAAAACTAATGTGTTACCATTAACGATTTAAGGTTAAAGTCAGATCAGAAACTGGCAACAGAACACACCCCACATTCCCACCGTCAATGTCAACGCTACGTGTTTGGCATGCAAACCCAGAGAAAGGCGGAAAATCGGGTAGACCCAGGGAGTAAAAGTAAAATGCAGGAGGAAGCCCCCCAATCATCCGGCCATGCGATTACATGTGTGAACTATCGATTGAATTAAGACCAGCCGGAGCGGCTGGGGGCGTATGCGAGCCACTTAAGCGTGTCGCTCGACGCCGCTTCCTCCTCGTCCTCGTCCACTTGAGGAGCATCATAAAAAAACGCACCACCCCGCACCGCAGCAGATAGGCCAGGAAGATATTCCGCACGCCACACCATCCGATCCCATCGCTTCACTGAGAGAAATCTGATATTTCCTCGATTCTATGTTTGCTTTCAAGCAAATTGCTGCCTAAAACATAGATAATAGTTTGGTTTTTTTTTTTCAATTACATTTATTACAGAGTAAAATGATTATGAATTAAAAAACTTATTGGATATATTATATAAAAAATCATAACTTTTTGCTGATACATATAACATTACTCATAATTTTAGATATCACTCTGCAAAGGGCCTTTTTTACATTGAAATATGTAAGCAAGTTTTTTGTTAAACATGCCATCTGCATTATTGACCTTCTTGATACTTATTTAATGATATTTCCTTTCTCGCAGTGTATGTCTCATCAAAGCCGTCACACGTCGCAGTGCAGGCATAAAAAGAGTGTCCCGAATGCACAGCATAATCAAGCAGTGAGTGTGAGTGCGTGTGTGGACCATAATAATGTTGACAATCATCCCAGTTGTCCGAGATGGTTTTTACTCCGGGCTCGGGATATCTGCCCCTAAGCACTGATTATGCCCAAGATGAACTTAGCCCATGGCCATGACAATTTACCGATTGTCATTGCCGTGTCTATAAATTTCATTTGACAAGATGCCGGGCTCTCAACGCCGCTGCTCCGCTGCCCGCAATCCCAATCCTCAGCTCATCCACTCTTGTGACATCCACTCAAGCTGCCTGTTCCCGGGACTTTGCTCGTGTCTGCCCTCCGGCTCAGAATGTGAAGGAGGAGCTGGGGGCAAGGAGACTCTCTGTCGCCGGCGATTTGCATCAGAGTTTCATAATTATTGTTTAATCTGCACTTGAAGCCAGAGTTCCGAAATGTCGCAGACCTCAATGAGAAATGGGATCAGGAATCGCTATCGGATTGGTTGTGAGCCAAAAGGTCTAAGTGTGCTCTCGATGAAAGTGACAAAATAATGGTCGGCGAATATTAAAAATATAATATTGCTTTGTGCCACTCAGACGAGATAAGAGATGTAATTCCTGGCAGAACAAATTGTGTTTTTTTTTTTTAACAAAAAAGAGTAACTCAATAAATCAGACCAGCTATGAATCATAATAAATGCATGAAATTTAAAGATTCTTTCTGAAAAGATACATATGTATGTACATTGTCTTTCATTGGATGCAATATTTGTTCTTTAATTTATATTATTTACCTCTGAATGATTTCGATAAGAAATTGTATATATATTTGAATCAAAGTCTTTTCCAATCCAGCCAGTCGCTTGATTCCAATTTCGGCCACAGTTATTTCAATTTTTATTGCATGCTCGGAAAAAGCGAAATCCGAAACTTCCTGCTGGCCGAGAATTAAGCTAGAAAAAAAATAAGTAAAGGGCAAAAGAAATCAAAGAAAAATGTCCACTTGATGGCGATCGCCATCACTTGGGCCAAAACAAAAAACCCGAATTTCATCAAAAATACTTGCGCAACTCTTCGATCGAGTGGTTTCGTCTGGTTACATAAGCTCCTAAGAGATTTGGGTTCTTGGTAGGGCAGGAAACTCATATAATCAAAATAAAAATAACAAATTCAGATTCTGAAAAAAGCGTAGCGAGGCGACACCGCAAAAGTGAATCGAAATTGAAATGAAAATAAACAGGCCAAAGGAAACGATTTTTATTAGGGATTTATTACGGTTTGAAAATGCAGATATGTAGATACGGCCCTCTGATTATTGCCGAATTACGCCGCCCCAACTGAATGCTGGACTGCTCCAAAGTTCCAACACCGCCCCCTCCCCCTCCTAGGGGCTGATGCTGATCTCCTCCATGTGGACGATTGTAACCCAATGCTGCACTTCAGCTGGAGCTCCTACTACTCCAGAGCTCCTGCATGCGCCGTTACGCGACCGAAGTTTGTTGACATAACTTATCGAAGTCCAGAGGGATCGGGATCGAAGTGTTTATTTTGATTCTTAAACTGTTGCCCGCGGGGGTCGTCGTCGCTGGAAGCCCATTTATCCATGCCGACAGACCACACAGAAGATGCCACTTCTCGGAAAACGGCGAGATGAAACCCAAAATCTATGATGCAAGCTGAGACCCACTCGGTGGTTTCTAAAACCCAGATATGAATATGAATGTGGCATGGGGACAAAATAGAATACAATTTGAATACTATGAAAAACTGAGCATTCTATATTTTTACGATCTTCAATGTTTAAACTATCAAGCATCCAAAGAAACGAACGTAACTCTCAGTTCATGAGCATTCAATGAATCTTTTAATCCGTATCAATGTTTACAGTTGCACTGAAACTGAAATCTAACGTTTACTAGTTAGATTGCAAACCTTTTGGCTGGCAGGGAAGCGCCCAAGAAAGAACGCACATAGGATTATTCATTAATTTAGATTTATTTATTACTAAATTGTTTTATGCACACTTATCAACTACTCACAATTGTTTTTAGTTTGTAATTAATCTTTAATTTTCCGGCTCAGTATTCGCGTGTGTTTCTTCTAGTTCCACAAAGACAGAAATCTGAATGCATTCAAAAAATCTTAAATTTACATCTTTTCATCTTTATACGTAAGTGTGTGGGTGTATGTACATTATTTTCGATCATCATTTTCAGTGCTCATTAAATTGTATAGGACTTTGTTAGTTTGTTAGTTTACTTCAGTTGAGTTTGTTCTTCGCTTCGATCCAGTTTCACTTTATACATCGGTTCTTCCAGCTTGCGGTGTTTTAACTTAATACAACCTTTAGTTTTATTAGATGTATTGCTACTGAAGGATTGGAATTTTTGCGGGCGGTGTGGCTAAAACGGAAACGGCAGGGGAAGCACGGCCTCTAGAACAACTATCGCATCTATGATATTATAATTCGCTTCTGTTTCGCTTAATACTAGTAGGGAAACTAAGGCTAGAACTAATCAACAAATAAGCGTGTGTTACTAACTCGTACTTTGTAATAATTTAGCGATTGATAATCAGAAGCCGCTAGTTAATTTACCTTTTTGTTTTTGTTCCTTGGGTTTATACAATGTTTGTCCTTTATACATACGAGTTCCAATTAGTTTTATTTATAATCGATCTTTGCCTTAGTCAAACTGATAATCAGCAAAAGTTCCATCCAAACACGCTCTCTCTCTCTCTCTCGCACTTTACTTTCTATCTCATCTATCTCAATCTCTGTCGATCACTTTCCAAGTTCTCAAACTGATATTCATCGGAATTTATTGTCGCAATCAGAATAATGGCAAATTAAACGCTTAAAAACCCCTTTAATAAATTTCATAGTAACATAGCTAAACAGAATTCTGCGGAAACCGCCTAATTTTTCAGCATTATTGATTAAATGGAAATGTTTTTAAATTAATGAGGGAATAAATATCAACAGTGGTGGTAATGGGAATGCACTTCTCTTGAAAATCCAACCTAGTTACTAAATTATTTTTAAGAATACACAAAAATAGGGACAAACTTACAATAACGCGTGGTATAACACAAATCATTTTGAATGTATAACAAACAGAATTTGAATTCTGACATCTAACCCCTTGGAAACGCTTTAACAAACTCTTTTTGGAAAACATGTTCTTTCGAGTGGAGACTATTTGGAAAACATTCTTGGAATCAAACCAATTTACCTTATACATTGTGTCTAGGAAAAGCTCTTGGAAATGATCAACTCTTTGTGAAAGTACCTTAAACACGGAACGCTCTCTACTTAGTTGACCAGCTGCTGGGGATTCCACTGTGGACCCCGATGCTGGAGATGAAGTTGCTGGGGGTGCTGCTGCTGCTGCTGCGAGGAGGAGGATGAGGATGCGGAGGAGCCGCTGGCCACCGCCAGCTGGCGTCAGAGGTAGAATTCCGGAGAGCTTTGGCTATCGCCGCCGGCGGTTGCACCTCCCGCACCGACTCCGCCATTTGCCGCCCGCTGCAGACGCTGCATGAGGGCATCCCGCTCCTGGCAGACCCTCGAGTACTCCAGCTTCAGGCGGTGCAGATCCTGGTTGAGCACCCGGTTGGCCTTCTCCAGTTCGTGGCGCTGATGGAGTCGCTTGGACCGGCAGTTCTGGGCATAGCCGCGATTCTTCAGGGTGCGTCGCTTCTGCTTCAGACGCACTACCTCCTCCCGTGGGCAACCATGGAGCCGCTTGTTCAGCTCCCGCACCGTCAACGTGGTCAGCATGTCGTCATTGAGGCAATCCTCCAGCGTGGCATTACTGTAGGCACCCGAACAGGTTCTGGGCGACATGTTGTTCGAGGATCTGGTCGAGCTGGCGGAGAGCGGGCGGCACGGCTGAAGGGCAGCCCGTGTGATGACGCAGGAGCCGCCACCCACGCTGCCGGGTCCACCACTCCCGCTTCCACTGCCTCCTCCGCCTCCGCTGCTGCCACTCCCGTTGCTGGGCACTTGGGGCAGACAGGTGGGCGTCAGGGCACCCGAAGCACTACCGTACGAGTTCGAGTGCATGTTGATGGGCGTCAGTTCCAGATTGTGGAAGTGGTGGTGATGGTGGTGCGGATACTTGCTCTGCTGCAGCATCACCTGGTGGGGATGACCGCCGTGTCCATGCGGATGATGCTGCGCCTGCATCAGCGGCTGTCCGTGATGGTGGTGATGAGCTGCCGCCGCCTGCAGGGCGTAGTCCCGCTGTCTGTCCCACTCCTCCGCCTCCTCCTGGGAGCCCGGATAGGGCAAAGGCCGCAGATCCAGCGGCTGCTGGTCCGCCCGTATCGAGTTGGTCAGCCACATCATGTCATGGCTCAGTCCGGCACTCACCGATGCTGCTCCGGCGGAGGCAGCAGCTGCGGCGGCGGCGGAGGCGGATACGGATACGGAGCTGCCCGGTGTCCTCGCATAGTGGTGTGCGTAAGTCTGAGCCGGACAGCTGCTGCTGCCCGTGGGCGAGCCCACTACTGGTGGCGTTTCCGGCGGCGTTGAGGGCACTCCGCCCGGAACGCCCGCTCCCGAAGATGTGTTCACCAGAATCGCCTGTCCGGGCAGCGGACCATACTGCTCTGGTGGCGGAGAGAGCGGTTGCAGGCGCCGTTCGTCCATGTGCCACTGGTGATGGCCGGAGAAGGACCTCAGCTTGATGTGCGGCGATGGCGAGACCTCCACTGCTCCGGCGGGCTCTGGTCCGGACAGCGGCAGCGAGTCCGGGTCATCGTCCGGATTCGTGGGATCGCCGTGGATTGTCGTCCATTTAACCGCCACCGGCTGCGGTGGACTGTGATCCTCGCGCTTCACATGGCCCAAAGTCGTGACCTGGGACGCGGCACCGGCTCCATGCGATTGGCCAGCTCCATTTCCGCCCACCTCCAGGTGGTGCAGATCAAACTCCTGAACGTACGTGTCGTTTATGGTGGGATCTTCCATTTTCATTGGATCGACCAGGGACCGGAGAGGGTCGATTACGGGTCTCACATGCAAGGGAGTGACCGTGCTGATTGGTGGGTGGTGGTTAGTGGGTGGTTTCAAAGGTCAACTACGCGATCGGGGGTCACGGAACCAGGCACTGGCGCTTTCGGCCTGCGGCTAAGTTTTATCTTGATCTCAGGATTTAGGTTACGTTTTTTTTTGGGGTTACCCCAGAATCTGTTAGATATTTACTTCGATGCCGGTTTCTTAGATTTCGTTGTAAAAGATTGGATTGCTTATTTATGATTTAAAATGTAAGTATGCTTTTATTAAAGCGATCACTATCCGCACTTTGGCGCTTAATTCATTTGTAAGCTCGCTCTCTTTCCAATTTTGCTCACTAATTTCGCGAACGCGCTTTTCGCGTCCAATGTGAAAGAGTTAACGGTGGCGACTGAACTCCGTGTCCGTTTCAACTAAGGTCGGACTGAATCTGACTGGAGGGTGGCTCTGCTCTGGAAGCTCTGCTCTGGATGCTCTGTTCCCTTGATGATAACTGTTAGAATGGCAGCGCAGCGCGCGCACACCCACACACACACACCCATTCCTTTTCCCAACAGCCGACAAACAAAACGACTTGCCAAAACCAAAAAGCCGACCAGCCCAACAACAAACAAAACCGAGCTCGAACGCCATTCGCTGATGCTTTTGCTTTTGGTGCGAGGGAACTCCTGTTGGAAACGTGGAAATGACGGTTCTAGAGGAAGGAAAGAGGCGAAAGGGCGGGGAGGCACTTGTCCGCAAGAGAGAGAGAGTGCCTTTCGTTGTAGTTGTAGTTGTTGTTTGTGCTTTTGCCGGCAGCTGCTGCTCTCGCGCACAACAACAACAAAAGTCAAGCCGGGAAAGCTTCGTAGATTCGATGCACTGCACAGTGGGATAAAAAATTGCAAATATAAAATAATTTCATTCGTACATTTTGACAAGTTTAAGTTGTCTAAATCAAATACAATATTTTATAGCTAAAGGACTAACTTTGAACTTTGAAAAAGCGATTATATTTTGATCTGCTTTAAATGTTACAACACTTGAATATCTATACAAAATTCTATTAATTTCACGTTCTTTTTTAAGTATTTTAAAGAAATTTAGACCTTTTCGTGGAAATTCAATCAATTCTTAGCTAAAATCGCTTCCCTTGACTAACAATCATTCTGGTCAAAGAACATTACTTCACCAATAACAAATATGTTGATGTTGTTAACAGTCTAAAAAAGCGACTTAACAAGCCAGAAAATTGACTGCATTGCCTTATAATTGGACATGGAAAAACATATTTTATGCATTATGCTATATACATTATTATATACTATATACATTATTAAATTTTATATATACTGATGAGCTATTTAATGTTTAAATTTCGGAACATGTAGCACGTAAGTAATGTTTCAGTAAGCCCTTGATACCCAATACCTCGACCACTGTGCAAGAGCACAAATCTATGCTCTGGGATTTCACTTTGTTGGTGGTGGAATGGAACCGTTGGTGTGGCTGCTCTGCTGCTCGGTTTATTGTTTGCGTTTTTGAATTGCCATGGAGCGCATAAAAAATGGCACACATAGACACACAGACACACTTTATGCTGTCGTCGACTCCGCCCACTTTGCCACTGTGTGCGCGTGTGTGTGTCGGTGTGGCTCTCCCCATCTGCGAGTGTGTTGGTGTCTGAATATTTATGAGCAACTACCACGGAAATTCCCGCATAGCCCCATTTGCCGACTTCCAGTCTCATTTGGCTGGCCATCCACACGAAGTCGGTGATGGAGGTGGAGATGGATGTGCCCATATGTACATACATACATATGTATATCCACATAGGAAAGTATATGCAGGAGTGGGTCGCACAAGCACAGGCACATCCATATCCACGTCCACATCCACGTCCACTGTTCCATTTTCCAGTGCATAAGTCAATGGGAGATGTTTTAGCCGAGATAAGTCGCTCGATTTGTTTTGGCTCGTATATAATACACTGCCCACTCCATGGGCATGTGTGTGTTTGCTTGGGCCAAAGGATTCCATGGTGCACAGGTGCATTTTTATGCTGATCCAGCGGAAACGGAGTACAGAACTTAGGAGCCTCCGACGGCCCAACTTGGACACGGGGCGCTCTTGTTTTACTTTAATTTGAACCCCTTTTTTCTGACTTTTTGTTTTGAGCAAATGTTTTGTCTTCGCTGGCCAAACAGATTGCTCTGATGTAATATTGTTGTGGGATATCGAAAGGCTTCTGCTTTGTTTGTGCAACAAGTTCTGGTTCGCCAGGAGGGGTGGGCAGTATGTGGAAATGTGGGCTAGCAATGCCAATCCACCTTTCCTATTACCAAATTTAAAATTTGAATATTTTTTGGTTAAATATGCGACATAAGATCTGAGGTACTTAAAACCACAAAGATAGGGATCTCAAGAAGGCTAGCATATGTAAAGCTATTTTAAACGATTTCTTCCATTATAAATAATTAAATTCAACAGAATATTTAGAGCGTTGTTTAAAATTTGATTCACTGCGCTTAATAATATTTTTGTAATTTTCTTCCGTAATAATATTCAGCAAACAATAATTTTCAGTAACATTAAGGCTATAGCTACATATTCGGGAAAATATATATTATTCTATTACCCACATTTTTATAAATATTTATTTATTTAGTTTTGGGATTTCTCGTTTAAACTTTTTCTATTCACCAGTGAAGCGTTTCAATGAACTCCTTCCCAAGAGAACTATTCCGTATTTGGTTAGCTTGCGAGCCGCAAAAGTGACCACAAAACTTTGTTCCACTTGCTGCGACAACTGGGCCTTGTAGTCAAATCCTCCCACCCATCCACCCACCTCCCCCTTGGCATTTCAGGCACACCCATTCTCCACGCAATTGTTGTGTCGAAAGGAATCGGCAAAGGGGCGGAAGATGGCAGAAAACAGGACTCTTCCGTAGTCCCTCAGCCAGCAGGAAAAACATAAAACAAAATCAAATCAACTGCTGTGGGTGGGAAGAGCGGGAGAAAATGCAAAGGGAAATGTGGGGGAGGGGTGGTGTGGGGAAGTGAGTTCTGGGCTTCATTGAAGCTTGTCAAAATTAAATTGAACACAATCGAATTATCCTCTGTATGCTCCATTTGGTTGTCTGTGCTGATTTCCAGTAGATGCGGGGATTGGGGCGCTTCGCTAGACAAAGACGAACAATCGACGATAGAAAGAGACAGCGCGATAGTCCGGCAGGAGCATCACTTAAGCATATTAAAAAGGGTTAAAGGTGTGCAAATATTTACCGGCGGCCAATTAAAAATATTGTTAATAATCAACCGAGAATCGAGAGCAGTCAGTTGGCTGGAATTGGGGCTTTCGGCCACGTGTTGGCAAACTTTTCGGTTTCTTATTTGCACTTAACCCCCATGCCTGAAAATATGCAAAGATACAGATGGAATAATACAGTCATATGGAATTAAGGGTGTTACGGATCAGAAGGCTAATATAGGGTAATAAAGTATTACTAATCAAAATCACCATACTTCACAATCTTAAGTTGTATGCATAATATTGATACATGAAATCGCTTATATGTACATTCCAGAAATACAGGTGTAAATGGCGATTTTCAAAATCTTCGGGATGTGTAAATGGGATTTAACGTTGCATACCAACTAAGTTCGTTTTTCCTATTTTTTTTTTTAATAATATATTATTTTCGAGTTCTCAGGTATGCCAGCCACAGTCGTGTTACCTCGCTCTTAAAGCCCCTCATTTGCATCCGTTCCGAACTTCGAGGGGATTCGATTGTCAACTGGCGCTGAATCCGAGTGCAAATATTTGTGCGCGATTCTTTTCAATTGCATTTCAATTGTTGCCGCTGATGATGATGTGTATGTGGATGTCAATAATGATTTCCTCCCGCATCGAGTGAACGCATTTGACAATGTTTATTACGCCGGATTAGGCAGCATTACAACTTACTGGGGAAAAGGCGCTCTAACGTGGTCGCCATCCTGCCATGTGGTGATGTGATTGATTGTACCCGACAGTCCATCCCCATCGCCCCCGGAATCCCGCAGATCATCGCCTCAAGTGCACTTTAAGCACGAAGTATAGTCGTGTTTTATCACGAGCGTCTCCTGGTGAATCTACAAAAAATCGATTTTGAAATGGCAAATAACGTTGACATGTTCACGTCAATTTACCTTCCGTACCCCGGTGGAAAACCAGCCACCACCTCACTTTCCATCCACATATCTCAGCGGGAGTGCAACTCCATTGGGGGTCTCCTTTGTGTTGTTGCACAATGAGTTTTTACGCGATTTATGCTCCTACTTTTCCAATACAGCATTAATGACTTGTGACGGAGGATCAAGATAGACTGGAAGTTAGTGCATGTGCACCAGTTTTAATTTTAGGATGAGACTCAAAATCACTCATTTAAAAGCAAAAATTCTCGTCCAAAAGGCTAGCTAGCAACCTTTATTTCTAGGAAACATACATACTTCTTAACCTAATGTTGGCCTTTTAAAAAACATAGAAATTAAATTCTACAAAACTATTTAATCAAGTAAAAAAGTTATTCGCTTTAAGAAATTCCTATTTATTTTTTAAAAGCAAATTCTAAACACAAAATGTCCCTATGATGTTTCAATAGCTCATAATCACACATAATTTTCTCTGGCACACACACAGTTGGCAGTCGGTAGTGCAAAGTAAATAAATTTCGCAACCATTTATCACTTGGGAGGTCCTTCGCCGAGCAAACATACTTCGTCCTGCGGCAGGACCTGTGGTAATCGGTGTCTGTGGCAACAGAACCATAACGATCCACCATTTATGCAGCTTACACCTTCGCCTCGGGCCTGGAGTCGTCGTCTTCCGGAGTCAACAAATTGACAGCGAATATTTCAATTATACTGGTCTGGCCTGGTCCTTATTTATGGAAATCCCCCAAGCCCGAACAATCCTCACTTCGCGGGGCAGTGGGAAATTGACCCCCGTTCGGCACAGTTGATGTTTGTTTACAAATCGCTGGACATAATTTATTTGTTCCTATTGTGTTTTGCTTTTGGCCTGGGATCTGCCTGCCAATCGCCGCGTGATAAACCGCCTTCGGTGATAAGGAAACCCAAACGGGGTGTGAGTGAGGGGTTGATTCGGTCGGGGTCACCCTTGCCAGCTCATTAGGAAGCAATTATCCGTTTAGGGTTGCAAACATATCTTCTGGGAGAGAGGGAAAAATTGAGGTCAGGTACACTGTCAACGGATGTCAACGACTGTCAGTTTGACACTGCCTTCGGTGACAGTTGACAGCCGGGGAACGCCCTCAAATGTGTCTCCTGGATAATATGGCCAATTTCGGAAGTGAGATGCGGAAGCAGATGAGTTCGAATTGAGGAAGTTCTTTGGGGAATTTGGCTTTCTGCATGTCTACGGAATAATAAATCGGAGGTTATTTCAAGAGTAAATTGAGTTCAGAGCATACTAATAGAAGAGACACACAATGACACTAATTAGAAATCAAACAAGTACCAACTATGGTTCCCTTTAAAGTTAATAATCCAGCGAACTATCTAAGTGGTTTTAAATGGTTTTGGATACTCGTTTGCTCAATTTGTAATGACTTTCCTTTAGTTACTGGTCAAAAAGATTTCTGTCGTCCTCGGAATGATATATTTATGTGTATCTCGAAATCCCCAAGACATTGGCTACTTAAAAGACAGCACATGTTGAAGAAAACGAATCCTTTGCCCCTTCTGACCGCCTTCTTTGTTTTTCAATAAAACTCGAATAAATTCAGTTTGCCAGCCATAAATTATGTCCAGCTCGGTTTCGCCTCACACACGTGTTGCCAGAAGCCAGAAGCCAAAAGCCGAAATGCCAAAAAGCCAACTAATAACGCGCATCGGTCGTGCCCCCCAAATGTAGGCTATGCGATGTGTGTTTTTTGTCCGAATGTTTTTTCCGTTCTGACTGCCACTGTGTTACTGTCCCCCCATAAATATTTGCGCAATAAATTTTTTAATCTTGTCGCTTTAATCGCACAAATGTCGCTGTCCTTTATACGCACTCACACAGCTGTCCAGCACGCACACAGATTATGGCCACCCCCATCCCCACAATCGAGCCACATACACATAATACGCATAATGCCAACCTAGACCCCCGGTAGCACCGAAATCAATTTCACTATCGTTGACCAAACGGAAAAGCAAGGCCATTGCGGAGAATAGAGGGGGCAGGATTCTGACTTTGGACACCCTGCACTTGGACGAAAAAAATTTGTGAAGCAATATACTTTTAACCGAAAGCAAACATTTAATTATATATACTTAATTTCAGTTTATATATAGTATATGCTCTAAACTCTGAAGCTTTGGGTGTAACCATATATAAATTTCTAAATCTTAACCATGAAACCTAATTGACAATACAGAGTAACTTTAAGTCGAGAAAGTAATTCTTTACCGTTTTTTACGCAGACGGCAATGACTTCCGGGGGTCGGAGGATAGCGTTGAGACAACGGGATTCAATAAAAAATATCAAACATATTCGCAACGGTCAGATGGAGGAATCGAAATCTCCAGCACCCTCCTTCTGTTCGTCGAGCTCGATCTCCCCTCTCGCTCACATCCGGTGACAGGACGAGTGCAAACATATTTATGGCTACCGACTGCATTTTATGCGTTGTCCAACACTCAATTACCATAACGGCGAATGGTCGTGTGGCCAGTTGTCTCGCTCTAGCACCTAACGCATTTTGCATACGAATCGCATAAAACTCAAAGGACCAATATGCTATACATCCTAACCGAAACGAATGTTTTGCGGGCTAGCCGGGCCATTTGATTCGGTTAGGAACAAATTATTATTGCCTTTTGCCCCGAATTTGGTCGTGATAGCCGATGGGTCATTGATGTGACCGCCAAATGTATGAAGCATTACGGTTTATGCCGCTTCTAACCTCAAATTGTTGGGAACGAAACTCAAATGAATTGTTTGGTGAGTAATATTGCGTAGAAGTAATTTTCGAAATTCTTTAATATTTAAAATATCACCTACTTTGCTTCAATTGATTCTGGTATCATTACTTAACATATATGTAGTACAAAAATACAAGTATCAAGCATATCATTTTAAACAAGGCATGAAGCCTAGTCAAAGATGAATCCCAATTGCTCCATATCCTTTTGGATACTATTGCCCGAACACTGCTCCTTCAGCATATCCAACCAGAGCGTATAAGAGTAGTCCTCGTGCAAGCCACCATAGCTGAAATAGTATAAGTTTAATTATATCTGACTAATTATTTTAATAAAAAAAAAAAACCATTTTACTTACCGCTTGGGAAGATGTTCTGGGTTGATGTGTTTGTGCAGGGAAGTCATGTCACTGCCATGGATGTATAGCTTTTCTCGCATAGCGGCGTTGAGGAAAGGTTTAAATATCTTGAATGCCGCGTTGAAGACCCAATTCTGATTTACAATATGAAGGGCGGATGTTCTAATGGGCATGGAGGTCTGCAAGCCAAGTGTAGGTTAAAAAAGCTATTGAAAATAATAAAAAGTAGTTATCCTACCACTAGTAGAGCAATCATCTTCTGAGCCACGCTGGGACTCAGGTGGAGTATGTGTTCCAAGCCCAGGTCCTTCAGATCGAATATTCCCACTCCTCCGACAATCTGTGAGATGGGTTCCAGGCTGCCCAGTTCCTGCAGGACAATGGTGGCGCGAAATATATCGTCGACGGTTACTTGATTGGGTCGCCACAGTCCGAATCGGTAGATGAGTATCCTATGGCCATGTTGATCCCGATAGGGAGTCACTGTCAGGATGTCCGATTGCCCAACATGTCTCAGGTCCAGAGGACGAACCTTCTCATAAAAGCTTTTGTTCTGCTCCCGAAACCTGTAGTAACTGCAGAGCTGAAAGGGAATGAGTTATTGCATTTACCTAATAGATAATTATCAAATAGTCACTTGCTGTTGGCAAACTAAAATGAAGATTTCCCCAAGTTTTCTTACCAATTTGTAACTGTTCTCGATTTTCCAGTAGCGGGCTCTTAGGAATTTCTCCAGGTACTTCGCATCACTTCTGTGTGGTTGGCATTCATTATGTTCTGGAGAGGTTTTGTTCAGATGAATACCTTTGTACCTCTTAGACAACGGACTATAACCAACCTAGTATGTAGTTACGGAATTGTTCGATGACCTTATCCTTGGAACTGGGACACTCTCCCTGCTCCTGGGCAAGTCGGCGGATGTGCTCCGGAACCTCCTCCTCGGTGATGTTTAGCTTGTGCTCGATGGTGGGCATGGTGCGGCATCCACTGCTGGTCGTCTAAAAAAAGCCCAAACTATAGATACAATGTGGCCATAAGGGGGTGGTGCATTGATAAGCGCTTTTCACTCGCGCAAAATGTAAATAAAAATAAATCCAGTTGAGAATAGCGCAATATGACTGTTCCCGATTGTTTCGTTGTTAGCAACATTTCGCCACCCGTATTGACATTTAAATTTCAGAGAGATTTGGCATGTCACTGCTGGATGAATTTCTCGTTGTTACCATTTATGGGCTGTGATCCGCTCGACTCCAAGTGTGAAACTGAGCCCCCGATCGGAACCAGAATCGGGCCAAGTGGTGACAGTCCCAGGCGAAATGCTGTTTTACTTGTCGCTAAACATGTACGAGTGTGTATGCGACCATTAAATATTAACTAGAAACCGAACAACAATGAACATTGCGATAGCGCGAAGGAGACAGCCGATGAGTGATAACAGTGTGTCACTGAGCTCGAGCTAAATTTAGTGAATCTGCTGTACTTAATTGATGGAGCGGGAATCCACAAGAATTATAAACAATATAGTATAAGTAAAGTGTTGTGCAATTACTCAGTTTTGGCTGCACTTAGTTTTTAGAAACATTGCCTTTGGGTTGGTTGTTTCCAGCAATCAATACATTAGGTAGGTACACTTTCAAAACAATGTATGCAAAATGAAATCATTAAAATTTTTAAAATCATTTAAAATATATTAATATAATATAATAATATATATATATATAATATAAATATATACTAATTGGGGGTTAGTACCGATTGTTACATTGCTAGCTTAATCTTGGAATTGCATAGTGTTCAGCATCAGCCCCAAAATATGTGCTCTTGTTAGGTGTACCTCGACCTGGCCTTGGCCGGATTTCCCAATTCCTATCCCTACACCCCAAAACGCAGAGCCAGACCCAAACTTGCCCCCAGTGAACCCCGCGATTGTAGAGGAGCCACTGCCTGATAAGGCATTATCCGCCGCGTTCCCAGTTCGCCAATGGCTAATCGGGTCGCTTGGGGTCTGTGCGGTGCAGCGTTGTGTGAGTTCGACGCGTATTTGGCAGATACTGTGAGATGATGCCACCGCGATCTCAAAGTGCAGCACACACAAATTTCACACGTGGTGGCCGTGCAAAGTGCCTGGGTCAATATTTAATCATATTCAACAAATTCCAACTAATTACACATTATGCACTTTTAAGTACGCCTGATTGCAGTGCTTAAGTCCCAGCACATACATACTCGTAGTTCGGTTCAAGTGTTAATGAACTCGCCATTGTTGTCGTTAATTGTCTACATGGATTTGATAATCCCAAGATAATCACAATAATAGTGCCCCCCATTAGGGTGTTTGATAATAAGCGATTATTTCACAGCCCCACCTGCACCTTTAAACACCTGTTTAAATCGCCCCATTAGCTCGGGGTCTTCACTTTCATTACCAGGTAATAATCCAATCCGAGTGGCGGTTACTGTTTCTGGTCACGGTTTCTATTTTTTCCAGCTTGCAGTACGGGGAATCCGACTTAACGAAGATCGCACACAAGTGGCATCGCAGAAGCTTGGAATGAAACTGAGCTGGGGATCGCTTAGAACAGAAGATTTTATGAACACAAGTCTCAATGGAAAAAGTCGAGAAAAAGCGCAGCACTTATGACTATAAACCAGTATGCGAGAACGAGAAACCAGCATCTGAAAATAGGGAGAGCCAGCTCGATGAAACGACGATGCAAACACCCTTAAAAACGCAATTAAGTAAAATTTGTTGATTAACAATACATATACATACAATTTATTCAAAAAAAAAAAAAAGAAACTAATTGCTAATTGTAGTACTTATGTTTATCTTTTTATCTTACCAAATCTTAGGAGTTTTAGCTCACATCTTGTTCAACTTGCTAATAGTATCCTGGAATAAACTGCACTTAACTCCGCTAGTTCACAATTTTCCCATGCATCAGCTGAAATTCCCAATTTGGCAGGGTACAAACTGCACTCCGCATATTGAGAGATCTTTGCTGATGCTTGTCAAACGAGAATCAACAGATTTGGAGGAGTAGAGAATATTTCTGGACGATATTCGATGCTGTGCAAGTTCAATGAGCTCCGGTGACGTCACTGCGTGAAGGGTTCTCCATTACCCAAGCAGAAATTCCGAGTAACTCGGATGAATCCAGAATCTTTATATTTTGTTTGCACTATTCAAAACATGTTTCTGAGCCGGAATGAAAATCGCAACGGGATGGGGAGGGACATGCCCCTTTATGACGTCGTGTTGGGCAAGGTCAGGCAAAATGGCAGAAAGAAAACCAGTTCTCTTGTAGCCATGGTCTTGGCTTTGGAATATTCATATTACCAGGTGGTTAATTGAAAAGCAATCTTCACTTCAACGGTGCGAAATTTAATTGCACAAATGCAACTTTAGCAGCAATTTTTCATTTCATTTCATTTTAAGTAATTGCTGTATATCACATTGATGTGGGATACAATACTAAGCATATGAAAGGATAAATTTCTTAATGGTTTTACTTTGTCTTAAATTTTTGATAATTTGCATTTAGATCGAAATATTTTATCTTTTTTACATTTATTTCAATGCCGATTTATAATGTAAAAAATAGAAGAAATGTTAGTTGGAATAATTAAAACCCCTACTTTCGACTCGAAAAAGAATTTAACCCCAAAAATGTTATTATTATTTATTACCTTCGAATTTTTTAGAATTAACTGTTGCTTAACTCATCACGTGATTGAGATAGAACTAAAAAACCGTGATTTTGGCGATCACGCTTTTAGCGGAGTCACCGACCGCAGTTACTAGTTTAGCCCTGTTCACAATGAGCGTATGCACCAACCCAAACAACACTGTTATGGGACTTATCGATAGCGATTTCATTCAAACATCGATTTGTGCGCCTTGCCAGCTCTAAAACCAGCAATACTTCTCATTTGTTGTCGGTTGTGAAAAGTTGTTAAATGTGCTGTGCGTATTTTAATAGTTAGTTGAGAACTGTACAAGTTTTAGCTAAAGGCAGCAGACGCGTGGGGCACGTACAAGTCGAAAATTGTAGTGCACCGCCTCGTGTATCGCCTGCAACATAGAGTTTTGCCGCACTTCGGTTGTCGGCGGCAGCAAGAAAAGGCCACAAATACTTGGCAATTTTTTAACCAGGTAAGCAGAAAGTGCTGAATCATAATCGTAGAATTGGCTGTACCGTAGAACCTAAGAGCCCTGTCTAATTAATCCTTTAATATGATGGATATAGCAATTTTTCGGTGGCGTCGCTTGCAAATTAAAAATGGCGATACCGGTATAGACATTTAGCTAATTTTGGGCCTTTAAAAACCATAGTTTTTTGATTTTGTAGCGCGGAGCGCGTATGTAGGCCTGAATTTGTTTACTATAAAGTGAAACCCCTCGAAGAACCTTAATAAGAAATAATAAATAGCGGTGACTACCGGCAAACGCCAATAAACACGCACACTCACGCAACAGACGGCGCACGCCAAGCGTTGCCGCCAAAGAGACAGGGCTGTTATGTATTTCAAAGTGTGCTGAAAATCTGTTCCCAGTACAGTAGCACCAGGCAAAATAATACTTAGTTTGACGTTTTTCAATTTATCTGCAGTTATTTCTGTTTGACGTACCCAACCATTTCCCATGTTGGCCAAGTCCCATTCCATTGCAGCGTTTGTCTGGACGGCATTTACGCAATGCGCGGGCGCGCGTTTTGTTTTTTTTTTTCACCGTGGGTACAGTGCGCATTCATTAATAAAAAATTGTTGAACAGCAGCATCAGCAGCATTGGCATCACATGCCAACGCACAACCATCCCCGTTATTAAGAGGCCATTAAACATATTGGGTGCCATCTATCTTATTTGGTATTATAACAATTAAAAAAAAAACGTGAACATAATATTACTAATATACTAATAGCAACTGTTAACTGGGTGGGTACTGTAGTCTTCTGCTAGTAGCTTTGGTTTTTTTTTTACTTAGTAGAACGCAGGACGAGTGATTAATAGTAGCTAAGGCAATGGCTCGGAATATTAGTTATTAATATTAATATTACATTAACAAATGCCTTTTGCTTACTCTTTGAAGATTCAGCTAAAGCACAGCGACAGAAGCATCATGGAGAACGGAAACAAGGCCCTGTCCATCGAACAGATGTACCAGAAGAAGTCGCAGCTGGAGCACATCCTGCTGCGACCCGACTCGTACATCGGATCCGTGGAGTTCACCAAGGAGCTGATGTGGGTGTATGACAACTCCCAAAACCGCATGGTGCAGAAGGAGATCTCTTTCGTGCCCGGCCTCTACAAGATATTCGACGAGATTCTTGTGAATGCGGCAGATAACAAGCAGCGAGACAAGAGCATGAACACCATTAAGATCGACATCGATCCGGAGCGCAATATGGTGTCCGTGTGGAACAACGGCCAGGGCATTCCGGTGACCATGCACAAGGAGCAGAAGATGTACGTTCCAACGATGATCTTTGGTCATCTGCTGACCTCGTCGAACTACAACGACGATGAGAAGAAGGTCACTGGCGGCAGGAACGGATACGGAGCGAAGCTCTGCAACATATTCTCCACCAGCTTCACCGTTGAGACTGCCACGAGGGAATACAAGAAAAGTTTCAAGCAGACTTGGGGAAACAACATGGGAAAAGCCTCCGATGTGCAGGTAAGGAAATAACATTTCTTATTTTAGACCATCATCTAATGTTCAGTAAACCCACAGATCAAGGACTTCAATGGCACTGACTACACACGCATCACATTCAGTCCCGATCTGGCCAAGTTCAAGATGGACCGTCTCGATGAAGATATTGTGGCTCTAATGTCGCGTCGCGCCTACGATGTGGCCGCCTCATCCAAGGGAGTATCCGTCTTCTTAAACGGCAACAAACTGGGTGTACGCAACTTCAAGGACTATATTGATTTGCACATCAAGAACACGGACGACGATTCTGGCCCACCGATCAAGATAGTCCACGAGGTTGCCAACGAGCGTTGGGAGGTGGCTTGCTGTCCTTCAGATCGAGGCTTCCAACAGGTCTCGTTTGTCAACTCGATAGCTACCTACAAGGGCGGTCGGCATGTGGACCATGTGGTAGACAATCTCATTAAGCAGCTGCTCGAGGTTCTGAAGAAAAAGAACAAAGGTACGTTTAACTTAAAATGTGTATTTTCTTAAACAACAACTAATATTTGCTTTGAACCTCTTCCAGGTGGCATCAACATCAAGCCATTCCAGGTCCGAAACCATCTGTGGGTTTTTGTCAACTGCTTGATAGAGAACCCCACTTTCGACTCGCAGACCAAGGAGAACATGACTCTGCAACAAAAGGGCTTCGGTTCCAAGTGTACCCTCTCGGAAAAGTTCATCAACAACATGTCCAAGTCTGGCATCGTGGAGTCTGTGCTGGCATGGGCCAAGTTCAAGGCCCAAAATGACATTGCCAAGACGGGCGGTCGCAAGTCAAGCAAGATCAAGGGCATTCCCAAGCTGGAGGACGCTAACGAGGCGGGTGGAAAGAACTCGATTAAATGCACCCTCATCCTCACCGAGGGAGACTCAGCCAAGTCATTGGCCGTATCCGGTTTGGGCGTGATCGGACGAGATCTCTACGGCGTGTTCCCGCTTAGGGGTAAACTTCTAAATGTGCGGGAAGCTAATTTCAAGCAGCTTTCGGAGAATGCCGAAATCAACAATTTATGCAAGATAATTGGCTTGCAATACAAAAAGAAGTACCTCACTGAGGACGATCTAAAAACTCTGCGCTATGGCAAAGTGATGATCATGACAGATCAGGATCAGGATGGCTCCCACATCAAGGGTCTCTTGATCAACTTTATCCACACCAATTGGCCAGAGCTTCTGCGTCTGCCCTTCCTCGAGGAGTTCATTACACCAATTGTGAAGGCAACCAAGAAAAACGAGGAGCTGTCATTCTACTCGCTACCCGAATTCGAGGAGTGGAAAAATGATACAGCTAATCACCATACGTACAATATAAAGTACTATAAGGGTTTGGGTACTTCGACCTCCAAGGAGGCGAAAGAGTATTTTCAAGACATGGATCGCCATCGCATCTTATTTAAGTACGATGGATCGGTGGATGATGAGAGCATTGTTATGGCCTTCTCCAAGAAGCACATCGAGTCGCGAAAGGTATGGCTTACCAACCACATGGACGAGGTGAAGCGTCGCAAGGAGCTCGGTTTGCCAGAGCGATATCTCTACACCAAGGGCACCAAGAGCATCACCTATGCAGACTTTATCAATCTGGAGTTGGTGCTGTTCTCGAATGCTGACAATGAGCGCTCCATTCCTAGTCTGGTGGATGGCTTGAAGCCGGGTCAGCGGAAGGTGATGTTCACTTGCTTCAAGAGGAATGACAAGCGTGAGGTGAAGGTGGCCCAGCTATCCGGATCAGTGGCGGAGATGTCAGCCTATCACCACGGAGAGGTATCCCTACAGATGACAATCGTGAATCTGGCTCAGAATTTTGTGGGTGCCAACAACATTAATCTGCTTGAGCCACGCGGTCAATTTGGTACCCGCTTGTCGGGAGGCAAAGATTGCGCCAGCGCTCGTTACATTTTCACTATAATGTCTCCCTTGACGCGACTCATCTACCATCCTTTGGACGATCCACTTTTGGATTACCAGGTGGACGATGGCCAAAAGATCGAGCCACTATGGTATCTGCCCATCATACCGATGGTATTGGTAAACGGAGCCGAGGGCATAGGAACTGGATGGTCCACGAAGATATCCAACTACAATCCTCGTGAGATTATGAAAAATCTAAGGAAGATGATAAACGGACAAGAGCCAAGTGTGATGCATCCGTGGTACAAGAACTTTTTAGGACGCATGGAGTATGTTTCGGATGGTCGTTATATTCAGACTGGTAACATTCAAATTTTGTCCGGAAACCGTTTAGAAATCAGTGAACTCCCTGTGGGCGTATGGACGCAAAACTACAAGGAAAATGTCCTGGAGCCTTTATCAAACGGCACCGAAAAGGTTAAGGGTATTATTTCCGAGTACAGGGAGTATCATACAGACACCACCGTTCGCTTTGTGATCAGTTTCGCACCTGGAGAATTTGAGCGCATTCATGCAGAAGAAGGTGGTTTCTACCGAGTGTTCAAACTTACCACGACGCTGTCCACCAACCAGATGCATGCGTTCGACCAGAACAACTGTCTGCGACGCTTCCCCACCGCGATCGATATCCTTAAAGAGTATTACAAACTGCGACGAGAGTACTACGCCCGCCGGAGGGACTTTTTGGTCGGCCAGCTCACGGCGCAGGCTGATCGCCTCAGTGATCAGGCGCGCTTTATTCTCGAAAAGTGTGAGAAGAAGCTGGTGGTGGAGAACAAGCAGCGCAAGGCCATGTGTGATGAGTTGTTGAAGCGTGGATATCGTCCCGATCCCGTCAAGGAGTGGCAGCGCCGCATTAAAATGGAGGATGCCGAGCAAGCTGACGAAGAGGACGAAGAAGAAGAGGAGGCAGCTCCCAGTGTCAGCTCAAAGGCTAAGAAGGAAAAGGAAGTCGATCCGGAAAAGGCCTTTAAGAAACTAACTGATGTCAAAAAGTTTGACTACCTTCTGGGTATGTCCATGTGGATGTTGACAGAGGAGAAGAAAAACGAGCTACTCAAACAGCGCGACACTAAACTGTCCGAGTTGGAAAGTCTGCGCAAGAAGACGCCGGAGATGCTTTGGCTGGATGATTTGGATGCCCTCGAATCGAAGTTAAATGAAGTAGAGGAGAAGGAGCGCGCAGAAGAGCAGGGGATCAATCTCAAGACCGCGAAGGCTTTGAAGGGCCAGAAGTCGGCCTCAGCTAAGGGCAGAAAGGTTAAGTCAATGGGAGGCGGAGCGGGTGCCGGAGACGTATTCCCAGATCCCGATGGAGAACCCGTCGAGTTTAAGATCACCGAAGAAATCATTAAGAAAATGGCAGCGGCTGCCAAGGTAGCTCAGGCGGCTAAGGAGCCGAAGAAACCCAAAGAGCCCAAGGAGCCAAAAGTGAAGAAGGAACCGAAGGGCAAGCAGATTAAAGCCGAACCTGATGCCAGCGGCGATGAGGTGGACGAATTTGATGCAATGGTCGAGGGCGGCTCTAAGACCTCACCCAAGGCCAAGAAGGCGGTTGTCAAGAAGGAGCCGGGAGAAAAAAA
The DNA here is from genome assembly GCF_000001215.4 of Drosophila melanogaster. Lineage (NCBI taxonomy): Eukaryota > Metazoa > Arthropoda > Insecta > Diptera > Drosophilidae > Drosophila > Drosophila melanogaster. Next base: position 19,448,209 of record NT_033779.5, on the reverse strand, counting down.
GCCGCGCCAAAAGAAGGAGAACGGCGGCGGGCTCAAGCAGAGCAAGATTGACTTCAGCAAGGCCAAGGTAAGTGTTTCAGTAATTGCCCATATTTGTTTTTAAACCCAAATCTGTATTTAATTGTCAATTAATATTTTTCATCTTTAGGCGAAAAAGAGCGACGATGACGTGGAGGAAGTAACTCCTCGTGCAGAGCGTCCTGGACGTCGACAGGCCAGTAAGAAGATAGACTACAGCTCGCTCTTCTCGGATGAGGAGGAAGACGGTGGCAACGTTGGCTCTGATGATGATGGCAATGCCAGCGATGATGATTCGCCCAAGCGTCCAGCTAAGCGTGGACGAGAGGATGAGAGCAGTGGAGGAGCCAAAAAGAAAGCTCCGCCCAAGAAGAGGCGAGCTGTAATTGAAAGCGATGATGATGATATCGAGATTGATGAAGATGATGATGATGATTCTGATTTTAATTGTTAAGGAACACATTTCCACACAGGATATTGATAGAAGATGGACTCTTAGAATCAGCATTATCCGCATCGAGAATCTCGAGGAGGCACTTTTTTTTGCGGACTTGCTCGCCACGATCGTTCGTTATTTTATAATCTTTCAATGTTCTCCTCGATGTTAACGTCAATGTTTTATAATTCGTGTTTTTATTAACTATAGATAAACACTTCGCTACATTCGTTCACTGTAGCTGATTCTGTTCCAGAGCAGCAAGAAAGCCACCAAGAGGAATTTACAAACGTAATATCGATGTATTAACATGTTCCATAAAGATAGTTTGTAGTCTCATACGAGTTTTCTTCATGTAAATAAATCACTTTTGCCGAATGGCTAATACATTAAATTTCGATTGGTTTTTTGGGTAAAAAAAAAACACCACTACGGGTTAGGAATAATACGTTTTTATTCGCGAAAGCTACACAAATCGGAAAGTGGGAAATAAAGGTAATCTCTTCTCTAATTCTCTTTACGACTCCGCACCCTCCAGGAAAGTCTTAAAGGAATTCTTAATGTTGTCGTTGGCAAACGTTGGTTGCTTGAGAGCCTCGCGAAGAGCAAATCGACAGTTCTTGACATCGTAGTCCGAATGGAATACCTCCTTGCAGGGCAACAAACGGAGCTGCATCAGTACATAGTTGAGTACACGTGTCTCCTGCTTTGTCTTGATGGCATAGTCAAAGGTGGCCTGGTACAAGGAGACGGCCAGATCCAACGCAGCTTTCGAGGATTGCGACAAATGCGCGCACTTCAAGGTGGTGAAGACGAGCAGTAGCAAATGGTTGTCGCCGGTGAATTGCTGTACAAAAATGTTACGTTACTCTAATTGCATTCTAATTATTGAGAATATCTTACGTTGACAATCGACTGCAAAGCCTCAAGTTTGTTATCCATATCTAGCGAATCGAAATCTTCCTGGGAGCAGGGTTTCTGGCTCAAACAGAACTTCTCTGGAGTGCATTTTTGGCTGATCGTCTTGTTCGCGACCGCAAAAGTTTCGCTGGCCATCGAGTTGGTTGTGTCGTTAAAAAGCTGTGAAAATTTAAAATTAAAGATAATTCGATTAATTGCTGTTACCATTTGCACAGTACTCCGAAGTATAAACTAACCTTGGTCGTGTAGGCATTCGTAGTGACATAGGCAGTCTCCTCCGCGACGTTGCTGTACTCCTCGTCTCCCTCGTCTTCCTCGTCGTCCTCGTCGCCCTCGCTATCCTCATCTGCTTCTTCGGTAGTATCGTTGGCGTGCTCGTGTACTTCCTCTTCCTCTTCGTAATCTGCGTCCTGCTTGTCAGCCTGGTATTCATCTTCCAAATCCTCCTCTTCCTGGTGCTGAAACGGTTGCAGTGCGGCAGCAGTTGGCAACTTACTCATCTCGCTGATTATCTTCTCGCTGCCTTCTTCTCCAAAGCTATTGCCATCTAGATTCAAGATGCGTAGCTTGGGCTTGTTTCCCATAGCATTCACCAACACCAAGCCGCCGTCGCTGTTGATTTCGTTAAAACCTAAGTCGATAACTTCCAGTCGTTCGTTTCCTCTCTCCAGAGCCTCACCGAAGTGGTAGGCGCCATTAGTTTTGATCAGGCAGTCTCCAAAGCTCATTTCACGCAGCCTGCAAAGCAAAAAGATATCACATAACACTCACTCACTCTCCCTCATCAAAAACTTTATAACCGACTCACAGTGGCAAGAAGGGAAGAGCCTCAGCTATTTTTTCAGCTCCCTCGGACTTTAGAGTATTGTCGTTCATGTTTAGCACTCGTAGATGAGGATTATGCTTGAAGGATTCGGCAAGGGCCTCGACGCCTTCGATGTAAATGGAGTTTTGCTCCAGAACAATCTCCTCGAAGGTCTTGAGGGTTTGGAATGCGGTTGCCATTTCCGTAGCACCGGCATCCTCGAGACGATTGCGCGAACCTATGAACACACGCAGCTGGAGCGGGAAGCCCGCCTTGTTGGCATTGGCATGCAGATCGATCAGAGCCCGGGACAGCATACTACCGCCCTCGGGACCAAGGCCACAATTGCACAGCAGCAGCTCCTGCAGCGAGTAGCAGACCGGGGATCGCAGTAACTCCTCTAAGCCTCGCATGCCATTCGGTCCTAAGGCATTGTCGCTGAGATCCAGGACTGTCAGTTTGGCGCCCGCGACAATTAGCGCGGCTCCCAGGTGCTTGAGTGCCTCCGGAATCTCCGATATGAGACGACCAGTAAACATGTTCTTCCACAGCGCCTTCCGAAACTCTGGATGACGCTTCAGACCCTCACCAATCGCCTTGGCGGCCTCAACGCCCAGTGTGTTCCCGTCCAGATTCAGATAGTGCACGGTGGTCTGTTTGTTAAGGGCATCCACCACATCCTGGACTGTAAAAAGCCTCAATATAGCCACTGCATGGAGTACCCAAAGCGTCACCCAAACTTACCATCGGCAGCTGTGTTCCAGGAAAGCACCTTGTTCTCGAATGATATTCCCTGCTCCTGGCCCAGTTGGGCGGCCATGCTGGCGAAGTTAAAGGTGGACATGCTTGCTTTTAAATGGAATTATTTTATACGAGTGTATATAAGTCGCACTGTACTTTGCGATTGCAGCCGGCTTGCGAAATTTATTTTAACCTCGCAAAAATGGGCGCTAGAATTTTGGCATTGCTTGGTATTATTTGCCGGCAAGGGTGGTCACACTAATAAAAACAGTGATGCTCAAGGCAAAAGGGTTGCTGAAGGGTGATGCAGATCTGGTTGTGACTGGCCTAAAATATTCTGTGTTGTGTTTTAGGAAAAACATATTTATTGAAGTTATAAATATAAGGCAATTAATTTACGGATTCCTAGCTGGAAATTAAATGCAATTATCCGAGCTAGCATTTTGAGCTATTTTCCATCACTAATTTAGTCATCTCAGCTACAGCTGCACATTCCCACAGATTCACCAGATTTCAGTGCCTTGCAGCACTGTCCAGCAGCTGCTGACCAACACTGCTCGATGTTGGTTGCAGAAAAAAAACAAGGAAAACAACGACCTGAGATTATGCTGAAATAAATACGCTGATATGAGCTACCGTGCTGACCTGTAGGGCAAACCGACACGAGGCATGTTTAGGAAACTGCTTAAGATGTGGATTCTGCTCCGACCCACCCACTGGCTGATCCTGATAGCCCTGTGCGCGGTCACCTGTGCAGGTTACTGGTTGCTTTGGTCAGAGATTCGCCTGGAACATGGTAAGTGGAGTCCGGTAGTTAGGCAAAACCATATCACTTTTACACCCATTACCTACTTTGTGCAGCCTTCAAGCCGCTTTCCAAGCTGGGCGATTCTCTGAGCCCAGATCAGCATGCCTCGTCCACCACCGATGACTTTGACTTCGAGGAGCACCTAGTGGTGCTTTACAATCGCGTACCGAAAACGGGATCCACCAGCTTTGTTAACATAGCATACGATCTGTGCAAGCCCAATAAATTCCATGTGCTGCACATCAATGTCACTGCCAACATGCACGTCCTCTCGCTTCCCAATCAAATCCAATTCGTGCGCAATGTTTCCAGGTGGCACGAGATGAAGCCAGCTCTTTATCACGGCCACATGGCCTTCCTAGACTTCTCAAAGTAGGTAACATCTAGCCAATCCAGCAGAGCCCGTCTCAATTGCATTACTCCTTTGCAGATTCCAAATCGCCCACAAGCCCATCTACATCAATTTGGTGCGCAAACCGCTCGACAGACTTGTCTCCTACTATTACTTTCTACGCTTTGGCGACAACTACCGACCGAATTTAGTCCGCAAGAAGGCGGGCAATAAAATTGTAGGTAGAGCATCAAGGTATTAACCTCCCTGTAACCAAAGCCCTCACACATCTTTGCAGACCTTCGATGAGTGCGTGGTGCAGAAACAACCCGACTGTGATCCCAAAAACATGTGGCTGCAGATACCCTTCTTCTGTGGCCATGCAGCCGAGTGCTGGGAACCCGGCAGCAGTTGGGCCTTGGACCAGGCCAAGCGCAATCTAGTCAACGAATACTTCCTAGTCGGAGTCACAGAGCAGATGTACGAGTTTGTGGATCTGCTCGAGAGATCCCTTCCAAGGTGTGCCTCCCAACCATATGTTATTGTCTGTTTTAGAATACTCCAGTTGCTTCATTGACCTGTTCTTTTTTTTTCTTTTGCAGAATTTTTCACGGCTTTCGTGAGCACTATCATAATTCAAACAAATCTCATCTGCGGGTGACATCTTCCAAGCTTCCGCCCAGCGAATCGACAATTAAATCCATTCAAAAGACAAAAATCTGGCAAATGGAAAACGATCTGTACGATTTCGCGCTGGCCCAATTCGAGTTCAACAAGAAGAAGCTCATGCAGCCGGACAACAAGCACGTGCAGAAATTCATGTACGAGAAGATTCGGCCCAAATGATTGCAGAGGAGGCGACGGAGTCGCAGAGCGAGGATTCGGCCGACTCCAGTGATCTAACCAGGAGTCTCCGACAATTGTATTGTAAATACGTAATTCTCCTTCGCATAGATTTGATCTGTACTTAAGAGTAACTCATCCGTACACTTAAGCGCTACCTAAGACTTTAGCATTGAATATCGTTGACATATTACTAACCCAAACCTTTTGTACGTAGTCTAAGCTTTAAACGTATAAAACAGGCGAGAACGCTTTTGTAGTTCATCGTAAGCAATATCTAGCAACAATTGTCTGCACAATATCTCTATATGATTAGTCAAATGTACGTTTTATACTCGACAATACAACGGAATGAATGGATGAATTGAATCGATATGCATACGTAGAACTAGAAATAGGTGTAAATTCATATGTAATCGACTCTCATTGTTTGTAACTCTCATAGGCTAGGCCATAAATCTGAATTTGACATTCAAATTAAATGCATGTAAATACCTAATAGATAATGGAGTGTCTGTCCGTCTGTCTGTCTGTATGTCCATGTGAAGCGCGCTGTGCGTATCAACAGCTGTCGCTGGGATTGCGTGTTCGTAAATTGATTAATGCCATCAGTGGGTTACTTTTAACTTTCAGCGTTCTGTACTTCGACTTAGCTAATTGCACTTGGCTGCCCAACGAAATTCCGCCGGACTTTAAAGGCTGACGTAGCTCCGTGCTCGAAGGTGATCGTCTGACTGGAGGACGGAATGACCGAATGGCTAAATGGCGGAATGGCGGTCCGACACGCAGAATGGGCTCAGGCAAGCGCAAGAAATGGCATGGAAATACATTTGGAAACGGCGAGCAGTGAAATACTTAATTAATTGCTCGTGCTTGAAACTAAAAGCAAATGAGCTCGAATTACCCACAGCCCCCGTCAGTCAGTTGATCACTTGATCGTGGAACGCGGACACGCCAGTCGAAAGAAGGTACATTAGCTAGTGTCCGGCAGAAAAGCAGAAAGTTACTGTTGTGTCGAACGGGAGGAGTGATAGCCAAAGCAATAACTTACACACTTACGATCCGTAAGAGGGATTACAAACTCGTTTTTCACTCAGTCACAGTGGCGAAGGCGATTAGTCTTTAAACTACTCGTGTACGGAGCGTTCAAAAGTTCAAGTCTAATTGCATCCAAGTCGCGTAACCATCAGAAGATTAACCACGATACACTGTGCGAAACGCTCAGAACACGCACTTAATATAAATATATATACATATATAAAGCTGTGCCGCGATTGCGAAAGTGCCCCGATGCTATATAGCTAACTTAAAAATTTCGTATTTTGCGACGAGAAATGAAAATATTCCTTCGTTTACATTCTAGAACAAATATAGGAAGTGGACTTTTCGCAAGTGGCAGATGAGAATTTCTCGAAAGTGCTAAACAGTACAAGTTACAAAGTGTATATAGTTACAAAATATAGCAAAGTGGATTTCCTGATAGAAAGTACGGATTTTTTCAATAATAATAATAATAACTATATTGTTTTAAGTCAAGAACATTTCTAAAAGTGCACACAAAGTGAAGAAAGTTCTTGAATTTTGTAGTACTCACTTACTTTCAGTGTACCTTCTGCAACATTATATTTAATAATGTTAATTGCTGTGGAAAATCGATTGAGTGCGCTGCACCGTGAGAAATACCGCACTTGTCTTGGCACTTTAACGTACTAAAAACAATGGAAATAACATAAAATTAATGCTGAGCTCAGTGAACCATTTTCAGGTGAACTTATGCAAAACAAGCCAAAAAAAAAAAAGAAGATCCCATGCGGCGATTCGCGACGTGATCTTTAGAGCTCTTAACTCGAATCGGTCGCTTATAATGACCTATTAAGTCGCGCTGGCCTTACGAGTGCCCGACTATTCCGACCGACCTATGTATATATCTTGATAACTATAACTTTGTCGTACAATACATATGTGCAATGCACGCAGTGCATAAAAGGGGCGGCTATAAAACGATTTGACAAGCAGCTTTGTATTTTCAGTCTTCAAACGCGACCCAAGCTCACTAGGTACATATATCGGAGTCGAACGGGAGTTCCGAAGGATTTCCACTGTACCAGCCAACTATTTGTGGATTAGCCGATTTTCAATTCAAACAAGGTGAGTAATTGGATCTCATATATACATTTGTATATATATATACATATAGAGTGCTTTTCTTTTTAAGAGTGCATTTCTGAGTGTGTAGCGCTAGGGACCATAAAAATATCTTAGCCAGATCACCATCACTATCACTATGTAGCTACGCTCAGCCCTTATTTACGAGGCATCACTGTCTGTCCGTGTTTTTTGCATTGCCTTTTGCTCATTACTGTTGCATGCATTCCCCCCTTTCGCACTCGTCGCTCGAGAATTTCAGACAAAGTTCAGTAACTCGCCGACGACATTGACCCATTTAGCCACCGCCGATGCTCCCGACTCGATCAGCCTGAATAAAGAAATATTAATTTATTTACATACGCTAGCATTTGCATGTGCATACCGGTTTAGTTAGTTGTAAAGTAACTTGTGTGTGTATTCATTCGATCTGCATCGCCATGACCATGCTGACCACTGCATCTGCGATGAGGTGCCTGCCCTCTGAATTCCCACTTGGTGAGCAATAGCGAAATCTGCCGAACCCCATTTTTTATCGTATATTTATTGCAAGTACTATATGCATTTTCTTAGAATTATCTCCCTCAAATAGAATTATTTTCTATATACGTACGTATGTATTTATATAAGGCGCGTGGCTACAGTTGCTCGAAAAACTATACACCAGTTTGTTAAAAACTTATATACAGTTGTGCTGGTAATTGAAAGTCACGATTAGTTCGAGAAAGAGTATTTAAAAGGTATTCAAAATATAAATAATTTAAAAAAAACAACACTTTTTGCAATGCCTTTTGATATGCCATCTAAATTGTTTGGACATCAAGCGAGTATTCATGTAACAATCCATTTGTTCGATGTCAGTAATATCTACCGACTTGTACTTTTTCCATCTCTTGAGTAAGGTCAAAGCACTTTTGCTTTTGAACCGCCATTGTCACGTTCTTCAAAAGCAGGTTTCTCATGCAGGGTTTTTAACACGCTTTTTGCAAAGAAAAAACCGAAGGGCGAAGGTTGACATTGCAATGGGTCGTAACCCCAGAATTACTCATATTACTCGCTTCAAGTTTTTTCCATATACTCGCAGCTTTGTACCACCCAGTTTTCGTCAGCATCCGCTTCGAGATGGCCAATAAAAATTGACCAAATGACCGAAACTGGCCGTAATGAAATCGAGAGTATCATCGCAACGTAAATCCGTATCCATGAATGGCCGAAGTCTTCGCACGTGCGATCGTGCGATTGAACCGATTTGTCCAAAACCGGGCGGGAACCATTTGCTGTCCACAACGCAGAGGGTGCTCGGCTTTGGGACGTGTTAATTATACCAAATATGCCTGGCTTAACACATGGGGCTGAGAAAATAGGGACATATGATATGACATGGTGATGCGGTGTCATTAGATGCGATCTTATGATCTATAACTATGATCTATAAATAGTTGAAGATGCTTTCAAGTGTCCAATGTTTGTGGTCTCCAACAAATTGCTAGTGGGGTGACCCCAGGTGTAGGTACGCCGAACAGGTGTAAGCACTAATTGGCGTGTAGCTGGGCAGCATTGAAACCGGATGGCTATGCACGGGCACGGGGCTTCAGGGTCGCGATGGGAAATGCCTATGCCAAGGGATTTTCAAGAGCCCAATAGTACTGTGGGCGATTACCCGAAGAAAACCCGAATAAATTAGGCAAGTCCAAGTTGAAAGCGAAACTGAAACCGGCTTGAGGTGGCGGTGGCATCATTTCCCAATGACGATGCACCCCAGACCCAGTAAAGCTTGCTCGCTCTCCCTGGGCAAACTCCATGTGTCTCTCCATCTAGCAACTCCACGCTCTTGCGAGGCACGTGAATGTCATGCTCAAGTTCAGATTCAGCTGGTGATGATCACTTAATGGGTGCACAACTTGTTTCATATAATAGCATTATATAGTTATTCCCCATCACTAGTGCAAGCAAGCAAGAAAATATATGTTTCAGTAGAAGCTTATTATGTTGAAACTACTTCATTTTGGTGCATTAAAGCATTAAACAACTATAGTTAAAAGACCCCCTTATAGCAGAAGTAGTTACTGTCGGGAAACAAACCCACTTGGCAGCACTGGCGTCTCGATCGGCGACACCCACTCTCATGCCGCTCCGCTCACAATTCCAGTTTTAATTCTTGGCCTGGCATAAAATCTCGACTCGCGCTTTTGGCCGCAACAGTTTCATCTGGGCTTTCAGCTCCGTTGCACGCGTCACTCGCAGCTGGTTTTTTGGGCCGTCTTTGCGGAATACTGTTAGCCATTATACCATTATAGCCTTTAAGTTTGGGCCAAACTAGTTTCGGTCGTGTTGTGTTGTCTTGTGTTGTGTTGTGATCCGTGTGTACTATTTAAGATCTCGTATTTTCCCAGACACAACATCAGCGATTCAGTAGACTCTTGTGTATCATTCATGAATGCAAAAACAGACGATACCCTAAGCAAATCACCTGGCCCATCTAGCCGAAATTGGTAGCAATTTTCAATGTCAGCGCTTCGGATGCTAATCTCCTAGTCTTTTGTTTCGAGCCAGCACTAACGCTAATTTTCGATTTGATGGGAAATCTTCAGCGCTAATTTCCGATTTGATGGGAAATCTAGTGTGCTAATTTCTGATATCCAACTGCCCCACTATATAAGCTCACAGACCCTGGCTCCTCATCTCGCAATTCGAAACCTGCCTAACTGGAAATTACGCTCAAGTAGAACGCGTCAAGTGTCTCCAGAATTTAGTTCAAGGCTCCTAACGTTATTTTCTGATCTCTGAAGAATTGCATTATCTTCGCGAATCTCTGGCCTCTTCTTCCGTTTTAAGCAATTTGCGAATGTCAAGGTGAAGGTCGGCCAGGTGATTAATAAATAAATGAATACATATATGGATATGTTTAGACGATCATCGCATTGACTGGCGGGAAAGTCTAGAAACTCGATGCAGTTGAGCCGGTTCCGAGTCACTTGTGTCTCGCTAATAAATTGAAATCTCTACGCTTTTTTCTTCTTATAAATAGAGGGCACAATTTTACATTTGGCAAACTGAAAATATACAGCGGCGAACCGCTTAGAAAAAGCACATAGCTTAATATAATCGCAGAATAATTTCAGTTCAGCCAGAGCAGCAACAATTGCAAAATGAGTAAGTAGTAATTGTGAAGTATGACAACTAATTGGCAATCGATGTCAGTTAGCTCAAGTTATTTAGTTGGCCAAAGTTCCCAGTGCTCTCAGTGTGAAACCCGCAGCCCCAGCTCAAAGTACAGAAGCTGTCGCTAACCGAACCCCAACTGCTTCCCTTCCAGGAGTACCCACCATGCTGTCGGACATCGACCAACTGCCCACGCTCCAGGTGGGCGACTACACGCTCCAGTTCGAGTTGGGCGAGCCGACTGCCCAGGGCAAGGAGGTGGCCATCAAGGAGCTGCGCGAAACACCCGAGCGCCAGAAGGAGGCCTCCAAGGAGCTGGCCCGTCTTCTAGAAGGTGAGTCGTGATCAGAAATGGAGTTTTACTTTGAATCAATATAATTATACATTAACTACATGAGTTAAAACTCACATGATGAAAGTCATTGAAACTGCATTACATCTGTTTAAAGTATATACATATATCTGAACTGAGATCATACAATATGCATTTTGCTAAGCTATTTTCATAATTTATATCCGAGGGATCTCCAAAAGCTGATAAAAACTTGAGTTAATAAAACTTAAGCCATAAACTTCGTACTTAGCCTGCATCTAATAATTTACCCGATTGTTGGGAATTGAAAATCCATTTGTACACCAAGTTCGAACGAATAGTTCTATATCATTAGTTGGCGACTTCGTGTCACTAATAACAAGTTGGGGCTAAAAGCAGCGCGCCCTCGAGAGGATTTCGTTGCATAAGATTCGTAACTATTGTTACAAATTACGATTGCCTTTTAATTGCTGGATAAACTTAATGCCAGTGGTTTAGTGACTTTTTAGAATTAAGACTATTGAAGGTGAGGTCGATTAATATTTGCGATATGCTTCCAGCGGAGACGGACTTGCTGTACCCCAAGGGAAACGAGGAGTGGCTGATCAGATACCTGCGGCCCTGCAAGTATTACCCGGAAAGTGCCCGTGATCTGGTGAGTCTAGTGTGGCAACCCAGTTTCCAGCTGTGTTACTAATTGTATATATTCTGAATATGGAACAGATTAAGCGGTACTACGCCTTCAAGGTGAAGCACGCGGATGTGTACACCGACCTGAAGCCATCGAACGAGGCCAACATCTTCAAGCACAACATCCTTACCGTCTTCCCCAACCGAGATCAACTGGGTCGTCGCATTTTGGTCCTCGAACTGGGCAGTAAGTACACTGAAAGAAGGATACTTCAATATATTAGCTTTTGAGTGCAAAGATCTCGATCTTCAGAGTAAAGTTTATTTTAGTTAAGATGCAGGTTTTCCTATCATTTGAAGTTTCATAGTTGCTCCAAGCATTGAGCAGATCCTGTATTAATCTTTCGTAATCCCCGATTACAGAGCGCTGGAAGCACAAGCAGGTCACCCTCGATGAGGTGTTCAAGGGAGCTGTGCTCTTCCTGGAGGCGGCCATGCTGGAGCCAGAAACACAGATCTGCGGAGCCGTTGTGATCTTCGACATGGATGGCCTCAGTCTCCAGCAAACGTGGCAGTTTACGCCTCCGTTCGCCAAGCGCATTGTGGACTGGCTTCAGGACTCGGTGCCGCTCCGGATCAAGGCCATTCACATCGTGAACCAGCCGAAGATTTTCCAGGTGGTCTTTGCCCTGTTCAAGCCCTTCCTCAAGGAGAAGCTGCGCAGCAGGATCATCTTCCATGGCACCGATCGCGAGTCCCTGCACAAATACATGTCGCCCAAGTGCCTGCCAGCCGCCTACGGAGGATTCCGGGAGGCCAGCCGCATCGACAGCGACCAGTGGTACCAGCTGCTGCTCAAGTGCGACACCGAGTTCGACACCATCAACTCGTACGGCTACAAGAAGAAGTGATCTGTGGCCACCGGCCTGGTGCTGCTCGTGATAATCAACTCCACTCGTTTCCACACGTCTTCACATTAAGCCCACGTGGAGCGTTATAGTTAAGCACTCGATCTACCATACGCTTGTCCTGTTAGTGAGTAGCGCCTAGAGTTTGCCTTAGTCTTAACCAGGATCGGAGTGTCGATCGCAGCCAGAAGAAGTGTTATACCTACATGCATATTATTTTAATCCGGGGTAAGCGTATTTATATCATTTTACTATTGTACATTAAACCAATTGTTAAAATATAAACATACTTTGTAAACAAACACGTGCGGTATTCATATTTATTCGTTTGTTCCCAGCTTTCACATCAGATAAACACACTTAAGGCACTCCGAAATTATGCAATATATAAGGAAAAAATGTAGTGATTACATTCTGATTGCCTTATGCGTAGTACATTAGACACCTAAAGCTTGCTTTCCTCAAGCAAGACACTTGGTTATGGTAAAGCTTATATACGATTGTTATAAGAGTATTTCATACCGCATATATTCGATACGGTAACATAACAAAATAATAACTTAGTAAGATAATATTAAAGCATAGCAAGTAAAAATGGAGATCCTATTCTTGACATAGAAGCTAGCTCATAGTTAGCTCGCTGTGAAGCATAGTTCCCTTAGAATATCAACCACAACGAGGCAATCCACTCTCTACAGCCATCAACATTGGGTGGATGGGTTGCCTTTCGGTCTGAAGCTCCTGCCCCTCCGCGGACTGGAATGCATTGAATCTGAAGGTCAACCCGGCGGGGTGAGTGGTTAAATTAAGCGTAAGTTTCCTGACAGCTCCTGTCTGTCTGCTCATAGCCGATAATTGGTGGCTGGCGCCTTGCTGGCGTTGCGCTTCTGGCCGAACACTTTCTTGCCCGGACTGTGCATGGCGGCATCATCGCCATCCGCGTCCTGCCCTACGCCGCCGCCACCGCCTCCTCCGCCTGTGCAACAGATGCGCCGCTGCACCAGGCGAATGGGGCGGGTGAGGTCAATGGTGTCGCCGTGCTGGCGCAGTTCCGCCTCGGCCACGCACTCCATGTGCCGCCACTGGCGAAGGCCAAGGACGAACGCATCCGTCACATTGGTGGCCGCCTTCGATGACGTCTCGATGTGGCAGGCCACCTTCTGCTCCGCGCACCACTGCTGCACTGCGTCGGAGCTCACCTGTCGCTTCTGCGCCGGAATGTCGTTCTACAATTGGAAGCAATTAACCTTTTAAACTCAAGATGAACGTTCTGCAAGCATGGCTCACCTTATTTCCCACCACGATGAATGGAAACTTGTCCTGGTCCACATCTGCGTAGTTGAGGAACTCATTGCGCCACACACCCAATCCCTTCAAGCTGTCCCGGTCGTCGAGTGCGTAGCAGAGCAGACAGATGTCCGATCCTCTGTAGAACGGGGTGCGTAGAGCCCGGAATCGCTCCTGGCCAGCGGTGTCCCATATCTAGTTTGGGGAAATTCCAATTAAGGCAATGCATCAATTAAGTTTGATTGAATTGGCGATTCAAATGGCGCTCAATTGAAATTTGCATTCGATTAGAAGCAAACTCACTGAGAAACAAACACTTTCGCCGTTTGAAAACCTATGGAGTGTTTGCATGCCTGACTGACTCACTTATATCAACACATTTACTGTCATTTCTTGTGTGTTAATTAAATATTTAGTTTTGAACTGATAACGAGGTGGTGATAAGCAATTAGCTCAGGAAATAGTTCGTTGAATCTGAATTTTCGAGTAGCATACATACTTTAAATATTTATTTTATACTTTTATTTATTTTATACTTTCGAACATGAGGTTATACTTTTAGCTCTAACAATGGATACTTTAAACTTCTTTATCTAATATAAACACCTTTGGCCTCCAAACACATGGGTGGAATAACCCTTTTAGGGTGTGAGTACTGCCCATGGTAACTAAGTGACTCCATACATATGTACATATGTATATAGGTAGTGCAAAAAACACCCCAGTGATTCCACGATTTTTTGCAGCACTGGGAAATCCGCTTTTGGCCAAGTTCTTCCTGTGCCCAGCGAACTGTGAACCAGCAAACTATGCGAGATTCCCGTCGGATTAGTCATATGTATATCAATCAGTCCACATTCGCTACTTCCTACTTTATAATGTATCTGCTGGTCCAATTAGAATTATTATTCCGATTTGCGACACCTTGGCTGCATTTTGCTTACTCACTGAGACGCGCTGCATATTCATGAGTTTTCCGAGCTTGGCGAACTGTGAAAATCATTTAGTTCGATACTTTTGAAGACAACAGTCCGAATGGAAAATGGAAAACAACTGCGATGCGGATGAGATGGAGCGGGGGAAACCGCGTCGGCGGATGAAACAAAGTCTCTCACTTGTTTGCCGAATGGCGAAACTGTCATTATTGTTATTATTTCAGTTTTTTGTTTCTGCAATGCCATTCCGTTCTCAACGCTAATTGAGTAGAAATCTAATGTTCATATATGTGTGTGTGTGAGTGGGGATGGGGCAGATGGAACAGATACCCCCATAATGTAGGTACAGCTACAGTGGAAAAAACTACGTAATTAATTGATTGCACATATTTTTTTCTTAATTTCAAATGCAAGACTCAAAAACGTGTCAGTAAGATAATACTTTTCTCTGGTATACGAGTGTTTCAAATGGTTCAAGGAATGTATAGTCAATGTTTCCTTGTTTAAATGGTTTAATTTGTTAGCACTTCTGTTTTTACCCTGTTTAACTTACTAAAGTTCCACTGTGCCGCGAATGTAAGGGAATGGAAAACAAGGCTTAATCGTTGTGTAGTTTCTAAGTGTTTGCATCAACAAAATGCCGGTGGATCGGGCACAACCATGCGACGGTGGGATAGATCCGTTTGGGGGGGGGGGGAGGGGGTTAGTGTTTAAGTGAAATACACTTGAAGGAAATACGCTTGGCCAACTGTTGCATTCACCATAAGAATTGCAAAAGTTCTACGGCCTTGCCGCAATATCGGTATTACTATTACTCCTAGTCAGTAGTTGGATTGCATAATAGTCATAGTCGTAGTCTTCACCTGCAGAGTGTAGCGCTCCCCGTCGACGACTATGTCCTTGTTCATGAACTCCACGCCGATGGTGTGGAAGTTGTTCTCCTCGTAGCGATTGGCGACGAATCGGGTGAGCAGGGCGGACTTGCCAACGCCTCCGTCGCCCAGTATGACGACCTTCAGCAGCTTGGACTTCTGCGGCGGCCGCATGTTCGTCATAGTGCCTGCGTTTGTTTGTTCTTGCAGTTAAGTCCGGCGGCAACAGCAGTGGCTAGATTTCTTTGGCCTTTTCCTACTGCGCAGCTTGGTTGACTGCCGGCTGCAGTGAGTTTTCGGCTTAATTGCACTCACGATTCCCGAGCGATTAGCAGGCGCACATACAGAATTGCACACGGCGTGTTGTTAACAACGAATATAATTCGTTTTTTTTCGTTTAAATAAATCGAAATGGGCAGCTCAATCAAAATTCGCGCCGTGCAGCAGGTCCAATTGGATTGGCAGTCAGCTGACAACTAACAGACCGGGCCTTTGGCCTAACATAATGCTAAGCTCGCCGTTAACAGAGCGCCAGTGTGGGGTGACCACAGCTCACTTAACAGCTTAACTACATAACTGTTAACTTTGAATAAAAAAACGAAAACCTCTTAACAAATTCTATAAAAATTTTAATTCGTTATTAACTAAATTGACAGCCATCGGACCAAATGTTTATTGACTTAATCACAATAATAAATTAGACTTAGCCCTTGATAACTGCAATTGGGCGCATCTTGATGCACTTTTTGCTGATGCCAGCTGCGTGACAGGTGTCGACCACATCGGTCACGTCCTTGTAAGATTCGGGTGCCTCCTCCATGACCAGTTTGGGCGAGGCCACGCGTATGGCGATGCCCAACTGGTCCAGCTTGTCCAGCACATCCTTGTAGTCCAGATTGCGCCGGGATTTGGCTCGAGATAGTGCACGACCCTAAAGATTCAAGGAGGTTTTAGTCTGGCGAACAGGAAGAAACGGGATTTGGTTACTCACCGCTCCGTGGCAAGTGCTACCGAACGTCTCCTGCATGCCCTGCTCCGTTCCAGTTAGCACGTAACTGCAAGTGCCCATGGTTCCACCGACGAGGACTGGCTGCCCGGTAAGCTGATAGTCCACTGGGATCAGGGGATGGTGTGGCGGGAAGGCGCGCGTGGAGCCCTTCCGGTGAACCAACAGCTTCCGCTCCTTGCCGTCCACCATGTGGTTCTCCACCTTGGCAATATTGTGCGAAACGTCATAGATAACGTGCATGTCGAGATCATCGGGTGTGGTGTTAAACATCTTGGCAAACGCTTGACGGGTGAGGAATGTCATGGAGCTGCGATTCACCCAGGCAAAGTTCGCAGCCGCCGCCATGGCCTTCAAGTAGTCCTGTCCCTCCACCGAATTGATCCTGGCGCAGGCCAGCTGCCGGTCATTGGTCTCGATCTTGTCCCGCTTCATGGCCTTCTCCATCTGGACCAGGGCGTCGGTAGCGACCTGGTGGCCGAAGCCACGACTGCCCGAGTGAATCATCACCACCACCTGGCCCTTCTCCTCGATGCCCATCTTGGAGGCGCTCCACTTGTCGTAGATTTCGTCCACCACCTGGATCTCGGCGTAGTGATTGCCCGCACCCAGAGTGCCCAGCTGGGGCAGCCCTCGCTTCTTGGCCCGCATGCTCACCTTGGCGGGATCGGCGTTCAGCATGCGGCCGTACTCCTCGCAATGCTCCTTGTCCTCCGCCCACACGTATCCCTCGCGCAGCGACCAGTCCATGCCCATTTCGAGGGCCTCCTCCAGATCGCGGGCATTCATGGGTATGATGCCCTTGGAGCCCACACCCACGGGTATGTGATCGAACAGGGACTGCGCCAGTTGCTCCTTCACCGGCTGCACATCCTTCTCGTACAGATTCGTGCGCAGCAGACGCACGCCACAGTTGATGTCGAAACCCACGCCGCCGGGACTTACAACGGACAGCGGATCGTTCATGTCGAAAGCAGCCATGTTCCCGATGGCAAATCCGTAGCCGGAATGAATGTCGGGCAGTCCAATGGACCTGCCCACGATGCCCGGCAACGCGGCCACATTGGCTATCTGCTTGACGCCAGGCAGGAAGCCACCCACTGCGCCCGGGCGACAGGAGTTCTTCAGCTCCTCCAGCATCAGGCGCTCCAGCCGGCTGTTCACATAGAAACACCCCTCCACATTCATATTTGGCTGGAAGCCCTTCTTGATGCGCCAGCAGTGGTCGCTCACTTTCTCCAGGTACCGGAGCTCATCGTTGTACGGACGCACCACCATCCTGACTCTCCGGTCGTTCTCTTTGCCAGCCAATCGCTTCTTAAGCTATTTATATTTATGAGCTATTTCACCAGTTTTTTATTTCTGAATTGCATGCCGGCACAAAATATTTGTCAGCGATACTATCGCAGTGCGCGATGTGTAAAATACCAGACTTAAAGCGATACGAAAAATACCGCCTTTACACTTGCAAACCAATTGTCAAATATCGTATTAAGGTAAATTTATTTGCTTAAATTAAATTAAAAATGCTAACAAATTGAACAGCGCTGTGTTATTAAGTTATCCTGCTAACATATTTATGTGGTGGTATGCTTGCATTAAGCAAAGTATGTTGCCCAGCTTATCTGTGCGAAAGCAAGCAGTTTAAACTAAGCAGTATTCTCTCTAACGGAAATTTAAAACTTAAGTCAAATTGTATTCAATTATCTACTTTTATTAACTCAAATTAGTGCAAACGAGAAATTGAATTCTGTCGAAAAGAAGAGCTTTTCGGTTGTACATTTGTTTGAGTGTGTATTTTAAATGCAATTGCAATCTCTTGCATAGTAAAAGACAAAAATATTTACAAAAAGAGTGAGTTCATATCAAATATAGAATCCAATTCCACTGAGATCTCTGCAAACTGTGCCACATGTACTCAGGCGGTCTTGAAGTACTCATTATAGCACTTGTAGTAGTTCTGTATGTAGGCAGGCGGGCCATATATCTTAAAATCTCCCTTGATTAGGTCACTGACGAGGAAGCTCAGGTTCGGGCACAGCCGTGTCAGGTTTTCGGGGTTAAAGCCCATGGAACCCAAGGTGGTTAGGTGAATGAGCTTCAGCGATGGCAATCTGTTGAGTAGTTGCGGCTGCAGATAGGAATCACCCGTCTGATTGTCAATGTGGAGTAGAGCGAGTGCCTTTAGCTTATCTGCCGATTGCAAGAGCTGTGCTATCTGGTAGTCTCGCACATCGCAGTGACGCATGTCCAGAAATAGCAGCGATGGAACCACCTGGCCCACAGTGCCCACTATCTCCGCCGACCACTTGGCATGGTCCAACTTCAGAGCCCGAATCCTGCGGCTCTCGGCGGCCCCTTGGCACAGTGGCCTCAGGTACCGGAGTACGTCCTGGTCCTTGGTGGAGTAGCCCACGTTGATGTGCAGGCTGTTCAGTTGGCCACCCAACTTAATGAGCAAATCTTCGTGGAGAGCAGGCGGCTCTCTCATGCTGAACCTCAAGTCCCTGAATCGATGCAGCTGTCTCTCGATGGCGCCTCCAAAACAGGGAATTTCATTGTAGAGCGGCGCTAGGTCCTCCAAACTCAAATAACCAAATATAATATCCAAACAATCGTCGTTCAGTTGCAGTAAGTCCATTTTGCACTAAAAAAAAAACCGCAACCTTTAATGAATAGTAGTAATCACATTTATTTGTGCAGGCACTAGCCTTAAACATCAGATTTAGTTAGCTTCTAGGGTAATAATATTATTGGTTGTCAACATAATGGGATTGTAATAAAGATAAAGAACAAAGATGGCAAAGTAAATGTTGAATGTTTTCTCTTCAAATTAATGTTTATTCAACAATCTCATTCGGTAAAATCCTTCAATGGTTTCAGTTAACTCATGTCCTATTTCGGTGACCCAATCTTTGACTTATATCTAATTTGTAAGCTTGGCAAGAACAGTTTTCATTATAACTACATATATCAAAGTGTTTTGTTGGCTACGCTTTTGTTTCTACGCTTATATGGGCGTCAGCTCGGCCAGAGTTTCCGCGATGGAGCTATCCCGGAATCTTCCGATCCTCAGGGCGTACGATATGGCGTGCGCCACATAGCTCTGCTCGTGGACGCCGTGGAACAAGTAGGACATGGCACCATCCGCGTGAATCGTTACATCCGAGCCACCGTGCAGATTCTCGTCCGTGTTGATTGCTGCCTGCTGGGTGTACTCCCAGGCGGTAATATCGTCAGCAGTTGGATCCTTGCGGCTCTGCGTTTGCGGATCCACCTGGAATCCCTGATAGCTGGTGCCATAGGTTAACGTGGTGTACGGCGTCCCTTCTGTCTTCGAGTTTCCCGCCAAGCCGAGTATACTGGATCCCCGATCGGGATGCCCATTGATGGTCAGGCTGTGCGAGTGATCGGCGGTCACAATGACCAAGGTTTCGTCCAGGCGATCCGATGACTTGAGGAAGGAAAGTGTAGACTCAACGGCTGCGTTCAGTTCGAGCACCTCACTTAGCGCCTTTCGAGCGTTTCCCCTGTGATGGGCTTGGTCGATTAGACCGGCTTCCACCACGAGCAGAAACCCCTTATCACTGTTTCCCAGGACCTCCAGCGCCTTGAGGGTCATATTGGACAGCGAGGGCATGCCGGCGTCACTGCGATCTCGTTCGTGGTCGTACATTAGGTGTCCATTGGCGAAAATACCAAGTACGTAGTCAACATCCTGACCATTGAGATTCCACAGCTCACGATTGTTTTGCACAACCGCATGTGACACTCCCTCATCCGCTTTCTTTAGCCTCCAATCTCGGATGAGATCTCGTCCATCCTTCGACTGGCCGGCCCAAGTGTCCAGGGGATCGGCTGCTGAACCGGTTACATCTGAGACCAGCATCTGACGACCACCGCCCATGATTACGTTTATGCTCTGACCCGTCGGCTGTTCGATCAGCTGGCGAGCTATGTCCATACATCCCTGACCCTGAGCCTCGGCTGGCATTCCGCTCTCACACTCCCATCGACGATCCGGCACGTGGGCGTAGAGGGCAGCCGGAGTGGCATGCGTCACCCGGGTGGTGGTCACGAAACCCGTTCGCATTCCATCCACCTGGGCCCACTTGAGGATCGTCTGAACGTGGTGGTCCTCCTTCAGGGATGCGCTGCAGTTCCCCAGCGGTACATTTGCATCAACTCCTCCCGTTTCGTAGTTTACCTTTACTCCGCCAAAGAGAGCTGTGGCCGTGGAGAACGAGTCCGGTACTTGCTTGTCGGCACAGTAGGTCTTCAGCAGTCCCATGTCCGGAAACTGCTCCCAACGCAGGAGTCCCTCCTCCTTGACTCCGAGTATCCGTGCGGCCGTCACCGTGTTCGGACCCATTCCATCGCCCACGAACAGGATTACGTTCTTGGCTCGCCGGCGATTGAACTGCCTGGAAACGGCCTTCTGAAGCTCATCGATTCCCTGATCGTACCACTCCTTTTGCTCCTTGGGCAGATCTACGGGCCAGTAGCTCACCGTCTCCATGTCGCCCACATCGCCGGACATGCCGTAGTGCACAACGAAGCCAATGCACATGGCGGTTATCAGGAGGGCCGAGAAAACCACGGATATGAGGAAGAGCCTGGATCTGAACCATTTCGTGTGCTGCACGGGATTGCTCTGGTCATTGCCCTGAAAGCTACCTATTTCCACCGTCTCCTTGGCACTGGAGTCATCCAAATTGTTCAGCTGCACTTCCGTCATGTCCACATCGCTGAGTTTTCGAAACTTTTGGCTATTTATCGGCGTTCCACTTCGCTTTTCCATTTCTCATTAACGTCTGGATCGGCCTAATCTCTACACAGACTGAAAATGTGAGATATATTGCAGATTGTTAACTAATCATTGTTTACCACAGATAAAAGACACTTTATAGACAGAGAGAAGTGAGTACCTTTGATATGCGATATTTTCGGTTGATTTTAAAGTGGTATAAACGTTATATATTTATCATCTTAGATGATAAAGCCAATATATTATTATATATAAAGTTTAAATTCTGAGTGTAACAGTACTAATGCAAATAGTTATTAAACCCTTTACACATGTAATAATTTCTCATCCCCAATATTTTAACATAGAAACACTGTAGCGTTGAAATTATTCTGTTCTTTTCGTACTTTTTCATGGGAACAGCTGTGAGTGAATGTTTATATTTCACAGAACACAAGGTAATATGATTTGTATACGATTTGAATGCCGCTCACTGACGAGAATTCCAGTTGGAACACCTACCAACTTTCCAACAGTTAGTTTTAAACCGTTGGTTGGTATTATCGACAGCGGTAAGTTGATAAGTATTTTAGTTAAGTTTACCACTTGATTTCTTCCTCGGTCGGTGCGATAGTTCCAACTGCTATCGATAGCTAATCAGCTGTTCGCTCTCTCCAGTTGAGCGAGCGTGCGCTTGTGCTTGTGTGTGTTCCTGCGTTCGTGTACGTGATTCAATGTTTTTTTTTTTGTATTGTTTATGACCGCCGCCGCTCCAAAATTAAAGTGATTCATATATAAAACTCGTCTCCAACTCGCGGCGAAATCCACCGATACTCGCCATTCGGTCGCTGGCAACAGCTTAAAATTAGTCTCCGGCCAACTCCGCGCTTTTCAGTTGCGGGTGAACAGGAAAATAAAGTGTTTGCGTGGACTTGTCGCTCTTCGCTTTCAATCAGCATCAATTAAAAAACGCGTGTGCTTGTGCCAAATAAATCCAGAAAACTGAGCATTCCAATTGGACAAGAGCGGAAAACTACACGCACACTAACGCACACAGGGCGGAAAAACAACAACACCATCGCCATGGACGATTTGGGTAAGTAAGTGGTGGTCCACTTTTCCTCGGGGAAAAGCGACTTCCTCAAGCGGAGCATTCCACAGCATAAACCGTGTGACGTAGGCAAAAGCCGCAAAGATAATTCTGCGACTTCAAGGTCAGTCGCTAATTGGAGTTAATTAACATGTAGCTGAGGATTCTGCCGTTGGCCGCCAGGTGGCGACACAGGAAGTCGAAAATCTCACGCTTGAATAATTTTCGTTTACA
Organism: Drosophila melanogaster; assembly: GCF_000001215.4. NCBI lineage: Eukaryota > Metazoa > Arthropoda > Insecta > Diptera > Drosophilidae > Drosophila > Drosophila melanogaster. The sequence goes on along the minus strand of NT_033779.5, from coordinate 19,425,977 downwards.
GTGAAGAGTGGCTAAAACGTACCTCACGTGTTGAATGGCAACGTGTGTTCTGTGTATCTTTTTAGTTATTAATCTGTTATTCACTTCTGTTTTAAGAAATTGTTATTATGTAAAAAAGTTTTGAGTGATCTTCAGTCATTGACCGAACAAGATGTGTTATTTGTTTAATATATTTCCCAATATACAAAAATATTTATTATTGAATATTTCTTGAAACTCAATATTTACTGTTTTTCGAAATTCTTATCGTAAGCATACAATCATTAATCACGATTAAAAATGGTTGTGTTACGTGCTTTAAAATTCTTGATGATGAATTTCAAGTGCTCGTCTTATCTTTGAACCCGTTCATATGTACATGGGTCCATACATACATATGTACATACATACATACTTATGTACATACATACATATGTGCAAAGTGCACAAGTAAATGAATGAGCTTTTAATTCGGGAAGTGGCTATTGCGATAGCTGTGGTCCGATTCGCGCATTCCTTGCACTTTTATGAATAATCCTAATTCCTTGAATCGAACATAAAAGCATCGCGCTCAGCACTTCCAGTGTGAAATCATTTACAATTCTAGAAAGCAAGGAGGGTGTGGTTTCTTGCAGCCCCAAGTTCGAAACCCTTGTACTCATGTGAATGATCTGGTCTGAGAGAGGCAGCTTAATCAGCCGGGCTGTATTTGCTTTCTTCGCTGCCCCACAGTGCTCTTTTAGTCTCCATCAGCGAAATAAAAGTCTACATGTCGTCTCACTTTATTTTCTTTATGACACAATTCTTCGCTGTTTCGGAATGTCTTTTGATAAAAATATAAAAGTGAAGCAAAACGAAATCTGCAGCCGAGAGTTGTGTGTCCAGAAATTCTTAAGAAATGACTAAAGGCCAGGCCACTAACACTTATGAAGAATTCCAGCTGACTTGCCCTACACCTACGCACAGTGGTCTAAGAGCCCGCTAAAATTTGCTTATCGGCTGGGCTTGTAGGATTCTAGATCTTAAGAAACTTTCATATAGAGCTTTTGCAAAATCATGTTAAATAACAAATAATATTTCAGATCACTTTTTAGATTACAATAATATAATAATAACTATAATACTGAAATTCGTTCGAGATCTTAAAATCTCAGCATAAATATTCTGCCCTCGAAGCTTTACTTCGCACAGGAAGTAGAGGCTTCAGCTTCATCTCCAACTTCATCTTGATCTTCTCCAGCAACTCAGTTGCATCAATCTTGCTTTGCTGCCATTAGTGAGTGCGCGCCCACTTCATCGCCCACTCGACACGCAATGTCTTCTGTTCGTGTTGCGTGTGCGCACTGTAACAGCAAAGACGAGATGATCTGTCGAGATCGGTTAGGTCTGTCTGGGCATTGAGCGTCGATGGCGTTTTCCGCCGAGGGGAGCACTCCAACTGCAGAGCAATGATCGCTTATGGTTACGGGGAAAGGTTCGCACAGTGGGACGAAAGGTTAAAGAGTTTTTGAGATCCCATTTCTGCCTTTTCTGTGATCGTATCAATGTATATCACAGTGTTCATGGTCATGAAAGTATATAATTAGTTATCTTCTATGTTTGTCGATAAACAATTGTAAAGCCTAAGCAGCTGTTAAGTGATAAGCATTTCCAACATGACTGTCCCAGAGGAATTTTGTTTATACCAATTTTCACTGTCATTTTATGAAACATTTAATCTTGCGGATTGTCTGTACAATTGAAGATAGTTTCAGAAATGTTTTGATATTGGATGCCTTTGACTCACGTTTTCGTTTATTCGTCAGCAACGAAGGGGTTGGTTTTCTTGGCAGCTGGCCCACTGTTCACACACCCAAAGGAAAGCTCCAATCGGGCGACAATATTTTCGTCCGCTCTGGTTTCCTTTCGCTGTGCCTCCCACTTGCGGTCGAAATGCTCAGCCGCAGGCCGCAAGCCAAAATGAAAAGCCACTCCAAGTGAAAAGCTACGTGGTGGGGCTCTTTCTCTCTTTTAACTGGCTCTCTTGGCACTGAAAATAAAATACGACAATATGGACTCTGATTTAAAATACATTTTTTTTAAATTCGATTTTTCAAAATTAGTTTACTACTTGTTTACTAGTTTATTAGTTGTTTACTCAGAAACAACAATAATCATAATACTGGTTTCACAAGCTGTAACCGCTGATACATACTTTTTAAACATTCCTTTAGATATATATTACTTTAGATATAGCCCCTATTACGAAGCTAAGCTATCGTTTTGAATATACTATGCCTATCCATACATCCATACATCTATAAATCTAAGAAGATTTTTTCGCAGTGCAGTTTGTTTACCAGCTCTCAAACGCTTCGCTCTCTTGCTCCCCCGCTCTCCGTGAGCAGCTGCGAGAGAGCCGGAGCGCTCGTCTATTGGAGCCTCAGCATCGGGCCCCCCTTTGGATTTCAGTCGATTGCGACGCTTTTACTGAATCGCGAGCGCAGCGCGTGTGTTTTTCGGAGTCTCTCGATTGCGGTCTCCCAACGGCGTCCTACGATCTCTGGGATTAATATATAGAATATGTGACAACACACTGCCAAAGGTGCAGGCAAAAGTGCACAGATAACGCGATAGAATATACATATAAGAAACCAAGCCTAATCAAAACAAAAGGCAACGAAAAAGTGTTTAACGGCAAACTACGGCGGGAAAAAGTTGATGAAAATCAGTGGAATCGTGTTAGTGGCAGGTTGGAGCGTGGGAAATTGTTTACTTCGAGTGCAAGAACAGTTTGCAGTAAAAAAAAAAGTTGACAAACATCAAAAGATATCTAGCACTAAGATAAACGATAAAGCAGGAATGCCAGAAGCAGTTAGCTAAAAAAAATAATATAATATAATAAACTGGCCAAGATTTATGGATCCGTGTCACTCGCCTTAAGATTCCACTAACTCTTGGCAAATCTTTTCGGCGCGTTGCTCGCAAAACATTTCAATTTCATTAGCATTTCCACTAATTATGGAACTAATTATCAACGGACAAGACATTCGAATATATGACATATTTGCCCAGATCTGGCAGAGCATAGAATTTTGGTTAGCCCCATTAATTTTCGCCTCGGGGCCCCGAACGGATTAAGATCGTGGGTGTGTTGAGATGGAAATTAATTCGGTATTTCTGTGTTTTTCTGGAGGGAAATGACCGAAATAGCCAAACAAACATAACAACAGGCAGCAAAAGCAATTAAATTGTGCCCACTTAATCTATTAAAATTATGACATTTTTCACATATTTCAAGCAATCGAAGCCAAGTGCATTCTCACGAGTGGTGGTGGTAGTGCGATGGGGGGGGGGGGGACTTCCTTCCCCTTCCCCTCGTAAAAGTATCTCGAGTTACGACAGCAGATGGAAATGCTGGAGAATGATGTAAACTCGGCTGACATAGTGCGCACAAATGAATATTTTGTTGTTGGGGGGTTCTGCACTTACGAGAATCGCTTTCGTTTTCTCCCCAATATTTTGTATCTCGCAGATACGTTCAGTGGATGCCATTTGTTTACGACCAGACAGCTGCTGTCTTTGTCTCTCCGATTGTCTGTGCGTTTTGAAACCTCTAACTAAGTATCTACAGATCACTCTGGATCTCTGGATTATTTGGGTTTAAAAGCTCGTTTTAAGCCCCAACTACTTAGCACCTCTGGATTCTCCATCATCGTAATTCATAGTGCAGTGAGTTCATCGCCAGGTTTGAGTTCGATTTTCGTTTGCTCAGCGAGTTGCTCTGTGTTTTGTTGTTGTTGTTCCTTGTTTCTGTTCTTTCAACTGGAAACAAGATTCTTATCGCCCAGCCATACAAATTCAATTAGAGTGTGTTGTTTCGATTGCTAGCGAAAGATGAGTGGCTTCGATAGATTTCGAAATCGTTAATTGTTAGCAGCGAGTTGATGTGCAATTAAAACATTGGGTTAGATTCATTGCTCACAAATATTTTGAAATAAATAAGTGCAATACTATTGAATTGTTTGCAATCGACAAATATAACCAATTAAGCTTCCATTGAGCCAATCAAAAGACATTGATATTTAATTCCAGAAAAGCCTTTTATCTGCTCAGTACGTAGGCCATTGGCCAATATAGGGTCTATATATCTTATCAAGACCCCAAAGGCCCCAAAAGTCAGTGGGCGATAGCTCGTCGCTTTTTCCCGAACCTATTACAGAAGTGGAATGTGAAAAGCACGCACAGTTTACAGCGGCATAAATTGGCCAAGTTTATTGAAAGGCCCGGCTAAAGGCCACTGAGCGGTGAAGAGAGATCGGTATCACCCACACAAATGAATTTCCCTGGGCTGATACCCACTTTTCCGTTTGGCCACGCATTGCGTTTTCACCTTAGCGCCTTCGGCAAGGTCAACACTCGCATTCACACACATTTTATCTACTTACTAATAAAATATTTATATTGAGATCGCTAGGAATTTCCTGCAAAATAAACACGAAATTGTGCCTTTGACTTTTGAATTTGACTTCGTAGAAGGAAGACCGAATCGAGAACAACAATTTCGGCCCGACGTCATTCCCAAATGGACTGAGTAATGCCTCAGGTGTGGAGGTAAATGGATTTGGACTTGACTATAGCCAAGACCTGGAAGGAAAGTGAGATTTTTATTTTCTTATTGCCCTTCCTTTTGGCAACGATCTGCGGAAATCTCTCGTATTTTCAATTAATTTCGCTCGATTTTCCCAGTTTAGCCTCCCTTTGTTAGACGACGAAACGTCGCCTTTGATTTGCTAGAAATGTTTTTTTTTTTTGTTTTTTTATTTTTCTTTTGGATATTTTTAGTTGGCGATCATTGGTGTTGACGTAATTTGGCAACCTTGATTCCCCGTTCCCTTCTCGATACTCGTATTTTTGGCCCGGCTCGCTTTGTGTTCGGTCGGTGAATTTATGTTTATTATTTTTTACCTTTTTCCAATGTGTCGTTATTTGTTTGGAACGAAAATCTAAAATGTGGCCTGCATGTTCATTTTGGTATTTTTATGCTTCCATAAATCTGTCTTTATAGACCGTTTGTTGGCTCAACTAAATCTACAGGCCATCGTAAATTGAGTTAGTTGCATAGATCATCTATTGAGATTCACCCACGCACATTGGGATTAGGAAGTCAGAGTAACTGGTCCGGACTTTTTGGTCTGATTTATCGCTCTTGTTGGTGTTTTTATGGATCTTTAGATACGGTTAGATTGATTTGCATCTTCAGTGATTACGCTATAAAGAACCATTTTTGACTTCTCTATCTTTTTGATCTTTAGATACGGAAGATTAAGGTGCATCTTAAGTAGAGTAATCACTTCAGATGAAGATCATTTGACTTGTTTGACAGTGGACTTTCATTGACTTAACTAAATATCTTTGTTTCGAGTATTGATTTAGGTAATTTATTTCTTAGGTTTGAAGCATGATGAACTGATGAACTGACAGACAATGTTTACATTACCAGTAGATTTATTTCTCGTCTTTTTGAGAGCTCTTCATCATATATGCAGCTTAGATCATAGATCTCTCACCTCACCACATCCCTTTAATCTTTTAATGCGGTATTTTGTCAGTCTCAGTCAATTAATAGAGGAAATTCGAATGCACAAAGCACTCTCCAGACAACAATTTCCAACATTAAATCACTTGGACTTCCACGGGGGCAGGGAACTAGTTTCTTTCAATTTTTTGTTTCTTCTTTTTTTTGTGGACTGGGGCAAAGCTCTGATAGACGGGCGAAGACAACGACAACTTCGACGACGACAACTACAATATCCACTCTCTGACAGGCTAACCCAACGCAAACAAAAACGACAAATCCGTCGTCGAGAGCCCCGAAAGGCCAAAAATAAAAATGCGCTTATAAATAATTCAAATAAAACATTTTGCCGGTGGCGCAGTGCAACATCGTCAGCCAAACCTGCAGACCTGTTTGGGGAACATAAAATGTCACTTAACATATTCTCGATTAATCATTAACGTTTCAATCAAATCAGTGCGAAAAGCAAGTGAATCTCGTTCGACACCATGGATAGAACAATGTACGGAAAGATCGATCCGGGTGCTAGGCAACCATATCGTACGGCTCGCAGCAAGGGTATCCTGCCAGGATGTAAGTATATATCATTGGTTCCACCAATACTTCCCATGCAATATTTAAAGATGTAATGGTTTCCGGTAAAAGTGTGTACCATAATATAAGTTCAACCGATTAGTATTTGCTAGCTAAGAAAAATTGCAGCTTTATAATTTTAACCATTTAGAAAACAAGTTGTTTTGATGGAAGTCCAGAGTTTGATCCTAGTTAAGCTGGCAAATGAAGGCGACGGAGCTATAGCATGGGAGGTCGTTCATCTGGAAGGAGGTTGTCGACAACCACAGCTCGACACATCGATCGTAGCCACTGCTGTTGTCCGGCTCTCCGGCGGACCAGTTAAGAAACGGAGCCTCTAGACCAGTGGCCTCCGACACGTATACGCCCCGTTCGCCGAGGTCATTGATGGATAGCCAATAGCTGTAGGCTGGGTGAAGGTGGGGGCTAAGGAGCTCCAGTTCCTCTCTGCTCTCCAAATTGAGAAGAAATCCGCCATTCTGACGACAGTGGTTGCTTGCCTCGAACCAGTTGGTCTTTGCCAACGAAATGTAGTACTGCTTTTCACCGATCTCTAGGTTATCTAACAAGAATCATTGGTTTATATTGCAGTGTAACGACTTTAAAGGCATCTGCATATAGCTTATACGAAATCTAACCTTACCAATATTAGTTATTTTCATAATAACTTCAAGTAATAACTTCAGTACTTACATCGGTTACCCAAGGGAGATGACTCCAAAGGAAGAGCACTCCAGCATACCAGGAACAGCAGGAGAAGTTTGACCATCATTCCTCGAGCTTCAGTTTGCAACTGACTAAGAGTTTGGAAATTGCTTGTTCAGATAGCCATGGCTGATAGCGTTGTTGACTGATAGTTTAAGACTTTTATAGCACTGACAATATGTGACATAGTAGAGCAATAAATATATATATATTGACACATACTCTACTTCCAAACAACAATAGATACAGTTTCCTGCTTTGGAGCCTCACAAATGTACTTAAACAAGCTACTCGCGTGGTTGTGGCAGGGTCGATCATTCAGTTGGAACTCCGTTGAATAGCCGTAGATGTAGCCCAAGTGTATGCAATGCTCCCTACCGCCAGCATTGTCTGGTTGTTTGGGCGCCCAACGCTTAATGGTCACGAGTTGTGCATTAGAGAACCAGTAGTGGGTGCCGGTTTTGCCCAAATCATTGCCGGAGGTCCAGTGCTCGGAGCGATCTCCTCGGGCATTCAAGAACGCGGCAATGGCGTCAAACTCTTCGGCTGTTTCGAAGGTCACCAGTTCGGATTGAAGCCTGCGGCAGTTCTCGTAGGCGACATACCAATTGACCTTAGTCTGTCCAAAAACATAGTAGCTTTCGTTGATCTTAATGAAGGGAGTCATGTCAACGGTCAAGTTGTACGGGTTTCCTTGAAACGTTGAACATAATCAGGATATAATCACGCTTTTATGAACACAAATGACATCCTACCATTTTGTATGTGTGTGGTGTACTTGTCGTAGCCGAATCCTGGTGCAAAACCGGCGACAACAAGGAAAAGTTGAACCAATGTCTTCAGCATTTTTCCTATTACTCATAGAATGTAACAAGTATAACCGCCTTTTATACCCAATGATATATTTGCAGAAGTGCGAGATAAGTTTACGGGTTGCTTAGTGGTTATCTTAGAAAAATACAAAACCTTTTAATTTATTTTATGGCTGCTCAAGAAAATAGTATTCCGGTGGTTCCCCTTCATTGCAAAACTATAAAGTCAAACTTCTGAAATGGAAGAGGTTTGTGAAGTACTCTACTTCCACACCACAATGGAAATGGTTTCCATTTCGGGAGCTTCGCATATATACTTAAACAAACTGTTTGGATCCTGTGAGCAGGGTCTATCGTTTAGCTCAAACTTCCGCGAGTCCTTGTAAATATAGCCAAGGTGGATGCAGTGCTCCTTCTGCCCAGCATTATCCGGCTGATTCCTTGCCCACCTGAGCGAACTAATTCGCTGGGCATTGGTGAACCATCTGTGGCTGCCAGTCTTGGCCAGATCGTTTCCCGATGTCCAGTACGTCAGCCGTGATCCGTTGGCCGTCAGGAAAGCCGTAACGGCATCGAACTCCTGGTCCGTTTCGAATGTGACCAGCTCAGAGTTCAATTCGCGGCATTTCTCGTAGGCCTCGTACCAGTTCAAGGACTCCGTGCCAAAGAAGTAGTATCCGTCGTTGATTTTGGTAAAGGGTTCCGCCTTGACGAGCGCACCAAACGTATTTCCTAGTGACAAATGTAAGGAAGACATTAATATACATCTTATATATACATATGTATCGTAGATAGCATTACCTTCGTTTACTTGTATGGAGAACTTTTCGCGAGTCCATCCAGTTTTTGCTATGACCAGCAATGTAATTAGTAGAACCGTAAGCTTCAGCATTTCAGTGGTCTCTGGTTTTCGCACAGAGGCTCTGGGCTTTATGGGACTTGATATCCCCTAGAATTCTGATTAAAATTGCTAATTTTTGGAGGCATTCATTTTATTCCGCTTGCTCTATTTGTTTTCCGTTGACACTGAAAAGGCTGGCGTACAATTTCAGCACAAGAGTGTTTGCTGTGTTCTTGTTCAGCATTGAAATAAATACAGAACGTGTTACCATATACCAAATTATAATTCCCTTCTTCGTAATAGTACTTTTAAGACATCTGACTAATTATAAAGTAAATCCATGCTTATAATTTGATCAATCAATCGTAAACAGTCACGTTGTGAAAGTGTAGCATACTTTTGGGATCTCATTAACAAACTAAACGAGTACTTTTAGGAGAAGTTGTCTTCTCGGCATTGATCAATAAAAATGTTCCAACTCCAAAAATGGAACATTTCATCGAATACCCGAGCATTTCAAAACATGAGGCATCATAGGAAATCGCCATTAAAGTAAATGTAAGCAATTGCTCTTCAAACACCCAGCAGATGACGTAATCAAGTAGACAGTGTATACAAGTGCATAGCATGTAAGGTAAACAAATTTAGCTTTTTATTGCTAACTTTTACATTTCCGAGAGTATTGCCCCTCGCACTGTCTACATATTTATGCACTCAGAAAAATTTGTTGTCTTAGGTTACCAAGAAAATTGTAACTTGCAAAGTCTAAAGTTTAGCACGTAATTGCTTAATAAATCTATGATGATCTATGAACACCGTATGAGCTTCTATTTTTTATTCATAATGCACGCCGAAATACCTCCCCATATTTTCGGGCAGTGTACTTACTTAGCATGTCTGTTTACATCTGGCTGGAGTAATGTTAATTGCACCCAGACTAACACCTTCTATTGCACTCGCATCGTATTCTCCAGTTGTCAGCACACGATTTGAATATTCCCCATTCAGTTTGAATTGCAACGTTGTGCGGTCTTCATCGGATTTGTTTAGCAAGTGAGCTGAGTGCAAACAGTCAGAGTCGATTGACATGAAAATCGGTAAGCCTCAGTCTTTCGAGTTTTGCGGCGTGGGTTTCATTCTACAATCTGTAGACTGGTAGTCGCTGACCTTACTACGCGTTTCATTCATTGGATCATTGGATCATTAGATCATTAGATCATTGTTCCCATTGAGTCGGCAGCCGATCCAAGTAGCGTCGGTGGGCGTCAGTGGTTTCCAATCGACTCGTGTTCTATTTATTGCCAGACACGACACTTTGGCAACAGATACAAGCACAATCCGTGAGGATAACGTGCGTTTCGCAATGATATGGTGGCACATATGGAAGAAAAGATACAAAGATCAATTTATTCAATTTACCATTTATTTTAGCTTATTTTCGAATAGCTATTTTATTATGTTTCGTATTAAATGTAAGTTAATGTAAACTATAGTATTTATTATCAACTTCTACGGTGATATTCGTATTCTTTGATCCCATATAATTTGGAATTACAGTTTCGTCTCGTAGTGTTCAATATGACAGTATACACCTGTTTAGGTTGGCATTACGCAAGATATTCTAATTGCCGTGGCTGTAACCTCAGGGCATCTGAGATCGGATTGATTGATTACATTGGCAGTTTATCTTATAAAGTGGGCCTTACGGACACCGAGGAAGCTGGGTTGGTCAAATAACAAAAACAAATAACAACGCTGTTGAGAGCTTATCGATAAAGCAAAACCCGTTTTTATGCCTTTGAGTTGTCACAGGTCGGGGCCACCTAATTTTTATTTTTAATATTATTGATTTTACCAAAAGGGAAACTCTTATATTGTTAACCTTTTCATATCTTTGAACCAAAACAATCAATTGTGCAAAAGCATCGCCATCAAAGCGAACCAAATAAAAGAGAATAAAACAAAACACTTAATTCTGAACAAAAGCTATAACAATTTGTGACTATGTGTTGCTGTTGTTATACAAATACTAATTTTAGTTTTCTTTTCAAAGTCAAGTGATTCATTCATTTGGTGAAACAAAAAAACCGGCAGAACACTCGGAAAATGAGTAAAAAGGCAAGAGCGAAAGGCAGACGCCAGGTGGCGCCACCACTTGTGTGACACACTAACCCACGCAACAACAACAACAAACGGCAATAATTACTCAACACCTGTGATTGGAAAAATATATTTTCAGAAATTCCAAGACATTTTTTTAACTTTTAAGAAGATATTAATAGTATGGTGCATATAGGTTCATTCGACGATCCGATTATAATTACCTTTATCAACAAAGGTATGATTACAATTCAAATTGAATGATATAATCTATTATTTTCAAAGTATGTTTGGGGCACAGACTCCATTGTATGTAAGCTGCATTTGAATATACGCTTCTGACTCCGGACTCGTCTAACTGTAGAACCTTTATTGAGTTCACCAAATTAGTGAATTATACTTATTAAATTTTAAATTAGTAAAGAAAGAAACTGGCATTTTGCACTTCAATGTGCACTTGTGGAAAAAAGAAGATTGAAAAAACAAAAACAAATCTTTTAAACTTTATATTTGTTGTTGCGTTTGATGGTAGATCTTGTATATTTTTATTGATTTAATGTTTCTACATTTGGGATTTTATTACAATGTGTAAATCAGATCCCTTTTCAAGAAGTGCTGTGGTATTTTAATATTTTTAGAAATATTTTTTAATAATTTGTATTGATTTAATGTTTTTACATATCCAAAAACATTAAATTATGTAATATAATTATAATTGAAAGGCAGCTTCATGTTTTTTATGTGATTCTATTACAACAATCAAGAATCAGCTGTTCAAATAATGCAGTTCTTTAACTCTTTCCCTCTCTTTTGAGAGAACACAACTCAAAGAAAAACACTCAAGAGAGAAAATCTCAAATCTTCGTCGCAAAAGCTTTTTTCCACCGCTTGCGCGCAGCTTCAGCTTCGACGGAATTTGTTGTCGATCTTCTTGTTCAGTTGATTTTAAGATTTTGCCGAGCGAAAATATTTTGTGTGCTGCTGCTGCTGCTGCGCCTCGTATGTGTGAAGTCTTTGCGCGGATGTGCGGGTGTGTGTGTGTCTGTGTGTGCGGGAATTTAATTAAGGCAGCCGCAATCGATCAGCAATATCAGCAATACAACAACAAACCAAAAACCGCAAACAAGCCGCCAAAATGAAAATCGAAAGTGCTCCCAAAACGAGCTAAACAAAACTAAACACACATACATCCGTGGATATGTAACAATGTCAACAATAAAACAACAACAGCAGACGGCGGAGCGCAACAACAGCAACAATTCGAATTCGCGTGATTTATCCGCCTCTCTCACCCACGCTCTCTGCATCTTCTCTCCCGCTCGCTCCTTTGCTGCATCAAGTTGTCAATTGCAAAATTTCAACAGCTGTCATGTGCAGCTGCCTTCCTGCCCCTCCCCTCCCACTTAACTGAAAACCGAGTTTGAGTGCAACTCCTCTATAAAAACCTCTTGCAGTCAACTACTGCTTGTTAATTGATTTTAATTGCATTTTAATCAAGCCAGTAGCTTCTGCCAATTGCATTCCTCGAAACTAATGTGTGAAATGTGCTCTTGATGAAATATCTCCTCGTGAAGCAATCAAGTGGCTTATTGGGCGCATATTTTCTGGCACCCAGAGGGAACACTACAGTGCCCTCTCGATAAAGGCAACTAATTAAAGCGAACAGTGCTACCAAACACTCGATTCTTAAATAGTCACAAGCTGTTTCAATTAATACAAATATTTCAAATGTTTCTGTATAGATAAAATTAACTTAATTTTGAGTTTTAAGAAATAGAACAAAACTTTTAAAAAGGATTTTTTCCAACAAATATTTATGTTCTCATATTCATTTAACCAGTTCTTGCAATTGATTGCAATATTGGCTTTTATTTTCATTTAGATTATTGAGTAATTCAAAATATTTTCTTGCCTAAAGTGCATCACAGTGTTATCACCATAAATCAGCGATCTTAAATATTTGTTTGTGTCTTCATGCGATTTAAAAAGAATCATTTCCGTTTCGGGCACCATAAATTTGAAAATCCCATTCGTCTTCTTTGTCGGCTCTCCTTACCCGTTGACCCAGTGGAGCGTGACGTTCTGATAACCCTGCCCTGTCCTATATATAGATGATCCCCGCCGTCTGATCCGAGCGGGAAAGCCATGGAAGTGGGAGTACGGAGGCCCACATATGGTGCCTGGTGCCTGGTGCCTGTGCCTCGAGTGATTTGCTCGTCAACCACATGTTCGATCTCTCGGTTTGGGACTATTTTTAAAGATATTGCGAAATAATTTGGCTGATTCTAGCCCAATAATGCAAATGTTTTCGAATATAAATTCGAGCATATCGCCTCTTGATCACTTTCATACGAACGTGTTATGAATTCGCTTGCCAAAACGAACGAATCGCGTCACACCTTATTTTCCTTTTCATATATTGTTCATACATACATATATAGAAAAGAAAAGCTCATAATTTGAGCGGTAGGCAGGCAGACTGTGGCTGAGTTTTCACTCGATTTTCTTGTTCTAGCTTTTGGCATTGGCCCAGTTACAGGTGTGCCTTTTCCGACTCTTCCCCCCGACTTTTGAACTCTCGGGCGAAATGTTCGAAATTTGTTTGATTTATTGCGGTGGCCTTATAGCTTAATCGCCTGCTGTCATGTCTTCCTGCTGTTTTAGTGTTCTTTTTGGCTTGTTTTTGTTGCTGTGGGTGGGTCAAGTAAATGGCGTTAAGTGCGATTGTATGACAGCGGATGATACGAGACATCCAACAGATACTTTCGGCACGCCTCAAAGACAGCTTAAGCACCCTCAATCTAATGCTTTCTGCACGAACAACAAAAAAAAAAACAACTTCCAAATCATTTGTTACTAGGTATATACATAAATAAACCATTTCAAGATCTGCACTCCATGTTTTTATACTAATCAAATTCTTATTCTTTGTTTTACGCTTAGAAGATAGATTTTATGATAGTATTAGAACTATTCCCAAGTTCGTTTATCTTGATTTTAATTTTATCCCTTTTTAGTATATTTTAAACATAACCAATTATATTAAAACAGTTATTTGTTTGGCTAAATGTGGCTACAAATTATGGAAGGGCTGTTGTAATTAATGCTATTATTTTTCTCTGTGGATGTATCCCATCTACAAATTATTGACGTTTTTCTCGATTTTTCATGCGCTATTATTATGTTTACTTAGCTACTTCCCTTCCCCGCTATTGATCTTGGCTAAATTAGAGGCGAGAGGAATGCAAACAACATTATTTTGATCAAATATGTTTTCATGGGACGTACATTAAAGAAATACTAACACACTAAAAGATATTATGGCATCGTGTAGATGCGATATTTCTTGACTTGGTGCGATTTTTAGCCCGTTCGACAAGTTCGTCCCACCTAAACTGAATCAAAAATTGTGTGTAGATGTTAGGTCCCCCGCTCTCCAACTATGTATGTGATATATTTGTATATAAAGATATATATATATATATATATGTATGTATATAATCACCCTCATACTCGGTGTTTCGCTAGTTTTGGGCTGCAGTGTGGGTGTCTTTTGGCCTGACTTTGTTTGGCCCCGAATTGATTGAGTTTTCGGTGCTTTAATTTGGTCAGTTGGCAACTGAACTTTCGGTTTGGCTGTTGTTGTTGCTGCTGTGCCGGTAAAAATATTTCACTAAACTACCGTTTATAGTGGTCCAGACAAACCGACAATTTTGCATATCGGCATACGAGTGACAATCAAGCAATACATTTCGATTCCATCGATTCTGGCCAAATTTAGTGCGTGAAATGTCTTCAAAACTGATATCATCGTCGTTCCACAGTTCGCCCCTCAGCGACTGTTTCAAAGTGGGCGAGTTCGAGCGACGTCTGGGTAAGTTTGTTCAATGGGAGTAAATGGAGTGTGGGCGATAAAGGGTTAATAATGTAGTCGCTGAAAAGTGTAATTCGACGGGGGCCACGGGTCAAGTTCAAGCACAGCTGCTCATTGGGCAGGTGTTACAAAATCAGAGTCATTGTCGATCTTCAAAAAATTATCAAAATGTTTTGATATAACTTAATAAAGTCTCCTGACATGACATGTAGAATGAAGTGTTTTCGAACCTACAAAAGTATATAAATTCACTGCATGGACTTCGAAATTAAGCACACAGAATCTAATTAGGACTGTGCCGTAACAGTTGGTCCTAAAAGGTTTCCACCCCTATTATACGTAAAAAGTGGATAAAAATGGGTCTTTCTTTAAACTCAAAACAAGCTTTTTCCTTTGCTCAATTTCAATTTACCCTAGACACAAACCAGAAAGAAGACCCATATAGCAATTATAGGTATTGCGCGATATCGCGCTCAAGACAAAAGAAAACAAACAAAATGTTATCAGAAACTTTTGCTGGAGATATGTGCCAGCAAACGAAGGCAACGAATGGATCTCCGTTTAGTTAACAACGGGCTATGCGTCAGAGGTGCAGTGACAGGTGCTTCAAGTTTGGAATTTAAATAGAAAATACCTGCGAAATACCGGAAGAAGAAGTGCCATGGCCAACTATGGGGACTACGATAATCTGGGTATTGGTTTCTCAAAATTTAATGTGTAATACAAACAAGAGTCACAAAATAAAACGATTTAAGACTTAAGTGCCGTGTTATCAAAAAGAAAGCGTCATATCTTAAAAACAGAACAAAAGATAGACTCATTGGTGGAATAGCGAAACCTATTAGAAGTTCGTTCGTGATATATATTAATGTTTCAATCTTTTTTCGTTTTAGATGCTCTATTAGCCGACCTGCAAAACAGTGTGCCAGGCCAGCCGCAGCAACCTCAGCCGCAATATGGAACTGTCCAGCCCAAACATCAAGCTCTGCAGCAACAGCAGTTTGTGGACAACACTCCAGGTTATGGAAGTCTCAGGGGCAAAGCCCAGCCCCAGGTGGTGAGTGTATACTATAATAGTTTGCTTGAAATCAATACTGATTCGAATATTTCCACTTTCTTGTAGTATCAAGAGCACTACAGCGTAGAGACACGCTCCCCAACGGCTGGACATGATTTTAATGGCTCCTCAACGACTCCGGGATACGCTAACCAGGGATCGTTGCCACGTCAGGCGGCGGGTGCAAGCACAGGACTCTCAGAACTGGACTCCTTGCTGCAGGATCTGCAGAGTAAGGAAAAATCCAATCTTATTGGGGATATAGTGATCGGATTACTGCATTTTAATTTTATATAACTATTCAGTTGAGCTAAGTTTAAAAAGTTAATTAGTCTGTCTGTATATATGTACATAGCTACCGGTTTCTTTGTAAAATTGGTTTGTACATTAGCTTGAGTAATTTATTGCACTCTTTAATTAGCCACAAAATCCTATACTACCTTTTAAACAGAATTATGAACACAGAAACGAACATACTTTGTTTTGCTTTAGTAACGACTTGTTAATCGAATTCGCTTTGTTCAAAATGTTTCTGTATGGCATTAATTGGGTTTTTATTGACTCCTTAGAAATCGATGTACCGGTCAACTACAGTACTCCAGTCTCGAAATACAATACGATGAATAGTTATGCCACCGTGGAGGAGCGTCCTTCAGTGGACAGCCTGCTGAAAGAACTGGACAATGCTCACATCTATGCTGTTCCTAACGGGTAAGCAGCTCAAAAGAGAAATAATTGATTATGAAGGTATTAACTCTGACCTTATATTTATTTAGATCTGCGCATAAATCTCCGACGCCGGGACGACATGTCACCATCACCGTTCGGGAAACGAAGACGGAGAAGTTGACGGGTCCGGATGGACCAGGTATGTAAATACCAGCTAACTCAATTATTTGATTGTGAACTAAAATGTTTGTCCCATTTCAGTTGGCACTGTCGAGGAGCAAATTGTGCAGCAGAAGGATTCTTATACGCCCAATCATGCTGTTCCGGGACAACAGGTGCATCAGGCCTATACGTCGCAGGCCACCAAGGAACTGGATGATCTGATGGCTTCACTTTCCGACTTCAAGGTAAGTCCTTTTCATCATTGAGAACTGTTAGCTTAGATATTGATAAAATTCTGTATAAACTGTAATTCCTCCACAATTTCTCATATGAAAGATATGTGATATATATCCCACAATATCTTCTGTATGACATGATCTACGAGGATATATCTCGTATTCAATGAATGAACAAATATTGCACTAAAATTTGAACGAATATATGCTATATATTTATTTTACAAAACACAGAAATATGCTATACTTGCTGTATTGAGTTATTACAATGAAATAATTCAACTTGGTTTATGATATGACTATACATTGTTAATCTGTAAAACATATCGCTTCTACAGCTTAAATTAAAAAAATTAAAATGGATTGTGCTTTTTGTTTTCCAAAGCATTAGCAATATTATATTTTAAAAGTAAGAAAGAAAGTATTCCTCAACTATTATATAAATATCTGCAAGCAGCAAACCGATTGCTTTAGCAAGCAGATAACGCCATTTGAAACATCTTTGGAACGTAGATAAATAAGCTAAAGAAACACCAACAGTAACAGTGATAGAGTGTGATAGAGTCTGTATCTCAGTTTTCCAGCTCTTATAGTTCCGAAGATCTTAAAGTTCATACGGACGGACAGCTAGATCGTCTTAGCTAGTGATCATAATCAAGAATATACTTTATACTCTATAGGGATCTTCCTTCTGATAAATAATTTTTAATAAATATAGTATATCTCTTGGGCACTGGGTTAAGATGCTCGATTTTCAGTCTATTCAAACCTTTAACTTCTTTGTTTTTAAGACTATTTGGAAGGTTTTGTAATATCGATATGTAAATATTTTATTATTGGTTTATAATTGTGTATTGGCAGAAAGATTTTTATATTTGACTAGGCATCACCGTCAATTGTTTTCAAAGCGGTATTCTTTCAATTAAAAATGAAAACAGTTTCCAAAAAAATTATAATTCCAATCTATAGTGTTTATTAACATTCGCATACCAAGCCTCTTTGAATGTAGATTTTTATGAAAAGTATTTTGTAAAGAGCGCAAATGTTTTCACTGTCTTCACCTGTCGTAGGGATACTATAAAAGCGCCTAAACAAATTGCATATGGTCGAAGTCTTTCGACCCCCGTGCCACCACCCACCCGATCCTTCTGATTTTCTACTATGTATTTTGCTATTTTTAGCAAGAGACGCCCCAAATGCTCGGTTTGGTTGTGAATTGTAATAAAGACCATAAAATGAATCTATTTGTCATCGCAAATCGTCTGACGCAAGGCAACCGAGCGAATCTAATGACACCGCCGATCCATAGATCCCCATGCTATCCATTGAGGACGATCCCTTCGAGAAGTCGAAGAGCAGCGGAGAAAGATCTTGACTTTGACATCTGCCAACGCAATGCGAAGGTGGATATTTCGGGGCATACTTTAATGGGCCACATAAATTGATTGGGCTAATGAAGTCTGATTATGATGGCGAGGGACTGTCACACGATTTATTGCACACGGCGCCAAGACATTTTAAGTTTAAGTTTTTCCCCAGATTAGCATTTACACATGGCCACGTTTATTTTATATTCTATATCGGTGCCTCATTAGGGCATCAATCAATTTTTGGGTGGCAATCGAGTAAACAAAAAAGGTATTTTTTCATGCTTTCATGCACTGCACATCTTCTCAGGATATACAAGCAAGAAAATATTGTTTCCGTTCAATTGGATTGGATTGGATTAGCCTGCTTTTCTTTTATGGCGATGTGGCCATTCGCCTTCCTTCATATGTCCGACATTTGTTTTTAGAACTTTCTGACATCTCCGAACGAAACGCCTATACGGATGATGTATTTCAGCAGATGTCGTTCGCATTTATTTGGCCTTTTTACGCCACTTTTTCGTTTTGTTTTTTATGATCTAGTTAAATATTTTGCGGTGCGTCTGCTCCTTTCTTTCATACGAATGAATTTGGGTCAAGACTTAGTTCGTTAATGAAATGCATCGATCTTTGGAAAGTAACTGAAAAATGTCAGTAAAGGCAAATGAATGCTACTTATTCCTATATTTCTCTGTTGATATACCACTTGAATAGTTACTATTATACAATAGCTAGATAGCATCTAAATTCTTGTGGCTTAACTCAAAGCAATTTATTGCTTTATTCCCATACTTAATGTGACAGTTAGTAGCGATTCTTTTCAAATGTTTTCTAACATTTTCTAAATGTTTAGAAAATATCCCCATCTGAGATTTGACCCTTGAAATGCCTTGAAATTGCAAGATGTCGGCAGGGAATGCCGCGAATTGTCAGTTTGTCGCCGAGGCATTCGGATTGCATTAATTATTAATTAATTACTAAGTGAAAAATATTTTTGCACACTTCTTTCATTTTGTTGGCAATCGATTCGATGGCCATTGCAGTCAAATTAGCAGACATTCGTGCGGGGCGGGGTTGAATGGATTCTTTAGACTTCGAGTAAATTGCAATTCAATGTCATTGACGAATGGCAGGCGTGCATGCGAAAAGTTGAAAAGTAAAGTATACTCGGTCGGGCCTGTTAATTATTTAATATCATTTTCAATTTTCTGCCAACTGCGAGGGTGGTCGGTGAAGGGGGCAGAGGGCGGGGGGACAAGGCGTGTCCGTGACTTTTGTTGATATGATAAATATGAAAATAAAATAGAAAAGCCTCTTGGTCCCTCGTTCTTTTTCTGTACGCGTGGAGAAGAGCGGGGGAAAAAATAAAATACAAATATATTCGGATATAAACAATATTGCACACGGCCCGTCGGATTTTCCCGGCGCTTTTCCTACCCACACAAACACACCCAAAACGCACAGTTAGTCGCCCACCCACCCCCATCCACCCCCCCACCCCCTCACCCACTTGTCAACGCGTTTTCCACAGCGCACACCGCTTTTGCTATAGTTTTTCATTGCAAATCATTTGCATGGCTATTTTCGAAAGCGCTTTTTTATTATATTTTCTTTCATTTCTATAACCCAAGCGATCCATTTAGCTGTGGGTGTTTCAATGTGTCTCTGGTATATTCTGTATATTTCATTGCTTGCGCTTTCATTGCCACAATCATCTGGCGTTCAAAACCGCATTCGTATCCCCATTTTCCGCCCATTTTCATTTCACCTCCTGCCCGTCCCATTCATTGATCGAGATTTCCTCAGTGCCAGCTTCCTGTCCCCCATTTCATAATCCCTCAATTCCCCACCTTTTCCCAGATTTTCTCCCGTCCACTGGCCACGACTGGAAACGTGTGCCGAACGAACATTCGGCTGCGCTTTTTATGGGGAAATCCTGTTGACCAGCCGGTCGATGTTCATTTTATACTCCATGCCAAACGACGATTTCGGTGGTTCGACTGCGCTGTGTACGATTTGGGTCTTAAAATAGGCAATGAAAATATTAGAATAAGAAAACCTCGGCGACGCTGAAGCCAATGAAAATTTGTGCGGCAGGCGAAACAGGAGCGGAGTTTCGTTCGAAAGGGGCGGGCGTGAATATAAATCTTGATAACATTGAGGCTTCCTTGATTCAACCAAAATGGAATCTCTGACTATAACATTTCGGGAAGGGTCGATTTAATTTGGAATAATAACAATATTCTAATAAATGGTGCGATTCGTCACTACGCAGACTGCTGTCCACAGCGATAGAGTCATTCCATGTGGATACAACATTTTAATAAGTAGTACGATGGAAATGGAATTGTAAAAAAAATGGAATGTAAAATGTAAAAAAATGGAATGTAAAAATATTACCCACCACATCAATTGCAAGTCTTTAATGCAATGCCTTAAATATTGATCGGCACTATTTAATAAATGCTATTTTTATAAAGGTTTAAGGCTTAAGAAGTTTTCACGAAATGAATCTTGAATATTTTATGTGTTTAGAGAAATTAACTGTCTTTCAATTTCGTTTGAGAATTCCTATCCATGTATACAAAATAAGAAAGGGTTAGTGATTATTCACGTAGTGACGAAACGCACAAAGAAAACGAGCCAGAGCGTCTACTAATTATAAAGAAATTATAATCTGCTGTGCTTATCCAAACATATTGAGAAATATAAAACTAGGTAGCAGTAGATAAACGGTTGCATTAAGTAAAGCTTGCTAATCATTAAAGTAGATACGTACCTTTTCAATGCGAATCCTCCCCTTTCCCAATTCAGAGGACGCTCAATTAGGCGTCTACTTAGTTAGGCCGAAGCAGGCAGAACCCGAGCACGCCCAATGAAAATGCAGAGTTTATAAAAGAAAAATTAAATATTGAAATGGAGACTCGACAGACAAGATCCGCACAGAGGCAGTAGAGAAACCCCCTTGGCCGCCCACTCCTTTCGTTGTTCGTTCATCGGAAAACGTTCTTTCGTATTTTTGGCAATGAACGAAAACTACGTCAACGTAGAAGAAAAATGCTTTGCATATGAGGAGAGCGTCGTGCGCAACGAGGTCCACATACACACACACACACATACATATAGCTATATAGTTCAGTCAGGAGGAGAATCTGTGCGAAGAGGAAGAGAAACATTATTTTTGATATTTTGATTCTTTTTTTTTGTTCGTTTTCGTCGGCAGTGGCGGCTAAAAGCAAAAGTTTTTGTGCTAGCGCTCACACAACTTTTGATTCAGTCGAGGCAAGCACATCGACGTAAGCCCACCGCAACAGAATCCGAAGGATATAGCATGCTAATTGGAATCGTTATCCCTCATTCCAGGTTAGCAACGGAACAAACGGCATCGGAAACGGCAGTCATCCGCAACAGCACTCGTCGACAGTGCAGCACCAGACGGTAACCGACTACGCCAGACCAAACAAGGGTAGCCAGCAGGCACATCTCACCCAGACGATCGAGGAGACGACCATCGTCGAGGACAGTCGCGAGGATCAGTTGGATTCTATGCTAGGCAATCTACAGGCCAATATGAGTCGCCAAGGAGTCAATACCGTGCAGAAGGGCTGCTGCAATGCCTGCGAGAAGCCCATTGTGGGCCAGGTGATCACAGCCCTGGGCAAGACATGGCATCCGGAGCACTTCACGTGCAACCACTGCAGCCAGGAGTTGGGCACCCGCAATTTCTTCGAGCGCGACGGCTTCCCGTACTGCGAGCCGGACTACCACAATCTGTTCAGCCCGCGCTGCGCCTACTGCAACGGCGCCATTCTGGACAAGTGCGTAACGGCGCTGGACAAGACCTGGCACACGGAGCACTTCTTCTGCGCCCAGTGCGGCCAGCAGTTCGGCGAGGAGGGATTCCATGAGCGTGACGGCAAGCCGTACTGTCGCAACGACTACTTCGAGATGTTTGCCCCGAAGTGCAATGGCTGCAACCGCGCCATTATGGAGAACTACATCTCGGCGCTGAACTCGCAGTGGCATCCGGATTGCTTCGTCTGCAGGGTACGTTGTTATCCTCTTACATAGATATGCTAACCAGAATTAATGCCATTTACGTTTCATTTACTGAAGAAAGGAGTAGAGTAGCAAGGGCTTTGCCACTGACACATTTGATTCCTCTATATGAATTTTACACATCTTGACTAGACATCTAGCATTCATTTAGCATTCGGAATCTAAATGTGACAGCAAAGCCTTAAGATCTGAGCCTTGCCTTTTCCCCTCGCTATTTCTGACCATAATTGCCCATTTTAATCGTTCATCCTGATCACGTATACCCCTTAGGATTGCAAGAAGGCCGTTCGCGGCAAGTCCTTCTACGCCATGGAGGGCAAGCCCGTCTGTCCACAGTGCGTGGGCGTCGACGAGGAGGAGTAGGAGAGATTCACAAGCAACAGCATCAGCAAACTTGTTGCTGAAGTTCAGCAGCCAAACGAAAATAGCACCCGGCGGCAGTGGCTTCAGATACATTTTGGTATCTAGCTGCGTGCCACTTTTTTATTACCAGCGTCATGAGGAGGAGAACTCGCGGCCAAAACAGCTGCCCGCCGTTCGTCTTGGCTATTTTCGTTGCGGGTCTAGGAGCAACACAGCACAGCATGAACAACAGCAACATCAGTGGCAGGCGCAGCAGCAGCAGCAGCAGCAGCATAACCCTTTCCCAACCCTTTTCCAGCTGGCCCGCTCCGTTTGGGGGGCAGGTGCCGCTGGTGTGAACATGAGTCGCGAGTCCCTGAAAAGCAGCCCTCTATGATGGTCTTTTTGAACGCCCCTGTCCCTGCCCCTGAGCCTGACCCTAAACCCCCCCGACTTGTTGAACTTTTCTATGCTCTTTTTGTAGGCTAAGTTTATAGGTACTTTTTAAATTTAAAATCATTTATGAAAATGACCCACAATATTGTAATTTGTTTTTGTAAATAAAATTTTAATAATTACACATTAAAACACGACCAAAAAACAAACGAAACAACCAGCTAAAGCAAGCAAGAACAGGAGGTGGGATGGTGGAAAAGTGTTCGCATCTTTTCAAGGTGACGGCGACCTTCGTGCGGAATCCACCCACCCAGAGCCACCCAATCACCCAAACACCCAACCAACCAACCAGACCTCGTGTCAAGGTCAGTGTCAGTTTGCTGGCCTTGACACATGTGTCTGTTGCTGTCCCACCTCCGCAGTTGTGTGTTCTTGACTTTTGTTGCTTTCTATCCGGTTGATAAACAAATTACAATATTGTGGATTCGATTTTCGATTAGGGAAAGCAATAATTCTTACCAGCCTAGACTATTTTCGTTGCTGACGTTGTAGTCAGCATTTATATGCTTCGCCTGGTACTCGGCTATATATCTGTCCATAATGGACATAAAATTCGCACTGTTTATTGCTTGTCTTTAATGGGCACCCCCGGGTGCTAATTGAATTGATTGGACTGACTAAATTTAAGTCGATTCGTCAATTTAACTCAAATAGAGCTAACTATTTTAATCATATGTGTCTATAAATAGCTAAGCTATTGCAATGAGGAATTGCAAATCCTCTTTAAATATATACATAAGACACATAGCTGAAATTCTCCATTGATTGTTGAAAATTCGTGCCTTATATGTATTTGGTTTTTATTTTTAGTTCATATCGATATTGATTTTTTGGCTTATTTTTGTTGCTGTGCCCCACTTATGGGCTTCCTTTCATATGATCAACAAAAGGAAAATTATGAAATGGCACCTGTTGTTTATGGATTGATTGATTTGTATGAGGTGGTGAAAACCGAAAATAGCTTTTCCGCCGCAGATATCACGTTCTCAATGATCCTTCGTTCCATGTTTCGATCGCTGTTGCCGGTTGGATGATATTGTCCCCTGCCACCTCTCCACACCTTCAATGCCCCATGTTTTTGGAAGCTGGCCAAAAGCGTGCGCAAAATGTTATTGTCTGAATACAATTGTTGCTGTTCCTGCTGCTGCTGTTGATATGTTTTTCCAAAAGCCCCCCCCGAAAAAAAAGAAATAGCAAGAAACAAATGTCTTGGCCGCACTTTTTTCATATATTTATCATATTTAAATTTCCCCCAAATCTTGTTTTTGAAATGTACAATCTTTGTTTTCCAATTAGCTCGACGCCGTGCACAGTGGTCCCCAGGTCCCAGGGTACCAAAGTCTTCCGTTCATCACTTTTTTTTTCGATTCGACTAAATTCTAATTAGGTCTTTCAGGCCAGGCGTAAAATTTTGCACAGCGAATATTATGTTGTCGGCTCTCGATCGGTTTGCTGGTCCGTCATGCTGTATGGCAACTAATTTATGGTCGTAATTAGCCCCAGACGGAGGCTGCACCGCCATTTGGCCCACAATACATCATCCTCATACCTCTCCTATATTTCCGAAGCACACATAATCACACTTACAACTAAAGATCAGGACAGTGCGGTTGTGATCTTGAGGCGCAGTAAACATTTCCCAAAAATGTTTATGGCAATGAGTTGGTTAGCTTTCAATTATTTAGTACTGGCTAAAAACGATTAACCCTGAGTGTGCCTAGAACGAACATCCATCTTTTGGTATAACGACATCTGGTTATCTATATTATATCTGTTCAAAATATTTATTATGTACCTTTGACTTGTTCACTTACAGGACTGCCGACAGCCCTTCCAAGGAGGATCCTTCTTTGATCACGAGGGACTGCCGTACTGCGAGACGCACTACCATGCCAAGCGAGGATCCCTGTGCGCCGGGTGTTCCAAACCCATCACCGGACGCTGCATCACGGCCATGTTCAAGAAATTCCACCCGGAACACTTCGTCTGCGCCTTCTGCCTGAAGCAGTTGAATAAGGGCACTTTCAAGGAGCAAAAGGACAAGCCATACTGCCACACCTGCTTCGACAAGATATTCGGATGAAGATATTCGCAGCTGCCAAACTCTAGTTATGCATATAATACTGTTTTTTATACGATTTACGACCCAATCCCACACGCACCAGCCCCACTCAACCACCCCCCCCCCCCACACACCTGTACACCTACTTACCGTGCATCTGTGCTTTGTATAACCGAGTCAATTTAGTAATTTAATTAACGCCATCCGAGCAGGATACGATAATAGAATGCGATCGTAATCAATTAGCAGACACTAATCCTAATCAATAATGTTGGTCACTTTGATATTGCTACTCGTTCGACATGAAAAGACCATAGAACCGAATGATAAATAAATAAGAGAAACCATTTTCTGCCTTTTGGATTGCCTACTTTGCGGGTTGATTTTCTTCAAGGTCATATCACCTACACTGCCGATGAAATGCATCTTTTGATGCATTTTTATGTGCCTTAAAATAATTTCAGGATAACAAATTTATGGGCGGGCACCTAAGCACCAGTTTCGGTTCCGTGGTGATTTATTTACAATTACAAAGGGAATCATAGGCCCTATCTGACTGAAAGTAAGAATGCTAAATCTCGGTATGCCTTGGGATAGCCAAGTCAGAAGGATCCAGGTTTTCCAGAACAGCGATTTGAGACTCATCGTCGGATGCGGAACACCACCCTGCATAGAGATTTTAAGCCAAATTCGAGTCGTTATCATGAAAGGCTGAGTGGTCAAGGAATCGGCTGGACCTCATTCTTCGATCTCCTTGAAAGAGGGAGAGCTGACACTGACTTACCCACATGTCATTTTTTAATTTGTTATCTGTGACTTTTTTTTTTATATTAATAATGTTACAAATTTAGATATTGCTAACTTAAGTTAGCCAGGGCTCAAAAATGGGCTGAAAAGGGGTTGCTGGAGTTCCCTATAAGCTTTAAAAAGAAATAATAAAAAAAAATTTTAAATGAGTAAAAGCATGCAATAATTTCTGTTCTGACATCAGAACACGCCTACGTGCTAAGGTGGCGAAGCACTACTGGCTACTTTGTTCGCGCAGTAAATTGTCGCTATCCAACAAGCTGACAATTTACAAACAGATAATAGCACCAAACTGGAAATATGGGTGCCAAATCTGGGGCTTGGCATGCGACAGCCAAAAAAAAGGATCCAGGCTATTCAAAATAAGGTAGCAAGACTCATCACCGGCTGCGAGTGGTTTGTGCGAAACACCACCCTGCACAGAGACCTGAAACTCGCAACGGTATTTGACGAGATAAACCAGCACTCGAGCAGGTACCATGACAGGCTGGAGCGCCACAGAAATCGGCTGGCCAGCGCTCTTAACAGATCTCGCCCACCAAGGAGGCTCAACAGAAGGCAACCGAGGGATCTCATTTCCCGATCTCCTTTGACAAGGGTCAGCAGAAGCTGACGCTTATCAAAAAACCTATTTGTTATATGTGTTTGTTATGTACTGTATTATTATTGTAAACTAGGAAAAGCTAGTTAGGCTAACTATAGTTAAAAAAAAAAAAATTCTGTTCGTTGTGAGTATTTTCAATTGTTGCCTATTCAAATGGCGCCGTAAAGAGCGCATACAAAGGCATTCTTATTGGGGCAAAAAGAATCACAAATGTAATGTAAAATGTAGAATACGGTTTAATGAAAAACTGGATCGTTTCATTTTAATCGGGTAAGGATTTAAACTTTTTAAGTTTAAGTTTATTTTAACTAAAACTAATAATATTAAAGCTGCCATTCGCCATAAAAGCCATTCGCTCAGCAGTTATTTTAAAGGGTATTATATTCTATTCTTTAAGAATAG
The DNA here is from genome assembly GCF_000001215.4 of Drosophila melanogaster. NCBI lineage: Eukaryota > Metazoa > Arthropoda > Insecta > Diptera > Drosophilidae > Drosophila > Drosophila melanogaster. The sequence goes on along the minus strand of NT_033779.5, from coordinate 19,399,313 downwards.
AAAAATAACCATGCATAGCTTAACAAAAATATTAAATACATCAACAAATTACAGATTTTCAAAAAAAAAATTCCAAAAAGTGGAGTATCTAAAGTATTACCAAAAAGCAGAAAATGCCAATAAATTTCCTTTAGCTGAAAATGTTTTGTTTCCGCATCTCGTATCGCGCATTGCCATTCGCATCTCTGCCGCTCTCTTTATCCGAATCTCGTGGATGCGTACTCACCCACACAACTGTATAACGATGCCGGCCGGTTAACAACTGCTGTGCTGCCTTCTCGCTCTGGCAACAGGCACTTGACATTGAGGCAGAATTAGAAAAAGAAGAAGAACCTGGGCCAGCTCTCATCGACCCACTTCCCACACCCCACCGCGACCCCCGCCAACTAACGCTATTCAGCATACATCCCCAAGAGAGAGGGCATAAGGTACACAGAGAAAAATTATAACAAGAGTAAAAGAAGAGTAGAAGAAAACTATGGAATACTTTAAATAACTAATAATACCAACTAGGGATTATTTACAAAAATATAATAATAATAAAATAAAATAACATTAATAAAATAAAATAAACATTTATGGTGGCTTTGAGGGATGTCAATATGTGCATTTCCTACCAAAAATATATACCTCAAGCTCTTTATGAGAAGAAGTAGCCTGCATCCCACACCAATTGGTAGATTAAGTACTGTTACTTTCGATAAGCATCTGTTCTGTTTTCTCCCTGTGCATGTGGGACTCGCCCCTATGAAAGACCGTAGGGTTCCCATACTATTGGTATTGCTGTGAATCAGGCGGCGTTATTCTCGCTCTGCTTCGCTCATTCACTTTCCATCAGTTGGCCGTGTCGGTTCGTTTTTTCCCCAATTCTCCAGTTCTTTCTCGCTGCCCGGATTCGATTCTCAGTTCTCTCGACGGTCGTGTGCCGGTTGGTGTTGTTGCTGCTGTTTAAATTCCGCGTTGGTGGGTGTGTACGAGAGTATGTATAAATTTGGATTAATTGCTCTGGTCTTATGAGCTCAGCTGGTCAAAAGTGTTAAATTTTCGTATATGCACATAGCGAAATTCCAACGGGAGAAGACAACAATAAGGGCGGGCCCAAAGAAGCGCTACAGGTTGGCGGCTCGCGTACAGATGCATCGAGAGCATCTCTCACGTGGCCCAGACCCAAATTTTCCAACTCCAATTCTTTTCATCACTCTCTCTTCCTCTCTCTCTCTCTCTCTCTCTGCCGCCCCAAACCCAAACTGTTTCTACCTACTTGTTGTTTTCGCGGTGATGTAATAGAAGGCAGTCGGTAAACTGAAACCGAGTCCTTCTTAGCCAAACAATTCCAGCTCGCTCGCGTACAGGGTGTGCTGGCGGTACAGTGAAAGCTCTAGTGACATTCCCGTTAAAAGCGGGCTGCTTATAGCCTCTATATGAGTGGTTATCAAGTTCGTAAAATGAAACATTGTTTAAAGATAATAACCAAACAGTGAGTGAAGTTATTCCCCTTTCTGTTTATAGTGCCATTTGTGATATTTTATAATGTACATTCCCGTCAAAACAAATATTATACTACTAAGTTTATTAAAAAACGTTATTGTCATTGAGACATTCGATTTTTAGTTGTGTCCAAAGATCAATTGCAGTCTTAAGTTCATCAAGAAAGGCTTTCACTGTACGTGATACCAGTCTCAATTGGACTTGATTTGGCCACAATGGAGGGCCCTTTGTGTCGGAGTGTTGATTGTGCGCTAATTTGTCTGGGAAGTGTGTAAATAAGAGTGAAATTAGCCGCTGCATTTTGCATTGTAATTCATTTAAAAGTCACCAGGGTCGCCCAATCTCAATTTGATTGATTCAAAGGGAGTACATCATATATACAAAAAAATAAACGTTGGCTATTTTCATGTTCAAGGCTGACTCACAACAGCACCCCCATCAAAAGTGGTTGGTTGTCCAACAAATTGTGACAATTTCGTTCGGCACGCAATGGCGATTGGGTGGACTAATGGGTTTCGCTCATTACATCCTCACCTGGCCACAAATTTCTACCTGGCTTATCACGTAAGCCAAAAGTTTTGCTGCCACTTGGCCGGCCAGCTGTTCAGTGCTGCTCCAACCCCACAACCATCGCAACTTTATCAGTTTTGGGTTTCTTCATCGCAGTTTCTGGGTTTGTTTGGATTTACATATGTATATGTATGCCCCACACTAAGCACATTCATAATTTCTGTTTCATGCGACTGACGCACCCCCCTTTTTTAGGGTAATCGACTTCCATTTCCGCTTAAAAATTCTAACTTATTTACTTATTCAAAGCGCCGTAACATCGTTCTCTCAAATTGGTGAGTGCAAGCAAACAACTACGAGTGGAGAATGGTTTCCTCGTGATTGCGCAAAAATTTAGATTGCGGCGACTTTTGGGTGCGAGTACATAACTGAGATTGCGAACTAGAGATTGACTCGTGCTAATTAAGTGTAGCACTAAACATTCTGAGAAACCCATATAAACTGGTTTACTGCCGATTGCTCATTTCGTCAACGAAAAGTTCCCGAACCTAGACAATAAGAACTTATCACTGCGACGGCCGTGTTGCCGGTATAATTACCGCTAATTGTTATAATTAGCTGGAGGTTGATACCGGATCGGCCATATGCTTTTATTTTGTGTGGAAATGAAATATGCTACCAGACCCGAACATTTTATGAATATAAAAGATTTATGGCGTTATCACCTTTTCCTGAAGAATTCGCGTGATTAATAACCCTTTTTTGCAAATATATCTTTCTAAATTAAGTGTACACACTTATGTTGTTGTTAATGACAAATGGATTTTACCAAGTGATATCGGTATCTATTACTAGACTATTCGTACTTTTCCTTATCAAATATAAGCGATTTCTCAGAACCAAAAAGTGGACAAATCAAAGTCCACCTACAATGTTGACGCATAATCGAGTTGAAAGATAAGGCGGTAAACTGATATAACTGTATCACCTATAAGGTATTGTATGCCACTTCACAATTATTTATAGATTATCCGTATTGATCGTATTCACCTTTGCAGTTAGTATATTATCGCATGATCGATTCATGTTCCCTGCTTCTGGGTAATTGAAAGTACGGGTGGTCTTCGGCTCAGGTAGTTCTATTTTCATTCAGACATTAAGGCATTGCAGCCGAATGCGTGATCAAATAACTCAGACATCGGAAGTCAATAAATTCTTGCATTACACTCACGATTTGATAATCATCCATATATTTATACACTCGGCCGTTTATGGCAGTACTTCAACGAGGGGATTCCACAACTCTGATGCGTGTAAATAATTTTAGTCATTGGGTAAATAGAATGTGTTTACAACAGCCAGCTCAATAAGTGAAAGAAAATCAACTTGTTATTTGAACCAACCTAAAAGCCCGTTCTGAAAATTTTGTATTATTGCCTAAAAGAAATATCAGGAGCAGTAATCAATAAACTTTTCCCAAGAACAGAGCTAACTTAGATATCTCCCTCAGCCAGTTTGAATGTCTTGAGATCGATATCGTCATAGGGAGCCACATCGTGACCAGGATCCTCCTTCTCCTCATCCAGCAGACAGTATATGCTATCCGTTTCCTGTTTGATGATCTCGTCACCCAGTCGCTTCCAAAAAGGACGACAGCGGTTCTTCCACTGACGCAGGTTGAAAAAGGCGCAATAGCGAGTGGTAGACGACTTAAGCATGGCCATATAAAGTGGTGTGATTTCATCCGCCATTAACTTGGCCTGCAGATAGTTGGCCATCTTGCGGCTGTGCAGATCGTTAAAGTCGACGTAGATGCGCTTGGCATGCTCATAGCATTTCTTAGCGATACTTGTCATCTGTGTGTCCTTGGCAAAGATCTTTCCCAGATGCAAAAGTATCTCTGCCTCCAAATCGCGGTGGGTATAGAGTCGGGATAAGCGAAGAGCTCTCTTGTAACACGAAGTGGCCTTCTCCACGTGCTCAAAACTTTCGGTTAAAAAGGAGTTATGCAATTTTGAAGTATTCAATAATTGGATTTACTTACATCTCGGAACATTGCCCTTGGATCAGGTAGTACTTAATGTTGAGCTTAACGAATCGATATTCGGTGCAGGCCAGGATCTGGGTTTTGATCTGCTCAAGGCACTGCTGCGCCGAGTTAAAGTTACCAATCTCCATTAGAAAGTAGGCACGCTCCAGAAAAGTGTCACAGAAAATCTCCATGTTCTTATCCCTGCCAACTGAAAGTGGATTTAATTGACCATTAATAAGGCCTAAGACTCATCGAGAATGGTTCTTACTTTCGGCTATTAGTACAGTGGCTCGTCGGGCCATGGCCACCGCATCCTCGGGATGCTGGCGTACAATGGACTTGCCCTGGATGAGGAGCTGCCTGGCGAGATTCTGGGCCACCAGCTCGTGGAGCGTAAGACTGCCTGCGGGCATTCCCACCTCGGCGGTCCACACGTGACCACGCACCAGATCCATGGCAATTTGTAGGAAATTGATGGCCGAGGTTCGCTGGCCTGTGTTCACCAGGTACATGGAATAGATGTAGTAGATGCGGGATATGTACTCGGCGGCATCATGTTCCTGGCCGGCAATGTTGCGGCACAACGAGATGATGTGCTCATTGAGGGCCACCAGGGCGTATGCGTATTTCTGACGATACGGCTCCAGCAGCTGCATGGTCTCGAAGAATAGGCCAAAACACTTTTTGAGACCCCGGTGCTTGTTCAGGCAAACAGCCAGTTCGGCATCCCGGAGTCGATCCACCATTCCGTAGAGCAATTCCGAGTCATCGGATAGACGTTCCCGGATATTTAGGCTCTCGAAAAGAGCATTCTCCTTGGTGGCCAGGCAGTGGAGAAACTCCGGCAGCATGGTGCATCCTGCTCGACGCAACTCATCCTCCAGAGCCTCGAAAACTGGTCCCTTAAGACGGCGCGCCTCATCGTAGGTCAGGGGGGTGATTCCTTGCCTTATGGTCTCGCGATCAAAGTTAATCTCTCGGAAATTTCGGTGCGGTAGATTGCGCTTCACTTGGCGCGTAATCCGCACCACCTCATTTTGCCACTGCAAGGACATGACCTTGGATCAGGTTAAAAGTGATGCATTAAATGTATAAATTTTCAATTTAGTTTTGTGGCAGTTATGCTTTGAAGTATATTTAATAGTTTACTTATGACGACTAAGTAATCTTTTGTAAGAATTGCTGCTAATAACTAATGTAGCTTAGCAATTAATGTATCCATATATTTAGAACAAAATTCAATAGAACATAAAGTTTTAAAACCAATTATTCTGTTATATTCTGTTCTCATTTTGGGCGCAGAACTTTACTAAGCCTATTCCCATTGGTTTGAAACTTCTCTTTGTGCATAAGATGATAGTTAGTTGAGAACAGTGAATGCTAAACTGTTTTGCTGGCCAACAATGGCTTCAAAACCAGCACCTCTTGAGGGTTTTCCTTTCTACGGCTTCAGTCGTTTGCACGCTTGTAGATAAAACAGTTCGAGTGCCCCACTTGTTGACTGACTAGACAACTGGTTGGTTTGGGCCATTTAAGCGTTTGGCTAAGATCGCAGTCGTTCTATAGCCTCTTGGTTATAAGCAGCTCCACTGATCCGATAACATTGCCATTTCCTTTCTTCTTCAAGAAATCAAATCAAACAAAATCACACAATGGGCAGCGAGGACACAAGCTTTATTCCCGATCTTCCCAGCGGTGGACCATTGGCCGTTTACAGGAAGAGGGCCAACTTCGACTGGAAGCGATTGCGACTGATATTCGAGAAGGAGCAGGGATTGCGAATTAAGGTAAGTGGATGGCTATCTCTTAGAAAGAGAACGTGCTGGAATATCTTCCAGCAGTCTTACGTGACAGCTTATCAAATCGCTGAATTATGGCTAATGTCTTTAGAGTCTCGAAAGTAAATTGATGGCATTATCCAATAAGTAGTTGTTACGTACGATTTGCGACTTCCATTAAAATCTTAGTTTATTATAGTTTATAAAGCGTTAAAAACACGCTAAATAAAATGTTCACTTTTATTTTCCGTTATAAAACAAACTTTTATTTTGGATTATAGTTTTCAAAATAATTTTTATACATAATGAATTTCAAATAGCATAATTAGTTATGCATGTGAGTTATGTTATGAAGTTTGTTGAATAATTAGGATACTTGATATATTACCTTACCTTCAGTAATTTTGCGTACATATGTATAACAAATATATAACTGAATCTAAGAATGTTACCACACTTACTCCTGTTATTAAATTCTTAAAAGAATTCCTATTTAATATGTCCCCTTTTTCGTAGTACAAAGTGTGGCGTCGCCTGGAGAATGACCCCCTTTTTGCCCACCCATCCCGCACACTGCCCATGGACGAGCAGAAGCGCCTGTGCGCCATGCAGGTGAATCGCATGAAGCACTTGGACCTGGTGCCCAAGGAGATCGAGAGCCTGAGCTTCTCGGCCAAAACAAAGTATCTGATGTACATCAACGAGGCGCTCGCCTGCTACTCGCCCAGTTTGTCGGTGAAGATAGCCCTAGGCGTGGGCCTGTTTAACAATGCCATTCGTGCCATGGGAACCGAGAAGCACCAGAAATATATTGAGGCAGCCTGGAATCGGGAGGTTATCACCTGCCTGGCCATCACGGAGCTATCGCATGGCAGCAACACGAAGAGCATCCGGACAACGGCCACCTATGATCCGACCACCCAGGAGTTTGTGATCAATACGCCGGACTTCGAGGCGGCCAAGTGTTGGGTGGGAAATCTGGGTAAAACGGCCACGGTGGCCATGACTTTTGCCAATCTCTACACAGCTGATGGCCAGAATCATGGGCTCCACGGCTTCCTGATTCCCATTCGCGATCCCAAGACACTGCTCTCATATCCTGGAGTTCTGGTCGGCGATATTGGGGAGAAGTGTGGGCTGAATGGCATTGACAATGGATTTGTGGTCTTCACCAACTACCGAATTCCCCGGGACAACCTGCTCAATCGCACCAGTGACGTCACTCCGGAGGGGGTCTACGAAAGTGTGTTCACCGAACCAGGAAAAGTCCTTGGGGCTGCACTCGAGAGCTTCTCCGCCGGACGCATTGGCATAATGCAGGAATCGGCCAATACTCTGTGCAGTGCCGCCGTAATCGCAGTTCGTTACTCCGCAGTGAGGAAGCAATTTGGCCCGGAGCGTCATGGCGAGGAAATGGCCATTCTGGAGTATCAACTGCATGTAAGTCAAATAACTCTGCCATTTGAATGGGTTGGAATAACTTATTGTTCATTATATTTTATGATTTTGATTGGTGAATAATATATATAATCCATCCGCAGCAATATCGCATCTTTCCCTATCTGGCGGCTGCCTGCGTTCAAAAAATTGCCACTGAAGAGCTGACAAGCACCTATATGGAGATCATAGCGCGTTCCCAGGCGGATTCCAATGGATTTGATGTTCTGGTGGGTTATCTTTATATTGCAGCTAATAGCACATCTAATGAAAGCCATATTTTAGACCCAGAATGCTGCGGAGATCCACGCGTTGATCTCGTCGTCGAAGCCTTTGATCACCTGGGCAGCACGGGATGCCATCCAGGAAGCGCGAGAGGCCTGCGGAGGACATGGCTATCTGCAAGCAGCTAAGCTTGGCCAGATGCGCACCGACCACGACCCACTGTGCACCTATGAGGGCGATAACAACGTCCTAGGACAACAGGCCTCCAACTGGCTGCTTCGCCAGTGGAGCGCCAAGGAACTGGAGACACCCATTGGCAGTGTGAAGTTCCTGGAGCGCCGAAGCGAGTTGCTGGCTCTCAACTACGCGTCCTTGGCGCAGAAAACTCCAATAGCCAGCTGGCAGTGTAAGTAGATAAGAGCCTCCTAGTCATAAATGTTTCAAAAAAGATAGATGTCCTTCAAATTTCAACAACTATTGAGTTTAGAACTTAAAGATAGAAAAAGTATCTTAGTAGTTTTTAGAGAGACGTTCATGAGCTATTTTCTAAATTGGTGGTTAAATTGAGATAAAATATTATTAAGGTACTATGATTGTTTGATTAAAGAGTTCGTTTTCCTTCAGTCTCCCTTAGGTGCTACGAGTGGCTGCTGTGTCACCTGATGGCCAAGACCACAGCTCACATCGAGGGTCAGCTGGCGGCGGGCAGCAGTAAGTTCGAGGCGAGAAACAACTCCCAGGTGGCCGGAGCTCGGGAACTGTCCCTGGCCTACGCGGAGTACTATGCTCTGACGCGCTATGTGGATCACGTTAGTACACTGACAGTGGAGGCGCCATATGCATCCGTACTCCGCCTGCTGTTCGACGTGTATGCCATGTGGCTGCTGGAGAAGCACATGACCACCTTCTATGTGGGTGGCTTTGCGGCTGGGCGGGATTTCTCGGCTGCAGTGCGTCAACTGCTGCTGGACAGCTGCCTGAAACTGAAAGACGTGGCCGTGAGCGTAGCGGATGCCATTTCGCCGCCCGATTTCGCACTGAATTCGGTCATCGCCCGGGCGGATGGACTTCTCTACGAGAACTTGCAGAACGAATTTATGACCAATGAGGGGGCATTCCAGCGACCCTCCTGGTGGCGTGACGTAATCATTCCGCAGGCCCAGTCCAAGCTTTGAGGAGGATTACCACCGAGGATTAGAACCTAGTTACCAAGTGCCTGACTTCGATACTGAAGCGTTCGCTTGGCGCGTAGAAAACCAAGTTAAATTGGAATTGGTGTTGCCTCTCGATAATCAGGTATAATGGCCAACTACATTGATCCCAGTGAAAGGTTTTTTTTAATCATGTACCAACTATAACACACATTCGAGTACTTTAAGATGAAATCTGTTACTAGATTACGATTAAACGAGTTGATATGAAAGTATATATGTATATATAAGCGAGTTAAATAAATATTGAATCATTTTGCGTTACAATGTTGTGTATGTTGTATCTATAAATATAGGTAATTTTAATTGGGCCAAAATGGATTGGAGAAATAGTTAAGCCTTGCATAAAAATGAAATGATTTTATAAATGAAGTAAAAATTAAAGTTATTTCTTTTTGTTATAATCATTCGGCCAGTGAGCATCCCAGTTAGAAGACCTTATAATAAATCCCCGATTCGAGTGATTCGGTAAGCGTTTCCACTCTCTAGTCGTCTCGTCATCATTATCGTGGGCAGTCCACAGGTGTCCGATCGTTTATAAGAGGACCTGGGCCCACCTGTTTCGACTCAGACGTTGCCCAGTTGTCGATCGGTGAAGAAGATCGGCGAGTGCGAGAGAATCCCAGTCCGAATCCGAAACCGAAATCGAAAAACAAAAACTGGTCAAGAACCTAACGCCGAATCATAAACAAATCAAGTGAGTCAAGTGAGTGAGTTCGCAGTGTTTGTGTTTGTGTATCTCTATCTTGCGGTGGGACTCTCTATCTCTATCTATATGGAAATCGATCCCCTCTCCCGGTGATCACGGCCATATAACATCGATAGTTTTGCCAATTCGTTGCGCAGTTTTGGTTTAGTACTGGGAAGTGTATGTAGTGTTTTTAATATTAGTCGCTCTTATCAGCGAGATTTTAATGATGTTGTATGCGAGCTCATACTCGTACTAAAACCATTCGGTGATCATCAAAGTCAGGGGCGAAATGACAAAACACGTTCGTTCATCGGGAGTGCTACTCAGTCGAGTTCCTTTGTTTCAAGCGAGCCGTGCACAAAGCTGTTAATTGTTAATATTTTGGTGTATTAACAAAAATTATAAATCATCTTTAGACCGGTTGCTCCTGAGCCTTAAAGTTATTCAATTAGATCGCAACAATTGTTGGTGCGAACAAAAATCCCCGCTCTTAATGCCAACTTAATAAACTTTTGTAAGAAATGACAAGCAAAACGTTGGACAGATTGGAATATAAATGGCGCATCGAAAATATACTACAGATGGCTGGCAAATGGGGGGAAATCAAAATAATATAACAAAACAAACTGAAATATTCATTATACATTTCTAAACTCCGAGCAAATTAGTGAGAACTGGTTCGTTCTTCTCTTTCTCTCGTTTGCCGAATTGAGAGTCAATAATATACACAGTCATATGGAGATCCATTAATTTACATTTTGGGGTTTTTTGTTTTCGATGCGGATGGCCAGGCCTTCTTCCCCCCAAAACCGTGCCCCCGATTCTGATTTCTTTTCGCCAATTCATTATGGGAAAATCGTGTAAGGGCAATTAGTTGTGGGTTGGGCCAGAGAAATATATATGAATTGGTTGTAATTGCCGCCTATGAGGCTTTAGCTTCGTGTCCAGTTGAACGGGGAGGCAGTGAAGCCAATGACCCTCGCCCAGGCATCCAAGAATCGATTACTGGCAGCAGTGCATCCCCTATTCCGCACGTTACAATCGCGCATATTACCGGCTTGTGCAAGCGGATTTATGGATTCTGCCCCGAGCGGCTAATGACAATGGCTGTGAAAGTATCGGCAACAATGAGGCAATGAGGCAGTAGCTCCCAGTTGTGAGCACCACCTCTAGATGGGATCTTATATAAGCCATCTAAGCCATCTAAGCCATCTAGACGTCTATATGTCAGGCAATCAATTCGCGCTTCCGTTTAAAAAACATTAAATTTCGTAGGCTTCGAAATATGCATCGTTTCGCAAACAAGTTTCCCTTACACTAATTTCCAAACCAGTTCTTAATGATTCCATTGTTTTATTCTTTACACCCCCAGCTCCAAAGTTCAATCGCAAATGCCCAGATAAAAATATGTGGAAGGTTCTACTTATTTGTGTGGTGATGAGTGCTCTGAATGAAGAGTCATCGGGAGGTAAGAGAACCCACTAATGTGCACCTAATTTCCGTAATAATAATAATATAGGCTAATGAAGCTATACATACGAGTAACAATAAATTAAGGCAAATTTAAATTTAAATTTACCTTTCAAGCTCTATATTTTTTATCATCCACATGATGTTTTCCATTTCAGCAAAAACGGCTCCGACCCGCAGACGACGAGCATATGCCGGCGGTTACGCCGGAGGGTATGCCAGCAGTGGAGGAGGAGCCGGTGGCTATACGGGAAGCTATAACAGTGGCGGTGGACACAGCAGCTATGTGGGTACCGGTGGTGGTGGCGGTAGTGGCTATTACGATTACGATGACTATGGCGGCACTTCACCCAACTTTGGCATCATCGATCCGTATCTATTCCACCAGCAGCTGACGAATCATATTTTGGCCCAGAACTTCGCCAACCAACAGTGAGCATCGATCATATCCAGGGGATAGATTGTTTGGGATCTTTGGGTAGTGATACGGCGGGCTATGGGTAAACCTAACGCTTGAATATATCTGTTCTTGTAGAGCTATAACTGGTCTGGCCACGGCTGGCAATGCTTATGCATCCGCGGATGCATCTCTTGTCAACGACAACGATATGTAAATACAAGTAGCTAGTCCTTAACTAATCCCAATCACTAATACGGTATCACGGTATGTTTTTCCTTATTCTAATGTCATTTTGTGCGCAGTCGCATCCAGCAACAGATCGCCGCTCAACAGGCCTACCACGACAATCTAGTGCGCCAGAATCGGTACAGAGGAGGCACCAGCTCTAGCTTCAGTTCCAGCTCTGGATCCGGGTCTGGATCTGGATCGGGATCCTACAACTCACATCGCTATGCACCCAGCTATGCATCAGCTTCCGGATCTATCGGTTCCAATGGCTATCGCCAGACGGCCTTCATTAGCCCATCCAATCCGGTAAGAAATCCAACTGCCTTGTGCGGTCAAAGTGGATATACATTTAAAGTATCTGTTGTATCTGTGAATAGTTAAAAGTAATTAAAATATTATATAAATAGGTTATAAGCTCAAATAATCAAATGGCTGATTTAACTCTTTCTCAGGCCTCTCCCAACATTGTGAATCGCTTTGGCGGCGGAAGCGGTGGTGGATCCTCGTTCTCCAGCTCCAGCAGCTCCGGAGGAGGTGGTGGCAGCGGTGGTGGCTACAAGGGCGTCTCGGTCTCGTCCTTCAGCCACAGCAACGGAGACGGAACCAGTCGACGTGGAGCCCAGACCACGGTCAACGACAACGGAAAGATCACCTCGTATTCGGTGCACTCCTAGAAAGATCGGCGGAGACCCTCCACTGGTGGCTAGGCTAACATTTACTCCGGTCTGACAAAGCAAACCGCTTCCATTGAATATGTATAAAATATAAAAATAATATACGTGTATTTTATTGTCAAATTGCCGGACTTTCTTATCGGCGGGGGCTTAAAGCGAAGCTTTCTTTAATTAGAAAGTTTCGTTCTCCCTTTCTGGCTTAGGCAAAACAAAAAAAAAATGCAAATTTGTATATACATTTGTATATTGACCTTGATTTTGACGTTGCTGTTGGCATTGCTAGGTATATAAATGCTTAGTATTTACAATTCAGTTTGCTAGATTAGATTTACTTAATTTGTTTCAATGTTTTCGTTTTGTATTGGACGGATGGTCGTATCAAAGGTGACCGGAAGTGTTCTATCTCATTGAAGTTGATTCTATATTATTCTGTTCTGTTATTTCCGACTTTTTATTTTCGTAACCACAATATGCTGACAAAAATTGGAAAACCCACCATAACCACTTAGATAGTTCTATGTTAGTACTTCCTGAATTTAATTTGAAGCTCAAGGTTTTTTCTATATATTCCTTCACCTTGCTCGCAGTTTTTTCTAAGTTCAATGGGAGCTCATTAGCATTGTGTTCCCACCTATAAACATAATTTGTATACATATATGTAATTAATCGCAAATGTGATAATGTCGGCAGACGTACATGGCAACTATATACTGGGTCTTTCTTGAGCAAGGTTCCACGCCGATCATCAAAGCTGAATATAAAAAATATTCTATATAGGGCGATGATGTCGCAATTAACTTTCATCACTCGCAGCTTTCTGCACCAATTGCGAGCTCCAATTCTACGTGTACTATCAGTGGCATTCTCTCTAGGTCAGAAATCAATCAGTTCAAGACTGAGTTATACATAAGTGGCTCTTATCACCGCCGTCTGAGGCTTTAAAGCGGAGCTCCCTTCGCTCGATTGCATTAGTACAATTTAAATCGCGAGTGTCGAACGTATTTTTCGGTCAAGAGCTAAAACGAATTGCCAAAATGAATAAGCTGCTGATTTTGGCCCTTTGCCTGGGTGTGGTCTGTGGAGGTAGTGCACTCGTTTCCCGAATATCAACTAGTTCAGAAAATTAAACAAGTGGTCCTGGCAAGCCTGGCAAACAAACTATTTTCCCTTGATTAGTGTTGTAATAAAATATAATAATTAAAAAGTGAACTCTTTGGAAATAAAAATATGTTCTAAAGTGAATGAGAAATATCTTTAAACGAAAAACTTAAAGTGATTAAATTTCTATCAATTTCGTATTTAGGTTTTGATTAAATGGGATTTTGAAATCTTCTTGCGTACGTTAACTAATACATTTTCCTCTTTTTATCATTACAGATTTCCAACAAAGGTAATTTTAATTTGAAGTGCCTCATTTAATATACATTCTAATGGTTTGTTTTTTAAATTTTTTAAATCTAAAAGTTTGGGGAGAACCAAACGTGACAGTTTCCACTCTCGGTAAGTGCCTTGTTGCAAATGTTAACGATCTTTCTTTTCTGAATCGAGAAAATTGAAATATTCCCATTGGCTGACATGGTACTTCAAAATTTTGAAATTTAAATTTTAGAAAAATATGTCTAGAATCAACAAAGGAATACAAATATATAGCTTAGTTTAGCACCGCAAAACTAAGATCAATGCTGAATTAAATTTTTGTTGTTTATTTTGAGTTGCTTTTACAATTTAAAATTGTTGATTCTAAGATCTTTTAAAAGACCCAATGACAATCTCTCTCTATTAATTGTCAACTGCCTTAATCCTCAGCCACTACAGTACCCACGGACAAGCGGTGGAGCAGGCTCGCAAGAACGCCGGCTACGGTGGAGGTTATAGCGGTAGCTTTGGAGCTGGCGTCGATGGCGCCTCCGCTCAGGTTGATGACTCTGCTCTGGGAAAACTCGAGAGCTCCTACGACTCCGTGGGTGCGACTGAATCCGCCGAAGGTGCCTCCGCTGGCGGATTAGGTGGTGCCGTTGAGACTTTGGGTGGTTCTGCTGGTACGAACACCATTGGTGCTGGTGTTGGAAGTTCCTTCGGCTCTAACTTTGCCTCCGGTTTTGGCGGCCAGAATGCTGCCTCCTTTGGCGCTCAGAATGCTGCTGGCTTTGGCGCCCAGAATGCCGCCTCCTTTGGCGCCCAGAATGCTGCCTCCTTCGGTAGCTCCTTCTCCAGCAACGCCGCCTTTCAGACCAGCTCCGCCTCCAACTTCGGCAGCACCGCCGCTCACCAGGTGGGCAGCAATGTGGAGTTTGCTGATAACGCCAATGCCGGCAACAAGGTTGACTTTGGTGGCGTAAACGCCGTGGACTCCAGTGCTCAGCTGCTCAGCGGAGTTCAAACCGTGCAGTCCGTCCCCACTTCCGAGTATTACAGGCACGAGAAGATTGTGTCCACCCCGCAACAGGTGGTCTACACCATTCCCGGTGGCTCCCAGCGTTACGTTCATCACGAGGAACGTATCGTTGAACAGCCTACCCAGGTGACCCAGACGGTCCCAGTTCAAACCGCACACTACTATCAACGAAAGGTGACCACCACTGCGTCCGCACCACAGCTGGTTCAGCCAGTTGCCAGCAGCCGTTTGACTTACGGATCGAATGCCGCCTCCACCTTTGGCAGCAATGCTGCCTCCAACTTCGGCAGCAATGCCGCCACCAACTTCGGCAGCAATGCCGCCACCAACTTCGGCAGCAATGCCGCCTTTAACTCTCAGTTTGGCAGTTCTTATGGCCAGAACTTCCAGCAGAACAGCCAGCTGAGCCAGCTGCTCAGCCAAACCCAGCAAGCTGCCCGTCAGCAGGCTGCCTTACAAGCCGCATCCGCCAACCAGGTGCAAGCTGGAAGTGGCTACGCCGCCGGCTCACAAGGTGGCTTTAACTCTGGCTACAACTCCGCCTTCAACTCTGGCTCCCAGTTTGGATTCAACTCCGCTAGCTCTTTGAACTCTGCCAGCTCCCTGAACTCCGCCAGTACCGGTAACAGCGCAGCTCTACTGAGTGGATCTCTGTTGGGCGGCAGCCAAGGATCTCTGCTGAGCGGACAGGTTGGCGGACAGCAGTCGCTGCTCAGTGGATCCCTATTAAGCGGACAGCAGAACTTGGGACTTGGACTGAACGCGGCACAGACCGGTCAAGTGGTTGGAGCTAGCAGCGTTGGGGCCGGATTATCAGCAGGAGCCGGAAACTTGGGCAGTGGCTACCGTACCAAGCAGTGGGAGAAGCAGTCCAAGTGGTCTTCCCAGAACTCGGTGGGTTTTATTTTACTTATATATAAAACGAAGGCATATGTGATTGCGCTGCAATTGATGACGAGGTGGCATTACTTGTATGTTTTATAATTATCTTTTTCCTTTCCCTTTCCAACAGTACGATTCCAATGGCCATGTCAACAACTACAAGGATCTAGTCACCGGCGAGAGCGAAAGTGTTGATATCAATGGCAAGCGGGCGGGATACCATGCGGTGACAGCCTCCGTCGATGACAACGGCAAGATTGGCACCCACAGTGTTCACTCGTAAAGCGTCTACATCAATCAGTACCCATAACTTTTTACGCCTGTCCTGTTCTTAGAGAGTGAAATACTCAGCTCGCACTGTTGTTGGAAAATAATGTGAACGTAAAATAAATTTTTTAAATGTCAAATGAAATCTTTTGTTAGGCCATTACACCTAAAAAATGAAAAAATGTATGACTTCATACGGATTTTACACATTTTTAAAGATAAGAATACATTCTGAAACTAACTTGCGAATTTTATAATTTCGTCATACAACTACTAAAAATCTAAGGAGCAGTGATAAGGTAGTCCACGTGATCTTACCACAATTCGATTAGTCATCCCAAACTTATATTTTTTCAAAAACAAATATGAAATTTATTAAAATTTCCTTTTTGCCTTCTTTACCTAAATACAATTCTTTTCTAACAGTTTGATGGCAATTAGGAATATGTTATTGTCAGCGAAAAAGGGTTCAAAATATTGGGCCAACCAATATTTTAAATAAGTAAAATAATATTTCTAAAGAGACTAAACTAAAGTTCTATTTTAAATATATTTCTGCATTACCTAACTTTACAAAGTTGTGAAAACTGGTTAAAGCGGAGGGCTTTTCCTCAGGAGAAAGGCCGCTCCAACTTGCCATCCACCACCTGGACAACCCCACTGTTGATGACACCCTTGTTGTGCTGATCCGTCTGCTCTCTTCTGGCTTTGCTATCCCGACGGCGTCTGAACTCCGTGGATGACATGCAGTAGCAGGGCTTCCAGCTGGGCCGCCGATAGATCTGTCCCTGCTCCTGCGGCACTCGCTCCGTGGTCCAAACCGGGACGTAGTGCGTCCAGGTCTCGCCGTTCCTGTAAATGCTGCCTGCATCGGAACTTCCGCCGGCATAGACGTTGCCGTGATAGTACTGCGGATAGTAGTCGCCGCGATTGGAGCCCTGGTAGCCACCTCGATTGGCGCCCTGGTAGCCATGCTGCTCGCCGGAGAAGTTGGGATTCCACTGCGACTTGGGATCATATGGCTTGCGGGTCTTGTGCTTTGATTCGCTGCCACCACGACCCTTGAAAATTGGCACACTGGCGTCCTCTGTTGGCGGTTATGTAAAAGTAGAATGGAATAATAAGCTATATATTCATATAGGATAGTCATGTTTCATAGGGTTGTTTTGCTTTGTCAGTAGTTGTACTTCTTTTTAATTAAGATAAGGTATATATCCAAGTATATCTGTGCCCTTTGGATTGGTTTAAGAGGGAAAGTGAGTTTGTTAGCAGATTTCGATGGCCACTCACCCTTGTCGCCCTGCTGTTGAGCGGAACTGGTCTCGTTCCCGTCCGAATCGGAGGTGATTTCGAACGTGATGTCCGTGTGGATGCCCACGCGCTTCTTGTGCTTGCCCAAATCCGTAATTTCCACGCTCTCCTTGGACTCTATATTTGTTTTTTAGTTTTTTAATTGGGACGCCAAGGGGAGTGGGTGCGAGTGGATTTAATTACCTTTCGTTTGCTGCTGTCCATCGCCCGTATCGACGGTGACCCGTACTCCGTGGATCTTGGGGCGATTTCCCCCGCTGGAAGTTCCGCTGCTGCCCCCGCCTGCATTTCCTCCTCCACCACTCAGGCTTCGTCCCGTTCCCGGGTCGTAGCTCCCATTGCCAGTTCCGCCCGCCTGTCCCGGTTGTCCGGGTGAGCCCGTCTGATTCTGATTGTTGCTGCCATCGCTCTCATCGAAATCCAACTTGGAGGACACTTTACTCGCCTGACCTGGTTGCCATCCGACGCCAGCGTCGTTGTTTGTTTTCGGTTTAGCATGGAAATGAGATTTAGCAGAAATTTAATTAAAGTTATGCAAACACCACGACCACGGATGGACGGACCATGGATCGACCACCACCTCCTCCGGACTTTAATCGAAGGAATTGGAGCGTGTTGCGGGTCCGTGGCATACAAGTGATGCAATTAGCACACGCTGACTTATTTACGGATATGCACCGCACCGATTCAACCGACTGAACTAATCTGCAATCTGAGCTGCCGCTGACCGATTTGAGGTTGCACTTGAATATGCACGGGCAGCGCCACAATTATGGGATTAGTCACAATCAGCATCGGATTTCGCTGGGTTAGTACCAATTAGGCTTCCAGGTGAGACCAAAGGGAGCAAGTCTTCGATGGGAATCGAGTACTTTCAACTGCAATCTGGGGTAAACCCATCGGGGATTGGCGAATTCTTAGGGTGAATTATGAAGTTCAAATGGATGGTCTCTTATGTTTGCAAAGCGAATTAGTTGGGATTGCATTCTAATTAAATGAATGTACACTGGTTTTAAGTAAGCCATTTTAAGTGTAAGCATCTTTCAGCTAATTGCTTTTAAAAGCTGCTTGTATTCGTACACCCTCACAAATCTGATAGGATTGTCTATTTCGTAGTTTCCCCACCACTGGAATTCCCTATACCCGAAAATTCCAGCTGACTCATGGAGGAACTTCTTCGCCCGCCGCGTGATTGATTGATTGACCCGCTGACCCATTACTTTGACCAACCTTGGACGCAGTGATGAGTTAGCAGCAGACCACCGAGGAGCAATATCAACAGGTGGGCGGTGAAAGAGCTCATTGTCGAGTATTCTAATGGGTATTTCCCTGGGAGTTTCTCGAAAATCGATCTCGAGAATGGAGCCGCGTTTTGTGTGCGCACTTGAAAACCGCCGACAAACAACTAAGCGAGGCAAAACAAGCAAGCTGATTTCAAATATCAACGGAGATTCATTAAAATCAACTGGCAAAGCTGGCAAAGCACAAAAAAGTCGCTTTTGTTTTTAACTCTACTTAAGTTTTAGACAACGCTGATGCTGCTGCACGGGAAATAAAAATGCGTAACTAATTTCTAATTAATTGATTTAATGGCTTCCTATGATAACAAAATAGAAGCTGACAAATAATTACTTTGATTGATTAATATTTGAAGATCCCATTGGGAGTATAATTAACTTTGGGCATAACAACAAGGTTTGAATTTCTGACCAAAAAGGATTTTGGATTGTTGAGCTTCTTGACATAAACTAAACACAGAAATGATACCGTTTCAAGGATATTTTCTCGCAGTGTGCTTTTGTTGTTGACGGCTTGTTAGAGCTTCGCGGATAAGATCTCGACTGGCCGAAGTGAGTTGTTCCGAATGCATTCGTGGGTGGGGCGCGATGCATCTGAGCGTTATGCGTAGATCAAAACCCCGTACCCCGTTTCCAGTAATTGAAGCTAATCGGTTGGCTAGCATCTTTTGTGATTGTTTCGATGTAGTTTCCGCTGTATCTTGGAGATTCCATTGTATCCAGCTGGCGTTTTTTGTTCTCGCTTCTGTGTTTTGTTTTGTGTTTTGGGCTTTTTCATAATGCTCTCATCGTTAATCATGGGACGTCGAGCGCTACTCTATGGGCAGCTGGCAATTATATTCTGCGGCAATTTTGACAGCCACCGAGCGATTATCGTCATTAGCCGCTTGAAAAACCGAATGCGAAGTTCATCGCGTCTCAAGTTCAAGTTGGCTTTGAGAATAAATGGCGTTGTATGTTGTATTCGCAGGTCTATTGGGCAAATACGATTACTATTTTGGGGGACTTTCTTCGCTATTGGTATGTGCACGGGCTTTCCTCCCTTAAGCCCATCGTTCGGTGGTGCACTAATGAAGCATTTTCTCGTTTGTCAAGCAACGCCCCCGCATCAACCACTTCCTGGAGAGGGGGAAATTGCATTAGATGGATCTAGATCTCCCCATAACCGCACATGTCGGAATAATAATGTCGGGCCAAACAAATGTATAAGCCATAAATTTCATCCCAGTACAATAGTGGGTCCAAAGCAATTAATTAGCAATTGCATTTGGCGCTGTCATTACGTGTGATAATTAAAAGGACTCTGGATGTGGCCAAAGTATCCTGCCAAAGAAAACTGAAGAAATCCTCCAAATGTATGGCCATAAATCGTGTGGCCCGGCCCAAAGATCCTGACCCGTCTGCAAATGCACTTTAATCTCGAATTTATCAAGCGTAATAGTTTTGCCCTGGAAGTCTTTTGTAATCTCGTGGATTAGACTGGCATATATGTGGACACGTGGGGAAGGCAGCTCATATCAAGCCAAAGTGGTTGGGCTTGGTCACCGGGTTGGCCCGAACCCATTAAACAGATGGATTTCGTTGTCAACCTTTTTATTGCAAGGTATGAGTGTGGTCAGCAATCTGGAGGCTTTCAGGAGTATATTGTTTTCGAACCAAGCTGCAAATCCGAAATGATAAATGACCTATAAGTAATTATAGATTTGAAGAATGAAGGATTCATAATACGATCTTAATATAATTCAATTCAATACCTCCTTTTTTATAAGCCAAACTGGAAACTTTTTAACTGTACTAACATAATTATTATAATTTGAGTTTTATTCAAAGAGTCTTAAATGCAGCTTATCAAAAAGTAACTACATATCTTCGTACGTATTAGTTTTTCCATCGCTCTGACTTGTTGAAGCTGGTGTTTGCGTACTTCCATCTCGGTGGCTCTAATCCGGGCCAGAATCAGTTCCCCATATTTGAACCGGCTGACTGACAGCCTCTTGGCCAATGTTGTTGGCCGGCGATTTGCATAAAGTTTTGCATTTGCTTACATCAACTTAATGTTCATTGTTTCTATGCATTTGTGCTGCACTGGACGGTGGAGAAGTTCAAGTGCGTTTCGGCGAGTTGCTTGCATAATTCTATGGGCCGGCCCTTCAAGACCAGAAAAACTTTTACACTCGAGTATCTGTATCTGGCTGGTGTGTGGGTTTGGTGTTCTGGAGACCCAAACTCGGACAAAGGCATACTTTCGGGCTGCTGGCTGAATGAAAATTGGATTTCTGATATACTCACATTGATAATTTCTGGGTATTCGAACGGAGTTTGTCTGTCTATGACTCGACCAGTGTGGACTCTTTGTTCATAAATGTTAATTACACAAAATATATTTGTATAATGGCCGGCCGAAGTCGGAGCGGACACCTATCTAACAGATGCAGATACAAAGATACAACATGTTGGCCTAACCAAAGACTATTACCATTGTTCCGGGATACGGACAAGGGCATGGTTTGCAAACAATTAAACTGGCAAAATCAAAATCGAAATTTGCTAATTTATGCGTCTAGCTGCCATTTGCAGTTTATACAATATTCCAGGCATTTCTCTTTCCATATCTTATATTGCTGGAATAATGCCCGAATAAATTGCACATTTTCGAGGGGCCATCCTTGAACTAATGAAATAATGGGCCAGCCGAATTAAATTATGGCCAAAGCAGTCCCAAGGGATTCCGGATCCAGGACGCAGGACTCAGGACACGGCTAGCCAGGACAATAACTAAATTTGCACCCACCCGATTACGGAAATTTTTGATTGCATTGTTGCCGTTTGATTTGCAACCACTCGAGGAATGAACCACCATCATAACCACCACTCCACCGCGAGGCAATTCGACACCTTGCAGGAATAGCACCCACCCAAAAGTTCTCCACCCCCGCGATCCCAGCGATCCGCATCAGCATCCGCATCCGCACTTCCGACCCTCATTGACTATTCACACCCATGTATTTCTACATCGCGTCGTAGTATTATTATTATTTTTTCTCTTTTGGCTGTATATAAAATTTTTATTATTCGCTCGTTTACGGCTCTAGCATTTGGTCCTTAACCCCCCCCCCCCCCCCGCTCGACTATAGAGTTCTCTGTGTGCTTTTGGGTTTATCGTTTCTCGTGTAGTGCGAAATTATCACAAAACGCATTGAATTTGCTTTTATTGTTGGCGGGTGTCGGCTGCCTTTGGTCGCTTCCAAGTGGAAATCATTTTCCACCCTCTCCTCGGCATCCACCATCCCCTGGCCCAAAATATTACCATGCACTCGGAAAAATACTGATAGAGCTGAATATTCAATAAGAATATTCCTAAAATTTTCTATTTCATTCAAATTTATAGATTTCTATGCTGTATATTATTTCATTGATGCTGTTAATAATGGCTAAATTTCTCTCAGTGTAGTTGCAGCGGATGCCGACTGCTTTGCCGTTCTTGTCGTCTTATCGTCTGTGTGTCCTTTGTTGTGTCGGCACCGCCATCGCTGCTCCTGATTTTGCTGATGTGGTGGTGCTCTGTGGGTAGATGGCAACCACAGTGGTTCACTGGCCATTTAAATGCACATTGAAGAAAACTGTCTTAAAATGCATTGAAAAATTAAATTTGACATTGCATCCATTGAACAAAACAATTAATTACATATGTGAATTCCTTAATGCTCTTTAAATCGGCAGACAATTAGTTTTAATGGACAGCATACTTGAGAGCTATTTTAAATTTAAAGATAAAAAATTTATATCGTGACCTACTGTGCATGCAAGGATTTTTTATGGCCACCTTGCCTTCCACATCCACGTAATCTGGCAGGTTGCTTGAGTGCAAAAAAGTTGGTTTAAGGCCCTTGAAAATGGAAATGTTTGGCGCTGCGTCAAGGGCTGGCCCTGCTCCTGTGGCTTGTTGACCGTCCACCCCATCTCAAGCCTCCCACCATCAAGGACACCCCCGAACTCCCAACTCCCAACTCCCAACCAGCAGCCCCAACCCCCACGACACTTAGCTGACAATGAGCAGTGACAGCGCTGGAGGGGGCGGGGCTGGGGTGGCCCTTTTTAAGACCCTCTTGCGGTCGCACCACAAAACCCTCAGACCTCCGACCCCCGGAAGTCTGCACGTCTGTTGCATCTGTCGCATGCCGGAACTAAGCGACAACTGGGTAGGATGAGGGTGTATTATATTCAGGGGGAGGGGTTAGCCCCCGGGGAAAATGCAGTCGATAATGATGCGTATTCGCAGCGGCGATTATGATGAGCTCGATAGAGCTGCAAACGGGACAACTACTCGACTTGACATGCATGATTTAGTGCGCCGTCTGCCGAGTTCCACTTGGCCAGCCCGGGCTCAACCCCACCCACTCCCAGTGACCTTCATCCTCTTTCGGTCCCGCTTCCATTTCGCAAATTGCAAATAAGTCACTACAAAGTGCCCCCGAGCCGTGTCGTGTGACAATTCTCGCAAATTATGTTTTTTCTCTGTGCTCCCTCCAGTTGTTGGCCAGGAAACTGGAAACTGCAGCCAGCCTAATCCGATTACACTGCTCTGCAAGGTTGAGACCGAGACTTACCTGATTCAGAAATATTTGGGATGAAAGGAGTCCTTTGAGTAACTACTATTATGCCATTACAGTAAATGAGTGTGGTTTTTAGTTCTATCACGACCATGAATATTTCAAAATTTCCGACTGATGTGTTTCCAATTCTTTGTTGCTTAGTGTCCCTGCACCCATTTCTATTCCGATTCGCGATGCACTTTTGGGTATCTCGCAGCCAGCATATGGCACACTCGGCTGCGGAGGATTCGAGGACCTACTGCTCCTGGGTCCTGGGTTACAAACGGATCTGGAACCGGTCTCACACACGTCCCATAATTGGATTTCGATGACTGCAAATTGGTGATAATTTCGATTCGCTTCCGGGCAGTTTTCAAAAACGCACGTGGGTCGTGAAAATGCGACCATCTGCGCCCGATGGGGCAGACTCTTAACACTCTTTACACTCTTTATGTCTGGTCGTGACCGGCTAAGTGCGGATTGCACAAATGGACAAACGGATTGGGAACGGGGTCCAATGTCCACAACTACGCTTTGTGTCTGGTCAAATAGCATCGATCGCACAAACGCGACTAGGGACAAATTGTGAGGCCCCAAAAATATGAGAAGGAACGCGAAAAGCAAACGAACTTCCAACACTTGATGAGAACTATTATGCAATTACTTGGGAAGTATCTTTGAAATACACTAGCCTACAAACTTACTTCTAGCCCATGATAACATTTGCAGAGTACTTTGTGTTTTAAAAAGTATGAAAGCATTGGACTAAATCTTATGAGAAGAATAATATATAAAGGTGTGTTGACAATAACTATCTTCTAGTCCTTTGTCTTTAGCAATCTATCTATTGATAGTTTTGATTCAATTTTGATTTTTGATTTTGAAGCACGTTCGAAATGCGCTTTTCTTTCGGTTATGTGTGTGCACTAAATATGGGCTTGGTCGCCTCGAACCCAGTCCACAAAAAAAAATTGGATGAAGAGTGGGGCAGTACTTTCGATGTCTGAAATACTCATTACATTGGATTGGATGGGATTGCGCCCACGGGGCGTTGCGTGTCAATTTATGCAACTCTCGTGCAATTTCCGGGGTATTAAAGCAATTTCCAACCCACTGGCCACAGCATACACCCGTAGATATGGGCATGACTTAATGGGGAAGTCCTGTATGTGAAAGCTCCCCAGTTCGCCAGTTTGGGAGTGACGGAAAAGCCCTTCTGGGCATTGGCGAAGCCAAAGGAGTGGGCAAATCGACTTCATCATGGAGTTTCCTCCATTTCGGTAGTTCACCAAAAAATTAATATCACATTTGGATAAGGTGCGAGTGGGCTGTAGGTGTGGGAAGGCCTAAAGAATTTTGCATAAATTTACAAATTTTAACGCTCTACTATCTTAACATTGCAAGATACACCCGGTTTCCTTGAATTAAGAGGGTTTACTTGACTAGTAAGAATTTTACAGGTAATGGGAAGGTAATTGCTGCTATTAGCAACATTTTAATAACGAAATAAAAGATTATGTAGGCGGCAAACATTTTGACAGGAACTTGCGCTGCGCCACTCGATTTCTGTGCATTCATACGGACATAGGGAAATTATATACTTTTTAGGATAAGAAAGGCTTCAACTTAACTGTTACCTACAATTCATCGAGTTTAGTATATCCTTTTTTTAATATAATTCCATAGACTTTATAAAGACCTCCCTTAAATGCTAGACATCTTATTATATCCCAATTTTGATTATATTCTTATAAGCGGACTAAGCATCTAAATCAAAGTTTTTGGCGCCCTGTTGCGAACCCTTTTTATCTTGATTCCATCATCCCTTGGCATTACGGAGACAAGTTCGGAGAGTCTTCAGACGCAATAAAAAATACGCTTCGAAAAGTGCGTATAAAATGTCAAAACGTTTTACTAACAATTTTGAATCCGGTAGCATCACAATAAAATGGAAAGCGCGCAGCAAGTAAATGCAATTTAGCCAAACGTGAGGGTCGTCAAGTGGCGCTGCACCCAGGGGGACTGTTTGATTTACCGTCAACAGGAGATTGAAAAAGGAGAATTCAGAAATAGAATCAAGCGGCCAAAAAACACGCGCCACCCAAAAAGTGAATTAAGAACTTGTGTGCTGGAACGATGCGGTACCAACCCATCGAGGGGTGGTTTCCACATGGGGTGTGGCTTGGCTCGGGGGGCAAATTGAGTTGCAACACTTGGCAGGTTTTTATCTACGCACCACAATCAACCAGCCACCGGCAACGAGATGGGCAGGGGGGCCACAGACCCTCTGTCAGCAGGTCAGAGTCCATTCAAACCGACATCCCATCGCAGGATGCACTGGGAAAATTTTATTTTATTTCGAAAATATCTGTGCTGCTTTTATCACAGAAATAAAAAAAGGCCAATTAATAAATAGAACCACTAATCTTTGAAATATATATTAAAACCATTAAGAAATAATCATAATACATGATTATATATATTTCATTCTTATTAGCAAATAAAACTTTAAAATGACACATCCTATTCGCAGAGTGTAGTCCAATTCCGATGAATTAAGGCAGTTAAATGCGCTGAGTGTAGGTGGAGTGACCAACGGGCTGGTCAGAAAGCGAACAGAAGCAACTGTTTCGTGTTGGTGGCCGTTGATAACAAGATTTGTTTTTGAAATTTTCTGGAGGGCCGTCCTTAATTACGCCGAAAAGCGCAATGAGCAATTTTGAAATGGCAAGTGGGTGGGAGTGAGAGGGACGAGGGCCGAAGTCCAAAACCACATCCACCCCAAGCAATTTAGGTAAATTAAATTTAGAGTGTGCCCATCCTTCGATTTTCAGGAACTGGCTGTCTGCAGGACACCGTTCAAAAGTCAAAAGTGTTCGGCTGATTTAAGCCAGAGATAAGGGGATTCGGCGGAGGACAGACCCAGACAGGACAGTAAATTGTGGGCAGGAGGAGCGGTTCCCCCGCTCCCTTCCCATTCCGAATACACGCATCCTTAGACGAGTGCTGCTAACCAGACACTCGACGTTCGCTACACGGATATTCCATTAAAAGAGCCGGAGCAAATTGAACAATTTTCACTTTATGATTTATTGTAATGAGCTTTTTATTTATGGCACGACTTCTTCTATTGGCCCGAAACAGTGGGCATAAAAAGTATACTTCCCCGGCCACCGTTCTGCGTTTTCGAAAATTAAAAATTAATTAGGCATTTATCACTTGACTGTCTAGCAGATGGCACTTTTCCAGTAGTTGGGGTGGTGCTAGTAGGTTGTTGCCCCAAGTACGGGGTAAGTGCAGGCGAACACGGGTATTCCTTTAGGCAAATAGTACTACACGGAAATATAGTTAAGGGGGAAATATTTACATGACGGCTTAGGTACTCAGTGTGTGGGGCAGAACTCGGAACATGTCTCCTGTTTTCAGGGATGTATTTGTACAAACTCAATTGAACTAGGGACATACTCGAATACCTCTTTCACATCATGAAAATACTTGTTTTAGGCAAACCAACTTGCATTTTACTAACTTGCACTCAGAACATGTAGAGGTAGAAAAACTGCTAACAGTTTTTAACAGATAGTTACATTCAGCAAGAAACAGAAACAAATATGATTATTCACAGATTCGTAAGTCTAAACAGAATTATGAACCAATGGTCTAAGTATTTTAAACGACCACCACCTCAATTTTCCAAGTTATACTCACAAACTAATGATTAATTTTGGCTTTACTCATCCCTGATTTGAAGGTTCACAAACTTCGATTTGGCGGTTAAAACTCGTTCGCAAATTCTTGGTAACTGAAGGCTGAAGGCCGAAGAAAAGCGAACTGGTAGTTAGGCATTTCCATGGGAAATGTTAGGCTTCCCGGGGCTCGGGCGCCTCGCACTTGGGGAAGACGCTGCTCTCGTAGGTGGGCACCATGTACTTGATGTTGATGAAGGCATTGGGGCCTCCGCAGTACTCCAGCAGCTTCAGGGTGTCCTCGATGACGTCGCCGATGCGGCAGTTTCGATCGGGATCGATACCCTCTCCCAGATTCACGTTGATGTTCTTGTAAAGATTGCACACGGCCAGCAACTGGCGATAGAAGGGCACCAGGGCCTGACCCACACAGGGACCTGTGGATTGCATCAGAATTGAGTGAGTAACTTATAATAGTTGTGAATTATTCAATAATATTGTAAGTACGTCAGTTGACTAATCAATTTTCGCAGTAGCAGAGTTTGCGCAACCCATTTTTCGTGGTATACACTTTTTAGCAGCAAGCACATGATATAAAATGGTTCATTTCTATTAAGACTGCTTATTATAAATTAATTCATAGGAGAATATACATCGTATATAGCTGTTGTGCTTTTGATTCAATGACTAAGAAAGAAAGAAGAACTAAGAAAGTCTGATACTAAATATTGTGAAATGCCTTAAAACCCTTTTCAGGTAGTATATATCCGTTGGTAATTTACCATTGAAACTGAAATGATGATCAAAAATACTGATTGGGATGACTTGACAACGATGTCGGAATTAATCGAAGAGGATAATTATGAACTATCAAATCTGGACAACATGCCGCGTATTTTAAAAACACTTTCAGGCACTCAATATAAATCGAAAAAAACCAGAATCAGTTGGGTTTTAATGACTTCGATTTAAGTAATAGATCATTAACCCACTTCGAGAGAATTGGTGAAAAATTCTATTACATCGAGAGCTCGACTGGAATGTGAAAGTATGCAAAGTAGACTGGTGTGTCTTGAAAATAAAAAGGAGTGGAGTGCTATTAGGGCAAAACTGCAGATGATTGGAAACTATTGGGTGGACATTAATAACATTCTATCTGATGAAGACTTTATTAAACGAGGCATCTGGACATAGAGCTATATATGTCAATTTTAGCCCTGAAGATACAAATAGCCTATCTTACAGTGAGAAATGCATTGAGCTACAAGGATCATATAATTATTACATGAACCCGGTAGATTGCCCTTAACAGAATTATTTTCCATGTGAGATGGATAATAAATCATACAGTAAAATTATGGGATTCTAAAATTCTCCATTTCTAGTACCTTAAAATATATAGTTCTGAAAGTTTAATTCTTAAATAAACTCACCCAGTCGGACCATCAGTTGTATGACTTGGAGGGCGGAGATGATGATCCGCTTGTCGCGCGTCTGGAAGGCCCGTTTCAGAGGAAGAATGAGCTTGGGCAGCACGGGTAGCACCTTTTTGGGGGACCGCATGATGAGGTCAATGGCTCCGTTGACCGCTAGCAACCGGGTGTCGTAGTCCATGTCCGCCAGTCCGTCCACGAAGATGGGCAGATAGTAGCAATAGTCGAGATTCTCCGGCACACAGTGCCACTTCACCGGACGCTCCTTGGTCGGATCCTGTTTGCTGCTCCTGCCGGACATCACACACGGAATGTCGCCGCGATTGAAGTAGATCTTGAATACGGTCTCCTTCACTGGCTTCCGCTTGAAAATGTCGATCCTGGGGAGAGTTAGGCTCAAATTTCATTAAGATAACTCGGCGATCTTCGAGGAACTCACTTTGGAGGAGGTTTCACCACAGTATTAGGCTGCAGTGCCTGAAAAGTGAAGGCGGGAACTTCACGTACTGGCTAAAAACGGCAAATTCAATAAATTAACATTGAGAAATGATAATAACTTTGCTTCTAATACTTACCACCTTCGACCTGAGGTACAACAACTCCCTGCAAACCCTTCCAGGTTCATGAAGTCGAGTGGCACGTTCGTTTGTCTTAGTGCACATTGTTAGTAGAACTAAAATCAGTTAATGTCCAAAAAAAGAAATGTAAAAACCAAGATGCGGGCGGAGCCTCAGTTTCAAAGTCTGTAATAAGCAAGTCTGGAAGATTTGATTTTAAGTTTGGTGTGTAGAAAATATTCACGGATGTTTTTTGAATGGGCTACTGGGTATAAATGCCAATGAAAACTGATGCAAATATACTCAGTTCGACAGCGAACTGACAGTATGTGTGCAGCATGCTCAAACCCATATGAAAAGAAATAAATAAAATGCAAATAAATGCCACGCATAATGTGAAAATATTTATAAACATGCTCTTATCAAGACGTCAACACTCGCCCCCATCCGTGAATCCAAATAATTTGGGGTTGTCGTCACCCCGCCGCCGCCCTTTTCACACCTAAAAGTGAGTTTGGCGTCTCTAAATAGTCATAAAGGGAAAGTGCAAACATTTGCGCACTTTATCATCTTTCCCATTTCCCATTTCCCGACCCCTGGCTTTTTGAGCGGTAAGTGTTACGGTAAATATTTTGTGACGCCCACCAATTAAGGCGTCTACCGGAGGCCCCCAGCCTCCCGCTTTTCCACCGAAAAAAACAACCGCCACAACCACCTCATCTGCTCCCCTGCAGCATTAACCTACTTAAAACGTTGGGGAAAAAGACAGATTCCCCAGGACGACCTATCTCCAGAGCGCTTCTTGTTTCTCTTGGCCTGAATTAATTAAAATCCGACATGCGAATTACTCGACTGTCCTTATCCGACTCCGCTTTTCCAGCTACGTCTCTGGCTTTTCCAGCTCCCGTTTTTAATTACCCACGCACAGCTTTTCACTTTCGCCCAACACATCGTTGCACGTCGCGATTTATCCGTTTTAATAATGTCGAGGGGACCTCGGTCCGGATTGGGATCTCCTGGCTTCTGACTCCTTGACTTCAGCTGGGCTTTTCCTGGGCTCAGCTCCTGTCGCTTTCTGGCATGTAAATTGAGTTAGAGGCATTTTGGATTATGGGGCGGGCACAAGGACGCTTACTCGCTAATTGCTAAGCAGTTCTGCAGGAAAATGCGATGCCAGCAAACAGAACGGATTATCTTATTACTGCATCTCAGTTAAGATTGCTGGCGAAGATTGCGTGGCACGTGCATATGTGGAGATACAGATCCAACTCAGTAAAAAGATTGTTTCTAATCACTTAAAGTGAGAAACATTTATTAACTGAACCGTGCTTGGTTGTATCCCCCCACCAGTTTGATTTCATTTCATCAGCCAGAAAGTAGGCAATATATCAAATGCTAAATAATTATGCATTTTCAATGGAAAATCGAAACAAAAGTCGCCGCTGGCAGACGACAACTCGCACTGGAAGCTCCAGCTTTCACAATGGCCACAGCGCAAATCAGCCGGATCATAATTTATTGGAGCCAAAATGGATGGTACTGCCCACCGGCGAGCTATGGGCCACAAAATGGACAAAAGGCCGTGGCTTTCAAAAGGGTTGTTAGCTGAGGTGAGCCATCGTGGGTTTGGGGTGCGTTTGTCTAGCTGACACTTTCATTAACAAAAAGTCAGAGCGATGACAGTGGGCAATGGGCAGTGGGCAGTGGGCAGTGGGTGTGGGTATCCTGTCTGGTTGTTTTTGCATTGTTACAAAGTGCAGTTCTGCCTGGCGGTGGGTGGCACTTTGGTGGGTGGTGGATGGGTGTCCATTCAGCCGACATGGCTGCAGTGCGGCACGTAAATCTAAACAGCCACTGACAGCTTTCAACTGGCACTCAAACCCACTTTTTATGTGCTGCTCGAAATGGACAGGCGGCAGTGTGGTGGTGTGGAGTGACTGGGCCCATCTTGAATGTCATATAAGCCATATACATATATATCAATATCCTGGCCATATATCAATATGCTCACATATATCTACTTTCGTTGGCTTGTTTGTCTGAAATTGACATCGCCTGTATGCCCTGTGTTCTGTATTCAGAGTTACCCTACTCCGCCATCACATGGACATGGCCAACGGGGCCAGGGCTTGGCCTTTTGTTTTGGCCCACTCAGTGCAGTACTCCTACGGCCCGGTTCGCTTCGGCCTGGTCGAGATTTTATGTTCGCATACATTTTGAGCGCTTTATTGTTTGTCCAATTTCGTGCAACATCGCCTGGCCAGAACGACAGGGAGAGTAATCGAGTATCCGTTGTCTGTCTGGTGTCAGGAATAAAGAGCTCCATCCCGTTGGCCGTTAGGTGTTAATCTAATAACTGTCAAATGCAGGATGTCGGTACTTCAGATTGGTAGGAAAATTGCTGCTAACTCGCTCTAGTGGCGATTGTAGATTGTAGTTAAAGGCGATCGGCGATGTGGGGGCTAAGATGAAAAGATTTGGCCAAAGATGACAGTCTCTAAAATGTGAAACAAGTAAACATTTTATGTACAATTTAAGTTCGCAAATTCAACGTATTTGATACGAGTGAAAGATAATGTATTTCAATCAGTCGATTATCGTTTGATGTGGCTCCGCTAAAAGAACTTTACTCACATTCAGAGTTCGAGCTCAAATTCCGACCTATAATGGCTTTCTCTGTGTTTATTTGGCTCAACTGCGCTTCTGGCAGTCCAAGAATAATTTCTGCATCGCCAAAATCCCATAAAAATCAACAACTTCGAGAGGAGGGCCATATGAACATCTAACTGCTAAACTGCAGGCCCGGTCACAAGAGCAGTCGAGCATTAAATGGCCGAATGACCGAAGGGCCGGGCGGGGGCTGAGAATCCCTGGATGTGGGGAGACTGAATGGCTTACTAGATCCAGCACATACCCATCCAGACAGATAAAAGTCCGCTCCGCACTCTAACATTTTTATGAGTCGTAAATCGAAGCGATAAAAATCACAAGAAAATGGAGATACAAAAACAAACAAGCCTGCGAACCGACTAGAGAGGTCAGTTAGTTCCAAGTCTAGACCGAACTGGGCTCGACCCCGACTCTGGGACCCATCGTATCTCTCATAAGTCACACGATAAATTCTGCAACATTGCGCTAATGACAACGATGCACTTGCCAAAATCCAAAAGTTCAGAAGAAGTATAATGTAGAATTTAGTCAACAAATTCTGTCGAAGTAGAGTTGATATGCACATTACTTTGAAGAATCTACTTTTGTTCATTTTCCTAATCTGTAATCAGGTTTGTGCCAAGTAAGCCAAAATCTTTTCCCAGTGCATTGGCGGAGATCGAGGAAAGTCGCCCTGCATGCTGGAAAAGGCGGAAGTTCATTATTGTCAGTGATTAATGACAAGAAGCGCGGATGGATCCTGGGACCGGGATATGGCCGATAGCAGTGCATTTGACTCTGGTTCTCGGCCACATAAGTTAGCTGTTGCTGTCAGCTGGCCCTACAGTTTGGGCCAGAAGGCGCCTGGATGGAAGCGCAAAAAAAAAAAACGGAAGTCAGGACTCGCAGACCCCGAGGGTGGTCCAAAAGAAAAAAAAGGAGGACTCGGACTCGGACATACGGGGACGAGCTGTTGACATCACTCCGTCCGTCAGTTAGCTGGAAAATGCATTGCTGACTGCTGCCTGCTGCCAACGTGATTAGCGCGTTGATTTGGCAACCGATTGCCGAATGGAGTGCATCCGAGCCAGCATTTCCACAGCCCATCCTCAACAGAGTTTGGCTTGCCAACTTTGCTGCTCCTCCGTTTAGCCATCTACCAACCCCCCCCCCCCCCCACCACACCACAAATGTCCTTTAACTTATGCAGTGCCAAAGCGGCATTGACAATGGCACACGCACACATCGTTTGACATGGGCGTCGTTGCTGGAGGCGGTAAAACGGGGGCCTGGGCCGCCCCTCTGATTCTGGTTCAATGTACGACAAGTGAAATTAATTTCAAACAATGCAGAAAACTCCGAGGACAACAATAAGCCAGGAGAAGGAAGCTGAAGTCCCACGACAGCTGAAGCAAATTAAATAAAAATTCCAACATGAACGTTACCGGCTAGAGCGAGTTGAAATACACTGAGAAAAGCTAATTAAGCAAAAGCTTAAGACAAATAAATAAAGTCTTGGTCTATCTGTTTAAAAGTGTGCAATGATAGAAGATCAGTTACTAGAAATACTCTGCTGCATACTCTTCGATAGCTTTGTTATATAAGTCCATTTTTCTTTTAGTGTACGCTCAGCTTCCTGATAAGGAGCGCGAGGATTGCCAGCCATATGACAGACTCAATATACGTGCCTCGATTCGATGAGTAAGCCAAGTTAAGGGCAGGCAAAAAAGCCAAGTCGAAGCAAACCAAACTTGTCGAAAATTATTTCGTTTTAATTACGCCAAAGGGCGTTGTCAAAGGACGTGTCGAAATGTGTCGCCGTTTTGGATGCACTCAAAATGAAATCACGTCACCGCCGATCCGATCCGCCACGCCCCCTAATATAGCATCGCCCACACTCCGAGCGAGTCGCGACACCTCAGGTGCCTACAACTTTTCCGTTGTCATTATCAATTTGAGTTAATTGCCGCAGCCATTCCGGCCAGAATGTTGCCATTTTGCCACTGCTGTCGTCACTTCCGGTCTGGGGATGCCCCATCCTTTCGCCACACCAGCCACACCAGCCCCGCCCCCAACGCCTCCAGACGACGCGACGACGCATTGTCTGTGACTGTTTAAAAGCGTTTAGTCGAAATTTATTTGTATTACATGCCAGAAACTGCAGACTCTCCAGTGGCTGCGGGCACAGGGTCCTGGCAAAATGTTGAATTATTAAATTAAGTACTTGTTTGACAACGCCATAAATTCCCTTGCTCAGCGCAAATAAGTGTATGTAAGTAGAGAAGTTGGGTGCCCGCGGCAACTTTGTGTAGCAGGTGTAAAACTAATCAGTTTGAACATGAAATAACGTGAGAAGTTCTATCTATCTTTACATGCTTTTGAGTAATCGTAAAAGCGCCTAGCCAAGGTAATTCATATTAATTTTCTCATATATTTAAGCTCGAAGACAAACGCTATTTTTCTGCCACATTTTTTCACGCCTATCACAAGTTCCTGCTTATCAAACTCTGGATTGCTCTTCTTTGTGGCCAAGAAATTGGTTTAATCTGACTAACATTCTTTTAATTAGTTTATCGCGGAGCATCCAATCCATCCGAAAATCTTAGATAAATTCTTTCTTGCTTATACTTTAAGAAAAATATTATTTATTGAGAGTCACATTAAAAAAAAAAAAGATAATAGAAATCGAATATTTGGGTTTTGTTTTGCTAGGTACTTTAGTAGATATTGAGATACATAAATATCTGGCGATCAGTGGATTACGGGACGGGAATCCGTGCCGTTCAGCGTCTGTTCGCAGATATCGACCGCTCGGGTGTAGCAGGACTCACTGCTCATGATGAGTTCTCCACCCTGGAGAGTGAGGATCAGGCAATTGCGGCCCATTTGGGGCGTCGGCTCGTCCACCGCCCAGTTGGAGTAGTTGAGCGGTCGGGCTCTGCCAAAGTAGTTCCAGTAGAAGCGGTTATCACCCGGCCATCGATGCCCGGCGCTCCAGAACTGCGTGCCGTTCGGGTAGCCCAAGTTGGCCAGGTGATGGGCCAGAACGCGCATTTCCTCGTCACTATCCAGGCAAACTCGTGAGGTGCGCTTGTCCTGATAGCAAAAGTTATGGAACGATGTGTGCTGTAGATAAGATAAAAATATTATTACTCTAGAATTATATTTTATAATCTAAGGATATATATATATAGATAGACATAGATAGATATCTTTTAAAATCAAAATTGTTTGGTGTTTACTGTGTACCTAAACTTATATTAAGTACGAGTTTTTTTTTTATTTGTTGACCTTAGTGCAGAGCATATTCAAGTCGGTTAGGTCGAACAAAACTCGACAAAGAGCGTCATCGTCCGTTTATTTATACACCCATAAGTACATATGTTTGATGTTCGTTGGCTTCTTCTCGCTGATAACAGCGGATACAATTAGCGAATTCCCCTTGCTTACATGCAGAACTCAACTTAATTTAAGCTACACTAGTAAGTTAATCGTGACTTCGGAAGTAGAGGCTTCTTTATGTCTCTCTCACCAGCGGTTCCTCGTCAGCAACGAAGTAGCAATAGTTTTCCCGTACCCTCTCATAGGGATTCCTGCACCGTGTTCCTTCGACGGGATGAGCCTCGATCAGGAACCATAGGGATAATGCCAGGAAAATGTGGAGTCGAATCCGGCGATATTTCTTCCGCGTCGCGCGATTCGGCATTGTGCTCAAATAAAACTGCCGGCAGTTGGCATCAGTCGGCGTTATCGCCATGCGTTATCAGTGTAAGCGGGGTGTTATCATAAAGCGCTTGATTTAATTTTTTTTTGCTGATAAGGCCGTTTTTTGAACTAGTTCAAGATCACGCAAAACATAAGCTCTACATTAATAATCACTTTTTTTAAAAAATTTATTTGCAAAAATCATAAATTTGCATTAGTTAATTTTTCGAAAATGTGGCAAACGAATGCTTCTCTGCGTTTTAATTATCAACTTCCAAGCTTTAATACTCTTTCTTCTTAGTATTGCATACATTTTTGGGCCTTTCTGGGTTCCTGTTCTGGCTACTTCATGAATTTATACAATAAATGCTAAAAATCCTTATAAGAAATTATTCTTAAATTATCATTATTTTATTTTATTTCTTAAATGCATATCTTGCGGATCATTTATTTTTTTATTGTCTATAGGTATTTTCTAGCCATGCATATGTATGTATATGTTTTCGGTGGTAATCCTATTTGCAACTTTGTTTGCGATCCACATGCAACATGTAACTTATCCATTTGCATGCAACCGCCGGCAGGTGGTGCTTTGTTCAGTCAGCTCTTTTCATTTTCTACGGGCATTCGCATGTTCGAACATCTGGTGTAAACAAGTTCTGAGCAGTGTTGCCAACTCTTCAGTTAAACAGTTAAAAATAGCTAAAAAATGTTGACGGTAGCTAAATTATAAAGCTGGAAAAGAAATGATATATGTAAATACGATAAAATAAGTATTTAGACTCACAGCATTTATTATTTAAGACGGTCAGATGAAGTTACAAAAATCCTAAATTGGCCACGCTGTATCTAAGAATTAATACCAAGAAGTTGTCATCAAAGGTCGAACTCGACGGAAATTCTACTTTGAGTTTTTAAATTTAATAAATATGTATGTGAAATTATGTAAATTTGTTTGTAAAACAAAAATAGTATATAGTATAGTAATAGTAGTTAAGTAGTTTTAAAAATGGTTCAGATCCAAAGACTTGTGAGATATGATACTAATCAAAAGTCGAATTCTGTAACATCGAGATTTAAAATTCGGTTGGAAGGGATTTCTAGCTATGACGTCGATGTTCGAAGCGAACGTGTTCGTCGAGAGAGGAGAGCGGGTCAGATTTGTTGGACAGTTTGGTTTCGAACTCGGCCGGGAAAAGTTGAAAAATTATTAACAAGCAGCTGCCA
This sequence comes from Drosophila melanogaster, assembly GCF_000001215.4. Classification (NCBI taxonomy): domain Eukaryota; kingdom Metazoa; phylum Arthropoda; class Insecta; order Diptera; family Drosophilidae; genus Drosophila; species Drosophila melanogaster. The sequence continues at coordinate 19,363,167 of NT_033779.5, read as the reverse complement.
GACAGCTAAAACAGTCATAAACTGAAGAAAACCCGCGGAAACAACGTTTAAAATGAAATGTGCGTGAAAAAATAGTCGAATTGTTATTTATAAGACCAAAATAAAGTGAATTGCCCGGTTAAACAATGCTTTTAATGAAATTTTGGTGCTAAAACGACGCCGTCGCACTCGCACTCTCGCTCTTTCTCTCTCGCGGCGTCCGTGTCTCTCTCTCCCCCCACCCCCGCGACTTTGGATTCGCTTTTGTGCTGGTCATTCGTTCGAGATTGTTTACGAATAGCCGTGTGTGATAAGAGTGCAAAAACTGGCAAACGGAACAGAATATCTGATGGAATCTGTGAATAAATGCGGTAAAAGCGCATCCACAAGAAATTGTACGGTGAAAATGAGCCGGAAAATGTGGGTGCTTTCGCTGCTGGCGCTGGCAGCGCTACAACTGCACTCGGGCAGCGAAGTGGCTGCACATTTGAATGTTTTCCTAAATCCCGTGGAAGTAATGCGTTTATTAGGTGAGTTTCGACCTCTTTCAACCCCTTTTCCCAGTGTTTTTTCTTGACCTGTGTCGCGCCCTTTGTTATTGATTTCTCTTTTTTGTATTCTCCCTCTAAAATAAACAGTTGAGTAATTTGTGTCAACCAATTAAAAAGACAGCATTAGTTTTTCATTCACTTATTCGTCGAAGAAAGCGCACTTCCTTTTAAAATTATGTTTATTTGTTTGCTTTGGGCTTAATTTAGATGCTCCCTCTCGCTGTCTCTCTCTCTCTCTCTCGCTCTTGCGCATGCCGCAGGTGTTGTTAAACAGTAAAACAAATAAACAAACCGCCCACAACAACAGCAGCAACAACCAGCTTTCGCTTGCTTCGTTAGGAAATTTTACGCTTGGTATAAAACAAAAAAAAAACAAAAAAAAAGGAATAGGAAGCAGCAGACACGCCAAAATATAAAGGCAACAACAAAGTCTGAAAATCTACATGCTGCATTCATTCAATTTATCTCCCTTGGTGGAGAATATTTTTGAATATTTCTTGGAACTCAAATTCCTTGGCTCCCCAAAAACAATAAGTAGCGAGAGAGCTTGTCGAGAGAGTGAGAAGGGCGAAGGAGGGAGATGGCAACATGCAAACGAGATGACAACGCAAAGGCGACAACAAAAGGGCAACAACAACGAAAACGTGACTGCGAAGGAGCAGTTGAAGAGAAGGGTGGTGGTGGGCGGGGCATCAGCTGTGCGGGGCGGAAGAATGCACAGTGGGGTGCATTTAACTTATTCCACGAATAACACTCGCAAAACACATAGAACATAAGAGTTCATATGAGTTATTCTAATATTTTGAATCAACTTTAAAATATTAATACAAATAGTACTAACTTATTGAATTCGTTTGTACCTTCTATGTGGACACTTTTAGAAAGTATCTTATATCTGGTAGATGAAGACATATCTGTATTACCTGAGTAGTATTTGTTGGCCTTTAAGTAAGCTCGCTGATTGCAGAAAATATGTGTGTTAATTCCACTGTGCCTCCTCGGAGGGCTCACTGTATTTTTGGCAGTACTTTGCATGACAAGTCGCCCACTTGGCAGTTGTTGCTGTTGCAGCCGCAGCAGCAGCAGCAGATTTTGGCCTGCAACGCGCCTTGTTAAATCGAAGTTTTCTTTATCTCTGGCAACCATGTGTGTGGGGGCAGATTTGCTGACGACGATGACGATGCGCATAATTTTGCGTATGCATTTCGGATTTGCGATTTTGGGGGCGTGAAATCAAGTATGCAGAATATTCCGCAGACTGTGGGCTGCAGTTGCCGGCAAAGCGCTGCAAATTGCAGATACATACATACATGTATCTACGGGGTAATTAAGACAAAGTCGAAAAGTTTCGCAGACTTGCGTAGGATATTCGTGCATAAAGAAAAGCGCAAATGCTTTATACTCCCCATTCCGTGGACCATAAATCAATTAAGCTGCATAATTTGCATTTGATTTGTGTGCGCTAAAAGGGGTTTTCGGGCTGAAGTGGGGGGTGGGGGTTGTCTGCGCGGTCTTTAGTCAAAGTTCTCGGCTTAAATAAAATTCATTTCCATTTACGCAAAATTTATAGCCGCCGATGATCGCAACAACTCGGTATCCTTTTATTTTATTTTTTTTTTTTTTTCATACTATCCCGACTGCAGGGGTCCCGGCAAGTTCAACGCTAAAAAAGTTTGAGTCATAAAGTCCCTGGCATCTGACAGTCAATGAAATACGATGCGGCAGAATGGGCTGGGCTCTCGATCGAATCATCATCGTCGTATAATATCGGTCTCACTCATGTCATACATGTGCAGCATTATTCCGATTTCGATTCCGATCATATTCCTCAGAAATAACCATCACATTTGAGAGAAGCACCCAAAAAAGTTTAACGACTTCTTCGCTGCTGTGACACGCGCTACATTTTAAGCAGCCAAAAAGTGCATTATTTAAATTTAATTTTATTGCCGCCCGGCTACAGATTTCCTAGTTTTCCCTCTTTGAGTACGTTTTATGGCACTTTATCGACGATTTGGAATTTTTCCCAGCTTTTATGGCCACCATTTTTGGGGCGCTTTGATTTAATTTTACTGTTCTCCAGCCTGCTAATGAAGCTGCAATTAAAAGCTGAAAATGGGAAAAGAGCAGATTAGAATGACTGCCAACGGCTCTGGCACGATTTTCACACATTTTCGAGCCGAGAAATGTTGTAAAATATACACGCCCCCAAGCGGATGATCGATTGGTAGCTGCTTTGGACCATAAATTAACCATGACCATGGAGTCGAATATAGCTTACTTGGGACAAGAGAATAGTGGTTAGATGTGTTAAATCTACCACCAACTGTGCTAAATAAATTAAGAGCTCGAGGGCCTTTGTTTAGGCCAATTTAAATATTTTCATATTTGCCCAGCCATCGGGAAACATATATTGATGGCTTTCGTTATTTGAAGTGAGCCGCGGCTAAGCGGCTTACAGCACAAACAAGCTGCCAAGAGATACAAAAGTATCTCGAAGATACAAACACGACGTGCTACTGTGGCAACTTTTAGCACCTAACCGAAGCTAAAGTTGTTGGTTGTACCTGTCGGATGGCCGTAACAAGCCAGGCATGTATCTCGCTGGCTTCTCTCATTCTTTTTGTGATATTTTGTATCTTGTTTTTTGTTTTTGTTTTCCCCGCAGCCTAGTAGAGACATTTGTGCGCTTCTCCTCCGGTTTATAGCTTGTTCTTGGTTGCCTTTCCAAGATCTCGCCATCCGATAATTGTAAACGAACAGGCCGTCTCATCTGGTCGTGCTAAAAGCCTTCCGAGAAACGCCACCGATCCTCCAAGACATTATCTGCTCCCCCACCCACTAACGGTTTTGGCTTGATACTTGGCTCAGTGGTTGGCTACTCGCTGCTTGGATATGATCAGCAGGCATGATCTATATTTTAATTGGTGTTTGGCAATTTATTGTCCAGCTTCGCCTTTCGCCGGCTTGGCTAGTCAAGTCACACATAATGAAGTGGCCATTAGCTAATGAAGCTATCCCATCTGCGAGGCAAAAAAAATTGTGAAAAACTGAGGGGGTGGGGAAAGTTTACGGACTGAATCGCGCCACTTTTTGCTATACGATGTGCTAGCGCTAACAGCTCACCTGACAGATCGTAAAAAGTGCTATCCGAAGGAGTTGACACTGCCGTCGCGTCTCCAGATCTTATCTGTTCAATTAGCGATCGGGAGAGCGGACCATAAACTGTGTCAGCCGGAAAGATCTTAACTTAAAAATCTTAACTGACACTTCGTTAAGGGGCCAGTATTTTGCGCCAGCTATTCTATGATATCTGTACTAGTTCTGGGATCAATTTCAGCTCATCATCATATATACATAGCTGTTGAATCTATCTGGTCATGTTCTTCTACAACAAAGTCGATTTTAACATGCCAGATATCAGATCCTCACCTGATTTTAATCTGCTGAATGCTGCTGTGGATAACTGATTATCCCAGGCTTTACCAAATCTATTATCTAGCCCGGCCGCAGTTTATCACGTTGATCTGTGATCATTTCCGCACTGGCTTTCCTGGTCCACGATCATCGGAGATACCTATCTGCTCGTACGTGACTTATGAGCCAGTCCCAAAAGTTCGTGGTGCCCGGGCATTGGGATCAATATTTCGATTTTATTTTCAATCTATTTTTAATGCGATCACAGATCGTGCGGCCTCGCAGGGCTATCGATTTCGAATTGATGGCCACTTGGCGGGTCATAAAGTCTCCCCAAAAAACCAACCAGTTGTGTCCTACTCGATTTCATTACGATTTTTTGATAGCAGAGTGTCGCATTACTGGGGGGCGACGGGTTCGACATTGGAAAGTGCGATTTGATTAGGCCTGGCTTGTATACTTTTATTTTATTTAATGCGCTCATGTGTCTGGTGGCTGTAAACCGCCATAAACTTGGCTAAGCCGGGGCTTAAAGCCATTTCCATTACCTGCCGAACTATGGACAAAAAATGGCATTTAAACAAATGAAAATCGCATAAACCGATTGCAGGCAATAAAGGCGACTGCAATTCGACGCGACTGCAAATAATACAAGCCGGAATGGGGCTCGGCTCTCGTCAAAGGCTTACTGGGTGCACCGATACCTCCGACTGCCTGCTTCTGTGCGGTTATCACTGGCAACTGACAACTCTGATAACCCCGCCGGGGGCTGCCAGATGCAGAACAGCGATGGGGCACTGTGGCGTATGTCAATAATAAATATCAGCCATTGTTTGCCCGGCTTGGCTCCCTTACAACATATAGTGTACATATGTACATATGTATGAAAGTGCTCGCATAGTATGGCAAAAAAGGAGTAATCATATTTACTTTAAGCAACAACAACAGGCGCCATCAATGAAGCCCGTTTGCCGTTTGTGCAGAGAGAGAAAAGTGTACACAAAACTATATGTGAGATTAAATAGAAAATTTATAAATTGTATCCTGTTAAACAATGATTAGTTTTGCTGGGTTTTCCTTCTCGAGGCGTTTCTTGAGTTGCTTCTCTCCACTTAAAACTTTATTTTTTTGTGTGTACATTTTTTTGCAGCCAGCCAGTTTAATACCACGTCACTGTGACATGTGTGCGCTGCGAAATGGGGCGTGGCAGCTTTGGGCAACTGCAAAGATGCAGATGCAGTGCGTGCATCTGGGCTTTGTTGTCGCTGCACTGTGTTTATTGAGTTGTTCGGTGTTTATTTGGGTTATGCGCTGTGGGAGTTTTCCGTTGCAGAAAGTAACATGGAAAGTATATCGCATATCGAAGGGGTGGCGAATAATACCCAGCGGAATGGCCGTGGGAGGGGTACTTCTACAGAAACAAGCAGTTGGTTTGTAGTTTTGTGGCAGCATCTAGATGCATCGCTAACTAGGCATGCAACGGCAATCCGTGAGATGAATGTGCTGCTAACACGATTTTGCTGACATTCCCACAATGGGAAAAATTCGTGATACGCTTCGCAGTATATTAGTATAGATGGCATCGCTAGTTAGTTAGTTATCGCTAGTTATCGCGATAGTTAGTTATCGCTAGATAGTGTTGCATTCGCAAGATACGAGATTGCAGAGATGCTATCTCATTCATGTGTCTTCAAGTTGTTAAAGAACTTGTGTGTAGGGGTTATTTCGGGTGCTAGAGCGTTAAAGTACCAAATAATCAATATTTTAGTGAATTAATACCTATGGGATACGATTTTGCCTAACCAGTGCTAACATGGATACATTTGTATCTATTGGATACTTTGCTTTATCAAAGGCCGTTAGCTCGCCAGCTGCAGCCACTCGATGCTCAATTATGTTTACTAACCATCACTATTGACCCGCATCATTTATTCACAATTTTCGGAGGCTGTCCTCTTCTCTCGCAACTCAACACTCGTAAGACAACAGACAACTGACAAAAAATTTTTTTTTTTTTTTTTTTTTTTAATTTTTATTATTTATTGAATCTTCCCTTTGTGTTAAGAGACTAACAATAAGTGTTCAAATCTTAATCTAACTTAATTAACTTTCACTTAGTGATAGTTTTTTTTTTTTTCATTAATGCCCTAATAAGTTTATTGCTGGGCTGGGAGGTCGTTGCGGTGCAGCCGGCTTTGACTGCATACTCGGATTAGTTTTCTTGCGAGGGGATTTGTATGGGTGGTCAGCTTTTCGTTATACTTCGTTTTTTTCTCAGCTATTACTTCGATTACTAATTTGATTTTTAGGTCTCTGTGTATGTTTTCGTTTCGAAGGTACCACGGCGCTCCAGTGATAATTCTCAGAATTCTTGACTGTGCTCGCTGAATAATGTCTATGTTACTTCTGGATGCGTTGCCCCACAGCTCGGAGCCATAAGTCCAGATAGGTTTTAAGACGGAGTTGTATAGAAGAGCTTTGAACTCCAGACTAAGTGGAGAGCGAGCATTTATGAGCCAGTGGAGGTTCCTTGCTTTAAGTTTAAGATGTTTCGATTTGGCTTCTATATGTTTGCGCCAAGTGAGCCGCCTGTCCAGATGAACTCCCAGATATGTTACCTCGTCGGCTTGTGGAATGCATATGTTATTCAAGACCAGTGGTGGGCATGTTTGTTTGTTTAAGGTAAAGGTAACCTGCTTGCATTTTTGAACATTTATTGAAATTCTCCAGTCGGCAAGCCATCGTTCTACAGATGTTAAGTGTCGGGATAGGAGTGCCGTGGCTTTTATTGGGCATTTCGAGCGACTGAGTATCGCGGTATCATCAGCGAACGTGGAGGTTGTTAGATTGTAGTCTATGGGGAAATCCGCCGTATACAGGGTGTATAAGATTGGACCCAGTACACTGCCTTGCGGCACTCCAGCTTCGATTGCGCAATCGCGTGAAGTGCTTGTATCGCATCTTATTGCAAACACTCTGTTATATAGGTATGACTTCAGTAGCTTATGTGTGTTTTGGGGCAACAGCTTGATTATTTTAAACAAAAGTCCATCGAGCCACACTCTGTCAAATGCCTGCGCGACGTCTAGAAAAATGGCTGTGCAGTATTCTCGATGTTCAAAAGCAGTACGAATTTCTGACGTGATTCGGTTGACCTGTTCGATGGTTCCATGTTTTTCTCTAAAGCCAAATTGATGTGTTGGAAGTGTGTTGTTTATTCTAAGATGAGGGCTAATCCGAAGGAGTAGCATTTTTTCAAACAGCTTTGAAAGACATGTTAGTAAGCTTATCGGTCTATATGATGATGGCTGCGTTTTATCTTTTCCTGGCTTTGGAATCATTACTATGGTCGACTTTTTCCATTTTTGAGGGAAGTATCCAAGCTTGGCGATTGCGTTGAACAACAGGCAGATGTGAAGAATAGCACACTTTGGGAGTTCAATGAGCATTCTTGGAGTTATTAGGTCGTAGCCAGGCGATTTTCTTGGGTTCAGTTGCTCTTTGATAACCTTTGCTAGTTCACATGGTCGGAATTCAAAGGGTTCTTGAGGATCTAGATTGGCTGCTATTAAAGGAGGGAGAATAAATGTGTTGGTAGAGGGATTTGGTCGGAATACATTTTGTAAATGGTCAGCGAAAGCACTGGCTCTTTCTTCATCACTTCGAAACCAGGTGCCAGAGGGACTTCGGAGTGGCATAATTGGCGCTATTGGAGTCTTTAGGTTTCTGTGAGCTCTCCAAAGAGGGTACTTAGTGCTGGTGGGAGAGAGTTGCTCGATATATGAACGTTGGCTGTTTTTTTCCTCTTGTTTGAGAGCATTGGTAAGCCTGCGTGTGGCTATCTTAAGCATGTGCTTAGTAATTGGTGATCTATTAGACTGCCAATCCCTTCGTAGGCGTCGTTTATCTAATACCAGCCGCTCGATTTCGCGATTAGTTTTGATGTAGTTTGGTTTTGCATACGTCACTGGCGGGGTTGAAGCCTTTGCAGCCGAAACTAAAATGTTTTCAAGAGTTTCCGTTGACTTGTCTATATCCTCCTTTGTAGATAATGCCGTCGTTAGTTCTATGTGTGAACAGACATACTTTTGATACCTTGGCCAGTTTGTTCTAAAATTTGTGAGTCTATACGGTGGGTCGACGATGTGGGGGCGAGTTAGCATATTTAGAAAAACAGGTGAGTGATCTGATGATAAATCTGCTAGTGCTTCGGCGGTGACCATGTTGCGGGGGACATGTTTAGTAATTGCAAAATCGATCAGGTGTAATAAACCAATATATGCCACCAATTGAGAACACGTGTTTTCCTTGCAGTTGGGTGCAGCCGTCAGGCCACCTTTTTATTTCTTCTTATCTCTTCGAGTAGCAGAAACGGTTCTGCCCGCTTAACCTCTACAGAGTGTCTAATCTTACCTAAATACTGCGACTGCGCCGCCGTCGACAGCGGCAGAAGAGCAGCGTATATATATATATGTATAAGAGAGAGAGAGAGAGAGCTTATGCGCATATATGGCCAGCGGCCAGCGTGGGGATGCTGACTTAGCTTAAAGCATAAATGGGTGATCTTATATCACGCTCACTTGAGACATTTATTTATGCAATGCAACTAAGTGTTGCTGTGTACTTATAGGTACAGTGTACCCTCGATATATGCACATACTACACCTCCCCTCTTTTTTAAAATAACGTAAAGAAATGAAGTTATTTTCTATCAACTATATTACCATTATAAAATAAAAATTACTTAAATATTATTTTTAATGAATTAACATTATTTATGATATAGAATTTTTAAATGAATAAAGAAAAAATATGTATGTATTTTGAATTAATAAAAATTCGATTATATCTATGTCTTTGTTATATTGTTTTGGCTGATCAGGCCGTTATTTAAGTTTTATTATGAAAGGTTTGGCATTGATTGCCCTTTTTTTTTTTCATTCTATTTGTGCTTTTTTAGCCTATCTTTATGTACTATTTGTTGTTTCTTACTTCCTGTTTTAATGGTTATATTGTCATTTATTCCTATATCTACTACGTCATAAGGACCTTCATATCTTTTATCTAACTTATGACCTGTTTCTTTTCTAAGTAATACTTTATCTCCTATTTTTAATTCGAAATTATTTGTATTCCTATCATATCTTAATTTTCTATCCGCTTTTGCTTTTTCTAACATTCTTCTTGCTCTGTTGTACGACAATTCTAGTCTGCATTTAAGCTCTTTAGAGTAGTCGTCTAAGTTGTATATTGGGTCTATTTTGTTTATCTTACTGAAATCTTTGAATTGTCTGGGTAGTCTGCCAAATACTAGTTCGTATGGGCAATAGTCATGGACTATTGAGGGTGTTGTATTGAAGCAATAAGTGAAATATGGTAACCAAATGTCCCAATCACTTTTGTTAACCGATATGTATGAACGTATATATTCATTAAAAGTTCGGTGGCTTCTTTCTATTGTTCCTAAAGTTTGATGATGGTGAGCGCTAGATGTTAGATTTTCTATATGCATATATTTGCATAATTCATTCATAAGTGAATTTTTGTATTCCGTACCTTGATCTGTAATGAACGTCTTCATTGGACCGTACTTCAGTACAAATAATTCAAATATAGCCTTTGCAACTGTTTTAGCACTTTTATTTGGTGTTGGAATAGTTACTAAAAACTTGGTTAGATCGCATATGATTGTAACTGCATACTCATTTCCGTCTTCCGATTTCGGTAGTGGACCAATGGTATCAATTAAAACAGTATCAAATGCTGTTGCTGGCGTTGGCATCAATGTTAATGGAGTTTTCGTATGTGTTGTAATTTTGGCTTGTTGACATTTCAAACAAGTCTTTACATACTTTGAGATTGTCTTGGTCATCTGGGGCCAATAATAAAATCTTTTGATTTTTGACTGGGTTCGCGAAATACCAGTGTGGCCTCCTTCTATAGGATCATCATGGAATTTTGTCAAAATTTCTTTAATCTGAGCTTCGTCATTTTTGTCTATAATTATCACCTTTTGTAGAATAGCTAGTTCTACTTTTTCGAGTACTCGGTTGCCCTTTATTTTAAATTCATTTAGTGATACAAATTGGAACATCTGTTCGCTTGGTGATATTCGCATTTTTGTTATTTTATGCATTCCGGCTTTTGAAATAAGCCTTTGAAAGAATTGATTTAGATCAAATGTTTCATTAGAATACAAGTCATCAACATCAAAGCGTGAAACAATTGTTTTTCCTCGTTTTAATAAACACTTGTGTTTATCTATTTTGATTAAAACATATTTCTTTGTGTCATTATTATTGACAACTTCATAGACTTTGGGCTTTTCTATTGTTTGCTCTTTTTCCTCTTGTATTTTGACTATTGCTTCGTCCTTACAGGAATTTTCCTGTTTAGCTTTTGATCTGGTGGTAACTTTTAATATTTCTCTGTTGATTGTTTTCAGATCTTTTATTGTTATGCGAGACAAGGCGTCCGCAATATGGTTATCTTTCCCCTTAAGATATTCTACAGTAAAGTCATACTCTTCTAAATCCAGCCTCATACGAGTGAGTTTTGAACTTGGATTTTTCATAGAGAATAGGTATGACAATGGTCTATGATCGCTTTTTACCATGAAATGCTTGCCATATATGTATGGTCGAAAATGATTTATGGCCCAATGAATGGCCGTTAATTCTTGTTCTGTAGTGGACTTATTACTTTCACCTTGAGTGAACATTCTTGAAGCGTATGCCACTGGAAGTTGTTGACCATTGTGATCTTGTGTAAGTACCGCTCCGCATGCCTGTTTACTAGCATCGGTTGTTATGCAAAATTCTTTACCGAAATCTGGGTACTGTAGTAATGTTGGTTTCATTAATTCTGTTTTAAGGTATTCGAATGCATCATTGCATTCTGCTGTCCATTCGAATTGAACATTCTTTTTACAAAGCCTCGTTAAGTGGCGTGAATGATCAGAAAAATTTTTAATGAAACGTCTGTAATAATTACAGAAGGCTACGAAACGCCTAGCACTGTCGGCATCTGTTGGTATAGGATATTTTTCTATAACTTCATATTTGGTGTCATCTGGGAGTATACCTTTATCGGTACATTTGTGACCCAAATATGTTACTTCTTTCATAAAGAAAGAACATTTCCCTGGATGTAGTTTCAAATTATGTCGTCTACATAGCTCGAATACGTTAGTCAAATTTTTGAGCATATGTTTTTCTGAACAACCTATTACTACTAAGTCATCCATATATAGAAATGCTTGCGATGGTTCAAGACCAGAAAATGCAAGTGTCATCATACGTTGGAAGGAGTTTGGTGCTACTTTCAGTCCGTATGGTAATCGCGTGAAGCGATATGAGCCATTGGCTGTTGAAAATGACGTTATATCTCTATACCTTTTTTCTAGTTCTATCTGGTGGAATCCAGACATTAGGTCGAGACATGAAAAATACTTTGCTCTTCCTAATTGATCAAGAATATCTTCTATTCTTGGAAGTGGAAATTTGTCTGATAATAGTTTCTTATTTATTTGACGATAGTCAACTGCTAATCGCCATCTTTTTTCCGTGGAATTCGGAAGTGGTTTCTTTGGAACCAAAAGTAATGGACTATTATATTCAGACATTGATGGTTCAACTATTCCATCATCTATTAATTTTTTTACCTGTCTGGCGATTTCTGGTTTTTGGCTATCTGCCATGCGATAGTTTTTTATATAGACCGGTGTTTTTTCCCCTAATCTGAGTTTTTGTTTGTAGAAATTGTTAGCCGATATTGGTTCTGTTTCTAGACCAAAAATATCGCTAAACTCGGTGCATAACTTAGTTAGTTCATTATTGAATTGTTTAGGGAATCTTAATTGTTTTAAAATTTCTTCAGTTCTATTTTCCTTTTCTACTGGTGTTGTAAAAATGTCATAGTCTTTCATTGATTCGCATTTGATCTTCGCGCTATCTATTATGGCGTCTTTATTATTTGTATTTATAATGCGAATCAATGCGTTTTTGCTATCGGCAATGGTGCTTGCTACTATTATACCTGGTTGCAGCTCCTGATTTGGTACTACCACCGTTTTTTCGTTAGTGAGTAATTTGACTTGTCTGATTACTTCGCATCTAGCTGGCAATAAGAGTGTGTTGGAGTCTAAGTTATGTGTAATTGGTACACTAATCTGTCTACTGAAGTTATTGGGTCTTATTGTGAACCAGTCTTTGTTATTTTGAAACTCTAATACGCAATTGTATTTCTTGATAAAATCTATTCCGATTATGCCATCGCATGGTATCGGAAAATTCTCAGGTACTACATGAAATTCATGTGGCACTAGAACATCCTGCATGCGTATGTCAAGATCTACTGTACCTATAGACTGTATGGTTCCTTGCCCAATACCTGTAATATTTGATATATTACTGAAATTTATATTATTATATTCCTTTGCTTTGGCTTTTAGCAATGAAATTTCTGCACCTGTGTCTATTAGTAATGTAAGAACTGTGTTTGTTTCATGGTTTTTTGTCTTAATGAAAATACTCAGATTTAGGTTTACTTTAAACACTTTTACTGTTGATCGCTTAAGGGGGTCTGGCTGTTTTCCGATTGTACGTTACGCACATTTCGGTTGTTATTATTATTCTGACTTTGGTTACCCCTTCGGTTACCTCCGTCTCTGTTATTACCGTGGCCGCGGTAGCCTCCGCGACCTCTGTTGTTATTATTATAACCTTGGTTATAATTCTGGTTATAATTATGGTTATAATTATTTCTGCCTCTACCACGATAGTAGGCATTATAATTACCACGTCTATTATTCCCATTATAGAATAAGACTGTATTTGAATTGCCGGTTATTTCTGTACTGCAATGTAGGTATTTTTCCATTGCGTCGTTGAATGTACTAAATGTACCTGCAGTTAAGATCATTTTAAGTGCCTCGTTGGCACAGTTTTTGGTCATTGCTGATATCGACTCTTTAGTCGCGAATTTGTCAGCATTATCGGCGTCTAATCCGCCGTCTATGTAAGCTGCCTCGAGCTGCTTACGCATACTGTCTATTTCTGTAACATACTGAGACGCGGTCTTGCCTCTTTGTTGGGCATTTATTAATTTGGCCTTTATAACGTCAGGCGATTCGCCTTTTACGTTTGCCTGCAATATGGTAATTATTGCCTGTATCGTTGTCGCATGTTCTACTTTATAGTTTAATGGGCCAATAATTTTGGTCTTTATGACCTCTACTGCTAAAGTTTCTTGATCTCCTTTAGTTAGATCCGTCAACTTAAGTGCTGTCACAAACCTGTTTAAATGGAGTTTCTTACCATCGAATTCAGGTACTGTGGCAGATACCTGTTTAACGTATGCTCTCTGAGCTTCTAATGCGTTGGCCATGTTTCTTGTATTTGGTTGTACGGTATTAAATTTTAATTCTTCTATTGATTCGATATCGCTTTCGATATCTAAATCTTCTAACGGCTGCGACTCGTCCAAGTCTCTTAACTGGCTTTCGTCGAATTCTGCTATTTTGGTTAGTTCTGTTGGGACTTCTATTATAATACTGTGTCTAACGCTGGTATTATGTAGTCTTTTACCAAATGAACTGAGAACTTTGAAGCATTGGACTTTATGTTCTTCAGTGAGTTTGCTTTTGTTTGTTACTATTAGGTTTTGTAATGTGTTGTATTGTGTTATCAATACCTTTATGTGAAAAATAAGCGTCTGAGTTTTGATCAGCGCGGTTTTATTAATACATTTATAGGATTTATCAAAAGCATCTCTAATATTGTTTATGGATATGGTTAAGTTTAGCCATTCCATGTATGTACCTTTTAGCGATGTAATCGCACTTGTACCTTTTTGGTGTAGTTTCTATTAGATTTTGTCTAAATCATTGGCTCGACTCATGTAAGTCTTTTCAACGATCTTTTGTGAAACTGATAAAGTTTTAAGGCCAGGTTAAAAGGCTGATAGGATAACTAAAATCAAAAATAGTAAGTACATTGAATTTAACTGTGGGGTTGTATCCACGACTTATGTCCCATTTTGATATGGGGAAAATTAGTCTTTATTTGTATATCAAAAGTACAAATAGAATTTTAACTTTGAGAATTGGTCAATTATTGTTATCTCGATCAGATATAAATATAGCTCGAAATTTTAATAGGTCTAAACTGTTGTTAAACATATTTTTACTTGATAGATGAATTCATTATACTCAGTTTACATCGGTTGCAATTTGCAATTTTACAATATTATTACTTATTTTAAGTTTAGGACTGAGTATAATGTGTTAGTTATGAAATGGGTCCCTGATAAGTTAGTAATTTTGTTGCAGCGGAAACCGCATCGACAACATTAATATAATATTTGGGCGGTTGAGGCTATGGCGTATAACGCAGCCCGCCGCTTTACTTCGCACCACGAAGTTGTTGATTGATGGCTGCAAGGCGCTCTTTGTAGCGCTGCCGGTCTTCCTCATTAGTTGCCGTCTTCAGTAGTTCGATGTTGAGCCTCCGGGCGCTGAGCAACTTAATCCGGCGGCCACCCCTCTTCTTTTTAGGTGGCTGCTCCCTCGCTGCAGTCCGTGCCTTGTACTCTTGTATGGTCAAGGGCTTTGGTCCCGCGGACGGATCTACCTCTATTACCTCTTTGATACTTGGCAGATCCCTTTGCTCGACAGGAGCAGGGTGTTCGAACGTCTGCTTGGTAGACATTCGCTGTTGTCATGTGCGGCGCGCCGGTGGAATCCTTTATCCTTTATCCTAATCCTACCCTCGCAGGATGCCGTGCTAATTGCTGTTGCGGCTTACAATGGTCGAGGGCAGTCTTTCATGCAGACGTCTGGTCTTTTCGGCTTGGGTGATGTTGAATTTTCAGTTATTTCTTCATTGATTATTTCTATTTTTGCTGAGTGAGTTGTGGTATTCGGCTTTCTTTGCTGGAGGTTTTCTTTCAGAAAGTCTAATTCGGCAGTTAATTTCTGTGCCGTTGCCCATGGGGGCGGTGTTTTATTTGTATATCATAGCCACTTAATATGTGCTATACCTTTATTTTTGATTTCCTGACATCCGCGTTTGCCCATTACCACACTCTACTCACTCAGTATTTTTGTTTCTTTTTTTTTCATCAGTGTCCCGTCTCTAGGTCTCCCGCACTGGTGTAAGGGGCGGCCTGCCTCTCACACCTGTTGTCGCTGTTTAGAATTCCCAAATCAAATCGGCAATATTAGCAGCATTTCCTCAGTAATCCGAAGATTGCAGGTTCGAGTCCTGTCACGGTCGCCATGTAATAAACCAATATATGCCACCAATTGAGAACACGTGTTTTCCTTGCAGTTGGGTGCAGCCGTCAGGCCACCTTTTTATTTCTTCTTATCTCTTCGAGTAGCAGAAACGGTTCTGCCCGCTTAACCTCTACAGAGTGTCTAATCTTACCTAAATACTGCGACTGCGCCGCCGTCGACAGCGGCAGAAGAGCAGCGTATATATATATATGTATAAGAGAGAGAGAGAGAGAGCTTATGCGCATATATGGCCAGCGGCCAGCGTGGGGATGCTGACTTAGCTTAAAGCATAAATGGGTGATCTTATATCACGCTCACTTGAGACATTTATTTATGCAATGCAACTAAGTGTTGCTGTGTACTTATAGGTACAGTGTACCCTCGATATATGCACATACTACACAGGTCTGGGATTTTTCTTGGGTCTGCTGGCCAGTATGTAGGCTTACCCGGGGATACATAGTCTAGCTTGTTTTCTGGCTTCGTAAGCGCATTGTACAATTGCTTACCCTTTGGCGACACAAGTCGAGATCCCCAATGGGTGTGCTTGGCGTTATAGTCACCCGCTGCGATGAACCTGTCACCTAGTGTGTTAAAGAATTCCATGAATTGATCCTCAGAGATTGGAAAGCGCGGTGGGCAGTAGACTGCGGCTAGAGTCGTTGAACCATTGTTGAGTTGTAAGGCTATGGACGTAGATTGTAAGTAGTTTTTGTCAAAATTGTTTAAGTGGTGGTGTTTTATGCGATTTCTGATGAGTATTCCAGTGCCTCCATGAGCTTTACCATCTGGATGATTTGTACCATAGAACAAGTATCCTGGTATATGAAAATTGTTTTTATTTGTGAGGTGCGTTTCTGATAGTAGCATTACGTCGATGTTTTTTTCGTAAATGAACTGTGTGAGCTCTTGTGTATGCCGTGAAACGCCATTTGCGTTCCACAGAGATATCCGTAGGGAAGCCATTATGGGGATTTTGAAGATACAAGAAGTTGAATCAGGATATTTTGGTTTTTCATGAGCTCTTGCAAAGTATTTTGCATGAACGTCATGAAGTCTTTCATGCTTTGCTGTAGGGATAGCATCATAGCTTCGATGCCACTTTGTTGTGTTTGTTGGATGTTTGTCGGTGTATGTTCGGAATGAGCAGTTCTTGTCGGTGGGGCGGGCACTTCTAGTCCGGATTTTAGGGCGCTAGCGAAAGAAATTGTTGGAGTAGTGCTTGGGACAGTTAGGGGTGGTTGAAAAATCGGTTGCGGAGAGTAGAAATTGACTTTGTTGTATGTATGTGCTGTGGCAATACGTTTGTTTAGGCGGCTCTTCAATTCTTTGTACACCACACAGCCTCTGTAGTTTGCAGTATGTTTTTCCCCGCAGTTACTGCATTTCTTCACAGACTTATCGTCCTTGTTTTTGGGGCAGTTTGCGGTAGTATGAGGTTCGCTACAGACAACACATACGGACTTAAGGGTGCAGTATGCCTTGGTGTGGCCGTATTCTTGGCAATTAGTACATTGAACTGGATTGATACGTTTGTGCGGCTCCTCCACGGTGATCCTCCGATGTAGCAAGTACTGTAAATTGTATATTGGGTGCACTTCGTTTTTCTTTAGTGCCTGGAGCTCTGGTTCGAGTTCTATTTTGAATAGTGGCTGCGGAACTTTGTCTTTGTTTAAAATATTAATAGCTGTCTTTGCAGAAAAGTTTTTGGCCTTCAGAGCCTCAATTATCTCAGCTGGTGTCACTGTTGCTTCAATGCCCTTAAGTACTACCTGTAGCCCTTTGCAACTTTTTAATTGGTATGTGTAGTAGTTTTTACCAGCATCATTTAGGTATTTAGTCACTATACGGTGGTCTGCTTCTGTTTGGATCTGTAGTTTTATTTCATGAATATTTCCTTTTTTAAGTGGGATAATGTGGAACTTGCTGTCACCAATCAAAGCAACGAGTTTATTTACAAGTGCATTTGTACTTTGTTCTCGTATGAAAATTGGTGGAGGCCTGGTCTTTTTTGGTTCCCCTACCGTTTTTTCGTTGGGTTGTTCGGTCGCAGAATCAGCCAAGATAGCATATCGGTTTGAATTATTTACTGCAGAGTTTTCATTGCCGTTGTTGGTTCGATTGATTTTGGGTTGATTACCTGCCTTATTGTTTTGAGGGCTGAGCTTTCTCTTGATTTGGATGTAGCGATCCATGCCAGTCTGCACAGTCGAAATCGACTTCTGCTTTTGTTTTGATTCTTCTTTACGTGCATTATTGTTGTTGCAAACGGTCAGTGCTGCTGAATTATTTACAGCTGGCACAGCGATAATTAGTTGGGCCGCTGACGAAGTTGATGTTGTGGCAGTTGCCAGTGAGGTCACTGCACTCGTTATTGCAGTGTTACAGTTACCCGGGACGGTCGTTTGGCGCTGCGAGAGGAGCGGGGTAGGAGAGGCGGTCTCTTCGCTCCACGACTTGTGAGCCGAAGCAGGCAGAGAGGGAGAGCAAGAACGCGGTCTGTCGTTCGCTGAGGGCAAAAGTTTCGAGTTAGTTGAAGGTGAGGGTGCTCGATCACCGATTTGCGGTGAGACGAAAGAAAAGTATGCATTGTTGCGTTGTAAAGAGAGCCGGCGCTCGTCTTGTTCACATTGTCGCTGAGAACGTATGTCGTTTTGATTCATTGTTCTAAGTCCACATATAACAATTACCAGAACAATATGGAATAATTATTTATTTTAGTAAATAATTACTATAGTCAATAATTGTTAGTTGTGCAAACTGCACTTTACACTTTGTGTTTAACTTTCACTATACTGTTGTAGTTTTTAGAACTTGCTATTCGTAGCTTGAAAGAAACACGTCTCCACCCGAAGACTGTGGAATGCCGAACTGACAAAAAATGAATAACGATTAAGGTTAATTACTATTGATTCTGGATATTACAATAAGCCGGCTGGTCAAAGCCGTTTTTTCTTTGGTGCTTTTGTCAGCCGGCCAAAATTGTTGGAAAACGTCAACTCTTGAAATTTGAATGATTAATTTGAACCTATTTTCGGAGGGCCGCCACCAAAAAGGGAAAACCAAATCTCTGCGTTAACTGTGCCAAATCGCTTGACTTGGCAGAGATTTTGCCCTAAAGAGATGGCTAATTTCGCTGGCACAAATTTGTTACAATCAAAAGCCGAAAACGAGAAACGAGAACGATGAGCCCACGGCTGGAAAAAAGGCCAACCGAGCAGGCAAAAAAAAAAAAAAAAAAAAAAACAACAACAACAATGAATATTAGGCAAAACAAAAGGAGCAGCATCATTTATCATAACGACGTGAGGCAACTAAGAAACGATTCACACAAAGATACGGATGCGACTGGGGGATTCCAGGGGGTTCGCAGTTTCCAAGGGGTGTTGCCAGTTGGGCTGGAGACATGGCTCAAAAGCATGTTAAATGTTGACATGTGGTGGGCGGTCGTTTTGGGGGTGGTGCCCAGAGCTTGTAAGCGAGATTGTTGTGCGTGATAAGCCGGGCGAAGGGGTCGAAGTGGGGAGCTTAGAAGGCGGTTCCCGGCAGGCGCCGATCATTTGTTTTATTTATTTTTCGATTTGGCCACAAACTGCACAAAAGAGCCGGAGCGGATTGGAAGCCAATGCAGCCACAGTGACATATTAGCCATTAGATGGGGGAAACCGAAACCCAGGCGCAAACTGATGTGGTGTAGCCTCGAATATTGGCTGGCTGGGGTTGCAGAGCCAGAGGTTCAATGCGGTTACGGTGCAGATGGAGTCGCAGCGCCATCATTTATCATCTATTGCAATTTTGTTTGCCTGCTAGGATTGGACAAGATAAAAGACGCCTGAGATACCCAGAGGGTTGTCCATCTGCCCCACGTTTCAGACTGTTTGCTTAAGCAAAATTACTTGTAGTCACAGCCTGAGCCTGGTATATTTGTCAAATGGAGATAATGGCGGAGCAGAAGCCCCGGAGTTGATGAAGGAATACGACAGTAAATCGAAGGTGTTGCAATCGCACCAGTTTCCATAAATTGCCCACCACTTACGATTCATTTATAAACATCAGTGATCTATCTTCCTTACACAAGCCATTTATCTTTAAAAGTCCTACAAGTTAATACGAAGTTAAAGCTGGCTTTTGTTGGTAGAAATCACCACAGAAACATTGGATAGAGTTCAATTACATCCATCTATCTGTTAATTTCAAGCCTTGAAACTGCATTTATTTTAAATAAATCAGCATCGTTAACCTCAAATGGTGCATTTGCAAAGCAAATACTTGCGCCCTTTACCCTTTGGAACACCCCTCTTTAGATCCACCACTCCCTGGCCAGAAAAAGAACCCAAGTTATGAGATGGTCACTGCCAAAGCGCTGAACCCGAAGAGTGACCCCGGCGAAAACTCTAATTTTTTGCCGGCCTTTGTTTAGCTTTGGGAAAAATCAGCATAGGAAATCGGCACAGCGGAAAGCACTTCACGAATTGCAACGCTAATTACATGAAAATGGAAACCGAAACGTAGACATTTTTCGTTTTTTTTTTTTTTGTTTTTCTTTCAATTTTTTATTTTGGAATTCGAGTGTCTCCGGCCAGGCGGTTGGGCTGTTCTATGTGGATACTACTCCGCTCCTTGGAAGCGGTGTAACAATGGTCACGACTGTGACTCTGAGCAGTAGCAAGCTATTAAAAAGTTGCAAAAAACACTCGCAACGACAGCATCATGACTGCACGCTCCGAAAAATTCGACATACGATATGGGAGACCCTCGACGCCGCCACCACTACCATCACATCTCTGAGCGGCTCCTCATCGCAGGCACGCCCACACCGAGAGAAATTCCATCGCTTTTCGCACCAAAGATCCTTATTATAATGCAAGCAATCACCCATTTTAATTATGTGAACTTAACTGTAAGAAATCATGATAAAATAATAATATCTTTATGCTGTTGAGTTCTATTAGCGACTCCTTGTCCTTGCAATGGAAAATGAACCACCTTTGATTACATTTCATGTAGATTTGAAAAGATTACATTGCCGTTTTCTCTCCATGCACCACCAAAGGCAGCCAGTTATGAACATGGCGGATAATACGGGCACAAAAAGGTTAAAAAAGTTCAAGAGCCACCCGCGCTGGGCGCATGCAAGTGACATTTGCTCGTGACATGAGGTAGACGACAGCGTATCCACTTCAAGACGCGGCCCTCGACAATCCCATATACCATATACCATATCCAAGTCCCATCCCCACCCCCATCGGCATCTGCGAGCACCTTATAAAAATGCAATAGAGCGGCAACTTTCACGTGAACCTGTGAACTCTTGGCATGGGCATGGGCATGGGCATGGGCATGGGCCTGGGCCCAAGTGACGACTCTTGGCCGGGACACATCTTTCTGGCCTCGGTGAAAAGGGTCAATGGAAGCGTGTCTGAGGCTGAAAAGCTGACTGCCTGACTGCTTGCCTGCCTGCCTTAGGGAAATTGCGATGGGGACAGGACGCGTTGCATTTGATTAAGTCATGGGCGCTATTTTTAAAATGCTGCCGAGGAATTTGTCGTAGCCGCAGCAGCTCGGCAACAGCAACGTGCAACATGTTGCACATAGCAAAGGAAGTTGCTGGCAGGGCCCATTGGGGAGCCAAGTCTGCAGGGCCCAAGTAAACCATGCACAGGGAAAAAATATGTAAACTAGTATGTTTAGAAGTAACTACACATCTTTGCAACATATTAATATTAGGTAAATACCATCCTACGAAATCATTTGAATCACGAACCTACAATTGTCTATATCAATATTGTAGGTATTGTAGAAAGAGAGATTTTTCTAGAAGTGGATGTGTATACCCGCATGTCTGACACAATTTATACGCCACCCAGTTGAGCCATTTGCCGGGTCTGCCTTCACCATAGCCCTCGCCATCGCCTTGGAGCACATATACTGCATACTATAGTTCTTCGTCTAGGGCGATGTCTGGACTGAAAGTCGGTCTACCTACAAGCTCGCTGATTTTTATTGTTATTGCCAGTTGTCAAAGGAAGTGCGCGTGGCGTTCCTCCTCTCGGGTGTTCCAGCGATTTAAGTAAATTATTTCCTGGGCCGCAGTTTGCCAGTTTTATTTGGGGGAAAGTTGAATGCACTGAATGCCCCCAAGTGGCAGTCGAAAATTGGGCAACGGCCGAGTGCCGTTGTCAATCAATGTGGCTTCACTTCACATTCGGTTTGTGGGGTCCCAGGAGACAGGTTAGGACGATCCGTGGAATCAGTTCGAAGCTACCTGCTGGCCTCATTATCATTAGCATAAGACGTCATAACAATCCAAATGAGTTGGCAATCGCGGCCAGACATCTCGGAAAAAGAGGGAATAAGACTAAAACAAATAAAAACACTACTGGAGATGCTTCATTAACTCGGAGAATCGGCCTGGTCAAACCGCAATCAGCCAGGCAGGTAATCGAAGTAAAGGGCACAAATCCCCCACACACATGGGTTACTTTGTTTGTCTTACCTTGTTCTTGTTTTGCCAACCTCAGATCGTCGCTGTTCCATTGCCGCTTCTCCCTAAATCCAGTTCGTGCTGTTGTTCTACATAGATTTCCAGAAGATACAGATACAAGAGATGATAAACTCGAAAATAGTTTCCAAGGAATTCCCTGAACTCGAGCGCTCGTCCGTGTTTATTTATATAAAATGTTGCCGGCGACCGTCTGTGGATCGGGTTGAGCAAACAAGCCTCTGGAAAAACTCATTGCACTGAGTGCATTCAGATAGATTTACATACAAAGTACTGGATGAGTTTGTTTTATCAACGACCATTGGTAATGGTAATGGTCCCAAGGAGGAAATGGAAAGTGCACGTGTTCAGTTTATAGAAAAATAAATACGATAGCTTGTTGGGGATTTGATATTTATGATATGATTATTTCTCAGTTACTTCAACCACACCCTGCATTCAGTGCATCACATTTCTGTTCTCATCGTATCTTTCATAACTAATCGAGAATTTTCCTTTACTTTCAGGCGTCTCTGCTGAGGTTTACTACGTTCGCGAAGGTCATATAAATAACTACGCTTTGAACTTCATTGTACCAGTTCCGGCGAATGTCAAGGACATTAGTTTCACCTGGCAGTCGCTGGCGGGGCGTGGCCTTCCCTACAGCATCAATGTGGTCAGCTCCGATCAGGAAGTGCTTCCTCGACCGGCGATCAATGTGTCACACAGTGGGGAAATCCCCACGACCATACAAACCTGGTCCATTGCCCTCAAGTGCAGCGGATTGAAAGCGGCGGAGGTGGATGTGACTGTCAGCCTGGAAGTGGTGCTCAACCGGTCACTGAACAATGTAACTCATCTGGTGTTTCGGAGGAAGAAGATCTGTCTTATGAATGACAGTGCCGAGGATTTGTCGGAGGATGTGGACGATCCCCAGTTGCTGGAGACCGTAATGTTACCACCCACTGGATTGATCACCCTGGTCGTTGGTGTTTCTGTGGCCATGGGATCTGTGTGCCTGCTCCTCATGATTGCCTATTGCGTCAAGGGAGCAGCCAACAAGAGGCAGCATCATCAACACGGAGGACAGCCCATGAGGACTTCGAGCTTTCAGAGACTAAATACCCATCCGCCCTGCCAGTCTTCCATGGGATCGGCTGCTTATATGACGCCTTCGATTATAGCTCCAATTCATGGCTCCTCCTTGCCACGGAAAGTTCCAGTTTCCGTAGAGCAGCAACATCCGGAGGAGCTTCATCGCCGAATTTCCGAGTTGACCGTGGAGCGCTGCAGGGTACGACTATCGAGTCTCCTGCAGGAAGGAACGTTTGGACGAGTTTATCGTGGCACCTACAACGACACTCAGGATGTTCTGGTCAAAACGGTGGCCCAGCATGCTAGCCAAATGCAGGTGCTTCTCCTTCTCCAGGAAGGAATGCTGCTCTATGGCGCCTCTCACCCTGGAATTCTCTCGGTTCTCGGCGTTTCCATTGAGGATCACACCACACCGTTTGTCCTCTATCCCGCTCTGAACAATACCCGCAACTTAAAGCAATTCCTGCTGGATCCAGCTTGTGCTCGCACTGTGACCACCATCCAAATTGTGATGATGGCCTCGCAACTGTCCATGGCATTGGATCATCTGCACAGCCATGGAGTGGTGCATAAGGATATTGCCACAAGGAACTGCGTGTAAGTACTAAACAAAATTTTGGAATTCTTGTCTCACTTTTCCCGTAAATAGAGCATTTAAAATGGTGAATGAAATATTTGAAAGTCTAACCTAGGATCGTTTTATATTCCTTTCTAGTATTGACGATCAGCTGAGGGTGAAGCTCTCCGATAGCTCCCTGTCCCGCGATCTCTTCCCCTCGGACTACAACTGCCTGGGGGACAGCGAAAACAGGCCAGTTAAGTGGATGTCCCTGGAGGCACTGCAGCACAAACAGTTCTCCGAGGCCAGCGATTCGTGGGCCTTCGGAGTTCTGATGTGGGAGTTGTGCACCTCCGCTAAGCAACCCTACGCCGAGGTGGATCCTTTCGAGATGGAGCACTATCTCAAGGACGGGTATCGTCTGGCCCAGCCCTTCAACTGCCCCGATGAGCTGTGAGTATTCGAGTCGATAGAGATCTTAATCGATGGTTTTACTAATTCAATGGTCATTCTCTTATCTTTTCATTTAAGGTTTACGATCATGGCCTATTGTTGGGCCCTGTTACCTGCCGAGCGGCCGACCTTCGCCCAGCTGCAGTCTTGTCTCTCCGAATTCTATTCACAAATCACGCGCTATGTCTAGGACAAAGGTCATCAATGTCATCCGCATGGGAATCGGCTCTTTTGAAGAGTTAAGGAGTTTAGGCTTAGTTGAATAAAGTCCTCTAGCTTACTCCACTTTGTTATGACAAGATTTGCCAAATCGAATGTTTAGCCCTTCCTTGGTCCAGCATCTGTACATATAGTTTACACATTCAGCTCTTTAAGTAACTATCTTTAAGCTTACTCTACGATAAACTCAACTCTTACCACTTAGATGAAATACATAGTTCAGCTTGCACAGTTCTCCTTGTAATCCATCAACACTAGCTAAAACAAAGGCCGAAATCAAATATAGTGATATTTATAAATAGAGATAGCGATGTCTATAAGATTACACATACATATTTATGATGCATATAATACATGTTGTATGTTTAGCATTTTTGACAATTTACCGTTTATACGAGAGATCAAACATGATATACAAATATATACACACATATATACACTCATATATATGCCAAAACAATTCCAGCAATTACCAATTTGTTTTTATGCGATTTTATGGTTTCGTCGTTAAGGTTTTATCACCGTTCTCCGAAGGGTTCTTTTCCAGCTCAGGTCACGCCTTCGTCCTTGAGCCTTGAGGTCGGGACTTAGGCTGTCTCCCACACTTTTCCGGTGAAAATCGTCCAGGCAAATGAAGGAAATTTACGGCTTTCCTACTCGAAGGCACCGAAGCAAATGGCCGAGCAGCAAAGTTACGTTCACGCACACAAATTAGCCATAAATTTTAATTTTACATGACAATGTTTCTGGGCTCGAGTGAGGACGAGGAGAAGGAGGTGCGGGGATATAACCTGAAAAGAATTTTCCCAGCGACCCTGGCAGATGAATCAATTTTTCTTCTGCCTGCCAAGCCACCTTAAACTCGATGTGTGTCCTTGGCAGCGTGGATGAGCGCGGAGATATACGACTATAACCTGGTGCTGGGAACAGTATGTAGCCCGCAAATAGCATGTGCTACACATGTCCGTCGTCCTTCGGCTATTGTGTTTGTGCTCGTGGGCGGACGTCCTTACACTTCGAAAGCCATTGCCAGAGAAACGACGACGACATATCGTAAATATTTTGACAGAATCGCCTTTTGCTTTCGTCTTGGCGTTGTGGCCATTGTGTTGCCAGCATCAACTTCCTTTATCCTTGGCACCTGCTGTCCCTAAACAGGACAACATCAACAACCACAGTTGCCCCGTTCCTCCTGGTAATCCGCCTGTTTGTGCGACTTGACCCGCTCCGTTTGCCTGGCATTTCTGGTTATAGCCTTAAGCGGCTTTAAACTTGCTGCCTGTTGCTGTTCGTGTTGCTGCTTGGCTTGTTTGGCTTGTCGTCATTGCTGCTAATATATATTAACCCGAACGGAACAACAGGGCTAACATTACGTATGCGATCCCCCACCGAAACGCAAACACAGTCGACTTGAGCACATAGTGTGTTTATAGTACCAACTTTATACTTATTAGTTGGTAATGTGGCATGTTGACTGCAGTCCAGGGACAAAATCGAGATGATGGCCAAGTGGGGAGACGATAGGTGAAGACATTCACAGTGCACTTGCGGGCCAACTAGTTAACTATTTTATGAATGTGGATTTAGGGTAAATAGTACAGAATACCTAACTAAATTATATCTCCTTATTTTGCACACATACATCTTTGAATGTGGGTGGGTACTGATACTTGAAAATACATTTACCATGTGCCAGTGCAAAAAATTTAATCATTTTATCTGCATCGTATATTCGTCTAGACAGCTCCTTGTAGAGATTCCGGCATGAAAATCTTAAAGTGATCGCTTCCGAAATCCGTCCATTGTAAATTTTGCCTTCCACCCATCGAGATTTCCCCCTGTAAACAAGCTTCGCAGACAATAAGCAAAATACTGACTTGCATTTCCGGCTTCTGTTGGGGCGCCAACGCCAGACAAGTCCCACCAACATTGATTCCATTCGGAGGAACAGTTCCTGGCCCAGCCCCACCTCATCAATGCCGATGTACGTTTTCGAACATTTCCCGGGAAGTTGAAAGGGGGCTTGTGGTGCCACCATTTCCATTTCACATGGCCATGCGATTTCCATGTTACATCCACGTCGGACTCAAGTGGCAGCCACGCCCCCGAGTTCCCCCAATTTCCCCCATCTACTGCTCGGCATAACCCTACCACCCGCACTCGCATCGGTGATAATTTAAAAAGTTTATATGGCCAAACTGCCACGGATTGCCAGTGCTGCCGTTGCCTTGCACCATTCTAATGACAACTTAAATAAACATCAACAATGGGGCATTGCGAGGAAAATTGTTGGGGAAAATCCAGCCAAAGTCTGAAGAAATATTCATGAAAAGATGTGCCAAGCTTCGACTGAAAGATACTCAGTAGAGCGGAAAAATACAACTTTAAAGTTTAGATGGTTAAACTTAAACTTTTTAAATAAGAAATCGAATAAAAGATACCATTATTATAATATATTGTATTATTACTATGCATAGTGAGTAGTAAATTGCTTGCCTTGTCCAATGAGATTCCAGTTTGTTTGGCGTCAGCTCACAAGTCGATTGAACCATTCAACTCCTTGAGTACCCATTATAAAAAACGATCTGCGAGAAAATGGAAGTTCAAGTTTCCCATCGTCTAGGGCGGCCCATTGTGTGGAAATATTTATTTTCTATAAATTATTTTCGATTATCGCTTCTGTGCTGCGCTTTCCCGAGCTGGAGAACTAAATAAATACACTGAACTGCAATTAAAGCTAAACAAAATGCATAATTTCTGCTCATTTGTCGATAAGCCGGCACTCGATTGGGAAATACCATCGTCCCGCTGCTTTTATTGGAGTGGGGGCTCAAATTTATGTGCCTCGCTTCCGCTAATGGAATTTTAATGTTTCATTGGAAGTAGACGCATAAATTGAGTTTTGGTCAAAACCCAATAACGGGGTCCGCAGAGAAGAAAATACTCATTGTGTTCCCAATATTTTTATTTTGAAAATCACGGGAAATTGTTGTTACAAGCAAACGAGTTGGCCCATTTAGTACTAGTACATTGGCGCCGCATTTCCACGGAATTGGACAACAAACAGAAATAAATAATAAATAATACCAAACACATTTTGGAATTGGCTTTAAGTAGAGAAATGCAGCAGGTAACATGGAGTTTGAAAGTGATAGAATTTTACAAGCCATTTGCATTTGTGTATGCGAACGAAAGCCTCAAAAATGTCAATTATTATTTGAAGTAAGAATCAACTCTATTGCAGAAAACTTAATACTATTTGCTTAGCAATAGTGTTACTTTCGCAAAGTATTTTATAGCACGAACTCTCCAAATTCCTTTGGTAATCCGCACTGGGAAAACACAGCTTCCGACTCACTCTGGAAACATATTCGATTGCACATTTTGTTTGCAAAGCGAAGTCCTTGCCAACTATTTGGCAGATAGAAAAATGTAAGCCCTAACTCAGTTATTCACGCAAATCCTTTAATGCCATTTATCATATGAGGTGCGCACACACAATTCAAATTCATGTAAAGCACAATGCATCCTGTCCTGGCACCGATCCTGATCCCTCGGCAAGAACAACATTAAATTGAAACAAATTGAACATAAAAAGCATTCAAAATAAGGCAAACACCTCGACGATGAGGAAGGTGCCAGGACTCAAGTCCCTGGAGCCAGGACCCAGCAGCCGGCAGCCAGGACCCGAAATTCAGGACACAGACGAAGACGAGTTGCTGCCAAGGTAAACACACACAATGACACCGAAAACTACGAGCGAAAGTTTCTAGTGGTAAGTTAATTTTTTGCCAGCGCTGCAGCTGCACTGTGAAAAATCGGGAGAAGCATTGTAATGATGCATATTTGATTTTAATTTAAGATTTTTATTTATAAATATTACAACTAGTACAACTAACAAAAGGAATGAGATAGAATACTTGTACTCTGATTATACATTTATTTTAGTATGTCTCTATAAACTTTCTCGCAGTGTGCTCTGCTGGAAAATCAGCAAAGGTACACAACAGCCAAGGGAAGAGCATAGGAAACGGAAGTATTTTCTGTTGATACTGAACTCAATTTAGACGAAATCAAGTCAAACATGGCAGCTACCAGAAAAAGGGGCAGGGGACGGGCGGGTGGCGTGGCAAGCGGCCACAGGAAATGTTGTAGTAAATCATGTGGGAGCCGTGAGGTAAGTGGCAGCCGGAGGATGTGGGTTGTGTGTGCAGACCAGACGCCAAGGAAATGCGAAAGCGAATGCGAGTGCGAGTGCTCAAGACGATGTCCTCCCACACTTTCCCGATGCCGAAAGAAGTTGACAAAAATACAAGGAGCAGGAAGAAAAAACGAGGAGTTGCCGCCAGGAGCTTGATTGATGTTTGTGCTGTTGGTTGTTGTTGTTGTTGTTGTTTGCGCAGGGCGAAGCGAATCGGCGTATTAAAGTTTCGATTAAAGATTTCGATTTGGGCGGACGGCGATTCGGGCTCTTGGCCACTAATCAATCCTTGTCCAAATATTTATGTGTTCCGAATTGAGTGGCTTGGACCAAAGTGAAAGTCAACTAAATAACTAAACATAACTAAAAAAATCGTGGGAAGAAATCATGCATTTCGTTATAAAGCAGTGCCATTTCATATAGATTTGCTCATGTTTTCAATGAAAATATATGTATGTCAACTGAGTTTTTGCCATCACTAGTATAGAAACTATAGCTATGAGCTGTGCTGAGCATAACAAACAGACAAAAAATGGGTAGGAACCATTCCAGGTTGATATTTTTTTTAGGTTCCACTACGGGACTCGTTTAATGGCCTTAGTTTTCTGCTCGTTTGCTCGTTTCGAGAGGAAGGAAGGATTTAGGGTTGGAGTTAGGGGTGCTCAGCATGTGGTGGCAGGACTTTGTGTCCTTGCAGTCCGTCCGCACTTTCACTGCCCGCCGCGCTCTATTTACAGTTTTCGGGAAAGAGGGAAGGAGGAAAGGACAACGAGTCCTGTGGCCTGTGGGACACTGCGGATTTGCCGGAATTGTGTTTGGTAAACATTTTTCGGCTCTCTGTTGTTTTTAATAAGAAAATTGGCCAAAGGCCACACAGACACACACACCCAGCGGACGCAGCGGAGCCATGGATGAGGATTTCGTATCCCAGATTGCTTTTAAATTTTGGCTTCAGTTCTGCCTTTTTTCTATCTATCTGGTTTATTTTGCCTGCTTTGTCTGGCTGGTGATTTATGTGTTTGTTTTGGGCTGCTCTGTGGGTCAAGCCGTGGATGAGTGAAACCGTTTATAGGAATTAGTCGGGTAGTGCCAGTTCAGCTCGGGTTGAGCCACGAATGCTGGCTGGGTAAACAGAACCCGAAACAAAATATAAATTTGAAAAAGCAATTGAGTTGACAATTTCCACCCTGGTCAAAAATAACATTCAATAGCTCTCACTCCAATCTCCCAGTCGCACAAATAGACTTCGATTATAATCTTGAAAGAAAATACAATCGAGACGAAACTGATTCCCTAAGCAAACATAAATATGCATTAGATTTTCTCATCATATTAAAATTTAAATAAATATGAAACGTATGGCATACGAAATATGAAATAGGTTTCGGGTAGAACACATCAAAAGCCAATGAAAAAGCGATACAAATCGCAACTGAAAAAATCACATGGAATGATGCTTGCAGCGAGGGAAAATATCTGAGGAGGAGTGGGAAGGACCGTCGTTTATCTCAGCCATCAGCAAAGGGTTATGTTTTTCAAATCGGGATAGGGAAGCCTTCGATCTGGGCGTAATCAATTAGGCCTAAAGGTAAACAAACCCAGACGAAACTCGAAAAAATCGTTAGCCATAATCGAGTCTAACGATGATGACGATAATGACGATGATAATGCAGCTCCCGTTGACAGAGACCCCAGCTTAGACGCAATTCATTTGCCGATAATCTCCCAGACAGAACCCCTTCAAGCCAACTGATTAATGTTGATTATTGTTATCAGATCCGGCGTTGGAAGGAGCAACTTTTCATTTGATAAATTAATGGGAATATTGGGAAGGTCTTTAGCCCACTCAGATACTCACTGCTCAGTCGATTTGAGAGAGAAGCTAATTAAAAGTGTTCCAAAACTGTTAAAAGGCCTGTTGAAATAAAAATAAATGAATTTTCAATTAACGAAGCCTAGAGTGTTTAAAATAGTCCAAATAATACAGTGAAAAACACAAGGAATTTCACACATGAGTATTTAAGAGAGTGACTTAAATATTTATTCATTTATACTCAGTACAACATCCTTTATAGTTATTGCAATTGTATAAGCATATATTATTACCCCAACACAATTGTATTGTATCCAATAATTATGTTATCCCCGCATAATAGTTTCCACCTCGCTTGCCACACACAACTATGCAATCTTCGACAACAAAGTGCCTGCATTCTATCTAAATCATAACCAGCTTGCCTCCAAAGCACCTTATTTGTCAACTCAGTAACTTGAAAGCATCTTTGACTTCGCATCTCAACAGTATTAGCTGTGCGACGAGAAAAATGGCTTAAAAGAACGCGCCAACATACAGATCCTTCCATCCTGGCCTTAGCCCAACTACCAACCCAACTTATACAGTTACTACGAGGACAGTGCGTTGCAAAAAATCAGATCAAAGGAGAGCTGTCACCTCTCTCAGTTTATATATATATAAATCATAAAATCAGCGTTGTTGAAATGCTTTTATCATAACTACAATGAATGAAACCAGTGACCTAAATTATTGAGAATTAGTTAACTTATTTGCGAACTTGGCTCTCTCGCAGTTGCCATTCAGCATTTACTTGTCGTAACAGGAAATGTGCTATATTTTCCATTTAAAATCGAACTTCCGCTATGACACGGACTGTATCTAGACCAAAATGCTATATACAACTGTCAGGCATCAACGCAAAAGTGTTGACAAAAGCGGCCGACAACATCAGACGTCAACAGATGCGGTCCACACTATCCGACCACCGAACTGCCACGCCCCTCTGGCTACCGCCGCCCCCTTATGCCAGGACAGCGGCAAATCCAAGGTATTTTGCAGCGGAAATAAACCGCGCACATTGCACAAACTTTTGAGTCTTTATGGCAGTCGCGGAAAATTGTCTAAGGGGGAATAAAATTTGCCCAAGTTTGCTGAGCATATTAAAAAGTGGGATAAAAGGAGGAATACGGATGGCAGGGGATGGGAGTACATATGTATAGGAAAGGAACTGTAAAAATTTGCCGCACCGCCAACGGAAATGAAATAAATAGGAAAAATAACTGGCTTTAAAAGGAGGAGACAGAAGTTTATAGTTGTAGTCTTCAGCTAGTTTTCTTTTATGGGTGGAAAGTTCTTTTTTCTCCTCGCATGCGACTTCTCGCCCACGCCCCAATCTCCAGCCCCCTCTCAATCTTCCACCATCCGATGCAGCTGCTCTACAGGGGGCGGAAAGGGCGTGGCCGGGGCTTATTTAGCATAAGCTTTGGCCAATGCCACCCATCTGGAGAAGTGCGCACACAAGCTGCCAAACATGGCAAACTAATTCCGTATGCAAACTTGGCCCAAACCCAAACCAGAGCTCACCCAGACAACCAAGAACCAAGAACCGTGAATGCAATGAAGGCCCGTTTGGCTCAGACGGACCACCCCAAAATGCTATTGAAATTTCGGAATTTGCAATAGCAGAAATCACGAGAACTAACTGAGTTTTATGGCAAAATAATCATTGGCACCCGTATGGCCTATTGATTAGCATTTGCCTCCAATTCCGATTGCCTTCATCTCCATCGTCTCCTGAATGGCCTTATGCTAATGCCCATGTTCATGCTGTTCATGTTGCAGGTGCAACGCGTTGGCATTTGCATGCAAATTAGTTGACAACGTTCAACACTTGGCTTCGATTGGGTCTCGTCGGATTGCCATTCTCGAGATGGTCAGTAATCGAGGGGCAAACGGGGGGGGACTCATCGAGCAGGGGGTCAAGGTGATTTAGTAATGTTGAACTGGGTAACACTATGAGAAAGCTTACATATTCTGTTGTATCATCAACCAAATGCGGCTAAAAGATACAAATAGAAGTTATCTAATAAAAATATGCTAAAAAGTTTGATCAATTTTCTTTAATTCAGAAGTAAGATAGTTAAAGTCGAGCCGCATATCATTTTCTTTCATCTAAAGTTTTCTTTTAATGTAGTTTTCATTCAGTAGAAGTAGAGCCGAAGAATTCTAAGTAACATATTCCCCAGTGCGATTTTCCCCCTTGAGCCAGCACATACTGAACTTAAATCAAATCAAAGTCAGGGCGGGCATAAATGTAAATCTTATATTTGGCCATGCAAAAGTATTTTCGTTTGTCTACATACCCTGGATGTGCTGCCCACGTTGTTGCTTCATTTGCATTGAGGAAAGTCCCACACAGAGAGCTGGAAAATGGGGAAATCTATGTGCGGCAACTCCTCAATTTGGTATTCCGTTCGTCGTCTGCTGCCTACTGCCAAAGCCCAGAAACTCCTTCTCCCTCTTTTTAATCAATTTCTGTCAGTTTGGCTGTCAGTTTGGGCCAGAAATCCACTCGGCCTGCCTGCCGTTCGGGCCACATACAACAGGATGGCCAAATGTGCGGCCATTTTCATGGGCTGGCTGAAATTATGCGCATAGTTTTTCCAGTTCGTGACACTGTCCAGTGGACGCGGCAAGGTTTTTGGGTGGCTGAACTTGGTGATTTTTAATTATGATAAGTCGCTAGAGACATTTCCGCAGCCGATAAGAATCTAGAGCAAATTGTTGCAAGCTCTGCACAGCAATGGCATTGCAACAGAAATTGAAGTGCAGGAAAACAATTTTGTTCCGTGTTTATCCGGCAACATTGAAAGGCCGTGAATAGAGGAGCGGAAATGTGGGCGAAAAGTGGGCGGAAAATGGGGGCGGAAAATGGGGGCGGAAAACGCACTTTGATGCCACTGACCCATTGATTCAGTTTCCGCCATTGAATGACGGAAAATACTTGCATTCAGCAGGGAAACACATTCTAGTAAGGAGTACACAATTCGCAAATGGTCAGGGAAGTCGGAATCAGTTTTAACTCATCCTTAATTATACGTTTTAAAAACCCCAGAGAAATTGAAGAAACAAAGGAAACTAATATTAAGATACACTTCAGCGATACGTGTATAATAATAATTCGCCTTAGGCATAATCAGCTTAAACACATTTTCCCATTTAAATGCGATTTTCCAATGAATGTGCACTTGCATTGAATGGCTCTGTTTATTTTGCCATTCAAAAGCAAATCCCTCAACTGATTTCAATCTGGGCCTTTTGTTGGCCTCTGCCCGAGTACTCAACCCCGATTAGGACCTCACAGAGGGTCTGGAGGATCGGCGACCACTTAAGCACCTTAAAGACGCTGGATGGCGTGGGCTTGTCGGCACCTCCTTAAAAAATGGTCTGGCGACCCGCCCATCCTGCGGTTGCCGCTTCCCTGGTCCACCTCCGGATTCTCCTCCTCACAAGAGCTAAGCAGCAAGTCCAAGATGCGTGCATGACGCACTGCCTCGTTGGTATTCTGGCCCAAAGCGATCGTGTTTGGGAGGCATCTTAACTCATTTCATTTTATTCCATCTCATCCGGTCTTTTGAGTATTTGGAGGCTGCTTGTTGGCACCGCGTATCGCGTTACTTATGCAAATAATTTCAGTGGAACCAAGCAGACATGGACAACTTGGCTTCGTCTTCATTTTTCCATCGAATAATTTTTGGTGTCTTTGCCAGTGTCTCAGTGTGAGTCGCAGCCCCGTTGTTGTAATTTAATAACCAGGCAAGTCATATTTTTCTGCCTCCTGCTGCTTGGGGCCAGAGCGGCATCGAAATGGAAATGGAGCTCGGCATCGGGAGTGGGAGGAGCCGTGGGTTGTTGCTGTCGTGGCTTTTAAAGCACTTGTGCAATAAATTAAAAAGGCGATTTCGTGTCGCCCGTTGTCGCTGCCCTCCCCCCCAGCCCCACCCCTGGCCAAGGAATCTACTGCTGGGGGCTGGTGGTGGGGAAACGGGCAGCAGACAACAAGTGGTGGCAGACATGCAGATTTTTGACATACTTGTTTGCATTTTGCTGCCGTGGCTGCGGCTGCTGCTGCTGTTGCAGCTTCTCCGCCTGCTGCAGTTGCTGCATCAGCATCCGCATCAGCAGCAGCTACAGCAACATGTCGCAGTTGCCTCTGCCCGACAGCCACCTCAAGCTATGGGCGACACAGAAAAAAGCTGGGACACTATATTAAGAGAATAAGTCCACCCTAAGGTGGACCAAAAAGAAATTAACAAAAAAACCCTTTTAAATGTTAGCTTTTATTATATAGAGCTGCAAGTATTTCCCACAGCAGAATCTGATTAAAAACTTTTGTAGTTTTGTTTCCACGTCAAGTAATATTTTCTTGCAGTGCTGTGGCCATTTCCCGCCCTGTTACATGCCACGCCCCCTGGCAGACATGACACCACAGTTGGGGCCAGCTCATCATCATCCTCATCATCTCCATCATCATCACGAGCGTCGCCGGCATCTCTGGATGTGAATCTGATTCCGAATCTGAGCCTGGACAGGCGCTCGGGCATCGTTTGTCAGCTTAAACGTGTCCCTGTGACCACGCCCCCCTCCCCCCCACCACACTCCCCCTGGCCGGCTTTCCCCTCGCGGACAGATGCTTAGCATACCCGGGGAAAATTGTTTTTCAACTGCAGCGTAAGGATTTATGTCCCCACTGGGGGTCTCGATGCATCCAGCATCTCTCAGCTGCTAACTCCCGATTCCCAGCTCCCAGTGGCCAGCTTGGCCATTTAGTGGCTGCCAGTCACGCTATGATTTGACCCACTTTTATTGGTTCCAAATAAGCCGACACGTAATGAGCTCAAGGCTTAGCTGCGAAGTGGACATTTGGAAAGAAGCACATTGCGAGAAATCGAGATCGTTTTGAAATCATCTCAAATTTAAAGAGTTGACATCGGTCTGATTTGATTTCATGCTAATGAGTTTGCACTCGAAATAATCCAATCACATTCTAATATTTCTTTGCCTTTGCCCTATGCCTTTTCCAAATACCAAATACAGATTTCTATGAATGCCTCTATTCTTAGTCTGTAAATAATAAAGAAACTACACATGTGTATTGATATGTGGCCACATTATTATTATTATGTCAAAGTTGCAAAGAAGTATTAAAATTTTATCAGTGCATTGGCAGTTGGAGCACCTGCCGGTAGGAGACCGGTACATTGGCACCTACGAAGCTGTCGACCAGAGAGTAGTGGTCCTGTTGTCCTGTCACCCGACAATAAGCCGGTTCCCGACCCCCCACACCGCCTGCTAAAAACACAAAAGACCCAAACACACAACTTTGGCAGAAGTCACAGCAGGCCGTCGGGAGATCGGACAAATTGCTGGGCAGCTCTGGTGGGGGAAATGCAAAATTATGACAACTGCATTTGCAGTGAGCCAGCTTCTCCTGGCAGGAGGTCTCCACCGGGCATCCAGTTCTCTGTTCCTCCGGTACTCCGGTGCGCCTGTGCTCCGGTTCTTCTGTTCTCCGGTCGAAGCCCAGTTCCAGTTCCAGTTGCAAGTGTCAAAGTTAACTCGAAATTATTGTTGGCTAAACTTTTGTGGCGCTTAGTTGCAGTTGCTGTTGCCGGGGCTTCCCATTCTGGCCAACTGAATTTATTGTTTGCGGTGTTGGGCAATTGCAGTTGTTGTGCCTCGGCTTAATCAACTGCAATTGCCGCCGACTGTTTCACAATGCCTGCATTTTATTCAACCGTTTTTCCCGCAGAGTTGCACCAAAAGTTTTGATTGTTACTGCAGCAGGCACATCGGTGGCCAACACGATCAATTGAGTACCCAATTTTCCACTTAACCCGCCGTTTGACCTCAATTAAACCCAGCCTAATCCGAATTTCACGCTGCTCAGAGACAAACACTCAGTCTTGACCCAATCACCTTGGCCGGTGGCTGAGGTGTCCTCGCCCGACTACGTTTATACCTGGGTGGAAAACAAACCAATTTTCCATTTCCCAGTCGTGACCTTTCATAAAGACAGCGTGACACTTTCGTCGGTCGGGCTGACAGGCACGCCCCTTTCCAAATGTTTCTCAAAACCCTATCTATATGTGTGTATTTTTCAATTTTCGGGCTGTCAGTCCCGCTGAGAGGCAATCAGTGTCGGGGCCTCGCCCACGAATACTACACATACTATTTTACTATAAATCGAAAGGACCCGGTACACTCGGCTTTGCGGTTAGCAGCTGGAGGCTGCCATCTCCTCCAGGAATGCATCTTGGGATCACGCACAGTCTTTCGGGGAAACCCACCGTGGAATCGCTTTAAATGTGCATTAAATAGAATGCTAAAATATTTCGTGTCAGCACACACGATAAAGTCGAATAACTGCCGCATCAAAATGCAGAAAGTTGCATTCGCAGTTTTACACTGAAATACTTATGCAAAACGCTGTATATTCATTAATAACTAAAATTTCCATTTGGTTATTTCATTATTTACAAGAAGTACTTACAACCGCGCAAATACCAATTCTGTGCAAAATATTTAGTTCTTCTATTGGGGTTTTCCCTTTATCCTTTATCCTCAGAGAACAATAGCAGATTTTAACTTTCATGGTGCGCTTCGTCACTACGTGAACTCGGTAGATGCTGCGATGCAGCGATATTAAACTTAAATTACTATTTTCCTTTGTTGTAGGTATTTCATAGCCGCATAAATCAAGAAAATAAAATATTTATTCAATGTCTATGTGAAAATCTTTTAAAGACAGGTACAAATAGCTGTAACATTTTATGTGAATACTTTGGTTGCCATATTTCTCTAGCAAATATCTTTTAAGTTAAATATATTCAATACTATATATTTTCTTTCAGTGCCGGCTGGGGCGCAGGACACGAGTACGAGTGCCAGGTTCAGGTTCTACCCACACACACTTTGTCTTGCCATCCCAGGCACAACTCAAACTTTGATGATAATGACGCTGCATAAATTGCATTTTAATGTCAACAAAGAGACAAATATTATAATATCCCCAAGAGTCCGGAGTGCAAAGAGTGCATCGCAGACCCCAAAGACCCCAATTGGAGGAATCCCCACCCCATTTCCCCATTACCCGGCCAGATGTCAAAGTGCGAACGCAAACGTGGAGAATTATTTGCGGCTGGCGAAAGATATTTCCTGTGGCGCGGCGAAACTTTCATGCCACATGCAACTTGCTGCAATCTAATGGAAATTTATGTTGAAAGCATGCCATCCCGCCCCTGCGACTCTCCTCCGCCCCACCGATGATTGCTGGCTGGTTAGTTGACTGTCCGATCGGCAACAATGGCAGCAACAATTTGTAGGCATTTTCATATCGAACTGGCCAAAAAAGACGACCCAAGGAATGACACTGGTCAGCAAAGTTTCAGATTGGCAAAGATAAATGTATGGTTTTTACCCATTTTATGTGTTTAGGAAAGTTAAATAACAGGGACATAATGAACTGTTCCTCATACTTTATATAGGTATTTAGGGACTCCATTAGTATTGCTAATTTACACTATATTTAACTATTGCTTGTTGCTCAGTGTAAGCTTCAATGCAAGTCACAAATGGCCGTCGGAAGAAGGCGAGGGAAATGTAATTTCGCAATTATTTGCTTGCCATGGCCATAACTCACAGTACTTGTCATCAGTGGCGGTGGAGAGGGGGAGTGGGAATGGAGTTGCTGGGGAGTGTGGGTGTGGGTCCTAGCCCCGGCTAACCCACCCACTCCCCTTTGAGCACTCCTCGATCCTTTGTGGCCTGTGGATTTTTGCGGCCTGCACGTTTCCAATGCCTGAACTTTGACACACATTCACCCGCGCCCATCGCCCATCGTCCATTTAATTGATAATCGCAGGCCGGCGAGGAAAAGAGAGAAATATGCTCCACGTTGGAGCCTTTGGGGCGTTTGCCGTGAAAGTTTGTGGGATGCAGATATGGCCTAACTATTTTAATGTTTTTTTTTTTTTTTGAAAGGTTTCGCGGGTTAAGCGGCATATGGAAGTGGTCCAACTACCTGGTATCCATTCCCTTTTCTCAGTATATCTCCCTCGGCTATCTCGTGACCCTTACACGATCAGTCTGCGCAGATAAGGATTATAAATCATTTCTACAATATTTTCCACATAAACACACACACACACACACACGCACACGACAATAAATCAAAGCAGCAGGGAAAAAACTGTCAGTTGGCGCCAGTCACCAGCGTAAAGACAGTTTTCCTAAAGATTCTCACATTTAACCAAAATCGTTTAAATGATTAATGTCAACGCTACGCGTTTATGATAAACCGTCCAAAGGTAATTTGCATAATTGCGCCTGCGACCTTTGCCGTCGAGGAAATAAAACCTGATTGGTTTCGAGTAAAACAATATTCAAGCAATGAATAATGATTTCCCTGGAAAATCGTAGTTCCCATCGAGTGAATACATTTTTTGGCTTGCATTTTTAAACAGACTGTCATCCTAAATGATCGAAAAGAAGGGTGTTTCAAAGTTTGGGAATATGTATATTTATTTTAGACAAGATTAAGTTATATAAGATACATTATATCTGTATTATATATTAGCTATTTAAGTTTAAATTGTGAGGTAATTGTAGGAAAAAACACAAAAATCATTACAAATATAATAGGTTTTAGGTATTTTGCTTGCATTTAATGATTTAATAATTATTTTCTTAACTCCATTTTTGTGTTTCCATCGTGTAAATTGCAAAACGCACTCATTGAAAGCAAAACGTGACATATCACTGTAATAACAAAGCTTTTCAAATAGTATAAAAATAGTTTTAATTAATTGTATAAAATGTGACATTTAGCGAACAAACAAACAACTCAGCGCAATCATGGATTTATACAGCTAATATAAATAGCAAAAATCGCCATAATTAATTGCGTGAAATGTGAATGGAAGCAAACAATCGAAACTAAGGCAATCAAGCCGGTCTCAAATATCCCGATTTAATGAAATCGTTTTCAATTCAGACGTTAGTACCTACCTGCATTGTGTCCACTTTTGTTGCACCTGATCATAAATCACGTCTTTCGACGAACTTCTTATCAGCAGCCGAGTTTAGGACCTCGGGCTGTCCTACATGCAATCGATAGATAAGAGCAAAGGCACACGAATCGTAATCTCTGACCCGAAATCGCTGTGTTGCTCTGCTTAGAATTGCTTTATTACCCCGTGGATAGCAACACTTCCCAAGAACTTTTCACCTATACGAAATCGGTTGGCTGCCTTTTTAATTGATTGCTGCCTGCCTCGTCCTCTCTCTCTCTCTGCATTATTATCACAACAGGGCAATCTGGCTTTGTAGCCAGAAACACGATAAATAACAGCTCGCAGCGGGGATTTGCTGGCTGGAGGAGAACCGAAGACCCTTTCTAGGGTCTCTGTACGTGCCCTGCCTGCCTGCCTGCCGAGGGTTTGGGCCACAAAGACCATAATGAACCCTTTCGCTCCGCACCTCGTCCGCCCAGGGGCGCGATAAACATCGGGCATCGTTAGTCTTTCACTCCGTCTTCGTCTTCTTATGTTTACCCAACACAGCATATCGCCAACCTCCAGGTTCAGGTCCAGCTCCAGCTCCAGCTCCATCTCCAACTCCATCTTCATCTCGATTTCCATCTGAGGCCTTGTTTTGACTGGCCGTTTTGCTCCGCCAGTTGATCTTTGTTTGCTTCGTGTGCTCTTAACGAGCTTGTACTTGGGCTATCGATTAAGCGATCCCAATCTGAGGCAGTGGACCCAGTGATTTTCACTTAGCCAGGAAGCAGCTTATTAAGTGTTTTATAGCCCGCTCGAATTAATTTTATAATCGCCTTACGTCGGTAACAAAAAGCAAGCGAACTTCTGTAGGAAAGTGGTTATCACTATGATTTTATAAGATCATTTAGGATTTCCCACCTCCTAAACTTGCAAGTAGACTTCAGAGTATCTTGACTGTTGTGAGAATATCTTTCAGTTGAAGTACAAACTGAGGCCCTGCTGCTTTGTTGTTCCTACAAATTACTGACAGGAAAGGACGATAAAACTGTCTGCTGCCTGCGGCTTAGTCAGCTGTCAGCACTTGATAGTTGTGCCACCAGAACGAGATCAGGCCGCACCCAGATGAAGTCTTGCACTGGGAAGTCGTATCCGGAGATCCGAAAACTCCTCCAGAACCGAAACGGTGCCAACACATGTGTCGTCATTCCCTTTCGTCGCTGGCATTATTGTGACAGTTCATTTGTCACATCTCCTGATTTGACGGAATGGGAGCGGGAATGGCGGGCGAGTAGTGCGGTGGGCTGGGCTGGGATCTACAGTGAGCCCTCGGCAGATGTGTGAAAAGTTACCAGTCACCATTTTCCATTTTTTCCATTCAGCTGCCACTTGAGGGCCTCGAAAGGGGCGTGACCCGTGATCACAAAGGAAATCTTAATTGCCGCTTAACGAGCAATTGAGGACTCTATTCAAGGGAGTGGCGGATACAGCTAAAGACATACTTATAAGGCGGTAGAAGTGCTGCATACGATAACATTTCTTTGTATACGCATATTACTTAAAATAATACGAAATAGCTTAAAAGAACCAATAAATGGTATGTATATATTTTCCATAACTCATGAGCATTCTAATCAGCGCGGGTCGGTATCGAAGAAAGCCACCTTTAAATGTGAATTTATTGCCCCCATCGTATTTGTTTTCCCCCCTCGTGCGTTGCCCCAACCCCAGCTCGATCCCAACTGGATCCCGGCTCCCATCATCGATGACCCCATCGGAATCCACAGCGGTCTTGTTAGCAAAATCACCTGCAGTGCAGACGGCCAAGCGGGCCGAAGGAATTAATAATTCAGTCTGGAGCCGCCCAATGGCTTTTTGCCGGACTCGATTGGGCCTGTATTTTGTATTTTGTATTTTGAGTTGGGGATCGGGATTTTGGCTACCTGCAGAGCAATACGTTCAGCGCCCATGTGAATGATGCATTCTGAAGCTGACTTGGGGGCTTTTTTTTTTGGCTCACTGAATTATGGAGGCGACTCTTGTCAAATTTAAGGTAATTGATGGCTGCTGTGAGTGGAAAGCCAAGTATCGTGTGTAAGGCGGGTAGCGAAAAAGTTGATTTCAGGGTTAAATAAACACTTTTGGTAGGATGAAAGGGTGGTAGAGACGGAGGAGTAGCTGCCCAGAATGCTCCGCGTATTTGAGGCTTCCTTCTTTTTACCGAACGTTTTGGGAATTTCATTAAAAATGTGCCTGAGTGACAGCGGACATTAATTAATTAATTTAAAATACGCGAAAGGTCTTGATTGAATTTTAATCTACATCGCTACGTGAATTCCTACTGTACAAATATGTTCGAATCAGAATTCTCAATAATTATTATTTGTTTATTTCCCAAAAGGAAGAAAACAGGACACATTTGTGTTAGAGGAAGTTGAGTTCCTTAATTACTCGAATTGAACTGCGACCCCTCGTTAATTAAAGCACCAATTCAAAGTTAAGGCCAGCAATTTCATCCAGTTAGTC
The DNA here is from genome assembly GCF_000001215.4 of Drosophila melanogaster. Classification (NCBI taxonomy): domain Eukaryota; kingdom Metazoa; phylum Arthropoda; class Insecta; order Diptera; family Drosophilidae; genus Drosophila; species Drosophila melanogaster. The sequence continues at coordinate 19,321,554 of NT_033779.5, read as the reverse complement.
CCAACCTTAAGTGCATCCCATTCAAATCCATTGTTAACATCCAAAATCAGAGCCAACTAGTTCGTTTTACGACCCACAAAACAGGCCCAACATTTGACTTTGATTTTGGTTCTGGCCCCACAGAGGGGGCATGGAAAATTATGTAAATTTGTGCACGGACAGGCAGTGAGAAGACTGTAAACATGTCGCATAAATTTAATTAATTACGATTTCTTTATCCAATCGACCCAGTTCGGAGTGCAGTGCTCCAACTCCACCTCCACCTCCACCTCCACCTTCGCCTCCTGGGACTTTGGAGTAAGCGTTTTATGGCCGCACAGCAGCCGCCTACAGATCATCGAAGATTAGGAACTATTTGGTGGACAGAAAGGGGGGTCCACATGCCCCAGGGCCGAAATCACTTGATCACACTGCCCCAGGCTGTTGTCATCCAATCAATGTGGAGTTTCACAGGGCCCGTTTCTTATTCAAATTCGATTTAGTTTTCCATTCCGGTTTGGTTCGGGGATATGGCGATCCAGGGGGAGAAGGGAGATGCGGACTGACCGCCTTTGGCAGCTCATTAAGAAAGTTGTTCCGCATTCATTTTTTATCGCCATTGTTTATCGTGCCGCTTGATTATCTCGCTGTATTCCTATTTGGAGCTTTCCTCTCTTCATCTGGTCGCCTTTTTTATTGTCGGGCGTTTATTCTATCTAAATGTTTTGATAAGTTTCCCGAAAACTAAGGCCGGGCAGTTGGAAAATTTATGTGGCATTGTTTGTCATTCGGTTTATGGCTTGTTTAGGTGAGATGAAAAGCGATATGGGGCTTTATGTTATGTCCGCGTTAGTTAGCGCAACAATATGCACCTGTCATTATATCACGATGTAGTTCCTTATCTAATCTTAAATCGCTTTCTATTTCCCATATCGCCGTTGGATTTCCCTTTCTGCATCACTCATCCCAAAAACATTATTCATCTAACCAGCAATTTATTATCATATGCTTTACATTTATTATAAATTCAATTCACAATCTAGTGGTAAAGAGTATTCCATACAAACATTTTCATTTTAAATACTTATTTAATTACAGCATTTAATGCATTAGAATATACATTGAATTTTTAAAAACATCTTTTATTACAGCATTTCATGCCTTAATTTACACATTGCCAGGGGGTTAATGAACCTTAAATGCGAGTTTCGTTGAAAGTAACTATGAACACGGTCGTAAAATTAGCCTGTCTATACATTGTCTTGTAAATTGTAAATCTTGTCTGAGCTTAAACATGTCATCGCTGCTTGGGGACATCGTCATCATATAATCATCGGACATATATAAACTATAATTTTTTTACGACCAACTTCCCAAACTGTCCGATGCGGGACATAATTTCGACATTAGGGCATCGTAAAACCGTCATGATAATTGAACGAAAGAATAATTTTCCTCCTCCGCCTCTGTACGAGTATTTCTGGGCTTTTTATGAAGAATTACGAAAATTTCATTAAAAAAGAATCGAAGGGCAGACCGAGGCAAGAGGGAAATATTTTATTAACACTTCGTTCCAATGAAGATCAATATTATTTTTAAACGTGAATCTCTGGAGCGCCGCAGACGCCTAACATTTCCAAGCAAAAGGGTTGAGCTGATCAAAATGGGCGGATGGAAATCTTTGTGGTATTTTTCATCAGCTGCAACAAGGCGGAAATTCATTTCAATTTACCAACGAGTTTTCCAAACACGCACTTTAATTGTACCATAAAAACGTCAGCGCCTCGCAGTCGAAGAACTATTCTTAATTTGTTTATTTTAATTTATATTTGCTGAAGTTTTTATTTATTTCCCCAACTAGCTATTTGTTTTTTGTGGGCCTCGAATACCGAGAAGCGAGCAGTTTATAAACACATGAATCACTCGGCAAGCGGAAACTTTTTTGGGCCAGATTTTGTATTTTTCCCCACTTTCCTCGAGTATCCTTTTGGCTTTCTTGGTACTTTCTGCCTGGGATGGCCAGTCATTAGCCGGGAAATTGCATGAGGCGCCCCCTGGCGGTGATGTTCGCAATTTCTCAGGAAAACGAACCACACCAACCCAACCCATCCCATTCCATCCCATAAAGTGCGATTCCCCACCTCAGACTCCGCCTAGGTAATTACCGGTCATTAATAATATGCAGATGTGCACTCGGTTCCTTTTGGGGGCCAGGACTCATCAGCTCGCATTCACTTGTGCCATTTCTGTACCACTTTTCGGCTGTGTTGTGTTTGTTTATGTTTCTATGTTTTTATGATTTTATGGACCACATATTTTTGAATACATAACCATTCTCAAGTGGCCGTCCCTTCGTTTTCCTCATTTCCACTGCCTGACCCCCCGGGACCGCCGGCAAACAAGAATTTTATGATGGGAGAAATGAGCATCTTCCGTTTTGTATGCCAAGGTGACAGCGAACAGGATCCTAAGGTATGGGTAAGTAGCATGGGATGTGGGGAATGGAATTGCCCGGGGGAGGCAAATTTAATTGTATAATAAATTGTATTCAATAAAAAATGTGTCCATTTTTCATATCCTCTCAATCGATTGGCATCACACACTCAATTTTGATATATTCGCCCGTCTACATACAGCAAACCAGTTGGTTGCTATATTTTCTCATTTGTCCAAAATACGAAATACTGGCATGCCAAAATTGCAGCCTAAAATGAAAAATGGAATATTAAAATAGGAAAATGTTGCAAAATAGAACAAAATATGTGTATTTCATAGTAAATCATTTGTTCGAAAATGGCTTTATTAAACTACAAATAGATGATGGCCTAAAAGAGAATGACCCGACATTATTGGGTTTATAAAGGAAAGCGTATATGAAAATGGCCAGTTTTTACTAGTTTACAGTTTATTAAAAGTCGTTTGTGCCACAAAACTACATAGATGCCTTTGAAAATACCAATTTTCGCCATCCACAATGACAGTTTTTTGCATCTGCTCTCCGACTCGATTACATCGAATCTGGCTCGCCTAATGAATTGTCTCGAATAGTGAAATAAAATTTTATTATGCATCGCTGCAGCTGTTGCATGTTGCAACTAATGAATAAGTGTAAATCTAATGGAAAGGCGTTAAGCCAGAATGGAAAATAGGTGGGATGGCAGCTTCATAGCATCAAGTGCTGCAAAAGAATGCAAACTGCGGCGAAATTCAATTAAAAATGTAAAACAACTCAAAAGCGTGCAACAAGAGTGAGGGGGGTGGGGGATGGATGGTGGGCGGAAGCGGGGGCTGACCGATGGGGCGGGTGAGTGGGAGCCGATGGAGCGTACGAGAAGCGACAATGCAAACGAACCCACTACATGCAATTAGAAGAGGAGGCGAGTGGATCCGGCAGAGAAGCTGCCCAGAGGAGACTATCCGGGAATAATACACTAGGAAAAAATATAGTGTTTAACAAATAAAATATGACATTACCTTTTAAGTTTAAAATCCTGTCGATCGTTGCATTACGATAAATAATATTTATCTGTCAACAAAGATGCATTTAATCTGTTTACAGCAAAGATGCATTTAATATTTACAGATACAAAGATACTTTGCCAGAACTGAGATACTTCTTAAACTATCATTTTCAGAAAATTGTATTTACCTAGTTCCTGATTACATTTTTAAATACTAAGCCTTTGCATTTTTTTCAGTGCATGTGCTGGCACAGTTGGCTTTGATTGCTCAATATGCGTGTCTGGTGGGACGGTTGGTTTATTGTATCGCGGCTTTAGTGCGAATAGAGAGTGGTTCTCCTGACCCGACATCCCCATCCACCGAATCCCATAATGCCCAGCGGAATGGATGGACCCGGGCCGTAAAATTGACAAAGAACTTAGTTAAAGTGGACACAACAGCGTCATTACATCCGCGTGCAGACTCGAAAGCATGGCCTAAATGCAGAAAGGAACCTGGTTGCAAGGACCCCCAAAGGATTATGCCATAACTAATGGATAAATATGGTTAAATAAGCCAAGATAACTTCAAATCCGTGTAAGCGCATAGTCTTTTAAGATTATTTACTGTACAAAATGATGTTCTGGCTAACACCTGTCAAGTGCAAAGCCTTTTTCTTCAATCAACCTCTCGAGGACCCAAATCAACCCTGGAAAATGACCCAGCTAGATAGACAAATAGAATCCCCAAAGCTAAATATTTCTGCTGATATTTTTACTCGACTCAATTAAAGTTTCGCTCCGAAGGCGGGAATCCTTTGGCATGCCCACAAATCGCGGTCCTGCAGCCAGGACTATCATTTATATGGAGTCTAAGGAGGAATAACTCTGTTCCACCCTCGTCAGAGATTTATTTGCCGAGATTTTCGGGGAAAGAGTTGTGGCCCCAGCCGCGTGATTATCCAGTGCATTGAACGCGGCCAGACATTAATTACCAGCAGCTGTTGGAGATGCCTCTCCAGCCCCCAAAGATCCCATTGGGTTTTTGCGTTTCTTTTTTTTTTTTTGAAGATCCCAGTTCCCAACCGCATTTTTTGGCTATTTGTGAACGATTATTTGCCCCAGTGTGGAGGTAAAATTTAATATTTTTCACTGCGTCCGCTAAGGAATTTCTGTGTTGTCTTTTGTGACCCAAAAGGAAAAGAATTCCGTGGGATTTCCCCAATTGTTGGGGTTAGTATAAGTTTCAGTTTTTAGTTGCACCCCCTTGCTTTGAAATGGTTATACAAATATCCGTGATTTCCCTTTATGCATTTTCCCCTGCTCTGCGGTGTGTGAGCACCTCTTTTATGGCTGCACGGCTTTTATGGTGCTAAAGACATTAAAACTGTCATAGCATTGGGCACTTAATTTGATATTCGAGCGCGGGGGATAATTGGAGCAGACTCCGTCGTGGCGCATGAGGATGCCGCAGGAAACGGGATCCGCTGCAAGTCCCGTTCGGCGGCGCTCTTCTTGCGACGTGGAAATCATTTATGACAAATACTCGACGGGTTCATGGGTGGGCCACACACAGCAGGCTCGGATGGTGGGGGATTTTTGGCGTGGGAGTCGACGGATGGGTGGGGCAAGTCGCTCTATTTCGGGAGTTGAGCAAACATTAGCTGGCCCTTCGAATGGTGGATCCAGTTACAAATGTCTGGGAAAGACGTCTTGAAAAAGTACTCTCTTAATCACTAATGTTTTTCATTTTGTTTAAAACACTTCCTTTTTTTAAAAAGGGGGGAATCGCTAAGTAGAGTGTCTCGACTATGGACTGCCCATTACTCAACTAAAATGAGTGCGGAAAAGAGCGCGTTGCAAGTAGCAGAGCGAGTGTTACTATTAGTATATAACCTTTTATGAAAGCCCATCTGGGCGATTTAGATCTGGACTTAATAAAAAGCAGAGCACAATCCGTTTTAAGCTCTTATAATGGATATATCGATGTATATGGACGGAAATGCCTCCTGCTCCTTCGCAGTCAATCAACAGGTGTACAAAATATGTAGAGAGTGTTATTCGCTAAATAATTAATCTTAACAATATTTGTATGTTTTTCTTATACAATATTTTGTCTATAAAAAACGGTTGAGCTAATTAAACAAATTTATATATTATTTACAGCATCAAAAATGTCAAGCTTTGGAATTATTAATGATATGTTAACGCGTGTTAGCAAATACAATAAGGCCTTCAGTTTTAATCAATATTAATGTAACTTTTTTTGGATTAATGTAATTATTATTGTTAGACCGTTTTTAAGCCTAAAAATAATTATTTTAATGGAGTTGCACACGTTTCCAATGACCACAAATGAGGGTCATACATGAGTTCATGATGGTCTGGCATATTGTTTCCAGGGACATCGTCACTCCATGACTTTCTTCAACTTTTCTTGCCCCAAAAGCTGGCACGTTCATATCGCAACAAGCTGCGGCATAAATCAGAATCGTAGTCATCGCAGGCCGTTTGCAATTGCGGCGCAAAGGACTTTCCCACGCCCGGAAAGGGGTGGTGATTCAGAGGGACTCAGAGGTTTCCCTCCCGGCCATAAACCATGCGTTGTTCTCGTTGCTGGGGTGCACATAAAAAAGCTCTCTCCCACAATATAATAAACAATTTCCTGATAAATCGCCGCGAGCTGGGATTAAGTCTGCCATTGGGCAGTGGGATTGCCATTGCCATTTCGCCGGGTTCTGCAACTCACTCATTGGCATGCCGCGAATGGCCAAGAAGACGACGACGGCGGACCATGAAATTTATGGCAAACTCAAATTTATGCATTTTAAAAAGTAAGCGAAGGCGAAACAGAGACGTACGTGTCTAATGTGCGAATAGGGAGAGCCTCATTAGGGCCTCCGTCCCCCTTTGCTTGGTTGCCCCCCGGTTGCAATGTTGCACAAATAACTCAAGTTGCAACTAATTACGACGCATTTCGTACTTAACAACTGTGGCAATAAATTTCGAGCGTGGCCCATGACACGACTGACGTCAACGACGGCGACTGCTGGTCGCCGTATTTCCCGCGGAGCCGCCAGATTTCAGACCAGATTTTTTCCGGCCCCTCCCCCGGAAAGCCCACCGTTTTTCTCCTTAACACGCCTCGTCATCATATTCGGAAGCAATACATCATTCGCGTCGGGGAGTTGCGAAAAGAGCACTCAGAGAAATAAGTTGCAGCCATATAATATTACGATATAAATTATGTTATCCTAATAATTCTTAAAAGCTGCTCTGTATTCTCTACTCACATACATGCTGACCACGAACTGCAGTTAAAATCATTTCCAAAAAAAGTCAAATGTATTCCTAGTAGTTCCTTAAAATATCCATAAGTAATCTGATCTAAAAGAAACTACTCCAAATCAATAGGTTTTCGAGTCAATAAATGTCCGTAGCACGTAAGAAACTCTACTTGTTTCTTTCAGTGTGGTAGAAGTAAAATCTTTCTTATTTTGTATTTAGCCAATTATAGGCTAACAACACTTCTCCTAGTGTACGGGGGGAGTAGGGTCCATGTACGCGGCATGTGTCACGATGGCAACCGAGTCACTTGCCGCAAATTGGTTTGCATTTCGCAGGGGCGAGGGCTGAAAAGCATATCCCATGCCTCATGCACCATGCCTCCCATCTCGTTAGTTGTGCTGCATGCGCAGATTGTGTTCTTGATGGGTTAAGAGGAAAATGGTAAGTAGGGGGTTAACTTGGATGTCGAGTCAGGTAGTCGGTTCGTATAACTGAATTTCAAACTGCGGACGACATGCATCACAAATCGAATTATATCTTAGGTACCAAGATTTAGATATGTATGATGATAACATTAAATCATTGACCAGTTGCATTCGTTTATTTCATTGATTTATAAAATCAATTCCAGTATAGAGCAGTGTGGCTTAAGCTCATTGTTTAGTATTACTCGCTTTAAATTGTTCCATAAGTTAATTACTCCATTGTTTAAATAGTGCCGTTCTATGCTAATTGAATTAATTCGCATCGGCGTGCCCCTCGTTTTATCGTTAATTTCAATGCAACCAGACAAAGCCTTTATTCAACTTCATACCTCAGACGTCGAATTAACAGCTATATTAGCACCTGACCGCAACAACTGCAACTTTCCCACCTTGCCATCCGAAACTCACGGATCGCCGACTTTGTTAGGAGGGGGAGGGGGGTAGAAGGACAAAACACGCGACACCCACAAATTCGCGACAAATTCGATAATCAGTTGTATATAAACGCATTTAATTGTAAGTCAAATGTCGCATCAATTCCCGGTCACGCACCGAAACAAAAAAAAAAACACAACACAAAAACGAGGAGGAGGAGGTGCATCGCATGCATGCATATGTATCCCCATGTCTGTCCAAATTTCAAGGGCTGCATACAAATCGCTGCCACGCCCCCTTCGCCTAATCAGGCAAACACATGTGCGCTCCATAATTACATCGGAGCTGCAGATACGTGCGCTGTTCACTGAAACCCGAAATTAAGAGCAGTGCAACAGCGGCGTGCGGCAATGGGAATGGAAATGGAAATGCCAACAAATAACTCGTACTACTCGTACCCTACACTCCGCCCTCCCCACCACTGTACAATATGCCCCGAATGCAGGTAGTGCAGAGGTGTCGCATGCCCCAAATCAGTCGGCAGTTGTGAGTGGATTAGATATGAGCAGAGTGGGTCACATAGAAGGGAAACAGTGATTGAACAAAGTTTTCAATTTAATTTTCATATATACTGGACAATGCTGTAATATAGACTAAGAAGTAGCTAGCTAAGTAATCAGCACATATTATATCATTATAGATATAATCAGTATATCATTAAGTTTAAGAAAAAGTTCGAAATACTGCTTAGTTTAATATATTTTCATTTTATAAATATATTTAAACTTTTTTAACTTATTGAGATATGTTTTATTTCAAAGATATTTAGTTATATTTATTATGATATTCTATATAATACACCTTCTTATCGCATCACATTCAGCTTAAATTGCATAGATGGACTTTTTCCTGGTAACCCAACCATCCAATCTGGCCATCCTTCTCTGCATTTTGCCACCATCGATGCGCACAGCCCAATCGCTTCCTCGCTAATCACTTTGATTGCCAAGTCACCGACGACCCCCTATCCTCACTGTCCCCTCCCTTTTCTACAAGCCAACCTCCATCCCACGCAACCCCGCCCCCTTCCCCGCCCCAACAAGCGCCTTCATTATTGCACTCATCACGTGCGAGCTGCACCAGCAACAACTGCAACAAGAACGCCGGCAATTGTAGCAACAACCGCACAATCAGTCGGCTTGTACCCAACTCCCCATTCCCTGCGCCCACATTAACCCCTTTCCCAAAAGTTTTCCCCCGATTTTCCACTGATTTTCCCCCCTTCTCCCGCTGCGGACTGCGTAAAAATCACTCGTTGGCTATTGAAGTTTTATTGGGCAGCGCCGACGATGTTGCAGCTTGATGTTGCTGTTGCGAGTGCTGTTGCTGCAGTGCCACAGTTGCTGCACACAGTTGTTGTGTTGGTTACCGCTGTTGTCATCGGCGGCGTCGTCGTTTCCGTTTGACATTTTGTTAACAATTTCGACCACAATGCGTTTTCATTGCGATCCGAAAAAGATGGGCGGAGATTGCGGGGGGGATTGTGAATGCGTGTGAATGGTGGATGAATACTTGAATGAGTGCAGTTAGTGGATCCCGAGGGGGAGATCCGGAAAATCGGAAAGGGGGGATGCCTTATTGGTCGGGTGAATTGAAACGACAAATGTCACGAATCTAATGAATCGAAACGTGCCAAAGATTTGGCCCCCAAATTAAGGAAGTGATTTGGGGAGTGTTGATATATGTGGACATGACATGCTTGAGATGGAAAACTTAGGGGAAAATTGGGAAAATAGCCACATTGACTTGTGTAAAAATATTGGTGTTGATGTGACAATCATAAATTGGATAAGTCTGGATAGTTTCTAGTTCAACTAATGACATTTGAATCAGCTTCACCTCAGACCAAGAAAGGCCATCAGATCCTGACTACCAAGGTTAACTTGGCTCTATCTTGAATTACTTACGACTGACATTTTCCGTTGGGGGACGTCCAAGGGGCTTCCTGTCTCCTAGTCTCCTAGCCTCCTAGTCTTCTCGTATCCAGCTGGATGAGCAAGGACAAGGCCACGCACTTACTCGCCGAACAAAGCTCGTGCCCCACCCCAAGCACCACCCCAACCTCCTGCTCATCAGGCGCAATGTGGCAACATTGTGCAGCTCTCACCCGCTTGCTCCCCCTCCCCGGAGACACTGACATTGCAATTCCGCCTGCCATTCTTTTTTCAAGCACTTTCATTCGAGGGACCGTGTTGGGGTGGCGCATTCCTTCCACAAACCCGAACCGGGACCACCCTTACCCGGATACGGACTTGGGGCCTGGGGCCCACTTGTAACCGTCGTCGTCGTCGCTCGGCTGGCCGCCCATTGTCACTGCAACTTTTGTTGCAAGGCGCTGCGCTTTAATCTTAAACACGCCAGCGGAACACTCGAGCGATGTCAAGTGGACGCCTTGACTGCTCGACTGCTTGACTGCCAGCTGCCGCAGTTTCGCTCGCAATGCCAGTCAGCGGCGAGATCTGGAAGTCAAGACCTGACGAGCGGAGATGGCACAGACCTGCTCCAGGATGCCAAGATGTCATGGGGGAATTCTGATACATATATATATTTATGGTAGATTTAACAATATGTGTAGCCGTTGAAATACCTTTTACCTACGTCAAATACCTTCGTAGCGTACTCAAAATTATTTCATGTGAGGTCATACTATAACTATTTAAGGATCAGCAACATTACTCAACGACATTCTTCTTAATAATGTCAATTTGTTGCATTAACATTTTCGTTATTAAAAGTTCTTCATTGAAGTCATATATTTGGCAAAGAAGTATTATGTTTTCAAGCATTTTTTAATGTTATTGAAGACATTTATAATTTTCTTTCTTATTTCATTATTATGCCCAAGGAGAAGTTAATTGTCGTAGTGGAAGTCTGTAAAGTCTCCTTTTTTCGTAGCATACAAGATATTTTGACGTGGTTCATAAGTGATAAATATAAATAAATAATATATATTGAAATAGCTTGAAGCTTTACTTAAACACCTCAAGTAAAGTTTGGAAAGCAGTCAACTGAGCATATCTGGTGACTACGCCCTCAACGCGACACCGACAATTGTCCTGGGCACACGCAAAGTAGACGGTTGACTTGCAGCCAGCTCGTGGATGGTTGGGGCCCCTATCCGCCCCTCGACGACCCCTTTTAGCACCACACCCCCAAACCCCCCTCCCTTTCATGTGACCTACGCGCGAGGAGGGGGCGTGGACCCTCCAAGTGTGGCATTGGCTAAAGCCCTGGTGCCTGATTTCCATTTCATGCCACGCCCTCGCGCAAAAGCTGCTTAGACACCCAAGTCGAATCCCCAAATCCTTTTAGCCATCCTCAAGTGTTTATCTATATCGCTGCTGCGGAACCCGAGTTCCGCCATTCCAGATCGACTGCTGATTCTCCTGCCAGGGGTGATGTGAATTTAAGCGACACTTTTCTATTGAATTATTTTAAGCGGCTAAAAGCAAAAATAATTCTATAAGAATGTGAAAGGTGCTCATATGTAATCATTCACATGTTATTGCAATTTGGAGTAATCAGATGCGTATATATAGATTACAAGAACAATACAATGATTTGGTATTTTAGAATATCTAAAAACGACTTGGCTCAGTTTCGCCTTTTTTGGCATGTGCGCATTTAATTGAAATTTCCACAGACGCCCACTTTTCGGGCAGAGGGCGTTGGCGTTGGATGCCACGCCCCCTTTGCCAGCTATGTTACGCACTCGCTTTCGTCTTGGCAAATTTTAATTAAAATTTTCGTAAAGCATTCACGTTTTGCCGGCATTTTTTTCCAATTGCTTCGCCGCCGCTTTAAAGTGTGAAGTTCCGAGACATTTTCCGGTTGCCGCTGGGCCCTCAACGGCCCATTTCCACCCACTTTGGTTGGTGGGGGCTGTGGGTGGTGTGGCTGTGGGTGGTTGAAATATTTAACATGCAAATGAGTTTGGCTGTGCATAAAGTTTCGCTTTAAATGTGTTTATTTTAGTTGCCACGCCCACTCCGCCCAACGCATCGCTCGTTAAAAAGAGTTACAAAGTTGGTGAATATTTTAACACTTCTTCGCTGCGTTTTAGCATTTATTTAGTCCCAGCCAGGATTTGCCATCTGACCCCCCTTGCTTCTTACATCCTTAGCTTCTTTGCCTATTTGCCGGCTTTTAATGAGTTTTTCAATTTCAATGAGTTCGGTTCGGTCCCTTTTCTGTCACTTCATTAGGCTACTCTCTGCAAACACCTTTGGCTCGAATCTGGCACTTGTCGGCGAAGGCAAGGACAAACAAACATCGCTACTTCGGAGAAAGGATACTCGATACTCTGAATGGCACTTGTTACCTAACCCGTGTTTTGCCTCCTTAATTGAGGAGACTCGGACAAATATTTGTTGTGTTAAAGAACACTTGATTGCTGGCGACATGCAGTTGGGAATAAAGAAGTTACATTATAAACGCAATAAATACAGAAATCTTTAAGCGGGCCTGATAATTTTGCTCATTCATGGGATACAGAGGTATGTATAACCAACTCAATTATGTGCAACCATTAGCAACGTCTAATCTAATCGATCCTAAAGTCAATTTGCTCTGAAAGAAAGCACAGTATCCCAGTTAGAGTCCAGTGCTCCTCCCACTTCAGATGGATTCAATCATGACTAACTATAAACAGACTTTTCAAGGAGTCTCCCTCCCCAGCTCACCTGTGTTTGCTTAGACGTAGATGGCGCCACACCAAGACATTCCCAGCCATCTCCATTCAGGCATCAGGAGTTGGAAAACTTTTTGCATTAGCAAGTGCAACCGAACCCGTCCTCTGCCACCCAACAAACTGGCTCTTTGTCTCCACTGCAGCGACTTTCTGGGCTCGGAACTGATTGCAACTGGTGTCTGTGGCATAATTGATTCGCCAACCACCGAGGAGTCGGCAGTGTGTATCTTGCCACTAAACGCTTTGCTGACAAGCAGCCACTTGTCTGCCTCCAGCTCTCCAGATCTCCAGCACGGCTCCTCATCGTGTTAGTCAATCAGTGACTTTTCTTTGGCAACAAATTTCCCAAATGAAAATGCAACATCATTTATCAACATCAAAACGGCAAACGGCAGCACATTGGCCAAGCCAAATGCACTTGAACAAAAGTAAATTGGGAATTAAGAATTTAAGTTAATGAATATCAGGAAACTAAGGACATTTTTGTGATTTTTGCTTTAAGAATAGTATATATTTGGGAATAGGTGTGGTTTAAAGTTAAGGCCAAGATGTTTAAACCTGGTCAACTTCACTTAGGTTGCAAGTTCCTTTTCCTAAGTGTATATGCAAATGGGGAAGGGAGAGCTAAGGAGCCACCTCTTGGTTACTCTTGAAGTAGCAAAGTTGAACACTCAGCACTGCACTTTGCAAGTATCTGAAGGGAGCTGGGCTGCAATAAAACTTGGGCCAGATGCCACACCTCTTAGCCACAAAGTTGGACTCATTAGAAGGCGCCGGTCCTAGGTTCTCACATCAATGGATTTGCATGCACTTCATTAGGCGCAGTTCCAATGGACGCCCACATGGTAGTCACATCACCAGCCCAGCTCCGATCATCCGTCCATGTCCTCCGGCCACATCAATGACAATCCCAAAATTGCTTGCTGCCTGTTTACTTTGAGCCCCACTCCCGGCATTCGAGCCATCCTTTTGGCCAGGCTAAGTAAACACTGCCCAAGTGGAAATAAATTACAGACGACTTTGTCATGTTGTCCACTCTGCCAAGTCAGCCTCCTTCGAGAGTCTTCGAGGGACTTGCCCTCCCGCCCGCCACCAGCGTTTTGGCTAAATAATTGCAATTTTTATCAGAGAACGCAATAAATGCCAGACAGTCGCCGAGAGTGGTCAAACTATCCACTGACTATCACTATCATCGCATCGTGGTTATAATAATCATCGTCATTGCCATCGGAGACTACATCAATGAGGCTGTTGCTTCGGGGACTGGCGAAAGTTGTTGACCGGTCGGTCGCAGTGGGGATACCATAGCAAAGGGTATTTCGATTCCTCGACCAAATACAGAGCACATATTTGAGAATTCACTTACCTTTGATTTAAGCACTTTGATTTGAAAGTAGGTACATTTTAGTTTCGATTATGAGGTATCTACTTTTGAGATGTTGTTTCATTACTTCGTGGTTAGTGTATTCCATCTTCTAGGTGCCACATTTTTGACGAATTTCTTGTTTCGCCAAATGGCAAACTTTCTTGGAGAGACGTCTCGGCTCATATGGCTCGGCACTTAATTGGATTTCTGCTAAAATTGCGTTTATTATTGTGGTCACTTTGACAGGGCCTCTATCCCCACCGCCTGCCGTCAGTTTGAGTGGCTCTTTATGAGGTGTAAAGGGGCCAATCAGGTCCATGGATCCCAAGCATCAAGCTCCCAGCTGCCCCACTCATCTAACTCCCCCAATAAGAAGCTGCTGACCAGGCGGTAATTAAGTTTTTGGAATGCCCTGGTCTATGCATAGCTTGTGGTTTCTGTGGTCTGTGGTTCGCCCGGATCGAGGTGCGAACTGGGTGGCAGATATATAGGTGTCTTAAAGCCACCTGACTTAAAGGCGAAGCTCGTCGGACAGGCAGCAACCGAAAAATCTCATGTCAATTGTAGGACATAAATCAGCAGCTAGTTGAATTGAGCAGATGTAAAGATGCAAATGTGAGACCCTTTGGTTCGGGGTAGTACATTTATCCAGGTTTACTTTCAGTGAAGGACCTTTGGGTGCTCAGCGCCGGTAAATGGCGACAATTTGTAAAGCGAGAGGAAAAGCTGTTGAATGGAAAGCTGGGTGAATGTGAATGCGAATGCGAATGCCTGGCCCACATGTGAGGAGGATGCCGCTTCTTCAGCTCACTTTTTATTTGCCTGACCCAGTTTGGCGACGAGTTTTGTGTTTTTGTAAGTCTTTCGACTTGATTACACTTTTCTGGCCCAGCTGAATGGCGTTCTGATGGGATCTAATGCAGCTATCTGGCTACGCGATGCAGTCCACTTAGTGCCGGTTAAGCTAAGTGCACTAAGTCCACTTTCACTGCCACACTTTGCTTATCTGCCAGTGCGAATTCCCCCTGTTCTATGCAAATCGGGGTCCTTGAGCCTGGACACTTCCCCCCAGATGCTGCCTGGTTCTGCCCCTTCCGCCTGGCCTGCCATAATACACTTGATATATACGAGTATTTTTGCATACCACTCGACTCGTTGTTTCGCCTTGTGACAAAGTGTCAGGAAGGGTCGGTCGCCCGACATTCCGGCCATATCTCGAGATGGAGCTAGAGCTGGGAAGCTGTAGCCAAATCTGAATGCTGAATTATATTAAAAATTACCGCCTCTGCTGGCACTCGTTTGCCACTGAGGGCTCTTGAGATTTATGGCTCTGTGATTATTGCTTCACTTGTCTGGAGATAGAACAGAATCTGTCTCATAAATCCCACGTCACTTTGGATTGGTTTATCATCCGGAGGGGTTGTCGTATGCTCAACTCAGTGGATTTAATCCTAAGCAACTTCCGGTTTCGGGTTCTTAAGAAGCACTCATTCCTATGTTCCTATAAGGGTAAGCATCCCGCCACGGGCCACACATTCATACAATTAAGCACTTAATTGTCTGACAGGCAAATTGCTTTGTCAATATTTTCACCGAGTCACCGACCCTCTCTATCCATCCAGCTATCCGTCCATCCACCCATCCATCCCTATTCCTATCCATACCCATCGCACCCACTCTGACAGCTCGAGTGGCGAACTTCATTACCCAAACCCTGGGAATCGGGAGGAGCAAAACCATCAAAGAGGCTTTCAAGTTTGACCACAAGTGTTGTTGTTGTCGTTACCTAAAAAGCTTCCTTTTTCCTACCAGCGGAGGGGATGGGGGATGGTTTGCCTGATGTCTGCCTCGTGTCACTTATAAACTTCACTTTAAGCTGTCAATATTTATAAATATTTACACGCCACGAATGGTGGCAGGATTGGCTGTGGGTGCGGGATGCGGGTTGGGGATGTGGGAGTGGGCAGCCTTGGAGACCTGGTGACCTGGGTTCTCTGGAGTGGCGCTTGATGGTTTTACGTTTCCATCTAGGAAGATTATGGCTCTGACATGACCTAGACTTGCAGTAAAAGGAAGCAGGTATTTTATAACAGCTCGTTTTTTTGGGGAGCTTAAATAGGTGGTAAAGTGATGGCTTTAAGACTTTACGTAAAGGAAAACTTATTTTACTTAGTAACTATTTTTTTTGTGCTTTAGAAAAGATAACTTTTCTGCTCGGATATTCTACTTAAAGAAGAGGGCTTTAAAAGCAAGTCGGTGGAGTTTTTAATCATTGTGCATAATATAGTATCATATCCTGCACTGTAAATAAAAAGATATTATTGGCCTAAGCCCCAGGATTTCTTTAACATCCAGCCGGTGGTTGAAAAAGGCTAATCCACATCTGACAATCATTAGGCGTAATAAATTTCGGCTGTCATCCATCTAAAACCCTTTCGAAGAGACTACCTTGTGGACCCCGACTCCTCCAGGCGGATAACAAAGGAAAACGATAAAAGACAAGAGCTCGCTTCCTTAAAGTCTGAATTCGAGGGCCATAAATGTGCAACATAATTCTCGGGGCTCTCGATTGGAACGATATTTTTATGCAAATTGTAATCAAGGAGCAGAGGGCACACAATCGGAATCACACACGGGCATATGCCGAGCCCAATTCGAGCCAATAAAATGCGAACAAATGCCGCTTGGATAAGTGTAAAATTTACAATTCCAATTCCGCATCCGTTTTCAATTTCCCAGCAGTTGTGCCGAGAGTCTTTAAAATCGAACAATGGCCTGGAAAATTGTTAGGGCTTAAGCAAGGGTCTGATAACAATGGGACTTAAGGAACAATCCCGCAGATGTTTAACACATATTTTGCACAACTATTTAAGCCGTTGATTTCGACGCCCAATGAAATTAAAATTTTTCAATGCGATTTGTGCTGTATGATGATTTGTATTTGTATTCCTCGCAGGGGTTGATCTCTAATGAAGCCATTAAGGGTAGGCAGCTCCTCCATCTTGGCATGTGTGTGGTTAACTTTCGGCAAACACAGAGGTCCATAACTGTTGTCGTTCCAGCCGGCAAATGAATAAATTATCAACTGTGTATGTGAGGTAGGAAAAGTCCTTCGGCCCCATCTCCATCCCATAGTTGACTCCCAGCTTGAGTGTGCTCTAATTGCAGCTCCTTGTCGTCGGGCCATTAGAAGCCGGCACTAATGGCTCTCATTCAGGGGGTGGTCGGGTGGTCAGGTGGGTGGCCAGGTGGCTGGTTGGGTGGTGCTCCGGTAACTTAAAGTCACCAGAAGCCGCAGTAACATTAGCGCATAAAAAAGGCATTTGTAAGACATGAAAGGTACTCAGTCAAGTGAGTTGTGGGCGGCAGGTGGCATTTATCTCCGCCCACCAACTCCGATGACACATTAAAGGCAAGCAAATCGAATTCACGAATAAATGTTACCCTACAAATTAAGGGAGGTTACCAAATAACCCAAGCTGGTTTAAAATCTACTGCATTCCTTCAAGATTAATTTGATAAAGGTGACAAGAAATTTGAGTTTGAGAAAAGCTGTTTAAGTATAACTCGTTATTTCCAGAATACCTACCAGCTCAAAATATTTGCCTGTTGCTCCAATCTCCAAGTACAGCATACCCCGTGAATTGCTTGGCAACGGGGTACAAAAAAGGAAGACAAATCAATGCAGGTGTCACAAATGTCAGCCGACAGCTTTTGGATCCCTTCCCGCTTCCTTTGAGAGAGGATATTAATGTCGCCAAGTGAATTGATGATGCCGATTGTTGTTGTCCCAGGGCATAAGCCGATTTGCCATCTTATCACAGGCCCCGTCGCCCGACGACGACTCCGTCAGTAAATCCAGCTCCATCTCCGACACTCCAACGACAATTCCTATTCTGATTCCGATTCCGATTCTGACTCTGATTCCGGTTTCAATCTCTGAGGCGAGCTTTCATAAAGGGACCCCCCCCCCCTCCACCGATTGACAGGCATAATAAATCATGTGTTATAGTATTAATCAAGCTCCTTCTGGCTTCTTCGACTGGTTGCTCCTTTGACTGCTGAGCCTGCCATTGTTGTGCCGGATAATCGCTTGACATTTATTGCAGCTACCGGCAGGATGTGCTCGCATCGACTTAAAGTCCTCGCTTCAAGTTGTCCTCGCAAAGTGTCCTTTAATTGCGCCTATTTCGTCTGCTCCTTTCGGCCTGCCAGTCGTGCATTTTGCAGGCATTGTTTCTCTAATTGCTATTTGTCGCCAGTGTCCCATACAAGTGGGCAGCCATTCGTCCTCCGCCGCCCAACTTTTCTGTCTGGCCGTCACATTAAGAACTTGTAAAGTTAAATTAAGTGTTTCGTCTAGTAAGCGGGAAAAAAGCAAATGGCAGCAAAAGCGCCAAGAAGCTGCAGAACTTACGAAAAGGATAATTGCGGGGGCGGAAAGGTAGTTTTCCCTTGCTAATAGTTGTCTGCTTTTAAGAGATATATTTGTTAAATTTTAAAGGAAAGAATTGGTTAGAATTCAAATGATAGGGAAGATAAATGTATTGCATTTTGAGAGGAGGTTCAAGTTTAAATTGGAAGGAAGAAATTCAAAGGGTCTGCTCAAACTAGTTCTGCAAAATGTGTAAAAATGGGAGTCTGAAATATGCTTTGCCCCATTTCATGTGCAAATTCTACATCACATTGCAGTTTGACATTCAAAGCGCATAGTTTATCTGCAAAGTTCGAAGTAATTGGGACAACAACTGTGATAAACAATTCTAAAGCTCAATTTCGAAACTGAAAGTATTTCAAGAAATGCTCAAGCAACCCTCGCATCAGCGTGGCCTCGTTTCACCTACACCGCATTGCTGGCAATATTATTTAATTCGCAGACAGTTAATTGTAATGCAATTAAGGGATTAGCTGGGAATGCCATTAGGCTTTATTGTTCATATGAACAGGACAGAATGAATTGGTATCTGCGATGATAAAATTCGGAGAAGGCGGCGGCTGCTCATTTATCTAAAAGATTCATTTTAATGACAGGCACTTCAAAAACTCAAATCTAAGCGGGCATAGAATGCGTTACTCAATTATTTAAATTGCAGGCAACAAATCTAAAGTGTTTGCATGATTTTACTAAGAGCCAGCCCCATGCCGCCAAGCAATTTAATGTAATTGCTGTCGCACTCAAAAGTAAAATCCGAAATGTACAAAAAATGACTGCCGGGCGCTGTGGGCCAACTTGCGGGCCAACTTGTGGCCCATCCATACGGTCCATTTAAATAAACCAAATGTTTATTTTGCCGAACTACTTCGATTTCGATCGCTTCGTCTTACCATTGCTTTTTGTTTTTTATTCTTGCTCGAAATAAATGTCTGTGCATTTTAGTTTGCTTTCCGTTTGATTTGATTTTTAGGCTACGTATATCGTCGAGTGTCCTGTCGGTAGTCCTGGGAGTTTTCCTTCGGGCTGATATCAGCAAAAATCGCAAATCAAATAAAGCAAATTGAATAAGAGACAAGTGCCACGCCTCCGCTGGCGACTCAACTCAATGCCCTGGGTGGGCGTACGTGTGGGCGGTAGGTGGAGCTGGAGCGGGGGCGTGGCAACGGTTCTCGGGCACAAAAATTAGTTGGTAGTTCCATTCGAGCCAACGTTGTTGTAAATGCGAGGACAGAAATCAAAATGTTCGCATAAAAGAATTATCTGTGCTTAAGTTAGATTATCCCCGGGCCATAGAATCCAATTGGCAATTGAATGGAAAGATGTCGCAGATTCGATTTGCCAACTTTATTTTCTTGCCCATCGCTTTGTCCTTCCCTGATTTGAAGTTCGTGTGCCACTTGAAAGTTGCCCAGCCTCTGGTATCTCAGTCCTCGAATGCATTTCCTTTTTATCGGATTCCATTTGATTTTCTTTTGGGCACGGAACAACAATGCCCAACCGAATGTTGTGGGTTCTCTAGTTTTTTTTTTTTTTTTTTTTTTTTTTGGGAGGGCTGGCAAGGTTTTGGGGTTAGACAAATGTTATGGGTGCCATAAAGCTGAAGGTGGAGCGCCCATTTAAGTTCTTAGGAATGAGAGTAAATCTGAAAGGATGTAAGGCCTCTCGGTTCAAACAAAAAACCCTAAACAGTTTGGAGCTCATAAATCAAGTCGTACATTTATTCCTTCGCTACAACCCTTCTAATCTCTGATTCGGCTGAATTTTTTTTAAATATTTGCAGTAAAAATAACCCAAACGGAAATTAGTAAAAGCTATTTGAACTTCGTTCCATTAATTAAAGGATTTAAAATCATTTATTTATTTATTTATGCTCCATGAAAAATATTATATTTTCCGACTAGCACATACGTCCAGCGCCGACTTTATCGCCCTTATTGGACTCCAATTCCTGGAGGACCGATGAAAGAAGACTTATTTCGCGCATGATGAAGCTCATGATTTTGTCGATCTCATAGCTGTGGTAGCTGGGAACAATGTCTGCGGGGGTGGAGTTGGTACATCAGCTAGAGTCAAAGGATTTCAAGGACATACCTCGACGTTTGCAGAGCATGCGGTACAGGATTTGAATGCCATCAAACATGCGCTCCTTGTCCAGGTTGTAGAGCGACGTGGTGTCCTTGCAGGCACTTAGTATCTTTTCCCACTTGAGGCAAGTGGCCCGCGAGCTGACATAGGAACGATCCAAACGGGCCAGATCGTTTTTGAGGCCCAAAACGGTCAAGGCCGCCTCGCTGGTGATCTGAACCATTCGCAGGCGCATCTCCTCGATCTCGTTGAGTTTCTGGCTCTCCAGCTTATTGATCTCCACCTGGGCCAACACTGCACAACAAAAACAAATTTAGAATGGAAATTACAGGAGGTGTGGAGAACCCACTTAGAGCGTCACATCGATCGATGCAGTCTTTCGTTGAGATGAAGATGTCCGACACCTCGACTACCTCCTCCAGGACCCTCTCGTATGGCTGAAACTGAGCCACCGTGGCCTTGAGCGCATTGCGAAAGGTGCTCAGTTCGGCAATGGAGGTCTTGAACTCGTCTATCTCCTTGGTGACCTCCGCGTGGAGAACGGTCTCCTCGCGAATCGACTTATCCGCACTGCGCTTTTTGTCCGCACAATCCTTGATGAATCCATTCACCTCGACGAAGCGTTTGCGCAGGCGCTCCTGAATCTTGTACATCTTGCGAATGCGCTGCACATTTAATGCGGCTTGCCGCTTGGCATCTTTGAGTAGCTGGATCTGAACCTGCTTCATGGCGTCGTACTCCCGGAGATTGGCTATGTACAGCATCTCGATGTTATCCCCGGCCGAATCCCAATTGGGCGGTTTCCTAGACCATCCAAGTTTCATTAATAGTATGACTTACATATTGTAGTTGCTCTTTTAGCTTACACGAAGAATTGGTCCTGCTGGCGAGAGACGCGATAGTCATCGATGGCGACCTCTGGACTGAGGTCCAGATCCCCGATCACATCGGTCTTAATGGTGGGCTTACGTCGCGGCATCTTGTCCTATTAAAATATAATCTTTTCAAATATATTGATATATATTGGGGGAATATCTATTGGAGAACGATGTGTGATGAGTAATTCTACATGTATATGGGCAGACAGCACAGTCAAGGATAAAAGGATTAAACCATTTTTTATTACTACATTCAGATATTTATGCAATTGCTGACGTTTCCTTCATAAGTACGACCAGTCGTTAAATCAAGTAAAAACAATTGAAAAGATATCATAATTCTATAGTTGTTGATTAAAAATTAATCATCATCGAGTATCAAGAGTATATTAGGTTCGGCTTGCCGAAGAAGCTTCCTATTTTGTTTTTTCGAAAGAAACCAAATTGTGCAGTTACCATGACACAAAACTGGTTACACCTTCTCAACCATTGCCACGGTAATAAAAGAACCTCCTGGCAACCAATTGTTTTTATGTGTCACCCAAATAAAAAACATGTTCCAAGTAGGTCTTGTTAATTTTTATTACAAAACAATAACACACTTTGAAAAGTAAGCACACAGCACACACAACTACTACTACAAAACGCACAATCCGCGCTGTATCGCGGTAACCAAAGCAAAAAAAAATATAAAAAACTAACAAAAACGTACACTTGAGCTTTTACTTTCGGCAAAGAGATCCAAGATGCCCCGCGTGAAGCCCACCAAGAAGCTCGATGTTCTGGGAAATCTGGACCTGCGGCCGGAGGATGCCGTGGGGGACTATATCAGCTCTAAGCAGCAGAACAAATTCTTCGTGTAAGTAGTGAATCCCACACTGAAAAAAGGCTGAAAGAGAAGTACCCAATCCTAAAATGATCCTGGTAGTGCAGTTTGAGATTTTTGAGAAATTTTACAGCTTCGTAATTTACTGTTGCAAGGATGTCTCTATCTGGTATCAATTATTTGACCTATTCGTAACTTCCTGTAGAATTCCACCGAACTCGGACTCTGCCGGCGACTCCATCGAACTGATATATGTGAACAATCTCCGCGAGCACGAAGCCATGCTCAAGCTGCAGGAGGAGATGCTGACCAGTGCCAAGCGGCAGACCAAGCTGAACTCCGCCCGGGTGAGGAACATGTACAAGATCCAGGAGCGGCTGAGGCGGCGCTTCATCGAGGTGAACAGCTTCATCAAGGACTGCGCGGACAAAAAGAGAGTGGCCGAGAAGACCGCCCAAGCGGAGACGCTCAACCATAAGGAGCTCGGCGAGGGCATTGAGAGCTTCAAGGACTCGATCGGCGAACTCAAGGCCTTTCGGGAGGCTCTCAAGGCCACCGTGCAGGAGTTCCAGCCCTACGAGAAGGTGCTCGACGAGGTGGTGAAGGTATCCGACATATTCGTCTCGCCAAAGGACTGCACCGATCGCTGTGATGCGCTGAGTGAGCATTGCTAATTTATAAAATGAAATAAAGTTATTAATTTTTTTTTGTTCTACAGTGCTGGCTCAAGTGGAGATCAACAAGTTGGAGCATCAAAAGCTCCAGGACATCGAGAACATGCGGCAGCGTATGGTGCAGATCACAAATGATGCGGCTCTAACTGTGCTGGGTCTAAAGAACGATCTGGCCAAACTGGAACGATCCTACAACGAGTCCAGAGTGCAGTGCCTCAGATGGGAGAAGATCCTGGCCAAGACCAAGGACGCCATCAACAACAACTACATGGACAAGGAGCGCACAATAGATGCGATTACCAACCTTCACCGAATCCTTCTACGGCGAAGAGGTTAGTCAAAAAATCTTGCTATTATTAAATAATTTATTCATTTTATTATTTTAGATGTACATTCGTTTCCCGCTCGCGGCGACTTGGACAAGGTGTTGGATGCCATCATGGGCGAAGTGGAAATATTAACTGGCGTTGTAAAGGAAATCGAATCATCTGATCCCTCGATAAAGCACGAGGAAGCCAGAGATAAGTCGCTGTGCTAATTGGATATCAAAATTCAAAGAGTTCATAGGGAAGACTAGGCACACCTCACAGCTATTACAACTATAAAAGCTTATTAAAAGCGAAACTTTTAAAACGTTTGTTTGTTTCTATAGAAAGAAGTGCTTTGTGTGATGGTTCGCTGCTCTTAGCCTGCTCCTGCAGCTTGTGGCAATTGTTAATTGTGCTGAGCTCTGCATTCGGTTGTTAATGCCACTTTCTAATTGCTTTTACCTCATAAATCTTCTCCGCTGCTCCTCAATGCCTCCGTCCAAGTGGATGGTCCGAATTGGGGTCCTGGAGCGGCTTTCGTCGCGTCCTGCTCTGCAGTCATCATAAGTCACCGAATTGTCGGGCACTCAAGACAAATGTGACACTTGCTTATTTAATTAGAGATCTGCAGGCGGGATGGAAGGCCAGTACTTAAGCTCCAGAGTCTGTGCATCAACTGGACGACATTTAGCGCTAACTGCGCCAACTTCGCTTGACGGCTTTTTAATTACGTCAGCCCGGGAAATGTTCCTCTTACCACTGCTCTGCATGACAATTAGCCGGTCTAAAAAAAAAAACCCGCTCTCTGGTCAATTGAAAATTTTCTTGCTATTTTTCAGCAGGGAAAAACTTTTTTAATTACCACCGAAAAGAGACGGTGACAAAAAACAATAGTCGACCATTCGGCCGGCGGCTCTGATTTTCAATTATTTATTGACAGGAGTCTCGATTCGTCGTTTAACCTGTCGAACTCTTGACACGACCTCCGCTTTTTCAGCAAATGCACAAGTTGGGTTTGGGCTCAACACTTTTGCTGCAATGCAACTTTAATGCCGGCTAACTGACAGATTCAACTTCAATAATTGATGCGAAAATGCATAAAACAATTTCGATAAAACAGTTTTTAGATGTCATCGTGTTAATTATGCATATGCTAGAAAAACAATCCCTTTGACCGGCAAAATAATTGGCTTAAACATTTGAATTTGTGCTCTGCCAAAAGTTTGCACTTCTTCAGTGCGAGGAGTGGCAAAAATTAATCAGCACCACAAATTATCGGGATGACAAACGCCCTGCGGACAGAAATAAGTTTGAAAACATCCATACACATATGCGATTCAGAATATGTTTTTAATACCCCAACCCACTCGGTTTCTCTGACATCTTTATGCCATGTCGGCTTCTAGTCGTGTTTTGGTTTCCCGGTGCCCGCTGGTGACATTTCCGCTCTGCCTGGTCTTTGGGTCTTCGGGATTGGATTGCCGAAAAAAGAAGGTGTAAGAAGTCGGACGAGGTGATGTATGGAAACATTTTAATTAATGCTGACAGCTGGAAATGTCGCGGCCACCTTTTGTTGTGTAAATTTCATCGACTCGAGGCGTTGGACTCTATAATTATGATTGGATATCGTTGCACGTTCCTCGCTCCCACTTCTTTCTATTTTCAATTTGCCCCACCCGTTTGCTTCCCCATTGAGCAGCACGTCACTAAATTAATCCGCTTAGCAGTCGCATATTCCCCTCGATGTTTACCCGACCAGACAACCCGAGCAGACCCCATCCGAGCCCAAAGAATCAGATTCGGAGGAGGAGGAACCGGCCAGACGCTTGACCAGACGGTTAAGCCTTAATCCTCGATAGTTGTTGGCCCTTAAACTCTTCTAGGGTTTCCATCGCTCGGGCGTTTTTTTTTTCTTCCAGGTGTCAAGGTGAATGAATGGCACATCGGGGAGTTGGGGACACCAACTCCACTTGACCGGGGAGCTAATTAATGGGTCCGATTGTTAGGTAAATGCTTGTTATATGAATACAGATAGCATAAATTGAGGATTAAGCACACAACTTGATTTCATTCAAATCAATTGAAAATTTATTTCTCTTGCGATAGAAACCTCATAAATAAGTGGGAAAAGATGAGACTTGCGACTAATATATGCATATGAATGCATTTCGATTTGATGCACTTGCAAATTAGAATTAACAATACCAACAATAAAGGCTTTTTAAAATTCTATATGATATTGCATATTCAACTTCTATACTTTCCAAAATCCTATTTCGAGTCCCAACAACATTATAGACTAATGATAAATAATCCAGAAAGCATCAATTTGCTGGTCTCCAACGGGCAACCTCCTCAATGCCAAACGAAACTATTGACCCTGTCCAAGTCGCCTTAACCTTTGCTGTGCCCGTCGGCAAGAACAAGTGAGCTGCTCCTGACCAACGATTTCCATTGTAATAACAATATATAACACACAAATTTGAATAACAAATTAACTGCTACACACGCACACACCATCTCCAGTACACGGGTGACATTCGGGAAGTCTTGGGGACCACTCCTCGTCCTTCTCCTTGTGGCGTGGAACTGGAAATAGCCATTCGAGCTGGACTCCTGTGCGATACAGCGTAGGACATCATACAACATGCAATATAATTGAATGCCTGCAGGATGTATAGACACATGTGTGTATATGCGCCATACACAATATACCAGCTAGCCGGCTACCATAGCCACAAAATATTTGCTTATGTGGCCCAAAGCAGACCATACCCGACCCGACCAGACCAGAACCAAATCCAAGCCGGAGCTGAGTTCGAGCCCAGCCCAAACAGCTTTCGACCACCAGCCAAATGTGACTTTGCAGCGTCAACGTCAATGTTGCATAAATCAACACACCGACGATGGCGATGCCAATTTTGTGGCTCCATATCCGCCCCCGAACCACTGAGCCACCCAACCACCCGACCACCGAACCCCACAACCCCTGAACCGCCGCACCACCGCCGTCTACTTGATTGAATATTTCAAGCTATGCATCTTTAATAATGCGCCACGACGGCGATGTCGATGTCGATGACGTTGCCTCGGGCCAGTTTGTGGCACCGGCCATGCAAATGCAAATGGGCAAATGTAAAATGCAAACTGAAAACTGCAAAATGCAAAATGCACAGTGGCCGTCGAGGATGTAATTTGGGCGTTTTTTCCGTCTTCCTACACTAAACTGACCGCTGTCTAAGTCAGGCACGTCAGTACCGACTCCTGCCGGTTTATGGAGCTGGAAACGCCTTCTAATCAAAACCGACTTGACTTTTATTTTCTACGTGCCGCCTTTTACCCTTTCTTGAGGTGGGTAGGTACACTTTTTCCGAGAGCTCTGATCTAAGAGAATCGAAATAGGTCTTTTTAATTAAGACATTCCGTATCCTTTACAAAGGGAATCCACAATAGATAGTCTTATTCAAGGATTAGATTATATATTATTATTGTACATATAAAGTGAATACCCTGTTTTTCTTCAGTCACTATCTTGTGGCCGCCCGAATATAACTTTAAAACTTGAATTGAGCCAGGTTCTCGGTTAAGGTTTCCTTTTCGGTTTCGGTCTGGCGACATCTAATTGAATCCGACCGCATCAAGATGAAGTTCGTCTTTGCCGACAGTTTTGTTTGGGGTTTCCCTTCCTTTCATTTCATTGCCTTTCCCTTCTCTTCCTTTTGGGTCCATCTACTTTGTGTGTGTTTAGTTGACCGCAGTCAAAAATAGCTTTGAAAAACTTTGGCTGGCAAAGTCTCGCCTGCGGAGCAGTCGAGCTGCTCTCGGTTTCTCGGAGGAAGATGATTCGAAACCGGGTGGATTTTCGGTTGCTGGCATCTTTGTCAAAGTCAAAAGTTTGTCATAGTTCAAGTTAATGTTCTGTGACTTTTCGCCATTTTTATTTTGGCCAGGCAAATGAACCATGTTTCGGATGATGTATTGATGTATTCCCAATTGTGGCATAAAGATAAAGTTTTAATAAGTTTGTCAATTGCTGGCATAGATTGCACTCACTATTGGCAGCGTGTTGAAGAACTTTCGTGGCTAATACAGAACTCTGAACTCAGCTGAAAGGGTCTAAAAAGCAGTTTACTTATCTCGTCTCCGACATTGCAGTTAATTAAAATGTTGCATAAAAATCAGCTACTGCGGCGGCTAATGCTATTATTTCAGCTATCGTTGCGTATACGCCACGTTGCAGCTGGGTGAAACGGCACCCAATCGGCTTAGTTCGGCTCAGCCCGGACTACGGCTAGTGCTCTATCTCCAAGATCCAACAATGGCTGAATTTAATTACGCCTCTGCTGTATATTGTTCGCCATGGCCTAGGTGAGCTGCCCATCTAGGTAGCAACATGAGACGCATTACACATACGCAGCGTTGTCCGGCCATTGTGGCCTTTTCCCACTGGGGCCAACCACAGGAAATTAATTTGGTGTCTGTGCATTTTATTCCCTGGAAAATACGCTGGGGATCCGCAGACAACAAGTCCTAATCCCGCTTGGAACAGGGTGGGTCAACAACAAAGGTTCTCAAGTTGGTTCTAACAATGTTAACTTAACATGCGAGCTTAAATACAAGGAAGTTTTTGATACAATTAAAGCCACAGCAGATGTTACCGTAATAGCCGAGAAGTTCGAAAACATTTTGATTTTGACCAATTACTAGACCTTATTTAAAAACCCATTTGAAATGTACAGCGCACTCCGCACCTGGAATTTATTCAGTGCTTGCAAATTGCCCAAATGTCCAGCCAGAGATCAAGCCCCTCGAACAGATTGGCCGTTAAGCGGCAATTAGTCACACGACAGATTCCACAGGCACTCTTGATTAGGGCGGGGCGTGGCAATCAAAATTACACCCTGTCAATATTATCGACACGCATTATAAGCCCTCTCCACAACCCACCGCCCACTCACACGCCCAAGTCGGTAGCATTTGAGGCGCCTCCGCTGGAGATGATATCCTGCTGACACTTTGGACAGGCCGCAAACCCCACGACTTTGATGTGGGCACCACGACAAGCCAAAGGGCAACGATATGGGGCCCTGACAAAGGTGTGTGTCCACCAGCGGAAGCTGTGCATAATTGGAAAATAGTTTGGACCGTGAACAGCCGGGGGCCATTAAATGGCTTTGCATTTGAGCTGGCTGTGGCTTTCCTCGAATAATTGGCCATGAGATGGGATCTGTTGAAGTGCCTAAAGTTCGGAAATCACTCCGCAAATCAATCTTACGTGAGCATTAATTAAAACGACACTAGTACGAGGGGTCCTGATGAGCTAATTTATACCCCGGACTATCGGGTGATATACAATTTTATACTATTACAGAAACCTAAAGAATCTGAAATCACACAGCATTCAACCTTTTACTACATAGCTGGCATGTTTTTAATTTATCGCGTTACCCTACTTTTGGCAGTTTCTCATTAACATTTTATTAAAACTACTTAATGTCATTCAAATTTATACTCAGTGAATAATGTTCCAATAAAACACTTTTCGAAATTGTACCTGAAATTAAAAACACACTAACACCCTAGGTCTACTCATCAGGCGCCACTTTAATATTCACTTTCCCATTAAGTAAAAGTTGTAGAGTTACCTCCACACTTCTTTGGCAGCTGGCTGGTTGGTAAAAGTTTGCTGGCGTCGGCTCATAAATTTCAAATTTGAACCCATAGACATAAGTTCTGGAGTTTCCCAGTTTTCCGAACAAAAAAGAAAATTCTGCAAATACACAAATCGCAAAACTCATTACGGTAATTAGACGCGGCATGGCACAGTAGGCGGATGCTATATATTTATGTGGATCGGACTAAGTGCCTCTGCGGCTGGTGGGGCATTTGGAGTTTTCAATATTTCAAATTGATTTCTGCTTCCCGCCAACAAGCGCTATCATTTAGGCCAATTTGATGTGGCTGAACTGGGCGGTGCACTGCATGGTCGTTGTGAAGCGGGTTGTGGGTGGGCCCACTTTCTACCTACCATATACAATGCTTATCAACTGTCAGTTGAATTTCGCTCTTTTGGGTCAGTGAGCTCAAATGGGATTGCTAATTGAGTGGAAGGTGGTTAGGGCAGCAGAAGGCGGGGTATGCATCATCCAGTAGCCAGTATGCAGTATCCAGCCACCCCGCACTTTGTAAACACTTCATAAATAATTTGTTGATAAATTTGTAGTTGTTGCTGCTGTGTTGTCGGACATGCTGTGAAGTAAGGCAATAAGTGCATTGACAATGGCCGCGTAATTATGAATTTTACATCGATAAAAATAGCATTTAAATTCATTAATTTTTGCCGCAATAATAGTCCGCACTCATTTCATATTGTTCATTATTGTGCCTGTCGTGCGCTCAGTAATGCGGCAGTTGTTAAGTCCTTTAATTCATTTTCAAACCACTGACACTTACAGGCCATTTATTTTCCCAGCTCAACTGTCCCAGATTGGGTCGTTGAACTCTGATTGCATTTTGACACCGTTTCGAAACCACAGCCTTAAATTCGGCCCTTCTACGCACTTCTCACTGTTACGAGTGCCCGGCGCTCTGTTGCGTAACATTGAGCTTATGTCGGCCAGTAAGTACACTTTCCGTTCTCTTTATTTCGACTCTGTGTGCACAGGCGGGAAAACCACAGCCACGCCCTCGTTTCTCTGCAGCCACCGCCTTCGGGCGTGTATATAAATGCACATGTATATGTAAATGTATATACTCGCATGTGTACACACTGAAAAGTCGACCCTTTTGTCTGAGGCAACCGCATTGAAATTAACTTTAGTGCCATTTAAAGTTATGCGCTTCATAAATTTGCAAAAACAGTTTCAATTAAAATGCGGCCATCATAAAAAGGAAATGCTGTCGGCTCGCACTGCTCCTGCAAATGCAATACAGTTGCTGTAGTAGTTTCTGTTGTTGCTCTAGTGGCTCGTCGTAGTTGCTATATAGAGAGGAAAACAAAGGCGCAGCATCCGTCCGCACGGCCAATAATGCAACTGCCCATGGGCGTGCAGCCAAGGAGGAATTAGAAGGAATTAGAACATTATTCGAAACTTGATATTTACCTAGGGTTTATTTAACCTTATTAGAGCTAAATCCTTAAAATGCGTATTAATTTTCCATAAAGCCAACTCTGAAGCAGTGCGGCATTTTAATGGCTTGAATACTGTTAATTATTAAACGCATTGAGTCGCAAGGCTATTCAGCTTGCATAAGAGGACTTTCCACGCTTCAGACTTTTCCAAACCACGCCACTGGTCCCCAATGGCGGCTCTGCTCACAGTTGGTTCGTTTGCATGGACTACGTCCGGTTATCTGCCGCTCTGACCATGTCCACGTCCACGTCCTCTTCGGCCAGGCGGCCAACGTCATCAACATAATTTGAATGCAATGCTTTTAATTGCAAACTTGCATTAATTATGATTGAACAATTTTAAAATGCAACTGCGCATACAAAAGACATTCTCGCCTTTTCCGCCTTTTTCCCGGGCTGTGAATTTGCGGTGGCTGTGTTATCGGGAAATAAAGGGATTGTTGGCAGCCTTTGTCTGTGTTATCTATTCCTCGCCAGAACTTCAAAGGCGCTTGGGGCGTTTGTGGGGGGGGGCGGACTCTTAATTTTCCCCCACCCTATCCTACATTTACCTCTTATCGAGGCAGCCATTTCCATAGGCTCACCTTGCCTCTGGCCTGCGGCAATTGGGATCGATAAGGGGAAATTCTTAACCTGAGTGAGTTGAGGACGCTGCCCTAGTTAGGTGACGCCATCAAATTTATCGAATTTTGTAAATTGACGGTAAATTGCCGGAGTCAGTGAAAGTTTTTCGTCGCGAAATTATACAAGTTTTCTTCTAACGATGGAAAACTCTTAAGTCGTGGGTTTCGCGGTGGCAAAGTTACCGAAAGAACTTTAAGAGTCGCTGCTTTTAATATATACTAAGAGCTTGCCTGCAATTAATATTACCAACGCTTTTCAATATTATCCTTTCCGCTTAATGAAATTACAATTCAACGGGGAGACCAAGCCAATCGGTGGCAATAGCCAATGGCCATGTGGAAAATTCCGAATTTAATGTATAAATATTTGGTGTTAATTTGTTGTGTAAATTTACTGGCGATATTACCAATTCCGAGTACCGACGGCATTGGTTCTTTCATTCAATCAGGATAATTTCTTAAAAGCGAAAACTGTTTGCGAAATACCCAGAATCTTATTAAAAATTCGTTTCATTTCGGTGGGCTGTGTGGCAAAATGGCAGAAAATATGATAGTGGATGGCAATTGAATCTCTTCGATTAAGCAGAGATTGGTATTGAAAAAATTGAATTTACAGTTAATCAGACATGGCCACAAATGCGCTATAAGCAAATACAAAAGGCAACAACAGACCAAAAAAAAAAATGTTAATAAAACCAAGAGGAAGCGCAACAGTCGAGTACCTCGATTATCAGACACCCTAGCACTCTTCTTTAAGAGGCAAAACGAATGTTTCCTAAAGTTCACATAAGATCAGCATTTTTGTTTTAAAGGGTTGGATTCAAACCATTGATGAGCAAAGTGAGGTGCGATCTACAATTTTAGCAGAATAAGATGTGCATAAGGGCTAGATAATATGCCAGATATTCTTATAGCCGTTACATACTTCTCAACGAATCGAATATACCCTCATAAACTACGAGGTACGAGTATAATAAAAATGGCTAACGATCCCGATGGCCTGCAGCACGGATTGAAGCATTGGCTTTCATTCCACACGTACCTTTTTTACATTTATGTTCCGTTTTTGCCTCAGCTGCTGTGAGTTTCCCCTACGCACCCACTGACCGGTATCATAATTGTTGAATACACCGTTGACGATGGCGCCTATAAAATAAATCAAGAATAATGCCGAGCGGAATTAAAAATTAAACGAAGTGCACCATTTACGGTTCTTGTGTGTGTTTTTTCTGTGTTTTGTGTTCTCCCCCATGAAATCAACCATGGCCACAGTGAGTATCAGATCCTGATGACGGTCCACGTAGTCTACGGGCATCTATATTGCATCCATATCGTGTGGGCATAGCCGATTTTCATAGACGCTTTTTATTGCGCATTTCCCATTGATGTTGGAAATTCTCGCCCGTTTTTCCTTATATGTACATACGTACCTTCTCATGGACCACCATACACCCGCCACTCGCCCGATTGCGTTCAGTTTTTTCTGTTCGCTCTGCTCGCTGATTTTATTTGAATGAAAATTGGCGAATTGTATGATAGACGTTGTCTACGATAGGGCGTGGCATGCGGGCGTGGCGTATGCGTAATATTTTACAGCGCCGCAGGACGAGGAGCTCTCAATCAAAATGGGCAGACTGGGATTGGGGAGCCTGATGGTGGTGGGGTCGTTTGCTTGGCTGCACATCTGTTCAAGTAGCTGATTATGTTTGGAGAGCAAACATTAACTTTAAGAACTTTAAGTGGACTCAGTGGAATTGAAAAATCGATGCAAACCGTAAGGAAATCATTGGTGGTAAAAGAACGATGTTACAATAATTGAAATTAAATATGGTTTTGGGCAAATACGAACAAAATTGATATCGTTTGAACCTTTTTTTAAATTTTACTCAACCAAACAAATAAATAAACTTTCACATATCCATTTATTTCTGTGACCCGTTCTCCGAAAATTGATTTGGGTGGGTGCACGAAATATTTGTCAATCTAACCTAACAAACACAGGAAACTGTGGAAACTGTGGAAGGACTCCCAAACATATTTCCACCAACGTGTCTCCTTTTTGGGCCACATTATTTATGTCAAATGACCCTCATTATTCTGTCTTATTACCGAAATAAATTGAGTTTTGGCTGAAAAATTTGCTTTGTTGACGCTCCACGAGCTGCTCCTCATGTGTAACCCAGCCAAGTGAGCTGTTGTGGACATTCTTTGGACATGTCTTTTTCGTCCTTCCGCAAGTTTTTTAAGTAATTGAAATTAAAATTAAATGGGCATTTACTTTTCGCACTCAAATTGCGAGAAATTGAAGAGAAAATTGAGTTTACCTGGGGCCCGGAAGTGGGGGTGAAACTGTTTGTCCTACTGCTCCATTGAAAATCCGCCACGGGAGACTTCGAAAAGCAGTTTTCACCCCCCCCCCCCATACCACGGTCGAAACTTTAATTGGTGTTGCCGTTGGCGCCTCCGTAAATGTGAGAAATGCCAAATCAAATATTGACGCAAAGTAAGTAAAAGCGCGGACTCTCATTCGCGTGAACAACATGGTGAATTCGATTAAGTGCCACGCCTCCAGCGCCGCATTGTGAAGCCATTAGAGGGGCTCCTCCGCACCATGTCCCCTTCGAGTCCGGCACAAATTGAATTAAAAATGCATCATAAAATGGACGTAGATTTGATTAATGGTCCTCGCCCCAGCTAGGGACACTTAAAATTTAGATTTCAGACGGCTACAAAGTGGCGAAGTATGCAAAAGGGGTTTTCGAAATAAATGACGGTCGAGACTGGTGCGCAAGTCAGTCCAACTAATCATAAAATTGGGTCGTTGCTCATATGCGAGCGACTAGCAGGAAGGACTAGTTTTTCGTCCTGCCACACAGGTCCTTTTCGACGCATTGCCTGTTAATGAATCTCCTTCGTGGATGTAAAAACTTGCAGAACTTGAGATGCTACCATACCCATCTGGGCACAAATTGGGCAAGGACGAGACGCATAAATTAGAGGACAGCGACTGGCTTGCCGGAGAAACTTTTTGCGAAATGAGGATTGAGATTGAGGAATGAGGAGGACGGAGGTTGGAGGGCGGCAATGGCAATGGGTTGGATGGCCGTCGTAAAAGTCAACTGCCATATGGTGAGGTAACAAAAAATAACAAGCCCAAGTGCGAGGACTTCAGCATTAGTCACCCTCTGGTGACACATTACCCGAACCCGGACCCGAAGCCGAGCTCAAACCCCATCCTTGATGTCCCTGCCGCTGATCCTTGGGCGTCGAACGTGCTTGCGGCCCATAAACGTATAAAAATATATATTTCAATTAGTCGCCGCTCTTTTTTAAGGATGGTAGTTTAACTTTGAACGAACAACCATAAAACGTTCGTGAAGCGGTTGCGAGTTCATTTCTGGTCCGCTTCGACAGACTCGTAAATTACGCGGCGGCAAATCGTAAATAATTTTAGACTGCTAATAGGTTTTTACAGCTCTCTCCTAGCAGCAGATGTTCCTGTCTGTTTTCATGACCCATAAAGACACGAGCCTGTTCATTTGGCAAAGGGTTTCCGGGACTGCATGGGGCTTTCTATTCAGAAATACGATATGTTCGCCGCACCGATGATGGATGGAGTGTTTATGAGTTGTCGGCTGGAAAAGTTTGAAGTGGGCGCTTGTATAATTAGGAACATCTATTCGATGCTTTTATTCAACTAATAAATATAGCAGTTTATGTATTTATCAAACGCCTATTGCTGATTTTTGTACACTTTATCGACTCGTTTCAAATACAACGACATTTAGCCACAATTCGTTTTATCTGCTCGACCCGAAAGTTAAAATTTTTACCCAACATTAAGCGCATTATGAATACAGGCCCGAACTATGAAATGGAGGTCTATTTGGTAGACCAACACCCGTGACGATTTAATTCAAATGGACAGATGCGAAAACTTTCGGTGCGCCGCCCAAAACCATCAAAGCAATGCAAATAAAATCAAAACGAATTATTTTCGTAGCATTTACGGATCGGAAACATGGGGGTTTATGTATATGAATGCTGTGCGCCATGTCCTGCCTGCATATTTTGCTTTGCGTGCAATGAAAATTCGCTGCGAATAAATTCAATTTGAATTTGACCGTTTAGGAGACCGATCCCAGGGAAAAAAAAGCCCCAAAGCCCACAGCCGAATAAGCCCAGTGCCGAAAAAGGAAAAATAATCAACCAAAAACCAACCACGCCCTACCAAAAACATTTTGATATGCCCAAAACAAATTGAATTTTCGCTGACGTAAAAAGCGACATAGTTTTGTATGTATGTCTATGGTGTGCATCCCCGATTCCTTTTTCCCTGGACCCACGGGGCTATCCGGATCCGGAAGTGGCATCTTGGTGGCTATGCAAACCAGCTTAAGAAATTGAAAAACCAAATTATTTTCTTGCCCATTTGGTGTTTTTTGTTCATGCTCCTGTTATGTTCATCATTATTCTTCCAAAACTTGTCTGTGGTTTTGTCGATAAGAGCCAATAGCAAAATATAAGTTCGGCCAAAGTAATAATAAATGGCCAAGACAAACGTTGATAGATATAAGCACGCCTTACACTTTGGTGCCAAATAGAAAAGTTTCAGAAATGATTTCAATCTGAGGTGCATGTCGAAAAGAGGTCGAAAAGATTAATTTAACCAATGAACAGTTGTTATTTCAATGCCGAATGGCAATTAGTGTATTTTAAGTTTGAAACTGGGCTATAACTACTGAATAAAACTTGGAAAACATAGCATATTAAATTAAATAAGTTGTGTAATACATGTCAGGCTTCAATAGTGTCAGAAAAACTCTCCAGTTTCCCCTTATATCCGTACTTTTTTTTAACAATTTCCTTCAGCTCCATCAAATTTCCCACTGGGCTTACCGCATCCGCAGCTTCCTTCTGCCGCCGACAGTGGGATCCGCATTCGCATTCGCATCCGCATCAGCATCCGCAGTTAGCAGTAGGCAATTTCAGTTACGACGACAGTCAGCAAAATAAAATGATTTCTTCTATTCGGCGGTCGCTCTGGCAGTCCAACTGTCTGCGAGCAAAGGAAAAACATCATAAAATACGTAACGAACGACGATTTGCCTGCCATCTACATGGCCCGCGTGATACCCTCTAATCGGAAGGTATGTCCTGTTTGGTAAGAACTCCTTTTCAAGGAGTATTTAACAAAATCATATGTATGCTTGTGAAAGCAAGAAAAGCTTAGACACAGCATTAAATAAATTTGCTTAAACAATAAGTTAAATATTTTATAATTAACTTGAGCAATGGGTATCATATCCTTGTAACCAATAGTAGACGTTCCGGCCTGAAATCTACTCACATGTCCTGGGCAGCAGTCCTGCATTTAGTTTGCTGTTCGCATTGCTTTTTGCATGCTCCGTCCGCTGGCAGATAGAATTTTCCGCTTTGTGCGAAAGTTTTCCTTTTCTAGGCTTGCTTTTCCCGGGCCCAGTGAAGCGTGTAAATGGCGCTGACAATGGGCGTTGGGTGGCTTTTCCACGGGTGGAAACGGGTGGCACGTCAGTGGAGCAGCAGGGAAATTCCATCTATCAACAAATCAGCTGCCAAATTCTTGTTCACGCGTGTAGCCATTGACAACGACCAATATGCAGCTCCCCCTATTTCCAGATCGCAAAACTGCTGATGGCGCAATGGTGGCGCACTCGCAAAAAAGTAGCGAATCAGCCGAAACAAGTGCAAAAAGGCGGCGGGCAAATCAAATAAAATTGTTAAATTGAATAAAAATCGGCATCTGGAAAACGGAAAAATATTTGCGCATTTAATGCAATTGCAGACATGGGAATCCCGCCGCTGCCGCGAGGCCAATTCGTACTGTCCCCGCGGTTCTGTAGCCCACCCCCGCACCCGCTCACAAACCCGATTCGGTTCCCGTATCCCGGATCCCTCCTGGTGAATCCGGCTCCCCCGCCAACGGAGCATGCCGTAATTAATGGCCCATCGCCGGCATCGCGTTAATGGACAGATGCTGAGCCCGCGACCCTTGACCCTCCGCACAATGCGATAAGGTCTTCATTTGGCATTCTCATTGGTAACTCCATTAGCGCCGCCATGAGCGGCCCACATTAAGCAAATGTAAATGGCCAACAATCAAAACGGAGCAAACGTTTTCCGCCTCGTACATTAAAGGCACTGGGCTGGTATGTTGGGGATTGCTTAGCGGGAAACTCAATATGGGGCCAGAAAAACGGGAGCCTTAAAGCTGCAAGGATAAACTCTAACACAGCGAAGGCCGAACCAAAATTTCTGGTGAATGAAGTATTGTGCTATCTTTAAGGAATTTGAATTACTCTATTTGTGCTGTTACTTTTTATATCATAGGAGGAAATTCAGACTAACCATAGTTTAAAAAACATAAAATTGCCACGATTATCTTTAATTTAAATAATTGAGCAGAATGCGAGCTTTGCCTAAATCACATTTGAGTTGTGGTCTGCTATTCAGCTATTCACTCAAAGATTGTAGCTCCTGCTCATCTGATTCAGTCACCTTTGTGCTCTGATTTCCTCTGATTAATTAAGGGCCAACCACAGGCCAGTCGGAAGTCGGCAAGTGAACTGTTTCCAGCTGCAACTCTTCTACAAATTGTGTTTACAGTTGCCGCCGAGCAGTGGGCACACTCCAAAGTAAGTTTCAAGTTCAGTCGCAGTGCGCCCGACTCATTATAGTTACACAAAGATGTTCCGGCGCAGAGAATGGCCAATGCAGGAGGAGCAGGAGCAGATGGAGGACATGGACCCGGACCAGGACCTGATGTGGCAGCTCAATCGGAGCTGCTCCTTGGAGAATGACCAAGTTGATGTCTCAAGCAGCCCACAACTTTTTCCTCCCTTCCGCGTTGTTTGCACAATAAATGCCACAAGAAAATGAACGGAGAGAAGGAGTTGTGGGCACTTCATCAGGACGAAACGAAATCGTCAAAAATCGCACTTATCGTCCTGGCTAAGAAGTCGTCGAGCAGTGCAGTTCAGGGCGAAACAACTGAAGCGCTCTTCTTCTTATTGGAAAAACTTAATTTCCGCTTTCGGTGCGAGGAGCGAGGGCCCTGAAAGTTTATGGCTGCCTCAAGAGCCTTTGGAACAACAAAATAAAACTTAAAATAACAACAACTATTTGCTCGTAAACAAGGAAATTCCACCCAGACACTAGATGGATGGATAGATGGGGGTACTACTATGCGAAAAACTTTGGGGCTGAAGCGACCGAAAAACCCTGCCAACGAACCAAACTCTGAATTTGTCTGCCGGAAATCCGCCGGAAATCGTTGGATTGTCCCACTCCCAAACCCATTCCTTAAGCGAGACGAAAAAGGAAGGGTTTGCGGAGCTGAGGAACTGAGGAGCTGGGGAAATGAAGACATTGAAGGCCAAACCTCGAGCAAATTGTCTCGTCTTTAGTTTAATTTCCATGGCTCTCCGACTCACGTTCATCGCCTGGTAATTATGCAGCCAACAATTGGGCCCTGGACGTCGGCCAATCGAGTTAATGTGGCAAACATTTGGCATTAGCCTCTCATCCAGCGCCTGATGAGGAATCGAATTGCTAGCCATTTGACGTACAAATAATTTCCAATGAGTTTGCGGCCCATTGAGCTTCAGGACGTGAGCGAATTGGCAGGATGGGCAGGATGGCAGGATGGGAAACTCGCTTTTGTCCCGAACAATTTGCGATGGTCAGACGTTTGGCTTAAATGTTTGGGCCGACTTCGGGGCTAACCATTGCGTATTTTCCACTGTCTGGGAGTTCCGGGCCTGCGAAACAAAGTTCCAGGCATTCAGGCAAAACAATTCGACATCAATTAATGCAAATGAATGTCTTCATATGTTGGGCTTCTTTACAGCCTTTTGGGCTCCACTGGCAGCAGTTGGCTTTTGAACTCATTAGAGGCCATGAATGCAGGAATGTTGGCTGAGAATGTAATTCCATATGAATTATACAAGGTTTGGGGAGAATTCGAACAACTATGCGACTGTTCCCCTCATGAAGATAGAGCATTAATAAGAGACAGATTAAATATATTTTATTAATATGCTGATTAATTACAAAGTAAATGATATCTAATTCTTCATATGCACTACCTTTGTTGCAAATCGAGTCAAAGAACTTAACAAAAGCCTAAAATGCTTTAATATCATTAATATTTGCCACAAATATTCACATACTGGCTACATTCTAACTTTCGTATTGGCCAAATTTATGGGTATAACTTTCAGCGATTCAACGCACTTAAATTTCAATAACGAGCAGGTAAAGCAGCAGCTCCACGTGATGCAGTGCCGCAGCCCAACATTCAACGACCCAGCACAATGCTTACTCATTCCTCTCCAGTCCCCCGTGGGAAATGGAGGAGTTGGAGCTGAAGCAGGAGCAGGAGCCGGAGCCAGGAGACCCAGGAATCCTGCCCACGTGGGTGCAATGGAAAACTGGCACTTTTCAAGTGGCTCGACACAAAGAGCAGCTGAAAGGGGTTTGCATTTTCATAAATGCCATCGCATAAAGCAAAGTTGTTGAAGCTGTTATTAAGTACATAATTTCGGGCAGGCAGAGAGCAACTATGGTTGCCACACCCACCCATTCGCCCGTTTCCGTTCAGCTTCCTCCGCGACCCGCCCCACGCCCTTCGCCGCAGCAATGTGTTTCTATTTAATTTTTATGAAATTGCAACGCAACCAAAAATGCGAGAAGGCAAAGGCAAAAAGGCAAGCCGCCAAGAACTTTTTGCCGGGGAGGTCGTTAACACGTTTACTACCAACTCGAACCTCGCTTTCTGGTCGGTAAAGGGCGTTCTCCGAGGAGCAACAGTTAACGTGGCGTATGCGCAACGTATGCATTTAATTTAATTTCATTATATTTATGCGCATCTATAGAACATCTGCGTGTGTGAGTGTGTATGGTGTATGTGT
The DNA here is from genome assembly GCF_000001215.4 of Drosophila melanogaster. NCBI lineage: Eukaryota > Metazoa > Arthropoda > Insecta > Diptera > Drosophilidae > Drosophila > Drosophila melanogaster. The sequence goes on along the minus strand of NT_033779.5, from coordinate 19,281,959 downwards.
GTGAGAGAGGCGTGGCAGGGAAATTGCAAAACTTTCTGCTCGTCCCCGTTTTATGTTAAATAATTTATGTGCCAATGTATGCCACACACACACTCGTTGTCGTTTATGAATTTAATATTAAAGTGCCATTTAATTGACATTTTTTGATCAAATATAACGTTTACGTATATCGCATGCATATATTTAAGCTCATTTATTTTTATGCAGAGCTTGCGTTATATTAAAATGGGCTCTGAAAATAACTCAATTAATTAGCAACAAGTATTTGGACTTTAAAACGATTCCACCGCTCTTGGTGGGCAACAAAAAGGTGCAGTTAAATTTTCGAAAATATATTTCGCTGGAATTCAATTAGCCACGAACTCAGACTTTGCGATGGGGATGGTTGATACCATGACACCATCTGCTATTTAAACAGTTTGTTAATTTGCATTCGCTTTCAGCTAAAACACCTCCAACACTCGTCGGTTTCCTAAACGCTAATAGCCAAAAACGGTGCGATATCACCAACGCCAACTGGGGTTTCACGAATCATTTTATTCGTCGCGACAAAATGCATAAATAAATATTGCGAAAAATTATGCGGAATTTGTGAATGGGAAATTTCATAGGATGGTATTGCGTGCCGGATTTGCTTTTAACTAAGCACTTGGGCGAATGCATTAATGCCGGTGCAATTTAAAATTTGAATTATGTTTTTGGGATACAAATTAGACGGACCAGCTGCATTCGTTAGCTATGCAGATGCTGAATGGAGCACCGAAAGGGTTAGGATATCAAAGGCGAGGATTTTCGAGGGGTAATGAGAGTGTCTTGGCTGCGGTGAATCGGGGATCCAATCCCCAATGTTGGTTTCATTTGAAATGCAAATCGGGTTTTGGATGGGTTTGATAAAGCTGGGATGACGTTTAAGGGCTTAACTTAACAATTTGTTCATTGCTCGATAGGCTAATGAAACACACTCCTGTTTACTAATAAAAAAAAACAGTAATAATAATGAATATAACTGAAGGATTCCATCCACTTATCTCTCTGTATTTTTGATTCGAAGCACGTTGAAAGCATCTGCCAAAACAATGGAACACACTTGAAGCCACTTTCGCCCATCTCCAGCCTACTTGAGCTTTGTTGCGAGCTGGCCAAAACTCTTTGACCAAGTTATTTACAAGCGAATTAACTTATTATCCATAAAGTAAACCCCATTTGGCGGGGCTTTTAAATGCAACAAGCAGCTGGCTTCTGCCGTGCTCCGCCCCTTCCTGCCGCCCATTGTTTGAGTTACTTGCAGTTGGCAATTGTCGGCCCACAATGGACCAGACCGGGCTCCAGACCGAGCAGCAGCATCATCATCATCATGGTCGTCGTCATCGCCGCCGTCGTGGAGAGCCGTGGAAGTCAAACCAAGCGGAAATGCTGCTCTTAGCTCGTTTTTAGCTCGTTTTCAGAACAGCATTTTTGCTCATTGTTTTTAGCATTTCTATGTACTATTCGCTCCATGTTTTCCCGCTCGGCGAGGAGATTTTTGCACGACTAACACAGTTCCGCTTTTTATGTGCCATATTTTAGCTAAAGTCCTTGTTTTTCCGCACGCCTTTGTTGGCTTTGCTGCTATTATTTTTGCCGTGTTCGCCTTTTGTTTTATAGATTCGTTAGTTGGCAACAAAGTGACTAAGGAAGGGGTGGGCGGGGTGGTGTGGGGCTTGTGGAATGGCTAATGCAGATGCAAATGCGAACGTGAATGATTTTTAAGTGCACTTTTAGCCAGATTAAGCATACGCCACGGGGTCCCCATAATTATGCACAAAGCCAGGTGACCCAGTTCCCGCTCCGTCGCTCCCTGCACTCGACTTTTGTTCTCCATACGTCCTTTTTTATGGTGGTCTAGGATTACCCGCTTTGATAGCCGTCAATTAAGCTTTAAGTCAGTCATTGTTGTTGATTAACCCATCTACCCAAATGAACCGCCTCCTTTAGTTAAAAACATAAAAGAGGATGAAAACTCGAAAAATATTTTCCCATAATTGAATTCCGCTCTGAAGTTTTGTTTGTTGTTTTCGTTTTGACGCCCCAAAAAAAAAAGATTTAAATAAACATATACAAATGCCATAAATGTGCAGGAAACTTTTTAATTACTTTATATGCGAACGAACTTCGTTCTGTTCTGTTTTCCTTGTTATTGTTTATATTTAAATAATTTTTCCATTGTCTCGCTCGCTCGATTGCCCTCTCTCTGTCTGAGCTAGGCTTGTGTCCTTGTTTGTTGAATTATTATCATAAATTTGTGAGCTACCCCCCGTTTTGCTACCCCCACTAATTAGAAGTCCTTGTTCCGAGTGGGCTTCCTTCCATTGTGACCCTGTTTGTGTCCTTTGCGTTTGGTGTGTGTACGTGTCATAAAAGTTTCCATAAACTTTTTCACTTTTTTCCATTTTTTTGTTGATTGCTTTGACACTTTTGAGGAATTTCAGTTATTGTTTTTTTTTTTGTGGATTTCGAAGTATAATTGGATTGTTTGGCCTGGATGATTAGCTGTTTTTGTGTTTTCTTCTTGGAGAGCAGAGAAAGGAAATCAATTGTTTGGGTTTTGTTTACAGTGTGCATGGCAATTTTGCCTATAAATTAGCAACATGAGTGGTATATATAAACCAAACTTAAAGCCTGCACTTAGCAACCCGATAATTTAGTTGTGTTTTCTCTTTAAATTGCTATTTTGCAATGATACGGAGACTAGAATGTTCCATCCAACTGGGGACTTAATCGCCAATCTAATTAAAGTTCACCATTCCGCCTAATCCAAGATACCTTAAAAGTTTGCAAACATCCAGAGAGCAACAGTTAAAACATTTGAAAGTTTACATTTCCAGCTCATTAACTGGCACAAACTGTGAACATTTCTCTGAATTCCCAAACAGTCGTAGAATAGAGGGACCTTCAGGTCATATACATACATATATACTCGTATAGTCAACCAGGAAGGATGGAGGCTAAAAGCCCGGGCTTGACCTTCCGCCAGCCAAAAACCAGCAAAACAATGACAGGAGCAACAACTAATGCCTAACTAAGAACATATATTAGGGGTAAGAGACGCCAGTCAGCCCCAAAACTATTTCGCAACCCCAACTTCGTGGGAGACACGCTTCCAAAACTTTCGGGCTGCACAGAAACTTGCCGAGAGAAATTGATAAAATTTCTTAAAGTCGCCTTGGGGACACATTCCTGGCAACGGGCTGATCCAAAGGCAGGAGTTCCTGTGGTCCTTTAAGGACTCGTGGCGAGCAAAGCGCATAATCATTTGCACTGAGTATTTGGGCAAGGCAGAGATACGAGTACTATAAGTGGAAACTGCATGCGCACGCACACAGCAACTGCCAAATTTGCATTTAAAACTGTTGACGGCATTTTATTAAGTTGAAGATAAAACCAGGAAAGCCACAAACTAAAAGTAAAACACGAAACTTTTCCCCCAAAAGCTGCCGAGCGAAGCTGTGAAACGCCACGCACCTACCAGCCGCCACCCAAGGGGTTCGAGTTTTGGGGGCTTGCATTCGGATTCGGGGGCAGAATAGTAAGGCAGTTGGGGAGCCGCAGAAAGCAACGGGTTTCGATGGGGCACTGTGGCAGAATAATATTGAAATTAAATACACGAAGAGAGATTATTTGAGTGGGGTATCGCGTTGGAAACTTTATCCATTGCACTCGTTCTAGAGTCACCCTATTCGCAAGTGGACTCTAGGCCAAAATATGTTATAAATATCGTGAATTTAGTGTTATGGTTATTTCTTAAATCAAATTTAATACAAAGACATTGTGTTAGTTATTATCGAAAGGTGTCTTACACATTTCCATAACATTTCCTATCAGCTAATCCGACATAATTTCCCGACAACTTTACTTGGCATGTTTTTGGCTGAGCCCGAAGGACACTGTGCATCGTTGATGTCGACGCCCTGGTTGTGAATTGTGGGTCCTGCGCCACTCTTCTTCTTCTTCTTCTTCGTGCAGCCAGTGGTCGACGGTCGACTTTGTGTGTTAAGGGATATGTAACTTGTGGGCTGCCTTACACAGCCAAACAATCCCACAGCCCAACAAACCCCACACCATTCCAACCTTAACCCGTTTTCGGGGCAGGTTTTATTTCGGCGAGTTTTTTTTTGTTGTAGGGCCAAAAGTTGTATGTAAACGAAAGTGTTTACAAAATGAAGTTGCCACTTGAACGAGTAAACAAATGAATGAATTCATTGCTTCCTCTGGGTGGCCGGCGGGCAGGTGGGAGGACCTTTGCCCGGGGGTCTGCCATCAGTTCCGGTCTGGGAATCCGCTTTTCGAGGTCGTACTATTTGCCCCTCGTAGGTGTCAAAAGTTAAAGCATCGGAGCGCAAAAGTTGCGCAAATTTTAAATGCCTCACCATTTATATATTTGGCAGTGGAGCAACTTTTTCGGGTCACAATGTGGGCGAGGTCGAGTGGGTGGCTGTGGCTTGTAGGAGTTGGCAGTGGCAGTTGGCAGTTGGGTGGCCTGAAAGTGGGTGGCAGTGGGAGGTGGTGCGTGTGCCAAAGCAATTATTTCCCGCTGGCAGCATTCTAAATTGAGGCTGCTAATAGAGCCAGAGATGGCCGGGAGCAAAGCTCAGTTAGCGGAACACTTGCCATAAGCTATGTCCTCGATTAAGTTGAGTTGCCACCGCAAGAAGGACACAATTAACTGTGTGGCTCAAGCAGCAGAATGGGGATTTTCGGCAATCGCTTTAAACTGTATTTTATTGGGTCAGGCGGCTTAAATTTAATTTCAGCTATGATTACGCACAAGAACTATGGAAATGCCATCATAAGACTTCTGATTATGATTCCTCTCTTCCATAGTGTGCATACTTTCCAATCCACGCCTGGCAAACTCACACTAAATCGTAGAATATAAATTACAGCAATCCTCTCCAATCAGATGTGTATTGTGCAATCCACTTTCGTAAATCCGCTGCAAATAAGTTATTCCTTGGACTCAGTCCGTCTGTTTTGGCCCATCCACTACTTACTGCATACTAAACATTTTAAGCAAATGGCCATAACCAATGGCCATTGGCCATAACTTATGCCATTCAAAATGTTGCCCATACTTTCCACTTTCACACTTCATGACCATAAAACATTTTCGCCTTCTTATATATCAGGGCTAACGAATATTAGACCGGAAACACACCAGAGCGCTCTCCTACTTTACGCCCTATAAACTAGACTAAAGCTTTGGGCCGCAGAAACAAGCCGGCAGCAAACCCAGAACTCGAGTCCCAGTCCCCCAAAATAGACAACTTGAACTTTCGCCCTGAAATTGCGCAACAAAATGCAAAAGTCAAAATTCTGTGGTCCTGTGGGTGTGGTGGGCGTGGCAGTGTGGTGGGGGGCGTGGCTATGAAATGAGCGTTGCCAAATTTTCTGTACTGTTGTGGAAACCTAATGCATGCATAATCAACTTTGTTTAAACTTGGGCGCCATTCTCGCAGTTTTTGTTGCTGTTTATGCTCCAATTGCTGTTAGCCTTCTTAGCTGGTGGCGCCTTATCTCGCGCGTTCTGGCTAAAATGGCGCCAAGTTAAACTCAAGTTAAAGGTTCATTTCATTAATTTGCAAGTCGCATTTAGTGCGTCGATGTCGACAGAAATTTGCATTTAAATCCGGTGACAAAACGAGCAGAAAAGCGTCGAAAGTCGAATGGCGAAAGACTACGACTAGGGCGGGTAAAAAAACTACTGGGGATTTTGGGCGGGTCGGTGGATGGCGAAGTATATGTACATACTACCAACTGGAGGGAACTTGGGTGGCCGGAAGCTGATTTCAGCGCCTGCCAGCCAACTTATGTCACTGGGACTAGCTGACAGATACCCTGCGTTGGCAAATCTGCTCTGTGGCCACTTGAATTTAACCATTTTCCCAGGCTTCTTGCTACCAAATATTCCAACCAACCAACCTCTTTTGCGAGGCATTTAGAATTCCTCCAATTAAAGTAATGGCTGTTCATAATGAGTTACCCACAGTTCATGAATCATTGAATTATTTTATCAGTTTATCATATATATATTAACAAGATTAATACATACCACTTTTGTTTCTCTGCTCCAGAGATGGTTACTTTTATTAATATTTAATCACAATCCGTATTAACTAGTAGTGTGCTTCAGAAGGCGACCTTTTTCTCTCAGGGTGACTCATGCAAATGGAATTGTTTAGCAAATTAAGTTGGCACTTGAGTCGCTGGTAACTTTTCCGCCACTCATGGCCGCACTCGCTATCTTTTCATTAGCCATTAATAACTTGATATCGATGAGCGAACCGAGGCCGCACAGATCCTTGGGGCAGAGTGCTCGGAATGGTTTTGGGAGCTCAGCTAGCCGCAAGTCGACAATTGGATACGTTGCCGGGACACTCGACCATATCCATTCCATTCGATTTGGATTTTGCCAGTTCCGCCTGCGGTTAGACGCAAAATTATGTTTACCACTCGGCCGTGCCCAAATGCCGCTAATTGGCTGGCCACTCGAGTTGGCAGATGGCTGGCAGGGTCTTCAGCTGCAGGTTCAGTTCGAGTTTCAGTTCCAGTCCCCCAGCACTCTGATTTAAGGCTTTAACTCCGCCATTAAGCATACGCCGCGTGGCCGCATTACAAGAGCAGCTCTCTGAGCACTCTATTGCCTGATGCGCGTCACGCTCCTTTGCATAATCAGCAGTCCCGTTCTCGTTCTCCTTCCCGATCCCGCTCCAGAGTCCTTGAGCACTCGAGTCCCGATTCATTCGGGGGCTCCTCCATTAAGTGCCGCGTGGGAAACGGCGCAGCTGGCTGAGTGGTGAAATAGGAGCCAAGGAATATGCGGCGTAAGGGACATGGCCAGGATGGACGGCTCTTTCGGCTATAAGCGTCGCCCTGTAGCCGTTAAAATAAACACAAATTATTTGTGTAAACTTTGCCGAGATCTCCCACTCCCAGCAGCGCACACTGTTTGGAATATGAATTGAGGGATTGAGATGCCTAAGTGGCCGCCACTCCCCATCCACTAGACTCTGAGTTTGATATGGGGGCATTGGGCATCGCATCCCAGCAGAAGTTGATTGATTGAAATTGATCGGTTTGCAACTGAAAGGAACTCCTTGGCTAGGGGCAACGGATACGCAACCCTTCTCAGGCCTGTCACGTCATCGGTTCTGAGAAGTTGGAGCTGCAGACCCAGTCCTGGACAGATTCCCTGGGTCAGGGATAGTTAGGTGTGCCAAATATGCAAATCGATATGTCAATTTGTCACGCTTTTCATTTGGATGCTGCGTAAACGGCCCAAATTGAAATAACCAACAAAGTTGTTTGTTATATGAGCGAGGTAAAAAACACAAATTGTTCCTCAACTTTCGATGGAATTAATTGTATTTATTTCCTTCCCCTTGAATGGTTTCTTAAGGCATGATTATATTTAATAAAAGTTCTGTTTCAATTGCCACTCAAATACGTAAACAGAAAACCTCATTTTGCGTTCGATACAATTTTTGTTAACAACTTAATTGACTGGATCTCGGAAGTGTCGGGGCCATCAAGAACAATTTCCAGTTTATGCTCGATTCGGTTTACCATTTCAACACCCACGCAATGTAGAACATAACTCATCGACATTAGAAACATCGATGACGACAACAAGAAAAGCGACACCGACGAACAGTGAACGCCCGTTTCATGTTCCGTTCGAATAATTCTGGAGTACCGAACGAAAAAAAAAAAAGTTGAAAAACCATCACAGAGACACACAAATCGCAGACGAATGTCAATTTCTTAGCACGGACATTTTCGGGGGTCGGATCTTTAAACGTTGCCGCTGCAACGCCACATATTGTAGTCATTAATTAAAACGTTTTATGGATTACATGGAGCGAGGCGAGGCGTGTTATTTTTTTTTTCATTTCTCGTTTTTGGGGGAAAGAAGAGCGTGTATTTTCACCTTTCCAATGATTTTTCACCATTTTTCAGCTGGCCACTAAATCACTTTAATATTCAAATATTTCCAGAGTCTCGACGACCCGAAACGCAAGAATGAAAGACAAACTCGAACAATAAAACATAAAAATGTCAGGGAGATGCCAAGGCCCCCCGACAGGAAGCCGGCGTAGTGGGGGCAGCTTGAAAGAATTCCCATCCCCACTCGTCTATTGATATTCTATAGGGGGCCTGGTCTGGCCTGGCCTGCCTGGCAGTCGGGGTCCTACGGAGGAGCGAATGTTCGCTATAAAAATGTCACATAAATACCACGCCGAGTCGATCTGAATGGAAGTTTCTTGGTTTTGCCGGCTCGTTTTTCGACAATTGTGACCCAGTTTTCGAGTCCAAGGAATTCCAATTTCATGTGTGGATGTGTGTGGATGTGTCGATGTCGTTGCCATTACCATCATCCGGTTGCCGGAAATTAAATGCAATGACAACCGAGTCCCGGCCAGGCCTAAAGCCGCATACTTAAACCCTTTGTTGACACAACCAGATGTCTAACCCATCGCCACCAATTCAGCCCATCCTCATACCCGCTCACTTCACTTTGACGCCTCAAAGTGTCAGAGGCAGGAATCAAGCAGCTCCTTTCACCTGTCTTCCGTGCTTGTATTTGTGAAATATGCCAAGGAGGTGCAAACTCCTCCCTCGAGGTTAACCCGCCAACTGCACATCAAAGGCAATTCCCAAGGCGGTAAAGAGTTTTCGGCTGACTCTCGCTCATTTGCGTGCGATGGGTATACCCATACCCATAAGCATGGAAATGCAGGGCCAAAAGCAGTTTTTAATTTATTTTATGCAACTTGTAAAAACACCAAAAGCGAAAATTGTCAAAGGCCGAGAGCCGAACACAAAGGATGAAATTCAGAAAACTTCTTTGTGCCTTTGTGCACCCTTCATGGGGTCGATGTGGGTTAAGAGCTGCGAGTTGGGTGGAGGGCAGCTGGATCTGAAGTGTTCGGCGGCAAGTCAAAGGTGTTCATCAAAAGGCAGCTGGCAAGTGCTTTTCGCGGCGTACAAACAAAGTTGAAAATCTATATGCTATGGAAAAGGCTGTCACTTAAATATTTTTTATTTGGACTTAGTATCTTTAAATCTGAAAAATCCTCATTTAGTATAAAAAAGGGCGTATATAACAACAGCACTGTATGACATTTGGCTTTGGCTCGTTTAGCGGTTTGATTCGTTTCAAATGGTATATATATTCTTGATCACGATCACTTGCCGAGAAGATCTGTCATTTTGTTATTCTTTTTGCCGTTTTCCATCGATATGCTAAAAATTGTTATGATTTCTTGTTCTCACTCCCGCTAGATTTTTTTATATATTTATTTATTTAGAAGCGATAAGTCCATACAATGCAGTAACAGTAGCATAACAGCGCAATTGACACATAAATGAAACCAAACCTCTCACTAATCCCCCACTAGCTAAGTTTTCGTAATTCGTGCAAATCAAACTCTCTTCTTTTCGAACTTCCTAGCCCAGTATACCCTTATTCTACGAGTAATGGGATAGCATTTTTAATGTTTTTTATTCATTTTCAGTCTAAAACTCCAGACACTTCTTTTCGATTAATCAGAGACTCGCTCAAGACAAACATCTCTTAATTGCATATCATTCAGCTTATGATAACCCTTCAAATGCTGAAACTGCATTAGGAATAAAAGCACTCCAGATCCATCGAGTGCGGATCCCATCAAAGACAGGACGATGCCACACCCCCACCAACCCGTCCAGAGGCGCCAAATGCAAGTGTCAAAAACTTAATTAAAAACGCGTTGCTCGAGCTGCTCGGCGGCCAAAGTGGCCTGGCAAACAAACTTGGGCGCCAGCTACATCTACTTGCACTTCTGCTGCAACTGCAACTACATCCACATCCACGGCAGGCACTTAATTAGACGTTAAACACTTGTAAAGCGCTCAGCGATAATGGATGCGTGAGAGGAGCGAGTCCTTAAGGATCCGGAGTTTGGGTAATTCGCCTGGCGTCGAGAACAATTAAGCAGGAGCTTACAAAATTATTAGACAATTTGTAAGACTTCATCTGATTCGGCTGATTGATGAAGAGCTCAATAGCTCAACTAATTGTGATCATTCTAGGTGAAATTTAATATCTTCCTCTATAGAAAATAGGTAAGTTTGTTTTTAGGAATCAGAGTAAAAGAACTCCCAAGATGTTGTAGAAAACGCCCACCATGACGGCTAAAGCGCAACTAAATGAAATCATTGCCCATTTCATGAAATTCCCTCTGGTTTATGAAATCATTTTTTAACATCATCTGTGTATTTAGCAAATTAATTACTGTAGATGCGATGTGAATGTGTGGATGGTGAAGTGCAGAATAGCAGACCAAAGATAGTTACTCGGTTACCATACGCCAATCTTGGTCTAGTTATTTCACAGCAAGGAGGAGGGGAAAGCAACCAGCTAACCATAAATAGAGGGGATATTCAGTGCCGCCGCCGTTGGAGGCATTAGAATCAACGATACCCGGGTGGTGCTGGGGAGCTGCCAAAGGGAAATCGTGTAAATTGGACCACACAGACACCAGTAACAAGCCCGTCCAGGCCGACCGGGTTAGGACCCAGCCAGCACCACGTTTTGGCCTGGCCAAAACATCAACTCAGGTGAGTTGGCATGCAACTCCTCGACGAAGGTGGAACGGGCGAAACTTTATGCATATCATGTGCGGTGGGACATTCGGGGGCAGGGGGTATATTTCAGTCTCCCCTCACATATATTTTGCATAAATTATCATCCGAGACTGGAAGGCCAGGGCAACAAACAAGATAATGCCACGGTGGTGCAACATCATTAAGGAAATTACTCGTAGTACCAGCAGCAGGTACTTACTGCTCGTAGTTACCCAGTTACAAGATCTCTGCACACAGCTCACCTCAAAATACTGCACTGAGAAAAAATTAGTAGATTCGGAAAGTGTCCTAATTAAAAAGGTGACAAATCGGTACGGACTAGTTATTCGACTTTGATTATGAAAGTGCGAGGTAGCTGATATGCTAATATACAAAACAATAGTTATCGAGATTACACATCAGCTCCACCTAGCGGTGGGGTACCTTATGAATGAAGAATCCGATTTGAATAATTGTTAGAATGTATTTTTTGGGCATTTTCTTCATGCTGGATCCCTTAATCTCTCTTTAACTCTTTAAAATTGTATTATAACACACTGATATATTGTATAATTAACTCGTTACTGGTTTCTTCCTCTGTAGCGCTGTTTGCTAGGTGGTAATTCTGGCCATTGAAAATTATCATAACTGCTGCAAGCTCTGGTCGCTGTACGTTCTCGATATTTGTAATGCAAAAATAATTAATGTGAGAAGAGCTTTGGCAGCTTGGTGTGGTTTTGGTTCTGGTTCTGGTTTTGTGATTCTGATTCTGATTCGGAGTCTCACCCTGATTCGGATCCCGTCTGCCTGATTGTGCGACTTTTGCTACTTTAATCGTGGTCGTGGTTGCTTTAATTAGTTCACCTGCACGTAGCTGTCTTGCCATCGAAAGGCTTACAAATTAAGCTATTTGCTGTAGTTGTCCTGTTGATTAGCCTGGGCGATGGGATGAGGGAAACTCAAGTCGACTCACGAATCGCAAAACAAATTGGATGATCTTGGGGTTAACTTTAGGGATGGAAGTTTGCTTTAGTCGACAACAATTTAAAAAAAAAAACTGTACAACTCCAGCTGATAATCCCAAATATATTATTCATTTGTTTAAAAAATAAAGAATAAATTGTTGATGTCAAGAGAGCAAATATAAAACTACAGTTGAAGTCATACATATATTACGTTTTGTGAATAAATAAAAATGTAAATTGTTATATAAACAGTGTGTGCAACACAAAAGCAAAGCGAAAGTGGGCGTGGTTTTGTTACTTTTTAAAACAAAGTATTATGTGCATACTGTAAAAATGAATTTTCAAAGAAATGTTGGCTTTGAAGAGTTTATTTAGTCTTTAGTATTAAATTAATGAACCCGTTCAAGTGAGAACAGAACAGAATATATTTATCCGACACCATATATTTTTATTTTATCAATGCTCTTTGTCCGCATAAAATGAAATTTCCAGTAATATTGGTTTGCATTTCCGCAGATGCTCCATGCGGGACACACAAGATTACTTTCATCTCGAACATTTGCCGCAGAAGGCAGCCTTTGGTAGACCCACAATCACTTTCACTGCCCGATTCCACCCAAATCCTGCACATGGCCCACAAATCCCAGCCCAGGCACACAGATTCACCGGCAGTTGGAGAAGAAATCCTTGTAAGGATGAAACATTTTGGTTTCGCTGGCTTTGCTCTGCTAGTTACCCGAAATTCTACTGCAAATTACACAAAAATTAAATGCATGAATAATTCGAATGGTTGCTGTGGTCAACAGCCCGAGACCCGTAGGCGTGGCACCGCCCTGGCCTTGGCCCCTCCCAAACTAATCATACAAAAGGACCAGAAGGACCTCAAAGGACGCAGGCAAATGTGGGGGAATTGGGTTAGATGCTTTGTATTTACACTGCATTTTATCGCTTTAACACTCTGACACAATGAATATAAATATTTGGACAGCAAAAACAGCAGCAACGGCATGTACTGGTCCTGCAGGACATGGGCTTCAGCTCGTCCGTGTGGGCGAATGTGTGGACTTGACCGGCGCATAAATTTTAATATCAAATGAAATGCCGAACGACAACTTTGAAATTGTACGTGAATTTCATCTGACCATTTTTATGTCCGCCTAACAGGTCAGTTTTTCCGCAAAAATGCTTATGACATATCGATTTATCGATCGAGGAGCAAATACCTTGTTCGGCTATTAAAAATTGAAAGGCATTGCCTTGTTTATGGACGCTTTTAGTTAACTTTTTGCAGCGGCACAGAGGGGGGGAAACGAAGTAGTAGCAAACTCGATAGACCCATAAATTGGGGCCCAACAAGAAGTCAAAGTTCGTTTAAAAGGAGCACTCCGTGTACTCCACTTCCACTTTGTCCGCAACCTTTTCGCCTGGCAAATTTGTCGCAGGAAATGTGCGTTGTGTTGTCCTTTAGCCTTTTCGGGTAGGTGCCAGTGCTGCTCCTTATTCTGCCCTCCGAGCGAAATCAATTTCCGCCGTGGAAAACCGCCTGCTCCGCTGTTCGCCCTTCAGACCTTGCAACCTTCTTCCTGTTGCACAAATAAATACTTCGCACCGGATGTTTGGGTCACAATTTTCGCCTGATTTACACACACAAGGAACTGCGCATTTTATTTTATGGCTGAAACTTCAAATATACAAAATAATTGCACTTCCCTTCATAGATTCCTTTATACGAAATAAGTTCGCAATGCAAATAATTCCATATTGCTAACTGCCTAAATATGGTTACAGACAGTAAGTTCTATTTAGCTTTGGAAAATATCCATACATCATCAATGACAAATGCAATAAATATTTAAAATTTAATCATTCCATAAAAGGTGAGCAAACAAAAAAGTGTGTCACATTTGTTTGCATGCGAATTAATTAAATTTCGGAAATGTTTGATGTTTATTTAAGTTTTAATTAAATCATAGAGCAAAATTTAATTAGTTAAAGCATCACATTGTGAAATTCAAAAATCAATACCTTACAAATTTCATTCGAGAATCGGAGTTTAATTATACGCGTTAATGCCTGGCTAATAGCGAAATGGTAACATCGAACGTGATTGAAATTACCTAATGTTCGTAGGTCATCGAGATTTCTCTTGTTTTACAAAAATCTCCAAATCCAAAGCCGCTGGAATTAAAGTGTGGCAACTGGAGATTCCCCAAGACTCAGGTGGCCTTTCTAAGCTGGATTTAAGCTTTGCCCGAGAACGGCTTCATTAGTTGCCCGGCACGACTTCGTCGACATCCACATCCACGTCTCCATCTCTATTTCCGTCTGCTCTGCTGTCTGAACAAAAAACCGCAAAAACTTTAAGGCACGCACTGCCTCTGTCCCACTCCCAATTCCAATACCAAGTCCAAGCCCAATTCCATTCCCTTTCTTGTTCCCGAACACAGTACCGATCCCAATCCAGATTCCGACCCCTGGCCAACCTGTCCGGGCCATCCTCGGAGTCCTTGGCCAGTGCTCAGCTAGCTGATTCTTAAGTCGCAAAAAGAGTGGCAAAGTTTGTGTGGACTTGGTTTTTTTTTGCACTCCTGGCGCTGTTCGACTGCCGACGGCAAAGTTCCTTTCTTATTGTTGTCCTGGCATGTTGCTAAAAGTTATATTATGATTTTTCCTGCTCGGTTTGGTTTCTGTTTTCCTCTTTTTTTTTCTGCAGCTTTTTGTATGATTTTCATCGTGTTTTGACTTTGTTGACAATTGAAATTGATTTTGCGGTCACTCACAATGGCTGTTGATTTTCGCAAAATGTATTTTTTATGTTATTCACATCACGCAGATTTAATCACACGTCGCATGACCAAATTTGAATCAGTTTCAATGTAGCAAATATTATTTGATATTTCAGTGCGATAAAATTTAGTGCCATGGTGAAAAATATCATTATATTCGTATTTATTTTCTGCCTCTAAACAGGAACACCTAAAAGTCTTTGGCAAATAACAAATAGCACGTCGATACAGCAGCACAAATAAAAATTGAAACCAAACAAATAAATCACGAACAAAATGCAGCGCATTAATTCAAATCCACCTGAAGGCAACCAGGATGCTGAGGGGTCGGCGGGTCAAACAGGAAGATATGTCCAACTTAATTGACATTTTAATACGCTGATAGTCGCCGGCGATAAAGCGCGATTTAATATTCTGATAATTGTAGCACTCACAGCTACAATTATGCCAAACTTAATCGAATTGTCAGTTGGGCGGATGGCGAAAATGCTTGCACTTCTGTATGGCAACGCGTCGTATGCGTAATGTTGTTCATCGTAGTTTACAGTCCCCAAATGGAGAAGCAAAGTATTCTTCACTTGTATTGAAAGAGCTATGGGAATAAATTATAGGCTTTTGTCATGCTCAGTTGGGGCACTTTGGTAAATTTCTTTATTGCTCGCCTCATTAAATATTTAAATATTTCATAGCATAGATCACAGCTTGAGTTCAATTAAATCGCTCAATCACCACCACTGCTTTGTTGCATTCTATTTTCCAAATCAACGTCCCCCTGCGGTTATTCCCACCAGTTTCCCTCGTCTTTCGAAAAACAATTTGTTGTGACAGATTTATAAATGAGGTCCAACACTGTTTCATGAAGTGTAGCCAAACATATCGGCTTCATAAATATTAAATTGGCTTTGGACGTTGAAAATCTATGGAAATTGTTAGCCAATAAAAATATTAATTCCTAAAATTGATAAATTTTTGAAATTATTCTATACTTTTAAATAATAAATGTTTTATATTATATTTAATCAAGCTTTGTGGTAAGTATTACTTTAGTTTGCTTTAACCAAACAGAGTTCCCTGTCTTTGTGTTATACTTTGCTCTGAACGGCTTCCACTCATGGGGCATTTTCTTGGTGAACCAATTTCACAGATATATCCTGCAATTTTTCGATAATCCCCTGATGCCCTTGCCACCTTGGCTGGTGGAGCACCTTGAGCAAATAGTGAGGAATGATGATTTCGTACGTTTTATTTGCGCCTTTTTGTAGCCGACATTAAAATTGAAATTGAAATGCCACCAGGCGGACCGCAGCAGTGGGAGCCAACTAATACCCATCCCAGCGAATCCAGCTGCTCCATCTGATGAGGATGACAGCGTGAGCGAAGCGAGGCAGCGAAACCACGTACAGTGGACACTCGGCTAGCGGGGCATGTGGGCAACTGGTGCCAATCACGGAGTCTTGCTGTTAAGGCCGAGGGCGCACTTTAGCCCGCTTTTTCTCAGTGGGTGGGCACTTTTGGTGCGGGGTGGAGTGTAAAACAAACGAAATGGCGACAAGCGCATAGTTTCATTATCCTTCGTCGGGCAGACGGCGGAGCAGGCACGGAGCAGGATCCGTCGCTACACGAGGCGCATTACAAATTTTCGAAATGAAACTGAAATCAAATAAAGGACGGCGTACGTACACAAACATCAGTCGGACGTCGGAACGAAATCTATATGTATATAAAGAACACCCAGCGAAACCAGCAACAATGCCGCGCAATTAAAAATGGCCGTACTGGACCAAAAAAGCGAAAAACCCATGGATGACCACGGGGGGGGGGGGGTCGTGGGGATTTCCAGAAAAAATAAATAAAACAACCGAAAATTGGCAACAGCAGCAGCAGCAGCAGAAACGCCAACAAAACTGCGGAATGACAAACATGCTGCGAATTTGTAATCTGTAATATGAATTCGAATTTTAAAGATACATTTCCAGTCAGCCAGTGTGGAGCATGGAGCTTTGAGCATGGGTCTTCGAAGCGGAAACGGATGCAGGTGAATATGATTGCAGTTCGATTTAATTGAGTTGCCCTGGAATGCCAGGGAAGTGCCGAACAGACACTTTACATGGAACAGACACACATGCGCAGGCAGTGCGGAAAATAAAAAGTGGGTAAAAACAATCGGAAAAAGATTGGCAACAATCCAATCAGCTATACTGTAATTGGCAAAATGCAAAATTGCGAATGAACGAATACTTTTTGCGGCAAATTGATTGAGAACTCAAAATTGGCGAAATGATGAAATGTAATGCAAATGCGGTTTCAGTTCGGTTTGCTCTTTATTCTGGCCCACAAGTAATGTTTTCGAGTATGGGCCAAATTGTGTGAATGATATGTGCTGCTATATCGAGCGGAAAAGCAAGTGCGTTGAGCATTTATCGTTCGTGGGGATATGTTGGCTTACATTAAATTTAATGCATCAATAAAAACAACTTTACGTGGCAGAGGAGCTAATAAATAGCATTGGAGTTCAATTTTACCTCAGTAAGTATTACTTGGCAAGCAAATATTTAATGGTTAATATTTTGTAGTTATGTATAACAGTTTGTTGTTAAACTCGATAATCATTCTGCTTTTTTAGACACTTTTTCAATACCTTAAAGCACATCTATTCGTGATGAAGTTTTGTTAAGGTACTTTACCACTTTTTCAAGCTAACTTTGTTTAAAGTTCTTCTGGAATTTCTTTTTACATCCGTATCATATAATTCATTTTACACTTCTAATCGATCACTTAACCAATTATACCATCCGTTGCGGAGCATCTACATTCGTTTTTCCCGTTCTGTTTCAAAAGCAAAAACCTTCATGTCGGGCAGTTTTCAAACATCCTAACTGACTGACTGACTGACTGACTGATTGCTTTGTCTTATCAATGCCCTCGAACCGAATACAATTCAATTTGTACAACTGCCACGCCCACCGGGCAAGTGAGTGAATTTGTCTTCTGCTTGTATTTATTTCCTTTTTGGCCTGGTTTTACCTCGGTCTGTTTTGCTGGCGCTTCTAATCAGAATTTGTAACCAATTTTCAATGCTCGGTGCGTTTCCTTTGTCGCTTACGCAATCATCCAAAAACCATTTTGTACCAGCTTCAAAAAAAGCATTTGACTTTGCGATTGAATCAAACAATCAATTATCTTGTCTTCTTTTCTCTGATGCTTTTTTCGTAATATTTCCCTCATCTGCCTCTGGTTCAGCCTTTGTTTGTTACCATTTGCCTCCTTTGACATTTTCCCCAAGTAGTTGCCATTTTTATTGGCCACATTTTTGGAAAATGCACAATGTCAAACGGAACTGACTGGAAAAGAAGACAAGAAATTGGTCTAAAACTGCAATTCACTTGCAATCATTGCCGCGGAATAAAGCATAGGAATCTTCATAAAAGATTGATTAAATTAGAATAGTAGTTTTTTTTGCAATTTAAAAGATATAGCTAGGCTTTTAAGCTGCTAAATCAGAACTCATAAATATGCATAAATTTAACAGCTTATTGCATTTACACTCAGGGTTTTAAAATCTTCAGAACCACTTTTGAGGTTGATATGGGCATTTGAATGTGAATTAAGTTATTAAGCTTAACTAAACGATAAGGTTTGATCGAAATGGAAGTCTGTTTGCTCCAAAAGAGGTCTTACGGATATTTCCACGCCATTTGGGAAGCGTTACCGACTTTTTAGTGGTCGACTCGGCATCGCCGGCCATCTTCAACACGTCAACAGGAAGTCAAATATACGCACACGCACACACGCTGACGAGGGCACTCACACACACAGACGCACAGTCACACTTATGGCGAGGCAAATACAAACATGTCCGCTGCAAAATGGCGAGCATAAATTTCCGCTTCCGCCAGCTGACGTTTTATGGCAGAAGCGAGCGCAGAGCGCGAGAGAGAAGAAAGTGCCAGAGACTGAGTCAAAGATTGTTTATGGTGGCCAACAGTTGATTCATCGCATTTAATGGATAACGCCGAAGCACATTCAGCAGAAAGGGAATCAAATTCGCGAACGGAGTGAGCATATGCGAGTGCTGCCATTTTATGCTGAATTTATGAATTTATGAATTTATTTCTGGCGAGAAAGCGCGAAGGGTCTCTAATATATTGGGGCAATAAATTCGCCAAGCAGACATGTCTCTGTGCAGATGCCCAGGGCGTGAAAGGAGCGTAAATTCCTCCACTCACTCAACTCCTTCATCAATTATGATTATTTACATGTGATGCTGCATGACTGCGCAGCACGCGCCGCTTAAAGCCCCAATTACCAGTGATTGTTTCTCGAAGCGGCCTGAAATTGCATCGCCTGATCCCTCAATTGTTGTCCAGATGGCGATGGCTTATCATTTAATGAACTGCTCGGATCACACAGTATTGCTACACAATATGACCATTGTAGTTATGGCCAATATTTCCCCCTCATTGTCCCCCGTGTGCATGGCCTTTGTTTAGCGCGCTAAAGTCGGCGCTTATTTTTATTTAGGTCAACTTTATTATATGCACATAATTACAAAAGCCAACACACTGAGCCACCCAGAGTGTGTGTGTGCCAGCCGCAGATAAAGCATTTATGAAGACAGACATGTGGGAATTGCGGTGCTGGCAGGACAAACAAAGTGCCATCGTGGGGAAATCCGTCCGCCACCCGCCTTCCGAGTCTCATTTATTTGCGCTGTTCTAATAATAAGAAATAATGTCGTTTCATGTCCTATTCCAGCTTGGCCTATTGTCCATGTCCTTGCTTCTGCTTCTCTGGTCGCCAGGACGCTCCAAATGCCCAAAGTAAAATATTTATGCGACAAAAGACAATTTTGGATTTATGCCCCTCTGTGTGTGCTTGTGTGTGTGTTAGTGTACTTTATTCACTTCCAACCACCAGTGCTAAAAGCAGCTGAGTTGGGCATTTTGTGCCTTTTTGCTTGAACAGGAAATGCTCCATAAATAGCACAGCCTTGTCAGACTCTTTCGTGTGCGAATTTATGTGGCAAAGGCTGGGAAATTGTATGGCCAACATGGCTCGATTGGGGCAGCATTGTGGCCTAAAACTGGGCCAAAAAACCAAAGTGTGCAAACTTTAATTGAGGTTCATTTGGATGGCTGCAAACGCATGGCATTCTCTGGGCAGGTCCCGTTTTAAAAATGATAGAAGTTCGTACTCGTTACTGGATTTAAGCATTGGGTCGAATGTTCTATTTGGCTACCAATTCAAGTCCTGAGCCACTTTTACAGTTAATGAATGTAATCGGCACGTATGTATCAACGTTTAATCTCTGAGACCTTGCTAAAACTCTCAACTCTCAGGAAGTCCTCAAATTTGGCGTAAAAATATAAATAACGACAAAATTTTATTAGTAAATGAAAATTAAGAGTGGTCCAATCCGATCCCATCGTAAATGCGCAGGAAGGCGTTGCAGCGGCGTCGCTCTGCTGGCCGAGAAAACGATCCACCACAGCTCGGAAGGCACGACCGGCAGGACAACCGCTCCCAACGAGCGGAGACGTATCCCTCGATCCGAAAAGGAAAGCCACATTGCGACCCCAACAAGAACGAGGCCACCACACGGTTGGCCAACACCCTCGAGGCCGATGGCAGTGGGCGACCCTACGACATGGTCAAAGACGACGTGCTGCTCGCTTGGCAGCAAAGTCCTCACAAGGACACGTTGGGCTTCTATGGCGTAGGATCGCCCACCCACCAGCCCGAGTCGGTGGTGTTCAACCAGGTGGTGGCCGCCTGCTTGGTCAAGGTCAACGGCGGCGGCACTCAGCGGAGGATCCCTAAACAGGATAAAAAGCCATCCCCAAGGGATACGTTAGCGCAAAAGAACCGTACCCCTCAGATTTGCAAGCCTTTTGTCTTAAACCGCCACGCATTGCAGTCTGATCTACAGCAGATTCCCCACGTTCAACAGCAACTGGATCCGCGACAGGCTTTCGGGACGCTATACTGCACTGATCATAATCAAGTTCCTCACGATTCCACTAGAGTGGCACGCCAGATGTACACCGGCATTTCCAGACATCAAGTTTCTAACATTGAGCCAGCAAGAAAAAAAGACCCACGTGGTCTGCGCCATCCCCAGTGGTACTGCCCCCCGGATGGCTTGGAGCCTCGCCATGGGTGCACCCAGTACGAGTGGGCCAAGCGCAAGCTGGATCCTAATCCCAATAACAATGAGTTTCGGCATTGTCCGCAAGGGAAAGATGAACACAAGAGTCCGGAACCACTGAACTACGATCAGCTGTATAGTAGAATCATTAAGTGCTTTGAGCCAAAGCCTTCTCCAGATCCGCTTTGCGAGCCCTATGAGAAGTGCTGTAAGCCGAAAAGATCCCATGGAAAGGATAATCAAGGAGGAGGTGACAGTCAAATACCCAAAGGACCCAGTAGGCCCACAAAGTCTTCGGGCGATCCAGGTAATCCAATTGGACACGGAAATCGCGAACCAGGAGAGGAAGATAAAGTAACTATAGTGCGAGATGATGGAAACGGAGATAGAGGGGACAAAGAAAATGACAAGGATAAAAATCAATTCGTTAATAAAGATAAGCCAAGAGTTTCAATTAAGGAAAATGATAATGATGGTGATCAAAACAACGATAAAAATAAAGACAAGGTCGTAAATTTTAATCAAGAAGAAAATAAATATAAAAATCAGGATAGATACAAGAATAAAGAGGACAAAGAAAAAGAACGAGAAAAGAAAAAAAGGGAAAAGGCGAAAGAAAAGAAAAAAGGCAAGGATAAAGAAACAGAAAAGAAGAGAGAAAAGGTAAAGAAAAAGAAAGAAAAGAACAAGGAAACGGGAAAAGGAAAGGAAAAAGCAAGGGAAAGAGATAAAGAAAATTATAAAGGAATTGAAAGACCAAGAGAAAAAGAAGAAGGCGAAAGAAAAGAAAGAGAAAAGGAAGAAGAAGAAAACGAAATAGAAAATGAAAATAACAAGGAAAAAGAACTTGGAAAGGAACAGGAAATAGAAAAATTTAAAGAAAGGGAAAGACCACATGAAAAGGATAAGCCAATGGAACGAGAACAAGAAAGGGAAGAAAAGGGAAAGCAAGAAGAAAAAGAAAGGGAAAGAGGAATTGAAAAAGAAAGAGAAAAAGGAAAGGGGAAAGAAAAAGAAGTTAACAAGGAACATGAAACTGGAAAACAAAAGGAAGACAAAAACAGAGGAAAGGATCAATTTCCAGAAAAGGGCAAAGAAAAAAAGCAACAAAAACACAAAGAAAAATATAAAGATGAAGATAAAATCAAAGACATGGATTTAGAATATGAAAAATATGACCGTGATGATATTAAAATTCCAAACAATAAAAAGAACAAAAATAAATCAAACGAAGATAGTAAAATTGAAGAAAATAAACCGAACAGCAACCTGCCAGAAGTGACCTCGCGATTCTTCGATATCCCCGTGGATATGGAGTTCGATAAAACTATCAAAAGAGGAACTAGGGTGGAAGATTACGAATTTCCAGCCCTAGAAATTGTCAGGGACGAGCCAGCGGCTCCGACTTGTAAGCTAAAGGATCCGCCCAAGAAAAAGAAAATGAAGAGGATTAAGAAAGTTTGCAAGGATAAGCCCAAGAAAGTCTGTCCACCTTGTCCACCGGCAGGTTGCCAGTGCGAGATCTGTCACTTCATGGATCGCCCTTTCAACGAACAGGAGGCTCCCTTCATGCGGGAAATGAGGCGTGTGGAGCAGAAGCGCCAGCTGCGTGCCTATTACCGCCAGATGCGCCATCAGGAATACATCCGGGATCGATGCAAGACAGAGTACCGGGCGCCCAGGCACCAATGCGATCCGATCTACTGCTCCAACTTCTTGTGCCAAAATCCCCGACTCGCCGAGCACTGCGATTGCCTGGGAGCCGTCCAGGAGCTGCAGAATCTTCTCTCCGGCTCCAAGGACAACGAGGATCACAGCAGACTGCTCCTGCGCGTCGAGAATCTCCGGAAACGCGTTTGCCAGCGAATGTGCGATTGCATTCTGGCGTGAACTGGATCGGAGGTCTTTGTGTTTGAGAAAGTACCTATGTGTGTATGGAATATGTTTGGCTCCTTGGAGTATCTGTTTTATATTAAACAAGACATAAAAAAGTTTTTTATGCAAGACAGCTTTTCCATATTGATGAAACCCGAATACATACTCTACATTTTTGTTAGTTTACAGTCGAAATGCGTTTTTTGAACAGCCTCTGAAGAAGCCTTTTAAGATGGCAGACTTTCCACTCCAAAACATTTAAAAAAGTAAGTAAAAAAGTAAAAAGTTAGACACTTTGCCACTCATTCATAATTCTGCTAATGCAGAGCAATCAGCAAACAAATTGTGAGTGTCAATCGCAAGCAAAAAATGACAGAATCCTTAGGCAATCAATGGGTTTGGGTGTGTTTTTGGCCAAGGCCCAGCATTACAGCCACTTTATTTTCAATATCGAATTTCCCAAAAATTTTTCAACAGCCGCAAACACTTGAACGTTTTCCCAGCGCTCAATTAAAGGCCATTAGGCAGCAGTGCGTGAAGGGGTTTGGGGGAGGAAAGTCCACAGAAAGCTATCAAATACTACCCCAACCCCTTGCCCAAATCCATTGCAATGTGGTGCTATGTATGGCCAAAGGATATACTGGAAACACGCATTGAATTTCGCAGACAAAGGACAGAGACTTGTGGGGAATTTTTACCCCATATGCACAAATTCACATGGTGAAAATCTGCCCCACGTTCACCCATCTGCTCCTCGGAATTCCCTCATAGTATTTTGCCCCGGGCACATTACCAGACGAAAAATTCAGTTTTGATCCTGTGGGCTGGGGAGTAATTAAAGTTTTGCTCAAGTGTCGATAAATTATGCGGAAGACGCTCTATGCAAATGGCTCACAACAATACGAGCAGCTGCCAAGCTGGGCTTGACGAACTGACAACCTGACACACTGCCGGACGGACAGATGGATAGATGGACGGACGGATGGACGGACAGACTGGCGGACGGAACGACGGACGGGCTGCTGGGCTGTTGGGCATTCTTTCAGCCTCCGAATGACAGACACTTCATCATCGTGTCCTTCGGCGAGTGTGTAATTCATCACGCGAACAACCGCAGCTTCCTCATCTGCCCATTCCCCCAAAAGTGACATGACATGTTGAGCCTGCAAAAGTGGGGGAAACGGATCCCAGATTCAGTAATTTCCCATCTACTGGAGAAGGCTTTAAGTTCGGTGAGCCGCTTTTCGTGATGAGGCAAAAGGAATGCTATTAAGCAAGTTGACATTAATCGTTTTGACTTCCAGCAGCAGAAGGATGAGGACGGGGAGTAGGCTGGGGGAAAAGTCAAGGCTGCCTCATGTGTCCTGGTGCTAATGAAGCTCTGGTAGTCAGTAGGCTGCTTGTAATGCGAAAACAATTAAGTATGTAAAATGCAAATGACGGGCCCTAAAAATCTTGTCAAAATGCTCGTCATGCATATTGATAAGCTTAAGGAGTGGAACCGAAGAGGAGGTCTGAACATTATGTGCAATTAGTACGTCCTACTTGCCTGTCGTCAGTGAATAAATATGAGCCATAAGATGGCAAAATACTCAGGTACGAGTATATGTATGCATTAGCCACATGTTATACATTAGCCACAAGCCGTTTGAAGAACATAATTATTACATTAAAATTTGAGTTGGAACTAACAATATGTACTATCAATGCATACGTTCGTTATAAACTACTCCTCAAACTAAAGCGCATGTTACTTTAGAAATCTAATTCAAGCTTTAGATTTCAGTGCTCAGTTTATTCCAGGTGCAGCCCAACGTTTAATGAGCTACTAATTCTCGAATCCAATCTTCAATAATGTGCAAATAAATATGCACTTAGCATCCTCCCTGACATTTTGAATGTATGTCCGTTTTATGAATTCGATTTTGACCAGAACAAAAGCCTAATTAGCCCCAATAAGCTCGTCTGCAATCAGTTGTTATGTGCTTAAATCCTAATTTATGTGGAGAATAGGTAAATTGTTGGTGCAGTTGGAATGATAAAACGCAAACTGGAAAATGGTTAGAGGGATTCGATAAACAGGATTACGCATACGCCGTGTGGCACACCGCCCACAAACTTCCGTTTAAGCCGCCGGTCTGATTAAACTACTGCAAATTCTTGCATGCACTACCATATATTTATGTTTGCTTAATTAATGAACACTAATACCCTTGTTTACTGGCCCCCAGTCCAACTCAACAACCCTCACTCTTCACCAGCCTTACTTAACCAATTTCCTGTTGCCCAGAGCCAGGAACAAATTTTAGTTAGTTAGTGAAGATGCTGGGATCTATTGCTTGTATTGCTTGCGTCGAGCTGCACATTAATGTTAATGCAATTATGAAATTCAAATCTTGTTTATTTATGTGCCGATAATTCCAGGCTTGACTTAGGTTTACCGAGTTACTGGCACTGACAAAACCAAATTGAATGCTAAAGAAATATGTTCAATATTTGTTAAGAGAGTGTGATCAAAACAATCAGGTGTATATTAAAAAGTTGCCTTTTTGATTGCATCATCCGACGCAATAAAACTGAAAATTGCTCGCAACCAATTTTCTTTCTTTGAAATGAGCAGCCCCTCACTTTTTCCACCAAACTTTTCAGTCTCTTAAGTAGCGCCAATAATATGAATGAAGTTTGAGTGCCTTTACGAGCGCTAACAAGGTATTATGATGGCGATTAGCATTAAACTGGGCCAGGACCCGCACATAAAACCGTTTTATGTACCAAATAAGCAGGTGAGGAGCCCAACGATGTGGGGGAAATGCAGGTGACACTCCCTGCCAACGAATCGCCCTCAAGAAGACGCCCAATTTGCCGCAAATGTTTCGGCTTTTTATTGGACGCGTGCTGCTCTTGTGAGTCTTCAAAATGGCCAGAACATAAAAATTGTATTAAGCCATAAAGTGGAGCGCAGAGTGTAGAAATAAAAGCAGCTAAAATAAACATAAAACGATTTTATATGCGGCTGCCAGACAATTGAATTGACTTCTTGTACTTCTCGCAAAGGCGTGTCTTGATTCATCTATTAAACTCTATTGTTCTGGCAGTCAAAACTCCATTGGATCTGAATCCATGTTTTCGTCCTTTCTACTCACAAGAGTAGAAAAAAAAAAAAAATAGAGATTTTATATTCGATTTTTTCGATTTTCATTTCATATTTTCCTTTTATATCCATTAGTCATTCTTTAAGGGTATATGCGCTTATCCTGCTCAACCCAAAGACTTCTCGGTGTATTCCTTCGCTTTTCATACACATATTCTTCTGGCGCATGTTCTACTCTACAATCACTGCCAAAAGGTAAAACTAAATCCAAAAAAAGCCTTAAACTGAAAAAGGCTAGTTAAGTTTTCTGAGCTGCACAAGAGTTTCATACCTAAACTCACTCATATACAGTTTGATGTGTTAACAGATTAACATATCCATGGACTTTAATTTCATTATGATTTTTGCAAGGTATCTTTTAGTCGTTGCCGAGTTGTAATGTAATATTTTTTGCTGAACTCCTCACGATGTTTGTCATTTGTGAGTTGTGTGATGTTTGTGCGAGGGAAGGTCGGACCACTTGAATCCGGAATCCCCCGACACCGAGTTCGTAGTCTGAAGTCAAGTGCGTTTGTTCCGTTCTCCTGCACTTGCCCCAAATATGATTTCAATATTTTTTCAACTAAGAACATTTCAATTTATGTTCCTTCGGTTCTGGTTTCGGTTAGTTTCTTGCTCAGTATGCGAGTGGCCGCCCTATACAATGTCCTCCGGCTTAGTGCAAACATAAATCGCAGAGCATATTACACAATGCGAGATGCGTGCCCGGCTTCCATGGATGAGGCAAGCAGGAGGCAAGCAGACGCCAGGAGCTGTGCATCTCCTTTTCCTGGCAGTGTTTGCATTGCAAATGGCTGAAACGGTGGTGGGGGCAGCGGATTGAGTAAGCATAGTTAGGGTTACGGGAACAAAGAGCAAACTTTTTACGCTACGATTGTCCTGTTGCTGAACTGCAGCGGCCAGGAGCGGCAAGGAGCGACAGGAGTGGAGACTACCGGCCACTAAGGATCCAGCTTGTGTGGGCAGAGATGAGGGCTCCGTGGCCCTAAGAACCCAGCACGCTCCGATTAGAGCCAGACAACGTGGGAAACTGTTGAACTATCAATATTGCAAGGGGAGCGTGAATGGGATTTTTAAAATATTCATTCGTCCTTGATTAATCTTGTTCTGCAATCAATCAATGCTTGGGAAGGGTCGAGGTTCGACTCATTTTATACTTGCTCAAATAAAGCACTTTACCGTTCTCACCGGAAGCACTGAATAATAAATATTTCGTTACAAGTAATAGTGCTACAAAAAATTAAGAATTTTATATAATATAAAAAAAATTGCTTTGAATGGGGTCATGGACAAATTATTATAAATATGATTAAACTTATTACTTTCAGCTTTTACATGTTTTTTTTAAACTTTAAAAAAGTCGAGATCGAGATCGAGCACTCGAGATCGAGCTGAAAAAAAGTGGCTACTCGAGACGATCCCAGTTCGTTCGTGTCACTCTGCTATCGCCATCGCCGATATAGTTTCTAGCTAAAAAGAGACATCCCCAGCAAGTGGTTCGCCACCAAAAGCGTCCTGGCTGCTCCTCGTCTACGTGTCCTGCCTGCCAAAGCATTCAAATTGTTTACCGTATGAGCGGGGTGCGCACGTGAAAGCCAAAAGAAATTGTAGTAAATTTTAAATGGTACGGCAGCAAAAATGTGCAGCGCCGGCTCCGATGCTCCTCCTCGCCGTGAGCCAGGAAACAGAAGCCGGGAGTTGGGAGCTGGGAGCTGGGAGCTGGGAGCTGGGATCCAGGGAGCCTTGCCTTGACGCAGTGTAATTTATTGGCAGCACGTTTATCATGCCGTCGACTCGGCCTGAACCTGGAGCCTGAGCCTCCTCCTCCTGCTGCTGCTCCTCCTCCGTGTGCTCCTCCTCAGGCCCAGCGACTCGGAGTCACCAGCTCTCTCGCCTACATGCAGTGCAGCATAGTCCTTGTTTCCCCCGTTTCCCCACAACTGCTGCCGTTCCAACTCCATGGTAAGCCCAAAAAATGCAACCATGCGCCGCATGCAAAATGCCTATGCTTAGGCGTGCACTGAGCTTTAAAAAGTGATCCAAAGTTCTTTTGGAAAACATATCTCTTTCTGAAGACCGTTTAGTTTTAGATAAGGAAGGTAAAAATACCCCGTACATTCTATCAAGGTTTTCATCCTAGCTTTGATCAGAAATACATATATGTTTTAGAGACATTTTGGATTTCCATTTTCTTACTCCCTTTTCTAGCAGTGCAGTCTCCACTCAGAGTGCTGCAGTTGGATCTGTTTCCGCCCCGTTTTCCTGCCCCCAGCTTGCCACAATATTTGCACAAATTGCATCCAACGAGCGGGCGATGGCGGGCTCCTTTGCCACATCCTTTTTACTTACTTTTATCGCTCGCCCCAATGTTTGTCGAGCATTTTGAAAGCCGGCTCGAAGCCCTTTTCCCATTGTTTGTCTGCGGCAGCGGCAGCGGCGGCTGCAACATTCATTAAAATGTTGCCAATGTGTTTTTGTGGCAAATTGAAGCTGTCTGAGGCCTCCGCTCTCGGCTGGGCATCTGGGCAATGCATTTTCCGAGTAGTTTCATATGCATAAACATGAGGCAACGGATTAGGCAGCAGGTGGGTGCAGCACGGATGGTTGGAGCAGATATGGCAATGATTTCAAATCAGAAGTCCCCGATGGGTGTGTCAGGTGTTGCGGTGGACTTGCTACGGGGTCTTCTTACTCGGAGACATAGGAAACATCTTTCAATTCCCTGAATACCACGATACCTTATCAATGATTTATTCGCAACTAGTTGGCAAAAAACATTTTAGGATTAAATTTAGATTAAGTCAAGTCAGATTCTTAAATTACGCATACTTATATCAAATCAATTTCACGTCGTCCTTGAGATAGGAAAGTATCTTTCGCTGCGCTTTCTTTTCCTGTTGGCTAACCCCACTCTAACTCTCTTTAGCTGCTTTCCTTCTTTCAAGACTGCCTCTTGTTTCAATTGCCGGTCATCCAGCATGAGCAACTGCATCTAATTGTTATTTAACTAAATCATAAACGTTGGCAATTAAGACGGCGTCCGAACTCCTTCTTTCCAAGGCTTTTGCCACAAACTGTTGACACTTTGTTAGCAATTAGTCTGGTCAATAGAGTGGGCGAAGGAGGAGGGGCCAAATCGGTTGGGAAAACTACTGAGCTCAAGTTGAATGAAGGAGACAGGAGCTGAGACGGAAAAAGTGCCTGGTCCAGACATCGCCTCAAATGTGGAAAATTGCAGCAATTTTTTGCCATCTAATTGGGGCAGTCGCAAAGAGGAAACGGCGATGGAGGAAGCGGCAGCAGGAAAACTGAAGAGGGTCGAGAAGGATGAGTGGCAGCCTGGCCAGAAATTAATTAAAATGCTGACTTCTTTTCTATTTACACAACAAATTGCGGCAAATGCGCATAAATCAAATTGTTCGCACCATTCAATGTTTGCCTTTGCCGGGCATCCTCCTAAAATATGGGACCGCGGGAAAATTTTCATTCAATTTTCCATGCATATTTCATGTGTTTGTGTGTTTTTCGGCGTGTTTAAAGCCGCACTCGACGTGGCCCCTTAAAACAAACCCACAACACCAAGCCCCGAAAAACCCCAGAGCAACCCAACCATGCGCAGGCCAACAGGTTTTTACCACTCGTCGTTGGTGTTTGCGGGGGTCAAATCGGTGGAAAACAAAGCAATGCAGCGGAAAAAATTAAAGAGCTTGCGTCTCAAGACTTTTAAATACCCAGCAAAATCGAAAAATCTGCCGAAAAAATGAATCATGAAATCAATATTCAATCAAATTTAACTAAAATGTTAACTTCGCTGTCAAAAGTTTTGAATAAATTCTGCATAACGGATAATAATTAATCACCGTGCTCACCATGAAATCAATAGACCCCATTAATTTCCACTTCTGCGTGCAAAAACAGCAGAAAAAACGAAATGCGTGAACAAAAAGCGACCCAGGGGAGCACGCCGGAAAATCAGAAAAAAGGGCATAATGGCAGTGGGGAATGGGGAGCTTTTCTGAAGTGGGGGTAAGGGCATTTGGAGCAGGGACACTCGTGCTGCTGGCAGTGACTGTCAGCCTGTTTTTGATTCATGCGTTAAATGAAAATTAATCCGATTTAATCTGTCGCTAATTAAGTTTACTTTGGGCTTGTTTCGCACCTCTCAGCGAAATCCAATGAACAACCCCCAAAGAGCTCCAACCTTCGCTAAGTGTAACGAATCGTATCGATTTCGATATCCACTTATACCCGAGATTGTGTTCGAAATCAATTAATGTTCCAGTTCGCCGTTCGAAATACAGTCAACAATTTGCAAACGCCGAAATAGATTAATGGTTTGACTATGGGAAATGCCTTGATTTATTGCACGGTTAAATAATTCGTTTTCCCATTCGAAATATTTATATCGTGGTGTAATTAATATCTGCCTCTTGTAATAAATTTAAGTGTGTTAATTATAATTGTTAATTGGTTGAAGATAAAAACGGTGCCACAACGCTTCAAGTGGATTACGGTCTTATGCTTGTGCAATTAAGCAAATCTGGCATGGTTATGAAATCCGTTTGTTGTAAAATCCACACCCTTACGACCAATTTCTCTTTTAGAAAACTATTTTACTATGGCTTTTATACGCATACAATTCCCAGAACCGATTCCCATAAACACCTTCATCAGGCTTTAAGCCGATTTAAATAACTGGCTTTGATCGCACTACGGTTTTACCTGCTCAAAGGCCTCCCCAAATCAATGCTGATGATGACACTCATACGCACTGTTGCCCTTTCATTTGAGCCCTTGCTCCACGTCGGCTGTTGTTGACAACATTGTTTCAAACGCACACCAGCACACACACACGCTGATACACCAGCCGCCCATATGTGGGTGTTCCTGGCATATGGCCATGTCTGTGACTTGGTTGGTGCACTTGACAAAATTATGGAATCCTATAACATACAATCGGATGCAATTGACAGAGAAAATCAAAAATCGATATCGATTTAAGCTCTAACTAATTCCATTCAAATAGCTTAGTTAGATGGAACATGGAATAATAATATATGTGTTAATCCATCATGATTAAAGTACTTAACTTCTGATCTATAATTTTGATCACTTCACTCTATAACATCATTTATATTGAATTAAGAGCTTGCCATTTTTTTGCAGTGCTGCTGCGTAGATGTGCTGCTGGCTGGTTTGGCTGTTGACTGCCTCATTTCCATAACGAAAACAAAGCCAAAAATCTGAAGTTTCATTAGACGAAACTTCCTCCGCCCGCCCCACAGCCCCTCCCGTGCTCCGTGTCATCCTGTTTTTGGGCTTCCATTCCGGCGATGTCAAGAGCCGGCAAATCCAAAGTCCTGGTGCGCACAGGATCGTCGTCTGGCAGGCGTCTGTGCCTGCCTAGATAATATGCTTAATACGTTTTTATGTGCTCGCAGTGGTAGGGCCAGGACCTGCATCCTTTTGTCGGCTGTTTCATTGTTAGTGCCAACTACCAACAACCAAATACCAGCTCCCATCTCCCAACTGCCAACTGCCATTGACTGCTACTGGTGCCTCGCGTGAAATCAAATTTCCACTGAAACGACTTTTGGGCCAAAACAAAAACTTTCTGCTGTGGTTGATCTCGTTCGCTGCTGGTGTGTTCTGTTCAGCCCATGAATTATGCAAAAGGACTCTAGGCTCTGGCTCGTTTTGGTTGCCTGTTGGTTATCAGAAACTATTGACCCATTAACGGTTGTTGTCTATACAGGGAAAACTGGGTGTTTGGGTGTGTGAATGGCACTCGAGTGCAACAGCAGACGATGCCAAACAATCCGCAAACTAATTAACATAACGCATTAAAGCGGCAAACACTTTGGAATTATGTCAAGTGGCTCAGCTGGCAGAGGCATCAAAGGATTTTCAGAGCTGGGTGGTTCAGGCTGGTAAGTACCCCGATTTGGGGATATTTAATATCCAATACAGTTGTCTTGCTTGTAAAGAATAATTACTGCAAATGGGATACAATAAGTTCGTAGTTATGAAGCTTAAAAATTAGTATAAGTATTACAAATTTTAAGAATTAGTTGGGTGCAGTTAACTTAACAGAGTGGAGGGTATCCCCCAGCCGATCATCGTTACTTACAAGCGTTTTTCTCCCTGCAAAAATGCATTTGCATCCATCAGGAAGGGAAATGGTGGATTGTGGAAAAGTGTGAAGGATGGGTGCGACTTGGTCGCTGGGAGCTGGAGCTGGAGCTTTGTTTGCGCTTTGACACGCGCTCCGACACTCAAAAGGCAGCTCAAAGAAACTACTGAGATGATGATGACGATGATGTGGATACTGATGGAGGTGGAGATAGTGATGGTGATGGTGTTGCGACGTCCCGACATTTTCGACAGCGAAGAAGGCTCAAAAGCACTAGACGCAGCATATTAAACACTCAAGTGGCGCCACTGGCCTCCAGTTAGTCAAAGAAACTGAGTTCGAGGGCCAAGATGCCATTTTCAATATATGGCAAAAGAATTCGCATGTGATTTGTTCAATTGCCAGAATGGATGGGTATTTTTAATTTTAATTTATTTGATGTTGTTTTAAATATCTTATTATATATGATATGGAAACGCTACAGTTAACAACACTACAGTCCTGCATAACTTGAACATTTCTCCCAAAATACTCAGATCCCAAGATACTCCAGATCGCCGTGTCTGAAATCGAAATAGCACTTTGAAATTTAGGTACTTGTGTCTTAATTTAACGTTAGCTTGAACTTAATTAATTCGATATGGTAAATGTAGTTGAATACAGAGTATGTCGGTGACGCAGGCATTTGGCGTGAAAAGTGCTCGAAACAATCACTTAATCGGCCGCATCTCTAGAGCTGTTAGCACTTGTGCTCGGACTCATTATTCGCTCATTATTTACGTTGAAACAATTGTCGTGGATGGCCGTAATAAGCAATTACATAAAAGTTGATGTAATTATTAATTATTTAATGTAAATATAAATAAAAGTCACGATGCTGTGCGCTCGCGATGAGCGTGTGTGGGCAGCAAAATAAATGTATTTAAATTTATTGCATAATAAAGATTAAATATTTATTTACACAACGTTTCAATTAACTTTCGGCTTTGCTGACCCTCATGCCCACGCACAGCACACTGCATTCCACTCGCGACTACTATCCGGTTTTTGCGCCAATTTAATTATAAAATTTATTGTTTAAGCCCGCGTCAGCAACAAAATGGCGTCCGACAAACCGGAAGTAGGTTGACGCCGGCAGCCAAAAACCAGTTGAACGACCTTCTGGCTCATCCTCGACACTGCGGCGTGTGTGTATTTGTACGCGTATCTAGATCTGTATCCCTTAGTATCCCCATCGTCTGGGAATGTGCCACATTTTATGCGGCAAGGCGCGGGAATGTAGGCCGTAAACTTGCCATAAATTCCCCCCGAGCCACACGCACGCACAAATGGCAAGGAATCCGCTGTGGGTTTCGCTTTATCTTTTCTCCTTTTTGTGTGTATGTAAATTTCACTCAATTGACATTGGTCAAGGGGCTGCAGTTTCCCCCCGGCGCCTGCAGTTTTCCCGGTTAGCTCTCGTTTTCCTGCACTTCAAAGTCAACGCAGCTGTTGCCAGGGCCAGGAAAAAAGCGAGTCCGGAAGCTGTACGGAAACGGAAGTCGCAGTGGCAGTGGCAATGGGATAAAAACCGGTGATGGGGGGGACAACAGACAGAGATGGCCAGAAGTACCAGCTGTGCTGACCAGCCACAGTCCACCCATCACTAGCCGCCCCACTCGTCCTTTTCTTCCGTGCCAAATGTCCGTGGAGAGATGAAAGTCGCGCTGCTGCTGTCGCTTTCAAAAATTCATATTCGTAATTGTTGACTGTATTGTCGCCCCAGGATTGTTGCCACTGCCACAAACACACACTCCGTTCGCCGGGAGGAGTGCAACAGTCAAGATTCGTTAACGGCGATAGCCGCCGATTGGCGGACAATGAAGTGCAAATGGAGGAAATTAAATTGAATGGACTCGCTCAATTCCAGAAATATTCAATCACATATTATTTTACGATGCATTTGCTTAGTGCAACTCTGTAAATGGTTATATTTATTATATTATTATTTATTTGTTCTTTGTACATATGGTATAAACCTTTTAAGACTTTGTAATTATTTTCAATATTAAATTACTTGGGCTTCACTTTGGCTTTCTCCCTCTAGTACTCACTGTTTAGAACTTTCCATTCTCGTTTGGGATTTGGCACTCAGTTGGACCCTCGTGCAAAATGTACAATATTTTACTGGCTAATCTTATGCGGCCGGATCCGCTGAGTTCCGGCTCAGCTTTGCCAGCGTTTTCCGCTATCCGGCTATATCCTCGCTGCATGCCCCATGCATATGTCTTGCACATCCTGTCCCGCCAGCAACATGCAACACGGGGCATGCAACATGCAACGAGCTTAAGAGGTTCCTTAAAGAGCAGCCCTAGGAAGCCATTCGCGGTGCACCAAATAAATTATTACGTTCTGAACCTTTCACTTCGCCATAAATTGTCGCCTGAGCCGCCACTTTATGGCAGCACACCCCCTGCAAATGGTGGGGAAATTATTTTTAGCCCCTTCCTGATAAGCAACTCGAAAATTGATGGAACTTTCTTTCGCCTCCCTGCGGCTCAATGGGTTTCGGCGACACAGAAAGAAAGCACTGTGACTTTGGCTTTAGGTACACTGAAATACGTATTTAAAACAAAATATTATTGGAATCTTCCTATAAAACAATAATCTATTCTAGGAAAAATACATGTTTTATAGTAACAAAGGCCTTGAATACTTTTACACATGATCTTGGCCATAGGTACAACATAATCGTATCGGAATCCTCTTATAAGTTAAAGTACATATTTTTTAAAAAATGGATATATTATATAAAATAGCTTTGAATAGTTCTCCAAAATTTCCAAATTTGTCGCGGTGTGCACTTAGCAAAGTGCCGCCAGCATTATTCCCCACATTATATTTGTGTGGCCCACACCCGCACGGAGTGCATTCTCCACTCCAATTCTCCCACTCCAATTCTTCTGCTCCAATTCTACGGAGCGGAGTCAAGTGCAGACATCGCTTTGTTAATTGCAGACGGGAAGACTGCCGCCACTGATGGGTTTAATTGAAATAATGTGATGCACTCTTGGCGGGGGCACAAGTGGAAAAGACATTAATAATAATTTTGTCTTTTTTGGTTTGTCGTCTCTCTAACGAAGTTCGCCGCCCAAAAAAAATAAGAAAACGGACATGGACAGAGAAAGAGAGGCTTAATTGCCTAAGCCTAATGAAGCTTATGATTTGTCACAGAAGTCATCTACATGCCATTTTGGAGCTCTACTTCAGTTGCAGCTGCTCCAGTTCGTAAGCTCTTGAGATTGACATTTATAATTCCCTCTCTCCGATTTGCTCCGTTTTGAGATATGATGCTGTAATTCTCACTTTATGATATAGAGACAGAGTTCCTTTAAAGTCTATTGTTAAAAATCATATTTCCTAAACTAATTCATCACATGTTAACTTCTTTATTACTGTTTGGCTTGAGTAGGTGTACCTCAAAATCTCTTATTTAAATATCTCTTCCTGTCTCTGATTGCGATTTACTGACACTTGAACGCAATCGAATCCGTAGCTCAGCATTCAATTTGCCAGCGGAATGTTAATGGGTTGCAACCCATCGACTGACCAAAAAAATAATTGAAGCAAGTTTCTGATGAAATGCATTCGAGTGGAAAATATTTGCACGCTTCCACCTCGTCGCTGCCCCAATCCAACTTGGTGGAACTTTATGCAGATTCCCCCATACAACCCCAGTTCCCCTGGACTGCCCCAGGTTTGATCTATTGTGGAGCTGATGCCGTTAAAGTCATCTTTTGGATGGCAAATGGAATGGGACGGGTCGGAGGAGTCGGAAAGGAGTCAGGAGTCGTACCCGGCGAAACTTGCGGCTGCTGCCCAAAAAGTTAAGTGAATTGTGCAAAGTTTTTCGTTAGCTGCAAATTTGTTCGAGGCGCCACGTGAAAAAAAAAGTTGTCGGAAATAAAATAGTATGGCTAGTGTACCGCATCCCACTGTCGAAAAAAGCTAAAAGGTAAATATGGCCCAGAAGCAGCTACAGAACTGAAAAGCAACAATGGCCACACAATGGGCCCCATGGAATGTGCCACCAAATGCAAAAATGGCTTCTGTGGTTTCAATGGCAACGCGACGACTCGGCTTTTCCGGCAAAGGGACTTCCCCGCTTTTCCAACAACATCGGGTGAACCGCTGACGCTACGAAATTTACCGTTGCGAACTTTTATGGTGTTGCACTTGGCCAGGCGTCCGCCAGGTGGCGCCCCAGCACACACACACACACGCCCGTACACACACACCTGAGCCACCAGTTGAATTGACACAGAACAACGTAAAATGAAAAGTTTTTATAAGCGGTACGAGATGAAGTGAAGGGTATGCAGGGCACTGAAGATAGAAGAATTAAATATATCAAATTGAATAATAATTAAAGCATTAAATTATGCCAAGGTTTTTATATTGTATTTTCCATGTAAATATAAACGAAAAATTTAAATAATTAATGGGTAATGTGAGTTCGAATTGCATTCCTCCTGCCGCGACCATCAGCACAGGTGTAATTTGCAACTGCTGTTGTTGCACGAGCTCTTTGCCAGATGAAGTAATAAATGTTGCATTTAATGTATTAGGGGTGTTGCGGTGTCGGAGGATATGGTTCGAGATGGAAATGAGGGAGATTTCATGCTCGCCATAAAAGTGATTTACGAACGAGATTGGTTCGGCTACCTTGGTAATGACTACTTCAAAGGAAGTTCATTAAAGGTGTACGCCAGATGCAAAAAGGTGAAAGTTTCATTGACATGAATATTATTGGCATGATTATCATGATGCTTTAAATGTTGTAAATAGGTGGCTCCGAAGGAGTACGAATACAGACAGAACCAGCAGCTTTTGAATAGTTTTCTACCGAATATATATGACACTCAAACAAATTCCCTAATGTACTTAACACACAGCCAGTCGTCAGCTTTTTCAGGCCACTTACCTTAATGTAGCGACTTATATCCCATTATCCCTCGAAACCCCACAAATGCGCACGTCTTCAGTTATATCGCCATAATCGCTTGTTAAATTCGTATTACATCCAAATAAAGTTTGAGCTTGGGCTTCCCGAACAGGAACCCCACCCAAAAACTGATACCCCACTTGTAGGACTTCCCGATACGAACTTAATGACATTGCTGGGCGAACACGGAGGCATTCGAAATATGTGCGGACCTTGTTCGCCTGTCATGCGATATCATAAATCAAGTTGGACACCCGACCGGCTTAGCTCCTCGATTGCACCATGGGACAGTGCAGCCGATTAATTGATTGTCTAAATGCACTTGTAAGCAACTCGGCAAATCAATGAAGTGTGGAAAACAGCATAAAGTCTTTCAAACCTCCCTCGCACATCGCACTCACTGCTGGATGCGGAGGTCAGTGGAGCTGACGGCGACTCCCAGACGGGCGAATAAAAAATAGAAAGAGGCAAAAAGACAGCGATAAAAAACCAAACCTCGAGAAA
The DNA here is from genome assembly GCF_000001215.4 of Drosophila melanogaster. Classification (NCBI taxonomy): domain Eukaryota; kingdom Metazoa; phylum Arthropoda; class Insecta; order Diptera; family Drosophilidae; genus Drosophila; species Drosophila melanogaster. The sequence goes on along the minus strand of NT_033779.5, from coordinate 19,244,769 downwards.
CAAAGAACTCTTGTCTGGGAATTGGATTTTGCGGTTTCACGTTTCAAATTACCATCGACAGCAGCTGACAGATACACCGGGGGATGGATAGCCAGGCGAGCGGGTAAGAGATTCCCTGGAATGCCGCATCGGAGTTAGCCACTGTTAATTGTCACTATCGTTGTCTGGTCGGATTGGTCTGGTCTGGCCCTGGTTCTGGTTCTGTTTCTGGTGCCACCTCCGAGTGTCGCAATTATGCCGTATAGCATTTCAGTGGGCGTGTGTGGCGCTTTTTTATGGGAATAGCCGGCACATCACTGCGCGGAGAACTGCGGAGAAACCAGCGAATGATTCCATGGTAATCGTTTGGAATTTGTCTGGAATTCATCCGTATCCAAGCCACTCTTCGTTGGCTCTCGAAGGTCTTTGGCTCTTTGGGGTTTGAGGAGGACGCGAATGTGGAATTATGCTGGCAGGTGGTTCATCAAGCTGGTAAGAAATGAAAGAGTTCTTACTTATCCAGTGAAATGGAGAGAATTTTATATACACCTTTATGTTATGGAGCATAATCAATGCTTCAATGTCCATTCAAACATTTAGCTAGCCATTGTGTGTATAGATTATCTCTACTGTAAAGTTGCAACTAAAAGCTTTCAAGAAAGTAATCACAAAGGATATTCTTTCTTGAAGACTTATTGTACATAGATATAATGTCGAAAAAGCAAGCTGGTTTTCCTCACTCCTTGTCATCTTTATTCTTTGTTTCGCACTGCAGTAAGCCTGGTCGGCTGGTTGGCTTAATCATGTTAAACATTTTATGGACAAGGCACGCCGGTTCTCTGCTCCCAGGTCGACTACTTTTTGCTGGTGCACCAGAAAACCTTTTTGCGGCTGTCATAATTGTAATTTTGGTCACTGCAGGGCTGCGGCACAAAGTGCATAAATTTATGATGACTGGCCCGGAGTCAGATTGAGACCAGGAGACCAGGAACAGCCATTCCCGGTGCTATCCCTGACACAGATTCGGCAATGTCCGCATCATAAATGTCACAGAATGGCTTAAATATATATATATAAATATTCATTCCAACTATATGCTAAGTTATGGTGCGGTCCGTAGTCCGCACATCATCATTTCCAACTGGCAGGAGTCTAGTCAGAGTGGCCGGAGCCTTCCTGTGGTTAAGTGCATATTGAGCAGCCTTTTTTGATGGAAAGCAAAAGTTTTCAGCATGCTGTTGCTGCCACTCGAAGTTAAGTGCTTGACCGTTGGGAGGTGGACGATTCAAAGTTGGTTAATAGAATGGCCAAGTGAACTCGAGACTCGAGTTCACCAGGATCGTCTTGGTATTGGTATCAATAGCCGCAGTTTTAAACTTCCTCTCAATTGACCGGCCCTCTACTGCCCCACAGATATTAGTCCATATATATATATCTAACTTACCAACTTAGCCAACTTGTTGGCTAGTGCAGTCAGGCAATCAGTTTTGGCCACTCTTTGTTAGATCGAGTCCTCCCGGGTGCCGATTTTATTGTTGACTGACCATTTACACAATTTATACGTCAACGTTTGTTCTATTTAAAATTGAAAACAATTTCCCCTGGCTTAGGGAAGAACAATGCAAGGCCACAAATAAAGGTCCATCAGATACATCAACCGAAATTGTTATCCACATTCGGATGACTGGATGGCTGGATGGCTGGATGGCTCGATGGCTGCACGGCTACTGAATGGCTGTTATCAACGCATATATGTATATGCAGCCAAAATATATACATATCTAAGCTTGGCTGAATCGCTCTTAAATAACCAAACAATAACTGCAAGTGGAAAACAACACAGCAGGCGATTGCCGTTGGTCTGCACTGCTCTGCATTTTTATTTACTCCCACATGTGCCACAAAAAGGATTCAATTCGTTAAAAGGGCTAGAGCTAACAGAATAGAAAATTGAAAACGAATTTTGTTTGCCAAAAATTTGCGAATAACTTGGTACAAAATAAACAAAATAAGCTACTCAACCTTATAAGCAATACCTAGTTATGAAGTCGATCCTGTGTAACATGAGACGCAACTACCAAAAATCCCTGTTAGCATAAAATAGTTGAAATGTAATTATTGTTTTAGACAAAATCCATTTTTAAGCACACGAAGCTAAGCTCAAATTTATTTTTTAATGATTTCTGGAGCGTGGAAAAAGGCATTAGAAAAACCAGTCGCCTCGTTTTCATCCAATTAGAGTGTTTCCCCCTCCCGCCAACCTTTTCGTGATCAATTTCATTTCCTGCATCCACCATCCGCATCCGCATCCGCATCATATGCATCCCAGCCCATAAAGTTGTACGGCACACCGCCAATAAACATAACAATGGATGGTTTGCTGCAGAGGATCGGATAGGGGCCATGGGCATGGCATGCAGGACCCGTTTAGGAGCAGGACCTCAATTTGTTTTAGCGCTAAAACACACAAATAAAACACAACCTCCTCGCGGCATCGAGAGTGGGGGACCCTTGAAAAAACCACACCAATTTGCAGCTGCAGCCAACATTTTACGCCGGGATATTCAACACCAAAAACATCGACTGAAAAATCGTAAAAACAGTAAAGAAATATCGCTGGAAGGGGCAGAAAATGTGGGCGGTTGGGGAAGAAGCTGGCCGGCGAAAAAATATGTCTATTTAAATTTGTTTTGTGGTCTCGTTGTGTTCGTCTGCGGTTCTTTTAGGTAATTTGCACATTTTACACGCAGACAGGACGAGCACAGGACATAGATACACATTGAACCGTGGACGAGCGGGGCGCTCGACTATAACATAAATATTGAAATGTATTTGGCAGCTGCGCTCGAGTTTCGGCCAAAAGCAAACAAGTGAGCGGATACGAGTATCTGGGTACATCCCCCTTCTTCAGGGGGAAAATGGGAAAATGGGGTAGCTAACATATGGGCTTGTCATAGGACGGCACGTGATTTGCATTTTGAGGCGATTGCCGTCGCTTTGTAATGTGTAATATGTAATCATAATGCAGCGGGAATTAAGGACGATAAAAATATTAATCATACGCCGCGTGGCGCTCATTATGCGCCACTTGAGGAAAATTCCAAGACGCAGCCAGCGGCAACGGGGCCAAATGAAAGAAGAAAAGCCACTCATCGAGCGGCGAGGGGGTAAGCTGGTGAAGAGTGAAGAGTGAGCTCCCAGTGGAATGGAAAGTGAAAGGCTCCTCGCGGAGGGGGCGTGATGTAACGTTGCATGGAGCAGAGTCCTTTTTCCCAGCCCGAAACGGAAGTAGGAAAAATTTAATTAAAGCTGACTACGCTGTAGGCGCCCCACAAACGCAAAAGCTGGCTGGCTGGGCGGGCAAAGTGGGGGGAAAGTTCCCCGCCAAAAGTTTATTTTATTTAAGAATTTTGAGAGAAAGCGTAAATTGTGTTAGGCAAAACGGAAGCAGGAAGATCGATAGAAGAAGAAATCATAAAAGGATAAGGTAATCGAATAATAGTGCTTCAAAGCACTAGAAACTGCCTAATTGTATTGCTTTTCATGCGGCAGAAAATGTTATTTTATTGTCCATACTAACGGGATATTTCATTTCCGCATAACGATTATTATTCGTGCTGAACTAGCAATTAACACGCTATATAATTTTATTTTGATCAGAAGGACATAAATTTCACGACCAACTGCAGATAGGTTATCGCTTTTCGAACTCAATTCGATAAATGAGGCACATTCGCTACTGTTGCTCGCTAAGCGAGTCGCTTGTTTATACCGTGGCCTCCTTTATGTCCAAACCAAATGTCTAACCGAGCGTCTTTATGTCCTGACATGTCCTGTTCTACTCCCGCGTGAGTGTGTGTGTGTGTGAGTGCATGTGGGTTAATAACGTCATTTATTATGCACTTCTTTCCGGCATTTCCGGTATTTACCGCGCACGCGACACGACACATAAATGTTGCCATAAATTTTGCACTGCAGCGCCGCAGGACCCCCGCCTGCATCAGTGTGTGTGTGAGTGAGTCGAATGCAGTTCACGTTTGCTCGGCATTCCTGGTTACGACTCCTCCGACGATGTCTTCACTGCGGTCTCGCGAGGTACGTACTCCTGCTCAAATAACTTGCAATTTATTTGCCACATATATATACATATAGCACGTGTGTGTGTGTGTGTGTGTGTGTGTGTGTTGTGAAAAGCGACTTCCGCTGACGCCTCCGCCATTTTGTTGGCGCGCCGCAAACGCCATTTTGCAAGGGCAACAACATGGCGTCGAAAGAAATGCAAATTCAAGCTGCGAAATGCACGCCACCTGCCCAGAATCCCGTGGATCCACTCTTCACCTGAGCTGTATTTTATTTTATTCCGTTGCCTTGGCGGTTTATAAATTTGTATTTCCCCCCCGTTCTGCTTGTTTTTGCGATTTTACGGCGCAAAACTTTACGGTTTACGCGGTGAAAGTGGCTTCAGTTACGGCGGAGTTCCTTCGTTGCACATAAATTTCCATTTCGTTTCAGCCATTGGTTTTGCCCAGAAATTGAGTAGCTGCGACTCCTCATAAATCTCAGCCAGTTCAATAAGGTAAACAGCAAGCAAAAAAGCGAAGCTTGAACTTTGAAAGTTTTTGGTCCTGAGTTACATGATTTGCATTTATATGCAGTTCGGCTTTCGCAAGACAGCTTCCGCCGGAAGTATATTAAATGTATGTACATGCATGGGGAGTGGGGTTTAGTGAGTTCGTTCTGGCCTTTTAACAATCTTAAGTGCCTGCAATAAGCTGCTTTTGTGGCGGCAAGACATAATCGTATTATATGTTCTTTACTTCGTGTGCATAGTCGTATATAGATACATATATATGTACATACTTATTTGTGTTCACTAACCACATCGCGGACATCACAGCTAATTAATATCAACGGCGACCAGCAAGAAGTTGCTCAATTAGAGAACATCAATATATACATGGGTTTTATGGCTCCACCGCAGTGGAGCTCAAGCCACCCACATCGAAGAAATTGACATAAATTAATATCAGCAGCAGTGGCGTAGAACATGACAATTGTGGAGGGGTTTGCTTAGAAAGAAGTGCCTTGTCTTAAAGATACTTAATCAGGAAACCAACTGTTTATTAACTAACAATAAGATAAAAGAGCTGTAGTATAAATAGATTTCCTTTGTTTACAAAATAATTATTTCAATACTACTACTTATAACAGTTACCACATAATTAGTTAAATGAAATAAAAGCAACTGCCAATCGTCTGTCTTCAAGGTCTAAGATATTACTTACTTTAGTTCTTACTTCACTTACCAAAAACTAGAAGGAAAGCACCCTCTTTAGGCACATATTCTTTTTAAACTACGCCACTGCAGAAAGTAGCGAACTTGGACAGGCGCCATCCTCCGCTTGGCGGGTCTCCTCGTCCTGTTTATTTATTGCCATAATTCAAACTCAATTTTTATCTTTCAATGCTCGTGTTCCTCGTAATTTGCGCGAATTGGCGGCTAAAGGGCGGTGGGTTGGACTGTAAAATATGCAAAAATAATTATGCGCCAAGTGCAACCAAACAGGCAGGACTGTACCGCCTCGCAGTGAATCGCTGCATGAATGCAGTTGTAAATGTGTCCGTTTATTTGTTTGCTATTTGTTTGCCTATTTGCTTGTTTGCCGCTCCTGACAAACAAAATGGTGAGATGATGGTGATGTCTGTTTACTTGCCCGCCCGCCTGTTTTGCATAGAAGGGCGGCGATTTCAAAAATTTAAACTCATTTGATTTGCATGAAATTTCATTGGCTTTCCTCGCTTTATTTACCTCACTTTGATGTGCGTGCACTGGCAAAAGATCTAGTTTTTTATCCGAAATATATTCAGATTTATTTTACACAATGGTTCAGCCAATTTCCATAGCAAGCTATGTTTGTAATGATTGCCTATCAGTTTCTATTAATTAATCTTCCTTCTATGATAAAATTCTCGCAGTGTATTGCTGGCATTTCGCAAGCTATAACTACATAAATTGATGTGCATTTATAATTGTTCGGAATGTACGCACAGTGAGTGCTTTCGTTTTATCACCAGCTGAACAGAACACGAGCCGACCCAATTGCGAATGGCCATAATGAAAATGTAATTTCATTTCTGGCCAAAAGACCCATCACTTAAAACACTCCTCCACTACTCGGCCCACTCGGCCAGCTCCTCATCATCGTATCTGCCTGCGTGCCCCGCATCCGTCGGATTGTTTGTCGTCGGATGCCGTGGCGCGCTGTTGTTTCTCGCTTATGAAATTAATTTTCATTGATTTGGCAAACGTTGAATTCATAATTTTGACGCATTATTTTTGTGTGAATTTCGAATTGTATTTATCTGAATACATTGGCGCATTAAAAGATAATGAACCATTTGGGGGAAGTGTTCGGATTTATCGTTTTCGAGGCTGTCTTTGTTGGTAATTTGCACATGAAAAGCATAGCTTGGCATAATGCAGCACTAATTGCAGATGGGGCATGCCTTGTTTCGATAATGAAAATCGGTCTAGAAATCAAAATATGAAATGTGATAATCGATTGCGCAAAATTTGAAATTCATTATTTGAGCAAATATTTTTTAGAACTTTGACTAATTAGACTAAAATAGGATAATATTCTCTCATCATTCACAACAAGATAAAAATCATTATTGGATTTAGTAGTGAACGTATGTCGTATGTTTTAGTGTTGTGTATAATTGAAATGAAAAATACAGTTGAACATGCTTATTCTACTAATTAAATGCCAAATCCTTTAAAAACAGCAGCAGTCAGTGAATATTCGCAATTATAAATGCAGCCACTTCAGGGCCAATCTCGAGGAAACAATAACCTTGACATCTTAATTAAGCAACTTGCCATCCACAAAATTGGCACTCGAAAATCCGAGAACGACTCCAGCGAAAGGCAGAGGAAAACTTCAACAACATTTAACACATTGCCAAATCTAGCGAAAACCCCCTTTTGCCTTTTCAGGCCCGGAAAAGTGCAGAGCCGGAGCCAGAGAGCTGGACTGGAAAATCTGGGGAGAAAACTACAAGCAGCACCCACAGCAGAAGTTCATGAAAATTTTATTTACACGCTACCAAACGGTCCGAATTAATCTCTTGGCAAATTTATTTGAAAATGTGCCATAAAAATGCATACAAAAAAAAATAAGGAAGGAAAGGAAAATCCTGCAGAGGCGCAGAGGGTGAGTGCTGAGCAAACAAGCTCTATACAATTTTCCCTCACTTGACGCTTTTCACAATTTCCACCCAGCTTTTCGAGTACACATCCCAGACTTCTCTAGTTTCTTCAGCGTGAGCTGCTTGATTTTCGATTTGTTTCTTAATTTCTGCGAATTTGTTCGCTGCTCAACGATTTGGGCAAACACATCGGGAAAACGGCGAGGGGAGGGCGATGGGCGATGGAAAATCCCAGGAGCGTCCACCCAGCCGAGCCATAAATACTTCCTCCCCTTTCTGTCATCAACTGATTTCCCTCTGATTTATTTGCAAATGCGAAATTTGCTTTTTATGTTTCTATTTTTATTTACTTTATATTCGCACCACGACTTCGGTAAGCAGTGTGCACAACATTTCGAGGGTGTGAGTGTCGCCCATGCCACGTCCACGCCCCCTCCATTGCCGCCCCCCAACACCCCGATCCCTCGAAGGTGTGAACATGTTTTCTTTTTGGCTTCCCCTTCGGTGTGGCAACCACCCACCATCCCACAGTTGGGTAATTTTTCCCTATTTTGTTCAGCACTTTCACTTGGCTTCACCGCACTTCGACTTCTTTCCCAGCTGCCATCGCTTTTCCTCTGTTCTTCTCTTTTTCGCCGGCATTCACTATACACACAATAATCATTGCAATTTTGATGCTCCAATAATTTGGAAATAAGTTGGCAACGGTTGAAAGGGTTGTTGAATACTTGGGTACTTGGGATCAGAGGAGTAAAGTTCCTCGTAGTGTTCATCGAGTAAATTTGGGTCAAAGGCATTCTATTAACCAAATACTGCTTTCATTTCAGCCACTTAAACATTAAGAAATATTCAAAAATTGTAAATAAATCACTTGCTTTAATAGCAACTCCTTAACACTGAAAAGGAGTATTGTAAACCAGTCAGGATATTGACAGCTCGTTTGGCTTCCGATCACCCCAGTGGGTGGTGCCACCAACTAAACCAGCAGCAAATCCCTCAGGAGCTCTTTGGCAACACCCACCAACAACTGGCAGCTTTTCGGGTCCCATCCGCACTCGGCTCACACCTAATGAATCAATTCACCTTTATCCATGTGAATCCACCACCGGGCTGTGATTCAAAGACCACCGTGCACACTCCTATCTGGCGGACTCGAAATGAGTCATATGTGAGTTGGACCTGCCCACCGGGAGAGCGGAAATCACACCCGAAAATACCCGGCAAAGAAGCCATAACTCCAACCCCGGGAATTAACCAGGAATCTTCGCCTGCCCATGAATAAAAGCGACAAATGTCAGTTAACGCCTAACGCCTCTTATCCACCCGAAAACCCAAAACAGTCGCGATGTCTGATGTATATAAATTTGCATTAGAGGCAAACGAAGGGTCGCATTATATCGTTTCCTATCAGTTCGGTTCAGTTCAGTTCGGTTCGGTTCGGTTCGGTTTGTATGTTCTCCAACCATCGCCTGTCGTCCTTCTTCATATGCATAAATTATCTGCAGAAAAGGAAGTGCGCAACGATTTCATTGCTGTCAGGATTCCGAAATGGGAGAGTGCGAGAACTTGTTTATATTTAAATTAGTAGGCAACGCAAACAAGCCTGCCAAGGACATCGGCCAAAAGGGTGATGGCACATTCCCCGCACCACCATGGCCACCACAGCCATAGCCATAACCACCAGCCCCATCATAACCAACCAACCCCCTCGGCAGAAGCCACCACCTTCGGTGAAAGGACCTTGAATTGTGACATCTGATTTGCTTTGGTTTGCGCGGTAATGAGCATTTTATGAAGATGCCTCCGAACTGACAACTTAATTAAGTTGCTATTGTATGCACAGGCAGTTGGTGGGGTTGGGGGAGGACTTTGAGAACTCGGAAAGGGAATATGGTTATTGGGTAGAGTATCTTCTTTGTGCGGAACACATTACAGTTTCTTGGCAATCAGAGCTCATTGTGAGCAGAGTGTCACAGCAACATCGCAGTAAGCTCCTTGTGCTACATGCCACATGCCGCATGCCCCATTATGATCGATCGATCCGAACCCAAGTCGAGCTGGAAGTGAGACCGCTGACTGTGCAACAAATAACTGCAATTAATTTCAAGCGTTCCGCTTATTAATTAATAACTGGGCTGGCCAATGACTTTACACCTGTATAAATCTGGATGTTAAATCGAATGAGATATTCAATAATAGTAACTAACTGAATATATGTATATCAGATGTATTATGTACATTATGTATTTTTAAAAGAAAATTATATTCAAAGTAGTGCTATTTCATGGCACAACCTCTTTTAGCTCAGTGTAGGTGTGGACATATCGGTCGATAGTGGGGCCAAACTTGTTGCCGGCTATCTTGGGGCTCAATATGCCTCCGCCCCAGCCCCCCAAAACTGCGCCTGCCAACTAATTTGTGGTTGTTGCAACTCATTAGCGTGCAATTTTGGTGTGAAATTGATTGTTGCTTGCTGCAAGATTTCAGTTAGTCGATCAATCAACTAGAAAACGAGTTTTCGCTCAGGTGAGTGGTTGATAAGTTGCCGGGCATGATTTAGATACGGCAATGGCTAGATGGCAAGAATAATGGATGGATACATTCATTTGGCAATCGTGGTGAACCACATAAGTATGTAATTGATATTTTAATCAAAACGTTGCAGGCCTTGCAATCTCGTTCTTTTCATTCTATATTTCTATTTAGCTGGCTATGATAGGACTGTTTGCACAAACTTGCAAATATGGTAGAATAACTGACATCCAAGCAATTTAAAACGTCTCGTCTTCATTTCCTGGGCTTCTGCTCGTCAAACTCCTCGTTGACGATTAAACATGGTCCAAGCATTTCCATTGTCATACCCATTTCACGTTGGTGCTGTAACCCCAGTCTAATCCCAAACAGAAACCGCCTTCCGACAATGATTACCGACGGAGTCAAATATTTTAATAAAGTGCCCAAAAACTGTCAGTGGCAAAAACTCAAATTACACTTCATTCTACTGGGTGAATTTCGCCCACCCAACTCCACATTTCCCCATCTGCCGGGTGGAATGCTCTGTAAAATGCAAAAGACCCATTCTCAAAGGCATTGTTTGCTGCACGTTGGACTCGCTCGGAGCCGCCTGGTGGCATATTTATTTAAGCAATCAACAGACCGCTGCTGGAGTCTCATGCCTCCTTCCGCAAATCAAAAACACAGAACTAATTCCTTTGACAATGCCACACGCAGTAGCTGGCTATTCGGGTACTTTGAGTGGGAAACTGGGTCCTTCCTCAGGCTGATGTCCCCTCTGCTCGCACTGATGATGCTGTCAAAGATGCATTCAAGGATTAAATTAATGTCACTGCCACCGGACAATGGGAACAGGATGGCACTGGGATCCACGGAGCCTGCAGTGCCCAACGCTTAATTGTTTGTAGGCAGCGTAGTAGCCACTGTGGAGAACCTGCCACCGAAATGACGTCATAAAGAAGCTCTTAAATATGGAAATGTATTCCCGGGGCCAAGGGTCTTCAGCTACATCTTGATTCTGGGCCCTATTCTTTAAATCAAATCGCATTAACATTTCTATACAATTTTCTGCCCAGCTTGACAAAGCGGTGGGAAAAAAAAGTAAAACGAAATAAAGTAAAATACAAAACTCTCGTTGGAATATAAACTGTTCTGTTGTTGGGCGGCCAGAAAGTGGCTGGGGCAAAGCGCATAAAAAGGATATTTGACACTTTTAAATGTGCGCTTATTGTGACTGCTCCGCCGCCCTTCCTTTCCTATTTTTTTTTATACAGATTTTCCTCGTTTTATTTCCTTTGTCTGTTGAACTATTTGCTGGCTGCCTTCAATTTTTGTTATATTTCTTGCGCTCGTTTTTTATTGTTTGCTTTGTGTGTCTTGGGTCTTGACTGCCATCGCCGCAGCAGCCAGCAAAAGTCCCCGAGGTTCCCCGTCCGCTCTGGTAAAATCAAATCTATTGTCATCTTGCCAGCTTCGTCGTAGTGTTTATCCATACACTGCATGAAAATATTGGTTTGCTTTTCGTTTCACAGCTTTAATTGCAGGTTGCTTACATACTTGTACAACATCGATAGTATCAACTTTTTGTACAAATACCTTTCTCATTAGATACCAAATCTTTACCAGACTCTCTTTAAATAAAATAAAGTTATTTCTTACTGTGTATCTCCGCAGGTCCTTCAATAAAAAGGGCCTGCTCCGCGCTTAGCTCTTTGGCGGTGTCCCCATCCATCGCAACCTTCGTATCCTTGGGCTGTGTGGCACGGTTTAAAAGCTCGGAGCCTTTGCTTTTATTGAGTTTTTATTGTTTTTTATACGCCCTGTCCCGATATCGAATCCTATCCTGTCTGCCTGCTGCGGACTCGAGATGCGGTACGTCACTGCTGATAGTTTTATTATCAGGAATCAATGATCTATAAGTATTTTCTAGCCACGTTCCCCGTGGCTTCCTTCCGCTTCCCTTCTGCTTTTCGGTCGCAAACTGTCAGCACGTACAGTGGGAAATGCAGTTCAACTTGATTACAGTAAGTACTGGACTGAAGTTTTTCAAAAAAAAAATCAAAATAAAGGGACTTCTACTGAGAGTTCTGTATCACCAATTAATCTTCTTCGACCTCGTGTCCGATCTTATCATCTATAATATCCATATGCCATACAGTATAACGGTGCTTTTCGTGTGTGTTCACTGTTGAGTTTATAATCAAAAGGGCTTTTGCGAGTAAGTCCATTACTTCCTCCACTTTTAGTGTGGCAGCCACGAAAGCTGGAAATCGTTTGGCCTCCTGCGTGGCAGTCGGCACCATGCTCACAACATCAAATGTATGTCAATAACACTGGCCAACACAATTCGGTTGCTGTCAGCACGACTGGCTACCTTGTCTACATATAAGCCCCTCCACAAGACATTCGGCAAATCGTATTTCAAAAATGCATTCAATTTCCTCGAAAGAGAATGAAAAATAAAAGCAAAAATCGCCGGATGAAGTAAAGAAAATTCACTATACACAACGCAGTCGCAGCGTGAAGCTCTCGAGGAAAACTGAGAAATGAGAAGAATTTTCTGCAATGGTCCATTGAAATTATGACAAACGCATTTCTAAGCTGTCGCATTGATTGAATTTTCCGCCATCCATCGAATCTCTCGTTTCCGCATTCAATTCAGTTACCATCCATCCATTGTGCACTCGGAATTCAGCACCTTTTCATCAACAGCGCGCGACATTTATTCATCCAGATTAGGAAGGGCTCAAAGCGGCAGACATCGAATTCTATTTTGAGTTCGGCTTGGAAAAATTAATTTTCGCCTACAGTTGGCGATTGCATTTTCATTTGTGTCACCTTTGTGTCGACACCTTTTCCCACCTTTTGTGCCTCAATCATCATGAGCGACAGCTACAAGCGCTTAGAAATCAATTAACTAAATCTGCTTAAGTGGCACAAAAGGCACCTGGCTTTCAACAATCGGGGCATATGTTTTCCACTAAATCAAAAAAATTTTAGATACATTGTTTAACAGCTTATGTGCTGAAAAACCGATGGTTATAAACTACTTCGTTTTTATATCGTGTAAAAAATAATATTTCTGAAATGATTTTAGTTGGATTGTTATTCTTATAGATATTCCCCCCTTTCTCATCGTTTTGATTATGGATTATTTTAATTCAGGTATTATATGGCATCTTTTTGGGCCACCCCATCCATAACTCCAGTTAATTGGCTTTGACATTTGAGGGTTTTTATATGGCTCGCTTGGAGGAACCGAAATCAATTTTCATAAATATTGAGACAGGCGCATAATTGATGCCGGAAACCTCAAACAGTGCGAGAACTATTTCCGAGCTCTTTGCATAGTTTCGCATTTTGATTGATGGATGAAAGCGAGTCGGAAAATCGAGACCAAAATGTGGAAATGGCCTCCGCACCGAGACCCGAGACCCGCCATGGACAATGTTATTTATTAGCTATTGCCCAAGCATTTTCCCCATAAATTTCGACATTTTTCCACTCCTCCAAACCGACGATCTCCTTATCAGAAATGATTACTAATTGACTGATTTCCCCGACCCCCGATCGCCGTACTAATGCTGTTAGCCACTTTCCGGTTTCTTTTGTTTTATTAATGCGAATGGCTGAGGCAGATCAAAATCTTCAACCCACACTCAAATTGGATGCCAGGGGTGGTAATCAAGTCGATCAATCATTTGATTGACGCCACACAGCGCCGTGTGAAGGATATGGATGTGTGTGTGAGTGTATGTGTGTGTTGGCTTCCGTGTGAGTGGAAAAGTGGGAAAAGTGAGAAAAGCGACGCAGGCGGTTCCACCTGCTTTCGATGCGGGTGTTTGTAAGGAAAACATGCAAAAAGTTGTTTGGTCAGCAAGCTGACGCTCGTTACTGTTTTGCGGAAAAGTGGAAACAGTGGAAAGGCATCGCTCATCTGGCAAAAGGCAGTTACTTTAACTCTTTTCCGCCAATTGCGAACTGGATTTTCCCCACTGCTTACAGGCGTACTAGCCAAACATAGTACGCCCAAACTGCAATCAACTTTTTTCGCCATTTTCCCAGCCTCGAATCCTTTGCGGCTGACAGCTTTTGATGAGCTGCTCTTTTACACTCTCCCAACTAATCATCAAACAAAATCCATTGACATGTAAACAGCGTTTGATTAATTCTTTCATTTGCGGTTATTTTCTTTTTCGGTTTTCCTCTTCATGATGTTTTTTGCCAGTTTCGCACTCAGGTGGAGTAAATTATTGGCCGTAGCATGAGCACGCCATTTTGTTGTTAGCCTCTCAACAAATTTTTTGCGCCACCTTTACAGGGTATGCGATATTTAGATGGGTGGTCAAGGTCGAACAGACAATCGATAGTATTTTCATAAATACAAAATTATAACTCCCTATTCCTGAGTTAGTTAAATGAATTTCAAGGAATTTTCTAAAAATAAATTCAAGCGTCCCTGACGGTGTGAAGACTTTCGCTTTAAATAACAGAGATATATATATTTTCTTTTGCACCGCCTTTGACCCCGTTGAATTCCAATTAAAAACTCAATTTTCTGCTTCAAGAAAAGCGGAGAAGAAGTGGAAGTCTCCGAGTTGTCCATGGTATTTTGTAGTCGGTAGCGATAATTAAAGTTTGCCTCCTTTGTCGTTTTTGCTTGGTGCCAGTAACGACAACAAACAAGGCAGCAAACCAAACAAAGGTTCCAATTTTTTTAGACTTACTTTTATTATTGAAAATCGCTGGCCAAAAAAGGAGTCAGAACGGCGGGTAAGAAAAACAAAAACAAATGGCGATGCCAAAAAATTCGCTGCTAATTGCTTTTAAAATGCAAAAGCTCAACGGCTGGCAGACAGAGGGAGTTCCTCACAAAGGACCAGCATTGACTTTGCCATGGACGGTTGGACATTTGGACAGATAGACGGACGGACTGGCAGGCAGGCCGGCGAATAATAAAAACCGCAGCTGGCCAAAAACGCGAACAGTGAGTGCAAAAAGTAAACGGTCCCCGTAATTGTTTATGGCGAAAGGCCGAAAAAAAAACACACCCAAAGAACCTTCGCGCTCGGATGGATGTGTACCAGCAGGATACACATAAATCAAGGATAATGGCCAGCGTCGTCGAGTCGTCGTCATCCGTGCGGTTTGAAATCCGTAATTCGATGCCTCTTGCATTGGATTCCCTTCGATTCCCTTCGATTCGATTCCCGTTAGCCGAGTGGAGTCGCGTCGAGTCACTCGTTCATTTCAGCTTTATTAAAAATTGAAAACGCATTCAATTTATTCATTGGAGAGCAAGGTCGTAGTTCCTCGTCCTGCCCAGCATCCCCTTCAAATCGATTCAATAGCTCCGCCCCGGGGGGCATGGATATCTCGGATATTTGTGTATCGGGAGGGTACGGATGATGCCGCACACTATATATTCCTATAGGGAAGCGGGATTAGGGCGTTGTCTGGCCTGACGTTTCGTGGCAGTTGTGTGAAATGCCGCCCCGTCCTGGTTCCTTTCATTTTTTCCTCCTATTCTCTTCCTGTCCACCCCGAGCCGAACCGCCTTGTCTTTAAATCAATGTTAAAGCAATTTGTCACGGCCGACGTTCCCGGTGACAATGGGACCAAGGAGCGTTGAGTGGTTGGCTGGGCAAAGGGGTACCAGCACACTCAAAAAAAAAAAAAAAAAAACACGACACTTTAAATTGAGGCATTTGGTTACGGCGTTTGCCCTCATAAAAACAAAAACCACGATGTGATTGACATTAATAAACAGCACAGACGATTAAACAATATTACTTTATTGTGTTTCTCTTCTATTAAATATTACCCTTCAATTGTCAAACGAAAGCTAGTTGACATCAATCATCATCTCTTTCGAAAGCAATTTGGCATTGCTGCTACTTTTCGCCCAGTGCACCTCCAGCGGATGGCAGAGAACTTCCAGTGGGCTGCCATTACCTGTCAAGTGAGCTGAAAACAAATCGCAATGGGAATGTCAATAGGCCAGGACCAGCAGAGCCGAGTCGAATCGAATCGCAATGCTCCCAATCGAGAATGCAAAGTGGCGGCAAAAAGGCCAACATCGTCGCCGGGTCAAGTCAATTGAGTTAGTGGTTGGTTGACGGATAAAATCAATTCGCATTGCTGAGGCTCGAAAGTGAATTTCGCAGAGTCGAATTTATGCATTTTGTTGCTCCGGTTTTACTTAACGTTCGTTTAGGCCTGTTCAATGAATGCGGCTTAGAGCATTTGAAAGCTCTCGCCCAAAAACTCGCCGCCCCTCATGTGTAATGCGCATAATTGAGTTGGTTGGCTTCGTCCAGCAAAAACATAACAACTCCATTAGAGTGAAACGCAAGCACTCGTAGTGTCCTTTGCTTACAGATAATCCAATTAGAGAGCGGTCGGTAAGCGAAAAGTTCAATTGAATAAAACTGAACAGACACAAAAGCCGAGGCAGACAACGCTAAGCTGGACCACAGCTGGAAAGTGCAAGAAAATTTGAGCTGACCATCAGGAGCTGCAGATGGATGCCATACATTTGTCCGCAAAAGTTGCATGTGGCAGAAGTTTGAATATCCTTTCAAATTCATTCGGACACTTGAAATATTCAAGTTGATAAGCAGCAAGTAGTTTAATTTATGAACAAATAATTAACATTAACTTAACATTTTGAATGTTTTTTCTTGGTTTCTTTTTTTGACATTTTTCTATTCGGATTTTTCTATTTCTATAGTCAGATACAATTTAGGGAATCCAAGATATGTAGACACAATCTATTTTTATTTTCCGGATGGAAAGAGTGTAAATTGAAGAAACACACTTTAACACTAACTTAGGCTAATAAATAACTAGAACATTCGCAATTTAATGTAAATTGTACATGCTCAAAGTTTCGTTACAAGTTTTTCTGACAACTGATGAACTGCACTGGGATGAGAGCACTCGTCCAAAGTCGGATTCAGATTTGAATTCGGATTCAGGTTCAAATTGTGCCGCGTGCGGCAAAGTCGAGTCGATAGCGATAATTATGTGGGCGTGTTGGTTGCCAAATAAGGCCATGGCTAAGGCTTCCCTGCATCAAACGCGAAATGCCGCACGTGTCGTCTATGGTGGGCATATCCTCCTCCATGTACCATGCACCGTGTCCCACAGCGCACATCCCACATCCATGGAAACCTGCATCGCCGGCGAGTGTGGGTGTACGACAATTGCTGATAATCGCGCCTGATCGGCGGCGGCCTTTTTGCAACACCACCCCCGCGGCACCTGCCACTGCCACTCCATTCAGGCTGCACTTCACTTAATTAAATTGCAACGCAGCACCGTTCGCCACGCGGATATGGATGTGGATGTGTATGTGCCGCATTCTGCTTGAAAGTCGCCGCACCATAATCGAATTATGCGGCAAGTCGGTGCTGAAAAGAGAATTACGATGGCAAAAGGTGAATGCAAAAGAAAAAAGAAAGAAAACGCCGGCAGAAAGGAAAAACATTATTAAAAGCTCATCAGCAATTGACATGCGGAGGAGTTGACGAGGCAGGCGGAAAGGTTAGACAGCCACGACCCGCAATTAAACGGAAGCATCAACTTAAAAGTGACTTCATTAACCAACCTTTTAGGGGAACAATGGGCGGGTCCAACCACACTGGAGTCCCCATCGTCATCATCTCCACCCGGAGGAAGTAATGGAGCAATGCGAATATGGAAAGTCAGCTTAACTCGGTTAACTGGGGTCGCGGGATCAATAATTAAGCACGATTGAAACGTAAATCCTTTTTTAAAAAAGCGCTTGGGTGAAGAATATCGAATTAGTGAAACTTGGTTGACAATAAACCATCAGTGCATACATGCTTTTAGAGTGAGTTATACTAAGTCTTAACTAATCCAATCCAATCATAAATTTGTTCTATTATCAGCAATTCACAGTCTTCACTCTCTTGAAGCAACCGTCATTTCATTCTAT
Source organism: Drosophila melanogaster (assembly GCF_000001215.4). NCBI lineage: Eukaryota > Metazoa > Arthropoda > Insecta > Diptera > Drosophilidae > Drosophila > Drosophila melanogaster. The sequence goes on along the minus strand of NT_033779.5, from coordinate 19,227,101 downwards.
TTGCCACACACTTTCCAACTTCCACATTGAATAGCTCAGAAAGTAGTGACTTGATGTAAATTCAAGTGCCACCATTCCATTTCTTGTCCAGCTATACCACCTACCATCCACTTTTCCTGCCATTCCGACCAAGTCGCTCCAATATCGCTCACGTGGAGACCCTGAGATGTACTTCGCAATGTGCAGATAACGTGTGCACATTGCCATGCCCATTATCGGCGACATCAGGATCCGAGTGCAACACTCTGGGCTCTCCGTTCTCCGGACTTCGAGCCCGCAACTCCCAGCTCCGGAGTCCTTCATCTGCGATGCAGTCCACGTGCAAGATTTTCAAGCTTGTTGTTTGTTTTTTGTTGCGAGCATCTCATATTGAATGCGACAGGAAAATTATGTCCACACATTAAATTGACGCTGCTCGTTTTTGGGGCGACAAAGCGCCCAAGAAGCGGGGCAAAAAATCGAAGATTGTTGGCAGTTCCAACGTTTAGATACCCAGTTACAAAAACTTAACGCACTAATAAGGGAAATTAAATGACTTTTAGGCAAAAGAGAAATATTTGGTTAAGAAAATGCTTTGCTCGATGGAACAAAGATCACTTTTACACTGAGAGCATAACTATATATGAAATATTTTTAACATCTAGTCTGATATGCCCCAAGCCTGACATTGTACAGGGTATTTGAGGCAGAATGGAGTGTGGAACTACGAGTACTAGTACAGACACTCAGTCACTCGATGTGGCAGCAAGGCATCGAAAACGGCAGTGCGGGGCAGGGGCACATCTTGCAACTCGGGCGCTTGTCAACTTAATTTATGCTCGATTCCGAAAGCAGGCAAACAGCCATATCCATCCTGAACACATCCACCTCCCCTCCATTGCTTTCCCGTTGCACACTGCATTTGGCAAAGGCCATCGATCGAGTCGAATCGGATCGGATCGGATCGGATAGGATAGGATAGGTTCCGTGAGGTGAGTTTCGGTTCGGTTCGGTTCGGTTCGGTTTTGGTTTTGGTCTTGGTCTGGCAGATACAAGATCGGAGGAGATCTGGGAGATCTCATTGCTGTGGCAACTTGCGGCGACATTTTTCATGTCTTCATGTGATCGAAGGCATAAATTATCGCAGATCGGGCTGCACTGCGCTGCGCTGTTTGTCTTCTTATGGCCCCCAGTCCGCGATTCTGCCTGCCGCAAGAGGCATTCAATCTTTGTGTCAACAGAAATTATTTTTAACAGCAACTACAACTGAAGAAGACGCGGCAAACTCGGAGCAACGGAGAAACGAGTCTCCAGATTAATTGGACCTGATTACAAATGTTTTGTATGGCAAACTAGCTGCCACTGCCACTGCAAGTTGCCACTTGAAGGCGACAGTTTAGGCATTGTAAAATAAACATTTGGATCCATTAAGGCTAAAATGTGATAATGGTTACTGGTTAGCATGGCACTACCCCATCTCTAGGTTGAATTTGCAATGCTAAGGCTGCGATCCCAAAAGGTCCATATATGTTGGGCCGATGTTGAGTGATGAGTACGTGGTCGGAATGAGATATGTCAGCCAAGCACCTGCAGAATCTGAGATATTTCGATGAATTGTCAATTCTTGAAATTCTTCGGTTATCTTGTTTTGATTGTGTGGCTTTACTTTATTGAAGTATTTCAGGAATTCATTTTTATAATTATATATGGTATAATACATTCCTAGGGAATCTTAGCAATCTGTTCGACACCCACTTAAGAGCTTTTCCTGGCGATTAACCATACTTTTAACCAAAGATTTCATTTAGGCACCCCATCCAATTTTCATTCTTAATGTGGATATCTGTGGCTTCCGCTTGGATATCAAAATACCGACGTCTGCCGCGAAACTTCGCTCCAGGACTTCTTCTTCCAGCCCGGAAGAAGTCCCAAACCAGGTTGCTCTCCAAGTTCGGAAGGGAGGCAAGAAATACCTTAATAGTTTATTAATGATTTTGCTGCTGCCGTCGAGGGCTTTTGTTGCTCGAGGTGGAAGTTTATTATAAGCGGCTCGAGTAAAGTGGAGTGCAACGAGGGGGATTACTATCTGCAAGTATCAAACCAGCCAACACTTTCTTTTCACGTTTTTTAAACCAATTATAAAAGTATTCAGTGCAAGAAGTTGCAAATGGGCGGCAAAAGGGGGCTGGCTGGCTGGGGCCAAAGTCTATGAAGCCATCATGTGGAAAAACACTTAATTACTTTAGAAGAGCTGCTATGTTGGCACAAAAGTGTAAAGTGCTTGGCCACGCCCCATCCGATGCCCCTGCCCCTGTCCCTACTAGTTCATAAACAGTTAACTAACTGAGGCAAACTGGTAACTCTGGTCGGGGGCCTTTGGAAGCCATCGCCATCAAAGGTTGCTCCTCGAATGCCGCCCCTCGGATCCTCAGCTCCCGGGTTTCCAGGCTGACGTGTATTCGTATTTAAATTAGATTTGCCTGAAATCGTGCGTGATTGTCAGCGTTCCAAGGGTTTCCTTCGCTGAGTTCGGAGTGGAATGCACGAGGAGCACGGTACATATTCCTGGGCAAACACCATTACCTATTGCCAGGAATGTGTGGGTGTGTGTGTGTGCCACTTGAGAAACTTGCAAATTGGATTTCGGTTTTTCGCCCATCACGCCCCCAAAAGTCGGCGGCAACTTTGAGTGTTAAAGTTCTTATTATACCGGAGCCCACGTGGATGGGTGCCTCATAAGTGGCAAAAGGCCTTGCAGCAACGCTCATTCACGTTCTTTTTCTCGACTCTCGAATCTCGAATCTTGAGCTTGAGTCTCGGGTCCGGTGTCCCGCTCCTTGAATTTAAATCATCTCTTCTTTCGGATTTCTGGGTCAATTAAAGTGAAGCATTTGCTCTTGATCAATTAAATAAAGTCCAGTGACAGGCCGCTCGTCTGAAGAGGGACGAGCGAACAGAAAGCGGCATTGTTAATTTTAGTTCCCACTTTGAAGTTCTTCAATGAGTCGGGGCATATCGGTTTGTGAGACGAGCCAGGCATATAACGATCGAAAAGTAATATCATAAAAAAGGGGAATTTCATTAAGAACTTTATCGATTTGAACATATGAAAACTGGGATTAATTGAAACCATTTAAGGTTATCTCCGAATAACTCAAAAGGTATGGCTTAGTCGAATTGCCTTAAGAAATGTTCTATTCCTTTGTTTGTTGTATTTAAAGTTCTGCGATGGGAAGGAAATGAATCATTTATGGGTCTCGAATGCTTGAAATGAATTGAGAATTTGTCTTAATCAGCGTTTGAGTGCTGGGAACGTCACTCCCGCTAAAAAGTACCAAAATTCCAGCAGACATTACGATATCGAGAAAAAACCCCCACAACAGTGTTAGATCCCAAAGCGGAAGTATAAATAATGAAATGAAATGGCTGACAATTAAAGCCGTTTTAACGCGCATTTGTAGCCCGGACACCGCAGGACATTTATCCCAGCCAAGGACAAGGATATCCAGCCAGACCAAGTCCCTGCATAACATAGATAATAAATGAGCCTGCCGGCGGACTGGGGGCGGCGGCTAAACTGTTTTGACTTTGTTAATAAATTGAAAAATTATGATAATGCCACCGGGACAACGACAACTGTGTGGGCACATTAAATTAAACAAAAGCAGCTCCTGGAGCACTCCAGCGACTGCCGCTGGGACTCGGACTTTCAGACTCGTGCAATGCGCAACGCAACATTAAGCAGGCGACGCGTCGCTCCAGGACATTAAGGCCACCGAGGCAATGATGCAACACATTCCGCCGACCGTTGAGGACTCCAAGACGCCGCAAATGCGCAATTACAATCTCCCGTGCCCGTGCCCGAGCCCCTGTCCGTGTCGTGCTTCCTACCCAGTCTCTGGTTTGGATCGTGTTCCACGGTCTACGTATGTATGTATGTATTCGCATCCGTGAGCCAGGACGAGTGCGTGTGCATATCCTGCAGCCGTTGCCTGTGGCACTGCAATAAAGTGTCACTATAAATAAATAATAACGCCCTCAAAGAGAAGCCAACTGGGATACTGTGCGAACTTTCTAGCGGAGCAGCACAACTATCAAATACCTCTTACTACCAAATATTACAAATTATATATAGCAAAACGTATGAGTGTATAAGAACTATTGGAAAAAAAAAAATAATAAGAATATACATTTTAATACATACTTTTAAAACCTTTTAAAACTATGCAGGGTAAATGATTATGCAATAATGATTATTATGCAATGTAAATCTTAGCATAGGGTAGCTGAACCATTTGGAGCTCGACGACTGAGTAGTTCGGCATACCCCGAAACTATAACGAGTGCGCGGTGCGAAACTGTCGCCCAGCACACGCCCGTGCAGCAGGGTGCCCGCTGTGCGAAAATATTGAAAAATTGTAATTGTATCTATAAGATACAATTACAGAACGGAGCCTGACACGTGACCGGTCGCATCGCATCGCATCGCTTCGGCGGATCGAGTGCGAAAAGTCACCAGCGGCGACGTCCTTCGACGACACTTAATGGACCAGAGTTCCGAAAAGCAAACAAAAGTAACGCTTGATTGCGGGCGGATCGCCGAAAAGGGCAAAGGGCACTGGCAAAAAGGGCAGTGCGTAAGCCCTTGGCGAATGCAAACAACCCGATTCGGGGAAAGGGGTGGAACGGGGGCACGGGGGATGGATGTGAGGAAGGGGAAAGTGGACAGGAAGACCGGAAGCGACTAACGTGCCACAGCAGATGAGAGATGCGATGTGATGAGCTGCCGGTGGAGATGGAGTTGGGGCAACATGCCACTGGACTGGGTAAAACACGCTGGAGGGCAGGACGACCGGCTCCTGCTAAATGCGAAATGTTCCGGGCCAACGAAAGTGTGAAGCTAAAAGCAGATGTCACTGGCAAACACCGGGGAGAATTGGAAAATGGGTTCCAGGCCAGATGAGCAGCGTGTTAATGCTTCCGATGGCATTTGCTTGAACAGAATGTTCATTTAGCCAAGAGCTTTGAAGTAAGACTGAAGTAAGGTTGCAGCAAATATTTAAAGGTCAATTTGCAGGTCTCATTGAGGCTAAAGCTATGTACACTACCTCAACATCGATATATATATATATATATACATCATAAAGCTAGAAGTAAATAAAAAATATGACAATATTCTCCCCTTTACTCGCCTCCACTATTAGTTACCCCATTAGCAAATCTCATTATACAAAACGTTTGATTTATGATTGCAATCTATGAATGTGAGAAACGCACACAAAGCACTTCCTGCTGTCTGCAAATCCGGACCTCAAGTCCTGAAGGACTCTCGAGGAGGGGCGCGTGTCCTTCGCTTCGAAGCCTCGATGCCAGGCGCATAAGCAGAGGCGCAGGATCAACTTAAGTACAGGCCACAAGGACGCACAAGAGACGCGTGTCCGTGGCCCAGAGTCGCATAAAGTATATATAATCTCTTATTACAAGTACGACAAAAGCGACCCGACCGCCATATGCTGCCCTGCCACGCCCCCACCCCATGACCACCCACTCGAGCAACCCATCCGTAATCTTGGTCTCCCATTCACTGCAGGCAGTCCGAATCTCCGGGCCCGAATTTATTGCCCCTGCAGTGCAATGCGAACTGGGAAATGTGACTTGGAAGCGGGGAGTGCAACAAGCGCTGGCTCGGAAAAGTATTTATAACTAAGGCATAATGAACTCATATTTTATAACCGCGTTTATTAACCCATTGATAACCAGGCCCTCCGAAGAATTTATGCGTCTGTCTCTGGTCAACCCATTTAAGGGGGTTGACAGATAGCCAAGCAGGGCGCTCTGTGTGTGTGTGTGGGGGGAGGGGGGGACGCAGTGCGTCTATCGGGCTATCGGAGGCAGTCCTAAGCAGGCGGGTCTCGTGACAAATAAATGTCATATTAATGTCACAAAACCCACAAGCAGAATTGATTCGCTGCGGTACTTGGACCCCAAACGCATGTATTCAAATCCCTGTGCTGCCAAACTCAAGAAATGGGTGGGCTGTCTTTGGAGATGAACGTTTAAGATGAACTAAGTTAGGATTATAATTATGTTAGTGATATATATTATACATATATTTATTATAGGAAAAGAATCAAACGCTAAGGATAATATAGAAAAAAAGTTATAATTAGTCCTAAGATATTAACTATTAACTATTAACTAAAAAAAACATTATTTATAGATGCAAGCATGTTAAGCTATGTGGATTAGGCCTTAAATCCCATATGTAATAATCCAATCTCATTCGATATATTTATATACATTTCCGGTCTGATTCGTGTCACGCTCTCATCCCTAAGTCCTCCAAGTATGTGCTTATCCTGCTTCAAAGACTTCGTGAATGGCTTTAATGGCAGTCGCTTTATTTTGGGAATATCTGCGATAAGCATGTATTATGTTTTTGGGATAGCCGTGAAGAGCTGCCTTGTTTTTTGCTTGAGCCAGGACTACTGGATTAGGAAAACTACTGGTTATCACAAAACAAATTGTTCTCAGATATTAAGAAAGAAATTATGGGATAATGTGAGCGTAGACAGGCCATTGGGAATTGGAAACGTCTTCATTCAGCCATCGATGACTCGCATTACCCATTGTTCATTTTCGTATTTGGCCAATTGTTTCAGGTGCTACTTGTGTGGCTTCGTGGATCGGCTGCTTCAGTTCGGGTTACCCAATTTCTGAATAAGCGAAACAAAAGGGAAAGCCGAGACCTATTGACCGCCTGCCAATTTCACGTTAATAATACCCGTAAAACGAGCCAATCCCCTAATGAAGACCTCCGTTCCCAGTCCACCTGCTTCTAGCTGTGATTCTGCAAAGAAGGAGAGAATAGCTAAGCCGTGACCAGGATGACCGGATCGAAACGTATTGTTCTCGGCTGATAGGAACGCGTGTGGTGGTCGACCCAACAGACAAAAGAAAGCAAACACACAGCTACAGACAATAAATAAACAATGGATCTGTTTAAGGACTGCTACCTCATGTTCCCTAACCCCGACCAACTGACTTTCCTTTGCCCACAGGACATGCGTTTTAAATTTGTCGCCTGCATAAATTTTCCATCCGCCTTCGATTATTCTTTCGCATCCATTGTTGTCCTTTCTCGAGCTCTCGAGTGCGTGTTTGGCCTAACAAATTTCTAGCTAATGCCTATTTCCTTTCCCTGGGCTCGCCTTATCCTATCCAATATCCAATATTGTGTAAACAAATGATGGCTGTAGGTGTCGCCTTACAGTTTCCTCTGTCATACCATCCTTTCCCCTCCAGAAACTCTGCGTGTGTCTCATAGATCATGTCTCAGTGGTAGCAGCCTGTTGGATTCGGTTCCGCCCATATCTTGTGCTATCGTGTACTGACGAATTGCTAGGGATAAACACAATTTCTGGAAATAATAGATATAGTTTCAATAATAAGCAATACCTTTCCAATGACTAAATTCAATCAGGTGTTATAATGATTATAATAATAGACGACAGCTATCTGAAATTGCACCGTAAAATGCCATAGAAAGTGGTATAGAAAGAGTGTAATATTAATGGGTATCTTATATTCCATGCATCTAGCGTGCTTTGAAAAAATTCCAGCTTGCTTGAGTCAGTTGACAGTTGCCGGCAGCTGTTCATGACCATTATCATTCTGTGTTTATCTGTCTCCGAATGCGGGTGAACCTATTGACACAATTGTTTTTCGCCCGGAGGAGACCAACCAGGGGTTGGACCTTCCTCCTTGGGACCTTTGACAGGCGGACAATTTGCGCCATTGTCTATCCCTGGGCTATTTTTAATTATTTGTATTATGTTTCAGTTGTCTCCGTTGATGCATTTCAAGTGTAGCCATATCCTCAACCTCTCCTCATTCCCATAAATTTCTCCTCGTTAATGGCATTGGAAATTAATGTACTGCTCGTTGAGGTTGGGCAGATAGATAGATAGATAGTTACATAGATATATAGATAGATGGCAGCTTTTCCAATATTTGCGCCTGCTTTGAGTTCGGTTTCACTTACATACATGGTGGTCTATCGCACTTATGAGGGATCTAATGCGGTTACTGTGTTAGGTCAGTTGGGTCAAGTACTTTCCCAAACGACTTTCCCTTCGATTGCAGCTGCCCGAATCTGAGACCTTGGCTTTCAATTATTCAACCTTCAGCGAATTACCATCCGTTTTTATCCACGAGCGTCTGGGGCGCTTAATGCCTTCAAAATTGCCAAGAGCCATGGGAAGGAATTAGGCTTTATTGCCAGATAATTTCATTATTTAGCCAAAACATAATCAAATGTGCCCATAACCATATCCATCACCGCATCTACCCCATGCACACATCGTACAATTAATTTCATAAGCCGGTGAAAACGTGCCGAGGCAAAGGCAAAAAATCACACAAAAAATATATATATCTGATAAACCAAGAGGTGCTAAAAAGGCGGAGGGTTGGGATTTGGGATTTTCGGGCAGGACCAAAAAGCCGTACAGAAATTATACATAATCCCGTCGTGCAATCAGCGTGTAAATTATAAGGGACGAAGCCTGTGCCAAAAGACCGCAAAACTTGCCAGCGGTCCTGAAAATAAAGTAATGCGAAATAATCCTCGGTTTGTTATCACACACACACCAGTACACAGGGAGAAAAAACCTAGCCCAGCACGACGCCGTGTGCCACACAAAAGCCTAATATTGCCGAGGGTCGGGGAAGACTGGAAAATGCAAAGTGGAAAGTGGAAAGCGGCAAGCGCAGCCACGATATGGAGACAGGATATTTACACAGCGTACAATATTTGCTTACCGTATGTGGGCGCATCCTTAATCTCGTGCATGTAATTCGAGCAAGGCAATAGATTTTCCACAGTACGGTTCTCAATCGTAAGGAAAGGATGTGCACAGATTCTTTCTTAAAATATATTCATCTTCATAATATTCTATTACATTATAGTTCTCTGTCTTAAATTTGTATTTCCATATATTACTACTAGTTGTTATTCGCTTGCATCACATAGAAAATCTTACATAACTTACCGTACATCTACGTACATAGTAAGCTGTACACTTTCGAAACGCACTGTAGGCCCGTACGTATTGAAAACCTATGTGTCCTCCCGCCAAAAAGGGGATGATATATGCTGTTTGCAGTACTCTGGCATCGGTGAAAGGCGATCAGATGTGGGCGGAGTTCGATAACAGGCAAGATATTTATTGAGCACCAAACTTAATTGGTGGTTAGAAACGGCTTAGCTTCAATAAAATGGCGCAACCGAAATCTAACGACATGAATGAATTTAACTGGAGGAGATCGGTGGTGAGATAAGATTCAATTCCAATTGATTAAGGGAAGTCTTCAATTGCTGATTGTGAAAGACTAAATTGAAGTAGAGAAAGTATTTAGTTTGGCATGGCTAGCAATTAGGTAAATACATACATATATAGAGTTTGGGAATATAAACAGAGCTCTTACACACAAAACCCACTTCAATTGGTGCGTATTTAAATGGTGCTCTGAACACACTTTTTGAAATACCCTCCAAACAGGATTCCGTCGCGCAGTACTCAGCAAGGATTCCCTCAAAGGATCCCCCTCATTATCCGGTTAAGTGTATAGCCTTCGATAGGCGTCCAATGCTCTTTCACTTGTAAGCCCTCTTTCGTATTTCTCCTCTCTCTCATTTTTTGTCTGCAACAAAATCAGTTTATAATGGTTTTAATGAAATTTTTTATCTTTTGTTGGGCACAAACACACACACATACCCACGCTGCCGAGGCGAGGCGATGAAAAGCCGCATTGTCATCAATTTTGCCTTTGAAAGGAAAATCACAGTGGACTGGATGGCATGGGCAGGGGGGAAGGGACTGACAAGGCAATATCCTTTTGCCACCCGTTTTTACGGCTTCATAGTTTATGTTGTGCACCATTTTTTTGTTTAATTTATGCACAATTTTGCTCAGCCGTGAGTGCTTAGGATATGGTTTTTGTGAGCCGGCGAACAACAAGTAGGTCATTGTCACTAAATAGTTGCGGCAGCACAGGCAATTGCCCAAGGGTAGAACCTCCAAAAAAATAAACCCATCCGGCCCTTTAAATCCGATTATGTGCGCATGCAACAATTTGAACAATTTGGTGACCTGAAATGGATTAACGCTTCAATGGGAATTCATTTTCGGGCGAATGAAGCGGGCCATACTCCGAATCCTTTTCCAATCAATTGTTCACAACGCTGGCTGGCAAAGTTTCGTGTTTCATCGCTGTCTGAAATTTGAGCTCGAGTAATTCTTCAAAACATCCCAGATACAAGATACAAGATACGTATTTATTTGAGCTCGCAAATCCGCTCATAATTCGTGGAAGTAAGATGTTAATTGAGTTATCCGAATGCACACACACCTTCAAAGGAGTCCCTGATAACTGAATCTTTTCTTCGAGTGTTGTTTTCCGCACTCGGAATTGGATTGAATTACATGGGATGACAGCTGTGTGCTTTATCGCCACTGATGGATTTATTGGATCTCAGTTCTCCCCCTTACGATTACAAAAGGTTAAACGCCATACTACCCAATGCTATGACCCCAAAACATATTTTTATTGAGCTACACATACTCTCCACCGTGACCATTCAGCATAAATATGTTCAGATATATATCTTTGCCCACACAAAATGTGCTTTCAGAGCCGAGAAGTCGAGCGTACCGAGCAATAGAGACTACTGACTTCCAACTGTGCTCCTTGCCAATCTGTCTGCTTATCCATCTATGCAAAAGAAATAACTCGTGTACCGCAGCATTTTATTGATAAACTTCTGCCCACACTCCTCTCGGAAGCCCCTCTGCCATTTCAGCCCCTTCCATTCCATTCCAATACCGAAAAGCCACACCTCATTGGACACAAACCAGCCACGTTCGGAACATGACCGCCAGACCAGGCAGGACGTCCAACTTTTTCATCACTGCAGGCCAGAAAAGCCAGACCAAGAAAGCCAACTCCGAAACAGTTTTTGCAAAAAACGAGAGGAATAAAATATTATATAAATAATGAAGAAGAACAGTGCGTTGTGGAAGTTTGAAATGTTAAGACAGACTTAATATAATCAATTTAAACCTAAAATAAGCTGCAGATGAAATCATCTCATATTGATGCATAATCCAGACAAAACTAAATAGCATTAATCCATAAAATTTAAATTTCTCAACCATTCATCGAATATTCTCAGTTTCCATTTTATATTCTCGCAATGGGCCGTAAATTTGGCCAATAAGTGCGGAGCTCCAAACTTTATGGCCGTGGGTCGGGGAGCAGCTGGAGGAGCGCCAAGTGGAAGACACCTTTTTGGAAATTGAATCGAACGTGAGCCAAAAAAATGCAACACCAGTATAAATACGATGGTGAAGTTGCTCCGTGGACATGGAGAACGGGGGACAGAAATGATTAACTGCTCAACTGCAAGCCGGGCGAGAACGAGTAATGCGAATGCGAATAATGTTGTCGCAGTCGGGTAGCTGGGTGCAAAAGAAAAATGAATTTAAATCAATAAAGTAAAATATATATATACACACACCGTTGAGTGTTGAATGTTGAATGTGTCTCAAGGAGTTTCAGCCGAGAAAAACTAATGAGCAGTGCCTACACGTTTATGGCCAAAAGCCAGAGGCAACTGGCAGGTGGCAGAGTGGCAGAGTCGCCTAGAAAGGCCAGTACGTGAGCCAGTTCGTTCGCAGCGGCTTTCAAGGAGTGTTTAATTTATGCGCCGCATATGTCGCCGTGCCACAGAATTTCCAGGTATATATACATACAATATATATGTTCCTACAGATACCATACCCATCCATGTGTGTGCCTGGATAGCGGCTCCTCGCTCCTCCGTTTCATTGGGCACGTATTCTGGTGCCCCAGAACTAGAGCTGGGCCAAAAAATTTAATTAAATTGCCGTTGCGAGCGGCACCATTACGAGTATTATTGTTTGTTATTGCCGCTTCCTGGCCACCGCTGCTCCTCTTGGCCATCTGCATTCAGTTTTGCTGGCTGGCCGGCAAGTTGCCATAAACAAGTTGCCGGAACGAGCGGGAAACTTCGAGTCAGATTACCGGGGTGTTGAACAAGTTTGCACAATGATAGTCAAATAAATTTAAATAGTGAAAAATATAATCATAATTCTCATTTAAAATTTATTTAAGTATGATTCTAGTTTTCTAGTTTAGCTTAATGATTGATTCGTAATGTTTGGAGAACAGATTTAACTCTTTTGCACACCCAATATCCTTTTTACTGATTCTGTTTTAAATATACGAAATCCTAATAAAGACGGTAGTTTGAAAATTGCGAAAAATTATTGAAGTTAGCTCTACGGATTTCCGCAATTTAAAAAGCCAAACATCAGTAGGAACTCCTGCCAGAATTGAAAGAGAGAATATGGGATGTTTAATCCGGTTGATACTCAGGCAGGCAGGCAGGCAGGCAGGCAGACTGGCAGAGACTGTACAGACACAACATTTATGGACTGGACCAGCAATCGAAGATGGTAGAGAAGCCTCATTATTCTCCGACCGCATTCAATAATCATACAGAGCACGGGAAATGGCAACGGAGGGGGCCGGGGAATGAAAACCGAACATCCCGTCCATGCATGGCACTTAGCCCCATGCCGACGGCCCAGTGGAGCCCCAAAAGAGAGGGTGCCTTAAATTATGCCAATGATTTGTTGCATAAAACCAAGTGGCAAGTGGCAATATGGCAGCAGCAAGTGGATGCCCCAAAAACGGAACCCCCAGCCGGCAAATTGTGCAACTGCAGTCGGCCAAAAGCCAGAGCTAAAACCGAAGCTGAAGTTGAAGCCAAAAATCCAGAGGCTGTGGCAGAGGCAGCAGCACGGGGCACGGTGCATGAGATTCGTAGCCAAGTCAAGTAGAGTAGTTAAGCCCCTCCAACTTGTGCTCCTTTTTGGCCGTGCTGATTTTGGCAGCAAGTGGCATGGCCACATTTGTCGGTTGAATGGAGCTGCACCACCCATTGCACCGACCACTGCGCCACTCACCACCCAACCACCCACTGCTCATTCGTCCTTGTTTCGAGTCTGCATAATTTTTATTCGAAGCCTTGGCAACGTTTCTGTTCTATTCGAGTTTGCCCATCTGCCGGTCATCCTCCTTCGGGCTCAAGTTTGGTTCCAGTTCCGGCCATCCAGTCAGCCAGCCATTCGACATCCTGGCTTTTGGACCGAGATCCTCATCCTTTCGGCCATCGGCATCGGTAATGGCCAAAAGGCAGCCGCATTGCATTGACAATGGCAAATGATTAAGTTGCTTATTCGACAAATTGATGTAGCGTTCGCTGCATCCCAAAGAGGAGATACGCGTGTGTGTGTGTGTGTGTTTTTGGCTCTGGGAGTTCGTATTTCGCCGATATAATGGCCCGACTGTCGCTGCTTTGTGCAATTGTTTCAAGCTGATGCCAAAGGGGTAAATCTGTGCGGTGAATCTGTTCATGGAGATGAGCTGGTTGGGAAAACATCACCCAGAATTACACTTAAAGGGTGCTAGAACAAACTAAGCTTGGCAAGATTTAAGCAATTTTTGACAAAATATTAACCACTGAAAACATACGATTTGTTGCTATCTTACTGACCAATAGCAGCCACACAAGAATCCAATTTATCGACGTTGACAGAGACAACCATTCGAATAACACCAATGCGACAGCGCTTGATTAAGCCAAGTTTATAAATCACATGAGTGAAACTTGTCACTGGCGGCCGCTTTAAGTTCAATTCCCCCGCCAATCGCAATCGCAAGTTCGGCCAGTGTTTTATGAGCCCTGACTGCAGAATTTAGCGTCAACACAAATAACCAGCAATAGAACCCACCGACTCACTCACTCACTCGATTCTCGTACATAGGCAGCCTGCCATACTTGCGACAATTAATCACACGGCGTCCGGCATATGTGGGAAATTTTCGGCCAACTTGCAACTTGCTAAAGGGAAACTCACAGTACTCAACAGTACTGGCCATGTGGAAATGGGAAATGGAGGTGGAAGTGGAGGTGGATGTGGATGCTCGCAAACAGTTTGCGATGAATAATGACAATTGGCAGAAAGTCAAAGGCAAAGTCAAAGGCGCCAAGCGACGAAAAGTGGCGGTGCAAAATGATAAATGAATGCAGGTGGTGTCGACCTTTTCGTTCGAAAAGGGAAGGCAGAGAGGCTAATCGATTGACAACGTTGGCAAAAAGTGGAAAAAGTTTTTAATGAATTTTCAAAGGCGTTATAATCAAAAGGAAGACGAACTTCCTACACAGCTCGCTTCCGTGAAAATCCTCCAACCACTCGAAAAGATAGACAGTCTGCGACTGGAGGCACGCCCGAGTAATTCAATAAAACTTTGCGACAAATGAAGCGGTAGCTGGAGTTGAAGGCTACACAAAAAAAAAAGCAGGGATTTAAGTTGATGGTCGAATGTCTCTTATATCAAAAGAGACTGCATACCGAACAGGAAGAATGAAATGATAACATCGAATTTTAAGGAATAAATAGTTTATAAAAAGTATCTTTATACCATCACTTTTTTTTCTGAGTGCAGCTAAAGTTGGGTAACCGTAACTCCAATCAGGCGATGGCTGGCAAATGAAAATCATTTCCTTCCATGTCATTATTATGTATTTTGAGCCAACTAGCGATGGTTTTCACTTTTCAACCATTGGATTTGACTCATCGACGCGGCTACATCTGCAGATACAGTCAGCGATAGAGCCACAGATACAGATACAGCTACAGATACTTGAAGATACATATATATGTATGCATGAGTACTGAGATAGAGCCCTTCGTTACACCACCGAGCAAACGAAATTTTCCTTTGGCGTTTGTCTGGCGTTGTATGCTTTCCGTTTCCGCTTCCTTGGCCGTTTGCAGTTTTGTTGCTGACGGTGCTGCCTCCCACTCGCTCCGCTTTTCCGAAACTCCTTTCCCATTTCGCAGCGACGGCGGCAATTTGGAGAATTTTTCACATAAAAAATAATAAGAAAAGTTGTATGCTAATGTTGTTCTCTGTTCTGTTCTGCTGCTTCGTTCCGCTGCGCGTATTGGATAAAAAAAAGAAAAGAAAAGAAATTGAAAAACAATTTTTGCATTTGGCATTTTCTCAGCGGGCGGGAAAATCGGTTAGGGTCGAGTGGAGAAAGTGGCTTAAGCAGCGCGCTGCTCTCAGCTTAAAAAACTTAAGAACTGTCTATGGCCATTCTTTAACCCTAGGGGGTACTGGAATTTAAAATCACTTAAAAACGGCCAAAAGTTTTAGGCAACATGGGAAAATGTTGACTTTTGTTACGATTGTTGCACATAATATGCAACTAAACGAACGACTTAAACTTAATGGACAGAGAATAGAAAATGACTGATAATGTGAAGTAGAATTAACTTAGTTCATTAAGAATATTAGTGAAAATATACAACTTATAGTTTACATCATTTACATCGCATTCGCATCTTAATTCCTTTCCTCTATTTATTGCCCGTGACAACCGCAGAAGAAATTAACTCTAACTTCTTCAAAAAACCCTTTTATTCCTCTCGAATTAAATCTTTAAAAGTAATTCCAAGCGACGAACTTCATCAACTTTTTAATTAGTTTTGCAATCGAAAAAAAAACTTTTTGAAGCGAGCCGAGCTGATGCAACAATCATAGGATTCGTACCAGAAGCTGGCAAACTTTGCCTCATAATTTCAAAGGTAAATATTTATTTTTCAGCTAATGCCCCGTGGCCATAATCAACAGCTTGAACATCCCAGTTGGCCAACCCGACCGCACTGAACCAAACTGGACCACGTCGCGTTCTCGACAAAGTAATCAATTTTTTCGAGGACATTCGAGGCCCCGCGACCCCCGACTTTAGCAAAGTTGGGATGCAGTTGGCCAACCCATTGCCACAACTGATGCCTACTCCCTACTCGTGGGTTCAGCCAAATATAGCTTTTTTTTTGGATAAATACTCCAAAAAGTGAAGGTATAAAAATTCGATTAATTGCACGAATGTGAATAAAAAATTTGCAATTTAATTATCGAGTTTATGAAGGAACGACAAAAGGGATTTTAGTGATAAGTGATGTTAAATGGCTCTAATTCATAGATTACATAATCAGGTCAGATCTTAGTGATATAAGTTATAAAATAATACATCTATTCGTGAGCCTTGACAGATCTGTAATCTATAATTTGGAATGATTTGCCCACTTTATATACGGGACTGGACTATTTACCTTATTAAGATTTTAAACTTGTATATAGTTAGAATGTTTTTTGACCCAAATTGTTTAGCTGTTTAGCCAATCAAAACCTGTCAGCACTGGCAACTACTCATCAACCCACGCCAGCTCATCCAACGAAAAGTTCAGACATCAGGTAGCCGCAGGGAGCGGAGAACGGTAAGCAACTGGGGAACATGGGCAACATGGGCATCATGGGGCAGGACGCAGGGGGCGGGAGGCTGGCATCCAGGATGGGGCATGGCCGATGGCATACCAAATGGCACCCAGCGGACGCCACTCTCGCTGACTGACGACCGAAATGTCGCCCCACTCTCACTCACTCGTGTTTTCCCCGCATTTCCACTTTTCCGCTTTTTCCGCTCACCGGTTGCTGGTGTTTTATGGTATTGGGCGGGGGGGTTTTCCCATTGCCGTTGCAGAAAACTTTTCCAGCAGGCTAAAAAATTGAAATGCTGCCTCACGTGCCACCAAATTTTTTATATTTGTTGATTTTTGGCTTAGAGTGTTGACCGAAAACAAAGTTCCAGTTGGCTTTTGTTTTTCAATTTCCACTTTTTTTTCCATACTCACTTTTTTTTAGCGATGGTTTCCATTTTCCGCCCATTTTTCGACTTCGGTTTCATTGCTACCCTTTTTGACGTACCAATGTGGCTTTCGTTTGTTTTGGTCGGACTAGCTCACCTTTTCTGCGCTTTTTAATAACTTAATATCCTTTGTACGCCCCTCGGTGTTCGGTGGTTTAATTTGATTGAAACGCAACTATTCGAGTTCAGCGATTTTGAGCCCTTTGATTGCGTTCCGAGTTTCTTTTGACTCCATAAATCTTTTTAGACCGCAAGGCGATTTTTATGGATATTAACTGACTGCTGGCAATTTGTTGAAAAAGTCAAAGGGATGCGCTTTTTCATCGGTGTCACTCGAGTCACGAGTTCGCTGCTCTTTCATCGATATCACTTTGAAGTTTTGAACTTTTAAGAGTTAGTTGAAAGTTTTTTGTGGCATTGGTTTCATCCTGCGTTGCAGATTGGCCACAAAGTATTTTTTGTGATATTTTTTCATAATACTAGGTTTACAGTTGGGCATTTAAATAAAGTAACTTAGCTTCATAACTAAACTGTATACAGAAGATTTTTCCAGGAATTGGTTAACGTAGCCAAAGCTGCTTTTTAAAAGGCTCTTTAGTTATCAATGATTCAAAGGTAATATTCGTTCGCTCTATAAAGAACGAGAAGAAACACTTTTTAAAATGAACTAAATTTATGCATAAAACAGGAGATTTGTGACTCAGTATAAGCCACTTTCGTGGAGGACGGGAGTCCTTGATGGTCGCGTACTTATTAGCTTTCGATTTGCGTGGTGGCTTTAGCCAAATTCCCCGCCTGTGGGCACGTGCCAAGCGGGCAGCCGACTCGGAGCGGTTTTAAAGGATCCAAGGAGGAGGATCTAAGAGGAGCAACGAAGAGGAGTAACCAAGAGGAGGCGGACAAAAACTAGTCTTCCCTCGTTGATGGTGTGACGGGCATATTAAAAAGGACGCTGCCAACATCATGTCCTCAGCATGACGTGCCAAAAACTAAGTAGTGTCAGCATGGCAATCAAAAGGCATGCCATGACCTGGTCCTTCCACTCGCCCGACCTACAATTCACGTGCAGGTGTGCGGGAAGGACCTTACCTGTGTCAGTGGATACAGTGGATAGTCCCTAAGGAGGACTTTTATGAAAACTAATAACTAATATGTACAAAATTATACAATTAAGTCACAAAGAGTTAAAAGGCATTGTTTAGCAATTCTAAGAAAACACATGATTTTTATGTAACTACAAGAGGAGAATTCATGATAAAGATATTATTTTTTTTTGCTATAAATGTCGCTCGAGACAGTTGCCATTATCGAGTGACACCTGTAGTGAGAGGTAGGGCACATTGCCTACTCTCAAATAGGCAGTTGGCATTACATGCTTTTGTGCTGCAAAGAGATTGGTTCGGCTGCGTTGGGTCTGGTTGGACTTACTCGGGGCTTGGGGCTTGGGGATAGGTTTCTGGGTGGTTGGGGGCTGGTGTAGGTGGTAACCAAACAGCACATTGCTCTTAGAGTGCGTTGTTTTAGGCTAAGTGACGGGCGTGGCCCGGCTCAATGAGAATGCCTTACTTACCGCAGAGCGTTGCTCGTGCCATTTCCCCTCGGCCCACTTCAAAAAAGAGGCAGCATTTGGTTTTGTTTTTAAATATTATGCACGGACGTTTATTGAAATCGTTTTCTTTTGTGTCTCTGCCATAGAAAACCATAAGAGTAACTTAAGAACTAATGCAAACTGCTTAAGTATATTACACAAAAACTTACAACTCGAGACTGCACTACGCGTACAAGGAGGCGGTAACTTAGGGTTAAGGATTTTGGGGTCGTATGTGCACTAACATTAGATAAATATTTCGAGTCTTACTAGCACTACGGTTCTTAGACATAAACACACACTTGAATACATGTCCATACATAGATATATGTATCGGTATCGTATTGGTATCCCATTATAATGGCAAACTTGCAACGCTCTCTGTTAAACTACGACATATTTTTTGGGTCCTATCCTAGCACTGGTTTTTCGTGGGGTTCTGATTTAATGGATCTGTTTTAGCTACGATTTGTATATCAATATTTGCTATTTATTTTAATTCATTGTGGATTTTTTCAAGGATTCTCTTAGTATCAATTTTACTGGGCCTTGGCTCTTAATTTTTTTTTTTTTTTTTTGAGAGAACATTTGTGTTTTTCTTAACAGGGGAGTTCATAGGGTGTGTTTATGTTTTTCAGATAATCCTAATTCTTGCATTGAAATGTCACATGTCCTTACTGACTAAATATATAACTAGGAGTTATGTGGA
Source organism: Drosophila melanogaster (assembly GCF_000001215.4). Taxonomy (NCBI): domain Eukaryota; kingdom Metazoa; phylum Arthropoda; class Insecta; order Diptera; family Drosophilidae; genus Drosophila; species Drosophila melanogaster. Next base: position 19,207,958 of record NT_033779.5, on the reverse strand, counting down.
TAGACGTTTTCAGGCCGCTTCACCGTTCACCGTCCGCCCTCCACATCTTCTCATAAGTCGTTCGTACATTTATGCCTGGGGAGCTGCTACGAACCCCAGTTTTTAGGCGCTACCATTTAATATGTCTTTGGGAACAGAGTGGACGACGTGGTCTGTTGGAAAATCTTGCGACGTCGCCTCTTGTTATATTTACAGGTCTTGGCATGCTTCAGCACCGCTGGTTAAACATATCTGGTAATCTGGGTATGGAACTCCGATAGGCAGATCTGCAGCTGGCTGAACGAAGGTCGCTCAGCTGGCATGGAGGCCCAACAATAGGCCATAATGGTGAAGCTGTAAGTGACAGAGATGGCAAACCATTGCATTAGTTTAAGAAAACAAACTGCGTTAATCATAATAACTTATCAAAATAATATATATATTGTACTATGTATAAGTACATTGGAGCAATACTTACAGCTCATCGGGGCAGTTGAATGGCTGGGCCAATCTGTATCCATCCTTGAGATAGTGCTCCATCTCATAGGGATCGATCTCGGCGTAGGGCAGTTTACCCAGAGTGCACATTTCCCACATGAGAACGCCGAAGGACCAAACATCACTGCCCTCGTTGTAATGGGACTTCTGCAGGGCCTCCAAGGACAGCCACTTGATGGGTCGGTACTCGCCATCGCCCAGAGAATTGTAGTCACCCGGGAAGAGATCGCGACTCAAAGCACTATCAGTGAGCTTAACTCGAAGCTGATCATCAATACTGAGGATGAAAAGGAATGCAAATTAAATTATAATATAATTATAATTATAAGCCTGTTAGTAATTGTTCCAATTCATTTAAATATGATCTTAATCCTTCATTAATATTCCCGCTATATCTACCCTTATTTCTCATTTGCAACCCCATTTTCAAGGGGAATACTTACACACAGTTTCTGGCCGCAATGTCCTTGTGGATGACGCCGTGGTTGTGCAGATGCTCCATGGCCATGGCCAGTTGTGAGCCCATAAGCACCGTCTGAATGGTGGTGACGCTCCTGGCGTACGACGGATCCTGCAGGAAGCTCTTCAGGTTCCTCACACTTCCGGTGGCGGCATAGAGCACAAAGGGCGTGGCATAGTCCTCGATGGAGATGCCCAGAACGGAGAGGACATTCGGATGCGAGGCCTCGTACAGCATCATGGACTCCTGGAGCAGCAGATTCACTTGCAGCTGGCTGGCGTGCTGAGCCACAGTCTTGACCAATACCTCCTGGCAGTCGTTATAAGTGCCGCGATAGATTCGCCCAAAGTTTCCCTCCTGGACGAGGCAGGAGAGCCGGACGCGGCACTTTTGGACTGTCAGCTCTTGGAGACGGCGGTTGAACTCCTCAGGCTCATGCTCATATTCGCGAAAGGGCCGCGTCAGCGTGGCATATGTAGGAGTGATGGTCGATGGGCAGACGTAGATCGAGTTGTGGGCCGTCGACGATATGGTGGGCAGTCTCTGGAAGCTAGAGGTTTTGATGAGATGCACTCCGTTCGAAGGATGTCGCTTGGACGGGCCCTTGGCACAGTAGGCTATCAGGATGAGGGTGGAAACAAGGACCAGAGCCAGAATGCCACCCACAATTAGGGTAACCAGGCCACTGGCCGGTGGCACCAGGTTCTCCCTCAGCATCGGGTCAAAGTCGCGCTTCGATCCACCGGAGTTTCCACGGCCCACTGGCGACTCTGTGACAACCGGACGTTGCTTCTCCGGCGCCTGGTGTCCATTGGCGACCACATGCTCATCGTTTCGATCCACATAGTGAATATCTCCGCCATGTCCCTTACGCGCCGTTTGCAGCAAGTCCAAGTCATCGTCGTCGTACTCCTCGTGCGCACTGTCCTGTTCCTCCCTCAAACAGATCTTCTTCCTTTTGAAGATCAGATTCGTATTGTTATTGGTAGCCCGATCCAGAATGACCTCCACATTTATGGTGACCGTAACCTCGGCATTCCTGGTGCCCGAGCACTTGAGCGCAATGCCCCATGTCTGTGGCTCCACGGGCACATCCCCGATCCGGGATATGTTCAGAATGGGTCGCGGCAACACCTCCGTGTCCGATGTGGCGATATTGATGCTGTAGGGCAGCGGATGGTCCACCAGGGATTGCCACGTAAAGGTCACGTCACTGATGTTCGCCGGCACGGGCACGGCGAAGTTCAAGGCGTAGTCGTTAATGGCGCCCTCCCGCACGTAGTAAAGCTCCGCCGAGACTCCTGCAAATGGATGGAAAAAGGGGTAAGCACATTTAGTACACTTGCAAAAATGGCTCGGCAAATGTATCTTAGCAAACAATCAAACTAACATTAGTACATTGAAGGTGCTTATATAAGTAAGCAGTTCATTCAATTCAATGTTGCGATTTTATTTCGTGTGCAAGCTTGTTGCACATCACCTAATCCGCCCATGCCAATGATAATCCCATCGAGTCGGGACGAAATTAATGATATATTTTTGTGGGCCAGTGAATGGGAGAAAAACTTTTCGCTCAGTCACTCGACCCGACTGCATAATCAATCACACGGGATAACAGTTTTCTTCTGCTCATCGAAGGCGTGGAAAATTGATTTTCCTCCAGCTGGATCGCAACTGGGCAAATATCTGTCGTTCGAGACACTTTAGTGACATATTGAAGGAGTTAAATGGCATGCTGTGCGCTGCCAAAGTGATTGTAATTTTTTTGCCCTGCCCGCTTTTCGACCCTTTTTATTGCGGACAATCAACAAATAAGTTGGCTAACAATGACGGGATGATGGACGAACGCAGAAGCCGTATAGGACCCGCAAGGAAAACCTACATTTTCCACCTAAATTTATGCCTATTTAGGAGCACCGGCTGACACCTGTTCCGACAGCACCCCTTCACTTGTCCTTATCCTTATCTGCAAATTAATCGGATAGTTTTGACAGGTCGTGCGTTGTTCAACCTGCAACTGTTACCTGTGCAACAATGCATTTTTAATTAAATTAGCCGGGCGTCGTGAGATCCCCCCTCCCTACTGTTGCTGTTGCAACTGCGCGGAGGCGCCTCCATGGGATACACAATAAATCAATCAAATTATAAAACAAAAAAAAAGGGAAGTCAGACCCCTGGCCAAGACACGCGACTCCCTTTCGGATGTGGCATGGAGGGGGCGTGGCCGTGTGGGCAGGTTAAATGTTCATGCTTAATTAATGCTGATGTCCCCGCTGCCGCTGCTGCTGCTGCTGCTGCTGCTGTGTGTGTGTTGCATGTTGCTGCTGCAGCATGTTTATTTTAGATTTTTATCGCAGTCGCGGCCCGGCCGCAGTTACATTTCATACTTGTACATTTTATTTTAATTTATGCCACTTATTCCTCGGTCTATTCATGCCACCGGGAACTAGAGGAGCGCATAAAGCGGTCCGCATTATAAACACATATATATCGTACTAATTAGTGGGGCAAACCCCCAGACCCCCAGACAAACCCCACCCCGCCGCTCGCACACGCTTCGTTTGCACTCTGAAAATGTAATTAGTAAGCCCTGTGAGTTGAGTTGAACTGAGTCGAGTCGAGTTGAGTTTAGTTGGGAATGGGTAGGGTAAGGGTTAGGGTATGGTAGGAATGGAGTTCGAGGTCTAAGGGTAGATATGAGAAACTGTCGCATAATGAGCCCAGCTAAGCCAGATAGAGAGCTCGTGATAACTGCAGCGCCGCCGCGGTGCGGGGTCAAAGGGTTAATGGGCCGGAGACATGTGAGGTGCAGCTCATTAAACAGAAAAAGAAGTGGATATGTGAGCGGATATACGAAATGCGATGATAAGAGCCCGAAAGCCGCTTGCTGCAATCCTTTCTGTAACTTAACTTAAGCCATCTTAAATGGTTTATAGAACATAGTTTACAAGAGTCGTGAGGACTTTTTCTAAGTCTAATTTGTATTATTATAGCATTATCATTATGTAAGCCCAAGTTGACCAACTATTAAAACTGCGAAACCCTTTAAACGCAATCTTTATTTGCCCTTCAATTCCTATCAGTCAGTCGCCCATTCTGGCATTCAACTTTGAATACAATTACAATTAAAATTCCGCAGATGTAAAACTTTTGCACCACACCCGCCACACCGCTCGACTTCTAACACAATTATAGGCAAGTAATAGCAATTTACTTTGAACAACCCATCGCCCACAACCCCTCGAACGCCCCTCGCAACGCGTTTTGCATTTCAACTTGGTCTGGTGCTAATTAGAGCTGATTGCCCAACAAATGAAGTCGATGCTGCGGATGTGGAAACGCTGGCGACACGGGGAAGCCAGGTGGCTCGAAGGAAAGAAAATCGATTTGGCCAACATCAATCAGGGCAAAGGACGAAGGGAAAGTGAGCGGGCAGGGCAGACGGCGCCCCAAAACTTCCATTTCCACTTCCACTCGCCAGTTCCACTCGCCAGTACCAGTGACACATAAATTCAGCGTTTGGAGAAAAGTAAAAGTTGTTCAAGCTGTGCGAAAATAGTTACCCAAGTGCAGGAAATATGTCTGAAGGGGAGGAAAAGCAATTGCTTTTCTCGCTGGGTGTTGATAAAACGAAGTGAAAAGAGCGCGGGAAAGAGTTGAGTTTAAGTACAGCCATTTGTGCTGAAGGAACGCAAAAAGGATGAATGCATTTCAGCTAACAGTTTTTGGTGGAAACTATTTTACTTCTATATAGCTGGAAGCTGGAATTTAATTTTTTGACAAAGTCTGCAGTTACTCGCAAAAATGATTTCACATCCTTAAGTCTTTAAGAAACCCCATTTTGCAGGCCAAACGAGGGCGATTTGAATTCATGGCACGACATCTATTTAATTTCAATTACAACCCTAAAAATGCCATAGCAAACGCATCAACCAAAAAAGGGAAAAACTCTTCCACACACACACAAGCAGAGATATGGTAGGAAAAAAGGAAAAAAGAAAATAGCCATTTTTTGCGCTACCAACTGAATATTCCCCCCCACCTAAACTTCCTTTTCCTTTCAGCAACCCGTCCAGATCCTAATTTATGCAAACCCAAGGCAGACAGACATGAGCGAGAGATTTCGAAACCAGGACCAGACTGAAACCCAGACCAGATCATAGTGGGTAGTTTGGATATCATTTTATGCTTTCTTAACATATTTTTTGTCGTTGTTGGTTGCTCGCCCACATTGCGTCATTCGCTGGATTCTGGCTGGGGATTTCGCAGGCCATAAATCCGAAATTGTCTTTTGACACATGAATATGTTGTGCATTAAACCCAGACAGTGGGACCAAAAACCAAAAGGAGACACCCCCGTCGAAAGTCAGACGACATTTTTATTACCATCTGGGGGATGCTCCATCTTTTGAAGGGGGGGAGGCTGGATGGTTCCCGCGGCCGATGATGACATTCGTTTGGGCATTGGCCTAGAAGTTGATGCTGATTTAGGGTCATTACCGCGGGCCAACTCTCTGTTTTCTTGGGCGGGAAAAGGCTTGTGTCGAAATCTAATGGGCTCTGCCATTTCAATCTGCATACGAGCCCAGAAAGCCCTGAATTTATCTCAGCCAGAGGCAAGTACATCGCAACCCAAGCGGATTCAATTTGCTGGCCTCCATGCAGAGGAAGGGTTACTCTCCATTGGGCCTGGGAAACTGCAAACTACATGGCCGTTGTGCCTATCATGCAACTTGCAATTCACAAAATTATATGTTAGTCGGCGAGGCTGATTAAATCGGAGCCGAGTCGAGTGGTAAGTCGGGAATCTGAGCTCCAACTAACCATAAAAGGTCAAGAAAAGTTGGAAAAATATACGAACTTGGTACACTGAAAACACTGGTAGTGAAAAAGAAGTTCATATTTGTAGTATTTTGAAATGATATATATTGTATTTAAGAAATTTATTAAACTGTTGGCTTAAAATGAATAAATCAATATGTCATTGTGTCTCGACTCCACATCATTTTCTTCCAGTGAACCATTGGCCAAGGAAAGGTAATTTTTATGCCCAAATGGTCATGATTCGTGCTCGACTGCGTTGGCCCGACATTTGGCCAAGTCTCGTCTGGCCAAACAACTTTACTTCACCCGGCTGCGATCCACGGAGCGTCAGAGTGTAAGACAAACAAGCCAAAGGACATGTGGAGTGACTGCGACTGACAGTCGGTGTGGTGCCTCCGGCAGATTCCCCCCCTGTTCCGACCAACCAACTCTGTGGCAACTTCATCCAACGTCCAGTAGCTGCCAAGTATTTCTATTTGTATTTCATCGCCCCGCTCGAGCAGCTGCAATTTATTTGCCTTGGTCTTTGGTCTTTCATCTTGGGGTTCTGGTCTGATACCGCTGGATACTGGTACAGCTCCTTATACCGCGATGCTGAAGCTCTTCTTATAGCCATAGCCATGCCTCCATGCGCCTGCAGCACACATGCTACCTCCACCCGAGCCCCACTCGTGTGTTTTCCCTTACATTATCACCTCGACGCGGCCTGGTGCGATGGATATGGATGCTCTCCGCTGGTCAAGACGATAAATTCCGCGCAGGAGGCGGGCTGTGGTGCATAAATTATGTTGCCAACTGTTGTTGGATCTCTATGACGAGGCCCATAAGAGAAACGCATTACATTTATGGCGTTTGCCTGTCCTTGGGGCGGAAGAATGTATATTCTTAAGCCTCGTTACTTGAGTCTCTTCAACTTCAATTAAAAATGTAAAGGAGCAAAGATCGTAACTAGTTACGAAACTATATTGCCTTGCTTTGTGCTCTTCCAATAGTCTTAAATGTGTGTTGAACTAACCATCAAGAAAGAGTTAATTACCGCATTTTATGCTTGAACTCCATCCAAGGTGCCAAGGGATACTATTTAATAAAATTGTATTATATACAAAGAGAAAGACTACGATTTGCGAGCCCTAAAAAGGATAGTTAGACAAAACTCCGCTATTATTTCTCTACAACTGGCGCCCAACGATTTCCAGTTATTTTATTCAGGCTCTACGCAAGCGATTTTCGAAGCTCACTCATAAGGACCTTTCCTGACTGAAACCCATTTGGGTCAAGGCAATTAAACAGCTTAATTATTCTACCACTAATCGGTAATTAATCTAATGCTCAAGCTACTTGGCTGATACGAAGGAGCAGGTCCTTCGACGGGCACTTGGGCAGGTGCGCAGTGGAACCACAAATGTAGGGTTAGTAGATGGCTGTTGCCTTCATCAAAGGCGTGATAGGGAGTGAAGTGAACTGAAATGAAGTGAAGTCTTATTGACTCATAAAAAATCAAAGGCAGCATTAACGGGCGAGCTCTTAAATTTAATGTGATTATCTGGAGAAGTTAATGTGATTATTATCCGAGCGATAGCAACCGACACCTGGCGAAGACAACGGGGAATCCAGTTCATGCGGCAAGACCCGCCCACATCCATCAGTCCTGCCTCCGGGCTCCACCCTCGACAGGGATTTCTGCCATTAACTTGCCACTGGTGCCAAGTTTTTTTTATCAATTTCCAACTTGAATGGGTTTATTTTGTTTGGTGAATAATTTCCGCAGAAAAGGTGGGCATATAACTACTTAGGAACTGCATTACTATGTGAAAAGTTTTCGTAACCCTACTAATTGTCATTTCTCTCAGTGTGATTTGTTAGCCTTTTTGCTCGAGCTGCATTGCGTGACGTAATGAAATTTTTATCACCTCTGGCTGAGGGATCTCCGAATCCGTCTGTATATCGGTGTCTAGGCGCTGTCATAAAATTTATGGTAAGTCATAAAGCGAGGGCGGTGGACCGACCACCACCAGACCACCAGACAGGGACAAGCAAATGGTCTGCTTAGGATTGGCCATGGGTGGGGTTTCTGGGCCTGGGACTGGGTTCTCTGGGGGGAGGGACAGGTGGCACCACCTCCAAAATCTCCACCACCTGGCTGAAAGATGGAGCCCCAAGCGTTGCCCTGCGGTTTACTGGCTGGGTCTGCTCGGGTCAGCTCCTAATGTGTGCTGTGGATTTGGATATGCATACAGCCTCAGTCGCCATGGGTGGCCCATTCCGCAGTCAAAAGACAAAAAGACGCAGTGTGTGTGTGAGTGAGCTAAGTAAACAGCAACTTCCTGTGCTGAAATTTCAGACCAAAAATTTATGAACAATTTTGACAAGGCAGTCGGTTTTTTGGCCAACGCCGGAGGAGCCTCCTCGTCCTCGGGGCATCGTTGAGGGCCCAAACAAACAGTGGAGGGAGCGGCCGAGGCGGATCGTCAGGGAGCGAAACGCACATATTTTTCAATAGCACCCCAGGGATGCGGTAATTTATGACTCTGACCGTGTGAGAGGAGCTCTTGAACCTCCAGTAGTATTGACTTTTTTGTTGCGGACCAGCTGCTCGTCCGACAAACAAGAACAAAAGAGCAGAAGGCGGCAGGACGAGCAGATTAGCATTGTTGCATTGGCGTAGGCGTTGCTGCCACTGAAGTGGACATTGTCACCCATGCCGCCCCCCCAAAAAACCCCACCGAAAAAAGTGGCTGGTGTAACCCCCTTCGGAAACTTTTCAGCTTTGTTTGTTTCGAGTGTTTTTTGGGTCAAGCAAATACACACGCACATATATTTTTGGACTCTGGTTTGTTTTCATTCGCCGTTGAAAAGTGGTTAAGGCTCTATCATCTTGTAAACGTGACGATGCAGAAGGGCGAAGAATAAAACGGAAAATCCAACCAAAAAGTGTAAACTTTGCCACACACGATGCTGAATCAGAAGTTTTTCCCTCTGCTTTTCCCACCGCTTTTCCCTCTGCTCCGTTTGGCGGTGGTTTGCTTTGCTCATCAAGTCCGGTGGATAAGTGGAAAGTGGAAAAAATACATCCATATGTTAAGATCTGTATAATTAGCACAGCTTAGCGGTGAGATAATTGTATGCGGGGGCTTTTAACTAATTAGACGGACGTTAAATAAATGTTTGTTTAAGTGGGTAAGTGGTAAGCATAATAATGACGTACTATGAAAACAAGAACATGAAAAATGCAAGCGGACAACAGGTAACAACTTCATTTAATACATAATCCTTCTTAGTAAACATTATAATGGCTTACAAACTGTTTAAATGACACTTAATTGCCTGAAATTTTGAATGGTCTCTATTTAGATACTCAAAAGAAATTCACTTCAAGTAGCTCATTCCGCTCACTTAATAGATTTACATTTGAATACACACTCATTCACTTATTTATTCATTGATAGCCAACCCCTCCTGGCTTTTCCTACATTTAAATATGTTAATGATTATGTTGCCAATGGCCACTCACCCCCTGAACTACCAGACATTTCACGCTCCACACCGAAGAGAATCCAACAAAAGCACTCACATATCATGAAACAGACATGATAATAACCGCGACTAATTCACGGAAGAACGCAGAGCGAATTGCATTCGCCGTGGAGCGAATCAGTCGAAACCCCCTCGCAGTAAATGAATTTTATAAATACTCAGCTTCATCGCCTAATTAAACTTAAAATAAACCGCAACATAATCAGGATTCTGCGGCTGTCTCCTTCCCCTTCACGTGCCATGTGCAGTTTTCATCGGGCGTGACAGGAAAATTACGAACGCAGCTGATGATGATGATGAAAAAAAAAAAAAACAGGAACTCCTCACTGTCGTCAATTGCAGACATAAATTATATAGGCCAGGCCATGTCTGCTGATCACATAGCCTCATGCGAAGAGTGAAATATATTTTGATTAGCGCCAAACGATTGGCACATGTCCGAGGGTGTTGAGATCCATCATTCCCAACTGACAGAAGGAAATAAGGAAGAAAAAAAAGCAGAAATTTGGGGCAATCGAACGCACTGCAGTTTCGAAATTTGTTTGTCTGAGTTATGGGACTTAGTTTCAGCTCGGCTGTGGACCAAAGTTTTGTTTTTATGATGCCAAAGAATAACGCTCGCAAGTTTAAGCTGCTTTCAAAAGTTTTGTTAAACGTGTTCCACTCGGCTCATAAAATGCTTTTATTCGTGCCCCAACTGTTGTTGTATGGAAATATTAATGTATAATATGCACAAAATTCACGTGCCTTTGCCTGTGCATTAAATATATTTCGAAAAGTTCCATAATTAAACAGCACTTTAAGTTGAAGTATTTGAAATGCAAAAATTTTCACACCTTTCAATAGCTCATGTTTTCCTGGGTTAAATACCCGTAACTACTGTTTTTTTTAAGATAGAAAAGTGCAGTATAAATACGATCCCCCACTCAGCTGTTAGTTCAATCTGTAGATTATCCCCCAAAAGAAAATCATTACTGGCCCCCACATGCATATCGCCTTTTCATGGGCTCTTAAGAGCTCCAGAATATGGTTAATTGCCATCCATGTTATCAGAACACACACACACACATGCACACAGACAGAGAGAATCAGCCAGATGTGTTTTCGTAGAGGGAAAGTCCCCCACTTTCGCTATCTCTTCCCTGTGCGTGGGAAGAAGCTGGAGCTACTGCATCCATGGTAGCTTCTGTTGTGCGGGCGTGTGAAATTTTCCAATAAGCTGCACTGGGTAAATATGTGCTTATGGATTTTTGGAGCTCGAAGCACATAATTGTGCGGAAAGTAATTAGCATTTGGTTAATGGATTCCCCGACAGACCCATAATATGCTTCATTTAGGCTTCTTCAGTGGCGACTTGTGCCTCGCCATCTCGTTGAATATCGATTGGCCGTTCATTACCACCCCTCCTCCTCCTCCTCCTTCCATGCGACGGAAACACCACATTCGATTCCCACAATCAATTCTCTCATATCAAATGGATGCCACACACGCGCCGGCATTTTTTCCTCTGCTTCCTGTCGGTCGTCCGAAAGCAAAGGAGTTGTGCCAAGGAACAAAGGCGGGCAATGAAAAAATTAAATACAAAATAATAAAAAATAATTTACGGGCTCATTACGAGAGTCATGTCAAGATGGCCCAGGGGTGGTGGGAAGCGAAGAGGTGGTTGGAAAGGGAGGAGGACGTCGAGGCGCCCGCCGGAATTCGCCAGCAATCAAAAAATATGGCAAGCATATGACAGTGGAACGAAGGGTGGGTAAAATACAAAGCATAATAAAATGTCTTCCATAAGTTTTACGCATTACATAAACGCATTTATGCATTCTAGCTTAATAAACAGGTATATTGATTTTTTCTTTAGGTGAATATAACTTGTTTTTGTGACAGCACACCACTGTGCCGCTGTCAGCATCGGTAATGTCAGCCTGCAGTTCGCCTGCAGGCGAAGGCTCCTGGCCAGGCACATCCACATCCACATCCACATGCACCCCTGCCACCAGCGGTTGCAAATAAAGCACTCAACGCGGGTTGCACGCAGGGTTGAAAGTAGGAGGAGGAGGAGCAGGAGGAGGAGGACCCCTTGCTCGCCAGGGGTGGAACAGGCTTCGAGACGCTGACTCCGAGGAGGGTTGGGATGGAAGCCACGGCGTGCTCAAGTGCCGGGTCCGCCTGCTATTCATTCAGTTTTCAGTGGCAGAGCCATCCTGGCCGGCATATCGCTTCCGGGCGAAAGTCCTCCTCCCCCTGCGCCCGTTTGTTTGCATACGCAGTTCGACGGCAGGACGAGGGTCAGGGACACCGAGCTGTGATTCTAGGGGGAGCTCCCGGTGCTCCTGGTGCTCCTGGTGCTCCCGGTGCGGCTGCTTGTTTGCACGACGCATTTCTGGTCCATTAGGTAGCGACGTCGTGCCGCTGGAAAGGTTGCTACCTTTCCAATGCCCCTCCTCCGTCATTGACATTGTTGTGTGCGACTTTTGTCACTTCGTCGTACGGGACAGGGGAGGGTTGGTTGGATGCGTTGGTATCCACTAGATACAATTGCTTTTTGGTCGCGTGCATTGGCCTTTGTTTATTTAGACATTTTATTTGCAGCCTAGTGGATGCATTTGCAGGATTAAAACGGACAACCCCCTGCTAATCACCGATCATGATTGTGGGAAAGTGATTTTCCTCCGGCTTAATTGCCCTCAGGCTGGAGTTTTCCTCGCTTTCGGTTGGCCCAGAGGTTATTTGATTTGAGCTTGCCGTGCGCGGGTAAGATGATTTTGGCATTTTCCCAAGGATTAGCATAAATAGAAGAGGCTTTTCCATTGATTTAATCCCCACACGCAATCGGAGCTCGTTCTTGTGAAAGCCCAGCAAGTTTTTCCATCGCCCACATGTGTTTGCCATCGAAGAAGGCCATTAAATCCGCCGCATAATGGACGCAACAATTTGTCTAGGCCCATAATTGGCGGAAGAAAAAAAAAAGAACTCATAAAAACCAAATGATAAACGCCAACCGAAAATTGGGAAAAACTCTGAAGTCGACTGAAAGTTATGCAACTCATTCTGCTCTTCATTCGAGGGGTATGGGAAAATGGGCGGCAACGGAAAACTCTCCCATTTCGTGTCTGACCACCACCAATCATGCAAAATCCGAAAAAAAAAAACTGAAGAAGAAAATGCAACCGAAAACAGATCCCCCAGCAAGAAGAAGTCCAAAAGAACATAAACAATTGAAACTGATTAAATTAATTTGATAACAAGTCCGGACCGACTGACAGAGGAGCATTGAAGCACTTTAGATATGACTGAGGAAATTCACTTTTTCACTGAGGGGGTGAAAATCGAGTTGATATGTGAAAGCACTTTGGGGAATTTGTGGCGCTGCTGAATTGGAATGTGAAATATGATTTTAATTTAAATAAATTTAGTTTAATTGAAAGCTGGATAAATGGGCTGCTTCAAAGCAATTACAGATAGTTTAATTCGGTTTCGCTCTTTTTATTTTGGCCTTTTTTTGGGTTCAGTTCCATGCTACAAATTATAAAGATTGACAGGGAAGTGAGCACTTGGGTATATTAAGTATTATTCATCAAAAACTTGTATTTACAATACAAAAAGTATTGTATTTTATTGAACTTTTTAAATATATATTACCCATATTATATAGGCTATGAATCTAATATTATGCGTAAGGGCTTCTCTCATAATATACGAAATATGTAGAAATAAATCAAATATAATTATTACATTTTATGGCTATTGGCGACGAGATGCAGCTTGCATCGTAAATTGCAGTAAAGCATGTAAGATTATAAAGGGTTATTTGTGGAATCCGATTACATTTAAACAGAAAATTGCTCTGCAGGCACCATAAAACATTCAAAGCCTCCATTTATTGTAAACTCCCCATAAGCTGTTAGTTTATGTTTACTGCACTTTTTTTTGGTTCGAAAACTTTAACATTTTGACTGGAAAATCTGCATTTGTGCACATGTGTGTGTATGTGGGTGCGAATGCATGATGAACAACAAGTTGCTCATGATAATTTGCTATAATTGTCACCCTGAACAATAATCAAGCAAACACAACATCCGCAAATGATTTAGTGATTTAATTAAGCGCAGTGGTGGCTTAAATTACGTAGGCGTTGCCGCCTAACCATAACCGATTTTTTGTTAATGATGCATAGTAATATTGTGCAACACACGGGGATGAAGTGATGGCCAGAAGGGGCACAATGACTAGCCATAATCGAGGGGTGGGGGATGGAAGTGCACGCAGAAAAACTAATCTAGAACTTAAATTTTGTGCTCTCATGCATAAGATAATTATACGTATCATTAGCACAGAAAGTACAAGACATTTCTAAGTATACCATAATCAATTCGATATTTAATTACTATTTTGCTATATTTGTTCATATTCAAATATATTTTTATATCCTTTTTCCTATATGATTTATATAATTTCGAATGAAAGCATAAAATTCCTCCCGACCAGCGAAAAGTTGCACATACTGTTGGCACAGAAGTTGCTGCAGTTGCTGCTGTTGCATCGATTGATGTTGCTGTTGCTGCAGCATCTGATGTCGTCGTCCTTGTCACTGTTGCATCGACATTTCTGCCGCCTGTCTCTGTCCGCGTTGTTCATTTGCCAATTACGCGTTTAACTCTGCATGAAGCCAGACATAACAACCTGGCAACTGAATGGATCGCTACACGCAGCGAAAATTCCAAAAGTAGCAAAAGAGTATCAAAAACTCTCTAGATAAAAGTATCATTGTGTACTCGTTGCACTCAAGAGTGATTTTAAATCACAAACATAATAAGTAAGTACAAGTGTAATTGATGTACTGAGTAAATGTTTTTCGCCGTGTAGACAGGAGACAGGTGGCAGGGGCAACCGCTTGTTTGTGTTGGCGTGGCAAGTTGGCAACACATGCCGCACGCTCGGGCAGATCTAATGCCTTCGCTTCCAACTGCAGCATTAATTATTCCGAGGGTGAAATATTTTTGGCCACGCACGCCAGAGATTTCACTACAACTTCTGGGCCAAATCCTGGGATGCAGATGATGGCGATGATGCTGCTGCGCCCTAATTGAGTTCACATTACTTGCCGAAATATGTTGCGTTTGGGGGCAAATGCTCTTGCTTTTATTAGCCAAACGTGAGTTGGCAACAATCGCCATTGTTCGCCGGCAAATCATGTTCATTTCGAGATGATGAATCCTTCGACCCGCGCCAGTTGAAAGTGTCAAACCATTTAGAGAGTTGGGATGGGGTTGAGATTAGCAAGTGTTGATAGACAGACCCGAAACGTGACTGGCAACATCCATGGGTTACATGGATTAGGGAGGGATCTGCTCAGACAGCTGGCAGGGCTACAAAGTTGGGCAAAGTTAAAAGCCCCATTGAGCCAAGTGTGTGGCGGGGGAAAAGTTTTCCGAATGTTATAGGATGTTATAGGTTCTGGCTATATGAATTTAATTGCTTTCCTTGCCATTAACAGTGGGGTGCCACAAAGCCTGGGAGATCAGTGTCCTAAGATGGAATAATGGTAGTTCCCTTTAGATAACGTGTTACCCTTGACTATCCACACCCAACGCCGACAACTTTGGTCACTCATTGCAACCGCAAAATCCATCAACTGCACCGACTTTACATATCCGCTCATTTCGCTAACGAGCTGGGCCACAGAGCCACCGAACCAAGAAGACCCTCGCCACCGCCGCCCGGCTTGATCCACACCTGACATGGTTTGCATAGCATAGAGCACAGCAATTTGGGGCGCACTTCTGGATGGAGAAGTGGGTGGGCCATGGGATGGAACATGTGTGCTATGGGTATGTGTTCGGGTATGGATGTTAGCCTAACGAACAGTGAATGCCATGCCGCAGCTGCATGCAAGTGCATGGAGCTCTTCTTTGGGCGATTCTCCTTCACTCTGCTCCTGGGTTGACAATTTAATTGATGTGCACTCACACAAAGGCTTTTGAAGCGACCGCTAAAAAAATAAAGTGAAATAAAATAAAATAGAGTGACACCTAGCCAGGCGTTGCGAACACACACACAGTGAAGTCTCGGAAAGTAGGTCAGGCATGCAACCCGCTGTCAGCGCTGAATAATTGGAGAGGGTATCGCCACCCAATCCCGAAAGCCCAAAACCAAAAACCAAAAACCCTCTGGGGAAAGTGCAATTGGAGGAGTCGGGAATCGGGCGAAAAATGAATAGCGGCCACCGCTTAATGGGTTTTAATGCTGATTTCGTTTGACACTCGGCTGACACAACTAATAAATTTTCCGCTGCCATGTCAAGTGGAAAGCCTCAACTGGCCATCCATCCCATAGCAAACCATCCCACCCACTTGCCGTATCGCCTTTGATTGATTGTCTGCTGGCGCTTTCAACTGATTGCGAGGTGTGTAGTGGAGCAGCCAGGACTCGGGGGCCAGAACTGCAATCAAACATGAATTACGACGAGTGGCAGACGCTGATAAGCGGCTAGATAAGCGCCTGATTAGCAGCCCGGCACTGCAGTTCAAATATTTACCCAGTTATTCACAAGTGACGCGATGCAATCTGCGTACCTACATACTCCGCACTCCGCACTCCGAAACTCCTGACGCCCATCAATCAGCCGGAGGCACAAACACGCGAGTGTTGTAAATTTTACAACATAATTTTTGATAATTTTTCCCTATCAGCTATACAGCTCCCTGCGCCCCCGATCCACAGAACACACTGCCTACAAAACAAACACTTTGCATGTGTTTTATGATGCCACATGGATGTGGCACAACTTGGGCCGCTTCACCCTTTCCTTTTGGCCCATGGATTGAGGCTACTGATTTATTTTTTATATTCACTGGGTTGTAAATTCTTTGTCTGGGCCCTGTGACACATTGTAAAACAATTTTCCCCACTTTTATTAGCTTGGCAATCTCTTCGACAGGATTTGTGTGTGTTTCTTTCTGGCGGGGAATGGCTTGGGTCCAAGAAGACGAGGTTGGGGATGGGGATCGGGGCGAGGTATAAATATAAAAGTAGATTAAAGGTACTTGGGCTGCGGACTCGAGCTATCCCAAGCCGATTTGCTTGGCCAAGTGGAAACCTGGTTATTAGATGGAGATAAACAAATCTGTTTTGATAAGGGCTAAGAATCAGTCACTCGGATTTTTAAGCTTATTAGAGTAGTATTCTTCTATGGAAAATAGTTAGGCTAAATAAATAATATAAACTAAACTAAACTAAATATTTAAATACTCATTTTGGTGTCATTTTTTGACTACATGATTTTACTATTTATTTTCTTTTGAAGACGTTTATAAAATATATCTAAAATTGTTTTGTATTGTTTTAAATTGGATAAACTATGAAAAAATATGATTTTTTAAATAAAAACTTTGATTATAGAGGGATTACTTATCTAGAGATGAATCCACTTGCCAATCGAATTTAATTTAACGCAAAGAAATACAAATTTAAATCGCTTTAGCATTTCTATTTATCTAGATAAGTCTAACGAACAATTAAATCAAAGAAACAGGAAATCATGCTAGACAAATAGAATGTTTTCTTGTTTCTCGGTGAGCTGGCCAATTGAAGGAGGGACAATACTACTTTATATGTAGCTCCGAGGCTAGAAACAATTAAAAGGCATATATTATTTACGCAAAAAGAGTAAATAATCCCAGCAAGTCGCATTCGTTTGCCCAGGAGACAAAATCCCGGCTTGGCATAAATCAAATTTGATTTAAAGTCGAACGAACGCACACAAAGTGGCAAATAATTGCCCAGTTAATTGAAAAGCCAAAAGGCAGGCGAAAATCAACACGATTACTTACCGATTAGGCGCAGCACCTCGTGCAAGTTGAGGAAAATATTGAGATGGGCCTGACCGCTGGCGATCAGGGTCAAAAGTAATCCGATTGTTAGCAAGTTGGGGGCCATCTTTCGGATTCGATTAATCCGCCGGTTGTTTAGTCGCAATAAGAGGAAGAGATAGTTTTAACTGCAGTTCGGCTACTCTGCCGATTTTCTATTTCCCGTTTGGCACTCGCTAAAACGATTTAATTTCCGCTGCACTGCTGTTCACTTTTTGCGCTGCATTTGCAATTTTACGAGCGTCGCGTTGATTTCAATCGCGCTGATTATTACAGGAATTATTTGTCAGAGCATTTGGCACTTTGCCTTCTGGCCGGGAAAACTCAGGCGCACATATTTCCCAATCAGTCTCTGTCTCTGCACCCGTTTTTCCTCGCTTTTCTCGCCGTTCGTCCGCGTTCGTTTTCCGCGTTTGATCCGCTCACCGTGACGATTTTCCACAAACTGTCAACTGGATAAACAAACACTTCGCCACGAAGCGAATGGCTTCCACGCCGAGCGGAGTGGAGTGTGGACTGTGGACTGTGTGTGGCGCTCGTGGACTTGTTCTGTAGAACTTGAAGGCTGGAACCCGTATAACAGTCGTGTTGGAACCTCGAACTCGGTTGCAGTTCGAACATCTCATCGAACATCTCCAATTGGCTAAATACCAAAACTGGCATACTGTTCGATATCCTTTATTAAATTAACTAAACAAACATTCATATAAAGTTTAAAAAATAGACCCACAAACTTCCCAAATGAATTCGAATTAATGATGTAATATAATGATTTTAACCTTTTAACTTTTTTTTATTGTGTTTGATTCAATTTCGAATTAAACTCATGTTGCCAAAAATAAACATTACGACATTTTATACTTTATAAATCGTTAGTTTATTACAGAAAGAGAGACAGAAGCTTGCAGAAGCATAAAATAAATAAGTACAGAATATATAAATACGTACATGATTTTAGGTACATCAATTAACAACATAAATAATTTATAATTACAGACTTGGAATGTGTATCAGTCGTTACACAAATAATAGGAACAGAAAATTAATACTAAAAGCACACAGAAGAACCCTAACAAAAATCAAAGCTGCACGAGAAGAATCTTAACTAATACATTTGACAAATCAAATCTTTGGAATATTTGCAAACTGGCCTTGGCTAAGTACTTGATAATTTGACACAATACTTCATTAGTTACTCTTAACATTAAATTCAAGCCTCCAGTTTCAGCTGATCGATGGAGCTTAGAGTAGTTTCAATAAGCAGATTGTAGTCCAATTCGTTTAGACTGGCCTTCGCAGTCAGCAGGTCCAGAAAGGAGTCCAGTGGCGAAAGGGCTTCGGCAGTTAGATCTGCAAGAATACCAACCAAATTGGTCATTAGAGAGGTGGCTATGGTTAAGTTAGATAACAAGAAACAAAATGTGCAAATGGGACAACGACTGGCGAACACTGAACAGCGTTTCTTACCGGTCAGCGATGGGAATGTTTTCTACCAGATGAGAGGGCGCTGCCTGAACGCATAGCTCGATATGCTCAGGACGACCGTGGTTAGAATGAAAAGCAGAAAAACCAAAAGCAGCGAGTGACAAACAACAGTGTTGGGCTTGCCCAAAGCTGGACGAGATGTGTTCGGGTGAAGAGTGTACAAATGAAAAGTTAACGTGTTTATGGCGGGCTAACCAAGCAAGATCTTACCGCTCCGCGCATTATTTCGCGATTGATTCACGCAGGCCGTGGGTCGCTGCTGGTGCAACACCTCCTGCTGCTGACCCGACAGAATGTTGGCCGCATGCTCGCGTCCGCGGATCATAAGGCTGTCCGGATGCTGCCAGCATTTGAGTAACCTTTGAGCACGCTGCTTGGGCAGAGCAGACAAAAGTGATAGCTTCCGCTCAATGCCCAGTGGAGAATCTTCAATATCTGAAGGAATACATTAAGCAATAATGAAATGAACAGTATATGAAAACAAGTATATATATTTGTTACAAACCGAAAACAATGGCCTTCATCACATCCACTTGCAGTTCGAACACATGATTTTCCACATACTGCAGAAACATATCATAGCCCAGCGCACGATAGCCCAAGTAGGTGAAGAACGAGGAGAAACCCTCGGGCAGGGGAAACGCAATCGATTCCACAGCCAGGCAATAGCGCTCGAGGATTAGAAACAGAGAGTGCTGTTGATTGGCAGCCATTTGGTCACTGCAATCATTACAGACGTGAGTGAAAAGTGATCACATTTGAAATCATCACCAACTCACATCAACTGAAAACCCCTCGAGGTCTCCATGCGCGCATCTAGGCCTGCAGCACGACAAACCAGAGAGCAAAGAGCCCGCGAGAGTTCAAGCTGCGCGGAAACGAACTGGGAGGCCACCGCATGCACATGAGCTGGAGCCTGGGAGCGCTCGAAAAAGGTCTCCTTCAGCCAGCGGAAGCCAGTGTTGGGCTTTGACGTGTGCTTCACCAGGTGAACGCTCAGCTCGCGCAGATACTGTAAATTTCGTAGCTTTAATAAAAATGTTACCTCAAGATTACGCAGCAACTCACCACAGAAATGACGTGCTCCTGCTTGCTGGCTGTGCATCCCTCCAGTTCGATAAAGGGCAGCACTTCGTTGCTGAATGGAAAAGCACTTCCGCTACTATAGTCACCAAATCCACCGGTGCCCGTGTCTGGCGAAAGTGGCGTGGTGCATCTGGACAGAGCCTCCGGCTGGTAGCAGGCCAAACTAAAGATCAACTTCTCCGTCACCTGCTCAGCACTGAATCTAGGCTGCTCCTGCTTGGCTGACTCGTTGAGAAGGTCCCATAAGCGAGTCCAGATGTCCGTGCGATAAGGTGAAAGGCGCTGCTGTGGCGAGAGCAGCATCATGCTGGTATTGTGCAGGGTTTCATGAGAGAGACCCACGCTTATATCGGCCACCTTTGCGTGGATTGGTCGCGAGGCTAAGGCAGTAGTCAATGGCAGTAGTCGCATCAGTGGCTTGGCATCCTCTGGTAGTCCGCGAACAGCAGCCGCATAGCTGCCAGCCACAAGAGCCTCCTTCAGCAAAGCCACCGTATCCAGGGAGAGTGGTCGCTCCAAGATATTGTTCAGCAGCTCGGCCAACACATCCATATCGTTCGAGTGCAAAAGGAAGTAGTGGATAATGCTGATTCTATTGTCCAGCGAACTGTCATTGCGGAAAGCCTCTATCAAATGGGATTTGGGCACGGACAACGAGACCAGATCCAAGGTGGCCGCATCATAAGCCAGAGCTCCCCACTTTCGCAAAGGCACCAGCTGTGTGATATCGGGACTTCGATTGTGGGCTGCACACACGATATGGCAGTTCGGTTCGTGCTGCAGTCCCACGTCCAAGAGGTGGACAAAAAAGGCGGACGACACCAGCAAGTGATGCTGGCCGTGTAGCGCAAATGTTGGCCTCAGCAGACGGGCCTTTTGCCACGGCACACCGGGCATGACGCAGTGCACCACATAGCCGTGGTGAAGCAAAGTCACCGAGTAGGCAAAGTGCACATCCCTTTGCTCCGACTGCATCGGCTGGTACAGGTAGTAGTGACAGACGAAAAACATGCCCGAGGTGTCCGCCAGTATGATGAGATTTAGCGAACTATCGTGCACGCGCAAGGGAACCGCATCGTCATCGTAGCTTGGCGATTCCTCTTTGGAGCCATTGGGCAGCTTTGGCAAATTGAGGGGTATATTAAGCTGCAATAGAAAGATGTAACTACACCTATACGTAATACTTTAATCTTTAAGTACCTACCACTGTTTCCGTTGGCTGTTTTTCGTTAAACTGAAAGGCGGAGAGCGTGGGGCTTAAAGTAGGAGTTGTCTGCTCGCCAGCCTCCTCCCTCTCGTCCAGCAGACTGAGGCTCTTGGCCTTCGGCTTCAAGTGAATGTAATAAAGAGCCTGGCACTCGGGATCCCACTGGGCCCAGCTAAAGTTCCTGGCCAGCGTTTCGTAGGTCAGTATGCTGGTGTCTAGCCTCCAGGCGCTGCCCTCGCCTCCGCCAGTCGAGCATGTGGTGGAGCTCTGCTTGACCACGCAGCTGTACTGCTTGATGGCTAGAAAAAACAGGTACGAGCATGGGAGTTAGAGGTGGATAATGACATATACATGACACCTACATTCCTCGTGGGTGAGCACCAGTAGCTTGTCCTGCCAGCAGGTGCGCGTGGCACTCTCGACGCGCCACAGGAACTGCGTCATCATCTGGCGGTTGGAGGGCTCCGAGTTGAGGGGCGTGGCCGTGCCACCTTCGGAGCTCCTTACCTCCACGACAAAGGCCTGATAGAGCTTGCCCTCAGTTTTCTCCACGAAGGACAGCAATGTGACACTGCTGTTAATCGTTGCCTGGACGATCTCACGGCAATTGTCGAGGGTCCAAAGGAGTCGCAGCTGCTTCTTGGTGGCGTGAAAGTGGCCAATGCACGTCTCCTTGCGCTGATCCTCGTCCGCGTACTCGAATATCCAGGACGTGAGCAGAGATCCATCCTGTTCCTGGCCCAAAATGCGCCACTCGTTTGCCTTCTCTGCGATTTTTACGGACATCCATGAGGCTCGGAGTAAATTGGCGAAATACGAACTCACCTTTATAGCCCTGGCTGGCCAGGAGACCGCAGAAGTTGGCTGCCAAGTTCTCCTGCCGCAGCATTTTTATTTTTTATTCAATATTTGTACATAAACATTTGCAACGAATTTTTTCAATCAGCCTGCCAGTGTGCACGTTGCGCGCTTCTCAGAAAATAACGACTCCCGAGAACCGTTACTCGCAGCCACAGGGTGTGCTGTACAATTGAAAAAGCTAGTCCTTTAAATTTAAAAAAATAACAGTTAATGTTTTATGTAAATGAAAACATAAAAAATATATAACTATGGCTAATTTATTTGAACCTAAATATTTAAAAAAAAAATGGATCAAATCTTAATTCTAAGTATTTTCTATAAGTCCAATAACATTAAATAAATCATAAAGATTAGTAAAGAAAAATAGGTAATAACTTACTGTTGTATTGTACTTCTTGTATATCGATATTAATGACTTCCACTTCCATCTCCAGTTGGCCTTCGATGCACAGTTATTATTTACTGAGAAAGAAGCGAAATTAACTAAACTGCAATTCGAGCAAAATGCCCAGCGAGATTATAACCCTTCAATTGGGCCAATGTGGCAATCAAAGTAAGTTCTTCACGTCGAAATCGAAGTTAAGAGAAGCTCCGGCTTGATCGAGATCACTCCATTCCGCAGTTGGTTTCGAGTTCTGGAAGAGATTGTGCCTGGAGCACGGCATCTCCCCGGATGGCGTCCTGGAAGACTTCGCCACCGATGGACAGGATCGCAAGGATGTGTTCTTTTACCAGGCGGACGACAACCATTACATACCGCGGGCCGTTCTCATAGACTTAGAGCCCAGAGTCATTAACAACATCATGACCTCTCCGTACTCCAAGGTCAGTGCGGAAACTGGTCTTATTGGATCGGATTCTGATCTAATCTACTTTATTTTATGTATTTCATTTAAAAAACTATGTAGATGGATATGTGTTTCCCCTTTGCAGTTGTACAACCAGGAGAATGTGTTCCTCTCCAAGCACGGCGGTGGAGCAGGAAACAACTGGGCGTCCGGCTTTAGCCAGGGTGAGAAGGTGCAGGAGGAGGTGTTCGACATTCTGGACCGCGAGGCCGATGGCAGCGATTCGCTGGAGGGATTCGTGCTCTGCCACTCGATAGCCGGCGGAACTGGGTCCGGAATGGGCTCATATGTCCTGGAACGGCTGTCCGAACGCTTTCCCAAGAAGCTCATACAGACGTACAGCGTTTTTCCCAATCAGGACGAGATCAGCGACGTGGTTGTGCAGCCATATAACTCGATCCTTACCCTGAAGCGTTTGACCAAGTGCGCGGACAGTGTGGTGGTGCTGGATAATACCGCACTGAACCGCATCGCCACCGAAAGATTGCACATCCAAACGCCCACTTTTACGCAGATCAACAATCTGGTGTCCACCATCATGAGTCTGAGCACCACCACCCTGCGATATCCCTCGTACATGAACAACAACCTCATCGGTCTGACCGCCTCGCTCATTCCCACGCCCCAGCTGCACTTCCTGATGACGGGATATACTCCGCTAATGTCCGACTGCGAGGTATGATGATATGACATATGTAAATGGGAATGCAAATAAAAAGAGGCAACCACTTTCAGACCAAGACAAGCGTTCGAAAGACCACCGTTTTGGATGTAATGCGTCGCCTTCTGCAGCCGAAGAACATGATGGTTTCCGCGCTGACGGACAAGCAGAGCCGCCAGTGCTTCGTCTCCATACTGAACATCATCCAGGGCGAGGTGGATCCATCCCAGGTGCACAAGTCGCTGCAGCGCATCCGCGAGCGAAAGCTGGCCAACTTCATACCATGGGGTCCGGCCAGCATCCAAGTGGCTCTGCCGCGCAGCTCGCCCTATGTGCAGTCGGCCCACAAGGTATCCGGATTGATGATGGCCAATCACACGGGTATCAGTTCGCTCTTCAAGAGGGCCTTGGCCCAGTACGATAAGCTGAGGAAGCGCAACGCCTTCCTCGACAACTTTCGCCGCGAATCCATGTTCCAGGACGACCTGACCGAACTGGACATCGCACGGGACACGGTTGACTGCTTGGTGCAGGAATATGAGGCAGCCACCCAGATCGATTATCCCCAGTGGAGTCCTGCTGTCGAAGCTTCGAAAGCCGGTTAATCGATAATTATTTATAATTCAACCGTCAATACTTTTTATTTTTTTTATCAACAATAATATATGTATTTAAAATACTTTATAATCAATTTAGGAATTATAAAAGTTTCCAGGAATGATTCAACTTACATAAATCAAGCAAAAATAACTCTGAACGAGGTAGGAAGTAGTAACGATCACACCTCAACACACAAAAGTTCTGATATCAACTTTTGTGTGAAAAAAAGGGTTTTTTATTCAACTAAGGATATACAATAACTAAAATTTACTTATTCGTTAGTTAGTTTAAAGTTGGTCAACACAATCACTAATTCCACATCCACATGTATCTTGATATGTGTACATTTTTATAGTCATATTGGCTTTGATTTTTCATGTCACTTCACATTTCCCCGTAACAGACTGAGCGAAATGAATTTTCCATTCGTATTCCAAAATTCGATGTGTTAACACCTTTGAAAATAGTTTGTGTCTTACGTTTTCCGGTACCTATTTTGTTGTTTCTAAGATCCTATTTCTGTAAATAGGCCAAATGTAAGTGTTTAGTTCACATTGCATAGAGAACAATCTAATTTGGTTTAAAGTCCACTTAGCTGCCCTTTTAGAAGGAAATTAGGATACCCTGAACGCTTTTCCCCAAGACAAAATAAAATCGTAAGTGAAAACAATTTATATGATTAATTCTTAGCTTTCCTTTCACTTGGAAGATCATGTGCTGCGGACCCTGTGGACCTCGCTGCTGCGATCCGTGCGGCGGATGCTACAACTGCTGCGTGGAACTCTGCTGTGTACCCTGCACCCCAGCCTACATCCAGTGCTCATTTATGCCCTGCGGACCAAGAGGCTGTTGCTGAAGTGGGGATGTGCCAGGTGCCGAAACACGTTCAACCATATTGTACCTGAAACACTCGTAGATACCCAACATGTCCCAATAAACGAATTTTATAAATGTTAATAGATTGTGTCAAAGATGAATTCTATATTTCGACGCCGTGCTTTAGCGTACTCAAGGTGAAACCTGCTTGATTTGGAGACGAGTCCGATCTCGAAATTTATATTTTCGTGGGGAAAAAATGGAGATTCAAATGCGAGCAAAGTCGTTTGCAATTTGAGAATGGTTTGATCTTATGATCTGCCGACAACTTCGTGTCGCCTTCGCACATCCTCCCAGTGCGCTTCGTCACTACGTTGGCTGCCGTCAACAGACACTATACAAATTCGGTGTTTTAAATTAAGCCAGTGGTTTCCTTGACTGTCATAACTTCTAGAGATATTCAAAGAGACAAATTAACAGCCAATCAATCTAGTAGTCTTTGAATTGGATATCTGTCAACAGTTTTGGAGATGCCAAATGTCGAGAAGGGATCACATTCATTCTTTCCCCCAGCCTCGGTTTGAACACATCTAAAGTAACACAGGAACAGGAATCCCAATGACCAACACCTTTTGGAAATAAATTTCTTGTCGTGGTCAGTCTAAATATATTTTAAATAAAATTCATCTAAGTCTCAATTTAAACACATTTTCCAGACAATATTCTCGTTTCGGTTCTCGAGTGAGTGCGTATCCGTGATCCTTGTTTACTTTGTGGATTCTCTCCATCCATTGACTTCCACCCAAATATCCTAATCCTATCCAAGATGTGCTGCAATCCTGGAGGCTGCTGCAACCTGCCCTCCTGCATCCAGTGCACCAACTTTTGTTTCAACTGCTGGACGGGAACTGCTGCAGTGCCATGTTGCCGAGGTAGTTGCATTCCGGGATGCAGTAGCAGCCCTGGATGCCGTTGCTGATTATCACCAAAATTATTACACAAGTCTACAACTAAAAACTGAAATAAACTAACAGATACCCCAAACGAACAAATTGTAATCTTAAATTCTGTATTCATTTAGTGGTCAAACATCGACGAGAAGGCTAAATGTAGAACATTCATTTATAGGGCCATTTAGTCAAGATCACGGACACGAGACGCTTACAGGAGATGCGAGAGGAATGACTCTTACTCCACCTAACGGAGGATATGCCTTGTTACCCCGCAGCCATTGTATCCTAACGAGGGATAAGTAGCACGCAGGAATAAAATTCAATTCATACCAGTTTTAAGATTATTCAATATTTGAAGCCCAACTATATCACAACATAGTTCATATGGGCACAATCTACTAGAATGGGTTGAGTTTGTTCTTCATTTGCTAGTACATTACAATAATAATTAAGTTGAAATCGACGGTCTGCAGGAATGGGTCTTATTGGGTGTTGTGTTTAACATAAGGGTTAAACGAAAATGCCGTTAAGAATTTGCCATGGTTTGATTGCGACAACTTGTATCTGGTCACACTGCCCCGAAAAAGAATCAAATCTGGACTAAAAGTAAACAATTAAACTGCTAATTCTCGGCGATAAGGTGTTCCCATAAGACCACTTGGTTCCATTGCCAAGATGACGGACGGCAGCCACTGGTTGAACTGGTGTCGCCTGTGCGCCAAGGACGACGCCCACGGCAATGTGAAGGTGCAAATGAATGAGAATTCTCAGGGAAACTGGGACAATGTCCTGATAATGGCCATTCGCAAGTACTTCGAAGTGCAAGTAAGTGATATGAAACATATGCTTCAGTAACTGTTATGTGAAATATTTTTTCGCCAGATGCAACTGGAGGACGAGCTAAGCAGCGTGCTGTGTACGGAGTGCTATACGCTTATTAGCGAACTAATCGATTTTGCAGAGCATGTGACCAAAGTGCAAGACATCTTTGAGGTCCTGCGGCGAACAGAAACAGATGGGGACCAGGAAATGGACGTGGCTGCACTGCGTCAGCAGTTTGGACTGTGCGATGACGACTGGACGCACATTATAAAGCCAATTCCTGCTCTTGAAATGGAGTCCGATAATGTTTATCAAAAACCCGCCGAACTATTAAAGGACTTTCCTTTGGCGGAGACAAGCAGCCAAGAAATGGAAATATCGAAAAGGACAACAACAACCCACTTAATTCAAACCAAAAAGAACGTAGAAATGGAGATACCCAAGCAAGAATTCATCGACTTAGGTCCCATTCTGTTGGAAAAGAACACAAGTCAACTGGACATGGAGGATGTGCTAGACGAACTGCCTCAGGAGGAACTATCGCAACCGCGCCTCGACAGCACAACCTCTCCGGCCTCAATGGAGAATGATGTCAAATCAGAAATGCTTGACAGCTGTGAAGGAGACGACGATTTCCTGCCCGTAGATGGCCAGCTAATGGATCTCGTCGCTGTGGCAACCACGCCAAATACTCTGGAATCAACTGCCGAGGAGAAGGCCAAACGGGGTCGAATGGACTGCGAGAAATGTGGCAAGGTCTACAGAAACCGCGCTTCATACGAGAAACACTTGGAACGCGAGTGCCGCCGGATCGAGCGGCGTGTGAAAGTGGACAAAACAACAACAACCTGTGATATTTGCAACAAAACGCTATCCTCCGCCACAGCGCTGAAGCTCCACAAAGAGGGCATACACCAGAATGTCAAGCCATATATCTGCGATAGTTGCGGCAAGCAACTGAAGACAATAACAGCACTAAATGAACACAAGCTGGTTCACACGGAAAGCCGTCCCTTCGAGTGCACCGTCTGCAAGGCGGGCTTTAAGAATCGGGCTCGGCTGAAGGCCCACTACCAAATCCATGCGGAGCCCAGTTTCGTGTGCAACATTTGCGGCAAGAAGCTGCAAACGCGTCGCACCTGGAACATGCACAAGGTCGTGCACACCGAGGAGCGGCGCCTGAAGTGTGATGTCTGCGGCGCTCTCTTCAAGCGCTCAAAGACTCTCAAGACCCACTTGCTGAGCCACACGGGGCTGCGACCGTACGTTTGCAACTACTGTGGCAAGTCCTTTGCCTGTAATGCCAATTGCCGGTCGCACAAGCTCAAGAAACATCCGCAGGAAGTTCAGCAGGAGGATGGAGCACGGTTGCCCTCTCGCCTCAATGTTCCAACGTTGGATGAACTTCGCGTTATGTGAGTTGTAGTAAAGAAAATCTAGTTTATTCGATTTATTTAAATGCTTTATTTTCAGGACTCAAAAGTTACCAAAAGGAACAACAGAAAACTAGTTTTAGCATGATTATAATCATAATATATTTTACCTTTAAGCTGGCATCAGATAGGAATGTGCAATCTCAAATTTTACAAACAAAGATCTAAATATATTAAGTAAGAAAGTCATTTAAGTCATTTATGCTTGCCAAGTAGCAAAAACTTGCCAAAACTCACTGATCGAATAATAAAACGCATTCGAGTTATTTAAAAACAAAATAATTTTATTGTTGTTTAATGGAAATAGAAATTCTTACAATACAATTGTTGTTGCTGGTTGTTCTTGTTGGTTGGTTTAATATTAATGTTACACAACATTTTTTAAATGTTAATTAATACCGTATTTTAATATAATAATAATTTCATTTTTTTTTTTTCATTTTTTAATTACTTCGAAAATTGTGGCCCCTAAGCATTAAAAAGACTTTTATTTCCTTCTCATATTATATTTCAAAAATTCTCGCTGACGCTGTCGACTTTGCCATTGGATTGGATTTGCCATTTTGAGCACAGTTTAAAATCTGTTGTCATATCAAATTCAAATAGGTATTCCCGAACTCGCCACTCTAGCTAGCAAATTTCAGCTTTTAATAAATTATTATGATTTCTTCTCTGTTTTTACGTTTTCCACATGTATAAAAATATTCATATATAATTTACCGTAAGTACCTTTTGTTTCTCTTACACATTACATTAATGAGTTTTTATCTTGGGTTTGCCTTAATGTTTTATATATATAGGTTTATATATAAAATGCGCATACAGTTGGAATCTTAGTTAGTAATAATAGTTAATGAGTTAATAACGTTCACATTCAATTACATCGTATTCAATTAAGTACGATTATGATTACATTTTAATTTTCTTCTTGACGAGTTTAAATGTAATTCAAAGAAAAAAAAAACAGTTGGTTGTGCTCAAAAATGTTGAAGATTCAAGTTAAATGCCTTTCCGGTTTCGTTTTGTCAAAAAAGTGGCTTGGTTTACTGGTTTAGATTACATTTAATTGTGCTGGATTTGTGGGAAAGATGGATTAGTGAATGACTGGATGATTGAGTGAGTGAGTGAGTGAGTGATTGAGTGACTGACTGATTGAGTGACTGACTGATCGAGTGAGTATCATGCAGGGTATCTGAGGAGCCGAGCTGAGCTGATCCTGGCAGTAAGTTAAGTCAGTTACAAACTTAAACCGAATGGTAATTGCTCTGTACTGTGGTTAAATCTTTGTATGCATGTTAGAAACAGTATATGGCATATAGTATGCATTTGGTGGGCGTGTATATATTTCCTTTTCCTTTCCTTTTATTTTATTTTCCTTTTTTTCATTTCAACGCAAAAAGTTAACAATTTCCCCGTTCGAAACAGCTGAGAATGGCCTGCCTGACAAAGTCTACGTGTAATATAGATTTTCTTTATATTTATATAAGTATTGAATAAAAATGCCAACCCTCTCAATGATATACATTATTTGCTTGTCAGTCCATATTTTCCACATTTTCTTGTCATTTGCTTTAACATTTTTTTTTTGTCTTTGATTTTCTTTTTTTTTTTTATTTGTATTTATCTTAAGTGTAAAACAAAATTTGAGCGAAATATACGATTTGTAACTGAACGTACAGTGTAAACAATTAACCATAAAGAAAACATATTACTTTTATTACTTTAGCTGATAAAATGTCTTAGTTTCATATGACAACGTAGTATATGAAAGCCATTTAAGCAACACCCTGTATACAGTATTCACTCGTTTTTTTCCTTTTTTTGTGTACGTTAAAATTCAACTTGGCTTTAGCGAGAAATTCAAATTGCGGGGAGACATAAAAATCAATCCTTACACGGAAAATTGGTAATTGGTAAATCGTTAGCTAAACATAATATATATGTATGTATACAAAGAAAACTTAATTATAACGACATTTAACATTAGATTGGTGTTCCTTTTCATTTTCTGTTTCATTTTGGTTTTGGTTTTTGTTTTTGTTTTTTTTTTTATTTAATATTAATAATAATTAATTATAAAAATACATATATGTATGCATGATGACTAGATGATGATACCATGATCGGCTTAGTTGCACTATATAGCGTTATAAATATTAAAATCTATGCTGAATGATCGATTATGATTAAGATGAGCTAACATTTATGCATATTTCAATGATTTAGCAACGTTGATTCTTGTCTGTGTGAATTCTTTGTGTGCGGTTCGACCGTAGAGACTCATTTACACTAATTGCAAATACATTAATATTTATATAATTTTTGAGTCCCGAAATTGATTTAAAATAATTGCGTAACGTAAACTTGTCCATGCATCGCCATTACATTACATTCCTTCTTACATCCTCTTCTTCAACAACAAATTCATTAACATAACACAATTGTATGGGGAATGTTTGGTGATTGATTAATAATATTTCGTTTCTTTCGCTTTTCTATTTCAAATGAAATGTTGCTGTATTCTGTCTGCCAAGAAGCTCTTGCTGGTTTCATTGATGTTGCTGTGCAATTTGTGCAATACTGCAAGAAATGAAATTAAAAATTAAATAAATCAAATGTTTTCATGTGAAAAATATGAATCTTACATTGGATGGAGGGATAAGTGCAAAAAAATAATATTTTTTAAAGATAAAAGGTTACCAAACGCAGTACCATATTAAAACAATAAGTACTTCTACAAAAAAAAAGTGTGATAAAAAAATGGTTTTTTTAAGCTTCCTATTTAGTTATTGCATTAAACATTGCCCATTTGGTTCTGATTTAAAGTTAGATAAACTTGTTCTTAAAATGATCGGCTTACAAATTATTCTCATGTTTTCTTTGCGTATTTTTAGAGTTTTTAATATGTCGTTTTTCGTTAAAAATTACAAAAATGCTTGGGATATGAATTTGTTTTTGTTTTTAGTTTTTATTTTTCATAATCTTCAATAGGAAGAATAAGCAGCTAACAACAAACAGTTAATATGCCTTACTTTGCGTATATGCATTATTATTATAGATTATATTCACGGATGTATGTATATAAATATTTTATTTGCAGCTAGAAAAATTAGCGAAAATATTCATTTTCCTTGTTCTTGTTTGTCTTGCGCGTTTCGAAATTTGGTTTTGGTTTTTAGTTTTTTAGTTCATCGAGAGTGAAAGTCCGCATTCGGCTTAAAGTCAATTTAGTTATAGTTATAGTTATAGTTTCTCAGTTTAAACAAGTGCATAGGGAGAAAACAAGCGAAAGGAAACGGAAAATCTGTTCAGAAAAATTCCCTAAACGAGTCTTATGTTCATTTTATTTCACAAGAGTTTTTCATACATATACATATACATATATTTTTTTCACGTTTACGTTTTTGAAGCAGTCTAAGATTTTGTTGTTTTCGAGTGTTAAAAAACTGTTGAGTTCACTACTAAGTGGCTTGGTTTCTTCGCCGTTAAACACACACATAAATATAGTTTTTATACTCGTAGATATACAAGAATGTAGCGTTAAGTAGCCTAAAGTGTAAAATGTATTACAGATGGAGAAGTCCAGGACTTAATCCGGGGCTTCAACTTCAACTTGTTTTGTTTTGTTTTGTTTTGGTTTTGTTTTATATAGTAGCAACATTATAAATATAAATATTCATATATATGTATGTATATGTGTATAATTTGTTGTGTAAATCCTTCAATTCGTGTATAAAATCAGTCATAGTTAATTATTTTGTTTGGTATTTATCATTTATGTTAGTTGTTATGTTGGTTTGGATTGCTACTTGAATGTTCGGTGAAGTTCGTGACCAAGCGCTAAAAGGTCGAAATAAAGTATCTTGTTCCTCAATTTCTAGTCTACTTAATCGTAGAGATATAGCCTATATCTAATGCGACAAAAAAGGGAAACTAAACTAATGCGGGAATGAACCGATCATTTGTCATTAATGCTATGTTGTTGAGTTACGTACAAATTACAGACATTCAAACAGACACTACTCAAGCATGCATATTAAATATATATATATATATATATATTGTTTCTCGTATCTTTTGCCTATAATTCACTTAAAACATTTGACGGAATATCAGAATTGAAGTTCTACTTAATGAAAAGGTCCTGGCACCAGCGAAAAACGATTGCCGATCTGTTCGAAAGGATAACTCCGATCTGAGATTGTTTTCTTTTTTAAGTTGGGTGCTGGATGACAAAAAGTATACACACACACACTCAATGGTTATTCAATTAGCTGCATACATATATCTATATGGTATGTTGTTAATAATTTAGTGGTTTAAGCATTTTTCGTTCAGAGCTTTCGTAGCCTAATGCATATACTAATAATACTTAAAAACACTTCTACGAAGCCATTTGAATTTTAATTTACTTTTGGATTTGCGTTCCATTCATATATGTATGTAGTTTGCTGCTGTTTTGCCATTCCTCGTTTCGAATCCCCGAACTGCCTTCCATCTACTAGAATTCGTACAAAATTTAAATTCCATACAAACATGCTCAACAATGCAGACAAATGACTTTGATTTACATTTTTGTTCCGTTCCTTAATAACATTTATCAAAAATATAAACTACAATTAAAATGATTCCTCAGATATGACATACAAACACCAATATGCTCGTAGCGCTCGTACCTATCTATACATCTAGTACTAACATCTAGTATCTAGTTCTGTTCTGCGTAACTTGTGCCTGACAGTCTCTTCCTCAACCAATCCCAAAAAGAGAGAGTGGGACCGATCCGTAGATGGATCGCGATCCCGATTCGATTTCGCTTCGATTCGATTCGATTCGATTCCGTTCAACATTCATAGAGAGCTCCTAACAATCACAAAATAATAGTAGCCATAATACGATTATAATACGTGTATGCATGTCATTGCCATTTATTAAACAACACTTACGCTTAGCACTACTCAAATGGTGGAGTTACTTTACTTTTGAATTTCCATCTCAGAATTTTCCTTACATTTTTGGCGTCCTGTTTCCTTCATACTTTCTTTTCTTTTTCGGGTTTTTTCTTCATTTTTTTTTCTTTGGTGACACGAGACTTTGGCCCAAAAACTAATCACAAATGGCGACACACGCAAAATGCCCAACTACATATACTATATATCGGCAATGTTAACATACATAAATTTATAAATTTATATATATATATATATATATATATATATGTATAGAGCGAGATACCAAAGCAAGTGTCACGGGGCACTTAACGCCCAGTTTGGTTATATAAGTTTGGGTTAGAGCACAGTTAATTGGCGGTATTAATGGTTTACATATCATATCAATCGATCTGGAGTATCGGAAATAAGACGCTAGTATAGTTAGTTTTGATAGCTCACTGTGCTATGGTTACACACTGTATCTTATAGGTATGTATATGCATGTATAAATAATTTTGTGTTTTGCTGCCCCTTACCCGAGATTTAAATATATAGAAATATATATTTAAAAAACTTTTATCGGTTTTCCATTTTTGTGGTTGCACAGTCTATTAGATTCTCAATTCATCAATTTGTTTATCAACATACATTCACATATATATTCATATAAAGATTAAATAGTTTACCACTACTACAGATAGATCTCAGGGGGATCGGGGGGAACGAAAGGACAGGAAAGGAAATTCGGCCTTAGTGGGTTAACAACATCGCATCTGTTCAGATCAAAGTATAACCAATACTATGCTAGAAATGCTAAGAAAATAAGGATACAGCTTCAAATCAAAATCAAAAGTAAAACGAAATAAAGCAAACAATTGGTTGGTTCTTTTTATCAGAATAAGTATAAAATCTTTAATGGTTTTTCAGTTGGTTTTTGTGGCATTTGTTGTTGGGTTGTGTTTTGTGTGGGCTTTTACAACATTTTTGCACAGAGCACAGATGTACATTTGCTGTCTATTGTTTATAGTTTGTTATAAAATAGTCGTTATCGTGTGTGTTGTGTCCCATGTTGTGTGTTCGTAGTTCGTTTTGTTTGTATAACATTTAAAAATGTAATAATAATAATAGTTGATAAACATAAAAACAAAGTTATGCAAGCACAAAATACAAATAAAACTGCTTTTTGCAAAAACTGATTGTGCACACTAAAATGCTAATAATAAATACAATTAAATAGTACGCATTATGCCGTAATAAATACCATCAATTTGCAGTATCTTATGTGTTTTAGTTTTTCTTTTAGTTTTATTTTCAACAATTTTTATATAAAAAAAATTTCAACAGTTTTTGTGTACTTTTTAGTTTGCTTTTTTTTTTTTTGGCTGTCAAGTAAAAAGTGTTTCTCACACAGAAAACGTACAATACTTTGTTTAAACCCTTTGTCGTTATTACAGCTACCATTACATCGATACATTAATCTTCAATACAATAGGTCGATTAAAGTCAATTAAGATTACAACAAGAAAGAACTAAAAAATATATTTTCGTATATTTAATAATCTCACTTAAGTAGATACACACAAAACATAGGTAATTATCAAATAATTAAAATAATAGGTCAAGCAAATCAGAAATTACACAGAGCAAGGCGTTTTTTCAAAACAAACAAGGGAATATAAAGAGGATGAGGAAGGGGGGAAACTATATTAGTTAAATACTACGTGTTTAATACAATATTGTTAAATTATATTCAAGAAATCTAATACCTGCTTACGTGTGGGCGTGTCAATGGGGTCAAGGGGGCGGGGTTCGCGTCGCGTTCCAAGCAAAACCAACAAAAATACATAGTGATTACTTTTAAAATTACAAAATAAACATTTTTTAAATGCTGTTCCTGTTAATGTTGCGTTTGTAGTCTCAAAAAGTTGTGTTTCCTTGCCTTAATAGTATGTTCACTTTAAATATCTAACGTCCTAACTGCTTTTAACTAACCCTTACTTAAAGAACACTTTTGTTAGCTCTGCAATCATCATTTGAGGCCTATCCAAGTAAATGCTTTAACTAAATCATTGCAATTAGAAGTCCATGTGCACACGGTGCGCAACAGATCAAGAGGATATGTGACGATTCCTTCGAGTACCATATCCTGATTGTTGCCCACCGTGTGGCTTTCGTATTTAGTCCCTATTTCTGTCAAGGAAGTAAACATAAGTGGGCGATTGGTCTGGCTTGGCTGGGATGTTGTTTCCCTATTCGCGGTTTCTCTTTATAACTATTCAATTATTTGAGATTTTTGATTTACTGATTTAAGTGTTTATCGTATATTAATAGACATACTTTAATTGTATAATTATAATAGTTATAAATGTTTCAAGTCTTCTGCGCTGATTGCCAACTTTTAGTTAAATGTTACTTTTAAATACTCAATTAGATCTATGCACACACATCCTCAAGATACTTTGAATTCGCACTCGAAGTTACCACTAACTAACTTGGTGCACATAAATATCGCCTTGTTTTCGTTTGATATACACATTTTTCCATGTTTATTTAAATTCAATTTGACAACAAATAATTTTCGCATATAATATAGTAATATATTTTGGGGCAAAACAACAAATTCGTCCGTCTTCCTTGCGAACGAAGAAATTATTTTAAAATATAAATGCCTAAACAAAAAATAGTTCAACAATCAAGAACAAAAATTTCAACTATTCTCAGTGCGTTCAGTTGTTTTTGTTTAAATTAAATTAAAGAATCGCCAGTGGGTTTTTGTCTGCATTATTATTACGGTGTAGGTAGGTAATTCCATCTTTTCTTTCCGCTGTCGTGGTTACAATAAAACAATGGAAAACATAAATTCTAAGCGAGTATAAAAATTGTGAATTGTTGTTTGTGTCGCGGTTCGGTTTTGGGTTCGGTTGATTTCGTATAAAAGTAGCAAACATGTCTTAGAGGATAATTAATTAATGTATATAAATATAAATAATCAGTAATCAATAAGTGGTATAATCAAAAATAATTTATAAACGTAAAAAACAGCTATATAATATATAATGTATCAAATGTTTATGCAATCAAAAATAATAATAACAAACAATTTGCGCAATCATATATCTAAAAATTACAATCAATTATTAATTAATTAATGCTCGATACGCGGCTCCATTTTGTTGGCGGTTATTTGTTAAGTTTATTTTATACCAACTTCTTTTTTTCATAATTTTTTTCCTTTTTTTTCCTTGCAGTCGGCAACGAACATAAAAAAAGTGGAGGGATTTCTTCTGGTATCTACTATATATAGTTAAAAAGTGTCATTTTTTTTGTTTGTTTCGGTTGTTTGCTTGTGTTTGTTGAAAATACGACTTGCACGCGAGATAGAGATACGAGGGTTTGAAGTGAGAAGTGTGCAAAGATATAGAGAGGCGGCGGCACTATCCGATTTGAACATGAACATGAATACACATAATATATATTTATCATAAACAAGTACGCACAAATAAAAACTAAGCTTAACAGTGTAAATATATATAAAAAAAATAAAACAAAATTCAACAATAATTTAAAAGATAATAAAAATCATTCCAACAGTGTGCGTGTGTGTTATTACATAGCGAGCAAAGTCTAAGGCTATGAGAGATGACAGATCGGGGGAGATAGTAGGGATCTTATAGATTTCGATTTCAACTTCGATTGTGTAGATTTAGAATTAGAGCTGGAGAGACCGAGCAAGTCAGACTATTGAGAACTTAGCCTATAGAAGTAGTGAGTGCCGGACCACAGATCCTCCTCCTTTCCGGACTCACATCCATGGAGTGTGTGTGTCTGTGTGTTTACATACCCACTGGCGCCAGTTGGACATAGCGATATATGTAGAGCCGATAGTCCTTGCTGGCCAGCACCACACTGCCGTCGTCCATGAGCGCCACATCGAAGCACTGCGCGTGCTTCACCTTCGACTCGAGCGCCGAGATCAGCTGCCCGTCCTGCGTGAAGATCGTCAGGTTGAAGTTGTTGTGGTTGTCCGCGATGAGGATCTCCCCGTTCGAGTTGATCCCGACGCCAATTGGGTAGTTGGTAATACCCTCGCCGCCAATCTGCCGCAGATACTGGCCCTCGTAGTTGAACACCTTGACACAGTGCGCCCGATTGTCGCTGATGAAGATCTCCTGCTTGTCGTTGACCACCACGCCGTTGGGGAACTCGAGGTGCTTAGAGCACCCGAACTTGTGCAGCACATTGCCGTTCTGATCAAAGATGATCACACGCATCACCTTGCATTCCACCACAATGATCCGTCCCTTGTTGTCCACGGTCACGCCGCGAGGATGCTGCAGAATGGTGGCCCCGAATTTCCTCACAAACTGGCCGTACTGATTGTAGATCTGTATCTGGTGTGTGGGCGAGCGCTCGGTGACAATAATATCGCCGGAATTGCGCACCACGGCCACGCGGTTCGGATAGAGCAGCTGCGAGTCACGCTTGCCGCACTCGCCAAACTGGAACTTGAAGCGTCCCTCCTTGTCGAAGATCTGAATGCGATGGTTGTTCGTATCCGCAACAATGATGTCATTCTGGGCATTTACCGCCACACCGCTGGGCTCCGTGAACTGGCCCTCCATCACGCCGAATTCGCCAAACTTGCAGTGGTAAATCATCTTCTGTCGCTTGATCTGCGACTTGGGCGGATAGATAGTGGCCGAAAGCAGCTTGTTGGTGAGGTCCAGCAACGACTCTGAGCTCACAGTACTTCCGCCAGCTCCAGCGCCACTAACCACGGATCCTCCAACAGCAGACAGGCTGGCAAATGCATCGGCCACTGCAGAGCTACCGGACACGCCGCTTGTCACCGATGAAAACAGATTGTCGCTACCGCCGTTGCTCCACTTCTCGTAGGGATTGTAGTGGGCCACGGCACTGGTGGCCGATCCATTGCTGCCCGTGTAGCCACCTCCTCCTCGCTTGGGCATCAGCTCACCGAAATGCTGTTCCACTGCCAGAGCGTTCCGATCGCGACCGCCCAGCAGAAGTCCTCCGTTGCTGAAGGCTCCCACTGCTCCGCCTGCGCTAGAGCTGCTATCCAACAAACTGGCGCCACTCAATCCAAGACCCAAGCCATGCAGCGACGATTGCGCCTGCAGCTGTTGATGATGGGCCGTCTGGTGATGATTGTGGTGGCCATGATGGTGTGACTGTTGGTGGTGGCCATGGTGACCACTGCCCGCGCTGCTCGCACTGCTGTTGCTGGCGCTCTGTGTTGGTCGGGCAATTGGCGGCTGCTTTCCGT
This sequence comes from Drosophila melanogaster, assembly GCF_000001215.4. NCBI lineage: Eukaryota > Metazoa > Arthropoda > Insecta > Diptera > Drosophilidae > Drosophila > Drosophila melanogaster. The sequence continues at coordinate 19,169,805 of NT_033779.5, read as the reverse complement.
GGCCATTGCTCGTCAGGCTCATGCCAGTAGGTCCACCATCTGAGCTGTTTGCCCGAATGTAACCAAAGGTGTTGCGCACGCCGGCCTGAATCGACTGATAGTTGGACATAAATTCGATCTCGAATGGTAGCTGCATCTCCTGAATGCCCGTCTGTAGTTGTTGCTCCAGGGATTTGCGCAGGAGAAGGGCCTCTGTCAGCAAGGATGATGGCGGAGCAGGACTCCGCTCGACCGCCTCGCAGGTGGCCAGTCCCTTGTCGATCAAGTCGCGGGAGCGTTGCTGCCACGAATTGTTGCTGTTAACCTTGGCCGTGTACAGCGTCTCCAGTTCCTTGAGCAATTCGGTCTTGCGCTCGTCCAGCATGGAAGCGAAGAACTGGTGCGTCTCGTTCAGCTCGTTGTGAGCCTTTTGGTACTGCAGCTTCACCTTGGTGAGATTCTGGTCCGAGTTTCCAGCAATGCCGACAATCTCGCCAATTTTGCCACGCATATCGGCGAGCAGAGTCTGCAAAGCTGACTCGTTGGCTGTGGATCCCGTAGAGGTTGTCATTCCGGGGGACTGCACGTTCTCCAGTTCGTGGAGACCTGTGGAGTGCTCCAGTACAATGCACTCCTTGCACACCAGGATGCAGCAGGTGCGGCAACTGAACTTGAGCAGCTCCTGTTTGTGTCGGGGGCAGAAGAGTTGTCGCTGCTGCTGTTGCTGCTGCTGTTGTTGTTGTTGTGGGTGCAGTGAACCATAGATGCTATCCTCTCGCTGTTGCTCCTGGGAATTTGCCTGCGCGGCGGCTGCCAGTACAATCTTCGAGAGTTGCGACATAGGCTGCGCCGGCAGCAATTGTTGCTGCTGTTGCTGTTGTTGCGAGTCGAGCTGTTGCTGCTGCTGCAGCATCATGGTCAGCGAACTGGCGTACTTGAACTCATTCGACGCCGGATTGTTGCTAGGCGATCCAACCGACAGCGGAGTGCCAGTGGTGCTCGCCTCAAAACCCTTAATCAGGCACACATTGTGTCCGTTGAAGCAGTGCATGAACTCATGAGCAGTTACACAATTGGCGCACAGGTAGCTCTGGCATTCGAAGCACTTGGCCACCGCATCGCTGCACTTGCTCTTGCAGGCGGTGCAACGTGGCGGAGATCCATTGGCGGATGTGTTGCTCGAGGAGCTGTTGCTGCTGCTGTTGCTTCCCTTGCCCGCACCCACGACCAGACTGCTGATGCCCGAGTTGCCGCCATTGTTTGAGGACTGAAGATTGCTGCCGATAACGCCTGGTCCATTGCTGCTCGCAACGTTGTTGGCGCTGATCACACTGCTGCTGGTACTGCCGCAACCGCTGAGGCCGCTGGTCGAGGAGCTGGACGATGACGAAGACGAGGATGAGGACGATGACGACGAGCAGGATGAAGAGCTGGCCGAAGAGCTGGACGATACGGAGGCCGAAATGGGATGATGGCCATTGATTACAGTCACCTCAGAGCGTGATTTAACGCTGCTGCCGCCCGTGTACTCATCACTGCAGATTGCCGAATCGCTTGCCGGTGGCGATGAACCGCTCAACGTGAGCGGAGAGTCTGATAGATAGCCGGCGTGTTCGTACGATTCAATCGAGTTCGCCCCGCCCCGCATCGAGTCCAGAGATGGTGTCGGTGAGGACGCCATCTTTATGTTGTAAGTGCCGTCGGTGGCTCCGTTTACCTTTAGGAGTAACAGCTGCAAGGAGAAAGAACAAGTGGAGGGATTAATTAAACAATGTAGACAATGAATACATTTATTGGAAAATACGGACTTATAATCTAATCGATTTAAGTTCCCCACAACGAAGGTGAATAATCTTAGCAATGGTTTCAATGCTTCCTGTGCCAACCACGTGTTTTTTTTTCGCCTACTCTCCGCCACTTTCGCCCCTCAAATCGACTGACCCATGAGTCACCTGCGGTCCTTGTCTTTTATCCTTGTGAGTCAGCATTTCCTCCACTTGAACCAAAACGTTGTGGCATTTCCATGGCCCCTCCAAACAAACAAATGTGCCACACCCCACAAACAACGGCCCCTTTTCCTTAGTCATCCCCTTTGTTATCATAATTTGTAGTTAATTGCCTCCTTCCAATCCTGCTTTCATCCTGCTCCATGCTCCATCTAATCCCCCAAAGCGCGACAGCTGTGAACCGTGTTTTATTAAACATTTTCGAAGACGACAGTTGAAAGGTATGTGGCTTGTGTATTCCCCTTGGTATTACTATTTCCCCAGCCCAACAGACTGAATCGAATCAAACTAGGATTCGCGCCCCCACCGAATGCTTTTAAACACAATTCCAATTTCTTACGGCAGAGTGAAGAAGCGGGGCTAAAAGTGAAGCTGTACGCCTGGATAAAAGGACTTTGACCGGGGAGGAAATCGCTGCCCGTCTACATCTACTACCCCCTAACCTTTATCCTTTGCGCGGAGACGGACACAAATGCAATAAACGCACGCACAGACAGACAGACGGACAGGACAGGACAGGACAGGACACCCCGTAATCATAATTTTACTTCCCCTTTTCGCTGCCTTCGCGGTTCGTTGCCTTCGAGAAGGACGGCGAATCTGAAGTTGGGTAGAATGCGAGCAGTAAAAGCAGGGAAAACGAACGGGGAGTTTCACAACAAGCCCCCGTCGCAAAAAAGTAAACAAAAAAAAAAACAAAATAAGGAAAACTGTGGAGCCCCGGAGAAACTTCTCTAGATTTCCAGACCAGGCGAAACTTTCGTCAACAAGAAAGCCAACATAAAGGCAATCCAAGTGAAAGCAAAGAGAGGCAGCTGAAAATCAACCCCGAAAAATGCGCCCAAGGGGGGAAGGTTGTATATGTCAGAGGGATGGGAAGGGTGACTGCAACTGTCTAGACTGGATGTACATTTATCATGCACATACACCCAGACCTAATGCCTTTTCCCAATGCTCCCTAGAAAGTCCTTTCTAGCTCCACAAATATTCACTTTTTCGTCGTGAAGGATATTACTTTGTTTAACTTTGAGGTTAATTGGGTTGCCCAAAATAGCCCTCTAGGCGTAGGTACAGGTATGCTAATCCATTCTTAGAAACATTGGAATAGTAAGTTTGTTACAAATAAAAAGAAGAATACGGAAGGCCATTAAAGGTAAATAACGGTAAATAAAGGTAAATAATTATTTAATTTACAAGAATAAAAACATTTATCTCCAACTTCCAGTTCCTGTGCAAATAATTAGGGACTTCAAATTATAAAGCTAAATTATATTTACAGTTTAGTTGCCGCCTAATCTGAATAGCTATACCAAATATGGGCGCGAGAAATCCCTGATAAAGAGCTGCATATATGAATGTATGTATGTAAAATATATCTACCGGTAAATTTCCAACAAAGGGAAAACTGTGCAACGACGAAAACTAAACGTAAAACTCATTAAACGGAGATAAGCCGACTTACCTTTACTGCTTTGTTGTTGTAGTTTGTTGTAGAATTTTCTATATATTCCAGTTCGTTTCCTGGTTTCCTGATTTCTGCTTGTTGTTGTTGTTTCTCGCTGCTGGTTGCGCCGTGTTGCTGTCTCGCTCTTGCTTGCTACGCAGTCTATATGATAAATTGCGTGGGATGGTTGCCGTTGTTTTGGTTGTTGTTATTGTTGCAGTAACAAGTTGAAACAAATTTGTGTAGCATACTTTCAAGTGCTGTCAGATAATTGCGTCGCGCGCACAAAAGGCTGCAATGGGAAGAGAGAGAAAAATGGTTATTAGGAAGGATAATTGAATGCAAGGTTAATTGAGAGCTCTTGTTTTTGGTTTATTTTATGCATTACAGTGACGTCGTGCGTCGGCAAGGACACTGCAAACTAATGTAATGTTAAAATCTTCGCTAGTTATGTACAAATTGCGTGACGTGAATGCTACGCGGCTCCCTGCAAAACTAACTCTGCGCATAATGCAGCGACCCGGGTAAAGCTCAGGTCCCCGCAAAAGCAGCGACGCCGGCAGTGGCCGCGACAGCGGAGCGACAGAGAGCTGCAAATGTCCTGGGGATTTTCCAGCTCCCAGCAACAACAACTACTCCGCAACTGCAGCCATGCAATGCAATGTCACACTCCACAGACAGTCTGAGAATTTTTTGGCTGCCTGTTAACCGAGCAACTTCCAGAAAGACAGGAAAACAAAGTGGCGAAAAACCCGGGAAAAATCAATACACCCTATTTACGTTTACTAAGAGAGCGACCAACGCGAGACGATTCCCAAAATGAGCGCTCTTTTTGCCGAACTGTTGAATGCCGGCTGCAAAAGCAACAATACAACTGCACACATCACCACCCCCATTGCGCTTATGTTTTAGCAACCCCTAAAACAATATGGCGGCGAGTCACCCACAACAAAATAAATAAAAAGAGGAAACTTCCCCCCAGAAAGAGCAACAATTTTCCACGCCAAAATACACTTTTTTTTGCGCGCGCTACAGGTTGCGTGAGAGAACGAAAGAGAGCGTGGAGAGAGCAGCGAAGAGCGAGTGTCAAGAGAAAAGCGCAACAAAAGCAGGAAGCGATAAACGATAAATACACACAGCAAAAACGTAGCAGACTTTGCGAAAAGAAATTTCATCCCGTGTTGATAAAAGATACATTAAAATAGGAGAGTATATCTTAATGCAAATTTTTTCCCATACTCTAATCAAAAATCAAAATATTCTCTATGCCAAATAATATCGACTTTTATTTATATTACAAAACTGGTTCTTTTCAGTGTACTCTGTGCGCATGTTTTTTTCCAATTTGGGCAACGACCGCATCCAAAAGCAATAACAACCAAACGTTCTCTCGGCCACCAGCCTCTCTCCCTCTGCTTTGCCTATTCCTTTCACTCAGCATTTCTCTGTTCTATGTTGCCGCAGAACTTTCGAGAGGAAGAGAGGAGACAAGTATGCTAGAAATGACGTTGCAGCAGCATCATCGCATTCACATCTCATCAACATAACTGCATAGCGAAAATTTCTGTATACCGACAAAGGCGGCAGCGGAAAAGAGACAAAAGACCCAAGAGGGCGAAGAGCGGAAGAGATGAGGGGAAAATAGCCAGACGACAGGCACATAAATTCGCACACACACATTCAAAAGAAATACAAATTTACACGTGTAAAATAGCGGCATTTTAATGTTGCTTCTGCAACATTACGAGCTGTTGCGAATCGCGGAAAATGAGGGAGGGCAACAAAAAAACAAGCGGTGATCTTCAAAAGGTATCGATCACACCTGAAACGCACATACATGAGCGTAGGAATAAAAAAAAAACCTGACTCATAAATCTACCACCGGTAATTTCAACAAATTAGTTAATAAATACAAGAATAGCACCAAAACGTCACCGTTCAAAGTGGAAACCAAACATAAACATGGGTTTTTTTCTTCATGAACTTCTGAAATACCCTTGAATCACAAAAATTCACTTTACTCTGACTTTATTCTATTATATTAACCTATTATTTTATTTATAGTATAATTGATTAATAAAGTTATTATAATCTTTATGTAAGTAAACCTGCTATACTATATTTAGTTAGGCGTCTAAAATACACACTTCCAACATGTCAAAAGTGCAACACCCCTAATTAGAGCATCAAAAACAATAATTTAGCGTTTCTTGGCGGGGGGAACGAGGGGAATTGATAATGAACGAGTTGTCTATCGATTAGATTAGCAAATTTTGGGAGATAGTTGACTAGTTGACGGAGAACAAACGGAAGAGTGGTAAAACGGTTCGGGCCAAATCAAACTGACAGTTGGTATTGTATATCATGACAAGATTAATATCATTTGGGGCCACGAGTCCATCAGAAGAATGGAATCGCCTCCACTTTTCGAGAAGAGGGAGTGGAGCTCAATGTCTGTGCCATATGTTTTACTTAGCAGTATTTTTTTTTTTTGGTGGATGGATGGAAGTGTAGCAGGGGGTGTACGGACAAATTCCAGACCGCTTGTAAAAGTGTTTAAAAATAGAGCGGGCTAATAATCAGAAATGCGAGTGCAGTGCACTGAGGGCGTGCCCGAACACCCTGCCGCCCTCCTCCCACCATAATTAAGCACGAGAAGAAAAGAAGAAGAACCGAGGGACGGCGGAAGAACGAATAAGAATACAAGAAAGGGAGCAAAGCGAAGCGGAGCTAAAGAACCGACGTGGTTACCCCATGTGAGAAGTGGAACAAACTGCGCACAGGCATTACTAATGCAAAACAATTTGTACAAGATTATAAATTTCATGGCTCAGAAGAACTGAAGAGAAAACAAAGCGAGGCATTGCGATGTGCTGCTGATGACGATGATTATGGAAAAAATAATGATCGGGAACAAGAGCGCGCAGCACCAAGTTCAAGCCAAATCAAGATGGTGTGTGGGAGAAAATAGGGGGTGCTGACTGTACGTGAAACAACAGTGGAACGCTCCTATCGTGAACTTAGAACCAGTCATCGATGGTGCACCCTACTGTACAGTGCTTTACATCTTTGAAAAGACTTATGAGAATTTTAGACGATTTTATGAGGCTTCACTGTAATTCCGCAAAAATGCATAAACCCACAAAAACAACTACAAAGAGATGGGGCTAGAGGAGGCAGGGCGTTCGTTCTGGTTGTGCAGCAAAATAAACAAGGCTGTGTTCAACTTCCATGCATTCCCCTGCGGAATGTTTTTGGGGTTGCAACTGCAGCAGAGTTCAATGGTACCAAAAGCAGCAATAGCGGCAGCAAAAACAAAGGCAATTACCATGACACACACACCCACTGCCAACAGTGGTGGGCATAATATTGTGCGGTGCGTATGTCAAAATGCAAAATAGTCCCAAGTTTTAATAGAAAAATAGATTTACACTTGTTTACGATTTATCGAACAGTTGAATGGTCTCTATACATGTTTAATATTAAAAGCTAATGAGAGCGAATCTCGTTTTAAAATAATATATAAATTACTTTGCAACATTCAGCTGTATATGGTGCTCTTGCAACCACTTAAACATCATTCAGTGATTTAGTCCCAATATTCTGACCGCAACTTTATGTCGAGGATACAGACGTACTCAAATGCAGCGAAAAGTAAAAGAAGCCCAGCACAAAGAGCAAGCCATAAAACAGAACAAAGAAACTACCTTTACCTGCTTGACAGGCACACAAATCCACAAATACATACACACACTCTTCTAAGCGAGACAGCAGCAAAAATGCCGTCGCTCGGCAGATAAAATATCCGTCCCGATCCCAATTCCAATCTTCATCCCATCCTACAGCGACCATCCCATTCCATTCGCATCCTCGATTTCATCGCAAAGGCACCGCCAGCATCACGACCGCAGCTGCCTTGGTTTGATGCAAATTACGCTACAGTAGATATTGGCAAAGAGCAAATGTTTTTAAGATAGGATCTGGATATCAATATTATCATGAATCTTCTTCTTTTGATGTTAATCATTGTGAACGAAAATTCGGTTAGGATTGGAAAGAACAAAGTATTTCAAAAAGTCTAATCCGATTAATACCACCATTGGTTGGTATTAGAATCTTTTAATCCTTTATCATGTCGTTGCTCCTCGTCTTCATCTTATAACTTAGCATATGTAAACTTTTATTATTGAACGGATGTAATTTCATATCTCCAGTCTTTATATTGTTTTGCGTTTCGTGAGCTAGGTAAGACAAGTTGACTCAAGACAAGTGACAGGGAAGGGGTACTGGAATGTATCTCCTGTTCTTGCCTAACTATTTTACTGTTTTCCCTTGTGAATTTCGTCGAATTCTGCGACGATTGCTTCTCTGGTATTTTTTTGTTTTTGGGTTTTTGTTGAATTTTTTTTTATCAGACGACGCCAGCGATGCGTCAGCAGCGAAGCGACCCCCAAAGCAGCAGCTGCTGGTGAATGAAATTGACTTGACGCATTTTATTGAAGGAGACAATGGGCGAAAATCCAAGAACAACAAAATCTGCACAAGAGAGTTTTATTGTAGTCGCGCGATGCATGGGTGGCGAGGGAATGAAGGAAGAGGTAAAGCAGAAGAAGAAGAATAGCAGCATCCAATTTAGCAGAGGGTCCCGAGATCCCAGACGCTCCTCTCCTCTGCCTCTTTCACACTCTCCGCTCGCTCTTCTCCACGGGCCGTTCTCCCACGACCATCCATCTCCTTCTCTTTCCCACTCGCATCAAAGGCCCCGCAGGTCAACGGCGTCGTCATTGCAGTTCTTGTTCTTTTTTCGTTTCTGTTGTCTGTTCTTGTTTTTTTTTTCATTCTGCACAACATTTTTCTTTCTTACTGCGCTTTGTAGTGTCTGTGGTTCGTTAGTTGCCGCTTCTTCCCCCACTCTCCTGCTGCACTGTGAGCGAGGGCGAGCGAGATGGCAAGTGTCTGTGTGTCCTGCACAGTGGTGGTAGAAAATATCGACGCAACCTTGCACAGGTACAGTGTCGGCTGGGAATATTCCATTCCATTCAGAATTTTGGTCAAGTAAAACGAAATACCATATAAGGACTTTCTATGTAGATTCGCGCACTCTTTACTTCAAAATAGTCGAGAGCAAACTCACTTCCTTTGTTTTTTTCCAAGGTTAGATGTGAGAGCAAACTGTATTTCCAAGTGTGCAAAAGATCAAATTAACTAAAAGTATCTACAAGCTTAAATAGGCCCTAAATATTTCACCTCATAAAGGAAGTTTAAACGCAGATGCACATGCCATCGTCTTGTGGTGCAACATCATCTAATCAATTGGAACGTGTTCTCTGTACGCCTCATTTTCGTGTTAACTTTCGATAAATATTTGCTATCTACTTTAACATTTTCAATTAGAGATGTACCAACTTCGGGTTGCCTGCGTTATCTATTACGTGGTGGTAAGCAACGCTCTCTGATAATGAAAACTCGCACATGAACCCAAAACAAAGCAGAGCAAAACACAACGAAATTGGTACGACAAAGATTGGCGGGGACAGAAGAGGGAAGAAGAACGACCCCGACCGAGTTCTAGAAAATCTCAGAAAGTAACAAAACAGCACAGGAAACGCATTTACACAAGGCGTTCGGGTTGCGATGGCGAATCGATTGGAGATGGCCCAAATCGCTGTTGATAAAAGAAGGATCGTTGTCAATTGTATCTGAATTGTAAATCAGAAAATCTTCAAAGCAGCTGGTAATCTACAGTGATCACTGGGCGAATGCGAATAAAAGTGAATTAGATCAGACTTGTAAGTCTTTAGGTAAACCCAAGAAGATTACTTTCGACTGCTCCAAACAATACAGTAACGAGCTAGAAAAACAAGGAAAAAAACATAAAATTATAATTGTTCAACCCTTCTGTTTGTTTAGGGTACAGTTGTACCTATTTATAAACAGTAAATTCTCGAGTTTTCAAAAAGGTTGCCCGAGCTGGTGTTTACGATAAAGTATAAAGTGTAAACTAGTGCAAAAACTAGTGCAATTTTATGATTAATTTAAACAATCTTCTTTTCTGTTGCTAGCAGCATGCTTTTGCATTTTTTAATCAAATAAATATCTGGCCGGGGTCCTTTCTAATTCCCGCTTCCGAGTAATCACTGCACACAATCAGTTCGACGCAAAATATAAAGCCCGGCGACAGCTTTTTTAATCAGTAAGCGTAGTTTTTTATTTCTTAGCTCTGCTGGCGACGCAAATCGAGCGTGAAACAAGACACATGGAGTAAATAGCATTCGATATGTTATGTTTCGTCTTTCCGTTCTGCTCGTATCCATATCCACATGCTTGTACGCCAAACCCCAAATACTGGACCCAGAGACACAACACAGATAGGAACAAATTTGAAACACGTTTTTAGATTTTGGTTTCGGTTTTGTTTTCGCCTCTTGTGTTTTTGCTTTCGGCGTAAATAAAACAGGCACTCACTAACTCACTCGAACCGGCAGTTCGTATATTAATGAGAAGCCCCAAGCGTGGTTTGCACGTCGATCAGTCTGTCAGTCTACAGTGATTAAGTTTAAAGAACATTGCCGTAATAATTTTGGTTTAAAATACACACAGAAACAAGAAAACAAACTCGTGTTTTATTCTTCCGCATCGCAGCGGCAACAGCAACAACAAATGCAATAACAATAACGATATCCACAACAATACCCATGAACACAGTCGCTGCCGACGCGAATCGAATGTTGTTGGGGAATTGTTTGAACAGTTGTGTCGCGATAAATAGGCTCGACTTTCGGACTTTTTGGCCGGGGGAAGGTCGTCGCGCATTGGAGTTGAAGGAAGTGTGCACACCTCTAGGCTTCAGAGGTTGATAAACCATTTCATCATTATCAGATTATTGTTTGCTCTTGCAAATACAGTGGTTATTGACCAGGGGAATATACAGAATAGTATTCCGCAGAAAGAGAATATGAAAGCAAAGTTAAGGTCGAGGGGATATGTACAAGCGAATTTGTAGTATTGCACAAACTGAAAAAATATCTTAGATTTTCTACATTTTTCACTCTTATTTTATTTATGTCTTTGGCGAGCATCAACATTACACTTTTACACCAACTGCTGGCCGTGACTGTGGAGAGCAGACTGTGGCGCAGAGCTAAATAAGAAATGAGATAATAATAACAAAAGCGTAGAAACGTAGAAGTTAATGCAAGCAAATAACAACAATGCGCGCGGACGTCGAAAAGAACAAACACACATACACAAACACGCTCATAAACAAACGCCAAAGGAGGCGAAGACCAGGAGGGGGAAAAGGCAAGAATAAAATGTTTTGTTGCATTGCAACAAACAGCAACAGCAACAATGCAAGTGATGCGCCGCCAGAAAGAGATAGATGCACGAGCAAGAGGAAGCGCAGCAGGAAAAAGGCAGCACCAACACACTGTCACTCACTCACACAGGCATACATACAGTCACGTACGCGATTCTAAACAAGTTGATGAACTCTACGGCATCGGTGGAAGAAGAAGAATGAGCAGCAAAACTAAACAATTTGTTTCTGGTGCTTTTGTTCGCTTGTATACTGAGTTAACATTTATTTGCTGCAGATATGTATATCTTGTAGCATACGTACATAGGCTAGGTATGTGTATGTTTCTGTTGCACTTAGATTTACTTAATATTCCACTAGTATTAATACTTTATATTGCTTCTTTTCGCACAGTTCACACGCACGCACACACACTAGCAGCAGCAGTAGTAGTGTATTCTCTCTGAACGCGACGGGAAGTGAACGCGAACAAGCGCCAAACTGTTGTTTATCCGGCGAGTGTTAAGAACTGAATGAGAATGAACCAGCATGGCGAAGAAGAATTTTACAAGACGCGGAACGAGGAACGGAAACGAACGGGAACGGAACGAACGAACCAAGCCGACAAAAGCGGCCAGCCGAAAAAACTCACTCAACCAGTTTTAGCCAGCGGGAGAGCGAGAGAGACAAAGAACCAGCGAACGGGACCGAGAGAGAGCGGGAAATCTAGTTTCTGCAGAACGCCACGGGGAATGGATTGGCAATTGGAACGGGTGTTTGTATGCATGTACATACCTACATACATGCGGCGATGAGACTGACCTCTGACAACCTCCTACACTCGCACACGTACATATGTATGCGGCATATGTACTCGAACAGAACATAAATTGCGCGAGGGAGCAGTGCACTCCAAGTATTCCGGGCTCTGTATGTACATATGCGAGTGGGAGTGAGCTGCACTTACAAAGAGAGCGGCAAAGGAGACGGCGGCGATGAAGTCGGAGAAGAAGAAGCACGAACGAAGAACGAAGCGCAGCAGAAGAGCCCGAAAAAGGGCTACAAAGAGCGGAAGCAGTGGAAACCGCGCCACTGGTCGTGGGGTAACTTGTACTATCTAGCCATTTTTTGGGGGCTAAGCCCCATGCATAGAACCAGTGCAGTGAGTCAAAAGATTATCATCCGCGTTTATTTTCGGGTTTGTTTCGCAATAAACGATTATTTGTATTCGCATAAACTCTGATTTCGCACAAGTGTCATCAATTGAATGGGAACCAGAACTGGAAATGATTACAGGTCTCGTTTTTTTTTTTAATATGGGCTTCCAAAATTTTCATTCTTTTGAGTTTCGGAACATTTTGTTTTCCAATGAATTTTGGAATTTGTATAATTAAAAATCAGAAAGGAAGCTAGTTTCAGCTAGACGAAACCATTGTTTATATTTAAAAAATCACTGGCGTATGCCGAATTAGAATGCATTATATTATCACTTTTTTGATATGATAAAGTAGTCCGATTTTAATTAAATTAAAACTAAAATTACATATTTTCAAATAGTTTGTGTATACCAAATTAGAACACCGTATGATTCAAAACCACCAAGGTAAATTTGTTTTCACACCCACTTTTAAGCCAAACTTGACTCGTAATATGTGTGTTTCGTACAGAGAACGAAAGACCCAATGATCAAGACCAGAAATCATTGGCTTTGTGGTAAATAGTAGATGTCTAAACCTGTGTATAAGCAAGTTCAGCTTTTTATGGTCATTACCAACTAGGCTAGTTTACAACTGGTGACTTTTCCTGCTATATAGCGCTGATGCAATAGGAGCTTGTGAAAGAGAGAGAGAGATGGGGAATGGGAATGGGAATGGGAAGGAAAGGAAAGGAAAGGGGGCAGGTAAAAGTCTGCGCGCTTGCGTCATGTGCGTTTTCAACGTTTTCAACGTACATAATATTCCGATCACAAGAAAAGAATAACGTGAAATGGCAGCGGCAGGCGTCGACTTCTCTGCCGCAGCGATACGTTGCGATGCGATACGTCCGGGGACTTTGGAGAATAAACCAGTCTAGAAACACCGCTCGGCTCTATAATTATGCTGCTTGTTGTTCGAGAGTATGTTTGTGTGTGTATACAACAATCCATGCATACCAACACCACTAAATACACCTATGGATGGATGTATACTATAGTGGCTGCCACAAAGGGCCTTAAACTTTGTTTAAAGTCAAGGTCAGTGATTTCTTGTGCGCCAATTGCGATGCTATCGCATCACTCGTGAGGCTGCGTGACTCACACACTGACGCACAGAGCCACCAACCCACGGATTTAAATTTCTTTTCGGTACCAGAATCCAGATTTCTAGTTCCATTACGATATTCATTTCATAGTTATTTTTATATTAATGCGACATGTGGGATTTAAAAAACCATTTAAGTCTTCCTTAGAAAGAACAGGTGAAAGATTTTCTCTTCCCTCACCGCATTTTCATACCTCAGTTAGTTAACTTAAATGAAGATACTTGAGTTTTTCATAAATATCCTTAAAATCATACCCCTAGGGTATTTAAAATATTCGATACCCTCTGTAACCTACCTACCATTGTCATATTCACTCTTGTTTAGCCCGCCGCAATTCCACGAAGCGATGGGTTCAAGTGGCTTTCTGGGATTGGAATGGGAAGATAATGGTGCTGCTGCTGCAGGAAAACAAGTGGAATAGTGGAATATGGCACGGGCACAAGATCGATATGTCCATATTGTATATATCTGTAGCCATCTCTGTCGCGCCGCCAGAGCCACGACTTTTGTCCTTGCCGGCGGTTCATGAACCTTCGACTTCACTCCTCTGACGAACGACGTGCTTAAAGTAGCGAAAAGATACGGCCGCAAAAAATCCAACAAATACAAAAGAGCGCAAAAAGAAAAAAAAACTGCCAGCCCGCCAATGGCAAAGAAAAAACAATTACGCCAAGCGTTGAAATACATATATTTTTGCTACGACCAGAAATACAGTCAAGCCTCGCAAAAAATGCTATTCATCTGCCACAAGGCGCATTTGACAACGAACCACGGAACCATTCAAACATAGAATTGTACTAGCAGCAAAGAGCCATTTTAAAGAGTTTTGTTTAACAAACAATCATGTGTGCGCACATGTAAGTCATAAAAACGTTGGACTTGCAGTAAAATTTATGCGCAAACTATAATATTTGGGTTACCATAATTTAATGACAATTGTAAAAATTTGCTGTGGGCATCTAAAGTGAACCTTGGCACAAAATAAAAACTAAATAAATTGCCAACTCATAATATTTTTAGGTTTGTCAAGTCTTCTTACTGAGTATAAAAATTAAACATTTAGTCAACTTTATATTAAACTCAAATGGGTAACAGCAAATGCAGCACGACTTTTAAAATAGCTAATACTTAAAGTTGGTTTGTTGTTAAAACAGCCACTTAACATTTTTATTATCTAAATACCGAAAATCGTTTAAAAAAAAAGGTTGTTTTTCAAAGTGGGAAGAGCATAAAGATATTAAGATGTTTTCTCAAACATTTATTAATAACAACATTTTGATTTAAATGAAAAGGTGTTGACATCTGAATTAGAATGAGCGGAATAAATTCGGAGTGGTACATTTCTTCGGATGGATGGAGGATTACATTAGACCTCGACACCGGAACGTTCATTAGCCGACCAAACGACCGACCGACCGACCTCAGCCTCAACTGTTTTATTGCCGTATTGACAGACAATTCAATCCAGCGCGTTTCAATAACCCGGCAGTGCTAATCTATTCCATGGGTGAGAGTGAGGCGGCTGCTTGGGGGGAAGGGGGATGGCAATCGAGCGATCGAGCGATCCCTTTTAGCAGCTGTCACAAGAGCAGCAACAACAACAACAACTACTGCCGCCAGATGTTTCCCTTGAACGGCGGAGAGGGGAAAGCCCAGCCCATAAAGCAACCATATAAAATACAACGATCACATATTTGTTATGGCTCTTTCAATAATTTTTGGGAAAGACGTTGAGCTGGAACAAAATGTGACACTTGAAACCGGAAATTAGCAGCAGCAGGCGATGCAATGCAGCTGTCGCTCCCTCTCTTTCCCTCGCTCCTGCTCTCGCCCCGTCTCTCTCACACGCTTCGATGCCAGGTGAAGCCCGTCTCTTTCACCCGCTCGAACTGTGCACATACACTAATCGAATGATTCGACGATCGAGCCTCCTCTCCTACAGCAGGAAGTGGTGGAAATTCTGAAAGTGTTGCATGTTCTTCTCTCATCTATGAGTAATTTGTCAGTTCCCTTGTCACTACTAATGAACGGGTTTATGAACAGGATTACAAGCAGTTAGTTACACCGTTTGGTTCCGGAACATGAGCTCCGTTTGCATGGTCTAATGAAAGCCCTCTTGAGCGAAGAAGAGACTAAGCTTTCTTGACGGTTGTTTTTATCATCATATAAGAAGTAGCTTACTTGACAAAAAAATATCGATCAATACACCATTCTATTTACAGCTTTAATAAAAATTGCTAACCTTTCAAAATACAGAATACATACAATTCTTAGCAAATACCGAGAACTTGAAAAATGTTTTTTCTTTGCAATTCAAATTCGACAGGATCGGAGTAAGTAACTTAAGCCACTTGGCCCGCATTTCGTGGGGCATATAGTAAAATTGTTGTTTTATTTATGAGTCGAACTAATGTCCCGTCAGTTGACTAAGGACAACGCCAAGAAATAAAAAATAGTTTTTAGGAGAAATAGTTTCACGACTTTATTCTTTGGATCTCAGCTTAAGACTAAAAATCAAATGCAAATTGGATTGAGGAGAAGCCTCAGTATTTGAACAATATTTGTATTTCGGGAGAGCCTCGCTCTTGGGTTCTTAAGATTAGGTAGCGTTGAAAGAGGGCAGTCAAATCTGCTTAGGTCAGGCTTTAGGATGTTTACAAGAACGGCTGCGCTGCCAAAGATAAACGAATGCTGCGCAGCTGGGATACGTTATGGAAAATTACTAGAGTGCATTACTGATTTCTTTGAAATAATGGAAGTGGCTGGTTTGGACCACCCAAATACGTCACTCCCCTTCCCTTAAAGAGAAGCCTATACTTGGGCTGGGATTGATGGATATAGTGTGGGAAATGGAGTTTCTTCTATTTCTGTTTGTTGTGGTGTGTTTTGATTTTGATTTTTTCTTATTTTAAGTTTTGCATACAGCATCATAAATGGTTTAAATGATACATATCTTAAATATGAGTACAACAAAATTAGTGCGATTATTACAATGATCATTTGTATGTAAAGTGTAATATTGTTCTCTGAAATCATCTCAACAATGTCGTTGTGTTTTACAATTTTTATTTTTGTTATATTAAGTGGTGTGTATAGTGGTGTCAAATCTATTTCTGGTTCTAACAGATTTTCACTTAAAATTATATTATTGATTTCTATTTTGCATTGCGTTACTCTTATCATTTTGTTTCCTTCTATTTTTATTTTATTAATTGAATTTTGGCAATTTTGGTTAAGAATTGTTTGGGTTAAGTTCCAGGTTACAATTGTGTTTGGTTCTATGTATTTTATTATTTCGTTCGTGTGTACTGGCTTAAAATTACAAATTGGATTTAAGTGTTTAATAATATTGGTGACACATTCATTTTTTACTTCTTTATTTTCGGTATTATAAACTTTATTTTCTTTTTCAAAATATGATTGTGTGTCTGTGTAATCTAGCTGATAGCCGTTGGAGTCTGGGTAAGGAATTATTTTAATTGTGCTTATTAGTGAAAGGTAAATGGGTATGTGGGATATGATTAATACTTGGTTATCATTGTAGTTAATCCAAGTGGATGTTTTAATGTTCAAAATGTTTTGGCTGTTCACATTTTCAAGTTTGTCGTAGTTTAGTAATTTGGGGTTAAACAGTCCAAGTCTGGAAAGCTGCATAGCCATTTCCAAATCTTCTATGTATTCCGTAAACTGCATTAGTTCGAACAAAAGACTGTCAATGATGGTGTGGTTATTTTTGCATTCCGTCATTTACCAATCGTATGGCGTCGTTGAGTTCATGTAATTTTACTGAGTTATGGACGTTGATTTCAAGTTTTTTCTGTATTTCGACTCGATCATTTTCATCTAGTGTTCCAAATAGGTATTTAAAACCTGAACCCACAATGTTAATAAGACCCCGTTTGTTTCTATGTTTCAGGGTTATTCCGGCTAGTTCTCTTTTTATTTTATTGTATAAAAAATTGATCTGGGGTGCATGGTAATCGGTTCGTAGTCTTTGCTCAAAATAGTCAACCACGATGTCTATTTCAGTTAAATTGATTTTTAAGGAGTGATGTTCAAAGGAGGATGGTATCTGTACTGGCTTATCAGAAAAAGGAGATATCCGTGGTTGGTGTCAATATTATTAATTTGAATTTGTTGTCCATGAACAGCTGTGATCAGTATAAACAATAGTGTTATCGGGTACCAGGTGCCTGTGAAATTGAGAGTTTATTATTTTTCTTTTGTTTTTTGAATTGTGTTTTGTAGTAGTGCGTAACTCTATTTCTATTAGTGATTTTGTAATGGTCAGGGTCTGTCTGTTCTACATTTTTGGTTGGTTTAAATGGGTTTTCTAATTTGCCTTTCTGTAGTGGACCTTTTCTGTAATTAGTGTCAATATTAAATTCCTGTCTGTCTTCATTTATTTTGTCTATTTTCTTCTCTTTAATTTTTTGAGTGTCTAATATGGGATGCCCAGCGTATAAGAAAATTTGAGCAGGTGTCTGTCCAGTAGTGTCATGTTTAATTTTATGGTTGTATGTGTAGAGGATTGTTTCTATCTTGCTTAATTTTACTTCTTCATCATCAGATGAATTGATTATACGAATTTTTTCATTTATTGTTTTGTGTAATCTTTCGACGTCTGCTACCCCGTTTTTTGCTGTATTGAGCTGTAATTCGACTTCTTCTTCTTCAAGCCATCGCTTTAAAGCTAAACTGGAGAAAGCTCCGTCTCTGTCTGCCTTTAATAATTTGGGTTTACCTAGTTGATTAAAAATGCGCATTAATGCGTTTCTGCATTCTATCCAATCCTTAGTTTTAATTTGCTCAAGTGTAGCGAATTTAGAATAAATATCAATGCAACTGATGTAATGTTTTCCCTCAGATGAATAAATATCTACTACAAATTTTTCTCGGCAATGTTCCGGGTTGGGTGTGATTTTTAAAGGCATTTTGGTGTTTCTATGTTCTGTTTTGGCCAAATTGCATATGTTGCATTCGTTTATTATATTCTGAATTAATAGTTGGCTATTTGGAAAGAAGTGATTTTCTTTAAATAATTTTGTCATTTTCTGTATACCAGGGTGTAAAAGTTTTTCATGTGATTGAAGTATGATTTCTTTGAATTCGGCGTATGAACCAACGTTCTTTAATAGGAAAAGACTGCGAATTACTTTTGTGTAGGTGGTATTAACAATTTCTATGTGTGCTCTTTGAATAATTTCAAAATCTACATCGCTCTCAATATAAATGGTAATGTTTCTATGGATAAAGTGATCGAGTAAAATTTGTTTGGCCTTTTCAAGTGTCATTACATCATATTGAATTGTGGTAATGGAGTTACCGAATATTTTTGAATGCTCTACTTTATTTTTATCGGATTTAATAAAGATTATTTGTTTTTTGAAATAATTTATTGGTTTTTCTGTTAAATGAATAAGGTTGCTATTGTCCTCTTCTGCACTATGTTGAGTAGCTTCACTATGATGATTTTCTTCAATTTTAATTCTTGATAATGCATCGGCAACTGAATTTTCTTTCCCTTTAATATAATCTATTTTAAATTGGTATTCGCTTAATCTAACTCTCCATCTTTCTAACTTAGCATTCGGTTCCTTTAAGTTATGAAGCCATCTAAGAGGTTGATGGTCACTGGCAATGAGAAATTGTCGTCCTAGTAAATAATGTCGAAAAGTTTTTGTGGCCCAAACTATGGCAAGTAATTCTTTTTCGATAGCACTGTAATTTAATTCGTGATCGTTAAGTGTTCTACTAATAAAAGATATAGGATGACCGTTTTGAGAAAGGACAGCCCCGAGGGCCAAGTTACTTGCATCTGTGGTTAAAACAAATTTCTTTTCAAAATCAGGTAATTGTAAAATTGGGTCACGAATTATCAAAGCCTTAAGTTTTTCGAATGCCTCTATGTACTCAAGTTTTTGTGTATCTATCTTTGCTCCTTTTTTTAAGTAGCTGGTCATGGGTTTTGCTATGTCTGCGTAATTTGGAATAAATTTGCGATAATAACCTGTTAATCCAAGGAAAGCTCTTATCTCTTTTACTTTTGTCGGAATTGGGTATGAAACTATGGCTTTAACTTTAATAGGATTTGGTTTAATACCATCAGGGGTAACTATGTGACCAAGAAAGTTAGCTTCCTTTTTTAAGAACTCACATTTGTCTAGTTGCAATTTTAAATTTGCATCTGCAAGCTTTGTAAAAACTAATTGTATTGAATTTAAATGTTCTGTAAGGGATGTTGAAAAAATTATAATATCATCCAGATACACCAAACAGTGTTTGTTAAGCAACGGTCGAAGGATATTATTCATGCACCTTTGAAAAGTAGCGGGTGCATTCCTAAGGCCAAATGGCATTCGAAGGTATTCGTAATGACCGCTTTTTGTGGAGAATGCAGTTTTAGAAATTGATTCTTCGTCCATTTCTATTTGATGAAATCCCTTTGCCAGATCGATCGTTGTAAAATATTGGCATTTACCCAGTTTGCCAAGAATTTCGTCCATATTTGGAATTGGATATCTGTCAGGTATGGTTATTTCATTTAGCTTTCTATAATCAATTACTACTCTGTACTTATTTACGCCAGAAGCATCCGGTTTCTTTGGTACGACCCAAGTAGGACTATTGTATGGAGAATTACTTTCCCTAATTAATCCCTGATTCAGCATTTCCTGTACTTGGTTTTCTACTTCGATTTCGTGTGTTTGCGCAAGTGGGTATTGTTTCGAATAAATTGGGGAGTTATGTGTTGTATTTAGTACGTGTTTAATTGTATTTGTAAATGTTAATTTCTCTCCCTCCTTATATTCAAGATTTCTAAATTTATTTAACAAGCCTTTTAACTTAAAAGTTTCCTCCTGATTTAGGTGATCTAATCGAAACTGTGAAAAATCTAATTTTTTTATTGATTCCTGATCTGAGCTTGCAATTGATTCTGGTGTCCTTTGGATATACAAATTTTGGTTTCTTTCGGATTCTGAAGTAATTAATTTGTATGTTTGATCAAAAAGGGTAACTGTATCATTTTTGTAATTAATAACTGATTGAGCATTTTTCAACAATTTTCTGCCAATTAGCATATCGTAATTATTAGAAAATCTGTGCACATAAAATGGTTCGGTTTTTTTGAAAATACTATTTCTGGGTAACATAATCAAGTCGTTCAAGGTAATAGGGCCATTTGATGTTAAAACTTCACATCTACTATTTTGAATGGGAAGACAAAATATATTTTCATTGATCATATTAATTGTTGATCCTGTGTCTAGAAGGCATTTGTATGAGCGCCCTTTGTATACTATTTTTATGTATTCGTATTTTCCGGGGCTGTTAACCGAAAATTTTCGTTTAGTTCAGAATTATTTTGGTTTTGTTTGTTATTAATTTGTACAGATTGGACTTGTTGTTGCCCTTCATTAATGAAGCTATGATTTTGATACGGATTGTATTGATTTTGGTTAAAATACTGTTGCTCGTAATAATTAGGTTGGACTTGTTCGAATTCATGCGCGTCTTGGAATCTAATTTCGTCAATAGACATTTTAGTTTGTTCACTGTCCGATGGTCTTAGTCGTTTAGTAATCGGGAAGTTAGTATTTTTATATGTAGAGGGTTGTTGTAGTCGAGGGTATGTGTTTCCTCTAAAATGCGTTGTTTGGGGAAATTGGGCTTTGTTGGGATATTGTTGGAAATGATTTTTTTGAATAATGGGTTGTGGGTTTATGTATTGGTTGGGTCTGAAATAATTAGGTGCGTGCCACATGGGTGGGTTGTTAGTTATCTGCTGTGTATAGCTAGGTCTAAATGGTTGAATGTATTGATTAAAATTAGGTTGGAAGGGTTGGGAATATTGTGAGTAACTTGGTCGATTTTGAGTTTGAACATTTGTATTGAATTTTTGTGTTTTCGAATTCCGGTTAGAATTTGAATTTTTATTACGATATTCTGGTTTTTCATAAAATTCAAAATTAATGTGTTCTTCATAAATTCCCTCATTTTGTGCAATGGTAATTAAGGATCTTAAGTCTGTAATATCGTGATGGGCTAAAATAGTGAATAATTGTATTGGTAGTTTCCTTATCAGTATCTTAATAGATTCTTTAATACCCTGAATATAAATAAGAAAATCCGATTGGTTACCTTCCAGGTGTAGTTTCGAAATTAGTAATTGACGTCGTCTCTCCGCTTCTTCGCAGAATGCTCTTAGGCTTCCTCTGTATGGTGTCTCCCTGAAGTTCTCCAGAAGTTTGTAATTTGGTGTTTGAATTTTAAATTCCGCGATGAGTCTTGCTTTAAGGGTAGGCCAATCTTCGATGTTCGGAAGTCCCAAAGATCGTGTAATTTGTCCGTCCAAGTTCCTTTCGATGGCTCCCAGTAGAATCCTCTGTTGTCGGACATCATTTGTTTGGTAGAGCGAAATTACGTAATCCACTCTGCTGATAAAGGTGTGAAGGGTTTCTGGATCACCCTTGAATGGCATAATGTCTTTAAGCTGCCGACGGGCTTCGGCAAGGTTTATGTCGCTCAGCGCAATAATTGGTTGTGACATTTTTATTGTAAAATTTTTAACTTTTGTGTTTTATTTTTTTGTTTTGTTTCGGATTCAATGTTATTATTATTTTTAAGCTTTCTAGTTTCACTTGTTTGTTTTTTTTGTTTTGTAAATTTTTGTGTTGTATTATTAAAATTCTATATTGTTTTAATTTTTTATTTTTATATGTTGGTTTTAAAACTTAGTTGCCTTTGGACTTAATATTTTTGTTTCGTATTTCACTTCCACTTATTATTGGATAACCGAATTGGAATTATAATCCAAGTTGAAGAGTTTTCACGAATTTATTTTGGGAGATGTTTCGAGCACTGGACTATAAAATTTAACTTATTTTCCACTCGAAGGTTCTTTTTTTTCGGATACTTTTGTATCCTACCGACTGCGCCAGTAAAATTGTTGTTTTATTTATGAGTCGAACTAATGTCCCGTCAGTTGACTAAGGACAACGCCAAGAAATAAAAAATAGTTTTTAGGAGAAATAGTTTCACGACTTTATTCTTTGGATCTCAGCTTAAGACTAAAAATCAAATGCAAATTGGATTGAGGAGAAGCCTCAGTATTTGAACAATATTTGTATTTCGGGAGAGCCTCGCTCTTGGGTTCTTAAGATTAGGTAGCGTTGAAAGAGGGCAGTCAAATCTGCTTAGGTCAGGCTTTAGGATGTTTACAAGAACGGCTGCGCTGCCAAAGATAAACGAATGCTGCGCAGCTGGGATACGTTATGGAAAATTACTAGAGTGCATTACTGATTTCTTTGAAATAATGGAAGTGGCTGGTTTGGACCACCCAAATACGTCACTATATACATATATATTTTTGGGTCACTTTTCAAGGTTCGAGGCCGATGGTTGGATCTCGGTTTTCAACGCCTACCATATCCCCTTACATTAAAGCTAATGAGGGCACTTCATTGAACTCTCTTCTGTCGTCTTTCTTTCTTCCATCTTCGGTGTCTTCCCGCTGTGAATGTGCACTTTTTTTCGGTATTGTTTTTTGCACTGACCTCATAATTCGCATTAAACTAATAAGCGAAGACGACGCCCCCTCAGGAAATTTCAATCAGCTTGTTGAAATCCAAACTTAAGTTTTGGCTTTTTCCGTACTGCTACCCTTTTTCTGTGTATTTTTGCTTCTCTTTTGATCAGATTCTCGGAAAGTTCACGGTTTGGTCAAAGTGTTGCGAAAAAATATTGTTGTGAAGGGGCGAGATACTTTTAACTAGAAGCGAATGGCGAAACTGAAACCGAAAAAGAGAGATGGTTCCTCAAAGCGACAGCGACATTCTGAAAATGACATTAGTTTGAACATATTAAATAAAAACGTTAACACAGCAGACATGGAAACCCACCAACGGCAAAAGTCAACGAACGGCTAAAAAATTCACGAACTTGAAAAAGTGTGTAGCTAACGCCGACGTCGACGCAGGCAGAACGGCGATGTCAATAAACCAACTAACCGGCGACCTGCGGACCATGAATAGACAAAAAAAAAAGTTATAAAAAAAAAGACAATAACGCGCAAACTTGTTGCTGTCGCTCTACAACCAAAAAAACAAGGCATTAATATAACAAAAATGGAAATAGAATCTGTGATTCCATCAACCAAATCTCTTGATAAATGTCCTGTATCACTTATGCAACGAACTCCAAACGGAAGTTGAATCCACAAGTCTAAGCTGTATAATCGAGTGTCCCGACAGAAAAATATCCTGCTGGTTTATCCAAATGATATGAATTTTGGTATGTGGACAGGAAGTAGATGAATAAACGATTTCTCCTTTGATCGTAAGCCCCTAGCTTTAAAACTTTTCTCTTTAACAGACTTTCGAATTTCGATAATAAAAATACCATTTTTATAGTATCCTTTTATGTACCTTTGCACGAACACAATATACCCTCTAAAATTTACGAGTGCCGGGTATAAAAGATAAATAATAACAGCATTAGCACATGTTTCGCATTTGGTATGTGTGGGGTCTCTCTCTCTCTCTCTATCTCTCTCCAAGCAGCCATCTCCCTCTAAAGGGGCGCCCGCATGGCATACAAATGAGAAGAAGAGGAGCTACTCCAGACATCAGACGCGTACGTGAGATATGATGAATAACCCGACGTCCGTCCCTCTTCCGCCTGCCCCATCGTGACCCATCACTCCATTGAGCTCCACTTCACATGCTGGCAGGTACTGGGTTTCTAGTACGAAGGACACGCGGCGGCAAAAATGAGAGAGGGATATGCCAAAGCGGTCGGTCTCCACATAGATTTATTGTCTATGCGGATGCGAAAACAGAAGAAAAAAAACAACAAAAAGATGAAGCACAACGCAACCTTGAATTCCCTTTCCTTGGACATCATCCTACATTTGGGCAATTAAAAGTTCTTACCTTTCGTATATATTCTTTTCGACGTCTGGTGGTCAAGTTAAACGGTTTTGCCTGAAAGAAACCAAAGAAATAAATTAATCATATTAGATTTGATAGCCAATTAACTGCCATGCAATTATTGTTATAATTTTCTTCGTCAAATCTAAAGCTCTTTAAGAGAAGATGCTTAGAAACAATGATTTTGATCTTTAAACAATATGTACGTGTGCTGGTTATACAATGCTTAATTATAATTGAGAACCAAATTGCTATATTTTATTGAATGACGACCAACTTAATGTACAGATTATGAAGCCATTTGCTAGAGTATAAAGCCCTTAAGTACACGCATTACGTCTAACGTGTCCTTTGGATCTCTTGTACTTCCTCTCCCCCCCCCCCCCCACACCACTTCTTTTATTTGGTTTCCCCTGCGAAACACTTTGCGTTAATTATGCACTGAACACAAAAAAAGCAGCCTGCCTGCGGGTGGCGCTGGCTGGGGGTTGATGGAATGATGGGCGGTGGGTGGTTGGGTGGTTGGGGCCGCATCTCAGAACTTTGTCACTGCGGTCTGTAGCCAAAGGTGGATTTTCCTGTGTGTGTGTGTGTGTGTGTGTGCGTGTGTGTGTGTGTGTGTGTGTGTGGGCGGTACTCATGTAATTGATGAACGCTGTTAATTATGACCGGCTTTAACTGTCACTTTTTGGGCAATTTCTCAGGCCCAGTGGTTTAATGAAAAGTGGGTGGTGGGTGATGGTTGCTTGGGCGGATAATTGCTGGGGAGATGACACATTAAGTTCCACCTTTGTAACCTGAAATCGCTGATGCACTGAAATTTGACTTTGTAAGGGGTTTTCTTTTCACGGAAGCTTCAGACAATACAACTAGTTTTTGTATTTTTATTTTCTTGACCTTTGATTCCTAACAGATATAACAACCAGTTTGGGAAACAATGTGTTAATCAATGATCGTTTAATATAATATTACATATTATTTGTTTTAGCAATAATGCTATCTTATTGTCAATCAAGAAGTTATCGTGTAAAACAAAATAAAATACAAGCAATACAAAAAATACAGTTTCTATTACTGTTTGCTGATTCATACAGGATATGGTGCTTTAATGCTATCCTTACCATAAAAACCATTAAGATTAATAGAAAATTTATTTCTTGATAAAATTCGAATAGCAGGAAATAATATGTAAACTTATGTAAAACAGTTCTGTTTCTAAGTAGATATATTAAAACTTGTTCCAGTTGAGTTGCATGATGGATAGCCAATCTGTGGTGTGGAATGATTGACCTGCGAGGAGGAGTAGGAGCAGCAGAATAATCGGTGGTGCCCCAAAGCTACATACAACCTTCCTTTCTGGTTTTCTTCGCGACTCGGTTCGGTTCAATGCCGCAGCGTCTGTTCCAGTTACCAATCCGTTCCCCAAGCGCCCACGGTTCGCGATCTTCACACGCGCAAAACCAAAAAAAAAAAATAAATAAATATAAAAAGAAGGTGGTGAGGTCAGCGGGAAGGGGGTGGTGGCACGGGGGGGGGGGCGGTAGATAGGTTAGCTAAGCGTCTGTTTCTGTTCTTTTGTTTCAAACTCGTTTATTGGCTCTACCTAGGCAAGCATTTCAACTTTCAAAAAGAGCCAAAGTCAGCGACCAGGTTATAGTACCCACATCTATGTATATATTCTACATATAGTATGCCTGTATGTATGTGTGTATATAGTATCTGTGCTTTGGACCCCGTGACTCCGGCGAAGAGGCTTTTGTGTCTGTGCTCTTGGCCAAAAAATCGCTTTGTTTTGCACTCAACGGCGTGCGCCTTCTTTATTATTATCTACCTCTCCTTTGCCAGTTTGCTTTTTTCGAAAACTTTTGTTCTTCTGGCGCATTCTCCCTTCTGGGGTTCTTGGTTCTGGGGTTCAGAATGCCCCAGCCGGCATTAGGTTCCCTCCCCCTTCGACCATCCGCATTTGTCATTTCACAGCCTCTGCTAATGTGTTTGTTACCTTCATTTTGGGGTCTCCGGCCGAGAGTGTGTTCTTTCACCTTTAGTGGAAACTTTTTTCTGTTTCGGCAGAAGGTCAACGTTCATAATTGCTTGTGATACACTCTTAAAGCCAACGAACCGCAAGCTCTTGCGACCAACGACTCCATCTCGCAACGCTACGAATTGCGATATTAGATGCGGCAAATTATGATGTCGTCCACAGTCAAAGTTGGCTAAGAAGGAAATTTCCATACAAACTATTTTATAAATATATAGCGCACATTTTAATGTATTTATTTGCAGATTAATTACATTCTTTGTATTATATTTAAAGTATTCATGATAGGAACAAAAATTAAGATTACACGAATTTATGAAATTCTTAAGATTTCAATTGTCTTTAGGGATTTGTACATATTACTTTAATATGGAAAATATAATCAACGCAAAGCTCGACTTGATTTGTTTGAACTTTTTTAAGTTCCTCTGTCAACACATAATTTTTTTTTTTTTTTTGTTGGCCCAACGGAAATGGCACTTTTGGGTCGATCCAGAGGTTTGCTTTGCTTTTAAGTTCCGTTTCACCCATCCCCCTGGAGTCCCCCCCCTCAGCATAATTCGCACACCCCTTGATTATTTCTTTAATCAGATGTGGGAAGTTCTTTGAACTGAACCTGGCAAAGAGGCGACCTCTCATTCTCCCAGGGGCCTTTGAATGTTTCCACTGCCATTTCGAGTGGGTTACTCCCCACTAATTTCCCAAAAGAACTTTGGCGTAGACCCGGTTCTCTGCGGAGGGCTATGTACTCGGGGCAATCAGAGGGTTACGTTCGGTCAAAAGTTCCGCCAGATTAACGATGGGGCCAAGCCCGGAAAACATTAGTTTCGGGGGTGCCCCAGTGTAGGCATCGCAGCTCAAAATTGAAACAATTAAATTATTCCATAATTATATGGATTGTCTTCTATGCTGGGTGAAGAATTAAATGAAGGGAACTCCAGTCGAGAGCCACGCCTGCACACAGCAACATCATTATCATTAACCAACTTTATGGATAGCATTTTATTAGAAGTTGTTTGTACTTAAATGAACTCAAATTGGTCGAGAAAAGAGGAAAGAGAAATGAGCCGTCAATTGAAGACCAAACATTAAAAAACGAATAAGGCTTTGGCATTTCATTCAAGTTGAAGGGAATTAAAAGCAGGTAAGTGCATAATGCAACTGGTAAAAAAGCATAAAAAATAAAAGTTCATTTTTTTTATATTTTAACATTATCATATTTTCCTGAGTGTAACCTACTAACTAAACAAGAACAACAACGACAAAGGCCAATCATCACGCAATATCAACAGCACAAAGGCTCTGAAGAATCGGAGAAGAACGTCGCCATCAGTTGAAGAATTGAAATCGGTGAAGAATCGGAATCGGAGAAGAACGTCGACAGCGGCGTTGGCGTACGAGCATTGACCTTCACTGGCGAAGAAGAAGAAGAAAAGCGGTAGAACCCACTGACGGCAGCCACAACAATTTTAAGCTTGTTCTCTCTGTTGTTGTTGATGTTGTTGTTATTATTATTGTTGCTTTGGCCATTGGCCATCAATCAGTCAGTCAGTTGTTCGCCGTCTCACTCACCCAACTGCAGTTTCCTTAAAGCTCGGACTCTCCCCGTCTCGCTTCCCCTTTTACTGCATCTATCGCTTAGTCACCGCAGACAACGGTAAATTTGCTTACGTTTTTCTGGTTTATTAAACACAGTATTATTTAACACTGACATTTTACAACCAAGAAACGCAAACGCCAAATGCAAAACAAGTTACACTGAAAAAAACGTTGTTTTGATTTAAGTTGTAAAGTTCGGTTTTAAATTTTTGCTTTGACGCATTAAGTTATTTCAATCAAAACTGAATATTAAATATGTGCTATTTGTTTAAAGGTTGTATTCTTCGAGAGGGGTGGGGCAAAACCGATCCATAAATACTCCTTAAATTTATGCATTGATCCTACTGTTAATATATTCTTTCTTAAAAGGTGTAACAAGGTGTTACGAAACCGAAGCCCAATAATGTTTTCCAGCTAATCACTGTAAAAAGCGAGATTAAGTTCTTCAAATCGAAGATACCTTTTTTCTAAGTGCCCCATGGAGTCGCTGCTCTCAACGCCGACTGCTCTGCCAGCGCCAAATGAGCTGTGGGGGGCGGGCCGGGAGGCGGGCGGGTACATTCACTTCTCGTTTTGAGCTGAATCACCATAAACCAAGAGCCACGAGTTGCTGGCCAGCGAAAGAATAAATAATAAGTGTCTTTTGGGGCGCGACAGAGTGAGCAAGCGAGACGGAGACAGCACCAGAATATCTAATAAGAAATCAGCAAAACCGAGTCTGAAAAACGTGTTTTTTTTTTTTGTTTTTCGTCGTTATTCCTTATGTTTTTTGTATTATTTGTATTCCTGCTCGTATGCTGTTTCACTTATTTCTTTCTTTTCGTTAGATTTAGAATTGTTGGTGGAGCTTGGAGGGGCGGAAAACCGGGAGGTGAATCGGGGAGGTTGGACGAACGGAACGAAACGGTCAACTGAAGCTCTAAGCTCGACACAAAAAAAGTACATTGTGAAATCATTTCTATTTCTAAACAACAACAAGCGGAAGCAACAACAATTGGTACCACAGAAGAATTTGATAGGTGGTGACTACAGTGGTCGATCGGAAATACTCGATGCGCGAAATCCGGCATAGCACTATTCCAACGATAAGGTACATGAATCATGTCTCAAAATATCCGCAAGTGTGATGATGGAAAATGTTTTGAAATTAAATTGATACGTTTGGCATCAAACTTCATGAATATTCATTATTACTTATTATTAGAGTGCTCACTGTAAGCATGTGCAAATGGCTCCTTCTTGTCCCACCTCCAACCCAAAGGCGTTTACATTGTTTTATCAGCAATTTCAGTTTCAGCTGAACCACACTCTGTATATTTCCACATACAGTGTTTCAATATGGATTCGAGTCGTCGGTCTGAGAATTCCCGAGCTGTTCTTCTTGCCCGCCGCTCTGTTTCTTCTCGCCCGCTGTTGTTATTGTTGTTAGATTAATTTGCTTTAACAGCTGTCTTGTCGTCTGGTCCGCGAACATACAAATATACTCGTAAACCGAAAGCCAAACAAAGTCAAAGACAATTCCGAAGACTCCAAAAGCAAGCAGCGTGTGAACTTTTTGTGGGGGGAAGAAAGGAGGCATGGCTTCCAATGCTTTCCAAGTGCAAGAAGACTGGAGAACTCAAGGCTGTGAAGAATCGAAGTTGGGGGATGCCAAGAACAACGCTGCCCCGAAGGAATCCAAAATATGGGCACAGTGAAAAAAGGCTAAGCTAGAAACTGGATTTAGTTACCATTTTAAACTAATTTTCCACAAACACGATATTATCCTTCATGGTTAAAACTAATACACATGTGCACATAGTCTAAGCATCGTCTTAAATCATTTTAGCTGAAGTTCACTGTAATCCCTTAGTTCGAAACTTTGCTCTTTCGAATACAACAGCAGAAGATCCAACAAAAGCACATTAAACAAAGAAACACATGCTGCTGTTTATGTTCCAAGAAAATCACACAAATGGAGCTTGAAGGAGACGAAATTCTCCTGAAAGATTTCAGCTGAGATAATGCCCCTCATCTTTACCCCCGCCTCTAAAAACTAGATCTCCGCAGACCTATTACGATAATGGCATCTAACTTAATAACAAAGGCCAGGCCAACCTGTTCATGCAAAACGGAAACGTATCTTCGTAACGCATCCCAAAAGCCATTTCCCAACAAAAAATTTGATAAAATTCCCACGAACCCAGGGTTCCGGACACCCCTCGCCTTGCCGTTTACAACCCTCTTTACAAGACCCATAAAGATTCATTTACAAGACAGTTTTCTTGGGACAGTTCCACCATTTGCATGCGTTAAATTTTCGCATATTCATGAGGACGTAAGGACACAGGACACAGGGCAACGGGTATCGGGAATCGGAGACCGAAGTTGAGCGAACCTGAAAGTCGAGAGAAAACTACCCCTGACGGTTAACAAAAGTAAATGACCTTTAATAATGTTGCTCGGCAAATTTCACGGGCAGCATGAAAAGCGGAAAACAAAGACAGAACGGCTACGGAAACTGAGTAACCAACCGGTCGTTCTCTCCAATCATTCAACTAAAACCCATCAATCTGTACAGAGGAACCACACCCAAAATAACCTCGCGGGGGCGGAGGCAATAAAATCATTTTATGTCCATACCCCCAAAGGTAAAATAACACTAAAACAAAAGCTCGCGAGCGGTAGTGCTCTCTACACAGAGTGCAATTAAAGGTGCTTCTTGATTTTTATGCCGCCATAAACTTGCAATCGAAGATCCAGCAGCGTAATCAGGAAAAAGGGGAAATAATTGGGGACTCCAATTTGGCAATGCCTTCACTTGTTACTTGTATGTTTTATTATGCGAGAAATGGGTGTAAAACCCTAATATACCAAGTGAAAATGTTAAAAATTAAATAAGTCAACTGTCTTTATATTAATCTCAATCTCAAATTAATTTAAATATACTTTAAAACTTGCGCTTGGCTTAGCTCCCTGTAATATTTCCTTACTGTGTACAGCAGTTTGCACATTTTAATATATAGAATCGTAAAAAATAATAAATACAACAAAATTCATAAAACCCCCCCCGATAAAGGTGTTCTCCAACGACGGCAGGGCGTTGAATGCGCCGCATCCATTCCACCCTCAAATTCCATTCAGCATATGAAAATCAAATCAGCGAGGGTTGCCATTGTACTATGCAAACAAACAGATGTGCGTGTGAGGGGGACCAAAGCGTGTGTGTATGTGAGTGCTTGTGCTCTTTAGGGAATGGGGGAGGGTAGTTGGGTTGGTTTGGTTTGGTTTGATGTGGCATGGGGGTGCTGCTTTGGCTGGGGCGGTCTTCCGTCTGTCTGGGGTCAATGCACAAAAATGCGTAGAACGTGCTGGTGTCCGCCGATTTCAGCAGGGGTTTTTGGCTTGAGCTCTGCTGGAAAATCGTTCACTTTTCGCACTCACCAACACACGAACCCGAACGCCCGCACGCACACAACCAGGCACCCAGACACACACACACACACGCACTGATGCTGGGGGCTGGCCCAAAAGTTTGTTGACCCCAACGCGAACAGACAGCAATGCGTAGTCGCATATATATTGCGTACAGTGAGCGCCCGCCCGCCGCTTTGGATTGATTTTCAAAGGTGATTAGCCCTTGATATTGGATTCATTCGACTTGCGACTCAAAAGATTGAAAATCCATTCAAACGCATTTGCTGCCCAACGAATAATTACCAATTATTTGGAATATACTTAATATTAATATTAATCATTATATTTCAAATTCAAGTCTAACTATTGAATGTTATTCAAATCGAATATGTTTAACTTCCAAACTTTGAACCAATGTCACACTTAGCATGTATTTGGTATTAACTATGTGCTCCTCTACTCCTAGTTACCACTGTTGTATTGGGAGTTCCTGTATTTCGGGGTAAGATGCGTTCCCCTTTTCTTCGCCGTCGGCCCAGGAGGGTTGATTAGCACCCACCCCACCCATCCGCCCGACCAAGCGAGCGCAGACCTTGAGCCGCCTTCCAACCCAACCTTTCTCCCCGGGCATTAATAATATGGCTGACATGACTATTTATTTATTTGCAAGACACTTTCCCTAATGTTACGGCCGAGGGGTGGGTGGCCAGACGACGGAGGTCCCACCCACCCGGAAAAGGATCAAAGTCAGGAGCATACGACACGCCGTCGCAAGTTCTACATACATTCATATACGTATTTATGTATGTAAGTGGAAACCAACCCTGCCAAAAAAATAAGCCACAACCGGGGGAAAAATGCAAGTTGGACAGAATGAAAAAAGTGAAATAAAGTAAAATGAAATGAAAGCGGCAGCTGTAAAGTTCGACAATAAAAGCGGGAAGCAGCAGGGCGAAAAGGGAAAAAGTGAAACGAAAATGAAACGAAACTAGGCACAGGACATCCACACACACACACACACACACACGGGGGATGCGGTGCGAGTCCTTTGAGGAACCGAGCAGCAACCACCACCACCGAAACAACATCAACAACATCAACTTGAACTCCCCATCCGCAATATGGGCGATGGCAACGGCAACAGACGGCATCGGACACATTTTACGGCTGCCCTACGGCGTATTATGCAAATCCCTCCAAGCGTATTGTGAAAAAAAAAATGCTCAAATAATGCACGAATAAAACATGCATTTCAATTGCGAAAACCACAAGGATGTCTGGGTGGCTTACAGCGCCATTTCCCTTTCAATTCACCTGAAACTAAAGGCCGGAAATCAAGAGCCACTCTCTTTTCGAATTTTGCTGGCTTAAATGTTCCCGGAAGCAGCGGATGTCGAGATTTAGGTAACTTAGTTGAAGGATTCGCTATTCTAAGCCAACATCATAGACTTTAGGCTTATAATCCATGTAGCTTTAATAATCAATAATTAGAACTATTTTTCACACAATATGTGGAATATACAATACATATGTACATACATGTATCATGTATATGTACATACATATGACAACTAAATGATCTACGGTTTGTTATTATATCCTCCTAAAATATGGCTAAATTTCGATACCCGACACAACGAAGACCAAAAACAAGGAAACCCGAACAAAGGCGAAACAAGAGAAAAATGCATGTGAGGTTTTTGTTTGTTTTATGTCTCTCTGCCGGCGTCGCTGCTGCTGCGTCTGGGCAGCGATCACGCACACATAGAGAAGCACACAGAAGAAGGAGGGAGAGAGGAGGGGACTCAGCGCAGCTTCCTTTTGACTGGCTCTTCTTACAGAGGAAAAAATGATGTGGCTGTAAGTATCACTTGTTCCTATAGATCTTAAATGTGCAACCAAGTGATTGTGTGTTATTTAGTATTGGCATTGTTGTAAAATTTATTACATCACAAATTATCAAATAAATTTATTAATGCACTGATTAACAGTAATGGTACTAAACTCGAACCTATTAATCAAATATTGCACTTTTCGGCTTAAAAATTTGTCCTGTTGTGTAGTTACTTTACTTGGTTTTTATGTTGATTTTGGGAATTCTAAAAATGCTTGCAGCTTCATCCTTCTGCGTCTCTGTCTCCTTCTCTTCTCCTCGATTCCCCCCACCCCCTATTCGTGGCCCGCATCGAATGCAGCAGATGACAGGTTTTCGCTCTCCTCCGCCCCCTGCTTTGCTGTGCTCTCCGGCTTTATGGCGCTCCCCACCTCCTTCGTGACTCGCTGCACAGGATGTTGGAATATCACGTCGTCGTGTCCGTGTTCCCGTCTGTTCCTTGTTCTCGTGCTCTTCGTCTTCGTCTTGTGCCATTGCCACTTCACCTTTTTTGTCTGCATTCGAGCTAAAGGGGCTCCCCTTTAGCCCCTTCTTCACCTCAGCTACTCCTTCCACTTCCTTTCGCTCCAAAACTGTCTGTGTATTTTATTTTATTTCGTTTCGTTTGGCTTTCGATGTCTGCAGCATCCTTGGAACTTTCTGGCACAGTGGGCCCAACAAAAATATTGCATGCACCATTGATAAATATAGATAAATGATCGAAAGAACACACCATTGCTATGTTTACTGACAGAATTATTTTCAAAAACTCGTTAAGCATTTATTAATTTACCAATAGAATCGGTAAAAACCTTAGTACCATTATACATAGAATTTTTGTTTTAAAATTCAATTTATAACCTGTCCTTGTCAAGTCAGCACACTGTGTCTACATCGTGGACAGGTATTTTGTACCTCAAGTGGATTATTTGCAATATTCATGGCACAAGGTGGAATATACACCACCCTTGGGAGGACTTAAAATTTCGGGCTCCCCCTCTTTTATAATTTATTTTCACGTGCGCAGCTATACACAAAAAATACTTTTGTATTTTGAATTAATATAATTTTAAAATGGTCTACCGTACTGCATCCTTTTTCTATGCGTTTATTACTTTCTACTAGTTTTCGTTTATTATACGTTGAAAAGATATATTACACACGAGGTGGTGAATTGTTTACGAATCAGCTTCGCGAGTAAATGCTAGGGAAGTTATTTTCTCTATGTACAGGCCATAGATCGCTGTTGCTATGTACATATGTATGTATGAATGTATATATTAGGTTGTGTTTACATACATATTTACATGGGCCCTCTGGATCGTATTCCCAGAACCATTTCGCACTTCTCTTTTTCGTATTCTCCCTTTTTGCCACGATCGTGACGGTTATATGCAGTTCCTTTGTTGTAACCACTACAAAGCCAAAATAATTGCAAACTCAAAAGAAACCCATAAAAGCAAGAATAGAGTTAGCCCAGGAGAGAGAGCAGCCACTTTTTTCGGCCAGGAGAGAGCAGCTGCCTCGCTCTCACTCACACACGAGCCACAAAAACGCCGGCTCTCAATACATACATATATACATACTTAAACTGCAGGCCATGTAAAAACAAAAACAACAAGGCAAAAGGGCGCCCAGCATAATGGGGGAAACGAAATGGAAGAGGAACGCAGCCTAGACTAAATTGCAACAACTGCAAATTGGGGGGAACGCATGGCGCCAAACGAAACGTGAGACAGACTCGCGCGCACTGCCATACATACACGAAAAGTGATTATTACAACACAAGCGCTGCGGCGCGTGGGCGCGAGGAGGGGGAACGCATGAGATAACGGAACATGCTGCCGCATTAGTCACCACCAAAGCACAACAGATGTGTGTACATGTGTGTGTGTCAGCTACCACCGAACAAATGAGTGCAAAGGAGTTAGCAGGATGCCGAGAAGGAAGCGGAGAGAGGAATGGCAAGGGGCAGGGGAGAAGAGCATAGCAACCAGTGGAAACAAAATACAGTGAGTATTGGCTAAGAGCTATTGGGTATCTTTGCAATAAAGTGTTGCATACCCTAGGGAGAAAAATATTTATAAAAATCTTATTGGATTAAAAAACCATACATATTAACGAAATTAAATAAAAAATATTTTTAAAATTTTACTGGAAACTACGTAAGATCATATTTGATTGTATTCAACCTTTTGGTTATATGCATATAAATCGTAAAGTACATGTTAAGAAACCGAATACTGTTATTCTCGTAATTGGTAATTGAAGATGCAGACTGCGAACGTGAATGCAAAGTGCCAATTAGGAAATTTAACAATTTGGAAATAAAAGTCTACATTATTGGCAATAACTAACGAAAAGCAGAACAGGAGGCACAGTAACGAACAAGATAAAGCTTTAGTTGAGCCTCTGAACTGGTATTTTTTAGCCATCACTTCCGCCTTCGCGGGCAACAGCGTCGACGGCACGGCGGCAGAGGCAGCTGCCTGTTTGCAGCTGTGTGCGTGCACAAAAATAAAAGGGCGCATGAATTTGCATAATTTTCGGAACCAGATGGGGGGCGTGGCCGTCAACAAAATTGAAATGACAACTCGAGCTTTTCAATACCGCTTATTTATGTATGCGATGTTATTAATAAGCACATGGTGGGCATTAAACAAACCTGTATTGCAGTCAATTCCTGATGGAAACGGCGAAAAAGCATGTAAAATGAATTGCCGATTCGTCGTTGTATGCGTTTTTCCCGAGTGTCGGTGTTTTTGGAGCAACTTCACGTTGAATGCATTGCGCAAATAATTATGTTTGCCGTTGCAGTTTTTTTGTTTTTGTTTTCTTCGCTCCGCTTCGCCTCTCTGCTTCTTTCCTTGCCGCCTTTTCTGCTGATGCTTTCAAACAAACCAACACTCACACACGTATGCAGAAGGCGGCTTGCAATTATGCTAATGCGGCTGTTTGCGACACTTTTTCTTCTTTTTTTTGGCCGACACCGCACAAAACTGATTTCGCAGTTGGCCCAATAAAATTGGCCACAGAACAAAGCGAATTAAGAAGCAACACACACAATTCAATGCTCTGTCTGAAAACCGCGTCCGTGTCAGAACGCGTCAAGAACTGGAGCTGGTGGAGACATCGGCGCGCTATCGATACATCGATGACGTTACCACGGTATTTATGCATTTACTTAGAAGTAACTCATTTGATTTTCAAGAATTAAAGTCAATGTTGGTATGACACTTGGCACAAGCAAACAGTAGGAATGTTTCAGAAGACATACTCTTTTATACATACACAACTTAAATTTAACAGTTTTTTCGGGAAGATATGGCTAAGTTTTACTTAAATTCAAAATGGGATAGGCATCTCTAGTTTTTAGCTACATTGCATTCCAATTGGAATAAGCCGTCCTTAGCTACTTAAATCGATATGTTTCGATGACTCTAACATCGATTGCCGAGGCATGTGCCCTGCACGTTTTTTGTAAACAAACGAACGAGTATTTGAACAAACTGAAAATGGGAGCATTGGCAGAGGTAGACAATGCATTAAATATGCAATGTGAGTAATTAATTCTTAAATACTTTCCCCAGCTGGCTGGTGATGAGAAAAACGGCGAAGGATCTCGTACTTTTGTGTTCACCAACGAGGGCCACACGCTGGGAAATGCGCTGAAAACGATCATAGCCCGCTACCCGGAGGTGGATTTCTGTGGCTACACGATTCCGCATCCCACGGAGCAGAAGCTGCACTTCCGCATTCAATCCCGTCGAGACAGAGCC
This sequence comes from Drosophila melanogaster, assembly GCF_000001215.4. NCBI lineage: Eukaryota > Metazoa > Arthropoda > Insecta > Diptera > Drosophilidae > Drosophila > Drosophila melanogaster. Next base: position 19,133,162 of record NT_033779.5, on the reverse strand, counting down.
ATAGATATACTTAAACGGGGACTGGAGGATCTGGAGGGTCTGTGTGATCATACAATCGTTACGTTCGAAAAGGAGATGGCCGAGTTTAATGCAATGAAAGTGGAAAATTAGATATATATGTATAAAGAATACTTAAAACTAAACCACGCTGCGCGCCTTCTTGGGATCGTAGTTGGGCTTGCGTAGATGATGATAGTTTGGCAGGACCTTGCGCAGGAAGTCGATCTGCAGGGTCTGCGATCCCTGCTTGTCGATGGCCTCGCGCTGCAGGCCCTGCTCTCCATAAACAATCGTGTTTTCGGGCAGGCGTTGACTACCATGGATCTTTATTCCAGCTCCCACCACACAACCGCTGGAAACAGTGACACCGGGGCCCACATAGCACTTGCTCTCGAAGACGTTCTTATCGCCAATCTTGGCCGCTTCCACTTGGCAGCCGACTTCAAAGACATTGTGAGTGCCAATGCTCAGGATATTGTTGACATCCCAAACGGCGCCCGGCTCCAAGCGGTGAGCTACGGTGGCATATTCCTCTATGATGCAATTCTCCCCAATTATTATGGGACCTGCGTCGGCGATAACGGTGGCACTCGGATGAACCACACAGCCCGACGAGAAGGTGATGTCACCGCGCAGGCTGCTCTCCTCGCAGACCACCGCCTTGGGTAGGATTTTGATTCTGTTGAGTGGCAATAGTATAGCTGCATTTCGTAAATTAGTTTTGCAAGTACTTATGCTGCAATCACCTGTTTTCCGAGGGCATTTTCTGTTTTCTTAAATTGTTTACGTTTTCTCACGAAGGTGAGAAGGAATTTATATTTATCGATAATAAATGAGGGCTTGCAAATGAGGCGATATATTATAGCCAGATTTAGTTACTTTAAAATATCGGAAAGGTAAAAATAATGATTAAAGACCTTTGCATAAAAAAACCAGATATAACAATAATGACGTCGAACTTTATTGCTCAAAAACCAAAATAATGTTGAATACTCATTTATAAACAATACATACTGATTCCCGTTCATAGGGATAGTTGTTTTTATAAAACCCTTTTATGCAGAGAAATATTTTTTAAGAAATAAACACAATTATTTATAATGTAATAGAAGATTTCCCGTCCAAAAATCAAATTATTGCATTTTTAAACTTTCAGCCCCCCACTTGACAATCGGCGTTTTCCAGCACTTGCTTTGCATCGTGTCTATCGAGTATCCGGCGAGAGGTATCGTTTTGCCAAAGTTGTCAACTTGAAGCTGATGCAATTTTGTGCGTATATTAGCGATATTTAAGTTCAGTTCTTAGTAAACTCTTAGTCACAAAGCAAGCAAGATGCCCGCCGATCAGTTGGCTGAGTTAACCTTGGGTAAGCACGTTTTTAAGTGATAGAACTGGGCCAACTATTTGGTCCACGTTGCCAGCGAACCAGATGTATCGATTCATAATGTGCAATGTTGATATGTACGACCATATGCAGGTGCAATCTTTACGTCGGAAAAGAAGGGTAGTGATGAGTCCGGCGATGGCAGTGAGTCCAAGCCCTTCAAGACCATCCTGCAGGCGATGCGTCATGCGGGCAAGGAACCCTTTCCCACGATTTACGTAGACACCAAGGATCCGAATGCAGCGGAGCCCTACGAGCCGGCTGCCAAGTCCCAGCTGAAGAAAATTCAGAAACTGTTCGTCAGGGAGTCGCACAAGAATGCCGATAAGCTGCAACGGGAGGCGGAGGATGCGGAGAAGCGCCAGCAGAATCTGGAGGATGCTCGAAAGGTGAAGATCTCGGAGGATCCCAGTCTGCCGGTGGCCCGGAAAATTCGAATCTACGAGGGCACTGCCAACCGCGACTCGCGTGTCAAGGTCTACGGTTGGGTGCATCGTCTGCGTCGTCAGGGCAAGTCCCTGATCTTCATAACACTGCGCGACGGCACCGGTTTCCTGCAGTGCGTGCTAAACGATCAGCTCTGCCAGACCTACGATGCGCTCACCCTGAGCACGGAAAGCTCTGTAGTCCTGTTCGGTACCCTGAAACTAGTTCCAGAAGGAAAGACGGCGCCGGGAGGGCATGAACTGAACGTGGACTACTGGGAGCTGATTGGTCTGGCTCCGCCCGGCGGTGCCGATGCCATTCTCAACGAGGAAGCACAACCGGACGTGCAGCTCGACAACCGGCATATCATGATTCGTGGAGAGAACACCTCGAAAGTGCTCAAGATGCGATCCGTTGTGACGCAAGCATTCCGTGGCCACTACGAGGCGCGTGGCTATAACGAGGTGACGCCCCCGACTCTGGTACAGACCCAGGTGGAAGGTGGCTCAACGCTCTTCAAGCTTAAGTACTTCGGCGAGGAGGCCTACCTCACCCAGAGCTCGCAGCTATATCTGGAGACCTGCCTGCCGGCATTGGGCGACGTCTTTACCATTTCCCAGAGCTATCGTGCGGAACAGAGTCGTACGCGGCGTCACTTGGCTGAATACACGCACGTGGAGGCCGAGTGTCCGTTCCTAACTTTCGATGATCTGCTTGATCGATTGGAGGATCTGGTCTGTGACGTGGTGGATCGTGTTCTGAAGTCCCCATGGGGTTACTTGGTCAAGGAGCTTAACCCTGACTTCAAACCGCCTCAGAAGCCGTTCCGTCGCATGAACTACGAGGATGCCATCAAGTGGCTGAAGGAGAACAACGTGACCAAGGACGATGGCACCTTCTATGAGTTTGGCGAGGATATTCCCGAGGCTCCTGAGCGCAAGATGACCGATACCATCAACGAACCCATTATGCTGTGCCGTTTCCCAGCGGAAATCAAGTCCTTCTACATGCAGCGCTGCAAGGAGGACCAGCGTTTGACCGAGAGCGTGGACGTTCTGCTGCCAAATGTGGGCGAAATTGTGGGCGGGTCGATGAGGATCTACGACAGCGAGGAGCTGCTCAAGGGCTATAAGCGCGAAGGCATTGATCCACAGCCCTACTACTGGTACACGGACCAGCGCGTCTATGGAACCATGCCACATGGCGGCTATGGTTTGGGACTGGAGCGCTTCCTCTGCTGGCTGCTCAACCGCTACCACATCCGCGAGGTCTGCCTGTACCCTCGATTCCTCGACAGATGCAGGCCCTAGGCAGTGCAGGAGAGAGCAATCCGTCAGCCGGCATTTACAGGGGTCGTAGAACTTCTTGCTACCTATAAATTTATCTTCTGCTATTAAAAATGAAATTTAACACATTTATCTGCATTATCTGCATCTGCATAATTATCAAAGAATAAAGGCCGCGCCTCCGCTTCATTCAATGAAATAAACTAAACAAATTTGCGATACTTTAAAAGGGTATTAAAGAAAAAATGAAACTCTGTTGGGGAAGGAATCAGCGAGTCAGAACGTGCGAGGCAGTGAGAAACACACAGAACACGGAAGGACGAGCAGTACAAGTGGAAAGCGATCCTTGGAGTGGAGGAACAAGGATCTGGCGTGTTTGAAAGGGACAGTGGAGTCAGTGGTCGGTAGAGGTGGTCCCAGGACGAGCGTTTCCTTAGCCCGTGGACTATACACCATGCCCCATAGCATCCTGATCCCGCTCGTGTTGTCAAGGAAACATAGGACAACGAAGGCAAAGCGTCGCAGGATTAACGCCGTAGGAGCAACGAGATTACCGGAGGAGTCAGCCGTGAAAACAATGCAGTAAAGCGACTTTCATAAAAACCTCTTCTCCTTGGTCGGGCAATCACACAAATCATAAATTTGATGGGACGAACACATAAACTCCCTGAGCAGATATAAAAAAAATAGTTAGTTACAGAGTATAGAAATGTAGCCAAATAAGCACTTGTGAACTTTTTGATGCATTTAGGGCTTATTTATGAAAAACAATGCTTGATATGATATAAGCTAAAATAAGGTGAAAGTAATTGGATTCAACGTAGGTGAACATGTATTATTAAAAGCTGAAGAATGTCACCTAACAAAACTGGATCCTTTTGAGATGATCGATACGAACTTAATAGACTTTGAAAGTTATGATGGATCACAAGAAAGACTATGTAGACGGCACTAAGAGTTGTGCCAAGAGGGGAAATGTTGACAGCTGTCTCCCAAGGATGAGCAGTGTCTTGGTGGTGTCTAGATGACCTAGTTGGTGAAATCATCGCTCCCGATATATACAATTTACATCCTATGCTATAATCATTTCAGTCAGCGTTTCCATTCAGCTTGTGATATTGTCGAAAAGTTGCTCGATGTCGTTGTCTACGAATTGCTCCGAATTGCCCATAGCTTGCGTCTCATCCAGCTCCATGTCCTCTTCTTGCGTCTCCTCGTCCTCGGCCTCGTCTTCATCCTCTTCGTCGGCCTGGGTAACTGCCTCCACTTCGGCTGTAAGATTCTCCTTGCGGTAATGGTTGCGCAAAAGTTCGCTGATCGAGGCGCAGACAATCTGACGCACTTGAGCATCGAATCCCGGCGGCAGCCAGCCCGTGCGTTCATTGCACACAGCTCCGGTAAGTGGAGTGGGGATCTTCTCCAACATTTCCTGGATCCTCGTCATACGGACGTCGCAGTAGCGCAGCATGCATTGCCTGGAGCGCGGCAGCTTGTGCTCATCGAAGTAGGGATAGTCAATGTCCTGAACCAAATCAGAGACTCGATCCTCGATGGGCGCGAATGGAGCGTTCGCCGCCCTCCGTTGCTTTACGAACTTCTTAGCATACACGAATTCGGAGAGACCAGTGCTGAATCGGAGTCGGAAGTCGAAAGTCTGATAGTAGCGACTATTGAAGTCCTTGCGGGGATCGTAGCCGAAGCGAACATACAAAGTGCGCCACGGGCCGTTGCTAAAGTAAAATGCCAGCGATGGAGTGATGCACTTGAGTTTGTCGTTGGTCAAACCCGATTCATATTGCAGCGCGATTCGGGTCCAAATTGGGCAGTCATCGAAAAGTTTTTTGACCAATGCCAGCTGCTCATCCGAAACGTACTTGACCTTGAGTCGTTTAAGGTTTTGGGAGTCTGCCTGGGTGGGAAAGCTGTCCACCATGTTGAACGAGACCACGCCCTGGTTGTCGTAGGAGGACTTGGACTGCACGCCCAGCACCTCATGTTGGCCGTCTTCTGAGGGATCGATGCGATACGTGCCCGCATAGACAGTGTCCACGTGGGTGAACAATTCGGGCAGCGCCAGCAACTGGCTGTGGCGACGTCTGTGGGAAAAATACGATGCTTTTACATACTGAGCATTAAAATGATTAATTATACATGCTATATAGCTTTCAAACCAGGATCTCATTCTCTTGGTGCACAGAGCACGAATATGGACAAGTTACTCACTTAAAGTAGTCCAAGTCGGTGGTGTTTTTGGGTTTCAACTGGTCCAAAGCGTACGTGAGCTCCTGGGCAGCATTTGCGTTGTCACTTTTGGGAGTTGACCAGAGGGGTAGGTATTGGAAATCACAAAGCGCTTAAAGTAAAAGGAAATTAGAATATATCGTGGATGGAATTCCGACCATCTACTCACTTTCAAAGGTGAAGCTCCTGCTGCAGTGGCCCAACACCCGCACAAAATATTCCGGAGGCCGTTGCTTGTCCTTTTTGTGGCGCCTCACGGTTATGGATAGCAGGACACCAGTCTTATCCGTGCAGTCCCCAAAAGTGGGTTTGTTGTAGGGATTCTCCGGATGGAAGTGCAACGCCAATCGTTTCACTTCGTCGCCCAAAACCTGTGCATGGAATAAGATATCAGCCAAGTTGCCCGATTGCCTGACCAGGTTGAATTCCATACCTTAGACACATTGATGATGCCGCCCAGAGTGGCTATCATCCGATCGGGATTTACCACTCGGCCGGGGTACTCGATCAACTCATATTCTTTCTGCGGATTGAAACTCAATTGGCGCGACATGATATGAAACTGAGGTGAGTTTAACGAATTAAACAGCTGTTAGGGGAACAGTGATGCTCTCTACTAATAAATTCGAGCAAAAAAAAATGAGCAACACACAAAATTGAATGTGCCATGAAGGTGTACCCATAAGTCCTTTAAAACTAGTTATTGCCACAAATAAGCCTATAATATAAGAAACATAATTTGTAATAAAATAAATATAGAATATTATATATATATATAATATATTTTTAGCAATTTGATTATTATTGTTTGCTCACCCAGTGCTGAAAATAGCTAGCTTGGCAGCACTGCATGTTATCGAATTACCTATCGCTAGCCGGTTTGTTTATAGGCAATCTTGAAAATGTCGGGTAAAAACAGAAAACGCACGGCCAGCAGCAGCAGCAGCGGTGAGGAGCCGGACAGCGAGGAAGAGTCTCGCCTAAAGGACCTGCAGGAGCGCGACGAGTTCGCCAGCCGGCTGAAGAAGCGGGATGACGATCGGACGCGCAATGTGGTTGATTCCACCGGCGGACGAAGGGCCATCGAGGAGGCCACCAAGCGACTGAAGCTTGAGCATGAGGATCGGGACAAGATAGTGCCTCACCTGCGTCTGCAGTCGCGTCGCCAGTACCTGGAGAAGCGCAAGGATGACAAGGTGGCCGAGCTGGAGGCGGACATCCTGGACGATGAGTACCTCTTCGATGAGAGCGTGTAGGATCATAGCTTAATCCTTACCTACATAGGTATCCAAATAATCCTGGTTTGCTTTCAGCCTGACCAAACGGGAGAAGGAGGAGCGCGAGTACAAGAAGCAACTGCTGAACATCGCCAAGGAGCACGAGAAGGCGCGGGAACTAGAGCGCATCCAGCGTTATAATATGCCGCAGGACCTGAAAAAGGGAGAGCGATGTATGTAGACAACGTACGTTGGTCCTCGATAAATACTTATATGTTATTTTTCCACTTAAGCTGAATACGTTGAGGTTGATGAGTTTGAGAAGCAACCCAACTCAGAGCAGAAGAAATGGGAGGCTGAACAGCTGGCTTCGGCGCGTTTCCATTTCGGCGCGAAAGATGCCAAGGCGGAGGAGGAGTATGAGCTGCTACTTGACGATCAAATCGATTTCATCCAAGCCCTTACCCTGGACGGAAGTCGAGAGAAATCATCTAGCCGACAGCCCGAACTCACGGAGAAGGAACGCAAACGTTTGACATTGGACGAAACCAGAAGATCACTGCCCGTTTATCCGTTCAAGGAGGATCTGATTGCTGCTGTAAAGGAACATCAGGTGCTCATCATCGAAGGAGAAACAGGCTCGGGCAAAACGACACAGGTGCCGCAGTACCTCGTGGAAGCTGGTTTCACCAAGGACAAGAAGATGATCGGATGCACGCAACCACGTCGTGTGGCCGCCATGTCGGTGGCAGCACGCGTGGCCGAGGAAATGGGCGTGAAGCTGGGCAACGAGGTGGGCTACAGCATCCGTTTCGAGGACTGCACCTCGGATCGCACCATTCTCAAGTACATGACGGACGGCACCCTGCATCGAGAGTTCCTTTCGGAACCCGACTTGGCCTCCTACAGTGTGATGATTATCGATGAGGCTCACGAACGGACACTGCACACGGACATTTTGTTTGGCCTGGTCAAGGATATTGCTCGCTTTAGACCAGAGTTGAAGCTGCTCATTTCCAGTGCCACTCTGGATGCGGAAAAGTTCTCCGCGTTCTTCGATGATGCACCCATCTTTCGGATACCTGGTCGCCGCTATCCAGTGGACATATTCTACACCAAGGCTCCGGAAGCGGACTACATCGACGCGTGTTGCGTTTCAGTTTTGCAGATTCATGCCACTCAACCTTTGGGCGACATTCTAGTCTTCCTCACGGGTCAGGATGAGATCGAGACTTGCCAGGAGGTTCTGCATGATCGCGTAAAGCGGCTGGGCTCCAAAATACGTGAGCTGATCGTTATACCCGTCTATGCGAATCTACCGAGTGATATGCAGGCCAAAATCTTCGAACCCACACCGCCGAATGCCCGAAAAGTTATCCTGGCCACAAATATCGCAGAGACTTCGCTAACCATCGACAACATCATTTATGTAATTGATCCTGGGTTTGCCAAGCAGAACAATTTTAATTCCCGCACTGGCATGGAGTCGCTTATGGTGGTGCCCATTTCCAAGGCCTCCGCCAATCAGCGAGCGGGCAGAGCGGGACGAACTGCTCCGGGAAAGTGCTTCCGTCTGTATACGGCGTGGGCATACAAGCATGAACTGGAGGACAATACCGTTCCGGAGATACAGCGTATTAATCTGGGCAATGCGGTGCTCATGCTAAAGGCTCTGGGCATCAATGATCTGATACACTTCGACTTTCTGGACCCTCCGCCGCACGAGACACTGGTATTGGCTTTGGAGCAGCTATATGCCCTGGGTGCACTTAATCACCATGGAGAGTTAACCAAGCTGGGTCGACGGATGGCCGAGTTTCCCGTGGATCCCATGATGGGCAAGATGCTGCTGGCAAGCGAAAAGTATGTAATCGATCTAACAAACCAGAAGTGAAATAATTCGTATAATATTCGTATATTTTTGTTTTAGATACAAATGCTCCGAGGAGATGGTGACCATTGCAGCCATGCTGTCCGTGAATAGCGCCATTTTCTACAGGCCCAAGGACAAAATCATTCACGCGGACACAGCCCGAAAAAACTTCAATCACATGCACGGCGACCACTTGAGCCTCCTGCAGGTCTACAATCAGTGGGCGGAGACGGACTACAGCACCCAGTGGTGCTACGAGAACTTCATCCAGTACAGATCGATGAAGCGGGCTCGCGACGTGCGGGAGCAGCTGGTGGGACTGATGCAGCGTGTCGAGATCGACATGGTCAGCTGCCTGCCAGAAACAGTAAACGTGCGCAAGGCAGCCACCGCTGGTTACTTTTACCATGTGGCGCGACTCTCGAAGGGCGGTCACTACAAGACCATCAAGCACAATCAGACCGTGATGATACATCCGAACTCCTCGCTCTTTGAGGAGCTGCCGCGCTGGGTGCTCTATCACGAGCTGGTGTTCACCTCCAAGGAGTACATGCGTCAGGTTATAGAGATCGAGAGCAAGTGGTTGCTGGAGGTGGCTCCGCACTACTACAAGGCCAAGGAGCTGGAGGATTCGACGAACAAGAAGATGCCAAAAGTCGCCGGGCGAGCCGAAATGGCGCAATAATTTTGAGGGGGTTTTTAGTTTTCAATTAATAATAAACTTTTATTGTAAATTTCACCATTTGTAGTTTGATATTGTAAACTGGCTTTGTTTATTATTATTCTTTTTAAATTTCGATAATCGATAATCTTAGGAAACAATCGAATACGATTCTTATTAGTACGTTTCGATATATGGCGGCCCCACCGACAGTTGTATTATCGATAACAGGCCGTGTGGTTGTATTTCGTGTTTTGCATTTCAAAGAGCAAAATTGCACAATAATTTAATTTAAGTGCAACCAAAAACCTTTAACAAGTGAGTCTATGAGCGAGCCGAGCTAACTGCGTTTGAAGACCAGGAAGAACAGGGGATAAAAACACGCAAACAGCACATTGTCATTAAACCATGACGTTCTAACCTAAAAACTGATGAAATTTCCAAGTCCAGTCGGCTTTCATTTACATATATAGTTTATAGAACAGTAACTAAATACATTACGTTTGTTTTATTCAAAGGATAATGGCTGCTCAGTTCTTTAATCGCATTGGCCAAATGGGCCTCGGAGTGGCCGTTTTGGGTGGCGTTGTCAATTCGGCATTATATAATGTGGAAGGCGGCCACCGGGCGGTCATCTTCGATCGCTTCACCGGCATCAAGGAGAACGTGGTCGGCGAGGGTACCCACTTCTTCATCCCATGGGTGCAGCGGCCCATCATCTTCGACATCCGGTCCCAGCCCCGCAACGTTCCTGTGATAACGGGCAGCAAGGATCTGCAGAATGTCAACATCACGCTCCGAATCCTGTACCGCCCCATTCCAGACCAGCTGCCCAAGATCTACACCATTCTCGGCCAGGACTACGACGAGCGTGTCCTGCCCTCCATCGCGCCTGAGGTGCTGAAGGCTGTGGTCGCCCAGTTCGACGCCGGCGAGCTGATCACCCAGCGTGAGGTGAGTAAAAACATCAGGAGAGCCCTCAGTTTCTTTAGGATAAAGCTTTTTTGATGGGCCTTGTGTTTCACCAGAGGCGCTTATGTTTACTTAGTATCAGGTCATCAGATCTCATCGTATTTCACGCGTATTTTATTTTCGATTTAAATTTGATTGTGTAAGCAAGAACGCGATCTCGGCGCTTAAGTCTAGGCTTATTGCTCTTTTGAGAATTGAAGCTTAAGAATTGGATTATTATTCAACTTATGCAGTCGGAAATATAATACTTTCATGCCCGTACTTAACGTGATTACCTCTTTGCAGATGGTGTCGCAGCGCGTTTCCCAGGAACTGACTGTACGTGCCAAGCAGTTCGGCTTTATTCTGGATGACATCTCGCTCACGCACTTGACCTTCGGTCGGGAGTTCACGCTGGCCGTCGAGATGAAGCAGGTGGCCCAGCAGGAGGCGGAGAAGGCGCGTTTTGTCGTGGAGAAGGCCGAGCAACAGAAGCTGGCGTCCATCATTTCGGCGGAGGGTGATGCCGAAGCCGCTGGCCTGTTGGCCAAGTCATTCGGCGAGGCCGGAGACGGTCTGGTGGAGCTGCGACGTATTGAGGCCGCCGAGGATATCGCCTACCAGCTATCCCGGTCCCGTGGTGTCGCCTACTTGCCCAGCGGACAGAGCACGCTGCTCAATCTGCCATCGACCATCGCGCAGTAGCTGGGTGCATCTAGTTCCGTTAAGTTGTAACTACCTATAGCATTTACTAAGTACTTTTCGATTTTGTTTCTGCTGAAATATGCACTACTCTAAAGCGTTCGCGCCCGACTGACTGGAGAATACTAAGCGAAACAACCAAAATTTGTCTCATGTAATCGGTTTTTCCATTATCTTCCCGATCGGGTTCGAAATCCGGTCGCAGTGTGCGCTCCGAATGCGGCTCAACTTTTGTTGTTTCCGTTTGAGTCGTTCGTGTGCGCGTCCTGCTGAATTGGTCCTTAAGATCGGCACCGGGCTTAAAACAACTCCAGTAATTGAAAGAAACACAGACCGTAAGAAAATTTCATTATGTGAACAAACAATAAATGATAATCCCTACATGAGTGGGCTTTTAAATTGAGTGTGGTTATGGTTATGCAGGAAATGTTATTTAATTTATGAACTTTTACTTTCTTTTTACTTTACTTTTACTTTCCCAATTAATTACAGATCGATCCTAAAACGAATCTAATCACTTGCCCATATCATATAGATTTAGACAAAATACGTGACCTATTGAAGCTCAGCGATGTGATGTGTACACCAAACACCCGCTCGCTTATCTCGGCCCTTGTTTACCCCATATGATGCCTGTTTATGCAATCCCCCTCTCAAAGGCGCCATTCGACCCCTATAAGCGGAGAATACTTTCGCATTCATTCGCAACTCAAGATGGTCATAAATCAAATTGTAGTATTCTTCGCCTCAATCGACCCGAACTCCAGCCACCCGTAAAGCAGCATAATGTGGGTGGGTAGTTGGGCGACTGGTGGCTGGTGGCTGTTGGCTGGCGTGTGGGTGGAGCACCCAGCGCATTAAAATCGAAAGCAGAGCCGTTGGCATGGCGTATAAATCTGTTGATTCAGCCAAGTGATTTGCCAAAGTGGCTTCGTTGAAATGTCAGGCACACGCACTTTGCTCGCACTCAGCAACAGTTGGACCACCCGCAGGATTCTCAGCAGCCCTACACTGAAAGAAATTATTTTCTTTTGTCGTAGGCTAAAAGTGTTTACTTGATTCTTTTAAATAGTAATTAAAGGAAGATAATGATTTTCCTGTCGTATTCCAATATCATTAGCCGAGCCGATATACCCATGTTTGTCTGTCCGTATAAACTTCGAGATTTTGGGAACTTTAAAAAAAAAAAACGGTCACGAAAACAGTTTTGAAAAATATTTTGAATTTTTGTATTATATCTCTCGATATATTTGGCATAAACATTTAAGCCACATATTTATTGTTTCTTGCCAATTTCTATTGATATTTCAACTGAATTTTGAAATTCCGGCCAAGTAACTGGCATCCAAAAGTCGTTAGCTTTCTATAGTAATTTTGAATTTTTCTCAGTGTATGCGGAACTGCCCGCTCAAAAGGCTCAACCTAGCCCACTTCCCCTAGCACAATGCGAAAGTGAGTGAGAGCATTGGATTATTTGACGTCACAATTCCATGAGCGGTTCAAAAAGCACGTCATATGTGGTGCTCTAATAACCGGTTTCCAAGATGCGCGTAAAGCGTGCCATTCCACGGCTTAATCAATTTCTTGTCTTTCCTACGAATATAACTTTGTTTACATTTTTTTGCGTGATTTTTTCTTCGGGGAGTCCAAGAAAAACCCTGTTTCGAGTGACTCATAATTGGGGGATTCCTGACGAGATCGCTCTCTTTCCACAAATTCGAGTTGGGAAGCACGTGAGTAGAATTCAAAATGTTTTGCTTGCTGTTTTAAATATCACTAGGTTCTCAAACTAATTTCAAAAATAATCAAATTAAGTTCACAGAGCTGGCAAATAAAATGTAATAGCTTGCATGTATGTATATATATATATTTTTTTAAATTCTAAATAAATCCATGGAAAATAAAGCCTTTGATATCCAGTTACTGATTCAGCGCCCAATTAATGCATGTTCCAAAAAAGTGTCAAAAAACGTGCACAAATCAAACGAGAGCTGAATTTGTTTTTACGACAGCGGCTGCGATTCGAAGTTCAGCGGCTGCGGACTGCGATTGAACCGGTCCTGCGGAATTGGCAGCGCTGCTGGACGGGCTTTAAAAGCCATGGCCAAGAGCGGGCAGCGCTCAGTTAAGAGGAGAACGCCAAGCGCACAGCAATCAGCACCGAAATATCAGCATCGAAATATCAGCAAATAAATATTAGCTGTTCTAAACCAGGAGGGCAAACTGAACTTGGAGCAAAGATTTAGTTCGGAACGGAAGTAAAGCTCGGCAACAAGTGCAAACAATTAAAAGCAGTTAACTAAAGTGCAACGGTGAGAGACGAAAGTGTGGCTCCTCAACAGCCTCAGCTGCCTGAAGTGCTTGGCCAACATAATGAGTGCATGTGCATGCGAAAGATTCATTTCGGGGCTAACGCTGCGTATACGTAATGTGTATCTAAAACTGGGCATATACTATAGCCTTGCTTCGGTTCAATTTGATAGTTCGGGCCCCGAATTCTATAGTGCTTAAGCTTTTCTCGGCTTTCGGTATCTGCATGCTTTTGTGTATCTATTAAAATAAGATTTTAGCTGGCAACAAGTCGTCGTCTCAATGCCAACTTGTTTACGTTGTTAAAATTGGAATTTAGAAAAAAAAAAAAAATAAAGCAGTCTTGATTAATGCAAGAATGCATTAAACATTCTAATTACCATACTAATTCACAGCCTATACTTAAGCAGCGCACTCGATGGGAAAACGCTTTAAACTATTAATACCTTAATACCTTATTATTATAACTATTATCATCATCGTTTTGCCTATCAAGTAATTAGTATTCAATGTCGTTCATTTGTCGTGTTTGCAGCGATAGCATTTTTTGTTTGAGCTGCTGCACTGATTAGCACTATCTTCAAAAACGCACTTCTATTAATAACACTTTCAATAATCGCACATTCTTTCATATTAGCTCTAACCATTCGAGTTCATATCATTGCAAAAGTCAAACGAAAAGTAAATCTCTGAAATGAGCCACATACCCATTAGTAACACAATTCCAACAAAACAAACTGATGGTAATGGTAAAGCTAACATTTCGCCGGATAAGCTGGATCCCAAGGTTTCGGTATGTCTATTGGGTTTAGGTATAGAGCCAACAATTATGCACGTCTGATAACCAAATACTTTTGCATCCACATCAAGATCGACATGGAGGCGCCGGAGTTCAAGGATTTTGCCAAGACAATGGTCGACTTTATAGCCGAATATCTGGAGAATATACGCGAAAGGTGAGCCAGATTAAGACTCCCTACTCAATTAGCTTGAATTAAACTTAATTTAGCGTATGAATTTCATTTATATGGTATCAGAATCAGTCGCTTGACCTCAGCATTTTACGTTCGAATCGAAAGTTCGTTCTGCTCGATTCGAATCCCCGGGCAAGTGAATGACATTTCGCACACGTTTTGAGATTAGTCACGGGAAAGTCGCACCGATCGGACATTTCCATTGCTATATATATCTATATATATATATCATTTTGTTTAGGGGGTTGAGGCGACCTTCCCATTAGCTCGAGGGCCAAGTACTTTCGCTGCTCTTGGGCCGAAAACTAATTAATTAAATGGCTTTGTTGAGTTGGCGTGTCAAGGTCGTTTTTCATGTATACGAGTATAGATATAATTGCACTGCTAACGCCTTGGCCAAAAGCAATTCGGGTATTTCACTATTCTTGGGCAATTCTTCTAACGGCTTCGTTTCCATTACCTTGAAAATCAAAGTCAGCTAAGTAAACAATTTTCTTACTACAGCTGCTGAGTTTGTTTGCCCATCGACAGTCGCTGAAATTAATGGTTAATTGAAAATCAAGCTTAAGTAGAGCGTAATATAATAATTCATTTTGCTTTATTAAAGTTCCTTCGACATTGAAGTTTCAAAACTATTTTCTTAGTTAGATAACTTTTTAAACGAATCTTTGTTAATTGAAGATACATATATATAGAGAAATTATCTTTTTATTTTCTTTTTTCACCTCTTAGTAGTACTTCCTTTTAATTGAAAGGATAGAAAATCCCACCATCATTATCAGCATTGCCTCTCTATCTATATTCTGTTCCCATAGCAATTTGCTACATATTCGTATTGATTTTCATGGCAGTGGCAACAAGTTGGGGGTGGTTGGATGGGTGTCCTTCAACCCCAATGATTCCTGATGCCTTTGTTGGCTAACTGAGTTTCGCAGCCAATTAGCAAGGAGCTTTTACTGAATGGGCGCCAAAATGCAATCAGAAGCTAACGCAATTTTCGCAATTACAGGCGCGTTCTGCCGGAAGTGAAGCCTGGCTACCTGAAGCCATTGATTCCGGATGCTGCGCCCGAGAAGCCGGAGAAGTGGCAGGATGTGATGCAGGACATCGAGCGAGTCATCATGCCGGGCGTGACACACTGGCACAGTCCCAAGTTTCATGCCTACTTCCCCACGGCCAACTCGTATCCAGCGATCGTTGCGGACATGCTGAGTGGAGCGATTGCCTGCATCGGATTCACGTGGATCGCCAGTCCCGCGTGCACGGAACTCGAGGTGGTCATGATGGATTGGCTGGGCAAGATGCTGGAGCTGCCGGCAGAGTTCCTGGCCTGTTCGGGCGGCAAGGGTGGCGGTGTCATCCAGGGCACGGCCAGTGAGTCCACACTGGTGGCTCTGCTGGGAGCCAAGGCCAAGAAGTTGAAGGAGGTGAAGGAGCTCCATCCGGAGTGGGATGAGCACACCATCTTGGGCAAGTTGGTGGGCTACTGCTCGGACCAGGCTCACTCATCCGTGGAGCGGGCTGGTCTTCTGGGCGGAGTAAAGCTCCGTTCCGTGCAGTCCGAGAATCACAGAATGCGTGGTGCTGCCCTGGAAAAGGCCATCGAACAGGATGTGGCCGAGGGTTTGATTCCCTTCTACGCGGTGGTCACCCTGGGCACCACCAACTCCTGCGCCTTCGACTACTTGGATGAGTGTGGACCGGTGGGAAACAAGCACAATTTGTGGATCCATGTGGACGCTGCCTATGCCGGATCCGCTTTCATTTGCCCCGAGTATCGCCACCTGATGAAGGGCATCGAATCAGCAGACTCTTTCAATTTCAATCCACACAAATGGATGCTGGTGAACTTTGACTGCTCGGCCATGTGGCTGAAGGATCCCAGTTGGGTGGTCAACGCGTTCAATGTGGACCCTCTTTACCTGAAGCACGACATGCAGGGATCAGCTCCGGACTATCGTCACTGGCAAATCCCACTTGGACGGCGATTCAGGGCACTGAAGCTCTGGTTCGTCCTCCGGCTGTACGGTGTCGAGAATCTCCAGGCCCACATCCGCAGACACTGCAACTTTGCCAAGCAGTTCGGGGATCTCTGCGTGGCGGACTCCAGATTTGAACTGGCCGCCGAGATCAATATGGGATTGGTCTGCTTCCGGCTGAAGGGCAGCAACGAGCGGAACGAAGCTCTTCTCAAGCGAATCAATGGACGCGGCCACATCCACTTGGTTCCCGCCAAGATCAAGGATGTCTACTTCCTGCGCATGGCCATTTGCTCGCGATTCACCCAGTCCGAGGACATGGAGTACTCGTGGAAGGAGGTCAGCGCCGCTGCCGACGAGATGGAACAGGAGCAGTAAAGTGGTTGTGCAGGTCTGTTCCGTGTTTAGTATATAAATTAATATAGTAAACTTAAATTGGACCAGTATGATATATAATGCATTGTGACTTGGAACCCGGAACAGACCATACACTTTCCACTTGCGACATGTTTAGGGAATTTACATCGCAACAAAAGATGGTTCGTCCATCGCTACATTATATTTATAGTATCCTATCATTGTATCATTGATGTTGTTCATGATTTTTATTGTTAACGTTATGCGCCTAATTAAAACAAATGTATTCTGCTTAAAAATACAAACGAATTGTAACTATAAATTTTGACTAGTTTTCGTGTTGATATACACTGTACAATTTAGCAGCCCATTCGGATTTCCCATTGCACTTAACCGCAGTGCACGCTTTTCAGATAGTAGTCAATAATGCGTTGGGCTTCTCGGATGCCACTGGACCTGGCGGCATCAATGGTTCCAAAGCCTCTCAACGAGGTTGCATCCCCAGCAAAGAGCAGACCGGGCGACTTCTCGCCCAGCGGAGCGGCCAGTCGCTGGACATCCCGGGCACTGCTGTTGGTGGAGAAGTAAGGACGACCGCCGAGGTAGCAGGCCGACGTACTCCAGTTGGAACGCAGCAGTTCCTGTGGGTACGGCACCAGGTGACTGCTCACGCAGCGCCTTAGCAGACCAGTTATCTGCTCCAGCAGCTCCTCATCGGGCAGCTTCTCGATCTCCTCGTAGTATCCGCCACCCACATGCACCTCCAGCACATGCTGACTGCTGGGCACCTGGCTGATCTCCACGACCTGCTGCGTCCAGTTGCGTTCGGGTTGCTGCTCCACGGAAGGATTCAGAAGCGTTCCCAGTGGCCGCAGGCTTCCCTTTAGCCAACGCCCAATGGGCTTCTTGTAGGAGAGATATATCTTGAGGGGATTGCCAAAGCCGAGGTTGCGTATAGCCAGCATCTTGTCCAGCGGCAGCGTGGGTCGAAACAGAACGCCCGCAAAGCTTTTGAGCACGCCCAGCGGCAGGGTGCATATTATGTGATCGGCGTTGTAAAGACTGCCATCCAGGCAACCCACACTTTTCATCGGCGCTGGTGTCCACTGTATCTGGCCCACAGGCTTTCCGGTCTGCAGCTGCGCTTTGTCCATGTTCTGAATGAGATCGTCCACTACATTATCTAGACCAGTGGGCACATACAGCGGGCGCTGTTCCTGCTGCACTGGACACTTGGTTATGTGTTCGATGTTCACGTACTCCAGGCAGCATCCCAATATGCTGCCGAACTCCTTGAACAGCGATTGGAAGATCTCGCGTGCCGCCAGTTGATCCTTAGGATGCTGGAAGGAGACGCCAATGATGCGATCGCTTTCTGTTCTAAAGTAGTTCATGACATTGTCCAGCGAGTGCAGGTCACCACCCGTTTTAACTCGTTCGGAGACCTTGAAGCCTCGGCAAAGCTGCCGAAATAGCGTGTCGATAAGCTCGACCATGGCTGGATTGATGCGGCTTCCATCCTGAAGATAGGTGGCCCGATCCGGCTGCTTTATCTGCTTCCCCAAGCCTTCCGTGTTGCGTAGCAGTTCATACATCGAATCCTGCGATCCATCGATCTTTACCCACTTGGCGCCTAGTTCACAGTAGGTGTCACCAAAGCGCTGGGTGTTAATCCTGCCGCCATAACGATCTGTGGCCTCCAGGATCACAGTGCGCCGAAAGCCGTGCGACAAGAGGTGCTGGGCCGCCGAGAGACCGGCGAGTCCTGCGCCCACGACCACTATCTGGGTATTTTGGCGCGCCGCCTCCAGATCTGGACTGCGTTGCTTGTCGCCGATGTTATCCGCCTGTAGAACCCGTGCATTGTATAAGCTGCGCCTGCTGGCCAGTTTAAAACTGCGGGGAACAAGAGAAGGTTTAGTTTGCACATTCAAATCCGCTGGAGCTGTTCAACTTACCATTGCATGGCAAGCGGGCCTAGTTTCCTGGAGTTCCGAAAGTAAATCAAGTTATTTTTAGAATTTTGCCAGATTTTTTAATATTTGTTGACAGGCTGAGAGGCGTATAGGCCTTTAAAGTGCCACACGTCCAAGTTGTTTTTAAAAAGCAGAATCATAGTATCCACCACAATGGTCGCCGGTTATCCAATTGCAGTTTGGGTGTCTAATTCCAAACTTGGCTGAAAGGGTTATAGTAATTCTTATGTATTTGTATGTTACATATATGATTATTTACCTCACGGAAATCTGAGAATTCGTACAAAGGCGAGCCGCGGCTGCTTCTATTCTATATTTATGAGAAATGGCACTAAACGCTATTCAAAGCTAATCAAAATATTGAATTAAGGGAAACAGATATTTTTGTTTTGTTTATACTTTGTTATTTAACCGATATCAGGTGGTCCAATTGGGAGAAACAGCTGTTTGCCTGCGGATGCGACACTGACGATAGACCTTGGCGAACTTATCGAAGGGCGATGAAGAAGTGTATCGATTCATAACCAAATGCAGTCACACTAAGCCGCGAAAATTTTGGTTTTAAATTTTAAAATAAAGTCGACGATATTTGTAATGCTTAAAAAACTAAAGCCTCGGCAGAAAGTTTAACAGAGAATGTTGGGAACTTTTTCGACAAAAAAAAATGACAGGGAAAAACCACTCTACCTTTATAGAAAACGTGCCAAATGATCGTACATTTAATTTCACTTTATTTATAAACATGTGGAAAGTTAAAAACTACATCGCAAACTAACTAGGTTGTCCCTAAACATAAATAGTTTATCCGTTTTTCTCACTGAGATTTCTCGTGCGTTGCATTTTCGGTGCTCAGATGGATCTGGAAGTGCTGCGCAAGATCGCCGACGTTTCCCGATTTGCGGGCCACCAAGGATTGCTCCGCCTGCAGGTCCGTCAGTTGAGACTCGATCTCCTGCCAGGCGAAATCAATATCGGAGGCTT
The DNA here is from genome assembly GCF_000001215.4 of Drosophila melanogaster. NCBI lineage: Eukaryota > Metazoa > Arthropoda > Insecta > Diptera > Drosophilidae > Drosophila > Drosophila melanogaster. The sequence continues at coordinate 19,113,844 of NT_033779.5, read as the reverse complement.
TGGTGTCCATGCCGCATACGACGAATCGCAGAAACTGACGACCCGCATGCTCGGCCTTAACCATGTAGATCTTCTTTCGATCCATAAGCCGTTGCAGCAACTGGGTGGTAATCTCATTGTCACCTTTGGGCCGGAAACAAACCAGTCCCAGGGCACGAGGAGCCACCAGCTCGAATCGCGAATCCTTGAGCACAAGCTGCTCAAACTGTTTGGCCAACTCGATGTGCTTGCGCACATGGTTTCGCAATCCCTCGGCTCCCAGAGTGCGGAATGTGATCCAGACTTTTAGAGCTCGGAAGCGGCGACCCAGGGGGATTTGCCAATGACGGAAGTCAGGAATTTGCGACTGACCCTCGTGCTTGTGCTTCAGGTAGATGCGATCCACATTGAAGCTGTCGACCACCTTGTTGGCATCCCTTAGCCACATGGCCGAGCAATCGAAGTTGACCAGCATGAACTTGTGCAGGTTGAAGTTTAGCGAGTCCACGCGATCCAATCCCTTTCGCAAATCCGAACATTCCTCCAGAGCAAAGGCTCCACCGGCATACGCGGCATCAACATGGAGCCACACCTTGAATTCCTCGCAGACAGCGGACAGGGATTCAATGTCGTCATAGGCACAAGTGCCCGTGGTGCCCAGAGTGGCAACGCAGATCACCGGAATCCTGCCCGCTGCCACGTCCTCCTCGATGGCTCCTCTCAGTGTATCGCCTCTAAGTACGAAATCCTCTCCAGCCGGCAGCAATCGAATCGGCATGGCAGCCAGGACTCCAGCCTTCTCAATGCAGCTGTTACTCTGGTCCGAGGAGTAGGCCACCAAGCGGCCACGCACCTCACTTTCGCTCAGCTCCGGATGCGATTCCCTGTAGTTGGCCACAGCTTGTTCCCTGGCAGCTAGGACAGCCACCAACACAGCCTCGCTAGCTGATCCCTGGATCACCCCGCCTCCTGGTCCATCGCTGGCGTGCTGGAAGTGTGCGGGCAGCTTCAGGAACTTGGCCAGCCAGTCCATGACCACCACCTCCAGTTCTGTGCAGGCGGGACTGCAGATCTGTGGGGGATTATACGAATTATTATGTAAGAAATTATGCATTGAAGATAACTCCATCCGTTTGTAATACACTATTAAATCCGGAATACATACATATAGTAATTTTTACAAATATATTATAATTTAAACTAGGGTTTATTTCACTAAGTTTTTGTTCGGTGGTAACTTCTTTGTTCGCAATGACAAATATTGTTTGCGAAACGTCTAGTTTGGGTTTGGCTAATCAATTCTATATACATTTAAATTTATTTGTATGCCTTTAAGGTGAGTCTGCTGCCCAATAACTTTTATTTGGTGACAATTGCCGATTGATTTGTGTGAACAACTCTCTTCGGTCCGGTGCAGTGGCAACCTGTTTGTCGAGTTCTTGGATTCACTTTCACCCACCGCGCACAATGAGCGCCCATTCAGCCGGCCAAAACAATGGGCCAGAAGCAGCAGCAGCAGCAGCAGCAGATTTCACCATAAACCAACATACCCAGCTGAATCCGATGACGCCGAACCCGCTGGCCAGCATCTCGCCCACAATGGAGGGATACGAGGTGCTGGTGGGGTAGTAGGCATGCATGTGAGGCGACTGCCAGTGGGTCAGTCCCGGCTTGATGACGCGACTAATGTCGCCGAGGACATCCTTCCACGCTTCGGGCTCTTCCGGCATCTCTGTGGGCAGCAGGTCCAACAGATAGCCTGGCTCCACATTGGGCAGTACGTCGTCATCCCGAATATTCTCCAGATAGTCGGCTATGTAGTCAATGGCGGCCTTGCCGAATTCCCGAAACTCCTTGGCATCCATACCGCTGACAATGTTGCGATATCGTTTTCTATTTGCACTTTTTACGTTCTGTTTGTTTTGGTTTTATTTCCCCGTTTTCGTTTTTGATTTGTTTGCCCAACTCGATTTCAGTTCCCGATCCGTTGATGCTCCTCCAAGTTGCCTGAGGTTCACTCTGAAACCGATCGCCGGTGACGGCTGCCTTTTATACTCCGACTTCTCTGGACAGCCTCCAGAGCTGTCGGTTCAGCCAATCTGGCTAGTTTTGAGAAATCATTAAAAACCGGCGCAACTGACTTGTTTTATTCTTTTGATCTAACTAATTTAGCTTTGATTCGTTGATACTTTAAAATTCAAATGCGAAGTTTGTTCAATTAACATAATCAAAACATTAAAATACTGTTGAAAGTTTATAGAAAGGAGTGTGTACTATTTTATACTACTTACACAAAGGGGTATATAGTAATAGGTTTATTCTTTTATACGAGAGTGCCATTCAAATACTTTTTTTTTCAATTTAGCTATTAATTTCGAAAATACCTATATCCGATTGCTCTGCACAGTGATTTGTGAAGCGTGTCCAATCTGCGAGATTAGGGAACGAATCGGTCACCGGGATTATAGTTGGGTTCGTATATTTCGTGCCATATATTTATAGAAAAACAATTACTTGGCAATTTTCTTAATCGTTGAGTGCCTATCTCCTGAGCATATTTATCGCATAGTTCTTTGAATCGATAAGGATTTCTCAAGTGTTGCGTTGATTTGGCCAAAAGATTTTGTTACCAACGACACTCGAACAATAGCTGGTGGGAAATCACTTTGGGTCACAAACTGTTCCCACTTTTTTGTTGGTCGGTTGGCGCTCTCTTAGCCCCTCTCTCTTAGGCAAATTGATGACAGAAATTATAGTTTTAAAACCAATTGATTATTGTTGGTTGTTATTGTTGTTGACTCTAATGAACAATAATTGTAAATTCACGTGTGAATAATTTAAGGCTCTTAAAATGAAACTCTTTCAAATTTGTCTCTTTATCACAATAAAAAGTAAAAAAGTTCAGTATTAATAGTTTTTAATATATAACGATCATAAGCTAATCAAACGTGTATATTCGCTATATTTATCCGAATTTAATTATCATGGCAACACTTTTCAGATACAATTAGTTTTTTTAAGTAATTATATGAAATTTAAGTTTTAACTGACCTTTTTTTTTATATCATTTTTCTAAGAAAACACAATGAAGAAAGTTGCTTATGATTGTTCTTCCACATTAATTCATTCACATTCACGCACGTATTTAATATGAATATTCATTTAAAAAAAGGAGAATCTGCTGGATTTTTTCACCATTTACATATGTATATAGCTTACCCAACTGAATCCAAGGACTCCGATGCCCGCGATCAGCAGCTCACCGATGATGGAGCCCGCCGACGAGGATGACGGATAGAAGGCATTGAAGTAGGGCGATTGCCAGTGGGTCAGACCCGGCAGGATGATGTTCTCCAGATCCTTGAGGACCTCGCGCCAATGATCGGGCTGCTCGGGAATCTCCTTGGGCAGCTGATTGATCACCGCATATGGAGCCGTGCTGGGCAGGACATCCCTGTTGGAAGAAACACAGAATTTAGAGGCATCGCTCCAAGGATAAAAGTCCAGACACACACCTCTCACGTATGCCGCTCAGATAGTTGATAAGGAACTCGATGGAGGCATGGCCAAATTCACGGAACTCATCAAAGTCCATGATCCTGGTTAATCCAAAAAAAAAGGCGCGATTTACTTTGGGGGGGAATTTGGGTATTTAGCCGCTCCGCTGGTTCCGCACTTGTTCACCGCTGACATTCGAATCTACAAATGAGCTGGCTGCGCTTTAACCAAGTCTCAATGAGCTCCGAATCTCGAGACCCTCCAATAAAAAGTTTGGGGGGGAACTCCAACAACGTTAACAAAAATCCGGCTATGTGTGAAAATGTGCAGTGGCAGCAAGTTTTTTGTCTTTCTGACTGGCCCATTGCCGAGATTTATGTTTATGTAACTACCAAAAGACACAATAGCGAAAACAAGATCGCCGGACAAAAGTTAAAAATGTCGGTGAAGAAAATTTAAACAAACTGCTTGTTAATTGTCTATTAAAATGTGTTATCCAAACACTAGCACTGCTGCTTACTAAATCTCCGCCATCCCCCCCAAAACCCACTGCCGATCCGGTTCCATATCATCACATCATCAGCAATTAACCGTCCCAAGTCGAGCCCATTTGGCAAAATACTTCATGTGTCTAACCATTAACGGCTCCATTAGACAGACGTCTGCGACAAAAGCGTTGGAAAATTTGAAAGTCAAAGTCGATTTGGTAACCGCGGAAGTGAAGCTCCGCCTGGGATGCCATAGATTGGGATCGCGTTGGATTGAGTGCATCGGTTTCATCAGCCATTTCCATTTCCATTTCCATTCACGATCAGTTTCAGTTTCAGGGTCACGCTGCATTTTTATGCTCTTACCCTATATTTTTTTATAATCGGTACTAGTTGGGTTCAAGGGTATGCCGTGTTTTCGTGTTGTTCCGCACGCGTAACGAAAGCCCAATAAGAAAATGCTGAATGTTTAATAAAGGAAATATGTAATATAGTTTATACAGTTTATAGTTTAGCTTCTGTGTAATAGTATCCAATATATATTACAGGCAAGCTGTAAATGATGATGATACAAAAGTCTTAGTATAAGTATGAAGTAATACATTTTACAGCATAAGATGGAATCATGTTTTTTTCTAATATTTATACGTACTTTGTATCTGGCATTTTATGCAGACTTTCTCAGACCGGGCATACTTTTCGAGCGACCCACGCACTCCAGCTGTTCGCGTTCCTTGCTCCGCCGCAGCGCGGAACCCAACCCACAAACGACCTTCCCTGCTAGTGTCCACTTCGGTGGGTGGGCGGAGGTCATCCGTTGGGAGCGGGGGCGTGGGGTTCTCGAGCATGGCGTTGGGGTTCAAAGTGTTTGGCAAAGTATTTGGCGCGCTCTAAGCGGCTCATAAATAAATGCGAAAACAAAATCGTTTTTGCAGACGCAACGCATTTAAGGGGTTTTCGGGACGGGTGGCAAGTATCCACTATAGATATAGGGGTTCCGAAACTACACAGACAGCGAGAATCCTATGCAGATACAGCGAACTCATGGGCAACGGGTGACTCGGGCATGGAGTAGCAACTTCCCCCCTCTCCCATCACCCTGCCAGCTTTGGGTTTTCGAGTGCGCCGGCGCTGGAACGACATCGAACTCTAGGAATAGAAGCGTATGGCCACCCCAGCCCCATTTTAATGGCGACGCTGGGGCGATAAGATAATGGCCACTGCCTGCGCATGCCTGGAAGTTCTTGTTGCTTTTGGACTCTATCGTCGGCCGATTTCCAGCGATTTTCAATATAAAGGGGCGGTGCCTGTTTTCCAGTGGAGACCCCGCATTTTTGGTGACCGCGCGCCGCGTATTGACTTGGACCTTTGAGTTAAGTTTCTCATATTTGTTTCGCCTCAGTCGACGTCGCTGCTGACTTTTAAGTGCTGTTTACTGTTGTTTTGGGGCCAACGAAGGTGTCGCGCTCGACGTTGGTTGGCTTTTTGTTCTACCCACTGTGCTGTTTTCCTTTTTTCATTTTTTTTTTGCCCCTGCACTTTTGCAGCTCAAGCTTCTTGAGGCAGAGGGAAACAAAAAAAAGTTTCCACACCTTCTTTTTTCGACGAGGCTAAAGTTTTTGCGTTTTACAAATATTGTAATGCTCTTGGAATTTGGACTTTTCGGGCAAATGGGCATCGCCAGAGAGCGACACACACATGCGCACGGCCTCCAAAAAGAAGCACAAAAATGTTGTCGCTGCTGGCGTTGTCGCCTCGCCGCCTTGTTGCCATTGTTGTCCTGCCATTCAGGGCTGGCTGTATGCATTTTACCATATCATTTGTGTCACATTAGGATCAATTGGTAAACACACGCCCGCACACCCGCACACACCCACAGATAGTACGTATACGCACGGCGTACCCATGTGGGCGGCCAAAAGGCAAACGGCAAACGGCACACGAATACAAGACGAAAGGCAAAAAACAAAAAAAAAAAAAAAAAAAAACAACAGCGTTAAAAGCTCGCACAGTCGAGAAAAAGCGTGAAAAAGTGCGCAAAGTAAAAAGGAGAGACGACAGTTTGGACGGCCAAGAAAATAAATAAAGATGCAGCGCGGCAAATAGAGGGGATTCCCACCAGCAACAATACCAGCCGCCTGCCAGTGTTGCCGCGTCCAGGGTTGCCGCCGTACCGTTACCGACACCGTTACCGTTTCCAGACCGTTACCTTACCGTTGGGCAAACACCGTTAGCCATGCCGCCGCCATTTTGTCGCACTGGCTTCGCATTTGCCGTCGTCGTTTTCGCTGCCGAATCCGTTACCGTTACCGTTAAAGTTGCCGATGCCGTCGCCAAAATGGCGTTCGCATAAAATCGCGTTCAAGTGCCGCAGAAAATTCAAACGAAATAATACGAAATGTTGAAATAAGAAAATTAAAAACCAGCCAATAATTAACAAAGTTAACAAATACTAGAGTTGAGTGTTAAAGTGACGCAAAAAATTTTAATAGGGTAAATGCAAATCATTTCCACTGGTTTTACGATTCCGTCGCATAACGAAAGGCTCAATAAAAAGGCTAAAATTCTGAGGAACTATTGAAAAGAAAGCCAGCTTGATTAAAAAATGGAATGTTACATTTTAACAGTAGATCCTTAAAACAAAAAAGTCTATTGAGCAAATTGTGTTGAGAAGAGTTACAAAACCAAGATACGTTTAGGATTTTAAAATGTTTAGTATATGAATTTTAATACTAACACGATTGGATTTTGTTTGTTTTAAGATTTAAGGCAATCAAAATAAGATTAATGTGCGATTTCCAACTCCCGATGTTAGCCATTTTAATTTCAATTTAATCTTAGGAGCTTTGCTCCTAAAATTAAATTTCTATAAAATAAATTTCATAGTATTTTGTTTCATTTATATATGATCTTCAATCTTAACTAGTTTCCAAATACTGAAGAACTATTAAATGGAAATTTCCGATTAATTATTCTACGTTTTAATATTTCACAAAAAATAAATTGTTTACCTATTTTGTTTGTTTGAATTTCTATAAAATAAATTATCTTCAATCTTAACTAGTTTTCAAATACTGATAAACTATTAAATGGATATTTGCTATCAAATATTCTACGTTATAATATTTCACAAAAATTTTTTTTAACTATTTTGTTTGATTTGGGAACCATTAGCAGTTCGTTTTTGATAAAAAAACCTTGGACATTGACCGTTTTTTGATAGATAGTATAGTGCACATCCGATTTGTTGTCTTCGCACGAGAATTCTCCTCGTGATAGACGATGAATAGATATGCGCCAAACGGTCTTTTGAATATCTACCGATCAGTTTGGCCCTATCCTCGGCTTACATAAAGTTTACCCGCCTTGCACTTGGTCGAAAGCACCCGAACAATAGATGGTCTAGTGTGCCCCGGTATCGCAAACAAATTCAAATTGTTCAAGTCCCTGGCTACTTCAACTGATAGAGCAGCCGAGCACTGAGCACGAGCCCAACCGAGTGGCAAGACTGGAATCTAGATTCTACCGTAGAAACCGAAACCCAAAGAGACCGCCGCGATAAGGGAAAAACAGTCAACCGGGCCACTGTTGGGCACAAACCAATGCCAGTTATCGAGCAGACAGCGATCCCGCCTAGCGGAGTCTCGTTTAGACGCTAAACGGGAAACGAGTGCGGTAAACTAACACAAAGATTGCTTTTTAAACACCAAACAGGGCTAAAGATACAAACGTGTGCCAATTGGAATAAGCTAACTGAAATATACATATAACTCATACGACGCGTGTTCAAATCGCCGGCCCCTCAGCAATGATGCAAACCCTGAAACCACCGCCACCGCTACATCATCACCACCAGCATCAGCACCAGCTCCAGCATCCGCCTCAGCAGCAGCCACATCCGCATCAGCAGCTGCAACATCCGTTGCAGCAGCAACAGCACCTGTCAGCCATGGATAATCACCAGCAACATCAGCCGCATATCCATCAGCAGCAGCAGCAGCAGCAACAATTGCCACCCACGCCGCAGGCATCTCACCTGGTCGGTGGGCAGCAACAGCAGCAGCAACATCCGCACCACAATCACCTGGCTGTCGACCAGGATGACCCAAATCCCGAACTGGTGCTCGCCTTAATTTCCAGGAACCGGGCGCTCGAGGGTAAGTGGCCAAGTCATGCCATCTTTGATTCAGTCCTGTCCATCTGAAGGCTGCCTAGGAGATTTTCCTGCACAGTGAACAAAAATGTTTGCCAAGAATAGTATATTATTAAAATGTTTGGTTTTCAAACTTAGATTACATTTTTGAATTTTATTTATCAATTTATCAATTTTTGAAATGAAAGAGAGAATAGTCGTATTTACATTAAAAAATATCGTGGTTTCTTAATTTTGCTTTAGTAAATATTGAGAATACAGTTTTCATGTTAAAACCGTATATTTCACTTCTGCTGTAAGTTAACCCTTTGAATACACTTTGCCCATGTGTTGGCCGCGCCTTAATTATGCAAAGTTTTTGTTTGCGCTCGCCCTTTGTTTTTATGAGCGACCAGAAAGGTCTTGTGATGAAGATGAGTTGGGGTTATGAGGTCGGTCTTTTAGGGTCACATAAGAGCCTTGCGGTTGGCCTGGCTTTGGCTTTGGCTCCTCCGAACTGGGGCTTAAGTGTTTTTCAATTAAATACGAAAGCTTTCCCGGTGGCAGACCACCATCTTCACATCTCCACATCTCCACATCTCCGAGCAGCTCATTTCGAATGCCCTTTTAGGAGGGCTCAGTGTTGCGGCTGCTCGGTTGGACCGCCTGCTTTTTTATGCACTCCGCCACGGAATAAATGTATGGTCCGAGGGGACTTCCTGCAATATATATAACTGGCAAAGTTCCGGCAGAAAGTTTTCTTTGAGGATATATGCATGGTGAATGGCTCCGAAGGAGATGATTTATTGCTGCTTGAGATGGCTCAAGGATGGTCAAAGGGATTTCTTTGTGCGAGTTGCTTATGATCCAGGCCTGTCACATTTATGATTTCGTTTCATACATGTGCCGCACTCGAAAATCCCACGCCAAATCAATCGGCAATCCCCGGACTAAAAGCCAGCCCAGAAAGTTGACAACTGACTGCGGATTGGAGTCGAGTCGAGTCGCGTCGAGTCGCGTTGAGTCGCGTCGAGAGTGGAGAAGATGACATCGGACAGGGACACGCGCCGCTGATGAGAACAAAGCCGTAACCAAATCCAATGCGAAACTGTTGACAAACTCCAAATGTCTCCGGCATTGTTGCTAATGCGCTGGGAATACCCGGTCACCAGTGGAGGCGGTCGTCCACTGCACGTGTGTTCCCGGCCGAAGTTTTCGGGCATTGAAAAGAGCAGGCTCAGCCGTTTAGCCATTTTCCCGGCTTCAAGTGCGGCGGGATTTCGTTTTTAGAACACGCGTAATTACAAACAAATAAATATAGATTCCTGGGTGGAAAGGAGGGGGGGGGGGGACGGATCCGGGAAACCGCATGTGCTGGGACCTGCGGATCGCCTTGGTCGAGCCTTCGCCACGTGTCACTAATATCCACTGCATCCCTGACAAAGTGCGTGCACTTTGGAAAAATCCAGTAAGTCGGGAATGACTTATCCCGTTTTTGGTAGAGGTCCAATTTGAAGCGGAACGGAAAATCTAAGGTATTCTTAGTATAATATATTATTATAATATCAGTATGATATCTTAAACACCTTAACCAACCTGAACTTTAATCATGATTAAATCTGGGCACATTTCAAGGGAAAGGATTGGAGTTCTGGTTGACTACACACTTCATGAAACTGGAAGTTTTAGTAATGTTGAATCTTGTTTCTAACCTTCATGTTTCATTTACTGCTCTTTTGTTGCAGTGTAGTTGTGTACTTTTCTCGCAGTGTAGCTGGGCTGGGCTTAGCTGGTGTAGCATGGCAGTTCGTCGGTGTCCCAAAGGACTCGAGTGACGTGTGCCGGGCGATGTGCAAAACGAGCAGAAAAATTGAATTATGCGCTTGCGGTGCTTCTTTCGAACCCATGGAACCCCTGGAACCCCTGAAAACCCTGGAGCTGCCTCTGCCTTTAGAGCCTGCCCTACCCCGAAGCCAAAGTCCGCCCATCACCCCGCCCATCACTCGTTTCGGGCAATCGACAAATATTTTGTTATTTGCACATAAACATATTTATCGAGTTTGGGTTTGGTTTTCCTTTCGCTTGTTTCAAGTGCGTACGCGCACCAGAAAAGCGAAGAAATGGGAAAACTGCGGGGAGGGTGTGGTGGAGGGAGAGGGGGAAGGGGTGAAGGGTACGACTGTACCCACGGGTGTTTTGTTTCACCCGTTCGCCCGTCAAAAATTGTGTAAATATGTTTATCATTTCCACTTGCCCGGCGCACTTAGTGCTCGGCAAACAGACGATCCACCCCGCTGCCAGGACCTCGTTGTCCTTGTGTCCTGTGTGTGACTGGAATTCTTCCCAACGCACTTGTCGCTCAACCGCCGGCCGCGTGTCCTTCGTTAGCAGTTCTTGTGTGGCTTTCCTATTAACGTGCCTACAGCCCGAACCACCCCCTAAAACCCCCCACCACTCCAAGTCCTTCTAAGCGTATCCGTTTTCGGTTTGTTCCCCCTTCCTTCCTTCCCTCTTTCCTTCCTTCCCCGCGTTTCCGGAATGGGTTCCGGCAATTGTTGCCTTTGGCTTATGTAATTTGTCATAATGTCAACAGGCGCAGATCACGCAGTACAAGCAAACACTTCACTCGAGAACTGATTGTCCATTGAAAAGGCTGAACGAAGTTTGGCAAGCCCATCATTTGTAGTCGAAAAAGTGATTAAGTAGATGACTTTTTAAAAGAGCTCAATTCGCTTTGAAGATATTGGTATGTTTTGTGGACTGGATTTGCCGGAGGTCAATATTTTTATAACTCAAAAAAATATATTAAATGGAATAATAAATCTGTATGCTGCAAATGGGGATTGAATAATTATTTTTATTGTGGTTTATATATTTTAAATGTGTAAGAAGTGATCACATGTAGCTGTATGCAATTAGATAGATCACTGGTCCATTTGCGCCTCTGATTAAATGCATCTCGCTGGCCAGCAATTCCCGCAACTCCCCATGAACGGTCTGGATGTCCTCCTCAGTGGCTCCACTATGGATGGGCACGTAGATCTCCCAGAGGAAGTCCGCTGGCGGATACGCGTAGGGATTTTGTCTGCTGGCATACGAACTACTTTGCGAAAGGAGCTCGTAACCAGGCACCGTTCGGTAGCTACTCTCTGTGGTGTAACCTGAGATTTGGGATTCGGATTCATCCGATTCAGATGGAGATTCCGATGGTAGAGACCATGGTGTCATCGCCAAATCGCTTCTTGCGGCTAATAATCTGATTCCGTTATCCTGGGATCGCGATCTGAGCGGTTGCAGATGCCTTATTCTGCTAGATTCCATACAGATCTCCGAGTGCGTTCCCTTGACCCTGTTCTCCATCTCAATCGGATAAACTCTCTTCTACCACATGCAACTACTATTCCAGTTCGAGATCGTAAAGTTTGGAAAGATTTGATTCCACATCGGCTGGGCAATCGAAGTCTGTGTTGGTGCCATAATCCTCAGTAAAATCGGTTTGAGTATACGAACTGAATGTCTTGTATATCCTGGCCAAATCGCGGCGAAAGGCGTTATAGGCAGTCAAATTGATATCGGACATCTGTGTGAAAAGAAGTATATATACTATATAGAAAAGCTATATTGAAATAATTTATGTCCTCACCTTTTTTTTTTTTTTTGAATTTTGAATTTCGGACCGAAATTGGTGTCCTTGTTATATGTTTAAGGAACGGAATGTAAATGAATTATCGAGTTGAATTTGACAAATATGGTAGGGCTTCCTTGTTTATTATTAGAGCATATATACATATATATGAAAGCTTACTGCATAAATAGAGCTTCCGATGAAAACTAATATCCCATGCAGCTTCTCTATGAGGATCTTGTTATTTTTCCAAAAATAGAGCTGTACAGGAAAAGCAGCTCCCCTGGGTACATCAATATCTTATACCTTCTCGGTGACCCCAATACCATTGGAGTCCGCTGTCTGTGGAGCACACTTTCAGCATTTTTCATTGCGGCAAAAACAAGAATGAAGTCCCGAATGGAAGGTAAAATTGTGGGTCTATCCAAGGCCCCCCGCTCCGCACTCTCCGTCGAAAGTCTGGCAAACAAAAGCAGGCTCAGAGCCAAGTTGAGAAATCAGTTGATTCTGTTATTTTTCCCGGTTATTGTTGGCTTTTCGTTGCCGTCCACTCCGTTCCTCCATGGCGTCCACATAAATCATTTTTTCGCCATTTTTCCGTTTTCGGTTGACGGGGAGTTGGGATAGCAAATGGTAGTGAAATGGTGGAGCCTCCCTGCACATTTCCACCTTCTGCATATTTGATGACTTTCTGGGTCTGCGCTTAGCATCGACGACAGCTTTTTGACTAGCCAACTGCCGGCTGGCTGGTTGGTTGGTTGGCAGGTAAGCCAAGCGACGACCTCCCCACCATTTTCTAACCACCCACCTTCGAATTTTCCTTTTTCTCTTTCCTTTTTTTTTTTTTAGAACTTTGATGCTCCCCCTTGAAGAGCTTTCTTTTCTTTTCTTTTTTTGTGGGGGGTTGAAGGCGAATGTTCAAGTTATGTTAAGTAAATAATGGGGCGTTCATATGACGCGGCAAACAGGGGAGGCGTGGGGCGTTTTTTACTTCGGCAGGAGGGTGTACACAGTCATGTGTGTTTTTGGAGCCAACTGTTTACTTTTATATTTCTTCGCTGCTAATAAAATAAAATAGGAATTTCGCTTCGTAAAAAGAAACGGCACACAAATGGTTGGGGACGTCAGCTGAGAATAGAAAGACATCTGGGACTGGCTTTGTTAAGGCGCCATTCAGGTTGGTTTTAAGCCATATATGTGAAATCTAAGACAATTATTGTACGAAACTGGAAGTAGTATGTTTCAAGAAATTCTACCTTAAAGCCCAATTTGTGGGAGAATCATGTTGTAGCTATGAATCACATATATGTACATGTATAAAACTGAATTAGCTTTGTTAAGGAATATAAAGGTGGGATTTAAGGAATGTCTTGTATTAAATATTTTACAAAATTATGAAATTATCATTGCTTTAAAATTCAATGAGTGTGAAAATGAAATTGTATCTTAGAATGCTATACAAGTTCTTTATAGGCTTGGAAACGGTACTAATTTTTACCTGTAACTTCTTATATGAAAAGTATACAAGATTAAACATAAAATAAACTTTAAAAATAAAATAAAAGCAGTAAAATTTTTGAAATCCTAGGAAGTCCTAACATATAAATGTATTTCCCATTTTTTATAAAAGTGAATATTCCTTGTGTTAGTTGCGTTTTATTTTTATTATTGATTCATAAATACACATCTTTTTAAAATATTTTGTACGCTTAAAGATGTTAAGTGGATTTGAGGACTGGAATATAAAACTTGAAGTAATATTTATTTATTTAGTCTAACATTTATTTGGTTTCCACTTACCACGACGCACAAGTTTTGTGTATTTCGCAAAGTAAGAACTTTTTTCGCTGCTTTGAAGTAAACAAGTGGAATGTATAAAAACTTTTCGCAGCTCTCTTCATACATAGGGATGTATATTTTTCTATATATATATATCTATATATATATATGTAGGGTATACTAGATAGACCCCCCCTTGAGTGTGTTTGTGGAGTGCCTGTGGCGGGCAACAAGACAGCATTGCGTTGTTGCAATATGCCGTATGTAACTGAAGTGAACTGAATATTTTTTGTTTGTGCAGCACACTTTAGGAGCCCCATTTCCACGTTCTCCCCACCACCACCCCCCCCCCCCCTTCCGTGAAAAACAGCAGCCACTCCCCGTTTGGCAGCTGGCAAAAGCTGTCTCAGTCCTGCTCTGGCTTCTATAAAAAACAATATCCCGCAGCGAACTTTATTAAATTACACGATTTTGACAGTTAAGCAACAGCCAGCCCCTCCGAAATGTACACGCTTTCCACTTTCCACTCCCCCCCCTCCCCCCACCCTCCTGCGGAAATCATAATTTTTCTTATTTTATGTAATACGCTCGAAGCTGCCAACAACCCGGAGAATCCCGGAGTAACATCCTTGATGCCCTACCCCATCCATCGCAGAACTCTGTAGCAACGTGTTGGGGTTCAGGAGCTTTCTGGTATTCCTGAGGGGCCGGTTTAGGCAAATACGAGTCGAAAACGCTGGCAATAACAAAGTGCGCAGAGATACAAATTCCTATTTTATTTAATTGTCAAAACCTTGCAGAGAGTTTTATGACTTCATCATGTTAAATACAAAGGGCTTGGTACTCGACTTGGTTTAGAATTCTTACATTTGGTATGATTTTAAAATAATACTAGAAAATGTTCCTTTTTGTAATGACAAAATTGCCTTTCGATTAAAACAAACTATAGTTACATTAACAACAAGAAGTACACCTATAGTGCAATCTCTAAACTATCAGATACCCGCTACTCTGTCAACTTTCTAGCTTTTATACTTTTGTTTACCCTATGAATATCGTATATAGAAGTTTAGTTAAAAATTTCACTGTAATAAATAAGAATGTAACATTTAGATAGAGTATTTCGACATTTGGCTTGGCAACTCTGGATAACCTCCGGGGCGCTTTTTATTTTTAACGCAATCCAAAATCCTGGCAATACCAACCGGGTTGGTGGAACATTTTCGTGGTCTTAGCCCCTGGGGCTGTTATCAATTCAAGGCGGGCGGGAGGTAGTACCCATGGTAGCCGACTTGGATACCTACTACTTGGTGGTTTTATCATTCCGCAATTAGCGCACCCATGTTCGCTCCCGCTTATCATCGTCTCCGGACTCTGGAGCAGTAGCTTCGCGTTTGGGGGATATCTATTTGCTGCTGGGTGTAAATATTTGAACGGCATTTCAGTCGATACCTTGAACATTGATAAGGCGTGCGCGGCGGTATCTAAGTATCTGGGTATCTGTGTATCTATAAATACGCAACTTGTGCACTCTTCTCGTTTTCTATTTCGATGTGCCCCGCTTGTAGCTTCTTGGGAGCCCCGTGTTCCTGCGGTTATCGTCGTCTGGTACAAGATTTGCCCATTGAGGAGGCAACACGGTTGTCGACACTCTGTTTCATCGGTTACAAGGTGGGCACCTCCGGCTCAGGTAAAAATAAAAAAAGATATAAAACAACACACACCGAATGTACCTGCATCAGTTGATAAGACCAAACACCAAACATGAAACAGAAACTGTGTTCCGAATGAAGTACGAGTATATGTTGGTTTGCTTGCCAATATGTTGGTGCTGAGGGAAGGAAGTGATTTTTATGGTTTTATTGGTAAGAGGAAGCCCTCAGAGTTTACCTCGGCAGCGTTAAATGAGGCCTATTAACATGAATCCGGCGGATAATGCACACAATTTTTCCCTTTCATACCGACCACCCCAGAGAAGTTCCCCCACTTCCGAAATTTGTATGCAACCAACCCCTTTTGGTGGCTGGGCTTTTATGCTCTTATTTTATCACTGATTATTTTCCACATCGCTATGCTCTTTGTCTCGCTACCCGGACTCCTTTGTCCGAAGGATATCTAAACAGGTGGTCCCAGCAGGTGGCTACAAAGCCGGGATCCTTTGTCCATGGATCCCACCATCCACCATCCATATCTCTATATAGCCCATTTATGCAGTATTTACCTTTCAATCAAGTCGGGATATAGTTGTTTGCATTTTTGATTCCATATTTTTGTGCTTGTGTTGTGTTTTCTTTGGCCTGCAAAGTCAACCGCACATCATTAGCAACGGAAACCGGAAAACTCTGACTTGGGGTGAATTCAGAGATCCCAATAAATGGGTATGGGTATCACAGAAGACAGAAATTAGTCAAATCCCATTTCATTTTCCACTAGTTGTGTAAACAGAAGTGCTCACTTCCTCCATCAGTTGCCAATTGATCAGTTGGGTGAGTCACGATCTGTGGTCGAGTAAGCCCCTAATTTTAGCTGAAATTATCTATTGGGTTTTTTTTCGCTAGTTAAAGATAATCGCCGCATAGACAATGCCAAACAGTCGATGTGTTTATTATTGGTACTTTTTTTGTTTAATGTTGTTCACGTGAGATCCACTTCTGTATATGCTGGAAATGCTGTCATTATAAAGCAATCCAATTCCCGATATGTCATTTTCAACAATAATAGCCGCGATTAGTTAACTTATCACCAGTTCCAAGGAGAGCCCAATTTCCCAGCAATCAGAGCAGCGGGCGGAAGGTCTTCAAGTCGATAAAAGAGCAGAGTTGGGATGAGCCAGGTGGTCAGGTTGCAAAGGTCGATCGCTAGACACTGAACTCACCCACACCGAAATGAAGAAATGTGATCGCGGATTTGGTGTTTGTTTTGATTCTATTTTCCACACCGAAATCAGTCGGCGGCAGTCAATCCCACGAGTATCGCCACTTATGGGAGCTTATCGGGCTTACGACTTGATAAGTTAAGTTTTGCCTAACCCTTACCAAACCCAAACCCACTGAATCAGATAAGTGTCACTCTAGAACCGTACAAACAGGATCGAGTATTGACTGCTAACGGAGACCCTCTCGACTTTAATATACCCACTAGTTGTGAGCTTGATAGCTTTCAAAGCAGAGCCTTTTAAAGTTATGAAATACCAATAACCCAGAAGTTTGCAATCATAATTAAAGGATTTGGGCATTTCATAATATTAGTATTATATTTCATATATTTTGCTGAAATTCTTTTACGAGTATTAGATATTTTTGACAATCTATATTAATGTAAGCTAAAACTAATGTTTATATACCTCTCCCACAAATAGAAATACTTTTAACAACTTGTTAATATTATTTGGCATAACAACTTTGGCTTTTACATCCTATGTATATTAAATTAAAATAAAACTAAGGGATATATATTTCTATCACAAATGGATATGCTTTTAACTCTTTTTTTAAATGGGTACACCTACATTCATTTGATGGTTTTCCCGTGGCCTTCTTCAGTGGGCTGTTTGCCCAGAGATCTAAGAAGTGCCGCTGGAGGTGCTGCTCCGGGTTCTCTATTTGTATCTGTATCTTTAACTGGTGCGCTTTCTGTTTCAGTTTGCCGTAATATTTACACAGATTGCTGAACTATTTTCCAACGAAGCCGGGGCAGGCACTTGAGAGTGTCAAGCAACAAGCGTTGTATAACTAGCGATGGCCTCAGATTCGTGGGTACCGGGGCTAGAAAAGAGTGTGCCAGATGGAGCTTACGAGCCACTCCAAAACCTGAGCTCCGTCGAGTGGCCATATAAACACTGGCTGCATACATACATATGTGTGGCACTGATTGCACCTCGAGTAGTTGATTGGGGCAATTGAGAGGGGGTATAAAGCCCATAGGAGTACCTATGCACATACATTCCTCATACATGCTACTTGGATTTAAGTCCAATATAATCGTTTATTAAATCTAGAGTAAAGTTATTTATATGCTTTGAAGTCACCGCAGTGCAGCCGCTATCTGGGATGTTTGTCCACAGCCGGATTGCAGTTGACCCAGTAATCCGAATGTGGGGGAAGGGCAAAACTCTTGCCAACCGATAAGAGAGACGCTAGAGCACCTCCTTCCGAAATCCGAAATCTGAAAACCCCGAA
This sequence comes from Drosophila melanogaster, assembly GCF_000001215.4. Lineage (NCBI taxonomy): Eukaryota > Metazoa > Arthropoda > Insecta > Diptera > Drosophilidae > Drosophila > Drosophila melanogaster. Next base: position 19,096,165 of record NT_033779.5, on the reverse strand, counting down.
AATCTCAAGCTGGCAAATAGATAAATGGGTTTATTGTGCCGAAGCACATGACACACCATGCTAGTTGCGATTTTGACCTGTCCATTGACTTGAGCGTATGTCGCAAATTATTCGATGCCGCGTTGAAAGCGTTCATTGAACAAAATGATTTTATTGCATGAGAGACCAAGGTCCTTGGCCACTTGAAACCATTCGGCCATATGTTGCCATTTGTGACAAAACTGCACCAGACACGCCAGCTTCGGGTCCGTGGAAAAGGGGATGGTATCCGTATGTGATCGGGAAAGTCGGGAAAAGTCCTGTGAAAGCGGGAAAAGTCGAGGGGTGGAAGAAGCTGATAGCTGGTGCGACTGGTGCGCTTGTTGTCGTTAATGCCCAATGGGTGGCAAATTGTTTTTTATTATCGCTCGGGCCGTAGCGAGACAAGTTGTTGGGTGGGCTTGTGGGCTGGACTTCGGATGGGGATTCTCTTTCCGGCGGAAAGGAGTAAGGTCCTTGTACCCCGGCTCCCTTGTCGATTGCGTGAATAAAACTTTAATGGAACGACACAAATCCCTGTTTGTTGCCCAGCCCAGGCACACTCGTCTCCCCCATCTTTGGTGTCTCTAATGCAAAGTAATTGAGTGCGAAAATGCCGTCAGTTTTGTCAGAGGTTTTTGTGGCCTGGCGCTTGAATTTTTGATACTTTATGCCACATCCCCGGCACGTCCACTTCCACACGGATATGCGCAGGCATAAAGAATGCACTCCAAGTGCATTCCACTCCCAGTTGCCAGCACATCGGGGAATCGCACAGCGACGCAAAATAAAAGTTTAAACGCCAGAATGGGGAAGTGAACTCCGAATGGTCAAACTACTTTGGGTTCCACGTAGAGAAAAGGATGCTTTCGTTACATTTTATATGAACAAAGATACCAAGTGAGCATCTAATCACTGCACATCTTAAAAAGATAACTATTTCGAATTATAGTTTCTTGTATATCCTTAATTATCAATAATATTTGGCTTACGTTTAATTATCCTTAAGTTATCCTTCAAATTGTGATTCTCCTACAACTCTGCAATTTGCACAGTGTACATGTGCTGGGGTTGAACTGCTGAAGGGCTGGCGGTAATGTTGTGATGACCTCTGGGTAGACATGCAGTTGGGTCACCAATGTGGGCGTGTCAGGATCAGGACATTCCCAGTTTCTTGCCGCAGGGAGCTCACGTAAATTGGTGATTGCAGCGGGCCATTGCACGTCTCAATTTTTTTGTTTGCCGAATCTCAACTGAGAACTTGCAGCTAAGTTGAGTTTATGGCCTCAACTTCAAGGAGGCAGTGGGCGCAGCTGAAATGGGTGGGCGTGGCTCTGTGGACGTGACCATGCAGTTACGACAGCCAAAGGGGCACAGATTGAAAGTTTGTCCCTGGTGCGAGAGGATGGCGAGAGTTATGAGCTACACTTTATTTGTCACGTGAAGGAACCTTCATAAAAAGAACACATAAATCCCAGACAATATTTATGTTCGCGATGAAATGACCCAAGATTTCGATTTGAGTTTAATAATTTAATTTAACTTGAAATGTGTGTCTCTACGCCAAGTCAATTAAAAGAATTCCATTTTTATTTACATAAGAGTTTGAAATACTGCCGAATAATAATTGAAATTAATAGGAGTTCAAGAATATGAATCCAAGAATATGAGTATGGTTAAAGCAAAATGAAAGAGCTGAAGATGTAAAAAAGTAAAATGTCATTCCTTAAAGAGTTACCCATAAATTCTGGCCGAAATTGAATCCGCATCCCAATATTTCCACTCCTTTGCACACAGATTTGCTGCGTCCTTTTCGAGCGCACACTTTGCGATCCTGGGTCCTTTTATAAATATGGCGACGTCCATTTTTGTGGCTGATAATTCAACAACAGGCAAGCAGGCAGGCAGAAATAGCTCTTTGCTCCCTGCTTCCAGTTCCGTGCTCCCCCATTTTCCCAGTTTCCCCGTTTCCCACTCCACATGCTCCGGATTTCTCCCCCATTTCAGAGCCTGGCCAACCATTTTCTGCGCCATCTTGGCTTCATCAAACGCACACAAAAGACCATAAAGGCAAAGCCAAGATAATGGAGCACAGAGCACAGTCGAGTAGTCGAGCTCTCGGAGCAGGCAAATAAAATGGGCACCGAAACGAAGTCGTTAGAGTAGACGTACCCAGCCGAACCACCTACCCACCTAACCTCCAACAGCACCCGGCTAACCCAAGCCAACCCAAACGATTCCATGCCCGTTCCCCACCACTCCATACCATCCCATACCATCCCATACCATCCCATACCACCCACACCTAGGACTTTTTGTGCCAGCTTCAAAAGAGGAAATCACCCCAAGTGTGTATTTTTATAGAGACCGCAATAAACCTTTTTCTTCTGCCATTTTTCGTTTCTTTTTTGTTTGGAACTCCCACTTTTCGTTCTAATACACTCGAAAATAAACAGTTGTGTAGTTTTGAAAGTAGCTTGACTTGGGCATCGGCCAAAAGTTCGGATGTTGAAGCTTACATATTTAACGATTCTCAAGATTATGCAAATCTTTAAGAAAGTAAGCATTTGAAAGAAATGCAAAGAATAATTATGAGTTAATATTTTGCAAAGTTTTTAAATCTGCTAGATAACAAAAAATTTTGCTTGACCAGAGGAGTTGTCTTAGTGCACGAAGAGGTTCTTGGGGATCTGCCTTGCCCAGTGGTTGGTGCCCGCTTGATGAAGTTGCAGTTGAGACACAATACGGACTGGACGTGGTAGTGGTGGAGGAAACGGAAATCGCCGTCCATAACCATAAAGGCGGCTCAACGAGGCCGCTCAACGAAGGAGGAGGCGAACCCGATTGATGATGGGCACCTAGCTGGGGAGCACTCAAAACTGAAGAAGTGGTGGCCACTGTGACCACCTCCCCACTTCGCCGCCAACTGACATCCGACATGGGCCTTCCATGTCGACGTCGTTGTCGCCTATTCTTCGAAGCTGCAGCACTTTTCCGCCCGTAAACCATGGACCGTGGACCGTAAAAGCGTAAACCTTTTTTTCCGACATTTTACAGCTACGGTCAAGGGTGCCGGTGGTCGTTTGGTCAGCTTGCAGCTCGGACTTGACGCTTCAATAGCTGCCAACGGGCGCGCGCCTTTTGTTTGCCAGAAAAAAACAGAAAAAACAAAAAAAAAAAAAAAAAATGAGAAAGAAAGGAAATAACAGTCGCCGAACAAAATGTTTTTTTGCAAAGTAGCCGAAAGCCAAGCGCATCACAAAAGCTTCAACAAAAAGAGGAAAAACTGAAACGAGCAAGACTGAAACAAGAATGAAAATACGGAAAATAGCAAAATGTGTGTGGCGAGTGGATCCCATTGTTTAATGGCCGTCAGATGGAATGTGCGCCATAAATTGAAAAGTTATTGTGTTGCACGGACCGCACTGCCACGCCCCCGTTTGCACCCCAGCCCCCCCCCCCCCACAATTTTTCCTGGTCCAATTGTCCTGCCAAGCAGTTTTTGCTCTCAAATTGTTGAACGAACATATTTGACAGTTAATTTTTGGTTAAAGCATGCAATTTAATGCGGCTCTTTTTTTACTTTTTAGTTTTTTTGTTTAGCGGTTAACTACTCGGAACAGTTTTGGAATGAAGTTTCCATATTAGGAAGGACATTTGTACTAGGCTACCGTAGGGTTTAAGGTGTGTTCAGAAACAAAGCAAGAAATTGTAAAAAAAGGCGCTTTCAAAGCAAAATACCCTGGCAAACCATTATGAAGAACCACAATTAACAAATTGCATAACTGCCGCAAAGAAAGGAAGAACAACATTCCGTCCTAGAAAACCCATCCACAAAGACTTAATCAGACTGCCCGAATGCCGGGGGAAGAAAACGGAATACGAAACAAATGCATAAAGTAAATTATAATAGGCATAATAAAGAAGGTCCTGGTGAAAGGCGAGGTAAACATGTCGCAGCGCTTTGTTGCCACTTACTTTGAATGACCAGGAGCGGGCGGTGGGGCAAGGACATAAGTGCTCACGGCCCGGAATTAAAAGCAAACGCATTAAAAGGTGCCCAAAAAGACTTTCACCTCGGCAAATGGCGACGGAACACAGGCGACAAAATGGCCCAGCTGCAGATGGGGTACTTCGTCGTGGGGACTGGGGTTCTGTGCGTCCCCGTGACTTAATATTGCATGAGCTGATGGTGGGTGCCTGGAGTCGGATGGTGTGGTATCTGCTACTGGTAACTGGAGACCAGGTCGACCACACGACACCGGCAACATTTTTAATTATGAAACACTAAAAGTGGCAAAGCCAAAGTGCAACACGCCGTCGGTTGAGGCACGGCACGCGCTAATGGAGGGGAGTCCGTGATCCGTACTCGCACTCCGCACACCGTTCTCCGGATTTCGGAATGGCGGCGGATAGCCTGGAATGGGCGGAGTTCTGGGGGCCATTGCTATTAACTTAAACGCCTCTTTGCCGGTTAATGGAAATGAACCTGCTCGTCGTCGCCGCTGTCGGAGATGGGCAGTTATCTGGTTAAGACAGCTTAATGGTGCTGAGCACACGCACCTCACCTACACTGTGCGAAAACTGGTGAAATTTTCTAAAAAGCTGTACATTAGAATTAATCTGAAATTTAAGGAAGGATAACTATTTTCACTTGGTTCACAGTTCGAGGAACGTTCTGATTCATCTCACTGATTATTTTAAGTTTAAACATTTCTTTTTAAATTTTGTTTAGTGTAAGGAAAGCTGGCTTCATGCTAACACGGCCAAATGGTGTTGGGAGTCCTCAGACCCGTTTCCGTATCGAGTTACCATTCCAGCCCTAATTGCAGGCACGTGTGAGCCACTTTTAACGTGGCTAACAAGTCAAGTGCGTGGCTCGCACCTACGAACTCAGCAGATAGCCAACGGAACTCCACTTTGAAAAGCTGAAGGGGGAGCATAAGTCGCAGCTAAGCCGAACGCGTTTTTCCCGGAGTTTCCACGCGGCTAGAATTTCCATATGACGATGATAACTATCCGAGGGTTGGGCCCTTCACGCAGTCGCGTGTCCGGGATGATGAGTCCACTTAGCGCGTCGAGGGTTGCTCCTTCCTCGACCCCGAAGCACCACAGTTGACGCATCTCTGGTTACAGGAGGTCTTTGAGCATTTGCCTTTTTTATTGCTCCGTTTGCTTTAGTTCAATATATCGATGACTGTCCCGTCGTCGCTCCCTCCGTGTTAAGTGATTCCCATCTTTGTACGGACACACAAACAGTCGCATTCAACGGATGCAACAGTTGAAGTCCTGCTGAAAACTCCACGCCGAGGGTTGCTGGGCAAATTGATTAAGGTCATTATGCAGCTGGGTAGACTGACACTTAATCCCAGCGGCATAATCAGCAACATATTGCAGCAAAAGGCAAAAAAGCTCCGCCGTGAAAAGTAGCAAGTCTTTGTTTTCCATCGAAAAGTTTTTGAGCACCCAACCCCTGTGGAGTGCGAAGGTCGGAGGTGAGTTCGAATGGTTAAGCACCAAGCCGTTCCTTTTATGGCTTACCCATTTTAGTTGCACAATAAACTTGCCTGGCTGTCTTCACCTGGCCGACAAGAGGGAGTGTCCACGGAACCAGTTTTCCAAGGCACCGGGCGCTCCCTTTTACCAGGAAACAGGATTATTCATGAGGTCAGTTGGCAAATCTGGATCTGGCTAAATGCATATCCCAAATCCTCGCAAGCTATACATATCCGAAATCCACTTGCTGACATATGACATCAACGATCGTTGCAACAAGTGAGAACATACCGAGAACCTGTCCAATTCCAGACCGAGGAGCAAACCATCCAATTCATGCTGGAACGCCCCTTAAACGCTGCAAATGCTTTTATTACATTAAAAGCATTAACATTAACTACGGTATGTAGAGCACAAAGTACCCCCGAGTTGTGCCCAATATGTCATCAATGCGCCCGAGGACTTAACCCACTGCTGCCTGGTGCTGCGCTTTGTTAACACCCTGCGGATCTTGGGGTGGCAAAGTCCTCGAAAATGCAGAGGCAATGAATATATATATTGTGTGTTCGTGAAACTCCGAAAACAAACAGCGGGATTTTGTCATAAGCGAGAGCTCAACGAAAATTCCTTTCTTATTTGGGTTGAAGTGGAGTGGGGTGAACACTTGGTCCTGTGTGGTGTAAACAGAAGTATCCTTAACAGACTCTTTACAAATATCCTGAAGAACTAAGGAAAGCTATTCCTAGTAATTGCTTATGGTATAGCATAACTTATGTTTTGTTTGTCTCTCTATTTCTCTTTCTTATTTATGAAATATTTTAAATTACACAAAAAATTATTAAAAAAGTTAAATTTCATTTAATTAATTTGTGATTTCCCACCACTGTGCCAGATCCGCTTGCAAGTCCTTTCATTCGGAACTTGACTTTGTCAATGAGGCTGCTTCGAGTCAGTCATGAATTCGTCCTGGGCGAGTCCTTTTGTCCGCCACCCTCGTTTCGTCTTTATTTAACTTTGTCGAATTGATTTCGTTAGAGCAACAACAACAACTGCTCAAAGGGGCGGGTGATCGAATGGACAGGGGGGTGGTGGGGATGGGAGAGAAGGAAGGATATGGGCCAGGATAGCGGCAACACCCTCGAACAAGAGCGTTTTCCTTTGCCTGGTGATGTTTCCATTTGTACAAAATAGAGCACTTAACGGGGAAAACTGCAAACAAATTATTGCACTTGCTGTCACCAGACTGACTCTGCGTCTGTGTGCGTTAGTGCGAGTGCCCCGCCCCAGGAGTCCTCCGTCTCCCGTCCTCCATTCCCGTTACCATATCCGACCATATCCATGACTGGCGCTGCATACACTTAAAGGATTACAAGCGGATCTGTCGCTTGTTTGCCGCTAAATGGACGCATTTACCAGTTCGCCCATGGGTTGGTGGGTGGTTGGGCGGTTGGGCGGTTGGGCGGCGGATCACAATAGCCGGCGCTTTTTATGGCCAATGAATAGATGAATGAATGCATGACAAACTGACTGGATGACTGGATGACGGACTGGCTGACTGAGCGACTGAATGAGTGCGAAAAGCGGCTGGGGATCCGGATGCGGAGGCTAAGGCGAAGTTACTTAATGGATTTGGTTAAGTGCTGCATTGACATTTTGATAAATGCTTTGGAACAGATGCGCTGCCAGTCGCGCGCTCAAGGAGTCCTGGAAAGCTTAAAAGGGGGCGTTGCCAGGCCGCCACACCCATCTCCATTTTTGTCCTGCACACCGCCAATGCTTTATGATAAATAGTTCACCACTCGGCGGTCCAAGGATGGGGCTACCCATCCAACTGGACTTTCTTCAGCTAAATCTATTGACCGGAAAAATAGTCTGATGGTGGAGTAATATACCAAAGGTTTCTGAATTATACACATTTTATTGGGAAAGGCAGACTCTTAGTTAGTAGTAGGTGTGTTGAAAAACCATATACATATAATGCAAATCCAAATGCGATGAGAATATATTGTAAAGGATAGTCACATCTGTTATGAAATTATTCTTTTCATTCTTAAGAACGAGCCTTTTATTAAGATAGAAAATAATATCAAAATAAATGAACTTAAAATTGTATTCATGAATATTTTCTTGTTTAATTTAAACCCAAAATTCAAACATTTTTTATCCTTTAAAGCAACCATAATAAAGGCAGGTGATTAAAGTTCCTCAGAAAAGCCCTTGGCTTTGTGTTGCTTTTATAACTTTTTTAATGTCCCTTCTTGACCAACTTAAACTAATTTTTTGAAACCCACAGTCAAATCGCTTTGTATCTCGCCCGCAAATCAACCCCAAATAAAGTTGAGTGCCACTTTTTTGTACTTTGTTGCCCCCAAATGGCGAAACTTTTTGTTTCGTAATGTGGCCTACAAGTACCGCCTAATTAGATAATATGCGGCGGTTATTGCCTTCGTGTCCTTTCGCCTGGCCAACGAGTCCTTGCAGATGACGCCCTGGTTTTCCAATGCAAAGTGACGACGCGTGCAACCACTGAACTGTCAAATTGTAGCCAAAACTAGAACTAAAACCCAGCAAAATAATTTAGTATTTGGAAAAAGTTGTGGATATACCCTTAACAAGAGTACACAAAATACATGATTATTTATTTTGCACCGAAGATTTTGTTTTATGTTTTATCTTTAGAATTTTATGGATGAATTAGTGTCGAACGGAAAGGTATCTCTTCAAGTTAGTTGTTTTAAAATCTCTAGCTAAAAAAAGCACTTAAGGTCTTAATCCCGTTTCTTTAATTCACTTCTTAGACTATTTTGGAATGCTCTGTTCTTCCACATATTATATCCTTAAAGAACGGATATTATAACCCACATGCAAATATGTAGTTTTTGGCCAAAACTATTCCACATAGTTTTATTTAAATATTTCCGTTGAAAACACCCGTGGATAGGGTATGTGCTTAAAATAAAAAAGGCAAAGTCGAGGAGGCCGTCGCATAAAAAGGACGACCAGGACGAGGACGACGCCACCGAGCACAATTTGAATCCTAATGGATGCGTGCGGCGCGGCAAACGAGTGGCACGCACGCGATGAAGGCACATCTGGCGGGGATTGCCGTGTCCTGGAGTGCTCGACTCCTGCTCCTTCTAGCCTTACTTTTTTCCTGACCCGGACCACGGCGGAGGTGTAAAGTTCACGTGTGCCCACTTACCCAGCCCACGGAGCACGGATGCCGTTTTATTAATGCTTTTGGAGTGCTTTCAATATTTTATCGCGCATTTTGCCCTATGAGTTGGGTTGGTTCGCTGCCTTCTGGCAGCACGATATCAATCGTTTCTGGCCGTTCCCTCGCTCCCTCGTTTTCCCCACTTTTTTTTTTACCCCTTTCGAAGTGCATCGGTGTTGCGTAATAACTTTTAGTTGGTCACTTTGCTGTTGGTCTGCTAGGCAGGAGAAATGTTTCAGTGGGAGGGGGCATACATATAAATAGTGGCCCACCGCCCTCTATTATGATTATGACTTTGACTCTTTATCTAAATGGGTCTTTTGTTTGTCCATGCGCGGACTCCGCAAGTGGCGGAGGTGGAATCGAGCTATGTGGCTATATGAGTCCGTCGCTCCGTACTCCATACTCCATTCATGTTGATTACGGTCATTTGCCGTTTGGAGTCGTCGAGCTGCAATTGGTGGGCACTCTTGGCGGCCATCGAGGTGGGGCAGATCAATCGAGTTGTCAATCTAATTACCTGGAAAGGATCTGAACAGATGTCAGCGCTGGCCCAAAATAACATAATGTCGCGGAATCGATCAGAAACGGGCTAATTATATCGATGGTATGGAGTCTAGAGAGGCTATGACAGGCAGAACTCATCCAATGCAAATGCTAAGTTATTAAAAAATCGATTTCCCTTCCCTTGCGATGATGCACTGTATTTGTTAGGGTTTATTCAATTTAAATAAACTTTAAATGCTTTTGCTTGACCTGTAATAACAGTGTCACAAATTTTTGGGAGTTTAATTCTACTGTTGGTTTGGCATTTTAGTCATGTTTATTTTTCGGCATCGTGGTGAGCTTCGAAAAAGAGCTAAACCAGCTCAGCCAGCTAAACTGAGCGGCAACAAAAAGTGTATATAAATTATAAACCGAACAATATGAAAGAATAAGCTTCGAGGCATTAGAGTGGTGGCAACGCTTTTAAGTCTTAACGTTGAGGCAACACGACAGGCTAAAGTCGCCAAGGGACTTTTGGGCCACGAGTTGCAGCGCAACTATGAAAGCCAGCAGGATATAACCAGAGCTTACACTGCAAGAAATAGGGTCAATGCTATTTGTGATAGTTCATTTAATAATTCTAAAATATGTCGATAGGAAAGGTTTGTGGGACTCTTAAACCAGTTACTTAACTTGAGTGGCAATAAAAAATATCTGCTTGATATCTTACAGGAGTTGTCATATTTGTAGTACTCAAGTATCTTTTATTATGGAAGAAGATTATACTCTACAGGTTTAAGCATATAAGTAGTGGCGCAATACCATATTCCTGTTGATATAATACTCTGTTTTTTATGCTGATATATAGCCGAGTTTTTGTTTCATCTGTTATTTAGCTGTTTTGCTGCAGGCTGGCCATTTTACAGGGCGTGCCCGCAACCCCCATTGCACCCTCTTCGGGAAAATGATTGTAGTTGTTGCTGGATTTGAGTGTATCCCCCATTCCCACCACCAACACCCACCTAGCACCACCCACCGCCCACCTGGTTGATGAGCATTTGTCTTTCGCCCGTCGCGATTAAGCAACAAGCTCGGCGAAAAGGAAAGGCGAGTCGCTGGAGTTGCGTGTGTCCAGTTTGAGAAGTCGAAGATGTGTCGTGTTTTTTGGCTGTATGAATTTTTGAAAGCCCTGTCTCTGGTCGCTTAATACCATAATATCGGGGTGGAGCGATGTGCTTCCACGGAAACAGCTGCTTTCGGGTCCTGCGAGACGTAATCCCGGCTTTGGCTGCCTTGCCGGTTGTCAGCATAGTTGAGCTCCCCTCTGGGTCCAGGAACCCTGCTCCCTGCTCTCCTGCTGTCCAGAGTAATGCTTAGCGACATGGATAAAACCATACATATGTATATTGTATGTTGACTTATGTATATTCCTGTTTGCCTGGCTGCGTGCCGCTCAATTTGCCTTCGATTGCGAAGCCGCCATTTTGCCCAGGGCAGCCATTCAAATTCGCTTTTCTTTTTCGCTCTTTTTGTTGTGAATCCTGTTGTCGAGTCCTGACAACGCCACTGTCTGCCATGAATTTGTATCGGTTTTCTTTCATTCGACGAACACAATTGTGTGCTTCAATTCTTGTGACCATTTCAATGGGCTTGCGAAATCCCCAAGAAGTAGACTACGAATTTAAAGTGCACATATACATATGTATGAAGGAAAAGTTAAATTAAGATGCATCAAAATAAGTTTGAAATCTGATTTCAAAAATATTTTAGATACATAAATAAATACAAGACAAACTTAACTTCATTTCAAGTTTTAGTCACCTGTAAAATAATATTCATATGTATATCTTGGTTACTTCCAGAGGTCAAATGTTTTATTGCCATTTCTTGTATTTAAAAAAAAAACTGTTATCGTTCAGTGTATAATGCCATTGTAAATAAAATCTGAGAAGCCTAGAAGAACTGCAGAAATAACAAAGATACACATATTCCAACCAGACTGTCAAGTCAAATTACAAAGAAGAGCCTTTATAAACTCTCCAAAGTCCGAATGCCAAATGCGAGTGTGTAGGTTTCCTCGTTTGCATGCGTGTGTGTGTGTTGGCTACGCACATTATTTTGGCCTTTGGAAAATGACCGAAACCAAGAGGCCGAGAGCGCCGACCACTTGGCAGCTCATAGCCATAAGTCTCGTCTCGTCTCGCCTTACCAACCGACTGGCAAACTGACTGACGGACGGTCGAAGCGCTCGAGAGTGCTTTAATGCACTGAGAGAAATGTCGGACCGACTTGCTGACACCACATGTTGTTCAGTTAGGCATTTATATTTTCAATTAGCATGATCCAAGGAAAATTTATTTAATTTTATTATTGATGTGCGATGGAGACAGCGTTTTGAAATTTGAATAAACCTATAGCTTAAGTTCGTTAGAATTTACGGTTTTCCGTATAAAAATCAAAGATCTCTAAGCATTACACTGAAAGAAAAGAGTAATAGTCGTTGGAATAGAATTAATTGTGATATTTCCAATATGACCATTCGATACTCCTGCAAACAATTTATTTTGAATTGTAGAATAATAGAATTTTGAATATAAACCATAAATCCGGAGCATTTGATTGAATTTTCTCGGTGTGGGTTTTTGGCTGCAAAGGGTTAGGGGTTAAGGGCTAAGGGGGTTCGTTGGGGTTAGGGGTCAGGGGTATGGGTAGGGGTTTCTGGGTGGCAGGTGCGCAGACGTTGCTCTCGATCAGCCGGTCGGTCGGAGTCAGTCAGTCAGCTATTTAACGGCTTTAAGGTCATTTTCACAGTTACGAAACAATGACACAACAATAAGCAATGGCAGCCAAGTGCGCTCAAACACATACACATTTGCACAAGCACGCACACACACGAACGCACGGGCACAGGATATGACGGGGTAGAAGAAGAGTCGACCAAACTGCAGTGCAGAACAATGCAAACATATTTATGTGTATTTTTAGTGCACACCAGTGTGTTTTCCAACCGAATTTGCCAACAATGCGAAAGCGAGAGAGAGACCACGAAAGTGGAATAGAGGTGGGCCGAGTGCCAGAAAGAGAGGGCGGGTGCTGGCAAAAAAGCCGAGCTGAGCAGAGCTTTTCAAGAGACCACTCCCCGAAAACTGCAGGCGACGTCGACGCACACAAAACAACCAATCCCAGGCACAAACACACAAAAAAGCCAAAAGAAAACCCCCCTGTAACACACACACACACACACATACGTACGCCAGACGCACACGCATGCCAGTGGAAAATGGAATGTGGCAAAGTGTTACAATGCAATTTCCCCGCTTTTTGTTTTTGGCGACCAACCCAAACTCAATTGTTGAGGCCAAAGGGAAAAAATACAAAAGAAAAACAGCGAAAAAAAGGCCAGTCTGGAAAACTGGCACAGCCAGAGCAACAACAACAGCAGCACACATTTGGCACAGGGTGCAGCTGAATCGGCTTTCCAATTGGAAGCGCTAAGGGTTGGGTTTCCCATTCCAGCTGTGATTATGTCAGCCCCTGTATGTGCGCGCGTGTGTGTGCGTGTGCGGGGCTGCATTCCAGTCCACCCCCTTCTCCAATAAGCAACCGAATCGTGGCCCGTTAGTCGTCAGTTGCTTTCCAAGCCTCGAAGTTGCCGCTCGGTTTTTTTGCCCGGTCATTCGTGCAGCTAAAAGTTCTGTGATAACGGTAGACAACAAGCCAAGTCGAAAAATACAAATAAAAAGTAAACTAAATCCGAAATTCGTTAGCGCAAAAAAAAAGTTTTTCCAAAATCAAGTAAAATGTGGATTGAGCCAACGGAAACCACAAACAATGTGAAACTGTGAAAGTGATGGTTGATTGCTCTGCATAGGAAAAGAATCCAATCAGAGTGCGTCGGGATTTCCACCGCCAACAACAGTATGGAACTTTTGAAGCTAATGATGTTCAAAAGTGACTTCCTGTCCAATGGCAAATGTGACGATCGCGTACCGCCGATTAACCTGAGTCAATTGCCAGAGTTCTTGCTATGTAAGTAGCAAAAGGAGTTACCACCTGATATGTTATACCTAGTGGGTCATAGGTCGTGCCAAGCCTAAGACAAATTGTGGGATTTGGAAAAGAGAACGGTCAAGGATCTACATTTATATGGATCGAATGTATAGTGTTGTTATGGATAATGATGATTAAAAAAAAACATATCAATTAGAAGAGTAATCATCATAATTCTATTGATTTAGCGTTATTCTCTTTCTGCAAATGTCAAAAAAAAGAAGGACAAATCATCAAATTCGCGGTATAAATATCGGTTTTAATCACAATATGAGTTATTTTCTCAATTTAAATAATGAGTTTATAACAAATGTCGTTTTAACAGATTCTTAATTTGCTTTTTGATTGTTTTTCCAAAGGTATAATTTCAAATGTTATTAATATTATTAATATGTTTCGGCACAGTTAAAATCTTCTTATAAAATTAAAATATCGCAGTGAAAAACAATGTGTAATGCAGTTATAACATAATAATCATTTTTATTATTACTCAGAGAATATATATATATTTGTAACTCTCATTTTGATTTTTTAATTTAACTGTAATATGTGCACGAAACTCTAATCTTCTTGAAAATATCTTTGAAAATCTTTTTGGTAGAAACACTTCGTGATTTTCAATACCTACGCTCTAATCGGAATCTTTTCTATATAGTGACTTTTTAAATAGACGACAAAATCAAATTCATTTTTGATTAAAATAGCTCAATTAACAGTTGTCTTGACTCGGTTGTGTGCGTGCATAGGCAAAAATATTTTACTGAAACGAAATCGAAAATATAAAATTTTAAGAACAAAATGGGTAAAGAAAAACGGAAAACTCTTAACGCCTGTGCAGAAATAGACCATCCTACATCATAGCATTGATATCATATTAATTGGATATTCTTCCGTCTTCCCACAGCCACAATCCCGAAATGCGGCGGCTGCCACGAGCTGATCCTTGACCGCTTCATCCTCAAAGTGCTGGAGAGGACGTGGCACGCCAAGTGCCTGCAGTGCAGCGAGTGTCATGGCCAGCTGAACGACAAGTGCTTCGCGCGGAATGGCCAGCTCTTCTGCAAGGAGGACTTCTTCAAGTAAGTAAATTTCTCAAATGCCAAGGTCGTTGGCAGGGGGTGAACATTGGACGCTTTGGTAGGCCAAATTGGTTTAATGAAAAATCTCCTTCCATGTCGCACTTGCCAATGTTCGGGTCGAACAGACGTTACGGTACAAAGTGTTCCGCTTGTGATATGGGCATTCCGCCCACGCAGGTGGTGCGTCGGGCGCAGGACAACGTCTACCATCTGCAGTGCTTCCTGTGCGCCATGTGCTCCCGCACCCTGAACACCGGCGACGAGTTCTACCTGATGGAGGATCGTAAGCTGATCTGCAAGCGGGACTACGAGGAGGCCAAGGCCAAGGGTGGGTCATCCTTTTACCATTCTCCTCGAAGAGCTCCTTCTAATCTGTAGATTGCACTCCGCCACTTAGGCCTCTATCTGGATGGCTCGTTGGACGGCGATCAGCCGAATAAGCGTCCGCGCACCACGATCACCGCCAAGCAGCTGGAGACCCTGAAAACGGCCTACAATAACAGCCCCAAACCCGCCCGCCATGTACGTGAGCAGCTTTCGCAGGACACGGGCCTGGACATGCGGGTGGTGCAGGTCTGGTTCCAGAACAGGTGCGTCCTACTGCGTTTGCCCCTACTTTTCCATGCTTTACCTATGCTCCTCTCCATCGGCAGGCGGGCCAAGGAGAAGCGTCTGAAAAAGGATGCGGGCCGCACGCGCTGGAGCCAGTACTTCCGCTCGATGAAGGGCAACTGCTCGCCGCGCACCGACAAATTCCTCGACAAGGATGAGCTGAAGGTTGACTACGACAGCTTCAGTCACCACGGTGAGTGCTTGAGCCTAGAACGGTTTGATGAAAAATAGTCAAAGAGGTTTAAATTGTCAAGTAGACACTTGTCTGAGAGAGTTTCAAAGTTCAGTGCTATTATATTTTGAGCAAACTGAATATTTCCAATATTAGATACCTGAAATATTTCTAGAAAACAAACCTTATATTCCAATTAGTGATAGTGTAATTTGTCATATTTGTTGGATAGCATTTATAATAACCGCCCTGCTACAATCTCCACCTCTGCTTCTTGCAGATCTGAGCAACGACAGCTACAGCACCGTCAATTTGGGCCTGGATGAGGGCGCCTCGCCGCACAGCATCCGCGGATCCTACATGCACGGCAGTTCGAGTCCGTCACAGTATCCGCCGAGCAGTCGCTCGCCGCCGCCAGTTGGGCAGGGCCACACGTTCGGCTCCTATCCGGACAACATAGTGTACACCAACATAGGTGAGTGTCTGCCTCCCTGGTTCTTCCAAGTCCTCAGAACTTATGACCTTAGCATTGGTTTCAGATCAAGCGGTCGGGTCTAGTTTGCATGCCAGTAAGGCGCATCACCGCCTCCACAGTAGCAACAACGTCTCCGATCTGAGCAACGATTCCAGTCCCGATCAGGGATACCCCGACTTTCCGCCCAGCCCCGACTCCTGGCTGGGCGATTCGGGCAGCACCAACACGACCAGCGCCAACAACAATGCGAACAACAACAGCAGCAGCAGCCACAACAACAACAACAGTAGTGGCGGGGGAAGCGGCGGGGTGAGCGTCAGTACCGCCCCCAATCCGTCGGCGCCCGGCGTACATTACTGATACTCGAATCTGCTCTTGCGCTACTTTGAGATGCAGTCGCGCAGTCTGCTGCTGGCCGCTGCCCAGCAGCAGCAGCAGCATCAGCCACATTCGTCGCAGCTATAGCAGCGGCATCACACTGAACGCTCGCAACCGCAGCAGCAGCAGCAACAGAAACAGAAAAAGCAGCAGAAACAGAAAAGGCAACAGCAACAACATTAGAGGCAGCAACATGTGACTTGGCGAGCTGCAACATCGACTTCAGCAACATGAGCGGAAATGCTTGGCGCCTGAGAAAGGTGGCAACGCTTCGCGTGGCTTTACCACACACACACTCACTCACCTACACCACCACACATCCACAACATATTGTTTATGCCCTAAGCCTTCTTAATTTTTGGGAAGCCTACACCGAAAACAAAAATCCAAAACACAATTTGCTCAAAATCCTTGATTTCACTTCGGTTTGCCAAAAGGTGGGCTTAGCTTGAAGATACACCTGACACGGCTTGAATGTTACTAGGCGTTATGATTATCTGTTTCGAACGATTACTTCGCTCTATCATTTAGATTCGTAGCCCTGATATTTTATTGTAAATATTGTATATTTGTGTATAGTGAATGGAAACTAAAACTGAATTTTAAATTAATTAAGTCTGTATAGCGTCAAACAAATGCGGGGCATGGCGAGCACAACATTGGTTAGGCCCTGCCCAGAAAAACCAAAACCAACAAAAACATCAACAAGTTATTTATTGCTTTATATAGGAATACAAGAAAATTGCATAGGAGAAATATCAATTACGAAAACGTGATGTCGTATTTATATCTAACGAATAAAAGAATTACAAAAACCAAAAATATTTCAACCAAATAGAAATGTCAGTAAAAAAAAACAGCAACTACGTAAATGATAAAACGAATGCGATGAAATAAATTACTATTTGACACATAAGAATAAAAGACAACAAAAATTGTTAACCAGAAAGGTGTATTAATTCATTTTAAGGCTTTCTATGAAGTATATATATTTTCCATCAAGATCATTCGCCTATGTTATATGATAAGTATCAAGTTTTTCTGCTTGCATATCCACATCCGCCTAGCATTTTCTACATGATGTTTTATATGTATCTGATAGTCCAGCTTTGGTTTTCTGTGCTTCACACTTTCCATTATTATACTGTCAATTAATATGACTCACTCAACTGAGTTCAACATTTCAAATGGAAGAAAATGAATATATCGATCCTGTGGTCGTGTGCCACAAGTTGGAAGTGCAAGAAAATGAGATGAGGCAAGTGGATGCAAGCGGAATACCCAGCATCCTTCTGGTCAAGCAAAGTGGAATTCTGCGGGCGGTTGGCGCCATGTGTCCACATCGTGGAGCTCCCCTTGCGAAGGGCGTTCTGTCCAGGAATCGGGTGCGATGTCCTTGGCACGGAGTTTGTTTCAATCTGGAAACTGGTGACATTGAAAACTTCCCAGGACTAGATTCGCTGCCCTGTCATCGAGTTAATGTCGACTCCAGAGGCCAGGTGCTCGTCCAAGTGAAGCGATCTTATTTACTACGACACGCAAGAATAAAATCAATGGCATGCCGTAACTGGCAGGACCAACGACACTTTGTGGTGGTGGGAGGTGGTCCTTCAGGTGCTGTCTGTGTGGAGACGCTGCGCCAGGAGGGATTCACTGGTCGCTTGACCCTCGTCTGCGGTGAAAAACATCTGCCCTATGATCGAACAAGGATCATGAACTTGTTGAACACGTATACCAAGAACTTGGCCCTTCGGGAAGAACAGTTCTACAAGGACTACGGCATAGAGATGCAGTTGGGAGTATCCGCTGAAAGGTTGGATACGAATTGCAACACCCTCCATTGCACCAATGGCAAAACGTTTCCTTATGACAAAATCTATATAGCAACAGGTTATTCCGCCGTCACACCAAACATACCCGGAGTGCACTTGAAAAATGTGAAAGTCATTCGGAATATTGGCGATGCCAGGAGCATATTCAAAATGGTGGACAAATCAACCCAAGTGGTGTGCCTGGGTTCCAGTTTCATGGCTGTGGAGGCTACGGCCAATCTGGTTTCTAGAGCGCGCAGCGTTACGCTGGTAGCCCGGCAAAATGTGCCTTTCAAAAGCACATTGGGCGAGTTGATAGGACAGCGGATACTGAAGCTCCTGGAGGAGAATAAGGTAGATTTGCGCATGAGCAGTGGAATCATCAGGATTTTGGGAAACAGCCGTGGTGAGGTGGTTGCAGTGAAACTACTGGATAACTCTAGAATTCCCTGTAATCTGCTCATTCTCGGCACTGGTTGTCAGTGCAACACGGATTTTCTCCAGCGGAGTGGTATAAACATCAATCCCAATGGCTCCGTGGATGTTAACGACTTTCTGCAGACTAAAGTACGCAATGTTTATGTGGGCGGGGATATAGCCAATGCATATATCTTGGGTGGGTTTCCAGATCGAGTAAATATAAGCCACTATGGATTGGCGCAATACCACGGACGCATTGCTGCACTGAACATGAGTGGCCACATTGCCAAACTGGAAGCCATTCCTTTTTTCTACACCGTGATATTCGGCAGGGCCTTTCGCTCCGCAGGATATGGACCTTTCAAGGACGTTGTCATCGACGGAAGTCTCGAGGATTTGCAGTTCGTAGCCTACTTCTTTGATGACTACGACAAGGTGACTGCAGTGGCATCCTGCGGTCGGGACCCCATGGTTGCCCAGTTTGCCGAACTGGTGTCGCAGGGAAAAGAATTGTGTCGGTGTCAGATCGTCGATCCCAAGGGGCGAAATTACTGGCTCACGAAGTTAAAGCTTTAGAACTAATTCTCAATATACAAAAATTTGTTAAGTGCTAAAGCTTATTCAAAGTAATTAGTTTATTTAAGGAATAAAGATATTTCTGCTTATTTTATTCCTCAACCCTTATATGGACATTATATTTTAGGAATATTAATTATTTTAGTGCTCTGTTAACTAATTCTGTTAACTAATTCTGTTAATAAAAGCTTTGTATTAACATTCGAATAAAATTCGACTCAAAGCTTTGTGCTGCTATAAAAAGCTCATTTTCGTTTATATCT
The DNA here is from genome assembly GCF_000001215.4 of Drosophila melanogaster. Taxonomy (NCBI): domain Eukaryota; kingdom Metazoa; phylum Arthropoda; class Insecta; order Diptera; family Drosophilidae; genus Drosophila; species Drosophila melanogaster. The sequence goes on along the minus strand of NT_033779.5, from coordinate 19,077,112 downwards.
ATTTATGTATCGTTTGATAAAATTCATGACTTCTGTACATTAATTTAAAGAGGTTATATGAATGTACTCTTTTGAATGGACACGGCGGGACAGTCAGTGGAACACGGCGGGGGATGACGGGACACGGCGGCTCATCGAAGGATATGCCGGTAAATTACGAAATTATGGCAGGACATGGCGGGACATTTTCATATTTTAATTGTAAATTGTAATTCAAATTAATTATAAATCTTGTGAGTTTATATCGATTTGCCAAACAACTTTTTGCCACGCCCACATACACAACCGCCCAAACCTTAAAAAATTTGTTTTCCCAATTTCTAGCGATATTTCATAATATATTGAAAACGTTCACACTTCCAGCTGAGTAACAGGATGATAGTCGAGAACTCTCTCTTTTGTTATAATAATATCCTGGTATTAATAAAGTAATTAAAAACTATATACTTATTAATTAACAAGACAGAATGCTATAGTCGAGTTCCCCGACTACTAGATACACGTCAGCTAGTGGGAATGCGATCCCGAAATTTTATAATTTTTCTAGGATATCAGTGATATCTGGGATATATATATTGGTGAATAAAATGAGAAAAAATTTAAAAATTTTTCCAAAGTTTGGGTGTGACCGGTTCGTCAGCTTTGATAGAAAATTTACAAGACTAATAAAATTATAAAAAAAAATTCGAAAAATGGTTCAAAAATGTTGGCGGTTTTGTGGCATCAGAGAGGGAGTGGAAACATGGGTCAACAAACTTGCGCTGCGTCTTTGTCTCTAGAATCTGTTTGCTGAATCTAAACCTTCTAGCTTTTATAGTTCCTAAGATCTCGACGTTCATACGGACTGACGGACAGACGGAAATAGCTAGATCGACTCGTCTATTCATTCTGATCAAGAATATATATACTTTATATCTGGCTATTAGGGGATTATAATTTCTCCAGCGACACTATGTACATTTGGAATGATGAAACTCCTCGTATTCATGCTGATCTTTGCTCTGTTCCTGACTTCAAGCCAAGCCTTTAATGGTTGGTACACCTTCAGGCCTGCTAAGATCTCAAAAAAGAAAACACCGTAACTATGATAGTACTGTACTCCTCCAAAAACAGTTCGAAGTCCCTATTTAATAAAGATGGGTTAAAACCTAAAGGTTAACTTTAAATGAAAAATGTACATTATATCGAATGCAGTGTTTTTGCATCTCATATAACCCCGAACAATTAAATTTTTTGTTGATGTTTCATACAGAGCGGAGGGTAATTCCCTATGTGAGTTTGCCATTAATATTTCAGCAATTTACTGACAGTTTAAACACGTTAATGGGCACATCAAAGCGGTAATAAGAGTCACATAACGGTAACTCGTCTAGCAAAACTAACTTTTTTGCACACCCATGTTCATGTACATATGTACATATCACACGTTTGTATTTATGTGAATATGATTGCTTCCGTCCACATGGAAAAGCATTCTTTTGTTGGCCATTTAATGGGTTAACAGTTTAGCAGGTAAATTATGCAATATGCAATGTAAAACGGTCACAATAAGCATTGTAATTAATAAGTTATTTTTGTTCTTTCCAAAACAAGTGATAAATAAAGAGTTCACTTTCGTAAGTTTCCGAATTGGTTGGTACAGCTGCTTTCAAATTTTGTAAAAAACCACAGAGTTATCGACATTGGAAAAGGACTGACACATGTGTTTCAATGTACTGGGGGTGAGCAACCATCTGTTCCATCTGTTCTCTTAGCTGCAGCAACTCCAGAAACAGGAGCGTCGTCCGGAGGAAGTGAGTGACGACTTCCGGGATCGCTACGACGTATTCCACCAGGTTTTGCCCAACTTCCCGGTACCGAAGAAACCTTGATGGGTTGTTCCAGGAGCAGCAATCAATATCGATCTTCACAGACGCCGAATCATCCGGCGAGGAGACCTGCGAATCCAGTCTGGATCTGTCTGGACCAGTCTGGATCAGCTCGGAGTCACTAGATCAGCATCGGGATGGACCGTCATCATTAGACCACATTCATTTAAAAAGTGAAATTATGTCTTTGGTTAAGTGTTTGCCAAGTTGTCGAGCTGCGTTAAACGTAATGAAAGTAAAACGCTGCCATTAAATGTTCGACAATAAAAAAGGAAAATTCAGCATAAAATTATAAAACAATTTGGTGGTCAGTGGTACTGGCAAACACATATGTATATTAAGCAATTTAATGTGCGTTTGTCGCGCTTGTTTTCCTGCCTAAAAAACTGGAACCGGCTGGCCGTTTGTCCAGTGAAATGCGCCAGCTTATCAAATCTAAATGATCTCATTCAACATATTTTATTATTACCCAAAACAAAATAGAATGCGAGAAACGTAAGCTAATCTCACTTAAATAATAGCATACATCACCAAACAGGGGAAAGTGTAGGCCAAGTGGAGCTTGGGAGTGGCCTACCAAAAGCGGAAAATTTTAAAGAAGTTGATTGAAAGTGATATAAACTATTAAGTAATAAGCTGAAATGCTCTGAAGTTGATGATACAGATCAAAGTTATATCTATTTTGTTATGTATACCACTTACTTTGTGTATGTTGTAGGGCATTCTATAGTTCCTAAGGCCTAACCCACCGACCCTAAACTCACTTTTACCAAAACGACCACTAATGGCCAGAAAGAAAAAAAAAACACACAGTGCACTGCGGACGGATTCACGAGATCGCTTGCAGTGGACAGACGGATCCGCAGTTCTGCCATTAAATGCCATAGAAATATGTATCTATCTGAACGGCTGGAGGGTAAATTACAACCTGGAAATGGTCGCGAATCGAGACCAAACTGTCATAAAAATCAGTTAATAACCGCAGACCAGTATATAACAAAAAAATTAATATGTGTGCGATACACTTATCTGCTTGTGTGAATACGTAGATTTTCATTTTCATTTGGCCAGATCGGCCAGTTGGGGCATCGCCTCGTTTAGTTGACTGAGTTTTGTTCACCTGCACGGTTCGAATTACCGGAAACCGAAGTTCTGAGCCCTTACCTACAAATAGTATTACAACTATAGAGTATAAAGTATATATCCAAAAGTTTAAGAAAATGTACGCGTTAACAATACTTTTACCAATTTTGCAACTATTTGCAATCGTTCGAGCGGAATCGGGAGAATTCGGTAGGATAAAGTTTAAAAAGTGGTTGCTCTCTATAAGCCAAGAAAAGGATAATAGTGCTACTAAAAGTGATAAATATAACATTATCAAAGTTAGAGAATGAATATTACTATAACTTTTAATATAATATCATTAAGTATCTTGAATCTTAAAATGACTCCTGTGATGGTATCTGTATCATGAAATTCGATTTAAATGTGAACGGTGCATGAAAAATCCCAATAGTTAGTGTCCAAAAACCAAGACCCAGCCTAACATAAACATCTTGCAGAGAAACTCCTGGTGCCCGTGAGCCACGGAAGCGCAGAGCAAAGGAGCGGAGCACGGAGCAACGAGACTACTGGACACTCGGTGGCCGCCCGCTCCTACTACGACGTGGTGCAAAACGCCGGACAGACGGGCTGCTCCGTGGGCACCGAGTGCACCCCGCTCCACGACTGCACCGCCCTGATCTACGAGGTTGCCCGGAGTTGCTACTACGGCGACAAGTCGCTCTACTGCGGCGGATCCAGCGAGGAGCTGCCCTACGTCTGCTGCCCCAGCAGTCCGTTGGAGAAGAACCAGGTGTGCGGCAAGTCACTGGTCCAGGGGCACTTCTACAAGGGACTGGGCTCCTATCCCTTTGTCGCGCGCATCGGCTTCAAACGTAAGAGCTATATAGTCCCCAGATATACATTTTTTGTGTCAATAATAGATTATTTCTACATGTTTCTTAATTAATTGTTAAATTATTATTTAGATGTCAACACTGGAGCTTTTGCTTATCCGTGTGCCGGAGCCGTAATTGCCCGCCGGGTCATCCTCACGGCCGCCCATTGCGCTCTGGCCAAGGCCGATGGACACCGACTGTAAGTTGGCCACTGGATGCAGTGCATCACGATGGTTACGGGTTGGCAAGGCATCTGATCGACTTTCTCCCACACTCCGCACTTTTGCAGGTCATCGGTGCGCGTGGGCGAGTACGATACTAGTAGCGATCCGGACTGCGCCAACACCGGATTCTGTGCACCGCGGTCGGTCAACCACGCCATCAGCCATGTGATCGTGCATCCCGACTACAAGCAGGGCCAGTATCACCATGACATTGCTCTGCTGGTGCTTAAAACGCCGCTAAACTATTCGGGTGAGTTCTGGGCGGGAATGGGGAGGAGGCACCCCTATATATGTACATATATCTAGATTCATAAATAGATATATATCGAAGTCCAATGGGTGGTTACGCTTGGCAGTGTCGGCGTTAATTAAAAATCGTTTTGTTCTGTCATCTTTCCGACCACTCCACACGACCTACCGCTCCAAGCTCACATGTCATGTAGCTGATTCGACGAGGTTGGGGCTTCCGATCCCCACATGTCACTTAATTGGGCGGCGTCGGGCTTTGCTGCGTGTTTGCTGTACCAACTAATGGGTTGATCGCGACCTGGTCACTGGATCCACTTTGATTTGTGGCTTTTGGCCTCGGTTCAATGGCTTCGGTAATGGTATACCCAATGTATCGAATGTAACTCCTCTCACACGCAACGAGGAATCCTGGTCCATTCAGCACTTCACTTCATTGAGAGAACTTGGCTTGTGTTTACGATACTCGCAAATTGTGGGTTCCCGCTGCCGCGGACTCGAATCACATCGAACGTGATTCTGATGGTCTGAAATTGAATTTGGAGGCGTAAAACCATATTGCACATAGCATATCGAATAGGGGTCATTAGGGAGCAGCGGACGGTCGATCGGTGAGGCAATCGATTGGCTAATTGCAATTTGGCCAGTTCGTAAACAGATCATTACCGGCGACCCAAAAGGGGCGTCGCCCAGTTGGCTGGCCAACTTGTTTGCGTTCATCCTTATTGCTTTATAATGCCCAATAAAATACAGCGGTCCGAGATAAATCAATGGGCCCAGAGCAAGGGCGTGTTCCAATGGGGAGCTCCTTTTTTTGGCACAAACAAAATTATTACTTGAGACACTAAAAGAGCTGCTGCCAAATATCAAAGAAATGAAGTCGCACTTTTGTACGATAAATCGAATTCTATGTGCATCGATCAGATCTCATCTAATAGATACATTTGTATTTCAAACTAAGTGCCTCTGTTTCGGGAAGCCCCCTTTCGAAAAAGTATACGCAAGCCCCTTTGGGCCAGAAAACAATGTTGCAGATTTGGGCAGGTAGCGATCAGAAGTCGAACGTAAGATTAATGGCGGCCAACCCATTTCCAATCTCGCACCGCCAGTGGCTACACAGCCCATCTGCCTGCAGAAGACACGCGCCAACCTGGTGGTGGGCAAACGGGCTACCATCGCCGGTTGGGGCAAGATGTCCACGTCGAGTGTCCGCCAGCCGGAGATGTCGCATCTGGACGTGCCGCTGACCAGCTGGGACCTGTGCCTGCGCAACTACGGCTCCACGGGTGCCCTGGAATCGCCCAACTCCATCGAGGGTCAATGGATGTGCGCCGGCGGCGAGGGCAAGGACGTCTGCCAAGGATTCGGCGGAGCACCGCTTTTCATACAAGAGAACGGCATCTTTTCACAGGTAATGAAACGCATTCGATTCACCGTTCAATAAATCATAATTTATTGCTATCTAGTGCTTGAAAAACTTTATATATGTATTTATCTGCAACTAAAACTTAATGTAACTTATCCCACAGATCGGCATCATGTCCTTTGGATCTGATAACTGCGGCGGTCTGCGCATCCCGAGTGTCTACACATCCGTGGCCCACTTTTCCGAGTGGATTCACGACAACACGCCGCCGGAGTAGACTCCACTTAAGTAGAACCTAAAATTGCATTATTTAAATAAAGATATGAATAAATACCAACAGCGGACTATATTCATTATTCAAAGCTATCGTAGAAAGCTACTGCGTTCTGTGGCGCTGCCCATTGATCTGATATGTTGATCTGAGTTTACACGCACCCAATCACTTAATTGAATTAATTGAACTCTGACACGAACCACTCGCCGGGGCTGAAAAATAAGAAAATGATCTTTTATACAAATAAGATGACGATAGGGAAGTAAAACATGTGGACAATTGGAACCCCACTCTACAATCTTTTCTTTTTTTAAAATGAATGTATTTATTTGATATTGTTTGAGATAGATGTTGGCCATATTCAACTAAAACAGATTGTGATTATAGCATTGAATATTTGAACAATTAATGAATAAAACTTGATATAAACTTACCCATGATAAAAAACTCACATGATGATTCTTATTTATTCCAGCAATTTTTATTTATTCCTTTTATTAGAGCACATTTAAAAGGGAAGACATTTTTCAATTAAGTGGTTCCATCAAATGAGTTAATCAAGGTGAACCACTGATTTCAAGCACAGTACACAAGAGAAAAAATGCATATGAATTAATGTGGCATAATAATATTTTGAAGCATATACTTCAGAATCGATACTTCATATATCTTAGCCAATTCTCCAGTAACTTTTATTTAGAATTCACTTTAGCCATATTCCCTGTTTTGTGTCAGAGCTCCACCTTCTTTTTTTATGCACGTTCTATGCTCTCCGAAACCGAAAACTCCTCATTGCCGGCTCGTTAAACTTAATCGCTCCAAAGTCTGCATGGGAATTCTCCTGCATGGGCTTTGAGTTGACCATGTGCGTGCGGAGAGAAGAGTCCGAGATGCCGATGAGGATGCCGGTACCGGTGCCATGTGGCTAATTGGAGTCAGCTGTTTTTATGAGCCACTGGGATCAGCTGGTGGTTTGGCAGGAGCTGGAGTTGGAATTGGTGCTGGTGCTGGAGCCCATAAGTGGGGCCATAAAAATCGAAATGGCTGCACTGCGCCAAAGAGCGCATAGAATCGGAATAGAATGGAATTCCTCGAATTCCTCGATTGCTGGCCATTGCATAAGCTGCGTACAAATTAACTGCCCGCGCTGACAAATTAACTGGCTCACATTCCCGCAGAAATCAAACAACGGCCTAATCAATTCACGAGAACACTTTGCCCCGCCGAAGGCAGAGTATCTGTCCATCGGCGAGTCCCGGGGACGGCGGCGATGCTGGGGCAGAAGCCACTAAATGGAAAATCAATTTGTTTGCTCTCCGCGACGGACGAGCTTCCCAGACGGTCAGTCGGCAGTCGATCGTCGCGAGGTGAGCACCGCGTCGCGCTCTCGCATCTCCCATTTTGCACTGGGCGAAAAGATCCTTCGAACAAGGTCGAAAATATTTTAATTGCCTACCGTTGTTGCCGTGTGTGTGTGTGTGGCCATCAAAAGTTGCCCAAGAATGAAATTCTGGATTTTTTCGATTTTTTAGAATTCTTATATTTAACAGTCTGGCTGTTTGGCACCAACTAATTGAGGTGTCTAATTGTATAGCTAAAATATATTAGTGAACTACGACGATCAATTCTAATTTCGCTTGCAGTGCGCGAAAAAGCACAAGATGTTTTTACAGTGTAAATTACAAAATACAATTTCTTAAAAACTAAGTGCTTCATCCATTGAGGTAGTGACGATCAAAGTGTTAATTCCCCTGGAAATATATTATATATTATAATATAAATATATACATTTAAAAAGAAAATGTATTTAAACTATTAAAGAATTAGAATTATAAAGATTTAATTTATGCCCATTATTGTATAAAATTTAAAACGGAATCGCTAGAATCTGTATTTAAAAAAATACTATCAAAAATTATCAGTGATTTTAAAAATTGTTATTTTTAAAAATGTTTATAACACACTTGTTTTTCAAGCTCAAGATCCTGATGCCGAGCTAATAAAGAATATTTGAAAATTTGAGACAAGCAGACCTGCTTTCTTGAAATGAGTTGTTCTGTTGTTCTGCCCAAATACCATAAGAGAATTTATAGTTCTCTATTAGGAAAAGATGATTTGAGTGTATGGCAACCCCCGCGAGTGAATATAAGAGCCGAAGATCGCTCTGCATGAGCCCAAAACTAATCCAATTAAAAAACAAACAATAAACAAATACGATCGAAGGAATTGTTTTTGACGTGCGTAATGCGCTTGTGTGGTAACGTGTTTGTTTACGCTTCCGATCTAGACAGTGAACCAAAATAATTAGCGTAGATTTAACAACAAAAAGCGAGCCCTCCGTGCGCGATATTTCGCCAACGATAGCGAGAGCTCAAAAAAAGCGCCCAAGTCATAAATATCGGTCCTAATCAGATGGACGCTGGAGAGTAAGGGCGCTAATTGGGCGTGCTACATATGTATGTACAACTAACTGTAAGCTGATCGGATCGAAAAAAAAAACATAGGTTCGGTAGAAGCGTCGCAATATGTGGGGGCGACAGCGCTGCCGGCAAAAGAAGCTAAAGAGGATAAGCGAAAAATAAACTTCAAAACTCTTTTCAAGTACAAGCTTGGCAACATGCACTGCGGCAACATGCTGCTGGGCGTTGGCCTCATGTTCCTGGCGCTATATGTCCCCTGCGCCGAATCCAAAAAGGAGCACGAGTGCACCAGCATCGACATCCGAAACGAGTGCAAGAACATGCATCTGCTGGACAACTGCACCGTTGTCACCGGATACGTGATGATCACGCTGATCACTATCGAGCAGCGCTGCAATTTCTCGGAGTACTCGTACCCACTGCTCACCGAAATCACCGAGTTCATGATCTTCACCGACGTGCGCGGCCTGGTCAACATCACCGAAATGTTCCCGCACCTGACCGTCATTCGGGGTCGCCGGCTGTTCCTTAACTACGCGCTCGGAGTGACCAACATGCACGAGCTGGAACAGGTGAGAGATCCTACGTACAGTCCATTGAAAATGGAAAAGATTGATCCTTAAAGTGCTCGTGTTATAAGAAGAAATCCCAAATTTCTTGGACTATTTCTAATTCTGAACCATTTGCATGATTTTTTCCTTTTAAAACTTGTGTAAAATAATCTCCATTTCGATAACTCCTGAACTCCCAGTTGGTATTTCCCAAATTGGTGGCAATACAACGAGGACAAGTCTACATCGGCAGCTGCCCCAAGCTCTGCAGCATCGGCCGTGTTAATTGGGATCTGCTGACTCTCACCAGAGGCGAGAACAACATAATAATGGTGAATAAAAACTGCAGCACACCGGTTTGCTCTGGATGCAGTTCCTCCCACTGCTGGTCGAATCATTACTGCCAAAGATCCATCAACGAAAATGTCGCCAATCCAAAGGCGTGAGTATTATTGGAAATGAATGCAGACTAACTGTTTATACTCTCCTTGAATGGTAAATTCGAATCCCTTATCAATCGCAGCAACATAAACGCCTGCCATGAGGAGTGCTTGGGCGGCTGCAAGAACAACTCATCATCCCCAGCTGACTGCAGCGTTTGCCGCGGACTCAGTGATGATGGTGTCTGCGTGAAGAGCTGTCCGAAGGACAAGTGAGTGAACACTTTCTGTCGCATCCGGCTCTATAAAGACATACTGTCTTACAGGTACGTCATGGAGAACTATCAGCGCTGCTATACGAAGGCCGAGTGTGTGCTAAAGCACGGCTATGTTATTTCCGGATCACAGTGCGTAGCTTTCTGTCCCAGCGGCTACAAGACGAACAACCGGTCGGAGTGCGTGCTCTGTAGCCCCGATGAGGCTTGTATCAGCTTCTGCACGCCGGAGTGGCCAGGAAAAGCGTTCACCGTATACAATCTGGCTGATGCAGAGAATTTGCGTGGCTGTCAGATCTTCAATGGCAGCCTGGTCATCACAATCCGCAACAAGGTGAACGAGACGCAGCTGTACCAGAGCTTCACTAGTATGCGCGAGGTTCGTGGGCATGTTAAAGTCTATCGGTGGGTATGATTTCCTTGGCTGTTTCACTGCCATTTAACATACTTATTTCTTGTCGCAGTTCCTCCCAGCTAAGAAGCTTGCAATTCCTGAGAAACCTAGAGCGCGTTCACGGTGATCCCCTAGAGAATCGCCACTACTCCTTCATACTTTATGACAACAAGGAGCTGTCCGAGTTGTGGACACCTTCGCGGCAACTGGAGTTCATGGAGGGCGGCATGTTCATGCATCGCAACAACAAACTGTGCAACCGGAGGATGCGAGAATTCCAAAACGCTGTGACCCATGATAGAGCCCTGGACTCCCTGCAGACCAACGACCAGGAGGTGCAGTGCAGCCCCTTGAAATTGCAGCTATATGTGCAGGTAAATAGCTTGTAGCTTTTCTTAAGAAATAAAGTGCAAATTTCTATTTTACTTATATACAGAAACGAACCCATCGGTCTGTGAAGCTAAGCTGGCTCAAGTCTCAAACAAGCCAGAAGATCGAGCTGATCCACCGACCTTTATTGCCGGGGAAACTATACCACGAAGAAAGTGAACTGGACGCGCCCATATGTACACGAATCAACTGGAAACGACGCCTGCTCTTCCCCGACGATCTGATCGAAAATGGCACACACTATCTTTTCGACTTGGATGATCTTCAACCGGACACACGGTATGTCGTCCTGTTGCGTACTTTCGGCAATGATGAGGCGCATGAAGCGTATGAGGCACGCAGCGAATTGACCTACGTGCAGACGGAGCTGGACATACCAAAGCCTCCGTTGCTGGAGCTGGTCAAGAAGACGGATAGCTCGCTGACGGTTCAAATGGCCAGTCACGACCATGTTAGCTTTCTTCTGACGGTTTTCGAATTAAGCGATGATCAGGATTATATAGAACAGAGGAACTACTGCCACCAGCCGTCGTACGTGTGGCAGGACATGGACGGCCCCAGGTGGATGGCGTACGAGGACTACGACGACTGTTGTGCCCAGAAGGCCGAGCAGTTTGAGGACTCTCGTTTCATTGCGGACATGAGGGAACAATATCGCTGCACCCTTGATGATCGCGAGCAGTGCCGACGACTGGCACATACCGAGGTCTCGCTTCCACAGCTTCGGCTGCCGGGAAACACCACGGAGTACGAGCTTAAGGCGCTGCATCGCTATCGCCTGTACGCGCTTCAGCTGCAAGCCTGCAATCCACTGGGATGCAGCAGCCACACAACGCTCTACGGACGAACGAACTATACAATGGGTGCCGATCTTCTCACCCAACTGTATGCCTGCCATATTCCGGAAATGGACAAGTACATTATGCGCTTCGAGGAGCCTAAGAAGCCCAATGGCCTGGTGACCAACTACGTAATCCACTTTCGCAACAACTTCTCGCAAACCCACGTCGGGTGTGTAACGCGGATGGATCACCAGAGTGCCGGCTACATGTACGTGAAGCAGATAAACATCACTTTCACCGAGTGCGCTGTGCGGGTCCACTCCCTGGCCGGCGATGTGATGACGCCCTACATGCCAATCAGCCTGTGCAGCGACGAGGACCGCCTACAGGCGTTTCACAGCAGGGAGGCCAAGGATCTTTCGCCAGAAATCACAGACTTGCCAGCCACAGCGTCACACGGCCGCGGCATTAGCATATTCCTGATCTGCTTCCTGTTTGGGTGCAGTGTATCGCTGGTTTGGGTTCTTTACAAGCGGCGATGTTGGAGAAAGTTGCCGGGACTCCGGCGATATGTGCCAGTGCGGGAGCAGTGGCTTCGGGACCGACAACAAACCGAGGATCGCGAAATCCTTGTCGACGGTTTTGAGACAGTTCGATTTCAAAACAACAACAACAGCCAGGCGGACGATTATCCCATGTAAACGATAATATACATTTGTATGTGAAAACTTACATTGCTTGCTCAAGTATAGACCCTAGGTGGAGGATGTGCTGGGCTTGGTTGTGGGCTCTGACTTGTCGGCGTCATCGTCCAGGTTCTTGCCGCTGGCCAGGAGAACAGCTGGAACGCTGCTGGAGGTCGCCGGCAGGACTTCGCTGTCGGAAGGGGGTGTAGGCGTCCGGGGAGTAAGCAATTGTTGGCGGTTCCTCAGGCGCTCCATCTTAGCCTGCTCGTACTCCTTGAGATCGGACAGCTTCAGCTGGATGGTCTGCAGTTCGCGGCGTCGCATTTTTCCGGGATGTTTTCTTTTGGGGAGGAAGTATACAATCTGTATATCTCGATATCGATTAAGCATATAAGTTATCGGATGCAGTAGCTCGCCAGGGGTGACATACGTTAGTCAACATATCGATAACATTAGTACCACTTTACCATTATTAACATGAGGGGATTTTTTTAAATTAAAATAATTTTATCTTTGAAATAATTTATGTACCTAAGTATTATTTTTTTTGGGAAATAAAATATACAAAACTTTGTCGCCGATTTTTTCTTCACTATACAATGTTTACATATATTAGATATCAACCTATTTGTCTTGTACAAAATCTATACCCCACCAAACTAAAGATCTATTTACAAAACAATTTACTCCTCGTCACCAAAGAGTCCTCCCAGTTCCAAATCTTCTCCGCCAGTTCCGGTCAACTGGTGTGCTCTGAATACCGTAAAGAATTTTCCGTCGCTTTTCGAACTCCAGGCCTGCTCATCCGACTCGGCGGCGATGTGCCGGGCGTGCTTGGGCGGTGTGAAGTGGGTGTACGTGCAATCCGTGTAGTCAGCCGATGGAGGGTCAACCTCACTATATTCCAGATTGTAGTGCTCCTTCAGGAAGTCCACGACCTGTTCTTTGGAACCCAAACTGTTGAATTGCACTCGAAGATCTCGCTTCATTTGAGCGCTATACATAAAGGTGAGGTGGTGGTGAAAGCACTGGAAAAGCAGGTTATCCCCGGCAGCAGAGGCTATATCTAGCCACTGTTGTACACAGGACAGTGGCGTTGTTTTACCATCTGGATAGTTGCTATTGAAGAGAGCCGGATTAGCAAGCAAGCCTCGAGCAGCCATTACACCAGCTGCTCCCGTCTGTTCATGCATATCGCAAGCATCCCTATAGCTCTCCACATTGCCGTTGACTATCAGGGGGATCTGCAGGGATTGGCGCACCTGAGACATGGCTGGGATGTCTAGCGTGTCCTTAGAGTGTTTTTGGGCTGGCGTCCGACCGTGAAGAGTTAGAAAGGTGACGCCCGCGCTCTCCAACTGACGGGCTAAATCGATAGTGCGCTGCAAGGACTCCTCTCCTCCCAGCAGACGCATCTTCACCGAGACACTGAAATCCCCGGGCAGTGTGCGCCTCACCTCCTGAACCACTTGATGCACTAGCTCCGGCTGGCGCAGCATTCCGCAACCGTAACCTTTCGCCATTGCCCAGCTTTGTGGACATCCGCAATTTAGATCGATGCCATCGACATATGGGTAGATGAGCTGGGCGGAGGTGACGAATTCCGTAGGATCCTTGGCCGCAAACTGAGCGATCAGCGGCTGGTCATCCGCACCCGTGGAGAACTCGTTCTGGCGGGCCTTTTCGCTGTTGTTAATGGAGTCTGAGATCATCATGGGCGTAAACGCGAGTTGTACTCCATTCAGTCGTACTAGACGCCGAAATTCCAGCTTACTATAGCGCACCACTAAAAAATACATTTGCAGATTTAACAATAGAATACTGGCTAATCGTATTTTAGGATTTACTTGGAGCGCTGACCCGCACGAAATCCGATTGTGCTTCCGCGAACATCGCAGCGATGTCGTGGTGCGGTCTCTGTTGCGGCAGGTGCATGGTTATAAAATATTTAAAGGTAAACAAAAATAAACAATTGCCAAACTTGATACAAAACCGCAATAGCCTATCGGTGGTTACCACGTGAGGGAAATCGATAGACCGGCAAATAGGTTTTATCGATAACATTGCTCGTTAATAACGGGTTTAGGTACGTTGGTTTGTAATAGTGGGATTTAAGTAACGAATAGATTTATTTTTTTTCTTTAAAATTTTGAAAAACATACACTAAAGCCAAAGACTTTCCATAGTTTTGGATAATGGATTTATCTAACGATGGTTTTCTTACATTTGAAATTATTGTAAATAACGCGGTGAAAGACAACCCTAAACTAAAGTTCCGTCGTGGCCACTCCCCAGTATTTTCGCATTCTACTCTCGTGCTCGTTGAAGTCATCATCGTCGTGCTCCTCTTCGTCCAGGATGTTTCTCTCCCTCTCCTGGGTAACGGCAAAGTCGTACTCGAAATTGTAGGGCATCAGGCGCTGAAGGGATCCAAAGTAGGCTGAATTTGGTCCTGCGGATCGCTTGACTGTGCCTCCGTGAAACTTGGGCCTTGGCTTGGCATCAAACAGATTATAGCCGTAGCTGTGGGCCTGCTGGAAGGAGAGGGCACTGCCAAAGTGTCCAGGAGGCGCTTGCTTCACCTGATGATATGAACCCAGGGGCACAGAAGTCGTTATGGGTTGGGGTAATTGAGGAGTGCTGGTCGAGATGAACTTGTTGGTGACAGTCCGCATCAAATTCGAGGTAAAGTCATTGCGTTCTGGGAGAACTGTAGCTGCCATGATAGCATTGGGTACGGTACGTTGTTTAGTAAAAGACTTAGAGATGGTGTTTAGCTCCTTATCGAACAGCAGCTGGGTGTTCTGCTCCAGCATGTACTCCCAGCACTTGAACTGCTCCTCAGAAAGCACTGATTCTGATACCGACTCTGTTTCGTCCAGCATCTCAAGCTGTTGCTCCTCCTGCAGGACACGGGCATGGGCTAGTACGAACTCGTCGTCCTTATCCTTGGCCAGCAAGTCCCGATCACTTTGCCCACTTGGCGAGGATCGTCCTGCCAGCGGCTCCTGTTCAATGGCTCGGTGGCGACAGGCATTGCTCCGGTCGCAGCACGTTCGCTTGCAAACTGATCCACTGGACAAAGGTAAGGAAACCGGCTGGGGCTTCTTGCGCACACTTTGTTTAAGCTCTCGTATCAGGTGGTCCACATCCGTACCGAGGTGGCGAAAGCGAACCACAATTACACTGAGACTCTCCGCCGCAGCAAAGCTTTGAGCAATGTCCACCAGTCGCTTGGCCGCAAGCAGGGAATTCTCCTCCTTTCGGATCTCTCGGGCTGCACGATCAATATCCATCACTGACCAGAGCTGAGCATTGCCCACCACCAAGTACTCATCGTCGTTGCTGAGAATGAGCTTCAACAAGGAACCGCATTCAATTTGATTGGACTAAACATTTGGTTTGGTAGAAACTTACCTCTAACACATGTGGATCTGGCATGGAATGAATCTGATCCTTTTGAATGACATCCGGCTTGGTAAGACGCAACTGGGAGGTGCGTCGTATCAGGTAGGCGTCCAGACCTCCAGTGCTTGCCATGCGTAGGACGTATCGCTTGCTCTTCAGCGGTCTTACTTTGGAAGGAGCCCGTGTCCTGGTCAGATGGAATAAGGCGGCACTCCGCACACTACCACATTGTTGCTGCGCCGCCAGCAGGGTAAACTTCATGTAATCCCTGACCGCCGAGTCCTTGACCATCTGCTCCTGCTTCATCAGATCGGGCACCAAATGAGACATCTCCTGGGCAGCCCGGCCGCGCCCCTCCAATGCCTCGAACATCCCGTACAGAGCCTCATCAGATCCCCCGTAGTTTGCTGCCCTTAGTTGGTAAACTGAAAGCTTCCGGCAATCACCAGAGCCAGGAGTCTCCGCAAATCCCATGGTCCAAGGCCCACTGGTCTTGTTCTGATTCCGTTGGGCACTCACCTGTCTGATCTTGGTAGTAGGCAAAGCAGCTCTATTGTTTCCGGAGACATCGACTAGGCTCCAATGGCGCTGGCTCTGGCTCTGACAAACCTTGAACTGCTGCTCGTCCACCTAAAGTATAATGTCATTAGTTGATCAATAACAACCGTGCCATTTGAAACCATAAGTGTATGGGTTTAGTTTCTCATATCTTACCTGCAACTGCAAGTTTCCCGATAGATCCAGGTACTTTAGATTCCTTGATGGAACCAATGCTAGCAGATTGACGCGATCCAGATGATTGTGCGAGAGATCAAGGACCTTCAGCATGGCCAACTTCGCAAGTTGCGGCGTGCAGAGGAGCAGATTGTTGCAGCAGCGTAGCACCCTGAGCTGACCTAAAGTGGCCACCTCCTCGGGCAGTTGTTGCAGCATATTACCAGATAAAACTAGGATCTCCAGTTCCGGCCAGTTGCGGACACAGGCGGCGGGCAGGACCCCGATGCGATTGTAGGCCAGATGGAGAACTCTCAACTTGGCGGCATTGTGCAAGGGCTCAAAGATGCTATCATTCAGGTGATTCCCCGCCAGGGATAAATTAACCAGCGCAGCATGGTTATTCTGTTCGTAGCGTGGCAGGGTGGACAGTTTGTTGCAGGAGACATTTAGCGTTTCCAGGCGAGCGTGGGTCACGGCAAAAAAGTTGTCCGGAAGACTCGGTAGCTCATTGCTTTGCAACTGCAGACTCCGGATGCTTGAAAAGCCCTCCGGAAATTGGTCCAGTTGCTTCAGATCGTTGTATGCCAGGTCTAAGGAAACCAGCTCAGTTATCCTGTAGTTGCGTAACAGTACTGCCACGTTGTTAAGGCGATTGTGTGAAGCATTTATGGCGGTCAAGGAGGCACATGCTCCGACCCAGTTGGGGAGCTCACTGAAGTTATTGTGAGAGATGTCAATGCGCTGCAACTTCAGCGGAACTGGATGCGTGTTCGTTGTGGATATGTTGTGCAGGTCTGGAATTTATTGAAGAGTAATAGAAGTGATACTGTTTTAGAATCCTATTCATTTTAATTCTACCCATTACGCATAGAGTATGAGAGTTTAATAGAATAATAGACCCTATAAAGTTCAGGATCAATTTCCGTCCGTCCGTATAAACGCTACTTCTTCTACAATATAAGCTTAAAGATTAAGATTAAGCAATAGATTATAGAGACGTAGGCGCCACAGATAAAGTTTTTATTTAAGATTTAAATGCAGAATGTGGAATACATTCAATAAGAACCCCTTACAATTATGGTCGGCGACAAGTGTCTGCAAATTGGTGCCATTTATGATCAGTTCCATCAGCTTGTTCCGGCTGCACTTCAGCGTCTCCAGTTGAGCGAGCGAACTGAGATCCAAGACCTCCATTTCGTTTTCGCATACCTCCAGCTGGGTCAAATACTGCGGACGAAAAGAGAAAACGGCGATTGGGGAAGATGTACAGGCATGCCAGCCGGATATGGAGTACCGGAAGCCGGATGTCGGATACCGACAGCCGGAGTGGAGTCAACTCACATTGTAGTTGCCAATCAAAATGCTGCCGCCCAGTTGGCTGCCCTTCAGGCTGAGCTTCTGGGGGGATGTCTGGCCAAAAGTGGCGGCCTGCTCCTCCTCTGCCGCCGTCACCTCGACGGGCAGTGGATGCGGTCCACTGTGGCTGGCACTAACTTTCAGCTTCGATTTGTACGGATCCGCTTGCTTCCTCGTGGCTTTGAGCATTGTTCCGGCCCTCTTGGGGGTTTCTTTTATTTCACTTCGAGCTCTTGGCAAAGACTCCAACTTCGCTATGCATCAACGAACACCCATCGAGTGGCGATCGCAGCGGATTTCATTTGTTTTAGTGGGGTAATAATCCACTACACTGTTATTTCTAAAACCTAACTGCACTCGGTCACTAATTCATATCACCTTTTGCCTGCACTTATTAGTTCTTTAAAGGGGACTTGCCGAGATGTGGCAATAGGCAACTGTCTGAATTTGGTAATACTCCTACATGTTACTATATGATATCCGCACCCGATAAAAGCGACCGCTCAACTGAAGACGAACACGATAACTACGGCTATGATGACTCTGGGCCGTTACTGAAAGACGGACACGCTTGAGGGATCCTCGGTCTTTCGGTTTCTTGTCGTATTGCCCAAATCCGAGTTGCACTCGAGACGTGGAAGTACAGTGGTACCCTTTCTGTGTGAATTTAAAGTTCGTAAGTTTTAAAAGTAAAGTAATATATGCGATATTACAAAGTTTCAATTTAAATTGTAGTTTTTTTAAATGTACTCCCCCATGAATAATGGATATGATCTTTAAAGTTTAAAGTTGTAATATTAAATATTCCATTCGCGCTATACAGCACCCACTGTACAGCAGTCTTTTAAAGCCTAGAGAAGACTTGGTCATTGAAAAGAGGGTGAGTTTCAGCAATCCGATCAAAGAGCACGAGGGGCTCTCTTAAATGGCCACCTGTTGGAAAGAGGTAATGTCGAAGATCAAAGGAAAACATAAAAAGGCAAAGTGCAGGAGCTGAGTAAAACAGTTCGACTTGTAGCTTTGTGTTTGTTACTCGAATTTTAGAAACAATTTGTTTTTATTATTTCAATGAAATATAATAATTGTTTGTCATGCCTACGCATTAGCAGCAAACTCAGAAGAGTGTGTATTTCATGTAAATCATTTGCTTCTATTTTCATTACCTTGCAGTTCGTCTGCTGACTTTACAAAATTTTAACAACGTCTATACATAAGAAACTAAGGGCAGGCAATTGTATTTTGTGGTCAACCGTGGGCGGTTTTGGCGTGACCTTAACGGTTATTTCTCTAACTTGACCAGTTCATACACAGTTCATATACAGTTGCCCATCGGGGTTCAAGTTGTGAGTACATAAAATAATCATTAGACAGAGTGCTTAGCAGTAACGTACGCCCTATCCACATAAGAGTGTATCATATACGATTGTTTGCTTTAAAATAATATATATATATATAATGTAATATATATATATATATGTGTGTATATAAGTATGTTGGTATTTATATAAAGTACAAAAAAAACATTGCTAAAAATACATGTTTAAACAAAGGAGCAGCAAATAAATAGATGGCGGAGTAACTAGAGTACAGGGTGTTAGTAGATCAGAGGGCTCGGTTGGAATCAGAAGTCGGTTAACTATGCACACTGTGCTGCTACACTCGTTTGTTTATACACATAATCAATTTTAATATATTTGCTAGTTAATCCGTATGCTACGTGTGTTCTGTTTTCCTGGGCAACTCCAATCCCCTCTCCCAGTTTCGTTTCATTCCGTTTCGTTACGTTAGGTTACGGTATGGTTACGCCCCCCGTCGTGGTCGCGTAATGGCTTACGTAATGGTTCTTTAGCTTAATTCGATCGTGGCATTTGTAACATATCTGCCCGTTGAGTGAGTTTACGGAAACGCGGAGCGCAGAACGCGGATTAGGATTATTACTTATTGCTGTTGTACATTCAACTTAACGTTAGAAATATTAAGAGTGGCATATGACTAAAATTCGTTATCGACTATGTGTGTGGGAGGGGCGTGGCAGGGCAGGGCATGGCAGGGCGCACCTAAATCATTCTTATTTACGGATAAGGGTTGTCAAGACTTAGCCGCAACCGCAGCCGCCTGCCGATCCTCGAATTGAATTAACGCGAATTGAGAGGCTTACGGAACTAAGAGACGTGGCAAAGGCGAGAAATTTGATTTCCGCACTACACAATCATAATAAATGGTAATTCGTATAAGTAGGTAAGGATTATGCATAATCATTAATATAGCAGTAATAATATTTCCATATATGTACGTTAATATACGGTCCCTCCGTATTATTTCACCGTACTGGTCACCGTCCCCGCAGTCGCCGTTGAGTTGATCTGCACACTGCCCACGTCCTTGTGGTGATCGCCCGTGGCGCTTGAGTCCATGCTCGTCTCGGAGTAGTCCAGTTTGTAGCTAGCGCTTCGAGTCACATCCTCCATCGACGCCTCCTGGCATTCTCGCCCGCTGTGCGTCTGCGATCCACAGTTGTAGCAGGAGATCACTTTCGGCGCGGTTCCGCCACCACCCGCTCCCGTGATGGGGCAGACAGTGAGGGCACTGTACGGCGTCGTGCTGGGGACTTGCTGCTGCTGTGGCGTCGGCACCGTCTGCACGCTCACCGCGTTCGTACTGACCACGGCCGCTGTGCTTTGGAGCTGGGCAGGCGTTACCGCGGTAGGAGTTCCTCCCGCTGTCATTGGCAGGAAGGCCAGGCTGGTGTGGAAGGTCGGGTAAATAAGCTCACCGTTGTGTGGCGGACCCATCGGATAACGGAAGCCACCACGCACCGTCTGGGGAGGCGGCGCACTATGCGCTTGGAATATCGTCTGCTGTGGCGGCGGGGGTCCTCGCTGGTGATATGGATAGCTTGTGTTGTAGGTTGTGGGCGGCGGTTGTTGCGGCTGCAGGAGCACCGTTGTCGTGGGTGTGCTCACCGGAGACTGGCTGATGAGAAGGGTCTGGGGCTGCTGCTGCTGCAGGCTGGCGCTGCTGATGGTCTGTGCATCGCTGACGATGCTTGGCGTGCCCGTTGTGTAAACCTGCTGATAGGTCTTATCCATCCCATTGCGTCCGTTTAGCCGCTGCTGCAGATTCATTTGCTGCTGCTGCTGCTTGTAGCTGAAGTGGTGTGGCTTCGGCTGATAGTTTCCCAGACCGGTGGGCAGTACTGTCGTGATCATGCCCATTCCCGCATCCACCGAATTGTGCAGTGGCAGTGAGAGCTGCGTGGGCGTTGGCGTCTCAGAGGGCGACAGGTCACCACAGGATCCATTCGAGCTGCCCGATTCACTACCCGTGGTAGCTGCACTTTTGGTGGAGTTCATGGAATTCATCATCGATCCACTGCCATCGTCGTTTATATTCATACTCTGCATCATAACGTTCATGTTGTAGTTGGGGTTCTGAAAGTGATGCTGCTGCTGTTGTTGCTGGTGCTGTGGTATGAAGGTATTTGCCTTGACTCGATGATTGTGTCCTAGACGCGGAAAACCGTTGCGGATGAGTCTGTGCAGACTGGTTCCGCTGGAATTACTGCTTCCGCCTTCGTTGACACTCTGTAAAGGTAAGTTATTTGTCGTATAAGCGATATGATTATGGTGATTATATGGAGACTACTAAATATTGCCGAGCTAAACAATGGATGCTAATGCTGATATTAGTTAATTTCCTTTAAATTTAAATCTTGAGTTTGCTTCAAATAAATAAACAAATTATTTAGTTGTTTAATAATTACATCGTGCTGCTGCTCGCCGCCAATTGAGGTTGGCGGCGGGGTAGTCTCCGCCGAGGGACGCCGCGTGTTCTTCTGATCCGCCATTCGCTGGGACATGCCCCTCATCTGCTGCTGCTGATGTGGTTGCTGCTGCGCCTGCAGTGGAACGTTAATAAGGGAGCGGTCCCGCTGAGGACTCGTGGTGCGACTACTCGATGGCGAGGATTGCTGACTCAGCATCGGCGAGCTGGCAGGTGGCACTTGATGGTCCAGACTCTGCGGCTGCTGTTGCTGCAGAGCGGGCTGTTGGTGGGGCGGTTGTGGCACGTAGTGACGCATCGTCCATCCCGTGTTCTGGTGACTGATGATGGCACTAGTGTCCGCTGGAATGGTGATGTTAGGCTGCATCAGGTGCGGCATGCCATCGACACTGATCTGGTGCGTTCCATCAGAGCTGGGCAGAAGCTGTAGATGAACAGATTAAGTTAATAAACTTTTAGTGGTTTTCTATTTAAAGATTTACCTTTTGAAAGTGCTGGGGAAAGATCATGGGTATGTTGCCCTGCGGCGTCTGCAGTACCTGCACCATTTGAGGATGTTGCGGGTGCGGGGGCGCCTGCTGCGGTCCTGGTATTTGGTGGATCACGTGTGGTGGCTGCTGCTGAATGACCAGGTCATGTGGGGACGGCGGGTGAGGATGCTGGAGCACTGGCGTCTGTGTCTGTCTTTGCATTTGAGGCGCGAATCGCTCTGCTACCAACTTGTTCTCCTTGATCTTAGCCAGAATGCCGAAAATCTTCTTTTGCTCCTCCATGGAGAACACCGGGTGGATGGCTGCCATCGTGTAGACCAGCAGCAGCTCCAACAGCGTGTCCTGATCATTAATGCAACTGAAATCGCACTCGCCCCAGCATTCCAGCGTGCGGTAGATCTCACTGACGCAGTTCCGATTGCAGGCACGGATAAGCGCCAGATACAGGGCCATCTTGCGCCGGATCTTCCGGTCGGTGGGATCGCCCTTCTGGCAGTTCACCATGTCGGCGGCCAGCTCGTGCGGGTTATTCGCCCGCAGCTCCATGCCTCGCAGCGTCTCCGAGTCGCAACGGCCCTGCTCCTCGAGGAGCGTGCCCAAAAATCGCAGCTCGAATGGCAGGCAGGCGGTGAGCAGGGCGTACATCGTTTCGATCCGATTGTAGCTCTCGAGTTTCTCAAACCACTGCAGAACGTCCTGTTTGCAAATCATCTCCACGCTTGTCCCAGTCCTTTTCACCTACCGATCCCGAATCCCTGCAAGCGGCTGCACTGCATCAATGGCCACCTAATAGTGTGCCCGTTCGCCAGTTGGCCCGTCTCCGAATGTGTGTGAGTGTGTGTGTGTGCTCGCGTCAGTGTGAGTGCTCTAGTTACGTGTGGTGGGTGCAAAAGGCGTCCAGAATCTCGTTAGGTGGCAGCAGCAGCTGCTGCATCACAGCCGGAATTGTCGAAGGCTGGCTGAGATCCGCTCGTGGACACCGGCCCAGCTTCCCGGGGCACTGTTAATTGGCTTTTCGCTGGCTTCTTCGCCACTAATCCGCTCACAAAGGCAGAGCTGATCGGCTGCTGCTGCTTTTCCTGCTGCTCTGCTGCCCACAACTACAACTAGTCGCGTATATTTTGCGCGTTAGCGGGGTAGGGGGTGCGCGGGCGGCGGGTGGCGGGGGGCTGCACCACATTGGCCAGGCACTCGCTGCTTCGCAAAACGCTCGCTGTTCGGCCGCTGTTATTCGGAGGAGACTACTCGCCGCTGTCACAAAAAACCCAGCAATTTCCGCGAAACTCCCCGATAGGCGCGCGTTGCACTTTTCGGCAGCAAAATACAGTACGTAGGATCGCGTATTAGGGCATTTAATACGCACGGCCTTTAATTAATTTGCATTGTGTGCACCTTTTTGTCTAAAAATTTTTTCCACTTTGATTTGTGTGACCGTGGCTGCTGTTTGTGTTGTTTGCGCCAGTGTGACCGTTAATACTGCCGACCAAAACCTTCGTCAGAAAAAGTGTGCTTTTTGTGGAAGGTCGTGTTTAAAGTAATTGAAATAATATTTGCATCTTTTCCATCTATAATTTACATATCATAAATTACCTCTATCAATCAGAGAAAAGTCCTGCCAATGTACTTAAGGGATCTTTAATAAAATAGCTTTGGAGGGAAAAGATCTAAAGAAGAATATGAATCTATGTTGCCAGACTTCGTTTTAAATTAACGCGCCAAGGCTGCCAGAAGAGTGACATTTTTAAAATGTTTTTCCATTTCTAACCGAATTGAAATTTTTGATTGTCTACCAACAACAACATACAACTTTTTGCTTGAATAAAAAGAAAGATCAGTTCTGAACTATTTTTGATTTCCAATACCTAATTAAAAAAGTTCCGAAATTATTGTAACTTATTTAATTGCGGATTATATTTCTATAAAAATGAATGCAAGCACAAATTAATTTGCAGAATCAGCCGCTTAGAAACCATCCTCATCATCCTCGGCCATCTCCTTGGCCAGCTCAAGGTCCTGCTGCTCCCGCTCGCGTCTCTCCTCGGCGCTCTCCAAATCCTTGCCGTAGGACTTTGGGGGATAGCGCATGGCCTTAACGCTCTGGTTGTGCAGGTTCAGGCAGAACGAGATGCGCTCGTGAAAGGCCAGCTGCGGTTCCCGGGTGCTGTAGATGTCCGTACTTTCCTTGCTGCGCATGAAATTCTGGGCTGGGTCCAACGTAGCCTCAATCACGCCGTCCCGTATAGCCTTCGATACAATAAACTCGGCATCCTCCGCGGAGTCTAGCATTAGCCGCTTGGCAATGTCTTGCGGCGAGATGCGTGAGTACGATAGTCCGATGGAGCGGATTGCCGTCTTGATCACATTGTGGCGCAGCCGGATAATCAGGGTGAATGTGTGGTCCAGTTGGAACTTGGGTCCGTATTGGGATACCACGTCGCCGAAGCGCTTCAAGTTGCCCAGACGCACGGCCTGCGTGAGCTGGAAGTAGGCACCAAGAGATTGGCGAAGACCGGCTTGCCGGAACACCACACGCTCCGGGATGTTGCCCAAAAGCAGCTCCACAACGATAATTAGCTTTTGAACCGTCTGACGAAAGCCGATGGCAGCGTGCTGCGGCGACTTACGCAGGGCCTGGACCAGATGCTTGTGGGCATCGCTGTACTCCAGCTTAGCGGCCTTAATCCGACCTAGATAGTACAGGAAACGCGCCCATTCATTGTTGCTGGCCGATTCCGGGTAGACGGATTTCTTTACCAGCTTGTCGGCTTGGTCGTACAAAGCATAGTGCAAGTAGTTGCGGAGCAAACAGTTAATAAGCACCGCCTGGCCTTCAAAATCATTACGCAGCGTAGCGGTGCGCAGACGAGCGTGCAGGAACGAGCGTATGCCTTCCAGTGAGTTTTTTAGCTCCGCCACTCTTGAAAAATAGAAGTAGGACTTGGCACCAATCAGATCAAGGGTGCGTCGGTTTTGGATGGAGATTTTGGCCATTAGGGCGTCGGCGCTAATTCCGGCCCGCTTTAAATCACTGGCGTCGATGAGCTTGACCAGCAGGAGCAGGTAGAAGTAGGCATCGACCTCGGCGATTGGAGCCTTGGTGGCAACTTGTTTTTTGGGAACATCGGGCAGCTCGGTGGCGTCTTTCTCCACAGCGGGCATCAAAGCCACGGCCGCCTCACGATCTGCACCAGCGGGGTAAATACTCTGTGCAAGATTCCGGAAGACGACGCCGTTCAGCTTGCGACGAGTGTTGGGCAAATTGCGAAGGACGCGCAGGATGAAGCTGTTGGCGGAAATGAGCCATAATAAGGAAGGGACAAGATTTTAATTCTTGCACTACTCACCGCGACTCTTTCGAGGCTACCCCCTTCTCAATCTGACGAATCTGCTCGCGGATCTCCTGCACGGCGGCCACATCTTGGTTCTTCTTCTCGTCAGCCAGCGTCTCCGCCGTTGGATCCACCTCCATCTCCACGTCGTTAGCACCGATGTCCGTTGCGTTGGTCATTTTGTAATGGAACTCTCAATTTACTGGGGTCACAAATATAGCCGACTTTTCTTTTGTTTTTCTCAATCCCAATCAAAAATGCCTAGTAATGTCGCTTCTTCTTCTTATTCGTTTTCGGCTACAGGCAGTGCTGGTAAATTTAGTTGGTTAACAGAGCTGTTAAGCCGTTACGTTTCAATTTATCGATACGTTTTACGGTACACTGAGCGAACTTTCAGTCTCATATGTTATAGGAATTTATTTTTAATGTTTTACAGTAAATGTATCTATTGCTTTAATTTGGGTTAGGAATTTCTTAAGTTACGCACTCAGTAAAAGCGTATTTTTATTTAAATTGCAATAAAACATTACCACAATTCCGTTAAGCCTTTTCTTAAGTTACGCACTCAGTAAAAGCGTATTTTTATTTAAATTGCAATAAAACATTACCACAATTCCGTTAAGCCTTTTCGATATCGATACTCCGATAACATCGCACGTTATTACTATTACAAAATAACACAAAATAAAAAATTAATACGGAATATGAATTAAATTAAAATTAAAGAGAATAAAATGTTGCGGTACAGACAAGTGGTGGGTCTCCTTCAGCGCCGTAATTTCTCGGCCGGAGCAACGAGCAATGGAAGTGGATCTTCCGGGGGCGACAAATCCGGCGAAGACCTGCACCCCATACGACGAACACTCCGTTTGCTCGGGAACGATATGCGCAAAGTTAAGGAGTTCTTTGTACCAAAGGAACCGGAGACCGAGAAAGTTCCCATTCCGACACAGAGCCAGTTTCACTTTTCAGGGGAGCGCGACAAGAGCAAGGAAGCCACTGTGCCGGATGACTTCCAGACCCATTGCGATGTGCTCATCATTGGCGGCGGTGGAGTGGGCAGCTCCATCGCCTATTGGCTGAAGGAGAAGGCCCGCGACGGTCTTAACGTTGTGGTGGTCGAGAAGGATGACACGGTAGTAAAATGATGTGTACCAGTCTACCCCGAATATTTAATTTGCCTTCCACATATTTCTAGTATGCCCAGTCAGCCACGCGTGTTTCGGTGGGCGGTCTTTGTCAGCAATTCTCCCTGCCCGAAAACATCCAAATGTCACTATTTGCCGCAGACTTCCTGCGAAGCGCAAGAAAACACTTTGGCGAGGAAGTGCCTCTCCAGTTTACGCCCCATGGCCATCTGATGCTCGCTGGCGAGGAGCACGCGGAAAGCCTGAAGCGCTCCTCTCAGCTACAAAACGAACTGGGTGCCCGAAATGAACTTCTCACTGCAGATCGACTGACTGCCAGATTCCCCTGGCTAAACACCAAGGGCATCGCTTTGGGCTGTCTTGGTCTGGAAAAAGAGGGCTGGTTTAATCCGTTGGCACTTCTGAGCAATTTCCGACGGTCAGCCAGTGGCTACGGCGCCCATTTTATCAGTGGCCAGGTGGTCGACTTCGAGTTCAAATCCCAAACGGACATTTCTGTTGTCACAGATCTTGGTTCCAACGAGGGTGCCTACACGGGCTTGGAAAAAGCGGTCATCCAACTGCCCGATGGTACGCGACGCACTTGCAAGTTCGCCCTGTGTGTAATAAGCGCCGGTGCTAGTTCCGAACAAATCGCGCGATTAGCAAGGATAGGCGTGGGTCCAGGAATACTTCGGGTTCCGCTGCCCATCAACGCACGCAAGCGATACATGTACGCCATCAACTCGCAGGCCCAAAGTGCACCCGGAATGAATATGCCCATGACAATAGATCCGTCGGGCATCTTTATTCGCAGAGATGGCCTGGGCGGCAACTATATTTGCGTGCAAGATTCGACGGAAGAGTATAATAGCGCGATGATTGATCCGCAATATTTCGCCCAGCACATCAGACCCCATTTGTATAATAGAATTCCCGTTCTTGGAGAAGCCCAAGTGGTGGATAGCTGGGCGGGCTGCTATGATCATAACGTATACGACGAGAACGGCATTTTAGGAGCTCACCCGTACTACAACAATCTGTACCTAGCCACCGGTTTTAGCGGACACGGAGTACAGCAATCTCTGGCCGTGGGCCGAGCCATATCCGAGCTGATCATGGATGGTCAGTTCAGAACCATCGACCTCTCTCGTCTGAGCTTCGACCGGCTGATTGTTGACCAACCTATGTTCGAGTTGAATAATGTATTAAGCTAGAATTGTTGATGGTGCATTAAAACTAAATGCAACAATTTAATTAATGAATTTGAACTATTTGAACTGGCCTGGAGCAGGACCAAACAGACCTACACCCTGCTTGCTTGCGGCGCGCGATGGGGCAAAACCCAGAAGCTTTTGGATGTTCTGACGAATGGACATGGTGCACAGGATGTAGAGGAATATAAAGGAGCAGTCCGTATAGTCGTCACCGGACAAATTTCGGTGACTTAACCCCTGGATCCAGGAGATTGGTGTGAAGGGCAGCTGGGCAACCACACGGCCGTCGAAGATGCTGTTGAACATACTCAACAGGGCGGTGAAGGCGAATCCCGTGGCGAACATGGTCTTCATCTTGACAAGCGAGAGATCGCGGTTGTTGTTTTTCAGTTTTTCCTCGTCGCGCTCGATCTTCTTCTTTACCGCTTTGTCCAGGGAGTCCCCATGGATTTCCTTGCGGCGCTCCACTGTAACAGAATGCGGGTTAGCTCCTGACCATTCATAGCACCCTTTGACCGACTTACGCTTTTTGCTCTGCTTTTCCACCTCGGTCTTTAGCTTTTGGTACTTCTCCGTCCGGTAAACCATCACCCATGTAAGACCTAGGCAAACAAATATGTAGGGTTAACTAAATTAACTGGCGTTTTACTTACCTTCGCCCAGGAAGGCGGTGCAAACCGATATAAAAACAATTAATATTGTGTCGGACCACATTTTTTCACTAAATTAATGTTAATACAAATTAAAACTCATCGATAGCACTATTGACATAAATCATTAAGCGGCTCCGATAGCTTATTAACATGGACTATCGATTAAAACGAACTTATTGTTGGGGGTATTCTGGTACTTTAACGGACAACTTCATTTATTCTTTTTTAAGTTTAATCAATAAATTAGACTCGCGATTATTAATAAAAGCAGTGTTTTTACTAAAAATTGATAAGGAAAAGTAAATAAATGGCAAAAAGTTCATACTTTATAAATCTGACCTTATATATAAATTAAAGAGTATTAAAATTATAATAATATGCTCTAAATACCATGATTCTTACGAATCAAAAACATTTTCTATAATTTTGAGGAATTACATTCTTTTCTTTTTCTGTTCGAATAAGTCGTGCGATAAGCATATTTCTCAGACATTTAAAACACATTTTTGGGTTTTGGCATTGTCACAAGCTTGCCGACTGATGTTAAATTGTATTTCTAAGTTCATTAAAATTTTAAGAAATATTTGATTTTACAATATTTTAATCAATTATTTTATGTTTGTTTATTGAATAGATATAAGCATGGTAACTTGCTGCAGTAGTTTCAAGAGTCCGATGGTAAGTTTCCATGGCGTTGATGCTGATCTGATGCCGGCGCATTTCTGGTTGCTGTGGTTTCGTTTTGGGGTGAGGTGACGTTAGGCGCTGTAAAATGCTACATTTGAGGAAAGAAATCAAATCAGGTTATATATATATATATGGAAATATATATGCTATATATATATGGAACAACAACAATGAGAAAAATAACGAAGAAAAGAGAGTTTGAAATCTCAAAATCAGAATGTGGATGAGACGTTGGCGAAAGTATTCAATTTGAAGTCGGTTCAGTTCAAGTTGAATATTACAAACGTCGGCCTAATTGGGAACGCAAAACGCTCGAAAGAAAAGAATTGAAATTATTCGGGTGGTGATGAGACCCTGCTGAAGTTTTAGTTGCTGTTTCTTGAAGTTTTTTTTTATATGTTGATTTAGTTTTTGAGATATCAACATTTATTTGCTCAATCTCAAGCCTCCGCCTAGTAACGTCTTCGCTCCCGCTCGCGACTGCGAGATCGTCGCCGTTCGTTGGAACGATTGCGACGCGTCTCGCGCTGGCGGTCACGATCCTTCTCCCGCTCTTTCTGGCGCTCCTCCCGTTCCTTAATACGCAGCTTGTGCTCCTCAATGCGTTTCTGACGGAATGCCTCCTTTTCTGCGATCTGAAAGCCGGAAGAAATTTTATTGTTCAGGCGGACTTGGTCTAGAAGTGATTCTCGTTGATTGGAACTATTTATCTCAGCAACTTACCGCTTCCGGCGTAAGTGGCAGCCAGTATATGCAAGGTGTTCCCTTGGTTTTTCGAAATAGATCATCTAGTAGTCTGATAGGCGGTTCATTCTCCTTCTTAGTTTTGGACGCTATTTAAACGGGGTGTTTTTGAATTTCTCATGACAGGAAAATGTATCCCACGGGCTTTACCTGGCGATCCACTGCGGCTCCTTGCATGTGCATTGCGATCAAGTCGCTCCCGCTCCCGATCGCGTCCTCGCCCCTCTCTGTCCCTAGAACGCTTTCGTTCCTGTCCGGCTCGCTCCGCATCCCTAGACCTCGAGTCCAGTCGATCCTTGCTGTCCCGACGCCTGTCGTTGCTGTGTTTGTCGTGGTCGCTTGGTTCCTTTTTGCCAACATCCCATTCGCGTACAGGTCGCGCAGGCTGAAGGAAAAAGACAAGTTAGCTCCGCATTTCTATGCTGTGATAATAATCCATTACTTTTTTGTCAGACGGTTCCAACCGGGACCAAGCGTTGCCCGACTGCTGGTTATCTCTGGTGTTTTCCTGCCCGTACCTCGGAGCCTCGTCCTTCGTTGAAAGTATTGCCCGATCCATATCAGTGCGACTGCCAAAATCTACATTCAAACATTTGGGATTTGACACTGGCCAGCGAACTCCGTGCAGGGCATGTCGGGTTTCGATGGCCTCGCTTAAAGGTTGAAAAGCAAAATAATTGCAAGTGTGAGTTTTTTATAGGCATATTTCACTGACTCCCTGGAGATTAGGTTCTATTTGCGCAACTACAATACTTACTCTTCAGTGGAATAGGCAACATAGCACTTAGACTTGATCCGATCTATCCAGAAACCATCTTCCTCAACGATCTTTCCCGTCCGCGCCAGCAGGCCTTTCAGCTGCAGCACTGTGAAGGGGCGTACCAAATTGGTGATATAGAGCACGTGGCTGGCGCGGTTTCGAGCAGGACTAGGGTCACGGACTATGTGTGGTGCTGCCGTGGAAACTGTGGCTTTGCTCAGGCTGACCTGGGCTGAAACCGTGTCTGCTGCTGCTGGAGGAGCGGCTCCTGCTCCTTCATTATCTGCCGACGCCTCTGCGGTGGTGTCGCAGGTGTTGGCGGTATTGCCCTTGTTATCGCGGTCTTTGCTTGCTTCAGATGGGGGCGCCGGTGAAGCAGATCGCTCTGAATCGCGATCGCTGGTGACCAGGCCTTCCTCCTCTGAGGACGATTCCAGTTGCACATCGCTTAGGGGCACTGGCTGCACCACATCGGCTATAATGTTCTTCAGGGAATCCGTCGAAATGGCAAGCACGGGCGGGGTACGATCCGAAGACTTTTTGTTAGTCAGCCACTTTCGCTTCCGCACCGACCGTTGTTGCTGCAGAACTGGAGCACCGGTTGTGTTGGTTGCGCTGCTGTTTAGACATGGATCGTGCTTGTCGTTCGAAAGATCTGCTGGTTCATCGTGAATTTGTTCTGGGTTTTCGTCTATCTGCTTGTGGTTTTCCTTGTGTTCCTCCTCCTCTGCGGGTTGCTGTTCCTTTATCTGCTCCTTGTGCCTCTTCTTGGTTTCTCTGCGCTCCGCAGGAGCGGAGGCTTCTTCGTCCCTTTCATCGACCTCTTCTGTCTGAATGTCTAATACATCACTAGTCGTTTTTAGATGTTCCTCATCCTTGCTGGAAGGAGAAGGAACCTTTACCTCTTGTTCTGGCTCGCTCTGCTTGGTGTCATCATCAGTGGAAGTGGGGACCTCCTGCTGCGGTTTTAAGTCCTCTTTCTCAACATCATCATCCTTGACTACAGCGGGTTCAGCACAGGATTCATCGTCTTGAGCCTGCTGATCCTCCGTCTTGGCACGGTCCTCGGACTCGCTCTCATTAGCCGCGGGTGGCGCTACAGTCTTTTCCTCCTCGACAGCGTCCTTTTCAACATCCTTTCCATTCTCCGGCTCCTCCTCGGGTATGGTGTCCACCTTCTTGTCGCCGCCCTTGGACTCCGTGCGCTTTCTAGGCGTCGTCCGGCTGCCGCGACTCCTGCGCACTGGCGATGCTCCAGATCCGGCACGTTCTTCACTGGATGCCCGCGCCTCATTGATTTCTTGAGAGGCTGGCGGTACTTTGGGGCATTCGGCCTCATTATTTTGGGCCACGACCGGAGTCTCGACCTCGGTCTTCTCGTTCTCCGACACCTTGCGGGAGCGGCGACTTCTCCGTGCAACTGCCACCGGCACCGGAGCGGGCGACGACGACTTTTTTCGCTCGCTGCGACGTCTCATGGCTGTCCGAAAATCGCTGGAAACTCGCTGCGACGCTGGAAAGATCTGAAATAAAACGTAGGTACAGCCGGCGGACCCACAGCTATTTCATGCACTGCTTTGCGAATTCACTCCTCGTTATATTCTGCACCTTTTCTTGATAAGAAAAATAATTTTACTAGGCGAAAGAGCGTCAATCCGCCATCAATATACAGGGATGCTTTCTCTCGGTCTATCGCCCCGCTGACGGCTATCGATAGTATCGTATGCGATGGGGGAAGGAAGTACCTTATTACGAAAAACTTTATCAAATGTACTTAAATGTTTTTTATTCGAGATTGTTAATAACTCTACTTATCAATTTATTTTTGTTCGCAGATTTAACTTATGAACGAAATGTTAGGTACCAAAGTTGCCGATAAAGTTTTGTTTGACAGTGTCATCTCTAAAAAATTTAAAAACCTTTGTTTACGAAATCTTAACGAAACATAAATATATTTGCGAAAGTATGATAGAGTAGAAATTATTTAAAAGTCTTCTATGTTCTTAATCAAGCGTTACGAAATGTACTTTTAAAACGTCTTTACCGCGCTTTGCAACACTACATACGTGCTATTTCATAATTTTTAATACCATACCTGCAACATTATAGGTTTTAGTTAAATAATTAATAAAGCCCTAAACATGTTAGTGAGAAATATTTGCAAGTTTACGCAAGTTATGGGCAGGTTCCGCGTTGTCGTGAATCCCAGAGATTACTGTCATCTTGCGCCGCTGAAGAGAAGCCGTTATCACCAACGGTCAGAATTCGGATGTCGACCGCTGTGCTCCAATGCTGCGGGCTACGAGGTGTCCTGGGCAGCTCCGCCCGCTTCTGGCTCTTCCGGTGGAATGTTTTGGGCATTTTCCGCTGCTTTCACTCTGAATCTGTTTGGTGGCGCCGACGAAAAAGAGGAAACTCCGGAGGAAAAACTGATCAAGACCATCAAACGATCAATCCTGTGCATTCAGAGGGAACAGTACGACAAGGCCGAGCAAATGCTTCACCTGGCTCTGCGAATGGCGCAGGATATTCAGAGCAAGGACGGCATCACATATGTGTTTGATCTGATGGCCAATTTGGCCATGGAACGCGAGCAGTTTAAGAAGGCGGAGAAGATATTCACGGACGTTATGAAACGGCTTTTTGCCGAGGGTCACACCGAAGAGAGTCCCAAGGTGGGTGACCCACTTAGACACCATAACCAGTTAAGATCTCTTTCATCTTTAGATACTTCACATCAGCTCCAAGATAGCACACATGTCTCAGCTGCAAGGGGATCTGGAAAAGAGCTTTCAAGGGTTCACTTGGACCTTGCAGCAGTTGGCTAAGCTACTGGAGAAAATGCCCGACGACAAGGACATACTGGAGCTGTATGGCTTGACAAAGAATTGGTATTGAAGGTGTTTCCATTGCCGCTAACCAAGCCTTTTTTCAATACTTTTCCTTATGTTTATTTTCCAGGTTCGGGCAGCTGCTGATGAAGCAGGGAAAATACCTGGAGGCTAAAAACCTCTTTAAGGAGGCCTTCGACACGCTCATAAATGTTTATGGTGCCGTTAACGACGCCTCTGTAACCATCCTAAATAACATCAGTGTGGCGTACGTAAACGTAGGTGCGTCTATTCTTCCAAAGTACTTGAAACACATTAGACTAATTACAGCTGGAAAAGTACGCCGAGGCAAGGGAGACCCTTTTGGAGGCCATGGAGCTGACTAAGGAGCTAAAGGATGCCACCCAGGAAGGCATTCTGCAGGCAAATCTGGGTTTGGTGTATCTTCGCGAGGGCCTGATGTCGCAGGCGGAGAACGCTTGCCGACTGGCGTGGAAACTGGGAAAGCAACACCAGAATCCCGATGCCGTAGAGCAGGCCGAGTATTGTCTCAACGAGATAAAGACAACCCTGAATGGAGAGAAGCGCCAGTGAGGATTCTTTTTACAGTGTAATTTTGACTATTTATAAAAATTTCATTTCGAAGTGAAGCACAAATTTGGAAGGCTTAAAAAATCTTAAATAACGCCGCATTGTTTATATTGGGAACTAATAGCGGTTACTGACTGTTGAAATATAAGAAATTTAAGTAGTTGCTCATCGTTTTGAGTAGGTAACGAACAGAAATCTTTCAAATTGTTTGCGGCACACTTTCAGTACATGCAATTAGATCTTTTTTGTGTTAACTTTCCACAATTTTGATATTACTCGAACTTGGCGATAACGATCATTAGGGCTACGCCGGTTAGCAGCGCAAAGATTTCCTTCAGCGACTGTTTCAGTTTCGTAGACTCCTCAAGCAGCTCCGGCAGGACACTCACTGTTGCGATGTAAATAAAACCGCCGGCTGTGAAGGGCAAGACCCATGGGGCCGATCCGTCCCCGCCTCCAGCTCCCAGAAGAGCTAGCGCTGTGCCCGCCAAAGCTCCGAGCGCTGTGACGAGCTGCAGAAGCATTGCCTTTCGCCTGGAACAGCCAGACTTTATAAGAATGGCAAAGTCACCAATCTCATGGGGCACTTCGTGCAGCAGAATAGTGATAGTGGTCACAATGCCAATGCTGTTGCCCGCCAAATAGGAGGCGCCGATGGCCAGGCCATCGGTGAAGTTGTGAGCAAAGTCCGCCGCCAAATTCAAGTAGCCGGAAATCTCCACTTCGCCTTCTGGCTCCGCTTCTGGTTTCTTGGACTTGATCTTGGCTGGCTTTGCCGGTTTGTCTCCATCTCCGCTGTCTTCTTTGTCAGAGGACTTTTTCTTAGCAGGCACTGGTTTTGGCTTTGGTGCTCCATGGCTGTGGCCGTGTCCTCCATGACCGCCCTTTAGAATGCGTACCAGTTTCTCCACTGAAAGGAAGGCAATGATTCCTCCAAGGACCCACAGACCAATGCTCATATCGTGGCTGTGACCATGTTCATGCTCCTCGCCATCATGATGATGATGGTGATCATGGCCGTGATCGTGGCCGTGTTCTCCATGACTGTGTGGATGCGTGGCATGAGGAATCAAGTGCAGAAAGGCATCACCCAACAAACCGCCAGAAGCAAAGGCCAGAAGCACTTTGAGACGCGGCTTCATCGCCTCACTGTTGTCTAGGGGAATGATATACAGCAGCACGAAGGGAGCGGCACTGATAAGAAGAGTTGAGCCGATCGAGTGCAACCAAATGGTGCTCATATCTATAAGAAATTTGGGTCAACTCGGGCATTTTAAGAGTGGTAGTTCGTTGATTACCCAAATCCGGCTTTGCCTTGGTGTGCCTTTCATCGTGCCCGTGATGATGGTGTCCGTGGTCGTGGTCATGATCATGATCGTGCCCGTGATGATGGTGTCCATGATCATGCCCGTGGTCGTGGTCATGATCATGATCGTGCCCGTGGTGGTGGTGTCCATGATCGTGGTCATGATCATGATGATGATGGTGCTCCGCCCGTGGAGCCTTCTGCGGATCGAAGTTTTCGTTGGCTTCCCGCGAGTATTTGAAACTGGGATTGCCCTGGCCGGCGCACAACGCCGGGAGCGAGAAAAGCACTGCTCCCAGGATTACGACCAGTGCCAGCTTTTGGTACAACTGGAGCTTACTGCACTGGTAATCAGCCACTTGTTTGGCCATTTTGTCCTTTACTTTAGTTTCGCGTCGGACTGCGGCCAAAGTGTTGTGACGTGTTTGCTTTTTTTCTGGCTACGTTGTTATCGATTAGCGTGTAAATCTGGAGGTATCGATTGTTTCGCTCAAATAAAAAATAAACTTGTGTATATTTTCAATTATAAGTTGTACTTTGCCGCTTTTGCTTACATTAACTTTTAAACGGAGCTTAAGATCCGACAGCTTGCCAAGTCAATGCTTACAAAAATGCAAAACATTTAAAATTTATGCAGCGTACTGAAAGAAAATAACTTGTTCACACTTTGCCGTTACAACATTTCAGTTTTAAAATCTTTCTAAACTTATTATATATTCAATTTTAAACTAAACCTTTTAAATACCAATACAATTAAAAGTCACCCCAGCATATTCAGAAATAAAGTATCTTTATTTTCTGTAGGCTAACCACCGACATCGATTGAAATTCACTCAATTAAATAATTTTATATTTGTATATTTGCATTTAAATGACTATTAAATATTTGTATGCTTTAGTTAGTTTCCTATGTATTTATCGTTACCAGACATGGTTAAACGGGGCTAATAACTAGACACGAGAAGGTGCACATTAATTTGTTGCGTGTTGCGACGATGCCGATGATGAACCGATTAAAAAAGAACTCGTAAATTTCGTTTGTGATCAATAAATAATAATTTCGATTTGCACATGACACGGCAATGTGAGTGTGTGTTTGTTTTGTGTATGTATATATACAAGCCACTTTGGTTGCTGTTTGAATTGCTGCTGATCCTGCCGCCTTTGCTTTTCTTTCGTTTCCGTTACCGCCGTTCAGTACAGGTTGATCTTCTTGAGTATTGTCTTGCGACACATGTGGCATGTGCGGAGCGTTTCGGCACAATGGGAGCACGCGCCGTGCCCGCACAGGAAGGCCACATCCCTTTTTCGCTCCATGCAAATACCGCAGAAGTGCGACTCCTCAAACTCCAGCACTTTGTTCTCCAGATAGCGAAGTAGATCCCCGGACGGTAGGCGAGTGGGGTCACTAGGTGACGACGTGGACGTGGGCAGGGCCACCACTCGGCCGCTGACCGTCAATCGCCGCTCGATCGCCACGGCACAGCGGAGACACTTTTTCATTCGGATGCCGCACTCCTCGCAGGCGATCTGATGCTGACACGGCTCAAAGCGCACCATCGGCAGGATCTCATTGCACACAATGCACTCATGGGGACCGGGGACGATCACCGGACTGGTACTGGGTCCCGCCGCTCCGGCTTCCAACGCGGTACTGCTCGAGCTAGTGGTAACCGGAGGCTTGGGCGCCTTCTTGCGCGGTGCCACCTGTGGAGAGACGTTTTGCGGTGTTGCGTCGGAGTTCAGTTTCTTTACGCCCGGCGAGGCGGAGGGCGTGGATGGAGATGCTCCAACTCCAATGGCTGGGATATCGTTTGGCTTTGGCATTAGTTCAAATGTCTGGCGCTGCGGTGGTGGGGGTGCTGCAACGCTTCCAGGTCCGGCTCCATTGGATTCAGCTCCAGCAGACGCAGAGCTCTCCTCACCGTCGGCTGATCCTGCGGACACTTCCAAAGCTTGAAGATTCCTAGGCAGCGATTCAGCTTCGCCCTGCTGCCCAAAAATCAGTTGCCTGATGTGGCGGTCCGTTATCCACTCAAAAATGCTTGCATTGGCGTTGTTCAGCTCCACTCGGCAGCCGGCCCTCGAAAGATAGATCAATATACTGTACATCAAACGATCCTCAGGACGAATGCTCGAGTGTACTAGACTCAGGTAAAACTTGTGAATCTCAGGAGCCTCCTCTGGCTGAGGCTCCGCGGCCGACTGCAGATTGGACTTCTTAATGACGCACAAGTGCATCGCATTGTCGCCATCCTCATCCTTGGCATTCACGTCGCAGGAGAGGCGAACGAGTCGCTCGATTACCCCGGCATGGCCCTGGGAGACGGCCAGTAGGAACGGCGTCTGTTGGCGATTATTGCGTATATCTAACTCCGCTTGGCCCTCAGTGACCAGCGTTTCCACAACCTGGGCATGACCGTTAAGGGCTGCCAAATGAAGAGCCGCAAAGCCATCGTCTTTGCGCACATTGACCAGCTGGCGGGAGAGCAACAGGATACGGCGAGCAGCTACCACGTTTCCTTTAAGCGCTGCATGGTGTAGCACGTTAAAGCCGCGATTATTCTTAACCGTAAAGTCCAGATTCGGAGCATTACAAAGCAACTCCACAACTTCCGTATTCTCTTTGCCGATTGCGTCGTGAAGCGCCGTATCCCCGTACGAATCCTGAATGTTTACGTTGGCATTGTGCTGCAGCAACTCACGCACACAGTGCGGCGTTTTCTTGTGCGCGCAGATGTGCAGTGCAGAGCAGTGGCTCGAGTTTAGGAAGTTCACCTCAGCACCGTGCTGCAGCAGCACTCTCATGGTGGCCGGCTGATTGCCGAAGGCTGCGTAGTGCAGAGCTGAATCACCTTCCTTGTCGACCGCATTCACGTTGGCACCCTTGGAGATGAGGTAGCTGACAAGATCGACGTAGCCCTGATGAGAGGCCACCTGAATACAAGCCTTGCCGCCACTCATCACATCCACCTGGCTGGGATTCACGTCCAGGTACTGCCGCACGAAATCCAAATGGCCCTGGGCAGCCTCGCGCACCAGCTTGTCGGCAACCGAACTACCGGAGAGGCCAGAGAGCGGTGTCATTACATGGTCAGCGCGTCGGTGGCTTAGGTCCATCATACTGTTAGAGCGCTCAGCTGCTGTTGCCAAAGGAGAACGCTCTAGTTTGACACATTTCGGATTCAGGGTCCACTCGAAGCCGTCGTCCAACTGCTGGATGCGGAGGTCACCGTCCGAGTACACCTTCACTACCTTGCAAATTTTTCCAAGGGCCTGAAAAACATTTTTTTTAAAGAATACTCTCAAAAAAGATTTAACATAATCTGAATACTCACGTGTCGCATGATTTCTATCCATTCGCCGTGACCCTTCTGCAGCTGCTGCACTTTGTTGGCATCGTTGATGATGGTGACCAGGTCACCGACACGAAAAGAGACAACCTTAACGAGTGCGGCGGGATGAAAGGTCCATCGATTGGGACAGTTTTCATACTGAACACTGTTTGGGTTTCGACTGTGTTAGAAATCCAAATAAAATCAACCAAATTATATATTCTCACCGTATATCCCCCTTGTCCGTGATGCGGTGTACTGTGCCCAGTTTGGACAAATGCTCGACCATGCGCGGATTCCATCCGCCATGGCCCTGCTGCAATTTCATTAGGGCGTCAACCTCTAGGCAAACCTTGACGCGGTCGCCCACGGAAAAGCTTGGCTTCACCATGGGCGCCACCGGCTGCAACTCCTCTGTCTGACCTAGAACAGGCATGTGGTCCTTATAGTAGTGACCACCGCACGTGGCAGTAATGTACTTGAGGTCAACGTTTCCCTTGTGACCTAGACGGTAGACGTTCGTCGATCCGGTTACCCACGCTACGTTGGCCACGCTGCGACACGATTCGTTGTCCCAGCCTCGGATTTCCATTACCCGACCCGTCCTGCCTTCTCCGCCGTCCTGTTCGTTCCACTCCCAGTCAGGACCGCGCACTACTTTGGAACCCACAAAGATGCCTCGCAGCTGGATGCGCTTGGCACCTTTTCTCATGGGCAATCTCACGCCCAGCGAGTTGGGAGTCGTGTAGCGGATAAACGGGTGCTCAATATCGTGCAGATCCTCTGCGTAGCAATAGGCGCATAGGTGATAGTTGGGACACTGGGCGCACTTGAATACTATGCCAGCGATACCCGCCTTGGAACAGCCATCGCAGACAACATTTGAGTGACGAACTCCTGCGAAAAAAGAATTCGAATATAAGACCTTATAAACAATGAACTATAAATAATTGTAATTTGGAAAATTAAAATTAACTAATTGAATAGATTTCTTAAATATCGTCACTTACCAACTTGAGCATTATCTACAATTATCAAGTCGTACTGGTTTTGGTAGCCCACACGGTAGTTGGTCCGGTGTCCGGAATCCCAGTTGACCACGACAGTGTTTTCTGGCGAATGTGTCGATCCGCAACGTCCGATTTCGCAAACGGTTCCAACGTGACCTTCTCCGTCGTCTGTTGCGTAAGCAATGAAACAAAGTCGAGAGTGACGTGATGTGAGTTGGAGAAGCTATAGAGCTATAGAGCTGCCACAAGGATGCTCCTAGGGCTGCATTGTGTGTACATCGGCATCACCATCCCCACATCCACATCCGGTGGATATCAGACATATGCAGAGCGCACACTTCCCCCTCATAAACAACGCGCCGTGACTATAAATACCCATAATCATTGACTCGGGCTCGGGCTCCAAGCGGATTTTTGTTATGCACTCGGACTCGGGCGTGCAGCTGCTCTATAATTACCCCGTATCACGGGTGTGGATGTGGAATCGTTCTCTAGAGGGTGACATTTGATGTTGGCCTGGGGAGGAATGGGAGCACCGATGGCTGGGCTCCCATCTGAAAATTTGTTTATGTCTATTTTCAACACACCCCAGTCGGAGGAATACCAAGGTCCAAAAATAAACTCTCCACATCGTCCCCAAATATCAGGCCGGCTGGAGCTGTGTAACTGCTCGCGATCCCCACCCGTGTAACTAAAAATAAACACTCAAAAAAAGGTTGGAGACAAAATGGCACGCGCCCTAGCGCCTGACATGTGCATATGCATTCGCTGCACAGGCTGGAATAGGGCGACTTGGGGAGGGGGGAACACATACCATGACCTAATCCTAAACGTGTGCAGCTGCTTTAATAGGATCCTTCAATAGGCTTAAACATTACTGCGTTTATTATCAAATTAGGCTTTGGTGATTGGTTTAACTTCCACAAAATGATTCAAATTGTTTTTGAAGTGTATCTGAAGAAATGTTCTCTCTTGGTAATATTCATTTGCAACTATCAAAATGTAATTGAAAATTATAGTGTTCTACATTCCTTTCATTTTTGAGGTTTTGAGTTCTAATCTCTTTTCATGGCACATATAATACAGTCGGTTTATCAAGCTTTCGAAACGATATAAGCCTCATCATCTAATTGTTTGTAATACGTTACGAATTTGTTCCAGCGAAAGACAATTAATTCAATTAAAAACTACGCAATATTATTGTTTGGCGGGCAGCTGCCTACGGACGTATGTATGTGCATATGTATTTACCTGCCACGTAGGGTGGCGTACTATATATGTACGTACCATCGAGAGCCACACATCCCCGCCATATATATGTACATATGTATGTATATGAACCATAAAACGAAGCGACGAAAGCAGAAGCAATTGGTAAGCGCAAGAATTTCACTGCTGCCGCAGTGAGTGTTGCTAAAAATAGCGGGCGCGTCCTCTTTACATTCAACAACGCCCCGAGCAGCAGCAGCGGACACGGACGTACACCTCTCCGTCCCATCCCGTCCCATTGCCCCACACCCCTCCGCACTCGCACACTCTCAACGGACCCTCTACGGGTGCCAATGCCAAGTGAGTTGCGTTTGGCGTATACAGTAAGTATTGGCCACGAAGTGATTCCCTTTATGCCATATATTCATTATTTATCATGTCTTTTCTACATACATATTATAACAAAAATTAAAGTATCAGTAGATTAAATTTGATCAAATATTGATCGATCGTAAGAGGTATAAAAATGTTTATTTAAGATATTGCTTATTATTATTACGCTATCAAATCCAAAATATGCGGATAAAATCAGCTTAATAAATTATAAACATGATTTTTTTTAAGGACAGATATTGGAGTTTAAACAGAAGTAATAATCCCATTGTAAAGCCCTTTTAATCGGAGAACGTATGACTAAGTATGGGTTTTACCGAAATTGAATGCCTAAGTTGGCGACATCCCCACCGCCTAATCTCTACCGTACGCAAATTTCGATCTGAACTATATAACAAAAACACCCGTATCTATAAACAGAGAGCGGATGGCAAGTTAATTCGCCTCTTTGGAGGTGGGTGAAAGTAAACAAGCTGGCCCGTGGCTGCCTGAATGCGTTCTTACCTTGATTCGACCAGATCCAGTTGGGTCCGCGCACCACTCGAATGCCGGGCGGAATGGAGGCTCGCATGGCGTTTGGTTGGCTCAATTTGTGTAATCCGATTCAGCCTGCAAGGAGGATAGCATAAATGTGACATTTGACAATACTCGGGGCACGGCGTTTGATGGGACCTGGCTGATAATTGGGTCAACTAAATGGCGGCCCCGTCAGCGCATGACTCAAAAGGAGAGGAGCATATCGGGGTCATCTCAGAAGTCTTTGTAGGCTCAAGCATGGAAGGGTCTCTATGAGCATGTTTTAAAACATTGCAGTGGCTTAATTCTAAGCAAGAAATTGTACTCTTCACAAAATACTTAAGCAGAATTAAAATTTTCTAGAGATTTCTGTATTAAAACTCTTGAGATTTCTTTGTTAACCCTTCGCATCATTTATGGGGTGTCGGGGGAGGAAATGCCATTCAAATGCCAGATATGTTTCCCGATCGCCAGCGCTTCGGTTTCTGGCAGTCCGAGGTTTTGTGGTGTGGGTGCAGCCCAGAAGCTCGCATGACGCATGCCGATAAGACGGATATATGTATATATGCACCGTCTGAACCTCCGATTTCAATTTCGATACGGATTTCTCATCGTCCCGCTGACAAAAGCCAAGTGCCTGTGACTTCTTGGTCAAGCAGCGAAGTCATTCAAGGAATCGACCCGCATGTGTTGTTTACGAAAGTCCAAGCACACACTCACACTCACGCCCGTTTTGCCATCGCACACATATATATACGTATGTGTATATATTTTACAAATATATACTTATGCAAAATTGAGTATGTGAAAAGCGATTATTGGGGGCTTGGTTTGGATTTTTTTTTGGGCTTACCAATGCAATTTGTGATACTGTCGCTTAGCTCCAGCTGTTCGCAATGAAAAACTTAAAGTTCTCAAGCCTTTAATGGTGCATTTTATACGCGCGTGCGCTTTTTAATGGGCATTTAGTGTTTCCTTTCGCTAAAATGCAGTGACACCGTTGCTCTGGTTGCCAAAAAGGGCATAGTTCACTCGCACGCGATCTAATTTCCGCACTATTTAACACACAGATACCGCACTTATGGTCAATTTCGCCTGGACATTACAATTTTTTAGTTAAATGGCCAAAATTCACTATTTCGCTAGAACTATTAAATAAAACTACAATTTAGTGTGCTTCTTCTTTCTATCTAGAGACGGCCGTGCAATATGACATCTATTCGATAGTGATCGATAACACCTAGGGAAAACGATGACTGGAGGAGATATACCAGCTATAAAGAACACATGTTATTATTTTATTTTTGGCAGTCCATAAATTTACATAGTTGTCAATCGCGGAGTGATTACTTATTTGTATTCATGTTCGGTAGCGTGTGATGAAAAGAGCGGCCGAAATGGACGAATTGACGTATCAGACAGCTGTAAAAAAGGGTACGCTTCTATGATATAACTACTGAGAGGTAAACAAATAAATATTGTATTTTTTAGCCCAACTGGTTGAGAGGAATCCCCAGTTGCAGATAAACCCCATGCGTGTGTCCATGCACCAGGAGGAGGATATCATCGAATTGGCCCAACAAATTCAGAATGCTGATAAACAATTGAAAAACACAACTTGCCAAAAGCTGGGGGTCATAATGGAGCAGGTAAGCTATACTCCTCTTTAACAATTATAATACAAACTAATAAATCTTTCATAGATCAAAATGCTTCAGGCCCAAGCGATGGAGATACTTAAGGAGTCCACTCTCAACCGAGATCTGCACAGTGCGGCCTGCAATTTCACCAAAAAACCCGGACACATCTATCATCTTTATCAAAGGCCATCGGGTCAAAACTATTTCAGCATGCTATCACCGGAAGTACGTTTTGTTTGAAAATAATTCTAAAATCGCATTATTAATGGATGTACACTTTCAGGAATGGAGTCTCTCCGTTGACCAAACATTCAAAGGCAGCTACAGGTTGGAGTACGATTTGAGCTGGACCCCACTGGACAAGATTAAGGAGCAGGATGAGAAGCTAAAGTGGGCGGAGCAGTGCATGCTAAAGGCACTAGATGGTGGGCGTGGTTCGGCCATGGCAATTGACTTTAATATAAGCAATGATTGACAGAATATATTAAAAATTATTTTTATTAACATGAGGTTGTACCCAAACTTCGATGTTACTGATATTAAAATTATAAAAGCTCTAGGGTAAAATGTATTAATTTTAATTTAAATATTAACATTTATATTTTTATAAACATACATATTTAATTCCTGTTTAATTTTGTAAACATGATAAATAATAAATAACGATATTTTCTATCGATAGAGAAAGTGCATCTCAATGGCTTTCGATAGCTGTCGTGCAGTTCGATGTATGTTTTGGTTTTTAGTGCAACAGCTGAGAGCTCTTTTTTTGTGAAATTGTGCATATTTTTAGTTTGTTTTGTTTCGTTTAGCGTTTCGTTCACACCTGCAACATGTCCGCGCCCAAGAACGAGATGTACTATAGCTTGCTGGAGTGGTTCAAGACCCTCAATCTAAATGCCCCGCATGCGGATGCGGAATCCTTAGCTGACGGAGTGGCACTGGCTCAGGTAACTATATATACATATATAGTTCATCAATATTTAATAGCTCCTTTATTCACAGGCTCTTAACCAGTTCGCCCCCGAATCCTTCACCGACGCTTGGCTTTCCAAGATCAAGGCCAGTGCCGTGGGCAGCAACTGGCGATTGCGGATGAGCAATCTTAAAAAGGTGACCCAGTCCGTGTACGACTACTACAGCGACGTACTGAACTACTCGCTGAGTGATTTCTCGAAGCCTGATCTGCAGAGGATCGCTGAGAAGTGCGACTTGGGAGAGCTGGAGCGTCTGCTGCAGTTGGTCCTTGGTTGCGCCGTGAACTGTGCAGAGAAGCAGTCCTACATCACAGAGATCATGTGTCTGGAGGAGGAACTGCAAGCAAACATTATGCGCGCCCTTCAGGAACTTGAGGCCACTAGGCAAGCATCCACGCCGGAGGGCGGTGTAGCCAGTTCCTTGTCCCGTGGCTCTCGCACAGGACTCCTGGACAGCAAGGCAGTTCAGGAGGATCGCGACGCCCTGGCACAAAAATGCTTCGAGACGGAAAAGAAAATGCTCCTTCTCATAGACGAGAAAACGAATCTCCAACAGGAGTTGCATAAGCTGCAGCAAGAGTTTGCCCGCCTA
Organism: Drosophila melanogaster; assembly: GCF_000001215.4. NCBI lineage: Eukaryota > Metazoa > Arthropoda > Insecta > Diptera > Drosophilidae > Drosophila > Drosophila melanogaster. The sequence goes on along the minus strand of NT_033779.5, from coordinate 19,032,644 downwards.
GAGCAACACTCCACGGTGATCGGAGATGATGGAGTCTCTTTGGGGCCAGTTCAAACAGGATCTGTGCGCTACAACGAACTCCGGCGTCAATTGGACCTACTAAAAGAGGAACTTCTTCAGTCTGAAGGAGCTCGGGAGGACCTTAAAATCAAGGCCCAGCAACAAGATACCGATCTGCTGCACATGCAAATGCGCATAGAGGAATTAATGGTACGGTCAACACGATTACATTTAAATTTTATGTTATCATCATTTTCTTACAGAAAAGTTCCGCTGAAGTGACCACACTGAAGGATGAAGTGGATGTTCTGCGGGAGTCCAACGACAAGCTTAAGATATGCGAGGCCCAGCTTGACACGTATAAAAAGAAGCTAGAAGACTATAACGACCTGAAAAAACAAGTAAAAATTCTGGAGGAGCGTAGCGCCGACTATGTGCAGCAGAATGCGCAGTTTGAGGAGGATGCCAAACGATATGCCAACACCAAAGGCCAAGTGGAGCTGTTCAAGAAAGAGATTCAAGACCTTCATGCCAAGCTGGACGCCGAGAGCAGCAAGAATGTAAAGTTGGAGTTTGATAACAAGAATTTGGAAAGCAAGAACCTGGCTCTGCAGCGGGCCAAAGACAGTTTGCTCAAGGAGCGCGACAACCTTCGCGAGGCAGTCGACGAGCTGAAATGCGGACAATTGTCCTCGAACACAGCGCTGACAGGCACCACGGTTTCCAGGGAACTGCAACCGTCGGCCACAGTGGAAAAACTACAGCGACTGGAGGCGGAGAACAAGGCTCTGCGCGAGGGACAGGGTGGCCAGACAGCTTTGGCGGTTAGTAATATTAGATAGCATAACTTGGCCACTTTATATTAAAACACATTTTTTGCAGCAACTGCTGGACGATGCCAATAAACGCTGCGAGAATTTGCGTGAGCAGCTAAAAACAGCCAATGAACGCATTCTTTCCCTGTCGCATGCTTCTCAAAGCGATGATCCCATTTTAAAAGAGTAAATATAAGATTTTCACTATTGCATGTATAATTTTCTATCAAAATCTTTTCTTTTATCCCAGGAGCGAGTTTGGTAAACAAATCAAACAGTTAATGGAGCTAAATGAACAAAAGAGTGAGTCATGATTACTGCCATAAGAAAAAAGCCTTCTAATATTTTATATCAACACAGCACTCCAACTGGAGGAAGCAGTTACCCAGAGCACGTCTCTGCAATGCAAGGTGACTCAGCTGGAAACCAATTTATCAGCGCGTGAGCAGGAAATTCTGGTGTATGACGCCAAATACCGAAAATGCGTGGAGAAAGCTAAGGAGGTGATCAAAAGCATAGATCCTCGAATTGCCAGTGGTAAGTGCTGGAAAATATAACAAAAATTTACAATAATTGTTGAAATTTCAGCTCTGGATGCTAGCGTACTGGAAAAGAGTGCTGATCTCGTCGAGGAGGAGCCCAAGCCGAAGATGAGTGTGATGGAGGAGCAACTCATGACCTCCGCTTTCTACAGACTGGGTGTCAATGCCCAGCGTGATGCAATCGACTCTAAGCTGGCAATATTGATGGGCTCTGGCCAGACATTCCTTGCCCGCCAGCGGCAGTCCGCGCCCCGCAAATCCCTAAGTGCAATGAAATCAAAGTAGAAAGCATGAACCTGAAGAGTAGGCTAAGTCTCATTTCTTGTTTGAAAACTTATATAACTAATATATAATACAAGTATTTATTGGACCTCCGCAAGGATCTATATCGTATTTATAGTACATACCTTAATAAAATTGCTAAAATGATTCAATAGAATTACCAAAAACAAGAACGTAATTTTTCCCGTACCCCGACCACTTTCAAAACAGAATTCAAGTTTTTTTGTAAATATTTTTGCTTTATGTATTGAATTAAATACATTTAACGCAGAGTTCAGGGCAAAAACAAATGCATACATAAATGAAAGGGTAGCTCTCCTTGGCTCTGGAACCCATCTTGTAGAGAGTCTTGGGCGTTGGCACAGGTTGGAAATGCAATTTGGAGAGATGCAGGAGCTACACAGACGAGCGGTAATAACAATAGGTGTCATCCTCTACTTGGCGATCAGTGGGGGCAGCAAACCGCCGGCTGCCGGCTGGTTCTCCCCTAACTAACTGGTGGTGTCTACATACTTAGTACGTAGGATCTCTGACCTAACGGCTCACCAGGGTCGCCACATGCTCTCATCTTGCCCAGCTGCTGCTGCAGCAGCTGCCGCCTGGGCCATGTAGTGATACTCCTCCTCCTGGCGTTGCCTTAGAGCCTGACGAGCGGCGTTGCTTGTCTGGGGTCGCGGACTGGTCGCCGGAGCCTCGTTCTCATTGGAACCGATGCCACTCTCGGATCTTGGTGAGGATTGCTGCGTGGCGGGCATGGACTTCAGTTCCGACATCGAGACGCCGGAACTGACAGACGCTGCCACCGAGGCAGGTCTCTCTTGGTGCACCGTTGGCGTTCCGGCACCGGAAGTAGCCATTGCCGCAACTGAGGCTCCTGCTGAAGCGGCCACAGCCATGCTGTTGGCATAAGCCGCTGCTGCGGCAGCGACATGGGCAGCCTCCAAGCCTCCCGGAAAACTGGGACTCAACTTGCCGGCCAAATGTGGTTGAACCCGTTGCAACTCTATCAACCGCTCAAAATCCGTTCGGGTAGCAATCGGATCCACCAGCGGCTGGGCACTAAGGCCAAGGGCCGCTGCCAGCTGGACATAGTGGGGCGGCAGGACCAGGACTCCGTTGGCGGACTCTGGTTGCTGCTGCACGTGCGCCTTAAGCTGTTGCTTGTACTGCTCCAGGACATTGGCGCACACCTTGTTGCGATCCTCCTCGTAGCTCAGCTCGCTGGGAGCGACGGCATCTACATGCGGCGACGTCTGGCCTTGTGTCTGGCTTTGCACCTGTATTGGTATCGGAGTTTGCGCCTGCGCCTGGAGTCCACGATTGTTGTTCTCATCCTGGGGTGCTGGCGTGACGGGCAGCGTCCTCTGCTCAGCGGCTACCATTTTCAGACCCTTGCTGTAGTCCACTGGATTCGAATCCTGGCTGCTGTAGTCCAGCGAATGCTCCTCGGGCTGCGACTTCTTCCCGTGATTCAGGTCGAAGCAACTGCTACTGCTGGGGCTTTCGGCAAACGCGGCCGTCGAATGGGGACAGATCTCCACGTCGATCTCGGCTATGCACTGGTCCAGGTGGCGCAGCAGTCGCGCCTTGGAGCCGGGCTCCGCCAAGGTGGGCATGGTGCCCATGGGCGGCGGTTCCGGGGTGGCCAGGTAACGAGCCACCTCGCGAGCGCAGTCCGTGTAACCAGCTCTGTATTTGTTAACCGCTGAAAGAAAATCAGGATTTGAATGTTATTATCTAAGTTTCAATATAAGAAGTTTGCCTAGGTCCTAAATTTAATGAATTTTATTTTAGATACAGATATGTTCTTCAAGATGTATTTATAAAATTACATTTTGTAGCGAAAATGTAAAGTCATAATACGAAAATTTTTACTTTTATATGGAAACTTACTGGGATCGTCGAGATTGCGATGCCGCTGAAAGTGGCGAACGGTTAGCTCCAGGATGTCCGCCTTCTCCAGCTTGGTGTGCTTCGCCTGGCCCTCGCCGTTCTTGGCATTTTGGGTCTTGGTGGACTCGAGGATGAGGGCCTTCAGGATGGCCAGGCTCTGGTTGATTCGCGCCCGCCGGCGCTTCTCCATGAGTGGTTTGTTTGTCCGCTTGCTGATGTCCTGCGACGAAGTCACATTCTGCGTTGAGCTCACCAGCCCGATGGACTTTATGCCGCTGCCATTAGTTGAGCCGGCGGCGGTGAATCCGATGCCTGGCGGAAATACAGAAGGGTCAATAATTAATACAATTATCGCTATAACCTGAAAGTTTTTTGTAATTTAATCATTTATAAACAAAGTTATCTCGTTCGTTTCAGAACTTTTTGAAGTTGAAATTCTCATGTTCAGTTTTTCAAGTTACATTATTTTGCTTATTATCAATTTTTTGTTGATTCAACGAACTTCGGTTTTAAAATTAAACATCTATATCTATATATCATCAAACTCAAATGAAATTCTTTTGAGTTGAGGTTGCGAGTTCCGAGTTGTGAGCATAATGGAGCTTCATGTTTAGTTTCAAGACACTTTGGTGCTTTTATTTCATTTTGCTTTTTGTTTAAGATTATTATAAAAGTAATCAAAAAAATTTTTTATTGTTTGAAAATTATTTAATTTGATACTTCTTGGCCACAGGTGGCTTTTTCTTTGCAAAAGTATGTTTTCTATTATTTTAACTTTTGTTTAATGGTCACTAAGTAAATATAAATATATTAAACAATGGTGAGCCATGTGGGACGTTTTTTTTTTGTGGAAACTTGTTTTCTATAATTTTGTTTGCCAAATATTTATTAGTCACATTTCACTTTAGAAGTTTAGGACACGTTTAAAAGAGCAGCTTATCATTTTGAACTTCTAAGTCCTATTTTCTGATAGAATTCAACTTATAAAGCACAAACTTGTTTATTACCAGGTGCTGATTTATTTTTTGAGTAATCCTTATCACGTTTTGCTGTCATTTTCTCATTTTTACGAAATCCAAAAGAATTCGTTGCCCGTCGTCAATTAGAATGAAATGCCTCGTTTTCTCAATTTGGCTTGATTTGGGTTTAATATTTTCGAAACTTTCAGTTTAGAATCCACCCGCCAACAATCACGTCTTTTTGGTGGTGGAATCAGGATTCAAATTCCACTCGACGAGGAGGACACGCGTCCGTTCTGTTCGAGGATTCACGGCTAACTGACGGCGAGCAGCGAAACAATTGCGACTTTTCACTTCGTCGCCTGTCGGCTGTCTGGCTGGCAATGGGGTTTTCCGATTTTCCGCTGCCGCGTGCGCTTGGCTTGTGCAAAATTTCCCGACTGAAATGCTTGGTTAGCTCATGTTGCTGCTGCTGCTGCTGCTTTTGCTGTTGGCAGTGGCACGAGCCATCGTCGTGTGGCGCAGCAACCAAAGCAGATTGGAGTCAACCGACAATAAAAGGAACAACAACAAAAACATCAGCGACAGCAGCAGCAACAACAACAATAGCAACAACAACAGCTCTAGCAATCAGCAGGAGCGGCAACAGCAACAAAGCCTGTGGATGTGGCAGCAACAGCAACGCCTGGCTGCCTGCCACGTTAATGGTGGTTGTGGTAATGGTTGCCCCACCGACCTCCACACACATACACAAACACACATAGATTTGGCGAAGAGCTTAACGACGCAGCGGAGGCATGTTGCCAGTGGGCGTTGGGTGGATGGGCCCGTGGGCGGAGGGAGGGGGCTGAGTGTAGCAAGGGGATGAGGGATTGGTGGCGCGCTGGCTGCGGCAAATGTCAGGCAGCCCAAGCGACAAGCCGGATCGACGTGCCGCCATTTGGACGGACGGCGTGACCATGTCTGGCTTTCACACACACACACACACACACACTGGCACACCCTCAGTCACAGACACAGGAACTCACTCATACACAGGCATACAAATCAATTCGCTTAGGCGCAAATATGAAACAACCCAGCACACATGGCGGATGAGGGTTATTTTGGCAGAAAATGCAAAGCATACTTTTCAGGGCATGGTGTAGGCTAACAATTTAATTGATTAACTAAAGCAGGCTAAATGAATAACTTATTATTAGATTGCAAGACTTAATTAGTTTTTATTTTAAGCAAAATATTTATTTGATTCCAAATCATTCATATTACCTTTTTTTCTCGCCACAACAAACTGTCGACCGAAAACGTGCTGCACACTTTGTTCACTGGGTGGACTGCGTCAACGGCGGGTTAGCCGGAGCCGGGATCTGGTACGGGGTTGTGGCCTGCGGGCGACGAAGCAGCTCCTGCTCCTTCGACCGACTGGCTGTGGGTCGTGCGGGGTCAGTGGGGGTGGGATGGCTGAATGGATGGATGGATGAGCGGGCGTGTGGGTGTTTGCTGTCGCTGACTTTGCCATTCGGCTGCCCGCATCGAAATCATAACACCAACGAGGCGAAACTTCTGCGGCGCAGCAGTCGTGGCAAATAATAAGCCAGGCCAGCGGAAAACGGAGGAGGGAGCCAGCGAGGAGCAGGAGCAGGAATGGTAGGAATGGCAGTAGTGGCTGGATCCAGACGAAGACAACTGTGACAGCGGCAGCAGAAAGGACTATTAGATAAATACGATTGCTGGTGCGAGTTTTTGGGGGCGCAATGCCGTGGCAACAAAGTTGATGGCTACAAATTGGCAGGGATGTGGGCGGGCACACATCCACATCAGCGGCGGCTTAACAAGGTGCGCAACGCATTGCAATTCCCGTCGATTTAAACAGTCCAAATGCGGCCAACAACAAGTGCCCCAAACTGCGTGCCATACAATATGGAAATTCCACATTGCTGCAGTGCGCCCACATGTGGCGGGTTCACAGGACTCCGACACTGCGTGTATCCAAAACCAATCGAATTTGTACGTAACATAATGCGTCACAAGGTTGGCAGGATAATCGGAGCTTAGCTCTTTTTACAGACGATGAGTGGCATCACATGGCTGTGCCGCATTGTCGGTATTCATATATCAAGAGCTGGTTACATTATGTGGCAAACTCCAATGATGTGACTTAAAGGGACGACTTAGTGAAAAGTGGTTGGCCAGAATCGTGAGGTATGTACTTATAACCCGAATTCTAGGTAGACAAAGTTCTGGGATTATTTCATCACTAGTTCTGGGAACATGCACTTAAATATTTTGTATAATAGAGCAGGAATCATATACTTCAAAACTTGGTACTCAGAATACTCGTACTATCAGGGCATCTCTTACCAGCCATAATAGCCAAACTCCCTCCTCTTTTCGCTGATTTAATTAAGACAGATTCCGGGAACTGATGCCGCATTGTGGCTACGTAGAATTTCAATTTGCAACGCCTGAACAGAAGTTTCCCCCGCGGCAAGGCAAGGCAAACAACGGTGCTTTTGTGAAATTTTAAGCGCCAATTTGGAAACGGGGGAGCATAATGAGCAATTAGCAGCCGCATCTTAAAGCTGGCGAAGGCCAGAGCCTCACCCAGTGACGCCTAGTGTGGCTCTCCTGTGGGTCGTTGGCACTCGTCAGGTGGCGTTTTTATGCGGCCTGGCCAGGTGCAATCAGTGTGGAAAGCACAAACATGGCCGGGGCGCGGGAAGTGCTCTCCAAGCTACGCACAACGGATCTGGGGGGATAATGCCGAGGATGGCGAGAATATATGTGCGTGGAATGAGGACTGGCAACCCAATCCACTTGGCGCATGTTGCCAGCTGCCATTGCCGCCAGCCAAATTACTGAACTGAACCAAACTGAACGATGACTTGAATGCTGCCCTCGCGGCCTGGGAAGCTTGCGTTGGTTGGGATCCGGAGGCGGGTGGCTCCGTGGGTGGCTCCGTGGGTGGCTCGGTGGTTCAGTGGGTCTGGGCCAGTCATGTGGTGCTGGCACACACATAAATCGTTTATAGCCACACCGAGAGCAGGCAGTCCGCCACCAGCGTCATCATCGTCATCGCTAAAAGCCCTGCCACGACCCTGGGTCTGGGCTCCAGTTGTACGGCTTTGGCTCTCCGGCTTTTCCACTTCCTCCACTTCTCGCAACCCCACTAGCCGCCTCACTTGCTGCCGATGTTTCTGGTCGACTTGACAGGCCGCCCCATTGCCACTGCCACGTCCCCAGAGCCAACCCCCTCCCCCCTCTCGGATAACCTACAGCCCACCCTCTGCCCTCCACAACCCACATCCCACTCAGACGTGCGGGAGAAGTGGCATTGTAACAGCCGGCAGCAGGCCACATGCAACCTTCGGCCACGGATCGCTGACTGAGGGAAATACCCAACCCGCGATAGAAAGCTACACTGAAACAAAAGCAAGCTATGATTTACTTTAAGCATGTATCTTGAAGTTGGACCCAAGGAAATAACTATATAGCGTATTATAACTTAATAATCAATAGTTTTGCTATAATCACAAGTTATGTTTGTTTTATCTGAAATTCAATTGGAGTTAGTTTTCGAATCAGAGTTATGCTAAAGCAGAAATATTTTAAATATTTTTCCCATAATAACTACTTTATTAATATAATGAACATGCCCTTAAAGAAAAATTTGCTTCTGTGCATTCCCTGCGACTGGTAGTCGGAGTCAAAGGTATAAAAGGCAAGTTAAGCGCAGACAGCAGTGGCAACCGGAGCCCGGCGAAAGGGGAACGGATGAAGGGCGGAAGGACAAGGGAGCGGTGGCAGTGGCAGGAGCAGGCTGGAGACGGATCTCGTGCTCAGTACCGGCAGCGAGAACAACAATAACAATGCGAAAAGGTATTGGTGGCAAAACAGAACTGAAAATCAAACTGCGGGGGAAAAAGGACCAAAGGACTCGCTCGCACACAGACAATCGCACTGGCGCACCAGTGAAGGGAAAGCCCCACAGGAAAAGCTTCGGAAGTGCGCTCCATGCCGCAATGGCAACGGAAGCAGCACAGGACAGGACAGGACAGCCAGAACGAACGAGCGGTGCGGTGGGCGGGTTGGTTTGCTGGTTCGGTGGCGGTTGGGGAAGGCAGTTTGTCAAGTGGCGGAGGGGAAAAGGACACGAGGCGTAGCATGAGCTGGTGGCAGAGGGCCATGACACGACCTGCTCCTGCCGTTGTGTCGGCTAAAGAGAGAAAAATGACTAAATCAAAAGGAAGTGCGCCACACTGTGCGGTGTAAGAGCACGTACAATACGCCGCACTATGGGTAATTTCACCTGTTTTATTGGCATAAATAAATATATCGTTATCTATTTCTTGTTTAGATTTGATAAGCTGGCTCATTTCACTGGACAAACGGCCAGCCGGTTCCAGTGTTTTAGGCAGGACAACAAGCGCGACAAACGCGCATTAAATTCCTTGCTAGTACCACTGACTACCAAATTGTAATTAAAATAAAAATGAAAAATAATTTTATGCTGAATTTACTCTTTTTTATTGTCGAACAATTAGTGGCTACGTTTTACTTTCATTTACTCGACCACTTGGCAGACATTAGACGAAAGACATAATTTCACTTTTTAATTGAATGTGGTCTAATGATGACGATCCATCCCGATGCTGATCTGCTCGGAGTCACTATCCAGACTGGATTCGCAGGTCTCCTCGCCGGATGATTCAGTGTCTGTGAAGATCGATATTGAAAGCTGCTCCTGGAATAACTCATCAAAGTTTGCTAGCATATCGTCGTCTGGCTGTTCCGGTGGCGGGTAGTTGGGCAAAACCTGGCGAAATACGTTGTAGCGATCCCGCAACTCGTCACTCACTTCCTCCGGACGACGCTCCTGGTTCTGGAGTTGCTGCAGCAAAGAGAACAGATGGACCCGGTTTGCAATGCTGCAATCGGGTAGCAGATTGCTCACTCCCAGTACATTAAAACACATGGTGTTCAAGGTGTCAGTCCTTTTCCAATGTCGATAACTCTGTGGTTTGAAATCTTTAAATAGTTACAAAATTTGAAAGCAGCTGTACCAACCAATTCGAAAAATTACGAAAGTGAGCTCTTTATTTTGAAGGTAAATGCAGTGCATATATGTATATATTTTATACCCGTTGCTCGTAGATTTCGTTACTGTAAATTTTTATTGCGATTTGCGAAAAAACTTTTTGTCACTCCCATTTTAAAGCAGTCCAAAACTGCCACTCCCGCACTTTTGAAAAGTGTTTAGATTTTTCTTCGTTTTATTATTTGTATCGCCAATTTTGATCTGTATACCGAAAACACGGTATCCACGCCCCTCCTTTAACCTACAAAACGACCAAGCCGGTCGCGCCCCCACTTTTGAACAATTTCAAAAAAGATATCCCAGAAAACTTATGAAATTTCTCGTTTGCATTCACACTAGATAGAGTAACGGGTATCTGATAGTCGGGAAACTTGACTATAGTATTTTCTCTTGTTTTTAACTATATTAAAAGTTGAAATTTTATTCTAGAAGTTGGTCGAGGACATCACTTGATTAATACACAAATTGTTATTTAAGTTTACACGCCCAAAATAAGCAACATATTAGTAAAAACACATAGTACACACCTGAGGAATGAGAATTCAATTCAAATTTGATTTGTTAAGGCCTTGTGGTTGAAAATATGTACATACATATATGAATTTAAGTAATCACTACAAAAGGAAAATCACCGACGCCACGTGCTTTATATTTACAAAAGCTGATTTTACAGCTGTTATTTTGTAACATTGGACTGTTAATTTTACATTTGCGTTACATAACATAACCCCTAATCCGTCGAGAAAAACAATTATAAATGATTTCAAAATTTTACAAAATAACATTTTTGCCAACAAATCAGGTGAAATTCCCCACAGTGCTCCACTCCGCCTTTATTGGAGCTCCTCTGCGTGTGTTCAAGTGCGAGTATCTGGGTGGGTGTCTGTGTGTATGTGTGCTGGCGCGTGCTTCGAAGAACGAAAGCATGATGGCTCGAAACAACCGACAAATCCGTCCAGATCGAACTTAATATAACAGTCGCAAAAGTTCGGCGCTATTGATATTTCCAGATATATTTTAAAATACATTTATTTAAAAATACTTTGAATTCTAGCATGATTGAGGGTAGGACACACATAAAACCAATTTGAAAGCTATTAGCACTGAATTTATCAGTGTAATGAATTTATGTAATGTACCGAAGTATGTACCTGAGGTACCGAAGGTGGTTAAATAGCTTTAACGTCTGAAGGATAGCACTTCCGAAAACTTTGTCGGCTGCGCAAAGGCATGGCCACAATATGGTAAAGGCCGTACGAAGAAGGGGAAGGGGGGGGAGAGCACGAGGGGCGCAAACAGAGCAGGGAGCAGTGGTGTGAAAAAAATTGAAATTTGCGTGAGTGCTCCAACTGCGGCACTAGATAGGATGGTGGCACGGGCGGGGTACGGCATGGCATGGCATGGCAGGGCATAGGGGCATGGCTTGGTTTGGTTTGGCATGGAAGCTCGACAGCCGGGCATCCTGGCATCCTGGCAGCATGGCGCTTGGCTGCCTTCCAATTCCCAAGCCCCCGTGGGTGTGTCTGTGTGGGCGGGCATCGTTTGCACTTCAATGCTAATGTTGGCTTGGCAGCGACGTCTGTCGTCGACATTTTCCAAGCCGAGAGTATAGCGGATACAAGGGATTGGGGGTCGGCGAGAGGAGGAGGAGAAGTGGCGGGGATGAGGGGCGCGGGCCATGGCCAGGACGCGTGTCGCTTGTTCGTTTTGGGCATTTTTGGGATTGGCAATGGCAGTGGTGTAAGCTGGACTTGATCAACGGGGTCTTTGCCAGAGACATATATCATGGGTTCATGAAGATTTCGTTCTATTTTATTTTATTAAAAAAGGGATGCTATTTTTATATTGTAGATCTGAAAGGAATCGTATAGCACAGTATATACATTATAAAAGCCTATTAACCGATATTAATTAAATACTAATTTTTAGCCAAGATATGAACGCTGATATAAATTTTATCTAATGTATTAGCTTATAGATAACAGTATCCAATGTTTTTTTTTAAGTGTATGTCTTTTGATTTCCGGATATGTTAATGAACGCAATTCAATTCCGTTCCGATAGGTTTTCGAGATCCTTGTTAGAGGAATTCTTCGGGGGATTTCTTTCACTGACGCGCTCCACTCGGCTGGCTTTTCGAGTGAGTCGTGTGTCCTTTGCTTTTCAACGGCAACAATGGGCGCTCTGCAGGTTTGACCCTCGAATGTAGGAAACACTTTTTTGTTTTCCTCTGCCGTCCTTTAAACAAAATTGCTGCAAGCTGCCTGACTGGCAAACGTTGCATGCAAAGGGTCCGCATCGAAATGGGCGAAGTGCGACCAATTTTGTCGACCTAATCCCTAATGACAGCAACTAACTCACAGTGCACAAGTTTGGGACAACAAAATCAGACCAAACACAAAAGCACAGCCCCAACCAAAAAGCCTGGCTGCAAAATTAAAGTTTAAAAAAGGTTGCCTACCATTTTTTATTCGTTCAGCGCTGACGGCAAGTGCCAAAAGTTTCCCCTGATGCACAGTGGTCGTTTGTACGAAAATAACTTGGGAGAATTGCTATGAATGGAGCCACTAATCGAACGCACTTAAAACGACCATTCGCAATCATTTATCTAAAGTAAACCAAAGGGAAATGAAATTATGATTAAAGAAATTATTCATTAGAAATGAAAATTAACTAAACCATTTTTATTCTTAGGTATATTGAAGGTATAAATTGAACCTAAATGTTATTCCTGTCTTTAAAATGCTTTAATCGTTGTCGTTAAAAAAGCATTTCTACCTCCTCTTACATATTCAGTTGGATATCGCAGAGCCCTTTAATTGCTTTACTACTAAACCACTGTATGAGTAATTTCGAGTGTGTGGGCGTGTTGGTTTTAAATGCCGTCGAGTTTTCCGAGTGTTTGTGTTGCTTCGGCGGCGCCCTTTTGCGCGTCAATGACTTGCTTCTGCTTCTGCTTTTGCTTTTCCTATGCTGCCTCCGGCTGCCACATGTCAAGCCCAAGCCCAAACCCACCTACCGGATGACCCACGAGCCATGCCCCATCCACTTTGCTACCCCCACTCTCCACCACCCGTCGGGCACACCGCATTTCGCACACAACTTTTGCCGCATTAAATTTGACGCAAAAAGCACGCGCGCTGGCGGCGTCAAAAAAAAAAAAAAAGAAAGAAAAATTGGGAAGGGGGAGGCGAGAAAACGAATGAGCGAATATAAACGAGCAGCAGAGCCGGCAACAACAACAAGGTCTGAGCTTGGACCCGCCGCCGTCTAAAGTCGTTGTCTGACATCCCCAACCACAGGCCCACTTCCTGACCCACCACGCCCCCTCATCAGGCGTCAGGCATCACCCACCAGCTACCACTCACCACTCACCACTTACCACCCACCAGGCACCACGCCCGCCGACTGCCGGCAAACAAGCGTGACCTGCCACGCAGCAGAGCGACTTTGACGCACAGAAGCTGCACTTCGAGAAAATGGTTAAAATTGGAGAAAATTACGAGAAATTATCGAACTGGCTAAGTAATTTAGCATAGTCCTTCGAGCCAGATACTTGTGCATACTAGATAACCAGCGATACGTTTTATTTACTCCTACTGACTATGTAAGTCAGCACGGTCCTTTGAGCCGGATACCTGAGAGCTAGAAGACAGTGTTAATCGCATTACCCGTTCACATCAATTGCTACAGGATAACCAATGTAAACTTTTATTTACTCTTTCTGACCAGGCATCTCAGCATGATCCTTTGATCCCTTGATACTTTTGAACTAGAAGACGGTGTGGTTCATATAATTTTAAAAATGACTAGATAATGGACATGGTCCATTAAGACCGATACTGGTATTAAATAATATGAAATTCTTTAAAAAAGATAAATTTTCCACTTCATTTGAAATCGGAAATACACTTTTTTCAGTGCATCGCGTGGAGGGAATAAAGTGTGGAACTCGCAGCTGTGGGATTCGAACTCGGTCTCGAGCTCGGGCGCCAGAGCCAATAGTCAGTCATCAAGGCTGTTTGCGGTCTGCTTTTCGGGGCGCTGTCTGGCTGTATGTGTATGGATTATACATCTATACACGTACACACATTCGTGTGGGAATAAACACCCGTGTAAATGTGAAAGTGTGTCCCGTTGTGTGGGCATTTGTGCGGCGCAAAAGGAAAGAAATGAATCGAAAAAAGGCAACAACCAGCAGCCAAAAAAAAAGGTTCGACTGACGACCGTCAGAAATATTTTATGGTTTCGCTTTTGGCACCTCGCTCTGCACCTCGTCTTTCCATATTGATTTGCCACTTTTAGCGCAGTTTTCAGAAAACCGCTTCGCCACAAGAATAGCATTCATAGAAACGATGGAGGCGCCACCATCCAGCGGTAATTGCGAAATAATTGCTGAGACGTGGGAAAAGCTGTCTCCCCACGCGACCCCCACTCGCCAACTTTTCTGCGCGGGGCGTGGCGGCGTCTTTAAGTTGTTGACTTCGAGTTCAAACACAAATCCGCAAACATTCGTGCCGGCTCCCCCAGACCTTCCCCCTTCCAGCTCCCCTCTGGCCATTAATTGGTGGCGTGTTAGGAAGTTAAGCTCCTGCTGCCGCTCCTCTGCTTCACTGAGTCCTGTCATTACCCCGGAGCTAGATGTCGGAGCGTAGCAAGTAATACGTTGGCAAATACCCATACCCCCAGCCACATGCCAGGACTGCGGGAGCACCCTCATCCATCCACATCCGCCCACCACCCCCTACTCTACCCACTCAGCCCACTCAGATGGAGGCAAGCTAAGTGTACATTCAGCTGTCTGTCGCTGACGCCACTTAAATACATGCGCATACAAGGAACAACAAAAATCCTGCTACAGTGGCACAAAGGGAAGGAGTTTTCTAAAAAAAAAAGGACAAGCTCTTCGTTCAATAGAAAATCAGAGGGGTTCTGCTATGCATTTCAAGAAATATGTATTTCCTGGAACCTGAAATCTAAAACGATTTCTAAAGAACTTTTCAACAACTCTTCGCACTTTACGAAACTGGCCTCATTATAACACAAATAAGTAGCTTTCATTATCTCCAGCTAACCTCTAATCGTATACAATCGAATAAATATTTTTAAATCATTTTAAGATGATTTAGTATTTTACTATAAATGCAGATAAAAGGCAGTTCTACAAATGTCAAACAGAATTATATTACTAAGCAACATACATACATATATATCAATAAACGCACAAACATTCGAATTACACATCCTTTATACTGTCGGCATGGACTACCAATCATTGATTACAATCAGTGGGTGTTTAACCAATGGATTCGCCGGCGTAAAGGTCCCCAAAAAGCCCCCATCCTTCCTTCTTCTGCTTGTCTGGGGCATCAAAGTGAAATATTTAGCTTAATGAAGCAACGACGGCGTTTCCTGCCTCGGCCAATTTAGTGTGAGTGTGTAATTCTTTAGCTATTATGGCTGCCCGGCAACCGACTGTCATAGTCATCTCATTCCATCCCCATCACCATCCCCATCCCAACCAGCAATTTCCCCATTCCTGCCCTTCTTCACCTTTAGCCTTGGAGTCGCGCCACCTGTGACAGACGACGGGTGGTGGGTTCTCCCCCTTGGGTATAAAAAGTTACGCACGGACCCGCCGGATTACCCCGTGATCCTTAGGCAACCGTCGTGGTCGTTGCTTTCAACGTTTATCTCGGCTGAGGTGGTGGCGGCAATCAGAGTCGCCCAAACACTCAGACACACACACGGACATACGCGAACAAGGGAGCCTGCTACCCACCATCATTTCCGCAACACTGCTCCACCGCTTTGGCAACAAAATGTCCCACAATTACCACTAAGGCCACATCCACATTTACAGCCACCTCTAACGAAGCCGACGATGATTCCTATGACAATTTTCTATAGCTGGCAAGTGGCAACTGCTCAACGACTCACCACGGATGCCCATGGACCCCCAACTGACAATCAGACATTGCCACCGCCACTCTCGTTCGGGGCAGCGAGTCGCCACTGTCCGTGTCCGTGTCCGTGTCCTGGTCCGTGTCCTGGTCCTTGTCCGTTTCCATGTCCTTGTCCGTCCGTCTGTCCGTTTGTCGGCGACCCCTTCGCCGGCCAATCCCTTCTCTGGGCCGTTATCATGTCTCGGGTTTCAAAGTTTTCTCATGTTGCCAGGCTCTACGGGCCAAAGGGATTGCGAGGGGAAGGCGCCGGAGGGACCTAGCAGACGGTCGCACGTAACGGATGGATGGGTGGACGTGGAGGACCACACCATGGCAATCGCATTCGCACTAACACACACACTCGCTCGCTGACACTAACACAATCGCACCACAGGAGCGGCATTGCGGCTAAAAAGCCATACTCCGTCGGTCCTTGCCCGGCAAAAGCAGAAGGCTTCAGGGCTTCAACCAGAATGGAGAACCATCAACGGCACAGCACAGGCATGGAATGCCTAAATCCACCAGACTTCCACAATGGAACCATCAAAAGGGGTTTGGCATTGTTGAATACCCTAAGACAAATAGCAGGTGAAAATATTTATTAAATATGATATGATCATCCTAAGCAGCAGAGTATAACTTTTGTAAGGGGTAGAATTTAAGGAAAGTTAATTTATTTAAAGAACATGGTTTTAATACTTTAGTTCTCAGGTAACACTTATAGTAAAAAATCCATATAATTTAAAGGCATACATTTAATATATTACTTATATTAAGAGCTCAATTAACCTAGTTTTATTTTACGACCTAGTAACTTTGATTTCATAATATACATAGATAAATAGAATGCAGTACAACGCAGTTTCGATTTGTTAGGATTTCCAAAAAATATGTTTAGATTCTTTTTGCTTTAAGTTTTGATCCCAAGATCTGCGCAGCAAACGCGCTTAGCAGAGATTTTTGGGGCAACCATGTGCGTAATTATATGTACATAGACAATAAGTGGCTAAAGTAGTTCTGACCGACTAATCGACCCGAGATTCTCCCCGATAATAGGTAAGTGAACATCCACACTCCAGACGACACTTGCCAAGCGCCCTGCAAATGGGGAGCCTCTGCTGCTGAAGCTTTCCACCATCCATGTCGCCGCAGAACAGCACAAAGGCCACACAGCCACCCACTTAGCACCACCACACACCACCATACACACCACCCACCACCCACGGCCACAACAATAAGGCGTAAGCCCAGACTCGACCTCCGTCTGTGTGGGGGTGGGGTGAGATTGGGTTTGCTGGGGAGGGGGTATCTATGTGCGAAATCAGCCAACTCCGAAGGCAAAAGCAAAGGCAAGCTGCCGCCGCCTGTTCGTCTGGCTTCCGCTCGGAGTTGCCTGCAATTATTCCGTTAGTGTTGGGTGGGTTACCCAACAAAATCCCACCAAGCTACCCAAAGGGGGCGCCCGGGCAAACAGCAGCCCACAATGTGCGCCCAATCCCCTGGAAAAGGCGCGTCCGCATCGCTCGTTACTCACACCAACAAGTGCAGCTGCTGCTGTTATCCTTGGGGGCCCAAAGTCGTCCTGTTGCCGTTGCCGTTGCTGTTTTTGTCGACACTTTTTTCACGGCTTGCTCGCTTGGCTGCTCTTTCGTGCGTTGCCACTGCCAGGAGTCCCATTCCGAGTCCAACCAGTTCCGTGCCCTCGCCTCGCCTCGTCTCGCCCCGAGAAACTCGCAACCTGCCAAACCAAACCAACCGCATCGTCGCCCCCGCCCGCGGCTCTTGCTGCTTGTTTTCCTTCTGGGGGGCTCCTCCTCCTCCCCGTCCTTTTTGGCCTGAAAATCAAAACACACGTCTCGGCGTGCGGCGCACATCTGCATGGAATTTCTAAAGTACGTGCCACGGACAGAACGGACAGAGCGGACAGAACGGACACAGGCAGCCAACGAACGAACGCCATCGTCCTGGCCCGATGCCATCGCAATGCCACAGCCGGCAGCTCTGGCGTGGTGCTCCAACCTCGTCCTGCGTTCGGTGTCCTTACTCCTCTGCGCTGTGGCACATTCATGGATTACATAGCTAACCGTGCCAGGAGCAGCCATTCCTATTCCGCCGTCGTCGCCTGTCTGTTTGTATGTATTTGGCGGCATGGCGGCGAGAGCGTGAACCGAAACATGCAGAACCTTTAGTGAAAAGACGCACTGAGCGAATATGAATATGCGAATAAGGAAGAATTTAAAAATTTATATATTACTTATTTTATTCGAAAAGTGGCCAAGATAGAGATATATTAGTAATTAAGAACTTACAATTCTTCTAATTTATAAGCTGTTTTCTAGGTAAAAGGTATCTGAAATGCGTGATAAATCTCATAGCATTATCCTGCAACTCTTCTACAAGTTTTGAGAATTTTCCAAAATGTTTATTAACATTTCATCTTTCAGTGTTCATTCGACACTGGCGGCGCAGAGCGCGCGTGCGGTGTTCAAGCTTGGCATTATAATTTCTTGCTCGGCACAGTGGCGGTGGCCCACGCACACACTTGCCAAATGGCACACAGACGGTCGCAGGAGCAGGATAAGGCTGGCAAACAGGCAGGCTCACACACACACAGGGCGCACATTTTAACACTCTCGACAATAAACAGCATGTCACTTAGCTCAAACTTCAAAAGTGCGCCAGTCTGTGCACAGGACTTGGGCTTCGGCAGGACTTGAAAGACGGGCGACCGAAACGGAGGAGCAGGACGTGGGGCTGAAGCTGGATCAGGGGCAGGAGTCATCGCCGCAGTCACCGACATCGTTATGCGAATGCCGCCAGCAGGCTTCCGTGCCGTGCCAAACTTTTTTATTTGTCATCCTCGTTCGTTCGCTCGACAACAAGACGCGGCGACAGCGCGAAGTTTCCACCAGAAAGGCGGTTGGGGCGCCCACTGATGGGCGATAATAAACAGGCCCAGACCAGACCACACCCATACAGGCCAACCCACCCACTCAATCCCACCCACTTGGGCAGACGGGCCAAGGCGCAACGGCATGAAAAAGGCGCTGGCTGAAGTGTGCCTCCTGGTCCTCGAGAGCATCGTCGTCGTTGTCGTCGTCGTCAGGAACAGGCGCTTGTTGATATTGCCTCCCAGTGTGGCATTAATTGGGGCTACTCCACTTGGATAAAGCCATACCTGCTGGAGCTCCCATCGGGATATGATTATACCCAAAAAGCAAGCAACAAATAAGACTGACGGGGTAATTCCAGAAAGGTGATTTTTCAAATGGGATGCCATTCAGATTAGTTTTACGTCTTAGAGATCTGGATGATAGTTTACTAGTTGGGACCAACTACTTATAAGTAGAAAACAGATAAGTTCGATTTCGATTCATTAATAATTTATATTAGATAATAAGTTGGGAGCCTACCAATTTACTTTTTAAATCTGTGAAGGTTGAAATTTCGATAATAATCATTGATTTTGAAAAGAACATTTCATAGCTGGCAGAAGTATTCTTCCCTAGCAAAGAATTCTGTTTGTACTTAAGATTTGAGAAGAAATATATATAGATCGTGTAAGAGTTCAACTTAGAAAAGCATAGAAAAAGTTTTTAAGCTATATTCAAAATTTCGCAAAACGTCAAGCAAACAAAGCAAAATATAGTACAAAGGCATCTGGTTGATTCAGTGGTACAGCAACTTTTGCCGAACGGAATATTCCGCCTTATAAAATTCCGTTAGTTTACTTTACCTGGCAACTTCAGAAGCTCATAGTCCAAAAATAAGTCGATTTGCCCCACTGTATGTGTAAGCGGTTTGATTGTCATGGCAATTCGAAAGCATTTGTCGGTCGCTCGCCACCCACTCCACATCGACCACATCCCCCACATTTGGACGGAGGCAACTCGACGCAGACACAGAATTCCACATCGCAGCGAAGTCCTGGCAAATACCATTCACAGTCCCCGCCCGCTCCTCATCCGGTGAGCTAGTAGAGCAGCAACATCGGCAACGACGGAGGACAACAGCAAGGGGCGGAATGGCAGAGGCATGGCAGCAACATCAGCCACTTGCCACATTTGGCTTTCTGCCAGGACCAGACTCCAGGACTCGAGCGGTGGGCGGGGAACTCAGGCGGGGTGGGTGTGGCAGCCCGACGGCAACAACAAGTACGTTCCACACAGCAGCAGTAACGACTGTGCCAGCAGCAGGAGCAGCAACTAAAAATGCGACGTGCGAGATTATCGTGTCGCTTGTTGGTCGTCCCCGTCCATAGTCCGTAGTCCTTCGTCCCTCGTCTCTCGTGCTTCATTCTTCGCCCCCTAATACGTAGTCCGTACTCCCAGTGGCAGTGCCACACAGACACACACAAACTGTACGGCTGTTGGTATTTCTGTGGCTGCGCACAAGCTCCCCTGCCACTGCCACTCCGGCTATCCTGGCACCCCAAGTCCTGGCCACCACCGCTTCGCCCCTTCGACGGCGACACCATCACCAGCAGACGGCACAACTTGCTGCCGCTGACGGAGGCAACTGCTGACTGCTACTTATGGCGCTGATGATGGCCCAATGACAACAACAGCGCAAGCATATTAACGCCTGCGGACTGGGTGATACCTATGTATATAATCAAGGAGAACGTGCAGTCTATACAGTTCCTGTTGCATAAACATGTCTATCTAATAACTTAGCAATTTTCCCATGCGATTTATATACCGAAAACATTCCATACATATTCTAAACTTAGCAATCATGGATACCCATATGCCCAACAAAATTCCCAGTAGTCGAGCTCAGCCAGAAAGCATGCAGCGTGCGCACGCGAGGATAACGACTCGACTCAACTCGACTCGACTCTGCTCGACTCGAGGACGAGGACGAGGACGAGGACGAGGACGACAACCAGCTCGACAGAGTGTGCGTGGGCGGGACGAGCGAGTGGGAGGAGGTCATGCCATGATGTGGACAAGGATATGGATGTGGTGTGGGTGGGTGTGGGAGTGGGTGAACTGTGTGCGACTAATTGGGTGAGAGAATGTGGGTGCTTAAATTGGTTTCGTGCTTTCGTGTGACGCGTGCGGAGGCGTGTAAAGCCCGGCGTGTTGCTGTGTAAGTGTGCTGAGGCTGAGGGTGTGTGCGTGCCCACGAGTATGTGTAAGTGTGCAGGCGACAGGCTGCTCTGCGGGTCCTTCAGCCCCTGCCATCCCCCCTCTATCCACTCTGTTGTTGCTGTTGGCATGAATGCTTGATGGCGTGACGGCAGCCGGTTGTTGCCAGCAATCGAAACGAACTCGATGGAAGGATGTGTTCCTCCTTTTCCTGCAGACCGAATCCAGAAATACCCAATCCCGGCTAGGCCAAGTGGTAAAGCTACGAGGATCACTTACGGCCATATACTACAAGGTTTTCAAATTCAAACCATATATTCCGGGTGTGTAGCTAATATATCAATGTTTAAATTACGTATATTGCCAAACCATAATAATAAAATATTTGTATTGCTGTTACTTACTGATATCTACAACAATTTGGAGGCACACGACCTTCGACAACAGCCTACTGGACTCCCAATGAGGGTACGCAAACACAATTTACCCCGCCTGTATGTGGATTTTATTTTTGCGTGCTCTTCCAGCACAGCAATGTCCCGGCTCACAATTTCAGCTCTGTACTTTGGATTTGTGAGCTCGTCCGTGCAAGGACTTCTCTCAGCCAGGACATCAGGACGTGGTCGTTACCCGCTGGCGCAGCTGGTTTACGATCCCTACTGAACTCGAAGCCGTTAGAGCGCCGAGGCTCTCCGCGAGGCGACACTGCTCCTCCAGGATTCGTCGAGCACACGGTTGTCCTGGATCAGAATGATCGTGTGCTCGTTCTCGGTGGCCACCATCGTCTCCTGGCGGCGGGTGCGCAGCCGCACGTAACTCAGCTCGTCCCCATTCTCCAAATCCTGCACCATGGATCGGGCCAGAATCACCAGTGGCCTCATCCGATCGGCGTATATGCGGGCCACATTCGCTGGCAAATTGGTCCGCACCGGAACTCCATTGCCATCGATCAGGATTGCCCCCGTCACGCCTGGCAGCTGAACCAGCCGATCGAAGGTCATCTGCACAGTGTTTGACGCCATGGCTTCCAAGAGCGGAAGTGGATCCCTATTTGGGTGAACTATAGGGCGGGGGCTGTATTTGTAGGTCTGGATGTAGGTGACTTAAAGCAAACACACAGATATTTCGATCTCTGTTTCAAAGATCAAGTGGGAAGTGATTTATTGAACTG
Organism: Drosophila melanogaster; assembly: GCF_000001215.4. Lineage (NCBI taxonomy): Eukaryota > Metazoa > Arthropoda > Insecta > Diptera > Drosophilidae > Drosophila > Drosophila melanogaster. The sequence goes on along the minus strand of NT_033779.5, from coordinate 19,010,846 downwards.
ATTATTCAATATGTAAGTCTTAACTAGATAAGATACAAATATTAGAAGCTATTATTTAGTCAAAACTATGTTACATTGGCATATATCTATAACAATAATTTGCTATCAAGCAAATGGTTCAAAATACAGACTGAACCTTATGGATAATAAAATATAAAATCCTAATCCTGCCTTAAATTTTATGTCCTGCTAACGATCCATATCACGTAAGCTACCACAGGGAGATGATTTAAGTCAATCCTATAATAGAACCTTTTACTATATGTGGGAGACCAGTAGCCACACAGATCGATGAGCATTTCGCAACTTCATCATCGCAGCGACTTGGACTTAATTTCGCGGGGGAAGTTCAGAGCTCCCCCGTGGCTATTGGCAAGGAGATCCCAGCATCCCAGCTTCCCAGCAGCCAAGCATCCAACCATCAAGACAGCCGGCTAGTGAAAGAATTTCCGGACTCTATGTCAAAGGTTGAATCTTATTTGTGCAGCAGCACGCGTCGCCAGGGGAATGGAAATGATAGGACAGTGGAGGTGGAGGATGTAACGACCCAGACGAGGCGCCACCACCCACGGTGGTGCAGGCGGCAATCATTCCTGACAGCATGCGGCCACGTAAATGGCGTTGAATTACAGCCCGACAATCGAAGTGTTGAAGTCCCGAACTGAAAAGTTCACTCCTGCCCGTCCGGCAGCGGCAGCAGCAGCAGCCTGTGCATCATTCATAAGCCGGCCCAGGCCACAGATTGTCTGGAAGCGAGTCGAGTGCGCACGCACGCAACGAGCCGATGATGATGAGCTCAGGACTCCCAAACAGGCAACTTTATGACTGTGGGCCATGGGTTGGCATTGGGTTGTGGTGTCGTCACGTGCCGGTAGCCGTCTGCGACTGACTCTGACTCCGGATGTGGATGCGGATGAGGATGCGGATGAGGATGCTCCGTGCCGCCCTCCTTGGAGCTCCCTAATCCACGTTGTATAATTCATTTGGCGTTGCCGACCCGTTCGCCGTGCGGAACTATTTATTCAATAATTCGACGTAAAAGCTTGACACAGCAATCCGGGGTTGTGAGCCGTCACAAAGCAACTGGGTCTCTTCCAATCACGCAGTTGTAGATACCTTAATGCCCACACCCACTGTTTAGTGTTTTAAGCTCTATCACAAATAGATTTTAAATAAAACACATGCTATAGTTCAACACTTTGGGTGCTTGGCCAACATTTAAAGGTTCAAAGAGCTAAAGCATAGAATCATATTAAGATTGTTGGCATTGCATATGTTTCGCATCAATAAACGCCGTGCCATCTAATTTTAGCTTAGATTGTTGCTCGACGCATTATCACGATTTAAAAAAATTTAAATTCACGCACGCATACAATCTTCAAGAAGGTTGGCAACTACAAATATTCGAAGTCGAAAACGGCGTTACCAATCGTCATAACTTTGGAGGTTGTACTGGCTAAAAGATAGTTTCGGTGCGTGTCCACGCTAATTGTGGATTGTGTACACGCTAATTGGTATTTTAACCCTATTTGTATTAATTGGTGGTATTTTCTCGCATCCCCCCGTCGGTCACACCAACACAAACGTGGTACCCATTTCCGCCTGTTCTTCCTCTTTCTTTTGCCATTGTCAGCCGACGAAGGTGGGTGTTTTAATTTTTCATCCGGCTCCACAGAATCACTCGACTAACTAATTTCTATCGCCTGCAGTGCTTTAACCCAAACTATCAACATGGTGGCCGTTAAGAAACAAAAGAAGGCTCTGGAGAGCACCAACGCCCGTCTGGCGCTGGTGATGAAGTCCGGCAAATACTGCCTGGGCTACAAGCAGACCTTGAAGACCCTGCGCCAGGGCAAGGCCAAACTGGTGCTCATCGCCAGCAACACGCCCGCCCTGAGGTGAGATGCCCATGCGTCTGCTGCTAAGCAGTAGGTTTCCACTGTGCCCAAGTGACCACGTTTTTGATGGAACCATATGGAGTCTGCCCTTAAAGCTGACTGAGAAGTATGATTCCGAGTAGTGGAGCAGTGCAATCAATCAATCTCAAGCTTCGGGACTGGTTCGCTTTAGTCTACGGCGCTTCCAAATGGTTCCTCCAACAACGGGCATGCACATCACTTGGGGTAAGAAGCCGGCATATAAACACCTAGCTGTAGTCTACTGCCCATAATGATGATCCTATTGATTCCGAATGCCTTGACGAATCCTTTTTATACTAGAGACTCTTTCTGACGCTCGAACCAATGGCTCATCTGTTCCAAGCGCCTTTATATCGGTACTAACATGTGCTCTTCACATTGCAGGAAGTCCGAGATCGAGTACTACGCTATGCTGGCCAAGACTGAAGTCCAGCACTACAGCGGCACCAACATCGAGCTGGGCACCGCCTGTGGTAAATACTTCCGCGTGTGCACCCTGTCCATCACCGATCCTGGAGATTCGGACATCATCCGCTCGCTGGAGACGGCCTAAACATTTATTTTTAATCGAACAAGACGACACAATAAAGTTTTGTATGAGCAGAGATAAAGTTTAAAATAAAAACACTATTGTTTTGGTAAATTCAGTGAAAGCAATGTTGGGATTATCATCAAAAGATTTGGCACGTGATTCTTGTTGTTTAAGTAGCATTTTATTTAAAAGAAAACATTGTCATTTTGCTTTACTCCCTTAAGTACAAACGTTTTGTATTCTATAAAACTGAATCTATGACCACGAAATTCCCTTTCCATTACAATTGGGCCCAATATACATTACGTAGACAAACACATTAATATGATAAAAATGTTAGCTTCAAATATGGTTTTGTTTGGTCTAAAATAGAAGGAAAAGTTAGTTTATTAATGAAATTTTCGACTTTAGTACTTACATTCTCTGCAACTTTCAGTAGATGATCAAAGCTGGCCTTTCCCGTCTGCATAACCATTCCATGGAACACTTTAGCCTTTGACGCGGTCAACAGCTCATATGGAGAACCGAACTCGACGACGTGACCAGCATCCATCACCAAAACTTTGTCGGAGTCCATAATGGTGTTTAGACGATGAGCTATCGTGAGTACTGTGCAGTCCTTGAATTTGTTTCGAATGGTGGCCTGAATCAGGGCGTCCGTCTGAGGATCCACATTTGCCGTTGCCTCGTCCATAACTAGGATTCTATTCTCGCGCAGAATGGCCCTTGCCAAGCAGACTAACTGGCGTTGGCCTACGCTAAAGTTGGTCCCGCCCTCAGATATGATGCTCTGCAGACCCGAAGGCAACTCCGAAATTTCCTCCTTGAGGTGGACGTCCTCGAGGGCCTTCCAAAGCTTATCATCGGGATATTGCTCGAAGGGATCCAAGTTGTATCGCATTGTGCCGGAGAACAGAACGGGTTCCTGTGGAATAATGGATATCTTGCTACGTAAATCGTGCAGACCGATATCATTTGTGTCCAGACTGTCGATGAGTATTGCTCCATCGTTGTAGGATAGTCTGAAAAGTGCATTGATAAGGGACGACTTTCCCGCACCTGTGCGTCCTACGATGCCCACTTTCTCCATGGGCTGAATCGTGAAGCTCAGTCCCTTCAGCACACAAGGCGAATTGGTATCGGGCTCATATCTCAGGCTCAAGTCCTTGGTCACCAATTTTCCTTCTTTGGGCCAACTCTTCGGAGGTTGCTTTTCCGCAGGCGAATTAAAATCCCCTTCAGGATCCAGATCTTTGTATTCTAAGACTCGCTCCACTGAGGTCATTGCGTTCTCCAGCTCCGCAGACTGACGCATGCCCCACTGCACCATTCCTGTCATACCCAGTGCTTGGGTAATTGCCAGACCTATCTGGCCAGCATTGTGCAGAGGAGGATTGAAGAAGTTGTGCAGTATCACCGATATCACGTACGCCACACAGAAAAGATCTAGGTAATAGCCGAAGGCACGACTGGTAGAAACAAAGGTGTAGTAGCCGGAGCTGTGCAGATCCTGGTAGTTGTCATACTGGCCGATCAGAGTTTGCTGGGCGCCCATCGCCCGGATTGTGGGAAGTCCAACAAGAGTGGCACTGAAGTGCGAGTACATCGGCGACCGAGCCACGGCCTCCAAGCGCTTCACATCTCTCGACGTCTTCAGGTAAAAATCGCGCCAATAGTAAAATGCTAACATCATTGCAAAGGTGTTGATCAAGTACCACGGGTTGGTCACGCACAGCACGCAGATGATGCCCGTCAGGGTGAGGAAGATCTGTATACAATCCAACATAACGGCGGGCATCACCTCATCCACCTGACCCAGGTCATTGGCGAATCGATTGAGGATCCGACCGGAGGGATTGGTGTGAAAAAAGTACAAAGCCGTGCGTGATAAGCCCTGGAACATGGTGTTGTGCAGCTCAGTGGAGGAGTGCATGGTGATGTTGAAGAAAAGCAGAGTTCGGAGCAAAGCACAAATGACCAGGCCCACATTAATGGCAGTGAAGTAGTAGATATCCAGCGTTGATGAAGAAGCTGTGTTCTTAACCCTATTAAAAAAGAGTTCCATTTAGAAATATAAATATTTTCAGATTTTTCAAACACTTACCAGTAGGAAAGAAAATAGTCCCCGCCAGACGCCAGAATCTGAGTGCCAATACACAGCATTATCAGGACAACAAAAACCAGGACGCCGCAGCCTGCGCCAAAGTATTTCTTGTACATGGACAAGCCAATTTGACCACCACTGCGCGACTCCTGCGACGACACCGCACTGGGCTTTGGTTTCTCCTTTTCCACCATGGATTCTAGCGAGGATGAGCTTCCATTGGAACTTTTAGTGCTTAAAGCGCTACTCTGGCGGGAAAGGTTCGGCGACGTTATGATCTCATCCCCTCCCCCGCTGTTCTGGGTACTTTCCACCAAGAGCTGGGCAAAGTCCTGCCCGCTCTTGAGCATCTCCTCGTAAGTCCCGCACGCCGAGACGTGACCCTTGTCCATGATAACAATTAGATCGGCGTCCTCCAGAAACTGCAGCTGATGGGTGACAAGTATCACCAGCTGTTTGCCCAGGAAGCCGCGCATGCATTCATCGAACAGGTGCCTACCCACATGAGTGTCCACTGCGCTGAGAGGATCGTCCAAAAGGTATACATCCGCCCTGCGGTAAACAGCTCTGGCCAAACATATTCTCGCTCGCTGTCCACCGGACAGTGAAGCTCCGCGCTCGCCCACGATTGTCCCATCACCGTGCAACAACTCCAAATCCCGCTCCAGGGCACACCGCTTGAGCACAGTTCGATAGCGCTGCTTGTCCATGGGCAAGCCAAATAGAATGTTGTCGCGAACAGATGCATTGAAAAGCCAGGGCTCCTGGGAGGCGTAGGAATACTTTCCCGAGACTTGTACCGATCCAGATTCAGGCGGCAGCTCTCCTAGAATAGCCTGAATGAGGCTTGATTTGCCCGATCCCACGGGTCCAATCACAGCTACCAATTGGCCGCGCCGCAGCGACATATTGACGTTGTTTAAGACAAGATCGTGTTGCTCCTGGCCCCAGCGTGCTCTCAAGGCTTTGATTTCCACTAAGGTATCTGGTTCCTTGCCAATGCCAACGGGATAAGACCTCTTCTCCACTTCTTTCAGTAAATGTTGCTCCTCTTCGGCTTTTTCGTCCCTTCGCTCCGACATATCTATTACATTTGCCTCCTCCCGCATCATAAAATTAGTTATACGACGCATTGAGACCAACAGTTCAGCGAACTGCGACATTCCACTCGGAAAGAACTTGCTCACAGTACGCCTAAGGATGTTGTAGAAGGCGGTGACGCAGAAGGCGCGCTCTGCCGTCAGTTCGCCTCCGCCCAGGACGAATCCCAGAAGGCTCACAAAGATGGCTATGCGACCCAGGGTTATCTCGAAGGAGAGCAGGATGCCGCGCAAAAGGTTCATCTGGCGAATGGAGCTCATCTCGCTGCGCCGCATCTGCCCTATAAGTTTACCAAATGGACGCTCCCAGGTGTACATCTTGATAACCTGGATGCCCGAGATGATTTCGTTCATCATGCGTACTCGCTGATCCGTCCTGAGTGCCGTCTGCAGCCGCAGCTTTGATGTTACGCGGCTTAAGTAGGTTTGCAGTGGTAGATAGAGTACTAGGATGCTGATTCCGTAGAAGGAAGCCATTCCAATCTGTTCGTACAGGAAGTAGGAGGCAATCAGCAGCTCCAATGGCCCCAGCCACAGAAAGTGAAAATGGATAAGACATCGATCGAAGCGGTTAAGATCGTTGGAGAGCAAGTTAACCACCTGTCCGGTTGTGGTGCCTCCCAGCGAAGTGCGACTGAGCCGCAGGGCTTTTCGGTATATAGCGCTACTTACTGCCACCCGCATTTTCATGGCCAAGTGCTGCAAGAATTTAGAGAGAACACAATTACATTCAAGTTGACTTCAGTATTAAGTTACTGAACTTACCATCATTCCCATCATGTATGGGTGGGTTAGAAGAACGCTGGCCAAGATACAGGCTATAAGGAGCACAGCGTAAATTTGGGCATTGTAGCTATGGCCGTTTCCATGCTCGCTGAACTCCGATATGAGTCCGGCCAGAAGAAGCGGCACAGTGGCCCTGAAATAAATCAAATTAATCCGAATAAATTATAAGTGACACATTGACTGATAAAGTCCACGACTCTTACCTGGTTCCCAGTTCCAAGGCGGCAATTGTTATACCGGACATAATGAGCCTCCAGCCGAAGACGCGTCCGATGACCCGCAGGACACTTGGTTTACGGCCGGAATCACCTTTTCGGCGGCACCGAGCCACCTCGTCCTCCCATCCCTGGAAGAACTCATCGCCCAGGCTCGCTGCTTCATGCTCATTCAGCGTTTTGTACAGATCCGTGGGCTGAAGCGTCTGTTTGCGACCCTTGAACAGAATGGGCAGGGCAAAGCTGGAATAGGAAAGTAATTGTGTAAATTGTTTTCGCAACTGTGGCTAGCTTTGAATTATGCTACGAACAATATGTGGTATCCGATAACGGTTGTCTTCGGATGTCACTTCTCAGCGGCAGTTGAAAAGAACATTCATAGGTGAGTACATATGTATGTACGCATGTGCTCAAAGGAAACACTTCTTAGCGGTAGGATGAAACGTGAGCGTACCAGAACATGAGCGAGGATAGGATACCTGCCGACTCGCGGGGATTGGGTGGAAGTTTACTGGCCTGCATGGTTATGTAAATGTGCAGGCAATTTCACAAGTTCTCATAAACAAAAGACGCGGAATTCAGTTCTTATTTATCAGCAATTCATCACTCATAAGCGTGCACTGTATGTAGGCAGCAACATAAGACGCGAATTTCATCAACTATCGACAGATGCTGAATCTCAATTTCGCAATATGATAACAACTGACAACGGAAAACTTTCCATTCGGACGAATCGCAAAACACAACAAATCACTTGAGCCGTCCACGACGCCCCGCTTTTCCAATCATTCTGTTCAATGGTAGCGAATGGCAAGCGCTTCGATGCCAAATCGAATGCCCGTTGAGCGCCGAATCAGCTGTTCGACCGGCTGACGCAAGGGCCGTGCGTGTGTGTGTGCAAAAGCGCGCCGATTTAGATACACACACACAGGTATGTATGTTTACTTACATGGTCACTTCAGCCTTCAGAGCATTAGAGTGGACCACTCAAAGATAAGATAACGGCTTTCTAATTTATTTCCCATCCTATCGTAGCCCTTTTTACACTGTCCTATGCTATTGTATTTATTGTGTTGAAAATGTATTATATTTTAAATAAAAATATAGTATTACATATTATTTATACTAATGTAATTCATGTTTGCTAAATTAAAAAAAATTTAATTTTAGGCACCTTTTTGAAACATTAGGGTGGAGTTCGGACCGATATGTCATTAGTCATGTAATAAAGTGTAATTACTTTGTTTATTTATCTTTTTATGTATCGACTTCAATTTAGATATCACATTCTACTATCTAGAAATTTTATTAATATTATATTGACAACGGTTGCACCTTCCAGGTGTATCAGCAATACATTTTTACCTATTCTCTTGAAGTTTAGTGCAATAAATTATTTTCAATTTAAATGATTGGCTTTCTAAGCTTGCCCCACCACAAATGGAAATTCCATAGATATCTTATTCATCATATCACTAAATGAGGAAAACCTCATTAAGTCTACAAGTACTACTCTTGTCCTTATCGCGCCTGTCAGCTGTGATAACACGTACTCATGTACACATCTAATAAATATAATTTCTATAACGTATTCCAATATTGCAGCTATGATCAAAACAATAGGGTTTTTATATATATTTAATGTGCAAAAAATCAATTTCCGAACTGAAAGTGTGAAAGCTTCAATGGAGTAATATTGGGGAGATATTAATTATTCATTAGCGATTTCGGCTCGTCAAGAGGGAAGCATAAGGCTCGGTTTTTCAGATTTTTCGAATTCCTAAAAAAGGAAATTTTATAAATATATGTATGAATTCGTTTACAGATGCCTACTCTTACCCGTTGAGAAATCTTCAGGAGAGTGTCGTATGTTGCCTGACCCGTCTGCTTGACCAGGTCTTGGAAGGCATTAGTATCATCGGCAGTTAAAAGCTCATAGGGCGTCCCGAATTCCACAACTCTTCCAGCATCCATCACCAGTACACGGTCCGAGTCCATGATGGTGTGCAATCTATGGGCCACGGTAAGGACGGTGCACTCCCTGAACTTGTTTCGAATTGTGGCTTGGATCAGAGCGTCCGTCTGGGGATCCACATTGGCCGTCGCCTCGTCCATCACAAGTATTCTGTTGTCGCGCAGAATAGCTCGTGCCAGGCACACCAATTGGCGCTGGCCCACGCTAAAGTTGGAGCCACCCTCTGTGATTTTGGTCTCCAGGCCAGTGGCCACACTGGCCACCACATCCTTGAGTTCCACCTCCTCCAGCGCGCACCACAGCCTGTCATCGCTATACTCGTCGAAGGGATCCAAGTTGTGTCGCACTGTGCCGGAGAACAGAACTGGTTCCTGGGGTATGATTGAGATCTTGCTGCGCAGGTCATGTAGACCCATATCATTGGTATCCTTATCGTCTATGCGCACAGATCCATCGTTGTAGGACAGGCGGAATAGAGCGTTAATCAGCGAGGATTTGCCGGCTCCGGTTCGTCCCACGATGCCAACCTTTTCCTTGGGCTTTATTACAAAACTGAGGGACTTTAGAACGCTTTCCGATTTCAGATACGGCTCGTAACGCAGACTCAGCTCTACAAATTCTATTTTTCCTTGCTCTGGCCAAGATTCATGTGGTTTTTTGTCAGCCGTGGCTTCCAGTGGTCCCTCTGGCTCTATTTCCTCGTATTCAATCATCCGCTCCACGGAAATCATTGTGTTTTCCAACTCTGCCGACTGGCGGACAGTCCACTGAACCGTGCCCGTCAAGCCCATGGCCTTGAATAAATGGAAATTATATTAAAAATCAGACATATGTGAATGTGCTTCCGGTCGTATACCTGTGTTATAGCCAGGCCAACATCGGCTGCACTAGATGGTGGAAAGATGAAGAAGGACAGCGTGATCATCGCTATAAAGAGCACACAGAATATATCCATCCAATAGGCGAAGGCTCGCGAGGTGCTAATGAACATGTAGGAGGCGGAACTGTGCATATCTTGGTAGCCATCGAATTCCGCCTCCAGAATGCTTCCGGCCCCAAATGCACGAATGGTGGAAAGGCCATTAAGAGAAGCAGCGAAATGTGAGTAAACCGGAGATCGAGCTGTCAAAAGTTAAGAAAGTTTTAGCCAAGTGGTAATTAGTTGGTCATTAGGCACTTACTACTGGCCTCCAAGCGTTTTACATCCAGCGAAGTTTTGAGATAAAAGGAACGCAGGTAGTATATAACTATTCCAAAAGCCAGTGCTGGTATGAGAAAGAGGGGATTGACAATGGCTATGACAATAATATTGCCGCCAAACAGGAGAAAGTCTTGGATGACGGTCATTATTATGGTGGGCAGCATCTCATCCACTTGACCCATGTCCTTAGAGAACCGATTAAGGATACTTCCCGCAGGGTTCTTGTTGAAAAAGTACATGGAAGCTCTGGAGATCCCTCGAAACATTGAGTTATGCAACTGGATAGAGGCCCTCATTGCCAAGTTGAAGAACAGAAAGGATCGTTTTATGGTCACCATAATGGATAGCACTGTAATCAACATATATATGTACGCAGCGTGCATTTCGAAGTCCGCATCCTTAGCATCTGTTGTGTAGTTATGAGCTACCATTTTCTCATTTCTTGAGACCCTAAAAGCATAGGGATTACGAATTTTAAATGATTTCGAAAGTGACAAAGTAAACGACACCTTACCATGGGGACAGAAAGTAATCTCCAAGAGAGGCTAGGCCCTGGGAGCACACGAAAAAGGTCATTACCACAGAAAAGGAGAGGAATCCGCCTCCTGCCCTAAAATAATCGACGTACACTCCTAAGCCGTTGCGACCCAGTTGCTGCCGCTGTAGGTTAATCTTTTGTTCCTCCCCTACATCCTCTGGACAGGATTCCGCATGGGAGAGTACAGATTTCACACTGCTGCGCCGTTGGTCCGTGATACTGGAGGTTCTTGATCGGTCCTCCGCCGCCTCATTGTCATTGACAGGATCATCCAGCACGATGCCAAAGTCTAAACCCGATTTGTGAAGCGACTCATACGTTCCCACAGCCTTTACCTTGCCCATTTCCATGATCACAATCTGGTCGGCCTGCTGCAGGAACTGCAACTGATGGGTGACCAGGATGACAATCTTATCTCGCAGATGGCCACGCAAGCACTCTTCGAAGAGTCGACGGGCCACGCTGGAGTCTACGGCACTCAGAGGATCATCCAGCAGATAGATGGACGCATCCCGATAAACAGATCTTGCCAAGCTGATTCTCGCCTTTTGGCCACCCGAGAGCGATGCTCCGCGATCTCCCAATATGGTTTTATCCTTCAAGGGAAGTAGCTCAAAATCTCGTTCCAACGCGCATTTCCTCACCACTAAATCGTATCGCCGACGATCCATTGGCTGACCAAAAAGAATATTCTGACGCACGGTGCCGGAGAAAAGCCACGGCTCTTGCGAGGCATATGACATCGATCCAGTAACCTCGATCTCTCCCGACTCGACACGCAGTTCACCCAAAATGGCTTGTATCAGACTGGATTTTCCGGAGCCGGTGTGACCCACAATGGCGACCAATGCACCAGCGTGGACCTGCAGATTTACCCCACTTAGCGTGTAATCGGGCGAGTTCGTGGTCCACTTGGCTTTTAGTTCACTTATGGATACGCAATCTTCCGAATTGTGTGGAGGCTTCTCGGGAGCACGCATTGGTGTGGGAGTCACTAAGAGTTTTTCCCTGGCCTCCTGAAGATCTTCCTCAGCCCCGTTGGAAACTACATTTTCATCCTTCGCCACTACCTCGCCGGATAGCAAAAGCTTCTGAACCCGCTTAATGGACACGAGGGTTTCTGCAGTTTGCGTCACACCCACTGAAAAATATGCTGTCATGTTGGTGCGTACAACATTGTAATAGGCTGTGATGAGAAAGGCCACTTCCGCTGTAAGGAACCTGCCCATTAGCACAAATCCTACCAAACTCAGGAATATGGATACTGGAGTCAGGAATCTGTTGAAGGACCAAATGAGGCATTTCGCATAGGCCACGTGCCGGATGGAGTTGATCTCCTTGTGGCGGGCATGGGCCACCATTTTCTCAAACGGCAGCTCCCAAGCGTACATTTTAATCACCTGAATGCCAGCGATGATCTCGGTCATTATCCGCATCCGTTTGTCCGACCGGATAGCTGTCTTCAGTCGCAGCCCAGAGATCTTTTTGCCCAAATACATTTGAAGGGGTATGAAGAGCAGTATAAAGGTCATGCCAAACACGGCAGCGATTCCAATCTATTAAACAAACTAAGGTTTTTACATATCCCATATGAATTTCTCGGACCCCACCTCTTGGTACATCAAATAGGTTACCATTAGCGCTTGCAGTGGGGCCAACCAAAGATAGTGGGTAAACTGAATAAAGGTGTCCATTCTGCCAAGGTCATTGGAAATTAAATTGATTATATGTCCGGTAGATATTTCGCCCAGGTCTGTTTTGGTCAATCGAAGGCATTTCCGGTAGATCATGCTGCTCACACCCACTCGAATCTTAAGGCCTGCAGTTTACGGATTAGAAAACTAATTTACAAAACGCTTTGAGCAACATCAATAAGTAAGGAACACACCCAGGTGAGTCACGGCGAATGAGTACGGGTTCATAAGGATCACTTTGAGTGCAGAGCCTAAAATCACTCCGCCCGCGTAGGCATATGCCACTCCATTGGATGTTGGGCTAGGATTGGAAAAGCTGGATATAAGCTTCATGAGAAACATGGGCTGCACCGTGAGTATAACCTCCAGGCAGAAGAGAACCAATCCGAGGAAGACGAAGTACCGACCAAAAACACGAAAGAGTACTCTGAGCAAACTGGCGTTCTTCTTGTTGGTCTCCAGTTCATTCGCCCAGGAAGAGCATAATTTGTTGCCGAGCGACTCTTTGCACAAAATAGAGATATGAGGATGTATATATGAAAATATTATTATATATACACCAAAAACACTTACCGGCCCTATGCTCTTTCAAGGCCCTGTAAAGGTCCTTTGCACCCAATGTGACCTTTTGCCCCTTAATAAAAGTGGGAATGGTATACCTGAATTATTTGAAAAAATTGTTCACACTTGAAAAATATGTTGGCGTCGCACGTTTGCACTATCTTACCAAAAGGATAACGCAGAAAAAATATTCGATCGTTCTCGAGGATTCTCCGGGAGATCTTCATTCTTAAAGGACTGCATTTTATTACGATTACTACGTTATGTTTCGCTACATAACAAATATTATGCAAGTGAAACAATCCAGACAGCAAGAAATAAATTTGAATTAATGATTTTCTAATCAATAAGTAATTAGCCATTAAACAGCTTGTCTAAAATGGGACAGAATACGATTGTCGAGCTACCCGACTATCAGATACCTGCTACTCAGGTAAAATTTATTCCACACGCCTTCAACGTCACTGGCACTTTAAAATCTTGAACTTCTACTATAATATAATGACCAGCATTTTTGGTCTTCTGCAAAGAAGTCGTTACCAAGAATCTAAAGCTTTTTGTAATTTGTTGACGTAGGTTTCCGAGATCTCGACGCTTATATGGACAGACATAGTCGGATCGAATGATCAAAAATATTTATACCTTCTAGGCTTGAAGTCACTTGCACTTTTCAACGTATAACATGCTTTCCAACGAACTAATTTATTAAATTGCAATGCCAGAAATTCAACTAAACAGCAATACGTCCGCGCGTAGAAAAGATCTTAAAGGTACTGAGTGTGAGCAACATGATTAGCTCTCGGTGCTAAATTCGCCGGAGATAACCCAGATTAGATTTCGGTTATATTTTTTGAAGATAATGGCTTTATGTTGAATACCAGTCTGGTTCAAAAAAACCTTAAATGATATGCTAAAGATAAAAAGATATAAAAGTATGTACTTACTATTTGTACTTTGTTTTATTGAATCATTTTGTCTAGACTTCAACTTAAACCTTAATAACATAAAACACCGGCATGTGCAGAATTTAAGAAGTCGCCCAAATACAATAAATAATAATAATTTTTATTAAGACACTGAGAGAAAAATTAAGTTTCGATATTAAATTAGGAACGAACGATAAAAAAAAAAAAAACTTAAAAGCAAACACATAAGTTCAAGAACGAGTAACCGAAATTATAAACTTGAGAACGAACGTTCACATATAAACAAAAGTCTCACTTCAATCCTCAAGTATCGTTAAGATATATGACTTGTAGTTAAGGCACATTGTTTATATGTTATTAGCCAGAAAATTGGGCAATACAGCTTTACATATATAATTGTACACTTTCCTCGTAGAATATAAGGGTTAAAAACTATGAAACAAGAAAGTGTTTTTGACCCTACAAATGTGTATTTATTCAATTAAATCTGGGTATCTGATAGGAATTGAGTTCTTTCTTGTTAGTTCAAATTACATTATTTTTTTTATCAATGGAACTATAGTCAATCCATAATCAAATGGAAAGTTTGTCGAACCTGTAAAATCTGGAAATTGAGATTATTCATGCAGTTTTTGGTGGCGCCTTTTATTTTTATACCCTTGCAAATGGTACATTGATTTCATTCAGATTCGTATATTCAACAGTAGAGTCGATACAGTCATGTTTGTCTTCGTTCAATTTCAGTTAGTATACATATAGGTTGGACCACTATATCATATTGCTGTTATAGGGATAATCGAAAAATAATGGTAAGTATTAATATATGTATGAGATATACAACAGTTTTTGACCATATTTTAATTTGATGAAAATCAAAAGAAAATATATCATATAACTGCCGTACAGCCAAGGCAAACCAAATTTTAATTAAAGTATTTAATTATCGTTATAATTGTGTTCAATTATCCGCCGGCTAGATCGGAAACAGGAAGTTACTGTTGATGTATATTCGTTTAAGGAAATACGGTAAGAACGTTGGCAGCATGGGTTAATTTTTCAGCTTTTGCAAAAGCTCCAAAGTAAATGCAGGCTTGTGGTAACTATCATCGCATGTGAACAGCGTTGTACACACACACACTTGCACATTTACACCTGGGTATTGAAGTTATCAGCTAAAAGAGAACTGACTTCCTCCGATTGTACATATATATATATATATATATATATATGTATACAAACATATATATGTGTGTAGAGCAGATAACCACTGCATGCGGAGAAGAGCTTGGCAGGTGTTAGTGAGTTCAGGTGAAATTGATTATGCGAATGGGGGTAAAAAAAATATGGCCAAACAGTGAGGGAGCCAGTTAAAAAACGGTGGTCGATCCAGCCGGTCCGACATTTCAGTTGAGAAGCCAGAAAGAATAGAAAACCGAGAGCCATGAGAGAATACAGCCTGTGTATGATTGTGATAGCAGCTTTCATTGCCAGCCAGCTGGACAGCACCTCAGCCCTCCGTAGGTTACCACATTTTGGATGAGTTTTTTCAAATGACTTACTTCAAATTATTATTGCCATTGCAGAGTGCTATTCGTGCACATCGACGACGAATGACACTGGAAATTGTTTAACGAGTCCATCTACTCAAACTTCTATAGAGTGTGATAATGAATGCTATACTCTTATTAACGCAGGTGGGTTTGTATGACTCATGACCGACTATTTCATATTCTTAGACGGGGGTAGTGGCCCTCTTATCGATCAGTGCAACCAAAGGTGATAAGCGATTATCTCTTTTTCTTTTTGATAGCTATTGATCCTTGTTTTCTTTTCTAATTTCGTGCGGATCGAAAAAGGTTTATGATGTTGTGACTCATTTGGCAGTTACTGCACTACCTGGCTTTTTCGTGTTGTTGTCTAAGATTTAAATATTGCGTATAATTTGATTTAATAACGAAGAGAACGCTAAAGTGGAGTCACTCGACCATCAGATACCTCTTTATTCAGCTTGTGGGAGTTTAAGGTACACATTTAAACATTCTGTTGAAGTATCAGTAGAATCTGGCACGCTTTGTGGGCTTTAGAGTGGGCGTGAAAATGATCTGAATGAAATTAGCACAGCTTAGGCGCCACTAGAATCTGCAGGCTCTCAACTTATAAGGAATATATAAGTTATATTAGAAATCATTATAAGTTTATATTAGAAATCATACGAAGTTTTGCTCTGAACCATATTCCCTTGCATCTAGTTATTGATTTTCTGTATCCCAATAGGAACTCTAACTCGTGGCTGCTTGATTAATGGCACTGCGTGCACCTTACCATCCTGCTCGACCTGCAAGGAAGACAATTGCAATTTGAATTTGGTGTGCCAGCAGTGCCTCGGCGAAGCGAATTGCGCCACGACCAACGTGACGGATACGCAATACAATGCAGTGTGCCCCAATAATGGACAGGTCTGCGTGAATCAGTTGAATGACAACAAGACGGTGACCCGTCAATGTGGTGACCCCTGTGCTGCTGGAACGGAATCCACGTGCTCCTCATGCTCGGCATCCCTGTGCAATGTGGGACTATTCCCCGCCAATCGTCGCCAGTGCTATAATTGCTCAGGAGAGAACTGCAATGCGGTCTCAAATACCTTGGTCGCGGGATGTAGTCAAATCGATGCCGGGTGCTTCACCACCGGAACGTCTGCGAGCAACATGACCCGTGGTTGCACATCGGCCACCACGGAAATCAAGTGTGCGTCGGACAGCACTGATCCCAGTTGCCTCGTCTGCAACTCCGACTTTTGCAATAGTCCGACCTACGAACGAGAGGCCGGTTCCTGTATCATTTGCGAGAACTGTGCGGAGCAACAGGTTGCTACCAATGCGAAGTCCTGCGGACAGGCCAAGTACAACCAGGAAGTCGGGTGTTATACCATGACCTCAGGAACCAATGTTACCCGAGGGTGCCTAAACACCTTGGAGGCTGGCTGCTCTACAACCAATGCCTGCACTTCCTGCTCCGAAAATGGCTGCAATGTGGCTGCCGGCGAGTTCCAGTGCATTACATGCATTTCGAATGAGGTTTCCGGCTGCTGGTCGGCCAAATATCCGGACACGCTCCCTTTGATCAACTGCCCCAATGGAACGTGCTACAGCGGAGTCTGGAGTAAGTTGGTACCAAGTCTAAGCACAGCGAATCAATGCTATAGTTTTCAAAGATTTTATTTTATAATGTAAAAGGGTATTCCCAAATTGCATTATTATTATGCCAGCAAAAATCCTAACAATTGCCTTTCAACATTTTCCCCCAGATGAACTTGGAGTGCGAGGATGTTTTACCGCTGCCAGCCACCTGATGCAGTACCAGTGCAATGCCAAAGTGGAGGCCCATCAGTGCGAATTGTGTACGGAGAGCAAGTGCAACAAGGTACCCTTCAATGGAGCAGGCGCACTCAGGAATGTGGGCGTGGTCGGCCTTCTGACGGGAGTGGTGATCGCTCTACGCAGTGCCCTGTAATCCAACCACCTCCACGTAGTTGGATGATCCAATCAAATTACCGGGTGCCTGGGTCTATGAGTAATGTTAACTATTACAAAGCAACAGACAAAAAGACATAACCTAATTATAGGAGCTGAAGCATTTTAAGAACACTTCCATAATCCCAAATAAATCATTTTAATAAAACAATTACTCTTTCACAGTAGTTTAGTAATTATGTCCTTGGAAAACCCTGTTTTCATTGATGGCTAGTGGTAAAAGAGTTTTCAACCTGCTAGGCCTTATCAAATAAAGAAATAATCACAACGCCTTATCAACCGCAGTACCATTAATAATATACTTTGTACATATATGTGTGTATATTTATTGCATCAATCAAAATGAGAGTTTATATTAACAATAGTTCGAAGAAATTTGTTTGGGTGCACTAGAAGAGCCAGTTGGAAATGTCTCAGAAAGTATTTGTAGCATTCTTAGGTAACTCAAATTACATTTTCCATTACATGACGATGGTGATTTCGCCGAATTCCATAATTTTGGTTTTCAATTTGCCATTATTAAGCTGAACAGGCCTATAATATAATCATAAGTTTGCATTTTTCACTCCTAAAGAGCCAGCCGGCTAAACAGAAGATCATTAGACTTGAGTATATTATTCGCGATCCTGCATTCGTGGCCAAACCATTTTTATCTATTTCCACATAGTTGCAATCGTCTTCGAAACACCTCTCACAGAGTTCTGCATGTTTCTCGCAGTGTTCCAGTGAACTCTCGTCCATGTCGGAAATGCAGCTTCTCACCATAAAGCCATCTGGTCCTCCAGCACTGCTGTTGAAGTTGAAGTACATAGATACGCAACCGTTCAATTCGCCTAACTTTATGTGGCACATCTTTTTGCCCTTCCTAGTTCTGGTTTTCCCCTCATTGGGTGAGCAAAATTTACAACTGAGGCATCTTATAGGCGGAGAAAGCGTTGTTGTTTCCTCGACAGGTGACGAACTTTCCTCCATTCCGGTGGTATGGTCTGAGCTCATAGTGGACTTTACGGTGGGTAACACTGTACTTGTTTGCTGCTGGTAAAGTCCCTGGACTTCGAGGACTGACAGTATAGTAAGTAGAATAATATTATTGGAAAGCAGACACATTCTTAAACAAAACGTATTTAATTTCTAGATATATTCAATTTTGGTTCCGCTGATCCGTGCTTATAGACACGCTTCGATGACTTAGCCAACTGCAGTCTAGGTTCTGTTGAGCCATTTTATATCCTCTAAATGATATGGTTTCAGGAAACGTACTCAAGGGACCAAATTTAAAAACCGTTCCCAGTATCCCTGATCCATTAAGCAGCTGCTGAACAATAATTATCTTGTAATATAAGTACTAGTTATGTTCTCAATCAAATGTTTCGCCTTGAAATGCTTTATTTTATATACATTTGCATATTAAGTACAGTATATTTCACTATTTAAGAAAGAAAACGAAAATCCCCACGCGCTGCAAATAGATTAAGTTTCGTAACAGAAATTTATATTAATTGGGCTTATGTATTTCATAGATAAACTAATTTATCTAGACAGACAGCGATATAATCTGCGATTTTCAGTATTAGTCATACCTATCGATTTTTAAGTATGCCAATCTCCATTTACTTTTTAATTGTTATGACTCAGAATAGCGTGGGTGGATTTTTAAAAAGCCACCTGCCAGCTAACCAAACCGATGCTCCAGATAAGGAATAGCACCCCCGGATGATGGGTGACTGCTGCAGAGCCCGGAGTGACTTCATATTCAGTCATGTTGTGAACATTACAATTGTCCTCGTAGCACGTGGGACACAGCTTCTCATTCTCGGCGCAATAGCGAGATAGCTCCATATCTAACTCGGATACACAGCCCCGATGCAGGAAGTACTTCTTCCCCGGAACGACATTGGGATCGTTGAGCAGTATGGTGCGACATCCATTCCTTTTGCCAGGTATCGGGCCGCAGTTTGACTTTGTTTCATTGGTGATCGTTTTGTTGCAGAACATGCAGGAATAGCAGCTTAGGGGTTTCTGTTCTGGATCTGCAACTGGGGGCTTGTGTGGTGCCAAGGTTGTTTCTTCTGGGGGTGGAGTTGTGGTGTCCTCCTGGGGCCCATCAGCCGGGTAATCGGGCGATCCTCCCATTGGTTCCTCAGTTTTGTTTGTTGGGTGAGTTTCCAGGACCTCCTCTAGTGAAGTTGATGGGCGAGTATCGGGAGTCACTGAAGAGTCTGAAGACGAGTCCGAAGTATCCATATGTCCGGACGATTGGTCTACTTTGTCGGTTTGAGGAACTTGAGTTGGCGCAAAGCCACCGGAATTCCCGGTGGATTCCTTTTCTGGCTCTTCTTTGTCCCCTTCTAATTTGTTATCCGTTTCCGAATTAGTGTCTAAGCTTGTGATTTCCGGTTCCTTCTCATCCTCTCCAGACTGGTGGCCTACCTGTCCAACTTGACTTTCAATAGATGACAGTTCCTGTGTAGGCTCAGGGTCATCAGTTGGACTTTGTGTTGTGTTCAAAAATAAGTGACTTTGTCCTAGGGATTCTGTGTCATTTTCACCGGCTTCAATGCCTGAGTTTTCTGACTTTTCACCCGCTAGTCCGCCGCTTAAGCTGAACTCTTCAATGTTGTCCTCCTGCGCCCTGCTCCATTCAAGGAGAGCAGTTAGGGAAATCCAAATGACCAGCAATCTCATCCGCATCGTGGTCACCGATCGGTTGTAGCTTCGCAGAGTGTATGACTCGGATGGCGAATGAATCTTGAACGGAACCCGCCGAGTGGATGGGCTTATCAGAATGTATCTTTCGTTATCGGTTTATCCCCGTTTTGAAGAGCTCTGCAAGCATGGGTATTTGCTCCGTTCTGGCCACCGATGGGTTTGTTATTCCCGACTTGTCCCGTGCCTGTTTAGCTGGCAACTGAGGTCGATGGTCATTAAGCCGCCTGGACATGTGGTATGTGTACTCGAATCCGCTGATTGTCACGCAATTATCCGGTCTCTAAATTAAATCGATATGTTGGGGCGGTCGCCGGACCCTTGACCCACACTTTTGAGTAGCTCCAGACTTTCCCGCAACAAATGCGAGCCCTTAAATTATTGATGATGTGAACGTTTCGATGGAACCTATGGGACACTCCGATAATGGGGTCAAGGCACAGAGCACATTATGGTCATGACATTTTTGGCCATTATGCATATGCCGGAATAAAGTTGGGTAACCTTACAACTGTGGTTGGGAAATTATCTATATCGAAAGGATTTCGTTAGGACATCAAGCAACTCTCTATTTTAAGCCTTAAAATAATTGAAGAATTTCTACCAACGTAAGTTTTTTATGGTGGCAATTTAAGAACACATTTAGCGAGTGTAACTTTTTATTTAAATGATAATGTTTGGTTATTTTAAAGTTAAATGGCTTTTTCCAGCTTATCCTTATCAACAGTTCGCCTATATCAACTCATTGTTATATTGTCTGATAAGTCATAAACAGATTAGGGATTCCAATTTTGCAAACAAAGGTGCACTACATTCTTTATGAGCTGTCAAAATGCGTGGACTGCAGACAAATCGCCACTCAAGCTTCCACCACCTGCTCCTCCTTTTCCTGGTCCTCCTGAGATGTGAGCTACCTGCGATTTCCCACGGAAAAATGCGTTGTAACCTTAGAGGGGTTTTTTTTTTTAATAGCAGACCGTTGTTTTGGCATTGTTTGCTACCACTGCGATTCCATTGCCCTGCCGGAATGTTCCCAGACCCTCGGAGAAGTGGGAGTTCTTCCCTACAAGGAGTGCGCTACCGAGCTGACGTGTGCCATGTCCATTGGTAAGTGAACCTAAATGTGATTTGTAATTGTTTCTAAATCGACGGATAGTCGGCCATTTTATAGAATCTATTTTTGCAATTCATTAATATTTCAAAGGTAAAGACCATTGATATTGATTGATACATATTTGAAATATTTAGTAACTCCGATTTTCTATACCATTAATCGCACACAAATTAGTGGACTCCATTACATACCGCGGCTGCGGAGCAGAAACCCCCATCATCGGAGCGACTTACTCAAAGACTTGCTCAACGAACCTGTGCAATGCGGGTGTCTATCCGCCGGGACGACTTAAGTGCCATCATTGCGCTGGACAGGAATGCGTGGCAGCTCCAGCATCCAAACCAAAACCCTGTCGCTATCATTTGGAAGAGGATCAGTGCTACACGGATGTCATAAGTTCTTCAGATGCCTACAGAGGTTGTACCTCCGAGCAGAATCACACGCTGTCCACTTCCGCCCAACTGTGTGAGATCAATGGCTGCAATGAGGAGCAAGGAGCTTGGACCCAAGTCTGCGCCACCTGCGATTCAGCAATCGGCCGGGGTTGCAAGATAGATCTCTTTCAGGTCAACACCGGCAGGTGCAATGTTAGCTTATACGAGGAATGCCAGCAGGATGTTCTGTTGGGTGAGCAAGAGGATAAGTACTGCTTCAGCTTTCGCAGACTAAGCCGCGTTGTCAGAGGATGTTCTACTAAAATTCCAACAGATTTGGAGCCGTATGTAGAGCAATTAGAAAAGTGTAATACCAGTGACCACTGCAACGCAGGATGCATTACGCAGCAGAAGTGTTTTACATGCAACTCCGTGGATCAGGAACTTTGCCGGACAAATATTACGGCTATAGCTAATAGCACTTGTAGCTCCGCTGAGGCCTCTTCCTGTTTCTCCTGTGAGTACTCCAACTGGAGTATTCAGCGAGGCTGTGGAGCACCGCCGGAAAATCCTCAAATCACCAAGTGCTATGAATGCGATGAAGGCGCTGGGTGTAATAGTAAGGATTTCACCCGGTGCTACCAATGCAGCACGGATCAAGCGGGAGCAGGCTGTGCAAATTGGGAAAGTCCTGGCGAAATCTACATTGAAGAATGCGATGAACCGGCTGCACCATGTGTGGTTGTTTCCTTTAACAACGCCACCACTGCGAGAGGTTGCCAAAAATCGGACTTCAGCTGTGCTTCCGCAAATGTGGCCAGTTGTCGACTATGCGAAGGAAGTTTCTGCAACAAAGGATCATTTCCGGAGGAGCGCCTCTGGTGTCATCAGTGTAGGGGAGTGCAGGACTGCGAGGAGATCTCCAGGGGACAAACGGCTATGCCTTGTCCGGCTCGAGCAAATGAGCCGGAGGATCAAGAATTGGCCTGCTTGGAGTACTTTGACATCAACAGTAAAGAAATTGTAAGAGGATGTCGTTCCAATCCCGAGCTATACTACGAATGTCTCTTAAGGAGTAACCACTTCGACAGTTGTCGCACTTGTCACAGTCAGGCATGCAATAATAGTCCTGGCCGGGAATTAAGAGCCAGCTATGAGCTGGAGGCCAAGGCATTGTCCTTGTTGCAAGGCAAGAGTTCCGCAATATCCATCAAATTTTCGAATGCAGGTTACGGAGTTTGGTTGATCTTTAGCGTTATCTATATTGTAACTTGCTGAGACTATAAATAAAAGGATAGCAGAACTTAAAAGAAAGGTCTCTTATTCCGGGGGCGTATATCCAGGATTTAAGGCACGACCACGGTGATTGAAGGAATAGAACGAGGGGAAGTTGCCCAAGGTGTCCCAAGTTTTCTGTTGCATGTCCACGGTGGCGCGAATTTCCTTGAAGTTGCCAACGATCTCGATGATGTTGTAAATCACAATCACCAAACTGATGACGGTCTGCAGGATAATCTAAGGATTGATAAAGGAAAACTTTTCGTGAGTAACCATGCAAGCACCCTAAATGCACCGAAACCTACGTCCAATGGAAGGCTATTCCATTCCTGCTCCGTCAGCCTCAAATAGGTGCGATCTGTGGAGTAAATGCGGCACTTAGTGGTCCAAAGTTTATTTACCACAACAGTGACGAAAACTTACGATGGGCAGCAGAAAAAGCAGCATGTGCCAGGCTGGCAAATCCGGCAATTAGCAAGAGTTTGTTAAACAGTTTACTGCCCATTTTTATTGAACAATTACGAATTACAATCACAGTCGGTACAATTTTCTACAAAATTTTGCTAAATTGCTATCAAAATGCGGGCACACCTAGGGCTGGGAGCTTTGGACGATAGTTTAGGGTTGTCTGTATACCTCATATGCCGTAATATATTTAAGAATCTTAAATTTAAATATTTTATTGGGAACAACATTAAAATTATACAAAGATTGATTTTGTGATCAAACTAATTATATAATTATATTATAACTATATAAACATACAATAAATATTCGGTTACATATTTTGCTTAAGAAAGTTAAAAACTTTCGTAAAATTTGAAACCGTCTGTTCATCAGCTAGCTTTAAATAATGATTATATACATTATTAGTAACAGAATGAATTAAAAAAATTGTAAGGTATATATATTGCCTCGAAATTCAGCTGACTTTGGTATTTGTCAGCACACGGTCACTCGAAAAATGCCGCCGCGCCCGCTGGTATATTTGAACGCTCGTGTCACGGTCGCACTTTCATTCGTCTCTCAGCGTTCAGAAGATTCGGTAGTCGCGGCGGTCGAAGCGGAACACCAGTTGTCCAATAAGAAAGCCAATTTGCAGCAAAAAAAAAAAAAAAGACCGGCAATTCAAACGCACCTTGCAACTGTTTTTTCAAAGCCAAAAAAGGACTCAGGGCCACTCCCCACGACAAAAGCTTACGTGCAACGAGTCCGTGTGTGTTTTCCTGGCGCATCGCCGCATTTGTGTGTGTATCCGGACATCTCTTTTACGGTCCTTTTTGCGTGGGTGTGCCAAAAGGAAGAGAGAGTGAGAAGGCAGCAGAAAAGGGCAGAAAGGGAAATTCCAGCACACTAAAAAGCGAGTCAACAAGGAGCGACACAATGTCCGTTTCCTCGAACGCCTCATCCGCCTCCAACAAGGACAGCGTGGACAGCCCCAGCAGCACCACCAACACGGACAGCTCCGAGCTGACGCACATCCTCAATCGGCGCCAGGAGATCATGGAGTCCCAGGAGGCGGGCATCGAGGTGCGTCGCACCTACAAAGTGGTCAACGTCTACACCGACTTCCCCGAGTTCTCCCGTAACCAGATCAAGGACTACCAGAAGACCTTCAATACGTAAGTGAAGGCCGCCGAGCAATATTTACTTTTGTCCAGAGCCACTTTAAGGCGCAATATAAATTATATTAATATGGCGAAAAGGAAGCCAACATTTTGTTTATTGTTTTTGAAAACACCTGAGCAAAATCCGTTGCAATAATAATAGTTTATGATAAGTAACGATCATCTCTAGATTATTAAATAAATACAGTGTACTAGACACACTTGTATACATTACAAACGTTTGTAAATGTATATCTATTACACAAGATAATTCAAAAACAGAAATCAGTTTGCAAAACTATTTTAGGGCTTTCAATTTGCGCCAACCTTTACACTCCTTTCACCTGCAACGGCCACTTTCCCAGGCATCTCACCGCATTTGCGTCTCATTAAATGGCAACATAAAACTCATGCGCCTAATGATCATTTAAATTGCATTTACTGCAGCCCCTCCTGCAGCCAACCCACCCCTCCCCTGCCCCCCTGGGCAATGGGGCATGACTCACAAGTACTTGCGGAGAAGTTTTGTCACAGTCACTGGCTTATTCCCAAGTCGTGCTCCCGTCGCGCGGATCATGAGTCAAAAGTGGTTTTCTGCCCCAACACTTTCAGGCGGATTCAATTATCACACCACAGTCGAGCTCCCCTAAGTGCAATTTCTGTTAGCAAAAGCCAATCTTAAATATCGGTAATTCCGTTCAAAGTCATCATTCGATTATAGTGGCAAGGAAAAAGCTTATCCCACGTTAATACTCGTAATTCATTGAAACATTCTTTATTTATCTCTAAGGTTCTAATGCTCGACCTTAAGACTTAATAGCACCCATAGCGGTTATCGAGGTTCCCTTGTATTTGTTTACGGTTTTGCATTACCACCCGACAAAGCCAACTGTCGTCAGATGGGCCACCTTGCGAACGAAATGTGTTCCGAGGCTCTCCTTTCCCAGTTTCCTAGTCTTGTGGTGGATCGTTTTAGTGATAGCCCATCTTGGGTTTCGCTCAATCAACCGCAGCTGTATTGCGCAATGCCTTGTTAGATTAAATCTCTAGAATTGTTATTTAAATTCAAGTAGTTGGCACGTAGGGTTGTCTAGGCTGATAAGATATCTCGGTTTCATCCGAGCTGATTAGCGGAGAATCGCCAAGCACCTGTCACCTCTCCTAAGCGATTCAGTTCTTTACTCAGCTAAGGTGAGGCTGAATCACTAGGCAATTAAAAAATTATAATGAGAATTCATTATAATTAGCACGCTTAAGATAGTAACTGATTTCGCTTGTCTGTATCACTGGCCAGCTAAATAGGCAGTTAGTTAAAGTTTTCTTAAGCCTTCTTATTGGCTCCTCCCCAAAAATCAGTTCCTATGCATGTAGGCCAAAGTTTTGAGCTCTGAAAAATTGTCCAAACGTAAAAAGCCTGCATTACGGCAATGCGAACGTGTTCTGCAATTGTAAAGCAATGCACAGGCAGCAAAAAAGATAAAAACCAGAAAGAAAAACTCCAGGCAGTCTGGGAAATACTGGGTGCATGTGCCACAAATGGCAGACAGACAAGAGACTTTTGGTCTGCGATTAGCTAATGTGGTGGGTTACGTACATCTGTACGTACATATATGGATTATAAGATTCGATTTGGCCAGAAAACAGTTGTGCTTTGATTATACAATTGTCAATTTTGGGTCACCAATGGAGGAAATACAAAAGTACGCATACTCGCAAGCAGAAGTTATCAACTAGAATCTTAAAATGTATTTGTTCAATTTGCCGATGCGATGGACAGCTTTCATTTATTCAAGAATTGAATACGGCATTTTCACGATATTTGTAAAAAAATCCATATTTAAAGGATTTCCAAAGCTGATGCGACATATAGAATAGAATATCATACAATGTCATAACAGCAAGTTCTTAAAAAAGTTTTAATACATTGTATTTTAGTCTCGACGAACATGACAACGTTACAAGACGCAAACAAATTTTACATGAGGATTCACTCGTAGACTTACTCACGTACTTTATTCAATTATCTCCGTAGACTTTAGTACTTTTTTCAAGCCGACCAAATGTCAGCAGACATTTACCCCGGGTGGCTTGATCTTCTTGGTTTATTTTTGCGGTCGGAACTTTAAAGAAATAATAATAACAAAACCGAAAAAGCGCAAAACCGGCTGAAGTAGCGCCTTTGTGCCGGGCCATTTGGCATTTCCAGTCACGTTGGATCGTCCGGCAACTTAAAGTGATGTGCTAAACTGGCAAGTTTAAAGCGCTCAAACCCGATCGGATTTAATTAAAACATGAGATATATTCGAGAATCGAAAGCAAAACGCCGCCTGAGTCACGCAATAAATTCGTTTTACAAAGCAATTTGTATAAACAATTCGCCACTGATTCAGCCGAGCGAGCGGATTTCTGCGAACATGCCGTCCGATAATCAAAGTAAATGCAAATGTAAACAAATTCGTTTTAAGACGTCAGAGTTTCAGAGGAAGCCAGTGCTGCCTCTCTCAAACTTCCCAAAAAGATAAGGTCCAGATAGTCTACTGACCAAGCAGGGCTTTCAAGGGTATACTATATTTACTAGATTTATACTGTGTTATATACACATATGTATACAGTTTGTGGCCTAACCTATTATCGCTCACGCAATGTATTACGATATCTTTGTAGTTTCTTGTAGTTTCCTTGTTGTTTTTCCTCGCAATACGCCATTTTCCGCACGGATGTCTGCTGAAATTCAGAGATATACAACGGCTCTAACTTCCGGGAGGCGATAAACAGCAGAATTATATCGATTATAGCAGCTTATGGCGTCGCGAGTCTGTCAAATTTAATCAAAGCGGGTAGTTCTTTGCATTTATTGAGATTTAAATGTAGCTACATCGCCTGTTTGCAAAGTTGATAGGCAAAAATCCATGGCAAACTGGAAAAACAACCACCAAAGAATCACTTACGTTTTACATTGTAGTTACAATTGATTCAGTTCTGCATAAAGGTTTTTATCAGATACAGTGTTTACTCATTTGGTAGTATTTCGATTGCGCATGCTATATTTTCGAATAAAAACGCGTTACTCATTTAACAAATACAGTGCGCATATAAAATGTATTAGTCAGTACTTTGCAATGTTTTTATTAATATCTTTGCTTTTAAATTTCTCCATATATTGACATCAATGAGAAACACTAAAATGTCCTACACCATCTATCTATCTATCAGCATTATTTTGATTTTGACGTAACAATGAGTAAAAGCCTATTTAATACAAGCAGTCTATGAATGCACCACCACAACTTTGCTAAATAGATAGAACCTTTTTCTCCCAGAGATGGCAAATATGGCAAAAGCTTTCAATTAGGCAGTGACCACTGTGGGCGTAAGGCGCTTTGTGCTTCCCCTCAGTTTTCCGTTGGGGGTGCTATTAATGCCAATGGCACTCGTACCGTTGGCTATCGTCGCTCTGGTTACAGTTTGCATTTCGAGTTCATGGACAAAAGCAACGTACTCGTACGCACTTTACAATGGGGTTGGAATCCGTTTCTGTGGGGACTTTTGTGGAGGTGAACCTTTAATTAAGTTGCCATTGCCACCACAACGCCCATTATCACTCGGGCATAACCCCTTGACTGGACTGCCCCTCCTGCACTTGTGTACATGCGAATTATTTATTGCGAGGGTTGCTTTGCAGTCCAGGACTTGTGCGTTCTTAGAGAGCTTTCTCCTCGTCCAAATGCATATTTGCATTCGCCTAGGTTCATTGACACCAATTCGGTTGTTTGCAAATGCTGTTTGCATGCCTGCTCTGTGGGTTCGGTAATCTGCGGCGATGGAAAGCGGGTTTCCCTGTGGCAATCGATAGTGCTGCATTATCGCACACCCATTCACATTTCCGGCTGCAGCCTCCACTCGTAATTATTTCCGCGCACATGTGCCCGACCTTTTCGCATTTGGCCAAAAATCACGAGTAGCGAAGTGTAGTTGTGGAATTGCATCCAGCTGGCGACGGGCAGTCTGGCATGTCCACAAAACACGCCAAAGAAAACGCAATAATAAAAAAAAAAAAGAAAAACCAAATTGACGTACAGTAAACTAGCTGACAAAGGAGAGCCAATGACACAGTGGGACCCCCGCCTCGCGTCCATCGACGCTTCATTGTGCGTATTGTGATTGCATTTTATGCGATTTTGTGCGGTTGCGGCACAAGTTTGGGCACTAAACTAGCATAGAGTTAAAACTAATAGCTAAATAAAGAAATAAAAGATTTTCTAGGATATAATATATAATGTCAAGAAAGGATTTCTTCTATTCTTCCATAAAAGCTAATTAAAAACATTTAAACAAGCATTATTGACAAAGCTCAGTAGTATTTTATCACACCACATTGCAGTGCTATTAGATTGGCCACGAGTGTGTCAGCATACGTAGAGTGGCAACTACTGCATTATTGTCGAGTGTTGTACACTCAATTGAGGAAATATCAAATTATGTGCGAGCCAGTGGCGCATCATCACCACTCATCGTCCAGCCATTGTGGTGACCCCGACTTGCTGCAATTAGTCACTGTATTTGTACATTGTCCAGTTTGTTTGTTTGATTTACTTCTGCGGCGATAAGGAGAACTCAATGCTGTGCTGCTGTTTCTGGCTTCCTGCAGCAACTAAAAATAATCTGAGATGCGACCCACGCAACGCTTCTTTTCCCGCTTCCCGTCGTCTTGGCTTGCTCCAATTTCGAAATGTCAAAATGTGGCGGGTTTATTTCGGGAATACCATGCCCATTTCATGAACCATTTGAAATGGATGGGAAAGACCCCCATTGGAAGTGAGAATAGTCGTCAAGGAAGGGTTAAATACAGATATATAATTACTATAGTTGCTGTATGAAATACCACAGACGCTAAATAGCTGCTCTAAACACAACTTCCACAGCCGCTTGCCAGTCGTGTCTTTTATTGATTTACAATTTTACATACCTGTGTTTGCGCAGGCCATGTGCACAGGTGCATGTTTGGTTTCGAAACAGAAAACATCCATTCGATCCATACGATCCAGGCCATTCAACATTCGACGTCGGTCGAAATAAACAAGCGCGATTGTGTATGCAAGACATTGTCTTTGAACACTTTTCGCTTCGAATCGGCCACAATAGATGTGGCTATAATGATGAAACCCGCCCTATGAAGACGCACGGTGCATTTTAAGCGTATTTTAACCGTTACCGCAAAGTTCAAGAACTCAACGCTCTTCCAACTGCAGACGCGTCGCAGTTTGGATCGCAGTAGCAAACCCTTTGGCATTAGCCCACATCGAGGGCACAAGAACTCCATTCACAATGGAGCTGCAGTGCGAGGCAGTTGGCTGCTAATAGCGAAAACCACTGTTCAATCTAGTAATCGCAACTCAGTTGCATTTGATACAGTAATGGGTTAAGTATTAACTCTTTTGGCAAAAGAAATATATACAAGTGTTTATTTATATTTGCACTTAGAAGCTATTTGGAAAATCTTTCTAAACCCGCATGTTCACATATTTAGAATGGGAAAAAATGTGGGATTTGTTGTAAACATAAATGATTGCTATTATCTTAACCGCAATTGTTAACAAAGTGCCCGGCGAAGTACATGCATAGACAAATTTACGATGCAAATTGCGGCAGGCATAAACGGCAACACCAATAACAATGGCCAGCTGACCCCGTTATTTGTTGAACTGTGCACGAAAAAAACGATAAAGAAAATCGCATGTATATATAGCATAGAGCATATAGCATATAGCATATGGCCCTGCTACAACAACAACAACAACAACATTAGAAGCTCCGACCACATGCAATGGGGCAGAAAGATGTACATTCACACGAACACCCCCGAAAACCTCGGAGTGTGAAGTTGCACGATTCATTGGTACGAAAACAATCAATACAAATTAGGCTAAATCCGAAGGGGAGGCTGTGGGTTGAGGCAGGAACGGATGATGTTGCCCCACACAAAAAAACAGCAGGTGCTCGAAAAATATACACAGGAAAACGAATTGGAATCTAATAATATAAAATGAAATTCTTACTTACTAGTAACATTTAAAGTGGGTATTTAGGAACAGTTACATTTAGTTTTGAATCAAGTACCTTACATATATACAAAATATCAACACCCCTTAGGTTCTTTTACTAATTAGTAACTTGATAAATCATAAAAGATTTAAAAGTGTATTCACTAATAAGTTCTTGAAGGTAATATCATCTGCTATTCCTCTGCTATCTGTTGCCGTCGTCCCACCCACGTGAATACCCCCTGTAGTTGCTGCTAAATTGATAGAATATGATTTAATAAACACAAGCGGCGTCTTGTTTAATTGAATGGAGCAGTTGGAGTCTGTTGTGATTACCGAGACCGAAACGAAACGAAAGCCAGACAACGACACCTTGATTAATTCGAAAGAAAATAATAACGAAAGCAAGAAAACGGCGGGCGAAAAGCAAAAGTGCCTCCAATTGTCACATTGACGCAACTCGAAGTTGAAGAAAAGAGTGCAATTGGAGTTAATTAAAGAGGCGATAGCGTAACACTGGCCGTCGTTAATTGCCCAACTGGGATGGTGGCATTGATGGTAATGGTGACACCTAGCCATCATCGCAGACACGCCTGAGATGATACAATTTTCATTGCATCGCGGCTAATTACTTTCACTCGCCTTCTTTTGCCGCAAAATCATGAAAGCACGCAATTTGTCGATATGGATTCAATTATTAATGAAACGAAAGCGAAACTTCCATTGCTCGGCGGCTGTAATCTAATAGATACTATTTCGTCATTAGGTGGCGGCTTCTAGGCGAGCGAGAAATCGAAACTGAAAGTTGCGACTATTGGATAACATCAAGGTGTACACACACATGTGGCGGCCGATCGTGGGTAATGGGTATATATTGTCATATGAAGTGGCTGCTTCCTTTTGCTGATCGTATTTTTAGCAAGAGCTCTAACTAGTTTAACTAGTTTCAGCTGGCGATGATCATCATAAGCAGCAGCATCCTTCGCCTAGCTCGCAAGGTCGCTGGTTTGGAGCCTGTGCAACTAGTTTCC
Source organism: Drosophila melanogaster (assembly GCF_000001215.4). NCBI lineage: Eukaryota > Metazoa > Arthropoda > Insecta > Diptera > Drosophilidae > Drosophila > Drosophila melanogaster. The sequence continues at coordinate 18,979,614 of NT_033779.5, read as the reverse complement.
GCCACTTTGGATGCTGTTGCTCGTGTGGCAAGTGTGGCTCATCTGCCGCCCGCAGCAACACGCGATTTATTCAGACGACAGCGCGTGCTTCTTGCGTTTTCTCTTTTAATATATTACACAATTATATAGTAAATGGGCTTTATTTACATTTCCATCGCTATTTCCTGCCCACACTTTGGCGGAAGTTTGAACTCTTGACTCGCCAATTTTGGTCGTCGAACTGGCGATAAATGGCGAACGGGAATCGTGAGGGAAATTCTCCAAAATCAAGTTGTGCACGATGTATCTGTTTATTAGCCAAAATATAGGAGTTAATGCTTTTTTTAAACTCTGACAAAAACAGCTTAGGATCAACAATGTTTGCAATTCCCATCAATTCAATTAGAATACTAAGGCAAAGCACTCTGCTTCTTTTATAGAGTCACAAAACAATTAAAAACCATATTTAATATTTTGATATTAATATGTTCTGTTACCGATATGATAATCTCCACATTAACCGAAGAAATTTGACCCTACACGCTGTCGTGTAGATTATGGGTCTATTCCTGGGTGCTATTAATGTGCCCGCCGCTGTTGTTTGCAAATTTAGCATGAAATTGGGTTGGCCGCCGACCATAATTCCCTGCCACCCACCATATTCGCAGACATCGTGCCACGCGACCTTTGACGCCAGTGCACCCACGTTTGCATTATCGATTGCTAATCCCCGACATTGGGAGTCTCGTGTCTTGCGGTTGGTCAATGACCAGCGGCAAATGTGCTCACTCTCACCCTTCCCCTTTTTTTCGATTCCCAGAGTGCTGACTAATTGATTTGCATCTGTTTACCTTTCGCTTTTCCAGATACGATACGGCTCGTGATGGCTTCTTGGACCTGCAGGAGCTGAAGTTCATGATGGAGAAGCTGGGCGCTCCGCAAACCCATCTGGGACTCAAGCAGATGATTGCCGAGGTGGACGAGGATAACGATGGCAAGATTTCATTCCGAGAGTTCTTGCTGATCTTCAGGAAGGCCCAGGCCGGGGAACTGGACTCCGATTCTGGGCTGAATCAGCTGGCCCGCCTCACGGAGGTCGATGTGGAGCAGGTGGGAGTGAGCGGAGCCAAGAACTTCTTCGAGGCGAAAATTGAGCAACAGCTGCGGACGAACAAGTTCCACGACGAGATTCGGGCGGAGCAGGAGGAGCGCCGGCGAGAGGAGGAGGAGCGGGCCCAGCGGCGTCAGCAGTTCCAGCAGCGGGCAGCGATCTTCCAGTAGAGGACTTAGGTTCGCCCTTAGTCTAGCGAGTAATTATCTGGCGTAGGTTAATCGAATGTGGAACTAATCCCGGGAGAAGAGGATACGCTTCGTACAAGCATTTTTCAAGCATCACATACTCTAATTATATTCATACTTATCGCCCCATACATATAAAAACTCGATTTGCTGGCAAAAACATCTTGGGAATTGAATGTTATCTTTGACTAATGTTTGTTTTGGATCTTTGAAGTACCCATCACAACTTATCAAGTAACAAAATATAACGTTCAATTTCTAATATATATTTTTTTAAAACCAACCAAACTGAGCCACTCTAGCCAGGGACATATGCATACATACGTACATTAATAACGATCATACCAAAAGCGTATTTATAGTTAACCTTTAGTTAAGTTTAAAATGTTTTAGATTAAGAACTACTTTATTGTTTGGTGTTGCGCAAAATTTCATTGTTGAATTACGTTTATCCTTGAGGGTTCTCCAAAATGTATGCTTTTTACTTTATGATTTTGTACTTTTAGTGCCATTTTTATGTTCTTCGTTTTAGTTTTGTTAAAAATAAAATTGATAGTTATATTAAGCAAATAAACTTGTGAAATTCAACCTTCTTTGTATATACTAATCCTATGTTGGCAGTCAATCTTAGTTTTTTGCTTGGATCAGCCTAAAGTAAAACAATAAGTTTCGATTCAGTATTTCACGTTTAAAGTTAGCGATTTAAGCAATACTAATGCGTTAAATACGAATACACAAGAAAATACACGTACTTTTAGAGAACGTTTACTACAAACTTATACTGCAATTTAAATAAATAAATGTATATAATACAAAATATTTAAGATCGCCTTTAGTTTTCCCCCTTTCAACCTTTTCAAAAATGTTGTTCCGATTTGCGAAACCTCGTTCCTGCTCAATGAAGCGTCGGTTTAATTAGGTTAAATTACTTATTGTAAGTAACCTTGACTAGCGCCAATTTCATTCCCGCTGCGAACCCTTCATCACCTTGCGTGCCGTACTGGAAGACCACCAACTAAGTACCCCATAGAGTGACTAGGCTTAATGCATTTAGTGCATCGAGATTCAGATCATCTGTGGAAAGAAAATTGTAGTGGCGTGTTATCGCACATTGTTTTTTAGAAAACAAATTGGTTTTACCTCCAAGATTATAGCATTTGCTTGAGTAAATACCATTTCCTTGTCCAATCGTGAGTCATCTCCAGGGCTTCCTGTTACTCCCCGGCAGCTGGACCTTTTCGCAGGGAATGCCTGCACCTCAGCATATCGCATTTCAGGGCGTAGCGATGCTGGCAAACCGGACACTCATGCGGCTTGAGCTGCAGGTGGTAGCCCTTAATGTGTTGAGACAATCCGTTGCGTCGCTTGAAGACCCGCTCACAGATGCCGCACTTGTGTTGCCGCTCCGTCGAGTGGGTGATGTTATGCTGGCGTAGTCCGTTGAGCGAACCGAATGATTTTTTACAAATATTACACTCAAATACTTGGGTGGGCGTAACTTTCTTTTTCGAATTCATTGCCGTCTGCACCTTAGTTTTGGATTTTTTGGGCCTGCAATTGAGTTCATGACGACGATACAGGCGCCAGTGGGCAAAGGCGATGGCCTGGCAGTGGCGACACTTGAAGCTCTGAAGGCGCCGATGGTTTTTGAGCGACAACGATTGACATATGTATCGCATATGCTGGCGAAGACCCAAGCGGGATCGAAAAAACTTTAGGCAACCAGAACAGCGTCCTGAAAAATTGGGTATTAACTTTACAAAGTGTGCTTTCTGACGACGGTGGTGGTGTAAGTTCTTAAACTTTGAAAATCCCTTCCTGCACATCCGGCACACATAGGTTTTTCTGTGCACCTTCCTTGGTGACTTCAGTTTTTTGCATTTCAGCTGCAACTTACGATACCTGTTAGCCAGTTTAGCGTAGCTAGCAGTCACTGCAACCAGTTGAGGATCAGGTGCGGGTGCTGACAGTTGAGTGGCTGTCGGTATAAGGTCTTTGTGATGCAGGAAACTACTCTGCATATCTAGTATATCAATCTTTTTCCTAGGTTGCTTGGATACAGGACTATTATGCCACTCCAACGGCCAGTATTCGGATTGTTCAGTGGCCACAAGACCTCTGTTGCTTTCCATTTTCATTGGAGGGTTCATGGTTAAGCTGGGAAGGCATATATTCATCGGAGGAACACTAACCATGGGAGTGGAATTACTGTGACTGTGTGCATAATGCTGATTTAAGCTATCTATTGTTATAAATTTGGCAGTGCACAAAGTGCAGTTGTGAAGCCGAAAAGCCGCTGAGGATTCGACCACACTATCGTTAAGTACCACGATGTTGGGTTTGATCGACGTGGGAGGAGCAGGCTGTGGCAGCAGCTCGCAGATCATTGGGTTAGGTATCTGGCTTACATTGGTCACAATGGGCTTGCATGAGCGCGGTTCGGGGGCCGAGGGAGGGTCTATATTATCCTGAAGAGGAGGGGGATCAGCAGGCGGAGGAGCTGCGTCTGGCGCAGCATCCGTTCCCTCCACCTTTTCCGTTTTGTACTGATGCGGGGGTAGTTGCCACTCCTCCTTCGCATAATTGTGCTCTTCGGTTAGGAGTTCGTTTTGCAGCATTTCATTAGCCGTTCTTCCAGGCTGTAGTCTCTCCGACTGTCCCACATCCGCATCGTCTGGAATATTGATAAACGGATCGTCCAGATTGATTATCTCCATGATATCACAATTGTTGATAATGTCTTGGGCATTTAGCATAGGGAACTCGCAGAACTGAAACTTTTGTTCAGTTTCTTCCTGATCGCAGCCATCGTCCTGCTCCAAACCCATGTCCAGTTCATCAGGAAAAAGATTGTCCAAGCTCTCGCAGGCCTCCTGTTTCACACGAACCAAGGGTTCCTGTTTGATTTTCAGTTGTCGGCGGTATTTTCTTTGCAATTCACTCTGCGCCAACATCACCACATCGATGAACTGGGAAAAGCGCTCCAATTGGAGGCAGCACTCCTGGCATATTTCCTTGGGCAAGGTGTCGTCCTGAAGAATCTGTAGCGTAGGAAAGCACTTCTGGATCATGCCAAAGAGCTCAAAACTCTTGTCAAACGAGGAGCAATTGATGGCCGAGGAACCACAAAAGCGGCAAGTGGCTTTAACACCTGTTGCTGCTGATTCGGCGGCACTAGAAAGAGTTTGCTTGTGCGTTGGCCTATTGCTTGGGGACACCTGTTCCAAGTGCCCACTCATGGAGTCATCTTCCGAAACCCTAATTGATGGCACAGCATTTTTCTTAAGCGTTTTCCGATTATTGCTGCAATTAAAGTCCTCATCACCAAAGTGCCGACTGCACAGCGCACTCCATTTTGAGGGCATCCACTGAGCACTCCTCTGGGTAAATTCCTTCCATTTCTGTAGAAGATCCTTCCGTTTGAATGGAAATCTTTGGGAGAATAGAAGCTATAGTGTAATCTTGTCAATTGAAAATCAACTCACTTACCTGTGAAATGAAATGCTGCCCGCGTGCACATACTTATGGCTGCAATTTATCACGGCGCAGTGGGCGGGCATCTTAAGGTATTTATGGTACAATAATTTGTAATAATTTGCAAATTTCTGTTGTTTACATCTGTGAGCTAGCTGTTGTTTGCTAAATCAGCTGGTTTTGTTTTGCTTCTGAAGTGTTCAGTGTTGGAAAATGCGTCTCACATATTGTTGATAGCGGTCTTTTTTCTTGCAGTTCTGAATTAATAACGAAACTTTATTCATTTGTGTTTGCTATCAAATACGACCAAATATAATGGGATTCCGTATCGAATAAAAGCAAATTTAGGGTTAAAATTATATGTTTGTTTCTTGTAAATACTTTTTAGTCGAGTAATCAGCATGATCGTATAACCTGAAATATTTAAAATGAAATAAAAATTTTAATATTGTTAGATTACAGAAAATTTGCAAAATGGCAGCTGGGCACATTAAATCTTATCAACAAACCGAACAGCTGACACACACGTCCTTACCCAACCACCCCCTTTCAAAAATAATCCGTCACACTTATCAATTAGCGCGTTTATGATCGCCCCTCGGCCCCACAAATCGCCCAGATGCTCGGCCCGTGAGCATATTTATTTTCTCTCGCCCCACGGAAAACTTCCACGGGCTTCAGTCTGTCGATTCGCTCGAAAGCGCGCTGTACGCACAAGTTGGCGGAGGAGAAGGCAAGGTCAAGCAAGGTCTTTCTTTTCGGGTTGGTAAATAATCTAAATTCTACGTGCGTGCGCGGGTGGTGAAAGCATAAAAGAAAGAGAAATGGCTCAGGTGCGACTGCTGGTACAGGGACTTCGGCGTAGCCTACTCAATGTGGGCGTGGCCGCGCCCAACGAATCCACAGCGACCCACAAAAGATCGCAGCACAGCTCGTCGAGCTGCGGGTAAGTCTCTTGAGATTACGATAGGGTTCTCTCATTTTCGGGGGTGTTCCGATCCTAAGAATCTTTTCACTGTTTGCAGAATATCATTTAGGTGTTCCAAATGAGCTAAGTAAGCTTCTTTTCATTTAGAATGCGCTTTTAAAATCATGTTTAGTTAAGCAATGTATATTCTATTTACTTTTGTATTCTTAATTGCATAGCATAGTCTTTTCACTGCAATCTGCAGCCTTTATCTTACTTATTAGTTCCCAAGATCTCGACGTTCTTGCGGTCTGACAGTCGATGAACATATTGATATGGCTAGATCGACTTGACTGATGATCCTAATCAAAAACGTGCCCGCACACTCTTTACTCTAACGGATATACAAACATCTTTCTAACTTTTAAAAACTTTAGAAGTCTTAAGTTTATTTAATTTTTGAGGCTGTTAGCTGATATGTTTTGTATTCCCTCAGAGATTATGATCTGGTTGTCGTTGGTGGTGGCATCGTCGGCGCCGCATCTGCCCGGGAGATTGTCCTGCGCCATCCATCCCTCAAAGTGGCTGTCCTGGAGAAGGAGTGCAAGCTGGCAAAGCACCAGAGCGGCCACAACTCCGGCGTCATCCATGCTGGCATCTACTATAAGCCTGGAACCCTGAAAGCCCGCCTTTGCGTGGAGGGCATGCATTTGGCCTACGCTTATCTGGATGAAAAAAAGATCCCGTACAAGAAAACCGGGAAGCTAATTGTGGCCACGGATGAGAAAGAAGTGAAGCTGCTGAAGGATTTGGAGAAGCGTGGCATTGCCAACAACGTACCGGATCTGCGAATGATCGAAGGCAGCGAGATTCAGGAGATCGAACCCTACTGCCAGGGAGTGATGGCGCTCCACAGTCCGCACACTGGTATCGTTGACTGGGGATTGGTTACCGAGCATTATGGTCAGGATTTCAAACAGTGCGGTGGTGATATCTACCTGGACTTCAATGTCAGCAAGTTTACCGAGACCAAGGAGGGCACCGACTACCCAGTGACCATCCATGGCGCTAAGCCCGGTCAAACGGTTCGTACCAAGAACGTATTAACCTGTGGCGGTTTGCAATCCGACCTGCTGGCTGAGAAGACTGGATGCCCCAGAGACCCCCGCATCGTGCCTTTCCGTGGAGAGTATCTGCTGCTGACCAAGGAAAAACAGCATATGGTCAAGGGTAATATTTATCCGGTGCCGGATCCACGTTTCCCCTTCCTGGGAGTTCACTTTACGCCGCGAATGGACGGATCTATCTGGCTGGGACCAAATGCCGTTCTGGCTCTGAAACGCGAAGGTTACACGTAAGTCTTCTTAGAGCTCATATTTAAACTTGTCTGACACTTCACTTCTTCCAGCTGGGGTGACATTAATCTTTTCGAGCTTTTCGACGCCCTGCGCTATCCGGGCTTCGTAAAGATGGCGAGCAAGTACATCGGTTTCGGACTCAGCGAGATGTCCAAATCGTGGTTCATTAACCTGCAGATCAAGGCGTTGCAGAAGTACATCCCGGATATTACGGAGTACGATATCCAGCGTGGTCCCGCTGGAGTACGTGCCCAAGCAATGGATCTGGATGGCAATCTGGTGGACGATTTTGTTTTCGATCGCGGACAAGGATCGGGAGCGCTAGCCAAGCGAGTGCTTCACTGCAGAAACGCCCCATCGCCGGGCGCTACTAGTAGCTTGGCCATTGCCAAGATGATCGCAGACAAGATCGAGAATGAGTTCTCTATCGGCAAGTGATGCCTCTATCCCAAATAATGTAACCAAAGTCCAAAACTAAGTCCTATTTTCTGTTCTGCCTTTATGTCAGTAATGTCTGTACTGATTCGCCACTATCGCATTTCTTTTCGAAACTGTAATATTGATCTATTGTGTATAAAACAAAATTAAAACTTGTGTAGGTTTCTAAGATAGCCTTTAATTCAGTTCCAGTATATGTCGGTTTCTTCTTTGAGGTGAATCATCGTCCTTAATGCCCAACACCTTAATCTGCTTCTGTAATGATTTCTCCTCCAAGGCAGATTGTATCAGTTTTGTGCACTTTTTGTTTAAAATTTTCAGACCGTTTGCAGCATGCTGACGCATTTGAGGATCACAGGATTCATCCGCTTCAATCGCTTTTAAAAGGCGATAAATGGGGAGTAACATTTCCTGGTAATCCAGAAGGTTCTCCATGCCGTTTAATAGTTCAGCTAAGACCAGGACTGCTGCACGCTTAGAGGGAACATATCCTCCGGTGGTTAATTCGCTATTAACAAGTTGGAGTAACTCGTGGAAGAAGTTCTGCACTTGAAAGGCCAAAAGGCGACAAAGCTGGGCAAGATTGGCAAAGGCTGACATCCGGAATTCGTGAACAGGAGACCGGGAGCCGTACATGAAGCAGTTGAGAAGAACAGCCTTGTATCGAAAGCAAAGAGGACCTGGATGGGATTAGTATGAAAGTTTAGGAGTTATTCTTAGCTGTGTAGAACATTGCTTACCCAACTCCTGAGCGACTTTCAGAATAGCTTCACCCACTACGAGGCGGTAGTCTAAGTGAGCCGTCTCTGATAGGTACTCATCACTCAATTTGTCCAGCACATCGGACTCCATCACATGAACAAGCGACACAAAGAGCCGAACACAATTTAAGAAGGTGTAGGATTCCTTATCCTTGAGAGTGGTCAGGGCTAACGCTATGATAAGTTGACCCTGCGCTAAGGTAGCAGGATCTCTTTTTTTCAGCAAATCAATCATCATCTGAATTCCATACACTTGCATGTGGGATTGTTTTTCCTCTATCAAGGACCGAGCTCTTTGAAAAGGTTGTATTTTAACAGCCTCACTTGGTCGCCATGCGCCGTGAATTATTGTAAGCAATGATTTTACAGATTGCTGGATAAGAGGGTTGGAAGATCGAGTACCCAACAGGTGCAATTGTTCTTTCAGTTCCTTACAGGCCTCTGAAAGTTGAATATTCTCACTGCCCTCAAGAATTTCCTGCAAGAGGTTTAGAACGAGAAGTAGGATCTGATCCGTGGTATCTTGCTCTCTAGATCGGTGGACAAGCAAGTCTTTTAGTATATGTAGAAGCTCCTTGGTATGTTGTGATAGCTGAGCTCTTAATGGTTGGTGGGCTACCATTTGGTTTAAAGCAATGAGCAAATCTAGCTTCAGTTGATATTTGGAGTGCAGAAAGTCTTTGAGCTCTGCTTCTGATGAAATAAAATCTACGCTGGCTGAAGATTTATCATTTATCTGTTTAGCTATGAAGCCCAGAAGAGAGAGGAAAACTTTGCAGGTGAGGGAATGATGAGAGCTTGATGTGAGTAGACCGGGCAATATTCTGCCCATATCGTGATCTGCTAGATGATCTTTGTGAGCTACTTTAACCTGAATTTGAGTTGTGTTCATGGAAGGCAGGATTATAATGCGTGGGTTTAAACACTTCCAAGGAGGTTCCTTCTCAATTTCCCATTTAAACAGCTTCTGGAGTATCGCAGGTAATTCGTTTTTCATTTCTCTGTTGTCCAGACAACGCAAAATAATGGCAGAAATCTGCGATGACGCCGGTAATTCCATTGGAAGGCCATCGTAGAGTTGGAGCAGCAAAGGAAGGTAGGGAACGAGTAGATTACTGGGTAAGCAAGCTACGGTTGAAGAACAAAAGAGATGCTGCCATAAGAGAATGCGATTGCACAGTTCCTGGTGATCCATTAAGATAAGGCCATTAATAATGTCTTCTGGGTTACAAAGCGTTTCCCAGTGTTTGAATAATATTTCTTTTATCAGCTTTTGATTTGTATCACTTAAATCGTAAAGTCTTCTGAGCGATAGGACACCGGCGCACATTTTGTCCGCATTCTGCAGATAGAACTTACAATATTCTAGCACCTGGAGAACCATCTTCTCTTGCGCTAACTGAGAAAATCCTTTTCTGGCCACAATACTAGCCACAATTTCCGCATTTCTGGAAGAATTCACATTGGGATTTTGATGCAGGGCCTCAACAAGACTAGCAAATCCTTGGGGTAAGTGAAGCTTTCCTAAGAGTTGACGGTGCAATAATTGGGCCAGAGTTGGGCAGAGAGTCGTAGCTTTAAAAAGCAAGATGTTGCGAAAGAAATCTGCTTTGGATTCATATTGCCAGAGGTAGGCTATAGCCTTATCCAGCAGTGGAGAGTCTTGCTGCACACGTAGACTCACAATGGCCGCCAGTAGATCCCTTTGCACCAGCTCCATCGAGTTGGCTATGTGGTATTGTCGAATATGCAGTAGATTAATAAAGAACTGAATGCTTAGAAGCATCAATGAAAAGTTAGCTTTGATTTTCCCCTGAGCCTCACAAAAGATGGGCGACTTGTAGAAATCCTCATGTAGCTGGCATCGAAGCGAGTAATATGATAATTCTTGGGAAGCCTGGATACACAATTTCAGGTGCGCTACCGAAATAAGATCCTCCTTGGCGTCGCTGTGGAAATTAATGTTCCTCATGATCGAATGTAGCACATGTTGCAATCTTATTATATAGCATATAGTACGATCCGAATCGGGATCAATACTAGATTCGTGATCGTCTGTTAACTGATATTCCAGGCACAGCTCATGCAATTGCTGACCAATCTCGAGTTTAGCATATTTTTCCAAAATTCGCAGGTTGATTTCCAAGGCTTCGGCAGTCCCTGAGTTATTCGCCGTATTTGCTGTCGAAATATTAGTATTAGGGATACTACAATTATTATATGATGTTAACCAATTTACCTAGAGCTTTACTAAACCTTAAACTCTCTAGAAGAGCAAAGTACTTGGCCGTATTTATCATTGTTATCCCAGCAAACTACAATTTTGCGAATTTAGCGACCATTTGCTAGAGATGCTTGTTTACAATTGCACCAGCACAATCGATAACATATTGATAAGGGAAACACGATGTTGGCAGCATAGCTAATTAAAACTGCGCGATAGTTTAATGCAACTGTAGCTATATGTTTTATTGAAAGTAGAACCATATTATCTTTTTAAATTGGATCAAATTACAAAAAATTGTTATCATAAAACCTATTTTGTAAACGGGGATTTCCTTGTTTTCAGAATTTCGAGATTGCAACCAACTTATCTATATATCGATAGGCGGCTGCACCAGCCGCGGGTTGCGCATCTGACTGCAGCAAAGCGCCCTGGTCACACTGGCCCAACAACTCGAGAGCAGCAGGAAAATCGAACAACTTTCTTTTTCCACTGCATTGTGTGTGTGCATGCAAAAACACAAAGTGCGCAGAATAGCTTTATTCAGCTAGCCGATACGACTCGAAAGTGGATTAATTGGCCAGCGGCACCGACGCCCCGCCCACCGTCAGCCGCCCTCGCAAAATTAAAAATTGCCAAAAACACCTACGCGCAGGCAATTAAGACCGTGTTAGCTAGTGTGCGTGTGTGCTCGCGAGTGTGTGTGTGTGTGTTGTGCTGCTGGGGCAGTAAACATTTTCTAGTGAAAATCGGGGGAAAATGAAGAAAATCCTGTCTAAGTTCGAGCGCAATGAGAACTCTCGACTGGAGAATCCGCCCAACAGCAGCAGCTCGTCGTCCTCGAACGAGAAGAACAGCTTCGTGGGCAAGGTCTTCACAGTGGGACGCGTCACGGTCACCGTGGAGGATGTCCTGGCAGAAGGTAGACGACTATATATACACTCTTATATATGTGCTCCCATTCCCCTACCTACAACACGTCGCCCGCGATTATGCTTATCACCTGCCTGATTTACAGGTGGGCAGTAGCCTGCCGTCCGCTTTTCGGTCTCGCCCCTCGTCACAGATTAGATAAACCCCTTCAGCGCGAGAACTCCCAAATGTGGGGCGTACTCAAAGCGCTAGAGAGCATAAAAATCAGCTGCGTATCCTCCATAATTGGGGACACCACTTGTCGCATTTCCGATTAAATCCAAATAAATTACTCCCAATAATTTCTGTATAAGATGTTAAACTCAAAACAGCTAAAATCTGACTTTGATATATTATCTTTTAATAAAACTGTAAAACATTTTAAATTATTTCATTAATTATGAATACTAAATACTGGTTTGTAACCTAAATTCCAACTAATTGAACTGCAATTTTGCCCTTGGCATAGAACTACATATTTATGTCCATAACTCGGCTCTCTAATGGCGTGCAGATATTTCGTCCAAATTTATGTCAGTCTTTAAAGAGTTTATTTTTGCCAAAACCAGAAATGCCAGCATTTCTATTGTGACAAATGGGTGTCCGCGTTAGAGAAACCCGACTGTACAAACACAGTTACGGTTCTGGTTGGTTTTTCCATGGAATACCCATTGAATTCCCGTAGCCACTACACATGGCCACAAATCAATTGAATCAATTATGTTAATTTAGCCAATGAAGCGGCAAGACCAACACTCATCAGCCGACTGTCTCCGACAGTCTTCCGTTTTTCACCTTTCGCCGAGCTAAATGGCAAAGTTCGCCCCTAAGGAAATCGCCTGTGCTGTGTCCTTGTCCTTGAAATGCGGAGTGCTCCACTCCACATCATCCTGCAGTGCAAGTGCCTCCTTGTTGGCCTGGCACCAGTACCCTCCGCCCAACATTTGATCATCTAACGATTGCTCACCCACCGCCTGGCCAGCCATTCGCCACCTTTCCTTTAGCCATTACGTAGTGTTTTTTACTTTTTATACTTTTGGCAAGCGGACTCGATTCGTAATTTTGTTTTGCGCTGCGCTGGCGCCGCTGGCAATTAGTCAGCTGTTGTCGGGCATACCCTGTAATTAAAAAGGCGGAGCGTTTGACGAACACGGTTATTTGGTTAAAGTTATTGAATTAGTATAACAAATTATAAACTAAATTATATATTATTTATTAATTCATTTAATCCAGTAACGTAACTATTGGTATTTCATTTAAGAAAGAGAAAAAATAAATAGAGTCTTTTGCAGATGCTCAATGAATAAAATGCGCGTATAGCCAAGTTTAAACTGCTCGATATGCTGGATACTTCCAAAGTAACACTGTGCTTAATCACCTTCAATATTTACCTGCTTTCTTTGATTCGATTTTTGAGCAGCCAACAACAATTACAAATGACTAAGCGACAAACGGTTAACGAATGAAGCTTTCCCGCCTTAACCCCTCAGCCCCCACCCTTAACCGCTTACTGCCCACCTTGCAGTTGACGCCCCTTCAGACGTATTTTCTACCCTCGTTTGCGTTTCGAATTGCCTTCTCGCGTTTTCTCGCATCGCTACAATTGTGCATTGTTATTGTTGCTTTTCATACTATTATTACTGGATGTTGTTGCTGTACTTTTTGCCAATGTTGATTTGTTGCTGTTGCAACCTTCAGCATTGATTAACATTTGACGCCATAATTTCACAAAGTCGAGCAAAAATGGTTACATTTGCTGGTCCGCTATTCACTTCTCTCTATCGCCTACACAGGGAGAAATGGTGTGTGCATTTACAGCAAATGTTCCATAAATATTTTCAATATTAAAACATTCTCCTAATCGTTGCATCGTCTATGCATCTAATGTATTGAGATCATTTTTTTTTCTAATATCATTTCATTTTATATCTAATATATATTTTTATGTTTTTTTCTTAGTGACCACTGTTCCTATCTTTTTATTTTGCCGCCCCACCGCCTTCCCCCGCTGAGTATTGTTATTGTCGCATGTTATTGTTGTTATTTCTGTACGTGACCTTCAATAGTTTAGTTTATATTGCGTTGCCTTTTTATCGTACATTTTGAAGTGGCGTAAAGCGACAGGTGGAGAGGGCTGAAATGTGGGGGCATTCTACTTGAAATTCTATTTGCAATAAACTGAAATAAACCTCATGCAAATGGCCTGTTAGGCAAAACATGTGTAAATCGTTCCATGGCCAGACAGTAACTGCTATCACTCGAATTCGGGTACCCTCTACTATTTTAACACCACGGGGGGATATTTGTGAACGTGAAATGTTTATAGTAAAGAAATTCCATTATTATCACGTAGATATATGGCATAAATTATGTGGGAAGGAATGGCCAAAGATACGTGTGCTATAAAAATGTGACACATATTTCCTTTTAATAAACAAATTAGTTTATTAATTAGCTACTTCCTGCCATATAAAATAAAATATTCGTATATATGTATTATGAATATACAATAACAGGGTATTCATCGGGTTTAGCTTACTCGCAGTTTCCTCCCCCATTCAAATATGCTATGTTGTTTACAGCTGACAGCTGTTATGGATGTCTAGCCCGTCAACTTACCCCATGCTCTAATGCTCTGTTTTTCTCTTCCCCATCTCTTCAAAACTCACGCAGGTGGTTTCGCCATGGTCTTTTTGGCAAGGGGCAACGGCGGAGGCAGTTCCTCGGCGACCAAGTACGCCCTGAAGCGCATGTACGTCAACAATGAGCACGATCTGAACGTAGCCAAGCGGGAGATACAGATTGCGGTGAGTAAATAAATCGGGACAAACAAACCTAATCTAATAGGGCAATCACTTTCACTCCCCCAGAGCAACCTGAGTGGGCACAAAAACATCATTGGTTATGTGGACTCCAGCATCACGCCCACGGGAAACGGGGTGTGCGAGGTGCTACTCCTGATGCCCTATTGCAAGCATCACATGCTGGCCATGATGAATGCGAGGTAAACGAAGTGAATCTAAAAATGTAGTCCATTTGATTGCGGAATTCGAATGTAATCCAATGAAATTCGCCACAGATTGCACGTTGGCTTCACGGAGCCAGAGGTGCTCAACATCTTCTGTGATATTGCCGAGGCTGTCTCTCGATTGCACTATTGTCAGACTCCGATTATCCATCGGGATCTTAAGGTGGAGAACATTCTGCAAACGGACGCGGGCAACTTCGTACTCTGCGACTTCGGATCGGCAACGGCCAAGACGTTAAATCCTCAACAGCACGGAGTCACCGTGGTGCAGGAAGAGATCCAAAAGTACACCACTCTATCTTATCGGGCTCCCGAGATGATCGACCTGTACGGGGGCAAGAGCATAACCACAAAGGCGGACATCTGGGCACTGGGTTGCATGCTCTATAAGCTGTGCTTCTTTTCCTTGCCATTTGGGGAGAGCACTTTGGCTATCCAGAATGGACAGTTTTCCATTCCAGACTCCTCAAAGTACTCGAAGGGCATGCACCAACTGATTAAATATATGTTGGAACCCGATATGGAGAAGCGACCAAACATTTGGCAAGTTTGCGAGGTGGCCTTTCGACTGGCGGGCAAGGATAATCCCGTTCAGAATCTCCATGTGAGTGATGCATAATGTTTGTGTTCAGATTCCTGTATGATAATCTGTTTGCTTATTTTTAATCAGAAAACTCCCATTCCAAACTTCGACCTACTGGTAGTGCCTCCGTTTGAATCGGAAGCCAAGAGGATCAGTGCAGCGGCCTCCAAGGCGGCGAAGGCTCAGAATGTGTCAGTTGTGGAGGCGGGAACCAGTGTAGCTCCTCGGTCTCGTCCTAAGGGTTCCTCATCGGTACATGGAGGAAATCCATTGGGTCTCGGTTTGCCTCCCAGTCCCTCGCCAAGACAGAATATCACTTCTCCACAACCCCAACCTCAACCTGTGGTCGAGCAGTTCCAGGCCAACTTCCCAGCTATGCCACCTGCTGTTCCTCCACCTCCTCAAGCTGTTACTCCGGCAGCTCCTGCTGCCAGTAAACTCTTCGAGTCAAGTGGCTATCCAGATCCATTCAATGAGCCAGCTGCAGCAGTAATTCCTACTGAATTTCTACCAGCAGCAGAAGAACCTAACAAGGAGGAAGTGCCTCAGGACTTAAACGTCATTGCAGGCACGCCCACCAAGAGCATGTTGACACCGCCCAAGCCAAGCGGAGGAGGTGGTCATAGGCGTAACGTAAGCGACACCTCGGCCTTCAATAAGTAAGTTGCATACAAGAAAACAGAAGCTAATCTAAAATCAAGAATACACATTTTGATTCTACAAATTTTAATTCCTATCTTAGTTACCTGTTTAAGCACAAAAGTTGTGTCTTGTTATCGTTTTTAAAGTTTACTCGGCCAGAATCAATATAATTGCTTTCCCCCAAAGGTTTCAGCCTGAAAATTAAGATATATGGTTTCATAAATATTTAAATATTCTTGATGTTAGACATTTCCAAATGCGTTGGTCCTGCACGATCTGTATGTGTTCTGTGTTCTGCTCTTCTCTTGCTCTTTTACTCACTCTCTGCTTGTCTCTTTCTGTGAATTCCCGATCCTTAAGAGCTACAAGTGACCAGGATGAGGCCGATGAGCCACAGAGTCAATAGATTCATTGTAGCCTTAAGATCTCTTGCATTCCCGTACTTACTTTTCCTGCTTTGCTTGCTCTTTTTCCTTATTATTAATTTTCTTCCATCACTCGCTGATCATCTAATCATTCATTTGTTTTGTTGCGCTCCAGAACTTTTGCCAATGAGACAAGTCAGTTTCTGGCTCCGTTTAACAATAACTTGGCTGCCATGGGCGACGGTCAGCAGACTTTGGCTAGTGCTGCCTCGAATCCCGGGATATATGCATCTTCAACGGCAAACTCAGCCGCGGTATCCATTAGCGAATTAATGAAACCAGGACAAACGGCGGTGGAAAAGCGAGTTGAAGCCTGGAATCCGTTCGAAGAGGAGCAGCCTTTCAGCCAGATGACTGAGGATCACATCTTTGAGGCGGAGTTCGACAAGATACGACAGAGAGGCAGTCAAGGAAGTACGTTTTGGAAGAGAGCGTTTTGCCGCAATATTAACTTCTTTAATGCTTTCAGGCATCACAGCAAAATCGGCATCCACAACTTCCACGCTAACACCAACGGAGCAGATTCCCTCTGCGGTTGTGGCTCCTGTTACAGCTGCTCCTGGTGCAGTGCCTCCTCCGCCGATTGCTGCCGCTGTGTCTCCTTACCCGTCGCAGGTCTCCGAGGATCCATTCGGATCGGCGCCATTCAGTTTGCCACCCGGACTGCGCGAGAAGGCGAGCTCGCTGCGCAAAACCGGAGGTAAAGCATGAAATTCTACCTTAACTGTTTGCAATGCCAGAATACGTTTAGTTTTCCGATTGTCGCTTTTGTTCGCTCTCAATCTCAATCCAGAAAGTGAAAGTGATTTGAACGTAGACGTAGACGTAGTCTAAAAACTTCCTAGTAACGCTATGCTCAACTCAGCAAAGTGCCGCCAAGGCGATCTCCTCGATATCCTCCATCCAAGGAGCCGCTTCCAGACCACATCGGCAGCCGCCGTAAGATTCGATCAGCTCCAGCAATAAATTAACCGTATACTAGCCGATCGCTGCTCGATCGAAAAATTTAGCGTGCCATATAGATGGGGAATGACCCGCGAATACTACTTAAGTGCAATCAATCAATTTGTAAATACCCCATGCACCTACTAACCAACCAAAAATATCTCGACGAACCTTCTTATCTTTTGTCATATGAGTTTATTCGGTGATTAATATGTTTTCTTCAAAGTGAGCTGTAAATCCTTAAACCTATTTGGTGAAAAATACCACCAATCTTATGTTTTCCAAAAATTATACCCCCATAAAATTATATTTCGTCATGAAAAGTTTTATTTTTTTTTGGTAAATATTCAAATTCCGTTATTAACTTTTGTTTATTTCGAAAAGAAATAACTTTTTTCCCGTCCCTCCATTTCCGTAACCATCATCAATCTGCGCGCTTCTAAAAAAGTAATACTTGGTGCTGGTACTGTGCTTGATACAAATTATCAGAAAACCAACCCAAAACTAATAAATCATATATTTGAATATATTATATCTAGGTATTAAGTTAATTTAGTTCTTAATGGTAATAAATTAGCGGTTGTGGTTCAAAAACTAACCAATCAAAAGAACAAATTTCAATTATTTGTATTGTACAATTCATTGGCTTATTAGTGAATGTATCTACTCTGTGTGTAATTGTAAATTAAGCTATCTAAGAGAAGAACTAGAACTATTTATTCATGTTGTTGGCGTAGAGTGTGAAGCAATTTAATTCTTTGGCAATAATTTGCATATCAGAGTTATTACATACTATACATACATGTGTTAAACGTGCAATTCTAAAAATTAATGCTAAAAAGATTATTATTATTATGGATCTGTAGATCTGATTAAAGCTAAACACGACAGCAAACTATTAAAATTTTGTACCCTCTGATCGTTTTTCAATTCTGCTTTCGATGAAGTTCGCATAAAACTCCAATCTCTTCGGATTTGGCAGCAGACAAACAAACAAAAGTAATCCAAACAATTGTTAATTATCACTACGAGAGAGTCCAATCAACGCAAGACAATATACATATGTACGATCAAGCTCGAGATAGTCCAATAATGTTTTCCGAATTGTCCAAATTGATCACTTTTGTTCTCTACACACAGACACACCAATTGAAATGTTCAATTAGCTTTAATTACTACTCTTGTTAATACTGTAAATAATTAAGCCAATGGGAGAAAACCCCTTTAAGCGTTAAACCAAAGAGCTAACACTTAGTAACTAGATTTACTCAAAATGAGCAACCGATAAGCGCAATGAAAGCAACAAAAGTCAGGTAACCAAGACACATACATACAACCAGATTATCAGATGACAGCAAATACAGATTATATCTATATATACATAAAGCACTATATATTTATACAAACCAATTAAAAAAGGGGCGTTAGCTTAAGCTCAGCCACGAGAATTGTATGAGATTTAAACCAAAACTGAAGCAAAACTGCAATAAACTCTATATTATGTTT
Organism: Drosophila melanogaster; assembly: GCF_000001215.4. NCBI lineage: Eukaryota > Metazoa > Arthropoda > Insecta > Diptera > Drosophilidae > Drosophila > Drosophila melanogaster. The sequence continues at coordinate 18,961,133 of NT_033779.5, read as the reverse complement.
CAAAAACTGAACATTCACAAAATGTAAATCGAGCTAACTAAATTTATGGGCTGCACTATGATAAGTCATTGATTTGGCATGCACAGCAAAACATTTGAAGTTATAAACTCTAGAATTGGCATTTGCCCAATTAAACAACAAAATGTAAGATGAAAGTTGTGCATGCCACCAAATCAACACATAATTTCCCAAATTAATTGTTGGATCAAGATTTTAACGTATTCCAGCTTCTATCGTCGCCTTCGTCATTCAACTAACCAAACTATTACGTATACGTCACGTTGAGCATAAAGCATTCATAAATCACTTGGTAACATATTACATTCCAGGGGATAACAACCACGTGTTCTCACATTTATCATCCATAATTAGTTGTAGAACAAACTGCCGCTAACCCGTAAACCCGTAATCTCATTACCTTACTGCATAAAAGTCCTTCGCTCTCGTCCACAGCGAAATTCATCGGCGTTTCATCTGGTGGAACAGGAGGCGGAGTGGCCACGCCTATCGGCTTGGTAGCGGGAGGAGCAAACACCGCCACCTCTTCCAACTCATCCAAGTGGATGCTCTCCCCCACCCTGGAGGTTTCCAGCGAAGAGAAGACCTCGCTTATCAGTAAACTCAAAACAGACTCAGAATGTGGAATTCCAGGCGCTGTTGGAGGAGCTGGAGAAGGTGTCTCTGGTTATGTTAAGCTACCTGTAGAAGATCGCAACAAGTACGAGAAGCTGCGCAGCAAAGATCAGCCGACTTCCGATGACTCCGATTCCGAGGCTTCGGAGTTCTTTCAACAAGACAGCGATGAAGGAGGTGGGGGCATCTTTAGGCAAATGCAGATGGTGACAAGCAATTTGCCGGAAACCATCCATAAAATCCAACAGGTTGCCTATCACAAGGTGGACAAGACAGCTCATCTGCCAATTGTGAAGAAACTTCGCGATAAGACCAAGAAACCCACAACAGCTGCCCATCAAGCGGCCCAACAACTAAATCTCATGGCTGCCGCGGTAGCTGCACAAGCTGAAGAAGCTGCCAAGGCGGCGGAATCCGACGGTGATTCGATCGGATCTGCCAGTGACCTGCGGGCAGAGGATGATGATCTGTTTGACGAGAATCCTCGCCAGACACAAGCCAAGCAACGTCGTCCTCTGCCAACAGAAATGGATGGAATAAGCGAGTCAGTGAAGACCTGTAGCAGCTCTGCCTACCATGCAGAATGTGAAAGTGTGACCACCCATGAAGACGATGTGCGTAGTCGGGTGGTGGTGAAGGTGCGGATGAGGAAGAAGGACCGTGCCCTTGTGACTGCCACTGGCGACCCAAGTGCTCCGTCTGAAGAACTAAGTCCCACTTCGAGCGATCTCTTGCACAAGTTCGGCGATCGTCCGTTGCTGCTAGATGATGAATTGGATTATGGTTCTGGAGAAAGCAAGAGTAGCACTGAATCTCCTGTGGCTCCAATTCTGCCAACAAATCCCGATGTGCAGGAATCAGAGGAGGATGTGTTCGCCCTGGCTCCATTTAAATTACCAGTCGGAGTTCCTTTGAAACGAAAGACTAAACCCAAAGCTAAGCCCAAGCCTTCGGAACCCGAGATGTGGACTTCAACGCCAGTTAAAAGCGCCGCTGTCGGAGATCCTTCTACCAACTTTGCCAGTTTTCCAGCGCAGCTCACGCCAACCAATAATGTGGGGAACTCTGCGCAGCTGGATGAGTTCAATGAGCCAATTTTCAATCCCTTCCAGGAAAACGCACAGAACACGCAATCAGGGGAAACTAATCAATGCGACCTGTTCGGCTTGGAACCATTTCCACAGGTAATTCGTACAATCGAACAGAACCCACAGCACCACCAGATCCACCAATTTCCCAGCCACAACAACAATAACAATGTGATCAAAGTGCCCGCCTCCGTATCTGTTGCTCTTCCTGCCTCCGTTCCTGTATCTGTTTCCGTCAATTCGTCTGCCCCACAACTGGTGACCATAAATCACTCGATTATTATCAACAAAACGCCGGAGCCACCGATGAACTATAATAATAATAATAATAACCAGACTGCTAAGTCGAGTGGCACCAGCAGTGTCTATGTGAATGTGCCGTCTTTCTCCAGCATGAGCACCAGTTCCTGCTCCATTAACCAGCCACAATCCTCACCAGCAGCTGTGATTCCAGTTCAGGCACCTCTTCCAGTTCCAGTTCCTGCCCCTGTTTCCGTTCCAGCCGTTCCAGTTCCAATACCAGCGGTCGTTACCCATCTGCGTCCTTTGCTGCCCATTGCCGATAATGCGTATGTGCAAATCTCCCAAGATCGCTGCTCAGATTTCACACCGGACGACGAGGAGGAACCCGTGGTGTTGCGTGATGCCGATGTGGTGGCAGACGGAATCGGTATACCTACCCCTGCGAAACCCAAGAAGGAGAAGTCCAATCTGGCTGTAAGGGTTCTGCCGGGAAAGCTCACCCAAAAGGTAAAGGGGCATTCGTACAAAAAAGTAAGCGCGGCTGCCCTTGGATCCACCAGTTCCCTTAGTTCCGGCAGCAAGCAGAAGCACCAGCGATTGCAGTACCAGTCCCACGATGATGACGACGACGAACAGGATCAGGATGAGAATCGAGGTGCTGGAGGCGGCCGCAATTTCCAATCAAACACCATTCAAAATTCTGCCAAAACCGGCTTCAGCAACATGAGCTTTGAGGACTTTCCCTCGGATCAGGAAATGGATCGTCTGTCCAGGACCATTCCCTTCGAGGTGGTTAGAAACGAAAAGATGTTACTCGAGGCGGAGAAGAAGTTCGGCTCCCTCAAGCGACGGAACAACTTGTTCTCATAATGTGGACAGTGGGGCGAGACCATCAAGGAGACCTGAGACTGAGTGTTTCAAATTATGTTGACATTTCGTTTAAGCTTTTCTCCGTTCCGTTTTTAATGTGGGGTTCCAAAAATAACCAATATCTGTATTTTTTGAATATAGTATTTATTCGCGTGTAGCAATGTTAAAAAGTGGCTAGTACCCATACATATTATACACACAACAAGAACAATACCTATAACTGTTATTTAGTGCAAAAATTTAAACTAGTTTTAGAAGCGAAACATGTTTTAGAATTTATACAGTGCGTAAGTTTACCAAAGTTACATTTATTTTTGTGGCATTTTTCAGCTTGAAGTATTTCATGAATTATATATTTATACAAAACTATGTGATTATACACCCACACCCAATAACAACCAAAAAAAAAAAAAAAACAATTTATCACCTAAGCCAATTGCATTCACTAACACACCAAGGTATTTAAGAATTAATTATTCTATCCGTATCGAATAACATACGCGTTTATGTTAGTACACCAATTGTTTTGCATTATGTATTATCTCGACTATATAAAATATGCATATTGTATTTATAATTTACTTCAGTGTTTTCTTTGGTTTCCTTGGGAAAACGCAACAAACTTGCCGCCCTCTCCTAAGCGAATGAAATTTGTATATCATCAACTGTATCAGCTGTTGGGTTGCTTCTAGACAAAAGATAATGCACAGACATCTGTTGCTTATCGAAAAAAATGTATATATAATGTTGCGGTTAAGTACCTCATACAAGTTTTTCTTCTCGTCAACCGCTTGTTGCTATTTTAGTACCTTTGTGACATTAAATGCCATTGAATTTTTACATTTTTACAGTAGGAACTGAACATAACTTGATTCCTACTTGTTTCGAAACATCTTTGATTCTTTATTAGATAACTATATTATTATTTTATTATATTATATGTAGCTATGTAGCTAGCTACAAAATTCAAGACACATTTCTTAGAATTCCAACTTATCGAGTGCTCACTGCACTCGTAAACAAAGAACAGCTGAGATGTGTTAGGGTATGTGTAGGTTTTTGCGTTGTGGAAACTCATACAAGATAAGCGGAAAAAGTTGCCAGCCCAAGCGAAAAAATCCGACAAAAATAACAAAAATTCCAAGTCGGCAATACTTACAATATCACGTATCTGTCAGATACGAAATTTTGTCGTATCGCATTGTACGCTTCCAGAAATTTGCAGTTTAACGGAAAACGTACAGCAGTGAAGACATGGAAGTGAATCAAAAATGGAACTGGGACACCAAGCCAATTCTGGTCAAATGCGGAGGATTCTCCTCGCAATTGGCCAAGAATGTCACCGAAAAAGTGGACGGTGATCCACTGTGGGGATCGCGATTCGATGCCACCAATCCGGAAGCTGTGATCCAAACACATCTGGACTTTCTTCGCAACGGAGCGGATATTATTCTAACCAACACGTATCAGTCCAGCGTCGAGGGATTCGTGAAGTACCTGGGCGTGACCAGAGAACGAGGTGTGGAGTTGATCCAAAAGAGCGTTCAACTGGCCAAGCAGGCAAAGGAACAGTACCTTAGCGAAATCGGTTCTGAAGCGGAGTCGGCTCTTCCACTGATCATGGGCTCAATAGGTCCATATGGCGCCTATCTCCACGATGGATCTGAGTACACCGGCAACTATGCGGACAAGATGTCCAAGGAGGAGCTGAGGGCGTGGCACAAGACAAGAATTGAGATTTGTCTCGCAGCTGGAGTGGATGGATTGGCCCTGGAAACACTTCCATGTCTGATGGAGGCAGAGGCAGTCACCGAATTAGTACTGGACAACTTTCCGGATGCCAAATTCTGGGTCTCCCTGCAGTGCATGGTGAGTAATATCGCAAAAAACAATAACATTCTTTATACAAAACAAGGGTAAAAAATATATCGTTCAATTACATTTAAAAATCCACTTTATGTTCCGATATTTTCAGGATGAAAAGCACATGGCTAGTGGAGAAAACTTCGCGGAGGCGGCTCTCTCCCTCTGGCGGTTGGTCCAAAGTCGGAAGGCTGAGAACCGGCTCCTTGGGATCGGTCTGAACTGTGTAAACCCACTATTCGTGACCCCTTTGCTATCATCGCTTACCAAAGTGGCCGGTTCGGATCGCATCCCACTGGTGGTCTACAGCAATCGCGGCGAGATCTACGACGTCGAGCAGGGAGATTGGACTGGAACCGGCGAGGAGGTGGTCAAGTTTGTGCCCGAGTGGATCCAGCTGGGAGTGCGCATCGTTGGCGGCTGTTGCCGGGTCTATCCGACGGACGTGTTGGCGATCCGCAAGTACGTCGATGGCCTCAACATAAAGCCGTAATCGGGAGAGAACTCCGGTCACTGATAGCAGCCTTGTCGCTAATGCGAAAGCTGTTTCGTGTGACTAGACCTAGACCTATTTAGTTTGCTAAATACATATACGCGAGTACTAGATGTACCCAGATCAGATGGCTTCCTAATCAGCAGAGTGTGGAAAAAAGCGTGGACGGCTGGCTGGGAGACAAACACAGATTAGGCGGGCGGACCAAAGGTAAACAAGTGGGCTGGGGATATGGGCAGACGTTCGCCCAACGACTGTTTTTGCCAACCTAGCTCAATTTTTGAGTCCAAATCAAAACAATTTTCTATTCAATTATAACACAAAAACGTGCATTTGTCCTTTGAAAAACTTGCTGTGTTCTTAGCTTTCTATTCTTTATAGCCGGATTTAAATTCTTTAAAATTAATATTGTTAAAAGTGTGTATGTATGTACTGATGTAAAGCAATAAACTACAAAAATATCAAAAATAGTTGTTTTAGTTATCTTCAATATATCATATTTTTAGTACAGTATTAAAATAATATCTTCATTAGAGATTCATCAAATCTAATCACTTCTTACATATGTACCAAGGCAAACGCCTTCTGGTACGCAAGGTACTTTATAGAGAAGGGTATGCCCTTCTATTCTTGCGGTTCTCGACTTTATCACTATGAAAGATATTTCAAAATTTTTTGGAACTTCATACCGCATTTTTAAAAGAGTACTTACATTTTTGGCTGTTGAAGCTTTTGAGGATGGTGGAGCCACATGTCCACCTATTGCACTCTGACCCAATCTGGCAATCAGCCTAATCGGATACTTCGTTCAAAAAACATGATTTTAACGGCCATTTTCAAATTGAAAGCCTTTTGTCGGTCAATCTCTTACTTTACATTTTACTTTATTTATTTATTTATTTATTTATTTTTTTTTTGTCCAAATATTAATAACAATCATCACTTTAAGCTCATCTCTTTTAGAGGAGATTTTATTTGATATATCTTATGTCTTATTTCCTGTTCATTAGCGATTTGTTTACCAGAATAGGGGTTAAATGTTGTTTTTCTCTTTGACATCAGTAGACCTATTTTTGGACCATAATCTATTGAGTGCGGTCGGAAGCTCACCCATTTTCCTTTAAGGAGGACAGAGTCAACAACCAAGTACATCTTGAAGTGTTGGTCCTAGGCGGCGTCCAGAGGTTATCGGCGTCGACTTAGCAGATGCGACATCCCGAGCAGAGTCACTCGGAAGCCAGAACCACGCACAGCGGCGCTTTGACGATTTCATCAGCTTCATCAGCCTCGTGGAGGGGGAGTCGCAGTCCACCCGGACAATCCAATCTGGCTGGCCAGCGTCTGGCAGCTGTGCACCGGGCTTATCACCCACTTGGTGGGGGCACTCTCATGTTTGTGTTTGCCGTTTTGTTTTGTTATAAATTATTATAAATATTATAAATTTCGCCCTGATAAGCCGAGCCGCACAGCTGAGTGGCCCTTCGGAAAGTATAAAAGCCCCTCGACGATACGTGAAACATTTAAACGTTCGTCGAGCGTCCATTGCGACTGATCATATCCACCGTTCCGAAAGATTTGTGATAACCACTTGATAACCAACCAGCCAGTCTAGTGTCTAATAAAGTTGTTATTGAATTTGCCCATTTACAAGATCCATAAACAAGCTGTCAAGGTGAGTGCGAGACCTTATCGTGTGTTTTTCGCTTCCCTACCGATAGATTTTGATGACAGACGGTGTATACACTATCCAAGGAGTATGCTTAAAAGTGCAACAAAGGGATCTTATAAGCAATCTAAAAATGTTATGCTTGGAATACTTACATATATTAAATATTAATATATTTTTTAATTTGGAACAAGAATAGATCTTGAAACGTAATAAATGATTCACTTTAAAAGATATATATTTCTCAAAAATTGTTGCCAAATTTTAAAGAGCTGATGTATATTTTGAATTTAGCGTATACAGAATAAAATGTTTCAGGCTTTTAACTCGCCATTTATTGAGATACGTAAAAATGTGACCTTGGTTTTAAATTTGTATACTATTCAGTGAAAGCTGAATACTCCTAGAATTAAATCTTTTTTATAATAAATCATAAGACTCATATAACATATATCTTAGCTAAAGAACTTTGAGCTGTTTTTCTCAGTGTGTTTTTTAGATTAAGCCACTGGTCTTTTGTTCTGCCAAGTTCGTTGAACTGAAAAATAGAGATTAGTTCTTCCGATACATTGTATAACATCGCCCTGAGTGCAGTGGAATCCAGGTGGCAGACGCAATATACATATTTAATTATCTCGCAGCCCGCTGACGTAGAAATGTAACTAATAATCAATTTTCAACGGATCATCCTCCACCCCTCTTAGTAATCTTTCAATCATGGGTTTGACGCGCGTGCTGGTGAAGGATGGCGGTTTCGGCACCCAGATGACCGTCCATGTGGGTGACTCTGTGGATGGGGATCCGCTATGGAGTGCCCGCTTCAATGCCACCAATCCGGCGGCCATTATCAGCACCCACCTGGACTTTTTGCAGAGTAAGCAATTGTTTTCCGGTAGCAATTGGCAACATACTAACTGAATTTTCCCCTTGACAACACCAGATGGTGCCGATATCATTTTGACCAACACCTACCAGTCCAGTGTCGATGGTTACATGGAGTACCTGGAGCTGGACGAGGAGCAGAGCATCGAGCTGATAAAGAACACGGTCCGCCTGGCCCACATCGCCAAGGAACGCTATCTCACCGAGTGCTATCAGGCGCAGCTGTCGGTGCAGGAGGGTAAGTTGACATCCATGAGGTCCAGCTCGGGCGGGATTAATTTAGATTGTGGTCAAGTGAATGATGTGGTAGGGTCATTACTTTTAATACTTTCTTTAATACTTTATTTTATATATAGTAATATTTACCAATTATATATTCCAATTTATTGTTTTTAAAGGATACCCTTTGATCATTGCCTCCATTGGACCCTTTGGGGCCCACCTGCACGATGGCTCCGAGTACACCGGTAGCTATGCCGACTTTGTGCCGGCCAAGGAGATTACGGACTGGCATCGCGTGAGGATCGAAGCGTGCTTGGAGGCTGGTGTGGATGCGCTGGCCATCGAGACGATTCCCTGTCAAATGGAGGCGGAGGCCCTGGTGGAGATGCTGTGCGATGATTATCCGGATGTGAAGTTCTGGGTGGCCTTCCAGTGCAAGGATGAGAATACCCTGGCGCATGGAGAAACCTTTGCGGACGCGGCGAATGCTATTTGGGACCTCTTGGCTGAACGAAATGCCCAGGATAAGTGCCTGGCCATCGGAGTAAATTGTGTGCATCCGAAGTTTGTGACCCCGCTCTTTAAGAGTTTGAATGGTGACCGCGAAGTGGGTGAGCAGATACCGTTGGTGGTGTACCCCAATAGCGGAGAGGTATACGACGTGGTCAACGGCTGGCAGGGAAGGGAGCACTGTGTGCCCTTGGCGAACTACGTTCCGGAGTGGGCGCAACTGGGGGCCAAGGTCATTGGGGGATGCTGTCGCACTTATGCGAGGGATATACGCCACATCGGGGAGGCCATTCGCGACTGGAACAAACTGAAGAAGCTCTCATAGGGATGAACTTCTAAGCTGGGGATCTCAGTACCTTCGAAAAGAACAAAGTAGTTATCCATTTAGTACTGTAAATAAATGTATTTAGTTATTAAGGCATACAACTTATTTTAATAAAACAGAAAAGACAAAAGACAAAAAAATACTTTTTAATTTTCTAAGATCCGAGATAAAACATTAATAAACAAATTGCTCTTAATTCAAATCCCTCAAAAGTGACGCCTTCCATTTTTTTCAAAAGTTAAAAAATGTAGTAATGGCATTCAATGGATTTTTGCATCTCATGAGTAAAATAATTTAAGGAGAATTTGAATTCTAAATATGTGAGACTTCTAACCGTAATGGGCACACTATAAATCAAGCTACAAAAAATTTACATAAATTAAGTTCTCCTTTTTCGAAATGTATTTTTTTACACGTGAATTGTGTAGAGATGGAATGATGGAGAAAATACTATATTTGTAATAGTGTGGAAAACAATCGATGGTCATCGACAGTACTATCGATAGTTGCCAGTCGTACCAACGCCGAAAGTGACAGCCAAAAAAGAGAACCAGCTGTGGAGATTTGCAAAAATTTCGGCAATTTTGAATTTGTACAGGAGCGCCTAGTTAAATACACACAAAATGTTGATCAAAGTGAAGGTTAGTGTGGAAGATATGGAGTAGCAAAAAAGTAGGATAAAGATAAATCACAGCCATCGTGCCCAGCGGGCACTTTGAACAACAACAAAATCGTCGAATATTACAGTCAATATATGTGTGGCTGGATTATTAATGTAAATATGTATTATCTTTCCATTAGACCCTGACCGGCAAGGAAATCGAGATCGACATTGAGCCCACGGACAAGGTAGATCGCATCAAGGAGCGCGTGGAGGAAAAGGAAGGCATTCCGCCCCAGCAACAGCGTCTTATTTTCTCCGGCAAGCAAATGTGAGTCTTTCTGGCTATTGGTCATTGATTTTAGCTTATTTCGCATGCGATCCCCCCCAGGAATGACGATAAAACCGCGGCGGACTACAAAGTGCAAGGTGGATCCGTTCTTCACTTGGTATTGGCTCTGCGAGGAGGTGATTCAATCCTAACACCTTGTGTGTAACTAGCGTGTTCATAAGTGGAAAACATTCATTTAAAATTCACTCAAATATATTAAGCTTGAGAAGCGTCATATGGAGAATTAATATATGTAAACTAAAAAGAAGTCTTAAAAGTGGTTTAGAAGAAAACAAAGTGTATTCGCATCGGAGGAATTTAGACAGAATGGATTGGGGCCAACCGGGTCCGTAATAAAACATGTTTTTTTGTAAGCCAACATCTAAATCATTCGAAAAAAAGAAGAACACTCCACAATGGTGGGCTAAGGTTTAAAACATATCAAAAAGGCATTTATTTTGTCTCAGTGGCAGATTGTAAGTTCAGTTCTGTTTAACAAAACGTCCGACTAGCAGGTGATTCTTTGGCGTACACTGTTCGGGCTTTAAGCGTGTGAGAATGACCTGGTAGCCCGCCTCCTCCGCCTGCAGCAGGCGATCGGTGTCCACCACGGACATGCAGTGGAGTCCTTGAAGCGTGGTTTCTGGCTTGCAGTTGGTTGTCCCCATCTCGTGTGCCTGATCTGCCGAGTGGGCAATGTACAAGTAGTCCTTTGTGTCTAACACCTTTTGGAACGCTTTGCTCAATGGGTACGAAATGTGAGGCATGGGCTGCAGAGAACCGTAGCAGCAAGGACAGCAAACAAAATGTGCCTTGGCTCTCCGGCACTGCTGCAAAACGATATCTGTCGCCGTTCCACACGCGTGCAAAGAGGCCCCGATCTTGAATCCTCCGACAAAGTAATCTATGTTGCATTGGTAAAAAACGCAGTTGGTCAAACCCAATTCGTTTGATCTTTTCTGAGCTTGAAGCAGGGAGAAAGCTTTGTTTTCCATCACAATAATGGTACAATTTGGCAGCTTGAGGGCCAGCAGTATGGCCAAATGCCCTGTGCCGCTGCAGAAGTCCACAATGCGGTCGCCCGGTTGAGCCAGGGAAACCACCGCATTGGCCAAGTTCTCTAGCTGCTGCCTCTTGCGCTCGAGTCTCTCCTTGGGCAGCGCTGAACTCTTAGCATGTGTGGGCTCAATCTGCTCCCAGTCGATCAGCTGCTGGCCATAGGTGTGCTCCGAATCGGAATTAAATTGCAGTTGCAGCGAGGAAAGCTTACTTAGAGCCGCTTCCAACTCCAACTGACTAGTGTAAATCCGATTTCTTGGCTTGTATCGCTTGGGATCGGCTTTGTACAGACTGGTGGCCTCGCAGTCGGGGATTCCCAGTTCTCCGGGAGGGGTCTTAATTGCTTGCGGCACATAAAGATCTCTTAGAACCCTGGCGCATTTATCGCCGAAAGAGTCGATCTAAAACATATAATATTAGCTCTAGTTACTTTTACAGATCAAATCTACAAACCTCGCTGAACCAGGTACTAGTGAGTGGAAAATGGGGCAGCATCTGCCCGCAATGTTGGAAGACAATTCTCAAAAGGGGGTACAAAATTATATCCGCAATTGTGAAACTGATGCCCTCGGCGAAGCGGTGCTCAATAAGCAGCTCTTCCTTAGGTGTAGTGCACTTGATTTGCACTCGTTCTCTCCTCTTGACCTTGCCGCCATTCTCAGTCTGATTGGCCTGCTCTCTGGCCTGTTTATAGATGTTATGCATCCTCACCGGTTCGTTCATGTGCTGCTCGAACCTCACTACTTCTTGGGGGACGAATTCCAAAACTTGCCCACTATGAAGTTTACTGACAACAGCCACTAAATCCACCTCACAGAACTTAGTCCAAATCGATGCTTCTGACGGAGCCAAGAGGCAGCTTCCCTTAAAGCCTAAAAGTTTCTTGAGTTCCTCATTTGGTTGTCTTGCAATAAGCTCTCTGAAATAAAGGAAATATTAGGTGAATATGGATTCTTTTATTTACCAATAACCAACCGGCAAACGGCACACGTTCCTGCTATGAATGTATTTCCGTCCTTCTCGTAGATTGGAAGTTTTAGATCCTGGATGGCAGGCAAGGATGCGGCATCCCTGCATGTGATGTGCCGGTCGGTCAGTTCCTTTTTGAGTTGGGAACTCCGTAAAGCTATTTTACCGCCTTCGATCTTGGATGGTAACAATCGTTAAAAATCTTTAATTAAGCTACAAAAAAGAATTGTGGCCAACCTTTGTGGAAACGAAGTTTACTCGCACATTTTTGGGATCTTTCAAAAATTTGTAAGTAAACAAAGCCAAGAACGAGGACACACCAGTATAAATGGTGGTCTCTTTTTGAGTGCTGATCTCGATCTCCAGGTACAACTGATCCATAGTTTAATTAACCGATCATCAAAACAAATTGGAAACTAAACGAAAATCGAAAATAAAATAAATTAGCGAGAAAATTATAAACCAGCTGGGGGCCAAAAAGGAAAGAGGAAGAGTCATTGGCATTCACCTGTCATTTTAGTTGGCGATAAGTACTTGGGTTATCGATTACTAATCGGACTTATGTTTGGCGCACTATTTAAATTTGAAAAGCATTTTCACATGCCTTAATTTTTTTTAGAGAGTTCTAACGTAAATTTTAACAATAAATTGTTATTATATTAAAAATACCTGGGTTGTGAAGTGTACTTAGACAAGTTTTTAATAAAGTACTCATTTTTGAACACCGTATTTTTAATACGCCCTTTTTAATTTGATGTATTTATGCTATTGTTCTCAATAAAATATGAAAAATATTTCTGAAATCCCTTCCGAACGCAGACTAGTTTCGGCTCGCCCTGAGCAGATACCATCCTCCTTTTTATGTTTCTGCCGTTCCCATTCTTATTCCCACTAGCTTCCCTTTTTTGCCCGTTCCCAATGACGGCTAAAAATAAAGAAGTGCTGCTTGCCTCCGTTCTTCTGGCTCAGCAAAAAGGGCAACATAATTGTGGTTATACACTATCGTTGGAAGTGGACTACCGCTTTAATGAACAAGTTGACTTGGGGCGATTTAAGTTTTGTACCGTTTAATAAGCAAAATCTCCATAAATAAACTAAAACTAATCCTAAATCAATATTTGTAAATATAATTTGTGCATATGTATATTAAACACAACCAGTTTTTTTTGGAATGGTAAGTGATATAACTTTCTAAATCCTTAAACTTACAAAGATTGAGACAAATTAGGGAGACTTTGTAATGATTTCAAATTTTGGGACCTGCTCGAATGGAAGGGTATTACCCGCCCATCGATGGCGAGTTAATTTTAGCCATTCCGAGGAACGGTGGCCCAAGGAATGGGGAATGGGCATAAGGTAATGGTAATGGTGATGTGGAATGGGAGCTCGACCGAATGTTGCGACGGCTTCACTTACCTGCTGCACTTTGCTGCGCGCCTGCTGCGATTTCTAATCGAAACGAAACCTTCTACCCTAATGATGGCCTCGGGGAATAACCTTGGCCCTTTGTTAGCTGAAAAATCGGAGTTTTTAATCGTTTTTTGGATGGGGGACGAGAACTCGATGATGCCACATATAACTTGCAACATGCTGCATGTATGAGATCGCTGCGCTCCAACAGCTGTTCGCCTGCTCGAAGTTGTTCCGTTAAAATCTGTGCTAGGGCAGAGGCCACAAAATGTTGCACAAAGGGCCGGCAGCAGTCGTCCCGCTCGCACTTGCGTGCTCCTTGCGAGCCCTTCGCCAGGCGATGCAACACCCAGCACTCTGGTATCTGGCCCTCTCGCTCGCGCTTAGAATTCTTTCTCGCTTGGAACGACATGGGGAACACAGCATGGGAATGGGAATGGTAATGGTAGTGGGAATGGGATTCGGGAAGGGGCACTGTGCTCTAAACGCTTTCCAACGCTGCTGCTCGCCTGTTCCCGGACACCATCGAAATTTCACATGTATTCCCACGGCCTGAATTTTCCCATGAAGAAGAGGAAGAGGATGGGCAGAATTTCAACAAGAGACAGCCGGAGAATCGCTCACACACACACTGCCTCTTTTTTCCGTTTTTTTTTTTTTTTTTTTTTTTGTTGCATGAGTCTGCTCCCAGGGTCGATGCACCGGAAAATATTACCCCTTTTATTATGAGATCAAGGGACACACTTATATGTTACAAAGAAAATATTTAAAAGCTATTTATTATTTAATACTATCTGAAACAAACTTTTGAGCTATCAAATTAGCTTACAACTTCCAGTTTTTAAAAAATCTAAAAAAATCTAAAAAATATATAAAATATTTATATACACTTTTATTTATATTATTTATTTTTTCACAGCATATTATTAATTGTCCAAAATGTAAAAGTAGTTTGAAGTATCATCCTTCCTTACTTTGGTTTGATTTCGTCCAGTGTATGGTTCTTCCGTTCCTGCGGCTCTGATGGTCGTTTTGTTTATGCTGCTGTTGCTGATGATGCTGCCCCTTCTCGAATTCCCATCGCCCTGCTGCTCCTCGACCTCCTCCCGATCCATGGCAGCGCCTCCAGTCCAGACTGGTCCTGGTCATGGACCCTTGTCCTCTTCGTACTTTACTTCTGCATCCGCTTGGGCTAACATCTTCTTCATCTGCCTCGCTCGAATCGCGTCCCTCCGCAGCTTCGCATTCCATTTGGTGTCCAAGTCTGGCTTCTTTAACCTCTCCTTTGCTGAGGCTTCTACTGCATCTGTGGCACCGTGGGTCGGTTTAGAAATAACTTACAGAAAACTACATAGCATCTACAAAAGAGATCCAAATAGCATATCGGCTAAAGAAATTGTAAATTGGGATCAACAACTTCTCCTCAAGGGCGGCGACCACAGGCGATACAAAAAGTTCCCGATGGCCGAAATCAAAGTCGTGGTCAAGTGCACACCATACTGCAATGGAACGTAAAAGAATTCTAGACCCTGGAGAGGATTCACTCGTATAGAGTGGATGTTGGTAATTGGTACTATTGCCATGGTCGGGAGTGCAGGACACATACAGCAAACTGAAGAACAGGATTTGGGAAAAACCAAACGCTTTGAATTTTGAATTAGAATGAAAGTCATAAGAGGAGAAACCTACTGTGAATAAGTTTAAAAATAAACCAGATGTTAAAATTCGACCATTGTTTGTTTAGATTGGTTCGGATACATCTTATACCCACTGTGCGACACAAAATGCGGCCTTGGTAAGCTGCAGGAATGCCTAAGCAATTGCGAGACAACTGAAGCCACTTCCTCCTCATTCGGCTCCTTCTCCCCAATCTCCGGCCCCTGTCCCACGTCCTTGTACAAGGCCTCTTCTAATGGTAGCTCCACCGTTGTCGTGTCTCCTCCACTCACCCTCAACCCCCGCAGTCCACTGCTCGTTTCAGCAACTTCGGTTTCCGATAATGTGGCATTGACTTGGCAGCAGTTATTCCAGTTATTTGTGCCACACTTTGCCAGACATGCAGCCATATGCTCCGGCTACTGCACTCCTGGTCCGTCGATATGTTCAAGGATTTTTTCATGCTTCCAGGCATGCCGATGACGTATGTTGCGTCCTGCTCTAAAATTTGAGCTCAGAGTTACCTCAGGAAATTGCTGTATAGGGAATGTAGGAATCTAACTTTGAGTGGGAAAATCAGGAAATTTTGAAATTAGGTTCGATCATGATTGGAGAAAAATGATGTTGTATGCAGGCAGTTCAAAAATTGGTTAAGTGTAAATATGAATAGCCCAATATATCCCGTCCGCAACTTAATGCATTAAAATTAACTTTATACCCAATTCTACCGATATTCCTGAAAAATGTTAAATTCTCGTTCCCACTTAGACTAACTGTGTAACGGGTCGGTGAACTTAACTATATCGTTCTCTCTTGTTTTTTTTTTATGATGTACGTCTTTATAAGATCCCACAGTGTAACCTTTGGTGAGAGTAACTTAAATATTTCCTATTATTTATTGTACCACTCTGCGCCTTTGCGGTTTTAAAATTGTTGACATAAAGTAAATCGATTAAAGTCCACATTTGTAGAGCCAATGCAATCAAAATTTTAGCGAATCAGATTAAAGCCATTACTTCAATTCTTCAATTTAAGTAGTACTTTTTTTCTCTTTTGTCCCACTGTATTACATCTAATTTAACTGTCTAATGTCTAATAAAATCAAGGCTAAATAGTTGTGGCTAAATTGTGATGGAAATCTGAAATGGTTTAAATTCTATAGGTTGGATTTTCCAAACCAAAATTAGACACCGGACATAAGAAGTAGAAGGGAAAACCGCAGAGTGAACTCAAATATGTATTCTGCTCCGGAAACGCCGAGTCTAACTCTATCCACCACTCAATTCGCGGAATGATTTCCCCAAAACCACCACTCCATCGTGGCCCCGCTCCACCCGCACACGTTCACACATACATAGTACACCCTCTCAAAGCGACTCCATGGCGAGGCAACAAACGAACAAACAAACAAGCACGCAGCGCAGACAAACAGACTGACGTACGTGGGCCTGAGAAATTCACACTCAGTTGAAACGGAACGAAATCGGAGGTCGAGTGACTGGCAACGCGATAAATCTCATGGGTTGCTGGCTGCGGAGCCTGGCCGCCTGTTCGTTAGAGTCCATGAATCGAAATTGTGTGGCTCAAGTGACGACGGTGTCTTTTTCGACTTCGTTCTCCCGTTCGATGCCTTAATTCAAAAATTAGTGTTGGTTACGTTGCACTCGCTTCAATTGACGAGTGCGATACTCGCATGAAGATGATACTTTCCGTCTGGGAAATAACTTGTTTTTAATATCTGTCGGTAGGTAGGACATACTTGGAAAACAAAAACATTATATGTACTTGCTGCTCAAAAGTTGAGTTTGGGGCGGAGCTAGTACCGACTCCGGGCTCGGGTTCTTTGCTTTCGTCTTTTTCGCTCCGCCGGCGCTTCTGATTCGAACAACTAGAGCAGTGAGCAGCATCATTTAGATTTAGACCGGAATTGTAACAGGCGCACAGCGCCGATAGACCGGTTCATCGACTCGCCGCGATTATTCTCGCCCTCTAACTGTCCCGCTCTGCCGGAGCTCGGGTTGTCTCGCTCGCCCGCGGTGAGCTTTCGGATGGAGCTTTGCGGTTAAGGGCCAATTTTGAAGGCAATTTTGTAATCCAAAAATTTCAAATTTGAGTTCTTTTTTTCTCTTTCGCTGTTTTACTTTTCTCCTGTAAACAAAAGAATTATTGTGCATTTTTATAGAAAGTTTTTGTAAGCGTTAATGTGAAATAATTGTGTTTGGTATTTTTTCTGTTTTTTTTGTTGAATACTCAAAAAGTTGCTCTTACAATTGAATTTACTTATAATGTCGATTAAGTGCGCGCTCGTATCGATAGTTTAGCTTCTATCGATTACCCAATGACAGATATTGCACAATTGCAGCCCAACGCTTAAATCAGCTGGCTCTGCTCGGCTGAGTTTGGCAGAAATCAAAAATTCTAATTTCTCTCTAACCGACACAAGACAAGCAGCAGACAACTGGAATAGTGAAGGGGAATCTTTCAGGCATTGATTGAACACATCGCGGTTTCTTTAGACTCGTTACGCCTTTGGAAAATGCTACCAAGTCCACTGGCGTTGCAAAATTCTGCGATAAAAACAACAAAGAAGCGACGTCTGAAATAGGAGCAACAAAAAAAACGAAATAATCAATTAAAATCAAAGTGAAAGCGAGTGTTTTTCGCGGAGTGTCTATAACGTTAAACAGTTCATCAGGATTCCGATTGCTACAAAGGACAAAACCAAAAGTTGCGTGAACAGCTGCAACAGCTGCGTGGGCAGCGACGCGGCAGAGACGCCGGCATAAGCTGCGCAGCAACAGCAAAAACAACAAGCTTTTCGGTCTTTTTCTGTTTTCTTTCCAACAATGGAAATGCGTGAGGTCTTGAGTCGCGAGGGCAGAGAGGCGAAAAATCTGCTCGTCTACCAGTTTTGCGATGAGACAACCTCAAGTGGTGCTACCAGTGGTTTCGGATCCACGGGCGGCGACGTTGGAGGAGGATCAGGTGGCGATGGACCAGCTGTTGGAAGCGGAGGCGTTCTTTTAAACGGTGACTGTAAGAACCATCAACTGTTGCTATTGAATATCCGGTACTTGAGGAGTTTTTCTCTTAGTTATAAAATTACTTTTAGGAAGAGACTCATGTAAAATGCTTAGTCATTACATGATAGTGGCAACTATTGTCTAAAAAATTGCTTATAATATATATAACGTATGTTGTATAAATTAGTAGGCTTAATTTGTTTTAAAATGGTTAATTTAGGTATTCCTCATGTCATAACCTTATGAAAACGTTACAATTACCGAGTGTTCGACTTTTAGCAAATATGATATTTTATTTGAAATTCCCATTAATAACTTAAATCTTTTGTAGGCTATCGAAAGCCACCCATGGTGCCACCGAAGTCGCCCAACGGCACGCCCAAAAACTGTCAATCGCCCACTTCCCCACGTCTGAAATCCTCTGCCAGTGTAGGATGCGGCGGAGGCAGTAGTGGTGGGCCACGCGTGCGCAGCGCCTCCACAGGAAGGGACAAGAAGTCGGAGCTGCAGGCCAGATACTGGGCCTTGCTATTCGGAAATTTGCAGAGAGCTATTAATGAGATTTATCAGACAGTGGAGTGCTATGAAAACATTTCCAGTTGCCAAGAGACTATTTTGGTGCTTGAAAACTATGTGCGAGATTTTAAGGCGCTTTGCGAATGGTTCAAAGTGTCGTGGGACTATGAATCTCGACCACTACAACAGCGTCCCCAAAGCCTGGCTTGGGAAGTGCGCAAGAGCAATCCCACTCCCAGAGTTCGGACTAGAAGTCTCTGCAGCCCCAACAACTCGGGCAAATCCAGTCCAGCCTTGTTTCCGGGTACTCAATCCGGAGAAACCTCACCGTTCTGTGATAATGGACAGATTTCGCCCAGGAAATTACTGCGTGCCTATGACCAAGTGCCAAAGGGAGCAATGCGACTGAATGTCAGAGAACTTTTTGCAGCCAGCAAGAGAGCTACTCAAGGATCATCTCAATCTGATAACATGGAGGGTCCTCTAGATTTAAGTGGCGACAAATCTAATTTCGTGTTGCGCAGCACGCAGTATGCCCAAACGGATTTGGAGGATCCACATCTAACTCTGGCGGATGTCAGGGAGAAAATGCGCATGGAGGCGGAGGAAAGAGAAGCTCAAAATAGAATTGAAAATGAGGCTTTAGAAGAAGTGACCATTCCAATAGACAATGAAGACGCAACGGAAAGCTTAAACAAACAAGAGCCATCTTCGCTCGAACTACCAATTCATAACGTAGCGGATTTAAGCAAAGAACCTGAATTAATGGAAGCAGCTTCAGAAGCAACTGCTCTAGAGATGACTGTGGCTTCTCTGGAGTCTATGGAAAACGCCTTACTTAATCAGCAGGCAAATAAGGAGCCCACGCCGCCAAGCACTGTCATTAAACCACTTGCGGAAATTTTGAAGAAACCACAACCCTTAAATCCTTTATCAGGAAACAATGTTCAAAACAGTCCCCTTAAGTATTCCAGTGTGCTAAATCGTCCTTCGAAGAAGATGATTCCACCACCTGGAGGAGTAGCAGCTCAGAAGACCATATCAACCAAACCGGGTCTGGTAAAACCGAATTTAACGACTACAGTCAATGGTTTACGTAGCACCAAAACAGCTACAGCTCCTCCTGCAATAAAAACAACTGGAAGAAGTGGATTACAGCGACATCCCAGGCCCTCCAGCAAAACCGAGTGCTATGGTCCACCCAACAATGTGGCATCTAGATTGTCGGCACGCTCCCGAACCATGTTGGAAATAAATGGAAGAAACACCAATTCAAGTGCTAGAACTTTACCGAAGAAAACTAATCCAGGTTCCATTTTAAGCACGGCCACACGAACTAAAATGAGTTCCAGACTAAGTTCTAGAGAGGATATAACTAGTTCCACATCCACTCTGAAAGCTAGCAATGAACAACTTTCAAATTCAAGAAACACTTTGAAGGCGGAGAATCAACATTCCGAACCAAAACAGATTCAACCTCCGACTGATGCTGACGATGGATGGTTGACTGTAAAAAACCGAAGAAGGACCAGCATGCATTGGGCAAACAGATTCAATCAGCCCACAGG
The DNA here is from genome assembly GCF_000001215.4 of Drosophila melanogaster. Classification (NCBI taxonomy): domain Eukaryota; kingdom Metazoa; phylum Arthropoda; class Insecta; order Diptera; family Drosophilidae; genus Drosophila; species Drosophila melanogaster. The sequence continues at coordinate 18,941,205 of NT_033779.5, read as the reverse complement.
CTATGCCAGTTTGCCGACGTTGGCGTTGTTGAACGAGCAGCAAAAGGAGCAGGAGCACAAAGAAAAGCAGAAAGGCGAAGACGACGGCAAAGTTATCGTCAAAACAATATCGGCTAAAACTAAAGCTCCAATCGAAGTGGCTAAGGCTAAAGCGAAGACATCAATAGTCATAACGCGACCAGAAATCAAAAATGCCAAAGCTAAGGTTAATTCATTTCCCGTTCAGAAAAGCAACACTAATCAAGTGAAGAAACCAGAGAAGCAGGAAAAGTCTGACACCACAGCTCCCGCAGCAATTGCTTCCTCAAGTAACACTCGTAACAGCAGCCACAGTATTTGTGTTGGACGCAATTCCATTATCAAACGACAGAAATCTGATCTTACAGGGCTTAAAATGACATCCTTGCACAAGGAGTACATGAGGAGTGAGAAGAATGCGCTGAGAAAACTACAACAAAAGGAGCAGGGCAACCAGCAACACAACAGCAGCTCCTCTTCCGCGGAAACCGTAGTGGAATGTATGTACTTAATCACGTTTTAAACTAATTACGATCTAGTAAAAAATTTGTATTTTTCAGCCTGCAATGAAGACCATAGCAAGATCGATATTAAGATACAAACCAACTGCGAGTTCTCCAAGACCATAGGCGAACTCTACGAGAGCATTGCCCACTGCAAGCTCCCAAGTGGAAGTCTTAAAACCAATGCTAGCACCCTGAGTGCTTGTGATGAGAACGAAGAGCAAAATACGGATGACAACGAGGAAGAGCGTAATGAAAGGATCTTAGGAGAGGTTCAGGAATCCCTGGAGCGACAAATCAGGGAGCTGGAACAAACTGAGATCGATGTGGATACGGAAACAGATGAAACGGATTGTGAAGTTCAGCTGGAGGAGCAGGACGACGGAGTTGATGGCTTGGAGATGGGCAGCGGCGATGATTCGGCTGTTTTTGTGACCATGAGCGATGATGAGAACGCCAGCTTGGAGTTAAGATACCAAGCGCTGCTTTCTGACATGTCTTGGAACGAAAGAGCTGAGGCTTTGGCCACCTTGCAGGCATATGTTGCCAGACACCCTGGAAGAGCTCAAGAGCTTCATCAGAAGTTATCATCGCCGTCCAGGCGTCGTTCCCTACAGGAAACTCTGAAAAAATATCAAGCAAAACAGGCGAGAGCCCAGCAGAAGCGGAATCTGCTTCAGCAGGAAAAGGCAGCTAAGTTACAGCAGCTATTTTCAAGGGTGGAGGATGTCAAGGCAGCCAAGAATCAAATTATCGAAGATAAACGTCAGAAAATGCAAGGACGACTCCAAAGGGCAGCGGAAAATCGAGAACAATATCTAAAGCAAATCATTGAGAAAGCACATGACGAGGAGAAGAAACTCAAGGAAATAAATTTCATTAAGAACATAGAAGCTCAAAACAAGCGACTCGATCTCCTGGAATCCTCCAAGGAAACAGAGGGTAGACTGCAAGACCTAGAGCAGGAAAGGCAAAAGAGGGTGGAGGAAAAATTGGCCAAGGAAGCCGCTGTCGAAAGACGACGACAAGCCCTAGAAAAAGAACGTTTGCTCAAGCTCGAGAAGATGAATGAAACGCGCCTGGAGAAGGAGCAGAGAATTGGTAAGATGCAGGAGCAGAAGGAGAAACAGCGACAGGCTCTGGCGAGAGAAAAGGCCAGGGATCGAGAGGAGAGACTTCTAGCCCTACAAGTCCAACAACAACAGACGACGGAGGAGCTGCAGCGAAAGATTCTCCAAAAACAAATGGAATCCGCTCGACGTCACGAGGAGAACATCGAACACATCCGGCAAAGAGCTCTGGAGCTGACTATTCCCACCAGACAGGCGGACGAGGGACGTGGCGATCAGGACGTGTCCGAGGACATCTTGAATGGAAACGCAACAAGCACCACCAATGAGGATTGTGACTTATCCTCTTCTCTTTCCGAGGTGGGGGGCAACAACGCTCACACGAGGAGCTACAAGAAGAAGATGAAAAAACTTAAGCAGAGGATGAATCAGTGGTGAGTTAAATGAGATTTCTTAACTTTTATTGATGGAATTTAATCAATTGTTATAGTATTTCGAATTGGGTAGTTCCGATAAATCGTTAAAATCTTAATGGGTTGGATTAAATTCGCATTAATCTCAGATTGGAATCTGTATTTATTGAGTTGTATGCTCTTCTTACAGCGCTGCCGAGTATTTGGAAAGTTTGGAGGCCTTGCCCGCACACGCAAGAAGAGATAGTACAGTTCCCAAGCTGCTAAATCTGGTGGTCAAGGGTGGAGGTGCCCAAGGACTGGATAGAAACCTAGGCAACCTTTTGCGTGTCATACCCAAAGCTCAGACCTTAGATTTTCTAGCTTTTCTCTGCATGGATGGCTTGGGCATACTGGCCAACCACGTGATTAGCAAGGGCATGGATGAAAACTCAGAGATCTCCCGGAAGTGAGTTGACTTTGGACTTTTTTACCTTTTGAGTATATCGTTAATATCGCTACTTTATAATGCTCTAGGTCCGTCTATTTGGCCGCGCAGCTGTACCGGAATGCCTGTTCCGTGTGTCCTCAGATTGCTCGTCACGCTCTTCTGGGCAATTCCATAACCGTTCTGTTCGATGCCATCAACAAGAGTTTCCAGGTAATCCTCAAAAGCAACCGCTGCACAAAAGAAACTTTCTCGAACTTTTGGCCACCCAAAATGCTCCACAATAAAAGTGTCGCCAGGCAGTCGTCTCGCCTCGAGGCGTTGTCCGTGGGATTGGGGCAGACCCAACTAAAGTTGGCAACTCACAATTCCCCAGGCCACGTCGAAAGTCGCCTATGTGTGTGGTATAAATTCGTACTTGGCTAGCGTTTTATTCCTGCCGGCAGCCACTTAACACTTGGCCGCGTTTATGTCTCTGTCCAACTTAAACCCGCTATAAAGAAATCCTAGTGGGGCGGGAGTCCGGAGGATTAAGCGAAGGTCTTGCAGCAACTATATAGTCGTGGAGATGGCCATTTATGTGAACTAAGTGTAGAAAAGTTGTTAATATTTATTTTGTATTATTCAATTCGATTGCCTTACAGAATTGTTTAGATATGCCACTATTTTAACACTAGTTTTTTGAATAGTTCTATATATTTCCATAAATATTTATTATATATATTAATATATACCACATTTTTTTATTATACAAGTTATGCAAATTTATGTAACTCCCAATTGGTTTGGAAGGGCATTTGGTGGTCGATTAGCCCGCAATACCCTTTTGGCCCTGTTTAAAGTTTATGTTTTGCTGGCTTTTGTTTTTGCTCGTTTCGCTGGCGTTGTTTATTTGTCATTTCTTTGACGCTTTTATTTGGCGCTGCCTTTTGTTTGTTTGGCATTTTTATTTGAATTTTATTTACTGGCCTCGTGCGCTCGCTTGTCTGTCGCCTGGCCCATCAATTTTTAAGCACTAGGTCGGTTCCCTGATCCCTGCCCCCCATTGATCTCAACTTTCTGGAGCTCTTCACTCTTCTGTCCAATTTGTCGGCGTGTAAAATGCTTATATGTACATTTGCGGCTGCTGTTAAATCAATCGTTAAATCGCATAAAAAGCCACTCTTCCACCCAATATATGTAAATTTTTGTTGCCTTTTTTTAAATTTATTGGTGCCTATATAATTGTACCCTTTTTTCCGCGAGAACATCAGGTCAGATCAGAAAAAAATAAATATATATAGAATATACATATATATCAAATTTACAGAAATTAAAAAAAAATATGTAAAAACAAAAATATTTGATTTTTGTGATAGTAAAAACAATAATTTATGTTTTTTATATTTGATGTAATTTTAAAGCTTAAAGAAATATCGTTCAACACGTATAATTATATATATATTTTCTCAAGACGAAAAAGTATTGCAAATCGGTTTTCTTCTCCATTTTGATAGGACATAATTTCTTGCTTTTTATTTAAATCTATAAAAATATTTTGACGGCGCATCGCACTTCGGAGTTGTTGTTTTGGTCGTTGGCATTGTGTTAACTTGGCTCGTGTTCATTGTCGCTCCCTCCGCCCCATTGTCCCTCTCTCCCCCTCTCCACGTCTACTTCACCTTCCTTTTTTCGTTGATGGATCATGTAAGAAGGTGGCATAAGAGAATGGAGTGAGAAGAGCGGCGAAGAAGGCGCAACAGAGTAAAAAGTTAACTGTAAGTGAGCGAGGGAGAAACATCAATTAACTTTTTGATTGATGTGGATGTCTCTTTCTCTGTTGCTCTGTCCGTTTGCTGTTGCTGTTTAAATTGATAATTAATTTAAACACGCGACAAGGAATTTCACTGCTGGCCCCAAAAAGCATGCAACAATCATGCGGGTGCTACTTTAATGACTTAGATAGTAACCCACTTTTCGCAGGATACTTGTATATTTATCTGTCGTTATCTCTTTAATTATTTATTAGTGGTGTTTCAATCAACAAATTGCCCAATGCACTAAGCTTAAACAAACATTTTCGTTGCAATAAGCGCTTTATTAACCACAAGATTTAACATACATGATTACTTAAAATTCGGAAATTGTAAATATTTTGATTGATTTTTATTCGAAATTCAGTCGTATAACCGAAATCGTGTCCGTATTAAGTCCTTTTCGATCTCTTGCAGTTACCCGAAGAAAAATCACCACAACATCCGGTCGAGTTGTCCACGGAGCTAATGCTGGCCTGCACGGAGGCGCTGTCCTCGAGTTACGTGAAAAAGAACACCCACCCAAAAGTTCCGGAACGCCTGCCGGACATGATAAAGTGAGTACAACAACAAGTGCAGCTACGCCGGTTTATTGCGGCCAACTACAAAAACTTCGAATGAAAAGAGGGGAAATACGCGAGTTCGAAAACCGGTGAGAGTGGAAGCGAGATGGCCATGGTAGTCGGCACTACTGCCATCCCTTTCGCACGCCGGAGAGGGCGTGTTCTACTGCGCGAGAGTGGGACAGCAAATGCGGCTGCGCTGCCAGCGCCAACGTCGCTGCTGCTGCGCTGCCCGCCCTGCTGCGTTTAAAAAATATTATTTTTAATTTAAACTTTTATTTAGTTGGTCACACTATCTCACAGCATATGGGTCGCCATCGCATTATTTTGGGGTTTAGCACACAAAAAAACAAATGGACTACGATTCTTTAACAACTGTTTACTCTATAATATGATTGTTCATTTAATTCGGTTGTGTTTTGGGCATTTCCATAATTTTAGATGTGATAAAATTCAATTCTATATTATGCACATATTTATAGTTAGTAATAATTATGCGTTTAATTCTGTTATTCACATGAAATTAGTGCACTCTCTACGTTTTTGCATTTTTAAGTTTAAACTCAGATAATAGCACTTCACTTTAATTTTGCGTCCTGCTAGGAGCTTTAGAAACCCTTTCCACTTTCTTTTCCATCTGATTGTTTTCCTTTAATTTGCGCTCATTTTCATGGGCAAAAGTTTTAATCGAATTGTTGCTATTGTTGACGTTTCCATAGCTGTAAAATACAAACGCCATTTTGTAAACTTTTTGCACAACGAAAAAGGATTTCACTTATCAAATGAAACTATTTTGATTTGCCTTATTGCAATTTTAATAAATCACAAACTGTTTATGTAAAATAGTAGTCTCAAAAAAATATGATAATTTTCCCTTTATATTGAACTTTAAAATCCAATATCGTAAAAAACATGGTCTGCAACATATTTTTTATGTATTTTCTGCGTTTGTATCAGTTAGTTTTGTGTGCTTTTATCCCTTCATTGTTACATAAAAAAAAAACTTTGTTGCCATGCATTTTCCAATTGTGAATTGGCTTTTGTGTGTTACATTTGCGTTTGTTTTTGTTTCGGTTTTCCTGGCCATTTTTTGTGTTGGCTTTTCTTGTGTGTGCCATGGCTTTTGTTTATGCTTTTGTGTGTGCTCTGGGCTCTGACCAATGTTCTGCCTTTTCTAGCTGTTTGCTTTATTTTTTTTATTATTCCTTCTTGTTGACTGCTGTTTTTTATGTTCTTTGTCAATTTTCGTTTGTTTATATTTTCAATTTGGTTACAAAAGCTTTTCGTTTATTTTATTAGTAAGCCATTGTTGTTTTATTTTTTATTTTACGTTAGTGTGTCGTCTCCTTTGCAGCCTTTTGTGGTGGCTTCTGCCGCTTTTTATCCTCATTCTTTCGGTTGCTCGCCTTTATTTCTTCGGCCATTTTTCGTAGCGCGCATTTCGGCGCTCAATTCAATTACAGCGTTTGCAAAATCAAATTTTCTTTCGACTATAATTTTCGGTGAAACAACCCCCGGCTGGCCCACCCCCTTTTATGGAGCCTGCACCTTGCGCCATTTTGCCTTGAAAATAAATAAACTTGGCTGAATGGGAAACTCAATTCGCCGCACTTGAATGGTCCGCCATCTTGCACTTCTTCCTCTTCTGGCCCTCTTCCGTTTCCGTTCCCGTTGCTTCATATTTTTTCTGGCCACGAGGTATTTGGAATTTTCCGGCTTCCTAATTCGATTGAAGCTTTCTTTCTTGTTACTCTGCGTGCCGCTTTTGCCGGATGCATAATTAAATTTTTGTTTACTTTTAATTGTTCAGGTGCGGGGCTGCTTCGAATATTTTGTTGTTCATTTGAATAAAGTTTCGGGGAGTCGTGTAATCGAATTAAAGTTGACAAAGAAGAACTTTTATTCTAGACAAGGGTTTTCATTCTTCGAGGGCAGTGAAACTTTGTTTAGCACTACGAAACTTTTGTTAAAAGATTTTTGCTTTCTACACGAAGAACTCTCAAATTCACAAATATAAAAGTTTGTACTTTTCTAATTAAATTTGACTTTGCTTTGTTGAATAATTAGAAAATCACAATACCAGATTTTCTTAAGAGCTCTGCGAGTTAGCTGGCGTTTCATACTATCATAATTTCTCCATATTCTCCATAGATTAATCACAGCGCATCCATGTCGATTGAAATTCTATTTGGTTAACCATAATGCCCTTCATAAATCCTGCCACCATCCAGTATGTCATCCCCGTTCTAGAACCATGACAAATTTGATTTGCCTCGCTCGGGCACCTTCGCATCAAACAAAAAGCTGTGCGCAGATCTACGAGATATCTTTTTACACTGTAATTGATTTATAATTAATCAACACAGTCATTAGCCCTCTTGGTAAAAAAACGGGAAGTAAATATATTTTAATCACGATTTGATCATCAATCGCAACAACTGAAAAGGCGGCTCATCGCAATCATAACGATGATTTGGCACGCGATAAAGCAAACACCCCTTGGCGCGGAATCGAAACCAGAAAGCAGAACCCAAACGCAAGCCCAATCCCAATCCCAATCCCAAACCGAAACCGGAACCGGAACCCCTTTCACCTTGCCACCCCTAAAAAGCAGTCATAATGAAATATATGCATATTTCTGTGCTTGTAAGGGGGGAAAACAAAAGGTCTTTTCGATATTCCCCAGCTTGTCTGGCGATGCTACAGCGACTGCCGTTTCCACTGGCAGGATGTCAACAAGGAGGACATGCTGGCAGAGTTACTTCCGCTTGCTGGCTCAACTACTCGACTGCTGTGCGGCAGTTAATTTAATTACCCTTTAAGTAACCAGATCGAATGGCCAATTTGGAGTTATGGCCGGCAGGCCTTGGAGCTGCTGCATCCATATCCTGCAGGATGTGCGCATGCAGAGTCTGAGTGTGCCACTTTTTGTGGCATGCAGTTTTCAGTTGACATTGTTACGGACTTCACTGAGCAAATAAAAAAAATGTATTCAAATTCGCATTTCAACAATCAGTAAATCACGGACAAGAAATCAAGTTCTTGGCCTAAGTTCTTTATAGTTACATTTCTAATTGAGTTATTTAGAAAATGTTTGTTGATTCTTCTTCTTGTCTTCGATATATTTTCATACATTTCATTCTCCCAGTGCCAATAAAAATCATCGGCTCAATTACAAGGACAGTATCTGGCATCTAAGCACACCCACACACACGTGCCCCTGGGTTTTATTTTACAATCGACATATTAGTGCAACTATTAAGACCTTAAACTAGACAGCAGCCCACTCCGCCCACTTCGATAGACCATGGTCTTTGACTCTCCTATCTGGTCAAATGTATTAATTTCATTCTGGGTCCTTTGTCCTTGCTGCTCTTCTCTCTCTCTCGTCGTTTTCTCGTACTCCTTTGGAAATATGCTTCGACGTGTCCTGTTTCTCATGTTTCTTCTCCCTGGCCCTTTGTTTGCTGGCTTTTTTATGTGCTGCGTTTAGTATCCGATTTCAGCCAACCCCCATCCCCCCCCTCGTCTCTGTTGATTCTTTTTGACAAAGGCTGAGCATAGGGAAAACTCGGCTCAGTTTCTGTCTGTTTCGCTTTGTTTGGCTTTGGTGAAGTTTCCTATTTGCCCACTGCGACGCTCCTTTTGTTTGCCCCTCGTCCTTTTCACAATTCCTCCCACCCCCGCATCAAGGAAAATCAAAATATTGACTCTTAACGGTGTGCCTATTGATCTTTCAGCTACCCCGAAAATGTCAGCGGGGGAGGGTGGAAAATTTGTTGGCGAGGGGGGGGGGCATCAAATTCACATTGAGCAGTCATTTTAAATTGCTCGAATTAAAGAGACATTAGGAATAATGCATTTAGGAAATGCATTTTTCTTTTTCTTTACTGTATTTAACGATTAAAGAAACGTGTTGATATTTGCTTTAATACTGATTGAATCAATTGAAGTATATTATAATAAAATTGATTTAAAAGTCTAGTTATGTTCACTGCTTATTACATAACTTTATTTAACGATAAGGACCACCTGACAACATTTTGCATGTCATAATTGAATTCAAATCAGAAAACTGTCACACAACTAATCAGAGTTGTCATCTCAGTCCACGAGTATTTCTACTCCGACTGCAGTCAACTGCTCAACAGAGCTCAGTTTCAATTTCTATTTCAGTTTCAGTTTTCGTTTTCAGCTCCCGTTGCTCATCTGTTCGTTTCGACATTCAAACTGTCAAAAAGTCAGCATCAATTACAGTTACAAAGACATCATAGCAAAACCCCTGCACGAAAACCCACACAAATATACCCGAAATCGGAGCAGCGGACGACAGGGGCGGGTGTTCGAGGGGGTGTGCCACAAAGGAGAGGGGGTCAAGGGTCAGAGTAGTAGCTCAAAAGAAGTGTAGCCCAAAACTTCGCTGTATATTTGCATCAAAATGCATTTGGCCATAAAGGACTGAGGAAAAAACCATTGTCGAGGTGCGTTTTAACTGTTTGGGAAACCTTGCTTTGGGATACTAGTTTTAAAGTATATGTATATACTTTATAGATTATAGATAATTCTATTTTGATTTATCCATGACTGTCTGTCCGTCCGTATGAACAGCGAATTCAGGAAATATAAGTGCTACGAAGTTGGTTCTACAGGCAGATCCTAATGTATCGCCCACAATGTTCATAAAGTCGGATAGATGTGCAGTCGCCGATTTAAACGAGTAAGGGGTATCAAATAGACTGCTGGCAAGACTGGCTACGTAACTTTTGAGTTTACCCTCTACTCGCATAACCCGAAGAGGTCATATGCAAAAGGCTGACATATGCGCTGACATTTTGCATGCAAAAAGGCGCAGCAGCCTCAGCAGATATGCCCTCCTCCCCCGTCCGCCCTCGAACTCCTGTCCCTTGTCGAGCTGCATGTCAAAAGTTTGATGAGTGCCTGTCCAGCTCCGCCGCATGTCAAAGGACGAGCAGCGGGAGGGGGGGCGAGCGGTACGGCTTTGGCTATTGAATTACCTACAGGCTCAGTCCGAGGCTGAGCCACTCTTCGTTTGAGTGCATTCGCTTTGATTTTGGCCTGGTTTTTTGTTGTTGTGCCCACTGCTCTGTTTTGGGTTTTTCCTCTCTGGGGAAAATTTCCGGGGTAGCGGGTGGGACGGCAACCCACCCACCAAGATGAAGTTGTCTCTGGTAGGCGACATATGTAAAATGTGTAAAGTGCAGTGCCGGTTACAGTTAATTTAATGCTCGTCAGATGCGAAGTACTATATCTCCGGGATGATAATGCACCCTCTATAAAATCACATCCTTCCTGGTTTCGTTATTCCATCACTTGAAAAAAAAAAAATCAAACAATGTTCGTTTAATCCATTAAAGATGATAATTATAAACTCAAAACATGGGGATTTAAGCTAATGGTGGCGAAATGTATTTAACATTCCATTCTTATTTCAAATAAACCTTGTTACTTCTAAGAGTTCTGTTCATCGAAGGAATTGATTTACACAGCAGAAAGTGTTTTTTCCAGTGCAGTTAATGCGCGTTGGTAGCTCGCAAAGCAAACAGGAGCAGGGGGTGATTATGAGGGGGTGGAGATAAACAGAACGGGAACACAAAACAGGCGCAAGGACAAGGACAACCAACTGACGCATCACTCAATCAAATGGCAATTGTGAGGGCTTAACACGAGGCCTCGGGCCGCAACACAATCGAAGTGCCGAGCAACCCTCGCTCTATAGTTATATGCATAGATAGATAGATACGAATAGTACCGGCCGCATCCCCTGTTAAAGATCCCGATACTGGGACCAAAAACTGGTGCAAATTAACACGCTAAGCACTTGAATCGGACCAAATGTGGCATGAGTAATGCCCTCAAGTGGCCAACAGATGGCGCACATTACAAGCCGCTAATCCGGGAGCTACCCTACATGTATAACTTAGAAGCGTACCCCATACGGTTTTTCAAAGCGCCGCTTGCCGCTTTATTCGCATAAAAATTTACGACAAAACTAAAAATCTTCGCAAAGTATTCTTTGAAATGGTCCTGCCGTAAAGGTCATTTAGCACTAAAGGAAAAGTCGCTCCTATCGTTATGGCTATTCAATGGTTGCGGAATGTTTTCTGGAGCATACTTATACTTACTTATATATGGGGGGCGCCGCATGATTGGGCGGCGACTTTCCATAAATTCTAATTTGATTTTGCCACTAAAGTGCCATAAGAACGCAATTTGGTTTCGACTCCCCATGCATATATTCATACTTGTACATTTATTTGGAGCAGCGCTGGAACCCTACGTTGGGCATAATTTTTTACGATGCTCACTCTGCGACATTTTCATTCGCTAGCCATTTTCCATTTTCTACTTTTCCACACACACACACACACAGAACGGAAAAGCCAAATCACAGGCGCCCATTTTCACTGACTTTGGTCCCGGACTCAAAGTTTCCAATCCTGAAAGTCTTCAAGGGTATATGAACAATCTTAAGTGAGTTGTTGGTTTTTTCCTAAAAACAGTTTTTTAAAATCTCAAAAAAACCATTTAAATAATTTTCAGGTACAATTGTACATACATATTATTGTTAAGTTATTTCCCAACTTTAAATTAGCTGCATTAGCAGGGTATTTAAATCTTCGCCTTGCCTTTCCGCGACTTGGTTACTTTTAATGCCCGTGGCATTTTTTGTGACCCACCTCCTGGTCGTGTGTGTTGTTCGACTGGCTTTTGTTGGCCGTGTTGCTATTTTATTTTATTATATGCACTTTTCTTCTACAAAATGGCGGCAAACGTCGCCGCACGGTCCTGTTCGGGGTCCTTCTATGGCTCTGGGACGGATCTTAAGGAGGAGCTGCTGTTGTGGGGGGAGAACATCGTTATGGTTGCGGTTATTTGGCGCCATGTTTTTGTGCTGCTGCTGCTGTTGGGCTCCCCAGCTTTTTCTTCTTCGCGCCTCGTTTGAGTTTTACGAGCGGCTTTACTTTCTGGCAGCTATTTCGACTTTGGCTTTTTAACAGCCTCGCAAAGGTTGACGGGGGATTTGGCGACCCAATCCCAGTGGCAATTCCCATAGAAAAATCCCGTCATCGCGCTGCCCCACGTGTGTTGTCCATTTCTGACGTTGATTCTTCCCCCATCCAATTTTATATTTTCCTGCGTTTCCCAATTTTTGTTTTTTTTTCTGTTTTCTGGATGAGCATCTGCGGTAGGCAGGAGCATGAGCAATCGCCGCCTTATGTGGCCCGGTGACAAGCCCCATATGGAAAGCAGGCAGACACTGAGAAAAAAACCAAGCTTACATTCAGCGAAGATATTTCAGTAGAATGTAGATAAGTCTATAAGTTGTTGTTGCCTCATTGCACTTCTTTTGGGTACTTAATTTTCTCTCTGTGCATTTGGGTAAAAACTGCTGAAATTTTATTTTCAACGCGCGTGTCGTAATTGAAGACGCCCAAACTCTTTCCCCAGCCCCCTGTCAAAATATACATATATATATTTAATATAAGACAAAACGTTTACCCCGTTGCCTGTCGCCCCAATGTTTTTCTGTGTGAGTTTTTGGGGTAAATGGAAAACGCATTGGGTGGCGTTCGTTACTAAGAAAACACAGGAGATGCGACGCGAGATGGAACGGAATGGTATGGGTCTGGTATGGCATTGCTCTATGGATGGATGGACGGATTGGATGGACGGGTGACGTGTTGATGAATTTTCATTTTAAGAACTCGGCTAGACAGGATCGGGATTATATATCCCACGGAGTGATTGCCACATCCGTGTTTGTCTTCGCCTTTCGTTGGCCTACCGCATGCAGATTTCATTTTCCATCCCATATCTATAACTCGGATTTACTTGAGATATCGCTGAGATATTTTCTGCCTGCTTCTTGGGTTTCATTTCCCCCTATTTTTCCGCACTTTTTGCACACTTTTCTGGCTAAGTCTTGAGGGCACACTTGACAGCTCAATCTCGGCACTTGCCAGGCACTCTTTAACATCATTTTTTTTTTTTTTTTTTTACCCTTAACCCTTGGTTCTCCGCGTAATGCGAGTTTAATCACTGATGTATAAAGAATAAAAGTGAGCAACAACCCCGGGGCCCATCTATCTGCATCCCTTTAAACCCGAACTGACAACCAAATGTCTTAATTTATTCATAACTTTTTATATATGTTTATTAGACTGCGCACAGCGAGGGGAGGGGGGAGGACTATTATATTGTTGTTCCCGGCCAAAATGCAACCCCTCACCCCGCCTTAAACAATTTCCATGTTTTGATTTATGAATGATAATGCGCTGTGACACATCCGAACCCAAGCGGAGCGGAGCGAAACCAACTGGATGGGCCAGGAGCTGAGGTCTTCATTTTGGCATATGTCTGCATTGCGTTTAATTTGCATTAATGGGCGTGGTAATGGGCCTGCTACCGTGGCTTCCGATTTTTGGGCGATTTAATGAGGCGCAGCATTGTAAAAAGTTTAACAGATTCCGCAGTCTCGCAAAAATATGCACGCCTGAAAGTATTTTAAATAAGGGGTTCCATAGCAACTGTCGCAAAAAAAAAGGGTTACCTTCTGCTGGGTGGGCGTGGCAGGGGGCTATAAGTCAATAGCTGATATGGTGATTATAAACCAATTTTAGGGGATTTAAGAGTTATACGTTTACACCTTTCTTCAGTTTCGTATCATGCTCAAGCTATTGATTATATTTCGAAACTTTACTGCTAAGTTCACTTAGCCCATAAGAGCGTTGATTAAATTAAGGCACATTTTTTAGCCGATTTTATGGAACGAGATATTAAGCCAAGAACTAACTTTACTATCTCTTTAATCCACTCATTATTTCACATTATTTATGATGAGCTGAAAAGTCCAAGGCGCAGAGATATGCATACATTATGTACAGATGTATCTCAAGCGAGGACAATCCTTTCGCTGCGGTTTTTGCTAGGCGCCATACCCCGATTTCGACGCTACCTTGCGGTTCGCGGCGCCTCTACAGCCATCTCTTTCGGCAAGCTTATGCCGCTCTCTTTCTGCCACGCCGTTGAAAATCAATTTGCATCAATTTCTGGGCTCGGGCATCCTCATTCTCCGACTGAATCATCATCGTCATCCGGCGACTGGTGCAAGGTAAATGAATTAAAAGTTGTCGCTGCTCCGTACGGCGATACGTACAAATTCATTTGCATTCAGAAATGAAAATAAAAACAGGGGAGAGTCCAGAAATTAATTACGATCTCAACTGGAACTCTTATCAGTCGAAGGTGCGGCCCTGAAAAAACACACAGCTGCCTTTTTCGCCACTCCGCCAGTCATTTGATTTGTATCTCTGTTGTTCTTATTTTACACTTTTCTCTGTCCCGTTTTTTATTTAATGTTTATTCGAAAAATCTGAAATTAGTAACCATTTTCGCAAAACAGAGGTGTTTCGACGGTTTCCGTTGACAGCTGTGTGACCACCAAAAAATTAAAAAAAAGGTGCCCTTGGGCAGGGCGTGACCGTAGCTGATGTCCTGTCGAGTCCTTGAGCATAACCAATTGGATTCGATTGGATTACACAATTGAAGTAAAATTATCAAATAGCTCTCTAAAATGTGAGGTCTACCTTTTTATAAGTTTTATGATAGGAGCTTCCTTTGTGTTCGACTAATTGATGATCTGTAATTGAAATATTCGACACAAGTTGTGCAACTTTTAGTACGGGTATCTAAAGTGTATACCTTGTACTTTATATACAAAAATAAACTAAGTCAGTTTGCTAAACACAAAATATGTGATTTAGTTGAAGTGGTGCACAAAACATTTGTTGATTTGAATATTTAATGAGTATAAACGCGGACTTTTTTAAATTTGATTTCCAATCGATCTAGATTTCTCATAAACCCCCCGTGGCGAGAACTTTCAAATTGCACCCAATCATAACCGCATCTCCGCCTCAGCCAAAACATTTACAAATGCAATTAAACCATAACCGTCCACCCAGAGCATAAATTCCATTCGCACATAGGGGTGTCCTTTTTCCAATGACCATTTCGCTATGCCTGCCACAGGAAGGATAGTTTCGTAAAAAAATCAAAAATGCTGTGCGCCCGAATGCGGTCAATTCAATTTCAATTCGCTTCTGAATTCCGAATTGCATTTTCCGGGCAATAATTGATGGGCAGCGGAGCGATCGGTCCTCTTCCACTCGCTGTTGTGCCCTCTTTCAACAATGGGATAAGTCTAAGTAAGTGGGTTATTAGCACCGCAGGATGTCCGAAGTGGCAAAAGGACATGCAGGCCGAAAGGAGACCCCTGCCGGCGAAGGAACCCTTGCTGGGCATTAGAGAGTCACGTCCCAGCTTCTGTTGATGTGATTATTGTTGTTGGAGGCGTTTCGTATTAGTAATGTAAACATGCACAAGGAATAATGTGAAAATGTCTCTTTCGCATTTGCAGTATAACTACCAATACCAATCGGTATCGTATTCGATTTAGTATTACTTCCCTTTTTGTAAAACAACGTTATATATCCAAGTAAAATAATAGCACAGATTGGGTGCTTTTTTTCTCTAAGTGCACCGAAAGGTAAGCAGCAATTGAAATTCACGAGAGGACTACCGTTCCGAGTCTAAGCTCCATTAGCCACAATTGAGATCTCTCCATTGCAAATCCCTGTGACATGACGAATTGTCTTAGTCCTGGCCGGGATTTATGTAATAAATATAACCCCCTTGCCACAGTTTTAGTGACAGCTGCTGCACGTGCTGCCCTAGTAAGCGCCATAATTATGATGATAAAATGATGATGATGATGACGATGTCACACTGTTGGTGTCTCTTAATGATAACGATGTCCCTGCTCTCGCCCACTGATAAGGTTACTTAACACCACATGCCCACATTTTCCGCGTCGCCCATTAAAAGTTCACCCTCTCGCAGTAGTACAACAAACCCCGTTACCCCTCGGCCCCCGATTCCCTTTATGGCCATAAAGGAGTCGACCAACTTGCAGCATGAAATTATTTAACACGCGCTCTAATGCATAAACATGGCCAACAAAGTTGGCAACCGAAGCCCCGGTACCAGGTGTTGTGTAATTTCAGCATCATCAATGATAGCCATAGTACCCGCCGAAAAATTTTGGTTGGGGTTGTGCATAAAGTTTTGTAAGCAGTTCTATTACATTATGATTTAAAACGGCTTTTAAAACAGTAAAAACATATTTAGATCCTTCTTTTTATAGTTGTATAGTTTAAATTAAATCCTTATTGAGAATGATATACTCGTATGTATCGAAATCCCTTGTAACTCCTATTTAATATAATTCGCAGCTTAGAATAAAAGATACATTTTCAAGATAGGTCCTCTAACTTGTGTGGCTTGCTTTCTCGTCCGAGGGTTGCTTCAGCACTTTTGGTCCTCCTAGCCACTTGTGGGCAATCAGAGCTCTCGACTTTGGCCGGCTGTTTGACTGCCGATTTCTACCCCTAAAATGCGACTCGAGTTGCATTGTTTTGACATGACACCCGAATCGGGATGCCCGGGGATACGTATATATGTATGTATG
Organism: Drosophila melanogaster; assembly: GCF_000001215.4. Taxonomy (NCBI): domain Eukaryota; kingdom Metazoa; phylum Arthropoda; class Insecta; order Diptera; family Drosophilidae; genus Drosophila; species Drosophila melanogaster. Next base: position 18,924,867 of record NT_033779.5, on the reverse strand, counting down.
TATTGTCGGCCCTTCAGAAGGGGGGAGTTTGGAAGTTCGGGAATGGCAAGGCGCAGGCGCGACAGTTTTAACCCTCCGAAAGGAAACAGTTGCTCTTAATCAAGTGCTGACAAGCGGCGGAGAAACAACAATTTGAAATTGCATTTTAATCAACTCCGGCTCGTGCGCGCATTGCTGAAAATTAAGGGGTAGCTACAGGCTACCGTTCCCTGATTTCCTTTTTTTTCCGGTTTAGTTTTCATTAACACCTTTAGAACCGATCCGTGTGTGTCGCTTGTTTTGCCTGCCAACTACAATCGAATTTCCAATGTTGTTTTAGGCCACCGCAAGGCGTTGAGTTTTATGCACATGCCTTTGACCTGGATCTGAATTTGAATCGGGTTCGGATGCGTATGGGTTTCCACGTGTTGTATTCTCAGCTCGGATGCAGAATGGCAGCCAGCTGGCGTTTTTCCAGCCTTCGTTGTTGACTTTACTTGATTGAATGAATTTGAATCTGATGAATTTCAATGGTTCGTGTTGAAATTGAATTACTGCGAAAGCTGCTAAGCAGATTTGGTTGTGAAAACACAGAATGTGTTGGGGTTAAAAATGTCCAACGCATTTTGGAATAACTAGACAGCATTTGAATCATTTAACCTACCATCATTGAATCATTGACTATAAAATCCTTCAGTTTGCCACAGAAATGAATGCGTTAGTCAAATTAAATTAACACTCAGATTTTCATTGAGGTATTATGAGGCAAGTCGAACCCATTGATTTAAATTTAATTTGCCTAATTTGTTTGTCAACTTTTTAATCTGTCGAAACATGGAGTCCAATAGAGTTAAAGCGTTTCGCGCCCAGAATTTAGCCACCAATCTCATAAACAGTTTTAAAATCGATTGTCCAATTGTTTTTTGAAAGCCACGTGCTGTGCAAATTTCGTTTCAAAGCCCACCGACAATGGCAATATAATTCTTTCATATGCTAATGAGCAGCACGCGTCTAGCATTAAATGTGCTCAAAATGCAAAACCGATTAGCAAAAGATTCAGATACGTTCGCCCATAAAATACTGCTAAATGTTCGTAAGCAAATACGAGCGGCATTTGCGAAGAGTGTGTGAGATCCCGGGAAATTGTGACATTGCATCCATTTAGCAGCTTTTGTAGATTCAAGTGCAAGTCCTTCTCAAACCATTTGGTTTTATTGTTTTTGGAGATGGCAATTTTTGCTTTTCGCTAACGGAGAGTGAAAGAAAGAGAAATTGTTGTGCAAATAATTTCAGTTTGCTTGATGTTTTGATTTCAATTAGGCGAGTGCTGATTACAAACACTAAAAATATCAAACAAAACCTCGTTCTCTTTGTCCGTTCATTATTTTCTGTGTGATTTATCATAATAAACGAAAGCGAGTCATCAACAAAAGGAGCTCATTCATCGTTTGATGTTTACAATACAAATGAATGGCATACAGATTTCTGCTATTTAAGTGGCAAGCCATAAACATATACAGATCCATAACATTCTACAAATGAATGATTGATATGCCATGACAATGTCCTGCCGCAAAATCTGAAAATCCAGAATTGACCACCGAAGCTGCCGTGGCAGCCGTGGCAGCGTTGAAAAGCAAACACGGGCCAGCAGCAATTTTGATGCCATACTATAGTATAGCCGAAAAATCCATTTTGACCCCTTTTGACACAGCCAGAAGTCCTGTTCGCAAATAAAAGCGTCCATTACTCAAACGCTAACACACACGCACATAAGCAGCCAAACGCACACACACACACACACACACACACACCCACTGGAGAGGCAAACAAAGCAGCAAGGACTACGTGCCACCGCCAGGATGAGACCCAAAGTGTCCCGCTCCTCTGTATCTGAATCTGTATCTGTGCTGCCAGTTTAAGATACTTGCTTGAAATGAGTTCTGATTTCAGCATTAACTGAAAGTAGATCGAGGACCTTGGCATAAAAGCAAAGGTTTTCTCAATATTAAACTTTAAACGCTTTTCAAGTTTTAAAATTAATTTAGGTAAATGAAGTTAAAACAAAACTCTTTTTGCGAGCTGAAAAATAAAGCTAAAAGCACATCACTGCTGATCCCATGCTGATTTCTGGCGTTGTCAACTGTAAACATACTTGAGCTTCCTGTTTTGCTATTTGTGCCTCGCATCGCACACAGGACACTTAGCGCAGACAGGCGGACACAAGGACACAGGACGAGCGGACTAACGGACATGAGGACACCCGGACGCAGGGACAATCCACACGATGTTTGCTCTCCTGGTTGGTCAATCTAACCCACCCCACCAGCCTCCTACCCGCTGTCCCTTTGGCCTCGGCTGGACAAAAAGTACTCGGCAAACTCATCAGCACCACAAAAATATCCTTAATAATTTTCTTAAACCAACAAGCACAAAGCTAGCACGGAGCTCGAAGGATGCTTTTACCCCCGTTCTGCGGGTGAGTTTGTGAGTGGGTGGCCGCCCCTTTTCCGCCGCCAGTGAGCTGTCATCGTTTGTCATGTGTCCTGGCCCGAGTTTCGCCTGTGGAAAGTATTTAGTTCGTTGGTCGCATCAATCCAAACACAAAATGGCCAACTCCCCGGCCAGCGGCGTATCGGATGTGGCCGAGGTTTCCTCTCCCAGGACAGGACAAACCGAGGACCGAGCACCAAGGACTAAGGACCCCGGGCAGGACATAATCGTCAGTGCCGTAAAATAAACAGCAGCCAAAAGCAGCAGCCAACGATGGCGACAAAATAAAAATAAAATGCGACAACATGGGGCGCAAATGGTTGTCGAGGGGGCAAAACCACTGGCAGGACATCCAGACAGGACTTTTTCGGGTGTGAAAAGGCATTTGGTGCAAAGCTCGAAATAAAAATAAGAATCCCCGGCGAAAAAAAAATTAACATCCTTGTTAGTTGTGAAAACACGTTCGCTAAATACGCGCGACAGTTGCAGGCGCACCAACCCCCCTTTTTAATCATCAAGGACCTTCCTCGAGTTTGAGTGTGTGTGTGTTTGTGTGTGTGTGTGGGACAGGCGCAAATATTTTAACAAGTGTCAAATGCACACGCTACTTAACTCAAGCTCTGTGTGTCTTGTTTATTAAACAAAATAGTTGCAATTGGCAAGGAAAAAGTGCAACCCCTTGCCGCTCACTGGAAAATGTCCTTTTTTTTGTAGAAGAAACACGAAATGGTTCCCTTTCCTCTCTGTACTGGAAAATGTCCTTTTCACGGGCGCTTGTAATTTGGGCATTTGTGTGCATTGATTTCGGCACTTAAGACGCATAATCGGCAGAATAAAACAGTAAGGGCAGCGGATTTATATACACTTGAAATAATTTCGCCCTCAAATAAGAGTTTAGTCATGCGAATCCTTTACAAAAAGCCTTTGTCAACTAATGGGAATAGTCTCTTCATTCTGTGAATAGGTTTAGCAATTTATTTCAAATTATTTAAATACTTCTAAAAATCTATGTAGTTTCATAGCAGAAGTTTTTGTCAGTGTAGTCAATGAGCAGCACAGTTCGCTGAACAACAATGTGCAGAAGGAAGGGACTAGGGGAGGTAACCGGAAGCGGGAGGGACCAGGAGCAGTCCTGGAGGACCATGGGCATGCATTTCGGGCTCGCATAAGCTGGATTAAAATCAAAACAGATTTGCGCTGACAATGACAACAGGCATCAGCATCAGCATCAGAATCAGCAACAGCAGCCAGAGTAAGGACATGTTAATGTTCACTCGGAGGTTAAACAGGACAACAGGACACAAGTCCTCCACCCTCGATATGTGAATGGAAACACCTTGCTGGCAGAGCAAATGAAATGTCATTTGCGCTTTGATTACCCGGGATGAAGAGGAGTCCCTCCTCTCCGGCCGGTGCGGGGATACTTGTTGTTGTGCGAGAAGGGAGTATGAATTTAAATCGCTTTCAAATCATATGACACATGGTCGGGTTCCAGTCGTGTTCTACCCCGTGCCTTTGAACGCTCCGGGCGATTAACAAGTGTGGAGTGTCCTGGCCCAAAAGGTAGCCAGTTGAAAGGGGTAGGAAGTGGGTATAGATCAACAGAACTATGGACAACATATGGACATAGAAAACACGTGGCAAACAACGAGAAATCGGTCGAATGACTACGGCTAAATAGCAATGAACAGAGAATTCAATGGGGATTAAGTTAATTAAATATATTTATGTAGTTATTTTGATGATATCAATTGAATACTTATCCTTTTTCTTTTCCAGCTATGCTGTGATTACGGGCTTGATCGAAATCCTTTCCCGTCGCATTCAGAAGGTGCGGGAGTCCATCGAGAGCAACAAGAGTGTGATGCTGAGTCTGCTGACCACTTTGGGCTTCCTGTCCCGCTTCATTGATGTTTGCCAGCCGGGTGAGTCACACTAACCGGCTTCTGAAGTCGCACCTGCCAGAGTGCAAATAAACCGGAGTAGGATCGTTGCTTATTCGTTTCTCTATCCTCCGTTGACAGGTCCTGCCGATCCGACACGTCTGCTGAGCGCGGCCAAGTCCACTGAGCTCTTTGGAACCGTTTCGATGCTCTATGGCTGCGTGATGCCAATGGGTGAGTTTTAACTGAACCAAACAGTAGCTGAAAATTGAATGGCGGTGGAGGGGGAGGTGCTAATTAGATTTCAATGCACTTTACGAACAACCCATGCAACGTGATCTCCTCGCAAAGGCGGAAATTAGTTTTGATTTTTCCGTAAGCCTCTAATGTTTTATGAGTGAATATCCGCTATCGCTGCTCATCCGCCTTTTCTACCTATTTTCTGAATCTTTTTCTTATTTTTTTTTTTTATTTCTGTTCTGTTCTGTTTTTGCAGGTGAATGCATTCCACCACGCACGACCGCCCTGGCGGCATCGACTTTTCATCTCTACGTGTCCCTGGCCTCCTTGGATGTGAACACCTTCCAGGTGAGTTTGCCCTTCAACGGGTGGGGGGTTTCTTGGGAGTTTCAGCGCAAACGACAAACGTCGAACGTCGTGCGTCGCCGTTTAAACAAATCAAAAAGTCAGCCAGCCAGCTCTTAACCCAATACGAAGGCACAGTGGTTAGGGCCTCAAAAAAACCTGATAATCTTATAAAACATTTAAGTTAAATATTTTATAATGAATTTACAAGGTATTTAAACTTTTAGCAATGATCTTTTTATTTATTATATAATGAAGAGTTTTGAAAAGTTTAAAATAATTTATTTTACGAACTATGTATTAAACAGTTCGACGAACTGTTCTAAAAAAAATTAATATTTATTGTAATTGTTATAGTTATTCCAATTTATTTGGAACCTTAACTTTTATCCATACTTTCACCAATGTGACTCGATTTTTCCTGCTCAAGCAGCGAAGCGCAGAGAAAATTTCATTAGAATTTCTCTCTTCTGTTTTATTTTTTTGCCGTGGAAACTGCTGCTGGTGGCGTGTGTATGCGTTTGGCTTTTCTTTGCTTTGCACTCCTAAACTTTGTCGAACGTGAAATCGCCTGGTGAAAATTGAGAAAATCGGCAACAACAACAACAATAGTAGCATCGACATTGGCGTGAGGAAAATCAGGGGTGGGGGAGGAAAAGTTAGTGTAGACGTTTAAAACTTTGCAATTGCGGCGGCTTGCAATCTGCGAGTGAGTTTCGACAGAGTGATTTGCATATTGCCAAATGTCGTGACAGCCACCACGAGAATTGTGTATTTAGTGAGGTGGGATTTTCCGGAGGAGTTCGCTGGTTTGGGGAAAATGCACAGGAGTTCAGGGCAGAGTGACATTTGCCGAACAGACAACACAGCGCCAAATGACAAACACAACATGAGGCACAGACGCCATTGAACCGCGATGACATTTCGCTCTATACCCGTGTACCTGTGAAAATTCAGAGCAGAAAGTGGCCAAAACGGCAGGATTGGGTGGTGGGTGGTTGGGTTGCCTGCCTGGGGAGCATCAGGACATGAATTAGAGGATGGGTGGCATACGCAAATATTTTGACATTTTACTTGGGCCAAATGTCGGCTGTCGTCTTGGCGTGGCCTAAAATATTTATGCCAACCGTAACGAAAGGAGCCGAATGGCGTTGGAATGGGCCAAGTTCGGTTGGCATCCAAAACCGCGCCAATGAAACAGAATATGGGAGTGGTACAATCGTGAATCTAACTGAGGCTCAGCACTAGAAGATTATTGGTTGCAAATAATGGAACTTAAAGTACTTGTAAATACAGTCCTATATCGAATTATATCTGTACACATAAAAATGATGTGTGATACATTTGTTTAAAATGAAAAGGATTTACCTTTGACTTTTTAACCAGCTAACAAACTGTGAAATAGCAGTGTTTTTTGTTTTGCAGAGTGTGGCAGCTAGGTTTTAATTTCCTGTGTACCTTCATCCGGGTATCTGAGCTCTCGAGTTTGTGCGTCTGTTCTGTTGCACGTGTCAATATTTAACAGATGCAGGCTGGCAGAGGCAAGGCTACGCACTTGACAAACTAATTTGCTAGACAAACTTTGCCGCTGCCAAAAGCTCCGACCACGAATTGCACTGGGATTAGAGCTATTTGTTTTAAATTACCACAAAAATAGATAAGGGTTTCGTTTCGGTTGCTCGTCATCACCAACATCATCAGCATCATCATCAAGTTTTGAGCGAGGGTCGGTTGCTCCGTTTCTGGCAAATAATTTGATTCGGTTTTAATCAGCAAACTCAATTTTCGAGAGACGGCTCCAGAGGCCGCGCTTGTTTTTGCGTAAATATTGACTTTGTAAAATGAAATTTTCAAGTTTAACCCAAGCCCAAGCCAATCCGAAGCCCACGCAATTTCAATCGTTCTCGAGCTCTCTCTCTCTCTCTCTCTCTGTTGTTTTTTTCGTGCTGTATTTTTTCGTTTCCGGCTGGAAAATCCTTGCCGCTCGCTCATATCCTGCCAGGGTCGGAAAAGTGAGGGGGCGTTGTTCTAGCCAGCCAGGCATGTCAATTGTTTGGCTAAATATTTGCTCAGTGCTCGTACTCTTACTCATACTCGAACAAGTAGCCAGTTTCAGTTGTTGAATTTCGAGTTTCGGGTTTTGGCCTGCCAGGACAAACAAATTAGAAGCGCTCTCTGGCTCGCTCGACGAGTCCCTTATGCAAATAGCACGCAAATATATAGGCAGGATTAAATAAACAATCGGGCCGCAGGACGTGCCGGCCCTTCATTTCCTGCCCTAAACAAGTGGCACTCTTTGATATTTGCTTTGACTTAATTAAAACATTTGCTCAGTGATTTCGGCTTCGGTTATTTTTTGTACCATTGTTGTTGGCTTGTGTTGCCAATTAAATGTGTTTCGGTATTTTCAGGAGACCCTAACTGTGGAGGGTCCTTTGTCGCTGAAGCTGTTGGACGTGATGACCGTCATCCTGAACTGCAGTTTAGTGAATGACCAATGGACAACGAACAGCGAGAGCTGCCCAATGCTGATTGACCTTGTCGCCTCGATGGCCTTTTTCTGCGTTAACAATCGCAGACATCAGGACCTGCTGATATCTGAGCAGTATGCCGTGATCTTCAAGAGGATGGCCAAGCTGCCCACCCAGTTTAACCCTGTGATTTATCCCTTCCTGGTCACGGTTTCCTTCAACAATCCGCCAGCCAGAGAGTTCCTCAGCAAGGACTTCGATTTGACGGTAAGGGGCTATTAATATCTGATGACAATCGAACTTGATATGATTTGGCACATTGAAATGATGGTTTATGTTTACAACAATTATTTTCCATATCCTTGCAGTTCCTAGATGAGTACAGCAAATCGGAGATGGCCCAAAGGAATGTGGTCATTAAACTGATAAACAGCCGCACCAAAGACAAAATCAGCGCCGGTAATAAGAAAAATGCGTAGATACAAGATACGCGCGAGGGCGGCAACTTAATATATTCAATAAAGACATGTATCACATACAATGATCCTTCAACCTGAAGACCCAGCTTTCTAAGTGATATTATTTTCGAAGAAAATGAAAAATCTGAAGGACAAAACTACTTGAAACATTCGCAAGGAGATCAACAGCAGGATAACTGAACTTTGAATGCAGAAGCGGCACTCAAAACAAACACTTGTAATATTATCTTAAACTAGTTTACTAAACAATCACTTCATCTCACGCACTCTCACACATTCGCTAAACACATTCAGATTATTAGATTTTATATTAATATATACACCTAGGACATATACTTATTGTAACTTATGTTTAATGCAAAGTATTAACATTATTTAAGCGATCCTATCAAACTCCTACCCACAAGCACATAACAAATTCTCGAATACCATCAACAGCTTTCACCAATACACAAAAAAAAAAAAAAAAAAATAGAAAAGGTAAACATAAATGCAATTACCTTTTTTATTTTTATAAATCTCAACATAATTAAAAACAACGCGAATGAAATAAAAAACTGAACAATCAAAGTCGTTTCGAGAGTGTAAATACTTGTATGGTGGCTAAAGGGGGTTGCTTTTTCATTTAATTAAATCAATATGCAATGTGTAATTTCACAGTAAATATTTATTTTATTAGTATGGTAGAATTATACAACAATTGTTTGATTGACTTTTTATGTTGCTGTTACTGATAATGTTAAATAAGTACTAGCAATGAGCTTCAAGACCATTTAAAACAATTAGATCATTTGCTCCTGCCTTTTTTTCCAATGCATATAAAAATGTAATTTTTTATAATTCCTCCTGGCCAGGGGGATCAGCTTGTTCCTCTTACGTTTGATGTGCTGCAGACAATGAAACGGAGACCTGGCAATTTCCTTCTCCCCTCATCCCCCGAAAAACAACAAATTAAAAACGACAAAAATAATGTGCCCTAATCATTTGTGGGCGTGGTCCAGAGGGGGCGTTTGGGGTTTTGTCAGCGAGACAAAGGCACAAAACTCATCAGTGTCGTCGGCAACGCTGAGACATCGCGCAGTGTCCTTTTGTCCTGCCGACTGAAAGGGGGGCGTGGCAAGGATTCGGCGGGGGCGGGCGGTTGGTGTGGGCTGGCCATTGTCTCGATTGTCCTTGTTGTTGCACCTAGCCCGGAATTATATGTGTCACACGGCGCGAGAGCACAAGAATCAGAGGGTGAAGCAAGCAGTGGCCGCGACGACATCTAATTTCTTTGGACATTGTACGTGTGGGTTTTTAATGCTGCCATATGCACAACCCCTGGGCAGAGACCCTTGCTTTTTACTTTTTATTTTGCCAAATTGAAAGAACTCGAACAACGACAACAAGTATAATAATAATGAAAGGCCTCAAGACTCGTTTTCTCTGGCGACAGATTGAAGTCAGTCAACTTGAAATAAAATGCGACAGCGCTGAACAGTTGCACAATCAAATGGGAACAATATGCGGCGGATATCCTGGAATATCCTTGTTTTCGATCGAAAGGTATGCTGGACTTATGTGGCAACGTCAGCAAATATCAAGCTGTCTTGCTTTTAAAGTTGTTGTTATATTACGTATAATTTTTCGTGATATAATTTAATTTGATAAATAGAGACAATTTTGCAAATTACTTAGGAATTAGCTCGAAAACAAGTTTATACACGTTTATACTCCGCTATTTACGAGGTAACAAGAGTTAATCACTGATTTGGTTCTTATTTCCCTTTTTTTGTCAAACATCATTTTTAATTTGAGGCCCGGAAAGCAATGAACAAATTGGTGTTAGCAGAAGCCAAGTGCTCGGGCACAAAGAATAGAAAATATTCCAGCGAGTGGTTGGGGGTGCAGTTACAGTAGCAGTAGGACTAAAGGTGGAGTGGGTGCACTTGCCGCAAATGAAAGTGCGTCAATCAACCCTTCCAGCCAGCTAGCCAGCCAACCACCCAACCATCCATCCATCCATCCATGCAATCCATCCTATCCATAAAAAGTCATAATTGCTATGTAGATGCCAGGACTCCCACTGTCCAACTGTCCACTCGACTAATTGCCGCAAGTGACTAAGCAGACGACATCGTTGAGCGGCAATGTCAATATATCACAAAATACCAATTTCACCTTCTCAATCAAAATTACGGCCGACTACAACAGTATCGAAACGGCAAATAGAAGTCACCCCCGGGGGAGCTGCGTTTTGTGTAGATTAGTTTAGCATAGTCAGGGGCAATTAAAACGGAAAAGTGTGCGTCTGGGTTGCGTGCAGTGGCCTCATAAGACTCGGGATGGAGGTCATTTATAGCGGGGCGGTTGCTTCGTCCTGGTCGGCTTAAAGCCGCCAAAAAGTTAATTGCAACTTAAAGAGGCGCAGCAGGACCAACTGATTTTCAGGCGCGGCCAGGAAAAACAAATTTCGGACCACCACACAAAGTTTGTTGACCAACGGAAACCAGAAGGAGACGAGCTTGAAACAAGAAAAGAAAGTTTTTGTCCGAATGCTAAATACTCTACCTAAGATGATATTTTCCGTACAATAAATGAAGAGAAATGGCTAGAAAATTAAAGCACTTTTGTGAAAAACATTGTTCTATACCCAATTAAAAAGGGTATGGAAAGGATATCACAAAAAAAGGGAAAGTTGACTATCCTGACTGTTCATTTTTTGTATCTTTCGTATGTTTTGTTTTAGCATTTTTTGTTGCGCCTCGACTTCCGGTCAGGATACGCGCCTAATTTGTTTACATGGGCTAGCCAACGGTCAATGCTTTATTTTTGCGCCACACCCAATTGATTTCCCTACACAGAAAATAAAAATCTAACATTTTTTTTTAAACATTTTAGCTATCTGGCTAAATGCAGGCATTGCTTGTTTATAATACCTTAATCATTTTGAATTCAATTTTGTGATAATAGTACGATTTTATTGAAAAGCAAACGATATAAATTTACATACTCGTATTTCTGTTCTGTGTATGCTGCGTTGGGAACTTGGTCATGTAGATTCTACAATCCTGACGTGTCCCGTGCACATTATGCGCGATGCATGGTGTCCGATAAGAATACAGGACTCAGAAGGACTCGCAGGACTCAATGAGAAGCGCATGGGGGTTGACTTTCTGACTTTTATTCCCGGACTTAGCGGACAAATAATGTGAGCAACAATGGCATTGCGTGATGACCTTATGATGACACCCAGCTGATTATAAAGAAATATCCAGGACTTGGCTTGCGTGCTCGCTTCAAATTCAGCGGAAATGTTTGCAGCAACGGTAAATTATGTAACACACGCAGGATATTCGGAGGCGGGGCAGCTGGAACAGCCTTACCCATTGAAAATCAGCGGAGCGCAGTGGCCTAAGCTCCTGTTGCCAACTCCCGTCCATGGACAATGTTCTTAAGCGGCTTTGCTGATGCTCATTTGCACGTATAACTCAGCAAGACCCGACTGGAATAAACTCAACTCAACCGAGTTGTACGCTCAAAGGCAGCGAAGCGTCACGGCTTAAGGGTACACAGTGAAATATTATTATTTTTTTATATAACATATATTTTAACATATATTTGATCAGATCACTCGAAAGAAAGCGTGTAAACGCCATTTCTATTAGCTTATTAAGGACTATTTACTACGTGGCAATGGAGCTCGTGTGCACTATTGTAGTGAATATCCAAGTATTCGACTATAGCGCTCTCTCTACTGATCGCTAGGATCAAATTTAGATTATATACAGATCATACAGAAAAGTTCACCATTATCTCTGTGTTCAACTGTTACTATCCGAACGCAGCGAAAAGGATCTGTGTGTTTGTGCAACTATTAGTCCCCGAACCATTTTCTCGGAGCTTTGCTTTCAGCTCCAAATTTATGACCACATAAATAACGCAGCAGAAAAACCAGTGGCAGTCGAAGTCTGAAAGAGATAGAGCGAAGGACGGCGAAAGAGATGGCGGCAGGGGGACATCCACCGAAAAACCCCCACATAACCAAAACGAGATTAAAACGAAGATAAGAGTACCTTGGAAAAATATGCTATTTACGGTAATTATTTGTGGTGTTACCCCAAATAGGTAAATTGTATTTTTGTGATTTATGGAACAAACTCTTATCGGATACAGTTAAAATAATGATAAAATTAACTATAGTTATTCATTCATATTATTGTCTTGGCTTCTTTCTCACGATTTACTTGTATTTACTCAATAGGGATTTTGTAATTTTTTTATACATAATTTACTATTTGTGGTTCCCTGTAGAGTTCCATCATGTCCACCAGTCAGTATCCGTAAGCTAGCCTCTAGGGTATGGTAAAAAAAAACCTGCTGCTAGCATTCATTCATTTCATATGCATATTTATAGCTTAAATAAATAACAAATAATATGGCTATAAATTTTGTCACTCTCTTTTGTTTCAATAACCAGCCAGAGAACCGAAAGAGAACCCAGCAGAAGGAAGCCCATTCCACCGACGTGTTTTTATATATGTGTATATTTATGTATCGGGCGCAGTTCATATTGATAAATATTAAATATGCATAAATAAAACTCGACTCGACTCGACAAATGAACGGCGAAAATGTTTGTTTGATGCCAAAATGCCACACTCGAAAAACTAGTTTGGGGTCAGGGAAAAGCGGTGGGGCAAGCGGTGGGATGCGGGGGAAAAATCATGACAGTTTTCTGGCCATAAATCACTGCCATGTGGCCTAGGTATCTCTGCTGTCTCGATAAGCCCGCCACCGGAGATAACACCAATTTGTTGTAGCTAAATCTTTATCGCAGCACTTCCGTGCGGTTTCAGTTTTTTTTTTGTTTTTTTTTTCGAGTGCAGCAGGGAGATAAATTAAAACCATGTAAGTGGTTAATTAAACGCGTTTTACCCGCACTCGCGCCTGCCTCATATCGCATATCGTTCTCGAATATATAGCATATGTTGTGGGGCGCACTCGATAAGATAGTCAAAGATACGACTACCGGTTGAATGGCAAGAATGAACTGGCAAAATATTACAAGTTCAGAATGAAAATATAGCAAGCAACTAGTAGTGTGGAATATGAAATATCTTTTGCAAGCATATATGATACGATATGATACATATTCCTAAAACTAAAGACAGGAACTTGTATACTATCTTATGATACTAATTTACACTTTATGATTTTTATTTAACTTAAGAAGAGAGCTTTTATACGAGATGGGTTTTATGTCCTTTTTATTTTGAGTGGTGTCTGCTTGGGGCAAAAGCGTTGACAGCATTTGTTGAATTTTCAAATTGAAGCGGCAAAGAGATGCCATATCCTGGTGGAGGGCGGAAATGGGGTTCAGAAAAACTGTATGTTGTAAGGCATTCCATTTTCATCATGTGCTATCTCGGAGATACATATTTTCGGTCTCGCATGCAGATATGCGTTCGGATATGTACATTGTACAATATTGCATAAATTATTAATGCCAACTTTTATTTATTCCCATTCTTTTGCCCACATACGATACGTATTTTTACATATTTGAAGACAGTTGGCAGTCGGCAAACAGACGCACACTCGAAAACAAATGCGATGGTATAGACAGTCAGTCAGTCAGTCCGCCTGTCTGTCAGTCGCTCGTCATATTTGCGTGTTTGCATTTAATCATCGAAATCCATGCAGCGGCTGTGGCAGTGGCAGTGGCATGCCACGCCCACACTTCTGGGCGCAGACCACAACCCCTTCGGCAGAACCCCGCCCACTTCCGCCTCTCTGCCCTCGAGCAACTTTTGCGTTATTTGCATTTGCTGGAAGTTATTCTCCGTCGATTCGCCTCTTTTTTTTTCCAGCAATATAATTTCCACTTTATGCGCTGGCTTCAAAAACAATAAAAAGAGAGCAGCCAAAAGTATTTGGCTTATCCAGATGACGGGCTGGATCTTCCATTATAGCATAGTCTTCACTGTCCAGTAATATTAAAAGATATCAAGAAGACCAGGAAAATCTTACAATATCCTATACTTTATATAGACATCAAACTCTCAGATATGTAAGCGCATAGTTACAGGGCATATGATTGTTTTAAAAGGAAAAATTGTAATTCTAATTGACAGCTAACATAGACTAATTGGGGCACATCAGTGCACTTCTCCCACAATCATCCTGACTTCACAAAAAATGAAATAATCTCTCATAATTGTCAGCTGACATGATACAACTATTTTGTTTGCATTGTTACGCAGATTGCCAATGGATTGCTTGCCTCTGGTCATGTCCAGTCAGCTTTTAGTAATCGGAAAAGCTTATCGGGTGGTGAAAAGTCCCCCAACAAATTTCCGCAATGAAAACAACTCCATCAATAAACCAGGAATCTACTCCAGAACACTCGAAATCAAGGTAGCAATGAGGACGACAATCTGTCAATTAGTTATCATGTTCAGTGTCAGCACAATATGATTTTGATTTAATTTTATGGGCCAAATCACGAAATGGGCCAAAGGCGTAGATAAAATGGGCGATAATGCTGGAAATGCTGATAGGAATACAAGTTAAACCTGCATTCCATATTTATCATAAAATCTATCATATAATATGGCATGATAGTAATGTGATATGAACTTTAATACTTGATTGGTATATGTTGCAAGCTATTACTATGTTTTCTTTTTAAACTGTAGTTATAGAACCACTGTACATATAGAATTTTTCTCTCAGTGCAGCGAGCGAAAGGGATAGAAAATGAGATATAGACGTAGCAGGGATATTCAGGGATCCTTTGTAGCACCGCAAACTGTGTCCAGCATTTTTGCGTGTTTATAAAAAATTAAAAATAAAAATCAGTGCCCAGTGTCCTCGTTGGCAAACCACGTGCCACGCCCCCTGCATACGCCCACACTGTCCACTCTGCATGCCACATGCCATCGCAGAGGCAACCACCGCCCTTCCCTCGTCCACCAGACCATGCCGAATTTTGATTAAAGTTGGCTTTTACACCGACGGCCATCATCCATTGTTGCCACTGCTGTTGGCCATTGTTATTCTTATTTCTGTTGTTTTGCTGCCACCGCTAAGGCAACGCATTTGGAATTCGAATTGGAATTTCAGTATAGTCACAAGTCCTTCGATGAATAACAAGTTCTACGAATATGTTATATTACGTAATATTTATGTGGTCAGAGAATATTAATTAAAAAAAAAAAACAGTATCTTAAACGTGAAAAATATTAAATATCTTACCTTTATTAAATATTTCTTAAAGATTGAGAATTAATTTAGGTAAAAATGTTATTAATTGATCTTGTATTAATTTGATGTTTCGAAAATGTGTACTTTTTAAATATATACCCATATACATATGCAGTGTATTTTGTTTAGTCTGCTTTAGTTCGCTTTCAGTTTTTCTTAAACTTTTTCTGTCTGGACTTTAGTTTCAGGTTCTGCGCTGCAATGTTTTTCGTACTTCCATTTGGTTTTATTGCATATTTGTATTTTGCATTGTTATTGGCCATGCCTGGTTATTTTTGTGTGTGGGAGGAGTTGAACGAGGGGGGACTCTCATTTGTTGTTGGCTTTCCCCTTCATTTTTCCCCATCAGCCGCACATGGTTGGAAAAATTCCATTTCCCAACTTATTCCCTTTTTCTCTTTTGCGGTTGTCCATTTGTTGTGCGACTCTGCCTTTGTTTAACTTGTATCTTTTTCAGTTTTTTTTTTTTTTAGGCACGGACGGATTGTGTTTTGCAGGCTTTTTCCAAACTATTTGTTTGCTACATGGGCATAAAATAATTTGCAAGTGATTTTCAGCATTAACGACAAGAATGGAGGCATTAAAAATGCAAAAAGCGTTGGCTCATTCATAATGCAAGGGCCAAATAAGAGAAAAGGGGTTAAAGGTGGTGCAACTGCAATCGCATGCATAATAGATAAACGTGTGGGCACGGGGGGCATGGAGCCTGGGTACCCAGCAAAGCCACTTTAATCAACTCTTCTGCGGTGCATTTCAAAGCAAACGTCAGCCAATCCGGGCGATTCCGGAAAAGCCCCCGAACAAAAGCCGTACAAAACCCAAACTGAGCTGTCAACGCTTCTCCAATCCAATCCTATCCAATCCACCAAACCCAGCACCCGACGTGTCTCCCCAACTTTCAGCCCGATTTGCCACCCAGTTCTCCTTCACTCCTTTTGGCACGATTACAAGCTTTGCGCTCGCTGTTTCTGCTGCATGCAAATCCCCTTTTGACACTTGACCGGTTGACCAGCGCAGGTCAAGCAATTTCCTCCCGCAAGTCACCACCCACCACCTACCGCCCATCAGCGAGCGTCCATGGGCCACTACCTCATTTCCTTGATGGCTTCGTGGGTGTCATAATTTGTAATCCTGCAGCGCAGCCTGTTTAATTTTCACACCTTTGTGCTCGTCGCTGCAGCAGCTCAACTCGAATTCCCGACACACGACCAACGGCGGATTAAGCGGCTCATCTGGACATTTGGCCAACTGGTCACTTGACAGCCCCGCACAGTGGAACACTTGACCCCAGCGAGGAAAATTAATAAGCTAAAGCGAACTCCAAACTTTGGTCATTACAGAAGTGCATTCGTTTGGAGATTAGCCAAAGGGTACATCAAAAGCTAAATGAAAAAGATTACTTTGAGATACAAGTTATGAACAGGGTTTTTAATCGATATCAAAGTGGTATTGAGATCCTGAGTAAATATCGTGCTATAGCTAACATTTAGTAAATTAACATTGCTCTTAAGTAAAATGTAATAAATAATGGTAGTTTACACCTGATTAGATACATTTAAAATGTATTGGAAAAATCTCTTACAACATGTTGTGCAAAATTATGCAATAAGTGAGACATTAGGACAAATGGAAAAAATCCATAATCATTCGCCGAACAAAAATCACACAATTCCTGCCCATCCGTTGCTTTATCAGCGCCCTAAGTTTATTTTTTTATGGATTTCATTACCGTTTATGACTGACGAGAAGAATCATTACTGCCGCGTATTTCTCCCACAGCTTTCGACGGATTTCGGTTTAGCAGGGTTAAGTAGATACATATGCATATCCACCAAATCGTTTAGCATGATAATCGAAATGGATTTGCCCCTCAAGTGCTTGCCCCTTGTCTCGAGTCTGTGTCTCTCTAATGCTGCATGCCCCGCCGCTCCCTTCTGCCCCCTCTCTGTCCTACGATTCAACGCCCGGTTTTGGCAATGCCTCAAACGACAAGCTGGCCTGCACTGAAAACAAATAGCATTATACTTGAAGTATTTTTGAAAATCTACCTTAGTCCATATACTTCAGTTTAATAGACAGGATAGATAATAAGTTCCTAATTACAACACATTTTTAAAATTATCATAAATTGATATGGTAGTTCAATTGTATTTGGTATACATTTTGAGATGGCTAATGGTTTCTTCCTCTGTAGAGATTCAAACAAATCTTCGATGACCGTCGAAGGCGTTGGCATCGCTGGTGGAGCGCGGGGAAGTGGCACTGGCACTGGCACTCCAGTTGGTGGATGAGGAGTCTGGGTCTTCGGCTGAGCCTGGCGCTCGCCATCATCAAGTTGGCGTGTTTATGGGCCAAGCGGCACAATTAACATGTCGCGGCTTTTAGCGTCTCTGGCAGCGGCAACAACTTCGGAGGCAGCTTGCACAAAATGACATATGAGGCGCATAATTGAAACTTCAAAGGAGCAGGGGCGGCGTTCGGGGCATAAATTAGGCGGCTGATCGCTCCGGAATGGCGATGTTGCTGAAGGTGAGGACTTCCATCCGCCGAGAACACGGGGTCGTCATCGTTTTGGTTCCATTAGCGACGTGTGGCGGCAGCGGGGAAGTTACACTGGCAGTGGCAGTGGAAGTGGCAACAGCAACTGAAACACCGGCCACATTAGCTACAGTAGCCCCCGTCCCGTTTGTCGCGCCGCGCCCTTCCATTAACACAACATATATCCGTATAGTTGCCGTAGTTGTTGCTACATGGAAATCAATAAAAATCTGCGTGTGCGGTGATCTAGCATTCCAAATGGGAACTGCCAAGATCCACACAGAGCGAAAAGTAGCTGGCTAACTTGCAGCGAAAGATCATAGAAATTCAAGGCACATACACTAGTACTAAAATAAAATATATAAATTATAGAAGGAATTTCTTTATTTTCTATATATAAGTATTAACTTTCAATGGCATGCATAATTTAGGTGAACTATCATTATTTTCGCCCAGTGTGCCCCTCAAGTTCAAGGGGAGACCGCCAGTGACAGGGACGGCAACTGTCGCAGAGGGAGATGAAAAATGTTGTCTCATTGTCGGCATTTCTGTTTTCCCGCCGATTTCCATATTTTACGCCATAAATTAAGCACTTGAGGAGCCCGAACGCCGAACCACTTAAACGGCCAAAGAAAATTCTCAATTGTTGCAGCGAAGATAAGGAAATTGAACGTTTTGTCTGGGCTAAAATTCCGAACCGGAAGAGTCAAATCCGAAGATACTTGGCTGCGTGTGGGAAAAAAGAAAATCAGAGAAAAGCAGAGAAAAGCCCGCAAAGGGCAAACGAACACGCAACAAATCTGCCGTTTACTTACCAGCACTCGCCGCACTTTCCACCCGAAAAAAAACCCATATGTGGAGACACCTTCGACCGCCAAGTCCAAGTCCAAGTCGAGCTCCAGCCCCAGTTCCATCCGACGGAAAATTTTCCGTTCGAGTCTTCCCGGCAGACACTTTGCTGCAGCTTAAGCACTGCCAGACACGCCAATGGCAACCAAAGTCAATAGCCAGACAAATGAAAAGCTCTGCTCGAGAGCGAAAAACTGTGAGAACCGAATGTTGGGGCCAGGCTTCAGGGAAAGTTCTAAATAATGCAGAGCAGGCTAGACAGAAGATTGAGATACTCTTTTAGGGAAGGAAAACCAAGAAAACTTAGAATGCAAATGATTGGCAAACAAGAAAAGAACTAAATTATTGGATAAAAGATATATGTAGTTATATAAGAAATAGTTATCCCAACAAAAATATGTGGATATTATAAAAGAACTTAAAAGCTCATAAATTAACATGTAATAATAAAAAAAAATTAGTTTGTAAAAATCCAAATACAAACTAGTACAAGAACCCAGTATTGGTTGAGCTTCCCTTTAAAGAGGTAGAGCATAAAACGGTTGATTCCGCACGAACAAGCATCTTGGCCGGGTTCAGGCCCGTTCTCCGCCCAATTCGACTCATCTTGGCCAAAGGAGCCAGCGGGAAAGCTAAAGGCAGGAAGGATGGAAGAAGCGGGAGGAGCGGGAGGAAGCCCCAGCGAAGCGTAAACATTTTACACTTTTGTGTGCAATGAAAGCGACGCCATCTTGATGTGGATGTGAATGAGGATGTGGACGCGGGGGAATTCGTCGGCGAAACGGGTTCGCAGTCGCCAAAAGGACTATAAAATCATTTGAGCGATGCCCCACACACCGAAAGCAGGCTTCTTCTTTTGAGCAGCCTTTCACTTTCTTATCGCGCCTGCTGCAATTTGTCATAAATTCAGCAAGTTATAGGCTAGCTCGTAAAGTGCATGAAAAATGCGACAAAATTGCAGCAAAAAGTAAGTAAAACACACTGCACCCGGAAAAGGGGGGAGGGGCAGACGGAATGGGATGGGATTCGTTTGCTGCTTAGATGGCAACTAAGTGTGGTTCCTGGTGGTTCCTGGCGGTTTCTCTGCATCCTTGCCAACCCGTAAGCCAAAATGCAAATGTAAAGCAACACCTCGTACCTCTTCCACCACGCCCACCACGCAAAACATTTGCATTAATCATGTTTGCATTGCATTATGCAGCAGCATACAGTAGCAGATGGGCGGCGGCCTAGAGGGGCGTGGCCGGGCTTAAAGCCCGTCAGCACACACTCCAAATATGCGCTGGGTTTTGGTTTGGTCTGCTTTTCCATGCGAAGGACAGAAACTCATGCATAAATATTTTTTTGCATAAACAAAAGTGTTGAAAATGCAATTTGCCCCGTTTGTGGGCAAAAGTGGGCGTGGCCGTAGGAATATTCTGCGGCATGATGCTTAGTGTGAGGTCAACACCCACAATAAAAACACAGAAAAAGAAAATAAATGTGTGCGGGTATGATCCCGAAACAAGAAAGCTACAAATATGCGGTTAGTAGAATATTTCATGAAGCTTACACTTGGGTGGGATCTACACTGAAAACTACTTCAAAAAGGTGGCACTGATTGTGGAATTTGTAAAAGTAATTCACCGCTATTGGCTAATAATTCATAGTTTCTGCATACAAAATAAGCCAGCATAAAAGTTTATCTTTAATAACAATTAAAAGAACAATCAAATGTTTCAGTTCCAAAAAGAAAAGGAACCAATTTCAAGCAACCAACTAAATCCAAACTGTATACATAATTTCATATTTTCTGCAAGCCACAATTATTTCGCCACTGTTTATTCCCCATGGAAAAATAAAAAGTCCCATCCCCCAAAAAGGAAAACAGAGCTTTTTCGTTGAACTCTTAGCTTCTGCCCGTGGACATTGTCTCGGGGCCAGAAGAAAAACGACGCGGCCTATGCGGCGTATGCGTATGTTTCGAGTCCACATTATGTATACGCACGGTGGCACCATCCTCCTGGGACGCAGGGATATGCTGATGGCCGAGGGGAAGCAGACACATTTATATGGCAAACTGTTTTTAATGCTTTTAATGCGCCAAAGTGTTGTTTCATTTTCATTATTTGCACAAGCTGCCACACATTTAAATGCCAGTCCTCCCCTCTGGCTGGCTGCCTGCTTGTGTGTGTGCAGCTGTTGAGCTATAATCATAATTTCATAAAGCACATTTTCACAAAAGCTTTCAGCACCCTAAACTGCATTGTAATTACAACGAAAGCGCTGGCATGCGAAGCGCGGGGTTTGGACATCGCAGGGGTGTTGCACAAGGGGCGGGAGGGGCTGATGTGCACTACCACCACAAAGGATGAAAGGATCCGCCGTACGTCGCGCATTTTTTTGCTGCGGCAACGCCAAGGAGCGCAAGGATACCGGTATCCAACATGCTGGAGCGCAAGCTGGGTTGCCAGCCCAGCTTTAGTCGCCCTCTCATATCCAATTCTTGAAAACTAATGCTCTGTTTTCTAAATTCTTTTCTAATCGGGAAACTCTCCAAACACTCCCATATTTATTTGCGTATAATAATAATATAACTATGAAAACATTTTGTGAGCTTATTAAGATGAATTTAAAATTCTCTTTAGATTGCTAAAATTCCTCGAAGTTTTCCGCTTTTTCCCTACAAAACCTGGCAATCCTGTATTGCTGGAATAAGAGGGGAATGCAAGTAAGTTGGGCGGTGGGGGGATAGGGTTGACAACTTCACTTGTTACACTCGTTGTTGTTGCTGTCCGGACCCCGATCCGCGCTTCCCCATCCTGGCCCCCTTGCATCCTTCCCCCTCGCCCAACTGTGTGTTGCGTGTTGATTTCAACGCATAAATATTTCAAAAGGTTCAAACAAAATGGCGTCGACGCGCAATAAATACCAGAGCTATGCATGTGTGCTTGTGCGAGAGAGCGAAACTGCGCCTGTGTGTGTGTGTGTGTGTGTGTGTGTGCGAAAATGTAACCCTTTCTGGCCGTGTAATAAAAGTGAATTTATGCAATATTTCTGCGCCTTTGTGCAAATGGCATTTGTAATTCCTCGAACAACAAACAGCAACCAACGACGAAAGTGTCCTCTGCAGGCGTGTTTGTTATGCTAATGGTCTACCAACAAGGCATTATGCCCGATCCAATCGAGTGCCATCGCAGGAAACACGAATTTTCGCGCTGAATCTATTAAATATAAATTAAAACATTTGCCCAAAAATATTCATCAAGAGCGTTTCACCGAAGTTTGGAAAATTTGTTCCTGCTTTCGGCGATACAAGAATTGACAAATGGGCTAGCCATTAAAATTATTTATTAATCACAATTTTTTTTGGATAAAATGGAAACATTTTTTAATGCCTACTTTTAAAGTGTGGATTGTGTAAAATAGCATTCCAAGGGATTTTATTATAAAGTATTGAATTTACTCACTCATTTAAAAAGATGTAACATAATAGATAATTTACATAATAGTCGAGTTCCTCGACTATCAGATACCCGTTACTCAGGCAGTGAGTTATATCGGCAAAAGTTTATAAGACCAATAAACTTTTTTTTTTTTATTTTAGGAAGTTTCTAATTATGAGGGTTTGTCAGCTTTGGGCTCTTTTCAAAGCAAGCCAATGCACCTCGAACAATTTTTTCCCTAAGCGAAGGATCAATTTCTTCATTCACGTACTTAGGTTCCGTAGTGTGTACACTCAGAAAAATGAATACCGAAAATCGCCTTAAAAAATTATCCCCAGAAAAACTTACAAAATTAATGTGCTTTAGTTTTTTAACTTGAGGATAATGATCATGGTCTTATTTTCAGTCGTTTTAGTAAATTGAACAATTATTTTTATGAGTGTGTCAACTAAATCTTATTTATTCGGACCATCCACACCTGGACACCTCCACAACCCAAACTCTTGGACTTTCTGCGAAGAATTATTGCAACACTTGTTCCCTGTCACCACAAATGTTTGTCGAAGGGTTAAGGTGGCCTGGCACCAACACCTGGGTACCAGCCAAAGAACCAGCCGAAGCTAAAATGCTGGTGAATTTTCGTGCCAGTTCCAACTTGCAGAGCCAGGGGAAAAATGGCAATGGAAAAATAAATATCAAAAACAGAACAATAGAGGCGGGAAAACAGCTCTCCATCGCCTCGGGAGGTTCGCATACGTTTAAAATATGGGAAAGTGTGGAAAGGGAGGTGATTTTCACTAGCTTAAGAAGGCAAAAGGCAAAAAGGCCTACAAATGTCATTCAAGCGCTTGGTTGCACATAATAGGAAAGGAACCAGAAATGGTACACTGAGAGAAATATATCGAGAAGTATGACTGAAGACTTCAAAATAAGAACTCATATAAAGATAATGTTTTATTTTAGTTTAATGAAGATAATAGAAATTTAAACATTTTTTTTTTTGATCTGAGTCTGGTTTTGTTCAATGCATTACTTGGATGGTTAGGAGATGTTGGCCTCCTCAAGTGCCAATGGTTTTCCGCTTTTGGCCGAAACGGAAATCCATTAGGTTTACCCCATTGTGTCCCGCTTTTCAGCCTCTCAAGCGCTGCAGTTTGCAATTGCGGGAGAAGATTTCCGTTTGACATGGCACAGGCCGCCTTAACCCATTGTGTGCCAACTGCTTAACACTCTTCCCTTCACAATCTCGAAAACGTTTTGCATACATTTCGATTTGGGTCGAATCGCAGGTTTATGCGTTTTGATTAGCATAAATCAAAGTTAGTCGGAGGTAGCCATGACTTAGGCACGTCTCCATCGGTCGAAAATCACCGCATCTATATCTACTTCGCTTGTAAAACACACAGAGGAACTGCTTTGGAAACACCTTTCTCTTGGCAAAAACAAACATGTACATACATACCATACATGCATATTCAAATACGAAACCAGAAATCCGAGACGCGACAAAGCGAGCCTGATGAAAACATTAACATTATACCCGAGATTTTTTATAGCTACTTCAATTTTTGATGGTTGCGCAAGACCGAGATGCCTTCATGCAAAATTGGGTGTTATGATTACTTTGCGCTACAAGAGCAACAAATATAAATATTTATTTCGCTTTTAACACAGCAATAAACTAAACTTATCCAAATATTTGCTTTATGCTCTTGATGTACGTAATAAATGAAACAAAAAAGTAATGAATATATCTAATAGAGAATATAAATGGAAACATGAGCCTATTGAAGATTGAATAAATTAGAAAATGTTGACAGTAAACCTTGGCGAAAAAAGAGAATTAAATCGTCTTCGTTTTCGGAAGCCCTTTTCCCTGATTTGGGTGTTCCTTGTGACAAATAAGAATGCGCATGCGAGTGTACCATAAAATTCGTTAAGTATTCGCCGCGACAGACAAGAGACAATCGTAAAAACAAAAACCCAAAAACACAAAAAGAAGCCTAACACAGCGCACAAATCGTTAATGACGAAGTATTTGTGTTGTTTTTTAATTGCCCGTTTGGTGGCTTGACAGCCAACTGGGAAGTTGATGAATTCGCGACGCCCGCATCGGTCAACAACATTTACATTTGGCCAGGTGGACAGGCGGAGTGAGGAGGGGTTAGGTGGGCAAATACCCGCTGGAGTCACCTGTTTTCTTTTCTTTCTTTCTTTTTTTTGTGGGCAGGAAATGCAGCGCGGCTCGTCAGTGTCAGTGTCAAAAGTCGGACATCGGACGACTGAGGCATTACAGAAATATCTTGATAACTCAATCTCCGAATCTTAAAAGGGGGGAGGATACTGCGGAAAACGCCAGCGTCATGGAAGTCAGCCTGTCAGTCAGCTCAGATCCCAGCGGATCATGACTTCGCAGTTCAATGGAGCAGGAGCGGTGGAAATATTGCCACAAAGCCGTGGCCACAAATTGGCTTGATCGGTGCCGGCTTGAAGTCAATTTGCGACGGCTTAGGCCCACGGATCGTTCGATCGATCGATCGATTGGCATCAGTCTGACTCTCATCTGACTGAAAATCGGAAAACTGACTTGCCGACTGACGGACTAAATCTGCCGAGCAAGTACTAAGTACCTGGGGATGAGGGACAAACGAGCCGCGAAAGTGCTCCACAAAACATATGGCACACAATTATCCAACTGACAGTGACGATGTGTTAAGAAATGCCAAAATACAAGCGAGTTTTCGAGGTTGAGAACTAGGTGATACTGTGGAAATGTTGTTTAGTACTTTAAGTAAAGTAAAGTAAATGTTCGATTAACCTTTATATAACTAATAACTAACTAGTTTCAGAAACAATTAAATATGTAGAAACCAATGCGGCTCACATTGAAGCCTCCGAAAACCGCGAGATGCAATACACCCGCTTGATACCCTTTCTCCTACAAAAACAAACACCGAATAATGGAATATGAAAATGATGAAGGAAGTTAATGGAAAATCTGTGGCACCCAAAGGCCAGGGCCACGGACTGGAAGCGGCAGCCGTGGATGCAGCAGCAGCGGATCCCAGGGAACCAGAGGCGGCACATGGCGCCCCCTGTGCGGCATTTATCATGGGGCCTCCGGAGCACTATATTTAGACGACGGGCTAATGGATGCAGCAGGGAAAAATAGAGGCAGATAGGTACAATGGGTGAGGGAGCGGGTGGCAGGCAGATCCGATCCGAAGCGAACCGAACCGGCACAGGCCACACTTTCAAATTCATATTTATTGTCTAGGCTGCGGACTGAGTGCATTTTTATATATGGCAGTCCATTTGCCGCCGACTCTCCCACCAGCTCCCAAAAACCAAAATAAACAATAATTGAACATGCACGCAAAGAAATTAATGAGTTTCATTAGCCACCTACTTATTGAAAAACTTAATAGGATGTATATAAATGTCATAAGAATTCAGGAACTGAATCAATTCCTCAGAATATGAACTCATTGAAAATATGTGCTTCGAGAGTGCACTTAAATTTCTTTGCGTGTATGAGCGGAAAGGAAATCGCATTGTAGTGCACAATCAGGGGGATACAAGGAGCCGTGTAGGCCGTGAAATGCGTGGCATTTTAAAAGGTTCCACATTTTGGGGGTCAAAAAGTCGGGGGCTAATTGCATTGATTAGCTGACGGAGCGTTTTGCCGCGCATCAAAGTCGCCTTCGCGGCCAGGAGAAATGATGGGGCAACGGTGGGTTAAGGCGGGGTACTGAGGCAAGTCAGCTGTCACTCAAGTGGCGACATGTTTACTTGGTTGGCAGTCAAAAACGGAAAAAATAAAAAACCCTTGTTGCCCCTTTGAAGCCACAAAACCAAAGCCAAAAAAAAAAAAAAAAAAAAAAAACGAGAAACGAGAAAAAATCCATAGAAAGAAAGAAGAAACCAAGCCGAAAAATACGGAAACGTTTGAGCCATGCCGCAAATGAAAGGAAAACATTTTGTTGTTTGCATTCATATTTCAATATTTTCCTCTCATGGTTATTGGGTGGTGTGAGATGTTATTAGAAGATGCTTGAATTCCAATCTACCGAGCGATCGATCGGTGGAGTAAAAAGAGCGGTGATCAAAGGTGAGCGACTCCGGAGGGTCGACGGTCGATGGGCAGTCGCCTAATGCCGCTGGCGATGCCAAATTGACATAATGTGGCGTTTAACAAATTCCCAAACAATGCACATCCATCAAAGATCCAACGGTCAGGATCAGGGCTGCACAAGTGACCAGGGGACTATAAAGATATTGAAGATTGCATTCAAAAGATATTATTCTCAAGGGAGGAAGTGTAAATGAAATATTATTGGGATACTTTGGTATATCGAATTAGAATGAAGAGATGCGATTTTGTATATTTGCATACCAAAACCAATCAATCTTAATAGATGATTCGTTGCTGTACATGCGCTTTAATATATTCCCATCACGTAATGCTCTACATACATTCCCCAGCCCTAATCCTCTCTGAAATTCCCCTCCAATTGAGTCGTATCTGAAGAGGCGGCCAAAGGCGTATCTTTTTGGAGGGGCAGCTGCATTGGCGATCGGCGTTCGATCGCCGCGTTGGATAAACCGCAGCCAAAGCCGAAAAAGGTGTAGAAAAAGTAAATGACATAATGCAGCATCATCACGGATGGATGGATGGTTGGATGGATGGATGGATAGATTGAGGGCTGATCTTTGGATCGGCAGACAGGGCATTAGGCTAATCGGATGGCCGGTGGGTCACCCAGACAGATATTGTAACACCAGAGAGATAAGACCCGAGGAACAAAAAGTGCCGCCCTTTGTCGCCATCGCAACGCTTTTCACGCCTCCGCCAGCCTCCAGATGTGTTCCTCCCCCCCTAAAACCGAATCTGAATCGGAATCTCTATCTGTATCTGCATGTGGACGAGCATCTTTGTATCTCCGCATCTCGGCGTTCCACTGTGTGTGTTTGCCCAGAGATGCGTTAAACGGGGAATAAGCCGCTTTTGTAGTAAGCATGAGCGCCTTAAAGAGACCTGAGCTCAGGTAAACCTGTTAGAGTTTAGTGTACGAAGGCCACAAAATGGCCGAGAGCGTCGCTGTAAATTCGATTTGCATTTGGGCCAAGGGAAATCCGCCAGTGCCCGTGGCCTAATGCGTTAATCACTTTTCGAAAGCGTCAATTGAATGTCGCGTGGCAGGAACTCGGCAATTTTGATTGAGGGGACGAGATGAGATCGAAATCAACTACGAAAATCAACTGCTCTAATAAATTGTCGCCCGAATGACTTGTGTGGCATGGGAGAGTGGGAGTTCCTTGGGGTGACGCCTTACACTTGTCCCTCAATTCGATCCAAGCCGCCATCCGAGAAACCACCCATCTGCATCCATCCGCTGGCGAATGGCCGCCACGTGTGCTGGACAATTGTTGTTTATACTAACAATTTGTGAGGCAGGAAGATGAACATTTAGCTGGATAACCCAATCCTCTTGCCACGCCTGATTGCCCGCCAATGTGGCCTATTGTTTTGCTACTTTTCCCCCTTCCCACCGACCAAGTCACGTGGATCCTGCACGTGCCGCTGGCCACCGATGACGATGACTGCGACGATGATGACTCCGCCTCGATTCAACTCCCCCGGGGAGACACTTCCACTCCGCATCCACATCCACTTGGTCTTCGGCGGTTCGGTGGTTGTTGTCCCTGCTACGCTTCATTCCGTTTCATTATGAGGCACGTGTGCCTTAACTTCCTCATTGAAACACTTGGAAAAAATGTGTGCACCTACTAATAGTGATATAAGAGTTAGAAGCACGATAATAGTAATTAATTTAAATTTAAATTAAAATAGAAAATTCAATCGTTTTTTTTTCCAATGCATAACGTGATATTAACTTTTCCATAGTTTGCAAACTTTTAGGCACCTTGTTCTTCCTTACATTAAAATAAGCTTTTTCAATTTTTTTCGAAATCATTTAAAAACAAGTGATTATCCATTAAAAATGATTTTGTTTGAAAAATATTTTTGTTTTTTTTAAGCTAAGATACTATTTATATATATTGGCGTAAAACACGTTTCCATAATGTTCTCTACCATTTGAAAAAAATAGAGCTTTAATTTTTTGCAAGTGTATAGACTGCCTTTCCCACTTCCGTAACGCTCTTTTTTGGCGTGTTGTTTTTTTCTTCGCCGGTTAACTTGCAAGCGTTGATCCTTTGACTTTTGTGCTCAACACTTTCGCTTCACTCCAAGGATTCGCAATCGCCCGAGGCCTGGGAAATTGTTTTCGTCCATATTGCGCGTTTTTGTCACGCTGCGTGTCCGGCGCGTGCACCACTCCCTCCGCCGCCCACCGCTTTCCCGAGCCCCACCCCATTTTCCGACCTCCCCACCCCCACCTCTACCGTTTTTTATGCGGGGCGTGTAGTGTGGCTAATATTTTCCTGCCGGGCAATCGCATGGCAGAAATTTACTCATTACCATCTGCGGGAGGTGTTGCATGGATGGATGGTGGATGGGATGTTAGGGGTTTTGGGACACATGCGGTGCACTTGCAGCGGTGGCCAATGTTTATGATGATTGAATGGGAGGTTTGCAACTCGAGCCCGGGTCACAGGTTGCCTGGGAAAATGGTTGATGGGAATTACCAAGGATGGAAATTGCTCGGGGGAAGAATAAACGAAATTTGGCCAGCTCATGGACAATGTTTCTATTATGAGTGTGGATGACTTTTTGATTTC
This sequence comes from Drosophila melanogaster, assembly GCF_000001215.4. Taxonomy (NCBI): domain Eukaryota; kingdom Metazoa; phylum Arthropoda; class Insecta; order Diptera; family Drosophilidae; genus Drosophila; species Drosophila melanogaster. Next base: position 18,896,173 of record NT_033779.5, on the reverse strand, counting down.
GTGAAAGTCACTTTTGATAGAACATAAATTCGCTTTAACTTTGCGCAACGAAAATAATTACAATTAGGGGTTGGGAAAAACAGCAGGGTACATTTTGAGGTAATTGTTAAAAGTTGGTGAGAATTTCCAAAGACCAGAAAATGTTTGTTCCCTCTAAAAATTCTACAATTCCAATTCTTGATTCCTAGTCAGAGAGAATTAAATATTTGAGATAATATTATATATGTATACTTACCTCTGTTAATTCACATTTGCAATCAGATAAATGTAGCCCAAGTGTAATATGAAGTATCATATTTAATAGAAATTTTCCCAGATATCTGTTTGAGCAATTAGGGCCACGACAACTCCTTTTAAAGCTGAAATAAAAGATCAATTTCAAATCACTCAACTAACCCAGCCAAAGTCACGCGAAGACAATGACACAACCATGGACAACCATTGAGAAAACCTTTTGAGGGCAAGGTAGCAGTTATTAGCCAGGACCAACCCCTACCACTTACCCTTCCTCGGATTTTGGCAGGACCATAAACTGGGAACAGGAAACACAGGCACTTCCTAGACGGGTGATTTATAACTGATTACGCCTGGAGAGACACGCGGACAACAGGTCAGGTAGGGAATCGGCCAGGAGGTACACCATTATAGGGGCTGGCATTCCACAGCCATGACGCAACCGAGAAGCCAAACGAAGAAGAAGATGCGACCGCTGGACAGGCAATCCTCTCCAGGAGAGGTAATGAAGTGGGTGCGCTTCTCTGCTGACGCCGCCGGCTTATTGCGGTTGACGTTGACGGCGACGCGGTGGGCGATCATTAAGCGATCGTTCCACGGTCAGTTGCTCTCTTTCCTTACACGGTGAAAAATAGTCCAGGCACTTAAGCCCACGAATGATGGGCTGGGTAGTAAATTGATCCCATAAATCATCTAATGTTTGTGAACATGGAAATAGTATATATTGTTAATATGTAAATATTTTATAGATGAAATAGAGACATAAAAATAATTACCTTTATGATTTCGTACCTACGATTTTGTTATGTAATAGTGTGCATCTTCATACTTCTTTTTTCCCTCAGTGCATCATCTCTTACCCCCTCTCCTTGCGTATACCATTGCTTGTCGCGCCGCATTGATTGTGACCAATAAATACGCAATTGATTTCGGGCTTCTGGTATTGCATGGTCGTTCTGGGCCGCAGTCTGGAGTCTGGAACTCAAATTCAGGCCGGAATCCAGGTAGGGCAGCGACGACTCGTCTCTTATCAGTTCGGGACGCGAATTCCTGACGTGCGGACAACCTTAAGCGTTCCTTAAGCACATTAGAGGCCAGCGACGGCGGCAGAATCGGAATGGGAATCGGAGACGAGATCGGTGTCCATGGAGTTGGATATATGTGCGAGTGTATGGCTGGGGACACCGATCCGAGGTCGCGTCTTTATGATTTATGGCGTACATGAGCGATCGCTGCTGGCAGTCAGTCTCGCACTCTTATCGACAGCTCACTGTAAGCAGCTTAGCCCGACGCATTTCTCCTTCAAACTGAGAAGGGCCAAAGCTACCGCTCAAAAATCAAACTGATGGGTATTTGGTGTAACATTAAATACTTTCAGTGGTTGCTTAAATACAAAATGAAACTTAAAATGTAAGTTAAATTGCAAGGAAATGAGGTAGTTTTTATGGTTTGAGCATTTTGCACAAAGGGTTCAAAAACTTCTCCCTTGAAAAGCTACGCCTTAGAAACTTCTAGTAGAATTGAAAATACCACTCGACGGCGTAAGAAAAACTACGAATTGGAAGTACGGAAAAACTGTGTATTTTCCTGCGGCTTTTCCGCAAAAGCGTGCATAAATTGTCTGCGGCAAGCGTCGAAGGAGCAGAGCAACAACATCAGTGACTTGTAAGCGCATATGAATAAATTATTGAGGCTCACACACACACTTAAACACAAACACACCGACACAGTGCGTGCAAAAAGCAGAGACTCCTTTGAAGTCGTGTTTCCCTTTCTGTGGGCGAGTGCCATATGGTGGCTATTTTTGGTGATTAAGCAGATGATACTCGGGGTGCATAAAAACCGGGCAACAACCAAAAACCGGCGACCCAAGTCCAAGTTCGTGTGTGCAGCAAAAAGTTCATCGTCATTTCAACGACTAGGATCATAAATTTACTAACCCCAGAGCTGAAATACCAGAGCCCAACCCAAAGGAAAGTCCCTGTAACTGCCAGAGTTTAGTTCGAGTGGAGTTCCATTCCAAGTACTCCATTCCGGAGTACGGCAAGTACGAAGGCTCGAAATGGCTGCGAATGACTTGAAATGGGAATGTGGAAAAAATGCGCAGGAAAAACCAGGCAGAGAGGAAATCAGTAAGGCACAAACGTGAACTGAAACAAAACGAACCCCTGAAAAGTTAAGACACTTTAATGGCAGTTCTAATGCTTAGCTTCCTAAGGGCTTTCCCCGTGCGATGTGTGTGAAAAGTTTCTTTAGCAGGGAAAGTGTCTGAGATCGTTTGGCGAACTTGTTCTGAGGATTTTCTCGGTGATTCATAATGAAATGGCTGCGTGTATGTAGAGAAACATCGTTGTCGAAAAGTTCATTGAAATGGGAATAGAATAAAGTGTGTGAAAATATCTCGCAAAAAGTTTGGCTTCGTTTTATTGTCGCTTTTAAAGCTATTTCAAAATATGTTTGATTTAATATACAGAAACAAGATAGGAAGCTTCTGCAAATCTTCTTAAATGTATTCGAAATTTTCCTCTACTTGTGATAAGTAATATTTTTATTTCAATAATTTTGCAGCTTAAGTGAGATCTCCAAACAATAAAAACTGCAATTGAATTGCTTCGATTTCAGTGGTTAAATTTAGCCGGCTTGTGTTACCTTTTCAAACCAAATAGCAGCTGCCGGCGAGTATCTTCAGTTGGTTCAGTCGCTGACATGAGTCATGTATCGATATAACCATACCATATACATATACGCCACAGTGGTGCACTCCACTTACAAATAAAGTAACCAAAAGGGGTGTGGGGCCACGGGAAAAGGCAACCCCTTCTGCTATTTGAAACAGAAAATTATGAAGTGCCAGCGACAACAACGGAGCCGCCACTTGAAATCCATTAAATATTTGTAGAAACCAATAAAAGCAGAATGCCAATGGAATATGTACGAAAAGTACACATATACAAAAACCACAAAAACGGCAACTGTGCTGCTCGAGTATCGGGAGTTCCGAATCGGAGCAGGGGCACCGCGATTGGAATGGGTTTGCAAGTGGAGTGGGCAGGCCGAAAGGACCCTTCAAGGATAACACGCGACTGCGCTGAACGGCAGCATCAGTTGTTGGCACTCCGATCTGAAGGATCTCCGAAATCAAAAGTGTGGAAACTTCAGTGTGTTGAAACGTGTGCCACGCGCAGCTGTCACAGAACGCGATATCCTTTGGTCAGTCGATCCTCGAGTCAGCTGCCATCCCGCTACACTTCGAGTCGGATTACCAGAGGCGCCACATAGCTCGGTATCTGAAACATGTCAACACTTTCAGCACACGCTTCAGATTGCAGTAATTTCTCTTTATTTTCTAGAGCTAAATCTATTTTTACTGCGAAGGATCCCACCAACGACTATGAGCATAGGTCTAAAAATATTAGATATATTTAACCTAAGTAAACTTTAAATGGTATACTTTCATTTAGTTTCTTTTCTATCGAATTTGCTATGTGTAAATTTTATATCCGAGCTGTTAATACTAAAGTATACACGATAATTATACGGGTCAGAGCCAGTCCATCGAAAATGTCAACATTTGTTTCGCATTGCAATTTGCAACATTTCCCTATAATTTTCCTGGGCCTAATCTACTTACATGACCGTAGAATCTTATCAATCAGCTGCCGAGCTTAAATCACAGGGCTCGTGATGATTATAGGAATTACGCCTGAGGAATCGCCGGATTCAATTTGCGGATCATGCAGCGAGCACTCCTTGTTGCTCACTTTAAGCCACTGACTTCAGGCCATTAATCAAACTATTAGCAGTAAATTTTCGGCCTCCACCCACACAACCACCCCAGGGCACCCCAAGTACACACCCCTTTTTGGAGTGGAAGTGCAAAAAAGACCTCGGATGCGGATGCGAATGGGCAGAATATATTTATGGATTCGGGACTACACTTCGAACATACGCGATAATCACGATAATGCATCCTGTAATCAACTAATAAGGCTCATCTAGCCGCAAGGACATCCCTCCCCCAAGGACCAAAACATGACTACCAGGGGGTTGGCCCGAAAATTGAATTTAACGCGCAATATTTTGTGCATTTTCCATGTTCGCTGTCTGGGACTGGGATCTTATGGTCCACGGTCTATGGCACTTGGGGTGCTTGCGGAAAATGCAATTCATGTGTTTCTGTGTACACAAAAGTTGAGAGTGAAATTTATGACTCGATGCGAAGCGCAGGCTTTTCCGCCCCTTCGACATCCAAACAGAGGGGTGCGCGTTGACTGCGGCCAGCCTCAGTAGGATTTTATTGGAATGGGTCGGAGGTTATGGTGGGGTCGGGGGTTACGCTATCAGTCCGACGCACATGTCACGAAAAGCTAGTGCCACAGTCTAGTCGAGATGCCACCGAGTCGATCTCAATCCTGGCTGATTGAAATATGTTGCGATATTCGATACGGCTTCCAGGATCTCTTGCTCTCAAAACAAGATGCTATCATGTATGGTGGTCAGAAAGCGAAGGATTAACTTCATCATGGAAATAATGGAAAGAACAGGACTTCTGCTAACTCAGAATATGTAAAATATGTGTTTCAAAATTCAATAGCTCACCACTCACAGCCACATAAGCAAATCAATGCTGTAAAGTGAAATCAATTTATTGAAAATTCGTATAATTTTCCCGTATGATTTCAGCCAATCAGCCTGCTGGCCAGCCACATTTCCACACATGTTTTCCTCGGACCAAACCAGATGCCCCCTATTAGCCGGGAATATCTCCAACAAATGACTTATGTGCCATCAAAGAGAACTAAATTTGTAGCTCCTCTCGCCGGTCTACCACATTTTTATTTTATTTTATTTTTGGTCTTGTCTGGCTTACAATTTACACGAAGTCGGCCTTGTTATCAAAACGAAAATTTGTTCGCCGATAAGGCGTTACAAGCTGCAGGAAAATAAGAAGAGCTAGCCAGCCGGCTGCAGAGAGAGAGATAGACGATGAAAGTGGAAAGAGAGGGCTGCAATCTATTCAAATGAGACCCGCTGGAGGGGCAGAAATTAGGAAAGGTATTAAGATAAAACTGGGCCACAAAAACGAAAGATACACGCCCTGCAATGGCGGCCTGCAGCGAAGGTCCACGAGATGGGATCACCTGGTCGAGAGTTTGAGTTTGAGGTTGGGTTCGAGGTGGGTAGGTCCCCTTCTTCAGAGCCCCTCTGCTCCGCCGATCTTCGCCTTGGCCGCCTTCTCCGCCTTTGTGTGTGCGTGCCGGAGTCTTTCGATTGCATTGGCGCCATGTTTATCTAATTTGGGGACATTTATGCATGGCATTCCGCGCGGTTGTTTATAGGTTCGGTTAAACCTGCACTGATAACACACCATCGGGTGCCCAGGTCCCGGGTTCCAGGTCTCGGATCCCAATGCCCAGATCCAGTCTCGAAGCCTCTGACTCACCACAACAATAAAACCCGACCCGAGCAGAACTCAGAACTGCGGCAAGGTGAGCTCTCTTTGGCCGAACTCTCGGGCCTGACAATTAAGCGACCCGCCGGCGTCTGGCCTTATGAGCATGTATGTATGTGTGTGCCCAAGTACGTATAAATACACTGAGGAAAATAGATTTCAAGTTTTGATTGGCGATATAATGACAATATTGCTTATCAGTTGGTTCACTCTAAAAACTATAATAAGTACTATAAAAAGCAAGATCGAAAGTGCTGTCAAAGTTGCTCCAGTTTCTTTGAGTGCACTTGACTTTTGGTCTGGTTTTGGTTTGAATTTTTATGGAGGTGCGCTGCGATGGCGGAGGAACTCGTAGTCATTTGGCTGCCGCTTATCTTTGGAATGTAACTTAAACTTTAAGGATTATTGCCTACAATAAATTTGCGCGAGTCTTTTAGGGCTGTAAGTCAATACGTAGGACAAAATCCCCAAATGCACGCTGCCACGCCCCCGCCCCGCCTTCGCCTTTCATTCGCCGTTTCATCATTAGCGCTAATTAAAAGCGTATAAACTTTCACCCTCGCAGAGTTCAGCGGTATGTGTTTCTGGCGAAAATACGCTTTCAAGCCTTTTGGACACGTGCCGGGCTGCTCGATTACCTGGCTGCTAATGAGGAGGCGACAGCGGAGGAAAGGATTCATTGCATATTTCTTATGTTTCCCCATTTATCCTGCTCATGGTGCCCCCTTCATCTGGCCGCCTGTCAGTGGCCCCATGATTTATGACACACACTCTGGTCCAATCGAATGGCCAGAAGTCATAACACCCACTAAAGCCAAGCCAAGTGGAATTCCTCGCCTGTCCGAGCACAATCCACTGACGGGCGGCTTAAAGTGCACTGTAAATAATTTAAGTTGCCTTGAAAAACAAAAGATCCAAACATAAATGATATATAACAACTATATAATAGATACCTTTAAACTTCCATTATAACTTTGCTTATTTATTTATTATTATTTTCGATGACGATACCCACTTTTTCTGGCAGTGCTTGTCGCTGCTTCGAAATCACAACAGCCGCTGTCTGGCCACGCCCCCTCTTCCGCCTCTCGCTCCGGGAAATAAGCGCGAGGCAGCCAAGCATGTCCTGATGCGATGACGGCGACACTTTTTCCATGCGGTTGTCAAAAATATATTTTTATTGCCACCAAAATGACAACACTTAGCTCGGCTCCCCTCGCCACCCCGACCATCCCATCGCCGTGGCCTGTGTTCTTTGAGGCAGCTTCCTCTTTTGCGGGTGTTGACTGTGCGCTCATTCAAATCTTCCGCTTGATTAGGCGCCAATTCGCACAAAAGCTTTCGAAACACAGAATGTGGGCGGGGCTGCGCCCTGCAATCATGCAATGCGTGTGTGTGTATGATTGTGTGCGTATTTAGATGTATGTGTTTGGGTAAGAGGGGTACGTCTCCTAGGGGTTGCTATTGTTCACGGCCACGGATTTAGCTTCCAGTAAATTTCACCGAATCGTTACATTTGCCTCGCGCATTAAAGTTAATGACAATACGGAGTTGATAATACTTGACAATTTTTTACCAGACCATATGTCAAGGGTTAAACGCCCCTGACAACTAGCCCATCATCATTATGAAAGGGTTACTCGCGAACTAAGCCCAAGTCTCTGTGTCCTCCTCGAGCGGTTCATTCTGGGCATTATGTTTTAAGATTGCCCCACCAGACTCTCAGATCCTTGCTATCAGCATCTGGCAAAAGGCAGTCGTCAATCAGGTTGGTTTATACGCTTTAAGTCCTGTTCTTACTCCCGCACCCAGCAAACGTCGTTGTCCTCTTATTCGGTAGTCAAGCTTACTAAGCCATCTTTTTGTAATGCTCTGATAATTAGAAAATTGATTCAGAAAGCAGGATGTTTGTAGTATTGGACATGAAGTTATACCTTTAGGTATTAGATATAAATTATCGTAAATATAAATTTGTTCGATTTTGCCCAGAAAAGTATAGGTAAAATATAAGTTTTTTTCAACTGTTTCCCCAACAAATTAGAATACGTTGCTTATAACTTCCTATTTTATGAAACTAATATTTGTAATCCTGCATAGTGCATATGCATAATTATGTGTTGGTTTCCCTATGATGTTTATTTTCATAGTGCTCCAATATCTAAATTTCAGTGAACATTTTCTTAGAAATATACATTTTAGGGTCTTCTGAGCCCATATCACCATGTTTAACTTGAGCATTGTTTTTGCTTCCGCTTTTGTTGCTACTGTGCACTTTTGTTCACCATTTTCGTCCAGTCCCCGCCCCCTCTTACGACCCCGCTTACCATACGCCCCCGACCCCCGCCCATTGCGTTCTGCTCCCCTGGCTGTTCACAGTTTTTGCTTTTCCTCTACTCTGCATAAATTTTCCCTTAAGGATTGTCGCTGCTCACGAGTACACACGGATACAAACGCACACATACCCATAGGCGGTGGCAGGCAGACACACACAGGCGAACAAAAGAGCTTCGGTGGCAGGTGCCAGCAGTAACAACAACAACAGTAGAAGGAGCAGGAGCAACAATTTACAACAACAATGGTGGCAGCAGCAACTAAAAGGGTAGCAAGTACCAGTGGGCAGGTGGACGACCAAAAGGGGTTCGAAAAAGGGGAGGAACTGGGTTTCCCCAACAAGACAAGTTGCAAGCAGCGTTTGTTGTGCTTTATCCTTTTTTTATGCCTTGCCCCCTGACAACAGAAACAGGAAAAGCGGTTGCCGCCATTTTTAATATGGCGCACAGTCAACACACACAAACAAACGCAATGCTCGCAAAATTATAGTAAAGTGGTATAGGAAAGATTGTAAGTTTGAAAAATTTGATTTATTATAAAAATATATATATAAGAAAGTCAGTCTAAGTTTTCGATATACCAGCTATAAAATTGAAAGAATAGCTTTATAGTGTCATTTATATCAATGATATGCTAACATTAACATTAAAATAATACATTTTTTTTAAATATACCACAAAAGGAGCTAAATTCTATTTTAAGTTTACATTTCCTTTCATGGGTACTTTAACTGAGCTGAAAGCCACTGTGCCAGTTCAGATGAACATATCCTTCTATGGCCGAAAGGACCTCGACTTAAAGGCAGCTAAAATATAGCCCTTCTCTTGGCCTTTTCCATTCGCCTGTGGCTGCCTTTTTACTTTTACGACTGAGCGTGTGTGCCTGTGTGTGTGTGTGTGTGTGGGTGTTTTGGTGCACGCTAACCTTCCTCCCATTGCCCCTCCCCCTTCTAGACTCATCAGCCCTTCTTCCAGCCAGCCTCCTTTTTGGATTTGCATATAAACCACTTGCAAATGTATGCGCGCGCACAAACACACCCACACTAAGCTATTTGCATTGCGGCCGCACGAGAGCGAGAGAGACGGCAATGAGGGAGAAAGAGAGGGGACTAGCGAGCTTTAGCGTCATATAAATTTTCGATTGATATGCAAACTTAAAAGGAACCGCAAAAATTATGCTCCACTGAGCAAATGCGACGCTCAAGCGGTTGGTGGACGGACATCCTGTTCCAGGACACCACCAAGGTGCGGGTGTGTGAGTGTGTGTGGGTTAGTGGGTGTGTGTGCTACTTTGGAGTAGTACATGTTCGTGGGTTGATTTTCTCACCTATAAGAAAATAAATGTTTATTTCATTATTAAATTATAGTTTTACCAAATACTTCATAGATGATAAATAGGAATTTAATAAAAAGCGTTCTTAACATCACAAATCTTGAATAAAGATGGTGAGAATGTAAGTCACCATAATTGAAAAGTATTTTATGAAGATATATATTGATAGGTCTATGGTTTTCATACATTTAAATTTGTATTTTAAAAAAGTATCGCGATCCTTGGACATTTCTAATCAAATTCTGCAGCATAAGTTCAGCTACTGCTTACCTATTTGATATCTTTAATGCCCAAGTTATGTGCAAAGCTAAGCTATTAGCCTTATAATATGTACCGTACTGTACTAAACTGCTTAAATTCCCAGATGTGTGCCGCCTGGGCGCGTAATAAAAATCAACAAGCTGCTTGGCAAGGCAACTTACTGCCATTCGATGGGCGGATTTTCTGTTTGAAGGGAGTAGGAGCAGGGAGTTGGTTGTCTAAAATTCAATGCTCGAATGCCAGGAAAATCGGGCAACCAACAAATTCGATGGCCCGAAGCCGACCGCCCAAAACTAAAGCCTCTGCTTAAACATTTAACGAACTGCAGGCCAAAAGCTCGACAGGCCGCGCTTGACTGACAGTTGACTGCGTTGTTCGATGTTGGGTTATTTTGGGTGGTTGGGTGGTTGGGTGGTTGGGTGGTTGGCCCGTTGTCTGGATGTTCCTGGTGGCCGGGCTGTGCATATTCCAGTTCTGACGCACAGAGAAAACCGAATGAAATATATTTTCCAATCAAATTGAAATGCAAACATGTGCAACGATTGTGTGGAATTTCGAAGGGAGTCGGGCGATAGATAGATAGATGGATAGATGGCTGCCTGCCGTCCGGATGCAGCCAAAAATTGGAATTGAAAAAGTCATGATAACAGAAAATTGCACGCTCTGTGACTTTGAATGACAGATGAGTTTTCCTGTGGCTGCTGCTGCTGCTGCTGCTGCAGCACGAGCAACAAAAACAATAACAACAACGGCAACAGCCGCATTGCCACTAACTAAAACAACAAAGCGTTAACAATGAAAATGTCGCGCACGCGTTGGCGAAAAAAAAAATAAAGAAAAACAAAGACCAAAATTCGGAGCGAGGAAAAACAAATGACAGCTGCAAAAATGGCAGGCGGAAAATGGCAAGAGCAACAAAACGACGCCTACAACAACACCCAATGAAATAGTGTGTGGGCCTGGAAACTTAATTCAAAATCAACAATGGGTAACGAAATATGAAAGATAAAAAGGTTGAGCGGGAAATTGGACTATTAAATACCCTTAATTTAAGTCCGATTCGGAAAGAATATAAATGGTGTTAGAATCTTGTTCAAAGGTAATTTATAATTCATTGACTTCTGCGCTTGGAAAGAAATAGCATATGCTAGGCCAGCTAGCTATGATATAATATTTTTGAAGAGTGTTCACGTTTTTTCAATTCCCTTGAAGATGGCACATTTGTTGCTTGTATGAAAGAGCAGTTGAAAATGCGGAAACGGAAGTGGACTCCGCCACAAAGACGTTGACAATAAGGGCAACGTGAGGACCCAGCGTTTCCCATACAAAACCCCAAGTAAACCGAAGCAAACTAAAGATGGTTGGACCCAAGGAACTCTCCTCCACATAGTGACGACCTTTGAGTTGCCTTTTTTTCCAACGTTGGCCTAGCTGGCTGAATGACTGAATGACTAACTGACTGAATGACTGTGGCACTGACTGACTGGCTGGCTGGCTGGCCGGGTTGGCCGCTTCCGCTTTTTACGTTCATTGCCTCTGCCACAATTTTAATTTTCCTAATGGATATCGATCCTGCAGTCGTCGTCGCAGCGGCAGCAACAGCAACGACAACAAAAACAAAACTGGCTGGCAAAAAGGATAATAGACTTCTTTATTGTGCATGCGACTCTATAAAAGTCAACTCCTGGACTTTGTTGTGCGCTCCGCACCGCTCCGCTCCCGTTCCTCACCGCTCCGGTCCCGCTCCTCACCGCTTTTCTCTTCTGTTTTCCTGTTTTCTCTCCTGTTGTGTTCTGTTGCTCATGCGAAAATCGAGGGGGCGGCGGCGAGGGAAAGTTGGGTGTTCGGCGGATACACAAACCAGGCCAGACACAAGCACCATCACACACCTGGGCACTGAAAGAAATTATACCCTCTTGTATGTTAAATATATCTGTGGGAAAGCGAAACAAGTTACGAATGTTATGTGTCCCTAATGGAAATGAATATTCAACTAATAACGAAAATATTTGAACATATTTTAAAATTTTGAAAATAATATAAAGAATCAGTATAAATACATTTATAAATGTCACATTCAGTATGATTTCTATTAAATTTAAAACATTTTCATTATTAATTATTATTGAACAATAAATTAGCAATTAATAGGCATACATTTCTCACAGTGCACTCAAGCACACAGGGCAGGCTGCATAAATACTTAAGCAACAACCTCACACAATAAATAATCTGCTACGTCATGCAAAACTGAAACTCCAGTAGAGCCCTTTGAAATTAGAAGGAATGTGGGGTTCCATGCAGTTGGCAGACATTGGAAATTAGATTTTAGCCCGGCTGAGATGCCACCCCCTATCAGCCCCCACCGCCCCCCCTCGACAACCGTGTAATCCGACCGCAACTACACATGGCAACGTTTATTCGGAATTCCATTTTACATCTGCCCCGGATCCGCCAAAAGTGCGAAAATTAAATGAGCCACAAGTCGGAGCGAAAGGACGAAGGACCTCCACACCTCTGTTTGTGTAGGTGTTTTTCCTAGTTTTCCTGCCCCTGTTTGCATAAATTTTTGCCCACTTCTTTTTGCCAAATGTTTTTCGAGGATTGAAAATTGCCTAAACCGTCGTTTGGATCGCATTTGGGCATATATTTGCATTTGCTTTGCGGTCTGGAAATAAACGAAATGGAATAAGTTGACCGGGCAGATGATGGCGAAAAATATCGGAATAAGCGAAAGTGAAACTTAAGAACGGTTTAAACTTATTTAATTAGGATCCATGAAAGGGCAAAATTCTAGGAACACAACGTAATCATTTGCATAAACGTAGAACTGCAATAAATATTATTTGCGCCCAAGGTTGCGATTTTGTATATATTTATTACAAGAATGCCACTCACCTTCATTTCAATCAATATATTTATTTTCTAGAAGATTGAAATCAATAACCATAACTCTTTGGGAAATGTACTGGAAAACCTTGAAATCTATATCTTTACTTATGTTAATTACAAATGACTATTTGAAATAAATAGTCAAGTTATACCATAAGTTCGATAATATAAATGCTTATACTATCCTACTAGAATAATTTAATATTTTGCATATAAGAGTATAATTACATATAATTACCTCCTGAAGCATTAGTGAAGCATCAAACAGAAACAACTCTATGCAATCTTCCTTATTAGCTGCCGCCAACAATTAAAGCCAAGTTAAGCTCGGTAGCTTAGCAATTAGGTCCAGGACAGTAAGTTGTCCAATGGCTAAGATCAGCCGTGGGCTTAAGCAGAAAAATGCATTAAACAATGGCTAATATAGCATGTCTGCTCAATTTCAATTAAACGAATCGAAACAAAACTATTTCAACCAACAAGTTAAACGTTGTTCCGACCATATCGATGCGCAGTGGCTTGAGTGACATGTCCTAATTCGTAAGCGTTGACTTTTACCGGCATTTCAATTAACCCAATTAATGGACGGGACCTAATTAAATTTTGAATTCATGTTGCCAGCAAACGCACACTCATCCAGCTGCCTAGTTGCCCCGCACACAGATACGCCGGCACACACACCCTCGCAGGCGAACACACAGACATCAGTCAGCTGTTTTCTGCTGGCCAGCTGTCGTTCGAGTGCGAAGGAGATGGCGCGAAAGCCTCGCAATTCGGGGGTGGTTGGGGTACTGTTGGGGGTGGCAGAGGATGGTGTTGGATGGTAGCAAGGGGGTGGCTCGCTGTAACAAGTATGTACTAATGTCGGCGTCTGGCTAACTGAGACACGGCTATGAATGAGTGCCCCAAACGGAGCAAGCGGGCCACTGAAACTGTAGCTCGATGACCTTGATTATACAACACAGCAGCAGCGCCACCACCCCCCAAACCAGCTCAAACTCTACCAGACCCACAAGCAGCCCTGTTCGCAGCAGGGCCACTCCTTCAAAATACCCTACGTCAAATAAAAATGGCAAAAAAGTAGTCAGAGGCTACAGACACTCGAAAAAATAATAAGGAAATCTAACTAAATTGTACAGTAACACAATATGTTTATGATGTTAAACTTAAAATATTATAAAACTAGATTGTATCTCTATCACATATTCTATATAATTTAGAAATGTGCACATTTAAGTAAAATAATTTACCACCACAACTCATCTTAAACTTCTTCCTGGCCTACAGATAAGCATTCTTCAAAATTGCTTAAACAAGCTTTTCTTCGAGTGCACCCCAAGAGTCGGTGATGGTAACTGGTAACTGACATTACAACAAATCATCGGCCAGCAAATGTTGGCAACTGGGTGCCAAGTCAACGAACTGCTAACCGCAACACAGACACCGACCGCCACCCACTCGAACACATATATAAATTGCCGTACGGGGGCGTCATTAAAATTGCAACAGGGCCTTGAAGGAGCAACAGAGCAACAGGGGGGGAGGGGGTGGAGATTGGAGCGCTCCCCAAAAGACCAGAAGACGAAATCAAAAGATCAATAATTATTATGATGTTGCAGCACACCCGAAACGAGACGCCTTCAGACCGCAGAGCCAAGTCAAGACGGGCAGGTGAGACAAGGGGGGCGGAAAGGGGCGAAAAGGGGAGCCCCAAAAGCGGAGGGGCTACAGCCGAAAAGTTCGACAAGCGCATTACAACAGTTCGGGGGTAGAAAGACAGACGACGGATGAAGAGTGGGGTAGGGTTGGCCAGGGGGGTGCGCTTGCTTACAAGTGCAACCATTTTGTAGTACAAACTTCGAAAACCAAAAGCGAAATTGGCAAAACAAAAGGCCAGCGAAGGGAGCGAGGATGTGGGCCCACCTCCTGACTGCCTCCATTTGTGGATTGTGGATCCCGCAGCCACAGCTGGAGTCGGTCATGCGCACTCCGTCCAACCGATTGGCCCGCTTCGCCGCCATTTAGAAAAGGCCCACCAAGTGGAAGCGAAAGAGATGGGCTTGCTGCCAGAAAAGGACGGAGCGTGAGAGCGCTGCCCGCAGAGCGAGTGCGACAAAAACACCTGTTCCTGTTTCGAACTCCCCCCCCCCTGCAGGCCGTCAGTCCATCGAGTCGGCTATCCGCTATCGGCTATCCGAGAAGTACACGCAGAACTGGCTCGGAACCGGTTGCAGCTGCACCAGTGCCACACCAGTTCCCTACCCTTGCGGAGCGACGAGCTAGTCGCACTGCTCTCGCAGGCAGAATGTATCTGCGAGATACATTTCGGGGTGAGTGGCTGGCTGGCTCGCTAGCTCGCTGGCTCCCTGGCGTGCGGATAACGTACGGCAAACGGAACGAAGCGCCGACCGGTTTAGTCGTTCAGCAGTCTCCGTGCAGTGAGCATGTTTGTGCGCCAGACATCGTCGTTGGTCGGTTGTCGTCATCGCTACTATATAGCCGTCGTATCGCGAACATCGACCGTCTTAGCTCGATAGCCGTCGGATTTGCCTTTTCGGATGCGAGAGACTCTTAAATCCCTCACCATAGATCCAAATCCCTGCGAACAAAACGCGTGTGCGCACACGGATCACACAGCCGTGATAATCCCGCTAAATTCGCCGAAAACCCAGTGCTCTGTGTCCCGGTCTCATATTGAGTAATTCAAGCAAACTTCACGGAATAAGTAAACCAGTACAAGTGCCTTACACAAATATCCCTGCTCAATGCCGGAAACTTCTTGAGTACGGCCCAAAACGAAAAGGCGCCCGCTCTCAAGATTCCCAGCCCACAAATATCTCGAGTGTGCTTCGCCGAGTGTCCTGTCAGCCAAATATATGGTAATGGCAGAGATTGGTGGCCATTTGGCTCACCAGCTACCGTTGCACAATCACAACCACAATCAAACTGGATTACAGCCATCGCTGGTGATGAACCATCACCTGGATTTGGATTGCCATGGACACGATGTGATAAGTGAGTACCGATATTCAAGGGCTGCTGGCTTTCCGATTTCGGGCTATTTGGGCTGCATCCTTGAAAAGGACGATATTTAATACTGGAGATAGCACGATCACTTACCTAGGGACAGTCTTAAAAAAAGAACAATGGAATGCCCTTCCACAGTTTGGATATGAGGCTATTGTATCTTCTAGATACATTTGTTGGTTCTAAGTACTTTCGGTCTGTTTAAGAAGGCATTACAGTTTTTTTCCTTAGTTCCCTTAGATTTAAAATTTGGATTTAAATAAATGTCCTGACAAATAACTTAGAGGCTAATAGGGGTTTAGTCTAAAAAAGCGCTTTGTTGATCCACTGTAAACCAAGATTAAATTGCATTTTAAATCAACCTATTCAGAAATTGTATACCTGCAATTGAAACATCATTACATAGATCACGCATCAGTGTCGAATCATTTGCCGCTAATAAAGCTATTTAAAGCAGTTAATGACTTATTTATGGCTATTGTCCTAGTCCCCAAACAAAAATTGGCAAATTAAATAGTCATTAAACAAGAGCCACTGATGGGTAACTTTCTCGATTCGTAAATATGGAAAATGAACGAGGAAAGCCCGCTTTGGACATTAAAAGCCAATAAAATAAGTAAAAAGCCGTGTTAACAAATGCTCGCACCCAAATCACAGTTGTAAACTTGTCTTGCTTATTTTTGAAACATTTTAATGCCCACCATTTTAAATTCCAGATATCAGAGATCAAGGCTCGGACTCAAAGGTTCCGAGCTTTAAAACCATGAACTGTTAGTCAAGTTTATTTGTAACGAAGGTCGAAGTTATTTTTATACCAAAATCATTAAAAAGTTCAGGCACGCGTTGAACTCTTTCATACCTTGAGTTTTTAATTTTGCCAATGGATGTGATGTGAGCAAGGCTGCGCTAAAGTAATTACAAACAAATTAAAGTGATACCAAGAAAATACGAATCCATAAATAATTTTTATTGTGCCATTCTTTTGTCAAATTGGAGGATCTTTTTTTTTGTATATTGAACGACTTTCTGAGGTTCTATCTTTAGGTTCGGGATTTCTTTCGGGCCACAGTCGTTAGCCGACTTGTCGCTGCAGCTTTTGTAATGGGCTTAGACCCTATCTCGACCTGTCACTTGTTGTTTCAGTACGGCAATAACTGTTAAATTATAGCCGTATTTTATTTTAAGCACACTTTACATATTATATAGAAGCCAATTAACGGTTGAATGACATTTTAATGCTGAGCAATTAAGCGCGCAAGCAAAGCGGGCAAGCAATTGCATGAAAAAAGCTGAAAAGAGCTGGAAATGTATCACAAATGTATCTCATGCGATAATGTGACAAATTTTTAACTAGCCTAAAGTTTGTTAACCAAAATGCATTTTATGAATTCATAAACCAAGAGTGTCATTAAAAAATGCCATCCGTGTGTGACAGAAAGAGGAATATATTTTATTCAAATTTTATTTCGTATGCTAAATTGTGACAAATGTTTTGGCTGACAGTTGTCTAACCAAACGAACGACCGCAGAACACAAAAAAGCCAAACAAAAATTCCGAAAAAAAAAGGAAAACATGAAAAATCATAATCATAAGCACATATACTACATACAATGGGTTCGGGGAAATTGAATTATATATGAGGCTGGAATAATGCAGCACATGCAGTTGTAGCTGCGAATCATTTAAATTGCATTGAATTTTAGTAATTGTAATTTAAATTCAAATTAGTTGTCGGCCATGGAGCGCTGGTAAATATTTAATGTCCGAACATTTTAATTTGAAAACTTTTCACAAAGTTTCCTCCCCATCGCTCTGCTTAGTTGCTCTGTGAGTTAGTTGGCGGCTGACAAAACTTTAAGTTAGAGTTTTCCAGCTTCAAGTTGATATTTGAAATGAAAACAATTTTTGTAGTTTTCGTTTCGTCCCCCCCCCCTCTAGTATCAGCCAGCTCCACTCTCTTTTGTTAGTTCGCTTGGTTCCGAGGCGAGTTTTGTTTGTTTGTTGATTTTTGAGCGCTGTAAACATTTTAATGAGTTTTCCATGTCACAGACCCAGGCCTCCAGTCAACATGTCGTTGGCAACTTCTCAAGTAGTCGTTAAATTAATTAAATATAGTAAAAACAAAAAGAAATCGCCATCTGAAGTATCTGAAGAGCCTTTGTTTACTCTCCGTGCTCTATAGAAAATTATGTAAGTCCGAGATCGCTGCATACATCAGGGCGTTGAACTAGTTTCGGTTTTTCATGTTGGCGGCTGCCATAAAATTGTACCACTTTATGTTGAAGACCATCAAAAATTGACAATTATTTGCGGCCATAAAAGCCAAGCGATTTTTATTTTTATAGTTAACCAATTAGCCAAAAATTTGAATAAAATGCGAAGCGGGGGTGGCACGGATTTTCCCCTTACTCGTCGTACACATGTTCCCTAATCTAATTCATATTAATTCCATTTAAATTTCTCGCCAGCAAATTCACCGAATGCTAATTGGCATTTTCGATGAATAAACACAAAACCTTTCGAAAGTTAATTGTGAAAAATGGATTGGGCAAATGTTTAGCCAATGCACAAAAAGTTGAAATAATTTTTCGAATAATTTGTAAAGTGTCAATCGTCGGCCATATAAGGTTAAGTCGTCTGCGAACGAAAGAGAATGGAACCGAGTTTTCAGATGAGGCTGGTTATTTAGCCATAGATCACCGATCTCAGATCTCTTGGTTATTTATAGAGCTGCTGAAACGTCAGTGAAAGGAAAAGATGTTTCGTATACGCAACGCGATTCGATTTAGAGTGCCATAAAATTAACTATATTACCATTCTAAACATGCTTCGATCGATTTCGTTTGGAGTTTTTTGTTGTTTTTGATAGTTTCGTATTGGAAGATTCACTGGGTTAAGGTTGGAAATTGATTGAATATTTGCTTGAATAGTCATAGCGCTAGGTTTGTTATTCTTTCATATCATTTTTTGGCCTAACTTTAAGTGCATAACAACACAAAAACAATACGACAGTGGTGACGTCAGGAGGGAGCCACACCCATTAGTTCGAAAAAGGCAGACAGACGTTATCTATATTTTACGAGTTCCTATCCAAATTCCTGTTGTCCCTGGCTGACATTTTTTGCTTGCCTTCCCGTTTCCGGTGTGATTTTTATTTCGGAATCCCTGCTGCTGCTGCTTGGGGTGTGATAAAGTTATTTAGGCGCAATCCATAAATTCCCGACCTGAACCCAAAGGCCCAAAAAGGCAGCGCAGACAGAAACGTAAATCCCAAAGCTTATCTGATTTTGCACTTCGGTACCCGGCACTAGATCAATATGTTATGTTGGCCGGAGTTTTGGCTTGGCCCATACCTGAGATTCGGACCCAAGACAGCAGTGCGCCTGCGCCCAGTGTCACCAGTCCAGTTCCCCCTCGCCCTCGATATTCCCTGACATCATTTGAAATCTGTGCCCGATGTGCCAAAAAAAAAATCAGGTCTAGAAGACAGTTGGCAGCCATCAAAACAACTCTCAGCCTCCTGCGTCCAGGTATTCTCTCAATTCACCTCAGAGTCTTGGCTGCTTTGCATTAATTAACAGCTCGCTGGGTCGAGAAATTAGGGAATTATGCCTGGAATTTCCGTTCGCCACATAAAAACAGTTGTCTGATTAACTGATTAGCTTAGAAAGAGGCTTAGATGATCATGAAGATGGGCAGAAATAGTGGGTGCTTGAAAATTGCATCACTGCAGGAATGGCAATTACAATTCAAAGTACACATTATATATTAAGTAAAACTGTAGAATATTACTTTACATTCAACACCATTTATTTAGTTTGCCCTCAAAAAGCAAAGCCTTAAACTTTAAGTTTTACGAGCACTTTAAGTCAAGTGGATGCTGCTAACTTTAAGTATCGATGTGATTGCACAGCCTCGACCTGATTAAAGTACTGACTCGAAAAAAGGCTAAATATTCCATATTCCATGTTATTTTCGAGCTAAAATGTTTTTAAAGCCCAGTGATTCCGTCGAAGCTCTCTAACCTAATTAATGCAATTCAAGATATTCTTAAAGCCCTCGCCTGCTGGAATTGGGCATATTAAAGCAGCCGCCTGACTATTAAAGTGCAATTAAATTTTTTTTTTAATTCTCCGTGCCTTTTTCCCTCTCGCATTTTTGAAAAGTTCATTCAAGGTGTCAGCAGCTTGTCAAGGTGAGAGGCGGCTACTGTTTGCTCGGCTGTAGAAAAATATTAAATTTCAGCTGGGGAAATCGCCGCGAGAAGCCATGAGGGAGAAACCAGAGAAGCGGAGAACTGATAAATGTGCAGGCCAGAAATTAGTCGGGAGTTAACCAGGCCACAAAATAAGGGAACAACTGACGGCCACGCCCGTTTATCGCGTGAGGACTTGGAAAACAGGAGGAGCCCCAGAGCTCCAGGGCGCGGGAAATCGAGGGAAAGGCGAAAGGGAAAATGGGGGAAACTCGTGCCTCTCTCCAGGCGCTCATTAAGAGTGGCGAGCGTTTTGCATTTCCCGCTGGGATTTTCGATGGAGCACCCGCAGCGCCATATGACACCTGGCCAAATACATACATACATACGTAATACCAGTACACATGCAAGCCCACATATATGTATGCCCCGTTCAGGTGCAACCGGGATATACCCAAGCTCCCGTGTGGCATTTTGGCGTGTTGCATGCCATGCGGTGGCCACTTTAATGGCGTCGTTTTTAAAGCTTTATTCTGGCCCATACCCACTCTAGTCGCTGGCTTTATGAGTGTCACTTTTATAACCCTTGTTTTAATGACTAATTAAGCATGAAAGACAATAAAAGAGCCTAGGTAGGACCCCTAAAAAAACAGATACAACCACGGGCTGCCTAGAAAAACAAACTTTTATGCGAGATCCATAAAGTGAGGATGAGGACTTCAAATACTTGCCGCTGGCGTCAGCTGGAATCCAAGAGGGAGAATCCAATCACACAGGCCAGACGCCACTTGAGCAGATTGCACAATCCGACCAAAAAATCGAGATCGAATTGAAGTGCAACAGTGGCCATATCCCATTACACTCAGGGGTGCACCAGATCCATCTTGTTGGCCCGCTTAGAACCACTCCACTCAATGTCAAGTGGAGTGTTCAACAGGTTGGACCGCCCGCCGAGGACCAGACTGATGAACTGAACCCAAAACCCCGGTCTCGAAAGGCGAGACCAATTTCGATTGTCGCGCCACGGGGCGACTCATTCAGCGACTCGTTCGGTTCGGTTATTATATATATATACCATATATACATATGGATATTAGGGATCGCGACTTTGGGCAGACACGTCGCCAGTCGGTAGCCGCAATTGCCGTTAGTTACCTGACAATATTTTGACGGGATAGCATATCCCGACGGATGGTAATGGTCGCAACCACTAAGCCAGCTCAAACATCTCTACCTGCAACCCGGGCTTGCGGCTCATTATGTCAAATTGAAATGTTGCCACACGGCCAGACGGAAAGAGAGGCATTCACCTGCGGGCAGAGGAGGGGATGTGGCTGGGAAACAGGCCAAACAAGTTGCTGCCTCTGGTTTATGTCCAAAACACCGTTGATTTCTCGGTCTGCCACGAATCATAGGAAGTCATAATGCTCCCCAAATTGGATCACACCAAAAGTTGTTTCGCGAGTGGGAAGCATTCTAGCTGCCTAAAACCACTAAAGTTGAATAAGATACATTTTCTTTAGACGAATTCGCTTTCCAGGGATTACTAAGATCCAATGACAGTTAAGTGATTCGTCTTCGAATCAGCATAGCTAACCTTCAAGCCATTGTACATGGACCTATGAAATTCATATCTTAATTCCTCCCACTACAAAGAGAAACAACTGGCAGCCATGCGTTTGCCGTTGTAAACAAAATGTAGCTCATTATGTCAAATTGAATTGTTGCCTACAAGGCGAGCTGAAAACCGACCAAACAAGTTGAGGAGTTTGCAGATCTTCCAGCGACTGCCCGCCTTTTTTCGAATTTGTATTTTTCTTTAATTTATGAGGAAGTTGGCGGCGAGCGTTTTGTCGCCGCCTAAAAGTGGGTAGACCACGTAATACATCTTCCCCGGCCGACCACACAGATCAGCAAGTGAATCATGCGGTTTACCCGATGGAGGTGAAGATGGAGATGGAGATCGAGATCTGAGATCCGAGAAGCGAGAATCCGAACCCGATTCGCAACTAGGCGGGATAGTCGGGGAATGTGAGAGGGAAGAGCGACGGGTTGGAGGGCCATAAAGCAGCCTACTTAAATTGCCATAAAACAGAGCAATTTATTGGAACGCAGCCAGATCGGCAGGAATCGGAATCGGATTCAGATTCACATCCAGAATCGTACTCGTATCCGAATCGGACTCGGAATCCCCCCAAGCCGCCACATCCACAGCCTGCCATCGCGTTGATTGCAGTCCGAGTTGATCGCAGAGCTCTTCGGCTCTTTGGGTCTGTCGTTCTCTGATCTGTGGTATCGAAACATGCCGCTGCGGTGCAAGGATCCTTTGAAATTCAAATTTTATGAAGCTCATTAAATATAAATTTGTCGTTCGAGACTCTCCTCCAACTGGAACACAGAGACAGAAACTGAGAAACTGTGAACTCAGTCGAGAGATGCAGGCTGTGTGTGTGTGTGTGTGTCTGCGTATACGACACCCAAATAAAATAATATAAATTAATTAACAAAACGAAGCCGAAATGAAGTTAAAAATTTGCATGAACACGGGCCCAAAGCCTTTGGCGGTCGGCGGTCTTCGATATTTACCTCTTATTTTCATCTCATTTTTTTCTTCTTATTGGTGTGGAGTTGCGTGTGCGTAATCGGCCGGGGTTTTAAATACTCTATGGCAACAGGACCCCAGCCATTTGGTGGCGATAATCAGGGAGGGGGGGGGGTGTCTTGCCGGCAACGCGTTAAATGGGCAACTCGGTCTTCGAGTGCCATAAAGCAGGCGGTGTCTTTTAATGAGGTCTTAAGTTTTTATAACGGAGTTGGAGTTGCTGCATCCACCTAGGCGCGCATGCTGCCAAGGTGGCTTTGATTCCGATCCTGACTTGGCCACACCTCAAATGCGGGAGATTGGAGCAGGAATTTTCAAAAAGGGCATGGCATGGTAGTAGGGTGCCAAAAGGATTAGGTATTTTCCTGAAATATCTTCAACGCATTTATATACTTTTAAGCCAATATAATCATAGTGCGTCTGCCGTTTTAATTTGTATAAGGCAATGCCTCACTAGACTTTCCACAAGCTGAAAATAGTGCAAAACTGCGGCTTTATTTATGTTGAATGCCATAAAAAAAATAGTTGGATCTGAATCAGGTACAAATGCCAGAACAACACCTCCAACAAGTACAAGAACAACTACAGCCAGCGACAATGTTCAAGTGCAAAAGGGGCACGCAGTCGCAGTAACAACCAAAAAAAAAAAAAAAAAAGAATGAACACACAACCTGGCCAGAAGGCAAACAAGGCCAGAATGTCCGGCCAAGGAGTTCGGCTTATAAGAAGGGAGGTGGTGGAGTTGCGGCGTGAGGGGCAGAGGTGCACCCTTTGGTGTTGTCGTGTTTGCGCAATATTTGCGACAAATAAAGCATAAGAACTGTTAAAGTTCACACGCATCAGGTCAAATATTTACACAAAACAGCCGAGAAGAGACAACAAGCAAAGGCAGCACAACAAGAGTGGGCCAACAACAGCGACAGCAATGCAAAAATGTGGTCAAATTGCACACATTCTAATTAGCCAAAAGCCGAAAGCAATTTATGATAAACCGAAAGCCATAAAAAATTAGACAAATTAAAATGGCAAAATATGGATATGCAAATCGGAATGGGAATGTGGAAAAAATGCAAATAAAATTATGCGCAAAACATGCAAAACGCAGCTGGGTAAAAAAAAAAACTAAAATGGTCACTGGGAAAAAGCAACAATCAAATGCATTAAACAATTTGTTACCACAAACCCGTTTTGTCCCAAAAAGGCTAAACTGCATTGGGAAACGGAGTTCCACCACCCCCACCCCCCTGGTTTGTTTGCCTTTTTACCGATAATTTTTCTTTGTGTGCGGCTCACTTTAATTGCAGTCGAATCAAAGTCAGATTTTTGAGTAGATTTTTGTTCATTACTGACATTAATTTGACACTTTGAAATGACGGCTCGACTTGGCTTTCTCCAGTGCCAGTGACTGAGGTGCGGTTGTTTTCAACCTTTGATTTTATTTTATTTTTCACTTTACTTTGTTGTGCGAGGGGCGCCTTGTGTTAAAACACCATAAATAAATGTCGCCCGCTTATCGCTCTGGCCGAGAATCCTGCGTCGGCGTCCCCATCGCAAGACAAATGCGTTGTCAACGCAACCTGCCTAATAACCCATCATGATCATCACTTAACCGGGCCCAAACAGAGCCAAAGAGAAGCCCCAGACGCTGCGATTCTGGCTGCAGTCGGGCTCGAATGAAAAAAAAAGACACTATCGGTTCTTGTCATCTGTCGGCGACATGCGGCACTGAGGGGCAGGGAGATGGGGAAAACCGAGAAATGCACTCGGAAAAAAAACAATTAACAATTACGGATGAATTAAATTTGTCTAAGTAACTCATATATCTGGAGAAAAAAGAAAGGCTGCCTTGAAAGGATTCATAATATATTTAAAAACTTCACTTCATTTTATAACTAGCTTTCAAATATAATTTCTCAATTGCCTGTTTTCAATCTATTCAAGCAAATCAGCTTTCCTCTTTAATGTTTGATATTATTTTTGAAGAACGATGCACACATATAAATCCAATGTTTGCTGCATATGCATACTTGTTTTTTTGAGTGCTCTCTGAAGAGAACGAAGATTCAAGCCTTGATTCTCGGGCACATCGGCATTTTGTTTTCAGCCGCCGACACACAAAAAAGGTCATTTCCGTTCTTCACTCAGCCAGCTTGCAACATGCAACAAGCACACAGCAGCAGCAGCAACAGCAACATCGACGGTCACCGCAGCAGCAACATCGCGCCGTCCCGCTCGCCGGAGTGGGGATGTGGCATAAATTGTTGCAGGCCCATGTCCATTTTGAGTCCAGGCACTCTTTGATGTCGCGCCTTCAGCAGCCGGCCGATGGCATCTCCCCGGTCGAGTATTCAAATTTGGCTTCAATAAAACGACAGCCAACACCATAGCCATCGCCATCGCCAATAGCAGCAGCATCAGTATCCGCCGCAGCAGCAGCAGCAGCAGCAGCAGCAGCCGCAGCAACAACAAGAAGAGCCCACAACAGACGTATTCAGTTAACTGCGACGGCCAATTCGAAAATCAAACACTTCAAAGTGATTGCCTGGCGGCGGCTTCTTTTGGATGTGTGTTTTTTCAGAGCCCCTTGTTCCCCCATTGTTGATTCTTTTTTATATGCATATTTGAGCAGAAGAGTCAGTTTGCATTGATCAGTTATTGGCTGCGCTTGCTGGGTTACACATGCCAGCATTCGAGATGGCAGCGTGACACGAAAGTGCAGCTTAGTTGGTTATAGAATATTAATGAGATAAATCATCAAAAACAATATATTTATCTAAGGTATGATATGCATACCTCTTTCTCAACTCAAACACAAGTGCACATCTATTAAGATGCAATAGTCTTGCATTTCTGGCTTTGAGTAACAGCTTAAATCTACTTAAAGTATCTCCATTCCTCTAAGCCAATTCCGCTTATCTTACGAACTACTTAAGTTACTTGCTGGTTAAGTCTAAATCTATTTGCTTCATTAGTTCCACCGACTTCATCCCTCCTAAATCACTCTTAAAGTATCTAATGTATCCCTTATTTTTGACCTGCCAAACAAAATTCAAAACTCAGCTTGTGTTAACCCCTTATGGTATTGTGTGTTGTGTGTAATTAATTAGGCAAATTCGTACCCAGACAGAACGAGAAAGATACATACATACATACAAAATATCGATCGAGATAACTCGGTGGGGTTTTTCGACCATTTCCCCCGACTTACTTTTCGCCAACGGCTGAATTAAGATAATGCAGTCCCATTGTCAGAGCAACTGCACAACTGCACTTAATTAAGCCAACTTAAGTCAGAGCCAGAGATGCTAAATTCCCAAAACTGCAGACACAATTGAAGGTATCAAAGTCTCGGGGACAAACAAATCACAGACCGCAAAACTTCCTTTGAAGTCGTTGGAGTGAGAGGAAAACCAGTGATTGCCCAGCCCACACTCGAAAGACAATAGCCTGGCCAACAAAACATGGCCTAATCAGTGGCCAAAAGCCGCACTCTTCACTCCTCTCCAACGCTCGCAACCTTTCTGTCCTTCTCTCGCCTCGTATCTACAAAATTGATGAGTCTGTCAAAATGTGAATTCGAATTGTCCAAGCGGAGGAACAGAAAGGAAAAAATACAAAAACATCCATTGGGGCACGTGTTCCGAAGTTTCGTCCTCGCCGCCTGTCATCATTAATTTTTTAAATCGTTCCACAGGTAACAAAAATATAAACTGAGGACTGGCGAACTGAATGGACCTCGGCATCAACTCGTTTAAGAATCCCACAACAGCTTCCAGGAAAATTGACAAATTTTCCTAGAAGCCACGAGCAGCCTGTTTCTCTCCTGCAAACTGCTCTTTAAGTGGGATAACTGGTTTATTTTTATAAAAAGAACTGTGAAATTAGTACAAAATTCAAGATTAGATTAAACATTTTAAATACTTTATATATATATAACTTAAGTTTTCATAGAAAAATTTAGTTTTATCAAAAGTTTTTAACACGAATGAATCTAAAAACTGGAGTTCCGTTTTTCTTGGTGTACTCAGTTTATAGTCATGTGAAATTCCTAGTTTGGTCCGAAAAAAGAAGCGGCACTTGCTGTGCCACTAAAAAGCGATACTCGCTGTGTGACTGCGCTTTGTATTTACCTTATAACAAATATGCCATAAATCAAAGGGTGCCCTTAACCCTCAACTGGCCCCCCGTCCCTTGGCGAAGACACAAACAGTAGTGGCTTTTGAAATCGCGCCCATATCCGGCGGAGCTTCCATAATTTTTTCTCGCCCCTCATTTGCGTTTGTGGCCAAGAGTGGAGAGCCTGGCCAAAACGTATCTTATCGATGCTTTGCATTTTGCATGTTGCCCCTTGTCGAGCAACAGTAAGGAAAATAAGAAAAAAAACAGCGCACGAAAAGAGTAAGAAGATGCTGGGCAGCCATTGCAATGTATTTGTATCTGTGAACGTGCGTGCTGTTGTATCTGTATCTGTGAAGTAGCCCGAGTTGATTTGACTGCAATTTTACTTGTTCCCTCATTTTTAGCCCCCCTTTTATGTGGCCTTTGAAAGATTGCCGACATTGATAAGAGGAGCCAGCAAGAGAGATGGGTAGCACGAAGGAAGAGAGAGAGAGAGAGAGAGAATCAAGGAGGAGACCGAGAAACACTAACCACAATCTTCGATTCACTTCTTGGTGGGCGTTTCTTGGCACGAATTCCTTGATATGTTTATTGCTCAGCCATCAATTTCCCGCAGATCAATAGATCAAGTTCAAATCAGAGTCCACAGACTGTCAGTCCATCACAGACACGAAACTTTACTCGTGTAATTTAGATAAAAGTGCCTCAATGATGCATTTAATTGGTCACGATACTTTTAATCTAAGTTCGTGAAATCCTTTTATCCTTTTGAAGGGAATCTATAAAGGCGGAATTTAAATTATATTTTTATTCAAGACTGATACTCTTGAATCTGTACACCCTTCACAATTTGCAAACCTTTAAGAAATCGTTTCATTCTATTTCGAGCAAATTAAAGCCGTGAAATCTAAGAAAACCCAGTTAGAGCCCAACTGTCTGAGTTCCCACAGAACCCCCACGACAATGAAAAACACGGTTTTCCGATCGACAAGCAATTACAATACATCATATGCAACTCACACAAAGGTTGCCGAGGTCAAGAGCAATGGCCAAAAAGGTGTGGCCATTAAAAACTTGAACACCTCTCAGCATAAAAACGTGAACATGCCCACCAAGATCAAGTGCTGCTGCCACAGAGTCATGGAAAATGTTTCGTTATTTAAATGGAAAAGATATACAGACTAGGTACGAGCAGAAATAGCAAAAGCAAAAAAAAAGCCAAAAATTTGGGCAAATAGTGAATGAATGAGGAAGAAACAGAAGTGACAGGCAAAAATGGGAAACACGCAGCTTGCGAAGCGTTTTCCTCGTTAAAAGTGAAAAAGCCGCAGTTGCCGCATGTGCCACACACTCACACACAGCCCCTTTACCACGCATTAACCCCCCAGCGCCCCACCTTAACCCGCACCACCAGCTATTTCACTCACCGAGAGAAACCGCCGACACAGTCGAAAAATTCATAGACGACAACACGAGACAAAATTGCATTTTGGTCCAATGTGCGCCGCACTGAAAAATCTCCCCAAAAAAAAAAAGGAAAATAAAAGAACCACGGCGCGTCAACCCCCAGGAAAACTAAGGGGAGCGTGGGTGGCACTTTGTGGGTGGTGGGGAGGCCAACAAAATGGCAACATAACATGCAAAAGATACGCCACAAAAGCGGAAAAACCCCCGCCCAAACGGAAAAGCAGCACACAGGCGCAGGAGTTGCGTTTAAATTCCCATTACAGCCATAATGGCTGCGGCTGTGTGCGTGCGTGTATCTGTGTGTGGCCATGTGGGTGTATGGGTGTATGGGCGCAAAAGAAAAATGAAAACGAACTGCGCAGGATCATTAAGGCAACAGAAGCCCCAATCCCTGTCTCTGTGACCAAAAATACAGGAGCCAGCAATACATAGATGCCAAAATCACGCACATTCACAAATAACTGTCAGAAATTCATACAAACAGCGAAGGAGCAGGAAAAAAAAATCCAAAACACTGTCCAAGGGAACGCACAACAAAAGATACTGCCAAAAAAGGCAAAAATGGTGGCTGTGCAACAACACGCGCGCACACACATGTGTCCATATAGGGTAGCATTATATAGCAACATTTTGAAGGCAAAAAAACACAAAGAAAACAAGAGAAAGACGCACATGCCCCCAAGCCAAGAAAAAAAGTAAATAAAAGAAAAAGACCCACAGCAATTGGAGGCTGAAACATGGAAGTAAATGCCGCCTGTCCGTCCGTCCGTTTGTCAGTCTTTCATTCCCTCTAGCTGTCAGTGTGTCCGAGTCCGCCCGTCTGAATCCGAATCCCCAGCACTTGGAGCTTGAAGAGCAACAAATACAAGCCAAGTACGATGGCTTTCCTTGCCAGATACTTAAAGTATCTCTTAAATACCCTCAAAAATGTACGGAAGTTATGTACCCGAATGTTATCTTTAAAGTGTCAGATTAAGGGAATAATTGAAATACCAAAATAAAATAATACAAAATAATAACCAAACCATCATTATTTTAATTTGTTCTTTATCTGAAAGTAAATTTTAATAATTTTTATATTTATTAAAAATAAAAAAATGCTCGATTGCTGCAACTAAGAAACAAATATTTTCAGTTGTTCATTGCAAATTAATTTATGTACATTGCTATGAAATCAATTGAAAATATAATTGTATCCTAGGCTTATCAGCTGCAATGCCTCTATGAAGGGTATAAGAAAAATATAAACCTACAAAAATTGGCGAAAAAATAAGGAAAGAATATACACGAACAACAACGGCAGCAGCAACTTGTCTGCT
Source organism: Drosophila melanogaster (assembly GCF_000001215.4). Lineage (NCBI taxonomy): Eukaryota > Metazoa > Arthropoda > Insecta > Diptera > Drosophilidae > Drosophila > Drosophila melanogaster. The sequence continues at coordinate 18,866,941 of NT_033779.5, read as the reverse complement.
CCGCCTTTATAAATAATTCATGTGTAGCTACAGCGAGTGCGAAAGAAAGATACGCCAGATATATATACACATACACCCTGGGCCCCAGCCCCGCCCCTTTCCGCTGCTAGCCGCCCCTCTTCCTGCCCCTAACCACTCCCCAAAAAAAAAAAACAAGAAAAAAGAAATACTCAGATACGCGGCCACGTTTAAAGATACAAAGATACAAGCAAGGCAACAGATACAGATTTTATCTGTGCACGAATGTGTGTGTTTTTGCGATTTTTTCTGTTCTTCCAATGTGTGTGTTTTTTTGTGTGTGTGTGTGTGTGTGTGTGTGTGTGTGTGTAGGGGGTGAATTGTGATGGGAAAGGCGGAGAGGGAAGCGAAACATTTAAAACGTGCTAAACGCGCGTCAAAGTTTTTCTTAATTTTTCAACAGCAGCCGGGAAAAAGTTTTCCTCTGCCAAGGATTACAGCAGCACATAGTCGTGGGGGGGAGGGAGCATGTACATAATGTGGCAATGATTGCATTGATTTTTTCTCCCCATTCCGTTCGCTTGCCACCCAAAGTTTGGCCAACAAAAAAAAAAAAGGAAGGGAAAAGCAAAAGCAAAGCAACGGAAGAAATAAAGCACGAGGCGAAGTGGAGGAAAATGTTCAACTTAAATACTTGAAAATGGCTGCTGCGTTTCAGTTGGCTTGGCCAGGATTTATGAATTTTTCAAATGTTTTTCCCCCAGAAAAACGCCGAAGACCCATCCGAAAAGGAAAACTTTTGTGGCAGGAAAAGTTTCTCCATCGCAGCTCAGTCTCTCGACTCCAAAAAAGGGAGTGCGGCACTTGGGTAAACAGGAAAAGCTCGGATTATTTGATAACAGTTTGTTAATTAGCGCCGTCTTTGCTGTCTCACTTGCTATTTGTTTACGTTTCCAAAGGCATAATTGGCAAAATTAATTTAAGTTTGTGCCAAAAAATATAAGTATAGAAACTGCTAGGCAAAGCAAATTAAAGTATGGTGGAAAAGTTGTTGAGCATCCAAGGCTGCTTTTCCCGTCGGCGAATATAAATTTATTCTGTATACGTATCTAATTTTATTGTAGTTTGTAAATTAATTGAAGGGTGAAGGAAATATCAAAAAACTTTGGTTCATATAACCTACATTTAAAATATAATACTCGTACTCCTAACCTGCATATTATGTGTTTCCTTATTGAAAGAAAAGTTAATCTCTTGAGTTGCATTTTTCTTTGCGAGCTTATACCAAGTAGATACTAATATTATACTTTTTGTGCGATTTCAGAAAAACAACGCCTATCTCACTGCGTCGGATGTGGCGGCCAGATCCACGATCAGTACATCTTGCGCGTTGCCCCCGATCTGGAGTGGCATGCGGCGTGTCTGAAGTGCCAGGAGTGCAGGCAGTTCCTGGACGAAAGCTGTACGTGTTTTGTGCGCGATGGCAAGACCTACTGCAAGCGTGATTATGTTAGGTGAGTTCGTGTTTATGACTAAAAGGTTCTGTATCTGCTCCGCTTTCCACGGCCGCATCTCAATTCGAAACTAAACCCCTGATGATTGCCCGCGGGGGGCATTATCTAATTTCCACTCGGCCCAACTCTCATTCGAAAGCTATTTGCTCAGCCCTAGGCACACACTCGGTGTCATGCGCTTGGCCTTTTCATTTTCATTTCCAATTGTAGCGTTCGGCAAACGTTTAGGCCGCTGTTCTGTTAGCCAGGCTTGTTAGCCCAGCCAATTAGCCCGCTGATGCCAATACAAAAAGGCAAATACTATGTTCTAATCAACAGCTGGTCCTCGGTAGCCGGAGACTCGGGGAATTGGGTATCTGGGTATCTGGGATTTGGGGTTTGAGTTTCATCATCGCTAAATGTATGACGTGCAATAAAATCGGTGTGTTTGCATCGTTTGTTGTTTTTTTGTTTTTTTTTTTTTGTTGCCATCGTAAAGCCGGCGACCGGCGACCAAAGTCGCAACTATTTGCCATGCAAATCTTTGAATAATTGATTAACACGTGCAAAGCTATAAATTAACACTTTTCCACCGGCACACACACACACTGTTCGCTCGGATGATTGATGAACACTCGGCTCACTCATCGATGTCGGCACTGACAAAAGAATTTTATTTTATAGCCATAAACAAGCTCTGCCAACACCCACCACCCCCCTTGAAATTGTGTCGTTGGTGAACTCATTCAAGGCTGTTTACAAGCTCCAATCATGGGATCTTCATTCGATTTGGGAAATACTACCATATATTGTCATTATATTAGCCAAGTTAATAATCTATAATACATAATAATTTTAATAAAACTTGAACCCATTGAATAATACTATTGAAAACAAAGAGGATTCTGGTTTTCTTGAATAAAAATGTACTTATTATTCTAAAATATTTATTTATTATCATTTCCAGGTTATTTGGTACAAAATGTGATAAATGCGGCAACTCCTTCAGCAAAAATGATTTTGTGATGCGGGCCAAAACGAAAATCTTTCACATCGAGTGCTTTCGATGCTCCGCGTGTGCGCGACAATTGCTGCCAGGTGAGTTTAATATTTGCCTAATATACCCCTTCCCCCCATTGCCCCTTCGCTCCCAGCCCCCACAGCTTATTTGCCCATCAAACAACTGACTGTTTACCTGGAATTTTAGGCGATGAATTCGCGTTACGCGATGCCGGGGCTTTGTACTGCAAGGAGGATCACGATGTGCTGGAGAAATCGTCGCAGAGCAGCCTCACTTCTTCGTCGGTGGAGAGCAACAACAATATTAGCAGTAGTAACAACAACAACACCAACCTTAGCAATAACAACCATTCCAGCGAATTGGGTTCAATGTCAGGTGAGTGTCCCATTTGGCCCCTGATTTTAGCCCCCGCCACCACGAAGAGGAGCTTCGAGTGGGGTTGCTATTGGGGCCCGGATTCTCGCTGGATTTGTTGACTCGGCATAACAACCCTTCATCTAGGGCTCTTCAGTTTTGGGGATGTTACTTCTATTGTTTGCCCTTTCAGTTGACACTGTAACCAAATATTTTCTCGGTAGTTTCCGGTTTCATGCCATCTATTTGGCTATCTTTATGACTCATTCATCAGCATTGCTGCATCGAATCGTTAATAAGTATAATTAGTTATGGGAAAAACTAAATGTGATAACATCCTCCATTATTACTAAATTCCAAAGCCTTAGAATTTGAATCCCAGTTATCAAAGTTAATACCCATTTAAAGCTTCTCATTGGCAACATCTGCAATACTGTCCCTCATTTTTATGGAGCTTACAAAGCCCCAAGCCACATCCACTATCGACCATTTGAATTTCCCGAGGCGAAAAGTCAACCCATTCCGAGCACCATTTCCCCTTTTCTTCCTTTTCCACTTCATTCGCTTTCCACCGAAAAGATTGCCAATCCTAATTAGCCCAAATTGGTCTGGTTCTGTGAATGGAGCTGCGACTGTGGGCCACAAATAACCAAACAGTTCGGCATCGCACAAAAGCGACGTGCTCGTGTTTTGTTCTTAGAAAGACAGCGTTACATCCTTGTAAGTGATATAGCAGAGTAAACAGAAATCGGCAAACGTCAAACAATGTACGACAATTGTCAAACCATATCGTCAACATAATCTCATTGTTTAACCAGAACGGAGAGAATCGACGGAATGGTTACTTGGAGCTGGTGCTGGAGCTGGAGCTGGAGCCAGAGTCGCCTTATCAACATGGGGCGGCGATGTCAAACGATGGATGCCAAACGTGTGTGGCGGCAAACCCGCCGCCCTGCCCTCCTGTTTTGCAAAAGGGTTTCAAATAAAGGGAAAAGTATATTGAAAAATCAGCTGCCAGGGCAAACAAAAAGTCCGCATTGCATCGATGCGTTCAAGCGGGCAAACATTGACAAGCAACTTCTTGGGAATTTTACTTTTGTTTGACTGGCTTCGATCGAGGGATCGAGGGATCGACAGGTCGTATGATCAATCAGGCAGTCGGGTAGTGGATGGCATAGCGCACCATTCATAGTTCCACTTGCCGGATTGTTTGTTTGTGCTCAACTCGAAAACGGCACGCAGTCTGGTCGAGTGTTTGCCAAACCGCAGCGGTCGCGACTCTTTGAAGTTCGGCACTGAGAGAAATTAGCGTCGTAACTGCGCAAGAATAGGCTGCCACATTCTGGCCAATAGTGGTAATTACTCACATTTGTATACCCCAAAGTAGTCCCAATATTGGTAATAGTTTTTGCAAAATTCGCAAGCCTCGATAAGAAAAGAATGAGAGAAAATTCCTTCAAAAGAACCATACCGCCACGATAAAATCACCGATCGATCTGTACGATCGAAAACTAGATAACACCTTGTTTCGGGGGTTGTGAAACACGACTTAATTACCGGGGATCGATGACAATGGGGAAAAGCGTGCGCCTTTGATCTTTCCATACCGAATTCTACGCAATTGGCCATATTTTTGGTGCAATTGTAGTCGGCCGGCCAAAAGTGAGGTAGAACTAAACAGTAATAGAAGCAAGACAACAAGAGCAAGCGAGCAATCTACCTCAACGGCACTTCAAAGCGCTTCTTTTTTGCCAAAAATAGCAAACGAATTGATGGAGTATCTTTCTGTTTCCCATCTATCTATTTCCCATGCAGATTCTGGCAGCGAATCGGGCTCACACAAAAGTATTAGGGACAAGCGACCCTCGGGGCCATCGGATGGCAAGCCCACGCGGGTTCGGACCGTGCTCAATGAGAAACAGCTGCATACGCTCAGGTGAGTGGTCTATTTCACATTAGAAATATATAGGAAATGTTTTAAAAATAACTTCTTTCAGAACCTGCTACAATGCTAATCCGCGACCTGATGCGCTCATGAAGGAGCAGCTGGTGGAGATGACGAGCCTGTCGCCGCGAGTCATCCGAGTATGGTTCCAGAACAAGCGCTGCAAGGACAAGAAGAAGACCATTCAGATGAAGCTGCAAATGCAGCAGGAGAAGGTAAGAAGACCACATTCCACGTGCCCATACATATCTCATTGAAATTCTCCCCTGACAGGAGGGTCGCAAGCTGGGCTACGGCGCCATGCAGGGCATCCCCATGATCGCCAGTTCCCCGGTGCGGCATGACTCCCCACTGAATCTTCAGGGCCTGGATGTGCAGACATATCAACCGCCATGGAAAGCCTTAAGCGACTTCGCCCTTCACGCCGATCTCGACAGCAATGGAGCGATCAATACCCACACGCCCGCATTTCAGCAGTTGGTCAATCAGGTAGGGATATATGTACAATTATTTTAAACGGGATAGTAATCCCTCTAATCCCTTTATTAAACCATGATCGGAAACGAGTTTATTTTGATTTTAACGTGAGCCAAAGCCACCAACTAGATTGCATAATTTTCGCTATGGTTGTTTGCTTGCCAATTGAAAACTGGTTAGGATATATTATAAATATGCGAGAAATAAACCGATTAAAAACATTTTTGCCATACGTGTATCAATAAACTTCACAGACGATGATGAATGGATAATAAATTAGTAGTTTAGCTGTTATCACCAAGATGACCGTGAATACATTTTATTTCTATGTCTTTCAATCCCCCCAATAAATGTTTACATTTCAATAAATACACAGATTCTAAAAAAAAGAAGAAGACAAGTACATTTTCGATTATGAAAAATAAGTTATGAGGATATTTAAATAATCCACAACTGACATCTAACCCCTTTCCGCTCCCTTCCCGCAGATGCACGGCTACGACCTGAACGGGATGCCCATTCTGCCGCCGCATCCGCACTCGCATCCGGCGCAAGGACCTCCCCACCAGCACCCCCCGCCCCCCGGCGGACCGCACAACCATCAGAACCAGCAGCCGAACCAGCAGCCCGGAGGCAGCAGTTTGGACTCCGGGATCACCTCGCACCACCATCCGGACAGCACCGACTCCTACGTCACCTACCTGGAGAGCGATGACAGTATGCAGGGCAGTCCGTAGACAATCGAACCGAATCTAATCCAGCTTCTTTTGTTGCTCCCAGAATCCAAGCTGGCGCTGACCCCGTCGTCCTCTTCCTCGGCCTCGGCGGGCACATCGATCTCCTCGCCGCCATCGGGCGTCGGAGCAGGGGGTGGCGGTGCCGTGGGCGGTGGTTCAGGTGTCCTGGGCTTGGGCGTGGTGGCCAATCAGTCGGCCACCGAGCAGCTCATGCAAATGCTCCAGAAGGTAACGGGCTCGGCTTCCCCGGCCTCACATGCGGTTCTCTAAAAACAAAGGGCGCGCAGAGGGCGTGGCAGGAAGCTCGAACGTGAGGAGCTGCAGTCGATCTTCATAAACTCGAAAAGTTGTCTTGCAAAATATTGACACCCGTGCTGAAATTCTGGTGTACAATTGAATACTTCTTTAAATACCCAAATCATTTGTACTTTATTCAATAATTTTATCAAAAAGTGTTCCCATTTTACTTCAAAACGATTCGAAGTTTCATCAATAGTTTTATCCAGTAAGTGGAGTTCGACTGTATTCGGGGTTGTGCAATTCTTTCTGTCCGCATTTTCATATTCTACTCATGTGTATTCTGTACATTTAATTTTATTCTGTTTGATTCGGTGCCAAAAAATAGTCTGTAGGCCGTTGGCATTTTGTGGATAATCTGGCTCTGGTTCGTTATGTAACATACACTTTTGTTGTTGAGTTCGAAGAAAAAAAGATCATGAAAAAATTAATGTAAGCTAAACAAAAATGCTCACACACTTGAAAAGTTATTACAATAATTTCAGACACGAAAACAAAAATTATGATAACAAAAGGAAAACAGTTACTTCGCATCAAGTAGGGAATTTCATTAAACATAAATTTGTAAATACCTTTTATATATTAATAATAAACAAATATATTTTCATTCAAAATGCAAAAGAACCGATCGAAAGAAAGCATTCAAAAACGAAAAGAGAATCTGACTCGTGTGTATTATATGGTATTTGGGATGTCAAATCCGAGGCGTAGCTATAAACTATAAAGGCGCACTTGGCAAACTTGTAAATCGAATTAGCAACAACAAAAGCATCTACGTTAAGTTCATAAATTGTATGGCAAAAGAAACACAAAATTATTATAAATAAATAAATGCAGAAAAGCGGACGGGAATTTTATGTAAGCGAGAAACAAAAACTGTAACTAAATCTAGACTTATTTGTTAGTTTTTAAACATTTCCGAAATGCATTAGAAGACGAGGGAGACAACAAATCCGGCAGCGGAAAGGCAGAAAGAAATGACGAAGTGTACCAAGGATGTTTATGAACTGTTTCGTAAAACAACTAATGTATTTTCAATAATATTTAACTAATATTAATAATAAACAGTGCATAAGTAATTTTAGTAACTATAGAAAATGTTTAAATGAAATTACAAACGAAAATAAAACCACAAAAAAACAAGACGAAAAATAACAAAAATACCCTGTCTTATTTTTAAAAGAAGATATTTTAAAAGAAATCATTTCATTTCTTAATTTCGTTGTCACACTGCTTGCAATGCTAAAAAGTACTGCTTAACACAATTGATGAACTGCTTCCATACGGTTTGAGTCACGGTAATGTGTAATATGAATCCAATTGGAATGTGTCTGAACTGCTTCTGTGGTTGGGACCTTTGCTAAGGGAATGGTATTGCATTTTTTAGTCATTATTATCGCTTTGTTAAACGATATTTTTCAAACTTCATACCTTGGTCACACTGTCTGCCAGCTGAGAAATTATTTTTATTTAAATTGTTTAATTAAAAATCTCAAAAAATGTCCATTGCGAAGCGTGTGCAGGTGCGTAAGCTCACTACCCTCAATGTGCAATAGGTAATCATTAAATTTCCTCCGGATTTAGCAATGGGCAACGTTCGCGCGCACTTGGCACATTTACGATTGCACCTGGCAGAATCCATTCGAGTCGGCAAAACTGGTTAAAACGCATTTATTGGGCCTCCAAAAGCCCATTTACCACCCAATGAGTAAGTGTTATCCTTTGGCGCAGTTTTTGTTTAGTTTCGATCTCGACAGCGTTTGATTTAAGCCCTTTTTTGGGGTATTTCGATGTCATTACATCACCGGCGTGTTTTCTTAGTTGTTGTTGTTGTTGTTGTTGTTGCTGCTGCAAGTATAAAATGAAAACAAATAAATTTTAATCCAAAAACGGTAATTATTTGACCATTCAGCCTGCGATTCAAATAGTAGTATGAATTCGGTAATAATCCTTGTTTGTTTAATCCTTAAACAAATATGTTTAATTAAAAATCCTCATACTCATAAGGATCTACTAAATGGTCGCCGATTATATATAGTTACTTCCTCTGCTAAGACTAAAACTACTATTTGGAGCGCAACTGAATGACGGTTCAGGTATTTCATACCTTATTTTTGACCAGTGATTATTGTACTTTTAGGTTAAGCAAGTAATCCCCAACGGCCATCCAATAAAAACCGTACATGTAATTTTCCAGATGACTGCGGGGATCATGTGGTGCTGATCAACACGCGGGAAATCGCTTTGCCCGGTGACGAGTGGGTGAAGAGGGTTTACTTCCACCACACCGGCTATCCTGGTGGCGCTTCGTGGACCCTGGCGTGGCAGCTGCACGAGAAGGATCCCACGATGGTGATGAAGAAGGCCGTGTACAACTCGATGCGCGGAAATCTGCAGCGCAGGCACACCATGCAAAGACTGCACTTGTTCGCCGACGATCAGGTGCCCGAGGAAATCCTGCAAAACGTCACGAATCAAATCCGCACGCCGCGCTCTATTCCCCAGCGTCTGGATCATATCGACAAAGAAACGCTGGAGAACTTCCCCAACATTATGGATTATCCCAAGGATTATATCTTGCGTTGATATGCTGATAGGAAATCATTGTAATTAAGATAAATACAAAATATGGAAAAAGCTTATTGAAGTTTTAATTTTTTTTTTTCAATTCTTATTTTCTATAGCCAAATTTTATGTGATTTTATTGTTTATTACATGGTATAACGGCGGCGACTTCACTAATCTAAAAGCGTGAGATTTTTTTGGGCTGGCAATACTGCAAAAGGGATGCCAGGCAGCTAAGCTTCAGGTTAATTTTTATAGACTTTACAATTTATGTCAGAATAGCAAGAATTTAAAGAAAGTAACTTGGCACTGGAAATAACGTATTTAGTTTGGCAAGCTGCTTAATTTATTTCATAATTAATAGATTGTTGTGTCTAACACTTTGCGATCCTCGACAACCCTGCAATTTACCGGCTGTGTGGCAGTGAATTGCAACTTATTCATCTCATTTGTATCTGCTTCATTTTGCACCCATATCTATCGACGCCGCCCACGAATTATTTTAACGTACGTGAATAAATATACTATATAGAAAGTGCGGTCATCACTTAACGTAAATATCTTAAACCACACAACAGCAGCTGTTAGAATTTAACCACAGCTTTTGGCTTATCTGTGCACATTTTTATGGCATACGATAGCACTATCGCAGAAAGTTAACAATTTTCAAATATTTCTTACTCTTTTTCAGTCTCTACTCGCGGCTTGTGCACTTCACACAAACTACTCCCGATTTACCAAGTACAAAAACGCAACATGGGTCGCTTAGGAGTCGTGGATCCCAGTTCTTACTCGCAGCCCGATTTGATCACCACTGAGCACAGTGCTCTCAACTGGAAGATCGACTTTGCAGCAACCAAAATCCAAGGAAGCGTGCTCCATCGCTTCAAGGTGTTGACTGCCAATCTGGACAAAATTGTGAGTACTTGGGGGAACGCACTGGATCCAGCATAAGAATTCTGGAAGATATTCATTCCGCGGCATGTTCCTAGAACTTCTTATTTACCCATTTACCTTACATGTAACTTAGCTCCTTGATGTCCGCGACATCAATGTAACCAATGCCACGCTGCTGGCCGGAGGCAGTGAGCTCCCGATCAACTTCTTTATCAGCGATGCCGTCGATGATATTGGCCAGAAGCTAACGCTGGAGTTGCCATCTGGAACGGCTAAGGGAAGGTAAAACCTCGGCGATAGATAATCTAATCTATGAAAGTCATTAATAATCTAAAACACTCCTATCTAGCCTTAACGTTCGCATCGATTACGAGACTTCAAGCAGCGCCAGTGGGTTGCAGTGGCTGAATCCCACCCAGACTTTGGGCAAGGAGCATCCTTATATGTTCTCCCAATGCCAGGCAATCCACGCTCGCTCGGTGATTCCCTGCCAAGACACGCCAGCTGTTAAGTTTACCTATGATGCCACAGTGGAGCATCCCAGCGAGCTCACGGCCCTGATGAGCGCCCTTATCGATAAGAAGGAACCGGGAAAGACACTATTCAAGCAGGAGGTGCCCATTCCCGCTTATCTGGTGGCCATTGCCATTGGCAAATTGGTTTCCCGCCCGCTGGGGGAGAACTCCAGTGTCTGGGCTGAGGAAGCCATCGTGGATGCCTGCGCCGAGGAGTTTTCCGAAACAGCTACCATGCTAAAGACTGCCACTGAGTTGTGTGGTCCGTATGTCTGGAAGCAGTACGATCTTCTGGTGATGCCCCCCTCATTCCCCTTTGGTGGCATGGAGAATCCATGCCTCACCTTCGTAACTCCCACTCTTTTGGCCGGTGATAAGTCTCTGGCCGACGTTGTGGCTCACGAGATAGCCCACAGCTGGACTGGTAATCTTGTGACCAACAAGAACTTCGAGCATTTCTGGTTGAACGAGGGCTTCACTGTGTTCGTGGAATCCAAGATCGTGGGAAGAATGCAGGGCGCCAAGGAGTTGGACTTTAAAGTAAGCATATCACTTGAGTTGCAGTTCAGTTACAAGCCTTCAACAATTTCTATCGCTCTTCCTAGATGCTCAGCAATCTCACGGATCTGCAGGAGTGCATCCGCACTCAGCTCAACAAGACACCCGAGCTGACTAAGCTGGTGGTGGATCTATCCAACTGTGGACCCGACGATGCCTTCTCTTCAGTGCCTTACATTAAGGGTTCGACGTTCCTGCGCTACTTGGAGGACTTGTTTGGCGGACCAACCGTTTTTGAGCCTTTCCTGAGAGACTATCTGAAAAAATACGCCTACAAGTCGATTGAGACGAAAGATTTCCAGAGTGCTTTATATGACTACTTCATCGACACGGACAAGAAGGATAAGCTGAGTGCTGTCGACTGGGACTTGTGGCTGAAATCCGAGGGAATGCCACCCGTCATTCCGAACTTCGATGAATCCCTCGCTAATGTGACCAAGGAATTGGCCAGTCTCTGGAGCTCTAAGAGCGTGGCTGAATTGGCTGACAGTGCGGAGATCAAGACGACCATTTCCATTCACCAGCTCATTGACTTCCTGGGCAAACTGATCGAGAGCAAGGACATTGTCGATTTGAACGAAGGCAAGATTAATCTACTGGAATCCACATACAACCTGAAGAGTTCGAAGAACGCCGAGGTTCGCTTCCGATTGAATCGCTTGATTATCCGTGCACGCTTGATAAAACGTCTGGATGAGATCCTCGAATTTGCCAACTCCAACTTCCGCATGAAGTTCTGTCGCCCCATCTACCGCGATCTGGCTGGTTGGCCAGAGGCCAAGCCCGCTGCTATTCGCAACTTCGTCAACGTCAAGGATCAGATGATGGCCGTCTGCTCGCATACAATTGAAAAGGACCTGGGGCTGAAGTAAATCTAAGCCTGTTGCATGCATTTCCGAAGCACTAGAATAATCTTGTTGCATTATAATGATTTGATTGTCACATTTGAACACATTTAAACAGAAGAGAAATAGATTTGATTTCTAAAAAGAACAAGTGAAATTAGTTGATTTTGTTTTTCTTGAATTAGTTGTTTTTATTAAAAAATAAGCAAAACTACGTTTATAACAAGTTGATTTCCATGTCCATGCTCATTGTAATCTTCCAATTCTAATCTTCAATTTTGCTTGCAATTTCCGCGCGTTACCTTGATACCGTATAGTTACCAATTTAATATCCTTTTTAGTTATAGCTCGACATTGACCAATTTCAAGGGTGTTGGTGTTCGTATAACTAATCAAATGGGCGTAGATCAGGTTGATCTGCGTTTCAAATTTCTTGTGGCTTAAATTCTTTAAATTTCTCTCTCGGCTCGTAGTACACATACACACAATATATATTAAATTTATTATTGTTTGCTTTGCTCGGCTGCTTAAATATTTCCTCTCTTGGTGTCTCAACTTCTAATTCCGACGAGTTTCGCGTGTGGTTTTAAACTAATTAACAATTTTGTCCGTTGTGTTCGTTCACTTTCTACGTCGACCAAAGTGCTGCAACATGCTTCCAATTGATTTTCCCGAATTTAATGGCTTAGAGATCTCTGTAACTATTCCCCTTCCTTGGACGCCTGGCCAAGCTCTCCCTGCTGTGTCCTTCGTCTGGCTGAGGCATTAAGAACTATCACGCACTAGAGTTATCATTGGAACGGGACGTGGATGGACCGGCACCCTGATCATCGCCCAGCACGAATGTGGGACTCTGGCGGGATGTGTGATAGTGGTAGCCCTCTCGATAGCGCTGATTGGGTTTCGACCGTGCGGTTTGTGTGTGACCCAATGCTGGACGCTGATTGTTGAGCTCATTGGGTCGTTTGGCTGCAAATGAGACATGTTACCATCACATCACCCCAAATAGAAGTAGTTAAATAGATTCCTTACCAGGTATATAAGGCTTTTGATTATAGGACGATTGTTGTTGTTGGTTATACAAATCCGACGTGGTCGCATTGCCATTGTGATGATATGGCGTCGCCTGCAGATCGGTGCTACAATTAATGGGACTCATCGGCGTCATCTCGCGATCCTCGATGAACAATTCGCTGGCATCGTCGGGCACCTGGCGGTACTGAGTCCACGGCCAGGATGCGATGCCCGACAGTAGAAATGCTTCCACGGCGCACAGATAGCCAATTATCTATTTGAAAGCGGAAGAAACCAGTGCTGGTCATATAAGCGAACTTAATGGGCGTTTCGATCTTACCCCAGTGGCCAGAAGCGTGTCCTTGGAGTGCTTGGATACCCATGTGTATTCAGTCGCATATAGCACCATGTGGACAAGCAGTGTGGAGCTCAAAATAAATATCAAACCAACACTCAGGTACATCCACGTATTCTGCGCGAAAAGATTTCCACATTTAATATACGCACTACTGCATTATAACATTTTGTACCCACCACTTTTGTCCAGTTGAATGGGAACATGAGGGCTATATGCGATATATCCAGAAAGAGCATGAGACACGTGATGAGTAGCGAAAAGAGCGCGCAGAAGACCATCAGCCTCAGGCGTCCGATGAGTGGCAGTAGAAAGAGGCCCACCTGTACGGTGCCCGCGGAGCATTCACAGGCCAGGCAGGCAGCCGAGGATAACTGGTAGATAGAAAGAGGTAGGTTTCTTGTTAGCATTCATGCCCAGGGGCAGGATGGGTCGCTCGACCACCAACACTTACCACCAATAGTATGCGCACAATCCCTGTAGGCGATTTCAAGTGTTGCGGATCACAGTGAAGGGCGACGCCCCAGGGCAGGGGGGTGTGGCCGCCCCTCTGCTTGTAGTTGGCATGGGAGTCCCAGGAGGTGCAGGTTCCGAGGGGGGATTCCAAGGACAGCGAGTGCGAGTGCGAGTGGGAGAGCTCGCCGGCCCTGCTGCCAGCTATTTCAAAGTCCTGCTCATCGTCCAGCTGACAGCAGACCGGCTCCAGCTCCAGCTCCCGAATCTCGTCCAGCAGCAGTTCTATCTCGTCCGTGCCATATAGATCAGATACAGACGGTATATAACGTTGGGGTTGTTGCATTGCCCGTGGCGGGATGTGTCCCACATCACCGATGGTTGCCCCTCAACTCACAAAAACTGCGCCCACTTTTCGTTCTATCTCCCTCTTCTCTCTCTGTTCCTTTCACTCTCTCTCTCTCTCTCTCTGTTGTCTCCTTTTCTCCCTCAACTATTTGATAGCTGCAAAGATATTGATAAGATTTTTATTATTATTTTTAACAATTTTCGGTTTGTCTGCATTGTTCTCTTAAAATACGCAAACATAGAATTACTTTTTCCAAGCACTTTGTCATAGCACTTATCAACAAATACGTAGCTCTTGAATAAATTGTATGTAATTATTTCTGGTTTTATGAGATTCCTTTATTGCACCCGTTACTATTGAAGTAAAAGGGTATACTAGATTCATTGAAAAGCATGTAAAAGGTGGAAAGGGCGACCAACCCATTCTGATCAAGATATCACTAGCTGAATGGATCTGTATCTCAGTCCGTTCGTCCGTCTGTGTTATCCGCATGAATTTCGAAATCTCGGGAACTATAAAAGTTATCGCTTACTCTCACAAGGCGCCATGAACTGTGACGTCCAGTTTCCTTCCCTATGCCAATAGAATGCAAAAATTTCTCCGTCGCATCCCCACCTGCATGGGTAATGGGTATCTGATAGTCTATGAACTCGGCTCTTGCGTTCTCCCCTGTTTATAATTTCTCCACATGCGTTGAGAGGCAAAAACGAAACCAAATGAGTTCGGAACGCTCCGCTCCATTTGCTATGCTATAGAAATTGATAACTGCCAAGTTGCTGGCCCTCGTCGCTCATTAGATGTCCTGTCCCCTCGGCCCCTCCATCTGACACCACCCCTCGCTAAACCCACCACCCACCCTCCACCATTTCAACCGCCTGTGCATAACCATAACGGTAATTTGATATGAGTCGTCGACGACTTTGACGTCGCCGTTGCCTGGCTGTCACTCATACGCCATGTGGGCCGCCGTGGAAACGCGCCGCGGGAAATCCCCCTGGGTGCTGCCAGTCTGAATACGCTTTCCCTGGCTGCGGCAGGCGACAAGTTTCTGCGGAAATTTGTTTATGGGAAAATGAGAAGCAATGAGGACTTTAAGCGAAGCGGAAGGGTAGCCGTATGGTGTAATATGAAAGTAGCAAAAAATGTAAATCACAATGATGTAGGCAACGAATGAGAGGGTTTCTGCACTTGAAATGAATGGAAAAGCTTAGCATTGCAATGTGTAGATAGCTAAAGACTTGTAAATAGCAAAACAAATATGTATAAACGCTTATATTTAAATACTTATTTGTAGTTCTGAATCCACGAAATCGCCTTTTGTAAGACTGACTTATCATTCTTTTAAATCCCGTGCAACTTCGCTTATCCATCCCCGCCGGAGTACCTGGATGGTTTCTGCATTTATTATTTTTAATTGCATCTGATGCGACGCTTCGATAGTCTACGTACCAGATGATGTGGCTGCCAACTGGAAATTAAATTGAATTGGTTTTGTGTGGCCCCCATTCCCCGATCTCCTCCCTTTTCCATTTTCCCATCTCGACATCAACACTCTGGATTTTCCCTTGCCCTTGGCTGAATGCAATGAAATTTTGCGGAGCATTTTTTGTGCCACTCGCACACACACACAGACTATTACTTTGGCAATTAACACAGACACGAGGAATGTGTAAATGTGCATGCATCATAAAAGCCCAACTCCGTGGAGAATTTCAACAATTTTCAGCTGTCCGGCTGCATTTTCCTTGAGCTGTCATAATCAGGACACAGCTGAAGGTAGCTTATGCTCCTTGTTGTCAGATGTCCTGCTGCTTTCCCAACTGTTTTGCCTGTTGTTTTAGCACCGCAAGGACTCTGCACAGCAGGACACGAGTAGTGCAGCTGGACAGGAAGAGCCAAGGATGGGGGTCAGAATGGCGGACATACACACACAGACACAGGCCCAGGCACAGACATACACATCTGTGAGTAGGACAGGCAATGTAACAATTGGTTCTCTCTCATTCTGTCCAAATATCCTGCCGTTCTTTTCCCGCTCTCTCGGGTTTTTGTGAAGTATTTGTTGGTGGCACTGTTCGGGTTGTCCTTGCTCCAGTTTTGGTGGCCCGAATGGCCTCAGCCTCCGGTTTGAGCTTGGAGGCCCTGCCCCACTCCCGTTATCCATCTACCTATCCGCGCCCCTATCCACGCCCTTATCTCTGTCTATTATCGGTGCACATAATCTCCCTACGCTGCTGAAGGATCTAATGAGAGTCCTTGTCGGCACATCTCTCTCGTAGAGGACATGCCCTATCTTAACCAATTTTCCCATCGATGGAGAGGCATTAAACTCTTCGCTTGCAGCCCCTCTTTTTTCAGCTTTCGTCACACAACCAAATGCATAATTTCACACACAGAAAAAAATTAATTAGATAACTTTACGCAATTAATCAGACACGTTTCAGGCCATACGTGTTTTCACTCTTTTTATCACGCATAATCAAATTGCAAATAATAAATATTGATTTAACACATTCTCGCTGAAATTCAATTAATAAATGGCCATTCGAATTGAATTTGAGCTAGATATGCAATCGGGTTGGATTTAAAACACTTTTAAACGTGGTTTTGGCTTTAATAGGATTTTGGCTTTGAAGTGCTATTGGTATTGGTGTTCATTTAAATGTTTATTTTTTATGAATAAATATTAAACGTATGCGAAGCTAAATAATCCCAGTTCATGGCCCATTTTCTCATAATTTGTGCAAATAGATGGGCCTTAAAGCTCCTTACTTAAACCAGAAATGAACGTTTTTGCCAGTGCTCCATCCGAAATCAATTATGCTGATCTGCATGTAAACTGACTGGGCTTCCTGTTGGGCTCCAACTTTCGCCCCCCATTTCGAGCCAAAGTCCGCAGGAAGTGCAAGTGCTGTGTATGCAAATTTATTGTCAATGAAGGGGATTGGAATTGGCGTTGAGACCCGGATGGAGCCGAGTAGGGGGCTTCATGGAGGAGATATAGGGGTGGGCTGCAAGGGTTGGACACTCGACGTGGGCTCGACTGCATTTCTTATTTATGAACGTGCATAGACAATGCTTTGGGTTCTTGTTGCTTTTTGTTTGAGTTGAGTGCCTCCCCAAAAACAAAGACACATAATGGCGGACAGGCCGTGTGCAACGTGGTGGCATTCAATGGACCAAACTTGCCGTAAATAACTTTTAATAGAATTTTTAATGGTCTCGCTTGGTCGCCCAAAGTCCTTTGGGCCCGTTGTACGGCAATTTGGCTTTAATATAGATTACTGTTATGATTTGTCAATGCATTGAAGGCAGTTGAAATGCGGTTGATTTTGTTGCGGTCAGGAGTAATATGAATAAATTTATTTATGATTTAGCTTCCCTAAAGCTCATATTATTAAATCGTTTAATTTTAAAATAAGACCGCTTAAATTAGTTTGTAAAATAATATCATTTAAATGACATAAAGAGTCATATAAAGAATAAAAAAAACTACAAATTGTTTTAGGCTAATCGAAAACTTTTTGAATTTCAAATTCGATTCAGCAGGAAGAAATTCTACATGCACAATAAATTAAGTGTGTATGTATATGAAATGCAGCCAGGACTTCCAGGAAAACTTATCGGCCAAATTGATCTGTAACAATAAAACATGCCATTGGGCAAAAGTCAGACGGTCCTCGGACCACTTTGAACTGCGTACACACTTTTGCTAAAATTATTGGTATTTTTTCATGCTTTCGTCTTTATTTTTGGTGCAGACAAGTTGACTATCGTCCTCGATTCGTGGCGGCATTCAATGCGGCTGGTAATGCAGGGAAAACAGAGGGAAAAGCGGAAAACTGGGACCTTTTCCTACTTATTATGCCGCCGCATGTTTCTCTATGTTTGCTCTTTTGCGGAATTATCGATTACAAATGAATATTTTATCAGGGAAGGGGAGTTGGCTTGGGAAAATGGAGAAATGGAAAAGGTGAGAGGTGAGGTGCCTGGCACCTGTCGCCTGCCGACTTCCGTTTCCGGTTCGCGACACCCTACAGCGACTTTCAATTAAATGCAACACACTTTTCAAGAAGTGAACTTATACTTATATTGTTTCAAAATGAGTAAAATAACTGGTTAATTATCAATGATCACAATCATTCATAGAATAGAATCATTGAATATCCTAGCTTTTCACTTCTCGGATTCATTTACCATAAAGGAAGTAAATATTTCTCCAAGTGACTTGCTCATTCTTTCCTATTGCTTTTCCCATTTCCTCGCTGCCTCTTTAAACTGCTGCTTAATGTATGGCCCCACTTCTGTTTTGTGTCGCATAATTACCAATGCCAGGATAATTAAGGCAACGTCAGGCTGGCAGGCCACACAAAAAAAGGACAACGAGTCCTGGATGCGGGTCCCGACTCCAGGGATTCCAGTCTGGCATGCGGAGTGGAACGGACGGCAAGTGGGTGGACTTGGGTGGTGGGGTGGCGCAGTGGTGCGAGCACGTGACGAACGGTAATGGCACGCCAAATCACAGGAGAAATGAAATGTTTGCCGGTCGGCAGTGTTCGGAATTCCAAATGCGAGGCGGATTTTCAGGAAGTGGTTTTTTCAGTTTCCTTATTCTATAAGTTTCCAAATAGGAAATCCGCCAAATGAATAGTGCATTCAATTGATGTTTAATAGTTATTATACTAAAAGGTCTTTACACACTCCCATTTCACAATAATCATTTGACTCAATTAATGCATAACCATGTCCTGCCCAGCTTAAATTTCAATTAGAAGGTGTTCAGTGCCGGGAAAGGGATTCCGTTTTCGTGACAACTCATGATCCTCCAAACGAAACTGCTGCATAAACTCCACTTCAGCGTTGCCCCGCTGGCCCCTCATCCACAAAACCTAAGCTGAAAGTGATTAAGGCTCACGTTTCGGGATTACGTAAGCTCCTACAGGGATACTTAACCATCTGCGCCCCACAGCATTTATAAATAATTTGTGCGAGTGTGTGTGTGCGTGTGTTTGAGTGTTGGTGTCTGTTGAGCATATCATGTGTTTATGAGATTCCTGAAATGAACACCCAGCCATCCCACTTCGTCACTAAAACATTTTACCTGAGCTTTTCGGGGCGTCCCCTGACACGTGAGCTCCATAAAAAGGCAAGAAGGCCTCGTCATTTCATGGACGTTGCAGCACGCGAGGCGTCCCCAACCTCCGCACCACTAACTCCCCTGGATTTCAACCTACCCCTCCCGCCGTTTTCACTTTTGTTGGGATTTTCCTAGCCGCTTTTCTCCGCTGCGTAAACACAGCTATTAAATGCGGACTGACCCCAAATGCTGACCGACTCTGCTAGCTATCAACTACAGTTTGCCTTCTATAAGGCGGACAATTTAAATTGAGTTTGGGTGATGATACTCTATAATCAGGTTAACGGAAGAGGTTACTCCATATGAAGATTATTTAATATTAAAGCTACTACTATTGGATATCCTTTTTGATCATCATTATTTTTAGTCCATCTAAATATCTCAAATGTATACCTAAACTCACTTTAACCTTAAGAATTTGTCATAAATAATTGGGCCACATCAATGAATTGACCGCTTCACAAACGGTTGATTTATGGTCGGTATTTAATTATCCCGTGGCCCTTTCCCTTTTGGCCGTAAACGGTCGGTGCAACAACCTCGTTTCGCCGACCTTGAACCAGTTTCATTTTTAAAAATTTCCAGCAAAGCGAAAAGTCAAGGGGGCGCACTGGAAGGTAAAGCATTAGAAGACTTGGCCAACTAAGAACTTTTGCACATATCTCGGCATATTAATAAGGCCCAAAGCGTCTAACGGCCATTTAATCGCAGCCACATACGCACAAACAGAAGTCATATGTATGTGTGGGTGGTATAATATGAGGTTCTATGACAGCAAACTAAAAATAAACAAATGAGCCAAGCCAGAAACACGGAAAAACTGAAAGACGAGTTGAGGCTGCTGAAAAGCGCCTGCGTGGAGGAAAAACTGGTGAGAGCGCTGAGAGCAGGAAAGAGCGGAAAAGCGAGAGAACCATCGCAGTTATTGTTGTGGCTGCCAAAGGATTTCAAGGAAGTGAAATAGCTGCAGACTGAGTTTTTCACAGACAAAGTTTCCTATCTGCTTCCTCCTCTCTACCAACCCCCACCCCTCCCAGTTCCACACCCCTCCTTCTTGCTGGCTTTTTCCTGTTGTCACTTCCTGCGAATCAGTGCGTTTGTGTGAGTGTGAACGTGTGAGATTCAAAACACTCAGTATTTGGATCGAAATATAACAGGCTTTGGGTTTGATATTTACCAAATAAATAATTTGAAATCAAATATAATCATTAATGCTATTCATTTTGGTGGTATTAAATAGCATTAAATCAGGGTTGAAGATTTGTCGAGCCTAATAAATAATAACGAACTTAGTTTAATTGTAGGAATTTCCTTCTAAGAGCCTAATTCTAGGAAAGTACCTTCTATTAGAGTTATTATGAACTGTTCGCGTTTATTACTCCGGAAAATTAGGTATCAATTATATACATAGGTAAGGCATATGATTTCTTATTATTATTCGTAAACAGATTATGGAATAAAATGGGCAGAACGACACTAATGGATGTGCTATATTCAAAAGATTTCTGA
Source organism: Drosophila melanogaster (assembly GCF_000001215.4). Lineage (NCBI taxonomy): Eukaryota > Metazoa > Arthropoda > Insecta > Diptera > Drosophilidae > Drosophila > Drosophila melanogaster. The sequence goes on along the minus strand of NT_033779.5, from coordinate 18,846,462 downwards.
TTGAAACCCCAAAACTCAAATTTTTCCTAAAGAATTACTATTTCCTTTTGCATTTAGCAGTGAACTTGGTTCAATTGAACCAATTCAGATGGTGAACCATGCACCAACACACACAGGCTAGCTCGCACACATATACGTCCTCGGATAGTCCGCTCTCATAGTATCCTTTTTCTGCGACTGTGTGTGTGTGTGTGTGTGTGGCCCAAAGTGTTATATTGACATTTGGCTACATAATGATTTATGCTGCTGCAGGAGCCGAGCGATCCTTGCTCCTTGTAATTCCTACTGCTATTTTTAGGGGCATGGCCATAATTTATTTTTATGTACCAACCAGCAAACAACAACAACAGGAAGGAGGCAACTACACGCACACACACACCATCGAACAGAGATATATTTTTTGTGGGCAAGCGAAGGGCAAACGCTGGAAAGCATGCTACGATTTTTGCGTGGGAGTTGGGTGCCTTATTTGATGAGCTGACGGGGAGGGGGTGGAGTATTCGTGTATACAACTAGTTAAATAAATTTACACTTGACCCACCTATTTATTTCCCAGCTGTATGTATTTTTATACTTTTTCTTCTCCGAATGCGCGGCACGTTTCTGCTTCCTTTATTTTTTTGGCCAGCGAAATCTTTTGAAAATTGCTTGTGTTCTTATGTGTGCACATCTGTATGTGATGGTGTTTGTGTGAGTGGGTGGCGGGGGTGGTGGTGATGGTCTTCCTCTTCTGCCAAACTCAATATCAGTTCATTCATGGGCCAAAATCAGCTTTCAGTTTTCCCTTCGACTGTGTGTGTAAGAAACGGGAAGCTGCCATTTTATTTGTGACTTCCAGGTTTTGTTTCTCTGTAAAATTTCAGCTATATTTTTTTATTTTGAGCTGTATTATTATACTTTTTGTCGTTTTTAGTTAACACGCGCAGCAAAACAATTTTCATTTTCACACACTCGCACGAAAATCATTACTCAGTATGCACGGCTTTCCACGGGCTTTTCATTTGCCAACCACCGCGCCCCTTTCCCCTCGCCCAACCATTTGGGCCATGCTGCCTCCGCTGTCGTTTCTACTGCCTTTCAACATTTGCTAAAACACTCACACAGTCGCACGTCGCAGATATTATTGGGGCGGCTGGGAGGGGGCGTGGCTGGTCGGGGGTCGTGTGAATGCAAAGCAGCAGAACGAACGTCGAAAGAACGCGACACCAACACAGGAACGAGAGCGGGGAAAGTCTGGAAAACCAACGAACCGACAGCGTTGAAAGCCAGCAAACGACTGAGCTCCAGAGCCCCAAAATGGAAACTGAGTAAGGAGAGAAAGTAAAAGCCAAAGAGAGAGAGAGAGAGGGAGAGAGAGAGAGCGCGCAAGAGAGAGAGACTTATCCTTTACAGAGGCGACAAAAGTTCACGGAACCAGCTCAGAGAGCCACCAATACCAACGCAAAACTATATACAACAATTTATTAACAATTATTTTATCATCACTTTTTCATTTAATTTTCTAGTCAATATATTTTTCACCAGAAATCAGCTTTAATATATTCAATTAAATATTAAATGTAATAGGTTTCAAGCATGATGTTAATAATCTTAGAGCCATTGGTCAAATTGTTACTATTTTTATTTTCTGCACATATTTTCCTCAAATAAGTATATGTTCTTGTGGAAAATATTAAGTATTATTACTACTTAAATCATAGAATTTGATTTTCAATAGAATAGAACTCCCGCTTCGATTTGAAATGCTCAAACATATTGTTTTGATAACAAAATTGATTACGTTTTAATTTTGCATTGCAGTGCAAGTGAATGAGCGACTGCCTTCAATTTGCTGATAAGCCGCTCAATAAAACGAATCTCGCGCTGAGCTTCGTCCCCAGTGATCAGTTGTATTCGAAACTTTGGGAGAATCGAACGTGTGAGCTTCTGGAAAAAAATCCAAGCCAGATCGGGGTATCGGAGGTGTACATACTATAGTGCAGCTATAATTCGGATTGCTTAGAAGGCAGTTTCTGCAAACGAACGAGTCTGGGAAAATGGAAAGGTAGAACTAGGCAGATTTCAAGTGATTAAGTGATTAGTACATAGAAGTAGCTAACAAAGTACCTTCCAGTTTCTGGCAGGAAGTGAAGTCTCTGCTGAAGACCGTCTTCTGCTTTGTGGTGGCTATGATGCTAGTGCCTTTGCTGATGTTATCATTCCTGTGTAAGTGCTCGACATACATCCCCTGCAGTGATCGAAGATCGCCGATCCGCGACACGCGCTGCCCCGCTGATAAGCCGCATAAATCAATAACTTCAAAAGGGGCCGGCCACATAAATAAACGATCCATGGGTTGATTAACCGATTCTCAGTCAGCCAAAGGATCATCCGCCGGTGGAAACCTAAGAACGAAAGATAGTTAGTTATAGAGGAGGCATAGGGAGAGAGCAGAGCAGTAGGAAAGTGAGAGAGTCGTGGAGAAAGTGCTGCAGATAAGGTTTTTGTTTATAAATAAAACAGATTACCTGTTGCACCTTTGCGGAACCCAGACAAGCGACCAAGCGAACCTTGACCAACTGAATTACTCATAAAAATTTCACCATTGATAAGACCAGTCTTCGCTGCGCTTGATGATACCCGCTAATCGTCGGGGATGATGTTGTATAGGAAAGTCTAGTGCTTGATTAGGTTTATCGGGCTGGGGGCTGAAACCATCCATTAAATTCAATTGATTTAATCTCATGGTATACGATTCTTGACCGCGCTGATTATCATTCTTCTTATTTACTTTTTCCAAATAGGGTATCAAGAATGCGGGAATCAAATTGCTTCCCACTGCTTAAATATTTTGTTATTATTTACGTTATAGGCTTCTTTAATGTTATGACTTTGATCGCAGATTGGAATACAGCGCTAGAGGTGGCCAGTGAGCTATTAAATTTCGGCACTTCTAATCCCAATCCATATTCCCAGGTGCTCACTTTGGCAACGAACTATCCAACTATGTGCTGAGCATCAAGTACCCGAACCTGACCATCTCAAAGTCGAAGAAGATCCGCACCTTAATCGACACGCCGAAGAATGCGGGCGTATTTCACTTCCTGCTGCAAGTGGAGGGCGACTGTGACTTCGAGCGGATACGGATGGCCTATGCCCAGCATCTGACTGACCTGAGGGACAAGACCGGGATGCTCAGGTTCCCCAAGCTGCGTCAAAAACTTGTCACCTGTTGGGGGCATTATGCGTGGGTGAATGACAGCAGGTGTGCTCTTCAACATATCATATACCATGATAAATTCAAGGGGCAATTCTCTTCTTGCAGCGGCTTCAACATCAACAACCACGTCTTACTCAGCACCCACAAGTATCGAGGTCGTCCGGTTAGCGAATCAAATATTCAGGAGTATGTCAGCGAGCTGGCCACGAAGTACATCCCATCCGATCTCCCCCAGTGGCAGGTGATCGTGATCCCCAACTCGGATAGCACACAGCCCTACTACATACTCATTAAGCTGCACCACCTGATAATTGCCGAGGAGGAGGATCTGCATGTGAGTGAGATGCTCCTGCTTCAGGATCCCCATAAGAAAACCACAATGACCCTAAGCGATGGATTGGATTGGGACAGTTCGAGTCCAAAACTTTCCCGCTTTGTGCGAAAGCCGGAACACATAAGCAGACTCATCAATCATATAATCCATCTTATCATTTGCCGTTGGCAAAAGTTCATCTACGAATTTGAATCTCTTGAAACCCCCGATGGTTCAACGTCCAGTGATCAGGTTGGAAACCTAAGCCAGTTGATGTCGTTGGTCGTAATTGTCCTGGTGAATGTAATTTTGGGCTATATAAGGAGTCGAACTATGCTTAAGAAACTGAAAAGGCGTTCAGTCAGCTACCGCAATGAAGTGGGTCGTTTTCAAACAATGCGATTGCTGCTGAATAGGGAGTTAGATCAAAGAAATCTTAATTGGTCGGTTGCCAGAAATGCGATCTATAAGAGCATGCAGCCAACTAATTTGGCAAAGGCCTTGACACGTTTCCTTTGGCGTCTAAATCTAAATCATGTTTTGCTCTTACCCTATCACATTTACTGTGAGTTTTTGGCTTTCGCTGATGTTCTGATCAAAGGTAAAACTTCCCATACTTCCACCTATTGCGCCAGGCTGCACTTGTACGTACCCCTTCTACTTTACGCCCAATTGGAGTTTTTCAAAATTATATGGGAACTTTTCCAGGCCCCACGAAACATTTACGAAGTGCTTTTCGAACAGCCCACAAAGGAGTTAAACATTTTGCATAAAAAATCCTATGCGGGCAGGAAAATAGTCTCATTTAGCCGATCAATAAATGGCGCCCAACTCAGGACCCGTAATCAGGGTAAATTCAATAGTGATCTCCGAGAATCCGACTTTAGTTTAACTTGCTTGGCAGGGGCTGTTCACGATTACTTTAATACGTTCTCAGGTGACTTGAAAGTCCCCAATTACTTGAACACCACTTGTAGGACCATAGATAAAGGGTATTTCACAGATCGCAGTGGGGATAAATCTGAAAATATCGGGGGTGTTGTCTTTCTGCAATTGCCTCTAAGGCAACCAGACGCAAATCACACCAAAGAACTCCATCAGATTGTTGAACGAATCAGAAAGCAACAGATCATTATTTACTTAGCGTCTATTGGACAGACCAAGTACAGCCTTCTCACATCCCTTTTGCCTCACGTAATTACCAAAATATTCATCAACTTTTTCTCATACAACTTTCCAATCACAATCACTGAAATCTACGGAGCGACTGCTGAGTTTCAAGCGGCCTGGGGTCAGAATGTCCAGGATGTTCTACTTTTCCGGCCACCACAATCGAAGACCTGCCTTTCCTTAAATCTTCATCGCTTTGGGGACAAATACAGACTGGCTGTGATGGCGGATACCCACCTGGCTCCCGATCACACAGTAATCACCAGATCCTTTGAGCGATATATGGAAACCATCACTCTGTAACTTCCTTTCCTCTCTTTTAAGACTGGAGGGCAATCTCTATATACATAATGTATGCGAAATAAAAACTATTTATCCAGTAGTTAAAAATGGTTTGAGGCTTGTAGCATTAAGCTTAAGCTTAGTCTAGTATTCGGGGTTATAGTTGACAATAAAAAAAATATATTTAGTACGCCTGATCAATCTACTCTAATCTTAGACTATGGAGAAAAAAAACAAATGTTGTAAGCACTTTAAGGACCATGGGGCGCAGAAACCATCAGTGAGTCTTTGGAATAAAAAGATCTAACATTAATAGTTGCAATACATTTAATGCAGCAACTCAATGAGCACAAGGAGCATAAATTAAGGGACCATTACCGCAAGGAACGAATGAAGTCTTCAGAGAATGTGCAAAAGTCCTACAAACATAATTATACGACAAATCAAAATCAGATACGGCAGGACTATTATTGCGATCATTCGTGGGAGGATCGTGAGTCTCCTTCTAACCATGAAGACCATGCTCAGTATTTGTTTTCCAAAAAATGTTTCAATGTTAATTATCACCCGGCACAAAATGAGAAGGTAAGCAGCAATAATGAAATTAATTTTTTTTTTTAATTTCAAATACCTTAACAAACGGAAGTGGAAACACCAGTCGAAATTAAAGGTGATGATGCAACCCAGTTCAAATTACACACCCAAGCAAGCAATTGTTCCAGCATATCTCCTTAATGATAGAAAAAGGCAGAAACCAGTCATAGAACACAGCTGTGGGGACTACCTTCTCTATAAGAATCAAAACTATGAAGCGGACCCATCTAGTAAAAGTGAGCAGTGTGAGGTCGAGGGTGGTTATAATAACATAACCCCACATCGTTTAAACCACCACCAGAAGCAAAAGAAAGACTCTGATTTACTTAATGCAGCTAAGGCTCATTGCCAGGCTGCTGCCGAAAGATTCCAGAATAAGTTTCCTTCATGCAGTAAGTGTTCCTCCTCCAACGAATCCCAATCGAAACCATCCAGAATAACCGTGATCAGTGCGAAAAGCGGAGACGATCTCAGAGCGGCTGTTCGGTCCCAAATAGAGGTCCAAGAGGCCTTGAATGCGTTTACACTTGAAGTGAAGGATAAGAGGGAGGAAGTACCATCCGAAGAAGAACGCAGTACCAAGCCCAAAAAGAGCAAACAAATTACGTCTCATACGCAAGCCGAGAAAGTGGATCCCACTGCCGAATGCGCCCAATTAGATACCCTAGGGGTTGACGATTTAGAACTCGTGGATCTAAGTGGCAGTCCTAGTGATGCCGCTATTACCAATGTGGATGTAAGTGACAGTCCTGGTGATGCAGCTATTACCAAAATGGATCTAAGAGACAGTCCTACTGATGCAGATATTAACAAAGTAATTGATCCGGTTATCAGGAACATTCAGCGCATGTATCTGAACACTCTGAAAGACGAAATGTCCCTCATGGAGTATCTAGTTACGGTCCCGGAATTAATTAAAAAAGCTTTTAAGCGTCCACTCGCTGAAAAAGAGCAAAAAATAACAAGGGAGTGTTGAAAGCACATTTAAATTGTATTTATTCAATGTTTATATATTTTGATCTTTAAAAAGGCAGTAACAAATTACAAAATGTGCACTTTTAAATAACGCGCCAAATATGACTCGCCTATAGATGGCGCACTTACACGTTACAATCGATGTTACGATATATCCATCTATTCTTTCATTCACAAGTCTATCTGCGCGGGTTGCCGCTAGATGGCGCCTAACAGAACACTGTTTATTGACTAGTGTGCACAAACGCTCCACATCTGAAGACTAGAGTTGAAAAACGACAGTGCGAGACGGCTTCTAGAACAAAAAAAAAAACTATTCGCGAATCGCTGAAAACGCCGCTGCGGAAATTCTGCCAGTCGAATGAAAATCGAGTGGAAGAGGGCGCGGGTGAATTGCAAACGGAGCGTAAGATAAAAGACACGGCTAGCTGAGAGGCGTCACGTAGACGGCCGACTGATCGATATTCAATACAGGCGTAGGGCAACACGCACACACACCCATACGCGCGTGTGTGTGCCACTGCACACACAAACACATGGAGAACACTCGAGGTGGCGAAAATAATGTAGAATTGGCCAACGGCGGCAAGGAATCCACGGGAAATGTACGAAAACCGGAGAAGAAGCCACTGGAAGGAGCGGTCGGGGCTTCCAAGCAGCGGGAGACGCCTGAAAAGGGCGTAAACAAAGCGTCGGCAGTGGAAAACAACAACGCAAATGCCCGCGGAAATGCCAGTCCAACAACTACAAGCGCACAGCGAGAAGCAACAACAACAATTACGCCAGTGGAACCAACAGCAGCAGCAACAACTACAAACGGCAACACTTTACCCACACAACAGCAACAACAACTGCAGTCAGGCGATGGCAACGCAAATAACCCAACAACAAATGCACGTATAATGCTAGCTGCAGCTGAAGAGGAACAGGCAGTAGCATCGTCGGTGGCAACAACTGCAGGGGCACCCACAGCCGCAACAACAACTGCAACAACAACCGCGTTGGCAGACACAACAAAAACAAGCACAAGTACGGACGAGAAGACAGGTAAAGTAAAGCGAAATTCGCAGAACACGAATCCAATGTCAACTAATGTGATTTGCACACCCACCCACTCGCCAACGCCGCCCACAGAAGAGCGCAACCACAAAAGGAAGAAGAGAGACAGGGAGCGGGATGAAGACAAGAATCGGCGCAGCAACAACCACAACAGCAGCAGCAAGGATCGGGACAAGGATAGGGATCGGGACAAAGAGCGGGACAAGGAGCGCGATAGGGAGCGGGAGCGCGACAGGAATCGCGAGAGCAGCTCCAAATCCTCCAAGGAGGCCGAACACAAGTCCAGCTCATCGCGCAGCAAGGAGAAGTATCATCGCAGTGATAGGGACCGCGAACGGGAGAAGGAGCGCGATCGGGAGAAGGTGAGCCCAGGAACCGTTTCGAAAGTGCAGAACGCATACAGAAACGTTGATTTATTGTAAACTCTGATCTGATTTCCAGAACATACATTTCTTTAATAAGTAAATGTCAATTTCTAGTAAAACTAACAAACAAAAGTATTGTCAGGGTCTTACCACCCATTTACTACGAATAAGCAAGACACGTGATCTTAAATACAGCGAGTCATAATTCTCAGAACCTTTTATTTTTGATGCGCTACATGTTTATAGTATACTTTCCAGTTTACATAGTGCTAAGTAAACCTCTACAAGATTGCACAGCTGTCCATCAAAGTAGAAATAATGAAGCACTACAAATTTATATTTTCCAGATTCCTTCCTCGTCGTCCAGCTCATCCTCGCACTCGAATCGAAGGAGAAGTTCCGACAGCAGCCGGAGCAGTCAGAACAGCTCCTTCAAGTCGAAGGATCCAGGGGCAGATCCTGTTTTGCCTCAGGCGGTTGTTGCTGCTCTCGAAAAGCAGATTAAGGTGGAGGAGGTCATCAAAAAAGAACCAGTAGAAACCAAACAAGAAGTGGATACAGAACCTACACCAGTACTTAGTAACCTCATTAAAACTGAAGCGGAAATCAAAACGGAATCGACGGAGAAGCCAAACAAACCTCTAGTAAATGGCGAGGCGATAGCGAAAACCCGAGATGAGGTTTCCAGACAGCTAAATTTCGGAGACAAGGTCTCCAATTCCAAGTTAATGCCTTCGCCGGCACCGAAATCCAGTTCGGGATCGAACTCCACGGCCAGCAATCATTCCTCCAGCCAAAGTAGCAGCAGCCGCAAATCCTACTTATCGTCTTCGTCCTCTTCATCCTCCAGCAACCATCACAAGAGTTCCTCTTCGTCATCGTCTCGCCACTCCTCATCTACATCTCGGGAGTGCTCCAAGTGCTACAAGCGCTCCAAAATTCGGCGAACCAGCGTGGGCGTCCAGTGCTTACAGCATGCACCAGCAACTGGACCCTGGCAAACCGTTCAGAGCCTGCCGCCTAGGCCTAACCGAAAACCACCGGCTGGCTTGGAGAACTTAAAGTACGGCTGCTACTTTCAGGTGGAGCAATATCCAAATGGCGGGGCCTCCATTGTTCACCTGTATCAACATGAAATCGACGCATTGTCGCCAGATGAAATGGAGGAGCTGGTGGATGAGTTCTTTGAGGTGTGCTTTGCCGAGGATGAGCAAGGGTATGCCCACCATGTGATGGGTATTGTCCACGATGCCGCGAGGTATTTACCCGATCTACTCGAGCACATGGCCGAGAACTACTCAACGCTGACGGTAAAGGCGGGAGTTCTTGGACGAAACTCCGATATCGAGACCTGTACAATGTCGCAATACAACGAGCAGGTAAATCCATATATAAAGCAGTGCTAGCAAGAAAAATATGTAACAATTCTTGTTCGTTTCTCACCTTTAGGTGGTTCGCAACTATTGCCAAGGAACCTTTCGATATGGACCACTGCATCAGATCAGTTTGGTTGGCAAAGTGCATGAAGAGGTGGGCGGATACTTCCCAGATCTGTTGGGTCGTATTGAAATGAATCCATTTTTACGAAAGGTAAGCACACTCAAATGCTAAAAACACTTGACTAATTTAACTCTCTTATCTCAGACCATGCCTTGGGCTTGTAATTCTATACTCCAAACGGATCCTCGTCAGTCGAACGATGGCCCCATTCTCTGGATCCGTGCTGGGGAGCAGTTGGTCCCCACAGCAGAGTTGAATAGCAAGACCCCACTGAAAAGGCAAAGGTAAGTAGCATTTGGAGCAATATTCTTAAAAACCATTAATTAACTTACACAATTCACATGCAGGACTCGTATTAATGAATTGAGGAACCTTCAATATTTGCCGCGTTTGTCTGAGGCACGGGAGACGATGATCGAGGATCGGACCAAGGCGCATGCGGATCACGTGGGCCATGGCCACGAACGCATCACCACCGCAGCAGTTGGTGAGATGCCTCTCATTGAAAAGCTGCTCCGAAATCGACTAATCGGCGTAATGTTTCTATTATCCGTCCTGCAGGCATACTGAAAGCTGTACACTGTGGTCAAACTTACTCGCAGAACCGCATCACCAAAGACGTGGTCGCTTTTGCCGCCCAGGACTTTAACACAATGGTGGAAATGCTGCAGCTGGACCTGCACGAGCCGCCAATCTCACAGTGCGTACAGTGGATCGAGGACGCCAAACTTAACCAGCTGCGCCGCGAGGGCGTCCGTTACGCTCGTATTCAGCTGTGCGACAATGACATATACTTCTTACCCCGCAACATAATCCACCAGTTTCGCACAGTGACAGCGGTAACGAGCGTAGGTAAGGGATCGAATGCAATTTTTCTCTTCATCGTTCGATTAACCTACAAATTTTTACTCTGCAGCTTGGCACCTGCGACTAAGACAGTATTATCCCGGCCAGGAAGTGATTAACGAGAAGAATAACCCTGTGCTAGCCGAAACACCTCACTACAAGGAAAAGCAAACGATCCTGCCAAACCCAATTAGCCACGACGAATGCGGCAAAAAGACACCATCAAAGCGTGCACACGATGGCAGGACCAAGAAGAAACTTATTGACCTCGATGGCAAGGAGCGTCGATCTAGTGAGAGCAGCATAGACGAGCACCCAGCTGCAGGAAGTTCCTCGCCTAGCCAAAATCAGGAAAACAACAGCAACAGCAGCAGTCAGAGCGGAGCTAGTGGGGTTAGCACACCCAAAAAGAAGAGCAGCAAGGAGGACTCCAAGATAGATATGCGGAAAATGGTTCTGGAGCACAAATATAAGCTGACCAAAGCAGCGGTAACTGAAACCCCTGAGAAGGAGAAGCTCAAAAAGGATAAGGACAAGGAAAAGTCTAGGGGGAAGGATAGAGATAAGGAAAAGGAACGAGGCAAGGAAAAGGAAAAGGAAAAAGAAAAGAAAAACGATACTCCTAAAAAACATGCAACGCCAGCAAAGAGCTCTTTGAGTGAGCCCTCGCCCGCCAAAATTCCCAAATTAAATAATGACACAGCTCCTGCAACTGCACTTCCACTGAAATCTACACCCTCCTCTGCGCCACCTACGTGCACTCTTCCTGTAGCTGCGCCGCCTATCCTGTCAGGACTGCCACCGCCACTCGTGCCTCAGACGCCTTTCATTGATCGTCTAAATCAAAAGGAGCCCGAGATCAAGATCGAAGTAAAGATTGTCTCCGACAGTAAAAGTGATATCAGTACCTCCAATCCAGTTGTGTCAACAACAGCCCCACCACCGCCGCCACCTCCGGATCCGGTTGAAGATGTGGGTAACGAGCTAATTGTGGAGAGCACACCCCAATTGATCGTTGACCACGAAGAGGAGGTCTCTGAAGTGTGTTCCGAGGAGATTGTCGAAATGGATATACCGATACCCAAAGAACCAGTCCCAGCTGCTGCTTTTACATCATTGCCTAATACTCCGTCACCACTTATTAGTGCTCACTCCACTCTGGCTACTGCGCCCATACCAAAATCTTTTCTCCATCCACCAGTACCAATTGTAGCTGCACCCGCTCCTCCGCCACCCAGTCAAATTGTGAAAGTGGTACTCCCAGGCTCTTTGACGCCTCTTACCAGAATGTCAGTGGTTTTGCCACCCTTGCCGCCATTACCACCATCACGGACATCTGCACCGCCACCGCCGCCGCCTCCTCCGAGCACCAAAAGCAGTGCTATCACAATGCCCATATCAGCCCCAGTTTCCACGTTGAAACCCACCTACAAAACCATTAATTTGCCCTCCCACAAGATTATCATCGCAGGCTCCGCGGCGGGAAGTCGAGTCTCGATGGCAAAGGGCACGTCGAAGAGACCTGATTTATTGGGATCCATCATAGCCAGCATGGACAAGCCAGCGGGAAGTGGACCCAATAGCAACTCCTCATCATCGACATCCTCGGCAACAACGAATAGTTCGCTCTCCTCTTACGCCGGTTCCAACAATAGCTTTTGAAACTGGGAAAAGAAATGGACGGAAAGCGAGAGTAGAGGCTCCTATTTGGACTTTATGTGAAACTATATATTTTGTAAATTTAAAAGCACTCGTTATTACGTTAAACGGATTTCGAGTAGCTGAATCCTTTAAAGGAAGATCTCAACTCTGAAAGGGATTTCAATACTTACTGAAGGTTGGCCATACAATTATATATTTTTAAGTGGTGCGCCAAACTTCCGTATATCATGTTTTACATTCTGCAGGAGTCGCTATTATACCATTTATTTTGAAAATTGTTATTCCTTGTTCTGCGATATTGAGCAGCCACAGTTTTGTGCGAACTGAGTGAAATCTCATCCAGTGCCCAGAGATCTTCCTTTGTATATAGCCAAAAGCTTATATGTAGTCCTAAACTTCACATACAAACACCCTTATATTTGATAACGAAACATAGGTTTATAAGCTAAATATGCGGCACTTGATAGAAATGTAGTTTTTTAATTTATTTACACCACCAACCACACCGCAAGCACTTTTTAGATACAACAATTGAAAGTTTTTTAATGCAGGCTGGTACACTGAGCTGTTATAGTGTGTATTTTTAAAAGGCATGCACCTATTGGCCAGAGACACTCGTTCTCCTTATAACAATACATTTAAAGGTCCCAGTTTGATTTCCTTCTCAACAACTTTTTTGAAAAGTGTTTTAAAAGTGCGTAGAACAATACACACATTGATAATTACTATATATATATATACCATATATAACTTTAGGACTAAGACAGCTTACACGTTGAAGAAACAATAAAGATTCGGATCGTACAAAATTAGAAAATGCTTTTGATTAAATTAATTTGGCAAACCCCAAAAAAAAAATTAATCTTTCGATTACGAAAATAACAGTTTAATCTAGAGAAATAATACAAAAGTCGTATAAAAAGCGTATGCTGGATATATTCATATAACTAGGTTTAACAGATCCAAAGCCACCAAGATGCTGCATTGCACAAGAAGAGGAGCCTATAGCTTGGAGCGCAGCTCCTCGATCCTGCCTTGGGCGGATCGCTGCAGGTCCATCAGTTTCATGGCAAAGCCCATGTTGCCCTGGATCTTGATCTTGCCCTGGAAAAAGGCCTTCTGTGGTGGCAGCTTTCCTGTTAGCAGCTCAAAGACATCATCGTCGCTAATGATAAAGGTAACGTCACATTTTTCTGCAATAGAAAACCGAACACAGTATCAGTAATTTGCTTTATAAAGTGGAATGTGCTCACGTGTTCCATTGAAGATGATCTTTCCCTTGCCCTGCTTGGCATCAATTACCCAGAAACCGGTCTGTCCATTGGGTCCGTTGTTGACCTTAAAGCCGTAAATGGCGCGCACCTTTTCGATCAGATTGTCCTTATCCTCCTGCATGGCCTGCTCCAATAGTTTCAGCAGGGGCGCAACCTTAAAGCCATCCTCACTGGTAGCAGCCTTGCCCGCAGCGGTCAGATTGCGAACCACGCTGTTGGCAGCTGGGAAACCCAGACGATACAAGGCAACCACAACGGCACCACCCAGTCCCAGATTGTGCTGCAAAGCCAACTGAGCATTGGGCACCTGGCGCTTCTCAGCCAATCCACGGAGCTGCCAGCAGAGCTCAGCACATTGTGCCAGACCCGTGGCGCCCAGAGGATGGCCCTTCGAGATCAGACCACCACTGGGGTTGACCACGAACTTGCCACCGTAGGTGTTGTCTCCAGCGTCGATGAACTCGCCGGCGTTGCCCTCTCCACACAGTCCAAGTGCCTCATACGTGATCAACTCGTTGGCCGAGAAGCAATCGTGCAGTTCCACAACCTGGACATCCTGGGGCTTGTACCCACTCTTTGCGAACAGACGCTGGGTGGCCAGACGGGTCATATCGGTTCCAGCAATCTTCATCAAGCTCTTGTCGGCAAAGGTGGACGCCGGGTCACTGGCCATCTCCATGCCTACAATTTCGACAGCCTGCTTTTCCAATCCGTGGCGACGCACGAAGGCCTCGGAGGCGAGAATGGCAGCTCCAGATCCATCGGAAGTGGGACAACACTGCAGCTTGGTCAGCACTCCCTCCACAACCTGGGGCGACTTCATAATCTGCTCCAGGGTGTATTCATCGCGGAACTGCGAGTAGCTAAGCGGATGAAATATGTCCGAAGATTAGATAAGGCATTGCAATGATTATAGTTAACTCTTACGGATTATTGACGGAGTGCTTGTGGTTCTTCCAAGCGATCTTGCCGAAATGCTCGGGCTTAGTGCCATACTTCTTCATGTGCTCCTTGCCGGCATTGCCGAAGATCTGGGCAGCCATTGGGCCAGCTCCGATCTCGGCCAGCTCACCCATCTCGGTGATGTGACGCTCCATGGGATTGGCGCGATCAAAGTACTATTAGAGAGTAAAATATTGGATTAGTAATCGGTTTTTTAAGGAATGCAATCTTGTACCTTGGAGGACAGGGATCCACGCTCCATCTTTTCAAATCCCAAAGCCAGGACGCAATCTGCGTTTCCGCTCTCCACGATCTGCTTGGCCAAATACAAAGCACTGGATCCCGTGGAGCAGTTGTTGTTGACGTTATAGACCGGAATGCCGGTCATTCCGACCTCGTAGATGGCCCGCTGTCCGCAGGTGGAGTCTCCATAAACGTAGCCGGCCACCGCCTGCTGCACTTCCTCGTACTTGATGCCCGCATCCTGGAGAGCTTTTGTGATGGCCTCCCTAGCGAAATCCGGGTAGCACACATCAGCTTGGCGACCGGGCTTCTCGAACTGCAGAGGGAACACGAAAGCAGGGTTTTTGTTACCAGATTCTCAGAGATTGACATGGTCAGCCCAGTGTAATAAAATCCTAATCGTGCCACTCCAGGGGGCAAAGGACTGATTCTGATAGTCGTTATAATAATTATATTTATGATAATAGCATGGGGACAAAATCATTCGAGAGCAGATTAGCGTACGAAGTGCAGCGCAGTTCAAAGTCCGGCAATCGCTTAAGATTGCTCAATATTAAAGCTAATTGCAAGTTACCAAAGCTGCTCTTTGAATTCTTTGTCTTGGTTTTGTTTATGTTTATCCTCTCAGATGGCTAATTCGTGGAACACACACCTTGGTCATGCCCACACCGACAACGTACACACGGGTCTTCGACATTTTGCAGCTACAGGATCGCGAGTAAAACAGGTAATACCACAACTAGTGCTCAAGAGCAATTAACTAAATGTTAAAATGAATGGCGATTGTTGGCGATATTAGGAGGCTTAAGCCTTCATACGACTGAACCTATCGGGCTATCGATACCGATTTCCACAGGGTGACCACATTGCCATAACAAAAAATTTAGGGAAGCGAATATTCAAGTACGCGCCCTGCGTACATATGTGCAGCCCTGAATAAAGTGAATGCAGTTTATTTTTTTTATACAAATAAATATCTATAAGAAATTGAAATAGCCATAAAAACCAAGTCAATGGAAAAATTCGACCATTAAATGAGTTATTTTTTGCAACGCTCATGGCCTCTTATTTGAGTCCACAGTTTTGGAGGCATTGAAAAATATCAAAGCGGTGTATCATAGCTGGTAGCCCTGTTGATAGTGCTGTCATATTTAGCGCTTTTAAACTTATAAACAAACAAGGAAAGTGCTCTTATAAGCATTATTACATTATTATTAGACTTTCTAAAAGATAGAGATTCCCACCAAATGCTTATGTTGTATGCACGTTTCTCGTTTACAGATGCATATTTATGAACTGCATAGAAGGTGAACAACAAATTTAACGGGAAACAAGCTGAACCGACAGATCTAGCCTTATCATATCTATCGTATATAAGTCCGCAACCTGTTGATCCACTTCAGTCGATACAGAAAGTCCAATCCGTGATCCCGCAAAGAACCAACAGCCGAAAAATGACCAAGACCAGAGTTTACGTTATCGGAGTTGGCATGACCAAGGTTCGTCTGCGAATGATTGACCTTTGTGCCGCCTTGGGTGTTAATATCTATCCGACCATCTCCTTCCAATTTCCTGCAGTTTGAGAAGCCCGGTCGCCGAGCTGATGCTTGCTACCCGGACTTCGCCAAAGAAGCCATCACCAAAGCTCTCCAGGATGCGGGAATCAAGTTCGAGGAAGTGCAGCAGGCGGTGGCCGGCTACGTTTATGGAGACTCCACCTGCGGACAGCGGGCCATCTACGAGGTCGGAATGACCGGCATTCCGGTCTATAACGTGAACAACAACTGCTCCACGGGATCCAGCGCACTGTATTTGGCCAAGCAGATCGTAGAGAGCGGAAACTCCGAATGCGTCCTGGCTCTGGGATTCGAAAAGATGGAGCGTGGATCATTGTCCGCAAAGGTACACGAGTCCACTTCTAAAAAATCCAATTACTGATCCATTATTTGCTCTTCTAATAGTACTTTGATCGCGCAAATCCCATGGAGCGCCACATCACCGAGATGAGTGAGCTGACCGAGATCGGGGCTGGTCCAATGGCTGCCCAGATCTTCGGCAACGCCGGCAAGGAGCACATGAAGAAGTATGGCACTAAGCCCGAGCATTTCGGCAAGATCGCTTGGAAGAACCACAAGCACTCCGTCAATAATCCGTAAGTTTAGTCGAAAGTTCACCTTACGCGTGTGCTTATCTTATCGCTGAAAACAGAGAAATAAGTAGACCGTAGACCGTCAACCACTCGGTATTGCATGCAGCTGATCCTCATTCACGCCACTTCATTTCTCTCCATTGTTTCTTTTAGCTACTCGCAGTTCCGCGATGAATACACCCTGGAGCAGATTATGAAGTCGCCCCAGGTTGTGGAGGGAGTGCTGACCAAGCTGCAGTGCTGTCCCACTTCCGATGGATCTGGAGCTGCCATTCTCGCCTCCGAGGCCTTCGTGCGTCGCCACGGATTGGAAAAGCAGGCTGTGGAGATTGTGGGCATGGAGATGGCCAGTGACCCGGCGTCCACCTTTGCCGACAAGAGCTTGATGAAGATTGCTGGAACCGATATGACCCGTCTGGCCACCGAGCGTCTGTTCGCCAAGAGTGGGTACAAGCCCCAGGATGTCCAGGTGGTGGAACTGCACGATTGCTTCTCGGCCAACGAGTTGATCACGTATGAGGCACTTGGACTGTGTGGAGAGGGCAAGGCCGGCGAGTTCATCGACGCTGGAGACAACACCTACGGTGGCAAGTTCGTGGTCAACCCCAGTGGTGGTCTGATCTCGAAGGGCCATCCTCTGGGCGCCACGGGTCTGGCACAATGTGCTGAGCTCTGCTGGCAGCTCCGTGGATTGGCTGAGAAGCGCCAGGTGCCCAATGCTCAGTTGGCTCTGCAGCACAATCTGGGACTGGGTGGTGCTGTTGTGGTTGCCTTGTATCGTCTGGGTTTCCCGGGTGCGGCCAAGGCCAAATTGTAAGGGATGGGATCTTGATTTTGTAAATATTTTTATTAAACGGGAACTGCTTTATATAAAACTTAAACTGGTTCTTGCCAATTCTGTTCTGGTAAAATGTATTTTGGTTTCTAATAATGTATCACACGTATTTGACTTAGCAATCTATTGTTTCATAGTTTAAATCCAAAGGTAATTCTTGAAAACCAAAACAGTAATCTATTGATTGGGCTTATTTGCGTTTTAGTTTGCGGTCACCTTTGGGTTCCCTTCTTTTAAACATTCGGATTAGTCCCAAGAGCGTGATCACAGGTAGTAGCAGGCTTAGGGCCACGACCGAGTAGACATCCAAGGAGTAGTAAACAAAGCGGGAGAGATGCACGGCACTTGGTTGGGTCAGAGGAGCTCCTTTCGTCTCCGCCACATGTTCCACCCACCAAATGGCCGTCTCCAAGGGACCTTGGATGCGGTTGTTGTACGATGAGGCCACCTCCTTGGCTCTTGCCTTGAAAGAAGGATCTAGTGCCTTGGTCAACGCTTCGTAGACAGTATTCTCATCCAGTTTCTTAAGCTCTAATTGCAAGGCCATTCCGCGCTGCACCAATGCGGCAATATTGAGGGATTGGTCGCCGTAAATTGGGACACCCACAATCGGCACAGCACTGGAGACCGCCTCCGTGGTGCCCATTAAGCCACCGTGGGACATAAATACCTTTAGATTTGGATGAGCGAGGATGTCTCGCTGAGGCAGCCACTTCCTGATGTGCAGATTTGGTGGCTTATTGGGCAGCGTGTCATTTTCATACTTCCAGATGACCTCCTGCTCCAATCTTCCAATCGCTTTAACGATTCCATCTCTCCGAGCAGCGGAAAGAGAACACGCTTTCAGCTGAGAGCCCCAGCTAATTAGGATGACTCCTTTGGGTGCGTTATCCAGTATTTTCTGAAGATCCGAGGGCAGCGGTTTCGGTGGACTTATATGTACACCACCCACTTCGATGACGTTTGGGGGCAAAGGCTTTGGCCCACTGAGCGAAAAGTGCTGGTTGACCAGCATTAGAGAAGTATTCCTCACCAAGTCCTCCGTGGACGGCAGTCCAGGACCGAATCTTTGGCGAATCAAGGCGTTTCCGGCGGGAACTGTAAACATTCTAGACGAGATCAATGTATGAATGTGTTCGAAGCCCCCAATCCCATATAGACTACTTACTTATACAGCAAGTTGAGGGAGTGCACAGTAATCCAGTTGCCCAATCGTCCCGCAAAGGACATCTCCTGGGATTGTCCCTGGAACAATGCTGATATATACGATGGGATCAGAGGGGCTCCAAATCGTTCATAATGCCATGGCATCAGGGCACAGCTGCTCATTCCAATGACCGGAGCTTGGAAAACATGGGCCACGCTCATCGCACAGTCAGTATTGAATTGCTCCAGTAAAATTACATCGTAGTAGCCAGGAGGATTCTTAAGGATCTCAGTTAGGGCTCTGCTGTGCAGTGTGGTATTGCAGTCCTCTCTTCCCATTTTGTGCAGGATAAAGAACTCTACATAGTGAAATAGGAAGCTGTAGGGCCGTTCGAAGTCCTGGTAAAACCGATAGAAAAAGTGGGTTTCTTAATTTAAGTATAGGTTAAAAGAAAAGGTTAAAATCTGAGATAAGCTCAGAATATAATACTATTGTATAATAGTACATCTGGGGTTACGCTTACACATTTCAAGTTCGTATCACCTAAAATATAATAACACCAGCACTCACTCATCATTTAAGTTATGACCCCTTTATGTACCCTTTTTTTATGGGTATGCCATCTCATTATGGCTTTGAACAACGCACCTCTAAGCTAATAGTGTCTGTCAAGGTGGAGGGCGGCAGCAGGTGGTCCTTGTATCCGTTTGGAGGGTCCTTGTCCTCGAATGGACTGATGACATCCACGCTGTGACCGGCCTCGGCCAATCCGCGCATGATTGGGTGAAAGAACTTGAAGTGACTGATGGCCGGGTGCGGAAACAGACCCAGAATTCGCAGGGAATCGCTGAAAGCGACCAGGGAAAGTAGCGCCAGCAGGCAGAAAACCTTCCAACAACCACACATTGCGCTGGAAAACCGGGGGAAAGGGTCAAGTTCTTGTCGAGTCAGCGGTGCAAATCGATTTTCGTGATGATATGAGTTTTACATGCTGTGGAATGCACTTCTAAATTTAACAAATGCGATTATTTTTTTCATTTTACAATTAGCAAACAAAAATAATATTCTCCGGCGTTTCACTCACACGGGGAGATAGAGCTAGATCCGGAACGGTCGGAAGATGAGCATCAACTGACGCCGGCGAGTAAAAAAGCTCAATTAGGCGCCGAAAGCATACATATACTTATATTTACATACATACACACATACATAATTCAATCTTTTAGGGGGAACTTAAAAAGTATCGCAACATGTAAGTGCTCTTGGCTAGAAATAAATACATAGGGAATTTCATCTACGAATTTCCGAGCATTTGAACATTACTGATGCGCACGGCATTGAAAAAGAGTGAAATATTTTAAAAACTTTATTTATTTCCGTACTAGAAACAATTTTCAGATATTATATTTCTTCTAATATGTTCATTTCCATTCATTTAAAAATAAGTTGTTCCTTGCAGTTGTTCATTACAACATTATAACATTATTTTAATAATATTCCCGTACTAGATACAATATTCGAAAACTACGTTCGTTTTAATCGGGTAAATCCCAATAGTATCAAACATTAAATTAATTTGGCGTCGCTAGGATTACATCTAGATACAGTCCGTGGGGGAGGCGTCTTTAGAATTAAAAATGTCTTACACAGAACATATAAAATATCACATAGACCACAAACGAAGCTGTGCAGGGATGAGTCGAGCTAATCCTTCTTAGTCTTCTGGGCGGCACTGGATCCGCAACAGAGTCGAAGGAGCCACACCCAACTGGCAATGATGCTGCCCAGGACGAGGGCCAACACGGCATAGACATCCAGGGAGTAGTAAACGAATCGTGACATCTCGACGGCACTGGGCTTCAACAGAGGAGCTCCGCCAGTGTGGGCCACATGCTCCACCCACCAAATGGCTGTATGCAGGGCCTGCTGTGGGCGGTGGTGGAACGAGTGGGAGACTACTTTGGCAGCATCGTGGAACCTGCAAATCAAGTACATTTAGTTTCGGCTAAAACAGTGCATGACATGGTACTCTCACTTTTTGTCCAAAGCCTTCTTTAGTGCCCTCATCACCGTGTTTTCGCCTATATCCTCGAAATTCAGGATAGTTCCCATGCCTCGCTCGACCAAAGCGGCCGTATTGACAAACTGATCGCCATACATGGGCGTCGCAACCACTGGGACTCCACAGTAAGCTGCCTCCGAGGTGCCCATGAGTCCGCCGTGGGACATGAACACCTTGACGTTGGGATGGCAGAGGATATCGCGTTGTGGCAACCACTTCATAATGTGCATGTTGGGTGGCTGGTTAGGCAGTGTTTCGTTTTCCCATTTCCAGATAACCTTCTGCTTTAATCGAGCCACCGCCCGAATAATGCCATCCCTTTTCGCCGCCGACAGGGAATTCGCCCGGATCATTGATCCCCAACTAATCAGGATCACTCCTTCCTCAGCATTGTCCAGAATGCGCTGCAGATCGGCAGGCAGAGGCTTCGATTTCTGGATGTGGATGCCACCCAGCTCGATGACATTGGGCGGCGTTACCTTGGGTCCAGACAGCGAGTAGTGCTGGTTCACAAAGAACATGGATGTGTTCTTCACCAGCTCGCCCACCGAAGGCACGTCATGGCCGAATTTGTACTGAACCATGGCGTCGGCAGCGGGAACCGATAGTAATCTGCGACCGAAAACATTAATATAATTGGAGATGTTATGGAGTTCTTAAAGAAATTGTGAGACCCACTTGTACATCCAATTTAAGGCGTGGGTGCTGAACCAATTGGCCAGTCGTCCCCCAAAGTTCATGTGCTGCGACTGGGCCATGAAGAGCGCCGGGATGTGAGAGGGTATCAAAGGAGCTCCCATTCGCTCGTAGTGCCAGGGCATCATCACACAGCTGCTCAAGGCGATCACCGGCGCCTGGAGCTGGTGGGCCACTCCCATCATGCAGTCAGTGTTGAATTGCTCCATGATGATCACATCAAAGCGTCCCGGACGCCTGAGGATCTGCTGCAGTGCTTCCGAACGGAGCGTCAGGTTGCATGTCTGTTTGCCCCAGTCGTACAGCAGGAAGAACTCCTGGAAGTGACTGTAGAATGTGCGCTTCTCGAAAAACTAAAAGAAGAATAGAATGTTTAAAACAATGCCTAGTAAATCATAGTAAGTCAAGTTACTCTGAATATATAGCTAAGTATTTCTCAGATTTATGACTATTCTGAGTACATTTTTTCAATGAATACAATCATTTAGGTTACAATAAATAAACGAAACAATAGATAGGTTTACGACACGTAGATATGTGTGTACATGGGATTCCCCTTTTCACTCACCTTGAGATCAACACTGTTCGTGAGCTTGTCCATTCCGGTGAGGGGGAAATCCTTGTAGTGGGCAACCGGATGCTTGTCCGGGAAGTGGGAAACCACGCTCACGTCATGACCCGCCTCGGCCAGACCCTTCATGATGGGGTGGAAGAAGTGGAAGTGGCTAACTCCGGGATGGGGAAAAAGACCCAGCACCTTCAGCGGACCAGCGGCCTCCACCAACTCGTCCGGTTGGCTAAGTGCTAGGGCCAGGAAAAGTAGGGCAACCCGCGGCGACCACATTGTACCCTACGGCAAGTGAAATAAATTCAACATTTTATTTTAAATTAATCACGAATAATTAATTGAAACTTCTCGTCAAATACTCAATTAAGATCACTTGGTATACAAATTTAGCTATTCGTGACATGTGTAATTATAACTATAGAACAACTTAAAAAGGGCTTAAAATTGTACAAGAAAATGAGACAGAAATATGACGGATGTACATTTTACACATTAAGGTCAATGCTGATTTTTTTAATATATAGCTTTTTAAGAAATGTATTGGTATCCAAAATTCGGAAATTGAATTTAGAAATGGTATTTGCATAAGAACAGATTATCCTTAGCGTTGCACCTTGTGCAGAAACTTAAACACTTGTTGACTCTTGGGTTCTTGGCTTTTCAGTATTTTCGAGCGACCTTGAGCGGGGCGGTGGGCGGCAATGCGCATGTCGCGGATGCGAGAAATGCAGGGAAATTATGTAAAGAATGCGGACGAAAGCAGCAAAGGAAAACACAAGCACAACAAAAGCAACTGCAATTGCATCACAAACGGCACTGCACCCGCTAATATATTCACAATTATCGCCTGGTGAGGGTCTTTCATCCGGAATTCAATTGAACCGCTGAACTGGATACACACACAATATTATCCAAAAAACGCGGAGTCGTCGCTTTCGAACATAAATCCTGTTCTGGCTCACCTTCCACTCTTACTTACTTGTAAGACTGCCGACAAGCGACTGACTAAATTCGGAGACTACATCCGAATGAAAAGCTTTTCGGTCAACGCTCGAGTCCGCAGCCGAAAATGCTCAGTCAGCGATCGGAAATCAATCGCAGTCTTCGGCGGTATTGGCAATCTGGCTATATTGTAGCCAAACTGTTATCATGGCTTCTAAAATAAAATTAATATTTTATAAAACCCTAGGATTCCAGTTTTGTATATAAAAAAGCACTTTTGCAAAAATTTCAAAACTATATAAGTTGATTGGGTTTTTAATCAAATTTGTTTAATTTATTAATAGTAACAGCCGTCATTTATATTTCAAATGAAAGTGAAAACAAGTTTTTGCATTCTTTTTGGTTTATAAACAACGCCTAAACTTGCTGAGTTTTTATCGGGCTTTCTCGTAAGAATTTTAAAACAATGAAAATTGGGGAGAGTGTAGATGCCCTAGTGCACACGAGACTCAACTACCGGATGTAGAGAAAGTCTATCAAGACAAGCACAAGTCTGCCGATTTATTATCAGCCGATGTATGCGTGTTTTGCCCCAAGGCTCCGCTTGTTTACAATTCATCGTACGGGCTTGTTTTCGGTTTACGGAAGGTACATATTGTACATATGTACATACCATACATATATGAACAATAGACAAGAATAGACATTTCTTAGGAATCTTTAAAATTTTCCATGTTAGCAAGCTCTTTTAATATTTCGAAAAAATACTAATTCGGTTACAAAAATGTAATTGCTACAAACAAAACGACACTGTTAATAATAGAGCTGATAATATTGTATAAATTTGAAAGTGAAAGCCGTTTTCATTATCAGTTTTGGTTTGCTGACCTTTCCATTCACAAAAAGCTGAGCTATGTAACATTAATTATATATGTTTTTAATTACGAATAAATTAAGCAAAATCGTTGTCTCAGTAACATATTTATACAATATAATTTTGTTCGGAATACGCTTTTTGACATGCGACCCATTTTCCTGACATTCATTAATTTCTCTGACTAAATCTCAAGTTCATTGAACCAAATAAACATTTATTGCGTCTTTGTCTTAGTATCTCTAGAGATTTTCCCCCGACAAAAAGCTGTTTTGAATATCTTTATGAGCTTCCGCAGGGCGACAATCAGTAGAAATAAGATTCCCAGCCAGAACAGGAGAACATCGATGGAATTGTAGACGATCCAGTTTATGTGTCTGGCTTCACTTTGGATATGTGGAGCTCCCCCATACTTTATGACATGCTCAATCCACCAGGTGGCCAATTTGATAGGGGGAATGGGACGCTGGCGAAATGCTTCGCTGGATCGTCTAACTCTTTCCGCGAATCTGTAAAATAATACAATCAAAAAATGTTAATAGTAAACAGTTATCAAGGAAATCTGAATAGATTGCTTCTTTAGAAACCCATTACTTTTTATCAAGTATAATACGAAGTCCTCTGGTTATGTGATTCGAATCGAAGTCTCTGAAGTCAACGATAACTCCGAAACCTCTTTGTTTCACTGCGCCTGAGTTGAGAAACTGATCTCCGTAGAAAGGTGTCACCAGCATGGGAACTCCACAGTGAATCGCCTCCGTGGTGCCCAAAAGTCCGCCATGGGAGATAAAAGCCCTGATCTTTGGGTGACACAAAAGATCTCTTTGTGGCAGCCAGTCGAAAGTGTAGAGGTTCGAGGGCTGTTTATCTTCCAGAGATTCTAAACTTTTCCAGCGCATTACAAAGTTGTATTCCTTAAGTTGGGAAATGCTTTGGAAAAGCGCACTTCGCTTGCCCGAAGGAAGTGTATTGCTGTTTACCATGGAGCCCCAGCTGATATAGATTACTCCATTGGGAGATCGATCCAGAAGATCTAGCAGGTGCTGAAACAAAAAGTATTTGTTTAACATCTGGGTTTATATATATGTACATATTAAATGTTGTCCTACAAAAAAATATTGTGTAATATTTGGTAATCTCATTAAAATGCGACTGTATTTTTTTCAGTTCGACTGTTTTGTCACATTTTTCATATTGGATTAACAGTGGCTAATCGCGGATTACAAAATAGCATAAATAATCAAATGAATCGCCTGTTAAGGGATCGAAATAATTATTAAATGCTCATGTCTACAATCCCCATTTTATCTTTTATTTTATTTGTTTGAAGTATGCGGTACGATTTAAATATAATGTAATTAGTTGATAAGGAGTTCGGTGACCTACAGAAAAAACATTTATGTGATTAACAAAGATAACCGGTTATCTGGTCAAATAAGACAGTTCCATAGATAATTTATTTTCTTTTAGCTATAAGCTCATGTGAATTATCTATACTGATCTTAAACATTTCATTTGGCCTCTTAAACCGCAGTAAGTGATTCAACTTACTTGTGGAAGTGGTTTTATCGGCCCCACTTGCAGCCCACCCACTTCAATCACATTCGGAGCATAGGGGCGTGGTCCGGTTAGGGCGTAATGCTGATTGATCAGCATCAGACTCGTATTCTTCACGATCTCATTGATGGGCGGCAGACCGGGTCCAAATCTCTCAGCGATCAGGGCATCGGTGGCTGGTTGGGTAATCATGCTGTTCAAGGAAAATTCGATTCAGATAACTGTGCACTTGAGGATCGAGGCAAGTGACACCCACTTGTACAGAGTATTAACGGTGTGGAAATGAAAGAAATTATTCAGTCGATCGATCAGACTCATCTCATCAGTGTAGGGCAGGAAATTCATGGGCATAATGGGGTTAATGAACGGACTTCCCATGCGTTTGTAGTGCCACGGCATTATCGCACAGCTACTCAATGCGATTACAGGTGCATTCAATAGGTGGGCCACCGCTGCCATGCAATCGTTGGAGAAGTGTTCCAGGAGTATGACGTCATATCGAATGGGGGACTTGAGCAGTTGGGTGATGAGGGGTGAGTTCAGGGCCACCTTACAGGATCGCAGACCCCAATCGTGAAGCATAAAGTAGGTGGGCACCTTGAACGGCAGTCCCAGGGGCTTCCATTCGGATTCAAAGTTCTAAAATTCATAAGTGAATACATAATTACGAAATATAGTTGAACTTGAACTTCACCCACACTTAAGTCCACAATATCGGTGAGCAAGGGCATTCCTTGAAAGACGTAATCCGTGTAGTTGGCCACTGGTTTCTCCAGTGGAAAATAGCTATACATGCTAATGTTGTGACCCCTCTCCGCCAAGGCCAAGAACATGGGACGGAAGAAGTCAAAGTGGCTCTTTCCGGGATGTTGAAACAAGCCCAAAATGTGCGCCGCGTCATTGGGTTTCGGTCTTAATAAAAAGGCTAATAAAGCCAGAGGTAGCAACTTCATTGCTGATCACTTTATTCACATAAAAAGAACGGAAAATAAAAATTATTTATTTTAATCGAGATTGCATAATTAACACTTTTAAGTGTTAATAATCGTTTTATTTGCTTGAACACAGATTTTGTTTTTTCTTGTAATATTGGTGAAATAGGGTATTGTAGGACAATCACTACTATTTTGATTACATTCTCATCTTGCTTGAATTTAAAATGGGGCTTTTCACTTTATAGTATTGCATGTGTTACTACTATCTATATAAGTTATTTAATGACAAATAATTCGAGTTACTTGCCGAACTTTATCCCATAGTTATTCTACGAAAACTCTTGGCTAGATGCAACAGAGCACCATCAGAGTTCTGCACCAAAGATCAAAGTTAACACAGGGGAGACAAAAGGTTGTTGTTGCACTTGGTGTTTCAGATACTTTGTTTCTGCAGCTCTGCACTTCGTTGCACTTGCAACTTGAACGTTTAAACTGTGAATATGCTAAGATCGTGACCGGAATTTGACTGGCAATTGTCTTTTGGAAAGAACTTTTAGCGACAGGTTTCCCAAGAGTTTCATACAAAGTTGCGACCATTAAGAGGTGTCCGTCCAATTACTTAACTATAGGTTTAGCCTGCAAGCCTAATATAGCAATTTTTGAGTACACTCTTGAGTACGTTCTTGAACTATGATTATTTTAAACCGAAATAGATTTAACCTTTATGCATTTTTTTTGACCCATTTTTATTTACGTTTTGAGCTATACTTGACTTAGCTTGATAAACGATTTTATTAAGTTATTTTCTGTCTAGTTATTGGCTTTAAAATTGCCGAAATTGTATATTTCAAGAGTAAAGTACCAGCTATATCCGATGCCAGCTTACGATTTCCTATAAAAATTCAAATTGCAACTTGACACAGCAACGATCCGCGATCAACTGAAAGCCAAGGCAACAGCAACTCAGATCCAACTTGGCTAACTGCAGTTACCGTGAGTTGCAAACTGCCCTGTTGCATTTTCCTACTTCTAGACGAGACAGAGTTTTCCGATATATACGCTTAATCCAAACAATCCAACACATACTCCTCGCCAGTCATGAGCAATTTGCGGTGGGCCATTAGATTGCCAAATCAAGGTGGCCTATGAGAGGGGGCAGGGTAATATACCTTTGGAGGGCCTAGTGAATATGCAGATTATATAATCGAAAATGCAAGTGCAGAGACTGGAAGGGGATTTTATTTGCAGTGTTAAATTTTAATGGATAGAAAGAACAATGCAACGAGCTCAACAGATTTATTACGTGCTATGGGATGAGTAATGTTTAGCTTAACGAGTTTTCAATTGATACAGTTATATACCGGTTCTTCATCATCACGCCCAGGTTAATCCATGATTAAAATATAAACAATATTTTAAATATTTGTAGGAAATTATAAAAAAATAAATGAACATTTTAATGTGTAGCTTTGTAATTTAAAAAGAAACTATTTTTTATTCGCTAAAGGTAGCCTTTTTATAGCACCTAATATATATCTTTTATCTTATATTTTAACATCTTTTAAAAAAAGATACCTTGACAAAAAGAAGTTCAAGGTAAGAATTGTAAAATTGTTTTCTACATATTCCTTACATTTCCTCTACGCACATGATATCCCCGATTAATAACATTTTCTTAGCATACACTTAGGGATTTTATTTAGACTGCAACTTTGCTCCTAATTAATCGTAGAATAATGGTAAGATAGCAGAATTTATATATGTGCGTTCCTATGGACTGTGCTTTAAACTTCCAAACAAAATGTGGCTGGTTAAAATTTGTAGCAACTTTAATTTACATTGCGGACAACCTTTAAGTTCAACAATTCGGAGATTCGACACATGCCTTGTTTACTCCGAACTTCGTCACTCGTTCACTTTCGGCACTATGGGTGCTTACTAATTAAAATTCACTTTGACAATTACCGTAATTCTCGAGATACTAATTCCAGAATGTTGCACCATATAAAATATCTTTCGAATGGGCTCAGCTCAACTTTCGTTTGAAAAGAAGGTCGTTAAAATTTAGGGAAAATAATAAGTAAAAATTTTCACGTCTCGCCTAATTAGCGCAGCAGTCACAACAAAAACAAAGCCAGCTACTGGACGCTGTCAACAGCTGCAAGGCGGGTGGAAAATCTGAGGGGGTGGGTTTTTCCCAGGAAGTGCTGGGTTTTAATATTTGCGTCACGTCATTAAAAGTGTGACTTAATTGTGAGCGTTTCACAAGTGAAAAGTTAGAATTTACGACAGATTATCAAATCAAGTGTGAATGGGAAAGGAAAATCCGAGACGTTCACAATTTTTCCGGGCAGCATCCGCAGCTGTTTCCACTCCGGTGCCAATTTTCCTCAAGGTGTTGCCAAATCGATAAGCATCTGAAGAGCGGGCGGGGAAAATCGCACTTGAAAAACTCTTTGCTGAAAGAGGACTTGCCCGGTATCAATTTATTTTAACGTTCAGACATTTAAGCTTCTGAATTTTCCACTTTTCTCACTCTCTAACCCGATCATTTATTTCGTTTTGGCAATAAAATCGAATTTAAAATGATAGGAAATCTTATTGAAAATTCGTAGATAAGCTGTAGAAAGGGTTTTCCTTTGGGGCGGCGCGTGTCCGTTTCAAATTGTAGGCGGGGCATTCGGCATTTTCCAGTCATTTACATTTAATAGAAGCGCATGAAAAGATAAGCGTGTGTGTGTATAGTGTGTGAAATTTATAACAAATCAATAAAATGACAATAGGTGCAAACTTTATCGACACGCCACTGCGAAAATGGGGAGGGAATGAGGGGGATTTTTTTGCGAACGACGTTCTATTCACACTGTCTGAAAACGAAACTCCAGGGTGGTGGTTAAAAGGTGGCTGAAAGTCCGAACGAAAGTTTGCGATAAACAATTTTTCGCACGGAAGTGCAATTTAATGTGAAGTATCCATATAACCGTGTCCGCTTTCCTTTGCAAATGCGGAAATTATTCAGAGAAAGTTTCTAATACATTTGTTACCGCCACTCAATCGCTATGTTCTCTATTTTTTTCAAAGGTGCTATGAGTTTCAGGCGTTGTCTGAGCATTCAAGGATGAACTTTGCAGTTAGACAGCTAACAGAAATAATAGATGTTCAATAGGTTATATGTATATTCTTCTAGATTTCGAAAAACCCCCCATATTTGGCGCAATACTTTTCAAAGATAAGCAAATCATCACTATCACGCTTGACGACAATAAATGTTAATCACCAATTCGTTTAATCAGATGTCTGATCAGATTATCGTTATCAACTCAATAGTCTGCTTAATCCAATAACCATCGGAAAAAGTATCTCACGCACGAATTGAAGGCGCGAACATTGCGTGTCTTCTCATCGCCTTAAGTTTCAATTCCTTTCCTGAAAAGAAGTTATTCCCCCTGTTAGCCATTTAGTAACTTGTCTGCCTTACCCATCACCAACTTGCAGGTGTCTTTAATAGACAGTCCAAACTATTTATTGCCATGTCACGTGATCTATGAAGCTGACGCCAACCGAAGGTTGCCCCCAAGTTTCACCTGTGATTTAAGCCGCTTACTAAGACATTTTCGAGCCAGCCGCGTCTTCGTGCTCTTTCGAATAAATCGATTAACAAACAAAGTTGGAGCAGCCGTGCCCCACGGAATATGTGTGTTGTAGCTATTTCCGTGACAGTAATCAATTTATTTTTGGCAGTGCGCCGATTGCGTTTCCGCTCCAAGAACATGGACGAACCAGAAGTCTGATCCCCTGCAATTTTCCTACCTCTCGTCGCCGCTTTTCCCAAGTCCCTCCCCCTTTCAGCCAGCGAAAACTCTCTCTTGTCTGCTTCGGAAAACGTTTCATTTCGTTTTGGCTTTTGGCACAGCGATTTCCGCACAAATGTCGATAAATCATCAGAACGAAATAGTCAGAGGAAAAACTGGAGAAAGGGCGGTGCACAGAGAGAATTAATTAGAAATAATTCGAAATATATGTAGAGTCCTAAACTCAAAATGTACCTTAATATTGGAATTAATAAGGCATAGAGCTACTTAGAAAATATTTAAAAGAGAAATATTACTTTCAAGTTGTCAGTTTGTCATTTCCTTAATTCGAATTTTGGTTTCAGTTTGACATTCCATACCAATAAGATCGGGGTCTATACTTAGTTATTCCAAAAATGGATGGGCTTTAAATTTTGAAAACATTTTTTTCTCTGTTGACTTAGTAAGTTGAGCCTTTCTGGCTGTTGGCGTGATAGATAAGTTGACAGCCGCATTGAAGGGTTATCGTGGCTGTCTCTTAATCAATCTTCTTTCACTGCCGTCTTCATCTTCCTGGCAATTAATTAATTTGCAACAATGCTACGTACACGTGACCAGGACATGGCGTATTAAAGGAATTTTTTAAGGATATCGTGCGGATGCAGTGCCTCTCAAGCTAGTCCCTTTCTTTAAACACATTAGGGACAAGAGAGCGCCAAGATTACTGTCCATTTTGACGCAACGGGAGTCCTTTTAGGGTCAAGTGCTGGAATTGATGTTTCGTTTATGATTTATCGTCACTTACTGCCGCGTCATGGGCCATCCCCATTCCCATTCCCATTCTCAATCCCATCCCATCCCCTGCTAATGGTCGACATATTGCAAAAGCAGAAACAAAAACTAAATTAGACATAATAGCTGCTTGAGGGGGTGGCAAATAGGTTGTTTCAGATAAGTCGTCATGCTGTCATAATCATCACAAGACAGCATCCATCCATCGCCCATTTTTGCAACGCCCACAAGTAACCCCTGACCCCCCCCTCCTTCCCCCTCATTCAACAATCCTCCGCCTGCGATTTACTGATGTAATAACCATGTTTTCAGCTTGTAATGCGGCAGGGCCACAAGAACACATTCGGTGGGGGGTGGAAGTCAAGTTCCCAAGAAACGGGGGGTGCTGAAAGTAAGGGGGTTCTCGGGTCGAGGGTTGCCCTTTGTTCTGGGCGCTACTTTTGAATTGTTTTTGAAGTTAAATGTGTGATAATTTAATGACTGTCGACGCATCGCTCACAAGGACACACACAGTATCTGGGTGCCACCCACCCAGCCAGCGAGGAAAAGCAGCCACCCCTAGTTATATAACTCAATCCTCACTGAACGCCTAATTTAGTGGAATAATAAAAATGTTTTTGGGGCATAAAATCTGTGGCTGGCTATGATTTGTGCACTTCCGATGTAACAGATTGTCTTTTAATGCCTTCAATTCAGCCAACTGTGATATCCAGAAATCTCTGATCTAATAGGGTGGCACTTATGATATCTACATTTGTGGCTTTTTTGCCTGGCAACTAACTAGTCATCTTTGGTTGGATAACTATTTTCCAGCCTAACTAGTCAGCTGATTCGCCAGCATATGTTGTGTATATCCGATCTGAAACAAGTTCGTTGTTCACGTTGAAATTAACATGCCAGTCCAGTTATTTGCATAAATTACTGGTCTTGACCCCCGAGTGGTTTTCGTCTTTTTTCCCATAGTTGCAGGTACAGGTGGTGATATTTTATTTGCCCAAGAGATGGAGCTCCTTTCTACACTAATTAATTCACTTTGAGTTTTGATCTAAATAAAGTATATTAAACATTTCGGGGAAGTTTTATTCTAGGGTTGGTAAACTTGCTTTTGGCTTTGCTAAAATATGAATAGGAAGATTATAAACACATGGGCAAACGTAGAAATATGTCAGTTATATGCCTGAGTCAGTTAAGTTCCACTTTAACATAGGCATAGCATTATAAATATCTAGGTTGGGATATAAAGTATATATAAAACTAAACATCACCAAAACTAAGTATAACTAAGTATTCAGGTTTCTTAAAGAGACCATACAAACTTATTTTCTTCTATATTGCTAACTAAGCAACTTTTCTTGGAAGGGTTTTCCACCTATAATTTCTACCATAAGCTCTATGGTAGGGCCTAAGAAAACTAAAACTATACAGATTCGGGAGGCAAATTTCTTGAAGAGATCATAGTGAACAACTTTCGCTAGTTGGCAAACTTATCAACTTTCTTAAGAAGGCTTTTCCACATATCTTTTCCATCATGGAGCACACATGTGGGACCTAAGGAAACCAAAAGCCAATGAAGATTTATGCAAATCCCGGGCAGCGAATGTTAAAGCTTTTGATTCGACGCTAATGTAAAAATATGGCACCTGTGTGGAAAAAAACCGAATATCAAATGTGCAAAAATCGCACAGCCACATTTGCATATGACAAAGTGAGGCAGACGGCCGCAAACAATGAAAAATGACTGCGACGAATGCTCGCAGGCTTAGTTGGGGTAATTTAATTTGGCAAAATAAAAAAGTTGCAATAAATAAATTTCCCCGGCCCCAGCACGTGACTACTGCGATTTATGAAACTTAATTAATATGTGGAAATTTGTTCAAATTGAATTTATTGCATTTAAGTATGGTGACAAGCAATCGTCATCGTACGAGTAGTGGTATATCCCTCCTCCAATGCGGTCTCTCCAGCGACGACGTGCATCCACATCCCTATCCGTCTCCTAGCAGAAGTGCAGGTTATTGAACTGCTCCCGATTGTGGGTGACCATCTGATTGTATTTGAAGGCGGCCGACTGCTGGGAGCTGCTCTGAGCCGTGAGCCTGGTGTTCCGCAGGAAACTATCCGCCGGACTGCTCGAAACGGCGTACTTTCCGCCCAGACCCTCCACGGTCCGCATGGGACTCAGGTGCTTGGCGGGAATGGCCTTGCTGGGTGTGCGAGTTTGGTGAACCATTGTCAATGATTTCTTTCAAGTTTCAACAGGAGCTTGGGTGAGCTTGGACCACAGGGGGATTCAGGGCACGCTGGAGAGACGCGTGAGTACGGAGAATTCCAGACAATTGCCGCAGTTACTAGTGCGAGAGCCGCCTTTCTTGGAAGACAGGTGTTTAGATAGACTGCAAGCAAAGAATGGGGCACATTAGTTTATGGCAATGGAACGAGGGAACACGTTAAGCTCTACTAAAACGAATGCACTTCACATTTTGTAAGTGATATTTGTTGTCTTTAAAACTTTAACACGTTGAATTTGCTTCTCGTCTGCATTCTCACCTTATATTATTCAGCAACTTGGCTTTGGTGTCCGGTGTCTTCATTGACACATTTGTTTATGCACTTTGGGGAAAATATTTTTGAAAATCACTGATTAGGTATCGACTGCTAGGCCTTCGAACTTTAGTGTGTTGGCTTTCGAACCGATAGAGGGGCTTTTATATCAGAAAGCGTTGCGGACTTAGTGATATCATCACGAGTGGGGAGCGTGATCGAGATAAACTAGTTTTTGGGGGCTCTGATGCAAAATCGGAGGAGCAGACAGTAGACTTGTGCCAAATTTCTTGTTTACGCCAACGAGTGGTACGTCAATGGAAATCAAGTTTGCCACGCGGGCCTCCATTTGACAGTAAACATCTCTAATAGAATAAACAAACCCAAACACCAAACAAAGGTATAAGTAAACAAATTAGTAAGGGGAATTTTCTGGATCCATAATGTTTCAGGTGGTTTCCCAAGGATCTGTTGAGCATTCTTCTTGACTTGACGATATCTCGTATAGTGTTAAGGTATTCAGCACTCCTGTCTTTATATAGATTTTTGAAAACGCATTTTTGAGCTCCGGCACTCTTAAAAAAATACAACCTTTTTTATTTTCTTTGTCCAGTGTCTGGGCACGTTTTTTAATTATTGAACTGTGTGTCTGGCGCATTTGCATAATGCAGTCTGAACAAAATATTTGGCAGACATATCTGGCTATATATTATTCAAGTCAAATGCAGATTTTGACATTTAAAACGGCGAATTAGACGTTCAAAGTACAATATCCGATTTGCTGCTTTAGAATTCTTCTAACGGGTTTCTTTTTGGAATTACCGCTAGGAGAAGAGCGTAGAAGCTTGGGGGGTCCTGGATGTCATTAAACCTATGAAACTGTTTTTGTGGGATATTTACATTTAAATATTATCCGGAATCTACAAAATAATACTTGCAAGTATAACTAGTTTCTGAAGAATTCAAATGATGCATAATTATTTTCACTAACGGGGGAATCCTTAGGATTTTTTGTACAAGGTATTTCTATATTATCAGGCAATCTAAGAGATTAAAAATAAAACATTTTTAGATTTGAGATTCCATACAATATCTATTGTCTGGATATGAGCATAATTCAGATCGAATCTCTATATATCAACAAACAACAGATTAAAATACTATTAACCGGCAACAGGCTTTCGAGTTGTTTTCTTCATCAAATTGGCTGATGCAATGCAACCAAGACTTTTCATCAGCCATCGGTTCATGCATAATTCGTAATATCAATAGTGATCGGATGATATTGTTAATCATTATAGATGCATATATAGGCAGATACTCGAATGCATCGCCGTGCTACGGAATATCAGAATTTTAGAGACTACATACCATAGCAAAGGTCCTATTTGCGGAATTTTGGATGACGTGTCAAAAAACCGCCGGCCGGCAACTCTAAACATTTTTCGAGTCTTAATAATCATGTTTGTTGAGAGGAGACAAAGGAAAATACTACGTGATACATAGCAGGTTTTACTGGGGGTGTTTTATACCCTGGTAATACCGCTTATAAGAGAGGCTTCGCTTGGAAAAGCGTTTGAAGTTTCACAAAAATTATTATATTGCTTAAACCTAATGAAAAGGTTTGAATGACAAAAAGTACTATTACTTGTGCAAAACTTTAACACGATTATTAATAGTACATAGCAAATAACAGTTGATTTCAAGCATTTTGTTAAACCTAATAATATTCAGAAAATCTCTATATAGTAATATATAATTAAACAATACTTGTACCATGTGTCTCTATTGTTTTAAATGGTATCTTGTAGTCGATTCGTTGCTGGCCGCTGGAGTTGCTTGCAAAGGTTTCGTTTCGTTTTCGCGGATTAAACCAGTTGCTCTAGAGCTCTAATTTGCATTGTCGTCCGCTGGAACGGGTTAGCCTCAGACGGAGACCGAGTTTGAGGTCAACGGGGGGAGGGAGTGGTGCGGGGGCGGTGCGAGGGCGGTTTCTGGCGGCTTGGATATGGTGCAGCTGGCACAGCGACATTGACGCTACTTGCTGGTAGAACGGTGACGCAGTTGCTCCGCCAGACATTGCACTCGGATCGCCGGAGATCGTATCGCATCGGAACGGAACGGATTGGTTCGGCGTATTTAAACCAGTTGTGGAAGCCGCTGGAGGGTCAGTAGAAAGTCCAGAGCAGAGCAGATCGGTAACGAGCTGAACGGAGCGTGAGCTGTGAAATTTCCTTTCTTTTCCATCCAATGTGCAATTTGCAAAAGTTTTGTGTCAATGCCAAAAATTAGCCACACGGATTCCAAACAAAAATTGTTGAAGCAAGCAAGGTGGGTAAAAAACCAGACAGAGCCAGTTAAAATTATTGTACATAATTGTGAAAGCATTTGCAATGTCCAGTTAAAAAAAAAAAATTTATATGAATTGTTACTAATACAAATCCTTGCTTATTTAATTTGAATAGATTGGGCAAACATCTGTCATCGAAAAAAGGATCACGTACTGGAAACTCGGCCAACAACAAGGAACTTAAAGTACTCACCCTGTTGCAAACTGTACCGTGAACTTTGACTTCTCTACAAACGCATTGGAAGCGCAGCTTTGTGTAATCGGCAGAAAATTGTACCTATTCAAAAAGAAGGAAGCTATCTAGATCTAGAGACAAAATGGTCTACACCGAACGTACCGACAAGTGCCTGAGCAGCACCACAAAGGACAACCAGTCCACGAAGGGTCAGAACCACTCCAAGTCGAGCAGCGGCTCTGGATCGGGTTCGGGATCAGGATCGGGATCTTGGAGCAGTCAAGCATCGAGTGCTGACAAGTGGAAGTACAACAACATGGTGAAAACCGATCGCCAGCAATTCAATGGGATGCATTTCTCCTAAATGCTTTAGTAGATCCCATTGAAATGTTCCTCTAGGAATGTGGTGATCCTTGAGAAACGGGGAAGCTGGGGGCTGATAACGTTGTTATTTCTATTTGGTTCAGCAGGGCCGCTTTAGGTTAGTTTTGTAAGCCATTTTATAGACTTATTCATTGCTATGTGATAAAAGAAAAGAAATCATTAATCAATCAATTGGCTAAAAAATTAAATCAGAAGAAGATGCGCCAAAAAAATGAGATTTTTAATGGTGGTGAGAAAGTATCTCGGGAATCATAATTTCTAACTCAACCTTTAAACTTAAAGCCCAGAATGTTATTTCATTCATTTACCATTTGAGAGCCAACCCCAAATGCAATCACCTAACAATATTCATTGCCATTTGACCTTGCTGTTTGACTCGAATTGACTTGACTGATACCCAACGCATATTTTATTGTCTGCAGCATTTGCATGAATTGCGGCTATTAGCGTGATTAAGCCAACTTCTCTATTGGGCCATACGGACAACCCTCGATGAATCCGGACGGAGAGCACTTAATACGCATTAGACACGCTTATTTGACAGCCTCAA
This sequence comes from Drosophila melanogaster, assembly GCF_000001215.4. NCBI lineage: Eukaryota > Metazoa > Arthropoda > Insecta > Diptera > Drosophilidae > Drosophila > Drosophila melanogaster. The sequence continues at coordinate 18,809,690 of NT_033779.5, read as the reverse complement.
TCTGCCGAGCGATTCCTGCAATATTGATGATGTCTGGCCATCCCCTTTTCCTTTCGATTTCCCCCGCTCTTTCCATCTGTGACGCGTGTCCTTTGCCGACAACAAGTGTATCTCCCAGTGCAGCCGCAAGAGGACGACGTCCGGTTTTCGCTACGAGAATTCGTTCGACTGTATATTTCTGGAAAGTGCGAAATTTTTATAATTTTTCAATTGTATTGTTTGCCGGGCTGGGAAGCATTTATTTTGCAGCGGGAGTGAGAAGGATGCTGCGGTTGTCCTTCGGTCGTGACACACGACTGAGCAGGGGACTCAAGCTTCGCAGGACACGTGGCACTTGGCTATTAGAAAAAGCGATTTCCTTGACGGTGCTAATAGAATTCTCGCACTCTCCGCCAGTCCCATCCCGGCGTCAAAGAATAAATGTTGTGGCGTTTTCGGGTTTTCCTTTCCGGGAGCCAGCTGTCAATGTCCTTTACACGGAGAAAAGTTAAGAACACGATTTACAACTTATTTCAAATCATTTCGATTTTGAACTGCTATTATCAATTTTAAGTATATAAGTAAAAATATGGATATGCATTTCTATATCATTCAATATAAATTCACACACCATGATTTTTCTAAGTGAAACTCATCTAGTCGAGTCCTGCCACTCCCTTTGCCTCCGACTCAACCCATCTGCTTGGGCTTCTGTCTGTACTGGGCCTTGTAATTACTTTGTTTCCTAGCGCCAGGCGGTCCTCAGCACCCAAAAGATTCCTTGTCACTTTTGGTGTTGTGCGATGCAATTAAAACCGCTCCGCAGGTGTCCTTTGAACTTTGCTACGAATATAAACTGTGTCTCAGCCCGAGTTTGCTCACTGGTGTGGAATGTGTCAGTTGCAAGGCTTCCGAAACGGGACAACGCTCTCTGATTTATCAGACAGAAGCAATTATCACGTCATTATCAACGAAAACCCACAAAAATTGTGGGTGCTGTGATTTTTGTTTTAGTAATTGGTACTCGTGGAGTACATGGTCTAAATACGTTGTAATATAAATTTTTCATATAGGTTTTTATCTTCTACGCAGACTCTTTATATACAAAATCAGTACAATGTTGAATACATTTTTCACGAATGTTATACTGGACAAATATTTATCGCAATTTCTTCTCTTTTGAATTTCTAACAACCCGCGCGTGTTGGCCTTATCAAATCTTTGGCTTTATCAACTGAAAAGTGATTTCCGCTTAGAGACAACCCAGCACGACAGACCCCTAATTCCTTCCTCTAATGGCATATGTCACAATGGCACGTTGGGAAATTATGAATAATATCCGTAACTTCTGCCGAGGCACACCATACACGCCCCAAGTGCCGTGAAATATTCCCGAGCAGCTTGCGTTGAAAAAGTGGAAGAGGGCGGCCATGCCCACACTTCAACTGAGTCGCTGCCAACGCCTCCGAAATTTGTGAGTTTCAAACTGCCAGGCAAATTTGTTTTGGGGCGTGCCGTCAGATACAACTTCCGATGACATCCGACAGATGTTTTGCAGCCAACAGGATAACCACCGGATTGCCGAGTTTGCAGTACTTTGCCCCGGAGTTGCGCCCGCTTGCAAAACAATTGTCGGCACATTTCCCGTCGCGGATGTCTCCGCCAGCAGCAGTTGAAAATGTACAAATGCCCAAAGTCGATTCAGATGCGAATTACATTTGAATGTAGGTACTCGATGATAATGTACGGGCGTTGACATCTCGGCAAAGGTGTTTTGCCTTCCTGTTTGGCACATGACAATGTCATCGCCACATGGCAGACACACTGGATGTCGATGTCGAATCGCTGGCAAGGTGTGACGCATCTGAAATTGATTGCCCCGAGAATGGGAGAATCCAGGAGGATTTGCATGATATTCGATCAGAATCAGCTGGCTGAAGATGTGGGCAGATACAAAGTGGATAAGTGAATTGTAAAAAGGCACCCTAAATGTGTTGCCTTTAAAACACTTAAGATATTCTATACCCCTATCATATTCACATTTTCGACTTACAAACTTTGACATCAAATGTATATAATATATAAGCCCAGCTCTAGTCAATTAATTTCGTATCTTAAGTTTCCTCTCCGCTTTCAAAACGCAACCCTTTCTAATATATTCTCATCGAACTAGATTTTCTTCTGTCAATTGTAATCATCTCTATCAATCCCTGGATTTGCATGCATCATGTAAATTTCAGATATATCATATCACATAACCTCTTATAAACTTATGCAAATATTGATCTTGCGTAGAATATAATTTACAAAATATGCCAAACATTCGCCGTGACAAAAGGTGGCAATTACACAGAAAAACAGAGAAGCATGAACTCAATTCAATCGCAGAGGGAACATTTAAAGAATCCAAATCAAAAGCAACCACCTCGTTTGCCGTTTGCCCCCTCGTTTTCCATTGTTGCGGATACATTTTTCAGCCGCCATTCCTGATCGACAGCTGTCATGAATGACAATTGGATTGCAGAAACAAAGATTCTGAAGTTGCTGCCCCTGTTTCAGTGCTGCATCGCACTCGCATTCAGATTGAGATCCTATAAAATATGCAATAAAAATATGAGACCCCGTAATGATTGCCAGTATTTATAGATTCCGAACAGTTCTGCGGCTGCTGCGGCGAGGTCATCAAAACGAAAACAGCCAAATCGACATGAAAATTGAAACAATGGCAAGGCGAGTAGCATTCTGAAACCCCAGGGGCGTAGAGGGCAGGCAATTTCGTGGGGGGTGGGGCTCCACTCCACACTGGAGTGCTTCGAACTGGGCAGAATTGAACGAACGTGGAGTGGTTCTCAAGTAAAACGCAGAACTGCGGTTGCTTTTTTGTGGGTCGTCTCGGGATAATTTGAGAGTGGGACATTCTAAGGATGTGAGTTTCAGCCTGGGGAATTAGGGTATATACAAAAATACGGCAGATTTATTTTTATAAATTTTAGAAATATTTTAAAATTATTTTGTGGATCGATAGTTCGATCTTTTTTTAAAGATTTTACATTTTAGATCTGGTGCTTCAAAATATGGTTTTTGAATGTCCCAAATATCAAGAGTTTTTCTTCTTGCTAAGACTTGGAAGCTGATTTCCCAGGCCTCACTGGCCCAACTTCTTTCCCAGAGTGCTGCCCTTCAATAACCATATTTAGCATGTTTTCGTACGCACAGCCGCATGTGGGAAAGGTTCGGGGAGTGGGGTTTGCGAGGGCAGAGTGCAAATCCTTTAAATGCAATTATGGCCTGCGGCTCATGTGAGCTCAAGTGCGGAGAGGTCGTCACAAAACGCCAATGATATGCTCTCGAGTGTCTTTGTTGTGGCTTAAATACATAAGCAGGGTAACTCCCTCTTCTTTGTTGGCCCCCTCACACCACCCCCTTAACACCCCTTTTTCACCAGTTTCCTCCTGTTTTTACAGCCTGTCCAAAGAGAGCGCGCCAAAAAGTTGTGGCTGAGCTTTCCATTCGCCGCTCGCTGGTCGGGTGGTGCAGATGGGTGATGTACTTCCCTTTGCCAGTGTGCGTGCGTATCTGTGTGGTGGTAGCGGACTCGTGTGTGGCATATGCATCGCTCCACAATCGCATCATTTTGAGCAATTAAGTGTGTATTATCCGTCGCTGCGTCTGTCAAAGGGCCTTGAAAGCAACTTCAAAACCGAATCCAGTCGCGGCTCGCAGTTGCTCCTGTTCCTGTTCCGCCACCGGAAGTACATTGAATGTGCCAGTGTGTATGTGTGTGTATCGGTATATGCGGCACACAGCAAACAAATCAGTCTGCGAATTTCAAAGGTAAGTTATTTTGAGAGCAAACAAAATACCAATATTCTCTTCAAGCGATATATTGGAATTATTGTGTCTAACGAAGATCGTGTTTTATATTTTTTATAACTTTTCCTTAATTCATCTGTAATATATTTCTTTCAGTGATCTATGGCTTCCTACCTCTCGTCAAATCCGCGCTTTTCATGCGCAAATTGTGCATTTAAGTCCACAATGGCGAACCAACAAAAGCAAGGGAATGGGATGCGGAGTGCTCGTTATGTGGGATATGCGGAATATGCGATCTGGGATATAGGATACGTTGTGCACTCCTGTTGGGATGCAAGTCCCCCTTGTGTTGCCTACTTTCACTTTTGTTCGGTGCTCAACTAACTGAAGGCGGACGGGAGGCGTTTTGCTGTCAAGTCTACGAGTTGGGAACCTCCTGCAAAGATTGGTAGGGAATCCTGCTTTTAAAAATATATAAATTAAAAAACAGAAATCATAAAGCTGCCTTCCAGGAATATGTCGTTTTCATAGCTTCTCACTAGATTACTTACAAGAGTTTTTCATTACAATTCCGAGAAAGAAATATTGTTAAATGTTTTTTACTGGCCAGCAGAGTCCTTTTGGCCATTCCCCTACTCCCAGTTTTATTGCACTAGTCTGACATGAAACTTTTTCACCTTTCCACTCTCACTCTATTAAACATTTTTCATTCTCTTTATTGCCCTCTTGGGCTGTCACAAACAAGTGTGGCCAACTTCGGGCCACGCCCATATTAGCCCACACACGCCCACTTTCGCCACATTTTCCAGGGGTTTCCTTCGTGCTCCTCGGCAATGTCTTCTGGCCACGCTGGCCAATTTAAAATTCAATTTAATTTCAATTGATATTGGAAAATCTTTTGAGCACCTGCCCCACCCACTCCCTTTTGCCAAGTGAAAAACCTATCCACACGCAGCGGGGAAGCCCCATTACCAGGGTTTCCACAGTTTTTCGATTCCTTAGTGTGGCAAACTCACTCGGACTTTTGACTGTGCGGTTCCCATTTCGGCGACAAAAGGTGAGAAACCAAAAGCAATTACATCACAGATTTCTGTTCTTTTCACGAAAAGTTTGTTGATAATTGAAATAGGGCTTCATCCATCGTTAAGAACCAGACAGAATTCAAAGTGGGTGGCTGGACCCATAAATTATGCACAGGCCACGGAAGACAGCAACCTGAAGGGCAACAATAACAAAGTCCGGGAAATGCTAAGAACCCAAAAACCCAACCCTCACTAATTGCCCCAAGGCTGGTCCTCAAAATCTCCGGCAGCAGATTGTTTTCCTAGCAACGTCGTCGCCTTGGGCTGTGAAAGATTTCCTACACGTTTCGGCCATCTCATAAATAAAGGGAAAATTTCATTAAGACAAATTATTGTCTATCAATATGTTGCCACAAGAACATGAACAGTATGGGCAGGACATTGCTCATTTGCCGAACACCCCAGCCAGCTTGTATTTGTATGTTTACATAATAATATTTGCGGCTCATAATTGCATAAATTTTTAAAGCATAGCGCGTTCCAGGCTTGTGCAACCTGCAATCCCTCATTGTTCTGACCCCTGACCTCTGCTGCCATGTCCCGGGTTCAGTTTGGTTCGGTTCGGATTGGTTTGGTTGGATAATCTATACTCTATCTAAGGGCAATATGATCTCTCTATAAAACTGTGTAAATCAGAAATAGTAATAGTAAATTTGATTACTATTTAAATTAAGTCAATCTCAAAGGTTTTAATGATGCTTCTTACTTTCTACTGACTTTCAAATCATATTAACACAATAACAAAACTAAAGCCATTAAGATAAACTGAAATATAACTTACTTTTTAGTTTCAGCAAAATGTAAGATATATATAAAAAACATTGCACATTGAACAAATGTAACTTTAAACAGGGTATGTCCGTCATCGACTACCAACATCAGCTTCTCACTGGTTTGGCTTGGTTTCGGGTTAAATACGTAGAAATTAAATTAAATATGCCCGCGGTTAAGTGTCGTTGCAGGTTGCCCTTCCATAAACAAAGGGTTTGGGCGCAGGCCTAGGCTTTAAATCCAATTAAGATGATATCCGGGGGGAGTTTCCCAGGCAGGTGAGTGTGTACGCAAGTCACGTGCATGGAATGATCGAATATTGGGGCATTGGGCTTATAGATAACAAGGCTTATACCCCCAAGGAAAACTAGTTGTCTATCCAGTGATAACTTTTCCATTCCAAGTGAGAGTTCGCCCTTCCTACGCGACACTTGACTTCTTCCTAATTGTTATGACCGCATAAATTTCAATTTATTTCTTTCCAACTATGCGGTTGTCAAAGAGTTCATCGATTTTATCGGTTTCTTCTTCAAAGGAAGCTGCGCCAAGTCTTCATTTCGAGCTCTTGAGAAACTCGTCATCCGTCGGCTAGAACAAATCGAGTGTGAAATTCGATAAGTGGATGGCATTGTCTGAGAGCCAGACGAACCCAAACTGCCACTTGAAGTCGGGATTTTTGTTTACGAACAACCAAAATCGACAAATACGAAACTATTATGGGTGAATTGTGAATTACGCTCCACTTTATGTGACTTTTACGATGGCAATTCAAATTAGCTTCGTGTTACTCGAATGAAAATTGGTCTGTTAACTATTAATTCACTTTTGCTGTCCGCAGCAGTTTTTTTTTTTTTACTTCTAAAGAATTGCAATTCATCAAGAGATAGCTTCTCCTTAAAATCGAACATATTTTTGGCAATTAAAAATATGCATTATGCATATCTAGCGATATTTCCCTACCCGCCCAATTTCATCGTTCTATGCCCACTCCCGCTAAATGGAATGATTTACATGAAATTCCCATTTTCCCAGGGCCAACCACTTGACTTATGACTGCTCGACCACCACCGACTAAATCGCTACTAAGTATTATACTATATAGATTGTATGACCGTTCTACGCACACACAGAAACAGAAGGGTGCTTGGGAGTAGAGCACACACTAAAGACACTAAGCACGACAAAAAGACATTAAACACGACAACGAAATAAAAAAACATTGAAGTTCCTTATCAGCATTTCCGCTTTTCGTGACCAATGTCTTGGAGTGTGGACACACACACATACATATACCATTACCTGGGCCAGTGTGTATAATGGTATTATTTGCAGTGTAGCTGTGTGCGTTTTTCGGTGTATCAGTTTCGCACACTCCACGGATCTCAGTTGGCATGCAAAGGTTATAGAAATGGAAAAGTCGAAAGGCCGACGAGGTCGGTGGTCGTTTTTCCTTATTTCGACCACCAGCCCCCTCCCATCGGTTAGTCTTAATTTCTGGACATGCTCTTGGCCACACTGGTTATCCTCCATTATTCATAAATATGCAAATGCCAGGGCGTAATAAATTCCAGATGCATGGCCAACGGCTGCGGGTCAATTTCGAGCTCACGCTCATGGGCTTTACCTTCGCACCGAAAGAAATCCCTACAATATAGTTTAAGTTTTTGGAGCTAAGATAAAACCATTAGATATTAGAGATTCTATAAAAAAAGCCAGTAGTACGAGTGAGGATCTTTAATCTAATAAGTATAACATATTATTTATCAAATTATTACTATCTACTTTATTTTAGTTATAATAAGCAAAGAAAATAAAGCAGCAATTGGGATTTATTCCACTAGTGATTGATGAATTTTTCGCTGTGCAGCCTTGCTAGCAATTTGGGCTGCAAGTGGCTGAGTGGGTAGTGTGGTTCACTGGCTGCGTGGTTTTAGTTGAGCGGTTGGGTGGTGCTCGGCCTGTTTAGCACTCAATCTGAGGCGGCTCCTCCGGACCGCTGGCATATGCCACATTACCTCCGCAGCAAATTAAATGGTCTCGCAGTTGACCCAGCTCAGCTCAGCTCAGTTCTGTTCAGTTCCGTTCTTGGATTCTCGTTAGGGGCGGTTGCATGTGGTGGGCGGTGCCCGTTCACACACACTCGCTGCCTTTGTGTGTAATCTGTGGAAACCACACACATGCACACGCCGCAGGACAGAAGTCGGAGGACAAAAGTCCAGGAGAGATATGCCACAATCTGAGATGCGGGCGTGACTCACGACGAGTGGGAAATGCAATTGAAATGTTCAACGATTTCCATGGGTGATTATGTGAAGATCATTAGGCGAAGATCAGTCAACTTATGCTACAACATATGATTCAGCGTTGAAAAGGCAATTTGAAAATGAAGAGATCTGCTGACAACTAATTCCATTTAATGTATCAGTTATTTACTAAACATATACAAATTAAGAACTAACATTTTGTTATTTTTAAGCATCACATAATTTAAAGAAACATTACTATTCTCTTTGTATACAATTTGCTCTCACGACTAGCTCACGACTTCACATCTTGCATCTTTCTGGTCCTGGGAAATAGTTTGTAAACGGGGCTTCTCAGGATGATTGTTCCCGCCTGGTCTTGGATTTAAAACAACATAAATCATGAAATTTTTTTTGCACTAGCGAAGGGAAAACCCAGGTCCTGCGAAGCACCCCCAAGGCCCCCAGTCGCTCCTGTGGATAATGCGCACAATCGCAGCCAGGACACGAAATCGGAAGGAAAGGAAGTCCTAATGTGTGGGGAGGCAGTCAGTCAAGATGGGGGGAATCAAAGGGACGAATGTCCGGAACGAGAACTGTTTGCGCAGCACAAAAATGAGTTTTCTTTTCGTGTCCTGCCAGTTGGACCTTTGTGAGGATGGCAGGACACAGGCATCGCCATCGTTACTTCTTGGGGACTTGAGCTCGAGTTTGGCTGGGCAAACAAGCGTATAAATTGAGTTATAATTTGTTCAGCTCCGGATGTTGGCTTCTCCGTTATTTAAATGAATCCTCCTGATTTCCTGATAAGTCCTCAGACATGTGGCAATTGGTTGTTATCCTTTCTGGTCGCCTGACTCTTGATTTTCGGGTCCTGGATTTCCCTCAGCCGCAATCATTTCAGGCATATTTGCTACGGACATCAAGGGTTCTACAGCGGCAAAAGGGCGAGGAACTATGATTGGTTTGGAGGCAATTGGACATAGTTGTAACTTCTTGAAGGAGGAAGAATAATCGGATGTGTGGTTGGTCTTTCCTACGGATTTCGTGTTGGGTCCTTAATTTCAGGGCACTTGAGAATTCAAAGGAAAGGAACTAAGTTTGATAATTGTACTTAACAAGCTCTGGTTTTGAATCCACCATTTCCTCTAATTACCTTACCAGATTTTCGAGCTCCAGGGTTTCGTTTTAGCCACCTACAATGTAGCGAAATTTCCTTTATGGCTTTACTTGATTGTTTGAGAAAATATTGTTTTTAAGAATTAAGGCAGGCAGAACTAATACATTTTAATTAAGCCAATTTACGAGGAGAACGAGAAAGAGAGAGAGTCAGCCAACCTTTATCAGTGGGGAGAAGACCACTCAAAACGGTTGACACCCCCATAATAAAAATGCGTACAATAAAGTTGTGATTTCTTTTCGAGAATTTTCATTTGTACTTTTATTTTCATATACCTTTCTCACGTTATTTTTTTCGCATTCTTCATGCTTGAAATGGCAAAATGGCAGTTTACGCTCGGTTCACATTTTGTCCTGTTGCTGGCAGAAAATCCAGCCCCATTTCCCATTCTCCATGGCTTGCCACATTGAGTGGCACTCTCGAGCATGTCTTTACATCTCTTTACGCTTGGCTATGGCCGCCAAATGGGGGCTGGGGATTAAAAAGCCGGTTGAAAGCAAGGGGATGGGGAAATTGTGGGGAAAATGGCGGACTCAGATATATTACTTTGAATATAAATACATCATACCGCTATCATCGAGTGCTCAACACATGTTGTGGTCTCTGATTTATGTTGCAATTCAATTGCTTTATGTTGTCGATAAAATTCAGAAAATTCCGAACGAGATAAAGCCAGACGAAGAGCAGACTCCGTGGAACCCTTCCAACTCGGCACACATTGTATCTTTCATGTTGTGGTTGCCTTGCGTATTTTTAGACATTTATCAGCAATCCAAACAGGGTCGATTCCGAAGTGCCCACAACAAACAAACAACTTAACATCTCAAACTGCGGTTTGTCTGCCCTGCCATTCAGATCAGTCCGATTCCCTGTATTTGTAGTTGTATCTGTATTTGTATCTTTTCTTATGCACCCGCATGGATCTTTAGGATAGCGTCTGAAAATCGATCTGCAAGTCGCAGCACAGTGCGCAAAAATGCGAAAAAGTCACGTAGTCAGCGAAACAGACAACCCATATAGACAACGATTTACGAGAATATATCGGAGCAGGAGCGAAAAGGGAACGGAGCAGGTTCCGAGGGTTGGGAGGTGCACGTGGCATTGATCTGAACGAGTAGGTGGGTGCCTAAGCCCAAGAATGAGTCCACTTTCAGATGCACCGAAAGAACTTAGTGTATAAACTACCATACAAGAAGTTGGTGAATAAAATGAAACCCAAAAACAAGGGTCAGAAAACGTTCATCACAAATGCACAATATATTGTAGGTTGTACAGAATTTATACATGATAGATTTTAAGATATTTGGATGAAATATAAGGCCCGAATTATCGGCCAGTGTAGGCTTAGTACCAAATGGGCAATTAAAGTGTCACAAGTTCGGGACATGCAATATTTCATGACGCAATGCCTAAGATTATGAATATAAATGCAAATTAGTCTTGGGCTCACCCCAGCTCTTCCCCCTCCATTCTTCCTTTCTTCCCTCCAACCCAACCCAACTTCCGCACCCTTCCCGATTTTCCTCAGGTGGGTTGCTTCCACCTGTCTGTTGTGGTCAGCGGTTAGAGAGGGATAAAAAGAGGCCTCGAGGGGTTAGTTAGAAAGCGGGAGCGTGACAATCATTAAAAGTCAACCGACGACGACGACGACAACGTTGAAACGTCCGACGTTGAACAATCACTGAAAATGACTAACGGTAACCACGATAGCTCACATCCGGACCAAAAGTCCTGGCCTGAATATACACACACATACCGAAAAAGGAAAAAGGCGGCCAAGAAAAGCTTTTGGGCCCGTGCACGTTGAAAGAAAATTACGCTCTTATCTCGCTTCCTGTCGTGACACAATTTTCTATCATAGAAGCCACTCGAGGACTCGACTTGATGTTGTGCCTTTGGCCGCCTTTGTTTTGTTCTTGCTGTTGTTGCTTTTGGCCAGGTCAAATACATAAAGTTATTATTGCTTTTACCATTTGGGTGGGTGGGGTGTCGGGGTCAGAAGTAATGATAAATGTGCCACGCTCACGTTTTCCAACTTGAAGTTTGGCTTTTGCACAGGAACCAACGTCATAATTTAGCTACCCACCGATTTTCGAATAAGTGTCATATAAGTTGATCGGTATACAGAAATTCAGATGCTGGTATTCTTTGACTACTCAATGAAGCCAACTATAACTAATTTACGAAACGAAACATAACTGATTTAAACTAATTTATAGATAGGTAAGTACACAATACTTCAAGAAATGAAATTTGAAAAGTCTGCCCACTTTCCCTTACGTCAGGTGTTGCTTTAACTTCTCGTAAGCAATTTCAAATCTCACATTCCCATCATACCATAACTCAAGCCTCAGGCGACTAAAATCCAAGTTTCTAGCAGTTTACCATACCCAGATCTTAACCCACAAACTTTGTTTTCGTAAGCCCGAAGTAATGGCCATTTAATGCATAATTTGACTGGCTAAGCACATGCAAGGGAAAGTAAAGGACTCAGATTAACAGGAGCCGCACTAACAAGCTGGCATTTTCTATGAATTTCATAAATACTAATTAAGTGGGTCGTTCTGCCGCTCGCCAAATGGTCCAAAGACCTCGACTATCTCGCTTGCACCCTCTGTCTCCCAAACGTAATGAGATGAAAATCGAAAAAGTCCAGCGTACGTGACAAATTGAAAAAAAGCGCATCAGTGGAGCGAAGTTAACTGGTGAGACCTGTGTGGAATCAACCATACAATATTGGACAGCGACGACAACCACGACGCTTTTCTGATTTCTGATGACTTGACCAGCAGCAACAGCGACAACAACAACGACGGCTACTGTGACTGACTTTTACGAGTACCGAGTAGTAAAATAAAAAACAAAACCAACCAATATCTCAGAAAGTCACCCGAACGATTTGGAGGCGGTAAGTGGAGCTCGGTGTTACGCGTTCTGTAATTCTATCTAGACACGTGAAATGAGTTATCAACGATCCACAGTGGGGCAAATAGAGTTCGTAAGAATGAAAAAAAAGAGGTGTAGTATGGTTGAAAAATAGGTAGCTAGCTAAATGGTTAAAGTTCTCTGTGAAATGTTTCTTTAAAATGTTGTCGTAACTTAATGTAGTTCGGTACTTCAGATAAATTATGACAAAATTTAAATAAATTTACAAGATACAGGAAAATAAAAAAAAAAATTCCTCCTTAAACTTTTTTTTGATTTTATACCACTGTCGCACTTCAGAATCAGTCTCTGTAAACGTAGAATCTGCACATGACTTAAACTGATTACCATGACGCAGATCACAAAAATGTCTTTAGTACCACACTTTTCGCCGTTGTTGCATGTAACTGAAAAGGGAATGTTGTCAACCATCGGTCCAAGTCCAATTACGGCTTTTACAGATGGATGCTGTGGTCAGGTCTGTCCTTCGTTGCCATCGCCCTTCGTTGATTTTGGCCCCCACTTGCCTGCCCTTTTCTCTTCTTGGGGCAACCCCGCAGCCATGGCTCATAACTTTTTCAGTTAATGAAGACATAAAACTCAGTGCCGCGGCTGCAACGGCAGCTGAAGGCAATAAACACAGCAGCAACATCAACAACAGCAGCAACAACCAGGAGTTGCCTCTTTTTTGCGGCAGGGTTCTTGTTTGTTTTGTATTTTTTTCGACTTTTGTTTATTTCTACAGTCACAAGAAAGTTGCGCTGCCGAGATATCGCCACTGAGTGATGAAGAGGAGTTATGGTCGGGTGGGGGTGTTTCGAAAAGGTGTTTAGCTCTGTGTCTGTGTGGATGTCTTGTTTCTACCTTCTTCGCTTTTACATATATACCTGTAATCGCCATTTTGTGTAAAGTTGCTGGTGCGCTGCAGCTGCGCCGCTGCTTCTGCCCACTGTCGCTATCAGCGCACATCAATGGACCAACGACAGTGTGGCGACACAATTTGGCGCACATTACGTATACGCAACGTGGGCCCAAGCGAAAGAGCAACGGCAACAGTTAAGCGAGCGGGATGGCCATACCTCATGAGATAGAGAGCGCTAAATGAGCAGCGACTGAGAGATATGATAACAGCAGCAGCAAAAGCAGCAACAACCGCAGCAGCAGCAGCAGCGACACGGCAGCAGCTTTGGCAGAGGCCACGCCCCCAATTGTCTGTTTCCTTGAGAGATATCTTTATGTATGTACGAGCATATGTTGCTGCCACAGTCAAGGACCTCTTGGAGGGCCTTTGTCCTTGGCTGGTAACCTCTTAACACACTTCATTAATCAAATGCCAGCAGCAACGAGAGAGCGCAACAAGCTACCGCTGCTCTGGCTCTTGCTCTCTTTTTTCCAAAGCTCCACCCCATATTAGAGCGCAAACGCGGCAAAAAGACTGGGGATGGGAGCGAGAGAGAGTGCTGCTGCTGCCGCGTCGATGCGACGCCAAAGTTTTCGCCGCTCAGTCGAAAGCGAGCGATGACAGACGAATGACAGTCGCTCTCTGGTTTCCCATCCCGCTCCTTCCCCACCCCCTCATACCTTTCCCCAAGCAGAGAGAGAGATAATGACAGAGAGATAAGGGAGACGACAGCGAAATGGCGACAACAACACCAACAACTCCATTCAATGCCCGCCAGTCAGAAACAAGCGTTTGGCTGTATTAGTGCGCGTGTGTGGGAATGTGTGTGTGTGCCCGTGTGTGAGTGGGTGGGTGGGTGTAAAAGCCTGCTGCCCGATTACCTCATACTGAAAACTGCATCTCCCACTATATACGAAATAAATGTTTATGTGTTTGTATGCACCCGATGTGTGTTTGTAATTTTCTGATAATTAAAAGTGCGCTGAAATTATTTCGTTTCGCCACTGGACACTCACTTCCATTTCTCCGCGTCCTGCTACGAAATTAATGAAAAACTCGCCACTGGGATAATGAAAAGGCTTCCCAAAAAACTTTTCCCTTATTTTATTAGTAAGCCTGCTGGGGGATATTAAAAATTAATGGACAATTATGAATGGTAATTGCTTATAGTTATAAAAAAATCTTTAAAAATATAATGGAGGGACTGCACTTTTATGTAGAGTAAATTACGATCAGTGTAAAATCAATTAAGCTTCATAACCTTAAGAACTCAAATCAAACCATACAAAATTTATTTCTTTACCTAATTCATTTACTTACTACTAATTCGTTTATTTATTTACTATTTAATACAACCACAACTTAATACTTACTTCTAATTCATTTATTTATTTACTACTTAATACTTACTTCTAACTCATTTACTACTGTATTTACTACTTAATACAACTACGAACTAACTTTGATTAACTGCGTGTAACTATACGTTAAAAAACATTTATTTCACAAAACAAAATATAAATGAGTAGTTCACTATTAATTACGCACTAGCCGTACTTACAATTGCATAATAGTTACTACTAACAACTTCAAGTCGATAAGAAATGTATTACTTACATGACTTAAGTGCGTCTTTAAGCATCCATGGGAACCAGAAGTTATCTCTGAGTGGGGCTCCCCTATATGAATACTACGCTAATGTCTTGTGATATAAACTCATCCGGTGGATGATTTAATTTCCTCGCGCCGTGCCCTATTGTACACTTTATAAAGCCAGATGATATAATGCATTCCTTGAGGCTTTTTCCGCCCCGCAAGTGGGCGACATTGAAATATTGTAATCGGCTAAGATCCCAACAAAGTTCTGCCGTCCAGTGGGCATGTACTTTGTAAATTTATATTTGTTTGCCAAGATCAAGTTCAGTGTAAAAATAGCACAACGGACCTATTTTCCTCAGCAAACCCTTCCCACCTCGCCCGGAAAAGCCCAACACTTGGCGCCCCAAATGACGTACAAAGAGTTAGATAAACAGCCATGAAAATTGCAATTATTAATAAGGCGCAGCGCATTTGGATGCCAAGATCCGTTTGGGCCAATTATACGTTCCATAAATCTGACCCAAACTGAACAGCAGCAACAACCGTTAAAGATTTGGACTTTGGCGAACAATCTTCGCATACGTTTACGAGATGGAACAAAAACAAATGTTTTTCCCTCGGCTGACTTACTTTTATTATGGCTTTGCCACCCACCCGATCTGCCTATTTGCCTCTCACTCTGCCTCTTCTTCTTCTGCTTGGTGGCCTCCTCTCTCTCTCTTTCTTCTCGAGTAACGCCCTCTCTTTCGTTGGGGCCTGCTTGCCTCTCGCTTGGCAATAAGGAAAAAATGCCAGCAATGCGCTGGAATTGGAACGCAGCTAAAGCCAGAAATATTATTATCCAGACTGGGCGAGGGGCTCTGCGGATGGGGGATATCAAAGGGGGTGGCTCCCTCCTAGCATGAATAATTAATGCAAGCAAAATATTGATTGCATGTACTTGAAATGAGTTCCAGACGACGACGTCAGACGTCGGACAATGTCGGTCCCATATGACAAACGACTGACACGCGGACTGAGCAGGCGACAAATCTACACCACCCACCCACTACCAGCCTAACCCCCAACCACCCACAAACCTCCTGTGACAGCACACTCACCCCTTCCCCCTTTGTGGTGCCTTTTGCCTGCCCATTGGCCAGAGGGTGGTCTTTTTTTCGTGGGGAGCACCAGTGGGTGTTGCATAAATTTCCTCAGTGGGTGAGAAAAGCGACAGAGCGGGGTCCTGTAACGGCTAAAAGGGGCTAACTTAAGGACTTAGGCCTGAATCCCACTTGGCATGTGCACGGCCTGTTGGGCTTTAATAACAGCCATATAGATAGATGGCCAAGATAGCCGGTTAGCCAAGCCTTTCACAGCGAATTCGGATTAAGTTGGCTTGCACAGATAAACAATTTTTGGAAATCATCGAGTAAAAGTAATTCAAATAATTAAGATAGCTAAAGGTAAAACAAAACCTTTCAGGCCAGATTTTATGTCAAAACCTTTAAAAAACTTTGTCAAGTTAATGCAATTTTTATTCGCCAGATTTCTTTGATAAAATTTAATGCAGTCTTAATGAAAATGTGATTATTTAGGAAATGTAAATTATAATTCACAAATGTTACCTTTAAAAGTTGTAAACTAATCTATATCTCAGCCCCATTATATATCTCGACAGGTACGATTCCCTGAATCAATTGCAGCCAATGAGGGTGCCACCCAGCCCCCACTCCACTCGGCCAGCTAGAAGCCCATTGGATGGGTAATTGTGAAGGACTCATTTGGAGGGACGGGGTGCCTTGTGTCTCTCTTGGGTGGGTTGGGGAATCTTGCGTGACTTCATTTGCATGAATTACGTTGCGTTTTTCGTGCCCAGTCGTTAGTGTCCTTTGGCTGCCCGCACTCACACACACGCAGAACGAACCAAGCCATCAAAACAACCCAAGCCACCCAAGCCACCGAAGCACCAGAAACCCCAGAAACACCTGAAATCACCACTGGCGCGGTGAGCACGTGCCTGTGTGGTTGGTTGGTGGTGCGACGAAGTTTCGGGAGCTCCACCCGTTCCTTCATAATTGCCGCCGCGATAGTCAGTCTCCTTTTTTCCTTGCCTTTGGCGGCTCGTTGTGTTTTTTTCTGCTTCTTGGTATGGAAAATAGCAAATGGGAGAGGTGGAAAAGCTGGGTGGAGTGGAAAATGAAACTATAGCGCATAGACGAAATAGTCGGCGTTCTCTGCTCCGCTCAGCTTATTTTCCGTTTTCAGTTTTCCGCTTCTGTTCTCCGTTTTCTGCCTCGAGTTCCGTCGTCAGTCGCTTTCGAGGAGCTTTGTGGGGCAGGTGTGTTCAGGTGGTTTTTGCTCTCCAAGCTCCACCGGTTCCAGCTCCAGTTCCATTTCGCATTTTGCATTTTGGATTTCGCATTTCCCAACTGTGTGTGCCTTAAACTGTTTTTTCATCAACAACAACAACAGAAACGTCGTCGTTTTTTCCGTCGGTTTTATTGGGTTTTTCTCGATACTTTTCCACTACCCACTCAGACTTTTTTGCGAGACGCGTGTGCAACAGGAAAAGCAGGACGAAAACAAAAAAAAAGACAGACACATCGGCTAGATTTTTGCTAGCCTAGCCACAAATTTGCAAACACCACCCCTCGGGATTCCTATGCAAATGCAGTTGTGTCGGTTGTCCACCCCGGAAAAACTTGTGTTCTTGAATTGCAAAAGTGATTTTTAATTGTTTTGACTTCTTGGCTTAAAGAGTGAGATAGAGTTGAGGGAAGCGAGAAAAAACAAAGCTGAGTATGTCAATGCCATTGGCCCAAGTGCGCGTGCATTGCTAAAGGATTTTCCCTCAGTCTTTGATTTCTCTGGACTACGGATATTAACAAAGTCTAGTTTAATGACGTCACTGCTGGAGATTATCATGCGATCGAAAGCGATTGCCAGGAAATTTAATCAGGGTGAGTAAGTAGTTCAGATGAAAGAATTCTTCAATTTACATTCGCGATGCTCCACATGAGTGGCAGTAGGTCTAACTCATGCATTCATTCAACACCAAGAGAATTATATGAAATGTTATATGCGTCAGATAATATAAGATTACTTATTTACTTGCGACTTGATTAAAATTGAAATGAATCTGAAACAAGACTAACACATGAGTAATTGTTTTTTCCCATTAATATTTCAACAGCTTCAAAAAAATTATCCCAAGGAGACCCATAAGGAACCATAAAATATACATCATTTCATAAAGTCATGCATAGTGTCGTATGAATATGAATAGGCTCAGTTCGGACATGTTCTTATTATTTTTGATAAAAGCGTCGAGTTATTTTTGATATTACTCCTTGAAGAATACAATTATCACATAATTTAATTATACCCGTTACTCGTAGAGTTTAAGGGTATACTAGATTCGTTTCACCAGTATTTAACAGGTTGAAGGACGCGTTTTCGACCATATAAAGTATATATGTACACATATTCTATATTAGGACCAATAGCCGAGTGGATCTGACTATGTATGTCCATCTGTCCGTCCGTCCGTCCGTCCGTATGAGAGATTCCTAAGAACTATACAAGCTAGAATGTTGAGATTGAGCCAGAACAATCCACCCAAAACTGCTACACGCACAGTTTTGAAAAGGTTTTCATTTTCGTACTACTTTATCAGTTTTGTAAATTTTTATCGATTTGTTAAATTAAACTTTTTGTCATGCCCAAAACATTAAACACTTTTTTATTTTTGTCAGAAAAATATATAAATTTCTCGTTCGCTTTTCCACTAACGGGTAACGGGTATCTGATAGTCGGGGATCTCAACTATGACGTTCTCTCTTGTTTTATGTTGCGATTGAGTAATCATTTGTAAGACTCAGAAATATCAGAATATTATCAACCCTTTGGGGAACATAAAAGGAGAAGTATGGAATGGATTTAAAGCAATCCCCAGAGAGTGGGAATTCCGTCACAGAATAAGACGTGGAATCAAAATTTTCTGAAATATTTTGACTTGCGGTTCCGTTCTTGCCCTCAAATAATCTGAGATTATATCCATGACAACAACATCAATGTACAGCTCGTGGCATTTATCCGCTTCCTCCTGAGCTATGGATAAGAAGATTTTTAGAAACGGGAAATATCGCAGACATGAATTAGTTCAAAGCCATGCTAATGTCTCGCTCGTTAACTATAATCTTTTGCCCTTGAAACCAAAAAAAAAATTACGCTGTTTTGGAGATCTACGCAGATTGTGAATACTTTCAAAAGTATTTAGTAGCTGATATAAATATTTAAAGAGAATCGGATCTCTCCTTGACCCTTCCTGGAAAACGTTTGATTAGCCAATTGTCGTTTAATGTCTGACGTATTTCCTAATGCAGTTTTTTATATCGCATATCGTTTCCGTTTTATTAATAGACTGATTCAAACAAAGTCGATTAAATTCCTGACGCGATACAAAGTTTCTGATTTGAGCTTATTTTTCTACATCTGTTATGTTTTAAAGTTTTTTTTTTCATCATAAATTATAAAATACTTAGATAAGGTTAAATGCTCGTTAAAGATATATGGTAAAATCTCATCCGAATTGCTGATGGATTTTTCGTTCGGATTACGATTGAAAACCTTGAAGGCAGTTTCCGAAAATGTAAATCGAAATTCTAACATTTTTGTGGAATTCTTACAATCTGTTGAACAGATGGACTTACCCCCACAAATGTCCCCAAAAAGCACCAAAACATGCGATAATCTACAATCGATAGCCAAAAGTTTCGGGCAATCGTGACCATCATCATAGCACTATCACCACCATCATCATCGGACCGCCTTCAATCCTCGATCGGCTACTCAGTGAGTTGTGCCGACTCAGGTGGATGGTAAAATCCTTATCGGCGCCGAGTATCAGCACTTTTACGACCTGTGAATCGATTGTATTAAGAGCTATTAAAATATTTTCTAAAACCTGCTATCATATCATTCAATTAGGCAAGAAACGGCTATATATAGGATCATAAAACATAACATTCGGTGTCGCCTGATAATGGAAGACTCAAACACCAATCACTTGTGCCGTGGTTCTTTTTCAACACATTAAGGTGTCATAAATACATCAAAATAAAAGTGTCGCCCACGGAGAATTTACAGCTTGCGGGCAGATAATGGGAGAAGACCCGAATTGGGCGTCTTAAATTCGGCTGTAACTTGGTCAGATCGCCGGTGCTAGATACAATTCGCAGTAGACAAGTTCTCTTTCGACCGAAAGTTTGTTTCGCTCGTGCAGAGATAAACGCCAGATAAGCGTTGGGATCAAGATTATGCGGCTAGTGGTGGAGTACTGGGTTATCAGTGGGACACGCTTTATGGTCGGTGCTATTGGATACTCTCATAAAGCAGTAATTTATGAAGTTCCCCCAGCGCTACTTGACTTTTGTTTTCATCTTTTCCATTGGGCGAGGTGCCATCGTCTTTCTGCCAAAAGTGGGTTAACCCATTTTCTGCTAAGTGCTTTACACTTTAACCTTTTATTGATAGGCAAAGAATACATTTGAATATTTAAGCGGAAAACTTTATATAAAATAATAATCCACTGGTTACTAAACAGTTATCAACGTATTTGTATTGGGTTATTGCATAATGCATATATTATCCATTTTGATAGCTGCTTTTATTATAGGTACACAATTTGAAACGGTACTATCCCGATGAATTTTTGAATTTAATGCATTTAATTGTAAATTAAACCAAGAAAATCGACTTCGAGCTACCGGTGAAATTTGGGTTAAGCACACATGGAAATCGCTCCACTAAAAAAAAAAAAAGAGAGAATCTATGTATGTTCGTATTTCCTGATGATATCATCTATCAGAGCGCACGTTTCACTACGGTTTTATTGTGCACTTGTGCGTTCTTAGCTCTCCTTCAACGCTTCTATATTTTTTTTTTTTTTGGATTGCGTTGCTTCATCGCAGAAGAACGGAAAATATCATCGGGAGTGGGGCATTAGGCGGGTTAAGGGGCGGGGGATATGGCGCATGCATCGCACCTGATATTTTTATGGATTTACAACACCCGAATTATTCTTCCAATTTCGACAATTTATTGCCGAATACACACTTTTGACATTTATTTGCTCGTTTCAATTCCCAACGATTCGATTCGATTCAACTCGACTCTATTCGGTTTCGGACTTCACAAAGTTCGACGTTTTACTGTCCGAAAGCAAAAGTGTTTCTTGTCGCCTCGATTGCACACAGACCAACCTTGTTGTCTAGATAGAAACAGTCGATGATAGGCCTGGACAGACCCTGCGTATACGTTATATGGCCGAAGACAAGGGGTTCCAAGCGAGGCGTAGTTTAGTATTTTGTGCCGGAAAGACGGTTGCTACATATATGGATAAAATGCTGTATAGCTGGATATATAATATATATTTAAAGGGTATCTAGTCTTTGGGATAATCCATCTCACTAAATAATATTATAGGAAATAAACATACACTTGGTCAAAACACTTTTCATTACTTGATAGCTCTATTTCTCAAGCAAAGATACTTTTCCTAGTGTCCAGTTTATCTGAACGACCCAGTCCCAGTATTGTCTTTTGTTTACGACATTACATCAAGGTTTTTGTTGCAGATAAATAACTCTGGACTATGCCACAAGATATTTATTTAGATGACGAATTAAATGGAAACCGAGTGGACAGTGCATGGGAATAATGATACCCCACACCAAGGGGTATGTGGGTATGGTATTTGAGCGGGCTTGGTTTTATCGGCGTAACTGTCAGTGTCTTGTCACTGGTCTATTGTTTATCAACGTGAACCGTCTCCTATAACGTTGTTTATGTTTTATGGAAGAAAAAAGCCTAGTGGTCAGTGAGGATAGTTCCGATATGCGGGAGGTACAGATACTACACTTTATAAATATAGTTTTCTAAAGAAAGCTAATACTTGGGGTAGGTGATACCCGTTAAATAAATTAAAATACGAAATATTTTGCAACTACCGTATAAGAACAGTAAGCTAATATGCACAATTCTAGAAGGGCTGCTTATTGAGAATATTAAGTATGGCACAACAGTCTAAGAAGCTATTATATTGTTGTCCCCTGATATTTCGCTTTCAAACAGTATTATTTATAGTACATTCCGTCAAAGTTCAATTAGGCTTAGATCATATTTATGCCATTATTGTAAACTAGTAATCAACTTTATAACGGCTCTGATAGACAGCTATAAAGATAGGGCCTATCGCGACGTTTTCCCACCATTCATTCATGTATCCAAGTTGGCTAACCACTAATCATATGAGTAACAGGTCCCTTCTCGCAGTGCATATTGTATTTCGCCGTTTTCCCTGCTCCATAAATTGCTTTCAAGTCATAGAATAGATAGTAAATAGTCTATAGATATCAGTCGCGGGGTGCATAGTACACATGCCTACAATGTGGGCCCCATCACAGATACTAACTACTAACTAAGAGAACTGAGAGTATATTATACTTTCGATCAAGTGCTCGGCGCGTTTGCTTGGGTACGATCCTCGAACACGAAGTGGCTTTTTTGATAAGGTTTTGCTGGCGCTGCTTTTTGGAGGTCTCTCCCGAATTCAGAATCACTTGTCGGTTTTCTTCTATTTTTAACGTTCTGTGAGCAGCTAGCAGCTCGCTCTTATTCCCCCGATTCTCACAAAAGTGCTTCGAATGCGCTTGCTTAGCGCCAACTTACGAGAAAGGCAATTAATTGTCGATCGGCCAGCTTCGGACTTAGTTTATGACAATCTCTGGTCCGCGGTGTGCGGTATTGCGTAGCGTCGGCAAAATGGAAAAAGATAGCCCTCGAGTTCGCTTGATAAATGAGAGGAAGCTGCACAGTCCCAAATAAATAGACTAACCAAAAAAAAAATATATAAAAATAGTGACGTTATTCTCACGCTAATTAAAAGTGTTGTGCAAAAAAAAAAATAAAAATAATTAAAAATTTGGCAAAATACATGAAAATCCCGAAGAAAGCCGCAAATAAAAAAGGGTTACATGTGAGTGACATTTTTCAATTAATTGTTCATCTTTTGAGGTCAGATCCCCAGTGTGTCTGATCACCGGTTGTACCTGAACCACCCTGCTGCAATCGAGATCCTGGCAGATGTGATTTTAGTGGAAAGTGTGCCAAGACAGGAAGCAGAGGGTATCTGCTCCTCTTCTACCATTTCCGTTGCACACTGCAAATTGCACTTGGGTAAACTCGATTCGAGGGCGCGTGCTGCAGGGATGGGTTCGAATCTTGATCCAGATTCCAGAGTTTGCAGCTTTGGCTGGTATTAAGTTACGATCTTCTTAGTTCACGCCTCCCTCTCCCCCTCCTCCTTCTGCACAGACGCGATCTTCAACGGCACTCGTAACGGTTTGACCTTGCCATAATTATAGTCCTGACCCCGCTCGTCTGTCTCGCGCATTTTGACTTGAGAACTTGCCCTGCTTCACTTTTTCCTTGGGGTCCTTTTCGGCAGAGAAGAGCGACTTCCGCTCCGCCTCGAAGGCAGAACAATGGAACAGCGGTCCTTGCAATAGCAATAGCAATCAGAATCAGAATCGGAATAGGCATCGGCATCGGCATCCGAACGGGAATCGCTATGGCAATAGCAGTGAGTCCTGTCCTGTCAATGAGACACACACACACACAGTTGAAGTTGCCAGGCTTACAGGATCAGCGCAGATTGATATACAAATTCGCACAGTGGAGGGTAAACTAACGTGATGGCATTTTGCAAATTATACATATAAGTAGTAAATAGCGAATAATATAAATATTAATAGCTAAAAATTATTCTTTATATACCCGAAATATGTTTAATTTGATGCTGAGAAAACATTGATTTAAACACACACTTCATTTATTTAAAAAAATTTACCTACAACTGAATTTTGCAATTTGTTTGCAATCGAACTAGTATTCTTTCCGCTATCGTAGACGTTCCACATCGAAGTCGGTACCACTCAACTCTTGTTTTATACCAAAAGAAGGGCATTCCTACACACTCGGTCCTCCACTCGAGATCCGAACAATGGTAGCGATATGTGGACCGAGACGACTTTTGATTCCGATTCCTTCAAGAACTTTATTTCCCTGCACTCCGCAGCTTGTAAAAGCCATTCACAAAAGCCGGGGCAAGTCCTTTGTCCTGGCTCAGACAGTCGGAGTCAAAGATCAGCCATCCAGCTGAGTTAATTACAGTCGACAGGACTTCCACAGAGACAAACCGGAGTCACTGACTCTGAATGGAACTCGCTTGGAGTCCTTTTTGCCAGAAAGGAAGTGTCCCAGCCTCGGGATATTCAGTCGATCTGAAAAGCATATTTCGCTTCATTTTTGGCGCGTTAAAATTTGAATTTCAGCTGCAATTTTAAGCTTTCTTTAGTGGTAGTGAAGTGTCCACGTCTTTGCTATTATCACCAGTTTGCGAATGTGCTTTTTTATCTTTCGCATTTTATTCAAAACAAATTTTTGGGTTATTATATAAAAATGAGTTTTCAAATGTTCAGATAAATAAATTATTAGTCAGATATATTTGTATCTCTTTCTTTAATTTATTCCATCCGTTAACAGAGGAAAAAGCCATAAATATATATTCCTTCTCTTCCACCACAATGCACTGCAATCCTTTAATTGAAATTTTATCACCTTTTACTGACTGTCTGATCTGACCTGATTATTCCTGGTTATGCATTTACACGGCTCCGCCCCTCGTAGAATTATTGACTTTTTTCCGAGGCGTGTTGGCTAATGAATTATGGGCTATCATATGCGGAACAATCCGCCGACAAAGCGCAGAGCAAACGAAACCAGAGCGAAATGCAAATAAAGACACATCCTTTTTTCTATCTTTTCGGGTCCTCGCGTGTGTTAAATTATGTGACAGCGGCGTGGAAGGGGTGACTCGTTGTCGATTATGTTGTTTTAATTTAACGCTATTAGCAGTGGAGTCAGAGCTGAAAGTCAGGATACCATCCGTTTCAACCCTTAAGCGCCCCTTTTCCGGCGATGACATTCCACCAATATTTCACCCGTATGTTGTGAGCTCCTAATTGAGTGCTGCTGTTTGACAAACGCAAACAGACAACGATGTGGATAGAAATTTGTGTATTTTATGGGCACCGTTTTTAGCACCTCTTCGCTGTGAAACGCGAAAGCCCATATTTCTGACCCTCGAGTGATCATGCAAATAAATAACAAGTGAAGAAATTTATGAACTCATTACAATGGAATCGTTCAAGAATAAGCTATCTTTTTTTGGCCTAACAGGAAACACGCGGAATTAAACCATTTTTTATTTTTTTGTATCTTGCACTCGTAAACAATTATGCTTCATATATATTGTATTTTTTTGGCGAAATGTGGAAAAAAATCCAATTAAGAGAAAATGTTGTAATAATTCATATTTATCTTGTATAAAAATATAATAATTAGACTCATAATCATACCATGTTTTGATATGATTTCGACGCTCGCATACAAAAGATAAACTGTTGCATTTATAACACTTTTAATACTCAAGACAAATCAAATTGATAAATAAGTTGTGTTTCTTTTTCAATTCATATTCACATATTCATATTTTATGTAAATTGGATTAGAGTAAAGAAAATGTAAAATCTTTAATTTTTCACAATAATTCCCTATTACTTATCTCATGGAAAAAAACAATATTCCTTATATACAATACATAGGTGATACTAACTATCTTAGAGTGCGGGAATATCTTCGCTGACGCAATGGTTGAGCAATAATATATTTAGATTACCCAATTCATGATAATATGAGGCATAGTCTTAAAGGAAAATAATAATCCTCTGATTAAAAGGCGACCTCCTAAGTTCCACCTAATAGCCAGTCATCTATTCCCCCTCATCAGCATAACTTCCCATCCACTTAGCCTAAGCCAAAGCCCAACAAAATTCCACCAAAACATGAAAAAGTTTAACGACAGATACGAAATTAAGTTGCAAACAAAAGACCAAAAAGCCCGTGTACTTGTCACCCCCACCTTCACCAAAAAAACCAGGATTGTTGTTGTTTGAGCAGGGAAAAAGGGCAACCATAAGGAAGAGTGAGGGGAAAAAGTGGAGAAAGTCGAGGAAATCAGCCCGGCACACTTTGCCTTTTCTGCCGCAGGCTAAAAGTCGTCGTCGCTTTCAATTATAGCCGTGAGTTTTCTCTGTCCGGCCAACACACACACACACACACACTTCCATACACACCTATACAGTTGGCAGGAAGCCATAAACACACACACACGCACTTAAGCGGCAGGGCAGTCTACACCCACACACAGCCATTAGCCTAATGTGTGTGCTTATTGCGCACGCTTTGGAACAGACGCAGGTTGAATTTTGGGGGAAAATTCAAGAGAGGTGGGAAATTCAAGGCGGGTGGTGGTTGTGAAAAAGCCCACTGAGCTAACGAAGCCACAATCCCCAAACCAAAAGCCGAGTCCCCCTCGAAAACCAAAACGAAATGGATGCTAAGGATAAGGCAACCGCAACTTGCCACTTTGTCTTCTCGTGGGGGAGAAGGGGGTGGGGGGTGGCAAATCAGAAGAGGGGGCCGTGGGTGGTGTCTGGTCTGGGCCAACCGCAAACAAACAAACAGAAGAGCGCAACAGAGACAGAGACACTAGCGGCAGCCAGAAAAAGAGAGCAACACCATCTCTGTATCTGTATCTGGTTCTGTATCTGTATCTACAGCTGCATCGGAGTCTGCTCTGCCTCCATTTCGGTATATAGATATGCAGAGATATATAAAGCGCAGTCTACATGTAGTCGAGTGCATAATGAATGCGAAGATGTGCCCGCCCTATTATCCTGACTCCTCCCTCAACTCGAGCTGGCTGTCTGTGTATCTCAAAGATACATAGCCGTATTCTGATAGGAAAAATCGAGGGGTAAATAAGGCCATCGCACTCTCTCTCTCTTGCTCATTCTCTGTCCCTGTCTCGTTGATGGCCATCTCCCTCTGTTATCCTTTCTGTGGCCACTGGCACTAAGGATTCGAATCAGAATCACCAAGTTTCAGATAATAATAATGACTGCAAACTGACACAGATTTCAAGGGGCGAGAAAGAGAGCTGTTCTCGCCGCGAAAGAGAAGGAGGAACAGAATCCGAGAGAGAGAGAGTGTGTGAGCGCAGGCTGGAGATACATATATAAACGCACTGTTAAAGATACAGATGCTGCACTCTCTCTCTCTTTCTCTCTCCCTCTCTCCACCGATGTTGCTCTCCAGTTTCATCCCCTATCCTTTTGGTTATGCTTTACGAAAGATAGCCAGGACATCAGGGCGATCCTCTGGGAGATGGGATGAGATTTTCGGTTGGGAGAGAGGAGCGGAAACAACCACCATGGCGAATGGATAGCCAACCAGCCAACCGGCCCGAAAAATTCCCATTCAAACCGAGAATCCGAGTCCGGCAATCCGAGAATCCGAGAATCCTCATCGCCTCCAGACAATTCAGTTTCAGTTCGTTGCTGAGCGTGCTGGCAATCGGAATCGGAAAATCACACTCGCTTTTCGCTGCCGCCGTTTGCACTCTCGGTCGCCGTCGACGTCGACGTCGCTGCCACACAATTCTGTTTCTGCTTGTTTCTTTGCATTTATATTTTTTGCGTTATCGCCGCTTCTTTTCCTGGCTGGCTGGCTGGCAGCAGTCTTGCGAAGACAACCGGCAGATAGAGACGACACCCATCAAATAAATAAATATCCGTTAAAATCGTAGCAATATCGGTACCTACATAAAGCAACATCAAGCATACGCAGTGTTGGCCGCGCAGAAAATGTCACATCGCGTGTTATGAAAATATTTGCCAGCGATCTGTTTATTGTGATAATTACAAGTAACGTTTGAAAGCGGAATCATGCTGTTCGATCGATATGTCATATCAGGTTGGTTCCACGCCGTGTTAATAAACAAAAGTTGGTATCTCGCACTGCGGCTTACAGGGAATCGCAGTTCCCTGAACTGAATCAGTTACTTTGAAAACAGTTTACAACGGCCCTAACTTAAACAGAAGCCAAGTGAATCAGTTTGAACAAATCCACCCATTAGTTGATCGATTGTTTTTTAGCCCTAAAACATCAATGACAAAAATTGTGACAAATCAAGTGCTTAAAATAAGTGGTGTCGTGGTTTTATCTCCTATTGTCTTGGCCCTAATTAAAACATTCGTTTATAAATAAACTACGAATTTTTTTAGACTTACAGGAAATTGAAGGCTTGCCATTCAAATATAATTTGAACAAATTATATCAACCCAGCTAAAATACTTATTGCCTGTTAATAAATTGGCATATACCATTGAAAATAATTGAAGTAGTGAAAAAAATTAGGCGAAAACATTTTTTAAGAGCTCTATATCTCGGGCCACAAAAAACATCTTTTAATCTAGTTTCCTTACTAAACTTGCCGCAACTTTTAATGACCAAACTAAAACCGAAGTAAGCCCTAAGTAAACCCATTAAAATCGATCCCCACTTATCAAGCCCCCACACACTGGCAATCAAGCGTTTATGGCCAGTTTTATCAGCAGACCAAACCCAAATGTGATTACCTAAAACACAAATTAGCCGAAGGTCCCGTTGAAAAAACACTTGCGCTTGGGTAAAAGCGAAAACTAAAGAAAACCAGAGTGATTAACAATTGGGTTGTCAAATAGAGCCGAGGATAAACGCGAGATGAGTGGTTGCGAGGGCGGTCTTTGAAGTGTAGGCCACTTCAAAAAGATTTCGCTAAATGGTGTGAAGCCGTCGGGGTTCGCGATCGAAGTGCCAGGATACTGTGCAAACAGAGTGTGCCGCAGGATGTGCGAAATGCAGCAGGTTGTTTCGGGTCGAGAACTCCAAACGTAGTTTGCTTTGTGTTTGGCCATTGTTTGCGAGCCATTGGTTTGCGGTCTACTTATATGGCCGATACTTATCTGTTTCGGGGTAATGTTACTGTTACTCCGTAGTTACTGTTACCATTCGTATGCTCGTTATCTTCGAAGCGCTGTCATATTTTGTCTAACAGCTCAAATTACGATTTAGTTTCAAGTGTTCGAACAAGGCGGATGGACAAGACAAGAAACCAAACAGCAAACAACAACTAGTAGTTGCTCAAATATCAATAATCGCCGGGTAATTTGTCCGTGTATACTTATGTTCCGAGCCCACCGATTATCGGTATCTTAAAGAAGTGGGTGCTATTTTTTTCAAATGACACCATGGGAATGCACTCACAATGTCATCACCACCCATCTGAAATAGTGCAAAATATTATGGGAGTTCTAAGGGTAAAAATCAAATTACCCCTGATTCTACTGTCACTAAGCTGACTCATCAAGTCGTCTAGTGAAGTTTATTTTATCTATTCAATCGGCAAAAGTCAATCCAGTCACATCAATTAAATGTGAAGATAAGCAGCAAATCTAAGCAACTTAAGTCGGAATTATTGTGTCAACAAAATAGTTTAAATATTTCCCGTCGATATTTATCCAGTTTTTATTTGCTCAGCCTGCTTGGATTAGACAGGAAAACAGACGAGGTAACTGATACGCCCTGTCTGTGGAAAGGGTAGAGACACCTGTCTTGCCGGGAAGATAGGAGCCACATAGAGTGGGCAGTGATAGACGGTCCCAGCCGTGCATTGCAAAATCCCCAAAGACACCTTTATATATAAAACCGGGCAACGATTGTCATCTCGACGTGAAGAGTCATTGGCTTTATCTATTTTATTTTGGGAGTGAATTGACAGCCAACAACTGATTAGGATTAGTGCTTTGAGTGCTTGCCAGCGGTCGGAAAAGTCATTTCTAATCGCTGTCTATTTCTTATCCGCTTCGATTGTTAACAGGCTCCGGAGGCGACGACTTCGATCCAAGTGCAAGTGTAGCGCGCCACCATCATCACCTCCATCACCTGGATCTGAGTGCCAGGAGTCAGGGCTTCAATCCACTGTCTGAACAAATCGAGGATTCATTCGCCGCCCGCCATCACTTACCGCAGCAGGAGCCCGTGGAAGGATCTCCGCCGAGGCGGGATCATCTTGATATACAGGATCAGGAGCTACTTCACCATCCCAATCATTTCCACCAGCAGAACCAGCGACAACAGCCACCGCCTCCCACGTTGCCGCTGTCCGTGGAATCCTCCTCCGCCGCAGCCGCCTCCGTCGACGGCATGGATGCCTTCTTCAAGGACCGCGCCCAGGCGGAGCACATCCTGCAGGAGTGGGTGCGTAGGCGCGAACCAGTCTGTGAGCTGGACATCCGTGATAGTGGTGGCGTCTACGCCAAGACGCCGCTCCAGAGGGGCACTCGCTACGGACCCTTTCCCATGAAGCTCAGCCACCAACCCAACGATCCTCAGCTGGCCTGGAAGGTAAGTAGTTTTGACAATCCTTGAAAAAGAGATAAATAATTTTTTAAGTTCTGAGAAGTAAATATAACTGTGGGGAAGGAGTAGAAAATACATTGAATATTTAGAATCGAACGATAGATAGAAAACTTGTAGTCTAAAGTTGATTGTTGGATCTGATATTTTGTAATGCTTTGCATAACTTATTAAACTACTTTCTAACGATGATTTAAATATATTTTAGTTGCTTGATGTTCACTAACCTAATTAATTCAAAAATCGGTAGAACTCAACAATGCCTACCCAAAATTGTCGTTAGTTGCAATTACAATTATTTTCCCATGCAATCAGAAGCACAAATCCCATGCCTGAAAATCCCAAAAAACTTTTATAGCACACATTTATCACCAAACGGACCTTAAGCCTTTCACATGTGTGCGCATTTTGGCAATCTCAAATTTCCGATATTAGTTTTTCGCTGGTCGGGAAATTTAATCCCATCAGAACCGTACCAATTTTGATGTGCGAAAATTGCAAGCGAATTGAGTCATCCCAATTTTTGGGTGGTTTTCGCAGGGAAAATCAAACGATTGGAAAGAGATTTGATTAGAGCTCTACCTCGAGGGTATCAATTGTCAGTCAAATGTGCCTAATCCCCGGCCAGAGCTAATTTACCTTCCGCCGGAGTGGAAAACCAGGACGAAAATCCACAAAGTGCACCCCAAATGAGGCTTAAGTCGGGGCCGGCTGATGATTCCAATTAGGGTATACGGATCGTCCGATCCCAGTCTGAACCCTTCGATCGGTTGTCAGTCAGTCAGTCAGTCAACTGACACTTTTCCTCCTCCCTCCGCTACCACTTTTCTCTACCGAAACACAGAGACAATCCAATCAAATTATCGCGCCTCGTCCTGTTGACAATTCGCACAAGGAGATCCCTCTTTTTACCTACTCGGCCCAGGTATTGGTACGAAAATATTGTTCCTGCCACTCGAGCGAAAATTGCAAAAATAACACAACTCGGATCGGATCGGATCCCTTCTGGCCTTTATTCCTGGATGATCCTCAAATCAAGCGCACTTTTATCGTTCACGTTTCCGTTTTGACAGATACATTGGCCGTATCTGTATCTGTATCTGCCACCGTTTCCCGTCCGATCCTTCTGGAGGATCTGGATCTGATCTGGCAATTCGAAGCGAGTTTTGCCAGCCGAACCTAACCGAACCGAACCCAACACTTTGAGATTATCTCTGGCGCGTAAATATTTTTCCTGCCCATTGACGTTTTCGTGTTTTTCTGCTGTGAGCGTGGTGGCCTCCTTTTTAATAAAGTTATGAATAGGCAAGGACATGTGTGATGTCTGTCCGGGGATTATCGACAGACAAAACCAGCAACTGGAACTGTTTGCCAAACGGTTACGGATATTTCTGGCCGTGTATTTGTACATATCCAGATGATCTGATCATTTTTTTAGTGGCTGCATCGGATTGCAGTTTCCTTTGCTGTCTTGAATAACCAAGGAAAACTGGGGAAATGTCATATAAAGATATTCCGGTGATCAGTACTGATTGCCTGAATAATCTTGAATATGAAACCATAAGGAAACTTAAAATATCTTACACTGAATTGTCATAAATTTGCCACAGTACTGCTTCAGAAGTCTTTATGTGCTTAGATATTAATTTGCAAACAGATAACTTACTTATTTTCTGTATTATAAATTCTTTGGGTTTGATGCTTAATATTGATTTAATAAATTAACTATGCCTTCCCCTTTGAAATGAGAGATTGCTTTGAACCCACATGTTCCTACTACTCCACCATCTTCTAATTATTGTAATTGCGAATTGCCCCGTGTTTCGCAAATCAAAGCCCTTCCAATTATACATTTTTGCAACTATAACTTGCGTGGCCCTCGCCGAATGGAAATGCACAGACTGCAACCTACTTGTTTGGCAAGCCACTCGACGAAACCTCTCTTCCTCGTCCTGAAAACGCAAAGTTTATTTCATTTATGCGCGCGGGTATATTTTTGTATTTATTTTATTTTTTATTTTTGCGCTGCATATGCCGCGGGGCAGCAGAAGCCACTTGAGGCGTTGTTAACTTAATTTTTGGAGCGTGCACACATGGCTCACTCTCTCTCTCTCTTTCTCCCTAGACGCACACACACCCACATGAGCACACGCACACATTAACACACACACACACACACACACCCTTATACCACTTCATCGCCAACTGCAAAATGCCGTTTTTCCAAATGACTTCATAGACAAGAGTTCGACGGCGGCGACTTGAACGTTGCGCATACGCAAAGTCATTCAGTCAACCGCAGCATTTGAGTTTTTTGATTTTTTTCTTTTTTGGTTTTTTGATTTTAATTTGTGGTTGCGGCAGCGTCAAACTTTCGGCGTCGCAAAGTCTAAGGCAGTTTTTCTCATTTCCAGCCGCAACTACAAAACAAGAAAAAAAAAGAAAAAAATCCACAGCCGCTGTTAACGATTTGTGTAAATTATGCGTAATTCAGCTTGGCGCCGCTGCTTTTATTTGTACACAAAAACTGTTGGCGGTTTTTGTTTAGTTTTCTGTTGTTTTGCTCTTTTCATGTATTTTCGCACCGTGGCTGCAGTTTCCTCTTACCGTTTAGTGACCTTGATTTTGCGGGCAGACTTGTGGGCGGCGTCTTGCTGGGCCTGCTTTTTAATGGAGTGTGTGAAGACCCTTATTAATTGGCTAAGTAATTATGTTGACTCTCAATGAAAATTTGTTTGACACTAAAAATTTATTCTAATATGCTCAAATTGTACTGTGAGTTGTTGCAAGCTTGCATTTGGGAATAATAATTATTTAAATTGCAAAGCACTTTCAGTTACCCAGATATTTCTTAGTTTTGGGTTATAATAGTATTTTTT
The DNA here is from genome assembly GCF_000001215.4 of Drosophila melanogaster. Taxonomy (NCBI): domain Eukaryota; kingdom Metazoa; phylum Arthropoda; class Insecta; order Diptera; family Drosophilidae; genus Drosophila; species Drosophila melanogaster. The sequence goes on along the minus strand of NT_033779.5, from coordinate 18,776,913 downwards.
TTTATTTATTTTATGTATATCTTTGTATTCTGTATTGCTATTTTTTATAATTTATATTTAACCATATTTTACATCTAAGAAGTTGATATCTACTTACAATTATACACAAATATAACACTTTTGAGGGTTGTGTCTTGGCTTAGCAAAGACAAACGTGTATAAATAGCACAGTTAGCAGGGGTGGGCCAACAGATGGCGCCAGCAGATATTTTTGAAAACTAATTACGATTTTAATTAACTTTTTTAATGAAGAGGAAAAAACTTGAAATAAATATATTTTAAATTGATTACCCTTATACTGTGCTTGCAGGCCCATAGTAGACACTATAATGGATGGCTAGAGCCCACAGAAGATGTGTCCACGTGGTTGAAAAAAATCCGAAGCGTTCAGGACGATTGTATAGGCGAGGCTAATTTACAGAGTTACATTAATGCTGGTTATGTTAGTATACAACCCCAACCCATTATAAAAAGCCCTTCAGCACGTGCCACTCGATTTTTTACAATTTTAACCATTATTTTCCCTTGCCTTTTTATAGCTGTGGTACGAGACGAATCGGTACGTGAATGCTGGCAGTGAAATGGTCGTCGACGGGCGACCCAAGAGTCCTGTTCAACTGAACGAGGACTTCATGAACGGCGGCAAGGTCCTGGCAGCAGCCGCAGCAGCAGCCGCCGCAGTGGTGGCCGCCTCCTCCTCGGGAGCAAAAAGCGGCGGTGGGGGCAGCTCCGCGCCCAGCGATGATCGCAGCGATCGTGATAATGGTGAGTTTCGTTTAAATTATTTGGTTTGCCTAAGAACTAATACCAAGAAGTTAAAAACATTTGCACAAATTTTGAAGTTATATCAAACATAAGCATAATTTTAGTGTGTAATTGATATCCAAACATTTTTATTTATTTTTTTCCACTATTGAGAAAAGAATATCATGGGTTTATCTTTTTAAATGAAGTAATATTCAGCCTGCTGCGTACTAATAAAGATATCAATGCCCATCGTAACGCTTAGTTACCCTGCCCAAAATGGGGCAATTCCATCAGGATTTCACATTGAATAGGAGTGTAATAACGTATGTGTTGTGTCCATGCTGGTGTGGCTAATAATTGCAGCTGTGGTGCCAGGCAATTAACGTGCAACGCAACCACTGTGGGTCACATCAAATCGGGTGTACACAATCTAAAATCTAGAATCCAAAGTTCAGAATCCGGCGGCAATGCCCGTGACAGAGTTCCTGGCACGAGCGATACGTCCTGCGATACAATCTCAATTTCGGGTGCAGCCACTGTTCGCTTTATGAGGGCTCACAGAATCGGAAACAGAAGAGCAGGCATCCCTTCTCCGATATTGCCGTGTCACCCTTTTTGCCTCCCCTAAATGCGATCAATTTGTGCGCTGCGCATGCGCCCATGCAATATTGCGGCAACCGCACATGTTTTCATTTGTTATTAAAATGTTTGATAATTTCATTAGAGATCCATCAGCAAACAAAGGGTCCGAGATTGTGTCAGCGATATACGGCATGTGCGATATGTTGCCGACAGTCAAAATGGCACACGCTCAATTTAAGCCTAATCCTGCATCCCTCGAATCCCGAAAAACGGGAAGCCGGGGCGTGTTTGATTATAAACATGTGGGATTTATGGACAGCTCATTTGGCGTTTCACACTCTCTTTTTTTCATGCCTATCACAAATTTAAATCTCCACGAATATGTTTTCATTGGCGAGTCGGCTTTAAATTTGAATATGTAATGAACATAATGGTTAATTCCATATGCTTATCTGCCGGATCATAGTGCCTTACAATGGTCTCGCATTTATATTCGAGTTTTTCAATTAAAGCCAAGCTGTCAAAGTTTCCGCGTAAGTCCTTTTTTAAGCTTGATATTCAACCCGCTTTTCCGTTCAACACAAGGGACACCTGTGTCTTGACTTTTTAACGTATTTTCGGGCAACTTTTCTCGCAGTTCACGCGCTGCTGAGCAGGGAAATTTCCTCTACTCTCTGGCAGAAGACAAGGCCCAGATGTCCTGTGCGTCCAAGGACATGCAGCGAGTGGCACCAGTGCAGCACGGGGGTGGCACTGCGATCGAGGTTCCGTCGCCGAAGCCCGGAAAGGAAAAGAGGTGGCAAGGAACGATCGAAAGTGTGGTTGCAACGGTAGCGAATGATCGCTGGATTTCCAGGAGAGGGAGTTCCAAGTTCCGACCGTTACTTTTCTCGAGGAATACTTAATGAGCGCCTGGGCTGGGAATTTTTCGCGTTCGAGAATTTTCAGTAAGGAAAATGCTAATGCCAAGGGGTGCACTCTAGACTGGGAATGTTTTTTAAAATTTGTACATAACATTAAATGCACATTGTTGTTTTCCAAAAAAAAAAAAGAGAATTTAATAATGAGTTTTTGAATGACTGTATTCAGTTTTAAAACAACTTACTTCATAATACCGCAACTTTTAAACAATGACTTCTAACCATTCCTCCAATCACTCCGAAATCAACCAACCCACAAAGTTGTCAACTCAAAGCGAGCTCCCTTCACCTTGACTCCACCTCCGCCGCCAAAAAACCAAAAAACCATTCCCAACTTTAACGAAACGAAACCAAGACACTTTTGAGATGGCTTTCGGCTTAAATCGCGGCAACTCTTCAATCGACCAATCAAACAATGGAACAAACTATACACGAAGCACATTTAGATACGTTCGTATCGCCAACTGGCGACTGGCAGAACACACGCCACATAGACCAAGCCCATAAACGAGATCCTAACTAACTCAGATACTCAGATACGAATCCAAAATCGAAAAACTCAACATACCTCCGTCGATTGACACTTTGTCGCCGGCAAAGCTGTTGGATGATTAATGAGCTGAAGAATAAAAAACGAAAGAGTAAAATTAAATTGAATAGAAGGCTCGTGTCGCGTCTTCCGCCAAATGATCATCGTGTGTCAATTTGGGCATCATTAGGAGTGCCACCTAACCCTTTTTTTGTTTTTTTATTTTATTTTTTATTTTGTGCTGCTGCCAAATCGATTAGCAGGCGGATCTAACTTTGATTTTTTCACATTTCGTTTGAGCAAGTTGTAAGGTGTAAATAATTCAATCAATCATTTGTCAACAGTTTCGGCTTCCGTTTAGCAATCTAGCCTCCGATTCAGGGTCAGCCGCTGGCTTTTGGCAGCCAGCAGCATATTCTCTGATATGTAATTGGCATGTCAAAGAGTTTCCAGCCCGCCCGCCTCCTTCGGCATCCATTGGCATCCCTGGTTAATCCACATCCTGAACCCTCACAGTGACTCTATTGAATTGTCAGTTTGCTGTTGGTCGCTGTAGTGAATCAATCTGTCAGATGAAAGGGGAATCCAGCTGGCAGAGATCTGGTGAAAGGCGTGAAAGGATTGTTCAGGATTTGGGGGAGATGCTGACAAGGGGGCTGGGCAATGACCAAATGATAAGGCATCGATGGGCAAACTGACAGCGGAGATGCCTTTGTGGAAAGACAAATAAATTAGGTACTTTCATTGGGTATTTGATTAATTGCTTTGTTAACGCGGTTTTTAAAAGAGTCAATATAATCTTCAATTTGAATTTAGCATTAGAAAAAATAGTAGTTTATTGAAAGTTATTATTTATTTATTTATTTAAAATTTTTCTTAAACTTTTTTAAGTACTTCCAAGAGCAGCTGCTCTTAATATCTTCAAACTTTGTTCCCAGGATTCCGCCCTACTTAAAGCGACCCACCCAAACATAAGTTTTCCCAAGCATTCTCAGGCTGAAGGAACCTACAGCTACCCTACCATTTGCCCAGGACACCATATGTCAACCCACTCCTACCTTGACTCCTATGTGTCATCTCCACCCCCTAGAAACGGCGCCTACCCTCCTACTATCCCACGCTTGCCCACCCAAAAATTAAGAACTGTAGAAACTCCGGGCAAAGTTCAAGTGCAGCCCACAAGGAAAACCCTTGACGTGGGAATCTTCGCTGCCCTTTGCGGCCATATTGCACACGCTGAAAATTAACTTTTGACCCAAACAGCAATTACCACTCCGTTTTTAGAGCGGGTATGGCTTGGATGTTTGGTAAGCACCCCTCGTCGAGTGGGCAACCAAGGGGGGTGGGCTGCCTTGAGAGGCAACACCTGTTTAGAGGCCAGAAGCAGCGATACGCTGCTGCAAGGTGCCACATCTACATATATGACTTTTCAAACGAAATCAGTCCAACGGAACTAGAACTGCAGGGTGGCAGAGGTTGAGGGGTTGACTGCTGACGCTGACCCTTCGGATGTGCTTGCATGCATAATCTCTGGTCATCGCCATCATCCATTAGTCGCTGTGTTGGTGTCACCTGGTGGTTGTCTACTGCCCACCACCCCTGCTAACTAACTAGTACCACTACCAATGCGAGCACCACTACCAATACCGGTGGCAGTAGCCTACCCCACCCTCTACACCCCCTAGAGCACCACAGCTTTCTCCTCAACCTCTCTGCTCATATTCAACACTCATTTCCCCTAGGAATTGTTTAAAGATGCAGAGAGAGAAAAAATTGATATGCAATTATGCTTCAAAGCCGACCTAGTTCATGATCATGATCACTAGTTCATTAAACCTAAAGCATTGTATTGTGAAGAACTTCTGTGAAGACAATGAAAACATACAGAATATTCCAAGTAAAATTCATCCATTCATTCAAACTCTTATTATATTTTGTATTCTTATTTTTCAAACTATGCTTACAATACACCATATCGTGTGTAAGCCTCATTCTAAATATATATAAAACTTATTTAAGACATACTCAGAGTTTTCTCCCCCTGTACCTCTGCACTTGGCACTCGTCGGGAGTTGGCCAAGTTAAGAGAGGGGTGAGGATTGCCTCTAGAGATGGTGGGGTGGGTAGGGGTGTCTTGCCTTTACCTTACTTTCATTTGGGACAATTATCTATTCAACGTCAAGCTATGCGAGTGCCATATATGAGTGCACACGATTTCGTCTCTGCTACCAATTTTGTGTTAAGTGTTTGCGTGTTTACTCCCGAGCAAGCGTACATGTGTGTGTGTGTGTGTGTGTGTGTGCTGGTGTGCAAAGGTGTGTGGTGGTCATATGCCAGTGCGTCCTGGCCAGAAAAAGGACCTGCCGCAGATTGTTAGCGGACAAACAGAACATTAGCTCGTCGGCATTATGCTCCGCAAGCGACACACTTGTTCATCAAACGCGAACCCGAACGGTTGTGTGTCAAGTGAGCAGCTCAAGTGATAACTGAAGGATCGAAGTGATATATAGTGAACATACGCAATTGAACTTGATGGTATCCTGATTCTCTGTGAGTGCTAAATAAGTGCAAATAAATCATAATAGTTTCTTGAGATCTGTAATATCTTACGATCACTGAATAAAGACCAACGCTTGAATATTTTGAATTGTTCATCTCCATATATCTGCAATATACAGCAATTATCATCTGATTTATCTTTAACTTTATTCTAATCGAGTGCATTTTATTTATTCCAGGTTCTCTGTACAGTGGTGACGAATTCTCCAAAGATAAGAAAAACTCCTCGTTAATCAGAGAGGGCGACATCGATTTCACAGACGACGAAAACGGTTTCGATATACGCTGTGAGGTCTGTGATAAAGTCTATCCGGATTTAGATCTGTAAGTACGACTGGCCAACTTAATAGACATTTATCAGACCCCCGAGGAGAACCCCTCCAGGGTATCAAGAGTAGCTCTCGATTTTGGCGTAGGAGAATGTCTGCTGCCGAAATTGCTTTGGCATTTAAGCAGCAGCGACAATAATCTAAATCAAATTTTGTGTGTAGCTTAGGATCTACAGAAAAAAAAAAAAAAAAAAATTCGAAAAAGTACAACAAGCCCCCAATTAGCTTCCAACTTACCCGAAAGAATTATGGGTGCGCAGCGAATAAAATCCGTGCAGAAGTGTGTATACGTATACAAGTTGAAAGAGAAATCCGACAGAGATACAAAGTATTCGCAAATGTTGCTAAATGCCTTTGGATCTAAGTGGATATGCGGTCTAATGCCAGACTCCGGCGGAGATCTTAATTAAAAGTTGATGGCGATAATAGTGCGGCCAATAAAAGTGCCATTAAACATCCAAGAGACGCTCAACCGAAAGTGAGAGTGAGCTCCGAGCTCTGAAAACTGAAATAAATCGAAATGGTCTTGGTCTTGATTTGACTGGCTTTCGGTTCGCTTTGGCCACCTGAAGTTTACTGTAAACTTCGGTTTGGCTTGGTTTGGCTTGACTTGGCCCGTTCCATGATTGGTTTTTTATGGGCCCAAATGTGCAATCTGTAGGTGTTAACTGAGCCTTAATGCCTCCTGCATTGATGCGGCATTTCGATTTCATTGGCCTTTATTTCTTTTTTCACCAAAGTTGGTTTTTCGCTTACTTCTGCACTTGCAGTAGTCATTCGGCTGTCAAAAAAGGAAATAGAAAATACTTGGCTTAAAATCTTATATTTATAAACTAAATCATCATATACCCCTCATGGTACTCACACGACTTTCCCAACTAAGCTAACGGCTTTCCCTTGAATATCTGACCATCAATCTGGCCATTTAGTTTTCCCTCTTCAAAAACAAACACGACCATCATCATCCTCCCACACAAGTGGTTAATGCAAAAGTTTAGTCCCAATATTTACAAATGTTTTACGTTGTAATAAATAAATGACCCACAAGCAACAATTGGAGGCAACACGCAAATGACATTTCTATAAGCCTGCGATGGCTATAATCATAGATACCCATATATTTAAGTTGAAGTGCTAAAAGCGAGCTTTGATTTGATGTTTGCCCCGAGATGTGGAGCGGCGGTCTATATGTTTACCGTTACTAGAGTGGGAGGCGGTGGGTCCCCAACCCCCCTGGGGTGCACTTATCAGTGCCGGTGATTTATTGAATTTTACATGAGGAGCTCTGGATGGAAGGGAAGCTATGTGAGCAATGTCTGCGTGTCCAGGCTGTCTCTATATTTTTTCGTTTCGTTTCTTTTTTTTTTGTTTTTTTTTTTTGCCATTTATCTGATGTCGAACATGCATGGACTGTAAGCCAAACAAACGCCCACACTTCAGGTGAAGGTAGCGAAAAAAAGGGGGATTTGGGGGGGACTCGGAACTATCAACTCTTCCATGACGATGACAAAACAAAGAAAAATGAAAACGTTGCCGCCTCTTGTCGACATCGCTTTGCCTCACATATATACACATATATGTATATATATATATATTTTGCCTGATTTTACTCCACCCACATACAAGTCGATAAGCATCGCACCACCACGCACCACTTTTGGCCACAATTCTCCTCCATCAAGGACGCCTCTGCTCATTGGACGCAGCTGTTTCCTTTTTTTTTCGGAATAAGATCTCTTATCAGCTGGCCGCGCATATTAAATATTGAACATCATTTGACTAATTGACGCCCGTCCGGGAAAAGGGGGAGGGATTTTCCGAGGTGGGCGTTATCCCAGGTGGTCGGCAAACAAAGGCGTGTGAACTGGCACACATGACTTTGATTGAACCGCGGCGATTTGGCGGAGAGAGCCTCACGAAAATGTCACAATGCTAATTTCCCAACTTGCGATGACAGCCAGTCAGATAAGGGCGGGTAGAGTGGCTCTTGGTGCCAATTGGAGTTTTCCTTGAATTGCACTTCTAAGCATTTTCTTCTTTTTTTCTTCACTTTCAGCTTGGACGATCATCTGATAGGCGCTCACCATTTCAAGCAGGACGAATTTCCGTGCAAGCAATGCGCTCTGCGATTTTGCCATCGTCCTTTGCTAATTAAACACGAAGCTATCTCCCACAATAACATACGCAAATATTCCTGCGAAAATTGCAGCAAGGTAAGCATTTATAAAAGCCTAAGATACACGTTGCATAAATAGACTTAAGACTTTTGATAAAGATAAAGAGAGAGCATCTCGGCCATAGCTTCTGTTACCAACAACCTTCGATCGGCCGAAAACTTACGCCGTCATTAATTATTGTATCAGCTCGCGGTGCTCTGGTGGCTTGGCAACACAAAAAGACTTTTGATTTCAAGCGGATCAATAGCCGCGGGCTGCTAACTTGGCTTTTAAGAGTGTGCCCCTGCACCACCTGGCCCACCTGGTCCACCTTTTGAGCACGCGCTGAGCGGCTTACTTGCAATAGCTGAAAATCAGGGCGTGTACTCATCCAAAGCAGAAACACTTAAGCGACCCGTAATGAAGAAACCCTGTCGCAGCCCCCCTTTGCCCCGCCCTTGCTGGAGTTCATCTTCGCTGGCTGCATTTGAATGCCAAAGCGAAATCAAAAGGGCTTGGAGTGGAGGCAACGCCATCAGAGCATCCAACCATCCATCCATTCCATCCATCCATCTAGCCATCGAAAATCAGGCATCCATCCATCGAACGATTCGTTTCATGCGTCATTGTCATCGCACTGCGACTTCGACATCTTCCAAAGATGTTTTAATGGCATGTTGATTACGATCTTGTGGTCGCAGTTGGGCCTTTTCTCTTGGCTTTTCCCATTTTCATTTCCATTTCCAAATCCGAATCCCAATCCCAATCCAAATCGAACGGTATTTCAATGCCCATCGAGCATTACAGTTGGTTTACTTAGCGCTCTGTAATTGTTTCGGTGGCATGTAAGTAGCACGCATTGCGGCTCCATGTATCTCCGAAGTAACCCATCCCTAAACGGGAGCCACTCTCGGCCCAAACAAATGATGATCGATCTTTTGGGCCAGACTTTCGCTGGGGTCCGAGCTTTTTTTTTTTTGTTTTTTGTGTGTTAACCTCTTCTGTTGGCCCTCTGACAGGCCCAAAAAGAGCTGCAGCTGTCAGCTTTGTTTGTTTTAAGCAGCGGGCTTAAGGCGTCTCCAAAGGGATTTGCCACGGATCTACAAGGCTTTGTTCGAGGGCTTAGCTTGGCATCCGTGATGAGGCAGTTGAGTGCACAATGGTGTTAAGGGGGGCGGATAACTGTAAAGTCTTTAGGGAGGGAAATGTGGTCTATTTAAAAGGAGAATCAAAAAATTACTAGAACATCTCTAGGTCCCACAATTTTCAGCATTGATTTCATATTTAAATCAATTAGCACCTTTCATAAGATTCACATGAATGCCTGCATTTTTATCAGGCTTTCATTAGTTTATTTCCATGCAACTTCAGCCAGAAGTTTCAACTCCATTAGGCTACCAGAGTCCGATCCCATCTTCAGGCCATGGACCCACAGGCACTGATGCCTGGGCTGACCCCACGTACGCTCCTAGATCTTGGCTTGCAGCCTCGTCCCGTCCCATCCCCTTGGCGACCACCTACCTCCTGCTTGATAATACCCCCACCCAAGGCACATTCCACAGAAAAACAGAGATCTCGTCGGTGCCCCTGCACCACTTTCCCCTTCTTCACTTCTGCACCATCGAATGCCAAAACACCTACACTCAACCCAACGAAGCTGCGACTGCTTTTCATTTTTTAGTACACAGAAAAAAATATAGAAAGTTTTGTTTCTTTGATCCTAAGTCCCAGAACTTATCATCTAAAAATATCATTTACTGAATATAAATCATTCCACTAGATAAATATTAGATGATATATGTTACATATGCTTCTGTAAAGATCCAGAGGTTGTTTTGATTTTTTCACTGTTTCTTTAGTTGTTTTTTTCCTTAGTTGTTTTTTTTGCTGTAACACCGAGATCATCGTTGTCTTTATATATATATATATATAATGTTTCTGTAGTTGTCGTTGTCTATTGTGGCGTTTTTCGCCTTTTTGGAGAGTAGTTGAATCTAATCCATTTGATGTAGTTATAGCACGAGCTATTCTTGTATGTCGCCTCTCTCTCTCTCGCACTTCGGCTTCCCTGGATGCCTCAGCTTATACCCACCAATCCCCCCGTCCCATGGTTTTCCACCTTTTGTGTGGCTCATGGAGATAGACAAAAAAGGCTGCCTCGATCATCGTTTGATATGAATTCGTAGCGCATTATGACAGCATGATTAGGCATAACAGTTTCGTAAAAAGGCGACGGGGGAGTCGCAACGGCTGACCGAAATCAAGTTTGAAGTGGGTACACAAAACTGGATGCCAGGCTGGATCCCCTGCCCCATGGAAACACCCCCGCCGCCCCACCTGCCCCCGTATCCTCCACAACAAAATCCGAGCCCGATCTGTCATTGCCTTCGCCCCTTCGAAGTACGAAATGTGCGAGCTTCACATGGAGCACATCTGACTTAGGGCTGGTCGCAGTATTGGTCGGTCAATATTGGTAAAAAAAAATTCTTATTTTATAAAATTAGTTTAAAATATAGAGAAAATATAATTTTCCAATTAATTGTAAAAAAAAAATTGAATATATCGCATAGCATTTAGATGTAAAGTCCTACCTTGTTGCGTTACTTTTGTGACTTTCATGATTAGCCTTGTGCCACCTTGTTTTCCCATTTTGGCTTCACATATGAAGGGGGGACTTCTATTGTCCAGCCCTGATCTCCGCTTGGAGACCTTCCAGGGGGTGATGGATGATTCGGGCCAGGCAATGACAATTGTAGCAATTGATGTTAATAATTGACGAAGGTGTTTGGCTGCTGCCAAGTGGGTGGAGATGATGTCGTTGCCATTCGCCGCCGTTGCTCTGGTTACCTTTGCGTAATCTCGGAGAGCGTCGGTTATTGTCTAGCCCAAATAAGAGATCCGTTTAAGCGGCAAAAGCGGCAGCAGCAGCACCACCACCACCAGATGATTGATTAATTTCAGTTTCGTTTCATTTGGATTTGGAACCAGATCACCCGACCAGTTCACTACTTCGTACAGAGGAAGAAATTTGTATTTAGAAAAAGCCAATCCAAAACTAGTAATATAACTTTTATGTAAAGTTTCAATTAAAACTAAGAAATAACAAAGATGTGAAAGTATGACACATTTTATTGTAATATAAACTACTTATATATATTAGATGTTGTATACCATTTATTGCTGAGTTTGTTGCTACAGTGTACGCATTTTTTATTTTATTGCCAACAACCAATCGCAACTCACACCGTTCGCTTTGCTCTGTGATCCGTATTTTGCAGGTATTTTGTGACCCCTCGAATCTACAGCGGCATATTCGCGCCTACCACGTCGGAGCTCGCTGTCATCCGTGTCCGGAGTGCGGGAAAACGTTCGGAACCTCGTCGGGCCTGAAGCAGCACCAGCACATCCACAGCTCCGTGAAGCCCTTCGCCTGCGAGGTGTGCTCCAAGGCGTATACGCAATTCTCGAATCTGTGCCGTCACAAGCGGATGCACGCCACCTGTCGGATGCAGATCAAGTGCGACAAGTGCAACCAGAGCTTCAGCACGTTGACCTCCCTGACCAAGCACAAAAAGTTCTGTGATTCAACGGGTCCGGGTCCGTATCGAAACCAGCACGTGAATCGCCACCATCAGCATCCGCACCAGCACCCACTTCCGCATCAGCCCCACCTGGCCGCCACTGCCACATCCACCTGTCCAGCGCCACCAAGAGAATCTTCGGAGTCCTCGTCCTCAGCAGCAGCTGCCGCCGTTGCCGCCATGTCGACGCCACCGAATCCTTTCCTAATGTTCCGCACTGCGCCGTCTTTCTTTCCCGGATTTCCGCCTTACGGATTTCCCCCCTTTCTACCACAAAATCCGCTGCATCCTACGAACATTCCGATGTTTTTCTCGAAAAATCCCATGGATTTGGGTTGCGGTGGTCCGGAGATCACTTCTCCCGTTTCCGCCTTTGATCAGAAACTACCATTTGGCTTTCTAAAGGGTGAGAACAGTGAATCGCAGGCCTATGACAAAGTTACGGAGAAGGAGTTGGTCTTCAAGGCGGAAGAAAAACTGAAGAAAGAGCCACTTGTGCAGGCATTCGAAGGCGAAGAGGACGAGAGCCGGAGTTCCCTGGACATTAAGGGTAAATTGGAGGACACCAGAAACGACTCCAAATCTGAGGAGCAGGACGATATGAAGCAGGAACCCGAAAGGGTTAGCACTCCCGATCAACAGCAGGCCGAGGATGATAGGGTAAGTTCAAAAGAGATACACAGATGTATTTTAGTTCGTTTTCTTCTTCTGAAGTTGCCAAAGAAATACCCTTATTACAAGGGAATTCCAAAATAATTTCCAAAATTTCAAACGAAATTAAAATACATTTTTGAATATTATATTGATTTTAAAACTAGTTAGTTACTTTGCCTTAAATTTTGCTAACCCGTATTCGCTTTGCCCACAGAAATCCATTGACATCATGAGCACACCACCGCCCGCAGACACACCCTCTGGAGGAGATGGACCGTTGGACCTTTCCATCTGCCGCAAACGCTCGGCTGGATCATTCTTTACCGCACCGGCAGAGGACAACCTTATGCTCCATAGGTTTATGCCCAGATTACACGAATTCGAAGCCGAAAGGGGGCAGCCGCTGAAAATGCGCAAATCACACAGCTCGGCGGAGTCGTCCACCTCGCAGAAGTCGCACAAGGGCAGCAGTCCCACGCCCACGCCCACCGCCTCGCCCGGCCTCACTCCTTCGCCGTCGCCACCCACAAGTGCGGGCGGTGAGCTGAGCAGCACGTCCGAGGGCGGAGCGGTACCGACAATGGCGGCAGCAGCGTTCGCAGCGGACCACAGCGCTCTGGCATCGGGGCCAACGCTTCCGCAGACTCATCCCACCTTCCATCCGCTGTTGCTGGAGGAGATCTACCGCTCGGGGTTTCCTTTTTTATGCCAACCGGGCGGACGGCGCGGCATTGAGGCGCTGCTGGCGGGAGCCGCCAGTGCAGCTGCCCCAAAGCGGCCGCTTCCGCCCGTGAAGTTCTCAGCGGGCAGTGTGGTGGGACTCAAGACGAAGGATCGCTACAGCTGCAAGTTCTGCGGCAAGGTGTTCCCCAGATCGGCCAATCTGACGAGGCATTTGAGGACGCACACGGGCGAGCAGCCGTATCCCTGCAAGTACTGCGATCGGGCATTCAGTATATCCTCGAACCTGCAGCGCCATGTGAGGAACATCCACAACAAGGAGCGTCCTTTTCGCTGCGAGCTCTGCGATAGATCCTTTGGCCAGCAGACGAATCTCGATCGGCACGTAAAGAAGCACGAGTCGGAGGGCAACAATTTCCGGGATTCGCCCAGTTCCAGTGGCATTGCCGAAAGGGAGGAGTACTTCGATGACATAAGGAAGTTCATGAACCGAGTCTACACGCCCAACAGTCTGGCCGGCAATGAGGGCGATACCGAGGAGTATCCCAATAGCGACGATCAGTCCGTCAATCTGGAAAAGGACAGTGGCAACTTCAACAACAACAGCAGCAACATCAGCAACAACAACAGCAGCAGCGGCAACAACAACAACAGCTCCAAGGCCATTACAATAAGCTCTTAGGAATCGTAAGAGATTAGAGAGCTTGCTTTCCTCGTTGTTAAATGATAAACTTACTTTAACTCTTACTTAAGCGTGCCTCCGAGAGGGAAAATCTATTATTAAGTAGTTACCATTTCGACACAACATGTACTAAACGAAACTCTAAAAATTAGCTATGCAATCAATGGAAAAAGACGGTGAAGCATCAAACATTTAACTAAAATACAAACCAATAAATACAACTTAAAGGCAAAAACTTTATAAACAACTTACTATACATACTTAAACCCACTCTAAAACCACCTTAAAAATGTAGCTAATTTAAACAAGTGTACATAGACATATGAAAGTCTTAACTTACTGGGTCGATTTCAACTACTTTGAAACTCTGTGAATTATATACATATAAATATATGGATATATGTATATGGATATATTGATTGTGTACGTGTATAGGCTTTATATGTATACATACATCTTTATGTGTAAATCGATTTGTAACGTATGCCGTAAGTTTAACATATTTATAGAGCTAATTACTGCAATTCTCAACAACAAAAAAAAAAAACAGAAAAACAAAATCAATTTTATAACATTTACTTAACGTTTAATTATATTATTATTATTATTATTATATATATGAAAACCAGAAAAGATCGTTATGAAACATGAAAAATCAATAAATGAAACAATCGCATACAAATTATGAGCTTTAAATTGGATAAAAATGGCAGAGCAAATTAAGAATTAACTGGAGTAATTGCCTAAACAACCAAGCATAAAAACGTAAAAGAAAAGATTTAGACCATTTAAATTTTCCAGTTTATTGTTTCGTCAGTTTATTGGCCCATGTTTTCCGATTTCAGATCGTTGGAAACCGCACAAGCCAAACCAAATCTTGTGGGCATAATAAAGCCATTGAAAGAGGTTGGTTCATCCACACTCAATTACCGCATAAAAGAAGCCTTTATACACCCATCAATCCTGGCCGCAGACCCGAAACATAATTGTGAACGCATTTGCCTATATAAAAAACCAGCTCGCCCGATTATAAATCATTGGCGCTGAGCAAAAATCAAATACGAGAAGGAAAAAAAAAACAGATCAGAAAGATTCAAACGAAACGAAAGCCGAAACTTATGGCTTTTTAATACACCCGGCCATCCATCTGGGCAACCAGCCCAAGTCATCTATCTATCCATCCGACCATCCATCCATCTCGAGTCCGATCTCCAGACTACAAACTCAAAGCTCGATAACTCCAAGCTCAAAACTCCGATCTGAATGCAAAGGCGTGATCGGCAAAGCGAGTTAATTACCCTTCCGGTTTAGAGTGTGTTACGCCTTCGGCGAAATGCGGTTAAAACTATGCGATCTATCCATGAATACTTTTCATTTTTTTTTTCCATCTTTTATATTTTTACCAAACGTATTTCGTTCGTTTGCGTTTGGTCTTTTTTTTTTTAACTGAATTTTAAATTGTATTAGCCGGGGCGCTCGCCATTGGCATCAATCATTTTTTGCCAAAGCCTTTTTGGATACTTTTTTTTTTGAGTTTTTTTGTGTTTTTTTTTTGCTCCAATCTTGTCTATTTCAATATTTCCCCAACCTGTGCATAACCGACGATCGACCGTTACCCGACTGGCATACAAAAGATCAGTCAAATAGCTGCGGTTCGGTCACTTTCGATTATGCGAAATACGCTTGGCAGTCAGCCAGTAGCCAAAATAATAATCTTCGGCCACAATTGGAGTCAGCCGGAGCCAACTCCCTCTGCCCGCCCATCTCATTTTGGCCATGGAGCCGTTTCTTGGCCCTGACCACAGCCAACTTCCACAAATTGTGCCACAAATTTGAACGCAAAACTGGCCAAATTATGTTAAATTTGTGTGGAAAACAGTAGATAATTGGTAATTGGCTTCACATCCAGTGCCCCGCCCTGATCTCGGCCAGAATTCGATCTTGTCGGGGCGCATTAGCCGGTTATTTGGTCACAGTCTGCGACGGAAAATTGATCTCGGGGCGTTAATTGAAGAAGGCATAATTTGCAGTGGAGCTAGCCGACTAGATGAACAAATTCTTGGGCAACATGTTGGCCAATTACCAAGTTAGGAATATGAGAGTGATCATTAGAGCGTTCCATGTAGTTATAAGTAGGGCATTTGTATATTCGAATCAATTAAACGAGAAGAAACCTTATTCATAATAGCCTATACGATCTACTTAAAAGTAACTGTTGGCAATTGACTCACTTTTATCTCCGATTCTTTCTTAAAGATACTTTTTGCCGTTCAAAACCAGATAGCCAGCCAAAGAAATCGCCGAGGTCAAGGAATGCCATCCAACCGCCCAGCGGACTTGGCAAGTGGTTTCTACTAGTTTCAACCTTTCTAACCGTTTATGGCTGCTAGAAATGCTTTTTTAATATGAGAGGATCAAGTAGCTTTTTGCTGAGATATTTTCCAACATTCTCTTTGGCAAGCCGGCCCAGCAATTTTCCTGCCCCATCCACATCTCCATCCCTTCTCCAACGGCGGCCGCTGACCAACCTTATTCAGGTCACTCACACCTCGCTGATTACAGAGTCGCTAGCTCCCGATCCCGATTCCGATCCCGATGCACATGGATCCACCCACCTCATCGAGTCCATTCAGTATCCGATGGATCTGAGGCAGCCCGCCCAAATGAGGCAACACATTATGATAACGAGCATGGATAAAGCCGCAGAGCGCTGGAAACCTTGGCTGCGGCCTGGATCGAAATGTGGAAATTCGGAGGAACGCGATCCATAACGCCCTGACTAAGCAACTGTTGATTATGTGCCAGTTGCGCAAATGGGCTTTGTTGCGCCCCAGTTACACGCCCCAAAACGGATCGAATCGGGTCTACATCCCCCGCTCGAATGTGACCGGCACTTGGAAAAAAGTTCCATGATTCTAGCAGCTTACCAAGATATTTCGAGGAAACGTTTTTTCTACAATGAAAGGCAATCTGGTTATCTACACAATCACAAGGAATTCTTTTTATTCCAATTTTAGAAACTCTATTTCTGTAATCATGTCAAGTATGTAGACTTCAATTTATTCTATGTCAAATAACTTTGAAGTCGAATTGGATTCTAAACTATTCAAGACCATTTAACGAAATATTTTTAAGTGTGGGTGGAAAAGCGCATCAATGTGCACATTAGGAGGGACCGTTAAATGCGACTTTCGAAAGGCAGGAAAAAATGCTTGCCTAAACGGATGCAAATGTAGACACAAGCCAAAAAGGGGAAAGGGTTGTAAAGCGGCGGACGGGCAGTGAGGGAGGCCCAGACTGCAGTCGGCCACGTTAATGGCACAATTATGGCCAACGAAATCGGGCGAACGGAAGACGTGCAAAGCGCAGAGCAGCAAACAGAATCTAGCCGAAGGACATCACGCGTATCCCATTGATCCATGAAGACCCACATTGCCGGATTGCCGGGCACTCGGCCAGGCTAACTCCGACTAACTGTTGTTCATAACCATGCTGAGTGATTGGGCAGACTTTTGGCTTTCAAATGCTCTTACTGCGAGTGGCCTTTTTGGATTTTTAACCCAATTAAACATCTTTAGTCTTGATAAATAGCATTCGTAATGAACTTATTTAAAGAAAATCGCCTAAAGTTTGTTGTTACTTAAATGGAATGGCACATATCTTAAAATATAACTAGTCATTTTGAAAATATAGAAAATACTTAAAGATAGTTCATTACAATGTGCGTATATAAATAAAAGAAAATGTATCTTAAAACCATCGGCTCAATGGTAGAATGGTATTTATCACTTAACCCAACTGTAAATCCTTTGCCATTTCAATAAGATAACTTAATATTCCCCTGGGATCGACTGGGAAGTGCATTAGATCTTCGTCGTGGAGCGCATGATCCTCCTTTCCTGGCGTTTTTGCGGCTGCAAATCTGCGACCAGGGGGCAATCAGTCAGCAGATGTTTTCATTTCCTACTCCGGCATCGGCAGCGGAAAAAAAAGCGGCGAAAATCAGCCGAAGGTACTCAAGGCGCAGATGTTTGGCACAGTTTCGTGTAGCAAATTGCGCACAGTGGGCCCAGCAAAACGCCCGCCACCCCCCGGGCGCCCAGCCCCCCATCCGCCCCCGCTCACGGTCCCCCTCCTTGTTCGCCACGACTGCCACTGATGGAATCAAATATTGTGCAAACTACAAGAGCCATCCGAGGGGCATCGAACGTTCAACGGGATGTTGAATGTAAGTCAGACGAGTCAGCTCCGCATTTGTATCTGTATCTGCAAGTCGGGGCTCCGCAGCATTTTGCTAGCCAGGTAGTTTGATAGTTTCGAAGCCGAACTGAGGAGCTTGTGTCATGCGCCTGGCACACGGCCTGTAACTAAATCACACTAATCAAGCCCCAAGTACTGCTTTTCGAGTGCACTCAAAACATTTTACTGCCCAAAAGCGCGGCAAGTCAAGTCCATAAACATTGTGCGGCACAGAGACGAACATGTCCTGTGGATGGGAAAGTTGTTTTTGAGGATTATTGATTTTAATGAAGCATCTAATTAATGACTTTGACTTATGGCAAAGAATTTAGACATGTAGATGAGATATAAAATACGACGAAATTATTAGAAGGGGAGAAACCAATTATTTTGCCAGTGCAGCCCAGATTTGCCGCTCTGCTCGTGCCATTTTTCGTGCCTTCGTCGCCTCCGACGCACTCGCCAAGCACTGAAATTGGCAAATCAAAGCAATTGATACATTAAATTACAAAGCCAACGATTTGTACACGACTCCACACGCCTCGTCTTCAGCGTCACCTGGAGATCAGCCTTTAGACATCAGACATCCGACATACGACATCATCCGCAGCCACAGCCTCAGCCATCCACGCACGCTGCAAATTTATCGCCGTGTCAGAGCTAAAGCCCGATCCGAACCTGAATCTGATGTTGAGGACGTAGCTGTGGCTGTGGCTCTGTGGCTGTAGCTGGTGTCATCGTCAACGCTGCCAAAATGCCAAACGGCAGACAAGAGACAAGATCGAGGCGTCTGGGAAATAGGCAAGTTTTTGGGCCATACGATACCCGCTAGTCGGGCACCTTTACGTCTTTATTGGCATTGTCATAAGTCTTAAATGGCTTAATTGCATTTAATCAATTTTCCCCCAACGCCACATGGTGCTGTAATTTGCTACCGACATTTATACAATTTAATTTAAGTCATGTTTTTTATCGAGCTGGTTGTTAAAATTGTTAATCGTAACATCGTAACTTAAAAAAAAAAATATGCTCTACAATAGGTCTTGGTTTGGTTGGCTTTGGATGATAATGACTGATGATTGGTTCAACTAAATTTAAGCTCTATACACCCATTAGTAATGGATATCAAAAGTCGACGGAGATGTGCCTCGCCATTCAACACCCATTACCGATGGAAGGCTCATGATGCCCGCGATGAGGTTGAGTATGAGGATGTCCCCATCCAGATTTGTGTCCCACTCCCCTCCGAAATCAGTCTGCCATCCCAATCTACACTCTCTCTCCGGCGATCTCTCCGTGCGTGGGTCTAAATTATGTTGGAAATGTCATCGTAAGATTCAACACGACAACAAGGGATGACATAAATTTCCACCAACATGTTGTGCCTGGGCTGTAGAGACGCCACACTCTCCTCGCGGACGCGACGTCTGCTAGCTCCAAAAATGGCAACGCGCTTGCAGTTCACAGCCAACAGCTCAAGACAAAAGCGGGCAGAGATCGAAGAAAAGGAGAAAAAAGAATGAAACCAAAACTGGAGTATGCGAATTGGCCGGGCCGTAGAGGAGCTCCATCTGGGTGTATGAGCCCCACATCCAGGCAACACATCATTGCTCTATCAGTTGAGATCTCGCGGAGATTGCGGCCAGAGACTGGGAGGCTTGCAGACTTGGGGGCTGGAAGACTGTTGGCTCGAATCGCGGGCCAGGCCAAAAAACAACAGTCAACGTTGATGATGACAATGAGTCGGGTTAAGGCGAAGGGGAGAAGTACAAATATCTAGCCATATGCATAGGCGAATTGGGTAGCTTAATGAATTATTCTTTATTAATAATAAGTGTAACAGCAATCAAATTATAACTCGTCTAATTAAATCATTAGACAAAATAAATATAAACATATTTGGTTAGATATTTAAATTGTATATTTCAATGTTTCTATCGATATGTATTCATAACAAAATCTTTAAAAATCTTCGATCCACCCACCTATCATTATCCATGTGGCCCACAACAACTACTACAAAGTAAAACGGATCAAAAGGCCCAAACCAGCATAGAGATACGATACCACAGCAAAACCCCGCATCTCATATGTAAGGCTCCAATGTAATTTCTGGCTCAGAGAGCTGAATCCCCCCGCATCGCCTAACTAGATCCCCGAACTACCTATGTGTATCCCCCTCTTGGGATCCCCCACAACAGACCATCCAAAAAACTTCAGCTGTGGCTGCAAAGGTGTTTTGCAATTTAACTGGCAACGCCGAGGCAGAAACCTCAACTTGAGCATTGCAACGTGGTGGACGGGGATCCGTCTTTTGGGCCAAGAAGAGGATAGTGGAGAGGATTGGCGATGGGGGATATTATAGGCTGTGTGAGGGCAACGGGATCTTGGATCTTGGCTCTAAAGCTGTAGCTGTAGCTGGAGCTAGAGCTGCACTCCACATGCCACATGGCAAACATAAGTAGGCGCGTGGCATTCGTGTGTTGTTGTTACCATTATTGTTGTCGATTATTGTTGTCTTTGTGGCCGTTGCCTTGATTGTTGTTGCTTGTGTTGTTGCCTGCACTGCAGCCAGACAACGTAAAATGACAATAAAATGCAAGCCGAGCAACAACAAATCCAAATTGAATGCAAATGAAAGCCACAAACTATGCTAAATTCCTGAAATCGCATCGCATCGAATTTGCAATTTGTGCTTTCCTTTTTGTGTGTGTCTAGTACTTACGTGGTGATCTCTTTTCCCCCTCTTCCCCTCCTGATTGCCATGGTCTGGCCACAAAAAAAAAAAAAAAAAATGGGAAAATACGAAAATGGGAAATGGAATCGACTCCACATCGGAGTCTTCTTCGACCGATGCCTTCGCCATGCAATTGGGTCGCACTTTGGAGTTCTATTTTCCCGATCTGGACTGCGAGTGCGGTGATGTGGCTGTTATTTGGATCCGAAGAGATCCGAAGGTCTAATGAACGTGGCCAGTAAGTGATCGGGAGGGAAATTAGACATGAAGGTTTCCATTCTTCTGCATGCAAATATTGATGTGCCTTCTCTGGCTCTATAATGCTACATCATGTGAATAAACCAATCGGTTGATTAGGAGGAAAATAAATATTTTTGAATTGCCAACTAAAAGAAAACTAGATTGATCCTTTCACCGTATTTACAAATAACTAACTTATTGAACATCTTTCTTGGAAACATTAATAGTAATGTTATTCCACATCCCTGACAATAAATAATGAGTGGACTTGTGGGTATAGATCGACGACGATTTCGAGTCAGTCACTCTTACATCCTCCTCGGCAAATGAAGCAGCAAACTGACTGACCCCTGTCCACCTAAACATTTCCCATTTTTCATTGCCATAGGGCCGAGCAGTCAACACATTCTCTATGCTAATTTCTGACTGACGACTGGTGGTCAAGTTCCTGCATCCGTCTAGATCCGACAACAGGGTCGCCCACATACCGTGCTGTATATAGTAGTAGTGGTAGTGTCTACCCCCGGACTTCCCCCTCGATCGCTGAGGCCCCTTTGAGCGATCACTTTCCGGCTAAACTCCCCCGAACAAAACTCGATCCAATCAATTCGGCTTGCATTACATCAGCTGTGAGATTTCGCACTTTACGCAAAATGATATAAATCATTTGTCGATGTCGGATTTCGTGTCCAAGTGCCCATTAAAGTGAAGCATTTCTACATAAATAAATTGCCATACACACGTATAGAAAAAAGAAAAAAAACCGAAAAACAAAGCCCGGCTGAGGCGGAAAAAAATCGAATAGCAATGCAAATGGCAATAGATCTATTTTATTTTTCGCTTCCAGTCTTACAACAACCACTCATCACTGAAGCGGTCAGTAAATTGAAAATAACAAAACGGAAAATGCCCCAACAACGCCTAGTTACGGATATTCCTATACCACATATATATATATATATATTGTATATTGAATGGGTCTATGCGGAGGCACCTAATATAGCGAAACAAATTTAATTTAAATTACAGGCGTGGTCGCAATTGTGCATTTGCCTGTAGTTGTGGCTGTATAGTTCATAAAATATGCAATAATACGGCAAGAGAGCCCCGACACAAAGTTTAGAGGTCGCCATGGACTTTCTAATTTATTTATGCGTCGCTCCGGTCGTGTTCTCCATATAATTTTTGTTCCTAGGCCAGGTTTTTCATCTCATGATGCGTTCGCGCCGACTAGATAACAGATTGCGTCTATAAAGTAGCCGCTGACTTGGCATTGATAGACCAGCCCCACCCCCCAGAATGCCCAGTTACACCCAATTTCAACAATTGCAGTTGCAGACCTCTAGGTTTCTGTTTTTGTAACCCCCCTCCCCCCCTCCCATTTTCGTGGATGGTCATGAGGGGTCTGGGATGCGAAAGGGGACTACCACGACCGCCGGCGAACACGCCCAAACGAGTCGCACAGCTGTGCAGAAACGATATCAGCCCTGACTTGGCCGCCAGCCATCGTTATGGCCACCGATCCGATCCGATCCCGAGTTGCAGTTGCAGTTGCAGTTGCATTAGCGGCCACATTTTGTGGCTCAGACCGACGCGGCGGGGCAAGTCTTAATTCAATTTGCCTATTGTCGGTCAGACGGCGAACGAAAAGTATAGACGCGCCAGCCGGGGGACACAACTACTTATTAGTTCTCATAAAACTTTTAATTAAATGGAAGCACAATGAAATGGAAAATCAAGAAGGTTCGGGTAGCCCACTTTACAGTCAAAGGAAAAATTAACATTAGGGCTGCCGTTTAGCATTAAAATAACTTTATTTTAAGTTAAGTTAGGTAACTGTTGATTAGTCCATAGCTAAAGATACAAATAGTTCATTTTTATTCCATTGCATTCCAATATTGTTATAAAGATTAAACTCCCGCTGAAAACATGTGAACAAATAACCCGTTTAACAATTGTCGGGCAATAAAACGTTCTTTACATTAATTAGTAAAATCGAGTAATAAATATTTCCCTGCACCATGGAATTTAGTTAGTAAGATAATAGAATAAAATATAGCGTATTTTTTTATAAGCAATAAATGTTAAGCCAATGTTAAACATGCAAATCGATTAATGCCAAGCAAACATTGGCATAAATTACCACCCACGCTCAATATACATATGAGCAAATACATATGGTAAGTGGTAACTTTAAATCGAAAATAATGAAATGATCGTAAAATCCTACTACTTCCCCTAACTAACTGAAGCGAATCTGAAGCAAAGCCCACCACGTGCAGATCAGACACTCGTATATCATCTAATCTGCAGACCCGATCTCAACACATCGCAACCAGCCCACAAAACAAAACTTTATTTATCTTTTAATATACACTCTTTCCTTTTTGTGCTTTTTGATTAAATTGTAACAAGTGCCAGCCCACATGGCTTTTTGTCTGTCTAAAAATTTTGAATAAATTTATTGCTAATATTTCATGTTATATGTCATGTTGCATAAATACAAAAGCCACATAGCCACATTTGATATGGGCCCCTTGGCCACCTTAACCCCTTAGTGCCCGCAATTTCCCCGCTTTTGTTAATTGCAAACTTTTGCTTTTAATAGTCCAAAAAGGAGAGGGAAGTGCTATTTTTCCGGAGAGCGCTGAGAACATTTTCAATTGCGCAGGAGAGCGAGCGGTCACCAATGGAGTCCACACCCATACACAACACACACAGACACACGGCCGAACGACTGGCGCTAACGGTAATCGGCTGCGCAGTCGACGTCAACGTCTGCGCATGCGCAAAGCCCGACTTTTGGCTTACTAACAAAGCCGTTATGGGCAGTAGCCGCTTAGGCGGGTGCCCACACCGCAGAAAACCACAGCACACCACAAACCGCACACCAGCGAATCAACCACCCAACCACCAAGGCATCGCCAGCACCACAGTACGTATACGTACGTGGCCACAGCACCACCATAAATGTGGCTCAATTGTAGCAAAGGCCGCCAGTCGCCAGTCTTTTGTCTTTAGCTTTGAGCGTGACTCGTTTCTGGTGGCTCTTATAGCCGCTTTTTTTCATTTTTTTTTTCTATTTCTTATTTTGCACGAGACTCCCGACGGTGACGGCGGCTGCGCTGCAGCTGCGACGCCACCACACCCTTGACTGGATTGCAAAAAAAAATGGCAAAAACTCACAGACAAAAAGGAAAAACTCGAGAGGAGGACTGGTTTTTAGAGCGAAGCTTAGAATACTCTATCGCTAATCTGCATATGCTAAGATATTATTAGTGGGCATGATAAAGATTCTAGGAATTCGAGTATGACAGATTATCTGGGGATGGTATGAGCTGAACAATGTAGACCTCAATGATATAAATGTAGGTAATAAGTAAAGATACTTTTTTAACGATACTGCCCATTTAATGAATAGTATGAAAGCATTAAGAGCACATCGTCTAATTAAAGATCTCTCATTACCAATTTTTGGAACATACATATATGTTTCCTAACATCTCGCCCTTATTTCGAGAATAGCTCATCTCAAAGTTTCGTTACCCACAAGAGTATTAGAAGCCAAGATCGCCTTGGTCCAACCACTCGCGTGGTTGGTCTTGTGTTTTCCTCAGCTGCCGCTGCTTTGCTTTTGCTGCTCTGGCATTTGTTGCGGCGTCAATTTGCTTTTAGCCATTTCGCGCCGCAACCGCAGAGGCTGCACCACCCAGCACCGCCTTGAAGCACCACCAGCCTCTCCTCGATAGTCCCCTCTTCCCGGGCAGCTGCTCCTTTTGTAATTGTGCCTTCGCTATTTTGATCAGCCTCGGACTCCGGCTGAGCCTTGTTTTTCAGCCTTTTCGTATGCGGAGGGGTCTGTGGGCCATTCCACATCGGTCCGGTTCGGGCTTCTTTCTGTCTTAATGTACAGTGAACCTTAAATTGTTTCGACTTTACAAAAAATGTGGCACTAAGTGTGGGAAGTGAAGATGAATCTATGATTATTTCAGCTATTATCAAAATTAGAAATACCACTTGTAAATTTAAGCTACAAAATTCAATCCTAGAAAAAATCCTTCATCTGTTCTTACCAATATCGGCAAGTTCCTCGGCTTGTCCCAACATTAGACAACCTCCGCTTTTCTCTCAGTGTGTTTCGGTTTCTGGGCTGATTCGAGTTTCGGATCCAGCCCCCAGATGGCAGCTGCAGCGGGGTGTTAATGTGGCTCGGCTATTTTATTTATTCATGGCAAAGCGTCTAAGCTAGTAAATTGTATTGCTGGACGCGAAAACTCGGGCTTGGCTTCCATCGGACATCGGACATCAGACGGTGGACAGTAGACAGTATTTGGTGTGTGTTATGCGGTGTTGTGTGTGCGGTTGTGTGTGGTTGTGTGTGGTTGTGTGCGGAGTGCACAGATGCATCGAGCGGGCTGGGACAGCTTTTGCTTTTCTTTGGACCACAACAACGACGACATCAGATTGTCATTCTTGTTTTTGCTTGCTTCTTTTTTAATTGAAAGTCGCCAGGCGTAGTTGATTATACCCTCTAGAGAGTTGAGGGTAGTCTCGTTTATGTAATAGTTACAAAAACCATGTTTACGGGCTTTTCAGCACTTTTTGTCAGTATCAAATTGATGTCATTCGATATG
The DNA here is from genome assembly GCF_000001215.4 of Drosophila melanogaster. Classification (NCBI taxonomy): domain Eukaryota; kingdom Metazoa; phylum Arthropoda; class Insecta; order Diptera; family Drosophilidae; genus Drosophila; species Drosophila melanogaster. The sequence continues at coordinate 18,751,643 of NT_033779.5, read as the reverse complement.
CTGTCAATTAAATATGGTTTTCAATCTCATTCATATTACAGTTTGCGATTTCGTTGTTAAAAATATATATATTTTTTTTATTTTATTCATTTCTCACAAGAACAAAATCAGTTTTTATTAATTTTCTGAAATCGTAAATAAAGTCGCTTTCCCAGGCCGCAAAACTTTCACATTCTCGCATTTAAACCCCAATCACCATTAGTTGTCTTAGCTTCCCATTTAGCAATCCATAAAACCCCACCTGCCAGGGTATTCCCACTTCCAGCCATTTATGCCTTTCATGTCTTCCCCTCAATTTTTTGCTCTATTTGCCGTAGCCATTAATTTGTTGCTCTAATATTTTGTGTGGAAATTGGTTTGGCTCTGTGGGGCAGCTGGCTTCAGCTGGATTCACTTTTTAATGACTGCGTGGTGTGGTGCTGCCGTGGTCCAGCTCCAGTTTCAGTTCCAGCTTCAGCTTCAGCTCCAGCTCCAGCTCCAGATATCCTCCGACCACCACCCCCCCTAAAGTCCGATGCCTGTTGTTACACAATTGCGGATATGAATGAGTAATCCGTGGGCTTTGGCCTGATATATGTCCGTTATACATATTCAGATAGGCTGACACAAAGAGTGAAGGACTGAATGGCAGGGGAGAGGAATGGGGGTGATCATACAATGGCTGCACACGTGTCGTATACGTAACGCAAATTTGTTTGACGATTCTTATCGACCACGTGTTTGGCGATTGCCGCCCGAACGTCCATCGCTGCGTTTATTTGTTTGTTTATTCATATGTTTGTTTGTTTGCTGGCTGCTGTTTGCTAGCTGGTTATGTAATTGCTCCAGCGAGCCTCTGTCGACTCATTAGGCCAACTTAATTTCGTGCAAATTTTTAACAGCTTCATGCTGAGCCGAGTGCCTTAGACTCGGGCTGGGATACAGACCATGTCAGGCCAATCACCCACGCGCCCGTCGACGGATGATTCATGGTGTCACGGTGTCAGTTGCTCCTACTCCATCCATCTCAAACAGCAGGCTGCCATTCAAAGTTCCCGCTCACCTGAAGAAAAATCTATGTTGGATGTTGACCCAAAAACCGCAAACAAAAGTACACATATAGTCGCTGTAGGGAAATTCTTTTGTTTTGAACAGGATGTATTACATATATCATATCAAACCATGATTTAGAATATACTTTACCCTCACCGTTCATAATATGCCAATTTCTTTCTCTGTATGCCCGTTTAGAATTCGGTAGTCGTTAAGCCCTGGACCACGGAGCATCAGCATCCAGAGACAACCTCAGCCGCAAGTCGAACGATCTTTCGGCTTCAGTTTTCAGTTTTCAGCTCTGTAGGTGATCGTAAAACCGCTCCACACACAGATCTTGCACGCCCATAAAAAGCGACTACAAAAGATCGGTTGGCGTTTAAAACTGCCGACGGCATTTTAAATAGCCATGTGGTGCCAAGTAATATCTTTTGGCTATGCGTGTTTTTCTTCGCCTTCGGCTGCGTTGGTTTTTAGGGCTTTGTTAATAGCAATTGTAACTGAGATGGCTAAGTAGCCGCAGGCCAGAATAGCTGAAAAAAGTGGGTGACTCCATAAATCGAAAGTATGTGACATAACCGAATTGATTGAAAGGAGGAGGAAAGTGGAGTGGGAGTTGAAGATTGTTAATTGACTTGATCTGCAGGTGATTTGTAAAAGAAGCGAGGGAGGTGGATTCCGAAAGCTTACCATGAATCATAATAAGATATAATTTATTAAAATATTATTAATTCTTTACTATACATACTTAAAAAGAAGGTGGTTCATAACATGCTCCGTAAGACTCAGCAAGAGAAAAAGTGTGCTTCTAGTTAATATTACTCATTAAAACTACTATTAGGCGACACAAAAGTCCTATCCCACACAGCCCGCTTCCATAAAGTTATTTTTTAATAGCATTTCAATAAAAACAGCAAGCCATCCACACTAAAGATCCAACGACTGAGATATGAACTAAAACAAGGTATAAATTCACTGCTACAGCCATTCCACCATATTGAAATATAAAGTGATTAAATAATTAGTAAGAATTTGCCAATTGCGCGGAGAATTATTGCACATAGTATATGAAATGCACAGGCGCACCGAAGACGGCCGATAAGAAGTCAGGAAGGCGGCAAGTGCTATATAGATACATATATATGTATGTATATATATACAACTTTAGATCTGACGATGTCGCGCTACAGATAAAGCAGCAACAACAAGGTGGTTCAAGAAAAACCAGTGCACTTAACAAAAATCGCGCAAAAAATAAAAGTGGCGAGCAAAAAATATCGCCTCAACAAAACGAAAAGTGACAATTTAATTGCGTCAAACGCAGCGTTCGATTGGCGGCGATGGCCGGTGTGAAAGAGAGGGGAGCAGATCGGCGACAGAGAGGGATGCATCTGTATCTATATATCTATATAGACAGATATGTGGATATATCAGCGGTGTCTGGCGACACTTTGCTCAAGACCCCGGCGATCGCGAGCTCGTTTAATTGAGAGGAGCTCATAAAAAGCGCTTATGACTTGTTTATAAGCAGCCGATCGAATCGCATCGGATTGAAATCAGTTGCTCTATTCAATTCAAACTGAGTTGGAAGCATTTTTGGGCCGGTATTGGGGGAGATGTCGCCTGGCCAGTGGCTACCGCAGATTGCTTGTAAATTATAATGAGATGCCAGTTACTTTTCGATACACGTAACCTTCCCAGCTCTACCTACTTGCTGAAAGGCATTCCTAGGCCGACAGCGGATCGAGCTGATATATATAATGCACTCGATTGCAGGCACTTTCGAGTCAACTTTATGCCTCTTTGATTGACTAAAACTTATTTCGGCACATGATACTTAAAGTCATTTCCAAACAATGCTTTTAATGCTTAAGTAAAAAATTAAATAGCCAATAGCAAGTATTCCTGTTCAAAAGTAAGATATAGCTTATTATTCCGAAGGATCCAATTAAAATGCTATTTACTGTTAATTGTTAGTCATTAGCCTCTTTTATGCTCTTTAACCTTTCAAAACACTCTGGTCTAATTATTGCTAACTTTCCAACACTCATGCAATCGTCAACACCCACTAGTCTGTTTTACACGCTTAGGAAAATCATACATCTGATATATTTACATTTGAAAATATACATCTGGAGATACGAATTTTTTATTTTTTGGGTAAACAATTATTATTGTGAGATCAAAAAGAAAAATTCTTTATTTTCATTTGAAGAGATTTTTAGTGTATTTATTCGATTAGCCTTAGAAGTTGGTAGTTCTGAGACTCTCCTTCCATTTGCCACCGGCAAGGGTGTTAAAATCGCTTGCACGTTTCCATCAGTTGCCTTTGCACGCTGGCCGCGATTTTTCCCTTGTCCGCTGGTGGAGTTAACTCGGTTTTGGTGTGCTTTTATTGATTTATTTGCCGGGGCGACACAAGTTGGCATCATTAAGTGCCAGCACACACCGTTCTCTATTAGCCGACAAATTCTTGGCCTTCCCTGTCTCTTGGACTCTCGGCTGGCAGATAATTCTTGTTCACAATCTAAATGGCCGTCTTGACACACCTTAGAATTTGTGTGTTACAATTTGAAGTTGTCGACAATGGCGGCAGTGGCTTGTTGGCCACGCTGGAGCTGGCCAACTGCATCGGCGGATTGTGAAAGTATCCGATGGATACCAATGCCGGAGGGTGGGGTTGTTGGCATCCCAGTGCCCAGTGAGCAGTGAGCAGTGTTCAGTTGCCAACTAGAAACTGGCAACAATCAACTGGCGCATGTGCCACACGGCGTATGCTTAATTACGAACAAGGGAAAACAAAGAGTCGGGCCAAGTTAAGATTTTGAGCCTGCCCAGGCTCTGTGAAGATTAGTCGCAGTGGGTCGCACATTTCGTTTCGCAATCGATTGCAACATGCAACACGGCAACAGCAACAACAACAACAACAGCAACACAAGCAACAACATCAACGCGAAACGAATGTGGCTAGCTCTGCTGCTCTAAATCAACGATATATAAAACTAGTTTAGGTGGGTCCAATGGATATTCTTTTACTGCTATTTTGTTGCAACTGTTGCGCCGACTCCAGCTGAAGCTTGCCTCAGTTTTTTTGCTGATTTTCCAGCGTTTTTTGCAGCACATTTTTTTTGGTGCATTCTAATGGCCGCCCAATATGACTAAGCACACTCATCGCGCACTCCTGCGTCCAACGTGTATGCAAATCAAAACCAGTTTAAGCCGCGGCAACAACAACAGCATCAACAGCCAGCTAACTTTATATATAGCAAAAATATGGGTCGAGATCTGCAAAATGCAGCTGATCGAATTTTTGCATTAGGCGCAGCAGCAGCCGCAGCAGCAACAACTGCCATCCGGCCAGCTTGGAGCAACTGAATCGCAAGTCTGAGGCTGCTGCCTGATTATCTCTCAAGGAAGGCATGCCAGACTTTTGGGGGTAGGGGGAGTTCCGGGGGGCTTCCGCGGCAGGAGGGGCTGCACATAGCTTGCAAACTGCAACTGCAACTGCAGCCGGCACCGGGTGAATATCGAATGCTATCTATATCTTACGAAGCAGGGCCATATAGCCAACATTTCGCTATTAGCCGCCAACAGAAATACTAAACACTTTTACACCCGGGGAAAAGGGGAGCAACCACAATCATATTGGAAATCATATTCCATTCTATACTATTAAACTACAGATTTGTTAAAGTAAACTAAAGACCTTAAAGACCATTGCTTTGCTTGCTTTTAAATAGTTTAGTTGGTATCATTGGCTTGATATATGCACTGATGCTGCAGTTCTTATTGATAAGGAATTCCTTAAAAAGTGCATCTAACTATTTTCTCAGTGCATTCGCAGACGTATCTATATCTAAGTCTGGTCCAGGCAAACGCAAAGAAACGTAACGTATAATCTAGGAGGCAGCGCAGCAAAAAAATGCGGCGGCTGTGCAAAATCAAGAGTGTGTCTAAGCCATGGCAATCCAGGCATCGGGCCAACAGAGCCACCAGGCACATTGCCTTGCCAGTGGACCGGGCAGCTGCTCCGACTTCTGATGAAATGCATTGTAAGCCACCGCCACCACCGTGGCACCACCATCGCACCACCACCGCTTTTGCAGTTGCATGTACGTAGCGTTTGCTTTCGGGGCGGCAGCCTTTCCTGCCCAATATTCCAGCAAATAGAGAACTAAAGCATCAAAACACTGAAGGAAACTTAATTTGGTCATCAGACTGTCTATCAAACCACCAGGACAAGAACTAATAGCACATTAGTACGTTGAAAAAGAATGAAGGAATCTTGAGTTTATCAAAAGACGAGATAATTTTAATTTCTCATTTTTCTCATTCCAAAATTTGTGAAACTTTTTTATAATATTGCCTATTCATTTAACAAATAAGTTACATATAAGGAGTGTCGAGTGCGAGGAAAAAAACGTCAGCTTAAGTAAAAAGCTAGTTTTAAAATAGACTTGCACTTTTGTCCAACAATCAATTTTCAATATCATCTACAAAAAGTACAAATTAATGGCCAATTATGGCTTTTTTTTTCCCTGTGCAAATAGTGCCAGTCAAACTAAAAGTAAAGACTAAAAAATGCGATGCGATGCTCGCTGGACCCACAGGCCACTCAACCACAACTGCAGAAAAAAATCTACATTTGTCCAAAATATCACAAAATGCCAGCTTGTCGGGCGAAGGGGGCGGGGGTGGATGGAAAAGGGGGGGTTGAGGTTGCAGGGGATGAGGTTGCAACCAGGAGAGGCTGCAACTGCGATGCTGTGTGTTGCATAAAAGCAACGCTCCAAATTGCTAACTGAGCGATCCAGTTTAAATTGCAATTGCTCCTTAATGGGCTCTAAAACGTGCCAGTGTCGGTGTGACTGTGTGTGTGCGTGTGTGTTGGCGAATGCATCTGTGTGCGTTGCATTGCATCGCTTGCTATTTTTTTCGGCGTCTTTACAGCTCGGTAATCCGAGCCGAAATGGCTGTCGTGTGGCATGCGAGGCGTATGCGCAACGAATCAACTCGGACAACGCGCATACGCACAGTGGCACCGGCGGCAATGGAGCATGGTAGGGAACCGATCTGTACAGAAAGGGAAATGAGAATATAATTACATAATGCTTAATGCCACATGTAAGCAATTTGACAATTTGGAGTATCTCAACAGTCCAATTGTGAGATAAAAAAGAATAACAGCATTCATAAAATCCTCTTAGTGAAAAGAACCATATTTAATATAATGTGTATGATATAATTTGCTGCTGTATTTTAATTGTATTGTTTTATTTTCATTAATAAATTAGTGGGTATTTGATGTTTACTACCAATTTCGATTGTATATCAATGAGCCCAATCGATTGGATGTAATTTGGGTCGCACATCAAATCTGCTCCAATCAAATTCCCCCTCTCGTCGTTACTCATCCAAACGATGTAGAATTCCTGAGTGCAATCGGAACATTGCCTTTCCCAGATCAAATGGAAGTGAAAATTCCGAGTGCATGTACCACGCCCCCGCCATTACGCCGCCCCCGCATTTTCCGCAGATGTTGCAGCCCTCGGCTAACTGTACACACATTTGTCGCATCGCAGCGGCGGCAACAACGAGTTAGAGCATAACAACATATTTTACAATTACGAAACAATTCGGCCCACAACTAAATACAGAAACCCCAGGCACTCTTCAGCTCTTTAGCCAAGCACACTGAACAATGGACGAAATAGAAAAAACTCTGAAAAATAGAAAAATCTTAAGCCTGAAATCCGAAGTTCGAAATGCGAAGCAAAGCTCAACGAGATCAGCAGACGAATAGGCGTAGACGCCAGACCAAGAACCGTGTCTCCAAAATGCGGCCTACTGGGGCGGCATGCCAACAGCACTCACACACTTGCAACTCGCTTATGGCCAGAACGAAACCAGATCAAAAGCCCATGGCAATAATTATGAAAACACTCGGAGTCGCGACGACGTCGTCATCGTCATCGATGTAATTTTCCTGTTCGTGCCTTAATAATCTGCGCAAACGGCGGCCGCATATTGAAATTCCCCACAGTAATAATAACAATAATCGCGCGGCAGCAACATCTATTAAAATATCGATGGAGTGACTGACTGACTGACTGACTGACTGCCTCTGTGACTCCCTGACTGACTTTGCCGGCTCTGGTTTTTGTTTTTCTATATAGCCTTTTCCATTTCCTTGGCTTTTTGGCTGGCTAGCTGGCTGGCTGGCTGGCTGGTGAAGCGATCAAAAGTCGCTAAAAGCAAACGCACACTGACGGCGTTATTATTGATTTAAACATCAAGATAAATTACACCGCCTCCCCCGAACCGAAACACCCGCGCATTAAAATCTCCCTCAAGTGGGAATCTTTAGGAACCCTAGCTGAAGATCAGGCTGTAACTGAAGATCGCTCACTGCGAAAAATAATCAATTGAAAAGAAAAATTCCAAAATAAAACCATATAAGGTAACAGAGGGCTTATTAACATTAACATGCATCATCTATTAAAGAAATAAAATCAAAAGATGCCTAAAAATGTGTGCTTTGGTGTTCAATGCGTACTCGGTGAATAAGATACAGATACAAGAACATCTATTCAAAAGCAAAAGCATATTTTGATTTTTCCCGTTTTTTAAAACCCCCACCATTTTCTCGCAGTGCATTTCTGAGGCACCATATTGGATCGCTTTTTGGCCACTAACGAAGTTTCCTTTTGGCAGCGCTGTTGTTGTTGTTGTTGCTGTTTCGCTATTGTTGTAATTGTGGGTAATTGTTGTTGCCGTTGTACCGAACTGCTGTTGTTGCTGTTGCTGCATTGGGCGCTACAAATTTCCAAACCCACTAGGCACATTTGAACTGGCGCACGATCGCAAAAAAGAAAAAAAAAAAACCGAAAATCCAATGAACGGAGCAGCAATTGTAACATCAACATGAGATGTGCCCTGGCTCCAAAAAGGAGCAACGTGCCCCAAGATGCAGAGAGAGAGATGGCCACATTCGAATAGAAAGAGATGGACTATGGAGGCATAGGGAGTTGGAGTTAGCTTGTGCCCGGGTCTTTTGCTACTTTGACTTGTCGCTCGTTCCAAAACGTCGAATGCGTCTAATTTCTTGGCTTGCTTTTGGCTCTTTTTGCGGCTGCCTATGTTTTTTCGGCTTTATATCTGTCTCTTGGCCAGGCAAGCGGGACAGAGCACGGCAATGAGTTGGGCCAGGGAAGGGGTGGAGTTCTCGGTGGATGTCGTGTCTCGGTCTCCGAAAGTCTGGCTCCAAAGCCTTGCGATCCATTCGCCAACGTCTGCTCGGCGGCTGCCGCGTTTGTCGTTTAAATCGTACCACCACAGGCGACATAAAAATAATGAAGTGTGCGGGTGTGGTCGACTCGCTTTTGGCCAGGTCTGGTCTTCAGTCTTCAGTCTCCAGTCCACAGTCTTCGGTCTTCGGTCTTGGCTCTTTGCGCTGAGCCTGGTCCTCTCAGCCTGAGCATGCATCTCGGCCCGATTCGGGGACTGACTGGCCGATCGGGGCGACTGTCGACTGTCGAACGCTGCGACGTTTGCAGATTGCCGAGTCGTGTTTGGCCCAGCGGTGCGGTGTCGGCGGCCCATAACCAAATCAACATTTTGCGGGAGTAGTTTCTTGGTCGGGCTCCCTTTTTTGGAATGATTTTATAGGGCGAAATGGCAGCCTTAGTTGGCCGAAATGAGGCTGAAGAGGAGTAATTTGAATATGGTTTACAAGCGCTCGGGCATTATTGAGCTAAAAATTGGGATTAATTGAGATGATTTATATGATAGGTAGTTAAGTTTGTTCGTACTCTAGAAGAGAAGAACAATAATAAAATACATTACTTTACGATTTTACTGAATATCAAAGAAAAACATTATATATTTCATATAATTCTCCATTACATATATAAATTAAATCGTAAATTAAAAGAGCTCACTTTTATTGATTTTAAATACTTAAAAAAAAACCCACACAAATAGTTCTGCTGCAAATGTTTGTTGGGTAACTCGCTGAACACACGCCCAACCAACTGCAAAAATATAACGGTATCCAAGGTTGTGCTACGCTTAAAATGTAATTGTTCGACTTAAAGAGCCAGAGCAACAACATCAGCCAACAGCGAAACAACAAAACCAGAAACAACAACAACACGGCGATCAAGTTTGCCGCCGTCACCTTTTGCCGTCTAATCAAATACCAGACCAAGACCCAGGGAATAACGCCATCGCTTGAGACTCTGAGCTACCCACCTATGGATACGATACGATACCATACGATATGTAGATACATCCCATAACCGGCAGATGCATGTGCAGTAAAAAAAAATAACACGCATTAATAACTACATTAATTAGTCACCAACTATTGTGTTTCTTTCAATATATATAACATATTTGTATTTCGTACCTATCAATTTTACCTATTATTTGCCAACAAAATTACATACTTCTAATGATCAACAAGCATTGCACCATTTAAATTTAAATGATATTATCGAACAGAATAAGTATTATAATATTTACAGTTTTTAAAGTTTCTAATATACAATTAAATACATCATGATTGTGCAGATTATGATTTCTCTCCGTGTCGATGTATGGGCATGCCTGCATGGGCAGAGAGACACCAACCAACACATGGTCGAATCCGAAATTCAAATCCCAGCTCAACGTCATCGAAGCGCCGCACTCTGGAGGACTCCGCGATGCATCGCAGCGGGTCTTTGGGGGCTGGGGCGGAATTTTCACTTGAATATTCGACACACTTTGAGCCCGGGCACACACAGCTGGAAGTCGCGAAGGTTTGCAGGATTTCCAGACTCAGATTCAGATTGAGATTCAGGGAGGGGCGCCACAGCGCGCTTGGCTGTCTCAGCGATTCTTGGGGCTATGCATCATCATCATCATCATCGGCCGGGGCCGGCGTCGAAGTTGGAGCTGCAACATGGCAACATGTTGCAATCTGCCAGCTCTGCATGCATAAAATATTATGCAACATTATGCCACAGACACAGGCCAGACGACACTCTTGGTTTTATTTACACTTTTTTCGGGCTGTGGCCACCCCTCGCCCGAAATGTTGCTGCTTATTAGTGCCGGGATGTTGACAGCGTTTAGATCTAATTGAATCGCCCGGATCGCCGATTTCTGTGCCGTCCGTAGAACATTTGGCTTGGCCCGCTCCCATTTGGCCCATAACCCATAAATCTAACACACCGGCACGAGAGATTTATAGAGTTCAGATTGCGAAATGCGCAGAAGCACAGCACAGCGCGCAGCGCCGAGCTCGGAAAATCTTGAAAAATTAAAATGACTAGTGCCGGGGCACGATCAAGACCGTGCTGCCGTCTTGATAGCAGACAATGGCAACTCCGGAGGAGATGGAAAGCCCAAAAGCGAAACCTCAGCGGTAGTCAGCATTGGGGCGTCTGCAGTTCAACGTTCAAGTGGCACAGTACGCCCTAGAAAAATGAATTGATTCGATTGTTTTTCGCCGCAACTCGGGCTCCTCTACTTTATCTGCCAGCGCCGAGCGGAAAAATCTGAAAATGGTTAGACAAAAAAAAAACGAAAAATCAGGGGCAGAGGCAAAGGCAGAGGCAGGGAGCGCGCCCCGAAAAATACTGATGATACAATCGCGTTTTTGACTTTGAAAAGTCAGCTTCGAGTCAGCCGGGCTATTGTTCAATGGCCCAACTGCAGCAGCGGCAACATCAGCAACAGCAGCAGCAGCAGCAGCAGCAGCGGCCGACACTGATTGTTATGGTTTATGAGATGAAAATGCACTCGAAACAATATTCTGGGGCCAATGCAATTTGCGATTTTTAATCAACTCCTCTCGTCAGCACTCAGCAACAGAAGAAAACATCGTATTTGGGGGCCCCTGATTGCAGCTTCCACTTCGAGAATCGTGGCTCCTTCATCTGGCTTTTGATCTTCTCCCCGTCCCCGAGATGATTCCCCTGGCTCCTAGCCTGCATCCACTCGACCATCATCTGCAGGCCAGCAGAGCTGCCCTCCAGTTCGCCGCCCACTTTGCGGCCACAGTGCGTATGCGCGATGTAGCCACACACCTTAAGTTCTGCGGCTTTGTGGGCCACAACTGAAAGCAGGGCCTCATCGGAATCTTCGGGCACACTCATTTCATACGCTAATAGGTAGATCTCTGGCTGCGGTTGGAGTACCAGTTCCAGCGACATTTTTGGGAATGGAAATTTGAGTATGTGAGTTTTCACGGCTTTTGAAAATAAATGATCCAGATTTCCTAAGTTACTCTGCTGATGATATATAATCGAAAAATTTGCGTGGAGTAAACATCACTGATCCATCCAAAGGTAAGCATTTAAAACAAATTCTGAATCTTTAAAAATGCTATACTTTTATATTTATATAGATTTTCGTAAAAAGTATTTTTATAAACTATCAGGAAACGTATTTTAAAACAAAATGTCAATTAATAATTATGCTTTGCGTAAGTCATCAGTTTAATCAATTTAGTTTAAAAACAAACCTACACGCCAGTAAATTTAGCTTAACACTCAGTACAATCCAAAATTATAGCCCTAAGTTATTTGCATATCTTTCAGCAAAACTAAACAAGAAATGACATTATTAGGGTCCTACGATTGGATGTTCAATGAGGATATTCAACTTAGGACCGAGTTTAAGTTGTACAACATAATGTCAAGGAACCAATTTCCGCGTCGAATTCTTCAATATTGCCACAAAAACCATATAACCGGATACATAGTATTCACCCACGGGGGCAAACAAGCATTTGGAGTGATGGATGGCAAGCGGAAAGATTTAAACCGGATAAAGCCCTACCTTCTGAGGTTTTGCATTCCAGAACCCTTTAACCAACGAGTCACTTTTTCAGCCTACGAGTTATGCTTCAATCCGAACAAAGAGAAATTTAATATTAAGGATAGAGTTCCTAAGGGCGCCAAGTTTCTGGGAGATATATACGAGGACTGCTTTCTGAGGTTCAAGAATCAAAAACCGGAACCGGAAGAGGAAACCGAGGCAACTAAAGCCTTGTTCGCAAAATATTCCGACTTCTTTAACTTAAAATATTTCGTCAATTGTTAATGGACAATATATAGCTAAGACTATGCCAGCACAATTCCCGATTCTCTTTAGTCGCAGTGATTTCTCGCAGTGTGGATGCGACTCGTGCTGGCCATTGTTCAACACTATTTGCGGCACTCAATCTCTTAATTAAATATGCGACTAACTGGCAGCTCGGAGGCACTCGAAGAGTGGCCCAGACATCGCCGTTTAGTGTCGAAATTGTGCAAGTTTTGATTTTCCTTTTGTTGTTATGGAAGTCGCTGTTTGTATTTTTTTTTTGTTTTTGTTTTTGTTTTGGCTTGGTTTGGTTTTCTTGTTCGCTGGATAATCACAGGCCCGGCGAATAGACGGCAGAAATTAAATCAGCCAAGGTTATCGCATTAATAAGCCCCCTGGTTTGGGTTTTACAGTTTTCTGAGCCAGTCAATTATTAAATTTGCAATTTCCGTAGCTGAACTTTTGGGGTCAGTAGACTGATTTAAATCAAAACCGTAATTGAGCATTGCCCGCGAGCTAGAACCAATCGCACCAAAAACCAAATACCAAATACCAACCTCCGGGCAGGAAAATTGACAAATGTTTGATAGCTAGCTACCTTTTCGGATTGCTTGTTTCACGTGCATTTATTTTCCTCCAAAAGCGGATGTGGGGACGCTGCGAATCCGATTCAGAAAATGTACAGAAAAAAAATCGAAAATCAAAAACTCCCAGCTAAGTGGCTTTCCATGACATTTTACTGACACTCTTGCCGTTGAACTGGAAGACCTGTTTTCATTTTCCCTCTTAGCGCAACTTAACACATTTGACGAAGATGTCTATGCCAGCAAATGACGTGTCATCAATGGAGCCCGCACTCCCACATAAAGATGCACAGCGTCCTCAACTCGATCTCGGATCTCACATCTCGCATCTCGTACCCCGGCCACAAATCCCCAGCACTTGAAGCTTGAAGAGATCTGTTGGTGCTGTTGTATTAATAAGCCTGACATTTGAGCAGAGCATCCACTCGAAGCCATCGGGTTTCGGTTTTGCGTGTAGGCGTCTGAAAATAATAATTAAAAAATCGTTTCTAATGCGGAAATCTCGCGTTTTTGAGCTGGGGGTGAGCTTAATGCCGAAGATGTTAGACAAATATATCAGATTTCTATTTCTTTTTTTGTCGCGCTCCTCGCTTTGGTTAATCTTCCAGTGGACGGTTGTGGGGGATCGGCAAATCGGTGACATGGGTAAAGATGGATCGTTGGGAAAGCAATTGAACAGTGGATCGTCAGAGGTGAGTTGTGGAATCGTATGGGACCACAAGATGTAAAAAGGTGTAAAAAAGAAAAAAAAAATCAGCTTCCAAAATGTTTTTGATTTGTAGGCACGTCAGAAAGTTGTAAAAACATCCAAGCGGCAATGTATTAGAAACATGAAAATTAATTGGCTATAATAAAAAATAATATCTTTAGGTTTTATAAATTACATGATAATTATAAACCCATAATGTATTTATTGGCTAACCAAAGAAGGAGTTTATTCATAATATATCTTTATAATCGAGCACCTAACGGCAGTTAATCGTTAACAATTAAACAAGTCACAACTACGAGAGATGGACAGATCGACAGCAGATATTAAGGCCAATAGGTTGGCCATTGGGCTGGGCTGTGGCCGAAAGCATTAGGCCAAGTGTCCCGGCCCGCCCAAGAATTCAAAGACCTGGCCCGCCCAAATAATTAAATATGTAAGAGGCAAGAGCCCAAGTTAATAACAGCTGCTACCACAGAAGCCTTTTGCCGGCCAAACGTTAAAAATTTAATAATCGCCTGCGAGTATAAGGCGGCCAGATGCATTCGTAGGCCCAGAGATACAGATACAGATGCAGGCCCATGCCCATGCCCAGGTCGAGATACAATATACAATATACTATAATATGTACTGGTGCAATATACACGAAGGCAGCAGGCTCTGCGAGAAGGTCAGACCTCGCACGTTTCATGGCTCATAGCGCTCCTATCGTATAATTAGAAACGAACGACGACAACACGACGACAAACAACGACCGCCGTTCGCCGCTGTATCCGTATCTGTGGCCCGAATGTATCTGTATCTGGGAAACAGGGGAAGGTCTCTGGCTCTGGATACGCAACAAGCGATTCTCAAATGAGCCAATTGTAGAATGCCCGACTACGTCAGTGTGTGTGTGTATGCCCACTATTTTTGTGTACATAAAGAGTGCCACAGTTCTGCAGAAACAGATAGCTCGTGTCGAGCAAGAAGAATAGAATAATACGTGCTAGGTGTGGGTTCGTCAGAAAAAAGTTGATCTATTTGTGGAATTAAAAATAAAAAAGAATAAATAGTAAGTATGACGTAAAATAGATCTAAGGTGTCTGGTGCAAAAATCGGATTTTTATTTCCAGCCAGTTTACGTACTTCAAATGTTGTCTTTAACAGTTCTGATATAAAGAGGATGCCGAAACATATGAACTTCATTAAAATTCCATGAATTCCAAATTGTATCTTAGGGATGTTCTGGTCTGCTTTAAAAATATTTCAAAATATGGAAATCCTTAAAATTAAGTACTTAAGGCTCTTCAGGATTGTCTTAAAAACTTTTGTGTCCTAAGCTAACAACCAACATTGCATTAGGAGGTTTTCTTTGACTTTCCATTAAAGTTAAAAGTGCTGGGTGCCGTAAAGATAGCCATGTTCGTTACGGCTCGTCTCTTTGCCGCCATTCCACATTCCTGGCAGATAGCCACTCAACTGAATCTTTTCAGCTGGGGCACACTCTTCGCTTTAAAAACCCAGTGGTGCAATGTGGAACCGACAACGATGGTGGCCACCAGCGCGTATAAAGCCGACTCCATGCACCGAAAAATAATACTATCAATTTCAGTTACAGTTAATTTGATTAACTCAAATTTCTAAAAGTGGTAAATTAGGGTAAGGAACTATTTAAAACAAGGTTGTTGAAAGTATTATGAAATATATTTAATGATCTTTTTATTCAATATAGATTATATTTAGTTAACGAAAGCTGTCTTTATTATGATACTTTCTATTTATTTGAACATTGTAGACAAAAGTCTTAAACTTATGCTACAATTGATATCGGCTATAGCTGCTAGGGCTTTTAGCCAGACTTCTTTAATATTTACTTAGGTATTAAGTTACAGCTTTATTTACAATTATTTACAATACAAATACAGGGATTACAGGGATGTGCTGTTTGTGTTACGAAAGAATATTTAAAGTAGATGGATTGTGTTGGCTTTTTTAAGGAATTTAAGTACATGTTTTGTAACTCTAGATTTATATGATTATCAATTATTTTAGTGTCAATAAGCAAAGATACCCTTCAAGTCCTATTAAGTATTTCTTCCATACGATTTTTTGAACACCATTGTTTTCAATAATAATTTAAATATTATTTATATCATTGAAGTGTACGATTCCACGGCCCGATGTGCCATGCGATGGTCGTCGGCCGGTCGACCGGCCATGCAAAGTCTCTCGGAAATAGTGGAGTGGATCGGATCGGTTCGGACGGGGGGCAGTACGTGATGTGGCGACTGCGGCGCGGTATAGTGTGTATGGTATGGTATATCGGGTATGGGGGTTCGGATGGGGGCACTACGAGCGCTCTGATACGTCGACAACATTGCCGGTTAGCGCTTCGTTATATGCTCACTTTCGATGTGTTTCATTTTTTCTTTCGTTTTCATTCGCTGTGCGATTTGAAAACGTTTAAACAAAAACTCGCCAGCGGCGGCAGCAAAAACAACAACAACACCGGCGGTCCAAAGGCGGGCGGGTCTTCCACACACACACACAGATACACCACACACGCGCATAAACCGCCACACCTGCAACAACCAAACGAAAAATAAATGTTTACGATCGTTCCATGTTGTTGTTTTCCTCCAGTTGCGGGCCAATTATGTGCAGCAGCTGCCGTTGAAGGGTTAAGGGGGCGAAAAGGGGACGGCGATAGGGGCGCTGAGGTGTTAAAGCTCTCCTAAACAATCTTAAAAAAATAAGTTGCTTTTGGTTGGACCATATAGCAGCTATAGTTTTGCGCTTATTATTTTGCTCTTTTATTTATTTTTCCGTTTTTTTTTTTTGTCGCAGCTCGCATAAATTTATCAAACTGTTTATTCGGCTAAACTGTCGTTGTCTCGTTTAGTTAAAAGGTATAAGCCATAAACTAAACGTTTATTTAGCCATTTAACAGGGGCACTTTGCTTGTGTATTTGCGTATGGTTAATTATTTTATATGAACATTTTAATTAGGCCCAATCTCGATGGCATCGTGCCTGACTTATGCGAATCGATCGGCCTTATGCTAATTTCCTTTATGTATATTGCTTCCAATCGGAGCTATGCAGTGTTTATAACTATGTTGGTATTTATGTACCTGCCCAGGTGAAGTTAATCTGGAAATTCTTCGCTCCATAGAACATGATTTGTGTTGACAAGGTTCCGAGCATGGCGATCATCGATGGCGAATAGAGCTTCGATGGGAGAAAAACTAAGTAATTAAATACTACATAACTCAAGGGGATATCAGATTGAGGTATTGGTTCAAGGTGTGGTGCACTCATTTTCACATACAACATATATTATTCGTGCAATAACATGAAATGCTAACCAAGAATTTATTCTAACTGAACTGAGTATCCAATAATGCATATATCTTTCATACCCCATCTATTTTCTGGTTCAATCAAACACTCACTCAAGACCAAAGTTCCGGCATTTCACCGTCAATCTCCTCCGCATTCCACCACCCAATTGCAATCACTCCACAAAGGATGCCCCAATCATCCAACTGAATTCCATAGCTGACCCACATTCCTCCGCCACGCTAATTAATAAAAGATAATCTTCAATTGAACTCATTTGCAGCACACTGGCCATCATAACAATCCTTTTTGGCCACAGAGGCCCAAAATGCAAGCCAGCCGACTTCATATTATCAAACCATCAATCAAGCGAAGACAACAAGGCGCTTCCCTGCCCGGAAAAGCAGCAAAGCAAGCGAAGGAAAATGCTGTGCGGGCATCGTGTGGAAAGCGGGAGCGGGTGGAAAAAGGAAAGGCCATTAAGGAAAAATAGAAAAATAGTTGTGAACTCATTGACTCAAATAAATAACCAACGACCATGGCACGCGGCCGACGCTGCGAAAGATGAGAACGTTGAGGAGAGTGGGTATCTCGGCCTTCGCAGCTTCCTCTTGGCGGGATGAAGATGATGGCAGATCATCAGCTAGAATAACAAGAGGAGAACAGCTACAATAACAGCTCAAGACGCTACGGAACCTGGAGATTTGCAAATATCTGAGCCATAAAGCTGCCAAGTGTTGGCCTGGCCGATCATCAGCATGATGGCAGCGGAGAAATGGACAGTGCGGACTGCGGACTGCGGACTGTGGACAAACGACCTGATGTGCATGGGGTGCGCTGTACCTGTAACGGTAAAATTTCTACAAGGGAATGTGCTTTCATTTTGAAGTGTTGTATGTCCATGCACTTGGACTTGGACTTGCGCCAAAAAATCAAAGCAACCAAGCTACTGTTAGACAGCCGCAGCGGCCGGAGCAGCGGCAGCAGCAACATCAGCAACTTGCAACAGCAACTAGCAACGGCAGCTGGCAGTTAGGCAGTTAGTCACTTCACAAAGTCATTTTTGATTTGATCGATTTCGTGCAACAGCAACAGCAGCCAGGCACCGCAGCAACATCAAGAGTTCCAGTTGCTGCTGCTGCTGCTATTGCAGTTGCAGTTGCAATTGCTGCTGCTGTTGCAGCTGTGTGAAGTGGCCAAGAAGAAGGCACATGACATGGTCTTGAACATGGACATGGACATTGAAAATGCCCGATTCCAGTCTCGTGCCAAGTAGGACACACAAGTTAAGACCAGAGACCCTTCTCTGACCGTATGTTAATCTGCGATCAGTGAAAGAACCCGTTGAACTTTCCCATTCCCCTAAAGAGTGTGCACACAGAGAAATGATGGGATATTTCTAGACAAGGAGAAGGAAATCAGTCCACAAAAGATGTCCATCGGATTTTTGTCTTTCCTACTTGGTTAGTTTTGCCAAGAGTATAATAGTTTATAATAATTTACAACTGGGTTTTAAGTGTGATTATCCTACCAGCTATTTAAAATAATTAAATACTGATCTAATCTTTAACGCGTAGATTCATGAATAAATGCATCTTTAAAATTAATTCAAAAGTTACATTCCTACAACTAAAATTCGACCCATTCAACCCAGAAGTAATCTCTTTTTCTTTAGGTGCACCCCCCAAGTTACTAGAATGTTGTCCGCTTGTGGCCCGCTCGAGCTTCCAGCGGCGACTGCTTCACGCTCACTTTTCAGATACAGTATCTCGGCGTTTTGTGGAACCCAAGTGAAGCGGCCACGAGATCGGCTTTGGTTCGGGTTCGGGTTCGGGTCTTGAGATCGGCTCTCTGTTCGTCGTTGGGGCGGAAGATCTCCACCCAGTTTTTGGATGCAGGTCTAGCGCTTTTGGAATTTTCATTGAGTAAAACCAGGCAGGATGCATCGCGCGGATCGCTCGGCTGGCGGCCCCTCATTTACCGTTCGAAACTCGTCTAGGCCAGAGCATCTTTGCATGTGTTCGTGTATCTGTGTGAGCACGTTCGCTGGATCGCTCTACATTAAGAAAGAAGTGTATTAGCTTCGATTTATTGCATCGTTGCCTAGGCCCCTGCTTCTGCCTCGGTCGCTGCCTCTGCTGGCGTCGCTGATGCAGTTGGCGTCGCTGTCGACGCTGTGGATTGTGAGTCTCGCGTGGAAGTGGGAATCATCACTGGTGGATCGGGGATCGGTCTTTTATCGTTGTGTATTCATTCAGAGCACCCATACACTCGCCGAAGACGTCGTCTATTTTGCGTTTTTTCCTTCTGTTATGTTTCTGAGCTGAGCTGCTGCTCTTTTCTTAGCTTTTCGTTATTAGGAAATCGAAAACTGAAGCTGCGACTGCGACTGGGTCTATCATCAGTCCGTGAGACGGTCTCAAAGCTATTGGTCGTGTTGTCGCTTTTGTCGGAAAAACAGCAGCACGTAACGCTGAGCAGAAGAGATCCACTACGTAAAGCGGTCGTAAGACGTAACGCCATGCGATCGGTGATAACGGTAAAACATTCAAAATGAAGCGCTACCGTTTTATAGTGAAGTGAAGATAGGATCGCTTAAGGATACATCCTAAATACAAAATATATGTTATGTGTAAATTAAAAGCATATGCAAATGCAAATTCCTAACTGTGTCAATTTCATCCTAGACAAAAACAAAAAGAAACTATCTCCAAACTCGAATCCTCCTATAGACAATAAATCGATACAACTTTGCTGTAAATCTCGAATAAAACGTACAATTTATGCTCCTCTCACACAAATGAAATCACAAATTGCTTAGGAATTTTATGAACTACGCCCAGTACGTGGATGATGTGATATTAAAACACTTGCACAGAGCGATGCATATCTATGGCCTATATATACCAGAGATCGGTGCTAAATCAATGATAACTACTCGCTTAGATCCAATTAATGCAAATTGTGACAGCGCGTAAATGCAAAGTGATCCAAGCCGAGCTGCACGGAAATCAACAACAAATGCCACCGAGACATGTGTACAGGCTGATGATTATGGGCAGACATTAAACAGACAATCCATAATGAAATTATAAAATTGAAAAGATTATAGCCCGGGCTGAGCGATCGTCGAGAGGAAACTGAAACGACTGGGAAGTGCGGTGAGATTGGATCGAAGCGGCTTGGCCGGGGATCGATGTCAACTCCGGGGAGAACAGCTCGCCAATTAAAACGTATTAAATAGAGAAATACATACATATAATAAAAAGTAATTCTAAGCAACTTGTATCATAAATCAGACCAAGCTGGCCAACGCGAGTGATTGTAAAAAGTGTAAAAAGATCAGTAAAATATACCTATATCTCAAAGTGGCAACTTCCCTCGTATATACGTACAACTAAAGCTCCTAATTACCATAAATCTAAAAGTGTTTTAAATACAATAATTTATTAAATACATTCAATCAACATCTTTTACCGTTGACTACGTTTAATTGATAATACGAATATTGGCAGCCAGACAATATTTATATAAAGTTGTACAAAGCTATTTTCTGCTATACAAAAAAAACTACCTAAAGACTATCCTATACCAACTTAAATCCATCCGAAAAAATATCCCCTAAACTGAAGTTCCCACGCGCCATCGGATATCAAAGCTAGATATATGCAATATATCTTATATCTTGGCCCGATCACAGGATGACTTACGCTCCACTACGACAACAACAAAAACCAGCTGAAGCAACAACTATAACCACCAGAAGATCAAATTTGTATAGCAGCCAATGCCAGTCGAGTTATCAACATCCGTAAGGCCGAGAGAGAAAAATACGCTGCAATAGCCAAACGGTGCTCAAATGGTGATTTCTTCCTGCCAGCGGCCAACGGATATCCGTGCGGATTTTATACCAACAACGACCATCGCAGCCACGACAACGAGTTGTGCAATTAGAGCAAAGCTGCACAATAAACTAGAAGAGGCTGGCAAATTGATGCTACCAAAGCGATCAGAAATATCAAGCATGTAAGTTGAAAGATATGCACAAGACAGATTGAGGTTGAGCAAAAGACAGTAAGATACTTTTTCAGAAAGGGGCAAAAACAATATATAAATAAACACCTTAGAATATCTAAATTGAACATAAAACCACAATATCCAAGAAACCTTCCTGCCATTACGTTAACTATAATACATAAATGAATTTTAAAACTCTAATGAACCACTACGGCTTAATTTAATTGATTACAATAAGCACCATCACAGGATCAACAAATATTAGACTTAATGTCAACTGAGGAACATTTACCACCAACAAAAAGTTGATAGATGAATTTTAGTTTTTGTATCTGGCTGCCTCGCGATCAGCAGACACGTATTCGAAAGATTCAAGGCTTCCACCGCTCGAAACTGTATTTTTCTTGTATTGTAATTGATGAATGAATGAAATTGAAGTTCGAGTAATGACGCAGCGATTTCGTGGGGCGGCATTAAGATTTAGCCAGGCCAAAAAGACGTTGCGAGCGAAATAGAGTTGTCCGCGCACAGATACAGACACACTTTTTAATTTGGCAATCAAAAGAAAAAATAAATTATATAATTTTTCTCTTTTGGCTACGCCTAGATTCACGCACTATTGGCCCACCGAGCGGGCATGGAATGTATTTTCTATAAATTCGATTGTTTCCTTAGCTCAAGAAGAGTGTTGTGCTTTATTTTCGAAAGTGATTAATAGGTTTGACATGTTACTTTTACGCTAATTGAGCGATCAAAATCGAATCGAAATGGTGAAGGGCGAAAGGGTAGCAGCGGCGATAATGATAATCCCCGAATGGAATAAAAGTGTCCAAAAAGCGTTTATGCGTTAAATGCACGGAAATCGGCCGCATGTATCCGTCAGATGCAGATACATACATTGAATCCATAGGCATTGGGGCGATTAGTAGCGCCTTTCGATTTTTTTTTTCGCCCCTCGTTTTGGAGTGAATGTTTTGGGCGCGTCCATCGCAGAGGAGGAGTAACGAGGGGTGGGGGCAAATTAAGCAGGTTAATTTAATTTTAAATAGAAGTCGATGGTCGGTCGGTTGGATACAGATTTTTTACTTTTCTTTTTGTTTTTGTTTTTGTTTTTGGGAGTGCGGTGGCAGATGGGCGTAAAAGAAGCGCCCGAAACAGAAACAACAGATCATTAATTAAACGTTTGGAGGTTAGTGAGTGGCCAAAAAGCCAGACAGGTTGATAGAAGCCAGTCCCTGTTCCAGAGCCCCAGTAATGAAATAAACTATTAGACCATTTGATCATTAGGCGAGGAACACGAAATAAAGCGAAGAAGTGACGAATCGATGGTCTGCGGACAGTTCAATGAAGTTCTCAAAAGGCGAGGTCCAATTTAGATTGTGTGAATAGATACACATTCATCTACTTCCCATAAATAATATTTTGAATAAGACGTTCACGGGACTTAAGGTAGTATAACTCACTTAGCGCGTTTATTTGAAACAATAGGTTAGTACATTATTTATCTAAAATGTTTGGACAAATTGGAACAGCAGTTTCTTCTATTATAGTTTTCAAATTTGTAGCTAATACTTGAACTATTATGAGCTGGCTGGAAAATAGCAATAAAATTGCGATAAACCATAAAGCATTGTTAGGGACCGTGAAAAACTTTCGCACAAATTCACACACAGCCCGTTTCACTGAGGTGGCGAAAAGAAATTATGACACTTGATCGTTCGGGGGCAGTGAATAATTTGTTTACGGCATTAAAATGCCAATTAAAGTGCGAGTTGGCCCGAAAGGAAGTAAATCGAGTGAAATGAAATGAAATGAAATGTTTCAGAGATAATCTGCGAAATGATGGCCATGACGCTATATATAGCAAAGCCGGGTCCCCAGTCCGAACCGCCACTACAAAGCTCCCACCGCCAATTGCAGTGGGAATCGCAGGGGAGGAGGAGCTGGTTGCCCACTGGCAAGAGCGTAATCCAAGGTAGTTAATTGCGCCTTAAACCGGAAGCGATGGCTTTGATTGCGTTACACATTTTGCTGGCTGCGAACGGAATGTGCGCTGATTTCAGCTGCCCTCTCTTTCTAGCCAGCTCAGGCCCTCTCTCTCTCTCTTTATTTATCTATCTATCTATATCTACGTGTATTTTTCAATTTAAACTCTATTTTCGTTGGCTTTTCGATGACGATGGTGATGATGATGATGATGGTGACGGTGACTTCGATAACCGCAGATCGGCGCAATCTGAAAAGCAAATCACTCTAGGCTATACAAAGTCTTGGCTCGGAATACACTTAATCCACATTCAAATCGGGGAAAAAGCGGCGGGGACAATGAAAGTTTGTGGAGCCATTACTGCTGCCCGAAATACGCAAATCGATTAAATGAAAAGCCTAGGAAAATCGGGGAAAAGGAGAGCAGGAGAGCAGAGCTGGAAGCACACTAAACAAAATTAATTGCTACAAAATGTTGTTATTTACTTTTAGTAACAAAACTTTCCAAATATCAAATAAATTAGTTAAGTACATTATGTGCTCCTATCGATATAACACTTTAAATTAAATAAATGGGTAATAAGCAGTGTGATCTTGTCCAATTAATCTAGGACACACATTTCTTTCGGTGCAGCAATAGACTTGCACCAAATCCAAGACCGTAGACAACTCAATAAAAGAGTTTTACATAGATGCCTCGCCCTGACTTATGTAAGGCGCAATTTGCAATGCAACAATTTGCAAATGCGGCCCAGGAGATGAGTTGTATTTTAATTGGAGCGACAGTCGGCCGAAGCTTAAATGGATCGCCTCGGCAAAAATAAAAACAAACACAAGCGCCGAATGCTAAATAGCTCCAGATATGCTATTAGTACTTATAATATATGCACACGGGGAGATAGTGAACTATCGAGTTTGGCCTGGTCTAAAAGGCAGCTGGTGGGAACGGAGAAAGGTCGAGAGAATGATTAGCTCGAGCAAAGTTTAGAAACAAGCTCATCAAATTGTTAATGCCTACGTTGGAAATATTAAAATAAAGTGTACATTTAATTCTATATACTATATGTATATAAAGCACAATCAAAAGCGAGTAAATTCTAAAAATACGATTGAATCTATCTGAAGATTGATTTTTAGGCTTTAGGAAGTAAAATTTCCTGAATGTAACTAAGGAATATCTAAAGCTGACTGTCTTACCAACCCTTATTCCCCATAAAACAGTCTCGAATTTACTTCTTGATCACCACTTCCATTCTCCACGCGACTCCTATGATTACGCGACCCCTACCACAAATCTCAACAGCAAAAGCGCAAGAGCCACCGATGAGATCAGATCATCAATTTAAATCACATTCTAAATGTGTTCGAGATCAATCACAATGCCCTGGCCACACCTTTCGATGGAGCCCAGTTGCCAATCATCGATCCTATCGAGCCACCATCTCACCTGGCTTCTGCAACTCGGCGGCGCTAATTCTCTTTCTCTAGACCCCGTTTATAGCTATATAGCCAAGTATATGACGAGCATAGTAGGTAGGTAGGTTGGTAGGTAGAGAGCGTTTTGTCGAGATCAAACCTTAACAGCGCAGAAAATCTACTTAAACAACTTAATGATTACCCCACCCATTTGCAGCAACAGCAACGCATATTTTGAAAGCAAAAGTAAAGTGTTTTGAAAGTAAACTACACTAATTTAAAGCTGTAAATTAACCAACTGAACAACATAGCGCTTCCAAAGATAACCTTGAATGCAATGAGAGCTTTAATTAATTGTGAACGAGTGTGTGCGCGTGCGTGTGTGTGTTGGTAATGAAAAAGGTGTAAAGGGGCAGAGATTTCTGGAGCCAATTCTGATGCCAAGAAATTGGTAGGAAATTGGTAGGAAATCAAAATTGAAATTGAAATTGAAATTGAAATATTTTCATAGAAATGTAACTTGTTAATGGGGCCAATTTTCATGCCCTTCGAATCAGTGTCGAGAAATTCAAGCCTAGGGGCAAAAGTGCATTGATTTCGGAGAAGCGTAACTTGTACTTGAAAATGAGTTGACCAAAAGCCGAAAACGAAAAGGAAAACTACAAAAATGTACTTCAAACCGAAATAACCACAACTTTGGAGACGTTGTTGGGCTGATGATGAGTAAACATAACCGGAGCGTCGCGTTGATTACAATAGGAAATAATCCCACAAATTGCTTTAATATTCACTGCAAATCAAATGAACCACCCCGCCGCCATCGAAAAAAATATAAAAAAAAAAATAGGAAAAAACACATCTCAAAAATCCCAGACAAAAGTCACCAAGTTTTGTGTGTCTCTGCCTTCTTTCTTGGCTCTTTTCTTGCTTTTCAGCTTCATTTTCAAAGCATTTAACCTTGGACCATAAAACTCGGCAGACAAAGGCAGCAGCAACAACAACAAAAACAAAAACAACAACTGCACATAATATGTAATCACATCGCATTGAATCTTAAATTCCCTCCCCCCGCCCATCGCATGTGTGTGAAAATTCGCATTTTTCAAGACGACAAAAAGAGCAGACGAAAAAAATGGCAAAAAATTAAAAAAAAAAACGTCTATCTCGGCCTCTGATAATTGTATCGCATTTAGCTTTTGGCATATTGTTTAGCAGACGATGATATATGGGAACCCATTCCGCACAGACAGCAGGTGTACTATATGGATATGGCTATGGATTTGGATTTGGCCAGCTCCTAACTTCCCGACTTTGTGAATTTCGCCTTTGATGACGGCGACTTACGCTCTAGATATTGGCATAGGAGGCATGGAAGATGTGGTTCCATTGTCGGATCCTAAGTGGGCTAGTTTGTGGGCAATTTCGGAAGAATTCGCGTGGTTTGGTTTCAGTTTCTTTTTTTTTTTTCTTTGTTTCTTTTGGAGTGTGGCACGATCTGAATTGTGGGTTGACATGGAAGTGCCTCGTTTGCGGTCGTAAGTTGGTGATTCCAACATGTGCCAACGGGAGTTTTTGGCAGATGATGAGTTGGCGGAATGAATTAAGGCCTGATTTGCCAGCTCGCCCTTGGCTATAACTTGAGCAAATTTTAAACGATTCCGTTGCTGCTTTACTGGAGATGTGTGGTTTCCGGTTAGAGTTTGGACAAAAAATGGCTTAGGAATTTTATCAGGCAGCGGTAATAAGATATGTAAGTTTAGACAATTTATTGGATTCTACAGCAGTTTTAATTATTTCAAGAGCCGCTACAAATTTGCTATATGCATGGATAAAAATTGTAACAGCACGTTGCTAAGCCGTTATAAAACTTTTTTCTCGTTTATCGATCTTGAATAATGCCATCCATATCCAATAACCTCTCTTCCTCTTGATAACTCGTTAACATCTCGTGGAAATATCTTAGTTATCGCATGCAAATTCCATTCCAAATCCCCTCTATTGAATAAAATTATATGCTAATGGGAGTGTTCTGCCATGTGGCAAGCTAAATCACTTAATATCCAATCACAAGCCTCTTCAGCCATTACAACTTAATGCGCCCTAATGTATGCAATTTTGTGAATGATAACTAGCTTCTTTGCATCTTGCACTTCAACGCTCACGCTCACCAATTAAACAATAGCTGTTCGTTTGGGTTTTGTTTTCCTTTTTGTATTGACCGGAAGGAAATCTCATTTTGTTCACTAGCAGAAACCTCGAGGCCCAGGTCTTCAGGCAATTGACCAACACTGGAGCCGTCAATTGTGATTGCCAGCGAGCTAATAGCGGCGCACTTGAAGCTTTCAGTCATGGCAATTATTCCGCAATGTGCGATGCACTGAGAAAATACAACGAAATCAAAATAAGTCAAAATACACAAAAAATTAAGTCGTCAAATTTTAAAGTTGTGAAATAAATTAAAGGCTGGCCACACTTAAGCCTAGTGTGACCTTGCTTCTGGCGGAAAAATCTAGTTTATTACCGAAATATTCTAAAAGTCGTTTGATAGTGTAGTTGTTTCATGTGCTGAAGTGGAGAGAGGCTGGGTGATGAGATGGATGGATGGGTGGTTAGTCGGCTGGGTGGCGCAGCTTAGAGGAGGGTGCAGCGTGGACACAAACAACTTGTCAGCAAGTGTGCAGCGACTGCACATCGAGGAGGAGTCAAGGCACTTGGCCGCATCCGCAGATGAAGCCAGGGTCCAGTCTCACCCAGTCTCAGCCCCAGCATCGTTGGCTGCATCGTCAATTGGAGCACTTTCACTTTAGGCCGCCTAAGTCCGAGCCAGATCGGTATTTGCTCTTTGATTGGTACTGTTGTTAGAGGGGCCGTCGCTGCCGTGGCTACTGATGATACACTTCCTTGGAGAGAGTGAAGTGAAGTGGATGCCCGCATGCATATTAAGATGCTTTGATAATGATTACGATTGCTGCTGAAGATTGTCGTTACCGATGTGGAAAACTTAAATAGGGAATAGCCAAAGCAACAAAACATTGAATGATAATTATGTAAGACCAGTGTCCTAAGATTGGGAAAACCATCATAGGCAGCTTTTGGGCAACAGGACAGGATTGTAGTTTCTGTGTAAAGTACACCCACCTAGTGTATTCCATCTTCGACCATTCCACCTAGTGGAATACCAACACCACCCCCCTTATTCTGTTGGCCTGGCTACTGCTTTTGTTATTGTTGCGCCTGCCACTGGTTGTCGTTGTTGTTGACTGTTGCCAGCTTTGTTGTTGCTTTTGCTTTGTTTGTTGTTTGGTGTTGCTTGCTCGGTGTTTTGTGCTTCTTGTTGTTTTGTGTCGCGGCGCACGTGTTTGAACGGTAGCATGTGTCAGGCAATGATAGGTTGCGGCTCAAGACCCACTTGGACCGCTTCGGATCGGAGCGGATTGGATCGGATCGGATCGGCGGCAATATAATTAGGCCTGCCGCGGATCGCAGCGACATGTGGACACTTTGGATGTGCGCAATATTTCATGCTTATGGCCAAAAAAAGGAGCTCGTAGCCTGCCATGTTACAGTTAGGTTTCCTTTTTTTGGCCCCAGCTCCATTGTTCCAACGCCCGCTAGATCGCAGGCTCCCCGAGTCCGGCATATATATGTATAGGTATAAATTGCAATATATATATAGAGTTATAATAAAAACAGAGTCTTGGGGCAGCGCAGTGCAAACACACAAAAATGGCCAAGACAACTTTCTTCTTCCTCTCTCAGGTGCAAACTGGTTTACTTATGATGTGAATGTTGATATGGTTTCTTTTCATTTTTTTTTTCTATTTGTATTTTTGCTTCTTTCTTCGGCCCCTGGGCTGCTGCTTCTATTTCGATGGTTTAATGGAGCTTATATGACAAACGAAAAGCAAATAGTTAGCAGAAAGCTGGCCAAGGAGGAGTTGCAGTTTGGCTATCGCTTTCAACTAGAACAAGCTTAACTGGCTTGGATGTGTCTGCAAATGTGGCTTTATAAATAATTGTATCATTTGGCCCGCTTCGAGTGTGTGGTAATAAATCGAAATCAAACTGCTCCCATGCTTATATGAGTGTATGTACATACATATGTATGTGCATATGTATACCCACACTGGCACTTTACCAGCTGGCTGAATGAAGAAATAAAAATCTAATTAATTGCATCAAAAATGCTGAGCTGTTGAAAACGTTTAGGCAATCAAATGGAGCAGTTTATTCCCCCCCGCTCCCAATCCTATTTAATTTTATTTTGCCTGATTTGTGAACTGCTCCACTCCGCTTTGCTTCGCTCGATGGAATCGTGAAATGTGGCATTATTTCGCGGCTGCTTTTTCAATTAAGTATTTTGAATACCTTGCCTGGATGAGTGTTTGTACTGTGCTTTATTTTGTGTGTTTTTGGGTCCGGTGTCCGTTTGCCGTTAGCCGTTAGCCTGGTCATATGGGCACTTTCAAAAATTTCGCCATTCACTCTTTTTTGGCTCGGCCAGTTTGCTGGATGTTCGGCTATTTCTATTTCGGTGGGTGGATGTCGCGGCGGCTGTCTGATATACGGATGCACATCTGGCCATCTGGATGCACATTTGGCTTCGTTTACTCTCTATTGACTTTCAATTAGTTAATAGTTAGGGAGCCTTCATTAGTTCCATTCAGGGCGGTCCCGTTTACATTCCCTCTGAAGGAAATGGCACAACTTAACGCGCTGCCATTGCCATTACCATTAAAAAAAAAAGTAGTAGTGGCTCAGCTATCGGCAATACATTTCTGCAAACTTTATTTTATGTCCAAAAGTGTAGGATCCTTAAAAATTTAAACAACCATTCGCAAATACAACTCTCGATGGACTACAACTACTGTATCAAATTTATGCTCTATCTCGTGTAACAACAGTATTGCATTCAATTCCTAACAAAACATACTTAAATTTTGTTTTACTCCTTTTACAATAAAATGTTCACTCGAAAAGTGCTCTAAGCAAACACACAGGAGTGGAAATCCCGAAAACAATTATTGCACTTTTGAAAGTATTTACTTTTATCACCTCGCATGAGTTGGAACATTGAATATAAGCTTTATCGCATACGAATCAGCCGAATATCTGAGACTTTGGCTCTGGCAAATATTTAAACCAGGCAAATCGCTATAAATCAATCCCGTCCACCGATAATTACCAAGTGCGGCCATTGATTATCTCTGGGCTCTAAACTGGCACCTCCGAAATTCAATTGAGCTGTATTTCATGCATTCCAAACATTTGCCCAGCTCGCTGGCAATAAAAGTAAAATCCGAAGACCCGCTAAACACAAATTTATGGGCTCCAGTTCGGTCCGTATGTCCGTATGTCCGTACGTCCGTACGTCCAGTTGTCCGTTTGTCCGTCATTTACAAATGATCCGGTGCGAAAGAGAGGCTCCAAGCTTAGAGGGACATAAAATTGCCCAAGACTGGCTAAACTAAACTGATTTTGCATCTAAAAAAACAAAAAAAAAGAGAGCAAATGGGGGAAAAAAGGCGGCGGGGGGGGGGGGAAGAAAATCTCAATTATTTAGGCTGAGCATTTAGCCAGAGCTGAGTTAACTGGTTGGTCGTCTGCATGTGTGCTAGTTATATAAAGATAAAGTAAGAAATAAAACATCGCAAACTATAACAAACAACAGGATGCAGTCAGCCAGCGGCGAGGCAGCCAACTGGTCTGTGTTTTAATTTTGGTTTTTTTTTTTATTTTAGTTTTCCTCTTCATTTATCCCTCGATTTTTTTTTTTTGGAGCATTGGGAAAGCACTTGCTGGCTGCTGGCTGGCATACGTAGAAAAATGCTTTTCGATACACTTTTCGACATTCATTCATTTGGCAGACCAACGACCGACCAACCGACCGGCTGGCTGGCTGCTCAAGTTGCCTATCCGATGACGATGGCAATTGCAATTGCGGCAACTTTTAGCTAGCTGCTAGTTTGTTGGTTTCGTTTGGAAAATTGAAACAATTTCCGATGTCACTCTCACTTTTTATTTCACCTGACGACGAGTTGCAGCCAATCTAGACAACCAGATATGTAACGACGACGATGGACGGCGGCGACCACAGCACAACGTGATTTGGAGATGTGTTTGCTCTCTGTTGCAACTGTCGCTGCTGCTGCTGCTGCTGCTGCTGCTGCTGCTGCTGCTGCCGCTGCTGCACTTGTTGTGTCCAGCGGGGAAAAAGTGGTTCAGATGGCACTAGAGTCCCAGCTCCAGCTCCAGCTTCAGTCACAGCGTCATCATCATTATCGCCATCGTCATCATCGGCTGACTCCCCAAAAACGCATCCATGGCAGCTAATGCAACATCTGCGGCTGCTATTGCTGCTGCAGAAGTTGCTCTCGTTGATGAGTTGCACAGTTCGCCACAGCAACTTGGGCATCTTGGGGCTTTCGGTTTGAGGACCCCTGTTCCTGACAGGCCATTACTTACGTATGCCCGGGTTAGAGAGCAGATCTTGCTGGGGATTTTACGACCAGCAGGTGCAAGAATCATCAAATTTGGCCCAGTTAACCTGGGGGAATACATTTTAGAAGTTTCAACTATTCAGTTTGCATTAAGCATAAACGAACATACACAAGGGTGCTTAAAGCTTATTATACCTTGTCATCACTTTAATGATGGCTCAATAAATATAAATGAAATGCAAAAGACTTTATATAAAAGGAAAACTTGTATTTGCACATTGAGTGTTAACGTACTAATGCAATCCATTAAGATATCAGTGACTTATTAAATCGCAGGCTTATCTTAACTTGTTGATGCTGCCGCTTGCATATCTGCATTTTTTTGATATTCTTCGGATTGGTAAAATATCCACTCAACCAATAAATGCCTACGATGATCTTGTGAATGATCTCGCGTATTAATCTTTTCTATGTGAGGCATTTTTTGCATTGGCTTTATTGGTCGTGCGTGTCTCTGTCTTTATGCTTCTCTGTTTGTTTACTTGCTTGTTTGTTTGTTTGTTTGTTTGTTTGTTTGTCGTTGGATGTGTTGTTTGTTGTGACGCTTTTGGTATCAGGTTGCCATTGCCTCGTTAGAGAGTGTGCACGAGTGTGTGTTAGCCGCTATCCTGGCAGCGAATATTTGTTGTTGTGGCCACTGCCAGTTGCAAGTTGCTGTGTGCAGTTGTTGTTGATGCTGCGATGCTGCGATGTTGCGATGTTGCTGCTGCTTGGACTGATGTAACGAGGTTTAATTTTCCATTTCAGTGAGCGGCTTGCTTTGGAGATTTTACTCTCGTTTTTCATTGTGTCGCCGGCTTTGGTTCGGTTTTCCTTTTAGCCAAGTCGCAGTCTGGGCCCTGGTTGTGGTTTTGTTGCGCTTGATTATGCTTTTGGCTCTTGCTATTGCCGCTGCTGAAGCGCGACTGCGTCGACTGATTGTCATGATTAGCACGATAATTATGCGTCCAGCATTTAATAATCACCATGCCGCTGCTGATGACGAAGGTTCGTCTGAAATTTGACAAAGTTAATTTGGGGCTACTCGTACGATTCCCTCTATAACTATGCTTCAATTGCAGTACAGCACTGAGAAAAAAATGCATGTACAAAGTCCAATAGAAACATCATAATCGCTTTATACATTTTAAAATATTTATTATAGACTATGCAAATCTTCAGCTTCAGCTCAAATAAGTCATTTCTTGTGCCACAAATACCTATGATTTGAATTTGTATTCAAAAGGATTGTATTTCTTTTAGCTCTTCTAAAAATTATATTTGGTATCATTTTGATATATATAAATGGAGAACATGGTGGTTACAAATAACACTTCAACATTTCAGGCCACAGTAATGGTGGCGCTGGGCTATTTCCTCAGTGCAGTTGCAGTTGCAACTGCAATCCCGTACCAGCAACATTGTCAACGACAACAACATCTCCTCCGCTGGACATTTTTGCCAATCTGGAGCGCCGTTTTCCATCGTCGCCATCGCCATCGCCATCCCCATCGCCTGTCTGCCTGACTGCGTTTTTCGCGGTTTTACAACTTTGATTTCACTTTTCTTTGCAACATGCGACGCCGCTTGCGGGATTTGGTTGGTACTCGCATTCGTATCTGTATCTGTGGCTTTTTCGCTGTGCATCTGCAGCCGCACGTACCTGTGTATCTGAATCTGTATCCGTACCTTCACCGTCCGTTTCTTGAACTGTTTGCTTCATTGCTCCCGTTGTTGTCGTCCACTGTCGCTTCGGCAAAACTTTGTTACTCTTTAATTGGTTTCTTTTTTTTTTTTTTTTTTGTTATTTTATTATTTTCTTCCCGGCTTTCGCAGGCATCCGCTTAAAGGTGACCATCACCGAGATGATCGCTTCGCGGCGCTGATGATGATGCAGTGGCGTCCAGCTGAGGAGTCGACTATAATTGTCAACCACTTTGGCACGTTTGCAAGAAATTATAAAACACATTGCGGCTTTTGGGCAGTGGAGAGTGGTTTGGGATTTGGGCGGCGGCGAGTTTTTACTTTTGACGGGCAAAGTCACATGAAAGGTGTTGACGCTTCAGGTGCAACACGAGTTTAATTGCCGCGGTCATGTTGAAATTCCTTCATTATAAAGAATCTTGTTCACTACAGCGAAAAATACTGTTCCAACTTAATAGGTTAAATATATCTTGATCCTTAGCCACGAAAGATGTGATAGTATAATGTTACAACCTACAAAAAAATTGCATACAAAACCAATTTGCTTATTATTGCCTGTAATTCATTCAAGACGATACTAACTTTCATATTTTGCCATCTTCAATTTGATCGCGAACTAGTTTCGGCTCGACTAAAAACCGACAATTTCTTTGCCAGCTAAGCAAATAGAGGAAAAATATGTTTATAATGCCAACCAATTGGCAAATATTTGATAACCGATTAGATTAGCAAAGTAAAGCTTAGTTTGTAAAGTAAATAATTTCCAGGCTTTTGAAATTCCAATTAACTTACTTTTTACAAAAAGAGTTAGGTATAATTTTATCTTCCGAAATCTTAAACGATTCATAAAAAAAAACACCTGATCGTTGCATTTATGAACGCTGCAATCTTTCCACGCGTTCTCAAGCTCTAATTGCAATTCTGCAACAATCATTTTCGACTCCATAACACCCCAGACAACAAATCAAAGGCAGCAAATGCGGCTAATTAACTTTTTGGCAACACGGCCGGCCAGCCAGCCAGCCAGCCAGTCAGCAACAACAACAAAAGGCAATTTGTTGTCGCCAGACGATCGCTAAATGCTGCAACAACAACAAGAGGTGCAACAAAAACAACAGCCACATCAGCGACGACAGCAGCAACCCACGAAAATGTCTCATGAAAAATTCTGTTCTAGATAGGAGAACAGAGCTCCATAGATCAACGCGCCCACCTGAATGCAAGTTGTCTGTTAAAGTTGTTGCTGTTGCAGCAGTTGTTGCAGTCGCTGTTGCTGCTGCAGTTTGCAAATATGCAACTTTACCTGCCGTTGCTGTTGCCGTTGAGTTCGGTTCACATGATGAGCCGTGGAGTTGGGGATCTCTTTAAGGTCTATTCTTGGCGTGCCATCTGCCCAGAGTCGAGCTTCAGCTAATGCACAGCAAAAAAAAATACGTACTAAACATGAAATATATAACTTGGACTTACTGCACTCAATTAATTCGTAGCTTATTTGAATTTTATAAAGCTACAGCTCATAAATGATAAAGATTTGGATTAATTATCTTGTTGATTTTGTGCAATTTTAAAATCTTCTCACTTTGTCCTTGTTTTCGCGCAGTGTAACCCACCCTCCTTTTTGAAAGCCCACGCATTTTCCTCTGCCTCGCACGCACCTTCAGGCGATGTTGAACGACCTCCACACGAAGTGCCACTGTACCCCACTTCCTACCCATGGGCTTCCCCCCACCACCCCCTTGGAGGTGTGTGCTTAGATGTTTGTCTGCCCGTCTGTTTGTCTTACATAATCGTCACTCTAGATACCGTTAAGGTTTTTGTTAATTTTCATGACTTCTTTTTCTTGTCAGTTTTCAAGTATTTTTCCACCCTAAAACAACAGACAATAGAACAATTGTTTAAACATTTCGGCGGCCCCCTTCCTTTTCGAACTTTTTGGCATTGTGGCAAAAGAATCCATTAAAATGAGAAGAGAAGAAAATAACCAGAAAATGGTCCAAAAAGATGTTTATTGGGTTGCCGAACAGTCGGCACTGTACTATTATTAGATGGGTTGGTGTGTCTCCAGGCCGCTTAATGACGTACATGGAATTACCTTAAACATAAAGATAGTAAAAAACATATAGTCCGATGATCTACACAGCTGCGAAAAGTCGAACTGTGTGACGCACCAGGGAACTGGGTTTATTAGGCAAGAATTAGATTTTAATTTCGGCAATGGGTGCAAGCACTTGCCTTCTTTTGGGTCCAAGTAAACAAAGCTTTTGAATGAATTTGTTAGGTCTAATGAAAAGTTATAGATATATACCATTGTATATCTTTATAAAGGTCCAGTTATGTATTAATATCAAACTTTTTAAAACTAATTGTTTGAATAAACGAGATTAAAAGTTTGTGGCGATTGCACCATTAACAAAAGTTTTGAAATTCACTTTTGTGACGAATCATGAATCATCATACTATCTGAAATTTAACCAATTTGTAACGAATGATCCTAGAATTTTTGCCCTACCTTTCGTTTGTCACTAATTAAAGTGTCGTCCTCGATGATAGGCATATGATTTGTGTTTAAAATAGTCTTATAATCTTATTAATCGGTAAATCTTTGCTTTTCCTTTCAGGTACATAATCACTGTAAGTCGAAGGCAGTTCTGAAACAGAATCATTTTGAGTATCCTTGGCATCAGACGCATTGAAAATCGAGAAAGCGAGCACAAAACCTAAAACCTACAGCTTGGCAACCTGGCAGCCTGGGCAATCAATCGAACCCCCATTCCACCAATCAATCAATTATTCAATCGAAGTCAAAAAGACAACGCAGGAAAACGGAGGAAAAACTCGGTTACCGCCCGTTCGCGACTAATGAGAGTTATGAGAGAGAAAGACCACTCACCAAGAAAGATGCTTCCTAGCCCGAAACAGGGCTGCGTATACCCTGCCTTAGGATTAATACCCACATCGTATATATCACACGTACCTTATGATCTGGCCTCCTCAGCGTCGGTGGCGGCCACATCCTCGTCATCAACGTCGCCGACGACGACGTCGGCAACGACAACTGGGCGGCTGCAGCACCAACACTCCCACCAGCAACACCAGACCTTAAATCACCATGCCAAGGGCAAGCGGAGAAGCAGTTTCGATCAGCCGTTGGATCTGCGGTTGGCACACAAGCGGAAAACGGACCTGGTGGATCAAGGACCCATGGAGGATGAGAACAGCAACCTGATCATGTTCGCCAGTGAACTGGCGGTGGCTCAGCAAAAGGAGAAGGAGCTGAACAACAACCATATCGCAGCATCGCTGGCCGACCTGGGCTTTGATATGAGCCGCAAAATGCTGAGGGCCTTGAGAGAGGGTGGTGCAGGTGGCGGTGGCGGAGGAGGAGGAGGAGGAGGAGGCGGTGGTGGACCACCCAACGCACCGCCCTTAACACCACCGCAATGTTCGATACCTGCCGTACATCCCACACTCCTAGAAGCCATGACCAAGAACTTGCCCTTGCAGTATCGCAATGTGTTCGCTGGGGTTTTGCCGGGCAAGGTGAACAGTCCGGCGGCCTCCAGTAGTCCAACGGGCGCGGATTTCCCGTTCCGGCATCCGCTCAAGAAATGCGAGCTCACCTGGCCACCGCCCACAGAGCAATTGCAACTGGAGCTGCCTCATCCGAACCCGAAGTTGTCGCCGGTCCTGCCGCATCCGCAACTGCAGGACTATCAGACGCGGAGGAAAAACAAGGCCAGAACAGCTGCCACCGGGGGCAATGCCACGCCAAACTTGCCGCAACGCAACAAGGATCGCTACACCTGCAAGTTTTGCGGAAAAGTCTTTCCGAGATCGGCGAACCTGACGCGGCATCTGCGAACGCACACGGGCGAGCAGCCCTACAAATGCAAATACTGCGAACGTTCCTTTAGCATATCCTCGAATCTGCAGCGCCATGTGCGGAATATCCACAACAAGGAGCGACCCTTCAAGTGTGAGATATGCGAGAGATGCTTTGGCCAACAGACGAATCTGGACAGGCACCTCAAGAAGCACGAGTCGGATGCGGTGTCCTTGAGTGCCTTGTCGGGCGTGAGCGAAAGGATGCACTGCATACGCAGATTCTGCGAGAATCCTACTGAGGAATCCTATTTCGAGGAGATACGCAGCTTCATGGGCAAGGTCACGCAGCAACAGCAGCAGCAGCAGCAACAGCAGCAGCACGACCAACAGCAGCAACAGCATCAGTCAACCGCAACATCGGCGTCCAGTTCGTGCTCCTCGTCGCGGGACACGCCCACATCCTCGCACGAGGAGGCGGACCATGCGCCGGCAACATCGACGGCTGACACGGCAGCACCATCGTCCAGCAGAGACCAAGAGGAGGAGGATTCGCAGCCGATCATGGAGCTCAAGAGGACCCTTACCTCCAAGCTCTTCCCCACCACTACCGCAGACAGCGCGATGACGACGCCCCAAACAACATCTATCAAGGAAGAGGTACCCTAACTACGTAAAATCAATTTCAGCAAACAAATTTCCTATAGCAGAGGAGCCGGATGGAGGCGAAGAGGTTTCTAAACTATGTATGTCTAACACCTAGCTGAGGAGCAGATCCCTAAAACTATGTCTAATATCTAGCTGTAAATATATATATATACATGTATCCCTAAACCCCCCTATATGTTCTACAAATACGTGTAAATCGAATTGTACAAATCGAGAATTGGCAGATATTTTAATATAAATAAATATGAACGTATGTGCATAACTATTATTAGATTCGTCCTAAGCATTGGTATTTCTTTTGTACATATACGAGCGTGACATGACGAAAAGTGTATGAAAAGTAATGACAAACAAAACAACGCGCCCACTGTTTAAATAAAAAGTTACAAGTTTTTGAAATTAAAATAAAGAGCAATTTTAACTGGGTCTGGTTTTATAAAAAAAAAACGAATTTCAAATTCGACATTCTCTTCTCTGTATGAATTATACATTGATTCTACGACGAATTTTACATACATAGATCTAGCCTTGAACCCAACCAGTCTGGTTGTGATCTGAGCTATTCAAATCTTTAAGATTTATTTTTCTTTTTTAATCTGGGCTAATATTTTATTTTTAGCTTGAGAAATTAGGTAACATGACTGTTATCATCACAAATAAGGAAACTAAATGCAATTATATTATAAAAGTTTCCAGAGAGAGTTTAAAGTTGTATCCTTATCTGTCCTTAAAATGTTCTTACACAAGTGCCTCGATCGATTACGTGGGCGGCAAATTCAAACGCAACCGGATATCTTACCAACTATCTACTATCAACTTCCAGTCAAGAGATGCAGATGCAAAAGATTGTGCTGCCCTCCCGACGTATAAAAAGTGAAATATTTGCCAGACTTAGGACAATATTTGATCGTTCGCAAAATAAATACACTGATAGCGTCCGACTTTTACTTAAGATCTTGGGGCACATTTCGAGGCACTAATCTCGGCGGGCGGCGGACAACCGCTGTCATATGCCCAACGAACAAGATAATAAATAAATCCAAATGCACATCTTCAAGGGGCAGATAGTATGGACGCGGACTTAGTCAGTGTCAAGCGGTCAGGCAATCAAGTTGAGCTCTCGCTCTCACTATAAATCGTAGCCGTGGGCCACTGCAGCCTAATTCAATTCAATTAAAATTAAAACGCAGATCTACGCGTTCGAGTGAAATTGCCCCAAATTTCCGACAATTATAGGCCACGCTCTCGTCAGTGATTCCGCGTCGACGTAGGCGGCAATAGCTGAATCCCGGTCATGCAATCGGACGCATCTCCCCTGGGAGCTGCTGCCACGGATTCCCTAACCATGCATCGCTCAACCTCCATGCCGGTGAAGCCCAAGCCACTGGAGCAGAAGCCACTGCTCCGTTCCTCCGAAAAGGAGACGGTCAATGCGTCCGATTACTATCCGGAGAGTCCGGGATTCGTACGGCGCAGAAGGTCAAAAGCAGCCGGCGATCACCTGGAAACACGCAGCGAGCAAAAGTGAGTTGAGTTTAGGCAAAAGAAATTACCAATCAGATAGTTGTTATAATGACTATGGATACTAAGAAACGAAAACCTTTATTTTCTATGAACTTTTCTGGTATTATAAAAACCCTACAAGTTTATATAAATAATAATATAAGTCCCACGTTTAGTTTCCCCTACGCACACGACTGGGCGGGCAGTACGATTGAGCTTACTCCAGATTTGGGATCCGGACCGCGGACTTCCTCCTCCGATGGACTGAGACGCAGCCTTAATCGCGTGATGGAAAAGAACGGCAAGGAGAACGTTGTGTTCCGCCGCATTCCGGAGAAGTCATGGCGCTACATGCGGGATCTGGTCACCACGCTGGTAAGATCCTGGTTCGGACACAGGAAAACGTCTACACCCAGGGCCGATCAATCGCGATCGGATGTGTATAGCATAACGCCCAGTATTCAGCGCAGACTCGATGAACTGGCCAATGAGCCACCGCACCTGAGTCCCCATTTTTCGAAGTCTAATCCTAACCAAAACGAGCGCGTCACGTTCAGCATATAGTTTGTAGTACATTGATCAAGCCATGACCGACTAAAATACTCACACATATTAATAAATACGTATTAACCAACCACATATTCACTTGCTAAATTGAAGGGATACACAGTAAAGATATTAAAATGGGTCGTATTTTCATTCATTGGTAATCCATAAAGGTCGTTTCTTTCCAATCGCGCAGATGGAACTGGAGTGGAAGTATATGCTGACCCTGTTCCTGGGCAGCTACTTCCTCAGCTGGCTGCTCTTCGCCGCCCTCTGCTACGTGGTGGCCTACTCGCACGGTGACTTCATCTTCGATCCGGTAAGTGGCAAGCGAATGGGCGAGGGCGTGGATCCCTGCATCTACGGGGTGCACAGCTGGGTGGCCATGATCATATACTCTGTGGAAACACAGACGACCCTCGGATTCGGCGAAAAATACGCCAGCGAGGAGTGTCCGGAGACGATCTTCCTGTTCGTCATGCAGATGTTGAGTGCGGCCCTAATCGAGGGCTGTATGGTGAGCGTGATCTATGCCAAGACCGCACGGCCGGCGAGGCAGCTGACCAAGCTGAAGTTCAGCGATAAGGCGGTGGTAAGTAAAATGCCTCCACTGGGCGAGAGGAGTACACCCAACCATTCGGATCCATCCTTTAGCGATTATCTCACGTAGATCTGTTATCGCGACGGCAGGCTTTGTTTGCTCTTCCGCGTCTGTGATCCCCGCGAGCAGCAGTCCATCGAGTCCAAGATACGAGTCTACATCATCGTGGACAAACGGTGAGTCACAGTCGCATTTTAGGGAAAATCATAGAACTTAAGAATCCGCGGTTAATTTGGGTATATTTTCCTATTTTGTCTTGATCTTCAACGTTTTTTTTTCAATATTTATAAATGCTATAGAAACAATTTAATCACACTTGACTCCTGAAATATTGACC
Source organism: Drosophila melanogaster (assembly GCF_000001215.4). NCBI lineage: Eukaryota > Metazoa > Arthropoda > Insecta > Diptera > Drosophilidae > Drosophila > Drosophila melanogaster. Next base: position 18,711,842 of record NT_033779.5, on the reverse strand, counting down.
CAGTCATAAGGAAAGTCATAAATGAACTGACCTTCCATTCAGATAGTACTTGCTGCTGGATAAAACAAGCAATTAATACGAACCCCCATCTTATCTATTTCTCTGACAGCACGCGCGAGGGTGAGACTATAAAAAGTCACGTGGAACTGAAGCTGGAGGGGAATGGGGAGCAGATTATTCTCTGGCCCGATGTGGTGTGCCATGTCATCGATGAGACCAGCCCGTTGTCTCAGTTCACCACAGCGAAACTCTTCAATGCTGCCCAATTTGAGTTGTATGTGTCCATTGTGGGCACTTCGCCTGCCACAGCGCAGATGACGGAGGCCAAGACGTCCTATCTGCCAAGGGAGATTTTCTGGGGCCAGCGGTTCGTCAATATCATCCATTACGACGCCCAAAACGAGCGCTACATTGTCGACTACGAGAACTTCAACAGGACCATATCGGTGGACATGCCCATGACGAATCCGAAAAATGATCACTTAAAGCTAGAGTACAGAAAGTGAAAAGGGTTTTAAAAAATACATTTTAAGAAGCTTTCTTATCGCATTACACTTTTGGCAGCACTATATTAATAACGAATTCAAAAACATTTTATAGACCGAGGTAAATATTCTAAAACATTTGTAAAATATCTAAATGGATCGATTAACGAATTAAAATTTACATAAAACTCATGAGACGCCAAAACCTATTTTGAAAAATGTTACTAATAGTTGATAATAACAATAAATTAAATACAATAATAACAATGTTTCAATTAATTATTAACATGTCTCCCCCTCGTTTTACTCTCCGCATGATTCAGTTTGCTCCTGCTCCTGGTAAAACTTCAATTTGGCCTTTAACATTTCGTTTTCATTTTGTAGGCGCGAGAACTCGCGCATGAAGCTATCTCCTTGAAGTAGTAAAGCCAGGGCGTCCCGGATCTCCCTTGTGTTTTCCACCTGCTGGTCCATGTAGTTGGTCATCTTATTAGCCAATAGCCGCTGATTAGAGAAGGTAACGTACTCCAATTCGCGCTCCACCTTCTCGCAGCGCTGGTCTACAAAATCTCTTAGCTCGCTGAATTCCTTGCGCCAATCTGCATCCATTTGGGCGGAAAGTCCGCTTGACGATTTGGCCAGCAACTGCTGAGGCTTCAAGAGAGGATTTGAGGATTGTGGTGTGATGTTAGCATGGTGCGGGGTACTGTTTCGACTGGCCGAAAGCAAGCGCAGACGGCGTTTCATTTCTGCGTCAACCGGCGGGGGATTCTCTTTGTCGCTGCCGCCTCCTGTGCTGCTGGCCACGGAAATGTTGGCAGACTGCTCCTCGCAGAGCTCGTCCGTCTCGGCAATCTTCATCAGCTTTCCGTCTCCGGAAATGTTGCTCCGATCCTTCAGTGGGCCGCTTAAGGTCTCTGCAAGTAATAAGCTTATTATAACTAAAAAATAATAATCTCTACAGTAACTTGCGTTGCAGTGACTCCGTGGTGGAGCTGTTGACGGAGTTATCCACCGAGCTTGGGCCAGACGCCACTGGAGGACAAAGACTTTGACGATTGGCAGTTTCATAAGGTTGCGGTTTTCGGTTGAGCGTCTCCCAGTCAAAACTATCTCTGTAAGAGGCGCCCAAGCGGGTCGACATGCGATCCACAGCTCTTGGACCTTGGGCATCCAGGAACTCGCAAAAGGAATCCCGGCGAACTATGGTAGGTGTTGACACCCCGTAACCAAGACTGGTCAGCTGGTTTTGGGTGCTCAACAAATTAGCGGCAATCGATTTACGCAACTCATCGCTGGGCGCACGCTCTACACGAGGAGCTTCGGTCGCCAAACCAGTTGCATTTTCGGAGCTGTTGAGGCTACCGTTCTGCTGGTTATCCCCACTTGGCACGGGCACAAAGGCTACACGTGTTACAGCCGCATCATGTACACTCCTCACGGCCAACGGAGCCTTTGTACTCCTCATATCATAGGCTATTAATTCGCCCTTAAGGTTTCCAGCACAAAGATAAGTGCCACATTCACTCAGCGCCACCGTCGATAGTGGATGCGAGTAGGTCAAGCGATCCGTAGAGGCCTGAGCACGATTTCGTCGAATGTCGAAGATATTTATCTTGCAATCGTAGCCCACGCTGACCAGCAGTGCCGGTTGGGATGTGCACATACTGATGTCCCGGCAGGGAGCACTGTGGGCTTCGCTGGCATGAAAAATCTTTCGCATTCCCTGCACATCATAGACAGTCACGGCTCCTTTATAGGAAGCGATCGACAGATGAAAGCGTTTGCTCGGATGAAAGCGCACAAGAGTAGAGCTGATATTAACAGGATAGCGAAAGATCAATGCAATCCTTTAACAAGCAAGCCTTTAACTTACTCGCCATCTATGGTGAAGGTGTTGGTCTTCTGTTTGGTCTTGGTACCCAAGATACTGATGTCCCCGCCATCGCGCACGGCGGCTATATACTCGTCCGTGTTGTTGTAGTCCATGTAGAGGACAGTACTCCTTTGCGGGTCCGCCGGAAAACGATGGATGAGCTGTGCCGTCCGAAAGTTGTATAGCTTAACACAACCGCTCTGACCCACAGCGATCTCTTCCAGGGATTGCTTGGCGCACGCCACACAGAAGGCATTGTCGATGGTGAGCTTACGGACTCGTTGAATCTCGGGCGCTGTGAAATGGGAAGTTAATTACATACGTGGGATTTGGGGATCCGCACCTCTCTCTTACTCTTGCCATCCTTCTCCTTTATTCGCATCACGGCCAAGCCCGCCATTTTATCCACCTCCACGAAGACCCGGCGTTGGCCGTTGAACTGAAAGTCCGTGGGCTCTGCGTTCTGGTGCACATACTCAGACTTTGTCTCCAGATCCGCGAAGTCGGAGAGCACGGTTTTTTTAGACGTGGAAATAACATGCATTTTGATTTATTTCTTCAGATATTTACACAATTCAAATTTGAGTGCTTTTGTTCGGACTGATTTAAGAATGTGCCCGCTGCTTTATTACCTGAAAATTCCAAAGCTCGTCCGTCGATTTTCCAAGTGATGTTAGACAAATATGCTGATTCCACTACACATTGTCCTTATCTAACACCTTTGAATTATATATCAATATTGCTTTTAATCTTTTTCTGTGTTTTACCACGCCAGGCATAGAGATCAAATAAATAATAAAAATAATTTTTTAAAAAGCGAACACAAATTGTTTGTTTGCCGCTGGATTTCGCAGTGAGAACGCGTCGGCCTGCGCGGTCACACTAGTCATTCACAACCAAATTCATCGGATCATTGGCAGAAAGGCAAGAAGAAGAGCAAGCAATCACCTGCGAAAAAGAAATAAATTGCCGAGAAATGTTAAAGACGTTGTAGTGCGGCAATTTGGCGTGCGTTGAAATGACTCCTGGCGACCAGTAGAAGCATTTAGTGACCACGCTACTCATCCCCCGTCCCCCGCCGCAGCGGCTGAGCCACTGGACAAAGGCCAGCTTACAACAAAAACAACACCAGGGAGACAGTCACGGGCCATTGGCACCCACACAAGCACACACACGCACGCACTGCGTAAAAGCAAACAACAACGATAACAACTGGGAACGGAGGCCTTCAACTGCAGGAAAGATGGAAGCTGATGGACTGACCAACGAACAGACGGAGAAGGTCCTCCAGTTCCAGGATCTCACCGGCATCGAGGATATGAACGTCTGCCGCGACGTCCTAATCAGACACCAATGGGATCTCGAGGTATGCATATGTTTATATGCCCACACAGTGAATGTCAAAATAACAGGGTCACGTAGTCTTGCAGTCTTGCATACAGTGGTGGCTGCAAGAATACTACTACCAACAAGTTTTGTACATATATATTATCTGACGACTAAAGATAGTAATCATTTTATTCTAAATTCTTTTTAAATTTGTTTTTTACAATTTTGCGTTGGGCGCCCTGCTATACTAAATACCAGCTTATTTACCCTTTTTCATATCTACATATGCAGGTGGCCTTCCAGGAGCAGCTAAATATCCGCGAGGGGCGTCCGACCATGTTCGCCGCCTCTACAGATGTCCGAGCGCCCGCTGTCCTTAACGATCGCTTCCTGCAGCAGGTGTTTTCCGCCAACATGCCTGGCGGAAGGACGGTTAGCCGGGTGCCCAGTGGCCCCGTTCCCCGCAGCTTCACCGGCATCATTGGATATGTGATTAACTTCGTGTTTCAGTACTTCTACTCCACGCTGACGAGCATCGTCAGTGCGTTTGTGAACCTGGGCGGAGGAAACGAAGCCCGCTTGGTGACAGATCCACTGGGGGATGTGATGAAGTTTATTAGGGAATACTACGAAAGGTATCCCGAGCACCCGGTCTTCTATCAGGGCACATATGCCCAGGCCCTTAACGATGCTAAGCAGGAGCTGCGTTTTCTAATCGTTTACCTGCACAAGGATCCCGCCAAGAACCCAGATGTGGAATCCTTCTGCCGCAACACACTGTCGGCGAGATCGGTCATTGACTACATTAACACACACACCCTGTTATGGGGATGCGACGTAGCCACGCCGGAGGGCTACCGGGTGATGCAGTCGATAACGGTGCGCAGCTACCCAACGATGGTGATGATCAGCCTTCGAGCAAATCGCATGATGATCGTCGGACGTTTCGAGGGGGATTGCACGCCCGAAGAGCTGCTCCGTCGCCTCCAGTCGGTGACGAACGCCAACGAGGTGTGGCTGAGTCAAGCGCGTGCAGATCGCTTAGAGCGGAATTTTACACAGACTTTAAGAAGACAGCAGGACGAGGCATACGAGCAGAGTTTGCTTGCGGACGAGGAGAAGGAGCGTCAGCGGCAAAGGGAGCGGGATGCCGTCCGGCAGGCGGAGGAGGCTGTGGAACAAGCTCGACGCGATGTCGAGCTTCGCAAGGAGGAGATTGCCCGGCAAAAGATCGAGCTGGCCACATTGGTGCCATCCGAGCCGGCAGCGGATGCTGTCGGCGCCATTGCAGTTGTATTCAAGCTGCCCAGTGGAACACGCCTAGAGCGCCGATTTAACCAGACGGATTCGGTGCTTGTAAGTTACACAAATTTAAACTGCTAATTTGGGATTGATGATTTGATGTTATTGCAGGACGTTTATCACTATCTCTTCTGCCATCCCGATTCGCCGGATGAGTTCGAGATCACAACGAATTTCCCGAAGCGCGTGCTCTTCTCGAAAGCGAACTTGGATGCCGCTGGGGAAACAGGCACAGCCAAGGAGACGCTGACCAAAACCCTTCAGGCCGTAGGACTCAAGAACCGCGAGGTGCTGTTCGTTAACGATCTGGAAGCGTAACCAAGCACCACCTACCAAATGAAAGCATCATCGTGTTACCAGCAGCAACGCATTACCAAAACTTGAACCAAGTTTTAAGTAGTCGTAGTCAACGTCCAAGTCGGAGGATAAATAGAGAAACTATTCCTAATTTAATCATGAACATTAATATTAATAATTGTTTAACAATGTTTAGGTTGATTCTCTGATCTGCCCAACACCATCAACCAACCCGTTTCTCAAACATTCACACATCAGTAAAAATCGTTTCCAGAATAATTTCCGTGAACCACAATTTAGTTCTTTTTATTTAAGATGCGTTGTTATGTTAGCTGTACTTATACTTCCGTCTATTTAACGAATAATAGAGGCACATTCTTGTTATTTGACAGAGAGCTTGAATTCAATTTGAATTTGAGTTTAGATTGAAGATATAAATAATCATTTAAAGTGAGAACGTTCAAATACACAAGTTCGGGACAGTTGATCATAAAAAATATAGTTATACAGATATTACTTTAAAACACCAAACAAGTGCTTTTCTAAAATATGGGCTTCTCGTAAGTTTACTGAATATCAAAGGAAAAACCAAATTTAAGTTCAAAATATATTTTTGAATTTTTGGTGTGGCAACGCCATTTGTACCTATCGATAGCTCATGGTGATGGGCTATTGCGACTCACGTACTTATGGCCTAAAATTTAATTTATTATTCAAGTAATATTTTAATTGATGAAATGTCAATTGATTTGACAATTTAATTGCTAGCGACTGATTAAAAAAGGTAAAGTTAAAAAGTGCGTCGAGTGCCCTCACGGCAGCAGTCACGAGTCCACCTCCAGAATCCTATAGTCATTGCTTGTTAGTCAGCACGAAAGTCACGACGGAGTCGTGTGAAAATCTGAATATACGCTGGAATTCCGAGGATTGGAGGATAATAGTGAGCAAGAGGACAATAACGACTGGTTCACCGACGACGAGAGAACGCGTCTGCTGCCCGGGAAAAGGGGAAAATCAGCAACCACTGGCTTGCGGCTGAAAATTCGGCAGTTGACTTCTAATCTGCTCAACGTGGAGGAGGTTCGCAACGTCGCACGGAGCCTACGTCAACCGAGTTATCAGAAGCTCTTTCAGCAGGACAAGAGCCAGCAGGACATCCGCAATAACCCAAAAACCATGACAACGCCCTCCACTTCCGTGGGCGATGCAGCCGCCGCCTTGTCCGGCAATCTTCAGTTGCCGCCTCTGCGAACCCTCGATGACTTCATCCTGGGATCGGCCCGATTCCAACTGCCCAATCTCAAGGATTTTGAGAAGTGGGGCAATCGGGTGGTGAAGAACCTGCTCTATTACCAAACAAACTACTTTTTGCTCTTCATTACCATCTACGTTTTGATGATTTTCTTCAATCCTTCAAAGATTATTACTGGTCTGCTGGTGCAGGCTTTGATCATAGGCGTTATCTGGCAGTTCTTCAGCGGAAAGTCGAAGAAGAACTTCATCGCCAGTCGTCTGACTGGTGGAAATGCCAATGCAGCAGAGCAGAATGCCCAACAGAAATGGTACATACTGGCTGGAGCTCTGCTCGGAGGTTATCTTCTTCTGCATCTGCTGAGCGCAGTGCTTTTGACGATTTTCACCGTGTTGCTACCTATTTCGCTGACCTTCATCCACGCCTCCTTGCGACTGCGAAACATCAAGAACAAGCTGACCAACAGCATCGAGAGCTTTGCTCCCTCCACGCCCATGGGCTCCTTGCTGGATGCCTTAAATGTCCGGGCCGAAGGCGTCTTTAATTAGACTGACCAGTTTGACACAGTTGGAATGATCGTTTTTATCGCTAGTTATCCTTGTCAATGTTGATCCTTGCAAAGCAAATCCCGGTATTGTAATCGATTTTGATTTTTACTTTTGTATTAAACTATGATTTTATGCAGCCATCATGTAACGCAAATATTACAAATGTCAATAAAGTTTTCCCAGGAATTTCGCTGTGTTGCTCCTCTAAAGATAATGTTATCTTATAAGGGCCAATCCTCTCACCCAAATCAAAAGTTGAAACCTTTGATAGTTAGTAGCGTAAACAAGATATAGACTTTATGATAGCCGCCCATGCAGTTACTCGCGTTTATTCTATCACATAAAATAGTATTGGCTTTTGATTTCAATTTAAGGTTTCCTCGATGTTATTACTCCTATTTTTAGTTGGTAGGCATTTTAGTTGTTCAGGGGGTGGAGAGCTGGAGCGTTGGACGCTGCAATTTCGGCGGCAGTGAGAGAATCATCGTTTTTCCCACCCGTCTGCGATAAATGCTTGACGAGGTCCACCCAATCCCAGCCACGTTCCCGGTCTCCTTTGTGATCGGTTCTCTCCCACTGCCGGCGCTTTTGCGCCTTAGTCAGGTGCTCCTTCTTGGGCTCCTTTTTCTTGGACTCCGCATCGGCATTGGGATCGGAGATCTTTAGAGCACCCACGCCATCATCCACTAACGCCACCGTGGGTGCAGATTCGGGTTGCTCTGCGGTCAATTGCTCCAGGTTGTCCTTAAGGCATTCGAACAGGGTATAGGTCATGCCACAGCCCAGCCATTGGTCCGCTTCCGTACTCAGAGCCGTTTGGATCCCTTCCTTGACAGCTGGCAGTCTGTTAAATAGGAAAGCGTAGTCTTTAGAGCTAAACCTGCTCCAATTTCCCAAGGAATAACGATCCACTTACAGATTCCTATTGTAAAACGCGTTCATGTTGATCGCTGGCGCCTCATCGGGGTAATTTTCGCCCCACTTGAGCTCGACCAAGAACGACTTGTAGTTATCCTCTTCGCCATACTAAAATTTCATTTATTATATTACAAATTATCATATTTGTGTGCTTTTTTTTATCCATGTGGCTTACTTTGTACTGAAATGTGACGCTATCTATTTCCTTGAAGTTCGTGTCGCCCTCGTATATTGACTGCAACGCCTCCCGTTCTTCCGTCTGCTGTTCCAGTGGCGTGCTCATAGTAAATTGTGTGGATTATCTTTACTGTTCAAGATTTTATCATTTTTTGTTAAACAAGACAAAAATCAAAATTTGTAACAAAAACAAAAGCAACAGTAACAATCAGCTGGCCACCGGTGGATGTGTGGCCGTTCTATCTCAAATCAGTTATAGCTTGTCTCCACTGGGTCCGCATGCGAAGCCTTAAAAAGGCTAAATAGGTGTTTTTGTTATTTATTGTAAAGGCTTGATTAAAATTATGTTTATAAATATATTCTATTATTTCATTTAAAATACTTCTGAAGTTTTTTTTATGTTTCCAAATGCAGTTAAAGGTTTTCAATCAAAATTAAAAAATAAATAAAAAGAGAAATGAAGCGTAATAGATGAAACCGAAGATGAAGGGTAAACAATCTTCGTAGGTGGGAATATCACGCATCTATTTCGATAGGCATAGCAAAGTTATCGAGCCAGTACAGTTCAGTTCGCAGCAGAATAACATAGAAGAACGCAAACAATAACAACATAAAAAAAAATCATAAAATGCACAGTGCGCGCGTGAATCATCGTTGAGCAACAATTAGCATTGATAAGCTCATGATCGCGCGGCGTCACTAGGAGCGGAAACAGGAACTGAGGCACACGCGACCCACGACAAGTATGTCGTCAGATGCGATTCCCGCATCGGAATGTGCGCACCTGATGGAATTCAAGCGATTTCTGGTCAGCACGGCGGAGAAGGCAGCAGCCGTAAGCGAGGAGGTGGTCAGCCGGAGTTGTGTAACTCGTACGGCCAATGAGACATACAAAGTGTCCGGCGAGGAGCGTCATGCCGAATTGGTCTCAGCTATTTGGAAACAACTGGAGACTCGAGGATGTCCGGCGCAGTTCCGGATTAAGCTACTCCATCGAAGCACACAGCAGCTGGAGCAGGATCTGTGCTTTGCCAAGGAGTGTGAAGTCACCGTGGAGGGTCCGCCGCAGTACGATCTTCTCAAGCTGCAGAAGTTCGTGGCCAGTGAGTTTGAGAAGTACATCCTAAAACTCACCGACAACTCGGAGGTGGATCGCCTCAAGGACTTCGCTGATGAGGCGGCGCCGGAAAACTGCGAGTGCCACCAGCAGAAAGAACCCCTGCACACATCTGCCGCTGTAAAGAACAAACCCCGCAAAATGGAGGATCGCTGTGTTTGCCTGGATCGATTTGGTGAAATGTACGAGCTGCTGGACAAGACCACCCGTTTTTTTGGCGTCTTTGATGGTCACTCTGGCTCTTTATCCGCCACCTATGCAACCAGCCAACTCCCACAACTGCTAGCCGATCAGCTTAAAGCAAATCCAGATCCTGCTGCATTCTCCCCAGACTTTTATCGCAATGCCTTCGAGTCGGCATTTTTGCTGGCCGACGAGCGTTTCACCCAGAAGAAGATCACCAGCGGCACAACCAGCGTGTGTGCCTTGATCACAAAGGATCAGCTTTATATCGCTTGGGTGGGCGATTCCAAGGCCCTTCTCGTGGGCAAGCGGACTCAACTGCAGCTGGTGAAACCGCACAAGCCAGAGAATCCGGATGAGCGCAAGAGAATAGAAACAGCTGGTGGAACAGTGCTCCACGCCCAGGGGCAGTGGCGTGTAAATGGCATTCTTAACGTGGCCCGCTCCATTGGCGACTACAGCCTTGAGGCAGTGATCGCAGAGCCGGACTTCGTGGATGTGCAGTTAAATGAGGCTCACGACTTTCTCGTACTAGGCACCGATGGCCTGTGGGATCATGTGCCCGAGTCGCTCATAATCGAAACCGTTTACGATTCCCTAGCGGATACCACAATGAAGTTGGACGACATTCCCAAACTGCTGATAGAGGCTGCCAAGGAGCGGGATTCCCAGGATAACATAACAGCGGTGGTGGTTTTGCTCAAACCGCGACATCAGATCGAACATCTTTAAAAGTTTAGGTCCGAGCAGCAAATTTTTTATATTGTTACCCGCCTTGGGATGGGTTAATTTTGTACAAATTCAAAGCAACTTAAAAGTCGTAGAAGCGAAAAGTAATCTTGAATCAACGCCCTTTGTGTGGTGGGATAACACGAAAAGTCATATCAAATTTTACGTATTCGAAAGAGAAAAATGTGCCAAATATTTTTAAACAATTCAAGAACGCAATATACACTTGATATTGGCATGCATATTGTGGGAATATAAGTAATATAATCCATTTTCTAAAAGATTATTGAACGTACGCAATCGTTTAATGTGATACAACGAAAATAAGGTATTACAAGATGATAGAACCCAAGTCCTTGCCTAATTAAAAACTAATAATATGCCCAAAGATTACTTTCCGAACCTACATTTGCAAATTAATCAACGAGAATTAACCCAAACCGGCCCATTGTTGTTTCGTTTACTTTACGTTATTGTTGTAATGTAAATAGCTTGGAGCTGTTCGGAGTGCTCCTACCTTTATTGTCACATTCTCACGTGCCTACGTGGTCCTGAATATGGATGACCCCATCCCGGTCCACTTGTTTGGTTGCTCGAATAAGCTCAATCAAAATATTTTGTGGTTGCTCAGCAGTTGAACGAAATTTTAACAAGTTAAGGCAACTGTTGTTAGCCCAATAGTATATAGAAAAAGTGCACAATTACGCACATAAATATGTTTACATATATTTTAGATTAGCCAGCAAGCATATTTATACACATTGAAGTTGTTTTCGGCCGCTTAGTGCTTCCTGCTGTACGATAATAAGCCAAGCCATGTAGCCAGGTACACATATATCGTAGTTAAACGCGTATATATTTACACCCGTAACCGTATTTAATGATCCCACACAGATTAAGTACCTTTTTATACAAATCCAACGAACCTTTCATGCATTTTATCGAACAACCCAGGACACATTTTTAACAACACACACGCAAATTGATAAAGATTTTTTATTGGAATAATAAAAGTAATTCACTGAATTGTCATACCTATCTCTAGCTGGGTGGCGGCTGACCCTGATGTGACTGGTTGTTCGGCGGAGGAGGAGCAAAGGGTGGTGGTGGCGGGTACATGTGTGGGTACATGGGCGGCATGGCGTAGGGCATTCCGTAGCCATAGTTAGGCACTGGGAAGGGCATGCCAGGATGCTGCTGAGCCATGTTAAAGTTAGCCGCTGCCTGGTGATAGTTCTGGTAGTAGTTGGAGTGCCAGCTGCCCGGATTGTAGCTTGGATGGAAGTTGTATTGTTCGTCCTGTGGCTGATTCTGGTTGTGCTGGTTAATGGAGGGTCGCTGGCTCTGGCGGAAACTCTCTCGTTGCCCACGACGTCCGCGTTGACGAGGAGGAGGAGCAACTGAAGAAGCCTTAGTGGCTGTCGTGGCCACCGAGGTTACCGTGTCCACGGAATCTGTGGAGTTTGTGCGATCCCTTTGGCGGCGCTTTCGCTGCTCTGCCCTGGCTTCTCTTTCTTCTTCATCATCCGAGTGATCTACGTAGCGGGCTGGTGGTTCTACATCGTGCTCCCACGAAGCATCCGATCCTCGAACTTGCATCAGCTTGGAGAGGATCACAAATTGAGTGTGTTCGGTTTTGGGAGCGCAGTACACTACGTCGCCAATTTTGATGCCCCTATCGAGGATCTGTTTGTTACTGTTGAATCGAACGCAGTACAGTGGATCCGACACTTGACCCAACACATCGAACACTTCGCCCAGGACCTTGCGACCCTTCTCCAGGAACAAAACGGTGTCGAGATCGAATAGCATGGAATTCGGCAGCACGGAAACCAAAACAAGCTGATCCACGATGGACTGAACTTTGCCAAGTTCAACGCATTCATCCTCGGGTACAGTAATCTCTAGCTGATGAATAGGCGGAAGGTCATCAAGGAGCATTTCTCCTCGTACTTTCGGGGGCTGGCGACGACGAGACCGATCTCCTGTAGCCCCATCTTCATCAAAGTCCTCGTCATCCTCGTCACAATCCACGGTGTTGATTCTTTTGTCAATCTTCTTCCGAAGTACGGTGAGGTATTCTCCTTCGGAATCGGAGTCTGAGTCACTGCTGCTGCTGCTGCTCTTTGAGCTCTCGTCATCCGAGCTCACAGCTACAACTGGACGATATGCGGTGGTGGAGGATGCGGGGTCCGTAACTGGAACTTCAATCACATCGTTGTCGCCGTTCTGCACTGGAGTGACTTTCTCATCATCCGAGTCATCAGAGCTGTAGGCAGCCAACAGACTGAGGCCACTTGCTTGAGGGCTTGAATCAACATGTGGAGCGGGCTGAACTTGAGGTGCGGTCACAGTAGCAGAAGCGTCAGAGGCAACTTTTTTGGATTCTTCCGATGGACTTCCCTGGACCACGAGATCTGATGATGTTTCGAATTCCATTTCCACACACTGTTGCTCCTCTACAAGATTATTCACTGAACCCACCACCTTTTCCTGGGTTGTGGTCGATGTCATGGCTTGTGTTGACTCATTTACCAGTTCATTTTCCACCTGCTGCTCCATTTCTACTGGTTCTACTACGGCATTCGTAGCTTCTGCATTGAAATTCCAAATCTATTATTGAACTTATAGTATAGAAAGCTTATAAGCTTACCTGTTGTCGCTGTTTCCAACTTATCTATTGATAAGTCTGCCTTCAAGGTGCTATGTTTCCCCAATTCAACAGCTGTTTCGGTGGATTGTGGCTCTTCAATTGGAGCTGAAGCCTTTACAGCCGCTGGCTGCTCACTCTCCATGCCTATTTAACTTTAAATAGTTAGACAATTCCTTAATCAAGCTGAAATCGCAGGGAAACGAATATCAACTGAGAATACACACGTTGAATGCACGCACGTGTTGTCTTCTTCTTTCTAAAATAACATTCACAGTCATAAATAAAATACATCGAGCCGTTGCGAATGGCAATGGTTTATACCGCTCTCAAAAAATTTAAAATGTTGAAAACGAATGTATAATTTTTAAAATGTTTATTGTTAAAAAATGTGATATAAATATTTTTGTCCTTAAAATTGTTTACTTTTATTTGTTTCGTTAAAATCATTTGCGTGGTGAGACGGTATGCACACAATTCATATATTGCATTCATTGAAAAGCATTTTAGTTAAGCAAAAATGGACGCCAACTTATTCCGTATATACTCGAAGCTAATATTTAACTTACTATTGCACATTTAGCATTAAAAAAAGCTTAAAACTTTGTACACTTTTTGCTCAGAATGCAATTGAAACGGGTTTTCCGTAGTTCGTTGTGAGATTCTTCATGACTAATATCTAAAAATGTATTGTATGCTCTCGAAATATCGAAGTGCATACTTACAATAAGTCCTTACAAAATAGTTTCTTGATTTTCTTTTGTGTCTCCTTTAGTCCTAGTAGCAGCTAATAATTGAAACAATGTCTTCCGATAAATTCATGGGTAAAAGCAGGGCGAAATTAGCTTATCAAATATCGGTTACAAACATTACTTTGTGCTAAGGCAGAGTTAGTTGGAAGATGTTCAAGTGCGAACGAGATTCACAAAGCTAAATCTAGGTAAATATCAATAGCACTTAGTTAATATCAATGTTTTCGCTCTATGGTAGCCATGTGAGATATGTGAGAATGATAATGAAGTCTAATGAAATTAATTCTTCAGGTCAAAGCAAGCAACTAAGGTCAAAATCTAGCAATCAAAGTCACCATTCTCCTACACCTTCCAATCTAAACGGTATTCGTCCACCAGCAGCAAGTGATGATGGATTAGCCAACCTATAATACATAGTAAAATTAATTAGGGCTCTAGCACTAATAGTACAAATGAAATCAATTTATCCCTACCCTCTTGCTGCGCCAGCGCCAAAAACTCCTGCCACTTCGTCTGAATGTCCCAGTATTTCTCCTTAAGCTGATTCCTGTCCTGCAAATAGGACACTGCAAAGAAGTACGCCTTCAGCACATCCTGCGGACGAGTTTCAAAGTGCAGATATACACCCAGACACTTTTTGGTCTGTGCGATGATGAAGTGCTCGTGGGGATCGAAGGAGGACACTATGTTCTCAATAACGCTGCTGCTCTTGTACTCGTCAATCAAATTTTTAACGCTCAGTCCGAGCTTTATGTTCAGTGACACTGAAACCGTTTGGCCAACCGTCACACGCTCCATGGCGTTCACCTAGAAAAAAAGTCAAAGCTGAACAAAACCTTATTTTTCGACAAGATCAACGATGTACCAACCTGCTGCGGACTGAGCATCCTTGACGACCTGAAAAACTCCTCCAGGGCGATCAAATAGCGCGACTCGTTGAAGCTTCGCAAGCATACTGCGCGTACTGCTTTCAGATTGGCATACAGATGCAGGCTGACCACCACGTAGAATATGGTATACAGGACCGCCTGACTCTTGATCAGCGAGAGGAGATACAGGCCCACAAAGGAGGCCACCAGATTCACGCACGTCTCCTGTGAACTGTCCTTGGATGCCACATCGGCCAGGTTGCCCCTCAAGGCATGATGCTGGGTCAATGCCGATCTAGTGGCACCTCCGGCAACGCCCACAATCGCCTTCAGCAGGGTCGAGCAGCACAGGATTTGGGTGCTGAAATGCGGATACTTGGGAAGCACGTAGATCTCGATGCCCATGGCCAGATCGTTCAGAAAATCCGCACGCAGGCGCCATTTCTTTGAGTCCACATCCAATTGGGAGCCCTGCCACCATGCGAACACAATGCGACCCACGTGACCACTGCCCTCCTTCAAGATCCAAGTCGCCGTTGCGGAAAAGGCATTGATGTTCTCGCTGCCCACGCCGATGCCCTTCAAGATGGCGTGTGTGCACAGGGTGCCGCAGATGGTGCTGCAGAAGGCCTGGGCCGTGTCCCAGATCTGGTATGCTGCATAGTCCTCGCTGACACTATCCGGATAGCCCTTGGGCAGGAAGACCTTCTGCAGCACGCGAAACAGCAGGAACTTCTCCTGGATGACCAGCTTATCCCCACGCAGCGGCACACGCACAATGTTGCTCTGATCTGGAGTTGGAAATACAAATTAATTAATGAATTAACCGCCAACCTAATCGTTTCAGAATATATTTATACACATTTACCTAAATAAATAAATAACAAAGCAAAGAGAACGATGGCATTGAACAAAATTTTGTCTGAAAAGTCGATATGCTATAAAAAATATAGGGTATTGCAAGTAAAACGCCATAATTCCAAACAAAAATAATAATAATAATAAACAAGATTAATAATTAATAGAAATTGAAGCTTGAACAGTACCAATGGTGTTTCCTAAGTTTCTTAGTGCCTATAGCTGCTGCTGTATGGCTACTGAATTTTCGCCTGCAAGGTTTTTGGCTTGTTGGTTTGATCGATTTGCTCACCTGCTGGCGTCACATAGAGGATTTCCTCCCCCTTTCTTCCGTACTGTTCCCGAAAATGGATTTTCATCTTTGCTGTGCGTGCCTGGCTCTTTGGTAGCTGTGCGCCGTCTGGAAATTATGACTTATGGCCTATCCGGGACTGGCTGGGTTGTCTGGCTTTCAGAGACTCCAGCAGTAAAGCACCACCCACCTGGCTCCACTAGCACCCACAACCAGCGCTTCTTAGTTAGTTAGATTGGCTGTCTATCTCAGGCGGGGATTCCGCGTAAAGCCATCGAACTAGCGACTAGCGCAACTGAACTCGAACGAATCAATGAACGCGGCGTTGGAAAGCGAACTCTAGGGCATTTTACAAACAAGCCAATGGAGCTGGAGCTACTTCAATCAAATGCTAGCAACTAATTGTGGCCCAAAATAAATATACCCCAAAATGAAGTTCTCCCCTTCCGATTGTGTTATCAGTCAGCTGTGCAGTGGGTGCGTTTCGCGGTGAATGCTGGAGGTGGTGAATTATTTGCATCAAGCCGGATTCGGTCATACTAAATATTTGATTTAAACGCTGCAAAATTACAGTTTGTCAGCGTTGCGTGAAATGGACAGTTTATTTAAGCAGTTTAGAAAAATGAAAATATTCTAGTGAAAATAATTCGTTCTAACTCGACCCCCCAGAAACGTCACCAACACCTGCCCATGGGCTTTACACCACCCACATCTGTTTTCCGTCAGCTGAATGGTCTCGCTGCGAATGGCAACAGCTGACAGGCGCGCACGGTCACACCAACGGCTAGTTTATAAAAACGAAAGTCCTGATAAATTCGCCAGCAATAAGAGCTCAACAGACAAGCAAAAGCAAGCAACAAAACAAACTATAAGCAGTCCCAGTGACAGCTACAAAGTCTAAACAGTCCCTAGTGCTATCATTTGCATGGGCCAGTGTGTGTGATACAATCGTCTAAATTTAAAGTGTGAAAAACTGAGCAAACTTTTGGCAGTCGACTGCAGAGTGAATCCCGTTAGTGTGTGTGCCTAGTGCTACACTGAAAAACAAAGAAACACTTGAAACAAAACCATCAGAAAGCAGGCAATGTCATTGGAGGATCTCAAGATCAAGCTGCGCCGTCATCCGAAGTTATTGGGCCTTGGAGGAGTTGGCCTTATTACTGCGTAAGTAATTCACGCCATGTCAACCGAGAAAACCACAACAAACCCATTTCCCAAGCAGCTGCTACAGGTCGCAGTACACAGAAAATAAAAAGTAGCTCCCTTTTATTACATGCTCTTCCATTTTTGATTTAAAAATGTAATAATTCGCGAGCAAAGTATGGACTAGTGTTTTTAACTAATCAATGTACAAATCTTATAAAATTTACCTACTAAAAAGACTATAATTTCGTATAAAAAATTTTCCTTGTGTGCGGTGAATTTAAATACAAACATCCCGATGACTCACAACTTTTACAGGGCTTACTACGATTTAGGGGGCTCGTCTGCACACGTTTTCATTTTATTTTTGCCCCATTTTACATGGCGCCACATTGCACCGATCAGTCGTACGATCTGTGCATACTATATGCATATATCGAGTAAACAACAACAAAAACAGATCTTGTTTTCCGCATTCCCTATACTAAATGGGTGTTGTCGCAGCTGTGACGTCATTTGTTTACAACAAATGGCGCGGTTAATAATCAGGCATTAGCGGAAAATTGGTTTCAAGCAAAAGGGTTTTCGGTGGGGTGACTTAAAATGGATGTTGATAATATGTTGATAGGATTTTGATTTAGAATTGCACTTGATCTTAAAATTACAGTAATAAATTGATCTCATTTCACTATAGCAAATAACCATCATTTATCAGACATTTTACTAGATTCAAGACCAGTTAGAGCTGACAAAACCTATTTTCATAAAGAGTATTTTTAAGTTTCAAAGGGTATTTTCGTGGTCATAATCATGCTGTTCATTATACAGACTCTTTTTTTTCTCGACGAAACACGATCAAAACATAACATACGATTTTGTAAAAGTGAGATAGCAAGCTGGTGAAGTTTGTTATTGTTTTTGGCTCGCCTCTACTTCTTCTTCTTCAGCGTGTGCGTTCGCAGCTGTTCAAGGCCCCCACAAAAAAAGGAAACACTGAAAAAAAACAGATACCAAAACTTGCTTGGCGCCATTGAAATGCGCAGTTTTTAATATTAGTGCCCCCCGCGAATTTATAGTTCTGCTTATCAGAAGTGATAATAGTGCTATTCTTATTGTTTGTTTTGTAATTTTGCACTTGGCGCGTGTTTTCAAATACGAAGAATGGGATAATTAGGTAGTTGTTTTTGCAATCGGAGGTGACGTGCCCACTTTTTAAAAATAAACAAACGAGTCTTTGGATTCACTTTTGTTGTTGTTTATCTCACGTTTATCTCAATAACAAATAGTTGGCAGCTAAAGGTGTTGTTGTTATTTAAGGTCAAAATAATCTAGAAAAAATAAAAACATTCAAACGAAAGCTAAGAGTGATAAGAAATCAAGAACTTAAATCAAATGGGTTCACTTTCAAAATTATTGATTCGAAGATTTATTAAAGTTGAAATGTTTTTATGAAAATTTTAAAAACTTATTTGTTGAATAAAAAAACAAGTAAAAGACTATCGTACATCATAACAGAATATTTAAAATATATAGCATTACATTTTTTTCAGTGCTGGTTTCTTGCTGTACGAGTCGCCCCAGGTCCGCCGGTTCCTTTCCCAATATGTGGACAAGAAATCGCCGGAGCCGGACAAACGGCGTGCCGAGTACATCTACATCAAATACCACATCTACCGCGAGTCCATGCGAAAGTTGAAGCAGAAAGAGGAGGACGAGAAGAAGTGGATCAGCGTGATCATCAACCCGATTGGGAAATGGTGGAAGGCGGCTAAGCACTCGGTGGCCTGGCGTCTGCTCAATATCGCCCAAACTGGCAGCCAGCCGGAACGCCTCAAGGCGGTCCAGCAGCTCATCTGCATGGATCACTTGAAGGACTGGGATTTCCGTCATCTGGCCCAAATCTGCGATGCCCGCACGGCTGTCTCCTTGGCCCGTTGCAATGCCGACACGCGATGGTTTATGCCCGTTCCCCGACGTGGGTGCATTAAGAATCCCAAGATGCTCCTCTCGGAACTTCACGTGATGCTGGCCCGGCTGCGACCCATGGCCTGCATTGACCACTTCTTCAGCAAATACTTTCCCGAACAGGATCCCATTGTAAGCTGAACTTAATAACCACATTTTGCATGATACTAAATCAATCTTGTTTTCCTGCAGGAGGACATTCACGAATACTTGACCCAGGAGCAGACAATAGTCCTTTCCACAGCCGACACGGACTTACTAAAAGAAATCATTTCATTCCTGCACCATATTACAAAGGATCCCGAGGTCTCCGCCAGGCTTATGAGGGACGGAGGCCTCGTGCATCTCATGGAGCTACGAAAAATATTCAACGACGACAACGAGACCTTATCGACTTTGTGCAAAGTGTTGGCCAATATGTCCCTGGTGCCCGATGCCGTGGAACATTTCTTTACGTCCGGATGGGTGGGCGCCCTGGCCGAGTGGCAACAATGCCCAGATCTCCGCCTGCAGGTGATCTCGGCTAAAACTATGGCCAATCTGGATCACGACGATCCGAACCAGTGCACGTATCCGCCAAATGTCTATCCCCTGCATCCACGAGTTCGCACCCGCAGGAAGCCAAAGGCAGACATTGTTTTCGTCCATGGATTGCTGGGAGGTGTTTTTATCACCTGGCGTCAGCGAGATAGAAAGCCCACTGAGCTGGGTCTCTACGGAAAAAACGCCTTCTATACCAGCGAAACAGACGACGTATTTCTGGTGGGTGAGCAGAAGAGACTCAGTGGAGGCAAACTAAAACCCGGCGAGGCGGTCAAAAATGTCAATGGCAACCAAAAGACAGAAACAATCAAAGGTAAATAAGAGTACTTATATTACCGTTTGTTTTTGACTAATTCACAATTTACTTCCAACTCTAGATCCTGTCTTGAAAGCTAGCAAAAAAGTGGAGGAACAGCGTCTGAACATTAGCGATGCTGCCACCAAGGAGTTCGTGGAGACACTGAGAAACGAAGCCGAGTTGGACTCGGATTGGGAAGTGGTCCATCCCGATGTTCCTCTTAATGCCAACGAGGAGTGCGAAGGAAAATTTAGTGTGTGCGGAAGCGAATGGCGGAACCAGGACACAAGTGAGGAGTACACCAACTGCTGGCCCATGGAGTGGCTGCCAGATGATTATCCAGATTCCAGAATTCTGGGCATAGATTACACATCAGCAGTCACAGAGTGGTCTGCCAATTTTACCAAATACTGTCCGTGTGAAAAGGGTCAGGGTCACATTGATGTGAGAGCCAACACACTGCTCGACAGGATTTCAGCGTCGGATGTGGGCAACGATCGTCCGATCGTGTGGATAGGACATTCCATGGGCGGCCTGCTGACCAAGCTAATACTGCTAAAATCCCTGGACTCCCAAGAGCCGAAGGTCCAACAGCTGACCAAGAACACTAAAGGCATTGTATTTTTGGGAACCCCACACCGGGGCTCACCAATTGCCAAGTGGAAGCAGCACATGCAGATGATCCTGTCTCCATCAATCGAGGTCAAAGAGATGGAAGAGAACTCGCCGAAGCTGCTGGAGATGCACCGCCGCTTTATGGGGTGCTTGCACACGCTACTGCGCCATGTAAAGGTGGTCAGTGTAGCTGAAGGATCCCCTACCATGTTGACCTCGTTCAAGTTCCCCCTGCGCATTGTCACCGAAGAGTCCTCTAAGATAGATTTCGGGGACTTCTATCTGCTGAAGGATGATCACTTGAGTCTCTCCAAGCCCATTTACAGGCAATCGTTTCTGTATCAGAGATTATTGCACGTGATCCGCGAGGCCATTAAGGAACGATCAGATCCCAAAGATCAGGATGGCCAGTCACAAAGCACTTCGAATCAAGATGTAGTGCTTGTCAAGATCGTAGCTGCTCTGTTGGAGGGAGCCAAGGGTCTGTTCGAATCGCTGCCCAGAGTCGCCCTCAGATTTAGCACTTAGGATGGGCCAAGTCCCACTAAACACCAGTACCCTAATAGTATCCCGACTAGTCTTTAAAGACTTGTAAAGTATTTTCTACACGAACCCTCACCATCATGACCATTCATCTTTGTAAATACTCCAGCACTCCATATAGTTTTTTACACCCGAATCCTAACTTATTATTCTCGGTCTCCGACTAAAACGTTTGAATAAAGATACATGTGTAACACTAATGCGAGTGGTTTTAATACGATTAAGGGTATATTTAAAGTGATATTCATCAAAGATCGAAGTACAGAAAAATCAATTTAGATATTAAGTACCGCGCATTAACTTTCAACGTAGCTTATTCATTTATTTTTATAAATTATCCTTTGAAAATTATAAAAATATGCGTTTTTATATCATAAATATACACTAACTTTTACTTCCGCTCTCCTGCTGCTGCTTGGCCTTAAGTCGCTCCTGCGCCAGCCTGCGGTTTTCCGCAATCCTGGCCATCTGTTCGTTGGATAATTTCTTAGCCGCCGGCGTGGGAGGCTGTGAGGGAGGCAGCGGCTGACCATAGTCGCTGATGTCCATCGATGCCAACGGAGCTCCATTCCGATCGAAGGCCGGAGCCACAGAAGCTCCACTTCTGTCGAAGGTCGCATTTACACCGGAGTACGGCGTGGACATTACAGCATTGCCGCGGGAGAATGACGGAGTAGCCAGCGTGCTGTTACTGGAAGCAGTAGACATTTTCCACTGCTGCGGGCTGGGAGGCGCCAGCCTGGACATGGCAATCTGTTCACCTAGCAGGGCGTCGAACTCATCAAAGGGTTCATCGCCGGCACCTTCCTGTTGCTCATCCTGCGCCTCCTCCAGGGCCTCCGCTTCGTGGGCGCGCATCTGCTCCAGCTGACCGAGTCGATATCGCGCCATGTGCACTTGGAGGGGTTTCTTCTTGCCCAGCCGTTCGATATTGTTAAGCACATCGTCAAAGGTGTAGGTGGGATACATACGATGGCCCCAGTGCTGCAGGCGGCGAAGCACCTCGTCGAGATCGGTTTTCTCGTAACCCTTGCCCTTGAATTTGATGTCCTTAAAATAATCTTCGATGGTCTGGATGCCACGAGGACCTCGAAGTGTTTCCACAGTGAGTCGCGGTCGGGGATTTCTCACAGCTCGCTTCTTAGGCTCCACTATCTGGGCATCCTGGCTACCAGGTTCTACGCCGTTGTCCTCGTCGTCCGCAAACAGCTTTTCGCCTTCGCCATCGCTGGGCAGCTGATCCGGGTCAGTCGGAATGTTGTCATTGAATAGGTCATCCACACCATCATCTCCGAACAGGGATGCCATAGAACTAGTGGCCGAAACTTAAATACCAAATAAACAATCTAACAAAATTTTGGCGCCAATTTTTGTTCTTCTTCTCTATCTACCATTCACAGGCGACGCTTGCATAAGTCACAGGGGGCTGCCAACTGAACAGCTCTTTGTTCTTTTAATTTTCCGATTACATAACTATTTGGTCTTTCCCAAAGGCTATTTTGATTTGCTTAGACATATTTTCATTAGTGGGTGGCACTAAAGGTAATTTGTACAGCCAACCCGGCTTTTGCATTGGTGGCAGCAGACATAAGAGATGGCAGCGTGACACGTTTTTTTTATCACTAAGCGACACATTGGCGTCACGAGTTTTTGTTATTCTATTATATTTATACCATTATACAAGGAAGGATAATTCATCCAAAGATTGTAGTTATTTAAATTTAGTGAAATATTTAAAAGGAGTTGGTAATGTAATAAAATTACCAAAAAAAATAAAATAAAATCAATACATTATTAGCTAGCTAGTTTCTTTTTCATCTATTTTCTCATTCCAATTACTCATACCACATAAAAATTGAAAATAATTATCCGGGGAGCAACGGAAGATTATTATTTACGTTGAGAGAAACTGTCCTCTTTTAACTGCTATCCTTGTGGTCTGGCAGAGTAAGAAATAAAAATGTGTTTAACGACATTTAGTCGGAGTTGACGAGCTGCCGCTCTTTATTCTGGTAACTGCAAATTTAAGCTGAAACTTAAAATGATTCTTAAAGCTAACAAAGACTCCGGCCCAATGCTGTCTCAGCACTTTGATATTATGTTTCATACACTAAGCCAACTGTACTAGTTCGTCGGCTCGTGTTAACTTAGCTATTAGCTATTATGTGCAACAAAGTACAGTTTCGTGAAAATATTTTCACTTCGTGACTGTCGTGCTCAGCTCGTGCATCGCAGCAAATTGCCATCTCTATGCCCCCAATCAACTCTGCGCTTTGGCGAAAAGTGGCAACGCCAGCAAAACGCCATACTTTTAAGAGCATTTTCGGGGCGACTTTACATTGTGAGGACAATTGTGGAAAAAGCGGTGAAAGAACGTTCAAAAACGAACCGAAAAACTGCTGCCTAAATGCGGTCACCACGTGCGATAAGAACGCCACGTTTAAAACGATAAATCCATTAGATTCTGGCCAAGAAAAGAGCGGTTCTTTTGCGAGGGCGAGCAAGGAAAATTTAGTGTGGTGCGAAATTGTAATCGGGATTCTACGCATTGTACGGCGTATCAGCTGAAGAGATTGTGTGCACCCCAAGCGACGCAAACAAAACCAAAACAAAACAAAAACATTTGGAGAATTATGAGATCGTAGGACCGACGGCACGGGATTCAATTCGACTGCCATGGACAAGCGATTCAAGTGGCCGCCCAAAAAGCGGGCCAACTACTTGGAATCGCCCTATCCCCACATACCGTCGCGTGGCCGCCAAAGGAATCTGCACGGCCATCCCAATCAGACGCAGCATCTTCATCAGCATCCCGGGAAGATCTATGAGCGCCAGCAATATGGCAATGGTCGTGGAGGACATGGCGGGGGTAATAACAACTACCGAAAGCTTTTGCATTCGCTGCCAGCTGAGCATGGTGGCGGAGCCATGGCTCCTCCTTCCTCCGGCGGAACCGTGTGTGCCGGCGCCGATATGGTCAAGCTCATCTCGGAGAACAACAACCTGAGGCGCATGGTTATGTTGAACTTAAACCTGATGCAGGAGCAGACGGACAGCATAGCGGCCAAGGACAAGGAGCTGGACGACCAAAGCGCTAAGATGAGCGTGGTGAAGGCGCAGAATGAGGAATTAAAGCAGGCCGTTGCTCAGTTGGAGGCCGCCAACCAGGAACTATGCAAACAGCTGCGGCGAAAGAACCAGCGAAGGAACGACAATGACGACGACGACGATGATCCCCCACTGCCACCTGCTGCCCCGCAGCAGAAGTTGATACGTTGTCATGCTGAGACGCAAACTGTGTTTCGGGAGCGGGAACAGGGCACACAAACGATAGATGCGCAGCCTCAATTCGCGAATGCACTTCCCAGGGGTATCAACATGAAGGAGTCTCCCGCTCTGGACCATCACGCTGGAGCGGTAACGAATCAGCCAGCCAGCAAACGCTCGGAGAGCAAAGGCCGCGGTGAATTCAACGGTAAAAAGGTGAGCACGTTTATTCTCCAGCGCATGAATCAGGACTTCGAGCACCACATCCACGAGCAAACGGAAGTAGCAGAGGAGCACGAGATGGAGGCACATAAGGAGCAAATATCTCAGGAAGAGGACCAACTGGTCGCTGAGGAAGATCATCTGCATATGCAAGAAGTGCACACCGAGGAAGTCGTTGGAGGCGATATCTTTCATGATGCTTTGGAATCAATTGAAATGGAAGTGGTCACCGAAGAGCTGGTTGATATGGAGGAGCATGGACAGTCCGTGGATGCCAACGGCCATATCGAGGAGGATGATGACGAGGACGACGAAGATGACGAGAATAGTGATAAAGACGATGACAGTGAAGAGGATGATTATCCGTGGATGCATAGCGATGCGGATGTAAACGCCAGAACTGAGGAAGAGCTCTGGCAGAATCAGGTATGTTTAATGTTATTATTTAATTAAAAGAATATATCGAGCAATCCTTTACTCTTTCAGAATTACCTTTTGGAATTGGACCCGACGGAGGAGAAGACCTGTGCGCCTTCGGCCCATTCAACTCCCAATCACCAGCAGAAGTCTTCGACACAGGCAGAGATAAGGAAAGAAGGAAATCAGAATCGGATAACTGAAAAGTTGTTGCAACTAAAGCCTGAGCCAATGGTAGATGCATTAGAAGCGCCGATTCTCCCGAAGTGGGTGGCTTTTAAGAAAAAGGATAAGGAACATGAATCAGTCCCCGAGTCCCCAGAAGTACCCAAGCAGCAGCCGCATCAGGAAGATGCCATCGTTGATCATAATGCAATAAAGAATCAGTTGGAAGTTCCCAAGCCGGACTTAAAACCGAAGGACCAGCCCAAAGACGAACAGAGGCAGGATGGGCAGCTGGATGTTCGCGTGGAACCACAAGAGGATGTTCGTAAGGTACAGAAGGAAACTCTGAAAAGGCAACCAGAGGATGCACCTAAGCACCTTCCGAAAGCGGTAGCCCCAAAGGTTACGAAAACATCCTCTCGAGAAAGCACGTTGCCCAAGGCAAACACCGCTGACATAAAAGACGCTCCCGCTCAAAAAGTAATAGCCAACCATCAGTCCACCAAGACGCAAACGGATCCTGTAAAAACGCAGCGTTTGCAGGTTAAGATCAGGCAGTATGAAATGCATCCTGACATGAGAACCGGCTCCTCCGCCCCGTCTGATATTCGGAAACAAAAGAACGTTGATCCAGTTTCGACGCCCGAGACGAAAACCATTAAAAGTAAAAGTATGTTGGTCAATGATAAAAAGACCACGTCGGAAACGTCTCAGAGCCCAGATCAAGAAATAGATGTGGAAACAGTTAGAAGAAAACTGGCGGAACATTTAAAAAAGGAGCTCCTAAGCCAGAGTCATTCGTCACAGGTTACGCTCAAGAAAATAAGAGAGAGAGTCGCCACAAATCTAATATATCCACCACCCAGTGCACCAGTATCCTCAACAACAATAACCCCAGCGCCTACGCCGTCAACGACACCAACGCCTGGCTCAACGCCACAGCATGCGGTTACATCCTCAATGGACCAGGAAATATCTGCAGCAAAATCGAAATCCAAGGCAGCTGAACAAATAGCAACTCCTCTGACACCTCAATCTAATAGCAGTGTTAGCAGCACCACTTCGACTATCCGAAAAACGCTAAACAACTGTTCACCCCACACGTACAGCAAGGCAACGGCGAGATCGGGAAAACTGCAGTCCAGATTCCGCACTGCCACGTTTCCGTACAGCACGAGAACGTGGGAGGATCAGGAGTTCCACTGTGACAACGAGTTCTTCCTGGAGGAGGCCGACGAGCTGCTGGCGGATAACCCTAGTCTGGAGATACCCAAGTGGCGGGATGTCCCAGTGCCACCCAGTTCGGATAAAATTGACACAGAATTACTGAGCGATGCGACCTTCGAGCGCCGGCACCAGAAATATGTGAAGGATGAGGTCGATCGAAAGTGTAGGGATGCACGTTATATGAAGGAGCAGATACGGCTTGAACAGCTTCGGATGCGACGGAACCAAGACGAGGTGTTGGTTGCGCTGGATCCTCTGCGCGCCTCCACTTTCTACCCGCTGCCCGAGGACATAGAGGCCATCCAATTCGTCAACGAGGTGACAGTTCAGGCATTCGGCGAAAACGTGGTCAACATGGAGGCGCGGGATGATTTCGGTGTGCCTTGGGTGGATGCAATCGAAGCGCCAACCTCCATAGCCAGGTCCAAGGCACTGGCTGAGCCGGTGGCAACGTTGGCTAGCAAAAAAATACCCACCACTGCTGCCGAGGCGAGGCATCAAGAAAATCACTCCTCCTACGTGTTTCCCAAGCGACGCAAGCGCCAGAAGAATCGTTAGCCAGGAAACGCCTGGGGGATCTGATACTGGAGCTAAGCAGAAGACTGTCGGTTGGGGGAAGTCGTTGCGTTTGACATACTAATGATTTTCAGTTTTAAATCATGAATTATTTCTTAAGCTTAACGTGAAAGCACCAGAGTTAACAGTAACGATTACCACAGATCGTCTAGAAGTCAAATAATCCAGAGCAGACGATGTTTATTGTATATATGGTTCCTCAACTGTCCGTTTTTATTTGTGTAATAAAATGAACGGAACGCTGAATTCTGGAACATTAGAAATTCTTTGTTATAGAATCTATAAATTTATGTCAAAGTTTTGTCGTTTCTTATGCGATGAGAGATCTTAAAAGGCAAGTAAATTGAGCTGTCCTATTCAAACATTTTTCTATTAAATTGTTATCATATTTATTTCCTTGAAATATAAATAATTCGATCTTATATTAGATGTAAATGAATCCAAATGTTCGTCGCCTGGTCTGGAAATGATTAGTTTTTAGTTAACGTCTTGCAATTGAAAAGAGTTTCACCCTTGCTTGTTTCCAATGTACGTAAATTACTTAGTCCCACACAGCATGTAATTCAAACCAGTCGCTTAGTTAGATTGGTTAACTCATCTCAGCTTTATCACCTTTAAAATCGCCCGCACTAAAGTGATAAGAACACGAAAGATATTCACATAAGTTATATTGGGCATTTTTTTGGAGAAAAACAATGAAATTCGTAGACTTATATTTTTAAATATTTTTTTTCTTTAGCCCTTATAACCATTTTTTTTGTCTTTGTTTATACTGTTATATCTGTCGATTCTCGAATGCAGACAACGTGTGTGTTGCAAAGAGTTACTCAGGTATATCTCTGATAATTTGTCTTTTTTTTTAGGATTTGATTGTGTAAAAATTGAGTGCGAGTGGTTGTCTGCTTCGAGTAATCAAATTATACATTGGATCTATTGTTTTATTTTATTAACTTCATTAAACTTGTTTTATGTTGTATCGAACAAGAAAGGCCGTTAAGATGAAAACTAGATTTGAAGAATAAATATAAAACTGATTCCCGAACTGCACACCCGTTTGGCCTTATGGGCACCATGTATTTTTGGCTAAATATTGTTTCGTTTAACACTTCTTCTGTTTGACTTTCTGTCGCAATGATATGGAGCCTGCCAACGTCCGGAGAAATCAAATCACCAGCTCGCTTTCGAGTGGCGTCTTATTTTTGTACATTTCGATAGGTGTAAAGTCGGTTACTTGTAATATAGCGTTAAGTAGGCACTGTACCCAAACGCATAGAGATAATTATAATGTAACAAAGTAAATACGATACGATGTACATTGTCCAGGAAAAGGAGGAGCGGAGGGTGGATGAACTTCGTTCAACACCATTTTACACCATTCAATGTAATTAGCGTTAAATAGTTCAATTTACTGAAGCTTCAACTAAAAATCAATTCGAAATTAATTGCCACCATTGTAGAGCCCTAAACAAACTCACCTACTGTAAGAATAAATGTACTACATACAATGTATTTGTATTTGTTTAACAAGTTTTATTGTAAAGATAACGATAATAATATACAGGATAAAGTAAATTGTAAAGCAACGAAATGCAATCAATACTTGGACTTGCAACTTATTTTGCACAGGTGATATGTAAATGAAATTCTAATAATTGACAATGGGTTTATTTAACAGGCCTCAATTGATTTTCCAATGACCTGGCATCGCTTGCTTCTGGTTTCCTTAGATGTCTTTTTGTTTGCGATCATCTCGATATAAACTTGTTTAGGGGCTAATTGCAAATGTATTTAATATCTTAGAAAATGCTTCATTATACTCTATATATTGGCTGTGACAATTTTATCTGACCCTCGTTACCTAATGGAAAACATAACATACAAAATCTTCAACAACCAGAATAGCTGGATTGAAAATCAGTTAAAATACCTTTAAAAAACGGAAAAGCCTAACGGAATTTTATATTATTTATTGCTCTGCGTCAAGTACTGGTGTCCAGTGCTTGCCCACAGCTCATCAATATCGTCAAAGCTCTCGCGCCACAGCTTCTGAAGGAGCTTCCATCCCTTTTCCTGGGTCACCAGGAGGTACTCATTTGTGGGATGCAGCGTGTGGGTGTAGAGTCCCATTACCAGGCTCTGAACAAATCGGGCAGTAACACAGTACTTGAGAAGGGCCAGCTCGGAATTCTCAATTGGGTTCAGACTGGTATAACCGGACAGAAATATGCCACCATTGGCCAAATCGTTGGCCTGCAGTATCATATAAGTGAGGGCAATTCCAATTTCGAAGATCAGTGGCGATTTGCTCGTATCACCGAAATCAATAACTCCCTTGATGGTATATTCAGTTTGATTGGGCACCTGCTCCACCACTATATTTTGTTCGTTGAAGTCCCCATGGATGATCTGGTGCTCCATGGATGGCAGTTGGCTCAGAACCTTGGCTTCAAAGGCATCGATCACCTCGTCGCAGATAAGCCGCTGCTCCTGATCCTTCACCACGTACAGGAATTGCCTAAGCTCGGGAACACTCTGAAGCATCCACAAGGTCTTGTGGCTTTCATATGCCTGGTGGGTGAAGTTCTTGAGGGCTCGATCCAACCTGGCCAAGTATTCGCCGCTGCGGTAGAGCAGGTGCTTCGTCACCGGCACCTGGTGGAAGATTTCTCCCGGTATAAATTCCAGCAGTCGCACCACATTCGAATTCCCATTCAGCCGTTCCACAGAGTAATACTTTCCTGTTGCATTGGCTACTGGTCGTGGGCATTTCACACTGTGTTTTCCTAGGGAATACGATTGCATTGTCAATTTGCTGATGATTTGGCTAGCAATTCTTACCCAAGTAAAGCAGCATCTGGTTTTGGGCATCCACGAAGTCCTCTTTCTTAGAGTCCAGTGAGTTGAGGATTTTCAGGACGTATCCGTGTGGACAGTGGGTTACAATGAGGGGGTTCTTAACATTACTGCAATACGGAAATGTATTCAATAGGAAATTACTTATCTTAAGGAGTAAATAAAAAATGAGGCATAACAAAGCGCCACATTCATAAAAATACAAAATAATATCTGTTAGAAATATTGAATTATTTTTAAAATCCAAGTGTTGGATAATGATAGACATATGCGTTCCATGTGAATGGCAATTCGAATTTTTTTTATAGCATCGCACTTTGGTCACACTGATGCATTGGCAATTTTGGCGCTAAGATCCGCAATTTTATTAATTGTTTATTTCGTTTTTATATGTGTTATTGTTGTTGGTCCTAACCATGGGCATTACCGGCCTAATTCCCTTCGTGGGCAAGGCCTCCTCGCAGCTGCATCTAAAAGACATTCGCGGCAGCACAGTGGCCGTGGACACATATTGCTGGCTACACAAGGGAGTCTTCGGCTGTGCGGAGAAGTTGGCCCGCGGCGAGGATACGGATGTTTATATACAATACTGCTTGAAGTATGTGAACATGCTGCTGTCCTACGACATCAAGCCCATTCTGGTCTTCGATGGGCAGCACTTGCCGGCCAAGGCTTTGACCGAAAAGCGGAGAAGGGACTCCAGGAAGCAGAGCAAAGAGCGGGCGGCGGAACTCCTTCGATTGGGTCGCATCGAGGAGGCCCGATCCCATATGCGACGCTGCGTGGATGTCACCCACGACATGGCGTTGCGGTTGATCCGGGAATGCCGGAGCCGGAATGTTGACTGCATTGTGGCGCCCTACGAGGCCGATGCCCAAATGGCCTGGCTGAATAGAGCAGATGTGGCCCAGTACATCATCACCGAGGACTCGGACTTAACGCTTTTTGGAGCCAAGAACATCATATTCAAGCTGGACCTCAACGGCAGCGGCCTGCTGGTGGAGGCGGAAAAACTTCACCTGGCCATGGGCTGCACGGAGGAGAAGTACCACTTTGACAAGTTCCGGCGCATGTGCATCCTATCCGGCTGTGATTACCTGGACTCACTGCCTGGCATCGGACTGGCCAAGGCGTGCAAATTTATACTAAAAACGGAACAGGAAGACATGCGAATAGCATTAAAAAAGATTCCAAGTTACCTCAATATGCGCAATCTTGAGGTAAGTTAACTTGCGGTTAGGTCTGAATTGTAAGACTAATAATCCTTTAATCCAGGTAGATGACGACTATATTGAAAACTTCATGAAAGCGGAGGCCACCTTCAGGCACATGTTTATCTACAACCCGCTAGAGCGTCGCATGCAGCGGTTGTGTGCCCTCGAAGATTATGAAACTGATGAGCGCTACTGCAGCAATGCTGGCACCTTGCTGGAGGATAGCGAGCAGGCTTTGCACTTGGCCCTAGGCAACTTGAACCCCTTCTCTATGAAGCGACTGGACTCTTGGACACCGGAAAAGGCATGGCCAACGCCGAAGAACGTGAAACGATCCAAGCACAAAAGTATTTGGCAAACGAATTTTCAAAGCGAAAACACTCACACGCCGAAGAAAGAAAATCCGTGTGCCTTGTTCTTCAAAAAAGTGGATTTTGTGGGCAAAACTCTAAACGAGGAAATCGAAGCTAATCAGCGACTGGAACAGGCTAAACAAACGGAGGCCGAGTTGTTTAACATGTACAGTTTCAAAGCCAAAAGGAGGAGAAGTCCGAGCAGGGAAGATTCTGTAGATCAAGAACGTACACCTCCTCCGTCGCCGGTGCACAAAAGTCGGCACAATCCATTTGCCAAGGAAAGGACTGGAGAAGAAGCTAATCAGCGATCCCCAGTAGTTTGTGAGAATGCCTCTTTGCTGCGTTTGCTTAGTCCGAAAAAGGCAAGTCCGTTGGATGGAGAAGCTGGTGTAAAAAAGGTTGATTCGCTTAAAAGAAGCATATTCGCCAAGGAACAAGTTCAGATCCGAAGTCGCTTCTTCGCCACGCAGGATGAACAGACAAGGCTTCAAAGGGAGCACTTAAGAGATACGGAAAATGACGATATGGATGAGCAGAAGCTGAGCTCTCACTCAGGCCATAAGAAACTAAGACTAGTATGTAAAGACATTCCAGGGAAGAACCCAATAAGACAACGTTGTAGTTCACAAATCAGTGACGGTGAAACAGATACAGATACCACAGCCTCTTCTCTTTTGGAATCACAAGATAAAGGTGTTCCTTCGCCTTTAGAATCCCAAGAAGATCTCAACAACTCTCAACCCCAAATACCAACTGAAGGCAATACCAATTCAACAACTATTCGCATTAAGTCACTGGATTTACTTCTGGAAAACTCTCCGGAACCCACTCAGGAATCCGACAGGAACAATAATGATGCCATCATTCTGCTATCGGACGACAGCTGTAGCTCGGATCAGAGAGCATCATCTACCTCATCCTCCAGCCAGCAACGCCAGAACTTTTTGCCAACCAGCAAACGAAGAGTGGGGCTGAGTAAACCCTCCACTGCCAAGAAGGGCACTCCTAAATCTAGGACGAATGGAAAACTGGGTGCCGTGAGCCAGAATCAAACCAAGCTCAGCATGTTTGGCTTCCAGACGAAACCTGTCCTCAAATAGATGGCTCTTCTAGATTGTAAGCTTTTTGTTCTCTAGATTTATCTAATTTATTAAAGTGAAGAGCTGAACTGACTACATCAGTGCTGAATGCCATGAATCCATCAAGATAGCAATTGCGATGCTGGCAAGGTGACTGTCGACTGCGTCACACTCAACTGCCGCGACTAACAACTTTAATTAAACTGGGTATAAATAGATGCTACATACCGCCGCATTTCTCCGGCTCATTATTATTTGTTTTCGTGTTGCACAGTCGTACTACGAACAGCAGCTAAAATTGCAGTCATGTCAAAGCACAGAAAATATGTTGTGTTGATGCTTTAAAGGAGATATTATTTCAAGCAACGAATTCTTGTGTTTACTATATAGAAGACTAATCCTGATCTAAATGATATATTATGATGTTTGAAATTGCCTGTGCTAATAATCTGACTGCAGCTGTATGAGATGCTTACGCTGAACTCCCATACACGAGATAAACCTCCGGATGTGGTGCGGGATTGGGAAAGGGTGTCAGCGAGATACTGTCATCGCTTTGCTTACCTATCCTCCTTGACAAAGAAGTTGCGATCGTCGTAGGCGACGATTTCCTTAACCTCGCTTATCGTGATCCCGTAGAGGCGACGCAGCAGGCTCTCCACGTCCTCGGGCTCCACTTTTGGGCGCACGTCCGATCCTGGCTTGAGGAGATCGCCATCTGCAGCTGTTGATTCATCGGCACTGGTGCCATTGCCATTCGAGGACTTTGCCGTGTTTTCCTTGTTCAACTTCTCGGCGGCATCGTAGGCATGATTCAGGGTATACGACTTTTTGGACATGTTCGTCAGCTCCACATTGTTCCACTGCTCCATTTTATTTTTGGGGCTCTATCGGAGACGCAAAAGACCAAAGGCCAAGAAACCGTGAGTAAAAAAATATCAGTTAGAAGACGAATAAGAGCAGAGGTGGAAAATGTTTTCGGTTGCGCGTTCTCCAGCGAAATGAATTGTGTTTCAGTTTGCGTCTCAATTGAAACGAGTTCGTCGACGTCTTCTCCATATCTTTTTCGCCAGTTTGTGTGCGTTCAAGTACAGTCAAGCCTCGTCTATATAATCCACAATCTTAAGTTAATAACAATTTACAATAAGGTCGAGTTTTAAAGAGCAACGTTTTTAAAGTAAAGCTTTAATTTTTATATAACATCTTACTAGCTTTTCTTTTTAAAGCCTTTACAATGATTTTTAGTTATTTTTTCTGAGATTCTTATGGCGAACCTTTGACTGTAGCCAATTTAGAGCTAATTAATGATTACAAAAACAGAAATTGTGTTTAAAGGCTAGCCAGTTTAAGCATTAAACATGTTTTTTTCATTTCAAACATAACGTTTTGGTTAATTATGTTGGAAATTTAAGGTTTGAGTGAAAAATTTCTCTAGAGTTGGTATTTTTGTTATGCCAGGGTCGCCTTGATCTGCTTAGAATTACACCTCGCCGGTATCTGATTAGCGGGTTTCGACTGTATCTGCGTAAGATTCAGTCCCGTGAGTTTTTTTCCATGTGGGTGAGTGTGTGAGCTTCTGTCGCCACTTGCAGTGTTAACTTGGCTATTTGCTTAATTGCTTAAAGTCGGACGAGCCTTATTTTCGACATTTTTCGGTGCTTATCAGGGGGACAGTGGTTTCCCAACCGTGGCAAAGCAAACTGTCAGTCGTGATCGGCTTTGGTTAACGTTCCAGTGGAAACCACATCAATTATATGGCGCATAAACCGAACAGATCGCAGGGATTAGAGGCACTAATATGGACAGAAAGAGGGAAGAGCAAATACCTTTTTCAGGTCATAAATTCAAACGTCAGTGGAAAGGTTTTCAAACCCGTACCGATCGATGATAAGCAGGGCAAATGGAATATATGCATGTAAATATTTGGGCGGAGAGAGGCGATAATAATTGAATTTAAATGTACATAAGCGAGCAGCTATCGAAGTTTGTCAATCAAGTGCCAATTACTGACCTTGACTCAATTACAGTTTATTGCTCATACGCAGTGATGTACGTAACTACGGTTTCTGGGCTCACACACACACGGCCACAAGCTCCCACTCTGGCGCACACACACACACGCGCAGCTGTGGGTAATTAAAAGCCAAATATAGTGTGC
Source organism: Drosophila melanogaster (assembly GCF_000001215.4). Lineage (NCBI taxonomy): Eukaryota > Metazoa > Arthropoda > Insecta > Diptera > Drosophilidae > Drosophila > Drosophila melanogaster. The sequence continues at coordinate 18,677,567 of NT_033779.5, read as the reverse complement.
ATGTGAGAGACGCAAATATGCACAGCTGACTGCTAATCAAGCACATAAACAAGCCGCCGAATACAGAAACAATAGACTAAGACAAGCTTATTTACCTGGTCACGGAAAATGCACCTGAGTCTCCGAATCGGAAAAGTGGCCAACTAAACTTAGCAACTGAGCGCCGCGGATGGAAACTGGCCAAGCAGAGGAGAGTCGATTAGATTCGGTCCCACCTGTGAGATTGCTTATGTAAACTGACAAGCGGAGCAACTAACTTTGATTAAAACAATAAACAACACTCGAAAAACAATGAGTAAAAAGAATAAACGAACGAACACATTCAAAAATTCAAAGCAATGTGCAGCCGCGTTGACATGCGAATGGCTAGAGCTGCTGCTTCTATCCACTGCCTAATCAGCTGTTTATTTGTTCGCTTTGCAACGACGCTTGCCAACACTAAATGGCGGGGGATTTGAAATTTATCACCATAAACGATAATAACTCCGTGGTGTGGAATTCAATGCGTTGTATTTAGATTTCACCATCATATGATGGTGTACCAGCCCCTTTTAACATTATTCCTAGAAATGATACTCACAAAAAATACTTCAGAATAGAAAACATAAAACAAAAATAAACAAAAAACTCTAAAAATGCCCCATAAAAAGACGAAGCATTTGAAAGCCGTGGTACCTGGCATGGTTAGTCTCGAAGGAGAGCAATTTGACTCTTGGGAAATTCCCTTTCCCTTGCCGGAGCAAGAAGATCCATCAATGTGCCGAGATGAGTTTCTCAAGGATCTGATAAGGGAGCACGAGTCCCGAGTGGCCTCATTAGTGGTTAGATCTACAGTGCGGGACGTTTCGATAGTCAAGCGGCCAGTGGAGCTCCAAGACACAGATGTAAAGGAAGCCGAGGCTATGGTGGTGCTGCAGATGGCCCAAAAGCGCCAAAGAACGTCCGTAAGGAGAACAATGGAGGAAGTCATAGCCAGCATAAGATTGAGGTCCACCATAATAGCAGATCTCATTCGCCAAGTCCAAAAGGCGGCCATCGAATTCCTATCGGTTCGTCTGCTCAGACAGTTGCGACTCTTCTCGATGCCCTGGCCAGGCGATCTGGAGGAGACCCCAAACAATCTGTTCAGCTGGTCGTTGGATGACTTCTTATTGCGACTGGACGTAAAGCAGATCTACCTTGATGTCCTCAATCGGGAGCGAAGTGTCAAGGATCTTGATTGCGTTAAGTTCTGCAAGGATCTCAGCGAGATCGAACACCTTATACACGAAATTAGAAGAGATTTTCGAGACGACGTAGACCTCTGCGAAAATAGCCTACATTTGTTAAAGTAAGGGTGTTTCGATTGCTTTGTTTAGCTTTAACTGCGACATTGACATATGTGTTCTATTGCAGAAATGCCCAATACCACATGAATGCCCCTTGGGTAAAGAGCCTTAATGATAATATCGAAAATCTGGCATCCAGTGCGTCAGTCGCTTTGCTCAATGAGCAAAGTGGCTCCTTGACGTCGTTACGTCGTAACTCATCGGCAATGATAGTGTTCGAAAGGAAATCAGGTGAGTGGGGTTACTATGAGCCATATTTGGAAAACTCATCTTCTTCCGCAGCCCTGAACCCGATTGAAACGCGATATCAAATCAACTGGTTTAAAAGCTGTACGGATCAGCGTCTGACCCGGATGAACGAAAGAAATGTGGAGATAAAAAGAGAGCTACAAGACCTGGAGGTACAAGCAGTGCAGGATGAAAAGGTGCAGTATTCCTCCGGACTCATGTATGAGTTGGAGGTGGGAAAGCTTAGGGAAAGCATTCGAAATTGGCAGGACCGACTTGATACCGATTTGGAACACGCCGACGTCATGTGCACCGTATCAAGGCTTGCACTGCAAAAGCTTAAGGACGACCTAAAGTTTTACATGGAACAGAAGGATATGTATCTTCAGCGAATCAAAGAAGTGCAAGCACTCATAGATCAGGAAAGGATGATTCGCGAAGAAAGGGTAAGTCTTGGCAGAGAAATCGAATTATGGAGTCATCATTAGATGAAATGTCACTAGGAATTAGCCGCCTTAAAACGAATGTCGAGGGGGTCTTTAAGAAAATCTGTACCAAAGTCTACAAAAAACTTTCAAAAGAAGTCTAAAGGGAAGTCTGAAAAGAAGTCTGAACTGAAGTCTGAAATCAAGTCCGATACAAAGCCTGAAATGAAGACGGAAAGGAAATCTGACATGAAAGCTGAAAGAAAATCCAAAACGATGGCGGAAAAATCTCAAAGAAAATCCACAAATTCTAAAATGGAATAGCATATCCCTTATTTCGGCCCATTCTACTTATATATGTTTACAATTTACCAACGGTTTCAATAAAATACTTCTTAAGCTTGAGCTCATTCATCTTAATTTGATACAAAGTATTCAAAGTATACAGTAGCTGTATTGATTTTACAGAAAATGTGACACTTTCAAACAACACTCATACAGAATAAAACACAAAAAAAAAAAACAAAAAAAAAAAAAAGAAAAAATTAAAAAAATGGTTTCCAAAAAGAGGAAAAATTCTGATGAAAATAAGAAGAAGGTAGAAACCACATTTGAGTCCGATCCATATGAGATTAAATTTCCATTGCCGGAGCAACTCGATCCGTCCCAATGCCGCGATGAATTCATCGGCACATTCATCCGGGAGCACGAACTTCGGGCCAGTTCCCTGCGGCCCAGATCCACATTCCGGGCCGCTTCGGAATTCAGGTCATCACAGGACCTCTCGGATCAGGGGCCCGAAAAGGGGGCAGAGGCTATGGTGGTGCGACAGTTGGTGAGTCAGCGCAAAAGGTTAAGTCTGCGGAAGACGAAGGAAGAGATCTTGGAGAACATTAAGTTGCGGTCGACCATGATGAATGACCTGAACCTGAAATGCCAGAAGGCGGCCATAGAATTCCTGTCGGTTCGCCTGCTAAAGCAGTTGCGCCTCTTTTCGAGTCCCTGGCCTGGTGACACTGGGGATATCCCTTACAACCTGTTCAGCTGGTCGATGGACGACTTCCTGATGCGCTTGGCAATTAAGCAGGTCTATCTAGACGTCATCCATAGGGAGAGAAGTGCGGAGGATCTGGACTGCCTCAAGTTCTGCAAGGACCTGGGTCAGATCGAACTTCTTATCTACGAGATCAGGGAAGACTATCGCAACGATAGGGATCTATGTCAGGGGAGCATGGAGTTGTTAAGGTAAGGAGTTTAGTTTATTTATGATTTTTCATTATATTCACTATCTGATATCATTAAATTACAGAAGTGCCCAATACAACATTAACGCACCTTGGGTCAGTACCCTCAAAGATAATCTTGAGAGCATTAGATCCAGTACGTTAACCGCTAGGCTTTTTGCTCAAAGTAGCGCCTTTAACATAGTATTACGTCACTCATCGGCAATGGGAGCCTTCGAAGACGAGTCAGGTGAGTGGGTGTTTACTATGAGCCATATCTGGGATACTCACCTCCGTCCGCAGCCCAGGATCCGATTGAAATGCGGTACCAAATCAACTGGATTAGAAGCTGTACGGATCAGCGTCTCTATCGGATAAACGGAAGGGAGGAGAAGATGAGAAAGGAACTAAATGACCTGGAGGTACAAGCATTGCAGGATGAAAAGGTGCGCAATTCCTCCGAGCTTATATACTCGCTAGAGGTGGGAAAGCTTAGGGAAAGCGTCAGAGTGTGGCAGGAGCGACTTGATACCGATTTGGAGAACGCCGAAGTCACGTGTACCGTATCCAAGCTTGCACTGCAAAAGGTCAAGGACGATATTAAGTTCTATAAAGAACAGAAGGACATGTATCTCCAGCGAATCGAAGAAGTGCAGGCTATAATTGCTCAGGAACAGGGGGTAAGTCTATATGAAGTGATTCAGTGTTTGAATTACCACAATAACACATATGTTTAGGTATTTGGTTCCACGCGAAGCCGATTGTCCAGGAAGTCGGTTCGAAATTCCGAGAGAAAGTCCGAAAGGATGTCGGAAAAAAAATCAGAGAGGAATTCCGAAAATAAGATAGGACGAAAATCTGAAAGGCTTTCTGAGAGACGGTCTGAAAGAAAGTCCCGAAATTCCAAAATGCCATAGAAGATTCTCCGGTTTGGCCTCTATTAATTTACCTATGTGTTTGCAATTTACCAAAGATTACATTAAACATTTTTTTTTAACGTTAGAACGACTTCTTTATTAATAAAACTAATTCCTACCTAAAAACATTGAAATCACACAGCAGTTGTGTTTCTTTTTATTAAAAATCTGACATTTATATAAAAAAACATTTGAGTGGGGAAAAGCTAAATAAAAGCCCAACAAATTATAATGGATGTGTTAATGGAGGAAAAGGAATCGGATCCTTTTGCGATTCAGTTCCCCTTGCCGGATCAGCTCGATCCCTCCCAATGCCGTGATAAATTCCTTAGCACAATCATCGAGGATCACGAACGCCGTGTGAGTTCGATGCTGGCCGCATTATCCCTTCGGAGCAAATCCGTGGTTGATTATGCTGTGGAGACCGTGGATCGGGTGGTCGAAAATGGAGCAGAGGCTATGGTGGTGCGGCAGATGGCCAGGATGCGGAAGAGGGAGAGCGGAAGGAAGACCGTTCAGGAGGCCATAGAAAGCATTAAATTGCGTTCGTCCATGATGACCGAGTTGAATATCAAATGCCAGAAGGCGGCCATCGAGTTCCTATCCGTTCGCCTGCTGAAGCAACTGCGTCTGTTTTCCAGTCCTTGGCCCGGAAAGATCGACGAGATTCCCTACAATCTGTTCAAGTGGTCGCTGGATCACTTCCTGGCACGACTGGAACATAACCAGTTGTACCTGGACGTGATCCATCGCGAACGGAGTTCCGAGGATCTCGACTGCGTAAAGTTCCGAACTGATCTGAAAGAGATCGAACAAATTCTACACGAAATGCGAGAGGACTTTCAAAAGGATGACGACCTTTGCGAAAATAGCATACAACTAATACGGTATTGGCCCCATTTCCATCAAGAAGAACATTCTATATTGGAAACACTTATATTCTTAGAGATTGCAAGTACAACACGGTTGGTGCTTGGATTAAGGACCTCAAGGACAATTGCCGGATCAAGGAGGGAATGAGCAACAGTAGCCTGGCAGTGGAATCCAGCGTATCCAGTCTGGATATCAATCGAACTGCACTCGTAGACCTCTTCGAGGGCAGTAGTTGTGAGTTGTAAAATATTACAAAAATTTAATGTATCTTTTGTACATTTTCATAGTGACTGATCCGATACAGATGCGTTACCATATCAAGTGGGTAAACAGCTGTATGGATCAGAGACTAATGCTTAACTGTAAGCGCGAGGATCTGCTGAGGAAGGAGTTAATGGAACTGAAAACCAAGCTGGAACAGGACATGACGGTGCAGCGCAGCTCGGAGATGATATACTCCTGGGAAGTGGAAAAGCTTAAGACACGCAATAGGGAGTGGGAGGTCAAGCTGGAGCGGGATCTGGAAAGCGCCGAGGTGCAGTGCACGATCGCCAGGCTCGCACTGCAGAAGGTCAAGGACGATCACAAGCTCTGCTTGGAACAGGAGGAAATGTACCTTCGAAAAATAGCCGAGATCAAAAAGTTGATGGAAACGCAAACTAAAGCTCGTCAACAAAAACAGGTGGGCTATATAGATATTTCCCTTTACAAGCCTTTACAAATTAGTTAATCTTAAAGATGATATGTAATTGAAAATTAATATAAATTGTTTAATTTCGCTAGGCAAAATAAGCAACGGAAGTGAAATCACCATGTATAAGCGCCAGGAATCCAAAATGAAGCAGGCGAAATGCTGGAGCTCATCAAAATTCGACAACTATTATTTATGTTGGCAACCCAAACAAAATAATCAAAATCCCGAAATGCATGAACTTAACCCCAAAGGGTTGTTGCCTTCAAAGTCACTGTCAAAGGATCAGGCCATTAAGGGGGTTATTCCATCGGACGGGGAGTGGGCGCCAAGTTAGGGCAAACATTTACCATATTCATTATTTTTGGCGGAGACAAATGAAATTACAGGCAAACGGCTGCGGGGTAACTGCCCCTCCTACCACTCTACGGCTATTGCAGTTTAGAAAATCGAATTATGTGCACTTTAGTCACCGTAGTTACCCACCAGGAACCACACCCTCACCATCTAGTGTAGTATCGCCTCATGCATAGTTATTTTATGCGCCGTGGCAACCTGAAAGTTGCCGCATAACTTTGCCTCTTCTTGTTGCCTGGTCGGGTCGGGTGTATTATTTACGCTTAGAAAACATAGAGTAGAATTTTTCCAACGCCAGTCGGAGGCGGATCGAGTTCATCCGGATAAAATCCATTGGAATGCCACTTAATCCGCGACCCACGACCAATGGCAACACACCCGAGGACTGGCAGGTGTTCGAGGTCTTGTTCGGTGCTGATCAGGACCCGAAAACGATTCCCGCACGGATGACCACAATGTCACCTTTGCCACAACCAGCCATTCCATTTTGCCAGGTGAGTAGTTTTTGTCGCTTAACTATTTTGCCAAAATCGTGCGCCAAATTGCCATAAAAGCGTGTAGACATCATATCAAGATAGATTTATGTGAATTCGCAATTGAATAACGACTTTTGTTCGCTATTTTTTATGTTTCAAATGTATGCGGTTGTTAGGGGAACTAATGATGTTTGTGGGGGGATTTGCATAAAACTCGATTGGTCTGGGGGATACAGTGGTTCGTATTGCCATGTGGGTGGGGCTGCATAATCAAAATATACATATGAATGATTGTAAAGCTATTCATAAACACACAATAGGATAAAATGGAGCCATTGCATCTAATTTACTGAATTGAGGACTTGTGAAAGCCTAAGGAGCAAGCCCAAAATCAAGTTCAATGAAATATCTTTTAAATGTTTGAAACATTTCCCATTTCGCCCATTTCAATTTCATTAAAGAGGCAACCTGAATTGGCTTCATAATTAACCCGGCCAAGCTTATCGAATGTTCAACACATTTCAGTTCCCAATTGTCTTGCCGTTGCTCCTTCCTAAATTGCAGACAATTGGCCAAAAGTTGCACACCTCATTTTCCGTTTCCGGCCAAGTTGAAAATTTCCATCGTATATCCATCCACCTAGCCCCGGAGCACCCAAAACCCCAAACCCTGTGGCGTCCGCACTTGCGTGCGTGAGTCCGTTGTGGATATTGCATTTGATACTTCGCCACTTGGCGCCATGTGAATGACCCAAATAATCCAAACAAACTGCAAAGTTTCCCCCATGTGTAAGTGTAATCGTGGCTACACCTTTCGAGCTCCACACGGCTGCCCCCCTATCCAAAGCCCCTTGCTCCTGCCATTGAGCTCGTTTTCACTTGGAGCATAAATTTGAGCACTGTGTGATGTTATGTTGGGGTAAATTCCTCGGTGCCATGCATCGGACTCCCCTCAGTTGTTAGGTGGAGGTTGTTAGGCTTCCGAAAGTGGTTATTCCCGAACCAAAGTTCAGTTCTTCGACGGCTTTTACTGGGAACAGTTGACTTGGTTCTTGGAGTGCTTTAAATATTCGTGGCTCTAAATATGCCCAGTGAAAATCATCTGCATCACCATCACTTGGGACACACTGGTGGATTATCTCCGCATCATCATCACTTGGTGGGCATTGGGACAATGTTAATGCCATCACAGTTAAAAATTACATATTATAATTAAAAGTACAATTAAAATTTACAAAAAATAATGAAAGTCTGAATGGTTCAAAACCATTTTATCTTAAATTGTATAAATATAACTTTAATAACAGGAAAATGTGAAAATGGTACATTTATTTAATAGAGCCAATATATTCAAGAATGTAGAAAGTATACATTTTTTGAAAATGTTTTCTAAACTAGGAAATTAGATAAATTTATATGTAATTAATTAATAACTCCGCAAATCAAAACCTTTTGTGTGTTCTCCAAATTTAAATGCGATTATCCAGCTGGACACATCCTGCAGCAATACGGGAATCACTGTGACAGAACATCATCATGGTCTCGACTTGACCACCACACTGCGCAGTGAACTGGCTGCGTTGTCCTACAAAAAGGAGCGACTTACGGGGGAGGTAAATAAAAGAATCAATTTATTATAGAATCAAGTAATGCAAAGGATATACATATACTTACACTTATCCTAGCTTGCTGAAGCGCGTGCAGCATTGTGCAGCAAAGATGCGGATATCGAGAATCTGCGAGCCCAGGCTGCTCGGCAGACTGCCCTCATCGGATCCCTCCAGAGTCGTCTGCAAAACTCGGAGAGCAGGGAGCAGGCTGTCCAGGCCCGATGTGATTCCACCATTCAGACGGTGCAGCGGGAGAAGCGTAGCTCCGACGAGCGCAACAAAGAGCTAATCTGCAAGATACAGCATCTGGAAACGCATATGGCCAGTGAGGAATCGCAAAAGGAGCAGATCAAGGCTCAGCTGCACGATCTCCTGCGACGCCTTAGCATCACTTTGGGAATGGATGTGTGCGATGGCAATCAGAATTCCCATGCCACACCCGAGTGCATCATCTCGCGGGCCGAGGAGGTGATGGTGGAGCTGCAAAGGACGAAAGCCAAGGTCAGTTCCACCTGCGACACGCTCAGCTCCTGCGAAAATGAACTGCTCAACTTGAAGTCGCTGGCCAACATTGAGAAGCAGCGGCTCACGGCCCAACTTGATGGAGCTGGCAATCACAACCACGAGTTGGAAGGACGCTGTCGCCAATACGAAAGGGATCTTCAGATCCAAAGAGATCGCTTGACTGAATCGGAAATCAACGGCGAGAAGCTCAAGGAAGAGCTGCGCGGCTTTGAGTCGCGATGCCATCGTTTGCAAAACAACCTGGACCGGACTCAGGGCGATCGTCTGCAGTTCTTGCGGGGATTGAGCAATCTCTTGAATGTTCCCGAACCGTGCGAAACGCTCATCAAGGACAAGCTGAGAGAGATTCTGGCGGAGAACCAGGCCATGCATGCGGTAATCGAACTTATTAATTCATAATTCATTTAAACAATAAACCAATTTGTATACCCTCTAGCAAATGCACTCTCTGCGAGATCAGCTGAACTCGGAGCATGAGAAGCTTAAGGAAACCCAACAGACCACCGAATGTCGCCTCCGTTCTGGCGAGGCTCAGAAATGTGAGCTAACTGAGCGCTTGGAGAAGTGCCATGCCGAGATCCATACTCTTCGAAAGGATCACATGGGTCTATCGGAGTTCCTGCAGCGACTGGCCCTCGCGATGAACTGGGGTGAGTGCTCTGCCCCTCCGGCTCTTGGAACTGATACCAATCTAATGGCGGAGAACTTGCTTGAGAGAGCCGAGAGACTCGCCGCTCACTGCGACCACGAGGCACCTCATCATCATCATCATCATCACAGTCCGGATAAGGGTTGCTGTGATCACGGACATGGTCATGGGAAACTTCGCCGCGAGAGATCCTGTCATGACATTCCCCTCAAGGAAAGCAGCAGTGTCTACAACCTGCAGCGACGTGTTCGAGTTCTCAGGGAGCAAGTGCAGCGACGGGATCTCCACCTGGAGCTACTGCGTCGCAAGCTGGCCATCATAGAGGACGGTGCGCGAGGAAAGTGCATGTTGCAGGGTGAACGGGATGAGGCGGTTTGCCGGGCCAAGAAGGCGGCCAAGCAGGTGGACAAGTTGAGTGCCCAGCTGGCCGATGCCCGATCTCAGATAGCAGAGGTCAAGGCCCAGCTAGCCGAGGCTGTGGAGTATAAGATCACCTCGTTGGAGAGGGCCAGAAAGATCGATGAGCTGACCACACAGATATGCGATCTGGAGGATGAGAAGACGCGCCTGCTCTCCCAACTTAATGCCCTGAAGGAGCGCCTCAAGTCCTCCTGTGAATCCAATCAGAATCGCAGATGCCGCGATGAGGCGCTAATAAATGTAAATAAAAGTATAGTTTATGTAAAAATTCACATACTAAATCTTTCTTGAAATTTTTAGTCTATGCGCGATGATGTCAGTCGCTTGAGCTCCCAACTCTCGGATGCCAATCAGCGGCTTTCGCATTTGCAATCCTTCCGCACATCGGTGGCCAGGACACTGCATCTTCGCGACCTGCCGGAAACGGATCTTCTGCATCGCCTGCAGGCCCTGTGCTCGGCACATCAGGAGTTCACAATGCTTTCGAAACGCTATGAGACAGCTTCGCCAGTTGGAGATCATCCGTGTCCTCGGTTCGATGATCCCATACCGCCATCCAGCCACTGTCGCCCGCCAAGGGAGCTCAGTCCTCCGCCAACTTCCTTCCACCATAAGGCGACCATCCATTCAGGCAGCAGCCATCACTCACCACCGTCTGAGCATCATCATGGTTCCAGCAGCCATGTGCACAATCACCACGGACATGGACACGGACACGGTCACTCATCGCATTCCAGGCGGCAGCGAAGTAAAAGCCGGGACAAACGACTCCACGATGAGTGCTTCGACACGGATGTGCATCGACTGCACCATGGCTGCAAGGAGGAGCTACTGGCCACCGGATCGGAGGATGACTATGACTTCAAGAGCAAATACTGCTAGAGTACTAAACTTTTTCTTTGCATTTGTATTTTTTCAAAATAACTCAGAATAATATATGGTTTCTACATTTCGGAAAATCTAAGTTTTTTGTGGCAGATTGATTATTCTGGTTGATCATCACGTATTTCGGGAGGATAAGGATAAGAAGGAAAGGACTGGTCTTCATCGCAGTCCCTACTGGTGGCACAAGTCCAACAGCATTCCGGAAATTTTAGCAACAAGTCCATGGCCTTATCGTCCTGGCAGCCACTGCTCGGCAAAGTGCGAGGACAGCTGGAAAATAGCTTGGATATCATATGCATTAGGGTATATCATTTCAAATTGGATCGATCTTACTAGTAGACATGAGTAAGTCCTTCGGAGTTCATGCAAACCTGCACGCCGCAAGTGTTTGGATCACTGACTTCCTCGCCGGGTTGTAGGGCAAAAACATCGTATTGCTTCTTTTTACCCACTCGAACATGGATGGGGTAACACTGGCCGGGGTACTCTACCAAAGCGTTTTAATGAGACTTTATTATTCTTACATATAAAGTTTTCTCAACGCATTACTCTCATTGTGCAGTATCTTCACAAAAACCATGGACTTCACAGATGCCACTAAAATTACAGCTACAATACAGAAAAATATGAACTTCATTCTAACGCAATATAAGGCAAACTGGTGGAAGTTCCATTAAAGTATCTGAGAAAAAACTCGTATTTGAAATTGATACTTATTGTAAATAATAGTGCCTCATTACATTCTTCTGCGAACCTTCAACTGCCTTTGTGTTTTTTCTAGCTATGTAAAAAAAAAGTGTCAGCACTATCTACATGTATAGTTTGAAGTTTCCGAAATTAGCCGATTAGAGCGCTGCTTGCGAGTAGTTCTCAGATTAGCCGCCAGGCGGATAAGTTTTAATGGAGTAGCAGTTGATTTGAAGAGTAAATAATCCATAGAATGCTTTATTTCAAACAGATTGTTACATATTTGATATTATACAAATATGTGTGATCATCAAAACAACAACATTGTTGCAGATATAACATTTTTGGTCGGTCGCTCACCTGCTGGACAAGAGTAGCTCGAACAATTCAGGCCTGGTAGTCAATCAACCCCTGGCCATTATTACCACCAGTTCCATCGACCTGGACCATCGGCGGAATTATGCAAATGGGAAAAGTGTCAAACGCATTGGACCGCCTACCGCATCTCGGTAGTCTGTCAAATAAATCAAAATTGACTGCAGCACATGCAACCCGTTTTCCGGACCAAGTTCATATGCAAGGCAAACGGTGGCCGGCGCCTGGGAATGTGCAATTAATCAAAAGTTCAGTAAACGCTTTTAATGTGGATCTATGTGCATGGCAATCCCACTGAAGAGTCGTCAACGCCAATCAAGATGCATATTTTTGCATGTTCGAAATTACACAACACACGTGAGTGGTAACTAATGCCCCATCCGCCCCATCCTCATCATTTGCAGCACAGACTTGCCACAGACGACACCCAGAGCAATGAACTTGGACGGCGAGATCGCCTCGCTTGACTGCCCCCAGTTCTGTCGGCCAGGGGAGAGGAATCTCGGCGGCACAAAGAACATGAGCACTCTCAGAAAATGCCTATCAGTTGCACATATTTATGTTTATATGAATGTATAAAACACATTTAGAATTTATAAAACAAATCACTTACTTTTCACTTTTCACTATTCACTTGACATTCCAACAAAGCTGCCTCGATTATTCATAATATAACTTTAATTTGTCATAGAAAAAGTAAACTTCTGCATTACTCATAACTTAATTTTTCTAGAATTGATTACACTGTTTTAATAATTTTTTTTTAGAGTGAACAGAAGACAAACATATCCAGAAAACATGTTTATGAGGGGTCGAGCGGGTGGTGCTGGTTACTGCCCCATGTGTGTGCCTGTCGCTTGCCTGCCGCTTATTTTCAGCCCGATCTTGCCACATGAGCCAGGAGTATGAGTTGCTAACAGCGGGGAGTGCATATCGTTTCGTTTTGCAATTGAGTTCCTTCTTCTTCTCCAACAGGTTTAACTCTTTGATCTGCTACCTCTGCATCCCCGCTCCGTGTCTCCTGGCGACTTTTGATCTTTCGCATCGAGGAGGAGGAGGAGGCCGAGTTGGAGCAGAAGATGTTCCACGGCGGAGGAGATGCGGCCATTAGAGTCGCAGTCACTCAGGTGTGGCATAAGCCGCAAGAGAAGCCAGACTGCAAATCGGGAAAAGAGGAAGGAGGTGGCCTAGCCCATAATTAATATCGTTGAGGATTTGATTTAACACTCTGCGTTCTTAACAAATTGCCCGTCTGTCAGGGACTAAATTATGTAAATGGAAGAGAGGTATTTAGATTTGTTTTGTTAGCTTAAATACAAAGTGAAATAGAATTGTTTCGATATTTAAATCTACTCAAAATACTAATAGCACAAATCCCCTTCAGTAAAGCCTGAATATTGCGAATCCAATTCAGACAAATCAATTGCAAATAAAAATAGTTAACAATTGATGAGAAATATGAATTAAAATGGTATGCAATTCAAATTAAATTGGCACTTCATGCGTATTTTCCTCCGCTCCAAAAGGGGTCGGCTTTCGGGTTTTGCTTCCCCTCAGGAAAGTGGCATTTGAAATGCGTTGCCAAGCAAAAACTAGGACACAAACTATGGAAATGCGGACAAGTTTAAGTCCACAAAGCCAAGCATGATGCGTGTGGTGCAGGGTCCAAAATAAATATACGTGTGCTCGCCACAAAAGCTGGATGGGTGGAATAAAAGGCGGACTGGGAAGGTCACAAGTGCCTTTGGTGTCACTCCAAATTGTTTACAAATACAGAACACGCGTTGAAAAGCTGCCATAAAGAATGGCGACGAGGAAAGTGAAGAAATGGATCTGAAACCTCTGGCAACGCCTTACCTTGAAGCAAGCCATCTACTTTCCTCTTGGCCTGTAATGGTATTTTTCCGTGGCACAAAAGATTCAGTAGCAGCAGCATCATCATCATCATCACCACCACCGTCATCATCGTATGGTGGGTGCCTGACTGGCATTTGAGATGATTTTAATGCTGTCGATTGTGGGCTTACATTGACATTTTGGCCAACTTGCCATCGCCCTCCCTTTGGCTTGTCGAGATTTGTTAAAGCCACAAGCTTCCGCTTATTGTTTGTTGGCAACAATTAAGCCGCACTTTTGCACCAGTCAACTAAAATAATCAAAATGTTTGCGGCTCACCCATGCACCCACAACCAAATGGAAATAGGAATTGCTACAGTCAAGAAAATTCTAGGCATCTACAGAATTTTAAAATTACTCGTTCTCCGCATTAAGAGTTCAAAATTATTCTTCAGTAACAAATTTTGTTGATAACTTCCTAGTCTCTAATCTTAATTACTATTTATAAAAATTGGTTGCTTATATCGAATTTCGAATACGTTTTTTTTTCGCTGTGCATATTTTGTGTGTGGGTAATCTCCATTTCGAAACTGAACGCAAATGCAATTTTTGAATTTTTCCACAGAGTTGTGAGTTGAGTTAGGAATGGCTTTGTCCATGAATTTGCATGTTTTCGCAGGGATCAGTTCTCGGCACTGGGAATGGAATGGCAGCTGCGGAATCATGGGGATTGCTTTTGCCATTAGTCCGGCTGCTCCGCTTGCGGACAATGGCAATACACGTCTTTGGCCACATCAAAAATGCAACCAGTGAATTGGCCATTACACACACACATCGACCAATACAAAGTTGAATGCCAAACTGAGTTTTTGCCGGCTTAGTATGTTTTTGATTAAATCGCTTTGGTTTGTATTTTGAATGGAAATCGAAGGAGTGTGATGGGTGCGAATGATACTCGTGAATGACAAGCGAAATCGATTAAATTCGAGAGCCTCAAGTTATCCAAGCACTTTTACTCCTTTTCCTGGTTATATTAAGACAGACTTACGCACTGACCAAAATCCAAAATTGGTCAAAATGATAAGTGCATAGTAGTTGGAATTGCATGATATACAAAGTACAGAAGTACAGTGTGAGAAGCGACCCATAATACGACTTGAACTGGAGATTCATGTACTTTAGCTCATGTTTAACCCATTTCCCCGCATTGTTTCAATTCCCTTGCATTGTTCGCACTTAATCAAGGTCGGCACTTAATTAGACTTTCTGCTGTGGGAATCAAGTGTCGCCTGGCAGCGAAACAATTGCGCTGCCATTGCATCAGCGAGATGGATGCCCGGCCATTTGGAGTCCGCCTGGGAGTCGAGCTGTTGGCCAAGTCGGCATAACTGCACACATTATTCAACAGCGTGGCAAGCAAAAATTGTTGCTATTTTAATTGTCCGACATGAAATATTAAATGCTTACCACAAATAGCATTAACAATGGCGATGCACACATAAAACAATAAAACGAAAAGCGGCCATAAAATGCAAGAGACTGTCCACCACTTTTGGCTGCCACTCGATGTGGATGTATCTTAATTAGCATAAATATGCAAGCCGCTTGTGCAATTGGCCAAAAGGGGAGGTTGGATGGAGGAGTTGTTGGATTTGAGTGTCACCCGAGTGCACCGCAACATCATTTATGGCCGTGGCTACCATCGGTCAATCAGAAACAGAATCAGCTCCCGTTTCGGTGCAGCATCCATATGCATATATCTTCATATACATATGTATGTATGTATATGTTTGTGTCCCCTGGCCGCATTATTATGCGGGCTCACTTCTGCAGTCGTAATGGCTTTAATTGTTATTGTAATTGGCAGTGCATTCAATGGTAAGTAATTGAGTCATGGGGGTAAATGATTGAAGTTTGATATGCTAGATTATGTCATTGAATTTGGATAGGTTGCAAAAGAGCTGGGATTAATGCCAACTGATGGAAGTTGATCTCATTTGATTGCACTTATGTACCATAAGCCTCTGCAAACAAATTATATAAAAATTGATAGTACCACTTCAGACACCTAAAGCTCTTTTCACTTAGTCGCTTTCACTACACATTGGCTTTTTAATTATTTCCTTCATTACCATTGGTTTTTATAATGACATAAATTCAATAAATCTACACCCAATCTGGCACTGTCCATAACCTATTTATTTAAATAATTCATTTTAATTTGAAACCCGATTAAGTGATTTAGATTGAATCTAAAACAAACCAATTAAGAATAATTTTCACATTTAATTGGCTCTCTTTGTCAGCTTTATTTGATTCTCGCGATTGTTTTGCACAGGCAAAATATGAAGTTCATACAGACAAGTGGCTATGATGTAATGCTTAGAGCTATATATAATATATAGATAGGTGTAATATAGCATATATATTTATGTGTGTTATATGATACATAGATTTCAAAAAACTGTTTTTGTATCTTTGTCTGGGCTTAGTCAATAATCCGATAGGAAAGCAAGCTTTTCAGGCATCAAAATCATTCGCAGTGCCTTCGAGTGTGGACATAAAGATTACTCGATAGATATCAGGACTATATGGTACGAATATAATTATGCATAAGGGTATATGTGTGATATTAGAAAAGGTTTTACAAAAAACTTGCTTATCGACAAACGTTAATCGCTTAATATGTTTTAATAACTTGCAAAAACTCTCGCTTCATTTGCTATGTTCTTCGTTTAAAAATGTTCTTTATCAAATTGTGTTATCAGTATCCCTCTCTAAAGTAAAGACGCCTAAATCGTATCACAGATAAATGTGTTGGCCGAGTTCCGCACTCGGATCGCACATTGGCATAACTTAGGCCTATAACAAATGGATCTATAACTAGCCATACGAACTAAGGGTTGGTTTTTCCTGGATTTCTTCGTGGTTGTGTTGGGTTGTGGCTTCGAGGCAGATTCAGTTCTGCCACCATAGGGCGCTCGTGTTCCAGATCCACGCGCCCGACCCTACTCAACGATGCTGCTGGGGATTGGGGGGTCCGAAGGCCTGCATGCTGTAGTACCGTTCGCTGTCCTCCTTGACCACACTGGTCACGTGGTGGAATTGGCATGGATGCGAAATCTGGGACTTCGGTGGCAAGGGAGCCGGCTTGACGCGCTTCTGTTTCTTCGGCTTGCGGGTTCCGGCCACGGTTAGAGCCTCATTCTCTGGATTGCTGACCAAACGCTCCACGTGCTGCCACAATTCGCGTGCCGCATCCGTGGAATCGAAGCTGAAGCCAATCATCTGCTGATGATTGCTGGACCGGCACATCGTGTGGAACGAGGGACCCGCGATCCGATAGTTCGACAGGTTATCAATCCGATCCGACCACAGGGCGAAGCAGGAGCCCCTCTCCGCCAGAACCAGCGTCACTCTGGGTATGGCTCTGGCCTTGGAGTTTCCCTTGTCGTGCAGTATCACCGGTATGCCGGTGAACACCAAACGCCAGTCGCCATCGTTTCCGGTTCCCTCGTAGAGATTGGCCAAAGCGCCGCTCACGAATATCTCTGTGCCCAATCCGCCGAAGAAACTCTCCACCTGACCACGTTCGTAGTCCGATAGATTTGTGTTGCTCGTGGTGTCCGTGCTGATGGTATCCGCATCGATATCCGAGGCATTGTACAGCGATGTGGTTCCATGGGCGCTGCTCCTCTGTGCCGACGAATGCGAGTGGGCCGACCAGTCCGGATGGAGAATCAGCTCGTCCCGTGGCTCCAGGGAGGAGCCTGTGCCCTCACTGGACTCCGATGGTGGCGCCGAATCGCTAACGGAGCCCAAACGGCGGCGTGTCTGCTGCAGTTGATGCGACATCTAGTTGGAAAAAGAGAAGAGCGAGAGTGCTAAATTAGATTTCTGTGGCAAAAGCTTTTCGGCTGCGGTTTTCGCTGCAAGTGGAGTTAATGCAATTCTCTTTTCCCATTTTCCGCCACCTCGCAAAGTTGGCAACCGACAATAAAAACAGTTGGACCTTGTATTTAAAATGCGACTATAAGATACCCCGTTCCCAATTAGAAATATATACTCGATAGGTATCTGCATTTCTTGCAAGAAAATACAACACAATAATCTAATTATAATAAAAAATTTCACCGCATGAAGTGAATAGATCAAAACAAGTGTATTTTTAATCTATGATATGAATATCCAAATGGAAGCAAAAACAACATACATATATACCCTCGAAGCCCACGAAATACCTCGTAAAACAATTCCCAGTCGCAACACGAGTTTCAGTTTCGGATTCTCTGGTTCTCTAATTTTTTATTTACTTTGTTGCCCTTCTGCAATTGCTGCCAAGTTAAAAAAAAAAACAAAAAAATATATATGTACATTTTCATTGTGGTCGCTGTGCTGGAAATTAAACACAATCAATTTCCGCTCCAGAAACTCAAATCGTAAACAAACAATATAATACACAAATTTATGCTCAATGAACAATTTGCCAAATTTCATTTACTTAGCAAGTTCAAAAATGGTTAAATACAATTGACAACGTGAGTAATTGCTCATTCAGTTTTAATCGCCGGGTGTTAAGTGAATATTTGCAGGCAAAAGAGGTTATAACAGTTTTGTTTTGAACAACGTGGGTAATTAGGTGAAAAATACATTCAAATACAAAATCCAACTTCTACATTTTCCGCAGATTTTCCACTGTGACAGGCAAATTTGAGCTAATAAAAACCAAAATCCGAAACCAATTAGAACTCCTACACAAAATGACACATTTGCATGAACAGGTGGAGGAATTTACATTTCAAAGAGCTCACGTCCTATGCAAATACCTTTAAAAAAACTTTTAGACAAAATCTACGTGTACTTACAGGCAAACAAATTCGGAGGCAAAGCGCATAACTAATGAATATGGAGCGTTCAAATTTCGTTAGCTTCTCTAACTCAAATACCAGAAAAGCTAGTCCGGGCACGTGGACATTGGCACGTTTTAATTAGCGCCACAAATTGCAGGTCACGACGTAATTAAATTATTTAAATTGCTAATTTTCCCAAAATACAGCGGATGGCAGTGGAAACTGCACGGTAAGTGCTAAAAATGAAAGTGATAAACTCGAACGCGTTTTAAAGTTGTCAATGGCCCAACCGACGGCAGCTCCAATAAATAATAATCAACAAATTGGAGGGAGGAACTAAGAAAGCTCCTTACACTTCAACAGGGAGGATGGCGAAATTTTCGTCCAGGACACACAGGAAGTTGCTGTGGAAATGTATCGCGCATCCGCCGAAGCTCTTTGGCACACTTTCGGCCAACTTCTGGCAGCCAGGGCCAAAAACTTTGCGCAGGCAACTTTGTTTGTTTGGGTTCTGTCGCCGTTCAAAGAATCATTTCGGGTGGGGGCGGGGCAAAGGAGGAGTGGCACTGCAACATTAACACGGTTATCTATAATTTACACGCACGGGGGAAAGCGGAGCCTCCTAACTGCGGTGATTTCTGGCTGCCTGATGCACATTTATTGTGCTATTACTTTTCTGGCCCGACGATGTCCCCTGCCCGTTTTCCCCAAAGGCAAACGACTTTCCTCCCTTGAGTGTTTTTTTACGTGTTCTGGCCTGCTGGCCAAAAAAAAGTTTTCAGCTACAGTCAGAGGCGTAATATTAGCAACATGATATATTTTTTTTTAAATAAGTTCTTATAATAACAGTTCTTTTATTGGGATTTGTGAAAATGCTTAGTATATACTTAACAAAAACAAATAAAATAAAATTTGTTGATTTGTTCCAAATTTTAATATTTTTTTTATTTGCACAAATAATAGTACCCTTAAACCTATTGTACAACAAATTATTTTCTTTTTCAGCAGCTCATAGATTTTTGTCGGTTGCTGTTCGCAAACTTTTATATATCTTCCAGCAAAAGATTAATTGCCTCACTTCCCCAGCTCCCCGAACTTGGCAAATATATTTAGTGCTGAGATTTATGTGGCTTCATTACGACCACCCATCACCGTCCCTAGGAAACCACCCCAAAAGATATCTTACATCCCTGGTGAGCAGAGTGACGTTCGGTCTATGCATGTATATCGAACATTTTGGTCAAACAATTAAAAAAATATTGTCCCTTTTTCGCCATATCTTTTCTCAGCCCTGTTGGGGCCACTTTTTATTGTTGTCAAGGCAGCCGGCGGCCAAATGAATATTTAATGTCACCCCCAACTGTCGCCACCAATCCTCGAATGGCCTTCGGAATATCGAACGGAAAGCGGCAAGTTCAATGTCAAGTTTGTATCGTACCACGCGGCGTATGCGTAATTTTCGTTCTACCCGTTTGCCATGATTTCGGATTTTATTAATAGCCTCGTGTCTACTTTAAGCTAATAATCGGCAAAAACCAACATGAGAAAGGAAGAAAAATAAAAGCAATCTATTATTTATGGCAATCATACTATATGTATATGCCCATACAAATTGCCCAATTCATTTTAATTTGTGGAAAATGGGTAAGAGAAATTGTTGATATGAATTCAAATTTTCATGTGGGAAAAATAGTACAGCTTAGGCTGGCATAAATAAATGAAAATGGCAACATAAGCTTTACTTACAGTTTGAGCTAATATAAAACGAACCAATAAATGAAACGGTCTTAAAACCAAAAACAAAACTCGGTTAAAATATCAAAAATCATTTGCAGGTCAAGCGAGGGAATCTAACCAAATCCCCGGGGGATTTTTGGTGAAGAAGAACTGTCACAAAATTTCATATTTCACTTTATTTGTGTCAGTTGACAAATGTTTGAAATTGACAGGCATAAGAAATAAACGAAATAAATCAAAGGTGGGTGGGGCAAGGCATTGCGAGGATTTGTATGGCCAAAATGTAATTTTAGATGTCAATAGACGCCTACACCGGAAAAATGGAAAGCAGGCAAAAAACATAAGAATTAGTAAAAATTTCTAATAGATTATTAAGCACCAGAAACGGCTTTCTCTAGAAACCAGCGATGTAAAACTTGGAATTATAGGGAAAAAGTAAGAATCGACATGATTTTCCTCTGCGTGCTGGAGATGGCTGGAAAATCCCACACATCTCCAAGGCTTTTCATCGTGGGACAGGTCAGTGAAAATGTTGGACATGTCAGCAGAGTCAGAGAGAAATCAAACAAATTGCCGTGCATGTACTACAATTGAAACCGTTAGCGGGGCGGTGGGCGTGGCTGCCTAACAATGCCCAGCTTAAAAAAAAACGGAAAATGGAACAACAAAGAAATGAGCAACAGATGCAGGTTGGTTGGTTGGCTTTGAGGCCTTTATGTTAATTTCTGATTCGTTTCCAGTTTGTTTTCCCCTGACCTGCGCTTTATGGAAACCCACTCAAGTGCATCCGCGCAGGAGTGGCAGCGCGTAAGAGCAAACGTGCTGTGATTTAATTTTTTCTGTGACGGTCGGCGGCAAACAAAATAATTCAACATATACATATACCTACATATAGCGGCTAGCATGAGTAGCAGGAAAATGCGGGGAAAAATTCAATTAAAATGCACAAAGCCTCTCGTCTCGCCTGACCTCTCATTTTGCTGGCTCCTTTCCTTTTTCCCGAGGACAAGCAATTATCGCTATTGCTGCGCAGTGCGCACGTATGTGGATCAAAAACTGCTTCAAGTCAAATTGAATTTGTTATTAAAACCCAAATTTACACGCCTCATTCTGATGACATATCTCATCATTCTTCTGCTTCGCTGGAAGCCAATCTTCAATTTCGAACGCAGACGATGGAGATAAGTTGACGTGGTCGCAAATCGCGAGTTTCTACATTCCCTGCGTTGCTAACACATGAAAAACGGAAAATTTTCATCACAACAACCGAATATTTTTTCGCATAAACATGCAAATTTATCACTCAAACGCAGATCTCATCTTCCCCGCCCGTTGCACTCATCTGCTGAATGAGTAATTTGCATGTAAATATATAAAAGCGAGCATATACTATTTTCCTGTTCGCTTTTTAGCATTTGTTCATGAACTTCGCCGTTGACGAGAACAACAAACTGTCATACAAAGCTTTGCCATTGTTCAAGGAAATTTTCGCAAAACGATGGAGAGGGGCGGTGAAAGGGGCGCCAGACTATTGCCTTCAAGTGACTAACAAGTTTCGTTTACGTCGTATCTGCACTTGGATGAAATAAATACGCTTTCGAAAGTAGATATAATTAATAAAAGTCTTAAAACAAAAAAAAATATATGATCACCAAAAATATATGATCTAAGTCATTGAAGGAACAAATATCTAAAACAGAAATGTAACTTTACATTACGAAATGTATATTCAAAACTCTTGTTTAGATTTCCCAATGTATTTTGTATATTTATGCTTCATTTCTCTACATGCATTATGGTTCTCACTCAAATTTCATTGCGCTCTGGGGAACAAGTTTTGATTTATGACCAAATTGAAATGGCAAACACAATATTTACGTAATAATTCGGTGGAAAAACGCACAGCAAGCCGGTGTATTTGGGTGGGGAAATATATACTACAGCTTTATTTCAACGAGTCGTGGAATAATTAGATTTTATTTGTGGGAAAACGAACAGCAAATGGAAGTGAATTGACACGTGTCTGTTGGCAATAATGCAAAACAAACGCTTTATGACTTAATGTAAAACAAATGTTTCATGACTTCGTGTACGTGAACATTATGAATCACAGGCATTTTTAAACATTAGTTCACTTGGATGACTAAAAGCCAATAAATATGAGCTTGAGGGGGCGGATATGACAATATATCAACAATAAAAAAGGTTCACAAAAAAGCTAGTAAGAAATCAAAATCCGAATAAGCTGCTTAACATTTTTTCTGCAGAATTCAAATGGCGCTAATGCACTTATTGATGGTTTTTATTATAGTTCAGGTTGGTTGATTTTTAAAGTAATGAGCTCAATAATTTAATAATATAATGGAAGATATTGGATGGGTTAATAACGATTTAATTTATTTCCATAAACTATTAAACGATGAAATCATAGTTTCATCGAGTTTAGTCTGTAATTACGCGTATTCATGTTTCTGTTTAAATTTTAAACCTTTAATTTGAAGCCCATTGTGCATGAAATCACCGTGACGTTTGGTAAAAAGTCGTCAGAATATTCTTGCCAGGCTTAAATAATTATTTTCTTGCAATATTTTGTGCACCTCCAAGATCTGCCAAGTCATTCAATTGCCTCAAACAAAAAAAGCCCTCCTGTACGTACTTGTATTTGGCAACTTCATTCAATTTGTGGCATGACTTGCTGCTGTTGCGGCTGCGACTGTTGCTGCTGCTGCGGCTGATGCCGCTGCAAGCCACGTTGCTGATGAGCCACGGCAGCAAGCTGTTGCTGTCATGAGTTGGCAAAAGCCATCGACTGGAGTCTGCCAACCCAATAAGGAAATATTGAAATTGCTTTTGGCAAACACTCAATTGAAAAGGACCCATCGAATTGCCCACCCATTGAACTTGCGACCCAAACTGCAACATAGTTGTGGGAAATTATGTAGAACGACTTCGGGTCGGATACATAAATTTATATGCGAGCAGATACACGGGCTCATTTAAATCAAATTCCCACAGGCCACGTCAATTATGTGGAGCAGCAACAAGTGGTTACCTGTAGGATCCCACTTTGCTCCATTGCTGTGGAAAATTGCCTCCGGTGCGACAACAGCAGCAACTGCAATGCATTTTAGCCTCTTTTTTGCTACCCTTTTTACACAATTTACATTTTTTTCAACTTTGGCATGCAATGGGCGTGATTAACAACTTCCCCTTGTCGCCGAGGAGTGAAGTGAGTGGATGATGGCAAATTGCCTTGATTCACTTGGTTAGGCATTGAAACTGACACTTTCGAGGCAACCTGGCTAAAACTCTAACTGCTCGATAAAGCCATGGCAAAAAGAGAGACTGCGTTATGCGCAATGGAATTAATGACTGATTGACACACCAATCGTTATGAAAGCCTGGCTCCCAACGTGGTAACTGAAGTCTTAAATTACAAACAATAAACGGTGGGAAGTGAGTCCATGGGAGTGGTTAGCTTGTGGGCTTTCATTGATTGACTATTTCCTTTTTTAAAAACCATGATTTGTCAGGGATTTGCATATCTATAAACATGTATAAATTAGGCACTCTTTTACTAAAGACTTCAAGTTCACGTTACCTATCCTTGCGAATGAGGAATCTGTTGTCAGGTGCTCATCTTTTGTTCCACCCGGAGATGCGTAACCGCATTGGAAATCATTGCCCTAAGATCCATTGATAATGCTTCCCATCGAAATCCATTGAAGCGACGCCGATGACGTTGCGATTTTAAAATAGTAAATATTCTTATCAACAGATATAATAAATCAGAATACATTTGTCAGATGGGAACGTAAAACGACAAAAGTAATGCAGATAGCTGCATCTTCAACTTAGGAACCAAAGAATGACCACAAGTATGTAGTTTGGACTGGTTAATGCCCATTAATTTGATGAGTATTTAAAACACATTTCATTTGCTAAAATGTTTTTAAGTGCAGCGCCTTGTCTTGTAGTTTGCTTAGAATTTTTGAATTATTTGACAGATGTCAATATATCTATCATGTTGAGCTAATAGCCTGATAGATACCTTCGCATAATGGGTATTTTTTGGGTACAAAAACTTGCTCCAGACTTTGATAATAACATGGTACAGCCCAGGGGCTGTATAAATTACTATCAGGCCGCTCAGAACAGCCATAAAGAGAAACAGGGAGATAACTGAAGGCGAATGTGAGATGTGATAGTATGCCCGGAATTTTTTTTTTCGATTTTTTCCTCCCGATTCTGTTCGAATTTCGGTTTTGTTATTTTGGTCAGACAAGATTGACTGGCAGTTGTTGCCAGTTGCCAGACGAGAAGAGCGGTGATTCGATCGCGACTTTCGATTTCGTTTGGCATCTTCATCATTATCAATACCATTATCATTATCGCTATCATCCGCACAGGGGCTGCCAACTCACAGTAATTATCTGCATCGGGGCAGACGTCTTCAGAGAATCGGCTTTAGTTTTCCAGACTTCAGGCAACAGTCTGTCAGGGCACTTCGAAGTCGCAACATCATCAACATAATGTGGCTGCTGTTGCCTATTCTGCTATATTCGGCGGTATTCCTCTCGGTGCGGCACATTTACAGCCACTGGCGACGCAGGGGATTCCCCTCGGAAAAGGCCGGCATTACGTGGAGTTTCCTGCAAAAGGCCTACAGACGGGAGTTCCGACACGTGGAGGCCATCTGTGAGGCCTACCAGTCGGGCAAGGATCGGCTTCTGGGCATCTACTGCTTCTTCAGGCCTGTCCTTCTGGTGCGAAATGTGGAGCTAGCCCAGACGATTCTGCAGCAATCAAATGGACACTTCAGCGAACTGAAGTGGGACTATATCTCGGGTTATCGCAGGTTCAATTTGCTGGAGAAACTGGCGCCCATGTTTGGCACCAAACGATTGTCCGAGATGTTCGGGCAGGTCCAGAAAGTGGGTGATCATTTAATTCACCATTTGCTGGACAGGCAAGGCCAAGGATGTCCACAGGAAGTGGATATCCAGCAAAAACTCAGAGTGTAAGAAGAGGCACAAGTCTTCTCGGCATAAACGGTGTTAATATTCTTTTCCCTCTTAGTTATTCCGTCAACATAATTGCCAATCTGATTTACGGCTTGGACATTAATAACTTTGAGCACGAGGATCATATCTTGACCAGCTACCTGAGCCATAGTCAGGCCTCGATACAATCCTTGTAAGTACACATAATGGGAATTCCAACTTGAAGCATTCCTACATTTCCATTCTAACTTCAGCACTTTGGGTCGCCTGCCGCAGAAATCTTCATATACCTACCGCTTAAGAGATCTCATTAAACAAAGCGTTGAACTACGAGAAGATCATGGACTGATACGTAAAGATATTCTACAACTACTAGTCAGATTTAGAAATGGCAACGAAGTTAGCGGCGATAAATGGCAACTAGAACCGATTAATGGTAAGTTTTGAAGTTTGCATTGTGAAAAGCTGTACTAATTCGTTATTTCTAGATGCAGACAAACTGTTGTCCATCAAACGCTTGGCCAAAGTTGCCGAGGATCTCTTGAAAGTATCTCTAGATGCAGTAGCTTCAACTGTAACCTTCACTCTCTTGGAAATCCTGCAAGAACCTTTAATAGTGGAAAAACTGAGAGCGGAAATAAAGGAGCTAAGCAATGAAAATGGTCAGCTCAAATTTGAAGAGCTTAATGGTCTTAGGTATATGGACATGTGCTTGAAAGGTATGTTTAATTTTTAGAAATGTTTGAGTGATTTTGACATCTGTCTAACAATTTTACAGAAACTCTTCGCAAATATCCACCTCTACCCATTATTGAACGTGTTTGCCGCAAAAGTTATTCGCTACCCAATTCAAAATTCACAATTGATGAGGGAAAGACTTTGATGGTGCCTCTACTGGCTATGCACCGAGATGAAAAATACTTCAGTGAGCCTATGAAATACAAGCCACTTCGATTTCTGCAAACTGCCAACGATGTGGGCCAATGTGAAGACAAGACAAAGAGCAATGTTTTTATAGGATTTGGCATTGGGGGATCGCAGTGTGTGGGTACGTATAGGATTCAAATTATTTTAGCAATGTTCAGACAATATTTTTCTCATCGTAATTACAGGACAGAACTTTGCAAAGTTGGTAATTAAAGTGGCCCTGATCAAATTACTCCAAAACTTTCATTTGGAATTGGATGCGAACCAGGTGAAGACCCTTAAAGTTTCCCACCGGCCAGCTCCTTTTATACACACAAAGGATGGGCTGAAAGTCAAATTGAAGAGACGCGAAATAAACACGAAATTTTACAGCTAAACTAAGTTAAGCTAAGTTAAGTTCTTTAATTTGAGCATTTTTTCCAACACTTTGTCGTGTGTGCGCGACACCTGAAATTATGCTATAAATAAAATTCAGTATATTATGGTCACAGTTTCCCCTTCTCGTCCTTGTTGCTGCTGTTGTTTTTGTATATGTCTGGTCGTGTTTGCTTCGTTCGCTTCGTTAACTTTGCAAAATGCCAAAAGGTCCCGGCGCTCACGGTGCGTATAAGTAACGTTACACAACGCCAAACTCGACGCATTAAATTAGTCATTCCTATGTGCCCCCGTTGTTGTTGTTTACGCCAACACGGATATAAAGACCCGATTCTAGAGAGTGAGATAGATAAGGGGGGATGGCATAGATGGCAGATATCATCTCGGGCGGAAAAGACATGTGCTTTCATTCGAGTTTATCATTAAATTTGATTTGCTTTGTTGCCAATCCAACATGACAGCCGCCTGGATACCAATAGTCTGCCGAAATATGTAAGCTTAAGTCAAGTCCGTTTGTCCACTTCAAGTACTCAATTTGCCTGCCCAACACTTCGAGAAAAAAAATTGCCAGGAAATTAAATCACAGCACAAAAACAATCTAATGTAGCTTTAAATCAATAGACCGAAGTTCCTTTCACAAATAGCTCCACATAGAAATCACCATTACTTTTGCCACTAATTTATTTTCCCCCAGTGTACCAATCCAGTTCGAGTATGTTCGTAGGAGTGGCAATCAGGGCCGAAAGGCGCCTCTAATGATGCCGCAATTAGGCCGCATTATGGACACATTTATCATCCACAGACCGGACCGGGGAAACGGAATGCGAGATAGAGATGTCACAAACAAATGACTCTAATGAGTGCGTAAAGTGTTTTACATTAATGAAAACTTTTTGGCCGGCCAGCCAAGCCAAAGCAACCAAAAAGGAAGAAGCGCCATCAAACTAATTGAGCCCGAGCTGAGGCTAAGCTTTCCGGGACAAATGACCTGGAAAGAGTCCGAAATCAATGGCAAACTTTACGACTCCTGCTCTGGTCGAAGTATTAAAATTGAAAATTGAAATTCAATCAAACGAACAGGGGTTGCACGAGCCCATGGACAATTTAAAGCCCCAGCCGGAATAGGATGATAAAATCCAGTGGCACAACTACGACAACAGGAGCAAGTGGGGCTCTTCACATGTTTTGACCCAGTTCGCAACAGGCGAGCCAAGTGTCGAATATAAATTGCATTAGATGGAGCATGGAAGATGGAAGCTGGCGATGGAGATTCGGTGGCAACTCCCTTTGGCGCAATCTTGGCTGCCATTGTCCTGGTTACATTTTAACATTACTCATTCCACATTAAGAGCTCAAAGCGCCAGCCTCGCCCGAAAAACCGCACAATTCCAGTTTTAAAAGTTGTGCATAAATTATACATAGCGAGGAGTGTACAATTTTCTTTTCTCCTAGCATAAATTATGATTTATTTCACCCAGGGGATAGGCTCCGTGTACTGCTAATTTCCATGTAAAGTTGTTGTCCAATTAGGCTTATTAACTTACCATAATTTCAAGATCCGTTTTCGGGTTTAACTGCAAGGAGATAGAGAAACGAAAATGGCAATGATTAATCAAGTGCACATTTATAGAGCTGTGCCATTGAACTTTTGATGGCAAAATAAAACCAGATTGCAATTGAACAATGTTTGAGATACATTTGTTATGAACAAGCATCAGATCGCTGCTGTCACCTTTAATTAGCCTTTCTGACATATGACTTTTGGCTTGGCTTTTATTGTTTTTGTCCAGGCAAAGTTGTGCAACACTCTAGACTGCTTGGGTAAAATCACTTTAAAAGCATTTAACTGGCTTAACTAGGGGGAATTATTTGTTATGCGCTAGACAAACAGAGACTTGAGCGTTTTGTATCGTTCAATTTAAGCCCACAAATATGCCAAATATTTGCATAATAAAAACGGAAATTTATTTAAACAACAAAGAGGCTCTCATAAATAATAGGGCTATTATTTTAGCTTTGATATAAAACAGTTTTCAATAGCTGAGCGAAGTTACGTAAATTATATAAAAATGTGTTTAAAATGAAAAAAATACTGACAAAATTGCCAATTTTACTAAAAAAAAGGCTGCACATTTTTTCTCATGGTCTTTATTTTCTTTAATAATTAGACCGCCTTTAATTTCAGAAATTTGTTCTGCTTTTTTTGACAACTGCAATTATCTTCGCTAATTGGATGAGAACTTTTCTCGTCCAAAAACTTTCCCACTTGCATGGCTAAGAAAACAATTTAAGTGGCGGTCATCTCATGAGCATATATTTATGAAACCTCTTCACCCTCCTCCCCCTTCCCCTTACAACAGAATTCGCCCAACTTTGCCCCGAAAAAGAAGATAAAGTAACCGACGACCTCGGAGGTCGGCAGTAATAAAACCAAGTAAATGTTTGGCCTTTAATTGTGCTCTCTCTCTCTCTCTCTCTTTCTTGTTTTTTTTATGAATATTTGTTTAACAATTAAAGCTGGCAAGGGTGTTAGTTGTCATGTATGAAGATTATGATCACCAAGAGTTTGAAGTATAAAGAATATGGGGGAATTTCAGAAAAGCAGTTATTCGGCTTACTTAACAGTGTTACTTCTTCTACACTTAAAAAATAGAAATATCCATTTTGTGAGAATGAAATAAAATGATATTGTATTTAGTATGAATAAAGAACAACTGTTTTAAAGCTTTACAATTATTTTTTATCCATGCCTGGTTACTTTACACTACAACTCTAAACGCTTAGTTCGTTTTAAAGAGGCCACACTGTCTGCTGATTCAGTTGGTTTACTTTTTCAATTTGTGTGCGTTGCATTCACATAATTGCCGCATGGAGTTGCATGATGCCTGCGTGCTGCATCCGCCTGCCGCCCTTCAAACTGCACATACATATACACATATATATATGTACGTATGTATGTAGGTGCATCCACATCATTCATATATAGATCATCTTTGTTCCGAGGAGAGAGTGGAGGATGTTTGAGGATGCCGCTGGTGTTTGCGTGCAGCTGTTTGTTGTTGCTATTGGCGGCTGTGTGTAGTTGCTTTAATTATTGTCAGCCAAACTGTCGCGGCCACCAGTCGCATGTGTAATTTGTTTGTCTGCCTCTTTTCATATCTGTTTCTTTTCTTTTTTTTTTGTCGGCTGCTTCGTCTTCTTTGCACCATATTTTTATCTGTTTCCGACTCTTAATTAATTTATGGGTCTGTCATTTTGGGCGGGTGCTTAAATAGTGCGTCCAACTTGGGTCTTGTGGGTGGCACTGCATATTCTCTTTATCTTACATTCAATTCAATTTTTATACAAATAGTTAACTGCATTAAACTTAGTTAACCTTAAAATAGAATCTCGATTTTAAGTTTCGGTTTACCCTTGCCAGAAGCGCAACCTTCCTAATGGCCAAAATCATTTAGCCTTCACTTTCAATTACCCGGCGTAACGAAGCGTCGAGAGCATTTATCAAAATGCCAAACTAGATAACTTAATTAAAGCCCCAAAATCAATCTGCATATATATGGGGCCTGACAAAATCAAAATCTCAGCAGCACCACCCACCATAAACCACCCACCGCCCCACGCCCCACAAACAATGGGAAGCAACGGCAAACAACAACATCCGCTTATCGCGATAAATCAAAGCCACGAGTGTTGTTAATATTCCAAGAAAATTTTGGATATACAAAGTTTATTTCGGGGGGATAAAGGAGGAAAGGAGAAATACGTGCGTGAATGTGCGTGTGGTAATAAAAACAACTTGAATTTATGTTTTCACGGCTGAAAAATTATCTTAAGCCCAGAAAGGGGGAGCTGTATATGGAAACTTCTTGCTCACTTTGGGTTCCAAACTGAATGGCAGTCATGTGTGAGTACATACAACATACCATTTTTGTGGCCACGACAAGCGAGTTGCTAATTCTAATTAAAAGCAACAGCAACTGTGGGGAAGTCTGCAACACACTCAAGCAGAAAATTATCAACTCCGCGGAGAGATACGCAGATGAAGATATTAACTAAGCTTCTGCTCGGCTAGACCAAAAGATGTTCCTTGAAGAAAAAGAAAAACGGGGGAAAAAATGAGCAAACCCCTGCCACCGCAGGCCAAAATTAAATTGTGCACATTTCCGTGGAGCGGAAATTGCCCAAGTTTGCCAAGTTTGTCACTTGGAATGAGTGCATACGGAATCTGGGATGTACATACATACATAATGGAATCGCCATCCGTGAGTTTCCTTTCCGCAAATTGAAATTCATATCATTCACTTTAATGCGAAACAGCACTCCGCCCCCTCAGAATTTTAAACAATACGCGCAGGTGTAAATTATGTATTGAAATTGTGGAAGTTTTGGTTTACATTTTAAAGCCCCAGAGCGGTGAACAAAACATTTGCCGAGCCATAATCACTTCCATTGCATTTAACCAGAAATTAGCGGATGCTGTGACCTGTGCGCAATTTGCACTCATAATTAAATTAAATGCCTAATTAATTACCATTAGGCGCGTGCATCAACTGCAAATGTGCCAAATGTAATCCAAATGAACATGCACATTTGCGCACGAAGTTATTTAATTTATGATCGAATATAAATCAAATTATAGGTGAGCTAAATTATGACAATGCCACACCGGATGGCCCAGAAGCATAGGTTTGCGTATAGGTGTAAAATGTTTAAAGCCTTCCTTTAAAGTCTAACATATTTTACACAAGTTGTTGTACAATTCCCAGGATTAACCCTGCTGAATTGTACTTTCTAATCGCAGTAAGTGTTCGCTGCAGCTGTTCTAACTTTCCAAATATCCGTCTCCTGCTGAAAGCATTATCCTGTAAAACATAAACTCCTTTTCCTACTAAAATAGTCTCTCTTTTAGGTTAAGCTGCCGAAGTTAACTCCATAAAATCCAGGCTAGTCATCAAATTGGCTCCTCCAGCGGCTCATCTCTTCATGAACCGGATGAACCTTTGACTACCTAATTCCGGTTGCAACATGCATGTATCTATATCTATTGCCCACAGCTCTGCAGCTGATCCTTTGGCTGGAAATATTCGAAACTCCTTCGTTGCCTTCTCTAATTTACTTCACTGCTGCGACTCATAACTCAATGCCTGACTCCTCCCACTCCGTGACTCCGTGATAACCCTAAGCCACATCCAGATGCATTGACAAAATTTCACTCTGGATGGGAGATGGAAGATGCGGGTCCCTGCTGCTGTGGATTGCAAATTGCGAAGCTTTCGAGACCCGGCGACTGCAGTTGGTTGCAGATGCAGCTGCAGAAGTGGGAACCATTGGATGGTTGGTTGGTAGGGGGGAGCTCAAGCTCTTCTTCAGCGCCCTGTCACATGCCACATTCTGGCAACTCTTTTTGGTATAGGGTATGCAACAGTGCAGGAAAGTATAAGGACTTTTCAGAAAAGTTCGTAAATCTACCATTGTGTTAAAATTAATCCTCCTAACCTTTGTGAGATACTAAGTATTTCAAATATAATGTGCAACGTTACAATTGGTTTCTATAAAGTCCGAAGTTACCAAAGGGGTATCCCAAAGTCTACTTCCAAGACCCTCGAAGTTTTTTCTTGTCGGCATGATTTTCGCAATCAGTGGAAAGCAGCTTGAACCGCTGAAGTTGTTGCATTTGTTGCCGTTGCATGGTTTGGCGTGACATTTGGCTCGCAGAGGAATCCGGGAATTGGGGAGCAGGAACATGGGACACGAGATTGGGAGTCATCTCCTTCTCGACATGCAGCATAATCTGGCGTAGCTTTATGCCCTGGGCTTTTTTCTGGGTTTCGATGTCACACGATGTGTAATGCCGTCGCCAAATGATGCGCAATTCACAAGTGAAACTAATTTTCCGAACGGCAACAAAGTCAATTTTCCATCTAATCCGAAAGGGGCAAATGTGGGTACAATGTTTATGGTGCCATCGCCTTAAACTATGTCAAATGCCGTTCAATTAAGTTTTCGCTTGCACAATGATAAGGAAAACCTGCCCACTCTCGCCGACTCATAACAGTGACGCCAAAGGGTATTAACATGGCTTTAGGGCGGGGTTTTTGGGGCCAATCGAGGGGCGTGGCGCACTGGCCCGGGGCTATGGGGCATGTGGGAACATCAGATTGATAGCGTCGCTAAACAACACAAAACTGAGAGACCCCAACGGGCTGGTCTAGCTCCCTACTTCTAATCAAGCACGTAAATAAAGTTAAGGTTTACGTACATACATATATGCATTAAGGGGACACAAAAGCACAAAGGGGATGCAATTTATTTAGGGAAAATGAAGTTAGGATACCCTAATTTGGAAAAAAATTTATTAGCTTTGAAAACGTTCTGAAAAAATTTGACTTTTTATTGTGCTGAAATGTATAAAAATCGTTAAAAATATGTGCTGTAAACAAAGTCATTATTTTCATTTCAATCATTTCATAATCACACATTAAAATTTGTTAGAAGATAGATTAGAAAATTAAACATTACTTTAATTCCTCATGCCTAATATTTATTTGATATTTGGGGCAATAGTTACATCTTAATAATAATAATTTAATATACCCTTAGTAGCAAGCATAACCAATTGTTAGAATCTCGCTGAAGGGCCAGGATTGCCTTTGGGCTAGTCATCATCAGATCAATGGGGTTAAAACACACACACAAACACACTCTGCCCTCAACAAAGGCGGCCAAATGACAACCTCAGGTTCCATTCTCCCTCTATATATAGAAAAAGGTATAAGTATGTGACGGGGCGTTTGAAGGGTCTGATGGGTGGTTACTGAAGGGATCCGCTGTTGCTACTACTGTTTGCTGCCCGGCGGCGAAGTACAATAAAAACTGCTCCAACGTTGCATGTAACATTTGATTAGCCTGTGGAAGGGGCACAGTGCGGTCGCATGGACTGGATGGCCAACGGAGGGGCACACAAATGAGCAGCATATTGCCGCTCGGTGCACTTGGGGCAATGGCAATTAGAGGTTAACTTGAAGTACTCTCGCCCACAAACAACCGCTGCCATCTTCGTCCTATTCCTGCACAACCACAGTTCCGGACAAGAACTTATTCAGAACTGACTACAGTAGGGCTTCTTCGTGGGAAACTGACTTTAAGGAGTGACAATTTGCAAGCATTGAATTATATTCACATTGTGACAATGTATTTTATGAACATTTAACATTTACTGTGTTAACGAACATATAACGTATTTAGTCTCAAAAGTTTGACTGTACTCTGACAGGAAGCTGAGGAAGTACATGCTTATATAGTTAGTTTGGTTAATATACGACTTGTTCCGTTTCGGCCCATTTACACCCAAGCACAATGTTAACTTGGTTATACGCTCCCAACATTCTTGGGAAATTTACTTGTTCCTCCACCAAAAACTTTAACTTGGCTTGTGTTCAAGTGCAGTGATGTATATTGAAGGGGGGAAATGTGATTGTAGCTTCTGCGGTCACAAGTGAAAACTGGAAGTTTCGTTAAATATATTTGCCGGGCAAGTTTATTATAGAAGTTTGCCAACTTAAAGCTGCGGAAATGGTTTACCTAATCGGGAATCGGGCGTGAAATGATCAAGGGTTGCGGGTTTTACAATTACAACTTGGTGTAAACACATAAAAATTGTTAACCACATTAACAAGTGAAAACAAAAGGTGAGTAGGTGGTGTTATAAAAAACAATACCCTCTTCAAAGTTGTCACTCCTCAGATTGCATTTAAATCGATTGAAAAATCCAATTTATCCACGGCCAAATCCGTTCTTCAAAATCAATCAAGCCATCCAAAAAGGAAGTGCTCTGAGATTTATCCCAAAATATCCTTGCTACTTCCTAACCAATTTTCCCCCATACTTCTGACTTTTCCACAACCCATCCACCGCAATTTCTCACAGCAGACGGCTCAAGTTTTCCACGTGAAAAATGGCATCATAAGAAAAGTTATTGTCTCTGTTGTTGCCCAACTCGACTGAAGTACAGTGAAGCCCCCCACTGGCTACGGTGAACCCTTCATCTGCACTGGCATGGCAGCGTCATCAGCGCGGCATCGTCGAGAGTTTATTATGCAATGGCAAAAATTTAGTGCCATTTGTTGTCAACGCGGTGAATGCAACAAACGGCGGAACGAAAGGAGTCAGTGGTGAGCATTAATCGGGTATATTAACTTCAATGTGATTTTAGTTATCCAGAATAAGATATGAAATTTGACCGATCTTAAACTGATCTTAAAAAATATCTGCATATCTTATATTCAGAACAATTGGAGTCCAGACCAATCGGGTTTCCCTAGAAGCAGTTGAGCAATAAGAAAATTTTTGTTTCAAACCTTTTTATTTGTACCTAAACTAGTTAAAGATACATTTTATCTGTTGGCATCTCTGAGAGCATCAACGAAGTTTTGCCATTACAATGAGACGGGATGCGGGGAGTTCGTCTGGGAGCTGACTGTTCACATTTGTGCAGCCATAGCTATTGTAATGAGTTTGTGAGCCAAGTCGAGAGACAATCCAAAGGCAAGGCAACGTAAAATGTTGCAATATGTAAAATTAACATCGCCTTGATTGTGGGGACTTTGCGAGACGAGCGAAGAAGTTTGTTGGCCAAAAAGTTCGGAAGTCGAAAGGGTGTCTCTATGGATGGATATTTCAGTCAACAGCACTTACCCCCACTTTTTGCCATCAGCACTGTAAACTGGCTACAAATTTGCCACTAATTGCAGCTGGCGGAGGATTCAAAAAACTCATAAAACGGCACGAAACGGAAACCAATTTCATTTGACAATGATTGTGTGCGATTGATTGATTGACTGATTGATGAACTGGCTAAATTGCTGGACGTGTCGCTGTACGATGTCCAATTAAGACCGAATTAAAGTCGAATGAAATCTATGTTAATCAAAGTCGTCAAAATCAAATTTGTTCGTCGTATCGAAAACAAAAGTGAAATTCCATAGCCAGCGGTCACTGTGATCTCTGCGGTTTTACCTTCTGAATTTTACCACCACTGACTTTGGAGATCAATGTTCGCAGAAGAGTGAAAGTCAAGTCCAAACATTATGTTTTATGGTCTTGGACACCTTTTTTTTCGCCGGCCAACTCTTTCTTTGATTTGTTGTCTTTGTCCAATTATTCACGCTATGCGTTTGAGTTTATTTAAATTTTATAGAAGAAACCACAAACAATTAGCTACACCCACGCCGGGGGTAAATTTATACTCAAATCGTAGAAAGGGGGAGTCTTGCCCTGCGAAATTATAATTTAATTAAGACACAAATAAATTTAATGCCATGGTAATAATCTGTTACGGGTAATATGGCAAAGAAACTTCATTTTGTAACTTTGACTCAGGCTCTGAATTTTTGACCAAGCCATATTGGATCTTTAGCTTTAGGAAATTGAATAAAACTCACTACTTGATTCAGTAAAATCCCCCTTAATCACCAGCAAGGCTACGCCTTTGGCTAAGTTCAAAAATAACTTTCTTTTACCAGCCCCCATAAAATTTAAGAAGATCTCATTGTGTGGCCTTCGCTGTCAGCGACAATAAGACTAACATACAAAATTATAACACAATATAAGAAATGCTTTTAAATCAGACAATGCAAGTCGCACAATAGCCCATCCAAGTACAATTAACTTAAATTTTTCTGCTTCTTCAGCTAGACCTTCAAATTGTTGAAAGCGAAACTTAAAAACTTAAAAACGCCGAATGCCGAAAACATTTTGCCGACCATTGGAAAACCAACTCGAAGACCAATTGTCTTGGGGTGTGCGGGTGTGAACTTAACTGTATTGGGCAGTTGGCCAAATGTTTGTAAGTCGGCTAAGCCCCCCGTGTCAATCCGAACGGCCATCCATCAATCATTCCGCCAATTCCTAATTAGCATGCGATTCATGGGAACAATTGAAAAGTGTTGGTCAAATTTTAAATGTCATGCTCGCACTTGTTTTCGTATTTGGTGGCTCGGGATTATATAGACATTATATGGACTTGTGCTCAAGGGCTCGAAGCCCAGAAACGTGAGTCGAATTGCAGAGTGCGAATTCACATTTTACTAAGGTCATTCCGCTGAATGTTTGTTTTGCAAATGCCGAATTAACATTTATTATGCGTGTGTGAAAATCATTTTTGTTGCCGACCAACGTTGAACTTTCCTTTTAGCAGGCTTGTGTGAACAGGAGAACAAGTTCTCGTCCACCTGCCACGCCAAAAATCATTATCATCGAAGAAAACCTGATTCCAGACGCGTGTTTCCTGTTCGCAAGGCCTAAAACAAGTTTCCGTTTTTTCTTTTTCACCAGCATCGCAACGCATAACTCAATAGCGGCGGAAAACATTCCTTTCCTTTTTGGCCAACACTCTCCAGAAATAATTAAAAACTCTGTTGTGAGATTTATCGAAACAAGGAGCCCATCGAACCGCATTCCAATCAAGCAACTTAACCGATAAGAAAGAACAAAACGAGTTTCGAGTTACTTGCCAACGCCAAAAAACCAGCCAAGCCCCTATTCTATTGATGTTGCCATGATATATGTATGGTGTAGGGGGAATAAAAGTTTCGTGACGAAAGCACTGAAATTGAGTTTGACTTTCGGCAAATCACGTGACATGCCCCGAATATGGAACACCGAAATTTATTTGTCCACGTCAACTCCCAATCTATGCAAATAAGTAGAACAAATGCGAATTCATTTTTGAAGGCCCTCCCGTTTTGGCTGCCCCAACAACCACAGACAAGATTTATGCGTTTTTCATATTGACATCGCTTAAACAATAGACTCCCCATCAGTTGCTGAATATTTGCTATTGCTGCCATGGCAACTGTCGTTTATTACACTTTGATTTTGCCCCCCAAATGCTGTAAAAAATGGCGTTGGAAAAACTATGCTTCATGCTGAGCTGGCTTTAATAGCAAACAGTTTAGTTGTCGTCCTGTATTAAAGAGACAGGCTGCCGCCAGGTCTATTAATAAATAAATATAGCCTCCTTTGAGCAACTTTTTTATTGCCAGCATTTCTCTCGGTCATTTCAAAGTTTCTATTGAGCACCAAGCTTCTGTTACAAACTTGACTTCTGATGGTGACAAAGTTACTTTCCTGCCGGGAAATGCATAATTCGTTTTAAGCCATAACAATTTTAGTTTTATTTGAAAAGTAATAAAAATTTCTCCGCAAAAAGCTGAAGCACTTGCAATGAAAATAATTTTCGCTTTAATTTCACGTCATTTAAATTGGGCTCGACATTAACGGCCAACGCATTTTTCGTCCATAATCTGAACAGTAATGGTATAGGCCAAATCTAATGATAGCCTGATAGCCCGGCTGAACAATGGGGTTCAATTTCGAAAGAAAATCGTGCCGCAGCGGCCAATCTCGGCTTTAATTAAGGTTCATTCGACCAAAGTTGGGACAACGCCTCTACACAGAAATGTGCATAGAAGCGATCAAAGATATAGATATGGGCAAATAATATATAAGGCCCATTCGAGTGGACGGCTTTCGCCTTGTTCATGCAATTTGTATAAGCTCCAAATGATTATTGCCAATAAATTTGCGGGAAAAAAAATAAAAGACACGTACAGAAAATCCAACAAACTGGTTGGGGTAGAAAGCCAGAAAAAACCAGGGACACCGCCCAAACTGACCACCACTTATAGACCCAGTATCTGCGGATGATATGTAACCCAAGTGGCAGACGACAGACGCAAACAGGTAAAAGTGATTTGTCTCTCAAAGCCTAAGCAGCCGATCCGAGCAAATATCAGTATACATATGTAGATACAGATACATGTGCATACTCATAGTCGAATCGTGTTTTGGGGCATGTTGCGTGAATTGAGCGCCGGCTTCCGACAGCTTGTCATGCAAATGAGCAAGTCGATCCTTATGGGGGAAATAAACATGGAAAGCCAAGAGGGCATATGGAGAAACTATATGGCTATACGTATCACTAAGGTGTTAAGGTGCTTGCAGTTATATTGCCTTTTTCTTGGGCATTTTATCAATTTATCTACAAATTATGTCCCATTTTATACATAAAGTTAAAATATAACTAAGATTTTCTCTCTCTGTATGCAAACATTAAACTTTTCCGACGCACCTAGTGATTCTCCCACGTTGACACCTAACCTAACGGCAAAACAAAATAAACAAATTAGGTGTAATGAGATGGGGCCACTGGGGCTCAAAAGTAAGTGTAGTCATCAGCAGTCGGTCAGCTTTTCCACACTTTTCACTTTCACGCTCCGGCGAAAATCTTCGACCCACTTGTATTCTTGATTACCGAGGCCTGGCTTTCATTTTCATTGGGCAAAAAGCGAAACAGAAAAATAATGGAAGTGGATCTGGTGACAGATACACCTGGCCACTACAGGTTGCTTAACCCAATTTTCGATATCTGTTCATCGCCGCCTTGTGGGCTTAGCCAAGCTACGCAACTGTATTTTTTTTGTTTTTGCAAAAAAAAAAACTACACCCGATTGCATTGAGGTGGCCTAAACGCATTTTTGCGGCAAGCTTTACAAAAGTCGAACAAAAAACCAGACCGAACTAAAGCAATGCTGTGGTATGGATTGCACCTGTCAGTGGGTATCTGAAAAATGAATGTTGCATTGCTTTTTAAATCACGAAAAAAATGGGAAATACGCAGAAAATTGCGCACCCTTAATTAACTCAAAAAATATATTAGTGATAGGTAATGTGGCAAATATGAAAGAACTTTCCTGGAATCTTATTTAAAAATGAATTCGGTCATTCGGCATTCCACAGTCTTCGGGTGGAGACGTGTTTCTTTCAAGCTACGAATAGCAAGTTCTAAAAACTACAACAGTATAGTGAAAGTTAAACACAAAGTGTAAAGTGCAGTTTGCACAACTAACAATTATTGACTATAGTAATTATTTACTAAAATAAATAATTATTCCATATTGTTCTGGTAATTGTTATATGTGGACTTAGAACAATGAATCAAAACGACATACGTTCTCAGCGACAATGTGAACAAGACGAGCGCCGGCTCTCTTTACAACGCAACAATGCATACTTTTCTTTCGTCTCACCGCAAATCGGTGATCGAGCACCCTCACCTTCAACTAACTCGAAACTTTTGCCCTCAGCGAACGACAGACCGCGTTCTTGCTCTCCCTCTCTGCCTGCTTCGGCTCACAAGTCGTGGAGCGAAGAGACCGCCTCTCCTACCCCGCTCCTCTCGCAGCGCCAAACGACCGTCCCGGGTAACTGTAACACTGCAATAACGAGTGCAGTGACCTCACTGGCAACTGCCACAACATCAACTTCGTCAGCGGCCCAACTAATTATCGCTGTGCCAGCTGTAAATAATTCAGCAGCACTGACCGTTTGCAACAACAATAATGCACGTAAAGAAGAATCAAAACAAAAGCAGAAGTCGATTTCGACTGTGCAGACTGGCATGGATCGCTACATCCAAATCAAGAGAAAGCTCAGCCCTCAAAACAATAAGGCAGGTAATCAACCCAAAATCAATCGAACCAACAACGGCAATGAAAACTCTGCAGTAAATAATTCAAACCGATATGCTATCTTGGCTGATTCTGCGACCGAACAACCCAACGAAAAAACGGTAGGGGAACCAAAAAAGACCAGGCCTCCACCAATTTTCATACGAGAACAAAGTACAAATGCACTTGTAAATAAACTCGTTGCTTTGATTGGTGACAGCAAGTTCCACATTATCCCACTTAAAAAAGGAAATATTCATGAAATAAAACTACAGATCCAAACAGAAGCAGACCACCGTATAGTGACTAAATACCTAAATGATGCTGGTAAAAACTACTACACATACCAATTAAAAAGTTGCAAAGGGCTACAGGTAGTACTTAAGGGCATTGAAGCAACAGTGACACCAGCTGAGATAATTGAGGCTCTGAAGGCCAAAAACTTTTCTGCAAAGACAGCTATTAATATTTTAAACAAAGACAAAGTTCCGCAGCCACTATTCAAAATAGAACTCGAACCAGAGCTCCAGGCACTAAAGAAAAACGAAGTGCACCCAATATACAATTTACAGTACTTGCTACATCGGAGGATCACCGTGGAGGAGCCGCACAAACGTATCAATCCAGTTCAATGTACTAATTGCCAAGAATACGGCCACACCAAGGCATACTGCACCCTTAAGTCCGTATGTGTTGTCTGTAGCGAACCTCATACTACCGCAAACTGCCCCAAAAACAAGGACGATAAGTCTGTGAAGAAATGCAGTAACTGCGGGGAAAAACATACTGCAAACTACAGAGGCTGTGTGGTGTACAAAGAATTGAAGAGCCGCCTAAACAAACGTATTGCCACAGCACATACATACAACAAAGTCAATTTCTACTCTCCGCAACCGATTTTTCAACCACCCCTAACTGTCCCAAGCACTACTCCAACAATTTCTTTCGCTAGCGCCCTAAAATCCGGACTAGAAGTGCCCGCCCCACCGACAAGAACTGCTCATTCCGAACATACACCGACAAACATCCAACAAACACAACAAAGTGGCATCGAAGCTATGATGCTATCCCTACAGCAAAGCATGAAAGACTTCATGACGTTCATGCAAAATACTTTGCAAGAGCTCATGAAAAACCAAAATATCCTGATTCAACTTCTTGTATCTTCAAAATCCCCATAATGGCTTCCCTACGGATATCTCTGTGGAACGCAAATGGCGTTTCACGGCATACACAAGAGCTCACACAGTTCATTTACGAAAAAAACATCGACGTAATGCTACTATCAGAAACGCACCTCACAAATAAAAACAATTTTCATATACCAGGATACTTGTTCTATGGTACAAATCATCCAGATGGTAAAGCTCATGGAGGCACTGGAATACTCATCAGAAATCGCATAAAACACCACCACTTAAACAATTTTGACAAAAACTACTTACAATCTACGTCCATAGCCTTACAACTCAACAATGGTTCAACGACTCTAGCCGCAGTCTACTGCCCACCGCGCTTTCCAATCTCTGAGGATCAATTCATGGAATTCTTTAACACACTAGGTGACAGGTTCATCGCAGCGGGTGACTATAACGCCAAGCACACCCATTGGGGATCTCGACTTGTGTCGCCAAAGGGTAAGCAATTGTACAATGCGCTTACGAAGCCAGAAAACAAGCTAGACTATGTATCCCCGGGTAAGCCTACATACTGGCCAGCAGACCCAAGAAAAATCCCAGACC
The DNA here is from genome assembly GCF_000001215.4 of Drosophila melanogaster. Taxonomy (NCBI): domain Eukaryota; kingdom Metazoa; phylum Arthropoda; class Insecta; order Diptera; family Drosophilidae; genus Drosophila; species Drosophila melanogaster. The sequence goes on along the minus strand of NT_033779.5, from coordinate 18,635,921 downwards.
TGATCGATTTTGCAATTACTAAACATGTCCCCCGCAACATGGTCACCGCCGAAGCACTAGCAGATTTATCATCAGATCACTCACCTGTTTTTCTAAATATGCTAACTCGCCCCCACATCGTCGACCCACCGTATAGACTCACAAATTTTAGAACAAACTGGCCAAGGTATCAAAAGTATGTCTGTTCACACATAGAACTAACGACGGCATTATCTACAAAGGAGGATATAGACAAGTCAACGGAAACTCTTGAAAACATTTTAGTTTCGGCTGCAAAGGCTTCAACCCCGCCAGTGACGTATGCAAAACCAAACTACATCAAAACTAATCGCGAAATCGAGCGGCTGGTATTAGATAAACGACGCCTACGAAGGGATTGGCAGTCTAATAGATCACCAATTACTAAGCACATGCTTAAGATAGCCACACGCAGGCTTACCAATGCTCTCAAACAAGAGGAAAAAAACAGCCAACGTTCATATATCGAGCAACTCTCTCCCACCAGCACTAAGTACCCTCTTTGGAGAGCTCACAGAAACCTAAAGACTCCAATAGCGCCAATTATGCCACTCCGAAGTCCCTCTGGCACCTGGTTTCGAAGTGATGAAGAAAGAGCCAGTGCTTTCGCTGACCATTTACAAAATGTATTCCGACCAAATCCCTCTACCAACACATTTATTCTCCCTCCTTTAATAGCAGCCAATCTAGATCCTCAAGAACCCTTTGAATTCCGACCATGTGAACTAGCAAAGGTTATCAAAGAGCAACTGAACCCAAGAAAATCGCCTGGCTACGACCTAATAACTCCAAGAATGCTCATTGAACTCCCAAAGTGTGCTATTCTTCACATCTGCCTGTTGTTCAACGCAATCGCCAAGCTTGGATACTTCCCTCAAAAATGGAAAAAGTCGACCATAGTAATGATTCCAAAGCCAGGAAAAGATAAAACGCAGCCATCATCATATAGACCGATAAGCTTACTAACATGTCTTTCAAAGCTGTTTGAAAAAATGCTACTCCTTCGGATTAGCCCTCATCTTAGAATAAACAACACACTTCCAACACATCAATTTGGCTTTAGAGAAAAACATGGAACCATCGAACAGGTCAACCGAATCACGTCAGAAATTCGTACTGCTTTTGAACATCGAGAATACTGCACAGCCATTTTTCTAGACGTCGCGCAGGCATTTGACAGAGTGTGGCTCGATGGACTTTTGTTTAAAATAATCAAGCTGTTGCCCCAAAACACACATAAGCTACTGAAGTCATACCTATATAACAGAGTGTTTGCAATAAGATGCGATACAAGCACTTCACGCGATTGCGCAATCGAAGCTGGAGTGCCGCAAGGCAGTGTACTGGGTCCAATCTTATACACCCTGTATACGGCGGATTTCCCCATAGACTACAATCTAACAACCTCCACGTTCGCTGATGATACCGCGATACTCAGTCGCTCGAAATGCCCAATAAAAGCCACGGCACTCCTATCCCGACACTTAACATCTGTAGAACGATGGCTTGCCGACTGGAGAATTTCAATAAATGTTCAAAAATGCAAGCAGGTTACCTTTACCTTAAACAAACAAACATGCCCACCACTGGTCTTGAATAACATATGCATTCCACAAGCCGACGAGGTAACATATCTGGGAGTTCATCTGGACAGGCGGCTCACTTGGCGCAAACATATAGAAGCCAAATCGAAACATCTTAAACTTAAAGCAAGGAACCTCCACTGGCTCATAAATGCTCGCTCTCCACTTAGTCTGGAGTTCAAAGCTCTTCTATACAACTCCGTCTTAAAACCTATCTGGACTTATGGCTCCGAGCTGTGGGGCAACGCATCCAGAAGTAACATAGACATTATTCAGCGAGCACAGTCAAGAATTCTGAGAATTATCACTGGAGCGCCGTGGTACCTTCGAAACGAAAACATACACAGAGACCTAAAAATCAAATTAGTAATCGAAGTAATAGCTGAGAAAAAAACGAAGTATAACGAAAAGCTGACCACCCATACAAATCCCCTCGCAAGAAAACTAATCCGAGTATGCAGTCAAAGCCGGCTGCACCGCAACGACCTCCCAGCCCAGCAATAAACTTATTAGGGCATTAATGAAAAAAAAAAACTATCACTAAGTGAAAGTTAATTAAGTTAGATTAAGATTTGAACACTTATTGTTAGTCTCTTAACACAAAGGGAAGATTCAATAAATAATAAAAATTAAAAAAAAAAAAAAAAAAAAAACAAATTGGCTTGGTTACTTTAAATTCAAAAAAAAAAAAAAAAATACACGCTGATATCTACTATTTCTATCCTATTTTATTTAAAGCGCAATAAATCGACAAAGAGTTTAAATTTCAGAAATTCCTGTGGTGTTCGAATAGGCACGCGTCTCATAATTCAATTTTAGGCCTGTCTGACTGCCATATTAAGCTTGAATAAATTGGGTTTCGCAAAAAAAAACAGACGCACATCTATACGATGTTTGGATTTGCTGAATTGTTGGTTTTTGTTTATAATTTTGAGCAAACAGAAATTCTGAATAAATACCATGTTTAAATAATAACCCTTCTATGATTACAATGCCGCTGGCTAAAAGCGACCACCCAAAATAAATACATTGGAGCTCCATAAATCAAAGATTAAACGCTTAATTAATCTTGCTCATTCCCAAAGCGTGAAATTTAATAAATGATGGGCGAAATAAAAGTTCGTAAAGCGTAAAATAAATAAATTAAATGCCAGAGAATAACAAAAGGAAGTTTACTGCAATTTGGCTGTATGATATCATGCCACAGAATAGAAAGAGGAAAATCAACAAAGTCATAAATACTTAGGTAAACAAAAATAGCGGAATACGAAATAATTAACTACTGTATGCAACTTAATGAGAAACAAAAGGAACGTCATCATGATCATCATGACTATTTTTAATTCCCATATCAATGCAAGATTTTGTTTCCCACCATCAAGAAGCTAAGTTGTTCAGCTGGAGGTCACATGTGTGCGCGATCAAGTTCCAAAGAACCATACTGAAATCTCCTGTAGAGGGGCTTCTCCGCCAATCCATACAAATTGGCAATAAACTTGACTCAACTCAACTCATTTACAGCTATTTGCTACTTATTATTGTATAGCTACAGATGGATAATAAACTATAGGTATATCTCGGATACAGTTGAATAACTACTAACAACGAGTGTATCTACCATCTTTCAGTTGAATAAGTACATTGGGATTGACACGCCAAAGCTGTTGCATAAAGCAAATTTTTGCAATATACGTGCATTACGAGAGAACTGAGAATTGCATGTGCAATCAGTGGAAAGTAGCGTAAAAAATGAAAATATTGACAAGGAATAAGCAGTGTAAAGTGTCTGAAGGTGAAATTTAATGGCAATGACAATATCAGCTCAATAGGAACTCGGAAATCTAAACAGCAGGGACGTTTTTATAGATTTATTAATTTACAAGTAGAATAACCCCAGCTATAATATAGTAACTGTATTTAGTGTCTCATAAAGATTATATACTTAGAACTGCATACAGGTATATGTTATATACTGATTTGCTGATTTTTCATGAACAATCCCTCACTTCCTTTAAAATTTTCGCACAATTTTCATATCAGACTACTAGACCATCATAAATCAGTCTGTCTCCCTTTCTGGTTGAAAGAAACTCTGCCACTCAATATGCAATTTAAAAATTCTCAGAATTTCTGACCGCCAGGTAGAAGTCAAAACCAAAAGTGTTTAGCAGCAAAAACCGCCACAAACTCAAAACAAAAAGCTACAAAAAAAAACTTTGGAGCATCGTAAATTATTTCGGAGACTCGACTCAAACTACAATTAGAACTCCCACAGAGCGGGATGGGGCTATTACCAGATGAGGGGCGAGAGCGGGATGGAGCCACACTCATTTGAGGATTTTTAACGAGTTTCCAACTCGTTGCCGGCTAATTATTATTAGAGCCGTAAATGGAATTTAAGATCATGTGACTTGAAATCGCAACGATAATGAAAATGAGTCGCACATAAAATTACGCAATAAAACGTCAGCTTTCAAGTTTAAATGGCCCGAAGGCGGAATTGGGTTAAGAACTACATGTCAACTGTATTTTATTTGGGAACTTACGTTTCCGGTCGATGAAAAAATCGAAGAAGGAACTGCAAAGAGAAGAAGCAAAAATATAAATATTAATCAAAATTTGCTTGGCGAATTCTCCAAGAATAGGCATTCAAATCAACTGCGACTGAAAACATTTATCTTAGAGAAATTGCGCACTGTGCGAAGAATCAGCGGAAGCGAAAACAGTTCTCCAATGCGAAATCAACTCAATTACTTGGCATATTTGTTTCAGATCACAAACTCAAATCAAATGACGACATTCGCTCTAGACAAGTTCAAGGTGATGCCGTCTGACTCGTTCTCCTTATTCCATTCAATTTCAATTAAATTCACGGAAAATTTAAAAGTTCACTGCGAGCAAAATTGAATCGCTCGCGCTCCAATGGGCTGACCTACCGCAGTCGAAATCTCCCCAGTCCATCGCATTGCAATCTTCTCGCCGGGTATTAAATTTCCAACTCATTAAAATTTGCACACTGTCTGGCTGGAGTGGCAGTGGCAGTGGCAGTGGACCGACCGACAGACTATACACGGTTAAGGGTTGTCCGTCCGGGACTTCATGTCCCAGCTACAGCTCCTCCATTCCCATCCGCATCCCAGCTCCTGCGCTTTTCCCAGCTGAAGGGGCACATAACTGGGATGAAGCCTTTTCATTTATAAATGAAGTGCATAAAAATGCCTTCAGCCGATGTGAGAAACGTGAAGAAGTCCCGAGCATTCGGGAGCATTGCTCTGCATTAACCCCCACCAATAACTCATGTCTGAGCTTAATCAGAACCTTTTGACTTATCAATTAGGAATTCTAGAGTGATTCACTTGCCTCGCTAATTGATATCAATTGTTTGGGTTCCGGAAGGTCGGTCGGCCGGCAACGGAAGTGGGAATTATTTACAGAATCTTATCTTATCCGCTCGCAATCCGCGTCATATACATTATATACATATTGTAATTATGGTGGGACAAAAATATCGACTGGTTGCGTCAGTTCGGTCAACCCACGCGGCGTAAACAATAAACAATGAGTCGAATTTGGCAAAAACAAAATACAAATTGCGCCAAATTGAGTGAGAGATGCTCACTCGAAAAACTCATAATTGGAGGGGTTCCTACAAAAGGTCAGCCCGACAATTGGAGAACCACTCGAACAAAACAACTGAACGGAACAAAAACAAACTGGCGAAAAATACTTATATATATAAAAGCAAAAAGCTAATGACAAAGCGAAGCAATAAAAATTAGAAGTTTGTGGCAAGATTAAACGTTTTCTCAAATGCCCTAGGCTAGAAAGGGTATACTGACATAGTACAGGAAGTTCGTAATAAGGGTAGAAAAATGGCCGGATATTATTCATAACTTAGTTGGCCAACTAGAGCAGGAAGACTGAGTAAATTAAATGAAATTATTATTTGCTTAAGAAATGTTCAACTAAATATTTAATCAAAATATTATAATAATTCGGTAGATTTGACCTTTAGCAAATAATTTAAAAAGTCGATAAATTAAACAGCCGGAAATTATTTATTTAAATTTAAATTTATTATAAGTAAGGTATCTGCTTATTCCCTAATAACTCTATGATAGTAGCTTCGCTTTTCTTGAGTCAGCTTTTCTCATGTTTTCCAAGCATTTTACTTCCTTTTCAACCACGACGACGACAAGCCCTTTTTTCGCTGTTGTGCGTTGTTTGGCTTGTTCTTCTGGGGCGTTTGTTTTGGGTGGGAAGCATTTAACTTGGCTAAAAGCGGCATTAGTGCGATGTATGGGGCGTGTTCCGCCCGAAGGGAAGGCAGCCAATTAATTTTTTAATGGCTTAGACGAAATGACTGACTTTGGGGTTATTACAAAAAGAAAACGACAAAAGAGCGACAGAAAAGTTTTTCTTTTTCAGTTGGAAATTGTCAATTAGTAAAGTGCCTGCCAGGAATTGGCAATTTTTAAACTCCTTCAGGACACGCCCTCGCCGCCCCATTTTGTTTCTTTTTCCTTTTTTTTTTTATTAGAATCTAAGTTACTTGTGCCCAGCATTTTTATGATGTTTAATCTAATTTCTATTTTACGATCTGGGCTTTTTTTTACGGTCGTTTGCCTAACGACCTGAGCGCTGAAATAAGTTAACCGCAAAAAGATTTTGCCACTGGCTTGGTCAGGCATTTTTTTTTAGATTGTTGAGGTACATTTTTTATTTATTTAAGAGCGGTGGTCCAGGGCTTCGGACCACAGCAATTTGTTTTGATTGAATGAAATATCAAAAACGTGACCTGGCCGTGCACTTTGAGCAATCCAGCAAACCGAAAAGAAGCAAATATATAATTCAGCGAAAGAGAGAGAGGTATAGAGCGGTCGAAAGAGATGGATGGAGGGCCATGCTCACCGCCTAAATGAAATGCATGCAAATTGAGCGTGAACAACCGCTAAACCGCTCTAACCCGCAAGCACGTGCGGGTGATTGAGCTGGCGGAGAGAAAGAGGGAGAGAGAGAGAGAGAGAGAGAGAGAGGGGGGGGGCTGCAGGGCGACCGAAAGAGGGGGAATGATTGTAAGAAAGTGATGGCGGGGGGCAGAGATAATTCTATCTAGCTTGGCGAGACTGATGTTCATTGCCCGATAAGTGTTCAATGATTAGTAATCTCAATATATTTCGCCAGCATCTCGATAACTCACTTCTTGCCAACTCTTTCTGCATGTCCTCCCTTCACTCCTAATCGTGTTCAAGTGGCCAGTTAATCCTGGCAGCTTCCTGTGCCAAGGAGTTAAGACCCATGTGTGCGTAAGAGTGTTTTTAGTAGCTGGTTTGAATACTTCATCAGATTCATGATTCTTTTACATGCATTGCACTTCCGTGAGTGCTTCTACTTTGCAACGAGGGCTGTTCGAGGAGTTGCAATGAAGACTGAATTGATTGGTTAAAGACAAATCGTTCATTATTTTTTTTACTAATAATAATATAAACCCTATAACCGTTGAGGTTAATAAATAAAGCTTTTACTTTCTTGCTATGTCCCATTTAAATAACAGATTCGATCACCTAATCCAATCTGTTTTTATCTCACCATGACTTTAGCGCTCAACAATCCGTCGTGCTTATCGACGATAATCTACATCCTTTGCTTGTTCACTGAAAATTTATTCATCTGCAGCGATGATAACTTCATTGAACCGCCCACGCCGCTGGTTCCCTCGTTTTTGCTAAGCTCTGTTGGAACGCTTTGGCCAACGCCATAACTTTGGCCCAACACCCGCTACAGAGCCACATCTACTCTTTTCGCCATCCAAGACCCCCTTTTTAGGTCTGACCCATCTGTGTTGGCCACATTGTTTGGTTCTCCATCGCCATTTTTTTATGTTTTTATATGCACAGAACAAATTAAGCGGAAATGTAACCTTTTTCAACTAAACTATACAATTTAAGTTGAACTGGAGTTCTGTGAAAAAAAGAAGCTTTTTTATATACTCTATGTCTTACAATAATTTAAATCTAAGTTCAACATTTTGTTTCAGCACCTAACACTTTTAAATGCCTTTTTATTAAATACTCGTTTAGGGGCCAGTGCATTTTGCTCTGTGTACATCTCCTGCGGGTCTCAGCTGCGGTCACACACAACAGCGAACGAAATCTTTACCGCTGCCACAATTGGCAGTCAGTTGGAAGTCCGGGAGCGGTTCCAAAAGGGGTGCGGGGAGTCGCGGTTTTGCAACTCGGAGGACCAGAGGAGCGGACAGCCGGAGAACCGGAGGCGGAGCAGCTGGAGGAGGCCACTTGGTCGCGACCACAGAAGTGACTTAACTCGTTTTAAGCCTTCTCATATGCTCGTCGTTTTTGTCTTTCTCAGTTGCCTGCATCTATTTCATTTCAAACTCCACTAGACATGCCACAACGATGACACTTGACTGAATATTTATGGCCACAAATGGAGCGAAAATAAAATCGCCAAGTCACGGGGCCAGAGACAGAAAAAAAAAATATAACAGTGGAGCAGAAAAAAAGCGGACACACATGGCGATGATTTTTAGATGCGGATGGGCTGCTGCTCCATGTCCGTGGAGGCCATGCCCTTTTTTGGGGCGGGCTGTAACCGTTAGTCCGGCCGACTAGAGCGGCTACCAAAGTCTTATAAGACCACGTCTGCATCCGACTCTAAATCGGGATCTGCGTTCGGTTTCCAATTCCAATTCTTACACAGAACAAAATGTGCCTTAGAATTCGCTTTTTTTAACAATAAGTGTTATTGTGTCAGAATTAATCCTATATTTTTCAAAGGCTGATCTAATCTCAATGTATATATAATCCTTTAGCTTGAAAAAATATTGCCTGCCTTACTCCAAGCTCAAAATATATACTTGAAAAATGTATTTTCTGTGCCCAAAATTGCCACGTTTAGTGATTTTTCGAGCCCTTTTTGGCGATCTCTATATTTATCTTCACTTATATGGCACATGAAAGTCTGCTCTCATTGAGTCTCAAATATTTGCGCTTATACAAATATGTTGCTTTTGTTTTATCAGCTTGTTTATTCAGTGATTATAGGTTTTTGTTTTTCCCATATATATTTTTTTGTACGAGCTGAGTCGACAAAAGCGGGTTCGACTACGGTGTTTGGTTAGGTTTTCGGGTTGCTAGGAGAGAGCAGGGAGAGTACTTTAGCTTTAAGCCTATCTGAATGACCGCCATGTACTCGCTGGCAAATATGTAATGAAGCATAAGCAATTATGATAATGTCGTTTGAGTTTGTGTTCCGCTTTTGCGGCTGCTTCGCGGCTTATCAGCAGTTGGGTGGTGGGGCGGTGCACAAGACACTGGCAGTTTCGAAAATGTTGACAGAATTGTAAAAACCCGAAAAATGCGAGAGGAAAAGAATGCTGGCTGATTAAATCAGAAAAATAAATATGTTAAGGTCACCAGGGTTTTCGATTTTAGTTTAGCAAAATTCCAGCATTAAATATATCAATATTTAAATGGAAATAGTCGTCTTATTTATGAAATATTATTTAGTTAATATTAGCATGACCTACAATCTGTATTGTGATTGCAAAACTACAACAGCAACACTGTTCTCTAAATGAATAGAAGTTCTCTGAAATTCAAAATAACTCTCATCTCCCATCGAAAGCAAAATAGAAACGAAAACATTAAGGAATACATAACGAAAAGTGTCTACGACTGACTTGAACAAATGGCTCTTTCATTTATCAATTTTATTCATACTTCTCTGGAAATTTGTGTTCATTGGACATTTTCTCATGAATGTCACGTTCACAGTTGAAATGCACAAATTTTTGTTGATATTTACGTTTATTTTTTATTTGCATTTCATATAATTTTTTTTTTTTATTTTGGTTGTGACGCTTTCGAAGTATTGAGTTGTGAGTTCCCTGCCCCAGGTCGAAGCAATTTGAGCCAAAGTTTTGCCAGGTGCCACGGAAAAGTTGTGGTAGTTTCGAACAGCCCGCAGACCCGCTAGCAATTTATGCAAATCAAAATGGATCTAACCGAAGCAATAACTCCATCGAATGGCTCAACCGCTCGAGAGAAAGAGACCCGACCCGAGGCGAGGCTAAATTAAAACTCTCGCTTTGTGGCACTTTGCACCCATTGAACCTCAAAGATAGTTTGACACTCGACACCGAACACCGAGCACGGAGCACGGAGCAGCGAGTGGCAGGAACGTTTATCTAAAGTTCAACAACTTATGCAAATAATGCCGGGAGACGCATCGGATTGAGTGTGTGCCTGGGATGAGTGTGCTTCAATCAATGCCAATGCCTCGTGTGGAAGCACTTTTATGTGCAGGAATTTCATCCCATCCCATCCATCGTGATTGCCAACCGCAATTGTAATTCTCAATGAGCTATCTTCAATCATTTCTCGTCTTTCATGTCTGTTCCTTCACCGCTTGGTTTTCTCTTGATGATTAATATTTTTCCACACATGCGTCCATTTTTCTAATGCGATTACTCACCACTTGGTCAGTATACAATGTTTTCTTAGGTCTAACCTGCAAGGTAAATCAGCTTAGGTCTCTAGCATACGTGTCAAAGGTTAACCCATCACTTGGAGACTCGAAAATGATGGTTGAGATCTCCATTTGTTTGTCACTTGAGATTGTTAGCCAAGTAAATATTGAGCTATCAGTCCGTGCCAGTTGGTGGCAATTTGTTAAAGATTCGGGGTAGTGGAAATATATCACACTTTGGAAAACACATGTTGGGAGTTGATAAAGCAAACAACGATAAAACACACACGACTCTCTTTAGTTTGTGGTGCGAAATGTCAGAAAACCTCTTTTGATTTTTTTGAATTCCCCAATTCCCAGGGTAAATATTTTGAACCTACCAAAAGATGATAACATGTAGACCCGGTTTTCAAGCGAACTGCTTTATCATACACTGGTGTTTCCTCAATAAGAAATTTGAAAATTAAAAACCAAAATTACAAACTCCCCGCATCTGCGTAAATGGCGTAAAGAGCACGTTCACTCGCCGAACCGATAAAAACACGAATTGCACTGACAATTAGCAAATGTTCACATTAACCTCATAAAGCCTAGTTATAAATGGGATAACACTTGTCTAAATACAGCCGAACAAGCAAAATAATTAAACTATAAATAAACAACAGAAACAGACGTCAACGAGTGCGATTGTGGTTATAATTTACGCTGAATTACTTCCAGGGTACAATAAAAGTATCAAGAAAACCCCACATTGGCAATTAGAATAAAGTGGGGAAAATTCTGAATAGCTCTGTAATTAATAAACATTTAATTGCATTCACTCGAAAAAATGAAAGTTTTAGCCAGAAAAATGTATTATAGTTTAGACCTTAAAATATTTTATAAAATGTGCGATTGTTTAGAATAAGTTTATCTATTTATTTTCCCTAGCACAAACCTCTTTTAAAAGTGATTTTCTTAAAGTTGCATGAAAGTAGAACACCAAGACTTTGTTTCGATCGCAACCGGTTCACATAGATGTGGTTACATGGATCGAACTTGACCTTTTCCCACCGCATCTGGCTGCAGTGGATGCACATTGGCCGCTTATGTCACCATCGAGCATCATTAGCATAGTCGTTGAAACAATGCCGGTTGCTAAGTAGCTGATGGTAAGCCGCTTACCCCTGACATGCTGCTCCCCTTGCCTTGCAACTTGGCTGCAAGTGGCTTCGATTCTCGCCACTCGCGGTCTCGTGCCACATTTCGACCCAATTTCCTTTGGGGCACGTTTCTGGGTTGCGCAACCCGCGACTTTTCCCCCTCTCCCCTCGCGCCGCTCCGCATTCTATTACAACTACTAATTGGATTAATAATGACAGACAAACAATGGGGCAGCAGCGCCATGTGCGAGAAATGCTCAATGGCCAGTGGGATTATGTAAGGCCCATTGGGTCGCCTTCTATGGCCAACGGAGAGAAAGAGCTGTCAAAATCTAGTCTTTGTTAGCTGCTGGCCAGAAATTAAACATGGCAAGACAAGACAAGAAGACAAGCCATTTGGCTGCTCAACTGATCAACTTTCGATAGGGTCTTTGGCCTAATAGGCAGTTCTCTGAATAGACATTGATGGAATGAAGAGTGGGATAGATTTCGATGTGGAATGATATCTAGATAGAAATCGAGTGTATTAAATAAAACTTAAAACTTTTACAAATATGTAGCTACAATATTTGAACACCAACTTAATTCAGTCGCAATAGTTCAAATTGCTCTCTTCGCAGAAGCACAAGCCCAACTTCACTAAATTTCTTTTAGACAAGGTTTTAACCTCTCTCTTGTTAAGTGGATTTCCTCAGAAAGCTTATAAATTAATCTCTCCCCTCCGCCAGAAAGACAATTTGCCACATCCATTGCTCTTAGCGTCGCAGAACCCGACCCCCCAAAAGCCCCACGCTTGCCCCTTCAAGTCTTGTGGCACACAGCTGGCGGCAAGCTCACTTTGTCGTAAATAAAATGCATCCTCCGAAACTAAGTTCACTTGCCAACACTTTCGCCAGGAGAAAAGGGGGCCACTGCAGATTGGACGAATTTTTCTTCATAATTAGCCGAAGCGCCTAAAAGCAGGCTAAAGTGGCAGGACCGAGTGAAAGTCGCTCTTTGTCTCCTAATGAGCAAAGACAGAGAATGAGAATGCGAATCAGTGTGAGCCCTCGAGGGCCAACTGGGATGAGACTATGAGCAAAATGCCATTCCATTATGCTGGGCCATTTTTTATACAATATATAAACTGCATATATTGTTAGGGGTCTCTTGGAGGGGCTGACCCAATTCGAGGGGACAAAAAACCGCGCCCCAAAAACTAAGCATAATGAATGGCAGTCCTCTAGGTCTCTATCCCCCATCTCTCTCGGCAGTCATCGTGCCCTCTCTTTCCGCTCTGCACGTGCTGCCAAATATATTATTTTGAAATGACTCTGCCTCACCATGTGGGCTCGTCTTTGTGTCTTGCTGATTCAAGGGTGTTTTTTTGGTTTGGTTTAAAAAATTTGGGTCAACGGTGCGTATGATAATTCCTGCATTTGGCTGTGTAAGCCGCAGGCATAACAAAACCAGCAACAACAAGTTTGATTGAAATATGCACGAACAAGCAGCGGAAAGTGCTACATAGAAATGTACAAGTGGGAATCGGTTGAAAGCAACCCTGAAAGTGTTCCAAATTCCAAACACCCTTGCGCGGCTTAAAAATATATATTATATATATTATATACTATGATTTTGTCGATTTAAGCGATTAAAATCTCCGAACAATCTCAAAATTTCGAGTAAGTATGCTGATTAGGCAACCAATTTTTGCTACTTCCCGATTTCGCTGGCCGGAAGTGGCCCCTTATTGTGTCACCAACCACAATGACAAACTAAAATTCCCGCTTGATCGTAAGGATATGAATAGGGAAGCCGACAGTGCGGTACATGCAGCATGTTGACAACGCCATCAGCGAATCCTGACAGGATAACAAAAGCATACCTAAAGCAACTACAACGAGCAGTACAACCACCACTGTGACGTGTGACATGCACGTGCGTCAAATTCATCATACGCCCTGGTGGCACACCCCACAACACACCACAACAACCACCGAGCGAAAGAGACGGCATGAAATGGTACTATGAGGTCCACCTTCGGGCAATTATACAATTTGTATCCGTATGCTTATGTTAATTCGGCAAAGTGTTATGCCAGAAAACAAGATAAAAGTCGAAGTGCATGCGCATGAAACTTCAACATTACCGTTCTTTATTTTTTATATCTTGCAGATACTTTAGCTCGCTGCAACTTTCGACTCTTTCAATTTGTTCTCCACAAAGTTTTCAAAACTTTTCCCAGATACAAACTCACACACAAACAATTTGGCACGTGTTGACACCCAGTCATCTTCCAACCCCCCACCCCTTGCCTATTTTATCTATGCATCCTAATCTTCCCCTTCGTTTTATCATACAGTTTTCCAAGGATTTTAAGCGATTTTTAATTAAAATTATGGTACGACCAGCTGACGCCTCAACTAACTCGAGCCAAACAAACAAGAATGGAAAATTAAAAGTGGAGAAGAAAAAGGTTTCATAAGAAGCAAAACACCGTAAGACGATTTTTTATGAGCACAAGAACCCGCTCGATGACATCAAAATGATAAAAGTCGAACAGCAACAAAGGCAGCGGAAAGAACAGAACATCGAGGAACTGACTCAGCGAAGAGAGTCAACAACAACTGACTGCCTCAACAAATTGCAAAATAAAATAAAGGTTTGGGGCAAAGATATATAGAAATACGTATGAACACTGAGAACAACAGGGCTGCAGTTAGACCTTTAAATCAAATCGAAGCCAAACTTTAAATGATAACAATTTAATTAATTATCTTAAGGCGACTAAGAAGGAAAAATGGTTTAAATTTTCAAACCATTTATAAATTAAAATATTCATTCAAGTGAATTTATTGCATAATTCTTGATTTTCTCCTGTGTAGATATTGTTGATAAGTCCTATAAATAAATGCAAGCTTCAAATCGTTAGAGCCAACCTGTCGAATCCATTGATGAGCTCATAACTTGCTGGAAAAAATAAATATGAGGGAATCGAAACTAATCGACAGCGATTTCTTTGTATTGCTCGAAATTAAATACGAGGAACCCAAGGGTATTGGCATTCGGAGAGGTTGGTGCTAGTGTTTGGTATTAAGATAAGTTATCTAAAGTAAACACAAAACCCCCATACCCCCCTTCATTGATATTGATACGCATAGGAATTGAATTACATTTCCAAGTCAATGTATTTCTTTTCTTCGGTTCTAACTGTGCTCCATTTGAGTTTTCGCTGATAAAGCAATCGTCTTGCGGTTACTAGTAGTCTGGCTGGTAGTTATGAAGTACTGTTTAGTAATCGTTTTTGGGGTCAGTAATTTGGTAATTGAAAATCACACAAAGCATATATACCGAGCAAATTGGGTCAGCATAATAACAATCATGCGGTGGCAAAGGAAAAGAACAAAAAGCGTTAGAACTGTTTATTGGAATGCCAAAGAATGACAAAGCGAAGCAGATATGATGGAGCAGAACGACGGTGAAGATATAACAATCAAAGCTACAGACAATACAAAAACTTTTCTTAGAAATTGGCTATTAGCAAGTTCCAGACCAGACCAAAATGGCTAAAAATTGCTCTTTCCAACAAATGGAACTTAAGATCGTATTTTGATAAGATTTGCATATCTTTTGCGGTTATAGTTTTTAGTTTAACGAACTTGGTCTAGTTTTATCGCAATCCAGATCGTGGTTTTAAAAGGAGTTTACCATAATCTTAAACAGAACTGGTATATTGAGCACAAAATTGAATTGCAGTCGATGGTAGAGTTAAAGCTGTATATAAGTAAATTCATTTTCTGTTGTGCAAACATAATATGTGTCGCATTTATGCTGTCAATATGATTGAATGCTCATAATATTCATAGATTACGTGTTTACATTTTGTGCTAAACATTTGAAACATACTCCCATTTTTGGTTTTAATGATTCTACTTAATTATTGCCAAATATTATTAGTGTGGCTCAAAATCTAGAATATCTAATTTCTACAATGGAGTTAAGAGGATGTTTTATAAATTTGCAAGGTGCATTAATCATTAATTGGCATCTGAGGAAATGGTTGGCGCTTTTCCGCCTCATAAAATAATCAATCTCATTGATAACTTGAAGGCTTTCTGCCTCTGTGGCGTTGATGGCGTCTTGATAACTTCATCACCTCCAGCATAATTCATTTCACTTTGCGTTTTCACAGCCTTTGCCATGTAAATGATATTTTCGGTGTGTAAGCTGTGATAAATGATACAACGACTGGCCGGGAGGGAGATGTTTCTACAGCCGGAGATGTTTACCAAAGCTATCTTTGAGTGGCTGGGTGTGGAGTTGTTTTTTTGTATTTTCATTTTGAATTGGCTTGGGAAAGTTGTGTGTGTGTGTGTGTGTTTTCCCCTTGTGATCCCCTCGGGATTATGCTGATGAGGAATAGAGACCCGGGTCAGCCGAAAAGGTTAACGAAAGAAGTTTGCCCGGCAATCAAGCGTTGTGTGTTATTTTCTGTTTGCCAAACTTTCCATGGGCTAGCCGATGTGGATCTGAATTGGCATTTAATAAACTGTCATTATTACTTGACTCTTTTGAAAAGGGGTGCTTTGACACTTGGAGACACAATAAAAAGACAAATATAAAGAATAACCGAACAGCCAAAGAGTTTGCGACAGCAGTCAGTGTATGAAAACATTTGCTTGCTAGACAGTAAAAATCATGTGCAATTTGTCATTGATAGGCGACACTGAAATCGGATTCCTCAGCCCCCCAAAAGCTAGCCATTTTTGTTTATTTATTCGGGTCTGGGGCTAAACTTCTGCGGAACTCGTTTGTCGGCTGGGGACAGCTGAGTTGGCCATAAAGGCAAGGGAATCCGGAGGGCAGCAAGTTCTCAATCTCAGCCCGAAAATCAATTTCTGTATCTTCTGTTTTAACACTTCAGCGAACATGGGAGCCTTGGCGCTCCGCTTAAAGGAATCTAAAACTAATTTAAATAAAAACCAATCTGGCATAATTCGTTGCCTCTGTGGGTAAACGACAAACTTTCAACCGTAGGACGATTTTCATTTTTATGGTGACCCTCCAACCACGTTTTCGCTTTCGCTGAACTTGAAGAAGATTAGAGGAGGAGTGGGAGGAACAGGAGGAGCAGCAGCAGCAGCCATGTGGCTCTGCATGCTGATGACTATCAAAAAAATCGAAAAGGAGAGTCCTTAAGCCCCGACACCCATCAACGGAGCCCAGAAAACAAAGCACAACACACATAAAAATGTGTAGGCACAGAGATAAGCAAACATTTTCGTTGCCTTTCCTTTATTTTCCATTTTCACACACACAATGAAAAGCGAAAGTGGAAATGCGCGCTGGTGTCTCTGCTTTCAGGCCTTGGCTGCGAAATGTCCAAAGCACGTTGTTGGGCACAATAGAATCGCTTATATAGGTCGAAGTCGCCAGTCGCGCTAGTTATAAGGCCAAGAAGAACCATAGACTATGGACCATAAAAAATTACAATAAACAGCAATAGCAGCCGCCGCAAATACAAATGAAAATGGCAGAAAGAACTCGAGGAATTTATATTGGCCGCAAATAAATGGTTATGCTGGACAGTGGACAATATACAAATGAAACGGACTGTCGTCCACAGTAACTGCTCCTCGTAGATCTAACAGCTACATTCTGTCTAACATCTATCTGTCTGTCCTTTTCTCACTCCCTCTCGTTGTGTCGGGAAATTAATTTGCGGTTTTCCATGGTATACGTATTTCCATTCACTGAATGGAAATTAATTAGCCACGCAGGGCTGTCGAATGCTGCATGTGGTTGGATGGCTAATAACCTCTGACTTGGCCAAGAAATTAGATTCTCCTCGCTGCAAATGAATCTTAATATTGGCTAAAGGCTGCAATTGAGTGTGGAGAAAAAGGAAAGCGAAAATGATGCCCTTCGATATTATTGATGGAGCATGGATTTTCGGTTAATTAAACCTAAGTTTGTATGTGAAGTGTATTTATGGTGCATGGGAAATTCCCTTTGGGAATAGCTTAATGAATGGTTTTATGATCAGTAATCAGTTATATTTATTCCCAGTTATTCCGTATTGTTGTTGTTAGTACAGCGACCCGTTTTGCAGTTTGCATACAACTCTTATCTTATAAGCTGCGCACAAAATTGATAAACTGGTTGTTACTCCACTGAACTCTATAAAACCTTCGCCAATTTGCAGAAACCACAACACCCACTCCAAAGAACCAACCCCTTCGAACTTCCTCACGCCCAACATATGGCCCCAAAAGTGGGCGGTAACAGGCGTTGGGAGACCCTCGTTTTATGGGCTGATAAAAGGACTTGGCAGCAATCAAAAACCGCAAACATGTTAACCGTTAATGCCCCCAGACACCTATAAGAGTGCTCAGTCCTTTTCCGGGTCCCGTGATCCTGGCTATATATGCGCCAAATATAAATTATATTTAAACAAAATGAAAAAAAGCCCAAACCAGAAAGTTACCATCCGGTTACAGGCCGCTCTTTCTGCCAGATCTCAATAATTCAAAACAATTTCGTTTTATTGCCGGCACTTTTTTTGGGGGCTTTCATTGTTTGGCTCGCAATGGGGCGGGGCGGTATGTGGGTGGTGAAGGCGGTAAGGGCGGGGTGGGATTTGTATTCCCCTAGAACGGTTTAACCTCAACAGAAGCATATTGACCCCGGCCAAAACATGGTCAACCCTTTTTAACTCTTGCGAGGGTCGCGTGAAAGCCAACGCGTAAAACGGATGAGGAATTAATGATGTGCACAGTGAAAAAAAAGAGATTCCCTATATACATTTTGAGTTTTAATTAGGAAATATTTGAAGAAAGAAATTTACTTAGTAACTCAACAACTTAACAGGTTCGATTATCTTTCCCTTCCACTTCCTCCTTCGTTTTTAATGATTAGGCCTGTATTAAATTCGTCTGTGTGATAATATAAATGTACATATGTGGTGGAATCCCCCGCAACTTACCGTTACTCGATACGCGGGTCTGATGAAGATGAACGGGTTCGTAATCCTTTTAGCGTCGGTTTAATGAGAAATTCCTTCACAACCACTACACACACACACACTCCAGTCCAGCGGAAGGACACACACGGGCAAGCACTGTCCTTTTAATTATCCCAAAAAAGGAGTGTGTGCAAAAATATCTTTTGGCACCCGATCAAATTGTTTTTATTGCCGCACTGGTCCGGCTTTATAACCGTTAATTGCCGTTTGCTTTTGTGTTTTGTAATTCGCAATTTAATTCAATCAAAAGTCGTACAGATTCAATTGACACACAGTCACTTCAGCATTTAATTAGTGGCCAATGCTGCTGCTGTTATCGCTTATTATTAAGATACAACGTGATAAAACGGCACCAGTATACGCGCACCAAAGACGAAACAGTCGCAGTTACTTTACGTCCGCACGCCAGAAGATTCAAAAGCCGAATGCCGATGAATGGCTGGCAAAACAAGTGGCGAACTCCCGCTGCCGTCGCTGTTAGTTCCAGATAACAGCACGTTAACAGAGTCAGAAAATGTTAACGCTCTCTCGCTGTACCCATTAATCGTAGGAAGCTGGGGCATATATATTTCAGAAATAATATGTAACAGCATTATCTCTTGGGTACTGACATCATTAATATAAAATAAAAATAAATAAATAATACAAACGACTCGCATAATAATAATAAATCTAAAAAATGCATTGATTACTAAATATTTACATTGTACAAATTAAATAGTCTTAACAACAACGGTAAAACCAAAAACAATTTTAAAAAAACTTCATATTTCATTAATTTTTTTTACATTCTTATAAAGTTTAATACTTTCATATTTATTTCAGCCGTGCGTTCTAAAGCTTGAGGGTTTCAATTGAATAAAAACTTTAAAAATAGTTTTTTATTCTCTTTCGGATTGTTTTCCATTAATTAATTTAACTTCGGTATTTTTCGGGCAAAAACATATTTGTATCGTATGGTCCAAAGAAAGGGATGTTCGCTAAGAAAAAGGTGTTTTTAGATATTAGACCATTATCAAAAAAAACCCACATATGTTGTTTTGAACATCGTTATCACCTCTTAAAACTATAAGCATTGAAATTTGGAAATAAGTTCCGGAAAGACGGCGCCTTGTGTAAATGTAAATCTATTTGGTTAAGCCTTTTATGGGCACTTTGAAAGTGTCCCAAATTTCGCATGTTCATTAATAAATCGGCGCCATAAAATTCTCTTTAAACAGTAGCTACAAATTATTTAAATGGACGCAGGACGAACGCCGATGGTAAATCGGTTCAAAAATTGAATGTAATTAAAACCCTGGCCCATAACAAAGGGCAACTGTTTCAGCTGTAAATGTTTACGCAGGCCAAAAAGGATATGACAATAACAACCACTTGATGCACAGAGAGAAAACGTGTGTACAAAAATTATAATTGTATTGTCTGTCATATACAACAGTTTCGAATAATGCAAATTCTTAAAAATGAATGCACATATACGTACTTCCAGTTTAAACACACGAAAATATTTCTCGCAGTGCAGCGTAGTGGGTTGCGTTGTCAGGACGACCACATCGACATCGACACCGGCATTGGCCAAAGCAATTGACAAGTTTCCAGCAGGTAAGCAAGTGAAAACAGAAAAAACGACGCGGAAAACGCTGAAAAGGAAGAAAACTCTGCTCTGGAGATAGGAAACAAGGACGAGGACCCAGCACCTGCAAAAGGAGCGGAAAATTGCGGGACAAGTGTTGTGCGAATTTCGCGGAAAGCCAGGAAGTGGGCAGGAAAACGGTGAAAGGAAACTGAATAGCTCGAGAGGACTCGCAGCTGGAGAGCTATTTGAATCTGAATCTGAATCCGGGTCCTCGCAGCTGGTCCTTGGCCATGAACTTCTACGACGAGGAGATCACAATCGGCGGACCCGACTCCAAGCACCTGAGCAGTGTTCAAATGGAGCCCCGAAATGGAGGAACAGGCGGTGGCAGAGGTGGTGCTGGCGGTGGTGGACCAGGAGCAGTGGGCGGAGAAGGAGCTGTACGAAGAGCAGCCGCAGGCAGGCACCGTCGAATGGTGAGTGGTAAAGAATTTCCACGGTGACGAAATGAAAATAAGTATTAAGGAGCAATTTAAATGCGTACAATTCTTGTTCAATGAATATAATAATTTCATATATGCATATTCCTTCCATGCAACAGTTCCAAAACAACTCTACTGATGACGATGGTCTGCTGCAGGACATCATTGATCACGATGACGAGGCGGAGGACAGCGAGGATGACGATGACAGCGAGATGCAGCTGCCCCAGGGCATGACCATGGGCGTGGGAATGACGGGTCTGGTGCCCGGGCCGAACATGCAAAAGCGGCCGGGAAGCAACCGAAGTTCCAAGCAAGTACCGGATGACACCCTGAGCTCGGGCAGCGAGGAGGCCGCAATGGGTGGCAGAATGGGATCCGGAGGAGCAAGAGGCGGAGCCAAGCTACCACATCAAAAGCTAACGCTTCCCATGAGGGGAAGTGCTAGTGGAGCAGGAAGATCTAAGCGGCAGGATGATCAATCCTTTATTATGAGTGCCGACAAATGGGAGGATCTGTCCGTGCCCGGAGAACTCAAGGAACTCTTTCCCTACATCGTCAAATACACCCCGCAAACGATCGATACTCCGTTTCACCTGCAACCTTTCATCCCCGAGTTTGTGCCCGCTGTGGGTGATGTGGATGCCCTTCTGAAAGTCCAGGCTCCGCCTCTTTTGCAGCCCCAACGCCAGAAGGATCTGAACGATCACTTGGAGAAATTGGGCTTATGGTTGCTCGATGAGCCCTCTGGCGCTCAAAGTGAGCCCAGTCTGCTGAATATGAAACTTCGGTCGGTACTGAGTGGCAGCATGGGGCGAAATCCGCGTCACGCCTCCTCCGCATCACTGGTTCCCACCGCCCGATCGGGCAAGGATATAGAGAAGTGGATCACTGAGGTGGAACAAGTGCATATGACTCAGTCAATGTACGATGTCCAGCCCAGAAAGGACATAGATGCCCTCCTGGAGGATTGGCCGAGATCCTTTGGCGATGAACAAACCATTAATGCCCTTGATCAGGCCTACAGATCCTGTCTGCAGCAGAACATTTCTGTAGCGGAATACGTGGGAGTTCTTTGCGAGAGATTCGGAGTGGAAGGACCTTTGGAGTCGCAGGCGGACTACATCCATAATGTCCAGACACTCTTTGCCCTCTACTTGGCCGCCAGTCAGGCGTGGGAATAATAGATGCATATAAAACATAAATCATACAAATGATCAAGGAAATCAAAACATAATTTGTTCTTAAAATATATGTTTTAAAGTTAATAAAATATTTATTCTTATAGCTTACAATTTATTTTTAATTTCTGTTTTGTATCTACTAAAGAAGTGTAATAGAGATCCAGACACAATTACACCTGACTGCAAAGAATTTAACAATTATTGTTAAATTATATAACTTATAATGCTATTTAATCAAATATTCATCGAGCATCGTATATATTTTCTCAGTGCATCGGCTGGTAGCAGCCCCACTAATAACGCTAATGGCTTCGATTAAGTGACAGCCAGACGGCGTTTGTTTGCCCCTCACGATGGGGGGATGCCCCCATATCCTTCCCTTACTTTTCCCTTTGTGCCAGGACCTGGCCTTAAATCGTTCGGAAAACGGTCAAGCCATGGCCGTGGAGCTAAGGTGCAATAAGTCTGGTGATTGAGAGCAAATACGGTTGTTATGAACAAAATGGGTGGCCAAACAAATTCTAACCAGCATCGCATCTGTAAATGTCATAATCAGCTAGTAAACGACTATCCAATTTGTCAAGCTCTTTCCAGAAAATATTTACCCTCGAGCTTTAAGTGATTTATGAGTGAAACTCATTTTAACTTTCGCAAAACTAAGATATAGATATACTTTAAAACATAATTCGGGGATATACTTTTGGCTGTAGTAGCACCAACAAATTAATTTGTTTCACCATATTTTTCGCTCTTTTCGACTTGCCAGCGGGCAGTCGCGAATTAAATGAAAATCTCCTCGAGGCGCCAGACAAGCAAGTTGAAAGGAATTCAACTACAGATATTAAAGGCAGGGAAGAACTTGAAGTGCAATATTCAAATTGAATTGAAAACGATGAGTGTTGAAGTGAAATCGTAAATAGGTGCATATCCTGTAAGATGCACAAACTGCATGCTTTGCAGTAATAATCATTCGGCAAATAGAAAGTGATTTACAAAAGAAACAATTGTGGATCCGTTCAGCTTTGGTTCTCAACTGAATACCCCACTTAGCCGGCCTGCAGTTTCGACCATCCCACTTCAGTCCATAAACCAATCATGCACTTCATCAAACACACAACAACAGCAGAAGCAGAAGCAGAAGCAACAGCTTCGCCAGAACGCAGCAGCCGGCGATGCCTAATTAGGCCCGCTTAAGACAACACACTGACCGGGCCAAAAGCAATGGGGCCAGGTCCGATGGTCGATGGTCTGCCGGAAACAGCCTTAATTATGCGTAAGCCGTAAAGAGCCCATTAATGTCATTTTCGTTGCATGGCCAAAGGACGCTGGGCGTTGGGTGGTGGGTGGTGGGCGTTGGTACTAATGTGCTTGGTGGGCGTAGGGCGTGACAAACGCATGCTTGATCAAGCGAAACGGGACTGTACTAATCAAGCGGATTCTTATCTTCTAGATAGGGAGAACATAAAAAACAATCGGGATCTTTTATATAGTGTATATAAGGGCATAAGGATATGCTAGATTCGTTGAAAAGTAGGTAACTGGCATAAGAAATAACAAAAGAAAAAGTCATTCCCGACAGTATTAAGCATATATATGTAATCAGGATCAGTGGACGAGTCGATTAAAACGTGTCCTTCTGTTCGTCCGTATAAGCGCTGTGATCTCGGGAACTTAAAAGTTAGGAAGCTAAGATGGAGCAATCAGATTCTAGACATGTAGACGCATCACAGTTTGTTTCAGAAGAATGCCACGCCCACTCTAACGCCCACCAAGAGCTCAAAACTTTTAAAAAGTGTTTTGATATTTGCTTGCAATTTCTAAAAATGTGACAAGAAAATGTTGAATACACCTGAGAAGAGGGTATATAATATGCGAAGACCATAGCCTTGTCTCTGTTCCATATTAATTAAAAATGCTTATTTATGACATTTTAACAATAAAAAATTATTTTAAATTATGTTAATGCTGACATCTTCGGCATTTTAAAACGGCAATGTTAATAAATAAATAAGTGCTTAATAATAATATGTTTTGTAGTGCTTCAGAAAAGATCAATTAAGAATACAAATTAATTTTATTTTTTGTTTTCCCAATTCAAATTATTGACAAATTTGAACCGAGCACAGTGCGATTTTTTGGTATTTTCAAAATGTAAGCTTCTCATATATATGGTATAAACCAAAAAGTGCGAAACGGTAACACACAAACAACACATTATTTTGTTGATTGTTTTTAACTTGCAATTTGTGCTGTTTTACTGAGTAAATGAATCGGCCCAGTAACTGGGATGATCCCCAGGGACCATGCCGCTACTGTGAATCGCCGGTGGAGGACGACAACTACCTGGAGTGCCAGGAATGCAGGCGGATGGTTCACATCAAATGCCTGCCGCATGCTTGCACGCCCGGAGATCTTTTAGGCGACGTTTTCTTCGAGTTCACGTGCGTCAAGTGTGTGCTGGATAAAGCTAAGGAATCGGTCATACCCTCAGATCTAGAACCCATTAAGGAAGTGATCGTGCGCCAAAGGATACCTTGGCTGCTGGTGCTCACCCTAACGCTCTACAATCTGTCCATCAAACAAAAGGGCTTGGGACACCATGGATTCTTCCATTGGCGCACGCACATCATCAGTTTTGTGGACAAGAACTGGAACTATATATTCGGTCCCAATGTGTAAGTATTCGTAAATGAATAATTTCCGGAGAACACATTCAATTTATTCCCCTTGTTCAGGCGGCGTCGCAAGCAATGGACTGGTTCCGTATCCGGCGCACTGTCCCACAACAGTCCGGAGTACTTTCAGTCTGGTCTGGATGTCTTTCAGGAGAACGGCTGGTGGAAACTGGCCAAGCCCTTTCAAACCCCAAGAAGCGTTCTCAAAGAATGTAAGTGCCACTTAAGTTAATGATATGATAGATTTCACAAGTCGTCACATTTCAGATGAGAAAAAGCAACAGTTGCGGCTACAAATGCGTATTGAAAAGCGGTTGCCTGCAGCGGACGAGACCAGCTGTAGCAGCGAGATCTCAGTGGCGGATCATGCCCAGGATAACCCACCGCTTATTAAAGCAGAAGCTGAGAAACCCAGTTCAACAGAGGGCTGTGCGCGAACAATGTAAGATAATTAATTTTGAATACAACTATGCGTTCCTTTCATTAAAATCTTTCACTTTTATTCCAGTCCCTACATGGGCCGTTTGCCAAAGATACAAACACAACCTTCACCCTTGTCACAGGAAACGCTTCCAGGGCCACCAATTCTTCAAGAAAATATAGCGCCACCAAGTCAGAAGGAGGAAGAACCACAGAATCAGCCTATGAGCATGGTCCAAGCAGGCCTGATGGATTTTCTGGCTGAAAGTTTGGAAAGCGATGATTTTACCATGTTTGGTAACCTACCAGGCATAATGCCCCCACCCCTGATTGGAGCGGGTAAAAATGATTTCTTCATGACCGAGCCGTTGCTTCACGCACCTTTGAATAATGAAGGTCTTTTCGACATGGATACAAATTTTGCCATACCAAATACCGCTGATGAGACCAAACCCATATCAACAGAAGAACCTGCAGCCGAAAGCAGCGAGGAACAAAAAGAAGGCGAGGTAGAAGATGAAAAGCCAGAAGAGGACGAATCACCCGACTATCAGCCACGCATCGTACAGGTTACAAATTACCAGGCGCAAGAGGCAAACGAAAGCATCAAAGAGGAACCACTAGAAGAGATAATGCAAGATGATGACGTCACGACAAATAGCAAATCCTCTATCCTAGAGCCTTGCAAACCGAGTGGATTTGTCAGACAACCACGGCGAAATTGGCCCTGGTTGCAGGAGGCGCAGGATCCCGATGACATGGCCATTCCTAGCGAAAATCTCAAACTAATAAATGCATACGAAGAACAGAAGTTGTACCAGCGACTCGATAGAATATTCGCACTGGAGCATCAGTGCCACATATCCATACCTGCCTATGTGCGGCGCCTATATCGAAAACTTTCTCTTCGAAAATGGAAAAGGGACCACAATCGACACATATTTAACTTGGACGAGCACATAGATCCCCTGGGAAGAGCACGCCTAAAGATGCTGGGTCATCAGAAGGCCGAAATTCTTGACAGATATCAGTTGTTAGCCCATTCACGACAAGATGCAAGGAGCTCCTTTCACGCCCGCCTGGCGGGATGCACTCAATACGAGCTCTTTGAATCGCCCTACTCTCAAAGAGTTCTTCATCCATTTATCTTTCGGAGCGAAACGATGGCTCCTCCATGGCTGAAGCTTATGTGCGAGCTGCAGCATAGAGTAAACGGATCTCATCCCACAAGATCTACCATCGACTTCTGTTTTGTGAGACCGCAGCATATTCCGGCCGTAAACGCATTACTCCAAAGTACTTTTTGGCCAAACATTGATGGTGGGTTTCATGATTTTCTTTTTAGCTTTTTTAATGTACAAATTTGTATGATTTTTTCCCTTTTAGTAAGCGAGTGTTTGAGCTACCCGGACTACAGTGTAGTGGCGTTGTACAAGAAACTGGTCATCGGTTGCGGATTCCTAGTGCCCGACGTAGGTTACAACGAGGCCTACATCTCATTCATGGCGGTGCGGCCGTGCTGGCAACGCAGTGGCATCGCCAGCTTCATGTTATATCACCTTATCCAGACATGTATGTCCAAGGACATAACGTTGCACGTTTCCGCCACCAACGCGGCCGTCATGTTGTACCAGAAATTCGGATTTAAGATGGAGGAAATCATCTTGGACTTTTATGACAAGTATCTGCCTCTGGACTCGAAACAGAGCAGAAATGCCTTCTTTTTGAGATTACAAAGATGAGACTTTTTTCAAATAAATGGTTTATGAATCTAAAGTTTCAAAAGACTATTTCGAAAGAGAATTTTTGGTTGCCAAGGTATGGCTTTGGCGCACCCAACTTTATTAGTTTTAAATTTTAACCTAAAGTAGTTCTGCTTAGAATTTGCCAAATTTAGGCGAATATTTTTTCCTCCCTGCGCTTTTTGGTAACCACCGTGCCAGGCTTGTGCTGCGCTTCCGGGTGATTCATTAGCTCCGGCGGACAGGTCGAGACAGGACTTGCAGACACACATTGCTTTAGATCGTAGAACAAAGCGCTATCGTCCTTGGTGACAAACGAAATGGCACAACCGGTTTTGCCGGCACGACCCGTACGACCGATACGATGTGTGTAATCCTCGATGGTCTTGGCCATGTCATAGTTAATAACCAAGGACACGTCCTTGATGTCGATACCACGACCAGCGACGTCGGTGGCCACCAGGATGTCCTTTGCGCCTGACTTCAAAGCAGCCAAAGCATACTCTCTCTGCTCCTGACCCTTGCCACCGTGCAATGTGCACGAGTTGTAGCCGAGTTTCTCCAGACCCTTAGCCAAAACATCGGCGCCCTTCTTTTGATTAACAAAGATAATAACTGGTGGATCGATTTTCCTCGAAAGAATCTCCATAAGCTTCTTGCGCTTGTCGTTCTCGCCCATCATGTACACTATTTGCTCTGTTCTCTCTGTCGGCTTGCCAACAGATCCGATGTAAACCGTTGCCGGTCGCCGGAGATATGTGCGAGCTAATCTTTCCACAGCCGGAGGCATCGTTGCCGTAAACATCACGGTTTGGCGGTACTTCTTCTTAGTGTAGAAGTTCTCCATCAGCTTTGTTTCGTCCTCAGCCTCCTCGGTATCGGGCTTCAGGTTGGTGACGGGCATGTACTCCAAGATCTTTTGAACATCTGGCTCGAAGCCCATGTCTATCATACGATCGGCTTCATCGAGGACAATGTATGTACATTGGTTCAGCACCAAATACCGATTTTCCAGCACATCAATGAGACGACCTGGCGTAGCAATGACAATCTCGCAGCCCAATCGCAGGCGGAAGCCCTGCTCCTCTCTTGACAAACCACCCACAACGACCACAGTTCGTATGCCCAAAGGTTGTCCAAACTTGGTTGTTTCCTCCTCGATTTGCTGGGCCAATTCACGCGTGGGAGCCATTATAATGGCATAGGGTCCTTGGTCCACATCCTCCAGACGCTCGATCTTGGGCAAGGACTGAATCCAAGAGAGCAGGGGTATGAGGAATGCCAATGTTTTACCGGAACCGGTCTCAGCGACGCCAATAATATCCCTGTTCTGCAAACCAATGGGTATAGCTTGCCTCTGAATGGGCGTTGGTTCCTTGTAGCCCACTTTGTCGATAATGTCGATGATCTCCTTGGGAAATCCGGACTCATTCCAACTTCGGATGGGATTGGGAATTCTCCCACCCTTAATTGTAACATTGTAGTCCTCCCTGAAGATACGCCAATCGCGTTCAGTCATTTCATCATTTTCCTTCTCGGACCAATGTCGATCGTCCCACTTCTGCTTGTCCTCCTTGCGCTTCATCTTCTTTAGTCGCACTTTCTCCTGTTCCTTCTCCGCCTCGGTTCGCCTTTTTTCCAGCAGATCTCCATAGAATTTGCTCTGGGTACGCTTTTGTTCTTTGATATCGATGCCAGCCACATTTCCTCTGCCAAAGAATTGCACATGATGGCGTTCCTTGTAGAGATTGTTGTAGTCAATGGAGGTATCTTCTCCAGCATCCCAATCAAAAACAAATTTGCGGTCGTTGAGTCGGCGAACCCGGCGCTTCTTCTTGATTATGCCCAGGTAGCGTTCTCGAATGGCTTCTAATTCCTTTTCCTTGTCTTTGTGGGTGAGGTCTTCAGCTCGCTTGTCATCGCCACGTTCTCCTCTGTCAATTCTGTCGCCTCGATCCCGACCACCTCCTCGTTCCCGACGATCCGGTTTGGGTGGCGGTGCCACAATTGCAGGCGGCGGAGCTCCTGATGCCATGGCCGTGCCCATAGAGATACTGACCTTGCTGGCGGCAGCCATTTGCTCACGGGCAGCATCATGGGCAGCTCGCTGGCGCTCCACTTCCTCCTGGCGTCGCTTGATGGCCTCCAGGGCTCTTTGCTCCTTGGTTAGGAAAACTGGCTTGCTTCTGGCTTCCTCCTCGCGTTTCTTTTTGTCCAGCAGTTCCTCCAGCGAAAGCGGCTCTTTCTTCACCTTTGCTTCCTTGCCGTCCTGTTGCTCCTCGTCGTCAACAATTAAAGGTTTGGGTGGGGCATCGCCAGTATCCATTTTGGCCTTCTTTTCCGCACCACCTCCTCCTCCACCACCGGCGCCACCACCTCTTTCTCTTGACCTTTCTCGGACATTATCCCTAGGCCTTTGACGTTCGGGTGACCTTCGCCTGTTGCGGTCCTCTCTGGAACACATGAGTTTATCAGTTTATGAGACTTATTTCACCATAATTCAAAGTAAAACGTACCGGGAACGCGAGCGACGTTGGCGTCTTTCCTTCTCCCTATCGAACTGCCTATCTCGTTCCCTCACACGATCCCTCTCTCGCTCTCGATCCCGCGGATTGCCCACGGCCGGACGATCCTCCCTGTGACGCTCCCGCGATCGTGAGCGACGCTTTTTATCGTTAACCATACTTTCCTTACAAATTAATTAAAAACTTGTAAAATTTTTCGGCTTGTGGAAATAAACAGCTGATAATAGGACCGTACCATAAATACCACTGGAAACCACTATCAGGAACAACACACTTATCGATAACGGTTGGGTTTTTAAAATAACAGTGACAGCCATACAAATAAACATAAATTCATAATACACATTCTGTATATAACAGTTATACAAATATTATTAAACATATTTTGTTATTTTTTAATAAAAATAATATTAAAAATAATATTAATAATAAAAACTGCTTTAAACTGTTTTCCCGTGAAGTTTTCATATATCTAAATAAACTACAAAAGTAAATTGACTAAGTTATAGACTTCAGTTTCTGAAAGTTTTTTTAAGCAATAGTTAAATAATAGTTGAATTCCACTGCGTTAAACATTATCGTCAATTTTCAGGACATCTTTATTATGTTGCTTTTAGTTTATCGACTTGGGATTTGAAAATAATTATTTACCAATTCGGAATTACATTTAAAATACATTGCAAAACAGAATATTTTAAAATTTGTATACGGAAAAGTTGTAGGTTTAGGCATCCACCCAAAATTGAGCAGTTACATTGATTCCTTGAGAAAACTGGCTTGTGACATTGACCTGGGCATTGATGAATCCTGGTCCACCGGACCACAAGGTGGAGTAAGGTCCCGAACTGTTGGTAAACCTATCAGTTATGCTAATGTACCGAATGGTTTTAGTGTTGCTCTGGCCCTGTTTAATTTTGAATAAGAAGGTTAAGAATATTTCTTGATAAAAGGTATATTTCTACTGACCGCCAGTGGGAAACTGATGAGACTGCTCACATATTGGTTGGCCTTCTTGTAGATGGTCACGTTCTGAGTGCTGACCAACTTACTGCTGGACAATTTGGCTCCCCAACTGGCATTTGCAGCGAAGGCAATGGCCAGAATGGCCGAAAATACAAGAGCGAATTGCAAGGCCTTCATTATATCGGGTCAATGAAATATTCTCCAATTGGTGTCTCACTTTTATAGAAAAACGGACCGTAGAAAACCCAAAACTTATCTGTTTTGAAGAGCCAAATTTTATTATCAGTTTCTAAGAAGGCCGACCAATTAAGTACTATATTTAGAGACAATCAATGTGATTGGTCATTCATTAAATCATTTTTCTTTAGCAGTCTTTTTAATTAGTGATATCTGGACTTGACTATTAACTTTGCGTACATTCATTATTAAGGCATTTTTAAGTTAGCTTTATCGGTTGTTATTGTACTATTCATGTACCATCAACTGCTCACCTAGTTAATTATTTTAAAGTGATTATCCCTCCCTTATAAACCTAATTGCCTTACATGCAGTGATTGCCTTCTGCTAAGAATATTATTTTTTACATTAACACATAAAAAAATCGTATAAATTATTGTTAAAAATATTTATTTGACGCTGGTTTTACTATGTGTTATTATATTAAATTAATTTAGATAAAGTCTTAAAACCGACTAAATGTTTTATGCAACAACTGCAGATTTGTTTATAAACTATGATTTAAGATTTTAAAGATATTTGAATTCATATTCGATATATACTGCACAAATATTGTTACAGTTTAGTATTTTTTATGCTCTGAAGCCTAGTATATTTAAGTTCACTGCCACATTATTTGAGTGACTTCAAAAACATGGTCGTAGAAGTGGTTGTGGGGGGTTAAAAGTTCCACAAATGCCTATTATATCGAAATTTCTAGTGTTTTATAAACTTATTTATAAAGTCTGGGGTTATCCGACCCCAGATAGCGCATTATAAGTGTTAAATATGTAGGGCACATTCAGGTGTGATTAGTAAATTTGTGTATACCATTTGCATTAAGAACCCCGTTAAAAATTTTCTACACCCTGCCCATGATTGTGATTATTCTTATTGGTCTGCGACAGCTGGAAATTGTAGGCGTTCGTTGAAACGTCTTTAGTGTTTCCGGATTTCTCGCACCCGCACCACGGACATCGAGATGAGCGCCTCCGCGGAGCAGGAGACGGCTCCCATAGCTAATTCCCGTAGTGGTCGTACGGGCAGTGTTTTCCGCAGTTTCGGATCTTTATTCGGCGGCAGCCAAAACAGTGGCGATCGCCCCCACACCCCGCAGGATGGCGACGGATATGTGGAGTTCGGAATGCAGGACCCGGATCGTAGTGGCCGTACGCTCGGTACCTTTGCCGGAGTTTTTAGTCCAGTGGCTTTGTCCATGTTTAGTGCTTTGGTCTTCATTCGAGTCGGTAAGTGCGCGGCGATGACGTCACAAAACACTTGTTGTGATGGTCCGTTGATCTCGGTCTTTTCCACTATTTAACTCTCTTTGTTCAGGGTACATCGTCGGAAATGCGGGCCTGTATGTAACCCTGCTGCAGTTCCTCATCGCCTACGGAATTCTGCTCTTCACGGTGGCTTCGGTCTGCGCCATTTCCACCAATGGAGCCATCGAGGGAGGGGGAGTTTATTGTGAGTAACTAACTAATTAGCGCGTAAATACTTTTTAATTCTCATATATACATATTTTATTATTTAATCTGTTACTTTGTTTTCAATAATTAAATTACTTTCTAATCTATATACATTTGTATATACATATGTACATTTATTGAAAGTAACCACAAAGTTACATTTTAATATATTTTGTATGTCTTACAAACAATAAAAATGCATGCAAAACTGCATGTTTTTAAGCCAACGACTTGTCAAATATTTTATATGGTAATCGATATTACTTATTTAGTATCTCTGACTATGAAATACTTCGAAAATAGGCGGATTCGTTACGCTCTGCTTTGGTTTTTCTCGTTTACATTCATTAAATCATTTATTTTATCACACTTTTTTGCAGTCATGATTAGTCGAACGCTGGGACTGGAGTTTGGTGGCTCGATCGGAACCCTCTTTTTCTTTGCCAATGTGGTGGGATCTGCAATGGCCATATCCGGCTGCACTGAGGGCATCATGGATAACTTCGGACCGCGTGGCCATTTTGTGAGCGGGGACTCCCACCTACCGGATGGGGATTGGTGGCGTTTCCTTACCAGCAGCATGATAAACACCCTGCAACTGCTGGTTTGCCTGGTGGGCGCCGCTCTGTTCGCCAAGACGTCAGTGATTATTTTGGCCACCGTCACCGTTTGCCTGTTCGCCACTTACTTTAGTTTTCTATTTGTGGGCGCCACCAATAACACGGTAAGATATCTTTTAGTACATCGGGGAAAAGTCTTATGTTTCCATGTATTGATAAGATTTTGTTGCACTCTTTAAAAATATTGTATTTAAAAAATTGAATAGTATACAAAAAATTAGGGCTACTACTGCTACATTTTTCATAGACCTTACATATTTTAACAAACTTTAAATGATTATGTGATATAGTATGAAATTACCTTTTTTGCTGTGTAGCTATTGCTCATTGAGGAAAAGCCCTGTTGGTCTTATCAATTTAAATGTGATACTGATATCTAGTCTATCTTGGGATCAAATCGGGCTTTTTATAAATATTTGGTCAGGGTTTACTTTGGTGGAATTGGACACACGTTTTATCATTTATGTGTGGCATTTATAAGGCTGATTCACAAATCTTTTTTTAATTACAATACCTAAAGGGGTTTTAACCGAAATGTTTTCCTGATAATTACAAGTATTTGATATTTGAATCATAATGGGCCAGTAAGACAATTTTGTGTTCGTTTGTAATAAAATGAAATGTAGTTTGTAGTTTTTTTGGAAACCGTTTTGCATGTGACTATTAAAAGATCAAAGATTAAAAAAAAGGATAATCCACGATCTAAACTGTATCTTAAGGTTGGTCTTCAAAGCCACATATTTGAAAAAAAAAATCTTTTCAAGAACATTTTATTCAATACTTGTAAGGCAGGCAGACTATAAGCTGAATAAACTGATAACAATGTTTGAGTCATGAAAGAGCGTGCCGGACTGCAAGTAATGAAAAACTAAGCATGTATATATGTGCAACCTTTCTGGCGATATTAACACGATACTCTTTTCTTCTATTCCAGATACCCGTTCCTGGGGACAATATTTTATCGAATACCACAACATTTCTCGACTATACAGGGCTGAATGCCACAACGCTGCGGGATAATCTAGGATCCCACTACGGTCGCGATTACACGTCGAATGGCAAACAAGTCGATTTCTCCACCACCTTCGGTGTGCTGTTTTCCGGAGTCACTGGAATAATGGCGGGAGCGAATATGTCCGGAGAACTGAAGAACCCATCAAAGAGTATTCCCTATGGCACTCTCTCGGCAGTGGCGTTTACCTTCGTCTCCTACATCATCCTGTCCTTCCTCATGAGCTGCACGACTCCGTACTTTACCATGCAGAACAATTACCTGTTCCTGATGCCCGTGAATCTTTGGCCTCCATTTACGGCGATCGGCATTTTGACCGCCACCTTTTCAACAAGTCTGAGCAATCTGATTGGATCCAGCAGGATTCTGGAGGCATTGTCTAAGGATCAAGTGTTTGGCAGTCTTCTAAACTTTGTGATTCATGGAACTTGGAAGGGCAATCCCATTGCAGCGGTTGCTGTCAGCTGGTGTCTCGTGGAGTGCATTCTGCTTATTGGATCCTTCAACATCATCGCCCAGATAAATTCGGTGCTCTTCATGCTCTCCTATTTAGCCACCAACCTGGCTTGCTTGGGCATTGAACTCACGGGAGCTCCAAACTTCCGGCCGCTATTTAAGTTCTTCACCTGGCACACCTGTCTGGTTGGATTACTGGGCACTCTGATCATGATGTTTGTGATTAACTTCATCTACGCCTCTTCGTGCATTATACTGTGCCTCATCCTGGTGATTGCTTTACATTTGTTCTCGCCTGCCACTCAGGCAGCGCAATGGGGCTCGATCTCCCAGGCTTTGATGTTCCACCAGGTGCGAAAGTATCTGTTAATGCTGGATCCCCGCAAGGATCACGTTAAGTTCTGGCGTCCGCAGATCTTACTGCTCGTGTCATCGCCACGTTCCTGCTGCCCGCTGGTTGACTTTGTAAATGATCTCAAAAAGAGCGGTCTGTACATCATTGGTCATGTAAAATTGGGTGACTTCAAAGGCATCGAAGATGCCGAGGACAACCAGCAGTGGTGGTCATTTCTAGATCACATGAGAGTCAAGGCCTTTACAGAGGTCACTCTCAGTCGGAGCATCCGCGAGGGAGTCCAGCACCTGATTCGCTTATCAGGAATTGGAGCAATGAAACCAAACACGATTATCTTGGGTTTCTACGACAGCGAGGCTCCCAGGGACTTTTTTCAAAAGTGTGTCTAACTTTTTTATCTGAAAGTATTACAAAACTTATCTATGTACATTTTTTTCAGCGGTTCCTCCCCCTATAAAACCGATGACTTTAACAATGGCGAAATTCAAAACTTCCCCATTCGACGCGATGGCGATCCGAAGCAATTCCAAATTCAGGAGTACGTTCAGATCCTGTGCGACACCCTTAGGATGAAGAAGAATCTGTGCTTGTGCAGAAATTTCCAAAGATTGGACAAAAACTTTATTTCCATGTGAGTTGAAAATCTACTTTTAATTCTTGAGCAAACTTTTGAAAAAAACATTATTGAATGCAGGAGCAAACATGTGAAGTACATTGATGTGTGGCCCATCAATATATTCAATCCAACATCTGGAGATCCCTTCGATATGGTGTCTTTGTTCATGATGCAATTGGCGGTGATTATGCTGGCCAAATGGAAGCATCTGAGAGTGAGGATTTTCCTGTGCGAGGCCAACGACGAGCGGACAGTGGGGTATGTGAAATGAATACAAAATTTTATAAACATTTAATATATTTATCGTCTATTTTACTCAGCACTTTCGACACCCAGACCCCGCAAATGGAGATTTTCTCGAAAATGAAGCTGGAGCAGTCTCTTAAGGAGCTGCGCATCACAGCCGACATTGTGGAGATCCAGGAGTGGAGTCGGGACACCGACTTCAGCCGACATGCACGCACCCTCAAGCAGTTCACCGCTCAGGCGGACAATGTGGTGCTGGAGGATGATGACGAGGTGGGCGAGGAGACCCTGAATCGCTCCCTTCTCTACATGCAGCGTGCCAATCAAATCATACGCGAACGCTCGGATCAGACGGCATTATCGTTCATCTATCTGGCCGCTCCGCCAAAGCTCTCGGCGCCGGATTTCGCGCAACGCAGCGCCAGCTATATGGAACTGCTAACCGAACTGACCGCCGATTTGCCGCCCACCATTCTCGTCCATGGTGTCAGCACGGTGACCTCCACAACGCTCTAGACTTCGAATTGGAGATATTCGCGTTTCCATGAGTGATAAAATCCGGAGTGCAACCGGATTTAACCAATTGTGAGGGTGTATTTCCAACATTGTGTGCGTTTTTGTGTGCTCGTAGCTTTATCGAGTAATATTATACATTAGGGTGAGCCGATTAAGTTGCAATCACAAAAACATAAGATCTACATGTTGCCGATGCCGAAAGGGCAAACATATGGCTCGATTATATTATTGCAACTACTTAAAAATGACAAACTTTTTAGACAAACCTTTTGTGTCTTTGTTTTATAATATTATACCAACTGCATCGCCTCACCCTATAAAAGTAGTATGCCTTTAGTTTGTTAATTTCATGTTGTAGCTAATTTAATATTTATTCGCACAGACCCACAAAACAGTGTCGTAAATTCCGAATCAAAATTTTTAATCATATCAGAGTACTATTGCAAACAATTTAATCGAACACACGTGGACCATCCAGCAATTGATAAATAATATCATATTCAAAACTCATCCCCAACGGAACTCACACCGATATTAACCTCTTTGTGATTGATTATGAATATCTACTATTACTAATTCACGATTAAACAGACCACAGGACAAAAAGTATTAGATAACCGCGTTCCATTGTGGTTGTAAAATTGATGATTTCATATTGCACTTAGTTTGTAATCCATTTTTGGAAGACCTTCACAGCTCGGACGGACATTGATCGATTGTCGTAGACAAGTGTTTTGTGTGTGTAAACTTTATGGAACTGTGACCTAGCTAATAATATAATAATTGATCACAGCATTCATTGTAATCGGTTCTTTCCAATATTTTAAATAAAGACTTAGCGATATGTATTTATGTAAATGATTTTGGCTTTTTACTGAGTGTTATACAAAATCTTATAGTCTATATATAGATTTTCAGTTATTTGGTTTCGCTATCAAAGGGCAAATTGGACTTTTCGCCACTATATAAAGCGATATTCTGTTTATTGTTTTATTGTTCCCTTATCGAAGCATCCATTAACACTTCCCCCTTTTCTAATGGGCGGCTCTTATCTGGCTTTAGCTTTGTTTGTGAATCGCTTACCGCTACCATTAACTGCTTATTAAGATAGGGGAGCGGGTCACGTGTAAAAGGACACTGATTGCCCAGCAGGAGCATCTAGGAAATCAGGAGCAGCGGCAGACGGTCAATAGAGTCATAAATGTCACCGGGGATACGGTTGGTCCTGTTGTTCCACTATTTATGTGATGACAATTTATGATACCCATCATTGAAGGTCGGCGTCGCACTCGGGATTGGCTCCGATTACCTGCCCGTGTCCTTTCGAGGATCACTGTCCGTTTCTGTAACTGTTTTTATCCCGATCACCTCTCAAGTGTCAATAAATTCCAATAAACAGTCGCAATTGCCTGACACTTTTCGGGGCGCTATCCTTGGCAGCCCAACAGACATTTTGTTGATAGCAAGGACTAGCCGGCCTGGTTAAACATGTATCCTTGTTGGACCTTGAAGTGTGCCGTAAGTTATGGCATGAGTTTTGTGGAACTGAGATCTAAGCAAAACATTTAAATATTTATAACTTTACTTTTGTAACCACTCTTTAAAGAGAAGGAAATTATTCTTTGACCTGGAAAAAAATAAAAGGGCGTACATTTAAATAAAATAATGATCAGCAAAAACATTTAAAGTATGCAATTATAAATTATATTCCAATTCTCCGCTTTCGCTAGGAACATCCATTTCAAGTTCTTGCTAGACATACTGTCTGGATATTTTTGCACATCTGTGACCACAACGAATTTACTTGGAAACAAACAAATCTTTGTATATAATAATTCATAATTCCAGATTATTACATGGTAATTATGCTCAGGACAATGAAGTTAGGTCTGATCCATTTCAGACCAACAATGGGACCAAAAAACAAAGATCCATTGTCAGGCATTGCAATACAAAGAGTGGAATCAACAAGTGTCGGGCGAGAAGAGATTCCCATGGAATTCCTGGTGACTCCGGGACTCTGACTTCTAATCTCATTTTCGCAATTTAGCGCCAACAACTAATCCGCAAAGCGAAAACGATTAATCTGGCAGGGAAAACCCAAAAACACGCAACTGCCAGACGTATCCGAGATTATCATCAGGTGACCTATTGTTGGTCAGAAGAAAAGAAACAAACGGGCATGGATATGGATGGAGTGCGGAGAGAGGTTCCCACTTTCAACCAGAACCGCCCACCAACCGACTACCTATTGTTGCTATTTTGACAGGATCGAGGTCCCAGGTAGCGCAGAAAAATGCTAATTGGAAATTCCAGAACCTCTTTTCGAAGGCGTTGCAGATCTTTAGGTTATCCGCGAACCTTTCTCCCGAAAATATTGCAGCATAATGCCTAATCTGGGCCAGGATTTCGACTAAGCTGCGGTCGCGTGGCACTCTTAACAAAGTGAACCGATCGAGCGATCGATCGATCCATCAGCTATCATCATCATCGTCAAGATCAAACGTCAGGATCCTTTGTCGGCTCGGGACTTTGTTCCTTGACAATTTGGGCGAAGTAACTGGGCCATCTTGCAGTGGCATCATTTGTACTCTTTAGCCATGCTCGGCGCTTCTCGGCCAGTGTTTTCCAATTGTTTTGCCCAGTTTCCTTAGAAATTCAGCGAACTCCTCGAATTGATTTTCCCTCTAATGCTGCGAGTCTGTGGAGTTAATTAGCCTTTCGATGCGGTCACTTGAAAGTGGGCTTGATCCCAAGATGACTGTGGAAACCAGAGCATACGAATGAAAGTATATAATGTGAGGGTGCAACATATTGCACCAGAGTTTCGAAGGACCCATCGAATGGTTTCAGCATGTTAAAGTAGTGTAGTTTTATTATCGGAAAAGTAACTCTTCAGTAAAGGCGTTAATATAGCACATTTCAAATCCCTTAATATGAAAATAATAATAAATAATAATAATGTGATACTTGCTTTGATTTCTTCATGCTTTTTTGAATTTCGAACTTCTCGACGTCCTGTAATTTGGCCATTGAAAGCAGGAGAAAGCCACTATTAATACACCCACTTAAATTTGACCCAATAAAGTAAGTACAACCGCCTAAAATCGAAAGTCACAAACCGCACAAGCACAATTGTTGCTCTTTGTTCTGTCCGAAAAATGGGGTTTGCATCCAACCAGTCGAGCACTCCACTCACTAGACCACAGACATGCAACCAAGATGATCCATGGCGATCTTCGATGGAGGCACACATTGTGGAAAATATTCCCATATGACAAGAGTCTTTTGTGCGTTCGCATTTTGACCTTGGCTAAATTTTGTTTGAATATAAAAAGTCAATTCCAGGGCAAGTAACAAAAGAGGTATGATTACAGACGGTAGCCAAATGACAGGTCAAACAAAAGGAGTCGACCTGTAGCTGATACAGTAAATACCTGGGAGAAAGAGGGAGAGAGTTGCAGCCAGAGACAATTAAACGTCTTGACCGCAAGCCAATTTAGGGCACGGGCTGTGCTGCTGATCCTCAAGAGGTTGGCAATCGGGTACCTGAGCGGATCGGATCAGCTTGAGGCAGCGAATCAGGTAACAGGACATATGTAGTGAACCAATCACGTGAGAGCTGAATCCTCGGCAGGCAGCTATATAAAGACCCATCCTCAAGCAGCCACTTCAGTTGTCCCTTGAGCCTGCAAACGTAAACATGTTGACCAACAACGAGCTAATGGAGCAGTTCTACTTCCCCGACGAAGCCCCAGCGATTCCCGAGTTCCTGAGCAACGACACCTTCCAGCAGTTGGAGCAGCTCATGTACCAGCAGGAGTTCAGCACCAGCGACAGCCAGTCGGATGGCGCCAACAGTTGCTCCTTGGAGATGTATTACGATACGCCGTCTGTCCTGGAATTGGAGCACATGCTGAATGCCCAGGAGCAGCAGCAGCACCACCTTCAAGCGAATCCCTTGGGCAAGAATCAGGGCAGAAGTCCAAGGTACTGGAACAAGCAGCAGAGGAGCAAGCCATACGACAAGCTGTCCACTTCCATGTCATCATCTACATCCTCCGCCTCTTCGAGCAGTTCATCGTCCGCGGGATTCGGTGGCGAAGTCCTCAAAAAACGGCGACTGGCCGCCAATGCTCGGGAACGGAGGCGGATGAACAGCCTGAACGATGCCTTCGACAAGTTGAGAGATGTGGTTCCATCACTCGGCCACGATCGGCGACTCTCCAAATACGAAACTCTGCAAATGGCGCAAGCATACATCGGGGATCTGGTCACGTTGCTGTCCAGAGACTACTAGCCAGTGTGGGCGATCCTTTATCCTTTCTTCCTCAAATGGAAGTTCCTTTTGCGGGCTGTGTTGCAGCAACACCTTCATATCCTAGTGGAAATCTTATAAAGGCTGTTAGTTTTACGTTTATTATCATAGTTGTACACAATTCAAGCAATAGTTTTATAATAAAAATGAAAATACAAATCAATTATATTGTTTTAAATTCATATCGTATGAAATGGTGGAGTTGGAATGAAAATAATGTTGTGCGAACTTGGAAATTTATATTTTGTTTGAATTGTATCTTTGCATTTTTTGCTGGTACATATACAGAATTTAGAGCAGATATTTTTAGAGAGAAAAAGGGAAAAATCCAATAAATATTTAAAAAAAAGATAGGAAGTTTATAGGTACTGAAATGTAAATAACTTATCAGACTTATTAATTTACATAAATATATGTAAAAACTCCATTTATCAATCCAACTGATGCCTCCACATTTGTTTTTATTCGCCACGCTTTCATCTCAGCCCGAAAAAGGGTATCCTTGTTATCCTTGAAAGATGAGAGCGGCATGGCAAGCTAGGCAGTGCGCCACGCCCACGAACCAAAACGAAAGGTCATAACATCAGTAACAAACCGAGAATTAATGAGTTCCGCTTCCGACTCAAAGTGATGGAACTCCAAAACAGAAGTGATTAAATGCCGCAAACGTCAACAGGTAAACACACTGAGGATAAACACAGTCGCTACCTTAGATCCTTCGAAGATTAGACGAAAATTGATTTAAACATAGTCATTTGTAAGTGCTATGGGAACTGTGGGTGGACCGAGCGAGTATCTATCTGAAACGGATGAAGTCGAGGATCCAGAAAGACAAAAGACGTATCGTACACAACAGTTTTCAATTGCAAATATCACATTGATGTTTGTATTTATAAAACTAAATACAGATTGTTAACTTAGCTTACTATAACTATGGTGTATAGCTTGAGTCCACAGAAATCTGAGAAATTGCTCTTCAATAAGTCTGGAATAGAATGCACAACGAAATAAGTAAGATAGTATATAGTAAACTAACTAGGTGGTCAATAAATGGTTTTCAAATGGGCAGGATGTTAATGTAATTGTCGAGAACTATATATTTTTCTTGAAATAAGTCAGATCATTGTAACATTTTTAGTGATACTTTGATTTCAACGATCGATGGATGTGAATGCCACCAATAGAAATATTATAGCCCGTTTTCATAAAATTAGCAAAACTTGAGATGGCTTAAACTGGATCGTTGGTAATCCAAAAATATTTATTCAATCGATATATACTAAATTTAAAAATAACGAAGATCGGAAAACATAGTTCTAAAAATGCCATTACAACGATCTGAACGATTGCTGAAAAGTGTTTTTTATTACCATTATATTTCGATTTTCATTATAAAGTTGTTAAAATGAAATTCAAATCGATATATATTTAAAAAGTTAATATCATTGACCATAAGTAAAGAGTATAGAACTTTTGAATTACGTTAACAATTAATTTTTGGACTACTTTTCGTTATAACTATTTACAATTACTAGTGTCTATGTTTAGCACTAGGAACTAAAGGCGAAGGCATTAACTAATCATACACTATATGCTTAATCTATGTCAACAC
The DNA here is from genome assembly GCF_000001215.4 of Drosophila melanogaster. NCBI lineage: Eukaryota > Metazoa > Arthropoda > Insecta > Diptera > Drosophilidae > Drosophila > Drosophila melanogaster. The sequence goes on along the minus strand of NT_033779.5, from coordinate 18,594,679 downwards.
ACAAACATAAGTTAAGTCGAGGGTGTAAGTGTAAAGTCTTTGCACGTGTTGTCCTAGATTCCCCTTGATGAAGGCTGCTGACGTTGGCTGATTGAAAACAATTTGCGTTATCATATTTAGTCATCATTTAATAATTTACATAATAAAATAGCTCAACGGATTTCGTGAATAATTTTATTTAACTTTCACTTCAATTGCTGATGGCTTGTTGTTTTTCATGTTATATATTTTTTAAAATCTCATGAATTTACATCAATAACAACCATGGCTAGTTAATATTATACACAGCAATGTACAATATCTTCTGCCAACGTCATCTGCCCACCGCCCAAAGGGAAACCAAGAGAAGTGTGTGGGGTTAATGAGTTATCTGTTCTATGCAATACACTTTTTTGTTAAATTAAATCAAAGTGAGATAAGTGAAATCTAAAACTAGGTTCTCTCTTTTTGTAGATCTATAAAATACGTAATTACATCATCCATGCTTTACCACGCATACGCCCGCGGCCTCGCATGGGACCACCAGGTCCGCCACCCCGAGGAAAAAATGGTCGCGGCCCTGGTCCGGGTCCATCAAATCCCGGTCCGGGCATCCGTTGGTAAGGCGGTCTAAAAGGACCTGGTCCGGGTCCATTCCATCCCCGGCCTCGTCCACGCCCGCGCTGCATTCCATCGGGACCGTTCATCGGTGGACCGGGGAAGCGCTGAAAGGGCGGGAAAGGCTGTCCATATGGTGGTCGCGGAGGTGGCGGTGCTCCACCTCCTCCCATTTGCATGCGATTCATTTGGTTCCAGGGCTGCTGCTGTTGATGCTGCTGATGTTGGTGATGTTGTTGAAGCTCTTGCTGCTGATTTTGCTGCTGTTCATGGTGTTGCTGCTGATCCTCTTCATCGGGCAAAGGCGGCCCCATAAAACTGTTGTTCGCGTCCCACGGATTAATAAAGTCAGGCGGAGTTTCCAGCAAAACGGGACGCGATGGCGTCAATGCACCATTGGCGTCGATCTCGGCATCTCCATTATCCTCCTTGGGCTCTAAAAGATCATAGTTTAAAAGTTATAAGCATTACCCTGGGGAGATTGCTTTTTACTTACCTCTTAGTGACTCATCAATATCGTCATCCGACATATCCATATCAATTACCATATCAGCAGGATCATAACGAGTAGCTCCATCTACGCGATCCGATTCAGATGACGAGCCTGATGACGAGAAGGATTGAACTTGTTTAATTTGTGATATATATACTTATTTTGCTTGTACGTACTAGCATTGGATTTAAGCGGCGAACAGGTCTTGCTTTTTGCATAGTTGTTGCCAGGAGGGGCCATGATACCTTCATCGTTTGGACTCGGGACAATGCGGTAATCCACATCACCGCCGGTAAAGTCCTGAAAAGAAGACTGTCACATATTCATAATATATTAAACTAAAACTATTAAAAATGCTTCATGAAGTCGGAATTTTTGGCAATTTTTTGTAAGAAAAATAAGATGACTCTAAAGGTTACCTTTTCTGCTCCGCCAGGTGATCCAGTTAGTGATATCAAATTTCTGTGATCAATGTCCACCAACTGCCTGGACTTGTCCTTGCTCAGACCCAACTTTGCGCCAAACTCGAACGCCGGAGGAAGCTGCAAGGTGCGATGGTCTACGTCCTCGGCGCCCAGCGCTGCAGGATTCGTATGTAGAAGCTCGTTATATTCGATCGGAGCTGCCGTGGAGCTAGCCTTTCTGTCAAAGTGCGGCGGCGAATTGGGAGTTGATTGATTCGCATACGAAGAAGAACTTGCTCCACTGCTATTAAGGCTAGAGTCCAGCGGCGTCCACGACATACTCATATTCCACGTGCTGTTGAAATCATCTGCCGATCCACTGGAGGGTCCAAGCGACGGTGGCAGTGGTGGCGGTGGCATGGGTGCAGGCGTGTACTGGTCGGAAGGACCACCACTGCTTCCTCCGTTTCCGTTATCACCGTAGAGATGCGATGGTGGAGGCGGGACATATTGGTCTTGACTGTTAGAACCAAACAGGGGCGCATCGGGAGTATATACCGCTGATCCTCCAAGACCTGGTATGGAGCTGCTATCGGCACTGGATATAGGCTCCGGTTTGTAGAAATTGGCACTCGGCACGTATGCCTCGTCGTCCGATCGCGATCCAATCACCTCAATGGCACTTCCCCTATCTTTCGAGTCCCGCTTGAAATCGTTGATGTCGAAGGGCAGCTTGCCACCATCCAGATAGCTCGTGAAGCCATTAATACTACCGCCAAAAAGGTTCTGCAAGGAAAATAAATGAATAAGCTTGACTGAAATCAATTATTATTTTGTTTGATAAAAGTACCAGGGGTATATTATTTTCTTCGGGTAGTTGGAGATCTGCATCGCGTTCGGGTGAAGGAGCATTTACGTCCGGCGAGGGTATCGGACTGGCCAGGTTGGGTATGGTCTCGTCCAGCTTTCGTTTCACAATTTTAATGCGCGTGCCAAAGCTCTTATAGGCCTGTAAGATTAAATTATTTAGACTTCGTAATCTTGATAGCTTAATAGATTTAACTTACACTGGCTACCACTTTGACTTCCTTTCCCTGATGCTCGTAAAACTTTTTCGCCGCTTCAATACTGGCCAGCACCGCCTTTCGACTCTTAATTTCGTTCTGCAGGTTCTTATTGTAGGCATTGATGAAGGCTACACAGCGCTCCACCTCCTTCTCAATGTTTCCGGAGTGGCTCTTGTCCTTCAGCTGCTGCTTGATGACTTCGATTTCGAAGGTTGGCGGCTTCGGCAGCTTCTGCATGCTTTTGTCGGTGATCTCGGCCAGCTCGACGCACTCCCTCACCTGGGCGATCAGTGTGGCGTTCTGGAACTCGTCGCTGACATCGACCTGGGACTTTTTGGGCGGCGCTATGTTCAGCAGGCCGCTCAAGTCGCTTAGGTACTCCTCATTGTAGATCTCTCGCTGCTCCCAGATCTTGAAGATTCGTAGGATTTTATCTTTGACGCGCTCGTCGCTGGGGAAGAAGATATTTTAAAAGGTGAATATAGTATATAGTGGATTGAATTTGTTTGTTTTTCAATAAAAATGATATTCGTTCCTTATGTTTATTCCGTCTGGAAATACCTACCGCACCATGGTGGTGGCCCTTTGGAGGGCTGTGGCCCAGCACTCCACAAACTCGTAGCGCTTGCGCTTGCTGTACTGGATGACATCGTTGGCCAGATAGAACAGGACCAGGCGGTGGTCCACGCGAACTACAGAGATAGAGGCATCATAAGCTTGTGCGGCACGGACGAGCACACTGCGAACTCACCCCTTTTGAAGACGTTCAGCCAGCACTGGATGATCTTCTTGTGGTTGGAGCGGTGCTGCAGGCACCAGTTCGACATCTGCTGGATGCCCTCCTGCGTGTCCTTTAGCGCCTCCAGTCGCGTCTCGAACAGCTCCTCGTCGAAGGTTTCCGTCATTTTGATCGATCCCACTTGGCGGCTGGATGCTCAGCGCATTACAATTGTTTACTACGTTTTTTGGCGCTGTTAATTTTCAGCGTTGTATTTCCACTTTTCTTCTTCTCGCCACACGCGCACTCAATGAATTTTGGCTCACTGCACTTTTCCCGCTCGAATTTTCCTCAAACCGTTGACATTTTCAAAGTGTCGCATGGTTTCCACACGTTTTCCCGGCCGTTGTGAGCTACTGTAGCGTTTTTTGTTGAATTTAATAAAAGCATTCGGTAAAAAACAGAAAAATCGTGCCCACTTTACCTAGAGGTGGTAAAAAAGCTGGTGTATGCGCGATGCTATCGGTATCTTAGATTACAACGCTGGCCGAAAAGGGAATTGCCGATATTAATCGTATCGGGGACGGGTTGAGAACTTGGATGTATTTAAAAAATTATGTTTTTCAACTTTATTTACCTTATAGTTTTATTTAAACTTTATTTAAATATGGTTACAGCAATAGCTTTCAATGAATAGCTTTCAAATGAATTTTAATTAATCTTGAGCTAACATATTTTCAACGTTAACAGAGCTCTAGCATAGAGAACAGCGCTTAATGTCTTTTTCTTTAAATAGGTAATTTTGGGCTCCTAACTTGACATAACATCGTATTAAATCCAGTTAAATATGTTCATAACTCTGATTGGTAACAGTTAGCATTGAAAATAAGCATTTTAAATAGCAATATTTATCGAAACCCCTCTGCATACGCCCCTGAAAATGAGAGCGAATGCTTAACAGTGGTGAACCTATATAAGCAAGCCGCACATGCTGAAAATATCCTGTAAGGATTCGGACGCGACGCGGTTGCTACAGCAGTTTGGTGTGAATTTTACCGACGCTATCGCAACTCTCGCACATTTTGCCGGTATGGCGAACGCTTCTGTTTGCTTTAATTCATTGATAACGATTTGTGTTCAAACGCGTTGGGGATTTGTTGCACGTTGCTGTTGTTACTGTACCGAGTTGCCGGCATATGGTGTCCTGACCAGAGATGAGCAAGAAAAACATCTTACGAGAAATCAAACAAAATATTGAATACAAATATTAAAGTCCAATGTAAGAAGGCAAATGGGGTTTAAACAACCCAGCGAGTTTGTAGTTTGGTGTTTGTGGCCCAAATAAATGCCAGATTTTCCGCTTGAGTAAGCAACAAGTGTGTCCTTAGCCGCGATTTTTCCTCAATCACGCTTACTTCATCGCCAGCGGTTGTTTGGATTTTGTGCGGCTTAATTTTATTTTGGCAGACAGGGGGCGCAACAAAAACAAAAATCAAAAAGTAGAGATAATATTTGGAAGGGAAGGGTTGGTGTAGAGAAAAAAAAAACACTGAATATTTGTCACGTATACCAAGGATGTGCCTACGAAATAAAATTCCAATAAAATCCTTTGTCCTTGAGCTCTGCGAAGGGAACTCAATTTTATTCGATAAATACTATTTTTGGTTAGAGTGTAAGTTACATGAATTTCCAAATATTTGCCAAGAAAAGCAATACTTATGCTCGTAAGATGTATTCAAGAGGATTCGAGCAATATGGGCGAAAAATGATAGCGGAATGTTCATTTTGCGAGTTGTATATTCAATTTTCCATAGACTGTCCCATATTCCCCTGACGATTGCCTGCCAACTGCGAAATGAGCAAGTGTCCTGCATTTTTTTTTCTGCCAGCTCCTCTTCCTCGTTGCCATTAGGGCCATGTAATTATTCTGATTACTTGGCTCAGACTTACAGACAGGACACCAATCACAGCGGCAGCAGCAATAACAACGCCAAATCCCACGCTGCGCCACTGACCCAGTGCCAAGTTACGTCGGTGTCGGAGTCCCTCTCCCCAGTCCCTCTCCCCCAGTCCCACTTCTACATCCATGACCATTCCGTCCGGACTTCCTTCATCCGGCTCGGTTACGGCTCTGGCCATTTGACCAGCGACGCCACACGGCCAAGGAAATGCGCCGTAGCAAATAATTACGCTTCAATTGCTGCTCTCCCTTCAAGGACTTTCGTTTTGATTGTGTCCACAGCTCAATAAAAAATTAAATAAACTGGAACGGAATTTCGAGTGGCTTAAAGGAAACAGAGAAGGAACGTGATAAAAACCAAATCGGAAAAATCAGCTAAAAAGGTGAGTTAACTTATTGAGTTGAAAGATTTGATTGATTTGATTGATAGTTGGTAAAGCTAGAAACTTTTGAAAATATGAATGTTTCACAGTTTGAATAACTACAGTTCTCAACTATCGTTCGTTTTCTAAGGATTTGTGATGTTTCAATTATAAATAGAAATTGTGAAATACATGATTGAGCATAATTATTATCCTGCTCATTTCAACCCAATTCCTTGGGCTCCGACGTCATTTCCCTTGGCTTTAAGCGCACATTTACACAGCTTTCCTTAACTGCTTCGCTTGACACCCACAGAAACTCAACGATAATCACAATTAGCCCACACCTTTGACGCAACGAGAAACAATAAACACTAATTAGAAGGCAATTCCGACGACAACATCGCGCATTTGAAAAGCGCTGTGCTTTCCACTCCCGCAACCTGATTTTCCGCGCCCAAGGACCTTTGTCCTTAGTCGAACACACACACACTGGCGCTGGCGTTTGTCAATTAGTTGCTCGTTCGCAGGGCACAATCATCTGCATTTTTTCTTTTTCCCTTCTCACATTTCCAATTCGAACTCCACAGACTGCGTCGCAGTGTCGCATATATGTATGTACTTCCTGGAAAATTTAATTTCAGTTCTGCCACAGTTTCTGTTTGTTGAATGCACCGTTCACATCGATAAGAATATGAATATGCACAATTACCCATTTTCATTTGCATATCCCAGAGCGTTTTTCCACTTCAGCTGCACTCCTCAACTTTTGATTTGTACGTCAGTCAATGTCGCAGGGTGAAAAAAAGGAAGTCGTTCATGGTTTCTTCCCATGTGTGTCAACATTTCCGGAAAAATAGCAAGAGGAAAATTCGCTATAGGGTGAAATAAATTTCAAATGGCTGCCATCAACCTGTGTTGGCGGCATTCGACGTCATCGGAGCAGCATCCCACGCCCCGGGTGGGCAAAAAACCGAAAACGGCGTAAACAAGTGCCAGCGTCAGCACTAAATTAGTTGGATGGCTCCGGATTAGGTTAGTCACTTTGTTTTGCGGAATACCTCTTTAACAAGTGGTTCTATCCTTCGGATCATGATTACGTTGAATATGATAGAGAATGTTAAAGGATGGGTGAAGATACTGTCTCAATACTTAAGATGGCTACAACTTGATTTTCCATTTCTGAGCTCTTCGAAGACAAGGCGGGTAGTCAGCGGATTCCTCGTCGAAGCCATTGCCCTTGGAGTAGGTGCATTGCCGTAGGTGGCACGGGCAGAGCTGACAAATTGAATGCATCGTTTGCCAGGGGGGCCACATGATGGATGGCCACGATGGCTCCTCAGCCAGGCAATTGTGTGGCCAAACGCCAGCCCACACACACAATCCATGATGCGGAGGAAGGAGTCGGTAGTCACTTTGGCTGCTTTCTTTTTTCATTTGCATGCATATGTGAGAACGACAACCCGCAGAGTCGCAGGACCAACAAAAACGAAAGCATTCAGTGACAGCTTGACAAAGGACATGCAGGGCAGGGCCAGGATGTGTGGAAGGATACGCGGGGATACGCTGCCGTGGATGTCTAGAAAGCTGCCGTGGCTGGCACTTAATAAGTCAACATGGCTCTGCTCATTTATGATATATGACAATTTACTTTGCCCCTCGGATAAATTAAATGGCAGGGAGTGGTGAAAAGGGGACAACGTAATGTATCACATGACTTATTCATCGCGAACACTTTGAGATAGGTTAAGGAAACTGAAAAAATTGTGGACTACTTGGCTTCTTGCGAGGCCAATGAATAATATAATTTGATATAGTATATATAATAGTATTCCATGCTCTTAAAACTGATTATTATTAGCTATGATTGTAAATAGTAAAGTTTAATTAGCTGTTCTCAAGTGCTTAAATGTGAAATGTGTTACCTTCAAATATTTTCACTTCTTTAACGAAGTCCATGTAAAACTCATTTTTCCCAACATGCAACAAGCTACAAGCAATATATCTCGTGACTGTTTTTTTTTTTTTTTGGTTGCTTCTGTGAGTTAATGAGCCATCTCTCATTCAACCCGCAAGTCATCAGCAGCATTGTACTTGTAATTCATTGCCAAAGCCACGCCCATTCGGTTGACGCCCCCAAGGATTCGCCACGCGGCATCGCTTGACTTGCATAATTAGCTAATTGAGCGCTCAGCGTTAATGATTCGGCATCAAGAATAGGAGGAATTGTTAGCCGCATACTGGCACACAAATTGAAAATGGAAAAACCCCGAGCGACGGTTAAAAAGGCGTTAGCTAAAAAATGCTTTCACTTTCTCTGGGCTCTTCAATGGTCTCGTCTCCGAACGCGCCATTCAGCTAATAAACGTTCTGTCGTATACTCTTCTTGTCCCACGCGGCGTATACGCAACCTGCAACGAAAATGTCTGCTACGTGATTTGAACACCAGAATCGAGATACACGTGGCTTCGTAAAATTCCGGCTCCATACTCATTTTGATACAAAAATGTACACTTCAAGGCAGGAAACTAATTTTTTTAATTATACAAATTCTTTTGGATTTTAGAAAGCGGTATTAAATAAAGGTTTAATTGAATAAATATATTCTAGCAACTTTGGGACTAAAGATTTAAGTGCAATGTATAACTTGCTTGTGAGTATTATATAAAATGATTGGTGATTTCTTTCCTGTGTAACCTCTTACTTTTTCTCCCATCACGTCTGTTGTCTGTTTGCCTTGGTTTTCCTTATTCTCGCCATTGTTGTCGCGTCAGTTTTTCGCCGCTGCTGTTGACTTTCGAGTGCGTACAATGGCTGCGTCTTGAGATCTGTGGATCCTGCTCCAGGACGATTGGCAGGACTCGTCAGGCTCGTCGTGTTGAGCACGTTTTATTTTAATAGCGCTCTAGTGGCGCATTTCCTCAAAATCCCTGTCCAACGATTGTTTGGAAAAGGGCTCCCGGAGCCTTGGCAATCCTTGGTACTCATCTCTTTCTCTTAAGTTGCATTAAGTGGCTGTTTTCTCGGTACTTTGGCAGAAGAAAAGTGGCCAGGTGGCAACTGTTTCGAACACAAGTCTAACATGGCAAGTTAACTTGCCTGGAAAAGCGGTTTTAAAAGTTGCTAAAAAGTTGTATTTACAATTATGTATATTTATATTATTATATATATATATATTTATATTTATTTATTGTATTTATGTATTTTCAAGTATTTATTTTGTTGCACAGATTTTCTATATTAATGTTGAATTTGATTTTTAGCTTCATATTATATATTTTAGTTCATATTCATATAAACCAAAACCTAATTTGGCCATCTAGGATCTACATCAACGTAGTAAATCTGTTTGCATTTAAGCATATTTCAACTAAGATTCTTCTCTTCTGCTTACCTAGCCCTAGCTAGCTATTCTCTAATTTGATTATTCAACATCAAGTTCCTAAGCTTTAGTCTGTCAAGTCAACTGTTCAGAGTGTAACACATTAAGTTCATTACATTAAACACTGATTTATTGTGACCACTAGGAGTGCATAGAATACCCCTCTATCCCTATATCCTTTGAATTTTCCAAGTTTCCCAGTACGTGTCTCGAGCAGAATGTGGCTTAGTTGATAGAACATGAAATATGCGAAGATTCTCTTGATTTGCATACTGGGTAGCGAAGAGAAACAGACCGAACAGAATGATATGGAATGCAATTGTCAACTGCCAGAAGGGAGAGCGAATTCCTTTGGTGCTGCTGCCATGTGCTGCATAAATCATAGTTTGTGTTGGCCATCCGACTACTATTGCTGCACCTCATATTTCATGCATCAACTGACACGTCATCGCAGCCATTGAACTCGCAAGGACATTTGCAGGACTCGCCGGAGTGGAAACTCAGAAACTCAGTTGAGTATCGGTTTCCGAGTGCTGCCACAAACGTTTTACCTCATCGTGCCACCATTTTCACTCATTCATTGGCAACCTTGATTTGGCAGGTCGATAAGAAATCACTTCCACCAATTAGTTTGGCTAATCTTTTCTTTTAGTTGCTCCATTTAACAACCCTCTGCATTTAGCTTGGATTTTTTTTTGTGTTTCCTTTGTTTTACTGCGTATTTTTCTATCATCCTGGCTTTATTTGTTTGCTTTTGCTGGCGGTGAACACTCAAGTTGACCATACAAGTTCAGGCACCCAACTACAGAGAGAGAAAAATATATAGTACATTTTGAAAAATGTTCTTCTAATTGAGGAATACACATAGACTGCTTCGTTACTTAAAGCATAAAATGATTTATTCTTTAAAAAAGATTGCTAACTGGTACAGAATTTTTCCAGTGCACTCACCCACACACAAACACACACACACCTCAAACTGGGATAGTGTGGGTGTATCACATTTCCTTTTCCTGCGAGTGAGTGTGTTTCTGTGTGTGTGTGTGTGTGTGTCGATGCCAAGGTGCTGGCCATTATAATTAATCATTTTGGCGAGATACAACGCCAAGGGAACGCCTGTGGAATTTTGTTCATTTTGATGCATAATTTAACTTTATTACAAAATGTGTTGCACACACTTTTAGGTGACAACCTACATCATGGCGGCTCATTTGTCTTTTGAAGGAGGGTTGGCATTTTATCAAAGCCTTTTGTGATTTCAGCTGGCCGCCCAAAGCTGAATTTACCAGATTAGCTCCGAGTAGTAAAGAATTATCAAACACGAAAAAAGCTACGGCATGTCATACTAAAGTAAAAGTTTTATTATCGTTAGAAGTCGAAAAGTTAGATTCATTTCGATGGAAAAACCCATTTGCCAGCACTCAAATTGCAATTAGACGAATGTCAGATGCGGAAAAGCAAAAGTAACTTGAAATCATTTTTTTTTTTTTTTTTTTTTTTTTAATTTTTATTATTTATTGAATCTTCCCTTTGTGTTAAGAGACTAACAATAAGTGTTCAAATCTTAATCTAACTTAATTAACTTTCACTTAGTGATAGTTTTTTTTTTTCATTAATGCCCTAATAAGTTTATTGCTGGGCTGGGAGGTCGTTGCGGTGCAGCCGGCTTTGACTGCATACTCGGATTAGTTTTCTTGCGAGGGGATTTGTATGGGTGGTCAGCTTTTCGTTATACTTCGTTTTTTTCTCAGCTATTACTTCGATTACTAATTTGATTTTTAGGTCTCTGTGTATGTTTTCGTTTCGAAGGTACCACGGCGCTCCAGTGATAATTCTCAGAATTCTTGACTGTGCTCGCTGAATAATGTCTATGTTACTTCTGGATGCGTTGCCCCACAGCTCGGAGCCATAAGTCCAGATAGGTTTTAAGACGGAGTTGTATAGAAGAGCTTTGAACTCCAGACTAAGTGGAGAGCGAGCATTTATGAGCCAGTGGAGGTTCCTTGCTTTAAGTTTAAGATGTTTCGATTTGGCTTCTATATGTTTGCGCCAAGTGAGCCGCCTGTCCAGATGAACTCCCAGATATGTTACCTCGTCGGCTTGTGGAATGCATATGTTATTCAAGACCAGTGGTGGGCATGTTTGTTTGTTTAAGGTAAAGGTAACCTGCTTGCATTTTTGAACATTTATTGAAATTCTCCAGTCGGCAAGCCATCGTTCTACAGATGTTAAGTGTCGGGATAGGAGTGCCGTGGCTTTTATTGGGCATTTCGAGCGACTGAGTATCGCGGTATCATCAGCGAACGTGGAGGTTGTTAGATTGTAGTCTATGGGGAAATCCGCCGTATACAGGGTGTATAAGATTGGACCCAGTACACTGCCTTGCGGCACTCCAGCTTCGATTGCGCAATCGCGTGAAGTGCTTGTATCGCATCTTATTGCAAACACTCTGTTATATAGGTATGACTTCAGTAGCTTATGTGTGTTTTGGGGCAACAGCTTGATTATTTTAAACAAAAGTCCATCGAGCCACACTCTGTCAAATGCCTGCGCGACGTCTAGAAAAATGGCTGTGCAGTATTCTCGATGTTCAAAAGCAGTACGAATTTCTGACGTGATTCGGTTGACCTGTTCGATGGTTCCATGTTTTTCTCTAAAGCCAAATTGATGTGTTGGAAGTGTGTTGTTTATTCTAAGATGAGGGCTAATCCGAAGGAGTAGCATTTTTTCAAACAGCTTTGAAAGACATGTTAGTAAGCTTATCGGTCTATATGATGATGGCTGCGTTTTATCTTTTCCTGGCTTTGGAATCATTACTATGGTCGACTTTTTCCATTTTTGAGGGAAGTATCCAAGCTTGGCGATTGCGTTGAACAACAGGCAGATGTGAAGAATAGCACACTTTGGGAGTTCAATGAGCATTCTTGGAGTTATTAGGTCGTAGCCAGGCGATTTTCTTGGGTTCAGTTGCTCTTTGATAACCTTTGCTAGTTCACATGGTCGGAATTCAAAGGGTTCTTGAGGATCTAGATTGGCTGCTATTAAAGGAGGGAGAATAAATGTGTTGGTAGAGGGATTTGGTCGGAATACATTTTGTAAATGGTCAGCGAAAGCACTGGCTCTTTCTTCATCACTTCGAAACCAGGTGCCAGAGGGACTTCGGAGTGGCATAATTGGCGCTATTGGAGTCTTTAGGTTTCTGTGAGCTCTCCAAAGAGGGTACTTAGTGCTGGTGGGAGAGAGTTGCTCGATATATGAACGTTGGCTGTTTTTTTCCTCTTGTTTGAGAGCATTGGTAAGCCTGCGTGTGGCTATCTTAAGCATGTGCTTAGTAATTGGTGATCTATTAGACTGCCAATCCCTTCGTAGGCGTCGTTTATCTAATACCAGCCGCTCGATTTCGCGATTAGTTTTGATGTAGTTTGGTTTTGCATACGTCACTGGCGGGGTTGAAGCCTTTGCAGCCGAAACTAAAATGTTTTCAAGAGTTTCCGTTGACTTGTCTATATCCTCCTTTGTAGATAATGCCGTCGTTAGTTCTATGTGTGAACAGACATACTTTTGATACCTTGGCCAGTTTGTTCTAAAATTTGTGAGTCTATACGGTGGGTCGACGATGTGGGGGCGAGTTAGCATATTTAGAAAAACAGGTGAGTGATCTGATGATAAATCTGCTAGTGCTTCGGCGGTGACCATGTTGCGGGGGACATGTTTAGTAATTGCAAAATCGATCAGGTCTGGGATTTTTCTTGGGTCTGCTGGCCAGTATGTAGGCTTACCCGGGGATACATAGTCTAGCTTGTTTTCTGGCTTCGTAAGCGCATTGTACAATTGCTTACCCTTTGGCGACACAAGTCGAGATCCCCAATGGGTGTGCTTGGCGTTATAGTCACCCGCTGCGATGAACCTGTCACCTAGTGTGTTAAAGAATTCCATGAATTGATCCTCAGAGATTGGAAAGCGCGGTGGGCAGTAGACTGCGGCTAGAGTCGTTGAACCATTGTTGAGTTGTAAGGCTATGGACGTAGATTGTAAGTAGTTTTTGTCAAAATTGTTTAAGTGGTGGTGTTTTATGCGATTTCTGATGAGTATTCCAGTGCCTCCATGAGCTTTACCATCTGGATGATTTGTACCATAGAACAAGTATCCTGGTATATGAAAATTATTTTTATTTGTGAGGTGCGTTTCTGATAGTAGCATTACGTCGATGTTTTTTTCGTAAATGAACTGTGTGAGCTCTTGTGTATGCCGTGAAACGCCATTTGCGTTCCACAGATTGTACTTTTTGATTGTGCAATAGTTTAATTCGCACGAAGCCCAGCACTTTTCATATGTTGCATATTACATATTTTTCAGCGCTTATATTTGCGTTTCCCTCGTTTCGACTTATTCGACTTTTGTGATTTATGCGCATAGTCATGGGTTTTTATCAACACTACATTTACATAATAATGTTTACCTATTTTATCCTTGTGCCCGACGTTGGGGAATGGTAATTCATTGATAAGCGACTCGTGCCTCCACTTCAGTTGGGTTTTTTCCTAGAACACACATTGGCTTATTCAATATGTTTGCGATTAAGTTGGTTGCACATGGGGCAAACATCAGTGGAAGAGAAGGGAATAACCTACATTTTACAGGCATTATAATGGACCAATGAAGCCGGTATAATGTGATCCACCATGAGCTCCACTCACCTGTTTTCCACCTTGATAATCACGGCGATGATGATGGGGATGATGAGGATAAGGCCACGGTGGAGGATAACGAAGATGATTTGTTGGCTTGCCGCAAATTTATGGGCTCTGCGGTTGAGTCTCATAAACATCCTCAGGAGCTGCGCCGTCATCAATAAATTAACCTGGACCTTTTTTTCTCCCTTATATTCTGGGAAAGCGACTGCGCTAAGTGATTTTCCATGTCAGTTCAGGTCGGGTTAGGGTCATGTTGGGCAAGTTGCACGATGAAACCGAGCTTTAGGTGTTGGTAACCATCGATTAATTGGCTAGACCGCTGACATTTCAATTTAAAAGCAGGTAGTTTTTAGAAATATAAAAGAGATACATTTTGTAACTATTAATAATAAATGTAGATTCGATCTCTTTAAAAAATATCATTCACCAGGCAAATAAAGCTGATGATTCTTATTTGTTGTCTCTTAAAATATTCGCAAAACCCAACCCGAATGTACTTAACATTCCAAACAGCTAATCGATAGCTTCGCTTCCCATTTCCCACAGCTTAATTCAATTTGAACATAAAAAGTTTTCCTGGCTTGACCACTTTTCCCGGATTTTTCCTCGCCGCTCGCTCAAGTCGTGGCCAATTTTCCAGTGGCTACTTAAAACCACAAAGGAACAAGTTGCTGCCAAGTTGGCTGCGAGATAAATTGAGTGGATGTTTCGAATGCCATTACGGGATCGAATAAATCGAATGCAACAGGGAACTCGAACTTAACTTTTACTTGAATCCCCAAATAGTATTGTATTATAAAAAAAAACCAAGCACACTTTTCTCGAACTCAATTTTTCGTCGCAATTTGTTTATTGAATTGCGTGGGAGGGAGGCAGCTTGGCTGATCAATTAATTCAAGAGCACTTGGCTGAGGGAAAACAGCGGTTTTATTGGTCAAGGCTTTTCAGATGAGTTATTGAAGTCCTGTCATTTGCATGTCCGCCGGAGGATTGTGTTCGCTTTGCAGAATTAAATGGATTCCTGGCTGGAATCCATAAATTTTGTGCTTGATGGCTTAATAGACGTGTATATTTATTCGTTTGGAAATGAATTTGCGTGCTATTGTTTAGATGCCCTGTTAAGTGGATTGAGTATTTAATCATTGTTTAGGGTTTTTTGGAATAACTTTATTAACTGCGTGCTGGAATAATTTCCCAGATATCAATTAGTTTTATACTTTCGTTTGCTATAAAAATATCTGTCTTATGAGTTTCTTACGAGTATGTATGCCATATAAAATTATTCAATGACAAAAAAGTCAGGTTCTTAAGTTTTGCTGGTGTACCCAGAAGAAGCAAAACTTTTTCCAATGACTCATTTGATTTTATTTGGCAATTTAACGGTCAACGACCTTTGCCAAACTTTTATATTTCAATGGGGTCAATTGTTTTGGAAATACTTGATGTTTGATTTAACTATCGATTCGTTGCTCACGAAATTATGCAACTTTTTTTTTGTCGGTCATCGCAGTGCAAATCCTTCTGGCCATATTCTCTCTGGTTACAATCCTCGCTGTGATTTATGTTCCTCTGACTTCTCAGGCTGTGCTATCGAATGTCCTGCCATTTGTCCTCGTCTGTTGTCCTGCGTTACTGCCAACATTCTCTCTCGGCTTAGCCATAAAAGTTTTTCCATGTTCACTGTTGTCAAGCGGCCAAAAAGGAGATGAAAAATCCAGTATGGCAGACAGAAAGAGCGGAAGATGAAATGGCAATAATATTAAAACTTTTAATGCGAATTTATGCTTTCTTTTTATCGTATTTTCTATGATGAATTATTGATACACTTGAGTGACTCTAATTTTCAAAAGCCAGAACAAAAACCAGAGATTGACAACTCGAAAACCACATTAAATTTTTGTGCATTTTTTACTTCTCATAATTCAATACGAATGTTATTGATTACACAAAGGATTTACATAAAATTGTAAATAAGTGCTCAGATAATCAAATAGAAATGCCCATAGTAACACGTCCACAGTAAAAACAATGGAAGCTTTTACTTTTTTAACGGATTAAATGGACAACAATGGAATTAAGAGAAGCCTTTCAGTGCAATATCCTTTGATACCATTTCCATTTATTAAATTCATTTAGGGGATTTCAACTTGCGGCTGCGAATTATCTCGATATAAATCCATAATACGCTGTGAAAATTGAATTAAAAGTCCCGGCCATAAAAGCAAAGTTCTGGCCCCGAGGGAGCCAGTTGAAATTGAATCAGGCCAACGCTAATTGACCAGGCTAATTTGTAGCATAACAAATAACCGCATTGGGTTGCTCGCCACTAGCCGGTGAGTTGCTCATATGAGAAAAACCCATGGGGGTGGTGGCAACCACCGAAGGTCATGTGTGTGGGTGAGCGATAGCAAGCTGTTTGCCAGAGGTATCCAGGCAGAAATTGTAGACTCTGGAAATTGGTTTTGCACTGATACAGCCACATTTTCATATTTAATATTCGTATACTGAAAAGTTCGCTCAGCGAAAAGTGTTAGGCTAAGTAAAAACGGACTGGGTAACGGATAAATGAATATGGATTGGTAGGTTTCCTTCTTATGCATAATTTACTTAATTGAATCTGAATATTTTCCCTAGAAATCAATAAAGTTTATTCCATACACATTTTACCAATCAAACACAGAACAGGCTTTAATTAAGCCCCATGTTGAGTGCTTATTAATGCCACTTAATGACACAGTAGACCAGGCTTTTCGCCACCGATTTTCCCAAAATTTCCCATAGTCTACTTATGCGGGCTTGGCCCGCGCAAAACGCACGTCCAACAACTGAGCATAATTTAATTGTCGGCGTCTTGGTAATCGAAATCAAAAAGGGCTTTCAAACTAAATCAACGAGCGCCTTCCAATTAGCACTTTCAGCGCTAATGAAGTCCTATGTGGTGAAGATTTTCAGTCGCCCAATTAGCCAAGGCCAAGAAACTCGCCACCGAGTTGTTCTAATTGAAATTATTTCCCATGCGTGCCACTGCCCTTGTGTGTGTGCTATGGATATCTCGATAGAATTAATTTGGCACAACCACGCCTATTCCGCCCCCTTTTCCAGTATGTGGCCAACGGTTTATTGAATTTTCCGCCTGGGGAAGGCAGCTGCAGCTGTTGACCAGCCCTGTGTGTTTGGGTGGGTTAGCCCGAAGTGTTGATAACTTGGGCAAAAATGTCGGTCGAAAATATAACAAAGCAGCTTAAAGAGCCTTTGTTTTTACTAACAACTTTTCCTCTGAGAGCTTGGCAGCCAAAATGAAATTAAGAAGAGAAATGGGGAAAGTATTTAGGACCTTAAACATATTTAGTAAGTGCTTAGATATTGGTCGAAGGATACAAAATTATAACTTGAAAGTCCTTTAAAGCGAATAACAAATATTCGGCTAACAAATGCTTTCCTACTAAATACCGCCTTTAAATTATTTTTGATTTTACCCTCTTCTTGTTAATTTATGTTAATTATGGACCCATTAAAAATCTGCTCCCGCCGATCTTTCATCGCCTGTAATATGCATATTAATTAGTTGTTTGACAAAGTTTTTGACGCAATTCGGCCTTGAAAGCGTTTGATGTTGCCCCGGGTGGAAAATGGTGGCTGCTTACGAGGCTGAGAAGTGTCTGCAACAAGTTGCGGCATTCAACGACGGTTCAATGGCCCCTCAATTGGTCCTTGGCTGGTTCTTTTGTGGCCAAGAAATTTCCTTGAAGTTGGCAAAAGCATCAGCGAGTGAATCTCAAGTGCCTCGTGGAAGGTGCAAAATAATTGGCCATTTAGCATTTTACAACAGCGGGATCAACAAATTTGAAATTGAATCTCTCAGCAGATGCGGCAACAAAGTAGCAAAATGGAACAATAAACATTTAGGAATGTATTTATCGTTACATGCAGCATTCTATTCGCTTTGGCCCTCTTTTGTTGCTCGTTTTATGGCCATTATCTGGGCTTTTGACTTTCCTTCTTTTTGGTGCCCATCACGGTGGCCACAGGTGGAAATCCTGGCCCGGAGTATTCAGCTTATTCGGTCGTTTGACGGGGTCACTCTTTTTTGCTTTATGGTCACGATTTTTGGGAGGCTGACGGTGGAGAACTGGAAGTTGAATGACTCTCGTCGGGTGTGTGAAGGACTCGAAAAGCGTGAATATTGGATTTACATAAATGCAAACATAAAAAAAAGAATAAATTAATATGTGCAGTCGTGAAATTTTGGAAAATGCATTAAATTTGTAAGCACGATAAAAAGTGTGTGGCTTCTATGGTTTAGATTAAATGTTGGGGCTTTTTTGTCATATTACTTACATTGCTATTACTAAGATTTTCATTTATTACATTTAAAAATTGTGATGTTTTTTTTTACATTTTAATAAATATGATATATATATTATATGTTTATATCTTATACATATTTAGTTTTACGATATAATGATTTTTAAAATATAGTTTGGAGAATCCATATATTTAAAGCTTTACGTCAACGGTATTCACTCTTACGTATGGTTTATGTCTCGGCTAAAATCGTAACAGAAAGCTCTATTGAGTGAAATTAGAACCAGTGACGTAAACGGTTAACATTGCGTAGAGTGCTGTTAACGCTGCGTATGAGTAATGCGAATTGAACGGAAATTCGTCTAATACAAAGTGAGCAAATATAGTAGCACTACGCTAAACAAGTTGTAGAATTAATCAGCATTACATTGGAATGGCATCTGGCGAATTTCCTGAAACGGAAATTCCTCAAAATAAAGCATAATATTCGCCACTTAGTCGTGCCGATTTGACAAGTACTCGCCACCACATTTGTCGCAAAGTTATTTTAATGACTTTAACTTGTTCAGCTGTCAGTTTCTGTTGCACTCGTGTCGCACTTTTATTTGCGTCTCAAGCGATTTCCGTCATATACGGCTCAATTAAGCGTTTGCCTCGCTTTTCTTTGCTTTAGAAATTTGCAAGTTGCAGTTCAATGCTGGTCGCGCTCTTCGGTCACCGTTCGATGATCCCTGGTAGCGCTAAAAGGGTTTCCAAAGGCCTTATACAGTGACCCCAAAGCAAATATACTGGCCAGTTCATGTCGACTCATAAGTGTTTCACTTGTTCATTAACTCTTGCCGCTTCATTCCGTGGGTGCAGTACGGATCATGATTGTAAATGACTTGGTCAGTAGATAGTTTTAAATATCTTAATGTAATGTAATGTAATGTAATGTGTTTTATTGTTAATATAGGTTCAGATAAGTTTTAATATAGCAACGAATGCATTTTTCTGCACTGTTGCTAGTTTGAAATTGTCAAAACTATTCCAGAAACATATACTCATGCCTGTTCGATTTTTAGAGATTTTTAAAGTACATTTCTTGAGACATCTGGCCAATCGTTGTATAGATTCGAGACGCACATTATGTTTATGGCGGCGGCTCTGTTAAATTTTCTTTCCACTTTCCGTGTCGCACGTTGCGCATTCGATTAGCACCTCGTCTCGATTATTTACCTGATGCAGCTGCTTCGTCTTCATTGAATAATTCGTGCTGGTTGTGGAAGATTTGCATCACAAAAGTCTCAGTCTGTATTTTGTTTTTTATCTTGCTTTTTTTTACTGTTTACTGTTTTTCTCGATCTTGATTATCTTGGCTTTAATTTGCGGCTTCCTACGTGTGGGCTTGTGTGTGCTGTCGAGGCAATTGTTTGACCATTGTGGAGATACAACACTTAGATAGCACTCGCCATTACAATGCAGTTTTGTTCGGCCAAAATGCGAAACGTGCCCGTTATTGACAGCGGTGAGATTTTCTATTGCGGCTGTTTGTCAACGAATGTAAATGTGAATGGAAAGAAATATATTTTCGTAATTGTTTGCGATTTTAAGAAATGGAAAGGAAGCTTGGGTAACTTGGTTCTCGCGATTCCCATACTATGCGCCATTCATTCGGTTTTATTTATTTTTTTTTTGGCGGGAGAACAAAGACCTAAAATATTCAGTCGAACATGTTTATTTGATCTACCGTTTCCCGCCTTTTTCTGCCCTGAGCGCCAATCAAGCGAACAAGTTTTTTGATTTCCCTCTTTTCAGTGGAAATTTGCACAATTCTTTTGCATTTCCGACAATTGGCGCACGTTGCCTTTCAATGTGTGCCATATTTTTAATGGCACTGATGCTGATGGGTATATTGATGATGGTTGCAGGGGGCTGAGTGGGTGCCACACACCATTGGGTGAGCTCGTTTTGGCTTGCTTAACGATGTGCAACTTTCATTATACTATTCAAAAATTATGCCAATTTGAAATAGTCTGTTTGGGAAAAGGTTATAACCTTGCAAGGATCATGGATCATCTTTTAATTAAATGAATTAGTTAGTAATAATTGTATAATTGTAACTTAACATTTAAAATTCAGCTTCAACCTGAGTCTGGTTTTCCCATATTAAAAGCCCTATTTCATACATCTAAGCTGATTTAGAAAAGCTACTTTTACTCAAAAATTCTCATTGCGGATGGCCAAGTGATTCCAGACACCAGCAACCAGCAATCATCCGGATGCGGAATTCTCACAGTAATTTTCCGGTGTGGTGTTTGATAAATTGTCGTCTGCGGAACACGAGCACATCGCCTGATTTAGTTGAAATGCCGACTATTTGCTCTTGATTTGCTCTGTTTTACTTAGCGACAATTGTTTCGATTTTTGGGGCTTTCTTTAAATGCTCGAATTTGGGCTTTTGTCTGGCGGAGGGCAATGTCATTTCAGTCAGCTTCAGCCACATGTGGTGTCTGTTTTTTCTTAGCCATTATGTAGACCACCAAGAGCAAACAGATATGGGTGTATGTACACATCACATGTGACGGACGGACCACAAGCCTAGCAACCGAATGGTGACGGCGAGGTGTTTTCCTCGGTTTTTATTTTTCGGCATTTTACAGAATGCAAATAGGGCAACAAAAGTTTAGCAAATCGCCACCTTCTATTGCCAAATGGCCAGTGACTAATCGCCCCGATTGCTGTGAGGTCGCTAATTGGTAGTTTCAACTGATATACCAGAGTGGCTATGAACACATCCCCACCATATGTTGGGGCTGCTAAGTATCGGTATCTGATTGTTGGGCTATCTGGCGGATCGGCGTATCTGTGTATCCGTGCAAACAAACACAATTCCAACTAATCAAATCACGCGAGCGTTTCGGGGCTATCGAGTTGCGATTGCGGTTTCGGTTTAGAAAGATACTTTTTTTTTGGGGCCTCTTGCAATCATTGCAAGTTTCCGTTGGCTTTGCTTTCGGTGGTTTCTTGACCCAAAATAAAATATGTCGACACTGCACAGAGACTGCAAAGGTTAAGAGCTCGAGGAAATCTTGAACGAGAACACATTTTTGGGCACAATGAAGCGTCAATACTCTGTGCTCGATTTATTTTTGAAAGAGCAGAATATTGTGAATTAAAAAGCCAATAGTTGAATCACCAAGTAAATATAAACAAGTCTGAGTATTCTGACTTGATTTACTTTTCTATTGAAAAATAGCGGCCCATTAAATAGTCCTATAAATCGAAATTGGCAAATGGAAATATATAACTTATTGGTTTTGCTCGGAAATGCATACTGCATTCTTATATCTGAATTTTACTATTTTTGTAGCAGCTGTTACTGTTTTTGCGTTAAGTTTTACTGCCTTTAATTATAATTGGCATCCATGGCGATATAGCCATATATTTGCACAGATACCGAGATTATACTAGTGCGTTGATCTTTTAATTTTCCCCAATCCCGTGACTCCGTTAATAGTGTCATCTAAAAAATCGCAGACGTAATACCCTATTACCCTCCGCGGATCCCAGGGGAATGCAAAACAGAAAGCGCAGCGCGAGAATTAGTTTCAGTTAGCACCGCCGAGCTCGGCGAACTAGTCGAGCATGGGCGCAGGGGGAGGGCTACCAAAGGAGGGTAGTGCAGTGGAGCAGGGAGGGGGAAATGGGCATTGGGAAGTGTGGAGTGTGGGGCGACGGAAGGTGTGAAGGCAAACAGCAGACGGCGCAAACAGAAAACAGAAAAACTGAAAACTGGATGCTGTCCCGAATGCGAATACCTATCGGATGCACTCGCTCTTGGTAATGGACTTTGCACCCGTTAGCTGCCAAAAAGAGAGGAGATTAAAGGGAGCGGGGTAAGCCAAAAAACAAACCAAAAGAACACTTAACAACGTGGGATCCAAGTGCTCCAGCTGCAGCTCCACTGGCTCGTCGAAGCAGTGCCTTCTAGTGCTGGCCCAGTTTAAGATTTCAAAACATCTTCATGGCTAGCAAATATTTCTTAATATTGCTATGCCCATAAATGATGTAATCTGTGGATTAATTTAATTTCTTGGTTACCATTTTCTAGAATTATAAATTTAACAACGTTGTATTGGTGTAATAATAAGTGCATAATGAGCGAATTTAGTTATCCTTACAACGAACTTTTCTACAAATTATGATATACATAAATACCGAGAAGAAAAACTGTATATTAAATATTACATTCAAACGTATTGTTAAAGTTATAAACAAACCGAAAATTCTCGCTTGCACCCGTACTAAAATAGCTAAAAGGGCGATAATTCGGCTCAGTCGCCATCTCTGCTCAGTCGGCGCCAACGCCGGCTGCGCTGCTCCACGATCGCTGGTGGAGCAGCTTTAGTCTTCCGTTCAGTTCGCGCTCACCGCTCGTCGTGCTCAGTGCTCAGCTGACAGTAGTCGGATTGCCGGTCGCGAAGGATTCTGATTCTGATTGTGGTGCGATTCTCGCCGAAAGTGGAAGCAGTGGCAAGGCGAAAAGAAATAGGTGCACAGCAGCCTGGATGCGGATTATATTATTATATTTTTGGAATCGAGATAATAATGATGATCGTGAACCGATCGGGCTGAACGTGTTGTGCGCGTGTGTTTCGCTTTTTACGCCTTTTTTCAACTGCGGCGAGGAATCGAATGCGATTTCGGTTCGGAAATCGAGGGAAATTTTTAGAACACCCAGAAGTTCCCCCTTTCAAATAACAGTGAAGTGTATTGTTAAACAAAAGAAAGAGCAAAAGCAAAAAGCAGAAGAAGAAGCAGTGAGCAAAGCAAAGCGAAAGAGCTGAGTAAAGGAGGCAGAATTTACCAATCCAGAGTCTGATTTACAGCTGCGCGTTGGTGTGCGAAAACATAAAAAAGGCCCATTCGCAAAAAGGCCTTCTTATCCCATCTCTCATATATGAGCCCCAGAGAATTGTTTCACAATTTTACAATCGTTTTCTAATGACAACGGTCGCACTGAAATCGGGCAACAAATTATTGGCCGCCGTCTCAGTTCCACACATCTTCTAATTTATTAAAAGCAGTGACAGTGTTTTTTCTCCATTTTCTGCCTGCGCCCGGTTCGTTGGGAGAAAAAAAAAACTGGGCGAGAAACAAAGGGAAAGGAAACCGAAATACACAAAACACAAAAAGTATAAAATACAAATTCAACACGCGAATGTTTCAATCGAAAGTCGAAGAGAGTTGAGTGAATTAGTGAAATATATGTATATACACGCTCATAAAATCTATACACACATGCGCGTTTTTGTGATATATTAAACAACGCTCGCATAACGGCGAATTTATTTCAATTGCTAAGTCGGTGGAAAAAGGCCGGAAAATAAATAAGCTAACAAATTGAGGAATATCATAGTACACCCTATAAATTTGGATTAATTGGGAAACCCCTCAAAGGCGGATAAATACCGTAAGTTATATGGCAAAGGCGGGAATTTCATTGAGAAAAACTTGTTGATGATCTTTTTATGTAGTTCGCTTTTACGAATAATAAACTTAGTTTTTTTCACTTGGATAAATACTTACGTTGAGTTTTTCAGAGTGTTAACTTTCTTAACTCGGCTCACACCTTTTACCTTGCCCATTTCTTTTGGGTACTCTTAGACTTGCTCTAGTTTCTTTCACGTTACGATCCCTCTTTTAATTGCATTTTATGCTTACTTGGGCATTTCACTTGTGCCATGAAGTGCCCGCTCGAGACTGTCAAAAAATGAGTGAAATAAAATAAAGCACGAAGCGATTTTGCAAGCTCGTTAGCCGGTTAACGGTCGAGGTAGAGAGTTACCATCATGTTGTATGGTCATGAGATAAGACACTTCAGACAGCACTTCATGTTTATGGCGTGCCTTCTTCCCCTTCTCCCGCTCCCGCCCCTCATTGACCACGCCTCCACCCCACCTGGGCCGAATATCTCAACGTTCGGTGAATGACAAGCACTGCCTACTTGTCAGATCAGCTAGGTTTACCGTTAGCTAATTAAAGATCTGTTCCGCCCTTTTCTATCTATCTAATGTAAATGCCGTCCGCAATTACAGTCTTACCTGGCTAAAACGTAAGTTTTTCAATGTTATAGAAAGTCCCTTCAATATATAGATTCAAGTTGAATTGAAATCAATTGATGGCAAAAATTTATAATTGCCATTGATTTTTCTCTAATTTTTTCTTGAAATGAATGC
The DNA here is from genome assembly GCF_000001215.4 of Drosophila melanogaster. Lineage (NCBI taxonomy): Eukaryota > Metazoa > Arthropoda > Insecta > Diptera > Drosophilidae > Drosophila > Drosophila melanogaster. The sequence continues at coordinate 18,570,476 of NT_033779.5, read as the reverse complement.
TTTTCTGTAAAAGAAGTACCATTGATTTTCTTTCGTCGCCTTCATTAAAAAAAAAACCTTAGAACCACAAGTAGCTGTACAGTGGGCGCGATAAGTGTGCGTGCACCCTGAACACACAATAAATCGTGCGATGACTTCCCCGTCGAAATTTCGCTCCGCTGGTTCTTCCTGTTCCATATCAATCACGTCGTTAAGGTCTCCGGTTGACATTTTTCTCAGTTTCAGTCGGTTTGCAGCCGCTCAACGTGTTTCGCATTATAACTATCATATTTAACCGCCAATATTTCGCTGTTGTTCTCTATGCCTGACACACACACACACATATGTACATAGGTGTGTAATTAACTCAGGTGGGAGAGGAGATCCCTCTGCTGCTACGGCGATGATGATGATAATAATGATTACAACAATGATTATATGAGTATTGTTATGAACGTGTGTGGGCTTTTTTTTTTGGAGCGGTGAGAACGGGCATTTGTCTAGCTGTCAGAAAATTGGAGCAGCTCCATCGACCACGTGAATCAGATAAGCGCCAGTACTCGTTACCATTTTGGGGCCTGCCAGTTTGTTGATCAAATTTTCAGGAAATGACCAGATAATATTTAAATTGCGGAAAATATATCTAAAAACCAGGGAAAATCCTAAAATATATGTAGGTAAACAGATAAATATTTGTTTTAGCATGCGAAGGACTATTACCACCTAAATAATGAATACATTTTGGCTTCATAATCCGACAGAAAATAAATGATTTAATTTAATATGCAAAAATTGGCAAACCGGTTTGACATTCATAAGTTAGAACCACTGATTTGAAGATTTTAATAATAAATAAAACTAATAAAGCAAGTCGTACGACACTGGCCATGATTATCATGTTTAGCAGATATATTATATTAAGACAAAAGAGAAATTAAGATATTCATTTGATTTACTCAAATCTATTTTATCGTTATCGTTGGAAATGCACTTAGACCGAACATTCCTCAAATGTACTCATGTGACTCACTCACTTATCAGCGACTAATTAAACTTAGCATATTCATCAGCTGGCACGGCCATTTCTCACTAAAGAAATTCATATTCCCCCGCATATGCCAGCCGACTCAATTGTCAGGTGTGTGCTTGCTGGCCAGATTATAAAATCACTCCCCCTTCTTTGTGGCTAATGCATCGGAACTCCATCGGCACGTGTGTTCCTCAAGCGGCCAGCCAGCCCAGAAGTGACCAGAAATAACTCGATATTAAATCAAAGACGTCAGAGATTTGCGTCACCTGAATGCACGTCACTGAGCTGAAGTGTGGAAAGATTTTGGCTTTTTGCGAGAAATTGTTAATTAACTGGTTCGGCTTTGAGGCCTGAGATGGCTGAGATGTCGCCAAGTGAATCACTGCAATTTCCCAGCAGCTGGCAACAATGGGAGTTCCACTTTTCGGGATACAATACCATAAAATCTTTTGAGAAATGTGTTGAAAATGTGATGGCTGCGAATGAAATTGACTCGCTTAATCAGCATGCTAATGTTAATTCGAAATACGCGTGGCTTTTAGCAAAGTGACGGACCCGGCTTCTGATATCAACGCTTTTATCAGCGCGAACAAATCCGCTCGAATATCAAATATGTGCCAAGTACACGGTATATTATATACTTCACTTTGTGGTATGTGCTATGTGGCATTATCTTATCTCTGCACAACGTGCATGTCAGCATTTAAACGACGCATTAGCCACCAGCCATAAGCCAACTCCATGCACTTTGCTCTATCGAGTTATCAAGTCCCCAAAGATACGAAAGTTTGGGACGAAAAGAAAAGTGTTTGGCATGCCGCACAGCCGCACTGAAAAGGCAAACAAACACTCACGGATACTTTTAAGTTTGAGGTTGTTTTGTATGCCAAACAATTACCCCAACTTAAGCAAAAGAAAAGCACACGATTTTCGGGCTATGAAAACCACACAGCTACATAAGTTTGGCGTTGGTTTTATGATGCCATGAAGAAACAAGTTTCATAATGTTTTAGCCCAACTGGGTTTAGAGCTGAACATTGTTATTATTTACCAATTTAAATAGGAAGTAAAAATTTAATTTAAAATGCTTAAGACCACCAGGTGTGCACAAAGTAGTCTAAGATCTTATATGCCTCACACCTTTTATGTAGGGGCTTATAAAGTTAGCAGAAATGTAAAGTCATTTTTCAAATAAGGAGCTCAGCTTCTGACAAGCTGTATTAAAAGGCAGATTTGTGATTAAGATCGCATTTAACCGGCTTAGATACAGTTTATACTTTATGGCCTGCCATACACAACTTTCAGCTATGGTTATGGCCCTACAGCCTTTTAGAGTGTGTACACAAAAAACGAATGACAAACGAAATATATTAAGATTGCAAAGCATCATCTTAGTTGGCGGCAGCGCAGAAATATTAAAAATGCCAAACAGGTCGCAACTTTTTCTTATGTACTTTTTGGCTGATTGATTTGTTGCCTGTCGTTTGGGCCGCTCCACTCACAGCTCCATGATGGCCATGGTGTGGGTGTTGGCCACATAGTGATGAACGAACGCCCCACAGATCTCACCTAGATTCGCTGCGCTCTCCTTTTTTATTTCCCCCGTTTCTTTCTTTTTCGTTTTGGCCAGGCCAATTTGAGGCCTCTGTTTGCCAAGTTGCTCCGCTCGTGTTTTATTGTTTACCGGGCTCTCTAGCTGCCTGTTGTTTACCCATCGTCAGCTGCTGTTTGATTTGCAACAATAATTTTTGTTTACGGTTTATAGGGCCGCAGCGAAGGTGGATTGTTATTATTTAGATGATTACGCATTTTATAGTCACAAAACGGTCAACGTTTTCGTGATATGCGTTTCGTATTAATTATGAATTATTATTCCTTGGGCACTTCTTTTTTTCGTTTTTTTTTTTTTTCATTTTTGGTAATTTTTGTGGTTTTTTGAGAGGGCAAGTTGCGAAATTGATTGGGCAAGTGCTGAAGTAGTCCAATGACAATTACGAGGGCATTTTTAATTAGAGTATATGTTTATGCCAAAAAATGGGGGAAGGTCATTTAACCTAAGGGATTGATTATAAAGTAGTTAAATTATAAAATTGCAATTTAAAACTGAGATGCTATGCAATTAGCGATCAGTAGTGTATCGGAAACTATCCAACTCGAAATGGCGAAATCGGTTGAACATTTGTAAATCCGTTACCTTACTACAGTGCTGTTCTGCCTCTAATAGTGAGCTTATCTAATGACTTTTTGCCGTGCCTGCTAACTGTTTGTATTTCATTTCACCATTGTCTTGGCAATGTTTTTTGTGTTTTGCAACCACTAATTGCAAATAAATTGTGCGCAGTTAAATCCGTGGAAGCGGGCCCTGCTCCGGCCGGCCCCTTTCGTTCCCCTCAACACTATCTGTTCCGCCCCTGTCGAGTAATCTCGAACACGCTGATCGACGACTAGGCGCCAACTGACAATGAAATTTCATACAATCAAATTGACAGCCCCATAAACAAAGTAAAAGAAGTGCAAAAAAAAAAATGTCTTGTCAACTAGCAAAGATTTATTTCTTATAATGCTAGAATTTTTAATCTTCTGCAATTTTATGTCACATTTATTTAAATTAAATTATACAAGCACTTAAATTATACAACCACTGAGGCTATTGTATTCATTACACCTCCATCTGGTTAAATATTTAAGTGCACAATTTTTCTGCGTGTACGCACGCGCTTCTTGTTTATTATTTGTATAATTCATTTCTTACATTTCACTTGATGCGTTCACAATCTATTGCTTATCAGGAAATGGAAAACCGAGAAGGGTGTAGGCAGTCCTTACTGTAGAAATGAACTTGTTACTGGTAAATTCATTAAAAACCTAAACGAAATGAAATCAAATGAAATCAAATCAAATCGAATTGAATTGAATCGGTGGCGAGAAACCTTTCGGTAGTCAGTCGGTTGGCGATCGGTTCATTGACTTTTCCACGCCTTGGGCGACTGTTTGAGTGGCGGCGCAGATTTGAAGAGTGGCGTATAAATGTGAGATATAAAGTCAAGGTCGGCCCGGTCTGTTTTCCGCTGATAAGGCGATGGCAGCAATGTGTCGCGATAAGAAAAACCAAACATGAGCCAGCAGCAATGCGCAGAGTAAAGTCATAAACCAGGGCAATCATGCGACGCATACAAGAATACAAGAAGGCAGGCAAACAGTCAGAGGAAAGTTCCTCTACATTGAATGGAATTTCATTCAAAAATTTGGCAATATCACTGCTTATTGCCGATCATATTTTGGCCAAAAAGCACGCATTGTTGTCTCAACAAAAGCTTACTCAGTTCTTTATTTGTCGTGCCTCTTTTAAATTGGCTGCTATAAACGACTTTTGTTGACCTAATGAATATATCCATCCATAATATCCATCGTTTTTAAAGTGCCTTCAAATAAATATATAATTTATGCAAAGCTCTAAGTTCTTTTTGTGTAGGGTTGGTCAACATTTTTATGGGTCATTATATAAATCGAACTTGGGTTATTTGGCACATTCAGTTATTAAATTCTATATATTCTTTGTTAAAACCTCAAATTATATCTTCCAACGTCTCAGGATGCTATAATGTTGTTATAGGTCGGCCAACTTCTGCATATTTTTTTTATAAGCATTTATGAATAGATAGATAGTCTAATGATGTTGCTGTGCTGCTGACTCCATTAATCAAATCTTGTCACTGAGTCATTCACCCATTCAACCGGCATTAATTCACTGCCTTTTTTCGCTGGCGGATGTATTTTGTATTTCGGGCTGTTCAATGTTATCTTCGCATAATTTTTTGTGGAATTTTTCGGTTGGCAATTTCGTGGCTTCACTAAAAAGTTTTTGCCGGATTCGTGGCTCGAGGGTTTTTCCAACGAACCATTTGAAACGGACCCGCAATTAATCTGGCAAATAAATGGTGTTGCAAACGTTAAATGAGTTTCTAGGTAAATCCTATCCTCAAAACTATGAAACTAATTTTTTATGTCTTCAATTGCAGATTTAATTGGAATGGCATCATCCCCAAATAACGCGGCGCCGCCTGTTTTATGGCGGGCGAGACGTAAAATTGGTAAGTTCCAAACCAAAACTCTTGTTCTCATTTTTCCAGCTAATCAATCAACACTGTTTTGGGTCATTAATTCTTGACCAGATTTATGTGCTGAATTTAAAGGCGAAAGCCATCAGGGTTCAGTGCCATTTTTGCATGTTAAAATGTTCATGATCCTGCCTGCCTGAAGATGGGCTAAGAATCTTGCTTTGTGATTGTGCTATAAAATATTAACGAACCCAGGCGCGATTTTAAGTAGCGTAAAATTGAGAACACGGATTCAGACAGAAAGGTTTATGAATTATTGAACAGTCCAAGTGTGCCTGAAATTAGCAAATGAATTTTGGATCAACATCGAAATCAATGGCAATGGATTTGGATTTTTTTCAGTTCTCATTATTTAGTTGGGGTCAAGTGGGGTTTGGATGTCACTAGCCCCCACGAACTTCTGCTCGACTGAAAACAATCATATAAAGTTTTAATTAATTTCAAACAAGCGGCCAAACAAACAGCGGGCCAGCCAAACAAACAAAGCCAACCAACAGAACTAGAGAACTTTGCACAATTTATGGTTGCTGTCGCGTGGCTCCCACGCCCCCTTTTCGCAGCGCCGCCCCTTCGGTACAGTGAACCCCAGACAGGCGGATTTTGTGTTTGCCTTTGTAATGGTAACAAGAAGCAGCAGAATGGACGGACGGCTTGTGGAGAAGACTTGCCACGCTTTGTCAACACTTTTCAGGAAGCGAAAGTCGTCGCTGTCACGCTCCATGTGGTTTATAGGGCCTCCCGCTCACACACACACACTTCGGAGCCTTCATTTCCGTTTCCGTTCTCACAAAAACACTGGCAAACAAAGGCCGAACAAAAAAAAAGTAAAAAGTAAACTTAAGTCATAGACAAATTCAAAAAGATATCTGGTTAGAGGTTCTGAAACCGTTTGTTATCTTTTTGAACTATTTGTAATATTTATTCGTTAATAATGGGCAAAAATTACAATAATTATTTCTCGTAAGATATGTTTTAACAACGATAGAACAGTAATTCGTAAGACTACGCAAATGTGGCACTCAAAAGATTAAGTGATTTTTTGGTCAGACCCCGCATGAAGTAGAATTGAATTTGCCTTTTTTACCGACTTTACTTACTTTACCTTACTTTACTTTGAGTGAAACGGATTCAATATCGTAACTTTTGGAGCTTTTTTTTATTGGCGGAGTAAAAGCTGCCTGAAGTTTATCCAAAGTTTATCTGAATTTGGCGAATTTTGCTTCTGTTTTTGTTCCTGTTTTGGCTCGAAGCCGGTTTTTTTCGGCGTATTTGTGGGCCTGAAGTTATTTTTATTGTCCAACTAACGGTGCATTCTTGGATACAATGGGTTTTGAGTCATGTCACATAAGTGCATATCATCGGGGGACCAAGTAAAACAGCTGTTGTCTTTGTTCGAATCTACAGGGGAATCCAGGAAAAATAAGTTTTATTAATTATCTCATGTTGCTTTTTTCATTGCTCCTCCTAATCTCTTTTATTAATTCGAGCTCACTCGTGTTCGTGTGATAAAGAATGACATAAAAATGTTGAATAATACATATATATTTTTTAATATAAAAGAGAAGAATATTTCGTTAGATAACAGGGTATAAACAACTAAAACGTAAATTTATAACGAAAGCGGTTGTTAAATTATTGTTATTATAAGCCTGAAATCAACAAATGAACTTAAATAAAGGTCATCGGACTTTTCTGTAATTACTCGAAATAGGAAAACACCTTTTGTGTTCTCATTTTCAGACTTTTAGTCTTTGCCTTTGATTATGTATTATATTTTCAAGCAGTCGAATCAATTACGGCCAAGAACGAAAAGGAATATAAAAAAGTCGCACATTTCCCAGGTCACAGAACACAGATACAATTTGTTTTTGCTGATAAGAAATCAGAAAAAAGAAAAATGTAGCGCTATCAACAAGTTGAATGCGAATGCCAGCGCAAAGGGAAAAAGCGCGCTAAGCGAGCGTGTGGAGAGCGGTAAACTAAAAACGGCAAATGTAAATAAAAAGTCAAAAACAAAGAAAATCACTCAGACTCACACACACACTCGCAACGAATTGAGCATTTTGCTTTGTTTATTTTAGGCGAATTCGCCGCGCTTGTTGTTCGCCGCGTATCTGCCAGCTACGTTCGCCGCTCGCACTTCGCCTTAGTATCGCTCAGATATTCAAAGCGTTCGGTTCGCTCGAAAAGAGAACACGCGACAAAAGCGGCCCGAAAATAAATTACATTAAAATACTGCTCTATGGCAACTATCAAAAATAAATAAGGCAATCGATCCAAAACCAAATATATCTGAAATTCGGGCAGAGTTTTGTGCGTGTGTGTAAGGAAAATCAAATTGGAAAATTGCGAATACAAAAGTAATCTTTTCGAGATGAGCCCATGAAACGTATTTAATACGCGATCAACGGTCGCGTGCTCAATTCGCCGATGCGCGTGTGTGTGTGCGTGTCTGTGTGTCGCCAAGGTGTGAAAATATACCCACATATGTACATACATAAATATCTCAGCCGATATAACGAAAAAGTATCTATATACACAACTGCATAATAGCGGTGCCACAATTAACGCAGGCCAAATAAAAGGCGTAAAATTAAGCAAAGCAATTTTGAATTTCTAGATCGTCCGCTAAGTGGCTGGGTAAACTAAATGGTTTTTGTGATCCAACGATCTTTTTTCGCAGAGTATCGTATCTCGTAGTGGGGAAAAATGCATTTTATTCTTTGCAGCTGATCAGCGGCGCCAGTGTTGCCAGCTGTGCATTTTCTTTGCTCCGTGTGCTTATCGCCACTTGCGGCTGGGAGAGTAAATGTGTGTGCGTTTGTGTGTATGCTTTTCGCTATTTTGTTGTTTATTATTTGATATTATTGCGGCGAATTTGCAGAGCGTCCAAGCGTGCAAAAGAAATAAATACAAAAATTGTAAATCGTTGCCCTCTACAATTTTTGCGAGCCCGTTTAAACAATTATTTGTAAAATACGTGGACTCTCTTTTTTGTGGGAAAAGTTTACAGAATAAAACTAAAAACATTAAGCTCGTATTGCACAATTGAAAAAGGTCTCTAAATATCTTCTGAAACCACACAGTAATGGTGGTATATCATTAGTTGACATTTATTAAATTCGATGGTGGCACTAAATAATGAAATAATTTTCCATAGGCTATCTGTCCATTTTTTGTTTCTTTTTAAAATGATTACCTTTATTTATTGTTGCATCTAACCGTTTCAATTTGTGTTGGTCAGTTAAGTTTTATTACGTTTTTTTTGGCAGAAACTGCGCGTTTTTCCTGTTCCCTGAGATAAAGAACGAGAGAGCGGGAAGAAAGAGAGGGAAGAGGCGATAAGCTGTCTGGGCGGCCCTTCTCCCCTTTCCCACATCGAACCCCTTTCAACCCTCCCCCCTCCCTCTTCCTCCAACAACAAGCAGACAGGTGCGTTCACCGAGTTCAATTCGCTTGTGTTGTCACTCTGATCTTGTGTTGTTCTCCTCGCACTTTTATCAGGGGAACAGTACACACACGATCGCATATGTTTTCCCTTGCAAGTGTGTGGGTGCTCGGCAAGTTTAGTCATTAAAGTCTTTTGCCCCTCGTTGTTGTTTTTGCTGTAACGGAAGTGGTTTTGTCGCTCTCTTTCTATATTTCGGCAGTTTTGTATCTTTATTCGAATAAGTAGAATTTCAGTGTGAATAGTGTTTAAACATAAAGTTTTAAGATGAATACCGCATATTTGGGAAACTGAGCTGAATGAAGTGTGTAATAATATGCCTTATTTCACATTGGTTCGCTTCAAAGTTTAAATTTCCGAACTTCTTTAATAACTTGCAGAATATAAATCATACTCCCAATATTTTCACTACCCGCCGACTTTAATGAGCCCCAAATTGAGGCTTGATTCGATTGGGATCTACAATTTGTGTGAATCGAAGCTTGAATACATCCTGTTGGCCAAAAGCCGAGCCAATGCTAACGAGATCCACACACACAGACCGTTTTTTGCGAACCCCTCCGTAGCGCCCCGCTTCCCACGCGACTTTGTTGTTTATGGTTGTCATTATCAGGAGGAATTACCATTGTTATCCAGCTAAATCTAGTCATTACTCACTCACGCTCCACTCATCTCGCTCGCACCCACGGCGACCTTATCAGCGTCCGACTCGTGCTTTTGATGCTGATAACACGCCCTGACTTGGCTTACCTGCTCCAGTCCTCCACTTCGGCTATCAGTCACATTGAAATGGTGCCGTCACTTGGCCAAAATAATCATTGACTGGTCATTCTTGTTGACCAAGCAGATGAAATTGGCGATGGAGTGAAACGATTCACTCAGGATTCGAATGCTCAAGAAATTTTTTAAGACATAAGTACCATAAATATATGTACTTAGCTATTTTGGAAACCAAAATTTGGATCTACATAGCGAACAACAAAGCAATTCCCAAGACAAACTACAAAAATTAATGATCTATTAATTATTCAAAACGATACTTATAGATATCTCAAAAATATGATTTATACGCTTTTTATAATTACACCATTCTTCGAGTGAAACCCGTTGAAACTGCAATATTTCAAGATCGTATAGTAACTTTTGAAAATCGTATGTGATTCCCCCAAAAAATTTTAATAATCGGTTAATTCTGAACATCAAAATTATAATGGCCATCAGAAAGACGTCATGACTATAACACTTCCAAGAAGCTGGGGTCTGACGGTCACTTTGAACCTTTTCGCTGTGACCCTATGAATACTCTTTCGATATCGAATTTTTAATGAAGTTTCTTTGACGCACTTGCGACCACCAGTTATCCACGATTTTATACAGGCAACCGCGTGCGTGCTTGTATGTGGATATGGATTATATGTATGTGCACAATATCAAGTAGCCGCCATGCTGTCCAAATGGGTTCTCCATGACCGTTCTTCTTCTCCTTTCCAAGCGGAATATGAAGAGGGGGAGAAGGGGATGGTGAAATTGAACCAATATAAGCATATACAATATAAAAGATCTCAAGTTGATTGCAATGGCAAAAGTCACACACATATATGGTAATTACGCGCGGATTATTATGGCCAAATGCAGAAGGTGGTCCATGGAGGCTGGTATCTGGTAGTTGTTAGCTGGTTTGGCCTGACTGCTTAGTTTCAGCTGCATGTGACTGACTGGCTTCCTGCTGCCCACATTTGGTAGGATTGGGCCTAGCTCGTTGGAGGCCTTCTTCGATGTGGGTTAACCGTTCTTGGAGGAATTCCAATAAAACCGAACAAAAGAATCGGAAAGACACTTTTCCATTCCCCTCCTACGCTGGCGGTCGCTGTGGCTTTATTAGTACCTTGTTATTGGAAATCAATAAAGAAAGACATTTTGTTAAGGCTCGCCCAATTGAATTCATTTTGGCTTGCTTCTGAATATTTGTTAATGAATTTGTGTGGCTATTTAAAATTCAACTGGCAATAATTTCGGCATTTTTACTTCATTTTGCAGTTGATATCAATAAATGTATTCGATCGTTGAATTGATTTTTAAAATGTTTGATTTTATTCTTTCTCCTTAATTAATCCGGATTAAAAGAGTTTGAACTCTTTGAAAAATTCTTAAGTTTCTATATGTTTTATTCATATCATATTGCTAGAAGTTTTTAAAAATAATAGGCATATTATAATTTTGTTTGAAAAAATGTTATACTTAAATTTCAATATTGACTTGGGACATAAATATGTTTCAAAACCCATGTTGTTTCTGACTAAGGTTTCGAAGCTTATCGAGAACGCATTCATTTCTGCTTAGATTTCGCTTAAATTACTGAAATCAATAAATGCATTTAAGTCGTATATACAAGCCAATATGTTGATATGAAGAGTTCTTTATGAACATTTTATGTATATTTATCGCTTCTTTGCCGAGTCTTTGAACCTTTACTTGGCTCGCTTATTGTTTGACACCTTTTGTTGTTCGTTTTTGTTCATTTTGTTTTCCCCGTGGTTGTTGCTGTTTCGGCTTTTGGTTTGTTTAATTTTTATTGATGTTATTGCTTTTTATCGGGGAATGCCAAACAGCTGTTTCACTTAGTCTTCGAGTGTTTCTGCCCCTCTCGCTGGAATCTGGCACGTGTCAGCTGGATGAATTCTAGTCGTATCTTCTGCTGTTGATCTTGCGGATACGTTTTATTTTCTTTTATTCGGATCGTGTGGCTGTTGATTTATTTAATTCGCATCTCGTTTATGGTTCGTCAAAGGCTCTGAGCTTTGGAGGGGTTTTTTTTTGGGAGGTAATTTGCTTGCCAAACTCGTTTGAAACCCTCCAAATTTAAATCATGTGCAGTATTTTCAAATTAATTATTTAAATATTCAAATGCCTGCCTTCTTCGCATGGTGAAATTCAAATTCCTATTTGGCTGATTGATAAAAAGTTGTTGTCTTGATTTAGCTGAGAAATTAAATTCCTTAAGACATCCTCAGTATACGGAAATTCCCGCAGGCAGCGTTTTAATTTCTTTAATTGTATGTTTATTTTCTGTGCTCCTTATTTATGCCGCTCAAATGATAAAAAATCATGGGACTATGACGGCGAAAAGATTTTATTTTATCTTACACAATTCCCGCAACTCGTAAAATGTCGAAAATATTGCCCGACACATACATATGCTTATACATATGTGTATTGCTCATTCGCAGTTCGATGTCTCAAGGCTAGACCTCAAAACATATGTAAACATATTCAACAAGAGTTTTTCCACGTTTGACAGCTTTTCCCACTAATTAATGTGACTGAATCAAATGCATTTTAATTATTCTTCGAAAAGACATTCCCGGCTCTCGTGCGTGGAAAATGTGGTTTCGGGAAACCCATTTGGAATTGACTCACTTCATAGGCATTTCCCCCATGTGGAGGGGGTGTGTGCTTGCGTCACAATCCCATGGACAAAAGAAAATGTGTGCCAATTGAACGATTTAAAATTCGTATATGCATATACGCTATGTATATAAAATACGATCGGTAGGAATCGAGTCAGCTGCCCACACACGCCTTTTGTGAGAAGGGAAAATGTTGGGTTGTCATAGTTGGGTTCTCTCAACTTTGCACTCAGAATAATATACTTAAAATGCGATATTTATAGTGGAACATGATGCAAATGCTTTGTTTGCTCAAACTATTTAACATTTCTATGAATAATAAGAATTTTTATTATATTTCTCTATTTATTATGTCAATATAGTTTGTTTTTTTTCTGTGTAGATATGAGCACCGCTCTTCGCCAATTCGTCGCTCATTTCCCCCACGCTTATCACTCTTTTCTCTGTGGCGTTCCCCCTTCTTGTTTCTCGCCGTCTCTTTTCGCCCCAGTCTTCCCTCTCTTTCACAGTCGAACTAGTAGAAAAAGTGGCCTTAATTAATATACTTTAATAACGCATATTTTTTCGCCTGGCCGCAATTAATCTTCGTTTTGTTTATAGAAATCAAACAGATTTAATTAATTTATATCTGGCTCTCTCCTCTGTTTGTTTTGTTTACCCCTGTTTTGTTTTGCTCTTATTTTGCTTTCGTGCCGAGAGTTTGGATGGAAAATTTTCCAACGCTCAGTAAGTGAATAGAAAAAAATTGATTCTAAAAGCACTGGATGGGGGGCGTACCACTGCAGGTGGGCGGGGGCTTGTGGGGCTGGCGCCAGCTTAAACGCTTTTGTTGTTCTAAGCAATTGCATTATTCCCAGTTTATATATCTTTTTATCTAGCCTTTTTTTAATTACCCAAAGGGGCAATTTGCGATTGTTGTTCGACCGCAGATCGGCAATCAGCCCTTAAACTGGTTGGAAATCATACAAATTACCCAGCCGCAAATGAGATTGTCTAGGACAGTAGAACAATACAGATTACTGAATTAATTGCTGGGAAAAGGTATATTCCAAGGAAAGTACAAAGATAATTGTAATAATTGCACATATGTATACGCCTACATTTAGTTGATATAATCTTTGTTCAAATTTTAAATCCATCAGCACTCCCAAATGTTTATATGTACATTTATTCCATAATAAATATTAATGGTTAATGGTAAAGCTCCTTTCGCCTGTCAGAAACATTTGCCAACAGAAGACAAAAGCGTCTTCGAATGAAGAGAAATTATTTATGATTTCATTAGTCTGCTCATTACCCTTATCAGACAAGACGTCAACATCATTTGCATTTGTGCAGACTTTTGAAACTTCAAAAGAATTAACCTTTCCTCCGTCGTCAGCTGTTCAGTGAGTTCGCAAAGGGCATACACTGGGTATCGTTTCAAATTTCCCAATTTCCAAGAAGTCGAACAAGTTTGCCGTAGTGGCCTGTTTCCTGTTTCCCTTTCTGTTTACTTATTAATGTGCAATGTCGAGCAATATTTTGAATGTTGTGTGCAACTTTTTGTATTTTCTGCGGATCACCCAGGTCCCAGACACATCCAGGCATCGTGTTACATTTTATGCTGCTGACGGGCATACAGCCAAGTCAACTGAAGCCAAGTCGAATATCCATTACCCAGACTCGTGGCGGTGTTTATTTGGAGAGGGCTTCTAGAGACTCGAACCTGTCAAAGAGTTGGAAAAGTTCCTTCCAAACTGTTGACCCAACTGATATCGATATTGATCCTCGTTAAGCGTCTCTATTTACGATTTATGGCTTAAACCAAACAAACAAGTGGATCGAAGGCATAAACATATTCTGAAACTTTTCCAGTCACCATCTTCCCGCGCACTAAACCAACAGAATTTCAAATAAATATTGTATATATTCATTTGTTTGCCTTATGGTAACGGAGCATCGAGTACGGGTACAGGCGATTCCGTATTGTTTATTTGCTCGACTCATTTCCTTGAATTAGACTCCGTGACAATTCCAAAATTCGTGTGTAAAAAAGTTTCCATTAATGAATAATATTTGTAAAGATATTTCTATTTATTTTCGGTGTCATTGTCGGACGTTTCCAGATCAAAGTCAAGCGATATATACATATATGCGAGTAAACAAATATTGTCGCAGACGCTACGTAACGTCTGATCAACGGCTAATTAACACGTTATTAACGCGTTTGGTTGTCAAGGGTTGGATCGACGGAAAATTGATTGAAACTGAGCTTGAAGTCGGTAGGGAAGATTGGAAAATGTCCCGCGTTCGACTGTGCTATGGAAAATACTATTTGCTTGCACATGATATGTTTGAGAAAAACAGTTTAATTCATATTCCTAAAGCGTAGTACGGCCTAATGGACACATTTACGACTTAAAAAAATAAGTTCCTCCACAATTTCTCCCCGACTCTTCCCTTTTTGTTATCTGATACTGTTTCCAGTCCATACTTAGCCAAATTATCTGTTGGCTCAAAACTCACCTTGCCCACTCATAAATATTTGCCCTCCGTTTCTCGACACTCGCCAGCTGGCAAACGTTCAAAATTTAGCCAAATTTCCATTTATAAAATTAATTACTTTGCTGCAAATGCGAATGGCTTTAAATCGAAATAATCGGCATCTGAAAAGTTTTTCAACCTATTTCAACTGTGTTCGACTTTGTGGCACTTTTCAAAAAGATCGTGTGCGTGTTGATTAGGTTTTCACACGCTGGTGAAAAAGTGTTGCGAGCATTTCACATATTGCTAATTGTTGGATTCGATTTATCTGGCGTGGTTTTATTTATTTTTTTATTGATATTGACGTCAATTTCTTTCGAATCAATGACGTTTATGTTCTGGGACTCATTGGTCGTTTGGCCAATCATTCATACATTCAAGCAACAAAAGATTTGTGTCACACAAATCTATTCGCTGCATGAGTAACTCTCACTCATGTTTTTGTTTACCTGGTTAATTAGTATTTTATTTTCATTTCGTTTTCCCTTGATGATTGTTTTCAACAGATTTTTACTGACAGGCATTTGGATTTTGTTTTCGAAAATGGCTTTAACCTAGAACGGTCCGTTCACATCTGCTGATAGGTCCTGAGTTCTTCGGTTTTGCTTGGGTTGATTGCACGCGCTGATGGCCAGCAAAGTCAGCAGGACCTCAAGGTGTGTGCCAAAATGGGCACAGCGGTCAAGGAAAATCATAGGAAATTCCATTGGAAAATTGTCTGAAAGGTACTTAGGTTTCAGCGAATCGAAACATGTGTAGAGCGGAAATAATTTTAGAGTGGTTGAAATGAAGTTCTATAGAATTCCCCTTGGTTCGGTTCTTTAAGGAAATATTTATTTAAGCTCCTTACAAATTTGTGCTGCATTGAAAACTGCAATACATATTGAAAATCTCACCTTTTACCGATTAAACTTACATTTATCAACCATATTGCGCATACGCCTCGTGTTGTCGTCCCACCCTAATTAAAAAGCAATTTAAAATGTCGAGCAATATAAAATATTAATTATTTTTCGCTAATTGGACTGTGAGCATATGTATATGGAGCATATGGATTATTAAATCACGTTCATAATTATTGCAGTTAAATTGGAAATTTGTTTCGCTTGATTGATTTTCTCGTTCTCTGTTTAGCTGAGTTGCTTGGGAAAATTCAGCATTTCACGTGATCGCATTCACAGCATCTAACTGCTGGTCATAATTCAAATATTCCGCTGAAATGGCAAAAAATTAGCAATTAATTCGACAGATTAATTAAAAATCTTCGCTCCACCAAAGATGGAGTTGATTGCCAAAGGGGGGCGTAGTGTGGGAGCTGACAGCTGTGCGTGAGTGTGTGTGCAATCAGCCGGTTAATTGAACTGCACCCAGCCAAGCTCACACACTCGCACACACATCAAGCACACACTCCTCCAAGGCAAATGCAGTTGGGGAGGGGCACACTTAAAAAATAAACTAGTAGTGACACCCATCTATATATACACTATAATAGTTTATGAAGAATCGGAAATTAAGAAAATCTATAAAGATCGTATGTTAAAAATGCTTCGTTCTGAATAGAATCTATTCTAGCCAAGTTCTGGCTGTAGTATAAGTACCTGAATACAATCTATTCTAGCCAAGTTCTGCCTGTAGTATCAGTACCTTCCAGCAGGGCATGCTGGCGGCTCCTCGCTGGCGGCTCACTTGGCTTTCGATGGCGGAAAGGCGGGTCAGGAGCAGGTCCGAGAGTCAGTCAGAGAAATTGCTTTGGCTGGCGTCACTTGTTGTTGCTGGCCGGCAATTATAAGTGCAACAACAATGGCTGCTACAAGGCATATTATTTTCTTGTTATTGTCTTGAAAGCACTGGCAGCTTCGAGCACGCCGAATGAATGAACGAATGAGCGAGGGAGTGAATGAATGAGTATTTGAAAAAAGTCCAAAGAAATGACACGATAATCAAACGGCAACAGCAACAGCAGCGGCAACGCAAAACTCCTGATAGTCTTTGACTTTTGCCAACACTCTTTGCTCGGTGCGTCAGTTTCACGTTTAGTTTTATTTCGCATTTCCATGGTTGTGTTTTTGCTGCTTTTGTTTCTGTCCCATTGACGCGCAAGGGGTTCATTGACTGTTTGTTGATTTTTATGGTCGGATTGCTGGAAAATCTAATGTATGTGCATGGAATCAACTCGCATTTAGTGGAAGCGAAAGCAGCAACACCAGCTGCCGGGGTTAATGTTGCTGTTGGGGTTAATGCTGCTGCTGTCCCAACGGAATCGAGTTCTATTAGCAACGCGGTTGCTCTTCTCCCATGTCATTGTCTCACGTTCACTTCATTTGTAGGTTCAATTACTGCTTTTCATTTAATTTGGTTATAAATCCATGCTATTAATCTAAATCTATTATCTATAATCTTCACATTCAGCATAGCCTAATTTGCTTTCTGGATTGTTCTGGGAAATGCTTAATACAATTCGTAAGAAATTATGTTCAAAGTGGTCACTTCTACATGTTTAGATGCTTAGGTGGAGAGAGCTCCTTGGAAAATATTAAATTTTATAAGTTTTGATTTCCAGGTTCTAATTGAATTGTATTGAATGGAATTGGCCTTTGTAATGTAAACTGTCCGAGTAATGTGAATAGCTTGTTGTTTCTATTGTGGTTAAAACAACTAGAGCTGTTGTTACAGCTGCATTGTATTGATTTGCCCACATACAAGCGCTGCCTGCTGTTATTTTGGACCTTTGTGTGCTTAAACAAATATTTTTCTTGTCATGTTTCAAAGTGCTGTGTGGTTGGTGCAGATTTTGCTTTTGCAACTGTTTTAGCTATGTGATTTTATCACTCTTGTTACTGTCGCAGTTGAAGTCACGTTTAATTGCTGGCAAAAGTTGGCCCAAAGACAGCTTTAAGTCCTCTCTCGGCCCGGCCAACTCAAGTCTCCTTCAGGTGCATCCACTTGCTGCCTTCTTTGGGTGCGGGTACGCTTGTATGCGCACAGTATGCTACGTTTGCTGTCGTGCTGCTGGCCTGGCCAAAAGTGTAGAAAGCAGGCATCAGCAACGCAGCCAGCAGAAAGCAGAAAGCAGCAGGCCAGAAGACCTCCAGAAGCAGCCTGCATCACTTTATCTTCTGGCCTTGACTGGCGCAAAACTATTTTGTCTTAATTAGAGCTGCCGACGCATTGCCGCTCCTGCCAGCCTCCCAGCTTCCAAGCTTTGCCCCTTGACGTCACCATGCAAATGCAACGGCAACCAAGCAACAACCAGATTTTCCCAGTGGTCAGCCACTGTTGTTTCGGCTAATTTTAGCCGACAAACAAAAGCGTTGAACTCGCTTTGTTTCCTTCATCGCAAGTTGGTAAATTTCCACACCGAAAATAGAGTATTTGCTTAGCTCGACCAACTTGAATGGTCTCCAGAAAAGCAAATGATGACCACCCACAGGAAACGACCATTCGACATCAAACCTTTCCGTTTGAATTTTTCTATTTTGGGCGCGTTGTGGCCCCATTCATAATTTTCGAGGGTTCGATTATATCTAATAAAATGTGTTTTCTACTCTTTTATTGTCAGGTAATTTAATTAATGATTGTTCGGTTGAAAGTGTTCAAATATTTGCTTATTGAATGCGTGGCTGGAAACACACCAAGTGATACGGGCAACTTTCAAGTGGTTGCGAAGCAGAGATAATGCTTGGGGTGCTATAAGGAAGTGGTGTGATGAGAGATTATGAGTGCAGCTATGGGGGCGTAGTACAAATTCTATAGATACATTTCTGTCTTTGGCACTTGAACTCCGGTCTATGTATGATTTATGATAGTTCTATATGAAAGTTTAGGAAGAGTTTCTATTAACATTTATATTCAAGCAGGCTGTTTAAGTTTCAAACTAAACTTAGAAATACTTATTTTAGATATATATGAAGAGTATTGTGGCGTCTGAAAATAATATCTTATATTTGAGAACAACTTAAATTCCCACTCCCAATGCGCCTGAGCTATCAAAATCCCCATGGCGTATACTCTATATTCCTTCTATTTCCATTTCGTACTATTTTGACATCTTGGCAGATGAAAATAGTTTAATCAAAATCTCAAATGGAGCATTTAAATTCTTGGCAAAGCTTTGACTTCCTGCTGCAAGAGGCGCAGAGCGCGCAGAGATTGGCCGTTTGTCCTCCCCTCACGACCTTTCTTGCCCCCTCGACCCTGCCTTTTTCGATGGAGAAACAAACAACCTAATTTCGACCCGCTTAGTCATGCTGCACCATGTTGGACTGGACATGGCTCTGGGGATTCGGCACTGGGCTTTGGCCAGGAGGCGGTGGAATCTGGGGTGGAAGTGGAGACTCCTAACCGAACATTTCGGCGACAAGCGCAATCAGCGCAATAACACTGGAGCACAAGCAGAAGAACAAGGCAGGCTCCAAATGTTTGACCTTCATTGAGGGCTGCACAGACAGAAAAGGGCTTAAAGTTTGGAAAATTTGGGAGTCAGAGGCATAAGTGAATCACTTTTCCGATTTGCGAGCAGTTACTATAAAAATCTTCATATCGAAAATAACCAAGCAAGTTATCAATACTTTATATACTTTCTCCCAGTGCAGCGTTCGCTTGGGGAGATGAGTATGGATGTGGTCGTTTGGATAGTCAAGGCACGTTTGTCATTGGTAATTTCGAGCATGTCATAATGATAACTCAAACAAACAGTGAGCATATGGGGAGGGCTTGGAGATGCAAAGAGCCAAATGTTTGTTTATAATTTATTTTTAGACCGAAACTCCTGACCTCTTCCTGCGCCTTTTCGGCGACCTCAGCTATTAAGCTGAGACCTGTGCAAATATTTGGCCAACGGCTCACGTAGTTCACTTCGTGTAATTGATAAAAGAAAGGTATGAGGCGAAAAGGGGGAGTCTGCGAGACAATTCCTCGGGCGGTGGCCGGAAAGTGAAATTAAATTCCAGGAAACGTGGCTTTGAAGTGGTTCCGTTCGGCCAACAAATTGTCATACCCCATTCCCGTAATATATTTTTATTAAAAATGTTACATAATCCGCTTGAGTTCTCGTGCACAATAAGAAGACGTGTAATAAGTTCGCCGCAAACGAGATTTATGAGACGAACTAACTGGCGACGCCTCTTGCTCGCGCATACAATTTCAATATTTCTTCATCAGGATAACAAAGTAAAGGAGGAAAAGGCGTCTGGGGTTTCTCTCAGTCGGTGGAAGTAAATTGAAAATCTTGCTCAAGTAGCTGACAGCATTTTGTAGCTGGCTTCTTCTCCTCTTTTTTTTTTCGTCTGCGGATGCGTTCAAATTGGAAATGCGATACGCAGCAAAAAAGCTAGGGGAGTTTGCTTTCCGCTAGAGAATAGAAAGTTGCTCATACGCCCCGTTGTCGGCTGGTCTTTAATGTTTCCTTAGCCATTAAATCCAAGTGGGAAATAAATAACACTTGCATTCGTGTCATAAAAGCAGACTTTAATTAAAGTCATTCGTTGCAACTACACGCAATTAGAGATTTTCTTTTATATCTGTTATCGCGCATAAGTTAATGCAATTGCATTGAGTCTAAAATCATTTTTACAACTTTGGCAAACTTGTAAAAACTTGAATTTGTTTAGTTAAATATCATTTTAGTTCTTTGAAAAATGTTTAAAATTCCTAATCATTAGATCTATCTGATTAATAAACATAAAAGGAGATATCATAGCCGTTTAATTATCAACATTAATAAGACAACATTGGCTTTTCAATGAAAATGTTCCTTGTCTAATGTGGTACTTACATTTTAGAGCTTGATTTGTACATCTTATTATTTTTTTTTAAGTGCGGCGCAGTAGTGGACGCCATCAGTTGTATAATAAAAATGCTTTACCATATTGGCCCCTCGGAGTTCGCCTTTTGCCGCCAGACAAATGAGAATCGTTTATGGCTGGCGTTCGGATAAATTTTTCATCGCGATGACCTTGAGGCCATGCATGAATACGCGTAGTTACAATATGCATACATTCATATATGTATATACTGGGTATACTAAAATGTTGACTGCCAATAAAAAATGTGTAAATATGTGGATAAGTGCGTAACTATGTGTGTCTTTAGGATAGTAAAATGTCCACTAAGATTGAATTTTTCGTCGTTGTATCACGTTTTAATTCTCCTTCAATCTGTTAAATATCTACTCTTAATCTTTATTAATTTTATTACAGCAGTTGGTAGCTGACTTTTTTTTGATAACTTATCAAAAATGTGTGAAACTTGAGCTCTTCAAGTGCGTGGGGGTGGTATTTCCCGCTATAAACTCTCCCCCCCTTGATGTTTACCAAGTTGCTAATATAATTGAATACACGAGCCACATGTGATAATGAGATTTATTTATTTATTTAATTTAAATTGCCAGAGCTCGCTCATTTCGCTTTTTGCGCTCTCGCGCTTTTTGTTTTTCGCGTTATGTGGGACAAGTAACATAATTCACAGGCAAATGCTAAATAGAATAATATTTTAGCATTTCTCCCCGTCTATTTATCCACGGCTCTCTGGCCAGCAACAGGTTATTGATCCAGGCCGACAATTCGAGCCTTCCGAGAATGCAAATAGCATTTCGGATCGTCCTTTCTGACTGTTTCCTTCACTAATCGACTTTGGCTAGTTCATGACGCGCCAACGCCGCCGCCTAATGACAGTTTTTCCCGCCTCAAACCGCCCCATCCGACTTTCTGCCCCACGATGGCTTACGCCATCTTGCCCCCGCTTGTTTGCATTGCCACAAACACCCATGAAAAACTAGGCGAACACAGATACCCGGCGACGGGCACACAGATACCGCTATACGCAGATATATATAGTATATGGCTTTGTTATCTGTTATCTGGTCCGCCTTTTGTGTCACTATCAACGTTGTCAGCCAAATGCAGACCAAACCGAATTGAGTTTCGCACAAATGGTGCACTCGGAAAAACATGATACTAACAGCAAATGATAAAATGTGTCACTTATTTTTCCTATAACATTGTTTTATTATTATTTATTAATTCCATTATGTAAGAGAAATGCATTTATAGTTATTTTATTGATACAAATATATGATTTAAACTGTTGAAACGTAATGTAGTTCCAAATCAAGTGAATTTTTTCTCAGTGTGGTTGGCGTGCGCCATTAATGAACATCGTTTGCTTATCCAGACTGGCCCCACAATGGCTCCCCCTCTCATTACAGTGCTTTTACCTATGCTATTGACATAATGTAAGCCGCCGAAGTCCGTCTGTGCGCGAGAGTACTTCTGTTTCCCACTCGCTCTCTAGCTCTCGTTGGCATAAAAATAGTTTTGTCGTTTTTTTTTTGGTCCTCTCTCTCCTTTGGCTACCAGTTGCTAGGTGTACAAAGATAGAATTGCTAAAAGGATGGCGAAAAACAAAGACAAGCCATACAACGGTGCGTATGCTTAATACCCAGTCAACGTTGCGTATGAGCAATGTGGCATATCAAGATAATCCGAACAAGAAATGACTAGCAAGGAATTTAAGAGCTAAACGTGTATTATTTGTTGCTAAATTTGAAATGTATGCATATGTTAATATCCTTAAAGCTGTGTTGAAAGATCAACACTTCAAACAGACAACTACAACAATGCGCGTCACCAGCTTGGACTCATTGTCAATTAAAATGCGAACAAAAGCAGAAATATACATAGTTTCAATTGCAAGTTGTGCAATCCTCTCACAGCCTTCACTTCACTTTGCAGCTGCCAAACGCAGCAGGATGATTTCCCATTGTTGTAGAACGGAAATTAAATCATTTCCGCTGTCAACTATCGCAGGCCCCTGCCATGCAACAGCTGTCAAATGAAAGTGCGGAGAGAACTGTGTGAGCGATTGAATCGAAGTTGGCGAAGATCCGCTTAAATTCTCATGGCAAGTTGTAGTCAATAAATTCAATACAAAAATTGTACAGAATGCCATGGTGGGAGGGGGCAAAGATGTGAAAATGATGTTCGAAAAGTGGGTGAAAAGCGGATGAAAGTGAATGTGAAATGCGGGATGCTAGAGGGGAGAACATAAGTGGATTGGTTGCCAAAAACAAACACGAGTCACTGGCAACTCAGTGCAATTGGTTCGAATTGTGGTAACGTATTTCACTAGGAAGAACGTTTTGTAAGCGGGTATATGAACTATGACCAGGAGTGTGAGCCTTTCAAATAATTAATCCTTTCTGAAAGCAAGACACACCGCAAGCCACTTCAAACAATGTTATATTTATTTATGGCAAAACAATCTAACGTAATTTATCCGATTTCTCAGAAAATTAAATGGAAATGGAAAGAACATTTTTCAATTACCTAATAAATACCTATTCAAAATTAAAATCTGCTTGGCCGCAAACCACAACAATCCTTTCAGAGCATTCCCGTCAATTTATCCTTTTCATCACCCCCTCGTCGCATTTTCCTGCCATTGTTTGCTTTTGGCTTTCGAGCATTGTTGACGTTTCAGCCATGTCAGGCGCTTTGGCCATGTTTATTTTACTTAACTGACATTTTACTATAGCCTACGTGTGCCCGTGCTGCACCGTCTGTCCCCGATGGGGGTCGCCACTCGAATTTCTAGCGACATTTTGGAGTCTTGTTTGTTCATCAATTGGCGGCCCGTCAGGCGAGCTCCCTGTTCCTCCCACCCCTTTCCGCGGCCAATTGACTGTGGCGACCCCAAATGCGTTAATTGAATTGCTTCGACTCGCTCTCGCCGGCACATGGGAAAATCGCCAGCGTGGGGCTCTAAAAGCTGTCAGGAAAGTGAGATAAACGAAAAGTGGTCAGGAAACTCTGGAGAAATACTCTGCAAAATTGTTGGGCGTAAAACTTTTGGTCTGCAAAGTTCACGTAGTGCACGTGAACTCGGGTCATGCATAAACATATTTATTCAAAAGAAAACTTCAACAGGTCTTGGCAACAACTTTTTACTCTCGCCTAACTGAATAATTTACAAAGTAAATACGTTATTATGAAAGTGACACAGAGTGAAGAAAACACGAGAAATACGAGCGATCGCAGTAAAAGTGTGCAAACTAATCGAAAATTCGACAATTTCAATTGGCTGTTATCCTGCGGCCTTTTGGCGGCAGTAAAATCAACAAAATTGATTCCACAACTTCCACGACAACAGCAGCCAAAAAATACAATTTACGTTACGCGGCTGAATTGCTCAAGATCGACAAAATTCAATTCATTAAAACGGAGGGTTTAACATTCGCATTGCTGGCGGGCCCCATGGGCCAAGCGGCAAGTATGTGTCGATTTCGTGGTTGTCGCTACAAAAATAAGAACAAAAGCAGCAAGCAACAGCAGCAACAACAGCAGCAGCAACAGCAACAGCAACAGCAACATCAACAACAGCAGCAGCAAACACCAAGTCATAGTCCTCAGATTCAGCATCATTCTGAAATAATCCCAGCTACAACAGGTGAGAAGGTGGCAAGCAAGAAAGTTTTGGTCATGCCTCGCATTTGCTTAAATATTTCGTCACACAAACTTCTGGGCAAACAAAACAAAATAGGAAAACGCCAAAGAGACCAAAGAACTGAAAGAACAACGATGCTTATTTCATGCCCAGAAGCTCTTTTTCGTATTCTTATTCAACTTCCGGTGCTCAGCTTTACGTTTTTCCGCCTTTCAGCTACCCAACATCGATCCGAATGGCAGCAAAAAATTGTTCTCTTTTGCACATTTGCCAACTTTCAATTTGCATTTGGCTGCACTCGAAAGCAACAATGCCATTTACACACTGGCTCATATATGCGAGCTAGAGTGTGCAGATATATGGTATTGTATGTGGTAATCATACCCTATAAATTGAGGTCATATTGTTGCTAAGAAAAGGAACAGAAATTATTACATAATATTTATGGATCTATGATATGTTTAAACCTGATAGAATTCTAATTTAAATACTTTGAAATAGAAAAGATACAATTACTATCTTTTCATCGCAAATATGCTTATATTTTCCGAATATTAATCTATTGAAAAATTATTCCTGCACCATTTCTTCTGTTCCGACGCTTTTCAGTACTCCACTAAATGTATTCCCATTTGGATTAGCATGTAAATCAAATATTGCCATCCCACGAAGAGTACTAAATTTGTTGTCATATCGCCAAGAACTCTTGATCCTTGCTTGTTCCTGCTAAAAGTAAAATTCCATTACAAATGTTGTATAAAAATTTGCCATTCGCCTGACTGAGACGATGGTAGCGAAGAGGGATTCGGGGTTGGATGTTGGTTGAGGGGCCCATATGAATGTCTTACATAAAGCTGACGCATCAAACCGCAGCAAAGTGTTGGCGGCGGCGGGAAAATGGGGAAACTTGGAAAACGGGTGCTACAGAACACCTCCCACACGACTCTGTCAAGTTGTCATTTGACTTCGAGTGCAGGAAATGGCCAAAGGAATTCAGCGGGGAGTGGAAAAGTGCTCCTGCTCTGTGCCAAATGTTTTGCAGCAGCTTAAGCATGTTGCATGTTGGATGTTGGATGTGTGCAAGGCAAATGCAGCTTAAAAGATTAAATTCCCTTCCTCGGAGGCTGCATTACATGGGTGGCATGTGTGTGGCGTTCTAGTCATTCCATCTGAACAAATCCCCCACTGCAGCACTAAGTAGCCGACTTTCAACTTATTGGCAAGCTTAGAAGCGAAAGACCAACGAAAAGTATCTACAACACAGGAGAGTGGGAGACCTTGCAGATGCTTAACATGGAAATTTATGTCTGCACAGGGAAATTCTTGGGGGCACAAATCATGGGGGAAAAGCTGAAATTAATATTAAAGTGAATTTTAAATGGAAAAGCGAAAGAACCCACAGGAAAAGTATGGTAGCATAAAATCCAATTAAATTTGTACTGCTATAAATTACATCGAAAAGAAAAACCTCGGATGGCATAAAAAGCAATTTTTATATAAACGTTATCGAACCCATATGGTAAACATATAAATAATTTTCATACCAGAAACAAAATGGGTATTGAAGCTGGCTGCAAATCAGTAATACATTTTCTGTTTTACTCAAAAGAGGATACAAATGTATAGTTGCATAGATATGTAAATTAATAATTAAATAAATTTCCCAAAAAGTTGTGAATAATATAAAGCCATCCAACTGAAAATATTTCCGTATGTAATCTAGCCCAAAATAGACTACTCTAACGTATTTAAGAAAACGAAATATCCTTGATATTTGTTGTATACCAGCTTAGCCCGAAAGTCGAATTGTCAAGCGACAGGAACAAGTCGTTTGTTTATTTCTTTTGTGTAAGTCGAAAAGCAGCACATAAATCATATTTTCTATAGAATAAATAACTGGGGGCACAAACAAAAATGGGGGCAATAGAGAGAGAGAGAGAGAGAGAGATGAGTAAGGACTCCTTCTATCGCATCCTTGAGACATGTATCAGTGGGTTACTCGTTGTCGTATTTATATCTATTTTTAGCACTTAATCAGGCGCTCAATGCTGGCATTACAGACGCCAGGCACTTTGCAGCAAGCCCACACGAAGTCAATATTTCAAGGAAATTGCCAATATTTCCGGTTAATGTTAACTGAAACACTTTTGGGGAGCCCCAACTGCCAATGTTATTTATGGCGTTACGTATACGCCGCGTTTGCCATGTGTTACATATGCATGCAGCTGTGTGCGAACGTCTCTGCGAACTCCCTTAAAAGTCGCTACTTGACACTTAATTGTTCGAAGAGGGACAGGAACAGCTTCAAATTGATGAGCTGAAAAAGCTATTGAACAAATTTATGTGATTTGCTCTCACAGCCAAATTGTTGAAATTGAAAAGAAAGCAGCAGAAAAGCGTCAAAAAGAAGCCATGTCAATTGCCAGCGACGTGGAGAGGGGCGTGTCCACGGTCACGTGCCAAGTGTGCGTCAAGGGCGAAAGAGCTGGGCGGCAAGCTCATAAAACTGTCGACACATGCAGCAGGCAAATTACACACGATGCAAAAAGTCAGCTTAAAAAATGTTTATACAATTTAAATACATAAATATTGCTTTTAATAAAAAGTAATAATTAATGCAGCAATAATTTTATCTTTTTAAAATCCGTTTGGAGTAAACAAGCCTTTAAACGATTCTTTATAACAACTATTTAAGAGGTATAAGATTCAACTTAAAGTATATGTCCCCCTAATATATCGCAGTGTATGAATTCGAATGTCCTGATAATGCGAATTAAGTATTTATTTTTCCATTACTCCTTCCTCGTTGCAGGCCTGCATTTGCGGAGCATCGAGGAGCCAGCGACGACGCCGCTCCAGTTCCAGCCCACTGGCAGGATGAACACGGAGCAGGGGGGCACGGGGTACGGCGGCTACGGATCCAGCGAGCACTCGCTGCTCATCGCCACACGCCACGCCGGTGTCCCCCTGCCCCTCGCCCAGCACCAGCCACTCCCCGCCCACTATCAGCCGCTGAACCACTCCGGAGCAGCCCCGCCCTCCTCATCCAACGGATCATCCTCCTCCGGCGGCGGAGTCCAGACGTCGGCCACGCCGCAGCAACAGCAGCAGTACCAGGTGCAACAGCCGTATCAGTACCAGTACCAGCATCACTATCACCACCAGGCCAACTCGCCACAACACCACAGACCCTACGATCCAGAGCACGCGCGGATGGAGGCCTGGCTGGATGAGAATCAGGAATTTGTACAGGATTATTTTATAAGGCAAGTCGAAGTTTGATCCTTTATTTTCGTTTCCTACTATTTTCGTATCTGTGTAAAATTCGGATGTCGAATTAGGAACTATATTAGATGGTATTTATTATATTTAAATGTTTGAGCCGAATTTATTTATTGGCTTGTTGTTAAACTGCCACTTGCCAAAAACCAATCGAACTCTGCTTAAAACGTCCCAGTTGACCAATCGATAGCCCTTCTGTTAGCCAAGACAGACAGAGAGAACTAACCGAATCCTTGTAGAGACATAAATTGCATCTGCCTACAAGCGTTTTCGATGAACCCATCGAGCCAATAATCTATTTTGTCCATCGACGGTATAAATTCTTAAATTTGAAACTGCATTGTCAGTTGACACAGCCGTACGGCAAACAATTGGGTTTGCCGATGGGGATTTGGCCATGGGCGTGGATGGCTCGTTTCCGCCATAAACCGGAAATTGCCTTTGCCACAGCAGGACATCTAGGGCAGCCCGGCAGCAAAGCGGGTTAAAGGACGTCCGTTGCCTATGACACATAATAAAAATCACTAACAACTAAAAGCATAAATTGGGCTTTATTTTCATGGTCGAGAGGAGCCGGCCAACGTAGTCGGCTCCACTGCTACTCCGGCTTTTTGGCCTGAGGGGCGGTCATTAAATGAGGCCGAAAAAGGCTTCATTCTCATGTGTGTGTATTTTGCATAAGGATATGCCGCATGTCCTAAACAGTTCAACCATTTTGGTAGTAGTTCTGCCCCTTGTTTATATTTAAGGGAGTATTAGCTTTTCTGCAGAAAAAATTAAGCATTAAGAAAAATTACTAAACCATTTATTGCTGACTTAATCCATTTAGACTATAATTTGTTAAATTTCAATTTGGCTAATGTAAATTTTTGGTTTCGTTATATCTTATATATTAGATTTATATGGTTATAAAAAAATTTAAATATAAAACATTAAATATTTTCCTAATCAAAGAGTTGTGTGCTGTGATTACCCGACGTTTTGTGGCGTTTTGGTAGGATTTTATGTCAAAAGCGCGTGCCGAAAAGGACACGTTGTGGGCAGGAGCAGGAGTTGGAGCAGCTGATGCTGTGTAGTCTCGCTGCCTGAATATTTATGAGTTGGCATTTCATTAGACACTTTTATGCGGCACAAGCATATGGAACTCGGCGCAAAATGCGTCGGCCAGCGCCTTTTCATTTGTGATTTTTAATAAGATTTTAACGTGTTTACTAACTGAATTTCACCGTCTATTTCCCACAGGAAAGCCACACGTCAGACCGTGGATGCCTGGCTGGTTTCCCATGCCACATCGGCGGGCAACGATGTGGTCAGCAGCACCTCACCCACACACGCCAATGGACAGACGAGTTCCTCGCGGGGTGGATCCGGTGCCACCACACCAGTGCGGTAAGTGATTCAATTGGGGCTTCGTAAATTAAATACTGGAGCATTCCATGTGGAAAATGTAGAGGAGAGTACTTTTACAGCAAAATAAATTGATGAAGTAACGTACTTACAAAAATGAATGCATTTTCCAAACATCCTTATTTTTTTATGCCAGCCGAAAAGCCTTTACTTGCCAGCTTTGTGAGCTTTAAAAGATACTTTTTTAAAGATACTAATGATTATTGAATTCTTTTCAGAAAAATATCTGCTCACGAGTTTGAGCGTGGCGGACTGCTGAAACCGATTGTCAACACAATCGACGGCACGCCCACATTTTTGAGCATTGGTCCGCCGATGGACAACGGCAGCGTAGGCGGCAGCTGCAGCAATCTGCAGAATGTCGGTGGCGTTGTGGCCGGACAGTATCAGTATAACCATCAGCAGCACCACCACAATCATGCCCATCTGCACCACAGCCAGCACAGTCATTACCAGGCGGGCGGGGCCGTTGGGAGCAGCAGCTTGGGCAGCACCGGTGGCGCTTCGGGAGCGGGAGGAGCACCCAGTCTGGGTGGCAGCGGTGGAGCCGGAAATGGCCATCAATATCCATACTATCATTGCCACCAGCGACCACAGCGGTTGTCACGCAACGAGCTCAAGCAGCTGGACGAGAAGGAGTTGATTTTCGAGCTGGTGAGTGAAAACAATAATATTTTTGATTATAAGAAAAATATGTTTAAGTTGTCCGATCACGTTCTGATCAAAATAATAATAGCCCAATATGATTCAAAAGTGCAATTGATTCGGAAATAACGTGACACACTCGCTTATATAAAAGTAATTGAATAAGTGAATGAGTAAAGTTTCCTCTAAATGCTTAACCATTAGATATCAAAGTGAAGGTTCCGGCGAATCTCGATAGCTCGTCAATGATTATTTGTTGAGTTCCGCAAACGTGTTTGTTTGTCGGCCCATTGACGCTGTTATCGGCAAACACTCGAAAGACGTCAGTCACACAGTCTGTATTTCCCCATGGCTCCCTTTCTTTTTCAAATGCAACTGCTTATCAGTCGTGTAAATAACCGGACTGTGCTGTTTATCGCCACCAGGTGAAGGACATTTGCAACGAGCTCGAGGTGCGCACTTTGTGCCACAAGATACTCCAGAACGTGTCCATTCTGCTGAATGCCGATCGAGGATCTCTGTTCCTGGTGCAAGGACGATGCAACGGACCGGATGGCCTAAAAAAGTAAGTGTTAGTTAGCCAGATAACGTTTATCAACTATAGGATAATTCCATATTTAGTCCCCACATCATCCAAATATCTTTAAACTTAAATTTTGTAAACTTCCCAGTGCTTCGCCAGTTTATGAAGAGAGCTGCAATGAAGACAGCCATCTATCATAAATCATTCGCATTCTAATAGCACAAAAGTGGACTGGTTCATGGCGCTTAGCAATCAGCCAGTTACTTTAGTCCTCCGCGTTAGCTATTTTCAACAATTTGTTGATGACTTCATATAGCTGCATTTTTGTGGACATTGTGGATAGAGCAGGAGCTCAGCTCCAACTTTGTCTTGGCAACATTTTTATGGCATTTATTTTTGGCATTTTATGAGTGCATCGCGCGGATGCTGCGTCCCCTTTTCCGTTCCAAAAGCCGTGCCATAAATGCCATAACCCGGCAGCAACCTGCAACGAGGGGGTCAATGGGGCACGTCAGCCATTTTGTATGCATCGTATGACGCCATTTTGCTGCCAACACTAATTGCAATTGTCTGCACGCGCATTTGGCAAATGCATTCTGTTGGGTAAAAAGTTTTTAAAGCCAAAGAAAAGCAGCAGGAAAGCTGCAAAAGTAGGCGAGGCACTGAGAAACAAATGGCTCAAATGTAAATCAATAATACTTATCAGGCTCGGATTGTGACTGCATATTCGAATTAATAAATTATGACCCAATTAAAAGTTTGGGAATTTTCGCTTGTTTTCATTATCAACAAACGGAAATTGTAGTTTCGTTAGTTTGCTTTCGGGTAATTTAGCAAGCTGATGCCATGCTGCTTATAATATTTTGGAAAACACTATTATTATTTTTCCTCTCAGTGGAATAGGAAAAGTTTGCATTGTGTCCGATGACAATGGACGATAGTTGCCGCCTCCAACACAATTTATAATTTTCAACTTTGGATTCCATTTCTCCTGCAGATGTCTCGTCTCGAAGCTGTTCGATGTGTGCCCCCGCAGCACCGTGGAGGAAATGGAGCAGCAGGACGAAGTGCGGGTGGCATGGGGCACGGGAATCGCCGGCCATGTGGCCGAAAGCGGGGAGCCCGTCAACATACCAGATGCTTACCAGGTCAGTATCCAGCAAGTACTATCTTGAGGCAAATTTGACAAATTTGAATGCCAACCGGGTCATAAATCAAGCTCTGCTGCGAGAGTTGCAGATTATTCATTCGATTGTAAGATTTATGGTGGCAGATACCAATCCAATGTGTGTGTTTGTGTATACTCGTATTATGGTGGTGCTGCTCTTTAAGTTTTCAATATTGCGCAGTGAACTCGGTGGCCATCACCAGCACTTTTCACATTTCCCAGCTTCCGCCCTGGCCACTACTGCCACATTTTCCCATTTTTTTTTTTTTTGGCAGTTTCTCTTCGGCCTGTCTGCCAATTGGAGCGTAATTAATCTTACGCCAAGACAAAGCCGTGTTAGGCATGTTATATCACCCAGATATATGTACTCCCAATGCTTTTATTCTTTTTTCGACTTTAAGTCGCTCGGCTAACGATAACAATTGCGGCTGCTCGAAATGTTTTCTTCAAGTCACATTAAGCCAATGGGTGTAGATAAACTTACCGCAAATACGTGACGCACAGACAGATCGTTTGTAGCCCGCAGATCTCCTGATTGTTAGCACAATTAATCAAGGCCTAAATTTGACACTTTTTGGTACCAGACAGCGCGACCAAAGGTTTTCGGTGCGAATGAGGCGCATTATGGTTAGGCACACCAGTTACGCTCGGGTGCAGATCTTTTAGTCGATCCCAGTGGACTTTTGACTCGGCTAAATGGCTGGCCAAACAATTGTCCAGTCGGCAGCGACAGTCGGAGGCGTCTGGAATCCGATAACCTCCCAATTTTTGGAGCAAAGAAAGGCAGATAGAATAGATCATGGGGAATGTGTGCCAAGTGGGATAAAAATAGAAAGGCCAACAATGGAATGATTGATAGATAAAGAGCATTCTCAGTGTTAGATGGTGTAAAAGGGAGGCACATATTTGGATTTTTTTTTTAAAGAATCTTATTTAATAAGAAACTTATCTAAACGGTAGATTGGACAATCAGCCAAAATTTGTTGTGACCTTATTGCTAAGACAATATTTTTACTTTGATAATTAAAACCAATTGAATCTGATATGTAAGAATAATTTGCTTTTGTTGCTTATTATTATTATTCTTTTTCATTTTATATGCCTGTATTGTATTTTTACTTAACCATCACAATATAAGAGAAAGATTTTCATTAAGTAAATTTAGTTCTTTGTTCATTGGTACTTGCTAAAAAACGGAAATCGAAAAAAATGAAGGGAAACCGTTTGTAAAGGCTTACGGACGCAGAGCTTAAGTTAACAACGAAAACCCATTTAAATGAGATACTAATTCGTTCGCAAATTAATTTCGTTTCCCAGGACGAGCGATTCAATTGTGAAATTGACTCGCTGACCGGCTATCGGACGAAGGCCTTGCTTTGCATGCCCATCAAGGATTCATCCGGGGATGTGATTGGCGTGGCGCAGGTCATCAACAAAATGAATGGCGAGTGTTTCTCCGAAATCGATGAAAAGGTGAGTGGACTGTGGGCTGAAGGCTGAGGGGTAAATGCGGAAATGGGGCGAATGGGGCCATGTGGAGATCGCATGACGGGGCAGTCTGATGGTTTCTTTTGTTCCGAATAAAGCCGCATAAGAGCTGCACCCACTGCGGTGGCAAATTGCATTCATTATTCAACAAAGGGGAAACTTGTTAAGAAAGCTTAGCAGAATGTCAGGCAAAATGCCATAAGGGATTATCCGATGTGTAATGCCAGTGGGACGCTCTCATAATTTTTATGGCATTTTGCAAGCTCTACTCTGCTATTTTCTGTTGTTTGAGCCATGGGTTTAATCCTTTGCTGTAATCCCCATCAGGTCTTTTCCTCGTATCTGCAATTCTGTGGGATTGGGCTGCGGAATGCACAGCTGTATGAGAAATCTCAACTGGAGATCAAGCGGAATCAAGTGCTCCTGGATCTGGCACGCATGATCTTCGAGGAGCAGAGCACCATAGAGCACATGGTCTTCCGCATTCTCACCCACATGCAGAGTCTCATCCAGTGCCAGCGCGTCCAGATCCTCCTGGTCCACGAGGCGGACAAGGGCAGCTTCTCGCGGGTCTTTGACTTCGAGGCGAATGACTTGAGCGAGGAGGAGGCCACTTCACGCACCAGCCCTTACGAGTCGCGGTTTCCCATCAACATTGGTATCACTGGACATGTGGCCACCACCGGGGAAACGGTAAATGTGCCCAATGCCTATGAGGACGATCGCTTCGATGCGAGTGTGGACGAGAACTCCTGCTTCAAGCACCGATCTATTCTATGCATGGCCATCAAGAACTCGCTGGGTCAGATCATTGGTGTGATCCAGCTGATCAACAAGTTCAATGAGTTGGTAAGTAAGCCCTGAATAAATTTCTTTACTCTTTGTCAAAAAATTCAAACTGCAATGCTTAGACAAGTTAAATCTTTTATCTTTGTCTAGAGTCTAGACACAGAACTATAATTTAAGAATATTAAGCCCCAATCGCGAGCTGCATATTTTAAACTGCTCCTATCTGTTCCCCCAGGACTTCACCAAGAACGACGAGAACTTTGTGGAGGCGTTCGCCATCTTCTGCGGCATGGGCATCCACAACACGCACATGTACGAGAAGGCCATTGTGGCAATGGCCAAGCAGAGTGTCACCCTGGAGGTGCTCAGCTACCACGCATCGGCCACCATGGACGAGGCTCATCGACTGCGGGTGAGTTTCGGTTCGGTTCCCATCCGGTGCTCCTTATTGCCGTATTCTCGTAGTTCGTTCCGGATTAAATTGCCCTCCCGGGTGTCGTAGCTGGAAGGCCAGTGAAATACTTAATTTTATTTGCACTCACTTAATTTGCCGGAGGCCAAGAGGTCGTCCACTAGTTCGGTCTCTTAATTTTTACGCTGAGCCATAAATTAATGTGTCCTGCCGGATGCCCACTTCGGGTGCTTTGCTGTGCATTGTGTCTGCTGCGTTAGCTTCACGGTTTTTATTCGTTTATTATTTTTGTGTGACAGAAACAGAAACAGCAGCAACAAGCTGTCGGCCTAAGGCAAGCTCCTCTGTCCCTGCCCCCGCGTAAAAAGCTTCAACGTGTTGACAGTTGTAATTAGTTTGTTCGCACAAGTATGACAAAAAGAAACTTTTCTACTGAATCGTGCGACTCCGACTCCACGCAGCTCGCTCTTCATCGCCGGACTCACTCTGTAATTATGCTGGGAAAATTATGACCGCCTGTCGAGTTGCCAGCCAGACAAAGATGCTGGGTTATTAATTTTAATTAAAATTATGCCATACTAGGCTCTATTCCCGCTTCACACGAAGGCGGAGAGGCGCTTATGCCATTTAGTTGGGAAAACCCTTTTTCCGGTCCGCAGCTGCCCTCTGCTTGGGTTTCTCCTTCTGACACTCTTTTCGGTGCCTTGGCGGAAAAATGTCAGAAATTTTGATAAACTTCTCAGCTTTGGTGGCTAATATAGCACCATTTACATTTGCTGACAGCAAACAGATGAAGGTCCAGTGGGAGATTTTGCTTTTAATTCTTTTTCTTGGGGGTGTCTTGGCTTTGGGCACGTGCTGGTTTGTTTTGAGGTGTTGAAAGTAACTGGCTCCAAGCAAAAGTTTGTAAAGTATTTACATTTTTGGGCATGTTAAACGATGCAATATTTAATCCAATAATAATTGCTAATGGATTATAATACGTGATAAGAAAAGAGTTAATTGTAGCAGATTATAAAACAGTCATCACTAATTTAGTTTCATTTGGTGAATCGAAAGCATTAATCAAATCTACTTATGGTTTCTTACTCTAACAACATGTTATGCGTCGTGAAATAATAAATTAAAAATACCTTTTTAGCGCCTTCGAGTGCCTTCAGCTGTACACTTTCGACTGCATGACTTTAAGTTCGATGACATACACTTTGAAGATGATGATACACTAAAGGTAAGCTTGATAATGATCCGCTGAATTTGAAACAAGTATCTAATCCGTTTTCATTAGGCCTGCCTGCGGATGTTTTTGGATCTCGATTTTGTAGAACGCTTTCATATCGATTATGAAGTTCTGTGCCGATGGCTTTTGAGTGTCAAGAAGAACTATCGCAATGTTACCTATCACAACTGGCGTCATGCCTTCAATGTGGCCCAAATGATGTTTGCCATTCTAACTGTAAGTGGGAAATCAAATTATATTTTATTTATAACATTTATTTTATATATTTATTTCCTAATGCAGACGACACAATGGTGGAAGATCTTTGGCGAAATCGAATGCTTGGCGCTTATTATTGGCTGCCTATGTCATGATCTCGATCATCGGGGGACTAACAACTCCTTCCAGATTAAGTAAGTTTAAAAAGCAAATATAAAGTTAAATTTCTTACTTAAACATTCGTTTTTAGAGCCTCGTCGCCTTTGGCGCAGCTGTACTCAACCTCCACCATGGAGCATCATCACTTTGATCAGTGTCTAATGATCCTGAATAGTCCTGGAAATCAAATTCTGGCCAATCTCTCATCCGATGACTACTGTCGGGTCATTAGGGTATTGGAAGATGCCATTTTGTCCACAGACTTAGCCGTTTATTTCAAGTGAGTATAGCTGGAACATATTTTGTATGGGTCAGTGTCTAAATTCTGTATTGTTTTTACAGGAAACGAGGTCCTTTCCTGGAGAGTGTGAGCCAGCCGACGAGCTACTGGGTGGCGGAGGAGCCGCGCGCCCTTTTGCGTGCAATGAGCATGACTGTCTGTGATTTGTCGGCCATCACGAAGCCGTGGGAGATTGAGAAGCGTGTGGCTGATTTGGTTAGCTCGGAGTTTTTCGAGCAGGGAGATATGGAGAAGCAGGAGCTCAATATAACTCCTATTGTGAGTTTACAAAATTGTTAAAAGTTAGGTTGAAATTAAATCTTAATTGTCTGTTGTAGGATATCATGAATCGCGAAAAGGAGGACGAGCTGCCCATGATGCAAGTGAACTTTATAGACTCCATTTGCTTGCCAATCTATGAGGTTTGTTTTTGGCTAAATACTTTGTAAGCAAGCTTATTAATTCTTGTTTACTTGACAGGCCTTTGCCACCCTCTCCGACAAGCTTGAGCCTCTTGTCGAGGGCGTGCGCGATAATCGTGGCCATTGGATTGATCTGGCCGATGTCGTGAAAACCAAAACTAGTCAGGATCAGGAGCCGGAGGAGGAGCAGCAGCAGCAAAATGTGATATCGAACGGTGACTGCAAGGCGATGAGTGATGATGATGTGGCTGCATCGGAGGCGGAAGTGGCAGTGGACTCCCCGAGCGAGAAAGCAAGCGTAAATGGCTCCAACGTTGCCAACAACAGCAGCAACACTAATAAGAAAATTGCCGTCGCTTCTCATCCCACCAGCACCCAGCCCAGTGATGATGATAATGATGTAGATGCAGATGCGGATGACGTGGACGAACAGGCCGCCGAGGAGAATGGTCACGATGCTGAAGTGGATGAGGCATCCTGCCGTTCTAACAGTACCTGCAGCTCCTCGACCGCCTCAAGTTGTCTGTCCACGCCACCGCCCACCGGCGAGGATGACAGCACGCCAGTCTCGCCCTTGAAAACCCTTCAGGCCAAGCTGGTGGCAGCCAATTTGAATGCGCTGCAACGGCAGACGTCCAATCAGGCTCAGACCCAAAAGCAGCGTTGCAAGAGTTGCGACCATTCGCGCAGTGGGCTGCAGGTTCGGAAGACCAGCTCCCTGCGCGGCGCGCAAGAACTCGATTTGGATAGTAAGACAAGAAATGGAACGCACGCTGCTCTCTGCAAAAGCACGCCAGTGATCAACAACCACAGCCATCATCATAATCATAGTCACAGCCACAACCACAACCACCATCATCATCATCACCATCACTCGCATCACAATCACAGTCAGCACGGAATCGGGATTGGCAGTGCCAGCATCGGTGGTAGTGGGCTAATCAGCCTGACCACACCACTGCTGGCTATGGACAGTGATAGGATACCAAAAATCGTAGGCAAAATTGGAAATCTCGATGGCCTGCCCTTCGCCAATGGCATTGGAGGTCCACAAAATGGTCATGGGTTGCCCTTCGGCAGCTATCAGCATCATCATCATCACCAGCATCATCATCATCTACTGGCGCGTCGGCATTCGGAGACAAATAGCAATGGGGCCACCGCTATGGCGGTTGAAAAATAAATACATCCCAATCTGGTGTGTTCCTAGAAACTCGGAAACAGATTAAAGGGGATCATATTTAACATGATAACTCTTAAACCACATATGTGATGCCTAAAAGTATGCAAGAAATCAAAAAAAAAAAACTTGTATTGGTCATAACTCTTCAAAAGGTTTTCTAGACAAGTCCGTTGTGGCGAGATTTCTGGATCACATTAGCATATCTTCAATATGTACATAGTTCTGAACACCTCATCTAAATCGCAAAACACATTACCGCCCACTCTCATCCTGTATATAACATCCATTTTGAGCAACAGTATCGGAGAGCAGTAGGAAAGAATATTGAGAAAAACACATACCATAAGCAAATTGTGGCACAGCAATTTGATAGCCTACAACTAAAGCTAAATAGAAAGATTCCTATAAACGTATGTAAGTCGTTATATACCTATGTATGTGTATATTCTGATCTGTGTGTGTTTGTAACTTAAATTTTTAGTTCGTATCGTCAGCGTTAGTTAATGATAATGCAAAGAAGTCAAATTTTCTAGATGTTTAAGCACCAACCAACAAAAGAAACAAACAAAACAAAACAAATGAAAAGAAAAATCTTACCAAAAATGGCAGAGTAGTGGACTCTTTAATTGTCGTTCGCTTGCAAGTTACGCTCATTTTTATGGAACACAGCAAGGATAAAAGTATTGTAATGTCCGCGAAACAGATACATATTCGAGTACGATAACACTGTATAACTGTAAACGTTAGTTGAATTATCTCTATGGGTACCAAAAGTCTAACTTTAGTAGCATTAACCAACCGCTTAGTGATGATGTTAGCTGTCAAGTAACGAGAAACCGATCCGATCGCGAGCCTAGATTGTAATAATCACCCATACATAATACACCTGCAACCGGTAAAAAGAAAACAAAACCAACACTTAGCGCTTTGATTTTCCCCGTCGCTGCGCTCTTTTCGAATTTAAATAATTGTAATGTTATGCGATGATAAGAAATGTATTTGTATCTGCATATGTACTTGATGGCCCTGATGGGCTGGCCCAATGTGCAAAACCCAAACCATCTTGGTAGCATGTATTCTTGTGGCAACAGCACGTCTAACGTTCTTCGTGCCACTGGGACCAACTGCTCGTACACAGTTGCAGATACGTCTATATAAATTCATGTAATCCTTCTTTAGACTAGATTGTACTTTGTGAGTTTTGTTATTTATTGTCGGCATTATAGAGAAACCTATCGAAAATACACAAACTATTTGCTGTAACGGACCATGTTCAATAAGGCAAAACTAAATAAAGCAACATAATACCTAAAAACGGAGTTTTCAATGCTTAAGTTCCCAGTTCACAGAAGAAACAATGCGTGACTATTATTTCACTCACATAAAGCGTTTATTATAATTTGTTAATAGTTATATTGTAATTTTAATTAGGATATAACTAGAACACTTCGAGTAGCAAGTGTTTGATGATGCGTCCGAGTGTTTTGTATCTTATGTCGTGTACAACAT
Source organism: Drosophila melanogaster (assembly GCF_000001215.4). Taxonomy (NCBI): domain Eukaryota; kingdom Metazoa; phylum Arthropoda; class Insecta; order Diptera; family Drosophilidae; genus Drosophila; species Drosophila melanogaster. The sequence goes on along the minus strand of NT_033779.5, from coordinate 18,531,825 downwards.
GCATTGACAAACAAGTCTTTAGGTAAGCAATTAACAATGAAACTTATGTACAAACGCAAGATTTATTTACAAAATGCGTCTCAAAATTTGTAGCTTCTGCTTACTCCGCACCCAAAGTTGATGATTCACTCCGTCCTCCACTTTGCAGGGTGGAGTGCCCTCCAGCTTACAGGGAAGCAATGAAGGGCGTAAGGTCGGGGAACTTGAAGAGATTCTGATTGCGGGATCGGGTCACACGTGGCTGAGCCTGACCCTGTCGCTGTTGGGGATTGAAGCCACTGGCCTGCTGACCAGTCAAATAAATGCCGCACTGCGAGTTGCACACCTCGTCACGGAGAATAGCCTCTTTGGGCCACTGCCTGATCAACTGGCCGCAATCCGTGATGCGCAGAGACGCACACTGAGCCTACAAGTGGAAAAATAGCATTTAGAATAATATTCCCTTAGGCGAATACCATGTAACTTACTCCTTCGGCGGAGCAGACACAACTGGTGCAGGGTGATGGGAAGGCAGATTCTCCAACTCGGACATTGCGGTTGCCAATCTGACAACCCTGGACATTTTCGCGCCAGGCATTCAGGTCAATCTGGGGCATCGAGGCGCAGGGCACACGTGGGTTACTATGAAATTAGTTGTGAAAATTAATTATCTTGCTAAGTAATTCTCAGAAGCCTCTGGTTTTACTCACAGGAAATTGCTAGGCAAATCAAAGGCAGCACGCTGCATATCTCCTGTGATCTCCAAGTTCTCGCACACGATCTTGGCCAGCGTCACCTTACGGACCTCAGCCAGCTGAGCCTCCGTGAACTTGACCTCTGGGTTCTGATTCTCGTACCAGAAGCGATCGCATTTGCGCAGCTGCCTGAACTGGATGCCAATGATGCAGGCCAAAGTGGGTCCAACCAGACCGCCTTGCAGCGGACGTTCAGTCATGGCACCAGGGAACAGATCAATGTCATCCACGCTGGCGTAGATCTTCTGGAACCGGTTGATGACCTCGGTGGGAATCTCGCGGCTCAAGTCGTTCCAGTTGGTGGCGCGTTTCAGATTGCAAAGGGCTCGGTAGTTGTTGTACGAGGGTATTCCATGATCACGAGCTGGAGGGAAAAACGATAATGGTAACATCTCCTATTTACATAAATGTCTATGTAGTAGGAAAAACAAACCTCTCTGAATATTCAGGGCGATCAAATCAATGCCAGAGAAGGGAATCTTGCGATCCTCGAACAAATGGTTTGTCACTTCGCCGGTAATGAACTGATCCAGGGTCTCCATTGGAGTGGCCACCAGACCACGCAGAATTTCGTCAATTATTCCAGGCTGCAGCAGGGCATCCATGCGGAAGAAACCATCACGTAGCAATAGTGGCGGCTCCACAGGCTGGTGCTGGACACTTAGACGAGGAATATGGGGACGTAGCAGAGAGTGACCGATACGGAAGGCAGCTGCCGCAAACTCGTTGAAAACAATCGGAGAGCACGATGGGTTGTAGTCCTTGTAGTACCCCTGGGGCAGGAGCTTAAGACCATACAGATTGACGGCATTCCAGCTGAGAATGCGGGGCAGGAACTCGTTGAACACGATATGCTGCACTTGGGCACTGACAATTTTACGGGCATGATGGAAGAGCTGTTCTCCATTCCAGTGAGGATTCACTCCGCGCAGACCCTCAACGATGCGGTTGTGTTCACGCAGAAAGGCGGTGTGAATGGCAGTCAGACCTGGCTGCTCGGAAGCACGATCATCGCCTCCAAGGAAGCACAGACCGTTGCGGGACTTGCACTCGGGATGGGGTCCCAGAGGCAAAAGTTCCTTGCCCCTCACTTGGGTGCTGTTCATGCGTCCTGAGAATCCACGAAGCTTGTTTGATAGACAAGTGGTCTCGCCATACACCATGGAACCGTCCAGGAAGTGAGTGTTCTGATTGATCTGATCACGGGGTCCCAGCGATTGCTGACCAGGCAACGATCTCATCGAGGGGAAGCAGAAACGCTCGCCACTGGTCACATTCACTTCGGGATAATAGAAATCGCCAGCGGGCACTGGGAAGGGATTACATTCGGGATGCACCGTCTGGCGGGAGTTGCAAGGTCGGCAACTTGGGATGGACTCGTGGAAACCCTTGTGGATCGGGGTCAAAGTCAAATCGTGGTCGACAAACTGTGCGAACTGCATCACCATCAGGGAATAGCGAGTGTGCAGGTTGGAAATATCAGGATGGATTGTAGTGGAAATGGTTCTGGGATTGGGCAATGCGGTGCCAGTTACTCCAGTCAATCTGGGTGCCGAGATGCCGTCTTCATACTGAGCGGGCAGCAGGCGGGAGAAAGTGGTCAGTGACTTGCCCCAGTTAGGATTACGCAGATTGTTGCACCTTCCGGAGAGAGTGCGGAACGGCGAGTTCGCATCGCACTGTTGACTGGGTTCCGGGCATGTGTCAAGTTGCTTCTGGGCACCACCAAGTAGTCCACTTATGTCCACCGTTTGCAGGGTATCGGTCAGTTCGTTGCGATTAAATGCATTCTGGTTAGGATTGAAGATCTGACGCTTGCGTCTGGTTATGTGGTTGAGGGTCTTCACAATCTCGTTGGAGGTCAGCTCGAAGATCAGGGACGAGTTGGCCAAGTTCAGGGCAGCCAAATTGGCCTTGCTGAAGGAGGCAGCCGTGCCGTCAGGAGATCGGGCGCTGATGCCACCCTCTGTGAAGGAGACAGGATTTGAGTTAGTTTAAATCACAGGGACACTTAAAAACCGTATAGAACTTACTTGTACGCCACACTTCGTACTCGAAACGCTTGCGTTCCTCCAATTCTTGCTTGGCACGCTCCACAGCAGCCTCAATGAGTTCGGGACTCAGTTCGGCAATGGCTTCTTTAGTCGCGGGTTCGACCTCAACGTGCTCAACATGCACTTCATCTTCAGGGTTTACTTGCCAGGGTTTTAGATCAAACTTGGGCAGCTGGTCGCAGTCCAAAATGGAATTCCTATAAAGATATGAACCTCTAGAATATCAGACATTCAAGTGTAATCATCAGATACTCACAGATAATTGTCCTCCAGAATAAAAGCCTTGGATTGGGCGGTGCTCACTTGATGAGAACCACACAGCAATCCGGACAGAGTCGTCTGGCGAATGCTTTTCAGCTGATCCAGAGTAAAGGACGAGGGCGGAATCTCATTCTCGTACCAGAAACGATCGGTCTGTTTGAGCTGCTCAAATTGCAAGCTCAGCAAGCAACTAATTGTGGGTCCAAAGAGAGCTCCAACAACAGGCTCTTCCAGAAGAGCACCCACCAACAAGTCAATATCGTTAGCGTTTCTGGAAAGGGACAAAACATTCAACAACTTGTAATAACAAATAATAAAAATGGTTGGATAAACCCCTTTATATTATACATATTTCAAATTTACATAAGGCAATTCAATTCATTGACATTTAAATATATATTTTAAATACTTCTTGGCGTGCATTTAGATCAGTTCACTTGAGAGTTCCAAAGACCGAAGCTAACCGGTATTTAAAAGGTCTACCATAAATTAAGGTTTCACCATTTAGCAAAGTCATAAAAACTCACTGGTAAATGTCACGCAGATTGGTGATGTACTCCTCGGGAATATTGGAAACCTGGGCTAAAGTATCGAAGCTCACATTGGCAGCGCTTTGGTCGGCGAATCGACGCTCGCAGAGATCAAGGGCATGCACATAGGATGCCACTCCGTGGTCACGACCGCGATGTACGGCCAGAGCCAACTCGGACCAACCCTCGGCATTCGTTTGACTCGGAACCAGTGACTTCTGCAGGGCGGCAATAGACAGCAGCTCGTGGGCGGACATCTTCTTGGCCAGCATCTCTGGTGGATACATGCTCCAGAAAGCGGGCATGGCGGCGGTTGCGAACTCATTGTAGATTCCCCCCCTCACCGAGCTGGAGTAGTTGCTCGAGTGCTTCTCGGCAGTCAGTCTCAGACCCTCCTTGGCAGTGGTTTCCTGTCCCAAGACCAAAGGCAAGAACTCGTTGTAGGTGATGTGCTGAATGGTGGCCGTGATGATGCGTCTGGCCTCCAGGAATACGTCCTCTTCGGACCAATCGGGATTGATGTGCGACAGCCGCTCGCCGATGTTGTTGTGCTGCTGAAGCAGAGCTCGATGCAGTGCTCCAGTGGCTCCAGCCACCTGACAGTACTTGCAGGACTCCACCTTTACACCACCGCTGATGTAGGTGCGCAACTGGTCGAATTCATGGCGCGTGGAGCCATACAGTCCAGAGCCATCAATGTAGGCCGAGGCAATGTTCATCTGCTGGCGAGTGTCTGTAATGGAATGGAACCATATTTATTGTACACAGAATACCTATTTTCTGGAGCCTCTTAAGCTTACGCTTCTGACACGCCTCCAAATCGAATCCTGGTGCCGATCGCTTGTACTCCTTGCAGTCGGGTCCCGCCCGTACGAAGCAGTGCTGCAGCTCGCTGGGATCCTTGACGGCGGAGTCGCGCTCGCAGCACTTTCCGGAGATGGGAAGCTGTCCTACCTCGACTAGGTCATTGGCCAACAGTTGACCCCAGGCGGGCAGCATGGCAGTGATGTGCGCGTGGCGCAGCTCGCCTTCCACATGGCGCTGCAGTTGCTCGATCACCACCTCGGCATCGGGTAGAGCATGGGTTCCCTTGGAGGTCCTCGGCTGGCTCACACCATCGGCATAATCAGCAGCCAGCAGACGCTGGAAGATATCTCCCCGGGCACCCCACTTTCGGTGGGAGACGTTGTTGCACTCAGCTGTTGGCTGGCGGTACTTGCTCGGCGGGCAAACGTCATAGTCACCGGCCACACTGCCCTCTGCCTCCGCGGAGGATCCACAAGGGGTCAGGGAACGGGCACGTTCGGAGCTCAGGGCATTGATGGCGGCATTCTCAAGGTCCTCGGGGATACGGAGTGTCAGACTGGAAGCGCAAAGGCACCTGGAAAATAATGGAAAACAATAACACTATTTATTTGGCCATTGAAAGATAGCTTAATCACTTTCATATAATTTTATAATAACCCACAAAAAACGATTTTAGGGTTTCGGGTTTATGGTAATAAAATACTATCGCAACCGAAAAAATGCAAGTGTCTGATGAATAAAATACAATTAAGCTTGCCGATAAGCAGACTTTAGGTGATTGCTGACTCATCAAAACAACTATCAACCCACGGAATTTTTCTGCTGATAAAATTCCCAAACACAAACTGATTTTAACTGAATGATAGCAATCCTTTTGGGTTTACTCAGAAGTTTAAAGGTTTTTCCTGCTACTTTGTTATCACAAATAGGTTTAACCCAAAAGCTTTAATCACGTGTTTTTAATTTGCGCAGAGTAGTCTCCGTTTCACTCATTCATGGGATCGCATCGCATTTTCCGGCATTTAATTACAAGTTTTCTCACATCGCCATCGTTTGCTCACACTGTTCATCAAACGCGGCACAGACAACAAAAAACTGAAACTGAAACTATGCATATAAAAAGCTATTTAATAGAGGAGGCGTAGGTCTGCGATTTTCTGTCTAACCGGATATGAGAAACGACTGTCGAACTAATCAATTTTGAATTATGAACAATGACGCTGTCTGCCCCCAAATGGCTATAGATGACTTATTGACTGACTGACTGAATGGCTGACTGAATGGCTTATTAAGCCGCACTTCGTTGGCCTGTCATTATGCTATTCTATTGATTTCGGCCAGCCGTCTCGGCTCACGTGACGGAGTTTCTTTTGTGGTCGGTTGCATTGACATTAATTTCCGAATTGAAGTCTTTTGTCAACAGCAACAATATGCAATTTATGTGCTTGCCCCTGACGTCTAGATCCGCGATTATGCAACACTCTGCAATCTGGTGGATGTGGGCGTAGAAGATCCGCTTTAAGAATCCGCTGAATTTGGTGTTTGGGTAAACGTCCTCACCTTCCCCTACATAAATTTTTGCCAAACTCCGCTGATCCTAAATGATATTCAAGCAGAGTTACCTTTCTGGTTTCGGTTTAATTGGTTTTATTTTTGCTTATTTTATTGAGTTATACACACATATATTTTGTTTAGCACTCATTTAAAAGTTGAACGTAATTTGTGGTATTTCGTTCGGGTTGTTTAGACGAATGTTCAAGGCTATTGTATGATTAGTAACTTTTAAGTGACCGCTTGTGGTGTCTATCTAAACAGATTCCAGACGATTATAATGTTTCGAGATAGCTACGTTTGGGTATATGAACTTGTCTTGAGTTCAAGATCCACATAAATCGATGTTGTTTGTGAAAAAACGCAGGAAATGTTTGGGTAATGATGGAGTTTTCATGGTTAAGATAAATAAGATGTACCATCTTGGACACATAATCTTGGTTATTAGGAGGTAATTTGGGTCACAAGCCTCTATCATTTATTCGCCATCAATGAAATCCCATTACAAAACAAAATTCATTATTGCGATTCTGGCATAAAAAAGGAAATGCCAAATGAAGTAACGATTACCGAAAATAACTCGTAATGCGATTACCCATTTGCCAGGTGCGTGGCTGCCCATTGAGGCCAGTCAAATCCATAACGATTGGCCAATATGCAGGCAACGGACGGCAGGCAATTGGCACACATAAGTTAATTTATTGCCGGGCACGAGTAATCCCCTTTAGTTGTACTTTTGCAGAACTTGACTGCCGACACGTATCTCAATAACTTGGCCGAAACCGAAACCGAGCTGAAAGCGAAAGCAGAAGTGCTGGCAATTTACATTTGTTTGTTTATGGCTTTTATGCGGCATGGAGCGGGTCGTCTGGTATTTATGTCACCAACTGAAATGCAAAAATGTGTGTCATGCCTCGCCACTGATGGCACCCATAAACCAAACAAACAAAACAAAAAAAAAAAATAAAATAGCGTTAAAAAGCAAATAGAAATGCACGACACATGCCGCATATACGTTATTTAACAACATTATGACATCAATAGTTAGCATTTCTTTTTTATTTTTATCGAGCGTCGTTTGCTGAAATCCAACAATTAAATACAATAAATATTGAAAAGGAAAGTTCGTGTGGAGTTTATCAATCAGTCCATTGGCAAACGGCAGCAGAGATTGTTTTTAGGTAGTTTTAAGCATTTCAAAATTTTCTGATCTGCGTATATGTTACTTCAAGTTGTTTTTGGCGAAATTTATTTATTTGTTTGACATTCATTTGATTTGTTCTGATAACCAGTTGGCAAACGGAAACAGCAGCCAGTATGGTAATCCCCAAAAAAATTATCTGAATTTAAGTTGAGTCAAATTCCTCGTAAAAATCACACTTGATCATCGGTCATATCAACATATTTCGGGGTAATTGGTTTTATATATTGATTGAGTCTCAATACTCAGATGCATGTACCTATTGTCAGCGACAGCTTGTGGTATTTGCATTCTGTTTACAGCCGTTTTACAATCGGTAGTTAGTCATTCTCTCGATCGATTGGCAATTATAAAACACGTGAGTAAGAACTGTAAAAATACCAAATGGCACATCCAACAAGTCAAACCAGTTGCACAAAATAGCTGACGAACGCGTGCCAGTCCTAAAATAGTTGACTTTAGCGAAGCAACCAAGCAGCTTTCATAAAACCCATCACAATTGCAAGCAATAAATCGTTGTTAATTTGACTTATTAAATAAATATTGCACAACGCGCTAGCTGGTTGGATATTATGCTATTTTGCGATTTGCATAAATTCCCGGTGATGTCGATAAGCGATGTATGTTTAATTTGCAAGTGCTGATAGTTCGGTAGCTCTGCGCAATTGAGAGTCACGAATTAATTGTCTGTGCAAATCATGAGTTAAGTGGCCTTAGATAAAGCACTCACTACCCACACACGAATGAACACTGTGCGTCAACATAAGCGGCTCGGGAATACTTAGAAGCGGAAAATATCCGAACACAATCGCTTTGCGCAATCAGCGGGAAAACAAAAGACTTAGGCAACAAACTTGACTCGCTGCCAATTGCCAAATCATGCAGCACTGGTAACAGCAGCCGATACAAAAATTACTTACGCCTGCGAAGAAGGCTTACACAAATGGGTTAGTGTGGCACTAGCCAGCAATAATAACAAAAAAAAAAAACACAATTGCGGAAGCCATCAAGTGTTTGGTATGCGCATTACTCATGCGAACGCCCGTTTGACGTCGTTTTCATTATCAACAGTCCGCAGTGCTGCCGCCTGGCCAAATATGCAGACGGGCCGACCAAACACATATGTACGAATCGCCTGTATATATCTTCATCCGTATTTTGCACGCTTCTCGACGGCTGGCAACACCCCTGGCATCCATGTGTTTCTGCAATTACTCCAAAGGCACGTACCGTCATCGTCATGTGACTTTGCACATGATTTCCTACCACCAACACAGGCAACAGGAAAATCAGCAACGCCAGCGACAGCAGTAAATACTACCACAAAGGCGTGGAACAAACAAGAAAGCGAAAGTGTTTTCCACAAAAGTCGAGTCCTGCATACTCTACTGACAAAACTTAAATAATCAGCTAGCTCAAGTATTTTCAGAATTCTGAAACATGGAAAATAATTCAATTCCTTCTTTGAAATCAATACGATAATGATCAGATAAGATATTTATTAATATATTTCACCAATGCAAAAATACCCACAACATCCTGCTTAGCAGGTTGAAATTTTTATTACAGCTAAAATAGATTCGCATACCCTCCTGCAATCATGTGATGGTCATGTGATCAGCAAAATACACTCCCCAAACACTTTTTGTTTCACTCTGGGTTTGTGGTTTTTTTGTTGTGTTTATTACACAGCCAGTTTCTTGGCTCTGAACATTGCACAATGGGTAGGAGTCGACCGGCCCGAAAACTAGACAACAGGCTATGAAAATACTCATGATTGAATACATTACGCTCTTACCCAGTTTGTATGGCTCTTTCTTGGACGGATGAGGAAATATGCATGAAAAAACCTACAGAAGATCTGCACACAGAAATTTTCAAGTGCACTTCATTACCATAACGATGTTCATTGGCAACTTTGATGATCATCACCAGCGACACACGAACGTCGAGTGCAGGCATGATGCAATTTTCATGTTTACTTCTTTTTTCAGTGACGTTCATCGATGTGGCTTCCAATATTGGTTACATTGCCAAGTCTGTAGTTGCCGCAGATGCTGCTGGCTGCTGGTGAACGTTGCTTGAACGCCAGCCAAGAGGCGTGAAGATCATAATTCTATGCCGGTGTGTGTCCCCTCATGGGGCCGTTGCTTTTTATGGCAAGAAAGTGTAAACGTTGGCAAAGTCACGCGCCGCAGACAGCCATATGGATATACGAATATTCGAATAGCGGGGCGTAACTTTCGTTTTCATTGCGAAAGTGCATACAACTTGATATTGGTAAATAATTCGAAGAGCAGCTTTTGGCCTCGTATCTCCATATCTTACAGGGTGTTGCCTGCATGCAAATCGTTGGAAGTTTTCATTTGATTTACGATCAAATGTCAGTCGGTTACCGGTTAAACGCCAAGGTCGCAGTTTGTTGGCCAACTGCCACCCAATCGGGCAAAAGGGAAAATATAATCATCCAATTTCAGGCCTAAAACTCTGTAATCGGCGTTTTATGTTGACAACGCCAAGATGATCGTTTATAATTTACAAATATTTGACGCGTAATTTACCAAGATTGACAACGCACCCTGGTGTTTATGGTAAAAAATTGCTTTGTGTTCCCCCCGGCAGCCAAATGCTGTGAAATCTTTTCGGGCAATTTAAGGTGAAATGTGAGAAAGTTAAATGAAGGCTTGTTTATGGAAACCAAGATGAAAATCTACAGACAGAAAATGGGACAGAAATTTATCTAAATTGTATTGAGTATGTATAATAAGGCACAAAACAAAACAAGACCCCAGCCCCTTGTTCCATAAGTTCCGTGCTTTAAATTAAAAAATTCATATATTTAGTCGCTGATCATAATCATCATATTTCACCCATCCTCATTCGACTTATGTAAGATGACAACCAGTTGTAGCGCCTTGAAATGACGGAAGATGCCAGTTGCTATCAGGCAGGCAAGTGCCAAAAGCAAAAACCTCAAAAGGCTCTTTAAACTTCATTTGAAGAGCTAGACACATTAACAAATATTTAGTTCCGTTGCTGGAGAGCGAAATTACTGAAAACCCGAAAAAATGAGGCCCAGTCAAGCCTGTTGGCCACTTGATCCTGTTGAAGTTGATTACGTCGTACAATGGCAGCAACAAAAGTTTCACTTTCTTGTGTTTGGCATTTTGCTTCAGATTTTGTTTATGGGTTTTTGATTTTTTTCACAGATGTCTTGTTCCGTTATCTTTTTGAAAGAGGGGAGCTCGAACGCATCCAAAAAATTTCTTTTTAACCCAAATAAACCAGTCGCTAACAAGATGTATGCATGGATGTAATTTTTGTATATTGTTTGCGGTTGAATGTAGCACATTTTTGTGTATTGAAGGGAGAGACCACCAGCTACATGTATTGAAAAGACAATTGGCACCCGTTCCTTTGAGATTTTTTTCTTGATCCAGCTGCTATGCATATTGGTCGTTATACTTTTATTTTATTTGGGGTAACCCGTTTTTTGGAGTCATGTATGTAGAAATAAGCGAAGTGGTCAGACAGGCGCTGCCAGAGTTGGACACTCGCAGAAATATTTGTGCGCATTGAATTATTCTTGGCGGAGCAGAAAACAAGTTGAGCAACGGATCTTGATTTATCGAATCACTTGGAATTGGCCAACGACAGAGTTATACGTGCTCTCTCAGGGTCAGCAACTAAAGCGATCTCTAGTTTTGATCTCCTTTCACCAGGAAGGCCGAGAAAGAAAAGGAATTCTCGGCCATCAAGCGACAGTCACATGTCAAAAAGGTTTATTCAACTTTTCACTGGATCAACTTTCGGTGTTGGATCCCCAGCCCAGACAAATGTTGATAAATTAGTCAATAAATTAGACATGGACATACATAAATAAAAAAACGTGTCTTAGACACAGCAAACAACGGATGAAATAAATATGATAAATGACAGCCCATCGAAAGACGGCTAAAACTTGCAAATTAAATTACAAAAACACATAAAATAACGAATTCTCGACTAAGAGAATTCGGTTTCGGTTTCAGATATCGTTTCAGCCTTGAACTCGCCGTTCTGTTTTTTCTCTCTTAATTACTTATTTATCATATACACGTTGGCTAATTGACTTTAAAACAGTTCTAGCCAGCAAAAAAAATGTCTTGACTAATTTTCTTCACAAAAATGTGTTAAACGAAGAGGCGGCGCTAAAGTTAATTTAAATTTAAGTTTCCCTTTTGGAAAGGTGCTAATGGATTTCTGTGAAATAGATTAATGACAGTGACAACACTTAAAGTGGGATTGAAGAACTATGTGAAGATGCGGAATTGTTGGATCCAAAATAAATTAGATCATTAATATTTTGAACAATTTTAAACTATCATGTTTGGTTTTAGAGAGATAAATATCTTAAAATCTGATTAAAGATTAGAGTTAGAACCCAGCAATTTTAATGCCATTATCTATGTTTTTGAAATATTTTTTGGGATTTGTTAAATGATAATGGTATGAACATAATAATTATCATGGTATGGGAAATAAATCTTTTGCTCAATTTCATAGCTTCTTGGCCCTTCCACATTTTCTCATTTCTTAGGCACGTGTAAAATCATGTCATCTCACAATTTCAACCCACACCCCCTTGGCATTGCTACCGTTGAAGCTTTAATTAAAATTGTAATTTCAAGTTCGCTTCCTAAGTCTTTCGTTTCGACCCACGCGAGTGCTCTAATTCACCGAAAAATGTTGCTTGCGACTATCGCAATTATGAATAACCATAATTTTGTCGCATTCGGTGAGCCGGTGACATCCCATTAGGGGGCGCCAAGCCTTGACGCCACAGTCGATAGAAAAATGTCAAAAAGTGTTAAAAAAAATGTTTGTATGCTGTAAAACACTTGGGAAAACTTTTAGCAAGAATTCTACGACATTTAAGTGACTTAAGTGTGTCAACTAGACAATGTCAGCATCTGGCAGCGCAGTCGGCAATCGGCAGCACTTGTGCTTAATTTGCCTGAGCAATCAAGTTGCTCGGCTGCATTCTGAGCGTCGCCGCATGACTAAGCCAAAGAAGTCGCATCTGGCCAAGGCCTCGAAAATAGAAAACCTGGTGAGCCTGGCCTGGTCCACCAATGTCGCCAGCCGGGGAGGGGATTATCCAATACATTGCATAAGCGAACTGCTAATGCCACGATCCAATTTGCATAACTTACACACACTGATTAACACAAAACGCCAAATTAATGCGAGCGGAGATAGGAGGAAACTTTCTACACTTAGCGGCCGCCTGTTAAACTCGCACAAGAAATAAATCTGTTAATTAAAACTAGGCTCTGCTGCTCTGAGCGTCTTCATCGATAAAGCCAGATTAATTGCAGGCCTATGAATCGGATACGCCTGCAAATTATGTAAAGTTTTATGCTTCAGTTTCTTTTTTTTTTTTTTTTGATGCCTACGCTGAAAATTATGTCAATGCGGTTAACACAAAACCGAAAAGAGGTGGACTGAAAACGAAAATAAAGTGATGATTGTGTAACCGTTCCAAAAACCACCTGGCACGACACACAAACATAAAAAGCGAAAGAGTCTTTTGTTGCCGCCACTGACAACTTTTTCTCTCCGATTTGTTTTGGCATCTTCCCAGTCAAGAGAGGGAAAAATGAAAGTGAAACTTTTCAAATTGATTTTTCACTGGTGAGCAAAGAAATCCAATTCGAATCGATATTACATGATCGCCCCGCTTTGATCGCGCCTCGATAAATAAATATTCATATGTAGACATAAGATATAATCATCCGATTTCATCTTTTTGTCATGATGTTAATTCTTGAAAATCGTTTTTGATTTTTTATAGAGTTAACAAACGAACGCCTCAAGGACCATTAAAACGGGGAAGTCGAATCGCTTGGTGATAAGCCGACCGACTCTGTCAATCTCTCACTTCCGTTGACGCTTCTTGTCCAACGCGAGTCGATTAGAAAATTCATGATTAATGATGATCTTGGCCCGACAAAACAGTCAAATTGTATGTATAGTCTTACAAACTATAATTTACTTTAATGGCCATCTGTATTTTATTTGTGGCTCGTTGTAGTAGGCCGGCCATTTGGCCAAAGCTTCAATGTTCGGAGTTGATGCATAAATAATGGGTTAAATGCAGCTAAGTTTCTACTTCAAAATATGCCAAGAAACTTGTTTCTAAGGCCGGATATTTAAGACAACATTTTCATATTCTCGCAATTAAATTGGCAACCGAGGGAGTGACAAAACACAAATTAACTAAAATTTGCGGACACTGAATCACAGATATAATAACACATTTGAATTAAGGTTCAAACCTTCAAAGGCCACATCTTCAGGATTTTTCAAAGCGAATGGGTTACTGATAATAAATATGACTATGAATTTAAGAAAAAAATAAAAACAATAGATATCTTGATTTCGGACAAATCACACATTAAATACTAATTAAGAATTTTCAACTCACCATAAAATTAAACTAATCAGCATTTCTGGCTTCCTCATGATGAAGCCAACGGCTGCTCCTTCGGCAACTTCCTTTTGTTGTGGCTTTTAATGAGGATTTAAATTAAACGACTAACTATTTTATATTTACTTTAGACTTATTAGCTCTTTGTTAAACAAAATAAATAGATTTAAATTATATTTGGCACGTTTTGCGAATTTGTTGTGTGATATATTAAATAAATATATTCGTTATATTTATATATGTGTTGCTAGCTATTCTCCTGGCTATGTATCTTTTTATTTTTAGCGCTTATTTGGCGGGTTGGTCACCGGGCGTGGAATTTGTCACCAGAGGTGCGACGGAGTCTTGCCAAAGAGATTGTAACCGATGATGTATGCTATGATTTGTATCCTTTCGGTAATTAGCATAACGTTGGCAATGCAGAGCACAGCATTGACCCGAATATAAGAGCGACGAGCCTATCTTGGCCACAAAATGGGTTGGTATATATATTTTAATATATGTATATATATTTTTTTTTAGTTGAGTGACTTTAGCCGTGCACACGACTCGATCCGTGCGAACGCGCCAACGAACTGAATTCGAAACTGAAACCGAAACCGAAACCAAGACACACAAGCGAAACCGAAAGCCGAGACCAAGATCCAAGATCTTTTCCAGACCCAGACCCAGACGATAAATCCGACTCTGACTCTGAACGCGACAGAGGCAAAAACGTATCTGAAAGCTGCCAGTCCCGGTGGCCGGGCTTAAAAGGCAATTCACACAGACACCAAAACGGATCTGCTGTAAGCCAAGCTTCACCCCATAGCGAAACCGGTAACACCGACACGAAGCTTCTCTCGCGGATCGGACTCTCTTTTGGCCCACACCTCTCCCTCTCTCGGCTTGGCGGCTTCTTTCTTGAGCTTGAGTTTGAGTTTGGGTTTTGAGGGGAGAAAGTAAAAATGATGCGACTGGCGTACACTCAACTACACAGCATGGGACAGGGCCAATACCACCAATATTGACCAAAAAGAGATGGTGGAAAAAATACATCTATATGTATAGGACCCATAAAAATCAGGCCAAAAACTCATGCTTTTGTTTCGTTTGCGGTCAGAGGCTCTTTTTTTTAACACCTTTTGTCTGCACTTTTGATTTCAAATCGCATCTTGTGAAAGGAGTCACGCGCATTGTAATTTGCACAAGAAGCAAAAAACAAAAGTTCCCCAAAACAACCAAGAAGATATAAAAGCCGAGTGAGGAGGCAAATACTTATTGCTGGCAAAGAGTCGAGAGGAAACAAGTTTCATCTTATTGTGGGACGAGTCTCGAGTCTGGGATCTCCTGCTGTGATGTAAGCACCCAAGACCCCATTACCCCAGACCGTAGACATTCCCAGACCCAGTCTCGATCTGGGGGTTCCGATTCCAATTCCCGTTCCAGTCTAAGACTCTATTTCAGAGCCAGCTGCAAAGGTCTCTGGCATTGGGCAATCATTGGGGATCATTTAGAAATCGAGTGCAAACCATCAGTGATAGGGCATCCCCGCGATGCCCAGACACAAAAGCTGACTTGGCCACGTTGATTGTTTGGCCAAACATTTCGTTTAGTAGTCGGGTGCTAAAATGCCAGGCAAACACCGCCGACAGGTGGCGCATGTCCGACAGCCATAAATTGGACAGCTAAATGTCATCAAAAAGGAGGCTTCGCCCGAAAATAATGCCTATGTGTAAGGGCGGCACCTCAATTGCTAATCGAAATCAGCCAAAAACATTTAGACCTTTCGATTAAGAAAAGTTTTGTACAACAAAATTTGCACTAATGCAACCGGCTCACGTGAAATATTTAAACTAAGAGCTGTTGAATCTCGACAGTCTACGAATATTTTGCAATGCGTCATAGCCTGGTATAATTTGAATAATTCTGCTTAAATTTATTATTAGCTCTGTTTCAGCGGTCATATTATATTATACTAGTCGGGAATTCCCCAGACTTGTGCTAAACTAAAAAAAGATTAAGTAAGGCAACAAAAGACGTGCCAGTAGTTCCGAAATTTAATCCAAAAAATATGAATACAAGAATTGACCTCAAAATGACTCAGCTTAAGGTACTTATATTGTACTTTGGTATACTCACACCATTTATAATTCTGCGCTCTTACGACTTAATAAATTCCCACACAACCCGATTTTGAACCTACTATAAACATGTGTAAAATACCTTCTCAAAGCCGCAAACAACTCAAAAGCAACGTCAACATGTTCCCTTATAGAAAGTGCATTCTGACATGAGGCCCACCTTTTCGTGTTCATTTCGGAATAATTTCATCATTAAAGACATGAAGAAAACAGTGTTGTGTTGATTTTGCTCAGGCCCGCAGGCATGCAGGTCAATGTATTTATCGAGAGCTGGAAGATGCGCATTTTGATTTGCATAATCTCACATTAGCTGACATTATGTTTTCCTCATTTCGATGATGATGATGATGGACAACCTTAACTTTCCAATCAATCTGCTCACGGGAGCTGAAATGAACGGCGACAAATGCCACGACATTTTACTTTTAAAGATCTGCAGCCGGTGTCGTTGGTTTTTTACACGATTGCTATTTTGATGCTGCTGCTGTTTTGTCACTTTGATGTCGCTTCATGGCTAATGGACGCCCCTCACATGACCTTGCGATGGGGCCCTAATTTGTCACCTCAGTTGACCAAAAACAAAAACTCAGCTCAAATTACATTTAAACGACCATTTCAGTTGCCGCTCGCTTAATTACAATAGAGTGTCGACAAACTTGAACACACAGCAAAGCCTCGTCTCTATGAAAATATTTCTCTAATATCACGAAATATGTACAGAAAAAATGGCATCACAAGTCGGCGTCACGTGCTTAATGCTAATCTCCATTTCGATTTCTTTAACGTTTTCAACTTCGTGGTGGCCCTCTACAACTTGGCCCCAGCATTTAGTAGTAGTAACAGGAACCAAGCCCCAAAGCTCTGACTAAAGAAAACATCGAAATCCAAAGTTGTTTGTGTGGTTTTTAGGTTTTTTTTTTTTCGGTACGACATAGACTCATGTGATCTGTACGGCTCCAACGTCGAGTGGCGACTTTTTATTTGTATTTTTTTCGTTAACAATAATTAATAAATGCAATGGCGGGGCATACACTTTATATTTTTTCGACTATGGACAAACACTTGCTAATTGTCAACACGGATGTGGGGCTTGGACAGCACTCTTCGCGTTCAAAAATCCTTATTTCATGTGACCGATAAAAAATGAAGGGGAATTTGTAAGCCGGTTCTAATCGTCGGTGTACGGCGCCAAAGTTACGAACTTGAACCTGGTATTTTCGTCGGTTTTTATAGGTTTCGGTATCAGAAGAGCCACTCATGTCATAGAGCGGCCAATGGCCAATCTTCAGCCTCGAGAATATCGTGTGCCAGGCACTAAATCGATGTTTTTTTACTGCTCTTCAAATGGCGTCAAGATCTGCCAAGTTTCGAGGTCCGGTTTAAAGCATTACGTAAAAGCGACGCACACAGAAAAATAAATAAATATCGATTTAATGATATTGAAAACAATTCATATACGAAATGAGGCGAACAAGAGTTGGAATTCCGTTAGTCAAAAATAATAAAAAGCTGCCTCCGTAAAGTCGCTCAAGTGTTGAACGTTATGTCAAACTAATTTCAATGATTGGGAGATGGGGCGAAAGAGGCGGCTGGTAATTTATGTATCATTAAATTAAATTTTACAATTCATAATCGGCATACAAAATATATTTGTTTTACAGGTATTTCCAAGACAGTTCAACCGGTTTCTCCTTATCGGCGAAAAATATTTGCACTTCAACCTTCCTTTTGGTGGCCATGCAGTGAAAGTATTAAATATTTCCAATAAACTTGAAAGTACCAAGCATTCAATTTTAAACATTTAATAATTTTAATTTAGTTGAAACTAGAGGTTTAGCAGTAAAGAATTAATAGAATGCATTGCAGACCGAATTTCCGAATTTTGTTGTTGCCATTCTTTGTTCTCCACTTTACCATTAACTGCTGCATATATTTAATTTTGTTTTCCATAATCCACCAAACGTGCTGTGTGTGGGAGTTTTATGGGATTCAAGAATGTCTACAACTTCGTGATTGAGCCGCCAACAAACATAACACTTTCAGCTTTAGGAAATTTATTGGCATTTTATGTTTTTTGCAATATTTGACTATTTCACGAATTCATTAATAAAAAAAAAGATTTAAATAATTGGTCTTAATAGTTCTTTGAGTACGGGCAAAGTTCAAACATAAATTTACTTTTAACTTTATTCTATTATGCATTGAAAAATCGTTTTAGCAAAAACGTGGTAAAGTTTTAACTTCTAAAAACTTCTCATTTTATTTTAAAAATTTATAGTGTTTATGTATTTATTATTTATGGATGTTATACATATTGGATGGACATGGATGTTATGAAATCGGCTGGTACACAACATTTTTGAATTATTGTAGTAAAATCAAAACATTTAAAACCTTACACCCGCTTAACTCAAACGAAGTGTTTTCGTCGAAGCCGAATTCTACATAACTTTCCGTAAAATAACATTTTACTCTACATTTGTTTTCCCCCAATAAGAATGCCATAAAATTTTTTTTTAAAATATGACTAATGAAAGACAGAAAGTAATTGCATACTTTGTAGCAACTCAGTTAAATAATATGTTTACATATATTTATTTTTATTTTTTTTATTTTATTAAATCCTATACATTTGTATATCAATTGAAAACATTAAATTGAGAAGCAACAATCAGCCCGTGTAATTGTCAACTTTGTGATCTAAAAATATATCACAATAAATAATCTCGGCGACTAGTTGAGAGATAGCCTTCTCCTACAATCGCTTCTTGCCCTCGTTCAGTTTGTTAGAGGATTCCCCTTTGAGCCACCACTTGTGCACCCTCCTGATCATCCGCCATGGCAGCCAGATGGCAAGAAATGCGCCCAGCAACAGGCAACCCAAGACGTCGAGGAGCAGATACTGATGCAGGGGGATGAAGGCGCCGTGGGACTTCAGATGCCGCGCCCCACGATGCCGGATTATGTACTCGATCCAGAAGGTGGCCTCGTCCAGCGGATGTATGGGATTATCGCGGAATCGCTGCGATACCTCCAGAGCACTGCGCTTGTACTGGGGATCGTTGATCAGAGTCTCGATATTCCGCACCAAGTCATCAGTGGTGAGTTTGGAGAACACCAGCGATCGGGCATAGCCCTCCCTCACCGATTTAATAGTGTTCCGGTGCTGATCCCCGTACAGGGGTACGCACAGCATCGGAACACCCCAGTAAATACCCTCCTGGGTTCCAAAAATACCGCCGTGCGTGATGAAGAGCTTGACATTCGGATGGGCCAAAATGTCGTTCTGGGGCATCCATTTCTTGATCATCACATTCGAGGGCAGATCACCAATGGAATCGTTCTCGAACTTCCAAATCACTTGCTGCTTGAGTTGGCCGAATGCCTTGAGAATCAGCGCCGTTTTCTCCTGTGGTAAATCAGTGCTCTTTACATAGGAGCCCATGCTGAAGTAGATCACTCCGTAGGTGGCATTATCCAGGAAATTCTGGAGGTCAGTGGGCAGTTGTTTGGGCTTCTGAATGTGCGCCCCACCCACGTCAATGAGTCCGGGCATACTTGGCCTCGGAAGATCGATACTACGGTGAGCATTAATCAGGACTAGGGAAATATTTCGCTCCAAGTCAAGAACATTAGGTAGAGGTCCTTTAACGAAACAAAAGTAATATATAAATTTATGTTTATTAAGGTATCTCATGCTAACTTACCTTCAATTGATCCCTGGAAATACTTTTCTGCCAATTTTTGCATTTTGGGCAGGTACACCCATCGTCTCATGACCGCATCGTACAGAGATAAGTAGGCATTATAAGCTCGCTGGCCAAAGGTCATACGATCTGTATGGGAAAGCAGAAGATGGGGAATCAAGGACCAAGGCGTCAGAATGCCCATTGCGTGATCTATATTATCAGCATAACCCATGGTGCCAATTGTGACCACTGGACAATTGAACCTCTTGCCGAACATCAGGAAGGCCTCATGGAAAAACTGCTCTATGATGACCAAGTCATAGTGATCATCTTTGCTCTCAATCAGCTTCTTCACTTTGGGATCCTTGAAAGCGTGCTCCGTGGTCATTAGTCCAATGGTCCACCAGAGCTCTAGGTTGTTGAAATCGCTAACAAACTGCATCGAAAATATGTTCTCCTTCGGAACTAAAATAATAAAAGTCATGTATTTAAATTTCATGCTATTTATATATGTATAATACTCACAGTGTTTGGGTATGTCAAAAGAGGGACTAATGATAATCTCCGTCAGATTTTCGTGGGGATGCTTGGTGGGATGGTTATTCACACTGGTCACATGATGTCCTTGACGCAGAAGATCGTTCTGGAAGTGCTCCAGCCAGAGCCAATGACTTGGAGCTGGAAATGGACCCATGAAGAGTATTCGGGAGCCAGCTCCAAATTCCAGCAGACCGATCAGGAAGATCAACATCCAACATTTCCACTGCAGCTGCATCTCCATCTGATTTGAAATCAACATGGACAATTAACAACATCAATTAAACAGTACGCCGAGTAGGGTAAAAAGTCGCGTTATTAGCGTCAAATTAACATTAGCTGCAGTTTATGTTCGGTGTTTGATTTCGTTATTTACATAAAGCACTTTACTTTGCACATTCTGATTGCAAATGATAGTGTTATTGATGAGATTTCTGGTTTGATGGATCGCAAGATCAGGTGGAAAATGAATATGCTGCACATGAAAGGGAAACTGCTACAATAGTATAATTAATTAAGCTCAACACTTTTATGAACACCTAACATACGGCCATATGTTTTTTGTTGGCTTGGCATAAATAAATATTAAATCTGTAACGCAACTAATATGGAATTCATATCTGATCTGGTCTTTTTCGCATTCAGCGACTTATACACTCAGTCCGTTAAATGAACACACCTCTCTGGCTTTCTGTCATAGAATTTAATCTGATTGAAATGCAGCACGGTAATTTCATCATTTTAAAATTAGCAATTAATATTGAAGTGGACCAGAAAGCTTGTTAGCTTACCCGCCTTATATGGTATGTCTCCCATTATACCATCATTAAGGTGTTAATTTCCAGACATCGTACAATTCCTGAACATCATGCAAGTTTTATAATGTTTACCCATTCCTAATCTTATTTTTCTTTTCGCTATCAGAAAGTGGGTCAAAATACGTAAACTATAAAAAGATTGTACGTGCTTACTCGACCTTAAGATAAATCAAATCGTCGAAATCAAATAAGGTTTAATTGGATTTAACGTTTCGTAATTTAATTACATTTAGCTTAAGTGTAACCATTTGCAATATTTATGGGATTTTGTTTAATTAAATATTTAATTTTATTGAACAGTTTAGCGCGTGTTATTTCCAGCCGGAATTTATTTGTATTTACGTTGACACACTGTAACAGAAAGCTGAACTGAAATACAAGTAAACATGCAACAAGTTGTCGTCATTGAGGCGAGCTGATAAATCGCATGTGGAAATAATTTTGTCATCACAGCCCGTATTTCGCATTGCATTTTACTGTTATACTTAAAAGCGAAATTCTATTTCCTTATATTAGCTACAGCTGAGAGCATTTTGTTGTTGTATGTAATTCCAACTGAAATGCAAGCTATGTAACTAAGTTTTTAGAGGCTTTGGTCAAGGTTGCAAATTATGGCATAATTGTTTATAATTTGTTCATTACGTGCCAACGCTAATTGTTTAAAGTTGGGGAATTTAAATTACTTAATTTTAATTATTTTGAGTGCTGGGATGGTGGATAGATCTTGTAACACTTGAAAAGACTTGATGGTTAAAAGGGTCAAAGCTAATGTTTTTTGAAAGTAAAACTTTTTGTGTGAGATGAATGTGAAAGTTTTGGTGATTATGAAATTGCTTTTTTTCCTTCTTTATTTTGCAAAAATTTCAACAAAATACACTTTATAATGCTTAACTAAGCCCTTTTACATTACCGGAATTAAAAAATGCAATGAAAACTGGTTACGATTTTTTTAATGACCTAATTAGTACAATTATAGCAATTTAAACTAACCTATTAATCTTTAATGATATTTTCTAGGTCGAAATAAATAAAATTGTGGAAATCCAGCTCTTGGAGCTGCAAACTTTTTTGGATTTATTATTCTCGATGGTTTGGAATTTCTGGTAATCAAATGCTTCCCAAAAATTGTTGTGTTATGCAAACACGTTTAAGCAAATCCAAAGGGATTTATTTAATTATTTAATATTATTATTGAGTAGAATCGTATCATTGAATAGAAAATTCAATTTCATATAATGAATATTTTATTGTATGATTTATTTTTAAGCACCTGAATTGTAGATTTCTTTATTTATTTTCGCTTTTCTAATGTCTGATTTATATTGCTTGTTTATTTATTAACCTTAAGTGTATTCAATTGCCTTTGTCTCACAGCAATAGCACCAGAAAATATTTGCACTTGGAATTAAACAAAATTAGCACGTTTCGAATTCAAAATGAATTTTAGCCCGAAACGCGACCGTTGGGCACCAAAGTGCGGTTATCACTAAACTCGGCGGCACAAAGCCCCGAACACCTCAACTTAATCAGCATTAGCCTCAGTCAAAGTCTCAGTCTCAGTCGACGCCAGCAGATGCAAAATGCATATACAAGCAAAAGCTTAGACGTATCTGTGGGATTCGAGTGTTAGTGCCGCCCTGGCACAGAGATACAAAAATACAAAGGCGAATCAACCGGCGACGCTCATTGTTTGCCCTAATCTTATTTGATTTTGATTGTCTCGTATGTGTGCTGGGATAATTACAATATTGATACAGTTGATTGCAAGTGTTGCCAAAATTATTATTACCTGTCAGTTTCCCTCCTTACACATACACAGATGCCCACTCACGTGTCGGTCGACAGATCAGCAATTGCAAACATATAATTTGTACTGCGAAATAGAATTGGCCAATTGGCCAATGAACTTTCGACAACGGAGTTAAAAAATTCATCAGAGTGCGAGTTTCAACAATAAACAAAAAACGAACAAGCCAAACAAGAATTGGGTCTTATCGACAAAACAAAGAAACCAATTTTAAAACATTGGTAATTTATTAAATCAATCATGAGCTTCTAAGGAGCATAGAAAGAAGTTTTCTGATATCAGGATACAGTGATCCCCCTATTTAGTTAAAACTAATAATGTAAACAAGAAAGAAATCGGTAAACTGCCAGAAATATATTATTGGATATATCCCTATATATCCCTATATAAAGACAAATGTTTTAAAAATAGTATCATTGAGACTATAAGAGCATTTTAGGTTCTGTAACTTATTGTTATCATTTGGCAACGATGAGCCATTCACATTCTTATCAACTAAGAATTTAATAAAAAAATAAATTACTAAAATATAAACCACTTCAGGATCTTGCAATAAATCACGACTTTCTATGTATCAGTTGCTTTCCCAGGGGATTTCCGTGGGCAATTACTAATCGCATTTCCTTGTTCGTCAGAATTAAAACAATGCCCATCGATTGAGTTCGCTAAAAACGTGTTTTATTTGCAAACGGAAAGGAAACCCGACATTTTTGATGGGTACATTACATGTATAACACGAATTTAATGCACTGTTATTTGTGCATTCACCTTGGAAGCGGTCAAGTTCACTTCACGATAAGTCATATCATTTAATGATAATTAATGTTTGTTGACTTTTTATGGTAAGCAAACAAATGGAGAGGAGAAATGCCAAGATAACACAAATGGCATAAAGCCCACTGAGAACATGCAACAAATTAAGAAAAAGAGGGGAATTAATATAAGGCAAGCTGAAAGAACTCAAAGTCGTCTAAAAAAAAGGGCATACAACACAAGAGGCCGAAACATTTCATTGAAAATTGGCACGCTTCATTGAAGCGAGTCACAAAAAGCTGAAACCACTCTCGAAAAGGGGCGAAAGGGGCGCAGGGCGTGGCTGGGCATGGGCGTGGGCGTTCACCCAAACCGGCGACGATGATGGACGACCATGCTCCAGGCGGAGTTTTGATGGCAACTCAAGACATGGCCAAGAACGGCACTTTTGATGCGAGCGATCGCCGGGAGAGGCCACCAAACCAAAAAGAAAATGTTCATTCATAAGATCGCAGTGGACATGCCACAATGAAAATGAATGGCCTGTAACAAAAATGTTGGCGGAAAAAAGCGAGAAGAAAATGGTGCTGGAGCAAACAGCTCATTAAATCAGCGGCAAATTAAATAAATCATTAAATATTTTTAATTCTGCAGAGGTAAGTTCTCAAACAAGCTTAAAGGGGCTTAGAGTCATTTAAAGAGATTTAATTGAATGATCGGGCATTACAGTCAATAATCAAGTTATTAGAAATATTTAGAAATACATTTTTATACTAGAAAATAAATCTATCTTCTTGCAACCCTTAGCGACAATATCAAATGATTCACTCTGAATCATTTACGAGGTGCAAACGACAAATTGCCTAAAACACCAAACCCCACATATAGGATTGCTGTGATCAATGGAACTGGACCATAAACGATTTCATACCCAAAGCCCAGCCCAAATGTAGTGTACTAAAATGGTATTAAAATACAGAGCACTATTTGTCAGTTTGCGCCAATTTAATGTTTACTTTGCACTTCACCCAACGGCCAAATTAGGGTAAATCAAACAAAGCCATAGAAGCGAGACCTTTGTATCTCATGCTAGCCATTAGTCTGCATCTATCTATGTATCTATCAATCAATTAAGGCAACGTGCGCTTTATCCAGGCGCGCTTTAGATAAAGACACCATCGAGCATAAAATGGGAACCAAAGCCCACGATGACACTGACAATTTCCACGGAACGATGGCCTTTCAATTCGATCGCGTTGCGTTGCGCGGGGCAATTAAAAATTTCACCCAAATAGCAAACGTTGCGCATGATTAGTCAACGAATTTGAGAAGTTCGATCCGAACCCGCATCGGGAAAAACTCGAATCCAACGAAATCAGCGGGTGGTCGAAGTGCCCACGAAGTGGCAGAAAATTGTAGGCTTGAAGGGAGAGAATCTTGTTTTGGCAGCTGTCAATGTGTCAATATTAATTTAATATGTCGAAAGCAGAATTCAGCACAATTTAAAATTGAGTTATAATGTGACAGACGAGATGGTCTCGCAATGCGTGGTACTCTAAGGGTTGTAAACAGAACTCAAGTGGTTGCGGATACTCGATGGTTCAGTGACCACCCCGCAATCTCAATTATTTGCTGTATTTCTGATGGGCTTTAACTCAAGCAATTTGTTAATGAGCAAATTACATGGTCACTGCATATAAATAGTTTCCTAGTTTCTTTACCTTAACACAACATAGCCTTTTGAACCAGAACACTAGACACGCCCTCAAAGTGATTCACTGCCGAAGGAACTCCCCTATTTCACAGGAATTTCCAGCATTTGGTTACATATAGGCAAACAACTATAAAAACTGTTCAGGCGTAAAAGGATGCACGGGCCTTTTGGAATGTACTTATGCTAGATGTACTTACCACTTCCTTTCGAGATAGCACTACCAGTGGCCACAAGGAAGGCCTCGATTGGAAATTCTTCATGGCTCACTTGCCTTCTTTACATATCTAATGGAGTAATTCATTAAAGTGGATTCGGAAATATTTAAAAATTGTCGTTAGAATATTAGTAATCTTTAAGATATATAAATTAACCATTTTTTCTGTATGCATTCTCCATCATCCAATATTCTTTCATAATAAACGCCCCGTTTTGGGTGATAGAACTTTGACCCATAACCCTTGCAGAGTTGCTCTTTATCTATTAGTGTTAAGATTAGTGTTATGATTATGATAGTCTATGCAAATACCCTGAAATATGGCTTTACCACTTGACAACACTGAATGCAAACAGCACGTGAACATTGAAGTTTTCCTGCCACAAACATAATACTTTCGGAAAACATTTGACTGCGTATCTGTCTCACTGGGGCTTTATCGTCGATTTTGTTTCGAATGTTTTTGGGTATTGCACACAAGGCATTTTCAGCATTTCTCGTTCTGTTTTCAACGGTGGTGCTCTTTGCTTCCCTGGAGCAATTAGTAAAAGTGCAGTTTTATGTGTTTATTTTTACATATGCCACAGCTGTGTGGCCTAACCTAGATCCACGTAGACGCTCTCGCCGGCACTCCTCCGGAACAATTTTCCCGAACACAAATTGTGCGTGATATGGAGTCGTTGCTGTCGCCGTTATCAGGAACAGCCCCTAAGGGTTTCCTTTCGCGCTGCAGTTGCTCTGCTCAGCCCTAAAAGGGGGCGAATAATAGAAGGCACACTGGGAAAAATTCGATATACCCCAAATCAAACAGTGTAAATTATTTTGAAATCAGCTTAAAATCAAAATAGAGCCCACAATTAAGGAGCCACTACCACTTATGCTTTCAACGTAATTATTTTAATTTGACAAATCATATCTTATTAAGACCGATTCAAAAAGTTAATCTTTCGTCAAAACGATTGACTTTTTTCGGTGCACTAGCTGGTTTAGGAGTTTCCCTAGGTGATTTTGTGTGATTTTATGCACTTAATTTATTAATGAGCTGACCACGGCGAATTCTTCATTCGCAGCGCCTGATTTATGTGGCATCTGCTGTCAGTAGGAATTTTTGAGAGCCGTCAGGGAGGTCGAATGATCGCTGGGTGCGGGTCGCCGTTTGCTGGTTCCTGGTGTCAAAGGGTTCATTAGCACGCCAAAAGGATATTTACACAACAGGGCAGACGGTGGGCATAACAACAAGCAGGGACCGTGTGACTTATGTAACTTAATAGGCTGATGAAAAATGGTAGAGATTTTTATCACTCGGCATCCAGAGACATCCAGAGAAAGGCAAACAACATGTGGCAGAGTCGAAGGCAAAGACGATGGCCCAGCCAAATTGAAGCCACATGTGTGGGTGCACCGAAAGAAAAATCACTGTCATAATTGGACTTATATCTAGTCTTTTATAAGCAATACAATATTTTTATTGTGTGAAAACCTTGGAAGAATAACTATGATTTAATATTTGGTTAAGTACATCATTTCCCTAAACTTTCTTCGACAATTTATACAATAATTGGACATTTTTTACCATGTATGGGACCCCTGCTATCCACAATGAAGATGAAGATCATCAGAGAGCAGCGTCCAAGCACCGCTAAACAAATTGAAAAATTTCAAGTCCTCAGCCTCTTGGCGCTCGCAATTGCTCAATCCGCGTATTTTCGCGTGCTGCACAGGAAAATGAAAATGAAAAGGAAAAGGGGGGAAAACGGGGAGAGCAACCAGCAATGAAAATGAGCAGCCGAACAACAGAGTGTCATCAGCGGTGTATCAGTGATGAGCACAGAGTCTTTCAAATTTGGAAAACGGGTGAATGGTTTTTCAGAGAATCATATAGTATAGAATTAATGATGCCAAAAATTGTGCGTGGTGTTCACTTTACCAGCAATGATTCACTTGTAGTACCAAGAATAAATGACACACAGAACCATATAGAGAGTAAGTTTTAAATTGTGTATAGTCCTGGAAAAAATTATATTGGTTATGAGTAAGTGAGTACCTCTTATATCTTATCTTATTCCAGGGCCAATTGTGTAGTAGTAAAAAGTTTACTATTTTATCATGACGACAATGCAAATTCGTTTTCTGCTGAAGAAATGCAAATAATTGTGAAAGCCATGCTTACTACATACTGAAACTTTAAGTGGTGTCTCTGACTAAAACGTACACTTACAATGGTGTCTTCTCTAAGATAACATCCTTAAATGAGTTTTTTATAAAGTCCTTAATGTTGATGATTCATTCCGATCAGCCAGTTGATTCCCAGACGTATCCCTTTCGCATCCCTTGGCTGCGCGAGCGGGCAGCTCATCACTGCTATCTAGATAGAGATACATATTGGGCCGCGTTCGCGTTTGCGTTCGCGCGTTCGCAGAGCGCACAAAAGTCACTCGCGGGTGCGCCATGGAGTGGTGGCACCAAATCGACATCGGAGGCATCGGCGGCCTTTCAGGGAACGGGAACCATGGGGTCTGGTCCGGGGCTCATTGGGCACTTCGAGCGAGCGCACTACTGCGTGCGGAATTTTCTTTCCTCTCGGCTCAGTCTGTGAGAAATCGTCGGCGTGTTCGGTTCGTTTGCTTATCGGAAAGCGGGAAATTCGGTTGGTTCTTGGCGCGGGTGGCGGCAATCGGAAAACGCCGAAAACTCTGACCGCACGCCCCTTCAGAGTTTTTCCAAACGTGAGTGGGCCAGTGGATATGTGTAAGAAATAGAAACTTAATTTATTTTTAAGTTTCTGGCTTTCCTCCCCATTTTTACGGTCGGCACTGTTCTGTCAAGAATTCCGGCTGAAAACTCATTGTGAATGAAAGCGTTTGTTGTTGTGCGTTTGGTAGATAAATCTTAAAATACGAAAAGATACAGAACTTTGCAAATTGACCGTGAATACCGCCCATTCTGATGATTCTGTGAAAATTGCCAAAGGGCTAAGTCAAACAAAGTCAGTGATCTCAACGGAAGTAAACGAAAACTGTGTGCAGAAGCAGCTAGGCAAAATATAAATCATTTAATTTTAAGGCATACAGAGTGTGAAAAATGAGGTGCTGAAATCGCGGACAGAAAGTCGAGAAAATGAATGAATCAAAATTGGGAAAATAAAAATAATTGCCGAAAACCCAATGTGAAAAACAGAAACTGTGTGCCAACTAAAAAAATATTTGAATTAAATTTAATTCAAATTAATAATCTTGAAAATGACATTCAAGAATCATTCAAGTATCAAAAAAAAGTTGAATAATAACTAAATATACCCAATCCCATAAGAAAAAAGTTTAAAATTATTTAAAATTTTCCTTTTGCTAAAAGATTGCCCAAAATTTAAACTGTACCCATTTGACTCCGCCCGTGGATATATGCACCAATAAAATTCATATTTGTGACATATGGTGCTGAAATCGCACCAGAGCACAACTCCATTCATCAATCGCAGTACTCGGCGATCATAAATCAGAGTGCCCGAAAAGAGTGTGACTAAATCAACGACTGCAACTGAGATGGAGTAGGAAAAGTCCGCACACCTTGGAGGTCTCTTGTTGAGTTAGGAAAGCGTACAAATCGGCGTGGGTAGCGACGCCTACCAATTTTCCAAATGAAAACGCCGTTTTCATGGCTTATCAAATCAATTTTTAGATTCGGTAAGAGCGGTATTTTGTTGGCCTTTTGTTTTCACAAAAGCTTGTGTGCCACCAATTTTTAATTGCCATAAAAAATATAAACTAGTATGAAAGAACTTTCCCAAAGTGCTTGTAGCGGCAGCTGGCAGATTCCGACTATCCGGTAGATACATTTATTAATTTTTATGTTAATGGGGAGAAAAAGTTTGGTCGGAAAGAGGGAACACGCGTCTGTCATAAAATGCACCCTGGCGATTGTCACTTTATTTTTTCGGTTTCGGTGTCGTCTGCAGCGGCAAGGCGTTTCAAATTGTATTTTGACTGCTGCGACGGGCTATAAAAGTATTCGGAACGACAAGAACTTGGGCGGTGCATATAAAAATTAACAAGCTGAATTAGCAGAGCGAACTTAACGAGAATGCAAGACACCACGACTGATATTCCTGGAGGCAGTATCTGTGCAATTGACCTCATGATGTCGAACCTGCCGCAGTTTCGTGCTGCAGTTTGCCTTGGGAAATAAATGCATAAACATAACAGAGTCTGGCGCAGTATTTTTAGATACCCCCGGCGTAAATAATTCATTTTCCAGTCACAGTTGTTGACGTTTCGGCGTCGCCCGAAGTTGACTTTTCCTCTGGGGACGTCTCCCTTCGAAATTACAAGTCCCTCTCGATTTGCATTCTAAACTTGAAAGAGTGCCTATTTTGGGCCTATGAACACTTCTCGGCTACCGTACCGAAACAAGGCCCATGAACTTTGACTGGTGTTGCAAAATTTTGAACTAGAAATTCCACTTCATATAAGACCAAATCCCTCGTATTGCTGGGAAAGAGCTTAAGCTGTCCGGCCACTTAAGGCCACTTTTTATGGGTGATCCCCCCACTCCGTCACCACCGAAAAAATACAATAAATTTTACTCAACTGTGCAGCAATTTCCACTGAAGTGGAGGAGCATAGTCGTGCCTCAGCTTGCTGCGGCAGCAACTCAATTAAGTCTCCATAAAGTATCTGTAGATACGCTAATCAATGGTATACATACGTAGCTTCATAAGTAACCCCAAAGCATCGGGGTCCCGGGTACTTGAATTTATTTGAGATTTGTTTGGCTTAAAATCTATGGCAATTAAAATAGCAAATGAATGACTCAAGTGGAAGCTGTATATAATAACCGAGGAATATAAAATCAAATTGAGCATAAAATCAATGAAAATAAACATGGCCGAGTCAGCGAATGAATTCATTAAATAACTGGATTGAAAAATTATTATAAAGTTTTAATGGAGTAGTGATAATCATTTTCCATTATATTATTAATAAATACCTAATGTTCAAATCTAGTAGATGTCATTTACCCAACTGACCAATTATAAATGCATAAAACGTGCCATATAAATACCAGTGAAAATTTAAATAAAAAGGAAAGCAAATGCGTAATGCCCATAAATCTATTTCCAATTACAGTGAAGTGAAGCAGTTGCCAAGAGAAATAACAAATAAACGACTAGTCGCATCAGTCGTCAGTGTCCAATGTGTTTATGATAAAACTCGAACGAAATTGAAACGTAATCGGGCGAAAGTTGGCTGCAAAGTGTGTGTTCAAAGGGGCGAGGAAGTAAAGAGGAGCAGACGCTTCAAAGGAAGCTAGTGCGACAGTCAGTCAGTCAGTCAGTCAGCCAGTCAGTCGGTGGCAACGTTCGAGGTGATTCCCCTTCCTGCATGACTTCTGTCAACGAAATGATATGCAGCATCTGTCTATGTGGCCAGCGGGCCAGGACGTGATGCTGTGCCGCTGTTAGAGAGGAAACCTCAATGTTCCGATGTCTCGATGCCCCCGATGATGCTATTTTTATGAGGCCCCCAGACTACGAAGACGACGACGGATGCGTGGCCCCATGAAAAATCAATTAACACGCAAAATTATTAAAGACGAAAAACAAAGACGAAAACGAACGAAGCGCGAGTGGTACTTGAGGTTCCGGATCTGTGAGTCCCAGTTCCCCATCCTCCAAACCGATCCGATCCGATCCGATCCGATCATCCTTTCCAGCAGCCGCACACCATCTTCGCGCGTTTATAACTTCAAAGCAGCTGCAACGGAATGTCGCGCCTCCGTGGATTAGGATTCGGATGGCTGTGGCTGGCATGGCTCGCCATATTGCAATTGCAAACTGTCGCAGCCATGAAAGGTGAGTTCGAAAAAACTAACTTTTTTAATAAAAACCAGGTAACCAGAAGCTGCGACACAGAACGTACAGTTAATTAAATGTTACGACAGTCAGGTAGCCAGAGATACGCGCCCCAGAACTTAATACCGCGCATAAACATGAGATTTATCATGGCAAATGATCAACGCACGATTTATGCTCATTACAAATATGGCCAGCCACGAATTGGCCGGAAAAAAAAAATAAAAATGCGGTCCAGAGAGGCAGAAGCAGCTGAAGCCAAATTGCATTTACTTTGGCTGCCATCGAAGCCGACATAAATAAAAGTCAAAATAAAGAGTTGCAAATGGTGCAGTGCCACATACATTTTGGTGTTACTCGCGTGCGCCATAGCGCAGATACAGTGGGCCAACTAAGCGGAATTTCGATTGAAAAGTACAGTACGAAACTTTAAAATATCAAAAATATTTTAAATAATTGGATTTACTATGATAGAGTAGAGGTTATATTTAATTTGTACTCTTTGTGGAAGATTTACTAGTATTTAAGGAATATTTTCAATGCCTTAGAGTTCGAGGAATTTAAGCTTATGTTTTGCCCTACACTTAAAGCGAAACAATCAGCTACGCAGCTATTCCCACGAGTATTTCACGGTGACCTGTTGAACTTTGAAAGATTTATGTCAATCCATTTCTCTGACTAATTCGACCAACTGGTCGCTGTCTGCTGTGGGCTTCCTTCCTGTTGCTATCTATCTCAGATATTTTTCTGTATAGCTATCCCCGCCGTTTGGCATTCGCAATGCTCCATGGCAACCCTGGCCGGCCCATAAAATCCAACTACTTAACTACAATGCGCCGCTGCAGTGCACTTAACGCATTTTTCACGCTTGACATTTGACTTGGGGCGCACTTTTCTCGTTGTCGTCGTCGTTTCTGCTTCTCTGCTGCCTTTTGTTGTTGCTGGCCCTGGGGAAACGCAGAGTATCCGAAGCTGAAAAACTCAAAGTATCTGTGCGGTGCACCGCCACAGCTATCCAAAGTCAGGCGTGCTCTTAATTTTCATTCTATCAGCACAGTCAGGAGACACACATGTACGAGATATATTTTGGTCTTGGCGTAAATGTGTTTTTAATGATATTTTTAGTTGGGATGTGACGTCACTTGGGGGCTAAGAAGCCAAACGTGAATCATTCGCGGCAGGCGCAAATTGTTTTCCTCGATTTTTTTAGTCTGCTTTTTCATTTTGTACACAATAATAAATAAGACCAAGGATATAATGCAAATATACTGTTTGAAATGGGTTATATCTACATTCGCTCACTAGCCCGTAGTTTCTGCGCTACTTATCAAATTTGTTTAAAAAAATTTGTGTATATTCTTTTAAATATACAGATTTCATTTTTTATGTGTACATTTAAATATATATTTTTATTTATACGTGAAATGTAAATCACTTACACGCGCAAAGCGCTGTGCCAAATTTAACATAGAACTGTGTGAATACAAATGTATCTACACGTTTGTATCCGTATTTGTATCTGGTTCGCGCCATCTGCCTAGCTGTGTGTCGCCTCTTGATTATTCATTTGCATTTGCAATATAAACATCAACACATGCCCAATGTTAACTGCAGGCGCAGTAAAAAGCGGTTGCCTGCATATAAAATACAATAATTTATTTTGGCGACAATGTGTGTTCTCCTTTTAGATCCCCCTGAGTCATGAGAAAATGTGTCTTTATGACTTGCCGATGCGGTGCTCAATTGTCGATAGTTGAAGCCTACCCATCGCAGATAATTGAGTAATTGAATTTTATGCGGCCCCAGAGTCTAATTATGCTGAAGGCCCTGGCGATAGCGACACATGTTCGCACATTGGAGATTATAAAACAAGGGAAGCGGCAGGGAAATGCCAACTCAATGGGGCTCTTCAGTGCGGTTTTTATTTGATTTAGATTGATCTCTTAAGCCATCCGAGGGCCATCAGAATGTGGACGCGATTGTGAATGGGGTGAGGAAACTATTTTAATGACTGCTTGGAAGATCACAGGAATTACTGCAATGATTATGGCCAGCTAAAAAATTTTAGAAGGCCTTTGGGGATTCCTTAGAATGAATATTTCGTAGAATAAAACTTAAATGGGTTTCATCTGTGGGAAATATCTAAGATACTACTTTTATAGTAAAGATTTAGCAAACTGAACAACATTTAATGTGTGGTGCTCTATTCAAGAGAAATCCTTATATGATCACCTCAATCTCTTAGCCAATAAAGCATATCTCTTGTGTGACCATCAATTTGCCTATTAACGTCCGTAAGCAGAACTCGCATCTCCATAAATATTAACTGCACACAGCCAACAAAAATCCACTCAAGATCACGTAATAAGCCCACAAATCACGAGCTCCACTAATAAACTCTGACATTATTAGTGAAATGAAAACTACGAAAAGGAAAAAATAATTTATAAATTGCCAATGTCAGATAAAGTTTTAATGAACAGCGACTTCGGCGGGCCACCAAAGGAGAATTAATTAAAGACCAAAACGAGAAGCGAAGCAACGACACGATCATAAAACCTATAGAAACCCGAATAGCTCCAAAGCTATGGGGACACCGAGCGACATATAACTCAAATAAAATAAACATTGGCCATAACATAAATATTCGCTGGCTACCTAGCCAGCTCCACCTCCGTGCTGCATAAAAGATAAACATAAATTTAGCATTTGATAGGGGAGTTGCATTTGATGTCGGGGGTTTTCCTATGCTTTTCCCGAGTGGGTGGAGAGGTGCCCGGCATCTGTGGCCATAAGTCTTGTGTCGTGTGCTCGCCTCTGAAGTTTTCCCCATTTTTGGACAGACTTTTCCTGATGATGTCTCATTTGTTGCCGCCCGACATTTGGAATGACTTCTGACGCTGATGCTGATGTTGATGCTGATGTTGAGGCTGCTCCGCTCCGACTGCACCACATTTTGTTGATGCAAATTGCATTTATTGTTGAGCATCCAACTTCCTGAAAAGGCATGTGTTTGGCGTCACAAAGGGGTGATTATTGCGCGCGAGATTAACAAGAAGAAAGCTAATTTTTGACAAGCATTTAGATCTTGCAATCGCCGATTTTCCACTTACAGTCAAATACTTAAGTATTGAGTTTGGTCAATGTTTGCCTTACAGATCGTATATCCAACTATAAAGGTACTTATTCTTTTTCAATTACAATATACAGATACAGAAACGAAGAATCTTCAAGTTTGTTGGAAATGTAAACATTATGCAGATTTTTAGGCCTTAAAAGCTTTCATGCCCCCATTCTATATCCGCAACAGCGGAGTTTTTGGAGGGTATTCAAATGTGCGGTGACGTATTCCGCGTCCATATTCCGTGTTATTGTTTGGCCAGCGATAAGACGCCTCCGCATCTTGGATCGCCTTTGTTTTGCGTTGAGGCACGCGCATCATCTGAAGATGAAAAAGTAGCATTTACAGCGCAGCCGAGCATTAATGTGGGTCAACTGCCTGGGCCCGCAGATGGGAAAGTGTTTTTCCTATGTTTTCCGCCGCTTTTAACGCCTGATTGCTGCTAATTGGCGTCAAAATGGTACGGCCAAAGAAGCATCCATAGTTGACCATTTGTTGCCCATTTCGCTTTGTGCCTGTTTATCCGGCAGTCTGGTGCTTGTCTGCCATTCGCATGCAACTGTTTCATGTTTATCCAACGATTTCTATGTGGGTTAGGTCAATATGTCGTTCCTAGCAGCAGCTTAAAACACACATAAACAAATGGCCAGCAAACATTTTCCATTTTCCCGCAGGGTGGTTAGAGAAATTCTTAAAATATTTATCGAGTCTCGCGCAAAGTTGAATTCCATGTTTTGACAAATGTTTGTTTCCGAAATAATTTATTGCACAAGCATACGACAGAATGTAGAAAATCATTAATCATGCAATTTTTACGAGGTGGGATTGACTCGAAAGTCAAACGAGAAATGGGAAATTATTCATACAACGTTCGAAGTTTGTCAGGTTCTTTGCTTTATTTTTTTTTTAGATACGAATGTTCCCGAGAAAGACACGTTCGACTCAAGCCCACAACTAATTACGCAAATCAAGATACAAAAGATGGCTCTCAATAGATAGCCTGATAAATGACTGACTGACTGACTGAGTGACCTCGACAGACATTGACTGACAGCCCGACAGCTGATGGCCTGATCTAAAACGATCCACCGATCTGGACAAATTTGTATACGGATTGCAATAGAACGCGGTTGCCAATCAAATTGGCGGCAGCTCTTGCAACATTATGTGCACTGGTCAGTGTATCTGTTTCCATCAGTTGCAAATGTATCCATATCTGTCATTTGAATTCAGTTTAAAGAATGTATAATTAGAAGAAATTTAAAAGAAACGTGAAACTTCTATATATTATAGGATATTCATAACTTAATCACCACAACCAGAATTCA
The DNA here is from genome assembly GCF_000001215.4 of Drosophila melanogaster. Classification (NCBI taxonomy): domain Eukaryota; kingdom Metazoa; phylum Arthropoda; class Insecta; order Diptera; family Drosophilidae; genus Drosophila; species Drosophila melanogaster. Next base: position 18,496,263 of record NT_033779.5, on the reverse strand, counting down.
TAAGAAAGCGAACATTATTTAGAAGTATTAGAAGTATCTATAAATTAAGACAATTTCAACATTTTTAAACATCTTTCTAACACTTGTTGATTGAACAAAGAGCTGAATTTAACCCACAATATATCTTACTTATGCATGCAATTTTTTTTAATTATAAAAATATTTTTTTTGCGATCTCAATTTGCCCATACCCATGTCTATGTCTATCCTATCCACCCACAGTTTCCCTCTTCGGCGATGGCTACGTATCGATGCCGCTGCAGGAGGCCAAGATGTCAACGAACATCCGCGTCAAGTTTCGCACCAGGCAGGAGAACGCCTTCCTCTTCCTGGCCGCCGGACGGACCGACTACTGCCTGCTGCGCCTGGAGAGCGGTCTGATCAGTTTCAGCTATAAAATCGAACGGGATGTGGTGCAGGTGAGCCATCGATCGAGTCCCCTTACATATGAGCGCAATTACAGCGATTCCGGTTACAGCTGCGATCGCCCAAAAAGCAAAAGCTTAACGATTTGGAATGGCACGATGTGGCGGTGCAGAGGTTCGAGAATAATATCACCTTGCAGGTGGACGGATACATAATGCGCAAACAGCTTCCAGGCGATCTCGCCGCCCTCAATATCCACTTCGGGACATTTCTGGGAGGCGTGGGGGACTTTACGGCCGAGTTCTTGGATGATGTTATCGGCTTTCGGGGCTGTATATCAGATGTAAGTAGTAGAACTAGTTTTTGATTGATAATTGCTAATGCTGATATATTATAATTTTTGTAATATTTAAATAGGTCTTTTACAACAACATAAACATCATCAAACGCGCCAAGGATCGCACGAGTCACACCACCAGTACTGGAGTTGCCTGGACTTGCAGCACTGAGTTCGAAGGGTCCATTCAGGACAGCATTAGCTTCATGAGGAACGATTCGTATTCCTTGATGATGAAAGAATCGTATGCTATGGGAGAAACGTGGGTACCAGGGAATCAAATCTGCCTCTTTACGTATTAAATCTTTCACCTTTTCACAGCCTTTCCTTGCAATTCCGCACAATGGCCAGTGCTGGGGTTATTTTCTTCAACGGCGGCTATGATTTCATTCTCCTCGAAATAGAGGATCAGCACTTGAAGGTGACCTTCAACAAGGCAGGCAGTCTGGTGCAGTTCATGACAAATGAGCACATATCCGATGGCAAATGGCATCGGGTCTTCTTGCGCTATAACGCCGCAATTGCGGAGCTAAGCCTCGACGATGCCACGAGCGGTTATCGGGGAACTCACGCTAATGAGACCAAGGCGAGCATAAATCTCGAGAAGAGCGTCTTCTTTGGCGGCGTTCAGGAGGAGATGCGCCGCCGGCTCATCAGCAAGGGACTGCGGATAAACGAGATCAGCTTCAAGGGCTGCATGCGCGACATCCTGGTCAACGATCTTCCACTGGGATTCGCCGAGATGACTATCTCCCGCAGCCTGGCCCTCAACTGCCTGTGGAAGTATCCATGCGTGGAGTACAATCCCTGCCTTAAGAGCGGAATCTGCAGTCAGCACGGAGTGGACGGCTTCATCTGCTACTGCGATCAGTCCTACTGCATCAAGGCCGATTTTCAGGGACCTTTTAAGGTATGTACAAAATATTCCTTAAAACTATATATGTACATACATATATCAATTTAAACATACATAAGGAGCTCGTAGAAACTTAGTAACAAGCTCTTTAATTAATATTTATATTCCTCTCACAGATCTTCACAGAAACCAGTCCAGAGCTAGAGCTGCTCTATGTCTCACCCATGCAGCTTTTAGAAGGTGGAACTGCCTTTCTATCGCCCCACTTCATAGACATTATACTCGATCTGCGACGTTATCCAAGTCTGAACGAGCAATCCATTATTTTCCATGTGGTACATCAGCCGAAATATGGACAACTCTTGCAGTACTCAGCTGAAAAAGCCATATTTGTGCCTTGCCGCACATTTAACCTCGTTGATTTGGCCACAGATAAATTGAAGTATGTGCACAATGGCCAAGAGAACTTCAATGATCATGCCACACTGGATATGCAGATCTTTGGGGATGTGCACAAGATACCGGAGAATATATTGGGCAAGCATAGGTTCCTTTTACATGCCAATATAACACCCATAAATGATCCACCGCAATTAAGACTGCATTCGCATAAAATCCTGCGAGTGATCGAGGGAATAGAAAGGGTACTGGACGTGGATTTATTCAACATTGACGATCCAGACAGCGAGCCTGGAAATCTGATCTACACCATACTGCCGACCCAGAGTCCTCAGGAGACCTTTGGTTGTTTTATAGTTGGAGGTGCGACCACATCAGCCTTCTCCCAGGCCGAAGTGAATGTGGGAAAAGTATCGTATCTGTACAACTCCACTACAGCGGAATCCTTTAGCTATGAACTGCAACTGCAAGTATCCGACGGCATTGAGACGAGTGAAACTGTTTATCTGCCTGTTTCGGTACATCCGTTGGAGCTTCGGTTAGTCAATAACACGGGCCTCATAATGATCCACAAGAGTTCTTTGCCAATCAGTACCGCTAATCTCTCCATTGGCACCAATGCTGTAGATGACCACATCGACATTCGGTACGATATCGTTAAGGCTCCACAGCATGGAGTTCTCCAGCGGCTGAGGCAGATTGATGGCTCCTGGGTGAACGTGGACTGGTTCAGCGATAGCCAGCTGCTCCTTGGCCACATTCGCTATTTGCACAGCAGCGATTTTCCCTGGCAAGACGAATTCAAGGTGTGTATGGGGAATAAAAAAAAGAAACCAAACACGAGCTAGGCCGTATGGGCTGCCGTACACTGGGCTGCATGTTTGGGACAGATGTGAGTTTTCGGGGCCCTTAATTTAAACATCATCTTTATTGAAAGTGCCCAATATGAATCGGTATGTTGTCTTATCAAGCGTGTGATAAAAAAAATAGAAAAAAAGATTTATATATTAATAGAACACAACAAACGTGTATAATCACTTATCCAATCTATTTGGTTGTTAAATACCAAAAAGGTTTTTGTTTCTTAAACTCAGTCCTCTTTCTTTGTTAACCAGTGTAGCCAATAAATTTGCATTGATTTCACTTTCACAGTTTATTGCCTCGTTCGGCTTTGTGACCACGCAAACTTTCGACTTCCGCATCACATTCACGCGCCTGCGCATAACGAGCACCAGACCCTCGCAGATATCGATCAATGGCAGCCGGGAGATTCTGCTGACCAGCGATGTACTCTCCTACGAGACCACGCCCATCGGAAGCTTTGCGCGCAGCGTGATCTACAAAATAACGAAGCCAACTCGCTACGGGGGCATCTATGTGGAGGGCTCGCGGAAGGCGGCCAAGAAGCTGGACTCCTTCACCCAACAGGATATAGAGAAACGGCGAATCCGATATCAAACTCATCACACCAGCTACTCCAGCTTCAGTGATCATCTGGAGTTTGTTGTTTCCGTTGCCGAATGCGATGATGTGGCGGGAGTTCTGGAGATTAACTACAGACCGCCCGATGAGCTTATTAACAAGCTGGGGTATCAAAACCACGAGCCTCTGCAAGTGCAGGAGGGAGAAAGGGCTCTCATAACCAAGAATCACTTTGGGATACGCTTCAACATCTACGAAAGTCTACAGTTTCAGGTTTCATTGAGTCCGGAACATGGTGTTATATGCAAGTACGATGAACAGACGGGTCTCACCACCCCAGTGGAAATGTTTACATTGGAGCAACTGTTCCGAAATGATATATACTATTGCCATGACGATACCGAATCCACGAGGGACACTTTCGAGTTGCTCATTCTCTCCGGTGACGAAACTGATCTCCAGTTTGTGTCCAATATGGAAGTACACATAAAACTAGTAAACGACAATGAGCCTTATCGCACCGCCATCGAGCGCGTATTCCATGTGGTCAGGAACGGCATCAGGACCCTCAATCCCACAGTGCTCCAGTATCTGGATGCTGATGTCAATACCAATCACACAGATATCCACTACATCCATGTGTCTAGCACCAATGGTGCCTTTTACAAGAGTGGTCACTACATCGATAGCTTCACGCAGGACGACATAGCAAACAGGAGGATTATGTTCCAGCATACAGGTGCTGATTCTGGAACTGCTTCTTTTATAGTCACCGATCGTGAGCATGAGGTGAATGGTTTGCTGGAGATCCGTGCCTCCGATCCATTCGTCTCCATGATGGCAACCAATGCATCCATAGTTCAGGAGGGTAAATTTGTTGTTCTGAAGAACAAAGACTTTATTTTGGAAACAAATTTGGATATGAAACTGGATGAAATCTACTACGAAGTGATTAAACCCCCCTCGTATGGCATTCTCATGTACTTGAGCAGAGCAAATGAGGGAGAGAACGGTACTACGATATACAAGGCAACAAATTATACATCCCTGAGTAATTTTACCCACTTGGATATTGAACGGGAGAGATTGGTCTATTGGAATACGGAAATTGCCTCAATGGATAAAGTTAGGTATGAAATAGAGAGAATTTTGTTTCACAAGTTGTGTTGAATTTATTTTAAATTCACAGATATCGGGTGCATATCAAGAACATTACAGCTGAGGGCGAGGTCATGTTCCGGATTTATCCATCTGCGTATTGGGAACCCCTGCAAGTGAAACAAAACCACACACTTTACGTGGAGGAATCCACAAGTGTACTAATCTCCAGAGATGTTTTAGAGGTAGATATGCTCGTATCAGAAAACCTATAATTTCATTACTTAACTTTCCTTTTTTAGGTGGTTCATCCCAATATTTCCCCCGGAGACATTACCTTCCTAGTAACATCTTCTCCCATGCACGGTTATTTGGAAATGCAGTCCATGTCCTTCGACGATGAATACAACTGCAAGGTGTTCGATCAGTCTTCTGTGAATACAGAAAAAATGTTTTATATTCAAGCAGGAGTTAACCAGTCTACAGATTACTTTGTGTTCGATGTTACCAATGGCATAACGTGGCTAAGGCAACTGATGATAAAGATCGTGATCATACCTGAAAAGCTATATATGCACTCAAATATTATTTCGGTTGTAGAGGGAAAGACTGTCCAACTAAATCCAACTGATATACAGCCTTATTCGGAATACTACCGCGGAAAGATTTTGGAGTACATAGTAACCATTACACCGAGCTCTGGTCACGTTTTGGCTGGAAACTCAAAGGTCAAAAGATTCACTCAAAAACAACTCGAACAGGGTAGCATACAGTATGTGCACAATGGCAGCGAAAATGCCACCGATAGCATTACATTGGTGGCCATGGCCAGGAACAAGGAGAGTGTTCCTTTCGAGCTGGAATTCGCTGTGGTTCAAGTGAACGACGAGGAGCCCATGATGGTCACCAATACGGGCCTGCAGGTGTGGAACGGTGGACGCTATGTCATCAAAAATACTGACCTGTGTAAGCTGAAAATTTATTGTATACCTAACTCAAAATTTAAATGTTTCATTTTTGTTATGATGCTTTTCAGTGGCTCAAGACTACGACACTCCACCGGAGAATCTTACATTTGTGGTGAATCACATATACGGCGGCTACTTGGCAAGGAAGTCAGCACCTCACCAAAAAATCGAACATTTCACCCAGGCTCAAATAAACCTCGAAGAAATATATTTCATGCACGACTCCAACTCCAGGAGAAACGAACTATCCTTTGTGGTAACAGATGGGCTATTTAACACCACCACCCAAATGTTGAATATTGAAATCAAGCCGATTGAAATTCTGGCCGAGCACAATGAAAATCTGCATGTTTTTCCATTAACCAAAAAACAAATTCTGCGTGACTACTTGCACTTTAAATGTTCAGATGAGGAACGAGAGATTAGATATAACATTACAGTTCCCCCAAGTCTGGGTCGCATTGTGAATGAGTTTATAGATAATGGTTTCACGAAGGAAGTCAGTGAATTTACCCAAAACGATGTAGACAATGGGCATATATTTTATGAACACACAGCTGTTATCATGGAGTTCAGGACCAATGATTCATTTTACTTCGATGTGGTTGCTGAAAGAAGCGATCGTCTATTGAATCAGAAATTCAACATTGAGATATCGGTTTCCTCAGGAGGCTTACTCAGATTTCTACCAGTTAATAAGCTCAATGTAGACGAAGGCGGTTCGGTGCCTATTAAGTTGGATTTCTCAAAGATTTTGGAGTATCTGAAAACGAAAGCTGGCATAAATAACCCTGAGTTGTTCATAGAAGCCATCCAAAAACCCACACACGGCAATATTGGTCTGGGTCATGAGTTCAAGCATATGCAGAGATACCACCCAAGCGATTTCTTTACCAAAAAAGTCTACTACATACACGATCATTCGGACACTTTGGAGGATACTATACTGATGTCGGTTTACCTGACACAAGGGTGAGTCTTCCTTAAATTTCACTTAAGTAAACAGTTATTGTAATAAGATACGTTTTCATTTCAGGAACATTTTTCTGTGCAATTTGACAATTCCCGTTTCCATCAACCCCATTAACGATCAACCCTTCCATTTGGTCACCCACCTGCCCCAAATGACAGTCGTTGAGGGTGAGAATCGGACTATCACCAGAAATGATTTGCTAACCGAAGATGCAGATACACCTCCTGAAGAAATTATATACGATGTGATGAGTGGTCCTACTTTGGGGGTACTTAGAAAGATCACAAACGATGGACGCCCTGAGGATCTATTAGCTTTCTCCAATCAGTTTACCCAAGCTGATATTAACAACGATCGCATTATATATGTCCACTTTGGAATGCCACAGTCCACGACGTTTTGCTTCACCGTATCCGACGGGCAATCAAATCCTGCATACGAAATATTTACCATTAAAATAGATTCTATTCATCTGCAACCGTCAGCAATGCAAGCACCAGTGAAGGTTCAGCAAGGAGCTACTACTGCTCCAATGAGATTGGATCATATTGGAGTGTCCACAAATGTGCATATGGAAAGGTTGTCTTACAACGTCACAAACTCGCCGCTTTTTGGCATTATAGTGTACAAACATCAACCAACTCTGAGGTTCACGCAACAACAGTTGGAAACATCACAGATAAGCTATATGCAAACAGACCTGAACCGATCGAATGACTCCTTCCAGGTGAGTGCCTATGTTCCGGGCACCAATTATGTTGCTCAGGTCGATGTGGTAATGGAGGTGGAACCTGTAATACAAATCAATGATATAGTAATGAAGGAAGCTGAATCCTCGGGTGGTAAAATAAAGCTTATTACCTCTTTGGACAACGATAATCCTTTGTCGTTGAAACTAAATAAATTCAACCCCAAGTTTGTGATCACTAGAATGCCATCAACTGGGCAAATCAGAAAGATAATCCGAAGCACGGGACTGACAACCGATGGCCAGAGTGATAGATCCACGAATATATTCTCTTATAAAGAACTTCGAAGTGGCGTCGTCTACTTTGTGCCCCATGAATCGGTCGAGGAAACAGAAGCTGATCATGACAGTTTTGATTATCAATTGCTAATCAAAACAGTTCAGCCGGCACAGGCCACCGTATCGATTGAGTATAGAAGTCGTGTTGAGGAAACCGAGACGGTTCATTTGGGCAGTGCAGGATTATCCATTAACTATTTAGCCATAGGATGTGCCATCTTTATCGTGTTGATATGCCTGCTTATCGTGCTGTTGATATTAAAGATCAGGAAACTGAGAAAGCACAAGGCAGATATATCCAAGGATCAGCCGCCGGCGCTACCGTGTCCACCAGACTTGACTTCTGTGAGTCCGCAACACCATCTGCACCATCATCATGGCCACCATTACGCAAGTTCCGAGGCGGATTCCGTGCCGGCCACAGGAAATTCAACACCGTTACCGGGTTTCAGCAATATTCCCCATTGCAAGATAATACCCGTGGAGTCGTACAAACATGAGTATCCCGACTACGATCCCGATGAGGAGGAGACGGACGATCAGTGCGATCCGCAGCAAATGATGCTGCCGCAGAGATATAATCCTTATCACATGGAGCACGACGCCTGGAGTTCGTCCTGCGATATGGCGAATGATTTTGCTGGCTATGCCTCTGTGCCACAAAGTATTTCCGGATCGGTCAGCTCACCGCCCTCGGCCCCGCCAACAAATCCACTACTTAGGCGGAATCAGTATTGGGTGTAAGGTTTAGAAGGATGTTCTGCAATAAAGGGATCAATACAAGCGTTTCCAATTCGATCGGAATTAGTCCTAGGTTATTTATTTAAATATAAGCTTACGTTTAAGGCTGATTTATGAGATTCGTTAGGAAAAGTGAAGCATTTTATATACGAAAACATTAATTATAGTTTGGAAACAAGCACACATACATATCTGGCGTGTCATATACAAACGATTAGCATTAAGGACGAGAACAAGAGTTATACTCAAAAAGCCAACTTAACTTAGCCTTAGAATTGTGTTTGCCAACGTGGAATACTTTTTACAATAAATGACAATACTTTTAAGCGTAGTTCCCGTGTCTTATTTCAAAACTCAAAAAATTTTCAGGAAGATTTATTTCGCATTCGTAATTATTTTAACCGGATGGAAGTGTGTTGAGAAACGTTTGTGGTGATTGCGAATGAATTGGTTTTCCCCCATATTACCATTTACAAAACTTTTCCACATAAAAAACTTAACATGATAATAAATTGAACATTATAAATATATTTCTTAACAGTTATAAATATGTCTCTTCGTTCATAGTTGTGATGTTGTAAGTATTTTCGTTGCTTTAAGGAAAATATTAAAGTAAAGAGAAAAAAGTTCCTTTACATATAATTTCATACAGATCGAATATAAGTTTTCAGGGCCACATTGGGTTATCAAAAATATGTCCCAACATATATAAACCTATTAATTAAGGTTTATATTCTACAGATATGCGTATATATTCCATATTGATAGAAGACTTCTTGCTTAATAACTATGAAAAATATCACTAGTTTTAATGTGGTGCACATTTTGCTTTCGCTGGACTGATTTAGAAGTAAGAGTTTTCAAGTACTTGTATGGCCTTAGAAAGCGACGGGAATCGTCGCTGCTGAGGGTTTCTCGGAAACCGGCGTTACGACCATGGCCTGATTATCGTATCCGTATCCGATCTCCGTCATAACCGTTGTGGGCGTGGTACTGTTTTCCGCCGGATAGCGAGTGCTCACCGGCGTTGTCATAGTCACAACGGAACCCTCGGCAGCACCTGTAATAAATCATTGCAGGTATAATGTGTACATTGGGAAGTGTTATTGGAAAAACCCGGACAGGTAGATCCTTACACTTACCTGCCACACTGTAGATCTGTGATTGTGCCCGCTCAAGGTCGCTGCCGGGATGGTTAATGGCATTCAGATTCTGTATGGTGGTAGCATTAAGATCCTTTCCATTTGCAGTTGCCGGATGAGGGTAGGCCTTCGATTGGAGACGGCGCATCAGCTTCTGGAAGCACCGATTGCCTATCAGCCATCGAAGGAACTGAAACGCGCAACGAAGCGCAATCAGGACGAGAAGGATAGTCAGCAGCAAGAGGATCAGCTGCTGGGTATTCTGGATGTCCAGCATCTCGGCTTTTAACGGCTCAAATGTCTTGTAAGCTGTGGGTTGATAAAGAAATTAAATAATATCGCTACTATTATCGTTTTAAGTAAATAATAATTGATAAAACACGGGAACGTTTTTGATAACTCGTTGTACATAGTCAGATAAAAATTGCAAATGCAACTGGCCTTATCTTGCCATTACAACTTTTACAAATCTTTTACACTAAAAAAATTATTATAAAGCTAGTTTCAACAAATCATTTTTATTATAAAAATGTACATTCTTTAAATCTTTAAAATACCCCCTATTTTAGTCAACTCATGGGTGATGAGTTAATCACCCGCTGAAGCAACTGTAATTGAAATACAATTAAGTCCAGCTGGAAAAACCTGAACTTGCATAGAACCCGCCAAATTACCCTATGGATCGTGAGTTAATCTGAGGTAATCTTTTGGAAATCTTTGAATTCTACTTGCCTGAACATTCCTTGGCGCACAGAAACGCATCGTAGTTGTGGGTTTGATTATTGCAGACCTCGATGCACGGATGACATCTCTCCGTTGCAACATAGCAAAATTCATTGACCGGATGACAGATCGTGCCATGGCAATCCCTACTCTCTCCATTGGCCGCAGCTACCAAGGAAACACTTGGAATCAACGGAACTCCACCAATGGAGAGCGATAGGGCACTCAACTTCCTGACCGACATTTGAGGTATTTTATAATGTGTGCTTAATTTACTTGTTATGGGTATTTGGTTTTGTAGCGAGCTCGTTCCGCTAAGTTTGATCGAAGTTTACATTAGCACTGTTACAACTTTTTCCTCGTTTTAAGGTTTTTGTTTTGTTATTTTTAAACGTATCCAAAGTATGATTCATACACCAGTAACGCGGCCCAGACGCTAACTGACTAACTTCTTTTTTAATTGCTGGCTTCTGGAGTCTGAGTATTTTGCGTTGCCCTTATACGTATAATCACATGTGTATTGGTGCAAACGAGTTTATCTTAGCCAAGTTTTACAGCAGTTTTCATAGTATTCCGGTTAGTTTCTCAACATTTTCACACATTTTTCTAGGGGATGTCCGGACACTTAATTATTAGGTTTAATTCTGTATTTTTTACACCAATATATTATATATTATATGATTTAATACGCTTTTTAACTTTAAACGTTTTTAGCCATCGTTCAGCGACGCGTTTTGAGCCACATTCAACTCGTTACTGACTGGAATGCCGCGATCGCTCGCTGTTACCAACAACTCAGCACTCGCACCGAGGCATCTATCTCAAATACACACTCATTCGCACCGTGACTTGACTTTTGTTTACCTTTTTCACGTCGATTGTAGATGCAAAAGTATCTGTATATCTATGCTGTGGCAAGTAATACAAGTATTTGTGTGTCTGCGATCGACTGTTTATTTTGCGCTATGAGTGAAATACTCCCGACTTCGGCATACTTTGAACCCGGCTTCAGTTTCTTAAATTTCGGCTGCGATTTGACTTATAAAAATAAATAACAACGAGAAGGTAGTGCCTCAAGAAGTATTTTATAGAGACTACTTGCTCACTCACTTTATTACCCAAGTTATCAATTAAAATAATAATAAAGTTTTATATGAATAAACGACAATATGTTTAAGATAACTTTTATTGAAATTCCCAGTATCCCAATATGAACTATACGTTTAAAGTTTTTTTTACAACATTACCTATTATTTAAATTTTAATTATAATACCTTACTTTCACAACTAACTAGCAGTCGTGATATTTATAAACAAGTTTCTAGCTACACAATTTTTATCTAATTAAATATGATTTTGGAATTTTTTAAGTGTAGCATTTGTTGAGGATTGAAACCTCGCTTAGCTAACGCAATGGTGTATGTCTTTACTAAACAGCAAATGCCATATACATAAATAAAAGAAATACTGAAATTCGTTGCTCCCAACTCATTTTGGAAAATTAAATAATAATAAAAAACCATATGTACATATATACCGTTTAATGAATTTATAAATCAATAGTAAAATTATAACTTTTTGTATTTAGATTTGAAATCTTTTTGAAACTTGGCAGCACTGTTTTGAGTTATTCTCTCTCCTCTCTCTTATTCTCTCTTCCATTGCAGTGCCGCTTTCGAGATACATTTGTATCGGCTTCCAGTTCCAGCGCCGCTTGCAGTATTATTGTGTCTTCCAGTTAGCTGGACTGTATGGCCAAGTCAAACAACATCCATTCGCTGAGCGGCTTTCGCTGTTGAATGAGCTGTTTTGCTGCTTTCGTGGAACGACGGCCGCCGGTTCGTTGCGTATCTTTGGGATACAATACCTAAATCAAATCGAATTTTGAATTGCAGCTGTCGTTGTTGCGCGCGTGTTGATGGTGGAAATTGTGGAATTATAAGCATTATATCTCGTGTGGAAGTGTGAAAGTGAAATAGTTGCACCGAGAGCGACGCAATTAGATGAAAATATAGTTTACTCACGCTCTGTATCGCCGCATCTATGTATCTATTTTGCCAGCCCGCTTCAACAAGTAAACCAACATAAATTAAAAATCAGTGGAGTGGAAGGCGCGTCCTTGAGCTACCCAATTTAAACACCTGTTTTAGAACGAGATACAGATATTCTATAGAGATTTGAGCCACCGAAAGAGACAGCCAGAGCCTGTTAGAAAGAGAAGGGTGGCGAGAGGAGGAGAGAGATGAATAATTTCACAACCACAACAGCAGCCGCACCACCAAAGGAAGCGCTGCCCCGATCAGGACATGTTAATGAGGGTAAGCATGGGTTAAGAACCGAACCGAAGCAAACCATTTCGAAATTGGTTGAACATGAACAATTTCGTACGGGGCCTTGGATAATTGGAAATTGATTGGGTTTGAGTGTAGCTATTGAGATGAAGGGGCTTTGGAATTGGGGCGGGGGGGGCATGAGCACCACATAGAAGTGATTAATTTGAGGTCTTTTAAAATTCCTCTTCAACGTTTTCTTCCCCTGACTTGGTATTTCTTTAACGATATGACCTCTCTAGCGATCAAATTAATTTTTAACAAATTTGTTGTATTTGTTGTCATTTATTGTTTCCATTTATTCATAAAGAAAGTCAGGCCCATTGTTTCGTTGAGAATTCTTCACAAAAAGTTCATTAAATATATATTGTCTTTACCCTTCTTGCAAAATTGAATATAAATCAAATTTGGAAATTAAACAAATATTTTTGTCTAATATATGCAAATATAAAAGGTTTTAGTCCACACATTTTATTCAATTTGGCATTTCTTTCAAGACATCACGAATTATAAATGTTCTAACGCTTTTCATACCCCATTCCAATATACATATCCCATTAATTCCACCGATCCGATATCTTTGAATGCCGACATCAGCCAAAAAAAAAAAACAAACACTCAAGTTCTCAGAACTTCTCCACTGTCGTTTGCGCCTTGGGGCTTAAATATAAGTTTTTTTCTGTTGATTCAGATGTAAACAAGCCATATCGAGCACGTTTTCCCTTATCGCATTCTACTTGACCTTATGTAATAATCAAAACATTTGCATAGAAAAAATGTTACAACATGAAAAGCTAGCTTATTCACCTCTTTGAATAAGCTCAATTAATTGAAAGCGAATACGAAATGCTCGATGACAAAGATTTGGCTGTTGTGCAAATCTCTTTTTTGGCTACTATGTGAACAATATTTGTTGTTATGCTAATGAAACAGATTGCCCAAAGAAGAAAAAATAATACACAGAAAACGCGAGCCGAATAAAACTTTCTCCACTCCCAGTAACAATCACAAGAAGTTGGCGAGTTTCCTCATTTTTTGGGGGGTTTTGAAAGTCTTCATGAGACGATAAACAAAAACAAAGACTTCCAGTCAGCAGCCGAAGAAACCGCATAGCGCAGACCAACGACCGAAAGCGGACAAAGCTGTGAAGAAGAGATTTCAGTTGAAAAATAAACAAACACCGAGCTCTTATATAGTTTTCTTTTAGAGCAATTGAGGGGAAGCCGAGCGATCCCCGCTACAGAAAGGGAAAATACATACTCATTTTCTTCTTTTTGGAGGTGCAAAAAATGATTGCCGCTAGCACTTTCCATTTAATGAATGCACCTGAAGAAAAATCAGTTATCTACCATTATAAAGATTTTGTTTTATAAAAGTATATACACATTATACTAGTCTAATTATATATATTGTAAAATAATGATTACAATAGAAGCGCAAATAGGGTAGGAAAAAATAAGTAATACTTGAAGATAAAATTCCAGCTTGATTAATAATAATAATATTTTCAGAAAAGATTTTATTCTTTATGTGTAAAGAAAATCTCGTTGAACTCAGAAATGTATTAAATAAGGTTTATATTAAAAATATGTTTGCTAATTGTTTTCAAAAAACTGTGGCTATTTGAAGAACCATAGACCACCGAATTCGATAAGTTTTTCGCACAGTGCAGAAATGCAAAAAGGCTGTTTCCCAGCATTTGTATCTTAAAGATGCAGCGCGTGCAGCAGGCAACAGCTGACGGTTAGCCGAGGGGATTGCAGCCGCTTCATTTGCGCCCAAGCACGCATGACAAAAGACCCCCACAAAGAGTCGGCCCTTGGTTGGAAATAGCCGTGCCTCCGACTGAAACTTACTCAACTGCTGGCCTCTTTTTTCCCTTTTTTTTTTTGCCAACCAGCCCGACTGACTGACAAGTGAAGGGGCTTCTTGATGAAGAGGGGGCCAGGATAGAAAGGGGATATCGGGGAGCAGCAGCCCCAGCGGCAAGAGAAACAGCAGCAGTTGCATGACGAGCCGCCTGAATGCAGTTTATTTCTTTCTTGCATTTTTATCGCTGCATGCCAGGAATGATTCACTTGCCAGGCCACGATGACAGGATGTGCGAGTGCCAGGAAGGAGGTCTCATCCATTTGGACTTGGCTCTTAAAATTTCTATGGCGATAGCACTTAAAGGAGGCCCAAGCCCCACTCAGCTCCTCTCCTTATTATGGCGCTTTGTCATGACTTGACTTGCGTTGGCCTACAAACAACAATTTTTCAAGAAGCCCAAATAATGGAGTTACCAAGGAGTCCACCCCAAGTGCTGGTGTTTACAAATGAAAGTATGAATAACTAAATTGAGCTATGCAGAATATTTCACTTGCAACTAAGACACAAATTTAGGTAGTGACAAAAATACTGTGGGATTACTTGCTGCCACTTTCAGAACGAGAAACATATTCAGGATTTGTTACTTTAAATGTATGTTTGAAAAACTGAATATAGTCTCAGGTATATGTTTTTCTTGTATCATAGCTCATGCCAGAAATGTGACTCATACGTTTAGAGCTAAGAGCTGATAATATGTAAGGAATAAATATTTACAAAATATTTATTGATGTTTACAAAGTAAAAAATAAATAACTACAAATATTTTAAGGCAAACTCTGAAAGCATACAGTTTCAAGCTGTCAGACTAAAAAGCAAACTTCCTCATTTTAAAAGCAGTGAAAGCTTGACTGGCTCAATTCATAAGTATCGTAGCATGAAACCGAAATAAAGCTAATTTGGGCATTATTTTGTTGCCACAACACCGCACTTGGATAGACAATTATTGGCCTTTCTGCTTTGGATATGCATAACTTGGCCCACGAGTGCCTGAGAGGCAATTCAATCAATCAGCGGCAACCTAAACTGAACCCGAAATGTGAGTTCATTTGAATGAACTGAATGAATTGAATTCGGGAGATGATGCAGCCAGGCTAAGGCCAATGTGAGGCTGGCTAAATATACTGCCGGTGTGTATCCGTATCTGTATGTGTGTGCCGTATCTGTATCTGTCAGATGCAACATTCAAATAGTCAACATTGCAGGCCGCATTTCTCGTCCAGTGGCAGTGGCATGTTCAACAACCTTGAGTCAGGTTTTTCCACTTTCGGCGCCGCGTCTTCGCTGCTGCAGTTGGCAGTCGTTGCAGTTGCAGTCGTCAAGCGTCGTCAACAGCATTTTTTCCACGCCGCACACACATATTTTCCTGGATTTTGTTCGGGGGCTCTCTCATAAATTTTCCCGTCAAACTGCTTTCTAATTTTGGCTTTCCTCACTTGTTTATAGTTTTTTTAATATATGCATATGCAGAGGTTTATATATTCATTACCATCTCGGGTTGTGTAACTCTTCACGCGATCGGCGGCCCATTCATGCGTGCTCGACCATCTGAACTTGGTTGCCAATCAGAGAGAATGAATTGGAGAAATGGGGAAAACCAAAAGTAAGGTGGCGAAGCCCTGCAAGTGCCAAGAGGTCCAAGCAAAAACACTGGGAACTGCAAGTGGACTGGCCAGCAAGGTTAATTGAATGTGGCAGGCAAATTTGTAAAGGTTGCAATGCAAGCAGTTTCGGCCAAATTGCACAAAGACGGCAGCTAAACAATTGTTGCTCCACCTAAATAATTAAGTGCCCCATTTAAGGGGGCGTATTCGGAGTGACCATAAACAATTTGGCTATGTTCTGATACATTTCCTGGTGCCTTTTACGTTTCAGTTTTATTATTATCATTATCAATAATAGTAAAATATGTTTTGTAGGATTCAATCAAAATAACAATAAATAGATATGTATTAGATACTATTAACTCATTCTTCAAAAACAAATTTAAATTTTTCTTAAGATGCTCTGTTATTTCAAATAAAACAAAATACCATTATCAACAGTTTTTAATCAACCTTCACTCAGATGATATCTTCCAAAAATTCCTTCCCTCCCCACCACCTGCTTTCACCCCCGTGGAGAGAATTCGTCAGAAACCTTAAGCTCCATGAATCATGAATTTCTTGACTTACTAACCCGTTCTCGGATCGTTTTTTTTTTTTTTTGTGGTCAAGTCAATAAAATGCTCTTGCTGACCCACATTGCACCACCCATTGTGGTGCGAATTTTTGGGGCAGCAGAGGTTAAAAGTGTTTATTTTGTTTTTTTTTTTTGGCCAAAACCCGTTCCGGGGCCAGGTAAAAAATGTATGTCTCCCATATGGACAGCCACAATAAGTCAGCTGTCAGTGTTGCGACAGGAAATCGAAAGAATTTCAAATTCGTCGTGTGACTTAATAGCAACTGGCGAATTCAAATGGCACTGGCCATAATTTTCCTAGACATATTTGCTGAACGATTTTAATGACTCGGTCATTTCCTCTCTTTCTTAAAGAAGAAAAATACTGCAACGGCAGCGTATGGAGTACAGTAAGTTAATTTCAGCACAGGTTTTCTTTGTGCCGTTCTCATACACACATTTTTTTTTTGTATTTCTGTATAATTTGTTTTCGTATTTTTGCCCGTTGCCCGTTGTGCATAATAAAAAGCCGCGCTTGCTCGGGGAATTATAACGCAAAAGTGCAGAGTCGTAAGAACAACGAGAATATCATATACACACATACTGGCACTTATTCGAGACTTTGTAAGTTATATGCTGAAAGTATGAAACAGCAAGACTGAAGCTCACTTTAGAATTCAACCGAAGATTGGCATACCCTATAAAACTCGCCTAAAGCCGTTCATGTAACTACCTTTATGTAGCATTATCAAACTTTCTAAGTGGAAATAAGAAACGATTTAATGAGGTACTGCATATTCTAATAACAATAAAAGTTTTACAGTTTTTCGAAATTGTTTTATCGACGTATTTAGGCACTTATTCGGAAGAGGTACAAAAATCTATTTTTGTAAAATATAAAAAAGGGGTAACCACACACTTTTGCCAAGCCAGACAGATTGTATTCAGATTCCTGACACATCGGGTTTAGAATACACTCTTCTTGAAGTCATTGCAAACAACTGTCTTGAATTTCCACACTCTTCCAGGGTATAAGCATAGTGTTGAGCGATCTGGGGGAGTGGTAAGCAAAGTTGGGAATGGGATTTGGGGGCCGGTGGGGTAAGCAACCTGAGCTGAGCAATCAGGCCGAACCACTCAGCAGACCGAGCGGGCCAAGAAAAGCGCGAGCTTGAAAAAAACTACATACTTTATATTTCCGTTTATGCAGCGGCACAATGTGTACTGTTTTTTTTTTTTAGCAGCATGAACGTGCATATATAGAATCCGATTAGTTATGTACTTACGGGTATATAGGTGCTTATGTGCAGTCAGAAATCAAACAACTAAATTGATTATATCTGCAAGTGCAGTTTCATTTCGAATTGCAGTTAATTAAGTGCAATCCGCTCTAAATGCATTAGCTGCCCTGAGAGTCCGAACCATAATTCATTTTCAACTGGAGTGTTCTAATTGCACTCGCCCTGATGGCGTTGAAATCTAGGGCCAGAGTTCAACTAATTGCCAGTTGACAGTTTCAAGTCAGAGAACCTTTAAATTAGTGTCACCATGGGGTGATCGGAGTGTCCAGATAAGAAAGTTATGTACATAGATGGACATGGAAGTGGAAAAACAGGGAATGGATAAAGCTAATTGAGCGAAATGTGGGACGTCCGGAAAATATAGGCTCTAAAGTGATTAAGCCCATGTTTGTTACAAATATAAAGAGTGTTGAAAAGACATAATGTTTTTGTTTAAGAAGTATTTATAAGGGAGAAAATAGATGGTACGCAGAGCACGCATTGAAAGAATTTACCATTTTTTATGAGCGTAACTAAAAACATACAAAAAATGCCAAAAATTCATAAATTCAGAAGAAAAAGTTGAGCTGCACCCTTTTCCAAAGGCTTCCCCTGCTATCATTGTAGATCAGTAGATCAATTTCATATCAACCCGAAAACAAACTATCAATTTGATAACTAGACATACTTGAAATTACAACTTTAACTCGCATCTGGCCAACAACTTTCCCACTCTGCCACACTTCCACTTTCCACAGACAGTGACTGAGAGTCGAGGTTGCTAACTAAATGAAATGATAAATGACAGCAACTCAAAAGCAGACAAGAACACAAAACCAGACGGTTCCAATTGCGTAGATCGACCATATGTGCACTGAGAAAAAATTAATATGAACATATAAGTCATCATTGTTTTTAATTTATTACAATAATAATTATAACATATTTACTTTTGATCAAATGGAAATAGAGCTCTTAAATGAACTATGGAAGAATGCAAAGATGTAATGTAATGGAATGGCATATCTGATACACATTTTTTCATAGTGTAAACACATGAGCACACGACCGAATTCGAATAAAAAGCAAAGCAACAAAAACATATATAAATAACCCCAAGCGAACCCCAATCCGAATTCTACGCTCACAATTAAGAGGCTGTTTATACCACGCTTTCGCTTATCAACGTGAATGATCGCTCTATGGCGGTTAAATCGATCAAAATGCTACCCCAACTTCTACAAAACTTTCCCACTCCAACTGCAGTACATCTTCAATGGAATTCCTTTGTTCGAGTCCGGGTCTGTCCCCGATTCGAAAGACTGCATCTTGAAGGTGACTCATCGGTTTACCGGGGCATCAAGTGGAGCAAACCGAATTTTACGATCTTGCAGGGCTTCATTAGAGATTTGGCCGGTAATCCGATAGTTGCAGCATTAAATATCACTTGTCATTAGATACTGTAATAATGTACTGTCATAAAGAAGGCGATTCAAGGTACTCAACTGTTTCTTCTATCATTTTCTCATTCCAGTGTGCAAGGAGTGGCTCGTGCGTGAGGATGGCGCTCTGGCCTATAAGCTTCAGTCCCAAGAGAGTAAGTACCTGTGTAAGTTAATGGCTAAACATTAAGCTAATGCACAAAATCTTTACCCCCAGTTAATGACTTCTACAAGGGAAATCGCTACAGAAACGCAGTGGTTCGAGAGGACTTTCCAACTGCCCTGCACGAACAAATCAAGGAGAAGGAGCAGGCACAGCGAAGAGTGGATGCCTACAGAAGACGTCTGACAGAACAGTGAGTGTTAATAACATTAAAAAATAATATTTTTTTATGCATTTTATGGCCAAATGCAATATGGCCGATGAAGAGAAGTTACAGCATGACCATTTAAAGCAAATATTTCATTGAAATTCGTTTTGGCAGTTCCTTAATTACCTTATTTGTAATCAACAATTGTTAAAGGAACCACAGAAGTGATTTTCAAAGGCCGAAAATTGTTAAAGTCACGCGGCATTCTTTTTGCAATTTCAATAGAACTAATCAGAACAATATCTCAACAGGGAGGAGCATGACAAGCGAGTGGCCAAAGAAATAGCTGACAAACTGGAGCGTGATCTGCAGGAGCAGCAGCAAAAGGAGCTGATGCAAAGCGAGCTAATAGCCAAGCAAATGCAGGTGAGTACCTTGTATATCTTACCAATATCTTATCGCCTGAGTGATATATTCGATTGCAGGAAATCTATGTTAATTTGCCGCCCGTTCCGCCGCCAGTCACACGGGACAAGAGTCGTCCGCCGCCCCGTCCCGCCAAAGCAAGTATACACCTGCAACAGCAGCAGCAGACACAACAGACACAGTCGACACAGCAGCAACATCAGCCAGAGCCGAGCACCTCACAGCAGGCTAGATATCACAGTCAGCTGCAGCAGCAGCAGCAGCAACCGTTGCAGCTGCAGCAGCAACACTTCTCACAAACAGACAACTATGTAGGATTATCGCTTATACCAAATATTGTTGACTTGCCGGGGGCAACAGCAGCATGCACCACTCCCAGTAGAAATGCACAGGCACACAATCAGCTGTTGGTGAGTGATGTGTTACCATCGCCACAGCAGCAGCAGCAGCAACATCACTCACGTTTTCACCACGCACAGCAGCCGCCGCAACAGCAGCAACATCAATCATCATCGCCGGCACGTCGGGCACGGGCACCAACAAATGCCATCACATCTGCAACAACTAACATGCCCAGCACTTCATCCATAACTCAGCACCCACCCACACACACCGAACACCCGGCTGACATCGATGAGCTGGTGGACTACGCCGATGTTGCTGACAGCATTCGCGACTACAACATCGCTGCCACGAGCGCGACAGCAACATCGGCCAGCGTTGTCGATGCAGCTGCAACATCACTCCAGAAACAACGCTCCCCGTCACACGAAAATCTCCTAAGAACCGAACCGAAATTTCAGAAATTGTCACCCGAGAAATACGATCAACTTGTGGGCAATTTCGGTTTGGGATCTGTATCGGGATTGGGATCTGGATCTGTATCGGGATCGGGATCGGGATCGGCCAAGGCAGCTGAGAGACACATGCAGCAACACGCCGATGATATTGAGCTCTATGTGGATCCGTGCGACTATGCGAGTCTGCGGGAGATCGGGCTGCCGCTGGAGGAGATTCAGGAGATAAGCAAGAAGATGAAGCAGGAGCAGAAAGATGAGGTACCAGTGTTTGTTTTGAATGAATCAAGGATACCTGGTAACCAAGTTGGCCTTTCTTTTAGTTGCTGGCTCGCCGTCTGCAGGCCATTGAGTCGAAGGACTGTGTGCGCCAGGAGCACAGGGATCGCTTGCTGGCCATTGAGGCACAGGACAAGGAACTCGCCAAAATGCTGCAGGATAGGGTAAGGTCTTCCTACATAATATAGAATTCTTATTCAAGCAGAAAATGTACACATATATTACTAGTCCTGATAAATATAATAGATTGTTATATCAGAGAAAGATAGGATACTAGGAAACAAATTTTAACTACTTTTAAACTAACATAAGTTTTCCCATTATTCAAAATTTAACTTCCATACTGGTGCTCAAAACTTAGATGAATTCCAAAAAATTGTTTTCCTGTAGGTACAACTACTTAGGATTCAGAAAGGTAAATTCAATGTAACATGTTTGGAGCTATTCATTATTAATCGCATTTCATTACTCAAGCTATCTTAGACCAGGCTTGCTTTTGGACATTCATTATACTCTTGCAGAGAATATATAGATTTTATTCAGTATTTTGCAACTATATAAAGTATCCTTGTTATATTTGTATACTTGCTGCAAGGGTTTGTAGCTTTTATTTTGCGATATTCAAGTTTGCGTTACATATTTTCGCCGATATTCATAGACATTAACAGACAAAAATTCCGTTAGTTCTACAGTTGCAGAGTTGACATAACAAAAACAAGTTTTATGTCTTTTCAGGAAAAGGCCAAAGCCAAGAGGGCCAAGGAGAAAGCTCGTCTGCGAAAAACTCAGCAGAAGGAAGCCGCAGAGGCTGCCAATGGAAACGGTAATCTGCTTTGTGGCACCAATTCCCACTGCGGCCCACTCCTACCACTGCCACCGGATTGCCTTTCCAGCAATGCGAATCAGTCGCAGGCCGACATCGATGTGGAGGCCTACTCCAATCCCATAGACGTGCTAAACAGTAGTCGTGAACAGCGGCCCCACAACGGACCTTTGACCAACGGCAGCCTGACCAGAGATGGGGGTTCGGGCTCCAATCACAGTTCCATGCAGAGGCAACAAAGGAACATGGTGCCCATAAGGGGCGAAGATGATATCTACACACTGCCCGTGGACAGTTGTAGGCCAGGTCCACGGCCTCTTTCGTTGCACGTGACGGAGGCAATGCAACCAGTTCAAAACAACAACTCCATGACCAGGTGAGTTGAAAGTTGTATACCCATGTGTCGTAAAGGAAAAGGGTAAGCTATATTCGTTAACAATTATGTTACAGATAAATGGAATTGTTTCCGATCCTGAAAAGTCTATATATTTTTGATCAGGATTACTAGTCAATTCAATCTAGCCATGTTTGTCTGTCCGTCTGTTTGTCCGTATGAACAACGAGATCTTGGGAAATTCAAAATGTTAAAGAAGGTGATGTTATCGTCCATAACAAAGGTTTTTTCTTCTTTTGCTTTATTATATGTCGTGTCAATTTGTATTGATTAGCTGAAACTAAAAATCCTGTCTTTAAAAATTCAAGACTGTCTGTATCACTCACCTATGCTTTTTTACGTCGAAGGGTCATTAGTTATAAATTTAAGTTTCATATAGTTGCATATCTTGCATATCCTCGCACTTCTTTTAGTTGAGTGAGGGGTATCTTATAGTCTAGGAACTCGGCTATAGTGCTCGTTCTAATTTTACATATGCATTGATTCATTGATTGATCTTCCTATTGGCCGTTCCAAAATGCTGCCAAACACAAATAATCCTTTCGCTCCATACTTATTTTCAAATGCTTAAAGTAACCTTAACTTTATAATATATTTTTTACAGATCCGAGCATTATGGATCAGAAGCCGGATCCCACGACAGCTCGCATCACAGTGGCCAAGATGTATCGCCACACATGAAGTACTCCAAGTCCGGCAATTTCGGTATATATGTATAAAACGACCCTCCGTAAATTGTATCGCTATATATTGATGTGTATTTCCGTTTCAGATCAAAGTGCCAGTCCCACGCCGCCTTACATGCCAATTCAAGGTACTCGAAGATCAAATTCAAGTGAAGATCGTAAAAAGAAGTCCAAGGATAAATGCACGCATCAGTGAACCATAATCACCTATTCATTACAATGCCTATATACATACATAAGTTTTGTACTCTCTTGACAATGAAATTGTTCAGATCAAAATCATAACTTTTATCGATTTATTCAAATCTCTCTCACATTGTATCTCTAGAACTTAGAAGTAGCTTGTAGTTTAAATACATTTAAATCATGTATAGTTTAATATGTGGTTTCAGTGATAGTTTTGATATACAAAATCATTGGCCTAACAATAAATGTTTTTTTAAAAGGAAATAATTAAAATAATTACTATTATCTGGAAATGGGCTTTTTTGTAAGAACTTTTAACATTTAAGTAATGCAATCTTTTGTTACATTTTTAAAGATCGATTACTTTTTCATTTTAAAAACTAATCACAATAAGGGCCAAAAATATTTTAACTTCACTTTTGCATAGTTAAATATGATCGTAAGTTTCGAGAATTTGTTAGCCAT
Organism: Drosophila melanogaster; assembly: GCF_000001215.4. NCBI lineage: Eukaryota > Metazoa > Arthropoda > Insecta > Diptera > Drosophilidae > Drosophila > Drosophila melanogaster. The sequence goes on along the minus strand of NT_033779.5, from coordinate 18,472,763 downwards.
TTTTTGAAAATCAAACTGCAACTTCTCCTTCCTTTGCAGTCAAAATGTACCTAAAGTAGGTTCAAAATACTTCTGGCCTCTGTTGTAGATCTATTTTTAGCACACACACTCTTAGATATCTTTAGTTTGAGAAACCATCTAATGAAGGGGTCAGTAAATCCAATCCAATATCCAATCAATCATAGGCAGTAGAACGGCATATTTCTGTTGAAGAAACTTTAATCTTAGGGCATACAGCTTGTTATATTTTTTGTGTGAGCTTTTACCTTCTGGAGAACTTCTCTGAATTGCCGATACTTGTGCCTTGAAAGGGAATTCGTTTTTGCCTTATTTTTTACTAACATCAGCAAGTTTGCGTCCAATACCGGAGATCAAAACTTGTGAAACTGGTATTAAAAGTCACAAGTTAGGGTCTCAGGGAATCAGCCATACAAACATTTGCACATGTCACCAATGCCAATATTTACATATGCCCGGTTGCATTTACATACTTTGGCATTCGTAATGATATTTAACAATAGTTTGGCTCAGAACACTTTCTTTGTTGTCCACAATCAAAATTTGTTGCACCACCAACTTTTGTATGGCTGGGGATTGGGTTTATTAAGTGGTGCAGTTCGATTGGGATTCTTTTATCAAATGCGGCTTGTAGTCAAGCAAAGAAAGCTAGCACATTGTATAGTATGATGTGTAATTACTACTATACAACCTACTACCTCAATTTGCCAGAGAGAAAAAGGTCCTTGGTGTAGTCCTTTTTGCTAGGTGGTTTGGTATTTAAAGGATCTTCTGGATATCATTGGTTCGGTTTTTGGTTGAAACGATGATGGCAAACAAGAAGAAAAATAATACGGAGAAATCATATTAAAAATGCTTTTGAAGGTTACATTTGAATGTTAAATAAAATATACATAAGATGAGTATTTAAGTAAATTACTTTGTTGTGTTATTCAAACTTAAACTTGAGTTTGTTATACCATATCAGTTTTCTTATTATGACGTTTTGAGTTGTATTTATATGACGTTGGATATTTAGTTTAATTTAGTTTTACGATTTATTATCGATGGTTTTCATATTACATATTATTGTTATAGTTTGTTTAATGGATCGCTGTTGATCTTCTATTTAGTTATTTTAGTAGTTATTTATTTCGTATTAATCCGTTTTTGACTCGACTTTTTATCCTTACTCCGCCATTTGTCGATTTTTCGATTTGTCATTGATTTTGTTGCCAAAAACCAGTTGTTTGCATTGACAGACTCCCATAATGCCGGTCTTGTAACAGATATAAAACAGCACAAGTTCGGATTTACGGGTTTCTGTTAATGGTCCATATGTAAGTATGCACCATTTCAAGTTATAAGAAATCATTAGGGCGGTCGTGAACTTCAATGTGTCTCGATGAATCGAAAAGCAACCCCTTTTGTATGAGGAAACGCTTTTATCCATTAGGTGAAGTTGTGAAATTCCGAAAGAACAATAGATAGGGAATCCTCTGAGTCAACTGTAATATAAAAGGAATAGTTTAATATATTTCTAACAATAAAATGTTGAACCATAGTTACCTTAAATTCAGATCTTTCATTAGGGCAAGCTCTGTTGTCCGAATCTGAAAGGAAATCCAATTGATTACAACAAGAATAGTTTTGGGTAAACTTATATTATTTAGCTTTTCCGAGGATTAAGGAAAGTCAATTCCAAAAACGAAATATTATTAAAACAATATGATTTAATTCTTTAAATGATTAGATAAAATTTGATTTTATAAATTGAATTGAATTTGATAAGGGAACTGGAAAAACTATTAAATATTTAATTCATTCGTTATTACCACCTCAATTACTGTTTTGCTTTTGACTATTTGCTGATTGTTGTCACATAAGTTTGGGATAATCTGCAAGAGATAGGTAAGAGAATACAAAGAATTAATGTCACTGCATTTGTCAAAATCCATATTAGATTGGTTTTTCTCAAATAAAACATAGCGTAAACGATTCATATCTCTGAATGTTTATTACTTGTTTGCACATTGACCATGGATAAACAGCAAAGAGAGCTTTGCGAAAGAACAATTCCACTTGACTTGTCCTAATCCCCCATAAATTTGTCTCCCCAGCCACGTAAGCCGATCGGCCAGCTCGCTGCATTTCGATTCAATTTGCAACAAAGAAAAGCCAGCGATGGAAAAATTGCATTATATATTCATATTTTTGCACGAACGTGGAAGAATCACCGAAAAAAAAATGTAGAAACATAAGAAATAGTTCGACGCGAAGCTAACCATGTAAGATACACGGAGAAGGGGTATATACAGATGGCGGTATATATATTATGTACAGATGTGGATTGGGTGAGGAAACGTTGCTGCAGCTGAAGCTCAGAACCGAAACTGAGGCTGAACCTGAAGCTATAGCTATGCCACTATGCTCGACTGAGCGGCGGCAGAGCGGCGACTGCGGCTGTATCTATCGAGTGTTTTGGCTATATGTGTGTTGTTGTCCCGAGTTCCCTGTTCCCAGTTGCCAGTTCCATGTTGCAGCTACCATACTACATATGTACTAGTGGGGGTACCGGGTTCTGGGTTCTGGGCTCTGGGCTGTGGGCTCTGGGCCCTGGGTTCTCGGTTCTGGGTACTGCTGCTGATGCGATTCTCCAGCCGTCTTCACCCATTGGCCCTGCCACTTTTCCACATGTTTTCAATGCTTCTTTCGGTGGTAGCAGACAGTCGTCTGGAGCGCAGTTCGTTGGCTGTACCTATTTTCGCGTATTTCAGCCAGGACCTGCCTCAACAAATTCACAGCAGACAGACGCTACACACACATACACACATCAGCGCACACCAGCGCATAAGCACACGAATACCAGCATGAGGGGCTGCTTTCTGGTTTCCTTCCTATTAAAAACCGGTAACAGTCCGCAGCAGCAGAAGCAGCAGAGCAGCGCTGCAAATTTTTGCAACATGCTTTTTTTGCAACTCGTTCTTGACTCTCTTCAGCTCTCTTAACCCTCTCGGTAGCACTCTCTGTGTGTTTACCTTTGCTATTTCACTTAACATTAATTTTATCAAAAATATCACCCATACGCCGTGTGTGCTACCCTGATAAATTTTCTGCTTATATTGAAATAATTTTTTTTGCTAGCCAATTTTATTATACGTTCATTATTTACGTTCGAAAAAAGCGTCATCCTTTGGCCCTTTGCTCATTAATCAAAAATACATTTTCATTTGCGTCCAGTCTGCAAAATGCAATCATCTGGAAACTGTTTGCTTTTCCTTCGCTCGCTGCTTGTCAAGCTGCGTTTTTGCCATTAATTTTCATTTATCGCTGGCAGCAGAAAATTAAATTAAAACTGCGACATTTTCAATGTTAATTTCCAGTGATTGAGCATTTTCGCTGCTGGGATAGTTTATTAAAATGTGTGAGTATATAATATGAAATATATCATTATATGTATAATTATATTTAAAATATTTAATAGATCTATTTTTCAATTTATACACACAAATGCTTACCGCAAAAACGTTCTTACATTTTTTTGCTATAATAATTTTCGATTTCTGATGTATTAATATTCCACAATTGGCTCCTAATGAGGAAATCATCCAAATGCATGATATTTGATATGATTTCCCGATTAACGACATCACCAGCGTTGCAAAAAAAAAAAACCAAGGCCAAAGCTCCTACACACAATCAAAGCCAATGCCACACACGCATACACATGCAGAGCGAGGAACCTACACACAGACAGATCAAAAACGCCTATGTTTGTGGGAGTTGCACGAAATTATGCAATACACTGAGCTCTTTCTGCACTTCTAACTCTTTGGGCTCTCTTTGCAGAGAGGCCTGTGATTCTTACTCAATGCCATTGTCATGGGAGTCGAAAGGGGAGAAAACTGAGACGGTGTTGGAGTTGGGGCGCAAAAAAGAGTGGAGCAGAGTCAACATCATCCAACCAACCAATTCAATTAGACTCTGCTGCTTGGCCTTCGCCGCTCCAACCCCTTACCCCTTCACCTGCAACAAGCCCCCCTTTTTCGCCCTTTCTTGCCACAGACAACAGCAAAATGCGGAGTTGCGCGATGGCAACCCTGTACTGCAGATGGGAGAGTCGAGAGTTGCAGAGTTGATTAACCTTTGGGCGTTCTGTTTTGCAACTCCGTTCGTGGAGCTGCTCCGATTTAAATGCTGCCCCAAGTGGCGTGTGTGTTGGTGTGCCACGTTTGTTTGTGTTGTTGTGTGCCTTATGTGTCTCCTTCCGCAGTGTCTGATGCTCCTCTTTTTCTCTGTGTACGCCAATGTGAGTGTTGTTCGCAGCCATGTTAGCAGCCATTTTTAATGGCCATATACGACTATACGACGGATCCAGCAACAGCAGAGCGAATCCGGAGAACGGAGAACCTTCATCTGCAGTTCAGCTCACTTATGCTTCATTCACTCTAAGCCGCCAAACTCCTTTTGGCCCACAACATAAACATTTACACTGAGAGAACAATATTAGCTTGGGGGTAATTTTGTACTTAAGATAAATTTCACATCAAGCGATTGTAAAAGGACCATAAGCAAAAACTTAATTTTTCCATTATAAACGAAATATATATACATTTTTTTTTTACTTTATAATAGTTATAAAATTTCAGATTTTCTAAATAAAAATTAAATTAAACATGTTATAAGAAATATTAAATTGAATATTGAATAAAATTATGGCAAGCTGAAGGAATATGGAAATAATAAATTGCAGCTAATTTTTTATTACTTGAGAAAGCAAACTTTCATATTATAAGTAAGTACCTCCTACAGTCACAATCTTTTTACAAAGACTCGCGATTCAGGCACTTTTCCTTTATCCTGTGATGTAAACTTTCTACTTTTCCTGGACGTTTTCGTCCTCTCCATCGCGTTGGTAATTGTAATTGAAATTTGGCGTTGAAGCGAGTAAATGCTCGCTCTCTATGCACACAGCCCCTCTCGCTCCCGCTGGGTGCTGCCATCTCACTCGCACCGCTCCTGCACTTTTATTACAGTTGCCGCTTTTTGGCCAAAAGTTGTTTTGGCCTTTCGCTCCGCTCTTCCTGTTTGTTGGTGTGGGTCATGGCTGCCGCGTCATGCTACGGTTCCTCCTAACATTGCTTTGTTTTTCCTCTTCTTTCTACGTTTCCTTTGCCTTTTTTAAGCTTTTTTTTTCTTTTTGGTTTTTGGGTACATTGACTGCTCCTTTTTATGGCCGAGTCTGGGTCTGGGTCTGGCTTTTTGTGCTGTTTCTGGGCCTGGGACAGCCGCACTTGCCGTGTTTTGACTGGCCTTTAGCTGCAGGTCCACAATTGTGCAATATTTTTGTCGCCAATTAAATCATATGGCAGATGACGCGTGTCTCTCAACGTTATGTGATTTTGAGATTCTGTGGACATTCCTTTTAAATTCGTTCGTTTTCCTTAGATTAACATGTTAAATTACATTTTTTTAAACTTTCAAATATTCGATAATAACCTTACAAGTTTATCTTATTTATTTTATCAATTAAGATCCCAGATTTACTGTTTATTTGAGATTGAACATCAAACTTGGAAGTATTTGAAATGAAATGTGTTTGATGCCATTCAGTTTCCTAAGGATCGACGAATTCCGGTCCAGAATCCAGCATATAAACACCAATTGATCGATCGATCCCAAAGGCCCTTGAGACTGAGACCATCTCAACCTGTTCCCTTGGCTTTGCCGCTGCGTCTTTCACGTATCTTCGCCGTCTTGGGCTCTTCTTTGGGCCTGTTGTGACAGCAGGAGAAGAGTATCTTTGGCTGCGATTTGTATCTGCACACTCGTATCTCTTATTGGCTGCTGTTTATTTGCTTGTGCGTTCGCTTATTGAGTTTGCGTTTGCTTTATGTCTGGGCGCAGGCGATGGCGAAGGCGAAGGCGTTCAATGAACTCGCAAACTCGGAAACTCTGCGACTGAAAACCCTGAGACAAGAGTCTCCAGACAATCGCTGGCAAACTTTTTCCCTTCTTTCATCTGCTTTCGTTTTTGGAGTTTGTCGCGAATTATCCGCCGGATGGTCAATGGTTCAGTGGCGGAACAATGGAGAAGGGCTTTATTGAATTTTATCTTCTTTTCGGTAGTTTTTCTTCAATTTCAATAATATTACTATTAGCATCAGGTTCACTTAATATTCATATCAAATAATAAAATATTATTTTCATTTTATATATAATGCTGTTCGCCTTAACCGTTTGGATTATATTTGCGTATTTTATATTCAAATTTCCAAAATAGAGTTCAAAGTTCTACGTTAGTTAGTTGCAAATAAAACCCTTTGTTAATTTATAAAAGCGTTAATTTAATGCCACGAACCGCAGTTAAATTCTTTTTCATTATTTCGAAATAAAAGAAGTTCCGCATAATTCTTCGCAGTGGAAGATTAAGCACCTAATTGAAACCGAAAGAAATCCCCAGATATTGGACGAAAAAAGTGCATTAAAACCTGAAAGAAAGGGGGCGGGGAGTGAGCCACCCCGGAGATATTGAAATAACTTTCGGGAGCAACAATGGAGGCGGAAGATAAGCGGCACAGTATTCCTTCCTTGATATAATTTGGCACTCCTCAAGGGGTGGGAGCGAGACGGGTGGAGCGGGCGAAAGAGAGGGCGCACGTGAGCAACCAGACACAGGCACAGGCACTGACACTGACACAGGCTGCCTCATGTGGCAAGATGAAAAAACTTCAATGTGGCAGTGGCAGTATTCCATTGCGAAGTAGCGTAGAATGACGTAGCCGAAGGAGAGCGGCGGCACACAAGCGAAATCGAGGAAGCGAAAAAGCGACGCCGGCAGCAGCAGCAGCAGCAATATGCAATTCCAAAGGTCAATGACACGCAACTTGCTGCGCAGCAGCAACAGCAGCAGCAGCAGCAGCGAAGCGCGATAAAGAGAACCTAAGAGAATCGCTGTTGCTCTTCGGCTCTCTTCAGCCTTAGCTTTTTGTGCTTTAAATTTTTTGCATTGTAAATTACGAATTATTTCGCAATAAAAGAAAAGATTGTTGGGATATTTATAAAAATTATTTTGAAATAATTTAAAGCTTTTATGACTGTACTGAATAATTTCCCATGAACTCTATTTATTTCTCTCTTTTTTCTTTTCTTGTGATTAAAACTTAAATAATTTTGTAGTATTGTTCATTAGTATAATGAGAGTATCAATCAGTAAATTCCACCTTTTTGTTAAGCTGTGAAATCCATTTCATTAACTTACTGAGCGCCAAGCTAAAATCAAACATTCCACTGTTTTCTTCGAGTGCATTTTTGTTGGGGAGGCCGCTGACGATTTCATTCACTTTGCATATTTGCGTACAAACACACAGGCAAACAGGAAATACGCGCAGCTTACACACATTTGCCGCTGTCTTTTTGTTTGTTGCCTTTTCGTTTTTGTTGCACGTAATTTCTCATTGTAGTTGATTGCATTTCACGCCCCCCCCCCCCCCCTTGTGGTACCCACAACTCGCATTTGTTCAGAGCCCACCCACATGTGCCACAAATTACTTTTGCAAATTTTCATATGCCAGAAAAGCGGGAGAGAGCATCCGTTGTCTTTGGCTTGAGTGAGTTATGAGTGCGAATGCAGGAGATTTCGATTCTGCTCGACATTTCGGCCAGTGTGCGTGGGTGCCGGTCATAAATTTGGCACAAAATTGCAATTATTTCCATTAAAACGAGATCTTTTTCCTGTGGGAGCAGCACTCCTCTCGCAGTTGACATGCCAAAGTTTGGTGGCACGAAAGAGGCAGTAAAGTTATCAAGAATGCCAGAATGCCAGTGCAAAAGGGTGGAAAAGTGGCGAAATTAAAAGAAGTTTTTCATGGAAATTTAATTAGTTGCTGTGACGTCGATGATATAAGTTTTCAGTTACAAATTTTGGTGTAAAGGCCCTAAGTGTTCTTAAAACATCTTTTAGATAACTTGAGTTAGATTTTCCAGCTAAAGTGACTTCAAGTTTGGGAGATACAATGACTTAGTTAGATTCTGTTGACACATTTTATACTTAAATCAATTTAAATAACTATAAAAGATATGAAAAGCTTTGCTAAAATGTCGACAGTTTCAGTGAAAATCGGGTTAATTGAACAATTCACACATGCCACCGCCGATCAGAGATAGCTACAAATGCAATTTCCCCAATAAAATCCTATAAAATATGGTTGATTTTTTCGGTTTCCATTCCTTTTATTAGTGTTGTATGTGTGCGTGTGAGTGTGAAGACAGCCAGCAAACGTGCAGGGCAAAGACAACAAACACAAAACAGCAGAGAAACAAAAGCGTTTGCGCTAAAAAGTTGGGTTAGGTTAGGGACGCCACATGCAATGGGCCATGGGCGGTGGTTGGTGGCAGAAAGGGGGTGAGCGAAACGGGTTCAAAATCCTATGCAACATGGCAACTAAACAAAAGCCAGAAGGTAGACGAACCAAAGTCGCACCACATCAAGAGTCCAATAGAGCGTGGCAAGCGGAAGGGGAGTACGGTACGATACGAAAGGGGTTTCGAAACGGGGTTAGGCTGGGGAAAGGGGGCTACGAGGGGAGTGGCAGAAGAATGTGAATATGTGTGTCGAGGGGGGAAGACGGCGTGAAGAAGCGGCAAAAAAGCGGGAAGAACAGTGGCAAAAACTCGTTTCATGGCTGTTGCAGAAAATGAATGCAACGTCACTGGCTCAGTGGGAAGGGGGCACAAAAAGGGGTCTGCAAAAGTCAAAGAGAAGGCAAACATTCTGGCGAGCTACCCGGGGTCGAGGATCGTTTAAAGCCAAAACCTGAATTTCATCTTCGTCAATATCAACATCGATTCAATGCCAATGTCTTTCTTGCACCAAGGAAAATCATAAGCCCATAAACGGACCATAGAATGTGCCAAATCAAAGCTACCTACACACCATTTTAAAATTAATGATCTCGTAATAAACAATCAAGACCATTAAATGCCGAGATACATTTCAATGTGGCAGAGCAAAAAGTAATTTTAAATATCGTATATTAGACAAAACAATTAAACATTAAAAATTGAGCTTGCCCCACTTTCTTTAAGTGTACTTCTTTCAGATACAGCTTCACGAACATTATTTTACAGTCTTTGTTAGCTTCCGAGTGCAATGCGCTAAGCAACTTTAGTCCAATTAGCAAACGAAGCTAATGTAAATACACAGATCTAATTACGCATACGCCGTGTATACCAAACAAACAAAATTTAATCAAGTAGCTAAGGAAAAAGAGTCTGCGACACGGCTGCAGTTCTTTTACTTAGTCCTTTCGTCCTGAATCCTTGCTCCTTCTGTTGGCCACCTCAAGGCAGCTGTCAATTAAGTGCAGTTCCCTCCTTCATGATTGTTTCAAGCTCCTTTCTATTTCTCCATTTTGTTTATAATAACTAATAATAGGTATAGGTTTTGAATTTTAATTGTCTTATAAATCCTCATCGAATTGATGATATAAGATTTATTTACAGTTTTATGAAAAAAAAAGTTTTTATATTTATATTTCCTTAGTATTTAGTAAAAGTACATTTCTTTTATTTGCCGACAAGTCCCTTTCACCAAAACTTTAAAGACTCGTTGAACTGCACTTGTTTTGCGTTCTTTCCCTTTTTCATGCAACTTCGATGCATTCAATTGGCTTCTTTGGCGAACTTCCGCCTTCAGTCGAGTTCTGTTCAGTTGGAGTTCATTGTCTGTTTTTCTGACTTTGTTTCGGGCCAATTCTTTAGAAGTTTCTTCTTTCGCTGGCGGCATAAATTAGTTGTACCGTTAAATTTAGCAACTTGGTCAGCAAGTGAAGATCGGAGGAAGCCCTAAGGACAACGACTATATAATTTTCATGTAATTTCTGCATTTTTACAAGGGATATGCCGGTGTTGAATGAAGGCAGCAATTTAGGTTTATGTTTATGATAACATCTTATGAAATTGATACCCGCATTATTGGTTACACTTTATGCCAACGATCCACTTAATAATAATAAGGCACGGAAATTGCGCTGAAAATTAGCTTGTAACCTTCACCTGAATTGGTAAAAGCAAAGGTAAAGAAAGCAGCTTCTCTATCTACAATATATCTACAAGACGAAAACACCCAACCTGTAGAAACAAGGACATTTAATTATCTTACTTCAACTGGAAATGGACGATGTGTGCTCAAAGCTCTACATTGATACTTTTATGACTCGGGAAAGTCGTATGAAAATTTAAAAAGTATTTGACGGTCAGATAAATGGCCACCATCCCACAAAATATTAATTAACGCCAACTATCTATTCGGCAATACTTTATAGTGAACAAAATTTAAAAAAAAAGTAAGTAAAAAATTTTGCAATATTTTTGTTGTACTAAAACTTATTGAGCATATGTTTCCCCCGTAATCGGTTTGTGCCAGCACCAGCTTTTCACATCAATTGAAATTTTGCTCATTTAAACAGGGGCTTGTGAGAATTTATTTATTGCTGTCGGTTAGTTCACTTTTTTAACGATTAAAATTGTTTCTATTGTTTTGGGTCGGTGTAGAATTACATTCCGTAATCCACTACGTTTAAGTGTAGTTGTGGAATCAACTCGAATTACCCTATGAACGTATGTATAGACTATTTAAAGGAGACTGTATAGATAGGATAAATATATATAAAACCCATCTGAAAACTCCACTACACCCTTGTTCAGAACAAAAAGAAAAAGAAATAATTCTATTATAATTCTATTTATTTTATTCTATCTATATTATAGCTAAGCAGTTATTGGAACCGTCTCGATTTCAGAAATATATAGATATACACAAAAACTCTTGTGTAACAAAAACGGAAACAAAGCCTTAATGAAACCGAAGACCAAATGGGGAATCAGGCGAAGGAAGGAAGGGGTCATTTTCTATGGCTAATGAGAAACAGTTGGTTGGGCTATGCATGTTTATATTTACATATATGATTGTATATATATACGACTTTATATATTGCACATGGGTGTGTGTATCCGAGCTGGTAGTGTTTGCAAATGTGTGTCACAGTGGATGACATAATTCAAAGTGAAACGGATGACATTCATTACGATGCATTTGAACGAGACCAGCGACAGCAGCAGAAAATAAAAACGTACATATGGAAATGTTTTGAAAATTGCAACGTAGACAAAGCTAACCCTTTATACGACCTGGAATGCAATCTCTATATGTTCCCCTCTGACTCTCGTTCACTTTCTTAGTTCTTCTTTGTATTGCCCCTCTATCTTGCGATGAGGATTCCCCCTTTTGTTTGATGGTCATGCTCTGAATACGGTTTAGTTTCTTTTTGCACAAGTACAGTTATGGGGCAAGTTCGGAACCTTTTTTCGAGAGGGTGATCCTCCTGCACATGCGCAACAAAGTCAATCAAGCAGTTCGCCAGGGGTTAATCTGCTGTCGACCCTCCGTTGCAGTCAATCTACCGCTCTGAATTTATCTCCGTTTCAATTGCTTGGCAACAAAAAATGTGCAATGATGGGAAGAACTAAGGAAAGGGAACAAGGGACAGAAGCAGCCGCGGGTGACCAGGATTATGGTCGTTAGTTATTGATGACACAGCAGGAGACCGAGCTTTGAACAGGTGCATTTAGTGTGGCAGCTTGTGAAAGTCAACATGGCGTATACGCAATTCTGACCAGCAATTTGTGACATCAGCAAAGTCACTTGAGGGTCTGTGTTTGCCGGATTATAGGATCTCATAACGTTGTGTTATTGAACTAAACACATTTAAGTACACATGCTTTAATGGCAAATGTAATGGCTGCAAGCTTCTACAGCAATTTCGATAGAATTATCGTTCATGTGACATATTTCTCTTTTTATAATTAGTATATACATTAACCGCTTTACTTTTTCTAAGAGTCCAAGCATCAGACACATTTTACATTCTTTAGTATCTTTAATAACATTCTCTGATGAATTTTTAGCTCTTAAGCCCGCCCCCTAATCCTCTTCTATCTCACTAACGTGCAACGTGGCGTATGCGTAATATGTTTTAATTGAAATGCTTTGACTCAAAATAAAAGAAGGAGAGAAGGCTTTAATAGTGCCTTAAGCTGCTTATGAGTCCCGTCACCTCATCTCCCATGGCTATTTCGAGTTTTTTGCGGATGCAAGTGGCAAAAAACGATGAAGAGGAAGACATCGTATTCCATGGATACACAGATACACAACAGAGCCAAGAAGATGGACTTGAAGTGGGAGAAGGGGGGCTGAAGTACTAGAACTTGCTTTGTTGCTGCGTCTAGTTCTTATGGGAAAAATTTCTGTCCCCTACTCTGGAGGAACTTAAACTATCCTCTATCCATTCCCTCCATTCCCTACCGTTCTATTTTGTACGTTCACTTAGAACTTAATGAATAAATCTGATTTGAACTATTATGATTCAATATTTGCCCATATTGATTCCCAATTTGGTTGCATTTTTCCGGCGACAGAGAGGTGGAACGTGAAATTGGAGAGGAGGCCGCCATTGCTGGCTAGGTTCGGCATCTCAACGCACGACGATGATGCGATGACGTCGTTTCCATGGCTGCCAGAGTACAGTCATAGAAAGAGAGGGCCTAGTGGCGAGCGAAAGAGACAGCAGCAGATGATGGCAAAGGGGGGGTGCTGGGGAAAAAAACTTTATATAGACAACGCATCGCATGCATAAACTACAGAATTCCTTTTAAAGCGTAAAACTGCATCCGATAGATACAAAGATGCTCACAGACACAAACTCACACACAGACCAAAGATACAAGCTGAGAGACTTTTCCACGGTTCAACCATCTGTGAGTGCAGCACTTCGTTTATAGTTGTGCGCTCTCAGCGACTTATTGGTGTGCGTTTCTCTCCGTGTATTTACTTTTCACATTGCATTGCTCATATTTACTTGAAACTCAATTTGCAAACATTTTCCGCAGCCCTTTGTTTGCTCAAGTTTCAATTGTGGTTCTTGTTTCCTTTTCATCAGGCAACTTTCCTTTTATTTCGCATTTATTACGCATTAAATTTAAATAATTTACACAGGAAAGGGTGCATTGAAAATCTACAGGTAGCACTTTGCTCTACAGCCAAAAATTGATTCATAAGTGAATAGATGTAATTTAAAGAAATATTTAATTGATTTAACTTAAGAGAAATCTAGTTTATCCTGAATATATTTCAATCGGCAATTTGATATGAACATTAATACACAGTAGCAAAATAGCTTCTAAGCTAACTGTAGTGAAATAAGTACATATATATATACTAATAAATAATATATAATTCAGAACTGACTGACATCTCAATATATCATACGATGCACCTGATCATTCAATGCCTACAGTTTGTATGTGATTTGTATATTGATCTCGTTGGAAATACAATTGCTATTCAAACACCTCCTCCAATTTCGATACCAGCTAATGCGGATTTCACAAACAAATTCAAGGTTAACCATTATCCGTAAATCGACCCAACCCCTCCTATAACTCTAATCCTATATCAGCTATCATACTTTCCGCTTTTGAAGCTTTTATTTCTAAGTGCTTGCTAAACAATCAAATTATTTGTATAAACAGGCATGACATCAGCAAGTGCTGACAGCTGAGTAGAGTTGAGTGGGAGTTGCATGGTTGCAATGGGAGCGAAGGAGGCACAAACACAGCTGCAGGATGCACAAAATCAATGTCAAAGCCTGCTGAGTTCAGTTTGGTGGGGCAAGGACATGGGACATGGAGCATGGGGCATGGAGCATGGGGCATGAGGCATGGGACAGTGCGAAAGAGCGAACTGCAAACTCAAAATTACCGCTTGACTGGCAGCATATGCACTGTGGTTCTCGATGCCCCAAGTACCTCCTGTACCTCCAGTATTCCCCTGGCACATCCTCCTCATATGTGCTCCCCCAACTGGTTTCCAGCTGTGACGACTGCTGGGCGATTCGAAGGGTACGAAATCGGGAATGGACGGGTTGGGACGGAAAGGGTCAGGACTGGAGAGACAGGAATAGTTCCCCAGCAATGTTAGTTCAAGGGCGGAATCAAGGCTGAGCTCGGTTTTGGAGCTCCCTGCTATAAATAGCGTCGCTCTCTGTCTATCCAGACGGCATAGTGGCCTCTCTTTCGCTCTGTACACCACACGGCGTATACGCAATAGCTGCAACTCACCACAGAAAAGGAAATTGCACGGCATGTCCTTCGGCGTTCGTTCGGTCCTTGTTGTTGGCATTGTTGCATGCGGCTTGGCATCCTCTTTGCACTTGAACCATTGTCCTTTGGCACCTCTACCCATCCCTTTTGCACTCGCCCAACAAAAAAAATGGAGTTCAAATGGTACGAAAGAAGGAAGTAGGAAAAGTACTGTCATTTCTTGTATATTTTTGCCGTTTTGCTTGCAAAGTTTTTAAGTCCTGAAAGGATTCTATAAATTCACATTTACTTTGATTTTATGTTTGTTAGCATTCCTGTTTATGGTCCTTTTAGGTCCTTTGTTAGATATCATTTATATATAAAGTTTAATCGCTTTTTCTGTTATGTAGTTTTCATTTTAAAATCTCTTTTAACAATTATAGTTATAAAAAGTTTTGTTTTTTAAAAATTAGTTTTCACTGCAGTTTTTAACCAGATTAAGTAAGTAAATGTTGTATAAAAGCCTTCTATTTAATAATTAAACGGCCTTCCTTACTTTGGTTTATTGTTTTGAGTTCTGATTTCTATGGAAATGCTGATGATGAGTAATTCTAGTTGTAGATACACAACTCAAGCCAGCGGCCCAGAGAACGACAACCACCAAGTGCAATTCTCTGCGGTTCGCAGAGAATTTAATAATTGCACTGCCCATTCTACTTTAAATACTTCACTCAAGGTCGAAAGGAAACGCCGTCGGACTATGAGTCAGAACTAAATAAATAATATCGGAGTAAGCGTATAAAATGTGGACTATGCAACTCTGTCAGGATAAGAATATACTGTTTAACGTATTACATATTTGGAGATGGATTCATAAATGTAGATATTGTCAAGACAATAGAATATCAACGCGTATTCAGTAAGTATTGAAATTCAATGACATCCAAACAGCTTTGAAACGAACAGCTAGAAATATTGAAAAAAAGAGTTGATTTTTACTCTCAAATATCGAAAACTGCTTAAGAAGCATGCTTTGTGGCATCAAAGTGAAGCTAGCGGCTGGAGAGCTTGCTTTTAATACAAAAACGTATTGGAAAAAGCGAATAATCTGTTTATTATCATTATCAGTCAAGGGGGAAGCCATTGAAGGCAAAGGCCGAGTGCATTCAACTGTCGTTGGCATGACGCGCATTTTAATATTATAAATAAAGGAAGCCAGAAAGAGGAGGAATGCAGGCGGAAAAAATTGAAATTTATTAAAGTTCCCCAATTTTGTGAATATTTTGGAATAGCCTTTCGAGTAATTTTTAAAATTTAAATATATTTTTAAGTACTTTTTCGAGCTGTTTTTTCATTTCGCAGGCGAACAAAAGCGCCCGAACACCACTGCAATTCGCCTCAGTTGGAGTATCTGTGTGTGCTGCGGTTGCCTGTGTGTGTGTGTGTTTGTGCATGTGCATGCGCAGTGCAATTTGCACTTTGTTGTTGTTGGCTTTCGTAGGGCCCCTGCTTGTTGTTTTTGTTCTTCATTCGCTTTTGGCCTGCACTTTGCCTCTAGCTTTGTGGATGTGTGCGTGAGAGTCGTGTGTGTATGGGTATGACTTCATTTCCTTTGTCGTAGGTCATCATCAATTGCACAGAAAATGCGTTTTAATTGCCTTCAATTGGTTTTCGGCATGAAAATTGTAGAGGGAAACTCTTTTGATTTTATATCCTAAATAGAAAAAGGTTTTAAAAATTGCTCAGCCCTGAAATCGACTAAAAACGTGCCCAAAAACACGATTCCTTACAATTTAATAATTTAAGTGTAGGTAAAAACACTGGAATATGTAGTTGTACAAGTTTTGTCTGAAATGCATCGATTTAAATGCACTACTAAATAGTTAGTTCAGCATTTCAAATATAGACTTTTATACATTTTTTAAAGGACTTCCCAGACCTATTACATCCATTAGAAAGGTATGGAGAACTCACAAAACGAACAAGTTTGTCATATATTTATTGATTGTTTTATTAATTTGTTATTATAAGTGTTACTATTGTTGTAAATCGTTGGTTACATTTCACGCACATTTTCTTAATTTTTTTCTTTTGTCCGATCGCCGTTTCAAAGCGTTGCGAAAGTTTAGCCGATTGGGAAGTTCTTCGATTTCAGTAAATATTATTTTTTTATTTATAAACGTTTTTATTGCATATAGCGCTGCATTGCCGCCAGCTCCAAGCATTTCAAAGTCGCGTCCCACACTGACGAAAGGGTAGAGAACTTATTCACCAACGCATTTTGCTGCCAGGGTTGCCATCGCGCAGAAGGCCCCACAAAATAAGAAAAAAAAGAGTGGAGAGACGGGCAAAAATGGTAATAAAAGCAAATGAATCGCACCAAGTGCATCCAATGCACACATACAAAGGGATGGACGAAGGGGGGGGCAGCAATGGCGGAGGGAAGGGGGAGGGCAAGCCGGCCGCTTTTTGCGTGGCAATTTGTTTGTGTGTATTGCAATTTCTGGCTGCACTCTCTCGTTCTCTCTCTCTCTCCTTCTCGTTCTCTCTGTCACACACACACACACACACACACACGGGAATACTTAAGATTTAAGCTACATATTTTTTTTAAAATATATTTCCCCCTTTGTAATGTGCATTTTAATCAATTTTCTCGCTTACCAGTGGCGCAAATAGAGAATGCAACCAGACATCGTTTTTTTTCATTTTTGAGACGGCACACTAGATCGCACCTGTCAAACGCAAGTTATTTCCCCCTGAGGAACACAAGAATCCGTCACAATTTGCAGTGTAGTTACGCACACACATACGCGCTGCCAATACGAGTACACCACAACACGCACACAGCTGCAGCGGGAAGAGGAAGCGCGATTCGCGAACCGCCGTGTGCAACGATACGTTTGCAAATGAAATGCAATTTCCAGTTCCAAATTCGCCACAAAAGAAAGCTACGTCGACGCCGACGTCAACGGCGGCGTCTGCTGCAGAAATGACGCTCCGCAATAGCAGCAAATGAATAGGGAGCATGCAGTTTCTCTTAGTCAGGTGGATTGTTCTCTTTCTTTGCGGTGCATTTACAGCGCACTTTTGGCATTGCAAACACAAAGACAGCTCCGAAAAATTAAGCTAGAATAAAACATGCATCGTATGAAGACTACAAATATTAAAGACTATTGCTTCAAAATTCCAATGTGACCCATTATTTGTGAATTGGGAAAAGATTTGTTTCTATTTTATTTCTCGAAAAAGTTTTCAAAATAAAAGTCCTAAGCTTTTTTTAATTATTTTTTTGTTTGTCTTGTATTAACTTTTGTATTCGCTGACGATCTTGAGACCGTTGGCTGGCTTTGTTTTGCTTTTTTCTGAGTCCCACTGCCGTGCTGTTGTTATCATGTTATCACTATTAGGCGCTGGGCGTCTTTGGATGTCGATTATGTGTGGTGTACATATGGGTCTGGAGTGCTCCTAGGCAGAGTTGTGGATGTTCAGACGGAAGATGTCGTGAGCCACGAAGAGGGATCCTCCGTTGGGCTTCAGCAAAAAGATCTGCGAGAATGCATGTGGGGGATCGTCATCGCATTTTAGTCTTCCAAGGACGATGATCAGAACTCCGCCATCGGAAGTTGGCTGCGAATCCACTGTGGTTATCACTCTGGCAATCTTCTGAAAGCTCAGACTCTGAACTTTTTCCAGAATCTTGGGTGCTCCCTGTATTTGGTTGCCTTCAAAGGTCATGAAAGAGTCGGTAGCGTTATAGAAATTAATCACGTTCTCCCGATTCGCCGGGTCATCGAATATGGCGTAGTACTGCTGGACAAATTCCTTGCCAATGTCCTCGTACTGCAGATTCAGAGACATTTTAGTTCAAGTATATACGGGGTACGATTAGAGTTTCCGATCCGAAAAAAAGCAAATTAAATCGGTTAAGCTGACAGGCTTAGGCACTGTTCAAATATCCTCTCGTTTGTGTCACCGCTAAGCTGATACATTTGATTTGAACGTTTTGGTCCCACCGAAAACAATCGATTGTCGCAGGTAAACATCGATAGGCGCGAAGAGACATCGGTTTCAGCCGCACTCGTGCGAACGTCATTTTAATAATAAGCTCATTTATTAATTAAAACCGAACGATTCCGCCATGGCATCCATCCTGAGGACGGGCAAACTGCTGCGCTACTTCGCCGGCTTCACACGCAATGTGCTGGTGAACTCGGTTCGCGAGAACGAGACGAGCAATCTGCTGAACAATGCGCCCTGCATGTGCGGCCAGTTCCAAAAGTGAGTAAAATCTGGCCCCAAATCGCCGGCATTACGCAATGTGCTCATGTATTTACGTGATTAGTGGGGAATCGTCCACTTTCCAGCGATTGAATCCCGAAAAGAGGCGCACGTGCCGCCACTTGGGATCATCGCAGTTGCATTCGACTGATGTCTCACATATTTACATAACCTCATCCGGATTTGGAGCGCCTACTATGTGCTCATCCAATTTTGGCCTTAGTCGAGCGTTTTTCTTGTAGAAAGTCTAGTTATATATGTAGAAAGAAGCTAAATATCTTATTTTTATTCAAAAAGCAACACGATTATCTTATAACAACTCAGTTTCTCATTAAGGTCAGCCGGAAAATAATCTATAAGGACGTTAGGATTTTGTTAATTCATATATCTTTATATATTAATTAAGTTTATTTTTAATTATCTTCCTAGTGGTTTTGCCACGAATGCGGCGGCCAAAGCTGAGTTGAGTTTGGATAAACAGATTCGCCGGCTGGACCAGGATGTTCGTCGCATTGGGCGCATCTCCAGACGCGATCTGGAGGAGGTGCTCGATGAGATCCGCTCACACAGGACGGCCACCAGCTCGCAATCGCTGCTGGTGATTCGCTGCTGCGGCAACCTGGTACCGGAGGAGCTTCCCGAGGTCAGAACTGCCTTGGTGCAGGAGATCTGGAAGACGCTGAATGCGCTGAATGTACCCATGGACATCTCGCACTACAATGCCCTGCTTCGCGTTTACCTGGAGAACGAGCATGGGTTTGCTCCCACCGATTTTCTGGCAGAGATCGAGGCGAAGGGCATCGAGCCCAATAGGGTGACCTATCAGCGATTGATTGCTCGCTATTGTCAGCAGGGAGACATTGAAGGAGCCACTAGGATTCTGGAATTCATGCGCGCCAAAAGTCTACCCGTCAACGAAAATGTCTTTAATTCACTTATCCTGGGTCACTCGCAGGTTAGTCATACAGAAATAGATAGGTGGTAGCCATGTTTTTAAATTACTTTTTAAACGATTCTTTAGGCCAATGATTTGGAGTCCGCCAAGGGTATCTTGGGAGTGATGATGCAGGCCGGCTTGGAGCCCAGTGCTGACACCTACACCACTCTCCTGTGCGCCTTTGCGCGCCACGGAGACCTGGCTGCCGTAAAGGAAACCCTAGCTGAGTGTGAGCAGAAGGAGATCATTTTGCTGGACAAGGATCTGCTGGACATTGTGTACACTCTTACCGTCAACGGCAATGGTGAACACGTGGATGACGTTCTGACCAAGCTTCGTCTCTCGCCTGGTTTTAATCAGGATGCAGTGAACGTGATCCTTCGGCTGGTCAACAAGGGACACGAGGATGTGGGGCTGAAGCTCCTTCGCGTGATGCCAAGGAGCAGTCGTGTGAACGGTGAGCCCGTTGATGTGGGAGCTTTCTTCATCAGGCAGATGGTTAAGGCCAATCGGCCAGTGGAGAAGATCTTGTCCATCTGCAAGAGCCTGCAATCAGAGGGGCTTAATCCCAAGGCTCTGACTATTGCCACCGAAGCTGGCTTGACCAATGGCGTAATCAATAATGCGCTTCCCTTGCTGCAGGAAATGAAAAATGCTGGCTTGCCCATCAGGCAGCACTACTTCTGGCCTTTGATCTGTTCCGCGGAATCTAATCAAGTCTTGGAAATCGTACGTCGCATGCAGCAGGAGTTCTCAGTTTTCCCCAACTCCGAAACGGTCAGAGATTATGTCATTCCCAACTTGAAGGAAAAGAACTGGGAAAGAATCGTCACCTCTCTGAGGGATGCTGGGGTTCCCAACTCCACTGCTGTCACCTCGGCCGTCTACTCCGCATTAGTGACCCACCAGATTGCCGAAGCAGCCAAGATTATGGAGAAGAACAGAGCTTACTACGTGCCCTTCTTGTTCAAACAACCTTTGATTCTGGCCCTCAGCCATACGAACGATTATGCCTCCTTCATCCGATGTGTCCGCCAAATTCACGAAGGATTGCAATTCAGGCAAGGCAAGGATGAGGAAGTTGAGCAGGTAGAAGGCGTGGCTGCCGTTCCGACGGAGCGCATCACTCCCGATGTTGTAGGTGCAATAGTCCAGGAGGCAACCACCTATTTCCGCCGCGATCGCGGGGCCACGTTGGAGAAAATCCTCAAAGGGTTGGTCAAGCAGGGCTTGTCCATTAGCAGTGACAAAGCCACCCAACTATCCGAGCAGTTGGGTTCCGAACTGACTCCAAAGATTTCCGAACTTCTGGGTAAACTTAGCTCGGGAGAACTGGAGCCAGTTCCTCTTCCAAACAGCGGCAAGAGAAGCCTGGATTCGCTGTCCATCAATGGTAAGTTGTTAGATGTTATTAAAATACTTATCTAATATCTATATATTTTCTTTCAGAACTCGAGCGATTCATTGTGAATGTGGAGGGCAAGGGAGAAAATGCCAACAACATCAAGAGGCAACTCCTCAACGCCTGTTTCCGTTCGCAAAACTTGGAGAAGACCCTCCAGGTCATCGAGAAACTCGAGGCCGAAAAATTCCAAATCCCCGTTGGCATTTATGCCCAGCTCATCGATCTGAACACGCATCACAAGAAAAGCTCTGAGGCCTTAGAAATCTATGGCAAACTTAAAGCAAAGGACGCCACTTTCCAGTTGGATAACTTGAAGGCGGTTCGACTGGCTGATCTTCTCTTGCAAGAGGAACGCGTGGATGCTGCTTTTAAGATACTGGAGGAGAACAAGAAGGAAGTTCCCGTAGCCGAGGCCGAAGGAAGCTATAATTACATGAGCACCGTGTGGAGAATTTTGAACTCACTAGCCGAGGCCGGTCAGCCGGAGAGGCTGCGCAAATTGTTCGACGTACTGGTGGGGGCCAATTATATTGTGCCCACCAATGTGCTGCTGGGTCCACTGATCAAGGTTCACCTGGTCAAGGATGATATTCCCAAGGCAATCGAAGCCTTCGAGGAGATTTGCCAGAAGTATAAGTCCACGCCTTGGAAGAACGAGCTGGCTTGCCGTCTAATACAGAAAGAAGATGCTGCCAATCTGCAAAAGTTAACAGACTTGAGCACTGGAATCCATGGTGAAGTAAACAGCCTTTACGATCTGGTCTTCTCCTTTGTGGAGTGCGGCCGTGTGCGGCAGGCCAGGAAGATCCTGGAAACCCCCGGACTGCGTACCCGTCCGCAAAGAATAAACAGTGCCTGTGATCGTTACAAGAATGAGGGACTACTGCAACCGCTGGAAGGTCTTATTGAAGCCACGAAGGACCTGGGACATATCGACAGGAATAAGATTTACTACACGCTCCTCTTGAGCTACGACAAGGCAGATGAGGCGGAGAAGGCTTTGGGACTGTGGACTAAAATGCAGGAGGAGAATGTGACACCAAACGATGCTTTCCTTTTGAAATTGGCAGAAATCCTGAGTAAGAAAAATATTGACGTGCCTTTTGTGGTGCCAGAGACCCAAAACGAACAAGCCAAGGCCAAAAAAAGCAAAGCGAAAGATGCAACGACAACAGAAGCAGCCACAGAAACAGCTAAAGTAGCAGAACAGCCCAAGGAGAAGGCTGCGAAAAAGGAGCCAGCTAAAACGGAAACAGCAAAGCCACCCAAAACCGCCTCCCATTTGTCCGGCTTCCGCAAGGCAATCCAGGCCAATGATCCAGATGCAGCCATCTCGCATAAACAAAGTGTTCTGAGTGGCGAGAAAATTGGAGCTTTGGACACCTCTCGACTGATCGAGCTCCTGGTTCGAGCTGATCGCTTAACGGAGGCCACCAAGTATGTCGAGGAGCTCCTGGGCGATAAACTGCACCCGCAGCCCAAGATCTTCAAGTTTTACCTGAACAAAATTGCCGCTGCAGGCGATCTGGAAACAATGCAGAGAATTGGCCAGCAGCTGAATGACGAGCAGAAGCGTCTGATTTCCTTTGACAATCGGTTTTGTCATGCCAATATAGTGGCCGGAAAGGCGGAGGAGTTCCTGAAGCACTTGACCACAGAAATCGATGCGGCCAAAACTCCCGAGGAGTCAACCAAGCTGGCTGAGAAGTTCCCACGCGGAGGAGCAGTTGGCATTTTGGAAAAACACCCGGAATTGGTGCCGCAATGTAGGTCCCAGAAATGCCTATTAAACAAGTGTTAAAACTATAAATTTTTCTGATAATTTTCAGATCAATCCCTCGCTGAGAAGTTTGCTGCTCACAATCAACTAGGACCCATGAATGTCCTGTGGATGCATTTGATTTCCACTGGCCAGGAGGCGGCTTCTAAGGAGATTTGGGATAAGCACCTGTCCAATGCCCCAAGGCTGATGTTCCAGCGCGTTTTGCAGACGGCTCGCGAGCAGCAGGACGAGAAGCTCGCCTCCACAGTCATTTCCCAGCTGAAGAACAGCAAAATCTCCGAGGGCGCGATCGGAAACGCGTACTCCTGCCTCATTGACATCCAGACTACCAAGGGCAACTCCGACAAGGCCATGGTTGTCTTGGCCAATGCCATTAAGGACGTATCCTTGGAAAACATCAACAGGACAGCTCTGCTGCGTCTGAAACAGGCGGTGGAGGAGAAATCCCAGAAGTTCCCCTACACGATCCCCGAGAAGCGGACGAAGGCCGACGACTCCAGCTCGTCCTCCTCTTCATCCTCCAGCGACGACGACGTGTCGCCATCGGTACCGGAAACTGTTCCACCCAAACCGGACAGCAAGGCCTAGAGGTTTCTGCAAAAGGTCCTTGTTTAGTGTAGGCCGTCGTGATTAAAGCTTATTTTTAAAGTATTTACTATGGATAAACAATTTGTAAACTAAAATAAATTTAGTTGTTTTGTTGCGAAAGTGCGCCAGTTATTTTTCTAGGGGATTCAACTGAGCGATAAAGGATCTTTTTTACTATTTTCAAGATGAAGCTATCATTTTTAATTTTCAATAAAATAATGGTTCAATTCATTCCCTTAAGACAGATCCTAAAATTAATTGGAAGCACGCATGATGTTGTAAAACACGATTGCCCGTTTTGGAGCCCAAAAATCGCTAAAAAAAAAAAGTTTCGTTTCAAATTTAATGTTCTTGTTCCATATCCTTGTTCCATTTTCGAGCTGATATTCGAAATTTCTGCAGTGCAATGAACCAAATATGTTATAACAAATATATTACACTGTTTTAGTCGTAAAAAAATCGTTGCCCTTAAATATTGAGGTTCGCTGTGCTATAAAATTTACGATAGTGCCATATTATAAAATTAATTTTAAAATATCATTTTTTCTAATGTGGAACTTGAATTTAAATTTTCAGTTCAATTTAAAAAACACATTTAGCATTTCTATAGCTGACTATCGAAACTACAATTTCGATACGATTTAGCAGTCAAACACATGTGTATATCGATACCGTCGCCACTGGTGTCCCATCTCTAATTCTATCGCCGCGTTGTGTTTTTTGCTGCCCAATAATTTTCATCGTTGTTTTCCCTGAAAATTTCTCGAAATAAACGCGCGATGGGGGAAAGCGATGCCGAGAGCGATTCGAGCAGCAATTCCAGCAGCAGCGACACTTCCAGTGGCAGCGACAGCGACGCCAGGAGCGAGTCCTCGTCCTCCGAAAGCAGCGGGCGCGAGGAAGAGGAAGCAAAGCAGGAGGAATCCGCCAAAGATGCCAAGAAAACTGACGATACGGATAGGGGGGAGAAGCGTGCCAAGGAGAGGGATGCTGGACAGGATGAGCAGCCCACTGAGCAGAAGAAAACTCCTGCGGCTGAGCCTCGTTCGGAGCGCCAGCACATTTCCCATTCTGCTGGCGTGGAAAAGCAGCAAGAAGAAGCAGTAGCAGCTGCGGAGGCGGAAAGCGAGAAATTAAATGAAGCGAAAAAAGTTGAAACACCTGTCCAGCGGAAAGAGGAAGCAGAAGCCTCAAGTGTGACGAAAGAGCTGAACAGCCCGAAGGCCCAAGAGGAAAACGCTGCACGGGAATTAGAAGAGCGGAGGAAGGATGAAGAGCAGCCAGTGACCACCAATGGAAGTAGCAAGGAATCGCCGGTGGAAGCAGCAGCTGAAACAGTGAAACCTCCCACTGCGGACCACATCGAAGAGGGCGAGATAACCGACGTAAGTCATCATGTTTGGGTAGAATTCGGTATTAAGCCGCTTTACTATTTCGTCATCAATGAAATTCAAATTATTTAATTAATGAAATTAATTCAACACAATCATTTATCAGCTAGTTTTTTCATCATCATGATATGATAAATTTTCATTTTTTAGAAAGACGAAGATGACCTACCGACTAAAGAGGAAAAGAAAGCTGTCGCATCTAAGAGTCCACCCAAAGAAACCCAACGAAAACAAAGCCGCAGCCCGGATGGCAAACGACGACGCCCACGCTCATCCAGCAGGAGTCCATCACCCAGCAGCCGTCGTCGTCGTCGCTCGAGAAGCAAAGGCAGCAGGACCCGGAGTCGCAGTAAAAGTCCAATCCGCCGCAGATCCAATTCTTTGGAGAGAAGACGCGTTGAGCGACAGAGACGTCATGAGGAGCGAGATAAACGCGATGAAGAGCGAGCCAAGGAGCGAGAAAAGCGCCATCAAAAGGGCGAACCAACCAGCAGCAGGCGTAGAGATGATTCGAGGGAAAAGAAGAGGTCGCCAGAACGCAAAAGAGATCGATCCTCCTCCACTCCGAAATCCAAATCCTCAAAGACCCCACGCCACACCGAAACCACCGAAACTAATGCAGACAATGAAACCGTAACCGAACCGGCAGCCAAAATAACTGAGCGCCAACGAAAGACCGTCGATGTGCTGACATCTCGGACTGGAGGAGCCTATATTCCGCCGGCGAAGCTGCGCATGATGCAGTCACAGATCACGGACAAATCATCCGCTGCCTATCAGAGAATTGCTTGGGAGGCTCTCAAGAAATCGATCCATGGTTACATAAACAAAGTGAATGTAACAAATATAGCCATCATCACCAGAGAGCTTCTAAGAGAGAATATCGTGAGGGGAAGGGGCTTACTAAGCAGGAGCATCATCCAAGCCCAGGCTGCTTCGCCCACATTCACCCATGTATACGCCGCTCTGGTGAGCATTATAAATTCAAAGTTTCCGAACATAGGAGAGCTCCTCCTCAAACGTCTGGTCATCCAATTTCGTAGGGCGTTCCGACGCAATGATAAGATGGTTTGCATGTCGGCCACTCGATTCATTGGCCATTTGGTTAACCAGAGGGTGGCACATGAGATTCTGGCACTAGAAATCCTTACCCTGCTGGTGGAAACGCCAACGGACGATTCTGTAGAGGTAGCCATCGCTTTTCTGAAAGAGTGTGGTATGAAACTGACTGAGGTTTCGTCTAAAGGCATTGGGGCCATCTTCGAGATGCTGAGAAACATTCTGCACGAGGGAAAGTTGGACAAGCGTGTACAGTACATGATTGAGGTGCTGTTTCAGATTCGAAAGGATGGCTTTAAGGATCATCAGGCTGTTGTTCCGGAACTGGAGCTCGTTGAGGAGGACGATCAGTTCACACATCTGATGATGCTGGATGAAGCCACCGAAACGGAAGATATACTAAGTGAGTTTATCTACGAAAGGTTTAGTTTGTATTGAACTCTAATAATTTTTACGTTTCTTTATAGATGTTTTTAAATTTGACGACAATTATGCCGAAAATGAGGACAAATACAAAGGCCTAAGTCGTGAGATCCTGGGAAGCGACGATGGCAGTAGTTCAGGCTCGGGCTCCGGATCAGATTCGGATAGTGATTCGGATGGAGAATCCGGATCCGATGCGGAAAAGAAAGCCGAGGCTGGCGACATCATTGACAGCACTGAAACCAATCTGATTGCCCTGCGACGCACAATTTACTTAACAATCAACTCCAGTTTGGATTATGAGGAGTGTGCTCATAAACTGATGAAAATGCAACTGAAACCCGGACAAGAAATCGAGCTCTGTCACATGTTTCTCGATTGCTGTGCGGAACAGAGAACATACGAGAAGTTCTACGGACTGCTGGCGCAGCGGTTCTGCAACATCAATAAGATCTACATACCGCCCTTCGAGGAGATTTTTAAGGACACCTATCAAACCACCCACAGATTGGACACAAATCGTTTGCGAAACGTCAGCAAGTTCTTCGCCCATCTCCTGTTTACGGACGCCATTAGTTGGGATGTGCTGGAGTGCATCCAACTGAACGAGGATGATACCACGTCATCGAGCCGCATTTTCATAAAAATCCTGTTCCAGGAGCTAGCTGAGTATATGGGACTGGGCAAACTGAATGCCAAGCTGAAGGATGATGTTTTGGTAGAGAGCATAGCTGGTTTGTTTCCCAAGGATAATCCACGGAATACCCGCTTCTCCATTAACTTTTTCACCTCGATTGGTTTGGGTGGTCTCACCGACGATTTGAGAAGATTCCTAAAAAACGCCCCCAAATCTGTGCCCGCAATAAATGCTGAAATTCTGGCCAATGCCGGGGGGAATCCTTTCAGAGATGGCTCTGCACCCGCTGGAAACACCAAGGTGGCCCCATCTTCGTCCTCCTCGTCATCGTCGTCTTCGGACACGGACAGCGAAGACTCCAGTGAAGAGGACAGCAGTTCCGACTCTTCTAGTGAATCTTCAAGCTCCGATTCTAGCTCGGAACCCAAAAAGAAACGCAAACGCAAGGACAAGGATAAAAAGAAATCTAAGAAAGCGACTAAAGAGAAGTCGAAAAAGACCAAGAACAAAAAGAAGAAGAAGAAGGCGGAAAAGGAACAAGAAAAAGAAAAAGAGAAGCAAAGAAAGAGCAAAAAGGAAAAGGAGAAGGATAAAAAGCGTAAGAAGGAGGAAAAGAAGGCTGCCAAGAAGAAATCAAAGCACAGAAGAAAAAGTCAAGAGAGCTCGGATTCCAGTGGCAGCGAAGACAGCGATAAGTCCACCTCCGAATCATCCGACTCATCGAATTCTTCCAGCGATGAAAGTGACGCTGAGCCTCAGGCGAAGATCAAGCGCCAGGAGCATGTCGAAAAAAATAAGTTCCGAGGAAGGACCCAAGATAGTGATGAGTTTAATTTGGAAGGTCCTGGATCCAAAAATCGCTTTCAGCCGAATGGAAATGGCCAGAGGCGCAGAGATAACTCAACTGGCAGAGAACGAAACCGGGAGAATTCTTCGTACGACAGAGAAAGAAACAGGGGAAATTCTTCGTACGATAGAGAACGAAAGCGGGGGAATTCTTCATACGACAGAGAAAGAAACCGAGAGAGTTCATACGATAAAGAACGGAAGAACCGAAATGCAGTTGCCCACGATAGACAACGAAAACGGGATCGATCACGATCTTATGAAAGACCAACAATAAGAGAGAACTCCGCTCCTCGCGAAAAGCGGATGGAGAGTAGTCGCAGTGAAAAAGACAGTCGTCGTGGTGACCGTTCCTCCAGAAACGAGAGATCAGATCGTGGAGAGAGATCGGACCGCGGAGAAAGATCAGACCGTGGAGAGAGATCAGACCGTGGAGAGAGATCAGATCGTGGAGAGAGATCAGATCGTGGAGAGAGGTCAGATCGCGAAAAGGAACGCAGTCGTGCCAAGGAGCGGGAACGGGATAGGGATCGTGATCTGAAGGGACAACGGGAGCGTAAAAGAGAGCGTGACGATGGATCCCGTGATCGTTCGCGAAGGGAGCGCAGCTCACGCCGTTCCAAGGGACGCAGCTGAATCTGGAGACTGGACAACGTGACGTGACCAACAAAGGCAGATGAATATTTGTGTTAAATATTTTACTTTTACACATGTACAAAGCAAAACCCACTAAACCGATAAAACAAAAATAAATGTACAAATGCAAATTTCAACCAATTGTGTAACTTTTTGTACAACGGAGATACTTATAGATAGGCAGCTAATATCCATTAGATAACTTACAACTAACAATTGCTAAACATTTAAATGAAGGGTAAAAAAAAGTTTTCAAACTACATAAATTTAAAATTCTATTAAAATAAAAAAAAAAAATTGTGGGCGTGACAGCAATTTGCGGATTGTGGGGGTCAAAATGTGTGTACTGCCAATAGATTTTTGGCATTTGATGGAATTGGTAATTTATAAAATGAAAATTAATTAAAACCTCTTTCAAAACTGTTAGAATAACTGATTTGGGATGTTTGTGGGACATCTTCCAAAAAAATTTCCGTTTTTATAATAAGTATGCTTAATTTTAAACTTCTAGCTTGTAATAATTCTTGATTTCACTTCGTTCATACGAACAGACGGACGAACATTACCAGATTATATACTATATAAGGTCTTTAACACTTATAAATATTTATCATTTATAATAATGAATATATTATAATTCCATTTTTATTTTCACCGATACAAAAAATATTTATTTACTGACTTATTCGTTTTAAATTTTTTAAAAAAATCTAAAATTTGATGCTTAATTAAAAAAAATAACTTTAAAAAATTCAATTTAGGCTTTGCTTGCGCCTATTATTAATTTTTTTTCTTGTTGAAATTTTATACAAATTTTCTTAAAAAGCTGTAGTCTAAATTATACGTTTTTGAAGTTGTCTGGAATTTTTTGAACGGAAGATTATTTATTGTTATACCAAATTTAGTAATGTAATTTACAAGTAAATTTCTAAAACAAATTTAAAATCGTAAGATTGCTATAAAAATACGGGTAATTTCAGGAATATCGAAGGATATATTATATTTAGTACATTAAATTAAGCAATTTATAGTTATGTTATTCATCTCTTTTTTAAAGAAATGTCCCGCTAAAAACAATTTTACTTCGATGTGGAACCTGGCCACACCATGTTGCGTTGCCAACTTCTAATCAGATTAAAGCTGTATCTAGCTAATAAGATATGGATATATAGCTAAATGTGTAACCTTTATCGTTTTTACTAATATTCTTCAGGTGACATTTTTTAGTGTAAGCAGTTCGAATTTCCAATATATTAAAAGAGTCTGATAGATTAAAAAGGAAAGCAAAGAACTTGGAATACCAAACCAGTTTTAGCGGGTAAAAATGTCAGCCCTGGTTGCCAAACACGCTAGTCGCTCTGGCTAGGTATTTTTTAGGCCGTTTATCCGAGTTTCGCCGGGTGCGTCCACACTATTTTCTTTCTTTTCGTTTCCCGAAACGTGAACACACGCGGATTTCGCTGGGCGGATTTTGAAATTGATAAATAAGGTAATTATGGCAGCCATCCGCTGAGCAAAGGCAGTGCTAAATGCTAATGGCCGTGCAAACTGTTTCCCCCACTGACAAGCAGCCGCCAAGATGACCAAGAAGCGCCGTAACGGAGGACGCAACAAGCACAATCGCGGCCATGTGAAGCCCGTGCGCTGCACCAACTGCGCCCGCTGCGTGCCCAAGGACAAGGCAATCAAGAAGTTCGTCATCCGCAACATCGTGGAGGCTGCCGCCGTGCGCGACATCACGGAGGCCAGCATCTGGGACTCGTACGTGCTGCCCAAGCTCTATGCGAAGCTCCACTACTGCGTGTCCTGCGCAATCCACTCCAAGGTGGTGCGCAACCGTTCGCGCGAGGCCCGCCGCATCCGCACGCCGCCACTGCGTTCCTTCCCCAAGGACATGGCCCGCAACAACCAGAACAGGAAGTAGAGGTCTCGTCCAGCCGGAGGAGAGGAGCACTGGGTGCACCACCTGACATCTCCATATGGAGTCTACCAATCTAGCCGGACTCGCGCCCCAGTGCGTTCCGCTCTGGCGTCGAGGAATCGCCAAGATAAGCAGACGAAATATATGCATCCAGTTCTTTTTTAATTTCAAATAAACAGCGTGCTTCATTGGGAAACAGCTACTACCTACAAACAAGTAACTACATCCACTAATGTCACCGGGCCCTTCTAATGTGGAACCATCTTGGTTTCAAATCTACAGTGTATTTAGTGTGTTGTCCCTACCAATTTATTTGAGAAACAGTGATTGTAAGAAGACACCGGGTCAGTAGACCCTCCATCAAGCAGCTTTCCGTCTACATATAGAGTCCGGCTTTTTGGCGGGCTCTCCCAAACAACCGTGCTTTTGATAAGGAATGATCCGAAGGTAGATAAGGCTAGTATACTCCAATCACCTACACTTGCTAGCCCAATTAATCACTGGTAAATTAGTTTGGGAAGGTGATTTACTTGGCTGAATGGTCAGTGACATTAAATGTTGAGTAAAGCCCCTTTGGAAGAATATTTGTGAATTACAAACTTAGTTAACCATCTGCATTTGCAATGATGCATTCATAAAGATCTTATTGTACGTAAATATATTATCCAATTGGGTAAGAGCAGATTAATATTGCATGTGCATAGCGAAGAATAATTATTCCTTAGCACTGGTTCTTATTTTTCAAATGTTAAAAATGCTCGAGGACTTGATAAGTAAGTAAATAGTAAGTACAGTAATAAAATAAACAGTTAATACTGTTTTAGTTGTTCATATACCAAAGTTAATGGAGAAAACTGCTATTGGGTGAAAGTTTTCTTTCTAACTAAGAATATCTTTTATAAGGAAATCGTTGATATGCAAGCTATGTATTTGTATGAAACATGACCGTGTAATTCACAGAAGGTGTTCTGTCATTACTTAATAATGTGGTTTTTTAATACTTCAGTGGTAATAACTTATACCTACTCATACGTAGTAGACTTCCATCATCGACGATTCCATCTGTTTCCTGTTCGTGTTCCTGCGATTAAGTCGTGTGTGATATCTCATTTCCGGGCTCCATCTGCTTAAAATCCAGGAGTCAGGAGGCGGAGGAGTTGGGTAAACTACTTAAAACTTAACTTATAAATAACCATTTAATATGGACTAAGTAATTTTAAAGTTTCTGAACCAACAAAACGCCTTGTAAGTAAAATTTGTATGTAGAAAAGCAAAGCTACGATATTTCTCCGCAATGGCGCCACAGTGTCATGTCAAATGTATAAAATCCTATAAACATTTAGTTTACTATCTAGAAATGCACTAGTCATTCAGGACTAATTGTATATGAGCTTAAAAACGGCTTAGCTGCGGTTAAATATATTTACTTATTATTTATACTTGTTACCATATTATTTATACTTTGTTTTTAGGCTGCGGTTAAAGTATAACATTTTTAAGTATAGCAATGTTTGATGATTTGAAAATGATAATTTCGTCTGATCGAGCAAAGTTTTTTTTCCAGGCTGCACCTAAATAGCCCAATATACCCATTGCAATTGTGTTTTGCTAGGGTGCGTCCTTGCATACTGTTTTTTGGCATAAATTACACAGACGTGAGTGCGCGGTCGTGGGTGCTGGGGGAAGTAAGGACCTGCCTCCAATGGGTTACATGCGTGTGTTTGTATGTGTGTGTGTGTGTACACTTCCTTTTCCTGCTTACCCTTTTTTCATACTTTTTTCTTGAGCCGTAGACATTTTTTTGTCGCTTTCTGCTAGTTCAGCAGCAGCTCGCTGAGCTGAATTATTGTTTTCGTTTTGCCGGCAAATGAAAATAAAACGTAGACATAAGCAGCAGCCGTTGATCATTTAGCATAAATTAAATAGAGCACACGCAAGTGCTAATGAAAATTATGAGGAGATTGCGCAGGACTCAAAGTTCAACACTGATTCGATTACAAACAGGAGGAATATCGTTTAATGAGTTAATGTATTTGATAAATAAAGTTATAAAAAAGATAATTATTGCTTAAAGTTCGGTTTGTTTAGCAATAGTTCTTATCGCCTATCATGTGATCCTGTGTGAGCTTGTCTAATATCCTTAAATGAGTTTGTTCCTACTGCACAAATGGCGGAATTTGCATATTAATCGCTAAATAAATATTTCCCGTTGCCTCTTCCAAATGGCGGATGGCCAGCAGTTGGCGATTGTCCCCCAGGACTTGGAATTTATTAAGAGGCTTAAAATGCATTTGAAGGCGCATAAGCCGCGGATCATCACAGAGTAAAATTTCACCCTGGGACTTTTATCACACTCCTGCTGAGACTAGAATTCCATTGGATAAAGAAAAAATATAATCCTGTGAGCAATACTTATATAACTAAATAATTGTGCATAACTGAGTTCAATTAACTCAATTATGGGATGTTTAACTTTATCCATATTTACCATTTTAAATCTGTTTAATATCTATCAACCATTTATAAATATACATATGAAGTGCATGCCAGTCCACTTATTCCACTTCAATAAGCGTGTTCTATAGTCAAATACTCAATTTTATATATTGCATAGCCGTGATAACTTTTTGCCACTGCTCACTTTCACATTTTCACATTTCCACTCGCAATTGTCTCGTCCTCTTAGTTTTAAACCCCAATCGCTCATTCCGCCCCTCAGACTCCTGCCATATTTTAACTTTAATTTCCGTTTCATTTTTTTTTTTGCCGGGCCGGAGCCTTTCATTCGCCTGCGTTTCCAATATCCCCTTTATTTTCGTTGTACCTATACAGATATATATATATGTACACGTATTTTTTTGCAAGTCCCTAATGCCAGGGACAGAACAAAACACTTTCACTGCCTCCTCCTAGGATTTTTTATTCCCGTCCTTTCTGTTGCTGGCCACTCGCTGTATCGTAAATAAAAACGTTAAATGTTTTTTTAACGTGCGCCACTTAACACTCGGCACA
Source organism: Drosophila melanogaster (assembly GCF_000001215.4). Lineage (NCBI taxonomy): Eukaryota > Metazoa > Arthropoda > Insecta > Diptera > Drosophilidae > Drosophila > Drosophila melanogaster. Next base: position 18,439,708 of record NT_033779.5, on the reverse strand, counting down.
ATTTAAAGGCAATTGGGCACACCAGAGAACAGAAACAGCAACAGCATCGACAACAGCCACCAAAAAGCAACAATGGCCACAAAAAGTCAAGCAATGCACATACAATATCTTTTTATATATAAATGGGTATGATACGTATATGTCTATGTCATGGGATGCTCCTCGAACGATGGGTGTAATTGCTTTCCCAGAATCAGGACATTGGGTAGGGAAAAGCTTTGATTTCATATATTACAGTTAAAGTAGCATTTTATGGTAAATATGTCATAATCATTAAAAGAACTCGTATTGCTGATATCATTATTGGTATGAGCGAAAGTAAGGAGGGTTTCTAATCAGCAAGGTTCCTTATAAACTAAGCTTAAGTTTGTACGATTCCTTTTGAAGGTACAGATATTATGTAATATTTGATTTAAATCAAGTGGTATTACAGCTGTCTCTATCTTTGTTTGCACAATTGTACACTTGTCTTGCCATTTCTTCTTTTTATTATTATTATTTTGACATTTTGTTAGCCGTCTCGTAATTTAATATAGATTTTTCCCCGAATCCAGCCCACACATCCTTCCACTTGGACTCGCTCATTTTTTATGTTTCAAACAATAAATTGTCAATTGATTTCTGGTCTCCTATTTATGAGACTGCCATATATTTGTGAACTTTTCATTTTTCTCTGCCTCGCTGGAAATGAAAAATGGTTGTTCTTGGAGGAGGAGCTTTTCCTTGCGCCGCCTACTTATGTACATGCATCTGGCTTTTTGTGTTGCTTGATTCCATGTCAAACAAATCGTAAAAATCGAATTTTTTTCTTATTTATATACAAATAATCAAATGGCGTTGGCTTTTACTTCAATTATGGCAGCGAGGCTCGCGTGGAAATTAAAAATGCCTTTTTATGTATTTTCGTTCATCAATAATAACAAAGTGAAACGCGAAAAACGCTTCCTGTGGGGTATGTGTAGTACCTATAAATAAATATGATAATATAAAAAAATGTTTGCATTGAAATGGAAATGCATAAACATACACTCGTTTTCGCCCCTTCCATTGTTGAGTGTTTATATTGTGATTGATAAAAAAAAAAAGAAAAAGAAACCGAAGCAGCGAAAATGTTTGATTGCTGTTGCTTTTGTTACTTTCGAGCAATCGATGGGTGTTATTATTTTTATTGCCAATGACAGCTGCGGGTTTTTTATGCCTTCGCCGTCCTCATCCCACCCAACCAACCAGTGTTCACTGTACTCTCGTGGCCTTGGGCTCCGTCCGCTTTTCCCTTTGACCGTGGGAAATGTGGCATGTGTCCGCTGGAAAGTGGAGCCGAAATGAGGAGTAATATTTATATGCATATGAATGTTAAGCCTTTATTTGTAATCGAGTCTGCGTAGGTGAGGAAGCAGAATTTTAATCATTGGGAATGGGAATTTAAGAAATATTTAAATAGCTTGATTGGGTTTTAAGTTTTTATGCTCGATTTATAGTTTCTGCATTCAAGTAAAAAGTATTTACAAATATGGAAATCAAAAGAACTCCTTCAAGACTTCATTAAAGAACACACACGCATTTTCATTTTCATCAATTCTTTTCCTTTGATCAATTGCACTTATCGCACTCAACTTCCATATTTGCTTTATTCATTCTCGAATCGGTCAACTGTGATAATAAATAAGTAAAAAATAAGAGAAGTGGACTCATTTGTTGGCCCAATTGCGAAATGGAACCAATTCATTCGCAACGATAAGGGGCGAGAAAATGGGGAAAAATAGTGGGGAACAGGTGGGCAGGTGCGCTCCCTTCGTTTCAATACAATTAAATTTCCACGCTGCTTGATTTTGAACGCTTGACGCATTTTAATTATTTTCAATGAGAATGCTTTATGAAATTCGAGAGGGGCGACGACCCAATTGCTCAACATTGATGGACCCCGATGCCTCCCACCCCCTTCGATTTTACCTTTCATTCTGCACCCAAGTTATATCCTGACTGAATCCTTTGGCTCCCTTCCTGTGTGTGTGTGTGTTTGTGGCAAGCGGAAGTGCAGCAAAGACAGTGGAGGCGAGTCGAAAATGAATGTCATTCATTCGAGCCGTGCATTTCGTGCATGCAATTAAGTCGCTGCCGCCCACTTTTACATGCGCATGGGAAATGGCAGGAAAAGTGGGCAGTTGGGCAGTTGGACAGGTGGGGGGTAAGCGGTCAAGTTAATTACAATCTACATTTTATTTATCGGTCTTGAAACCTCCATCCACTTCCTACGGACGCGTAAAAGGATTTTCAAACATTCAACTCAGCCCCCATTTTGGTCAGCGCATTGCTTAATTATACAAGCATTTTTTAAATATCTCACTTTTAATTGTTTGAGGTTAATTAATAATTCAGCAAATTCACTGCAGAACTTTCTGCCCAGCTCCTTCATCCTTTGTGTGTGCACTTTTAATGGACCAGACTTGCTAATGGCCGAGGCTTTTATAGGTTCGTTTCGTTTATATTTCTCCGCTCATTCCCGCCTTTGTATTGAAGTCTAGTCTGAGGTCTGGACCTGGACATCATCTGCATAATTCTTCATTAACGCGAACTTAATGCGTTTATGGTTAACGCAGGCAGCGAAATGATGTTTCATAATTCAATTATCGTGGGCCACGTTGGTTGCTTGCCATGGTTGGGGGAAATGGTGGCGAGCCGAGGGGCAGAGGGGGGCTGGAAAATTGCGGTTACGGTTCGGTTTGGTCCTTAAAGGTGAAAGTGTTTTGGGATCGGCAGCAATGTGTTCTTAATTGAAAAAGTTGCAACTGATTGAGTTACAATAAACCGAGAGGCTGAAAATTTTAATTAGATTACTCCGATACGTTTTACATTTACCCATAATAAGGATCGCAAATATTATTGGTTATAAATGTGGCAGCTTTGTGATTTATTAATGCAACTCTGAGTCTTAACTGCCTGCGCTTTAATAAATTAAATTCGCCATCGTCTAAAGAACACGCAACCACCACTGGCTATCTCACTTAAAACGGGAAATCCCCAAATGGCCTGATAAGAATTTCATTTCCTATGCTATTCGCACTCATCCACCGTTTAATCCTCATCCCAATGGCCATAAAAATTGATACGCACAATCAGAAACCCTTTTCCAGCTCGGGACCTTTTCTTGGGACGGGTCGGGCCATAAGGCCCAACATAAACAAGTTAGTCAAATAAAACATTTTGTTTTTAATAAAAAGCCAAACAAACAGAAAAAAAAGAGGACCATAAATGGATCAAAGTAAAAATTGGCCTGAAAATATTGTGCCACATTCACATGTGGTACATATGTGTGCGATGAATGGATGTGCGTGTGCGTGAGCTTAACCCAAATTATCCATAGCCCAAGGCCTAAACACCGACTTTCACTTACGATTGCGTATACGCAGTGTTGCGTTAGCGAAGGCAAACCAAAAAATACCAAGAATCATGACATGTTTCGGCCAGGACTCGAAATCATTTATTGCTGTCCACTTGCGTTTTTTGTTTGTTTTTTTTTGTGATATTTTTTTCTGTTGTTATTATCTCATGAATGCTAAATGCCCTGAGCGTCTGTGGGGGAAAATATGATAAAGGGAGATTGCGAGGCAGCCATTATGCCTGCGGTTATGATTACGCAGAAAGAAATTATTATTAATTTTTTTACATTATCAGAAGTACAATTTTTATGTATTTAGGTATATTGTTTATATAATAACGATGCTTACATTATGATCTAAATTCCTTCTCATCTTTGCTTTTAAAGTATTTTTGGCAGTGCGGAATTATAAAGTACAATGTACATATGCAAAAGAGTCTGCCGTGATATCTTCTGCAATTTATCATACTGCAAAGTGAGTTGTGCGTGTTCCAGGACTCGCTCGGCTCGCATTCTCCGACTGCGTGTGGAGGAGGGGAGGGGGTTTTTTCCGGTACGGGACATTATCCTGCGTCATTATCATCACCGACATCATCATCGTGACGGCAGCCACTTGGATATCTTGTGGCTTAGCCTGACCCATTATCCCACTTATGCACATTGAAGGCATTCAGTCAGCCAGTCAGTCTGTCACTGTTGGTCCTTGCGATTCCTTTGGCTTCACGCTGGCTTTCCCAGTCGGCGCTCGTTTTTGAATAGCGCACGACTTGAGCGGGTATCCTGTGGAGTCCTGCTTGTATTTACACAGAGAGAAATACCATTTAGGTGTATTGAAGTATTCTCTGTTTATAACTTAAAGTATCCATGGGTCTACTAAGCATAGGGTTATATAAAAATAATTATATAAATAATTAATTAACAAACGAATTTAAATTTAATAGCAGCCAATTTGATAGATATAAGAACCCGAATGGTCCATCTTGTGTTGACCATGTTTTTCTCCGTGCCCATGTGTCTGTATAGCCTTTCCGTGTCATTGTAATGGCGGCACATCCGTTGCAAGTAAATGCCATTTGTCGAAATAAATTTCCGTTTTATTTAAATCCACGCACAGTCGGGCGGGAGGAGCGGCGTGGAGGGGATAGGTTGGTGGGTGGTTAGGGGCGCCCCACATGTGGCCAAAATACACGCACACAGGCAGTCAGACAAAACGGGTCTTAAGTGTATATTTTATTATTATTTGGACTGCTTGATGACATTTGTCGTTGTACGGCCAAAGACCGGATGTCCTTCTGTGCAGGCGCTACCTCGCTCTAAACTGCCACCCACTTTCCCTCATTCCCCGAAAAACCTCCTTTGTGCGTGTTGGCTTTTGATTGCCGCATTGCGTATGTTCATTTGTATTTTGTATCGCTCTCTATCTAACTATCTATCTATCCATCTGACTCACTCTGTGTTCCCCCACTTCCTTCCACATTTCGTCCTTTTTCCCCGTTCACTACGGCATCTGCACTGGAAATTCCTCCAATTTTATGGTAACTTGGTCTGATTTTATAAGCCGTTTTAATTCAACTCACGCTAATTAAGTTATTAAAAAACATTGTAAATTCGAGTATTGCTATCACACATTTAATAAATGATAATCACATTGCGATGGGACTTTCTATATTATTTTCGAAGTGCATAACAACTGTTGCCTTCGTCCTATTTGGCTTTTCGTCAGCTGCAAATCATTCGGCAGCGTTTAATGTTTGCCCAAGCCCAGGGACCTTTTTTAGTTCAAGCCCCTCCTAAATGTTTATTGTAGTCTTCCCCCCAAAATTCTCAGTTTTACTTCATGGCTACATATATCATCACTTTGTCATCGATGATGAGCTATTTCTTCCATGTCCAGCCATAAAGGATTTGAAATTTTATTGAAATGCTAGAAAATAGAAGAGTATATAAATTTTATTTTTATGTGAAAATAAAGTTAAATTAAATAAAATTAAATTAAATAAGTAAAAATTAAGTTAAATATTTTATGATTTGTATTAAATTTCACAGAATACTAGTCCATCTCTGAAATGATCGTTAAACAAATTATTTTTATTTATTAAGGAAAATGTTGCAAATAAATGTTTTTCATTACATACAAGCTTTAAATTCGGCCATGGAATTTAAATTGTACATATATATATCTAGTGGCTTATGTCAAACTTGTTTATACACGCGGTTCATTTTCAAACCCAAAAATCCACGGGACTGACTCGCATCCCTGAAACCCTTTCCTTCGACCGGAATTCGCCACCGCCCCTCGGCTGATTTTCCGGTTTTCAACATATTCATTTGCATATATGGAAATGACAAAAACATGGCCGAAAAATTGAATTGAACTTGTTTCCGAGGATGTCCCATGTCCTGGACAATCTCCATGTCAGTCAGTCGGTCACTCGGCGGGTGTCCCTTTCGTTGTGTCCTTTTCGCACTCCAGCAATCTGTCGGTTTTGTTTTATATGCCTGCCCTGGAGGTCATCTTCTCCTGAACCTCCTGCATCCGAGCCAGCCATCACTCGGACTTTACCGATGCCGATGCTACGGATGACGATGATGATGCTGATGAAAACGTAGTCCTGGAACCAGGACCCTTTTCCTCACACTTAAAATTAAATGCTTCGTTATTATTGTGATATGATGCATGACGAGCAAGGCGGGGGAAAGTCGGTGGAAAATCCTTTTCAACCCATCAAATTGCGTATGTCAAGCTACATTTGCCTCGAAACTTGCAGGCCGGTCCCTTTGGAATGTTTCAAATTTTAATGAGCGGTACATTTAATTTTAATGTCTTGCGAACATGTGTTCATTAATGTCTAACTGTGACCTCTCCCGAAAGATTACTATTAGTTCACGACTCCAAAGGAATACTACTTGAGTTAACAAATTTTGATAAGTCTCCTTATTAAATTTTTTTTTCCCCCTAAATTTCTTCTTTCCTTTCTGACAACACTTAAAATAATGAGCGCTTAATTTAGCACAAAACCAGCTGGAGAAATTGAAACTTTTTCTCGGCTGAGGCCAACGCAATCATTACGCTCGATTAGATCCTCGATTCGTTGGACTGCCTTTTTCTCTGGCTCGGGAGTTTGAGACTGGTGATTGATTCGAAATTGGTTGGCGCTGATTTCACACAATCTATCTCAACTTTCTATGAACCTTAAACGTTTAATGCCAATGCCAATGCCCCGGCCAACTCACTTTGTTGGCAAATAATTACGAATTACGGAAAGGCAGCCAACGGCTTCGTCAGGATTCAAAATAGGCGATGTTTAATTGGGCGTATTTGATTTGCGGCCTTGATTGTCATAAAAGGAAACGCAACAATCATGTGCTAGGGGGATATGAAAATGTTTGATTTGTTAATGGAACGGCAACGTGTGTGTTCAAAAGTGTATGAAATGGCGAAGGTTAAGTTAGAGACTTGGAAAATTACAGGGGAGAAAGGACACTTATTTTAAATTTAAGAATTACTAATGTGGCATCGATTTTGAGTAATTAAATCTGATCTGATAAATTGACGTCATGCTCCAAAACCGCAAAAACGATTAGGTCCATTAAAGCCAAACTTCTTGCCTTATCGCTGTCATCTGTCATGGCCAACAAAAGACGAGAAAAAAAGCGAGAGTCCTATGTGCAGTCACTCAAATATGCAAATTAGCTTCTTGGAAGTTCGGCTAAAACCTGGCCTAGCTCTCAACGCTTTGTGTCCCCCCAAAGTATTTGGGTTAATGAATAGACAAACTTTCGACAACCTCAATGTGCCAAAGTTTTGCTCTCAGTTCGCCCGCGACAACTGCACACAGAATTCTAGAGTTACACTGGAACAAACATCTACGCCTTAAAGAATATACTATCACAAATAGGCATCTCAAACTGTCTTCTTAGAATATTTAACAATATGTAACATTACTACGTTCATTTTATAAACTATGTTCATTTAGTTTTATACATACAAACGTATTTATTTTACATGTATACATGTATACTATGTTTTTTCCCTGTGCACACATGTGGAAAGGCAAATGCAATTCGAGAGCAGCCGGATAAGGTTGGGCTAAAAGGATATCTGAAGGTGGACTTGGACTGCTTGTCGTGGCATTATCAAGTGAAATATGTGGAGAGCCAAGGAAGCGGGCCGTGGAAAATGGGAAGGAGAAAAAAATCTTGGGGAAACTTGTGTTTGACTTGCAGCTTTCTTGGCTTACCCACCTCTCTTGCCCACGTGCCACGAGCTTTTGAATATTTCATCATTTTTCGGTTGCAAGGTAGCGTCTCTAAGCCTATTAAGGACATCAAACAAACATTTTGCAAAATTAAATGGCCATGCAAGCCAAGCACATGTGAGCGCCCTTGGTCCTTTGGCTCCCTGCGTCTTTTGTGTAACTTTGCACAAAATATTTTAGATATTATGTCACACTTAAGGGAGGCTGTGTGTAGGTCGTCGTCTTCCATTTATGACCGCACACGAGTGTCCTTGCTAAAAGGATTCCATCGGTCCGCTGCGACTCGCTTTGCAGCACCAAAGAAAATGCAAAACATTTTCAAATATTTATGAGCTATTAACACTTGGGCAAATCTCTTAAGGAATTTCCCAGCGAGAATGTTTGCCTACTCGCATGGAAATCTTGCGGTCATTTTAAAATTATTTATTGTCTTTTCATGGCTTTTCCGGTTATTTCGGTTTTAATGGCAGCTGACTTGTTGTGGTTTGTCGTTTGGTTTGCCAAACAGAAAGCGCCATTTGCTCTCATCCCCTCGTCCTGTTCATTAATAAGAAGTTAAATCATAAAATTATTTTAGCTGAGTATGTGTTATTCGGGCAAACAGCTTAGCATCTTTAATTGTGGTGAAGCTTCGTCAAATTTGCAAAATTATAATCTGGGCTCGTCTCTAAGTTGATAAGTTAATTGCTCAGGCGTTTATGGTAAAAGCAAAAGGTAGTAAACATAAAATCACGTTAAAGTCATAAGGTCATAAGGCAAAAAGAAACATCTAGCTATGAAGAATAATCAAGATCCATTCATTTTAAGCGTACAAAAGCGAATCAACAGAAAAATATTAATTTACACCCGAAACCAGATCATTTAATTTCGATTCCAAGAATTTTGGCATCCCAAAAACTTTCACCCATAACCGTTTATCAGGATAATCTCCATGCTCCATGGACCAAAGACAGATAACCATATAAATATTTCTGGGCTCTACATATATCTATGCAACTTTTTCTTGGCTGGCCAAAATGTTTCCGGTTGTTCCAGAAACTCATTGAACTTTATGCGAAAACGAAATCAATGTGAAACTGCCCATTTAGATATATGCACTTTCAATGCGATTGTGGGCGCAAAAGTGGGTGGAAAAGCGAGGAAAAAAATGAAAAGCGTTCGTTTAAAATGCGGTCAATGAACACATATGTATGTGACACAAAACCAGCGAGCAACAAAAGCCAAAAAACAAAAAAAAAAAAAAACAATAGTCATTGCAGTTATCGCGACAAAAGGCAGGAGGAAAAAGGTCCTGGACAGGACCTTTGCCTAAAATGCTGTTTATCTTGTCGGCCCATGAATGAGACGGCAATAGGGAGTGTGCAAGGGAGATGGCCGGCACCTACAGCTGGTGCCAAGAATTTTCGAAACGATGGGAGAAAAGCCGAGAAATGCGGGGAAAAGCGGTTTTAGGTTCGCTGGCGTCGCCTGCGCTAACGATGGAAAACATAAAGCAGAAAATGAAGTAGCCAGCCAACGGGAACCCAGTTCCCCTTTCGCAGGACATGCAAACATTGTGTGACAGCAGGAGGACAATAGGCGGGGAAAATTCGGCAGGGAAAAGCGAGGGAAGAATATACTCGCAGACCCAAGCCAAAAAGAAAGTTGAGACGAGAACATTTTTGTGGTCGAGCAAATTTTTGGGCTTCGATGATGAAATTTGGCTGCCAAATAGGTTACAAGCAATTTCTACTTGCGGGTCGACCAGTTTATGGAGTTTCAGAGCCCGCTCTGAATTTGTTGTTCTGGTATTTTTTGGCCGGCGATTTTCATACCTCCCTTTCTGGGTTTTGGTTTTTATATTTACTTTTTTCTCTTTTTGGCCAGTAAATGAAACGGAAATATGTTTTGTAGGCCCGCTGCACATGGCAAGCAAACAACTTGGCCGGCCGGGAAACTCGAGGGGAAAACTAGCCAACACGGGTGGCTGCTGAAATTCTCGTTCTCACATGTTGCCAAAATTCTTCGGAAAGTCTTTAAGTTGGTGCAAAGAAAATGCCGAAAGCTGTAGCCAAAACTGTTACGTTAAGCGGCTTAACGAAATCATCTCTGATGAAGGTGCCTTAACGAAAATTCCCCGAAATCAAATAAGCTAAAGTGTGTATTGTTTAAAGATGGAGTTAAATTTTTGGCATATATATATGGTATGGGGAAGTATAGAAAGCAGATTTACGTTGTGAGCAGTCCACAAAAATAAAAAAAATAAAACTAACAAGCCAATAAAATTTTTTCCTGTATTATTCTTTTTCCATTCCTCAAAAGCTAGTCATTTAGCATTTTAGATTTTACAACTCATTTTACCATTTCATAAGCTAGATAAAAGGCACTTAGCATACTCACAAATTTATAATTTCTATTAGCGGAAAGTTTTTGCCAGATCGTAAAAATGTCCCCACCACTGACGTTTGGCCGACTGCACTTAGTCTAATTTAACCACTAAACAAACACAAAAAACAGACAGGAGTATATGTATGTGCATATGTACATACAAACGTAGTTATGGGCGAGGGAAACACATTCTGTCAGTCATTTGGCAGCTCTGGCCAACCATTGTCACAACATTTGTGCAATCTCTCTCGCTTTCCTGACATTTTCCCCCGTTTCCCGCCAACATGCTGCTTGTCCGATTTTCCTCCATTGGCAATTTAAAGTCAGGAAGGCCGAAACCGAAATTACCGCAAAATGTTTACATTCGTATAAAATTTCATTTGATTTTCGGCAGAACGAGGCAGAGGTGGTTATTTAAAATCATTGGCCGATTATTTTGCAGGAAATTAAAAACCACAAATCTAAAATGTTTGAAATATCCGGTGCAACAATTAATTCATTAATGAACAGGATAAAAAAAACTGCAATTTTACGTGCGTGCGACAGTTGAAAACGGAAGTGAAATCAGGCAAATGTATATATATATATATGTGTGTATATTTATAATGTATTTGGTTTATAAAATGCATCATCCGATAAAGCGAAAGCATTGGCAACGTTACGTTTTCGATCTGGTGTCGCTGCATTATTAATTTAAATATTGTGGAATTGGAGAACTCATCTGAATGCATATTGATGCAGTTTTAAATGCACTTCCCATACCGACCACCGTTTTTTTCAGACCATTGATTAAGCCAAAATGTAATGGAATTTAGCAGCTGGGGCGTGGGGGTCTCCGTTTTTGTAGTTTTATAACTATTTAATGACTCGATTTTTTTTTTTGCTACGAATATGTTGCACTCACATTGTTTACGGAGACAATTTGTCGGTTGGTCAAAATTCTCTTGTCTGGTTATCCATTGAAATGTTTACGCCTCAATTGGCATTGGTTTGACAAATAAAAAATTAATTGCCCATTAATGCACCGTACGTTGGCTGAATATAAATGCAATATGCATCGAAATGCAAGAATAAATATATAAAAAGCGCACATGAAACGGCGAATGAGAATCCCATTCTCATACTTATCGGTTTATCTGGATTTCTCGCAATGATCAATAGAATTGTCCCATAATCAAAGCTGTGTTAATTGCTCCATTTATTGTCAATATGTTATTAATTAATTAAATATTATTTCAAGCCTTGTTTTTCGTTTGTTTACTTCAATGGATGTAAAATTATTTTCATTGATCAAAATCAATTAACCATTATTAAGGATGATAGGAGGGGCTGAAGGGCATGAATGGCAAATATAATTGCGGTTTTTCAATGCACATTTAATTGACAATGTAATCAAAGTGTTGATACCACAGCGAAGGTGTGTTTTTAAATGGAAAATAAATAAAGGGCTCAAAGAAACCAGTTTGGGTGTAGAGGATGGTCCATGTGGTTCAATTAGGCATTAATTATGAAAACGGGCAGTGGAATTAGTTGAGTTCTGAATTTAATAATTTAAAAATGTGCTAGTATCTAGTACCTTAGCAAGCATTGTTGGAATTTATTTAAAACATCGTATACTCTTACACAACGCCTTGTAAAATGGCCACTTCATATGGCACCTACTTGAACCCATTCATTCTGCTACCAAATTGAATTCTCGCAAATTCAATTCGAGCCAAGAGAACCAACAAATTTCTCAACAAAAAGCCCTGTATCGCACCGAATAACCCGAGAAGTGTCCACCGGCAAGAAAGGAGATGCCAGGAATAGTAAAGCCCTGAGTTTTATACGCTGACGTTTGATTATCGACACGGTTCTGGGATTGTTGCTTACCAGTAAAAAGTGCTGCCATGTGGTCCTGGCAAAACAACAAATGCCCAAGAAAAGGAAATCCAAAGATGCCAAACATTTCGCATTGTGCAGGCCAGACAAAAAGTGAAGGAAAATACAAAAAAAAAAATATATATATATATATATCTATACTATAGAAGGGAGTACAAAAATATGTTGAGATGCCGGGAACTTGGGATTGTGTAGACCGAGCTGGTGGCCGTTTTGCTTGACAGTCATTTCCAATAACTTCATTTTTCCGTCGTTGAGCAGAGATTGTGTTGCAGATTGCAATGCCACAAAAAGGCACAGAGGAAAATTCCCTATGCTGTCGCGATTATTTAATAATGTGTTTCAATATCGTATCATATATTTAAGCTACGCGATTCTGTTTTACAGGAATGAAAATGTCGTGCTCAACAGAAATCAGGAGGAAAAACAATAGTACTGCCTCTTAAAGTCATAAAAGTATCTTTAAAAAAATAACATAACTGTTTTTTGTATTGCTTTCCGGATTGATCTTTCCATTATATAAAAAAATTAATTTTCCGGCCGTGTACCGGCTGACTGTCATGTGAGTGCCACAGGAGCAGAAAAACAGCACAGATAACAAAAAGCATTGCATTGATAAGGCCGAAATCAGGTCACAAATGTGAATCGTATACGTAATATGAAAAGTATTTCGCTCCGTTCTTGTGTGCCTTGTGTTTGGGTTGTGGGTGGAAAATGCTCATTCTTTTGGAGCTTGTTTGTCTCTGTTTGTATCTGAAGCTTGCAGCTCAAACTGTCAAAAAAAGGGTTGGTCCTGACAGAGTTTTTGTATGGCAAAGGAACTTTGCTGGGACTTGGCCTTTTGGGCTGCCTGGAAAATGGGCTTCCAGCCGCTGCGGTGGCTGCTTTTGATTTTCCAATTAAATGTTGTGAAATTTCAAGGATGCTTTAAATACACTCCATATGGTTGGCACATGTATTAGGTCCTTTTAATTGGATTTCTGAAACATGCTTCACATGTTCCATTTATGGTTTTACATGTACTTGTTACACATTTTAAATGAACTACGATTTTCCATATATAAATATCTGGAATTTTGCTTAATGCTTTTAACGATGTAACCTTTACTGCAAAAACAACTGAAATACGTAAGGCTTAGTGAACTTTGTCATTCCGATTTCCATTTAAAAATGCCAGCCACTTTTCCATCTCCTGTCTGCAAAGTTTGCTAACAAATTGAATTGTTTTTTGTGCAAAGCTGAAAGCCCGCAGAAGTCATGACAAATGCATAAAAATGGCTCAAAGCGCAACGGGAACCGACCCAACAAATTCATATGAAAAAAAAAGCAGACAGCGGCTCATAATATTTGGAAATATCCTGACCTCCGATTTTCCGCCTTCTGTATAGTAAATTCATTTTTGGTTCATGTTTGCATATCTCACGCCAAAAATATTCTTCATTGACATGCATTTTGGCTTACACACAAAAGCTGCCCGGGATCCTGTTGTCGTTTTTCCACAACTCGAACACACTCCCCTCCCCCCACATGATTTCCGCCCCCTCAAAAACGAAACAATATTCTGACATTCAATTCGACATTTGTTTTCGGGGCCCGTGCAGTTGTTGCAATTCTAAGCGCAGACGCCACCGGATGTTGCATGCCAATTTCATCTGGAGTATGTATTTGTATTTGTTGTTTATCGTATGCGTCGGCGGTATGTTCGTTGGCCAAATGTGTACATGTGTGCGTGCGGCTGTTCTGAGGACCTTTCAGATAATTTATTTTGGCATCGGCGGCTGCTACTTGTATTTATGGGATTTGCGTGTGAAATTTTCGCTGGGCTTTCCTCTGCGGCTGCGAATTGGAAATTGGAAATGCTAAAAAAATACACGAAAGTTTTAAATAAATACTGTCACGCCCACTTGACAATTTTAAATTATATATACAGATTAAATAAAATATATTTAAGCACATAATTATTGAAAATGTATGTACTTTATATTGGTCTTCTTTTTAATTTAAATTCTATATATTCAGTTTGTGTAGTACTGTCACAAAGCTTAAAAACATTTTTTGAACAATGTGAGCATAAGAAAATGAAATTTTAAAATTTAAAGCAATACACTTCGATGTAGCATGTAGTCTGCTAAATTCGATTTTCATCGGCATTTTGCCTTTTTTAATGCCTTTCAGGGTTAAGCGATTTTCGTTTTACATTTTTTGGCAGTTTACAGAAAAATCTGACTGGATTACAAAACATTCGAGCGACGACGACCCTTAATCGCTGGGGATTGTAAAAGGTGTTGTTGGCGAAGTAAAGGGTGTAGACATTTATAAAGGTTGGATTGGCTTCGATCTGAAAATGGAAAATGTTGGAGTTAGGTGAGTTAAATTTATCAAGGTAATATTTTTGTTATTCAAACTAATTCGTTGAAAATCCAAGAAAACAACTGACGCTCTTCCCAATACATTTCAAGTCATTTACTTGTAAATATTTGAAGTTTTTCCCTCCCCCTTCAAGGATTTCCAAACGATGAACTTCTCACCTTTCTGTGACCCAACACGAATCCATCTCCCATCTGATTCCAAGGGAGGGATTTTCCCACATTTCTTTCCCTGTTGCACTGACTTTTCCTCCCACCACATTTCCCTATATCCGCATTTCTCATTCAATTGCAAATCACGCAACGTTGTAAACATTTGTAAAGCTGCTTTAAAAGGGTGGTGGCGAAACAAGAAGTAAAGAAATTACATGGGGAAAAGGAAAACCTTATATTTTTTTTGCGAAAGAAAGGAATTTTCTCTTTTGCCAGTTGGGTGATGAGACATCAATCACGAAGCTGCGCGTTTGTCATTCTCCCAAAAATACGCACTGTCAAATTCACTCAATGCCACGCCCCCTTAAAGTTTGTACATTTTCCGAAATTTCTTACACTTGTGTGCAAATCTTTTTTTTTTTGAAAATATATTTTTTTGCAACCATTCATTTACCTGCAACATTTTCTAATGACAACGACGCCGGCAACAACACGCAAATTTGTTGCTTGTTGCTCGCTTGCGACATAAAGATTGATTAGTTTTCTCGCCCTGCGAAAGTTTTTCCCACGAAGAAAAAGGAAAATGATGTTGGAGTTTGTGAGCATAACAATATTTTTTTCGCTATCGTTTACATAAATTTGTGTCAGTCCAAAAAGCTGTAATAGTCGAATAATTTCTTTTTAATATCGTTGAGAAATAGTTCCCGAAACGGAGAACTGCAAAATCGTTTCATCATCAAGTAATTGTTTCAGCTCAAGAGGGAAAGTTAATGACTTTCAAGTGTTACTTTGGCCGAATGAAACATTTGCTGTTTCGGTCTGTTAAATGTGTTACAAGTAATTTCAGTCTACTGTTGTTTGTGTGTTTGTGAGCATAACAATATTTTTTTCGCTATCGTTTACATAAATTTGTGTCAGTCCAAAAAGCTGTAATAGTCGAATAATTTCTTTTTAATATCGTTGAGAAATAGTTCCCGAAACGGAGAACTGCAAAATCGTTTCATCATCAAGTAATTGTTTCAGCTCAAGAGGGAAAGTTAATGACTTTCAAGTGTTACTTTGGCCGAATGAAACATTTGCTGTTTCGGTCTGTTAAATGTGTTACAAGTAATTTCAGTCTACTGTTGCACAGGATATTTAATAAACCGTCAGCAGTTTCCCGGTAGTAATGGCACTGCCATTTGTGCCGAAGTTATTAAGTTGTCCTCAAGTTGCCCATAAAGTAGGTCATCCTTTTCGGGTAAATATTTCTGAGTAATCTCAGTTACACTCACTTGTGGGCTTTTGTAATTACTTAGAGAAACACTTGAGATAACTCAAAAGACTGCACAGTTTTATCCTTTTAATAATTTTTAGACTGGTAAATCGAAAATGAAAAAAAAGACACGTTAAATCTGGTTTTTTAATTACGTTAAATTGCCAATGTCTATTTATATAAAGCGCTTTACATTTTATTCAAATTAATTCATGTTTTACAAAAGTGCAGTAATTAAAAAGCATTAAATTCGTGGTATTTACTTACCTAATTTGTATTAATATAATCATAAAGACCTGAACTTGATAACTACTTTGCAGCTATGGTAATTGAGCTTATAATTTTATGACAATTTCGTGTAAAATCGCTTTGGAAAATATTTTCATGAACTCTTCAATGAACCGAGTGTGCAAAACTAATTAAATTGCTCGACAGTACAAATCGGCCAAACTCTCCCTAAACCATTCATCTTTCGCCCAGCTTTTCCCGGCGTTTATTTAGTTTGCGAAAGTTGTTCCAAGCTGTGTTTGTGCGAATTAACAAAATTAATTAATAAATCGAATCTTATGCCCACACAAATTGAATCACATCGATTGCATTTACAAGTGCGCCATGTGCAGCTCTTGAGGGCAAAATGTTGGCAGGAAAAAAAATCGAAAGAAAAGTGGAACAATGTTTTACGCTCAAATGAGTTACGAGCTAACAATGAAAACACCCGGGGAGAAAGGAAAATATATGTTGATGGGGGAGCACTTCCTTCTTTTCCCTTTTCCTCAGTAAAATTAAAATTCGCGCAAAAACATTTTATGGTCAGTCATAAAAAAAATCAGTAGAAAGTAAGGGGAGCACAGGGAAATTGCAACTATGGAGCTGGCTAATTTGCTCATCGCCTCAGTGCCAAATCAAAGAAACATTTTTCTTTGGATTTCTGGCGTGTTTTTATTGCAACATTTCCAAAGAACACGACTCTGGGGGATTTCAGTGGGGCGGGCCTGAAAACGTGATGGGTCTTTCGCATACGAAATCAATTTCCTGCTGATGCTATAGCGCCCCTGCCATCGTTCTCAAATCGATTTGAGTTTGGTTAACCTAGCAAAGTTTTTGTTTCGGTGCCTCGGAAAAAAGGACGGCGAGTAAAAACTTTTTACGATTTGAAACAAACAAATTTTAACAGGATTATCGTAGGTGTGTCGGGAATAAAGCGCGAGGACACGGCCAACAATTGTCTGCGATAAAAAAGAGAGCACAGCGAAAAAACAGGCAGTAACCAGTAACCAAACTCACAACTGGACTACAAAAATCCTATGTCTAATGCCTGAAATAAATTTCAAATTTAAAATAAATTAAAAAAATATATATTTTTAATGTGATAAAAAATATATGTTTCATTGTTGTAAATGCTAACGGATAAGTTATTAAGTTGGACAAATAATATTTTTAAATGATTTGGTTATTACAGAGAACTTAAAAAATGAAAAACTTTATTTTTGGGATTTTACCAAACGCCTCTTTACATTTTCTAGGATTCATCTGGTACATATGTCCTGCCACCGAACATATAAAGGATAGCACAAAGAAAAAAAACTTTTCGGCGCTTCTGTTGTTTGCCTTCACTTCCTGTGTCCCTTTACACGCTCAAATAAATCAAAAATATATTTATATATGGTTTATCCATTGTTGTTGCCCAACTTGTTGTTGCGTTTGGGGTAACCACTTGTGCGGCTTATTTGTTACATAATCAAATCGAGAGTTCGTGAGAAAGAGGAGAGACCGCAAGCACAAATAATATTACGCATACGCCACGTTGCTTCTGCTGCTGTTGACCGAACTCATTTGTTTGGCTTTACCGAAAGGGTTTTTACTTTTGTTTGGATTTACTCGGCAGTTGTTGCCGCCCTAATTGTTGTTGTTGCTGTTGTTGTTTTTCGGCTATCTGTGTCAGGGCTGGTCAACAATTAGGCAGGCTCTACTGTCGGCCGATGGCTGATGGCTGGGAAAATATCAACATGAATACAAAACGAGCAAATTAGTAGCGTTTTCTTGGTCTGTCATCGTCGTCATCATCATTGTTTTCATTTGCCTTTTGGGGTTAGCTTGTACAACTTAATTTTCCGTTCACTGAGTACAGAAAAGGATAAAAAAAAACCAGCAGTAAAAGAAAAGAAAGCAAACCAGGACACACAAATACTAGCGATGGCGAGGATTTCCTTTAGAATACTTACTTATTCGGGTGGTTTTATTTTGGCGAAAGTCTAAGAAACTGGACTTGGCTTATAAATTTATATTTGTATTAAGAATATTTGTATGTGTCGAATTTTTTTGTGCTGCTTATTTATTATCGCCTTATACAAAAAACATTATTTATTTGTCTTAAAGAGTATTTACAGTTTCTGTTTCCTAAGTACAGTATTCTGACATCTGTTTAGATTGGTTAATGTTTTGTCCATCCTGAATTTGAATGCATTCTATTAAAACCGACCTACTTGTTGGATTAGAATGAAAGAAGGAAACAACTTATCACACATAAATAGAGTAGCTAGAAAACGACACAAAGTCCAAAGGAGCTCAAGGACAAGGGCTTTTGTGAAGTCATTCATAGAACTTAGTCAAACAGTCACTTTTTAAATATTCCAATCAAAGAGTTTTCTGTTTAGAAAGTTTAAGCCTTATCGCATCGAATGTTTTATGGTCCATAAACAGTTTAATCAAGTCAGGGCCACATGGCCTTTTGTTGGCCATTTATGAATGTCCAGGCCAGATTCTGTTTTGCAGTTTGCCGTTATGGCTCATGAATATTAAAATATATCTCTGACCCCATGTACTTTTAAGCAGACAGACATAGACTACATTTTGTGTGCATTTCAAGCGTTTGGCAGCAGGGAAATAAACTAGTATTTCAGAATGCAATTAAAATGTTCGCCCCGTTTTTCGGAGGAGCCAATGAACTTCGCACTTTTTAGGCCAGAAACAAAACCAAAACCCACTCTCAAGGATGAGGGATGTTGTTTTTCGCCTGTTCTTGATTTATGTGAGTTTTCCCTTGTTTGTGGAAAATTAAGTTATACGTATACACAAACAGAAATATGCAGCGTAAAAATTCCTTAAGCACATAAAATTGACGGGACTAAAGGGGATTCGAGTGGTAAACGATGGGTGGTGGTAACTGCAGCTTGCACGTCTTACAAACGGAAAATTATGAAAAGCCGCTTTTTGGCGAGGGGCTGGCGGAGTTCTGCTTGGCTGTTTCTGAAAAATGACGAAGCACAGACAGTGACTGCAAAAAGTATATATACACCAGCCAGCGTTTTCTTCATGAATATCGGATGGTCAGTGGGTGATGATGGCTGGATCGGGGATGGGGGCAGGGCCAAAGGGCTAAAGGACAGTTGTGGAAGGCTTAAGTTCCCGCGCCAACTGAAATGAGCCGTGGTAGAGGGAAAAGTAATGCAAAAGATACACCTTAAAATAATTTAGGCACATACCAATATTATTATGAAAATACTTAAAAATATATCCAGTTATTGAGAAAATATACAAGCAAACAAATTTATATGGAAACGATTGGTTTATTTTTAGTTTAAGTAGTTTCTAATCACTTAATATTAACAATAATCATGTCTATTAATTTTAGGTCATGAAAATAATTCAGGTTTCAAACTTGTAATACACTTTTAATGATTCTTTTCCACCCCTGATTATTTTGCGCAGTGCATTATTCAACGATCCAAGTCCGCCAGCTGATGGCAAGGAAATGAGAGGTAGTCTCCTCCCGTCGGAGTCTGGAGGCCATGCGGTCGGCATAATAAATAATGACCGGCATTCCTTTGTTGTAATTGAAAATGTTGGTCATTCCTAGATGGCGCAGCTATGGAGATGGAGCCGTAGTCCGTGGATCTGAGCCCAGGAGCTCAGCGCGAGCCTTAAAGCAAAAATGATTGCCATACTTTGGTGCAGC
The DNA here is from genome assembly GCF_000001215.4 of Drosophila melanogaster. Lineage (NCBI taxonomy): Eukaryota > Metazoa > Arthropoda > Insecta > Diptera > Drosophilidae > Drosophila > Drosophila melanogaster. The sequence continues at coordinate 18,420,096 of NT_033779.5, read as the reverse complement.
TTGGTCCTGGGCAATGCAGTCACTGATGGCAGGGGGCTGTTTGATGGTGGGGTGTTTGATAAGGACGAGCCCGTGGATGGAGGGAGTCCTTCACGTACTTTTTGAAAATTCAAAACAGGCACCAGCCGTGTTGGCATTAGCCGGGCAACTGAAGCGACTGGGCTGCCGCTGCCAATGACGCTGATTGGTGGCTTAAATGGTTGCGGGGAAAATAAAACGGGAAACGCTGGATTCACTTGGGAAAAAGGTTATCTTAAATCTTACAACAAACGCTGAAATATATATAATATATAAATTAATGATTTCTTTTACTATTTTTCCAAGAATTATTGGATTAACATTGTTCAACTGTTAGCTTATATTGTTTGGAATAAAAATTTAGAAGAACTTAATAATTTTCACATCGAATAATACTGGAATTTCTTTTTTGTTCCTAGTTAGTCCCATTTATTTTCCTACGTGTACAATGACCAGGGGGCGTGTCATGGCCGGACTTGCCTTAGGATCATGCATAATTATGCACGCTGTCGTCGAGCATTAAAAATGAGCCTGTCCAGGCAACACTTGCTTGGAGCCTGAAATTGATATTGGTTTTGTTGTCTGGTGGGGGACGAAGTTCCGGATTACCAACTTTTGACAGGTCGCTGGAATAGATGGGTGAATGGAAATGAAGAGAGGAAGAAATTTCGCTTCGGGTTCTCTACATTGCACTGATAGATTGCACAGCTTCAAAGTGCTGCCTGTTTATGGACTTCCATTGCAGTGTGTTTGACTTGGCTTTGGGTAAATGTAGCATTTTTCCCCATCCGGGGTTAGTTTTCGAGATCTGTAGTACAGATTCTGTAGATGCGGATAAAGAGACTGTTATGGTCGAGTCGATGTTGATCACGAAAAGGGATATATATTTCACGGATATATAGTTATGCAAATAATTCCAATTGAATGTGATATATTGCTTAAATTATTGAGCAAAAGGCCATAACAAATTGCAATTAAATTTTGGAATTCTGCTAAAATCTACGATTTCGTTTATTATTTGTGCTAATTTGGTTGTCATTTCAACAGTTTCCCTAAGATATTACAAAATCATTCGTTTAAATGTCATTTAAGAGGAATTTCTTTCGTTGACTTGCACCTGTCAGTGGCAAATGTTACACGAGATGATTGATCGCAATTTGTTACCCACAGACGCGTTGATATTTGCCCAGCATCGAGGGTCCTCCTTTGTCCACTCCAGACTCTCGCCTCAATGGGCAAATAAATCTTAGACATTCTTTGCATAGCTTCTTGAAAATCAAATAAACCTTTGGCTAATTGTGTTTGTAATCAACTAAATGACAGACATTTGGCTTTTACGAGGCGAAGTGAGCCTGAGATCCAGACTCCAGAGCAAATACCGATTCGCAGGTATATAACCGTCTTCTCGGCTGATGGCTGCCACGCCCCCAGCTTCACCTTCAACCTCTCACACTGACCCTCCTCCCATCAAAGTGTGTAATTAATGATGCTGAGAGGAAAAAATAGAAGAAAAGGACAATTTACATCCCACAGCAAAGTCAACAAAACAAAGGGGAATTTTTTTGGTTTTCCTATTTACCACCCACTTCCTCCCAATTTTCCTTGGTCGCTTTGTCATCATTTCATTACCGTGCAGAAAGTTGTCGCTGTCCCCTGCCCTACCCACTTTTTTCTGATAATTTGTCTTCCAGGTGCGCCTTGAAATTTGTCAACAATTTGGCTAGCGAAACTTGTGATTCTTTTTACTTTTGACCATCTTCAACATCCCCAACAAAGTGGCGTCTATTAGTGATAAAAATAGTCAGTGGAGCCCTAAGGGGGGAAAGTAGAACTCTGCCGGACAAATGAGCCAGAGCCACCAGATGTCTGGTGACTCAGCAGCTGCTCTAATGGGGAAAACAACCGACAAGAGGAAAAAGCTTTAAGAAATATCTTGACTTTTATGATCATCAATAGCAGCATTAAGATTATTCAGCATTGGTTTATGGTTAACATGCACAAATTACGACCTACCTCAATATTGTGTTTTCTTTTGAAACTTTTAATCTTCAACTTATATGTATGCCTTCAAAAACTGAAAGTTTTTTCTTTTTTATTAAATATTTAAAAATATTGTTCTTATGTTGTATGGCCAGTTAAGGATTTTGCTCCAATAAACTAAGTTTGAAAATGCGACCCAGAGGGATGGAATTAATGAGGGAGAAATTAATACTTTTCAACTTGATGCGGTTTAAAGATACCTTCATTGTTATTTCTTTAACAAGAAAGAACAGTTTTGCACATAGTAAGGAAAAATTAGATTAATTAATTACTCGTATAATTGAAATATTTATTTTTTTTTATTTTTAAATTATTAATTATTAGTTTTCTGGCAAGAACATTTGTATAACATAGGCAATGTAGATTTGAAAATATACAGTAATTAATTTGCACAATTTGATAACCACAATTTGCATGTGTCATTACACCGACTTGCGCTGCTTATTTTCATAAAGTGGAATTTTTTGTTTAGCCACCAAACATGTTGTTTTATTGTGGCCTATTGAATTGGCAAATTGGTTTTTTGCGTCCTACTATTTATGTTAAGTCGATTTAATTAAATGCACATTTAAAACTGTGTATATAACTGACCAACGATTGGTTTTTGGCTTAGCTGTTATGTGTGTGTTTAATGCAGCGCGAAATTTGTTACGTGTTTTTAAATAATGAACTGGATAATTTAGATTCACGATCTGCATTATTTCCTTTTTTTAAGTTAAAGAGCAGTGAATTATTTAATCGTTTAAAAGAAACGATAAAGTAAATCGTTTCCATTATCAGCACTTATAATTGCTTTATTAATTTATTTAGCTTTCATTAAGACAATCGATTTTCTCGTCAGCAGCCACAAGGACTTGTTGAATCTGCATCCCTGATTCATCAACTTTTTCCTCTTTTTGGGCGACAGAAAAAATTGTGTCAATTTCCTGTCTGGGAGATAAACATATTTGGGGAAATGCTCTGCCCATCCACTGCTCACAATTCGCCTAATTGAAGTCTTTTCACGCAACCCACACACACGTACGAAATTGGAGAGTTGGGCGGAAAAATGGGAAAATAAGGAGGGGGGAGGGGGGGTATTCTTCATCATTATCTGCAATGAGGAAAGCAGGCGACTGAGGCAAAAAAGTAATATTTGCAGCTGATGTAGATAAATGCGTAGACTTCGTGTTTCAATTAAAGTGATTGAAGTGAGCCAACGTGTGTGTCTGTCTCCCTCTCTGTCGCACACTTTCTGGCCCTCTCTTTCTTTTCCTCCTTCTTCACCTGTCTGTATCTTTCATCTGCCCCTCAAAATGCTTTAGCTGACAAAAAGTTGGTCCGCCATTTCAATGCCATTTAAACTTTACCCAGCAGCTGCTGCTTTTTCAGCTTCCTAGCTGATGCAAATTAATAAGCCAAGTTCTTTAGCCAGATCAATCTAAATTTGCCTGTGTAGTGCCATGCAAAACTTGTGTCAAGCTAAGCGAACTCAGGCATAACAATCCATCAATGGTCTAAAACTAAATCGTAATTTCTTATCTATGAAGTTTTCGACTAGGACATCTGAGTGAGTGTGTGTGTGTGTGTGCGTGTGTGTAAGGGAAAGTTTTTCCTCTATTGAGTTGGCTCTGCCTTATCGCAATTGTTAAGGGGAACATTTGTGCTTTCGGAAAGTTTGCTTTGTGTCTCGTTGATTGTCATTGGGGTCAATGCGGGTTTGGCTAATGGAACACCTTGAAAAACTTGTATACTAATTTTAGGTCTCTTGAAATGGTGCGGGATTGTAATGAAATCTATCGGCGAAGCACCACTTTGTTTGAAAACTAGAAATAGATGGATGATATCAGCTTAAGATACACATACTGTTTACGTAATTATGCTTTAAGCTGTTCAGTTTTTCTCAAGTCTTGTGGCCATAATGTATATTAAAGTAAAGTTTTTTCCAGTGAAATATTTTGCGGAATAGCTGCAATTCCGCTCCATCTCCATCCTACCTCCTTCGCTCATTTGCGCCGAGCGACTCCTGTGAAAGTCATTTTTATCTGGCATTGCAAACATTTGCATGCGAAATGCATCTAAAATTTTCCACCTACCTGCCGCACGCCGCGCACTCCATCTTCAGCGGGCATCCAGCTTTCAAACCTTGTGCCCGGGATCGGGTCTTGGTTCTTGGCTCTTTGGGTCTTGGAGCGTTGTCTGCTCCATTGCAGTCGTCGTCGTTGTCATTATTACCCTGCTGCTGTCATCATGCATCAAGTGTCGTTGTCACTCTCTGTCTCGCTCTCGCTGTGCCGGCCATCTCACTCACTCCCTGCCGCCCGCCTGCCGGTTATAAATGAGCCAACGCTTTTCCTCTCGTATTTTCTGTTCTCAGTTTTCAGTTTCCACAGAATTTGTGTTTTCCTTTTTATTTTTATTTATTTTATATTTCTCACAGCAACATCGCGCTTGAAAAACTTTGCACATAATAATAAAATGGCTGTTGGCTGTTTTAGAGTCACTCGCGCCTTGGCTTATGCAACACAAAGTGTAACACAGCAATCTGCATGTGTGATTGTGTTGGTGTCTACAGGCGAACTTCTATAGCCTCGAGGACAGATATTTTTCAACAATTGTAATCACTTTAAGTGAACAATCTTTGCTTTTTTGTCCATAAAAATATACTATTTGCATTTAACAATCAAGTTTTCCCAAAAATAATCAAGAAGCCGCCCAAAACTTTGCAGACCTTCAACCGATGAACTCAATAGACTAAGATGCTTGTCTAGGATAAACGAACCCATGATATTCGACCCGTAGAGGCTTGACTGTACCTGAGACTTGGTCGCAGCTGTTGTTGCTCTGATAAGCAAGCCGCGTGTTGAGGTCGCTGCTGTTACTTTTGCTGTTTCGCTCCCGTTTTGTTGCCACTTCAATGTTGTTGTCGCCTGTCAGTGTTTTAGGGCTTTAAAACTGTTTTTGGCCAAAAACGTCGGAGGACGGCAGCAGTGGCAGGTAAAGTACGTGAGTTGTGTTTGTAAAAAGCAGCGCCAAAGCTGATGAAATGTTAGGCAAATGGATTATAAATTCAGGCGAAAGAGATTGCCCTGTATCTCAACATTTTTTTTGTGTCCCACGGACAAAATTATTTTCCTTGGAATTTTCTGTAAAATACAAGTTGAAAAGCTGGGCGAGACTTGACACTTGCTTATCAGTTTAGGCATTTCGGTCGTCATATTATTATATTTATCCAACACTTACTCATACTTCGATAATTTAGCTTTGGCGTAGACTTCTCTGCTTTTTTTAAGCACAAAGTTAAATTCTGCTAAGCGCGTGAGGAAATGTCATGTATCGTGAAATGTTTGCTACTGGAATACAAATGTCTTTAGCTTTAATCTAGTCTCCTGTGTCTGATGCATCCCAAAGATGCAGCAATCTCATTGTGTTGCGATGCAATTTCAATGCAAAGCAAACATGCAAACAGGCAACTGGCTGAAATATCTCAAAGCAACCAACTGAAATCTCAAACTGCATCTAAGCATCTCAGCTGGCAAAAGTGGAAGGATACTGTTTTGCCTCGGCCCCTGCAAAGTTAAATTGTGCACAGCGTTTTAATTTCTCTAGCTGACGGCCAGCTAAACAATTTGCACAGCACTCAAAGGCTGATCCCGATGTCTGTTAATACCTCTTTTTCAACCTCCCCGTTTTTTGCGGATCCACCTACTCGTTTGCCTGGCATTTGCTAGAGGCCTCTGCTTTTCACACAAACATTTGCTTTGTGTCACATTCTTTCCCCTTCCCCGCCATTTGTACCACTCGTTTCCATCGCCATCGCCTCTCACCTGCTGAAAAATTGCTGGCAACAATTTTTGTGTTCAAATAGTTTGCCTCGGGGCAATTGCTTGTTGGCTAGCCCATGAAACCGCCCAAGCACCACCCACCTAACCATCTAACCAGCAACCACCACCCACTTATCCATCTATAGATGGATACTTCATTCGCCAACCTCTTTTCTGTCTGCTGCTGCTGCTTGGCACATTTACCTTTTAAAATTGAAAATAAATTAGAATCTGGCTACGTATTTCGCACCGATTTGTGTTGTTAAGTGATAACAGCTAGCACACACAGATGGATGTGTGTTCGAGTGTGTGCGTCTGTCTACATGTGCCACGCAGCGTGAGGTGAAAGGAGAAAGCGGTGGGGCAATGGTGAAAGCTGCCTGCGGGACAGCAACATGTGTTTTGTCGCATTTCTATTTATGACGTGCGACGGATGCACAGCGCCGAAATTAGGTATCTTCTTAAAAAGTTATTAATGCATTATTTTAGCTGTATTAAGTGGTAGATAAATATGCGAAAATGCAATCATCAATGAGAACTTTTGTATTTCAAAAAATGATGAATCGTTTTTTAAACAATCTAAAAAAATATTTAGTTATTTTGAAAAATGTTGGTAAGACTGAAAAATTGAGGAATGTCTTGCAGTGCAGAACAGTAGAGCAAAATGGGTTTGCAGGTGTGAGAAGCTCTTCGCTCATTGAGTTCTGGACTCTGAACACAATTTTTGCATGTGAAAAGAAAATGGGCTATGAAAAGCAGGCAGGAAAAACATTGGTGATGAAGTTGCTGAGGAATTCTAAAAGCGTGCGACCGAACTGCGAGTTGAAGCGAGGGGGCAAAATATGAAATGTTCATTACAGTTGACAAATATTTGCCCTGGCTGTTTGTTGGTTTTTGATTTTTCTGCATTTTATGCCCAGATCGCATTCTATTTTTCCTCTCCCATTGCCCGGGGGCACTATGTACTAGAGGTTGACTTGCACCCAAAATCCCTCCCGGCTTTGATGCACTCCCGTTCCAAATGGAGGGGATACTTTCAGTAGGGTTTTTTGATCTCTTGCATGTTTGATTAAACGCATTTGTTGCCTTTCGACGCGCGTTTGTTTGTCGCTTGTTTATGGATGGGGCGGAAAAGCCGTGCTTTATTTTAATTGAAAGTGTTGAATGGGTCGTGTTCTAGTTGCCAGCTAGTTGCTATCTAGTAAATATCCAATATTTACTTAGCTTAGGTGTAAGAATCACGCGCTCCAGCTAGCTTTGCGCTAAATTATTTTTGGGAACTCGCAAATTGTCCCACGAACCAGAAAAATGTTATGTCGAAATGACTTTGTGCAATCTAGCAGTGTACACTTCTCTATTCGTATTGATAACAAAATATTATTCTGAGCTTGAGATACATGTTTCCGAATTAATTGTCCTACAGTCTTTAGGTTTTTTTTTTTTTTTTTTTTTTTTTTAATTTTTATTATTTATTGAATCTTCCCTTTGTGTTAAGAGACTAACAATAAGTGTTCAAATCTTAATCTAACTTAATTAACTTTCACTTAGTGATAGTTTTTTTTTTTCATTAATGCCCTAATAAGTTTATTGCTGGGCTGGGAGGTCGTTGCGGTGCAGCCGGCTTTGACTGCATACTCGGATTAGTTTTCTTGCGAGGGGATTTGTATGGGTGGTCAGCTTTTCGTTATACTTCGTTTTTTTCTCAGCTATTACTTCGATTACTAATTTGATTTTTAGGTCTCTGTGTATGTTTTCGTTCCGAAGGTACCACGGCGCTCCAGTGATAATTCTCAGAATTCTTGACTGTGCTCGCTGAATAATGTCTATGTTACTTCTGGATGCGTTGCCCCACAGCTCGGAGCCATAAGTCCAGATAGGTTTTAAGACGGAGTTGTATAGAAGAGCTTTGAACTCCAGACTAAGTGGAGAGCGAGCATTTATGAGCCAGTGGAGGTTCCTTGCTTTAAGTTTAAGATGTTTCGATTTGGCTTCTATATGTTTGCGCCAAGTGAGCCGCCTGTCCAGATGAACTCCCAGATATGTTACCTCGTCGGCTTGTGGAATGCATATGTTATTCAAGACCAGTGGTGGGCATGTTTGTTTGTTTAAGGTAAAGGTAACCTGCTTGCATTTTTGAACATTTATTGAAATTCTCCAGTCGGCAAGCCATCGTTCTACAGATGTTAAGTGTCGGGTTAGGAGTGCCGTGGCTTTTATTGGGCATTTCGAGCGACTGAGTATCGCGGTATCATCAGCGAACGTGGAGGTTGTTAGATTGTAGTCTATGGGGAAATCCGCCGTATACAGGGTGTATAAGATTGGACCCAGTACACTGCCTTGCGGCACTCCAGCTTCGATTGCGCAATCGCGTGAAGTGCTTGTATCGCATCTTATTGCAAACACTCTGTTATATAGGTATGACTTCAGTAGCTTATGTGTGTTTTGGGGCAACAGCTTGATTATTTTAAACAAAAGTCCATCGAGCCACACTCTGTCAAATGCCTGCGCGACGTCTAGAAAAATGGCTGTGCAGTATTCTCGATGTTCAAAAGCAGTACGAATTTCTGACGTGATTCGGTTGACCTGTTCGATGGTTCCATGTTTTTCTCTAAAGCCAAATTGATGTGTTGGAAGTGTGTTGTTTATTCTAAGATGAGGGCTAATCCGAAGGAGTAGCATTTTTTCAAACAGCTTTGAAAGACATGTTAGTAAGCTTATCGGTCTATATGATGATGGCTGCGTTTTATCTTTTCCTGGCTTTGGAATCATTACTATGGTCGACTTTTTCCATTTTTGAGGGAAGTATCCAAGCTTGGCGATTGCGTTGAACAACAGGCAGATGTGAAGAATAGCACACTTTGGGAGTTCAATGAGCATTCTTGGAGTTATTAGGTCGTAGCCAGGCGATTTTCTTGGGTTCAGTTGCTCTTTGATAACCTTTGCTAGTTCACATGGTCGGAATTCAAAGGGTTCTTGAGGATCTAGATTGGCTGCTATTAAAGGAGGGAGAATAAATGTGTTGGTAGAGGGATTTGGTCGGAATACATTTTGTAAATGGTCAGCGAAAGCACTGGCTCTTTCTTCATCACTTCGAAACCAGGTGCCAGAGGGACTTCGTAGTGGCATAATTGGCGCTATTGGAGTCTTTAGGTTTCTGTGAGCTCTCCAAAGAGGGTACTTAGTGCTGGTGGGAGAGAGTTGCTCGATATATGAACGTTGGCTGTTTTTTTCCTCTTGTTTGAGAGCATTGGTAAGCCTGCGTGTGGCTATCTTAAGCATGTGCTTAGTAATTGGTGATCTATTAGACTGCCAATCCCTTCGTAGGCGTCGTTTATCTAATACCAGCCGCTCGATTTCGCGATTAGTTTTGATGTAGTTTGGTTTTGCATACGTCACTGGCGGGGTTGAAGCCTTTGCAGCCGAAACTAAAATGTTTTCAAGAGTTTCCGTTGACTTGTCTATATCCTCCTTTGTAGATAATGCCGTCGTTAGTTCTATGTGTGAACAGACATACTTTTGATACCTTGGCCAGTTTGTTCTAAAATTTGTGAGTCTATACGGTGGGTCGACGATGTGGGGGCGAGTTAGCATATTTAGAAAAACAGGTGAGTGATCTGATGATAAATCTGCTAGTGCTTCGGCGGTGACCATGTTGCGGGGGACATGTTTAGTAATTGCAAAATCGATCAGGTCTGGGATTTTTCTTGGGTCTGCTGGCCAGTATGTAGGCTTACCCGGGGATACATAGTCTAGCTTGTTTTCTGGCTTCGTAAGCGCATTGTACAATTGCTTACCCTTTGGCGACACAAGTCGAGATCCCCAATGGGTGTGCTTGGCGTTATAGTCACCCGCTGCGATGAACCTGTCACCTAGTGTGTTAAAGAATTCCATGAATTGATCCTCAGAGATTGGAAAGCGCGGTGGGCAGTAGACTGCGGCTAGAGTCGTTGAACCATTGTTGAGTTGTAAGGCTATGGACGTAGATTGTAAGTAGTTTTTGTCAAAATTGTTTAAGTGGTGGTGTTTTATGCGATTTCTGATGAGTATTCCAGTGCCTCCATGAGCTTTACCATCTGGATGATTTGTACCATAGAACAAGTATCCTGGTATATGAAAATTGTTTTTATTTGTGAGGTGCGTTTCTGATAGTAGCATTACGTCGATGTTTTTTTCGTAAATGAACTGTGTGAGCTCTTGTGTATGCCGTGAAACGCCATTTGCGTTCCACAGAGATATCCGTAGGGAAGCCATTATGGGGATTTTGAAGATACAAGAAGTTGAATCAGGATATTTTGGTTTTTCATGAGCTCTTGCAAAGTATTTTGCATGAACGTCATGAAGTCTTTCATGCTTTGCTGTAGGGATAGCATCATAGCTTCGATGCCACTTTGTTGTGTTTGTTGGATGTTTGTCGGTGTATGTTCGGAATGAGCAGTTCTTGTCGGTGGGGCGGGCACTTCTAGTCCGGATTTTAGGGCGCTAGCGAAAGAAATTGTTGGAGTAGTGCTTGGGACAGTTAGGGGTGGTTGAAAAATCGGTTGCGGAGAGTAGAAATTGACTTTGTTGTATGTATGTGCTGTGGCAATACGTTTGTTTAGGCGGCTCTTCAATTCTTTGTACACCACACAGCCTCTGTAGTTTGCAGTATGTTTTTCCCCGCAGTTACTGCATTTCTTCACAGACTTATCGTCCTTGTTTTTGGGGCAGTTTGCGGTAGTATGAGGTTCGCTACAGACAACACATACGGACTTAAGGGTGCAGTATGCCTTGGTGTGGCCGTATTCTTGGCAATTAGTACATTGAACTGGATTGATACGTTTGTGCGGCTCCTCCACGGTGATCCTCCGATGTAGCAAGTACTGTAAATTGTATATTGGGTGCACTTCGTTTTTCTTTAGTGCCTGGAGCTCTGGTTCGAGTTCTATTTTGAATAGTGGCTGCGGAACTTTGTCTTTGTTTAAAATATTAATAGCTGTCTTTGCAGAAAAGTTTTTGGCCTTCAGAGCCTCAATTATCTCAGCTGGTGTCACTGTTGCTTCAATGCCCTTAAGTACTACCTGTAGCCCTTTGCAACTTTTTAATTGGTATGTGTAGTAGTTTTTACCAGCATCATTTAGGTATTTAGTCACTATACGGTGGTCTGCTTCTGTTTGGATCTGTAGTTTTATTTCATGAATATTTCCTTTTTTAAGTGGGATAATGTGGAACTTGCTGTCACCAATCAAAGCAACGAGTTTATTTACAAGTGCATTTGTACTTTGTTCTCGTATGAAAATTGGTGGAGGCCTGGTCTTTTTTGATTCCCCTACCGTTTTTTCGTTGGGTTGTTCGGTCGCAGAATCAGCCAAGATAGCATATCGGTTTGAATTATTTACTGCAGAGTTTTCATTGCCGTTGTTGGTTCGATTGATTTTGGGTTGATTACCTGCCTTATTGTTTTGAGGGCTGAGCTTTCTCTTGATTTGGATGTAGCGATCCATGCCAGTCTGCACAGTCGAAATCGACTTCTGCTTTTGTTTTGATTCTTCTTTACGTGCATTATTGTTGTTGCAAACGGTCAGTGCTGCTGAATTATTTACAGCTGGCACAGCGATAATTAGTTGGGCCGCTGACGAAGTTGATGTTGTGGCAGTTGCCAGTGAGGTCACTGCACTCGTTATTGCAGTGTTACAGTTACCCGGGACGGTCGTTTGGCGCTGCGAGAGGAGCGGGGTAGGAGAGGCGGTCTCTTCGCTCCACGACTTGTGAGCCGAAGCAGGCAGAGAGGGAGAGCAAGAACGCGGTCTGTCGTTCGCTGAGGGCAAAAGTTTCGAGTTAGTTGAAGGTGAGGGTGCTCGATCACCGATTTGCGGTGAGACGAAAGAAAAGTATGCATTGTTGCGTTGTAAAGAGAGCCGGCGCTCGTCTTGTTCACATTGTCGCTGAGAACGTATGTCGTTTTGATTCATTGTTCTAAGTCCACATATAACAATTACCAGAACAATATGGAATAATTATTTATTTTAGTAAATAATTACTATAGTCAATAATTGTTAGTTGTGCAAACTGCACTTTACACTTTGTGTTTAACTTTCACTATACTGTTGTAGTTTTTAGAACTTGCTATTCGTAGCTTGAAAGAAACACGTCTCCACCCGAAGACTGTGGAATGCCGTCTTTAGGTTAAAAGATTTTCCTTTCGCCAAATTGAGTTGCTTCAACTCCAATTAACCCATAAAACTTTTGCGAGTGTCAAACTTGACGTTTTTGAACTGCCAGCATAAATCCAAAAAATAACGGCAAACTGTTGAACCCAAAACTATTAAATCCAGCCATCCAGAAACGCCTCTTAAACTCCACTGGAAAATGACTCCAGCATGGGAGTTGGGAAAAACTTTGGTGTTTATTTTCGTGCCGTCAAATTGCCGGGACAGCTTTAACCCATGGTGGCGATTGTATATTGTGGAAAATGTACAAGTAATTTTTAATAGACTTGCAACGCTTGGACGCATAATATGGCCAACTTTACGGAGCACACAAGAGGTACGAGCCTGAACTTTTTAATACAACTTCAAAGTTGCATTTGCATGACTTAGGCAAAAGTTTTGTTAGACCCCCAACAACCCCTTAACCCCCTGCTGCCCCGCGGCGTTGACGATCTCTGGCAGTTGTTCGACTCGGGCAAATAAACAATTTTTCAATGAAGAAATTCTCTCTCTCGGCCAAAAATGCAAAAATCTTTATAAATATTCAAATTCTTTGCATCAGGAGTCAACTCGAACTTCCTTTTTATGAACTTCTTGTATACGTTCACAATGGTGATTAGAAAAATATGCACACATTCGCATCGCTGTGATCCAAACCCACAAAAAATGTTTGTTGAACCAAATAGATTTCACAATTCAACACCTTGCGAGTTTGATTTTTCGCTAAAATATGAATTAGGAAAGCAAATGGTACTATTGTGTTGCCCACAACTGTTCATATGCATTTCACAGGACTTGCGATGTTTATTTTAATTCTCGCTCTCTTTCTTCGGTCCGCTTGAAGTAAGAATTATTATATAAAAATAGTCAACGGAGGGAAAGGAGTGAACTTCTGGCAAAAGTTTTTCTTGGCAATTGAAAAGCCAACTTCAATGGCACTCCCCTACGATTTTGTATGTGTGTGTGTGTGTGTGTGTTATTTTTGTGTTAGCTGCAAGTGCTGTGCAAATATCTTTTTGTGTCACGTCTGGAAACCAGTCAAGAGGTTGAGGTCAATACGAATTCAAAAGGGCTGACAGGTGCAACAAAACCAGATGGAATTCCAGGTGGAAATTCCGTCATAGCCTCTGCTGTCAATAATGTTGCAAAATAATTTCCGAAATTCGTTTTATTTGTTTGGTTAAATGTGAGATTAACTTCGTATTTACCTTTGGTGTAATTTTATTTGGCACTTAAGCTCATTGGCGTCTTCTATGAAGTATTAAATACAATGGGAACTACTTATAAAATCTTCCATTAAATTTGCAGAATTGTTTAAGCCCTACCTGTCTGAAATCCTCGCCTCTTCTCGCTATGGAGGCTTTCAGAGAAATCTGAACCACCATTATCAGCACCACCACACCGCAGCAGCACTTACAACATGTGGCCATGTGAAGTAAATTGGTGGGGCAACCACCTGTCGCGAGCGGAACCCCAATAAATAAGTCGCAGACAGTGGGCGAGAGTGAATGAAGGAAGACTGGGGCTCAAAGCTGGAACATTTTAATAACTTTTTGACGGCCTCTTCTAACGCACACACGCGCGCACACTCGCACAGCAGCCCTATTAAGTGCCACGCCCCTCGCCCACACAAGTAGGCGCGTTTCGTGTTATTGAAGTCGTAAATAAAAAGGTTGCCGCCCGGGCGAGCTCAAATGTATGCTACATTAAATTGCGGTTGGCGTGTAAATAAGATTTCGTGTTAAGTTGCACGAAAGACGTCGCTCCAATTTAATTAAAAATCGTGTGAAGTCGCAGACGTGATGTGTGGGTTATAAATATACATAAATGCTAAATATATCCTGCAAATCATTGAATTTATCTCACTGCAGAATTGTTGGCATTTAGTTTCGTGGACTTTGACTTTGAAATGAATGGTAAATGCGGTAAATTCGTTAGTTAGTGCGAAACTTAAATTAAACTAAATGTATGCCTATTACGAACAAGCCTGGATTGTAAAATTAGATTTATAAAACATTTAGAAGAACTTAAACCAAATAAAGCCAACTTTTCTCGCTTTCAACCTGCCTTATTGATTTCATTTGCTTGGTCAATCCCTTTAAGTTATTTATTTAATTTAGAGCCAGGCTAGTAGATTGCTTGACTTTCTGTGAGCCAGTTTCTGTGACTGCAGTAAACCGTTTTTCGAAATTAATTTATAGGGTCCTGGGTGCAAGGACACTTTGCGACTACGAGCTGCACAATTGGCTTAAATTGTTCATGAAATGCAATGAAATGAAGTAAGAAAAAGTCATTTTAATATTGCGGCATTGCGGCGCGGCAAAGAGAGCGCAAAACGGGTCAAGGATGCGCCGCTAAAGGACATCGCCGGTTGACAAGGCTCGGCTTTGGTTTCCCACCCATTTATATCCCCACCTACCCACCATCCACTACCAAACCCCTAGCTGTGTGGCCTGTGCGGATTTGCAATTAATGTTGCCTTCAACTTTGGCCCACGCCCCATCGACCCCGTGGGCCTCCGTTTCGCAGTTGCCACGCCCACATTGTAAATTTGCTTAAATGAAAGTGCGAGCGCGAATTTAATTAGAATCTGCTGCTTGGGTTTTGGCCAGGCTATCTTCTGGATCTGTTTCACTTGCCGTGGTCCGTTGAGACCTCATTTTCCGCTCTTTTTTTCAATTACTTGAATTTTCCACTTTGATCGGCAACGCGTGATGCTAATTGATGTTGTTGTTGCCGCCGCTGCAAGTGAAGTTAATGTGAACTTAACCAAATTAGTTGAATCAACTAAATGGAGGAAGCGGTTTACGCTTAGTGCTTTTGCTTTTCGTTTTTAACAAGCCGCTGCAATTTGAAATTTCCAAGGAAATGACGCGATTTATAAATGCTAGTGACGCGACAACTTGGCAACAAAACGAATTGTTTAAATAGCAATATAGATAATTTAATACGCAAATTAACGATTATTTGGTAAAATGCAATTTATATAGATTTGCATGCTATTTATTCAAACGATGTTTTCCAAAAGTGATTTACTCATTCTATCCTTAAATGTTTCCCATTCAACCATCTGAAAATCACTCAACTTGATTGATTTAAGGGTTAAATGTAATCGTTTCCTGTTTTTGATAAACTTTTTGCGATATTCTATGATTTGCTTTTTCTGAGGCCAATGTAAAAATATTTCACCAACCGCGGAAAACAGAGCATTTCATTTTTTCAATTTTTTTTCTCCTCCTGGTCGACAATTGAATAATATATGCTATAATAATAAAAACTAACACCAGCAGAATGCTGAGCGACAACCGAAGGCGGAAAACAGCAAAGGACGAATAACATGAAGCATAAATAAAATTGGAAACGCTGGCAAAAAAAAAAAACAAGGAAAGAATGCGGGAAAAATATATTTACAATGTTTATTGTTGTGCTTCGTGGAGCGCAAATACATTTCGCATGCAAATATCAAATGTGATTGCGTATGCAGCTCCGTAAATGCAAGTGTATGTCACATGCATTAAAAATAGTAGTGAAAGTGGTAGTGCAACATGATTTACGTGGTCAGTTTCTGGGGGGGGGGGGGGGGTGGGCTTAAAATACACTTTCTGGCCGAGATCGAAATGCGGAGTTATGAACGCCCCAGAGGGGATGGTACGTCCCTCTCCCATTTTCTTTGACATTTTTGCATGTGGCTGGTTTGGCTTGTGGCTAATTGCTGCCATTCAGCCTTCCCGGTTCGACAAATATCCTTGCCAGGACTCTCGGCCTGCCTTTGCCCGTTCTGCCGCTCCAATCCACTCCGGGTTAATTTAGTGCACGTGTTGAACTCATCCTATGCACTGCGGAAAATAGTTTTTGGGAAATATTAAAAAAATACAACTTAAACTTGAGAAACATTGAACTTAAGAATAATATGTCAAAGTATTTCGAACTAATTTCTATTGAGCTTATGCAGTTTTACCTATTTACATTTGATATTATTTCTGCTATTTTATCTGGGAAGTGGAACGCATAACCAGAACTAGAACGTTATCCTTTGCCGCCTTTTTCAAACCAGTTTCCCCGCGCCCGCTCCCAGTCACAAGTTGTTAAAAACTAATCAATCTTTCAAACTTGACTAAAGGTTTTGCCTTCGCTTTGACGCGCCACGCCCACTAGCTCTAACGCCCGCCCCTTCCGCCCATCGACTATGTATGCGTATCTGCCGAACTTATATGCGAGTGTGTATGTGTGAGTTGGTGTTTGAGTAGTTTCAGTTTTTCACTCCAGTCGAGTTTTTTTTCTGGGTCCTATTTCAGAGTGTTTTTTTGTGTGTTTTCGTCGTGGAAAATCTAGTAGTAGTTCGGTCTTAAATCAAATTCAGTTCGAGAGATGGGGGTGCAGAAAAAGAAGAGGGCGGTGTGTTGGTTGAGCTTTATGGAATGTTGCCATTGACACTTCAACGATGCCACCACACTTGAAAAGCCCCACATCCGAGTACCTCCTTCGATTAGCCATCGCATCGATTGCCAGAACCAATTTGTGGTTGAGTTCTCCCAAGGTTGCCACACGATTGTTGTTGGGTATCCCTTTCGTTTCGTGGGTTGATTGATGTGGTGTGCGTGTGTGATGAACAGGTGCAAAATCACCTGTCGCTGCCAAGTGGCTCCAAATAGTCGGGTCTCAAGTCTAATTGTCGTATAAATACTTCTTGAATGCATTCATAAATGCTGTTGTGTGATTATCGATAATCACTTTGTTTTAATTCTAAACAGTATGTACATAACATTTGGTATAAATTTCAATTTTTATTACTTAACACAAACGAGCTTGTTCCCGTATTTAGTTTTAATGCACACAATATTCGCTCCCTAACAATTTAGCAAAAAGCACATACCTCCCGATGTGAAAATGCCGAACTGCACTTCGAATCCAGCTGCGTTGCATTTCGAAGCATATAAAATATTATTTTTGTCATAAACATGAAATTTTACGAATGTCAGATGCACTTGAAAACAATGGATTAGGCAAAAAGAAAGGGAAGGATACGCCGAGCTTTACAACCTTAATCCTTGAGCAAGCATATTAAATATTTCCCTATAAATACGTAAGTGCCTTAAGTTGATCCTTCGGCTTGGATCGAGCGCATTTTTTTTTGGTGAGTTTCACATTGCAATTGGCAACTGCTTTGGCATTGGTATGGTATCCAAATTGTTCAGTGAGCTGCTAAACATGCCAAACAACGCTGAGAGTTGCAAATTGAATAGATATGATGCTGAAGGAAGCTAAGTTTGTACAGACGTTTGAACGTGCAGCTGCAAAAATTTAATACCATAAAAGTTTATAACGGAATTTTGAAAGCAACATTAGATACTTACGAAATAAAAAAAGAATTTTAATTAAATTAAATGCATTAACAGATATCTTCAGTGCACTATGTGCTCGTAGTTAACTCCACTATTATTCTGAACTTGATTGTAGTATGTAGTTCATACTTATTCGATGCTTATGTGCAGATAAAGAAATCTGGCAACAACAGTGCGAAATTGTTGCCAAAGCCGCGATTGTCAGATTTTTTGGGACTCAGCTCCTGTCTGTTTCTCGGTTTGCAACCAGAGCGCTGTGCATATCCTTGAAATAACAAGTTTAAAGGCATGCGCCATTCTCAATGCCAGGATAACTGGATTCCCTCTTTGGCGCCATGAATTGGTTGATCGAACTGGTGGAGGGGGGGGGGGGAAAGCGGGGTGTGATGGCGGCCACTGATTGAGGGATTGAGCATAAAAATCGAAAACAGCGTCGGCAATTTTCACGTTTTTCACGCATGCCACTTTTGCTTTCCCCCCTTAAATACCCTTATAAGTGGCACGAACACTTTGCTGAAAATTTATCTAACATTCCAGATTTGCGCACTTTAATGCTCGACTAAAGTAGGTCTTTTGAAGAAAACGTATTAAAGCTACATAAGTAGTACACAAGTTTTTTAATGAAAAGTATATTATATTTTTATTGCTTTCGAATGGAAAATTTTAAAAATTTTAAATAGGTAAATAAATACCAATACCAAATATTTTGAAAGCTGCTTTAAGGCAGTTTATGTTATGGTTCAATTGAGTGTTTTAAAATGATTCCAATATTATTAAAACTATCTTTCGCGAACGAGTAAAAATAGAAAAGTTTTTTATTTGCCTTGGTGCAATTAAAGTTCGCAACCAATTGAAATGACCAGAGCAAATACAATTCGTAGTTTGGCTGTCTCCATCCGGAAAATGTTAGTACTTGTTTTCCTTTATTTTGCTTCATCGCTTTTCGCCGGGGTGATTGGGGCGGTGGGAAATCGGAGGGAAAACAAAAATTACATTTCGTTACCGCTCGCTCCTCAATGGTTTTTTGGGCTTGGGCGGTGTGGATTGCGATGTGCGGTATTCGAATATTGACAGACAATATTTTTGTGCGACTTCGGAAAAGCGTAGCATATTTTTTTTTGGGACTCGCGCTATCTGCGCGAGTGAGGATGATGCACGTTGTAAAACTACAGTCAACGTTGGAGCAGCATGAAATCAATTTGATGCACGCTGCTTGGTTAAGCGTTTTCAATGCAATTTTTATTGGCAACTGTTTCGCCGGTTGGCTCTTCATCTCTTCCTCTGTTGCCTGCATTTTATACCCAAACCCCCTCCTTTGGGCCACCATTTTCCGACCCTGGCACCCATGGCATACCCTCAGATGTTCTCGGCAAATGAAATAAAATCAAAGTATCGCTGCAATTGCGTCAATTGTGCGAGTGTGTGGCCCTGCACCGGGACTAAAAGTACATATATTCTCCTAATTCGAATATTCTTATTATTTTTGCCTAATTACAAAAATACCCATAAAAGGTGAAAACTATTTTAGAGCTAATTAAGATTTCCAAATAGGATTAGTGAGTTACAAGTAGTGATGGAGCACTTTGGATCACACATTTTCTCTGTGTGGCCTGAGCTGGTTGTCAGCCTCATTTCGTCTTGCTGGGAATGTCCTGTCCCCCGGTACTGCAATCCTTACCCTTTCTCGCCCCAATCCCGTGCCCCCAACTATAGCCGACTTGCAGCGACTTAATTTCAAAAGCTGTTACGGCAATCAACGCAGCTGCCTGGAGTAATAGGAGAATGAAGGGCGGGTGTTGCCGGGGGCACGACTGGCAGTAAGAGCCAGATAGATGGGCTTTCAATAAGCGTAAAGCTTTAAGTTGCCAGCGCCTGTGTCCTTTATTGATCGCATTCGGTTTAATTGGAACATTTTATTAGTCCTTTTACAGTCCATCGATTGCCGGAAAGCTGAGTGAACTGGGTGAGTTAGGCAAACTAGTAAGTAAGGCATTTATTTTTAATAAAATTATACTCTGCTTTTAAAAACTCCATTCAGGTAAGCGTTTTTCAATCTCCTTGCTAAAATAAAATTGCCACATTTCAAGGGATTTTCTGGTGCACAGCTAAGGTTGAATGACATCCATCACCGGAAAAGCTAAGACAGGCCACCTTCGACCTCCAGTCTCTATATGTCTCCCTCCCATTCGTTTCCACTTTGTCAGTTGACAATTTTCAAATGAAGCAATTGCTCTTTTGAGTGAAAAATATATCATGGCACTATATAACGCCCAGAAGTGTTCGGAACCACACTGCATTCAGCCAACCTCAACCGCAACAAAGATTACCTACCCACCCTCCGCTAGCGACCACCCACCCGAGCTCCCCCGCCCACCAGGAACCCGAAGTCTGGTTAAGGTCAAATGACAGTTGTAGTTGGTTGAGGTTGTTGGCTGCTGGCTGCTGGCTGCTACTGCCGTTCGCTATTCGCCAGGTGTAAATTATAACGCGCATTGTGAAGCTGCCAGTAACAGATCCAATTCTCCGCCAATCTACACTGGAAAACGAAAAGTAAACCGGAGATAAAAAAATTTTCTTATATTTTGGTTGTAGAGAGTCCTATGTGGTTTTATAAAAACTGAATTAAAACGGAAAAACTGAGGCCCAGAAGAAGGGCCAAGTATTTCTAATTAAAAAAATTTGGCATCTGCGTTTCTTTCAGTGTAAGACTCCCCTCAATACTCGCCTGTCACGCCCCATCGCATTGGATCCGCCCCTGTTGTTTGGCCAGGTAAAAAGCCATCCAAACGTCACAAAAAATGACACTTAGCGCGCCATGATGCTGATTTATGGCTTAGGCAATGAGAATTTATTGACTTGGCAGCGGGTCACCGTCGACATCCGCCCTTTTCCCCTTGAATTTTCCACCTGACCTCACCTTACCACCTTCTCATATAAAGGATATGCGTTATAATGCAGACAAATCCTTAAATCATCTGGAGCTTTAAGGACTTAAGCTGCGCCGAAAATTGATTTGAATGCCAGGGAAAAACAGTTGCGTACCCAAAAAAATGGAAATGGAATAAAAGAACCAATTGCCCAACGAAAACTTTCGTTGAAAACTTTCGAAAGTCGCTGCACAAAATGGCAAATTTTGCTATTTATATTTATTCGAAGAGGCGAAAGAAAAGGAAACTGAAATGGAAATGATTTGCAAGAACCTTTTACCGGCCTGCCTGTCTGCCCTTTTTACCCAGATACTTTCCATCTCCCTTTTCTTTGGCGGCACTTTCTCCCCTCGAAACGTGACAAAATTAAACCAATAAAATGGATGAAGCGCGGAACCTGAGCGACAGCATATGAATCAGAATCGCCCAGTTGAATAGTGAAGAAAGGAGGGATTCTGAAAATATTCCTATCTCTTGGTAGAGAACATTAACATACTCTTTCCAATACAATTCAACATGTGCCCAGGATTCAAGTTAATGTTAGTCGAAACCAAAGTCTGAATATGTCACGTTTGAGCACTAGCAATATTCTTCTAGCGACAAAAATCGACAAAGCCTTCGATTAAATCCCATTTCCCGCAAGGCACCTACCGAAAAAAATGTAGCTACCAAAAGAAAAATGTTGCTTATCACAATTTAAGTGGTTTAAACAAAACAATATTCTGTATTTTGTTTTATAATAAAAAAAATATCGATTGCTTAATTACAATAAAATTTAATTTTAACACTTTCACGGTACATTAATAAATTATTACCACGCCTGCGACTGCCATTTTATGTGAAATTTCAAATATTAAGCTTTAAATTATCCCACATTATTGAAATAAACTATCAGCACACAAAGCAATCAAGAAAATAACAATTATAACATGGATTAACTTCCTATTGATTATCTTCATGTTGATTTTATGTTAAATATCCAAACCTTAAATGCGGAGGAATTTACAATGTTCCCAAAGTTACTGAACGTTGCTAATAAAATTAAGGTTTATTAGAATTGGCTACGTCTTGACAATGAAAATGGATTTGATTCTGTGGTTGCTTTAATACCATGGTAGGAAAAGAGATCACCCAGGTAAAACTAAACTCAATAGTTTACAGGTTTTAAAAAATTGTTAAACGTCAGTTTACACTATCAGCTTTATTACTTTCACATAAACCAGCCATTCAAACAAGGATAGAATAAAATCCTTCAGAGAATGGGGTATAAGTATTAAAATTTTACAGGAATATTAATTTTTACACAAAATTTTCACAATACAATCTATTCTAATTTTAGTGCTCACTCCTTGCAGAAAGAACGCTACAAGTATGATGGAAGTAAAATGACTTTAATTGGGAAATATAACAATTCACTTAAAATGTAAAAAAATTATGGTTACATATAAAGGTTTCGTAATCGAATTTGTTTTTATTTTCAGAACCAGTACAATTATTGACTTACTCTATATTATGCAGGTGTTCTTTTATAAGTTGGTATGTTTTATTGCGATCAAAAAAGGGCCTATAATTAAATATAAAAACACTAGTGCTTTCCTCATTTTATCATACTGGAATTTATCATACTGGCTTTGGAAGCCGCAGGTATCGTATGTGTTTTAACTAAATATTTATTTATTTATGGCCTTGAAGATAATACTCCTACTACCCTTATTTATATTTACATTCAGGAACCTGCCAATCGTTTTATGAAATACAAAGAATTTTATTATTTTAATCCATTAAGCTCAGACATAGCTTGTAAAACCAAGAGAACCACAGGTAGAGGGTTTTTTGATGGACCACTTTAGGCTATCTCTCGTGTTTCTATTTTTCGGCTGAAAAATTCAAAATATTTTCAAAACACGCAAAAAAAAAAGAAAATATACACTTAGCCCACGTTGTAAATTATTAGGAAGAACAAAAGCAAGTAACAGCTTAAAACCAGACTTATCAGGAATTCATTTATTTAATTGATAAAATTCTAGGATATGCCAAAATCTCTACCCGAGGGAAACCAGGTGATTATATTTTAGGCCAGTGCTCGTCTTCTGCTGAGTTGAATGGACCATCAGCTGGCAGCCTTCGCCTTGGCACACATTTTATGTTTTTCGCCACTCATTGTTTGCCTGGGCGGCCGTGTGTATGATGTGGAAATTAAATACTTTGCTTGAAATGCTACACTGATGGGGGCGTGGCTGGAGGAGGGGGCGTTTGGGTGGTGGGCGTGGATGTGGGTGTGACAGTGGAAGGACGAAACAGGCAGCCCATGACAAGGCAGCGAGGCAGCAACTTGTTAGCGATGCTCCGTTCGTGCTATTTTCCTTTTCGTTTTCGTTTTCGTTTTCACTCTCGCTCTAATTGTGCAACATTTCCGAGATGCCCTTCTTCCTCTCGAGCTGTTGTTGAGTAATTAAAATGCAAAGCAAAGTGCACCAATTTGAGCCTAATTATAATGGCAGCATCAAAAGTTGCGGGCATCCGGCGGGGCGCTTAAAAAAGGAAATCAGCAAACAGAATTGTTTAACCGACATGCCCCGACAATGTCTTGCCGCATTTCAGTTTTGTGTGTGAGACAGCACAACATTTTCAATTTCCGCGCTCCAAGCCGCAGCGCCGAGAACATTTTCCAAATTGAATGTCACTGAAAATGGCCACGGAAAATGGGGTAAAAAAAAAAAAAACAACTTTTGACCCACTCGGATGCCCAGTTTTAGCTGCTCTAGATTTGTGCCCCGCTTTCCAGGAGATGGTGAGTTCATTAAAATTATTTGAGCAACCTTAAAAATGTAAATAATATTCCATGCACTTGACTAACACTCCACATTTGCATGCGAATATTATAACACACATATGTAATGGAAAACAAACATAAAATTGGGAAAAACCCACCGAAAACCACAAATATGCGGCGGCCCTATGGGGGTCAAACATTTTTGGGTATAAATATTTAATGTGGCATGAAATGAGTAGGCGACACAGAGATGAAAAAGGGAAAGGGTTTTTCCGAATGGATAACGAAAGTGTCAGTCGAGTTGAGCGATGCTCTCGGATTATGCGAAATAAAGTTGAGCCGGGTTGACTTTAAATCTTTTCTGGCCAAGTGGATGCATTTGTGTAGTTGCAATAAACTAAGAGTAGTCGAGTAATTTAAATAGCAATGATTTGTAATCCTCGATGAAATTATTATAAATTCAATATGAGAATTTA
Organism: Drosophila melanogaster; assembly: GCF_000001215.4. NCBI lineage: Eukaryota > Metazoa > Arthropoda > Insecta > Diptera > Drosophilidae > Drosophila > Drosophila melanogaster. Next base: position 18,396,532 of record NT_033779.5, on the reverse strand, counting down.
TGTATTCAAGTTCATGTATAGAAAATGTGTACATTTTTCAACATTTTTCACATCTGCTTATTATTATGCAAATGAACTAATCGTCAAGCATGGATACCGATGGATACCCTTAAATCGCACCTTTGACGGCCGTCAAGTTCTTCAATCAAATTCATCACTTCATTTTCACCTGGGTAGATTGCGGTCCAGTAAAGCTAAAGTTTATTTGATACTTTTGCAACAATTCTGTTGATTCCCTTTTTTTTCGAAAGTATTTACATATATATGTAATACATTTTCACTGACCAAACTTTCGGGAAAAGTTAAACTTGTTGCACAGTTGGTTTCTGTTTCTTGACTTTTCTATGGATTTTTTTGCTGCCAAATTGTAATTAATTGTGTCCCTTCCATAAGGCGGTGCCATTGTTTCTTTTTTTTTTTGTTATATTGAAACCACAACTTTGCAGATGGAAGACAGAGTGGGAAAGCGTTATATAAACAGCTCGAATTATAATTAAGTATGCGCCCTGTTGCCCTTTCAGGAGCAAAAGAACAAAAGTTTGTGCTCTTTTCCGTCATTTCGCCTCCTTATCCGTTATATTATTTTTTGTGCTTCTCGTGTTTTAATTTACGCAATTTGTGGCAATCAAGCGCAATTGTAAGAGGGTTTTAGAAGAACTGACCTAAAAGTTTGGCAAATTTACATCGGGCTGCGGTAAAGGATAATTCTTTATAAAAGTTTTTCATATTGATGTTTTGGGTGCATGTTTTGGAAAGAGAATTTAATCAGACCTGTTGCTGGCCAACAAATGGCAACCAGTGCAAATTATGAATGACAGTGGAAAAAGCTTGTTGGCTGTTCGAGTGGCACAGTTCCTTTATGTGTTTCGCATTCAGCTTAATATCTCTTTTGGGTTTTCGGTAACTTTGTGACTTGCTCTGTATAAAGCTGTGAGAACCTTAAGAGCTTATCCAATTTGGTGTGCCTGCCACAGTTATTGTGACAATTGTCCAAATGACTTAGGTTTTTTAGCTCTATTTACTCATTTTAAGCCTTTCAGGACCTCGAAATATTCTATAACTCTCTTAAAAGCTTGTAAGGTAAGAGAAACCATCACTCAGAGCTTACCATCCACACTTTCTCTTTGGCTTTCTCTTAGACCGTGGTTATATTCAGCGAGGAGAATGTTTTTGTGGATTGTAAGCTTCTGATAAGGATTTACACGAACAGCTGTTTCCTGAAAAGCTTTGAATGGAATTGAATGGCGTACATGTTTCGTGTTCTTTGTGTTGATTGAATCGAATTCAATTGCTTTAAACTGGAGCAAAAGATTTCATCGCATAAATGTACATTTGATGAATTGGGTCATAAAAAGAAAAGGCATTTAAGTAATACATTATATGTTTAATCTGCTTGCCATTTGAATCCATATTTAATATTAATTATGTTTGAAAAACAAGTCTTACTTAAATTATTCGTATACCTTAATTGGATTCCAGTATACGCACGTATACGTACGATTACGTATACGCACCGTTTCCGGCTAACTGGTAAGACAATATCTAAAACAAGAAATGTGCTAGTGTTGGAGCAAAAACTTTCTTGTTGCATATTTTTGGGGATTTTGTTCATTCCCCTGCCGTCACACAGAGTTTAGTCGACCCTTGATTTTGGATTTTTGTTTGATTTTTATTTGTCTTGTTCCGTCTTCTATATTTTCTTGTTCCTCCTGAGTTTAGTTTGTTTATCTAATGACTGTTGTTGTTGTCAATATTGTTTCTGAATGTAGAAACTTTAGACCAGTTGTTGTGCCGAAATTGTATGTAGATTGAGGTAGACTGCAGTTCTGGGCTGAAGAGCAATTCGCATTTGGTTAGTTAGTGGACAATAAACTGACGTTGCATGCATATTTATGGGCGTTTGTAGGTTAACTGGTAATTGAATCAATGCCGGAAACATTGTTTATTAATATTCTATTAGAGCCGTAGCACGTGGAGAGAAATCCAACCTGGTTTCTAGTCAGTCGACTGCAAATGGGAAACTAATTAAGCGAAATTAATGCGACGCGGATTTCTAAGCCTGATTACATAATTAACAATATGCCCTGTGGCAGGGATATAGATTAAAGGAAGACGGATAGCCAACAGGGGGCTTAGAAATTGAATTTAGATACATAATTTTGAAAAATAAATTTAATTAGTATATAATACAACAAGACTTATATTTCAGTTATAAAGAATTTTCTAAAACGAAGGATTAATATTAAGTCTTCTTTCTTAGATCTACTCACGGTGGCAACGTTTCAGTCCAATTGCAAATAAAAGTACTTAGTTTGCCATTTCGCTGAGAGTGCATTGTACAAGCCTTGAAAGTTTCATTTCATTCGCCCTCAAGTCTATTTCGATGTACTGCATTTGGCGTGAAACAAAGGGAAAAACAGCAAAATTGTATTTTACTTTCAAGTCATCGCGGTGGACTCAGTGAAAAAGTAAGCTAGCCCCCTAGAACTGGCGAAAATAAAATATACGAGATTCGCTCTGTTTTTGTCTAATGTAAAATGCGACGCTTCGGGTAACGCGTGCAGATTTTGAGCTTTATAAATTGAAATGTCAGAAAAAGTTGAGGGAGCCGCAGTACCGAGCAGATGACTGACTGACTGACTGACAAGCAGCCACAGCCAGATACCAAAATCCGCCAGTGGAGAAAGCCAAGTCAACTGCAAAACTTTGCCATATTTTATTATTATTGTTTTCTCTCTTTTTCGGTATTAGCCAAAATATATGTATACGGGGCAATGAGGCTACGAATAATGCGATATTATTATCGTTCTTTCCGTTGCAGATCGAATCAGAAGTGTGCTATTACTTAGTGGTTGTGCTTGAAATCCCAGAGAAAGATGCCTCAGATAACTTTAGCCGGCAGCCTCAGCTTCAATTTAAATTTGCTTGTAAACTTGACATTTAATTTAACTAGCATTCTTTTACTTCTTTACTTTACATTGGGCAAGAAAGTCTTATTTGAAAATAGATTTCATAGAAAAAAATACTTACACATTTTATTTAGCAATGGAACATTTTACTGGGAATTGAATAAAATACACACAAAGCTCATACGGTAAAGAATTTTATTCAAAAAGTTTCTTGTTCAGCTTAACTTTATACAAATTATAACTTACAAAAATCAATCATCATCATGAGAGTACATTGTAATTTATTTATGCACTTAACTTATTCAATAATTAATTAATACGTAATTGTGTAAAAAGTGTTAAATAATAACATTAATTGCCAGTTGTAAGGAAATTGGATGGACGTCGTTAAGAGACAAGACAAACCAAATTGTAGATAATAGAATACTTTCAGTTGCAAGAGATTTCGGTGAATAATTTCCCTTTTTAATTGTTTCCTTAATTTGTTTAAATGCTTTTTCTGGCTGCCTAAATAGTTACTGTTTTTAGTTCCTAATTTTGCATATTCAAAACGGCGGATGCGTAAAAAAGATTTGCGTAAAAATAATTTAATAATCGTTTAAATAGGTTTACTTAAATTTCGCGTATTTTTCATAATTTTCTTGCTTCTTGTCTTAAATTTACATTTAGCTTAAATGCGAGACATTTATGTAAATAATTGAGATTTTCAAATGGTTTCTTTTTCTTGCCTATGTTTATGTAAATTTTATTTATATATATTTAGTTTTTTTGTTGCAAATATTCTTTTAGCATTTTTAAGGTTCTTATTATGTTTATCTGGTTGTAAATTTGATTTAATGTGTGGGCTGAGGGAGGAGGAGGGTTTCTGATGTAGAGGATGTGTTTTGTGTCAAGATTTCTGTGCGGAGAAGTAAGTTTATTCTGTATACGTTTATTTTTACGCTTTTATGTTCTTAGTTTTACATTTCGTTAGATTTTAGTACACACATTCAAGAAGTTTTTGAAAAACCACTTTTGACATTTTGTTCATTTCTTTTTTTTTTTTTTTGCATTCTTAATATCATCGTAGAGTTTACTTTTATGCTGCACTGGGTTTGTGTTTACGTTTCTGCTCCTTAATTTTTGTGCATTCATCTGTATTTGTTACTGTGTCAGCCTCCCAGGGATTTTTATATTGATGGGCTAGATTATTTTTTTCCTTCGCCTCCCTTTTGCACATAGACTATTTCGGCGTATTCCGTTGAACTTTTGACCCCGGCTCCAGAGCCCTCCGGCGTTGTTGTTGTTGCTGCTGCTGTTGTTGGCGCTGGTGTTGTTGCTGGTGTCGCCTCATTGGCTGGCTTTAGTACAAGTTCAGCATAGACGAGTTGTTTGTCTTGCTATGTTTTTGGAAATAAATGAGAGATTCCTTTATAAGTACTTCTCTAGTGTGGATGAAGATTTACACAAGAAGTTAATTGTAGGTTTGTATAGGGGAATTTGGTATACCTTTTTCATATGCTTTTTGCTTTTCTTTACTTAAATGTCCACACTGGTGAGGTGCTCTGCCAAACTATAGCCTTTATTTGCGTATATATACAAAGTTATACAACAACGGATTTTATTTTGCATGCGGTTGGTTTTTTTTTTTTTTGTTTTTTAACGGAAAGAGCAGAAAATGGCAAAGAAAATTATGTAGAAAAGTTTGTGATAATAGCAAAAGAGAAATTATAAAAGAACGAATTTAAAGTTTGCTTAAAGCTTGCGTCTAAGATAAAGGAATTATGCTAAGCTTAAGGTGAATACAGCTCGCACTCGCACACACGCACACATTTAATACTTATAAGAGAAAAATGCTAAAAACTAAGTTAATTCTATGTTATCATCTCAACTTGAAAAGAATTTCAGTCATTACTATCATTGTGACTATACAAATTTACTTCAAAGAGGTTTTTAATTTTTGCATTAAAATGTTTAATATTTAAATAGAAAGTTGTATGCTAAAAAGATTTATATAATAAGGCACATAGGACAATATTTAAACAGTTTCACGGAAGTGTGCATTGAGATGGTTCTTTTATCAGAACAACTATATCTAGAACATCGAGAAAGCTTTATCATAAATCTGAGAATTTCATTTTGTATCTTATGGATGTCAACATGAAAAAATATCGATTGTCTGGTCGTTTTTAAAAATATTATTTTCTGTGTGCCCAGTCAAAAACAGAGAAGTTGAAAAGAGAAAATGGAAAGGACGGAATCGGGAACATTTTTCAATACCTTTGGTTCATTGTCATTGCCATCGATGGCATTATTGGTCGCTGGAATCTCCTGTACGCTTCCCTCCACAATATTCAACGACTCCTGATTATCCTTGTACTTCCGCGAATCCTTTTCATTGAAACGCCTTAAAATTGCCGCGGCAAAAGCGGGCAATCTCTTGGCCTTCTTCTGCTGCTGCTGCTGTTGTTCCTGCGGGCTCTCCTGTTCGTTAACGGTTTCCTCCTCCTCGGCCGACACGCCCACTCCGCCCATGGTGGTTGTGGCCGTGGCTGTTGACGTGGCTTTTATATCGGCGCTTTCGGTGTCGCTGCTGCTTGTCGGTTGTGAAATGGTGAGGAGGTTTTGGATGGGTTCATGATTTTGTTTTGGTATGAAAGTTTTTGTTTCTGTTTATTTTTATTATACTTATTACTGTGTCAAAATAGTTGCTGCTGTGCGAATTTCTTCCCGTTAAAAATATAAGTTAACAAAAGATAGCCATTATAGTGTTCGGGGTTAGTCGTGTGGTTAAAAGTCCTTTCTCGGCATCTTTCTGCCTTTTAGGAGCTATCCTATCTGGTGGTTGTTAGTGGGTTTAAGAACTTGTGTTTTGGTTATGGCATAATTGTTATTGTTGCTTGTGTGTGGACCATTAAAACCCAAATTGTGTTAGGGAAAGCAAATATTCGAGTGGAAAGGTTAAGCTCTCATTTCATTCGAAAACTTACTTGGAAAAGAGTTTAAGGTCTATATGTATGTGTAACCCTGTCAATGTGCTATGCTAACGCTATAACAAAAAGATAACAAAATGTTACACAGAATTTTATAACTGTCGTTTTTGAGGCAGTTTATTTTTGTGAGTCCTAAGACTATTAATTTTCTGCCTATAATATCGCTACAAAAGTTCTTTAATGGCTAAGGTTTAAACAATCTAGAATTTTTGATTCAAGGGCTACAATTTACTTTGCTCTGTGCCACACCTAATACCCGTACGAAATGGCATATGGAAAATTTAATCCGCATTTGACCTTTTATGGACCCAGTTTAACCAGTTCCATCCCCCATTTTAACCTTCGTTTGGCGTGTGCTGGCCAAGTAAATTGCTTTCGCTTGGCCAAAATGAGTTTCATCTATATTCTATAAATATTTTTGGCTCATTTGAATGTCTGCCTGCTGTCTGGGCCAGCTCAACAAGTATCTGATGGATACATTTTGCTAGCAGTGTGTGTGCGTGGCTATGTGTTCGTGCTTGTATTTGTGTTGGTTTCTGGCGTGGCGTGTCAGTCTCTCATATATGAAATGTTTATTGCATGAAACGCTCCTTTCGTATTTTAATGATATTGCTTTTGTTATGGAAAATGGAATATTGTACGGGGACTTCCTCTCTGATACGCTGCATTGTTAGAATTTTCCTTTCAGGGGCTCGGTGAACTTTACATAATTCCCTTTTATTCAAAACTCGCCTTTCACACACGCATACATATTCAGGCATTCGCAAAATAAATAAATCCAAAATAGAAAGCTATTGCACTTTTAACAATATTTATTGTTGTTAATTAAATATTAAACATACGTTTTGTAAAAAATAATAAAGAAAAGCAACACGTACACAAATTTCTAACTATTTTATATCGTTCACGTTTTTAATTACTAAATTTATTTTCAACTTAAGGCACTCGAATTTAAGCCAACTAAAATGATCGAAAATTAGTGGAATTTTCTTTTCGTTCTTAAAGTACATTGTGCGCGTCTTAAATGAACACTGTTTTGATGCACAAATATGTCAGTTGACGACTTTGTTCTACAGTGACTACAATAAATATTTGCGTAAAACAATTATTTGTTGCTTCATGCTTGCCATGCAAACTCTTTCGTTTTTAATGTATTCGATAAAAACTTAATTTCATGCCGGCTTAATCTCTAGCAAATAAATCAGTTTCGTTAATGTTTCGTTTGGTTTTTGTCGTTCAGGAAAAAATATTTTCTTGAGTAAATACCAAGCTTAGAGTCTATTATGGGGACAGATTTGCGACGGAACTATTTCTATTTTCATGGGAGTCAGCTTCAAATTCAAATTCTTTTCGAATAAAATAAGGTATGAAGTATTTCAGCCAAAACCAGCAAATAGTAATATATAATTATAAAAATATATATTATATGGTTTTCATATTCCGGTTGTGAAAAGAAGAATTCTTTTTAACATCATGGTGGTCTCATTTGATAAATACCAGGCATATGCGTGCTAAACTTAATTTATATCGGTTCAGTTGGATCTGACACATCAGCTTTAAGTCTTGACACTTATGGCTGTCCCCCGAAAAGTTCCCGATGGTCACAAGACTACTCCATTCTTAATCCTGCTGGGCGTTTCCTGTACCGAAAAAGAAATAAATAAATATGAACGCCATGTGCGCGCACACACACACGTGCACACGCTCAGATTTCCGTTTCCTGTGGCAACTTTGGCGTCGTCGGTGTCGTCGTCGTTGTGGCAGTGGTAGTCGTTCCCATCGGGGGTCTTTGGGGCTTGGGTGGAGTGGCTGGCGCCGTCGACTTGCCCCTTCCCGAAAGCAACATCGCCTGCTTTTCGATCAGCTCACGTTGATCCTTGGGCAGCCAGCGTGAGAAGCGCGATTCAGGAATCCCCAGTTGATTGCCCTTCTGCAGGAGATCGGCGTTCTCGTTGCCTTCATCCTTATCGCTGGCAGAGCTCCGGGAGTTTCGTCCTGCCGCCTGGCTCATCAGGATGCTCTTCAGAGGTCGCGTGGTGGGGTTATATACACTGCTCTCCCGATCCGTTCCGTATTCAAAGCTGTCATCTTCATCGTGATGGCGTCTTTCAACCGACAACCGATCCTGCTGGCCATTTCCGTTTCCGTTTCCATTAACCTCTCTCAGCTTACTGGCGCCCAACAAGGTTATGCCATTGGGTGTTTCCAAGAGTGCTACGTTTTGACCGTGATTCTGCTGGGCTCCCAACTCCAGTTGCTTGTCGATTTGACTATTTATCGATAGGTTTTTTAAATATTTGAGGGAAAAAAATTCAAGGAAAAGTATTGGATTTTTTATGTTGTGGGTTCATTTTAGGGATCCATCACGTTTTTTTGAATGGGTTTTCGGTGGGTTGTCGTCCATATGAAAGTAGTAGAAAAAGAAGACAAAACATAGCAAGAAGTTTGTTTTCGTTTCTTTTTGTGGTTGAGCGTTTTTTTTGTTTTTGTTATTTATTATTTTTGTGATGCATTAGCAAAGTGGCTCTAACACTATAGAGTTGTTTTTTTTTTTTCAATGCATTTGTTTGCTTCTTTTTTCTTTGTCATTTGTTTGGTTGAATGACTGGGACAGCGACATTTTTGACATTTTAGTAAATGCGTGAGACAGAGCAAGAGAGCTTCATGATGTTCAGAGGGTAAGAGAGAGACAGAGCGAGACAGACACTTCTTGTTTATTTTTTCTGGTGGGCGGGCGAGCACAGTGGGCGTGGCAGACTAGCGACTAGCGAGGGTTTTATAGTGAAAGTTCAGAAGTGTATCACATGTATGTGTGTATGGTGTGTGTGTGTGTGACAGCGTGAGACATTTTAAACCGATTTTGCTTTTATGAAATTAGAATTTGGAATTTCATTTTGTAGGACTTTTCAAATGTGGTGTGTAGTAGTGTGCTTATGTGTATGCGTGTGCTTAACTTTAAGTTGAATTTAGACTATAAATGAACTATGAACTAACCTAGAATGGTAATGAGCTGCGCTACGTATATATTGTAGTATATAGATGATTGCTTATGCGGCATACGGTTAATGTAAGATCGAAAATTAAAGCCACTCAAGAGACACATGCAAGTAGACAAACAAACACACATCCGAGCTACGCAACATTAAACTAATGGATACAGATTAATGGCTTTGAAAATTAAGCAAATTCAAGCAAACCAGATACCGTCGACGGGTTAGTTGTGGATCCGTGGAAATAATTTATGATTGCATGGCCTGGCCCCGTCTGTTTTATCGCACTTTTCTGAACTTATTTTGACATTTGTTAGACTGATGAGAGAGTTCACTGTACTTACGTTTCGTTTGTGGGCGTCTTGATTGATTTGCCTGTGAGAAGAAATTTAAGAAATTCGTTTAAGTATATTTGCAATACTTGCAGAGTCACATGCATGCGTGATAATAATGGTTTTCATGATTAATGATCCGGGAAAAGGTATCCCACCTGACAACACCATCATCAGCTTACTGTCTGCCACATCAAACTTTATCATAAACCAAATTTGTATTTTTCATGTTTTCGTTTATTTGTTTCGTCTTGCTAAAATTACCAAAGAACATAAAAAAACACAAGTGTGAAGCGGATAACTAATTAAAATAAATCATAGGCATGTTTAATTTTCTAATTTGCGTTGTTCGCCGCGTTCGAATTGATTGAAATTGCCAATCGACAAAAAATAAAAATTAGAAAACGCAAAATGCAAAATGCTGGCAGCTCTTATAGCTTAAATAAATACATGGATGAACATCAATATTGCTGGACAAAATATATTACAATAAATGGGACATTGTTGTTTTATTATTCGTAATTTGTATATTATTAGAGTTTTGTTTTAGTTATTTTCGAGTGGACAAAGGGAAATTCAAGGGTTTGAGAGAATCGCGATTTCGCGAAAATTGGTCACTTAAAATTACTTGGCCTAAGGTAAATTGTTGCATTTGTTTCGTTTATAATAAAATTATAGATAACTTTTTGTTGTGCGCCTTTTGAGATTTGTGTAACTTTTTTGAGAGAGCAACTATTTGAGAGCAAAGTGTGGTAAGGATATATATTATTCGATTTTGTTTCTTATCCCTTCTGCTTTCAGCAAATGGGGCACACAGCTAACTGGCCAAGAGCCACGCCCCTTTATTGGGAGTGGCGAAGGCGGCCTAAATGGCCTAAACGGCTTAAACGGAAGTATTTGGCGGCTTGGGAGCCTCGATGCCATTTAAATTGTGCTGGCTGCCATTTCCAGCGGCAATAACCGCTGCCGCTGTGGCTGCCGCACTCTTCTTCAGATCCGCCTTCTTTTGCGCCTCCAATTTATCGGTTACGGGGGGCGTGGCCTCCTCCGACTGCTGGGTGGTATCGATATGCTCATCGCCATTATCGCGACCATCCAGCTCCTCGTCGTCATTGAATTCCGGGTGGATTTGGGCCTCGGAATCGGGACCGATGTCCGTGTTTAGAGTGGCGCCTGTAAAAACGACAACAACAAGAACTAACATTTAGCTTTGTGTGCAGAGAGAGAGAGAGAGAAAGGGAAGGCAGAGGAAGTAGAGACAGAGCGATAAGATTTCGATCTCGAAGATACCAAAATTCCATATTAAAGTCCAGGTTAGTCCATTTACCAAAAAGCTTATCAGGCAAGAAGTACGGAAAGCATTAAGAAACAGAGAAATACACTTTATCTTTATATATGTCTTTACATAGGAAGCCAAAAACACGTTATTACACATAATTTGGAATTTTTCTTGGCATGTTTTAGTGACCAATTTTTGTTTTCAATGTTAGCTCTTCTTGTTGTTGTCATTTGTAGACACTTTTTCTCAGAGAGTTGTACAATTGTTTTGTTAAACTTAGGTATACGATTAAGTAATTTATTTTTGTTGAGTTCAGTACATTATTTCGTTTCAGCTGGATACGTATTTCCAATTCACAATTTCACATTTAATCATTACATGTTAAGAGGCGACAAAATATTTATTAAAATTAAGTGGACCATACTTAAGTACAAGATTATTGACCACTTCAAATAAAATTCATAAATTTTTTTTATTTTCATTCTAACCTTGTCTCCTAACTAATGTCATCTTTTACTAACCTTTCAACTACCTTTTCAAATTAAACCAATTTCTTTTTGTATCTTTTTGAAAAGCCACAGTTATTCTTTGCTTTTCTAAATCATGTGTTCCACATTTGAATTTGTGGCCCGTGCCCCATTCTTTGCAAAGAAAAATTTCCACAAAAACTTCACCGGAAGAGTCAAGTGAAATTTTTTTAATTAGATGAATTTTTTAGGGCTGCTGCGTTCTTCCGACCGTTCAGCTGCTCCTTCTGCTATGTTAACGCTAATTAAAATTTAAAAGCCGCACAATGTGTCGAAAGTTAACAACGGCTTGTGGCAGAAGAGCCAGGCCCATTGCCGACCCAAAAACCCAAAGAGTACGTATATGAGTTGCAGGATGAATGGTGGAGTTTCGGGGGGAAAAATGGGTGCTGGAGTTGAGCGGTTTGGGTGGGTGGAACCTAAAGCCAGAATTTATTGTTAGCATAGCTGATGATGAGACAATAGTGGCGGTGGATGGATGGTCGTAATGATGATGATGTTGCTGTTGTTTTTGTTTTTGTTGATGTGGCTGAGAAGCTAATGACGATGTTTCACCCACGAAATAAGCAAAATTGTGTGTATGGAAAACCAAAAATAAAGAAACGAAAAAAAAAACCATGTTCTACTTACCGCCAAAACACCATCGGCCAGTAGCCCGTGCAAACACAATCAGTAAAACGACCAGGACCAAAACGGCAACGGCGACCACAATGCCAACGATTGCCGCCACATCGAGGCTGCTGCTGGGCGGTTTGCTCGACGAACTGATTCGCACCTGGTAGTCCGTCAGTCCCAGTTCATTGCTGGCCCTCAGATTGTAGATTTTGGTGGTATCTTCCAGGGTCAGTCCGGCAATGGCCAGTGTAACGTTGTACTCATCGTTGCCCAGATACTGCGGCTCATACGCCGAGTAGCGTCCATCGGTGCGTCCCTGCCCCACAATAGCTCCATCGATGGTCCACTCGATCTTGGGCTGCGGACTGGCGCGGATGGTTATGTTCACAATGGCAGTGTGCTCGAGGTAGAGTCCATACACGGCGGCATCTGGCTGATGGACGGGAGCATCTGGAGAGGGGTACAAGTTATGATTAATATCCACCAGTTCAGTCATTAAAAACCATAATAACAATAATCAAAAAGTAGAGAAAAGTGAAATAGATTTCAATATCATCAGGCAAAAAAAATGCTAGCCTATTAATAATAGAGCAATGAATCTGGAGGACTTGCTGATAGCTTAGTAACATATTTCGTGCATTTGACCTGAAGTGACCTATCTCCACTTTGTGTCTGCCCTTTGATTTAGGATAAGCCTAAGTAGTGCTCAGTTATGCTGGGTCACTTACAGCGCACGTTGATGATGTAGGCAGCTTCCTGGGGCGGCACACTCTCGCGATCGGTTTGGTGGTGGGAGCGGCAGACCAGTTTCCGGTTGCTGTCCTCGGGCGACAGGTGCCACTGGATTTCCTGCACGGAGGTCGATAGCTCCACGTTGTCGTTGGTCGAGGACATGACCTCCAGGGGAGTGGTGCGCTTGTTGGCCGGCATGTTGTCGATGTACCACGAGATGTTAGCCGGCGGACGGCCATCGCGAACGCTGCAGCGGGCCCTGAATTCAGTGCCCTCGTTGAAGTAGCCCTCGCGATTTGGCCGCGACAACAGCTCGATGATGGGCTGCTGGGGACGCACTGAAAGGTGGATAGATAACAATTATGTTAGTATTTTACAAAGTTACATTTTTGTTCTATTTTACGAAAATGTATTCAAATGCCATTAAGTGCAAATGTTGTTGTTTCTGTATACTTACGTGCCACGACCAGGTCGATGGTGCCCGACAGCTCCTCTCCCTCGACGCCCAGACTGCACTTGACCTGGCCATTGTTGCTGGCCTTGACCCTCTCGATGCTCACGCCGCACTGTCCGGCCGTGAGACCCGCTCCGAAGTACGTGAATCCGGGTGTCTTGCTCCACTCCGGCGACAGGTTGAGTACCTTCTGCTCGCCGGGAATCTCAATGCGGCAGTAGTTGATGGATCTGCCGTACCGACAGAGCAGCTCGGTGCGATCGCCTTCGTTGAGGAGCGCTGTGTTGGGTTCCACATTCACCTGGGCCCAGGTGAGTGCATCTGAAAGATAAGTGCAGACAAAAGGGGCGATTACGTTATGTTGTGGCTGTTGTGCAATTCGTTTAAGTATCTAATATCTGGTATCTGGGTATTCGGTATCGCATAATCCGAGGCATTGTCTTTCGCCAGAGGGGCAACAAAAAACGGCACGTTCCATGCAACACTCGACACGCTGTCCTAATGTCTCGGCAATCAGGCAAATGACTGTAGCATTTAGCGGGAGACACCTGCACGTTTGCATCTTTAAGATACGCATCGCATACCCAGAGATCTCAGCTTGTTTTTCCATTTGCCACTGCAAACAATGCGGCTGCATTTTCTCATTAAGTTTCAATTAAGTTATTCTTTCCTTCTTTTTTCTCGGTTTTGTTTGGAAATGTTTTCCCATTCCCATTGCCGCAGTTCAAAAAGTTTGGCGCAAAGTTCTCCCAACTGCAGTTGCTTGCCATTCTTTTTAAGCATTTTCCATTTGCCAATTAAGACATTTGAGTAATTTTCTAAGTTGAGCATTAAATGTTCTAGCAAAAGTGAAGCTCTTTGCCTTGTTTGTTTGCTCGACTTTGGCCTTGTCGGTTAGGCGGGGCAAATTCAAGTTTGTCGCTGGAGACTAATTTCTAATGAAATTCAGACTAGGGGTTCTGCAGATTCTGGTAAAAGATTTAATTTTAACTTTCGTTAGATTGTAATCATGGGTTTTTGTGATTTTGGAAGGCATACAAGCGGCTTAAGCTTAATTCTTTATCTAGAAGTTCACTAAAATACTATAAAAGCAGAACTCAAAAATTTGATCTTAATATGCTGTCCACTATGAATTTGAAATAAAAGAGTTTTCATTGTTTAAATGAAAATCAATTTATTAAACAGCTCAACGTTTTGCTAAGATTTCGTCCGACATCAAGATGTGTGTTTACCTTAACTTTCAGAATGTCTAATAATTGCGAAATTTAACCAAATACTTAACATTTTAAGAATAACTTGGTATGTATCGACAGGCTGCGATTTCGGAAATCACCGACTAATTTCTGTAAATGAAAGCCGCAAAATTGCAAATTGTGGCAGAAATATGAGAGGTGGGGCATCGAAAACAGCTGCAAACTTAAAACTGATGGGAACGTGAGGTGAAAAAAAGGGGAAGCTAAGAGGGGAACCTCAATACTGCAGCTGGCCAAAAATGAATTGATTTCTCCGCTCCATCGCATTGCCCATTTTGGCTTTTGGATGACGGATTGACTGACTGACTGGCTGGCTGAGTGAGTGAAGTTTTGTTTGGTCAGCCGGAAACGTGCGGAAAATCAACAGCATTTGCATTCGACTTTAAAAATCGGGTCAGCCAGCTGGCCATGTAATTCGAAACTTTTCGACCGCCCCATGAGATGTCGCTTAACTTTTGACAATTGAGTTGCGAGTGGAATTTTTTGTCTGCTTCGCTTGCAGGCTCCTTTTTGCTGTTTTTGATATTTTTATGTGACTCCCGCGCTCTTTTTGTTTCTGTTTCTTTTTTCACACTGGAATTCGTAGACCCTATAAAACCACTTAGGGTTCTCAAAAGGGCTGCATGAATTGCCGCCGAGAAGTTTTGCTGCAGCTTGAATTTCCAGAGTCCGGAGTCAGCAAAATCGGTTTCACACTTTCTCCCACAAATAAAAACGGGAATTGCAACAAACTGTGGCTCGAGTTTCAAAAAAAAAAAAAAAAAAAAACGAACTAAAAAAAGTGTGGGGAAACGTGGTAGTTGAAGTTGGACAATGTCACATTCACGGCTATGAAAACAAACGCCAGAACTTGAGACGTTGCATTGAACAGAGATGAGCGCGTGATAACACAGCAATAGTATACAAATTGCGAATTTTATTGGGCAACTATATACACTATATGAGAGTTGCTTTGAATTTTTCTTATTATTTTGCGACACCAAAACATTCTCTTCTCAAGATTTTTATTTCATTACGAGCTGCATGCATGGTATCTTTGTTAAGAAGGTATATTTACAAGACAGGCACATTTCACATGACTACTTTTATTGAGTACACTTTTCACTCATTCACCTCTATCATCGACATATGCTACGTATCCATGAGTTTATTCACAGCGAAAATCTATTTTTTATCCATTCCCCCTGCTGGTGATATTTATTTATTTAGCTTTTTTTCGCCGGCGACCAGTGGACCATCGTCGTCCTCTGGGTTGGATTTACAGGATTCTCCTCCTCCGTTGGTACCCATGTTTTATTTAATGCCATGTCTGCACTTTTCACAGGAACGCTTGTCCAGTTCAGTGGTCTTGCCTCAGCGGAAACGTTGGCCCAACTTTAAGTGATTTTTTTGTATGGTTTTTGGCTCACACATGTGTGTGGCCATAGAAATCACTTCACTTCACTTTTCCCCTCTATAAATTGTACAAATAGATTTAATTTAATGCCCTCACTCTTCCCAATAAAAATCAACTTGGGTCTGTGAGTCCATATCGATGCATCCATCGTCTCACTGTTGTGGCTATTGTTTCCTATTTTTCGGCCACGTTAGCGTCTTTTGCTCGGAACGTGATTTTTACTTGAATTTTGTGTTCGGATGCTTTGGTTTTTCAACAACAGTTTTAGTTGCGTCTTTCTTAAAGTTTTCCTGCTCACAGTGGAATGAAGTATATAATATGATTTAAAATATAATAATACTATATGATAATTCCTTCTTTTAATCGACGTACTGTAAAATTCCAATTGCAATTCCTACAATATAAGGAGTATATTTTGTATTGAAACTTTGTATCAATAAATCACAATATTGGATTCCTAAATAAATATTACGCTTTATTTCATTTAATGGTGTGACTATTTATACCCCTAATTAATAGTTTGTTAATAATTACACCATGAACTTTCTTTCCTTTATTCCACTGCTAAGTTCAACATCTAGTTGGCTTTCGAAGAGAATGAAAAAAGCAAATCGAGCACATAAGTCGAGGCTGCTGTCTACCACAAATTGGTATGCAATTTCAGCACTATAAAAGGAAAATCAAATGCTGTATGCACGAGTACGTATACATTTGTGTGTGCAATCTGCGGCCTTATCAACCAGACCATTATATATCGCTTGGCTGGTAATTTTCAATTTATCAGCATCGATTTATCAGCTTTTGTGATACCCAGCTACCTGCATTCGGGCATTGGCAGAGCAACAAAAAATATAATTATTACCGATTTATGGTTGGCTTTCCATCCGACAACTGACAGCGAGTCTTGAACCCAAAGTCAATGGGAGTTAAGCAACAAGAGTTCAGCGCAGACATGTTATTGTTAACTTCTGGCTTTTTCTTTTTTGGCCAATAGTATCGCGTGTGTGCGCAATTTCTTGTAACCTTAACGGTTCGGTTTTTATCCGGCGTTTCGTGGCTATTAATAATGATTGGTTGTTACATCAAATTGCCGTGTCGCGGCCTTTTACTTTTTTCTTGACCAATTTTCTATTTATTATTGGGATTATTTATGGCCTTATCAATCATGTTTTATGTACAAATTTATTTAGTTTTTCGGCAGTTTCCTTTTCTTCTTGATTAATGCAAAAGTGTAAAAGCGTTGAACAATAATCGAAAATATGGCTGTTGGTGTACAATAGAAGGAAAGTCAGTGCGGTTTTTCTGGGGGTAAAGTGAATGTGCCACACGTGGCACACAGGTGCAATACGAGTACAGGCGAAAGTTTTCTAGGGCTTTCCCCAATTTTCCATGGATCGCAGGGGCCGGTCAATTTTTCCTTTCACAAGAGAGAGTTATGATTCGTTGTCCTAATTTCAGACAATGCTGAGCATTAAAATGATGAAGGAAAATAAGGAAAATCTGTCTGCGATAAATGGTCTGGTATGGTCCACTGCCTCCGATATAATTTTGGTCACCCAGCTGTTGTAGAACGATACATCACTAAAGAAAACTGGATCTGGACTGGAGCAATTGATGGAGCCCAGAGCTATTCCATACAGCTGACCATCGCAAAAAAGTGGACCACCGAAATCTGTGGTACACATCTGTTTCTCCGTGGACTTTACACATATGAGGTCCTCGTTTTCGGGTCTAGCAGCCATTAGACTCTTCTTCACCTTCAGACATTCGTCGAATGGCCGCAGTTCGACATTCACAAGCAACATGCTATGAAATGACCCAAATCTTTGCCTCTAAGGGATAGGGTTTCTGTGGCATTAACCTTTAAATATTTAAGTATTTAAATAGTACCTACTCGTACCCCGAAGATTCCACCAATGGTCTTGCAATCGTTTCCCACCTCCAGCGAGGAATTGCCAAGAACAACTGGAGCCAAATGATGGCCGTCCAACTTCACATATCTTTTCAGCTTTATAATGGCTATATCATTGTGTTGGTTTCTATGGTAGTACGGGTGGATAATCATATTATGAATGTCAACAACAAATTCCTCTGACTCTGGGGTTTTAAAAAGAGATGCGCAAAGTGCCACCACAATTCGTTTAGGGCTCATCATCACACCGTTTTTACTAATTATAGATTCGAAAATAGGTAATGAACTAGAATTATATGATATACCCACTCTGTAATGCAGTGTGCTGAAGTAAGCACATGGCGGTTGGTTAGGATAACTCCGGTGCAGAAGTGATTATCTCCAGGAGTGTGAATATATTTGCGTGTCCGCAAGGATACCAGATACGAACTCAAATGGCTATAGGTGGGCTCGTGATAATGGTTGATCTTAATCGTGGTAATATTTTTAGGAAGAACCAAAGCAATTTTCAGCAGCAAAAAGTAAGCTAGCAGCATATTTTAAGTTGCAATTTAAGTGACAGATATGTCAGGGCTTCAAACTTATGAAACATATCGAAAATTGCCACCTAAATAGTAAGACCCATCTTAAAATAATGCTGCAAAATGCAATCAGAATTCTACTAAAACACTAAAAGCCGTATTATTATAAATTTATTCATGTATGCAATATTAATTGTTTGGAATTGCTTGCGAAATTACATTGCAAATCATATCCATAATATATTTGGATCTCATGTCGCTTTGCCATTCAATCACTGAACTTGTTGCATGAATGGAGCAATAAATCATTGCCATTTGAGCTGCTATATTTTCACTTTCAAGTCATTAGCACACCAATTGCATTATTCATGCTCCCGTTTGAGTACCCCCTTTCAATGCAAACATTCCACATTTGTTTTCGCAATTATAGACGTTCGGCCATTTAAACGCTACAGATTTATCTGAGCCGTGCCACAGAGACAACAAAGTAAGACAACTGCCCCAGCAGACATTCACAACTGTCAGTTAATTAATGTGGAGGAGACAATGAGGTCTGTGGTCCTCTACCATTTGCATCTTGCGTTTGGCACTCCACTTTTCGATGAGCTTATGAGCGTCTTATTGTAATTAGGGGACAATGAAGTCAAGTGGCGTTGGCAAGACAGGGAGTACTGCTTGCAAATTCGAGCGTCCCCTGAATGCCAAATGCTTATTAAAGTCGAAGAAATATTATCATAATTAATGCCCCGAACAGAAGTGCAATACGGACCGCAGAAGTTTGCCCAGTTCTCTAGCTGGAAATTTATGCTAAGTCTGGATGATTGTACAATATAATCTACACGTACGATTAGGCCGACAAAGAGAGAGGAGTGTTAGACTTGGCACTAGACATGTGATAAATATTGCGGTCAATATTTCTCATAAATTCAACAATACGGTCTCAAAATTGCAGCCAGCAATTTATATAATTCTCTAACGTACAACGCAACATGTTACTGGCCAAATTAATATGCGACCGTCTGCTTGTGCAACTCGCTTTCTGGCCTTAACCCTTTAAGAAGCTTATACAAATTGTGACGATGACAGCGTCTGCCAAACTGGAGAAGACTGAAATAACATATTCCCGACCAGACGAAGGTTGCCTAATTTAATTCAGAAAAACGCACACGCAAGCAACAGACGTGGCTGGAAAAGCGTGACAGGAGTTGAGAGCATTTTACTACCCAGTACTGTAAATAGTAGCGTACAATTTGAAAGTTATTAGTCCATTTGAATGTAATGTACTAATGTACCAATGTAATGATCCATTTTTTCTCTTTAAAAGCTGAAGCAAATCGAATATTAAATTTAAATTGGTCAAAGCTAACCAGAAGTCGGACACACCCTGCAGACACCCTGGAGTACATTATGTTAGCCCAAACAGATGCCCCAAGGGGAAGCAGCCATCAAACCTTCCAGAGAACGAGGGAAACAGCAGGATCCGCAACCAAGCGGAGTATAAATTAACATAATTTTCATATACACGCGCCAAAAGTTGCAACCACACCTAAACCGAGCCGAAGGAAAAAGAAATGGCGGGGGGACAGAAAAAACCAAGGATGGGAAACCTTAAGAGACATATGAATTGCTTAACTTAAGGAAATATATCAAAGAAATTGTATGTGTGTGTGGAGGTATGGAGGATGAGAAAATGACAGTGTCCCACCCAAATGACAGTTATTAATATATATGCAAAAAAAAAAACTGTCTCGAAATTGTTGCTGCCTATTTTTTTATGAATAAAGGCTGGAAGGACGCCAAGTGTCGCCGGTGATTTGCGAGACATTTATCAAAACGCAGAGAAATTATGCAGACAGACTGAAATTTCGCCTAGCCAAATCAGAAACAACACCGAAATCAGCTACTGGCGAAAAGGTAGATAAAGTCAACGAAATTCTATATACATATATATGAATTCGTAGGCCAGACGTCGCCGGTGCTCATAAAAAGTGTCTGCGAGTGGGTTTTAATTGTTTTTTCCTTTTTCGCCGACATTTTCACAGGATGTTAAGGCATGGCGACCTGTCGCGGGCCACAAAATAAATTGATCTGTGGTTTTGGCCTTATAATTTATGAGCCTTTCTTAGGCGGGCGAAAGGGAGTGAAATGCTGAATGCGAAATTTGACAAATGGCTGAAAATCAGAGAACGGCAGCCCTCGCTCCAAAAAAAGAAATAGAAAAGCTCTTCTTGTAAATGTTAACGAAACTGACATTAATTTTATGTTACTGGCAAGCGAAATCAATTAATTATTCTTGTTGTCAATTGTGTTGTGTCGTGAAGGAATACGCACATAGGTGGATGGAGGATATTGATTTCCATTGGTGTTGACATATCCTTAGGGGAGTGCCCGACTATTATGTCTGTTTGTTAATGGGGGCTTTAATGTTGGGGAAATTTAATGAAAATTCCGCAAATCAACTAAGGAGAAGTAAAGCATGTTTATTAGTCAGAAAATTAACCAATTTGAAATAAATATGAATTAAAAATATTGAACAGTCGTGGGTTTTGAATGGAATTTTTGAGTATATAAAATTTATATTTCAACTTGGCTTTATTAAAATACGCAGAAAAATGTTGTTAATTATTGATTGAGTAGATCGTTATTAACCCTGCGAATGTAATAGCTATTTCTGGAATTTACACGCAGTGCAAAAACGTGTTATTTAAACATTTTTTTTTTAGCTACAATTTACAAGTTAAAATCCATCAATCTGCGTTAAAATAGTATGTAACCTCCCCACCCATCTCCTGATTACCAGCACAATTAACGGGGTCAAATTTAATGCGACAGTTTTGGTTTTATGTTCGACCTTTTCTTCGCGCCACGGAATTCCATATGCGCGTCCCAGTTAAATTGCATAATTAATATGCAAAACTAATTTATATGCTAAATATGTTATTATTTATATTCGCAATTTCTTTTCATTAATTTGCGCAAGAGCACATAAAAGAAATTGCTTGGTCATGAGTAACAACTTAACAGTTATGTTTTAACGGTTGACTGGGCCATGTGTGTCTTTGAACCCGCTTTCAGCTTAAAGCTATCACAGTTGAAGTACAAAAAAAGTGTTTCTGTTGTCTGTTTTTGATTTTTAGCACTGATCTGCTGAACGGATATGGCCATAAAGTATGACTCAGTCTTTCTCAGCTGACCCAAAATTGGCGGAATAGAATTTTTGGCACGTTTGAAATGCTCTGCTAATTAAAGCATAAAATAATATGCTGACAATAGCTGAGTGCTGAGTTTCCAGCTAAAACAAACTTTGTCTGAACTTTGGCAAGATCAACTTTTTGCCTTGCCGTCTGTTTACCTTTCGTCTTTAATTTAATTGCCCTGTGTGCATTTGTGTTTGCCCACTTGAAGAGACTTTGAAAACAGTTTGGCAACTAAGCGCTTTTCACAAAATACAAAATCAACAACACCAGCCGAATGCAACATTTGTCGGCGTCCATGACTCGCTTTTCATTCACATGCAAATGTGCCAGCGCTAAGTGGGAAACATGTTTTCCCAGACCAACAAAATCGAGCTCCAAGGCTGAGAGCTGAGAGCTAAGTTGTCCAAGTTGCAGTGGCAATGCAGTCGGTCGGCATTAGAAGAGGTGGCTTGTTAAGTTGTCTCCATCCAAGGTTAGCCACTGTGGCTCCCATGCTTTTTCATCAACTGTCGATATAGCACCTGCCTTTAATTTTCACAATCGTTTTATTTTCGACACGGGAAATCATTTATTAAATCCATTTTTTATCTGCGCCGACCATATAAATTTTAAATGACAGACGGGCAGAAAATGTCATCTTTTGGTAATTAAAGTTTATTAATAATATTTCCATATTAACTGTGAAAATATTGTAATAAAAAAATATTATATATTTTTAATGCAGGGCCAATTTGTTATTAATGCGCTTTGACAGACTGGCTGTACCGGCGGTATGATTTATATGCCACAGGCATTTATAATTCATAAACTGTGTTGACATTATCTAACCAAATAAAACACCCACACACATCTTCAACAGCGTTCGAAAAATTAAGGAAAAATGTTATCATAATAATTATGAAACAAATTGTTTGCCGCTCAGTATTCATATTTCTTAAAAATATAAATAATTAGGGCGTTGTATTTAAATTTTATACAATTATTCAACCAATTCAAGTTTTGCCACACCTCTTTACCAAAGTTCCCACGTCTCCCCGGAAAACACCTTGGATATTTTACTAGGATAATTTATCACAAGAATATTCAAGGAGGTGGAACCTTTCGTTAGAGCGGTAATTAAAATGTTATCTTCCTGCCGTTTGCATTTTCTCCCGGGGGGGTCACTCATTCGCCAGAAAAGTGAGGTGACGACAAATGTGTAGGATGCCCAGGGGCCAACCGGGGGTTAAAGTGTGATGCCTTCAGCCGGGGTTAAGTTTTGCCTCGCTGCGCCCATTTAACCTTTGGGTTTTTTGTGTGTGGCCACAGGCAAACATAATTGAAGTCATAAATAACGAATTATGTTGTGAAAGTTGAGCCGGGGATATCAACAGCAACAACAGCAGCAAAAGCCGGAGCAGAATGAGGCAAGGTTTGTTTAGTTAACTTTTTCTCCTTGGGCTTCAGCTTCAGTTTCAGTTTCACACTGTTTGCATAATTATGACATGGCCGGGAAACGTCTGCAGAGGTGGGAGTTTAAGTTGTCCGAGTTGCTGGCTAATTATGCAAACCCAGCGCAAGCCAAAGATTTATTATGATGGAATAACTTTTTAATTCAGGAGGGTCGGTGGGGGGATGGATGGGCACACAGGATGTACCAGGTAGCTCTCTAATTAAAAGCTTTGCCGTTTTAATAAATTGTATGATTTTGTTTGACATGGCTCAAGGCCATTTACCAACTGCATACGTATGCCTTTCCTGTTTTAGTTGAACGGCCGAGTGATAACTACCAGGGGAATAAAGTTTATTTTTTTAACACCGCCTGCGAGGCAGTGTTTTTAATTAATGACGTTGATGCTTCCCCCTTTCGCAGCCCATTGAATACCAATAAAAGTGCATTAAATTGCAATTATGCTGTTGCTTTTGCTGACAGCACCGGCGAGTATTGAACATTGGGCATTCAACAGCCTGATAAATGGCTGTGAGTAATTCGTCAGCCGGCTTACAGTGCGTATGCGTGTTGTTTGCACTTACAAAACCCTTTCGCTTGCTTCCTTTTCTGTTTACCACTTTTTTTTTTAATTAAAGCAAAGTCAACTTGCAGCTTTCTGGGGGAGTGGCAACCACAAAGTGCAAAAGTGCATTAAAAATGCATTTTAATATTGGCTGCATGAGTTGTTCATGCGGTTATTATGCTATCTTTGAATGTGTAAATATTGCTGCACATTCGACGCCCAGTTGAATGCAGTTCTTTAAAACGCATCGAACAAGATGGGAAAAAAACTTGTCAATATTGAATACATTCCGCTTTTTTAATATCTGAGGAAAATGAATAATTTGAATATATTTTAAGGATTAAGCCAGCGGTTTAGTAAGTTAAAATCTATTTTAATCGAAGCATCAGAAAATACTGAATTTTTGATCTGACAAAAAGTTAAGGTTCCGGCAGTTTTACAATTTTCCTATTACCTAAACTTGCCCCAGATTCTCCCATTTAATATTCATCTCGACTGTGCAGACATTTAGAAGATAATTAATTGCAGGACATTTGTTGATGTTCGCTCTGCCAAAAACTTGTTGTCATGTCTTCCAGCCCGTTTCCGTTTCCGATTCCCAGAACTGACTGCAGATTTCCATTGCCAGCACGGCGAACACGTTTGCAATGGGAAAATGAAAAGTTGCTGGCAGTTGTGAAGTAAACCGAATTACATATTTCAACCGAATACAAGGGGATTGCTGGGAATTCATACCTGGCAGAACCCGCAGATTCCCGGACCCGAAGGTGCTCCATAGTCCTGCTCATTTACGTTGATTTCGAGCGGAAAACGTTTGTCGCCAAATTTCATTTCAGCTCGCTTCAATTCGATTCGATTGACATTAATTAATGATTGTTTCGAGTCGCCTTCGCTTACAGCTAGAGCATTGATTTACGTTGTCATCGATTCCCCTGGTCGCCTTATTATTATGCTGGCACAGCAACAATTCTCTGACCGCCGACCAGCAGAATGGCTCGAAGTCCCCCTCCATCCCATCTCAATTGACGACGAGAGTTGCCAGGACGGGTGTTAATGATGATGAGCTATCCCTGTCGATGTAGGCACTCAAAAAAAAAAAAATGTACACCATTTTCGAAACACTTGGGTATTGGATTAATGGCGGAAGAGGGTTCTGAAATCCTCACATACTATTCCTGCACTTCTTCAAGTTAAAGAATATTTCAGAAATGTGATCTCTCATCTATTGTTAAATTTGCATAATTTTTCTAAGTGCACACGGTTTCTGTTCCATCCTTGCAAATCTCAACTCTGGTGCGGCTTCGTGCCAAGTTTCAGTAATTATTGCCCAAACCAGTTTGGACTTTGCAACCACCAGACTGGGGAGCAATATTTAATTATGGTTTCTGCTCGGACTTGAGGTCGAGGCTATGGAAACGCTTCCGATTCGGGTTTTTGTGGCTTGTCCTTTCGATTGAGAGCGGGTGTCTGCCAGTTTATCAATCAAATGGCAATTTGGTGATTAGCATTTAACCGTAGCTACTTCCATTTGCCAAAACATCAGACAATTGAAAAGTCAGCACTTGCAATTCGACTAAAAGCCTGCGAACTATTAATCTACTAATAGCGAGGGACCTACGATGCCATTAAAAATGGAAAGCAGGTCAGCCGTGATTTTTCTACTGAGTTTATCGCTTCGATTAGCTAATCGTATCGGATCGGAAACAAACAATGTGCTAGTATATTGTTTGCATATTTCATGACCTTTGACAACAATCAACTACGAGTGGAAAATCCCCGAAAGGGAAATCCAAACCTCGATGTGGGGAATGGGAGAAAGCTTTCAGCTATCACCGAGCAAATCCTTGTGGATTTTCCAGGACTTTACTGACTTGCATTTCTATGCAGGACAGGACTCTTCTCAAAAGGGAAATGGAGCCGTAATAAATGTCAGTTCTTCTTGGGGAATACCCCAACTTTACTACGGTTGAGGTGAGGGTAAGTCTTGTCAGATAATGCGATACCTTATTCAAGAGCGAATGCAAAAGACTCCGCAATAACCAAGGAGAAAAATGTTATAATATTTTGAACAGTTAAAGTGTATGCAGATTTTGAATTTTAAATGTTAGGGCGACACTTGCAATGCTAATAAAATAGTTTTTGTGTAAAAAGTCGTTGTGCAACTTCGTTTCTTTTTTCTATTCCAATGGCATTGGAATACATTCATTTATTAAAGTATGACATCCCTTTCTTATTAATAACAAAACTCAGCTTTCCCACCTTTGTTACTTCATTGAAAAGCGTGGCGAATTTGCATAATTTTATATTACACTCTACACAAAAAACTGGAGTTTTCATTAAACAATTGCAGCGCATGGCATTTGATTTTTAAATGAAGACAGCCAGCTGCGCACACAAGTGTTCAGGGGTGTGTCGATGCCATTTTAAGAGGGTTCACGGATAGGGGACTTAAATGGCCAGTGGCAGGGGGTAGTTCACCCTAATTATGTCAGAGTGTGTAAAGTCAGGCGGCAGAAATTCGAGCGCTCCGAATTATGTCATCAGGGAAAAGCGGAAAACGAACAAAACAAAAAAGGATGGGAAATCCATTCTCTCAGCCTTTTGTGATTAGCTTGGTCATTTGGAAATTGAGACGTCAAGAGGGCCTCAGGGCTTCTTGCCCGGATTAGATCGAAGTTTTTGGGCTACTTACGGGTTGGATTTAACAGCCACAACAATGGCAGGGAAAAAGTTTTTCTCTTCTCTGTTACCTGGGGCCAAATAGCAGGAAAAGTGTCAGCTGCTGTGGCGCACAAAAAAAAAAAAAAAAAAAAAAAACGAAGAGAAAAATGCAAACAGGTGCTGTCTGCATCCAACTTGAAACAATCTGCCTTTCTTGCCCACTTTGCGCTGTGAAAATTGCATTTTAGCTAATGTTTGTCAGAGCCAGCATTGTGCTCTGTTTCAGCTTCAGTTACATTTCCACAATGACAGTTAATGACTTTAAATGGTTAAATGGCAGTAGCACAAAGTAGCACAAAATTTGAACATTTGCGCGTCGTCCTCTTTTGTCATTTGTTTGAAAATTTGAAAATTTGATTAAAGGCTTCGGCTGAACAGTAGGCCTCATTAGAATAATCCCACAATAGATGGAAAATTAACTCAAGTGTTAATGAGATTAGTTACATAAATACGTATTATTGTGCATTTGGCTTACTACTCAATTTTAGGAATATTTGTGTGAAAGTTTATTGTGCTCAAAGTATGTACAAGATGCTTATGATGCATGACTGAGCGATTAATTATGAAACTAAAATTAATTAGTAACAAGGAGTTTTATGACACATAAGAGGGGAAAATACTTCAGTTTGAGATTTTTAGATCCATATAAACTAAACTAACTAAACTAAACTCAACTAACTAAATCTATCGATTGGACGAAATTATGGCGAATACCATACATTGCAAAAAATTGAAAATATTTCAAATATTTATATTAGGCCTGTGGAAATATAGGCCCATTCCTCCACCTTTTACCTCTCCATGGGCAGCGATAAGCCCTCGAGTGACCTTTAAGTGACCTCATCAGGCAGAACCACCCCGCCAATTGAGCTGTCAATTATCGCCTCGAACAACCCAATTTCGATTCATTGAATAGTGAATACGAAAAATAACAATAATAGCAGTCAAGCTGAGTTTGCTAATCCCAACTAACGAGAGGATCGGAGGGTCGAAAATCCCACTTGGAAACTAGCCGAAAATGAGGATTATACTAGAATCTGCTACCTGAATCTGAAAACTGGCCGAAAAAACCATCGCATCCGATTCGAGATCATTGTCTGGGGCTTTTCGGTAGATCAGGAGCTCCCATGAATGAAATGCGAAGAGCACCACAATGGGACATATGTAACTGCCATTTTTGGAAAGCATTGTGCAATACGCATGATAAATGTCCGATTTTGGGAGTGCGAGGAATAATTCCGGCTAATGGCCATTGTTGTATGCAAGCTACTGTTCGTACTTGTATTTGTCTTTTTTGAAATGCGGATTTAGAATGTGCCATGAGTCCCTCCTTCCGCTTCCTGTTCCATATAACCATATAAAGTCCTCACTCTCTCTCTCGTGTGCTTGATTTATTATTAAATCCGTACATGGTTATTAGTTTTTCTTTTCCTTTCGGCAGAGGTAATAATTTTCCAAATTCTCTATATGAATTTTTGTATGCACCCCTGTGGTCCTTTTTAGAATAGGAAATAAAAAGGAACCCCCGGTTCTCAACGCTATTTCGGCGCTAAATGTGATTTATATACATTTGATTGTATATATTTGTTACTGCCTCCTGGCTACCCTTAACATCCTTCCTATTCCTGCTGATTTTCCCCCTTTCGGGTGTTTTGCGCTAATGAATTCAAATGTGTGCGTAATTGAGTTATTAAAATTTCAGTGAACAGGCTATGGGACCCTTTTGGCTGGTATTTCGAAAAAAATACATATGCGCACACGCATTTAGGGAATTTCAATTTGGAAATACTTTAGAGGCGCTGATGTGAGGATGTGAGATTTGCAATAGCAAAAGTTATATTTCTTATTTATAAACGAATCAAATGTAATTAATTTTTTTCGCCGGTGTTAAGTAAAGCATAGAAGGGGAGAGATTAATAAAAATAATGATAAGAATGCTTGTGATACTTTCGTGCATATTTTCGAGTAGTATGTCCGTTTTGGTCTGCTAAATAATATTTCTCTGGTTGTAAATGTGCCGCAGAACAAATTAACTATTCAATTTGGAAACTGTTTAAAAATCTCCGCAAACTACAGTTCTCCGTGTCGAAATAAGTACAATTTCATTGCAATCAAATTATGAAGAATTGCATTTAAATTGCAATTTGGTCGGCTTCCAACCCATTGTCGCAACAATCATTCGTCTTTTTACCTCTCCTGCCCCATTGAGTATTTTGCAGCCAATAATTCCTCTTAAATACGGTAGCTTAAATTATTTATCAACTGATGAGCTCTACGGGGAAAAAGTATACCCATGGTGCACAAAAACCAAACCGAACTAGCCGAAAGTGAAAAATGTTTCGTTAGCTCCACAAATATGTGAAAATGACTTTTCATTTTTTTCGCTGCCCACATTTCCGCGTTTGAGTGTATTTGGGGTAAATGGCTGGAGTTTTTCTTTTATGGCTTCTGTTGTTGTGCATCAATTGGCGCCACAAATTTTGCACTGTTTTTTCCCCTGGCTTTTCACTTTTTCTTTTTTCGCCAGTTTTATGGGCCTTTTAAAGAGCACCATGGGAATTATCGGGGGTTCGAGATCCAGTCAGATTATTCAGTGTGTGAACGTGGGCAGGCAAACAAATATTAACCTCTTTTTATGCACACACGCACAACATGTATTATTTAGCCCCATTCCACAAGATCTGCAAATATTATATTTGGGAATTGAGCGGGGTTAAATCTATATAATAATTTGGCGTGCTCTTGATTTTCACGGCACTTCTAATTCTCAAGTGCGGAATAAAAAGGGGTTGCCGCCGGCGTAAAGTAAAACCCATAATTTGGCTTAATAGTTTTTGCAATTACCCAAAAGGGTTCCGGAAAATAACCCTCACCGGGTTTTGCCGGAAGTGCCGCTGGAGAGGCGTAGAGTTGGAGTAGCTAAACAGGATGAGGAAGTCGGCAGTGGAAACAGCCTGTTTATGCGTGAAATTCGTCTGGCGTCAGGACATTTGTCAAACAAAGTCTACAAAGGGGGTAACTTGGGAAGGGCCTCTGTCAATTATGAATTTATTATGGAATGCGTTTGCTTCTGACTACGTTTTCTAGGTAATTACAAAGAGGAGTGCAATCTTTTGCATTTGACAAAATTCAGCTGTCAGCCCACAGCTGGCAAAATAAATGATTGAACGGTTCCCGAAATGAGATTATTTGTAGTAGATCAGGTAAAGAGAACTTATTTCAAGGAATATAAAATGTTCAGATTTATTTAATAACCAAGAATGTTTTAAATTTCGCCACTATTTATATTGACCTTGTTTGCAGCCCTCAAGTAAAAATCAGTAAGAATCAGGGACACCAAAGGGACCAAAGTCTATCTATAATCACATTTGCTATTGAAAAAACTTTCGTTATAGGCTTTCATAGAGTTACCAATTCCAGTTAGGCAACCATCTCTAACCAACATTTTTTTCCTTCACAACTACCTTTTAGTCACACATTTTTTTTTGCCAGCTAACACTACTATTCTGTTCTAGTCACACTCATTTTTAGTGAGCGTTTATCTTGTTCATTGATTTTCTTTCCACATGGAACACCCTTGAAACGGGGGGCTTACTCCGGTTTATTGTAAACTGTTTCAAGAGGGCCTCCAATGCCTCGATTTCCCCTCTGTTTTTCTTACCCCTTCCACACTTCAATTTATGTAGATTTAAAGTGGCAAATTGTATTTGCATTTTAACTTTTCTGTTTGAAGGAGCACAGACCACAAGAGGGCCTTTGTGGATGTGTATTTGTGTGTTTGAGGTCACGATGGCTTCAAAGGGTTAAGATGGGGCACTTACTGATTGCCTATTAATTGAGCAAATACATTATGGTTGCCCCTCTCCGACATATATATATATGATTGGACCTTTGAAGGGTTTTTTTTTTTATTGTTTGATTTGCATTATTGTGCTGAAGAATCTGGCTTGAGGTTTAATTGAAATATGATATTACCTGTAAAGAAACAAAAGAAATAACGAAATTAGTTATGCTTCATACCAAGGAAAATTTATATTAAACTGATATAGAATAAAGGAAAAAGCAGCCAAAAAACGAGGCTAGACTTCGGCATAAGATAGAAAGATACATTCCAAACTTCACGTAGCCACATATGTGCACAAAAACACACCGATGGGTCATACATCTCTGCTTATTACTCTAATTACTGTGGGGCCAGAATATTTTCACCCACCTCCCTCCTCCTGCCGACGAAAACTTTTGCGGCTTAGGGAGATATAGAGATACAGCTACCATATCTGCACGCTTTTTTCGGGTTTGTTTTGGGTTAATGGCTTTCAGGGGAATCGCGTGCAGTAATACAATTTCATGGAGTTACGGCAACAGAGAAAAGGAGATCTCTTGGCTGGTGCATAAATAGTCTCGTAAATAGTCGAAAAAAATATTCTATGCTTTTAATTTTATTTTATTGCAAAAGAAACTAAATAAAATAACGGCAATGTGCGACAGTTTTTGGGGCTTTTTGCTGTACGTATGCAAAGCTAACGCCATTGCGGAATTTTTATTGCCCTTCCGTCGCCATGCCGAGCACACCTTATATACACAAAGCTTTAAAGTGCCTTCATGAAATATTTCATATGCAAAAAGACACAAAAAATTAAAAAAAAAGAAACCAAAAATGTATCTGAAACAACGGAGGAGCTGGAAAATGGGAATGCCAACAATGCCACAAGCCGTGGCCCAAATGGGGCGCCACAGTCAACTTTTGCTGCCTGTATTTCGGGTTGATTTTCATTACAAATTACGTTTTTTACAGTAGAGGCCACCGACTGCGAAAACCAAGACCCCTAAATTGTTCCCGAAATATGAGAGCATTTTTCACGTATTTATTTTGCACATTCAAATTAATGAAGTCGCAGTTGGGCGAACATTATTCACCTGTCCTCACGACCTTTGCTAAATTTCTCTCACTTTTCTCGCTCACAGGTGAGTCTTTCAATTTGTGGCGTTCAGAACATTCAAATCTATTCGGATAGTTTGATTGCCAACCAAAGCGAATGGAATTTTAGATAGCTGTTAACAGGATGTGCACCGGGGGGTTAAGCGGGTGCAAGCGGGTGCAAGTGGGTTAAAGCCTGAGGTGGCATTGGGTGGCATTTGTTTTCGATTGAGTTGCTCAGCACGAGCAATTGATTGATAAATTTAAATGGGCTCTTAACCACACAAAGATTGCCCAACAATTTTTTACGCTCTGAGTGACATACTTTGCCTGTTAAAAAGGTGGTGCATCTGCTATTCCTTAAGGTATGTCGTATCTTTTAAACTTCAATATAACTATATATTTGCCACAAAATGATTGTGTACTTAAGAGCAAAAATCGTTTGTACCAGACTATCATCGATTTATTAGCAATTCGTTATCCTAAGCTTACTACAGGCTTATGCTATTCTAACCCACATCAATGCCATTTTGAGCCACCCACCCCATAAAAGCCACCATTTTTGAAATCCACAAAGTAAAGCTAGATTTTTTTTGCCTCTGATTCACCTTTTTGCGGAAAATTGTGTGGTGCAACCAATAAATTTCCATTTTGTGTTTGTGTGTCGGGGCGCGTCGAATAAATCAAAAATGGTCGCCGCCCCGCCGTGTGAGAGAAATGTGTGACCTATGACCTCAATGCAAATGGAACGCAAAAATATGCCAAGCATTTATCCGAAACAAGCTGTACCGTGAACAATTTTAGAGATATGTATATTTGATCCCCCTTTTTTGAGAACGACTATCTCAACCCTTGGTTGGAAAAATTAATTTTTGTTGGAGGTTTTTCCACCATTTCCCTTTTTTTCTTCGTTAAGGTGCGGACATGGCAAGCTTCTAACCCCGGGGTTGCTGTTCACCTCAAGCTGATGTTTACTGTGCTGCCATTTTTGCCATCCGCACGATGTCGCTATGGGTTTATTAAATTTCGCTAGCTCTAATGAAATTTTCGCTTACCAAATTGCGCTTACTTTTACCGTTGAGGGCCACAGAAACCTGTGATGGCCATTGGGTTTCCTGCGGCTTTTCGGGGTGAGCAATCTGCCGCTATATACGCCATATCCTCATCAAATCATCAACATCATCATCGCAAAAAGCAAACATCATCATACCAAGAGATGCCAATACCTACAGTTTCCATTGGCTGCAATTCACAAAAAGGTTTCCCAACATTTTAAGGGGTGATTTTGCACCCTTACACATGTATCTAAGCCAAATGTTGCAGCGACAACAATGTTTCGCAACAATGGTGCAATAGTTACAACTGAGGAAAATTTATCCACCAATATACTGCTTTCGGTCAAGCATTATAATTTTAATAACATATCGATTTCTTTACAATGTTAAATATTCCATTGGGCTTGGCTACTTTGAATAAAAAAACTTCAGTTTTAAAATGAACCTTTACAAAATGCATACCCTGAGAAATAATTAACAAGGAAAAGCATGCAAAAATGATCTAAGAAAATACATCAAAAGTTCCTGCACTTCACCCCATAAATCTAAAATTTTTTGGCTGAGACAACTTTAGTAATTATTTAAGTAATTTTGCTCCCCAAGACCCTATGCGAAAACAGGTGATGAAAACGTCCTTAAGTGGTGGGAATTTTACTGAAACAGGAGGTCCGAAAGGCGCTGTCACAGGTGTTGGAAAACTTTTCTAGTTGGCCTCTTGCTTAATTTAATTAGAGACGCAAAACTTTAAAATTCTCCGTCACCCCAAAATTGGCCGCACGTGTGTGTGTGTGCATGTTGCACATGCAGCATTTACCTGGGATCCCGCCCTTCCCTCTGCTCCAATGTATGTCACTCAACTGAAATTAGTTTACATGTTGTTGCTGTCTTGGCATTTTCATGGCAATACATTTTTACAAGTTTCTTCGTCTAAGTGAATTAAGGTGCCAACAACGTAGGCCAAATTGTCTTACAAAACAACTTGCGGCACCGACTAAGTTATGTTCGCATCTATGTGTCCCATTTATTTATTATGAAACTGCCAACAAATTTGTTAGTTACCTTATAATCTATCTGATGATTTTATAACCCAAAATAAGTTTACAGTTTTGTGCGACTACATTTTACTACTAGTAGTAGTTGCCGGTAGTTGCCGACAAAGACCCTGAGTAATTATCAATCATTCAGGGAAATGACTCCTCTCCTTATTAAGTTATCTAATGGATAATCAAAATGTCAACAAACACACACCAACAGTTATTAAAATTGAATTTTCAATTGTCTACGTTTAATGGAAACTCATTTGTAAGAACAACACGTGCATATCTTTCTTAACACAAAACCAGACCAAACTCATTTTCCTTGAGGCCATCATGTGCCCCAACCACATTTAAAGTTCAGACAATTTATGCTTTGATTTAATTAAATCGCAAATTTAAATTCACATGGTACATTTGGCGAATGTTGATTACATTTTTGGGGGCTCTCTATAAGTCATAAAGGCTTGTAGTTGTGTGTATGCAAATTTTATGGCCAACATGTGTGACGAAAGTTTTGTGTGTGAGCATTTTGCATTTGAATTAGGCTTATAAACCAGTAAACTAATTTCATTTACTTTTGCCCACAATTTGCTTTATAATTGTCAATTTCTGTTATTGTCAGAAAACTTTGTGTTTGTGTTGATATTTGTCAAAATTTGTTTCGACTATTTCGGCCAATGCAAATATATGCAAAAGGTTTTGTGTTTAATAATTTAAGGATTTTAAATAAGCTTTTCAGATTTGGATTTGCGGCTAAAATGTCATTTACAAACTTTAGTTAGCTATAGGCCCCACAATTTTTTAATTTATTTAACCGACATGCGTTTCATTAAGCACAAGCCAAAATTTGTCTCAATTGAATTGAGCATGTGTTAAATCAAAAACCAATTACGAAAAGCTTTTCAATATCAAAAAAGAAAAAAAAAAGTGTAAGTGAACAATGAAAAGAATTATTTCGCCTTTGCTCGGTACTGTCGTGTAATTTTCACAAGCAGTACACATTTTTTAAATTTATTTTTCGGTACTCAATGGCGATTGCATTTAATAAAATATTTTCCACGCTATTCGAGGCCTTGTAGTCCTCGTGTCATTCATGGCTTTTCCCCCGGTAGTGGAAAGCCCTTTTCCCGCCTCCTTTTGTTGAGCGAAAATTTATTGATACGAGTGCGTTGTGTGTGCAATTCATTTTGGTAGTGAAAATGTTAAGCGTCGTTGAATGCAATTGAAATGAGGAGTCGGAGGGTCCAGAATCGCAAATGAAAAGCGCATTTTCTACTCGTTTGCATTGCGAGTGGGTCCTTGCATGGCCAAGAGCGAAGTTAACATTATTTTTACCCAGTAATTCTTAAATAACAAGGCCGTGGAACAACTTTAAGCCGCTTTTCAAGTTGGCTGTGCGTGCGCGCGTACCCAAAATATAAAAAAAAAATACAAAAAAAAATTGAATCGCATCGAGCGGGAATTTGCATATTTGCAAAGGAGCATTGAACTCGTGTCAGAGTCGCTGGATCGGGTGGGTGGTTGGTTTTTGCTTTTTGCCTTTTGCTTTTTTAGTTTCTGTACTTTCAGTAGTTCCAGTAGTTTCTCCCGGTTGTGCCCGCCATGTAATCGTCATCGCTGTCGTTTTGGGTGGAGCGAACACGTCTCAAATGACGCCTCCACCCGTTTTGTTTGGCCAACTGATGGACAAGTGTCATGAAGACCGAGAATGAGGGATCGGCCATCGTCATCGAGCCACCGTCCTACACATGAATTACATTTCCTCAGTTTTTTTTTTTTAGGTGCGTCGTCGTGGCTCTAAATTTGATTAATTCAAGAGGCATTCGCCCGGGGCGTTTACACAAGTAAAGTGCGACTTTGGAAATTGGTTTGAATTCTAACGCTACCATATTTTGTTAAATTCCACAAAAATAATTCGGAAACAAGATAGGAATATTAAGGAATGTTATGAACGGAGACCAATCTTAAAGTAACTTGAACCCATTCACTTTTTATAAAAGTTTAAAGCGTAACGATATTTTAAACCGAATGAATTGATTGAAGTTTTCCGAAATGCAAAAGTTTGCAAATGCTTGAAGCGCCATGGCGGCAAATTTGTCTGCTTAGAGGGGGAAATTGGTGAAAAATTCTCCCGGCTAATGAAAACCTCAAGCTGTGCGCTCGGACCGTCGAAAATCAGACATTGGCGCAACGGGAGATGAATTGATTTTAAATCAATATTGACAGATGACACTGGCAACAGCAATAGCAACAGCAAAAGCAGCAGCAACATCAGTTGAGACGGAAAATGGCTGCATTGGTGGGGGGCAAAACTCCTAAGGGGCGACGCGTGTAACTGTGTGCAATGCTGCAACATGTTAACAGCCTGCTATTCAAGTGGAAGCAGCGTCAGGAAAAACTCAGCTGCTGGCTCAGCTGGATACCGGCGATTAGAGAGGGGCGGAGACCCCGGACATACACTGTCAACACGACTGTTCAGCACGGACAACTCATGTGTATATACGTAGATACATTCGGAATGAGCAGATTTATAGGAATTATAAGCGAGATATACGCTCTAATGGCAATATACAATATATAATCTGAGGTGGCATCGATAGTTCGCCAGAAGGTAATTGCTTGTGTGCGACTTCAAATCTGAGCACCTTTTCGGATTCTGTTAAACGGAATTAGCTGCTAGATGGATTCAGATGGATTTGAATTTGAATAGACTGTGACAACAAGCACCAAATGAGCTAATTTTATTTTGCAGTCAGCATAAGTCCCGACAATATTATATACTGGTACTTGTTTTTTTTGAGTATGCTTAATTTGATCAATCAGATTCTCAATTGCAAAACAAATTGATTAAACCTTTGAATGCTCATCTGTGCGATTATAATTGGAAATTAGTGATAACCGTCTCTTGTCAGTAATTTCATTAGGTCATTTCAATGCAGAAGCCCAGCAGTAGGCCAACTCCCTTTACTTTGGCATCAAACCATTCATTCGAGACACCCCCGGGCGATAACTAACCGCAGATTGCACTCATTTTCCGAGCAGCACTGACAACAATCGGCAACGCACAAGGCCCGCATAACAACTCAAACCATAAGCACATACCTTATGCCTGTCTTTCTTCAGAAAGGACACACATAGGAATAGGAGTCAAATGCAGTGGGTCTGCCCAAAAGGAACTGTCAACAATTGCACGTTAATAAATGTCAGACAATGTGACAGTCTCTCGACTGCCTTAATTGAATGACTCTGGCACAATTATCTAGATCTAGCTGAAACTAACTCCCTGTTATTATCCCTCCCTGTCAACAGAGTTTGCTATTTGATGGGCTCTTAGATAGGGGCTGCTGATTAGCAGCTGGTTGTGAGTTAACTCCATTGTATAGGTTCTTTTCCTCAATTAAATAAAACTATGTCAAGGTTGGCAGACGTAAAAGAAACAAAATCCGCAATAAGTGTGAGAATTGCAAAATGTTGCGGCTGCCCAGAGAGCTTTCCCACTTTAAATAAACTTTGCTGAAAACTGTTGCATAATTTCAATTGCCACCTGCCGAGCTTCAAGCAGAAGGCAGTCGTCTGGTTTTCCCTCGAATGTTTTGCTTTTCTTTTGCCATGAGAGAGTAACTCAGCAATTGTATCTGCCAGATAAGTTGAAGATGAAGGAAAAGTACAGAGACTTCTGCTATTTGCACTTTTTCTTTCTCACTATCGGGTTTCTCATTTCTCGTTGGTCTCTTTTGGGAAACGCCTCCTTCCTGACCAGACTTTTGTAATGAAGCGTTGAAGTTGCTGTTGACGCTGGTGTTGCAGCTGCTGTTGTTGCACGTTACTGCAGCCGAGGTTGTTGCTTGTTGCTTCCGTGCGGCTTGACTTGGCTGCAGATTGCCCCTTGGGCTCGCTGTCAGTGGGGAATGCCATCGCATAATCACAATAGACGAACGCCCCGCAGGCAATCTCTTTAGGAGTCTGGCAAAAAAACCGACTTTTGTCATCATCAAATAGTTTTTCCCCTCCCCACGCAGGCAAACTCAAAACAATCAGGCTGAAAACTTTGCTTTTCTCACATTACACAAGCAGTTTCGGAAAATTTATATTGAGTCAGCCGTTTGAAGAGACTGCGTTTCAGTTTCAGCCTGCACTTGTATATTTCACGTTTTTTCGTTCATCCCTTTTATTAATCAATATATGTTTTTCCATACAGTTTACCCATTTATGTTGCACAGCGTTGTAAAGTTGTTGCATCGTTCAATGCCTTCAATTTAATTAAGTTTATTTTTTAAACAAGTTGTGGCCCATTTTACATTTTATTTATTTTCTACTTTTTTTAAGGTGCACTACGGCTGTTATGGTTAATGGTCTTGGGGGTGTTGTAAATGGGAATTAAGTTACTCGAAACTTTATCAATTTTGTTGAAAATGAACTGATATGTAAATGAATTCATATTTGACCGTTCCTTCAACAAGCAATTTATTTTTAAAATATTAAAATGTTCTGCAAATAATTTTTTTTTTTCCTTTTCAGAACATTTTTATGGCCAAGGTTTCTAGATCTATAACCTTTTGTGATGTAAAAGCATAATAATGTGCTTATCTTCGGTAGGAGAACCCATTTAAACCATGGCATATTTTATTTCACGGTGTTATGGCCTCATGCCCTATATAAGACACATTTTCGACTTGATCTCGAACTTGGTCCAAAGATGTGGACTTTGACGTGCCAACAGTTTATTGCCCTAATTCTCCTCGGCACTTTGGTGCCCAGTGAGTCTTTTTTGTGCAAGCATTGCTTCAGGAAAAATCTTGAAAAAGTTCACGAATCGTTTAGGGACATTCTTAGTCCTCCGATATTTGGAGTAAACCCACAGCCATTGATTGAAGTGCAGCAACCGAAAGTGACCCCAAAGCCCGAGGTAATTAGACAATCTGCACCCATCTTGAGTCCATAAACTAAGTGTATTAATATTTGCAGTCTTCACAAGTGATTCACGTACATCAACCACAAGTGATACTTAAGCCTATCTACTATCCAAAAGTCGATACTATTTCTACGAAAAATCAGATAGGAATACATGGGCCGTACAGTCAGTATCCATCCCTCCTGCCGTCAGCCAATTTACTTGGAATTCCAAATCAACAACTAATTAATGCACAAGACGTGCTCTCAGACAAAGATCAGAAACAGACGCAAGTTCAGAACAATAACTTACATATTCGATTCGGTGTGTCAGCACTAAGAGAAGGAAGAAATAATCCTAGTTTGGAAACGATTTCTCGGGATAAAGTAGATAAAATATCACCTGCATTGCAGTTGCAACTGTTGAGATATGCAGATTCTCAGTCGCAATCCCAGACGCAGTCACAATCTGCCTCACAATCTGAATCAAATGCATCTTCACAATTCCAGGCACAGGAGCAAAGCAATCGACTGTTGGAAAACCCACCTGTTTCAGAATCTCAGTCACAATCAGAGTCACAGTCACAGTCCGAGTCACAGAAGCAGTCACAGTCGCAGTCACAGCGACAGCAACAGATACAGACGCAATTGCAAATACTGCGACAGTTGCAACAAAAGTCAAATGAGCAATCTGCCGCACAATCTGCTTCTCAGATTCAATCGCAGAGGCAATCGGATTCTCAATCCAACTTACAATTACAAGAACAATCACAATCGCAGTCAGAGCAAGGTAAGCCAATCCAGTCACAAATTCAAATTCTTCAAGGGCTGCAGCAAAAAGAGTTAGATGACAAATCTGCATCACAGTCGCAGTCCGAATCCAAGACACGGCAAGAGCAACAAAAACAGTTGAATTTGCAACAACTTGAGGAGCTATCGTCTTCACTATCACAGTCACGGCTAGGGCTGGGACAGCAAATCCAGTCACAGCTACAAAAGAATCAGTTGGATAAGCAATTTGCTTCACAGTTTCAGTCACAATCCAAGTCACAGCTGGAGCAACAAATGCAATTGCAATTACAAAGCCTTCGGCAACTGCAGCAGAAGCAATTAGATGAGCAATCTGCTTCACAGTCGCAGCCACAGTCACAGGTAGCGCAACAGATCCAGTCACATTTGCAACTTCTTCGATTACTGCAATCCAGATTGAAGACGCAGTCGGCATTGAAATCAGATTTAGAACAACAAATCCTTTTGCAACTAAAGAAACTTACAGAAGTGCAACAGAAACAGTTGGCTGAGCAACCCACCTTACGACCCAGTTCAAAATCACAGTCGCCTGGGCAGCTAGAGCAGCAAATTCTGTTACAGCTGCAAAATCTTCTACAGTTTCAGCAGAATCAGCTAAAATCAGATACACAAACCCAAAGCCAGTTGCAAGAGTCAAAATCTAACTCACTGTCACAGTCACAGTCACAATCGCAGGAGCAGTTACAGTTGCAGCGGGATCAGAATCTTCGGCAATTGGAACAAATAAAGTTGGAAATGCAAAATATTCGAGAGCTGCTGCAGAAGGGCAAGTCTGAGCTACAAACCCAATCGGACTCTCAGCGACGTATACATGAGCTATACCAAAATATTCTGCAGCTAAATAAGGAGAAGTTGAGCTACCAATTGAAACAGTTAAAACTAAAAGAATTGGAAGACCAAAAGAAGTCGCAGGCAGAAATATCAAAGGGAAGTAACCCATCCAATCTATTTATTATCGGACAATTGCCTTCCGAAGGAAAGCCAGCTCCTGGAAATCAAGGTCCTTCAATTGAGCCTAAGCTGGTCCCCCAACCCGGTTCACTGGACAAATTGCCATCAGGCGGAGGGCTAATTGGCAAGCCAGCTTCAACAGGACTGTATATTTTATCGCCGGATTTCAATGATTTGTCGGATTACCGAGATCAGTTTCGTCTACAGCAAGAATTAAAAAAGCATCAAAATATATTGAGCCTTTTGCAGCGTAGACAAAATGATATTAAAAAACAACAAAACGCACAGCTGTTGCTAGGACAACAACAGAAGGAACAACAAGCTCAGGAATCAATCAATAAACAACAGTCCTCATCTGCTGGCTCTAGTTCTCAGACCAAGTTACAGCAAGATATACAAAGTACTGGAGCTCAAGGCTCACAGCAGGGTCTTCAAGCTGGATCCACTGGCCTGCAGACTAGTTCCCTACAAGGCACAGAAAGTTCTGCATCTCAAAGCGCCGCTCTTCAGCGATTGAAGGAGCAGGAACAACTGCGAATTCAGACGGAAAATGATCAGAAAACCTCTTCTTCAAGCTCGCACAGTAACTCACAAAACTCGCAGAGTTCGTCATCACAGTCATCGCAGGCATCACAGTCTGAAGCACAACGACAGGAGGCTGGCAATCGAAATACCTTGCTACTAGATCAATCGAGCTCCAAGACTCAGTCGGAGTCGAAGTCCGAGTCGTCGTCTCAATCATCGTCACATTCATCGTCGCAGTCAACGTCGAACTCATCTTCAAACGTTCAATCGAAACTACAAGGAGAAAGCCAAGCGCTGCTAAACAATTTGTCAGGTTAAGTAGTTAACCTTATACTTCTCACAGTACTGACATGGGCGAAGAGCAGCCTTATTCAGATGTTAATCAAAAAGAGGAAATAAAATAATTGTTCTTTCATTTAAAAACACGAAACTTCTTTATGCGCTTTTTGTTTTAATAGATATATGCAGGAACTTTTTTTTCATATATGTATTTATGAAAAAGCTTAAAATACAAATTTACTCTTTAATATTTTTGCAAATTTTTGACAACTTAAAGTGTTAAGAAGATATAGACACTTGGAATTAGTTACCTAATCAAAAACATCGCAAGGATACAAACCCTAATTACATGGTTTTCTGTGCAATAATTTGATTAACTTGTAGCCTAATCCTAGCCCTCTCCACCGGCTTACAACCCTCACAGATTAA
Organism: Drosophila melanogaster; assembly: GCF_000001215.4. Classification (NCBI taxonomy): domain Eukaryota; kingdom Metazoa; phylum Arthropoda; class Insecta; order Diptera; family Drosophilidae; genus Drosophila; species Drosophila melanogaster. The sequence goes on along the minus strand of NT_033779.5, from coordinate 18,355,834 downwards.
CTTGCAATTTCATCCCTTAGCGAAAGGCAGCTGTCGAGTCTTGTTAACTCGCAAACGCCGATCAAATGTTGATTTAGCCACGGTTTTCTCACTCGAGCGTTGAAAATGCCGGGAATAGGCGGCATAGGCATATCTAGCTAATTTAACAACAGGCAAAAAGGGCAAAAAGGCTATATCCAGCTTAAAGGGCTGATAAAGTATCATCCTGTCGGGAGAGTGCGGGCAAAAATTAACATATGTCTCGGGCTGGGACACGCGATTCCGGGACGGGGAGCGGCAAAAACTGGTTCCCACATTCGCTTCGCTTCGCTTTTGTGAAATGTTTGTGCAAAGTATTTAGTGCAGCAATTGAGACGGAAATAAAAAATAACGAAAGGAAAACACAAGACAGCTTGTGCCTTAATTTTACGCCAGAGTGGGCAGAAATAAATTTCCCTACCCCAACTTTGTAGTGCGCAATGTTCTGGGTCCAGGGCCAATTAAAATTGGGTGCAGAAAGTAATGCGTATTTGATATTGTGATATTGTCTCTTTTAAGCAGTTGTTTTGTATTTTGTATTTTGGGGATTGCGAGTCAATTAAAATTGGTTGACAGTTTTCCCCGGTCGCCGGCGGGGAAATCTCTGGAGCTTTGTGAAAAAAGGGTTTTCTAAATTAAACTTTTCTCTTTCGCTCTTTTTTTGCTCCTTAGATGCTTTTCGTTATTCGTTTTTTTTGGCAAATAAATAAAATGTTGCGAAAGTTTTGCTATTTCAGTTGTGTTGTCAAGGGAGAGTTGCAAAAGGCAGAGGGCGAGGCAAACTGACCGTGGCAAAAGTTTTTCCAGCATTAAGCCGGGCATAATTAAAATTTTCGTACTGTAAGCCCCTGGGCAGATTATAGCCAAGTTTTTCCCGGGCCTGAACTTGCTATTGGCTTTGTTTGCGCCGTTGATTGATGGTAAATAAGTCGGGGGCGTCTGCTCTCCTCAATCCTTTTCGGCAAAATAATTTTGAAATTCAATTGAAGGCGGGCAGCTTTAAAGATTAAATTGTTGCTAAGTAGAATGGAATCGAACTGGCGACTAATCGAATTTACGAGTCGTCCTTCTTCTCGTACTTTAATTAGCCCATTGTGCGTTTCCTTCGTTTTGTCACAAATTCCTTTTTGTTTCGCTTTTTTAGCTTCGTTTTTACGGCAAATTTCATTTCAATAAAAGTCGCATTAATTTCATTTATTTGCTGTAATTTTTTTCCCATGGCCTTTGCCATTTTTATACCCTCTCTTTCGTGCTGCCCTTTTTGCGCACCTGTCCCACCTGTCTCACCTGATCCAGCTGTCTATCAAATGGAGCGCTCGCTTTGCCCCTCTTTATCACATTGCCGCCTCGTCCATTTCAATTAACACTCAAGGATTATTTTATTATGTCAATCAATTTCCGTAACTAAAAAGTCACCAATAAACGAATGACTGGTCCATCGATTCTCTCGCCCAGAGTTCATTCTCGATTAGTGTTTCATTTCCAGTACTCCACTTCTTTATTATGTATTTTTTTACTAGTCACTTCTTAATTATGGGATCCTGCAGCTGAAGCTGGATTTAATTAAAACTCGAATTTAATCGATCCAACTTTATTGAATGATGCTCAACAGTGCTGGTAAGCTAATAATTTCACTTCATTAGTGTGGCTAGTTACATTAAAGAAAGTTGAGTACAATGCATCTATAGGTATTTTATAAATTTATAATGCTTGAAAGCTTCTGAAAAAATAATAATAAAACTAATCTGGTACCGATAATAATCAAACAATAGCGAACATGTGCACCGGATTTCCCTAAGCTCAAAAGTCAGGAATATTGTTTGCCAGTGAATTTATTAAAATTTAAACCTGATCATTGTTTTACTCATATTTTACCCCAAGAACTATACACAGCAAGATGCCTTAAAAATGCAAAGAACATTTTAAATTCCTGTAAGCCCAAGAAGTTAGTGCCAGTTTAGCCTTCTCCTTTGAGCTTTTTACGCAATAGAAAATCAAAACATTTTCCAGCCCAGAAAACAAATTCAAATCTTTAGACATGAATCATTGAACACACTAAAATAGGAAAGGGAATAGCACTTAACCAATTATAAAATTGTGGGCGGGTCTGTAGGCGTATTTTCCTGTCAATTTGATTGTGCACATGGTTGTATCTGTGTGCGTGTGTGTGTGTTTATGTAACTTGATCTATAGCTATGGGCATATGTTGAACATACAGAGAAAACAAGAACGAAAACAACAACAACACAAACAAAGAAGCATTGTTACGACCAACAATAAAATGACTCAAAAGCCAATTAAAGATAACAGGCGGCAACAAAAACTTTGCCCGCAAAAAAATGCATTAGCATAACCAAACAGAGTTAAGAGGAGAAGAGAATCGCTCGGAAAATGGGGGACAGGGATTTAGTCTAAGACCTGTGACTAACCGCATAACAGCAAATAAATGTTGCATAAAGAACGAAAAACTGCTGACTGCAATCAATCAACGGAGTTAAACGTTTCCGAGAACAACCAAACTCGCTTCTTGAGTGACGAATAAACTGCGAAACTCTGACTCCGACGACTTCGGATCCCAGTCCTCGGGGCCCGGAATCAACCAGGAAGGAAGTACTATGAGCTGCAGGACTTAAAACCTACAAGGCCTACATGACTACCATACTTCGCAAGACACGAAACGGGTTGAGCCAACACTGAGCCAAAGAAATGGGTAATTATCAATAGTTAAATTATACAAGTTTACGTAGAGAATGCAATATAGTGTTCGAGAGATGATGATTCAATGCAAGATTAAAAAATTCAAGTATACCATGTATTAAAATAGTTCTTTCAAAACAACACAAAATTAATTTAATTATTCCTCATTAGCATGAACTTTCTGTATATACATATGTATTATGCTAATGTTATTATATTTTATTACATGTAACGTGCCAGATAGTTAAAGTTTTTTAATGGCTTTTTTATTAGTGTAAGAAGAAGGGCGTGCACATAAGAAGCCAGGAAAAGCATTCGAAATGAAGAGCGTGTATGTGGCCATTGTGAGGAATGGAGTGGAATGAATTGGAGTGGGCCAGAACCGAATCGAGAAGGGCTGCAGAAGAGGGCTGCGGGCTGGGCTGTTGGATTAGGGGCGTGGCTAGGGGGTGCAAATCAGGGAGAGTTGGCTAAAAGAGTGCGGCCTAAGCCGACAAGTCTGACTGCAGGCATTCGAAAGTTGCCGGAATGCAAAGGAGGCAGCTTTGGCATTGAAAGAGCATTTGAATGCGGTCGGTAGCAAAAAAAAAGGGGTATGGGGCGAGCATTGGGAATGGGAAGCAAACAAAGCAGGGCGATGAAGGAGGAAAACAGAAATGCCAAGTGCATGAAAATGAAAGATGAATGGAAAAGAGGGCGAGCAGTAGATATATTTTCAGCTTTAATCGAGCGTGTTGGTGGATGTGGGTGCCCAAAGGCAGCGACGATTGCTTTTGAAGAATTATTGACTCTCGGCCAACACTAGCCATCAGAAGTGCTGTAGAATTCGACCAGCATCGATAAAAAAATTATAAAAAAAATTTCAAAACTCCTGCAGCAGTCTAACAAGAAATTCATGTCTCTCAGACCACAGATAGAAAGATCAGCGGATAAGGAGGGAATGTTTGAATGACAAAGGCAATAGGTAGGCAGCACAAGAAAAAAAAACTATTGTATAGGCCAACTATTGTTAGGAATCTCTTAGAAATCTTTCGACATATGCTGTGCCTCCAGCTGGAGTACTTCATTTGAATTTATGCGGCTTCAGTTATGCAAAGCTGTCCACTTGAAAATCAGGGAAAAAACGGTTGAACACAAGAAAACAGAACCAACGATTCTAGATTTCGAGTAGCTGATTGCAGGCAAAGGCCGGAATGAAAGTAAAGGGTTTCTTAAAGTTTAATTCTTCTTTTTCAAGGAATGGGCACCCTACAAGATGCCCCATAAACAGATCGTTAAACGTTTGGGCAAATTGCTGGCACACGCAAACCGGCACGCCCAAACCGGTTGCGAGTAGGGAGATGCAGATACATCAAGATGACAAGCATGGCGAGGAGAGGCTAATGCTGCAACTTGCAACAGCGACAACGAATGCCTCACAAAACAATGCGCAGACCACTACCCCAACCCATCTCTCTCAACCACGCCCCCTAATGGCTGGGCCATAAAAAGCTCATCAACGTCATCTTCGCATTGTACCCGGCCCCTGGGAAACCCACAAATGTTGCACATTGTGCAACTGCATCAACCACAAGCACCAGAAATTTGATAAAAATTACACAGCAAAAGGTAAAGAAAGAAAAAGTAAAATACAAGCGAAACACAAAACAATTTGAAGAGCCAACGATTATTTAAAGTGAAGCCAGGCAACAAATGATAATGGTAACCACCCAGCAACGTCCAACAAATAGCCGCAAGATACGCTCGGCAAAAGTCATGAAGCCAAAGGAAAATTTAATAATAGTAGCTGCAAACAAGCACACAAATGCCACTTTGTAAATATGCTTTCTATGCGAAAACCTTGAACAATCGCTTCAGGTTGTTGCAGCGGCTGTCGATGTTGCATGCTGGCGGTGGCAAATGCTTCCTGCAACAGCAGACGTTGCAATGGGCATGTGGAATGTGTGGTTACTCTGATGCATTGAACGTATTTTGGCGAGGACTTTAAGGAAATGGATTGAATAAAAGTTTTGCAATAAAGAAAATCTATTTCTAATTTTAATATCATTTTCGAAGACTAGTTAGCACTTACTATACGTTACCCCATATTTTAAAAGACTTTGCTCGGAAATTAATAGTGGAAAGTCCTCTTCATAGAGTGTATTTGTTTTTAGTTCAGCAATATCATAAAAAATATCCATTCACTTTTATAGCACACTTCGAAATGTTACCGTTCTCGATGGCTTTTTAAGAGTGCTCCACCCTTTTTCCCATTTTTCCTAACTATCACTTGTAGTGTTATCGTTTTATCGCTGGCTATTTCAACGCTTTGCAATTAACACGATTTTTTTGGTGCTATCAACATTACATTTTCGGGCCAATTGCCTGACCATTTAAGAGAAAGGCGACGCTCTCAACATGTGTTCCATAAATCAAATAAAATCCCGATCTAGGATTGGGGATTGCATGTTGCGGAGCCACAAAACAAAAGGGAAAATATTTAACTAATTAGAGTCATAAATCTGGACGAAATATGGCCTACCCAAAAAACCAAAGTCGGTTGGAAATGAGCATTAATAACTCAATTGGAAGGCGGGTGTTTTTCCCGCTGTTATGAATAGGCCAAATCAAAGCTCCGAACTTGCATTGTCCAAGTGTCAATTTTTGGGGCAGGAGGGGCAGAAGTCAGTGGCAGGCAAAAAGAAGGCGAGTCCCGAATGTCGGCTGGATATATGAGTATAGGGAGCCAGAGACTGTGACCCAAATAGTACATTCTGATGGACAAGACATTTATGACACTGCGCCTGCCTTTGGGGTTATCGTTATGGTTATGGTTATGGTTATGGCCCCGGTACACGGAACCCCTCGGAAAATCCGACAGACAAATGGCAAACTCATGGCAGACACTCTTGGCGAAACATTTGCATGTTTAACTTGGCACACAATGGCGACTCCGATTGCAAAGTCAGACCAAAACCCCAATCCCAAACCCGAACGCAGCCGAACCGAACCAAGCCATTGAAAGTCAGGGTCTGACTTCGAAAAAGAAAACCAGAGAACCGGTCAAGTTAACAAAAGGGGCACAGAAAACTGCAGTCGATGCACGTGCACTTCATATATTCAAATTTGAAAGTTTTTCTCTCTCTGGCGAATAAAAAAGAAAAAAAGTGTAAATAAATTATCACTGACAGTCAATGCTGTCTTTTACAGCCCCTCTCCACTTTTATGCCTTTTAGTTTTCCATATTAATTTACGAGTTTATTGCTAAAGACATCATTAAAGTGAAAGTCAATTTGCCAGCCAGCGACTGTTGTTTCCTTCATTTCGTTTTAACTTCTAATATTTCCGAAACACTCTAAGCTGAGTTTAATTTATGACTGCACATTTTTCTTGTAGATTTTTCGTTTTACTTCTGGGGTGCTGTGTTATTAAAGTGCGTGTCTAGCCGAAAGTAAGCAACGCTAATTAATAGCTTCTTCATAAAAGTGAGGGAGTTAAATTAAATTAATTTCTTCTCGCGCTCGTTTGCTTCACTTTTTTTTGGTAATTTACTTCGCTGAGGTTATTTATCATTGCATAACAGACAGCTCAAGGTTCAAAACGAAATCACCAAAAGAAGCTTTTTATACGTAGTGCAAGGACTTTTGATCTTTTTATCACACTTAAACTTAATAATTTCTTAAATACTGTGCAAGTGAAATACATCTAGTCAATCGCTTTGCATCTGTAGCACTTACGTGCTATCTAAGCATTTTAAAATGGCTAAATTCGCATTTCATTAATTCCCCCTAGCAGAGAAAAATGTTCATTTGCTTTCGCCCGGGAAAACCCCAAAACTTTAATTACGCTAAGCGAGTGTTTGCTGTGGGGGCTAACTGTGTGTCTGGCAAAAGGAAAATGCAAACAGAGAGTGTTTGACCGCGAAGCGTCGGGCTGAACACTTCCACTAAACTTGTTTCAAACAAAGAGCGCTAAACGATTTAGCTCGGATATTGGGCAGATACGCGAGGAATGGAATGTAAAAATGTTTAGAAAATACAAAATTGTAACGCCGACAGGCGACAGTCGGATAACTCGCACTGGAATCCAATAAACTGCAATTGTGTGTGGGTTGTATTTGGTGGCCAAGAGTGCTTGGAGGTTGGCTGAAACAAGTGGATGGCTGTCGGGAAAGTGGCCTGAGTGCCTATGAAGGCTCGGCACAGGCTAGAACAGTGTATGCACTTTTACAAATTTAGATATTCTGAATTGGTTTTTGACTCAATTTCTGTATTTTTTTCTTTTCTTGCTCAATAAGATGCAGACTATTGAAAAGGACTCACTTAACATTTTTTCAATGCTTATGGAATGTTTCAGTTATTATGAAATCATTTTCAGATTCTATCCCATTTTTCTTAGTGAAAACTTGCTCAGGCGAGAATAAATTCTGTCAGCGAATGGAAGTCAGCTTGGTCAAGTAAAGAGCAGCGGAGCCGCTGGAATGTGAAAGCCATCACCGTCATCATTGCCGCAATCATAGTCAGCGTCGCTGGCTTTTGAGTTTGGAGGAATCGGATTCGGAGTTCGGAGCTGGTGAAGAGCCGAGAATGCGTGTTGGACCAGTTGGCACGTTTCTGGGTCAGGAACGCTACTTTTACGGTCAAGCATGACCGAAGAAAGAGACAGAACCACATGTGAAGAAAGAGAGGGGCAAAGCTATAGCTAGATACTTTTTTCTTGAATTTCATTTGGTCGCGCAGACCTGAAAACTTACTTTCTGGTTGCCATTTTTATGGCTCCCATTCTTGGCCTCATTTTAATTGCAAACACTAGACAGAGGTGGAAAGAAGAGCACGGAAAATTGTCGATGGGTTGAGGAGGGGTGGTGAGGGCAATCCATAGTCGGAGACTGCACTTTGTATGCAATCCCCGGCGTTTGAGAATGGTTTTTTTATTTTTATGCCACTTTGGCTCTGGCACTTCTCTTTGTTTTGCTTGTAATTCGCTTAACGCCGCTAGGTGGCGCTGCTGATGGCCCCTGTTGACCCAATTGTCCAGAAATGGCCTGTAGCTGAGTGGGAATCCCCTCGAATTTTCCCTCTTTGGCCCGCACCTTTCCTTTGCTCGCCGCTTTAATTGTTGGCGCAAAGATTTTACTTTGTTTTTCGCTTTTCACTTTTACGCTACCCACCAGCAAAGTGCTACTACTTGCGATTCTGCCTTTTTCGCGACTTTTCTTCGTTTGCATTTTTGATTTCTGCTTCCGCAGCTTTCACGCTTCCATTCCATTTTGTCTCACCTGCTCTTTGTTGGAGTTTAAGTTGCAGTCGAGCAAGTTGTTTGAGTTATAAGTGGAGATTACCTGACTTTTAATTTAATTGAAAGGAAGCTTTTCACTCATCTCAAGCTGATGGAGGAAATACATACCTGTAACGAAAAGAAATTCGAGTTAAAAATTTTGATACTGTGACAAGGTGTTTTTTGTTTTTGTATAATTAATATGTGTTAAATAGAAAACAATCTAATATTGCTGTATTGTTAAATCATTAAGTAGAATCTCCCTTATAATGCTCCGTCATGCGCTGTCACTACACTGAAAGTAATATCCCTAGCTCGTGTGTTATTCATTTTATGTCGAAAACCCATTCCCTCGCAGCGAAATACAGATGGAGAAGCTAGCTATCCCCCGCGACTAGGAGCAAAAACAAAAGAAACTTCTCATGTCAAAGCAAGTTATTTTTCTATGCAAAGGCGCCGCAGGCTCCTCCGAGAACATTTATTTACTTAATATTGTGTGCATCACACATACGCCCCATTGGACAGCTCGCTTGAGACAAGAGCAACAACAGCGACAGCAGACACATAATAAACGCAGCTTGTTATTGTTTTCCTCCGTTTATTTTTTCTATGCTATCATTTTGCCAAGAAAGGGCGAAAAAGCAGCCACAGGTGGTTAATATGGTAACTTTCGCACTTTGCGTTCTCCTGCATTTTCCACCCAATCCGCCGCACAGTTTTTAGCTTCGCGCTGATGTTTGTTATGCCATAATTTACATACATTATGCATGTTCTGGCTGCTCTCATCTGTATTTCAGGTACATTGAACCTGCAATGATTGCAGGCAGGGAAAATATAAAAAATGGCGAAAAACCAGAAGCCAGAAGCTACAAAAGGGGCCGGTGGTGTGTTGGTTCTGGGGGTTTACTTGCAAAAACAAACAAAAGTTCTTTGGCAGCAGCAGATACAACAACTGTTGCTAGTTTCCGGCTTCCTGTAGCGATGACAAATTTTAGCCACCCATTCAAACAAATTTTTTTGCAGCAAACTCCCCCGTTTTTTGTTCTGGTTTATTTTTCTATTTTTTGTGCATTGAGTGCGCGGGTTTCGAGATTGGCAGTTGAACTTTGGCTTCGACTGTTGCCAAAGCTTGTTGTTTTATTTTGTGAGGCGAAAAGTTTTCCATTTTCATGGGAGGAAAAATGAAACATTTTATGTACATTTTGTTATGCCAGATATTAATTAATTTTGATATATTTGTTGTTCTTTTTCATTTGTAATGTATCTTCTTAGTATCAGATAAAAGAAAGTAAAGAGTTTTCCATAAAAAGAGTTAAACTTATTTGCTGGGTATATTCTAAATATTTAATTTTGGCTATCCTTCAAACTCAACGCCTACAGAACTTTAACTGGCTCAAGCTTCCCTCAATATATCCGATAAAATTCGAATTAAGGAAAGATTCTCAACTTTTCCACACCACAAGGAACTGCCATTCACCACACACTTAACCCGTTTTTCATTTCCTTCTCGTGGCCGGCTCGGCACTTTGCCAAGTCCCACGCACATTCTCGCAGTCTCCCAAAAGCATACAAATTATTTAGGCAATTTACAGGGCCCACACTCATTGAAGTCCGTCCCCGGAGCACAGCTCAATTGCGAAGTTATTCACATCTCCGGCACTCAGCACTGGGGATCTACTTTAAATAATGAAGCTATTTTCGCGTACAATTCCCATACGCAGCCAATCACTTCGCTGGGCGAACAAAAGGGCCAAAGTCGAACAATGGCGATGGCACAAGTGCAGAAAACTTTAGACCAAATCAATAAAAAAAGGAGGAAATTGCGAATGGAAGGGCGGCCAAGAAACCTGGGAACGTTAAGGAATCCCCAGTGCAGCAGCATCTTTATCTTTATCTCCAACCTTTATCTCCATCTTCATAATCGCCATCATCGTCGCCATGGACATTCCTCGAAACTCCACGCCCCCCTCCCATAACGCGTCCCAAACACGTTTCGCTTATCACCGAACGGGGATGGCGGCGGAAAAATAAGGAGGAAATCTTATCGGCATGCTTCGCATTCATAAGATCTCTGAATCGAAAGCTATAGCCGCCAAATCGCAGAGCTACTTACGTGAGGCCGTTTGCATTGCCAGTGTGTGTGCGTACGTGTGTTCGAGTGGCAACAATGGACCCCCAGCCCAATATGCTCAACATAGGTATTACCTGTCTTTTGTATAACATCGCGATTGGCTGGGGAAGTTGTGCCGAGGGGCAGGAAATGCTTTTGGCACGACAGACTTTTCAATAAACTCCCTCAAGCGTGTGCATTAAATGCAGCGAGGGAAGCAGAAGCCAGCCAAGTCTGCTTAGGCACAGTGGGACTGTGATTCGCGCCTCGAACAGTGGTTAAAGATTGATTATAAAATTATTTATATACTAAAATGGCCAACGGGTTTAAAAGTTGTATAGAAACTATATAGATTTGTTTTCGCTGCACTTTTTTTTAATTTCGTTCCCCTTTTTGCTTGTTAGGAATTTATTCGAAATACTTTTGAAACATTCACCATATTTCTGTTATATTGTTTTCACTTTTCTCACGACTCCGACACACTGTGCGTGCATCATTGGCCGCATTGTGGTAGCCACAAATTCTTATTTGTTTCTTTCATTTCTAGTCCGACTTGCCTTTCTCTCCTGCCTGCTCTTTCACCAGGGCTCCTACTTTTCTATGTCTATATTTCTCAGAGGGTTTTCCCCCTGTGCCGCTCGGCAATTTGCATGGCTTGAAATTCGAATTTGAAATGGAAAAGTAAATCGTGTAATGTGCCTGCAAGAAATTGCCTAATGCCCCAACGCTTAGTGTGAAGTAGAAAGAGAGGGGTGGCATTGCATAGAAAGAGGCGGCAATATTTGAGAGACTGAGGTAGAAAGAGGTAGAACGGTTGACTGCCTGACAGGCAATTCCAGGCCGCAAAAGTGCGGAGAGTGGCTCCGTGCTAAAAACCTTTAACCAGAAGCAACGACTTTGAGGCATATGGGACCACTAGTAAAGGGAAAACCAAGCTTGGAAAAACCACAAAAAAAAAAAAATACGAAATGAAAGAAAAACCAAGGAAAACTGAGAAGGCAAAAGCAGACCCGCGTAACGAGGAGAACGTGAGCTTTGTGCACCGGCCATTTATGATGACGACGATGATGGCGCTGAAGGGACTCCCACATGTTGTTGTTGCAGATGCACGGCAAACAATGCTGTGATTTGTAATCAGAAAATAACCGCGAGTGACGAAACATAAGTTATATATAGAGTTCTAATTCTTAAAGTTTGGAAAATAGGACCTAATCCTTAATCCTGCAGCACTATTTATCTCATTATTGATCCCACTATAGGGAAGTGACCCCAATTTTTTTCTACGTGTTTTTGGCATTGCTGTCGTGCATGCAACACCAACACAAGCACCAGCAACTTCAGCAGCAGCAGCAGCAGGTGGTGCATGATTGCATGTTGCAAAAGGGGAAGGAAACCCGCGTTGGACTTTCTCAAGGGGTTGCCTTCGTGTTGATCTTAAACTTAGATAAATAAACTTCAACATCAACGCAAAGCAAATACAAACAAAAAAAGAAACAAGTTTAAAATGCAAGGGAAAAATATTTAAAGGTTTTCCAATGCACATTTTTGTGCAGCAGCATTAACACGTTGTTGCCCTAACAAAAGACCGGCGAAAAAGTCCAGAAAAAAGTGGAAAACGGATTCTTTAACACAGCCATTGTCCACTCACGAACGAGAATGGAGCCTGTGAAATGGGGGCATTGAAGCGTGGAAAGCCGCCCGGCTTTTCTGGAAAACTCCCACACTCTTACCAGTTTCGATGCTGTGCCCAGCCATGTGACAATTGTCAATGTAAGACCACAATTTAAGGTTTAAATCGGTGAAGAAATTCCTGATATTCCTCTGCAAAATGTAAGCAGAAAAAACAGACCGAAACGAACTTTGATTTTTGCTTGAAAATTAAAAGCAAAGTAAAAGGCCCCACACCATCTGGAATGCTTTACATTTTGCAATTTAGGTTCAATATTTTTTGGCATTTTCCTTCTCAGTTGTGGTGGTTGTTGCTGTTGTTTTGTCACATTGCGCATACGTCACGGTGGCCTCCAGTTTTTGGCTTCACTTCAGACATTCGACTTTTTCCAACTGATACAGTGGAGTAAGGAGAGGTAATGTAAAAAGTGGGGGTTTTCGGGGGTGGTGGCCCCATAGTTTCGTACTCGGCGACAGCCTCAAGCAAAATTATACGCATGAGCGCCACGGAAATGGCAAACTCGACTACAACTACTGATGCCAAAAAAGGAAACTGCAGAGGCCAAAAACACAAAACACAAAAAAAGAATAATAAAAACGACAACAAAACAAACAGAATTGAAAGCAACACCGAAAAGTGTTGCCAGAGTGAAGGAGACAAAAAAGTGCGGCATTGCATGTCCAAATGGAAAAACAAAGGCTGCCATTTCCACCTGATGCCACACCCCAAACCCAGCACTTGCTAAGGCGGAAAGGGGGCGGGGCGGGAAAAAACCTGAGTAAAATCGGTGTACGAGTGAGTTCCGTTGTAAAAGTTGGTAGGAAATCAAAAGAGTTTTTGTCATCATGATCACAGCATGGTAGAGTTGAGTGAATGGCAAACGTCAGTCGGAGGGGCTTGAATCAGAGGTTCGTTTCAGGGGTGGCATGCAATGTAAATTCCCTTTAAGTGGAAAAAGGTAATTGGTAAGATAGGATTAGACGTTTAATATAAAAACGAAGTAAAATATAAATTTAGAAAATATTTATAATACTATTTATATTCAGAGTAACAGCCAATGGGAACGTGTCATTCCTGTGGTCCCAAATAATTGTGTATGCATTTGATACTCGTATTGTGCATGCTGTCCCAAAAATGTCAGAAGATTAGTTAGCTTTGAGCCGAGCATTGAGCTAAACACTAGGCCACGGAAAATGCTATGGATGTTGGTCGGAGGGGGGAGCACTGCAGTGTTAGGGGGAAAACAAACAAACGATTGCAAAGTGACCCCGAAAATGGCAACACATCCAGGCGTTTTGTTTCGTTTCGAATGTTTTGTTTGCCTTTGTGGCCAATGGCCAACTGCGGTTCGGGCCAAAACCCTTTCACTTTGAAACGGCAGCTCTGCCGGGGTCACTGCTGCCAAACTGCTGGACAGGATTAGAGCCACTTACAGCCGGAGTGGCCGAGTTGCCAGCAAATATCCAGCAGTGGCAATATCATAAAAAGCAACAGCTAAATGCCATAAAGCTGACGCGAGATCCAAGTGTAGGCCAGGCCATGGATTAGACCGACTTTTTGGCCAGGCTCTTATCTATTTGCCCCGAGTGATGTGAAAGCTAAGCCCATGTTCACTGAGCTCGTAAATTAATTGCCTCGGTTCGAGAGTCCAAGAGTGGAAAACTGGACAGACCAGAGTCGCAGTCGCCTGCATAATAGATGTTAGCTTTCCATTTTCAGTTGACAGCATTTTCCAGTTAAATTCGGTGCGTTGCACTTTGAGTGTGGCAAAAATGGTGAGACCGAAGTGCGGCTAAGTGAAGTGCAAGTGTCGTTGCTTTTCTCGCAGTGAGACGCTAGAAAATTGACAGTAATTAGATTGATTGCACTGGCCTTAGGAAAATTCATCGCTTGGCAGTGATTAATTTACCGGGGCGAAAGTAATTTTCGCTTTTAGTTTTGTCGGTTTTGCAAATTATACAATTCATATTTTATTAAACCTTTTTGAGGGCGTTAAGTGGTCGTGGTCATTTTCAGGTGAAAGTTTGCGACAATTGCATGTCGTCGCCGTCTTTGATGTCTGTTTTTAATTGGCTTTTAATTATTTATTAATCATTTTTTTCAGTAGCAGCAATGAAAATGTTTGCTATTTGCGGCATTTGCAGTTTTAATTTAAACCTCAATTAATTAGAAAGACACGTTGATGGACTTGAACTATTTTCTGCTCAAAGCATATGTGAAATATTTCACGGAAAAAAAGTTGCAGAATTTTAATGGCAATTCCAATTTAATGGTACATATGTTCTTGACTACCTAGCATTGTGCCATATCATACAAAATACTTTATTTCTATCAGTCAACAATGTACATATTTTCTCTTAACCCCATCACTTTACCAACTACCCATTTACAATTGGCATTCCAATTTCACGACCGGATATTGGCTAATATTATTTAAATTCGACCCAAAGTCACTAACTTCCGAATAAATCAGCTTGAGACCAGCAATAAACCGCAGATCTGGTCGAGTAGTTTGGGGGTTAGCCACATCAAATGAAGCGCAGGCACTAATTACACAGATTTCAAGCTAGCCAACGTCGAAATCATTCTTGGCCAGTTTCCAGTTAGCTAGCCGATATGGCCACCAACGAAAAAACATTTAATTGCAGTGCCAAGTGGGTTGGTCGCACAAATGGGGCAAAGGGGGCGTGGATCAGAGTTGGTTAAATTTGTGTGGTAAATTTTCATGTAAATCGCAGCTCAGCAAATAAATCGACCGAAGTCAACATCAAGTCATCAGCGTTCAGCCAACAGCAAACAGCATTCCAAGTCGGTTTTAACTGCCAAATGTGGAGCAGGCGCCGTCTGAATTGCAACTGCCTCATGCTCCTTTCTCACTGAGAAATGTATTTGCATAGTATCAAGTGAGGCTTAAAAAAATCAGCTTTAAATGTTTTTAATTAAGAGGGAATACGGTTGGGACGATAGTGAATTTTGCGGCTAGTACTAATGATTTAAGTCTCATATATGAAACTTATTTCGCTCAGTGTGCCGAAGTCGAAGTCAACATGCATAAGCATAAGATAGTCATCATCATGGCGGGCGCATTAATGACTGCCTAAAGGGGTGATCCAGGGGCTCTTGGGGGGGGTCTCATGATGGGTTAGTGGATCGAGAGGTGTGGGGAGGCGGCGGTGCTGCAACGTACGGAGGCAACAATTGTTGTGGCTTTGCATTTGCGGCGCAATTTATATGCAAGCGATTGCAATGCGTGCACAAAACGCATACAAATGTAATTTGCAACGCGCGCGCTCTTGCCCCAAATGCAAACAGCTCGGATAAGACGGGTTAAGGGGGTTGGCAGTCGAGGGTTAAGGGGCCGGCGGTGCTGGGCGGCGGTGGGTGGTTTTGGTGGCAAGCAAGTTCTGCAGACAAGGCGCATATGAAATCAGTTGCAAACACACAAATGCAGCTGCATGGCGGCTCATTTTGGTGAATAATTGAGACAATTACGCATATAGCGTATAGTATCTGGCGGATGAGGGTCAAGGGGGTTGGAGCCCTGCAGCCCTGCAGCCCTCTACGTGTGCCATTCAGACAGAGATCCAGGCAATTTGTATTTTAAGTGGCATTAAAAAATATATACGCATCAACATATACATATGTATATACCAGTGCAGCTCTCATGGAAATGTGGCGCACATAGGAAATAGGCATAATTATATCCACGCAGGCAAGGCAGCCATAATATGTTATGCAAGACGCGTGGCAACCGGGTATATGTATGCGGAAAACTGCCGCAGTGAAGTCGGCCAAAGAACCCACAAATTAACCCTAATAATACGGTTGTGCCGCGTATTTAAAAAGGGAAAACAGAGCTAAGCACTTCAACGCAAATAAAGTTTAACAGTTCTGTCTTTTAAGCATATTTTATAACAAACTATAAACAAGCCAATACCTGTAAATATTTGCGAATTTCAAAATAAATATCAACTTAAATAAGCCAATATATATGACAATTTTTGCGCCTGCATTGATTATTCCTTTGTACAATTTACTTCAGATTATGTCGTGACTGATTTATATTTAGGCATTTTCAATAAAACTAAACTAAAGCTGCTCTATTGGATTTTGACTACTTGCCACATTTGTTTGATATCTGAGAGCTCAATAATATATTTGATTGGCTGTGCCAATTTGCTGGCCTGTGGTCTCCCAATCATCTTTTGACTTGCCCCAATTTATATGAATATTTCCAGTTTCGGACTGCAAACCTCTGCATAAGTGAATCAGCTTAATCCCCAACTGAGTCACTTGAAAAGTATTTTTTTTGTTGTTTGCCCTCTGGCATATTCATTTAAATTATGCTCGCTCCTCCTCCACTAAAAAAAAGTTCAAGTGGCAAGTTCCCTTTTGAGGCAGCCGGTTTTTTTTATTCTCTTCGGGGGCACGAACTTTATCAATTGAGCATGGAAATAGTTTTCTTTTTTACGATGGGCCTCAATTTGTTTGAGGCAGCGGCCAATAATTGACTTTGATGGGCCATTCCATATTAATTTTATTAATTCCTGTTTTGGCAATCAAAGCAAAGCCTGCAGTCAATTGTTTTTTGTAGCCACACTGACGGAAAAACTCAGAATTAATCATTAAATGCAACTCTAGGGCAAAAGTATTTTAAGTGAGTTAATTGTCGAGGCAGCCGTTGCACAATGCAAAAAACACAAGTAAGCAAACGAGGCCATAAGTTATGCCATTTTGCGTTGGCAGGCCCCCCACAGATTCCCTCCCCCCCCCTGCCAACGAGTTTAAAAGTTGGAAAAAATTACCGTAAAATGTTGTTAATTACGTTTTCATATACAGCAACATCAATTCGCAGCCCTTTACACAGTCTGTGCAAAAAGCTTGCGCACACTCGGCCAGTGAAAATGTGAAAAATGCAACGGGAAAATAAAAATAGTTGACTAAACTCGTGAACCGTGTTGCATTTATTTTTGTACTGTGCCGTCGCAAAGCACAAAACACGAATTGCCATTTAACTGGTATTTTTTATTTACGACAGCGAGCAACTATCTATATATAGTTAGCGTATCCATGCCTGCGGTCCTCTGGAGACTAAAAGATACAAATGCAGAGGCTGGTTTTTCTGGCCATGTAAGTTCAGCATATGTGGCCCACTAAATATGCAACTAATTACGGATTATCTGCCGGATGGCGAGGTGGCAGATGTGCAAATGGTTCTGGCCGGAAATCGCAATATTTTCAATTTTAAATCTACTTAACTTCCGTTTTTTGTGGGCTTTAAGCAGTAGATTTATCTTTCGACCTGAAATCATACCATTTTTTGTATGTGTTTTATCTGCTGGTATTTATATAAAGATTTGTTCTCAATTTCAAATAAATTGTTTTGGTATATATAAAAAGAAGAAATCTTATATATTCAAAAATTGATTGATTTTAAAACGTTGTTTAGCTGCATTTTTTATTTCGGCAATTCCAAAAATAACTTTAGAGAGCACTCCTGTAGTTTCTGTAGTTTTCTTTTATCGTTTGCAGTTATTCTTATTTTTCCTTAAGCAATTCGTTTCTAATTGCTGGTAATTGTCTTTTCTTACCCGTTTGCCGGGTTTTCTCTTTCTCTATGAGCAATTCGCAACAGCTGCGAGACCCAGAGACCCACAAAACTGAGGCAGCAACAAAAAGTAGCATGTAATAGCAAATTATGTTGCAATTACAACAGCAAAGCGAAAACAACATGAACAACGAGTAAACTGAGAAAAAGTTTAACAACAGCACATGTAGAGGATCCCCGAAACCCCCGGTCTTGCCCTCTAAAACAGAGTTCTCTTTCTGTTTTCGCAACAACCTAATTGTTTTTATTTTTTCCGTTTTTTTTTGTGTCTGTTGCTTTGCACAAAACTTCATTCAGGCAAGAGATACCTAAACACGAAAACGAAAAATTAAAAAAAAAGAGGTACAAAAACAAACAGCTAAATTGCAGGAAATTGTCAAGTGACTATCTAAGCATTTTGGTTCCACCTTGAATACGCCTTTAATCGATTCGAAACTGAAAGACATAAACGCCTACACAGTAACAAACTAAGGCAAGCTTTTTAATTTAAGTCAATTAAAAAAGAGACAACTGTGAGAGCTAATAATTGACCTTCGTGGGCGAAAAGCACTTGTCGCTTGATGAATGTCGAAGCAGCACAAACCGCGAAACAAAACGACAAACCTCATGAATAAACAGTACAACTTTCGCTACAAAAAGTTTAGATTTCTGCCCAGGAAGTCCTTCTTTTCGCTAGCATCGCCTCACGTTTTTGTGTACTTTTCTTGATAATTAATTCACCTTTTTCGAGTTTTCCCATAATTATTATGCAGCAATTTGTATGAGTTTCTGCCATACAATTAACTTTTGTTGTGCCTGAGTTCCGCAAAATGTAAGTCAAAAGAAAACATTCATTAACATGAAAATGTGTTAAGGTTAAAGAAAATATTTAAATCACTGACCAAGAATCAAGGTAAATGAAATCATGGACTTGGGCCTGAGAAAGCATCTGCGATATTTCGTTTGCTTGTTTTTTCTTCATGTTTGCAGTGATGAGAAAGCTAAAATATGGATTGTTTTGGGGCATTGACTTCGTTTCATATAAGTAGCCCTCGAATTGGCCCAGTCATGATTTTTTTTCATTGAGGGGTTTACTCCACACAACCTAACTGTCAGTGTAGAACCAAAAATCACCATTATTAATAAACCAATTTTCTTGCTCTGATTTACGGGATTTTTTCGATAATTGTTTTCTTGAGCTTTTTTAATTGAGAGAAATGTGGTGAGAAATTCGGTATCATCAAATATATAATACTGCCTTCAAATCAGAATAAATACAAGTACTTTAAAGCTCACTCCATGCTTCGCATTCAATATATAAACCTTTTTTTTAATTTCCAATCAAATTGTTCGATGATTGAACATCTCACACATTAATTGCTTTAAAATCGAATTCTCAAGATGGCTAATGAATGCCTTAACCCATTTCAATCAACGCCTTGTCAAATCAGAGCGGAAATATTTTATAAACATTTTCATAAAACCCTAGTGGAGAATAAATCGAATAAACAATGGCAGCCGCAAAGGAGAGGACCGCAATGCCATAGGAATTAAAGGAAATTAAATTGAGCAGGCAACAAAAACATAAATCGACAGTGGAGATTCCATTGTTTATACCTATTCGATGTAGTTTTTATTGTTGTCGTTGGTGGTGTTGCATGTTTCTTGTCAGGCGTCATTGATGGATAAACAAAGCGAAATGCAAAACTAAGCCACAGAAAAAAGGGACAGGCAACGACAAAGATGCATAAACACAAAAAGAACAAACAATCTGCAGCCCACTTGAGAGAAAGGCACTTGTGTGTACGCCACACATGCCAAATGAAACATGCCACTGCATGACTGAGATATAGATACAATGCCACAAAGATGCAAACGTACCGATGCAGATACAGCTGGAGAAATGGAATCGAAAACGAGAACGATTGGAGAATGTCGAACTGCATCCGAGGACTGATTCCGGCGGCCTGCCAAGCGGAACTTCAGCCGATGTCGGGAATGATAAGGGCTGTGGCACGGGGCGTGGATGTGGTAGATTCAATTGTCAGTATGTTGCCCATGTTGCCCTCCTATTATTCAGAGATTTATGTAACGCCCCACATAAACTAGTCCAAGAGGCTGCAACGAGTTTGTAGATTATGACTAATTGGGTTGTAATAAATTGTCAATCCATGCACAATCCATGCACATTTGAAGTCGTGGCTTTAAACAATCATAGTTTAGCCAAAAGCCCAGCAAGTAAGGCAACAAAGGTCAAAAAAGCATTGACAAAAATTGAATAAAGGTTTTCCAGCCCTGTTGTTTTTTTGTGGATAACATTCTTGAGTATCTACACAAAAAAGTAATACACACTTGTTAGTACAAGTTACAAAAGTCCCACTGTATCAGCGAATCTGACAGATGCAAGCCCCACTTGGCATGCAAAGCTCGGCACTTGTCTGGCACTCAAGTGGTATCACTCCAAACTCCCCATCTCTCCACCCACATACCCATCACAATTGGCATTCTTCAAAAATTCACATCCTCCCCTGCCGAGGCTTTTCCCCATTTCACATTTGTGTGTTCCATTTCCTGGGAGTGCAATCAATAAATATTTTTCCTTGAAATTAAACAGAGTTTACATTGCGGGCGAGAGGTGGGCGCACCAGTAACACAATCAAAATACAAATAATGAAGAATAATGAGCACAAAGGGCTGCATGCCGAACAATAGTCGGAAAAATCAGAAAGATGCAGATGGGCACTGTCTGTGTGAAGTGTTTACAGAACGGAAAGCTTGAGATTGTTCGATTGCATCGTTTTCGGTCGGAAAGAAGGGGAGGCCCCTAAAATCGATCGATGTTTTTTGTGTCTATTTATAGGTTCGACAAATGTGTTTAGGGATTATCAGAAGAAAGTGTTGGATCAGTCATGACATATAATTACAAATGGCAAGCGACGAAGTATGCGTTAGATAATGGGAATTTGTTACTCTTAAATAGTAATGATAAATGTTGAAAATGTTGAAAAAGTTTAAAGCTATGTATGTATGTACACGACTTTTGAACTTCATTACAGAAATGTTATTTATGTCGAACCAATAATCGGCAGACTAACTCGATTGGATCTCTCACTGCGCCGAATGCCCAAAACGAACCAAACGAATTTCAATTCGAAAATAATAAACCCTTTATGTAAAATGCGCCACGAAACCCCCGCCTAACCAACCACTAACCCAATAAAAAATTAAAGGGATAACCCCCGCCATCGTTTCACAAATCCGAATCCAATTTGGTTACTCTGATATTTATATATGGCAAATAAATATTTTTTAGACGGTCTACTATATATTTCTGTGTTTGCCCGCACGAGCGAGCCATTGTTATTTGCGTTTGATTTTTATGTGTTTTTAATGGGAAATAAAAATGAAATCATGTGTGCAACAGATTGTGGTTCAAACCATCCCGTGCTAGCAACCATTCTAAATCTCTGTATTGAGAATATTTTGTGGATTTGGTTCGCCTGTTTGCGTTTTGTGTCACATTCGAAGCGACAGATTAAAAAACAAAAACACCCGCACAACATTGAAAACATTTGCGGATTTTGGTTTTTGGGCCGCAAAACATTTGATTTTATTCGGTTGCAAGTCAATTGATTTGTCATGAGCCACCCGAAAAGCCCAATTTCTACAACCGCAATTGGTGAGCGTTTGAAATTCAATTAGAGTTGACTTCAGTTTGTTACGTTACTTTTTGGGGGCAAAAACTTTAATTGAATTGGGTGGATTTTTGTACATTTCCATTTTCCGCAAGTGAAATTGCATAAAATTTCATGTTAAACTTTTGCTTTCGCCACGCCTCCAAAAACCAGAAAATGTACTTAAACGATATCACAAGGCAAATATCACGAGAAACCGCAGTATTGGGGGAGAAAATTGGCAGCTAAGGGAGCGAACGAAAACAAAAGCCGGAAAACAATTTGATGAAAGCGTACCGGGAAACTCTTGTTGAATAAAGAGGGGCAGCTGGAAAAGCGGGGAGGGAAAATAGAAAGGTAACACTCACAGCGAGCCAAGTGAAGTTCAAACGAGGCCAATGACATTTGCAGTTGCTGCACTTGATTGCAGTTGATTCGAATCGTAATCGGATTGCAATTGCCTGCACTTGTTACAAACACGTGCTAAAACTAATTGAGGCCTGCACTGAGAAAAATACGGGCAGCAAGTGAAAATATTATATTGTTTTTATAATATGCTGAAAGAATTTTAAAAACCACTAGCCAAATAATTATAAAATTAAAAAGTTTTAATGATTGATTTTGAAAATGTAAAGAAACCATTTTTCCAAGAATCAGAAACAATAGTGTCTAAATACATTCATTAACAGTTATCAATTCCAATCGCTATTTGTGGATTTGGATTTGAAGTTCTTGAAAACTCCCAGCGGGACGTGTTAATGGCCGCAACCTTTCTGTTAATGAAAATCCCATGTGCAAGTGAACAGAGAAGATTTTCCGACTTCGGTTTAAAGATATTTACGACCTGCCCTCATGTGCGTGTGCCTCACGCCTTTTGTTTTGCTTTAATTATGGGCGTGTTCGTTTGCTTTCCCTCCTATTTTGTTTACATATCTCGCTCTTGGGTCGAACTTCTCCTTAGCGAAAACGTAAACAATTCGGCGTTTTCAACCCGATCCGAAGAGCCTTCCACTTTCACGCGATTCGGCTACGTAAAACAGCTGTCAGCAGGCAAGCATTTAAAAATTTAACTCTAAATTTCTAAAACACAAAAACCAAGGTATTGAAGAAGCAAACGTTTTGTCGGTTTTTGTTTACAATTCGCTTCCGCTTTTGAGGCGGTTTTCTGTTTACCAATTGTGACAGCAACTTTCTTTTTCGCCTCGTCTATTTTTCCCTTTTCACGGTTCGTGTGTCGTGTTGATGACATTTTCGAGAAGGTGATAATTCTTTTTTAATAGTTTTTCCGGCAGCCAGCCGCCAACAAGTGACATTTATTGTGAACGTGTCTTGGCTCCCGAAATTTCCACACAGAACTTTTGCTTCAGATACATAAATTTCGAATCGACTTACGTGAGATCACAGAGGTTGAACAAAATCAAATGGAAAGTTTAGCTTACCTGAAAAATCGGGAAAAAATGTGGAAATTAATTAGGGAATTGTAGGATTTTAAAATTAAATGATCAGGAGATAAATATCAGGAGGCTTATCTATTAGTAGCGTTAAACGTTCATTCTTAAAATAAAAGGGGAAAATTTTAAAAAATATTATCCAAGATAACTTTCTGCTTCCTTGTTTCAATACCTTTGGCAAAAACCACAATTATTTTTGCATTAATATGAGCGCTGTTCATTGAAAAATGTATACCGAGTTTGCGTAAAGCCAGTCTAAAGTTTCGATTAAAAAATCTATTAAAGGTTCAGCCGAAAGGAAAACAGTTCCCAGCTTATGAACTTGTTTTTCAATCCAATTGATATTTTTTTTTGCAAATTGTTCACCTCACCGAAATTCACTAAAAATATCTGTCATTCATCTATCAGTTGGTCAGCATTTGGTAAACTCCATTGCATTTCCTTTGCGTTCCTGGCGCCAACAAAATTCATTTCGTTTCGGGTTGCTCGGTTGCATGCTCAATTTATAGACATTTACCCAAAAATGCAATACCGAACATTTCTGGGCGAAATCCACCGTCACACAGAGAAAGGCCCGGCCCGGACCGGCCCGGATTTGGCCCCATGCCTAAGAACACGTTTCATAGCCCACAATTGCTGGTCTAGTCGGGCTGAAATCTCTGCTAAAACGAGTCCCACAAAACTGGCAGCTGCGATTTTTCCGCATTTGGGGGGAGGGGGAAATTGCGAAAACCGAAAACGGGGCGAGAACCACTTTGATTAGAGCGACTCACACTCACGACCACTTCGTGAATCATTTTCAATTAATGCGAGTGCGACGACAGCTGGTGAGTCAGTTTCCATTCATAAAAACGTTCAATGTCAGCGAAATGAAAGGAAAAAATGTACTACGTTTCGGAATATGGCAATTATTTCTCACTTAGGAACGTCACAGGGTCTTATGTCATTCACCATTTGCCTTTTGTTTTGTTCTGCTATTTTTGCATAACAACTCAAAACAGTGGTAATAATTACAAAAAAAAAAAAACCGCTAATTTGGAGGGAGTCCAGGAAAATGTTTTATTGCTAACGACCACATTTATTTATGAATTTTTTTATGTGTGCCGCGAAAAATAGGGAAAAATACCCCAAACCTGGAACCACTTGGCCAAATTTGCTGTCTTTTGTTGGGCTGCTGTCAAGCCAGTCGCTCACTTTATGGCCGAACATTAAATTGGTCTTGGTTGCAGCCGCTGTTTATCGCTGACAAAAAGGTTTTACTTGACCCAGTCAAGTGCGGAGCAGTCGGCTTCGGGTTGGGCACTCTAAAGTGGGTCGATTTGCTTTGGCTTTGGCTTTAGTAGCGGCAACTTGCCATGGAAGTAGCTTTTCTATAGCAAAGCCGGAGATTTGTTTGTGCCGCCTATAGTTTGAGTAGCTGCTGCACAACAAAAAAAAACAAAAAAGAAATGGGCGTCCATGGTAAAACACGAAAAATCGTAAGAAACCAAATCACTTGCCAAATCACTTTTGAGTTTCAGAACTATTGCATTTTATTTATATTGGATATTTTTAAAAGACATCATTCACATCATTTATATGAAATCACAAACACAAAAATATTTGTTTACGATTTTTCAACACCATTTTTTGCTGTGTGGGCTTGTTGCCATTGCAGCTGCTAGTGTTGCTGCTGTTTTGTAGCCGATGTTGCTGCTCTTGGCAGCCATGTTGCTGGTGCTTAAACAACCGATGTTGCTGCTGCTCCATAAGCAATTTTTTTTAAGCTGTACTTGCTGGTGCTGCTGCTGCTGTTGGTACTGCAGATTTTCATGTTGCCGCTAAAGGTTCAACTGTTGTTGGCCTTGATTTGGTTTTGGTTCGCTACTGGTCCTACTCAAATGGTCTCCCAACTTCTAAGCCGTCTACTGCAATCGCTTAACTGCAGGGAAAATTGAATTTGGGCACTTAATGACGTTTTACTGCCGGGTCAGCTACAATCGCTTGGCCTTTCACTTTAGCCGGCTTTCAGTTAGTTAGGCGACAAAGTTGTAAACCATTTACGAGCCATCCGTTGTCTGGCAAAAGGAAAAAAGACAACTTGTGGAGTGAGCAGATTGCAGAACAAGTTAAAGCAAACTAGATTGCAAAAGATGCAAAAACTAGTTCTAAATGCTGCTGTTCAACCTTGAAACAGTGGCCAGCACTTATAGACAAGTTGAGTGAATTAGCTTTTTTGTAGAACCTCTCATGGCATAACTAGGATTCTGTTGATTAAATAAAAATATTGAACTAAACGTTTTCCAGTGACTCTTCAAAATAAAGTGGTATTATTCCAACTGGCTGATTTTATTGATATTTAAATTAAATGAAAAATCGCAATTTTTCATAATTATACCTCAATGATTGGGCTAACTAAAACAATGCATAAACGTTCGAATTTCGCGGTAAATTAGAAATGATTTTAGTGAAATTCGCGCCATACAAAGCACAGGGGCTGTGGCACAAAATAATTGCCATAATTCGATTATGAAAATAATTTTTCACTTAAACACACTCGCAAATAATTTGAACATATGTATGCATGTTTGTATGAAGTGGGAGCCACGGGAATATGTATTTTTATCATATTACAGGCGTAATTACAGCAATCAAATTTGACCAGACTTTGCCCGTTAATAGAACAAATAAAATTCATAATCAATTCAGCTTTAATGCGCGAAATTATTAAATTTTTTATCGCTCACCACTTTATTTCGCATCGAATTTATTCAGCTTGCAAACATTTTAATTACTCTTATTTGGTGAGAGTTAAATGCAATTTGGCCCTGTTGAATTGCTCTCTTTTCGCAAAGTTTGTCCATGGCTTTAATTTCGTATTTCTCTCGCACAGAGCGTTATGATGGGTGCAAACTTTTTGTCGGCACTGTAAACGCCCGTGAATACTTGTACTGTCTGCTTACAAGGTGAAAGTTGTTTCTGCTTCTCGGTTGTAAAAGAGTTTTTCTGTTTTATGTCTGCGTGCTGTAGCTTTTAATTACCGAATTAAATGCGGAAATTAGAAAAATGGAGAGTCAAATGTTTTTTTTTTTTTTTTATAAATATGAGAACATTTCTTTTTAGGTGATTGTTATTGTAAAGTGAAAGTTTTTCGTTCTCTTTCAATGTAAATGTTAAACTAAAAAATTTTGGTAGAGTAATAATTTAGTTTTCGTAATACACTTATATATAAAATAAAATTCTTTGCTTGCTATCATATTTGTATACATATATTTTCTTATCAAACAGAGAGTAAATTAATTTCCAAGGCTTTTGTGACATAACATTGCATTAATATTTAATTGCCATTATTTGCCCTCAAGTCCTCCTCATCCTCTGCTCATCCATCATCTAAACTTTCGGAATTTTCCCCCATAATCTACCGCAGCAAACTTGAACTTTTTCTGCTGCCATTCCTTTTGTTTATCATTTCTGCCGCCAAGAAGTTTTCATTTAGTCAGTTGCCGGGCAAAAGTGGCAAATAAAAAATAGAATTTATATAAAGCCAAGTCGCTGACTGATAAATCCCGCAAATACTACGCGCACACACACAAGGTAAACACTATCAAAGTTGGCTAGACTCGAACAGAAAAAAGCAGAAAAAAGTGGGAATATTCATTCCGAGCGATAAGTTAACAGGCGTGACTAAGCCCAAAGCTAGTTAGGAAAAAACAGACAGAGAAACTTTCAGCTGACATTTGGCTCTCTCTACTATACATTTCTTTTTTTATAGTTATTCTGTCTTGGCAAGCCCTTTTCCGCAAGTTTTATAAATTAAATGCCATAAAGTGAAAAACTTTCCTGACGGCCTGACTCACGCACTCACACGCTCACTTAGAAAGTAATTGCCTAAAAAATATGGCCAAAAAAGTGTAAGAAGGGCTAAACACGGGCTAATTCCCAGGAGAAGTGCGTGAGTTGTGAAATTTATTTAAATTAAATTTTTATTCTATGTGTTTTTCGGTTGAAATTGCAATCGCTCTTATGGGCAAAGCTTTTCACTTTTTTTTTTGGGCCTAGTCACGCACGCCATAAGGCCGTAATGAAAACTAAATAAAGACGTGAAAGAGTAGGAAAGTCGTGAAAACCCTTTTAACTGCCCATTCAACGAAATCGAAATTCGCAGCTTGTAAGGCTTGTAAATCCACCTGCAGTAATTTCCCCGACCGCTTGAATTGACATGTTAATATGCTAACATCAATCCTAATCTTGGTCGAGTCAGTCTGTCAATCTTTCTGTTCAGTGGAGACTATTGTCTGGCCAATAAATGAGTAAATGACAGGCACACAAACCCACGCTTGTTTGCGGTAGTAAAGACACCAGTAAATCTGGATATCCAGTAGTAGTACACTGCATAAAATTGGGATATGTTAGGGCCCATATTTATGGCAAATGATTTTACCGCCTTGGAGATAAAATGTCACAATTGTCGCCACATTACACTTTTCACAGACTGTAGTTAATTACATTATGAATAGTGATTAAACTTTTCTTCAGTGCATCGGTTACAGTGGATAGCCAGCCAGCTGACAACTGTTTTGTTGCACGAACGCCGGACATTTATCAAATTAAACAGAGTTTTGAGGGAGATGGCTGAGATTGCCAGCACACAGGAGCACTGAGAACACTGTTTGTGTGACCAAGGTGTGGATTCAACCCCTCAAACCCCACCGACCATCACCCCTGTGAAATGAGAGTTAAGTCCAACAATGGACGTATAACGAGCCTCTGGCATGTCATCCCATCTCCTCTTCAAATTGGCACTGACCAACCGCTTAAACTGCCAGGCACACAAATTCAGACATTTATGTTTGGCACTGTCCGCACCAGGAATTATCATTAGCAAGAGAAAAATTGCAAGCTGGAAAATGTTTTTAATTATGTGTGTGGTCTGTGTAAAGATTAGTTAGTGCATGCTAAAACGCACACATAAATTATACGAATAAGTAATAAATAACAGAAAGAAATATACATTTATTGGGGCCTTGTGAAGGGTATGATACTATCTCATGATAAGAATAAATAAAATGAAACATTAGAAATTTACATATTTAATAATTTAACCTGCTTGCTGAATCACCCAAGATTTCAAATAATATTGAAAGAAAATGAAGATATTCCCAGTTTTTTAATTTCCAATTAACACAGTAAGATGTGATTGCTTAGGATCTATGCTTTGAAAATTATTTTTTGACCGCTAATAAGTTATTAACATTCCCCATTTCCGTTTGAATTTTTTCTCTGGGCAGTAAGCTCGACTTGCTTAAGATCTGGGTTCAGTAACCACGCCCAATTCGGACCCGAGAAAATAAACAAAATAAAATGGGTCAAAACGCAAACCTGAAACGAAACTGTCAAATTGGTGGCTCCCACGGAGGAGTGTTGATGAGGGGGTGGTGCCAACCAGGGGGGCACACACAGACGTTTTACGGAGTTTAATTCGTCTTTTTTGTATTTTCTTTTCTTTTTTTTCAAAAAGTCAAACAGCAAGAGGCGAACAAAAAAGTTGAGCAAATACAACGTGCAGGCAATACAAATATAAAATAATTAACTTTAACAATTCTCTCACACACGCCCTCTCTTTTTTACTCTCTTTGGCTGCCAACACCCATTGAATAAACAAAAAAAAAAAAAGTAAAGTAAAGTAAAAAAAAAACCAGAAGTGAGCAACAACAGAACCAAATAAAAGGCAATAATGTGGAACGGAAAAAAAAACCAACAATAATAACAGTTAAAAATATTAACACACACATCTACGGCAATCATTGCGCATGTGTGCGTGCTTTGGTTTTTACGCTTGAAAGAGAAAAGACTGTGGCAAATTAAAAAACAAACGTAAAAAAGAAACAACGTTGAAAATGCTTGTAGAAAAGGTTGGGGAAATAAAAACAGCAAGTAATAATGAACAAAAATGGAAACTAGTTGGAACAGCTAGCCAACAACATGAAAAGTCAAATAAAAGACAATAAAATAAGACTGAAACTGAAATACTGAAAAACCGCACTAAAACCGGTTCGTGAGCTACTAGAGTTGTGTATCCGTGAGATACTGAGATACGAAATTAAAATCCAAGCGCAAAGCGAGCGTGCGAGAGGGAGAGAGGTGGACAAAACTTTAGCATTTTCTGAGATGTATGGTTAAAGATTGCGTTTTGTTCGAAGCTTTTGTTCCGAGCCAAATGATGGATACGGTGTGGTGTGTGCGGGGTGTGTAATACCAAGAAAATGGTTATAAGGCCAATGAATGGCTAAAAAGCCAAGTCTCTGAACTTTGAAATGAAGATTTGGGGGCATGAAGCTCGGACCTGTTGCTAGGTTCTAGAATTTAAAGGGGAGGGCATATGGTAAAGTCAGGTTATTCTTCATACGGCTTTTTTTTAACGGATTACATCACTTAATCGTTATGTAAGCCGATCTGCGGCGATTAAAGCAGTAACTGAGAATTAAAATTTTACATGATTCGCAACTAAATATGTATATTTATAATTTCTTATTTATTTCACTGTGAAACTGGTTTCGCTTCGCATCTCGCAGTCGTAACCAATTATAGCTCTTTGTGAATCTTGAATGAATCCAATTATCGCATTCATGAATACATGTTTTTACATACATCAATCTGTTCCATTACCACTTATAAACGCTTTTTACTCTCTCATTATACATATCTGTTTTAATTTCTTAATCACAATTTTCTTTGTTCAATTTCCATGCAAATCTGCAAAATCTTTTTATTTCTTTCGCCGCAGTGCTCTCTTATTTATTTGATTGACTGTTTTTATCCATATGTGAATGCCGCGTGATTACTGCATTTAAGGTGTGGGTTTCGTATTATTAAGCCCCGTTTTTTACACAGACTAAATATATTTAATTAACGACTGGCATTTTCCGCAGTCAGTAGTAGTTTTTTCTGCACGTCTGTTTTTGGACGTTTATTTGCGTTTCGGTGCTGTTCGGTGAACAAATGCATTATGATTTGATATAATTAATAATTATAATGCCAGGCGCAACATTATTTTCAATTATTTTTCACTTTCGGGGGCTAGCACACAACCTCATACCGACGCAATGCCAAAAACCCAAAGCCCCCTACCAAAACCCAGGCAATAAGTCAGTCAGCCTGACATGACTAGTCCATTCAATTTACACAGTCATGTAAATTTAATTAGAACTGCACATTTAATTAGTATATAAAAATCCCTAAGCCACACCCAAACCCTCAAATTACAGATTACGTTTTAATGCAGCAATTATGGAGCATTTCTGGTCTTCCTTCAATCGGTCATTTTATGGCGAGGCATAATATAATAGAAAAATCATATTCACATATTGATTTAATTTTCCAAAGAGAAACGGACGGAGCGCCACATGAATTGAAAGCGATGTAAGTGCAACTGTTTAGCAATTTCGACATTGATAAAATTTTAATTGAATTTATTACGAATAATGTCGATATATGGACATGTGTGTGCCCGTAAGCCCAAATATTGCATTATGGCCCAGATTGTGTGTGGCAAAATAATTTTACATTTCCAATTACCTAATATTCATCGATGAATAGGCAGTCCTGCGCAGGGATGAAAGCTAGCACTATTATAGGGCTTGATAAGAATCGAACGTAGTTAACAAATTATTAGCAATTCGATTTGCGAGCATATTTTCTTGTCGTGCAGAAAGTTGTGCGATTCGAATTGCATTCGCCACATTTCATGTTTAGTGCACCGTAGAATGGTGACCCAGTAAGACCGAAGAACTATTATCAACATTTAGCATAAAGCTGTCAGTGTTTTTGTCAGCTGATAAGGAACACCTTGCACACCTTCCCTCACCACCCAATCCGTAGTGCTGCCCACATAAACCTTATCTAATCGTTCGCATTTTCCCCATGCGACCCTAACAAAAACAGAACCAGAATACAGAGCAACTTCTGGATGTGTATCGTGCAATAGTAATTGCCGGTGGAACTGTTGCAGGTGATGTACACAGCGCGACTAATTTATAGAAATTGGAAATTTCGTTTCGTTATGAATTTAATAACTATTTCTTACATCAGTTTTACAATCTTCAATACGCTGACCATATTTATTTCGGCAACCGGGTTAAGCTGGGTTAAACTTAAAGCTGGTTTTTCTCAGTGTGCTTCTTATCAACAGCTCAAATCGTGACCCAAATCAAAGCCAACTGCACTGGGCGCAAATATAGAGGAGAGTCAATGAGAATGTGAAAAAGCCAAACAAACCTGACACAATTTTCTGGGGCTGACTAACATGGGAAGATATACGAGTAGAAGAAAAACGTGCGGGGATATAGAAAGTTGAGTCAATCAAGCGGGTTTCTGTTCACGTCAAATTAGTCGATTATTGCCTTTGTACGCCAGTTGCATGAGTAACCTGCGAAGCTTATGAATCACCACATACAGCCACAGAATAACTAATATTTGTTTGAAAATTGAGAAAAACAATAATTGCAATTATCATCGCAATTGTGCGCGTTCATATAAATAATATTGACAATGAAGTAGATTTTATAAGTGGTTTCTTACAAGGGGAAAGTAACTTATAAAAAGGGAATTACAAATTGAACGTGCTGATAACCCTTTAAATTTAGGGCACATATATTTTTAGTGCGACACATATTGGAAATCCCGCTGAATCAACTTTAAATAGTATTAAACGGATATTCAAAATAAATTCTATATATTATGATTTCAAGAATGTGTTTAAAGCCATTTTATTGGATTTCCCATCCTCATTATATTGTCTCTTTTCATTGCAAAACACCTTCAAAAGCGCATTATTTGGAACTTCTTCCTTTGCCCATTTGCAATTGTGTCGGTTTCCCTTATTTTGGCCACGTTTTCACGCTCCTGGTACGTGCTCATAAAGACAACTCTGTGCCGCCGAATCGATCATAAGTTCGCTTCATTGTGCTCGAGACTCACACACACACACTTGTTTGCAGTTGCAGCCCGAAAAGCAGCAGAGGAAAACGGGTAACTTTTCCATAAGCTGTGCAACTTTTTGCCGGCTTTCCCGCTTTTCTTTCTTTATTGTCTTTTCAACTGTTTTGTCGTGCGGCAGAGGAGCAGAATAAATAGGGTAGATCCCCCATTATATTTAATTTGCCTGGCATACGCTTTGTCAATATCGCACTCTTTCCTCTCTCTCCAACCAACCCTTTTGGCCCAAAAATTCCAGCATGGCCCAAAGCGATGCCAACTTCCTGGGCACGCACACAAGCTCACAAAAAGACAGACAAACATGCAGATAAACGCGTACGTATGCACATATACAAGGGATGCATGCAAAGAGTTGTTGTTGACAATGTTCAGTCATTCTTCAGCAAATTAGTCATGAAATTGTGCATTTCTATTTGTCTCTCGCCCAAATTGCTAAATTTGTAAATAAAAATTGGCTGCCGGCGATTAATCAGCAATATATATATATATAAGTGTCAATGTGGAAAATCGAATTGAAAAATGATAGAGCAAATTTTAGGAAACAAATCAATTCATTTGGAAAGGGATAAGCGTTGAAAGTTTTGGCCCGACAATGTAGTTTTAATTATAATGAGAATTGAATAAGACAAATATTTATGTAAATTTATATTAAAAATACATTTTCCCTGCATGGATTGACTGAAATTAATACAATATTCGCATGGCAACTTTGATTTTGCCAAGGTGAGAGCAGCATATGTATATCACAAATTTTACAACGCCCAACTATAAATCATAGATTGATTACAGACTTACAATCCAAGCAAACAATAAAGTGGCAAAGAAAGGCATTTGAAAGAAACCCGTTAGCAATTAACCGATTCTTCCTTCCGCACCTTCGAGCGGGGAAAACTCCCGCTTTTCATTTGGGGAATACCTTTTGGTAAACTAAAGCCCCCAGCGCGATAAAGCTTTTGTGTCCTATGGCCAGTCCTTTTTTCGCAACGTTTCAGTTACTGCAAAAATGTTC
This sequence comes from Drosophila melanogaster, assembly GCF_000001215.4. Lineage (NCBI taxonomy): Eukaryota > Metazoa > Arthropoda > Insecta > Diptera > Drosophilidae > Drosophila > Drosophila melanogaster. Next base: position 18,323,390 of record NT_033779.5, on the reverse strand, counting down.
AGTTGGTCGCTCGGACGCTTTTTTGTTGACCAGGTAGCAAAGCAAAAAGCCAAAATGAAACGATGTTATGAATATGAATGAGAGACGGAGGAGCTAGCCCTTCTCTGCGATTCCCATTGCAATTACCATAGGTAGAAAAAGAGTTGAAAATTATGTATGTCATGGGCGGGAGTGGGTGGTATGAATTGGATTGCCAAAAAACCAAAAGGAATAGATATAGGTGCAGTAGTCACAGTTCGCAGTAACAGTCACTGTCCGACGAGTCACATTTAGAAGCGGCAAACTGGGCAAACACTGCACGTATTTAATTCAATGCCTGGATCTTTTTTGTGACCATACCAGATGGCATATATGTATGTAGATATATGTATGTACAAAATATAGCATAGAACATGCCTCAATTGGTGGCCATTAAAATGCATAAATGCTGGACCGCTTTTTGTTCGCTCCTAGATGAGGCAGTCATAACTAAATACGTCACGACTGCAGCTCCTTTTGGCCATTTGAATTACTGTGAATGGTTTTTGGATGCAATGCCTTATTTACATGCTGCACATGTTGCAGTTCGTGTCTCCTTCATCCCTTTTTTATATCCTTGCACAAAGAGCGTCCATAAAATTGAATGGGAAGTTTGCAAAGGAAATTGTGGTTGATTTTTATGTGGGTTCTGGTCATATACATATATAGTTCCGAAAGTGGAGTATGCCATGGAGAGTTTATTTTTATTTAAAAAAAAGCGGATAGTTATCTCAAGGGGTAGTAATTTAAAGTTTAAGTACATTTGGAGAGTATCCAGAAACAGTGGCGATAAATAAATCGTTTGGCAATATTCGCATGTTAATAAACACTATTACCACAAGAAATTCAATTCCCATAGAATATTGTTAAATACTATTGAGACTCTTGTCCTTTTTTGCACGCTTAAGCGTATCCTTTGGGTCGGATAGTTAAATTTCCGGCCCATGCCCGTCTGAAAAAACGGTCCATGGTGCCATGGCCGGAGCTGCATTAAACATTTATAATTGCAAGACAACAGCCAGCCGGCAGTCAACTGATGCGATGTCTGCGATGCGTCAGTCCTATAAAAATGTAAAAGTATTCAGTGTGAAGTGGCAAAGCCCTGCTAGAAAAAGACGGCAACTGGACAGCGGAAAGAGATAGGGAGAAGGGTTGAACCTGCAGTGGATTTCCTGGTGTACTTTATTTTGGTTTTTTGTGTGCAGTTTTTGCATTTACATTTTCGTAAACCTTTGAAAGGTTCCAGGCAGGCTTAGCAACTGAATAAAACGCGGCTGTCTTAAAGTCACGTCATGTGGGTGGTTCTGTGGGGGGGGGGGTGGCTTTACCATTGGGCGGTTGAATCTGCCGAGGGGCTGTGGCAGTAATGAGGCAACTGCAAAAGCAACAGCTTCATGTGCCGTGTGTTGTGTTAATGTTGTTAGGCTTTGGCATAAACCAGCATCTTCTTTTCAGCTAATGAGAAATCTGTCTCAGTTTCCCCAGCTAGCTCTGCACCCATATATCCTTCTCGCTCTTCAAGGACGTAATAAGAGGGTACAATATAATAAGCACGGCTGAAACATTGAAGGATTTTAATTAAATAGAACCGACAGCGTTTTTGGGCCTTGATGATGGCATAGAATTTATATCCGCATTCGTACGTGGTACAAAGAGATGAAAGTAATGCTCAAGTGGATGCTGATGTTGTCTCCTAATTTCAAGGATGCATGCTGGCACAAGATGCGGCACTTAGAATAAATTAAAAAAGGAGCCAAATAAAGACTAATTACAGTGGAGCGAATATTGAGACGTATTACCATCTACAAGGTTTTTTTTAGATTCTACATTATTGGGGGCCAATGCTAAAATATGGAAACTAGTATTGATATAGTACAAAATTATATTCCAAGGCAAAATACATTTCAAAAACACATTATTGATCACAAGTCGGTTCCAATAAAGTACAACTATTAAACAGTCTAATACTGTCATAAAACCAAGCAAACCTCTTATGGGCACACAAAGCTATCAAACCCTATCACGTATGAACACAAAACCAAAGAAAATCCATTAAAACAGCTACTAAACCGATTAATTAAAATAAACGATCCGTGAATCATCTGCGGCGAAGATCTTTCGGGCAAGCCCAATTTGGTTGGACTCACCATAGAAGACCAAAGTGTAATTGACCTTTTCAACCTGTGCTGGCGCATGGCAAATGCCAGCTGTACCCCAAGATGCGAAAGGTCACACTTGGCACGGACACAGATTCAAAACAGCTTCGGTCACACTCTGAGCATGCGCAGTTGGAGCTATGGACCAAACCGGGTCAACCGCCAAAAGAGGAGGAACTATCAATTTCATGGATATTATGACAGGGAACTTTTCACTCAATCATCACTTTCATAAAGACAACACTTTCCACAGCCCCGCGGGGCGATGTCTTCTCATCAATCAAGTTTGCCGTTCAACAATGATATTTTTATACAGCTCGAGGTGAGAACACGTTTTTGGGTAGCATCTTTTTATTCATATACATAGGTATCTGAGAGTAAGCTAAACTTTTTCACACATTTGCGCGGGTCTTAAACGAGCGCGTGATATCATCTCATGAGCGCGACTTTGGCTTTACTTTCCTCTGAGCCGTTGTTTATTCTTACCTGTTAAGATGGCTGCGAGACATATAAAAACGATCCGTGACATGATTTTGCTGCTGACTTCCTTTGGCTTCGCGTATTTTTTCTACTGAGCGTGAGCGTATAAGTAATCCCGGTTTTGTTTTTTTGGGTTTCCTTATATGTGTGTATGAATTTTTTTTCTTGGTGTCACTCAGGCGTTTGGTTGCACTTGCTTTAGCTTTTCATGCATAAAATATACGGCCAAGTACGTTTTGGTGGCACTTTACGGCCGCTGAGGCTCTGGTTTATATTTTTTATGTGACGTGTGGGTGTGTGTGTGTGTTTTGGGGTGTGCAGTGTGTGTTTGGATGCTTTTTTAACTCCTCGCTATTATTTGTTATTTTCAAGGGGTATATCCGATCGGTTGGTTTGCGCTAATCGAAGATTATGCCACACTTGTAAACACACACGGTGGGCCAAATGCCAGTGGCAGCGATAGTGCTCAATGGCCGGCTAACGCACACGGACGCAGGTTTATACGATTCCGACACGAATAACGATATCAAATCCCGAAATGCCGAACCCAAAATGCCGAACGACCGATGTGCCCACGCAATCCAAGAGCGACAGAGAACGACTGATAGGAGCAACAGTTACCAAACGACTGAATCCGCTCCGTGTTTATAAAGTTGCCAACATGGGCAGCGCAGCGGCCGCGACGTCGGCGCCAGCTGCGGCAGCGACAGCGGCAGCATGCTGCGAACACCAGGCGTATGCGTTTTTACATATGCAGTCGCTGGGGTTGCATGTTGCCGCTGGATGTTGCTGGCGTTTGTCGATGTTGCGGCTGCATGTTGCTGCCGCTACATGCGCGACGAGCTAGCAGCATTGCTCGTTCTAGTTTACGCTTTACAGCGACTGTGTGTACAGGGTACTTTTAAATTACGGGGGTATATGGACTTGAACACACTACCTAAAAATAATGGTTTCAATTTATAGCAGCTGCAGTTTTTTATAATTTATTTTTACAATTATTATTTAGGTCACAGGGAATTGGGTGGGTGCTAGGAATTTATAATCTTTTAATCAACGTTTACCTAGCAAAACAGTCTTTGCAGTGTGCTCCACTAATAAATATGTATTTTGTTGCTTATAATTTAAAATGTAAAGTGAATTGTTGAAAATAACAAACTCATTAGAGCTTAGCCTGCATCTCCGGTTTTGATGACACATCTATTTAGGTGGAAAAATTTAGGTGACTAACGTGTTCTATTTTCCTTTGCGTCATAACTGGAGTTCAAATAAAGTTTCTTAGCATGGTGCTAATTTAAATATTATGAGTATGGGTTTGTACAGTATTTATTTACCTAATATCTACAAGTTAGAAGCCGTTAATAGGTCGTATTTGACCCACAAATGGATTGATTTATTCCTAATACCATTTTTTAATATCTAATGTTAAATAGATGAAAAGTACATTTAACAGTAGAATCAATGGCCCAAAGTTCCGAAAGCATGTTTTTTTTTAAACCGCGTGATAATTTGCTACGACCCAATTGGTTAAGGTTAGGCAAATCAATAAATATAAATTAGATGGACAAAGAAACATTATTTCGGATCGACATAAACATGTGTTGCAAGTAAATAGAATTTAAACGGGCACTCCATACAGTGTAATACTTTCTGCCGCCGCTGTTCTTGTTGTTTAGTTTGATTTGAATTTGTTTGGCTCTTGTGCATTGTGTTGTTGCAGCTTTCGCTCTTGTTGTTATTGCTGGTATTGTTGGTGTTGTTGTTGATTTGGCCAAGTTTGCTTTCAGGCTGTCGCCGTTGCTGCTGCAACTGCCGGATTTCTGTCTATTTGTCGTTTGATAATCTACCCCCTTGCCGGCCGCCTCCTTGGATTTCGCCGGCTTTTGTTTGCCTGTCGTGTTGTCGAATGGCACACATACAAATTCCGACCGAGAGCGAATCTTTGGCACAGTGGCTCCTCGTTCTGGTTGCCGATTCCCGTTCCCAGTTTCCCGCTCCCTCTTCCGCAAATATTCCGCTGTGTTTGCCACAGTTCCAGATCCCCAGAATCGCCCGCAATGGGACTGTGACCTGAAACCCACTTCGATTAGAATGATGTAAACGCAGGCTCGATTTATGGCGAGAACAGTAAATAGTAAGCTACGCAGTACTTAGGAAGTTTGTAATGGCTACCAAATAGAGCGATCGTACAGCTTACATAATAATTATAGAGCCTTACATATTGCTTTAACTAAATTATTGTACGAAATTACTTGTGTATCAATATTGAGATACAGTGTACTGTACCTGTGGAACTCTGAAATGCCGCATCGCCGGACAACTATAAGCTTGGAAATATTTAAAGTGACCCGTATTTTCGCACCCTCACCCTGTGCGATTTCCATTTTCGATTCATTGCCCCATAATGTATTTACTTCTGCATTATTACACTTGCCATCGTGCACTCCCTGTTTGCCCCCGAAAACCAGGCAGCAAATAGTATTATCAAACATTTTAAATTTAATCAAAGCACACACATTCAATAAGCCTGGGGCCATATTTGGACTATGAAAAGGTAAGCCATGAAAAATGCATAGAAATTGCACACCCTATTGGATGAAAATAGGGTCGCGTGGACTAGAGAAATATAGCTGCATAAATGTTGATGTTTTCGAACTGTCATCTTTAAAAATATTATTTTTTCTAATTTTTATTTTGGTGCAAATGCCGTGGTAATCTGACCATCGTAGCCAAATTTGCAACACATTAAATATTTTCGTGGAGTTAGAGCATTTCAGTATGCGAAGTTTCCCTTTATTTAGTTTCAACTTAAATTTTTCCACTAATATTTTTGTTTGTTAGGTTTGCATTTAGCATGCAATAAAAATATCGCATGCTATAAGGTTTGTGATTTCAGGGCGCACACGACTGGAAACTGTATATTCCGGCTATGTGCCCGTGTCCATGGGCGGGCTTAAGGGGGATGAATGGTGGGATCGGTTGGGGATGATAGCCAGAGGGGTAGGGAACCAAGCTGCTGAGAGCAGCCAGCATGTGTTTATTGCCAGCACAAAATGATGATTATACGTAATGTGTAATGGTCAGAATGGCGAAAGAAGGAGTCGAAGGCGGTGGCGGGAAGGGACGGGACGGGATTCGGTGGCGTAGCTTTTCCGTAGCACTGAGTGCGGCGTGTAAAGCCCCGGAAAAGCAGCCGGAATAGCATCAAGCAGACGGCAAAAACAAACAGGAGGCATCTCCCGCCCGCCAGTGGCACATCCTTGGTCTCCTTGCCATTTTCCTGCTCCTGTTAGTCCTTCTGCTCCAGAAACACTCTATTCTCCACATGTGATGGCTGCATCACAACGGCGATGGCCCAAAGCAGCCAGCAACATAGAACATTTTTGAGGCTTGCATTCAATTTTTGCTTTGCATGCCATTTTACTTGGCCTAGCTCTTCATTTTTCGGCCTGCTAACTATCTACTTGGAAAAGTTTTCCCCACTAAAAAACATGCATTTAAAGATGTGTAAATAATATTTAGGAAATTAATAATCTTTAAGTTATATATGTTTATATGTTAAAAAACCGCTTTTATTAATTAACAAAAACATGTTGCATATCCAAAATGACAAGTTCTTACATTTGAAATTCTCCCACACCTGTCAAGCTGGAAATGAATCTCATTACGAGTATAATATCATTGCAAGTCATTTCCATGACACTTCACTCCATAAAAAAAAAATAATAAATAAAGTCCGCAAAACCAGAACCGAACCAAAAACAATATGGGAAGAGTTTATTGAAATGAGAAGCGCTTAGAAGTCCAAAAGTGGAAAATGTGGGCGTCGAAAGGTGTGGGCGTTATGGAAAACATGTAAAGCCAAAGAGCCAGGGGAGCTTTTCTATATGAAGTTACCCGAAAACATGTAAATTAAGCATCCAGGGTTGGGGGTAAAAAAATGTTAGTAGGTGCGGATGAGCGAGTGAGAGACCTTGCATTACAATTGAGTTACGTTTCAGCTGTGTTGCCTTTATTGCAGTAACCAGTGCGAAATGGGGGGCAGAGTCCTGAGGGTTCTTTAAAGAGGGGAGGGGGCGGTAAGTTCGGAGTTGTTTGTAGGAGAGCCATGTTCATATTGTGCGAAACAATGAATTTATACTCGTAGCGCTCGTTGCACAGTGTTTTTTTTGTGTTGAGTTATATTTCTGGGTTTTACATAAACATCTAGGAACAAAAAAAAAAATAAATAAAAGTGATGGGTTTAACACAGGGAGAATGGGGCTTCGGTCTGGAAAATAGAGGAAAAGTGGGTGGCAAACTGCGGAAAGGGACTAGTAAGTGCAGTTGGGACGGAAAAAGAATGAAATACTGGAGTTGGGTCACTCACAGCCAGCTTAACACATTTGACTCGATTCGACTCGCTCCCTACAACACTGTACCCAACCATAAAGCCATCCCACCACCCACCGAACTGCTTCACTAGCACCTCATCTACACCCACATCACACACCACATCACACCACCCAGTAGCCTCTAGGCTACAGATTAAACTGTGCTTGTAATGAGAATTTCTGCTCTCCACCTCGCTGATGATGCTGCTGATGAGGAGGCTGCTCTTGTGGGTGGCCGTTTGGGTGGTGCTGCACGTGTGGGTGGTGTTGCTGCACATTTCGGTGGGTGGAGGCCTTGCGCCTCTGGCAATTTGCATTAAAGTCAGCTCTTTTTCCTGCCACCGCTTCTCCACACCCACGTCTTTTGTTGTGCGAAATGAGTGTGTGCAAAGGTATCGGGTCAGAGCTTGGATTTTATGTCACACTTAAAAGGAGAAAAAAATAAGTATTACAGAATCGAGTACATAGCTGTTCCAGGACTTCTGAATGGACCGTAGGAGAAACTGTACTTAGTTTCGATGAAAGAAAGTCCTCTCATAAGCAATCCAGTTTAAGCACTGGAAAAATTATAAGCTGCAAGTTTTAAATTGCTAGTAAAATGTATAGTTCAGATTGCAGTTAATTAGATGAGATTGCCATGTAGTTCTAAACCATAACAAAACTAAATTTAATTATATAAGATAAGTTAATAAGTTAATTCATTTAATATATCAAATATTTCTTATTTGAATATTTTGAAATAAATAAACTGTTAAACCTATTAACCTTTTCTCGCTGTGCAGCCCATTAGAAACAAAAGTTTGCTGATGCAGTGCAACATGTTGCGGTCGGCTGCGTGCAATTGGGATTCGAGTGAGCATAAATTAAAAAGAGACGTCGTCCTCCGCTGAAGAGAGCTTATGAGTTGTCCTTGCCGGTGCGCCCATAACACCACCCACTTTAGCGCACCGCACCTAGCCCCCCTAAAGCCCCTTGTCCCACGGCAACCAGCAAACTGCAAACTATTCGCACTTTCAGTGTTGCTACAAATTGAGATTTATGTGTGCGAAACTTGCACAACCTCAGCCAATTGTGTTTCTGTGAGTGTCTCCATTTCCCTGCCCCTACCACTCTGCCACCCTTCAGCCCACCCTCCACATCTACCAGCGAGTGTGGCCTGGTGACCGTCTGGGAAAATGGGAAATGGAAACTGGCAATGGGTTAACAGTTTCCAGCTGTGGTTAAAAAACTTTGCCAACTTGTCGCCTTTTGGCACTGCCACATTGGCCCAAAGGGGCGTGGTTGAGGGGCGAATGAGGGAGGTCAAGGGAGCCAGGGGCGCGATGATCAGCCCAAAGTTCTTGGCCAAGGGTTAAGGGAGTTTTGGCTGTGCATAAGTACTTGGCTGGGAGTCTCTTCATCTACGCACTTAAGGATACAAATGCATATTTAACGAAAGGGTAAAACTATGTGAGACACGTGCTAGGTAGGAAGAGCCTTATTTAATTAAAAATAGTTGAAATGAGCAAGAGGAGAATATTTAAGGTGACCCAGAACAAAGTTTTAAAATAAAGAAAATGACCCACATTGAATGTTCTTAAGTACACTACTTAAGTTGAGCGTATAAGAAAGTGTATGGCTTAGAATTATATCAAATTAAGCTTACAGTAACCTAAACAATCATTTGATATGGCTTAAACTATTTTCTCACTTTGAGTTGTAATAAATTAAATTTTTAAACCAAAGTCCCATTTCCATTCGTTCGCAAATGTTGCTGACAAATGCATAGAAACCTTGTACCCGAAGTAGTGATCTCTGGCAACATGTTACCAATGTGTTTCACTACCATTTGTTTCAGATAACAGATTTGTGCTTTTTAATTTTATGACTAAACATATATATATATAGAATAACACGTAGCTGTAGATACATTTGTTCCCTACCAGAATACTTTTAAATGTTTATTAACTATCAATAGTGAACTATAGTTAAATTAGAGTAGTGCCCCAATAAAGTCTGCTAAATTGAACTGTCTGTTAAATGAATGTTAACCACTTCTGCCCGCATCCGCTGCGCTGCCAGCGTTAAGCGTCGACGTCATTTGTGACTGTACCTTTTGTTGTACCTGTTGTTGGTTTGGATTTGTTGTTATTGTTATTTCCCTGGCTTTTTCGAATGCTCTTTACGCGCGCTTTTGCCCCGTCATCTGTATAAGTACGTGCATGTATGTGTTATATCTGTGTTAGCTGTATCTTTGTATCCGTATCTTTTGTTTGTTTGTTTGCCCTGGCTGCTACCATTTGCCTTACGTTTTTTTTCCAGACCACATTTTCTTTTTAACCAAAAACCAGCAAACGGTCAAACTTTAAAAGCAGAAAGACATGCACTGCGGGCCAGAAAGAGACGGGTGGACAGCTGAAACCAAATTGTGACTTGGTCTTTTATTTATTCACTGTTTGCCAGCAAGATTACTCTCCTTTTCAGCAACTACGTGCAACGTTGTCGAGCTTTGTCTCTCTTTTCTGGTCGCCACGCTAGATTAGATACAGATGCATATACAAAGATACGGATACAAAGATACAGATTCCATGAGCTGCTATTTAGAGGAAGAGAGGCTGAGGGATGGAGACTGCTTATTTATTTGCTCGCTCAAAAAAAAAAAGGTCAAACCCTTCGGCTACTACGCGCTCAAGCATCCAGCACTAAAATGCAATCTAATAATTATACATAAAACATAAAAGCAACAGCCAGGTCTTGAGCTAACTTCTGGCTATGTTCAAGGCTAAGCAGAAATACACTAAAAGCTTAATAGTATTCAGAAGTAATCAAAATAATATTAATCTAAGTATTATATAAAATATGTAGTTATATACATTCAATAATATTGCATTCTATTCAAATATGGGAATTTAAAATATTTCAATACATATTGATAGATTTCTACAATTAATAAATTATCTAATATTTAGTTAATTTCACTTTATATATTTTTCATAGTCTATAAAAATGTTAGTTTATAATCAAAGCCAACATTTTTTAAACGATTGTATAAAGGTATGGTATAAATAAATAAAATATAATAAAAATACTATATGCATATTTGAAAAGTTTGTTGCGTTTTCTCCACATGTATACACTCTATGTATACACATATATAGATTTTTATAGCCGTGTACAAGTAAAGGGTTGAATAATAGGAGTGGGGAAGAGTTGACGCCGTCGTCTGTCCCAACTACTTAACCTTTCGAGCGAGCCAAACTGCAGGAGATGGCTGGCAGATAGGAGCCAGGAACCTGAACCCAAAACCCGACACTGACATTAACCCGCCAACGCCAGACTCCGGCTCCGGACTGAGCCTCGGATTCAGGCTCAAGCTCAACAATTGCCCAGGGAACACGCCCACACCCACTACGACGCCAAAGTAAAACGGGGGCGGGGGAAGCTGGGCACATATCACATGTAAAATGTTTTATATATGCTGCACCCACAACAATCCTGACATGGTTGCATCCAACCAGTTGCAGCATTTGCCTCGGGGAGGCTTCGGCCTCATCAGTACGAGAATTATCATCGTACTCCTCCATCTTCCCACCTTCTTCATCATGTCCATCGTCGTCATCACCGCCTCCTTGGGCGTCATCATTTTCATCCAACTCATGTGGCTCATGGGCTCGTTTTTATCATGCATTTTAATGCGGCCTTTGAAAAGTGAAGTGGAGTGCAGCAAGAAGTGGAAAATAACTAAAGTGTCGCCTCAGAGACTCGGACTTCAACGACTTTGCACTGCGATAAAATCGTTACGTAATCAGGGCATTTTCTGGAAATCAATGAAAGTGTTCTTCAGCAGTTTCCAAAAGGACTCCGAAAAACGTACCCATCATCATTCAAGATCTTATCTTATTTTTAACAGATCTCATAGAGAAAGCAAAGGTTTTGGTTTGTTAAAAGATGATTTTTCATTCGTTCTATAAACAAAAAGAGATCAATATTTATGATTTCAATTGAAGTGAAGTTAAGTTAAAATCGCGTGATTTCCCTCAGTGCAGCCACTGCAACTCCTTAACCAAAACTCCAAAAGTCTGCGTTTCTGTCTTTTGTCTCTAAAATATTATAAAACATAACAATAAGAAGGCGAAGGCAGTGTGAAGTTTACTTTAGAGCCCCCATATCTGCCCCTCCAAAAACCCAAACCCGTTTGTGTCGTCACTAAAAAGTCGTGCGCTCCCCCCGAGGGACCCTCTTCTATATGCGTGGAACAGGTTTCCCCCACTACCATGCACCATATAGTATACCACAGGCGTCTACTGTTGCAAGTCGCACCCAGTTCTCTACTCTAACTCCGACTTCGAGTCATCTTTCCCTCGCATCTCCCGCTGATTCTTAAAGCTTCGCTTTCAGTGCGCCTCAGTTCGACTTCGTTTTGTCTCTACTTTTTTATTTTTGGCCTGGCCTAAACTAAACAAACCAGGTCCGCAGCACAGTGCTCCCCCTTTCCATTTCTTCATGTAATTGCTATGCATCCACACCGTAGGTGTATCGTTTTCGATGTTGCCCGGTTTTATTGCCGCATTTACAAAATGTTACAAAAATTAAGAAAAGAAAAGGCCAACGCCACCCACTCTCACTCAATGTTGCCGGTGGGCACGCACATGTTGCTGCTGGCATGTTGCTGGCTGCTGGTAAATGGTGCTCAAATAAAATATGTTTCTGAGATATTGAGCACTTCGGAGGTTATTATTTTGTTGGAGAGAATTGTACGATTCCTAAACTTTTCTAACAATTTTTTTTAAACTAAATAAGTTTAACCATAAGCCCTTAGCTATTATTTAATTATTTATAAAACAAAAAAATATTTATAAAAATAAATATATAAGGCGACCAAGATATGTATGTACATATACATATTGCATATTTATTAATTGATTTGTATGATATTACATACATTGAAAAGCCCCAATACAAGCAGTATATACAATACTTCGATGAAGCCGTTTTAGCCACAATGTTGCCGCTGCGCCTGTTGCTTACCAAATTTCATTTCGTCATAGGCCGGCTTTAAAGTTGGCTTCTTGCTTGATACGCTGGGGATAATTGAAAAAGCCGCCAGTTGCAGAGAGTCATCCGAAACCGGGCAAGTTGTAATGTTGCCATTGCCATCTACCATCTACCGTCTACCATTTACCATTCTCCATGCGCTTTGGGTACCGACTTTTGTTTTTGGTTCTGGTCTGCGTACGTGATGCGATGTGATGTGTTGCTGATGCCGCGCTGCTGTTGCAGTCTTGGCCAAACCGCCCGCAGTGTTGCCAGTTGACAACGTCATTACTGTTCTCGATTTCACATATCGCATGGCCAACTAGCACAAGCGTCTCGTCGCCACACACAAGAACCCACCGAAACTCCCGCTTTGGAGCGGTTGGGTTCCTTGTTTTCGTGCAGGCCAAAATCCAAGAAGACGCTACGCTACCTGCCATATGCGCTGTTTGCGCTATGCTCGTATGCTATATGTGCTATATGGCATGGTGTTCTGCTTTTGGCCCTGGCTCGATTGCGACCCTGTTCTCCTGCCAGAGTCTGTTAATGTGTCGAAAATGTTACGAGCAGGAACATGTGGCTTGTGAGCCCCACAACTCAACGGCAGCAACGCCAAAATAGCAGCAGAACGTACACTGCGCGGAAATCCAAACAGCAAATAATGATCAGAAGATTTTTAGATTCAATAAACAGGTTAATTAGCCAAGCTGAAATAAATGTTTTTTTTTATTATTTTATTCTATAAATATGTGTGTACTTATGTAAATAATTTAACTTTTTTTCCATTATATTTCTTGCAGTGCATGAGCAACCGCAACTTTTGCTGGCTAACAGCAACATGGCGCACTTTTCCCGGGCAACTTTTGATGTTCGCTAGACATAATTCTAAGAAAATTTTGACACTTTTGACATTTAGTAGTTTTGTCTACGCGCAGTCGAAGTTAGGGTTGAAGTTGAGCCGGGGGCTTCAGCTTTGTCCATTGTCTTGGTCTTGTCCAGAATGCTGCCAGTAAATCCGTGAGCGCAATTAAAAGTTGCAACTACTTGGGGCCGAGAGTGTGGTAAAATTTGGGGTCTGGCCAATATCCAATGGTCAGCTGGCGGGCTTTGCGACCCGGAGGCAATACATTAGCCAACTGTGTTTGCTTTTGGCCCGCAATTTTATGTTAAACGAAAGTTGCCGAAGTTTGTAAGAGAAGGAGCAGTAAAAAGTTATTCCTGGACAATATGATATGTATTAAGGGCGTAAACTTTTCGCCTGCATAAGCTGAAGTTTTTTTTTGCGGTTCGAACATTTGGAAAGATTGAGTGGAAGTGCAGCAAAAGGTTTGGCATATGCCTTTATTGCATTTTATGTTTGAATAATGAATAAAGTCGAAAACAAGAAGGAACGCTGTAAATTCTGTTCAACGAATGTAGTATACCCTTTTAGTCTACAATGAACGGGTATAAAAAGCAACACTCTATGCTTAATAGCTGTAAGGTTTAAGAAGTTAACAAATTACATTGTTTCAATAGTGTTGATCATATGCAGTGATAACTTAATCAATTCTCATCACAAAGTTGGTGGAAAATTGCCAATGGCACATTTATTTGGCTTTCGGTTGGGGCAGGTGTTCGTCACTTCTTGGTCTATTTTCTTTTGTTAGATTTTATCATTTCTAATGCTTCACCCAAAATATACACTTTCGTTAAAAAGATCTAGTATCAGTGACCAAAATTAATAACACAATCCCACTACGATTTTCCAGTAAAAGAATTTTTTTAGCTTTAAAATTTTTTAAAGGTTTCGCATCGCTTCATAATAACGCTGAAATTTAGAAACGGTAGCAAATTCAGTGTGGAAATTAAAATTTTGTAGTTATAATGTATTGATAAAAAATACGTTTAAATAGGTTTAAAGCCGCAAACGTTTAATGTACAGTTTCTGTACATCTTGAAGCAATATGAGCCCTGCTAATTTCCTTTACTTTATTGGTGAGTTTTAAAGACAGCTAAATCTTAAGAAAAAATGAAAATAATATTTTTTGTAGCCATTATGGTATACGCATGTTGGCTTCCGGCTTGTTGGGGCTGGTCAAAATTAAATTCTGAAAATTAAATTTAATCTCAGTGTTTATCAGATTTATTGGCGTGGTAATCTTAGAATAAAGATAAATATTATGAATAAGTTGCATTGAGATTCTTGAAATGTGGGATGTAAACATTATATGTGACTGCATTGGGTAAAGTTTTAATACGGAGATCGCAACGGCCACAAATCATATTTACAACATTCCCTATCACGAAAATAATATCTTGTGTGCTTATCCGAATACTTCAGCCACCAATACTTCATACTGAAATTCAAGCATTCCTTGATTTCTCACGAAAAATCAATAGAAATTTGGTTTGTTTGGCATTCGAGACTTATTCAATTATGGGGTTTCCAACGCCCTGGAAACAATTAGCAAAGCCATACAATATCCATACGCATTCGCTGGCCACTCATGGGCCATTGGATTTCCTTAAGTGGTTTCATTGCCCGCCTATCGACGATTTACATCTGTTTCAATATATAGTTTAGGTTCGGTTAGCGCATGCAACGCAGAGATTACACCCACATAAGAAGTGTGACAAATGCGAGGGTTGCTCCTGCAATCTTGCTGACAATAATCTTAGGCAATTTATTGTGCCGCGTTGCTGGGATGGTGGCTAATGTCTTGGGGCAACACGGATTAGATGGTGACAAACCGCCCGGACAAGTCACGTTGGTAAGTAACGCCCCCCAAAAAATAGCACATCATTGGGGTAAAAAGTTCCGATCTATCTGGCAACTGTTGCTGATTATTTATTTGCGCTTTTAGCTCGCCACACACTGAGATAAATTTTCCACACACGCTGGTTTTTCCGTTGCGATCTTTGTGACAGCCAATGTGGCAATGTGGTTGGCAAGGGGAGTGCATGAAAGGAAGGAAAGCTGGAAGTCCTGGTTCTTTTTTGACAAGGGTGGACAATGGCGATTAGCGCTTGGCACTAATGGGGGAAGCCCAGATACATGGGCGAGAGTTTTTCTGTTTGCTCAAAGGCTTCGAGCACACAAGGGCTGCGGAAAGCTGGAGAAAATGGGGGAAATCTGCGGGAAACCCATGGAACGAGAAGCTGATGTCTGGGGAGCTATGTGTCCTGTTGCTGGTGCTGACTTGCCACTTGTCTTTATTAGTTTTTCGTATGAGTTTTGCTCCTGTCTCCCAATGCACTGCTAAATAAATTTGAGAACTGTGATTCCAATGCGAACATATGCATAATCAATTAATTGAAATCAGAGTGAAATGTTCTCATGTTCTATAACAGAGATCTATGTAAAATTCCCTTTAAAGTTTATATGCTTGCATCTTTTTTTAATAGGATATCTCTATTATTTTGATATTTACATTTTTTTTTCGCCATGTAAGCTGACTCTTCTCTTGTCAGCAACAGGATCTGGATAAAGTGCATTGGACATACTTGGGGTTTTGGTTAGTCGGTTGTGTGATATGAGGGATGGGAGGAGATTTAGCAATAAGGGGAAGGACAAACGACTTTTGCCACTTGTTTACTTGCTGCTTAGGTTATTAGCCAAAGCCACATGTTTGCCTAGTCGACCGAGCAGAGTGTGAAAATTGAATTTTTCTACGCTCTGCTTAGAATTTCTGATTAGTGAAATTTACATAAATATTCGGCAAATAAAATAAAATAAAATATAATTTCCTATCCTAGCCCTCCAAAAGTGCCGGACCTGAGTATCAATAAGTTTTCCTATCTATTCCAATCTCAGATTTCTAGGCGAATGAACTCTGGGGTAACTATTGCACCACGGGAGACAGAATGTCAATAATCTATCCAGATTCACTCAGGTAGAGGTTGAATCGGTTCTCCCCGAGAGTCTGGGTGTCCCGTGTCCAATGGAAATTCTTTTCGATGTCATTTGATGTCACGCTTCGAGAGCTGGAATTGGTTTTTGTTGCCGCAGCATCATAGGGAAAATCTGGCCAGGTTATTGACTTTCTTTGATTTGTCTCTCTCGCTGAGACAATAAATACTTGATGTGTTTTGTGTGTTTTTGTTGAACGTCCGACACTCGAAGGGGTATAAATTAAAATTCAATAAAAATGTCACAGCACAACAAACAGTTTTTGCCGCAGACCCTTTTTGTGGGTTTTATTTGAGTTTTGTGCAATTGAACCTCTACTTTGTGAGACGTGGTCCAGACTTTTCAGGTGGCAAGGTAATAATGTTTTCAAAAGGGGTTTGGAACAGAAAATTTAAGTTATTCATAAAATGCCTTTCAAATGTATACAACTTGGGTGATGCAAGTCTGCCGCGTTCCCAATTTGAATTAGACTATATAATAACTTATATAAGACAAAATCAAATTCCCTTTGCGTCCAATGTGGGTACAGTACCAGCTATTCACATATTAAATTTAATTCCGTCTGAAACTAACTTGCACATAAACAAACTTTGATTGCTATTCAAATCTGTTAAGTGGCGAGATCACTTTGAAATTCATGTGTTGGCCAGTGGAGAACGAGAGGACTTATAAAATGGGGCAATAAAATGGGAATAGGAGGACCAGAAATCCTGGCCAGTACGCAACAATTTATGTGCATTTATAATTCAAAGGGACACAGCAACAGGAAAAAAGGGAAAATAGATAAAAACCCAATAGAGGCTGGAGGAAAAGCGAGGAGTCGACAGACAGGCGACAGGCGACAACACAACACAAATTGAATTGGCTAAAAAGTTTTAATTAATTTATTGTTACTTTAGCCTGGCAGTAGCATCAGCTTGTGATTTCCCCCGGACACTTTTTCCCATCCGAAAGTCAGCTCATTTAAATTGTTGTCCTTGTGTTAATGCATGGCTGCAAAAGTTCTCTAATTGTTTAGCGCCACCCATTCCGAAGGGCACGAAGACAGCTAAATTGGAGTGTTAAGGCGGCTAAGGCGAGGGGTTAAGTTCCAATTGTGGGCTGGGTAATGGCCAGCAATGATTCAGCCGCTTAAGAGGTCACAGGGCTTCTCTCAGAGCTTTAGTTGTTAGATAGTTTTAGCTTGAGCCCTTTAAAGACCAACAAGTTTCGGAACTTTTAAGAACACACAATTGTTATAAAACAGTTTAAAACAAATATTATTTAAATGAGTTTGAAAGAATAACTTTTAAATTGAAACGATCTTTTCAGAAAAACTTGTAATTAAGTAATATTTTACGTCCAATTCACGATTGTATAATAATAAATTCCCCCAAAAGATAGGCAACCTTATAAAAACTCCTACTAAAGACCTCAGAACTACTTCTTAAAAGTCACCTAGTCCACAAAGTCAGATACATTTCAGAATGCATAAGAACCGAAGCCGGAAAACTCCCTAAGAAGCCAAACCACAATACGAGACTTAAAGACACGGCCAATTATTTGGCTTGCAACCGAATCGGGTAATAAATACACATCACCCTCGATTAAGATGTAGGCCAGAAAGGAAAACCCTTAGGAAACCGTGTGAGGGAAACGACACCTGTAACTGAATGGAACAACCCCGGAAAATTTGACTATACAAGAGCTACTTAGTCCAGGATGTTTCATTGTCCGCCGAGTGAGTCAATTGCACAATGAAGTTGTTTTGATGATGATCCCGGAAAAATCCACCGACAGCTGCCCCTAAAGTGCATTCCAGCGAATGTAAAACTATATTATTAATCAATATTTATGACGGTGAGCGGGGCTCAAGACAACCCGACCATCTATCAAATGAGGAGTTGGAAAAGTGTGGGGACGGCATGGAAACCCAAATGAAAACCGGGAAACCTGTTATGCGAGAGCAGGGTAAACAGACAGCGAGACAGCTAGGGTTGAGCCAAGAAGGAAAACATTTCCAGGTAGACCTCTCTCGATTCATGCTTGTATGCACTTTGACCACAAAAAGGTCAAGACAACGCTCCGAAAGATACAGATACTCGAGAAGAAAGACGCTTGGGAAAACACTCGAAAAAACACTGGGAAATCTGAAATAGCAATTGATAACAAAAAATATATAAAGCCCAAACTTGCTTATCAAGAAGAAAACTAACGACATATAAAATAAAATCATATTTGCAGAATCAAATTACATTAAAAAGAGGTTTATTTATCAAAAGAGTCTTCTATATTCTAATAGTAAAATAATTTACATATGTATATAGATATATTTTATTTTATTTATTGTTTTTTTTTCATATTTTCTTATATTGCAATTGGCTTTTTCCCAGTGCTGCTGCAGCATTATAAATTGCAGAGGGATTTCAGGGTCGGCGCTGGGCCGGACTGTCTTCTCTCAAGGTAGTCAAATAAATATTTTTTTCACAGACACAACTCGTTCAGGACGCCCCCCGCCCCTCCCCTACCTAGCGTAACCGTAACCGTCCCCTTCCCACTATATCTCCCTGGATTTCAATGTCCAACAGTCCGTAACCAAACAGATGAGCAAACGGACAACCGTAAAAGTGTTGCCGTTGCCATGGAATGTAAAGTCATCTTCATGCATAAATAAGCTCGGCAGCAAAGCAAAGTAAAGAAAATGAAAAGCAGAACGCAAAGTGTTCCCCCATATCAATTTCCATATTAAAATAGTCCAAGACTTGTATGGAAAACGCTTGCCTTTCGTCTTTGATTTGTTTGTAAAATATATCAAATACATACATATGTGTATGCTTTCCCACATCATTTGGACATCGGAAATATTTATAATTGAATGCACAGCCAAGTGAGCCGGGCCTTTCATAGAAAGTTTATTCCAATTCCATATAGTTGGGCTGCAGCTTGAAATAATTT
The DNA here is from genome assembly GCF_000001215.4 of Drosophila melanogaster. Classification (NCBI taxonomy): domain Eukaryota; kingdom Metazoa; phylum Arthropoda; class Insecta; order Diptera; family Drosophilidae; genus Drosophila; species Drosophila melanogaster. The sequence goes on along the minus strand of NT_033779.5, from coordinate 18,304,527 downwards.
CATTAAATTTCATGAGTTGCTTCTTTCAGTATTTCAGGTTGTTCTGCCCAAAATTTCTGGGATAACACTTTTCCTTAGTTTGCTTGATAATTTCTTTTCCACATAATTGATTGTTGTGGGCTTAACGCTTCGATGGCTTGGTGTAAATTTTCCTGATTTTCAGTTCAAACAAAGACTTCTGAAGTCAAGTGTTCCTCTCACCTTTGACATCATAAGTTGGCTCTACTTCCGACTAACTCACACCTTAGGTCACTCCTTAAACTGGGATATGAGTTCTATTGAATTATTCAAATATCTTACTTTTCAGTTCTACAAAGTTGTTAAATTTCAAATATATTTAAGCCACAATTTTAAAATATTTATGAGAAATACTCCTAACACTTCGACATCTATTTCGAATTTCTATATGCCACCGAAATAAATTTAATCATTTTTAAATAAATCGCAACCTCAAACAACATAAACAACGGATCTATTTCTATTCTCTCCGCGTTTGAACTAATTGATCAACATTTTCCCGTAACATTTGCATTCCTTTTCGGTTCCCAGGCAATGCAAATTTTTCCCAAACAATAAACCATTGCTGGCCATGTAATTAGTGCCAAAATCCAGGCCGGCACAATTGACAAATGAGCCCGGTTCGAAGCGGTGGTGCGTTGTTTCGCTTTATTAACAGCTTAACTTGCTGTTGGTCAACTGAATCGCACGGGCCGAAATCCGCGGTCCGAAAATGAAAACCATATGGGAAAATTGCAGGAGGGGCAGCGAAAATAGGGAGTTGAGAGCGCCACATGCAACTCAATTAAGTTCGGCGGGATCGACGGCTACTGTGTGGCTTAAATATTCGCTGTTGCATAATTTCCCGCTGTTTATAAAATATATTACGCTGGGCATAATAATTCACGCATGGAACGGGAACAGGAACTTTGAACAGGGAACAGTAACACCGAACAGGAGCAGGCTTCAAGCGTTGCGAAAACTAATTAAAACCGAACGGCCACTGCCAATTAAGGTGGCCAAGAGGACCGCGACACACCCACTCAACATGCATGAAATTCCCATAATAAATAGTTTGCTCGTTGGCGGGGCGTGGCATCTGAACTTACCTAATTTACTTCCTTATAAAAATTTGTGTTTTATGGTTTTGTACTACTTACATAAATATGCATATATGGTTTATAATTTTAATCGATTCTAATCGAAACTAAAGATTTGAAATACCAATTTCCAACAATGATACCAGAATTTATCAAGAACTAATATTTTTAAATGAAATTATAAATTCAATTTCTCCAGGTGCATGCACTCATAATTAAAGTCAACACATAAAGAAGCTTTATGACTGTGGCGGCGCCCAAAAAACCAGGTTTTATATTTCAATAGGCCCAACTGCCCGTTCATCCCAACTTCAGTTCAGTAATTAATTGTCACTCCGCGCACGAACACAAACGCAGGAGATCCTGAGAGGGAGATAGCAGCACGTAAAGAGAGGGATGGATAGAGCGATAGAGGTAACGCGTAACAGGAGAGACACACTGACCCTAATTACGTGTAACGAGTTCATAAATGCTACACGCACCTGCAGCAAGCGGCACTTACCCCATGGCGAACTCATGTGGCAAGAAATGCGGGGACACATTCGACCCAGATACCCTCGATTTGGTGTTTTTTGGCGCGATTTCGGTGGACTTGTGGGTCTAAAGAGAAGGAGATTGTTTTTAATTACGAAGCATGCAGGAGTTACAATATTTATTATAAGAGTGTTAATATATACCGTAAATAGATACGGTTGATTGTGAAAATATTCAAGATGAAATGAAATGCGAAAGCAAACTAATAATTTTCTCTTAGAAAAAACTATTTTATGTTTAATCAAAAGTAATCATTAACTTTAAGTACGGTGTTTTATATTGTATGATTAACAATGATTTAAATATAATCCAACTGAGTACTGAATTTTATCAACTAGTATTTAAATAACGATCATTCAAGCTGAATTATATCGAACTCCCATACAAAACACCTAGACCAATCAAAAACTTTGGCTTTTTTCCATATTAATAAGTATCAACTATAAGAATCCGCGTGCGCAGCTCCCTCACCAACTTGTTGTGGTCTCCTGTTGCAGCTAATTAAAATTAGGATAACGAAACCTGGCACCGGCAACTTTTGCCATTGTCATTTAGGCACAGGGATTCTCTGACTCCGGATCCGTATTCGGATCCGTATCCGTATCCTGTTGTATGTGGTGTGTTGTTTGTGGCCCTCAGCGAGCCACAACCCGGGGCGTGTGACGTGGCAACGTGGCACAGAGCGAGTGAGTGTGTGTGTGTGGGGTCCTGTGAGTTCTTGGACAGTTTTGTGATTTCACAACTGTTTCATGGCCATGTTCAGTTATGTTTCATTGTCCTGTCGTCCTCGTTTCGCTGCGTCCTTTTTTCTGTTTGTCGGAGGCAGTTAATTAATCTTGTCACTTGTCACCTGAAGTTTCTGGCTTAGCGCGGCTTGCTGTTATTTCTGCTGCCATTAATGCCACCTGACGTCATGTCAGCTCACACCTTTTCAGGTGAGCCGTCCAGAGGATTGAATTGGGTGTGGCTGAGCACCATTGTTTAATTTATAAACGAGCTCGGAGGAGGTTATATGGGTTAATAGTTAATAATGCCTGGGAAATTAACTCGCAAGTGACCTTAATACGTTATGCATTTACATTATTTTTTTAATATTTGGTATGTGTTTTTTGTTACTGTATTTTTATTAATAGGAAAAAGTTAACACTAGTAAAATAATATCATATTTAAACCTATTGCTTTCTTAATTCTTCTTCCTCTCGTAAATTTCCCACATTTTCATTTAGTGCAGCAATTAATCGGAACGACTCTTGAATCTGTCATAGTTACATTCTACGGACTTTAAGCTACGCCCACAGGTTATTATTTTTCATTATCTGCAAATACATACCCGTCTTTGATCCAGCTTCTTCTTTGGCTACACTATCTCTCTGACCGGTTGCAGGTATTATTGATGACGGTTCCCTTAACGAACTCCCAGACAGCTCAGCTCCTTCACATGCTCGTGCTTATCGCGCACATATAAAAGTCAGGAGAAATCGCCGGCGTTTTCAGTTGATTGCAGGTGCTGTTGCTGGATTGTCTCTTTATGCCACGCCTCTTTGTGCCACCTTCTGCCGCCCACCGAGCCATTGGATGGATGGTGGATTGGTATATGTGGTATATGTATTGCAGGTGGCAAAGCATAAAACTTCATTATTGTGTCGTGTCGCTTACGTGCGATGATGGCAATAGAATGCCGTTAACATCTGGCAGTCGCATCAGCGGCAATGATACCGCAAAATAGCAGCAGCGTTAGCAGCAGCAGCGGCCACACAAACGTGCAACACGGCGAGGGGCAACAACAAAAGCAATATATCACGAGTCCAGCTTTTAGCAAGCTTTTCATAATCAGTGATGCATTGCCAACAGCTAGCAGCTGACAACCATGAAGAGCATTACACTTGGCGAAAATGAGGCTCCTGGGTACTGAATCCAATGCGAAGAGCACTTTTCGACCAAATTCTGTATCAGATTTAAGCGCGAATATGCCGTTAAGCTTTGTAAATACGAATGCAAAATGCGATCCCTATGCTTAACTTGTTATATTTTTTAAGACATCGATTTTTCCTGCCACACAGATATTCAAAGCACTCTACCCATTTAAATCTGCATTTTTATTTGTGTAAAATAGCGGGGAAAATGACAGCTATGTGGGTGGCATGACATTGTTGTGAGACTCACGGCTTTTGTTGCACTTGTTGTTATTGCTGCTGACATAAATCCATATTTTGTACAGCGAATTTCACGTTTGGCCTGCAACAACAAGCAGCGGAAATCATAGGTGGAAAGCCAGGGAAATTGCTAAAAATTTCCAATTAACTTTAAAGTTCAAGGAGTGCCACAAAGAAATGCTGACCGCGGTGAATGACAATGCCACCATCGTGCTGCTAGTGCCGTGCAGCATAAATCCCATTTGAAGATGACAAAATATTCAGAGAATTCCCCTCTAGCCGTCTCTCTTACTCCTTGTCGTGCCATCTTTGTCTCGCCTTGTGTCCATCATTCTTCATTTAGTGACCCGACACGAGCGTAGGATGTCAGCAGCTGGTGTCTCTGGCTCTAGCATCGTCATCATCATCATCATCGATGTGGCTCCATTTTCCGCACCTTCCCGCCCACTTTTCAAGCGGTGTTGCGGGGATGGTGATGCTGCAGCAGTGACATCATTGGGAAAGAGACGGTTATGGGAGGACGTGTGCAACGCATGCGGAAAACAAACAATGCGCGGCAGGCGGACAAACAAACATTCAACTGACAGCAGAAATGCGCCACTGAGACAGATGAATGGTGATGCTGGGGTTTGGGCACCGGAGGGGGTGGTGCGCAGGGGGGGGGGTGGCGCACGGCAGCAGTGGGCCCTCGAACGAAGTCAACAGTCAACCGGAGCTTGCGGTTCCAGGACATTGCACCCTGCGGTATTTGCTCTCCATTTTTCGCCTTTAAAGTGTTGCCTACATTACAGCTAAAGGAAATATAGGTAGATGTCGGGTGTCATGTAAAAGTAAGTATATACTATTACCTTGTAAATAGTAAAAATATCTATGAATATGAAGTGGCAGAGGAACACAAAAATATTAATCTTTTTTGGATATCTTTGAATTGATGTGCTATTTTACTATCGTGTTTCAGCTGTAGCTGAACTGTTGGTAAATCTATTTTCCATTACTTAAAAAGTTGTTGCCATTAGATATTAAAATCTAGCTTTAAACTAAGAATACTGTGAAAATAATGATATCGATCCTGATCCTGATCTTTTGGTAATATGTAATATGGAATATATGGAATATATGTCAAAAATACTTGCTTTCAAAATGTATATAGACGAGATGCAGCGAAATTTGGGTGATTTGATATGTTCGGTGTGGCATCGATCTGAAATCTGCACAACTCGTCAATAGATTAGATACAAGCTTAATCTTAAATTTTTAGCTTTTATATCGACTGATTAGGAATATGTTTACTTCATATGGTCGGAAACTCTCCCTTCTAACTAATCTAGTATACCCTTTATTTTATGAATAGCGGGTATAAAAATACCGCCTCTGGCCGTAAAGTATTCACTTTGAGCGACTGCAACAATTTCAATCCAACACATCATCCAGTGCAGCTTTTTCTGGGCTGCCTCCTCTAATTACTTAATTACGTGCTTCGCCATCGCTGGGAAACCGAGTGTAGTATCGGATGTCGGGCAGGGCGGGAGTGACCCGGATGGGGGATTCCAGGCCGGGCAGCAGTGAAGCCAGCAGGAGCCACCGAAAAAGCCGCACTGGTTGCACCTGTGGCCAGACTAATCTATCATGTGCCATAAAGCGCTAAACGGGATGCGAGGAGTCGGCTGGAACGGCGGTGCTGTGGGAGCCGTCTCTTTAGTTTTCCGCCATCCTCGGCCATTTTCATGCCGTTCTGCCATAGCCTTTCCGCATTTTCCCGCTTTTCCCGCCTTTCCTCCTTTTATCCGTGTTGATAAGCCGCATTGTGTCCGGTGAGTTGCGCACGCGGCTTTTGTGGTCGAGCGGTCCGTGCAGCACTAGAAATGTTTATGGCTCCGCGGGGAGCTGGGGCTCAGTGTTTGTCTGCGTGGCGTGTGAGGTGTATCTTTGAGTGCGATAATGCACAGAAAAAAAAAGAAAAAAAATAGGATTCCTTTATATATCTGCGTCTGCACAATTGCACATTTTTGGCATCTAGCCCTTCTAAAGGATTAACACAGTTGTTATCGAATCATCTCTTGCAGTAGTCATATTTTCTTTTGATTAATATTAAATTTTAGTTGCGATTGAAATCTTTTCAGTGCACTTGGATTCTGAGTGAGGAATAGGTGTGTCGGTGTGCGTGTCAGTATGTGGGTGTGACTGCCGTGGCGCAGTTGTTATTGGCCAAACGAGTTGGCCATGTTGATCCCCAACGAAGCGGCTAAAAGCCTTTTGTGCCCCCTGTCCACGGAATGACGAACAGTGGATACTAGAGGCCGGAAGATGTTAAACTGCAGGCTATATTACCCTATTTTATTACATGCGACGGATTTCAATGGTTTTGGAGATACAATTTTTTCCGAGTCCACCAAACATGATCGCCATAAGCGAAAATGTATTTGAAAAAGTATTAATTTATGAAATTAAATACATATAATGGGTTGTTTTCATATTTCAATAATCTCTGTTATATAAACGGCTGCTAACATTTAGCCGCCAGCACAAAAGCATGCAATAAAATACGCTGAATATGGCTTTTGTTGTAAAAACTGCTGCATGCTCTTGGACGCAACAATTTTTCAGTTCAATAAAAAAGGGAGGGAAAACTTTTTAATAAACTATTTTGCAACGTCGACAGCTGAAAGTTCGTTTCTTGGTGACTTGCCAGAACCCCCAAAATTTTTCGTTTTTACACATTCAAACCAGCAGATAGAAATCTGATTTCTTTTCTGGGCTAAAGAATGAAATTGTCAACATAATTCCCAGTGAGCAATGCATTTTTTTTTGCTGCTGACGGACAAAAACAAATGGTAAAACGAAAAAATTACTCACCCAAAAGGGAAGATTCCCATAACCTTTTTGTGAGCAACAACAAAATAAAGTTTGTTGTAAGCGTCAATAATGCAAATTGATAAGACAAAAGGACAATTTTTCCTCGGTTCAGGCCTTAGAAAAGCCAATCGAGAAAATGGCTGTCGGGTAAAATATTAAATAAAAGAAAACCTGATTGCCATTAGATCATTTGAAGGCAGAAAGAGATTACGACATTCGTAAAATTGAAAGACTACAGAAGATGGCCTTTCAGAATTCAATGATAGATATGGGATCTATATGGCGCTTATCGACAAAAAATCCTCATTTATATATATCAAATAAAAATTATTTTTTAGAATGTCTTTATTTATTTTTTTTAATTTTTAATTGATTTCTATTACCCTTAACAGCATTGATTCCCGTTGTTCTTCATTTTTGAGCAAAACAAACATTAGATAGAAAATGATAAAGTTAAAACGCATAAAAATAATTAAAGAAGAAAGATACCGGAAATGCTAAAGTGCCTCGATTAATTTTGAATAAACATAAATACCATAAATTAACATAAATATACATTTTATTTTTAATGTTAATTTCGGGAACATTTCGCAGCTTCCATATAAAAATTTCGTTTTTTTTTTTTTTTTGGTTTGTGCACAATACAATTTTAGATGCCCACAGGTGGCCGCGGTAAATGCATTCTTCCTCTCAATCTGGTTATAAAGAAGGCAGGATACACACAAAGATAATCGGAGATCAGAGTCAGATGTTACCCGCTGCCTGTGACGCAGTAGAAGTAATTTCCATGGGATAGCATACGAATGCCTTTAGAGTTCGCGCCGCCGACGAAGGAAGTGTCTCTCTGGATCTCTGGAGGTGTTGCTGATGCTGCATTATATGCTGCTGCTGGTGCATTATAAGCTGCTGCTGGTGCAGCGGTATTCCCGGCGTAATGCGATGCTGATCGCTGAAGAACGGATGCTTTAGGGCCTCCTCGGCGGTGATACGCTTTTGGGGATTAACTTCCAGCAGACGGGACAACAAGTCGTAGGCCACTGCGGGAAATATATCCAGCCCATCGTACCTTTCCAAATTATGCCCACTGTTGCTGCACAGGCAATTAAACGTGGGCTGCTCACAGCTGCGGCACATTTCGGTGGTGCCATCGGGCCTTTGATATTTACGTTGTATTTCGGGGGCCAGAAAGAAGTCCGCATGGCGAAATCGCATGCACACCCTCCGTAAATCCAAGGTGTTCACCTTCTGCGCCAGCAAAATCAGCCTATCCAGCAGAAAGGCAGTCTTCCGCACTGGCATATCGCCAAATAGGTTGATTATTTCAGCCAGGGCGCCGCAGTCGTGGGGGGCCTTGAAAAATGGATGAAGACCAGAGAGCAAAGAGAGCATTATAACGCCAGCCGCCCACACGTCCACCGCAGTGGATTGTTTGGGATATCGGAGCAAAACCTCCGGGGGTCTGTATCCTGGGGTTCCAGCCCTTGAAGCGTGCATCTCCTTCTTCGAGGTGTTCGTGGAGACCACGTAGTTGTTGGGATCCGCATTTGGGCTCACGAGTCGCAGGCGGTTCAGCAGCCTCATGGTGTCAGCCCTCTGGTTGGCCACATCCTTTTTGGTCAAATGTCCACCCGCTTGCTCACGTAGTTTCTGTATACTCGGAGGTCCAGTCACAGCACGTTCCACGCTCCCACCGCCACCTAGAGCCCGCATCCTTCGACGGGCCATATAATCCTCAGCCTCGGCTTGGGCTGAATTGCCATCCGTCAACGTCACACTTCTACCATTCTCCAGGTCCCTCAGAATGGAGAATACTTCCCGGGAGCTGAGATCACTCGACTGCACTACACTACCATCATCGGCTATCCTTTGAGCCAATCCGAAATCGCAGAGTAAAAACTTTCCGGTCCTGCGGTTATAAAGAATGTTACTTGGCTTGACGTCCCGATGAATCACATTGAACTTGTGAACGTGTCGCAGCGCAATGAGCAAGTTCCTCAGATAGTCGCGTATCTCTGGGAAATTCAGGCTTCTGTAAATGTCGTGAAAGCGATCGTGGGTCATATAGGGCATGATAAAGGCCACGTTGTCGTTATATCTAATGCAGCAATTAATTCCGATTACATTTTCCACTCCACCAATGCGATACATGCACTCCAACTCTCTAAGAATCCTCTCCGGATGATTTGTGGGATTATGATGTTTGATGGCGAATCTCCTCCTTTGGGTTTCCACGAGACCCCTTTCCCGCTGCAGGGTTCCCAAGAGAACTGTGCTGAAGGTTCCACTGCCGATGCGACAGTGCACATCGAAGATTTTGTTGATTTCCGGAATGCTCTCCTGCAATTCTTTTAGGGCCTCTTCGTTTTTATCAACGGATTGCATATCCTTTGCCTGAATGGTGGATAGCTCCTTATTGGCGTTTTGCCGATTGATTTTTACTAATTTCTCGTTGAGATCGGCAGTGCACTTGGGAGCTTGTTGGAGAAGGAGCTGTTGATGCCTAGAATGATGGTTAGTGCCCGAAACGGAAGGCATAGTTCCGGATGCCATCGGAACGAACCTTTCGTTGTAGAACCGATTTCTGTTATAATTCGTTGAGGAGCTCTTCCCTGCCGATTCTAAATTCGTATTAGCACAATCCATGTTGGTCGCCGACTTTCCCAGAAGACCCATCCCAATGGCGTATAGAGATTTTGTCATCGCCTGTTGACTGCGGTGATGTTGAACTTCTTTCTTGTCCATTTCATTAAGCACATGCGCTAGCCATTTACAGCCCACGGTCTAGACGAATGGTCCCAATAGTTCTTATCTTTCAACTTTGGCCTATAACCGTTTATCTTTAATGCCGATTTCTTGGTCTGTTTCTGGGGCTCAGCGCTATTAAGCTGGTGCGGTAAACCGCGGTATGAACACAATAATTTCGAATGTATTCGGGGGCTTTTATTTCCGAATTTGGTGTTAGAAAAATGATCAGCTACTAAATAAAGACTACGTATTTGTGTTTTTTCCTAATCATTATTTGACAACAAGAGCAAAGCTTTTGCTTTAATGAAATGATTTTTCCAACAACTTTATTGGTGCCTTGAATGGTGCTGCATATTTCGACTAATAAGGGGTCCATTGAGCAGTTGATCAAAGCCTTTCTTCTCCCATGATGTATTTATGGCAACTAACTCTATCACACTACTCAAATTTTCCGCACTCTTTTTGGCTTTGTTGTTATGCAAAATCTATGGCAGATGTGGCTGTTGTTGCGTTTAATTGTCTGCACGGTGTCGCCACCTAGCGGCAACATGCTTGCTTTTGTTTTCAGACGCGTGCAGTTTACCTTCGCAGGAGTGGATCCTGCAAGTGTCCACCCATTTTAGGCAAAGTTTCGCCCGTCTAAAAAAGGGCGGTGTCAACAACAGCTGCCTGTCCACTTGTTTTTCACTTGATGCTCAAAGTTTTCCGCGGCAACAGCTGAAACATTGGGAGCAACTAAGCTATGTCTAAATGTCCTGCTGCTTCATTTCACTCGTTTACAGGGAATTTATTTCAAGCAGAGAGGTATACTTTTTCAACTGTTCATTGGATTTTGCTTTGGGAAATAAGGTGTTCCCTATGAGTAAAGGAAAATATAGTTTATTTATTACTGTTATATAACAATACATTATATTTGCAAGAAATATACATTTCCAAATTTGACATGACTTTTACATGAATATTTAATGGTGCAATGAACTTTTAAAAACTACAAAGACATTTGACATTTTTCAGAATTTCATTACTAATAATGTAATTATCCGGAACTAATTTTGTTGATCTATAAATACCGAAGATCGGTACCTCATTACTAAAAGCAGATCGCTAGATAAAATCATTATGAGTTTGTTGTATCTTATCATTGGTTGTATGTATTTTTAATTAAATAATAATCTAATAAATAATTCGTTTACCTTTCAGCCTTTGTACTAATGGGTACCCCCTGTCCACCTATGGCACCAAGATGCCGTCTTTAAAAAGCAAATTCACAATGGGTCTTGCCGACTAGTATGACTAATTAATTAATATCATATTTGCTCAAGCGCTTTTTTCATCAATTTTTATGCATCTACAGTAATAGGCAGTAGATCTTTTCCTACTGTGTATACACAGCTGATTAAATTTGTGTAAATCAATTGTGGCATTGGCAGTTAAGTTTGCCCTTTTAGAAAGCCATTTGGCTGTCGAAAATATAAATGGGAAATTAATGTGTTCAGTCATTACGAAAGTTTTGAGAACCGAAGAGGCTACATCGCCAGGACCAAAGTAATTGCCCAACAAGGCAAACTGGTTAACTGGCATTTATGTAAGAGCGGGAATTACAATTACCCAATGCTTTCCTTGGCGCTGTTTTCATTTGGATTTTCCCCGCTTTTCGAGCCACGTTCTTCCGGACCCAGGACCTCCTGTTTATTCATTGCCGGCAGTCAAGTGCAACTGGCCTTTTCGAAGTTTGTGCAAAACTATTGTCAATTGCGCCCGGGCCCAATGAGACTTGGAGTTGGCTCCGGGAATTCTTGAATGGCCAAAACACAATGCAGAACAACACTTGGCTGCTTACCCCCCAACCGCCCACAGCTCAATGGAGATTTCAGAGTGGATAGAGATGTGAGTTCCACCACCCACCGACAACGACTTCTTCATCAAGCGAAACTCCCTTTGACCGAATTTCCTTGGCGCCTTCCGTCGTGGCAAGCGCCAAACGGAAACTTTTCCAACCAAGTCAGTTGGGATTAGCCTTGATGGCCACGAGGAGCCGAGTGCGAAGGACTCCTCGCCAGCTCGGGTTCCAGGTTAGACACTCGTTTGGTGGCAAACTGCAAATTAAGCTCGACAAAACGATTTGCTTAGATTGCCGTGTACAAATAGGTTGGCCCGAAACGCTTGTTGCAAATGCCTTGGTAATGAGGCATGAGGTATACAAAGTTAGATTTAATTTTTTAGGATAAGCAATGCAAGGACTTCTTACATTTCCTTTGGCCTTTACAATTAACTACAATACCAGAAATTAGAAATCAGAATATCATCTATAAATTTGACTTCAATATTAGCTGCTTTGTTTTATTGCTTTGTTTAATTTTGATTTTTTGTTGCTTTCAGAAACTAACAGATTTTACATTATTATTTTATTTTATTTTACATTATTAATATAGTTAATCGTCATTTATACAATTCAAAGGACTACATTTCTCAGTATTATGTGGAAATTTTCGTACGAACAAAAAGATTGCTATGGAAAAAATATTGTTTAGACTTTTCCGGCATTACTTTAATGAGCATATATTTACCTAGAATGATTAAAGTGGCTTTGACACTCATTTTGCTTGAACGCTGGGAAGTGTTGGTTATAAAAGCTTAATAGACTAGTTAAAGGCTTTTAAAGACTCGCTACATTAGGGTCGATAGATTTTTTTAGTCACGGTTAAGCGCAACAAATCTTTGATTGTTACATCTGGTAAATATTGATAATTTAATAGTTTACATGATGTGTTATAGTTAATATGGCCTTTATATCTTTACATAAGTGTTATTTAAGGTAAATTAATATTTAATAATTTTTTACGCCTTTATGATTTTATAGTTGAATATTCAAGTAAAAGAAGATACATTAATAACTAACAATTTGTCACGCCTTTTGCTTTTTTAGTTAAATATTCACGTAAAAAGTTAAATTAACATTTTTCAGTCCAACATGAAGTCTTGTTGACGTTTGGCCAAACAATTTCGCCTTCCTTAGCCGAAACATGTTGGTGAGTCATGGGAGTGGTATAGGTATGGATATGAAGGTGGGCTTAGACACTCGAAATCTTGTTCAGGCCCAACACCCGTCGCGCTGCTTGTTGATTGTTTGGCCATTTTGCGGGTGCAATTGATGACACAGGTGGTGGAGAATGTTGCCAGGTCTTGCAAATGACCGCAGTGCGGCTAAAAAGGGCAAATGCGAGGGGAAAAATTTAGGAACTCAGGCCACAAAGGGCTCGTTTCGGTAGACGGATGCAGTCCTAACTGAAAAGTAAAGCCTGTGGAAAATGGCCAATGGCAAAGACATTTCTTTGGCTTTCGGTTGGGGCAGGTGTTCGTCATTTTTTGGTCTATTCCCTTTTGTTAGATTTTATCATTGCTAGTGCTTCACCCAAAAAATACCCTTTCGTTAAAAAGATCAAGATCAAAGATCAAAGATCAATCATTTTAGATTTAATTTACAAGTATCAGCAACCAAAATTAATTTCACAATGACACTGTGATTTTTCAGTAATACTTTTCTTGCTCTCATTCTTGCAGCGCTTCATAATAATGCGGAGATTTAGAAACGGTTGTCAATTCAGTGTGGAAATTAAAATTTTCTAGTTACAATATATTAATACAAAAATAGGTTTAAAAACTAGGTTTTAAAGACGCAAACGTTTAATGTACAGTTTGTTTACATCTTGAAACAATATGACCCCTGCTATTTTCATTTACTTTGTTGGTGAGCCATAAAGACCGATACAAGTTGCGAAACTTTACAAAAATAAACTTTTTTGTAGCGATTATAGTTGAAGGATGTAGAGCTCCGTCTTGCTTTAGCAAAATTAAATTTGATCCAACCAAATAAATCTCATCCCAATGAGCTCAAAAGTATTTTCCTATGCCTTGAATAACGGTAGCAAAAGTTTTAAAATTTTAAACGATTTGGTTATTTTAAAAACTTTTGATTCTAAATTAAAAATAGTCGAATGCACTAATTATAAATCGACCTTACATAAAGGGTATTGGGATGTGGACTTAGTTTGGATCGATCTTATCTCTCCTGTAGCTTTTGTTTGGCTGTTGTTACCCAGTCTCGGGTTGAGGTAAGCCGAAGTGCAATTTAATTTCCCCGTCGATGATTGATGCTACCATGTGGAGGGTTCACTTTTCAGTGTCCATTCCGTTCCCCGACTCCTTGCAGCAAAGGATAATGCCACACAAATAGCTAACAAATTTTGCCTGCCAGGACACCGAGGACAACGGAGAGAAAACCACAAACAGCGGCAAAGGGAAACTTTTTATCGCTGGCCAGGTTAACTTTTAAGCAGACCAACAAGGACTCCCGATTTAAGAGGAGCGCAGGACATTTGCCGGAGATAAACAGATTTATTGTGCTTAAGGACGCACGTTAAACGGGGCGGAGGGACTAACACAGTAAGCCGAAAGACCAAGTACAAGGACAGCGATAAGGGCTGCGGAACTGCCAGGACTGTTTATAGATTTTTCGGTGTCCCCAATTAGCGCAAAAGAAAGGCGGGGGAGATGGGGAGATGGGGAGAAGCGTCGGAAATTAGGGGAATAAAAAGAGTACAGACACTGTGCTCCTGTGTCCTTACTCCGTACTCGTTTCAGGCTAATAGAAATGTCATAGTAACACTAAGAAAAAATATGTGATAAAAAGCAATTTCAAGCGATACGAGTTTTTAATGTAAACTAGTCGTTTAATAAGTATGATTAAAAAGGCAACCGTTTAATGTTTAACATTATGTGGAGATTAATAATCTAATTTACGTTTCTCTCTGAAGTTGTAGCTTCCTTTGTTCCCAGTGCATCCTTAGCCGAGTCCTTGGAGCCCGAAGTGCAACTTTTTACTCCGCTCCTGTCGCCAAGTTGTGACAGTTGGCAAAGGATAAACGCAGGCAGCGGGACAAAATTAACCACAAATGATGACAGTGCCGAGAAATGTGAAAGTTTCGCCATCGAAGTCGAAAGCAGGTGAAAAGGATGTCGCGGCTTTGTTGCGCTTCGGTGGCCAAGGATTTCAGCGGCTTCCTGGGCAGCCACTTGCGGATAACTGCGGCCACAAATGAGCTTAGTTGATGTTTTAGTCCTTCCGCTCATTTCCCTTGCTCTGCTTGGTGCTTCATCCGGGCACGTTTATGCGATGAGTCTGTAGGTGTTTTAAAGCTTACACCCCAAATGTTCTTATTGCTAATGTTTTGCTCTAATTGAATTGGCTAAAGGTATCATAAGTCGAAACTCAGGGGAGCAGAACACACAATTGCCGGTATGGGCCAATGGGAAAAGTGTTAAGGAATATTCGGATTTTAAACGCAAAGCTAAACTGTACTCTTAAGCTGAATCTATCTTAACGGCTCGTAGTTTGGGCTTAGCCCGTATAAAACTAAATTAAATAAAACAAGACTCATGGAATAAACAAACGCACCGAATGGGTTCGCTTATATATGATTGTGATTCCATTTATCTTCCTTCTAAAGCATTTAAGTTTTCACTCCATCGGCAGATTTACAGATAATAAACTCAATGGGATTTGACAGGTCAACAGAATGTTTAGAACCCAGTTCCTTTGTCCAGCTCGGTATAAACCCAGTTGCAGCTGCGCTCTCCTTCGACTAGGTCCTTACAAGCAGTTCCTGCAACCTTCGTGCCACCTTTGAAGTCAACTAATAGCCGCAACGATGGCGACTTTGTCACACTTCAATGGGCCACAACAGCAATAAAAACAAATAACAGCTGAAAAGTTGTCAAGGAAAGCCGTGCCGGGTTGTGGAACTGATAGAAAATCAGGGGGATGGGGAAATCTAAGAGTGAACTGCAATTTCCACACCAAATCGAAGTTGCCTCTGTGGCCGTTGGCATTGCTTTTAAGCTTAGTTAAGAAGCACTTTGGAGAGCTTTTCCAAAGCTGCACCAATGTCCTTGCCTTCACATTTCCTCCTTCGCCGGTGGAAAGTTGTTGCTTCATAGCATTTTATGCTTGTTCAAGTTGTCGTCGGAAATTGCTTATTTATTTGAACTACTCGCTTGACCAACAAAAACCAAACTAAACAAGGAAAAAAGGAAATCAAACATCTAATGGCATAATTCCCGGCCTGTCTCACTCTGGTACCTGAGTTGATGAGTTTCCCTGTCCGACATTGGGGCAATAAATTTTCCCTGGAAATGGCTCTGTTTTTCCACTGCACCGACTGACTGACAACTTGTCGTTTGTTACTAGAAAATTCAATGAATATTTGCTTGGCTGCCGACCAAAAAAGAGAACACAAATATATGGGGAAACCATTTCATTGACTGCATTTTCCACATGAGATTCGGAGTTCCTCCTCTGGGGCCGCAAGTGAAAGTGGCTGTATATTTTTTGCATGCCTTCCTGCAGGTACTATAAATTTTACCAGCTTGTCAACTGATTTTCTTCTTCGAAAATTCATTCAATTTTCTGCCCCTTAAATTCTTAATTGTGGGGCCTGCAAAAGTTGCTTACACAAATATCAATAACAATAAATTGTAGATTTATTGGCGGTTGGGGCGCAGCAAAGGGAGGCAGGCACAAAATACAAATTAATATATTTTCGAGGCCGAAAAACAATTTGCCCCTAAAGAAAATTTTCTGAAGCTCCAGGCTCCACAACAATTTGTCTTGCTTAATCTCAGTTCATTAATTTAAAGTGCTACTTGCAGAAGAACCTAGAAATACTCAATGGAGTTGGTCAAGGAATTTATCCCTCGCTATGGAAATTGTCAAAACATCTTTCTGGCCGAATTTGCGGTTGGGTTTTCTTTCGTTCGAAATTTTGTGGCTCGCACAAGGCTTCTTCCACAGAATTTAGTTCCATTTGGCTTAGCATTTTGCAATCATTGGCAGCAGCCGTTTTGAGGATTAGGGTCAACTGGCTGTTGTTGTGTCTTTAATAATTCATGAGCCATCTCTGTGGCTGACCTTCGCAATTCTTGGGGTCAATTTATTCTGGCCCAGGATCGGAGGCATCATCCATCAGCCAAAGTGGCTCAACAGCTGAATGACCGACTGGGAAAGTCGAGCCCATAACTCTGAGTAGGTGTGGCATTTGTCAAGGACTTGCTCTGATTTGATGGGGTAAACAAAC
Organism: Drosophila melanogaster; assembly: GCF_000001215.4. Lineage (NCBI taxonomy): Eukaryota > Metazoa > Arthropoda > Insecta > Diptera > Drosophilidae > Drosophila > Drosophila melanogaster. Next base: position 18,288,012 of record NT_033779.5, on the reverse strand, counting down.
GCCACGGACTGTCGCTAATAGAAGATAAATCAAAATGTGTGCGTAGAATGGATTAAGAATATTCCGAAAATTAGTAATTTAAAAATGCATTTAATTATTAATAAATAAGAACTGTATGACATAGTTCAAAATCAAGGACTATTTCAAGTTATTCATAGTAACAGCTACTCTTGTAGCTGCTTAATAAATTGATATGGATTCTTAAAAAACTCAACACATACTTCTTTCAATAGCTACCTTAAAGATTCCCCAAGCTTAGCTAACTTCTTTCGTCGCCCTCATCTTTTTATCGCCATCTTAATTTCATCAAATTAAATTGGCTTCCTCGACAGCAGGGTTTTAATCTTCTTCCACCTGCCACGCCCTCAGGAACGCCCCCACACCTGGAGCGCCCCCAGCAAACAATCAACTAAAGCAACACGCACACATACCTTCACACACAGGGGCACACGCAACGCACACAAATGCGCTCCAATGATTCAGACTCCGGTGTCGGCTACTTTGCAGCTGCCGACGCCTTCCACATTTCACGCTGTAAGACACCCCGCAGAATCTACACTGAAAAAACACATTAGTAGCTCTAAAATTGATGGAAAAGAAAACAAACAAGCATATTTACCATTTATATATAAAGCATATATATCTTTCTAAAATTATAGTAAATAATACAACATTTTTGAATATTATTTTTTTTCTTTTCAACGGCAATCTAGTAAAGGGGTTCTTTCCGTGTAACTCTCTTCCTATTTTCTAGTCCTGATATTGCCAGCCAGCTTTTTCTAGCTGCCATCACCTGCAGTGGACCCGAGGCAACATTTTTTATGCGTCCTATGTGCAGCCTTCATGCTTCGACTGTGTATTCCAGCCTCTGGCATTTGGTCGTCGTCGCGAATGCATTTTTTTGCTTTCTAAAAAAAAATATTACTGCTGGCTTGCACTCGAGAGGGAGGTAGTTCAGGGCCTGCTGTGCACTCATCGCACTTTTTTTTAAGTAAATAGCTAAAAATGAAGTGGCGTATGGCAGTTAAAGTTATAAAGCAACCAGAGCCTATCAAACAAAATATAGCGGCATGAAGAAATAAACTGAAGTAGGCATATTCAAACATACGAAATTCGTAAGTAAAATAGAAATCCAGACGTATAATATTGTATAATGAATACAATAAAGACTTAGGAGGGAAACTAGTTCCTTTAAATTTAACGTTTAAAATCGAATTTAATTGATTTGGTTGCCCGAGTACAACGAAAGGAACTTTGAATGAAGGGAAAATGGGATAAGCAACGAAAAGGTTTAAAAATGAAAACTCTGAAGCAAACAAATGCAACTACACATACCTATGCATACCTTTTTCATGAGTGTGGGCTATTATGTAGTCGTGTGTGTGTGTCTATTTGTAAAGTGTCCCTGCCCAAACGCAAGCATTTGTTGGTTTCGCTCCTTTTTATACGATATTTTGCTCTAGCAAAGCTCCAGGAGGTGCTATACTCATACTCTTACAAAGCTAAGCTTCTTATATTTTGCAACAAAGCCATGGACTGAATATAACTAATAAAATTAAAAAATTATAGAAATGTTAAATTATCAATATTTTAAATTATTAATAATATTCATTGGCAACAAATTCTTAAAGTACTCAAAGGGTATAGCCTTTTCATCGATACTGTTACACATTTTAGCGTACTTTTTGTCTCATGCCGCGACGCCGACAGTTTTTAAAAAAATGAAAGCGCTCGACTCGCCACGCCGCCCATTCCAGTGCCACGCCCACTGCCATTTCCAACAGCCACCGCCCACCATTGGCAGCATCAGCAGCAACGGTAGCATAAATTTCCATTACCGTTGACAAATATTTACACATCGACCTCAATTCATATTCCTTTTGATGCTGTTGCTTTTAGTTTTGCCAGTCGGGTGGGTGGTGGGTGGTCTTTATAAGGGGTGATATGGTATGGAATTGCGAGGTGGGCGGGCGGCAATTGGTGCTGGCTATTAAAAGCTGCATTTAGCACTATTCGCTCACACTACGCTCCTCCAAAGGCCATGTGGCAATGCACTGCAGAAAAGCGCGGCAAGAGTAAAACTTCTAGTGTTGTTCGTTCAAAAATATTCAGAAAAATACAATAAAAAAACAGTTTCTATTATAATGTCAGTCGTATGTTAGAAAAATTATACATTCAGTTGGAAATAATATTAAAAGACAGGGAAATGTAATATTAAATTATCTTTAAAATGCTGCTTTTCTCCAAATGTTTACTTTCGTCACTGAGCAGGCTAGTTAGTCCCTTCACTTCCCTAAAAACAGTCAGACTGTAAAATAGGCAACCGAACACCAAGCAGTCGAACAATTCGAGTCGTAAAATTGGAAAAGCGTCGGAAAATGTTCCGAATCGCTCGTGTTATTTGGCTGCTGCAGTTGCTGCTGCTGTTGGATCTCAAATTTTCCAACGCCGAGCCGCACAACAAACAACTGACTGTATTCGCGGAAGCTGGTCGACAGGAGTGCTTTTATCAGCCGATTGCCACCACCGAGAACATTAAAATCGACTATCAGGTGATACATGGAGGTCTCGGCGAGACACACATCAATTTTAATCTTATGGATCCAAGTCGTCGACTTCTGATAGCAGAAACCAAAAGGCAAATGGGGAAACACAGCATTCAGGCTAACGAAACTGGTTCTTATAAGTTTTGCTTCGATAATACCATCAGCACTTTTAACCAAAAGATAGTTTCGTTTACTCTTGAAGTAGCTCCGGCCGATCGAGAAGAGCGGGAATTGCGTGATCTTCGCCAGGAAATGTTAACCGACTACCACTTTGACGTGGCCTATACTGGTATCGATAGTTACGTGGGCAAGATCCATGTGAACCTCATGAGATCGCGTCAAACTCAGGACTTCATTCGAGCGATAGAGGCCAGGGATCGCAACGTGGCCGAATCCACCTACTCCATGGTCAACAAATGGTCGTGGGCCCAATTTTTGTCCATGATATTTGTTGGCTTTCTACAGGTCTTGATGGTCAGGAGTATTTTTAATACGACTGGAACGTTTTACAAGTTTTGGAAAAGTTTTTAAGCTTCAGCCCTGTAAGATTGAAAGAGTCGTTGGGTATATTTAAAATGATTTATCAGGGCTTGCAGACTGGAAAATAAATATAAGTATAGGCAAATATTTAATACTTGAAAAGATTTCACGAAAAACTTATTAAAAGTACAAAAATCTTCCACACACTGATACTCAAGCTTGCTGAGAGGTCTCTTCCTCATTTGGCTGCTCCTTGTGTGAGCTTCCTCCAAACGGTAATTTGCACTTCCCGTGTTTAATTTTTCCCGCTCCTTAGGCTTGGCCTTATGCTTGTCACGCCCCTTTTTTGTCCGCCCCTCGCTGCAGCGTATTGTTGGCGTAATTAACAACTGCGGCTCCGTTGGCCATTGTTTACTCAGTGGCAGCCGGCGTCGCAGTGTTAATTACTCCCAGGCGCACAGGAGTCTTTCTTTGAACCACCTTGCCCCTTAGCCCTCGTGCGCCCGGCGTGTTCCTGGGGGTCCCACTGACACAGTGGCGCTCTTAGCCTCCAAGCTGCCTTCCCGGATGACTTTGGGGCGAGGCCAGCGGCGATGACAGCGATCCCGGCGCCGCTGAAAGGTGCAAATTAAAGCGCCACCTGTGGGGCAGTCTAGTGACCCGGAAACGCAGGTGGTTACAGGTGAAAGGGCGTGTATCTAAGTGATTACAATAAAAGAGAAGGGAAGATATTTGGAGATATTGAAAATCCGACTTAAATATGGAGAGCTGTACTCCAGAATAGCGGGTCCTCTTTCTAAACCCTTAGGAGCTACATAAATGTAAATGAAGCGAAAGCTAACAATATATATTATAAATAAATAGTGCCAGCTAGATGGTGGCCAAAAAGCACAAGTAAGCCCCAATTTAAAAGAGACACGGCTGTAATTAAGTACCGAATTATACGCGTGTGAAACTTTTGTTGAAATTACTTTCAGTAATTTAAATCCCCCGTTGGGCACTTAAATTGTCCCTCCATCCACAATCGTTTGGGTTGACGGTAACGCCCAAACATGGACGCACTCACGAACCGCTTAAGGACTTCATCGCGGTCCTTGTTGCTGTCATGCAAGGAATCCATCCAGGAAAATATTTCAACGAAAAAGAGCTTCACACATGTATGCTTATTTCTTGGCGATTTAACGAGCTTTATGGTCAGTTTTACTTTACACTTAAGTGGCGTTTCAAGGCCCCAAGGGATACCGGCGGGGTAGGAAGTGAAGGGCTAACGATCGTTTATCAGTGCCAGAGGAAATGAAAAAGAAAAGCCGTTGTTAATTTCATTACGTCGGCTGCATCTCTGCACAATCGTAAAAAGGACATTTAATTGCAGCTGCCAAACGATGCAAAGGCGGCGTTGGCCATTTTAACGATCAAATTATGGCCGAGAAGGAGTTGCGTCGTCCAAAAGAGAAGTCACAATTGCATGCAGATATCCTCGCCAGATAATGTCCTGTCCATTTAATCCATGGCACCCGCTGTCATCGTCCTTCAGTGCTAAAATCCCCTTCGGCCAGTTTAATGAGAAGGGAAAAGCCGGGTGGCAAATGAGTAAAGTCTTACCGCAACCTTTATCGATGTATGGAAATTCATCCCCGGGCATAAGTAAAAGATTAGAGCTAAGTAATCGCCTTTAACACAGATATTTTGTATTCGAAATAAATTGGAAATAGAAATAAATACAGACCAGCTAGGCATGTAACTTGCAATAACAGACTAAGGCGTCGATTGACAAAATATTAATGCAAAAGCCATACAAATAACTTTCTATGCCAAATATTGTATGCCAAAATAAAGTACACTCGAAAAACCAAAGCAAGTTTTGATGAAGGATGTATTTATTATTTAAAAGCGTATTAAAATAAATTGAAATTTCAAAATGAAAAAAAAAAACAAATTGATTGATTATTCAAAGTGTGGGCATGACAGTTTCGTGAGGTTTGTGGTCGTTTAAATAGTTGGGGAAAAAAACTTGCATTAACTAGTCGTTCCTAGAATCTAAACTCTATAGCCAGGGAACTATATCCCATAGCATGAGCAGATCGGAAAGTGTTCATGATCGAGATTATTTCCTTTATACAAGTCCAGAAAACCCTTATACTCTATACGAGTAGGGGATATAATAACCGGTTCAGTAGTTCGGTGAATGCAATTCATTCAATTTGTTTGTATTATGTAAGGAAGAAGGGCAAAACATGAAGATAACTAAATGCATGTCGAGGAGTTCAAAGAGCTCTGGGTGAAAACAGGGAATGCGGGGCATGATATTAAACACATGAATATGTAAAAATATAACTCTCCTACTGAGCAGAAGTTGAATAGAACTGATGACAAGCACAGAAGGCAAAACAACTTATGTAGTTAGATTTGAATTTGAGGCATTTGAGGGAGATGGCTTGCGAAAGATTCAACTTCAGAAAGCATTTGACTCTTAGAAATTGCGAATTATTTTCCTTTAACCAATATCGTTTGTTAGGATTTTCGGTTTATGTTTGTCTTCATTAGCGGTTAGATACTATAACAATGTGTCCTTCTGTAATATAATTACATTGCCTGTGATTGAAATGTGGCAATCGAATATTGCTGCTATTGTGGGCATCATCAACAAACATTGGTCACAGTATGCGGTCAAATGAATATGAATGACCAGTATGTCTGTCTTGAGCATTCAATTGTTGGAGATTATGGACTATTAGAAAATGTACTTAGCCAAAATAGTTTTAGTTAATCAGATTGGACAAGGCAAATGTTAATGAACAGATTACCATGCCATTGCTAGATACATTTAAAATGGGAAAGAAAGCCATGAAAAACAAAGATATATGTACCTATTAATGGTAGATTGACAAAAAATTAATAGATCTTAAGTAAGAAAAGGCTGTATCTGAAACCCTATACCGTCATTTATATTGCTTTCAGAACCATTAGGAATGTCAAGCAACCAATATTGTAAAATGTCAGTATAATTTTGACAATAGGCATTTTCAGGCATTATAAAGTTGATTTCAGCTTTATGTTGTTAGATATAAGCTGCAAAATTCATTTACCATTAAAAACGCCTTAAAATATATTTTAGAAGCTAATTTAGGATTCCATTTTATCGTGTATTTTTGCGTATGTTCTTCCCCATCGACTCCTCAGCCTTTTATCTCGAGAGCAATCCCATTAAGCATGCAAGTTGTGAGCACATAAAAAAGGTACCGAGCACAGGACTTCTTCATTATGCATGACAAGTGACATATCAAGACATATGGCAGGAGTTGGCAGGAACCTTAAGACCCTACTGCCCTGCCCTACATTCATTTTGCTCCTCGCACACTCAGACTATACATGTATACTTTCATTTTAGGGGCGTTTTAATTGCAAACTGGCACACAAGGAACCCATTCTCGTTGCCTTGGCAGTCCCCTCTAATATGGCCTGCCGACCATGGCCATTAAGGGCGGTCAAGTGGCCGCCACGCCACAACCAACCTTCCACAACCTTCCGCCGACAATCAGGCGAACAAATTGGGTTACTGCTCAACTGTCTGGTTAATGGCTAAAATGACACAATTAATTGCATGTTGGCGGCCATTTGCAGCACTCGAGACCCTCAGCTGCCGCCGCTGCCAATGTGAATTAAGTTTTGTGCAAAAACTCAATATGCGGCCAATGCTAAAAATAAATTACTAATTAGTCCTTAGATCCTCTCAATGCAACGCTGACACTGACAGCCGCCATATCGAAAGTGGCACGCGGTAAATCAGAGTTTTGGCAACATTGATGGGATGGAAAATCATGATAGTATAACAATTCTTGTCTGCACGTCAAAATATGCTCACAGTACAAGTGTATTTAAGCTTTATTTTTTCACTGTCTTTAAAATGGTATTTTAAACTATTTAGCTAAGGAGTTTAAGAACAGTCATTAAATGGTTTTAGGAAAGGTTCGAGTGCGTATTTCACACATACTCCAATTATTTGGATAAGTAAAACAGGTGAATTTGCAATTCAGCATAACTTTTACCAGTTAATAACTTTTAGCCTCCCATGTGGGTATATCTCTCACATATGGTCCTTTACCTCTTTATCCCTTTTTGCCGATCTACCGGCGCCGGAATGTCCTGTCCTGGGTCGAAGCTTACTTCCTGCGATTGTATTGTGTTTAGCCGGGATAGGGAAGGCTGAACAGAACGCTTTAAATTGCAAAAAGCTTTCGCCCTTCAGTGGCTCGGTTTTCCATTTTCCTCCGAAGGGAAACTTTGCCAGCAAAAGGCAGAACGTTCATAACAATGAAACTTTGCACGCTTGGCAATTATGTGAGTGGGCCAATGCACACACATATGACCCCATATCCTTTGGCAAATTAACCCACTTCTGCTCAGCCATCCAATGTTTTCTTAGCTGCGTCTGCAGATGTACAATTTTCATTACGTTTTGTCGAGAGTGTTGTTGTTTTTTTTTACTTTTCGTTCCCAACTTTCTCATTTCTATACCGTGAGATTCTCGACCTATTCGCCAACTCTTGTTTATTTTCCATCGAGCTTGACCGAGACTTAGTCCAGAGTGAGAAGTCCTTTGATCGGTGTTTCATCGCACTGCTGGTAAAGTGCATTTCTGTGTTGAGTAAATGTATGTTTCACATATTTTTGCTTTACCGCTGACTCGGTCAGCATGTAATATGCAAAGGAATTTCTGCACGCAAATGCATTACGGTTTTTATTTCTGCCATGAATATGCAACTTGTGCGACGGTCACTCAAGAAAAATTTGCATTTTCCTGCCGAAATTGCTGCTTGGCATGAGCGGTAATAAAAACAAAAAACACAAGGAACTCTGTCCTCAACTGGTGGCTCATTAAAATGCTTTTGAGTCACCAAAGTCAAGTTGCTAATGGTGCGCCCTCAAACGCATGAAAAGCTGGTAAAAGTTGCTAATGCGTTGCTTCGTCAAAAGCTTGCCACGAATTTTCCTCTTCGCAAGTCCAAGTGAAGGAGTGACCAAAGTCAGCGAATCGCACGACTGAGCGCCAACCAAATTACATTGTCCATAAAAAGTGTTCCAGAAAGCGGAGTGTGTGTCTTGGTTAACGGCTGCATTTCGCGGCTATTAAAAATGTTGTATGTTGCCAGCCACAGATAATGAGCTCATATAAAAACCCTTGAGCGTTAACTGAAAATGAGACCAAGAGTTTAGCAGTAAATTAAGCAACTACAAAAACTGCTTTTTATACATAAATTGCATGAGTTCAATTTGAATTTGTTTGGTGCTAAAATCATTGTAAAACTAGTTGTACCTTTTTTATTATGCCAAACTCGTATTTAAATGTTTACGGTTGCTAAAGGTAAGAATAAAAGAATGGAGTATTGGATGCAATGGTTTTTAATTTTAAGTTAAAGTTCTAACGCACAAGTAAAACAAGAGCTTACGACATTTAAATCATTTTCATATTCATTAAATTTAAATTGCGAATAATTTGTTCTCTACTTTGTAACTTTTCAAAGCATTTTCTACTTTAATATAATTCTATTGCATCTTACACCCGGCCAGCTCGGAGTTTTTGGCCAGCAAAAGGATTGCTGCAAGATAGTTTGTAATACGTCCCTTCGGAACAATCCGTCTTGTCCTTGTCCGCGTTCGTGTCCTTCTCCCAATGCGTAAATGCCTAATGAAACGCGTACCAGCCGAAAAGCGCAAAACGAGCTCCCCGTTTAGCATAGGACAACCCTCATTTCCCACTTCCCGCTTATTTCAATGGCAAAAGCCCTACAAGCCAGACGACAAGCTGAACTAAGGCGAGGACAATAACGACAGCGACAAGGACAACGGAGGCGCAAGGATGCAAGGATGCAAGGGAGCAGGGACCGAGCAGCCGACCAGTGGCAATAATTTAATTTAATGTGTTTGCATGCAGCGACAACAAGAACAACCTTAACCACCGAGGAGGATGCCGTTCTGGGGCCCCAAGATAACTCACAATTTGTGGCCGCTGCAACTCGCGACTTGCAACGCACATCTCGCCACGCGGCAAAGGCGAAATTTATGGCTCCTTCCGTTGCGATATTCCCCACCATTTGGGGGCGGAAAATTCATGCTGAAATTATTAGTGTAAACATTTTGCATTTAATTAATAATGCGAACAGCCAAGCCGCGCTGACAGCCGTGGCCACAAAAGTATGCAACATCGTGGGGCCAACTTTGTCGCCAGTAATGCGATAATAATGAGGCATTGACTGAAGTGGCGTTGCAAGCTTATTTTTAAATCCATTTATCGGAGTGCAGTCCAAATTGACAAGGTCGAAGCCATCAAGAGACTAAGATGCAACTAATGTAACATCTCATAAAAAGTTATTAGTTATAATTTATTTCCAATGATTCGGAAAATATGTTAGTACCTAAACCTTGCCACTAATATGGTATATTATTATATTTTTATTAATTTTATATTGGTGGAAAGGATTCCTTCAACGTATATTATGCCTTACAACTAATTACATATACTTTTTAAATCTACGAGTTACCAGTATATTATGCACTTTAAAGTTCTGTAAAATGCCTACCCCAATGAGATCTTAATTGCCCTCGGCCTAAATCACCAAAAATTCCAAGCTTCAAACTCGGATTTTATTTTTCCTTTTTTCTGGCTTGTGAACAAGTATAAATTGTCGGCACATTTTCTAGACATCACAAAATAAAGCCTAATAAATACGAGACAACAACAAGCTAGCTAATGAAAATCAAAATAAGCTTTCTGCCAGAAACGGAAGACTAGCCAACTTAAAGACGTGTATTGTTGTAAATGGAAAGAAGAAAGGATAGGTAAAGTAAGGACCTCAAATGCGGAGTAATGAGCATAAAAATGCTACCAGAACCACAAATAAGGAAAGGTGAGGGGATTGTGAGTAGGTGCCAAGACGACCGTAAATCTTTTTGTGGCGCTTTCAAGGTAAAATAACAATTTAAGTTTATTACTTGGATAAGAGACAACAGTAAGAAAAACTTCCCCCTAAAGGAAGAGCCGGAAAAGCGTAGGGGCACAACACTGACTGACCACTGAGGGGCTGCTCGGTTGCTGGGAAAGCCCCGCACAAATCTATGATATATGACACAGAGAAATGTGCGTCGGTTGCCAGGACAGCTGCGAGAATTTGCTCGTCCTTACTTTCAGCTTTTATTTCACTCGACACACACACACACAGAAAGTTTCTTCAACCCAAGAGTGGGGGGACGAAAAATAAAGCAATGATGACGATACGGGGGCGGGAAAATGTTGAGGAAGTCTGCGAGTAGCTCTTTTATGTAGATTGTCACAGTTGTTGCTCGCTCTTATTTCGTGGTAACTTTTTTACAAATCTCCAAGATTGTCCTTTATGACGGCACCATACAAAATTAACAGCGCAACTACCGTGGGAAGTTGCCCCAAACAACAGAGCAGCGGGAGGAGGGGCTCAGTGCTCTTTTAGTGACTTCCAGAAATTATTGTATCCTGGATCTTGGGGATGAACTCGGTTTCCATATGACTGCCTAAGTAATTATTTTGACAAGCTTGTCGCCTTCAGTCTTATTTTATTGCCCTCCACTTTTAATTCATCACAGCTTTCACTAGATTGCTTCATGAAATTATAGAAAGTGTAAATACGCTTCTGGTACAACTGTAGGCTTAAAAGAATGAGTTTTGTCTTTGATTTATTATTTAAGATAATCTATTGTAATATATATTTACATTGAAGCAATTATTACATTTGGTAAAGATACAGATGTCTATTGTTCGATGTGCAGCTTGTGGAAAAAAGGGTCTCGTTGAACCGAAAGTGTACGCTTGAGGGGAATTTTCCCAGTTATAAAGAACGAGTTCGTAACGGATATGAAATACTCCACACTGGAGACACCTGTGCTTTGGATACCGCCCATTTGGCCAGCTCCGAATTGCGTGGAGTGAAGTGGTGTGGAGTGGAGTGGAGTGTAGTGAGTGAAGGACAGTGGCGTGGGCCAAACATGTGCGCCACTTAATGGCCAAAAGCAGTCGAAGGAAGTGGAGCAGCAGACGGCTACTGGATGGCCATGCCACTTTGACAGAGTGGTCCATGGACACGGAGCGCCCCAGATCCTTACCTTTCCGCCCGCTGGCAAATCACAATTCGATTGTCTCTACGTGTCACTTACAGGACACGGGGCTGCATTTAGGCAGCATCCCTCCATTATACAATGAAGGTGCCACCTCCCAATTTTTCCAGCCATTTTCCCCAGCCACTACCCTCGGGCAAACAAAGCAGTTAATGGCTTGCAAGTTGAAACAACGCCGGCTTGTGTGTTTGTGTGTATGTGTGTGTGTGTTAGAGAATGTTGGCCATGCTCCTTCGATTTTCCAGGGCCTTATATCAGTTTTAATGTCCTGGTTTTTGGACACTGCTCGCCGCCATGGCTGCCATCCGTGTGGTTTAATTAGCGCTGTCTGCCAGTCAACCATGTGCACAAATTTGTACATTGGCCACAGTTGAGCGTTTAGGCCAGCTTTTCATTTGCCCAGCAAATCGTTGCTAGTTTCGGACTTCGAGTTCATTGATTGGCTTTCAAGCCAACCGTGATTAGGTATTCTCTGCTCTTCAATGTACGTTGATCATAACGTCAGATGGCCTGCCTTCACTAATTACTAGCTAGTTTTTCCCCCTCAAATATTAAATTTTTAAGCCCTTTAGTGGTTAACCATTTAAGAGATACATTAATATAAAAACGGCTAAAGTTTGAAATGTATTAGTATTAATATCTTCAAAGCATTTAAAAAAATATATAAACGAGTACTTCAAAACTTATGAATTGCTTATAAATATATGGTATTTAAGCCAAACCATTTTAAATAGTAAACAAAATCAAGTCGAAAGCTTTGAAAAGCTCTCTCCTAGTAATGTCCTATTCAGCGTGCTGAATGTGGATGCAAAGCTCTCGCAACTTCTCTTTCGCGTGCTATGCTCTCTTAAGCGAAAGCTCGCCCCAGAAAGCTCTCGCAGGGATGCTGTAATGGCAGAAGTTCGCTGCCAACATCCTCGGATCTCTGCCGCCACTCCGGGCTGCTTCGTTCGCTCCCCGATTTTTTCGTCCTGGCCTCGTCGGTTCTGGCCTGATGTTGTAGTAGGTCTGGCCAACGTCGAAAGGCTGGCTAGTTAACCACGTCGATTCAGTCAAGCTCCAGCATCCGTTCACTGAGGCGGCTCGATGCTGCTACGCTCATCGAAAAATCTCAGAGACGAGCAGCGCGTTCGGTCGGTTGTCTGTGTGTGTCAGTGGGTGAACAGTGCGTATGAGCGATTTTCGGTGGCACTGAAGGAGGCCCAAAACGAACCGGTGGACCTTAAAGTTGTTGGGTAAACAACAGAAAGTCGGTTAAGCGTGGCGAGTAACGGGTTACGGATTGAATAAACAAGGCCAAGAGCGAATGGAATGTGCACAAACTGCAGAAAAATACCAAGAAAAAATTACACAAATATTCAACAACAAAACAAACTAAAAATGTAAGCTCAGCTAAATTGTGTTTTTAAAAAAATTAAAGCCTTGAATAGAAGAATTATCCTTAATTCCTTTGCATAAAAATGATAAGCCCCAAGATCACATAAATAAATATTATACTTCGTACAATTGGGATTTTAAACAACCATACAAATCGAGCCAAATACATTCAAATTTAAAGACATTGGTTTTTATGTTTTGAGTAAAATATGAAAAAAACTAAATTTATATACAGCTCAGCGAAATCTTAAAAGACAAATTTTTTAACATATAACACACGCAACAAGACGAAAAATACAAATGACCAAACAAATTTCAAAAAAAGCTAATAAATAAGTGATACTTCTCACAAATCGTAGATACGAACTGTGGAACTGTAATTTGCTGTTTTCGGTGCAGAATTCTGATAAATTGTGAAGAATCTATCTGCGGCACCGAACGTTGTTCGATTTTCAAGTAACCGAATAGGTGGCATAGTTTTTGCTCTATATACGAGCTAAGGCCATAAAAACATATTGGCAACATTTCAAACTCTCCAAAGTTCTTTTACCTTTGGCCCAGTGAAAGACCCAAAACAACAGCACACAAACAGTCAAACAAACGAACTGACTGGCAAACAAAAACCATTTTGTCCAATAAATCATCGAGGAAAAGAAGGAAAACTTGTGAGGAAGACGAAACTTTTTGTTTCATATATTTTTTGGTAAACGGCGCAGTGAACGGCAAAAGTTGAGAAAGTCATATGAATTAGTTTTGGGAAACCGGACAACCTGACGTTTGAGCAAAGATATTGGATTTTATGAAAAACTATTTGCTGCAAAATTTGCATCGAATTCTTTGTGCTGTAATTGATGTGCATTCCAGATTGCTAAGTTTTCTGGGAAGTAACCTTCATTTTCCATTCAATCTCCAGGGATAAATCAAGTAGCAGGTCCGTTTACCTAATCGCAACACATTCGCAAAGCCATCTGGCCCAAAATCACAAATGGCCAGCAGACAGCAGACGCCCTCCAGGATATTTGAACTGGCCTCTAAAAATTCTCGGGAACCGTCTCTCTCATCAACTTAAATTGTGGGAAATTAATCAAGTTGAAAAGGTTTCTTCTGGTCGGCCTGCGAAGACACCACAAAAGATTGCGCCTCGGGTTTCTGGGCGGCTCGGTTCGCCCTTTGTTTTCTGTTATTGTTATGGCCTCCAAAGTCTGGCTCTGACTCACAAGACAAGTCAACATGCGAAGGGCGAACCTTTTTGGTGCTGCCAAAAAACCTTTGCTTTGCATTCATGCGGAAATTAAAGCAATTGCACAGAGAGAAAGTCGCTGCAGTTCGTAAAACATTTCTAAAAAATATAACTAAATATTTTATAAGGTGACAATTCGAAACCCAACATAAGATTATCAAATGTTAAAACTATACCGATCGTAATACACAGTTTCGATTGCTTAGTACTTTAAAGTGTCAACTCTAAAAATGACAATGGATACCTAAAGAAGTTTTTTTATGTGTGCCTTACAAGGCAGTGAAAGCAAAATGCCGTTGGCGATTTTCCCCACACTGCCCAAATTGAAATTGTGTTCCTCGAAGCCTGGGGCCATCGGCTCATGCCCAAACACACAAACACACGCACAGGGAAGGACACGTGTAACACTTTCTGCAAAGAAGAAAAAAAGGACCTTAAAGCGAGCCTTAAACGCACGCCAGAGTTTCAGTTTTTCGCCTTTCTGGGTCAACGCCTGGTTGACATTTTAGCCCGGGCGCAGAGTTCATGGAAACCCTTTTTTAATTAATACAGTCTGTGCAGCAGCAACAGCCCCTCTCCAGTGGAAACCTCATTAAAATGCGTTCGAAAATGAGACCGCACACTCCGAACATTTTGTGTTTGTGCAGCTCTTTAGCTACGACGGCTTTAAAAGCACGAAATCATAAAGCGACAGTTGATGAGTTTTTATTGTCTGTATTTTTTATGTCCCCTCCCGGCCCTCAGGTATTTAATATAATTTAATTAATTAGCGCGCTCGAAAAATATGTCACCGGCTCTTAAAGGCTAATGAAATATGGAGGCTCATTAGCTGATTTGCCAGAGAAAAAGCTCAATAGCTTATTCGAGCATTTTCCGATTATATATTTAAGCACACTGTGTGCAACATTATATAGTCAAAGTGCAACTCATCAAGTGAGCGATACTCGTTAATGAAACAAACGTAAGCTCCTTAAAATACACGTGTATACGCCATATACAATATATCCATCCACAAGTCGTTTGAGTGGGAAATTATTATTTGATTGAGACTTAAGTGCGACTAATTGCCAGTGGTTTGACTTTGATTTCAAAATATTATTCATTAATAAATTCATTGGAGTGAAGACAACAATTGATATATATGTTTGCAGTATTACTTGCTCGACTCGAAAATATCCAAGTAAATATTGAATTTAAGCACAACGTTCCTGTTTAATCCCCATTACATTTTACGTTATTCCAGGCCATAAAGGAACACAAGTGCACGTAATATATTTGCGTCGCACAATTTCCAAATAAACCATTTACGTTTTGCGTTGGCAAAAAACCATCAAAAATAAATGAAGCATAAATGCCAAAAGCACACAAAAATGGGGAAAAAAATGAAGGAAATTTCGCAGAGTCTGAGGAATGTATGGGGGCGAAGTGATTTAATTTTTCTGTAATTTTCTTTATGGCTTCTTTTTTTATTTTGTAAATCTCCAAGCGACAAACAACGAGGGGTACGCTGCAACTTTTAGAGGGAGAGTAAATAGGTTTTGCGAGGAATTAGAAACACGAAACGCCATTTGGCGGCAAAAATAACCGGAAGGAATTATAGCAGGCCTCGCCTGCCGTCTCTTTCGCTCTGCCTGTGCCCCGTCTCTTTCTAAAGCCGGCATCCGCGAGGAGGAAATTAAATGTTTTACTGTCTGCGGTGAGACACGAGATGAGAGCACAATTATAATTTCGTGCAGGCGACAGCAGGAAGAAAATACTTGGAATGAAATCAGCGAAAATGGAAAACATTTTCCCATTTTTGCGGGTGTGCGGGTGTTGCATTTTGGGTTTGTCAAATGTTTCCATACACACCAGGCAATGTCCTGCTAAGAGGATCAGCGAAAGAGGCGGATGAGCATTTGGGAAAATGGAGGGCGGTGTGTGAGGAACTGAGAGTCGAACGCGGGGAAATTAAGTAATATGCGACTGGTAAAGCGCTTGGAATTAAATTAAAAAGGAAATGAAATGGCCATTATGTGAAAAGGGATCGGAACCATTAAGAACAAGCGCTGTTGGTCGCATCCGCTAACTGCTTGGAAAGGTGATTTTCTGACAGTTACATTTTTGCATAGCATTATAAGTCTTTTAGATCTCTAACAAAAGTTATGGTCAAAAATAATACGTAAAAGAAAAGCTTTTTCTCTGGAGAGGCTTAGGCAAAACTTTTTCATATATTCAGTTCCCAAATATATTTTACTAATTCAATTTTTCCTTCTCTTTTCTCTTTCCGTTTCCGTGTTCCTCTTTCCACGCCACAACAGAAGCATCAACATCAACCGGAAATCAACTAAATTGTCGTCACTCCAATCAAGTGGAAATTTGATTAAAAAAAGGAGAGAAGGGAGGCCAAAGGAAAAGAACTGAAGGGAGAGCAGAGGAAAATTTGATAAATTCGAAAAAAAAGGCAATAGACGAGTACGAGTGCGGAAGAAAAATAGAGTGCGGGTCTATCGAAAGGTAGCAGCAAAGGAAATCAACACCCACGCACATGAACGAGTTTGTTGCACGGGAGCGGCAAAACATTAAAAATCAGCGGAGCGTGAAACTTACACAAAGCTCGAAAAAATCCAGAGTCCCACGTGAACAAAGCGAACGAAAAATACGTGGCTACACTAAAAATAAAAACAGAAATACAACACAGTAACGAAGTGAGAGAACAAATTTTAGTGCAAAAAATTAAAAGATTTCACTGGGGGAACAAGTAAGCCAGCTCTAGAAGAAAGCCGAACAACAAGGACGAGCCAGCTGACGGCCAGGACACATAAACGTCTTTCCTCTCCTTTGGGCTAGCGCACGAAATTAAGTGCAGATTATCAGAAGATTATATTTTAATAGCATTTCAAGCTGTTTCCCTTGGCCAACAAAGGCAAGGCAGGACCTCCACGAAAAGGAGTCCGTTGGAGGACGCCTGACCCTAGGACGAGTGTGTATGTGTGTGCTACAAGTGCGGCTTATTGCATGATTACCGCCAAGGATTTTTTTCGGGCCTCCGTCGCCGGACTCTGTGCCTGCGAATAGCTGGGCAAACATATAAGCGTGCCAGAAATTGAAATTAAAGATGGAATTAAGTGTCGCGAGTGTGTGTGTGTCGGCTTAACAAATATTATGTGCTAGTGCCTGTGAGTGTTCCTACACTGTGTCCCCAATATCGAGCATACGCCGTGTGGCCCACCCTAGAAAGCGATGCGGAAATAGCAACAGGTATGTGCAAGATTCCATCTTATCTATTCACACACGGTCTCCTCCATTAAGTTTCTCAAGGTTCTGCAGTGTGTCTCTTATTTATTTTATCATCTATGTCTGAATATTTAGGGGCAACGTTATGGTAGAAGAAGTTCGAGATTGGGGTTGGTCACAATGTAATTTACACCAAAGACCTTATCCTATACGCTTTTATTGAAAATATAATTTGCAAAATATATTTAAGTGCAGAGTATATGTATCAAAATATATATATGTGAGTCAATTTTTCGCATCCATAGAACATGGAGAAATCGCATACCCATACGCAATCCTACTTACATTCCCCCGCAATATCTGCAAGTCATTTAGAAGCCCTCTTAGCCATACGCTAAATCCTAAGCCACAACAACTTCGTGGTCTGCAGTCGACTGTTAATTAATGCCAACCGAGTTTCCGCTGCAGCATATTTAAAAACGCATTAGCTCTTTTGGTCGGCTGCTAAAGCCAAGGCTGTCATAATTCTAACCGAGCATTAGGGAGCACAAAGAGCCCGAATATCCTTCACACACACAAAAAATTGTGCAGGGGGATATTCTTGTAATTACTTTAAATGCAAACGAACGCACTGCGCTGTTCTCTTCTCGTGCCAAATGGAACATTACCCTTTTTTCGGCTGGTGTCCTGGGTGGGCATGTGTTGCTAATTTCATTTTGCGGACAGAGGAACAGAGTCGCTGGTGGGTGTGTGCGTACGGCCACTGCCATTAAGTCGGAGGAGTCACAGAACGAAACTTTCATTCACGTTCAGGGATAAGGGAGATCCTGCCATTTCCACAGCCACCTGACATAACAGGACACTTGCAAAAAGTGCGCTTTTTGGGAATGGGATAAAAAGATGTGAAAAACTGGAAATTCAGATATCTGTGGTTAGAAAAATTGTTCATGGTAAATTTATATTTGATATATTATGAACAGAGTTAGCTTTTCCTTTCTGAAGAACAAAAAAAATTAATTTTTAGGAATATAAGTAAATAAATAAGGTTTTGCAACACTAAAATGTTAATACATGAACTTGGCCACTTTAAGTGTTAAGTACTTTCAACCCTTTTATATTAAGTTGCAATGTAGATAGCACATTTTCGCTCAGTGTAATGGTGATGAGAATGTGGTCCGCTGCTAGAATGGCCCATTGTTGTTTGTTGTTTTAATGTTATTTGCCTGGCTGCCATCGTCGTCTTTGGAATCTGTCACCGTTTTACGTGACAATACAGCTGCAACTTTGTGTCCTCCGGTCGGTGGGCGGGTGTGATGCTGATGTTGTGCGAGTGCGGTGGACCGCTGCGGTGGCGCGGTGGCTCATGAAGTGGGCGGTGGGTGGTTTGCAGGTGCTTACGGACTGCTTGGGCGCTCTGCTGACCCTAGGCCAGCTTGCTGTTGTCGCATTGCGTGGCTGCTTACCTGCGGCCTCACCTGACAAAACTTTAACACAAAAATTTCATTTAAAAGTTTCGCTCTCGCTGCCTTTTGCCTTCATTTGGACCAACGCCAGATGCTTAAAACTTTTTGTCCCGGGGAATGGGAATGGCAGGGCAAAAGGACCTTTCTTTTATGGCAACTTTAGCAAACGGACATTGAGGTCGTTGTATGACTTTGGGTATTTTCTTCGTCATAAATATCGCTGGCAATTTCTCCCCAGACCTCGGACACTCTATTAGCATTGGCGAGGAGAACTCGCCTCCTGCTGAGAACGTTTTTAATGTGCCTTCTTTGAAGTTGCGAAAACTGTTGTAAAAGTCGGCGCTGAAAGTAAAATGTCGGAGCATGCTTTTGAGATCAAAACTTTGTGATTTACCTGAACTATAGTACGGAAACGTTGTAATTAAGGTTAATATTAAATCTCCAATTGCGGGTTCCGCATCGTGCGATTTTTTCTGTTTCCCAGTCGTATTCGGTTAAATGTGTTTTTCGGTTTACGCCACATAAACAGATCCCAGTAAATTGTTTAACTGCGTTTTTTACTCGCATCTCAGCTGCACTTACCACCAATATTTATTTAACATCTGCTGTTTTCCGTGTTTGTTGTTGCAATTGCCGTTGCGTGACTAATTAAACTGTTTAATTGCGTATATATATTAAAGTCACGATTGGCATTGTATTTGTTTGACATGTAAAGTTGAGCAAATATATAAAGCACATGTTTAGCTATTAATATGGTAAAACTCAGTTGTTGAATTAAATTATTAAACTCAACAACAAAGTACATTTTGGCCCGGAAGAAAGCTGACCATGAAATGAAAAAACAAATTATTTGAAAACGTAATGCATAAATTGTTTGGTCAATTGTTCAATTAAAGTAAGCACTTGAGAACAAATAACACCAAACATGTATAAGTTGTGTCAAAAATATATAAGTATAAATAATAAACAAGTATAAAAATGTAAAATTATACATCATATTGTGAATAAGTGTGTTTGTTTTCAACATCCAGTTGTATATGTTATAATTTACAGAGAAAAACCAATCAAAGTCAATGAAGACAAGAAGAACGCTTTCACGGAGTGTAATATTTATCGACTGGGAATTTATAAGGCCTCGGGTGCATTTTTTGTAAAACGACACGCTGCGAAGCACTCGAACTGAAATCGCTCCCTCCAACTAAAAGGGGATCCTTTAAGGCACTGCCGTCGCTTCATGACGCAGTAAACACTTATTAGACGACACAGGACGGGGACCAGGACGGGGCCCAGGACACAGGACACGGGACATAGAACTCCGGACAGAGACCCCAGGCAATGGAGCGTGCTGCTAAGGAGTATTCAACTAATAAAAATGTCAAAACGCATGAAGCTGATGACAAGTAACGCAAAATGACAGCACAGTCGGCAGGCAGAATGGCAGGACTAACATCCTTCCACAGGAAAAAATTTGGCAATTCTCAGACTTAAAATATTAAATAGGAAAACTTATAAAATATTTAACTAATTAGCTAAAGGTTCATAGCAGACATACGATACTATCGATTAGCTTCTGATACATGTCGATTCAATGGCGTCTAGTTTGAGCTTTTTCTCTCAGTGGATTGGCGTTTCTAGGAAGGGAACAACTTGAATTCATGGCTTGTCGCATGCGGGCTTCGATGTTCCAGTGCGGGCAGCAATTTGCCACACCTGCTGGGAGTGTGTGTGTGTGCGTGTATGTGGCAGCTTTTCCCAGACCTTCCACTCGGCTTTCCACCCGCAATCCTAGGTTTTCCCCAGCTAAACTTTCACAATTAAAACTTGGCACTTTCCCTGGCCTGCTGCGCACGCACGATTCGCATTCTGGCATCGCAACGCAACGCTTCAATTCGGTCTGTTCCCCCGCTGTTTATTTATTGGATTAAGTAGATTTATCATATTAGATGGCAAACGCTGTCTAAATTTATCCACAGCAAAACTGCCTTCCCCATTACAGGAACACATATCAAGCGCCGCGACTTCTCGTTTTTAATTACGCTTTTTTTCCGCCGAGATCACGTACAAAACACAAAAAAAAAAAAATGGCAGAATGAAATGCGTTTACTGGGAAAAGTTTTCTTTGCTACGTGTCCTGCCAACAGGCATTTTCAATAAATTTTCCTATGCTCGTGGAATTAATAAAAACACAGAAAACTTTTGCACTTGGCCTAGCTGCAGAAGGTCACGATAGAAGTAAGTTGAACATGTTTTAAACTTAGAAACGGAAAATATCTACAGATACTCAGACTTATTCTATGTATAGGACTATCAAGTGAATCCATTCCTGTTTTATTACTAATTGATTTGATCATACTAAAGAGTTCATGCAATTTTTCCGATTGATTCCCCTTAGACTAGGGATTCATTCTTGCTTTTCGGTAAATGAGCTCGAAATTTCACTGAGCAACTATATTTCATTCGCTCGCTTTCATGTGACGCGGTCGCACGACATCAAACACAACGAACACGCGGCGTATGCGTCACATTAAGTATACGCCCACGTGACACACGCTCTGTGTGCTGGCCCCGATTTCTCTCTCGAGCACCAGGCTCGGCTGTTATTTAAACACAACAATTAAAACGGTTTTGCCAGCACACATACACACACCCAGCATCCTTGTTGGAGCTGTTTATTTAGACGCAGGCATGTAGACATAACATTCAGTCCAAGAACAGGAACACAAGGAGCACAAAACCCGGCTGAAGGAGAAGCAAATTGAATGAACACGCGCCCCGAAAAGCGTTTAATAAACACAAAAGCAACAGAGGCAGAAACAGAACTGAAACTGAAACAGAAACTGAAGTTTAGGCCCGAGAGCGAATCTTGACTGTGTCTGCGACCCCCTTTTTTGGCCCGGCTTAATGAAATGTAATGATGAGTGGGCGGCCTCGGGTCCAAGAAGGCGTGGCAGTGGCATCTAGGCACACAGAATACGGTGGGAGAAAGTGAGAAAATGGCAGGCCTAGACAGCAGTTTTTGATGTAAACTGGAAGTGTAACAAATAACAATGGCAAACTGCGTGGAAACAACAATGGAAATGGGGCGGGGGATTATGTGTATAAAAGGGAGGTTATATTGTTTGTTTTTAAATGTAACTTCAATGTATGTATATGTAAACTGTTCTGTTTTGTGCGGAAGAAGTTCGACAAATCACAAGGAAAAGTTGGCACATATGTGGGGATATCTTTAATTACAGAACACTTGTTTATGAATGAAGAATAAATATATCGAGACACTTAAAAAAATAAATAATGTAAATCTTGCAGAATGTTTGATATTGCATACAAAGGCTAAATGTGTATTCAAATATTTATGAAGTTTTATTGCTCTGCATTCAGTATGATTAATTTGATGCTAACTTCGATTCGTATATTTTCAGAACTAACTATAGTATAAAGGCGTGTTTTGGATAGAATTAAGAAATAGTTTCAAATCTGGTTCCCATGAAATTTTTGTAGTCAAAGGGGAGTGGGAAGAATAAGGTTTACCTTAAGGGTTAGCCCGTTTGAAGGGCCCTTTGGTTAAGCAATTTAATGCGCGCACAATTAAGTCAACAACAGCAGCCAGGACTCCACTTTTGGGGTCCTTTTTGTTTCCGTTCTTTCGCTCTCTAGCACTAATTTGCATATGAAACAGCCAGCCCGCAACAGGAGCAGGACTACCAGCAAATTGGAGCGACATTTTTTATAACCAGGGGAACCCCGAGCTGCGCAGCACAGTTAATGTCAACTGCATGTGCTTTGCCCATGTGTGAATTTGTGTGTGCGTTTCCCTCTTGTCTGCAGTCAATTGCCAACAAAAGTTTTGTTCCCCAACAACGGACGTGCATTTCATTAATCTCTCCGTGGCTTTATTTTTATTCCCCCCTATTTTTTCCATACCCACTCCACCAGGCAGTTAATACAAGGAGCAAATCATTTTAAATGCCATATCAGCGTAAAAAATCGTAATTAACGTTAAGTGCTGATTTGTTGGCAACATGAGGGAGTTGCCCTAACTTTTTCTCGTTCCGAGCCCCTCTCAACCAGTGCGGTCGATTGGTTTAATCAGGATTCTTCGATTGAAGGTTGTATTTACGCAGATACATTTAATAATTTACAAGGGATTTTTTGATGAGTTATTGCTGGCATGGAAAATCAGTAAAGCGGTAATGAGTGTGCATCGATTACGGTAGAAAAAAATCTTTATAATTAACACACGAAAATTAAAACCTGCAGAGCGGTCTTAAGTAAAATGATCAATTTGGTCTTAAAATAAAATATTTTCAGCACATTCAAAGTATATTTGCACTCGAACACTATTGATATGCTACACAAAATATATTAATTATAAAAAGTCTCTTTAAAGGGTTTTACATGAAATGCCAAAATAAATAAATGATATTTGTATAAAATTTTCATGAAAAGATATCACATATTATTCTTCCTATATAATATTACACGAGCTTTTCTATCTGCTGTTTGGTTAAATGGATCTGAGAAGAGCACGGGTTGCAGGGACACGATTTGTTGAACAAGTCAGGATTTGTTACGACTGTCTGTACGTTCTTCTACCACTGAACTCAGTCAGCACCTTGTGCAAACTGTTAACGATCTTTAAATGTCAACTGACACACATTGCGCGATGTGCTGTGCGTGGGAAAGAGTGCGATGGAGTCGCCAGAAAGAGAGGGAGAGAAACAGAGAAGCGCTGAGTGTGTGCCATGCGTAATGCCAAAATGTTCTACATACATTTAAGTTAAATGCCAGCCATATACAATCCTCTGAGCAGCTCCACTTGGAAATTACGTGACACATTTCTAAGGAAGCAAAACTAATGTCACTGAGCTTCAGAGATATATGGCGGAAAAGCAGGGGCACTGAGGGTAGTTTAGGGCTTCCAGCTTGACAAGTTGGCATCATGGAAAAAAGCTAGCCCAAACACTTTAGATGTCATTGTACCGCATTTAGATTGAGTTGCTCCACAAAGGCAGAGGCGCACTAGCAGCAGCAGCCAAAACATAACACCAACTTGAGGAGAGTGCGGAGTGCTTTTGGGGTTATTTTGGAGTGTGTTTTACGGCCGACAGCTTCCCTCTCAGATCTCCCAGCTCCATACTCCTCACTTTTCCACCCAAGCCCCTTCCTCAAAGTGGTTAGTGTCACTTAAGACCGAGACTTTGGCACTCGCACATGCAGATGGATGCCAAGGGAGATGGATACCGAAAATGTTTGCGGTGGGAAATTTGTATTTCATGGGGATGTATGAGGTCGCATATTGCGAGATTTATCAGGTTATATCCCCCTACCCTTAAATAAAATACCCTTACATATCTCCCATTTTATAATTTGACCTAAAATGTATTTTTTAACCAACTGACATCCATAAAAGGTTATATTATCCAGAGACAGTAACGCAAAAAATTACAGTATATTTGCGGACTAAATAGAAACGATTTTAAATTAGATTAACCTTATTTTCAGTAGTAATTGTTTTTAAATGTATTTTCGGAGTGTAAAAAGTTTCAGCCGAAACCACCTGGCCTTTTCACAATCATTTCGGCTTTGGCTTGCTAACTGCGCACTTGTAAATAATTGTCTATGTAAAGTTATACAGCATCATTGCTGATGCTGCTGCTGCTTCTTCTTCTGCTCCTTTAACCGACACGCCCCCTCAGCTCCGCCCACTTGCTCTTCCTCTTCTTGTCACGGCTTCTAGGGCCGAGCTCTCAGCATGCGTTGTGCATAATTTGAGTGGATTTCGAGGGGTATTCAGACATTCATACATGTGGCAGCGCATTAAACATAAATTTGCAACTGCAGTGCGATAAAATATTTATAAGTCAAACGCAAATGTTTAATGGGCAAACAGACATCGGCAGACGTGGCTATATCGCCCGATGTTTACCCCACAAATAAGCAAATATTTGTGCCCGGCTTTTGGCGCCGGCTAAGCCTCGACTATCAAACACTGCTCTCCACGCCTGTCAACAATATTATCAATTAAATTTATGAGCCCAACGGGCCAAAATCGCCACTGCCTGTCTAATGAGACCATCTAACATGATTTGGCAGTTCTGTGTTTGCCCACCAATTGAAAATATTTCAAATCAAATCGCCTTAATCGCTTTAAGCTCGTACATCGTATAGGATAGATTGAAATTCGACGCATGCAAAGCAAAGCCAATTAAAATCGTATACATCGTTTATCCCGTTAATATTTGAATTTAAATTTAATAAAGTTTTACACTTTGGAAAGTGATTCCAAATTGGAACGCTGCCTGATTTGACCAATCGTAATAGTATTATGATTTTGGGTAAAGGCTTTAATGCTTGCAAAGCATTTTCGAACTCAGTTTATTCAATTTACTCGGTAATTAGCACATGTTATGGGCACTAAATTGGTAAATTTGTGAACGTTTTATTGTTAGCTTCATTTAAATTTTGAGTACAAACACATGTAGATTACTTAAAGTTACTAATGCATATCCATACTTACTAATTTGTGAATATACTTGCTTATTTATATGATTTTGAGCTTCCTAGGCTTCTGCATGTACACCTACAAGTGCATTAAACCATATTTATCAGTGCCCCTTGGTCTAACAAATAGAGCACAAATACTGAACTTCCGGACAGAATGTGCAACTTGTTTCCTCTAGTGCCTTTCTGCAGCAGGGTTTCTATATGTGCCCTATCTGATTAACGTTCGAATTGTTATCAATTTGTAATTATGAAGCCACTGTTTGGCAGTTGGCTCTGTGCAGCGATGGAAATTCTAGCCCTGGCCGCCCAGCTCTTTCTCTCTCTTTTCATGTGGCTTAATTCCCTCCTGCTGTTTTTGGGAGGAAAGTGTTGGCTTGAATGAAAAAGCGTTTGCGGTTGGGACCGGCTGTTGCGGTTATTTTCCAACACCAACGCTGCTCGTTGAAAATTCAGCAGCAGCAACAGGAAATAGTAGCCTAGGAGAAAACCAGGAAGTGACAGAATATACATAAAAGAAATATAATATTTTTGAAAAAATATTTGTCAATTTAAAACATTCACGAAGCAATCAATAACACGTTTTTATATATGTTTATTTTCTCGAGATTGATGTTGCAATGGTTTCAAGGTTTTTGTTCCTTTGCTGTGTATTTAAATTTTTAGACATTCTCCCATCTTCACTTAAGTACCCGAGAACTGTTAATTTAATAGCACAAAGGAGAGTGACTAAAATGTACAAAATTTCTACACAATGTCGTGATAAGAAAGTGCCCCAAGCATGGTGATCAATTTTACAAGTTTCTAACTAGAAAGCCGAATGATAAATCTGAAGAGCAGGGAGAGAAATAAACAAGAGTCGGACAAATAAGCAAATCAAAATGATGCCAACGAGTAGCACGAAATCAAATTGAAATTGAAACTAGACAAAGTGAATTGGCAGGGAGCCACAGTTGCCATTGTCCCAGTCTAGGGGCTGCAAAGGGGGTTGGGCTCCGATGTGTTATACAATATTATCATGCTTATATAATTTGCCCCGCACACACAGCGAGATAGAGAAACAAACACATGCGAAACTGCGATAAAGCTCGAGTAACAAAGTTGAATGGCTGTCTACATCGCAGGGCGATTTTCGGGAAAGGGAATTCCGGCGTATCAAAAGTTATTGTGCTTGTGTCTCTGTGAGTTCGACTGGAGCCAAGGATTATCAAAGTATTAAAGGAGCAGCGCTCCCGACTCGGATTCAGACTCAGTTTTGGGTTCTGCGCCAGCTCCATCTTGAGCTCTGACTACTCCTAAGTTTTCGCACTTTATGGGACATCGTTTTCGTTGCCGTTGTCTTTGTCCTGCTTGCCAAACGCCTCGGGGGCTCATGTGGCAGGCTCGGCTCGTCATAAAATCCCACACCAATACACTGAGAAAAAACGTATATTTCGAAAAAAAATTGTATTACATAAGGCAATTACTTAGGCGATAAAGCATGCGAATGGTAGGTCCTTAAATAGGTACAAAAGTACAATGGGATCCGAGCTTTATAATGTATACATCCGATATCACACATTTCCCAGTTCCTAATGACCTTATTCTCTCGGTGCATCCACCACAGTGGGAAAAATCGCAGAAAACGGAAGCTGAAGCCAACGCACATGCATAAGTGAAAGACAAAAGACGCCAAAAGACAAAGGCACTGGTCTAACAAGGAAAAAACAAGAGATAGGGAAAGCAATAGGAACCAAAAGGACGGGGGACCAAGTTAAAGGACCAGGACTTCCAACTTGCTGCGACATGTAAGAATTATTATCTGCTCTTGCACTCTCAAGTGGCCCCCAAAGAAATGGGCAGAGGGAGACAATGAATAATGTCCTTGGCGCGCAATGCGGAAATGCAGGCTGCTAGGACGCAAAAGGATCCACGAGTAGGTAAATAAAACGGAGCCATAAAGGAAATATGCTCTCGCGTACATTTCAATCGACATAAAATTTTATAACCACCGTTTTATTTTCACTTAGCCAGCAAATAAAAATACGCGAACAAGGAATACATATAGTAAACTAACAAATATTTCAGCTCTCACATTTTTCTAAATTTTTGGCAGCGAAACATTCCCTGAATGTCTACAACGCCTTAAATTTCTGCGGTAATCGGTTGGCTGATGTTTTATTTTTGCAACTCTCTACTAATTTGCAAATTGTTTGCTGTTTTGAATATGTTTGCACGCTCTCTGCCGTTTCTGGCACTCGTTTGGCCTTTGGCCTTATTACTCGGTCCTGGCTAACGAGGCGTATGCGTAATGTGCCGTTTGGCTTCTCTTTGAAGTTGCCCACGTGAGCATGGCAAACAATGTGCCTTCTGGCGTTTTTCGATATTTGCGAATAGCGTGCTCACTTTGTGAGGTTTTATTTTCCTGTTTCGGGTATCCATTGTTTAATGGTGGCCAATTAAAATATAATCAGTTTGCTAATTGAATCGCGTATTATGTGGGTCAATTTTGTGTTTTCAGTGGTTCGAGAAAATTAGAAATGGTTGTGAAACTTTGTTTTAGATTTTTGTGATTCGAATATTTAAATTGAGTTTGGATTGCAGCAATTTGGTTTTGGACAATATCGATTTTCAGTATCAATTCGATTGGTTTTTAATTTAATAAAATGAATAGGGACTCTGCTCATGTTTAAAGTTTATAATGAGTTTATCAATCCGAATCACCAGCCGACATAGTGAGTTTTAATATTATTTTGTTAAAGTCATAAGGTCAAATTAATTAGAAAGCTTGTGTTTTTTAAGTACAGAATTTAATGAATGGAATTTTTGCACTTAAAAATATAAATGTTTTGTAAAAAGTTTGTTTTCAATTTCATTAAACAATAATCACATTTTTCTGAATTTTTTGTCTCTTTATCATTTTGGCATAATAGTCTTTCCGAGTCATTAGTATTAA
Source organism: Drosophila melanogaster (assembly GCF_000001215.4). Taxonomy (NCBI): domain Eukaryota; kingdom Metazoa; phylum Arthropoda; class Insecta; order Diptera; family Drosophilidae; genus Drosophila; species Drosophila melanogaster. The sequence goes on along the minus strand of NT_033779.5, from coordinate 18,260,112 downwards.
TTTTTGTACTCGCAATGCAAATGAAGTTGTTCCTCTGGTTGTTACATTTCTATATTTGTTTTTATTATGTTTGCAATTAAATTTCATTTGTGGAAAGCACCCCACACACTGGAATGAAAGTGCCAGCGGAAAAAACAGCAAGAAGCAATTGCTGTGGAGTTGCCAAAATGGGGGAGAAAATGTCTATCATGGAAAGAGGATGGTAAAACAACAAATAATAACGGCGTTGATTTCATTTCTCATCTGGCCCTTTTTTTTCGTCATCCCCTCCCCATTGACCATCACTTTTTTCGAGCTGTTTCCTTTTATTCCGCTCTGTTTGTCTACTTGTTAGCAGCCGCCTTGGCATTAACACGTTAAAAATTCGCTTCCCGGTTTTCCGCATTTCCCCGACCTTTCACTATTTCCGCTTCCTTTTAAGTGAGCCATAAAAAAATAAAAATCAACGAGCTTTCTGTCGCCCAAGGTCTCGTTATTTGTGTGGGTATGTTTACGGAAATCATTAACATTTTCTTAAAGCTACCAGCCAGCGCTAATGAATTGGAAGTGGAAACTCCGCAAATACTACAGTAAAGACTCTTCCAAAGAAATACTTTGAAATATCGAGCTGCAATCGACAAAGAGCAATATTATTATTATTGTGTTTTTCTTATCAATTTGAAATATTTATCGGTTACAAGTTTGAAAATATAATCATATAATCATAATCATCATAATAACGCATCAGAATAACTTATTAACTATGGCTAACGCCACTAAGGAACATTTTAGCATAAAGCATAAGTGAGATCTTGAAATGAAATTGGTATCGGTGATTTATTAAGCATGCTTCGAAAGCGGGTAATTGCCTTACTTTGCCCGCACTTTCTCCCATTTTCGAGCTTTTCTCGCACTATGATGGCCTGCTTTTCAGGCTCCATAACGCGACCCCAATGGGGCTTACCCCCCGGCCACTCGGCCCAGCTCAACTTAACTTTTCACTTTCAATTTGCCAGGCTCTGCGGCCCATAAAACGGGGCGTTTATGGCCAACACGCGTGGCTAACACACTGAATCCCGGACAACCCAGTGAAAAAAGAAACTTTCATAATTCATAAGCTGCAGGAATAAACTGCCGACTGCCGGGAAAACCTGCCAAGCTACCACGGTAGCACTTGGACTTACACTTCATATGGGGGCAAGTGTGGCGTGGGATCCGTGAGAAGGCCACAAATCATGTTTTAACAACTTAATATGTTGAGAAACCCCGGTCCATCCAACCGAATTTGAATATTGGCTCTGGGCGAGACATGTGGCTAACATTCGGTTTTCCCAGCCAAATTTTCCCCGGCTCCTAAATCGTGACGTGCGCACTTTCCTGCTTCATCATCACAACCAAAAAGGAAAACCAAAAAAAAAAAAACATGAATAGGAGGATGAGACCACTCCTCGATGCTTTTTATTTGCGCTGGCTTTTTATGACATTTCAAGAGAAAATTTATATAATAATCATAAAAGCGGGAGAGCATGACCGTTGCGGAAATGCTGCGATTTATTTGTATTTGCAGAGTCTTTTCCGCTCACTATGTTTGTGTTTTATTTGCAGCCAATTGATTTGACTGGCGGCGGGAAACTCCGATGATGGGTACGATTTTTTTCCTTTTCGCTGCCACGGGCATTGTTTTTGGCGATGTGGAACATAAAAGCGTAACATCATATGGCCGGAGCACTCGTCCTTTGGCTCACGAGGCCATCATTATTCCCACTGAGGTTCTCTTTATGTGGCATGAATGCTTTTATGACCGCGCACACATCGCTCGAGAAAAAGCGGGAAAAACACTGGAAAAGCGGGAAAAGGTTGTTCTGCACTTCGGCTACTTTCCTGGGCATCAAATCAGGAAATTGTTGCAATTAAAGTGAAAATAATGATGCAGCTTACCATAAAGGGAACGTGCTAAATTATTTCTTTAATGCCAGCTGCTATAGAACTTTTTTTCTTTAGTAACCAGTGCAAACTGATTGGCTACTAAACATAATCGGGTGGAAAATTGCATCCCATTACTCGTATATACTAAACAATTGTTGCACAAAATATACTTAGAGATTTATTTCGATTTTTTTTAACAAAAAAATATTTAAAGTAAAACGTAAAATTTGAACAATCAAAGTGTGCCCTGATAAAGAATTTCAATGCAATACACTCATCGTCCACTGAAATTTTCAGTTAAACCCCGAGTCTCGACAAGGAAACATCTAAACTTCCATTTTTATTTTACTTTTACAAAATAACATCATAATGTTGTGAGTATAAGTTTCAAAAATTTACCTAAACACAATTTTTGTAGCAACGCCTCTTGTCAGTGAGTCTTTCGATTGGACCTTGGGATTAGATTTGAAGAACTTTCGCGATGTGAAACAGCGTGTAGTAAGAAAAATCGGGGAACTGGAGCAACATGGAGCCAAGTGGGGTCGCCTCATCGGCATCGAAGATGGCAAGGATGATGCTTTCATTCGTTTCATGAAGCAGAACATTTAGCAAAGTTAACAAAATTGGAAAATGGCGTATTGCATGTTACCTTAAAGCCTGACAAGAATACACATGTTCAATATAAAAAATGCATTACTTTGCGTAAACAATTTGAGTATTGTAGTTTTTTTTTTTTTTTTGACACTCGAATCTCAATTATTCGCTTAGCCTTTATGATGATACTGTTGCCTGGACAACAACGATTCAACCGCAAAAACGGCGAAGCACAAAGAACGAATGGAAAAAAAAAGAAAACTTTGAAAATTTTCCACTGGTTCAGCCGAGCTGAAACATATGGGAGCACAGGGAAAACTGAAGTGAGATGGGTTGCGCAAAAAGAGTTACTGAAAAATGACATTAATTTTAATGCATCGCAACAACCGGAACAAAATGGAAAGCATAACAATTTTGCAGTTTTTTCACTCGATTTTTTAATTAAAAATTGTTTGTGGCGCGCATTTTGCATTTTTGAAAAGTGGACAGAGGATGTGTGTTGCCGTGAATTTTTATTGTGGCCTTCCTTTCATTGGGGACGAAAAGAATCCTTTACTTTTCCCGCCGTCCCGCTGTCACTTGAACTGTCAATTACATTTGTGAACCGCTCATCCTCGAGCTACCCCACATCAAACTCATTTTCGTGTGCATGCATGCGAAATTTGCCTTCGATTCTCTTATTTTCGGTTTCATCTTTTTGGGCCTTCCGCCCATGTTGTACTTATATATTCCTCAGTAGCGGCATTTGATTAACATTTAAATTTGCTTTCGGCGTATGTGCAACTGACAGTCGAGTTTTCTTTGGGTTACGTCACCAGTACCAATACCAGTTACCAGTGCCAGTTTTCTTCACGTTTCCGTTCGAGTTTCCCTCGGCTCGAGTGCAAAGTGTGTGCTTATGACACACAATAATGAATTGTTTTAGCCTCACTTATCGAGTGCCAATAGAATACTAGCAGCCTCCTGTTCTGGACATTCGATTCGGTTCGAGTCAAGTCGGGTTATTGATGACGGCTGATGGAAATCGGAACACACTCTAGCACATATTTATATTATTCGCTGCGGAAAATTGTTTATTGTTTATTGAAATGAAATATTGTTCTCGGGTGCCTCGGCAATTTGCATGCGTTGATTGCTAAACTGAAGTGTGCACCAAGGTAAATCAAAAATCTGTTGTCAGTTTGACAATTGAAATGATTTAAATTGTTCCGCAAAACAACAAAATGTGAAAAAAAGGCTCGATGCATTGGAAAATTTTGTATTCTAGTTCATTAAAAATGCGACTTCATTTTCTGTTTTCGACATTGCCGCTTTTTTCTTATATTTGAGAAAAGCATCAATATGAATTACTGATCATATAATTAGTAGCTTTAAATTGGAGCAAAAATTTATTTCATTAATGGGAGGACCGAACTTAGTTTATGGTAAACAACGGTATTTAATTTCCGTTCTCAACGATCTCGATTTAAGAATTTCGATCTCGAAATCTAGCTAAGATCGAGAACGAACCATTCTCAGAATGACTTTGCTCTTTCTCTCTACTGGTTACATCTAAAAATATCAACTTTGAGACCGTTTTCGTCTCAAATCAAATCAAAAAGGTTTCTTCTCATAAGAATGTAATGGGTGTATGCAGTATGCACTGAAATTCGAACTCCATTAAGCTGTTCCTCTTCAGGAACCTAGGAACTTAGCTCCAAAACTGCAAAATCTGCACCATGTGAGTGTGTGTGGGTTGAAGCTAAAGAAAATCCTGGCCAGAATGGTGGCAAGAGTAAAGTACGTGTTGATTATGGAGCGTGGTTGTTATTATTATTGTTACAGCAACATCTTCTTCTTCGTTGTTGTGGTTAATGCTAGTGTGGTAGTATGGCTGTGCGGGGGTGAAGTAGGAAAACTTCTACACCATTTACCATATTCCACGACTAGCAGCAAACGTAGTTTTTTATGCAAATATTTAAGAGCATCATCGAAGGCACGGCGAGTGCAAGATTCTTTCCACTCAACGGTGTGTGCATGTGAGTGTGCAATAATGCCCTCTATGTGTGTGCGGATGATGGGTGATGGGAGTAGGAAAATCCCCTTCTGCGTAAGCCATATGTAGATATATGTTTATGTCTGTGCACTACACTCGACGATAAAATCGTCATGTAGTCGTAATGTCTGCATCAAATTGCATTTGCCCAACGCCTCTGGCACGTCGCTAACTCTCAGTCCCTCCCACTTTTCGCAACTGCCCTCATTTCCCACTTTTCCCAGGAGTGAGGATATGGGGGTTCCATATGTGTCGACATCGTCAACGCAATGTGTATTTATGCATAGTTTAATGCGGTTCAATGTCTGGTAACGACATCAAAACACCAGTCGGGATGGAGGGGCGTCAAGCGGGAAGTTTCCCACACACTCCACTCACTGAAGTCATAATCATAATCAGGAATCATAGTCAGTCGCAGAAAAAAAGAAGAAGCTGCGTCTGACTTCAATAGATATTTTTATTATTTTCAAATTGAATTCGCATATCGTTAGTAACGGCAAAGGCCAAGGGAAATCGGAAAACGGATTGAAACTGCGCTTGAACGCACGTTAACCAAATCGGATTTGCTTAATATATGATCCGGAATTTGAATTTGATTGCTAAGTGCATTTCATGTGCATATCGATGGTATGACAATGTTATGATAAGACCTAAGTGGGGGATTAAATAGCAATGAGAGGAAGGTGCAAGACTGGGCAGATTAGGGGAATTACCTGACGATTTTAAGGAAACAGCAATGTCTAGCATAAAATTGTATAAATATTCCGGAAAAGCGACAGAATCATTTATTAATAAAATTAAAAATAAAATCAGCAAGTTCAGCCTTCAATAAAAATGAAAACTGACATTTTTACCTAAAAATAAATGTAGTAAAATGACCCTGATTATCATTAAACTCGTGAGTATATTAGGCCCATCTTGGTCCCGACCTTGGTTTTTTCCCAACCCGGACAAGAAGCCCCATTCGTGTCATTTGCTTGTCTAGTGGCATTTTATCATTCTGTTGATTTGAAGTACCAGCAGAGATGTATTTCACTCAGTGTCCTGGATCTTGTATCCTGCGTATCCTCGTGTCCTTCGCCCCTCGACGATTTGAAGATGCAAAAATGTCCATTTAACCGAGATTTATGGCAGCCAGCAGGGTTATTTATGGCAATTTGTTTTATTTACACGATATCTGCCAGTGGCCAGATGGAAAGCCACCTCCATTCCCTGGCACTAAGCACTCGCAAATAAATTTGCACAAATTATTATGGGTCATGGGGATTAAATTCAAACACGCCCAGCCAAAAAAAAAAGCGCGAGATGTGCCTATAGCCATGGTTAAATGGATAAAATTCGATGGAAAATGTTGTGTGGAGAGAGGAAATTCAGGGGGAAAGCTCGCCCACGGGTCAGTTTATCGCATTTATTGGCGCTCTATATTTTATACATAAATTCTGAGCCACGTTGCGTTGTTGCAGGTGCAGCAGCTGCACACAAAAACAAACTGGCAAACACGCAAACAAACAGAAAAATGAAACCAAATGCAAATAGCTTAATACACATTTTTTGGCCTGGCCAAAACAAGCTTTTCCCTCTCTTATTTTATCCGCCCCATATACAAACATATATCTGCATACATATAGATGGAAAATAGGGAGCCCCGGCAGCATAATGAATGCCACATAAATCCGGCGGCTTCGTGCACTAGATTTCATGGCTATGATTTTGTAATAAAAATGCATTTTTATTATGAAAATAAATTGCATTCCTTTCGCAGCTTTTTCTTTATTTATCATGTGCTTTTTGCGCTTACTTTGTTAAATTATTTGGAAGGCTGAAGTGGGTGAGATAAATCCCTGAAATCTTTATTTAAATTCCCACGAAAAAATCAGTCTTCAAATGCTAAAAGGAAAGAATGGGCCGTGGAAAATGGTGGCGCTGTTCTGTCAATATTAATTAGTTAATTTGCGGTCAATGGCCCAGAAATGTGGGAATCGATTGCTTATTTTGCAGATTATGCTTGGGTTAATGTCGCGTGTACGCACAGGGAATTATGTTCGAGTTGGAGACTAAAATAAATATATAAAAGGGAAATAAACTCTTAGATGATACGGGAAATATAAGTTTAAACATTTTAAAATTCCCATGAAGCGAAATTTTATAATTCGATTATTTATGCCATTTCCATTTAAAACAAAATACATGTCCAAACGTGATAGATATACAAAATATATTAAATTTGTAAGTCTCGCATTTGAGTGTTTGAAAATTACGTAAGTTGCAATCGTGCCCTATTCCGTACCATTTAAATTGATTTAGTGTAAGCTCCGAAATATATTGCGTATACGCGATGTGAGCCGCTTAGCGTGCAAAACTGTTGCACGTTAAACGGGTTTTCGTGTCGTAAAAACCGCAAAAGCCAAGCAGCAACAAAAACATCCAACTAATGGCAATGCAAATCCAAAATGGCGTTAACTACAAGAAGAGCAGCAGCAACAACAATGTCAATCCCTTTTTAAAAACTTTTATTGAGTCAGTCAAGCGAAAACAAAAATGCCCCAAAAATAAATACAACGACAAGGACGAAACGAAGACTGAGACACCCATACAGACACCCAATATGGCCGCGTGGAAAACTAATATGCTTTAATGGTTTAGGACTTTCAGGACTTTGAATGGCTGCCCCCACAATGTTATCCTTTTGCTCAGCCTGAATCCCTTGGCTTTTTGCGTAAACAAGTCAAATGGATAAAAAGACATGACGAACAATTTCGCACTGGGAGAAATTATTTGCAATAAAAATAAAAATATAATAGAAATAAAAAAGCCAATAAAATCAAAATTGTAATTAAAAATATGTCATAAAAGTACAAAGAAAAAATATTTTAAAAAATGTAATAAATAATAAATATGAAAGCTGTAAAGTTTTTATTGAATTATTTTGACACTCCTTAGATGAATTTTATTCTTATGTGCACCTCCGCATATTTTCAGCCCTTCTCCGATTTCGTCAGTGACTGCTGCATATGTTTGGCTTGACTTGCGTCTGCTTAATGCGCAAAATATTGCGATGATCAATAACAATCGCCCGTCCCCTGCAGCTCCGGGCCAAATCCCCTCCCGTAACGCCCCAGCAAATCCGCCATTAAAGCCCCATTGCCATTTGTTGTTATCATGTTTGGCGTCATTATTGTTGTAATTTATTTGCGCTCTGCACATTTTTCGCTTACGCCTTGGCTCAGTTTTCCCTTTTGTCCATTTGTACTGTGTATGTGTGTTGGACTTTTATCAGTTGCGACAAATGTGGCAAGCTAGAAAAGCTACAATCAAACACACACACACATACTGCCTTTCGGGTGTCTTGGTGTGTGTGCATTCGGCGTGTGTGTTGAGCGTTTGATCTTTCAATTATGGTTTATGGTTCAATGGTAATTGAATGTCTAAAGTGGGCAGTGTAGACCGAAATCAAAGTCGGCGACGTATTATGAAATGATGAAATGGGTAGATGTAGAACTTTAATACAAAGGCTAAAGTTTAAAGTGTTGTTTACTCAAGACTTCAAAATTGGAAAGATACCGTAAATATAATGGTTGTTATGGCTAATGTCAATCAAGTAATGCATATGGATTTTTCTTTAAATAAGCAAACTAACCATACTTGAGAGAACTAATGAAAGATTTTGTTAAATATTTGAAAAATATTTTACTTTCAGTTCAGAAAAGTATTTTCACGTCATAATTTTGGTACGACTCAAGGATTTGCTTCCTCGTGTTGCCGAGGCAATAAATTAAAAAAGGACGAGACTAGCCATATACCGTTGACCTTCCCTAAGAGCTATCCAAATAAGCAGCATCTGCTTTTTGTAAGCCCCTCGCTTTCCTCGTCCCTACTCTTTCCCAACTGTCGTGCATTAATTTGCGCAAATGACAAAAGCATGTTTGCTAATGGAAAACCTGTCTGTCAAATTTGCTTAAGTGAGTAAAATTTATTCTCACCTTGGTTTTTTCCACTGCCCTCTCGCTTTTCCGTTCCCTTTTCCTTTTCTGGGATGTCAAGAATGACTTCTCTTGTTGACTCGACAGCGGGGTTAATAATGAGCGGACATAATTAGTTGCAAAAGTGCAGTTCGTGTAGCATACGTTTGTCGTGGACAGGGAAATGCCAGAATTTATCATTCATCATCCGATTGTGAAATTTGTCTGCATTTGACACTTTTCTCTGGGCAAACAATAAATTTAAAGCCAGTCCGAAGTGAGACCAACAAATTATCCCCCAGCACACATGCCGACACAATTAGTTAGGAGCTGCGAGAGAGGAAAAAACCGAAGCACCACAAAAATAAAACTTGAAATGAAAACTATGCTCTGCTGATTTATGTTCTCCAAAAGTTTCCCAAAGAAACGAGCGAGACAGGTCCGGAAAATCCGAAACTATGCTATGCAAAACTTCAGAACAACTGCCAATGGGGTGTGTGGGGGGAATATTGAGGGGGAAAAGGCCAAGCCGCAGCAATAAAAATTGACGGCAGGGCCAAGGATAAAGGAGCCTGCCTATAAGGGAACGAACTCGGGGCAAAACCCAGAGAAACAGCAGCTAAGCCACATGTGTCGCGCCCCAATCGAAAGCGCCGTAAATTAGGTCAGCGGGGAAAAAAGGGAAAATGTCGAGTGCGCTGCGGAAAAGCGGGAAAGCCTTCAACCAGAGTGTAACTCACCCACAGCGAAACAAATCGCTGAAGCATACCAAATCATGAGGGTAAAACGTGCTCACACTTTACAAAGCTGGTCTGGTAGGTTTTACTTGCAGTGAGGGAAATTATATTACTTTAATATTGCCAGAACTATAATTTTTAAGGATATAAAGCATTTTCAATTCCTGATTTTCGGTACTTAACTGTTGAAAGTTTTTATAATACAATATTGAAGGCTGTGAGCTTTAAGCAAAGTCAATAATTTCATAAATAAATAATACTTTTACAAGTTATGTTGCTTATGTGTTTAGTTTAAATTAAAATGCTTACATTAAATTACATCACATGTTTTTGTACAGTGGGAAATTGGCTCATCTGATGAATGTAGAGATATATAAAACTACTCTTTTTTGCCGCAGTAAATGTATTTATCAATTTGCAATTGCAAGTAGCGCAGTCAGACAAAGGAGAAATCTCAGGGAATTACATTTTATTGCCATGCGGTTTTATATATTTTTCGATTTTTTCTTTCTTTTTTTTGGGATCTGTTAGTTTCAATGGATAGTCAGGTGCCTAGACCTGCACTAAATAACTTAGCTCCATCTACTCCAGAGCTTCTGGCTTTCTGGGTGGGAAACTTACTTTCAGCAAAGTTTCAGGAGTTTTAGAGTGTGTGTGAGCCAGGAATTCTTTTATTTTTCCCCATTGCTGCAGTTTAAAGTTAAGCCAAGTCGTTGAAAAGTTGGCTTTGCGGCCAACGGCAGCCGGAAGGCTTCAAAATAAATGCGCTGTGAAAGTCAATCAAGTGTTGCAACATCGACTTTCTATCCGCTGCCCTCGTGCCACTTGCCACTTTTACCCCGAGTTTCCCAGGAACTGCATTTACATCTTGATTGCAATTGATAGGTGGTCGGCAGGGTAAGTCGAGTACTACAGGAGATAGTTAAAAGTGCCTGGCGTTTCCTATTAAATATTAATCACTCTGAAAGTGGACGACGGAGAGTCTGTTGAAATCGATTGATAATGGCGTGCAGTTCAGTAATTAATGGAAGAGATTAATGGCTACATATTCTTTAGTCCGGAAACCGATTTTAAATATTATATTTCAAGTTAACGCTGTATTTAAGTACACCCCACCCTACTTTATATTCGGTATTTTGTGTGGTTGTTGTACCCAAATCCTTATCACATTTTTCCCATTTTCTTTGCATTAATTTAATGTTCTTTTTAGGCATCTTGAGCCTAAGCTGTTACCTGCTTTTATTTACTCTTCCCAGCCTCTTTCTCATTTTCGTTTTTGGCCTACAAAATAATTGCATGCTTTTTGATGCCACCAAACTTCATTTGAACCCTCCGAGGTCCTGGAACCCATGGGAATAAGTTTCGGTTTCCTCTCCCCCCTTTGTGTTGCCAAACTTTCACTGAACTTCCCTTTATCAACGAAATGCGACTGTAAAATTATACAAATTAATTTGGGAGCGACAATTGCGTCAGAGTAGCATTTGAGTGAGAAAAATAGGGTGGGAAACGGAGGCTGAATTCCCTAGGCGGGAGGATCTATTCCGGTTGCCATTTCCTGTTTTGCCGGCGGGCTGTAGGCGTGGCATCGCATTAATTATGCTCAAGTGTCCGCTGGGAAAGCGGCCAACACTTGTTCCATAATGACTTTTGTACCATCAGACGACACGCCCTCAAAAAATGCCAAAAAGGGGACATGCAGGCTTTTGATTTGATTTAGAACCCAAGCAGCTTTAAGGAGCGCAACGCAAGGGAAAATGAAAGGATTTTAATGCATAAAACTAAGCGTCAAGAGTCGAGATGAAAATTTATCGGTCCAACAGCAGCAAGGCAATAGATCACAGATTTATGTCAGCATCATCACCCACCTAAAACAGATAGAGATGGAATGTGAAAAATGGAAAGAGGGCAACAATGAACCAACTATAAACCCAAAAAGAAAGTAAATAAAAGACAGAGGACAGGAAAAACAGCACTGAAAAGCGAACCAAACCGAAAATGGTGAGCGTAAAAATGAAATTGAGCAGCAGGCTCCAGTCTATCTATGTATATATGCGTGGTGTGAGTTGGGAAAAGTGGAAAAGCAAATTGGGAGCAAATTGTAAACCATATCAGAGCCAGTAGCGTCAGGATGGGCGAGAAAATGGGAAAACGGATAAACTGGCAGAAAGCAAACATGCAAATAAATCTGTGGCTCCCAGAAGTTGTTCCACTTAATTTGATTGAAGGAAAAACTAAATAAGCTGAGAGCGGAGGGGAGTCAAGTGACCCAACTAGAAGAAAACTTTCCTCTCAGCGGAAAATAAAACTTTAATTTCTGCTGCAAAAGTTGTCAAGCAAAAGCTGCAGTTGAAATCCGAAGACGATCAGTCGAATATAGGATAGGAAAGATAAGTACAAACAATGTATTAAAAAAGCAGTGATTAAAAATCCTATTGTGCATATGCCGACACATTTATCCCTGCTTTAAGAACTTACTAAATTCGTCGCATGAACTTAGGTATTTTACTCAAATAGAAATTCAAATTAAGTGCTTATTTCTCCAAGTGCCGAACTGAAAGAAGATTGTCTTTGTGGAATGTCATTGATTTATTTGCTATCTTCTTTAAAAGAATTCTTCTTTAATGCGTTCATTTCATTACTCATGCTCTCATATTTCGTTTGATTCCCCGCATTATTCAGCTGTGCCTGTTTGCTTTTATCTTTATTTTGCCCACTTTTCCTCGACTTTTCCTCCCACACAGACCACTTGTATTTATTTGTTCTCAATTACTCTCGCATCTCGGGGCCGCCGACATTTTTAAAGCTTAACAGCATTTTTCCACCCACTTGATTGTTGAAAATAATATAAATTTATACATACAACAAGGAAGAAAAGCGAAAATTTCTTATTTCCATTTCTGTGGCTTATTTCGCTTTAGCCCACTTCTGTGCCATTTGTTATTGTTGCTTTACGCTTTCGCACTGCCGCAATTTTAGCTATTTCTCTTACTGGGCCAAAGGGAAAAAGATGCCGAAACAGAAATTGTGGCCGGCAAAAAGTTGAAGTTTATTTATTCTGCCGTGGGTGTGGAAAATGTGGGAGGTGGGAATGAAAACCACCTGCACTTTTTCTTTCACGTGCCGGCGACCACGAGCCACTTTTCCTGGAAAACGGGATGGAAAATGCCTGGACTTTCATTACATGGCCAGAAAACGCTGAAAACTTTTCACTTGTTCTCCCATTTTTCTTTTTATTTGTGGTTTCGGTGTTTTTGTTTTGGCCTGCGGCTCTGGCTGCAGGTATTTATATTTAAATGCGGCTTGCGGTTCGCCATTGCGCCTATTGTTATGCAATGAAAGTTTGTTCGCGAACAGAAACTCCCTTAACCGCGATTTCGAATTGCTCTCAGGACTGCCAGTTCAGACAATTTTCATAACCTACCCGTCATGCGGTTTTATGTGTCTCTAGCAGCCATTTCTCAGCGACCTTCAATGTCAACGTTTTTATTGTGTTATTGACTTCTAACCACATTTTCGCACCAAATAAATGTGTCCTTCACAAAAAGGACACACGAGGCGTCAGATAAATATGGGCAGACAGCGAAGAGTGAAAGAAAAATCGTTTACAAAACTCAATGGACCATAATTTGTTGTGGCTGCCCGTCTCTTTTAGTTTTCGGTGGCTACTCTTATATATCTCCAATATAGGCAGAAAGCAGTAAATAGATATGTATGCATAACACACATAGACATTCCATTTTAGTATATGCCCGACATCTCTCATATATTCTAAACTTCCCAGGCATAAATATATGTTTTTCTACATCTATTTTTTCCCTTTTTTTTTTTTTTTGTCCGTTGACGCAAAAAGTGTTTGCCTCGCCCACTTCTTGGCTTCCTTTCGGGGTTTTATTTTTTGCTGTGCGCTTGCAAAGTGAAATTTATTAGAAACGCAAAATCTGTTTGCAGATTGTGTATAAGATTTGATTATTTATGGTCAGTTGTTTGTTGTGGCCAGCAAACCAGAAGCCAACATTGAAAATTGGCTAACAAAACAAGCCAGCGAGCGCGGCGAACCAGCCAAGGAAAAAGCGTAAACAGATAGCAAATGTTGGCCAAGAGAGTTGATTTATGTAAATTTCTTGGTTTCGCCCACAAAAGTTGGGGCAGAATTTTTGTGGAAATATGGGAAATTATATTCAATAAAAAAACTCTCTCACTTGCCAAAAATTCACATTAAAAAATAAAACCCTAACTATGCCGAAAGTTTTGAACAAAAAAAAAAACATAGAAGAGGCAAATTAAACCGTCAATATTTAGAAACTATGTATGCTAACATTTTTTTAATAATTTCAAGTTTTTAATAAACAAAAGTATTTATTTGCCAAAAATTAAAAAAACCTCTATGGTTCTTTTCGCAAGCAACTTCCAAATGCGTGCATTGGTTTTGTGAAATCTTACTCTAAGTTTGTGCTAGAGCAAAACAAATCACTTTGGACCCCAGTTTCTTGAGAGAATTCCATCCAGCATTCTTGCAGCATTCGTTGGCTTTAGTTTCCCCATCCAGACACAAGTTTTGCATCCACTAAATTAAACTGCGAAAAATTCCCCTGCTCACACAGAAAACTCTTGAACACAAATTCAACTAATTAACTTAAGGCTCCTCGAGGAAGCAGCCAAAGCAAAACCAGACCATTCCAGAATTCTCCTCCATCAACAACAGGAAAAGCAAATAATTTTCAACAAATTTAACTAACGCCGAAATAAAAAAAACCTTTCCCCGTTGTTGCTTTCAGAATTAACCCGGCAGAGAAAGGAGAAATTGAGAAGAGAACCGGAGAACTGGAGAACTGGAGCGTGAGGCCCAACTAAACAGGAGGTAAGTTGGGTAAACAACTCGAATCGCAATTAACGCCAGAGGGATGGAAGAGTGGGAATCCCCTAGAAATACCTTCATACCATTTGGGAGTTTTTCTTTGCCATATACGGTATTTTATTACCACTCACTATTTGCATACAGACTCAAAAGCACTTGCCGCATGCAGGTGAAAAACTATTTGGCTATTGGGGTTACCTTAATGAAATACGCGTAACGAAATTTTCGTTTTCCATGAATAATGCATGATCCAGGTGGACACAACTGAAACTGAACTGTTGCTCCAGGCATATAAGTGATTTTTTTCTTTGTCGGTTACTGACAAATTGCGAATAAGTATTTTTTGACCGTCTGGTATGCTGTGGGAAAACTTTAACCCAACTGACATTAAGGGGTTAAATAGGAACTGCTCTTATTTTAGTATTTTCCTCCTTTTGCTTGTTGTACTTTGGCTAAAAGTTTATTCGCTGAGTTTTCGTTTTTATTTCGTGCGTCCGCAAATATTGACCGAATTAACAAAAGCTGCTGCAAAAGTTTCACCGCAAACAAAGGCGAGCAAATGGCGGTGGCCAGCAGTCGTACCATCTCTCTTACACATCCAATCCCCATCTCTCTCTCGCATCCTGAAAGTGGGTTACTTGGAGCTGTCCTGCGAAGTGTCAACATGTCTTGGTAACCCAAAAAAAGGCGACTCCCTGCAGATGGAAAACTTATTACTGCCGCTAAGCTAATTTAATACCCACAGATAGGCAATGAGCAGGTGAAATTTGGGCATTTAGTTATATTTAATGAGGAACACTTAAAACTGGTATATTTGACTTTTAAAATATAAATATATATTCTTTTGTTGTATACATTCGAACTCAGCTTTAAAATCAATTAAATATCCTTTGTCCATCACATTTAGTTGCCTCAAAAACTATATTCTCTGAGGTAAAACATTTTTAAGAGAAACTATTTTAAAACAATTACTTTCACAACTACAGACAGAAAAATATTTGCATCATCGATTTACTTTGCAAAAATATTTTTTAGAAATTCGACCAAAACAAACTTTTAGCTCAAACAAAATAGTTTCCATTCGGGCTGGAACCTACGGCCAAAAAACAAATTGTAACCAATCCGAAATATTTTCGAACTACAAAAAATAAACTAAAATGGAATTTCCAAGTGGGATTTGGGGGCTGCCCGGGTGGGTTTGGCTAAAAATGCGGCCATGTTTAGTATTTGTATTTGAAAATTCCGTGCACGTCCGGCCACGGGGGTACGTGTTTGGTCCTGGGAATCGAGGAGCTGCCCAGCAGATATCCAACCCGTCGGGCAGTTGGAGTCCAGTTAGTTAGAGATTCGGGTCGAGAAGTGCAGGGGGAGGAGGTCTCTGAGGTTTGTCGGGTGAAATGCTAAAAGCAAAAAGTCATGCAACTAAATCCTGTCGAAAACGTTTTAAACTCCCAAAGAAACGGAATAAAAAGGATTTGTGCTAAAAAGCAGCGGAAAATGTGAAAGTCAGCGGGGGTTCCCTTATAAAGGAGACTAATGCAAGTGGCTGACTTAAAAAAAATCCAAAGTATGTGGTTCGGCCATAACGAACTCAAATGAGCCAAGAAGGGATTTTCTCGTCTACTGCCCCGCAAAAGTAGCCAATAGTTTGTCATGCCCAACAGTAAACAGTAAACAATTCGATTTGGTCAAGTAACTGGCTGTCCTTTATTGTTTTTGGTTTCCCAAATTAAATTGAACGATAGCTTTTACATGTACTGAACTCTTTTGAAGATATATACATCTTTAATTTTAAACTAATAATTTCTAAGAATTTTATGCATTTACTTCTGTTGTTGAAAGTTCTTATCTCTAAATTCTTGCTCCATAATTGAGTTTTGAATTTACTGAGCAGTCCGCTGTAATCCAAGTAGAGCACAAAATATCGGATATCCTCCAGTGAAGTCGGTTGGCAAATAAGAACTTATATTGCGTTGAGTCAGCACTAAGTGCAGACCGCCATGCAACATTGCTTTCGTGCAATGCAGCTGTACCCCTGTCCTTCCGCTGTCACCCTCTTCCCCGTTTTTCCTAGCCCATTTCCACCGCATTTTCCACCCCCAACCCGCCCCCTATCAGGCAACTTCAGAGTTGTCAATGACTGTCAGCGGCAGACAAGCAGAAAAGCGAAGCACGACATTGCAGTTGGTACCGAGGGGCGTCTGCAGGGGGATATGGAAAAACTCCACACTCGACAGTGAGCTGGTGACATTTCAATTTTCACACACGCTCTGCGGTTTTTGGCAAACGAGCAGCCCAGCAGGAAAGCCCACAGAGGCAAGAAAAGCGGAAAGAAAATCCGAAAGAAATCAAAGCGATGCGATGTCTCGAGTGGAAGTCCAAGCAAAGGGGCGTGGCTGGGCGAGGCCACTTTTGACCGCAAGCCGCAAAGTGCAAATTAAAATTCAATAAAGCACTAAGTACCTAGCACGGTGGAACTTACAGTACTCCATAGCTAAAGTGATTTATTCGAAATAAATATTTTTTTACATTTATGTATCATTTTTTACTTGTTAACGTGATCATTTTGTAAATTAAATAATTATATAATACTAACATTTTGGTGTTCTAGAAATGATTGACAAGCCTTTTCCGAATAGTTTGCCCTTTCGAATGACCTCTGTAGCCTCTGGCGATATTTTCTGGTTGCTGTAAAATTCTTTGGAAGCCAACTAATAACCCCAACTCTCGAACCACTCCTCCCCCAAATTGCGTACTAATTAGCCACAGAAATTACTCGGTTACTGGGAAACAGCAAATGGGCGTGGGACTTCAGGAATTGGGAATGTCTGGATCCATTGTTGGGATTGTTCAAGGTCTTCTGACAAGGTCAGTCGTTAACCAATAGTCTCCTCTTCCCCGCACCTTTGGTTAAGCTTATTGGCACCACGTTTCGCCCCGCACTTTTCTCTCTATTTTCTCTGTACTGAAAATTGCATGCAAATTTCATAGCCTGGGGGCTATTCATACAAGGCTTTTCCGAGAGCAACAAAGGCTCAGCCTTTTTCACAGCCTGGGTTTTTCACACTCTGCTCCTGCTTTCTGCTTTTTTCCTCGTTGACATTGTAAATAAATGGGTGTGACTGAAAACTGTGTCAAGCTGCAAGTGCAACAAATACAATAAAAACAATGGCAAACAGGAAATGTGCAAAAATTTGTTTAAAATTTCAACAGTTAAGCACCAGAACTGTGTTTTCTTTCGCATATGTTGCACACTTGTGCGGCCACGTTTGGATGTAAACATAAACACGTTTTTATTGTTGCCAGTGCGAATGGGGTCAAGTAATTGCAGAACAATCGCCCGCGAGTGGCCATGAGTTATGGAAAGTGGTAATAAGTTAAGAAAGTAAGGCCGGATGCAAGCCGTAACTTAACGAATTAATCCGTAATAATGTGACTGAAATTGGTTTAAGAAACCAAAACGTGCTATATTTTCCTTAAGCACTAATGATCCTAATCCCCATTTAAATTTACGTCTCACTCACTAGATCTTCAGACAGTCTCCGTATTTGCACTTCTTTATCCTTGCCCTCTCCGTCCATTTATATATCCTTTGCAAGGAATAAATCTAATAAAAGCATGGCAAACATATTCATATATCAAGGTGCCACATAATTTTAATGCGGCCAACAAAAATGTGAGTATAAAACAAAATAAAAAGCGAGGAAATAGAGGCAGGGGGCAAAGGTAAGGGCAAGTGCAGCATAAAAGTCCCACAAGTGCATAAATTTCAAGCGGATTCTTTGGGGTTATGATGCTCTCAGCCAAGAAAAACAACAACTGCCCCAGGAATGGGGTAAATTTAATATGCCCGTTGCACTAGGCAATGAAACAGCTTGTGGAACTGCAATGGTGCAACACGTGCATGTGTGCCACCACCTGCCGAGATTTTTGGACACGGCTGCATTTCCCCCATGTCCCAGCATTTCCCACCAAGTTATGGCCACAATTTCTCGGCTTCCACTCTCTGTTTCACTCCTCTACACTTTTTATGCTTCTTAGCTTTTTCACACTCTTTTTTGCATTCACAAGTTGAGATTTCCAGGGGCCAACGATGAACACTGCAAGTCAGTATACCGAAATATGAAATAAAATACAGCACATTAAAAAAACATGTAATTAGTATATTTAATAAAATTCTAAAATATTCTTCATTTTAGTGCCTATAAGATAACTAAATAAATTATTATGCAAAATACACTCTAATTTTTTATCGTGTTGAAAAGAGAAATACTGCGCTGCATAAAAACCAAAAAGTGTCACCAGGACGACAAGGAAGCTTCAGCTTCTGCTGCTCCTTGGGCAGAACTTTGCTTCAGCTTGAGCAAATAAAATTTTCCGAAGCTCTGCAGGTGTACCTTGAGCGGTTTTCCGAGGTGAGCGAGGTGTAAGGAATATCTGGAGGCAGGGGCATTGGAGTTGGCCCCCTCTATTAGCCTGGTTCCCATGCCAACTGAAGTGGCAATAAGTGCCATGCATATTGTCGCCAGCAGCTGCCGCTCACGTTGCTCAGCGATGGGAACAGGGCCAGAAGAGGGTTAAGAGATTGCGAATGCAACTTAGCTGGCAGAGGAACTTGGCTTATTAGAATTACAATCGCTGGATAAAAAGTGGAAGACGTCGAGACGCTATAGAAGCGGAAAAAGTTCATAAACCCTTGAGCGAAGTTTTGAAACATTAGTTCTATGTAGGAAAGAATGTATGAGTATTAATAATTTAAATTATATAGGAAAATATAAGCTATAATATTTCTAAAAAAAAGAATACACCCCTTTAACTAACTACACATTAGAAAACCAAGGTTTTTAATTTCCAACTTCATTGGCATGTCAACCTACCACCTCACAGCTTCATTGTTGTTTCACAAATCTATCAGACTTTAAATGTATCAATCTTTTAGAAGGTACAATACAAGCTTCATACTCGATTCTTGTTAGCCAAGCCGCAGAAGTTTTCATCCACCGCAGACAGAGCGGTTACAACAACATTTATTTTAAGTTCATATCAACCAACAGACTTTTCAAACTCCTCCGTTGCTGTATTTTATATTTGCGCAAATTTCTAATGGATTTTCCTAATGTTTTTCATTGGGAAAGGGTGATGGAGAACGGGTGGCCTGGGCCTTCGACTTGGCTTGTGTGCACTTGACTTGAAGTGGTTTATCCATGTCAACACGGCTGCCTTGTCAATGTTGGTGGGTCAGTGGTCTCGGTGGTTTCGGGGTTCTATGCAAATTCGAGCCGCGTTCAAAGGTCAACAATGGCGGGCAACAAAGGAAAAAAGGTCAAGCAATTAGTGTCACAGCCGGCCGTCCAACTGCCAGACATTTGTTGAAGCTTGTTCAACAAAAGTGGATGGCGGGGGTCCTCCCAATGGATTGATAAGATAACAGAGAAGGGTATTATTACACAGGCACTGTGTTTGACATTGATTTGTGAGCTTAAATATGCATGTGTGTTTCGCTAAACTTTGACCTGCTTGTAGGGATTTTCCAATCACTTAGCCTCTTGCAGCTTCCTTCTTAAAGACAGCTTTTTAAGTAAAATGCAAATTTGCCTGGCACACTCGAGTTTTGCTTACACCTCGCAGACAGCCTGGTTTCGTTTGTGACACATTTTGTTTGGCTTTCTTGCACATGAAATTTAATTACGCATACGCTCAGTGAGCCCAGGCATTTTCCGGTAAACTTCTCATATTGCGTGCACTATCCTAGTGAGCAGAGCCAAGAAACGAACACGGATGATCACTGGCGAACCGTTTGAAGAGTCAAAGATATCAGGCAATATGGGGTACCACCGTGATTTAAGGGTTAAATGGTAGGCATTCTATTTATGACGATAGCTTACACGTACTTAAGTCAATTATTTTCAGTTGGCGTTTAATTCAAGAAAAATTGTATATTTTAATACGTTTTTCCCGGAAAAATTCATTAAAAGGGACTTAATAATAATTAGGGAACATGTTAAGTAAATTATATTAACTCTGTTCAGCCACATATCATTTTTGTTCTAAGCAACAGAGTAGCATTCATTTTCTTCTCTAGACTTCTTGGAATAGTCCCCTTCTGAGGGAGATACCGTTCCCCACTCGAGTGTACTTAACCTCCTCCTATTCCACTTTTTACATATTCATTGCGTTGTAGTCCGTGGGTGCTTGTGTATGAGCACGTCCCTTTTTTAGGCTACACTTTATTTTCATTTTACTTTTGGCACACGGAGTCACTATTTGCCGGAGAGCCTGCCTGCCTGTGCCTGCAGTTAATGTAAAATAACCATCATCATCAGGGTTCCGCGGCCTTAATGCCTGGGCGCCCTAAGATATGCTACACTTTTCCATCGTGACTGGCACGAAAATGAAATGATTTGTATTCGCGCGAAAATAAATTATGTGCAAGTATTTTAAATACGTTCACTGAGCGTTTTTTTCGCCAGCTGTCTTTTCTTTCTGCTGAGCTTGAAATGAGCGCGCCATTTTTCACCAGCTTGGCCCAAAGGAGAATGGAAAGAAGGTGACTCTGTCCATGGGTTCAACATAATGAAAATGTCGAAGTGAAAGTAGTAAAATTTACATAATCTATGTGCACGAAAATAAATGAGAAAAAATCAGTAGCGACCCATCCCCCTCGCTCAGCAAAGATAAACATTTGATTAAGCGTATTAGATGAAGGGAAAATGTGGGGAAAATGATGACAGTTATGGAGGGAGAATATCCTTGCAGGTAATGCTCCACTTGATAGTGGAAAGCAGCACAACTTTTGATGGCACAGCGCCAGCGATAGAGAGACGAGAAAACTTTATTAGATGTGAGAAATATTAACAGGGCTCACAGTGTATAATATATATATGTACATCGATGGGTGTGGAGAAAGTTCTCCTGGGAACAACAACTATGCAAATCAACGTGGAGCACTGAAGGCAGTGAAATGGCAAAGTTGTTGATGCTAAATTAAAATGCATTCTAAATGCAGCCACGACAATGGAACTTCTTTCGAAGTCAAGACTTCTCAAACGAAGAATAAGCGAGAGAACAGTTGGAATAATACATAGAAATAAGCGCAGAATAATAGTGAACAATGGGGAGTTGCGAAATAAGTGCACTCCGCTTTTTAAATTGCAGAGACAAAAAAGTAAAGGCTTACGTCTTTGCACAAGGGGGTGGTTCATTTTTTTCACGGTGAACGCTGAAAAGAAATGTTAAGAAGGCCATATTTAATAAAGAAAATAAACAGTTGAAAATAATATATACAATAGTAGTAGTTGGGCATATACCACTTAGGTATCAAACAAAAGTTAAGTTTTTTTTTAGTAGCTTTTCTGTTTTCTATATATTTGGTTACAAAATAGTTGTATTTATTTTTATAGCTTTTATCCAAGCTTCCCGCAATTGACAGCCCGTCAGTCGTTTTGATGGCGCGAGCTCTTCAACAATACGAAAGCCAAGATAAGCTCAATAAAACTGTCGCCTTGCCACTTGGCAAATACATTTACATATGCTCTTTTCCCCAGCTTTCCCAGTTTTCCTCCGCTTTTCCATCCACCTCTCACTTTGTACAAAGGAAAAGTGCAACATCAGCGAAAAAATAAAGTGATAGTCAGACTCTCCAGCTCCTCTCTTTTTATTCAAATGTGCAAAATATTCATTTATATATTTGAGTTCTAGCCAGGCTTTCCGCAACCAAAAAAAAAAAAGATAAAAGATAGCAGGCAACTCTTGAAAGGAAAATGCAAACGTCATCGACAGCAACAAAAGGACTCCAGCGAGTGGAGTGAACTCTTGTTTCTGGTACAGGTTCCACTGGTTAAATTGGTTTAACCTTTCAACTCTGCCAGCAAGAGAGCGAGTGCCAAGATTCTGTAGGAATACAATATTAGGCTATGAGGAATTTACCAAAAAACAGCATTTAATATTCTCTTTCTGTGGCGTCTTGGAGCATTTATTTAAAATGTATGCTGATGTATCCGACTGTCTGTGGGCCCACAAATGACAATCTCCGATGGAAAGAGAAGGACACAGAGTCGCAGAAAGAGACGGCTACTCTCATGTGTGCTTATGTAAATGTATTTACTTGTCTGTCGTCATTTTTGAGGCAGTCGCCAGTCACAATCTGCTACGTTTCCATAAATATTTTAGAAAATTTACATAAAATGTTGAGGGCGCTAGCATTCCAAGAACAAGATGAGCTGCAGAAAAAGCGAGAGACAAACGGAGAGCACAAAATAAAAATTAATTCATGACGACAAAAGTCAATTTTGTAAATCCACAAAACATATGGTGCAAAAAACCACAACACATATGTATGTGCAAAATGAAAATGCAAACGATGTGCGGATGCCTTGGCATTTCCACCTCTGTTTTTTTGATTCTCCGCCCCCATTTTTAGATTTCCCTGGCACGTGGCAAAAATTTCGAGGCATTGGGCCGCATAAAATTGCATTAAAAGCTAATGAGCTTGAAATAAAAGACAATTTGCTTTTGAATTGAAATTTTCTCTCCTTTTGTGGCTTTGGCATTTGGTCTTTTGTTTCCGTTGTGGCCAACCAAAGAAAGCCATTAGAGAAAATTTCTTAGAATTACACAACCAAAATATCACCAAGGGATGATTGCAAATGCGGAAATTGCGGTTGGAATGTAAAGTGGTAACCTTTGAGAGTTACTGCAGAAAATTTACGGCTTTCAGAAACAAAAGTAGAGCGTATATATATAATATATTTTCAAAAATTATTTATGAATATTAATTCTACTCAGCTTGTACTGAAGTTAGAAGAAACCTACATGTTGAACTTGATATAGCTTTAATGGCAATTCCAAAAAGGCTTATCACATAACACACTGTGCCTAATTGCGTTAATCCAGCTATCTAGTAACCGGTTATCTAACATCCCTTGGCACATCCTCTCTTCACTCCCTTGGTATAACCATATCAGTATCTCTTCCTTTCAAGTAGTTTGCATAGCTCGTAGAACAATTTGCGAGTAAAAAATTTGCTGCCATTGCAGTTAAATGAACCAACAAAGTGGGCAAGGAGCTCCCCATGTAGTGTGGGCGTGGCATTGTGTTGAAGTGTTGTTCAGTCTTCTAACCTCATCAATCGTTTACTTTATGGTGGAAAGGCTTGCCATTATTGAAGTAACTTGCCAAGGCCTTTGTGTATACCATGTTGCACAATACTATCGAACCACTTAAAAAAAAAAAATTTGCTACAAAAGAAGACAAATAATATCCTTAAAAATTTGATCCAATACTTGCACTACTAAATACTTACTTTAAGGTAAGTAGATTTACATTTGTTAAATGAATCATTTATTATTGGTCCTGTATTCTTCAATAGTACTTACTTTTAACAGTTTTCTCTCACTGTACACCTTCTGGAGCCAGGAGCTCTTGGTCTTTTTCCTGGCTGCATGCGTATTTACAAGAGGACTGGGGGCGAAATCTCGACTGACTTGGCTGCGTCTGTCGTTTGCATGGGGCTCGTCATTTCTCTACCACCCAGAGCACCCGGACCTGCCTTAAATCTGGCCCATAGAAAGTAATCTTAATGGCTTTTTTGTTGCTGGCGAGGCAGTAGCTAGATGCGGTTGCAGCAAAACGGGTTGGAAAAAAGTCCGGGCGGGCCATGAAAATTGCAAAATGCATTCAACGTTCCGGGGGCCAAACGCATAAATTGTAACCCCAACGAAACTCCTGCCCTTTCTTAGACAGCCTCCCCCTGCTCGCATGGCGCCTGCGGATTTGAATAGCCAATTTGTTTGGCATTGTTTGCCCAGATACTCTTGCCTCAGGAGGCGGGGCGCATGTAGGAGTTTCGGAAAATCTCGCAGAAAGGGCATTTGCATTTCTAAGATAAAATGCAAATATTTCAATTTGTAACTTAAGCAAATTGCCTCAATGAGTGCAGCTGTCAGTCAACCTCAGTGGCATTCTACGTAGTCCCATTCTCTGATCTTCCTTTTTTCAGACACGAGCCTTTGCCCCATAAAGAACCCCATAGAATTGATTGCTTTCGGCAATTGACCGTAACATATTTGCCGTATATCGTTCTGAAATGCACACAATTGTGTGGGAAATCAAACGTCGAACACTTTGGATTTTTGTGCATTTTATTGATGCATCAATTAGCAAGAAACAGTTTTTTGGGGATTAAAATAAATGTTTTTGTGAATCTAGCCATCAAATAATTCTAATATTCAAATAAGTCCAAGCAAAGACGTTTTTTTGGACTTTCAGCCGATTTCCTTCCCCTGTGGCCAAACCACAAAAAGACATGTGTATTGTTGTTCTTATGTTCTTATATTTTGAATGTTAATGTGTATACATTGATGTTCTTATATTTTGAAGTTTTAATGTGTATACATTTTAATTTGAAGTTTATAAAGTCGAGCATTGCACCACAAACTCAATAGTTAGCTCGTTTTGCGAAGCTCATATAAGTCAGAGAACAGCTGGGAGCTTTCACAACAACATACTTATTACAGAAACAACAAATTCCTAAGCAAGACCAATAAAAAGGAAAAGTGAAGTTATAGTCAGCTGCGTAAGTCCAGTGTGCAATGGTGAAACTAATGTCTACACACGACCGACGGCAAACACTTCAGTTACCTTGAAGCAACAAAGTATCAACAGGAGCGTAGCAAATAGTGTGGAAACCCAGCACGAAAAACACCTGCAGCACCAGAACTAATCATCAGCAGCGGCAACAGCACGTTATCAAGTTGGCAGCAAATCAGCAACATTATTAGCAACAATATCAGCTGCAACACCCTGCAGCAACATCCGTAATACAGATATTCAGCAGCAACACCCCACAAATTCAGCAGCAACAACTTCCGTTTGGGAGCTGCAACAATAGCAACACATCGGAAACCCAGTAGCAGCAACTTTCTCCGCACGGCAACCACACGGCAGCAACAGCCTAAGCAAACATGCAACACGGACAACAAGTTCGTGAACAACACTGGGCTTTTGCTTGTTCCAGTTAGCGTTGCTGCTGTAAGTGTTTCTGCTGCTATTGTTAGCAATAAACTTTTTGTCCTTTCCCAGTGCAAGTCGCTCTCTTTTCTCCATTTCCCCAGACTTGCTGCACAAACGCTGTCCAACTGTCTTATGGGCTTGTGTACTTGTTACTCATGCTGTAAAACGTCATTATTGTTGCTTTTGCTGCTGCTGTTGCTGCTACTGCTGTTGTTGGTGTTGTTGATGCTGCCGCTGTTGGCTTTCTTGTACAAGCTGCGTGTTGTTTGAACAAAAAGTGTGCACACTCGCCAACACACACGGGCCACCCACACCAAGACGAACATGTCGAGCAGCTCGAGAAATTCTGTGGCTGCACTCTCAAGTGGGCGGCGGAGGCGGTTAAGGATTTCGGGGGCGTGGCCAGCTGGGTCCTGACACTCTTGTTTGCTAACAATGCAATGTATGTCAAGGCAAAATATGTTCATTCAACTCAACAAACAAAATAGCAGAAAAAACGCACACACGCACACTGCGAGTGGCAAAAACAACGGGCGGAGGGAACATCAATAATGCTAGCAAACGAGGAATTTCGCCTTGATATGTGTGTGCACACTGAGAGAAAATGTGGGTAATATAAAATACATTTTGTACCTACTATCTAGGGCTATAAATTTCAATTTCACCATACGATACTGACAGAACAAGGAGCTTGAAACACTTAATATTGGCTATACCTAACTTCTTACTTCATACCTTTTTCAACCAGTGCACCACTGTGGTTGAGGGATGCCTCTTGTTTGCTGATTACATAAATGCAATTGATATGTAGGAACGCTCTGCCATGGAAATTGAAAATTGCAAATGGCTGAAGGCCTTGGGCCCACCCACCCATTTTCCATAGTTTTTGGGTGATCCGTGCGTTTGTGTGTGTGTTTGTGTGTGTGACCTTGAATGGGAATGGGGAATGCACTTTCACTGGTGAAGTACAAGAATGTGTTGGAAATCTTCTGAACATAACAATTGAAAAGGTTCGAGTGCCTGTAAGTGAAGTATAGCTCTGTCTTCAGTATTATTTTGAAGCATTTTGGAGATTGTTTTTAGAACAAAAAGATATGACTAATTTTTATATTTTACTTTACTTTCAAATAACACCTCCATTAGCGGACCACTGTCTATTTTCATGAGCACACCCCCTAATAGACCGTAGAAATGAAGTCTATCTGATGTAGCGCTAAAACCTTTTCATGACGCCACTTTATTTGCGTACCGCCATTTGAATCTCTTTATCCGTTAGACATTCATGGTCCAACTTTAATGACAGTAACAGCCCCGTCATCATCATCAGTAAACATATTTTTAATTTGTTGTTTGCCTTTGCCCAAGGAGGAAAACAAGAAATATTGCAAAAGCCGTGAAGAGGGGAAGGGAATTGCAATGCAGCCCTTTGGAGTCCCTTCTACCGGCAAAAATTGCATAACAACTGCCATTAAAAGGCAGACAAGCAAATTAAAATGCTCACAAAACATCAACGGGGCGAAAAGAACAAAATCGGAAAACAAAAAAGCTGCAACAACAATGGGAATCAACAATAAGAACAACAAAAGTTATAAACTTTGTTTAAAAAACAATTACAAGCGCCGTAGAAGGAAGGCATAAAGAAAATATTAAAAAATATAAACTTTACAGTCAATAAAAAGCGCCAAAAGGCGAGACGCTAAAAGAAAACTCTTTATGGCAAAATGGCGGTGTAATAACAATCCGAAGTGGGATTCGGGAAGGAGTTGGGGATCAAACAAGGGTACAGATACGAACACAGAGAGGAATAACGATACGGTTGCCAGTGCGGATACAGATACAGATACCGTCGCAGGTCCAGGCGTAGGCACTAAACGGCCACTTAAACGTTAACTTGATTTAGCACCTCGTAACCAAGGGAATCCCAAACAAAGGACGAAAAAGGGGCCAAAAGTCACAAGTGGCCACTGTGGGCGTGGCAGCGAGCTATAAAAGTAGATCAGCAAGCTGAGAAAAAAAGAAAGAAAAGCCCTGCAACCGGAAGAATTGTTCGAGGGAGAACACATAAAAAATGGACAAGCAACCAGAACGAATGAGCAAACGAATAAGCGAATGAATATGATTGCCAGGCAGATTTACAATGACAGACCGACTATAAAACGGGGCGTATACGAATTTATTACAATGGGATTTGTTAATTGTTGAGGGATAATAGACCAATGGTCGTATCAAAGTAAAGTGCGTTGTATTTTTAAATGGAAAATGGCAAAAATTAACGGACTCTTTTGAACGAAAACGTTTCCCAAGGCTTTAAATTAAAATGTAGGGTCCAGAAAATAAAAAAATTGTCTTTCTAAGTATCACTACACATACAAAATAATTTTACATTCAATTATCTTTAGGTCTGTACAGAACATAAAGTAAAACATTGAATCTCCTTATTTAAGTGATTCATAATGATTACCTCGATTATAATTCCCCCAAAGTAAAACTCTGTTGATAGTCGAACATCTTTTTCATTTGGGCACTATCATCAAGGACTATTAGGCATTTTACAAATAATATAATCCAGTAGGACGTTATCGCTTTCTGCACAATTTGCCTTTCCCCCCCCCTCCCCTCACGCAGGACAACTGAAACGAGTCTTATTATCACAGGATTGTGTAATTTATTTCTCCCTGAACTCGCAGATCAAGTTGGCAGCACTTCATTCATATTCACCTGTAATCGCTTCCATTTGTCTGCGAGTACAGTTGCCCCAACTAATTGCGTCATTAGTTCGGCAAAATGAATAATTGCATATTCTCTGGGACAGAATGAAGGGAGTGCGGCAGATAGCGGGGGAAGCTGTCATAAGTTTTATCACAAGTTTATCTTCAACTTCTGACAACTGCAACAAAAAGCGTTTAAGGTCTGCAAAGGGGAGTGAAACGAAAAAAAAAATGAACTCAAAGGCAGATGGCAAAATGCACACAAAGAAAAAAGAAAGAATGCCAAACACACAGGGAGAAGATGGAGACATATTCATGGCAGCAGAATGACAGGCATACAAGGTTGCCTAAAAAGGGGGTGGCGAAAAAAAGGGGCACAGAGTGTGGCAGTCCAAGAAATAATGTCCTGCGGCCGCTTTGGGAAATGAAAACTTCTTTGTAATGTGAATGACTCTCGGCCTTTTGCGGATCTGCCTCCGCTGCTGTTCCTCCTGCTTTCGTTCTTTGCATACCCTTTCAATGGTTACACACCTTCCAAGGACATGTGGTTTGTGGAAAACCTAACTGCGTATATAAAAATTATATTGAAAGGCAAAGAAGTTTCAATTTATGGTAAAACTATTGTAAAATTTTCAGAGCTCGGAACTATGCAAACCTCACAGAGAGAGACCAGCGTTAAACTGAAAGTGCATTCAGGCTTCGACCTGCAAAATTCGAAGTACTCCTTCTGTTTCCCTGAGTTTTCCTGGGCTTACCGAACGTTTTTTTTTTTTGGTTGGAAAAGTTGTGCGAATTGCTTGCAGCTGATGAGTAGTTGAGTGTCAGTCTGGGGAGTAGAAAACTATGTGGGGGACTGGCCGACATGAAAGTGAACGCAAAAAGCGTTGGTATCGCTGAATTTATCGCCCAAAAACCGCACAAACCGCAAAAGGCGGGAAAGGCAATGGCAAAGGCAAAGGAATTCATCATCATGCCGCCACCCTTATCGTCATCATCTTCATCATCATACCCGTGATGACCACCGTCATCTCAAACATCACGTATACGGAGGTGTTGCGGATGAAGTCCTCTGGGGTCCAGCGGTCTCCTGTTTGATGTGGCCACCGCCGCCATGTCCTTTATTATATTTCTTTAACTTTTTCGCCTGTCTCCTGTCCCGGGGCAAAGTTAATCCTTGGGCATCAATTTCCCAAAATAATTTGAGCAACATCAAAAGTTTTAATATGCCCAATGATAATGGCGCCTCAGTCACCCGGACGAAACTTTTTTATTGCTCGCGCTCCGTAATTTCTTTGTCATGAGTTATGGCACCCAGCTGGCAATAAGTCCTTCGTCCCACCGCTGACGACCTTTGACCCCGCTCGATTATATGGCCTGCGGTCAGCGGTAGTCATTATACTGTTTATTGGGCACCTCACCTGTGGGGTCGAAGACGCAGGGAGCGACAAGAAAAGTGTAACGAAGGTCTCCCCGGATCCGAAGAATCGTCCTTGTTTCACCGCGGAAAGAGGACAATAAAGGCTCTCAGCATGTGGCTCCGATGAAAAGGAGCCTTTGTGAAAGCAATGCGGTTGGCGATTGGCAACTGATGAATCGCAATGACTTAATAGCCAAGTTGCTGTGATAAGTCAGTGGTGAAGTTTTTTTTTTTCAGAAGTAGACTCATTCTTTTAAAAGTTGTAAGTAACTGGAAACTGAAACTGTGCGCCACAGGCATTTAATTCTATACATTAAAATTTATTATTGAAATGCTTGAATGAAAATTATATGTTACACGAATACTCGCCTATATATAAGAGTATCAAAGTCACAAGGAGCCCAGAAAATGTATTCAGCCAACTAGAATCTCTTTCGCCATCAACAATTAGTCGGATTATCGATGTTTGCAATAACCGCTTTCGAACGCCGTTTTCCAATTTGGCAATTTTTAATCAACGGCCGTCATGGAAAAATTCGCAATTAAGAGGCAACGTTAGAGAGAGATGGCGAGACTGGGGTAGAACAGAACGATAGTGAGGGCAATAAGCAATCTCGGACATAATGCTCATAAACAACAAAGCAATGCAATTAGGCGATATATCCAGGACACAGGCATCCATTCAGCAGAGCCCCCCAAATTATGCAACAATTCTTGGCTGCGTAACAACGGCCTCGGTCTCTTTATCGCCTCATGCCCACCGTGGCCGCCCCTTCTTCCTTGCCAATTAAACGCATTTGATAAAAAACAAATTTTGGAGCAGGAGGCAGGATGGGTGCACAGGATGCTGAATGCAGTATCCTGGTTGCAGTGTGCACTGTCATCGGGGGGACACACCAGCAGGCAGCAATAAGCGAAAAGCCCGAGAGCAGGTGCAACAGCAGCTCGCTCATTTGTTGCAGGTGCACATAGAAAAAATTTAAGTTCTTTTTCAAAGTGCAGTTTTCTTAGACTAGCATTAAAACAAATAAATAATCTATTTTAGTGTTAAGTGAACAGCTACATTTTTAATTAAATAAAATACATTAGTGTATGAATTGGATTATATTTTAATTACTTTATTTTAAAAACTATACCTTGTAATTTCGATTTTTTTTGAAAGTGTTGCTAGTGAGATAGATGTTGAATCGGTTGTAAAAAACGAAAGTTTCTTATTTACAGGGAGGTTAAAGACATATAACACTGCGTAAAAAGAGTCAAATGTAGATGAATATCATGAAACTGAAAAAACAGAAATCCATTTATGATAGCTTTGCTGTGCAAAAACCGGTGTTATAGAGTGGCTAATTGTACAGCCTCGTTTTTCGCCGTGCACTTTTGCATTTTCCTGTAGCAACGACTGTTCAACGTTGAAACAAGTTTATCAACGTGTGAAAATTGCGAAGCGCAATATGCACAGACAACAAAAATAACAACAGAAAGGTGGTGGGCGTTGTGGGTGGCGCGGGCGCAGGCAAGTGGGCGGGAAAAACTGAGAGAAAGAAGGAAAATACGTCGCCATACTGGTCGCATAT
Source organism: Drosophila melanogaster (assembly GCF_000001215.4). Taxonomy (NCBI): domain Eukaryota; kingdom Metazoa; phylum Arthropoda; class Insecta; order Diptera; family Drosophilidae; genus Drosophila; species Drosophila melanogaster. The sequence continues at coordinate 18,229,318 of NT_033779.5, read as the reverse complement.
TCAAATGCAAATCACGCCATCAATATGCAGCACACACTGACATAGACACACACAGGAGACACCCACCTTACCGCATCCGCTCTCCTCTTTTGCGCCCCAGCCCCCGCACCCACTCCACCACCCACTGTGAGCCCACCAATATCGAACGTTGCATTTTGACAAAATTATCCCTGGACGGGGCTAAATTTTGTGGTCATGCGATGCCGGCACTGGAGCTCTCTCCTCCGTTCCATTGATGATGATGAACTCGATGCCGATGACAAGGCAATCTTTTCCATCCCAGGCAACCACCAAAGCCACCGCTTACTCGTGTCAGTTGCCAGGCGACTTTGGGGAATCACTACAGTACTTAAATAGTGCCACTAAAAACTTGTAAATTTTTAATTATGCTTACAAATTGGAAGGAATTTGCAATACCAACAGAGAGACTGGGTTGAGAAGTTGCGAGATGCAATATAATAAATCTAAAACACTAATATATATATGCCCCTCTTAGGATTTTGGAGATCTACAATAAAGTCTTAATATTTTATTGCTTGGTTTATAATTTGTGATTGAGTGACCATCCTTCCCGGATTTCATCAGCCCGCCCTCGCATTACCGCCTGCATTGGCCAGCTGAATTAAGTTAAAGCCTTCTGTTTGGGACGTCAGTGGCAACTAGGCGATGGGAACTGTGCGATGACGAAGCTACTTTAGCCGGGCATCGATTTAAAAGTTTCCCATCTCGGGCTCACCCGAAATGGCAGGGGGTGGAAAGATGGGCGCAAAAAATAAGTCACTCACTTAAAAGTTGGGCGACTGCAACGCTGCAAAGTTTGCTCAGTGTCCATGTCCATGTCCGTGTCTGGAACCCATGTCCTTGCCCGTCGCTGGTCAGTTAGTTTCAATTTTAGTTTTTCAGCTCGCAGTTTGCGTTCCCCCCATTCCATTTTTTTTTTAAAGGATGGGAAGGATCTAGGCAAACTGGGCACTGATTACATGTGACAAGTTAATGAGTTTGCGGCCAAACACGGCTTGTTGAGCAAATAAATTAATTAGCGCTCTAATTGAGTTTTTTCCAAGGACTTCCATTCCGATTTAAATAACGTGCATAAATCAGATTTCAATTACGCCTGCATCCCTGATGAATTCCTGCAGGCCGACTTGAGCATTTTAATTTATACGCGAAACATTTCAATTTCCCGCTGCAATAAATAAACACATAAAAGCGTGCAAGTCCTCAACTGGGTTCGTTGAACCTAGATTTACCATTCAGCAGTGCCAAAAAACGGGAAATTTATACTGAGCTCCCTGCTTGGTTTCTGTTGCCATTGCACATCATTAAGCGATAATTATTTGGAGCACAGCGCAAATTCGAGGGGAGGAATTATTGCGATTTTAAGAAGAGGCCTGCCAGCAAATGATAAAGCGAGTGTAAGATTGCGGAGTGTAAACTTAAATGGATGAAATATGGCCTGGGAGAAATCTGAACATTTTTGCTGGCAACAATTTGATTTTACTTGCCTTCCATTCGGTCTAAATACAGTCCTTTCAATGCAAGAGACTGCTAATTATGGTGTTGATGCATTATTCAACAGCTGTTAGGAGAAGTCGTGACTGTATAAGGTGCGTAAGTTTTTGCCATATAACCACAATATCGTTAGGACCCTTCCAGAAAAACTTTTGGGTCTCTGCACATTGGTTTCTCCCTTTTGGCTTTGCCGCCTATTATGCAAAATTAATTTTCCAAAAACCGAATCCCTGGAAAAGTGCTCAGACAAAGCGAAACCCTCCGACTAGACCTCAGCTTAGCTTACTTAGTGCAGCAACAACTGACTTTTCCTCAAAAAGAACGAAAAGAGAGCCGAAAGGCTATTTATTTGTCAATTTGAAAAAGGCAAGCCAGAAAGGCAACTAAGCAGCAAATAAATATCTTATATAAAATGAAATGAAAAGCTGGACCCAAAAGAGTACGAACCGAAACTGAAATCGAAATGAAGAAGCAGCAAAGTCCCATAAACACGACATGTCACAAAGGAAGAAAACCTTCAGGATGGGATTTTTCTTTCTAATTTAAAGAAAAATCGAGCAAAAAAAAAAATAAAGGTGACAAAATATTGGACAGCGGCTGGCATTCTAACGTATTGAACTAAATTCCTGAACTGGATTTCCCCAATGACTTTGTTGTTCCACTTTGTTTCATTCCATTTGCATTTCAAATTCCATTTGAAAGACTTTTCCTTTGGCAGTTGGCAGTTAATGTTTGGATTGAGAAGAGCCCTGACCAGCATGGCTAATCAGGATCTGCGATTTGTTCCTAATTAATTTGCTAATGCATATGCATGACCCGGACAATTGGTGGGTGGAACGGAAATTTGGCTAATTGGAGGAAAGCCACATTTTTTGTTTGGGCATAATAATTTTATTTTTTCTTTTCGGTCAAGCAAAACAGAAGCCAAACAGGGTGCAAGAGAAGCCCGAAAATCATAAAAAGGACCTTAGTTTCAAAAGAAACCTTCTCTGATTGATTTGTGAGGCTTTATCATTCCGTTTTTATGCTATTGATTTTTATTAAACAAAGGTAGGCTTAAAATGTTAAAATCTAAAGACGTTGAAAATGTAGAACAATTTCAATTAAATTTGATTTTAAAAACAGATTTTGTTGTTGCGGTATTGTTTCAGGAAATGTATCTTAACTAGAAAATATAAGTAAGACCTATTTTTGAAAGGTTTTTCTGTAACGCCTTTCTCGCCATGCGAAAATATGCAAAACAAAATGCTGAGTCTGTTAGTAAACACACATTGCTCTTTCCTTCTTTTTGCCTCAGTCATTTACATAATTAGAAGATAAATAAAAATTTTCCGGCAATAACAACGACTCTGGTTTTCCATCCTCTCCGGCTTTTGTTTCATTTTTGATTTCTCGCTGCCAGGGAGGACAGCGAACAATTTATGCAAAGTGTTGCGGGTGGAAAATGCGGAAAAACAGGGAATATATGGAGGCGTGACAGGCGCATGGAACTCATAAACAAAAGTTGCTCGACTCTAAGCAAAAGTGTTTGACATTCGGATGGCACAAAAGTGCCAAACCGGAAACAAAAACACAGAGTGAAAATTTCTGTAAAATTTATTGCAAAACTGAGACTGAGTTTGCGAGTCCCCTGAGTTGCATTTTATTCCACATGGCAGCTTAAGTGGCCATCGTGTCGAAATCCATCGCAGGCGAAATCTGCATTAACTTTTGGCACTTTGATTGGTTGATTAACAACTTTGGCTGCGCGTTCTTTTAATTGGAATCCGTAAAGTTCAGAGTAAAAATGTATTTTCACTTAGTTTCGCTTTTGCTGTCTGGGCTTGTTGCATAATTGGGTTTATTAAAATTTGAATGGCGAACGTTAAATGTCTTTCCCTTGTTTCATTTACCTTATGAAAGTTTAATTTGCAACTTATGAATATTTCATGCTCCCAAAATGCTCTACACAATTTTCATTTTTCGGTCAAGCCAACTTTTGGGCGGTTTGGTAGGGCTTATACATAAGGGCAAGGAAACTTTATTTCGATATATTTAGGTCAGCTGGCATTGTGCCAGGGTCTGAGGTTTTCCACACTTAACTCAGCTAATTGGGGTTGAAAAGTTCCGGATTTACAACGTTAGTTATTGTGATAGAATGCGAATAAATTGGATTAGAACCGAAAATGAAGCGAATTTAAGTGGATGAAAGTTTAGGTTTTCAAAAATGTTTATTGCATTCATTGAATTTCAGCGCTGTCAAATAGCCAAGTAATTGCATGTTACACAATAAATATGCTGAACGTATATCTCAAATATTTTTAAGTAAATATCTATAAACCACATCTTCTTTAAGACTTAACTCTTTACCGCGCAGACCACAGGTGAGAGCTCCTTTGTAAAGCGCAACTCAAAAGGTAAATTCCCCAGCACAACAAAGGATTTAAAATTCATTATTAAACACCTGAGAGTACCTGGCCGCAGAACTACCCCCATGAAATCATCAATACACAACCGTCTTGGCCCTTAATTAAACAGTTGATACCATGTTGCCACATCCCCCCAGCCTTTCACTTTTAAGGATGCTCGATTGGGCGGCCAACGGAGCAAACAACTTAAGCTGATATGAAAATTATTTCGCTCTTGTGTCGACAATTAAATGCCACGCCCAGTGCATGTTGTGACGCCCCAAAAAGTACATAATTAAAAACAGAAAAGGGGCGAGGCAGGTTGAAGAATCTGTGCATTTAATTGAAAGCCGCTGGAGACGGAGAGTCCGCAATCAGCTTTGCCCTTGGTCCTTCGCCGCGGCATCTTCTCATAAATAAAGCAAGCCAAAGTGAGCCGCCAAAGAGTTTGTCTTAATGCCCCGCCATGGTCGGCATGGGTCTGACCCCTCATCCTGCTCATCTGTCAATCAGGCTTTTCATCAGATGCTGTCGCAGCTTGGTTTTCCGCGAAAGGCCCATGCTCCTGCTGTTGTTTTTGATTACAGGGAGCCGAGGCCATTTAGTAGACAGACGAGCTGTTCCGTCTCTGGGCCACAGAAACTCTGACATATTAATGAAGTTCATGGCGAACAAGTTGCCGCAGCAACAAGCTTTTTAAATCAATTCGCGAAAACAATTAAAAACTTGACTTTCTCTGCCACGCCTCCTTCGTTTCACGACGCCCCCTTGTGGGTAAAATGCTGACATTGCGCATACGACATGTGGCCCAAGAGGAAGAGCAGAAAGAACTTGCACAAAGTTTTCCGGGTTACTCGGCACCATTGTAATGGACACTCGAAGAAATGCGTAACTGTGTTTAATACAAAATATCTAATAATTGAACATAAGCAATTCATGAAAATGTGATGACATACATATATTAAAATGTAACTAAAAAAAAAGAAAAAACACGATTTCCTTGAAATATATTATTCCCAAGCATTCTTTTACAGTGTAGTGACATCCAGGAAACATAACGAAGTTAAGGAAAATGTGAATGGCTGGAAGTAGCGGGTAGGAAACTCGTCTAACAGCAAATACAATTCAACAAAAAAGTTTCGTTGCGCTTTGCATAATTAATGTTTTAATGTCAATCATACGCACTGTACGCCACGAAATATATGCAAACTGATTTTCGCGTTTTTCAATTTACCCAGACCTTGTCTGTTGTCTAAAGTTTTGCTGGTAATTAAATTTGTTAAATTTTCCATTACAATGCTAAATGTCTGAGAATCTCCTGTGCATAAATATTAAGTAACACCAAACTTTAAGTGCAATATTTTTGACGGGGTGAATACAACTGAAAAGGAAAGCTCTAAATGGCAGAATCCTTTAGACACCTGCTGCCATAGAAAGGAAAATTGATTACACATGACACGCCCACACTAATGTGCAAAAAGCAAACTATAGTGAGATGAAAAATCACAACAAATATTCGACAACAAACAAAACTCTGACAATGGCAAATAGTAATGGCATTGCCTTCGGCAACAACTACGGCTCAAGAATAACATCAAACACCATGGGAAAAGGATCTTAGATCCTGCAGAGAACAATGTGACAAACGATGTGTGAAGGAGTCGCTGCTGCTGCTCAGAAATTCTGAAGAGCTAAGACGGGGAAACAAAAAATCTAACCACACAATTGTCACGGGGGTTGATGGCAGGTTAAGGGTGTGAGTTCCAGGGCAGGCATTAAGTATACGCAACGTTGAATTCGGTCATTTTTCATGGCTGGCAAGGACATGGAATGAGCCGAGGACGATGACTACAAATCGTGACAAATTCTTGATGCGGGTTAAGTTACACGTTTTTTGCCTCAACTTTCGGTGATTTTAGCTTTTTTTGCTGCGCCAACTTTTTGGCTTCGGAATACATTTTAAAATATTTTCGACGTCTGGTGGACGTATAGGGATGGCCTAGGCTTAGCTCATGTGCGTTTTTCAATTCGGAATACCATAAAAATCGAGACGAAGACCGAGGCGGCAATAAAATAAAAGAACGGCTCCCGGGTAAAATGAATTTTAAATATTTTACGGAATTTGCAGACTTTCTGCTGTCAACGCTGAAGGCGTATTGCCCTATATACACGATTTGTATTTAAATTTTTAGCCATAAATTACTTCAATGTAGGCGGTTATAGCGAGTCCTTTTTTGCGCGCTTCACTGTAGCTACACCACCTGACCATTACGGAAAAGCATATTCAATGACAGCATTTTTAATGCAATTTATGGTCGTTAAGGCGACAAAATATAATAAAAATGAATAATATGCCAACTGCTGTGCGGGTGATGCAACACGTGACAGGGTCCTGCCACAGGACACATGATTCTGAGTGCGGCGTACAGGACGCACACATTACCACCGCCACCACACCCGCAAAATTTATGGGTGCCGTAAATAAATCGACGCGCCAAATGTGCGAAACAATACATAACTCAAAACGAACGCGAAACGAAACGAGGACAGCTCGAAATTACAGGCCGAAAATATTGAAATATTTATGGAATTTAACTACAACCAAGTAAATGCAAAACTGACGATATATTTAAAAATTATAATTATAATTATAATTATCAATATAAGTAAACAAGACAAATCTTAATTTTGAAATGAATAACTAATAAGTAGGGACCCCTGTCTCTAAGCATCAATTGGTCCTGACAGAAGGAATACATTTCAAATGGTGAAGACAAACAGTTTTAATAATTCAATACCATAAAAACTAGCATGTAGTTTCCAAAAAATATTAAAAGCTGAGTTCAACAATTTTTGAGATCTACCATAAAATTTATAATATTCTGAAATAAATGTAAAAAAGAAATGTAGAAGTATAAATTAGAAAGACTCAAATCAATTTGTATCGTATGCTTACTTCTTATTTTTAGCCAATTATTAAATGCGGTGTATTGATTTAACCCAGTAGCCGCGATACATTATTTCTTTACCGTTGTGGCATAATAAAACTTCCACCGATTAAAGACAAGGCATACCCACATCCCTCTCGATCATTATCCCTCATTCACCTGGGCATGTACAAACATTTATATCAATATACACGAAAAAGCATTATGACCAAAGGGAAGGGCTCATAAAAAATTCAAAACGGCTTAAGTAGCTTCAAAGTAGCGCCAGAAACAACAAAACAACACGCCTGAAAAGTGAAAAGTACACGAAACTGTAGTGGGTAAATGGGGGATTGGGGGTTACCACTGGTGTGGAGCTGCAGCTTGCTCTGCAGTGACCCGGAACAAACCTGACCCAAAAAAAAACCGACCCAGCTCGACACGCATGTTTATGTGCTTTTTACAGCTGCTCTTGGCTTATCTTTGGCCCGAAGTTTCTCCATGTGAGCGTGTTCTTGGCCGAAAATGATTTTAAAAATAACTTTTGCGGTCATTTCACTAAATATTTGGTGGTCGGGGTTTTTTCGGTGAGGCTTCGTGGATAAGGGTTGAAAATATTGGGCAGATAAAGGTGATGCCCGAAAGTAGGGGCTGTTGTTTGGAGGCTGCGGCATACGTTGGTTGGTTTTTGGCTAAATCTTTTTTGTCTGGTTCCATACGACAACCAGCTTATTAATAGCGTTTTCGAAACGAGAATTATTAAGGACCAGACAAATTAAGCAAAAGTGGTCAGCTTAGTATTATTGTTGTTAGGCTAACAACAAATGTTATATTTTGATGAATGGTTTTATTTTGTATAAAAAATACAATCTATTTAACATATGCTCCTTAGTTCGCAAACTTTTTAAATTCTCCATGTGCGCCTTTCCAGGAACCAAAAAAAAAAATTTGTGTCAGGCACTAAGAAATTGGCAAAAAGTTTTTGCGTGTTGGCTGGTTTTCATTTCCAACTGCCAAACAGATAAAAACGCACTTTGCCAGGTAAAAGTCAGGAAAATGGAGATTGGGCAGGTAGAAAAGCTGCGTTGGGAACCAAATAAATACGCATGCAAGGTTTTTGCTTTTCTTACTACTGTGTGTGTGCCTTTTTATTGTTGTTGCGCCTTCATATGGCTACAATATGAATTAAAATGGCAGGCACTCTACGGTCGTCAGGAAAACCGGGCTTGGGGCATGGCCAATGAAGTTTATGTGGCGCGCACTTTACGCGAAATCACACAGCACCCTCCCACTTTCCTTATGTGCCCTGAGCACTTTGCCCTCCAGCAGCTGCCACATGACATAATATATTCACATACACATGCCGCTGAAAAATAGTTGCAAGAAAATAGTATCAAATTATAATATGCAGACTTGCAAATAGAAAGAGTGCTCTCAAAATAACATGAGAAAAGATGTTGAAAAAAGGTAACTAAAAAATGCAAACAAAAATTATTTAAATAAATAGCAAAACAAATAACAACCGAAAGCTTTTCTGAAAAAATCATACATTTATTTGGATTCTCAACTCTATTATTTTGGCTCATGTTGTATTTACCAAACGATATACATAGTATATGTGCAAATGAAAATGTAGAGCAGCGCCCACAAAAAGTGAGACAGAGACGTGAACAACACAGCAGAAAGAGATGGCAGTGTGGCAGGATGCTGAAACAGATTCGACTCTTAATAATTTCCGCACTCGAGTTGATCGAAATCATAAAATTTTATGAGCCTGCCAAGAGCCGAGTAAGTGGAGCCTGTATCTCTCTCTTTTTCTGCCTGACACTCGCCATCTCATTCCACTCTGCAGCTTGTGTGTTGGAAAATGGCTGCCATACTCAGTCAGTCGGGGAAAGTCGAGAAAAAGGCCAACAATGCGACAGATAGACAGTCAGACATGAAAACCGAGGGGCGGGTAACCAATGGAGGCTGTCAGAAAACCTTTTTTAAAGCCGCGGGATAAATGAACGTTAAAGTTGTGCCCAGTTTTTTTTCAACACATGCTTGGAAGGCACAAATATGATAGATGGTTAAACTCTGGAGGGAACAGAAGAAAAAATAAAATATTTCTCTGTCTGAGGAAGATCTATCGATTTTTTCGAAATCTCCCCCTTTAGAAAACAATATAGTCAGCACTTCTTCGCAATAACTGAATAATTGTTCGAATGTACAGCACAATTCAGTGGAAAAATAAAACAATATTAAAATACTAAGTTATATTTAAACACGAATTTATATATTATTATAGGCGGATTTATAAGTCACATGTTTTCCATCAATCCTGCAGTATTTCCACCTTAAGCTCGGCCAGCTTTTCTAAGATTTAATATTTGCTAACCATAAAACTCAAAAGGAAACATCCGATTTCGCTGGAGTCCTCGAAAATTCTGACATTCCTGGCTGGCTGGCTTTCATTTTTCATCAGAACGGAATTATGAAGCTTCCACCTTTTTCCTTCCGCCAGCTACAATTTGCCATTACGTCGATTTATGCGCTGCTGGGACTGGATGATATTTTCCCGTACCACACCCGCTAAATAATGCACTTGGGAAATTAATTTCCCAACTCCGGCTCAGCATTGGGAACGCAGAACGCCTTCGGCTGCATTAAGTCATCATTTTCGTGGGAGGAAAGTGCGGGTCGAATTGATTGAAGTTTTTCCAGACAGAATAAATTAATTCGATTGTGCAGTACAAGCTGCTCAATTAGCAGAGGAGCCTTTGATGACCCGAGGATCCTGTGTCCCTCTCGCCTGCAAGCTTTCTTCACTAATTGTGTTGTTTGTGCATTGCTCTCGATAGCTTCTTCAGCAAGGCCGAAAGGCTACAAGTTTCTGCCATTTCCCTGCATGTTTTCCACGTCTCCCAAGGCTGTCTGTTTGGTGGGTTAATGCCGGGTGGGTGGTAAGCCGGGAAAGAGACCATGTTAACCATCCAAAAGAAAGCAGGAAGGCAGGCAGCCAGGGAGCCACCAACAAATAAATGCCAACAAAGGCAACGACAGTAGGGAAAACATAAAAGCAACGAAGTGTTATGATGTGGAACCTATTACTACCTTACTAAAAATATTTTAATATCCCTAAATTTTAGTTACAGAAACTTATCACTAAAATATGTTTGAAATAAAGTGCAGAATATTTTTAGTATGTATTGATGTTGATGTATTATAGCTTGTAAAGCCACCTGAATACCCACATACTCTATATATATTAGATTCACAGGGTATTGGTGGCATCAAAAAACAAAAGCTAAGGCTGAAGCTGTTATGCTTATTATGCCAGGCATGTGAGTTAATTCTTCGAACAGTTGAGGTTGTAGTTAATGTTATTTTTGTTGTTCTTGTTTCGCGTTCGCAGTATAATGCTAGGAATATGCCATCATTCCCCCCTACTTCGGCCCACAGTTTTCTGTACTTCCCTTGATCATTATTTTTATTTCAGTCGCGTGCATGTAACACAAAATTGTATGATAAAGATGTTATTTGATACCGCAAGCACACAGCATCGGATAGATAAGGTGCCTGCACGAAAACACAGGAAAAACTAAAGGAAAAACGGAGGAAAGTGGAAAAAAGCGTTACCACGTTGATGGCCAATAATCGAGGGTGCAGAAGGGGAAACTGTGAGCCGAGTTAAAGTCAAAATAGGTAAAAGCAGTAAATTGGGAACTAAGACTAGTTAGTTAGTTAACTATTTGTGACTTCCACAATAATAATTTATCCATTCGACAATGAAAACATCTTTGTGAAAGTTTATCAAGCTGAAATAGAAATGTGGAAAGTAAAATAAATGGGATTCCACTAAAGGTGTACATGCCTAAAAAAGCATACATACCTTCTGAAAACTGGTGTCATGACTTAAAGTTTCAAACAAAGATTTTTTCTGGTTCCACCTTTAAAAGAACCCCGTAATAATAAATTCCCCTCAAAATCACCAATGGCATGCAGCACTCCACTTAGTTATGCCCAAAACCTAATTACAGCTACGGTCATAAGACATTACTTCTCATCCACGGAGATTTCCGTTAAAGGAGCTAGAACCCTTGAAGCATAGTCTTCATGCTAACGACTGCATCATTAACCGAATTTGGATCCCCCAATCGACCCATCCCACGTCAGCCTCATTATCCCCAAAACCAAGTAGAATTATCGACACTGAACTCCTTTTCGGATACAGAGCCAAAAATTCAACTTAACTGATACATTTAATTTTATTTATAACGCACGCATGGCCAGAGAAGAACAAGTCCTGAGTGTTGTATAATCATAAATATTAATGCACTCACCAATGTTGTGGGATAAGGATAAGAATGTCTCGAACCATGTTCGGGATACCTGAAAGCAAACTTATTGGCTTATTAAAGCCTAATGCTACACGGAACTGTGTGTGTTTGTGATAATGGAGCCAAACAACACCTCTGCCAGGATATCCACCACTTAGGCCAGCTACACAGGTAGAAAACTGTGTGAATAAGTCAATGAATTGCTATCTCGTAAATTCGATTCCTTTTTTAGCCACATTTAATTAGGAAATTTTTAAAATAACATCATTTAACATAATAACTTTAGGATACTAAGTGCGATATACAAATTGCAAAATTTGAGTTTAAAATATTTTTTTATAAAAAAATGTTTTTCCACGTGGATCTCCACACATCTCTAGTTGCTTCACCATTGAAGTCGTGTTCAACACTGAATATTAATGCCTTAATTTTCTGCAGCCCACTGCTATTCAATATCTACGTGGATTCGAAAAAAAGTGGGAAGAGAGAAACTTTGGGCCAACAAAGTTCAGCTCATGAAATGGTCAAAACTGTTTAAGCCACGGCCAATATTGAGCATTAAGTAGGCTTTGACGAGCCATACCCATGAATAAGAAAGAAGCTGCCTATGTTGCTGTCCGTCTTGCTTTTATGAGGTTCAAAAAAACAAGCGAATAAAGTTTCGGGCTGATACATATGGCTCCGCCCATCGGAAAAACTTTTTAACTCAATTCTGCCCTGCCACATTTCTGTTCATCTGGTTTTTTGGCATTTTTTAAATATTTATGTTATTACGCTGTGCTTAAATTTATGAATTTGCCAAAGTATTTAGTCAATAGCTCAGCCCGCCAAAGGCCCGAGGGAAAACAACAAAAACTTCTTGATGCTGCATACTTTATGCTCCCGCCCATCGAACTAAGTGGGCAATATTTATGAAAGTAAGGTCTTGAATTTATGTCCAAAGTTTCGGCTGCTAAATGTGCGGACAGTTGAACAAAAGGCTGAATCGCATTATGAAATCTTAATAGATGGCCAAAAGAGGAAATAACTTTCAGTGGGATAGCATAGGTGCAGTTATATTTCTATAGCTCTATGCAGTACAGCTAAGTTCGCTTGACTTCATTAATTAATAAGAATACATTTTCACTGAATGTTTATCTTAATTAAATACTGTTAATGAAATTCGATGCATATCGAAAGCAATTATGTTGAAGGGAAAGCCATTAACCTCCCCCATTAGCAAATAATATTAATCAGGGTACACAGAAAAGCCAATAATTTAATTTATTCACGAATTGTCAAGAGCTTCCAAAATGGCAAGTAAAGCAAACAAATAAGTGTACTTCAAATCAGGCAAGAAATTCCGGTTTAAAGTAAAGTTACATCAATTTAATGAACATTTCAGTGCTGACACTAACAAACAGATGCGATTGGGATTCGGGGCGACTGTTGCTTTCCCCCCAGCGAATTTTCTCCACCAGCATTCGAAGTTGAAATAATTTAGGGGCGTAAATCCAGAGTGCAGCTCTGCATCTCAGCATTGTTTTCAAGGCCCCAAACGACCCGGCCCCGAAACTCGAGCAGCGGCAATTTCCGCTCCAAATGCTCGACTCGGCAGGGGAAATTATTAAAAGCGAAACCGGGCGCGCTATTATTTTTTGACACTGATAAATTTACGGAGCAGGACGGGCAATGTGGACCAGCAAGGACCTTGTAGCACTAACCTCCTCTAGAAAAGACGAGGACTTCATGGCTAACAGGAAAGTAATATAAATCGGTCCCCGGGGATAAATAACTCTATATTAGTTATGACAGTGTGTGTTTGGCAACTGCCCTCGGTTTAGTTTTTTATTTTTCGCTGCCAGTGTGTTTGTCTGTGGCCATTATAATTGTTAGCCAGCATTTCTTTATGACCAACATAATTATGCAAATTAATATCATGCAAATATGCAATTCCATAGCCAAAAGCCACTGTGACCAAAGCACAACAAAAATTATTTAAAATAAATTGCACACCGAGTTGGTCAGCTCTTTGAGGCGAGTGGCTGTTGTTTTATGTTTGGAAGCAATAGTAAATAATATTAATTAAATAAATGAAAGCTAAAGTCAGAATATGTGTGATTCGAAACTTGGAAAATTTAATTCGATTAAAATGAATATCAAAAAATAAATAATTCGATCAAGACCATTTCAATTTAAGCAACTGCATAATTAAATAAGCTAACATAACTAGAATAAAATACAAGTTAAAGATCGAGTCAAAATCAAGTTAAAATCAGTTCAATTATTCGGTTTTAGCTTTCAATCAATAATACTAAAACACATTTTCGATTATTTCCTTTCAGAACTGGCTTGCACTCCGTTAAGCGATCCGTACACCTTAAATTGGTGAATCAATTTACTTAAAGGACACTGGGCGTTTTCAAGGTTCGTAAATAAGAGAAAATGCATTGAAAAAATGAATTTAAGCTTTAAATAAAATTATTAGATCCACAAAGACCTCAAAACCCCACCAAGAAAAAGAGGACAATGACTAAACTTTTGGGGCTGACTCTCTGAAATAAAAGGCGAGCAATGCATGGCGGATCTCAGCGTTTTTAGCTGCTAAAATTCAAAACTCTGGCCAAGACTGCTCTGCCACGCCCACTTATATTTAAAGCAAAGGGGGCGTTTATCCATTCTGAATTCTTCGAGAAAATGTCGCGCATTGTTTGACTTGAGCTATGCTGTAAGTTATTTCTATATTTTAAGTCACGCTCGCCATTGTAGAGTGCTTTTTATTTTGCATCCACAAAAGTCACACATATACGCACAATTTCCAAGCGCGAATTTTTTCCCCAAATTTTCGGGAATAGCAGGAAACCCTTTCTTTGCGACATGCTTAAGCTCAAGCTTTATGAGGCCACTAAAATGGGGAAGTGAAAGCACAGGAAGAGGTACATAAATATATAAGCGAAGTGTGTGTTAGTGCTTTGAGCACACTGAAAAAAATATACCTTTAATATAATATTATTACAGCTCTCAGAATTACCAAGAAGTTTCAACCACATATTTTCTCTCTGTGCATCCGAGGATGTTTGTATACGCGCGATTGCTGGTGTTAAGTCAGCTAAAAGCCTTTGGTCCAACCACTTGAATTTTCGGGTGCAGCGCAACTTTTTAGAAACGGATGCAAGCTGAATTACAAGAGATAGAAGCGAGGGGGGGCTTGGCGCTCGGAGGAGGGGTTCCACAAAGCCAGATGACTATTTGTGGGGTGGCAAGGATTCCAGGCGATTTCTGGGGGGTCAGTGAGCCCGAAAAAGTTTTATGCGAGCGCCAAAAGTGCAGTCAACGCACTTAGGGGCAAAGTCTAAAAATATGAGTTGCGAATGGGATTGCTAAATGTGCGAAAAGTGGACGAGAGGGGAGCTAGCGCCAGCATTCGAAGCTGAAACTGCCAAAGTTTTCGTTTAAATAAATGTGGCAGCTTAGCCGCAGGCAGCTGGCTGTGGAAATAAATTCCGTAATGAGGCGAACTGAGTGAGAATTGGTTGAAATTGATTAGAGGCTTGAAAATTACAGCGAATATCGACTTATGTTAGTGATAGATAAAAGTACGGCAGTTGAAGTGTGTTTAATGTTTTAAATATATTTATTAGCACTATTGCACCTCAATTCTTGGTATATTTACTTGACAACCGCTTTAAATGCTCATTTAATTAAGCAAACAATTTTATATTTAATGATATATTAATAGCTTAATAGGCATACTAAAATCAAATGCACACAGAACCTGATGTTCAAATATTAAATTCCGTTTCAGTACAAACTTTTACAACTGGTTCTATTGTTACAACGTTCACGCCTTTTTCTGGCTAATTGTTGCTTTATTTGGTTAGCTTTACAGCCTTTAGAGCGGCACTTTTATTAATTCAACACATATTTTCTAGTGTATCCGTCTCTTTCTGGGTACATTTTAGCTGCTTTCTCTGGTAAAATGATTTATTGCGTAAATTTCATTAATTTGCTGCGCTGTCATAAAAACGACAGCAACGCAAAAGCGAAAAAGAAGTGGAATAAAACAAATTTGATTTGCTCCTGTGTATGCATAAGCTTATGAGCGTGCATGTGTGTGTGCCAGTTGTACGTGTGCGTGTTAAACAAATTTTTATAGCCCACCTATGGGCGCTGCATACACTCCAAATGGTATTTATGGCCCACCGCCAGAGAACTCATTATACGATCCCTCCTCCGGCCCCGAATTGGAATTTTAAAATACTTGTACATTTTATGCCTCTCGTTGCGCTTTTTATATTTTTATTTGCAATGTCAAGAACACATGTTCGGGCTTTTTGGCTAAGACTACGTGTCAAAAATTAAAAATGACACCCACTCGTTTCAATTCCAGTTTATCAAGTTATATGCTGCTCGATTCTGGGCTTTTGTCTCTGTTTCCGACTTCTCATGCATATAAATCCGTCCGTAATAGATCGTGTCTAATTTATGAGTTACGCGAGCATTACAACAACTTATTACATCACACACATGTACACATGTGTGATTACGTGGGCGCAGTGGGAATTTCCGGTAAAATACACTTTCCGAGGGATAAGTTAAAAAATCATTGAACCTATTGGACCTCCCAAAATGTAGTAAAGTTTAATCCAACGCGTAGTCAAACATAATAACTTAACCTTTGGCATAAACAATACTGTAAATAAATAAAATAGGTAAGTCTTTTACGTACATTAAAGGGAATTCAGAGCATACAGGATTCGGTAGTACGAGATTAACTTTCCCTGTCGCTGGTTTTTTCAACATTCTTCTAATTTACGCTTTGCGTGCTCTTGGCCAGAAACTCTTATCCCGGCTTGAACATTTTCCATTAAGTCTGCAGCTGCCTTGCTCATAATTCATGCCACCCACACACTTACGCACACTCACACTCCGGCACCCATACGAACACAGAGAGAGACAGTCACAGATTGGGGCATGTTAATTTGTAGGCCAGTGCAGGCGGAAGTCCTTTTTGAGGTCTTTAAACGCAAATGAATGGCAGGACGACGCTTTTACTGCTGCCATGAACCCATGTATCACTTGTGTTGCTATCTCCCTCCATTTCCTCCGTCTACAACACACTTTCAGTGCGTTCTGCTCCAAATTAGATTTTCATTTGAGTTTGGCGTTGTCCCTTCGTGGTTCTCCCGCACTCATCCCTATGTTAGTTATCAGGAAAAGGACCTCGCACTTTACGACCACTACGAAAAACGCAACTACATATATTTACCATCAAACAAAAACACCCCTTAACGAGCCAAAAAACTAGAGACGAAGGCACCTTCAACATACAAAAGTTCTGATGTCAACTATTGTGACGAAACGTAGTTGAGGACTCAATAAATTAGATAAAATTTTAGAGAATACAATTTTGTTTTTTATTTTAACAGCATTATTAAAAATTGGTATAAGTCAAAGTACTGCTACTATTTGGTAGCTATTTTAAAACTATCACATTGATAACTGACATCAAGAAGAAAAATTCCCAACAATCCAAAACACTTAACCGAACTGGAGTTTCACAACAATGTGAAACAATTAACTCATTACAGGCGCTCATTAGGTGCCACAAGTTGATTAAAGCCTTCAAAACTTTGGCCAAAAAGAATGTTTGGGATGGGGCTGCCTGTTTGCAAACAAAAGTCCCAAACAATTTGCTCCCCACCGAGACTTGTGACAAGTGAAGTGACTCTCGAAATATGCCCAAGATAAAAATGTTTGCTGGTGCTGTGTGTTTGGTTGTAGCTTGTTTGGCTGTTTGGTTGTTGCTGTTAGCTGTCGACGAAACTTGGCGATGGCAAACTTCTTAAAAATACTTAAGAAGCGATAAATATTGCAAATATACACACACATACGCACATTGCGGGTGCTACGTGTGACTCTTGAAAGTTGCCTCAAGTTGCCTATTTGTTTCTTTTCATATTTATGCCCCTTCGGCTCGCTCAATTTATATAAATACATATATGCATGTATATATATATATACAAAGACCAAAATCGGCGGAACTTCTTCATGGAAGCCACTTGTTGTTGCCGCTTAGCCTGTTCTCATTATTGTTTAACGTTATTATTACGTTGCATACTTTTGTGGGGGAGGGGCATGGCTGTCATGCCATTCCCTTGTTTGTTGGCCCTCGAATAAATTCCGTTTGCCCTTCCCGCCTGTTCACTTGATTATTATATTTGTTTTGGCTTTTGTTTTCGTTTCGCCGGCTTTTGCTTATTAAAAAGTTGCCATCGATTATGCGAAAAGTTTGACATCAAAATATTACAAAGTCGAGGGATAATATTGTTGCCTAGCATAGGCGTTCCATTTCGGTCTTAAATTACTAAAGTGCCGCAAAGAAAAAACTTCAATCAACTGGGGGATCAGAAAGTAAATAACTTTTTACAACACGCGCCCGAAAAATCAATAGACCGAAGCCCAGTTAATTGGCAAAGTATGTTAATTTAGTGACAGGTGAAATAATAAAAAAATATGAATCTACGATTAAGAGATAATTTATATGATAGAATTTAAGTTCAATTACGTACTAGAATAAAAATATCAGACAACAAGTATATTCATTTTCTAACCTTAGGCTACAATAAAATTAAGGTCGATTCCCCATAAAACTTGATTGATGCCCAAGAATTGCACTTAAGCATTGGCAGCTTACTTTGCTTGGGAAAAGTCCTTGGTAAATAAGTAAATATCTGCCCCCATAAATTATTTGTACATATTTACAAGCACACACTCCTTCTGATACTCTGGCAAACAATGAAATCAATTTAGAATAGACTTTTCAGCACACACATATCGCCTAAGCCTAAGCTTAATCTCATCTCTCACTCTCATTTGCCATCTCTTTGCAGTTATTATAGACAAACAACCGGCAGCGACTAAGCCAAGTCTATTAACAGGGCAAACAAAGCCAGGCCGCCAAAGAGAAACTGATTGTAAAGAAGCGAAAAGAATGTAAGCAGTCAAAAAAGGAAGAAAGTCGAAAAAGCTGGCAATGAGAGGGCCAAGAACGCAAGGGGCGCGGGCCAGAATTGAAACAGTTAGCTGGCAAATCGGATTGCGAATCTGCTGTATTGACACAAGGAAACCGTTAGCCGGCTTAGCCAGCAAGAGGGCAAATTTAAAATTAAGAATATAGCAAGCAAGACCGTTTCAAATCAAAGTGATATGCTAATGCCCCAGTCGCGAAGGACTTGAAGTCGTGTGGCATGAATATTTCATGAGCGCAGGAGTGATGACAATAAGCCGGCTCCGGGAATAAAAAAGAAGCGCAGAGTGAAATCAGGACGATGACGGAGCTAAGACGAACTAATGGCCTGCACAAGCAGCACTCCCTGAGAGATCGACAGGTGCATCCGATGCTGCACGCCCTGGCGGATCACGGCTGCAACCTCAGCAGCGGTGGCAACAGTGCGGCCAGCACCACCAGCAGTAGTACGGCCACGGCCACCACAGCACTTGGTGGTGCCGGCGGTTTGGGCGGTCTGGGTGGCCTGAACGGTGGTGTCGGCATAACAAGTCAGCGGAGCGTTGAGTTCGATGAGCACGACATCTTCTACGTCTCACCATCCAAGCGAAAAGGAGCCACTTCAGGTGAGTAGCACCCTTCTGAGGGGTAAATAAACGCCAGGCCCATCAGTCAATCATATAAAAGTTTTCCCAGCTTGCTCATTAAGCAAATAAGTGTCAGAACTTAACAACTCTAATTAAGATATTACTACCAGCGCATTCAGTACTTATACTTGCATGTACAATACGCTATAAATAATAATAAATTATTTTTATGCGGCACTTCAGACAAAATTTAAATAGCTTAATAACATATTATACAAGATTCTGTTAGAAAAGAAATTTAATTGTATATTTCTTCTGTAACTCGTAGAGTAAACAATTAGCGCCTCTGCTGCTAAGAGTAGTTGAGCGCACATTACTAGAATGTGGTAGACGGACAGGACTAGAACTTTAAATGGAAGCTAAACAACTTTTTTTTCTATCTTCCAGTAGGTTCCTCTGGCAATGTGGTAACCTTCTCGAATTTTGTAAGTGAACAACGCCTGACGCCCTCGTCGTCGAACCGCGGATCCCTGAAGCGGAGCAAGGGCCGCTCCAATCAGTCCCTGTGCAGCTGCGATGCCGGCGACGAGGCCCAACTGGATTTGCAACCGAATGCGGCAAGGCCGCTGTACGAGTACAGTCTGGAACGAAAGCGTAAGACACACACCTACTCCTGCGAGCAGAATGCGCAGATACTTATGAGACTGGAGCGCGAGCGTAATCGTAAATTATCGCTGACTGGGATGGAAACGGGATTGGGAATCGGACTGGGAGTGGGATTGGGAATGGGATCTGGAGGAGGAACAGGAGGAGCCGGAGACCCCCAGGTGAGTGAAACCCCGCTACACTTTGTGTAATTGTAATTGTAGTCATGAGCAGCCAACGGCACGTGCCTCCACCAGAAATACAGACAGAGTTTTGCAACAGGCAAATGCGCTAACCAAACAGAGCGTGGCACGTAGGAGGTGGATGTTGTAGTCTGACGACCGAGTGACTGACACCTGCCACACCCACTGACTCTTGGGGCTCGGGCTCAGGCCACCAAGCTGTCTTCGAATCGCGAGGGGAATGGAGGAGACTTCAAGTTCGCCAAGTATTAGGGCACACATGAATTTTGATTGTTATGGCAAATGCTGTGAGCCAGCACTTCGGGTCGATAAATTTCAGAGATAATCCAATACAATACCTTGATATGTTTTTTTAGAATTAAATATACTCCCATTTGACCATTTAAGTGCTTTTTCGGCAGCTTTGTGACTTTAGAATGTAAATTCCTTCAAAGTCAAGCCCAAAACTATCGTAACCGAGTAGGTCAAGTCCCCAACTGTCGGCCAGTTCGAACAGCCCGCCCGATTTCTACACAGTATACGTTCACATTCCAAGAGAGCAGATCTCAAACAATCGATATTCCTACCGACTCCCACATCAAAAAGCCGATAAGATCATCATGTCCGGCAAACGACTTGGTAGTATGGTGTCCTCCGCCAGTGTAATGCATTCGAGTGCATCGATCTCAAGCAGGGCTAAAAAATCGAAAAAGCCCAAACTGCCGACCTTTGACCTGTCGCTAAGCCAGAAGGTGGACATTAAGAAAGCCTTCGATTTGTTCGACACCCAGTGCACGGGCTTTATCGAAACCAAGGAGCTTCGCGTGGCCATTCGTGCCCTGGGATTCGAGCCGAAGAAAGAGGATATAAAGCGTATGATGGACGAAATCGATAAGGACAAGACGGGAAGGATTGCCTTTAACGATTTTCTATATCTGATGCGCCTGAAGATGGCGGAAAAGGACTCTAATCAGGATATGATGAAGGCCTTTTCCTTCTTCGATGACGATCGCACCGGCGGCATATCCTTCCTCAACTTGAAACGCGTGGCCAAGGAGCTGGGCGAACAGCTCACCGACGAGGAACTGCAGGAGATGATCGACGAAGCCAACGTTTCCGGTGATGGTGAGGTTAGCAAGGAGGAGTTTCTCAACCTTATCAAGAAAACCAATCTCATCTAGTTGCATTACGTTTAAATTTATTCCGCAATTCATTTGTGTAAACGGGAAACGACGTTGTATATAACCCATATAGATTTACTCATTTTTCAGACAGACACATCAATCTGACTCGAAACCCATTACAGTGAAGAAGTTTGGATATGCTTCGGTTCAATAAAGCTTCGCATTGAATTATTTTTGATATTTTTGATATTCAATCTTCTTGAACCCATATTTTTGGGAATCTAAATGGGTTCTATGTTTTTAGTTAAATATTGCATAACAATAAAAACCAGAGTATAGTAATGAGCACAAATTACGGATAGTTAATTTTCGGTTTATCATTACGAATTCTTTTAAAGTTATGTATTTCGTACTCTATGAAATTTTTGAAATAAAACAATTTCAGATCGCTGGGAATCTCATAGTCCTTGTTTTTGATACTTGGGCGAGTTTGCTGTCACAGGCCTCTGTCATGCATAACAAATCTCTTTGACACATTTGATGTATGCTTTTCCATGGGCCTGCTCCACTTTCGGTTTTCAGTTTTCAGTTGAGTTCGTTGCAGCAAATTGTGGCTGCAATTTGGTGGCATGCGTGGGCGCTTTTCCAACTGCCGGAAGAGCTTTTCCATTTCCCATCTTTGCCTGTCCCCGTTTCTGTGCCTTATTCACTCTTAACTCTGTGTCTTCGGTTCGTTGTTCAAACGGCAAACATAATTTAGTAGCATCGTTTTTAGGGTTTTATTTACGCTATGCGTTACATTTAACTCCATTTAGTTGCTGGTCGCATTCAGACTTTAAATTTATCAAACTCTAGTTAAAGCATATTGATGAATGGATTTATAAATGTTATTGTTATCACATTAATTGGGATTTCTTTAAAGCAGCTCCAAAGTTTGGGGAATATCTGATGATATAGCTCTGACATGGTTTGACTCTACATGGCCTGCCAACACGACGTATACGCAATATAATTACCGAACGCTAATAAGAACTAAGTCCAAATTTATAAAATTAAATTATATGTCTAATAAAATCTGTGAATAAGCCACACACGACGTCTGTACTCCTCACACGAAGTTTTAATGGCCAAACTTGCCACGTTTACAGCCCTAATAATTGGCCAGTTTTTCTTTTTTGGCCAGCGGGCTTTAAAAGCCAAAACAAATGCCGAAATGGCCCTTGATAAAGTCGTAAAGTTAAAAGCTCTGATGGATAATTACAAATTGGCAGGGAGAATGCTCGGACTTTAGGAAAAACTAAAACAAACTTGAGTATTTATAAAACTTTTTTGCTTATTGCTTTTGCCAAATCGATTAAAGGCGATTGCACTTTCGGCGGGAACGGAGTTCCCAGCACGGGGATAGCGAAAGTTCCAGTAAAATATAACCAACACTCAATTTTACGAACATTTAACTAAATACCCGAACAGAGGGAAAAAGTGAGACAGAGAGATGTTCGTAAAAAACTTTTTCGCAAACTACAAAACTGCCATAACTCAACATTACGCCCGACACAGAACCCCCATAGCCATTGCCATCGCCATTTTTCCATGGCTAAATTGTTGTAACTGAAGCAAGAAAGTTGAGAGGAGAAAGCGCACAGTCGCACATACATGCACATCGCTACATAAATTATAGTAAAAAATAGCACAAAATTGCAGCAAAGTAGACGAAAAATTATTATAAAATGTGCATTATGAAATTTAAAACGAGACAAAGACGCAAAGCATAATTCAAGAGAGCACTAAGATGGGAAGCGTAAAAGGGGGGATCCCGGAAAAATGTCCACGCAAAAATGTGGCTCAACGAAAGCTGGGAGAAAAGTCGCGGGCAAAAACTAAGGCGATATATCAAGCAATTTAATGCTCAAAACAGCAACGAGTGCGGTTCACCACAAGTCTTGAAACTCATTCCCTTTGCCCCCATATACAACTTATATCCCAACCCTTTCCCAACGCCATAAACTCGTCTTCAAATTTGCGGCATAAGCACCCGACAACCGTTTACTGTTGCATACATATTTACGAATTTATTCGCTTAATAACTATGTACGCTCGTTGGTAAGGGCTAAGAGAAAGTAGACTGCTCGCGTATTAATTAGACAGTGATTTGCCATCGCAGCAGCTGCAAATAACTACTAAAAGCCTCATAGGGAAAAGTAAGAGGGCTCAGAAAAAATATGTAAGTAAAGAAAAGAAAAAGATAATTGGATACATGTAAGCTATGCCAATTAGAAGAGTAACGCATTTTATTTTCCAACAGGCTTAGTAGAATAAAACTGCAATTCTTTTAAGTAAAGTAAAATATCACTGAGCAACAACTACTATATTCTTTGACTAACAAAAACTTAGAAGGGAAAACACATTTTTCATCTTGTTCAATTTATCTGACCAAAAAAATGAACCTTGGAATAAATCCAAAGAAGAATTAGAAGATTCGAAATAAGTGGGCCGTTTACAAATTGGCCCGTCTTAAAATATGCAACACACGCCACCGCTAAACATTTGCATAAATTATTTAAGCTGTCGTCGGACGGAGGGCAACAAAAAGAATAAATAAATTACCAAATGAAAATATGAAAATTTCAATTTCCACTTAAGCAGCGGACAGGATGCGACAGGACAGGACACCGCCATTGAAAGGGACAAGACAAAGTAAATACAAAATAATCAACCAAAAAACACAGACAACAATAACGAGCCGAGGGCCGAGGTGTAAGAATTTGGCCAGGAGTGGTGGGCGTAAAGCAATCAAAATTCAAAGGAAATTTTTATTAATGGCAATGCGTCTCGTTTCGCCCAGACGCATAAAAATAATTCGACCCAAAAATCCCCCTAAAAAAAGAGGGGCGAAGCAAATCAATGCAAATGTATTTCCCGTAACTGAAATTCAATTTCAAGTCCCCAAGCATCTCCTGCCGATGATTATGACGATGATGATGATGATTTGGCTGATGCTGACCGTGGCAAATTCAATCAGGGCACTTGGCATGGCCCCGACTCTTGGAAACTTCTTGGAGTTTTCGGGGATAAACCTTTTTCTTGGCCATTTTCGCACGCCTTTTATGGCTCCCTAAGTGAGTGTGTGTGTGTGGAAGTCTTTCAGTCTGAACCGGTGTCTATGGCATAATTAAATTTTATGTAGCCAGGGGGTCTAAGGATCGTCTTCACTCCGCCGCACTTTGCCCCATCATTGTAAATCTCGGCTTCCTTCTGCCGAATTCTCGCCAAGTAACGGCAAAAGGAGTGCGTTGCACATTTTCTAGGGCTCGTTACGAGTAGAGCGAAAGTTTTTACGGTATTGAAAGGCAGTTTTTATATCCTTGATATGGAGAATTTTAATGCTTATGGGTAGCATGCAGGATAAAAGCTTTGTCATCTCTATAATATGGTATTATATATCATTTTACTTCTGACGACTAAACAAATGGAAGATTAAGAAACTGAAACTGGAAAAGTTAACTTAAATTAAGCTGTACAAATAGGTCATGCGTATGCAAGGGCATAAACTAGGCTACATATGGGTTTATTCCGAATTCAATCCTTTTCAAAGGCACGTTGTGGGGTTACATCCGTCGGAAGCTGCTCATGTCCATTTTGATTTAATGCGATTTCCCTTTTGTCAACAGCTTGATACTCACATCCTTCTTTCTCTTCCCAGAGCGACACGCCCAGCTTGTCGGATGTGGATGTGATACCGCCTGTGCCACCACCCCCATCGATGAAGCGCAATGGCAGCATGCGCAGCCTGCGATTGTTGCAACACCTGCAGCAGCAGCAGCAGCAGCAGCAGCAAAGCAGCCACAATAACAACTTGGCGCAGCTGTGCAGCAGCGATCTGTTGCAGGAGTGCACTAAGTCTGCATTGGATGAGTGCACTGCCACATTGCTCAAGTGCACCACGACCAGCAATCACAGCAGCAGCAACAGCAATGCGAGCAACAATTGCAACATCGCTGCCAGCATTAGTCATAATAATAACAATCAGGTGAAGCCGGACCTGTGCCAGCCGCCCGGCCACGCCCACAACCATAGGCACAAGCTGCACGGCAATGCCACGCCTACGCGCACGCCCACACCAACCACCACCAACCCGCCACCGCCCCCGCCCCCTTTCGCCGCCCACGAGGAGGACGAGATATTCTCGCCGCACTCGAAGAAATCGGACCCCAGCTTGTGCTTCCTGCCGGGCGGTAATACATCCTCGAAATACAATACCATTGGGCCGAGCAGCGATTATGCACGGCATTTGGCGCACTACAGTCGCTACCTGCAGAAGCAGCACCACCAGCAACAAATGGCGCACTTTCAGCAGCAGCGCTGTCGCTGCTTCTCCCAGTCTTTGCTGAGTTTCCCGCAGCAACAACAGCAACAGCAGCAACAACAGCAACATCAGCAGATGCAACATGCGGAGCAACAACAGCAGCACAAGGCAGCCCAGCAGCCGGCCATCTTTCACACCAGCAGCATGGATTGGTCGCTGCCAATTAATAGTCGCAGCTTTGGCAATTTAGTGAACATCGATGGTTCGGGCGGTACTGGTGGTTGCCGTGTGCCGTACCAGAAAATGCAATCGGGAAACGCAGGGTCAGGTGGTGCAATGGCAAACGGCTGCTTGGGACTGGCCGCCTCGTCCACATTTACGCTCACATCCTTCGACAGTGATATCGGACACGGCCTGAAAGAACGCGAGTCGCAGACATCGCTCCATCATCCGCACACGCTTCCGCATCCGCATCCGCACACCCACTCGCATTCGCATCCGCATCATTATCACGCCCATGTGGGTGGTGCAGCGGTGAGTGGTGGGGTCGGCGGATCGGGTTCGGTGACGCCGCAGAAACACCACCAGCTCCACTCGAGCGTGACGAGCATCATGCCATGGAAGCACCGCCAGTGTCCCAGCAGGGGATCCTCCAGCTCCGGCACGAATTCGTTCCGTAAGTACGGGCGATTTTGATAGTGTTTTCATGGGAACTGTTTTCCAAAGGGATTATTGTCTGGCGCCGTGCACCGCAAGGGTTCGTCCGCTATTTTAGCGGAAGCTCTACAAAATACATAGCAAGGCTGAAAGTTCGACCAATATTCAATTTCAAAGCTTAATTTGAAATGGGATGTATGGCAATGTGAGAATTATAAATTGAAAGGAACTGTGAGCTCGCATTTGAAAAGTGATGGTTGTAGATTGTCTGGTACAAATAAAAGTTCTTTCCGCTTTCGAACAAATTAACCACATTGTCTTGCAGGCGATCATTTTGAAATACCCATTTGAGACGAAGCCATCAAACGTCTGCATCTGCATTGGTATTTGCCTGGTTATTCCGCCAGACGCTGTACATGACATTGCACTTAATAATCCACTACCCGTTCTCTGCTGAGCCACGCCCCCTGGGGGCCATTGCCATTTAGTCGTTAGCCGTTTGATTGCGCTTCGTGTAACATGGCTGCTAAATGTTAAACGTTGCCAATGCCCGCGTGACTTTGGTCTCATCATCATCAGGAGCAGAAGCATCGGCATCGGCAGCGGCAGCGGCAGCGGCAACGTTGTCATCCTCGTCGCCACCGCCCTGCCCATCATCATCATCCATCTCCAGCTCGTTCCCATCCTCGTCATGTCTCCTGGCAACTGCAATTCGTTAGCAGTCAAAAACTGCGTAACTGCGGACGATGTCCTGTCCCCTCAAATTTATGCAAATCGCTGTTGCGGCCGCTGGCAGCTGGACTCGTTACACCGGCAGAAAATAGGAGTCCGAAGTGAATGTTGTTTTAATGACCCCTATAGCCATTTTATATAAATTGGGGCATTCCATTTCTGTCCTTCCTTTCCATTCACTTCAATGATATCTTTACACATTCAATGACCTAGCTAGCTTTAGTTTGTTAGGTGCCTTCTCTTGAGTTACCCACAAGAGCTACAATATTTCGTGCAGTGCACGCACTCCTAGCTCATGTAGAAGCGAAACCCATCCCCCGATTCTCGTTAGGTTGCACATTGCCTTTCATTTGCCACTTGCTTATCGGTAATTCACTTTGGAGTCGCCCAAGCGCCGGCCACTGTAATCAAATGGATACATTGCAGCCGTCGCTCTTGCTGTTCAGTGAGTCAAAACCGAAACTCGAACCCGAATCCAATGAGCAGGAGCTGGTTTTTCGCCTAACTTGGCTTATTTGCTTTGCTACGGCTTCAGCTTCACTAACATATCTATCCACATTCGCCTTGATCAATCCGATTTAGTTGCATAATCAAATTTTGCTTGCAATTACAAATTACCCATCGACATTGATAGCCGGCATAAGTGAAATCGTATAATGAGTTTCAGTTTCTAGTGGCTCGTATTTTCGTTGAACGAGAACAAACATCTTGTCAGTCCTTTACCATTGAAGGCAATTAGATATCATAGGGCTGTCATGAATGTATCAAGACTTGTATTGAGATATTAGGATAATTGTTATGTTCCCACCATGTTCCTGTAACTATCCGGAAATATTTTAACAACTATAGCATTAGTTATTTCTCAAGCTAAAATCAAGACCATTTATTTGATTTATACTTATTGGGTAGCTCAGTTCGAAAGCTAATCAATGTTTGCTCAAATATAATACAACTTTCCCGGAGCCAGATGAACGTTGCTTGAATTACAAAACCGAGATTCTTTTTGTAGGATATTTGCAGCACATATTCAACAAGTTGTTCTGCTTGATGGAACTGGACTTACTTCATTGGACTGTTGAGAGAAGCAGCAAAAACAACTTGAAGATGGGGTTTCTTGCCCCTCTGTACATTTTGGAACCGAAAACCAACACAGCGTCTCAATTTTAAACGTTTAACTAACCATATTTCCTTATTATCGTTCTTTTTGCTTCCTTCTCGAACGATGCAACTCGATGCTGATGGGGATGATGCCACCGTGCCTTCCTGAATGGACGCTTTTTTATTTCCCTGATTTTCCTGATGCTTTTCTGTCATTGTTGTTGCTGCTGTAATCAATGCCACTGTCACGGCAATTTGCACACACACAAAATGCAACAACACAACAACGAACAATGAACCACCATGTCCATGATGACGATAATGGTGATGATGATGGCAACGATGCTGCAAACGACTTGGCATTGAACTGCCAATAACAACGACAACAATCGATGCGGAACCCTTGGTCATCATGAATGCTGATGACGCCACCTCGTCCAACATCTTCTCGTCCTGGAAAACTTGCAGGATTCGATGCAGCCAAGCACTGGCTGGCAGTGAGCTCCATCCTCCTGATAATTGGCGCTGCCAGTGTGGCCGTGCCACTGGCGCTACGTGTGGCAGCAAGTGAGTATCGCACCGAATCGAATCGAATCAAGTCCAAACGGGGGCCCCCAGTCCACCTTCACATACCGCACATATCAAGACCTAGGCATGAACACTTCATAGACAATAAATCAATTACCATAACGCATTCGACACGTGGGCCGCCGCTGGGTGTGATTCTATGAAGCTATATTGTTGCAAAGGGGCCTCTAAACTAGTTAGCAAGTGACTCTAGTGTGCACAGAGTGAGGTTTTAACTAGAGGATAGAACATAAGGATTGATTGATTAAAGCACAATGTTCTGCTAACGAATCAATGTTGTAATTATATCATATTAATTCGGATGATTACATCGCCAATCCCATTCTCAGGTGCACCCTTTGAGGAGCGTTTGCGAGTGGCAGTTCAGCTTCTGGATCAAGTGCCTTTAATCGACGGGCATAACGACCTACCATGGAATATTCGCAAGTTCCTTCACAACAAACTCAACGACTTCAAGTGAGCATCCATCACATAGAAATGCAATTAAAACGTAATACCAATTTCTGTTATTATCCCCACCTGCCGCCGACCACCTCATCGTCCGCAGTTTTGATGAGGATTTGCGCAACGTAATGCCCTGGGGTCGCAGCCATTGGAGTCACACGGACCTCACGCGACTGAAGAAGGGACGCATATCAGCACAGGTAAGTTGGACAGCCCAGCGCCGCACTGCCACTTCCTTTGCGGAAACCTTTAGTCGCTCACCTGGAATTATTATAGCACGTACAAAACTAAACTCAACCTGGCAGCTTAATACTCTGCCCAGGCGGCAGTTTAAAGTTCGGCATTGGCGATTTCTCAAGAATTTTCTGAGGGCTAGAAATTTATTTTAAATGAGTTATAGATATGCAACTTTTTGCATATATTTTTTATCAAATTTTGTTAATCAATTTCGTTTCCGATTCTTTGACGCATAAGTCAGACCATATATGACCAAAATATCAGAACATATAACTTGAATTTAACGAGTTATTTTTAAAACGTTGTATTTCAAAGACCTTCTTATCAAGAGCATCCTATCTTCCACTTTGGGTCCCACTGAAAATATCTTTTAATATTTTATCCGCTGGCAAGCCGTTGGCCAGGCGACAGCCGACTTTTGCTCTCAGCCAGCGGAAGAAGGCAAGAAAAATATTAATTATGGGCCACTCACGGGTCTCAGGAGCAGGATGCTGCTCCTTCTGCTGCCAATGATGAGGCTCTTAATTATTTTTTGCCAAGCTACCCACCCGGAGTGGTCGGATATCCACTTGATGTCGTTATTGATTCGCTTATGGTTGCGAGTCATATTTAAAGTGGCGCCGAGCTGAACCTGAAAGCAGATCAAATGATGTCGCTCACAATTAAACAGGCGAAATCGTTAAACTAATTGGGTTCGAAGAGGGGATTCCTGATGATTGACGTTGGCAGCGCAACCAAGATTAATGAACCAAACTGGCCAGAAAATACCGAAAGTAGGAAACGATTAACCTGAGAAAAGTTCATAAATCAATAGGAAACCGAAAACCACTTGAATATTTCAAACGGTCCAGAGGATTTTCAGCTGTCCTTCTCCCTTTGCATTTTTCATGGCCCAACCGCAAAGACGATTCTTCACGTTTCTCGCGGGCGATAGAGGAATGCGCCATCGATGACGCCGGTAATGGAGGAAAACGAAAGCGGGAATTTCCACCTGCTTAGGCCATAATGAAAATTAACTTTTCAGCTGCATTTTACTTTGGCCCCTGCAGAGCCATAAATACGGATGCATTTCGTGTTTGTGTTGAGGGCTAACAGGTAATTGCAGTTGGCCAACTACAAGCAAAGTTGGCCGCCGCAAAGTAAAATTGTGCAGCACTCAATTTAATTACCCCACCAAATGGCTTTAGTCCTGTTTCATGTAATCGCAGAAATGGGGAGTGTATATCAAATTGGTACGTGAACACAAACTGTACAGCAATTAATTGATTTTGTAACTGATTTGAATATTAAGGATTATTATATATCGAAACAAGAAAAGTCAATAGGGACAGTATTTGAAACTATTTTAGGACGTTTTTTCTATTAATTATAAGTTGAACGCACAATTAAACGCATAAAATTAGATGAATGAAAACAAATGGTAACCAAATTCCTTTACCATTCCTACAAAATTCATTTCTGTGTATACCGTGTGAGTTTACTGACGGTGCACATACCTTTTATGGTGCACTAAACGCGGTGCCTATTAAAACTTAACACTTTCAACAGCCGCGATAGGACTCAAATTGATGGCAACCCACACACGCCCCATTTTCCTTTCGGTTTTCATCTGAGGAAACCCTGCAGTCAAACTCGCACTTCTGAGCAAGGGAAACTTCTTGATTTCTTGTTCGATGGGCATGGCAAATTGTAGCGCCAATTTCTGGTTTCCGTAGTGGGTTAATTGAACTTGTTGACTCGGCTTCCTCAACTTCACCTTCAGTGCCGTCTTTCGTGTGAAAAATATTGTGCAACTTTACAAGCTGCAGTTAATTTGCAGGCACATGATGGAAATTTGAATGCAAGCTATATTCTAGCATATATATATTGGCAAAAGCAATAATAACTCTATTAAATTAATTATTAAAACAAAGTTAATAGATAATTTGGTTATAACATATATTTCATATTGTATGAAACATTTGCGATATACTCGCTATTTCGGTTTAAAGACTGATTCTTTCCATTCGAGTTTGCCTCAAATATGCGCCCGATGCCTGTCATCTGGATAGTTTTTTATGGCTGCAGCTTAATGTGTTGCACAACTGCGATTTAAAAACTTTAGCAACACTCGATTCCCGGCAAAACAAGTTAACTCAATAACCTCGCTCTCCACTGACTAACAACAACGACAATAACGAGTGTGAGGGGACTAACTAGTTGACAACATGTTTCAACAATTGTTGCCAAAAATGCCAAACGTGCAACGAATGCGCCACGGAAACCGTAGGGAAAAGCCCACCAAAAAAGAAAAGATTTAAGAGAAAAACCATTTAATGGACTGGCTGGAAAATCACGTTTAAACCATCAACAACTGAAATCTTGTAGGTTGGCTAACCGTTTTTAGCGGCTCAGCATCGTTCTCCCAAAAGCCAACATCTGGGCCCAAAGCGACTGCTTGATGAGAAACAGAAAAGATCGGTATAAATACACAGGGAAAAGTATCGAGGAATATGTTTTAAGAAATGGTTTCACATTTTATTTTTTCGATAATCACATTTAGAGCGAATAAGTGTAAGAAGTATATTGTAGTAGCGAAAGAAAATTAAGCAAAAGCATACAGTTGAGTGGCTTTGTAATTCTGAACTAAGTGGTTCGCATGTCTTGCTGTGCAAGAAAAGAGAAGAGCAGAAACAGGTAGCAACAATGTTGGAACACCATGAAGCCCCAAAAAGTTGGCTACTGTTTCTGGGACCGGGGCACGGAAATGTCCTGTTACGCTTGTCCGGCTGCATGGCCGTCTGCATTCTTCCTTTCCTTCTTGCATCCTCTGTGGTCCTTCTCGTCTGCACACACCCACACAGAAGAAGAGACAGTCTAATGGAAAGGACGCACATCGGAACAGTGTAACAGCAGGAACAGGGACGAGGCACGAAGGACGCTCTTGGAGCGGAAGTGGCCGCAACGAGTAGTCGCCGACGAGGCTGTAATCTGGGCCAGGACATTCAGGACATTCGGAGCATGCAGGACGTGGAGGACATGAAAACGTTATGGGAGGAAGGCTTGGTCTCACCAGTTTTCAGCCTCTTCTCATATCATCCTTAAAGAACAAGACTAACATGTTGGCTTTTAGAAATCTGGGATGTTCACTCATTTATAATTTTACATAATTTTTAGTTTGTTTCAGAGTTTAGCAGTACAAAAATTCTATTTTTGTTTTATACTTTATATATTTAAAATTCAAATAAATTCAAAAAGTCTTGGCATAATCGCAAGCTCGTTTTCATAATTAGGTATTTAAGGGTGTTTAAAAGTTCCATTTTGTGTTGACTTTCGTTTAAAATAACGCTTATCTTGCTGCAAAATTTGCGAGAAGTTTGTATATATTTACCTTCTGAATGTATTTAGTGTGGCGGTGAACCTCGAAGTTGCCGCTGACCTCGGACCAGAAAATGGAAAACCAGACTAGGACGAGAGCCGCAGAGAACTCCACACAGTTTTTTGTCTTGCTGGAATTATTCTGGTTTTTGGGGGATTTGTTGTGCGGGCTTGTTGCATTCTTGTGGAATTGTAAAGGTGTTGGACTTGCGGTTCTTGAGATCACAGCGCCAGCGGGTATTGAAATCCCTTACAGCCCATTTCCCTCAGCATTTTCCCCATTCGCTGTAATTATAGTATGCATTGCAGTGCCACAGGGCAATCAAGTGCAGAGCTGCCCAGCGGCGGAAATAATTTTAAATGCATAACGAACACATTCATGGCATTGTGCTGAGCACAAAAGTAACACCAAGAAGCCTCCAGTTCCGGCTCAGAAAGGTTGATTAAATGCTTTTACAAATATGAATATATTTATCAAATTGTCTTGGCAAATTCTAATTAAGAGTCTCACTGAAACCAATAAATTCAAAACACACAAATTAATTATTTAATGCTGGTTTGCAATTGAAATTAAACCGCAACTTTAAGGCAGGACCTTGAATCTGGATACATATGTGTATGTATGTATATGGCACATATCTAAAACATAAATCTGAATGCTCTGGGCAACATCGGGTCCCAGCTGCAGTTGCATTTGTTATTGCGTTGAATATATGAATGCACTAACAATTATAGCAACAAGGTTGCACAAGTAACCGCATAGAGACACACATGTTTCCACGGCGAAAAAATGGCAGTACATATTGTGTATATATTTTCATAGAAGAGAGATCATTTCTAATGGTGAAAAGCCTTGAAATGGGTTTAATAAACAATTAAAGCTAAATCAATACCATGTGCTGACATTGCCTTCAAAGCTTCATATGTATGCAAATCCCATAATAAGCCGGGACTAAAAGCTTATACTAAAAGATGCCCTTTGTGCTTATTTTTAGACCCAGTTTTTTCGCCTGCATGAGTCCACCCACACACACACACATACAGCCGCATTAGGCAAACACATTCACACGTGCCACCCATCGACAACAAATCACGCATATGGCCACCGCCACCGCAACAACAACATTGTCAGATTCACAATTAACTTGGAGCCAAAATGTTGTCCTTAGGGGAGCTGGTGCTGTTGTTCTTGTAGCTGCCGCCAAACGAGTTTAAATATTAATATGCTTTGTGCCCAGGTTGTGGGGGTGAAAATGGGTCTGGCAGCAGGGAAACTGGAGCTGGGGATGATGATGAGCCTGATGACGATGGTCTCGAGGACAGCAAAACACCAAAGGCGACGCCATCGAGACGCCGACGACACTTTGGCCACGATGATGACGATGATAACGATCGCACTGTAGAGGCGACAAACAGGTGTATTCTGATGTGGGCGGGGCAGGCACTGGGCTAATGGCAAAGTGCCATGCTTAAGCACACTTCACGGCGCACCAGAAAGCTAAGAACACAAAGGGCCACCCCAAGTTCCATTCCAAGCCAAAGCTGCCAGCGTTCGCCGACAAACAAAGGTACTTGGCCATTGTAAAGTCATATATGTGCAAAATATGGGGAGGATGTCGGCTAAAATGGTATAATACATACCATCGTCAACAGGTGGCGCAAGAGCCCCGAACATAAATGAAATATTTTGTTTTCCCTTAGAGTAAGAAAAGAATGCCAACTTGCATTGAATATGTCAGCAGGCAAGTGCTGAATAAGTCAAAGAATTGATGGAAAAATACGGAGAAAAATAGTGACAAAAACCTGAACAATACTTGCGAGAAAAATAAAATGAGCACTGTTTTGAAACGCATGCATCTAAAATACTACTATATTCGTTTGCGCTTGACGACATTTCGCGTATTTGCACGTATATATTTACTTTATTTGAGTATGCAAACATCTTTAAGGCAAGGGCAATGACGGGAAAACCGCAATCATCTCCTGAGAAACAGAAACTCAACGCTGGAAATTGCCTTTAATCAGAAGTCCAGACAGACATTTCACACCTTTCCAGTCCCAAACAAAACCCCCTTTTAAATGCCCACGAAAATGTTATAAGAGGATTTTGAAGGAAAAAATTAGATAAAGCGACTACCAACAAAAAAGGGACACATGCCAAGCAAAGAAATTCAAAGTATGCCTGGAAAATAACGCGAGCAAAGGGCGGGAAAACGGATGAAAAAATGAGTTTTCACCCCGCTCTTCCAAATCCTCTGTCTGCGGTAATGTCGGGGTATTTTTCTTATCTACCTGGAACGCGAATCAGCAAAAAAGTGCATTTAATGTAAATGGCTTTATTTAAGTTGTAATATGGAAAGATTAATATCTTTTTCACTTGATGTACGAGAAAAAGTAAGATAACCAATATATGAATAAATAGAACAAATAGATAAAAAAAACTTTAATTTAAGATATGTACTTTAAAACGGCAAGTTTCCTTTCGACAAAGTCTCATCTCTTAGCTGCAAATCTGCATATTATTGCAAACGAAATCACACGATGCAGACGCATTTATGGCGTGTTCGTTGGAATCACATTTTTCAACAATTTTTAATGTCAGATCCCAGACACAAGCCATTACCGAAGTTATCATTTATCCGAGAGCTTCATTATTTCATCCGGAAAACATAAGCACAGAAACACCTCGAATTCCGTGACCAAGTCCAGGAGCGTAAATGAACGCAAATGGTAATGAACAGAGTTAGAGCGGCATGGTCCATACAATTAACCCGAATTGAACTAATGCCCTGTGCTTCGGCCACCTGATAAGCCCCATAGTTCCCAGTACCCAGCTCACAGTAACCAGTTCCCGGGACCTTATGACCGTTTTTGTGGTTTTTCTGGGCTGGTATGCATAAGTGAGCTGCGCCCGGGGAGCTCAACTAAAAATCAACACAGGCGAATCGTATTTCGGGTGTGGAATGGTGCAGGTGGATAAACTTTATGCCTCCCAGTACCGGAATTTTCAGCTGTCCCTGTTATTGCTCGGTGTTTATTTGGCCGCATCATGGGATGGGAAGGGGGGATGCCGAGCAGGTGCCTGGAAATCCACAAATTTCCTCGTCTGTTGTGCAATTAAAATTGCACAAATGCAGAGCCAACAACCGAGTTGACCCAAGTCCCTCGAGAACGGGAGCACAAATCCAATTGCACAACTAACACAGCAGTTCGTCTCTGGCCGTAATTGTTTTTCTGTGACTCGTTTATTGAAAAGTTTTACATATTTCATATGCACATCGTCCAACCTGGGAGCAAACCGAATTTAGTTCCATGAATTACGCCAAACTTTATCATCATCATCACGGCCATCAGGAACTGCAGCCGAAATAGAATAAATGAACATTTAGAGTGCTGGTTGTTTAGGTTTTAATTTACTGCCTCGGTTCAGAGAAATGGTTTTAAACTACGTGCTTAGCACAAGAGTGGGAAAAAAGTGGTGTGGGGAAATAGGTTATGTTTCCCAGCTTCCTTCTTCCGGTTTTCTGGTTCAGGCCTCTCACGAATTTATATTAAAAATTATTTATTACGGGACTTGCTCAGTTTTTGCTTTTGTGCGAGTGCGCCGAGCCAAAAGCCAAAACTTTTTAATTGCTCTTTTTTCCGAATCGCTTTTTGCCACTTTCCAGCTTCCAGCTCGTTCCTCACCCTGGTTTCTGTTCCACGGAGACACGTACGTGCTTTTATTTTCCTTTAATGATATAACGTGATGAAACTGTTTTGCTCAGTTTTCCTTCCGTACTCCTTTTTGGGCACTCTCTTGAGGAGTTTCTGTTTATTGGCGGTTGTATATCACCCTTCGTAATAATGTGCAATTAACAAAAAACTTTCAGATACCGGAAAAAATGACAATAAATCGCTCAGACTTAAGAAGAAAACTTTCTCCAAGTATGGTATATGCGGTTGTTGTACAAACAAACTTCATTTTTAAAAATTCTAAAGTTTCTTACTGTTTACAACATATTTTTATGGAGTGAGCTTATGAAAAGGGAATGAAGAATTATTTTACTAGTTTAAAAAATAATATTTTAAGCAATAGCTATGTAATTTACTAACGACCATCATGAAAGAAATATTAATTAATAAATTAAGTGCAAAAAATAAGTGTTATATTCTATATTTCAGTTCTGGGCGGCCTATGTCCCCTGCGAGGCTCAACATCGAGATGCAGTGCAGCTGACTCTGGAGCAGATCGATGTAATAAAGCGCCTGACGGATCGGTATTCGCCGCAGCTTACCACTTGCACTTCCGCACAGGGTAAGTTAACCAAAATATCGCACATACGCCGCGTGGGCCAGCTGAATTCCTCAAGTCGGCAAAGTACCGAAAGTATTCCGGGAACTGCAAAAATGCACGCCAGACATTCGACTGTTCCTACTCCGTTTCCACTAGTTTTTTTGTTCGGCTTTTTTTTATATTTTTTGTGTGCGCTGGTTACGCCGGAAAACTTTGACTCGCGAGTCTTGGGCTAAAGTTGTTGAAAAGTATCTTGGCCAGCTACCAAAAAGCAGTTTGTCGGAGTAGAAGGCGGCCCTTGAGGCGGCTTTTGGGGCAGCTGCTTACCGCGTGCCATATTTTTGCACCATTTCCTTTGATACGCTGCTCACTCACCTAGTTGCCAACCGGAGAGGCCTCGTTTAAGCGAAAGGAAAACAGTTCATATTTCTTTGTGTTAGCGTGGGCTTGGTGGCCAAAGTGAAAAAAAGGGGGGGCGGGGTAGTCAACGGTATTCCGCTTGCCAAATAGCAAGCAACCAAGCACTTAGAAAAACTCACTTAGTGAGATTGGGAATCTTAAGTGCCACGCAATCGTAAAGAACGACAATAAATTAATCTTTTCTGGTTTTAAACATTTACCGATCTATTTTTATGTTTTTATCCAGACTTACAAATTGTGCATTTTACTCTCCTCTACACTATTCTCCCGATTTATTTGAATATTTTCCTCGAACTCTATAACCACTTTCCGTTAAAAGATACAAGTTTCCCAATAAATTTTAGTTATCATATTTTCGATAAAATTTTTTTAGGTGATACTTTATAGAAATATTTATATTTCAGTGTTCGAAAACAGGAGAAAACAAAGCTGAAATCAACAGAGCAGCAGTGCAAGTAGCAACTTTTGACTTATGCTCCGACTCCCCGGCCAGCATTTGAGTTTCCTTGTTGGTTTTCCGTTTTGCATTTTGATTTGCACTTACTCGGTTCTGGGGTCGTGGCAATATTTTAGTGTTGCAGCTGAGACTGCAGCTGCACATACACACACACGAAAAATGGCTAAAAAAAAAAAAACGAAAAAAAACTGGGAAAACCAACAAATCGCTTCCGGCATTTGCGTTGAAACATTTATGTAGCCGTAAATGGAAATGTCAATAAATCATGACTAAGAAAAATCATCGACAAAACACGAGAAATATGAAGCAGGAAAACTTGTAGCAAAGAAATATTACTACACAATTGCGTGAACTCGATGGGTGAGGAATGGATAAGGATGTTTTTTTTTATTTATTTTTCAGATGCCAATGCATATTTTTGACAGGTGAATTGCCAAAGAAAACTTTGAACTGAAGCCCATATGGACAGCAACGTAGAAATCAAACGAGAGCACTGGATTGAGCAATTTGCAATCATCTTGATGGTTTTAGTTTTTTGTTTTTTTTTCACTCCCTCTGTCCGAGTCAGCAGGATCTTTTTCTTTTAATTGTTGTGGTCATTTTTTTTCCGATCAGAAAATTGGATTGAGTGAAGCGGGTGAAGTGGCAAATTGAGCAATAAATTTGATTAAAATCGGAGCAGAGCATGGATGGAAAAATAAGGGAACAAGGACTTGGCAATGGGAAATTCATAACTAAGAGGAATAATAAAGGATATGTTCGATAGCCTTGCATTTCATAAAGTCTCATATGTATCAATTTTGGCCAAAAGCTGAAAATAAATAAAATTAAATAAAACAACTCTATGAAATCAAATATTTTTGATAGTTTTGCATGTTACCATAATTTATTTGTAAAATCTTAAAAAAGAGAACGATGAAATCATGTGCAAACTAATTTAAAATAAAATACGAATACCTAAAGTAATATAAAGCTAAATAACAATCCTTGTAGTGCTTAATCCATTGAAACGATTTAAATTCGCAAAATTGTTAACCGACTACGATACACGAAATATCCATATGCAAACTGATCATAAACATTTCCAATCGTTTGCCAGGGAAATTCGACCAATTGCCATATACTCAAGCGAAATCCCCTTTGAGCTGGCTGTAAACAAGCTGCGATTCAAAGGCCCAAGCGCAGAAATCAAACCAAAATCCCGAAGTGAAACAAAACTGACCTACCTTGGTGAGCTGCAAAGTACCAAAATAAAAGGGGAATCAAAATAAACATCCTCGCCTTCACTGTGGCCCTCAGCATTACTCGTTTTTATTTGTTTCTTTTTTTTTTTGTGAAGTCCCAGCTGCCGCTGCAAAAAATAAAACCGAGCATTTTATTTTAACTACTGCAAATAAATTCAGTCAAAATTGTTGTCCGCTCTCGCTCACATGTCGTGTAAATAAAATGCGAATCCAAGTGACTATTGAGCAAGTGCAGCAGGGCGTGCTGTTCCCACTACGATCCCCTGGACTGCACTCGGTTCTCCTCCGGAGGAGCTGCTGCCAAAGTGATTGTAAAAAATGCAAACCTAACGAACCGAAACACAACGCGTCGAGTGACGGGCCACGTCACTCAGTCCGCTCCGGAATGCGAAACCAAATCCAAATCCAAGTCCAAGTCCCTGTCCGGATGGAAGTGCACGTTGAAGTCCAGATACAAATGGGAGTCCTGCTATAGAAACGGTCCTTTGTGCAGGATACTGAGGTGGTCAGAAGTATTTGCACAGCGAGCATTTATTCTGCATAAACGTTGACTTTAAATATCAGAAAATTCTTAAATTTAAACCGCTATGCTTAGCAATGTTGTAATATATTTAGTAATTGTTATTCTTCTGCCATCTTCGCTTTTTAAATATATACCTCCCCTTATAGACTTTTTAATTTTTATAAGTGCACCAAAATATTCCGTACTCTCGTACTAAACAAATGAGCGCTGCATAAGCACAACAGACGCACACAAAGGACGCCTGGGATATATATATCCTGGAATATCCTTGTGGCGGCATCCCTCTCAACTGTCACCTGCCAGTAGCCAGCTACTTTACATTTGGCTCTCCCCATGTGCGAATCGTTTTTATTTGCAGTTTTCAATTTTCACCTTCAAAAGTGTAAACTTCAATTTACACTGCTCCAGCACAACAATCCGAACAGAGGGAGCTTCAGTTGGAGGGAAAGGATATTGAGAAAATTGCATTCTGCAGCAGCAGAAAGAAGAATAAGAATTGAATGAAGCTTTTCGCATCAGCATGGGCGCTCTAATGCTTTCCAAGCACAATAGGGTATATTCCGCAGAAGTGGCCAGGAAATAAATATAAGCTAACCCCAAAGTGGCCAGTGTGGATGGAAAACTATACTTAACGAGTTTGTCACAAAATAATTCAGAGTTGGAAGATTTTTAAATATTTATATATAAAAATACTTCTCTCAAATAAAACTTTTCTGACGTTGGACCTTCAGGGTATCTGTGTTTCCAGCACCACCATTTCCCATCCCTTAGTGCTCCCTTTTCTGGAACTTGTTCTGCCATTGCCTTTGGTTTATTGCGTCAAGTGGCATTTGGTTGGGATTTTCATTCTGAAATGTATTGCAGCATTTCCCGTGTGCTCTTGTGTGCAGGAGGGTACTCCACGGCCACTGCCTCAATTCGCATCCGATCCGGGGCCATCTATTATACATTACGGCCCTGGTCACCAGAAATCGAAAACAGTAGCAGTCACAGTTCCAATTCCAGTCACAGACAATTACATGCAGCCCCAAAGAAGCGAGTCAGAGTCCAAGTCCTGGCTCCGAAATTGAACTTCAGCTCACGTGGCGCATTTTAGTGCCTCTTCGTCCTGGAAGGATTCGCTTGGTATTGCTTTTGGTATTGGCCCTGTGCATTTGTTTATTTGCTTCATATTTTAGGGTTTTACGACGTTTCCGACATCGACCAGGTTCTGGGCAGGTATTTTGGCCCTTTCCAAAAATACGAAGAGGAGTATGGCAGGGAAATGTCGAGGAAAAATACATTTAACAGTTGCTTTTTGCCATGAAGTAATGAAAAATAATTACCTTATTCTTATACATTAGAAATCATGTCAAGGCCGTAAAGAAACCAACCCAATGGTATACTTTTCCTGTGACTTAACATTCTGCCTTCTTGTAAACTTACTGCATATATTTTTCCAGTGCACGCAATAGAAAACAGCATCGAGAACAATTCCCGTTTCCTTTCACCTGCCGTTGCGTTTGATTTTGCGCAGCTTATTTGCTTATAGCCATGAAAACTTCGCAGGACCTGTGTCTTGAGTCCTTTTCCTGTTGCCGGGTTTCTCTCCCTTGGCAGGCAAATAATGCCTTTTGGCCTTCGTTTTGTGGGAAAATTTATTAACCCGCTTTCCGTTTGCCTTTTCTGTACCTGTACTTGTAAATGTGGTCGATACATTCGAAATGTTATCAAAATTGGGCACACAAAATGCTTGATTTGAATAGCTGGCAAATGGAAAAGGTTTCGGGAACATGTTTCCCCAATTAGTTGCAGATAAATCGAAAGGGCTGTTTATTGATTGACAAATCCATTAACATAGAAATGCTTTTCATAACATTCAATGAGATATTTGGAACTAATATGTTTATTATTGAAATAAGAGGAGGACAGCAGATATAAACTACATATCAATATTATTCGTATTGCAATTAATTCAATTCCTTGAGAAATAAATTAAAGCTTACCAAAACTTTTAGGTCCTTCAACCTCTTGACGAACTTGCCAGTCAAAATTATTGTTTTAAGACATTTCGGCATTGCTACCGACCACTGGGTCCGGATTTTCGCAAAGCTCCACTTAACTTTCACAAAAATCTTACGCAAACATGCTTTAAGCCTGGCTGCCCTAAAACAATGGTAATAAATGAATGAACAGAGCACAAGTATTTTGACAAGTGCTCGTTGGCAACCAAATAAAATGTCAAGAAACAGATCAAAGCCAGCCGGGCCAAGACAAGCGTGAATATTGCATGGCCCAGCGAAATGTTTTGTTGACCAGGGATAAACTGGCATTGCGAGGGCAGGGAGGACTACTAAGTCACAGGACCTACAATCCAGAATCCAGGACCAACCACAATGCACTGAGTGCTCAATGGGTGCAGCCGAGCAAATGACAGGCCACAGAACAACAAATGTTACTCATGGCCAAAAAAAACAGGGCCGAGCCAAGTTTGAAGTTTACGTTGCGCCCAACCACAAAACAGCAAAAACATTTTAGCCACATATCTGTTTGAACGCAACTAAGGCAAAATTACAAAAGACTGTAAATTAGAAAATATTTACAATTTTGCTCTACTGGAGCAAGTATATAGTTATATCAAGGAATCAATTGTAATCTTGAAGTGAATAGCTGTTTTAAACTATACTGAATAAGGTTCCTTTCTAGAAAGCTTGATATACCAAATCTATGCAGGGAAAAATGGATATTTATGATCTTAAGTTCAGAGTTCTTTTCTAGCCCTTATAAGCTTATAAGTAATAAATTCTCAATTCTCACATTAAATTTAAAGCCTTAACTAATGATCGTCCCTATTCGAGTAATTAAATGCGCCCTTGTATCTTTTAATCACTTTACAGACATTATCGATGCCCACAAGAACCAGCAATTGTGCTCCCTGACCGGCGTGGAGGGTGGTCATTCCCTCGGGGGATCCCTGGCCGTACTACGCACCCTATATGCCATTGGCGTCCGCTATATGACGCTGACTTCAACCTGCCACACCCCGTGGGCGGACTCGAGCTATGCGGACGCGCCGACCTTCAACATGAAGCACGGCGGCCTCACCATTTTCGGCAAGGTAAGCGTGCTGTTACAGCTGATTTAATGCTAATTAGTTGAACGCTCCTTCGTCCTTGGTCCCCGGCTCTCGGCCGTGGGTTGGTATCCTTTATGGAGCTTACATGGGGATTTAGTCGCTGATGAGGCGTCCCTTCTGTCCCCGTCGCTTTCCCGCACCAACTTTATTGTTCGAGCTACTGGGGTCAACCGCAGTCAACGCTTTGTTGGCTTAGCCATAAACATGTGCAGTGGGACAATGGGTGGGGAAAAGTACACTGCGCGAAAACTACGTCAAGAAAAGACATTTTCATTTCACTAAGCCGCTAAAATTGGTTCATTCTTTAAGAAATAATAGTGTCAAATAGTATATCTAAATGAAAGGAAGGAACATTATTATGCATGATTCCGCACTTTTTTCCCAGTGTTTGAAGGGAATCCGTCCAGAACTCTGGAGAGGGTAGTTGTGTACTTAAGTGCCCGTTCTGCGGGGGTTTTGGGTGACTTTGGGGTTCTGGTGGGCAGAAGGGATCTGCCGGCACCTTGTGCCCCCTAATGGCTCAACAGTTCGCAAATTAGGTGCCTACTACAGTTTACAATTGCCAAGCGGCTTTGCTGCGGGATTTCCGTGTGACCCGACCAACCGGATCATATATATTAAATTAGCCCGTGGACTCCTCCTCAGAAGTAATCCGAATCCGATTCCTGTGGCCGGCATCGGGAATTAATGGGGCAAAAGCAGCGGTGGCTGCTCGAATACTTAAGTCGCTCATGAATTTGCACTAAACAGAATCTAAGAGTCGGTTTCATGACTAGCTCCTAATTGGGAATATGCAAATGGGCGATTGGGACTTATTTTCTATATGGTAGTTTACTGTATGTAGTAGTTTTTAATAATAGCCAACAGAAAAGAACTGAACCTTTGGAGGTAAAATGGAAAGGATGTTGCATATTCTTAGTTGACCATTTTTCATGGTAATACAATGATGAACGTGAAAAAATTTCTAAATACCACTCTCTATCATCTGACCTACTTATTTGTAAATGCACACTATATGCATTCAGTTCGATATCCATGAATAAATCCATGCCAATAAAAGCTAGCGATCGAAAGACATCTGAACTTGAAATTCCATTTACACTTCTGGGCGCTCAATCAATGTGAGGTCATCAAACTTGCTGCCATCAAGCATCAAGGACAGGTGACAATCAAATTTTAATCAAAATTGGCCTTGCTCAGTCAGTCAGTGCACACAGGCAAGTTTGTGTGCAACCCTTGCATTTTTACTTGTGTTTATTCAGATTCTTTTTGCACTCGTGTCGGATTCGCGTGTAATTATTTTAAAATGCGAAATTTTTTTGTCGAGCACCTCGAACCCCGATGATGAGGTTCAAACACAATTACAGCGAAATTGCAATTTGTTGGGGCTTGCTGTTCTTGATGGCTACTCTTGGCGGGCCTCCGCTTCCTCTTTTCCGTGGGCTGGTGCCAAATGCTATTTGTAGTGGTTCGTTCGCCGGGACAGACAAAGTGCATGCGGAAATAAAATGTGCAGAAATGTGCACCCAAACACGCCGAGCACATACGGCTGAGTAAACGAATAACAATGGCAGCGAAAATATCAACAAACCATCACAGCTGGCTGCTTGCGAGCAGGAAATGTAAATTACTGAGGACGGAATATGTTCCCGAATTATTTATGCATAAAAATGATATATTTCGACGTGTTTGCTTTCCATTTTCCGACGACCAGCGCCCTGCCAATTAAATATGGAAAACAAAATGCCAACAAATACCAGCGTCACTTCCTCATTTAACCTGCGGAATTTTCAATTACACATCTCAAAACAATAGTCAGCGAACAAAATGCGAAAATGAAAAGTGAAAAACTTTTTCACGGCGCAGGCGCCAAGAGAACTTCCCTGTGAGAACGCAAGCAGAATGAGAGGAAAATCTGCTTTGGTGTTGGTAAATGGAAAATTTCAGGCGAAGCTAAGATGAGCAGGCAATGGGAAAATCGAAATTTTCATTCATACTATAAGGTGAATGGCACAGTGTCAGAAAATTTATAACCAAAATGTTTTTCCAATTATCTATAAGAGGATAGAAAATAGCTGGAAATTATGAATTTTTAAAAATATGAGTAAATCCCATGTTAAAGAATCTATGTAGCAAGGTGAGGATATAGAATATATATAGAAAAAACACTTATTTTACTGTTTAAAATCATTTGAAAAAAATCAGAAATGAGGATCAAACATAACTCTAACTCATAAGAAATTGCACTCTAAACTTCACCTTTTGCTTCTTAAAAATGTCGGAAAATAGAAAATTATAATACTTTCGATATCGATTAACCCACGGTGGCCACTTAGCGCTGTCCACCCGCGCCATCTAAAAATACCCGCCCCACCGCTGTTGCGCCCATCAAGTGGCGCCAGTCACATGGGCCATGGTGAAAACGCGCTCTCTGGTGAGCATTTTCCCGCTCGGCGGCTCTCTGGCTGGCTTTTTCTCGCTCTGGCCACGAGTTTCCCTCGGCATTTGCGGTAGGAAACGGATAGTTTCGATGCGAATCAGCTCTTTGGGGCGCAGCGGATTCAGTCGCCGAACGATTTTCGCCCCAACAACGAGGAGGCAGCTGCTGAAAATCGACTCGTCGCGTTATTTCTGTGAAGTGAATGGAAAATCGAGGGAACGAGAGGGAGGACGGAAAAGCAAGAAAATACGAATATACACAGAATATACACGAAATTCTTTTTATAACGAACCAAAACGCGCAACGCAACGCACATAAAGCCACAAAAAGGTGAACAAATTAGCTAACAAATTCGAGTACTAACCCGCCCATGTTTTTTTTGGAATGCAATATGTACTAACCCAAAAGAAAAATCG
The DNA here is from genome assembly GCF_000001215.4 of Drosophila melanogaster. Taxonomy (NCBI): domain Eukaryota; kingdom Metazoa; phylum Arthropoda; class Insecta; order Diptera; family Drosophilidae; genus Drosophila; species Drosophila melanogaster. The sequence goes on along the minus strand of NT_033779.5, from coordinate 18,184,337 downwards.
CTGAAAATGCAGAGGCAAGGGAACTAATCGACTACTTCCTCCTCTACACGAATCGAACAAAAATAACGAAAAACCAACATCGACAACGACGACGACGACACTTTCTGGCATCGTGATTTTGATGATGACAACGCAGCAGCTTGTGGGAAAGCCAGAAGCAGCGGAAAACGAAGAAAAATCACCAGCAGCAGCATCAGCAGCAGCAGGAGCAGGAGCAGATATGACGGCGGCCACGGGTGGTGGGAGTAGTGGGGCGGGGGGTGGTAAGACTGGAAAGCACAGGTCGAGGTCATCTGCCCGCTACGACGATGTGGAAAAGCAGCAGAGGAAAAGCCGAGCCATCGTCTCCATACCGAACACCATCAAACTGAGTATGCTCAACAGCGGACTGCTGTCGTTTGAAAGGATAAAGCTCGAGGCACGAGATGAGAACAATTCTCTGTCCAAGACGATACCCAACGGACCCATCGATATCAGGCATTTTCTCAAGCTCTGCGATCTGCGCAGAAAGTTCCCGGTCCTCTACAAACTGGAATTCCAAACTGCGGCCAAGGTGGAGAGTAACACCTGTCGGCATGCCTTGAAGAAGAACAACCTGGAGAAGAACCAGAATCCCAAGTGCATTCCCTATGACTACAATCGGGTGGTGCTGGAGAAGGTGGGTGGCCTGCAGGACTCGGACTATGTGAACGCTTCCTATGTGGACAGCCTGCTCAAGCCGAACGCGTACATAGTGACACAGGGACCTGTCGAGGAGACGGTCCAGGCCTACTGGCGAATGGTTTGGCAGGAAAACATCAGTGCCATTGTTATGCTGACGAAGACCTTTGACTTCGCCAAGGTAATGTGCCACCAGTACTGGCCACCCAACATGGAGGTTCACGAGCAGTACGGCGATATCTTCATCAATATCGTCAGGGAGGAGCAACTGGCCAATTTCCATATACGAACCTTCAGGCTCTACAAGATGAACGAAAAGCAGGAGGTGACCGACGAGAGGTTGATCCTTCAGTTCCACTACACCGAATGGTACTCCCACTCGTGTCCCTTTTCCAATGCCCTGTTGGAGTTCCGGAGGAGAGTTCGCCTTGTCGTGGGCAACATCATCAAGGACGAGGACGACATGAGGGGTCCCATCTTGGTCCACTGCAGCGATGGCGGCGGCAGATCGGGAGTCTATATGTCCATCGATGCCAACCTGGAGCTGGCGGAGGAGGAGGAGTGCTTCAATGTCTTCGGCTACCTCAAGAAGTTAAGGCAATCGCGGAAGGGTCTGGTGGAGAATGTGGAGCAATATAAGTTTATATACGACACCCTGGAGGAGCACATTATTTGCGGCAAGACCTGGTTCCCGGTCTCGGAACTTTCCGATCGCTTAAAGGCCAAGGCCAGGAGGAATTCGGGCACTAAAATGAACGAATATCAGGCGGAGTACGATCAGATCTGCAAGCAAACCCCACGATTCACCATAGGCGATTGCGCCGGCGGTCACCGGGCGGATAATCGCGAGAAGAACAGGGATGTCCTGTGCGTACCACCCGATAACTTCCGGCCCTACCTGACCTCCTTCCAGGGCAATGCCTTTACGGACTACATAAACTCGGTGTTCGTGGACGGGTATACCAAGCCCAGGGAGTACATAGTCACTGAATGGCCCATGAAGCATACGCTGGGTGAGTTCTGGTCCCTGGTCTACGACCAGGAGTGCTCGGCCGTTGTAGTCTTGTGCCAGCCGCCCTCGCAATCGCAGCAGTATCCCTCGTTCTGGCCCAACAAATCGAAGATGGAGAAGTACGGACCGGTGTTCTCCGTGCACTATGTGATGTCCAAGAGCTATACGAACATCAAGCAATGGGAGTTCAAGATCAACAAGAAGATCGTCTCGCTGACCGAAATGATGGCCGGGGTGAAGGCCCCGACACGAACCGTCCAACTGTTCCAGCTGACCTGCTGGCCCATGGGTCACAAGGTGCCCAGCTCGACGAACTCGCTGGTCTACCTGATGAACATGGTCGAGATCTGGCGGAACAAGGTCGACTACGGGCCTGTGTGCGTTGTCTCGCCCGATGGTCGCAGTCGTGCCGGTGTTTACTGTGCCGCGAATGCGTGCATCGAGCAGGTCATCCAGCACGGCGAGGTCGATGTCTTCCAAGCGGTGAAGACTGTGCGCCGGCATCGTCCTCAGCTAGTCGAGAATATGACGGAGTACAAGTACTGCTACGATCTGGTGCTCCACTATGTCCTCCACTTCCTCAACAAGAAGGAGTGAAGTGGGACACGGACGAGGCCATGGAGCGTACTATTTGCAAACTGGTTTGTTGCTACTTTTTTTCTGGAGCTGGTGCTTCGACAATGGTTAACAATGATCCGAAATACTTGTGGTCCACATTTGATGATGCCTGGATTTCTTCTTTATAATTCCGGGCACCGCCTTAAAGCAATAATACTGAGTATTTTTGTTGTCCACAAAAGCCAGAGAAGGAATGAATTTTGTTGTTACGAGCGTCGAAATGTAATTTCACGCCACTGAAAAGATACTTTTTACTTGTTTTTCGAGCATAAAACAATGATACTACTACATAATGTATAAGCTTTTTGATCTGAAATGTATGTGCCATTTGTAACCCTAGTTGTTGTTGTTATAAACAGGACGATACGATATGTGTGATGAGGATTATGAGTATAGATTGAAGTAATGAAATGAATTGATAGGAACAGAGAACTATTACCATTAAAATTTATATTTATATCTGTAGTTATTATTACGTTTACTCTTAAACCTTGCTACCTGGGCAATTGTTGATATATATCTAACTACATATACCTATTATGAATCTATTTATACATAAATACATATGCATATATATATATATATATATATATATGAATGTTATATACTGTTGTAAATGGGAACTCGCTACGTTTTCCACTACTGTTGACAGAACTTTATTTTTTATTCATGTTAAAGAACAAATATTTATTGAGCCACATAAAGGGGAAACTTCAACGTGCTGAAGTGAACAAACTTTGTACTTATTTATATATGCTTATTTATAAAACTCACAAAACACTCAAACAGAAATACATACCCATGTATGTATATGATTTCGCATCATGATTTTCCTCTATTTTCGCATTTATGCATTCGAAACACAAACCTACCTACATTTATTGTTGTAACTCTAATTAATTTTTTTTTTACATTGTGTATAAATGTGCGTCTGTCCATTTTATTCTTTGTATAAACCAATCTACATGTGTAGAAATTAAGCTGACAAATTGTATTGGATTAGGCTAATGAAACGAAACTGAAGCCGAGAAATATGAAACGAAACAAAATTCAAATGTGTGTATTAATTCAAGGTGGTGGTAATTAGCAAAATATTAAGTTTAGTTGCATTATATTCACTAGTAAACTTTCTTAAATTGGCTAAGTCATGGAAAGTTTGCTAGTAAATTTCCGTGTACCAGTGCTCTACATTCATCTTAATGCCCAAATGATCATTCCGCTCCAGATCTTTGCATTCCACTACTGAGTCATAAAGTCGAAATATCAATCAAAATATTCGCCTCCCGCTTCTGGGGCTGAGATCATTGCTGGGCAGAGTGGTTCCAGATGAATTGGCAAATGGATATAAACAATGCATTAAGCGATCCCAGAGGGAGGGCCAAAACAACAATTCACATAAACCTTGACCAGATTACAGTTTAATGCGTGCAAATCAAACAGAGGCGTTGTCCATACAGATATGGCCATTCGATAAGCCACGGAACGCGCTGGATGGATAGGTGATGAGGTAAGGGGTGATGGTTGAAGGGTGAAGGGATTCGTGTGCGGTTGCTATAAAATCGATAAATGACAACACACTTTGCTTTAGTCGGCAATAAAACCAACGGCAATAATAGTAAAACTTCGTGGCGCGCAATGACATCAGCGGAAAATCGGAATATCGGAAAAGCGAGAAAAGTGCGCAATATGAAATTGAAAAACTGTGTAAAAATCCAAAGCGAACATTTAAAACCGAAACGAAACTCAACCTGACTGAGAGGCAGAAAGTTTTCCATTTTATGTATACATATGGCTCTTCTTTATTCCCATCGAATTTTTGGCATTGTTTTCCGCGCTTTAATTGTGGCACTCATGCAGCGCGGAAATTTTTACCATGACTGGGGCCAAATTTTATGCCAGACAAATAAACCAATTAGCTTTTGGAAATTTATCTTTACGACCTATTAATACAAAGACCAGCGCGTGGCCAAACAAATTTCAGGGGGCTGCGGGGGGCTAAATTTAGTTTTAGTTAATTAAAAAGTCAGTGGCAATTAATTTGGGGGATCTGCATGGCAATTTATGGCGAGCACATAAAGTTATGAAACTGAATCAAAGTGGATTGGCAAAATTTGAATTTTATGGAAACGAAGTTGATGAAAACTTCTGAAGTATAACTCTATGTGTACTTTGAATATTAAAGCTTGTCATATTATTATTTGCTCACATTTTAAAGTTAGGTGATAGTTACAAGATGAAATTACAGTTAAGTAGTATTAATATAGGAATATAGTCAAGGGTTCTACAGGTTCTTTGAAATACTCTTTTTATAAATGATAAGTAAAGGTTTACTTATGCGCTTGAGAGACGTTTGCAGATATTTGTACATATGTGCCCAGGCTTATTGATGGGGTTTTCTGGTTGGTCTCCCTTAATCTTGGCCATATTAAATCACAGTTTTAGTGGCAAATGTGTGTTGTTGTCCCAAGCATCCTGAGTTGTTAGCACACATGTTTACAATAAACCCGGCCAGTCAACTTGAGTGCCAACAAACCAAATGGCAGCTGCAAAATCCAGACATGACAAGAACTCCTGCCTTGCTGTGTGTGTGTGTGTGTCTGTGGGTGTCTATGAGTGTGTGCAGGACAATGGACATTAAGCAAATGCAACACACACACACGAGCACACTCGCCGGCTATATACGAGCATATAGCTTTATATTCCCAGTCAAAGTCAGTCACTTAGGCGGCAGGAAGCGACCATTTCAATTTGTCAGTCATCAGCAGGGCCAAGTGCAGTCTCTTTGTGTGCGTTTTGTGCCCGTGCAAGCGCCTGTGTATGGACTCAAACTATTTGTATTGTTTGCCTGTCAAAGTCGTCGTGTTAACATTAATTAAATCTATAGCCTGGCATGCACAATACTGATGTGAATTCCCCACCCCCTCCACCTTGCGCTCTACACTGCAGTGTACTGAAATTATTGGTTTTGATTCGACATTTTTCATTAACCGGGGAATTCCTGGGCCGCATATTTGTCGCAGCTATTTAAATATTAAAGAGCGCATTACGTAAACAGGCATTTATACGCTTTTGTTTCAATTGCAATTTGTCACCGAGCCAATGCATTGGAACGCTGAAAAGTATGCTAAGGCCCCGAGGGGCAAAATAATCGCACACAAGTGCGTTATTATTCGCATAATTGTTTCCAATGCGCTCACCTACAAGAGTTGCTTTATTTGTAAACATTCAAGTGAAGTGAGCTGATTTGCCTAGAGGTGTTTTCCACTCATAAGCTTGTATTGAAAAGTTAAGAAAGTTAAACGGATTTGAGATGTGAGAATTTAAATACAATGCTATATTTATTTGTTCATATACATTATATAGTATAGTATATAGTATATTTCAAAAGGTTTCAATGTCTAAAAAGCACATTTCTTGTTCCGAATCGATACCCATTTCCCGTTTCTAGAATACAGCGCAGCTGGTTTGAAAATAATTTAAAAAGAGGTTGGGCGTTGCAAATGAAGCCCCAGGCCAAAAGTAGGAGCACAAAAGGCATGTGTTTAATTATTTAAATTTAATTCCATGTCACATCAAATTAGTGCCACTCATTTTCACCCCGAGCACGTGGAACGTGTAAAGGCCCACTTCCTCACCCTCTCCATTCCCTCCTCTTCATACCAGCCAGCATATGTGAAAGGCTAAAGGCCAACACTTTTTAACTCATTTCCATTACGTGCCCGCCCCTTGGGCTGGCTACTTCCTCGCTTCCCTCTCCTTTGGCTGGCGTATATAAATGGCAGAATGTTTGTGCATTATGCTGCCAACATATTATTATTATTCTTGTTATAAACTCATTTCGGTTCGTTTTGCTGCCATGGCGGTCGCATGCGTGACTGAGTGCCAAGAAGTGAGTGCATACAGGTGTGTAATGGGCATCACTGCAATTGCACTCCAGTTGAGGGAAGCTAAACAAATACACGAAGACGGTGCATAATTGAATTAGCCGAACAAGGAGCTCAAACATTGGCTAATAATACAACCTGCAATTTCTGCATTGCGGGGGTAATAACTTCCCGCCCTCCCAACTTTGGGGAATAGACGGCGGAACAAATAGAGTCAATTTTCGTACGATATACCAGACACTTTGCAAAGAATAGCGCCCAATTGGGGGAAAATATAAAAATATTTTCAAGGCTCCCAGGGAAATTAGCTCGACAGGCAGGCAGGATAATTGTTATCATTAAAGATAATCACGGGCATCAGTGATTGTACAACAAAATTAAAGTTTTATGGCAATTATTAATTTAAGGCATGACAAAACTTCACTTTAGGTCAGTTTATGACTTGAGTTTCTTCCACTGGCCTAGCATTTAAAAATCGTGCACAAATAATAATTATTAAATTCAATGTTTAATTTCACCAATTGAAACCAAATATTCATTATTCATTATTTTATAATTTATTTCATATTTATTTCGCATTTCTGGTTGAACGCATTGATTGGCGATTTGTAATTTATACATTACATCCAACCAAATAATTGCAAATCAACAAATATAATCAAATATTTATTGATTTGTCTAATGGCATATGCCATATCACCATCAATAACAACAATTGTACCAGCATACTTACAATGCAACATTTACTAATTACGTAACATTCAAAATGTCGGCAAAGAAGGTGAGGCGCTTACTTAATTGCTTTCATAAATGGGAGTGTACATTTTAATTATAAACGTATTGTTATGCCCATTCGTTTGGTTTTGTGAAAGATCAATGGAATTTTTTTTCCCTTAACTCGTAGAGTAACAGGGTATGCTAGATTCGTTGAAAGTTATGAAACAGGTAAAAGGAACCATTTCCGACCATATAAAGTATATATATTCCCGCCCTTCCGTCTGTCCTTCCGTATAAACGTCGAAATCTCAAAAACTTTAATCCCAGTAATCCCAGTAGCTGAGTAACGGGTACTCTCTTACTAAATTCTCAAATTGCAATTGAACTAGTAATGTAATTGAGATAATTCGTTTTGCGAAATGCGCTCCTAAACTCTATTGTATGTTTACAAAAAACTGGCTTAAAATTGTACGATTATTTCATTTCATTTTTAATTTGGTACAGACATTGTTGTTTTCCTGTTGATAGTTGTAGTTATGTTTACCCCACACGCTGCTCTTCAAAATAATTTAATTAAATTTTAAACCATAATTTGATTATTTTACACGTAAAGTTTCAAGTTGTCGGGGCGTTGCAAAAATTGTTAATGACATTTAAGTAGACAAAGGGTTCCAGGAGCGGAGTTGGGCACCTTCAGCGCAACTTTTCCATGCTCTGGCCCAACTTTTTGCGGCTTAGCGAGTGCATGTGCGTTGTAGAATGCACAAAAGCGTAATTAAATACATAATGAACAAGAGCCGAACAAAATATAAACAGCGGGCTGAGTTTTGAGACGGGCGCGAGAGTTCGTTGCATGTCAAATGCTACTCATATGGGTGGTCTGTGGAACTATGAACTATGTATATGCCATATAATGCCATATAGGACTCGCAAAAAGCTCCACAAAATTTGTTCAGCAACCGAGCGGGGGAAGCTCATTATGAGTGCACAACAAAAGCAGTGGCTGTTCATTTTTGTTTACGCTCTTGTGGAAATGCATATAAAATTAGTATTTCACTACTCGAAATTAACTGCGAAACAAAGGATTCTTTGTTTGGTGTCAGCAGAAGTGTTGACTGCAATTTGCCTCTTGAGCGTTTAATTAAATGCAATTCGAGCTGTTGCGAGTGCACAGAAAATAATTCGTAAATGTATTGTGCAGTGATTATACATGCAGCATGATTTCAAAATGAAACGAATAGAATTTGCATTATCCAGTGCTCAGATGGAAAAATCAGTTTGGCCATTTTGACGCATTTTACACGATTGCTTGAAAATCAAGAGAAAATTATATTTGAGCTGTGACTCAGCCGAGAAATCTTCAACTATCATACTGCCCACAAATCCCGACCCGTGTGTCAGTTTCTGCTATCCATCATCATCAACCATTTGGCCAGCTGGATGAATATTTGAGTCATGAGGCTACCAAGAAGCTGGTGGGTTTCGGTCGGCCTTCTTAATTAAAATTACAACGCCCTGGCCACAAGGCAGCTGCTGTCAGAAGGCGAGTTGTGTGCTAAATTGCCAACATGCCAGTTTCACTTATTGTTATTGCTGCCTGTTGGCTACGGATATTGCAAAACACTTTTCGAGTTTAATTGAAAATTATTGTATTTGTATTTGTGTTTGAGGCAAAATGCACTGGCCCAGCATCGATTACCAAGCAGTTGGCACAGCAATCGGTCCCCAGACAGTCGTTGTTTCATGTTAATCAAATCAAAGGTTTCGAGTGTGGACTTCAAGTAATAAGCTGAAATTGTATTAAGTTATGTTTACCCATTGGCATTGAAAATGCTTCATTGTTGCCCCATTATTGTTTGTTATCATTGAATGCGGAGAAAGCTATCAGCATATTGAACACACTATATATAGTTCTTCGACTTGCAGTTGACGAGTCAAGAACAGGAGGAAATTAAGCCTACATTTTATTAATTTAATCAGGCGTAGAGCGGATGGTGAATTCCGGTCAAGGATGTGGCTCATGTCAGACATATCCGAAATACTGTAATGTGGCTTAGAGTATTAGATGCCTGTCAATTTGTGATCCGTGCATCTAGATTCATTTAATTAACATGCTTTCTGCTAGTTTTGTAGGCAAACTAGAATAAATGTGACTATTTTATAACTCTCAGGAAAAGCTAGTTCACCTTTGATGAAAAATACCAACTGCATTAAAGATTACCACATCAAAAATGCATGAGACGAGTTCCCTTTGCAGAATCGTGCCGCATTCTTCCCCTTTATACACCTCGATAAAGCGGGTTTTCCACGACCCCACAAACTGATTTTACTCTAATGGGAATTACGAACCGCGACTAAAGCGTCAAAGGTGAAGCAACACAGAGTTTGCGGGAAAAATGTAAATGAAACATGTGGATCAGAGCCAACTGCTAAAAACCAGATGGAATAGCACCACACACTTGGGCTTACAAATACATATGCACACATCTATATGCACGCATACATAAGCAAACACACGTATGCATAAATTTCACGCACAACTGAATTACGATGCGAATGATGACGAGGCTGCCCTGTATGTAATGTAATATGTTCCTCGATGGATGCGGAAATCTGCACAAAAGGAGCGTTCAAAAACAACAGAGAAAGTGGGTGAAAGGCAGGGGGTCAGAGGGGAAAGAGCTGACTACACTGCACAAATCAACAGATCAAAAAATTTGCATTATTATTATAGAACAAATGGTGTAAGACTTACAAATTCATGTTCTTAACAGTAAGTTACAAAACATATTTTTAATGAGATGTATTGTGTTGCGATTTTTAACTCATCTTTAAATATTTATTTAATAACATCTGGTCAAGATTTTTAGTTAAGTACACTGTGACATAGACATTCATTTAAAATTCTATATGGGAATATATATAAATAAAGTAACTGCAACTCCTATTATCATAAATGTAAAAAATATTTTTGGCTTGAATATTTCGTGTTCCCAAATTTCTAATGCCTCTATTCAATTTTTTGAAGTGTATATTTTGAGACTCGGTTGGGTTAGACAGTTAAATAGACAGGGCTGACAGGTTGGTTGGGGCGTGCAAAAATTCAGCAACGCCATCATTAATCTTTATTTGCGTCCCCAACTCAGACTCCCGTTCCCCATCGAAAACCGGGCGCGTGAATAATTTAGCTACCTAATAATAAATCATTGCAGCCTGTGCATTAGTTGACTGTCTCTTAGCTCTATCTGTGCCCCTCCATCACACCCACGCACCCATACTGACGCACACGGCAAGCCGGAAGTGCAGAGTTACATGCTTAAATGCTTATCAAATTTTATGCGTCGTCCCTTTGTGTCTGTGTGTACATATGGGTGTGTGTGTGTGACTCTCGTCCTGTCAGAGACTCTGCTCCTCCACTAATGAGCATTAATTAATTGCCGAGTTGGCAAGGGGGCGGTGCAGGATGTGCCACGCCTACCTTAAAGGTCCGTCTGAGCGGAAAACATTTTTGTGGGCTTTTAGGCACTTTTATTTTGGAAAAAGGTTAAATGAAACTCATATGAAATTGTATTCGACTGCTTTAATTGAGGTTGAAATCATCTGAAAAGATAAAAATGACATTTAACCGTTATATTTTTTTGTAAATGATAGACAATTTATTTCGTTCATTCTACAAGTGCTTTAAATTCATTAAAACAGATTGCTCTAATGGCACGGAACTCATAAATTTCAACAATCTTTTAATGACTGCTTAAACACTTAGTTAACTGGAAATTTATGTATACCATATAATAACCTTTCAATGCATATTACGTATACGACACGTGAACAAGAATTTGAAGCAACGAAGCAGAATTTCATTGAAAGATTCTTTTGAATTATTTTTTCACTTATTGGTACCGCATTTTATCTTTTATATAGAATTCGGGACAATAAAAGCAATTTGCAGAATTTGCAGCTTAATTTAATTACCTAAGGAAACAAAAAACTATGGACCAAGCTGGCAAAAATATTTGGCAAGAGGTGAATGGCCATTTTAATTAAACTAGGCACACATCCGAACAGATAAAAGGCAACAAATTATTGCCTCAAAATTCTGGCACTATATAAATTCAGGAATCCAAAATGAATGGAAAGAGTGTTCGTGCGTGTGTTGATGGGGAGGGGGGTTAATGCCATAAAACATGGTAAAGTATTTCGGCAACTATATGCAACTTAGTTTGCGGTTTTACGTTGAATGCAATAAAATATTTAAATGCACAATCAATAAACTGTGTGTCTACTCCCCAAAGAAATGCGGCTCTGCATTTATTTTTGCCTGGAATGCCATTTCTTTTCCCCTTTTTTGCGTTGCTTCAAATTATATTTCGGACAGGGCTCTGCGGTCGACAGCAGTGTCAATGGAAAAATATTTTCAATTTAAAATGTTTCTCGCATCTCGTCCAACGAAGTGATATCCCTTGTGTCGATTTAATTGTTGTCCAGCGCAGGTGTGCTTGATCTTTTGTGACCGATGCAAATTGTTGTCGAGAGCACTTCAATTTCGAATATTCTGCAGTATCCATCACGAAATGTGAGAAATGCCTTGGGGGAGTTTCGCCGGCATGAGAATTTTGCCTCCTATGGATTTATTGAAATTGTTGGGATGCAAATTTGGAGAAACAATTTGTAAATTATTCTCAAGTCTGGTTGCACCGAAATCTGCCAAATAATCCCATCCTTTTAAATCGTATTTATATCACAGACACTTTATGTTCCCCGACCTGGAAATTCCCAACAAGTCAAAGATCAGAAAAGATGTGGAGTACACCTGGGATTTAAATGCTATTTACACAGCTTTCCACCGGCCAATAACATGCGCTCAAATCTGAGAGAAAAGGATCGCAGTAGTGGAGTTGTGGGAAAGGAAGCCCCACAGGAGGTGCAGAGTCCCGAAATAGTGTTGACCCTTTTACCATTGTCTGGGCACGTATGAAAGGGCTAAAAATGTGACACCCGGGGAATGGGAATAGGAATGGGCAGCATGGGCTTAGGTGTAGTTCTCCGTTCAACCCCGGCCATTCAGTATGCCCATTTCAGACTACTCCCAGCCCAATCCGGCAATTCCGAAGCTAACTGAGATTCAACTGGAAATTGTGCACACCTGTCGACAGACAAAGATGGCAATAGCACAGTCAGAAGCGAAATACTAGGAGCTTTTAAAAAATTAATGAAGTATTTAAATATACATATAGGTTTTACCCAGCAAAATAAGTGCGCCAATATTTATAGTAATTATTAAAATAATTTTATATTTAAATCTATGTTATAGTTGTATACAATAATTGATTTATGTGCTATAAAGTACCTAACCTGTCTTAAAAATATAATTCCAAAAATATTATTAGATGGATAGGAATAAATAAATGATATATTAAAAAAAGGTGGAGATATAAGAGAAGTAGAAAGGAGAACCTCTAGTTTTTCGACCCCGCTTGCAGATGGGCTATGGGAATTGCCGGGCGGGCGAGTGGCATATCTTGTGCCACCCCCTCGACAATTCCCGGTTGTGGCTCAGGCAACGTTATTACCTTGACACATGTGTAACGGCTTTGTCTTTTTTTCGTTCTTTGGCCAACCTTTTTTCTTCCTGAATTCAACTGTAACAACAACTGCAAAAGCGGCTTTTGTTTGGCCCCTCGACAGGCTGAGCAACCTTTAACCTCTCGCCAGGCAGCCCGCACCCTTTTGACCCCCTCGTTGTTAACACTGCGATAGGCCCAGCAGCGTGTTGCTAATGCATGTTGAGTCGAGCTTAAGACACAATTTCAGTCTGCTGGTGGAGATTTGTGCACCCCCTTTGATGTGAGCCCAAAAAGGGCGGCCTAGAGCAGCCGAAATCCATTTAGCAATTTCCTCATTTTCAATCAGCTGTGCGGGGAATCCCCAATTGGGGTGCAGGCAATCTCTTTCGGGTCGAAATGATTAAGTGTGCTACAAGGTATACCCTGGAGATGGCAGAGGTGTGACAATTTCGCTTGAGAAAATATGAGCGAAAAATTTGTAGTATTCAAGACTACTATGAGTATTCATCAATAATTTTGATTACACAGAACCAAAGTCAGTGGAAAATGTCTTCAATTAGATAATCGAATGAAATTATAACAAAAGGCCTTTCAAATCGAGATCGATTACTTCTACATGGCTAAATATTCGTGTCAATTTGTTTAACATTATTTTTGTCACGTTTCCAGTTCGATAATCGTTCAAATAAATCACATTTGGCTGTCATTAAAGTTTAAGTTCCTAATCCGTTACGAGCTCTAGCAGAAATAGCTAAGAAGGAATAAAACGAATCGACTTTATAGTCGCCCTTATAGGGAATAGCAACGGAAAATTGATGAAATTGATTTCCACATTGGCAATTTTCTGAGCGGACTCACGTTTGCACCTGACAACTGCAACCGGCTGACCTCTCAACTCCCGACCTCCCCAAGTAAATGCTCTAGCCAAACATTTTGTCATCCATCTTGGGCCAAGATCCCAAACAGCCACGTCGCTGTCTATTAGTTTCCACAGATTCCCGCCCGCTCCTCCTTCCAGCCTGATTCTGCTAGCAGTTTTCCCTGCGGGTTCAGACGTCGCCATCAACAGGAGCATCCATTTCCCAGTCTCAATCTTGGCCAACTGCAGCTCCTGGATTTTTTTCCGCTGCAGCACGTTTAGCGAGTTGTTTTTTGCTCGATTTTTGCTCGCTTGCAACAAATTGTGTGCTCTGCATTGAGATCCGGGGTGGAGAAAGGTGGCTATTCACTAAAGACACTTTATAAAATATTCAACCCGCCTGCCAGAGTCTGAAGCTGCTCGTTGAATGTGTTGCCGCTGTCTTGGCAGCTAAAAGTTTTTAATGAATTTTTTAGCAAGCTAATCGAAGTCAATGTTAGTTGAAAAATGCATTAACTAACGTGGCACGTATGCTCAACGCGTCGTATGCGCAATGTCGCCAGCCGAATGTTGACATATCCGTAACAGAATAAAGACAGTGTTTTTAGTTATTTTTTTTTTTTCATTTTTGCGCGAGGAGTCTGAGCTGCCACTTTTGACTTTTTAATGCCAGCGTTCGCAGAAGGTCAGACAGTCGGAAAAGTGGGAGGTGGAAAAGCTAACCAGGCGCATCAAGAGTTTTCTTTTTTGGCCGTGCAGAGAAGAGGATATAACATGCTTATCAAATTTGCATTGCAAATTTGGAATTTTCTGCTTGCTGGATGTGTGTGGAAAAAGGGCTAAAATGAAGGGCTCCGTTAAAGGGCAGAGTTGGCCGAATAATAAGATAAATATTTTATTGGAAGTGCTACTCGACTGCATTGCAATACTTTTATGCTAGCTTTTTATTCGCTGGTAGTCCAATTAATTTCTTTCGTAGGAATCGAGAGCTTAAGTAGTTTTTGAGGTTTTTGGATCAACTTTAAAAAGCTTTATGCTGAATAACACCAAAATTGTGTGCCATTTAAAAAAAGTAACTTTCAATCGGCATTAATTTCAAGTACGCAAATTAAAGCTTCAGCTGAAAGGGAAAACTCATTTGAAAACTCAGCTGAACTTGTAATTAACTTTCTCTGCCTGGGTTGGGATCTTGTGGCATTACCAAAATATTTATCCAATTAATTTCTACCTTGGTTGCCAAGCAATTTATTGCAACAATTTCATTACGCTGTTCGCATATTTTCACTAGCTTGGTGTTTGCTTTGCCTCATCGCATCTCCCGTATCTCATTTTCCCTGCTTATCTCAGTCGGATTCCTGGTGCTCTACTCGAGCATCTGCTATGTGCACCTTGTGCCCCCGGGCTGTTTTTCCAGTTGCAGTTTTCCCCAGCACTTTCCACGCTCTTTGATTGCTCCCCATCACCTTCATTCCCACTCGCTGTCTCCCAAGTAAGCGCCTCAATTATGGACTCAGACAGTGAGATAGACAGCCAGACCGGGAAATGTGAACAAAACGCAACTGACGAAGGACGAGAGCATTTCCGTGCTCTTTCGAGCGTGCCGAAAATCGTGAAAAGCTGGAAAAATGTGCGGTAGGGAGTCTTATAAAAGAGCTCATAAGTAGGGATAGGGATCGTGGTGTCCCGAAGCAAACCTAGTTGTATGACCTGCAATTGAGCTTTGAGTAAATAGTGTGCTTCGCTGCAGTTTGGCGTTTGATTGCTAATCATTGGCAATACTCCTGCGGGGATTGAAGGATTAAGCGAGTGAGTAATAGGGAGTTGGTAGTAAGGATTAAACGTTCTATTTTTGAAAAATCATCATTGATATCTTTAGTATTCCCTTTTTAACCATTTAGCCATTTTATGCCACAAGTATATGGCCTTACTAAAGATATGAGTATAACGCATGTTAACAGTAAATTTACCTAATGACATTGTTCCTTTTCTTTAAATTTTGCAAATAACAAGTTTTGTGTCAGCAGAATGTTGTTTGGCATTTTTCAAAATTATTAGCCAAAATAATGAGCCCCGAATACAGAGGGCTTGACTTTCCCACTCCGTCCGAGTTCCAATCGTTCCCCTAGCTCCACTCGCTTCGCAGGACCTCTGACAACCACAACCAGGAATGACCTAATAAATCCGTTTTATGTCTTGGTCCTGGCGCCTCCTTCATTCGACGACTCCAATCGGCTGGACGGAAATGCCAGCGGCGTCTGTTTGTGGTAACCCCTTAGACGGGGGCTCCTTTTGCCATCCTCATTTCCATACACACAAAAAATTACATTGTATATTTTTGTTTAGTCAGAAACTACGCCGAATTCAGTTACATAAAACTAACTAGAAATCTAAAAAATAAAATAAGAGTTTATTACATCAATAGATTTAAGTGGTTTAATGTTCGTATTCCCAGTGTACCTTGTGCCATTTCAATTCATATTCAAATTCAAATTGTAGGCGTGGCCGCGCCATTTATTGTCTGCGCCATTAGCTGCACTAATGATCCATTCAGCGGGATCCAAATCAGTGTGAAGGGGCAGTGGATGCTCGCTGGGGGAAAAGGAAAATGCGAAAGGGAAAAGAGGAAAACCCTAAGGCGGCCATATTTAAATAAGAGCTGGGATGCGGACTCTCCCACACAAACATGGCCATGTAAATCCTTACGCAGACAGACACATCGGCATTGTCAATATGCTTAATGGATTTTCAAATATTTAAACAACCCCGTAACCCAAGACGATGGCGGTTTTCCCCAAGCCGACAGCCCATTTTCCCGGCTTCCCCGTTGGTCATGAATGCATTTGCACATATTTACGCATTCAAACTTATAAATCAAACGTTATGGGTCCCGGGCTAATGGAATTACAAATTGGCATTTTCTTCTATTTGCCATGCATAAGCGATAATTGATAGTTGATAACTGGGTCAGCAAAAACTGCATCGTGGCGATGAAAGGGAAAACACACAAAAGTGGAGTTTTGAAATTGTAAAATGTACAAATATCTTGCTTTAGCAACAATTTTTAGATCTAAATTGATAAACTTACAAAGTTCTTACAAAAAATAGGCCATTAATAGTTTGGAAAGCCATTAAAATATGAGAAAATTATTTTTAAAAAATCGTAAGCCTTCCTTGTCCAAATTTTCCCTTGGCCAAATGCAGAGCACGAACGCAAACACTTGCAGCTCAGTTTATTCATACAAGTTATGTCGGTATGCATTTATTTTATTTCAATTTAAAGTTTTAATGAGTTTTTGCATTGTACCCTAATGCTCCTGTGAAAAGGGCCAACAACTTGCTGGGATTTATTCCGTGTCGAGTTTATTTATTTACTCTTCCGAGCGATTATTGCAAACAGAGTTTTTCCGCACCTCTCGCATGTGCAGATTTTGCGCTGTTGTTTCCCAGATTTAGCGAAAATTTTAAATTAATTTGAAAATAAATTCAATTTAAACGCGACTTGCTCGTTGTTGTTCTGCTGGCTTAAACTAATTGCCCCTGCAGTTGGTAAATCTTTATGCAATGCGAAATGCAATTTTTGTGTTTGGCCTTGCTTACCGAAATTCACAAATTGCATATTAAATATTTTTCGGTAACAAATTCCATATCGATGCTAACAATTTCAGTTTAATTGACGCCGGGTCAGAAAACAGAATACAGCTGTCCAAAAAAATGGAATTCCACAAAAGCTTGGGGGCTAATCTATACAAAATTATTTAAATCATAAAAGCCATTGATACAAAATTAATAACAATCGAAGCGATTTTTCCGCTCGTGTCAAACTGTCAGGAATTCCGTATTGTTGGGCAAACATATACAAATACCAACCAGTAAAAAGAACTACTGAAATTCTGCTGACATTAATGAGTAAATGTGAAAAGTTTCCATAGAAATTGAGCGACAGAAAAATGCCAGCCTGTCATTGTTAAATATTGTCCACCCAAAGCATTGTTGGCTGCGAGGCATTGTTCGAATGTCCTTCTCGCAGGACACACAGGCCGCCGGCTAAAATGTGTCAAAGTAAAAGCACGAGTCGAGACATTGCGCATACGTATTTGCACACACAAATATTAAAATTTCTCTTTGCCGTGGGAGAATTAATTTTGGCAAGGAATTTTGGTATATTTGTTTCCTTTGATTATTTGCCGGAAATAAACCGAAAACCCCCAATTAAAAATGCAATTAAATGCGACTGACCAGCATCGAATGGAGGGAGAATCGTCGCCATAAACCGGAGAGAAAAACATATTCCAATTGAATTTATTGTAATTATGTATATTTTATAACTGCACAATGATTGCCCGTGCTCGGGTTTCATACAAATAAGCCGCATAAATATCAATAAATATGTGCTTATATACAGTAGTAAATATTGCCTGACAAATTATTTATTTCCGCCTGGCTTGCCAAGTAATTAATCACCAAATAATTTCGTTGTTTTAATTTACTACACACACTCTGGCAGACAGACAAGTGCATAAAACCAATTTGTGCCTATGCGCCCCTAATTAAGATTTAATGCCCTGCTGGCTCTCAAAATCGAATCCTGCCACGCCCCCTCGCCCTTTTCTGTGTGCCATTTTGTGTGCGTAATTAAGCGACAATAAGCATTTAATACACATTTTCTCGTACGCACACAATTGCAATTAGTTTCGTCGCGAGCTTGCGTGTGTGTGTGTGTGCTTTCCTTCGCCCTTAATGCCACGCCCATTAAGTACACACCCCGCCCAATTGCACACACACAAACAACAACATCAACAACAAATTGTTGGCTAATTTGAAAGGCACCAAAATGCCGCCGCCTCCAATTGACATGGCTATATGGTTGTTATATAAATATATATTCACGTGCCTGTGTGGGTGAGTGTATATATACTTATCGGCATGCCGATATGTCGGCTATATGTGCCTGCAATTAAAAATTATCTGCGGACCGGCATCGCACATAAAATACACTGCAAATTGGCCAGCAAATTAAGGATAAAAATTAAAAGTTATTTGTGATTACGCGTACAAACACTCAAGATAACTCGAATGCTAGCTTTAATCAGTTCCATAAATTTTGGAAAAGAAATTACACGGTTATTTAAAAATTAAAGATATTGTACTATTTGTAATTGAAACTAACTATTCAACAAATGCTCCATTTTATTTTTGCTGTTTTATTCTGAATAAAACTAAAGCTGCTAAGCCAAACGTATGGATATATCTAAGAATCTATTGGCAGATAAGGATTCATTTGGCGTAATTCTTCCTCCATTGAAATGTTTAATTACAGTTCCTTAATTTAACGGCGAACAATGTAATAAATTTTGCCCACATAACTGGTGACCTCCTTGGGGCTAATAGTGCGGGGGGGTGGGGCAGATTGCATCAGATTAGTAATTATGTAAGCCCACAGACACACACGTCCACAGATTCGCCCAATGAATCCCCATAAATCCGCGCATAAATACAAATTACACTGCCAGCCAGCAATATCAGTTTACTTAGGGCGATAGCGGTTTAGGGGTTAGGGGTTAGGGGTCAACTGGCACTCAAAGGTTAAATGAAAGCCCATGCATAATGAAAACGGCTTCCAGATGTCCTTTGGCCCGCTGGTCATTACTTATGTTTTATGACATGCGACTTAGGTTTTATGCCCTCGGCATTTCGCTCTTGCAGAAATCCTGCATAAGTAAACTACAATGGAGGGAGCAGGGTCTTAGCAACTGCTTAGCACTAATCACTGACTAACCACGAATACGCACCTCTGACTAATCCATTCATGCGAATCCCTGCGCCTTTCAGACAATCATCCGCGAAATGAATCGACTGGGAATGATGGTCGATCTGTCCCACGTCTCCAAGGGCACGATGAGGGACGCCCTGGAGGTGAGCGAGGCACCTGTGATATTCTCGCATTCCTCCGCCTACGAGCTGTGCAATACGAGCCGAAACGTCCAGGACGACATCCTGCAGGCGCTGGCCAAGAACGGCGGCCTGGTCATGGTCAACTTCTACTCGAAGTTCCTATCCTGCAGCGACAACTCGACCGTGCACGATGCAGTCGGTAAGTGCTCCCATTTCAAAGTATACTCTTATAATTTTTATCTTATTTGTAAGACAGTTTATCGTTAGTTATTTGAAACATCAATAAAGTAAGAATTCGTCAGTTTCTAACTTTTATTTCGGGAAGTTAAGATCCAATTTCTAATCACTTATGTATCATAGACACTTTTTCAGAAGCTTTTTAGTCACCATAAATATTTATATTTTAAATCTATCGTAAACGTGACATGGCTGTCTGTGAAAAAAATTAACAAGGGTTGTATTATAACTTATATACCTTGTTAGATGCCTTCGAGGGAACTTTGCCCCATCCGAAATCAATCAAAGCCAGTGACTTGGCCGCGGTTGCTCTTTGTTGCGCTGAATCCTGATTGCCGGGCTATTGTTTCAGTTAGTTCATTATTACCTTTTATCTTCTTTTCACTCCCTTCATCCTGTCCCTATTCTGATTTTTGTGGCATTGCTTTTGACGAGCCATCAAAATGGGTCTCGTAATCACTTCCTTGACTCGATGTCTTCTTTTGAATCCCCGCAGATTTCCCACCACTTTTTTTGGCTACACAAGGAAAAATTATCAGTACCAAGATTAGATTATGTTGTTTGTCCATTTCGAATTGATTGAACGTTTTACTGATTTGCTCACTATGTATAAATAAATGATAAATGAACAACGTATACTACATATTTAAAAATTGCATATTAATATTTGTGGTAATAAAAAGCGATTTTCCAAGTGTTTCTCCTGCAATAAGCCCCTCTAATGCCTACTTCTTTCCATTTCTTTGTTTTTCGGTCGACTTGGACACATTTCAAATTTGCGAAAATTTTAATAACGCTGACTTATGACGGCCATACAACAACAATGGCGTCCAACCTGCAACAATGGCCCTTAATGAACTTGACGACGAATGGTAACCCTGCCACCGGATATCCTTCCGCTGACCAACACACTTTCGACACACACAGCGCATATTAATCACATTAAGCGAGTCGCAGGCATCGATCACGTTGGACTGGGCGCCGGCTACGACGGCATTAATTAGTAAGTAAAAGTCATTTATTTCACTTAAATTCGCATTCCTCCGCTCGTCCTCGCCGTAGTCAATATATATATATATATATATGTTACCACCTCCAGGTGGTTTCCCCTCCTCTGGCTGCCAATCTACCTACTGTTTTTTAAGTTATTAATTGATTATATTTAAGGACGAGGACTTAAAATTGGCATATTGCCAGAGCGCGATGGGTGCGGATAGATCGTTATTATTTTACCGCTCATTACGGGCACTTTTCCATTATTTCCCTTTTGTTCTCTCATGTTTTTCGCAAACAATGTGCAATCTGTTTACCGAGATTTTCAAGTTAATTTAATGAGCTCTCAACTTGCATCCAGGTGGCCATTAATAAAAGATTATCAGCCATCGTAAATATGTGGATAAGATACCATAAGATTATGGTAGTCGTTAGTGTATTAAATGGCTGACACTACTTTCGACGATAAATTCGGAAAAAACACTGCAATGAGGACATGCTCCGGAAAACTATGTAGCAAAATATTTAAGTACCGAAAAATCCAGCTAAATTCCATTTGCGAAATCTGGTATTTAAATGAGCTCGCAGCCCAAAGCTGCCAGTAAATCACTTACCAATCAGAATTTGTCCAAAAGTATTTAAAGCCTGTCCCCATTAGCAGGAGCGAAATGTTCATTACCTCGATGAGCCGACCAGTGGCAGAATGTCCTTTTTCCCCAAACTCAGCGTCATCACCATCATCAAGCTCATTCATCTTCATTATCGTTGTAATTATTCCCGTGATGCTGCGGAGAATGCATTTGCATAGATTTCCATTTCATTGCATCGTGAACACAATGCGAAAACAAACAAAATGTTGAGGATGAAATTTTGATAAACCTACCTGGTCGTCCAGTCTCATCTCGCTGGGCTGTTTTTGCATTAAATATTTTGAGGACATGGCCAAAAATGAGCAAAAATGAGCAGGATTCCCATGCAAAAATAACAACAAGGACGACATAAAAATGTCAATGTAAATCAATTTCCACCGAAATGAACTTCATTTTGTTTTGGTCTTTCGGGGCAGCAGCGCGACCACATAAATGTTTTTGAGGTATTTTGGGGCCCAATGAAAACAAGAAAACTGAAATTGGTGTATATGAATATTTATGGGGCAATTGCCGGGGACCGAAATACGAAACAAACATGAGTATGGCACAATAAATAATCTAAAATTCTATGAAATTACCAAATGTCAAATGGCCTTGTTTCCGGTTCGGGTCAAACCGCATGGCTGATATCCTGGGCTGATATTCGGCAAATAACGCGAATTTCCACTTTAAAGGCTCATTGGCTGTCCCCTATGACACCTTCCCATTTTTCGAGGTTGAGGTTTATCTATTCAATTAAATTGTCATTACTTGTGCCGATAATTTGATCGACATATTGAATTGAATTTTAAGTTTTGGCCATCAAAAGCCGCAAATAAGTGCTATTAATTTGGCAACACAAACGCACACACATGCACAATAAACATTCTGCCCACATTCGCATGCAGAACTTGAAAATGGCAAAAGCCAAACTAGGAGAAAAGGACATAAATTGTTTTCCAACCGCAGTCGATTTGGCAAATTTTTGGAAAATCCTTAAATTGTTTTATATTGACTCGGCAGGGTGGCGCGAATGTTTTATAATAATGTTGATAATAATTTAATATAAAGTGCTCTTATAATATTACATGGTTGGCAGTCCATTTAATTGAAAATGATTGTTTTAATAAATATAAATAAATCGGATTTATGGTGCATCACCCTGTTTAATTTGTCCTTACTGGTATTGTGACCCATATTTTTGCTGTTTGTGTCATTGAAACCGTGTTTGGCCTAAACGCCTGCATAGAAAACTAAATTATTATTTATTTGTACAAATTTCTGTTCATAAAATATGATTACCGAGCACTTGAGTGTTCGGCCTGCAAAATGTATATTTATTATTTATTTTCCTATGTGTGCAATCCATTATTTATTTGTTTTCCTCTGTAGCTTGACCCAATGCGACTTTATTACGCCCAGAGTTTGTTTGCCGTGGACTCTGCCTCTGGACAGCTTAGCCAATTTATTTTGTATGTAGTGCACGAAAATTTAATTTAATTGTGATTAGAAATTTTTTCAAATATATGTTTTATGCGGAAGCATTATTCCAAAATGTATAACTCATATTTCGACAAAAAAGCTAATGCACTGAGATTCCTTCTTCTAATTTTAGTACGCCCAAAGGACTGGAGGATGTGTCTTCATATCCGACTCTATTTGCCGAACTCCTTGGCGGCGGCTGGACAATTGACGAGCTGACGAAGCTGGCAGGCGGCAATTTCCTCAGGGTCATGCAGCAGGTGGAAAAGCTGAGGGATGACAAAAAGGCAGCGGGCGTGAAACCCTTCGAGGATCATCCGAACTTCCGCACGGACGACCCGTACAACTGTACGTCCAGCTAATTGAGCAGCGGATCCAAACACACCGAGGTTGTACCGGAAATGCCGGGGATGTACCCAAAATCGTAGGAGAAATCGATTGAACTGCTGCTTCAGATGTATAGTGGATAGACCTATGTAGCAAATTTAAAGGAACGTAAATTAAACTAATGATATAGATACCTACGATTCGTATAAGCTTTAAATACATATTTTTAAGATACGTAAACATTTGAATGCCTGATTATTTGGCTTGGGAAGTAACTTCCTCGATCTTTCCCTTTGGTAATCGAATCGAATTTCTTTTCATTTTATGACAATCTACAGACTGCCAAGGAAGAACACACCTACTTATAAATTGCACCAGAGTCCCACACAAAATTAACGTAACACTAAGTTATTTCCTACCTCGAATCCATATAGAAACCAGACTTTGTTAGCTCATCTCCAACTGGACCAACAAACACTCCACTTCTCTTCTGTGAACTTTCAATTATTTCACTAATTTACATGAGAACTACATATCAAGCATGTATTAAGCTAAGATATTTAATTAACAAAGTATTTGATTTAGCATTAAATCCAATGCGAATACTTATGAGTGGGAAAGCATACACTTATAAACAATGAGTAAAGTAATTAAATACTTTAGTTCCAGCGAGGGCGGGACGTAAATGAAATGTTTAGTTAAATTTTTAAGCAGTTCGAGGGCGTCGAAACTGAATGAATAAATAGCGTAATGAATACTAAATTAGTTCGTAAGCAACGTGTAGACGTGGCACTGCCTGCTACACGAACACTGTACATAGATTCCGATCACAATAAGTATAGCAAAAATTCATAATGATATAGAAGTTTTGCAGCATATAGTACATACATACATACTACATTCGTTTTCACCTACCAGATACACAGATACATAGATCTCTCAGTCAGTCTCTCTGTACCTTCTAAATAAAAAGATGGAAATATAGAAAAATGCGCTTAGCCTAAGTAAACAAATTATACATACTAAACCAATATTGCAAGCCGAAAAACCGAAAAATGTAAAACCGAAAAACCGAAAACCCAAGACAAAATCAATAATTGTACATTTTCTAAACCGAAACCGAATAATAAATTGTAAACACCTTTATAACGATTGATAGCATGAGAATCTACTGTTACGTTTTGTACGATTTTGTATGTGTATATAGCATTTTTACCTATACGCTAATTTGTATGGTCATTATATAGTTTTCTAGCAAGCGATTCGAGCGTATTATACTGTACTGGTCTGATGAGCAGATTTGTTGGTAATCATGTAGCTATAAGTCTGGCCTGGAAGGTCGCAAAATAAATATCTGTAAAGTTTATACATATACGAATATGCCTAGATCTAGAAATAAAAACCGACTAGCATAGAACAACATGCATATATACACTACAACTCGATTCTCAAAATGTCTTACACTTATTTGATCTCTTTCTCAGTTTGAAATTGAACAGAAACAAACACACAATCTCAGACATGCATATGTAAAACCAAATTGTAGTTAAAAACTTGAAAATGGTAAAATGTTTAGCGAATAAAACTCTAAAGGCAAACCAACTGCAGTAAATATAAAACCAATTAAGGAAAATAATAAATTGTTTTATTGCTGGAACACGTGGAATGGTGGAATGTGGAACTTAAGGGGGTTCTTAATTTATTTATTTTTTCGGTTTTTATAGGTGAATTCTAAAAAATAACAAGAGAGTCGAGTTCCCCGACTATCAGATACCCGTTACTCCGCTAGTGTGAATGCGAACGCAAAATTTCATCATTTTTCTGGGATATACATAGATAGATATTGGGGAATAAAATGAGTAAAAAATTTGAAATTTGTTAAAAGTGGTTTTAGAGCGTTAGAGTGGGCGTGCCAAAAGCTTTTTGCAAGTCGACAGAAATTTACATGATCAATAAAATTATGAAAAAATATCCAACAATTTTCAAAAATGTGGAGGTCAGATTTGGGCGGTTTTAGGATGTTAGAGTGGGCTTTGCAAAAAGGTTTTTGGCAAATCGATAGAAATTTGCAAGGTTAATAAAATTATAAAAAAAAATTATCAAAAATAAATAATAATTTTGTGGACGTCGAAGTTTTGGACGATTTTAGGGCGTTAGAGTGGGCTTGGCAACATGTGTCAATAAACTTGTGCTGAGTCTATGTCTCCAGAATCTGTATGCTGAATCTCAACCCTCTAGCTTTTATAGCTCCTTATACGGACAGTCGGACATGACCAGATCGACTCGGCTATTGATCTTGATGAAGAATATATATATATATATATACAGTCGGCGGAATAAATCGACGGGATAAGCCGACGGTACATGGCGCGACAAGTCACGGTATGTCAAAAACTTTTTAATTTTATGAATTTTTTATGCGAAAAATTCCATTAAAATGTTATCCACAGTTTTCGGGGAGTTTGAATTTTTCTGTTACGACACGTTTTTACATTCATTGTGTTCGAAGCTGTGCTAGATAAATAACAGCCAACGTACATACATGTAATCGCTGATAAAAAATCGTATTAAATAACCATGTGGGATTTATTGATTAAACATCTGGTGAAGTTAACTTATTGGGGTGCTAGCTTTATCATTTTAAGAATTTTTTTCATAGATTCCATTTAAGTTAATTTAAATGAATTCGTAGCCTTCATTCAAACCCATCCTTGAAAAATACCAAATCGTCTATCGTCTATAAAGACACTTGTAAACGGTCACATTGATATAACGGCAAGACCATATGTTATTTTATTTGCGATGGTCACACAGAAAAGTTGCAACCAAATATCGTTTTGGAATTTTTTACAAGGAACTCAAAAAGGAACAGCCAGTGCATGATTAGGAATTTGAGCGCCTCAAAGACCCACAGCCAGATCGAATGGCGTCCGAAGAGCGGGATGGGGATGTCCTGCTCCAGTTGCATCCCGAGGAAGTCGTGGAAACTGACCCACAGCTGCCCGAGGAAATCGAGCGCTGTTCTGGACTAGATTATAACGATTTTTTCTGGCGCTACATGCACAAGAACATACCGGTCATCATAGCCAATGTGTCTAACGACTGGGAGTGCCAGAACTGGACTGTAGGCCAGTCCAGTCCAGAGTCGCGGGATCTCAACTCCAATCCGAGTGCATCTTCCATCAACTTTGACTACCTCAAAACCAAGATCAGCGATGGCCCGGTTCCAGTTGCCAATTGCAATTCGTCGTACTTCAATAGTCACACCAAACTGGAGCTCAACTTCCACGACTACCTGGCCAAGTGGAGGAGTAGCATCGAAAGTCAATCGTCAGCAGCGTGGACGTCGGCGGAAGTGAATAGTAATGTGGCTCCCGCGAGCGGGGACAATCTCTACCTCAAGGACTGGCATCTGGCTGCCCAAATGCCGGGCTATAACTTCTACAAGGTGCCTAAATACTTTGCCTCCGACTGGCTCAACGAACAACTGATTCAGCAGGGGAAAGACGACTATCGATTCGTCTATATGGGGCCCAAGAACTCATGGTCTATTTTGATGCCTTACCTGGTTTTCTCATGCTAAATTACCTTCCATTCTAGGACCTCCTATCATGCGGACGTGTTTGGCTCCTTCAGTTGGTCCACCAATATAGTGGGCCTTAAGAAATGGCTGATAATGCCGCCGGGAGAAGAACTCAAACTCAACGATCGCTTGGGAAACCTGCCCTTTAGTATAGACGAGAAAATGCTGGATGAGCACAACGTGCGATATTACACCATTAATCAGCGGGCCAATGAAGCTGTTTTCGTGCCCAGTGGCTGGTTTCATCAGGTGTGGAACCTAACAGACACCATATCCGTCAATCACAACTGGTTCAATGGCTGCAACATATCCATGGTCTGGCAAAACCTTAAGAACAACCTGAAGGCCGTTTGCAATGAGATCTCCGACTGCCAGCAGATGGACAACTTTGAGGCCCACTGCCAGACAATGCTGAGGGCCAGCTTTGGTATCAACTACCTCGATTTTATAGAACTACTGGAGTTTATAGCCGCTCGCCGATTGGCAGAGGGAACCGTAGCCACCAAATTTTTACTATTCGATAGTTACACAATGAACGATTATCATGTGCAATACGATCTCGAGTGCTTATGGAAGATCACCCGGACTCTAACAGAGGATCCGACTATCCAGTGTAGTCCCCTCCAATTAGAAGATCGCTGCCAGGGATTGCTCGCTCGTTTAGAGTTTTAGAATAAGCACAGCTCAAATGCCTCGGCATATTTTTATACCAATACTTGTATTCATATACAACCGAAAGTCGTAATATTTTAATACAGACATTTAAACACCAATTACTCGCCCTCGGGCCATGTGAACTGCCCACCGGTGGGTTCCGTCCTTAGCCAGTAGCATTGATCGATGACCTGGAATCCCAGTTTGCTGAACATCTCCGATGACGGCTTATTCGAGGGGCCCACGAGAGCCATTACATCGTGACCTTGGACGGCTAGGCGGTATGCTATTTCCCTAGTCACCACACTGCCAAATCCGCGTCGCTTGTGTGTATCTTTGACTTGCAGGGCGCCCAAGTAGCCGCCTTGTAACCTACAGATTTCGATATCAGGTAATGTGTCTTTATAAAAATACATTCGTCTTACCTAATGCACCAGGCAACTAGTTCCTGGGTGTCTTCCTGGTACAATCCAACACTGACGCACAGGCGAATCTGCCTTTCTACGAAGAACAAAGATCCCTCATGATGATTGGGCCACTCTGCGTTAACCAATGGAGCATCTGCCACACTCAACGACTTTAAAACAAATCCAGATGGAGGTCTACAAGACTTAGATCATATAAAACTCGTTATGTTAAATGGATTATTATTTCTTACTCGACTTTCAGCTTGAGAGCGTCGTTGGCTTTCATAAAAAACAAATTCGTGCAGTCCCTGTACACCAGATTCAACTTTTTGGACTCCACCAGACTATCCAGGGCACCAATGTGTCTGGAGGGTATAGAACTGCATTTCAAACCCGACGACCAGTCCAGTAAATCCAGAGCTTTTCCAACAAGGCCGTTCGTGTTGTTCAAGCAACCTACGAATAGTTGATAGCGATCCTAAGAGAGGGCCGCCTCTCTTAGTGAGTTGCAGTCTATACATATATGTAGAACTCACCACTATAACAAAAAGACCTTCATCTCTGGCTTGTTTTGCATCCAATGTGTACATCTTAATATTCCTCATATGGGGCTGTTTTTTCAGAAATTCCACAAAGTTATCAAGGCAGTAGTATTCCTGGCAATATTTTGGCCAGTTTTGCTTGTAGAGCTGTTGGAACTCCTGGATATCTTTCAGCCCAATAACTTCTAATCGAGTACCCATATTGGTCGAGCGAAACAATCTTCCCCTTCGAGCGACCGAGTGAAAATGGCTCATTTGATTGTTGTTTGGGTGACTCAATCAAGCAGCTTGTCTATTTCTCTTCATGCAATCTCTTCAAATCGTTAGATTCTCTTACGTGTGGTTTTCTTATGGCCAGCCAGTACATTTTTTGCCAGCTGCTAAAACTTATCAGCTTTAATAATTTAAATCTACAAAAAAAATAACATTTACAGATAAACAAGTCCTTAATCTTATCGAACTCCTTTTGGCGGCTCCGTCATCAGCCAGTGACACTGGTCGTTGATTTTAAAGCCCAGTTTGGTGAACAGGCCCAAGGATGCCTTGTTTTCCGGAACCACTTCGGTGATTGTATCGCGTCCCAGCAGAGCCTCTTGTCTCGCAAATTCCTTCACAATCAGTTGGCCGAAGCCTCTGCGTTTGTAGGTCGTCTTGACCTGAAGGACTGCCAATAAGCCATCTGGAGCCCTGCGAAGTAATAGTAATTGAGAATTTATTTCTAATAGCATGAATTTCTTTCTGTGTCATACAGAATTTGACGGCGGACCACGGAAAGGGAATCCGGCTCACTCCATTCCCATTGATCATTAATCACCTGAGCATCGTCTATATCTACCGGCTTAAGGGAAAATCCGGCTGGAGGTCTGTTAAAGTTTAGAGCGGTTTATTAGGCACATGCACTATATATATTTTTGGATGAACTTACTCTACTTGAAAAAGCAGGGCTTCCTCTTTGCTCAAGACCAGGGAAAGTGTTACACAGTCGAGATCTAGTTTCAGATTCTTCGCTTGAATAATGTCGTTGGCAACATTGAAATACCTTTTTGGCATTGAGGCGAACTGTTCGCCTCCATAGAGCTTAAACTTGAGTAAGGACTCCTTGAAAAGGCTTTCTGATTGTTCAGCTTCCAGGAAGCCCACAAATATCTGATAGTGATCCTTAACGATCCACATAAAAATTAAATAAAAGATCGCACAACCACCAACCGCATTCATACCACGATCACAAATATTCCGAGCTCTAGATTGGGAAGAGCATAGACTTGCACATCCTTCAGCTGATCGTCCTTTTTATATAGCTCCAGAAACGTGTCCAGGCAGTAGTACTCCTTGCAGTATTTTGGCCATTCCCGGGTGAAAACACGCTTCAGATCACCCAACTGCTGAACGCCGACCTGCTGCAGACGATCCATTTCGAAAACTGATCCCTGGCAACTAGACGGTGATTCAATTTATACACTGAGATAGCAGGGCACCTTCTAGATATTTTGCATATTAGCCGCTGTAGACTTTGCTGTATCTCTATTTGCTGTCTGGGCCTATTCCCTGCCGGATCAAGATATCCGAAAGCCTTTTGGCTTGAATGTGATCAGAATCATTTGCTAAGTGGCAGTTAAAACTGAGTCAGCAATGGGGAATTGTGAAAATATTTAGCTGGCTAAAAGCTAGCTCTCAACTGACTGCACACTTACTTCAAGCGAAACAACCTTTCCGATCAAATATCCAAATAGAAGTGCAGCTCGTCAAGCATCATCTGTACTTAGTTTGAAGAATATATTTCTTAAGGTTACAACTACAAAGGTATATAAGGTATACAAACAATTCATTTGTAAGCAATTTCTGGCCAATAATACTAACGGTGTGGGCCCTATTCGTCGCAGGGCCAAGATATCTGGCCTCCTGCTGCTGGCTTAATCATGCTCCAGTAGTAGTGTTCGTCCTGGATCAACCTGAAGTTGAGTTTCTCAAACACACGACAGGCAGCACTGTTGTTTATATTGACCAAAGCCGTAATATCCTGCTGTAGATCCGTTGCGATTGCTTTGGAAATGGCGGCGGCCACAACTAGGCCCAAACCACGACGTTGGTGGGTTGGGAGCACTTCCAAAGCACCGAGGAATCCACTTTGCAGTCTGTAAGACTTGGTTAAAGATACAATACAATTCAGAATTCATTTTCTTAGTACCTCAAGCACCAAGCACATAATGAACCCAACTCCTTCTCATACAATCCCACATTGGTATTGTATGTTATAAGCATCTGGATGAGCTTCAGCGAGCCGGGATGTCGAGCTGACCAAAGATCGTTAATAAGATCTGCATGTTCCAGCCGCACTTTGTCCAGGAAATAACCATCCGGGCACTGTATCTGCAGTCTCTCTGCCTCCTCACGGTTCAGGATGTACATAATGGTATTCATTTCTCGATCCATGTTGAGCCCGAGGTCCAGAGCCAGCTGCTTGTAGATCTTGTGATGGATCTCATGGATAGCACTGACTTTAAATCCTCTCGACCAATCCAATTGTTTCAGCGCAACTTCCAAATCGGTTTTTTGCTTGCTCAAGTTACTGAAGAATAGTTGATAACGATGCTGAAATGATAAGTGTTCAATGATTATACTCAATAGTTCGTAAGAACGTTTCCACAGACCACCAGTATAAACAATCCATCGCTCCTCCAATCATTATCCAAAGTATAGAAGTTAAGGTGTTTCAACGTCGGGTTTTGATCCATCCATCGCAAGTAGTTGTCCAGCCAGAAGTAGCCGACACAGTTGCTGGGCCAATCCTTCAGATACAGTATCTGCAGATCCTTGAGATTGGCCACATCCGTGATTCTCGTCAGCTGTCCCACAGTTGCCATGCCGAAGAGAACTTCTTGACTGTTTATTGCCACCGGCTTACTTGTTTTTATTTGCTTGTTGATAAGCTCGGAGAGAATTGTTATACCCTTGTAAAGGTATCACGATTTAATGCCACCATTTTAAACCTAATAAATATATGAAAGTAATCGCGGCTATGAGCTCATTATTCCTGTGCTGTTTAATATTTTGCTTAGAATAATAATTTTCCATCATGAATTTAATATAATAATAATATTTTTGGGATTTATTGTGTAAAAAGGAATGTGTAATATAGTCAAGAGTATTTATATGTTCGTCTATCTTTAGTTTTTATTAGAACATGATTGTAAGACCTGATCGCAAAAATGAAAAAACGTTAGCGGATTAATGACCAGCAAATACTAGACTAAATATTTGTTAAGTGTAATTGTCCAATAAGAAATTTACTTTTGTATAGACCCGACTTTTGTTTTGAGTGTATTAAGCTCTTGTTTTGGAATTTCTTATCTACGTTTTATAATTATGAATAATTTTAATATTTTTTTGAACGAAATCAAATAAAATGTTGTGACAAATTCTCATTGGAAACTTTCAAGAAGTTCTCATGGAGGAAAATATGTTTTCAAAATATATTTTCAAAAATTCTACGGCACAATGAGTTCCACATTTTGGAAACAAAAGTTAAGTCACCGTTAATTTGATTTTTCAAGTAATTCCACTCATTTTGTTAATTCTAAGCATTAGCGGGGCTGCCATCCTGAATTCTAAGGATGTTAAGCGCGGCCATATTGATTTATAAGGATATCAAGCATTGCCGTCCTGACTGCTAATGATGCCACGGGTTGGAGCCCGTGCTAGAGTATACGAATACCAGTATTTTGAAACTCGACCACTTTCCAGTTTCACCACCATTTCTAGCGATAATGTGCGACCACTTAGCCGAGTTATCCACCCGCTAGTGCTACTTTTTCCGCGGCCATTGTGGAATTTTTAATGGGTCGCAGTATCGTTGGCGATTCCGTTGGCAGTCACACTGGAGAAACGGAACGAAGCGGACGCAGTGCGAACGATACAGATACTTTTCGGGGAAGCGATACTTCTTCGGATTCGTGCGTGGTTTCGTTGCGTCGAGTGAAATTGCACAAATTAGTGGAAGTGCACACTGTCGAATGGAAATAGTGCAGTGCCATCGCAGATCGAAAAGTGCAATCAATTAGTGTTTGCTAGTGTGAGTGTGTATGTGCCAGCCAAACGGTTGAGATAACGTGAAAACGGGGAAAATATCTTTCAAAGCAAAACTAAAATATGCTTAAACTACGGTTTAGCCAAATTGCCAACTAGCCAAAAGTAACGAGCACACCGAAACCAAAAAAAAAAGCCAGCAAACCAAAATAGAGGTAAATACAAAACTGTCTTAGGTGTTTACCACATTGTGGTAATTGGAATTCCCTGAACCGCTCGCTGTTTGCATAAATTACTAAGCAAAATAAATAGTTGCCCTGTTTGCTATATAATATTTGCAAATGCCATTGATAAATTTATTAGGGAAAGGCGCAATATTCCGCGAACTGGACGTAAGGGGAATGGCTACAATATATACTGACAATATACATATATATGTATATTTTTTTATATATGTTGTTCGCTGAGCTCCGTGGGCCCAAAAGAGCGATACGAAATTCCCAGAAACGCATTTTCTAATTTAGACCGATTTCTGAGAAGTGACAGACAGCCCAGGCGAACCAGCAGATACAAAGATACTCGTACTCGCACTCACTCTCACAGATACACAAGCGGACTCACACGCACACACACACACACACGCAGGCACTCTGAGTGGTTCGCGCGGCTGTGTGTGTGCGCTTGTGTGATGATGTTGGCAGCCAGCTGCCGTTGTTGTTGTTGTTGTTGTTCTTGTTGTTCGGGCTATTGAATGAAAAATGCTGCTGCAAACATTTAACACCGCAAGCCAAGCTGAAATGAAGCTGGCCCTCACACAGACTCGAAACTGAAACGCACACAGCGCCACACGACACGAATACAGATGCAGATGCAAGCGCACGAGCAGATGCGGATACAGTGAAGCCTCGACAGTGGCGTGCGCACCCACAAGAAAATACAACCACTTACTCGCATTCCACTCCGCGTTTTCCCACGCCAAACATAACCATATCGAATATCACTGATAACATGAGCTGTCAAAACTTGTATTGATTAACCCCTGTTGTGCTTGTCGCTCGAAAGTAACTTCGCGGTAACTTCGTGAAAAAATTAAGAATATCTCGTAGGAATTATGTAGGATATATTATACTTTTTACTTTCGGGAAAAGTATCTATGTAGATGGAAGTTTGAATCATTGGATTAGCACACTTTTTGTAAGTTAGCAAACTTAAATTAGAATCTTTAGTTTAAAGGTATTTTGAAAATGGATTAGGGTTAAATATTATGTCAGTAAAATTTAAAAACTCATTTGGGTATTACACATTTTGACCATAATCACACTGATGGTTCCATCAAACTACCCGTTGTTCTCATATATAATATAATTTATTAATTATATAAAATAACTTAATTATATTTATATAAACATTTACTTTGCTTAACTTTTTTAAACCAAACTCAATACTCAATACTGCTAAGTTCTTCTGCTGCTTAGGCTTCACTGTACTTGCGCTGCTCTCCCAGCCGCACCACTACCAATATCGAGGCCTGGTTGCGCTGCTGTTATGGCCTATAGCAAAGTGGTTGTTGTTGCTGGGCCCTGTTGTTGGCCATGGCTTCTTGCTAAAGGTGTATGAATGTAAAGGTGTAGCGGCTGAATTCGTCCGAAGCCGTACAACAACAATGGGTTAAGAAGTGAGAGGGAGGGCGGTGAGGATGGTTGGTAGGGGTAGGGGAATCTGGGAACATTGGTCCTCCTCTTGCTGTTGCCGTAGTTGTACCCTTCGGAAGAAAAGGTGTTATTAACTTGGTTTGTAATGCGTCAAATTGTTCTTGTCTGCGCTCGTTTCTCTCTGTGTGCCTATGTATGTATGTATGTATGTCTGTATGTGTGTGCACTTTTTGATTATTCTTGGTAAAACCCGCTTTTACCATCTTCTTCCGCTCATTTCCTTGAATTTTCGTATTAAACTTGAGAGCGTTTTCAATTTTTTGTTTTAATAGCTTTTCACGTGAAATGGTTTCTCGAACACAGGATAAGTGCAGTGCTAGTGTTGGAGCGGGACAGCAGCTGCCCCGAGGGAGAGGCACATAGCGATCTTGCAAAAAATGCCAAATTGTCTGCCCAGCAACGAAATAGTCCCTCTCTATCGCACACCAATCATAGGTAGACTGTTGGCCTCTTTCTCGCACCCCCACCCACCATCTCTTTTCCTCTTTCATGCCATTGTTGTTTGTTTTTCCTTTTTTTTTTCGATGAGATTTTTCGTCGGAAATTTGTTATTGTTTATTGTTAATTGTTAGCGTGAATTTGTTCAATTGAAACGCAATGCCAAAAGTGAAATGTGGGCAAAACACTCAATTGTGAGTGTGTGAGTGGATCTCGAGTGGGTTTACAAAGGTTAACCAAAAGGGGAGGAGGGTTTTATTTCACATGGGGGTGTTTTACAGGGAACTGCAATTTATCGAAAATTGAAACACATATGCATGCTTGTTTTCACATTTATAAAGCCCCTAGAGTTCGGAAACAACTACGTAATACTTCAGCACATCGGATTTCCCAGAAACTATTCCTCGATATATAGTGTACATATTTGTTCACATAATCTTGGTAACACCACACAGAAGTCATCTCTAATAAGTAGATTTTCCGTATATCTTACTTGACTTGTTTCCGTCGAATAGCAATTACCTCAAACCCAATTGTCATGACTATCCAGAAAAACTATAGAAAATAAAGAACTGAGTAATTCAAAATATCATACCCCTATTTTCTTTTACATATACACATATGCCAGCTTGAAACCGTTGGAGTTAAAATTAAAATTAAAATTAAAATTAAATTACATATATATACATATATGTATGTAATCTAATATTATAATATTTCTCAATTTCTGTAGTAACCCATTTGGTAGCATGACCCATAAAACTGGACCGATCATTGTTTACAAAAAAAGCAACTAAATCACTGAATCCGAAAACCAGTTCAAAAGTGTCTTATGTAAATCTTTCTATTTGATGAGCGCATTTGGAAATCGGAGATCTAAAATCCCTGAGCGGCGATATTAGCAGCATGCTTGTTTGCATGGCCAATGATAATATTAAAAGTAATAATAATAATATCTAATGACTTGACCTTACCTCATCCTTATCGTTATCTCGGCGCATGTCCGCCTGCACGCCCCTCACTATCCTCGCCACCCACTTCACCCCAACTGCCCATGCTTACCTATGTATGTACATATTTGCTTTTCCCTGGAAAAGCCAACGAAATGCTTTTGATTGTTCTTAGAATTCCGTTTCGTTTCCACTTCGCAATCGTTTCTGTTGATAAGCGAATTTGTTTGTGAGTTGAACATACATAGTATATTGCTAGTGTTGATTTCGCGGTTCGTAGTAATTTATCAATGAATTTGTATACTGTGTGTGCCGACTACTGACTACTTATTGGCAAAGGTCGATTTAATTCTTGAGATAGCTGATTTCGTAATCGCTATATTTAAAGCCTTAAAAGTACATATGTATGTATATGTGTTTAATCAATCACGTTTACGACCCATTGTTAGCTGCCATATCGGTTAATAAAAAGGCCAGGTTATTGGCACACGGGTATTCAGTTGGGAACTCCGTTCGAAGCCTGAAGCAGGTAAATCCAAACACCTTAATATTGATATTGATTAATTTACAAATGGTAGCCGCAGTCACGTTTCTATAAACTTGGGGTAGGTAATGCCTTTCGAAAGTCCAGAATAGGTTGGGCTTAACGTCATCATTCAAAACAGTAACGGTTGGAATTTTATTGCTTCTAATCCCTTGTGTTTAAAATTAGAATGCATAATTAATTATGCTTTGGTAGATCCATCAAACTATTAGCTACAGTCCCCCAAATTATTAGCTGTCCGAACTAAACTCGGGATAAATACAAATGTATACAAATATATAAGTTCAGAAGCTAGCAACGACGAATCCGCCTTATTTGTGAGATAATGCGATTGTGATATGACAATGCCTCCACAACAAACTTATCAAAAAAAAAAAAAAGAACACAATATTTATTCAGGTAGTTGGTGTTCCGTTACCGTTTCCGTAACAAAAGTTCCGTGAGCCCATGGTCATAACTTGGGCTCAATCAAAACAGAAAAAAAGGAGAGCCCGTCGACTCAAATGTATCTGGGGAAACCATCTTTTTTGGCCATTTTGGCCAAAGGCGAAAAAGGGGAAAGAACTAGATACATTCGGGCCTAACCCGGACCTGGGACCGAATTAAGTTGAATTTTCGTTAGTGCTTTCGTTTAATCAGAAAACCGCACACAGACACAGATACAGAAACTCCATGACTTCACCGGCATGTGAGTACCGTGTGCATATTTTCCAGGAATTTTTCCGCCCATATGAATGCGAGTGTGTTTGTGTGCGATGGATTTATAATGGAGCGCTGTTAGTCCGATGTGTGCGAATTTCCAAGAAATCGCCTCTCTTCACATTAAATGTTAATATTATTATTTTCGTTATTATCGCTCTCGGGCCTAGATAATCAGCACCGACCCACACCCCCCCCCCCCCTCCGCCACCGCCACCACTCGTGCGTGATAAGCGAGATAACAAATTCGGGCGTAAACGTAATATAAACAAAATGTGTGCTCCTACGTCAATGGAGATACATATTGTACCACTAGGTAGCCTTCAAGCAGAAGCAGCCCCGTCGAACATAATCAGTCACGAACTTTGAATTTGTTTTACTGGAAACGCTAATTAAAGTTCCATATATCGCACTGGCATTTGAATGCCGCATCGCCTTGAAAGATGAGCGGCGTTTTTTTTTTGTTTGTTTATCACTTTCGACCCGCGGCGCGATGAATGGGCGAATTTCGAATCCGAGTGCCCGAAGCGTAATAAATCCCATTTCAATTTTCCTGCGAAAAAATATATCAAAACGGCATACACTTTCCCAAGATCCCCAACGCGAACACCCCCCATGCCCCATGCCCCATGCCCCACTTGCCCCACTCCAGTTTCTTTGGCACTTTACTGCTCCGCTTTGCATGTGATTTTATTTTCGAGCGAACTTCATTTGCGAATTCCCAGTAAATGCAAAGCAAAATGGAAACAAAAAGAGAAATACACAAAATATAAGCAGCGATGTCGGCGGCAACAAAAAGTAATTGAATTCGCTTTAAAATCCTACGCCCTCCAACCCGCGGATTTTTCGCTCCTGAGTCGCTGGCTTTTTCATTGTCGTTGAGGTTTCTTCTCGTCGCGAGATTCCTCCGCATGGCAACTGGGTCCACTGGCTGCTTCACAAGTCTCCGCCATATGTATAATAAAATACATATTTATTTATTTTGTACTATATCGCAGTGACAACTTCGTGATCATGTCGTTAGCATGCGCGATTAGTGCTACTACTACTGCAATAAATAGATTCTGATTTTACATTTTATAGCTTTACTAGAAACATAAGAATTACACCTATAATATTGCTCCCATTTAAATGAAAAACTGAAATCTGGAAGTTAATCATTCCGTAGAGTATTCAGCTGCTTGCTTGACTCCTGTTCCCAACTCGCTTTTTGCACTAGCCCACAGTGCGTTCCCCATACGCCCCGTTGACCGCAATTCGTGTTGCTGTTGCTTTTGCTGCTTTGTTGTGACAATTTCTGCGTAATACATAATACCAACAGTGGGACAGCCAGCTAAGCCATGGCTCAAATGTTGTTGGCCAAGTTAGCTGAGAAGGTTACAAAAACTCATTTCGAGTGCCGGGCTACAAATGGTTTTTTAATAACGGGCCTTGACGAAGGGGCGCGGCCCATGTACGAAAATTATTCACTTACAGATAATAAGATTGGATTTGAATTGTTTGCACTTTTGCACATGGAAAAAATCCCAGTACAAATTGGCAATTCTTGTACAAGTTCATAATTGCTACCCAACCTTTTTTCGCTGTTTATTTGAATATTCACTTCTTGAGTTGTAGACCTATGATACCCCTACATTATTTCAAGTTGTCCGAATGAGCGGGCTTCACAATTTTAAATTAATCTAAATTTGTCATTAATCCATTCATTCGGTTTACGCAAATCTTGTTTCGTATTTATATATTGTCTTTGACTATTTTTAGACACAACGTTTTGCCTACAAATCTGTTATAAATGCAAATAAAATTCACTTTTCTGCTTCACATTTGAATACATTCATATGTATGTATCTCCTCTTGAGTTCTGCAAGTTTTCTCCTACATTTCTGGGCAGTGAATCCCCCGTTCATTAGCAGTCCCTTATTAGCCATTCAAACCACTGCGCGTTGTTGGCTTTCTTTCGCCCATCGCCATCCGTCTCTGGCCGGCAACATTTATCAACATTTTTACCCCGAACAAGTTATGTATTAGATCATTATCCGCATTTGGATTTCTGACGAAATTTCGCATTGTCTGCAGCGGCGCAGAAAAACTTCAGCTGCCACCGCCGGTTGGCTCCGCGTGGCAACTGGCAACTGGCGCGCAGCGGCAGCAGCAGCGGCGGAGTGAAAGAAAAACAAAAGTAAAAAGGTAAAGAGGGAAAGTTCAGCTCGACGAGCCCTCCAAATACTCGGTAGGCAGAAATGCACGGGGCTGTGTGTAGTTTACTCGGGATTCGGTCCCTAGGACAGCCTGCTGCTACTCATTGTCTGGGTGACTCATGGAACGCCTTGTCCTACCTACGGATACCCTCGAGGTGCACTGAGCGAAAAGCCTTCGTTTTGGGTATTAGGATATCACATTAAAGCCATGCTTATCTTATTCCATTTTTATTAACTTGACAGAAGTAAATTTAGGGTTTGTTTGTTCACGTTTATCCTTTCTTATTGATATAATATATGGAATTTTCTCAGTGTAGTCGTCCATGCGGATCCAGTCCCTCTTGCCTGACCCGAGTTCAGTATCTCAGTATCTGCCGTTTCAGTTTTGTATTTCCATTGAAAAATTTTGTTAGCTGGCTGCCGTCTCATGCGGGTCTCTTGGAATCTGAAGTTGAATCTTGAGTTCAAGTCACTCTTTTTGTATTTCATCATAGTCGTAAATACACAGCAAACAGCAAAAGTTGACGGAGTCGCTGAGTCTTTCGATCGGGGGAAAAATGATAATAATTATCTGCGGTTAATGCGAACGATCGTGTCAAACGTTAGACAGAATGTATTGATTACTCACTCACTCACTCACCTGATCCAATCGTACGATTTGAATGCGATAAATTGCCTGTGGCACGTGCGGCATGGAGTCGTGCATGAAAAGTGAGAAGAAAAAAAGTATCTATGTATCTATAAGTGTGCAAATTACCGTTAGGCGGCCAACGGTGCATACAAATCGAATCGCTGGGGCCATTATGATCCATCGAACACCCTATAATTTCGACGCCAGTGGCGGCCGCACTCATACATATCGTTTTCCGGCTAAAACACTTAATTTATAATTTCTCGATTCTCGTTAAAAAGCTGCAATTTTTGACTGTTTACCGCTTGCGGGTCGCATTTCCGGGAAGCAACTTGAATATTTTCCCTTCCATTTTTGGGAAAAGTGGTGAGAATATATGCACTGTTAATTGCTTGAATTGTTCAACAAGGTTTCCCATTTCTGTGTTTGATTAGGCGCAAACATATGACGCGACTGTACGTACAAATGTATGCACATACATACATATGGATACTCACAGGCGACTCGTTAGGTGATTAACACAAGGGAATTCCACGGAAATCGTTCAGGGTTGATATCAGTCGCTAAGGTCGAACAACGTTCGATAAGTTTGAAGTGATAGACGCTCGTCTGCAATCATTGTTCCAGCGAATTTCCCCATTTGCGGCCCACCCAAATCAAGTCGTATTATATGGGCGAGGGAATTCTGCCAAACTCCCCACTACAATTGCCGCAGGATTCCCGGAATTGATAATCATTGTTTCCGCCCAAGTCCTGGCCGTAGTGTACGTACATACGTACACACATACTCGTTGATTACATTTTGCGGCCTTGTTTTTGGTAATTTTCAATTCATCGCCGCCATAAACAATCTTGACTAAGTTCACATAAACATCGCAATCTTAATCGTTAGCGCGAATACTGAGTTTATGGTCAAAATAAGGCGTATTTTATGGGCGAGTGCGTGCTTGGCAGCCTTTAAATATCGAACAGATAAGGGGAACTTGGAATAATAAAATATGTCCGATTTCTAATTAAGGCAATCTCGCATTTCCCTGAATTCGCAATTGATTGTTGCGCAGAATATTATCTTCTTCTGGGTCATTAAAATATGGATTCCTAAACCGCCTGTACTATGTATGTAGCATTTGAATTCAAAGAATCTAAACATAAGTTCAAGCCAGTTGTTAAGGTATCTATCAAAAGTATCTATATACTGATTAAATGTACTCAGTGTAAAAACCCAGGAAGTTACTGGATTCATTATTACCTCACAACCATGACAGTTCATTATCGATCAATCAGAGGGCCTTATTGGCCAATCGGTGATCCAATTATTTCGCCATTGAGGGAAAAGCCACCTGCAGCAAAAAAAGAAACAGCGGTGACATACTCATACTCATCGCCGTGTTTCCGACTCCGGGTAACTACCAAGAATTCCTACCACTAACAGATGAGTCAGTACATAGTCTAACCAATGCTTTGTACGTGTACCTTGGCCATCATGCCGTATATGGTTCAAGTTGGAAGCTCGATGACGCATCCTGGTGATGCGGGTGCGATAAGGACTTGTCAGTGCGATTTCACTTGCCCGCCAGAACACCCAGTTCCCAGAGAGACGTAATGACGTGCACACGAATTATGTAGAATTTAGCTGTGAATAATATAGAATGTTCCATGAATGGAGGAGGTACTTTGTGGGCGCCGTTCAAATGGAGATAAGTAGGGCAGCTTGACCCGCAAGTCAGTCAAATGCGATTGGAATCAAGGATGGAGGCACTACGTGCACGGCGTCGTGTGCACTCGCTTTCCACATTGATTCATCACCTCTCCATGGGCAGGTTTCTAAAAATAGGATGAGCCCATAACGATTTGGTGAACAAATGTTCGAGTGTACTTGCTCTTTGGGGGAGCACTAACTGATGCGTGGGATTGGAATGCCGCTGTTTATCGTCCTCATATGCATGACGAGATCACCCAGATCAACTAGATCCCTCCGGGATGATGAGTCAGTTCGTGGGGGAGATATACACAACTCTGTGCCGCAGAAGATCAGCTGGGGGTAGCTCCATTAATCAAAATAGTTAGACAGTGGCATTTAATTGCCCATTTGACCGGCGAACGAGTAAGTCCCACTCGGAGTGCCACTGTGGTACTTCTCCGTCTGTCCAAGTGGCTAATTAACGCACTGGTGAAGCCCCCGCCAAGTGGATGGACTCATTGCTGTAGGTCAAGACACTTCGCACGCCGTTGGGGGAACTGGGCAAAACTCGTTCCAATCGGAACCCGGCTATTTCTGGATCTTGCGAAATGCGCTGGGTGCTAATATTAACCAAATCGAAACGTGCTAACTGATCTGGTCAATAATTAACTTGAAATTAACGGCGGGATCTTCTATTAGTCCATGTAATAATTCTTTACTGTCAATTCCCAGTAAATAATAAAGGTGGATAAAGCAATAGGCATTAAATGTTTGATGGCACATGTAAACTAAGTGTACGATTTCCCATTCCTTCATTCCAGAAAACAATCGGAGGTCCACGCCAACTAGGACTCTGCCCCACCTCGAGCTTCCAATGGGTCATCACCTTAGCAAGTTCTCAGCACGCGCCAATAGCCAGGAAAAGAGAAATCCTACCGCCAGCTCGAGCCCCAGGGAAGCAGCAGCACTAGTAGAGACGATCAGCCTGGACGAGGAGGAGCTGCAGGTGGAAGAGATCCTCACAGAGGCCACTGTCTCAGCCGCCACATCGCCGGCGGAAGTGCGTCAGATCATCATCAAAATCCAGCTGGCCAAAATGGAGAACGGCAATCCGGTGGCCGCTGGTCAGGTGGAAAGTTTCGCCGAGGTGGTGGAACAGGAGGAGGAGCAGCAGCGGCAATGCGCAGATGGTGCCACCGACGACGACGCCGCCGCCCTGTCTGCGGATTCGCTGAATGCAAATGGGCAGATTGTGAATGTGACGCTGGAGGGCGGCTACGGCGAGGTGGGCGTGGTGACAAATCGAACTGCTGGCAGTTCGCCGGAAGCGGCCAAAACCGAACGACAGCCCGTGAATAACAACGGTTTAGCGGGAAGCGTCGGCGCTGCGATAAGTACGTTACAACTGCACGACAACCATGGCGGCAACGCCAACTGCCCCTTGGAAGCCGACGACGATGACGACCTGGATGAGTCGCTGTTGCGTCGGCGTCGCAGCAACAGCAACAGCCGCAGCAACATCCACCACCACCACCACCACCACCAGCAGCAGCAGCAGCAGCAGCACGAGGCCGAAGTCGTCGAGTATTGCGAAGTGCTCGAGTCGCTGCCAGTCAGCAATATGTTGTCGGCGGGAACGCAACACAGCAGCAAGCCAGGTGGGCAAAAGTCGGAGTGTGAGAGCGAGCGAACTCTCTTCTCAATTTGGAAAGTGCACAGCGAAAAATCGGCACGATTTTTTTTTTTAACGAATCAAAACATATAATAAGTGAATAATATTTAAATCCAATTTGTCAGCAATTAAGATTCAGTTGTGTGATTTCAAAAATTTAACCAAGTGATGAAATCCAATCAAGTAGTGACATCATGAACTTTTTAAAGTGAGTAAAAGCTAATCAAAACAATCTAACTACTGCCTAGAATTCAGAACAGAACCATAATAATTTCGAATTACTCACCAAAAAATTTCATGAAAGTGAAACGTTGGAAATGCCACTTTCTGTTCAGTTCAATGAATTCGACGAAATGTATAGTATGATCAAGGGATTTTTCGCTGTGCACAGCTGACCAATATAGAAGAGAATCCGACCTAATCTCATCAAATTTAAAGTGAATCAAATTAATAATAAATTTTGTTCTCCGAAAAAACAGTTTCCAGAAGCAATAATAGCAACAGTTGCTGCCGCAGTCGCAGCAGTAAAGCACTTTCAATGGGAGCAGCAACATCCTCCGCCTCCGGATCCGCATCCACATCCGTGTCCACATCCACATCCTCGAAGCGACGATGCTGCAAGTGCAAGTGCCGCGACGCCATCCGAGGATTAAGGGATATGCTGCCGAGCAGCAGCAGTTCCGTGAGCAATAAAAAGGATGCCGCTGCGGTGGTGGCGATGGTTCCGAGGAAATCCCGGACAGCTGACCGCCGCTCCACACCGCCCACGCTGGGCACATCGAGTGGTGGCTCACAGCGCCGGATGCAGAGCCAAAGGATACGAAATTCCGTCGCCGTTCCGGACGCCAGCCATCACCATCATCAGCTCATCATTCGGATCACATCGCCGGGCTTCGTGGTCGAGTCGCCCAATGGCGGCCGCGTAACTGTGGTCACCGAGCCCGCCCCCCAGTCGCCCCAGACTCCGCCCCGGCCACGTCCCCTGGCCACGGTCGCCCCCGCCGGAGGGGCTGGCCATGCCGGAATCGGAGCCGCCCGCAACATGACCGTGCACTCGCAAATCGACTTCATGCACTGCCTGGTTCCCGATCTCGAGAAGATCACGAACAGCAGCTTCTACTGGGGCAAGATGGACCGCTACGAGGCGGAGCACCTGCTCGAGGGCAAGCCGGAGGGCACGTTCCTGCTGCGCGACTCCGCCCAGGAGGAGTTCCTCTTCTCGGTCACATTCCGGAAGTACGGCAGGTCACTGCACGCTCGCATCGAGCAGAGCGGTCACAAGTTCAGGTGAGCACTAGTCCTTATCTCAACGGATTTCTCGGAATCCGCAGCTGACATGCATGGGCGAGTCATTGAAATATGATAGACAATTCCTGGTAATTCCGATTAAATTATATTGATGAGTCGTCGCTGCCTGTAATGAGTTCATTTTATCGCAACAATGTTAGACTTGAAGACAGCACTTGTTGAAAATCCAACATTTGTTCATTTAAACTTTTTAAATATTTCAAAACTCGAAATTCCACAGCACCTTGAAATCCAAACTGGTGACTAACGATATCCATTCTTCTACAGCTTCGACTGCCACGATCCGTGTGTGTTCACGGCGCCCACGGTGACAGGACTTTTGGAGCACTACAAGGACCCCGCCTGCGTGATGTTCTTCGAGCCCTGCCTGACGATACCCCTGCACAG
Source organism: Drosophila melanogaster (assembly GCF_000001215.4). NCBI lineage: Eukaryota > Metazoa > Arthropoda > Insecta > Diptera > Drosophilidae > Drosophila > Drosophila melanogaster. The sequence goes on along the minus strand of NT_033779.5, from coordinate 18,140,034 downwards.
AAGGCAGACCTTCTCCCTGCAGCAGCTCTCCCGGGCGACCATTGTGTCCAACACCAGCTACGACGGGATCAACCAGATGGAGCTGCCCGGTCGGCTGAAGAGCTACCTTAAGGAGTATCACTACAAGCAGAAGCTGCGCGTCAAGCCCATCGACCAGAACACCCCGATGCCGTACTACGGCAATGTATAGCGGGAGGAGCAGCAGGTGGGCTTCACCTACTACGAGGACGTGGAGAGCGGCAGCGAGGTGGACGAGGACGACGACGAGGGGGTCAACATACGGGTCTCCTACGTTCAGCACGCCGAGGTGGTGGCCCAGCTGCAGCAGGTCACCACGGCGTCGGGCCCATCGGCTCCGTCCTCATCCAGATCGTCCAATCTTCAGGAGCACCTCAGCAGGCTGCCCAACCGCATGGCAGCCGCCTTTGGTCGGATGTCGGCCAATCTGAATTGCTACCAGAAGACTGTCGCCACGCCGGAGCGTCACTCCAACTCCTCCTGAGGATCAGGACGTGGACGGAGGGGCAAACAGAACCCAGAAACCAAAACTCAAACTGAGACAATCCCAGTGCAGCGTGTGCCGCCACCATAAGTTAAAAGATCAAACGCGAAGCCACATAACAAAATCGCTAGCTCGCTACTACAAGACTGTCATGGATCAAAAACCAAATGTTCACCATATATATCTCACCTATTGGAATGCAGCTCGGACGGATTTTTGAGTTGTGGCACTCTTGAAAGCGAGCTGGTAGAATGTAGAATCGAAATCGCAGTTAGCTAATTGTACTATAAACTAAGTATTATTATCTAAAGCAACCCTCTCTCCTACACACATAAGTATTGCAAAAAGAAGGGCCAATCGAGCTTTTCGTAATCGCTGGTATTCTTGTAATATTTCATTGTATTTATTTGAAGTATGGAATCTAAATGATGTGTTACTGTTACGTGTAAATACGAGATACGAATGCAGCTTAGTTAGTGTAAAACTCTCTCATTAGCCAAATTTCCAAATGTAATTTTCGCCTATTTATGAATATACTTTATTTATTTATTCGAAGTGATTTCGTTCGCAAGCGAGTGCTTTGTTTAAAAAGAAAAAACCCGTCAGTTGTACACGTGTAGAGCATTTGTAAATACTACCGATTTTCGCATTAAGCTGTAGCTATATTAATATAATGAATTATAAATCATGTATTCCTACCTAGGTGGTTGCTGTTATTCGTAAACATTCAATAAGCAGTTGTTTCCAATACCTATTTAATGTATTTTACATATCTCACATGTTGATGAGCATGCGTATCAATATTCAAAAACAAAATCGAAAAAAGAGTCAAACAAATAAAGTTGATCAAGATATTAGAAAAAATCTCAAAGTGTGTTTTGAATCAGAAGTGTGGAATCATAATCAACCCAAATGATTGATGTATTTTAATATCTTTAACAAATGAATGTTTAACTCATTCGTTATTTTCATTATAAAGTCGTGAATTCTTTATAAAATGAGAGTAATCAACTAAAATCTATAGATTTCTATTTATTTTATTTTATATCTATAAAATATCTATAGATATTCTATCAAGATTATGCTGAACTAAACCTTTTTTACTTTCTTTTATGGAATTCGAATATGCAATCTTAATGAATTCTGTGTCGCATATTTGTAATCTTTTTGCAATTTTATTTATATATTTTTATAAGATGAATTAGGTATGCTTTTTTTAAGTTTAGGTAAATGTGGAATATTAGTTTGTATATCAATTTAAAAATCACACTTTTTGAAACGTACGTATAAATAAAAATTAAAGGGGAGAGGTCATATTTAAGATGTAATTCAAGTGAATTACAAAAATTCAAAAATTAAATGACTTTATCATTAATTTTATAGTTGGAAACAAAGCCAGCTCAGTGAGAACTGGTTGAAAATGCCTATCGGACTATCGATGAGTATTCATCGCTAGTGGTAACTTGCGACCAACCCGAGGCTGGTCACACTGCTCTGGTCGCGTCCAAAAAGTGTACAATTTTTCACCACCTCGGTTTGTTTTTTCGGACCAGGCGAGGCACCTTCGATTCGCTGCGACTTCCGTTTCCGATCCGTTTCGGATGATAGCTCTGAGTGCGCTGCTAACCAAATATACGATCGGTATTATGAGCAACCTAAGCAATGGCAACAGCAACAACAACAACCAGCAGCAGCAGCAACAACAACAGGGTCAGAACCCACAACAACCAGCACAGAATGAAGGCGGAGCGGGAGCGGAGTTCGTGGCGCCACCGCCCGGACTAGGTGCCGCAGTGGGCGTGGCAGCCATGCAGCAGCGCAACCGCCTGCTGCAGCAGCAACAGCAGCAGCACCACCACCATCAGAATCCCGCCGCCGAGGGAAGTGGCCTGGAGCGGGGCAGCTGCCTTCTGCGCTACGCCAGCCAGAACTCCCTGGACGAGAGCTCCCAGAAGCACGTCCAGCGGCCAAATGGCAAGGAGCGCGGCACTGTGGGGCAGTACAGCAATGAACAGCATACGGCGCGCTCCTTCGACGCCATGAACGAGATGAGAAAGTAAGGATGGCACGAGATCCTGTCGAAGGATCAGTTCGTACGACTATAAAATTTGGTTAAGTCCTTAAGCATCATAAAGAAGTAGCCAGGGTTTCTAAAGACCTTAAGGCAGTATATTTAGATCCACAAATAGTATTATATCCTAATTCCTACCTGTGAGAGGTTTTAAAAACCTTAGGTAGAACATTGGTTATTTTGTACCTGCCCTGGAGAATAGAACACACAGCACCCACATAGGACTTTTAATGATATGCAGAATTAGATCTATGTGATTTTATAGCCTGATTATGTAAATAAGCACACCTACAACGGTTCGAAAAATGTTTCAAATGTCATTTGTTTGCTCAACAGCAAACCAGCTGAACGTTCGTTCAGGTTCTAAAAAGGTGTCAGCTATTTCCCAGTTACTATTTCCTTGACAAAACAAGCTGATCTGAGTTTCTACCACTAAAACTTTCAGTTGTTAAATATGACGACCTACCTCAACTTAATATAAATAGAACTGTGCTAACTACACTCTATTATAAACTCATCTCCTCTGTTCCCGGACAAAGGCGCATGATTCAATCCCTGCGTGTTCGACGGGAACAGGTGGACCGACTGGCTCTCGAGCTTTGAGATTTGGGCCAAGATGCGAAAATAAAATCTCTGAAAATGTCAGATGATCGTCTCTCGCATATTTGCGCAGTTCGCTTTGTTTATCTGGCCGTTGCTAATATTTGTGTTTGCACACTACATATGTATAAACGAATATTTGCCGCCGCTTTTGTCGTGGGGCCATTCGCATTAATTATTGTCTAGTTTTTATTATGATGAGTTGCTTACGCCTTCGGGTTTCGCATTGGGCCACGACCTTGAACTTGGTTGCGGCCAAAAATGATATTCGTTTTCGAATCGCATTTCGATTCCGCTTCCGCGTCTCCGCCTTTGCTTACTTTTTGGAAAACTACTGGGCGTATGGAAAATTTATTGGTAGCTTACATAAAACGAGTTTTTTTTTTCGGACCAATCATATCGTATTCGGCGCGAAAGTGAATGTGGTATAACCCAAAAAGTAAGCCGAGCGTTGTAATGTGGATTGCTTTTTGATTGGGAATTGAATCACACAAATATTTCGTGAGGTGTATATTCTATGAGATTTTTTTTATTGGGTTATAATTATAACACCTTACGATTTTGAAGACAAAAGATCTTAGTCTTTTCGAGTAGTCATCATCATTTAATGGCGCCATAATTTGCACAGTTAATAGCATCCCCGTCTCTTTTTACAAAACAAAATATTTTCCTCTTGAAAAAATTCAAGCACTTTTGTTTACAAACATACATACCAGCCTTGAAGATATTTAGCACGCTTTTAAACTGTTTATTTGGCAATCAAAACGATCTATTGCTAGTGGATTTCAAAGTCTCAATATTGTCGATACATGACGGTTACTAACCAATTTACTGCGTACAAAAAAATGTATCAAATCTGATATATATATATTTTTACCTATAACAGACAAAAACAGCTCTGTGATGTGATATTGGTGGCCGACGATGTGGAGATCCACGCTCACCGCATGGTGCTGGCCTCCTGCAGTCCGTACTTCTATGCGATGTTCACCAGTTTCGAGGAGTCGCGGCAGGCGAGGATCACCCTCCAGAGTGTCGATGCTCGGGCCTTGGAGCTGCTCATCGACTACGTATACACTGCCACGGTGGAGGTAAACGAGGATAACGTGCAAGTCCTCTTGACCGCCGCCAACCTGCTCCAGCTCACGGATGTGCGAGATGCCTGCTGCGACTTCCTGCAAACTCAGTTGGATGCCAGTAATTGCCTCGGCATCCGGGAGTTTGCCGATATTCATGCCTGCGTGGAACTTCTCAATTACGCAGAGACCTACATCGAGCAGCATTTCAAGTAAGTGGCTAGATTGTGATGACGCAGTATGGGCAGACAAATATAAAATTGTTTTGATTTGCCTGTTTACAGATAGGAATCCATTACTGTATCTGTTCAGTGTTCACTTTTAGAGCATGTATATTGGGAAGACTCACTTTAGTTTGTTCTATATCTACGGATAGTAATTCGTATTTAAATTCCAGTGAAGTGACTATTTATTTATTATTTATTGAGGATAGAAAGCTGCCGTACAACAATATCAATTGAATCGATTAATGGGATCAGATATTTTAATAATTATAGTAACATTTAATAACATGTGTCAAGTTAAAGTTCCTTAGACTCAACAAAAAGGATTTTTAATTATATTATAAAAACGATTAAATTCCTAGGTGTGTTTGGAATGTATCAAAATTTAAATAGTTTAACAGTCACGCATTGGTGTCTTCCAGCATCTGTTTGAAGTCGCTAATTTTGGGTTTCCATAAGATCACGAATTTAATCTTATATTAATTATATTTTCGAATTCAACTACTGAATTAGTAATAACCAAAGTATCAGAATTATATAAGTTCTCATTGATTTCATCAGGCAGAAACAAAATTAGTTAATTATTAAGTTTATATAACAGTAAACAGACGCAAAACCGAAAGCAAATGTGCAATATAAACCATTGAACCGGTTGCGATTAATTAAATTTACTTAGCCCACTCCTCTCATTCCTTGCGCCCCATTACTAACTGCTTGTGTTTGGTTTATTTGCAGCGAGGTGATCCAGTTCGATGAGTTTCTGAACCTCTCGCACGAGCAGGTCATCAGCCTGATTGGCAACGACCGGATTTCGGTTCCAAATGAGGAGCGCGTATACGAGTGCGTCATCGCCTGGCTGCGCTACGATGTTCCTATGCGGGAACAGTTCACCTCGTTGCTCATGGAGCATGTGCGTCTGCCGTTCCTGTCCAAGGAGTACATCACACAACGTGTGGACAAGGAGATCCTCCTCGAGGGCAATATCGTGTGCAAGAATCTCATCATTGAGGCATTGACCTATCATCTACTGCCCACTGAGACAAAGTCCGCTAGAACGGTGCCCAGGAAGCCGGTGGGCATGCCCAAGATACTGCTCGTTATTGGAGGACAAGCACCCAAGGCTATACGATCGGTGGAGTGGTATGATCTGCGAGAGGAAAAGTGGTACCAGGCCGCCGAAATGCCCAACCGCAGATGCCGCTCCGGCTTAAGTGTCCTGGGTGACAAAGTCTATGCTGTCGGAGGTTTCAATGGATCACTGCGTGTGCGCACCGTAGATGTCTACGATCCTGCCACGGATCAGTGGGCAAACTGCAGCAACATGGAGGCCAGACGATCTACCCTGGGAGTAGCTGTCCTCAATGGTTGCATATACGCCGTGGGTGGATTCGATGGCACTACGGGTCTGTCGAGTGCCGAGATGTATGATCCCAAGACTGACATCTGGCGGTTTATCGCCTCCATGTCCACGCGTCGCAGTTCTGTGGGCGTAGGCGTCGTCCACGGACTTCTTTATGCCGTGGGCGGTTACGATGGCTTCACTCGTCAGTGCTTATCTTCAGTGGAGCGCTATAATCCGGACACGGACACATGGGTTAATGTGGCGGAAATGAGTTCGCGGAGGAGTGGCGCCGGAGTGGGAGTGCTGAACAATATCCTTTATGCCGTTGGCGGTCACGATGGTCCCATGGTCAGAAGATCTGTTGAAGCCTACGATTGTGAAACGAACTCCTGGCGTTCAGTGGCAGACATGTCATATTGCCGGCGAAATGCGGGAGTGGTGGCTCATGATGGCCTGCTGTATGTGGTCGGTGGCGATGATGGCACCTCAAATCTAGCTTCTGTGGAGGTCTACTGCCCGGACTCGGACAGTTGGAGAATACTGCCTGCTTTGATGACCATCGGACGCAGCTATGCGGGCGTGTGTATGATCGACAAGCCCATGTGAATGGAAGAGCAGGGTGCATTGGCCCGGTAAGTCAATGGAAGCATTGTTACCAAAACAAATTATAATAATCTCTCTTGTTTCTTTTCAGCCAAGCTGCTTCGTTGGCCATCGCACTGCTGGATGATGAGAATAGCCAGGCGGAGGGCACGATGGAGGGCGCCATTGGTGGTGCCATCTACGGTAATCTGGCGCCGGCTGGTGGGGCTGCAGCGGCTGCAGCTCCAGCTGCGCCGGCTCAAGCTCCCCAGCCAAATCATCCGCACTACGAGAACATCTACGCGCCAATTGGACAGCCCAGCAACAACAACAATAACAGCGGCAGCAACAGCAACCAAGCTGCAGCCATCGCCAATGCCAATGCCCCTGCAAATGCCGAGGAAATTCAGCAACAACAACAACCAGCTCCCACTGAACCTAATGCCAACAATAATCCGCAACCGCCAACAGCAGCAGCTCCAGCACCATCACAACAACAACAACAACAGCAAGCACAGCCACAACAACCTCAACGCATACTGCCCATGAATAACTATAGGAATGATTTGTATGATCGATCTGCCGCCGGCGGAGTCTGCTCCGCCTATGATGTTCCGAGAGCCGTGAGATCTGGCCTTGGTTACAGACGCAACTTTAGGATTGATATGCAGAATGGTGAGATTAAGAATAATATTAAGCAGAAGACAGTTACACTAGCTTGATTCGTACTTTTAAGTATGAAGTGCTCAAAAGTTGTCTTTCAATTAACCTCTTTTTGAACGGTTGCTTGTGCTATATAACTTTGTACGTATCGGTTTGCCTTCATTTTCGTGAATATTTTAAGCAAACAGCCTTTTTAAATGTTGTGAGGTAGGAAGCAAAAACCATTTAAACTTCAAAACAAACACGAAGTTCAAATCAATTATTAGTTCTTAACGGCCCACATTTAAATCAGCATTTAAACGCATAGTTTCTAACTTTTCGTATAACAAATGAATTTTCATTAATCGCTATATTTTCCACTCTAGGAAATCGATGTGGAAGCGGTCTTCGTTGTACTCCACTTTATACGAACAGTCGATCCAATTGTCAACGCCAGCGCAGTTTTGACGACACTGAGTCCACGGACGGCTACAATTTGCCTTACGCCGGAGCGGGAACAATGCGATACGAGAACATCTATGAGCAGATTCGAGATGAGCCACTTTACCGCACATCCGCTGCGAATCGAGTTCCGCTCTATACACGTCTCGATGTTTTGGGTCATGGAATCGGAAGAATTGAAAGGCACCTTAGCTCGTCATGCGGCAACATCGATCACTATAACTTGGGCGGACATTACGCGGTATTGGGACACTCGCACTTCGGAACCGTGGGACACATTCGATTGAACGCCAATGGATCGGGAGTAGCAGCTCCTGGCGTAGCTGGGACCGGCACTTGCAATGTTCCAAATTGTCAAGGTTATATGACAGCAGCTGGATCCACAGTTCCGGTGGAGTATGCAAATGTTAAGGTTCCTGTGAAAAACAGTGCCTCCAGTTTCTTCAGCTGCCTGCACGGTGAGAACTCGCAGAGTATGACCAATATTTACAAAACGTCTGGAACGGCAGCTGCCATGGCTGCCCATAATTCCCCATTGACGCCAAATGTGTCCATGGAGCGAGCATCCCGATCGGCGTCCGCGGGGGCAGCTGGATCAGCAGCAGCAGCTGTTGAAGAGCATTCTGCGGCAGATAGTATTCCAAGCTCATCCAACATTAATGCCAATCGGACAACAGGAGCCATTCCGAAAGTGAAAACAGCTAACAAACCCGCTAAGGAGTCGGGAGGATCCTCCACGGCCGCATCGCCAATTTTGGATAAAACTACATCCACTGGATCGGGAAAGAGCGTAACCTTGGCGAAGAAAACTTCTACAGCAGCAGCACGCTCGAGCTCATCTGGAGATACCAATGGCAATGGGACTTTGAATCGTATCTCCAAGTCCAGTTTGCAATGGCTACTAGTAAACAAATGGCTGCCGCTGTGGATTGGCCAGGGACCCGATTGCAAGGTAAAAAACATTTTCTCTTCTTTTTACCTCGAACGAATCTGACTATGTACGTCCATATTAGGTAATTGACTTCAACTTCATGTTTTCCCGTGACTGCGTGAGTTGCGATACAGCTTCAGTGGCATCTCAGATGTCAAATCCGTATGGCACACCCCGTTTGAGTGGTCTTCCCCAGGATATGGTACGCTTCCAGAGTTCCTGCGCTGGAGCTTGTGCGGCAGCCGGAGCAGCTTCTACAATACGAAGAGACGCAAATGCATCAGCTCGCCCACTGCACAGCACTTTGAGTCGCCTGAGGAACGGTGAAAAGAGAAACCCCAATAGGGTGGCTGGTAACTATCAGTACGAGGATCCTTCCTACGAAAATGTGCACGTTCAGTGGCAGAATGGTTTTGAATTCGGAAGATCCCGCGACTACGATCCCAATTCCACCTATCATCAGCAGCGCCCTCTGCTGCAACGGGCTAGATCGGAGAGTCCCACCTTCAGCAATCAGCAGAGGCGACTTCAGCGGCAAGGAGCTCAAGCTCAACAGCAATCGCAGCAGCCTAAGCCTCCTGGGTCGCCAGATCCCTACAAGAACTACAAACTTAATGCTGATAACAACACCTTCAAGCCTAAGCCTATCGCTGCCGATGAACTCGAGGGAGCTGTTGGTGGAGCTGTAGCTGAAATAGCGCTTCCTGAAGTGGATATCGAAGTTGTAGATCCTGTCAGCTTAAGTGATAACGAGACTGAGACAACCAGCAGTCAAAACAACCTTCCAAGCACTACCAACAGCAATAATCTGAACGAGCACAATGATTAAATGTGGATAAAATAAGTTGCTTCTGGTAGATCAGCGTTGTAGTTAAAATATTTAAGTATGGAGTTAAACTTCTCTCAAACTCATAAATTTTGTACGGCTTTTACGATTTTATATTAAAAGTAAGCTGGGTTTTATATTTATATTCAAAAGTGATACCAGTTTATAGTAGAAAGACCAGTTTTTACTTCAGTTTTCAATTCGCTATGTGCAAGGAATTTTTGTAAGATTTTATGTCTCCAGGGACAGAGAACTTTTACTGTGCGGAATTTCTAATTACAACGCTGCTCTACAAAATTGGATCTCAAAACAATACAAGCATAACGAATCGACCAAATGAACTTCGAGCAAAATTATAAATTCATTTTAAAAATCAAAAAGATATACACTTAAACATTGTAGAATTTGATATTACTCTAGAATCGGGCGACTTTGTGTGACCAGCCAACGCTCAAGATCGTATATTATTATGTTGCATACTGTAGTTGTAGTTGAAACAAGAATTTTTGTGTGTCATGTCGAGTTATAGGTAACCTAAGAGCCACATCATATCACTCTCCGTAACCACTTTAAGCAATATGCATTTGATATGATAGTTCCATTATTTTTCCACTGCCTACTCAAATTTCCATTACCCCATGGCATTTGGCACATGGACCGCTTCGTTTCAGTATGTTAAGTTATGGCTTTAAACCGGAACAATAATATTTAGCCAACTATTGTACAAGCTCTCCACTAGAATCCTATTGTTTAAGTCAATTAGAGTTACAGGTATTATTTACATGCATATACATATATACAAGCGCATATACAATACTCCAGATCGGTACATAAATATAATCATACTTACAAATGTATTGAGTTTAACTAATTCATAATAAAATAGTTCAACGAAATGCTATGCGACTGGAATTATTTTTCTGGAAGATTTTTGTTTTTATTTTAACAAACTATTATAAAATTGGATGCTCCGTTCTCATTGCTTTGTTGTTCATATACACAGATACATTAAATATCAATACCGTAAATTAAAAAATACAATATCTGTTCGTAATATACTCGTTCTATAGATATATCATGCCAGGGATTTTTGCGTTTGAATTTTGGTCGCTCTAGGCTCGATTCGCCGATTTAGCCGATATGTTTTCCTATGCTCCCTCATATGGATAGACTCAAAAAAGCATAAACACTGATGAGCGCTAATGTGCATAGTATACGTATATTTTTATATTTTTTGAAATTTTGCTTCTAAATCCAATATTACGGGAATGCTTTATTCTTACTCGTTTACTCTTTAAATATTTGTAGTAATTTGTTGGCTGCAATTTCTCGCTATGTCTACAAGCTTTGTCTAAATCGCTGATAAGTTCTTTAGGATTAGATTTTATATATTTGCTGTTGTCGCTGCTGCTGCTGCTCTTGATGTTGACTTTGTAGTATACTTCGTTTCACCGCCTCGTTCAATGCTAAACTTAAAACATACATGAAAAACTAAGAACTAAACTAGAAAAATTCGTTACAAAATTAGCCCAGAACTATACAAAAACGCTTTTAGCGCTCGCCTCCCTCTCACATTCGTTCCTCTAACGCAGATCAATTGCAAAAAAATATTGTACATACTGCTAATTAATTGCCAAAATAATATAAAGCGACAATAGACTAATTGTCGAAGGGCCTGGAATGTCTCCTACTTCGGAAATAGACTGATACAAGACTCGAAGGCCGATTGAGGGATCCCAAAAACAATCTCAAAGTGCCGCCTGTGTTATTTTCGCATTTACCATCGCGATATATATACTCTGACACTAACCCAGCTGTCATGATCCCGCCCTTTACTTGGGCAACTCATAGATCTGGACGGGCAGCGCCTTGGGCGTGATAATCTCATCCTCGAAGTCCTCGTCATCACCGTGGATGGCATAGTCGCCGCCATTGTGCTCCCCCTCGAACTCGTTGGGCACGATTTCCACGTCGCTGGGCCGCGAGGTGCTCCGTGATCCTCCGCCGGAATCGCTGCCGTGCCGATTGGATCTCGTCTTGGTGGACTTGCTTACGAAGTCGCGCAGCATGTGCGAGTACAGGATGTCGTCCAGGTAGTACATGGTGCCCAAGTTGTATACGAACACCTCGCTCTCCGTAATCTGGGCATTATTGACGCTGGTATAGTTGCTACCCGGGTTACGGGTGATCTTAATGTGGCCTCCGCCGATCGTCTCAAAGACTTCATTGTCGCGCAGATCACGGTTATACAGTCGTCCCTTAACGAAGTGGTTCAGCAGCATTTTTACGCCGCGTTGTGAGGCCTAGAAGTATCTTGTTATTCCTACTCAACTGTTGACAATGTATTCCGCACTCACCATGACCTCATCTGATAGCTTGTCGAATCCTTGCTTCTCGAAGGCCCGATCCTCTGGCACAAAGAACGTGTAATTGGCGCCGGAAATGTGGGGGGCGATCTCGGCACTGTTCAAATATCTTTTTGGAAAGTTTTTTTTTATTAATTTTATTTATTTAGAAATCGAATTTTTACCTGGTAATCTGGGTAAATCGTGGATCTCTCTCCAAGGCCAAAAATGAATGGGAAAGGAACTGTGCTCCAAACCAGGGGAATGCCAGCAACGGAGGTGTCTCCTTATCCTTGTGCATCTAAAAGAATCGGAATAATTGAAATTGAAATTTAGCCAGTGCGGATTATGCATAATCAGCTTACCTGGTGCAATTTGGAGACGACAGCTTCCGTGACGAAGAGCACCTCGGAGATAATGAACACCTGATTGCCATTGGAGAGGTTGTAGTCGGACATAATGCTCACATTATTCACCGTGGGGGTGGCTATCGAACGATGCAAGGGCCACATGCCGTTGTCATAAATTGAATTTGGGAATATTATTTATGGGAGCCACTTACGTTGGCCGTGGAAGACGACATCCTCGCCACCCATGGTGGTCACGACGACCTCGTCCATGTTCCGAACATCGGCCAGCCGCAGGGGTCGCTGCATGGGCAGGAAATGGTTTCTAAGCACCGACTCAGTGAATTCCGGCACGGAAAACGGATAGAATCCCCAGTCGATGGGATGCCAGCGCTGGAAGGCGTTGTCCGACGGAATCAGCACCGTATACGCGTTGTCGTCCATGATGCGGGTCAGATTGCTCTTGGAGAGGAAGTGCTGGAAGACCTTGGTGCCGGTCTTCATGTTTGCCAAAAAGGACATCAGCGGACTGGCCTTCGACTCCTTGATAACGGGCTCCACCTTTGCATGTGCATTCGTAATGTTCGGCTGCTCCAGCGGCTGAGGGTCGTTGTAGCGGCTGCAGGATGCACAGGGAAAAAATGGGCATCACAAATCATCAAATTATGTTACTAAATTTATAGTATTTTTTACTCCCGGAAAATCTGAATTTTTTAGGCTACCAAAAGAAATATTTGTAATTTTCTTAAATGGAAAATCATGGACCGAATCGTTTTTATGTGCGACGAATATTCAGTGGATGATTATGGGAATGTGGTGGAACTAGGTCCACAGATTGAGATTGAGATGGCCTCGGTTAGCATTGCGGAAGAGGAAACCCTCAAAAGTTGGAGTGTGTGTGTGTGTGTGCGGAAAGTTGGACCAGCGAAAACTTTGTTTGCCGCCTGATAAATTTCGCATGAGTGCACTTTTGACCGCAAACAAACTAGGACTAGGAATTCAGCAGAAGTGCTCTACAGTGGTTTCAGCATAGGCCCTAAAAAGGATAGGTTTAAAAAATGTCTATGAAATCCCTTGGTTTATTTAATAATATCTAATACATTTTCTCAAATGTTGCCAATCTGTATCTATTTAAAACATTTTTTATACGTGTACTTTAAATAAATGAACCTATTATGAAATGGACACGTTTATGGCATAGTTTCAGCCCACTGTACTGGAAAGGGTGGCGGTGGCCTTACTCACTTGTTCGTTTCCTGGATATTGCGCTTGGAGTAGGGCGACTTCCTATCGCCCAAATAACCATCAATTGCAATGGCCATCAGGTTCTCATTGATACGCAGCTTGTGGAGTATTTGCTGGCCATTGAGTAGCCAAACATTGTTGTGGGATTTTTCCAATTTACGGAAAACGATTTTGTGTCCGTTCCCATTGCCGAAGGACTCCTCCTCCTCCTTGCTGTTCCCATTACCATTGTAGCTGTCGAAGATTTTCCCAGGCACCACATGTTCCAACATGAACTCCTTCAGTCGCGGCTTCTCAATGCTCCGCACATCGATTTTGGGCACAATCAACGTGTACGGCAGGTCTGTCCGGATCATGTCCACCGGAATCGCACATGCAAAGGAGACGGAGGTTTAGTTACCCAGTTACCCAGGGAATTGCTCGCTTAAAAATGTAAACTGTTTTCGTTTCATTTACGGCTAAGTGCTGCGCTCACCACACCTGAATCCCTCACCTGTCTGCATGCTAATCATGTAATTAACTTTGGGCCCTGTCGCGGGTACATAACTTTTTATATTTTTTTTTTTTTGGTGGGTGTGTAGTCGGCGGAAATTCGTGGCTTTAATTAACCGGTATTAGTATGGCATAGGCGTTGTGAACTGTTATGTTGGCAGTTAACTAACATAACATATTTCAATGATTCTTAATTACTATACCTGGTATTCACTTGAATGGCATTACAAGTATAAAAACCATACACAAATTTTACTATACGGCATTTTAAGCAGTCAGCAGCTTTTTATTAGTCAATTTTACTTTATAGTTAATTTTTTTATTTTGACAGTGCGTATGATATATAAGTTCTTTAATATTTCTTGCCGTATTAAAAAAATGCCTTTCGGCAATAAAAATATAAGTCGCACCTGATTTTTCATATTTTTTTGTGAAATGAAACAATAAATGTTGAACAAATCTATGTTAATAAACATTCTCTAACTCGATGATTTTTGATTTTTTCCATGCCTCAACTTAAATGGAAATGGTGAAAATTGGGTATATTGGATTTGGTAAAAAGTTAATCATGTAGAACAAAGTATGTATTCTTATTCAGAAATACTACAATAAACTGACACTCCAAGCTATCTACAAATTGAGGAATATATCTGGCTATGCTTTGTCCAAGATTTTGTATAAATGTAAATGAAATTATCTTTTGCCTAAATGTCAAATTTTTATTTGATCATTCTGTCGCCCTAAGTTTGACTGAGTACTGGGTATCTGATAGTCGACGATACTATCGCGGTGTCTCTTGTTTTTGTTTATGATCAACATTTGGACAGTTGAACGAAGTAATTTGTCAATGTCACGCATTTCCATTTTGCTGCTATTGGGAGTTTTCCAGACTGTCTGGAAGTCAGTAGCGCCATGTCCTGCCTCAAGAGCGTTCTGCAGCTGCTGCAAGTGCTGACAACGCTTTCGGGTTGCAACATTTACAAATACATCGAAGGCAGGCGGGTATTCAAAGTGAACCCGAAGATTAATTTGCTTGTGGGGGCGGTGCACAGATTCTGGCTAAGGCCATATCTGCTGACGACCTTCCTGATGCACCTCATATTCTGGCTGGCGGAGTTTCGCAAGGGACTGACGGATCTAACGCCTGGGAGTGAGAGGTCACTTCAGCTCACTTACGAAATAGGACTGACAGTCGCCAAATATCGAAATGTTTTCATCAGCACAGGAATTGCCTATCACTACAGGTAGAATTTGATGTTGAAATGTCTAATTATAATTCTATAATTGTGATGGATTCACTTTGAAAAACATTAATGTATTGTTAATTATCTCCCAATTACAGGCATCATCAAAAGCTAATGCGACGGGTTCTGAACGAATTCATAAGGATCTATTATAGCTACGAGAGAATTTGCGGTAAAGTGCCGAAAATTAACTGGCTTCTATTTGGCATCCAAGCCTATAGGGCATTTGTCGCTTCGATGGCGCCGATTGTTGGAAACCAAAAAATGGGTTTGGGCATCAGCCCAAATGTTGACATATTACTGGGACTGTCTGCAGTAATCTTTGTGTGCATTCAGCCCCTGCTATTGTCACTGGTGGCCTACTTGGGCATCATGCTACTCTATGCCTGCTACGACATCCAAGTGCCTCACAATCGAAGGAAATCATTCCAGCTCTTCGTCTTCTACAGACAGCTCATCAGACTTCGCCACGCATTCGACTGCTTGGTCAGGTCCTTTGTGTGGACGGCTTTAGCGCACAGCTTTTTCATCTTCATAGCCAACTTCCACTTGATCCTGTACGATCAGCAATCAGCCATAGATTTTGGCGAGAGTCTGCTCAGCTCGTTCATATGTCCGGTAGCCCTGCTCCACATAAATGTGACCATTAGCTCCATCGAGAAAACATTCGGTCAATTTAGAGCGAGCTTTAAACCGCAGCGACAGGTGAGCAAGAACTTTTCCAATCTTTTCAACAACAAAATAAAATAGGTATTGACATTTTATTTTGCAGACACAAATGATGTGGCTCTACATGCACGTGATGAGAGCGACTGTGGATAAAAGTGGCTTTAATGCCTTTCGCCTGGATAGGGGACACATTTTAGAAATGCTAAGATTGGGATGGTCCTTCGCCATGTTCACAAACGCCATGTTGCTCAACAGCACCGCTAGGCTTAAGCATTTCAAGACTGTGAACTATAAAAAATTGTTGTAATCTACTAAGTTAATTCTTAGCAAGCTAAATAATCTAAGGATTTTAATATTCAAAAATTATTTGATAATATTTAATGAATGATATTTGTTCTGTACCTTGTATACATTTGAAACCAATTAATGAACGATACTTGTTCTGTACCGCAATCAATAATATTGTATAATAATATCCACTGTTTAGGATTGTATGCCTCTTAAGTTTCCCATGATGGAAACTCACCTGGTAGCGGCTTGTAGCCGTACAACTCGAGGACGGGAAAGCCATCGTCGATGAACCGGTAGACCTGCTGCCACTTTTCGTCTTCCTGGTTAACGCGTTGCAGGATGGCCAAGTCGGGCAGCACTTTGGCCTCAATCAGCTTGGCATTCTTCAGGCTGGCATCGATTCCGGTTGACGTTGTGGATGCTGCAGTTGCTGCTGTTGCATCTGCGGCAGTGGCTGAGGCAGCAGCAACATGGGCAATCGGCAGCAGCGACAGCAACACAAGTGTTGCTACCGGCACTTGCAACATTTTGCGCGACATTCGAGAGATTCGGTTGCTGTTTTATTAAATTTCGTGTTCCTCTATTCTTGCTCGTTAGGGAACTGAGAAATTATTTTTAATTGCTAGCACTTTTGTTTGGAGAGTTTTCGTTAGTTGTTTTCTTTGAGTTGGTTGGGTTGTTGCCACTTGTTCTTTAGTTTCAGTTTTGATAGTTTTACGGTACCACGAGTTTATTCATTTTTTGTTGTTTGCAAACTTGTTTTCGGCGAGAGAAGCTTTACATAATTGTCAAGTGCTGGAAGAAGAGGCGGTGATTTTGATTAGTTTGCAAACTTTTAACTTATTGAAATTCCAGGCGTCGTCTGTGCGACTAAATGCGGGTATTCAAGTGATTTGTATGCAAATCGCATCGCGTTTTTCGCCATTCTATAAATACGAATATCTATATCTATGCGGCTATACATATATATATAAAAAAAAGAATACTTTGACTGAGTTCATCACGCTGCGATTTGCATTCGCTGATTGAGATTGCAGTCTGGGGAAAACCCGTAAAGGGCGGCACTTTTGCGACGAGATCCCAGCCAGAAGATGGGTATCAGGAATTGTTGAATTTGCACACTTCTAGTCATGATGGGCCCTCTCCCATTCTATTCTTATTTTGCATACGAATCGTGGCTGTCTAACAAACCATAATGTGCGACAATTTGTTTATTTGCTGACCTCTGCGCTCAAATCTGATCGCATACAAGGCTGTTCACTTAGCGGCATGTGCACACAGATACGGATACGTGTATCTGTATCTGGCAGATAGAATGTGAAGAAAGTAAATTAATTTCAATTAAAGTTGACAAAACTAGACGGCAAACTACGACGTAAATAAGTCCACAGATAAGAACTGCGACAAACACCAATCATATTGAGTCAAAGAAAAACTCCCAATCTAATTTAATTTTTTCCGCCGAATCTTGAACATTTCCCTAAGCTCAAACACGTTTAAATATGCGTTGCCTTTAAGTGATTTGTTATTTCTTTATTTTTATCGAGCTTAGCACCTTTGGCGCGCATTTCCAAGCCGAACTGAACCGCACCGATTCCCGATCCGAACCATACTGTGAGTCCAAGGGGTGGTCAAGTCGCCCGACTGGAAGACCGGAGCAAAAGCCTGAGACAACAGAAAAGTCGGGCGGGTAGCAGAGAAAAACGGGCTCAGAGCTGCCCGGTGGGAAATCGGATGGGAACCTGTTTCTGCGATGCCAAGTACATATATCCATAAAGGACTTGGTAAAGTTCTGAAAAGGGTGTATCGAAATGTGGTACAAAGTATGTCAAATACAGAAGATATTTAAATTTGGTCCGAATACATAAAAAACCATTGAATATTATTAAAAATATACAATTTTAAAATCTCACTTTGAACGAGCCTCAAAAATCGTATTATGCAAATTTTGTAATATCGATCCATTTTAAAAGTTTTCCCAGGCCAAGCCGATGAATACAATTTCCATTATATTTGAATTCCCTGTGCATTTGCCACCGGGCATTTATCACTTATCACAAACGCTCATTATTCATGATTATGCTTTGGCTTTTGTGCAAAATTGTGCAACTACCGCCGCAGTCCCGGCTCACATGGACTACTGGCTGTCTGGTCTGTCAGTGGTTCCCCATTATTGCTGAACTCCCCACCATCGCTCCCAGTACCATTCTCCAACCCAATCCCAGTCCCAGTCCCAGTCCCGTTCCCATTTCATTTCCACAGAGAGCGAAAATACTGTATCTAAGAATAATCTTGTGTATTTCAGGAAATTTATGAATTCCCTAAGTCATTAAAAAAGCCTAATAACTTAGGGTTAGCATTTGAGATTTATTGCTTTTTCTTTCTATAAGCTTTACTTTCTAGCATAACTTGCTCATTCAGTTAGATGGCCTACATTGTTCCACCCGTTTCTCTCAGTGCATTCCCCGTCTGGGCACCGCCAGCAATTGCTGTGATTGTGCTGACGAGGTTTTGTGGCCGAGCTGTAGATGTAGCATCAACCGACTGACTGCTGCTGCACTATATAAATGTTGTCTTGCCCTGTTACAACTTTGTATTTTTGGCTTCTTTTCGAATTGCCTTTGTGTGTGTGTGTGCGAGTGCCTGTGTGGATTTTAATGAGAGTCTCGTGCAGGTCTTTCCATTGTTGGAAGCTGACTCTGCCGGCCGACTGTATTGTAATTGATATTATTGTCAACCGGAGGGTTTATTTATACTTTAAGTCGGCTTTTAATAAGCAGCACTATAGCTGCTCTACTGCATTTCGTATGCGAAGGGAGCGCTTCGACTTTGTCTTGATTGAAAGTCTGCCTTTATTGGACGATTTTTGGACTGTTTTCGTAAATATGTGGAAATTGCGTTTCCTTTAAGGAGAAGTAAAAGTAAGTTCATACAAAATGAAAGAATTTCAAGAAGTTTACTACATAAAAGTATACCTATTTGTGAAAGTTGTCAAAATGATAAACAATTGGAATCCCTTTTTAAGCAAACAATAGACTTTTAAATGTCGATGACTACTGAAAAGTGGGTGATGATACATCATTAGGTTTTAAACTAACTGCATCAATCACAATCTGTTTGAGGAACTGCATCGACAATTAAATTAAATGTCGAACATTTCCCAGTGCTCAAGTGCCAGACTGAACTTTCAATCAAGTGGGATGAACTATTTAAAAAATTACTCCTGAAAGGTGAACTTAAGCGACTTGTAATTGGCATCTTTGGGATAGTTTCCGGATAACTTCTCTGCCATAAACACAAGCTTACCCCGACTTGCTTTTTAATTACTTTTCCACGTAAAGCTTGCTCGAACCAACTGAGCTCGTCCTTTTTGTATGCTACGTTCTTGTATGATTAAAAAATTCTTGGAAAACAATTTTCATAGTTTTTAGCCGGGGAAAAGCCGGTAAATCAAGCCAAGCACGCACACACTTGTTATTAGGGGAAACGGAAATGAAAATGGAAGGGCACAGGGGACTGGGAATGGTGCTGGGAAAACTCTGTTGCCGAATTTGTGTATACGAAAACCGGAAGGACGTGGATTGTAGTTTGTTGTAGTGATAGTGGCAGTGATAGTAGTAGTAGTAGTAGTAGTAGTAGTACTACGACGCATACTACACAATACTACCGTGACCAAGAGCAACAAAACAGCAGCAGCAGCAGCAACTGCCGCAACAGCAGGAACAGCAGCAGAGTCCAGAGTGCAAACTAATTGAAATTAATTTGCATAATATAAGTGTGGACATTCAGCAATAGAATGGAACCGAATCCACTTTCCACCCACCCACTTTCGCCCCGATGCACAGGCCGCTAATTCTGGGATTATTCACAGTTTATTGCACTTAGTTTTCTTGCACAAATGTTCTTGCTCCCCAAACAGTTTTCCTCGTTCGGCCTCACATTTTCTGCGCCTTTCTTTTCACATTTTCATTGAGCATTTGGCGTTAATTGGATTGCTTTCGGTTTTATTAGTGGCTTCTTTAAATTTTTATTGCAATTTTTAGCACTAGTGGTAGTTTCACTAAACTTTACTTTTCCGCTCTACGCAGCTCGCGCGTTGCTCTTTTGGCAAATGTTGCGTCTGTTGTGCCGGAAAATTGACTACGGATTGAGAGCTTTCGTCTTGGTTGCGTCGCTTCTCGGTGCTTTTTGGTCTCCTTGGTAATGGTCCAGGGTTGTCAGGTTTCCTATACAAATGTCTAATATATTTTTAACTTTAGTTTTAAGGAAATGGTAATATTAAAAACCTTAGGAGCAGTTAAATTTATTCAACTTCTTCAGAACCTGTACTTGCGTATTTTATATAGGTTAGCAAATTTAAATTGTTATGACTTGGATAAACGTTCGTAAGCTCAAAAGTTAAAGTTTAGGCTTAAAGCTTATACTTGAAGCTGAGAAACGAACCAAGTACGAGTTTTTACATAATACGTATACGATCTGTAACCTATTTTCTTTACTGTAAAGGTTAATGCAAGGTGTAACCGTATATAACTTACAATAACTGGAAAAACTTGACGAAATGTTGCGGCTTAATAAAATAATTTCTATTGCTGAATTTACAAGAGATAATTTTTATTGAAAAATTGTAAGCAATTTAATTTGAATTAATACGTTTTAATTTTTTGAATAGGTTTAAACCTTGAACGCGAGTTACAAATTCAAAAAATAAAATATATATTTGTTACTTATGTTAAAACCCAATTAAAAAAATATATATCAAGTACTTTTTGTTTATGCTTGACCGCACTTTGTTCGTCTTCCTTTCCGACATAACTATATTATTGAATTAATCAAGCATACGCCTTGCGGTCTACACACGCACACAGTTGGGATAACAAGACATTAACACATTGAACAACACTTGGGCTGGCAATTATTAACACATTAACAGGTCGCTATTTGGCTGATTTATTTGCACAATTCATAATTATAATATGCAGGCTTTACTGGTAGGCGACACGTGACAATATAAAAACAATACATAAAATATGTGCCTGCAATTTGTTTGTGTAGTGAAAGCAAAAAACAATGAATACGTTATAAGAAAAAAGTACGAATGGCGCCCATACAACAACAGTATTAAATGTCAAATTAATTTTCATACCATTAAATGCAGCAAGTGCCACCGAAAGCAAATATAAACAAACCAAATATAGAACAATCAACAGCAAGGACGTCCAATCAAAGCGATCGATTCAAGGCTTTTCCAAACAACAAAAAAGCGGACAAAAAGCGGAGAAAAACACAGTGCACAAATGAAAGCAAAATACGAACCCAAAAAATGTGCATAAATATGCCGCAGAGCTTAGGAAGCCACTGGCTTAAAGTCTTAGGATTCGTCTGAAGAGTGCACACATGGGCAACGAATAAATATGGCTGTACCATTTATCCTTACGAGAGTTTCCACTTCGGAGCGAGAGTCGTTCTTTTATTTGGCAACATGTATTTACATAGATTTACATTGAAAACACTTTAAATGCCAGGCAATCAACACTGGCCTGCGTTGAGGTCCTGGGCCCAGGATCACAGCTCGATTGTCCTGGCCGAAACATGGTTAAATGACATGAAAGACCGATGCCCCTTGGCCAAAAACAGAAGTGCAACGAGGTCGACCGAGCACATACATATACACGTATAGTAAAGCAAACTTTGTGGTTAAAACTAAAGTGGCCTTTTTAGCATTCAACAAATACAAAAAAGCACAGAGAATACAAAAACAAAAGTGCCAAAGAAGGGGGCTTCGAAAAATGTCCGAAAAGTTGAATGGAGAAAGAATTTTATTGCCGCTCATCTGCATTTGGCCACAGTTCTCACAGTTTTGGCCTCTTTTTTAATATTTCAACACAATTTCTGCATTGCATGGCAATGGCAATGGCTTTGGCCACCAAGAGCAGAATCCAGAGGACTTTGGTCTTCGGTCCGCTTTGCGGTAATTTATGCATGCTGTTTGCCTCTCCTTTCGACTGTTGACTTTTGTTGGTTATAAAATAAATAAAAGATGTCACAAAAATGCTTTGACATACCTGTGCCCCAGCACAATAAATACAAATTTACTTGACTTCAAAGACGCTGCAGCTAAGCCTAAATGCGACACACTAACTACGAACCAACTTAAATACGAAATAATAATAATAATGCATAGATCAATTATTATTAGTTTTTAGGTGTATTTAAGTTTAATAAGAACTTACCATAATTGTTTATTTTGGAAAAAAAAACACTAACTACTTAACGCTTTGGTGCCATCCTTTTCCGTATTAACTGACATTATCACCAGTAGGCCATGTTCCAAGGCCATTTTAGATGGCCTTCAGTTGGCTTTATTTTGGGGTGGCGACTAACTCAGCGTGGGTCTTATCACTGAATTGCCAGTTAGACTTAATTGAATATTCAAATGGGTGCTGGCTAGCACATGAAAGAGCTCATTGGAACAGATGAAACGCTTCTCCCGTTTGGTTTCATTTAAAACGAAGAACTTTTTGCTTGGACTTAAATAAAGAAATATAGCGCTTTAAAATGTACAAGCAAAAAAGATGTTTTTTATTCAATTCATATTGGTGAAATTTTAAGTAAGGCGGCCATACAAAGTATGACTGTCGGTTTTAAATAATGTATGGCGAAAAAACAGGTCGCTTAAGTATGGAAAATTTACACAAATAATTAACATAATATGGTCATGTATTGTGGCCTTTGAGAGTGTCCGAGTGAAAAGTGCATTTTAATTGCGAAATGTACGATTAATTTTTAGCGCACATTGCACATTAGTTGTTGACTTATGCAATACTTTGGCAAGTGATGTTTATATCGGGTACTCGTCAAATAAATGAACTAAATTCAAAAAAGGAGTATGTATCAGGTTGTCGGATTGTTTTTATTATTCTAGATCAGAATCTATTCAAATTACGTTTGGGTTTAAAATAGCAATCTGCTATCCTGGCCAATTTTTAAAGCACATGAATACGCCGCTAGGTGGAGCTATGCTTTCAATTCTTGTTTTATATTTTCTGGTGGAATGACTAGTTCGTCCTTGCTGAGTGGGCTAATGAAAAGCGTTCAAGTGAGATTTACTTAAACAAATTCTAAGACACATTCCCCTGGCAGTGACCAACATGGCTGTGGAGTCAGATGTCTTGGCTCCCGAGGGCAGCTTAGGATTCTGCTTCTGTTGCAGCCAAACATTTTATTTGCATTTCCACAGTTGTCCTTCACTCGCTTTGCAATTGAGTTTCTCATTTGTGTCCTTTTTACCCGGCTTGTACGAGCTCTGAATAATGGAGGTGCTGCCCGCTTGTGGAAAATGCTGTGATTTAAATATTTAAAAAGTGGCAGAAATAAAATGGAAGACAGCTTTTGTTTAAATGCCTTTTATGTACAATATTGAGCCAGCAGGCAATCGAGCAATAAATCAATGCAAAATAATGCATGTGCATATCGAACGTTTTTCTTGTTTTGGCTCAAGGTTGTATTGTTGTTTATCACAAAACGGTTTAAGCACCGCTTTGCGGCACCTTTAGTTAAAACGTTTTTCCTTATTCTACTGCATACTTAGTCGCTACATTCAAAAATGTATTGAAGGCAGTTTCGAATTAAGATTTAAGATATGGCGGGCTTAATTACAAATATAGCCACATTTGTTTGATTCTTTTGCTCAATGCTAGAAATTACTTTATTTGTATGCATGTAGTGCCATAAATCCGATAAATATTCAGTTGTATGTATTTAAACGACATTTCCTTGATATTAAAATGTTATATCTGCTACTGCTTTTTATTTGTGAAATCATTTCCAACCCGGTTTTTTGCTCCATGGCATTACAAAGTGTCCGCGGGGCGGTTTCGGCGCCGTGGCATCCGGTGGTCGGCGACCGGAAATGGCATTAATGCCTAAGCTCGACGCCCTTTGCGCCATTATAATTAAATGCGCTGGCGACTTCTGCACTCCGTCTGAAAAGTGCACCCTGCAAATAATTAGCACGGCTCGGAATCCTGTGAGTAATTAAGGTAAGTCAGCTGTTGCCTCCGTCTCGAGTGGGGCCAAAAAACGGAAAGAGCAAAAAGTGTCGTCCATTGTCAACGGAAATTAAAGTTTAATGGGACAACGTTTTTTTTTTTTAGAATTTCCAAGTGAGAAATAAGCTTGTCCGGCTGTTTTTACGCTGACCAAATGTTCGTAACATTTCAAGCTATTAAACTAGAATTTTACCAACTTGATGGCACACACAAGTGAGAAAACTGTTGTAAAAACATGGAAAATTCTGAGGGAGTCGGAGTTTTTCCAGCAGTGGCATGTGAAAAGCAATTACAGAAGTGATTTAGAAAAATGCAAATGTGAAAATATTTAGAGAACTATTTCCATTGGGAACTGGCATAGTTGAAAATTCGTTGTATTTTTTCTTTTTCAAGTGAGAGTGGAAATAATTTTAATAATTTTGTGTGCCAAACACCGGCGCAGATGCGGTTTGTGACACTTCCTTTAATAAACAACAGCGTTAAATAATTGAATTTCCACTCTCCATCGCTAAGCCGCTATTAATGAATTTTTAATTAGCGTGCTTAATTTAATTAGTTAATTGATAAGGGAATCTTTTTTATGTACTTTGCTTTGTTAATCTCTGTGATGTATGGAGCTTTAATGTGTCACTACAACATTTGTCCTTTATACATCGACAAACAAAATGCGTATTTATTTTGCAGTTAAATGGCTTGAATTCGTGATTCTTTCGTTCACTTTTGTTTGCTTATCTCACACAAAGCCCTTTATCTGGCCACCTTGTTTCGCTCTCTAGATTACGTTCATTTATGGGCCGTAAATAATTAGTTAATTGAACCGGAATTATCGGAAAACGTTAAAAGCACTGTCTAGTCAAAAATAAAACACATGGATTATGGGATTTCTTTCTTTACTTTGAACTTATATTAAATCATGATTTTTTGTTCTTAGCGCCTAATCAGTAAAGCCGCTTCCTTTTTAGTTAAGCTTTGCATTTGCTAGCAGAACACAGTTCGATTGCCACTGTTTGAAAACAGAACGTAGCTCGTAAGTGCGATAACGCTCTAAATTAGTCACGACACGTACATATTATTTCACCGCACTTTTATAGACTGCACCTCCAGCCAAATCATCACAGCGGCTATAGCCACATATATAGCCACGATCATGAAGATCTGCAGGGGACTGGCGGTGAAAACTTGGACCACCAGCATCACGGTTCCCAGAATAAACACCCCGGACAGGAAGCTGACCATCAGTATGGTGGACCAGTTGCGAAACCAGGCGTGCTTTTTATCCGGCGGCGGTACAAAAATCGGTTTCAGCGGGCTGTACTCCTTCTTATACTGAGTCTCGTATCCGCTGGTAAAGTCAACCTCATCGTGGTACGTCCCCGGACCCGAGGTTCCAGCCTTAGTCTCATCCGTGTCCATTTCAAAACGCGTTCTGCTCTCGACTAAAGAGCGATTCGCTGGTCTCCGGGCATTTTCAGCGGTTTTTTCCTTCCCTCTTTTTCATGATTACCAATCAGTTTGGGGTCTGGGTTATTATCGCCACGGCAGAAGGTGGTAATTGAGGCAACAACAAGGCAAACAGTGAACCGTCAAGAGCTGACAATCTTCTTTTTGTTGCTTGTGACTCAGATAAGATAACTATATAAGTCTGAGAAAACCCGTCAAACGAGAGCGGAGAAGAGTCTCAAAATGACAAGAAAATCACATTGAAGTAAGAGATTGCGAAGAGAGATCAATTTGTTCTACGTTATCAATTTATGCTTACTTACGAATCATCAAACCCTATCAACTTTGATAACAATCTATTAAAAGCGATAAATGTTTTACATTCATATATTAGGCATTTCAGTACTTATATACTTCTGGCACTCTGTTTCCGTCTTGAGAGATTCTCTTTTTTGTCAGTTTCCCCGCTTTCAGCTATCTGAAGCTCCTTCTTCAGTTCCGTCGCCGGCTTTAAAGGCTCCTTCTTGCCTTGCCTAACCAAGCGACATTGAGGGCTTTCTTCGCCGTGTTTCGTTCTTTTCGACAAACAGCAGTGCTTTGCGGATCATTTAGCTTGAACAACCCACAATGCCACCAATTTCAGCGTATTTTTTACCTTTAGAGATCATGTTTTTAATCAAATTTCTTTTTTCGACGGTAAAATGCTTGCCGCGACCCATGACTAGAGAACTTTTGGTCTTCGTTTGGAAAAAATTCAATTAAAACCTTTAATACAACTCCTTTTTCAAAATTTGTCGAAAAAAACCCAAAGCAATCACTCTATTATTCAGCAAATACGTGGTCAGTGCTATTTTTGTTACCGCCTCATTTCGCGCACTTTTGCAGCAAGTGCCCAAAAACAAAAAGAACCTTTACATTGAGAGACCATAAATTTCTTGCTCAGAGAGCCAACATATGGTACTTATTATTCATGCAATCTGACTTTAAAAAATATAAACATTTAATAATTATTTTTAGGAAATGAACTTTCCACCTCCAGTAGTGCTATTATTTTAACCGCAGCTGTATATATTTCCGTCTTGAGAGGTTCTCTTTAATGTTGTCTCTTAGTTTCAGTCAAATTCTCTGAAAGCTTTGGTTTTTACTTACAAATACCCTTTCTAGGGTTCTTATGGTGAGTTTACTCCTCTCAGAAATTTTCTTAAATAATTATTTTATTAGTTCATATTTTTTCTTACACTAATTTTAGTTATTTATCTAATGAATGTACTTGTGATCTCAGACTTACTTTACAGATACCTCTTATATAGTTTTACTTAGGACGGTAGTCCCTTAAAAATTTGTCAATATATTATCATTTTTAATGGTGCAAGCTGCATACGATCCGAAAGATTTTAGTACAGTGTGCCTCCGTTCTTGAATTCGATTCCCTTGAATATTTTTTCATGTTTGCAGATGAGTGCCTTCATCCAGTTTATACAGAGCCTTCAAGCTGAAAAGATCAGAGTGCCTCCAAAAAAATGGGGTATAATACTTATTTGAAAGTATTTCAAAAGCATTAAAGTGATAATTTGTTTATTTAAAGTGAAGAAAAAGATGTCTTATTGGATAGAGATAGTTGCACCCTCAACGGAGTGGACCAAGAACAAACCGATGCGATTCATAACGACTCTAATATGGAAATATTAACTGAGGAAGACTCAAGGCCATATACTTTTTTGCAAAACTTTAATTTCGTTGGCTTATGTGTTCTTTATAATTTTTGCATGCTTTTAATTGTTCTGTCCATATACATCTACAAACGATGGAATTAAAAAAGGGATTTTAAAATGATTTTGAGTACGTATCAAGCGCTAGTTAATTTGATTGCATTATGTATCCTGCTTAGCTGGGCTAACTTGTTTGCATTAGAAGAAAATGAAAGCTGCCTTCTGTCCTAAATGTACTTAAACTTCAGTCCACTTTATTGCCACCAAACAATTTAAGTTGTTGACAAAGTCATCAGCATGCATCAGTCAGCGGTTTTTAAAGAAAGTGCAGAGTCGGCGGAAAAAAATATGAGAAAACTCGCAGTTGCCTCTGTGGCATTTTTAGTTCCTTCAGCGCATCAACAAAACTTGTACATCTTGCTCGATGATCTACTCCGGATCTTGTTTACCGATTGTGCAACAATGTGTTCACTTTTAAATAATATCGAAAATCAGACTGTCTACTGTTTGTGTTTTTTTAATGGGAGATTGTTACTTTTATTTTTCGAAAGGTACACTAAATTCACTTTATCATTTCGATGCATTCGAATTAGGCAATTACTTACCCAGTGTGAACTTTTCATATCAACCCGGCTTATAGATAACCCCCTCGAGTTTGGCCCAGTTCTTCGCACCTTGGCCAGGGCTCATTATTCAAAGCTAAGACTCAGATTAAATGGAAAGCGATAGAATGACTGGCGGAGTGAAAAATGCTAAGAAAGAATCAAAAATTCATGAGGCGGTGCGCGCGAATTATAGCGACTTACTTGATGGTTTAAAGGCGCCCTTGCCGCGGCTATTCAGCTTTTTAGCTTGCCTGTTTTGCCCGCCAACATGCGTTTGTTGTTGCAAACTTTTTCCATCAAAAGTTTCGGTTTTCGATACGCCTGCTGCTGGCAGCTACCGATCCCCATTACCCATTCCTTATTCCCCGCTCCCATTTTCCATCCCCCCATCCATTCTGAAATTCCGCTCCAGCTTCAACTGGGAAAAGTGCCACTTCCGCTTTGCGTCAGTGCACACGGCTGCCGAGCACAAAAGTGTGACTGAAGTGGCTGAAACCAGCTCGATTTTCCCAGCCCATTTCCCGCCCACTTTGGTGGCGGCTGCCGAGGCTCAGGTGTTAATTAACTTGGGGGCCGGCACTAAATTTTAAAACTGCAACTTGCCCAAAATTAATGAGACTGACGTTTGTGCGAGTTACGAGCGAGCTGGAATTATAATTTCGGCATGGCGGACAAACTGCAGAGCAGGCTAACTTTCAAGTGGTCGGCAAGGATGCCCGGAGATCATGAATATTCATCAGGACGAGACGCAGCGTCCAATGTTAAGCCGTAAGCTATTGGTTGTTTCTGTCTGTTATACACGTGCTTAATAACATCTAAGCCTCTGTAAGCTATATTGAATCAGGTAGTTAATACGGATAGTAATATTTATAGAACAATGAACATTTGAAATCCACCCCAGCACCCCGTACTCGCAAAGTAAAGGGATATAGTAGATTCGTTCGCTGCACAGTTTGTAACAGGTAAGTGTCTTATGCATATTCATCAGGATCTTTTCCGTGTCTATCTGTTCGGTTCATCTGTCCGTTTTAGCGCTTTAATTTTGGGAACTGTAAAAGTACGAAAGTCCAGGTAGGCAGGCTTTTCAGAAGATTGCCACGCCCACTCTAACAACCATAATTGTCACGCCCACACACAAAATAATCTCGACAATCGTAGATCCGGCTTATCAGTTAATCTTGTTAGCCGAATGTAAAATGCATATTCAATTTTGGCATATATAATTCCATTTCAAGTGCTTCTCATGTTTGCCTGCGTGTTTGATTAATGAAGCCCCCAAGTTAATTACGCAACTGTTTGAAATTCACTTCCCGTTGATTTCTGTACGCCATCGATCTTTGGCCGTAGAGTGTCAACGGGGAATGTCGGCCAACAACTGGCAAAGGAAGACGTGTACAAGGACGAGTATAGCTGCCAAATGGCAGCAGAAGGCAAGTGAACTGTTGAGCTCAGTGCATGACACTAAATCAATTGGGCCAAGTGTCTGTTGTGACATATTCAACTAATGATGACGGATCTGGCATGCGAGGCACTGACTCACACACATATGGCCACCAGTCGGAGGACGAAGGATTAGTTCTGAGTCCTGGTCTTGTCCTTGTGCGACACCGTAACTAATTTCCCTGCCGGTCACTTGTTGTCTCCACATCAAGTTAAGCGTGCAGGACAACTTGTCACGGACACAGCTCCACTTCTCTGCTGAGTTTACACGCCATGCCGGTGTGCTCATTATTTATTAATTGCATTTAATACTGATGCAAATAAAGCACATCTCGGTAACAATTTTGCCAGGGTCACTGGATTGACTGGTATTTAAATCACTCTTCGCTGCCGGTTTTTTTAAGCCCTTATGGCACGAAATTGAATTAGAACCGATCGTTTATCTCATAAATTAGGCATACTAATTTCCACTTTGTTTCCATTAAAAACATAAATAATTCGGCTCGCAAAGTGCGGTTTTACGATTTTTTTTTTCATAAAATGTTAGATTTTAATTATCATAATTGGCAAAGGGGGCCTTAAATGAAAAATATTCGCAAATGTGTCCATATAAATCACTAACCGTGCCAAATTATAGTTGTTATTCAATTGAATTTAAAAAAAATCAGCAGACGCTGGCGTCCAAATTAAATTAGTCCAAAATATATTTAGAGTTATCAAATCATACCCATTTCATAAAAAATTGTTTTGATGGAATATAAACAATTTTCAAGTATAGAACAATTTAAAATGATTTTAAGGCCAGTTGAAGTTCATGTGGTAAAAAACGAAACATTTCACTGGTTGCACAGAATTTATCTGACGACTAATTGCAGTCATATGTTTTATTTAATTGCAAATTAAATTTGCTCTTTACAACATGCACAATCCGCTTAGTGTCTAATGCTCATTAAATGAAATTAACTTTCCAAATATTTATTGGTGGGGTTTTAGCGAAAAAAATTAACACAGCTAAACAATTTAAAAGTGCGTATGTATTTTTTCGAATTCTATGTGCTGACAAATTGAGCATGATGCTCGAAATTAATTTAAAGCTTTTTTGACAGTTAATGTTTTCTCTTTAGATTGTTAGTTTATTAAATTAAGCTGGCATTAAGCGTGGCCGTGTCGCAAATTTGGGTCATCGGCGAGAAAGGCGGCGAAAGGGCTGGAATTTAATTAAATGCGCGCATAAATTATGCAATATAATGGCAAATGCACTCGCATATGCAATCGCTGCCTTGGGCGAATTACGCGTACGCACTCTGCCACTCGCATAATTATTTCCAAATATTAACTCCGGCCCCGAAAAGTATGCAGCGAAAGTGCCGGTCGCCTCTGTTGTTCCCATTCGTCCTTGCTGGCGACATTATTAATGAAATTTACCCGGGAGATGGCCTCCTGCCCACAACAATTATGATCCGACGAAATGGCAATCCTCCACTGGGAACAGTGTTTATTCCTGTTAACCATTTCCGATGGAATGCCGCAGACGACATCGGTATTTTTGAGGAAAAGAATCATAAATAAAATGTTTAAAAATATTAAGGGGGCTTACCTTACCTTTAATAGTCCCGATGAATTTCAAATTGCTATATAAAAATGATTTGCAAATTAGTATTATCAAAATTTAAGCTTAAAGTTTTAATTCTAATTTTCTTTATGTAGCATTAGGTATCATTAAGAAATATGACATAATACACTCAGCTAAAGATAATCATCGCCAACGAAATCAAGTTATAAACCAATTGTTCGCCTAATGTTGTACTTTTGTCCGAATAGTGGCACAAAAGTAATTAATTTCCTAAAACAATTGCGACCGAAATAAATGGATATATTTAACTCCCGATCGCCGACTGCATCCGCTGGATGCGTTGGCAGTGGCAAGTGGTAATGGGCGTGTCAGGGTTTCAATTTACATGCTGCAGTTCACACGCATGTCCATAATTCGCACAAGAGCAACAATATTGCCATTGTGGCTGGTTGTTATTCGTGCTGGTGCTGCTGCCACTTTCCGTTTCTCGTTTGTTGCAAAACATTTTGCACATTGTTGTCATTAAGGACAATCGCCGTTGTTGCCGCTCATCTGCGGGGAATAATGCCATTGTTTATGTTGTTCCTGGCCTGGCATTAATATCACAGTAATTTCAATATTTAGTCAACCACTTCATAATGTGCGGCTTACTAATGATTATTAATTATTGCTGAATGTGTGCCACGATTTCGGAGCAGCTTATCCTAGATGCGGTTATGCTATAAGTTGGTTAGCCGCATATTAGGTGATAATTACGGGAATAAAGCACACGTGAACCGGGGCAGCTCACGAATATTTTATTTTAAGATGCCTTAGCCACTATTGTTGTTATTCGTCACCAACTGGAATTACCAAAACTTCACCTGCGTGAAGGGATAATTCAGTACCCGCACGTTTTCAGCACATTATGCACTTCATTACCAGATTTTCGATAAGATGTGCGTTCATTTATTACGTGGCCCAATCCCATTGCCCACTAATTACAAGCTTGGCCAACAATTAAAAGTCATTTATTATCTTGGCCGCGTCCTTGGCAATAACAATGAGTTATGGCCACTAATTAAATCAGCAAATTACAGGCACGCACATTACATAAATTGTAAATTGCAAATAAACCCCAAGAGAGGTGCATATCAATCTCTTCAAGTGAGTCTTTGAGGTTTGAACAATTCCATTAATAGTAATATAAATTGTTTAAATTGTTGAAGGAATATCTTTATATTATTATTTTTATTGGTAACATGTTTGTCAATAAAAATGTATCCTTTTCATATTAATCCAAGTGTCGCATACTGAAATTATATCTTATCCTTGGACATTGAAAAGGGCAAGCATTCACCCAAATTGTATGTTTGATGTAACAATACTTTCGTAGGACATTTTAAGGCCATTTAAGTTCGCCAAGATTATTTTTATTCCCCTTGCCACAATGATGTATGTGGCCTTGCATATGGATTATATATACATATAAGCTTTCTTTCGGAACATCCAGATGGCTGCCAAACCACAAACGACACCCCAAGGCGAACTCCGAAGCCAAGTCAGCTGCTCCGAGCTCGGATACTGATTTTCCCGCAGCTCCTGGTGCTGTCAACACTCAACTCTCAGGACTGTCTATCACAAGGATATACGGCAGCAGGTACTCGAGCTGGAGCGACCTGTCTGTCGTGGCAAGTAGATGCTCTGAGTCAGATCCACAGGTATGTGCACCGGAGCATTGGCACTCGGAAAAATTAGTCGGGAAATCAGTAGGGAAAACATATCGAAAATTCATTAAAAAAAATATCGAAAATTTGAGCCGCTTAGTCCTGCTTTATATGCCTAATGCTTTATAAGCTAATTAAAACATTTCAGTGATGTGGCAAACACACACTTATGCGTACTAATTCTTGTTCTGATATATCAATTCTCACATAAAAAAAATCCTAATAAATTATTTAGATTTGTTGATTTTAAGGTATTTCTCTATTATTTCGAGCTTATTTCTCTACTTCAAAGCGGAGACAGGTGGCCCCAACATTTCACTCACTTTCCGTTGGACTTTAAAAACAATTTATGCAGCATTCTTTGTGGCGATGTGGGGCAAGTGCATATGGCGGGTACGGTGGATATAGTGCGCTACATATATATTTGGCAAGCGACCCCGGCATGTCCCGAAAAAGGAACCACTCTGGTAGAAACCGCTCCTTTAGACTGGTTTCTAAAATGGCTAGAAGCAGTGACAGCAGCCAGTGCAAAATACGCGTTAAATGCGCAAAGCGTGCGGAACGCGCTGAGATTGCCAGGAAAAAAGGGTGAAGGACAGGCAAAATGAGCGGGCCTGTTGTGTGTGAATATGTTGTCAAATTCTCGTAAGGACCTCGGCTTTTAGTTGTTGCCTTGTGTCTTCTGTGTTGCCTTTTTTTTTGGCTGAGGAAGGCAGTCAGCCAAGAGCCGTCAAGCATATTTCAAAAACTCAACTCCTGAGTGTGCTAAGTGCCTGCTTACAAATACATTTGCGTAGTAACGTCTTCTGCTCGCACTCGGGTCCCCTTTTGTATATCACTTTTATTTGAGTTTGCGTTTTGCATTAGGCATATTACGCATACGCCAGCGTGCAGCACGTCCCATGCATTATCGTAGAAGCCCACCCCTTTGCTGGCGAAGTGAAATTAGGAGATTATGATTTTTGCCTCGCTGCTAAGCCCGGATAATGGCTAAAGCTTCTGTTTTTCAGAACGCTTTCCTCTCGAACTTCCTTAAAGATTTCTTTAAAAAATCAACAAACTAATTTCCGGATTTGTTACAGACCTTACATTCAGCTCCGAAACTTGTTGGCTCTGGTCAAAGCTGTATTAACTTATAGCTAAGTTATTTTTTTGTTTTTGGACTGAGCTTGCATACTTTAGATGGGCTTATAGAATTTTAATTTTAATTTTTTTAAGCATATGCTTAGGAGCCGTTGAAGTCGGCGAACACGATATTTGTGCAGGGGAATGGGAAAAGACAAAAATAATGATAGTCTGCTTTTGTGCTTTTGAATTCCATTCCCATTCCCATTTCCATTTGCATCATTTTTATGCAGTCATGGCAACAACAAAATACACGAAGAACCCACTTAAATAAAGATTTATTTGCATTAAATCTCTTGTTTCTCCATTTTGAAGCTCATAGTGAAATGATAGCGGGCTGCTTTGTGTTTTCTTCAGAATTTTCCATTTCGAACATTAGCCGCTACGGCAGAGTACCAATATCGTATATTTTTGGGGATAACTTATTTTTAAGAATGTTATTGTTGCTGTGGGCCATGCATGCATCATTTATGACATTCAAATGCAATCAAGAAATGCATTTTCCTGCTGCTGCTGCATTTGACTTACACACACGGTGTGGAAAAACTCTTGCACATGCACTTGCACACTTAAACACCAATGTCAATGTTTATTGACGCATAACGAGATTTTCCCGCTGACTGCAGAGAAAAATAGCAAAGGCAAGTTGTTCCGTTGAGTCGTGACTTCTTTTAATCGGCTTATATTTACATTGACAAATGGATACAACGAGTAAAGTAAATGAAATGTTTTCTCACAATTTGCGATACATAAATAACATAAATATTCCTTAAACCTTTTATAAAGAAACGAAATATAATATAAAAGAGACACACACATTTCCCTAAAGACCCACAAAAAATTTTAATATAACAACTGATTATGCAAGAAGTTGACTTGGGACAAAACAAATAAAATATTTTCACATATATGTATGTGCTAATATTTACAAGCAAACAAAAATATCCTTCTTTAAAATTCCAACCCTTGAATAAATAAAGTTGTGCAACACGAAATCACTCTTACGAAACTCAAAGGACTCAAGTTTACATTGGTTAATGGACTTAAAATAGTTTTGGACTGGCAACAGGTTAGTTTATCACATTCTATTACAATTTTCTTGTCCTGCCTCAAAGCGCAAATGATGCCTGCAGCTGCAACACGAAATCAACACAATTAACGAACTTTACAAACAAACGCAACAGAGAAGAGTGAGACTTTCATTTGCACTTCGGGAAGACAAAGTAATCATGCTGAAAACACCGCAGTATTTGATGCAAACTCAACTGTGCAGTGAGAATAAATTTGTATACCTTGAATAAATTAAATTAAAATATTTGATTTCGTATCGTTAATGAAGTCTTATTAGGTTAAATTGTTATTCAATAGACATATAAATAATAAAAAATATGTGGCAAAATATTTTTCATATTTATTTTATCTAAGACGCGCCATAGTATGTTTCTTCATACTGTGAATGAACCCAATAAATATTTTTTTTTCAACAAATAATAGATTTTTTATTATTATTTTGTCATTTTCCCAGGGCAAAGCCACTCGTAGTGTGTTTCTAAAGAGGGAGACAGGAAGACAGCTTTTAATTGCGAGCGCTTTGGCAAATGCACTGCAGGTTGCAGGTTAAATGTAGCACGTTGCAGGTTGCTGGTTGGCGGATACCCACCGAAACCCGGTGACTGATTCAAAGTTTTATTTGGCAGCAAGTGCTGCGCTTAACCAACCCGAACCCGAAACCCCAGCAGCGGTGCCGAGCATTAAAGCCAAGTGCAAACATGACAATGACAGGCAACAGGCGACGACTGCCAGAAGGGGAGGGGACCAAGGATGCTGGTTATCCTGTGGAGGAGGCGACAAGCGGCAACAGCCAAAGATTATTCCTGGTGCTTAAATTTGAACGTCAGGCTGGCTGGAGACGTGAGTGAGATGCGTGTCATGCTCTAATGCTCATTGCGCAATCAGTTGGTCTGAGCTTCTTAACTTGGCTTGAAGCGATGCGAGCGTGACACACAAACACGCCCTGATTCGAGGCTATTGGTTTAAGCAAAATCTGTTGATTGCGGTGGCTGTTGGTAGTAACCTTATTTGTCACCAAATAAATACATTGCAAAATATTTAATCTTAATTTGACTGTGTAATTTCACATGGATTACAGTAAAAATATTTAAGTAATAGGAATTTAGATAGCGACATTTATTTTAATATAAATATCACATCAAAATAATAACATCAAGGAAGTGAAAGCTTATTGAGATTTGAGGGATGCACTAATTTTTGGACTGCATCGGTTAGGTTAGTTGATCAAATTCTATGCAAATTTTCTAACTACTGCATTACTCCGCATTTGATGCCTGCAGCTGCAACTCGACACCAAAACAATTAAAACCTAACAAATATTAAAGTGACAACTTATTGAGAGTTAAATGAAAGATTAGATGGTTATAATCATAACTTTATGTAATCATAGTAAGTGCTTGCAAAGTGTAAAACACGTAAAGTGGGCCATAATTGTGCTTAAAACTGAACTGTTCTGACTGAAAGCACCTTAGTTGCTAGACCACAGCTTTAACCTAGATTCGCAATCAATCATGGCACACGAAATCAATGCCACGTGCTATAATTTTGCATGTGATGAGGCAAGATGTGTGCTCGAAATTATTTGTGGTAATTGCGGGGATGTGGGTTTTTTGGGTGAAAAGAGTTCTGCCAGTTTTAGGTAACATTAATGCGCATTTAGCATTCGTTTTGCCCTGGCATAAATGCTGATTTGTTGGCACCGGGGGCGGTAGAGTCGTTGATGCTCATCTAACGTGCCTGGAAATTTAAATGAGCAAGAATATAAATATTTGGGCGGCATTGAAAATCAGTTTCGTGTTCAACACATGTTTAGAATATTACGGCTTACAGTAAAGTGAAAGTCAAATTACATGTAACTTTAATGCGATGAGTTGCTACGATGTCCGAAACATATTTGCCATCGTGAAGGGTTTCACTTGTAATTGTATACTTAATATTTTCTGTTTTGGTGGCGTATTATTTACAAACGTTGAGTTAAATCTTAAACAATCAAATCAATATGGTTTCTACTTGGTGCATCACATAATTTGGGTTTTCTTTCCTGAACACATACGGCATTAACGAAGCCTACAAGTCAGCGTCTTATTAGCATGAAAATGTATCTAAATGGCAGTTGATTATTATTCATTGTCTGCTCATTTCGACTGACTTTATTCCCTTTATATTTCTAGATTCCCTACCTCCAGCGATACGAACACGGGGCGTCAATTATGCTAACAACCTCAAACACTCATAATCACTCCACAGGCAATCGTTTAGATAAGAGCGCGCCCGTCGCGTTAAGTAAACGCTGCGGGATATGCGATGGCATTAGGGAAAAACTCCGGTCGGAAAAGCGGGAAAAGTCTAGGCGCAGCATTGCGAAACAAAAGCACGATAAGTGCCATAAACAAGGACGAAACTTTCACTAAAAGGAGGAAAAGAGGCAAAAGTCCAATAAAAGTCACGCAGTCCACGATACAGAAGAGTCAGCAGAAAAGTCGGACAAGTCCGATTCGCCGGGCAGGAGTTTATAAAATAAAATGTAACAACAAAACTGCGTGATACAATAATTGCTTTAAGGAAACCCTTGCGTACAATTTGCAACTAGGTGGCAACACCAAGTCGCTTTTCCAGCTTTTCCTGTTCACCCCCCCCCCCCCCGCCCACCACTGGCCGTTTTGTTCAACCGGTAACAACTCTCTGAGGACGAGATTTATGCGATTGCCGATAAGGACACTCGGCCAAGGAGTCGTCGAGTCAAGTCCTTTGTCGTGTAATGGCATTCGTAAGCGTTCCCAACGGCAGCTCCTTGAGGCAATCACATTGTCCTTATTACTCCTTATTACACTCCACGATTTTCCATTGTACCGTCATGCTAGTTGCGAAATTTCCATTGCCATGGCGAGTTTTTACTCAAATTTATTGTTGCTTAAGTGCTGATTTTAATTAACATTAACATTGAAAAGCAAACAAAAACTCGTGTTTATATTAATTATTCAGTAACAGTCTCGACGGACCAGCCCAGCACAATGCTTTTTGTTTACGCATTTGCAGAGTAGCTTTTTAATTGGCTTATTTCGATTGTTTTTTCCAGTAACATATTTATGATAATGTCTTCTGTTGCTCATATTCGTAGAAAAAAGGGGGCACAAATTGTGGGGCGTGAGAAGTTGTCTGTGGGCAGCGAAAATACATATTTATGAAAGTTTAAGTTTATGAGTAGCTTTTATCGATAAAGTTATTTTTGACAATGTCTAGACAAGGATATCTTTGCATTGATTTGCATTGCATTAACTTTAGTAAAATTTCGTAGGGTGAGCTCTTCACTTTTACATTACAAACGAGAGCGATTTCTTTTCAAAATCTGTATTCGGTTATCTGGGTCATTTATAATAGAGCTAAAAATCGCTCAAAAAAGTGAGTGGTTGAAAAGTTTCTCGCATAATTTACAACTATGCTCTACTTAGCATTCCCATTAAGATCTCGCAGCCAACCTTTGCTGACCCGTGGCACCAAGAAGGGAAACTTCACGGTGCCCAAGTTAATGCGGCTACAAATTCGCGCTATCATCGCGAAGTGCTATCGGCGTCATTCATCATGCGCTGCCAAACAATTGACAACAAGGACGAAGAGGACGACGAGGCGCCAGGACACTAAAATCCTCCGAGTAAATCCAGCATTTACCTGCAAATGAAACTTTTGAATTTTGATTGCGTTGGCGTTCACATCGCGTCGGTGCCGGAGTTCATTGTTATGTTAAAGTGCTTTCTTTTTATCTGCTCCTCTGCTGAGCCAACTCGAACTGCGGTGATGGAAGAGGTTACGATACCTAAATCAGTATACAAAAGGTTCTATGGAACCTTTGGAAGTAGTCTATATAATATTCAATGCCAGTATACGTTGAAATATTAAAATAATAATTTATGTTTGAAAGCATAATTTATTAGCTTGCCAGATAGACAAACAAAACTACAATATGAACGTATTTCCTAAAACTCATTTTGTACGTGAAACAGGTACAACTCTTAGTGGAACGGATTAACAAATCCTTGATATAAAAGATAGCAACATCACCTCAAAAATTTCATCTCTAACAGTTAGTGAGACAGTGGGTGTGCTGTCAGTTCGGGCACTTCATATGCAAAGTATGATCCACCTAATGCGATTTATAGCGCGACTCCTTCGTGTAAGCTGGAAGAGAGGGAGTGAAAGTAAATATATATTGGGCAAAGAGTGCTGAGTAAACTAGATGGAGTGGGTTTGCAACAGCTGCGAGCCGGGTACGTCTCCATATATGTACGTCGGACTCGTTTGTTCCGCCTGTCATGCCCATCATCTCGGGGTATCCAGCCATACAACCATCCTACTATCCTCCCATGCTGCCATGCTGTCAACCGTCAACGCTGTCGCCTTCGTCCTTTGCCTTCGATGATGCTGCGCTTTCGGTTGCGGCGATTATGCCGAGTATGCCATTGTTGCCTCAGCCTCAGGAAATCCATTTGAAATCCCCAGTTTAGTGTGAATTTATACGAAGAAAATTCGCTGTTCTGTCTCTGTTTTTCTATCTGTTTCCGCTGCCCTTTTTATGCTTTAGCTTACCCCATAAACTTGCTATATTTCGCTGTTTTAATTTAACGCCAGAGGTAGAGATTGTCTGAAAACGAAAATCACCTTCTTCAAATATTCCCCATTTCCCTATTTTTATCGCCGCTATTGTAACATAATTGCTCACGAAAGCTTCCATTTAAAGCAGATTTTTCATTTTTTTGGATCTCAATTCGATGGCTGAATCGCTGGACGAGGGCCAAAGCAAGCTCGGGCACTCGTGTCGTATGCGTAATATTGTTAGCCATTGTTCTTCTCTCCGGTAGTCCCAATCCCCGGAGAATTTTCACTGACGAGTGTATGTCCTTGCGCGGAGGAGAAAGTGGATGAAGGATGGCTGCGTTATGCAAGCATATATTTTTGAACATGAGTGCCGGCGAATGAAAGCAGATGTCTCTGCAGTTCGAGCAAGGAAAGAAAATGTTGCATATTATATTAAAAATTTTTAATTTAACCAATAAATCTTTTTATCTTATCTATGCGCAGCACTTTTTTTAAACTAACTGAATTATTGTGCAATTTGAAATAATAATAAAACAATTCAGCTGTCGTCAGAATGTCTACGATTTACAGAAATATTGTAGTATCTGATTCAAAAGAACGAGGAATGGAGCTCAGCGTTGAAGTGAGAAAATGGTCTCTTCAAAGTTGTCCGTCTGCAAGTTAGCGACTCATTAGCAGCTACTTAAAAACTACTCGAGTAACAGCTGTCAGGTATTTGCACTCACACTCGCTATTCAACTCTTGCCACATTCTCAACTCAAGCAAATTGGCTGCCAGGTTTTATTCAGAATGTCGCATGACGGTGCCAACATGTCAACTGAACTCCATCCAGGTAAACTGACAACTTGGGTCTCCGGGGTCCAACAACTCGGGTTCCAGGTTCTCTGGCGGTTAATTAAAAAACGGAACACTGCCTGTGCGCACACATAGGAAAAAGTGTTGAGGTCTCACTGCTGGGAATAGCGAGATTTTTGCTTAAAGCTGATGAAATATGGCATGTGCTTTAGTGGAGAATTGCACTTCATTTAGTCCTGGCTCACTTCATTTTTTTGGCTCAACATTTGTGCACCTGTCAATGAGCTCATTAAATTGCCATTTTGAGAAGATGGCGTAGAGGAAATGGAGCTTGTGCCTCGCTGATTACCAGCAAGTGCTTAAATTACTTTCTTTTATTTTTCTTTCGCTTCCAAAGCAAAGTCGAACTGCATTTATAATTAAATATGTCTGCAGTTTCACTTACTTTACGATTTCAGTCACTTTTTGTAGATTCTTTTTGAAACCCGAGAGAATTATTTCTGTAAAATGTTTAAATGATTATGGTGATAGGAACGAGGTCTGTAAATATATAAAAAGTTGGCAAACTTTCATTCGCAAGTCCATTAGGAAATGGTGTGAAACGATAACAAATGGAGTTTCGAAAGGTGATTCGAAAAAGTGAATTATATGTATACTTGCTTGCAGCTTTAATAATTTGCGGAACTATTTTTGGTGCAGAACGTAGGAGTACCCGAAAACAACACTAAATAATGAAAAAAATAAAGTTGTAGTTAAAGTCCAGCATTTAAAAAGCAATATTCCTTCTCTTTCGCTTCTGATATATAATTTCCTGACAGACCAATAAAATTGTCACATTTCGCAACGTGTCCCTGACAGTTGTTTGTGGCCAGAAGCTTCGTCTCCATCTCCTTCTGAGCCTGGCTCAAACTGTTTGTTGGGTTGGTTCTTTATTGTTGGCCGGGACGAGCGGGCACCGCCCGGTCGATGTTGTTTTTGGGGTGCATCATGCATCATTGAAATATGTTTTTCGTTTACAGCTGCTACAGAACACGACGAGGCCGACTGCAAAAATATTTTAGCAGCAGGGGCAACGGCATCATCCTGCGGTCCAACCACGATACCGCAGCAGGCGGCCGAACCGAAACCAAACATTCATAAAAAAAGGCGAAACACCAGAGGCAAAACCTTCATTAATCTTATTCAATGTCCGGCACATACTTTAACCCATTCCGGCCAACGTACATACATATATGTTGTGTGTTTTTTGGCCGCAGAGGGGTCGCAGTATAAACAATTTGCACATTTTAAGTTGATTTCTTTGGCATCCTTCGACTCACATCCTTGGATCCTGGCAGCAGTCACGCGTTGCATACGTGTGTATTAAGTATACGCCGTGTGGTGTCCTGCGAATTGGCTTTACGGCTTCTGGGGGCACGAAGCAGCAACTTTATGTGCATTACGTGCACACAAACAACACATAAAAACGCAATCCTAGCGATTTCGAGTATCTGCAGCACATCATTGGAAATTGTAATTTTAAATTATCGTGGTAAGTTCCACTGCCCCTCTGAATGTGGGCCAAAAAACAAATAATCGGAGAAATTGGGAAAACCAATTGACCAGGACGTATGCATAGATAAATAGTAGTTGAAAGCCTCTAAGAGTCAATAGTGCAGTGGCTGCACATAAATTAGCATAGGACTGGCCTCAGTACACCTGCAAAGTATTTTCCTAATATTGACATTCGCATACGACGTGTGGACCAGCTGGCGTGAGCTTAGATTGGCTGGGAAACACTCGCAGTGTAGTTAATGAACCAATTTTAGATTTAATAGCCAATGACTACTTAATCTTGTTTAGTTGTCGACTTTGTTTAAATGGCAAATACCAACCACTTTAGAAATTGTAAATTTAATTAGCAATCATTTCAGGGTTGTTTCCTAAGTTTCATCGCACAGTTCTCTATAAAACAATATAAGTGAATATAATACATTTTAAGATATACAAACAGGTCTTTATTCATCTAGTGAATACTTTCCTAAGCTAGTCAGTTCCACATCGATGCTGGAAATGCTTGGCGATTTTGTCGTAGAGCTCTTGTTGCAGGAGAGGGAATCGAAATTGTAGGGCTGTACTGTGCGGGATGTTGGACGATTCAATATACCAGCAGCAATTTGATCCGCTGTCCACTTGGCCAGTTTTATTATAGCAACCTGTGCGACAAATTGAAGGATCATTGCTCCGAAGCCTTTGTAGAGTCCAGCAGCTCCCTCTGAAATAACGGTTACCCTGTAGCAATCGAATAATCCACGATAGTCTGTCAAAACCGGGACAACTGAATAACCAGTATCAAGATTATCGATTATGGTTCGGGTGCCCTGCAGTTCTAGGCGATGCAATATGGTTTCGAGAGGGAAGAATACAACCTCAGTGGTAAGCATGGCTATAAGTCCGGCATAAGTTTTCGCATTTTGGTTTTCAAGCTTATTGTCGGGGTTTTTTTCACATCGATTTTCCAGCATTCTCCTCTGCATCATTCGAGTGGATACGCCATGTATTAACAGGTTGAAGAGATACTTTGTAATGCCAATCGAAATACTCGGACCGATTAATGCCCAAGTTGGTAGCATTCGAGTATTTTGCGGGGACCTCCATGAGAAAATGCGAGCTCCACCTTCTCGAAGGACATCAAAAAGTCCTGTTTTGTCGCTGGCAATGCCGCTTTGCACTGTCTTCACCAAGGAAACGGTGTGGAAGGGCAAAACCAAAGCGATGCTTACAGATTTCAGAAGGACATGCTGGCCAAATCGCTTTAAGGTCGTTCGACTATCC
Organism: Drosophila melanogaster; assembly: GCF_000001215.4. NCBI lineage: Eukaryota > Metazoa > Arthropoda > Insecta > Diptera > Drosophilidae > Drosophila > Drosophila melanogaster. Next base: position 18,097,227 of record NT_033779.5, on the reverse strand, counting down.
AATTCCTTGGGCCAACTGCTGAGTTTCGATATTACATCGTCAATGGCGCAGGACATTCCACGAACAAGCAAGCAGCTGCCCATTCCCTTCCATAGTGTCGTTAGTCCTTGGCGTCTGTGCAAGTGGACAATACAGGGCAGCAGGGTAAAAGGATGCAAGTGGTAACACTTGGAGGCATTATAAACCTGACACTGCCAACGCAATACTAGAAACGGATGGCTCAACACATGTTCCGTGAGCAGAGAAACCCAATGAACTCCAACGACAAGATATTTGCGAAGTGATTCATCCTGCTCCTGATTATCTAAATATTTATCCAGCTTGGCATGTTCCGAACTAAGATATTGGATTTTGGCAATGGCATCCTGGTCTGCATTTATGTTTTCCACAATTGACTTCTCGCGGCAATCGATGCTGTTTTCCAAGGGATTCCTAGGGCTCCAGGCTGGGACTAAGTTGCATGTTTGCTCCTCTTTTTCAAGATTCTTATCAATGAGTTCTTTATCCGTGACGAGCTTGAGTTCCTGACATTCCATTTTATTAGAGGGGATGTATTTATCTATATGTTATCTTCTGTGTAGAGCTGATAAACGTGTTAAACATATCTAAATATAGCACTATTATAGTTTAAAATCGAGTGTCTGTAATGACAGATAGTGGTGAGACTTCTACTTTCCTTTTATTTAAATCGTTCAGTAAATAGGCATCTGCGGCAAAAAATAAAAATAATGAAGAATTTCATATGCATGCTCAAGTAAGTGGAAACACATTGAAGGACCCTAATTTTGTGAGCATCATTTTTCATCTCCTCGCGAGGCATCCGCGCGAAATTTTAAAACATTTCCCCCCTTTAAGCAGTGTCTATTGCTTTCAAATCATCCTCAATCTTGTGGCTTGCGGTTGCCTTTAGTCTGCGGAAATCAAAGGACACATTGTGCGCCGCCTGGCATCAAGTGCATCATGTGGCAAGCAAAGCCGGCAACAATGTCATTGTCTCCACCAGGGACTAAGGGGTATGGAAATGGGGGGTTAAGATTGTCATGCACATTATGCGGGTGTAGGACTTTGAATGAGGGGTAGGATCTAGGTTGGCACCCAACTCCAAAGTCACAAAGTCAATTCATTGCCTCTGCAGACGACGCACATAAATAAGCCAGGCCGAGCAAAGTTGGCCCAGAAAAAGGCTTTGACGAATGGGTGGCTGGCAAAAGTGGTTTTTGGTGGCACAGTCCGCTAGTTGATTGCGCATTAATTTGTGAGCCAGTCTGTGGAATCCCTTAACCATTGCCTCTAGGTTGTCTGAGTTATTATTTGCTTAAAGTTTTCTCCACTCAGCTGGGAAATGCACAAGAGCCGAGACTTCGAGATGCACTGAGAGCGGGAGAAAACTTTGAAAAGTAATAACAATGGCCAACTGACAGAAAGTTTAATACAATGATGATGTTGATGGCTGGAATGCATTAAATTAAATACAAACGAAAAGAAAGCAATTCGAATCAACAACGAGCTTTGTTTTCGACTGCCTTATTTGCATGCAGTTTCTAGTTTGTTTTCCGGCTCTTGTCAACATCATCCGGGAAAACTGATATATATATATATATACATATATATATAAGTGTGTTCTTCAGTTCGCATTTTCCATTGCGAGAATTCAAACTGGTTTCAAATGATCAAAATATTGTGAAATAAAATAAAGGTAACTGTGTAACTCCTCTGTTTTAAATACATTGATTTCCATTGAAGCACACATGTTTGTTCGGGGCAAGTTCAAGTTCACAAGCCATCGCGCCCCATAAAGTGTGCAACATAAATTACCGAAAGTCCCGAAATTCTTTCCCAGAACGTATCCTTTCGTTTGTTCGGTGCGCTCTTAATGCGATTGCATTTAAATTTATAGCGCCGCCAACAAAAGTGCTGCATATTCTTGCATATTTTTTCGGCTTTCTCCTCTTTTTGGCACTGCAATCAGAAGTGTTTGAGTGCCGGAAACAACTCGTTTTCCTTGACGGCAGCAGGGAGCAACACGTCGCTGTTTCGCTGCCTATCTGTGCGGTATGTTGATACTGTTGTTGCTGTTGTTGTGTTGCAATTGTTGTTGCTGCTGCAAGTTGCATGCATTTGCACTTGATAAGCAAACACGAAGGAGCGGGTTGGCAAGAAAAATCAACACGGTCCGGGAAATATGCATGTTCTTGTTACCGGTAGATTTCCATTTTAGATGGCAAAGTCGTCGCCGTGGCGTTGTTTATATTTATGATTTGGGCGTGGCCCGCCCTTTTGCCAGGGATGACGAGTTGCCGTGCCATCTGTGCATTATGCAAGCCAATCGAATGTCACTTAATTGGCTTTTTATGCGGCATATTTTAGTGATAGACTCGATCAGGCGGTGACACAAAAACTGCAAATGCACTTAGGAGTTGCAAGGACATTGTCATAATATTCGTATAGCACCGCTATTAAACGAAAAAGCCAACAGCAATAAAACTATAAAGAGTCTCTGACTCTTTCGTGAAACATAAGCATTCAAATGCACGCGGAAAAATATAAAACGTCTTTAAAATAAAAGTACATTTAAGAAATAAATGCGCTGAGAAGGAAATACTTTTGAAGAAATGGTATTAAACATGAACGTCATATGTCATATTTCATATACCCTATTTTTGAACGTACTGTTGTCTTGCATTTGATGACCCCTGTCGGTGACTTCATTCTCCGAATGTGTGTGTTTCCATGCCTTTGACGCTCAGCACCTGTAGTTTAATGTCGTATTCGTTCAAGCTCCAGCCCACTTCTGCAATTTTCTCGTACATCTTGAGCCAAAACAAAACAAGTTGTTGATCACACAAAGCTGGCTTCAGTCGAGAACAGAGCACGGAAAACAGGAGCTGAGCCAAGAGCCTCAGCCCGAACCGAAACTGAACAGGCGTCACATCTTGTTTTTGTGCCGGGGGCTCAAAGGTAACGCAAATGGGCACGACATGCAATCAGGGGGCGGGCACGGGCGTTCAGGGGCGTGGCTGCGGGTCGAAGGTGGCCAGGACTGCCGCCAACAACTAAAACAAAACATTGACATAAATACGTGAGCGCTGCTGTGGCTGCGGTTACAACAAAAGTTTGTGTTTTTCCTTGGTTTTTCGCTTTTTTTTTTTTGGCTTGTGAAATGCCCTTGGAAAGTAGGTATTACAAATTGCTGATGAAGTCTGCCGGGAATATATGGCTGAGTGGGTATGCAGGATTGGAGCGAAGTTTTTCTGGTGTCCTCGGGTATGGTTATAAAACTTATTTAAGTGTTTTGCGGTGGGTGGGTAAAATGTTCTAGATTTTCGAGAAAACTTTTTCAAAAATGATTCGAACAAACTTTTTATTTTATTTTAAATGATTTGTTGTAAGAAAATACGATTTCCGCTCAAAGTATTTGGTTGCTTATAATGGAAATATCAAAATTAAGTTTTCGAAAATTGAAAGTAGAACTGAGCTTACAAATGCCAACTATGAATTATAAAAACTGTGGCTTGTCGAAAAAATATTAGTTAATTGATAGCAAAATTACAAACATGCCATGCCAGCTTGTAAGTTTAAAATGTTTAATTATTAATTGAAGAGCATACCCTGTTTCTTGAATAACCCTCATAATTTTCCTTTTTTTATATTTTCCATTTTCCTTTCTGCAAGCTACGTTAGTTTGCTCACTTTTTCCACCTTGTTTTTGCTTATTAGTACATAGTTTTCATTTTTATGCGACGGCTGCACGAGCTTTTTTGTATTTTTATATTTATTTCTTTTGAAGGTTGCTTGCCGCCTGGCTTTGTTTTTTAACTGGGCTTGTACTTGCGCCATAAATTTTTAAAACTTGATCGCGAGTGTGAGCCATGGTGTGCATTGTTGATGTTCTTGCCGCACTCGCAGGCCTAGAAATGCAGAGCTGAAAACTCGCTGCGAACCATTTTCCCGCTGTTTTATGATATTTTTTTGTCGCTGTTGATATGTTAATCGCGCTGTGCATGCAATTTTAGTATTATTTGGCCATTTGTTTAATTTTAACGCCAGCTCGGCGGGTATTTTTTGTCACTTTATATGCGTTAAACGTAAAATTTAATAGATGTTGCACGAGCTTTTTAATTTTAATTATAGGGCGCGCACAAAAAATGGTAACCTATGCCGCAAATTATGTATTATGTAAATTGGCAGCAGGGGGCTGTACCACATATGCTCTCCACCATTTGAACACAATCAAAGGTATGCTCATATAAATGCCTCGAATTTTATTGTTTTACGTGCGCTGAGGTCCTTTTCGTTGCGTGTGTGTTGGTGTGAGACCTCATAAGTGTTGTAGGGGGCCATAAACGCCTCTCTACCTTTATCATAAAATGTGCGTAAAACTTCCTTGTGGCATTTATTGATAAAACGTTTGGGCAATGAATTCCTATTTGAAGAGAAGGCTTAAAGCCGAAGAGAACAAATGTTATCTGCCGGAAGGTGAGGGTGCAAACTGGAAGATTGCATGCCTGACGTGTCTCCCCAGCGCATTATTTATTCGATAATTATTACCGAGATAATGAAGGAAAATCCCACTTGGGCCAAATAAATTGGGTTGAGGGAAAAGTCCTTGGAGAGCGATATTTATACGAATTTATAAGTATAATTTCTATATATACTCAAATATTATATTTAAATAGTTTAATTTATTTTAAATATTTGGGGACACCTAATAATTAGAAGCAACTCAGTCTTTTTGCACTCGACGCTGAATCAGCGAAGTTGGCTCTGCTTTCGTTTACCAAAAATTTCATAACCGCGACATGGAATTTCCAGGGACGCATCGCTGTCCAAATACTTTATCGCCAGCAAACATCTTGTGGGCCTTATCGTCGAGTGTCAATGGCAGTTATCTGTCGATGGATACAATTGCTCTCAGAAACTGATATAAAAGCGCTGTTCAGCGAAAATTTCCCAATCGAAGTTCGTACCCCCCAACGAATTGGACCCGAAATGGATTTCCACCTGCTGATGATTGCACTCGTGCTTGCACCAGTCTTTACACCTGTCCACTGCCAGGTGGCCTGCAATGCGAGGAGCGGCCCTGTCCGCCAGAAACGCATCGTTCTCAGCAGCCCGGGAACAGGTGGGCTGGCCGAGTTGGACACTTGCCAGTACCGCGTGGCGCCGTGGAGCGGCCAGGTGTGTCAGGTGCGCGTTGATTTCGAGCGTTTGGAGCTGCCGCAGCCGCAGTTGAATGCCAATTCCGGAGTGCTGGAGTGCGTCGATTTTCTGCAGATACAGCATTTCCGGCTGTGCGGTCGCAACAGTGGTCAGCACTTGTATATACCCATTCGCCGGGGTCAGGAGCTGCAGCTTCTGTTTCGACTGGCCACGTCCCTCGGCAGGCAGTCCACCTGGCAGCTGACTCTCACCCAACTAGAGTGTCCCAGGGACTCCGCCAGGGGTGTAGGTACAAGGCAACCCGAGGTGCAAACACCCACTGTGCGACCGATTTTGCCCTTTTTGGGTAACTTCCTGCCGCGGACCATCTTTGGCGGACAATCTGGAATCGGCTCGGGTTCCGGTCCCGCTGCCCAGCTTATCCAGACTTTCACATCGCCTTCAAGTGCGGATCTGGAGATGTTGGCACCTCTGGGCTGTGATCAGTACTACAGGACCACCACTGGCGGAATAGTGAGCTTCAATTTTGCAGGTGGCGTCTATATGCCCAACATGAAGTACTCGATTTGTGTCAAGGGAGCGGCAGACAACGAGATAAGGTGAGTGAGTCACCACTCCGAATATATTTCACACGCTTCTCGCCGTATTCTAGTCAACATTTATAATTGTCATTCATTGCCGAATACTTCTTTTTTTTGTGTATTACAAATGAATAATGTTTTACTAGTTAGTACACAATAATTTCGTATTAACTATAAAAATATAATAATAATGTAATATTTCTCGGCTTTCTCCAAAACAGCTACAAGATCACGCACTTTGAGCTCTCGAAGGCGAACTCCGAGCAGCCAGGACCTGCCTATGACACCGATTGCCGCAGTACAGTGCTGACTCCGTTGCGCGTATCTGACTATGTGAGCATTCCCGATGCATACATGGTCGGCAGGCCAGAGCTGCAGGCCACTCACTACTGTGGCAATGGATTGGCTGGCCAGGAGCTAGTGGCCCGGCCGCCTTTTGTCCTGCGATTCGCCAGTGATTCGCAGTCCAGTGGATCTGAAACGGGCTTCCAGCTGACCTACACGGTCCGGCGGTCACAGGATTCCCTGGTGTCCACAGATCTGTAAATTGGCATAAATAAAGCCGGCAGTCTTAACTAAATCAACGCACACAAGTCAACTGGAATTGACATTATTAAATGCAGCAGTGATACTGGCACTGTGAACCAGGACATTCCATGGCCACGGATTTGCCTTAATTAAATGCCCGGCTCCGGCATTAAGTCACATGTATCTATATATGCAAATAAATTATGGAAAGCCCAGTGGCATATATGGCATGTGGTTGACAATAATGGCAAAATGCGTACGGGAAACAGGTTCATCGGAATGCGGATAGAATTTCATAGTTGATTATTTTGATGTATGCTTAACAATAATATGCTGAAGCAATTTATTGTCCTGCTCTTTCGAGGTGCGTAGGAGAAAATAATGCGAAATGGATATTGTCTTTGCGCAGGGCTCGTATTGCATGAAAGTGAGCAGATATTTAATTGAGAAATTTAATGGGTGTGCCATTTGATGAATTTCCGATATGTTGCATATACTTTACGATTTGGTCAGTCTTAATTTAAATGGAATTTAAATGGAATGCCACTGCTTAGATTGAGACTTAAAAAATAATCTTATTAGTTAGGAATACTTATATATTATATATAGGAATACTTATAGAGCAGTACCTAGCTCAAAAACATTTCGAGTACAACTATTTGACAAATAAGGTTTACTTTCCCAAAATTCTTCGAAATATTTTGGGTTCTCCCGTGATATTTTTAAATAAAATAACTTCGACAGCCACGTGCATATTTGCATTTATAATTGCAAACTGGTGTAACTTGCTTGGATATTCCGGTGCAGGGACAGCCATTCGCCACCCCCTCAAACTTTTCACACGAGCCGGCAGGAGCGGATGCAAAAGCTTTTCGGGGGAATGGGAGCCGGAACGCAGTGACATTTTGATGCCGACACAGCTGCCACAATTGCCAAGCCATGTATTTTTAATGAAAATTTAACAAAATTTCTGCGGTTTAAGTGCGAAAATTGTCGAAAGCGCGCAGAGCAGGTGGCTGGGCTGATCGATAAACATTTACACATATTCGGCGGAAACGAACGCGGAAGTGCGAATTTTTGCGATTCAGTTGATGGAACACATATGCAAGCTGCTGCAAAATGTTGAGCAAATAGGCCTTAGGCCAAACGGATATGAAAAGGGATAAATTCAGCATTAAAGGGGACATTGTTAAGTGTCTGGTAAACAGAATGAAATTGCATTTGCATCGATGACCAGAACACTGGGGAAATTGCCTTTCAAATATGCATAGTCATATGCTCCGACACGATGCCAAACAATGTGAGCCAGCTCTTTTGGTCTGACATCGACATCGACATCGTCTTCGACTACTTTCCCTCTCGAATTTATGTAGTCTCCTTTTGCTCTGGAAAACACTTTTGCTCGCTTAACGTTTCTATCCTGGGGCAAATTGTTTTTACCCGACCAGTCGACAAAAGATGCTCCAGCATCTTGGACCATCTTCCTTTGGGCCACCTTTCGCCTCTGGCTTTCTGCCAGCTAAAAAGAGAACTTTAAGCCTGGTCATAACCCAAACTGAAAAGCCAGCTGGGGAATGGAGCTCGCCTTTCATATGGCACTCGGGCTTAATGGTCACTTCATAAATGCAGGCAATTTGGGAGCTCGGCATACACTGCGTATGCGTAATGCAACTTTGCAGCTGCTAAAAGCCATGATTGTTGGCCTGGCGCAGTTTTAATTGCGGAATTTTCGGAAGGCAGTGCGATAATTGCAATATTTCATTTTATATTGGCTTCTAGCTAAGTAGCCGCATATTTGATTACATACTGTTTTTTTCAATTACCCCCCATCTACTATCAGTTTACAAACTTTATATTAATTTTAAAACTATACTAGCTGGTTTTTATTTCACGTTCGGAAATGTTGGCCAACAGAAAACTATAAACATAAATTGTTTGGTTGCCAATCTAGCCATAGTCAGTTTTGGGAACACGGTGGGGGAGTAAAATTCCGGAATGTTTTTTAGATTGAATTTTTAAATTTTTTCCCTCAACACACACTGGACGATTTTTTCTCTGTTGTTTTGGCGTTAGCCCGAAATGGTCTATGTTTATTTAAGCATTTTCTCACTGCAGATTTCCCCTCTGATGCTGTCAACTTTCTAACATCTGACCCAACGCCAAAGGCCCAATGCAATTTACGCTGCTAACAAAACATAAAACAAGAACCGTATTCATAGCACATTGCATAGAAAATTGAAACAAACATTCCCAAAAATAAAAATTCCAGATGCGGTTTCAACATTGTAGTTACAATGTCACAAATTATTAATTGCTAACGGATTTATTTATTGGTGGGCTGGCAGCTAAATTTAACATACATTTTTCACAATGCTTTCATAAACTACTTTGAGCTTTGCCAACCTCTATGAAAATGTAGAAATATTTTATGCAGGTATTTCTATAGCAATCAGCTGTAAATGTTTGATAGGGCTCTGTACTGTTTACTCAAAGAATACTAAAGTAGGTTCAAACATTAATTTAATGTCTGCCTTATCGCGGCTCAAAACGCAGACATTTTAACAAACTTAAATGCCAATTAAGTAACATTAAATTGTGCGAAAAATGAATCGGCACAGAACACGTCCTTGAGCAGAGAGAGACTGTCAACAATGACAAAGGAAAAAATTAAGCAGCTAAACAGGGTTTTATGGACGGTCGGCAGAAATAAACAAACAAGTCGGGTCCAATGGAACCTCCGGAAAATCTGTAAGCCACGGCAACATGACACTGGCCAGCTCACACCAAAAAACACACTTGGACTTGTCCCTTATACAAAGGACCAGGCCCGAGCCCAAGCCAAAGCCAAAGCCAAAGCCAGAGCCAACAACATAATCTACGGGTTGTCAGCAGCCCAAAAGACCATAAAGGCAAGGCAAACGAGCTGAAGGTCGCCGGACGAGAGGGGCACCCAAAGTGGGTGGAACGGGAGGAGCAAACAAATTAGTATGCAAGTCAGGCAGCCGATTAGGACACCGAAGTTTTCGCGACATAAACGGACGGCAGGCCACAATGGCAACATCCCATCCCATCACATGCCCTTCATGCCATTCAAGCTCTTTTTTTTTGGTTTTTCGGATTTAGCCAAAATAATGAAGTCGGTCACTGACGCGATCTGTTGCTTGTTATGCCTAGAGAAAAAACCGCAGGTTATGGTAAACACAGGTGAGTCAGGTGTTTTGATTTCTTGATACCGAAGTCGCTGCACAACTATTTTATAAAATGTTTGTATATTATACATAAAAGTGCATTTTGTGTTAATTTATCTTCAAAGTAAAATATTTATTTGATTATTGCTGCTAACAATTAGAACATGACGTCCCTCAAGAATATAATTCCGAAAGAATATTTATAACTGGGTATCATACACATTAAAAAGGTATTAAAATGTCAGCTAGTCTTCGCACCTTGACAAGCAATTTCCAAAATTAAATGTTCTTGTTTCTGTTCACAATTTTCAGCTCTACAGCTGACAGACTGCCTCTTTTTGTGTTATTTTGGGTCCTCTGTCGCTTTTGGGTGTTGCTTAAATATTTCATTAAAAATTCCACGCACAATTGCACATTGCTGTGGTTTCTTGACCAAGCATAGAACAACCTAACTGGAATAAGTCCATGTTTAATCTTTAAAATAACAGTGGCTAGAGAATTTTACTGAATTTAAATCGAATTACTACCACAAAATGGCTACTGCAAAGCGTTTAGTGTCAAAAGAAAATGTGTCTTACGAAGAATGTAGCTTTATTGGGAGGAAGTTTCACATTTGCGTAAATAAACAATAAATTTCACAGGCTCAGATGTAAATCAAACTAAAAACAGATAATCTAATAAAATGGTACAAGTTGAAGCCGAGCAGAAAAATGATAAGCCACATGTGCTCTAAATTTTAGTAAAAATGCTATGCAATCCTTTCATTTAACCTCTGTCAATTTGTCAACACATTTTCAAATTAAAATGATCAAGAATTCAAGAATGTTTTATTACTATGAATAAAATAGCATGGGTTTCGTTAAAAAGGAAATTCTCACTTGGGCCCAATAGCAAAATAATTTGAAAAATTGTAAGGATAATTCACTGGAATGATCTTAAGTAATTTGATTTATATGATAAGATTTAAGAAATAAACACTTTGCAATTATTTATATTGGTTTTTATATTACAAATAAAACATTCTTATTAAAGTACTTACTTTATTACCCCAGTTTTCTTGGCCCGACAGAGATTTTGCTAAAGTTATGGCCGACACATACTGGCAGTCATATAATTTTCATATTTTCATACATTGTTTAACTTGTTCCTTCGCCCTTTTCGTGGGCCACGAACAATGTGTGTGCAAAACGTAAGTTTGCGTGCTTGGTGCATATAAATTAGTCGCTTATAATATTCTTTTGGCATTTTTCAAATTTCCAGTTCGGTATTTGCCGGCTCTGCCTGGTGAAAGAGTTCGTACGCCATAAAGTATGCAGCTTACGTGCTCAAGGATTTCTCCCTTCCCGCCTTCTTAGCATAGCATGAACGAGCAGCAAAAAACAATTATTAACATATTAATAAATTTTAGCATATTTGAAAGGCCATAATTTAGTGTAATTCTAGATGCCTGCAGCTGGGCAACACCTGAGGGAAATTGGATAATCCAGCCAAGCACGTAATTTGCATTTTTTATGGCCGGGCCTTAAAGAGCCCTGACTGATTATGGCCTTAAACAATGCCCAAATATTCCCATTGATTAGCGAGATTATGGCTTTGTTAGCCTAAACAGTCTTATCAGTTTTGAGTGCATTGCAAATGTTTGTCGGGCCTTTGTTCGCTGTGCCATTTGTGTTTTTTTGTGATGAATATTCCAGTTACGACTATTGACATTCCCAAAAGAACTAAGCCAATTCCTGTATACATTCCAATAATCGCAGCATTTAGGGCAAGCTATTAAATAAGGTATTACATTTTGTTATTCATATGTAGATATTTTCCATGCTTTCCATCCTACCTTCAATAGTTTTGTGAGCCCTTCGTCTAATTCCGCATGCAATCTCATTGTAAATAGGGGTGCATAATGATCATAGGCCACGTTCTTGAACAAGCTGGATAAGGAGAAAAAACAAGTTTTTGGTTTAGATCTTGACCCTACATTGATATTAATATTTTCTTTGTCTTTAAGCTGATACTATCTATGTTAATAGTGACAATTTCACAGGTACAAGAAGGACGATTTTACGTTCCTGTGTAAATTAGTCTGTGTTAATCGTACTTTTCTTGAACAAATGGTTTTGGAGACTGGGCAGCGTCAAATAAAAAACTCACTCAATGGCCTCGTCGCGCACCACTTTCGTGCTAATCATAAGCTGCCCCCTCAAGCTCAATGGAATGCCGAGAGTGGGCTCCATTATCACATACATGCCGTGCTCGGATTCCTCGGGCTGCAGGCCAGTGGTGTTTTCCCTGTACATTTGATCTGTGAGGAAGAAGTGCGGATGCGACATGTAGAACGGGCCATTGAAGGCGGGAGGACCGTAATCCAGGACTCCGTTGCGCGGGCACTCGCGATTCTTGAGGCAAAAGCACTCAGTGTCCGGCGACAGCTGGCCATTATCGATGGTGAGATTGGTGGACTCGTATCGCCAGACATCAATGCCGTCTATGGTGAGATTTTCCTTTGGAAACAAGTTCAAGTACCGCGCTGCATCTGGTAGGAATATGGTGGTGGGCTGATCCCACGTCCTGTACGGCGACCAGAGTTCCCCCGTGCTGCCATTGACCTTGCCGCATTCGCCGGGATAAAAGCCGGTGGTGTTCTCTCCATTCCACAGGAGCAGATCTCCCAACTGGCTGAGATCCCCACGGCCAGTGTGCAGTGTAAAGTTTCCCTCGGCCGTCTTTGAGTTATTCCTCTCGTAGAACCAGCCAAAGGTGTTGTCGTAAACCGGGAGCAGGGGCGAATGCAGCTGCTCCACGAAGTCAAGCAGATGGTCATAATAGCCATCAAAGAGCCACTGGCCAGCTGTGTGGGTCATATGGGTGGCGCCGCCTTCGCGATTGAGAGTAAAGTTCATGACCTTGCGCAGGATGCGGCGCAATCGGCGCGAGTACAAAGCAGCTGTCTAAAGCGTATAGCGGGATTAGAGGGGATTACTGGATGTGGCGACAGATATTCGGACAGAGATATTCGGTATTCTTAATGTAAGTTTTGCCGTCAAATAGCATAGCACTCAACCTTTAATCAGACTTACCAAAGTAGGAAAGTGTGGGGCTATAACTACATCATCAAGCGATCCATTTGACTTTTCCGGTAGAAAATGCCAGGTACGTTTGCCGAAGTAGGTCACCTGGGGCTGATTCCATTCCAAATCTTCCTTGACCTTAAAGTCACTGAAAGTGTAAGGCCCCAGCTGCTCAAAGTGCGGCTTAACGCCCTCGGTGTTCAAATCCCCCGGATTAGTCCAGTTGAAGAGGAAAACTGTGCTATATACCGGCGTGGGCGTAGTCACCCAGCGATTGTAGATAAAAGAGTTGGGAGCCAGGGGCAAAAGACTTCGAATCCATTGCCGAGATACGGCTGGCCAGGCTGAGGCCAGAAAAATCCCAATTGCCAGGATCAGGCCTCCCATGGAGAAGACCCAGATCTTTTGCTGGCGCACACTGCAGCAACCACAACGCATCGCCTCCGATCGATTTCGATACTGGTACGTCAAGCAATTTAAACGGGGATATTTATAAGCGAGCCCACTTTTGGGATACATTGATGTTCAATAATGGGAATGCAAGATTAGATTTCAAGAGCAAATTAACAGGTGATTTTTTTATTTTTATATTTGTTTTGAATTCTCCACTTGGAACGCTTCTGATAGGCTAATCTCCGAAAGCTTTTTCAAGTGGCTTGTTTTACGGCCTGAGTTAAATGTTATACGAAGTTTTGTGATTATATTTCGTTTCACTCATTAGATAAATCATTAGATGCACTGTAAAAAAGAAAATACAACTGAGATACGAAATCGTTTAAATAGGTATAGGAATCACATAACTATTATACAAATTTGTTGAGTTTTTTAAATCTTAATTTTAATGATTTTATTTAATTTTCTTTTTCTTTTGTGTATATGAATTAATTATAAACTAAAAAAGACACACAGATGATGTTTGAATTTTAATTTTAAAAACAATTAAAAAATGTTCTAAAATAAAACCTTTATTTAAAGAGCCTATTTAAATTTGTGTACAAGCTTCTATAAATTCATTCACTCAATCATTTAAAAAACCACATAGATAAATATAAGCTTTAACTAATTTAATTATTGTAAAATGAAGACAATAGTTATATGAGTTTTTTAAATTTTATTAATTTTTTCAGTTGTTTAGAAGTTTTATATTTTAAAGCTAGAATAAAAAATGTTTAGAGTTATTTATCACATATATGTTTTTTGAATCACATCCGTGTGCTGCTCATTAAAAAAAATGTTAATACTAAATTAAAAGTTTCGTTCGACCACGTTGGCCGGAACTTCCGGTTCATATGGAGTTTCCTCGTTATCCTTGAGAGCCAGTTTGTCCAACTCGGCCTGGCCATACCACTTCCTCTTAATGGTAAGTAAGATGCCAACTGCTATAAGAATGCAGCCCAGGCACAGGAATCCCACTCCAGTATATCTCCCTATAGCCGGTAGATTCAGTGCCAACTAAAAGACAAAATGCATTATTTAAAATAGAAATCAACGTAGTTCAACAAGCTCTAAAACATACCCTAAGTTCTGAGGCGAGGGCTTCGTCGATTTCCGCTCGACTAGCAGTGGTAAAAAGTGGTGCATAGAAGCTGGGCAGGCCCTTCAGTATGCTAGGAAAAAATGTGTTTATCAAGTCATATATATGGTAGGCAACAATTATTGTAAATAATTACTCTATAACGCTGTCTGGCTCTATGTACAAGGTAATCATCACATTGGCATTGACCTTCAACGGCACTCCCATCTTGCGCTCCATGATGATATAAAAGTTATTTTGATCGTAATTCGGATTGTAGCCGCTTATCGTGCTGCCATAACTTTCGTCCGCGTACATAAAATGATCCGCAGAAAGGTACATGGGAACTCCATCGGCACACGGTCCTAGGTCAGTGGCTCCGGTTGCAGGACAATTATCTGGCTGGCGCTCCAAAGGACACCAGCACTTCGCGTTACCATTGATCTGTCCATTGTCGAAGGTATTCGGCGTTATCTCGTACTTCCAACCCGTGATGCCCTGAATTGTTTCGCTCTGTCCGGTGAACTCAAGATTTATGATCCGACAAGTATCCGGAATGAAGATGGTCAAAGCCTTCTCCTTGGGCTCATCGGGCACAAAAAGATCCGTGGTGCTGCCATTGAGACGTCCACATTCTCCATCGTACCATCCCGTGTGATTCTGGCCCTTCCAATACTTAATTTCACCCATCTCCTTGATGTCACCCACTCCGGTGTGTACAGTGAAGGGACCCTCGAAGTCCTTCGATCCGTTACGGTTGAGGAACCAGGCAAAGTGATCCGACTCGATTTTTGGGACCAATGGATTATTCAGGGTCATGGCGTAATGCAAAAATTCGTCGTAGAAACTTTCGAACAGCCATTCAGCTGCCGTGTGGGTCACAAAGAGATGTCCACCATTCGCATTTAGGGCCTCGTTGAACATGAATTTCAGGAAGACGTTGCTATTCCGCATTTGGTTTGAAGCAGCCTGCAAAAAGTGAAAAAGGAAAACTTCTTTTAGACCAAATTGTTTTTTAATAACTGCTTATTTCCTACCAATGAAGGTAAATGTGGGGCGGTAATTAAATCCGTTTGCTTGCCGCCAGAGAGCTCCTCTTCCCAGAACCAAGTTCTTCTGGGGTTAAAGGTAACTGTGCCATTGTCGTGCCACTCAAGATCCATCTTCTTCCTCTCCTCTCGATAAACATAGGGTCCAAGTTGCGCGAAAATAGGTTTTACTCCATTAGCCTGCACATCTGCGGCATTTGTCCAGTTCCAAAGATACATGTAGACATACACCGGAATGGGCAGCTCCTCCCATTTTTCAAAAGTCTTTGAAGTGGGTGTCAACGGCAAGGCCTTTTTAATAAATCGATTAGTACTCCTCCTTAATTTTATTTTTATACACCGCCTCTCACCTTCATAATCCCTGAGTCTATAAAGCCAGGCCAGCATATTATGGCCAGGAGTCCGGAGACCGCGAAAAAGGTTCCCAGGCCGAAGACCCAGGCCTTTTGTTGGGTCACCCCACAGCAGCTGCAGCACATATTGAGAGACGAAACAAAGGCTTTCGAGCGACTGCAAAGTGGAAAAATATCGCTCGAGTTTTTATTCATGCGTCGCTTAGTAGATTATCCACTAGTAAATAAAGCAGCGGCTAATCATCATGTCTACTGTGGTAATCAGCTCGGTTTGGTTTGCTCAACTTATTCTGTGGGGTGATTGGGATCTAAGTGTGTGTTTAGAGTACCAAAAATCCTGATAAATGCAAAACGCTGCACTTAGTTTATTGAGAGTGCTGGCTAATCAGCCAGACTAGCAGTAGTAGCTATTTCATGCTGCCACGTACCAAATACCACTTGGTAACTAAATCAAATTTAACGATACATGGTACAATTTTATTTATAATAGTATATAAAAGTAATTAGGTACATTTTTATTTTAGGAATTAAGTTTCGTTTATCAGTTCTTAAGTTTTTAATAGCATGCCAGAGTGCTTCCTAATTCGCATTATAAATTAACTTGAAGCTAGTTGATTAAACTATTAATACGGTCAACTATTTTTGCCTTGACGCTCGCCCATCTTATCGGTTATATAGCATGTATGCTTAAATTAGTATTTGCAATGCAATTTTTATGGTCAGCCACTATAAAAGATCACTTCCAAAGACGGCAATCTAATCTTCCTTAATGAAATTCGATTAATCCCATTACGCAAAACCATTTTAAACTCATTACCCACCTGGTCTGCCGAAATGTTGGCAGCGTGATTGATCAGTATTTCAACCCTGACTATTGGAAAATTTTGATTAGAGTGGCGTTATCGTTAATATTGGGTGCTTATTAAAAGTGGGACTGCAAACATTCACAAATTAAATGGATGCGTTTGAAGTGTGTTCGCTTAAATTTTACGATTTCAAAGTCCAGCAAGAAGCTCACCATATTATATCAATTATTGTCCATTTTCCTTACTCGAATTCAGTTCAGTAAACTTCCTCCAGCATAGTGGCCAAGTATTAATTAGGCTGCTCCTCGGCTTTTCAGAGTAGCAATAATTGGAATTACTAAGCCACAAATGCAAGACCCACTATTAGTAATTGAATAGATTGCACTGGCTTCTGTTGATTTCCCCATTGCACTTCAATGTACATAATCAGCAGACATTGCAAGATATCAAATACTACGAAATGCCTTCGTAAGCACATTATTAAATATTTAGTGCGCATTCCATACAAACTTTCAATGCTGGAGCCTTTTCAAATACACCGTGCTAAATTCAATAGAATACTCCAAAATACATACATAAACTCTGTTCATATTTAATTGTTAGTTGAGTTATAAATATAATACACATACACACATACAATATATGGATATTGGATTTGCTATATAGGAAAAGTACGACGACTGCAGTTCAGAACATTTCAGCAACATCAGCATTTTTTAGGATCTACAAAAATCGGTTTGACTTGTAGAAATACGCCATTTTTTTCGTTGGTTGAGGTAGCCCTTTCAGTTTAGGCCTCAATGGAGCCCTCGGCTTCCAGTTGGGCCTTGCGACTTGGCTGTAAATAATTGATTGCCTTTCAATAACTATTCAAATATTTGGGCACACCTTTTATTACCTTCGGGTGCATCAGAATAAATGGTAGCTCAGCGCAGAGCTCGCCGCCCAGGGCTCCCAAGAAAAGCTTGACCTTCACAGCATATGAAACAATTATGCCAAAGGCATCCCTCGCATCCTGACTGGCAATACTGAAATAGAATTTTAAATATGCATTTTTCACTTAGTATTAGTATGCGTTTTATGCCATTTTGTAAACACATTTAGCTAAAGAACTGTTAGTCACCGGGAAAATACGATTTTTAAAAAGGTTCCTAACTTTAAAATTTGATTGATTTTATGGTATGATTTTAAGTTGATACTTAATAGAGTATAATATTAATGTTTCATCTGCTAAGCTATGATGTGAATAAATTTTACTCACAGTGTGGTCGAGGCCAGAGCTGTGTCTTTGCGCTTGATATCACCCTCAACGGCGATGCCTGCGCGGTCGCAATTGGCCACCAGGGTGGGCACCAGATACATGACCTTCTGCAGGCTGGATCCCGGGTTCAGGGGACATCCCTCGCTCGTCTCCATGAAGGCGATCGTGTTGCGGAACTGACCGTTCTGGAACAGGACCACATCGACGCCCTGCTGCACCATGGCCTTGATCTTCTTCACCACCTTGTTGGAGTTGTTGCGCACGCAGATGTTCACCGAGATCTTCTCGCCGTGATGGTACAGCTGCTTGTCGAGGGTGACCTCCAGTTCGAGCTCTCCGGGCGACAGAAGGAAGTCCTTGCGAACGACGGTGCAGGGCTGGATGCCCTGCTTGGTCGGTGCGTACTGCACCTTGCGGATGCCCAGGTTAATGGTGCTCCTGCGATGCGATCGATCGCAGTCGCTGTCTCCGGTAAAGATCTTTACGAAGTACTGGACTCCGCAGGGCTGGCTCTCGTCACTGGCCTTCTGCTGGAGAACCACCGAGGCCGGCGAGCTTGGTGGCATCTGCATCACGAAGGGATAGGCATTGGAGCCAAGCTTCTTCAGCAGACGCTCCTGCATCTTGGTCAACTGGATGTCCTGCTTCTGGGGTGGGCACACCTGCTGCGAGACCAGGGTCAGTTCCTTCTGGAACCGCAGACCGATCATCTCGTCGTCCTCGCGCCCATATCGGAAATTGCAGACCAACTGCACGAAGATCTTGCGGTTCTGGCGCACGTACTCATCGTCCAGCACAATGATTCCATCTGCAAGAGGACGCTTATTAATTGGAGAATATTATTTACAAGCGCCCAGCCTCTTGGTTTGCTTGCTCGCGTAATCGATGAACTTGGTTAGCTGCTAGCGCAGCCAATTTAACTTAACTCCCTGGGCTATTGAATTCAGATGCAATTTTGAATAACTCCCTGAGTTTATATTTGCTGGTCGGCATATGCAGATTCGAAATGGAGTTTTTATAATATAATTTTGATTTGATATCACTTTTCAAGGAAGGTATTAAAAATTCCAATGTGTTAAGTTGAAACAAAAGTTACACTGAAGTTATTTTCAAACTATAAGATACTTCAATCGAATATGGGTACCAATTCCTACACGAATTTATTTTTTGATGGATTTCCTCATTCGTAAATCCCATTGCTCAAGGGTTTCGGTCTGTGACACCTACCAATGGGTTCCACCTGAGTCACGGAATCTACAAAATCACGCCTGTTCATGTAGAGCGTGATCATGTTGTTCGGGGAACACTTCTTGAACACCTTGAAATTGACCACCATTTTGGAGCTGTTTATCAAAATCTCTGCGGAAATAGTTTAAACTTTGGATGTGCCTTTAACGTTTCGCGCTCGTTCTCGATGGTATACGCCGCGTTGCGTGGTCCACTAGGCTATTAATTAGCGCTCTTTGGCAATCCGGCATTTATACCTGGCATTGTGGCACCTGTCGCCCCTCTAAATTCAATTAGCCGCACAGCAGAAATTCAGCAATTGCACGGCGGTAAACTACTACGGCTTCGGCAACCTTGCTGTGCGCAGTGTCTTTGATATTGACATTGCAGCACGACATCGACATCGATGGCTCAAACATTAAATAACGCGCGAGCAACACGGCGTATTAGCAATGCAGGACAGGTGAATGTACAGAAATAGCTCGAGAAATCGATTTAGTATGCGTATTTTGGTTTGTTGTTTTCCGCCTAGGATGACGTATTTAAACCCAAACATTACGTGGTGGGTTTTGTTCTTTTCCATTTACGTAATTGTTGTTAATTTAATTGAGCCCTAAGCACTCGTCGGCTAAGTACTGATAAGCGGTTGTTTATTATGACATTTATAATAGCTTTATGTTAACTGGAGACAACTACTAGTTATAACAACGAGGTACTTAATAAATTCCAAGTATTCCAAGTATTTGCTTCGGAATTTTCAAAATAATTGGTGAAGGATCCCATTTCAAGCTAGATGTAATAATATTCTTCTTTGAATTATATTAAACATTTAAATCAATTTTTCCCAACGAATCTAGACGTTATGTGTATATATATAATGACACATAAGAACTTAAGCTTTACCAGTAACTGTCAGTTGAAGGACCTGCACATTCAATTATGTAAAAATATTCTATGCAAAGCTGCTGGCCCTCTCACCATTTGCCATTTCCATTTTGTGCTATGAAATCACATTAGCATAAAGTAGGCTACTTAACAAAGTCAATGAACGTAATAATTATACTCCTGACATTAAAAATATGAACAAAGTTGTGTGAAATATATTGTTCTTTATTGTGTGGTTGGGGACCGGACAGTCGAGCAAGTGGGGCGGAGTTTTCCACCAACTACATCCCCCCTTTTCGTGTGTGAAAATGTGGCGGGAAAGTGCGGGAAAGTGTCGGCGGACAGTCGCCAAGGGTCCAACAAAACCGACAATGAGGCCCTTAATAATAGCAAAACTTTTGCACTCACGACGTGTGGGCCAGTAGGAAAACGGCGCTGGTTATGGGCATGTCTCTCATTTAAATACATTACAAGTGAACTTTCCGGGAGGCATGGCCACGGTGTTGTCCTGAAAAATGGCAATATGTTACTAAATGAGGTGTTCTTAAGATTCTGTTAGAAAAGCGTTCAGAGTTTTTACATTCAATCCGTCTATAGGTCTAAACTCATATCAGAAATATGAGCACTTGTCTTAAAAGAGGACATTTTTTCTAGAAATACAATGCAAAGCTATATTATTGAGTGCATGGCTGACCTTCTAAGGACTTCTTTAAAGTGCAACGCGTTTAAAGCAAAAACTATTTAAGCTTTGTTTTTATCACACGGATACTTTGAAAACCCATCACCATCTCAAATTCATATGTGGTCTGTTGAACCATCCTTTATATGGCAGATTATAGCAATACAATAAAATTGCAA
This sequence comes from Drosophila melanogaster, assembly GCF_000001215.4. Taxonomy (NCBI): domain Eukaryota; kingdom Metazoa; phylum Arthropoda; class Insecta; order Diptera; family Drosophilidae; genus Drosophila; species Drosophila melanogaster. The sequence goes on along the minus strand of NT_033779.5, from coordinate 18,076,753 downwards.
ACGACCACAAAAGGTTGACTTTATTATTTGTGCGCAATTGAGCTAGCTGTGGGTGGTATTGACCCATTTTCGAGAGTACCTCTTCAGACTTCTACAATTTCCGGATTCCCCTTAAAGCAGGAGCGATTTAAAAAGCCACGGAAGCAGTTTGCCACCATTCTTCTCTTTCAGTCCACTCGAGAGCTAATTTGGGCAATTCAATTGCCTAACCAAGGCGAGACAAAGTCGACGGCCAAATTGCATTGCACAATCAGCGCGATTGCCATGGACCAAACTGCGGAGTTTGGCCAAGAGCCCAGAACAGGCACCGAATGCAGTGCAATTGTCGTTTGGCAAAATCGACGGCCAACTGGAGCCAGACTTTTGGCCACAATCAGACTGCAAAGAAAAACGATAAGCTTAAAACTGTACCTCTATAAAATAGGTTAAAAAACAGTTTTATTTTTTAAGTCATGAAAATTTTACCTTAGTTTAATATATTAATATTATATTATATTAACAAGATAAATATCTTTTATTTATAATTGTCTTTTATTGTTGTTATTTACCTTTAAAGAAGTATGCTATATCAGAAAAAAAGTTTAGTTTAGCATACTTTTGCGCTTCCAATTGAATAGGAATATTTAAAAACAGATAAAACACAGATAACATGCATTCTACCAGCCATTTAAAAACAAAGACTTTTTTACTGTGTCGCATTTTAAAACGAGAAGGCGAGCCAACAACTTCAGGTGGTAACTTGGCCCGAAACACCTTGATGCATGGCCGACATCTGCCATTGAAACGTGCGCTCGGGTAGCCACAAAGTTTTAGGCCAAATATCGGTGGGCCGCGAGTGGTGGGCGACTCATCAACCCGATCAGGGCCAATAGCACGGAAAATTGTAGCGAAACCGAAATTGTTGTCTTATGAAAAGTAAAAGCAAACAGAATTGGCGCCCAGCCTTGGCGCGAGTTGCTGCCATTTCCAGTTACCATTAGCCAGAGGAAGGACATGTCGCACCCTCTGCCCGGGCGTACAAAAAGTGTAGGAAAAACTGGAGAAATACACAGGTCCTGTGCTGCATGAACGGACTTGGCAGCGATGTCGTCGCCGTCTGACGATGTGCAAACTGGCGAAGTGACAGCAAATGGCGCGGAAACAGTGTGTGCGCCAACGTCAACTAATCGTGGGTGAACGAATTTTCGTATATACCGCCATGTCCATGTATATATATAACCATGAAGTCTGAAGATTTCGATGCCTGGCATCGCGGACAGGTAGCCGTTGTTGTTGACGCCAGTCGATTGCAGGTGCACTGCCTGCGGGGTTTCAGGACGGCGCACCCTGATTGATTTGACATCTGCATCGGCGATGTGTTTATAGTTATAGTTACTTCGCTAAACAGTTGTATTTAATTGAGTGAGAACTAGGTTCATAGACAGGTAAACTGTTTTGACCAACAACCCATTAAAATATATCAATATCTCAAGATGTCTTCACCTTAAAGAGCATGTAAAATGTATAAAGAAATGAATATTATAAGAAATGATATACAGCAAACATGATTCTATAAAGAAACCCAATGAATACCACAAAGAAACGATCAAGCAAAAAGGAATAATATTAGGATATTCGATGGACACTAGATTTTAAGTACAAGCCTCTTGTGTATTTGTATTTTCTGTCGAAGAATAGGTAATATGTATAACAAATAACAAAGACGCTAAGTAGAAATAAGCCGCACCAATTTGGGAATACCAAAACCAGCAAATCCCCTGAGGCGTATCATTCGCCATAAATGCAATGGTAAGACATCCGAGTGCATCGGATGCAAAGAAAGTGGTCGGAAAGTGCGAAAATATGCTTTCCAGCGAGCCAATTCGCTCCGTATGTACGTTTCATAAGCTCTGCTGTTGGCGTTGTCCGAAAAATACCACTATTGCCGGCTAATTTCCCAGGTGCATGCTTGCTTGTTAAATTGATGTATAGCTTATGGCATATAGCGCATATAGCAGCAGGCCAAGTCCGAGCCCAAGTCCGTATCAGGGGCTTGTGGTGTGAGGGGGCGACAGAGTAGATGGGCAGGCAACGTGGCGAAAAGGGGGGTTATAGAGGATGGTTTGAAGGGTAGGAGCATAACTGAAAATATTGTGAAAACGGCATTGGCCTCCGCACACAACATTGGCTGCAATGGAGGCACCTGTACATGTCCCTCTCCTCAGCACCAACATTCAGGTCCTGCATTTGCGGTCGGGTTTTTGACACAAATTTTGCCGATGACATGTTCAATACACAAAGCTGCGTGCTTAAGTTCGCTCATCCGTATTGTTGTACCATGGAGCCCCGACAACATGTAGTCCTCGATATTTGCAGCCAGCACGTGTTTAGGGTTGCCACAGCGCCGTTGTACTCCGTGTGCGAGTGGGCGGAGTGGTTGTGTGCTGGCTGCTTGGCTGCTTTTGAGCCAACAGTGTTCCCGCTTTTTATTTATTTTTGTGAAATGGAAACTTCATATTTAATTTTGATGTTCACATTTCCATTTAACAATGTTTGGCATGGTAAGGGTTAAATTGGTAATGTTTAAATTTATATGATGAGCTTTAAGCAACTCGAATTATTTTGAGATTGTCGCTTAAAACTAAAAAATTAATTGCAGCCACTAGGATGTGTTTATCCTTGCATTACGTGTTTAAACACTATTTTTACTGATTTAACCATGATTTGCCAGCACTGCTGTGACTACTCTGTGTGCAGAGCTCTCATATTCATTAATCACATTCAGCGGAATGAAACAAATTCACAGCGCCATAGCCTCCCCCCTTTCCAATGTTTTCTTCTCTATTTAAAGTTCTTTGGCCGGTTTAAATTTGCGTTTCAGGCTGTCAGCGGGTGTCAAATAAATTTGAAAATATATACGTTTTTTCGTTGCCTATTTCCGTAAGCCACATTATCCTATTAAGGGATTTAATGGAGTCACACACGCGCGCAACTTTGTCTCATCATAAATCTGAGAAGCCAGCACAGCGGGTAATTCTCCCTGAAGCGTGAAAAATGCCAGAGTACCGAAGGCCAGAGGAGAAGATGGAAGCCACAGCATTGTTTGATATATTTACCTCATATCGGATATTTATGCCTTTCACTTACCAGGTAGCGTATGGATTTATGCCACAACGATTATGTCCAATGGCCAAAGTTGCCACACAGCCAACTTTACCAAAAGCCCTCAAATTAGCCGAAAGCTTAAGGAGCGCTCGGGCTATACGTGTGGCATTTAAATTATTTCATCTGCACCACAAAAATTTATGAATTTGAAAAACTTTATAATAACACCCAAGGGACCGCTTTTGGCCGCGTTGCCAGTGAAAATATATTGCTGGCCATTCGGCAAACAAAATGTTTTGCCTCCGAAAGCTAACCAAATGTTGACGTCTCATCGTTTTTGGGTTCTTCTAGAAATGTATCTGACTAAAGTAGAGTTTTGTAAGTTTTATGTTTATCTGACTAGGAAAGTTGGCCTCTATACTGATGGCCACCAGACTTGGCAATACTTTTATTTAAGTCGGCTTGAACTTCGACCACTTGAGACGATTTAATTGGTTGTGCCATAGTTGCTGTCTCTTCCCCCCATTTAACCCCCAACTCCTTAGCCCCCTATAAATCCTGGGGCCATCACATTCCATAGCCAGCCATACTTTTTCTGTTCGGTTTGCTGCGCATAGTTTTGCATGTGGGCTCACCACAAAAAAGACTTTTCGATTTTGAATTTATTTTTTCTTCTCCCTGGAGTGCTAAGACACAGCGAGAAAATTTGGATCTTTGCTAAACATAATTTTTAGGAGTTTAAAAAAATGTATTTAAATAATGAAGTTATTCAAAGTTGGTTCGTGGATTGGCTGTCAAGTTTACGTAGTTTTTGTTATAACGAGCTTTTTAAATGAATATATTCATTACTCATATCTATTTTAATGGGATAAAGATGTACATATAAGACCTGTTTCTTGCAATAAAATAATATATTTTTGAAAATATATGCATTTTGTGCTATTGCCACATTCATTTCCTCTGCATAGCAGCAACAGTTCTGCCATAATAAAATTCGTGTTCTGACATTTCTCAGCTTGTCACACGTGTCGGAGCGTTGCAGAAATCTCGGCACCCCTCCGGTTCTATTTCCTCTTTTTTATGCCGAGCCCCCGTGGACAATTCAAATTGTTCATTTGCGCTCTCTATGCAAGCGGCATCCTCCTCGTTTTTGTTCCTTGCTGTCAGAGGTTAAAGCCTAATGGTTTTTGCTTTGAAACTTTTGCAAATGCTTTGAAAAGCAATTAGTACTGACAAATGCGTGCCTTGACATTGCCCGAACTGAAGACATTGCCTGTCAATGCGTTCAAACGATTTGTCATGACTGAGAGGCGAAAGTTTAATAGCTGGACGAAGTAATGATTGATGGGCTTCAGAGGAAAGCGACAAACAAGTAGTTTAAACGGATTAATTGAAAAGGTAATTTATATTTTTCAATTAAAAGTTATAACGTTTTAAAAATCTAAATCTGATTATATTTTAAAAGAAGCATATACCAGCTACACCAATTATTTTGCCACGCTGATCAGCTAAAGAAAGCTAGTAAACCTGGCTGAAATTTAATTTAATTTCGACATTTTTCCGCACTCAAGCTAAGTAAACCAATAAAGCGAAAGGCTGGAGAAAAGGAGCCGGTTGAGACAGAGGCGCAGGATCCAAGGATCCAAAGGTTCCTCTCCTCCTTTGCTGCACTGCACCAAAGTTGAGTAAGCTGACTGATTAAATTTACACATTGAACCGCAACTGTTGCACACTGGCATACGAAAAAGTAATAAAAAAGCAAGGAGCCGGAACAAATTTTATATCTCCTCCAGCAGCGGGGAACAAAGCTGAGGAAGTCGAAGTCTGGGCTTCTGTGCATTAAAGTAGGAAATCAATTGATGGTTGCCGAGCAGATGGGAGCCGTTTTCCTTCGCCAATTGCTTGTAAGTGGGTGGTTGTAAAAGTTTTTATATCCAAACCGGAGTGCACACTGCGTATGAGCAATGCCAGCTGCTTCGGGCTTAAGGGCCCCCGATGCACCGAATTAAGAAAGATGGAAAAATGGTCAAACTTCATACCGTCCAAATCGAATATCTCCAGTGGCAATTTAGGATTTTTCTATGGCCTATCCAAAGGAGGGATCGCTCACTTCAAATGTTAATCAGAACCGGAAAGGACGCTTCCTCTGCCTCCTCTTCCATCCCTTCCCAATGTGTCAAGTGTAGCAATATTGATGTGCAATCTCGAGAGCTGCAACCGCACTGCTCAATTTGCATGCGCCTGGCCACTCGACTGCTGTGCAATTTGAAATGCATTTTCAATGCTCCAGTCGCCCTTACGAGTGGAAACTCCGGTTGCCCGTGGAATGGAGGGGCTTTTACAAGCCCTATGCATAAATTCAAATGTTTTCCCGGCCAATATATGGAAATGGACTCGGCCTGGACATTGTCTCTAAGATATATGAATCGGCAAACAAATGGTAAGCAATTTTTCACAGCACCGCATAATGCATCGAGTGGTTTGCGATCAATAAGCTCAGTTTGCATCTTGGCTGAGCACATTTGATATGCCAAACACTGTGTAAAGAGTTTATTAAAGGAATCCTAAATTGAATATTGCCAAGACCATTTTAGGAACTTATCGACCAAGTTCCTTCCTTCCTTGACCATAGAAAATATTAATAAAGTGTTTCGCTTGAAAAATGTATACTTTCGGATTAAAGCTCAATATCATTATCATTGATTCAATTCAAAATTTTTTCGGCCTTTTAGCCTTTTCAATTTATTCTACCAAAGTATCTTAAAAGTATCTTGCAACGAAAGTAGAAATGGCATTTTTAGCCATGCTATTTTTGGCATTCCATATTTTTAAGTCCAAGCCAAGTTTCTATTTCACCGAATGAATTTTCCAAATGCATACATGTTATGCCAAAAATTGGACTAAATTAATCGATTTTACTGCCACTTCAATTACTTTTAAAAGGATCTACAGTTCCAACGTGCTCTTTCGGCTAAATCAGAGCGTACGGATGCAGCGGCAGCTTGTTCACAATGCAATCAGCAACAATAGCAATCCAAGTGCCGTATCCTAGCCACCGCGGAAACGGAAGCAATTTTCATTTGCGTTGAGTTTGGTTTTAGCCTGGTGTCGTCCTTGCGGTCGCTTAGGAAGCGCTGCTTCGCCTCGGCGGAAAATGGAGGGGCGGAAAATGGGAAAGGATGGGGTTGGGGTGGGGACGGAAAAGCCAGCACATGCTCGGCGACATGTTACCAACATAATTTCAGATGCCACACAATGGGATAAGATAGATGGGGTGGCGCAGGGCCAAGAACGGAAAACCGCAAATGATGCAAGTGTGCAGTGCAGTAAATGTGAATTTTTATTAAATAAATTGCTCGCAAGAAGACCTTACCATTTTTGCGGATTCCATTTTTGGTTTCAAGAATGACACGTATCTCCTTTGGTTTCATAAACAGTCACACTTTATTATGGATTACGGTTATTGCTGTGTAAAATAAATACAATTTTCCGACTTAAGGATACGTGAAAATGCCAAGTTCTGTTATTGATTCGAGGGGAGAACCGAAAATCGTTTGGGCTCCTAGTTGGGTTTCATTCAAATGATTGCCAACTTCTGCTGGTTTTGGGTTTGAACAATATACTTTGACATGCCTTACATGCTAGTTCTATATATTGTAGGTTTTGTATGTGTCTTGGAAATCTATGCCACTAACTACGTGCTATATTAATGTATACTTTTAAATTCTCAAACAGCGGCTGCTCAATTTTGAATCGCATTGGCCAAATATACAAATTTATCATTTTTTCGCTTACACATTTAACACCTTAGTTTTTATGGTTCGCTTGCGTTAATACTTATTTACAGAATACGCTCGGTTTTATCACATTTGAAATGTGTCGAAATGAATCGTGTGTACTTTACCTAAATGTAGACAAATTTTATATACAGATGCGCATATAAAAAACATTAAAATTAAGTTACAAGTATCTTAGTGAAACACTGGTAAAGTTCGTTAATTGTGAAAATGGCAGTATGGAATAATGGCGTATTCCTTCGGGGAAAGGCCAAATTTGATGATGATCGTCTGGAGTGATTAATGAACTTAATTGCGAACTCAAATCCTAATTACTGCACTTCAATGTGACCCCGCATGGCCATTAATTATACGCCCCGTCGTCCCGTTGCACACTGCAAATCCAACTCTCCGGCGGCTTACGTCGGTGTCGTGCCAACTGTTTGCTGGGCAAACTTCGTAGCTGATGAGGACGCGGTGGCTCCCGATGGGCCCCTGGGTCAGTTAACGCTGACCAGCGGCTCTAGCGTGCTGCTCAGATGGACCAGCTGCTGCTGCACCTCCCGCAGGCTGGCCAAGCTGCCGTCCATCTGGTGGTGGTGCTGTTGTGGTGGTAGCGGTGGCGGGGGCAGGACCACAACCACAGCCTCGGCAGGAGTGGGTGTGGGCGTGGGCATGGACGAGTGAGAGGGGGCTCCTGGCGGAATAACAGTCGCCGCCGCTGCCACAGCTGCCAGAGTTGTAGCTGAGTTCGGCGAGTGCGACACACTGTACATCAGGCTGCCCATATTCGGATGCGGATGCTGCTGCGGAGGCGGCGGTGGTGATGGCATCAGTTCGTCAATGGTGCAGACGCGATCATCCACGGGAAAGGTGAAGTTGATTTCTTTGCCCTTGTCGTCGGAGATTCCGTGAACGGGCGTGCTGCCATTGGCAGGACTCAGGCTCAGGCCCTGTCCATTCGTCTTTGGACCATTTGGTGCCGCCGGGGAGGTGGCCAGGGTCAGCGTGGTCGTCGTGGTGGGCGAGCTGCCATTGCCCAGCGTTGTAATCGTGGTCGCCTCCAGATTTTTTTCCAGGCACTTGCTCTCGCCTGGGGAGTCAGAATAAAAAGAACGAAAGGAGAAACAAATGAGAGCCAGCTATGGAATATCGGTTCCCATCCAGATGCACTTCAAAAATCGAAATTGGTACTTATATATTTAATAATATTCTTATTTACTTAAGGTCGATGAGGTAAATAATTAATTTATTTATTTTTTAATTTAGCCTTAAGTTCGTAATATTTTATACTTTAGGAAACAAAGCTTCTATTCACAATTGTGAAATAACTCCCGAGACCAGCTGTTTCAATAGTTTTCACGTCTATCTTTTCTGTTCATTTCAATAATATTTTTTTAGAGTGCCTGTGTGCAAACTGGGGCAGCGAAAGGCTTCGGCGGCATCATAGTTTTGCACATTTTTCTGAATTCTAAGAACTCCGTGGGAAGTGTGGGTAGTGCTAGCAGTTTTTGCCTGCTGTCAGCTGAAATTTTTCTGTTTTTTTTTTTGCCCTGTTTTCCCTGCCCGTTTATCGTGGGAATCGAATTTTTGTGTGCGGCCAAAAGTTTTCGTTGTGGCAGGGCGACAGGCTCTAAGGCCATTTTATTGTTTGTGCAGAAATGCTACAATTGCGTAAATTCAGAAGTTTGGCTTTGTTTTCTTTTTGCCGACCCTCTGGCCCCCTTGCCCCTTTCTCTTTCGATAAGGTTTCCCTCGAGTACGTTCTGCTGAATGGCGGATGCCCCAAGGACAACTTCAGGTGAGCACAAACATTAGCGCCGGCGGAACTTGGTCAGTGTGAAATTTATTTATTCCCCAATTACGCTGGGAGTGAGGAGCTAAGGGCTCGGCATAATGAAGCACGTTCTTGTAATTAATTAAGTGCGGCGACTTTTTCCTTTATTTTTAATTTGGTGAATCATGCGCGTGCCAGTATCCAGCACATAAATTTCCGGATGTCGTTTTTCCCATTTTTACTTCTGCGCCTGCATTTGGCAATTTGCCCGTAGTTCGGGGCTTAAGACACCTCATCCTCTGGACTGCAATTAAATTTAAATTCAGGTACTAATCTGTACTTACTGCCATTCAGATGGTCCTCCCTCGTGTAGTAGCGAGCCCGATTTTTCGAAAAGCAGGCAACCAAGGACAGTATAATGACGGCAATTAGCACAAAGATGATGCCACCCAGAATGGCCAGAGTATTGAGACCACCTGTCGGTTAATTAACAGAGATTTAAGTGTTAACGTAACTGCATTTGCATTTGGAATACTTTTTTTAGTGTATTAAATGTAAGATAAAACAAGAGAGAAGTCTGTAGTCGGCTATCAGATACTCGCACTCCCTGCTGGGCAGATGGCGATATGCAAATCGACTGTTTCTGACTGTAAACGAAAGCTCCACCTAGCGGTTGGTAGTTGAATTGATTTTAACTTTTTTACAAATATATAAAAAATAGTGATTCTGATCATTTGTGCATTTGTTAATACTTTACAAGTAACGGGTATAAATAATCCGTATAAAAGGACTAACTCAATGATTTACATATTCACTTTCAGTCGCAAATAATTTGATACCATGAAATATGTAGACTGCATTATGTCATTATTATATTATGTCCTTACCGTGCTCAAGAAAGTTATATGATGTGCTGGCTGCATTTTGCTCCTCGTCGGTGATGAAAGTCAAGCACGTGTGCAGCCCGTTGATATCCAAATTATTTATTTCTGCACCTCGAAGACTCTTCGGCAGAAAGCAAATGGGATAGGTATCCCATTTCCACTGCAGCTGCAAGGAGGGAAACCGAAAGTGAATCAACTCATGGTCGTGTTGTATGGTCGTCATCAATCAGCAACGACTTCGAAAACTAATTGAAATTGAATTTTCCCAGCCGATGGCGTTTATTTTGTTTGCAACTGCATTTCCACTTACTTGGCGCACGACATTTATCAATTTCCCCATGTGACACTCGTCGCATATCAAAGGATTGTTGTCGAGTCGCACGTTGCGTATGCCTTGAATCCTGAGGACCGTGTCCTCGCTGATGCCGTGTAATTGATTCCGAGATAAGTCCAAAAACTGTTGGTGAAAAGGGCCGGGAAAATGGCCAGAAAAGTTCAATTAAAAGTGCATTTCAAGTGGACGGACAGAAGGGAGTGGTTGGTAAACAAAAGTTTAATTTTTATTGGAAAACTCTTCTGTTTAAATGACAATTAGCTTAGGAACACGTATAGCAACACTCAGAAATATAAGTTCTGAGCTGAGCTTTATTTTGCATTAAATTATATATTATAAATTATAATTATTTGGAATTAAGAATTATTCGGAGTTAACAAAAAATTGCATCCCTAATGCCTTAATAAATCCCTGTTGATATGTAAATAAGTTTACCCAACGAGAGGAAATTATTTTTTCGTGTGTAAAAGACTCAGAGAATCAAGCAAAACAATTTTGTAATTTTTGGGTCAGCCACAATAACAGTACCCAAATGGCTTGAGTGAAGTGTATACACAATTAAATTCAATTAAAATGAAAGGCTTAATGGCTATAAAATGATTGTTGTTGCTCGGGCTGTTGATGCTCCTGCAGCTCTTGTTGTTGCCCAATACATTTGCCATAGAAAACGGCAACAATAACAGAAAATTCGATGGCAGGACTGTGGCAACAATGGATCCCCAGCACGGCACCGAAAACAATCCGCAAGAAGAGTGCAAGGACACCAGTTGGCTGGATATAAATTGGGGCGTAAAAAAGGAGCTAGAGAAGTGGGTCTGACTGACATGGGGCACGTACAAAAACCAGGGTGACACACAGACGGATGGGACATGAATCCTCCTGGCTGGTAAACGGAATAAAGCCACGGCTTTGGCCCGTTGTCAGAAATGTATAAACAGAAACGGCAAACGCTAACGAAAACTGCAAATATCTCTTCCACCACCCTCAATTCCAGTGATGGTACCTGGCTGCACAATCTCCCCTCAATGCTTTACAATGAAATATTCTACAAATTGGCCAGCAGGAATCAACAGTCCAGGATGCAGGACAATAGATCTCGGGGACAAATGTGTGCGGCATTCCAGGCTGAATTATTACCCAGGTGCTGCAACTACTGTGAGTGACTTACCTCCAGTTCTCGACACGGATCGATGACCTCCAATGCCGTGTTGTTCAAGGAATTGCCGGAGATATTGAGATATCTCAGTTGCTTGAAGGGATGCAGTAGACCAACGGGCATTGTGCCCATATCCGCAATCGCCAGGTGTGTAAGCTGGGGAATGAGCTGGAAAAATAGTTTGGAACAGGTTAAAAAAAAATAATATATCAATGGCTTATGCATGAAATCTTTCAGTATATGTAATAAATATTTGAATCTGTAACAATTTAATATTCAATCTCACCTCAAAGGTTTCTCTCATCTCCCTAAGATCCATTAGTACGTTGCCACTTATGTTGAGCGTCAGCAGATTGCTCAAACTTCTAATGGACTGCGGCTCCAGACGAACCAGTTTGTTGTAGGACAAGTCCAGGAAGGTCAAGTTGGTCAGCTGTAGAAACGAGTCATTGGGCACTTTGGCCAACCGATTGTACGACAAATCTAAAGTGGTTCAAGCGAATGAGCCCATAAAAAGGAAGGCAAGTAGAAAGCAATTTAGAGTTTTTAAAAGACCGTCGCGGAGGGAGTATAATGTCAATGACGCACCCAGATGATTAAGACTCTTCTGCATGCGAAAGAGTTGGTCCACCACCACAGACAATTGATTGCCATCCAACAGAACTTTGGTCAGTCTCTTCACATCGCGGAATTCATCCTTGTCGAGAAACTTGAACTGCACGAAAGGGAAAAATAATTGGAAAAACTCTTTTTTGGGAGGGACGAATAAATGTGGCCAAGACAAACCTCGTTGCGTCCCAAATCCAATTCGCTTAAAAGCGGCAATAAATTGTACATCTGCGGATTGATTTTTTTCAGCTGGCAATTGCGACACTTGAGCACTTTGAGTTCCTGCGACAAAACAAATCATCAAGTTTCGCTGCCATAACAAAAGACTTAAACATTTGTATTTGTAGACAACTCACCGGCACATCGCGAAACACATCCGGCTGTAAATCCTGCAGCGGATTTCCGCTAAGGTCCAGATACTTGAGTCTACTTAGCATGAAGAAGTTGCGCTGCACGAGCTCCACAATCGAGTTGTCGGCCAAATTAAGGCGACGCAGATCCTTTTCGGGCAAGAGAAGCAATTTACCAAGTTTATTACGGCACGCACTGTATTAATAATGTTTTATGATCAGGCACTGCAGCTACGGCTAATAATTCATAAATCAGGCAAATATTACCGGGTCCCGGAAACTGCCAAAAAAGTTGCAAACGCTGCACTGGCTTTTCCTGGCAGAGGGCGGTGTGGGAAAGCGGAAAAGTGGAAAAGTGAGGCGGTAAAGGAAGTCACCAGGGCGCAGTGCAAAACAAAATCGAAAGCACATTGAAGACAACGAAACTAACTTCTGTGCACTTGCACTTCCGCCGGCTGCCGGGAAAATTGGGAAAAGTGGACCAGGAGAACTTAAATTCAAGCACGTAGAATTTTCTTCTTTTTCGGCCCGAAAAGTAGGCAACAAATTTGCAGTAGCAACAAGGCTATTAAAAATGCCACACAATTTATTACACGAAGGCCAAATGCAATCAGCTTCGAGATTGAAACTGACAAACTATTGGTTTATAAAGGATTTTCATGAAATTTACGGAACATTCATAAAATTCCTATGTGCATAAAAATTTCCCTCTGAACGAGCAATCCCTCTTTTCTCTCTGGGTGTAATTAAACAACTATATGAATAACATAATAATATTCAATTTTAAATCCCGGACAAAAGTGACAGATGCAAACAAAAGGCTATCAATCAACAGTTCGTTGTGTACTCACCGTCAAATGGCGAAACGTTGAACTGGCCATGCGTAAAACTTTATTTTTCGATAAGTCCAATTCCAGTAGGTTGTCCTGTCCTCGAAAGTTGTTCTCTGTGATATTGGTTATATTGTTCTTGGACAGATCTGCAACAGAAATGCATGGTGGCCTGGATTTTATTGTCAGTTCTCTACCAAAAGAACAATATGATAAGCTATGAATGAAAAAATCAATTTAACACGACTTACTACAATAGAAATAAAGCATTAAAGCAGCTCAGTTCTCCGTGTGTTTTGACGCAGCTTAAATAAACCCAAAACACATTACACATACGCCCCATTGTCTAGCAAAAATCAAGAGGCGACCACGCCCCTTAAACATTCGCTAAAATTAATTTAAATAGAAATAGGAAAAGGCAAAGTCAAGCCAAAAGAAACGCCAATTGTTCCGTGCTGCTCTTTGCTGGCAGACCGGAAAAAATCCTTAACTGCAGTGCAACTCGGTTTTTGTAGCTTGTGAAACTCCTGACAAGCGAATGAAACACCAATGGCTGAGGGGGGCGAGCCAAAAAAATAAGATCCGAGCATGTAAATAATTGGAGGGCAGTACCATGGCTGTAAACCGCCAGCAGGGGGCGCTACGGCACACATAAAGCACAAATAAACAAGTTTAAAGCCCCAACGATATCGGGGCATTGCTTTCTTTGGCTTTACACTTGCTTTCTGCCGCCGCCAGTCGAATCCTCTTTTATTTTTCGGGCGCTTTCTGCTGTTTGGCGCATCAATTTCAATTTTATTGACAAGACAACAGGCGTTTGGCAGGCCGAAAGCGAAGTTTCATTACTCTTTTATGTAGATTTCGTACAATGATTTTAAGCTCGATTACTCTATACAAAGGATTCTGCTGATTAAGTATTTTAAAGAAAATTAACTTTTAATCAGTAAAAAAAAGGAACAGAGTTAAAGCTGTTATTTAACCTTGCATCTTAGTTTATTTGCTTCATGATTTTATAAACAAAAAAAGCTCTTCAACCTTTGGAATTAAACATAAACTGATGATAAATTTGGAAGACCCAACTTAAAATTTTTTGAAATCAGCGTTATCCTGCGCTGTCCTTTTTCGGCCTGCTCATTTAACGTTTTGCGACGCGTCCGCTCCTTTATTTGCCTTTTCGTTTGCGTTTCGCATTTTACGAGGCTGCAGGACAACCGCATCGCTGTGATGCCACCCGCTCCTTTTTCTTCCGATTGCTACGTATTATTTGCATATCAGCGAGTGGGGTTTTAAGAGCGCGCAGCTGCTTAAATTGAAATCGCTGCCCCTTTTGGAATTATACGTTCAGGCTGAATTTAAGAGCCTCGGCGATCGTAAAGGCATTGATTACTCACCTAATATCCGCAGATATTTGAGGCCCCAAAACGACTCCGCGCCTATTGCCGGCAGATTGGAGTCGGTGATGCGGAGTATCTCCAGTTTCATGAACTGCCGCAGCGCTGGACCGATTGTAATGGAATTCCTGGGTCCACGGATGATAATAACTTTAACATCGACGTCCAACTCATTGGGCGACAGCAGTGAATTCAGGCCTCCTGTAAAATAAACAATAAAACCACAACAGTTAAGAGTAGTTGAGGTCGAGTGGTTATGTCAAGGACACTTGAACTAATTTTATGAACCCCGCAGTAGTTAGGCAGACTTTGCAGTGAGATCTGTGCTCGGCCTTTCCCTTTAAAACTGAGAAATATTTAAATTAAATATATAAATTTGCCTATAGATTTTTCCGTTACGTGCCTGTAACTATTTTCTGAAAATATAATTTACTTTACTACGGAATTATCTTTAATGTCTTCAATGTACTTGTCGTGGCCAACAAGATCATTAAGTGCATATCCAGGGGAGTCCACCTTGTATTTTTGTATGCCAACAATGTCGGTCATCTATTTAGAATTTGCCGAGTAACTGCGAGTGCTATACAACTGGCCAAACGGATCCCAGTCGCCATTAACATCGCATTTGTATGCAGCACAATTTTTACTCTTCGCTCAGTTTCATTGTGTTTTTCGGTGGGGCTTCGGATCTGGGCTTTATGCATTTTGCATTTTCCATGGCCGTGCTCTATGGGCATGTGAATGTCTAAGGGGCGAAGTTGCACTATAATGCCCTCATTGTATTCGGATTCGACGGGGTTGGTGGTTGGGGGTTGGGTTCTTGTTGCTGCAGCGGTTTTATGTTGGCTGAGCACGCTGCGGGAATTTTCATAAAAATGCTGAGCATTAACACTGATTGTAACATATTTTAACGCGCGCACCCAGTTTTATTTTGTTGTCCTTATTCTGTTTTTATTTTTCCTCATTTTTTCGCGAGCTTTTTGTTGGGATAAGAGATAAGGGTTGCTCATTAGCTTAGCCGCGGAAATTCTAACAAATTGCAGCTTAGAGAAAATTAGTCGAATTTATTATCGAGGTTTTTGTAGCAGGCATTTTAAAGGGTACCCTTAAAAAGTACATTAAAGCATTTTACCAATTTCTTTTAATCCAAATAGAATAACACTTTATGCAAAATCATAATTAAAGAAGCCACGTACCTTGGCTTCGATTTAAAAACTTACAATTTCAAGCTGGCACTTATAGTTGTAGAATTGAGGACTTCACAGTTTCCTGGATTTATGCAAACAAGCTTTTTCCCATGGCTTTATTTCAACACGATTAAATACAAATTTCGTTTTCTCAATTCCATTTCTGGTGCCAGATCTAAGCCAGTGCAATTATTAAAAGCCCAACAGTTTTTGAAATGAAATTAAAACGACAGAAGCATCGCATTCAAAGCAATTCGAGGACTTACTATATGTGAGTGCTGTCCAAACAAGCGTTAAATTGAAATTATAGATTTTTGGGGTGGCGAAAAGCAGAGCATCAGATGAGCTAGTGGGGGTAAGAAGACTTTACTCGTTGAGTTTTTGTAAGAAACTGATTTTATTTGGAAATATCTTCGGTTTAAATAGGTGACATGAGAATCGCATCTTAAAGTAAATGGCCTACGCAGAGGCCTAAGTAAATAGTCCCCGCCTTATCGAGGTCCCACGCTCGGGCACATCTGCCTATCTTGAGCGGCGAGGACCTTATCTGTGGTCTCCCACTAAGGGACTATTTTAGGAGGCGGGGAACGATCTCAAGTGACTGACTCATGTAGTGTGCACTTAAATTACATGTTTTTGAGCAATGCACCCATGTCGCCTTAGATAACAAAATCCTAAATATAATTTATCGCTCTCGATTCATTTACATAAGATATGAACGGAGCCCAAAATTGTAAGTCTTTAAATATATTCGTGTTCATGTGTGAACATTCTGCCAAAGGGCCAGCAAGCTGAGATGTACATTAGTATATTAGTTGCATTTATAACAGTAGTGGACTGTATTTATTTGATATATGTTCATTTATTTTGCAACTAAGATTTCAATGGGCCTAGTTTTTCTGGCTTTTAATTTTATTGGATTACAATTATGGTTTATATTATTTTTAATTCAACAATTTGTACTCAATTAACTTATTTTAAACATTTTGCTTTTTCTATGTAGAAGTACATTTTCTATTAAACAACGATATAGTGGACTGTATATTTTTATTTGTTATATTATTTTATTGTTTATTTACTATTGATATTTATAGTACTGGCAACGGACCTGCAAAGGTTATTGCTTGCATTCTTTGTTGCACAGCACATTTCCGTATGAAATATATTATTAATACTATCATTAGTATTAAAGCAATAATTAATCCAGCATGTCCGGAAATATGATGGAAATGTAAATCTTTCAATTTTTGATGGTTCTCTTTCATAAATTTAATTTCATTATTCAATCGTTCAAATTCCTCAGTATGATTTAATATTGATAGTTTCAGCGGATCCCAAATAATCTTCGGCGCTTCACTAACTTCTCCTATATAAGGTGTTGATAATAATTCTTCACTTTCGGACTGAATGTTATGGTGGGCAACTAGAATTTTATCGTCGGTTCTTGCCGTACAATATGGCGCAATGCTTAAAACTCCTTGCTGAGGCAAGTCAAACAATTCAATTTGAGAGCCAGTACATTGCAGACGGACTTTTGAATTCGCAGGAACCTTAAACAACCAACTACTTTTCTTTTCTAACTCTACCCAGTAACTTTTAGAGTCGACTACTGTTTTATAGATGCAGTTCGCCGCTTTATCTGGCTTTAGAGGCTGAATCTCACATGCATTATCATTCGCTGAATTCCAGGGCCAACTTCCTTTGCATATTCTCTTATTTAGTTGCCATTTCTGACATTGATTTAATGTGGCTTCCGTCATTATGTGATAGGAATCTATCTCAAAATTATAAATTAAATATTCAGACGTTGTATGCACCATTATTATCCGATCTTCATTTCGAATTGGCACCGGAATAAGCCTGAACAATTTGGATGGATGCCTGCTAAACAGAGGCACTTTTGCACTAATGATCAATTTATCGTCGATGAATAAACCCCTGGCTGTTAACAGTGTATACACCTCCTTAAGTTCCGTACCTGACCGTTTTCCTGGAATTACTAGGTTCTCCGAAAGACTCTGCTGAATTTTGGCAATTTCTTTTTTAAGCTGATTTGGCCTGAGAATATTTGTATTTAGCCTACCGTGATTAATATCAATCAACAGGCTTATAATGCCTGCTTGAATTTTTTCGCCTTCTTCAATCAATGAGTGTAGCTGTTTCGTAATCATAAAGAATTTTATTGATTCCTTATAAACATAATAATTTTCTTTAAGAACTTCTGTCATGTTCTCAATTCTTATTTGCATACTTCTAAAATTGGAGTTAACATCTTCTGTTGTTCTCTTTAATAGATTAGAAGTTGAATCAACCACAGATGTTTGTTTTTGAATTAGTTTATCAAGGTTGTTCTGGTTATCTAACAAATTCTTCATATTTTCTTCTAATTGCTCTCTATCATCTTCATCCATTATACCAAATAAAATATGATACAAGGAACCCATAAATTCGAAAGGAGCACGCTTGCTTCTAGATCTAGACTGTATCATAAACAATTTATTGTTTTCTTCAAGTTCCGATAACTGACTTTGCATATTATCTAAGACTAGACTACATTGCTCTTCAAAGCTATGAAGTCTTTCGCAAACTTTCCTCATACTTTGTATAAGCGCATTACCCTTTGTTAACATTTTAAAATATGGATCCATTTTATAATAGATAACCAAATTCCAAGAAGTACTCACAATCTCAACATCTCCTAGCGGGTCTAGATATATTGCTGAGGTTTTATTTATTTTGTCTATAGAATATCTTGGTGCTATATCTTTAGGTAATGCGCTAGAAACTTGACAACTTAACACAAACAACAACATTGCCATAATGATTCCGATCTTGGACATTCCCGATGTCGCTCTAGTTCGTCTTTTTGGCTCTTGGTCAGCCTCATTTTTGTCAACAGACTTTATTCCTTCCAAGGGACAAATTTTAGTAATGGGTCTAGTGATATATCCTTCCTGCATCTTTACTTTAGCCACTCGGACCTTATCATCATTCCCCTTATGCACCTTTTCCACCTTTCCTAAAGGCCATCTTGCAGGATGACAATTCTCATCCTTTAATAAAACTATTTGCCCTTCTTCTATATTAGGAATTTCCTTTTTCCATTTATTCCTTTGCTGGAGCGTATGCAAATATTCACTTTTCCACTTAACCCAGAAATCTTTCTTCATTTTTTGGATAAGTCTCCACCTATCCAAATTTCCGATTTTTTCATCTTCCATTGGTTCGACTATTTCTAAAGGTGGTCTTCCAATTAAAAAATGACCTGGTGTTAAAACTTCTTGTTGGTCCTTCTCACTAACTATAGTGTATAATGGCCTTGAATTTAAGCATGCTTCTATTTGACATAAAAGAGTTGACATTTCTTCGTAAGTCAAAATAGTGTCGCCGATTATACGCTTTAAATGGTATTTCATTGACTTAACTCCAGCTTCCCAAATACCTCCGAAGTGAGGTCCTGCCGGGGGAATAAAATGCCAATCAATCCTGTCCTTTTCAAGCTGCGCTGCAATCGTTATATTTTCTTGTATTGCATTAAATAACTCTTGATCTAATTTTCTTGCAGCTCCTACAAAATTTGTTCCGTTGTCTGAATAGATATTGGAACATTTTCCCCGTCTAGCAATAAATCTTCTGAGTGCTGCTAAAAATGCGTCTGAAGTTAGATCGCTTACCATTTCTAAGTGTATGGCTTTGGTGGCCATGCAAACGAATACAGCAACGTATCCTTTAAATGTTTTTTGGCCACGATTTTTTGAACATTTAACATAATAAGGACCTGCGTAATCTATTCCAGTATTAAGAAACGGGAATGTCATCGTCACTCTATATTTTGGCAAGTTACCCATTATTTGCTGAGCTGTATTTTGTTTATACCTTGCACACGTTACACATTCTCTTAAATACTTTTTCAACGAATTTTTCAACCCGAAAATCCAATACTTTCTTTGGATATAGTTTCGCATTAGGTTTATCCCTCCATGCAATGTTTCCTTATGAGCATTTTTTATTAATAAGCTTGTTAGGTGGCATTTTTCTAAAATGATTGGATGTTTAACATTAAATTCTGCATTGGAATTTTGCAATCTTCCTCCAACTCTTAGAACCCCATCCTTGTCCAAAAATGGATTCAATGACAATATTTTATTATTTGTCTTGATTTCCTTTTTGATTTTAAGGCACTTTATCTCTTGCCTAAACTGGTATTCTTGTTGTTTCTTAATAACAACTGTTTCCGCTATTCTTATCTCCTTTACTGAAATAATTGATGAATAGGCTTTATTTCTTGTTTTCATCTGCACGAATCTATTTATGTATGCTATTATACGTATAAGTTTTTCTATACTGGAATACCTTTCTATTAATTCGTAAATAGGATCATCTATTTTGTCATTTAATACCGTATTTATTAAGACAGGTTCTTCTACAGACTGCTGCCGAGGCCAAAGTTCTTTTGGGTCTGCTAGCCATTTCGGACCTTTCCACCAAAAATCACAGTTGATCAACTGGTTAGAATCCACTCCCCTGGATGCTAAATCTGCTGGATTATCCTCTGACTTAACATGATTCCATTCAGTATTTTTTAATTTCCGAATGTCATCCGTTCTTCTTTTTATAAATTTGATCTTACTTTGACCACTGTTAATCCATGCTAAGGTAATCGTGGAATCACTCCAAGCATAGATCTCCATTATATTGTCAATTGATCCTTTTAGTCTTTGGATTAATTCACTAAGCAGGTGAGCTGCACACAGCTCGAGTTTGGGAATTGTCTTCCTATTTTTTATAGGGTTGACTCTACTTTTGCTAGCTATTATATTAACATGAGGTCCTACTTTAGCATAGACTACTGCAGCATATGCTTTTTCGGAGGCGTCCGCAAATCCGTGAATCTGAATGACTGAAGAACTGTTTGAATTAATCCACCTTGGGATTCGAATATTCTCTAACAATAATAAATTTTCTTTATATTTTTCCCAATAATTTTTATCTTCTATGGATAATTCCTGATCCCATTCACTTTTATTTATCCAAAGTTTTTGAATAAAAAGTTTTCCTGAAACCGTGACTGGTGCCAACCATCCTAACGGATCAAATATTTTTGCTAGCGTTGATAACACAACGCGCTTATTTATATTTTTTGATTCATCATTACAATTTACGCTGAACTTAAATAAATCCTTTTGAGGTTCCCATTTTAGTCCTAAAGTTTTAACACATTCATTTTCGATAATATTGAGAACCTTATTGTCCCCTGTGTCCTCCACAGTGGTTAATATTTTGGAATTGTTGGAAATCCATTTCCTTAAGTTGAATCCAACTTTCTGCAATTCATGGGGAATTAATGTTATTAATTTATTAGCTTCTTCTACCGAATCAGCTCCAGTCATTAGGTCATCCATATAGAAATCATTCCTAATTATTGCACTAATAACTTGGTTTTTACATTTATCTGCAATATCTACCAGAACCCTGGTAGCCAAATATGGTGCAGATGCAGTTCCGTAAGTGACTGTGGTTAATTTATATGTTTTAATTTTTTCTTTTGGAGAATTTCTCCATAAAATATATTGATATTTTTGATCATTATTATCTATTTTAATTTGTCGGTACATCTTTTCAATGTCTGCCGAAACAACAAATTCCCATTTTCTCCATTTAATAATAATGTCAAAAATATCTTTTTGAACTCGTGGCCCAACCCACATTATGTCGTTCAAACTTTTGTTATTCGTAGTTTTTGCTGAAGCATCAAAAACTACTCTCAATTTGGTCGTAAGGCTTGAATCTCTAATCACTGCCTGGTGCGGTAAAAAATATTTGCCTTCATCACTCACTTCAATCATGTGTCCTAAATCCATGTATTCATTCATGAATTTAGTGTAGTCAACCTTAAGTTTTTCATTTCTTTTTAGTTTTTTCTCCAGATTCATGTAACGAGCTATCGCTTGTTTCTTTGAATCTCCTAAGGTGACATCCTCCTTGAATGGAATTGACACAATGTATCGCCCATCTGAATCTTTTTTTGTCGTTTTGATAAATTTATTTTCACAGATTTCAGACTCGATATCATCTTTTTCTTCTTCTTCCACTTCCCAGTAGCGATCTAACTCTTTTATTTCTATTGTTGTGGCTACAATGGTTTCTTTTCCTTTGGATTTTTTACATCCAGAAACTATCCACCCGAAATCAGTTTTTTGCCCAAGGAGACCGTCTATTTTTATAACTCCATTTTGCAGAATGTGAGTATATACGTCTGCTCCAATGATTAAATCAATGCGACCCGGTTTATTAAAATCGGGGTCGGCTAATTTAAAGTTCTTCCATTTTTTCTGATCAACATTAATCGTGTTGACTGGAAGTGCCTTCATAAGTTTTGGGAGAATAATTGCTTCAATTTCTAAATTTTTCGGAGAATTTCTTATCGAAATAACCGCTTTGTGCTTGGAGATGCACGTTCCTGTGGAAGATACTCCACTTATTTCAGTATGAGACCGAAATTTTTTCAATTTTAGAATCTGTGCAGACTCTTCTGAAATAATTGTGCTTTGAGAGCCACTATCAATCAATGCTCTTAATTGTTCAAAGCCTCCATACCTCGACTTTACTTGAATCAAGGCCGTGGCCAACAAGGCTTGACCTGTTGTTCTACACGTATTCACTTTTTCTGGATTATGACCTGCAAAGTGAAGTAACGTGTGGTGAGGTTTACGACAAGTCGAACAAAGCTGCTCGCTTATACATTTTTTACCAAACGGATGCCTCAGACATCTTAGGCAAATCCCATTTTTTCTTACCCAGTCAGACCGTTCTGCTGGATTCATTATTTTAAATTTATGGCATTGAATTAAATAATGCCCTGGTAGTTTGCAATATGCACAATTGTCACTATAATTTTTATTCTTGTTATTATTAATCATTTTCTTTACAGGTTTTACTTCCTGTGAGAATGATGATATAGAATTGAGCCTTTGCTCTAAAAAGTCCATGACATCAGAAAGTGCCTGTATTTCTTTTGTCTTTTTAACATGGCTTTCATATAAATTGAGTGATTCTTTATTGAATTTCCGAAGAATTATGTGAGCGAAAATTGCATCCACATCTTCTGGTAATTGTGCCTTTAATTTTATAATATAAATTGACTCGTTAATCGTGTCAATAAATGTCTTTATTTGCTTATTGGATTCTAAATTTAAATTTGGCATATCCATAAGCCTATTCATATGATCTGAGAATATGTTTCTTTTATTCTCATATCGCTTGGTCAAAAACTCCCAAGTGGCTTCATAATTTTCTCCAGAGCCGAGCAGTAAATGAGTAACCACATTTCTGGCTTCTCCTTTTAATGCTGACTTTAGATAATTAAATTTGAGAGAAGGACTGAGATCCTCTCTCACATGTATGAGCTCTGTAAAGAGTTCATTAAAAAGATCCCATTCTTTGGAATCACCAAAGAAGGTGGGAATCTGTATTTTAGGCAGGGTTGGTAACTCCTCCGCCTTAACAACCGTCGACATTTCAGCTTTATTTATTGTGCCACTGAGTCGACTATTAATGGCTGTAAGAATATTTTGTTTGTCAAATTCAAGTTCGCTAATTTCTTCTTCGAATAGCGAACTCTCAAAATGACTATTCACCTGTTCAATCAGGTTATCTATTTTATGCCATAAAAATTCAATTTTATTTTTCCTTATTTTAAGGAAATCTGGACTACTGTCTATTAGTTTAGACGTATCTTCTAGATATACTCGAAATTGGCCAACATTATTACGAAATGCCTGCTCTACTTTTAAAGCGTTGTTTTGTGCTATACCCTCTTTTTCAGGGTGACCACGCATTTCAAGGTTTAATGTAGGGGGAGGGTTTGATTTAGGGACAGTGTTTGATTTAGGGAAAGTGTTTTCTACCGACTCGCCCTTAATTTTTTCATTTTTATTTTTAATTTTTTCTAACACCATCATTATTAAATCATACTGCTTCGCGTTAAAATATTCATGATCGACAACGCCGATCTTTAACAAATTGCTATGATTAGCAATGAAACATTTTTGAAGCTCATTTAATTTTAGAATTTCTACATCTGTTAATGTTGGTTTTACTTCCAACTTTCTAATTTCCAAAATAATTTCGGACTGCTTCTTAAGGAATTGAATAGTCTTTTCTGACATCATTTTGAAAATTTTTTGTAATTTCTTAATATATATAGTACGTGTATATGTATTTTATATGTATTTATATATATATGTGTGTTTGGATAAACAGAAAATTCTTGTTTTGACTTAGCTGATGTCGTTGTTGTTGCTGCTGCTGTTGCTGCTGTTGTTGCTGCTGTTGCTACTGCTGTTGCTGCTTCTGCTGCTGCTGTTGTTGCTGCTTCTGCTGCTGGTAGAGGCTCCTTTGAATTTGACTTCCTTCTCTTCTTTAAGGCTCCGTCGATGTTTAAAGATGATTTTTTTTTTTTTTTTTGGCACGTTTTATTATTTTTGTAGTCCAGTCAGATTTTTTGTTTTTTAGCCATTTATTTCGGCATTTATGCTCTTTTGGCATATACACTGCACTCTATTTATGAGCTGATTTAATGCTATTAGAGCATTTATAAGGCACTGTTTTCAGGCACTTTTTATTTAATTTATGCTCTTATGGCATATACACTGCACTCTATTTATGAGCTGATTTAATGCTATTAGAGCATTTATAAGGCACTTTTGTTATGCACTTTTTAATTTCACAATTGCTGATGTATGGCCTCAAGCACGCCTTACCACAATTTATAATGGTACACAAAGCAACCTTTAGCTATAGACTATAAGGTGCTTGTTTTAAAACATAAAAGATTCTTTTGTATCTTTTGCTTTTTATATTTATACTCTGTTCCTTACCTTTGGTAGGGGGAAACAAGAGTCACTTATTTTTGCTACCTTTAGCTGTAAGATGCTTAAAGGAGCTGGCCTTTCTCTGAGTTCCTTACCTTTGGTAGGGGGAAACTGCAGAGTCGATTAAAGGCTCGATTGACCAAATGTAAAATCCCAAATAAGAAGACTTTACTCGTTGAGTTTTTGTAAGAAACTGATTTTATTTGGAAATATCTTCGGTTTAAATAGGTGACATGAGAATCGCATCTTAAAGTAAATGGCCTACGCAGAGGCCTAAGTAAATAGTCCCCGCCTTATCGAGGTCCCACGCTCGGGCACATCTGCCTATCTTGAGCGGCGAGGACCTTATCTGTGGTCTCCCACTAAGGGACTATTTTAGGAGGCGGGGAACGATCTCAAGTGACTGACTCATGTAGTGTGCACTTAAATTACATGTTTTTGAGCAATGCACCCATGTCGCCTTAGATAACAAAATCCTAAATATAATTTATCGCTCTCGATTCATTTACATAAGATATGAACGGAGCCCAAAATTGTAAGTCTTTAAATATATTCGTGTTCATGTGTGAACAGGGGGAAATCGAAGTAAAAAATTCCCCAGCCACAGCGACGACGGCAAATGACAGTTGAACAAATTGAAATTGTCAGACATTTAAGGGAAATAAATGGCGAGCTTTAAAAGTAATGTCCGGGGGAATCCCCCACATCCGCAGATTGCGTGTGAGCATGGAATTTTCGCATCGCTGCTGGATGTGTAATTATGATAGTATCCAGCAGAGAACACCTTATCGGTACTCAAGACAACCTCGCTCCCTTCATTCTTGCATAATTTCCGAGCATTAAGTGGGGTTTTTCCGCCTTTCCCACACCCGTATCGGTTCCGCCTTTTGCATTTATTGCGCCACTTACCTTTTGTGCAGATGGCCTGATAACGATCCAAGTCGTCCATGCTGCATTGGCATTCAGTGGGGCATTTCCTCTTCGTATTGCTGAACATGGCCGGCATTATGCACAGGCTGAACAGGAGCCACTTGAAGAGCATCTGTCAAGGACAATCCGCAGGACGGAGAGGGAGAAGAATAAAATGGATTTAGTTCAGTATCTCAGTCTGTGGTTAGTAAATGCAATTAATGTTGGCTTTTTTATGCTAATAGCTAGAAAGTTCAGAAACATTTTGATCGAGATGCGATTTAAATTTTACAATGATTATATAAAACGCTTTCGCCGGGTTTTTTTCAGAAGCTTTTAAAACCTTCGATTAAGCCCGAACGAATCCTAAAACATTCCTCTAATTATCCCTAATCCAATTACATTGCTCGTTGATTGAACGACTTGCTGAACTAGTTCACGGTTTCACCTCTGCCCTTTCTGCTTTCAATTGCCGCAGCTGCTAATCTATATATAAAACCACGCAGCCACATACTCCACCTAACAGCCACCGCAGACCCATTCAAATTGAAATCAACGTGGTGTCACATGTTGACATGGTTTCAGCTGCTCCGCCAGTTGTTTTTGCACTATACTATATTTTTTTTCAGTGGTTTTGTTACATACTTTCGTTTTGTTTGCCTCGGCGTGTGTGTGTGTGTTTGGTTGGGGTGTGTGCGTTGCGTATACGCCGTGTTGACCTCGGTGATTTGTGGTCGCCAGCAGCAGGACACTAGGACACAAGCGCGCCGTGGCCAGCGATAAACTGTGGCGCTGGTCCTGTGGTCCCGATGCAGTCTAACCGTCCAACGTGCTGCATAAATTAGCCGCAGCACATTGTGGTTGCAAAACAACAGAAAAAACAAACTGAAAATCAAAGATTACAGCGGGAAATGCGTCGAGAAACTAAACTGCACAGAAATAAATGCGGAGACGACTTTTTTCTTCGAACATTTCGATTTTTATTTATAAAATAATATCAAATTATGAACTCAAATTAAAGGAGTTAACAGTTATTTAGGTTTCCCCATATATTGTGGGTCCATATTGTACAGGTTATATCATAAGAAGAGATAGTTTTCTTTCCGTGTGCCGTGTAAAGCATTTCCAATTTGCTTAAAGGCCACGACTTGCGATTGCATTGGAAAATTAAATTTCAGCTCAGGGAATTTTCGGCTTGGACGCGTCGGCTTTTCCTTGCAGACGTTTGCCTGGGACACGCGAAAGCACAAGGATTTATGCGCAGCATACTTTTCATTTTACATATTTGCCTGGATCGCAGTAGTGCCTTTGCCGGATGCGACGGGCTGCGATGGAGGAAAGCAAAGAAAGAGTTGTCTGGCAGCCGGCAACTTGACAGTTGCCGGCTCATAGTAGGCACCTTATGCATTGTGCTTGCCGGATTTGTTGTCAGGATATTGCCTCTGGGCCCGGCTGAGTAATATTCCCGCAAAGTTGGTGCGGTAAAAGTGAAAAATTGCGACAGCCTCCGCCGCAACTTTGGCGTCAGGACAGTTTTTTGCACTCAAGTCGGCGAAACGTACCAAAGGAGCACACTCTGCGCTCTTTATTCGCACACTCACACCCAATTTAACATGGCACATTACTCACAATAAAGTTCCCAAAAATGCATTCAAAAATGTAGAAGTTTCGTGAAATACGCAGTGCAAGTGGCGCCCTAGCCGAATATAAATTCTTTTTGCACGCGAGTTCCTCAAGGCGGAAATTTAAATTCAAATTGTGTGTCACACCTGGGAAATATTGTTGTGGATTAAGGGATCACAAATAAAAATTTAATCGCATTTTTGTGTTATATGGCTTTTTAGTCCATAAAGATTGCCGAGCGATAGACTGAGCAGAATTCAAGTTGTTAACTGGAATATACGGTATTTTAAATATATTACATGATTTTAAAACTTACTAGGAAAGCGGGCAGCATACTCTGAAAACCATAATCCAAAGCATTATCAGAAGTTAAAATTAAATGCAAGGAAAAGTTCCTCACAGTCAAAAACCAAAACTTAATCACTCTGTTCTCGGCGAACCGGATTCGTTTAAAGATGGATGGCCCAAAAATCAGCATCTGTCTGACTAGTTGGCCCACAAACTGGGAACTGGGTCCACGCACTCCGGAGCAGAGCAACAAATACCCTAAAAGCAGCTGACGTCCTACACGCTCCACTAGGACTTTTGGCCAACTTTGCGCCGACTGCAGATGGCGCACGCGAAGTGGTCGAGTGGCGAAAAGTTGTGGTTCGCGGAGGTGAAGGCGGAATCCTAAGTAGATGTTGATATCGGCTTTCAGCAGGGAAAACCGTTTGCTATTTAAACATTGGCAAATTTGTTTGGCTCGCTGCCCACTTCGGAAGACAAACAGAAGGCTGGAATAACAGGCAAAGATGGATAAAATGGGAAAAGGGCTGGGCAGAAAATTACTCATACGCCTCTTGGTACAGCGCCGGATGTGGCATTTAATACGTTCGCTACTTTTGTAATTGAATATGATAAATCAAAGGCAACTCAGCCCAGAAACACTGAGCCTAAGCCAAAACGGAAGTGGTTGGAACATTCCTTTCTCTCAAATTACACACACAATAAACTCTCATTTGCCGGCCAACTGAATGGTATTAAATTTACTCAAATGAGGGCGGGGATGAGCCCAAAAAGCCGGTTAAGTTCAAAACCAAATAAATCTCAATTCTTGCCAAGGGAGCGAAATCAAATTACGTTAAATTCCCGAAAAGATGCTAAGGGGCCCATGAAGCGAAACCAAAAAATAAGCATCTGGCATAACATTATGAATTATGCCCGATGGCGGGCGTGGCCGATTTGCGCCTTTCGCTGACCGACGAGGGCAGCATTAAAATTCATGAACACATTTATTGCCAATTACTGCAAGGACCCGGACACGTTTTCTGCAAATACATGTATACACGAACAGGACCGTCGAGTTGGCAATGAAGGCCAAAAATCGCAGGTCACAGCCGCAAACAAAATAAATTCCGGACTCCGTTTGGCGGGGTTTTTTGTCGGCTGGCCTTGCCAAAAGTTTTTTTTCCTTCCCGCTCACATAAATTGATAAATTAGATTTACGCTCGAGAAATTATATTACAATATAATATATATTTCCGAACGAAGATTTGTTTTTTATTATTGTGTTTTTTGACCGAACCTTTTGTTGAACGCGCCACCAAATTATTTTAAAGCCCGCGTGTATTTCATGCATCAGTTTCTGATATTCGGAACTGACATTTAATTTATGACTCTTATACGTTTATTTTTTTCTTTTTTATTGGCGTCGGCTTTAAAATTATGGCTATCATTTGCGCGGTACTGCGTGGAAATGCTGTGTGATTTACTTAGCAAAAACTGTTGATTTGCCGGAAATTTTATTTAAAAAATTGTATTCAATTGCAGTTTCATATGGCAGCCATTTGTTGCCATACTTTGGATATTTACTTCACTTCAAAGAAGAGGGACTCAAGGCAAGGGTTAAAGGAATATTTCAAGCTCAGTTAATCCTTAAAGTACAGCACTTGAATATTTAGCACTTTCGTTTTGCTCAGCAAATTAAGCCATTTGGAATCCTTACGTGTGGCGAATGGAACAAACATTCTTATCAATTTCCAGCCGCAAATTCGAGGTTCGCGACTACCAAGTAAGCTGCCGGGATTGAGCAAAGTGGCGATGGCGCTGCGTGATTATGTCCAGCTGGAATACACTTGGCAAAATTGTTTAACAAAAAAGCGCTTTTTAAAAGAAAACCTAAAAATATTAGATTTCTGTACCTATTATATTGTATACTTTAAGGATTGCATAGCCTTAAATCCGAGTATTTGTCAATAAAATTAAAATTGTAGACTCATATTTCTGCGCAGTGTACCAGGCCACGGAGGAGCAGCTCCGGCACGATGATAGACACGATGCTGCATGGTCACGAAAGTGTTCCTGGCTGCCTGCCTCCTGCCAGCCTGCCGAGGGCATGAAAGACTTGAGCGATTAGTTGCAGGACGTGCGGTGCATGAGAGCGAGGAGTGTGCCATGTCCTTGGAGAGGGATCAGGATGAGGAACAGGACCTGGACCTGGATTCGGAATTGGCCACGTGCTGTACGTTGGCCAAGCACATCGCATGCCGCTCGCCCATAAAGCTAAGCCCAGAAAACCGCTGAAGAGCTTTAAGCCACGTCGACCGCTTGGTGACCTTCTACGGGATTTACATGAGAAAACCAAATTGCCGTTTATGGATACACTGGGATACATCTGTATCTGGGCGTATTTGGATTGGGAATGAGAGAGAGCACCACCTCACACACGTGTAATTGTTCTTTACAAGCCAATGGCACGTCCTCCGCGTCCTCGGTCTTCGTTGCCACTTTCCTACAAAAATAACGTATTTTCCTTGATTTATTTTCACACTCAAATGTGAGAATTTTCATGTAATTGCCCTTGTGTGGACACGAGTAAATTTATATAAAATTGCCAGGATAACCTCTGGGTGTGTACAATCAGCTGCAGATTTTGTCGCTTGTTTTTTGGGTCATTTGGTCAATGCGATTAGTTTCGGCCACACCCACAGAGCCCACAGACGGTGTTCCTTTGTGTGCATGTGTGAGTATGTATATGTGTATGTCGTGTATGTGTGTATCTTTGTGCTCTAGGCGGAAGTGCGGAGCAGACGAAGTAAGTTGGGGAGAGGGGGCCGAAAGCTAAAGCGGAGGGGGCGACATTAAGCTGACATTGGCCAATTAGGCACGGCAAATGAGCAGCAATCTTTTGAGGCAATGATGCCTAAAACAGGGATTAGTGTCCGCTTACTCTGGCACCCTCGCACCCACACACGCACACACCTTGACCACCGATATTGACAGCAGAAAAGTGCACTCGAAAAAAAGGATTCTGGTTTACACAACCACAAGCTAAATTAAGTTAAATGAAATCAATTTCCTCAATTTGCAAAATGTAGCTCAAAGGATTAATATAATTAACTTTACATGCTACGTTCATAAGGTTTATAAATAACCTAATTCAGCTATATTTGTATTAATTATTTAAATTGGCTGTTGGTACTTTTTTCAGTGCAATTATTTCTTCTTCCCTCCCTGAGATATTGATGCCAATTAGTTCTTCGCCCTTATTGATCTTCGGCGGCATTAAGGAGCATTTCCGATGATTCCATTTACCTTTCACCATCCCAAAACTCAGCAGCTGCGTGTGGTCAGCTTCTCTTAGCCGTCTTTTAACACAACTTGGGGCTTTAAGAACCCTTCACTTCCACTTACGGACACACTGTGTTATGTTTCACTTGGCCAAGCGTTGCAAGATATTAACTTTCAGCGGAGCCAAGCGACGTCGTCATCGTCTTGGCCGCGGTTTTCTTTCAGGTGGATACAAAAAGACAAAAAAAAAAAAAAAAAAAAAACCTAAAAGGGAGCAGTGGATAAAGAGTCGTGGTACCTGTCCGGCTTTAGTTCGTACATGAAGCCTGGTCATGGTCACAGTTACGGCTCCTTTTGTGCGCTTTGTTTGACTCTGATTGCATTTTTAACGCTTCACGCCGCGTGAGTGCATTGTTTTTGGCCTGCTTTCAGCCTCACCTTAATTGAATTGCAAATGCTGCAGAAATGCAGAAGAAATTCGCAGTGCACGAGGCACAGGATTATGGCGTACTAATAGCGAGTTGATTGAATTAAGGGCTCGCCTCAAATGTTCTTCCTTCAGCTCGTTTAACTTTTAATTATCCAGGCACCTGGACTCACAACTCACTGATTTAAACGAACTTTATGTGCGGCAGGAGGAGCTTTAATTTTAAATGCACTTTAATTCCACTTAAGCTGACAGTGAACACAATGCGGAATTTATTTTTATTCAATTGCCAGCGGGCCGAATGAGCTTTAACAGGTAATTCCGTAAATGGTATACATTTTCGTTTGCGGTGGAGAAAATGTCATTGGATTTCGGCAAACCAAAATGCTGAAACTTTCTCTTTTCTATCCTGCACAACAAAATAAAGTTGGACCTTTGGCAAAAGTTTTTGATTTGTCAGCTCTGCACTGGGCAAAGGCGCCAATTTGTCGATTACAAAGGAGTTTCAATCCTTAGGTATTTCCCTGTTCTATTTGAGTTTCCGTGGAGCAACTTTTCGCCGGCTTTAAATTTCGCAAAGTATTTTTTCAATTATACTACGGAGCCCAGATTCTTGAAGAGCACTCGAGACTGTCTGCGGATGCACAAAAGCCGTGGGGGCAACGGCAGCCCGGGCAGAAGATGTTTCCATTTAAATTTATCATTTTTTAATGAGACTCTTAATTACGGAACGGAATACCGGGGGGAGAGATTCTCAAACGGCACGTTACAAATATAATGCTACAACGCTAATTGTTTCCGCTTGTTCATTTGGCCACCGCTCCCCACAAGAACAACACTCTCACACACACACACATGCCAGCTCATTGTGGCAGGTCCTGCAAAAGGACACAAAAGGAGCAGGCTTGTGCGCTTGGTCCACAGGCTAAGTCCTCTATCTCTTTGCCGCACATGCGACACATGCCTCTTTATTAGATTCGTCTAATTTAACTTATTTGAGTCACTCCAATTAAATCACAGACTTTAAGTTGGATGGCTCTTGATGATCTGGAAACCGACATCGGAGACTTCTGGCGTTGGCTCTTAATGGTTGAGTCAAATAGCTTTCGATTCGTGGGTGGAAAGTCATTCTTAGCTCCAAGGACAATTGAGAATGTCGAACATGGTATGCCTGTCACAGGCATTTCTAAGTCAGAAGCATTTGGGACAAAAATAAAACTGTTAGTGTCAGGGCCTAATTCGAGACTAAAATGTTAATGAATATTGATAGTGGACACTAGGAACTCTAATCAAAGGTGGAGCTGAATATCAAATCATATTCCGCGCTTGTGAAAAGTTTTTTTTAGATTTGATATTATTTTGTGGGTAAAATTGTAAACTTTAAAATGTAAGAATAGTAACCATATTTGGTTACTTTAATTTGCATCAAAAATATATTTTAATATTAATGCTTTTAAGTGCCAGGGTACATAAATACAAATTCAACAATGAAAATATAACATTCCGCTGATGCAATTAATAAATCCTCAAAAATATCTCAACATGGCTACTGGCCAAGACAGTTGTTATAAAAAATCCTATTCCTTTATACAAAATTGCCATCACCATTTCAATCTGCGGCTCTTAATGGAATTGACTTGTTTAAACTCCATCAAATCAGGGCCTATCTTGACCCATCCTGCGACCCACTCAAAGCAAATGAAGCTGTTCCATTTCATCGCCACACGTTTCAATATTTATTATTGCCTATTGACACTGAACAGGTCGATTGCCGAGAGTTGATGGCTCCTGGATGCTGAATGAAATGGAGACCACGAGGCCTCAAAAGCAGAACAAACACATACGGAATTTTGCGATGCGGAGGGCAGCGGTTGGGAGTGCCGAGAGCAAACATATTATTGACATTTTATGGTTGAAAATTCATGGAAAAACAATCAAAAGGGGTGAAGGGTGGCTGCTCAGCCCACGCACGACTGAGATCCTGTGAAGGGAGTGGGCTCCTGGCGATGGGCCACAAGTCGATTAACAGTTTGATTGAGTTTTCCTATATATCCGATGCGGTATTTGCGGTTGATGTGCTTAAAAGTCAATACAATGCGACACACGCACACACACACACACACGTCCGGAAAAAAGGGGTAAATGGTAACGAAAAATCTTAATGGAAAAATGCCTCGTAAAAATGTTATGCGGCAAATATTTGAACGGCAAGAAAGCGGTTTGAGGTCCTGGCAATCGGAAAATGTAATTAAAATGCCGCTCGGAGACGTCCCCCTTTGGCAGAAGTTAAATGCGTCCGAGTGGCCTTCAGCTTTTGTTATAAATATTAAACGACGACACAGTCCAAGGATCCTTGGCCTCCTTTTTGGTCTCTGAAACGGGCGAAGTACTGCTTACCATTGCAAAATGTTTGCCACTGATAAATTAACGCAGGCATTTACAGGAGCCACTGGAAACCGGAGAAGGGAAAACATATTTTCTTTTCACGTCAATTCGAACAAAATGCCAAACGCAGGGCGAAACGAAGGGCAGTGGGATGACAAAAAACAGGTCATCATCGGTTCACTGAATCTACTGCTTTGCCCTGCTCTTCAGTCCATCCTTCCGCAATTGATTGAAATAATAAGCCAGGACAGCAAGTGGGGTAGCAAATTGATGAATGCAAATTTAAGGAAAATTTTCCCCATACACCCAATAATGCTCGCTTAGTTTTTGGGTACGGGGTGGACACCCAAAGTTCAATGAATTAATGAGCATTTTGACAAGCACTCGCGATTGAACCGAATTGTGACAGACCGAGAATAAAGAGCAGGAACCCTGCGTCATTTGTGGCATTTCAGAATGAAAAAATTAACGCCAACAAAATGATTAATGGCCTCGCTTTAACGGGAAAGAGTCGGACAAAAATACAATTTTCAATAGCATTCACAAGTGCTTGAAAATGCCGTAGATGATTTAATTAATTTCATTTTAATTAATAATCAATCAATTAATAATAAGTTTGGCCAATGGACGCCATTTGAACCTATTTAGGAGGAATTTTTTAATACATTTAATAAAATGTTACATTATTATTATTGTTTATTTAAGCTATAAATACATTTTTATTTAGATGAGTAATAATCAATTTAATGAGGTCATCGAGTGGTCTATAAGCACAACGTGACACGTGTTTTCCGTATTATTTCTTTTGGGCGCACTTAACGTTCGATCGCAGTACTGAAAAAACTATTCAACTCTAAGCTGGCAGACGTAATGCGGACATCAGGAAAATCGTATTAATTAATGCTAGGTTATGATTAAGCGCAGGACCCTTTTCTCCCGCATCCGCTGGCTTTGATAACTAATTTACACACATTTATTAGTCGTTGTGCAGCTGGACAGATAAGCCGGCCCCGAAGGCCTGGTGAATGGTAAATGGTAAATGGTAAATGGCGAATGGCGAATGGCGAATGGTAAATGGCAGCGGATGGCAGCGCGTTGCTCATACGCCATGTGGTGCCTGCGGTGTGCCAATAATGCTGGTGTCTGCTCTTCTACGTTTTCCCCATTGCGAGCGTGCGTCTGTGTCAAAGTGCGCATTTAAAGCTTTTGAGCTTAGATGGGAAATCCCCGCCGCCATTGTTCATCTCGCTTTTGGCTACTGCAATCTCAGATGCGCGACGGAATGGCAACAACCGCACCCCGGGATCCTCAATCCCTTCCCATTTCATCTGGAATCCAGTTAAAGCGTCTTTAAACCGCTCAGTCGCCTAAGCTTGTTGCTCAAAGAAAATCTCAGAAACTGGGGGAGAAAGTGTTAACAGCACTGGCTGTAAACTGGCCCATTAACTAGCTGCTCGTTTTAATTAAAAACTACATTTCTAGTCTTTGCCAACGTTTTTTCCTCCATTTTCGCTGTGCAGATTCCTTGAGCCAAAATGCTCTGATATATGCGTGTAATTTCGTTTTATGGCTCACTCGCACACACTCTCGTTTTATGAGGAATGGGGCGAGCGATGGGGTTGCTGTTCGCATAATGATTAAAAATTCAATTTAGTCGCCGCCAGAAATGAAATTATTTATGAGATGCTTGGCACACCAGTGTGGGTCAGTGTGGGAGTATGTGATAAATGTGGCACAGTTTAAAATTGGCAATGCCTGGAGAGATAATAAAAAACCACGAAAACCTCATCGATAACAGATTAAGCGAAATGTATATATTTTTTACTATTTAGGAATATATTGTTTAGTCGACTCTCTTTTTGTCATTGATCAATAGTCACAGTTTTGGATGTATTTTGATTAAGCTCCTTATATATTCTTTGTCAAATGTGTTTCCCTTTTATTTGTCTACTTTAATTAATATTAAAGAAAAATGGTTTAAAACTGTTGTAAATT
Organism: Drosophila melanogaster; assembly: GCF_000001215.4. NCBI lineage: Eukaryota > Metazoa > Arthropoda > Insecta > Diptera > Drosophilidae > Drosophila > Drosophila melanogaster. Next base: position 18,041,611 of record NT_033779.5, on the reverse strand, counting down.
AATTACTTTTACTGTGACAAATCTGTATTACTCTCTAAATTTCTTGCTTCAAGATGCAACTGACTCATTTTTCACCTGAAAAGCTACTGGCCAATATTTTCTAATTAGCAAAAAGGGATGCCAGAGTCTTGGAAGTAAAAGCACGTGAGGAATCCATGACGGAGGACTCGCTCACTGTCTCTATCTCCATCTCCAAGGATGGGATGAGCCCTGTCTCTCTGCCCCTGTCACTGCTCATTTTCCGCTCACCAGTTTTCCACCCTTCACCGCCCTTTTTTTCTCTTTTAACGGCATTGTTTGCATGCTTTTCTTGCTTTCCAGCGTCGACGTAAACTCATATACTCAAAGTCTTACACTCGGGGGCCCTGCACTTCAGATCATTCATCAGTCATTCAACGGGCACGGGAACACTGGCAGCCCAAACACAATCAGGGAGCCTCTCGCTCACGCCAAGGATGGCAACATGTTTTTGCAATTTACCGATTTGCGTTGTAACCGAGGCAGACAGGACTTTTTTCGTGCTCCATTTCCCGCTTTTCCCCACCGTCAACCCACTTTTCAAGTTTTTCTTAGCCCAACGCAGAGTCGTCGTGCTTCTCCTCCACTTTCCACTACTATTCTCGTTCGTTGTCATCATCAGTGCGCAATTCAAGCGGAATTTCGCAAAATTTACTTTGACGTTTGTGCATTGCGCATACGCCTCGTGGGCCGTACTATTTGCTCAGGCGGAATGCAACGGGGTTGCCGCTCTCTATCGCTGGTTCCATATTTGATTAGACATTAAAAGCCACTTGTCAGACTATAAAAATAATGTGTCAATTGCGCTTTGATAAGCAAATTCATGCAATATACCAGTTTTATAAGGGAACGTGAATCTTTGATGTATTAAAATATATAATTGTACACGGCAGTCCAAGGATTGACGAAGCAGAACAAGAAAGTGTGTTCTTGTTTCATAAAATCTACAAAGAATGCCAAAAGATTGGCAATTTATTCCTTTAAATCCAAAAATATTCATTGGCCCAACTGTTTGTTTTGGCAAATCGTTAAAGCAAAGTAACGCATATTTGATTATGCATTAGAAGCCACTTGCCAGACTAAATAATCTGTCAAGTGTGTATGATTAGATGTTTCCTCCGTCGTTATTGTGTAAGGGAAACCACAAAGTCCTTGAAGCGGACATTCAGCTGTGGTTTTATGAGTCCTTCAATCAATTAGCTTTGAAAGCATTAGCGATTCCATTCCGTCAAATATTGGATATCCTTATTGGGCTTCCTTTTGATGTTGTCACATCGTAAACCATTTACGTTCAGAGACATTTTCGCCCACACGCACGGGTGAGCTGCGGCAGAACCTGATTTTGTCATCTGGTAATTGAAAGTTAATATTTGTGAGTTGATAGTGCAAAAAATTGGCTAAGTGCGGTGTCGACAATTTAAATGTCAGCACAAAAGCAATTGCCTGACTGAAAGACAGACGACACATGTCGCACAATACCTTTATGTCGAGACTGTTTCAAGTTAATACGTCTAATGTACTGTTGCTGGGAATCAAAATCAAGTAGCGAGAATTTATCTTTCCGGCCAACGCAACAGTCTTGAAGCAATAGGCTGTCAAGATACTTCTTCCGCCCGCTTTGCCACACTATCACTCAAAGAAAAACATATCGAAAACAATATACAGCAAAACACTTTGTGGCCCACAAATTAATATCAAAAGCATTGTTATTTTTATATTATTATTATTTTAATTTTCTTTATATGCTAAAAAAATTTAAAAAAATTAGTTATTGTTATTACTATGTTTTTACTTTCTTATTCATTTATTTAGCTGTAATGATACAAAATGGCCACGATTTTTTTTCTCTGTGCTGGCATACGCATATGTGGGAGTTGGTTTTTTATAGATTAGCCGCTGGCCATGTTGGCCATAACAAGTGGCCCAATAAGGGCACACCCCACCGTTCGTTTCCAGGACTAAAAGCTGTGAGATTCTCAAGCTCAGTCGACGACTCAATGTTTAAATGTTTCGAATTGCCGACAAGGGATTTGGCATCATGGCATTCACGCCCAGATAAGCGCCAGTAGTGGGCCTTATCTTTAAGGATACTCGCATTTTCCCGCCTGGCCCCATTTTCCGTGAGTGGACGCCGAGATTTATTACAAGCCATTTCTCTCGCACAGGACCCCGGGATCGCACAATTAAAGCCCGTTTTTGCTTTTATTTTTCCGCCTCCGCCACTCAAATAGTTAGTGAAATACTTTCGAGTTGTTGGCTGTCGGGTTGGGTATGCAAATTATTTGCCTTTAATGTGTGCTGAGAACTCTGGCAAAGTTGCTCTCAATTTAGTCATTAGGCTTTGGGCCAAAACTTTTGCTTTCTCAGCGAGTGTTGGGGAAAAACCATTTTTATTTTTCAGTTCCTTTTTACTGTGCGAGTATTAATGTAAGCAGTCAACTTAAAATATAATTAAGTCGAGCTTGAGCCTCGGATGACAAAGCAAACACATGGCCAAAGGAAAATGCCTCAGAGTGCAAGAAAATTCGCATAGTATGCTAAAGTGGAAAGAAAATAAAAGAGCTCCAGTACAAAGGAACTTGCAGCATGTGAAAGCCGGAAAAACAGCAAAGGAAATGGGGTCGACTTTTGGATACTGAGTGCAAAAATTGTACACTTAATTGAAGGCTACCAATTGTTTAAAATGTTTCTTCCTATTGTATAAAAGTGTGCCATTCATTCACTTGGTGAGCTTAGCTGTAAAGGAAAGTGCGAAGAATAAATGATGCCAGAGCCAGCCGCGGAATAACTTTGCAGTTTAGTGAAGTTCGCGCCTTGAGAGACATAATTATGCGATTTAACACTTTAGCGCTGGCAAAGTGGAACGACCAGGCCTGCGGCAGCCTCGCTCCTCGTCCACGTCCTTGTCGTCTCATCAACCTCATCCTTGCTGACTGCCCGAGAACAAAAGGAAGCTGATGCCAACAAGAAAAGGAAATTTGTGCTAAAAGTGCACTTCCAGTAAAAGTGAGATGCGGATAACAGGGCGACCACAACGCGATTTAATGAAGCTTCAAGCTACAAGTAAATCCTGAGCTGTGGGATGAGACAGTTGGGCCGGCCAATGCAAACTGATTGCAGAAAATGGCTCATTTGCCGGGAAATCAAATCGCTTCATTTCTAAGTGGATAAACACACAAATGATGGCAAATAGCCATGGATGCATACCATCGTCAACAGCCGCCGGAAAGGCACTCCGGTGACCTGGTCAAAACGCTGAACGAATGAGCGAAATTGAATGAAAATTATGCTGCCACTCGACTCACTGGGCTCTGGGCCCTGTCCGTGCCTTCTGCTAGATGAAAAATAATTTTATAAAATAACTTGGCCCTTTTTTGCAGATCACTGAGCTTTCTGCCCCCCGTAAAGCAGGGGAGGAGGATTGCTAAACAAAATGGAATTGTATTCTGGCAAACGCCGGCCCTCAAGGCTCTATTTTGTTTGCGTTCTTTTTATTTTTTGGCAACCAAATAAAATGGACGCATTTCAAACAGAATTATTAAACAGCTCTTTAAGTTTGCATGGTTTACTTTCCACGGTAGCCAGTTGATTACTTTTTAGTTAACTTCTTCCAATTTAAGGTTATGTCCTTTCAAACTCATTTAATTGTATTCAAGACGTAAAAAAGTTTAAAATCAATTTTAAATATTTTTATAAAGTTCGAAGACATCCCAACAATACAATAAAATGGTAATTCGAAATAAACAAACTTTTACACTCACACAAAAGTAATGCAATACATTGAGGGTACGTTGGAAAAAGAGGAAAGGACTCGAAATGCTTACAAATTTTCATGGGGCAACCAGAATCACCGCAGGCATCGTAAAAATGAACATTTGAAGAGCCGAAAGATGTTGAAATGTGCAAACATAAAACTGCCACCAATTGATTGAGATGTAATCAAAAAGGCGACCCAAACAAAAAACAAAGGGATGAGAGCTTTTTTCCGTTTTTTTTTTTAAGCGACAAATGTGTAAGGGCATAAAAATCATTGCCGAAACGGAAAAGGAACGAAAAATCAAATTACGCATACGCAGTGCAGGCCAAAAGGAAATGCCCATGCTGGGTTTTCCAACACACAAGCCTCGTTCCGTTATGGAAATTCGCCTGAAAAGCATATGGGGCAACTTACTAATGCTAACTGGGGTTAAATGTGACTGCCTCTGGGCTACATACATCAACGTAAACATAAATTACTCGCCATATATGCGCATGACTAATTTGCGACTCATGTCTGGCCTTTGATGCTGCCGCCCGCAAAGTTTTAGCATTCATATTTTATTAGCCACAAGTCAGTAAGTTTGTGTTCTAAACAATTTATTAATCAAATGGTCCAGCAAACTATGCTCCAACCAAAAAAACCAGGCCAAAGTAACGTCACAAGAACTGAATGCGAATCTGAAACCGAAACCGAAACTGAAACCAAAACCAAAAGTCCAGTCATCTCCGACTCGTGTGTATATTTAATTTATGTGCCCTGTATGTGTGACAAATTGTGTGCCGGAGGCCAAGTTTCGGATTTTGTTGTTTGCCTTTCTGCTCTCGCAGGGATATTGCCGCCAAATAGAGTTGTCATTACTTAGAGCGCAAATATGGCTAAAATGGTTGCAACATTTCAAGGGAATCCTACGAAATTTTCCAGCCTCTATGCACTTCTATAACTTGAATAATTTTCTCTACTCGAATATAGGTTTTTATTCACAATTTTTAGACAACATACCGAAAAAGTTTGGATACTTAACTAAAATACCAAATTTTAAACTGTCTGAAACGACACCTAAAACGACATCACTGACTTCTGGTGGCACTTTCCTTTGTCCTGTTCCCGACTCGTCCTTCCACAACACTGCTCGTCATCTTGTCTGGGTCCCCGCAAAAGTGTTACAAATTTATGACATGGCTAAATCCAAAGCCAAACAGCTTCGAAAAAGGTCAACAGAATGCTCGAGGTTAGAGACGCTGGCCGAAAAAGCAAAAAAAATAAAAGGAAGTAGTAAAAATGTTGTTTTCTCCTTCGTTTTACGGTTTTGGGTTGGACATTTACAAAAAATCCTAAAAAACTGTGGAGATGCTGGAAACTGTAATGGGAGGGAACGAAACCAAGACACTAATGTCGCTCATCTTTTATTAATATTTCTTTGAGATTTTTATGCTGCTGTTTTCTTGCCGCAGGGTGAGCCGAAGCTTGCGGTCTAGCAGACAGTTGAATGAACTACAAGAAAAGTAAATCCAGAAAATATTTTCTCAAATTAGATAAAATAAACAAATATCATATTTCTGTAGCTTGCAAACTTTTCAATGAGTTTAATACACCCACGAAAATTTCTTTCTTTATTTTCGCATTTCCCACGTGTTAGTGCGCTGAAAATCAATAAGCTTTACACTGCGCCTTCAAGTTACATAAAGCATTCGCAAAACCTGAGGAGTATGAACCCTCTGGCACTTGATTTGTTACATAAGGCGTGTGGCTTACTGTCATACTTTCTTTTACGCTGGAAAATTTCTGCACAGGAAAATTTCTTCTCAAGTCAGGTCTGAGATGACTTCCTCCCTGTTCCTTCCTGCTAGCCAAGAAAGTGATTTAGCGGAAATTGTTTTTTAATGCGGCAGACATTTCTAAACTATTTAACCTGAAGTGGCACAGTCACTCTCGCCGAGGCAAAAAATGTCAACCATTTATCAATGGATAATCAATAGACCTTAAACCATTTTTTCGTTTCGGGTTGGGTCGGTGTCGAAGGTTAAATTTTATAGTTTAGCAGGCAGAATTTCGGTCTTGTTCCCAAAATAACTGCGTAGCATGCGATAAGGCTCAGGTACATACATGTATATATGTATATGTATATCCTCTTCGGGGAGAGGAGCACGCTTTCCCACGAGTTCAACCATGTCCGCACATTTGGCTAAACATCCGCTGCAGCATTTTGACATTGCGGATTACAATAAAAGCTTTTTTATTCGTTTCCATGACTGACAGACGGACCGAGAGTGACTGACAGATAGGTGAAAGTTGAAAGGGGGCGATATGTACGTACATTGTTCGTATATAGTGCCTGACGTTCATTAGCTAGTGGCATGATGTCATTACGTGTCAACTTGCCGTTTAACCCCAGTATTGATTTTGTAGCCAAATATTATTTGTTTTCAGCTGCATTCCCTGGGCTTCCAAATAGTTTTATACCCTACACACGCATCAAATTTAAGCCAAGCTTCGAAATGCTCAGAAGCGCCGCCAGCGACATTTCAATGTAAATTTAATTTGCCCGAGTGGAGATTATTAATTTGTGCACATGGCCCGGGTGCGTATAAAATCCTTTGCATTTTGCACACCCATAAACTTGGGCAAATAACTTAGTAATCATCATCAACAGCACTTGCAGGATCATCAGCATTTTGCCAGGGCATTATAATTACATAAAGATGCGCCTTTGTGGCTGTGTATGTGCGTCTGCTCTTTACAAAGGAATAAAAAAATACTAAAAACAGGACTCGTCGGCAGTGAAAACGCGCAGACAACTTACCTTTTCGTCCTGTTTATGACAGCTCCCAGTCAGCACACACCGACTTTATATATACATACATACGGCAAACACTTGCAAGTTTTACGATTTTCAAATGATGTACGTACAAATTCATAGAATTTTATATTCCCAGCTCAGACCACCCAATCGCAGGCCACTCCATCTGCGTGTAACTCGATTTAAGTCGTTTAGTTGTTTTTAGAGAAAACTCTGTTTGTGGCAGCCAGTCATATTTCATTATTTGCCGCTGAGTTTTCCACACACTCGCATTAATCAAACAGTGCAAACGTACAGTTGAAATATATGATACGGTTGCCTTTCGGATGTGGGCATTAAAAGCTGTTGCACAACTCATTTGAGACTCATGAATATGGTTGTGTATTGGCAACCACGATATTAGAAAAATATCAGATTCGTATATCCCTCTTATCCAGGTCGTCAACCAGCATGACAAGCTCATTATAATCGAATGCCGATGCCCCGAAAAACTTTTTAATTTAGTTGGGAAAGAAAATTATATACAAAGAAAAAGCCATCATCATCATCTTCGGCAGAAGTCTTTTCCAGCTGGCTGCAAATGTATTCGTGTAGGAAAAACTTTTCCTGCCTACTTCTCCGGACATTTATTCGCCCACTAAATGCAAATTCGTATAATTTGATTTTGTTACAATTCGCAGAAGCCACGAGAAAGCGCTACCTTTTTGATCCGTTTTTATTTTCCCAAAGGAAATACCTTTATAGCCACAAAATTAATCAAGTAAAAACACAGAGAGCGAAAAATGGATTTTTAGAAAATGTTTTCTTAAATGGCATATTTCCATTTCGCGAAGAAATTCATGCGGAGCAGACGGTATTTATGGAATTTTATGTTCCGTTTTATGGGGCCATCAAAAGTGCGTTCAATTTCAAAAATTGAAGAATAATTGCGACGAAAGTGGATCAGAGAGGCAAAGGCGGGCGAAAAATCTTTTCTGATTATTGACACTAATTGGTCTTTGGCTTGAACAGCAAGACGCTCAATTTAGCTTCTAATTAAACGAGATAGAGAATGCGTAAATTAGAGCATAAAGACTCTTCTTTGTAAAGATGCCATCTCATTGTATCCAGGAGATGAAAAAATATGAAACATAATGCCATAGGACAGGACTATAGTCCTAATATAATTATATAGTAAGTGCTAATCAGCTGAACAAAGTTTACCTATTGATACAAAACTAATTTCATATTTATTCCATATCCAAATACTCACCTTTGCTATAGTTACGATGTCCTGCAAAGAAAAAGAAAAGCACTCATTAATAAACTTGTTTCCAGGCACGTTGGCCTTATTTCAATTAGCAAGAGAGCTCTGCGTAGAAAACATTTTTATATTTCAAAGTGAGTCCACTTGGCCCAATGCTCAAGTGATGCTTCAGGGATCTTGGCATACATAACATACAACATTTACATTCTAAGGCCAGTGAGAGAGCAGTTTCACCTTGACAACGCCTTAATTTCAATGGCAAATGTCAATCTTTTCAGCCGTGTAACCTTTACTAAATATAGTAGAGCTTAAACAGCCTACGGAAAAGTGTCACCGAGTGAGTGGGACATGCATGTATAAAAGAAACATTAATTCCAATGACATACGAGCTACGGATTTCGTAGTACGGAAGGAATTTGTTTGCTAAGGCTTTTGGGGATACATCTAATTTTGGCATACTTGAGGCATGGAAAGATAATTTTCCAATTACCAATAAAAAAGAGTAAATCCTTCTTTCTTTAGTTATTATTGGTAAGTGTGGAATAGTTTTTTTTTTATAAATTTAATAGATAGAATACGAAATATTAATATCATGTTTGCATACAAAGTAGTTGGCTTTTGCAAAATCTCCAGGTGCGCTGCGTTACTACGCGGACTACCGTACATAGTGAAATTGAAGATATGGTATACTTTTAGGCAGTTTTTGTGTCGCTATTTTCTAAATAGGTGAAAATTTTTAGCACATTTTATTTGCTTTCAAAAAAAAGCATATGGTTTTGTTTCATTTTAAGACCCCTGACATGTGTTTTAAAGCCAGTTATCATGGGAAAATTAGCCGTGCGACTAACTGACTGCCCAGTGTGATTCTCCCTTTGAGGGCGTGGCTTCACTTCGTATAGCCGCCAGAGGGCGTGCCAGAATAAATGGCCTTCACTAAAACTAGAACCAAACTAAAACGCAGGGTTAAAATGGCATCACAACGACAGTGACGCATCAAGCGACAGCCCTTGGCTATAGTAACCACACTGAGGATTTAATAGCAAGCTAGTTGAAGGCTAGAAGAGGGCGTGGCTGGCTATAAAGATTTATGCTGACACCTCTGGCTAAGGTCACCACCAAGGGCCGTCTGACGAAATGCAATTGGGCTTTAATGCAGCTGCAAATGCAGCAAGCATTCCATTAAAATTATGACAGTCATCAAAATGCCGCCGCTGCACAAACTATCGTTAAGCAGAAGGAGGGATGCGAGTTTAATTTTTATTGGACGATGCACTGCACTGGGAAAATTCAATTAGGAAGCCAGTATTCTAGGCTAAGGACTCCGGGCCAAGAGCTCGAGGAGAGAATCAAGCCAAGCTGCCGAGAGTTAATCAGTTTTGCTAACTTCATTTGAGCAACTAACGGCAGGCAACTTTTGTGCAAGGTGGGTGGCATCCTGCTGCTGAAGTTGGTCTTAAAGCTTACTCCCTGCCAGCCAATTACACGCACTGCAATCATTTACAAAACTTTCCCACCACTTCGCTTACTGAATCGTGAGTTTGTAGACTAGTGTTGGAAAATAGATGTGGCTTACTAAAGCTAAATTATTCATTTGGTGTATATGGAGCAAAATTAGATTAATGTTGAAATTACTTTATTTATATTTGGATCGTTCCAAAGTTTTAAAAGAAACGAATATAAGAATATATTTGCGTATTTTTAAAATTAGCGACCCGCCGGTTAAGCTATGAAAAAGCCAAATTGACAACACAGTAGCGTTTCTACGAGAGGTAGGCTAAAAGTTGGCTAGACAAATGTTGCACTTGCATTTCCTGCCCGTCCGAGAGGAGATTTATGGCCGGGACAAAAGAGGAATTAAAAGGCCAACTCTGAAGCACACATTAACCCACATTTCAATGGGGATTTATGGCTAGCCAAATAGGCCTGAAAATAATGCACAGTGAAAGGTATTTTCGATTAGCTTTCAGAGATATGCATGCATAACTAATTTAGTTTATTATCCGATCAACAAGCGCGTATATGTCAGAATACAAATATTTATCTCCTGCACATTTAATATGTTTTGGCCTCTGTCAATTCTATTCGATTGCTGCTTTCGAGTCAACATTGCGAAACTTTTATGAGCCCAGCTTTTGGGTCACTCACTGGCCGTCAATCAAAGGCGGGTGGGTACTTGACCACCAATCAATTCGCCCATAAATCAGGGCTCTGTGTAAAGTCTAAACAATTACAAAACAATTAAATTGTCACACCGAACTGTGAAGAGCAAACCAAGTCAAGGTTAGTGACGAGGGGAAAACAGTGCTCGAAGGAAAAGCGCTATCTGCTTGGCTCCTTTCCACTCGGCACTTTTCCTTTTTCTTCTGGACATCCGACTGCTGCTCAGTCGACACGTTTCCGGTCCAGTGTCCGTGCACTGTCACAAAATGTATGTCATTTATTTTTAAGACATTCACTTTATAACGTACTCTCTGTGTGGAGGAGCTTTATAATTGAATTAGTTTATCTCGAATAAAATCAAAGACTAACGAAACAGGAATATTATATGCGATAGTAGCAGAATTCAGCAAAAACATTTTTTTTTTTTTTGTGACACTATCCAAAGTAAATATTTTTTCTCAGTGAAACCCTTCCGACTGGAGGAGGAAATGGAAAAAGTGCACAACTCGAACACAATACAAACTTCATTGGGCGCCAAGGCCAAATCGAACTGGCCAGCTCAACGTCTGTTTTCATTATTTATTTGCAGCAAATTAAGCCCTGCCCCTCGAATAAAAAAGGGGCGAGGAAACAAACAGCGAAAGGAAGAGCCGAACTAGCAGGGCAAGTCAAGTCAAGTGTCAGCATAAATGAAATTTCCCACCACAAACTTCCGGGAAAGCGAGGAGCAGGTTGGTCGGCGGATTCATCCCTCTGTTAACAATGCATGTGCATAACAAAGGGCAAATGTCGGACTGAACTTTTCACGGTTTCACTTTCCCATTTTCCCTTTCCCTGCGGAATTTGGACCTCGGACATCGACACACTTGGCTGGCGCCATTAAGGTGCAACAAAATGTGCATACGGGAAGTGCTTCCAGCAGGTTTACTTTGCACTCGAACCCTGTTATTTCGCACAATTCAATTGCACAGTCATTTCCGGTTTCGTCGAACACCCCCAGAAAAGCCATTCGAAGCCACTTCGATTGGGGTTACTCCATGTGAGACGATTTCCGTATTGAAAGGGCAAAAAAAGGGTTCCTTATGAAGGTGTTCCCACAATTGGTAAATGCACAGGATATTGCATTGATAGCTGTTTCTTTATGACGTACAAACTGGATAAGCTTGGTGCATTTCGCTAGCTGAATATTATAGTGTATTGGAACAGCATTTTACTGTTCAATTAAGTATTACCTAATGATATTTTTAAAGACTGTCCTATTGGGATTCTAGTTTGGTCAAATGGAAAATTATACCTTTTATTTAAATGAACTCCAGTGCTCCAGAAAGTCAATTCCTTTGACTTGCAACTTTATTTAGAACCCTTTATTCTCCGACAGAATTTTTCTAATTGGAAGCGTTAACCAACTGTCCTCCCCTTAATCACTGCATTTATTCCACTTCCTCTGTGCCACCACCATTTTGTGGTAGCACACAAATGAGCCGCATCATTTCCGCTGTTCCCTTCGCTTTGAAGGTGAACACAATGTTGAAACATTCAGGGACTACTGCAGATAACAGAGTATAGTCGGGGTAGTCGGAAAAAACTACGATTTTGCCAAGTTCTGGTGAAGCGTTACATTTGTGGGGTTCCGTTCGCTTGAGCATCAATCGCCGATCTTTTGCCTTTTTTCTGCTGCTTTTGTGCTAACTTTTTTAATGAACTTGTTGATGTTGCGTGAGTACGTTGCTGTTTTTGCTGATTTCATTGTACTCCCTGTACATTTTTTTCCATTTTTTGCTGGCGCAGCCGGTTGTCTGTCAAATGATTTGCTCAAGTGCGGCGGGATGTTCAGTGCGTTTACATGGCTTTTGAACTCGAACACTTGGCACTTAATTAGTGGCCAGCAATTGCATTTCTTAATTTATCTGCTGAAGCGAAACCAAGTCAAGGTTAATTTCCATGCAATTAATAGATTACTTGGTGACTTAAGAAAAAAATCGTCCCCCATCACCCACAGTGTTGTATTCCCAGCTATGTAGTTCACTCTGGTTTTAATATACGTTAGGTTCGTATCTTTTTTTTTACCATTTCAACTAAAAATCTCCACTTTCCTCATTCCAAATGTTTTGGTGGTGTGCGGGTGTAAAGTTCCAGTAATTCGCGGCTTGCAATATTTCCACATCTTTAAGCTTTCAAATGCCTTAGCATTTATTCATCCAGTAAGTGGCTGGCACACCCCTGTAAGGTCGTGAAATATGCAACACCCTTTTGGCTCTACATTTTCGGCAGCACATGAAGCACCCTCTCCTCGACTACCGACGACGGTATTATGAATAATTAATTAAAATTTAATTAAAGCTGTCTAACTTGGCACAGGTTTCCCCTTCGTCGTAAAAACTAATGTTGCCCGCGGGCTGCCAAGTCGGGCTAATAAATCAAGAGCGCGTTAACGAAACTGATATGCCATCTCCGGCAACAAAAAAATAAAAACAAGTACGTAGAAGATGAAAGTCCCTTGATGAGAGGGTAAGCCAAAACTTGGTGGCCAGCCAGGCGTTAAAAGCGCAAACGACGGGCAAACTGGAAATGTAACAATTAATGTCATCAGCTTGCAATATCAACAACGGTAACAGCAGTCAAATAAACAATGGCCACGAGTGGTTAACAATGCCAAACAACGTGGCCAACTACAAAATGGTCCAGTGGTCACCCAACATGGCCAAATAGCAGATAGAGGGATATAGGGAGCGAAATAGTGGCTTATGCGGCATGTGTGCTGTTTGCGTGTTGTTTGACTAGGGCGGCAATGCAGGCTGCATAACTTGTTGACTTGTTCTGACTAATTGTCAGGCGAGAGCCTGCGAGGCAAATAAAATCAAGCTGAATAACACAGAAGAGTCAATCAATCCACTCGGGGAGAAGTACATACATGTATGTTTTGCGCAGAAAAACTATATATATAAGTCCCAATATAATGGTTCATGTGTTCCTAAGCAGTCGATTTGGCCACACTGTTAACTTCCTGAATGCACAGCCTTCTCCTTAAGATTCTCTCAATTCCAGAATGGCATCGATACTATATAAACGACATTCCACAGCACTCGCACACATAAATAACTGACCTAACTTATTGTTTCTCAGTCATTCCACCCAAAATACCCGAGTTAAATGACCGAAACTGTGCCACATTTTCTACTCATTTTCCCAAGCAACTAGCATATAAAAACGAGGGTAACTCTTAGCACTAATTAAGTCAAAACCTTAGCATTTACCTTGGGGCAGGTGCTTGTGGACCAAAAAGGATTCATCTTGGGAGCTGTGAGAAGGATGTGTATTAATAGGAAACCCTTGTTGCGAAGGCTTCGGGGCACATAAAAATGTCATATGTCAACTACAGGTTGCCTTGTCAGCACTCATTAAGCTCTTAACCTCATTCGAGCCAACGCACACAGCCACACTTGGCCCTCTCACACGAACTCAGACATACAGCCCCACTCACACTCACACACACACACACACACACACACACACACACACACACAGGGGCACTCAACATCCTGGACAAATGCAAGTGAGCGCTTTATTACCAATGTCGACACGGCTGTACGGTAGAAAGAAAAACTGGCAGGACAACAGAGTTCCCAGGACTGTTGTCTCGCTTAAAAAACCGGGTTCATTGGCCGGGTATCAGTACTCATTTTTCTGGGAAATTAAGAATGTGCAGGGCTGGCGTAATTGGTTTTTTTCTTCCGCTGCCTTTCAAATTATTAAACTCGACTTGTGTTGCGCCCTTTTGCATTTCCTTGGCCCGAATGTATGAAATCAAATTAATTACGGAGACGGCGAGGGCTGATAGAAAAGGGACTCAGAAGGATACTCCGCTTCCTCATGCACATGCATGAAATTTTCTCTTAATAATTAATGCTTCTGCTTCCATCTTCTCCTTTTGTGCCAGTGCCATTCATTTCAAGGCATTTCCCAGGCGATTCTTATCTTGCCTCTTTATCATTATCAACTTCATCAGTTAGTTAGTTAGGCAGTGGGCGAAGACAGGATGGGTAAACACCTCGACTGGGGTATATTTGTAGGGACGATACTGTGAGTCATACATAGGATATTTAATATATCATCCCTAATATCCCAGTTTAACTGATTTTCTCAATATTTAAAAAAACAAAATCATATGACATGCTGCATACTTTAAGTTTGGGCCTTAAGGAAAAATACGTTGGCAGTCGTAGTTTTAGCTTGCAGTCATTTTGGGCTTAGATATTGGATTTCAGTTCGCATTTCTTTCATTCCTTCACATATCGAATTTTCCGCCTTTGAAACATGGTCAGCATATTGTTAAATAAGCCTCCATTGGCCCGTCTACTTCCTTGCCATCGTGCCTTTGGCAATTTTGGGGGACCGATATACTTGGCAGCTTTCATTACAAATATTTTCCCCCAACGAAACACAGTTGCATTGAAGTTGGCATGGATGTTGCGAAATAAATTTATGAAAAGGGAATTATTTTTTTTTCTATGATAGTTGTATGATAGTATGATAAATGGCACAGAATGAGTGCAACTGTCAAAGCACTGAAATCTGTCACGAAAGTCAAAACAAGTTGGGGAAAATCAAATATTTGCGACACAAACTTACCCTCTTCTGTGTGGGTTTATTGAACTTTCAACTTGGTCGTCGTCTGTCTGCAATACAAAGTTGAATATATGTTGATTAATATGCATTAATCAAGGCGAATTAAGCGTATTTAATGTTGACAAAATCTTAATCAGGGGCAAGTTATCTCTCTACTTAATTAAGCAAGTAGCAATTCAATTAGTTGTGCTGGCAAAGTTAAGGCCAAAATCACGTGGGAAAAGGATCGGCGTGTAACCAGTACACAGGTGTGCTAATAAAGACACACATACATATATACATACACTCGGAAAGTTTGAGGTGGGGTCATGGTGAGCCGCAAAATCAGAAATGTTAATTAAAATCACTGAGCGTTGAGGCTAGGCGACAGGCATGCTAAGCAGCCCCAAATGTCTGTAGGGAATTTGGTGTCTCTGGGGAAAAGGGAGCGGAAAAGCCGGAAAACCCTGACCACAACGGTGGAGGAAAGACAAATGTTGCAGATAGCAATCTGCCTGGTTTATTAAATGTGGTGTAAAGATGCCAAATTCAAACAAATTAATTTGGAAGAAGGTAACGAATGAATTGGGGGAGACTATCAATGGTCATGAAAAATAGTTCATTGCTATCTATTGTTCATATGGAAAAATAATAGCTTATTTTTTAAAGATATTACCAAAATTTTGCTAACCACATTTTTTAATTCTTATGATTTATTTAAAATTATACTGAAAATTTGTAAGAAAAATTTTCGTTTTGAGCTCTTAAAATAACTTTTAAATAATCGGATCAATTTGTCTGCAAACGTTAGTTGTATTCATCTTTTTCAGGACATCAAAGTTGCAAAATACTGTGCACTGTTGCCAAAAATTAAGGCAAAAAGATACAGGGACACAAAAACGCTGAATTCCATTTAAAATTCGTAATGGACGTACCGGAAATACAGAATTCCGATCAGGAAGCACGGGGGTCAGGAAATGAAGTAAAAAAGTGCCGCAAAAAGCACGAAAAGCCAAAGCAAAGCTTACAGCTCGCATAAACAAAGCGAAGGTTACAGAATAAACAAAAGAGCTGAATATAAGTATTGTATATTGAAAAAATGCAGTGCAAAGGACGCGAATAGAATGGACGACCTTCCCTTTGATCATAAATTGGGCACAATAAATTAAAAATAAATAAAAAGCCGGAAGCGGCCACCTCAGTGCCAAGACAATTATAGTTAGGATCTAAACGTAATGCACCTGGCAAGTGCCTTTTAATTTTCTAGCGGCTCGCTCAAGCCACTGTCTTTCAATTTGGTCTAGTTGAAATTGCTCGTTGATTTGAGTTCCGGCCTCCGCAACATGACTCCCGACAACAAGTTGCATTTAAACGTATGCTAACTTTCATTAAAAGCCACTTAACTGGTGCCAGGACAACGGAGACCACACCATAGCACCATCGGACCATGGGACCCCCACTGCACTCCACTTGACCAACTAACCACTTGACCCACATGACCCACTGTGGCAACAACAAAAGCGGGCGATGGCACGTGGATACTGTGAGTCCGTCCTCCAGGATTCCTGTTAGTTGGCTTAGAGGACTTAGAAGTGGGGCGTGTCTGCCGCCCCTGAATGAGGGCGTGGCCCACTCCGGCACATCGTTAGTCATATTTTTTTCACCAGGCAGTGCAAACTTTTTGGCAAACAGGAAGCTCGGAAAGAGATATTTTTAATTAAATTAAATAACAGTGCGTACTGGGAGAGCGAATGGAGGGCGACTTGTGGTTTTTGGGACGAAATGCAAAAGTCAAAACTGCCGCATACTTATGTGGTCAAAAGTTTTAACCAGATTAGAGATTTTATTTAAAATCTTAAAAGCGAAACGTCCGAAGGGTCTGTGCCACAAAAAGTTGGTGCAAATATTGTAGTACTACAGGGATTACTTTAGCAAATTGAAAGCTTCGCTTTACTCAAAATATTTCTGCATTTCAAATACTTTTGTGACTAATTGTCGAGCAGTTTAAAAGTTTCTGCAGCAGAAGTTGCACTCGAAGCCGATTAAGTGTACTTATCATAAGAACGAAGAACTCACATATGTTGGCCACATTTCGAGTTTTGGTATCAACGCTCGCTTATTTCTATTTCATTAGCTACTATTTTTCTTTAATTTTTCGCCGCCAAACAAACAAACAAAGATACCACAAAAAAACAGTCAAAGTTGAAAAATGGCTACGCTGGGAAAAACTGAAAAATAAAGGCCAGGAGCAAAAAGCAAGAATGGGGGCACTGCAGACAAAACTTGAAAACTTTTGGTGATTCTTTCTTGCTTATTTTTGGGCCAACTGTTTCCTTTTAATGCCGAGGCGTGAAAACAAAACTTTTCTTTGCCTCTCACTAGGCACTTTCTATCGGAGACGCTAATAGTCTGAAATTGAAATTGATTTTCGAGATTGTGCAAATATGTTGTGGACTCAAAAACAAACAAAATCGAAAAAGTTCACCAAAGAACACCGTATGCATTATTAGTCAAAATTAGCAATATAACGAAACTGGGTCAAATTAATCTTACCAGCTATTAAAAATTGCATATTTTGAGTCTTTCGAATCAGAAAATAAGTCACAATGAAGTTATTAAAAGCTTATTTATAATCTAGATTTAAATAATTTCATTGTGAACTATTTTCTTTAAAACAGAAATAGAGCCAAATAAAAATAACAAATAAATTACCCATTTAAAATATTTAGATAATTCTGCCTTTTATAAAAATTTACCATTAGATATAGATAACAACGATATGCAAATTGAATGACAGCCAAATGATAATGCCGTTTAATAAACCATTTGCCTTGTTTGTTTTATTCGACTAATATAGATTTTTAACGAACTATTAGGTATTTAATTAAATATGCGCTTTCAAGCGCTATAAAAAACTGAAACTGGTGAATTTACGGAGTGCCGGGCAAATATGCAAATCAAATGCTAATCAGCGACTTCCAATGAAATTCAATTTTGATATATGGTATCTATTACAAATGACTCCCAAACCAATTTGCTTGCTTGTTTGTGTGACCCAAATAGAAGTTTCCCCAAAATTCAGCGCTCAATTTCCGCAAACAAACAATCGAACAAAATCCAACTGTGAATGTGAATATGCACCACAGAGGTCTGCGAGCCAGAAGTTTTGTGCATTTTCTGTCTGTTCTAGTCCAGCACAGTGGAATTTTGCCCACGGCTGGGATAATTAAAATTAGTAATTGAAAAGGTTAGACAGATCCATTGCGGAGTGGTGTTTTACACCTTTCGCAACTCCAAAACACCGGGCAATTTTTCGCAGCAAAAAGTTGCTAATATTTAGAAAGGACCCTTCGATCGATGCGTGTTATGGATTACTCCGCAGCCAGACAGCAAAAGCCTTAAACAGAAATTGATTGAATATTTCAACTGTTGCGAAAATGTTAGCACATCTCGGCCACAACTCACTTTCCATAAATCAGATTCAATACTTTTTGTCATTCTATGCAGATTTTTGCCAGCACTCTGGATGCCAGCAAAAGCAGTCGAAGGGAAAATATCAACGAGATCGAGCCAAAAACTGTCGGTATATTTGGGTCACAAATTAATTAGAAAGTGCTAACTAACTGAAATGAATGGCTTAGATGCGATTTGGTCTACATAAATATTGTACCAAAACTCGTCTGTCGGTAAACTTTTGTGGTCAACGGGTCGGCTAATCGATATTTCGTGTGGTCCCCACATCAAATATATGGCCATCTTTGATTTTTGGTCTCCTCAGCGCCAACGATTTTCAGCATTAATTGAATTCAGTTCCTGGCAAATTCTGTTTTCCTTCTGTACGGGTTCCTTGGAAATTTAGCACTTGCGGTGAGTGCGGTGAGCAAAGGATGGCAAACAACGCGGCCAAAAATGTCCAAAGAATTAAATTTTTGAAGTGTTGCCAAGGACTCAAGGACAGCGATGCCGCAAAATGATTTAGGGCACGTAAATATTTGGCACAGCAATAATTAAAAAATTAAATGCCATTTATTGTAGTCGGCTAAAAAGCATTTAAATATGAGAATTTGTAGCTTAAGCACTTGCTTAGGAATACAATTTTATGAAATTAAGCCTGAAACTCTTTCAGCCGAAATTCGCAGACTAGTCTAGCCTACTGCAGTGCCTAATTCGCATTAACTTTGGTATAGCACAGTTTCGTTTTCCTGGTCGAAATTTTCCGGCTTGGTGTTGTGCACTCGAGCACTTTGTCGGCTGCCTCATAAATCTTGAGTGAAAATTTTCGTTTGGACCATAAAAAATTAACAATGCGTAAAGGGGCAGGCCGAAGTTACGAAGAGGACTTCTGTGAGGTTTTAGCTTAGCCACGATTCCAGGGAAGGCTAGCCAAGTATGTCCCTGCTGCACTTGAGAGCCACAAGCACCCATACACACGCAGAGCCACATGCACACACACATTGCACCCGCACACTTCGGTATGCCAGTGTGTGTATGGGCAGCCATAAAGGTTTTGTGGCCCAGTTGGGCAGACTCCTTGCCTGACAGCCCCTCATATACGCCTCATCGCCCTCAGAAGTGCACAGAAAACATGAGATCTACTGAACTGATTTCAGAATCCAACTCATTAAAATGAATTGCTTCTCATACTAAATGTTTAGAATATCATTTATCAACATTATGCTTTAGCTCGATATATTATTTAAATAGTTTATAAGTTTATAATAAGTGGGGCCGAACATATTTCTTAACAATGGGTTAAGTAGCTAACTTACTTCGATATAAAACATATATATTCAGAAATTAATACACATCTTATTAATACAAATTTTTTCTTCCGGTGTCGTATCGGGATTGGGTCCGATATTTGCGGTCAGTTCTTCGACCGTGCATTACGGAAGCCGGAACATGAGATTTCTCTCCACTCGTGTTTAATTTTGTATGAACTGGCCTTGGAGTGAATTGGATCCTGGGATGCCGCCTTTGAGTGTCTATCTGGATGTCAGTCAGTCCATTGCTCGTAAGTGCATTGGGGAGCCTCGCCTGTGCGCTCCGCAAAAAGTCCTTAATTGTGAATATGTGTTAATGTATTCCCTTTAGCACGTTAACATTTTATTTTGCCATTTTAAATACTCCCAATCTGGCTTTAAGGCGAGTAAAAGACGAGGAATGGGAAAGGGAACTTGTCCAACGTGACACTGAACACGTTTTAATGCTGAGCAGCTTCTGGCCCCAGACTTCATAGCTTATGCCCATAGATAAGCGATGGCAGGACCTCCTTCTTTGCTCCCTACTTTCGTCCTTGCGGTTGCTCCGGACGTTTTTGTTTTTCCGTTTTTTTTTTCTGCGGTTTGTGGGAGGAATTTTTTGGTGGCGAGTGGGAAGTATCCCCTCTAAATGTTGCTGGCCATTTAAGCAAATTATGAAATTTTCATAATTCTGTATTGTAATTGCTTAAAGCTTAGGCGGAATTAAAAGCGAAAAGTTTTCGAAAGAAAAATGTTAACGGCAGATTAATAATGTATCTGAAGACCAAGCGGTACCTATGACTTAATATTTACTTTATTTTTGAGTTTTTGCTCTTTACTTTCTTAGAGGACTCTTAGTAGGAAATCCTTGTTTTAGTCAATTTCCCATCAATCTGAGCCTAATCTCCTGGGCAAACCACACCAAAGAAATAGCTCAGTGATGGCAAAAGCCTTTTGTTTAATAACCGCAATCGGGGCTACACACATTGCGACCGACCAGGCTTTATTTATATTTAATTGTGCTGACCACATTGTTGGCACGTTACACCTCAAATTGTAATTATATCCTTGATGGACTCGTCCACTCAGTGCACGTGCCATTAATTATGAAAATATTGCCGAAACACTTCTGGGTGAAAAGACGCTTTTCCAGCCACCTCTCTCTTTCTCACTTTATTCATTTCCTCACACCTCAGTTAACAAATACAACAAGGAGCTGGCTTTTCCTCTGCCGGCACTTGCATTAAATTTAAAGTATTTACCACAATATTTTCGCTACACTTGCCTCAAATTGTATTTTCAGTTCGCCATTTGTAACAATGCGCACTCACACACACACACACACACACATCAAGAATGCCTGAGTGAGTGTGTGTATACTTTATAAAATGTATTGTGTTTTTTGAGTTTTCGTCTGGGCTGGAAAATTCTTGGGTCCTTTGTGGCTTTCTCCGGTTTTTTGCATGGTTCATGTTTGTGGGATTTCACGGTAGCCAAAGTGTGATTTTTACTGGATTCCACAGAAAGAAGAAGTCTATTAGTTTTACATGATTATAAGTCCCTAAATAAATAAGCTAAAAATGTTAACGCATATGGTGACTGCATAGAAATGTTTGGAAAAAATGACCTGAGGAAATATGGGAATACAAAAGCACTCGCCAGTTTTCAAAAAGTTGTTCAAATCTTTTCTAAATTTAATGCTAATTATTATTTTTCTCCTTTGGTTTTCTTAAATATCGCAGTGCGTGTATAGTTTTTCATGTTGGCTTAAATACTTCAGAGATACGTACACTTGATAGATATACAGCCTAATGTACCACGTAATTAATTCAATTTCAGCTGTTAATTTACTCTGTCTTTTCTCCTTGCCAGCCAAGTGCATGTAATATTTACTGAACCAAATTAAGGACATGAAAAATTCTTGCCAAATTTAGCACGAGTCGGGTTGGAAACTGAAATTGAATAACTTCGAGGGTGGTTTGTGGGTGAAAAATGTCTTAATGAAAATTAGGTAGCCAGACGATATTTTTCGTGGGCCAACTGGCAAACTGATTTGGGTCTGACTTCTTAAGACGCCAGGACACGTAGGCAGCGGCAGCCGCAGGACATTCAAGGCAGTTAAATTTTTGGCCACCGAATAGGCTCCCAAAAACGTGCAATTATTCAAAGTACGAAAAGAGTTTTCGCATTAAACGTGTAACTTTTGTTGGAATTTGGAACGGGATCCAAGAAAATTGTTCATAAGTTGGAGACAACTTTCCGTTCACTTCTTGCGGCTGAAACGAGCCGATGGAAACATTTTCATTTTCATTCCAGTCAGCATCTAATTTATTGCCGCAATTTGCCTAGCTGCCGTTGTTTCTGCATATTAATTTAACATAAACGGCTCACAACCATCACCAAATTGCCTCCAAAATGATTACACGACACTCAGCCTTGTTGTCCTTGATATCCTTGCTGAATTTCCGACGATGTTCTGGATTTGGCAACGCGCCGCTGAAGATCAACATCAAATTACCCTAATCAAATTGTCATTACGCATATTTTAAGTAAATGAGTGCGTGAATTTAGATCAAATTAGCAGGCGTCGGCAACCGGCTGACATTCAATTTACATGTGATTTTCGGGGGTACACTTTTTACGAGCTTCCCAAACAGGAAAAGTTAATGTGGCTCATTTACTTCAGATGTACAGACGAAGGAAAAATGTCTATGCCACCGAAATAGTATTTGTTTTATTAACAAATTAAAATGCTTGCTATAAAATTGTTGGGTGACAATGTTTTCGAATACTTTATGTTAGTTTATAATTTCAGCAATTGAATCTAATGCATATTTATAAATAATTTTGTGTATTTTGCTGGGCTATAATATTTTTGAACAGAACTATAATCCATTTCCTGTCATGGGCTTTAGATTAAAGTTCAACAAAACCACGATCACAATGTAAGTACGCCAAGTTAATTATTTTTCCTGCCACAAGTGCACCCTACACTCTTCACTGAAACACGCGGTGAAATATATCCTTCACTGCCAACTTCCAACTTCCGCAAACAAAGCCCAGTTTTGTTGAGTAGTGGAAATTAATTAGGAACGGGTTAACCGCTTGGCAGTGGAAGCGCTTGAAGGCTTCCTCCCACTGGGATGCTCGGCAAACAAAATAAAGCTTAGTTAGCAAGCAGTTTAGAAAAGTTGCTAGGAAAAAATAAGTAAATATAGAGCGGAGCATATAAAACTACTAACAAGACATAAATGGACGAAGAATAAGCAAGGATAACTGAAAAGTTTCTTCTACGGAGAGGGAGCATTGTGGAATAGCAGCGCATGCAGAGAACAAAAAGTTCTGCCAAAACACCTCAAGAATCGTAGGGATGGGTTGAACTTTCCACTGAACTGAAGCTGAACTTTTATTTGTTTGACTCGTGAGCAACAAACTTTGCCTCCATCGTCTTTTCACCCGTTCAACTAGTCTTTTGTTTCTTCGTAATTTTTTTCTTTATATGTAGCTGTAAGACATCGCAGTCAGTGATGCTAAATGTTGCATTTTAAGAAAACAAATGAAGCTTTGTAGACTAAAAATCCAGTTACACAAATAAGTATTATATGTAATATATAACTTTTATGCATCTTAGTTTTATATTACAAAAGAAACTTTATTGATTTACCTTTTTGGGGCCATATATACATTAAAAATATCAATAATTCGAACAGTTTAAAAATAGCTAGAATGGGCTGAAAAATGGCCAAGTTCGCAAAACTCAACAAGGGGCAACCCCAAGTGGCACCGAAACGAGCAGAAGAACCGCTCGCCAAGTGCACTCCAAATTACTCGAATGATACTTGATGGTTGCAATCAGGAAAGAACCCCAACCGGCAAGCAGACTTCATTATTTTGATAGCAATTAGCAAATTGAGTTCTATAATATTTCTGTTGTCCGCTGCACAGCTATCCCTTTGAGTTGTTTTAATTTTATTGTTGTCTCATGTGTGGCGAAATGTTGTCAAGCAATTAGTGCAGCACGACTGGGTTTTTCCGCTATCGCCGGGGAACACTCTGCGTATGCTTGATATAGGAGTAATCACGTAGGTGAATCCTTTTTTGGTCTCGCTTTTTGTGCGAACACTTGGCATTGTAATTAACTTGGTGCATCCCTAAAATATCTGACCTCGGGGGAAAATTCAGCAAACGACTCTTTTTAGTTGAATACCGAGCAGCTGGTAAAACACGGATTCGCGGACACCACATACAGCATTCGGGAGTGAAAACATTTGGCAAACACCCACGTTGAACAAAGAGATATAAGAGTTGAATAAAGTATATGCGCATGCATAATACGAGAATAAAATAAAATGTTGTGAACTAGAAAAGATGAAACCTTTTTTATATGTAATATATGTAATATGTAATGGCTTAGAAATGCTCTATATAATACTTTTTTTTTTTGTATGGGATTGAACGTCACCCATAGTCCTAATTCCGTACAGCGCAAAAAAACATTTTTTAATGGTTTATAAAATTTACAAAAATTCATAAAATGCATTGTATACTTTTATCCAACCAATGAGATTTAAATTGGTTAGTTTCCGTGCAAAATACACATGGGAGAGTTTTTTGCAACTCCCAACAAAGTTGACATTACATATGGCAACGTTTAAGCGCGGGTTAGCTAAGCCTATGCCATTTGCCCATCTACACCCTCTTTAACGGCTCAATTATGTCTGCAATTGTTATGTTCCTGATCCATTTAACCTCATAGCCGGCGAAATGAACTGGAAACACAATTTCTGAGCGCCTGATTTCGCACACACACTCACACGCGAATGCCGGCGATAATCCAGATGATAATATTATAAATATGAGGGGAAATATGATACTTTAAGCTACAATACAGTGTTTTTTATGTTTATTTAGCAACGCTTACATAACCGGGCTACAAACCAATGACAAAGCCAGTTGAAAGTTTGGCCCCACATTGATCCATGTTGACAATTTTTGGCGGGTCGCGGAATATAAATAAAAATGCCAAGCTATTCGCATACTTTTACACTCGATTGCCCATTGCGTCGTGGTGTGTGGTCCCAAGTTCCAAGGATTGGGGGAAAGGAGATTTGTTTTCGGATTCGTTGCCGAAACAGTTTATTTTTATTGCCGCGCGGCGCGACTTCGATGCCATATCGATGGCGATGCCGCTCGGCAAGAGGCAAATGCACCCATTTGTCATTTGGACAACGAGCTGACAACAAGTTCAGTGCCACTTGTCATTGCTGAGCCGCGGAAAAATGCCCGGACAGCAGATATCCCGGTGGCAGTGGCTCTTTAAAATATACACAAACAAAAAGGGAGCTGGATCCCAAGCACCCCTTTCATCAAATTATGAAACCTTTTTTTTTGCGTAATGGACTGAACACACAAAGTGCTTTTAATTAAGCATCGATATGTGCTTAAATGTGAAATGCCCTTACATATTTAATTAAAAGGAAATGATATCCCGCTGCCATCTTCAAAGAGACTTTGTCCTCGTTTTTAATTGCGCATTTCATGCATTTTAATGCGACTGGCCACATAAAAGACAGCTCCCATAACCCGAAAGGAAATGTAATGAGCTCAAAACCAAAAAGAGAAATTTACACAAGCCAGGCGAAAATAAATAATATAAAAATGCAAACAAATTAAAAGCAAGGCAAACACATAAATTTTATATGGTTTTCAGCCGAAAAAAGAGCTCTCTGCCAGTACATTGATATGGAATTAAGCTCTCGGGCTGCTAATCAAATGTAAGCACATTTAATGTTTAAATAAACAGAAATGAGTTGATCTGGCGCAAATAGAACAGACGTAATGAAAAGGACTAAATGCTGAAAGGACCACAGCTGGCCTAAGCCTCAGTCCCAACATTTTTCTTTGATTAAGTCCCGCATAAATATTTATGTGCAGCAGCAACAAAAATGCGCATTTATTCCAAACAAAGTGGTATTTAATTGAGAAGTAAAATATAAGAAGCACGTGGTGGCAACGGCATAAAGATTGTGATTTCCATTCGAATACGAGATATCCTGGGTAAAATAATTTGTTTCCTGAAAATGTCTGAAATTAAAAAAAAAAAATAAAAAATAACCGAATGGAAATTAGTTTTAATTGCATCTTAAACTAACTAAAAAATCTTTCTGATTCAAAATGCAATAACAGAGTTTGCTGTGATGGTAGCGTTATTAAACGCATTTAAATCATCAACTCTTTAATTCCCCTCTTATTTCATGATCATAAAACTGTAAAATAAACTTCAATATGAAAGCAAACACATGCGATGTGCGATGCTTCTGTTCCCGACGAGGACGCCACTTGAAAAAATACCATAAATTGTGTTATTGAGTTAGCAGTGGGGCTCTCATCACCGAAAAAGCTGAAACAAAACACAAATACGGACCACGAGAGCCACTTTCAGACTTGGCAAACAAAACAAAGTCACCGAAGACCGAGAATTTGTGTGTATTTTGGTGGGGATATTTTTGTGTCTTCGTTTTATTTCTTTTGAAGTGCCACACAACCAAAACGGAGCACACAGCTTAGAGTATTTCGGCTTCTTTGGGGCATAATTCCCTTTAAAAACTTTAACGATTTTTAAATAATTTTTTATTGTCGAGAAATTCGCTGGGGTATGATTGGCATTCAAGAAGTTTTAAGTGCCAACATCGCGACTGTGCCTCACAAACTTTATTTGCGTCTTAGTTTAATTTCTGAGTTTATTTGGTTTGTTTGCAAAGTTGTATAAACGGTTGCGCCCATAAACCAATCTCAGTGGGGCCAACGACAAAACAATACATTTGCCATCATTAAATTAGCGACATAATTCCGTTAAAGCCAGAGTTGCGGCCATATTGGCAATTTAGCCTATGAATACCCGTGCTAAAAAACATGGACTTCAAGGACACTCCCTACCATTTTTTGTCCAGTTAATCCCATTGTTTGCCAATATTGCGTGGCAATATTTTTAAGCCGCATTTATGCGTTCGTTTATATTTAATTTGCATTCATAAATTTGCATAGGTCACCATTTCACTTCGGCAAAAACCAAAGTATAATAAACTTTTGCGTTTATTTTGCAGCATTTTGCACTGAAAAACCAGCGAAGTAAATGGCGCTAGGCAAATAAACTGGAACTGGGATTGAATTGTCACAGCTGCAATTTTTCAAATGTCAAATCAAAACAGAAAACCAATTACTTTCGATGATTAATTACCACATTCTGAGGAACAAATGCTGCAGACCGCAGAATGATTTTGATTGCGAACTGGGCTAACAGTTCGTTTGATTTATGATGCGATCAACCCTTTGCTGACAAGTCCCCGATGTGACGTGGCACTCATCCCATATTCCCAAAGGACCCCCAATCCAAAGTTTCCTGAACTTGGTCCTGCGACATGGAAATCACCTTAAAATTCATAAGTTAGTCCGGAGGGGGACAAGACAGCAAAATTTACTAAAGGTTCCTGGGGGCTCCAGGGAGAAACCGCAAGTAAAACAGCAGCTGCATGTCATTAAGTATATGGGAACCCCGGCGTAATCCTCACCACTTGGCGCCGCGCAACATGGCGGATGCGTAACGCGACCAACTTTTCAGCGCTTCATTTCTCGAACATTTAGAACACCCAATTTTTGGAGTATATGACACCTTTCCGCCGACACTGCGTTTTATTTAATATTTTTTGCCTATTTTTTTTTTTTTTTTGTTTAAAAGCTGCAGATTATGCGCACAAAAAGCGACAGTTTATGTATGAAATTATGCAAACCAGACCAGCAGACGATAATGATGGTGGTTTGAAATCCTGCGGCTGATGATGATTATTTTCCACAGTCAGGACTCTTTAAGTCCGTCAAGGCCGTCGCAAAAGTGAAAAAAGAGTTGCGCTTTGTTCAAAATAAAAGTGTTTTTTTTTTTTTTTTGGGATTTAATGATTAAAATTAAAAGTGAATTGTTATATGGCTGCATGGAAAATTCATATTTTAATTACAATTTGCTTCGGCCGTAAGTGACCCAAATTTAAATGTATAAAGAAAGAAAGGGTTCCTTTCAACCCTTTGGCAGCCGACAGTGTCCTCAGCTGCATGCCTGGTTGCATAATTATGATGCCAAACTGGTTCGCTGACCAGCAAGAAAAAGCATGCGAAAGGGAAAAACCCCAAAAGTCTAAAACCCAAGTTACTTGAGCATGACGAATGGCTTTGTTGAGTTTACCACTTTTTCAGGAGATTTTATTAAAAATTCCTTAGACACAGGTGCTGTTTGCAAAAGTTTCCAATTCTCCTTCTGCCAAATAATGGGATGGATGGTTTTATTTCTTTGGCGTTCTCTGTGTCCTTAACGCTGGTGAAACCTGTTGTCGAGGATTAAATATTAATGGCACCCATTAATATAATCTTCGGCCATCCGAAACCGATAAAATTTCCCTAATGTCGCGATATTTATTGGCTCTAATTTATGCTCGAGAGAAAGGAGCCCAAAATCAATAACACTTCTGTAATTACTCATTGATTTATTCTACTCAGCTATTCAGGGACGTATTTTCAGATTCTAGGAAAGTTAATTTTTTCGCGGAAACCGTTTTAAGCGAAACCCTCTAAGAGCGGAAGTATACGCGATCTGATATGTTCGCGAGTGCGCAGGTAGTGTTTGTCTTGCGGTTTCTGATTGGCAAGACATCCGAGCAGGTGTAAATCAATCTTAGCTCAGAGGTAACTACTCGTGTGCCTTGGAAATATAAAGATAAACAACAATATGCGTGGCCAATGGGAACGTTTTTCAATCGATTTATAAAATGCTTTTGGTA
Source organism: Drosophila melanogaster (assembly GCF_000001215.4). Classification (NCBI taxonomy): domain Eukaryota; kingdom Metazoa; phylum Arthropoda; class Insecta; order Diptera; family Drosophilidae; genus Drosophila; species Drosophila melanogaster. Next base: position 18,013,458 of record NT_033779.5, on the reverse strand, counting down.
GTTGTACTTTGGTAGAACTGTATAGAATCATGTAAATTCATATTTATTAACATTTAGATCATATTTTTATAACTTTAAATATGGAAATTAAATACAAAAAAAAAATAGACAAGGATAAGATAAGGTAAATTTATTCATTTTGAGCAAATAAATATGGTTTTCCATCCATAGTTTTTTAACATGACACGTGGAAATTTAAAAATAAATATAATAAGTCTGCCCCATCCAACCCTTTTCTTCCCAAAAATAACAGTTTGAAATTTATTATCAAATGATATATTATAAAGTTATTATTATGGAAGGTACTGAATCAGGTTTGACCTCTTTCTTCTCTTTTTCGCAGCAATAAATTACGCATAAAATTAATTCCAGGTAATGTTATAAAAACAAAGTAAACAAAATCCAGGGATCCTTCGTCAAACTTACCCAATGCACAACGGCATGTAAATCGAAAATTACCAGAAATTGTCACTTTACATCACGCCTGCTGCAGGACCTATAAATCATACTGCACACACACTTATGCACGGGCGACACAGGAGCCACAATCTGGTCTAGTATTTTGGCAGCGCAGATCCTTTCGGGTATGAGTGTGCGAGTGAATATTCAAATCAGTTGCTGGCTGCCAATAAATGAAACTTGCCACACATCTCACTCACTGAGCGCACATACACAAACACACGCCCACACACACTCTTAAATTGTGTCGGGATATTTGAATGGTCCCGTGTATTTAGCAAATGAACCGTACTTTCTGTTCTGTTTAACTTTTTGGCAACCCGCACTAACCAAATATTACAGACTTTAGCACGGCAAAGCGATCGGCGAACGGGAATCAAGCTAAATGCCAGATGAATGGCACCGTCATTACGACTTTCGCAACTCTCGGGCTGCCAATTAACTCGCCCGATAATTTAATTACGGTTAGGGCCTCCAGGATTGGGTCCTGATGTGTTGCCAAGTCTTATCGGCCAGATCTGCGGCAGAGCAATCCTACGGATGAAATACGCTAAAATCACTGGGCTGATTAAGCCGAATCGAACTGCAATCCGCACTCTGCGCGAGCCAAACGTACACTGAAGTCGGCCGAAAGCGCGCTGAAAGTTAAATCGGAAGTCGAGAACGCGGCTGGAGCTTCCAACGGCTCGAGACAGTCCGAGCGGCACTTGCAACATGTTGCAAGTTCGTGTGTGACTTCGGGAATTCTATGTTGTTGAGTCCGGACTTTCGATCTTTGAATTTCTTTCGTTGTAGGGAGTTACTTCTGTTAGCATATTTTTTAATTTTATGTTAACCATTTAAGATACAAACATGAGAGAATGCTATAGTCGAGTTCCCTAACTTTTAGATGCCCCTTACTCAGCTAGTGGGAATACGAACGCGAAATTCGATCATTTTTCTGGGATATCGATGAATGTGAAAACATTTAAAAATTGTTCTAAAGTCTGGGCGTTAGAGTGGGCATGGCAAAAAGTTTTGTGTCTAATCGATAAGAATTAACAAGACTAATAAAATTATAAACAAATTTGATTTGGGCGGTTTGTCGTTAGAGTGGGCGTGGCAACAGGGCCAAAAAATCTGTGCTGCGTCTATGTCTCTAGAATCTGTCCGCTTAATCACAACCTTCTTGCTTTTATAGTTCCTATGATTCTTTCATACGGCCGGCAAGACAGGCGAACATAGCCAGATCTACTCGGTTTTGTATCTTAATTAAATGGAAATTCCTTCTATTTGTTTCAACGAATCTAGTGTACCCTTTTACTCCACGAGTACCTGGTATAAATAGTACTTCTTAGGGTGACAATCCTAAGCAAATATCCAATTTGGAAATCATGGAAATCGGACAATGATTGTTGGCGCGTTGAAATGGTACTTTTTATCGCAGTGTGACCTTTGGCACTTAAAATACTGGTATTGTGTCCTGGAACTTTCAAGATTTTTTGACATATGTTCAAACAGCTTTCTTGTAAATTTGCAAATAAAAAGCAAGGAAACGGGTTCAACTGAATTTGTAAAAAGTTGTAAGTTCCAAGGCAGAATTCATTGGTAGTATTAAAACTGCAAAAACAGGTGCGATTTCAAATGGGTGATTCCAGCGACTCAGACTCTTCTACTGAATGGGAGCAGAACACTAGGGTTATTTCCTTACCCTTTTCCAGAAACCGTTCACATTTGAGCTCTCGCCTCAGTTACCTGGTAAGTTCATGTTCACCCAGCTCTGAAATCTATTGATAATACACTTTATGGAATAGGTGGGACTTCAAATGGAAAACTTCAGGACCTCGAATAATTCTGGAGTATCACAGCGAATCCATAACACCGGGCCCACTCCCGTACTCGCGCCCTCCGGATTAAGATCCCGCTTACTCAGCGGTTCCTCTGTAAGTTATTGTTCTAGCCAGGTCCCACCCAGAATCCATTGGTTACATTACAACATCATTTAATAGGAGCGGAATCCAAATGAGTATTACGGAGACTCGGACTCCTCAAGCAGCAGCAGATCTATCGACAGAACCCCATTCCTGGTAAGTTCTTGTTCGTTCATCTCGATCCGGAATCCATAGGTTTTAATAGCTTTAACTTTGTTGTGCAGTTGGAGTATTCCAGCGACTCAGAGTCGTCTAGTTCCAGTGATAGTGAAAGCTCATCGACCAGCATTAGCTTCGATAGCAGTATGAGCTCCACCGAATCATCAACACCAATGGGACATACAGAATCCTCAGATTCAAACGAGGATTCTCCTCCCAACAAACGGATCAAATCAGATGACGAGGAGTCCAAGAAATCTGTCTTGCCCTACAACTGCCCTGTGTGCCTGGAAGATGTCCGCGAGAAGCTACCAGTGTCCACCAATTGTGGCCACGTTTTCTGCAAAGCGTGCATTAAGAGAGCTGTCGACACTGGCAGGGTATGCCCATTGTGCGGAGTGGATGAGCCCGAATTCCATCGTATTTTCTTGTAAGACGTGATATGGCAGAAAGCATACTAAACTAAAAATACCACGGTTTTAAATACCACAAATAGACTTGTGGCATATACTTTCGAAAGACCGTAACACAATATTCACACCTAAAGAAACTGTTGCTCCATTATAACAACGCAAACAAAATCTTATCCCAGGCAACATACTCAAGAAACACAATGCAATCGAAAACTTTCAGCTGAGAAACTAAAACTCAAATACAAGACAGACAACTTTGGCCATAAAACATGGCGCAAGGACACACTCGCATACTTGCAGGAAACCCCGGAAAAATGGAAGGCAAGCAATGAAAATTCCGACCTACCGCAATAAATTCCGCGGAAAAACAAAGCAAGTGATGCCAAAATAAGAGTGAAATGGCCAGCTCACACACACACATGAATGTAAATGAAGTGGAATCACCACCTCAGAAAAACTCAGGGACACCTCAGACACGGCCCTGTAAATCGCGCTTATCCAAAACACAACATGGCATCAGGAGGCATTGGAGATTCAGTTTCATTTTCATTCAAAGATTGAATAATAGAAGGGGGTGTTCCATCCCTACCCCAACAACCTTTGACCTGACACAATGCTCTACATTCTATGTTTTTGTTCGAGTTGCGCGTTCGAATCGCGACTGCGCAATAAACCTGATGCCCCAAACAGCTGTTCTAGGCAAGACCTAGGACAACATTTGCATCCTTAACTGGAGGCTGGCCATCCACGTTTACATTGACGTAATCCACTTGCCAGGTTGGATCTATTCGGTGTTGAGATATATCACAAAGCAGTTCCTTTTGTACTTTAATTCATTTTATTACTGAACAGCTTATAATAAAAATTCTTTATGTATACGAGAGCTTAGTTGGTTTAGCCCCGGCCAAGGCAAAAAGGAATTCGAACAGCAACATATTTCTCCAGCAGTCTTTTCCAGAAGGTTGATCTTTAAATTGACTTGTTACCGCTTGCTGCCGTATTAATGCCTATGATAGCGGGCGCTTCACCAGCCGCAAGGACACGAGCTGCAGCCACCACAAGGACCACATGGACCACAGCAAGGACTACAGCAACCTCCACAGGGACCACATCCGCAATAGGGAGTTCCTCCCATCAAAGGAGCCAGGCAGCCGGGTGGGCAGGGTCCAACGTAGAAGGGATCGAAGCTGCAGCAAAGCATCAGAACCATCTTGAAAGTTTGGATTTGGTAAAGGACACTGGAATCTCTTCTAAAATCTGCAGGAGGGGCTCAAAAGGTACGGCTGCAACCATTCAAAACGGGGTTTGTTATTAACAAAACATTACCAAATATTTAAAAATTACTATAGGGAACAAAGCAATTTTACAATTTTTAAATTGTATAACTTTTTTATTCAATTTTAACGAACTAGAACGTACCTGGGATTTTTTTTCCTGCTGAAGAAATACGTTGAAGTTAATCCTTGGCTACGAATTTAGAATTTTTGTTCAATTTTTCATATTGTTTTTTTTTGTGTTTTATTTTACGAAAGAGATGTGTTCAGTCCAAGCTGTTCAAAATGAATGAGCTCTCTAGGTTTCGAATCCCACAAAGCCCACAAGATGAGTGAAGTTTATTTCCAAGGCCAACTAGAGAAAACTAAAAATTTCCTTTTTTTTGCTTTCTATTCGACATAGTTGCTGACTAGATCCTACTCCTCTTCGGTTAATTCTGCCGCTGGCGGTGTTTCAGGTTTTACTACTACCGGTTCCGAGTCCTTTTTATCCTTTTCGTCTTCCTTGGAGGAGCCCTCGGAATTATGTTCACTGCCAAACTTAGGAAGCAATGGTCCTACAAAGGCACATGCCTTGCCTCCAATACTTTGTACCACGGAGCAGGCGCCATCCATGCGATCGCCCTCTACTAGAGGAGTTTCGCCCTCGACGGCGGACAGCTGATCCGCCACTGGACCACCGCGCCTCACAAGGTCAGCGATCGGATCACGGGTTTGGTTTAACACCCTGCCACCCACTTCAGTTAACGAACGGGAAACTACCATAAACAGGGCCACTATGCCCGCAACTCCGATGGCCGTGTGAACCATTTCCATATCTTGGGCAAAGGAGCAGGATCTTCTGGAGGATCAGGAGGGTCGATGTCGGATTTTTCGATCGACCACGATGACAAATAATTCTAGGGCTACTCTCCAGCCATCGCCGAGATGGTATTATAGGTCGAACGGGCCAAGTTTCGGATACTTCGCGAAATTTCATTTATCAGGTAGTTAATGTCATCCGAACTGACCACCTGCTCCTGGTCGACATGGTGCTCCGGCGTTGAATCGTTTACAATCAAGACTATTTTACGAACGGGCTGAATCATGCCGGATACATCGATCACGGGCTCCGACACATGGTGATCAACCAGAAATGCCTGATGCATGATGATCACCAATTGGCGGATTACTGGCACCACGCGATCGAGGACGTTGATTGCCATTGGGGCCAGTACGTGGTGTACCACGTGATCCACAGACGAGGACATGACCAAGAGACTTGAATTTTGAATTTAGAAAACTATTTTCACACAATTTGCGACCTGATAAACTAAAATTCCCAGGAGTTCTAATTTGAAATCTAAGCCATTTCGATTGGAATATTTATATTATTTCCCCAGCAATATTCAACAGTTTGGTGACGATGAATCAATTTTATTATTTCTCTACATAGATGTGTGCGAGGCTAATTGGTGTGCAGTTTCAAAGTTCAACTATATTTGTTCCCGCCGTTATTCTTGCATTTTATACAGGTACTCGTCTCGTCAATAGCTGCTATAGCAACGACTGTGCCAGCCACCGGGGGTGTATCCTTTGTAAATGTCGAAGTTGCACGGACATACTGCGCATCTCGGATAGGGGCCAATGTAGAAAGGGTTTATGGCCGGAGTCCAAGGACGACTTAAGTAAACCATTTTCAGCACTCGAAAGAAGTCTGCAAATCTTATTTTATAAATACATCTCCCACATTTTCTCTTTCGAAACTCACCGGAAATGGAAGAGAAAAATGAGAAATTTAAACAAATGTTTGACCAGAACAACACGTTTCGTGCTTGAAATTTGAATGAAGAAAATGCGTATGTACGCTTATGTGTTATTTTGTTGACATTTAAATCAAGAATGCTGGTTTAAATTTATTTGACTTCATTTTAGATAGATCATAAGAAAATGAATTAATTTTATCTGTATTTTTTATCCACAGTTATTTTGTGCTAAAATAGAAAAGAGCTGGTAATTTGAGGTTAATATATATTATTATTGTTTTTATTATTTATAGATATTCATTTTATTTATTTATTATTATTATTAATTTTTTTGAAATATAATGTTACAATATGACGGTTCGATGCCCAGGAGATGATGAGCTAAATGGGTTTAGCTCAAGATGTTTGAAGATATTAGCAACACACAACAAGGTTGTGTGTTCAGCACATCTCCAAAGGACTCCTGGTTCATTTTTGCAGCTTTGCCTTTTTCCCCACTACTTCTGTTCCCGGAGCTTCGGTTCTTTTTGGGCTTTCTGGTCCAGTGGTTGCTTCGCCGCGTCCTTGTTGGATTGTGGGGCGGGATTGCATCGGGGTAGTTGGGACTCCGGGCAAACTCCGCACTCCGGAACCGTGCAGTGGCCCTCCTCCAAGCAATCGGGGTCACAGCAGGGCGGATCGGGTCCAATGTAGCCCGGATTAAATATGCAAGGCATGCTGCAGCACCTCCACTGAAAACGAAGGTCGAGGCAGATGGCAGTGGCAAATTGGGTCCCACTTTATAGATTTTGTGAATTTACATAGATGCTAACTGGGTGCAATTTTCGGGCCGAGTGAGGCTCATAAATGTTCTCATTTCCATGGGTATTGAAACACAATGGAACGGGTAACTAGATGCCCGAGTTGCGCAAATCTCTAAACAAAGCTAGTTAATTTCGTACTAGAATCGATGCGAATAGCTCCCACATTGAACTCTATCTCCCAAAATCCGAATCAAAGTCCAATCGCCCTTAAAATCACCGGTTAGTGCGTGCAGAACGCTTATAATTATTTCATAATCGGGCAACACTTCAGTTTTATGGTGACAAAAGCCAGCGGAAAGATAACTGCAACTGCAGGCCATCGAAACTGGGCCACAAATGGCTGCAGGCACAAATATGGAATTTAAGTTGAAATTAATGAATAATTAAGCTGCTTTGGGCAGACGCTCGCAGCGGAAGTACAGCATTTGCATAGCTAACACAATGAACTACATACGGCCGGACAAGACTTGGCCGTTCATAAATTAGATATGCAAATGTAAATGCGAATGGAAAACTAACGGCAATTCCTTTGTCAATTAATCAATCAATCAACGCAGCCGCTCGCTGCGATCCAGAAAGCGATGCGGAAATCACTTGTCCCACATATGTACCTCTGCCCCCGCCCAGAAACTCCATCCATCGCCATTTCCCCCTGGCCACTGCATCTAGCTGCATCTGGCTGCATCTCCATTCATCTACATCACGCATGCCAATTTGCCTCAGCACGGTTTTTGATTGCCCGCTAAGTTCGGAGCGTTGTGAGCCCCCATCGATGCTTATCCCCCGGTTTTAAGGCGATGGCAGAGTCATTAGCATCAAAGGGCCATGGTGATATGACCAGCGCTCCTGGCAGCTCATCTGCACTGTGGTCTTTGCAGTGACCCAAAGAGTTTGAACCGAAGTGCTTTGACTTGGGTTAATTTGTGGGCTTTCAGCTTGGAAAGTATAAAAGTTTCACATGCATTGTTCAAGCACACAAAATACCGACAAAAAGACCGAAAAGGGTTTATTTTAATTAAATTGGATGTGATAAATCGAAAATAGTGATGTTTATGATTGAGGTAGATAGCATAATTTTAGTCAACACTTTAAGCTTATCATTATCATTAAAATATAAATAATTTTTCGGATTCGACCCACTGTGCAGCGTTGTCGGCTTTCAATGTCGCCGGCTGCAGCCATCAAAGTCGTGTGCACTATTTGTGTAATTTATATTCAAAGCGTAACGCGGTGCGTCGACTGCGTGTGTAGGTGGGTGGGGAAATGGGCGGTAAGTGGGTGTTGGGGCGGAGTGCTAGGGGGACGGTTCACTTGGTGGTTTTGGGACCGGTCACTCCGAGCAAACGGACTCTAGTGCCACTGAACTAAGTGCAGTCACGCGAACTGCTTTTAAGTGGCATAAGCAGAAGAACCCAATTCCTGCATAACCAATGAAGTTAAATATATTAGCTTACTCATTTTATTGCTCAGTTCTATAGACTAATAGTTTGAAACTAATGTGCAAAATCAATTAATTATTAAGAGATTCGAATGAGAAGCTCCTGTAACAACACATAACTCTCAGTGTAACCCTTAGATAGAACCCATCCACACTGCGACATTGTCTATCCGACTTCCGTTTGTCGGACGTAGTTCTATTACTTCTTGGATTCCGTTTCTGTTTTTAATAACTCAAGTTCGAACCCAAGTAGGCACACTTGTGCCGTCGTTACTGTTTGAGAAATGTATTGGAGGCCTGACAAAGTGACCGGAAGATGATACTGCAATAAAAAATGAGCACCCACGCAGCGACATGGAACACCATAGAGTGTTTGGCTTGGAAATAGAAAACCAAGTGCTGGAAATGAACATGAACCATGTTTTATATGCTCTGTGAGTTGTTGGATTTTCACTACTCGTAGTTTTTCTTCTTTTTCGTTAGCCATTTATTTACAAATGAACAATATTTATGGCCTCTTTTTGAAAGAGTTGCGCGGTCTGTGTGTATATATTTTGGGTTCCTATGCGATGGGGCCAGACTTCCGTCACAGCCAAAACATGGAAACGATCTGTTCATACTGAACATACATAGTTGTGTCTATTATTTTGTGGTTTTATTTCGGTTTTATGCGCGGAGCGTACCAAACATCGATTATGAATTACAAACTCTAAACGGATGGCAATCAGAAATGGTTTTGCTGAATAAATAATTCTAATTTGCCAGCAATTATGGGCTGTCAAATACGATTGTCCACTGATATGTTTTCGATGGTCGCGGAAAGTGTGAACTGAAGAACAATTAATAAATTTATAGTTTTGTGGTTACCGGAATGAAGTTTAAATGAATAACATTTTGGGTTCGGTTGACGGATTTGTCTAAGCTCATTACAATTGAGTTTTGCTTATGCTATCCAAAAAATGAGGTTTCAAACTTTATTGTATACTCTTAAAAACAGACTGGCTTGGGCATGAATTCTTATATGTTAATCCGGCAAAATATCCATGGATACGAAATCTAGATCTTCGAAAGCCAACTGGATTTATGGCTGTATAAGTAGCTAAAATTATTCCCAGCCTCTTATTACATCTAGCAAGTTGCAATTAGTGTTGTCACGGGAAGAATTTATGAGGAGCAATTGCAGAGGCTAAAACAGGAACCCTAAACGACGGCACTTAAGCGATCATAACTTTGCCCATGATAAATCGAACTGGAATAGCCTGCAGAAATTCCAGATTCTGGCCATGCAAAGCAATTGGACAAGTGGACAAAGGCGGTTACAAAGGCGAGGAAGTGGCCCAAAGAACCTCGAGCAGCTGCTGCCGCTGAAAGGCGAGACCGCTGAATGAATTGGGCTGTCGTTGTCTTGGCAATCAGCGCTACCGGGCATAGAAAGTTAACACACCCGAAACCGGCTTCGGTTTCAGTCGATGCAGCCAGTTGAATTTGCCAGTTGATGCACTGCAAAAATCTGCTCTCTTCTATACATAACTGGATATAGAACATCTATACATAAAAATCCATTTAATACAAAGCTAGATCAGTTTTAAGGCGTATTTAATAAATTTAAAAATTAATTAAATTTATAGAACAATTCTTTACTAGTCTATCTCTAGTTTTCTCAGTGCTCCAAAGTTGCTGCTTGCCAGTCACAAGTGGCAGGTTGCCAGTTGTCGCTGCCGCAAGAAACTTGCCTCCATACTGCGGCGGATGTGAGTTCCTGGGGTAGCAAGAGGAGCAACTGGTGGAGAGGGGCTTCTAAGCGTTTAGCTTGGCTTTTGCCTCGGTTCGCTGGCCCCGCGGAGCGCATCCAACTTCGAATTGCCGCAATTGCGTGTCGACCACAATCTTAACCAGCTGAAGAAGCGACTGAAGGAGGCGAAAAACTTTGAGCCAACAAGGATACACTGGAAAAGAATTATTCAAAGTTACATATTTCGAGAGATGTTAGAAAAAAGAATATTGTCATTGGGAAAAACCAAAATTATTCTATTTACTTTCTTTATAATATTAAAAATGTTGCTTCATAAAAGTTTGCTCTTTAGAATTACCTTTAATTTAAAAGAAATGTGGGCTTTCAGTGTCAACTTGAGACTTTAAGGGAAACGGGGTGTTCGGTCAGGTTCCGTCCCCACTTGAAGCTGTTTTCTATATTCTCCTGCCTGCCGCTGTCTGTTTCCTTTTTGCTTTTAATGAATAAGTTGGAACACCTGTTCGTCGTTCGTCTCCTGTCGAGATCTCCGTCCGTCCGAGTGTCTTGGAGCTCTGGTTCTGCTGCTCAAGTGTGACGGCGCTTGTGTGTTCTATCTCTGGATCGGACTTGGTCATTGTTAATACCCCTTGACCCAGGGTGCATTCGGCTGACAAGTAAACTGAGCAAATTTGTGCTAAAGTTAAATTTTGGAAAGATAGAATGAAAAGAAAAATATTCTAAAATAACTAAATAATAATTTTTAATAATAAAGCAGCACAAATTGCAGTCAAAACGCCATAATGTCAGACTAATTCTAGATCATTTTTCTTGTGAGTCGTAAGAATCGTAACATTTTTATTCCCGCGGAACTGGCTTGTCTGCATTTGATGCTTTAATTATCCAGTTGTTTGCCGAGAAAAGCAAATAGAGTCAGCCAAAGCTGAAGCTGAAACCAAAGACTCAAGACTTAAGTCAATAAATAACCTGTTTGAATATCATTACGCATAAATCTGAGCCAATGCATGGCCCCTGTAATCTTCATTCATTAAATCGGGCTCACCTGAAATCGAGAGCCGAGACATTGACACCCGAGGAAAAGGATGTAATGGGAGGGGGGGGGGGGGGGGTGGTGAATGGGAGTCAATGCCACGACAAGTGCCGGCCACGTCAAGTGGCAAAATTAAAACCAATTTCCCAGGGACTCTGCCGTATCACTTGCTCATCAGGAAAAAATAAGAGAACGAAGAAGTGAAGAGTCCTCCACACACGAGTGCTGCTGCTGCAATGACGTTGGAAGGGAAACAATGCGAAAGGCGGCCCAAGAGCACAACGAGATAATTGTAATGAAGAAATTCGCAGCATAATTGATGGAGGAGGGGCTCCGCAATTCACAGTAGCCCGGGAAGTTCAGATACTTGAGCTCTGATGATGCATCGACAGTCGTGTATGCCCCATCACCCCATCATATGGGGCCCCTTGGCCGCACCCACATTTTCAGCCGCCCTGAATGCAAATTGCATTTCTCGTTCGAGAGCTAAAAGTAATTTCGATTGCAATTCTTTCTTTGCCACTGGCTGCTGTTGTAAGTGAATTTTATATGAAGGTGGCTCGATTTATATGGCATTACGTAAGATTCAATTTTCCAAAGCTCGTACAGTGAGAAAAAATAAAATGCTAATGTGCACACATTACCGATTAAATGTCTGCATAACACCGTTTCTACAAACATTAATTACGCTGGGCAAACAAAATATGATATATTTTAGTCGTACAAAGCAGAAGCAAAAAAAGTCAGTTTGGCGTTTAAACTTTGTTTAATAAATAAACAAGCTGATAGTTATATAATACACAAAATGAAATATTTGTTATTTGCTTTCAAAAGTGTGAGATTAATTAAGTTTGATGTATTCTTTTTTTTGTAAGCATACGCAGTGCAATTCCCACTTATTTCCCACTTGTTAATGAGGCTTTCCAAGATATTTAGTAATTGAAGGATTTGCCAGTGGTAATTAAAGAGGCGTGCAGCTAATTCAATGTCGGAAATCAAAGCACTTTTACTGTCGCACTCTCCTTGGACAATTATGTGGCACGACATGAGCTCACGGCTCAGCAAGTTTTGTGGCAAATAATTTTCTTCTGTCTGCAGTTTTCATCAGTATTTTTTCTATATATAAGTACTACTTGTATTTATATTTGAGTTCCATTTTGCTGCCACTGCAGACATTTTTAATAAGTTGCCTGGCAGCCGTTGCACGTCTCACTTCGGCAACAACAAACAGTGCAGCTGCCAAGTTGAAAATGAAATTCGTGGCACGAATAGATTTTCAAACATATATGAGAACGAAAGAGAGAGCACGTCGGCAATGACAGAAATTCGAAAATGAAGCAATTTACTTGTATATTTGATACAATCCCCCGTTCTCGGACAGTTGTCAGCGATCTGGGAACGCGAATCGGAATGGGAAAGTGGAAAATGGGGCAGCACTGGCCAGTTGGCGGGCTTATTAAGTGGTTTCCCCAGCCGGACAACCACCCTTCGTGGTTGGATAATTGGCAAGCATAGTTCAGGCCCTCAATGGATTCCAGCTTAAATACCAGCTTTAATGGCCAGCAATTATCGAGTGTTTGTTGCTTATAATTGCATACAAGTAGGAGAAAGTAATAGATTATAATCATCACTTATTTATCAGTGGAAATTATTTTATATTTTTTCGAACAGAGCAGAACCAATTAAAATATTTTCAGTACAATAAGAGAGCAATTTATGCATGGTTATGGATTTTAGGTTATGGATCCAATAAACCAAAACGATAGAAAACGGTTTCCGCCCACGCCACTAAAACTAACCTAACATGTTGGGCCTTTCCTATTTGGTGACTATTAAAGTAGATGACATCCAGTTGAAAATTTTGTCACTAAGAGAAGAGAAGTGAACCCTTTAGACCGCCACGAGCCAAACTTGTTGAAAGTTTCGGCTGCATGGCCCAAGAAACCAATAAAGAAAACTAAGGGAAAAGTGCCGCAAAAGCTGCCATAGACCTACACTGCTATATACATCTGCACCATATACACTATATATACCTTGGGCAATATGGCGGAAGGTTGGCTTAATGGCTCGATGCTGGGGACCGGGCCTTAAAGGATGGCACAAATAATGAAAGCGCGACGCTAATACTACGTGCAAAATGGTTCTGGCTGCACACGCTGCGTATACGTTACGTTGGCGGGCTTATGCAATGCAATTTTCATTTACATAAATTTTGATGTTGTCTCTGCGAATTGCTCGGTGTGCGGGCGTGTTGGTCCCCGAAAAATTAAACAACACAAGTTTAGCAGGCAAACTTTTACCCCGCACACAGTCTTTTATGTCAATTTGCTGGGAAATTACCTTTTTGTTAATAGTGGAAGACGCGAACTTCCCGGCGGAGCAAACATTAAAAGTAATTCAAATGTTGTAGCGCCACAAACGTTGCAAGCAGCTTAGTGTAGGGCAACAATAAATGCTTATTTAACTAATTTTGCAACACGTATGCAAATATTTACAATGCAACAGCTGCATATATAGAGAGGGCCGACTTCAAAATTTGGTCTAGATAGATAGAACAAATATTTTCAAAGTACTTTTTTTTTTTAATGTAAAAAAAAAAAAACAAGAAAAAAACGCTATAGCCGAGTTTGACGACTGTCAGATTACCCTTTAGTCAGCTAGTAAGAGTGCGGAAAAGAAATTCGAAAGTTATTTTTTAATATCTTTAGCCGTTGGCCAGAAAAATAAGAAAATACTCTAAATTCTAATTTGGGATAATGCTTAATGCGATTTGAAGGCTGTATGCTTTCTTAGTTTCCTAAAACCGATCATACTGGTATTCCGATAAAAAAAATATATACTATCGTAGCATAAATGGTTGAAAACGAATGTTTCACTATAGTAATTAATGTTCTTTATTCTTTAATAATTTGTAAGCCCATTAAACAGTACAGTAACCCACATATCCCATAGGCAACCCTCGCTTTTGTGGCTTGCCTGGTAAGTTGGGATGTCTGGCAAACGACTGCCATTAAAGCCTGTTGTTTAGTTTTTAGCTACTTCCCACGTGAGTTTCCCATTTTCACAGCGCCCACCTCAACAGAAGCCGGAAAACCGCGTGTCGGCTGCGGGTGTGAAAAATAAGAAGAAACCTGGTGGGTGGTGGGGAAAACTTTGCGTCTGACACTTGGGGGTAACACTTAAACGTTTTGCTTTTATGGACACTTTTGAGCTGATTAATTGCCAGCTTCGACTTAATGCCTAATTAGCGTTTGTTTGTCCGCCGATCAACTGAAGACCCGCCATCAACACCTGACATGGGCGCGAAATTTCACACTTTCGATGAGGAAATGCAAACAGCGAACGAGGCACTTAATTAATCTTTGCTTACTCACAGAAGGAAATTATATTAAGGCTGGCCAAGCGGAGAAATAATCGAATATTTCGATTGGTTCAATTTTTTCAGCACATAAAAGCCATGCTTGATGGGGAAATTGTGTGTTTAAGCTTCTGGCAGGACTTCGCTTAAGCCTCCTCCTTGATCGCGTATACGCCATGTTGTGCCTTTGTAAATAACTGAAGCCTATTAAATGTCTTTGCTGGACACATTTAATTAACAGACACGAACAACTTATAATTGCCACTCACTGAACGTTGCAGTGAGGTAATTGTTTCTTTTCAAGACTGAAATACTGAAAGGAATACTGACTGAGTGACCGCCTGGCGTTGCGTGCGAATATAAATATTTTGCAGGCAGGAATATTAATTACCGCAACATGCGATTTTCCACCGCTCTCGAAAGGCAACATGCCATTAAGGGTTTCTGGCTGCCCGAGAGTGGGAAATGCGCTTGTCAGTTTATGTCGGAGAATAATTAAAAAGCCACACCGACAGTTTCGACCTTTGCATTTTTAAAAACCAATTCGAGCCCTCCGTCCAGGGTCACTAATCAACAAAAACTATTTATGGACAGCCTCCGCTTGTAGTGGATTTCCAGGTCAAGGCCAAAGAAACTTGGCCAGATTGTGCTGCCAACAAACAGCGAAACACACAGACATTAGAAAGTAACTAACTAAATGTCAAAAAATAACCATGCTTACGTACTAATTATAGTTTGCTCGGCTTCAGCTTGAGCCTAGTTCATATATATTTATGGCTTATTGCAGCCTACTTCCAGGCGTCGGTTGTCCATAAAAATTAAATAAAAATAAAATAATCAAAGCAGCACCATTCCGTAGTGCAAACTGTGCTGTTTACTTTAATAATTTTAATTAAAAAGAGGGCTCTTTTGCAAATAAGGAGCCCGGCCCAAAAGGACCGCAATCAAATGGCCAAGTGTCCAATTCGCGGCTCATTGCCATAAAAGGACTCTCTACGTTTGAGGACGTGCACTGTTGACTGCAGAAGGCCCGAATCGAAATCAAAATCAAAACTAATTAAAAACCGCAACCACTCGAATGCAAACACGTCGTCTCTGTCTATGACTATGCCTAAAATCCATATGTACCTGGCGTATTTGTGCGGATTTCTAACCCCATAGCTAATGAAGCGTTCGTGTTGATTATAAAAAGGCAACCTCGTTTGCCATGCACAATAGTAGAAAACGCACAGAGTTTTATCCAAATGCAAGTGTTTAATTAAAAGGCTCTGCTAATTAGTATGTGGTCAGATATTTCGTCCACAAAGTGGGCTTAATGCTCAAATTGGCTTCAAACTAATTATTGCCTCTATAGCAATACAAAGATAAAAACAATATAAATTTATCTATTAAGGACCGAGAGCAGCCAACCGAAATATATATGAAGTTAATATTTTATAAAAAATAAAATCATGATATATATTTTTTTAAGCAGTACCAAATGCCATACTCCGTTTGAATATTATAAAGCAGAGTTGGTGAGAATCTTGAGCTCACTTAAATATGAAATTTAGCAACTTATAATTAAGTCTTCGTTTTTAAATGTTCGGAATCCGAACTTCGGATGTCGACTTTAGGCTAAAAAAAAGAGGTTTTGCATAAGTTGGCCCGATATTCGCCGCCAAAATTCCAATAAACATATTGTGCGATAATACCAGCCCAAATCGACGGGTTGCCAACGGGCCCATTTCAATGCCAATTTCCCTTTCATGCACAACTTGGCAGAGCTTATTGCTTTTCACTCTTCATTGCGCATAAATTTAGCATGTACATGTACGCACGAGGCCAGGGACCTTTTCCCGTATCCCCAGTATTTTTTTTGGACTCAGTTTGCTTTATTCTTTTTTATGAGATTTTTTTCTACCCTCATTAGAGCTACACCAACTTCAGCCCCAAATGCAGGTAATCTGCATACAAAGCGCCAGCTCAGCTGCATTGCACACTTTCTGGCGGCGAACACGTTGCACCCAAGGAGATATTGCCATAATAGAGACAGCGAAAAAATAGCTGGAAAAACGGAGAGAAAGCGGAAAATGTTGAGGGGAAACCATAACAGCGTTTAAGGCAAACTAAATGAGACCCACGTAACGGTAGTGAGCATGAAATTATGCATATGTGGGCCGGCGCTTTTCCCACCGCTTTTCCACTTTTCCCGCTGCGGCAACGTAAAGCATTGCAAACGGAAATAATTCAAGTGCAATGCAAATCATGGCCCACCACGCTCAGGTAATTGTGTGCTTACCCAATGAGGAGCGGTAGCAGGATGTCCTGGCAATGGCATTGCCAATGCCAGGAGCAGAGCAGTGCGCACGGAAAACGGAAGACGCGCAAACTGACAGACGGACAAGCAGACAGACAAAAGGACGGATGCATGGAGAAAGCGCTCTCCCCGGAGAAAGTGTTTAATCGAAAGGAGCAAACACTTTGCTGGGCTCGAATTCAGTAGTGTGCCAACGAATTTCCAGGCCGAAAAAACTGCATGAAACAAAATGTGATTTTTAAAGATACATGGGAAATTTATCATAAAATATTTAAATATATTATAACAATGAGCTTAGTTCCGATCAAGCATAATGATTAAAAATATTCATTAAGGCAATATGTAAATTTCACCTTTAAAGTGGTCTAACTTTGAATGGGCACTTGAGAACACAATCTTTTTTGCTTCAATCGCATTGCAATCATCAATTGGGCTGCCGGCGTGCCCTTCATTGACTTGGCATAATAAATCGACAAAAATCCGAATGCATCGCTCAAATATTGGAGCGTTTATATATGCGATCCGAAGGCCCCCGACTTCCGCAGACCAACCTTATCTAAACGCTGCAGTTGGAGGCGAGCAAACTTTGTTCCATTTAATTCAATTCAATCCTTGAGAGTTCAACGAGTGCGAGGGAAGAAAACGGAAACGGCGAAGGAGCGAGCATTTATTTGGAAAATAAATAAATAGACAGGCCAAAGGATGGGGGGGAGCCAAGAGATAGTGAAGTATAAACAAACCGACAGCCGGACAAACAAACTTTTCCGAGAGCATAAAAATGGTGTAAAAAGTACTGCGCCAAGGAAAATCGAAAATGCGCCACATTTGCCCAGCCAGAACATCTATCAAATTTTGCGTTTATTTTCACCCATTCAGGGAAATCAAATGAAATGTGTGAACCAAACCAGATAAAACTACTGAAGAAATACATATACGTGTATAAAATGTAGTTGAAATCCTATTTCCATGTCCGTGTATCCTTTGGCTCGGTGGCAGGTCCTTTTCTTAAGTGGATTCCAATGGCAGCTTTTCGACTTTCGGTGATTTGTAAAAGGGGTCTCTGAATAATCGCCGAACTGACCTTTAAAATGGAAACCAGTCATAGGTGAATGGGAAAAATCTCAGCAGACCAAAAAGTATCATTGTCAGAAGATTTCATTTTATTTCATTTAATTTCCTCTCAGTGCTCATCATTTACAATAATGTCTACGTAAAATTAACATAAATTTGCGATTTTCCAGTAGCTTAGGCGAGTTTTTCACAACAATCAGTGCTGTGGCATAGAGTCAGGCAAAGAAATAAAAAGACAAAGGAAAAGCTGGCCAAGTAGGATGAATAAAAAAACGCGAAATATGCTAAAGTTGACAGCTTAGGGCCTTTTTGCGTCTTGGTGGCGTCTGAAGAATGGAAACATCCTCAAGCTGTCAGGATTTATGTTCTTAAGGTAAAGTGACCTGGCTAAAATTGAATCGGTAATCAGAAAGTGCAACGTGTTTAATGAGAAAAGCCGTTAAACCGAATCCTTGAGCAACAATTGAAATTCAATTTATCAGCACCTTGGAGCAGATTCCAAATAAAACCCCTGAAGCATCTTTTCTCCAATTGAAAACCAATTTCAATCGAAGATTATTCATACAGCTAAGTGACAAATTTGTTTACGTTTAAGCATGTGGAAAATGCAAAACTCAAGCTCAATGCTCATATCAAAATTGTTTGCCGTAGCCCAACTTTAAGTGCTTAACGGCAAGCTCAATAAATTTCTCAACTTACAGCAAAATAAGTTTTGCCAAGAGCCCGGAAAGTTTCCTGTTCTTTTTTTTTTATCCCCTTTCGAAAGAGAAAATTATTTTGAGTGTGCTACGAACAGAATTACCAAATTTGCCTCTCCGGCAAACAAACGAAAAACGTGAGGATCTGGAAATCACTCTATACTCCTATACTATAGTACACATACAGTTGGCAGTTATATGTAACTACATTGTAACGACTGCCCTGGGAATCCCCCTACGTACCATAATCTTCATGTCTGTTTGCAACTGTTTGCGCTGACAGCTCGGGTTGGTTTTCTGGGCTGTCTTTTTTGGGTGGGTTCCTTCTCGGGATTGCGTTAGGATGCACTCCCCTTTGTTCGCTTGCAGCGTGAAAATTGCACAAGATTGCATGTGCTCCTGCTCCGAAAATATTTATATTTATAATATTTTTTGCAGCTGTCATTTGGCCGTGTATCTGCTGTGTGTTGGGGTCTGTGTTTTTTATTCGTGTTTTTGGGCTAACACAAATTACGGTTTGCGGAGAGTGGCTGAGTGGCGGCATCGCCTGCGGTTGGCAGGGGCTAATAAATCAGAAAATATAAAATTCTATGTGTACCATATAAAGTCCAAAGTAGGCCAGTGTGGGATAAACTTAATTGGAGTTTTAAAGCGGCTTGATAACTGGTGAGCTACTTTAAAACAAGCTCTACGTTCTTGAGCACTGACACCATTCGTTACGTTCTTTCACCTCTAGTTTTACCTATAAAACTGCTTCCAAATTACATCCTCCAGCTCAAAGGATCTTCGCAGCCATCAAAGAACACTGCTTTCAATTTACGAATAACCGTTCAATCATCGCCGCTAATCAAGTGTTTCAAACAGGGAGCGAACGCCAAATGGAAATTGTTGCCTCCGGTGGCCAGCTTTTGGGTACAGCTTCCCCCCAGGCAGGAGGCCCCATAAATCACTTGCAAATTACCAGGGAATCGGGAAAATCCCGGGCAGGGGGGAGGAGGCGGTGGCCAAGAGAATCCATCCTAGCCACAGCCATTTCTCAGCGCCTATAATAAGCAAGTGAATGCGAATGTGCCTATGAATGTGACTGTGAATGCACAATTATGGCCGCTTCGTTGGTCGTAAAACAAGAAGGGAACCGCTGCCCTTTGGCCCGCCCCCTAGCCATTCCTGAATCCACCATCTTTCACCCAGTTTTCCCCCACATTTTCCACCGCTGACGACTTTGTCATGGTTTCCTTTGCCTCCAGTTGCACAGGCAAAGTCAGCGGCAGCGACATCAATAAAATAAACACTGACAGTGGGTGGTGTGGGTCGGTGGGTTGGAAATCACTGGGTGGTGCTGGCCGGGAAGCCCGAACAGGCTGGGCCAACACAATTGAACACGCGACATTTGGCCAATGCTTGCTGTTTGCTATCCACTGTCGTCGTCTCCACTTTGACTTTTATCTATTGACATAATATTTTTTTATGCTCTTGCAGCTGGAGGCGCCGAGTTTTTGGGGGCGTGTCAAGTATTGGTGACGGTGGCACACTGAAACAAGTTTGTACATTTAAGCTCAGACAATATATATACAAACATATTTCATTTCAGTAATCAGTGTAAATGCATGGAAATTTCATTTAAAAGAAATATGACTTGGAGAATATTTAAAATGAATAAAGATATATATGACCCCAATTTTGTTCAATGCAACGCTTTGGTTTTCGCACTTCAGTCACCAAGTCACTCAACGAGTCCTCTAATCCAATGGCTTAGTGTCGTCGAGGCTTGCTTCGATTTAAGAGTCACATTTGCAGCATAGTAAACGTGAAGATCCAATGTCATTAGGCTTAGAAAAGGAAATGGAAAATAGATTAAAGTGACTGAGGGATGAATTTCAAAGTGAGTTTCAATCCTATTTCCACACACACATATATATTTGTGCAAAAAGAAAGGAAAATGTTAAAATTGCACACAAACTCTTGTTCAGGCTATACAATTTTTAGAGTGCTGCAAATTTCTTTTGTTTCAACTTTTTTAGAACTTAGGATCTGTACCTGGACTCGATTTGATTGCACCCCATAGAAATAACGAGGTGCCCACGTGCTCCCATTCTCGGGCATCTCCGGACCATTCTTTCGAATAGCTTCGCTTTTTATAACCCACACATCCGGCGAGAGCTGGAGATATCTCAGGTCATGTCCGTTTATGCAAGTGTTAAATAACGTATCCGCCGGCCATTGTAGTTTATGCCCAGTTCACCCGAGCCGCTGACATTTATTGCTTGTTTCAAAACGGGTTAGGAAGCTGGAAGGGGAGCAAAAAAAAACCGAATGACAACATTTATTACGGCCCGGGCACATAAAACACGACCAGCGGAGTTTATAGTTTAGCCGGTATCTGCCTTTCAGTCCTTTCAGGATAATGATAAACGGCCTTTTCAGGTAAGATACTAATTAGGTTACCAAGTGTGCATCACCACACTCAGAAAAGTAATTCTCATGCTTTTATCTAAAAAAATTAGAAAATAACTTATTGACCATTAAGTTTTTAAAGGCTATGCGACAGAAGTGAGTTTATTTTTCAAATCTCATTTAAAGTTAAAGATTACCTATTTTTTCAGAGCGAAATAAAAACTTGGGTTCATTAAAAGTTATACAAGCTTTTTCTGGTTATTAAAATGAACAAAACGCCTCAAACGTGTATTGTTATACTTCGTTCTTGTGGCCAAGCAAATATTTATTTTTCAATTTCATGTAGCACTGGCTAACGAGGGTATTTAAATTTGATTTATATAGTTATGTATTTTTATGCAGAGAACTTTTGCAAATAAACCATTTTATCGCACCGGTGGGATTTGTAATCCACACAAGCGTTATAAGCGCTCCCTTCCTCCACAGATCACCGTTCCAATCCCAAATATCTTGAAAGGAAATCGAAAGAGAAAGAAAAGAAATAAAGAGTTTCAGGGACTTTTGGTCCAATCCTCGCAGCATTTCAAATTAAAAGCACTCGCCGCGTTTTATTGCTGTGCCTGCATTTTTCCGTACTTTTCCTGCTGCCGGTTTCTCGTGTTGGACATACAAATTTGAATGTCCATTTGGCCTTATTTCACACTTTCTTGTTTATTATTGCTGCTGTTGGCCGGGTCAAAAGCATGAAGCGGGAAAAATTCAAGTATTTGAACCTTTTTTTTTTTACTCCACGCCTTCTATGCCCAAATAATGCTGTTGCCATTGATTTATGCAGGGACTTTTGTTAACTCTTTTTGGTCTCTGCTCCTGTCCTTTATTCGACTTAAATGCCAACTTAATTGTTGTGCCAATGTCCAGAAAGGAGGCAATTTACTTATTTAATGTTCTCCTCTTTGGGGGCGAGACCCAACCTTGCATGTCAGCAATAAAAAAGTTGAAAAAATCTAAACATTCCATTAGGGCACTTAATTTAGCGCAAAATGATTAGCGACTAGCAATTTTCATGGTCGTAAGGGTTGGAGTTTTTCAAGCGCGTTAAAATTGAGTGAAAATTTAAGTAAACAAAAGGCGCACTAATTAAAAACGTGTACGCAAATTAGAAAATAAATAAGTCAACAGCATTTATTTGATGGTCTTAATTTGGTAAAACGCAGATGTTTGTTCTAAAAGTGGTGTTTTCGTTTCCCGTCACTCACTCATTCGGAAAATGGATAACGTAGTACAAACCTTTAACGCTCTAACCAAATGAAGTGCAGAACTTAGGGAGTTTGTTGATTTCCCACACCTGAGTACTGTTCATGCAGTTCCTGGCAGTCTTTATTGGCCACATTCCTCCAGTTTCCTTGATCCATGTGATATAGTCTCACCACACCGCCTGAAAAGATATCTGTCATGGTAGCATGATATACTGCAAGGAAGGCCAGGTCGTAGGCCTCGTTATCACTGAGATCCAACCGGTAGTCAGAGTCCAAAATTCCCAGGGCATTGGGGGCTCCACTGCCCACGGCGAAAAGCTTTCCATGGATCCGCAGGCCGTTGGAGTCCACGTATACCAAACTGGGTCCTTCGGGCGACCAACCGGCCAGCATCATTCCCATGCAGAGACCCATTCCCTTGTATTCCGCAGCCACGTTGGAGATATATTTGGCAGCAGATTGGACTGGAAGTCGCTCCTTATAGCGGAGCTCGTGCAGTCGGCACTCCCTGGTCAAAGCTCGATCCCAGTATGTGCAATCCGCTGCACCACCTGCAGTGGTACCCATTATGTACTGGTTGACCTGTACGACCTTATGTATGCTCTGAGATCCAATTAACTTTCCCGACGTGGCTCTGGAATCCACACACAAAATGATGCCACCTTGGTAAACAAAACCCACCGTGGTGGTTCCGTGGTCAAAATCTATCTGCACTTCACTTAGCGCATTCAGTTTTTTCACACTTTCCCGTGGATTTTCATATGGCGGAGCCATTATGGCGAGGGGATTATCCATGTTACTCGATGCGACTCTGATTTCTTCAATTGTCTGCTTCGAGGTGCGATATCCAAAGCTCTTCATAAATGGCAGCTTATCCATACCACAAATACTTTCCAGGGCCATGTTGTACAAATGGTTATATTTGAAGTTTAAATGTTGTTGGTTATACTTTAAGTATGTTGAAATCTTTTATATCTGACTGATCTTTCCTGGCACCTATGAAGTTTAAAAAAAATATCCAGCAATATATTTGCGCCACCACCTAAGCGGAACTCAATAAAAAGCACGCCAACAATTTTGTATTTACAATATTCTCGTGATAAATTCATGCTGCTAGATTGTATTTTTTTCGGTCGGTTTTGGCAGCATTTACCCATGTGCAGATTAAAAATATGTTAGCCATGGGTTTTATGAGTTTTCGCATTTTATGAGGTTCCCAGGATATGACCAAGAAATGGAAGCCGAAAATTGAATATTAAATAACCTCAAGCAATAAACAGAATTACACGGCGTGTGAATGTTGTGTAGTTGGATGTGTGAATTGTTTATGATATTAATATCCGTTTGTATGTGCAATCATTTAAAAAGGATTACACGATTAGCATTTGACGGCGGTTATATATAAACGCTTGAGGCGATGCGGAAATTGTCGTTTATATTAATTTTCATGGCTTAAACATATGTTAAATGGCTGCCAATGCGGATTATGAGATATTCGGCGTTGAAGAGGAAACGTCACCAAATGTAAGAACATATTAAATCTTAAGGTAGGAATTAAATTTATACTCATTAAATGTAAACATGACGTAATAGGAAAATATCAATATAAATATTTATACTGAAAATATGGTTGATTTTTATACCCTTGCAGAGGGCATATTGATTTCAGTGAGATGTTTCCCTTTCTAGTGTAGTGGATAAGGAAAGTGGATGTATAACATAATAAGCATATAAAAGTATATCAATGGACCAGATATTAATTAATCGAAATAATCGAAAAATAAATGAAAGTAAAGAGGTCTTTGTTGTTTTTAAAAAATGATTTTGTTTGTTATGCCACCAGTTTCCAACAAATCGTATCTTCGTATCTTATGAAACTTAATTTTTTTTAAAACTCCTGAGACCTCGAAAATCCCAGAGTCATCCATTAACCAAATTGTTGGGGTAATCAATTTTAATGTTCGACCTGACCGTAGGACCACAAAACGCTCAACTGTGTGCTCAAATGTGTGCGGCCTGTCAAAGGTTAAAGGCGTTTTGTTGTATTGCCAAATTTGCTCTTGACCAACGGCAATGGCGACAAAAGTGGGTGGACCCCTATGAAGACCACATTGTCAATCAGGAATTCCTTAAACACAGCAATGCTCCGCACCGTTTATCCCCTTCCTCAGCGATTCTCTGGTTTATTTGCCAAAGTCGAAATGGCAAACACTTGGTCTAGTCCTCCGAATTGGGTTTGTATTTGGGTTTGGGACTGCCCACCTGATCCAAGCCGGCTGCTGTGTCGAAATTTATGTATTGCAGTTGACTTATTGGGGTCACAACATCCCACTTCGGACCCCGACCTCACCGAACTGGGCTGATTCGCTTTGATTTGGCCAGAATGCCCCTCAGCTGGCCAACCGTGTGTGTCGAAGCTGCGTTTTGTATTCGGTTTTGGCCAGCTCCGGGGGAAGTACCCTGTTTAATGAGAGCTAATTATGTTTAATTATTCATTTGGGACGGTGACATTTTGGACTTGGAGAGAAGGACCTATTCTTTCTCAGCATGTGGCAGCAGAAGAAATACAAACAAATTCAATCAATTAGGTAAAACACTTGGAAAATATAATTTTTTTAAATTATATTTATTGAAGAATTATTTGTTGTGACGCATATATTGAATATTTGGTAGTTTTCATAATATTCATTTCATCCAAAAGAAAAATATAACGTTTAATAATATTAATCTTCTAAAATAATCTATGTATAACGAATTTTAAGAAATATTAGTGTTATAATTTACAATATTATAAAAGCATCATTATGGGGATTGTACAAAATTATAAATTTATAAAGAATATAAGCATATTGATTTCTACTTCCGTAACGGAATGGTCATTATATTATTTCATATTTTGCCCCGAGGTTTTGTTTTTGGTTATTATAGATTTCATATCATCAGTCGCAGATAAATCAAAAGAATTATCGAAATTTGTAACATCATGGCACACGTGGATTGTAATCATCGCTAAAGGTGTATCCGAAGTACAGGATTTTTTTTTCTGTCCCGGACTCAATTTCTATTTTAATGGTACTACTATTTTCATTTTTAGAAATACTCTTTGGTGGGCTTTCTGTACAGTTTTTCTCATTCACAGTGTTTCCAAATGTATAGTCTGGTAAAGCGTCGGGATTATCTTTTATAATTGTATCCCCTGCACCATGATTAGTTTTCATATTATTTTTAATAAATGGAGTTTTTTTTTTTAATGACTTGCGCTCAGATCAACATGGTCCTAAAATGTTTCTCATCTTTCCTTTGTTTTCGTTGAAGTCAAATGAAATATTCTTAAAAGGAGGACAGGAAACCAAGTCATTTTCACATTTTGACTTGGACATCCGTTCAGAGGATTCATTATGTTTCATCATTTTTTCTGGTGCAGCTTTCATACCTCCACTCGTGTATTGATCTAGACATTCCTTTAAATCAAACTCTAATGATTGGGTCCCATGTAAATCTTTCGGAAATTGGAATCGACGTTTAATGCTATTGGAATTTTGCTCTGAATTGAGTTTATGGCCACCTGATTCATTTTCTGTACTGATTTTAATAGGTTGTGTTCCAGATGTTTCATCTTCAGCTGCTACAGTGTTTTCTTTTCTCTCTAAATCAATACTAGAAATGGTTACCTTTTGTGCAGAATTTATAAAAAAATTTATATGAAGGGAATAATCCTGCCTATGGTTAATTTCATTGCTATCATTTGCATTCGATTCGATTTTATTTGTAATACTTTCGATCGAGTTAACTTGATCTGGAAATTTGTCAGCTAGGTGAATGTCACTTAATTTGCTAAGGTTCGATTGTTTTTCAGCTAATCCATTTTTAGTGCCACCGGTTTCATTTGCTTTATATTCAATCAGTTTGACTTTAATCTTTCTTATATCCATCAAATCGACCATCATCGGTTCTTTTTTGTTTGTATCTAGTGTAGGCAATTCGTTTTCCATACCTTTGATGTTATGTTTAGTGTGGTATTTATTTTTCGAAATATGTTTAGTAGGAGCGATCATTTTCGGAGAATTCCCAGTTCTTTGGTTGCTGGTTGGGTATTTGGCTGTCTCAGCTGTATTGTTTCCTTCTCCAAGTCTTTCCAAGAGCTCATCGATTTCTTTTCTAATACCATCAACTATTGTATCTGTCAAGACTTCAGAATTAAAGCTTATAAGCTTACTTAGCATATCAAGAACTTCATCTGTCAAGTTTTTTATTAAAGCACTGTCCTCTTCTGCTTTCAGCATAAATGCATTTAAGTCCGGTTCGCTATGATTCACAAGTTCCGCAAGGCCTTCACGTGCCTTTACCATATTACCATTCATTTCGGTCTGTCCCTCAGTTCCTATTGCGATTTGAGGTAGTGCTGTTTCCTTTTTGTTCAAATATTTTTGCGTCCAGAGAAGTATTTCTTGTTGAGAATTCACATAATACTGATCAAGGACGATTTTCTTTATTGATCCTTTTAGACCTGCAATATTCATCTGAATCCACTCCAAGGCGTCGGGCAATGTGAAGCTCATCAGGTGGCCGCTGTTTTTTATTTCTATGCACTTTGATTGGGTGGGCGTGTACGCGATAGTCAAAAAAATATCATTTTCGTCATTCCTGACATCAAAAGTTGTCTCGGCACTGTTGTCTTTCACCGTTTCTTTAACTTTTTCAATAGCCCTTTCCCAAAGCTTAATCTCGTTTTGTTCTTTTAAGTGGCTCTTTTCCATAATTTTCGCCCAGTCATCATAGTCCCTTTTCATATTTGCTATCTCGCTGTAGAGCTTCGAGACTTTATCTGCAGTGCTAGCACTTGACTCCTTTTCTGATTTCAAGGTTAGATTCATCTTATTCTGGCTGTAAAATACACTTTAAAATTCATTGGTATTGATATTTCTTACCAAATATACCTTTTTTTTCTCGAATTAAATATGTTCTGATAGGCTATAAATCTTGACTGAGCACTTCAACTTGCTTGTTAAACGTACAACTCAAATGCTTATCTGTTTGTTTTTTTTTTTTTGTATATGTTTGAAATTTGGAAAAAGGCCTACTTAACACTTATCGATAAGTATACAAACTTATCATCACGTATGAATTCCAATAGACAACTTGTGAAAAACTTCTGAACTTTAACATCTCCACCACGGTATCAGAAACTTGATAGTTTGCCCACCTTTAAATACGAGGTATGTTCCACAAGAACGCTCCAAAGTATGCGGCAACAATTCATCGCCAGAACAAGGCTTTTAATCAAGCCAAGGACTTAGCCTCGCTTACAGGCGAGTTTGTATGTAGCACATGAATGTTAACATCTTCCTGCACATATATGCGCTCTTCGGAGACAGAGGAAACATAATCACATGCGTAGCTGCCATTTCCGTTGCATATTTACAGGGGCCGTCTCCTTGGACCGCCCGATAATATATAACTGCGATTCGCAGGCTGTAAATTTTGACTTTCAATGAGAGCATGGAATTTGACATTTACTAATTGCCGGATTATACGGCTGAAGACCCTCGTGAAGATGCAAGGACTCGAAATGCATTCCTCAATCGAAAAACTCTCATTTGTGTAAACTGAATGGCAAACATCTCGCAAATGAAACGGGTTAAGCCGCTCTTCACTTTCCTGCCGAAGATAGTAGAGCCAGGAAACTCGACTTAGTTCTATTTCCGCTCGAGCGGAGGAAATACAGCATCTGTCATCGGCATATCGACGGCATTAATTAATCAACGTTATGCATGTCAATCAAGAAGTGTGCCAGCCATCTCTTTCTAATGCTCGCTGGCATTTTGCTCCTTTTTTCTTCCGACCAGAATATCACTTTCGCAAATTGAAGTTGCCTTTCCTGTTTCTCGATTTCTGTTGTTGCATGTGTGGCTGTTCATGGCAAGTCATGCATATTCATTGTTTACAGACGCACAAGCACCCACAAACATAAACAATCACTTGGCAATTTTACCTGATTTCTTTTCAAAAACATCGAACTCCACTCCACCCCAATTAGTTTCCAATTCTCTTTCCGGTTTATTTTCCATTGGATTTGGAATTGTTTGGGGGCGACGTATTTGGAAATCAGCTCAAATGCTCAAATATCTATTGCTTGCCATTTGTGCAATTAACCGAAAGTTTTTGAAAATGGAAAACTCGGAAATCAGAAAGTTTAAGATGGATTAATTCAATCTTATGGCAAGTATTTTGTGATTGATTTTTGAGTTTTGGCAAGACAGAACATTTTGAGTCATTCAAAACACTCACCATAATTTGAAACACCGTATAATTCTCCACAAGTATCAAAAGCTAACGCCTTTTTATTGGCAATTTGCCTACCACCAACAGATACACGTTCTCCTGCTTTCAATTTATATTTATTTATTACGTTGGACATTCATAAATTCGATGTTGTAGGGCCCATAACAATCATAATCTTCGATATAATTTCCACTTTATGGTTGCCCAGCTGCTAGGCGATAAAAATTTGCACATTGATATGCTTTTATGGTAGCAAACAATAAAATAAGGCAAGTAAACAAATAAACAATGTATGGAACATCAGAGAGCAATTTCAATGCAAAGAGCCTCAAGAAACACAAGCACATGCTAGGCATTCTTCCCATTTCCTTACTCGCTCGAATGCAAAAGCCTACAATGTGTTGACAGTCTATAGACAAAAGGTTGCTCGCAAAGGATGGCTAGAATAACTTGTAATTTGACAAAATCCATAAACCATAAATTCCTGGCCAAACCAGCACTTAAATTGCCACATCCGCCAAAGGAAATTCCTCCATTGTCTTTGTCAGTAGATTTGTGCCAAGTCCCGAAAAGAAAACTGTCTCGTAATCGCAGGCAATAAAAAAACAGAAACACATAAAATATTATCGAATACAGTAGAGCGAGTAGTTGGCAACCCTGGGAGCCGCATAAAAATCCCTCAAGACCATAAATCGCCATCAGCCAGAAACCATCACGACTATTAGGTTAAATCAACCCAAAGACACGAGCCGAAATCAGCATTGGGTAAATTTAGTGCCCACTTTTGGGTATTTATCATGCAATAGTCGTTCCCATTCAATGAAATGTCCAATTAAAGGGCTTGTTCTGTGATTTCTTATATGTAGCTTAAGCTCAAACGATCTGCAGATCATAAATTCGGAATGATCTTAACCACTCCTCATACCTAAAGTTAGTCTTTCATTATATAGAAATAGAAATATAACGTTAAAGAAAAGAAAATTATCTTATTAAATGGAAATGTAATGTTAAAAGACAAACGAATCATACAGTTGCTTAAATACTGAATTCTGTAACAGAATTTCAAGTGTTGACAAATGTAACAGCATGGGATTTCCACAAAAAGGAGTACTATTCTGAACAGAAAAATAGGGTTTTCATGCACTTTTCCCTGAAACTAAGTTTACTTCCAAAGAAAAGAGAGTCGAAAAAGTGAAGGGAATGATGAAAGGAAGAAGCTGGCAAACATTTCGGCGCTTTCAGCTTCAAACACATGCAGACAGCTTAAGCGCTTGATGCTTGGCTTTTCCTGAGAACCACCCGGTATCCGGAGTAGCACCCAAACCACCCAGACTGCATCGGTTATTAAATTTGCGTGGAACATCCCTTCGGCACTGAGCAGGTTATGCCTTCGCCTGGGATGTGCGGTAGCCTAGCTCATAGTTTACGGAGTTAGTTGGCCTAACTAAGTTGTGCACCAATTCGAAAAGTTTAGGCCCAACTTGGATCCCCAGCTCACCGAAAATGCGATTAGAATCTATAGAACTTTGGCCCAAGTAGAAAAGAGGATAAAGAAAATAAATGGCCGACAATTGAATGTTTAATAAATTGATATACAATCGAGATTAGACTATTAAACAATGGTGCAATTTTTAAAAATGCTTTAACAGAAATATTATCAAAAGTAACACCCATAATACAAAGTAATAAAATATTGCTTACTTGCCTCTGCAAGTAGAAATTTATTGGGTCATACTCGAAGTAAGTTTAATCGTTTCGATTCTTTATTGCAAAAAGTTAAGTTTTTTTGAGTAAAATTCGAGATCCTTGTTGTGACATACTCCCACCTCAAACTGATTCTAATACCGAATGTTGAGCTGTCGCAGGTTTCCACAGTCCCAGGGTTGACTCCTGTCGAATCTGGACATGTCCTGAGTTGTGAGTCCATCCCCATTTTCGTCCTGGTTGTCTGGGAAATGGCATTTGAGCACGCCCGCACAATTCAATTAATGGGCATTCAAATGATATAAACCTACTGAGGCATTTTTAGTGCAGCCGGCCAGTCCTGTGCTCCGTTTCATTAGCAGCCGCCCCGAGTGGATTGAGGTAATGCCAGGGGATGCATGAGAACTAGGCAGGAGCTAGTGCAAAGCACCTAACATCCCCTTCCCCTCCCCACAAAAGACCCATGACAACTGCAGCACGTGTCGCATGGCCAAAGAAAAACAACAGGTGCGAGGAGAAAAACACAACAACATCCTTAGTAACAGAAACCAGTGCACTGAAGAAAACTAGACACTAGACACTAGAACTAGAAATGTGGCCTTTCGAAGTTCATACGGACAGAGGTACGGACAGACAGGCATGGCAAAGTTGGACTCGGCCAATTATTTTCATCAATAATGTATTTACAGAAATGCAAATATAGTTCGTTCTTAAAAATACATTTAGCGTGCATTCTTTTCTTACTATTGTTGTAATAGTATTTTAATATTTTACGTGTGAATCTTTCTGCAGTGTAAAACTCACCACCCCTGGGCAACATTGAACGAGTTGCCTAGGGCAACCGAAAAGAATAACAAATAGTTAGGCTTTGGAAAAAGTGAAAGAGTTTCGGTGAAAACTGAAAGTTAACAGAACGCGCTGAAGACTGAAAACCCAATTTAAAATGACCCAGCGCACAAAATTTATAATAAATACTTCCGGTGAGCAATGGAGTGTTTAAACCACTTCAACTGGCATAGAATCTATTTCTTTACTATCGCATTTCCTCAGTCGAATACTTTTCCGCCCGTTTACCGGGCTCGGA
This sequence comes from Drosophila melanogaster, assembly GCF_000001215.4. NCBI lineage: Eukaryota > Metazoa > Arthropoda > Insecta > Diptera > Drosophilidae > Drosophila > Drosophila melanogaster. Next base: position 17,982,331 of record NT_033779.5, on the reverse strand, counting down.
ACTGGATGAGCAGACGGCCATGATTCTGGAGTTTTTGGAACAGGAGGAGCTGACGGTTATCTCGGCGGTGCATAGCAGATCCGATGGCAGAATCCGATTCCACCATCGCATTCCCAATGAGGAACTCTGCCTGCTCTTCTACAAGGTGCCGCAGGTGGGGCATCATCGCAAGGAGGATGGCAGTGAGCCCCTGCTGGGCATTTTAACACTAGAAGGGGGCATGGTCAAGTCCATTTACAATTCCGTTTCTCGGGTATTCTCGCCCTCTGCCAACTCAGCCCGGGTAAGTCTAGAGTCTGGATGCAATGATGATGTGTGTTCGCCAGTGTTTTATAGTGCAGTCTGGTGTAATATTCTGCCTGGCTAATTCCCTCACTCGGCTTAACTTGGCCTGCTCTCCATTTCGCTCTCTACAATCTTAATCGCATTTGGGCATAATTCAATTCAGTATGCAATTTCATTTTGTCAATTATACTTTGCCCTGGCCTCCCATCCAATTTCTTTTTTCCAATAGCTTTATGTTCATCGTGACCTCAGCCTTACTCTCTAATATTTAAATATTTCTTCAGCGCAGCGAATATGGGCCCGAGTTGAGCGGCATTCTGGAGAACTTGCACCAGAACTTGGGTTCCAGCTTGGGATTACCACAGAGCGGTAGGTTTCTTAAAGCAAGCAATTTAGGTGAAGAAATTAGGAGAAAAAGACCTTAAATTGATTTGTTTTTTGTCTCTCCAGGCATAACGAGTCTGCGAAACGAGATCAAATATTGGCAGCAGAAACTTGGCCAAAAGTCAAGTTCTCGATTAGACCGCGAGGCTGCGCAAGTGTTTATTGGTGTTTTGGAAAATATGGAAAAACAAATCAGGTAATAATGAATCTAAGGTCCCAATGAAATGTGTTCAAGAGTGCCATTGCAGCACCATTGACGGGGCCAATCCAAGTGGCACTATTGAGGAGTTTCTCGACCATGCCCACACCAATCTGGACGAATTGTGGCGGCTTCCTTACAACTATCCCCAGCAGCGGATGGCAGACCTCTTGGACATCATTGGCAAGCGACTATTGGAGGTCTGCCTTACACAATTGCTGGCCGAAGACGTATGGAGCCTGAATTCCAGTCATGTTAACAATCTTATGAGTCAGAGCATCGACACTGTGGACGCGTGGATCCAGCTCTGCGATTCCCTCACTCGCCTATTTTGGCCAAACTACGTAAAGCACCCGTGGCTTGGAGATTCGCATGTGCCCAAGCGAGGACAACAATTTAAAGAGCGTCTTAGCGAGATCCGGAGCATCAAACAGCTTTACAAACAGATTGCCACCTTGCTCGAAGATACCGAGCTGCAGGAAATGTTTCAGGAACAGGCACCTTTCACGGGTAGGTTTTAATTAAACATTTCGATTCCGTATTATAATCTTATGTTTTTTAGAATTTAATATCTTTGACACATCCTCGTTGGGGCAGAATAAATGGCACAAGGCTCTCCAGCACTTTGAACAGGTCCTTCAGCCAATTGACGAGCGAATTGCCGCTGCGCTCAAGAGACAGTTGCATAACCACCTGAGTAATCCACGGCAGGTGATCTTCATCTTCTCCAAATACGAAACTCTTATCCAGAGACCTGCTGTCCTGGAACTGTTGACCATCGAACGGGAGCAGTTTTTGCAATCGCTGCACATCCTTTTGCAGGATCTACGCAAGGCGATGGTGGATTCAAATATGGAACCGGATACTGGTCATCTGTCAGTGATATGTAACGAGTGCCGCTGGTTGAAGGTGGTTCAACATCAGATCCAGGAGATCGAGAAGGTTAGCCATTTGATAAGTGGACGGGAGGGTTTTGACAAGATCAACAAGGCAGTGCAGGAAATCAAGGAGGAAACCGAATCCCTGTTACGTACTAACTTCGAGATCTGGTCAGGACAGTGCTCCACTGCTGTCAAAAGCGGTGAGCTAAGGTGGGTCCCTCAATTTGGTTAATCGCGAATGGTCCAGAAGCCAGAATTGATTCACTATCATTTTAGACTTCGTGACGATCAGGCCGTGGTGAAGTTTGAAAAAGAGGGTCGTCAACTGATGCGAGTAACCTTCAATCCCAAGCTGGTGACTTTCTGCCAAGATGTGCGCGAATTTGAGAATCTAGGCTACAATGTTCCCCTCGAACTGCGAGCAGCTGCCACTCATGCAGCCAAATATATGTGCTATGCTCGCCGATTGCAGCAGATCGCAACTTTTCATAACACGATCGGCGATCGGATGATCCCCTGCCAACGGCCCATTATGTTGAAGAATGCCCTGGAGCTGCAACGTTTGGTCCAAAGCGAAACGGTCGCCTGGCAGGACGAGTCCTCCGTTCAGCGATATGTGGATATTCTACAGGCTGCCGTTTCTAAACTGTCCTCGGATAATACGCTTCTAGTGGGATATCACGAACAGGCCAAGAGATCGGTAGGTTTATAATAACATAAAACATCCTCTCTTAATACCGTTTTTTTTTATAGGTTTTGAAACTTATGTCCACCGATCTGTTTACACAAAACCAAATTTGGAAGGACGAACTGCGTCATCTCCGTGAACTGGTGGCCACTTTGGAGCGTCAAGGATACACCCACTTGGATGCCTTCAAGCTGCACTGGGATCACCAGTTGTACAAAGTTTTGGAATATCAGTACATCTTGGGGTTGCTCGACATGAACAACAAGCTACCAGACATACATGTAAAGCTCGTCTTGCGACAGAGAGAACTGGTCTTCAGTCCACCGGAAGAGGAAATTCGGGAGTTGTACTTTAGTCAGCTCAGGCGCTTCATAGAGAGACCTTGTAATTTCCACGGACTATCTGAACACAGCCAAGAGCTTTTCAAATCCATGGTCACTGTAAACCGCCACCATTTTGGACCACTTTACCAAAGGGCTGCTGAATTGTTCGACAAGTTGCAGGACTTCAAGACCATTTGGTTGCCCTGGATTGCCTTGGGATGTGTGGATGTGGATCAGCTCTGTGGGATTCACTTAAACGAGGCCGGGGACTGGGATCGTAACTTCAGATCCTGCAAACATTTCAGTCAACAGTTGGCGAAGCTTCAGCAGGCAGAGGAATCCATCGATTGCATAGTGATCAATGTCCTGCCCTTGAGATCGGATATAGAATATATAAGCAGACGGTATTGGGAGTCTCTGGCGAATAGCCTGCGAACTGCCATTTTGACGGATGTGAGTTTAATCCAGGAATTCCTACAGAGTGCCCTGCAGTTCCTGCAAAATGTGCCCATGGATGAGGGTAGCATTAGTCAATCGGGAATGAAGTACGAGAAGATAATGAGTAAATTGCCGCAGATCGAGAAAACGTTGGAGGCGGTGCGAGCAAAGGATTCCTGTCTGGGGGGCTGGTGCAAGGAAAGGGTCACAGCTCTGTCGGGAATCCTGCTGCAATGGGAACAGTTGCAGCCTCTGCTCGAGAATCATGCGGTGATCCTCCAGCGACAAGTGGATATGATCAAAAACCAGGCCGAGACACAACTTCAAAATCTTAAGAACGAGGCTGAGAAATTCCTACTTAGATGGGAGTCCACAATATCCGAACTGGAGGCCAACGAGCACTCCACTCTGGACGTTTTCAAGGAGCGCAGACTCCATTGGCAACAATTGCAGGAGAAGAAGACCCAACTGTTGGAGGAGTGTTCCAAATTTAACATGGAATTTCCAGCAGAGATGCTTACCCCCTTCACAGAAATCGAAGAGCAAATGGAGAAGCAATCGAAACAGTGGCAGGTCTACGACAGTTTTCTCACTGAACTGCAGCCAGTTCTTCATGAGGAATGGGCAATCTACAGGCGACGTCCTTATGTCCTGAACGAATTTATTGGCAAATGGGAGGGATCGGTTCATGCCTCGATTGATTTGCCCTCGAAGAGAATCCGGCAACAGGTGGAGCAGCTTCAATCGGCCCTACCTATTTTGCAGCAACTGCAATCCGAATCCTTGAGCGAACGCCACTGGGCTAGGATATTTCAGCTCCTCAATCACAAGGAAACCAAACCACTGCATTCTATACTCCTCCAGGACATCCTACAGGACTTTGATGTCCTTCAATCGGCTGCTCAAGAGATCAGTAGTATAGTCCGACAGGCGTCGAGTGAACAGATTGTCAGGCAGGCTCTGATTGAACTCGATCAGTGGTCAGTCACGGCCCAATTGAAATTGATCACTAGGACAGATGCCTCCGGTCAGAGTGTCTCTTTGATTAAGGACTACCAAGAGGTTCTCAACAAGATAGGGGACAATCAGTCCCTTTTGCAATCAGCCAATAACTCAGCTGCCTTTGAAAGCTTCTCGGATCAGGCTGAACTCTGGGAGAGTCGCCTAAACACGCTGGATGCCCTGCTAAGTAGCTTAAATCATTCTCAGAGACGGTAAGTCACGTCATGATCCTTTAAATAATCATGCTATCAAATTCCTATGTGTTCTAGTTGGGTTTATTTGGAACCAGTCTTTGGATCTGGAACCCTGCAACATGAGCAGGCACTATTCAAACGCATCGACAAGGACTTTCGTTTCGTTATGCGAGAAATCGAGATGGATCCGCGCGTCACTTCGTTGACGAAGATAAACAACATCACCACCATTGTCAATGCACTGGAGACCCAACTGGCCAGGTGCCAGCAGAACTTGATGAGCTATATAACAGTGAGTGGCTTACGCAATCCCACAAATAGCTCATCCATCATAATGCATAATCCTCTACGCAGGATAAACGCAACTCCTTTCCCCGGTTCTACTTTCTCGGCGATGATGATCTACTCGAGCTCCTCGGACAGGCCAGCAAGGATGCGGAGGTCATCCAGCGGCACATCCGTAAACTGTTCCCCGGTTGCCACAGTCTCAGCATCCGCCAGGTGGGCCCTAATCCAGCCACATCCTCCGATGTCAATCAGTACAGTATTACATCCGTGCACAGTGCTGAGGGCGATGAGCTCAAGTTAAGTCAGCCCGTCGAGATGAAGGGCGACATCGAGGTGAGTCGCTTGGCCAAAAACGATAATAATTTAATATTTAAGTATATGTACTTAAATTTATTATTTGCAGCGGTGGTTGAATCAACTGGTGACTGTGGTTCAGGATACTCTGAGAGATCAAATTTACGAGTGCTACACCGGCACCACCGGCGGAAGTGATAATCTCGACGAGAAAATCCTGAAAAAGTATGCCAGCCAGGTGTTGGCCACAGCCAGAGCCCTTCACTTCACCCGTCAAGCGGAGCAGGCCATTGGAAGCATGTCCTTGGGAAAACTAAAGCAGCAGTTAAAGGACGAAATCACCCACCTCGCTGCCCTGAAAAACAAGTCCGAAAACGGAACGCTGATCAGCCTCAAACTTAGAGCCCTTCTTCTGGACTTGGTGCACTACTCCGGTGTAACAGAGCAGCTCCAGAAACACAATGTGGTGCACACCAGCGATTGGCATTGGCTGTGTCAACTCAGATATTACCTGGGAAAAAAGGGCGGCACATCGGGCGAAGTTAATGCCAATCGACAAGTTTGCGTCCGCATGGTTTATGCCGAATTTGAATACGCCTACGAGTTCCTGGGGCAGGCCAGTAAGCTCGTCCACACACGGCTCACCCACCGCTGCTATCTCATCCTCACGCAGGCGATGCACATGGGCCTGGGCGGTAATCCCTTTGGCCCGGCTGGCACAGGAAAGACGGAGTGCGTCAAGGCCCTCGGGGCCATGCTGGGCCGCTTGGTGTTGGTTTTCAATTGCGACGAGGTGAGTGGGGCTACACCAGAGATTTACGAGTGTATGTTTTAACTTTTAAAATAATGGCAAGCGGCTTGTGTTAAAGCTTGCTTTAAATTTGAAATATTGAAAAAAAAAACTTACCGCAATGTAAGTTTTTTACCAAAAGAAAAATGTACACCCACATTTTTGCCGAGTGCATGGTAATTCCCCTGCTATACATCATTATGCCATGGATTGTTTGCAGAATGTGGACACCGAGTCGATGAGCCTCATCCTCACCGGCCTGGCGCGCTGCGGGGCGTGGGGCTGCTTTGACGAGTTCAACCGGCTGCAGGAGGCCACTCTGTCGTCCATCTCCATGCTTATCCAGCCCATCCAGAGTGCCCTGAAGGAGCGGGCCAACAGCGTCCAGATTGGCGAGCGGCAGGTGAGCAGGATGAGTTATGGAAGGGTCGAAGTTGAAATTGGTGTGACAGGAATTATGGCTTGATTGGTTGGTTGGTTTGGCTCTTGTTTGAGTGGGTAGTTTCATAGTTTCTAAAAACATAGATCTTCCTTATACTTAATTTATAAAATATAAATAAAGTTAAAGCTGCTATCTGTTAAAAGTCGGTAATCATGTCATATTTATAGACGTAACCACACCATATTTACCTACCATGTTAGCATTATTAAAAATATTTATCTTTACCCTTTCTCAGATACAACTGAACCAGCACTGTGGGATCTTCGTTACTCTTAATCCCGCCGGAGCTGAGTATGGTGGTCGCCAAAAGCTGCCCGGAAACATCCAGGCTCTTTTCCGACCCATTGTTATGCAGCAGCCGGAACCAGGTGAAATCGCCCGGGTTATGCTGTTCGTCGAGGGCTTTACGGAGGCATCCGCCATCGCATCTCGCATCGTGGAGTTGTTTGAACTGAGCGGCAAGATGCTGTCTGCCCAGCGGCATTACGACTGGGGACTGCGCGAGCTGAAGACGGTGCTCATGGTATGCGGAGAAGGTTTGAGGGATCAATTAACCAGCGAGGATAACAACCAGTCCAGCGCTAACTTCGAGATGTCGGTGGTAGTTCGTTGTCTGCGTTCATCCACAATGTCCAAGCTAGCCCCCCACGATGTCAATAGATTTGAGATGCTGCTACGGAATGTTTTCCCCGAGATTGGCAGCTCGCCGGCGCCAGAAACTCAGCTCCATCAATCTCTATCCGCCGCCTTTGCGCAATTGGGGCTCTGTCGAAGCGAAAGGCAAATTGAAAAAGCCTTGCAACTGCACGAGCAGCTGCAAAAACGGATGGGAGTGGTGTTGGTGGGACCGCCAGGATGTGGCAAGTCTACCATCATATCCCTCCTTAAACAGGCTCTGTGTGGAACCCAGCTAAAAGTGCACACCATCAGTCCAAAGTCAATGAGTCGAATTCAATTGCTGGGACGCCTGGATGCCGATACTCGTCAGTGGCAGGACGGAGTACTGACCCACACAGCGGTGGCGGTCAATCAGGAGTCATCTCAAGTCCACTCATGGATCGTTTGCGACGGCAGCATCGATCCCGAATGGATAGAGGCACTGAACTCGGTGTTGGACGATAACAAGTAAGTGCATTTAATCCCCACTTTTTCAACATTCACACAACTGTTTGAGGAAATAGATTCTAGGCATACGCATAATTTAGACTTGAAAAATATCCTATATCCATGAAGTCACTTCATAAACAACTGAATTCCATTTTCAGCAATCGCTTGCTGTTTATATTTTGCTCTTTTCTGCGCATAAATTCGTAATAATTATTTTGCGGCTGGCCATACTATATCATTATATCATATAGGTATACAGTTATCGTTAATTCGTATTGTAGATCGTATCATCCTAAACTTGCAAGTATTGTGTCTCCTATCACTTAGCTAAACAATATACGTACATATCTAAAAAACAGAGAAATGCTTGAAACGATGACGACATAAAAAGTTATGACGGGGAAGCCCTTAAGCACTTAAGAAACGTAATGCGGATTGCGTAACGCAACATAATACGTATCGGCATTTTTAAAATGGCGTCTACTTAACATACTTTAAAATAAACATGGGTGTGTTTCAGTGCGAGTGTGTGCGTATGAGGTCTTGGCACACATCTATTGGAGTTGTGACAAAATAGGAATAAGAGTCGTTGTAGGAAAACCAATAATCTACCAACCTAAAATGAATGAGGAATTACAGGAAAATTTTATGTTTTGGCACCTGCTCTAAAGCTCATGGTGCATTTTATCACAATGTGTTTTTAGTCCAAAGATACAAAATAAACTATTTTTGACGACAATGTAAATAGGATTTAAAATGGCAATTGTTTTTGCATATAATTCGAACAAAAAGTAGGGAAGATTTGCTGTGTCCTATTGATAAAACTGAATTGTTTTGAGAAAAATAATTCCCTTTCTACACTAAAAAATAACCTAACAAGTTTCACTTTGGAAGTAAAAATTTCTTAAAAAAAAAACAAGAGAGAATGAAATAGTCGAGTTTCCCGACTATCAGATACCCATTACTCAGCTAGTGTGAATGCGAACGCGAAATATAATTTTTCTAGGATATCGTTAGGTATTGGGAGGGATAAAATGAGAAAAAAATTACAAATTGTTTAAAAGTGTGGGCGTGAAAGGTTCGGCGCCGTTAGAGTGGGCGTGGGAAAAAGGTTTTTTGTCAAATCGATAGACATTTACAAGACTAATGAAAAATTATGGAAAAATATCCAAAAATATCCCTAGAATGTGTGTGCTGAATCTCAACTTTTTAGCTTTTATAGTTCCTCAGATCTCGACGTTAATGCGGACAGACGGACATGGTCAGATAACTCGGCAATTGATCCTGATCAATAATATATATACTTTATATGGTCGAAAACGCCTGTTACATACTTTTAAACGATTCTAGTATACCTTTTTACTCTACGAGTAACGGGTATAATAAGAATAGTTTCTATTGCATTTTCAGCACCACATAGCTCTCTGCTTGAATGCTTGTTAGATTTGTAATTACAAATACCATTTCGTACTCGAGCAATTATGGCAACGTAATACATTTAGGCAAATGGAATTGTAAATCACATAGCTAATTCGATCACAACTCCAGGTGTGTGTGCCCTCAAACTTTCGGATGCGTTTAGCTGGCTAGAGGGTTGAGCTTAGAACTACAGGCGAGAATCGCTCACTGCGGAGCATGTTGCAGTTGCTGTGGCGGCGCAGGTTGCTGTTGTTGCTGGTGAGTTGTAGGTGGCGGGGGCGGCAGGGGTGGCAAGGTCAGCGAGGGGGGCGGCGGCGGAGGCGGCAGTGAGCGCATGTGTTGCATGTGCGCCTGAGGGGCCATATGCTGGAACATGTTGCAGTGCTGTTGCTGCTGCAGATGATGTTGCTGCTGCTGCTGCTGCTGTTGCTGCTGCTGGTGCTGATGGGCGCTGAAAAGATGCTGTTGCTGCGGAGGTGGCTGGGCGGGATTTACATCGGGACCTGTCTGGAGAACTATCTCCGGTTCGAGACTAATGACCATTTCTGAATCATCCTGTTGCTGCTGCTGTTGCGGATTCCTCAGCGAGGCCAGTGCCGCCGCCTGCGCAGCAGCCATAGCCGAGGCGGAGATATCCTGTCCATACTCCTGCTTGATGCCATTCGGTGGACCTGCATACAGAGTAGCGCTGAGGTTCTGATGCAGGATGGGATGACAAAGCTGCGGCATCAGCGTCACACCAGCGATAGGTAAAGCGGGGTGGCCAAAGCTGCGTGGCGGGTAGAGTTGCTGCAACTTATTCAGCTGCTGTAGGTGCGAGGCATGGGCGGGGGGCGTGGCCAGTTGGGTGAGTTGGCTAGACATCATTCGGTTCCGCTGATGCGCGAGCTGGTGACTCAACTGCTGCTCCTGCAGATGCGTGGGCGGAGGCTGCTGATGCTGCTGCTGTTGCTGTGGCACCTGCTGGTGTTGCTGCAACTGTTGCTGCTGCTGTTGCTGCAGCTGTGGCGTGGGTTGCTGCTGGCCTGGGGGCGGGGCTGGTGACACACCTACTTCGGGCTTAACCACAGGCACTGGCGGTATCATGGCTGCGAATTCCGGCGGCAGCTGCGTCGGATCCGTGACAAGCAAGCCCTTCTTTCGATCCTTTCGGATCTTATCCCTTAGCTTTTCCAGCTGCCTGAAGGCCTCGTTGGCCCTACGAGCCTTTTTCCTATCCCTGTCACGTTCCTGCTCCAGCCTTCTGTACTCCGGATTCATTCGCTTGATTCGTTTCCTTTCTCGATCCCGCTCCCTTTGGATCATTTTCAGTCGCAGCTCCTCATCGGGGGTCAACTGTAGGCGCATACAGAAACAGAATGGGGGAAAACATATTAAAGCATAGTGTTTTAGGTCACAGAAACTGTGGGAGTTTGTCTGGTTTGGAGGGTTCAAGAAGTGTCAACGGTCCTGGGATCTTCTAAGCCCCTACCCCCTAATCTCTCAAGCCATGTGAGTGTGTGTGTGTGTGTCGTGTGAATCGAGTGTTCGAGTGTGGGATTATGTTTATAGATAATATAGAATATTGGAAAAATGCTACGTTAGCACGTCGTGCCTTCTTGCGGAATCGATCGCGCTCGCGTTCCATTCGCCGGTACTCGGGATTGAGGCGCTTGATCCGCTTCCTCTCGCGATCCCGCTCCCGCATGATGAACTTGTGGCGGGCCTCCTCCTCGGGGGTCATCAGCTGAAATTACAGAGAGAGTGGTTGGTTGGCAAACGGCAGTCAGCAGAAGGGGTCGTGTCTCGATCTGAGTCTGAATCTGAATCTCGGGCAGTGTTCTTGTGTGGCTAAGCGTGGTCTTATGCGATAGTATGATCTCCTCTCATTTTGTCTTGAAACCAGGGCAATCCACATGAAACTAACTTCTTGAATTAAAATTTTTGTCCCGCAGGCTACTAACTTTGCCATCGGGTTGGAGGATTCAGTTCGGGAGCAATGTTAACTTTATTTTCGAAACAGATGATGTGAGGCATGCGTCACCAGCAACGATTTCAAGAATGGGTATTGTCAATATGAGGTGGGTTTTGATTTTTAACTTATGAAGAACTGTTTGTAATTTCTTTGCCGATATATGATAGTTACGACTACTATCCGGCTGATGGGATTCTTAAACATGAGCTGTCAAAAGAACCCTATGGCGACCTATTGCAAAGTTACGTGGACGGCAACTTCCAATATGCTGTGAACTGGATCGAAAGCCAACTTTTATTGACGTGAGTTGCTCAGTTCATATTAAAAATTCTTGAGTTACAAATTAGCATTTTCTGCAGTCATCTGCCTGGTATAAATCGGGCCCACCTTCTGCGCTCCCTGCTACTTCAACTTCATGGTACTCAGTCTTTAGAGGAATATGGAGCAGCCACTCTTCGAGCACTTTTCGGTTACATGCCCAACGATCGACAGCGGGAGTTTGCCCAACTGATTCTAAAACACGCGAATCTTTATGTGGCCAATCCTAACTACGCTGAATTGACTCACTATGAAAGCAGCAGAAATTCGTTAGAGCAATATGCGGTGGATGCAATAGAGACACCAGAAAAAGGATCGCAGCTAATAATAACATCGTACATGAAATCCTATTTGGACATTTTAGAAACCCTGCTGAAAACTCAGGGCACTCGATTACCGCCCTTTATGCTCATTGGTCCAAGTGGGTCGGGCAAAACCCTGCTCCTTCAAAGAGCCGTGCTGGAGAACTCTGGCTATCAGTTGGCCACCATCAATTGCTCTACTCAACTGACTCCTAGGTATATTTTGCACACATTGAAGACGCACTGCGTCACAGTGAGTGGAATCAAGGGAAGAGAGTACCGACCAAAGCAAGCGAGACTGGTGCTCTTCATGAAGAACTTGGACCTCTGCCAGCAGGATTCCTGGGGAGCTTGCGAAGTTGTGGAACTGCTATTCCAACTAGCTCAACGAGGAGGCTTTTACGCCGAAAACCTTGAATGGATTGGTGTAAGCGGTCTGCAATTATGCGCCTCTATTGGCGGAAACACCGGCAAAATCGCACCGCGCTACTTTGCCATCAATCAGTTTGTGCGAGTTTCCCGACCCACCAGCCAGGACATGCTAGAAATCGTCCAGCGGCGATTGGAACCTCTTTTGGAAGAGCACTTCAGGGGATCGGAAAATCGAGGAAGGTCCGGGGTCAATTTGCAGCACGTCAGCGAGAGTCTAATGGACTGCTTTGAGAAGGTTTGCACCCCCACTTTCTATCCATTTGGGAATTCATCATCGCAGGACCTGCTAATTGACTTTGCCCTCTTTTAGCTGCAAGCGACGTTCACCAACGTGGGAGGCAGACAGGCACACTACCAGTTCAGCCCCAAATGCATCATGAAGCTGCTGGATGCCCTTGTCTTTTATCCTGCCAGTGATTTTAATGAGGTATGTTTTGTAGTGAGAAAAACAGAAAAAACTAATTCATTAAAATACATTATTTTGTAAACTCCTAGAAGTTGATTAAGGCTTTTAAATCTGAAATCTTACTACTTGTATCTATCAAACTTAAACTAGAACATTTATAGTCCGAACATTTCTTCACATAAAACATTTTTCTCAGTTTAAGGCTAATGAGATTGAAAACTTCTGTCCGCTTTCAGGCTCTGTACTGCGAGCTATTAGGCATGTTTCGCGACAGATTGATTAGCGAAGAGCATGTCCAGCAATTCGAGGGCATACTTAAGCAAACGATGCGCAAATACTATGGCAAGGAGGTAAGTCACAGTTGGATTTCGCCAAATGAAAATCAAGCTAATTCACTGAATTCATTCAGAAGGTCTTTTTCGTGCCTAAATCTCCAAAGTCGCGGGGTCATCTACACTGTCTAACCCATGACGAATGGATGGAAGAGGTTCAACGGCAGGTTACTATTTGCAGTGAGTACAAATTATTTGATATCCTTGCTTGTTATCTAGAGATTGTTAGCCTAAGTTCTGCTCACGCATCAGTTGGAGTTGCCTGCTGGTAATTCCACGGTTTCAAGACAAGAGGAGGAAATGGGTGATAGTTTGGGTTAATCGGGGATAACTACACTGGGCCTGGGTGTCAGCTTGCGGAACCGATCCCGCTCTCGTTCCATCTGCCTGTACTCGGGATTCATGCGCTTGATCCGTTTCCGCTCGCGGTCCCGCTCCCTCATGATGAACTTTTGACGCGCCTCCTCCTCAGGGGTCATCCACTGAAAGTACAGAATCATCGCAATTCGTCTGAGAATCAGTTCTATACAAAAAGTAATTTAGCAGCAATTCAACGTCAAGTATGTCTAATAAGAGAGCTTAGAAATACAACATTTGTTCTGTTAAATATTAAAGCTTCTAACTAAAATTGCATTATGAATGGCTGAGCTACAGAAAACCATTGTGTTTTAACTCCGTTAGATACCGAAAACTACAGCATCACGGCACCCATTACGGAGGAACTTTTAAGTCACGTAGCTCGAATAACACGGGTTCTATCACGAACCGATGCCCACATGCTCATTTTGGGGCAATCTGGTGGACGTCATCTGGATGCCATATTCACAGCCGCAACTTTTCAGGAGGCCAAGGTGGTTACTCTGCAAGGAGGACCGTCCTACGATCTCACCGACTTCTACAATGACCTTAAAGTGGCAATGCAGACGGCTGCCCTGGAGCAGCAAATGAGTTATCTGCTGATAGAGCAATGTTGGCTAAGTTATGTTCCCGATATATTGAAACCCATCGAAGCTCTACTCGAAGGAAGTGAGATCCTAGAGCTTTTTGGCGATGATCTGGAGACGGTGGCGAGCACTCTAAAACAGGCGGCACAGCTCGAGGGATACCAGGAATCCATGGGAACATACTTTCTAAAGCGTAAGTACATTCTTCAGCACTTCAATTGAAATACCCTGTTCTAGATGTGATTGCAATATAATCCCTTTTAAGGTGCCCGTGACTATCTCCACATTATTATAGTCTTGGATCCCAATAGTGCCAAGGTGCAGGACTACTTCAACAATTTTCCTGCTTTGCATCGTCAGATGGATTTGCTCTATGTGAGAGGAGAATCCCGAGAAACTATTGCCATTCTGCCCAAACAATTTATTGAGTTGCTAAATGAGTCGATTGCTGGCGGAGGAAGTGGACGTGGCAAGGTACCGACTTGCAGTCACTTTGCAGATATATCAGATGAACTGCCTTCAGAGGAAACGTCGCAAAGATATTACCAACTTATCCGTACGTACTTCCACATGTATAACAATGCAGCCAATGAAATCGATCAGAGATTGGGCAAATTGCAAATGGGAGTTGATAAATTGGCCTCTGCCCACGCCTTGGTTGATACCCTCAAATCAAATGCAGCAGCTCAGGAACAGGCTTTGGGTGAAAAGCGACAACTAGCCAACGAAGCACTAGAGATGATTTCCTTCACGATGCGAAATGCCAATGAACAGAAGTCCAGCATGTTGGAACTCAAACAACAAACACAAAAGAGCAGCGAGCAATTAAAGATTCGACAAAAGGAAATCCAACAGGAACTGGCAGAAGTAGAACCAATTTTGGCTGAGGCCAGTAACGCAGTGGGCCAAATCAAATCGGAAGCCTTATCAGAAATCAGATCCCTGAGAGCTCCACCGGAAGCTGTAAGGGATATTTTGGAGGGCGTCCTCCGACTAATGGGCATCCGAGATACTTCATGGAACAGCATGAAGACTTTTCTCGCCAAGAGAGGTGTTAAGGAGGACATCCGATCTTTGGATCCAGCTCGGATTAGTCCCGAAAATTGTGAAGCTGTTGAAAGGCTGCTCCTGGCCAAAGGCGATTCATACGAGGCCAAAAACGCCAAGCGCGCTTCTGCAGCAGCTGCTCCTTTGGCTGCTTGGGTACAGGCTAGTGTACGTTATTCCAGGGTGATCCAGAGCATCAAGCCCCTCGAAAGGGAACAGAATGAATTGCAGAAAAATCTCAATGCAGCTGAGGATGAAATGCAAGAGTTGGCCAGCGGACTGGATGATGTGGATAAGCGAGTCAAGCAGTTGTCGGCCAAATTGCAGACGTACACACAAGAAGCAGCAGTTCTGGAGCTGAAACTCCAAGAGGCAAGTGGAACCTTGCAGGCTGCAGAGCTGTTGGTGGAAAAACTTAGTGCAGAATACACCACCTGGAGCCTTCAGTTGACGGAGCTCAAAAAGGCCCACAAAACACTGGACGCAAAGACTCTATTAATAGCCATAGCTATCAATTACTGTGCGGGCTTAGGCCTGGAACAGAGATGGTAAGTTAACGGCGAGCTTTTATCTCCTTTAACTTTTAGATGTTATTATGTTCTCTTACTCACAGCTCCTCCCTCAAACGTCTGGCGGCAGATTTTCATTTACCCTCCGATTTCGATCTCCGGGGATCACTGCTCACGGAGCAGCAACAGATTATTTGGGAGAGTCAGGGATTGGCGCGGGATGCCCAAATCATTGAGAGCGCTGCCCTACTCAGGGAAATGCTTTCTCTGCCCTATGGAGCCTGTCCAATTCCATTGCTTCTGGATCCCACACAAACAGCTGCCGCGTGGTTAATGGCCCATCTCAAAGGAAGTGGAAGACCATGCGAGTTGACCACACACGGAAACGACAGGCTGCCCTATCAGCTAGAGCTTGCTGTTCGTTTTGGAAAGACTCTTTTGGTCACTGATTGCGAACAACTACGACCTCCTGTTCTACAACTTCTGCAGGGTCATGTTTTTGTGAGGTTCAATAAGCGGCAACTTGCCATAGGCTCAAAGTTGGTGGATCTTCACGAGAGTTTCCAGTTGGTTTTGATAAGCAAATCGCATCGTTTGGATTTGCCAGAAGAGCAAAGAAGTCAACTTAATGTTCTGAAATTCACTGTCACAGCAGCTGGCTTAGCCGATCAATTAATGTCCAAAGCCATTGTCTTAAAAAATGGCGAGTTGGAGCAGCAAAGGATAGAGTTGCTACAAAAAGAAGGACATCTTCTGAAGCAGCGAATGGAAATGCAAGATAAACTACTGGAGCAACTATCGAAATCAGAGGGCGACATTCTGAAGAACGAGCAGCTTTTGGAAAGCTTAAACGAAATCAAACAAGGCAGTACCCAAATAGATGAGGCCCTTAAGCAGAGTGGACAAATTAGGGATACTTTACTAGCTCAGTTTGGTTCCTTGAGAGAACTTAGTTCCAGGGCAGCAACATTTTATGCAGGCCTCATCCAGGGCTATGAATTATCCCCTCTTGTTTACATTGAACTATTTTTGGGGGCTCTTTCCAAAAGTCAACGAGATGAGTCCAAGGTCTATGATTGTCTTGTACGAAGTGTTTATATGAATTTAGCTAGAGCTACTTCTAGAGATAGCCAGCTATCCTTATCCTTGTGGGTTTGTCATCAGGCATATCCCGATAGATTAAACCCCAAGGAGTGGGAGCTGTTTGTGAACAATTTCATGGGTAGTTCTGATGGCAGTATGGTGCTAAGTCAGCTTGGAAAACTGCCCGACTGCATGCCCAAGGAAGCGCAATTAAAGCTGGCTATGTTACTCCAATTGTTCCCAGATTTGCGAAGCAAGCTCCAGTTGGAGAAGGACTATATCTGGCGCGGATTCATTGAGGCTCAAGCGGATGATGTGCTACGTAAGTTGTAGAAATAATTTAGTTAATTTCATCTTATTCAGATTTATTTTCGAACTTACAGCTGCGTTGGGGTCCAGCTTCCAGCGTGTGCTTATTGCTCAGATTTTCCGACCCGACTTGATGCTTCACCAACTGCGAAAAGTGAGTAGCGATCTGCTGGGAATTTCCCCAGATGCCTCCACCCAACCTTCTGTGGAGCAGTTGCTGCAGCAGAGCAGCTGTGATCGCCCGATTTTGATGGTTAGTCATGCGGAAAATGATCCAACAACTGAATTGAGAAAGTGGGCCAATCAAAAGTATAGAGAAATGGCTATTGGAAAAGGTGTTGAGAAAAGAGTTCTCTCCGAAATGCGTCAGGCTGCCATAGATGGCCACTGGTTATGCGTTAAGAATGTCCATTTGGTGCCGGAATTTCTAACTCAAATGGAAAGGGAATTAAGTGAAATTCAAAAATCGAAAGACTTTCGATTGTGGCTATTGTGCGAATCAACCGAGGGATTTTCCGAAGCTGCCATTTATAAATGCCTTAAAGTACGTTATGAGCAGCCTAAGGGACTAAAGCAGATTGTGATGCGTTTGCTCCAGAACTTCGCTGCTGAACAGGATCAAAAGCTTAAAAACCAACCAAAGAGCCTCAAGATGAGACTGGTTTATTTTGTCCTAACAGCTGTGCTTCAACAAAGGCGACAGTTTATACCACAAGGTTGGTCAAAATACTATGAATTCGGTGAGGCAGATCTAAAAGCGGCTCTGGGTATCCTAAGAATGATGGATCAGCAACTTAATTCAGGAAAATGCGATTGGTTGCTGATGCAACGTCTCAGTGAAGCCCTCGCTTATGGCGGAAGAGTAAATAATCAGAGGGATCTGGAGATACTCACAACCTATCTGAACCAGTTTTGTTCAGCGGACGTCTTAAGCAATCGTTGGTCACCTCTTGGATTATCTCTATCCATACCAACTAGCGGTCAACTGCAGGACTACTACGCTGCATTGGAGAAACTTCCTGACACAGATGAGCCCAGTATGTATGGTTTGGCCAATCAGGCACAACAGCAACGCGAAATTGAACAGGCCAAAAGAGTGATAAAGGAACTCAGGGGATTGCATTACGGAAGAGGCTTGGCTAAGGATTCTGGAGGAGCAGGAGAGTCTAAGGGAAACGATCAGCTCACTGGTCGTCAGAAGCTGGAACAGCAAATTAAACCCCTACTGAATCTATGGAGAAAGTTGGCGGCTTCGTGTACCATAATCCAGACTATGAAGGAGGCAAAAACTGATGTGGGTGAATCTCCCTGGGCACTTTTTGTGCTGGCTGAACTGAAACTAGGGGCGGATCTCTACGGCATAGTTCACCAGACTTTGTCGCAGATGCATGCCTGGCTTAAGGAGTCGCAGGAGGTGGATGGCAGCACTCTGAGAACTCTGGCAGAACAGCAGGTAAGAAACTGGGGTACAGTAACGTAACTTGAAAATGCATAATAAACTGAAATTCATAGATTCCTGCCAGTTGGCTTAAACTATGGCCTGGACCTGGCAGCAACAGTGCCGTGGACTTTTTAAGAGCCCTAATCGTTCGAGCCCAGGCTGCCGAACTTCGATTCCGGGAGCAAATGCATCTGGATTTTGTAGAGGATATCAATTTCGTCCAGGTGTTTAACTGTGAGAACCTGTTGTCCTGTTTAAAGCTGCTGCAGTCTCGAAAACTGGCAGTTTCCACCGAACGCCTGGAGTTGCAAACTTGCGGCTCCTCAAACTTGGAAAGTGATTCTTCGGACATAATACTCAAGCTGGCGCCGCTAAAGGTGAGTAAGAATTAGTATCTTTAACCGATAATGTTTTGACATCAAGTTGTGAAATCAAATTCAGCAAGCCACTTACTCATGATTCAAGGGGTTATGTCTTCTATGTCTTCTTCTTTAGCGACTAAGAATATATTTCGAAGCCATAAAAGGAAATTTAACTAATCGCAGGATAATCAGCCAAGAAATTGCCATAACTATAATATTCGCGGTAGATGGCGCATTGGTTAAGTTGGGGATAACCATTAAATATCATAAGCCCTCGAGAAGCGTTACAGTAAATACAATAAACATTGAGAAATAATTTTGGGATACATTTTGCCAGGTTGCTATATCAGATACAATTGGATGCACACGTAGTAGTAGTAACAGTAACAATACTCTGTTACGGATTACCTGGATAGTAGATATGCATACATCCATAGTCCAAATTGATTCCCCCAATCCAAAATCCCAAAAGATACTTATTTATCTTTTGGGACGAAGACTGATGACATCTTCTCTCCCTCTTGCCCGTTTGCTTCTTGTCTTTGTTCCTCACCTTCCCCATTTTGGCCATAAAATGTGTCTCCATCGCCGTCTCCATTCTGGCCGTTTCCATAGCTTCCGTATCCGTAATCCTGCGCCTCCTGTTTTCGGTGCGCCGCCGCCGTTCAATGCATCGAAATTAAGCTTGAAATGTGCACTGGATGCCCGTTCTTTTCAGTTTTCTCACGCCGCTTTTTTTGTTTTCATTTGATTGACATTCCGGTACAAGAGGGGGAATTAGAGATGGCACCTTGTCCGATGCCTATCGATAAGCAGTTCTGAGCACAAACTTACATTTTACTTTCCCTTCTCGTTTGTATATCTACGTATTCGATGCCAATCGATAATCGGTTTGGAAGCTGACTATGGGGAGTGCATCCGCTATGCCCTGATGGGTGTACCTGCTAGAACTAACACTGTAAAAAAACAAATAACTATTTTTTTGTATATACATTTTAGGACTTGGAGAATAAACTTTGCAAATCATCTACCCGCTTTTCGCCTTTTTTTTTGTTTTTAGCAATTGTGAATATATGTAATGTGGAATATATCTAAGTATTTCATTAGTAACTAAACTTGGCACTATTCATTTTCCATTACAGATTGATGGCGCCCAGAGTGGAATGGGAAAATCGAACCCCTTCTACATCAAGTACAAAATAAAAGACGAAGTACAAAATGTCAGTCATACGACTACTAGTTCCTCAAAATACGGCAAAAATTCGCTATATTCCACGCAAAATGCTGAATCGAAGCCCAAACTCCCATTATATTCTCGGAGCAGTCGCGACAAATTGATTTGCCACCTAAATGTTGATATTGTGACCGGAACTGCGGAACAAATTCTCTTGGCCGGAACAGCGCTAATAGTCGAAGATTATTAAACACCACTCAATATTATTTTATACCAATATATTTCAAATATATATGTAGAGAAGCGAAGAATGTGTTGGACTGACACTTGAATAGCAATTCACCTTCGCAAATATTAAATAAAAACCAAACGAAACTCTTTTAACATTAGTTTCCTACCCTTGACACGCTGTCATTTGGGTCCCAACTAATTCTAAGTAAATATTTAAACAACTAACAATTAGGCAGCCAAAGGCAAACATAAAAATGGGCCATTAAACATTTAAGGCGAGGACTTAGACTCTGAAGAGCTAATTGATTTCCATATGTCTCAGTGTCTGTGTTTATTCGGGGATGCCCCTAAAAATTAATTTGCCACCGCCGAAGGGATTTTATTGCGTCCTGTGTCCCTCATAATCTGCTCATATTAAACTAATTGCCGTAAATTTCAACAACAAACTGCCATAAATGTCGGGCATACTTTTAGTTGCCAAGACATCCCCGACATCCCCCAGGCCCAAAACCATTTTACCGTCAAAAACTTGTCTTAACTTTAATTAAGTGGCATTATGTTCAATTAGGCAAAAGTTTCCAATATGCAAATTAACACAATTTGAGTGTAAAGTGCCTCCCGGTACCGAGAAGGGGGCGTGGCAGCCGGCTTCTGTGGCATATAAATTGCCCTCCGCACAAATCACAGTGCCTCGTATCGGTGGGCGTGGCAGTTTGTTAACACATTTTGCAAATTTAGCTATGCAGACTTCTCAGATTTTGTTGTACGCCTTTCCCAACTTGTTGTGCTGTCGGCTATTGAGAATAAATAATTTATTACGCTTCAAATGGAAATTTAGTTGCGGATTAAGGAATTAGGCAGCGCGATAAGGCTGAAAAGGTAATTGAGTAAGGATATAAAGTGAATGTGTATATCAAAAGATACATAAACTCCGCTCCGAACTTCAAATCCAATTAGCTACAAGGAAGAACAGTTTAAAGACCTCCTTCTTATGCATTTAGGCTACATAAAGATCAATTTCCAAAATATTCCCAAGCCGCAACCACATTAATGAGGCCCTTAAACTATTTCACCCGCCGCAATGCTGGATTACCAACTTAACCAAATAGTTCATCGCATTTAATGTTAAAAGCTTGTGGTTTTGGTTGATTCCAATTCGCATTGAATAATCCCCACAAAGTTGCAGCTTAATTATGTGCCCGCCCCAAAATCCCCAAAAACTTGCATTGCCGATTAAATTTTGAATGTCTAATTTGCAGTTGATGGGCAGGCGAATCCGTACTTTACACTCAAATGCACAAATTGATATCCTCCTTTGGCTTCTTCAGTGTTTAGTGTTTGACAAATGTCGGGGCCAAGCGGCCACATCCTTGTAATCCTTGCCAGCCTACAAGCAACGGCGTCGCCATCTAATTGCAGCCGCCTTCAATGAGCTGGGATTAGAAATTAATTAAAGTATAAGGCTAATGTGACATCTGCATGTGTTTGCCGCCCATTTCCTGGTACATACACACGAATATGTCCCCACATCTGCCATAAATGTAAGCCCACCAAATGTGATTAATCAGTTTGCACTCATGCCGCACTTTTGACTTTGCAGCTGGGCTTTGCCCTTTGTCAGTGAGTCTTCTTTGACTTTGGCTCCTCTTCCGGACCCGGGATGCCATTTAAATGGCAATTCCCCTTTACCATTCACTTGAATACCACTTACTCCATTTATTGGGTGCTCCTTTGAGGAGCTTACTTGATTTTATGACTATTTGGAAACAAAACTGGTCAATGAGACAGAAATGGAAATTATAAGAAGTAGTATGCTATTTTTGAATACATGTATTGATAAATCTGTTGGTTTTGGTACATTTTGCATGTGTCCAGATTTTATTTGGTTGTACCTCTTTCACAGATAAAATAAAGTCTAAGCTGTTTCTCTCACTTTTCTTTTAGTTTTTTAGTTTCGCAATATAAAGGCGTGCAAAAGTAATATTATTAAAATGTTATGTACACTTTGAAGTTTCAATGGAATTTGACAATAAAGTTTAGTGCTCTATGGCAAAGTTCCCCCCTTTTTTTATTTCAATAAGAAAAGCTTTAGCGTCTTCTGTCTTCCCTGCCTTTTGATACATTCACTCCTCTCTATTTGAGGGTAATCCCGATTTATCTCACCTTTGCTACAGGCCAGAGGAAAAACGAAAGATAGAGAATATTTCATGCATAATGCGGAGATAAAGGCGAGAGGGCAGCGGTGAAAGGATGTAGAGTCAACAAAATGCAGATAACGCGATGGCAGCTGTGACTTTCCTTCGTTTTTAAACAGGCTTCGCTGTCAGCGGCGGCATTTCCGGTTCCGTTTTGCCGCTCGCTGACTAGCGCCACCTGGCGGACGCTGCTGTCGCTCTCTCTTTTTGCACATTTTGAACGTGATAGAAATTTTTTTTTTTTTCGTTTTTAGCATTGGGTTGGCAAATAAATAGCATTTTTGTTTCGGCAGCCGCATTTCATATTTGTATTCGGGCACTTGCACTTCTTTGCCGATTTTTTTTTGTCTTTTGCTTAACTATGGAGCCGTTTTTCTTGTTGCAGTAGCTGCTCTTACCATAGTTTTGTATTTATTTGCGTGTAAATTCAGTCACGTTCGCTGGAATAAAAAGGGTAAAACGCGGGTGAAACACGCTGCAATCAGCGTTTTATGCATTCCAGCCGGGGAGTTGGGAAGTCCTATTCAAAAGGCCGTTGCTTTTGGTCTCTTTATGCTCCCCTCCTCTTCCTCCTCCCTCTGCCGAACAAATGTGCATAATTTTAGTTAAATTTTTGGCATTTTATGCATGGAAACGTTTCTGGGTTAATTTACGTGGTGCATTCGATAATTGCGTCGCCCCGAACGAACCCCCTTAAATCCACGGTGGATGGCGCGAGCAGAATGTGACAAATAAAATTGAATTAAGAGCTAAATGAAATGGAATTTATGTCCCACGTGTGCTGGAACTCGGTGTCACCGTAGTCCAGGCAACAGGTGCACCGCCTTTCATGGGTGTTGGAGTTCCAAAAAATAAAGCTCAATAAACTAGGACATGCGGAGCTGCCAATGACAGTCAAAATTTAATTGAATTAATTAATTAATTGATTTAACGTTTCGGAAATCCGAAATTAATCTAAAAATACCGGAATAAATTACGCAATCATTAAGTTTGCAGAATTATTGCTTGCGCAGAACAATCGTGTTATATTAGGATTTACATATATATATATATATATACATATAAAGTTTAATATGTTAAACCTCATTTTACACTTTTAACCAAACTATAATTTTTTGCTGCCCCTGAGGTCAAATTCTAATTAGTTTTCCAATTGATCAAGCTGCATTGAGTAGCCCCAAACCTTCAGAGTTAAAACAAAACTACATGAATCGAGAACGAATTTAATGGAATGAAACTTTTATGACTGCCACCCTCACTGCGTATGAATGTCAGAACAATTAGGCAACAGTTATCTGTCCATTACACCAAGAAACTCTCCGGATAGATAGGACTCCATCCCCTTGCTGGTACCCCTTCCGCATGTCGTCATAAATTTTGCGGCCCCAGGCATTAAACAAACTAGCACAAAACTCATTTGGTAAACAGGCAGGATATGCAGGATGTGCGCAATGGGTGTTTGTGTGTGTGGAGTATCTGTGAGCGGGATTAGGCGAGTGTGCGTGCACTTTCAACACACTTCAAGTGTTGCAGTTGTGAATCTTGAAAGTTTTCGGCCCGGTTTGTCCAAAAACTTTTCGTTACCGCTGCCTGCTGGTCATGTTGCCATGGATTTTGCTGGGAATTTGCAGCTACTTTTTTTCAAGGGACTTTGCATACAGGGAGGTCCTTAGCCTTGGCAGCGACTTTGGGCCGCAAAGTTATGGTCGGAACACATCAAAAGCCACGTTGCCCCCAGGTTTTGCATGCTGCTTTGCCCCTTTTTGCTGTCCTGCTAAGAACAAAGTGTTCCGGGAAAGGCTGCGAAAACTGTGAAATCTGCGAAAATGTGTTAATTAACCGACTGCGAGCGTGTGCTTTGTTTTGGGAAAATTAACACTTGTATGCGCCAAACGCAAGACATCTAATTAGCCTGCTCATGATTAAGTGTGAATCTAATGATATCAATGGCCCAGAGGGCTTATTTCGATGCGAAATTTGATATTTACTAAGGGAGTTTTAAACAACTAAAGATAATCAATATTAATGTGGGTGGGAATCTTACTTCCTTAACTTTTAGACTGCCGGTAGGTGGAGCTAGAGTGCACTCTCGAAAAAGATGGCTTTGCTGCTTTCATTTCACCATGTTCTTGAGGGATGTTCCAGTACAGGGTATCAATAAAGTACAGGGTATCAATAGTGCGTATTATGTAAATGTATAAACGTGTAAACGTTAACATTAAATTAAAAGGACTATTTTAGAAAAATGATTTAATTTTTATTAAAACAGCACTGCACTATAGGTTGAATGGTACCTTTTTGTGGACAAAATTATTAACTGAATTTTCCCATGCGGAAAGAAAAACATTTAAAGTTGTTTAAACAATGCGTTTTATTCGATATGTATACTGACTAAAAGCCACTCATATATACTCCACAAAGACAGTTTCAGCGCATCGTAAATTGAGAACCGCATTTGATAGTTCATTAATCCAAATTGTGAACTCTCCACAATTAATGATGTTTGCTTTGGGATCCGTTGGTCCCCTTCATATGGCTTCCATATCCCACATTCCACCTATTTGATTTCATTTGTTATCATCATCAAGTCGAGCTCAGTGGGGATGTGTGGGTTTTGGTCTCAATTTGCGTCTGCTTCTGATTTCTTGTTTGGCTAATTTATGCGCTTCGCTGGATAATAAATTTTATATTTACGTTAAACACAAACAAAAACGAACTGAAAGTCACATCAGGCTAACCATATGTTGTCTCCCATTCTCCAGGATTTTTCTGCACCCGACAATATGTCATTTGTTCCTAAACTCACCAGCGTCCTTCGCTCTTTGCCCACCTCCTGCTGTATAAATATATGGTATATAGCCCCTGCATTGTTGTTGTCTTGATTCCAAACCATTTGTTATCGAATTTGTTTGTGCTTATTTCGTATGCCAAACGGCACAAGAGTCCTGTTCTGATTCACAGGACTGGCAGGCTGGGGCTCTCCATGGGGCGACATGTGTCCTTGTGGGCTCTGCACGAGCTCCTCCATCACATCAGATCGAGTCGCATCGCATCGCATTGGCCAGATATATGCATGTTAATTTGCTGTGATCCAATAGGTTCCCATTGAGTTATGGAGACACTAGGTAAGGGAAATCCTCCTGGGATGACGATTCGTTTGCATTTGTTTTTGGTGCCCACTTAATGGTTGGATAAATGCAAACGAATTAACTTTAAATGGCTTGGAATTATCCAAACACATTTTAAGCTGGTAAAAAAGGAAAAACTGTGAATTATAAATTATAAATGAGCCAAGTTTAAAGCAAAAAAAAAGTTTATATATATACATATATATGTTAATCGATAGGCATTGTTTTGTATGTACCTTTTTTAAAATATTCTTTATCAAATCAACTGAACCTTATAATTACTGTTTAAAACAATACTTTTTGCCTGTTAACTTGTAAATATTCTTCTAAGCAAATTTTATTCTCAAAGTTTCATTTTACATTTCTCCGAAGCTGATAGCAAACTTCTCTGGGATTTCTTCATTACACAAATTAAGCAAACTTGTTCCGCACAACTTGAAAATTTCGAGACGAAATTCATTTACAAGTAACTTCAATTGATTTCTCTTGTCACATTTCCCATGAAAGCCTCTGCCATCCTGTCCTTCGGCACGAAATTATGTTTAACATGCTTTCAAAGGAAATTCTTATAAATGTTTATGCATTTCCGCTGCGCATCCACAAACTGCTTCGATATACCAGAAGCTTATTGAAAACTTTTACAAACTGTTGCCCGATTCCTCAGGGGCATTTTATCTTCATTCCAACCCAGGCCAACCGACTTTGTTCGGGGTCATGGGGTTGAGGTCGAGCTGGGGGGTTGGAGGCTTATTCCGAGTGGTTTTTTGTATAAAAGCCGTTTGTTGTTGGTTCACAAAATGCTGAGATTTTTCATGTTTCCTCGCCTTTTGGGGGCGGCAATTGGTCGGAGTACTTTTCTTATTGACTACTTATTCAGATACATGAACGGACCCTCATAAGCCTAGATGACTTTCCTGGAAATCACAGAAATGAGTTTCACTTGTAAATTAGCATAGCAAGCTAAAACAAATGTATTGAAATTTTTGAAAACCCCCTTTTAAAGCCGTTTCATAGAAAAATAGACATAAACTATTTTCATACATTTGCATTAACATGCAACATATGCTGCATGCAGCATACATCAAAAGTTGCATATTAATTTTCCTCAGTATTTTTATGTTATTGTGTCCAGCTGGCTAAAAACATTTTTGTTTTTATTAATTTCCACTTCAAGTTGCAGGAGCAGGATATGGTGTTCCCCAGTTTTCTCCTTTCCTGCGTCCTGGCAATGTAAACTTTTGCTTAAAACAAACAGGCAACGTCACGTGATGGACGGTCAACAACTTTGGGAGCAACAAGACAAACAACATCGGAGTTGACGGTCGGCTTGATATGTAAATCATATAGCCAGATGTGCTCAACATTTGCAGGGCCGTGTTCCCATGTTGATAAATCATAATATGCCCACTGAGTGTTCTTCTGTGCAAATGTATAATGCTTTACATGGCAATTTCAAAATTTATTAAGCATTATTTCACGTTTGTTGGCATTGCAGTTTGAGTAATGAATACGTTATATTTATTATGGGAATTTCTAAATGTAAATAGATAGGAATTTGGTCAAAATGCTTGGAAATCCCGTTGATATATAATATATTTGTTAAATAGTGATGGGCCAGAATAAGTCAAACTTTCAAAAGAACCTAAGTCACAGCTTTAGACTGGCTAATAATTTTACATTAAATTTGAATTCAAACTAGCTTGTTTTATTCATCTTACATTCTTCTTTGCCTTCTCAGAGCCCTTTTGATGTCCTGTCCAGCGAAAGTTTCGGCGCGAAGACAGATTGTTTTCGAGCTAAGGTCGATCTGCTTTGAATGTTCACTCCATTTTCCTTTCTTTTCGGACGCACTAAAAGTAGTGCATTTGGTGCTTCATTTTTTATTCGTGACTCGAACATCGTGAAAGCTTTAAAATTCATCCAACTGGTTGGTCCAGCTGCGCATCCTTTTTGGGTCCTGCTCCTGTTCCGCCGCACAGTCGAAAATCCGAGATCCGACGCTTTATGTTTGCGTTAACGTGTGCAAAATCTGATGGTTGGCACTAACTTGCGGATTTAGGTGTTGAAAATTATGTGTAAAATGTGTCACAGTTAAGCTCCGCCATGTTCCGGGCCAAGTTTGGAAGATGGGGCGGCCAAGTGGATGGGCGTGGCGGCCAGGCTACGTGGCGAGTGCTAAATGTCGCCCAAGGCCAGGCCATGCCACTCCGACCCCCTAAACTCCCGCTTGCAAATTTTCCCGTCTCCCATTTTCCCGACTGCGCATCCAGCAGGTCACATTTTCGAGTCATAGTTTTCAGCGCTTCCATCGCTGCATATGCAGATGAGCGGGACACACTCACACACAAAAGACAGAGGAAAATCGGGAAAAACTAGGGACGTTGGGGTGGGGGGACCCGGGATTGGATGGCAGAGCGTGTGCATTATACAAATGAGTTTATGCAATTTTTGACTCAACTTGAACTTTGCGCAGTTTTTGGCCAACTTTCGGAATAAACTTTCGTTTCAGATTTAATCGTTTGACTAAAAAAAATATTTAAGAAATTTGATTAATTAAAATAACATTTTCTACAATTTAGCAAAGTTTCTTGATTAACACTGCGCTTAATATATTGCCAGAAAATAAATTTGAAACTTTTTGGGCCATGTGCAAAACTAATTTCGCAAATTTAAAGCTGGCTTTATGACTTTTATAATTAATTGAAAACTCCAATAAGTGCAGATATCTCCAAGTGGCCACACAGCTTGTATTTTAAGCTAATTAAGTTATTTCACAATTTAATATTTGTGCCCATATATTTATGATCGAGTAAAAGTTTGCAGACAGGATACTTTCTTTTCCAGCTCCGCATTTCATATCCTTTCACCTGCCTTGACTTACATATTCATGTAATATCATTTATCCATCAAAGCCTGTGCGTGTGTCATTAGGCTGCATATACCAATTTGGCCTCGAGCCCTCAAGACCTGCAAGGCACTTGAATCTGATCCACCGCATTCTGTGCATCCTGTGTGTCCTGGGCATCCTGCACAACAGGCTTTGACCCGGGCGGCCTGGGCTTCTTCTTAATTAAAATATTTATTAAGCACTTTTGGCGCAGGCAGCAAATTAATACCAAGACCCATGCCATGTGTCAGAAGGGCCCCTGGTTACGGAATAAACCAATATAAAAAAAGATGTTGTGAGCACAGTAAATAACTTTATATTTTCATATATCTGTACTAAAATAAAACAAGATGTTTATATAAAGAGCTGTAAAAATAACTGAAACTAACTGTGGGTCAACTTGTTCTATAATATAAAGCAATTAAAGAGCCTCGCCTTTCAACACATTTCGCTCTGTGCTGCAATCCGCAGCTTGGGCATTTTTACAGGACCCTTTATCCTGGCCGGATCCTCCCATTTTACCCACCGCATTGCTGTTGCAACAGCAGCGTCAACATTGCAGTTGCCTGCTGCCAAGTTTGGCCAACTAGGCAGAAGCGACACGGCCAGAACGGGCAACAATCCAGTTGCCAGAATAGGCCTTGGAAAAATGCAACTGCCAGCTGGTTCAACCCTTTGCCATGACAGATCCCTCTCAACCACGCCCGTGCCATACCGCTCCCTGCGACAGCAACAAAGTGTGGAAAAGCGTGGAAAATCTAAAATATTTATGCGGCCCGGCTGGCGGCATCCATCTCCCTACAGGCGCTTCCTGCTTGTTGTTCATCAAAAAGTTCCATTGGGCAAGGGGAGCGGAGGAGTAGCGGGAGAAAAGTCAGACAAACTCAATGAAAAATTGAAAAACTATTAAAATTGTAAATATAAGCAAATAAGAAGTTTCATCTGACTAGCTGGAATTGTAAGTAAGGCAAGTCAGAAGTAGGCTATCTCGACTACTAGATACCCGAGGAAGATGGAGATAGCAACTGTTACGAGATGATACAGTGGCTCCACCTAGCGGAGGCTATATTAATTGCTAATTTCTACCAAATAAATGTTGGCATGTATCCATGCAAAATGGAACAATGTACATATCAGAGAACTGCAAGGGTGGCACTTTTTTACCACTCGACTCACACCCTACAATTTTGTGTGCGGGTGCTACTCGCCACGCACATCGCGGGTACTTACAAACACACAGTATAAATCTGAACATGCAGACAAGACACCCCGTTGTGTGCGCACCCGAATCAATACGGTGTTTTGCGTCGCGGGTGCCGCTCACACAGTGCCTAAAAAGGGATGAGTGAGAAAAACACTTGTGGGTATACCGTTAAACACATGGGTGTTTCCAAAAATACTCGGGTGTTTCCAAAAATACTCGAGTGGTCTCGTAGGTAGTCGAGTCAAATGGCGCCATACATAATGATTGTTGAGTTCTTGTGTCTTTGGTCCAGTGTCTCGGCTGTTAATTGCCCCTTTTTTGTTTTTTACGATGCAATTACTAGCTTGTTAGGATTCAGTATTATTTGGAAGCCAAAGGAAAAGGTCACAATAATGGCAGAAGCGGCTGATTTCGTTAAAAATAAAATTAACAATGGAACATACTCAGTTGCCAATAAACATAAAGGAAAAAGTGTTATTTGGAGCATTTTATGTGACATTTTAAAGGAAGATGAAACTGTTCTGGACGGATGGCTGTTCTGCAGGCAATGCCAGAAAGTGCTCAAATTTTTACACAAAAACACCTCCAATTTATCCCGCCATAAATGTTGTCTAACATTAAGACGACCAACGGAATTAAAAATTGTTTCGGAAAACGACAAGAAAGTAGCTATTGAAAAATGCACCCAATGGGTTGTCCAAGATTGTCGGCCGTTTTCTGCAGTAACCGGAGCCGGATTTAAAAATTTGGTGAAGTTTTTCCTACAAATCGGCGCTATCTATGGGGAACAGGTAGACGTCGATGACTTACTACCTGATCCAACAACATTAAGTCCTTATATTTAATAGATACTTTTTAAGCCCACTATGTTTTTATTATTTAGATTGAGACATTAAAAAACGTAAAAATCAACAAATGCCGTCTTTAATTGCAATTACTTTATGTGTTTGAAATGGGAGGCACCCATTGAGTCCATCAAAGAGCAAAGACATGAGCACAAAAATTTTCTTGGGTATTCCCTTTTACCCTTCATTTCTTATACCCGTCACGCTTCCACCCATACAAATTTTAGGCGTACAAAAAATGACCAGAGAACTGCAGCCCGCATACAAAAAATGACCTGCGGCCGATCGTTGACTGTGCGTCCACTCACCCATACGGCTCTTGCGCAGCAGGCCTCGGGTGGTTTTTTTACTCGTAACAAAAACACAACGTCGGTAAAACACTCGAGTATTTTGTGTTGCCGCAAGTAGGGTGTCAAAAAAAACGGGGTGCCTAGAGTACCGAGTGTTTATCGGGTGGACGTAGAGTGCGAGTGGCGGGCTGCAGTTCTCTGGTACATATTTAAGTATTTGTGCATTTGACAGATATTATCGGAACGTGTGCTTGTTAAAGAACCACCTCTTACAACACATCTAGTATAGCCAGTTACCGTTTGCTTAATGGGTATAACAACAATAGTTCGGTGCACTCCAAATATGATTTACGAACTTTAAGAGCTAAAAACTGATTTTAATGAATTAATTACAAGTGAAATGGGCGGCAATTTTAAGAATTGAATATGAAAGTATTTTGGAATGAAAGTCCTGGCTGGCTTAGCTCTAAAATTCATCAAAATTAAAATGCTAATATTTTTCGTTTTTTATTTATATTTTGGCACTGCATCTTGTATATTTATTCTGGAAGCTCGTTCTTGGGACGCATAATTTTACGAACCCGGTAAGATGACAAGTAACTTATATAAGGTTAATAAAATGAGGCTTAAAAAAAAAGACAATCCAATATTTAATTAGTTCATATTAATTGACCAGTCAGTTTCTCAACTTAAGCGCATTAAAGATAATTGCAATTTGTATTATGTAAATTGCCAGCGCAAAAAGTAAAAGTGGAAAATAGGCCGAAGGCAAAGAAGAGAGAATAATTCGGTGTGAAAAAAAAGTTAATAAATTTAGTGCCCGACCATCGCTTGAATACTTTTATTTTTAAATTCCATTTTTTTCATAATTGTGATAATTGTTTTCCACTTGATCGAGCATAAACGCATTTACATCATTAAGTCGCCAGTTTCCTGCAATCCACTCATTCAAGTCACACTTATTTCCCTCCATATCGTACTTATATGGCTTTAAATTTGTTATTGCATTAGAGTGTTGACTATTGGCTTTGAATATTGCTCCATAATTGGTTTAAGTGATTTCACAAAATTTTAATGTACATTGAAAATCTAATGCACACTCCTATTATAGTTTAAAAATAGATGAACTGCGATTCTTTCTTTTTACCAGTTGAATCCATTTGAGCCTGAATAAATTTGAAATCTCATAAGCCATTTGATTGGCCAAGAATATCCAGAACAGACCGTACCGGTCGTTCCCCCGTCACAGTCATTTAGATTTGTACCCTAAAATTGGGTCGACTGTTGAGTATCTGAAGCGTTTGGCAGCGAAGAGGGCTGGGCAATTGAAACGGCCTACCGACCTGGCCTACACCCATACACGTGCAACTGGGAGGGTGGCTCACACGGATAGGAAACCGCACGGTCCCTACACGGTAATTATCTAACAAGATTACGCAAAATGTTCCTCCCCGGCGATGGAAACGGAAACAACGACAGCCGTTGCACTGGCAGGACTCGTGGTGGGAAAACGGGGGAAAATGAGGTGTGGGAGTTGAGTTGGGGCTGGTGAAAGCCAGTTCGGCGAGGCAAGAAGGTGAGGCAACAACGCCCGCTGACAGTGGACAGAATGCAAAATGTTGTTAAGTCGCTGGCAAAACGCTCCGATGCACAAGTGGACTGTTGGGTTGGTGGTTATGGCTGCAAGGGCGAAGCGTCCCAACAGAACCGGATTGCAGCAGGCGGAGGCGTTGGATTACGGCTCTTAATCCTACGAATATCTCGCTTTTGCAACTGGCTTAAAGAGAAAGTGTGTCAGTCTCAGGTGTCCTTGCATCTGCTGACGAATGCCGCTCCCAGTCGGTCGGATCAGCCACAGATGCTGAAATCATTTGCAATCCCCATCATGAGTTGAATGTTTGGCACGCATCACCCAGGGGAAGTTGAATTGGACTGCAACAAACTGATGGCGCACTGCAGAAACCGTAGAAACATATCGGCCATCTGAACTAATTGCGTCTGAATTAATTCACAGGTGATACAAAGGCAATTAAATGGGAATTTCTTAACTGGTTTTGACAGAACTGGTTTGGAAGGATCAAAAAATGCTTAAAGTTGATTTTTCATTGTGGCTCTCAACCATGAGATTGCGCTGAATAGTTAAAGGCATAATCACCATGTTTTTCTCTCTCTCGCTATGCTTAATCTACATATTTTTAATTTTGTTTCTCATCGAAGTAAATATTTCATGTTGGTCCTCTGTGACTTTTAAAAGTTTAAAAACACTTTCCTTGTTTGCCGGCTGAATTTTTTGTTCAATGCAATTTTTATGCACTCCAGATGCACGTTGAGTTCACAGACTGCCGTCGATATTTTATGTATATTGTTGAGGGATTTTATTTGTTTATTTGCTTTTTGCCCAACCGAGGTCTGTATCTGTGGGTGTTTTTCTGGGTGCGGAAAACGCGCATCAAATGCAAATTTGTCCCATCCGTTGTTTGCCCTTTTTATTCATTTTGGCTGCTGTGTTCTCCACTGTTCTCCATTTGTTTGCCATGTGTCTGCGTCTGGGGATAATCTCTATCCCTACTTGGAGCAAGTGCACCTGCACACGAACGGATTACTCGCAAGTACTTGCGTGTATTTGGAATATGTATATTACTACCCCAAAGTCAAACAAGTGCAAATGCGAGTTGTAAACAAGGCACTGCAAATATATATTTCATTGCTGGCAGTGACTTAAAATGGGGAAGTCATCGTGTTTTCATTTCTTACATAATCTCCAGTGCAGATACAAAAGTATTTCTTCTCACATAATAATCTAATACTGCGAGTTATTTCTAATAAATTCTTATTCCCACTCGAAGTATCATCCATTCGAGCCAATTGGCGGTCCACAGAAGTTGGCCAATATTGACACGATCACCGTTGGATTCCCCACATTGGTTTGTCGGGCTGCTATTTTGGTGTTTGGTAGCGAATTTGAAAATGTTTT
The DNA here is from genome assembly GCF_000001215.4 of Drosophila melanogaster. Lineage (NCBI taxonomy): Eukaryota > Metazoa > Arthropoda > Insecta > Diptera > Drosophilidae > Drosophila > Drosophila melanogaster. The sequence goes on along the minus strand of NT_033779.5, from coordinate 17,949,230 downwards.
TGTGTTATATTTCTGCGGCAGCGATTTGCGGTCGCCATGCAAATGTTTTGTTATCTAACGCTGCTTTTAATTGATTTTCCATGTGCGGTCTGTAGTTTTGTAATGGCTGTAATGAACTGCAATTAATTTCGGCCACTGCCATTGTGAGGCACCGCAACAAAAAACATTAGCGGACAAATTGAATTAAACTCAGTTTTGAGTACGCTATGAACAGGAATTTGTGAAACAAGTTACCAGTTCGAGATTTTGAAAATGCACTTTAATAAAACTTTATGTTGCTCCAGATTGATTGTAGTGTAATGAATTTTTACACAACCGATTTGGATAAATTTTGCTTTTACGTATGCTTTTTGCAGCTCATAAACTCCCTTCTGCTCTTTCAGATGCCCCCAGTATTCGTGTGGTGCCAAAGGGGGGGTATACTAAATCAAGGTAATCTTGACAAAACCGCTTGAGAAGAAACCAAGTCAAGGCCAAAAGCTTTTCAAGTGGTGCGAAGCATCAGCGATGGCAAACCACATTAAAATCAAGTCAAAACCTAGACAAACACACTTGTTAGCTTATCATGTTACCCATGCTAAGCGTATTAATGGCAGGGAAGACGGCGACAACGATGACAACAACGACAATAAAAGGGCGTCAGCCAGGCAAACAAACAAGCAAACAAACATCGAGGATAAAGTAAAATATTAATAGCCAGCTACTAAAATAGCACGAGCCTGAATCCAACACAAAGAATCAGCATGGGGGCCACCAAGGAGTCAACGAGTTTTGAGGTCTCCCGAAATCGGAGGACAGTGGGTGGCTGGGCTACTGGTGGTTAAGCCACTTGGTAAGTCCTGGCTCAGACAGAACTTGGTGCGCAGCCAACCATGATGGCATCGCCCACATGCCTGTTTCTGGAACTCTGGCTTAACCTCAGAATTGTGTGCGGATGGCCGTTAATGTGTCATCTGGGCTGAAGCCAGACTGCGTAATTATTACTATAATTTATGCAGAAATAGTTTGTTTCAAAACTGAGAAGTACATCTGTACGTACCCATGAAGTCCTGGGAAGGCCAACTATGTTTGTCAAAATAATCTCAAATGATAATGATATTAAAGTTAATTAGAAAACTAAAAAAAAGTGATAGTGGTTTCTTAAATTTCATATCGTCGAAATATTCAAAGTTTGTGTAAAAATCACGTTTTGATTCCTCTCAATCCGTGTGCTTTGATTATTTAACTTATTCCAACTGGCGTGGTACGTGGCGCTTTCTAAACATTTTCCATAACTTTTTCAACCATGTTGTTATCGCACGCTCCTTTCTTTGCGATTTTAAGTATGTATGGGTATAAATTGCCATTCATTGACAACACAAGCGTTAAGCCAGGGGGCGTGGCCATTTGTCATGTTAAACGTTAAACACAAAAACCAAACAACGGGCCAGACTATGCCATATATTGACATATTGCCGGGCTTTAGTTTCCTGTTTTTGATACGACGGACTGACTGGCCACCAAGCGACCGCGCCATAAAAATAATCAACATAAATTGTGAAGAGCCAAACACTGTTGGGGGAAACAATAACAATAAAAATAATAAAGCAAAACAATGCCAGAATATTTATGGCCACTGCGAGAGAAGAAGAGGTCCTGCGAGCGAAAAAAAAGGAAAGATTGTTATGTGCCCAAATGACTGTGAAAAAAAGCTCCCCTCTATTTCCCCGTCTAAATATACTTTTGACTGCGTCTGGCGGCGTAAGCAAATCAACCAACCAGCACTGGGCCAAATGGTGCACTGGGAATAGGCATCAGCAAACATGGCTCACACAGTTACAGATACAGATACAAATACCCACCCACACACAAGCATCGCAATGCATCGTTAGCCCTAATGCTTGGTTACCAACAACAGTTTGGGCCCGATCTCCACGCCATGTGGCTCACCATAAATTTTCCACATTTTCGTTGCGATATTTATTTATAGAGGAGTTATCTTGGGACAGCTAAATAATTGTGCTGAGTTCTAATGATGAAAATATTCAATTTTAATGTTTTGTGCGATTAAATTCGTTCAGCCTTTCATGTCTTTCGTTGTCATTCAAAGTGCTCTGTTGAACTATAGAATGAATTAGTTATACCAGAATTATATTTTGCATAATTAGGCACTAAGACATTATTTATTAATTTGAAATAGGTACAGAGCAAGTACTGAATATCGATTAGAGAACACTTTTAAATGTATATTATTTTCGTTTATAATTGATTCTCTTTAAATTCAAGCGATTCATAGAATACAATGAATTAATTCCAGACAAATTTAATCATATTCAAATATTTGCCTAAGCTTGTTTGAACTGAATCGAGATTCGGCGAAGGTCCTGCTTCTACTGGATCCTTATCTGCTGAGCTGTTAAACATGCAAAGTCACTTTGTTGAGATTGTGTGTGTGTGCGTGGGAGTGTGCTTATATGTGCAAACAAATTAAGGCAAAAGCCAAATATACGGAATATGCAAATGTTGCCGCTCTTAATGTTTGTTGCCACTTCAGCAATGGGATGGGGAATTTTTTCTTGCGGTTTTTATTTTGATTTCAGTTACATTTTTTATTTTGTTGTTCACTGGTTGGCAACCTAAAAGTTTCTCTATGTAAATATGAAATTTATTTTTATGTATGCGCGAGCCTAAAGTTGTAAAATTGTTTGTTGCCGCTGCCATTCGCTCGGCTTTTCCCGCTTCTCTCAAGCTTCTTCATCTATTGTGGGCCGGTGCTTTATGGCCGGGTTTCTTAATTTAGTAGTTGGCTCTGAAGACGTAACTGTACATTTGGGAGTTGGTCCTCTGTTCTCTTGTTGCAATATCTTATGATTGCCGGCTGGATAATGTCTATAATTCCACTGCTCTTCTCAGCTGCTTAAGCTTTGCAGTTTAATTTACATTTTTATGTTGCCTGATTTGAGTGGCATAAGTGAGTTGTTGGAAATGCTGGAAATAAAATCGTTGTGCAAAGTGACTGTCAAGATGATGTGCAAAGAGCGTCTTTGAAATATTATGGAGTTCTTATGATTTTGGGTCGCTATAGAACACAATTCATATCGTTTTTAATAAATGCAATACGCTTTATCGTACTGTAATTATGTTATCATGAATTATTGCTTATCGATTTTCAGCCAGCGCTTGGAGATATTCCGTTACGTAATAACAATGTACAAAGTTAAGCACAAAAGTATAAATAGCAATTTAATATCATCCTCCATTATGCATTAACATGCATTTCATGCCTAACCCACATATGCCGGAAACCATAAAATTTTGTTGCCTACTTTTTGGGGCAACTTGCACGCAAATTTTCGCCCGTCGAAGTAAACAGGAAACGATGAAAAAAATAATAATTTACAGGAAATCAATATGGAAACGGGCGAAACATACTGAAACACACAATCAGGGGTAAAGGAGATACAATTGGCACTTCATCACTTAAGCACCTGAAAGGCATTTTTCACTTTCAATTTCGGCGCAATGCCCCATAAAATCAAGAAAAACGCTGATAGCACGCACACAACTGCCACCCGACCAATACATGGACAGGATCTGTCAATCGAGCAGCTGCTGTGCAATTTACACGCACGGCATCCAAATTGACAACCGGCTGACAAGAACAACAGCAACAGAAACAAATTCAAATACGCGGGCAACTGAGGAGACAGCCAGCGAGAATTGTCAAGCGTTGTACGTGTGCACTTTGGTCGCAATCATAAAAAACAATTGAAATGTAAAATATAACATTTGTTTTCCCTTTTTTCCATACGCCCTGTGAGGCGGGCTATATGACAGCCAATATAAAAACTGTTTCAAAAATTTTTGGCATTGCCCAGACATATAAAATGAATCGCCAAGAAAAATAGATGTTTTTAGTATGCTTTAACCAACAAAGTTTTTGAGGAAAACATTATTTATAAAAAAACTAAGCTTTTATACTATTTATGTGTTAAAAGAACTTGGAGAAGAAGCTCAATTCTATTGTTTATTTCCATTATAATTAGTTTTGCTTGTTTGAGTATGAGACATATATTCTTTTTAAAGAGAAACCACCTATTCGTATTACATTCCATTCAAAGCTGGGTCCATAGCAACTCCAAATCACCTGGCACCAAAAGATTCCGTGGCGTTGTTGTAGCTATCGATGCTTTCAGGAATCGCGCGTTGATTGCGTATACGACGAGTCAGCCAAATGCACACAAAGCAATTTCTGTTGTAAATTGTTCACATTTCTCACACAGGTTCAAGCAAAAACAACGATGCGGGAGTACAGAAGCACGAGCGGAAAATATAAAAGTATAAAGGCAGGCCAAAATCGTCTTCGTCATATTTTCAGCCCAAGGCTGGCAAACAAATTTCGGTCACAGCCCTTTTGTCTTCACCTCCTGTACTTTTCCACATCTCCGCCCCCCGACTACTTGCGTTTCTTTATTTTTTGGCCGCCTGAAGGGTTTGAGTGAAAAGGAAGTTGCGGCGACATGTTGTCAATAAATTGACAGCAATTGAAGGTTTATAAAACACTTTTTGGCCTTTTTCTTACGACACGATGGGTGGGTGTGTAACAAATATTTGACGGAAAAAACAGAGCCAAAAGCAATAAATTGTACGGTTAAAGCGATTTCGTGCACCTTATATGGCTTTCGAGTAATTGGAAATTTATTGAATTTTTCCCAACCATCTTTAAAGACTCTTTAAAAATCAAACGTACTATTTTTTGGGGACGCCGAATTTCCTTTCCCTACTTCTGCCGGCCAAATCCAATTTTCCAAGAATTAGCCTCTTGCCTGAAATTAGAGCTTGATGGTTGGCGTAAATCAAAGAGAAGCCAGCTTCGTTGCAACCAAAAAAATCTCCCCCCGGTGCCACACACTCAAGTTGTAATAAGTTTCCCTCGAAATTAACATGTCACCGCCGAGAGACATTTGTGGTCACAGAATGGCCGTTTAACAGTGGTCAGAGTGGGACCCATGTGGATTCTATGTTTGAGTTTTTAGCTTAGAAAGCAGATTTTCGAAAAGTATTTGTAAGCGCCCCTTCTGTTGCCACATAGAAATGTTATCCTTTCGAAAGCGTTTCTCCTTTCGAACTTAACAGATTTTCCCTTTTCTCTGCAGCGGCAACATGTGGCCCATCAGCATTTTGATTGACATTATGGTAGTTTTACAGTCATCACTTGAACTTGGTCAACTTTACGAATATTTGATTTTAATTTGAAGTGCTCCATGTGGGTACTTTGTTACAAGTATGGTGGTTATAAGTTGAAGCTAGCAATGGTTACACACTCTATATATGGCTTATTGCAAGTTGAAGAGGGCATGATCATTTTAGGCAGGCTAATGGAAAATTAAAAAGTAATAACAATCTTAAATTGTGTTAATGAAGAGCAGAGGAGAACAAAAGTTAATTGCTGGAAATGCCTCATTAAGTTATTGAACACACATAGAACCTGGTAATTGGCAATTAATCTTGCATGTGTGCAAAAACCAACTCCAGCACCTCGGCAATGCTTACAATTAAATTTTTTCGATCACTAATTGGCACGCAAACAATAGCGAAAATGGCAAATAATATGGAACAAAAAAAGTTGAGAGCTTGGAGTCAATTTGGATGATTAATTAAACACATAAATGACTCTGCGAATTTGCCTTTTCAGTTTTAATCCATAATGAATGGAATTCAAGAGCGAGAGTGTTGTACACACATGAAATCTTGATATGTGTGGTGGTTTTGGCGAAACCATACAAAGCGATCAATGTCCTGAATAAAACATGAGACACGAGGTTGTTTTGAGACTTTCGGCCTACGAAATTGGATTTGAAACCTAAGTGGCTGCCTGCTGGTTGCCTCCGCCTCTGCCAAATCGATGCGAATCAGAGCCACTTCAAATTACACCTGTCCCAGACTTTCGGCTAATCCCGCAGGCCACACAAACAGACACACCTAACATGGCGAATTATTGGCAAGTCAAGCAACAACAACGTCTTCTTGCCTATGGACAGTAATCTGAGCAATTGTGTTGCTCTATTTGCATGCCACACTCACACGCATTCACCTGCCGAGTATCTATATATGCGCAGGTTGTTTGTTATATTTGCTAAACGCTTACTACAAGTACAGACACACAGCGGGAGTCAAGGGGCAGTTACATAAGGCAGAAGTTTCCGGGAAGGTCCCCACCCGCCGCAAGTCATTTACATAAATATCATTTGGGAGGCCTGGAAGAGAAAAGGTTGTTCAAATTCCAAAATGCGAATTCAGCGATATATTTGCCAGATTTTACTATTGTGGGGGATCGATCTATTTTCAAAGGTGAACTCCCACCTGTTTTCTGGATTTTATTGCAATCTTAATCTGCTAGGTACGACTTTAGGACAATCTCCATCCGTTAAGAAATATAGAAATAATTTGTTAGATAATATTATTATTTAAATTACCAATAAATTTTTTTACATATATATTTGTGATTTATTAGAAAGACCATTATCTACGGAACTGAAAGAAAAACAATGAATCATTTGTGGGCGGATGTGAATATTAGCAGAATAAAAAGACTAGTTTTTGTTTAATTTGTTGTGCTGAAATTGAAAAAAAGTAGTATATATTATAGGCTGTGGAATGATTAATATGTTTCTGTTTTTTAGTTTATCTCCTAGTTATTTGTAAAAATCATTACTATTTGCATTAGTATATACAATATATTGCGAATAGACGTCTCGGAACAACCTTTATTATTCTTAAAGCTTGTGCTGGCCAAGTTTTGTCTAGTGGAAATTGCCAAAACTCCGGTCCCCCCGCGTTTTACACTTTCCCTCTCCGGGAATTTAGGACAGGACACGGTGGAGCTTTTGGTCCTTTCCGTTGTCGCCCAGTGGTTTTGTTTGGTTTGTTGTTTAGTTGTCTCTGGCTGCTGCTCCTGTTTGTCATTTGTTTGCAGATTTTAGTGTAGATTCTGTGGCTTCTTTGGCGCTGGCTTAGTTTATTTATTGTTCCCACACCAGGTCTCGGGAGGTCCAAAGGAAAATATGTCAAGGTGTGCCGCAGGAGAACCGAGCTCCTTTTGCCACCCTCACCACCCTTCATTCCAAGCCCGAACTTTCTATCATCCCCATTAAGCTTGAGTAATGTTTGCAACGGCCTTGCGGCTGGTGTTGGCTCAATTTTTTGGCGACATTGTAAATAATGAAGACTTTAAGCTGGGTGAAATTAGTGCTGTATTGCACTTTGTGTTGCCCCCTGTTTGTCCGTCGAAATTAACTTAACGAAGGCGTTGTCCCACCCACAGAAAACTCAGTCTAATGAGAATGTGGTAAAACACATGTCACCAAAACAAAGCCGCTTTGTTTATGGCTTATTAATGCCGAATACATTTGACTTGATTAATTTTGCATAATTGCAAAGAAAAAGTGTCGGCATCTTCTGGTTGATTATAATTACGCATTTGCTCCATGAATATTTATTACCAACTTGTTGAGTCCAAAACGACAGAGAAATGCGTGTGGTAAATTGGTATTGAATTTTTAAACTTAAACAGATATTTTAATTTCTCCAACATGGTCTACAATGTGTTGGTAACCTAATATTCTTAGTATGAAATAACTCAAGTCCGTCTTTTTGAAAATATTTTTAAAGAATTTTGTAGGTAATACCCTTCATCCATCAAAGAGGACGTTATCCTCTGTTACACTCTTCTTGCATTTAAATTTTAAATGAACATAGATAGCAAGCTGCTTGTAGAAACAAAGACGAAACAAGTATTTAGAGTTTGTACGTTTTTTCCAATTTCTACAGATATGGCAAAAAATTCTGCTAAACTATCCCACGTACTCCCACTGGGCAAATAACAGGTATCTGATAGTCGAGGAAAATCGATGGTATAGTTTCCTCTTTTTATACTTTATTTTGTTGATATTTATTTTGATTGTACGTACTCTGGCTGCTTTTGTTGCGGTTGCCCATCAACCCCTTTTACTGCTTTGTATTTAATTTTGTTTATGCACAACTCGAACACATATTTGAGATTTCTTTGGCTTGGAGAGCAGTTCCCCCATATCTGGCACTATTCAGCCGGCAGTCCTGGCTGTTGTCCTGTCATTGTCCTGGCTGCTAGAGAGCTTTTCCCTCCAGCACTACTACTACAACAAATGCCTGTCGTTGTCGCTTTCCCATGTCGACGTTTATTTATGCAAATTTAATTTCCATACTAAACGCTCTTTGTGTGTAAGCGGGGTGAATGCGATTGTGTGTGGGTGAGTGTGTGTGTGTCTGTTCGAAAAATTCACTTTGCCTTGCCCATTTTGGCCTGATTTTACTTACTCTTGTTGGGTGCGAAAAGCTGCAGCTTCAGCTCCTGTGGGTGGCGAAGTATTTTTCCGTTATTGCTTTTTATCAGCCTTGATAAGTGAGAGGGCTGTCGCTATTTCCCCACTAGTCCGCCACTCCGAGAAATTTTATTACACTGCGGCGCTAAAATTGTTTGCTTGCTAATAGAAAATGATTTTTTTACGCCCAGCCACGCTCTTCATTTGCATGCCTTGGGCCAAGGGAGCAATGTCCTTAATTAAGTGGCAGCACGACGCGCAGGAAGGAACAGGATTCTGGCAGGACTCACAAGCAGGGGTAAGCGGCTTGTCATATGTGCTTGTTCAGTTGAGTGCCTCAGCCATCAGAAAGTTAATTTAAAATTTTCAGCATAAACCTCCCAGTAAGTTTTCCATTTGCTATAGTTTGCCATTTTTTTCTGTTTTTTGGTTATGCCAGGACCTTGCCAGAAATCGGTTTTATGTAAATGCCGCTCCGTGGCAGATAAAATTTTTTTTTTGTAGTTACTCGTCCTGGTAGTTTGAGTTATTGGCAAGCGCATAGGGGTGTTTTGGCATTGAAGCTCATTTCGGGATAATTCAGCTCACCCACATACGTACATATTGACCATGGGAAAAAGTGTCCTTTGCTTTGGATTTCCTCTTATGGTATGTGCATTTTTTATGGACCACCAAATGATTCTATTCGTGTATGGTTATGATTTCATTATACGTACCACTTTTTGGCCTCCGTTTTATTCACTCGTTATTGAGATCTTTACGGAATTTTTTGCCACGCTGGTTTTCTTTGTATGCAGATTATATTATTGAAATGAAAACAAAACTATTGAAAACATTTTAAATTCTCTTTGTGTTCATCTGTGGTCAAATTGATTTCGCAGAAATAGTAAGGTCGTTTTGCATAAACTTTCGCTGTAGAAAATAAGTGATAATGAATGAATTAATCAAATAATTTAACAAATATTTTACTCAACATTTGGAAAATGTACTTATAAATATGTTGTTTCGTGCGGATTTATTTCTTGTGGATTTAAATATATGCATTCCAGTGACAAAATGTATGAAATAATTTAAAAGCCCAGTTTTATAACAAAAAAAAATTGTCCCAAAAAGAATTAATTTAATATTCCATCAAAAATGTTTCTCATTTAATTGATTATATTACGGGGACAGCACTCAAAAGCGCTGAATCACATTGAACTTTCGACGAGCTCTTGACCTCCCAGGTCGGTCTGGGCAAAAACACATGTGGATCCATGGCCCGGACGACAGACAACCAAGGTCTGATTCTTGCAGCATGTGGCCTGCTTTACGGGGCATAGGGGATACAAATTTTTTGGCTACTGCCGAATTTCTGGCTGAATGGCTTTGCAGGGAACTAAAGGACTGCGTGTGGCATTCGTGGAATTGGGTAAATAAGAATCGCAGGGATGTCAAGTGCCGGTGTGAGCATTTGGCTGGCGGGCAACTTGAAAGTTATCAACGCGCCACTTTTGGCGCTTGAATTAATTTTGCTTTTTTTTTATTTTTTTTTTGGGTGAGCTAGAGAGAGTGAGGTGGCGGAACGGATGTCCTGCCATAACGCAAAGCAAACCGGAAGCGCCAGCAGACGCTGCTGTTTGTCGTTGAAAGGAGCTCGGCTAAAAGGATTCCGCCGCAATTTGTTTGATGTTTGCTACGTGTTTTCAAATATGTTCCGCAGCTTCAGCTACCCTCCCGTCCTCGTTGGTTGGCGACATTCGGTGCCGGCCAATTGCAGCAGCAACGAATGCTGGAAAATATTTCATAGAAAATTCCTCAAATTTTCCCAGGCAGACTTCTTTTTATGCGACTGTGGAGGATGCTATAAGAAATGAGCATCCCATGGCGTCTGAACATTTGTTTTTGTGTGCTGATGTTTGTCTAATAATAAACTGCGTCCCAAAAAAGCTTAGGAATAAGCTTGCAATAAAATATGTGTTTTCTTTTCGTTTCCGTTTGCCACTGTCTATAAGAGGAATATGTGCGAATTCAAATAAATGAACGGGAATATATTTCATATTTCAGCTTATTTCGTATAAATTTAAATTTTTCCAAAATTTACGATTGAAAAAGTTTTACTAAACCTTTGGGTAAATTAGCACAAAATCCCGCCATGCCAGTTAATTTATTATAAATGCATCAAACCAAACCACGCGTTGGTGTAGAGAAATTACAACCAAACCCATAACCGAAAAAGCTAGCAAAGTATAATGCTTCCGGTTCGCACTTGCGGCAAATAAATGGTGTGAAATTTCCATAAAACAAAAGTAAATGCAAATGTAAAAAAGGCACACACGCAGGAAGCGGAAATGAAGTTTATGGCTACCCGTCTCTGTGTCGGTGTAAATGTGAGGGGTGTCGGCAGGAAGTAGTAAAATTCCTAATAGAAATGAGGCGTGGCAGGGTAAGGAAAACCGCACAAAACTAATTTCCCCAAGGCGCGCTGCAAGAAAAACAACCATCTCAAATGGGAGGAACACGCCCCGGAGCAGCAAAAAAAAAAAAAACACCAACAGCTCATTGAAGCAGACAAGATTAGCGAGTTTTTCCGGATTTTTGCGCATTGGGGGATCTAATGGGGCGTGTTTCTATATAGGCGATATATGAATGGTTTCCCCTCATCTACTTCAGCTTCTAAGATGTTAAAAAAACCAAAACTTCTAGAGATCACGCCTAATTTTGTTATTTAGCACTAGAGATCCGGATTATTATTACTATTCTCTGTGCAACTTTAATTGAGTAGATTATAATTTATAAAAATTGAAAATAAAAACAAAATATTGAACACAAGCAAATATGATATAATTAGTAAAATATAATAATTTTTGGTCAGTCAATTTTGATCTCAATCAAATTAATGTACTAGTTGAACCAAATTGCTTTAATTCAGCTACAGAAAATTTGTTAGCGTACATATATAAGTATGACGCTCAATGGTTAGTAAGTTACAATATATTTAAAATACAAGTTAAATCCAACTCTCCCTGGTGCTTTTTAAGCCGCAAGAACTTTTTTGCAATTGTTACATGTTCGCCAACGAGTGTTTATTTTCGCCCCTCGCCACTTTTTCACGCCTCAAAAAGTGCGACAAAGTATAAAAAATGTGGCAGTCGCACAAAGGATACAGTTCGCGTGCACAACATGTGTCGTGTGTACAACTGGAACCGTACAAATATATATATATATATATATATATATATGTATGTATATATAAATTAGCAACAATCCATCACCGACTTTTCTTTCGCTCCTGCCTTTTTATTTCGTAACCCCGCTCTTTACGCTGCCTTCTCCTTACTTAAGTGTTATTAAAGTCGACGACTGACGACTGTCTGCCTCTTAGGCATAATTGTTGCTTTACTTAGCCCGCCCACTTGGGCCACCCACCACCCACAACACAGCACACGGACAGGCCTTAGCACCCTTCACCCTCGAAAGCTGCACCTTTTACGCTTTGGCCTGTAGTTTATTTCATTTGTCTGCCACTCTACACCATTTTCACTTATTTCTTTGACTTTCATTTGCTTTTCCTTATTTTCCTTCAATTTTTTGTTTCGCATTTATGACTTTTGCCTTTTAGTGGCCTCTTAAGATGCCCAAAGTGTTCGGCAGCCAACGACGCGTATGAGTAATGAGGAGGAATGCCGCATGATATTACTCATCCGCCCGTTATTCTCCTGTCGCTAATAATAAACACCTCTGGGGTCCTATCAAATATGTGCATTAAATGAAGAGCGGAAGTATATACTCGGATTGCTTGACAAATGACTGGAATTTAGTGGTCCGAAAAGTTTTTACCACCTAATTAATGTGATTCCAAGTGATTACATCTCTGGCGCAATAAGCAGGGGAAAATGTGCCAATTAAGCTGCTGAAAATACATTTCAATTATGGCTTTCAAGAGGCCTTCATATATATGTACATACGTGCGATCGGCTGTTTGTTTTGGGTTACATATCGTGCTAATGCCAGTCACGTCATCTACATGTCGGCGGCTTATCAAGGTCCCAGGCTGTTGGCCAGGGACTTAAGTCTGCTGGGCCCGTATTTTGAATATTTGTGGGCTCTCCCCCGCCTCATATTCGAATAATGTTGCCACTGCAAATTAATTTCTCAAGAGCTCAAGAGCACATGTGACGAGAAGACAAACACGAATATTCCCTTTTCTAAACACTAGCTACGCAAACAATATCGTGTATATTTACTTGTACATATTTTGTAAATGCGACCGGCAGTCTCAGGCATTATGTCGTCGCCTGTTAAATCTGTTCAATCTGGGCGTGCGATGACATGTGTTTGCGTCTAGTCCTTGGTCCTTGTTCTTGTTTTTGTTTAGTTATGGGTGAAATTTGCATTATATTAAAAACTCACAAGATAATTCGGGCTGTTGGTGTGGCAGCGCTGGTTTACCTCAACCGAAGTAAATCTCCTTTAGCTAATTATCACTACCAAACATATTGAATCCATTGAATCCATTATATTTTTGTTCAATTGAATGACATGCTCTATACATTTTTTAAAAGACTAAAGAAGAAATCATTTTAAACTTTCATTTGCTGCCTCTCTTTTCGTTTTCAGTACTTTCAAATGCAAGGCAAGTAGTGAGAAATAGTCTTATTATTTCAAAACGAATCAATTTTTCCCAATTTGTCTAAATGAAAATAAAGCAGCTCATAAGGAGAAAGCAAAAATGAGGAATATTCTTCGATACTTTCTATTTCTCGATTTCTGGGGATCCAAAATACGCATCGAAGCGTTTATTTATTTCATTTTCCATTGAGCACTTACGTATTGCCAGCAATTTTTCTGCATCAAATGAAATTGAAGTTCCGCTGCCCTGGGTCCTGCCAAAGTCCTTGCCACGCCCACCGATCAAGGCTATCAATATCCTGGCGTAAAAGCGGAAGAAAAGCGAGTGCGATTCGAGGCGAGGCAATCAACAAAAAATACATTTACCCCGGCATTTGCCCACCATTTTCCCTGCGTTTTTCCCTCATGAAATTTCTCATGCTTCATTGCCGAAGCATAAGGGGGAAAATTTCCGGGGAGAGCAGTCAAAACATTTGTTCATTTCCGTTTCACGACAATATTCATATTAGCGGCAAAATTTCTGTGCCTTCAATTGGAGATTTTCGCTCAATAAACATGGCTCGGCATTGGTCCATGATGATTGCTCTGCCCTCAATTTTTCCTGGCTTTTTGTTTATTTTAATTTCGGGACTGGGAGGCGGGAAATGAATTTGAAATCCAAACATTTCCATTCATACACGTTATTATTTATTAGGCATTTGTGATGATGTTTTTATATTTATAGCATTGGGACGAGATTTATTTTTATTGCCAAGTTATTACGCATATCGGTACGATAATAAATATTCCAGCCCAGAGAAAAGGCAACAGAGAGCTGCAAAATGCTGGCGATGCTCAAGTGAAAACTCTATTGATGCGTGCCATTTCCACAGGATTCAAGTATTTTCTACCCCCGAACTAGATTAAATTTAATGCATATATTTTGCTTACACTTTGGCAATTTTACCATTTCCTCTCATTTCTTTTCATTTTATTTTTTTTTTTTTTGGGGTAAGCCCCTTGAATTAGTATGGGTAATTTTGTTGCCAATTCGAGAGCTCTTCCACAAGGCAGTCCTCGAGTCTGTTGTTCATCTGTACATATTTATATCCCAGTATATATAAGTATTCCTGTGTACTCATGCATTTCAAAGAGTTATTGCAGCTCTGTGCATCTTGGTTGGCTTTTGGGTGTCATCGAACTTGGAGAGTGTTTTCGCATTTGCGAGGTAAATGTTCCATAAATATAAAGGACATAAAATTCCATGCTGTCGTCTGGTTGTCGCTTGTGGCATTAGCTGCATGAAACATTTGAACCACAAAAATTATGGCAGTTTAAATAGACGTGCTGAGCTTAGACTTTTAATAAATTAAAATTTCAAAGGGCACCTATGACATCAGCAAAGACTTAAGCACTCAACGAGTCAGTAATAAGGTTGTATTTGAACTGCAAATTTATTTGCTTGAGAAGATTCTTGTAAATGACATGTAAACTAATACTAAACTATTGTGAGGCGTATATTTATTGTATTTATATTTGCTTTCTTTAGCTGATCAACCCAGTAAAGTTTAATTATTGGATGTTTCGCTCTACCTTTTTGGTTAACAAATATGATTGCTTATCGGCCGTTTTGTCAGTAGTGCACTATGTCTTAATTAAGTTGTGACCAAGTACGAGACGACAACACTGATTGTCTTCCATACATAATGTAATTAATCAACGACAAAAGCCCCGATTGACGTAAACAAGTGCATTTGCGGGCTCCAGTAAGCCTGGAACCCAGTTTCCGGATCCAGATGCCTTCGAACCAAGAGGCCAACTAAATTTCAATTAGGTTTAAATGTAAGCACAGTAAATTGCGCAAGTGTCCACGTGGGCAATCTATTTGCATTAGTCTGCGAATGAGAATGTACGGTATTAATGCGTAATTATGCTAACAAGTCAAAGGCCCGATCTCTGACCCCGAGCCCTGATTCCGGTGCGGCTAAGTCTGTTTAATTATAAAAGATTAACCAGCCGGTGTCTGACAGTCAAACTCGCAGTTGCTCACCATGGGGATTTAATTGAAATGCCTCGCACAAAGTCAATCCAAATCCAATAACAATACTGTTGCCGGCCGGAAGTTTTGTTTTCGGCAACTAATCCAGATGATTAACGAAAATGCGCGTGAAAGTGTTGGAATCCTCAGAATGTCCTGTTCTCCCACAAAATTTCACTGCCCAACTTCATTCCGTAGCACTTATGTATATGTGTGTACACACACACACATACACAGGCACATTATTCATTGCGGGCCTGTTGTTGTTGTCTGGTGGGTGTCAATATTGGCGAAGGGAAATGGAAAGCGTTCACAGTGTGTATATATTTGTAATAGCGAGGAGTGCGTGAGCGAAAGCTGACAGTCCTCATAAAGGATAATCAGGATCAAGTCTTTACAATTTACAAGCGGGTTAAAGCAGCATTATTGGTTCGTTGACATTGGAAATAATATCCTATCTTCCAAGCATTTGAATTTTTAGAAGTAATAATTGTTAGTATTTGTATTATTTAAATTCAATTTTGCATTAAAAAATAAACCACAAGAATGCGACTTAGACACTCTTACTCTTACGGATTATCTTTATCATCTATTTTTTAGCCTGGGTCCATCGCTATTTCGCAATGGTGACAGCTTGTGCTGCGTCGTCTTGTTGCGTAAGCGTCGACTGGTCGCGATATGCGTGCGGAATTCAATAAAAATTCTAATGGTTTTCTGATGATAATCTCATGACTGTGAAAATCAAACAGCCAAGCGTTTCCCGGGCAATATTTGCACTTTGGTCTGCGATTGGGTTTGGTTTGGTTTCGGTTTAGGTTTCGGTTTCCTGTCGCCTCGCTCGACTCGTATCTTCCTAAATATTTGCCACGCTCCACGCTGTCAACTTGGTAGCTTCGATTGAATTCCTTTATCCGGCGTACCGCTTTGGGCTCCAGCTCCACTTCATGCTTCGTTAACTGGGAATTCCTGCCAGTCGTGGTGGCATACGTTTCAGTCTGTCTCCTTTTGTTCGGGCGCACACCTTTTTCCGTGCCGAAGCCCACATATTTGTTAATACCTATAGCCCCGCCTGCCAGGACTGCATAAGATTGGATTTAATCCTATTTGCCGCATTTGCTGCTTGGTTAGTTTTTTCATTTCGCTAGCAGCCGTCTAGCGCACCCTTCCATGCCATTGATTTAGCAGTTGCACTTTGACATTCTGATTGGCATTGACTTTACTTTCCATCCCTTTGTTTTAAGCTTCGATTTATCTTCACTCCTTGTTTGCATGGGGAAATTAAAAATAATATACATAGCTTAAGCTTAAAGTTGTTTTGGGGCTTACGTTGCGTATGAGCAACTATTTTTGTGTTTTCCTCTGCCTGTATTTTTAATCAAGCCGAATAGCCGCCGGTTGCAGACGTCTAGATGGATCTGAATAAAATTAAGACAATAGTAAAAATGAAATGAAATGAAATACAAACATA
Source organism: Drosophila melanogaster (assembly GCF_000001215.4). Lineage (NCBI taxonomy): Eukaryota > Metazoa > Arthropoda > Insecta > Diptera > Drosophilidae > Drosophila > Drosophila melanogaster. The sequence continues at coordinate 17,932,795 of NT_033779.5, read as the reverse complement.
TGCTGACTTTTTTGTTTATGTTACTAGTAACATTAAATGCAATTATCAGGCGCTATTTAAATTTCAACGTGATTCCTGAGCCCCTATGTATATTTTTGGTTTCGAGTTTATTATTCTTAGTCAACCCATTGGCAAACTGTTCACATCTTGATATTCCTATTTGTATCTTGCCGCTTTGTCAAACGGCTCAAAACAATTTCTTCATTTTGCAGAGCATCCGTTGGCATAGTTTTCCTTTGAGCACAGTTGTCCCGATATCCGGACAACTTTCACTGGAGTCCTTGCACCAATCGCATGTCCCGTCTGCGGTTGAAAGCAGCCGTTGGCGTTGGCAATAAGTCCACACAAAAGTCATTAAACTTGTACTCGCCACTTTTTTTTTTTGGGTGTGGCAGTGAAAGCGCATGCTAAAGTCAACTTTTATTCACATGGTCGCCGTAAATTCGATTCAATTTCTTGGCACTAAACGCGCCAGATTGTCTGTGTGTGTGAGTTCATTTCCGGTTCCGGAGTTTGCGTACAAATGGCTCAACAAATTAGCGACAAAACTTTACGGACGCCACAATACAGGGCAATTAAAAATACAAGTAAAATGGCAACAGCAATAATTACTACATACTTTTGGGAAGAAAGGCCAACTTCAGCGGTGGGTCAGACAATTATACTGCAGCATCAGTAGAGTAATAACAGTTTGGATCCCGAATCCTGGAAGAGTTGGAGCCGCTCTTCATATTCAATTCAACTTTATGCAGCTTTTAATTTTAATTTGGGCCAATTAAGAGGAAATTCCTGCTGCTTGTCGTTTTCTTTCCAGTCAGTTTTATCCCTATTTATCTCCTATTTTAACCGAAAATGTGCACACGCACACACAAAATAAATTGTCCTGTGTTTTCCTGTTGGCTCTTGGTATCTTAAGCGTTGTTCTTTTAACGTATAATTGCTGTGCGAAACAACACATTTTTCTCAGAGTTTTCCTCCTCACTCTCGGCTGCGGTGAGACCAAAACCGAGTGAAAAAACAGACAAAAGTAGTTTCGGTAGCTTAGCAAAGCGACAAAGGCGTAATGCATAACAAAAAAAATGGTCGACAAAATTAAAAAGTGGGCTTCACAACGAATTTAAAATGCTCTAAATGCTTTGTAAAAATATAAAATTTTATGTATTTAATCACATTATTTAATTATTGACCAACATCAAATAAAAATGTCATATCTTTGTACTTTTCTATTGGTCTAAAATGATAAATAGTTATTCTTAAAGTTTAATTATTTGTATCATTTGCCCCCCAAACATTAGGAATATTAAAGCGATTTATCTATTTTATCGGATTATCAGGATCATTCCTCTGTGGCATAGACCTTTCGGCCTTGCATCATCGAGCTTCTGGGGGCCAGGACTCGAATTCACATTTTGTCATGCGTTTGCGTGAGTCTGTGTGCGTCTGTGTTTGTCTATGTTTTATGTGTGCGGTGTGTTTTGCCTGCGAGTGCACAAAGTTAAATGGTTTTTTCATATACTCAATCCAAGAGCCTCTGTCTCTTTCGTCTACTCTACGGCCGTCTCTCTCTGTTTTGCCGCCTGTGTATGTGTGTCTGCCAAACGGCATTTGGTTTTCAGTTTTTGCCAGCGGGCACAGATAACTAAATTCGAATGAGTCCAAATGTGAAAATAAATTAAGTATTTAATAAACTGATGAGCTCGTTTTTTTCCATTGCTTGTTATATAAATACAGGCTTTATAAATAATGAACTTTTCACGAATGTGTGATTAAATACATGGCGCAATTTTATGGATTTTATTTGATTTATAATTCTTGTATGTGTAAGTGTCACTTGGCAAAATATAAGTGCTTATGACATGTTGTTTTTTTCTAAAAAATATCATCATGTTAGGTGACGTTCACTCTTAGTTTTAGAAGTTTAAATTTAAATTAAAATATTTTTTGCTATAAATATTATTCGCTTTCCCCTTTTCAACAGAATCGAGTGAACAGCTAAAGCATTGAGTATACGACGCGTTGGCCCAGGTCAAAGAGCTGCTGGCGAAGAGTTCATCAGGAACTTTCGCCGCGACCGCCTCATTGTGATGCATTCGTTTCCTGCCAAATCAACTGTCAAATAGTGAACGGTACTTTTGATTATCAGCCATTTTGCATGCCACCCACCCGCTCACCCACCATGCGATTTTCCCCACGGGAATATGCGTGTGCCGTGTGTTTGTGCGCGTACCTTGGTTTGCCTTGGGTACATTTAAATTTCCATTTGAAATTGGCAGCAGTTGGGCGGGGTGAAAAGAGGTTACGGAGGAACAGACAGCTGTTACAATATTATTGACTCATATCGCATGCACGGCACAAGCTCACGAAGAGCTCTCCAGGATACGGGATACACTGGCATATCAAAGTGGATTATACGCCAAATTTTTTCCAAAACAAATATAAAATATATATAGATATGAAATAAAATTTCAGCAATTTGCAGGAAACACTTAAAAATATGTTACTCGAAAAATCATAGGCTAATGAATACTCCAGGTATTTTTTTAAAACCAAAGAATTAGTTCGAATAAAATAAGGAACAGCTACAATTTTTGGGACTAAAATAAATAATTTGATTTTTATTTAAAATCAGCATACATATCTGAATATTCTCTGGTTCCGCATAAACGTTTAAACCAAGGCGAGCAAGCTGTTCCCTACCTTGGCTTCTGATTTGCCATCGACCTGAAACTTGAGGGTTGAGTTTTGGGTGCGCCGAACTTGGCATAAAATTAAGTGCTCCATTTTAATTGAATTGATGTCGGTAGGAGCCAAGAACGTGTTCCAGCCTTCTGTGAAAGGTAGCTTTTGACAATCTTGTGTCAATAAATGGCCGGGTGCTTCAGCCACATATGCTGCCAATTCTTGGGTTCTGAATACCTTTTGACTTTGCTTTTTATGCTCTCCAGTCTCAGACTGTTTTATTCCGGTTCAGGTAATCATCGGGGATCTCGGCAGGCACGTCTTCGTTGTGAGTTCCTTTTTTCTATATTTTTTTTTGTCTCGAGGTGGCAACATCTGTTTGATAATGTCTGCCAAATGTTTATCACTATGTTCGTTTTCTTGTTGTACTCTCCTCTGTTTATGCCCTTCATGAATGCATAAAGCGAGATTTTTCTTAAGTTTGCTGGCAGAGAAGGGTCTATAAAAGTTTCAGAATTCCACATTTCAAAGACAAAGCTCATGAATAAGTTTACAGACTTGAATACATAGCGATGTTATGGTCATTAGACTGGCCCTGTTTGAAAAGGCTGGAAACGTTTCAAGCGGAGTATCAATTTAAGAAATAAAAAATTTAATCGAACATCTAGCCAAACAAATGTATTGGTCAGTGCAATAATTCTTAAGCAAATCTCAGATGTCATGCCTTCAATAAAAATTAAATACATGACTGTTTAAATTTGAACTAATATTTAATAGTGTTTTTATTTCTCTTCAGTGCAATTTACAGATTATCCCTCCCACAACATTGATGACCAAACATAAATAGTCAACAGGTTAAAAAGCATAAATCAGTGCCCGATGACTCTGCACTGGGAAGGTGTCGTTTAATTTTCAATTTTCAGCATCGATGCCGGCAAAAAGTTGCCTTTCATTTTGCCATCGAACCCTGCGTTAATCGGTGGTGTCATGTGGTGCCCCAGTTCCGATCCAACGATACGTTACGATGCGTTCAAGTGGCGTTTGTTAAGTACAACACGCTTGACATCATTATCGCGACTGTCAACAGAAGCTGCTCAGCCCGAATCTGTTGATTATGTTGTTGCTGCCGTCGTCGAGAAGGCTGTGAAGTTTGCCCTCTGATTGACAACTTTCGATGGGTTCAAAGGTCCCCGAAACTTTGCCTCCCCTTTGTCAATTGTCACTCGAATCCAATTTAACACAGACATACTCGCACGCTTACGGAGTCGTAAACAGCGTTTTAAACAGCCACGCACCGTGCTGCCGAAAAAGGCATCAACATCATTGGCATCGTCATCGTTATCTGACAGTTTGCGTTCGACAAAAGTGTCGAGGCGTTAACGGAGCTTGCCGCTGCCTTCCACTTGGCGGTGGCAACCCTGGCAACTGTCACAACTTTTTGCATCATGTCACGCACCATAAGTGACAAGCCAAAGTTTTGGGAAATATTTAGCTTAACTTTTCGTTAAAAATGGCCCATTCTTTAAAAAGATCTATTGATAGTTCTGATGGATTGCCTGTTATTTAAGACAAAACTATTAACCACTATCTACATGCGAGCTCTGGGAAACAAATAAAATAGTTTAACAATTGTTTGTGCAAGATTTACACCATTTAAATTTTGAACATTTGCTCGCTATACAAAAGGACATTGCCAACAATTGTAAAAACGTTTACGTTTGAACACATATTGAATGCGTTTCTTGATTATGTTTTCGCCTCCCCGAAATAATGAAATACTTCGAAATCTTTAAACAATATTTGCTTTTGATTTGCGAAAGTTTGCCCATATAAATAAACACAAAAAGTTGAGCACGGATTTCTTTGACTTGTGGTACGCAAATGTTATGCAATTTCATTTTTGGCTTTAACATACCAAATAAAATGTTTTCCCACCCAGATTAAATAACAAAATCTTTTTCGGATGAAACTCCCCCGAGCAAGCCGCAAAAGGTAAATGAAATGTGCAATCTGTGCAAATCGGAAAATCGAAAAACTTTTAGCACAAAAATGTTGCCAACAACCGAACATGGCTAGCGTGTTTTCAGGGGAATCTGTTGTAGTAACAAAAGTGTTGTTAGTCTTCCATAAAATAAGTCCATTTCATATAAATTTAATATTCATTCATATTATTAAATATTTTTTTGGCTTACCTCCAGTAAGAAAACATGATTACAAACCCGAAAAAGAAATGCACAGAACTCAAATTTCAGGAAACATAATTCCTCTCTAGCTAATAATAATAACGTTTACCTTTTCTACCTTAAATAAAAGGCTAAGCATTATGTTCCAGTGGCATCAAACAAAAAATAACAAAATTTCGAGATGAATGCATAGAGATTGAGAGAAATGTCTGCTGTGTGAGAAGCCCAATGGGAGTCGTATTGAAAAATGTGTCAGCATCTATACTGAAAATTTGCATTTGGCAACGAGTTGGTCAAACTAACACCTGGCATTGCAAAAGTGTATGGAAAAAATATTTTTTTTTTTATAAAATTCTCAAAATTGCTTTACACGTGTGTGCTTGTTTGTATGACTTGTCATGAGCAGTTAGAATAGTTTGCACATTTCCATAAAGTATAATTAAAGGCAACTCATCAGAGACACAAGACTGCCAGATTTTTGTATAAAATAACTCCAGAGATTTCTTGCATATTTTGCGGTGTTGTCTCAACATATTTAGCCTGGCTTTCAACGCAATTATCGTTACGATTATTGTGCAAATGCGTCAGTCAAGCATTTTCCCAAAAATAATTGCATATTTTATTGTAACTACTGTTTGCCGCTGACAAATGCCTTCTGTGCTTGTTTAATTGTAACTACATCTAATTGGAAGCATCAACACTTGTTTTGTGCAGGCATCTTAATTAAAACGCAGCTATACACACGTATGTACTAGTATGTACATACACACTACCGCATTGGATCTGCTACTGAAGTTTGAATGACTGCCAGCGGAGCTGTGGGAGAAATCGAGTATACTCCCCTTGAAAAATTTATCTGACATTTTCGCTCGCTTTGTTTCGAGAGGAAAGCCCGCCAACAGGCAAGAGCCAAAAAAGAATTCACGCTCGATTTGAAGCTCATCCCGGCTGTCTATCAGCAACAGCAGGCACACGCAGAAAAGAGTTGTTAACTTAACTTAACTCGTTTCCAATATGAATTCCCATTTATGAAGTAATTAAAACTTAACTTACTTTAAAACTAGTTACTTTAAGAGTTGATTAAGTGGCAAGGACTTTAGATGAAAGAAAAGTGAAGTGCAGTCTCTCACACTGCACATTCACTTTCATGTTACCAACAAAGTTGGGCAATATTGCGTCTTAAAATTGAAATAGTAATATATATTTTATGTTTACTTACCACAATTTTTCTCAAGTGCAATCCTCCGAGTGGCTCCACGAAAGCGACAGTTGAATGGGTCCCATCTCAATGAACATACCCCTAGTCCCTGTACCACACTCATTAGATCTGTCCATTGACATTGGTACGAGATGTCCTCCTCTTGGGCTGACAACCCGTTTTTGAGTTCTCTGATATTTCGTCACTTAGAAGCCCCAGAGTCCGGGAACCCAGTTTGTTTTTACATAAACGAAGCGCGGCCGAGCGAGCAAGGCCCTGGAATTTTCTGGCTTTTCCGGTGTTATGAGAGTCATAGCCATTCTGCTTCACATCGCCCTCCCCTCCCCATCTTCTATTTGACCGAATGGATTGGGGAGATGTTTGCCGGAGATGTTGCCTCAGGCCAGAAAACAGGACATGGCCCAAACAATGGTTAACCAATTTAGTGGAAAGTGTGGGCGGCGGGTGTCTGAGCGTCTGTTTTGTGGTTAAGATCCGGCTATTGTTCGCAATTGATTTTAAATTAGCTTCATTTGCAGTTCGCTGTGCTGGCTTAAAACGACTATTAAAGGTAGCTTTAAATGTTGTGGAAAGGAAAAGGCTTAAATCAGAGTAGGCCTGAAAGTAGCTGGCCATAAGCAATGAATTTATGTGTGGCCTAACAACAAAAGTCAGCACTTATTTTTAAGCTGACGTGGCTTTATAAAAAATACATGCCAATATTTTCCTTTGTTCGAATTTATTTTAAGATTTCAAATTCTTTTTACTTATTTAATCCATCTGTTATTATCTTATCTGGCCGTAAAAGGAGCTTTGCCTTCGTGTTGGCTTTTAGATATTTCTGCTTATCATATAACCGGATTACGGGAATTATGCATTCAAAGTGCAGAATGACGACTGGCAATGACCGGGACGAAAGCTGAAAGTGCGAAACGAAACAAAAGGCGATGTAGGAACGAGAATTGCATACAAATTCAGCGGGATGCAGGTCACATCTTAAAGTAGTGCTTAGTTTAATGCGTTTCCCCGGATAGCTCGACACTCCCGAAGTGAGTTGTGCAGAGTTGGCTTACTTCCGACGAATTGCGACCGTTTTATTTGGAAATATTTTCGCCAAGCCAACTGCTGTCTGTCGCTCAATCCTTTGCTATCTCTTTTACACGAAGAAAAATGTGCTTTCGCATAAAATAATGTTCAAAACAAATTTTGTATATCGTTTAAAAGGTTTGTTTTTGTGGGATGATGTGGGTTTGTGATGACCTAAATGTCATTTCTTACTTCCAAAAACAAGATTTAAATAAAATTCGAAGTGTGTGCTTTATAAGGTCAAAATAAAGTGCAACATTATATATGAATATTATATTTAAAAAGCAATGAAAACTGATAATAATTTTCACAGTACATTTAGTTAGCTTGTGTTTGTTTGCCTTCGGTTGGTTGTCAAATGCTAGCTTTCCATGGAGTTGCAGTGGCAGGGACAGCGGGCCAACTGACAAATGTGCTGGGTTGGACATACAATAGATTTGCAGGACTATCTCTGTAAAATGATTCGTCTCCGCTTGGGGGAAATTTAATTTCCCGACTCAGTGGGAGCTGCAAAAATTATTGACCCAAGTTTTTGGCATAAATTCTTGAAGTGTCGCGAATAATTTGAGCTTTCTTCAATTTCGCCTAAGTGCCCTGCCAAGTTGGGGATTTCCCATCGCACTTCTGAGTGCTATTAGTGCATTCATTCATGCAGCTCGGAATTGATGTCAGGTTCTTTGACTTACGATGGTCCGCAGCGGGCTCTTTGGCGCATTGCCTTTATGAAACTCATAATTCCTGTTTGCGCCCACTTCTTCCTTTGGCCATTTTTGGCATTTTTTCCACTTTCCACTTAAAGTGATGAAAGTGAAAAAGCCTCTTTTTTTAGAATGGGGCTTTAAAATCTAAAGGTAACTTCTCGGTCGGCGGCCACTGTGGACACTAGAGATTTGCTTTGAAACTTTTCATTACATTTTTACAAGTACCAATCATTATTTTTTCAATTTTATGTAAAATTTTGGGTTAAGGCAAGTAAGTGATAATCTAATTTTAAACTTTTATTTTCTTTATATCGAAATAATACTTGTACTTAAATAATTGTACTCGTTAGTCGTAGAGGAAAGTGGTACTATTGGAGTCATAAAAAAGTATGTAAAAGGTAGATGAAATTATAATTTCCGTCATTCCGCTCGCCTGTCCATAATTCTGTTCTTCTGCACGATGTTATCTCAAGAACTATAGCTATTAAATATCGAATTAAATTAGATTTTACTATTTTTCTTGCCAAATTATTCCGCTATGGTAACAAACTGATGAAATTTTCCTCACTCCTCTAAAATAAGGGGTAATTGCTAGTCGAGAAATCGACTATAGCGTTCTCTGGTGTTTTTGTTTATTTTCCGTAAACATTTTCCCGTAGTGGACCAAGGAAACGCCTATTGAACATTTGCCAGTTGTTAAATTAGAATATTACCAGTTTTGGCACGCGGCCGCAGCCTTTGCATAATTTAATTATGCCAACTCTCATGCATATTTAATGTAAAAGCTTTTTAACGCCTTACTTATTTATGTATTTTGAACATTGAAAATTTATTCTTTGTTATTGAAAGCAGTCAGGGGAAGCTCCAACAACATTTGGCCTCCGAGTATTTTTAAAATCCCACTCTTAGTTGGATACCAATTAGGAGCACTTTTTGGGCAGAGCTTCTGTTTATGCTTGGCGCACTAATTGCTGAAAATAAGTTTTTGGTTGTGTTTCCAAACTGACGGCAGATCTGCGGGGATCGTGTCCAAATCGATTTTCAATTTGACAGTATTGAATTGTGACCTGCAGTGGCAACTTGACAGCGAATTTCCCGACTGCGGTCTGTCGTTTAGATAGGCCGACCATTTTCCCAGGGAAAATTGATAAACAGAAGAACGCCATGCCGCCCAACACAGACATCGCCATCTGCATCTGTTGGCGTTCATTTAAAAAGTGTTCGCAGGCCAATATTGATAGCGTTTCCCATGCGAGGGCGAAGCGGCCTCTATTGCTTCAATTACTGGCAAAAAAAAAAGGAAAATGTGGGGAAATGCCAGCCTTGTTTGGCAACTATGGTCTATAGGGTCAGTGGTCCAGTATGGGTACGTTGGTTTTCGGATGCCTTTACTAGTTTTTTTCACCCTATTGCACCGCCCCTTACAAATCAATAGGAGTGGGTGGGCGTGGCCACTTTAAGGCAAACATCCATTGATGTCCTAAATGTCCTTTGCTACACAAAACAATTTTAAGTTCAGAAGAAAATTGTTGGAAAAAACCACATACTATTTGAACGTAATACAATAATAGTGCGATTAACAAGAAAATATTATAGTAATTTCATTTCGAGAAATTAATTTATTTAATAATTTAATGCTATAGTTCTCCCGCACAGAAGAAATATTATTAACACAATGCTGTAACTCTATTTGGTTTGCCTGTTATACTTCTCTTAATACCCTCGGCAATTAACGAATAACCAAAAACCCAAGGAAGCAGCCCAATTAATTACCACAAAATATATATTCCAGTGGGTGGCAATAAAATTAAACATAATTACAACAATCGCCCTTAGCCAATACTATCAATGGATAAAATGTACATGCAAAAACATGGATGCAGTGCACACAAATAGGCAAACACCCCAGCCATGTGGCGGCAGAAACGATATAATTTCGCACAGTAAAGAAAATACTCTCGTTAGCTATTGCACAGAAATCGAGTGCCCATTGTGAATCGTTGGCAAAAACTAAACTACAAATATAAACAAAGCATATACATATAAAATTTACTGGCCTCCCAACACAGATTCCCAGAAATAAGAGGGCAAACGTTGCTTTTTATTAGCAAACGCGTGTTGTACCAGTCGTACGTGCTTCGAATTAGTTTTTTGCGATTTGAATAAAATGGTTTTGAATAAATTTGAATACCACACCCCAAACAAACACACACACAAGTACATAACAACGAATCGATGCAATTGTTAACTGGGCAATGGATATTCAGCAAGGGGCAAACGACATTCAATTGTCCCTGGAGGCAATTTTGTAATTAGACAATCGCAAAAACCTATCGATGAATGTAAAGTGGAATAACCCTATTCGTTAATACTGATGAATGGTACTTTAAATCCACTTGAATTATAGACTTACAAAAGAAGACTTAAAAGAAACTTGTTGCACCAATTTATACAGTTTTAAATACATTTTAATAATATGCATTTCAGTTTCTTGACTATCACGTACTTATTAATTTATTAAAAATTATTAAAATATTTGAGCGCTATTATAAATCCATATTTCACTATTTACCATTTTACAAATATAATAAATTTGGTCGCCCATATTTAAGTAATTAATAATTTTATAACCTTTTAGAATGCAATTAAAAATTTAATTTTTTCCATTAGATGTCAAATCAAACAAATCAACCTTCTATATATGTACGCCAATTAACTGAGCCACGATTAGCTGACTCCTTCCACAAATTATACGTAATAATCGCACTGGCGTGACCGGGTCAAAGGTTAGGGCAGTATCGAGTGGGCACATAAAAGTCGTGCATTAAATGAAACACACTCGTAAAATGGGAGCGGTGCGCCAATACAATAATAAATCTACGTGCACATCTGTATGTGTGTGCATGTGTTGGCATTTAGGTGAGCGTTAACAAGCCAAGGACTTGTATAATATTTTCTAATTTCTCAATTTCCCGCACATTGACATCCGGAACTAATAAAAATAAATCGCACTTTGATATCCGCTGCGCATTGCGTTCGTTCATTTGGCTTCTTTTTCCTTTTCCCACCCATTTTTTCAATAATCGTTATACCCACACTCATAAAGGTGCACATAAAGAAAATATAATGTTTTGTCAACTACTTATATATGTCTCTAAAAATATTACTTTATTCAGAAGATATTGTTAGTGTTGGTTTTATTGTATATATATAACATTTAAATACTGAATCGAGCTTCAACCAAAATGCCAAATTCGATTCAAAGTTGGCATATGTTTTCTTGCAGTGCACTCACACATATAACCCGCCTGTCTACACAGGGAAAGCCCTATCGGATGTCAGTGTTGTGGCCCACTAACATTTTTATATCATTTTTCGTATTTCTTTTTCATTGTTTTCCCTCTGCTGCCCACACTTTTTTGGCCTGGCGAGTAAGCGCCAACAATAAATAAATGCGCTCGCATTCCCATAGACTCGCACAGATACTTTTGCTCACACACGGACAGCGATACAGTTACAGGAAATTTATAGATCTAACCGGATGTGCGTCTCTCTGGTGACAGAAACAGCGAGATAGGAGACATAGTTGGAGAGCGGGCCCCATATCTGGTACATACTGTATATACATATAACACTTTCTGTGTGTGTCTATTACATGTACAAATAGCAACAAAATGACCAACTAAATAAATAGTTTTCCAACCGCACAGAGGCAGGCGGAACAGGCCAACAGGAATGTGGCAGCAAGCACCACTCCGGTTTCGTAGAACTCGCTTCTAGGGCTTTCCCATGACCAATTAGATTGCAGCTATAATATTTGCAGCAAACATGAGCGAATATATGGTTTTACAAAAGGTATATCGGTGTGATTGAAGAGCGCCGAATTCAAATAGAGTCCTGGCCGACACTCTGCCATGTATCCTGTTGCCCTTTTATTTTAGGTTAGTAATTGCATTGCACCTGTATCTAACTCAATTTCCCAGGCCCGCCCTCTGATCACATCCCCTTGGGCAATTGTTCCAATCGAGCACTTTCGGGCTCCCCAGCAATTGGAAAATAGAGACAAGTCTGCGTTTCTGCTTTTCTGCTGATTTCCTGCTGCTGGCATTGTAAATCCTGCCGAAGGATAGTATGGGTATATATCTATATATCTCACTGGCCTTACTACATAAACGACTCAGAGAAAGACGAGGCAAGGCAAGCGTATTATTGCTTCAGTCTTGCTTGCTGTATTTATATATCTATTTCCGAGGAGTACACACTTTGGGAAAACTTTAATTTATAATAAACAAAATAATAATAAAACAAAAAAAAAACAAAAAACAAAACAAGACATAAAACCCGCTGTCATATATTTTATTTGTGAGGTTTCTTAAAAAAGATAGTTTTCACTTAAATATTATTAAATAGCTTATATTGGCTATTTTAAACGTAATGTTTTCTGCAGTGCAGCACAATAAAATATCTCAAGTTGGTGATGAGAAGCGAGACGCAAAGCCATGTGAGTCTGAGATATAGCTGCTTGCAGCAGGAAGAAGCAGGTCAGCAAATGCAACAAAGCTGCTTATCGCTTAACGCTCGGTGTAATGCGTTTAAACTTGATGATTGATTCTGGGCAAGTGCCACTCCCCCGCCCCCAAAGACCCTCTAAGCCATTAGCTGCAACTAAGTGCGGATACCGATAGAAAAGTGAACAAAAGTTCCTTGGTCAAACTTTGAGGGGGGGTTCGGCTTGTTTCGGGGTTATCCAAGAACAGCCTAGTATGAAAGGCGGGAAATCCCTTTTCGCTAACGCCCCTTATAACAGATTTTCCTCCTGCCGGCGCCATTGTTCCACTCATTTTATGTTGTTGCCTGCGTTTTATTGACTGAAGTGTGGCCGGCTATGGCAATGGCGGCCATTGTGCCCTAAACTAAAACAAAGTACTGTTAGAAGCACTTTCTCTTCTCACGCTGTCAATGTATTAGTGTGTGAGTGCGATTGTGTCTGTGCCAGTCTCTGTGTGTATGTGTAGTGGTAATGGCGGGTTATATGCGTGCGTGTTACTGCGCAAAGATGCCCCATAAATTTCGCGCGTTTTCGCCTTCAATTTTTTCGCCTTGCGCTTTGTTTTTAATTTTTTTCTCGTGCTATTTTTAGTGTTATTTTTTATGACAGAACGAGAATGGAACAATTATTTCTGCAGCTGAAAGTTTTTGTGCACCACGCATGTGTATGTGTGTGTGTGTGAGTGGCGATCTCTTTCTAAATTTAATGACTTTGGCAGCTCTCGACCACTAAATCAAACTGTTATTGCTCGCTCCTATTTCTTTTTGTCACCTAAATTAATTTTACGATGTCTGATGTGGCAAGTGGTTGCAGACAGTTTTTACATTTTGTGCGCTTTAGTAAGGGACAAAAACTTTCAAGACTTTTTGCAGCTGATACCAGCTAATTAGCTGAAAAGGCTTTTGCCACCGAAAGAATAAAAGGCTGCTCGAAATAAAACTGCTGACAAAAAGAAAAGCGAAAGAAATTTCCGCTGTGAATAAATTCAAGGGGAACCCCCCAAGCGAGAAAGTCATACATTTTTTTCATTAATATAGACCCACGAATGTTTGCAACTGTGAACCGAGAGGAATAAATGTTGCAGACATGCACGTTTCACCAACACTTTCGAGTACACAATAGTGCACTGCAATGGCTTAAACACTCCGAAATTCGAATAAATAAATATTTACATTTAAAGTAATGTTTGCATGTCATTTAACGTTTTTTCGGATCAAGTTTACTTTTCCTTGAGTTCCATTTAATCAAGCTGCTACTATATAGTAACTTCCAGTGTAACATTTCGATTGTATTGAATCTTCAAGCAGTCACCATTTAACATACTCAAACTTACTTTCCTTTACCAACAGAGCCTCCAAAACAGTGGGGGCATCAGAGTGGCTTATTTACCTGGTGTTCCAGCACTTCGGCACACAGTATTTATTGCCCTGTGCTGTAGTCAAATATTATTCCACGCACTCGAACTCACGCACGACAGAGGGACATTGCAGTGGTGGCCGGATCGGTGGGAAAACGTGGCTTTGTTTGCATATTTTTTGGCTAGCACTTAACGCCGTGGCAGAAACGCAGAGCCGACCACAATGCCCAGGTTCAACATGCCATCCCACCAAACTGCGGCTGAACAGTCCGACGTATTCGCGATCCCGGCCAGAGGCTTATCCCGGGCTCTATGGCTGTACGGCTCTCTGGTTCTGGGGTCAGTTGGACTGGCTCTTTATGTACATGCATTTTTCCATTTCCACATTTAAAACGCCGCATTTCCCTCTTTGGTTTCTGTTTTTTTTTTTGCAAATTGTTAATGCTTTTGTTTTTCCCATTTCCATCGCGACGATGACGCGGCTCAGGTAGCGTTAACACTTGTTTAAAAATTTGTTATTGGATTTCTTTTGTTCGCATTGTTTATTTATTGTGGCAGTTGGCGGAGCGAGGAGTGATAAAAGGGACAGATAGTGTGGAAGGGGGTCGGTAAATCTGTGCCAGGAAACCCGGAGATGGCTGACAAGTTGGCCTCGCATAGGTCACGATTTCCCCATCTCAGTTTTTCCTATCAATTTTTTCGTTCGCCGTCCGGTAGCACCTTTGTCACTTTTCATTGGGCTTATCGGATTGCGAGTAATATTCCTGGCAAATTGAATATAATTGCGCTTAAGCTGAAAAGCGCATTAAGCAAATTGAATATCAGCGTCTCGTTGAGGTATCACAATTTATTTTTAATACCATATGCGCAAACAGAGAGCCCGCAAACAAAAGTTTCACTTTGATTGGGCGTGTTTAATTGGAAATATTTAAGCAATGAAAAAAAATATAAACTATAATTCGCAATGGATTTCATTAAGCGGCATTAAAGTAATCGACTCAAAAAGCTCGAGTCAAAAAACCTTGTGTTTATAGAGTCCTTGCATTTTAGGGGGCTAGTCTTACATATTCTAATATTTTCCCCAAATTAACTAGTTTTCCACTTTGGAAGAACTCCGAGTTCTCATTTAGCAGATGTTTCATTTCCCTGCAGTCGACAATAAAACATTTTATAATTCACCTTCTTCGTATTAGGCTAATTAACTTTCCGACAACTTTGTTTTGCTCATTTCATAATTGAAAGGACAAAACTTGCTACTTTGTCTTTGCTCACATGTGGAATAGTAGCAAGAGCCTCGTTTACGTTGGCCAGCAAGTAAATTAAGTTAATTAGAAGCAAATGAAATATGGGAAAAGTTGGCATTCAAATGCTCCAAGTGCCCCTTGCCAGGTTCGTGTCCTTGTTGCCGAGACAAAATACATATTTGGGCATTAAATTTCAGGGGGTCACGTTTTACACTTCAACAACAACGCCCCCCGTTAAATACGCTGGCTGTGACAATTGCGTAAAATTGTTGAATTAAGGGCTAGCCAATGTCTGGTCTGTGTTTTGGTTTTTCGCCAGGTCCTGGCACCAGTGTCCTGGGAAAACGGGGACGGCGGTGTGGAACAGCTGCACGTAATTTTAATAGGGAAATTCGTTTGTGCCCACAATTTGGAGACACGCGGCGGTTGAAAGATTGGCGAACTCTTACACCGGCAGCACTTAATGTAATGTAATTTAAATGCTCTCCGTTAATTATGCAGGAAATTTGCCACGGCTTTTGAAATGGTTTATATCAGTTTAAAGCACACTTTGATGTCGCGATTTGCCAAGAACTTTAGTTGGCCAATTTTCCGCTGGCTTTGGTTTCCGGTGGCTAATTAATGTTCGTTCGCCCCAAATTCAATTAGTTAAATTTTCCAAGTATGTCAAGTACGTGGCTGGTTTTCACCAAAGAAACATTTATCAAAGACACTTTACACATTTTTGTTGTGCTATTTCGATTATATTCTCTTGTCACCCTAAGCTCTTAGATTGAGACATTCCGCATTAAAAATTAAGCTAATTTCCGCAGCGCCATTAGGGAAATGTCACGACCAAATTTAGACCACTTTGATTCTGGATGCGCATTTGATCTTCTTATATAATTTGATTTGCTCTGTCGAGTATGAATATTTGCTATTCTTACAATCTTGCCGAAAATCAATGAATTTGAAATGGAAAGGAGGGAGGGATATTGAATATATTTATGTTAGAACAACTTTTTACTTTATAAAGTCATGAGTATCTACAAGTAACGCAAAACAGCTACAACCAACGAATTAGTTTGACTGTAAAGTATTTAGTCGTATATATGAGTAAAAAAAGATAAGAATTAAAAAAAAAAACATTAAAATTGTTTTTTTATTATTTAAAGAAATTTTAATAATGTAGTTCTATTTTTCTTTGGCTTCCATTATTAAATTTTCCTTTTGACTACTATTGTCTCGCAATAAAGTGCCATTGAGTTAGTCCCAAACTTGCAGAAAACAGCATCCTATTGTCTTTTCATAAATCAAGAACATAAAGTTCAGGTGTGCGGCTTTATGAAAAGAGCGAAATAAGAGCAAAACGCGGAAATCTGCATTAACCGAAAGGGCATTTGGAAGCGGTGGCCAGGTCCGGTGCAGAAATTAAAAGCAAATTTCCGACACTCCAGAGGGCTTTCTCCTAGCCGTTTGGCAGTTTTATGAGACGGTTTTAAAATCACGTTAATGATATTTACAAGGGCGGTGCTGCGGAATTTGCAAGTGGAACGGCAAACTCAATTCGGCCTTTTGACCAGAGACGCTTCCGACTTCGCCCCCCTCGACCATGGTGTTTACTGTGTGAATTTCCCGGAATTTCCCGGCCAACGCAAGTCATTTGCATAACAAAGTCCGATGAGCAGACGCACACACACACACACACACACACAGCTGGTATTTACAACATTTAAATTAGACATTAAATTTGAAAGATGGGCTGCCAGGGAACTTTTTCCATTTCTCTCTCAGGTGTTTTCTTCTTTATTTAGCCTTACGCGGTCCGCTTTTTATGCTTTTCTGCCAAATTTATTTAAGCTGCAGATAATTTTTGGTCTCTTGATTTTATGGCACTTAAATGAAAATCCGCCCGTTGTTGTTGCGTGTAATTTGGCCAGTGTCGAGTGTTTTCTTTGGGGTCGATTACGGCGATAAGCGTAATTCCTTTTTTTTTTGCCAGAGTACGACCAGTCTATATATTAACTTATTGGCAATTACAGAAGAAGGAAGCAACTGGAGAGTCAGCAAGTTTGGAAATCGTAAATATGTTTCGGGAGTTCTAGTTTAGTGCGAACATAATTCAGCGTGATTTATGGGTATTGAATTCGAGCTGCCATTTATT
Organism: Drosophila melanogaster; assembly: GCF_000001215.4. NCBI lineage: Eukaryota > Metazoa > Arthropoda > Insecta > Diptera > Drosophilidae > Drosophila > Drosophila melanogaster. The sequence continues at coordinate 17,915,655 of NT_033779.5, read as the reverse complement.
ACCGTTATTTTAGGAAAACTAATTCTGAAAGAGGAGTGTTTTGCTCTTTTAATATAAATATATTTTATTTTCTGAAATATTTAATAACTTATGCAGACTTTGAATTATAAATGATTTTAGTTCTCAAAGGTATTAATTGTGTTTATCAGGTATTCTTAAGAGGGTAATATTCTGATTCGTGGTATCGTTTTACAAATAATTACCAAAATCTACAGGAAACAGCTTTCGAGTTTTCGTACTCGTATAAAGCAAAACCAGCTGTGGATTGTGTTCAAAATATGCCCACTTATGGCCATTAGGACTAAAAGCGTAGGAAAATACAGGGACCGAAATGAATTTTCATACAAAAAGTTTAGCGTTTCTGTCTGTTTTTGGGGGAACCCCGGGCTAGATTCATAGCTAGAGCTTTGCCATATAGGCGAAGGGGAAGCAGATGAACGGGAGAATACTAAGGAAATCAGCACATTTGGTTTTAACGACTCTGCTCCCCAGCATTTTTTCCTCATAACAACAAGGAATATGCTCCAGTGGTGGGAGCATATTCCTCTGTTTGTCCGTTTTTTCATTTTTTTTTTCCAGCCAGCTTGTTATTGTTGCTTTTTGCTTTTTAATGTGCATTTGTAGTAGTCGTTGGTGATGGTGTCATTCGACTTTTTCAGCACTACAAAGTGTCACAGGACGAGGCGCTAACATCCCTCTCAAAAGGTAATATTGTGTTCTACGAAATGTTGACTTCAGATTTAATCCAAATATAAACAGATTTGAAGCTTTGCATGGTAGACAAATAAAAATGTGACATTTTCTAGCGTAATATTTCTAGATTTCATTTAATATGCATATCCATTCGCATTCATAAGGCAATCAATCTTCGGCTATCCTTCGCACAGGCAGCCAATTCGGCTCCTTTTCTGGACCGGTTCCCAGTGTGGTGATGGCGGTGTCCTGTGAATTCAAGCAGCTGAGCAACTGAGCAGCTCCTGAAATATGCAGACAGATGAGCCGGCAACAACCATCACCCACGACAGCAACAATGGCAATGCGATGATGGCAAACTGTTATTATGCAAACAAATTACATGGCGGATATTTCACTGAGGGAAAATAAACGTTTCGAATTACAGAGCAATGTACCATATGGGGAATTATATTAAAAATCCGAGAAATACTTTATATGACTGTAAAATTCTTCACGGCGACTAGATTAAAATAATGGGTAAAATACATATGGTAATATAATCGTCCTGTTAAGGATAAGCATAAAATAAATGTATATGAATCACAAACTATTTTGTAACTCACGAAAAATGATGAAAGCACAAAATTACCCTTGAGAATATAACTCTCAACATTTTTTTCCGTCAGTGTATGAATGAAGACTTAAGTAGACCACAACTAGAGCTCTCCTGGGTTTCTATCCGTAGTTGAGCAGTTATTATTTGACCATTTCGACTGATGCTTCGTTTATTGCCAAATGTAATTAAAATATCCAATTAGTGCAGGCAGCGATCTGCATACATATATACAGTATAATTCGCTTAGCTGCATCGATAGTTAGCTGCATCGGCAAGATATCTGCATTATTTTTCCATTTTTTTGTGTGAATAGAAAATTTGTACGAAAATTCATACGTTTGCTGCATCGCAGATAACAGCCTTTTTAACTTAAGTGCATCATATCAGCTGTTTTTTTTGCCAATTTCAATGAATATCATCAAAGTTAGCTGCGCCATCTATGAATCATTTTTGCATATCTAAAAGATGGCAAGAATGCCAACTCGTTTCAGTATCTGCGCATGTCCGTTTTTGTTTTTGCTTTGATCGTGATTTTTGTGTTTTTGTTTCTTATGACACAAAGTTATTAAAATGGGTAAAACAAAGCGTGTCGTTGGACTAACACTAAAGGAAAAGCTTCAAATAATCGAGTTAGTGACCAACAAAGTGGACAAAAAGGAAATTTGTGCCAAGTTCAAATGCGACAGATCCACAGTCAACCGCATTTTACAAAAAACAAATGAAATTCATGAAGCTGTGGCCGCGTCAGGTTTAAAAAGAAAGCGTCAAAGAAAAGGAGCGCACGACTTAGTAGAAGAAGCCTTATACATTTGGTTCGGACAGCAGGAATCAAAGAACGTAATTCTTGACCGGCACGTCATATTAGCAAAAGCGAAAGAATTTTGCCAAAAATTTAACGACGCCTTTGAACCTGACGCCAGCTGGCTTTGGCGCTGGCGCAAGCGCCACAATATAAAGTATGGCAAAATACACGGCGAAACTGCTACAAATGATTCCGTATCAGCAAATGAGTACAAAAATGATATTTTGCCAGGATTGCTTAAAGGTTATAACCCAGAAGACATTTTTAACGCTGACGAAACTGCACTCTTTTATAAAGCAATGCCGAATGCGACATTTTTTACTTGTGGAAAGCAATTAAATGGCCAGAAATCTCAGAGAGTGAGACTTACTTTGCTGTTTATATGCAATGCAACTGGGACATACAAAAAAACTTTTGTAATCGGCAGATCTAAATCGCCACGATTCTTCAAGAATGCTAATGTGCCCATTCCGTACTATGCAAATAAGAAGGCCTGGATGACTAAGGATCTCTGGCGAAAAATAATGACAGGATTTGACGAAGAAATGAAAAAGCAAAATCGAAAGATTTTACTCTTCATCGACAATGCAACTAGTCACACGACTGTCAAGGACTTCGAAAACATAAAATTGTGCTTCATGCCACCAAACACAACGGCTCTACTTCAACCTCTGGACCAAGGTATTATCCACTCATTCAAATTAGAGTATAGGCGTATTTTGGTCAAACAGCAGCTCATTGCTGTTAATTGTGGTAAATCTACTGTGGAATTTTTAAAATCATTATCGTTATTGGATGCTCTATATTTTGTCAACCAAGGATGGAAGAATGTTAAAATGTTAACTATTCAGAATTGTTTTAAAAAGGTAAGATGGGATTATTATTGATATGTATCTCAAATAACGAATTTATTATTTTCAGGCTGGATTTAAGTTCAGTTTTGAAAATGAAGACACCATTGCTGAAAAAGACAAACAATGCGTAGAAGTTGACATTGTATCGAATATTAATTGGAATGAATATGCCAATGTTGATGCAGATGAGGCTTGCCATGGTCAATTAGATGATGATGAAATCGTGCGCTCTTTAGTTCAAGATGCAAAAACCAGCGATAACGAAGAAAGCCATAGTGATGAAGATGTGGACGATACTGAGCGTCCTACTTTTAAGGATGGGTTTGCAGCAATTAAGGCTTTAAAGTCCATTTTTATGCGAAACAATAATGATGAGTTTTTGCAAAACTTGAATTCTATGGAAGACAAGCTGTTTAATTTACATATAAACTCAGCTGTATTGCAAAAAAAAATTACTGACTATTTTTAAGTTAGTTTTAAAAAGTGTTTTAATCAATTCACCATCACTTAAATTTATATGTCGATCTTACTTATCATTAAGAATGAAATTATCAGTTCCTTTTATGTTTAACATTGTTATAAAGAAATAAATTCTTTATTTTTCCTTAAAAAAAAAAAATTAAGTTAGCTGCATTTTTAAGTTACCTGCATCGAGGCATTGTGCAAAGTACTCGAGGCAGCTAAGCGAATTATACTGTATATGTATATGGGCCTGGTGGCCAGAACTTTTATGAGCTCCGTTCCCTGTTGGCCACATAACTAATGACCAAGAGGACAACCTCGAGTTCGGGCGGCAACATAAATTCCCTTTTGGGTAAAATTAATAAAAATGATTGCAGTCGCCTGTCCCCCTGCTACGTAGAATGAATGAATGGCGCATGCCAGCTGTTGGCCAAACACGCTTTTGATTGCCAACAACACCCAGGAACTACAAACCAACATTGTTGTAAGCTGGAGCCAGGCCCAAAACAAAACATCAGGAAGGGAGCTAGTGGGAAAAAATGGAACCCGTCTTTCATCAGAGCATGCATAACAAGCAGCTCGGCTCAAACTAAAGCTGGACAGTCAGACAGTCATGGGGAATGGACCAAAACCATGGCAAAGAAATGGGCCAGGACGCCACCACCACTGTCCTGTCGCTCACTTGGCTCATATGGTGAGCGATAGGGATGGGCTTGGAAAACCATTTCGGATGTCCTTGGCGTCGCTTTCCTTGTGTCATGCCACTGCAAAATGACAAACAGTTCGCGGGATGTGATGCAAACCCAAAGCAAACGCGAAAAATAAGACAGGATCAGAAGGACATGCGATTGGGCTATAAAATACCTATTCATTTAATTTGACAAGGCAAAGTCGCGAAATTAAATTAAAATTTTTCTTTTATTTAAAGACTGTTCTGGGCTTGAAAAGAAATTAAATATGAAAGAAAAGTGGCCTTGAAACTTTAGTTTCAATTGTTTAATTTATTGTAATTAAATCAAATACTCATTACACAATTTATTACATTTTCAGAGAATGCACGTGTTTTCCCATTTTAATATAATCCACATTAAAAAGAACATTCACAGGCAAATAAGCCCAGGGCATTCAAAAAATTCCATTTGCACAAGCCTGTCTACAGTAAAGACCACTCCGTTTGACAGGCAGTGAGAAATCCTTAAACTCAGCTGCTGCTTAAAGCGCCTTTTAATCCAACATGGTGCTCAACAATGGCTTTTTTAGCCGCTCCAACCACATCGCAGCACCACCCGCGAAAAGCCACTAAAGCAACCACAGTGGTTATAAGCACTTCACATCTAATCAATTATGCCATCTGCACATATCGTTTTAGCTCTCAGAAAAGTACATTGGCCAATGCCCACATAACATTTAAATATGCATGAAGATTTTAAAGCACCGCGCCAAGGATCAGCTATTCAGCGAGGGAAAAGAGAGATAAAATATAGCCGTACAGACAAATGAAATTGTAAGGAAAGCAGCACGACCAGCGTGAAATAAACAAAGCAGAAAGGGAGGAAAAAATACTCAGAAGGAAGCCCAAACAGGGACAGGACACTCCAGCTGCAGAGCAATCGGGATCCGAATACGAATCCGATTTAGACTCCGACGTAGAATCAGCAACAGAAACGGCAGCCTGGATACGGAGAAGAATCAGAATCAGAATCAGAAACAGGAACCAGAGCCAACATTGCATGGCTGATGGTGCGCTAATTCCGTTAGCAATTTCACTTGCCAGCCGGGAAAGTGCGCAAAACACGAAAACAAAAATCATGGAAATTTCGGTGGGAGTCGCCTTTGAAATTCTCTTTATAAGTCAGTGTAGCATAGACATTTAGGCTTTGGAAAATTACAAGGATTCGCATAAAGAAAGAATAGTACAGCTTTTTTTGCAAGGGCTGTTGGATTGATAATAACTAATAAGAGCATACAATATACAATATTATACATACAATATTATGTAAATTCGAATCATAGATTTTGTACGTTTCTGATTTTTACCAACTGAAATAAACTAAATAGGAGCACAACAGAATTCATTTGATTTAATAATATATATTTAATGTGCAAGGATTAAGATATGATATCCTTTATACACCACCTGTTTTTCGGAGATACTTTTCTATAGTTGAGTCAAATAAACGTAATGAAGTAGTCAAATTTTTGGCTCTCCGGAAAATCAACTGCAAACGCACATATGCGTGGAGCTCTTGGAACAAAAACTCACTTTTCCGAGAAAACAGAGCAAACATCCGGTGTCTGACGGTAGAGAAACAAACAAATCTTACGCTGCAATGAGAAACGAGGCGAAACTGCTTAACGGCTGCCGTTTTCTGCTGCCATTCGTCCTGTCAAATGTGCAAAGGAAAAAAACCGGGGGATAACAACAAGAAAGCTGAAAGAAACGAATGAAATGGCCAAGCAAATTGTATTAGTGCGGGAGTGTGTTGGCCACATTGCAACAGATTAACGTGCTTTACTTGGCTTAAACATTAGCAAACAGAGGAGGGGGAACAGCCGTGATGGTCGAGGAGGAAAATGGGCGAAACCTTTGCCCCAAAAGTGGACGCCGCACAAAAGTAACGTTAATTGCATTGAGGGCACACATATGTGGTCCCAGCTGCCCCTGCATTGCCCTCCTTTGACATCCACAAAAAAATTTTAGATAAAGGAAACCACGCACACACTCACTTGTTTGCTTTATTTCCTCTGGCTGGATGCTGGTTGCTGCTTGTTTCTTGTATTTATTTACATTAATTGGATTTCAATGTGTAACAAGCAGATACATCCGATATAAATTGGATACCAGAGCCGGAGACAAGGCATCCTCAAAGGCTCAAAGGAAAACTCAAAGGACTCAGAACTTAAAGGCCAGCAGTATGGGCAAATCGGAGAAAAAATGGTAACTTTTTGCCGAAGTTCAGATTCACGCGGTATTAAGATTTTAACTTCATTTCAAAATTCCATTAATATGTAAAATAGGGAATAAGTCAAATCAATTAATAAATAAATAAATATTTAGTTAAGGCTTTTAATCTCTTCAGTTTTAAATGTATATTAAAGCGCTGCGAATGGATTGTGCAGAAGATAAGCTTAAAAATCAATATAATACATGGGCTATCCACTCAATGACGAGATTAGGACTAATGGTCTAAAATAATTAAGCAGCCTCTGCAAACTGGCTAAATCACTGGGTCATTGTGGGCTTAGTAGAACGGATGATGTGGCCCTGCCAACCATGTTAGATGGAGTGTGTGTCCTGTGTGTAAGTGTGTGGAGGGCGGGGACAGGATCTCCTGCTAAAAGGATATGTCGGACTTACCCTAAGTACGGGGAAGCCGCAGCCAAGTGCAGTGGCGACACTAACAAATGAACCCGGTTCGGGGCCATGACAATGGAGAATATGGAGGGAATGGTGGCAAGCTCAAGCATATTGAGCGTAAAACCAGAAGATTTAAAGGTACATGCACAAAGATGATACTACTTAGACATATGTCTTTCGCCCGGCTCCCTCACGATTTATGGTAGCAAGAGAGGCAGCCAGCGAACCATCATCAAAACCGGCCAGTGCAAGCCTTTCGCTCTCCATCCATCATGTTGGCAGCTTTTGCATAGACCAAGTCGAGTCCTTCGGCAGGAAAAGAAGCATCCAGGAGCTGGGCTAAAAGGGGAAAGGCCGAGAGAAAGCCATTTCATTGTGCCAAGTGGCTGTTTATGATGTTTTTGCTTCCCGGAAGTTATCAGTTGCCCTGACCCAGGACCACAGTCTCAGACTCAGTCTCAGTCTTTGGACCAGTACCATACCAAATCCACGACCGAAAGTCAACTCTGGGTGTTGCCTTAAAATGTTGTTAGTTTGACATTTTCTTGCCTCACTCCTTGCCATTTTATTTCAGGCTGCTGGGAAAGTTCTACTCTAACAAGGGGTATTTAAGCTGCTAAAAACTTGTATAATAATGTAATGTACAGTCTGGAAAGTGGCCTTAAAACGAGCCCTTTTGAAGTTCGGATGCTCCAATATTTAAAACTTTATAAAAATAAAATAAGCTTATTAAATTTAGAATAAGAGAAGCTACTTACAAACAAAGTCTCAGCTTTCTATTTGCCGAATTTTATTTAAATGCAACGATAGTACATGAGATATGTTTGTGCATTTGAAAAGCATCCTAAAGGGTGTATGGGTTTATGAAGGGAATATGAGCTACGGTGCTTGCTCTTAAGCCGTATAGCATTTCATTTTGGCCACCCTCAGGGCTTAGCCAACAAATGGTTTTCTTAAATTGTTTGCCATTTTCCATTTTTGGTCCTCCCAGTGCAGTTGTTATTGTAACTCTTAGTGCGGCCGTTGAAAGCTTCCTTAAATAAATTTTTTGCAGTTTACAGTTTCCGCATTTTGGTGTTGAAGACGAGCCTCGACCGAACAGAATAACAAGCTGATGGCCAAAAAAGAAGCATCCGCCTGTTGTCCTGCCCAAAGCCAATCATCAGCTGGCTTGCCTATTTGAGCACCCGAGTCGAAGGCCCCAGACCCCAAGCTTCCTGCTCTCGTTCGCTTTAACAATGTTAATAATCTTATTTTGTGCCTCAATGGACTTTTCCGTTCCTTTCTCCCTGGGCCAACGGCCCTTTGTTCGCAGACGAGTGCAAAAAGCACAGCAAGAGCCAAATATGCATGGCATTTTATTGCATACCTTAAATGCAATTTTTGTAGCACAATTTTTGGCGCTGCTTTTTGGTAACTTGCCTGAACGACAAAAAAAAAAAAACTTATTCACTGATTTTTGTGCCCTTCTGCTGGCCAATTTTTTCGCTTGCACTGCAACTGCCGTTGGCCCAAACAGCAGCCTTTGCCATTTTTATCATTCCGCGCAAAGTTGCAGCAACATTTGTCCTTTGCCATTCCCAGTTGCCCGAGTCGAAAGGCTCTGAGCCTTTTGCAATGTCATTGGGCCACATTTTGCGCTTGGAAATAAAAGCCAGTTAACGGCAATCGCTTTAAATGACTTCTTGTTTACACTTGGGATTCCATGTTATTTTTGAGGAATCGTTTAACTTTTTTGAAAATAACACATACGTATGTTTAATATAGTGATATTGTATTCCATCGAATGATTTACTTAATTTACTTAACTTAAAATGAACTATTATGTTGTAATTCTGATAATTATTTTTCGGAATATTTAATTATACCTTTTTTTTACATGTTTCATTGAAACTAGTCCTACAGAAGAAGAAATTATGAGAAGTCAGAAGAAATTATGAAATCAAAGAAAATTAAACAATTGATAAAACCAATATCAAACCGCAAAAAAGGAAGCAAGGTGACTAAAGTCCTTTTACTAGACGATGAAAGCATAATAGAAGAAAGCGGAGGGGAATAAAAGAAGGAGCGAAAACTGAATGGTATCATATTACTTAGGTTTAACCTGGGGCCGGGCAAATGTGTGGCGGAAAAAATTATTCACGAGAAAAAACAAAACTCAAACAGATTACCAGGAGCGTAAAACGACATGGAACGGAACTAAAGCGGACCAAAAGTAGTAAAAGAGGGAGTCGAATAAATAAATAAATAAAATCAGGAGCCAGCCCTGATTTCGTTAGGGGTCCTTTTCCGTTTGGACTGCTCCTGCTCCAAGTCCGATTTCCGGGCCCCTGCTGCAAATGAAACCCAGCCAGGCGAAACTCAAACAATAAATGGCATAGATAATGCCCTAAAATATTCAATTAGTTTATGGCCACGTTCGCCATTTACGTGTGCTCCACGGATGCTCTGGGCCTGGTCAAACTGAAAAACTTCAGCAGCAGAACATTTCCAAAAAATTAGAGATGTTTCGACCGTCGTTTTTGTACCTTTTTGATATATTGTGTGGGTTTTTTGTTCAGTTTCTTCTTTTTTTTTTTTATTCACGTACTCTGCAGCCCTTTTAATGGGCAGCCGTAAAATGAGAGGCGGAGAACAAGAGAAAAATGTTGCATTAAAATATTTTTATTGCCTGCTGAAGTGCAAAAGGAAAATTTGCAGAATTAAAGGGCACGCAAAAATTGAAAATAAAAATTAGATAATGGGCGAAAAGGGAAGACATGATATAACTTTTACGGGTCATAAACTCATGTTTTTAGTGTGAAATGCTTCTGGTAATGATACGCTTTAAAAACACCAAATAGTACTGTACTGTAATAGTACTGAACGAATGCTGCAGAACTGAATATGCAATAATTTATAGAAGAAAATTGGTCACGTGTTCATTGAAAGTGTGTACCTAGCTATCTTAAGAAACATTCGAATGACACCACACTTTCTTTAAATCTCTATTTCTCAACATCGCCTTTGATCTCGTGTCACATCTCAAAAGATTCTCATGTGTCAAGTGGATTCGCCTACTAATCACTCGGCCAGATACAATTCGCAATCACCGAACGAATGCGGCTCAACTCCCCTCACTCACTCATTACTCACGCATTTGACTGCTGTCGCAGACAAATTTGGGTTTAGCATGCACATTTGCCAAAGCCCTGACAAATTAATGCACATTTGCGATAGCATCTTCAATTCAAATCACGCGACATGTCGCGGACTTGGCGGCAGACAGATGCCATTGAAAATCAAATGGCAACTCATTTGACGCAGCCCCAGATGTTTTCACCTTTTCATCAAGACAACGGGTGCGATGGCGTTGACGCCGTCATTTTTGGTCGACATTGTTTTGGGCCAACGCGTTTGTCATTGTAGCCTGGCGCCCAAAACACTCATTTGTGTGGCTCCAAGTCTGCGAATCCACGCGTCCACGTCGTAGTCTTGCAAATGCGCAACAACTCGCTCAAGTGTAAATAAAGCCAAGAACATCGCGATTGGGAGTACGAGTCTGGCGAGGATGAACCTTATCCTTTTTGGCACAGCTCGTCCCAATGGCGTCTGCGGCATTGACAAAACACCTGCACGAGCGCATGGCAACGGGCCAGGTGAATGGTGTATGCTATTCTGGCTCCACGACTGCTGCAACTTTTTATGCTAAGATGCTGCAACGGAAGTGGGGGATTTCTAGTCCTCGCTGCGTATAAGTAAAACGGGAATAACGCGAATGCTATAGCTTGAAGCCGCCTCTGAAATGTTAATAAACCTAGAGATGTTATCCATAGTCAAGCTAACCATTTGCATATTCAACCAGATTTAATTTAAAAGAAGGCGATATGGGTAGCGAAGATCATCCCACCTGACTCGCTCGCGTAGAAAATTCAAATAACTTAAATTTGTTATTTTTTTTATGTATCTATACATACTTGAATAATATAAATTATAAAAGCTGTATTAATCTGTACTTATTTATGCAGCAATTACTTACTCTTTAAATAATATATAAAAGTGAATAGGAAATAAAAAAAAAAAACTGTTGTGTTAGAATGATAGGAACTCAAGAAGTTCCTTAGACGGAATGGGGTCACAGGAGCACTCGTAGAATATTAAGTGAAAATAAGAAGCTAGTTGAAGATAGAATTTTCTACTTACAGATTTTCTATTGTGCTTCCCTAAAAAGGCTGAATATAGATATTCATTATGGCATTTCTAACGCAAGCAAAACTAGGAGCATGCTACCTTCATCTCTGACGTTGGGGACTTGTTCGCCTTTCTGGCAACTATTGTCGCCTGCCACGCCCCCCTTCGCAGACTCAGACAATCGCATGACATGTATAAATGCAGAATGGCATAGCGGCACTGTCTGTGCACTTCTGTATCTGAATCTGCAGTTGTGTCTGGCTGTCTGTCTTTTTGCGAGTGTCTGTGCTCATGGCGAGGTGAATGCATTTGGCGCACACGTGCTTTCTGGCATTACCACCTCGAACTCTCCAGTTGCTCGTATTTTGAGGATACCCACCTCCCCACTATATAACGTATTTGCGACTGGGCCCAAGCGGCAACGATTCTAAAGGACGTCGCTATTGTGAGAGGTCCTTGGGTGGGCCAGGCAACACGTTGCCACCGGAGAGATAATAAGCCTGACGTAAATTAGTTAGCCATTTTGAGTTATGAATGCGCATTTCAGCATTCACCATTGGTGAAGTACTGCGAAATGGATCGGAATAATTTCCACTAAGCTTTTTCTCGGTAATGAAAGTTAATAGAGATTCTTGCACTGCAAAAGGTTTTAGATGCTCAAAGGGATTATTGTTGGCATAGCACCGGAATTAATCTGTTTAAACTCATTTGGAATCTAAAGTTACTAATTAGACAGATCGCCATATTCCTGATAATAATATTAGGTATGGATGACCAGAACTTTTGTATTTCAAACGAAATCACCTTGACTTCCTTATCCCAACCAACTTGTCTGTCCAATTGGCACTGCTACATATTTTATGCCGAGAAATACGATGTACGCATAATTAAGCATTTCATGGTGCAAACAAGCACACTCAGAGTCTGGTGACTAATATGCCCAATCATAAAACTAATCCTCATGGCAGAGGAAAAACCTCATTAAAATAACGCATACGCAACGTTGTGTGTTGACAGACGGGAGTCCATAAAACTGGCAAGCCCAGAGGCCATGGTTAATGTGTCTGCCGGCCCAAAACCAACCCAGGTTTTTGCGGCCAAGAAGTCTAACCAAGCGAAATTAACATAAATGAATTTGCAGTTGTCCGTAGGGGAACGCCATACCATAACCCTTGCCCACCAAGTGCGAGAAATGCCCAGACAAATGGCCAAATCACACTGACCTGCAGTTTAATGTGGCGAGACGTGCGTGCATGCGGGGTTCTCAAGGGCTTTCGGGGCTTGGGCCCAAATTAAAGATGAATGAAAACTTGTGGCAACACGATATAAATCATTTATGCCACGCTAAGTCCAGAGCCAGGGCCTGAAATGAGTCTGGAGCCAAAGGTGCCAGGCATATTAATTAACGCACTGGGCTTGGGCCTTCGAATCACTGGCTTTAAGGCGACGACGAGGCACTAACCTACAGCAATATGAATGCGAAAAGTGTGTCAGCCGAACAAAAAAGTTCGAGAGAGAGGAATATTTTTAAGGACATGCGCAGTGCTGTATGCGATCCACAAACAATTCGAACTTCGGGCCTCAACTGTTAACATTGACCAAGAAATTATTCGGAATGGCCAACGACGGCAGCATCCCAGAAAATTCAGTCAAGCGGCGTTGCTGTTACCGAGCACAACACACATTATCCTCGACTTTCGTTGGGAGCCCAGTGTCTTTCACTGAAAATCGCGTGAATTCGTCGTGATTAACCGGCACATTGCCTATTTTTCCGCAAGTGGTGCTGAGTCGATTGTCCATAATTGACAGTCCTGTCAGTCGAAATCGAGTCAAAACGGGCCGAGGAGAGCAGAAAGGGCCAATAAAGTGTGTGTTAAGTGCTTGACTTGTTGCCATAGTTTTGGTGTGTTTATTACATATATATAAATATATTTATATATTCAAGGTGGCAAAACGAGTTGCTAATTAGCCTAAGGTGTGGCTAAGAAAATATATCAGCATCCCGCGGTAAAATTAAATTAATAGGCTAACTTCTACTAAAAATCAAAATTTACATCAATACTAAATGAAATCAAAATCAAATATATAATAATTGAAAATCAAAGAGTCTCAGAGTGAAATACATAAAAAGCATAAATATTGTTTCTGTCAAACGAAGCGAACACTGTAAAAGTTTGCGATTAAATAAAAAATCGGATGACACAAAAACAAAATATCACACCAGTGTCGCAAAAAAAAATTCAGAATCCATCAGTGAACAGTAAACGGTGACAAAAAAAGTTTATAATAGAATTGTGCATAATTCATAATTCATTTTCAATGCAATGCAACTGATTCAAATTAATCCAAATTAGATAAAGTAAACAGGAATAACATATGCTTATTAAATCACTGATAAAAACTTCATTTAATCGAGATTCATTTGACCTAAATCCATGTTAATCGCGAAATATAGCAGTTTGATCAAAGTGCAAATGGCAAGAAGCAGCGGAAATTGTATTGACAACACAGTGCCGGAATGCACATAAAATAAAACAAATATCAAATTGCAATGTTTTAAACGGCAAGCTGCCATTATTAGAATATATAAATGCATTAAAGTGCTCTTACAAAATTGTATAACTCTGTGCAGTCGCGTTTTTGTGTTGGTGTCGCCTAATTGAGCATGCATTAAAATAATAGGCAATATAAATAATCTCGTCATAAATATAAGAGAATGCTTACATAATTTAGGCTTTTGAAACATTTAAAGCCACGAAGTAAAAAAGCGTATATCTGTCTATGTGTGTTTCCATGTGTGTGTGACTGTGACAGTGCGGATGAAATAAATGCTTTAATTAAATACATGGCATAAACAATCGGCCAGCTCGGATTACCATTGGGAGTACGCAGAAAAAAATAATTCAGCTGGTAAGCTTAGACTCGCAATAATTGCATTTATTTCTCGTTCGATTCAGGCGGCAATGAAAATTGAGCAAAATAACAAAGTCCGTTTTTTATTTGAAATTAATTGACTATTCAACCACGAAACAGGTATAAATAACCTGCAGGTGACCACTGATTGAACTTTATCAATTGATCCAATTTGTGATATTGAGTTGTTCGTAATTCCCGGCTCATCCACATATACACATTGAAATGCAGTTCAATTTAATACAAAAGAAAACTTTTGCGGAAGGATAAAACGTAAACTCCTAGTTCACTGGTTAATAAATTATTCATTGATTGCAAAACTTATTGATGCTGAATTAATTTGGAAAAACAACAAAATAAAAGTCTCGAGCGGAAAGAAAGTCAGTCACATTTAATGTGATTTTCATTGATTTCCCTTTGGCATATAAAGCGAAATTAATTGATTTCTAATGTTGATAAAAGTAAAGTAAACAGAACACTTGACAACCATCCCACCCTCTGCACCATCTCCTGATCACCTACACCCCGCGCGTTTTCTGAGTTTTTCCTCCTTTTTCTATTCTTACCTCCCCCAATCTTGGTTGTCAAAGTTTACTTTGAATGTTGATTTTGGGGACGAAATAGCAAGCAAGTCTCCATCAGTCGAGGAGGACTTTGTGTTGCTATTGCGTGTAATTAATTTTCCAGCTCGGAGCTGCCGCGAGTTTCCCTGGCAACCAAAAAAGAACCCATCAAAACTATCCTATAATTAATTTAAATGTAGCTTAAAATGTTTTGACATTTTTCAAAACACTTACTACCCGCCCCCCGGCATAAGTTTTCATTGGCGCTTGTCGTTTAAAAGCCAAATGTCACATTGTATTCTTTATAATTGTAGGCCATGAATTTTAAACTTAATTCCGCCAATGGCCACTATGAATATTCCTTCGTGATTAACCACAGCAGATAGGCTTTGTGTCTTTTATAACGTCGTTCTTTAAATTGCACATTGTTCTTTCTTAGAAACTGGACTGATTGCTTATTAAATGCTGATAACAAAGTTACCTACATACATACCATACAAACATACTTTCTTAAATGAAAAAGAGGAGATTTTCATTACATGCAATACCAGGGCTTCTCCTCTGTTAAGATTATCATTTTAAGTCTAACTAAGCGACGGCTTGTTGCACTAACAGTCACAGCTGCATTTGCCCACCGCGATCCCATTGTCACCCTTTTCTTGCCACAAACTGCGACGTGCCCAAGTGCATGACAAATACGGTGAGGTATGCCGAGGCATGCAGTAATAGGAGCAGACGTAGCAGGAGCTACCCCATGGCCATTATCAAGACCACAGCTCCGCCAACTAAGGGTGTTTGGCAGCTTTATCGGGGCCTAATGCCTATGTATAATGCTAAAATTCGAACGACGTAAACAATTTGTAAGTCATGTGTAAACATCATAAGTTACTAGGCGCATTCGTTCGTTCCAATTATAAGCACTTAATGTATCACCGGGGAGGATCCATACGCCACGTAGGCCCAACGTGCATATATTACGCATACGCCACGTTCGCCGGCAATAAAAACAAACAAAATAAACACGGAAGGGAAGCTGTCTGAGTGCTGCTACGCCGAGTTAGTTAAACAGCAGCCAAGTAATTAGATTTTTCCACATGAAGCAGATAGGCAAAGAGAGAGAGCGAGAGGGGAGAGCATGCAAGCAGGATGGCGCATCGAGCCAAGTAGTGTGCAAATACGAGTAGTTTCAAGTGCAAACAAAGGGCCTGCTGCCATACAATTCAATTATAAAAAAAAATCCCAGGCGGAAGCGAAAGCAGCCACATTCAGAGAAAACTTTCAGCGGAAAACTTAATGCATTTAACGCGTGCGGGGCAAGCAAATGGATTAGTGAGCAGATGAAACTTTTGTTATTCTCGTTAAAATCCCGACATATCCACCAACCACCCACCAAAACCAGCCCACCTGCCATAAAGTTTTGCGTTGTCACATACCTTTATATATATTTTGCCATATGCCACATGCCAAAATCTCTCTTGAGGAAAAGGAAAACAAAAATAACCCAACTGCAGCCCTTTGGGTATTTTCCGAGTTTGTTTGTGTATTTGCGTTGGTGATGCCCACCGAAAAGTTGTGCTTGAATCTCACATTACACTAGATGTGTGCTTTTTGCAATTTTTTGCTTTTTATCGCGTCACAGCCAAAAACACGTGACTGCAGAGACAGGTGGCAAGTGGGCAGAAAAAGTGGTAGCATAACTTTGACTGTGCACCAATTGACGTTGGGAAAAAAGAGAGCGACAAAAGAATTAATAAACTTTACGGGCATTGTTTAATTACCCAAAAGTAGTTAAAGCTTTGGTATGCAAAACCGTAATTACTAGAAGGATGTTTTTTTTTGATCAGCCAAAGTAAGCTGTTCTAAGCTAATTCGGCTTGAGGATAAAGACTGGCTAAAAAGAACTGAAGAAAGTGGAATTATTTAAACGTCATCAAAAAACCAACCAAGATTTCCAATTGCTTATAATTTTCAGTCTTCTTTTTAAACGTGTAATTAGACTGTGACTCGAATACTCTGTGCTTTATAAATGTGTACTTTTGTTAAAACGTTTTTTTCCAACTAGAACTCAATTTTCTATTATGTGCAAGACATAAGACATACTCCCAAATAAGTTTATGTTTTAGCTAACATCATCAGTAACTCATTATACCTGACTGACATAATAAAAGACAACAAACTCGCCGCTGCAGGCGGAATGATGTTAACCTCATCGATGTTTTGAATATCAGGACTTGTGTTCTTGTTGCATATATGTATATGTATAATGCATAAGCCTGCATTCGCCGCAGGTGTAAGCTTGTGTGCCTGGCTGGGTAAATTTTAAAGTCCAATTTATGCATATTTTAAATAATACGGACTTTGTGCACTCGCAAAGTTTATGCGACCACAGAGCATCCAAGTTTATAGTATTGTTGTATGCCTGCGAATAGGTGAAACGCCGGCAAGCTTTGTGTTTTGGCTTACTCGCAGACTGCAGCATCCCAGCTCCTTTTTTGAACAGATACTCGCATATTCCACTCGTGTGCATACCAAGTAAAATAGCTGAATATAAATCATGTCATGGCCGAGATAAAGGCGAAAATAGTCTCTTTCTGAACGAAAAAAGTATAAGGAATGGGTTTAAATGTGAAGACTTGACCCGAGGTTTCTCAAGAGAGCGGGCCTTCCTTGATTCGGAATAGAATGCATTTATAATGGTCGAGTGCAGTGAGTACGCAAAAATAATTGAATTACCTTTGGTGTTTTTTCTTCCAGACATCGGTCGGGACTTGCAGATAAATATAATGTTTATATATTATTTTCGGTTGGACTCACTTGCTTTACCGGCAGGCTTTTGAGCATTCAATATTATTTGGGAATAAACCTATTGAATTCATTCTACAATTTGTTTTATTTTTGAAATTTTTTCTTGATTGTATTTGAGAAGATTTTTCGGTAAAACGAAAAAAAACCGGGCAAAGGAAAATATATTTTCTTGCTTTTCTCGCATGAACTGGTCTTACGAAGGAAAAATGGGTTAAATAAGTTAAATAATTTCTCTATTCAGAAGCTTTCTCACGGTCCCCTAACATAAGCAAGTCGCTTTGACAAAATATTACAAGGCTTAATTTTTATCAACTAAATAAAATAGGTAAAAATCAATTTCCTGGTACTCAATAATTTTTTTTTTGGTTCAGTGGGAAAGTGCCTTCATAATTCCCCCAGCGGGCATAACCACTTTGGACTCTCACTCGTTTTCCGATCCCTAACAAGTTTTCCCCAAGAATGACGCTAATCCCCAAGTAATTGTCTGCTTAGCGCTTACTGCCAATTTATTGAGATTTTTGTTTTTCCCTTTTCCATTCTCACCTGTCGCACATAGTTAAGTGTGTCGATACTTTTGGCCCTTTCTGTGAATTTCGTAGGAGTTGCCTGGAAATCCCCCGCACACATAGTTATCACGTCGCAAACTTTGCGCACTTCATTTTTATCATGCGATTTTATTTATTTTGATTTTGCCACGAAGAAAGTTTCCGGCCAACGTCTAATGATGTTAACTGCTAACGGCTTATCCGGTGAGAGAATCGGCCCAGGACTGAATAACTTTGACAGGTCGTCCCCTTTGGACGACTGCCACGAACATTAAGTTACAGGATTAAGACCGTAGTGGCCTGGTTTCAGCTCCGGTCTCCACCGATGCTCCACTCTTAATTAATACCGGGCATGTGCTGAAATCAACAATTTTCTCTGGCCGAAAATTGTTCGTATGAGAGGGGTCATTCGACGCAATGAACTGTCTCTTTCGTGCACTTAATACATATAGTTTTCTTTCCTGTATGCTGGCCATCTTGTGGGCAAGGATATGCACCTACCCCGAGTACAATTTCAATTTTCTCGTTCTACCAAAGGAGGGGAGTGCAATTATTTTTGCGTTACTTTTGCACCCACTTGACACTGCGTGCGGATATGCACATATATATTCGCATAACTGGATATATGTCGCTTACTGCACTGCAGCTCCGGGGGCCCATTGATGGCCATAAATTTTTAAACAACAGAAATTACAATTACTGACCACCGGCAAAGGGAAATGCGCTGGGCCAGCGGGAAGCGCCAGCAGCGGGGTAAATTGTGAAGGATGCATAATGAAAGCAATCCATATTAAAAATATAAATCACGCAGTGCGACAAGGATGCGGAAGATGGGACTGTGGTGGACTGGGTGGGCGAAGGACATATGCCTTATGTGGCTGGGAACCATAATAATATGCCCAGCTGTCAGTCGATTCGCCTGCGGCAGAAGTCCGGCCAAATAATTAATTGGCTGCATTATGGCGCTCAAAGACTGGCTCCTCGGTGAAAGTGGGCAAAAGTGCCCGGGGCATTTAAAGTGACGGTCCAAGGGGCAACCGAGACGCACTTCCAATGCCACTTCCACCTGTCAATGGCAGTCATTCATTGCTGTCATCGGCCATTCCATTCCGGGGCATAATTTTCAACTTGTTGTGGTCGCCCAATTGCCGTTCATTAAGAGCGCGTAATTGTGGGCACAGTGGTTTGGTTGGGGCTATCTTATGCGCATTCACTGGATATGGGCACAATGCCATGCGAGAAGGTCCTCTAGAGACGCCAGGATGCTCTCGAGAGGTCATTAATTTGCCTCAATCAATAACAACAAATATATTTTCACTGATTGATGAAAGGCCATATTTATTTATGATTTCGAACTATTTCCAATTAACTCCTATTATACAGATGAAATTAACTTAATGAATATTTATAATATGTTCATGTTTAGTTTATTCTAATATTAAACCTAATTGTTAAACAAATGGTATGTGGTGGAATGTAAATTTTTTCTCTTGAAAGTTCCCTCTAGTGCTCACCATATATTTTATTGATTGCAAAAGAACACATTTATTTTAGTTTTTTGTTTATATTCTGCCTTCTAGCATCTTGGCCATTCAGCCATAGCTATTTATTTTTCAACTGGCTCAAGATAGCCCTGCAGTTGCCTTGGAATGCACAACATTTTAGACCCAAGTCAAGTCGAGACCCAGGGGCACAAGGAGGATCCAGGGCCAAGGATATTAGCCTGCATTCCGAGCAGCTGTTGTGTCATTGTCGCCGGGCGGTATCCTTGTTTTTATAAGCTCTCTTGCATGTAATCAGTTAAGGATATTCATGGACATGACTATGATTTTAGTGCACACACACACAAAAAGAAAAGCACAGTGGCATGCATGTATTCTACACAGAAAAATAAAAGTTTTCTCGGCGATACATCAAACTTTATGCCTCTTTATTTCACATGACATTCTTATTCTACTATCAGCATTGTTATAAAAGTAATAACTATATTTATTTGCTCTTCGAAAGGACTAAATCGAATCAAGAATCGTTTTCATTAGCAATGAGCGAAGATACATTTCTCTCAGTGTACACATGGTCGGCAGAGATTTGTGCATGGGCTGGCGCCAAGTCGCAGCACGGAGCCTTTCAATAGAAGAAAAAAAAAACCCGGGCTAAAAAACAAAAAGCCAAAGAACGCTGCAATGCCATGCAAATCCTGCTGAGCAACACAACTCAACATGATGGCCAAGGAGCCGGCCACTCGTGTCCACTGTCCAGTTCCCATTTTCCGTCAACAACTTGCTTGTCCTGCTGGTCCGGCTGTATGGCGATATATGTGGCTGCCCGGCTTAAAGCCCATAATCAGGCGATTTGCAGGCATTAGAGATGGTGAATGGTAGGCAGCGGGGGCGGCAGTGTATCCTACTCTTCGAGGACACAAGGCAGCCCGTTGTCGTACGTCAGCTTTTGTCTATGGTTGATCATTTGCTAGCCAGTGGATTTGGCCCCTAATACTCTTGAAAATGTCCCCGACAGTTGTGCCCACTAGATTCTCATGTGGAGCTGCTTAAGGTGGGCTTACTCGTGCCGAGAAACAAGAAGCCTCTCTAAAGCTAAATTGGTAACTCTACTTTTCTAAGAAACAAAAAAAAAAAACCTCAGCGAAAAATATATCCATGTAAATTCCTAAGAAATATTATTTTAAGCTTTTAATAGATTTTAAGTTTACAACTATAAATGCTCTGTAATTTCCGTTTTCTAGGTCTTTACCAGTGTTCTGGGTGGAGTACTTATTTGTCGATTGGCATACAAAGTTGCCTTCAATTAGCTTAAACAAAATGCGCTTATTCTGGATTGTTACGTAACAGCTGCTATATCCTTTGCTTTTAACCCACCCCCTCGACCATGAACTATTTCTTATCGAGCAACGTAATCTAAGGTAGACCAAAAAAAGAGAGTAAATGGCCATCTATCTTCGGGCCTTTTGCAAATCCGTATTCCTTCTTTGCCAGGCTTCAAGCACACGCACTTCTTTTGCTCATCGTTGCACCATCTCTTCTTTTACACCTAGAGAAATGTCTTATTTTACAACTTAGAATAAATATAAATCACAAAATTAAGCACACTTATAGAAAAAATGTAACTTAAAAAAGTATTAGTTTAAACAATATTAAAGTGTGGGAGTATATAAGCAATTTATGTACATCTTTCACTCCCTCCTTTTTCCCATGGTCCACTACAAAGAAACAGGACTTTTTTATAGCTCTTCAGTACAGATGCTGACATCCCTTGACTGCAGCCCAGCTTTCATTACGACGATTCTGCTCAGCATTTCCATTTCCATTGCCATTGCCACTACCACTGCGCTTATTTTCTTGTTACACTTGCTCCAAGAATTATTGCCTTTGCATATTCACTCCGTGCTGTGTGTGTGTGACTGCGCTTTTTTTTCATGCTTCTTGGCACTTTTTGCCGGAATTCTTTCCACAAAAATGACAGCTGACACTTGCGTTTAACCGCACAGATTTGCTTTTAGTACGCTCTCGTGTCGTCCCCAGTCGAATCCTTTATCCCCTCCTGCGATTGCGGTCCATCTGTTTGTACGTTCGTTAGAAGCCAAGTTGTAATTGTCGTTTGTATTACCAGCAAACGACGACTTGAGGCGTTGTGATTGCGGTTTCCTCCTGCTCTGGATGCTTCACCAAGCAATCAAATGCAGCTCCACTTGTAGCCCCATCTACCCTTTGTGGTTTTGCCAAAATCGTCGTAAAAAATTGAATTCCATTAAGGTAGCAGGGTGTGTGGGCTTTACACTCGACAGCGCTTACAGTTGGGGAGTATTGACTGTTCTTCGGGAAATTTAAGAAACATTTGTATTCCCAATTCTGGGTTTTGAAAAAGGCACAAGCTACTCTTTTATGCTGTTTTTAAACATTTCCTTTATATTGTGTTTGATGAAATGGTTTCTAATATACAATAAAAGGATACTGATAAGTTATTTTGCGCTAAGCGCCACAAAATGTTTTATAAAAAAAAAACATTTTAATTTTTCTCT
The DNA here is from genome assembly GCF_000001215.4 of Drosophila melanogaster. Lineage (NCBI taxonomy): Eukaryota > Metazoa > Arthropoda > Insecta > Diptera > Drosophilidae > Drosophila > Drosophila melanogaster. Next base: position 17,893,856 of record NT_033779.5, on the reverse strand, counting down.
ATTTCTTGACTATCTGCGATTTTAAATGTGTATTGCGACTTTTTGATTCACTTTCAATTGAGATTGGAATAAGGCACAGTTTTTAATATACCTACATGTTTGCTTACCTTGGCAGCAGGCCAAACAGTTTTCATTCGCCCTTTCAACAGAATCATATTCTTCATAACTGTGTCCATCGGACCAAACAACATTAAAATCTGCACTCCTATCAATCCCGTTTCCATGGTCCTGAAAAATATTTTCGATGATGATGAATACATGATGAATTCTTGTAACTACCACGCCCCAATCACGAAGTATGCTCTTCTGTGGGATAGGGGATTCCCAAACAATATTAGCAATATATGGAAGGCACTTTTTATTTTTGAAGTATGCGTTTCAGGCAAATTTAGTTGCAAAGTATTGCAAAACAAGGAGAGCTTATTCTTCTCATTTTTTTGGAAAAGTTAAAATAATTTTTCTGTGCAGTTAAATAAAGCGGTGTATAAAATGTTAAGTCCCTCTTATATTAAACATATTAAAGAAAGTTAATATTTATGTTACATGCAAAGTGGGCTTCGAGTTTGCTAGCATTAGAAGACTTTTGTGGAAGTTTCCTAAATAATTTAAGCAGATGTAAATTTTTAAATTTTTTAGTTCTCTGGTCTTAAGTCAAAATAAAAATGGAAATCTTTCCAATCATCCACTCGATAATATGGCCAAAAGACGAGCATAAAGTCCGAGGGTAAATGGCTTAGAAAATGTTCGCCAACAATTGCCATAAATAAAAGTCACTCGGGCCGCATAAATAAAGTATCGAACAGCAAGAAGGACGCAGGTCCATTGACGATGACAAAGCTGACAATACGCAAATAAGATTTGGCTCAAAAATTTATTTAATTTCATTTTATTGGATGAAAGTCAAAGGCGACTAAAGTCTCAGACAGAGCCGGACGAAGAGAAAAAATCCCGCCGTCGGGAAGGAAGTGGAAAATGTTTACCATCCAGCAGCGGATCCATAGTCGAATCATTAATCTTTTTGCGCTGAATCAGCTCAAAGAGCTTTGGCCTCTTTTTGGCGAGACGAGTCGAGCGGGCTGAATAAACAAAGCAGCCATTTTGATGCCAAGTCATTGGGGCAGAGTTCAGCGGCAGTATGAATCTTGGCCATTTGCAAATGAGTCGCCAGCATAATGACCATGAAGCTATTTGCTCGACAACAAATTGCCAACAATTTCGCACACTCCATTGACTTTGGCCTTTCCTCTTTGGCTTGTTCAATTTTCATTAATTTACTTATAATTATTTGTCGACATTTTCATATTGACTTTGACCGGTCTTTTGTTCGGCCTTCGCGACGTCCGGCCTAAGAACACAAGTCAAATTAAAAATTTAAACTCGGGCACGGGGACAAGAAAATTGCTTCTGTGCTCTTTGCATCCCATGGCGGCAATAAAAAAAAAAAAAAAACAGATAGCAATGAGAAAAATGCGCCTGTTAACTTGTTCATTACCCTAATGGAGAGTTTTTCCCATGCATTCTCCTCCTTAATATTCCTTTTCTTTCACATTCGGTATCCCTTTGGACCTTTTTGCTTTGCGAAGGACTCCTTTTCTCGAAATCTTGTCCTCCTTCGGTTCGTTGCCCCAACATCGTGTCCTTTTTGTTCCATTTATGTGGAGTGGAAGAGGCAAGAATGAAGCAGGCTGGAGTACCGCCTTAATAGAGTGAAATTCCGCACTGTTATATATTTCATTTAAATGACATTTTAATTAATGTCAACAATTTTGCCATTGTGGCGAGTCGACGCTCTCATTATGATGTCCTGACAATTCGCTTTCGCTTACCATCACTTTCAACATTTTTTCACTGTCTGCCGCTATAATGTAATTATTTCTAATTAGATATTTTAATTATGCGTAAGTCGTTGAGGGTCTTCTCAGGGGCTCTTGCTCATTAAAGAATTTTGTTGCTGCGAAGCAAGTTTTTAATTTTTCTCCAACGATTTAAGCACTGTAAGTGGTTTAAAAATATGCTGTACTTGTAAAAACAAACAAATAGCCTTATACTTTTCACGATTCATTGGAAACGAAAGCAATACGTGTGAATATGTGGTATATTTTCCTGAAATTATGCGCGTGGTTGCTGGTTAGCTCATCATATTTTATTCAACATTTATTTAACCCTTTTAAATGTCATTTAATTCAGAAGCAGCAGGCCATTATGACAGTTTTTCTATTATCAATTCGATAGGCAAAATGAACAAAGTTGTGAGAGGATGGCAAATAAAAACGTCAAAGTAAAGTCAGCTACTAATCACAGCTTAATGTCGGCTTTAATCCCAACCAAAGTCACTGCTGACAGTCGAATGTTTTCGAGGCCGAAATCTTAAGCTCACCGAAAAATAAACATGCACAAAGACCCTATATAAAATTGCCCACGAGAGACCAGCAAAATTCGAGGGCCAAAGAAATGAAATCCCTGACTTATTTTTCGGTAGGCCAAAAAAAGGTCACAACTTTTAGTTACAATAAATTATATGCAACAGTTTAAAAAAGGCATAAGAGTTAACGATGTTGTGAGCAGTGGTAACAGCGGACTCCAAACATTTTTTGTTGCCAAATAAAGCACTTGAGGGAATTGCACATAAAACGAGTGACGGATGACAGGGGAACGGAAAAGGGTTAAGGGCATTATTGGCATGTGGCGAAGAAATCTTTTCATTTGGGAGATGCCAAATATTTGCAGGTAAAAAATAGACGACGGAAAAGGGACAAATCCCAATATGCCAGGCACTTTATTGCAATCCCTTTAAACAAGTTTTCCGAAATCCTTTTCTTTTTCTACATACTTGCTTGGACGCCTTCACGTGCGAATGCGGCAAACAAATGTGTAAGACTTTTCCAGCAAACACTCAAAGTTGTGTGCGCCCTCGGAATCCTTCCCTCTTTTCGAATCCTTTCTATTTTGGCAAATAAAATATGGAATTACTTAACGGCCATGTCAGAGCGCAGACATTGTCTGCGTCTGTCTATTTGCTGGCGGTTGCCTTTGTGCTGGATTTTATTTGTTCTGATGTGATTTGTTTAGCTCAGCAGTCCCATATGTCAGGTTGTCTTTAAATTCTCTTTGAGAGTTCCCTTCTCTGACTTTCAGTTTGGGGGGATTATGCGAAAGTAAGTGCTACATGTGTCTCTGAGTCGGGGCTTTAAAAGTAATTTTCCTTGTTTGTCCAAATTGTTTTTACACTTTAAGCAAGCAGCTGCGTTTGATTGATATTTTCACATCAACCAATTTTTAGTAGCACAGTGAATGGGGCGTTACATTAAATATATCACAATAAACCTGACCTACTCGCTTTCTTAGATATTCTAGCACAGGAAGGATGATGATAGGTTTTTAGATTCTATAAACTTCGGAAGTTCTATCTTTAAGTAAACACTGATAGCTGCCGATATACTATACTGTACCATACTATTTCGTGTACTCTTTCAAAAGCTAAAGCTTTTGCTTTTTGAGCACCACATTTTCGTATTAAGATTCAATCTTGTCTGCCAAAATTTTGAACTCTTCATGAGGCTGCGGCATATAAATAAAATTTTCATGAGAAGGGAGTGTTTCTGGAGAAGGGTTGCTGGTGGGTGAAAAAAAAAACTCATCAGGAATTCAGGATGTGTGGTCTTATGAACACTTGATGCCTCCGTGATGACACTCATTGTCTTGAGTAAAAAGTGTGGCAAATGACACGAACGAAGAATGGGTGGATGAGGCCTGAAAATTTTGGCTTTTATAAAATTGCCAGAGCATCCACACACGTTTAAGTCGCGGTCTTTTGTTCCGCAGTCCCCCGAATGCTTTTTAAGCATTTGCTACACACATTTTGCTCGAGCGGCAAATGACTTTCAAGCTGTCATTTCCTCCGGATTTTCCATCGCATCTACCGCCAGGTGTCCCCTGTGCCTCTCAGTGCATAAAAAAGTTTTCTAATGAAAAATTCAGCTGCTCAGTTAAAGTTTTTGCTTATGAAAATGCAGCTTCCAGTCGAGGAGTGACCAGATAACAGCGAGATGGAAATGGAAATGGAGCATTTGAGAATATCTCCCCGGAATTGGATGCGGATGGCTTAAGCTGCACAAACTGCACCTCGAATTGCGAAATGAAAAGTAATCAAATTCTTGTTGCTAGTTTTCAGACTGGTGAAAAGGTTGAGACAAGTTTTTACTGAACTCTCACAAGTTCTGAATCGTGAAGGTGACGCTTTGGTATAAAGGTGAACGGGAGAACTAATAAACTTGAACTACTGAATAGAATTGTTACAACTTATTTAATTAGAGTTCCGCCAGCTTGTTGTTTTGACTTTTTCAGTTTTCTTTAAGATTATGCACAAATTGCTAAAAGTATTAGGCACAGTAAGTTGACTGTATTGCTAGTCCTACTGCGGGCAGTTCTCTTCAGTGTATACGTAAACTTTATTTACATTAAAACATTTTTCAAAATATTTCAAGCACGCGAATTGGCTCCTCTTTAAAATCATATGCCCGATTCAGCTCAAAATTAATTTTGTTCTAGTTAGGAGATGGAAATTTCATTAAAGTTCACGCCACCGCCATCCGCATAATTTATAAAGTGTCGAGCTGAAAACTGCCCACCGAGCAGCATCAGCAGCAGTTTCCATCTAGGAACCCAGTATCCGACCATCCAACCGACCAACCAACTAACAAATCCGTCCATTTATCCATTGAAGGTCCGGCTGCGGCCATAACAAGGCGTGACTTACAGCGTACTTGAAGGGCCAGAATGAAGCAATTTTAATTTGCTGCTCTTGGCTGGATAGTAAAACATCAGCAGTGGCAACAAGATGGAGAAGAAAACCGGAAAGAAAGGGACTCTCCGAGCCTCCCACCCAAAGTTTTTGCAGTCCGAAATGCAGTGGGCGGTTTCCAAAGTGTTGCGCTTCATAAATAAAAAGGGGAAAATTTCCCGGCCAGAGGATGTGGTGCTGGATGAGCGGCAAACTTATAGCTCTGTTGGCCAGTGTAAAAGCATATTTTCTGCTTTTAATTGCAATATATTCTTTTAGACAAAATGACTGATGATGGTAAAGTTGGAGCTCCTTCTCCCTCACTCGCTCGCTGGATATTTTCTTCGCACAACCAGCAAAAATATATTGCCATGAAATTTGCAGATGGCACAGGAAACGGAAACCCAGCGGAGACAGGCATGTCTCCACACTGGCAAACTCCGTTTGACTGCTAAATGAACAAGGGAAACTCGTTCTCCGCTTTCTCTCAATTTCACCACCCACCACCGCCCCGCAGATTACACTTTCATACAGCTTCGAGGCACTCGGAGCATTGCGGTTCCTGGTCACTGCGGTTCTTGCTGTTATATTTTATGACGCAACTGCGAGAAATCGCTTTGCTTAGCCAAACATGAAATTTGTATCTCTTGGATAACATGCTAAAGCTCGCTAAGTAAACATCGATCGGTTCAAATGATTAAGTTAAGTATGCAGTTGTTCTTCGGACTTTTTCAAGGTCTCTAAATGAGTTGTTGCCTACTTCTGGGCATTCTCACAAATACAAATATATACTTGGAAGTCCAGCTTCGGTTTTTCAAGTGTAGCCTCCCCAAATCCTTTCTTCGACTTAGCGAAACAAATAACTCTGAGATAAAAGAAGAAAAAGGGTTGGGAAATATGCGGAAGAATTACTGAAGGCAGCGGCTCCACAGAGGCCTTTGTCTTAGCCATCGCGACCGCCATTTTGATGATGAATAAATGAAGGCCTTTGTGCTTTTGGACGTGGCCAAGCTGAATTTACCACTTTCATTTACTCGAAATGCACTTATCCAGTTGAATGTAATAATTTAAGTCTTCTGCAGTACTTTACGCCTAGTATGTCAGTTAATAATGTAATAATATGTCTAGTCCTTGTTTAGTATTCATTCGATTTGGTTGGAAGGTGTCGGAAGCAGAGTTCTTTTTAACAGTTTTGTCCTTACTCCTTATTAATTTAATTTTCAATGGATTCAGATTCTTCCCTTCCCATTTTGATATTTCCGCTGACCTGCAAAACTGGCAAATCGCTGAGAAAACTCATAATTTTTTCACTGACCTGCTGTGAAGGGAGCGTAAATTTTATTATTGGCAATGCCAACTGCACGGGCTCCACCAACTACAACAAAGTTTCCGGCAAAAGTTTTAGTTTTTTTCCGCGCCCTATCAGCCGATTTAACACCCCATCAAATCCCCCCTCAAACAGATGATTAATGAAGCTTTGAAAATTTGAGTGCAAATTTAATCAAGCGCACAAGCAAATCGAAACATTCGACGAAAAAAGTGGGCAACTTATGATAAGCTCAAAATTGGCGCAATATGCTCAGGAAAAGAGAATAGGGAATGAAATTATGGAAATAGGAAGGGAAAAACAAAAGAGCATCGAGCTTAGAAAATAAATTATGCAATAAGTAGGATGATTCTGGCGCCCTGTGATTTATTATTCGATTTTTGACATGTGTTTATTATAGCGGAGTGGGTGGCTGAATAATGAATTGCCCTATGCAAATTGTATGATTTACAAAAAATGGGTGAATAATGATTGAATTTCAGAAAGTTGAAACAAAAACAGTTTAAATATTCAACAAAGTAACTCTTACATCGACTGTGAACTTACTTACTGTTATTAATTGAAACTCATATTAATGTTTAAATTATCTTTTAAATTTCAGTTTTCCAATGACCCTTTGTCTCCAAAACTTATAAATGTGAGTAACTTTAACCTTAACATGTATGCATGTAGTAAAAGTTATTATTATTAAGCTATAAGGTAGCTATATTTTGAAAACACTTGAAAACACTTTTGATTTACAAAGCCCCTATCACTGATTTAATTTAAATAATTACAATTTTGCTGAACATAATCAACTCTTAATTAAGTAAATTGAATTTACTTCCCATAAAAAAAATCAGAAATATGCTTTTATGCGTTAGTTGACTACCTCAAACCCTCTTCAAAAATACTATCTTCTCTTAACCTGCAATCCGGTTTAGACATTTACGCAACCCTCTTCGCCGGCACGTGTTTCAAATTTTGGCCAGGACACAAGCACTCGTACATTTTCATCCTTAAAGACAACTTCATTCATCATGCTGTCCGTTTTGTATATAAATTTCATTAAACTTTTCGAAGAGCCCCAATAATCAAGTGGCCATTTTATGCGTATTTGTTCTCTGACGTATTCATGAGCGCCAACTAACGCCATCAATTTGCGAAAAGTCGTACCAGCTCGAAAATATTACCCCCGTGACAGACGAGGGCCTAACTTTTGGCATTTCTTGGTCCCGACCTGAACACTTGACAGGACCTGCTGTCCCGATGGCCCGGTTCGTGGCCCAATTATTATCATAATGCCAAATGAAGATGACAACATTGACAGCATGTTGGTTGTGGGACCAAGTTTTAATGATGCTGCTGAATTCGCCGGCTGAGGGCCAATTAATCACTGCCGCCCAGTGTCTCCGTTTGAGTGTCACTTAATTTTTTATGGTACTCCGGCCTGACTTAGCGTCAAACGATTCACGTTCAATTGTTTTATGCCGTCTGCGCTTTGAGGTTACGAGTGGTTCCTATAAAGTGTTTTCCTCCTCGGCACGCTAACCGCATTCTCCCGCCTCCGAGCGTATTGTTGTCGAGACTTTCGAGCCATTTTGAGTGCCTGGCCAGAAAGTTTTCTCTCTTGCCCGAGAATGAAACCGTCAATTTGCCGCAAATATACGTACATCCATAGGATGGGATCTGAGGGGGGACTGTATACCAACTACGAGAAGTTTTTAATGGCCATTGAGGCCAGTTTATGCAGCTGCCACTCCCATTCAGCATTTACCAAACATCCAACGGTGGCCCTCAATCCAACCTCCCTTATGGTTTGTTGCTATTATTAAATTAGTTGCGGGCGATTTGCGGTAATTAGGGTTAAATTTAATGGATCTTTGAACTCGTCGGAAATTTAGAAAATGTATAGCCAACATCATGTGCTTCCTATATTCAGTTACTTCCGTTGGCAAACATTTAATTATTTATATTAGTTTAATTTCGAAAACTAATTGTGTGTTAAAAAGAATTAGGTGTATATTGCACATCATATAGTTTAAAAAAAAAAACAACAATACCTTCTGATTGGGAGATATTTATAGTCCGCTTTGATTGAACTTTGTTAATGGGCTTAATTCAGAAGACAGCAATACAATATGAGAATAGAAATCTAATTAGGGCACTTAACTCCATCGATTGGCTGGCTGGAGTACTTGCACAGGGAATTACACCTGCCATTTGCCAGGCTCCATCTCAATATCTCTACACGAGACACGCATACATCACAGTGCAGCAGAAATCTCACCAGATGCATAATCCTCTTGCTGCCGCCGCCTACAACCACCGGGGTTCCGCCAATCCGGTCGTGCATGTTGCTGAATCTTATTCGAGGCATCAGCAGCGGTATCAGCATCATTTATTTATGCGTGGCACAGCGTAGCATGGATGCATAATGGCCATGACGACATCTGCTGGATTCACGCGGTGTTAATAACACGTCAACATTCGGGGCGTATACTTCATGTATGCGAGCATACGGTGCACGGAAAGGAGCATCAAGTATACGCCATGCTGGCACCTTACACAATGCTGCCTGTGGAAGAAGAAGAACGTCATTTGACAGCCGCTGCAGCTAAACGCATTTAATGGCCAACGTTGTCTGCAGCGCTCAGCGTCTTGCAAATTGCAATTAATTAATTGAAGTGCCGCCGGTGCTGCACCCACATCCACGCTCACCCATTAACGTCTCCACAATGCCAGGCAGCAAAATGCTTAAATGGCTGTCACGTCTGCCACTCGAGGAATAGCGAAAGAGCCAACCAGGAGATCGTCTGTCTTATTTATGAGTCCTAATAGCGAACCAGCCCGCACAAGTGCGGCATGCATTCGTTACAGGTGAAGTAGCAGTTTACCACGTGAAATTGAAAGGTCTAGCAATGAGTGTCATATCAACGCATATTTAATTCCACATTGAGCTGAAGCTTCGTTTCATTCAATCCTTGCGTCCGCCATTTATTAAAGATAATTTGGTGAATGAATGGGAAAATTCGCAAAATAAGTGGCTATAATGATTGTAAGTGCAGGAAATGTAAAATTGACATTAATTAAATTTCATCTTTACCAATTTTTCGAAAGAAGAAAACAAAGAAAAGGGAAATATCCAGAGAATAAGCTTAAAAGCCGCGCAGTAAATGGAATTTCAACCGTATGCCCGAATAATACTCCATCATTATATGGCCGGGATAAATATTGTTAAAGCCCTTTTACAATTACCAATCGGAATCAAAGTGACAGAATATATTGCATGTATTACGCCTCGAAACTGCATTTTTGAAATGCCCCTGACAAGCGTTTTCCTTAATTAAGAAGCAAGGAACATTTACTTCCTCACCAATACACACTAGTGAGGACGTGTTTTACACACACGTATGTTTGACGGCTCCCAAAAACAATATTTATTGTAATTTATTTGTAATGATAAAAAGAATGGAAAGGCGCACGCGAATGGCATATAAAAAACAAAATCGAGGCGGTGAATCAAATTAAAATTGCACCCACATTTAATATTCATTGGAAATATTTTGTAACAACAATAATAATGCTGCGTGTATCTCGCAAACGACTGGCTGAATTGAACGGATATCCACGGTATATATACATATAAAATACAAATACCATATATACACGTTTGATATGAAACAACAAACCAAACTGTCGTGGGCGGAATGGCAAACACATTGAAGTCCCCAAAAGCTGGATAAATTTATTGATTGAGTGCTGTGGCTCCCTATCAAAGTTAAACGATTGGATTGAACAAATATAACCATAATATCATTTTTTTTTCAATTTGCTTCGAAGCGAACTAGAAATTTAATTGTTTTTATAATCCACAATAAAAGGCTTCCGAAATACCTATTAAATGCTTAAATTTCAAATCACAATTTTAATTTTATGAAATTAATAAGCAAACTATATGTTGGCCAATAACTGGTGTACACTAAGATTACATTTTCTGTGATCTCAAAAAACGAAAACAGGATTTTTTCACACTATGCTTGCTATATTATATCAATTGTCACATTTTGACTAAATTTAAGTTCCAATTAATTCTGATGTATGTTCGTACTTCAGATTGTGTTGTAGCCTTCAAAAATTCTACTATTTTAATTAACCATATGTCAATGATTTTATCGATCAATGTATTATTTGAAACATTAAACTCATTCTTGGTCAAACATTCAATAAACATTTTCTCATCTTGGACTCCTATAATCGAAAGTCAATTAGTTGCATCACTTATTTGATCAATATAATTTTCAATAATTGTTTGCTGAAAGGAAATCCGAATATAATCAGATTACTTGCGCCGTCTTAAGCAAGTTTTGCAGCAAACAGAGGCAGCTCATGATTCCGTTCATTTGGCCCATTAAATTCTTGCCAGGAACATAAGCACATACTGTGGACATTTGATTAAATGCCAATTTCTGGCACACGCTTATAAATACACATGCATCTATCAGGGATAATGAATTCAATTAATTTACTCCGCCTCATCCAAAACTCTATCCTCGATGTCTGAGCATCATTATGATGAGTGATTGTTGCTGCTGCGAGTGTCTGTCTGCGTGTGTCGAACATTTTTCTCTGCCGATCCTGGGCATACTTATATTCTTTTTGCCAATTTTTTCCCATTTGTGGCGATTTTTCCCTTTGTTCGTCGCACGTTACTGCGGTTTTATTAATGTGTGCTAAATGTGCCGTCTACTTATAATATACGACCTACTCACTCATACATATACATACTTATGTGCACCAGACGCGAATGGCTTATTTTTATGGAGTCTCATGAACTCGAGACACCGCATCCCTAAGTGATTTGTTTGCCAAGGCCATCGGTGTGAAGTGTATGTTTATATACCTCAAGTGCCAACGATTTTCATCCTATTATTTATTGGGACAATAGGCTGTTGGCTATCTATTATTGTGTACATAGGGATTGCGGCCACTACAAGGACTGAATAAATTGGCACAAGCGGAAGGGATGGCCTATTTTAGCTAAATGAAGCTGAAAAATGTTCCCATCCAAATCAAATCCTGCCCATTGATTTCCCATTTGATTTTCAATTGAGCCAATCTAATCGAATGCATTTTAAAAGGACAACTTTTTGGAAACCATTTTCGGTTGCCCATCGCATCCTCGATTTATATTCGCAAATCAGCGGCGGGCGACATTTGAAAAGCCAATTTCATCCGCATCGTAACGCAAATTTTCCGCCTGGAGCCAAACTAATACATAATTAGTTCAATTTCCGTTGTTGTCGATGACAGCGAGGCATTTTCAAAATTTCCCCCTAGCTCTGCAGTGCAGTCGTCTGGCTACATGGAAAATTCCACTAACGCTGCATTTTGTGGAAAATTTCGCATAAAAGTATATACATATATATACTCGGGAAATTTATTCAATTAAAAGTTTGTGGTCAATGGTCCATTGAGGTTTAATGACCAATATTCCTTAACCAACTGTCTTTAAAGGGCTGCTGTAAAAATGCATTTAAAGCAAATCAAAAGTTTTCTGCCAAAGAGAACGGTAAAAACAACTAAACATAATGCGTCTATTTGCCACTTAATGAATTTCGTATTTTTTGTTTCCTGCCCGCGAACGAGAAAAACAGGGCGAGATGGCAAATGGAAAACCTGTGTCCCATGTCCTGTGTATTGTTCGGCGTCTTCATTTCTTGGCTTTTGCCAACTGGCAACTTTCTGCCAACCGGAGTGGCAAATAAAGTATCGCCGCCACATCTTGGGGGACGATTTCGGGATGGGGGCATCTGGCGCAGAGCTGCAAAATTTTCGCTTCTGTCTGCCAAGTTAAATGTAATTGTAATTTTTAATTTTAAGTGCTCTGCCAGGGACCGAAAATAATAGAATGCGGGAAAATGTCTGGTGCGCCAGCATTACAAATGTTAATTGCGCAACACATAACTCATACTCTGCTTTATGCTGTGAAAAGCGGGGAAGGCATTTTCCTATATGCATGGCTGGCGGGAATTTCTCGTAATAAGTGTAGCCCATGGAAATATTTGTTTTTCATGCCAGGTGAACTGATGCTCTGCAGCTGGATTTTTCAACCTGCAGCTATTTTATAACTGAAGGATATTGATGTGTGTCTTTAAGCATACCAATTTAAATGATTTAAAAGAACACAGTTTTTAACAACAATAAAAAATAGATATGAAAATAAACTGTGATTGGTATCACTTTTCTCTTTGTAAGTATATTTTTGCCACTTGAAAAATACGGCTCTCAGTGTCCCTTTAGAGGGTGCACCTGCTTTTGAATGAAATCGATGCCTGTCAAAGGGAGTTTGGTGCAAACGGCTTGCGACAGTCGACGGGGCAATATAAACTGTCCGCTACTGTGTCCACAACACCCCACTCCCCTTGCCATTTGGCACGCCAGCACTTATGCCTTTTGTGCGATACTTATGGCAGTGCAACTGATAAAGGGGGCCGAGTTGGCTATCGGCTGCTTGCAGCTTCTGCTGCTGGGCAAAGCATAAATTCGGCGCTTAACGGTGCCCACATGGTAGCGATGCTGGTTTTTCCCGTCGCCAGCGGGCTCGAAATTCCCCTTTGTCACTTTGAAACCCCAACCCCCTTTCCATTTTTGAATCCGCCCGCACTGACCATTGTCCTCGCACTCGCAGCAATTGCAATTGTTTTCTATGGTGCCTGCATCGATGATATGGTCATGACTTGCTGTTCAGTTATCTTAGCCGTTTGCTCTCTTGTTTCCCATCCCGCCTTCCTTCGATTTTCCCCACCGCTCTGGTTTTAATTTTCACCCTCACAGCAGAGATGGTTGCGATTTTAATCAGCACCGAATCGTTGATTGCCGTCCAGTTGGACTGCCTGTTGTTTTTACTGCGCACTTGCAGTTGATTATCGCCTTCGCACTTGGCCAAACACTGAATCGAGAAGATCTTTATGGCCTACTCATTAATAATCACTGATACGGTCAGTTGTGAATGCTTAGAGACTTTAAACCTTCGCCCCATATACGGGTACTTTGCATAGTTGTGAGGCACTTTAAGGCACTAGTAATGCGGGAGTGGGGTCTATATGCAAAAAGACAAGAAAATATTTAGCTCAGAGAAGACATTCCTAAGTGGAACATACTTATACCATTTTATCATAAACTAATATCATTGCTGTTGGGAAACTTAATATACATCGAAAATCGATTTGCAAAAATCATTAATTTTGACTGTTGTCACAGCTTGCGATAATTGTTTTCGATCCTTTTCGGGCAATGTATAAATATATATAATAAATATATATATATATATATAATAAATATAAAATCACAGCGCTGACAACATTTTACGGAAATATAAAAACACACACACGCGCAAACGGGAGGCAGAACAAACAGATAACAAATTAAAAATCTGGCGAGTTTGCTTACATTGTGTGGCCGGAACTTTGAATAGCAGGATGGGGCATATGGTCAGAAATATTTTGCTGGTTACATAATTATTTTGGTTTGGCCTCTGGCGGATGTGGTCGCTTAACTGCCGGGACATCCGAAACTGCAAAATGCAGTTGATGGAAATTTATTCAGCCCCCGTGGCATCAAATCCTGTGTTTTTCCACCAAAAGTTGGTAGCAACGAAAAATTCAATAAAAGTCCGGTTCGTCTCCCCTCCTCACCACCCTTCTTGTGTTGGCCTGGTCAATTTTTCTAGCTAATGATTTGGTTTCCGCTCTGCCGAATGTGTATGTGAACTGACCCACTGCGGTTTTTCCAGTGCCTACATGTGTGTGTGTGTGTGTGTGCGCGTTAAATTTATGGCTTGCCAAGTGGTTAATTGTGAATGCGTATTCGCGGCTTGGGCGTTGAAATGTGGATGCGTTGGTGGCTTAGAAGTGAAATGGGCTGCGATTGAAAATTGCATTTAAACCCCAAATGCTTCGACGAAACAAATGAGAAAATTGAATGAAGTGTAAGAAATGCTGACAAACTTTGGTACTTTTCAAATTGGTACAAAAATTGGTGGAAATCAAAAACTCGTTAGCACATGGCAAATTGAGTTTTGTTGTTGGACATCCAAGGCGTTTCCCAATCTCTCAGCAAAGTTCAAGTTGTGTACACTTCAACTATCAACCATTACTACTAAAGTCCAAAACTAATGAGCTTTCCCAAAACACGCTGTTTTGCATACATTTTGCCACTTAACTACTGTTTCCCCCGAGTAGTGAATTCTGGCATTTGTGCGGCTCAAAGCTAATGGACAGAGGGTAAAAAGGATGGAAAGGGTGCTGCGTGTTTGGCGGTGCCTGTGTGTATCGAGCAAATATTCCGGTTCGATCCTGAACCGCCACCTAATGAGAAATCCTATTAAGTACAAATTTAATCCTCTAACTAATTTCACAAGCACGCCGGGAGCAGCACGCACAAATTTGGGAGCTCCCATGGCGAGTGGTGGCCTCCACTTCCAGTAACATTCACCCCGGGAAATGCGACAATGCTTAGCAGTAAACTGGATAGTGCGCAGAAAAAAAAAGTTTAAAACAAAATATTTTTTTTTTTTAAATAGGTTTTTAAAAGAAATTCATTTATTTTATGTATTATACTTAGTAAAAATCATGAGTAAAAATTGTACTTTATCAAGCTCATGTCAGATTATTTTACTACAAGAAAATTGTCTCAAAATATGGCTTACATTTTTTAAATGTCCAGAAAATTTTTTGCCTGTGTCAAAACCAAAAATTTGCACAGGCGATTGAATCAATTAAAAGTTTGCCACAGAAGTACGAGTTGCAACACCAGCTACAAAACTGCATAGGTCGTGCGGTAAGAAGTGTGTTGAATGAGCAGAGAGGGTCTCCATGGAACCGAAACATTCTCGACAAATTTAGCCAAAAATTATCAACAAATCTCAGAGGGAAGAGCGCGGTACCAAGCCCAAACTTCAGCTTGTGTGATAGGTAAAGTGCACAAGTTGTGACAAATATTTTGAGCGCACTTTATTGACCAATATGTGTAGCAGTTGCCAGTGGCAAAATGCGAAAATGCGGAAAATGCTTGGGCGGACAGCCAGTCAATTGATGTGGCTCTTGGTGATATGGCAAACTTTCCCGGCAACCCATTGGGACAAGTTTCCGTCCACAGCGGAGGAAGCCGGCGCGGAAGTGACTGAGTCCTGCCAAACTTCAAAGAGCTTCGAGAGCGCGAAATTGGCATTTTTAATTGCCCAACACAGTTGGCAGAGCTATTAAGTCTTTTAAAGAATTAAGTTTTTAAAGAATCCAAAAAGTTGATCAAATTATGTTTCTTGTGGAAAGAGTGAAGTCATCATTAGGATTATAATATATGTTTTACAAATGACAATAGGAATTTTTAAATGCGTAAATTGTCACCACTGTCACACAGATTTTTCGCTGTGTAAAGCCCATAGAAATTGATTGGCTCACATGTAAATAAAATCCCGGGCACTGGCATAGTGTCAGCTTAAATGTAATTGTTTGGAATTTTAATGAAATTGAAAGACTCCATGCTGATGCAGCTGCAGTATAAAATAAGAAGTAATTGGCAAGCAATAAAAAAGAAGGCTAAGAAACCCGAGAAGACTTGGCTACAATGCCGTGGCAAGTGAGTGTGCAAGTGGGCAAAATGGAAAATGCGGAATGGGAGACTTCACATGAGCTGGCAGCCCTCGAATCTATTTGCACTAAGTGTTCGTTAGAAAATGTTTGCATAGCAGCACTCAACGTCATTCTAAACACATGTAGAATCGTCGGAGACCCTTGAAGAGAGCGAGAGAGCTCCTTGGGCATGGAAATTGCGTGGGAAATGGAGAAAATTCGGAACAGCCAGCGGGAAGAGAAGTGCGAGGCCTTGACTGTGCGATCTGAGTGAAGGAAATCAAAGAAAATCAATAAAAGGCAAATTGTCGTAGGAAAACACAAATGTGCATCATTTTAACTTTATGCAAATTGCAAAATGTGTGATGAAGTCGATGGCTCTGCCGGCTTGTCCCGTTCCACACTTTTTCCAGCTTTTCCGCCATTTCATTCCTTCTGCAATCATCATGAATGAATACAAATACAAGTAAATGTGTGCACCAGGCCCTGGGCCCCGACCACACCCCCATTTTCCACTGTTTGTCATGTGCAAATGCAATGGCTGACAAAAGGCATTTGCATATTTAATGTTATTACGTTATTTTGCATGGCACACAAAAATTTATGTTTGCATGCGACAAAACTCTCAGACATTTTCATACACCCAGACTCATTGCATTGCGAATGCGCATATTCGTTATATTTCCCACAAATTTCACAATAATTCCCTTACAACTTTTGGGAAGCCAGAATGGTAGTGAGTTGAGTAAAATCTCGTGCCACACTTGTGCGCCATCGTCATCACCATAAATAATACAATTATTGTCTGCTGTCAGTTTAAATTTACGCCCATTTCGAGGCTTGGCTAGTGAAGTAAATATCGCAAATGCACAACGACGAGAAAAAAAGTTTGATGATTGTTGAGTAATGAAATTCCATTACAAACACATTTCAGATTACAGTGCCTGTTGGATGCTTTTTCCTGTCTTCCACATCATAAACGCCATTATCCACGTAGTGGGTAGTGTAGTCTATTTCCGATTTGTATTGTCATTTTTGGAAATATTAAAGACTATGGGTAATTACAAATGCTATTAATGTTTCCTCGTCATTTATTTGGACCAATCTCTTAAAGAATTAATAACCATGGAAGTCCGCAAACAATTGTCTCAATTAAATTTGTATCATAAACACCATAGATGATTTGTAAAGATAGCGGCACCAGGATTATTTGCACTGAATATAATTTAATTTCGGGTTACAATTTAATTAAAATTATAGTTTGCAAGACAATGAAGTAAAGCTTGCCGACATTGGAGCTTGCAGTAGATATTCCCAAATCGAATTTATTACAGCATGGTTTCTTGGGAATTTACCCGCATAGCATTTTCTGCTGAAAAATATAACCTACGAGCAGTAGCAATTTATGATTTTAAATTCCATATCATCAAAATCAATGTTCAAAGCTTAATGTAGTAGCACACGCACATACTTATGTGCGTCACACATACAAAGGGCGCCGCAAAGGAATCAACGCGGCCGAGTTACCAAGAGGCAGCCCAAAGTGTGACTTCGGTCACTTGGCTTTGTCAGCCAGGAAACCAAGGGGCAAGTCAGCCTACAAGCCTGGCAGGATGTGTGAAACAAGGACACGAGTAGGGGGCGACCGAAGGAAAGGGATGGGTGCAACTGGGACGGGTTCTAGCGTCTTCTGGCCAGCAATCATGGCAACCGCAAATCATCATAGATACTTCGAAAATTTCATTACATTGTTAGGTTGTGCTCGGCGACTTGGTAAAGGTGGCAGGATTTCTTCCGCCTCCGTCCTGCACGACCTACCCCACACACCACGCCCACTGACCCATCTGGGAAATCTCGCTGTTATACACTACATTTGGAAAAAATACCTATTCCATATGCTTAAGACAACTTTTATAAAATAATGTACAATATAGTATATTATATTGAATTTATAATTTATTTTATGTGTAAATGTGTATTATTTTTATAAATAATTTACCCAATTGTAAATTATATGTTTCTCAGTGCATTTGTGCACTTGGCTGAATGTTATCTGCCATGCCAAATGATGTCAATGAATGGTTAGATGAGGTGTGTTTGTATGAGTCCCTGTATTATATAACTCCCTACCTCCCACCTACTCGCACACACACTCACACAGACGCACGCATAACAGTTAATGACGGCTCTGAAAATTCCCAGGAAGAGCAGGAAAAGCACAAGTTTCCCAACAGAGCCGAGCCGCCTCTCATTTCCACATTTTCCCCCAAACCAGCATTTTTCGTGCCGTTTTTTTTTCTTGTTTGTGTGTTTTTTTTCCGGTTTCCCCGTGTCCTGCCACTCCCCATCCGCCCCCATTTCCGCTTGTACCAACGATTCTCGTCTATTGTCTCATTGTCTGTGCGCTCATGTATGATTTTTTATTATAAATAAGCTTGTAGGCATGTGTCAGCTAGAAGGGAAAAGCCCTATGCGCCAACTAAACTCTGGCCGTAATCTGAAATGGTAAGCAACAGCAATGTCTGGCAATCATGGTGTAACTGCCAGCAAACAACAAAAACAGAACAGAAAACAGAAACGGGAAAATGTGTTGTGACATTAAAATTTAAGATTTAAGGTATACATTGGCCGAAATTTCATTAGACGAACGCTGTCGATTGCGATTTAAAGGAAACGTTCGAAGTAAGAGAAGCTAGAATGAATATATCTATAAGTAATGATGTAGAGCTGACAAGCGAATAAATTATGTGTGGAGAAAAACAGAGTTGTGTCTTAGCAAACGGAATAATAAATACGTTTCAATGCTAATATAAGTACCTGGAACCTGGAACGATTTACTTAATAACCATTTCCTTTTTTTATTTACAGAACTCGAATTTTATTCGAATACTTCCTGTCAGCAATCAAAATGGTACGTAAAAATCTCCCAATTGTTTTTACAACAAAATGAGCTCGTTTAATAATTCCCATTCAGACAATCTCTTTTAATTTATTTATGAAAATGTCTTGGAGTCTCCTCGCATTGTTAAAACCAATCGTCTTCTGCCAAGCAATTCAAATTCAGCACCCATAAATACTTTGAACAATTGCCGTCGGCCTGGTTGATTGTTATCTCAGCGCAAATCTGGGCAATTCAATAAAAAATAAAGACTTACAATCCAGAAACACACACATTCTGCATTTGTCTATCAAAAGCAATTTTATCTAACTTACAAATTTCCAAGAAAGCTGGAAGGGCAACCTTTTGCTGGCACAGAATATACACATCTAAATTGCAAACAAATTGAAAGCCGCAGACGTTGTGGGTGTGGATGAATATCTCAATTGCAGAGGAAGCTAAAGGGAAAATCCCGGAATCGGGTGCTGCGAAAGAATACACATTGCCTTGGGCTTATTTGTCGATTGTGCGGCAATGCAACACTTTTTTCTCAATCCCCAGGTTTAAATGAATAATGGGCAAGAAGGGGCAACAACGTTTGCCATTCGCCATTCGCCAACTACGCTCCACTCCAGCCAAGCCAATTTCAATTCCCTTCGCCAGCCACTCGAATCCTTCCTGGAAGCTGTGGCTGCGTCATTTCCATCAGTTGATTGCCATTATGTTGTTAAGGTGAAAAGCGCTGGGACATTGTTGTTTTTGTTGCTGCCGGTGTGTGGCAGGAATATTGCGACACTTGCAACAGCACACAAACAAACAAAGTGCAATGCTGTTATTGTTCTGCTGTTGAGTGGAAAATGAGTTTACACTTAAGTAAATCACTTTTGCGCTTTCATATTGACAAATGAAATTAACCCCGACGACAGAGGGGGCCAGCACCGACAGACTTCTCCCCGAAGCACGCACACGTAAGACATTGCGTATACGCAATATCTGGCATGGCCTGCTTTCCTGCATTGTTAACTTGTTTATTAGTGATTCAGACATCCCTTCGACCTGATTCGGTAAAACTGAACCGGCCATAAAGAAAATTTGATTTCGAATTGGCAGCACAAGCCTCAGAATTAAGGTGTGGGCCAGGAAAAAAGGTCAGAGGTTGCAGGGCTCACTCAATTTGCTGGCTAATTTAATATGCAGGCTGCAGAAAAACCTACCGAAAAGTAAAATAAAGGCACACCAAACACATTCAGCTCTCGTAATTGGATTTTGCAAAGTTATTGTCTACAGGCTGGCAGCCCCTTTCTTTATCCTTCCTTTCCATCTCGCACTCGCTGCATTTGAAATATCGAAAAAGTTTCTGTATAGGAAAGGGTTTCCAGTCCTGAGTATGAGATATGCATGCTAAGTCATGGCTGACCAGGCATACGAAAGTTTAAATGACTTTTGCTTACTCTTCAGCCCAGTAAGAAAAGTACCCTCCACACCCCAGATGTGTGACACAATAACTTTACGCTTGTAAGCTTAGTTTAATTAAAAAGAAAAAAATAAAACACAACTGTAAGATGGGTACGATTTTTCCACTATGGCATTGCAGAAAACTATTTCAATTTACAATGTTGCACATCGGTAACTTTTCAGATTTCTTTACTTTGAACCCGAACACGCTTCATTTTTTGCCGTGTATGTGTGCGAATTATTTTCAGCTTTTTGACATGTAAAAAGTTTTTCCTGTCTGCCGTCCGGCAATTTCTGTACTTCAATTATTTAGTTAATTTAACTGACTAGCATTTTACCTAAATAAGATGTAACAAAACTTAAATAATATTTGCGGATGTGAAAGGGCAACAAAAGCATATCTTGTTACAAACCTGAGCTCTTCTCGTACTTAGCATAACTTGTCATGTGCAGAAAATTACTTTCACGTCAACAAGAAGACGAATTTCCTACCGAAAGTTCTTTTATTTTTGTTTGTAAAACTTCTGTTCAGCGCACACAGGGCAAATTCCTTAAACTTTTCTGTTATACGCATATCAGCAAAAGAAGGGATTTTCCGTGACTTTTACGAAGAATTTTTATAAGTTCGCGCAAATACACCGCAATGATTGTCGCTCACAAAATCATTACAAGGTGATGACATCTTTTTAGAGATGAAATTCTTGACAGGATTCCTTGTCTATCTTCTAAAAGCAAAGAAATGAACTTTGTGTTAATATAATCTGCATATAACATGCTTTAAAAGAGCTGCATCAAAATGAAGTACTTTGTTAAAACACATTACTTTTTCGATTAAAGAGCGTATTTAAGAATTCGGCCTGACTTCTTTCCACTGATGGAATTTTAGCTGTGTCCAAACACATGCATAATGTTCATAATGAAAATGTGCAAGGGCAGGCATAAGTTGAAGTTTTTGCCATGCTCTCAAAACAGTTTTCCACCCATTTTCCACCTTAACCACTGACATTCTTCCCGTTACATTCTCCCACCCGCGTAATCTTTCTCTCAGAGCTTTGAACCTACACCTTCCGCTGTAACTCAAAACTGTTTGCTGCCAGTTTGATACCGTGTGTGCGTTATTTTCTGCTATCAGCTTCTTCCTGTTGTTAAGTTTTCCCAGCCAACTTGTGTGTAAAGTAGGTTAAGAACTAAAATTGAGGCAAGTGAAAATTTTAATGCCACATAACTGCGGAAATTGTTGAAAAAATCAATTTAGTACGGCAGACCGTACGGCACATTATGCTGATGCCCATTGTAATCTCCTTCGAGTTCCCACGAGCCGCAACCCACACAACTCGCATAACAATGCCAAGTGATAGTAAAAATCAAATATTATAGTCACAAGGCAAGGGCTCCGAGAGCAGGATAACACTTTTCCGACCAGGACCGAAACAATCTGGCTAACAGAGAAGTCAATATGCGTCTTGCTTGCTCCATTTCTCAAGTTGGATAATATTGCGGTCGGCTTTGCATGAGGGAGAATGTGCAACAAAAAGGGGAGAATCAAATGCACTCAAGAAATGTTTTATCGGAATTACAAAAAGGTAAATGAGAATATAAATAAATTGTATAGAAATGATCAGTTACTTAGAATCCTTGAAGCCAAGATTTATATAGTTAAATTGGTAAGATGCTTTTTCTTCAATCTCCTTGTTATTTGGGAAGTGTAATTTCTATACAAAAAATTTTCTGTGAGTGCTGAAAGAGGAAATTCGCCGGCAACAATCTGCAACGTCTTAGTTTTTAGCCGACTGTTGCCCTCTTTTGACTGTTAATCGGCTGCAAAAACAAAATGTACTCGAGTGGTAAAAGTTCCAAGCATCGCCATCCAACTGTGAATGCAAAAAGGAGCATCCTGGCCAGGAAAAAGGAGCAGCAAAGGGAGTGCAGGATCAGGCGGCAAAACCGTTGCTGACTGGAAGATGCCCTAATGCGGTTGCCACACATCACTTGTTCCCCTGGTCGACTGGCAGTTGTTGTTCCTGCTGTTGCAAATTGTGGCCCAGAGTGCCTAATAGCAATTCAATTTGTTCCAAAACGTAAGCTTCAAAGTGGCAAGAACTTGGCGATGCAAGAGATTGAACCGAGCTCTTGAACTCTGAGGGGCTTGCGGCTGTACAAGGAATCAGAAGGCATTGGAAATTGAAGGAACTTGGTTAAAGGAACTTCGAACTAAAGACTTGTTATAATAACAATATTATTTCACAAAAATTGTATTCCAGTGTTACCTGCTGGATAGATACTTCCAATCAAGCTTTAATTAGGTGCATATTCAAAATATGTTTTCAATTTGATGGTATTATAAGGTATAGCATAAACAGTAACAAAGGTAGGATTTCAAATTAACTAATTAGTTTTGAATATGAAATTAAAGACCATATAATTAAAGAATTGAACTGCAATTAATTCAGCATTGACGTTTTAAATTTAGCATTTCGGGAAAGTGAAAACAATTATGACCATCAAAATAGAAAAGAGGAGCACGCAACTGCAATCGGATCTGCAAAAATGTTTGAACTAAATCGCAGGGGAGATTCTCCTGAAAAGGCGTTGAGCTGCCCTAGGATATACCGACGGGCTGAATGGATAAATGAGCGAAAAGCTATTTGGACCTGCCGTAAATTCAACAGTTTATTGGCTCCTTCGCCCAAAGTGCAGCCAAAATATTTGGCTCTCCTTAATTGAAAATGCACTTGGCCAGGAGGAGAGGGCGCCCGGCAAAAACACCCATGCAACCTCATCCCTGTCTGGAGCATTTCTAATGAGCACTTAACAATTACATACCTCCTGAGTACGTTGGCTGGGCTTGGGAATTCTTTTCCATTGACTGTCTTTCTTGCTCGTACTTGAACAAAGTTTAGCACATACTTTGCTCTACTTTATTTTCCAATGTCCTTTTAATCAAAAGCCAACTTGACCGGGCCAACAACAAAGACATCCCATCGACTGCGACTTGCACAACGAGCATTCAGCATCGAACAGTGAGCAGCAATCGATTTAGTTGGCGGACTGGCCAGGACTTGCAGGGAATAGCCAGGACTCGCTTTTCCAGGAGCCGAAGAACTTACCTTGCCAAGTGCTCTTCAAGATGCACTCATTTAATTGAGTGACCCAAAAATGAACGAGCTGCATGTTTAATTTCTCGCTCTTGTGCCTCTCGAGCACTGATTGAGATCCCAGGGCAGTCGATTGCTCTTTAAATATTTAAAGAAATTCCACTGTGAAAGGGCCGAAGTGCTGTCGGCCAGAAGTCACCAAAGGCACTTAAGTGGCAATGACAGGGATGCTGTGATGTTGACTCTAGCATTAGGGGATTGCAAGTTGAGCAATAACTGCACTTGCTTCATGGTAATAATTGCAAGGAGAATTGTGTGTGACACATTCCATGAAAAGCTCTTTGACTTGGTAGCCACCCATAATGTCAGCTAAATCACGATTAAGGATCATGAGCAAGAAGTTAGCACAACAATTTATAAAAGTAAATCCAAGGCTTTAAGCTTTAGCATTTCCATAGTGATTCGCTGCAGGACATTATCCTGTAAGCAATTTGGACATATTTGGCTGGCCATAATTTCGCAGTTTCGGCTGCTTCTTTTGGCTAATACCAACATGGAGCTCTTCGTAAACAATGCGATTGCATGTTTCCAGCGAATTAATAAACCAGTACTCCATGGAACAACCATCCATGGATAGCACTCATCCAAGCCCCCAGTTCCCGAGGGCAGCCGCCCACTTTCAGTCCCTCCCAGAAACGCACATTAATGCGAGCGAGTACATAAAACGAAACTGTGATTTTCCTCCTTTCCGCCAAGGTTTCCTCCACTTTTTATACATCATGATTTTATGCGGCTCGAAGGTTAATGATATGTATAGAGGACGGGGGTGACTCAGAGTGCTTCAGCTAATTATGCGCATGTGAAAGGAGGTGGGGATGGGGTGTTTGGGGTGTCATGATCCGGCCACATTAGTTGTATTATTCTAATTAGGCGACGGACAAATTAATCGAGCAGCGAAAAAACCAATGAAGTGTGGGGAACACACTCGACGGGTTGGCAGAGCGCGGGGAAAAGCACTTTGGAAAATGGTCAGACATTAGCACCACCAGCTGGTTTCCTTTTATTTTTTTTTTTCTTCTTTCAGGTGTAATTGCAAGCAATTTTCCCTCACATTTCTTCGGCGATTATTGCGGTCTTTATTTGACCCTTAATGTTCGATTGTATTGCTCGCGTTTTTATAACAATCAACTAGCTATACCTCTTTCGCCCTTAAAAGCACTTAATTTTTAATAACCAGCAGTTAAATGCTCGGACTCGGAACACACATTGCATTTTCACTCTATTTGGACGGCGATACTTGAGTCAACATGCAATCAATATGATATATTATGACCAGAGTGTAAAATGCTGTTCGGTAATTAATAATAAATTGAATGGCGATGCGTGAAACGCTAGGAACATAAAAGCTAGGCGAATTACATAGAAATTTATTGTTTCACCATTTATACTTTGTTCATTATATGGTGTATTTTTGCATTGCTTATATTGTATTTTTCTCTAAACCCTAAAGTTTATTTACTAGTTCTTATCTGATCGAGAGCAGATACAATCTCTTGGCTTTTCCATAAAAAATCCATAATTAATTAAAGTCAAAGCCCAGAGTATTTCCCTAACTCAGGCCGTATCGCAGACTCCTTCGAGTGAATCTTGAGATACAAGTACCAGGGCATAAATCAAATCAAGAGGAAGGTTATCACGTTGATCACGTAATTGATTATGTAAGCTGTGCAGTGGGTGAGTCCTTGGTGAGTCCGTATATATAGGGGAAATGCTCGTTTTTGTTCCACCAAGTGATTTCGCAATTAACAAGGAAAAAGTTTGCTGTCATTTGGGGGGCCAAACGAGTCGATGTCGGAAAAGAGGAACACGCAATCCCCCAGCACGTGGGCATTAAAAGTCCGGACAACGGACTCAGGACTACGGACTGAGGACTCTGGACTACGGGTCCAGTTCGGTCGAATGGCATTCGGACTGCCGGAGTTTGGCATTGTTGATGCTGCCTCTCCTTTGGGACGTGACAATAAAGCGCCGAACCGTTAAACTATTGTGCGCCATAAGGATTAATGTCATTTACATAATTTGCTCATGTGTGAGTGTGAGCGATGGATAGTGGTGGGGATGGGCCTGAAAACCCCTAAAACAGGAGGACACGCGTTTCGGTTTTTCGGCATTTCAGCATTTTGGCCACTCGCACGAACAGCTGCTGCAACATGATTGAGCTTTCAAATTGCTCGACCACGCTCAATCGTTAGATACCCATGGTCTTGCACTGGGCAAAATTCTGTAGTGAATTTGTAAAGCATTTGCTCTTACTGCAGTACCTTGCAAGCATTGCTCCCAAGAATATTCTTAGATGTCTAATGCCGGGAGCCTACATACATTTTACATTCAGATTCCTTAACATGGGTTTTCCCTCCAGTGTAGCTAGCAAAAATGATAAAGACTAAAGGCAAACGAAACATAGCAACCAAAATGGTTGACAGACATCGTAGATTTGTTTAATTCGTTCTGCATTTAGCCGGACAACACATCGAGTTTCCGCTGCTCCCAATCACAACTATGCTCAACTATTCTTAGTCAGAGTCCGCACCTGTCATTTGTTTTTCGGGCATATTGCTCCGTGGTCATAATTATCCATCTGACTTGTGTTCATCCATGTGCGATATCAGGGCATTGGTTCGAAATTTTTCGACAATTACCGGACAACCGCTGTGAACAGAGTCGAATGGTTGTCCATCATCTAGTTGTACAACTCGCATTTATAGGGCCAAAATAGTCGGGGCGTTGCCCGGGGAAATGGCAAGAACATAAAAACTTTGCCCCACACTGTCAAGCCACAACGGAGTCCCTTTGCCACGCACGAGAGCAGGATAGTTGCGTTTTTGGAAAACATGAAGGGGTGTCCTCGTGAGTTGCATCATCCCCACAGTTTTGGCATATCACAGTGGCGACAATTGCATTGGAAATTGGATTAAGCACATGTCACAAGGAAATCAACAGCAGCTGCCTGCGAAAAATGAGGGAAAAAGTTCGGAACAACCCACTGAGGATTGTCAATAGAAGTAATATTTATTAAATGTATAATAGAAGTATTGAAAATCATTCAATATAGCTTTAAAGAACTAAATTCAAATCTTACCTTTAGTCTGTTAGTGTCTAAAAAATAAAACAATATCATGTATAACTGAAGCTTATCTCTAGTTTTTGCTTTATACATTGTATTATATTTATAGAGTATATTTTCTTAGGCGACTTGAACCAACATATGTCGCTCGTAAAAAATGCTTCCCATGTGCTGAACAGAGAGTGACTATTGCATCAAGGCACCGCAGCACCACCCACTTAGAAACCACCCGGCACCACAATCATAAAGAATCATGGAGAGAAATTGTTGAGCACAGTCGTCATATCTGGCCATAACTCATGCTTTGTCCCCTTGTTCCTCGAATCTGTCTGGAGTCCTTGCCACGCCCCCTTATCTGATGGCACGCCCCCTCCATCCGGCCCCATTCCCCGCCTTAATCTGTAGTCGCATTTGGATTCTGCTTTGCGTTTGGCACTGGTTTCGTTGACGTGACGTGACGCTGGAGTTTTGGCCTGGTTGTCCAATGACAATGACATCGTCATGTCTTTCGCAGAAACATGAGATGCTGCTCCACATCGTAGTCTAGTCCGTTTTTTCCCAGCTCCTGTCGATCCAAAAATGTGTGTATATGTATATATATATATATATATATGAACCGCATGGAGATGATACGTGGAATTCGAAAAGCGCGTGCCATGGCTTACACGTGTCAGTGGTCATGTCAATTGTCCGAATGAAGTGCAAGTTTAGTTCGTCCCATGTGAAAATTTGAGGCACTCACCATCCGGATAGTGAATTGTAAGGTTCTGGCATTGATTTCCAACTGTTGATGAGCTCAATCAACACGCTTTCGGATGAGCTGCCTGATTGCGGTTTATTTTAGCATTTTAACTCTGAGTCAGTATGGTCAACAAACACTAAGAATTGTTAAATATATACAACATTATTAACTTACCCAAGAAAACTTTGTTTTCGTGAGTAATTATGAACAAGTTCTTTTTATATGGCTGCAAGTAAAGTTCACCCAACTTAAGTAAGCTGTTGAAATTTGGGTTAAATAGAGCTTGCCACTAATTAGGCAACTAACTAGATTCTATGGTGATGAGACGCCAATAAGGTCGCAGTTGATGCTAATCACGATGATGCAGCAGCTTCCTCTGGGAAATTGAGCACTATAGCGAACACGTTGAGCATTAATAACTTGTGATTTATAGCAGGAGATTAACTTTCGCCCATCTCACGCCTGCATAAAATGGTGTTAAATTGCTACCAGTTCGATGAAAGTTTTGCCAAAAGTGTCAGTGGGTGTGTGTTGCAAGAAAAGTTTGCGTCTCTAAATCGTAGGGATGGGAAAAGTACGACTATTTGATAAATGGTCTATGTGATTGCCGGATAAATTTGCCTAAAGAGTTTAGCTTGCACCGAAAGACTTGGGAATTAGCCAGACTACCAAAGAATGCAGTTTAAACCAAACTTCCTCTATCCTTTTCATATATTAATGTAAATATCTTACCACATTGGTCGATTACTTCTTAGGTTCGCCCCCTTTATTCCATGTATTGTACAAAGCACAGTTGAGAGTAAGCCCCCTTAAAACGACAAACACTTGACATAATAACTGACAGCATTTGCATCTATTCCGAAACATAATGACAATGTCGGTCTGCGACCCTTCAGCGATTTCTAAACTGTCTTTTGTTGTGCCAAGCTCACAAAAAAAGAAATAGCTGGAAAATGAGGAAAAATGGAGAAGCGTGCATGGAGTGCAAGATAAGTCTCTGTTTTATCCATTCCCCTTCGCACTCTGCTCATTGTGAAAACGCCACAATGCACAATTTTTACGCGCTCTACTTCATAAATTAAATAGCAGTCTTTCTCAGCGAGTGCGTGAGTGTGTGTGAGCCATTCCACACATGCAAACTGGGAAATCACACACACAGGCCGCCGTATTGTCGTTTGTGGTTGCTAGAAAACAAAACGTCGAAAAAAGTGATTCATGCCACAAAAGAGACAAGCTCAAAAAAAAAAAAAAGAATTAAACAGGACCAAACTCAAATGCAATGGGAGAAAGTTTATTGAAAAGTGATTCCTTTTATTAACACAACCATCGTTATCCAGTTCGCAAGGATTATTTTAATCGAAGCAACGGATTTTGGATCATCGAGGTGATAAAAAAAAAGAGATCTTACTACTGAAACTTTTAGGTTCGAAATTTGGAGTCCATAAAGTTGTTTCCTTTGGGGTAATGAGTCATAATGGCACATAAACGGAGCCAAAATGGCAACAATAAACGGAAATAAAGCTCTCCTGTTTTATTTGCGTGACTTCGGTGAGCTGGGAGCACATTTGCCGGCTTTATTTAATATTTTAATTATGAAAAGGCTACTGTTTAACTCATTTGCTCTTTTGCCTGTTTGGCTTGCAAATATGCACATCGTGTTTTAAATATGGTTGAAAAAATGTGTCACACAATTATTCAATTTCGCTTTTATGTGCTCCGCATTTATTGCATTTTTAATCGCACTTAATATTTCAGTTGGTCTCGCCTCGTGTCTCCTCTCGTATGTTGTTATTTTCTCCTGTACAATATTTATTATGCCAATAATTTGTACTATGCTGTCCTTTGACTGCTTTTATTATTAATCATCGAAGCTGGGCAGAATTTAAATGCCAGAAAGTGTGATCTTGTTAAGCCGGCCACTTTCTTTTATTTAAATTACAAAATAAAGAGTTATTCAAATTGTATATATTAAATTTATCAGGTCAATTTAATTGATTATACTCCAGCCTTTTTCAGAGACGAAGAGAGAAAGATTGTTTAATTTTTGATCTCATCTCTACTCCAAGGATACTTAAAGCACTTGTATCTTCTTGTCCTGCTTTTGTGTACCCGAATACGCAAATCTAATCTTCATGTTTCTTCCTTTTACTCTTTTGCAGGGCTGGCAACAACTTAAGCTGGATTCAATGGGAAGCACAAAATCGCAATAATTGACAAATCCAGTTAAAAACTGTCCGATTCCCCAAACACAAAACACAAAACCAACAGCAAAAATAACTTAAAGTCCAGGCCAAGCAAGCAAGGCGAGAAACAACGGAGACTGAGTCCTCAAATTGCCCCAGAAAATTGCATAAAATTGCAGCTAGCCAACAGGAAGTGGAGAAGTGACAGGGAGAGATACTACGGCGATAACCAAAGGACACAGACGGGATAAATCCGAACGGGGTCAGTCATTTACTGCACGATTGCCAACCCCGACCAAAAGAACTGAAAGTTTAATTGCCTCTGTTATTCGGAGAGGAACGAGAAAGCAGGGAAGGCGCTGAAAGCGGGAAAATCTGGAAAAGCAGGAGAGGCAGTCGAGGCGAATGCAACAATTAAAATCAAAAAGTTTCGGACAAGATGCTGCTGCCTACGCCGTGGCGACAACAAATCCCAACTGCTGAGCGCATCCATCGACAGCCTTTCCGAGCCTAAGATCCTGTGGAACATCAAGGATACGGACTGCAGAATCCTTCGAGCAAAAGAGACGGACTGAGACTGAGCGCGATACGGAGAGAGATAGAGATAGAGAAAGGGGAGAAAACCGGCTGGCGAGTGGCGGGGCTTTTAAATCGCCTGCTTCTAATTTGAATGGACTCAACCGCATTCGACATTCAAATGCATATTTGGAAACTTTTGTTAATTGGTAAGTGCCAGTCCGTGTTATTTTATGCTTGATGAAAACGAAAACTTGACCAGCCTCGCTGATAACTTTTGCAGACCCAAATTAAACTGCACTTGAAAAATAATTGACCAAAAGGACATTGAAAGAAAGTTTATTAGAATTATTTGTAAAATGCGAATATTAGGATACAAAACACAACCTAGACTTTATTTAAGAATTTCAAGAAATTTCGCAAAGCGTATAACAGACAAGCAGTGAAAACAAGCTATATTCCAACTTTTAACGCGCTTTATACAATGAAATGGATAATAATGATAGAAAAAATACTCTAAGAAAAGAGGATCCGGCTTAAGGATTATATTTGTATAAGTAAAGAAGCCTAAAACATTTCACCCCTTCGAAATGCTTCCCAAATTTACTACTGCCCTCAGTGAGGGCAAGGCACAAAAAACAGGAGATAGGCAACCCTTTTGAATAAAGGGTTAAAAGTTGCGGCTCTCATATTTCTGTTTTTTATTTTTCCTTCGCCTTTCCTCTTTTTCCGTTCATATTTAACTTGGCCAAAGAGTTCTTTCCCGGCGAGTGGAACAATTTTTTTTGCCACCCCGCCTCTTCGTGAGCATTTCAGCAAGGCTGGTTTAAATAGTACTTTCACCTACTTTCTTCCGAGTTAAAGTTGTTGAGGGTTAACCCACGAGAGTAGACTCTCCTCCAGGGCAGCCAGAGAGCTTTTTAATTATGAAGCTGCATCTCTGGGGCGAATCTGCGGCGTTTTGTTAATTTGTATTTTTGTAGTTTATTAGAAAACAGAAGATTGCGTGCAGAACTGGCTGGAAAAGTGCCAGATGCTCAGCGGTCTTGAAATTCACCGACGAACATTTTAATATGCAATTGCTAGTGAATTGTTCATGTTTATTTGGGAAATCGAAGAGCATGTTTTTATTAATTATCTTTCTGGATTGTCATTTACATTACATTTGCGTCAGCACTTAAAGCATCTTTCGGCTGATATACCAATTCGAATTTACATAGTTCAATCGTACCCCAATTGAAAATTAATTTTAAGCGTTTGGTTGAAACTTTTGGCTGTGATTGCCATCCAATCGCTTCGCCATATTAACAGGCAATCAACTTTGATTAATATCGAGCACAAAGCCCTTGCCGCTCGATTCAAGTTCAATTTCAATTTGCGACCCGCATCCCGCTGCCGAAGCAATTGCATTTTTCCCTCAAGTTTGGAACTTTGACATGAGGACTTGCTGCACTTAATAAAGTTATTTATCTAGACCAGACTCTGCAGTTTAGCTCGAGGTAAGGACCATGTGCGTTAAGGTGATTGATGGCATCGATAAGTTCTTATAAATTGCAACCGCTTGCGGCGGACATCCAAGTCACTTTCTTAGCCGAGTATATGAACATACATATACAACAGACAGATAAGCCGGCCTTAAGCTTTGACATCTCGGCAGTTACTCTAAATTGCGCATACTAAAATTTGCATGAGAAAAAAAAGTAATCTCGCTGCCAGAAATTCCATTGCATAATTACGCCGTCACCACTGATTTCGACCCCAATTAAAAGTCAACTGCACTTGAGACTTACTTTGGCTGACCACACGCCGTCAGCGGAAAAAAAATTGGAGTAATGCAGAAATAAAACTGCTGAAACTTTTGCACCAAATACTTAATGAGTGGCTCATAAAAATTCTCATATATATGCAAGTTAAGTTTCAAAGCGGGCGAGGTCGAAAAACACAAATGTCAGACGCAAACAGAAACCTCAACAATTAAACTTTGACTGGACGACTTTACAAACTGGCAAACCAAACTGTTTTATAATGTATAAAGGTTTTCTGGCAATTGCCAAAACATAATCACTGCGAATTGCACAAACAACTCGGCCAGCAGACTTATTCAAGTGAACATATGGCCAGGATCTGACTCTTGCAAACCGAATGGGAGCCTTTGTGGTCCAGACGTGTGGTTAACTCGGAAAGAAATATTTAAAAAAGGCACAAGGGTAGACGAAAAGAAGGAGGTTTTAGCCTACTTCGAACGCCCTGAAAATATAACATGGTGATAATTGCGGCATTTCTGGTAAAATGAAAGATAACAATTTTTTTAGATATTCTATTTTTAGACATTAATTTTCTAATCCATTCTTGAATTTTTTTTTTTAAATATGTAAAATATAAAAAGGCAAGTAAGCTGTGGAGAAAATCAAGTTAAACTCTCCATAAAAGCTTTATGGCAGGACTCAACGAAGGATGGTTATGTCTTATAAAAGCTTTTACATCGGTTAGCAAAGCAAAATCCAGAACTCTTTTCGAAGAGCTTTTATGGTGCCTGTGGTACTTATATTATGTGATGAAAATGCTTTATGGCAAATATTTTATAGACAACTTAAAGCAATGAGTGGCTAGATATGGAGTGTTGCTTATCATAGGTACTTTCATGTCCATAATCCAAACGGTATAAGACAGACAATAGTCGAGTTGCGAGATGGGCTTACATAGTTGTCTAAGGACATTTTAGCACCACCAGAAAGCTTTCGCACGAACTTATGTGTACAACAGATTTTCGGAATATTACACTTAAGCAGCAAAGTAAACTAAACTAAATCCCACTATTAATTTGAAAGGGAGTTATTACAGAGTATTCTCTCATTTATAGCATAACTATAACTGTTATATCGGAAGCTTAAGAGAAAAATAGAACGAAAGTTAATCTTGATAGTCATTTGGAAATCAAATAGTAATTAATTGTTAAGGTGACTAGATACCAAGCAACACTCCATTGAAAATAAATGAAACATCGAAAAAATGTCAAGTGAGCTCAAAACTTCACATTCGCACGTCGCACTTAAACAGCATTATTCAATTTAGACGTCAGAAATGTCATCCGTAATAGAGACAAACTCATAAGGCAAGAAGGTCGGAGAGAAATGCGGCAATAATACAAACAAATTAGAAATTACGATGCGACAGAAGCGACATCAGAGGGGCAAGAGGACGAAGCCGTGCCAACTAACCCGCAAAACCATTCAGAATGTTAGCACCGAAGATAAGAGCAGCTACTACAAGTGCGACTGTGGATCTGACTGGGAGGACAAACTACAACCGGAGGGGAAAGCCAGCTTAAAACTATAATTTGTAGGTTGTTGCAGTCTGGCAAAGCCACAAACACACTCCACACTCGTGTGTGCGTGCTGAACAGTGCAAAAAATTCCCAAGTATAAACAATATTAAAACATTATGGGATTCACAGATCCTTGACGAAGAGCTAGACAATAAGCAAACCGCAAATTTTCTTATAGGACGAACAGGAAAACATCGATTGTGTGGCTGGGAAATTATGTTACGTGTATAAATATTAGCTCATTTCAAATGTGGACCCACATATTCCCTGTGTATTCACATGAGAGCCTGGGGTTTTTATTATTGTGGCTTCATTTGCAATGCACAAAGAGAGCGGTATGGTGGAGCAAGGGAGCAAGGGAAACAGAGTGGGGCCAATGCGTGGCAAGTTAGCGACCGCATCTAAAATGAAAAATCTCAAGCCCAAGCTACAAACAAGGCAGCAACATTTTGGGAAAAAGAGGCGAGCTACGATCCCGAGAAGGGACAACACTTGTGGCTTTTCCACTCACACTTATACTCACACGAGCAGTTGTTGCGGGTGCTAAAATGGCCACAGCCACAATTTGTGTTGTCACGAAGTAAATGTTGACACTTGACATAGACAAATACAAATACATGCGGACATACACCATCACGCACACATTCGAACGAAGAACGGAGTACGGTGAAAGGGAGAGAAAGTGAAAAAAGAGTTGCTAGCTAACCCGTTAGGAGTTTGTTTTATGCTTCCGCACACTTGACATTACACTGCCATTGCACATCCTCCCCCAACGCCCGTTTTGTCCCATTTCTCGTCCGGTTCCTCCCATTTTTGGCCCTCTTGCATCGTTTTTTTTTTTTTTGCAAGGTTATTTGGAAAGTCGAGAGCAAAGGAGCTGAGAAAATAATCAAATTACTAGGGCTGCTTAGATCACTTGAATTTAATTGAATTTTTCTCTGCGCGAAAAGGCCACACTAAATAAGATGTTCTATGTTGAATTCATTTGATGCAAGGTCACACTGGATATTATTAGTATACGTTTAAAAGTGAAGCTTGCATTTTAATTTGAAAAAGCTAAAGTATCCTTTGAAAACAAAAAATAACCGTTCTACGGTTTCGCTTAGTTTTAAGACCTAATAAAGGGTTGACTATTTTTCCAAAAATATCTAAGCCCTTCTTTGCATATTGGAAACTTAAAATCCTCTTCTAGAGTATTTCCAAGATGACTTTGACCCTCCCCAGATTGCTTATTTGGATAGGAATCGCTGCCCACACCATCCCACCACTTTTGTGTCGTTCGTGCCTTTATTCAATTTTACTTTGACTGCTAAACTCACCCCAACACCCACCCATACCGACACCCACAACCAATATTTTCCCTACCACGATCCCTCCACGTAGCCTTTAGTTGCCACTACTCAACCAGCCCCCGCACTCGCCCTACGAAAGCCCCATAAAACCCCCATATACCCCCAGGCACCCTGTTCGTGACACTCTCTGATAGCAAATTATTACAGTCTGATGAGTTCGTCCTGCTGATGAATGAATGCCGAGCCAATAAATTGTGCTCTGGGCCAGAGATACTGGACCATTTTCTGTTTTGTCTGTCGTGCCCCGTTTTGATCATTTTTTTTTTTTTTTTTTTGGGGTGAGAGTTGAGAACCTTGTTATATTCGAAGTATGGGTCACATCAATTTGTTTGCTTTATTTAAGTTTCTGTTTTGATAAAAATTGTTTGCATACTTTGGCAAGTCAGCTGCCCGGACTCTCATGTTTGAATGTTTGTCCATGCATTATGGACTCCTCAGTTAGGGGAGACAATATTTTCACAGGACCCAGGAATGCCGACCGTAGGGATTCTTTTTACTTTCCTAACACAACTTAATTAAATATATGTACCTTTTCCGAATTAACCACGTGCATAACTCAGGACCAAAGGCAGAATTCAAGCCGAAACCAAGGACCGCAGATGAGCGAGCTGGCGGTTGTACCAAAATATGTTCAAAGAAATTAATTGCGCCGGTGAAAAGAGCAGCCTTCTCAGGGCACATACCTGCGTATCCTTATTGGTCCTATAATGCGGTAAGTGGCCAAATGCATTCCAACTGCTTGAAGCTGCGACCCCACCGCAATCCCTGCAAAATAAACTACCTTGCGGTTCAAAGTTGATGCCCGGAAACTTTTCGGAATGCCTCGCGTCCGCAAGTTAATTAAAGTGCTTTATATCCTGTTGAGGAATCCGTGCACTTGGCAGTTTATCTTCAGTTTCCTGACTTTCTGGCCATCGAAGCGGTTTACTCCTCTCCCTAGCATGTGGGTAGCACCATATTTGTATCTCTACTTTTCGAAACCGCAAAGCAATCTCAGATGCTTTCTGCTCTATGAAATATAGATAGGAATAGTAGGACTAATTACAAAAGTAAAATTTCAGTAATTGGCTACAATGCTGGTTAATTTCGAAACAGCCCATATCTCTTGGTATTTAACACATTCACTAAGGAAATTCACAGCAGAATTCCGCATCATATTTCCCAGACAATTGATTGATTAATTCGACGCAGGCATAATTTGCAGTGACATTAAATTGAAATGAATCGATTCAAAGTAAAGTGTCATAGTTCAGCCGGCAAACAGGGCGTAATGCAAAACTTTAATGCGACAATTTGCAGCTGCCACAAAGACTCCGAGAACAAGGGAATCGGCTGGAGAGATGAGGGGAAAACTGTGGGAAAGTCGTGGGCGGGAAGACAATGGCGAACTGGCAGAGAAAAGTTGCAGCTGGAAGCTGGTATAGCCAAGCGGAAGCAAAACTTGCCGGCAACTTGCTGACTTCTCTGAATGAAAATGAAGTTTAAAAACCAGCTAGAGATCCCGAGCTTTGTTGGAATATGCCGTAATGATTGCAAGAGTTTTTGATTGTGACAAGGCGCACGCACACTAAAATAAGTCGGGTCATATATACAGACGCCTAAACGATGATAAATGTCCAGGCAGGCGACACGAATTTGTCAGGACCCCAAAAATAGTTGCTGATTAAGATCTTTCCTGCCACTTTCTTGGTGGCAGCGTGCAGTGGCATATAAACTGTGAATTAACTTGCTTCTCGGGCGGCAACATTTGTCTTTGATATTAAAATAGCCCCTGGCTAAGGGTGTTAAAATTAAATAAATATTTATGCATGGCCCAAATCAAAATTCGGAATATGACAAGTAGCAGCTGTCAAAGTAACTGCAAAGGATTTTATTGCTACCGCCGTAGCTTCAGGATGTCCATGTTCTTCTACCTGCTTGTCCTCTGCGGAGGAAGTGGCAGATGACTTCCTTTGGCTGAACCACATCCGGTGCTTTCTATTTTTGCCGTATTCTTTGGACTGGTCTATTCTCGGAGCGTGCTTCTTGATGCACGGAGAATTTAAATTGTAGAAATATTGATAGAAGTCAAAAAGGTTGAGAACAATCACTAGCTTATTAATGCAATTAAATATTTGTTTGTTAACTAGATCAGAATGTTGATATCATAACATACTAGAATACTTTTATAACCAATTATTGAATTTAATTTTTGAATAAATTTGTGTTCCTTCTTGCTTTGGTAACTCCCACTTCATTTCCTTTCCCTTGTCTACTTCCCCACAAGCCCTCGAGTATTTAGCTGGCACTTATTTAATTTTCATGTAAAGTTGATGCTTGCTGAAAAAGTTTCCCTCGCCTTTGTTTAGCAAAAGTTAAAGTTAAACTGTCTTCAGCTTGAAAGCCAAGCAGTTCGCAAGCGTATTAGAAATTCCAGTACGCAAAGTTGGTGTTCGCTGGTGTTTTTTTGTGCGCTTCTGGCAGCGGCTTCCTTTGACACAAGAAGGTGGATCCTTTGGCTCTCGTCCCTGGTGAAGATTCCTATGCTTCTTCATTTACTTGCGGCTTGCCACCGTTGGGGCCAAGTTTTCATTATTCTTGCATAATTGAATTCCCTTCGGGGGTCAACAAGTTGATAAGACAGCATAAATGCGAGCATTATTGGTCAAGATTAAGAGATTGCAGGCAAATTAAATCCAATTTAACATTAAATTTAAGTCTCAATATGAATGAAATACAATGATGACTATTCCTTTTTCTTTATGAAAATGTTTTAATTTAAGCAACCCTTCATAAATTTGTGAGCTTAAGTAAGCTTATAATACATTACATATTAAAAGCGTAAATTCGCTTAACATTTGGCACAATAATATACATTAATAATATTAATGTTGTTTTTGGCTGTCTAAATGTTAAAATAATAGCAAACGCAGTTATCCCCTCTATCTAATAAGAAGAAAAACGTAACCCGTATCACCAGCTTGACTGAAATTTAGGGGATTATTTATGCCCTTACCATGTTTGTCCATCAAAATATTAGCATACATATTTTCTAAATTTGCTATGCCCCCTACATGCCAGTGGCGAGTTTTTGCCCGTGTTGCACGTCACATTTGATTTTTTCACTGCATATTTACATAATTTCGCTGCATTTGAAAAGCGTGCCTGATTAGGCGCTTCATTTGGTATTTTCGATAATAAATAGTGCAATTTTAGGGCCATGGTTTATGGCAATTTATGCACCTCATTATCATAGATCGATGAAAAGGTATAAAAAGCGCAGACACTTTTTCTCACAATTTGTCACGTTTTTCTCGAGGGAAGGGCAGCCCCCTTTTCCCTATCAAGGTCGTCTTTAGCTGCTAACGAGTGTCAGCTGCGGCGGCGAAATCTTTGAAATTCATGTTCGGCATGCAAACGATGTCACAAAGCGCCGCCTGCCAGGATATTTGCCTTGACGAGCGTGTGTCAAGCTGGGTGAAATCCTTTGGCACTGGCAAATCGAATTTGGTCTCCTGCGGATTACGCTTTGAGCCCAGAAATGGCGAATTGTGGCCGAGTTTCCTGGGTTCACTGCACCCGCACACCACAGCCACCGTCTATGAGGAAGCAGAGTCCTTTATTTCAATTCACTGTTGCATAAACGCGGAACGGCTAAATGTCTTGAAATATACAGCAGCAATTTGTCAGAGTGTGCGTGCGCAAGAGACAAATAAACAACAATTCATTTGTACGGAAAAGAATAGATGCGAGCGGAGTGCACTCAAAAAATAAGTTTCAGTTGTTTTAAATAATTAATAAGATACTATTTATATTAATATCATCTTAACTAGCCTTAAATATCTTTAAATATCTGTGTACAGCATTGAATTTATTTAAACATTGCTAGAATATGTCCAATCTGGTTTATTCGAGTGTCGCATATTAACGCACTCACTCATGCAGTTAGTGTGTTGCCGTGCAAACCCTGGTAACCCTGGAATAGTGCACTCTGTGGCCAACTGTACTCGTTCTTTCGCATCATTCATATGAGGATTCATTCCATTGGCATTTATCTTCGTTCTGAACTGGGCATTGTTCCTACTTATTTGTGTGGGCAGTCCCCTGTCTTTTGTAGGTTGATTTGTACAGAAAATAGATGGTCAGACAGGACATGTTAATGCGTTGGACAGTTGACAATCTACCTGGGAGTGGCTTACCCCTTCAGGCATTGGCGTATTGACCGCATCTTTGGCCATTTTGTAATAGTTACACTCGTTCCAGAGCCCAGTGCTATTGTCATTAGGAAAACGCATTTCAATGCTAAGTGCATGTCTGTGACCGTGCAATATCAGCCCAAGGCTTGAACATGCTGCCTCTACGGCTTTTTTCCATCATATCGCCTGCCACATTTTCGCATCCAACTCCAGCTCGGTAAAGTTAATTGAAATTTAGAGCTCTCGAAATTAACTTTTCAATTATGCCTCCGCAATCGAATTCTGCACAGAATCCCAGCCCATGGCTGCTTTTAATGTTTGCCAGTGCTGCACTGGCGAGTTTATAGCATGTTAAATGTGTTTTATGTTGACAGTGTGGTCGCTCTTTCTGCAGCTCGAGCACTAAGAGAATTTTTTGGGGAAAGGAAGGGAAAGTGTTCGTAAAGACTTGAATAGCCAAAAATCATAAGATGTTATGTAAATTTATTGATTTCTGCTAACAATAAGGCATCTGTTTTGCTTTATAAAACGAGAGGAATTTCTTAAAAGTCTTCTCAAGATATTTTCGAGAATCGTATTGTTTTGAACATATTTTTTGTCAGTGTTTCCTAAGTGATCGCAGCCAAGTCCATTACCATCCGAACTGCTTTCTGTGTATGCGGTGCTGTTCTGTTCCGTTGTTGGTGGACAACATGTTGACAACAATAACAACGAGTGCATACATGCCTCGTTGCAGAAATTATAGACATAAAAGCTATGTGCCAGCCATCCTGCCCAGGCACACATCCGGCTAAAATATCGTTCTACTCGGCCAGAGCTGACATGACAGTAACTTCAGCTGCAATGCCAACAACGGCAACAGCAACAGCAATAGCAACAAATGCAACGACAACAACATCCAGAAGACCGGCAACAACACAAACTGTTGCACTGCCTTTGGTTGCAGAATGACATTCATAGGTGGTTCGAGAAGGGGCAACATTTTTGGACTAAGCTGGGGCATAAAAACTGCATTTATGCATGTGACGTGTTGCCCGCTCCGACACGCCAGCAATTTGGCACAGAAAGCCGGGGTACAACGGGCCAGAAATTTTTGGGTATAAACGGAAGCGAAGTTTTTGGGTTCTGCATCGGAGATTTTCCTGTCATTGACCACCACAACGAGCGGTTTAGTAGCGAACAAAATAAAAAAATCCACCTGACATTTTAAATGGAATGACAGGTGGCTGGCAAAAAGGTTCTTCCAGCTCCTTGAAGGACAACTCATTAAGCGGATCGACGTGTAATAGCTTAGTCTAATTATTATGCACAGTAGTAAGTTTTCTATATGTTTGTTTCACCAAATTTATAATCCCTCAATGGTGTTTTAATTAGTTTTAAGCATCTATTATTATTTTTGTGTTACTCTTGATTTTTTGTAGCGTTGAAGTGCGCTAACAACTCCCAATAAATCCTCTTAATGGGAAAACAGCAGAACAAAACCCAAACCCCATCCTTCTCCCCATTCTAAGTGTTTTCCCCGTTCAGATTAAAGACCTCTAAAAAAATGACGAAAAAAGTGAAAACCCACTTCAGCTGGAGAGCACTTGAAGTGGACGTGGACTGCATCAATGCAGGACGTGTAGATCGGGCGAACCATATACAAATTTCTGTACTTTTTGGGGTCAACGGGATAATGCCGATGGGCGTGGCAGATGCCCCTAACGCACATGTGCCAGTAATTTACATGCCTGTCTATTTGCCGGCGCTTGGAGGTCGCTGGCTGTCAGGACACTGGTGAGAAAGGCAGATGGATGTGGAGGGAGTTGGGTGGGTTGCGAAAAGCAAAGGGAAAAGCTGGGCAAAATTCCGAAAGAGTGAGAAAGAGCGCCAAAAAATGGGACATGTAAAATTCGCAAGAAAGACGCCCATTGCCAATGCAAAAGGCAACCTTCAAAACAGTTGCATGCATTTTTCAATTTTAGAATGACGAGGCGATGGTTTATACGCCACACCCCCTATATCCACCCTTTTTCGCTTTTCCCTTTTTCCATTTTCCAGCTCCATCCCACTTTTTTGCCTCCCTTGCATGCAGGCGTTGGTTTTTCTACTGGCTTAAAATTTCACCGCATGACATTCATCATAGTGCACGACCATTGCGGCCCCCAGCTGTGTGGGATGGGTTAAGGCTGCCACTGCTTTTTTCTCTCCGTGTATGTGTGTGCTTTAGATATTTGGGTTTGTTTTTGTACCGAGCAAGGGAGCCAGAGTGTGTGTGTAGCCAAAACAAACATTGCAAAATTTATGTCGTCTCATAAATTTGTAGCATAATTCTGGAACTGCTGCTCTGCAGCCGCCACTCGAAAATCTTTGGCTGCAATTTTGTGCTTCTGGCCAAGAGCAACCCAACACGACCCGCTTCGACCCGGATTTGCCTTTTGGACCAACTTGGTTTGGCCTTTGAGCCGTTTGCCTGGTTTCTTTTCTCTGTTTGTTGGTCTAACGAACCGCGTAAATGCAATTTCTCGACATTCTTTTTTGTTTTCCCTCTATTTTGTTGCTGGATAAATCAAACATTTCAAAGAACTTTAAATTGAAGCTTATAAGCCCATAAAGCCACTGGACAAGGTAGAATAAATTTGAATATTTTTACGACTTTAATTTAATATAGTTAAAATATATGACTTTTCAGGATACAATTTATTTAAATATTATTCGGATAATATATTATATAAAAAGAAAAAAAATAACTAACAGAATATTCTACTAACAAATATATATTTCCTTTTTCTGAGTGCACCTAGCCACAAATCAAACTCAGCTATCGAGTCAAATGAATAATTGGCAATAATTTGACGGGTTCAAAGGCTGCAACTGGCTGAAAGTTCAATAAATTGTGTGAAATATTCATATCTCCTGTGGCAGCTGCAATGGCAATAAAAGTTCAGCGAAGTGTCGATGGCTGAAAAGTAGCCACAAGGGCATTTCACAAGGCTGTCAACAAATGCCATTCGTCCAAAACTTTCGGCATGCTAATCAAGGCATTCAAAGCCACGGAATCCGCATAATCGGGCTGAAACTTGGGAGCTGCCGTCATCAATTATTACCGGCTTCGAGGAATTCACGACTTAAGTCGCTCTGTGTGCATCTCGCATAAATCAGATATTAAATTATTTGCACTGTTGGTGGCTTAATGGCAAGAGTCACAGCTTGCGATGTGTAATGTGCTTACGTGGAAATAGGTTAATACCCGAAGACTAGCTTAGCAGATTGCGCATACGCTGCCAGTCGCAGTGGTAGTTAAACGACTCTTTGGCCATGTCACTCAGACGGACCCTCTGACTTATGCATATGCAAGCATGCGGGACCAAAGTAACCAGGTGAGCCAGATAAACCGACAGGGAACCAAAAGCCAGGAGCCAGGAGCCGGAGACCAGATCTCATGCCAGCGACAGCTCAGAAATGCAAGGGAAAACTT
Organism: Drosophila melanogaster; assembly: GCF_000001215.4. Taxonomy (NCBI): domain Eukaryota; kingdom Metazoa; phylum Arthropoda; class Insecta; order Diptera; family Drosophilidae; genus Drosophila; species Drosophila melanogaster. The sequence goes on along the minus strand of NT_033779.5, from coordinate 17,851,836 downwards.
TCCCGAGGCTGTGCAGCAAGTAAATGCACGAATTAGTTATACGACGAAAGTGATTTCTCTGCTGCACTCAAAACAATAACTAAGTGCAATTATTTATAATATGTACATATTTATGTATACAATATTGCCATGCATAAGATTTACGGTTGCACTAAGAAAGTAAAGAAGTAAATAATCTCTTTGTGTCATTATTTATTTTTTTTTTCAATTTTAAGTAAATATTCATTTTCAATTACTCACGCCATCATCATAAGCCAAACATGAGCAAACAAATTACACATTTTTGTACCCTCTGTAAGGACTTTTAAACGGTGGCTTTCACCTTTGTGGACTTATCCAAATGAAGTAGTAACTCTGATTAAGCCCGATTATGGTGGATGATAGTTCACTATTTCATACCAGCTTCCGACAAATTTACTTCCCCCAGCAAATGTTGCCGAAATCTGACCGCAAACATTTTTGCAACTTTCGCCTGGAAAATAAACTGAACTTTTAGTACGACGAAAATTGCGGCTCCAGCAATTATTCTTGCAGCTCTTTCGGCAAACAAAGGCCAACAGAAAAACAGGAGGCAAGGGATCTCCTGGGTTGGCAGGAGTGAAAGCCACCTTCGTTTCAGCAAAACATCCTTCCTGAGTGACTTTCCTTTGCCGCTTAGTTGACTTGCAAAATGGCTGAAATTTCAGCAGGCAGCCAAGCGGGCCCAATTTGACCTACATGCATGGCAAAGAGGACAAAAAGGCCGAAAAGGTGGACCACAGATTTTAATAATTCATTGAAATCAGCGAAACTAAAGCATTTTAAAGCCCTCTTTTAAGCTTACTTTGCTTATTGAATTTACATTTTATCTATCTGAGGTTGGCCTTCCGGCACTAATGCCCAGATTTGTAAATTTATAAATTCCAAACAAAAAAAAAAAAAAACCATTATACATTCTGAATTATGTTGAGCAATTTGTGGCTGCATTTTGGAGGAAACAACTTAAGCTTTGTCATTAATTTAGCTTTGAGGTCGCCGGCCTGGTCAGCAGATTTTCAGTAGACCGCAAAAAATGGCTTTAAATCCATTTTATGGGCATGGCCATTAACCGAAATCTGTCTGTCATGTGAGGCAAATGGTACCGATGATTCGCATACGGCACATGAAACATTTTTGGGGAAAGCTCTTTTAATTTTATGGCAGACTCATTTGCCTCGAGGTAAAAGTGGAACTATTGGTCGTTGAAATGGTTTTTTTTTTGCCAGGAAATCACGCATACGCCGGGGTAAACACATACATTTATAGAATCGGGCTTCAAAACTTTTTCGGGCCCTCAACTTTGCTCATTTAAATGCTTATTAAATATGCCTGGTTAGGTTTTTAGGAGAGCCCGTTGGCTAAAAGGGTCTGAAAGGCTAGAATTCGAAACGCGGATACCTCACAAAACTATATAACGTTAAGAGGGTATCCGCCAAATGAAATCAATATCAAAATCAATTGGAATACGCTATAACTAATTAATACTCTTAATATATTCTGGCTTTAAATAAAATAGCAATTCTGCGTATGAAATGTAACATTTTTTGATAGGTTTTCTTTTGGACTACGATTTTATTTCATATTTATGACCACAAAAGGTTTATTTCGAGTTGTAGAATTTGTTTGCCAATGGTTCTAAAACGCAAACGCTACAACTAAAAGCAATATGCCATTTAATGCCAACGGCGTCGGAGGAACGAGCCCAAAACTATTCGGGCACAGTGGTAAAAATATAATCAAAATAGAAATTGTTGATTTTTCGTTTCGTTGTGCATACTAACGAGTTTTAAAACTTTAACCCACCAACCGAGCGACGCACTTCCACATACACATTAACGTTAACCCATTCCCGCCCCTTGACACATTTACTCCCAGCGCATTCGATTTCATTTTGCATTTGTGGCCCTTGTCGTAGCCTTTTTTTGTGCCGCTGCCAACTGGCGGCCCTTGTAATTTCCGCTGCGTGTTTTCCTTTTTTTTTCGCCTCGTTTTTCCAATGTTGTTACCCTTTTTACTTTCGCTTTCACTCTTTCGACACGGGGAGCAGGCTTCCCAGAGCCATTAAGCTCCTTGAATGGCCGAATGTCCTGGCTGCTCCTGTCGCTAAACTGCTAAATGTCGCATAATTATCGTATTTCACTGCGCGTTTTTTCGGGGATTTTTCGGTCCTCCCTCTTGTATATGTCTCTCATTATTGTCTGCTCTTGTTTTTTTTTTTTTTTTTTTGGTAAATCCTTTTTGAGAAATACACATATTTTATCGCTTTGAATTTGACAAGATATTTGCGGCATAAAACGGAATGGGTTTTTATTCATTTCGGGCGGAAAAATATTTTTGTTAACGTCTTTATAATGAGAATTATATTTTGCAGCTAATTAGAAAGGTTTCCCATAGAAGGACCTAGCTAAAAGGATTCTGACTCGCTGAATACTGTGTCCTGTATTCATGTGAGTTTCTAAGCCTCCTTATATGTCTGCGTAAATTTTCATAATATTCGTTGGGCACACATTATCTTTGGGCCATTAAAAACTTTCCGCCCACTCCAATTAATGTTGACAATAACAATTAAAATCATTTGAACCATTCCAGCTCACTTGGGCCAACGTTTATACCATGTATTTTCACTGCAATAGCCATAAACTATTTGCACAAAACTTTTCTCTTCGCGGCATCGTTAAAAGGACAACCAGTGGAGCTTCAAGTGTCCCTTTTCCAGACTCTCGCAAAGCCGCAGAAACTTTCGAAAGTCCTGCACTAATCGTTTGATACACACACACACATTTACTGCAAAAGGAATATAAGTGTTCTGAAAATCGTAGACAACTTTTTAGGTGCACAAAACACAAAACACAAGTTTTCGTTAAAATTATTTTTGGCTCCCCAAGCAGCAAGTATTGTTTTCCCGCCCACGTTTTCCTCTTGGCGCCTCTCCCACACTTTTTTCCTTGTCCCTATTTATGTCTTGGCTTTTTTTTACGATGTAGCCAGGCGCAAGACAACATTTTATTATTTTGTATCGTCTTATATCCGTTTACACTCTTCTGTATTCTCTGTATTTTACGTGGCCCAGCGAGCCTAAAAGTTTTTCAAACAATTCCACCCAACTGAGTTTAAAAATAATTGCTTCTTAGCTTTGTGCGCTTGGGTATCTCCTTCATCCCTCTAGTCGCTTTAGTCTAAACGTTTTATTGTTTTATAAATACTTAATATGCGTTGTAATTACTTTCAAGCATCTTATCAACGTTTGTTATCCTCGGCTTATAGTCGTTCATCGGGTCCTTTGTGAGAAAACTAAAATTGTGGCCGAATTGTGTGCGGTTTCATTAAAGGGATTCGACCCGCTTTCAGACATTCTTCCATTTCAACTCTGTGGCATCACACAAATGGTCAGTGAACATGTGTGGGGAATGCTTGTGGGGTCGGCTAAGTGTGAATTTAATTAGAATTTTACTACAAAGCCTTGCAGACAGCTTTTGAAGTGGGTTAATGTCATTGACGCGCTTCCAAGAAGTACGCCAATTCGGGCGACCAGGAGCTGGGTGTGTGTTGACCATAATGTCTCCATTTCATGGCCAATAAACAATGGAACCAAGCCTCCTCAGCTCTCTAACTCGATGTGTTGCCAAGTGCGAAAACATTGCTGGAGTTTCAATTCATATAAATAAGCACATGCATGTATATGTACATATGTATTATGTATAAATGATGGCCTGGCAGCACACAGCATTTGCAATAACCCAACAAAACGTAGAAAAGGCGACAAATGCCAACAATGGGGTAAAAAGTGGCCAAATAAAATCCATAAATCGCCAGACAATGAAACAGACATGACGGTAAAAGCGGGGGAAATGTAATAAAAATACAAGTCACAAAGCAAGAGGGTCCTGGCAACCAAACGTGGACTTCATTTCTGCAGAAAAATGCAATGCAAAGAGGAAAAGAAAAAGAAAACTGCATTTTGTTGTGGAAATTTTTCGGACTTTATTCCGTCGTCCATCTCGTTTTTAATAAAATGTGCCAAGCCCAACTCAAGTCAGGTCGGTTCAGCCGGCTTAGACTCAAAAGCGAGCTAAGCTCGCTCAACTGTAGTTATTGCCATTCTGCTCCTGGTCAGATCCCCAGATTCCCCGACTACCAGAGCCAGCAATATCAAGAGCTGTCGAATCTGGGCGAAAGGACAGCACATCCCAGTGCACACACACTAGCCCAGCACTTGACCACATTTGAAAAGAGTTATGAATATTACAACAAGGTCTGCAGGAGAAACGTTGCTTGGGGTTCCCCTATTTTTATGACCCCAATGTGCTTGTGTGTATGTTGCGTTGAAATTGTTATTTTTCTTATTTATTTCAATTTATGAGATTTTTATATGCGCACTTTTGTGGCCTCAGTTTTCATGCAGCCAGTCGGGCAGAGTATATTGCCTTCTAAATATGTTTTTTTTAATCAAATTTATTTATAAACAACAGCTCAAAGGAAGTCGGTAAATTCTGCAGCATATAAGTTACCCGATATCAATCTAAATAAATCGTTTCGTTTATAGCACTCTTCGTCTCTCTATCTGCACTTATTTCCATGTTCGTTTCCATGTTTACCAGTCTATTATTCGAAACTATCTTAATCAATGCAATTCGGATATTTTAGGACATTTTTTTACTGACATACAGACTTTAATTAGTAAAATACGGAAGCAACTGTCCTTTCTTGCTGTTTAAATAAAGTTCAAAACCTTAACCTTTAATGAAGTAATCCAGTCGATTTTTATGTTGACTTCCCCAATGAACTTAAAATAAATGGGGGCCAAGTGCTGCAAGAGATTCGAGCAAATGAAACCTTAACAAATTATCGCATCCATTACTTGGCAACCTTCTGAAACCATTCGAAGATTAGGAATCCCAACCGCCATTGCCACTAATTCAATTTCAAGGAACACGCGGAAAAGACAAAACTGAAATATCGGATGGGGCGAACTATATAATATATATATATATATGTACGTTGCTCTGAAAAACTAGTTTGAAGAGACTACAACTCGGTCACGAACTGCCATAAAAAGCGCAGTGAAAATGGGAAAGCTGGAAAATGGGGAAAAAAAGAGGTGGCGGTCATATCGGGGAGCGGTGCTGAAAGACTACCGAGAGTGTGTATTGGAGTTGATATTTGCGCATCAGTGAGCACATTGAACTGTCAATGCCAGAAAAAGGAGCAGGCGAAGAATAAGTTCGCTGGAAAATGAGGAGGAAATGGGGAAGCGCGTCTCCATTGCCAATTTATCAATTGCAGTTGGCAATTGACAACGACGAACCCGACCACTAATGCAGCCATTGCCTTTTTGACCCGAGGGTTGAGTGCTCCATTGGGGAACTGCCTCATCATCACGTGCGTGTTGAAAAAGTAATTACATCGTGGACTGCCAACTATAAATAACAAAAGGGGGCTGCGAAGCAACGACACAGTTTTTATTGCAACTTTAAAGTGTCATTTTGGGGCATAAATATTCCCCACAAAAAGATCGCTCCTTCTACGGCTCTCCAGCCTCTTCGGTTTCCTTAGTCTGCATAAATCAACGTAAATGAATGCTATTTAGTTGATGGCACAGGCCAGGAAATGCGCCGCTTAGCCGAACACACTCGCAAGGATGCACACGCAGCTCCTTAAAAATATACACCTAGAGAAATATGGCAGAGAAATTGAAATATTATTTTTGGTATGCACATTATTAAAGTTAATGCAAATAGCATTTTGTTTATTATTTACAATATATCTGAAGTATTACTAAAGGGAATATATATAAAAGGATTCATATGTGGTTGATATTAAAATTGTGTAGTAGTTGTAATGAGTTTGTATCTCCGAAATATAAGAGGACATGATATTTGAGAGGACTTAAGGCAAGTGCATATATATTTTGAATAGTGCACACAACTCTGTCGGCAGTCTCCAACTGGTTGCAGTTACAAATGCAGTCAGTGGCTGGCATTTTCCACATGCATTTCTCAAACGTTCAAATGTGTACGGAAACCGAGGCCAAGTGCAGGCGGAGCTCTGATGTTGCCAACCGAAGAAAGATGGCCCAGAGAGTGAAGTGCTGAAGCCAAAGGGGCTGGATTCTGTGTGTGTTTGTGTGTGTGTCTGTGTTTGGCACTTCCGTTTGATATTAGCCCGCTCTCTTCTACGAATTTAGTCAACATCCACAAACATTGGCGAAGGCACTGGCCCAGCCCCCACGATGGCTTTTCTGGGGGTTAATGCATTTCTGCGGTTTTGGCCAGACTTGAGGGGATGCGTTCGGAGAGCATTTTGTTGCGTCTTGAGTAACTGAAGATGTTTGGCCTGGCAGCCAAATGCGAGGCAGACAGGCATATTTTGCATATTTTGGGGCTAAATCAGCTACGTCCATAAATGCACTGCGGAAATGCATAATATAACTCTAACTGCCTTGTCGAAGATGCCTGGTAGGCATCTTGAATGGCATCACCGAAAGCGTTTTGGATATATATCAGAATCAGGGATTAATTCAGCAAGGTGGACTGTTGGGTATTTGGCGTAATAATAAATCGTATTCGCTTAAATCAAGTTTCTATGGTCTTTTGAACATAATATATAAAATATATTCATATAGGTGGTCAGATTACGCAATATGTGAGCAAATGTTGTTTATTTAACAGCATTATGCCTGTTCAAGTTTTAAATAAAAATACGTTATTTTCATACCTTAATTAATGCTTAAATTGTGATAATAAAATATGTTTATCTATGATTTTTTTTTTGGTAAGTGAATGGAAATCCTTGAATGGCATTTACACAATCGCGAGTAAGGTGAAAAAATATTTACAAAACATGCAACTTGCACTTTTTGCTTGCATTATAACATAAAGCCAAATTCGCAATGCAAATAAACAAAGGGGAGCGTGGAAATTAAATAAATAAGTTGCAGAATTTTTTCGTCACTCCGTAGAGGGTTTCGAGATTTTTCAACAGGCGATACTCGGGTTCAGGGATAATGCCTTTGACAGGGGCGAACACTCAGGTTGGGGCGTCGACAACATTGTTTTATTAAATACAAAGTAATGGTCCTGCCACCCGCACATGTCCGCATACCCACATATATGCACCTAGCCACTCGCACACGGATTTACACACACACATACACTCATGGCCGCACTCTGACTCCGGAACGGCTTAAATCATTTTCCAACTTTCCTCGTTTTTTTTTCGTCCATTTTTTTCATATTTCCTTGGTCTCTTATTTTTGTTGGGAGGCACTTAAATTATGCAACAATCGCTACACACACGTACACATGTTCATCCTCTCAGCCGCACATACAGCACCATGAGTTATGGTGACATTGCCCAAGTTGCGAAATGTAATGCTTCAACTGCCAGTTTAGCCCCAAAAATGCCGTTGACTAGTGTCAGGTGCAGCATTAATTGAAAATGCTTCGCAATTTCTGATCGCTTTCAATGTGATTAAGGTGTACCCAGGTAATTTAATTAGCCATCTATTCGGATTTATCCTTGTTTTCGCCTTTGACAATTGTCGGAAGTAGCTTAACATGGAAAGAGAAAGCGACTTATGTTGGGATAAAAAGAGAACTTAACGTTATGAAAAATGAAATGGACTTATTCTGTAAGCTGGTGCGAATTTAAGAGAGGCACTCTGTTGAAAAAAATAACATAGCTGTTAAGGCTTATAGTTTTTCAAAGAGCAACTGGACAGGAAGTCTTTTGATTTTCATAGGAATGAATGGTAATATTATCAGTACTTAAAAGTAATAACGGTGCATTTACTCAGCAAAATGTTATATTTTTTAAGATTTTTAAGCAGGGCAAACAGTAAATGCGTAACTTTTATAAAAAAAATATTGCCCACTTTTGGGGTCATGCCAACATGGTTATCCTGACTTGTTGAGTTAACAGAGCGAATGCTTCTGCGTCCGTGCTGTTAACTAGCAATGGCGACCGGCAAGAGAAAATGTCCTTTCATTGGCGAAAGCCGGCTACTGGCAACCTACTAACCTACTGAGGCCTCTCCCACAATCGCTTGTTATCACATTAGGAAAGGTCCTTTGAATAGCAGTAAGTGCCACTGTAAATGCTACTGTACAGAGAGGACTCTGTACACTGCAGCATCCCGACACCGAAGTCGCAGGACACATTTTCAGTACATTTTGAGTTGTTGACGGCGGTGTGCGTGTTCTTCGGCATCCGAGAGCCCGATAAAATATGTGTGTGCGCTTTCCGAGTGGCTGAGTTGTGAAAAGCATGAAAAATTACACCCAAATGTAAAGTGGCTCCTTGCTTGGCAGCAGTTCCTTCAACAGAAATAAAAACGGAAGATAAATTATTTTAATGTGATATGATAGCCGAGAATTTACTCGCGCCGCGCTGATAACGCACAAATTTCCACGGCAATCAATTTTAGTCGAAATAATAATGAAAGGAATTAAATTGAAATATCCGCGCTAGAATGTGGCATCGTTTAAATGCCAGTTTATCACAATCGTTGCGTGCGTGTGTCTGCTTTAATTAAAATCCATCCCAGCCGCGTGCTCTTGTAATGATTAATGGAATATGGAATCAATTAACTCGAATGGTTAAAGAATGGTGTCAAACTATCTGTGGAATTTACACGCACGTTCACAATAATTAAGCAGTGCTTTTTCGCGGCAAAATGGTGTGAAAAGTTTTGAAAAAGAATTCGCAAAACTTTCGCGGTGCGCTCACGTGGAATAAAATATTTGTGTGTAATCAGGAATTTAATTAAAAGTAATAAAACTAATGGCACGCTGCACGAGTGCGCTACAATTTGCGAAAGCAACGGGGAATAAAACAAGAATAATTAAACTGTTGATGGTCGGCACCGTAAAAGCGTTTTAAAATATATGTTTAATACAATATCAATGGTATAACACACTTACCGAGTACACTATATTAGCCCAAATTCGGTTTTGATATTCAATGACCAATGAACATAATGGAAAACCGATACAAAAAATTAGGCTTTACCCAACCTAACAGCAATTTCTGTGCTAATAACTAGATCATGTGTATATTCATTAAATATACGAATGTTCCTATTTATGAATACAAACAAGATTTTCGATTATTAGTTTTGAGTTTGTCATCGCCTAAATCACCATTAATTGTGGCGCAATGACACCGACAACAAATCCATAAACATCGTGTTAATTATATCTAAAATGTGTGACTTCGATGGTGTGGATTTCAAACCACCGCCCGTCATAAAATGGGCTATCTATGTCAATAAGCTCTCTTGCATAATGAACTGATAGATAAACAAATCCGTTTCAATGCCAACTCAAACAAATCTATACGACTGCACTCGAATATATTTAATATATGTATAACTAATTGCGCGCATAACGCAAACAATTATGGACAGTACAGCAGCAATATCACCACATCGCATTCGGGCCACAAATCTAAAAACACTAAGCGGCTTATGAGGCATTCATGTTATGTACACACAGTGTCAATCCCGAAAAAATGGATGCCCATCAGAAACATGATTAATCTCAATTTATGACATCATCATCAGAGGACGAGCCTGAAAATCAGTGCTGGAAAAAACAAAAATAACGATCAAGCTGGCAATTAATCAATCAATCAAATTATCAATCAACACTTTACGGTGAAGTGAAGCAGGAGCTTCGCAAACTAAGCCATAATTGACATTTATGGCTGATGGGCTTAAGCCCAACTAACCCCAAACCGTATGGCATGCATGCGTGAATATTAGGATGCTTCCATCCTGATTCACGGACAATATGATTTATGCAGCAGCATAATTAGTGTCCTGGATATACAGCATTCGGTTGGCCATGTACCCCTGTCATCGTTGCTATTATCCTGCTGCCCTAATCACATTTCGCATAATGTGTAACTTAATAAAATAATAATATTTCCGAAATTATGCTTTTGCTAATTAGTTGCATAAATCAAGCCATAAACCGGATGAATATCCTCCTCCTGGCCCACTTCCTTGCTGCCCTTCTAATTGATTTGAGTTGTAGACACGATTTTTGCATTTATCCCTTCTAATTAAATGGCACTACATGTGCCGGGTTTATATCGCCATAAACGTTACCAAAGCCAGAGTGCCCGTCGAAAGTGCTCCGAATCTCGGCTATTTCACACCTCGACTTTCACCTGGCTTTCACTTGAACTCTCACTTCCGATTCACCGGCTGCAAGTGAAATGTTTGCCGCTCTTAATTTATCATCTGGGGTTCATTTGCCGTAAGTGAGTCTGCGGTGTCATTATTTTTTGTGGCTTTCGGGACTCGAGCTGAGCCCTACATGCCATCACATAAAAAGCGATGCTTGGCATTATGATTAGGGTACGTGTGTCAGCATTGTCCGCATAATGGAAGCGGGCTCAGAAATCGTTAAGCCAGGTTAGGGAAGCAATTGTGCTGCGGCCCGGATAACTTGTCCGCCTCGGGACCAAATTTCACTCTCAGCGAAATCATACGGTAATCCAAAGCCAACAGCCATAAATCGCCCTGATTGCCTTCAATCTTGTCGAAGGTCCTTGAACTGCTTGCTTCCTCTTACTCGGTGGGCTGTTCTGCATTCGAAGATGGGGATTAATGGTTCAGCCCAAAAGTTGATGATAAATTTGGGCAATGCATCAATGATAAGAAACTGATGTTAATCGCAATAAGTATTAAGAATATCCAGGTCGCAGTATATTTATCTCACATAAGAACCAAAAGGACATTAACTTAAATTAGTACTTTATAAGAATGTCCTTTGCTTATTTGCCGTATAAAGTATTGCTTTGAACTGAAGAAAAATTGCAGTCAATATGTTTTTGAGTTTTAGCACTCATCCCACCCTCACTGTTTATAGCCCAACCCAAAAAACCCAACGAAAGTGCAGCAATAAAATAAAATTATTATATTTGCCGGCTCTGTTGAGCGGAAGATAAAATAGTTGCAACTCCCAGCGCTGCGACAGAAATTGGCCATATATCCCGGGGATGTGAAATCGAGCCATTACACAAGCCAAAAGCCGCGGGTCTGCGATTCCGCCAAATGTCTCCCGATATGTGGGCGGGAATTGAAATGGGTCTGAAGGGAGGGGCTACAACGGCAGTCAGCCATGTGAGCAATTTGGTAGCCCCCGCCGAATCCGAGGCCCTGGGCCACCGAAAGGACCAGATTCGCAGCCAGCGACGGGAAATCGAATCAGGGACCCGCAGCTCACAGCCAGATAAGCAGCTGTGATTTATTGCATCTAATTGCTCACGAGCCGATCCGCGAACGTGCCCCAATAACATTTGCAGGCTTCACACCTCAGCGAATTCGAGCCGGATGCCCCAATGTCCAAATTGCCTCAAAACGGCAGCGGAATGCTATCAATGAGCACATACATTTTGTGGTCGACGGCTACTGCCAGCCGCCAATCAATTTAAACTAAAGTGGTTACGCTTCATCAAAACCACTTTCCATGGGCATTTTTGAAAAATATCAAAACTGTCATAAACAGCATGACATTAAAGCAGATAACTTGTTCTTTCGCAGACAATTCTTTAAAGTTACAACTATAAATATTTATATAAGCCTAAAAGTAAATATAAGTCTATAAAGGTAAACTTAAGGTAAAACAAATTGGCTCAATCAAATTGATCAAACAATTCTGAGTACTATTCCTAATAGCCAGAAAGGGAAAGTAAAGTTGAAAGCATTGAAATAAGCCGATTCGCGAAGTAACAAAGCAAAAGTAAAAGGTTCATGAAATTTTGAACAGCAGAAAAAAATATAAGATGAAGCACAATTTGAGCAGCACCCTCAGAAAAATCTCTTATTCTTTTTGCAACCATCAAGCGACATTAAAAGTTCAAGAAGGGAGACTTCTAAAAGAAATCGATGTGGTCAAGGGAAGAAAAACGTATAAATCCCATCATGAAATTTGCATGCAACAAGAGAAGAACTGCAGGTTTTTCTTTCTGACTCAGTTTAGCAACAATAGATATGTGGAACACTTTTCATTAAATTTCTACCAGACACAGATGCAATGCAAAATTTCCACTCACTTGATAAAGGCTAGCTAATTTATTCGGAAATGTTTGAGCAGCGCAAATAAACGAGCGACGCTACATGACAACAATTTAATGAAATTCACTGTGGCAGCGGCAGGAGCAGCCTAATTAAATAACCACGCCCACTTCAGCGCACTTCGAGCGTAACCTTCGTCCTGCCACGCCCCCTGCGGATATTTCCACCCACTGACCTGCCAGGGAATGGATAACTTTATAACTCGGGCTAACTTATTTTTTGCCACTCGAACGCTTTGCTTTGGCTTCGAGCACCTGGCCAAAAAAAATCCTAAACCCACTTGAGTTTTCAACTTTACATCTCGTAACGAGCAATGTCCAGTAGGATATTTAAACTTTAATGGGGGTTAATTTTTGGCGAAAATAGTTCTCAATTGTTTTGAAAAAGTACCGAAATAAATATAACATTGGGCAGAGGCAATTTAAGTAAAATTAACTTCATGCAAAGTGCACCTAGTTAAAAAACACCAGAAAAATGTTCATATTTAAATATAACCACAATTAGTGGTGCTAAGCAAGTTATTAAGGCGAGATAATTTGTTAATTCACACATGTAATTATTAAAATGTCTTAAAAGAACCCATCTGTTGCGCTGGTTTTCTACAGACAATCAAATTCCTCAACCTGACAGCCCATTAAGCACCGCCTGCCTGTAACAAATTCATCCCTTAAACTCAAAAAACATTTCTAATTAACTTTTAAGCCACAGAGCAGAGCGAAAGCAGATACATTCAATTTTCACAGCTGAAATTTAAGCTATTCAAATTGCACTTTGTACATAAACATATACGTAAAGATTTTAAAAGTTGCTTAACTTCGTGTTGTTGCTAAAACTTTGCCACTGAACTTTGCTCAAGCATCTATTGCAAATATTACATATAAAAAAGGGAAGGAAGGCAAATGAAAGTTTTTCTGTGTAACGTAAAAATTGCTCACTTTGTTTTCCGGTGAACCCAAAAATAAAGTTGCTAAAATAAAATTTAATTTCAACCTCTTCCTCGTTGTCGTCATGCAACTGGAAAATAAAAACGAAATGGATAGAGAGAAGTGGGTCAATAAAATGCAAGTAATGCATAAATTTGCAACAGAAACTGGAACTCGCAACTGAAAACCAGGAATTGTGCCATGCCCCCAAGGAAAACGGGGCAGCATTAAAATAAATAAAAATTAATTGGTATGTTACCAGCCGTTGGGAGTGAGAAAACACCGACTAAATGGACGGGCTGGAGCAAGGTGCTGTGCATTCAGGAAACTCAACCGGAGTCCACACAGTTGGGCAGCTGAGTCAACTGCTCGGACAAAAGTGGGCTATGCATATGGGGCGTGGCAAACAGATAGAGGCGGCGAGTGGAGTGGACTTTCTCCTCCTCACCAGTTCAAGTGTATTAACACAGCAAATAAAGAAAATATTACAAGTAAAGCAAGGCAAAAGCCTTACTCTTCAAACGGCAACATTTTCGCTAGGTTTATCCTTTCAACAATAATTCTGAAGACCGCAGGGAAAGGCAAATAAAACGTGACGGCCTTTATTATGTTTCATAAGAAAAGCAAGACGTGACGAGATTTTCCCAAATAGGCCGAATGTTAATTGAGTGAAAGCCAGTAAAGGATACCTTTGCTAAGAACCTGCCGGGTGTATTAAGTGTATCAGAGATTAGGCATTAAAATTATAGGTACATGAAACTCTTCTTCAGACATTCTGCATAAATTAAATGCGAATTAAATGCGCTGACAGTCTTAAATTCCTAGAGATGTACTACCCAAGTCTACCCGCTAGAAATCTTTTAATCACACTTGTGGTTGCTCAAATTCAAACACAATACTTCCCGCCTTTGACTTGGTCTACCAGCTGGTCTTTGAACTTTGGCTAACTTCTTAAAAGTAATCTTGTGTACTTATGACATTCTTTTCAAGTTTTTTTGGTGCACGAACTTTAAGCTACCTTTAAACCTGGAAAAATGAAATTTCAAAACTTATGACTTGGCCAACTTTAGCAGGAAACACAAAAAAAAAAAAAAACCTTCGGCAATTCCGAATTGTGCATAGAACTCGTTCATCAAATCATTTTATGGTAACTACGGAGCAGATTTTGTTACTCTAGGTAGTAAGCAGTGAAATGCATCCCCGGGAAATATCAAAACTAGCAAGGATAAAATGCAAGGCAGTTGCAGCAGCATTTTCCCAGGCATCGAAAAATCATGGAGTCGGGGGGGAGAAAAAGTTGGGGAAATGGGTCACACGGCTGAGTGCATTTTTGGCGCGTCAAAGATGTCGATGTGCAGCAAAAGCAGCTGGCAGGGAGATTTCCACCGGCTTGACAGCAGGCAAAGGAAAAAAGGAAAAGCATTGGGGAAAATTGTGTCCTGTTTAGGCGTGCCTGCCTATGAAATATGCTAATGATCAACTTGAGACATGTTCAAATTATTGTCACTGCTTCGGCTCCGTGTTGTTTGGCCTCTTAATTCTTTCTTTAAAACAGCAAACTTATCCACATTTCTTTTTAAAGGAAAAACAGCTCTGGCGGGAAATCCGGAAAAGGCCCCCAAACGCAGCCCGCTGCTAATTAAGTCAGTTGCTGCTCTCTTTATTACTTGCGTCATATTTTTTCAGTCCGCCACTTCTTCTCGAGAATAATACTTTTTCTTTTCTTTTATTTTGGTTGACTGTTGCCACTGGCAACGTTTTGGCACTTTTGTCTGGCTGCGCAAATTGCTGACAAATTAATTCTTATAAATTTAATTAGTACTGCATTCTGGTCAGATTACCCTCTGGTAATTTAAGAAGCTCGCAACGATTGAGCTGAATTCTTCCTATGAGTGTGAGAAGTTCGCGAATAAATTTAAAGAAATTCGTAAATATTTACCAGCCAAGGAACCCAAAGGGCATGACAGATGACTTGGGGATTATTATGCAGCATCTGACAAACAACTGGATGACATCTCAACCTTTCGCAAATTTTATTTTTCCATTTTAATTGCGAGTTTTTTGCGCTGCCACTTTTTTGTCCAGGAGCTAACTAAGGCGCAACAGCGGAAAGGACTTTTCCACACACCCATGTCCTCAAGAGGAAAGTCTGGAATATGGGCAGAAAAAGTTAATAGGAACGGCCACAAAAATACACCGAAAGAAACTATTTGTGAATTTCATTAGATAACTCTAATGTTTCTCCTTACTCATTTTCTTTGTATTGTTAAGAATTGATTAAAATATTGATTTTAAAGTACAATTTGTTAAGATTAAGCCCTTTTAACGATGCAGCAATTACTTCCTAAAAGAATGAATAATTATGATGTCGTATTTTTGCTGAATGTATCTGGTACAAGCAGTGCTCTTCCCAGCTCCTTCCCATTTTTCACCGTGCACTGTGAGCGGGGAGTGTGTGATTGTAGCCAATGCAAGGACGAGTGCACAGGATCCTGCATTAGGTTCCTGCACGGTTCAGTGCTTCAAACTTAATCCTTGCTCTGCTGGCGCCTCTTACTCCCCGCGGCTTCGCTTTTCCGGCTCCACCGCCGATTTCCCAGCTGTATGTGTGAATCGTTAGTGTATAATTTTAAAGTTGGATTAAGCTAAGGAGACGAGGGCAAGCAGGAGCAACAAGGATGCGCACAGAAAGGAATGTGATGGCAAAATCAGGTCAACTGTATGTGGCACTTTTACAGCTTATTACGGCAAACGAAATGGTACCGCCCACCGCCCTTTTCTGAGCACTATCTGTTTGTCACCCTGCAGCCTTTTATGGAGCTACATTATCGCATAATGTAATCATTGGCCCAAATGATGGCATGTCCTCAAGACAAATTCTTTGTTATATTAGCCTTGGCAAGCCGCGCTAAAGGCACGTCCTTGCAGTTCGTCCATAAAACGAGCAAAACGGAAAGGGAGAGTGGGTCCAATAAAATAATAAAAGTAAGTTTAGTTAAAGGCAGTGCAAATAATAACACCTCAGTGCCAACAGCTTGTTTCTCAGGGCTATAAAACGGCCATTAATTGGCTTTTCACAACGAGAAAGACACTGAAAGAGAGTGCAAAATGGAGTGGAAAATAAATACGAAATCAACTGCATTTAGTCAGCTATCTTTAATCTACTACAGACGTGCAATTTAATTAATTTCCATCGATTCCGAGAGCCCTCGACTGACTGGAAAAGTTGCGCGCACTTAAAACTGAAA
The DNA here is from genome assembly GCF_000001215.4 of Drosophila melanogaster. NCBI lineage: Eukaryota > Metazoa > Arthropoda > Insecta > Diptera > Drosophilidae > Drosophila > Drosophila melanogaster. The sequence continues at coordinate 17,835,562 of NT_033779.5, read as the reverse complement.
CAATAGAAATCATTCTTGGCTCAGATGGCTGTGCACTTTCCAGCCAAGCAATGCAGTGGGAAAATGCCAAGTGAAACTAATGAGTTTCCGCTAAAGTTTAAGTGATTTGCGGTCAGCTTTACCTGCTTCACTTTTCGCAGTGATTCATTTTCTGAGCCCCACTTTCCCTCTCAAGAGCCCAATAATGCAGTTTTATGAGTTCTCAGTCTTTTATTTATTCACATACTTTGGGCCATCTCTTTCTGTTTCCTTGCGAGAATTATTTGTATATCTTTTTGTTTAGGAAGCGAAATTTGCATATTTATGGGACAGTTTTGTAGAGCGAAATAAATCTGCGGGCCATAATGCAAAATGAGGTCCGGTTGTAAAAGAGCCCCTTTTGGTCCAAGGGGCCAGCCAAGTATCTAGCTTATTGATCTATCTCAACGAATATATTAACAACAGAATTTTGTTTACATTGCGACGGCAATTTGATGTTCCAACCAAGATTATGCCCCGGAAAAAGAAGTCAAGTTAGTTATTGTGTTTTTCTTGTTGAGCATGAAATCCCAATCCTTTTGTGGCCCGGGCAACTTTTTAATGATCCAAATGCTCGATTGCTTGGGTAACAAACAGCAATTTGTCAAGGCAATATAATGCGAAACTTTTGTTCCACAATAATTGATTTACTTTGCCACCCTGTCGTCAATCAATTGCCATGGCGAGCACTCATACGCCACGTGGTACCGGGCTCAAGCGCCGACATAACGAGCAAACAACAGCAAACTCTCTTTGGCATCGGCATTACATGCTCCGCTGCTGATAACGGTATAGCTATAGCTCATGCGTCTGTGTCCGTGTGCGTGAGTGCTTGAGTGTGTGCTGTGAACACATTAGGGGCGTGGTCGGACGCCCTGATTGATGTCACTTTAGCTGTCTGTCCGACTCGCGATGCCATCGATGATGGAAGCCCTGGATTCTCGAGCATTTCGCAAGCGCTCCAGAAGTGCGATCTTCGAATTGAGTAATGGGCTACCGAAACTCCTCGGAGTTGAGTGGATTGGAAAGGACATTGGCACCAATTGGGCAAATTCCCAAAATAGCAAATTCCTAGCATAATAATAATATAGAGAGTTTCAAGGATATATAAGCACAATGTTACTGACCTTTGAAATTCATTCATTCAAGCTCCTTGTTCCTATTGCAGGTATAATTTAATTAATTATGTTATAATTTTCATAAAATATTCTACTTAGGGTCTTAGGGTTACCAATTTCAGCATTTATATTTTTTTTCTAAATACTTTAGCAAAATCACCCCTTTTTAAGAAGATTTTCCGCATCATTTATTCGCCGCACCCGCCATCCCTAAGTAGAAAATAATAATTCCACATGAGACCCGCACAATTGCGCCATTTAGATGAGTTCCAGATCCTCCGTTCGAGTGAGAGGGTATACGAAAGTTTTTCGGCACGTGACAAAGGGCTGGGAAGTTGGGAAAATGAGGAAAATGTAGGCGTGGCTGATGCGTCTTTAGCTTCTCGCCTTCCGTCTCGCGATTCCGTCAGCCGCAAAATGGCAGGCAGAAATAATGAGGCTTACATTTATGAAATTTATGCGTGACACCCACTTGAATGCGAAAGCGAAAATGAGTTTGTCTTTTGGCAAAAGGCAGTACCAGAAGCGAGTGTCTTTGACGCTTATCAGCGGGTCGCCAAGGAGCGTGAACTCCCCTAATATTGCGCCTTTGTCATTTTTAATCTTAATAAAAGAAAGTTTTTGGACAAAAGTGCCGGGCGAGGCGTTTTTATTGCGCCACTAACAAAAGTCGTGCGAACAAAATGTTTATGTCACATGACAAAATCGTAGGGAAGAAAAGTAAGGGGCGCGTCATTATTATCAATGCACGTTGACGAGAATGGGCGTTGTGGGATGGCCAAAGTTTGCGCAAAACTTTCACATGAAATAAAATCAAAATATCATAAACACTTGAGCTGGGGGCGTGTGTCTGGTCTGGCCAGATATATATTTATTTATTTTTATGCCCGTCGACAAATGCCATTAGATAAATAATACCAAATAGAATTGGCCAAGCAAAAAAAAACTTTTTCCCGGTCGTTTTTAGTTTTTCTTTCTGGCCCCGGCAAAGCAAATAAATAGAGCCAATAAAAGCCTTGAAAATTGATGAGGTTCTATTTCCACTGAAACTTTTCTGACACCCTGGCCTTGAGAATGCCCCAAATGAAAAGTTTAAGAACTGAAAATGCCGCAAATAAAATCAATTTATCTCCCATCGCGCTTACTTTCGATCTGCTAGAATCCAAATATTTTCTAGTATTTCAAAGCATTATTGCCCGGCTCTTAATCCGGTTTCGAATTAGTCCTCCGTCACTCTAATCCCATCAAAAAAAGCAATACTTTTTCTGCCATTTGACTGAACGAACTATAACGCTATAACACCAAGTAACGTAAGCGTGTGTGTTTGGCTGTATGGATGTGGGTGTGGGTATGGGAATAAAATATACACTGAAATTTTTATTGACTGTCGCACTGAAAATGAAACTGCAAAAAAGAAAAAATCCGGCGCAAATCAAATAAACATTCCGCATAAAATAAATTCCGGGGCATTTCAAACAGCGCCACCCCAAAACTGAGTCCGAGCAAATAGAAAACAAATTGCATGTGCAAAGGGTGTGGCTGGTGGTGCTATTTTATTTTCGGTGGAGCGGTGAAGCGATTGCACTGCAGAGGAAAAAACCAAATGCTGGAAATCAAATAAATCAAATGCTCGTAAATAAATCATTTGAATTTATTTTCATTTGGCCAAAAACGAAATGTTGACAAAATAAAAGCACATAAATACTCAACGCCCGAAAACACGTCGATTTCGCATTTACGCAGCCCATTCAAGGAGCACACACACACACACACACAAGCACACGCATGTACAGCATATTCCTGGCGCGAGCAACAAGAGTCCTGCTGACTGACATCGGACAGGCGGATGAAAGTGGCGAAACTAAGGACCCAGGGATCTCGTGAGCCTGTCACGAGCCAACAAAAGCTAAAATGTTATTTTCACACTTCCAGCTTTGCAGCTGGGCTTCTGGGCTCCTTGGATCCTTGAATCCTTGGCTCCTTTGCTCCACTGGTGTTCTGTTTCCGTTTGTGTGCCCTTCACTTGCGGTTAGTTATTTCGTCCCCGAGTGCTCCGCCAGCATAGCAATTGTCCTTTCGCCACACTGAAACACATATAAACGGCGGTCGTATTGCTGCTTTTATGGTATTTCTTTTTATTAGTCACCAACTGTCGATTGTTGTATATCCATGACAACATGACACGTCTGCCGCAATAGAGTATCTTTATAATAAGACGATTATGGCTCACTAAACCGACCTACAGATGTACAGTGTTGCTTGGCTGCTTGAATGGCACTTTATTGATCTTAAATGGAATTCCGTTTCTGAGAAATCTTCAATAGATAGCTCTCCGAATTCAAAGCACATCACATCAGGTGTACAAATTTAACAAGTCTGTAAACATAAGATTTTTATCATACTTGCAACTAATTAAAATTTGGTGAAATTTCTGAGATAGTTTGGTAACCCATCTATGCAGAGTTCAGAATAATTCAGAGTCTTGACCGATCCCAACTCAATATCCACTGCGGGCGAAAGTTTAAGACAAATTAACAAGGCGGGCCCTCAGCTACTCTACAAATTGCAGCTTTCAACAGGATGCCCTGACGAAGGTGGTGGCGGAAAATCCTTTAAACCCAGGAATTGCTTATGCCAAACGTCAGGCGGAGAACTACTGGAACAAGAGTTTCTGAGTTGCTGAGTTTCTGCTTCCTGTTCCCTGCGGTCGGATGTCTTCAGCTGCAGCTCTACATCTTAAATGAATGCCGAGGGAGTTGGGAGTCGGGACCAACTGCAAAAGTTGGCCACCACAAAACAAAGAAACCAAGCTGTAATTAATTACATTTTATTTGGGTTCCGCTGGCCCGGGAACGATTGATTATTTCGTGTGCGCATATTTGCTGCTTCATTTGTTTGCCAGCCCGGGAAACTTGAGCCAAAGTCCCATTTTCCTGAGCAGTTTCACCATCCACCGAAAATCAACCCGCCCACCAACCCAAATCCGTCTTACAGTGTCTCGCTAATTGAATTGTTAAGCGCATTTGATGCGCTTGCCAAGTTGCTCTTTAAGGATGCAATTTTGCTGGGAGCTGCTCGTCGGCGAGCGTGCAAACACTCGAGTGGATGGAATGGTTGTTTGTCTGCAACAGGCAGCAATCTGCTGGCTGGGGTTTTCCCCGGAAACGCTGCTTATAATTGTTTCCCCCGCACCGTGCAGGCACTTTTCCATCTGCCGACCGCCTTCATTCACTTTGTTGTTCTGCAACTGTGAACAGCATCAACAACAATAAGGACATACATATGTTGCCTGCTTGTTCTGGCTTCGGTGTTTTTACAACTTCAAGTTTTCATGTTTTTCCATTTATATGTTGTTGTTTTTTTTTACTTCCTTTATGCGTTTTTATTTTTTATTATTCCGCTCCTCCGCTTTTTTTTTATTTTAACTTGGTTCGCCAGATGTTGGCTTTGGCTTTGGCTTTGGCGTGGCTATGTGGGTCACTCACTTTTTGCGTTGTTAACTCATTTGAATTGCACGTCAACAATTGTGAAAACAAAGCGAAAACTTTTGCCATTTGTTTGGCCAACAACAAACAGCATTCGACAGCACCAACTCTTACAACAACAAGAGCAATAAAAGCAACAAATTTGTCGGGGGTCCCCAGAATGCAAAAGCGTTTTGAAACTTGAGTTCTATCTGCTAATTCCTTAGATCATCCCCTGGAGCTGCGTAGACACATACATGTTTTAATTTTTAGGAAAACTTTTCAATTGCGACAATCAAATGCACTTTGTGTTGCATTAAACAATGCTTAATTCGCTGGATTAAGTCCCTCTTGTGGAAAGCCATTGTGATTGTAATGTTTTCACTTGGAAAATAACATTTAAATTAAATAGATAGAAAGTAATTAGTTATGTTCATTTTAATTACATTTTTCTTGTACAAGTGTTTAAACAAAACATAAAAAGGAAAATATTTGAATACAAATAATAATGTCAGCTTCATTATCCCTCATCGATGTTCAGTTATTAAAAGTTAAGCTTTTACACAAAATAAGAATGGATTGTAACTTTGGCCGTCTTAATCTTTTTTAATTTTGCACATGTATTTTATTAAGCTATATGTGCGTTTGCACCGATTTCGTTGTTTTTCTTTTGCAATGTCGTGCTTTAAAATGTGGCTTTTTCAAACACCAACTGTCGGCATTTCTTCTCAACTCAGCAGGTGGTCGACAAGTTGTGGCAGCTGGTTTTCATAAATAAACGAGTTGATTTCTTGTGGTCTCCATAAACTTGTCATTCCACATCCATTTGGTAGATATCACATTTCTTTCGTTGCTTCTGCCACTTTCTTGCAAGTGAACTCTGCTAATTTACTTGGCTGGCTTCCTTCCCCTGGCCACAAAATCCACCGTCTTCGGCGGAGGCTTGTGGGATCGGGCAAGTTTATATTCATTAAACTTCCGCCACATTTTGCGCTTTATATTTTGGCGCTTTCAAATGTCGGCCCGGGACACTCGACTGAAGTATACCCCTCATGCTGCCCCGTCGCCCGGATGAGTGTGCGGTTAGTTTTGGCCGGAAAGTTTATGCTTTTGTATTTCCGGCGGGGCTGGGCAACAGTTTTACCCACTTCCTCTTCGTTATTTTTCTTTTCTGCTTTGGCCGACTTCATCTTGGGCCGGAAAAGTGCAATTTCGAAATTTGTGCTGCATTGAGGCTTTCTTTTCTTCGGTCCGTTTGAAAGAAAAGTTAAGAAATGAGCATGTTTAACTTTTTGGCAGGCAAAGGAGCATAAGACAGCCGGCCGAAAACAAGAAAAACTCTTGTTTGCCGACTTCAATTTTCCATCTCCCGTTTTATTCGATGCAAGGCAGCAGCTGCCGTTTGAGCAGGAGCTTGCATAAATTTGCATAAATTGCGTTAAAGGCGGATTATAGAGCCGGCAAAATGACTTAAAGACGGCAAGTCTGACGCTAATTTCCCTGACCTCAATTTTTACCCAGCTTGGTTGGTGCTCAGCAAATCGCTGTGAAATCGGGATAATATGGGCGATGCGAACAAAAAGAAACTTAAGTCTCAGGAATATTTTTTAGGGATTTAACCTAACTCGTAAATCTGATGTACATTGTTCCCATAATATTTAATATAATATGTATTTTTCCTTTTGATGGTAATATTAAATTTTTCCCAGTGCCTGCTCTATATTTTTATTCATATTTGAGCGTGCCAGTTGGCTGGCAATTGATTTGGCTAGCTTTTGCCGGCTTACGGGCTTATGACAAAACCACCAATAGCCCATCAAAGTCCAAGCAGGCTATTTGTATGCGGTGCTCGGCGCCAGAGCGAAGCAATTGAGTCACTAATTACTTTGCCTTGGCTTTAATCGTTTCGCAACGCAGAAGTGGATGCTTCTCCGCCGGCCAGCTGTCCATTAAAAGTCCCTTCCCAAGTGGGCCAAATTGTTAAAGTACATTTTGGGGGAGGTGGGGCGGTAAAACGAGGCTTCGCCATTACCCCTTATAGCATAAACAATTAAATATTTAGGAGCCTGTCCACGCCTAAGGATAAAGGTCAAGGCTGTGGCCAGGACTAAAAAGCTCCTTGGGCGGATTTTGGGCAGCTTTAGCTGCGTTAATTGGCCCGCCTTGGACGGCTTTTGTTTGGTCTAGGCCCAAGTTAGCTAATGGCCAACTGTTTGAGCAGCGTTTGAGAATTTCCTAGGCAAGTTTGGCAATTCTAATTGCTAAGACTTAGGCGCTACCTCGCCTGGAGCTCTACCGAAACTAGAGCATATCCTTGGCAGCAGCTTGGACCTCTAAATAACAAATCTGTTGCAATAAAAGTAATGAGCAACTTTTTATGGGATTAACCGCTTACTTTGTATAGAATTAACCTCGGGTATTATGCAAATAATACAGATTCATGCAACACTCTAGTTTATAAATGTAATTAATATATACCATGAACCAAAAAAATGTTGCATATAATAATGTTTGCCTTTCTTAAGTTCCTTATGATGAATTTCTTCATTCACTGATTCAATGGGAAACTTAGCTTGACCTGTCAATCAATCATAATCATACAACTTTTCAAGTTCTTAGGACCCATAATAATGTTATCAAAATCATAATTATCATTATTCTTTACGTAACTAGTTAACCTCACCCATCCTTGTCAATCATTAAAAGTTACTTCCATATTTTTGGGAAACAAAACTTTATGTTAACCAAATCTAATTAAGTGGCCACGAAAACGACCACAACTGCTGGAAAAGCTTGCTTAGAGTTTTTGACAATGTGTCAAGCTTTTAATAGCTACGGATTATGTTGGCCATGGGGATAATGGCGAAATGTGTGTGTGCGAGACATTGTTGCTGACTTAAATAAACGAACAATTTTAATTGCCATGCCAAGGACAAATTTAACCAGTTTAATAAACAAGAAGAAAGCTTCAAAACTCCGCTTAAAAATTTTGATAAGCTCAAACAATTTCGTTCAAGGTCGCGGCGCGATGTGAAATTTTTAATTTATGTAAAATATTTTTTGTGGCTTGTGCTTCTAGCTAGTCGCTGAGTGCAAAATGATAGCTTGAGTTGTACAAACGAAATATTAATGCCAACTACTATGAAACACGCGCAGCATTTTGATTTGTGTGAACGCCATAAAAGTGCACAGCGCAAATTGGATAAATACCTCAAAGGCAACAACCACCGCAGCAACTCATTAAAACTAGTGCAAATCAACAAAGGGAGCGGCAAAACCGGAGAGCTCGAGAATCGCGAGCTGGCACAGGCAAACTTATCATTTTAATCACAGGAAATTGCGGAAAGGTGTCGCTGCAGAAGAACGAAAGGAAAACACAGCTGGCCAGCCAAATCGACGCAAATTAATTGCTCAGCGCTTTGCGACATTCAGCAGTTCGTTCACTTACATCCGCCGAAATAGCTTCTGCTGCCATTGAAACTGCGTAGTTATGGTCGATCCATTAAAAATCTTTTGGGTTTTGACAAATAGCACCTATTTGGGTAAGTGTGTACGGCCATTTGAATACCCTCTAACTGAGAACTTTGTGTAGCTACTTATAAGTGCACATGATTACTTACCCATGCGTACCGGCGTTGTTATGGCAATGTAAATGGTCTTGTGAAAATTTCATGAAGTGTAATTTGTTGCGGAGGCGAGAGTGAAGGAGTCTGAGATTCTGGGTCTACACGTGTATACGTGAGGGATCCTGGCTAACGACGCCTCCGGGGATGTGTCTGCCCCTGGTCTTAAATATGCATTTATGTTTCCCGGCACTTTCCGGCGCAATTTTCTTAGTTGATTCCCTCTCGACGTAATGAGGAATGTAGCCAACACTACGGCAGACAAATAGCTAGAAATAAAACACAATCATTTTTTGTTATGTTTTTGCTATGTTTTACATAAACAAAAATGTCTTGAATCTTAAAATAATAGCTCCAACAAACATTCATTCAACTAGTGAACTTATATGTACGCTACTTACCTTCTGAGGGAAAATATATTTAATAGATGTAAATAAATGTAACAAATTCATAATTAGGTTTACTTAAAGTATAGAGACTTTCGTTTTCAAAAGAGGTAGTTGATAGTGTCATAATCTTGTTTTAGGCCAGGAAATTTAAATTAGATAGACAGACTACACTCCCACCCGTTATTTAAGGTACGAGTTTCCAGACTCAATCGAAACCTTAAATTAATTCCTGATTAGAATGACTTTTAATATCGACGCACACAAGCCGTGACACGGCACACATGTCGTATACGCAACACATCTTCACAGATAAAAGTGCAATTCTGCGAACCAGCTTTTTAATTGCGGCTTTTGGTGCTGTTCCACCATTAACCCTGTCATCACAGCCCAGTGAAAACCACCCCCTCGTCGGATGTGGGTTGTAATTAACACGCCGGTTCACCGCGGTGGACCGTCCTGTTTCTTAATGAACAGCGGCGATGAGAGCGATGAAAACGAGGCCCATAAACAAGGTCTCCACCTCACCTTGTCCTCCTGTCCTCCTGCCCGAGAACTCATTATGACTGGCAAAATATTTGTCAACTCATCAGAGTTGTGGTGGGGGTCTGGGAATAGCGCCATATTTTTTTTATATCGGTACACCGAACTGTCTACACTTTTCCCCCCTGCTTTTACGGACTATTTTGTTTTGATGTTTGTCGCTTTGTTTGTCACTGTCCGCCGCGCACACTTTTTAATTAGTCCTTGCTGAAAGGAAACTCACAGGAATTTTAATGCGCTACGCAATGCAGGAGGTGAATGGCAAAAAAAAATCTTCTAAACATTTCATAAGTTTAATTAACAATTTTTTGTGTGTTGGTTAACTCGCGAAAAGCACAGGGGATAAAGCTGAAGTGCAGGTCACTTCCGGCATCGGATGTCGGTAACGATGATCATCATCATCGGGCCGGCTAATGAATACAAATATTCCGCGCTCTTGGACCCGGTTTTAATTGAAATTTCAGCACAACAAAGAGGCCCAAGCCAAAGGGCCCGAAAAAATTCGAGCTGGCCATCATCAAAGTTAATGAGCTGCACGTTACTGGATACAAAAAATGAGAATTGAATACATGGTCGGCTGGGTCCAAGGGTATTATTTGAATTTCGTGGGATTCAACGAGTTCATTTAACGGATTTAATTGTACTTTGTTTTAGATGGAGATGAGTCTGTGCAAAGGGTATCCCTTGTGAGATTTGTTTTAATGCTTACACAGCAAGGGGTCAAAATGGATGTGCCTAATAGCTAACCCAATAAATGTTGAGCCAAAAGATAGAATAATATATCATGTTTGTTTTTGCCATTTAAAATTTTATGGTATTATCGATTTACAATTCGTTGTACTAATTATTTATTGTGTATTATTTATGGAAACATTTATACCGAATGTAAAGTGTCAGCAGCAGTTGTGTGCAAGATCACAGAACGTTGACGGCAGCAATAAATTAATGGTAAAACTAATTATAAAACTCCCGCGTCCCAATCACTTATGTCAGAAGTCAAATGAGTTGCCATTATGCAAATTCTCAACTGACAAACGCAAGGCAACAAAGCCGAACCCTTGGCTTTCATCATACATCAACATAATTGGCGTGTAAAAACTGTCAGGCAGTTTAAACTTTTGCCACATGGCATATCACGCATACGCACTGTTAACATACTTCCTCTTCCGCCTGCCAACACTTGGGGCATTAAACTAATAATAACTTTTACACGCACAATTGGGTGGTATTTTCTGGCCTTCACGCCGCGCCATCGATCTCAGTCAATATTTGTTTTAGTTAGGATAACTGTTGGAATATACTATTCAACCTACAAAAATAACGTTAAACAACACTACTTTATATTTGATATGAATGGCCACACCTTTTATGCCATAAAACATATTGTAAGAGAATACCACTCTTTTTATTCCTTCTTTCCTTCTTGTACGTTTTTGCTGTGAGTAGGTCGTGGTGCTGGTGTTGCAGTTGAAATAACTTAAAATATAAATCATAAAACTCAAACATAAACTTGACTATTTATTTATTTATTAAGAAAGGAAATATAAATTATAAATTACAACAGGTTATGGGCCCAGTCCATGCCTAATAAACAATTAAATTGTGAATTAAAGATTGTGAAAATAAATTGTGAAATAGCATTTTTTCACATTCTTGTGAAATAGTTTTTTTTTTTCACATTCTTGTGAAATTATTTCCTTCTCAGAATTTGAGTGAAAAATGGACAAGGCTAAACGTAATATTAAGCCGTTTGATGGCGAGAAGTACGCGATTTGGAAATTTAGAATTAGGGCTCTTTTAGCCGAGCAAGATGTGCTTAAAGTAGTTGATGGTTTAATGCCTAACGAGGTAGATGACTCCTGGAAAAAGGCAGAGCGTTGTGCAAAAAGTACAATAATAGAGTACCTAAGCGACTCGTTTTTAAATTTCGCAACAAGCGACATTACGGCGCGTCAGATTCTTGAGAATTTGGACGCCGTTTATGAACGAAAAAGTTTGGCGTCGCAACTGGCGCTGCGAAAACGTTTGCTTTCTCTGAAGCTATCGAGTGAGATGTCACTATTAAGCCATTTTCATATTTTTGACGAACTTATAAGTGAATTGTTGGCAGCTGGTGCAAAAATAGAAGAGATGGATAAAATTTCTCATCTACTGATCACATTGCCTTCGTGTTACGATGGAATTATTACAGCGATAGAGACATTATCTGAAGAAAATTTGACATTGGCGTTTGTGAAAAATAGATTGCTGGATCAAGAAATTAAAATTAAAAATGACCACAACGATACAAGCAAGAAAGTTATGAACGCGATCGTGCACAACAATAATAACACTTATAAAAATAATTTGTTTAAAAATCGGGTAACTAAACCAAAGAAAATATTCAAGGGAAATTCAAAGTATAAAGTCAAGTGTCACCACTGTGGCAGAGAAGGCCACATTAAAAAAGATTGTTTCCATTATAAAAGAATATTAAATAATAAAAATAAAGAAAATGAAAAACAAGTTCAAACTGCAACATCACACGGCATTGCGTTTATGGTAAAAGAAGTGAATAATACTTCAGTGATGGACAACTGCGGGTTTGTCCTTGATTCTGGTGCTAGTGACCATCTTATAAATGATGAGTCGCTGTATACCGACAGTGTGGAGGTTGTGCCTCCACTTAAGATTGCAGTGGCCAAGCAAGGCGAATTTATTTATGCCACTAAGCGTGGTATTGTCCGACTACGGAATGACCATGAGATTACACTGGAGGATGTACTCTTTTGTAAGGAAGCTGCTGGTAATTTGATGTCCGTAAAGCGTCTCCAAGAGGCAGGAATGTCGATCGAATTTGACAAAAGCGGTGTAACCATTTCGAAAAATGGGTTAATGGTTGTCAAAAATTCAGGTATGTTAAACAATGTACCTGTGATCAATTTTCAAGCATATTCTATAAATGCTAAGCATAAAAATAATTTTCGTTTATGGCATGAGAGGTTTGGCCATATAAGCGATGGCAAATTATTAGAAATAAAACGAAAGAATATGTTTAGTGATCAAAGTCTTCTAAACAACTTAGAGTTATCATGTGAAATTTGTGAACCCTGTTTAAATGGTAAACAGGCAAGACTTCCTTTTAAACAATTGAAAGATAAGACCCATATTAAAAGACCACTTTTTGTAGTACACTCAGATGTCTGTGGGCCTATTACTCCAGTTACTTTAGATGATAAAAATTATTTTGTGATCTTTGTTGATCAGTTTACACATTATTGTGTAACTTATTTAATTAAATATAAATCTGATGTGTTTAGCATGTTTCAAGATTTTGTAGCCAAGAGTGAAGCTCATTTTAATTTAAAGGTTGTGTACTTATACATTGACAATGGTAGAGAATACTTGTCAAATGAGATGAGACAATTTTGTGTTAAGAAAGGAATTTCTTATCACTTAACAGTGCCACATACACCTCAGTTAAATGGTGTTTCTGAGAGAATGATAAGAACCATTACGGAAAAAGCTCGAACCATGGTTAGTGGTGCAAAGCTAGATAAAAGCTTTTGGGGCGAAGCAGTATTAACTGCTACTTATTTAATCAACAGAATTCCTAGTAGAGCACTTGTTGATAGTTCAAAGACCCCATATGAGATGTGGCACAATAAGAAGCCATACTTAAAACATTTGAGAGTGTTTGGTGCAACTGTTTATGTGCATATTAAAAACAAACAAGGAAAGTTTGATGATAAATCATTTAAAAGTATTTTTGTGGGCTATGAACCCAATGGTTTTAAGTTGTGGGATGCTGTAAATGAAAAATTTATTGTCGCAAGAGATGTTGTTGTCGATGAAACCAATATGGTTAATTCTAGAGCTGTTAAATTTGAAACAGTGTTCCTGAAAGATAGTAAGGAAAGTGAAAATAAAAATTTTCCGAATGACAGTAGGAAAATAATACAAACAGAGTTCCCGAATGAGAGTAAGGAATGCGACAACATACAATTCCTGAAAGATAGTAAGGAAAGTGAAAATAAAAATTTTCCGAATGACAGTAGGAAAATAATACAAACAGAATTCCCGAATGAGAGTAAGGAATGCGACAACATACAATTCCTGAAAGATAGTAAGGAAAGTAATAAATATTTTCTGAATGAGAGTAAGAAAAGAAAGCGAGATGATCACCTGAATGAAAGTAAGGGATCAGGCAACCCGAATGAGAGTAGGGAAAGTGAAACAGCAGAGCACTTAAAAGAAATTGGAATTGATAATCCAACTAAAAATGATGGCATAGAAATTATTAATAGAAGAAGTGAGAGATTAAAGACTAAGCCTCAGATATCCTATAATGAAGAGGATAATAGTCTAAATAAAGTTGTTCTAAATGCTCACACTATATTTAACGATGTCCCAAATTCATTTGATGAAATTCAATATAGGGATGATAAATCTTCTTGGGAAGAAGCCATCAATACAGAGTTAAATGCTCATAAAATTAATAATACTTGGACAATTACAAAAAGGCCTGAAAACAAAAATATTGTAGATAGCAGATGGGTATTTTCTGTTAAATATAATGAACTTGGAAATCCAATTAGATACAAAGCTAGATTGGTTGCACGAGGATTCACTCAAAAATACCAAATAGACTATGAAGAGACATTTGCTCCTGTAGCTAGAATTTCAAGTTTCCGATTTATATTGTCATTAGTAATACAGTATAACTTGAAAGTCCATCAAATGGATGTAAAAACAGCTTTCTTAAATGGCACGTTAAAAGAGGAAATTTATATGAGACTTCCTCAAGGTATATCGTGTAATAGTGACAATGTGTGTAAATTGAATAAGGCAATTTACGGACTCAAGCAAGCGGCTAGATGCTGGTTTGAAGTATTTGAGCAAGCATTGAAAGAGTGTGAGTTTGTAAACTCTTCAGTTGATCGCTGTATATATATTTTAGACAAAGGTAACATCAATGAAAACATATATGTATTATTATATGTAGATGATGTGGTTATAGCTACAGGAGATATGACAAGAATGAATAACTTCAAAAGGTATTTAATGGAAAAGTTTAGGATGACTGACCTAAATGAAATAAAACATTTTATTGGAATTAGGATAGAGATGCAGGAAGATAAAATCTATTTAAGCCAATCTGCATATGTTAAAAAAATTTTAAGTAAATTTAACATGGAAAATTGTAATGCAGTTAGTACTCCTTTACCTAGTAAAATAAATTATGAATTACTTAATTCAGATGAAGACTGCAATACCCCATGCCGTAGCCTCATAGGATGTTTAATGTACATAATGCTTTGTACACGCCCAGATTTAACTACTGCAGTAAATATCTTGAGCAGATATAGTAGCAAAAATAACTCCGAATTATGGCAGAACTTAAAAAGAGTTCTTAGATATTTGAAGGGCACTATCGATATGAAATTGATTTTTAAAAAGAACTTGGCATTTGAAAATAAAATTATTGGTTATGTGGATTCTGATTGGGCTGGTAGTGAAATTGATAGAAAAAGTACAACAGGGTATTTATTCAAAATGTTTGATTTTAATCTCATTTGTTGGAATACAAAGAGACAGAACTCAGTAGCAGCCTCATCAACTGAAGCTGAGTATATGGCCCTATTTGAAGCCGTGAGAGAAGCTCTATGGCTTAAATTCTTATTAACTAGTATTAACATTAAACTAGAAAACCCCATTAAAATTTACGAAGACAATCAAGGCTGTATTAGCATAGCAAACAATCCCTCATGTCATAAACGAGCTAAACATATTGATATTAAATATCATTTTGCCAGAGAGCAAGTTCAGAATAATGTGATTTGTCTTGAGTATATTCCTACAGAGAATCAACTGGCTGACATATTTACAAAACCGTTGCCTGCTGCGAGATTTGTGGAGTTACGAGACAAATTGGGTTTGCTGCAAGACGACCAATCGAATGCTGAATGAAATTTTTTATATATATTTTTCAAATTTAAATTCCTGTAAACATATTTTGTTACAATGATCTGATCGGGTTTTTCTGGGTTTTCCCCGTATCCTCGCAGCAAATGCTGGATCAGTTAACACTTCCCAGAATGCACACCACCCACATTTGATAGTTACTAATGAATATTATTGTTATGTTTTTAATTATAGACGTTATTTTTGAGGGGGCGTGTTGGAATATACTATTCAACCTACAAAAATAACGTTAAACAACACTACTTTATATTTGATATGAATGGCCACACCTTTTATGCCATAAAACATATTGTAAGAGAATACCACTCTTTTTATTCCTTCTTTCCTTCTTGTACGTTTTTGCTGTGAGTAGGTCGTGGTGCTGGTGTTGCAGTTGAAATAACTTAAAATATAAATCATAAAACTCAAACATAAACTTGACTATTTATTTATTTATTAAGAAAGGAAATATAAATTATAAATTACAACAATAACCAAAAACTTTTTTTGCATATTACACAGAAAACTAAGGGGAAAACTTAATCTAACGTACATGAGTAAACACAACATAAGATTATCATAAACTTGCTGCAAATTTATTACGCGTTGTTTTACGTGGCTGTTTGTGTGTGTTAACTAAGCTCCGTTAAACGCCTAGAGGATTAAAATATTGCCGCAAAAACATTATGGTTATTTATTCGCACTCTACTTCTGCACATTTTCGGTCGTGTTTATTTATCTGTCTGTTTGTTTTGTTGTCAAACGATTTGCCCTGAAAACTAATTAGCAAATTAAAACATGTAATTTATTTATTTGCGGCATAACTTTGAGGGCGTTTGTTTAACTAGATTTTCCACCAAAGTAAACCATGCCAAAGGGCATAAAGTACGCCCTCTCGGTCACCAATAAGACAATTTCGGTTTTCTTTGTATGCCAACATACTTTGATGTTTGTGGCTGAATCTTAATCAGTTAAATTACCCGAATTTTTGATGAGTTGTGAAGTTTGGAAATTACAGAAATTATTGCAAGATAGATTCAATTATAGATTAAAATAGATTCAATAACTTCCTTAAATCCATCTAAAAATATGAAAAATTGATGTATCGAAAAGCTTGTATTAAATACAAATGCAAGGATTGGCGTCCAAAGATACCACCCTAAAAAAAGGGATAAGCTTTCAGTTGTCAAAGGGAAAGAGCCCCACATTTCCCCCAACTTCCTGCCAGTTTTAATGTGATGCGCTTTGTTGCCTTCTGAAAAATGTAGCTTCCTTTTTTGCTTCACAAAAACTACTTTGACTATTTCTGACTTTGCGAAAGTCTGCGTCTGTGTATCTGTGTGTTTTCCATGGCTGATTTGAACAGCTCTGACATTTGACGCCACTTTGCACACATTTTCCCTTCTCCCCATTTTTATTTCTTTTGCTTTGCTGAACAAAAAACCAAAAAAAAAAGGAAAAAACAAAAAAGAATTCTAAAGCAGCATATAAAATAGAGAAATGTTTACGGGATTGCGAAAGAGAGAGAGAGAAAAAAAACAAAAATAGTGCCAGCTGCCAGTCATTCATGGACTGACATATGGCTCACCAGCAGGTGGGCGGTGATGCGGCAGGGGGCGTGGCTGGGCTTGTTAGTGTGCCAGTTATGCGACCATAAATAGCTGACGGCAGCTCACCTGCCACTGCCCTCTGCCACGCCCCTTACTCCTCACGCCTCCGCCTGCACGTTAATAGCTTAAAGTGAGCCCTTTTGACTGCCCCTTTGCCAAGCGATGGAAAAATGCGGGGAAAGTGTGGAGAAAGGGACGAAAAGCGGAAAAGCGAAAACATACTACCTGGCTGATGACTTGGGCGCAGCCCACTTTGCTGCTCAATTTAACGCCAACAAAAAGGCAGCCACTTTAACCAAACACCAAGCATTGCTTTTCTACGCGGCACATCAAGGGGCTAAGAAATGTGATAATGCAAAGATAATACAGATATGATGGGACTAGAAAAATATCTTGAGTAAATCTGATCTGACTAAACATCCATCGCTTGTTGATCAAGCTTGATATTGGTTATGAGACAAATTTTCTTATTTAATAGTTAATGTGACCTTTTGATTTTATAATTAGCTTAAATATTTAATAAGGTACTAGATTTCATACTAATAAAGTTTAGCATAAGCTAACAAGCTTAACACAAACAAAACATCGTAGTAAATTAGGAAATTAAGTTGTCCCTGAACCACTGATATGAACATTCTTTTGACGTAAGATATATTTTTGCCGATGTTATTTTAGTTGCAGTCCATTTGCAGGCAACCGCTTTCGTTTACTGAGCCATAATGCGTGAGTGCCAAAAAAATTAAGTCAAGATACCTGGGGGCGAAGGGAAAAAACACTGCGAAATGCAATTTCAACTGCCAGAAATGTTTGCTCATCGTGTTTGCGTGTGTGTTTGTATTTATTCAGTATATTGTAGCAACACGCATTGGGGTCCTTGGAGTTTTCTTCCTAAACGCTTTCCACTCAACTCGCTTTTCCTTCTTTTTAGGGTCTTATTTATACGAGCCTTTGGCCTGGGCTGATGCCCAAAAAAAAAAAAACAAACAAATGTGTGAGTGTGTGTGTATTTATTTTGCTCATTTCTCATTTCCTTTCATTTTCTGGGCCAAAGAAAGACTAACACGTAATAGCTAGACTTACCTGCAACCTAAGTAAAGCAAAGAACTAAATTCTAAATTAGATTCTATTTGTCTTAGCCCATACTTGAGTATAAAAGAGCTGAAAGGCGAGGAGTTCATTCAGTTTTTTATTTTTATTTCCATGAAAAGAATTTCAAGTTTGACTTGAGCATTCAAACGAATGAATGACGTGTGTGAGGAGCACTGCCATAAACACACTTCACAGAAAAAGGGTGAAAGCTCATTGCATTTCAAATTTCCCGTCGAATATTTAATTGGTTTCTCAAACTTCTTAGTCCCGCAACTTTTGACAAAATTCAATTAAGTTACTTGCAAAACAAACAAAGCCAAAACAAATTAAACGTTCAACAGATTCTGTAATGCAGCGTTTAGGCAAGTCAAATATCGAAAGTTTGCTCAACACTTCCGCTTGGCCACCAAAAATTGTATTTTCAATTTATGTCATCTGCAAAACAAGCGTAAAAAATATAACGTAACATCTCAAGGACCCTGCCCATATGTGCTTTTTGTTTGCGCAATGGATAAATAACTTGCACTCTTGCGAAAACGTACATTTCTTGCTGAAACTTGAAAATTTCGAAAGCAGCTTTAAAAACTATTAAAGACCACAAATGTTGAGTGCATTCCAGAGAATGCTTTTGCAGCCGAAAGGATTGCCCCGGCAACTGTCGTCTTTTCAATATTTCGTATACGCAACGTGCGCCTGCTGGCCATTTTAATTCTTCCATCTCCATACTGCAGCTCTGCTCTTTTATGTTGTGGGACTGGCTGTTCACTCTGGCTGCTCTGGCTGTTAACGGGCATTTATTCTTGGTGAATGTATACATTTTATCGTTCTCATATTTATGCCCAAGTTGTGCAAGCATTTCGTGTTTTTTGTAAAAACAGATTATTGCTTCCGGCATTTGGGAACCAATACAAAAACAAGGCGGACCTTTCAAGTCATTCTCAGGCTCTTGGGAAAATTGAACGCTTAAACCACTTTGTTAGTTAGACGCATCTTGAAAATATTTTAGTAGTCTAATAAAATGGAACTTAATTATTTAGGGAAAACTTAAGAGCTTGAAAGCATTCCGTTGTTAATGACCCGACTTTTACATGAAATTCATATTTTTCAGGAAACAATTGTCAAGCAAACCAAAGTTTAAAAACTTTCACTATGGGGATTGCTAAAATCCACGCTTATTTGTGAAGTGCAATTTGCTTCCGTATTTGCCTTGAGCTCTCCTAGTCGAATAAAACTCATTAACGCACGTTCCCGTTCCGAAAACTAAACTACACAACTATCCAGAAAGTTTTGTTTGGCAAGACATTAGCAGGAAATAAGCAAATAAAGTGAGGCAAACAAACGTAGCTGCGTTTGCCGAAGGGAGAGCCGGAAAATCCCTCAATTCGCAGTGCACTTTGTGAAAACTTATTTTGCTTTCGACTGGAAAAGGGGGACACAAACTTTTCACTTTGAGTAGATTGTTTTGTGATTTCTGCTGGCTTTTAGTTGCGCACATATTTTTAGGATCAGTATATTTGACTGAGGCTTTATCTGCTTTAGCAAGGGGATAACATGCCAACAGTTTATCATACAAGCTGAGAAATTTGGAAAATCAAAAAATTGTGCACCAAAACAAAGTATTCAACGAAAATGTATCATCTAAACTTATTTTTTGTTGCATACTTTTTTTTCATATTAGGCTTTTCCAATATACCTAATAGTTGCTATACAATTTTTTTAAACTTTATTATGTTTGCTTCCATTTTTAGTAGTATCGAATTTATAGCTCAGCCCAGTTATTTTCGGTGTATAGTAAATTTGGTGATATACGTATGTGTGGGGTGGGAGTACTACCCTCTTTTATGCCTGCCACGTTTCGAACATAAACGAATATGTATACGACTTTCTCGACCGCAAAAGAGGCACGCGCGCAATTTGTCAATCAATAAATTTGCCATAATTAATGCTGCTTATTGGCATTTCATACACTAAGAGCATGCAACCGAGCAATCTATTTATACAGTATGAGTATCTATATCATGGCTGGCTTTCTTTTTCTTTCTCATTTGCAGTTACAAAATTTGTACGCATTGGTATTGCCGACAAAAACGATTCACCGCCGTATTTCGATAGATTTCTGTACGAAACTGAAATCGATGAAAATGCCGACTTGCAGAGCACTGTCCTCACTGTCAACGCCAAGGATCACAATGAGTGTGAGTAACAACAATCCAATCACTACACATAAACAATAAACCGTCCCTTCATCGGGCTTAATGTGAATTTGTCCTTCTATTGAAATTAGATTTTTGCTCGAGCGACGATATTCGTACTTAATCGCCTGAGCAAAAGAATATATATTGCATAAACTACCAATTGATTTCATTAAGTGTTTCTTTAATTGTAATTGACCGGGGGCCATACGCTCATATCATGTCCAACGATTTGCATTTGAAAGACATTAAGACGTAGACAGCTGCTTCAGGGAGAAAGTCCATCAAGAATGTCAGTGAGCTTTGGCTACATATATATACAGGATATATGCAGGAATTATTCGAGCAATTAAGGACATGAAACTAGTAATTTATTCAGAGCACGGCAATCATTGCCTTTATTGGTTTGTCTCATTACATTTTCAATTTAACAACATTTTGGTTAAAATTAAAATACTTGATACGCTCAATTGAGGCATTATTTCTTTATTTCCGGAACCACTGATTCACTCTGTAAATTATAGCAAGTCAAATGCAGCATTTCACGTAAATTGTGAAATAATCAACTTTTCAACATATATAAAGTAAATAAATAAGGCAAGAAAGTAAATATTTTTATATAAATAGCTAAAGTCCGTAATCTATTTACCTTCTCATTTATCGCAATCTAAAGTAAAAGCAAAACGGCAGTTATTGGAGAATAATTGGTTGCTTGATATTGTCAATTCATGCGACTGCGACATTTTCAGTTGGCTTGAGTCATGAATCCTATGACTTCCTTCCTTCCTTAGGCCACAAAAAATTATACGAAAAAATACTCGTGCATAGGGGAACGTCATAAACATTTGGCAGAAACCAATTGGGCAATTTCCCTCATGGAGCCACAGAAAATTTATGCATAAATATTAAGCAGGCGTTTCAGAATATTTGCCCCTTCCTCGCAGTCATAATAGACATTTACAACATTTATTTATTTTAATACATAGCAATGTTTGTTTGTATGTGCAGCCATTGTCAAATATTATTAGGCATCGGCCATGTACCGCAAATATTTACGAAACATTACAAAAATATAAAAGCTCAGTAAGGCGAAAGATACATGGGAGAAGATACAGCTCATAGTCATGCATAAATCCATAAAATACAAAGACAAACACAAGTGGAGAGCAAGTGAGCATCTAATATGAGTATTTGTATATCTGTCTATTGATTCCCATGCGGAAATTATTATTGTTAATACGGCGAGGGACGGGGAAAGTTCTTCGTCTGCGGCAGATACGATTTGCAGCACGAAAAACATTCAAAATCTCATTGAAAGCGTTTAACAACTTTTTCCCTACCGACGGCAGAGGCAAACTCGTGGGTAGAACTTTGTCTTTACTTGAATCAGTCTCCACAACAGCAACAGCTCTCAAAGGACATCCGAGAAGACTGCGAGTCCTTGTTGTCGCCGTCGCGACGACTGCGAAAAAGGCATTAACCCGAATTGGAAAAAACCAGAGCAGAAACAACAAAAGCACACTGATACAAATCCATGTTTAGCATGCAAAATACATGGTATTGTATTTATATCTAGAAGAAATAAATTCTAGAGATTACAATGTAATTGTTATACCTACCGGTTACTGAATAAAATTCAGAACTAAATTCTATTGTATCATTCAAGTACAAATCAACTTGAAAAGAAAACATTAATGCTTTGTTATATTTGTGTTTTTTAATTACCGAAATATTCACATAATATAAAATACTATGCGTAACTTATATATTTAGATGTTGGAATTTAAATTCAAAGGTATCTACTGCCACAGCAACGGAGCCAAGTGTAATCCCTCTAGCAAAGGGAAACAGAGCCGGCGAACGGAAAAATAAATGGGCACACGAAATTTTTGAACTACTCGCTGAAGGAAGAGGATTTTAGCTGTGTGTGTGAGTCGCATAGAATATGAATTGAAGGCTGAGACCAACAAAACAGGGTCAGGACAAATCTCTTATGCGACTCCTTGCGTTGCCATGTTTGTGTCAACTTGGAAATACGAATGGAGCTGTAAAACTTTTGTGCCATTGCGTGCCACATTGCGAATTTATGAGCGAAAAGATTATTTATTTGAATGTGCGCGAGTGGTTGCCATGTGTTGAACAAATGTTGTCACATTCGAACCAGTTCGAAGAGTTCTAGGCGGCCAAACGAAACTCATTTATTTCCCTGGCTTCCCCATCACTTTAAGGACTCGTTTTTAAAGACCCTGGCTGGTGGCTGGCGGCTGGAGGGGAAACAAGGAGTCGCACAACCTTTCAGTGTGTGCCATAAAAACACTTATCCGACACCCCAACCTTCAAATAAAAAGGAAAGAACAAAAAATGAGCACACGAAGACCTAGAAAGATCAAAAAACCATGGTAAAAAGCGAGAATGTTGTTCCCTCCACTTTTTAAAATGACTTTTCATGCTAAATAAGTACACAAACAACATCGCAAAGCTTGCGAAGGACGAGCAGGGATACTTTTACTGCCTTTTCTGCTCCCATGTGAGCCTGGGTCTCTGGTGTCTGTATATTAATTTATTATCATTATCAGTGATTTAAAAATGGCGTCATGACATCGTAAATTGTAAATGTCATTGTCTAAGACTGGGGACTACTTAACACGACTCGCCTGAGCTACTCCTGATGTTCACGTTGTTGTTATAGTCTATGGTTTGAAAAAATTTAAAAACAAAAACAAATAGGTTTTTGGGGGAGACATTTCATATATTCTAAACAGAATATATAATCAATGTTTCAAGAGAGGGCGGCCAGAGAAGTTTTTGTTTAAATATAACACTGGTTAAATGTAATTTTGGATTGGATTTTCTAACGTAAGTATATTTTGAAAATTATTTTACCACAGACCACAGTAAGCATGGCAGTTTGCCTGTCGAATTGGAAGTGAACAGAACAAATCGAAAAAAAAATTAATAGCCAAAATATTAACATGAGTCACATAACTCGAAAGCGTTTACTAACTTTGGATGAGGAATCTCAGCATATCAATTCGACAAAACGATGTGGGAGCAACTGCATCGAGAAGATGTTAACAAAATGGTCCCGCCAAAGTATTCCAGGCGTCAATAGCATTTCGCGGAAGCGATCGTTTCCTTGGGAGGATAACTCGCCTGATATATTTCCCGCAAAACATTCACGAAAGCATATCATAAAAAAGAAGTCGAAAACAATTCACGAGCCAGAGGTCCCGATAGATTTTTTGATGGGACTGCCAGTATTGCTTGATAGTGACTTTAGTGATTCGGAGGAATGTCGCCCAAAATCAGAGATTCATGTGGCCAAACCAGAAACTGAAGATAACCGAGATTTGTTTACCTATCAGCAATTGAAATTAATGTGCTGCGAAATGATGAAACAATGCGAAGATCGGGTAGTACTGGAATATGAAATAGCATTGACTCAAAAAATGGCAGAGCAGTATGATACATTCATCAAGTTCAACCACGACCAATTGCAGCGAGAATGTGAACATAGGGCTAGTTATTTGTCTTAGACAGTTTGTTGTATTATTGTCTTATTAACTTGTTTCGAAAATTGTTTATGTGAGTTTAGCAAGAATAAAAGAATATCTCTTCGCTTATAAATTGTTTTTTTTACTGTATATACGAGTATATATGGCTGTTATAGGAAAATATCTTAAATGGTTTAAATTAGTGTAGAAATCTGTTTAAAAATCTCACGGAAACTCACTGATCAGCTCTCCAACTAATTCCTTAATTGCACAGAAAGCTATTATGGCCCACAAACAGCAAAAGTGGGCAACTTTTAATGCCTCAAAACTCCAGCTTCCTGACATCCTGCTCATCCAGTTCCAGTTCCCTTCCCCCGCTCAGCGAGTCGAGCAGGTTAAGCGATTTACGCGTCGCTAATTTACGCTAATGTTTGCCTTTCACATTTCCGCATAAATGCACAGACAATGTGGCAACGTCAGCCCCGACTCCTGTTTTCCACACTTTTCCCCACTGCACCCCTCATTCTACCACCAGACGTGTCCTGGTTGTCACATATGAGAGCGTTTCCATATTCTGCCAGCAAAGACAACACTTTTGCAGGCTGTTTAAACATGAAATAAGTAAATTATATGGCATCTTGTTGTGCCTGGCATTCTTATGAAACATTGGGGCCATGTCCTTGTGCTGACTCTCGTGGGGGAAAATGTTTTTTAATGAACTTAATTATTTCAGCTACCTCCGTGGGTGCCATTTTGTTTCTCTTTGACATTGTTCATTGTTTTTTTTATCTTAATTCAGTCTAAATTTGGTTGAAAGCTTCCTTTTTGTAGGCTCTTCAAATTCTCCAAACGAAATTGATACATACCCATTCGATAACTTAAAAAATTATCCATTAATAATGAATTAAATAAATTTTTGCAAATACCCAAACCACAAACTTAATTCTTTACAAAATTTCATCAACGCAGCTCTTTCGACTGCCGATCCTATTAAGTATTCAGAATCTTATTTTACTTAAATTGGATTAATTTTCATTACGCATACGCCGAGTGCTCCGCGAGTACTTTGTACACCAATTGAATTACTCGCTACAGTTAAATTTAATTTTTTTTTTAACGCCACGCTCTCATTATCTCTTTGCAGCGACGAATATTCGATACCAGATCACAGGCGGTAACATAGGCAATGCATTTGCCGTACAGAACACCACCGGTGTCATTTACGTGGCAAGTCCACTTGACTACGAAACGAGGCCAAGGGTAAGTAGTCGACTACTCTGGGACTTCCACAACTGCTGAAAGTCTGGTTTTTGCTACAAAACTAGTCTAAGCTGGGAAAAATGCAATAAGTTTAACAGACTTAGGGTCTTACTTTAGTAACACAAACTAAGTAACTTGAAAAGTTAAATATACCTTTTAGTAGGATTTACAAGAATTTTGTTACTTAAAAAATTATTCCAATGATTTATTGATGCCACATTGTTTTGGTTTGTGTATCCACTTGTCTATAAGTTGGTGCACATTTTTCTTAGTCCTAGTTTCTTCTACTAGGTCCTAACTTTCTGTTGCATGCATAATTTATGTATTTTTCCGCTTTGGCGATGGACAACAAAAAAGGAAAATATGTAAAACTATACAAAACTTTTCAGGGGGTTCGCCAAACTTTCGACCAGGCAAGTCAAGGCGTATAAAAAAATTAATCCAGAAAAAACGGAAAATTCGCTTACATGTAGCGTTTCTATCTCAAAAAACTTCTCGGGTACAGAGGATATATATAGACAGCTGGCGTTACATTTCCCATTGCGCATTTTTAACGTGATTGCTAACGCACTGATCTATCACTGAGAAAATCAGTAATGGGTTCTTGCTGCTTCCGAAAAGAAATCCAATCGAAACAAAATGGATACCAAAGAAAAGGTCAAATATTATTAATTTATGTAGATTTATAAGCAGCTGAACAAGGTTTTTAGTGCTTGTGCACTACATTTGTGTAAAACATTTATATATGGACATTAATATATTGGTTAGATTGAAGTATGAAAATTACTATTGAAGAATTTTTCTTTGTGGAAGAAAGGCAGTAACACATAGAAATCAGCAAGCACCATGCCCCGCATAGTCATCACCTATACGCAACTTGTTTTGGCACCCCAAACAGGACTGAAAATCCGTGTAGCTGTCAATATCCAGCCATGCAACAAGCAGTGGCAGTGCCACAACGGCCAAAACAACCAGCCACAGCACCCGGAACATGTGTTGCCAATTTCGTATTTGGTACTCCTTCTTTTCACTTTGTTTTGTTTTACCCGTGGAAATAAAAACTTCGCAGACCATTGATGCGAATTTGGCTTTTGTTGTTCAAATTTCAACACAACAGTGGCAGCCTGGTAATTGAAATAATTGAGTTTTGCTGATGGTCATTGCCTACCATCTTATTTTACGAGATGTGTCCATAGAACCATAAATGTATTTTTAGCTATTGAAACGTTTCAGCTAGTGACATTTGAATTTCATTTAAATGAATAAATTCCTTATTTATTTATGCCTGGCTTGACGTAAGCTTTATAATGTTAAAATGGGGAAATAATAATTTCTAAATTTCAAATAAAATATAAGCATTATCACTGTTGTGCTACAATATTTTAATAATTATTTAATTGAAATCTTTTATCTTCATCAGTATGAACTGCGCCTGGAGGCAACTCGCAATCGCAAAAATAACTACACCACCGTTGTGATCAACGTTCGCGATGTCAACGATAATCCACCGGTATTCGATCGTCAAACATATCGTACACAAATCACTGAGGAAGACGATCGCAATCTGCCCAAACGCATTCTGCAGGTTAGTTTTCAGGCGAAAAACCATTGCCTACTTTTCAGGGCAACACTTATCGCCTTATCGACTTAACGCAATTTAAATATAAATACCAGTGGCTGCGTAAGCCATACATTCAATACGTTAAATTTGCATAAAGTGCCAAAAAACTGAGCAATAAAAAATGAGGAAAAGAAAAACAGACCGAGCGCAAACACAATAGGCTGGGAAACTCAAGTGGCGAACAAATAGTAACTGAGAAAAAGGAATAAAGGCGGGGAAAAGGTTGGCAGAAAACTCTGCACTCGCGTGGGGAAATTCAGCCGTAAATATGCATAAATACTCATTCATTAATAACAACGTGATAGTTTCGCTGCGGCAGTAAAGTGCGTACACAAGCGCAAATACATATACATCAACTTCATGAGTACGCACACAGACCACTCACACACATATTTTCACAAGCGACTTTTATTCAAGCCATCATTTACCAACATAAAGGCCAGTGAGCAGAGAGTCGAGTTTATGGTCACATCAACATTTGAATACACTCTAACGGGTGCATAAAATAATGCGACACTTTTAGATTATCGAATGAGTAAAATGACGAAATTTGTGAGGCCTTATCTAAAGTTAAGTTCTATGATGTTTTTTTTTTTCAAGCAAATAAATCAAAGATGGTCAAATACAATCAACATAAATGATTCAATAGATTGCCGTTGCCTAGTTTATTACGTTCGGAGATATTTAATTATTTTTATTAAGGCAGATTTATTAATAACAGATAGTGACATTTGAATGATTTATTACCCGCACTTATTTTCAAGAGCATTTCATTAATGCCAACTTTTCCATATTTCTTTAACATTAAATACAAATTAAAATTGCACAGCTCAGCGGTCATGCCCAAACCAATAAACAAGAAACGATGAAAAACAAGGCGAATTTTTAATTACACATTTATGGCGGGCCAAAGTGCGACCGGAGGAGCATTGTCACGGCAGTTCCCATTATGGAGGATATGTATATGTTTTTTGCGTACAGCGTACATATACTACATACATATGAATATGCGGCAGTTGCACAGATACAAGGTGAATGGAATGCGTTTGCTGTCGCCGACACCTTTGGACTCAAATTGATTTCTGTGCTTAAAAAAAAGAAATGCAAATATTTTTTATATAAAGCGCAGCTCTGGCGAGGATTCTGTGTTTGAGTTTTGGCTGGCAAGGCATTTCAATTACGCCCATAAGTGTAGGCGGCGCGTGGAAAGGGATGTGTGGGCTTGTGGTTGCGTCCTGGCGAAAGGACAATGGCGCACGCTGCTCAAAGGATCGCTTCCGCGTCCGAAATGGGCGGGGCAGTAATAATGGGCACAATGATGGCACGTAGACAACTCTTTTGTCATATCAAATTGTGTTGAACATTTAACGTAAATTGTCGCATTGTGAATGTGCAGCGGATGGGAGCTGAAAATGGGAACGGGTGGAAATGGCAGGCACTTAACACGTGACGATGATTTAATGGGCCAAGGACCCATTGGATATTGCTACAATTTGGTTGTAATGCAACTGAAACTCGGTTTTCTTTCATTATAATAGAAAATGGGTTGCACACATGCATAACTTTGGCTTTGTTTCCACAATTCGCACAGACAATCCACCCAGATACTCCACTTAGCACACGACAAAGGCAGAGAGATAAGATTCAAGCTGAACAAGGCAATTATTGCTTTTAATTGACACGACAACTGTTTGAAGGATCTACAATCCTGTTGTTCTTCCCATAGGTAAAAAGCTTGCATTTGCTCCGCAGAGAGAAAAGTTAGTGATTTGAATACGTTGGTTTTGCAAGCTCTTTTTGCCTTTTTAAGGGGATTTTTAACTTGAGAAATGCAATATTTTAATTGCATTAGCTGCTCACATAACATAAATTCTTCGAGTGTACTTCTTGAATCCATAATCCTTAGCTTGCTTTCCTGCTTGTTGTTTAGAAGCGATTACAAGAAGTTGTAAAGTTTCCTTGTACATGTAAACGGCCAAGGAAAATGCAGTCACTTGATTTTAATACCTATTATTTCTAAATAGACTGAGGCAATTAAAATTCTTAAGGAATTTTTGAGTGCATTAGTGTTGCTATAGACTTGGAAAGCTTTTTAGTACTATTCCATTTAGTTGATTTTATTCAATTGCTCAATCCCCTAGAAGACCCAATCAAAGTCGATACCCATTTTGCCTATGATCAATTATTCCAAGAAAATGGTCCTAAATGCTGATTTAATTTACCAATCACAAAGCGAAAACGAAACAAAATAAAAATAAAACAATAAGACGAGAGAATAAACCGAAATCCGATTGAATAATTACATAAATCTCGGTTATATTAGCATTTCATTCCTTTTTTGTCAGAAAATATTTTGCTGCCATCGGAA
Organism: Drosophila melanogaster; assembly: GCF_000001215.4. Lineage (NCBI taxonomy): Eukaryota > Metazoa > Arthropoda > Insecta > Diptera > Drosophilidae > Drosophila > Drosophila melanogaster. The sequence goes on along the minus strand of NT_033779.5, from coordinate 17,806,833 downwards.
GAGAGTCCAAAAAAAATGTGCAAAAAATAGTGGAGCAAAAAATCGGAGCATAAATTTACAAGCAATCTGACGGGCTAAAAGAAAAACACCTACCACGCCCACCGTCCAGATTTTCCAGCCCCCCCACCGGACTTTCCCCGATTTGACTTTCACGTTGCCCTTTATTGGACATTTAAAGCATTTGGCTCATTTGCATATTTGATTTATAGCCACCAATTTTATAAGCAGCGTCCAGTTCGGAATTCCACCGAATCTGAATCCCTATCCCCACCGTATAATGCAGTTCTTGTTACTAACCGTTCCCTATTCATTTTCCATTTCATTACAGGTCACAGCCACCGATGGCGATGTAGATAGACCAATAAATATTGTATATTTCCTGACTGGTCAGGGCATCGACCCTGATAATCCAGCGAATAGTAAATTTGATATAAATCGCACGACGGGCGATATTTTTGTTCTCAAGGTAAGTGAGCGCCCGTTCACCTCACGGGTCGTTTTTTAAACAGATTCCAATTTCGAGAGTCCCCTCGTAAAACGAGCGTAATAAAAGCCAGTTAAAATTTCGCGACGGCCCCGTTAACAGCAAACCGTGCAAATGGCGCGCAAATCGAAAAAAGCAGGAACAAAAACGGGGAAATAACTTTTTCCTTTGTGACCATTCTGGGGGCTACGTACTCCATAAGCCCCGGGAGGCTACTTTTTTTTTTGATAGGGGCTTCCCCTTGGCCGTTTACAATTGAGCCACAGTTTACGCTCGCACAATGGCGCAGTTTATATTGTGTGACGAGTGAACGCCTAAAAAAAATGAGTGGGGTCGCAACGATATGAAACTGAATATACCCTAACAATAAATGCTCGTGGAATGACATTGTAATCTTTGCCGTCACAAAAGGGAGAGTTTTGACCAAGTTCAGGGAAACATAACACATTTAATGGTTTTTTTTTAAAACATTTGCATTCGAACATACATTTTGGAACAGGATCCACATTTTAGGCTTTAAGCTTCTTTAAATTCGAATGTAAATGACCAAATAGAAACTCACAATAAGCGTTAAGCGATCTGGCAGGCCTTTAAAGTTTTTTTTTTCACTGGGCACTCGCGAAAAGATTGAAACGTTTTCAATATTTACCACTCTTCCTCGCTTTTCAATTGTTGTCATCCCCTACCACGCTGGGTTGTGCGACTTTTGTAAATTATAAAGCTCTCCACGCGGTTCGGTGGCGTATGATTAATTTAAAACTGTGTCAGACCGCACACACCAGGCATACACACAAATACCACACCCAATGGTGCATGAACGAACAAAAAGTAATGTCATTTAGATGCAAAAAACTGCCACCGTCGGTTGTCAGATACATAGACTCCAATTAATTTCAGACAAAGACCATAAAAACAAACGAGTCAAAGTGGCGCGAAACGCATCCTTTTAGTGTTGCTAACCTTAAGTTGTGGTGTAAGCTCTAATAAAATAACTACATTTAATTGGCCGCTGTAAAATAATTAAAATGCCTTAAAACTTTGAGATAATTTTAATCATGTCATTTTAAATAAGTCAGAAGCACAATCGCTATGCCAATATGTTCTAGATTATGACTTGGTGTTCAATTCTTATATTATCCTTATTCTTATCTTAACATGAAAGAACAGTCTAGTAGGTAACATAATCAGCAAAATAGCCAATAGCTTAAAATAGCCAAACATTTAACTGATTACTTATATTGATTTATTTTAAAGACAAACTTTTAGCTGGAAAATAGTTGCCAACACTATTGGGCATCCCGAAGCCGTTCAAAGTACGAGCCGCAAAAAACCCCACTCCGATTCGCATTCTGCATAAAATGTTCAAATGTTGCCGCTGGCGGTTCGCTTTATTTGTTTTATTGCTGGCGGATGGAGCAGTTCACTGATGCGATAGGGTTAAAGTGGGCTAGTGGGTAATGGGCGGTGGGCGGTGGGTGGTGGGCGGTAGGCGGCAGAGGGCGGGGCAGCGACAGCATGTGGCATTTGCGGTTTTGACGCTCTACAACCGACCACATGTAAATGACGTTCGTCGTTCGTTATTGGTGCGCGGTTGGCTGGCATAAAATTGTGTGTAAAATCAAGCGGCAAAATGGGCTTGGAATAAAAAGAGTTCAGTTTGGAGGGATCCGAGGTCCTTCGATTGGCGGATGGCACTTGCCGCCGACTGGCTGACGGCTTTTAATTTGTAATTGCGATTGCATTACGTGTCACGTGGCAGTAAAGCCAATTTTTTCCTGTTTTAATTGAGCGAGCTGGGTTTTAAAGTTTATTTGCCGACAGCTGAGAGAATGTCAATCAAATGCGTTGTCTGGTTAGCTACTAAAAAAGTGAAGTGAAATCTGGGTCACATAGAATAAAGGACAAAATCAAATCAAAATAGATTTATTGACCAGCATACGCATTACTTAAAAATAAATCTGAAGGGCTAAAGCATCACGATTGCAAATGTATATAGTACATTTAACATCACAAGACGTTACAATCGATTTACTTACAAGTATGCTCTCCCTCCTTCTATGAGCTTTTTGACCACCTAAATATGCTTGTAGAAATAACATATGAAGATTTTCTTGTGTCCTTAGAATAAATACAAGTCTTAGCTTTCATTTACTTCAATAAGACTACAGAATTAATTCATCGTAAAAGCAAATTGTCCTTCAAACCGACCACACATACTAGCACATTGAATACATTTCAAGTGTGTTCTATATGCATTAGCTGAGTAAGCAATGTTTAAGGGTAATTTGAATAGGGGCCAAATCCAGGCCAAGACCAAAAGGTTGACAGGGCCAAAACACTCGCACACACAAGCAACGCACAACAAACGAATGCTGAAGGGAATTTTCATCGAATGGATGGCTTTTATTTCGTCATTGGCAATGCAATTTCGTGTGGATAACTCATTTAATGAGAAATCTAATAACAGACTTCTGTGCGTAAGACCACCTACAATCGCAAAGCCACCAAAGCCAGATTAGGAGCAAACAACAAGCGATGGCCAACGGCTCAAGGGTTTCCAGGGTCTCCGACTGTGGCTCAGTTACAATTTACCAAGGGGCATAAAATAATTTGCAAACAAACAAACAGCTGCCAAATCAAATCTCCTTTCGATACAGTCGAAGAAATCGGTTAGCCTTAAGTAAGTTAAAATATTGCATATACCAATAAACTTTATCCATTAAACAAATTAAAAAAAAATGTGGAGAAAATAAGGTTTGAAAAGGAACATACATATACGATAATTTTTGGACTTCGAATACTTATTTCCAAATCTAGTTAATAAATAATTCGTGTGTACTTCCATTCCACAGCCCCTGGACCGAGATCAGCCCAATGGGAGGCCACAGTGGCGCTTTACAGTATTTGCCCAGGACGAGGGTGGCGAGGGGCTGGTAGGCTATGCGGACATCCAGGTGAACCTAAAGGACATCAACGACAATGCGCCGCAGTTTCCGCAGGGCATCTACTTTGGTAACGTGACCGAGAACGGCACCGCCGGCAGTTCGGTGATGACCATGTCCGCCGTCGACTACGACGATCCCAACGAGAGCACCAATGCCAAGCTAATCTACTCGATTGAGAAGAACGTCATCGAGGAGGAGACGGGGGCGCCCATCTTTGAAATCGAGCCGGAGACGGGACTCATCAAAACGGCTGTCTGTTGTCTGGACAGGGAGCGAACGCCCGACTACTCGATTCAGGTGGTGGCCATGGACGGCGGTGGACTTAAAGGTGAGTGGTTTACACACATTTGGGTCACGTGGCCGGGTGATTAGACTTGCTGCTTTGGGTCTTGGTATCAGTTCTCAGAAGTGTTGAATGACCAGAGGACAGCATTTATTGATTAGCTTAAACCTTATCCGATACTTATAAGATGTCTGAATCCAAAAATCCAAAGGACTTGGAAACACGATACCAGCTTTTAGACAAATAAGACTATATTGGCACTTAAGGATATTAAATACAGACTAGTTTGGTTGAAAAATAGATTACGAATTAAATTTAGTAAGGAATAGGTAGCTATGTATGGAGTTAACCATGGAGTTAACCATAACTCATCCTTCAGACCATCAATTTACCAAATACTGCAAAGTTTATCAAATGTTCCCCAGTAATTTGCCCATTTGTCTCCCACTGCATCTATCTGTTATTGACGCCCAACTGACGCACTTCGTCCGACTTGTTTGCTGTCCAATTTCGCAGGTACTGGCACCGCCTCCATTCGCGTCAAGGACCTCAACGACATGCCGCCGCAGTTCACCAAGGACGAGTGGGTTACGGAGGTGGACGAAACGAATGGCACTTACATCCCAGAGACGCCCATTCTCACGGTGACGGTTCAGGATGAGGACGAAACGAACACGTTCCAATACAAGGTGGTGCCAAACAGTGGTTTCGGGGCGGATAAATTTGCGATGGTTCGCAATGGCGATGGAACGGGCTCGTTGAAAATCATACAACCCCTGGACTACGAGGATCCGCTGCAAAGTAGTGGATTCCGGTTCCGCATTCAGGTCAACGATAAAGGCGACGATGGACCCGGTGGAAGTGACAAGTACCATGTGGCCTATTCGTGGGTGGTGGTGAAGCTGCGAGATATTAACGACAATGTGCCAAAATTCGATCGGGAGCATATAGAGGTCTCTATCTATGAGGATACGAAAGTGGGAACCATTCTCGAGCAATTTAAGGCCACGGATGCCGACCAGGGCGGTCACTCCAAAGTAGCATACAAAATAGTTCGTTCCACAAATCGTAAAAGACAATTTGCCATTAGTGATAGAGGAGCAGTGAGCATACAAAGACCTTTGGATCGGGAAACTCAGGATCGACACCATATTCAGATTTTAGCCATTGACGATGGCAGTCCTGCTCGAACTGCAACCGCAACTCTAACCGTGATAGTCAAGGATGTCAATGATAACGCGCCGACTTTTGCCCAGGACTATAAGCCCACTTTGCCTGAGAATGTGTCTGGTAAAAAAATTCTTGAGGTGGCAGCCAAGGATCCCGATGATCGACTAAGGGGCAACGGAGGACCCTTTACCTTTCGATTGGATCCTTTGGCCAGCGATGAAATAAAAGCGGGCTTTAAAGTGGAGTATGACCGAAGTAAGTACTTGAAAACATATTGTAGATAATATAGATAAAATAAACGACATTTTTTTTTTTGATTATTTAAAATGCCGAATGGCAAACTAAAACTTCTGGCTGTAATAAAAAACAACGGTTAAATGTGAATTTAATAGCACGTGTATTTAAGATAGCCTAGGGCAAATCGCTTTGCATCATTAATGATGCAAAAAATATTTAAACGCTCACTAAGCCCAACATCTGTCGAGTTAGCGCCACAAAAAATCGAATGGGAAATAATCGCTAGCACTTGAAAAATTACAATACAAAGTACAGCGTATATTTAATGCATATGCCTGATTAAAAATGTATTCAATGAGATATGTTGCTGCAATTTATACCAATTACGCATCTCATTTAAGTAATTATGCAAATTAATATCAAGCGAATAGGCAGCCTAATTTTTTATTTATTTAGAGTTTGCATTTGTTTATGGACCAATAATTAATTCAGCATCTGAAAATCAATTATATACTTAAACAACCCAAAGGCTTTTGGGTCAAATCGTTTATTGGAGAGACACTCTTGAAACTCAAACACGTGCCAGGTCAGCAAAAAATAAAAAAAAAAAATACTAATAAAAACAAATCAATGAGAAAGGTTCCTAAAGTAGAGGGACACACAGATACCAAAATGAAATGTGCCCTGAAATTCAAACTGGCAAAGCAGAAAAACTGGTCGAGAAAATTGAAAAACTTGCTGTCAATGTCAGCGACAGCATTCAAGTGACACCTCAAATTTTCTTTCATTTGATCGATTTTATTGGGGTGCTCTTGTTTTCCTTTTTTTTTTAATGTTTTTTGTTCAGGACTCGGGTTTTTGTTTCAAATAACTCCCAATAATGGCTTCACAAAAAGTATAGGGCAATTTCCATTTTACAAAAGAGGAGAGCAGAGAAAAAAATTTAAAATCAAGATTGTGAGAGTTGCTTTCTGTGTCAACCTGACTTAATGAATACACTAAGCCATATCTATTCATTTATAAAAATAATTTAGTGCTGGCCATTTTTTCCTTAATTTCTTATTCCGTCAAGGAATTCCTAGAGTAAAGGAAGTTTAGATTGAAACGAAAAGGAAAATAAGCCTGCTTCATAATCCAGACTAAAACGAAATCTCAAGCCTTTCTCGGAATTAATTCCGAGAATTAAATCTTTTGTTTTAATAAAATGCCCGACTAAAGCCTACGTTAAAAATTTTCGGTTTGACTGGAAACAAAACCTTTTAAGAATATTATAAAAAAAAATATTTGTACACGAAATTTGCACACAGATTCAATTTACTTCGTGGCTTTTTCCATTCATGTGCGTATTAGGCTTAAGATAAGCATAGAAAAAATTTTAAAAACTATAATACAAGTATTAGGTTAGAACTTCAGATTCGTGCATATACTCCTACCTTAGGGAAAACCCATGAAGGGAAAACACCAAATCGCAATGGAAACAAAGCCGCCCAAACATGGTCAACTGCACCAACCGAGATGAAGCCTCGAGGCTGAGTTCTGTCCACAGTTCCATCGCTTTCAGTTTCTCTGATTCTATGGCACATTTCGACCAATTTCTCTATCTCTCAGTTGGCTTTTACTGTGTTTTTTTTTTCTGTTTTTTGGTTACTAACTTTGTGGCACAAACAATGCTGATGATGCTGATTGTCTGGAACATAATTCAATCACCATTACTATGCAAACACTGTTTGGCTTAGCGTTTGATTTTGACTTTGATTGTGTGGCGATTGCCTCGAATGAATCGAATTGAATGGAGTGCCGAAGAGCGGAGGGAAAATTGCAAAAGTGGTTCAGTTTTGAATTGCAAGTTGTTTGATTTTGGCGTTTTCTGGTTAGTTTGGGAAATGCAGTGGAGCAGAAACGCGGTTTCCGATCTGTCGAATTTTGAAAACTGATTCGCTTTAATCTTCAACTCCCACGCAATTTATACCCATCAATTTAGTTAGGCTTTCATAACTTTTCTTGCTACTAAAAACACAATTAATTTAAATTATCATTTCAGGAGGTGACAATGAAAATGGGGTGGCCATCATTTCATCCCTCCGTCCCTTTGATCGCGAGGCGCAAAAGAGCTATGCCATTCCCATTGAGATCAAGGATAATGGAGCTCCTGCCATGACGGGCACCAGTACTCTAACCGTTACCATTGGCGATGTAAATGATAATAAAATGCAGCCCGGCAGCAAATCCGTATTGGTATATAACTACCAAGGACAGTCGCAGGATACGCCGATTGGCAGGGTCTATGTCAATGATCCCGATGACTGGGATGTGCCGGATAAGAAGTACTACTGGGAGGTTCAGGAGCACCAAAGATTTAAACTGGATACGGATACTGGTATTTTAACCATGAGAGCGGGAACGAGAAGAGGTCGCTATCAGTTGCGGTTCAAGGTCTACGATCGTGAGCATGGTCAGGAGGATATTCCTGCCAATCTCAGCGTTACAGTGCGCGACATAACAGCAGAGGCCGTTCAGCAAGCTGGTTCAATGAGGTTGTCTCACATAACCGATGAGGATTTCGTTAGAACTTGGAACCCGGTTAAGAATCAAGTAGAGCCCTCCAAGCTAGAGAGATTTCGCAACAAGCTGGCCGAATTATTGTACACCGATAGAGACAATGTCGACGTATTCAGTGTGCAACTTAAGGAAGGTTCTCCTTATCCCCTAACCGATGTCCACTTTGCAGCTCGATCTGCTACTCAGCAACCGTATTTCAAAGCAGTCCGCCTAAATGGTGTGGTCCAAATGCATCGTGAGGAGATTGAAAAAGACGTGGGCCTGAACATCACCATGGTCAATATAAATGAGTGCTTGCATGAAGGTAAAGGGAAGTGTGGCTCCAATTCCTGTACCTCCAAAGTTGAGTTGGGCAAAAAACCCTATACGGTTAGTGTAAATCGCACTGCTTTGGTGGGCGTTCGTTTGGACATTAGTGCTCAATGTGTTTGCCGGGCGAGGAACTTCACCCACCAGGATCACAATTGCAGGACCCACCTTTGTTATAATGGCGGTCGGTGTGTGGAAACCCGAAATGGTCCGAAATGCGTGGCCTGTCCGGTGGGGTACAATGGCCCGCGATGTCAGCAATCCACGAGAAGTTTTCGCGGCAATGGCTGGGCCTGGTATCCTCCATTACAACTCTGCCAGGAATCCCATCTCAGCTTGGAATTCATCACTCGCGTTGCAGACGGCTTGATACTCTACAATGGACCCATTGTCCCACCAAAGCCAGAGGAAACCGTGATCAGCGACTTTATAGCTCTCGAACTGGAACAGGGCTATCCGCGTCTACTCATCGATTTCGGCTCGGGAACTTTGGAGTTGAGGGTAAAGACCAAGAAAACGCTGGATGATGGGGTCTGGCATCGATTGGATATTTTTTGGGATACCGAAAATGTCCGGATGGTTGTGGACTTTTGTCGCACTGCCTTGGTCTCCGAAATGGAGGATGGCACTCCGCCGGAATTCGATGATAACGCCTGTCAGGCGAGAGGACAAATTCCGCCATTTGCTGAGTCCCTAAATCTAAATCAACCCCTTCAGTTGGGCGGACTCTATAGACAGCACTTCGATCAAACCCTTTACAATTGGCAGTATGCCTTCAGCTCCAAGGGCTTTGATGGTTGTATACGCAACGTTATCCACAACTCAGAGCACTATGATTTGGCTTTTCCGGCTTTGGCCAGGAATAGTTTTCCCGCCTGTCCGCAGACCGACGAAGTTTGCCTGAAAACCGAGCACACAGCTCGTTGTTGGGAGCATGGAAACTGTGTGGCCAGCTTGGTTCAGGCCAAGTGCCATTGCCAGCCGGGTTGGATGGGTCCTGGCTGTAATGTACCCACCATTCCGACGACTTTCAAGGCCCAGAGCTATGTGAAATTCGCCCTCAGCTTTGAGCCCGACAGATTTTCCACCCAGTTGCAGCTGAGATTTCGAACTCGAGAGCAGGGAGGCGAACTTTTCCGGGTTAGTGATCAACACCACAGGGAGTACGCCATACTGGAACTTCGAAGAGGCCACCTGCAGTTCCGCTATAATCTGAACTCCATGAGAAACGAGGAGCAGCTGCTCACCCTAACCGCAATCGCAGTGAACGATGGCCAATGGCATGTGATTCGCATTAGTCGATATGGATCGGCAGCTCTAATGGAACTGGATGGCGGGGAGTCGCGGCGCTACAACGAGTCCTTTCACTTCACAGGGCATCAGTGGCTGACCATCGACAAGCAGGAGGGTGTTTATGCGGGCGGCAAGGCCGAGTATACGGGAATCAAGACCTTTGAGGTGCAGTCCGATTTCCAGAGAAGCTGCTTGGACGACATCAGGTAAGCTCAAATGCTGATTAGAGCCAATTGCGTAGCAGAGATACACTCTCCAAAGGGGTAATACAAAATATGTCTTTTCGATGAAAAGAAAATGAATTCAATGAAATGAATTAAAAATGTTTAGAAAAAAAGCCAATTTAAGAGTAGAAAACAAGTAACAAGAAAATAAAAAATATACAGACTATTTCGAATTTGAACACAACTTGTAAAGTAAAAGTGTTTAAACTAAGAACGAAGTGGTATGCACTTAAAGCAAGATAAAAAGAAGCACACATGAATAGGAATCCAATAAATATATGGTACTCCTTAGCATCTTAACATCTGTTAACCAAAGATAAAGGAAAAGGACACAGTTTTATAGCCCATCGATTGCCGGCATTCATGCGTAGTTTTCCCATTTTTCCCCTCTCCCGACCAACAACAGGCTGGATGGAAAGCACTTGCCCCTGCCGCCCGCCATGAATGGCACCCAATGGGGCCAGGCGACGATGGCCCGCAACCTGGAGCGCAACTGCCCCTCGAACAGGCCGTGCTCGAATGTCATCTGTCCCGATCCCTTTGACTGCGTCGACTTGTGGAACGAATACGAGTGCACGTAAGTATAGACCTTTCAGTTGCACATCCTGGGCATTCGCTTTGTGAACGGTGCACAGTAATTTATTGGGCTTCCAATTTAATCATAGTTACCTTTGTTCGCCTTTGAAGGCAGGCCAAAAGTAGTAATTAAATCGCAGCAATATCAATTACAAATAGAATAACTATTTATTGGACAATAGTAGATCGAATTTACCTAATTACCTTGCAGACTTTTGGTTTTGTTTGACTTTGACTTGTGAGTCCTAAGCAAGGGAAACATAACTTTGGGTATTGAACGCCATTAGGGTAAAAGCAACCTGGAGTGCTATATGCATATCTATTTATTTCCGAGTAAGACTCCCTGCCATTTTCCTACTGCAGGCACACAGACAATGCCAAACAGCAAATTGACTTCGAATGCAAAACAAATAATATCAATTGTCATTGCCTGTCTGTCTGCCTTCGCTCATGCAACTCAGGCACCGCAAGAAATGGAAATATGCACTGAGAAAAATTGAGACACAAAAAAAAACGAAAGTATAGAAAAGATAGTGAGTAAATACAAAATTAATAAGAAACTAATTTAATAACTGAGAAAGAAGATGAATGACTTTAGTTTTTAGTCATGTCTTCTACGGCATAAGTTCAATATTTTGTAGAAGTTCTTTCTATCAAAGTATCCTAGTTCCTAAGCTTAAAAAATCTTGCCATCATGTTCATTGAGCTCGCTTCGACTATATTGTTTGAAAAAATGTGTATTTTCCGAGTGTTTGCACATGGAAATTTTCCCATCTACCCGGCTGGTGGGTTGGTCGGAAATCTGGGGCACGACTCGTGATCCTGGAGCTTCTGCTCCGCAACACCTCATCGGTGATGGGTCGCAGTGGCGTTAGAGGTGTGGGAGCAAGTGGATGTGGCGATGAAAGTGGCAGTTCCCTCGCCGAGAGCAGAGCACATTTTCCACATCATTAGTTTTGCGGAGTGACTCCATTTGAGAGCCGACGACAGCGGCGAGGACACTCAATCTGGCACTGCATCATGTCCTGTTCGCTCCTCCGCCGCCATTCGGTGGAGAAGACTAAGCACCCCAGCTGTGAGCTTCTCGCTCCATTTGCTTTCGGGAACGGGAACATCTGGGCCTGCTGCTTTTTAACACGTGTTCGCCAGGATAGCATCCTTGCGGTCTTTTATTTTTGATTTTTTAGGTGAAACGATGAAATTTAAATAGTGTCACACGCTTCGCCTTCAGGTGGCGACGTGTCATAAATTATGCTTACTTTAGCCTCAATTTCGTTGCCAGTTGTGGGCAGCAGTTCACGCAGTGCTCTGCTGGAATTTGTGTCACTCACTCAGGACACTAAGATGTCGGACAAGGAGCTGTCCTCAATTGGAATACGAAATGACTTCAATTTAAATGTGCACAATGTGTGCGAGGGGTGCATTCTCCTCTGCGCGCTTAAAGCTTTAATTTCCCCATCGCTGAGTTGTCCAGGGATTTCAGTCCAACCAAAACTTCACGCCCTTAATGCGCTTTGGAAAATATTTGAGAGGGCCCCGCTCATGGGGGAAATTATTCTATCCCTTGGTTGCACAACTTTGTGTGAAAATAAAAAGTTTTATTTCGGGGAGAGATGCGCAGAACAAAGGCGCACTTTACAATGTTCCGCTTTCGAAAATTTCGAAAGCCTGAATTAAATTCTTTTTTTTTATACACATAAACAATTATTTTTAAATTTTACTGACTTAAAATACACATATGTTTACTCATTCTTAGTACTACAAATATTTTTAATTGAAAATGTGGTAAAAAAAAATATTTAATTTGTTTATTTTATAAAATCATTGTTAATTCTGTGTTTAGAATGTTTGACTTTTGGAAATCGGAGAAAAAAGTAGCGACAGCATACATTTTCCATCCCATCCTAGTGTTTTGTTATTTAGCCGAGAGTGTGGAAAAAGAAGGAGGGAAATCTTTGTGGCATACGTTTTGCCCTCCGTTGCAGTAATCGCCTCTGAATTCGTAATAACTCTCCCGTTCGCCGAATTTGTCGTTTCAGTTGCAGCGAGGGTCGCATCATGTCCTCGGACACCAAGGGATGTGTGGACCGCAACGAGTGCCTGGACCTGCCATGTCTGAACGGAGCCACCTGCATCAATCTGGAGCCCCGGCTGCGGTACCGATGCATTTGCCCGGAGGGCTACTGGGGCGAAAACTGCGAGCTGGTGCAGGAGGGACAGCGCCTGAAGCTGAGCATGGGCGCCCTGGGGGCCATATTCGTTTGCCTGATTATCATACTGAGTAAGTAGAGTGATGGGTGAGGGGTGAGGGGTGAAGTGTGACCGCAAGTGAAGACTAAATGCACCCTGCTACCCCAAAGCCCCACCCACTGAGTCGCTAAGCGGCTCGCCGAATTTTTCCCCATTCATGTGTGACAATTAAGCGGCTTAAGCAGCAACATTTTTGCTTGGCCTCCAACCCAAAAACCCACACCCTTCTTCCCTGTTAATGCAATTTGCTGGGGGAAGCCCTTATTCCAAAAAAAAAAAAACAAGAACCGAAAAAAAATACAACGGCACTGACATCTGTTTGGACAGTCGTGGCCGAGTGAGGCTAAAAAAATAAAAAAAGGAAGGGGTTAACATGGGAGGCAGCCATGCATTTTCAACAACATAAAGTGGCAACAAATCTTGTATTCGTTGCTTTATTTTTGCAACACTTTTTTATGCCCAGACAGGGGCAATTTGTTGGTTTAGCTGACAAAAAGGGAGCATGGAAATATTTGCATAGTGGCTAATTAAGCTTGGCAAAAAGTGCAGGAAAGTTTCGTGTTGCCTGCGGAGCTCGTACAAATTTTCTAGGAAATTTCAAGACGTAAATGCTATTTTCCATTTATAAGCCCTATTTTAACAGATAAACATTAATTGTTGTCCAAAGCTACAAAAAAAATAAACAACATTATCAATAAAAATAATCTATTTATTTAATTTTCAATTTTTTGCAATTACAACTCCATTAATCCTATTAATTAAATGACTATTTTAGCCTAAGCGTAGCGAAAAAAAAAAATAAAAACTATAATTCTTAGCTGGCTTTTAATCGCTGCCTAAGCCAATTAGGACCATTTTATTGCTTGAAAAAATCGCAGAGAATATAATAAAATTTCAACAAAACTCGGGGCACTTAATGGATTTTGCGAACGAGCGTTAAGTGGCTTTGGCCATTCGGTTATTTTTGCCACTCCGCATTTCGCAGGCCAATGCAAATGCGTTTTCTCGTACGCAATGCACGACAATCTATTTTCGTTTCGCCAGCTCGTCTGGGATTTGAAGGGATTTTCAATTAGCGCCACACTGTGGGCCCTGTTTCGGATGGCTTTTATCTACACATATATTTCCGTGAATTCTGGCAAACGCCGTAGGCCATTTACTTTGGGCCACATTTAAAAGTGACGCTGATTTATCCGGCCGCGTTTGGGCCAACTTTAATGAGTACTTGCGCCAAAGTTGCAGCTGGGTACAATCGTGGCAACAACAAAAGGCCAGGGCCGAGCTAATTAGTCGCTGCTAAGGCAGATAATTACACGGTTCGCTGCGGGCGGGAAAACAAAGGCCTAAAGTGGCCATAAAACCGCTAAACCGCAAAATAGGCGCAATAAATAAACGGCGAGCCGTCGCACAGAAGTACTTTCATCTGCGCGTCCTTTCCATTTTTTTTTTTTCTTTATGATGTGAAAATATCTGAGGAGCCGAAGACATAAAATCTGACAGCCGCAGTCCTGTCCTGCCCAGTTTGTTTTGATTCGCCGTAAAGTGGCGTAAAGTTCCGGTCTTCCGGTGTTGTGGGAGTTTGGGAGTGCAGGGGTGGGTGGTGGTAAAACAAACTAAATAATTATCCAGCATTATTTACAGTCGACGCTTTTTCATGTCCTGTCCGTGCGCAGGAGCTAAGGATGCTCCAGTGTAATCTGTGAATCGCTGAACTGTATTTTAGCATAAAGTTTCAAGTGTCCGAGTGGAGCAAGTACTGGGGAACTGAACTACAAGCATGATGAGCTGACCTGGTCAGCAAGTTCAGGCCGGGCAGCAACAAGATATTACCCGGTCCTTGGTCCTTTTACAGTTAAGTGCAAACAAAGGCCGTTAAAGAGCTTTCGGTCCTCCCAAGGCTTTTGTTCATCTTGCAGGATATTTTTGGCTTTGTTTTTGCTAGTTTTTATGTAGGTTAGACGATGCTGCTCCCCTCTGCCATCTCCTCCGGCTGTTGTGCAGCACTTTTTCGGGCTCTTGCTCTTGTTTTATTTTTCTTGTCGGAGGTAATGTTGATTAAAGGTTGATGAATGAACAGTTGGCCCTGGCCTGCTTAGCAAAACACTGTGCCATCTATATGCCAAACTGCAACCTTTAAAATGGGCTTTCATAAGGTATTTTTGGTTCAAATTAAAGGAGCAGATCGGTCAGCTTGATAATTAAGTTTAGTGCTTTGTTGAGCAGTTGAATTTGGCAGCACGTTTCGACGGGAAATTAAATTCACAACTTTCCTCTGGGCAAAAAAATATTTATTTAGCACGTTTTAACGTTGGCGTACCAATTTAATTGTGTTTCTAATTGCTGCTGGGTCTACAAAGAGAAATTAAATTCTGAAAACAGGTGGACGTTTTTTGTTTCATCCTGCTCTTAGTTCCCTTCACTTAACTGCGAATTTATATCCACCGCTGCCAAAACAAGTAAAAATTGTCCTGGCTCATGATCAAAGTTTATGAAATTTTCTCTGATTTGCGAAAGTTTCGAAAACAGATTTGGTTTGCTTCGCTTTTGGACGAATTATCGAAGATTTCTGTTGGCTCTTTCTGGATGGGGTGGCACATTAATAGCAAAACTTGTGCGGCAAGATAATTTAGAAAGTTTTGTCGCTCCTTTCTGCGGCCAGAGACAAATTTAATGCACTTCAAGCCATGGCCAAGAACTGGTAGTAAACTATTTTCGGTTCAATTCGGTACTCGGTTGCGGCTTTGGGTTTTGCGTCCTGCTGCTGTTGCAACTTTATGCTGTAATTGTTGCATTAAACTTTCCAGCACCCAGAGACACAGAACGACTTGAATCGGGGTGTATGGTAGTGGGAGTTCCGATGGATGGATAACATAGTGGCTCCCCACTTTGACAGTCATTTGCAGCTAAGCGGATTACAAGTCGGCCAAAAACATTCGCATTCCAAATGCACATTTCGAGTGACTCCGAGTCGTTGTAGCATGAAAACTTGTTAAATTCGGTGTCCTTTCTGCGTTTGCCTTTATACTTTAGTTTGCTTAAGTAGCATAAAGTTATTAATAAGTTCCCTCCACTCAGCCACTGCAACATATTCTCGGAAACTGGCGAGCACTCTCCTTCTGTTTGTCGAGTAAACAGGACTTTTGCTCAGAAGAAATACAAAAAACATGAAACGATGGTAGCTTCCGCAAGTCGTAGCTTTTATTCCCTTACCGTTAATTCCTTGTATATCAAATACATCGAAAGTACGATTTCTTTTTTATTATTTTCAATTTATTTGCATATATCCAAAATTATACATATTACCGATTCATCATGTTTCGACTTTCAATAGAAAGGAGACTTTTGGGAAAGTTTCACGTAGACAGATTTAAAACTTAGGCGCTAGTTCGCTTAGAATTGAACAGACGGACGGAAAAACGACTCTGCTCTTGATACTGATCAGAAATATATATACGAGAATGTCTCCTTCAGTGCATTGCAAGTTTCTGACTGAAATCCAAATTCCCCCTGCAAGAGTATATAAAGACGACCGCAAAAAGAGAAACTCACTCGTAGACTTGCATTTTATCATTTGCGCTTCAGTTGACAGGAATATTAACTGGGCTCCGGCACAGAGGGGTTAAGCAAACAGCTAAGTAAAAATAATTAAAACTCTGGCACGACTTCTCCAAAATGACAAGCCCGCCAAGGATGTTTCCTTCGGATTGCCCAAGCCCGTTTTTTTTTTTTTTTGGTTTTTAATGCCGCTGCATTTCTTTTGGGCTAAGCGGATTCATTAGTTGCAATAACTGCCAGCTGACTTTCGCAGAGACAGGAACAAAGTTCATTTATAAGAAAAGAGCATAAAGCATTTCTCTACTGCCGAGTTGATTTCCTGTAATTGATAGCACTGAATGAGGCCTTGGGATCATTATAAGCTTAAATGTCAGATGCTTTATTTGTTTTCACTATTCCGGGAACCCAATCTTATTAAGGGCCGCTAAATTTCATTTAAAACGAAACCTTTTATTGTTTAATTAATTTAATCCAACCTAGAGCTGTCATCCTTTTAACGCACTTGCAGTGGTATATTGATTTCAGTCAGTCAATTAAATAGTGACAAAAAATATAATATAAATAGAAAATGAAAAAATTAACCCTTCGTTGGTTTTAATTATGAAGAGCTTTAGTTCGGTATGTGTCTGTTATTAGACAATATATCATTTCCACTATATAATAAAGCTTGTATAATAACAGTTGCAAAATTTATTAAAAATCAAAAAAATTACATATTTTATATCATGAAGTTCGCATTATTGCAAGGGTATATAAACTTCGGCTGGCCGAAGCCAGCTTGCTTTCCAGTTAAAAATATTTTTTATAAATGTTCATGTAAAGTTTGGGATGGTTACAAAAGCTTCCCAACCTTTCATATTCATAAAGTTTAAGCGTGCTTTTTTTATTTTCTGCATAAAGCTGAAGTGTGGGAACGCGAAAGCAAAAACAGACAAACATTTTTCGTACATTTAATTACCTTCATTAAATGAAAATGAAGCTGTTGTTGTGGCACTGACAGTTCACAGACACCCAACAGACTACCATTCTTTCTTTAGGTTTTTGTTGCACAATTCCAGTTAATTTTTTTGTTGCAAAAAAAGGAAAACATAAAACAAAAAAAGGCAAACAGGAGAAAAACAAGAGTAGATGGTGTTCAAAAGTATTTATTTAAGATGAGGCAAATAAAAGAAACTACGAGGAATGATAATATAACTACGCAGCTCGAAGTTGAATTGTATATTGGACAAAATTCTTATATTTAGACTTTATAAATTCTAAGATTTAACTCATTAAACTTAGTTAACTGACTAACGCATAAACTCCATTTAATTTCTAGTTATATTAAAAGTAAAATATAACTTTCGCATTAAGAATCTTGCAATTAACCTATGTTCTCCACCTACCTTGCAGTTCTCGCACTGATCTTCGTGCTATATAGTCGCAAACGCAAGACGACCAAGAAGAAGAAGCGCTCCGGACCCGAGAAGGATGTCCGCGAGACGGTCATCAGCTACGAGGACGAGGGTGGCGGCGAGGACGACATGACGGCCTTCGACATTACGCCACTGCAAATACCAATCAGCGCACAGGGAGGACCGCCGGACATCGCCGCCTGCAAGATGCCCATAATCTGTGAGTAAACGGGGCACAGAGAGTGCCCGAATCCCGGCTGGGACATGGCCAAGTAATTGGGCGGTTGTTTGCACTTAGATCCCGTGATGACGCTGCTGCCACCTGGCCAGGAACTGAACGTGGCCTATCTGATGGAGGAACGGAAGCAGCGCATCGACAAGGACAACAACGCACCGCCCTTCGACGACCTGCGGAACTTCACCTTCGAGGGCAGCGGCAGCATCGCCGAGTCACTGAGTTCGCTAGCCTCCGGTAAGGACATCTCATATTTTTTTAGCACTTTAAGTAAATCCAGAGAAAACATTTCGAGCATTTTAAACTGGAAAGGTCGAAACTCAAGAATTCAAGTTCATGGAACTCCCTTACTTTAATTGCAAATTACACCACGTTCTTGTATTGAAACGAAGATTTTTATATTTTAATTTTTTAAAGAGAAAACTCGGTTAAATAAATGATTTTTTCCACTAGCTTTCTGAGCTTGTAGTACGAACCATTTTTCGTGAATGTTCTACCTTGGCATAAATGTTAAACCGAAATTGTCCCTTGACTCCCGTCTGCATTTAAATTATCTAAAATCACCTTGAGTACGAATTAGATTTCGGGGTTCAATCAAATATCGTAATTTTACGGCCATTTCCGACACATCCTTTGCCCCACCTTCCGCAGAAATCGCTTAAACTCACTGCTCGCTCTCCCCTGTGCAATTCCAGGCACCGATGATGAGAATCAAGACTTTAACTATCTACAGAACTGGGGTCCACGTTTCAATGCCCTGGCCGCCATGTACGTGCACGATAAGGCGAAAGCCAGCAGCCAGCTGCCGTCGGATGGCGGAGGAGGATCTGGAGATGGACCTGGACCTGGAGCCTCATCATCATCGCCGTTGGGAGGCGGTGGCACGGGAGGTGGATCTGGGATTCCAGGCAATGTCCTTGCCGTCGTCGCAACGGGAAGTGGAGCAGGTCCTGGAGGCGGCGGTGGTAGCAGTGGGTTGATGCCACTGCCCGAGGTCGACAAAGTTGTATTATAAAAATAAATAGTTAAGTTGTAGTTAAAATGATGTTTCAGCTGTAAGCACGATGATGGGGGAAATCCTCAAACCGAGACAGGTGTTTTGTGTGTTCGTGTGTCTGGTTAGGATTAAATGTATGTACATGTGGCTAACTGTGGAATTTAAGACTAACTTAAGGTTTTAGATGTTTCTCACATATATGTTTATAGCTCATTTTCGGAGCAGAGACACTTAATTTACTATTTTGCTCAAACTCCTCTGTTGAGTTCGTTCTGTTACCTTTTTACCAATTAATCGGGAAAAAAGTAATGAAAATTATCCGCTCTGTTAAGTTTCACTATTGATAACTGTGTGTATTTGTTAAACGGTTAAAGATGATTAATTGATAAATTAACTTATTTATAGTGTATCCACAAAGTTTTGAAAACTTTAAGAATCCACTACAACGCGTTAGCGTATAACTTTCCCTGTCCACCTTCTTTCGAACATCTTTCTGTGTCTTCCTTTCAAGGATCATCATCTCGATGACATTCAACTGAACCAACTGAGAAATCAATGAATAGTTCTACGAAATATATTATATGAGTACATTAAGCATACTACAATGAAAAAGAGTTTATAAAACTTGATATACATTAGTTAAAGACCATGTACTATAAATACGCCGTTAACTCTCTAGCACGTAAGTTGAACCAAACTAAACCGGAATTCGGCCAACTCCCAGAAAATGTGGAGCAGTGCAACATTTGTGTGCCGCCGACTGGGGAACGTGCCCGATTGCCAACAGGAGCCAGGAGCCAGGTGGCATCTGAAAACCGGGAAAGTCGGGCTGGGAAAGCAGCGCTGAAAGCTGCGACCGAACCCACGCAGCCACAAAAGCTTGCAGAACGAGGAGGAAATTTAATAAAAGTACGAAAATCATAACTAACTTGGGTGAAAATTTAAGGTAAATGGGGGAAGCTCTACTGTAACATAATTTTGTACATATTCACTTCTGTAATTCTACGAATAAATTAATGGCTATTATAGCATAGAAATGAAAACGAAACAAAAAAATAAAACAGAACAACTAATAGACTAATTAACAACAATTAAACCTATATTTAATTACCGGGAAACGGAAGCCGAAACCAAATACGAGTGTTGATCAAACCAATTTCATATTTCTGCATTTACTAGCAACTACACAACCGTACGGAAAATGAAAATATTAATAATAATATTGTAATATGAGTCATAAACGAAGCAAATGGTTAATTACATTTACGTTAGTTAATGGACAATTTGTTAGTAGCTAGCATTTAAGCATAATTTTTTAAAAATCAATAAAGCCCCAAAAAAATATGTGTATCAAGCTCCATGTACAGCCTAATTTCCATGCCAATATCGCTTGCACTTCTCGCCAGGATTTCTGGATGCCAGCCAATCCGGCAATCCGCTTGTTGACACTGCCTAATGATGCTTGGTGCCTCCACTTCCGGCCCAGACATTGCGGCATTTGGTGTCCTAAACGCGCCGCTAAGTCCCGGCAAAGGTGTCCAAATGGAAGCCGCAGAAAGGAAGCCACTTTGGGCGCCTCCTCCGAAAGGCAAAGTTCAACGGAGCGTTTGACAGGGCAACATGCATTGCCTCTTACAGAAAACCAGAAGCTGTCAGCCAACTGGATGAACCTCCGCCAGTTTTGGGGGCAATCTCTTCTAGGCCGTAAAAAATGTTGAGCAGTGACCTTTGAAATTTTTCGGTTCAGGTCGCCTGCCCTCCTCTTCTATTTTGTTCCCCAGCCATAGATTTTCCACGGGGGGATGGCGGTGGAAACACTTCACGTTGCATAATAAATTAGCCAGGCTGAGCCATCGATATGAAATATGGTCACCAGCACTCAAATATCCTTACTCCTCCGCTATCCCAGTTGGCTTTCCTTATGGCTGGATAAATTGATGGTTTATTTTGACAGTTTTAAAAATCGCTGTAAGTAAGTTAAAAATCGTGTTTTACTCACTACAGTGATTACTGGGATGGGATAACTCTGCCAGAAGTAAAGTTTGGTTCTTTAGGTTAAACTTACTGTGACCTTTATTTGCTCTAAATGAGTTATTATTGAAATATAGAATGTGTAACACAGTGCAGGGATGTGAGCTGCCTGGAAACGAGCTAATTAGTTGCATTAACACCAAGGTTCTTCTCGAGCGGAATTTGCAGCCCGAGGCATCAACAATAGTACAACACAGATGCGCAAACAGGACTTGTGGATGTAAACACAATTTACCGGCTAATTTGGGTAAAGTTTAAATCTCATTTCCAGCAACTAAGCCTGCTTATTTAAGCAACAAAGGGGAAAGAAAGGCAGATGGCCACTTTGCACCTATCCAGTTTCAAATTCAAAGGAACAATAGTGAAATATAATATCTATCGATGCTTTAAGTGCCCATTAGTAGAGTAACTAATTATCAAATACAATCAATAACGAGGATTTCATGATGAACGGTGTAAAATCCAGATTGTTGCATGTTCAATTAGTTGTACTACACTGCAATATAGAAACGGATTTATCAAAAACGTTTAGCAACAAATTATTATTGGTAAATTAGTGGCATTAACGTTTGAATCTTCATACGTTCTACAAAAAGAAAAAGGTTCATCGTTTTCGTTAGCATTCTATTTTTAAACAACATATGTATTTCTCAACATTCTTTTAAACCAATTAAGGACGATTTTAGTTTAAAAATCTACACTTCAGGATATTATGCAAATAATTGGAATATGAAGCGGAACGGAAGCGCAACTGCATTATTTGTATCCAAAATGAATGCTAATTACATTGATTTTCGCCTGATTTGCCGCATGAACTTGCATATTCCGCGCTGTAGAGAATAAATTATTAATAAATATCATGCAATTTGCTTAATTATTTTTGGCCCCAATTTGTTCGCATCTGAAAATATTTGTGGATTACCTTTTAGCCCGCAAACTGGCGAGAATGCCTCCCCTCACCAACGACATCCTCTTTGTTGAGCATTTGAAAATTTTCATTCCATTTGCATTCGCTGGCCATTACTTAACGAAAATAGCCGAGAACATTAGCCTGGATGTTGTTATTATTTTTAATTGAATATTGGTTGAGCGGGATGTTAACTTTGGACTTTGAGCGAATGCATTAAAGGTATTTACCTCGTCATTTGGCCAACAATAATGGCCGACGAAAATGCGCAGCACAGTTAGTGAGCTTCCAAATGAATATTTGCCGAAATTCAGAATAAATAAGCACATTGCACATTGAAGCTCAATTACACGTTAGAACATTTATTGAAACGTAAATAGGTAAGACATAAGTCAATTCAAAAATGGAAATATGGAATAATCATTTAATGTTAAAAAATTGAATACATTTTTTCATATTTACTTTCCTCATCGCATTTAGCTTTTGACAGTCATCAAATTCGTGGCGCCATCTGTATAACATATCTATTATGAACACACTGCGCTTGACCGTTGGTGCCACTACTTAATTGGCTTCAGCGCCACCTATGTGTCATACAGTTGCATACAACAGTTTCAATCTCTGATCATCTGGCAACATTACAACTTAATGCGAAATAAAATTTTTTAAAAGGATAAGTGACATTACTCATATTGAATAAAAAAATTAAAAGTCTACAAACAAAATTTCACCAATTTCGAAAATATTTGTCAGTTCTATTCTTTAAGGTTGTTTGTCCAATAATTTTACTTAGTTATTTTCCGGAGTATAATATTTGTGTACCAAAATTCGAACACAAAAATAACCCATTCAAATTATTTTCTGCCCAATTTTTTTAAAGTATGCAGCAAGTTAGCGATCTTAGACTTCAAAATAACGCCAACACAACAATTTCTCTTCGTAGCAACAAACTACATTAATATTGACACCGCGGACACCGAAGCCAATCAAGCCACTTCATTGAAGACAACAATTGTTTAAGAAGCGGCAAAAAGCCGGGAAAGAGGCCAGAAAAAAGCGATTCTCACGCCCAAATAGGCCGGCAAATAAATAAAAAAAAATAAGGCTGCTTCCTCATCGAGTAGTTAGCTCCCCACGGAGTTGTTCTTCGGACTTCACTTGCTGCTAATGCGAAACAAACGAAGCGCAGAAATTCGAGGGGAGCTGCCATGGACCACACGTCGAGTGTAACAATCAATCATCCAATTAATAATTCAACGTGGAAGAGAAATACCTGGCCGAGCTGTCAAAACTACCAGAATGGTCGAAAACATCGAAATAAATACGTTTAATCAGTGGGAAATTAAATTTAATTAGCGTGGCCCACAGCGAACAGCAAAGAAGGAGGCCGACGGCGGTGTGTGATGGCAGTTTTATTTATTTCTAGTTGCATAAATCAATTTAAATTACTAAATTGTCGCCGCGGCGTTGACAGGCAGAAGCTTAAAAAGGAAACAAGAAGGTAAAAAACTGTGAAATGTAAATAATTCATTCGTGAGTCGAGGCTTTGATACGCTTTTATATCAGCATTCAATTAAATACCATTTTCATATTTTGAATTGAAATAGACACAACTAGACATCGTTAGTCTTCTGTATATTGCTGTAATTAAAAATATAAACGATAAATTAAAGCAAAAGAGAACGCTATATTTTATTTCCTCGACTATCAGATACCCCTTACTCAGCGGGCGTCGAAATTTGTTTGAAATGTCGATAGAAATTGGCAAGAAAAAGTTTTAAATCTAGTTTAAAGTCATATGGACAAACAAATTAGACTCTATAAGGACGAAAAAGTTTCTTTCTACTTTTACAAAGTTTTTACTAATCTAATACAACTCTTACTCTACTTTTAAGGGCACAAACGTGTTTATATTTTGTTTAATTGTTTAAAGTTCTATAAACCAAGCAGTCAACTAATAACTATGAATTTTTACTATGAAGTTACAAAAACCGAGTTCAAATGGACACGAAATATATACAATATTATTTTAATTGCAAGTATAAATCACTATACAAATCGAGTAAACCCCTCTCATACCTAACTTCAAACTGTCGAGTGTTGAAACTCGTTTTTAATGACAACTGAAAAATGGCGATAATTTCGTGTCGAAGAGAAGTGGCTGCAAGTTGGCATATGCCCCGATACATATTTAATTAATGATGTTTTTAATCAACGTACAATTTGTTAATAATTAAAATAGACATCTCTAACAAGCAGCTTTAAGCTTATTTTAATATGTGTTAACCGATTTTTTCCGAATATTTTCGGTTCAGCTCTGGATAAAGTGTTTGAGTTTTATGCTTTTCTGTGATGGCTTGTCGTTGACCTTTGCCAAATGACCGGCAAATGCCGTTCGTTCTTGATGCTTTTTTTGTGGATAGGGCTCCCTTGAAACTCTTAAAGGGGTTTCACATTTCAATCGTTTTTCAACATGGCTTTAAGCTGAAAACAAGAAAGCTGCATCCTAAGTCTTCAGGAAGTTAGGTCCTTTTTATTAAAGGATAGTTGATAGTTTTATTAAATAGTTGAAGTGCTTCCTAATCTATCTTACTATTATCACCTAGAATTCTATCTTAAGAGGTTAATAGATAATATATCTACATATGTAATCATGCCGATATTTTTTGACTTGAGCTAGAATAGTTTATATTAGCTTATAATATAAACTCTAATAAAATAATGAAATGTGCCAGACCAACATCGCTAAAAATTTTAGACGAACTTGAAATGAAATATAAACGGGATACTTGCTAATATTTTCACCTAGTCGAGGAAACTTTGGTCCAATCAAGGCTAGTCAGTTGACCTCCTTGCACATTCCATCCATTTGTCTCGCACAAATTCCATGGGAAAAGCCATGAAACTCTGGTCCCCTTTTCCATTTTCCCCACCTCCCCCGCCTAAATACCCTTTTAATTTTAGTTGTTGCTGTTGGCCAGATGCTCCTGCGTTTGAACAAACTTTTGGAACTGACACTTTTATCGGACTCGTGGCCAAAATGCAGGCGAAAGCATTTCAGTTTTTTGCAGCCATATTTTCTTGCCCGTTTTGTCAAAAACTTTTGTGTTTGGAAGAGGACGCGTCAGTTTTAATGAATGACGAACGGAGGGCCACTGAAAAATATTTCACATACTTTGTTAGTTAGATATCCATGCTTTTCAAACATATAATATGTTCAAATTCAATATTCATTCATGAAACGAACACGAATTGAAAGTATAAATTCTGGGATAATTGATGTTATATTATAAAAATATCATATTAATTTGATCAAATTGATTGATATTTGCGTCGTCCAATTTCTCTCAGTGTAAAGTCCAGAGACGACGGGCTAACTGACTGACTGACTGACTGTATCCCGGGACCGAACCGCATTCGATCCCCTGGTTTTCGGGCTTGAAGCGGAACTGTCCGCAACACACCTTACGCACGTCTTTCCAACTAATTTCTCCGCGCTCCTCAACTTTCTCGCCGCGTTTAGACCAAGTTTTCGGCCCAGCCAGAAGTTTATTAACTGAACTCCTCCTCGCGTTTCGATTCTCCCCATAACCGCGATTCTAAACGGCTCTCACACAAATTTCGGTGTGGTCATGGGGGCAACTGGTGGTACTCAGCCATTGGAGGGGGTCTCCAACTTGGCAACTTGGGAGCACTTTGAAAAGCGTGGCATTGTTGCTGCTGCGGCCTCTTATGTTGCTGCCGTTGCGCTTGTTGTTGCTGCTTTTTATGGTTTTTATGGTTGTTGTAGCAATATATTTTTGTTGTTCTTCGGTGAGTTTTTTGTCATAAATCGGTTGATTTTGCTAATGCTGTCCACCGAAGGTGTGGGAAAACGTTTTGCAGATTTGTGTAAACTTGTCGTGATTGATGCGTATTACAAAATATTGTTGAGAAGGAGAAGGTATTGTTCTATCTTAAGGTTTTCTAAAGCTATCCACATATTTACATATATTTTCTATTGCTCCTTTTTTTACCAGTGTGTTAATTCATCATTTTGTAAATGGTATTACCTGCAAAGTGCGTTTATCACGTGCTGTGTTTGGCGGTTTTATGCCTTTTTTGGACGCCACCTTCTCATTTTTCTTAGCTGGTTTTAAAACAGGTCTGTAAACAGGGTAATATGCGCATCCTCATTTTAAAGTCAATATCTTTTGATTGTTTCAACGAAAAACGTGCAGCGCTTAAAAAATTAATTACATTCCACTGGCTTACAAAAATGGCGATGAGTAAGCGAGTCTTGGGAAAGATTAAAAATTAAGCTCCCTTTTAATTCAACACATACAATGAGGATAAGGTGTAAAGTTAGTGTGTGGCATGGAGTTCAGATTATGTATCTTTTCTTATTACATTTTCAAATCCATCTTAAACTTTCAGCGAACAATAAGCAAATATTGCATTGATTAATGATCTGGTAGTAAAAAAATACATCTAGCAGACCATTTATCACAGCCAAATGGTAAATAAAATCTTCGCAGTAATTCAATACATTTTGCCTCCTTTTAGGGGTTTTGGCCAACATTGGCACATAGTCCGTCATAAAGTGGAAAATCAAGTAAAATCAAGTGAATAAGTCATGAATCGAATGGGGAAGAGTAGGTGCGGCAAGGGGGTATTCAAACAGCATCTGTAACGAAAATCAAATCGAAAATTATTCAATAGGCTTTTGCCAACGACGTCTCGAGTGGCCATCGGAATCGGATTGGCTTGGATTCGAATTGGATTGCCTGCGATTGGGTTTTTCTCCTATGTTTTTTTTTGTTAATCGGACTCCGTTTGCTCCACAAATGCATTTTAGATGTTTGCCCACTGGGACGACGGCTTTCCGTTGAGGGCGACAAGATTTACATAAATAAGTGCGCACCAAAAGCGGGATAAGAAATCGTTGATTTTCCCCTATCGACACACTCACATATTTATACACCATCGAGGTTTCTTTTTTCATTTTGGGCGTTTGATTGCCTTTTTTGGGTGCCCATTTAGACAAACCGCAACGAATTTTCTCACTTTTATCGCATTTTAATTAAAAGCTGCCGAAGGTTTGATTTGAGCCAAAGCAAAACTGGATTGAAAGAAATATATTTTAACGGAGCCAAAGAATTGGGAAAAAGTGGAATCATATCTGAGATATTTATGAACACATAAATATGTCTAATTATTTGGATAGAGGCGCGGATTTGGTATATGTTTAATATTAATAGAAAATTAGTCGAAAAACGAAACGAAACCAGAACGCTGTGTTCGTATTAAATAAGCAATGTTGTGTTTTTATATCTTGCATACTTATTTAAATATTCTGAAAATTTTAATAAAACTTTTAAGCTACAGTAGGAATTATATTCATTAAGAAGTAACCGTTTTCCTTTGATAAAATATACCTATAATCATAATTCATAATAATTTGCTCGAATCGATAGTTCAACACATCTAAGATCTTTTCTGAGATGTAAATAATGTGCTAACACTTCGAGAAATAGACATTCAAAATGAAGTCTACATGGAAGTGCTTCTCGAATTTCGGCTATAAGCCCCTCAACTTAGCCGACTTAAGCATCCGGTGACAGCTTGTTAGCCCGTTCTTAATCATTGCCCACTGGCCCGTTGACCATTTAGCTCTCAACGACTTCCGTTACGCTTGAAAGGAATTCTTATTTATTTGTTTTCATTTCCCCCTCCGTTGCCAACATTTTATTTTACCATTTTGCGCTTGCTTTGTCAGCGATTTCAAAGAGATGATTATCTAAGAGCTTTCTGCCTGTCGGCGGCTTTGTCTCGTCGACTACAGACGACTAAATATATATATCTGGATCCCGACTTTTGTTGTTGCCCAACATCAATATCTCAGCGTCGATCGCCTTTCATATTTGTCACACATTTTCGAACTGGAAAACTGGTTCCTCCTCATGCATGACATTCGTTGTCTGTGGGTCACTTCATTGTGAAAACACTGCTGCATTTTAGTGCACTTGCCGATGGGCGGCTGTCTCTTTCCTTCGGGATCTGCCCTCTCTGTCATCTTCACTTGCACATTTCGATGTGACAGCTTTTTACCCAAGCGTTTTTTAATAGCCTCGTTTTCGCCTCATCATGTGGCTAATGACCAACAGCTGACCGCATAGTAGCGCAAATGTTTCAAGGTTGCTTACGTTTAGATAACGGTGCCAAGTCCGGTCTTATAAGTTCAGCGTGAGAACAAACATAGAAAAGTTTGATTTATGGGATCAGCAGATCATTCGAAACCAATTTGAGCTCGCTTCCACGGTAATCATCAAAAATGTGCAAACATAATTAAACAAATTCGTAGAATATCTAAGCTGATCACCTAGAAATTTGGTTAACCCCAAAGTATATTTAAGTAATCATTTCAATGGCTTGGATAAACTTTTGTTGAGAAGGCCTCACTAGAATGGGAATGCTTTATTCTCAACTTTCTGGATTCTATAGTTTATGGATAAGTCGATGTTCATATTCATTCAGTATTCATTCAGATAAGGATATCGTGAATATAATATAGAAAAGATGGTACGTAGAAAAAACGTGCATATTAGAGGTCTTTTAATATAACCGATTTTATATGTAGTATTCAATATACTGTTTTGGAGGCCCTAATATCTAAATTATTTTACTAATTGGGAGTCGGTTTTCGGGATTACCAATTGGCCACTTCCACTCCTGACACCTTCAAATATCGTTTTCTTTCAAGTATATTCGTCATAATAACCTACAGAGTTCCCTAATATTTTTTCTAGTGTATATGCAAAAGCCGGGTGTTCATTCAAAACATAAACAAAAGCATTCATTTTACCGGCACCACGGATGAACTCGCTCCCGTCAGCGCTCCCCTTCTTTCTTCGTCCATCCATCTCTTTCTGTCTCGCGATGGAGCGCACAAAACAAGAATAACAACCTAGACGCTCTTCCGAGGCAGAAGATACGAGCAGAGCGGATCAGCATCGGATCATTTGTTTTTATTCCTCGCTTTTCAGTTCGATTTGAACACGCGAGCGGGAAGCTTCGGTGAAGACGGAAAAGCGGTCGGAAAAGCTGCTTTTATTGGCGGGAGAGCGCGTGAAAAGTGCATGCTGTTTAAAAAAAATAATAGTGTGTTGACGAAGGAGTTAAACAAAGAAGGTGCGGAAAATTGAGGAACGGTCGCGGATGTACACAAAATGTGGGCATAAATTGGGGTTGCGGAGTGAGAAGGAAAGCCAAATATAACTTGTTACTTACATAAATACACATAAAATTAAATATACATAAAATTAAAATTAATATAATTATTAAAGTGTTAGTTTTGCATTTTTAAGAATTTCAACATATGTTTGTATAGTACTTTCTTTATTAGATGAATAATAAAATTAATCTTAAGCATTATTCCCGGTGTGTTTGCGCCGTTTGCTTACGTTAAAGTTTCCCCATTTTCGATTGCCTTTAAATCTATTTTTGGAGCGCAGTGCGTTTTCCTTTTCATTTTGGAGCCCCAATCCCGTTACCGTACATTTGCATCTCTCCCTAGCATTTCCGTTGCGTGTGCAAAAATCGACAGAGGAAAACAAGAGCAGCAGAATGCTAAAGTGCAGTGATGTGAGAAAATAGAGAAGGAAAAAAAATATTGTATATTTTTAAATATTCGCCCTCAAGGCGGGCCCATGCAATACATACAACCGAAAATAATAAGAACTGAAATAAGACCAGCCCTTTGGAGATTTGCCCCCTGCTAAAAGTGCGTTGCATGTGTTTCTAATAATGAAGTGTTTATTTTGGGCGCCCGCAAGTGAAATGCATTTGAATGCCACAGCGATTGAGCAGCGACTCGAAATCAAGAGATAAATAAAATTCGGAAATTCGAAGTGTTTGTATATTCGTTGTGCTTTTTTATAGCCGCCTTCAATTTTTTGGATTGGATTATTTCCCTTGGCGGTAAGCATTCCATCAGATATCTTCAATACCGGCAAACAAATTGTGATTTATGCATTTGTTGTGAAATATTTTCGCCGCCTGTGCAATCTTCTCGGTTGCTCGTCGGCGTAAAAGTATCTTTTATTTAATGGCTACAATCTCCCAGTTTTCGTCTTCTTTTTCTGTACTTTCGAAGATTTTATCTTCTTTGATGTAATTTCAGTAATTTGGCTTAATGTTTTAACAGTTCGTTTCAAGTCAAATGGCTACAGGCTACTCTTGCAGATACTTTTACTATATTTCTGGTGTGCTATCCAGATTAAATGGGATGGAATGCAGATGTGATAGACTTATTTTGAAATATAGTGTTATATTTTGTGGGCTTAAGGCATATTAATATTAACTCATCATTTACATTTTCCATTTCTGTTAATAAATTTAAATAATGTGTTAGATTATATTTGTTTTTTGCTGTCAGCATTTCTGTCACTTTTCCGTATTCATCACTTTAATTCAAATCTTTTTGTCACACACATCTACAATTTCTTTTGCTCGAAAAAGAAACTTTATCCGTGAAACAAAATCTCCAACTTGATGCATTCCTTAGCTTAGTAGCTATTTTTCTTTTGACAGTCACTGGAATGTCAACTTCTGGCCACGTTCAACCAGAGACAATAACAAACAACGCCTTGGAGGGAAACTTTTTAACAAGGCCCACAAATCATATTAGACATCAGCGCCAGCAGCATAACAGTAAAACTAGGCTCTGCCACGCCCCCACGCCCCTACGCCCACCGCCTTGGAGAAGGGTAAAGTGCATAGGGACAAGCCGAAACCCCAGCAAATATTTTGCACACATAAATCTGACTTATGGCACCCACTTGCACACACACACACTCAGTGCGTGGGAGGCAGCTCGAAAGGGGCGTGGCAAGGCCCCTTAGCTACACGGAAAACAATACGAAACACCTACGCAATATGATATATATGTATGAAATCAAATAACATCAAGGTGCTAAATGTACTAAAAATATTAGGGTTATGATGAATGCCTGAAACTCAAACTATCTAAAGCTCAATTTCTTAATTGTTCTTTTAGATACATATTCAAATAATATTTTATTATATTATTTCATAATTTTCTGACATCATTTCAATTATAGAACTATAGAAAATGTTGTGTACTTTATCAATTTTTTCAAAATATGGTTTTCTGAGACTTGAAATGAATATATGCTTGTGTGGCTATTATTTGTGTCCCAATTGAACTTGCTCATAATTTTTCTCAGTGCACTTAGCCATTCCATTCCGAGTACCTCCTTGTTGATGATGTGTCTCTGTTAACAGATCGCGAGCGCTTTTGAAAATGAAAAATGCTGATAACTGCAACAAATCACTGACTCAATCCGACGCTCGGCGCAAATTGCAAGAATGTGAGCTCGTTCATAAAAACATCATTTATGAGGGGGAGTCCACTGGGCTAAGAGCACCTTTTATCTAAGCCCAGGCCCAAAAAGTGGCGCCTAATGATGAATGCAATTGCCGCAATTTGCTATTACTATTATGGCCAGCAAAAACAGGAAAATGTTTCCCAGCGCAAATTGGGTGGATATGGTAAAAAATTGGGAGGAGCTTTGAAGAAGCTGTAACTCGTAAAATGAAAAGCGTTTTTCGGTGTTTGCATTTGCCAGCTTAATGCTCGAGAGGCAATCGAGGAATTTAACCTTTTGCCAAGGCAAAAATCGTGTTTGTTGTTATACACTTGGCTCGAATTGTATTTTCGCGGCTTTAAAATGGGTTAAATTGGCTAGGCTCGCAGTTTGAAGGAGCTAGTGGTTGTCATCTTTCAGTTAATCGCAATATAAGAAAGAAACTATTAAAAATTCAAGAATTTATTTTTAATTTAGTCTTAAATTGAGCAATATTCTTGTGATTCTTAACAGTACTTCAATGGAAGACATAATTGGCAATAGCAATAATAATCGGGTGTCACGAGAGAATACGTTTTTTAATCCGCTACATAGTTGTATCATTTCGGCTTAAACTGTCTCTCCATTGACAGTTTTTCTTTTCAATGCGAATGGCATTATTTAATGGCAAGGGCATTCGAGATTCGAGCACTTGCGTTGCTGTATTTTGGATTACTGTCTCTGGAATTGACAGACGAAAAATACGGCGAAAATGGTTAACCGAAATGGAATGATATACGAAATAAAGCTGGATCTGAAAAGCTGGATAGCGGAAGACGATGATGAAGATGCGCGCGAAAAACGTGACGAGCGATTTGTGGGTTGAATTTTATACAACCTTTTTTCGTAGAAAACAGCACCAACAAATGACAGTGGGAAATATGCCTTCGATAAAATACGTTTGCCAGAGGCGTCTTTCAAAAGTTTTTAAGTCTATTCAATACAGAATGCAATCCAAATGTCAAGTAAGCGAAAATGGGGGAGAACAAGTGGTAGACAAGATAACTTAAAGTATTGCACTATAGATAGTTTAACAATATTGACAGTTTGCTATTTTTGACATTAATGGTCGCGATAACTTCTTCCGCAAGGTTCCAGCTGTCTTTATTCCAAAATGGAACCGAAAAGCATCTTCAGATTACGTATATTTCACATCAGATACTGTACTATATTGCAACCCACAATCGGATGATTCTCAATGCCCCATCTTCTTATGTTCCAGTCCCTCTTTCGCTGTCTTTCAGTGTCTGGCATTTGCTAAATTTTTATTTGTTCCCACAGTTTGTCGTTTGGCATAAATACATCGTTAGCGGCAGTTCCAGCTTTGGCTTCAGCCTCAACTTCATCTTGAGCTCAGCTCTCCAGCTTCACCTCGAGATCTTTGTGGAAATAGAGGAGGAAAACTAGCAGGAAGCTGCAGACAAAAAGCCGCATAGACGGAGACAAAAACTCGGGCCATAGTCGCAGTCTTAGTCGTAATAGTAGTTATTGCCTTACATGCACGTTTAATGTTCTTTGGAGGCGGTGCGACAGCTAAACTAAAACAAATCCGAGTCCTAAGCAAAAGCAAAAGCAGGTGGCAAACGTAGGCGAACTGTCAGATACTCTTTACGTGAACGAGCATAAATTAGGCTAAGTTTTATATTTCCGATAAACTTTAACTGAATGGCTTTTGCTTCTGAGAAGTTCATGTCTGCATGCATAATCTATAATAGCTTTACTTACTGATATGAAAGTTAGTTACTGGATGAGCTTTTTAAATAATTTTATTATAATCTTCATGTATTATAGGAGTTAACGCAGTTATTTTGAATTATAAATAAATGGCTGTCTAATTTGAATAATTATAAATTTAAAATGAAACCAAACTGAAATTATTCACTTAAATTTATTAGTCGTAAACATATTTGAGGCATAATAGCAAGTTGGGGTGAGATGTTAAAATGTCTTCCGTTTTATAGGGTATTCTAAACATAAGCCCCTATATGTCGTGCCCCTGTAACCCCGCTTTCTTCGCCCCCGCTGGAGTCTACTGCCCTGAACTCTGGGGCACTTCGACCCCTCCGCATCCCACTGGAATGGCAAGTGAAGTGTCTGTGAAATGGTGCACAAGTGAAAACAACAAATGGGTCGCCTTGTCGGAGCATCTCCGAAGTGGCTTCCAACTCGGGCTCACGTTTTTGTTTTTTATTTCGCCGTCGATTAGCTGGCAGTTCATGTCAATGTCTGCCCCCCGTGTACAGTCTTACCCCCCTACGGCGGCCATGTAAACTTTTTCTGCACAATTGCTCATCACGTTGAGCTGCCGCAGCTTGAGTTCTCCCCTCGTTCTGCGAGGATGAGGAATTGTCGCCGATTGTCACTTGTCCCTCGAATTTTTTTTGCATTTGCTCTACTTATAAATCAACTGAATTCATAATTTTTGCAGGCGTCTTTTGCCGACTTTAATTAAGTTCAGCCAAAGGGGTTGGCTCCCCATCTTAGCCCTCGGCCACTCGAAAGAGGATGTGGCTGTTTATTTATTCGAAACTTTTTTCAGCAAGGCTCGGTCTCATGCTAAAATGTGTTTTCGAGTTCATTAAGCGGGTTGTGTCGAAAGAACTGCGAAAATCATCTGGAAATGTGAACAGCGAAGGTTGCGTATCAACATCAAAAACGAACTGATGTTTACATAAAGGTTGTGAAAAAAATAAACATCAGCTTTGAACATTATGCTGATACAAACATTTTATAAATTTTCATTTCATATTCATTCAACCTAATCCCAGCTCACAAGCATATCTGCATTTTAGCTAGAAACTAAACAATTATTGGCTTAACCGCAAATAATTATGTGTAAGCCAACACTTAATTACCCATTCAAAATCAGAGACCCTGCACTTTGCCATTCAATTCACCCAATATAATGCCTACAATTATTCGGAAATTTCTCGTAGAATATTTCAATAATCCCAAAAGCCGAGATCTATTCAAACCCGCACCTCCTTGGGCATTCTCTCACAATCGGAGATGCCAAAGTCAATGCCAGAGCTAATTCGCCACGACTTATGAATAGCCGGTGAGGATGAGGATGGGGATGCGGATGGGGATGGGGATCTTGGGAGGAACTCGGTGGCGGGAGCATAAACTGATTTGGCTACCACTTAATGTCCCCCTTATCGAGTCGAAAAGTCCCCCCGAGGTGCTGCACGTTCGCTCGACTCCTCCATCTCCATCTCCATGGGCCAATAAACATATTAAAGACGTGCCACAAAAGCAATTACTTAGGCCGAAAGGTAGGAAGGCATGGATTTGCAGCGGATATATGCAAATGGACTGGAACATATGAGCAGGCCCGGCTAGTTTGTCAACCAATTTGAGAGGCCCGGCTCGTGAGAATCTTTTTTCTTCTTTATGGCCATTGGTAAGAGGGAAAAGGACTAGTCACGCTCGAGTTTTGGCCCGAAGAGCTGGCAAGTTGTGGCAAGTTAGTTATCTGTGCCCAAAAGAGACACAGACCGGTAAAGAATGCTTTTTGCCAGAGTCTAAAACCGAGAGCACAGAATCCGCCATTCGGAGGGGGCGTGCAAATAAATCTTGGGGCAATTACCAGCCCCAGACGCCCAAAACGGGCCAAGGCTAAACGGGTTCACAAGTGTTTGGCCAGAATGCTGTGTGTGACCTTTTATGGCTGGACTGGAATCGCAGTTGAAGCTGAAGCTGATGCTGTGGGTACTTTTTACCTCTGCATTGGAAAGAGGAACTCTACGCTGCACTGCCTTCGACTTAGACAATTTTTAAATTGTCTTCCTCCCGCTCGACTGCGTTTGGATTTATGGTCAAAAGATCTCAGACATGTTTTGTGCCAGGAGAGCACTTTAAAAACGCTAAACAGTTTCCTGGGAAGCACTAGCAAAATTATACACTCAAATTACGGTCACAAAGTGGACAAATGCGGTAAAGGACTCTAAATGTACATCTTTGTTTAAATTATAGGGCTTAACTTTATTACTAGCTTAATAGAATTGAAATTATAGAAATTACTTCAAGAACATGCCCATGTTATGTTAGAAATAAAGTCTATGAAAGTTGTGTTTTATATAGGAATAAACTTACCTGTAAACTTTTTTTAAACATATTTTGTTAATGGGAAATAATCTTGAACCTGGGCATTAATTGATAATATTTCTATAATATTTATGTTTAACGGCATGATTTGCAAAATTGTTTCTCCCTGTGCAGTCAAGCATTCCGCCTGATTGAAGGCACGCCAAACTATGCAGCACAGATGTACTATGGCCAAGTGGAGCTGGTCGGTCGATCTATGGGATCGAACGATCCTACGTTCCGATTCGATCTCATGGTCCTGGCCATTTATTTATTTATCCGAGCCTCTTTTCATGTCGTCAACTTGTTGTGACTTTGTTTGGCATACATAATAACATGAGGAACCACAGCAACCACCACTTGGAGCACCCAATCGAGCCTCCATTGGGGCCAACACAGATCACTGACTGATCATCAATTCGCTGATTCTCCTTGGCTAAATGCTTAATGTCATTGCTGTGTTGTTGTTGGCTGCTTGTAGGTTGTTTGTTTGTTTGTTCGTTTGCCAGAGCCGAGCTTTATTTGTTTGGCATGTTTTATATGCACCTTTCATGTTCGCATGTAATTTACTTTTGACTCGCCACGATCATCAGTCTTGGCCGACGAGAAGTTGCGTTGAACTGCTTTCTTAGTCAATCTTTGCGCGCGTTTTTCAGTTAATTAGCTTTTGACTTGTCGCTGATTTGATTTGGCTTTGATTTGCGCTGTCAGCTTGACTCTGACTGATCTTCCTCACTCTGCCGTCAATTGTTCATGTGAAAAGCACGAAACGGGCATTTTCCTAAGTGCTTAAATGGAAATTGAAGTGGAATTAGTTGCCTAACGAGTCGGGCAATTATCGGAAGACACTAAGCCGACGTAAAAAAGTGTGACAGAGGGCCAGAGAAATAGATCGATCAATTAGGTAATTAGAGCTATAAGCGTTCAGTCCTATTCGTCTACAATAAAGAACGATTCTGCTCTTAGAAGCCACGAGAAATCCATTGGAATCAAAAGTGGTTGAAGTAGCTCAAGAACTTATGGAGCGATAGCTTCCAAGAAGCGAATAAAAATAAAACAGATCCGACAAGATAGAAAAACTTTATCAAGTACGGAAAAATTTCTAGAATGCTGCTTAAGTATCCGAGTGGCCATTAATTGCATGAGAGTATCGATTATTTCGCTTGTGCTATTTATATACAAAATTAAATAGACTGCTGGTAGAAAGCTTACTATTTTGTGTTGAGATTGACTAAGCCAGTAAGCACAAGAGTCAATTACCTATGGTAACCTTTTTACTTACCTAAAACTAATTTCAAAAAACCGGAATAAACCGTTTTGTCTTCACCTCCACATCCAGTTAACCCAAAAATGCGGCAATTTAAAGATTTATATCACCAACTATCGCAGACAAAGACAAATTGCTACGTTAAGCGATAACCGATCTAAGAGAAATAACAACAATTAATTCAATTTGCATTTTGTTTAAATAAACAACCGTGCCCCGAAGAAAAGGGGAAACAAATTGTAAACGATAACAAAACAAAAATGAAATTTTTGCCATGCATATGCAAATTAAAAAAAAAAAGAAATACCCAATACAAATTGAGGCAACGTTAGGGATTGCCGATGGCGGAGCCTATCAAAGCCCGAAACGAAATAGTTGTCGGCATGCGATTTTATTGACCATTTCAGATTCAATTAAGGGTAATTTAATTTCAATAATAACTAGATAGGTAAGAGGGGCCAGTCCCCTGAATGGACACAAAAGATACTCGCACACATGTATATGTATCTTGGCCGCACATGTATCTGTTGGATATCGTGGAAATCAACGTCATTGCGGTGATGGCTTTTGATTTTAGCGTCTAGTTCTGGCCATACTTACAGTTATGGGAACACGTAAATTTGCTTAAAATTTTTGAAAACTAAAACTTCTTACTTACAAGTAAGTCAACAGGACTGTTTGACTGTATCGAGTTTAGCTGTAGTTTTCCTCGTAGAATCATTTAATTCAATTAAAAATGTGTCTATGTATAATGTTTAAACTGGTTTTTGGCTCTGATTTGAATGTTGCGTGCCTCATACTCTGATGTTGCATGTACTTCAATGACTTTATGTACAAACTCATACGGATTGTTTTTGTACTAATGATCTTAATGATACAGTTTTTGCCTCATTCGGGATTGAGGAAGTTGGTTTGAGTAATGAGTGAGCAATCTCTGTTTTTAAGAGGTAACGCCGTAGTGTGAATGTAATTTGAGCCAGAATTAATTACACAGTTATGTCTAATAGCAAATTAAGTGAAGAAGCACTTGGAGAAAAAATGCGTGCACATAAAAAATATTTATTTTTTATTACCGCTGATAATAGACTCTCTTTGCTTTCGTATACAAGAGTTTTAAAATACTCCTTAATAATATAACTAGATACAAATTTTCGCCTTCTTCATAAGGATATTTATTAATATTCAAATCAGACAGCAATTTTATCTGACAGAAAACCGAATAAATGTTTATCATCACTAAAACTCATCCACTGAAAGTATTGACACACATTTCAAGCAGTCACCTGTCGAACCCTCTTTCCACCCAAAGCATTTTTTAATTTAACTGCCCACCGGCTCAATTTCAGCTAATTTGCTCATCACTTGACCAAACACTCCATTTGGCCGACAGAAAAAGTGACCCCAAATAATTTTTGGCCGTTGA
The DNA here is from genome assembly GCF_000001215.4 of Drosophila melanogaster. Taxonomy (NCBI): domain Eukaryota; kingdom Metazoa; phylum Arthropoda; class Insecta; order Diptera; family Drosophilidae; genus Drosophila; species Drosophila melanogaster. The sequence goes on along the minus strand of NT_033779.5, from coordinate 17,769,201 downwards.
TATGGGATCCGGTCCCCTTGGGCCGTATTTTTGTTGTGGTCAAGCGACCGCCGGCCGTTGTTTTTGGATTTTTGTGGGTATTTAATTTGCTGTTTTGGTCGCGTGCAGCGTCCGTCCGCTGGTAGTGACGTTTTTTTTCTTTACTTTGGGCCAAAACAAAAGGTGGCTCACGCAAATGTATTTCTATATTTGTTTCTTTCGCTGCGTTTTGTTCGACATTTTGTTGGGGAATTTGAATTTGTTCGGCGCCAGTGCGTGTTGAATGCGTTTTACAAAAAACAAAGAAGGAGAACTGAGAAAAAATTATGACAAAAACAGCAGCCGCCGTGAAAATGTTTGGCTTCGGCCATTGCCAAACACACAACGCACATTGTATCTATGTTAATTAATTAACAATTAATTAGGTGCACCAACCACGACATCGACCCCGTCGAATTGAATCGATGACGTCCCTAATGGTTAATGATGACTTTTTGAAATTTTTTCGGACCGCTGTTTTTGTATCCACTGTTTTCATTTTGGGTTTGGCCCCGTTTCCCCACACATTTCGGGTTCGTTCGGTTAGCGTGCCTAACCGATATGTTTGGCCGAGAAAGAAAGGAAAGAAAATCAACCGAAAAAAAGGCAAAGAAGCCGCTGAAGTTGCCTCTGCCCCAAAAATATATTTATTTTTTTTTGAACTCATCTCGTGCGGGTGCTGCAAACCTTCCGTGTGTCGTTTTGTTATCGGTCGCGTTTATCAAATGCTAGACAGCTTTTTATTAGACAATCCCCGTTGCCCGACCCGATCCCACTTTTTTTGAGGCATATGAAATTGATTAATACAGCATGATAAATATTTTCAAATTCCGTTCAATTTCTTCGATATCTCTGAGCTGCCATTAAGCCCATGATCTATAGTTGTTCGATAAGTTTGTGTATGTCGGGGCGCAGCCTCCTCTGATAATGACGAGTGGAAGCGTATCAAAACCAATTTCGATCGAAAGTCCGTTGGTAATGGATAAATGTGAACCTTATCTCAAGGAAAAATGATTAAAAATTACAAATTAAAATGGAGGCAAATATTATCAGGGTCTCGGATTAATCTGAGAAACAAATCATGGGAAAGTAGAAAGCGTTGAATTTCAGATTTTCCAGTAAATTACAATCTAGGATAAAGTTGAATGAAATTAATAGTACAGCTTAATGGCTTGTTGATTCATTCGCTAATACAGCTGGTAGAAAAAGCAGAACAAGCCCGTTTTTGCTTTATTAATTATTAATCATGTTAATATTTTAATTCAATTAATGAAAACCGCACTTGAAAAGGGACAAATTTTAATTAAAATACACTGATGTAGGGCTGAAAGAAAACACAAGCGCCTAAACCGAGCATTTAACAAGTGCAAAATCTTCGCATAAATCTGCTAATCTGTGTGCCTTGCCACCTCGAAAACAAATGGCTTAGAGAAGCGCCAGAACGGAGAATGGGTCTGGCCAAGCCCAGAGTTGAAAACAACTTCCGGCAGAAAGTAAACTTTCCCCTTCCAGCAAAAAAGGGTTTTTTTTTATCTATAGAAGGTTAACAAACTTCGCGCCCAGGCAATAAAATTCTGTAGGGCGAGGCATTTACCATTCCAAAATCACCCAAAGCGTAATACAAATTGCTTGCATGTCTGAGCATTTTATGACAATGGACTTCTTCAGACTGTTAATTAATATGTGCGGAATGAGTTTGAAATCCCTGCGATTTATTTGGCCAAGCCCAGGCGTCTCTGCCAGACATTTGGAGCATAAATGACTGATTAATAATATGGTAAAAAGATATATGGGCTTATTTGCAACAGATAAGCATATGTTTATAATAAATCAAAAGCGAAATTAATTAAAAATAAACTAGAGTATGGGTGGAAAAATCAGAGCATGAAATGGCGTTCCGTTGATTGATCGGATATTCGTTGTGTCGATGGATGTTCCAAATCCTAATACCATTAAAAATATTTTTAATTTTATGTATGGTGCCTGTATCTAAAAAAAATGAATAACTGATTTAAAATGCATATTCACCGTGTGAAATCCTTATAAAGGAGGTATTTGTAGTTCCCGAAGACGTACCAATGATGAAATATAACACATCAGTGAAATGATAAATGACGTAAAAGCAGCCCAAGGAATCATTTTGTATGCTAGTTGTTTTGATTTTTTCCCTTTTACGGAAGTCGGTACAAAAAATGCCGACATCATCGCTATCATTATTATAAACGACAGAAGTCACAGTAAATGGTAACAAAAAAAGTTTTTTGAGCAGCTACTTCAATATTATTTATGCACAAGTTCGGTAGAATTATTTCGATCATTTCTGTCACTCCAATTCATGAGAAATCGTTTGGGGAAATCCTCTTCACTTCCTTATTTATTTATACAAAAGTTTTTGTTTATGAGGCTCTCTGGCATAAATGGAGCAAACCACTCACACAATGGTCACAGCTGGGGGTTTTTCGAGGGCGGAGAAAGGCATTTGTGCTCCATATGATAAATGATGATGTACGCAAATTTGCTTATGACTGCAGGCATTCTAATTGATGATCATGTGTGAGAATACTTAACAAGTTCCTTTTCAATTGCAGCTGAGAACCTTTGCGTTAATCGTTTAAATACACAGGTTTTTTTTTTGATTCTGTTCGCCTTTGGAGTTGGTAAGCCGCTTTAACCTAGTTGCCCAAGTCGTTAAGGTTACTTTCTGCTTTTAATGGCACTGTAAAACCATCCCTAATGACCCAATTCAGTAAGCAAATTAAACCACAGGATTTATGCTGATTTACACACGAAAACTCCTCCTGTTCGTACCATTTTTCAGCTTAAACCCAAACTATAGCCATAAAATAGCCACAAGAAAGAACAAGGCATAAAAATGACCGAAGGGCGGGCGGCTCGAGGGAAATAAATCAATATTTAAATTTTATTAGCCGCATTCAACGGGGCGTATGGCCCATGTTATCATCATCATCAAACTCTTGGCATGGCAACTGTAATTAATTGTTAATGTGGCTACATAAATATATATAATTTGCTTATTTTGTGCAGCAAATATTTGCTTAACCACTAATTTACACACAACATTGACCATGCGGGCCTCAAAGAGTTAACATCGGCCAATGCCTGTAGCTTTAATGTATTTTTTAAATTTATAATGACAGGGCAGCCATAATGTTAATAAACGAAAATTCTCGGGGGGCTTTTAAATTCAGGAAAGCAGTCAATGAAAAAGTTATTAATGAAATATTAACATTTTATATGATTAATCAATTCGCCTTGAGGGAATGAATAATTTAATTTTTCATTTTCCAGTGACTATTTAAAAATATTTGGCTTTCAAGGAGAAAATGTGTAAAGTGTAAAAAAATACATTTTATCGAGTCTCTTAATCTTTGTCAGTCTGGACAATATCTTGTTAAAGTGAACCGTTCGTCCTTAGTTTTATTGACAAATTACTTTATCAAATGCTGATCAGGGGAGAAAAACAGAGAAAATAGTTCCCCCCCTTTGCTGGCACTGAAAGAGGACGAAAGTGGGGAGTGCGCTCGATTCTCGATGGGCGGCAAAAGATAATGATTGTCTTGCTTGGATGCTTACTGAAGAGCTGTGGGTGGGGCGGTGGTAATGTTGGAAATGGTGGAAGTGGGGGGTAAATGGCACTCATACATAATGATTATGGGGCCACTTTTCTCATAAAAATTCTAGCGGCAGCCCAACGATAATGATGCTGATGGGTATGGATGGAATGGGATGCGAAATGCCACTGATGATGTCAAAACAAGCAACAAATTGGGTTCGACCCGCAAACACTTGTCATGGATTGAATCATTGATATTTTCCCTGATTACACTCCACATCATAATCATTATATTTTATTATAGTAAACGTTTGGCTTTGTTTTATCAGCTGGGCACAAACATCCAAAGGCTAGCGATCTAATAACAAAGGTAAATAATCAAAGGAGACTCCTTCCTGATTTTCTTGGCATTTGTGTAAGAGTCGTATCTTATTTTTAAAATAAGATGCTTGGAAAGCTTTTCATGTTGTTTTTTTAACCCCTTTCCCCTGCAAGCATGTTAAGGAGATTCACTTAAATTGACTTTAATTTTATTAAACTAATTTGAGTGCGTACATCTTGAGCAAATTGAATTGAGTTAATTAATTGAGACAATTTAGATTGGGACACATTATTTAGGTTATAACAGACATATACATATATTATACATATTATACATCTTTTACCAGTACGAATTCAAATGCGGTGCCTCAATATATTTTGTAATACTTTAAACACATAAAATATTCAGATGTTAAGGATTATGTGCCACCAAAAACATATTCCATATGAATCTTTTTGTGCATCAGCATTGTGCTGGCTTATATCACAAATTTTTCGTTTTAATTATACTCTATCAATTGTTAAAAATAAACCATAATAAATATAGCATTTTCGAAGCCTTTTCCTTGATTTAAATATTTTCCTCTGAACGATAATCCCCGAAATTAAGCCAATAATGTGCAAATATTTTTGTTTTACCCACCATTTAATGGCCTTGCCCAATCGATTTGCTGTTCAACTTTCCCTATTAATTTAAAATTAGTTTTCATTCGATACCCAGTCTGGCTTTGATCACTTTGTTCCGTAAGCTGACCGCACGGGATTCGATTCAATTTACCCACTCCGAGCGCACAATGCAATATGTTTATCAGTTTATTGATTTTCGAGGGTGCAAACAAACAAACATACGAACGGGCCAACTCCCCCTGGGGAAACGTGGAAATGTGGAAATGGGGAAATGTGTGCCCAACTTGCAGCTGGAAGCTGTTGGGAGCTGGCTGGCCAAGACTTATGTCAAATGGCACAAGATCAAATATCCTGTGGTTAAAATGCGATTCAGTGATAAATCGGACGCACATGTGACAGGGGGGAGGGCTGTCGGTATGTAGCACAAACAAATAAAGTTGGGGCACTGGGGCCAAGGGTTACCAAATGGGGTCGTTAGAATGCATATCCACCCATCAATTCGGTCGCCGTTTCCTCGGGAAAACTCCTACATTAGTCTCCTTCGGCTTGGATTTTCTCCCACCATGGTTCATGTTCGTGTTGGCTGCGGTCGAAATTAAATTGCCATCTCCAACTTCCTTGGCCATTTTCATTTTTATGGGATCTGCGCTGCTGCAGCCCCCCATTCAAGGTTTTTGTTTCCAACTGCAGGTACGTGCAAAGTGCCGGGCCAAAACCAAAAACCAAAACTAAAAAAAAACAAAGGCAACTGAGTGGAGGGAAACAGCAGTTTTTTCAACGCTAAATGGATAAATGGAATGGTTGATACTCGAGTATTCTCGGTTACCGTTGCGCTTAATGCATTTGATTTGCACTCGGCTGTGTCCCTTTCAGCCATCTTCCTTTTACCTGTCCGCCTGTCATCTTTGTTTACTTCTTATCACCACGGGCAATGGAGTGGTATATATTTCTCAAATCCTTACTTTAAAAGCGATTTTTCTAACCTTTTAGTTTTATAAAAAAGAAGAACGAACTTGATACTATTTTTTGTTAGTTATATTTTTTAGATAATATTACATCATTTGCATCAACTCAACTTTGAAAACCTATTTCCAGGGCGCCCAGAAAGGGCATGCAAAAACTCATCGCAACTGACAGCAAACTTTCCCTTCCTGTGTGCGCTTCCCTCTTTTTTCATGCAATTTTGTAACTTAACTAGGGTTCATTCATTTAGCAATGTCAACAGTTGGCTGACCAGAGGCATCTCCTTTGTTCGAATGCCCGAATGAATGAGTGAATGCCCGACTGACTAACTGAGTGATTGAATGGATGAACGTTGGGGACTGGGCTTGGGTTCGTGTCAAGTGTCGCAGGCAGCGGAAATCCAAAACCCAGTCACTTCGCCGACTGCAGGCTACTGACTACTGACTGGCCAACAAACTCAAACTAACTGGCTGGCTGAGTGACTGGAATGAATGGAAAAGGGGCGTGCGAAATCTGTGAGCAAAGAAAAATGATACCATCCAATCTAACTGAAATGGAATTGATAAATGATGAGGCGAATGTTGCAGGGCACCCAACACACTTCGGCCCATCGATTGTTCGCCAGACCAACGAAAGAAACGATGCTTTCATTAAATATTTACTGACGGCTAAATGCAACTGGGATAAGAACTTTAAGCGTGAATACAGTAATGCTTAAGTCAATAGCTATCTACAGAATATAATCCTAAATGAAGTAAAAAATAAAGTCGTAGTCTCTTTAATTGGTTTTAATGCGTATCAGCGATGTAGTGAAGTTTGACTTATTTTGTAGTTATATTTTCTGAATACTTCCATAGAATTCGTGTCGCTTAAATTATAAACACTGAGCTAACGCTACTTTTATTTTGACCTCAACTGTATAACAACATACACATGTTTCTCTGATGAACTCCACTTGACTTTGAGCACCACCCAGGCCTGCAATTAATTTCACTTTCAATTTACTTTTAATTTTCCCCATTTAACGGGCAATGTGTTGCGCGAGCTTGTAGGAAGCCGAATGCAAATTAATTTTAATTACCATCATTTAGATAATCAAATGAACTTGACCAGAAAAAGGTCCAGATGAGAAATTAAGCCAGGCTACCCTGAAGATAACTTTAAGTTCAGGCGATACACTGGAAACCAATTAGACTGCACTTAATTATTTAAAACCCATCTTGAAATCAACAACTTCCGCTGCGAACTTTTAGTTACAGCAGCTGCTGCATACCTTTTTTTTCCTAAATTAAGGGAACCTCACTTTAAACTAAGTCCAAAGGCTTAATAGAGTATTTCGCCATTATAGTCATTTTTTCTTTGTTTTGTATTGCTGTAATTAAAAGCATTTGGATCGGAACTTTCAATATGCAAGCGAACAAATGAAATGTGAATCTTTTGAATCTTCTCCGAGTCTCAAAGCGCATTTAAATCCACTTAAATAAATCCTCCGTGCTCCATTCTCTCATCCTCTATATAGATTGAATAAAATAAACTCTGGAAACTTTTGGCTAATGCCTGGCTTTTCCTCCGCTTTTCTCATTTTGCGGAGGGCTAAAACTTTTCCACAAGTGAGGGGGGAAAATAATAAACGCTCTCGTGTAGTCGCTCTTGTGTTTCCATTTTTCTGTGTGTTGAATTTTTGGCAATTTGCTCCGCCAAAGTTATTAATTATTTATTCACTTGTACCTCCTCGTCGTCTCAATTTCGCATATACTCTCTGTATGGCTGCATAAAAGCTTGCTAAATAGTTTTTGTTCAGCACTTTACATATATTGAACTGATGTCCTTTTTCGATTCTCTTCATGTGTCGGTGTTTGTTGTGCTAACAACCATTTTATTGCTGGCCAGTACTTCTAGTTGCTGGTCTCTATGGCAAGTCAATCCTAGTTAATACTTGTTATTGCTCTGTTGTTCCACTGACCAAAGTCCCATCCAGTGGTCTGGTTCGCTTCCTGTTTGCCCTTCCCTTTCTATTGACCAGTTGACTTCTCTTAACTCTGACATTTTCACAGATTTTTGGCTTCTGGCCTTTGGCTAAGAACCTATCAGCCATGTCCTTGGCATTTGAAATCTACTTGCATGGGCTTCTGACACTGACCAGAGTTGATGCAATCCCAATAATATTGAAACATTTAAGGGCAAATTGAGGTATTATTGATGGGCCATTGTGTTAGTAATAAAGCTGTAAGGACTGTACATTTAAAGTAACAAAGAGTTTATTTAAATGTCATTAAAACGTAAAATAGTAATTTATTGCCCCATTCAGTTTAAATAACGCAATATTCATGTTTTTTATTTCAGATCTGTAACATTCCTGTGAAATATGTAACAACTGTTTATGCTTTTTTTGGTGGCCAACAATATTGTGAGTATCTTACCAAATATCTTAGTATTTTAAATTATATTTTTATATTGGAGAGTCCAATTTGGAGTTTAAAATGTAAACGTAGTTGTATTTATTTTTTTAGTTAAACATATTTAACACTGCCAATACTGTACTATCTGCATTATCTCCGCAACATGGAACTTAAATTTAGCATACATAAAGTATTCCCGTTTCTGCTCCGCAAATTCGTATCGTTTAACAATAAATAAGCAAACAAAAAGCAATAGAACAAAACCGAATGTGAATGACAATCGACCAACGAAATGTATTCGCCGAACTAATGGCCGAAACAAAAAACTTTCCAATTCGTTTATGATCAATGCAGTATTTATTGAGCAATATTGCAATGGGCTTATGCCCCGCCGCAAAAACTAATTGCAAAAGTAAAAAACGGACAGACAGTAAATTAAAATGGTTAAATAACGCAGCAACGCAACGAGGAAGTGGAAGTGGTATATCTCCTGTTGTTTCACCCCAGATGAACGGCAGACACATAAATTACCAACAGACAAAGCGGACGTGCGCATTGTCTGACATTGAAAACAGCAAAAAGTGGGCAGTTCACAAATATTTGGGGGCTGCAGTGTGCTCAAGTGTCGCAGCTCTAATTTGTTTTGGGTTTTTGGTCCACTCTAATGGGGTTTTCGCATGCGGAAACCAAAACTGAAGCATAGAAGTGGGCACAGCTTAATTAGCAGAGTGAACCAGACACTTGAAACTTTCGGTTCTGGGTGGTCCTAAAGCCCCTGCCAATGCCATCAAGAACTCATTTCCGGCAGTGCGAAGAGCGAGTGAAACTTCCCACAGGATCGCCTGCAATTGCAACAAATTTGCAGCCATTAAATTATTAAATGGAGCGCAAACAAAACGCAGAGAAAAGGGAACAAGAAACGTCTTCCTGCCTAATCAAAAGTTGTCAACCACAAGCTGCAATTCCCCTCGCTGGTTTTTAGTGTTGACTACAACTTTTTTCATTCGAAATAAAAAAAAATGAAGGAAAATAAAAGGTTGTTCCCTTTTTTTTAAGCAGTAATAAGTCCCTTAACAAAATTATTATACTTTTTTATATATTTATTTATATGTTTTTATCTAACGATAGAATAACCATTCTATATGTATTTCTCTTTTTGAATTTACTTGACATTAAGCAGCATGACAACTCTGTTTGCATCCCTAGTTATTCCGTACTTCCCACATCTTGTTTTCCCCTCTAATTATGAGTGTTGTATTTCTGTTGATTAACCTTGCCAGGACTTTGCAACGACATTCCAGCAGTAAAATGTATCTATAACTGCTAGTCTGCGTTCCGCATCTGCATCTGCATGTGGGTGCCCCTACTTTAGCTAGTGCTTTTGCCAGCTCGTTCATTCTAATTGAGTTTATGAGGCCCTGACAGGAGGGGATGAACAAAAACCACTAGTAACTCCCAGTGCCTTAGGTTTTTGCAGTGGTATACCTCTCACTTGTCGGTCACATTGATGCATGGCTTTTTAATAGAAGGGGCAGCAGGAAAATGAAGATTAACTTCTTACTAGAGGGAAGGATTTATGGTTGGGAATTACAGAAAAAAGGGAACTCAAAAGTGGATGACAGTGAAGCGAAAATGCCTAGGGCTTAATGTTGAAAGCGAAAAGCTGTGTGGAAAGCACAGCTTTGCATTTGATTTACACGCAGTCTTTAAATGGCCTTAGTCAACACTAGAAGGTAGAACACGAGAGAATACTCAAGTAACGCGACTATAAAATGACCTTTATTCATTTAAGTTGAAGATATGTATTAATTTATGTATTAATATTATTATGTTTTAATCTCTTAATGAAGGTTCGATTGAAAAGTGCTTTGTTATGTAGTTTTCATAAGTTTTTCTATGTAGATAAATAAAATATATACTTACACTTTTAAGACTAGTTAAATGAGTTTACGTTCATACTGACAGATATATGTATACTTTATGAGTTGGATAAGCTATATTTTATCTGAATTAACGAATCTGGTGTACACTTTTACTCTATGAGTAACGTGAATAATAGTCGTGTCCTGAAAAAACCTAGTTTTCACTAACATCCTTTGGGAGATTATATTTAGTAAATTTCCTATCAGCTCACACTTCGTAAACTTTATACCAACTTTACCAACACTTGAGTGTCTGGCCCTTGAGCAAAACCAATTTGATTACCATTTATATATAATGCTCCATAATGTAATATGATGTGTAAACAATAGGCCTGGCATTAGGACGGGCCTTGTTGCCACTTTTCCCCACCCAAATCAAGGCTTTGGAAAACTTGAACTAAGCCGCAATACAAACTCAAGATGCTGGCCAAAGATGAAAATCAATTTCCACAGCTAAACTGAATTTAGCAAAAAGATGGCCACAATACGATTCGAATACCGACAGAAACTCATCGTTAGGGGTTGAGTTAGGAGTGGAATAAGGAAAGAGACTTCTTCCTGTTTGGATGGCTTGCTTTATTCTTCTATTTCTTATATATATATATTATACGTTGCTTTTGTTGTATTGGAAAAGTTTATCCGAAGCAAAAATCTATTAAGAAAGTTTTCCCACAACGCAGCAGTTTGGTTATGGTTTTTGTTTTCTCGTCCTGGTTAGAAAACTGTAAAAGTTGCACTTGGCTTTATGAGTTAGTTGTGCTCTGGATTTGGATTTGGATTCGAGTTCGGGTTCGTGTTCGGGGATAGAGGATAAGTGTTAGCGATAGGCCATGGAAACCTTGGGAACAACACTTCGGCATCCGTGTGCCTCCACTTGGCCCAAAGTTCAGTCGGCTGTGCTGCTGCCTGGTTGCCAAATTAGTTTTGCAGTGTACATTGACATAATTTTCCCATGAGCATGTTGCTCGCAATTTGTTTTCATAATTTTCCCTCTGGCATTCGCAGGACCCGCCATTGAGTTTTAATTAACAAAGTTGGCAGTGACAAAAGGCGTTTTGTAATTATAATTTCATTTCCACATTTCTAAAATTCTATTTGGCTGCTCTTCGAAGGCTGCTTTCTCCATCAATGCCAGACATATCAGTTGTTGTTATTTGTTAGTGTCGCTCCCAATGGACCCCCAAAAACAGACACCCATCTTGGGGAAATCTGTGAATGTCTGGGAGATGGCCCTGAATGTCTGTGGAAAGTGCTTTGAAAAATTGCTTAATGCGCTCGCAGCATGGTGTATGTAAGAGTCCGGGAAATAAAAGCAGGAAAAATTGGCAAAGAAAACTTTGGATATTGCATTGCTTTTATTTGGATTTCTTTAAAGTTCTTCTCACCCGTTTTTATATCCCCCGGCTTCCTGTTCAGAAGCTTTTGCTGATGCGTGTAAACTTTGGCATTTGTGCAAAATTTAACAGACAAGCTGGAAATGAAGAGGAAAATGTGAAAAGGGGAACAGAGAGCGAACAAGCCTTGAACTCAACTTCGGGCAAGATAGCTTCGCGAATTTTATGATATTTTTATTACCCTAAAAGTGGGAAGTAATGCATCATGAGGTGCACTTGTACTTATTCATTGCAAAATTAGGGGAATAAATGCTCGTTTTATGCAGCTTATATTTGCTTTTCATTTAAACAAGTTCGTTAAAATCAAATTTTGTTAGCGTAACTTTCCCATTTTTGCTATCAAAAATGTTCCTTCTCAATTTATTTATATGAGCAAAATTTTTTATTAAAATTTCGAATTCCTTGTTTTTATGACCCGACATTTTAATATATAGTGGTGTCATTGCAAACGGGAGCCTTAAAGATCGTAGGCAATCGAATAAAATACTCTACAGCGAAATTCCTATAAACAACTAATGAGAGTGGCATTAACGAAATGTGCCATCAAATTGCAGCACTTGAGCGAAACGTCCACCAAAACTGTGACAAAAGAGCCAAACAGTCAAGATCCCCCACTTTGAGGACCCGAACTCATGGTCCCGCTCATGTCAAGAGAAGAACGCGGGGTGCGAGGAAATTGCAGGACGTGTACGTGACTCGAGTTGAGTGTTAAGCCACAGGAATGGGCCACGAAGTGCTGTGGAATCAGCAGGATGTCCGCATGTCCTGCACCAGTGATGACTGATACTTTCTTGCTTGTGTTTGTTGTCTTAAAATTACTAAAATCTATCTATAATTAAATATAAATATTCAATTATTTTTGACTTGAATACCAATTGCTAAAATGTTTATTTACACATACAAGAATTTGAATTTTTTTTTTAACTTATTATAATATATTTACTTTTAGCTTTTTGTTGCGATTGATTAGCTTTATTCTTTATTCATCCATTTGGCATCACTGGCTTACTTCTTGGAGTAGTTGATGATGAAGGTCTGCTGATTTTCAGGACGCTGAGCGTGGTCCTTGGCGTTGAGATGAGATACAGGGATTCGGGCCATGTCAGCCGCCACCGTTGGACTGGTCAGAAATGTGTCTCAACTGGTAACAGGCTCACCCATCATGGGTGAACACAAAGTATGGGGGATAATGCGGCTGTGAGTTGTTTGCGCAAAATGAAGATAAATGTTTTAATGCAAAGTTGAAAGGCTGAAGCCACACAGAATGACAAGTGAGTTGCAGCAAAATGTTGAAAACAATGCATTACTCGAGAATGTTGGGGGATAAACCGTTCTTTTAATATATTGTATTGTACAATAAATTAATCAATATGTGGTAACCTTCTAAAATGAACCATTTTAAATATATCCTCTTTTCGCTTATACAAATATAATCATCTTCACTTCCACGTTTATATAGCCTTAATATATTTCCCGCATTCCAAAGTTTTATCTCCAACTTGCCAATATGTATGTCCCTATACAAATTCATCCCCTTCGATAAGTTCGATATGCATTTTTTTGTAGTATCCCACGCGATCTAATTGCCTCTTCCCTTAGGTGTCGTTGAAAGAACATAAATTAGGGACAAATTCATTGATATGGACACATATCGAGTGTCAGGGAGCGTCCGGGCAGGTCCTTTGGTGACTAATGAAGCGCTGACAAATGAAGCAAATGTCACAACAGTGCGACTTAAAACTAAAATTGTTGCGACACAAAAATGCACTACGAGTAGTGGCGACTGGAGAAGCGAAGTGGCAGATGTTGACGAAAGACAAACTACTGCGGCATTGATCACTGAGCTTGGGTTCTGTTTTTATTTTGGGGTTCCTGATCCCAGGCCCTATAATTACATTTATAGCCGCAACCGCACAAAAAGATGCTGGTCGCGGCACAGCCAATAATGTCATCATCATTACACACCCGGACATGTTTCTCATATGGATGAGCGGGATTAAGCACTTTCTGATAGAGTCAAAATAATAAAAATTAAAAAAAAAAAGCCAGAGCGTGTGCGCATGCGTGGCCTTTGTCATTTTACAATCCCCGTTCCCATTCCCGTCGAGAGGTCAACTGATCCAACCGAAATTCAACCTTTTATGAGGGCGAGGGCGTCTCACTTTTGCTGCCCATATGCTCATCTTTGTTTTTCAAAAATTTCCAGGGGAATAACTCATAAAGCAAACATGTGCCGGCAATGTGTGGCCAAATGTTGGGACCGGCAATCCAGAGGATGTAGAGAGCTGGGGATGATATCCCTCGGAACACCAGAGACACGAGACAACTTGAGAACCTTTTAATTGGCGCAAGGTGAGATGCGGCTCGCTTTCAATCCGATGCAATCCAATCAATTCTTATCGAGCACGCGATGCAATCAGGAGTGAAAAGCAATTATACGATGTTGCCGCTTTTCGCCTCGATTTATGGAATTTTAATGAGTGAAATTATGCCCAAGGAACGCAGCAAGAGTGGCGAAAAATCCAACAGTTTTGTTGGTATGAAGCCCCCGTCAATGTAAACATTTTCGGTTAGATTTGTTGTTTGCGTTGTTTGCCATCCCTCCGATAAAAACAACTCAACGCGCTATGAATATGAAATTTGTTGAAAATATTCAGCGAATGCATAGCGCCTCTAAATATGAATACAGAAAATAAAAAGAAATTGCGAAAAAATGAAACAAAATTAAAAGTTGATGGGTACCACGCTGGGTCCGCAATGGATAAATGTATTGTTTAGAGAGAGGGCTGGCAAAGTTTTTTGGCTTGGAAAAAAATCAAAAAGTGTCTAGACGGGGATTTATGACCAGAAAGAATTGCTAATCCATTGAAAGTATTTTTGGCCCCTTAAACTCTAGTAAAAAACATGAAAAGTTAAGTAACTTCAAGACAGATTGCTGAAAGAACTAGAGGAATAGGTAGTTATAAAATAGGATTCTTTCATGTCAATACATTTCTTACTCCTATAAAAGCAAAAAGTGATTGAATAAAATTCTTTGAAATAAAACACGGTCAAACTGCCTTTTTCCTGGCATTCCCCCTTTTGGAAAACCCAAACAGTTGTTTGGGATTCCGTCGAAACCAAGCTTTTCCCGCACTTGGATCAAAACTTTTAACGCACATTTCGTGTAAGGTATCCAGCCACTGAGACTTAAGCCCATTTTCCACCCACCCGGGCCACCTGTCAAAGGCATCGTCAACAGAATCACCATCACCGTCATCATCTCGCCATCTTTTCGGGCTTTTCCAGCAGTCGCTTTAAATCCGACCCTCCTGCCTAATTAATTGGCCTTCTTTTTGAATTTGAAATTAAAACTGGCCCAACCCCTTTTTGCTTGTGCTGCCTTTTTGGCCCTGTTCGCCCAGTTTTCCCGCCCATTTTCCACACTTTTCACCCCAACCCGTTTTACGCATTACTGGCTGCTTAATTACAGAAATTCGTGGGGACCACCTAATCCGGGGTTTCGTTATCCCCATTCTAGCCTCTCCAGTCCAAGAAATGCAATTGCCAAATGTCTGCGAAATTGTTCACCCCTTCTCTGTCTCGCTCTCTCGCACCTTCTCTCTCGTTTTGGTAGGGGCTGTGTTCCGTTTCCGCTGCGTTCCGCGACCGCTCCTTGGATAAAATATCTCAAAGGTTCCACTCAGAATTCCGTTTGCTGGCTTCGCGTTCGGTGTGTTTTGAAATTGTAGCTCCGGCTTTTGTGTGAAATGTAATTCCGATTGGAAGCGCGTAACGGTAACGTGAGGTCACTCTGCCTTGCATTTGTGTGTGTGTGTTAGACTGTCGCTGTGTGCGTGAGTTGTAAACAACGCAGACTCTCCAAGACCGAAAAGGACATTTTCGGGGGCACTTCTTCGTTTTTCCCGCATTTCCCACTTGACGTGTTCCCATTTCGCGGCTCTCAGGGCTTCCCCCTTTCCCCCACGATCATATGGCGCGCATTTTGCGTGCTTCCTTCCTCTTTCTTAAGTTTTTTGTTTTTCTTGAATATTTTTTGTTTTCTTCGCTTTTGGCCAACTTCCTGTTGCGTTCTATACGAACTTCAGGGCGTTTATTGTGTGCATAACTGTCGGGCGCAACCTTAAATAACCGTATATTGCTGGCAAATAATTTCGTCGCCGTAGTGTGCAGTCAAATGCAAATTTCATTTTATTTTCTCATTCATGCAAAATGAGTATTTATGACTCTTGCCTGGCATTTGCTTCATGCCTTTTTGATTTACTCTAGATGACTTTATTTTTATGTTGGCTCCTTAAATTTGGGTGTGTCGCGAGTTTTTAGGGGAAGTGGGCGGAAATTTTCGGAAACTGTTGAGCGGAAGAATGAATTTGATTTGATACGGTACCTGATTCAGATTGCAATAGTTTTCGTATAGGAAACAAAGGAATATACAAATGAAATTACTCTTAACAGAAACTATTTCTTCATAACCTATTAATGATTGTATCAATTTAATTTGTTGAATTGAAAACAATTAAAATTCCATTTAAATAAAATCATCATTCAAAGGTCAATTTTTTGTTTTGCGAATCACAAGATTCTTCACACATAATCACATCCTAGCTCTTGAATATATTAAAGATTTCGGTTGGTATATAAATACTAATATAGATAAAAACACTTATCCTTTTGATATTTTTGTAATATTTATTAGGCAATCATATCCAAATTATACAAATCACCGCAAACTTTTGCAACTTCTGTGGCAGTTTTTCACTTAGCATCTATGTACAAATCCAGCTTAATCGCCTACTTCATATCTGCCTGTAAGCCTTCTCATGCATTTAAGCCTCCTACTCAAATTACTTTACACTACAAAACCCTTATAAAAACCTATACAAAAACCATACCCGCAAACTTATTAAGTCCGAGCATCGCTTGCCAAAAAAATATCCTCGTGAATGTGTAAAAAAAAACAATACGCACGTAGAGAGTGAAACGGAAACTCATGAAACTACAGGATATTACACAAATACAGATAAACAGCAACACCTATTGGCCATGGGTCGGAAAACGGAGAGAGCCGGGGAAAAGTTGGTCCAGAGGTTAGCTATAAACGAAACGTAGGAAGCCAGGAAGTTCCAACTGCGGTTGCAGAGGAGATGGAATCTGTAGGCGCAGAGTTTTCGATGGGATGCAAAACATATGATTTGGTAGAGTCACACTGAGAGTTTTCCTTGTGGAGAATGTTCCGCTGTTTTCCCTGCTCTCTGTTGGTTTTTCAACCATTTTCCCTCTCTGCTGTGAAATAACTTTCTCTCTCTCTCTCTCTGCGCCCACTCACTAAACAGGAGAATTTGTGCTCTCTGCAGAGCTGCTTTCACATGCTTTTTGGTGGTGGAAAACTCGGTTGGCCTAGACATCGCGCTCTGAGGACTTTTCCAATATGCTCTGAGCTCATTGTGTCGATTGAGTTGCTCGTGGAAGGACGACAACGACGGCGGTGTCTCCAGTCTTTTGAATATCGGTTCGGTCCGCGCCAAAGGATATACAGAGACACACACCAATATAGCACATAGCATAGCTACCGCCCACCACCCCTCGAATACATAGGCGCAGTGAAAAATTCTATACGTTTGCTGTGTCTGTGTGCGTGTCTCGCGTCGCGTGTTACAGTGCATGTGTGTGCGTGTGTGCGAAATGGGCACAGCGAAAATAATTTAAATAAATTTGGAAAAAAGCCCATTAAGAGAGCTAATACAAAATTCTTTACTTCCCCCCCATAAATCTGAATAAAAGGAAATTTAACAAAGGATATACAACAAATGCGAAAAGGAATAAAATATATATATAAGATATATCCAAGTGTGTGTGTGAGTGCATAAGTGTTGATGGAAACTAAAATCAAATAATACGTGAAACTAACCGGGTATTCAGTCCCGAAAGAGATTATTGTTGTAAAAACACAAGCACTCGATAAAATCAATAACTGGGATTAGAAGCTGACGTTTATAACGAAGCGTAACGGAAAAGGAATTTGGAAAATATCGCAAAGAACTTAAAGTAAGCAAAGGTCTACGAAAAGTTGTACATAAATTTATAGTTTTTATATAAGAAAATCTCGTGTCAAACAAGAAAGGAGAAATGAGTGAAAAATGTGTTGTCCGTAAATTTGTACGGAACTTATAGAAATTGCTGGATAACCACTTTTAATCATAAAGAGAAAGGCGATTGCAAACGAAAAAAAAAACTTTTTTTGTGGCGTTTTTTAAAGAATCCCTTTAGATTTTGGATTCATTGCTGAGCTGTGTGTGTGCTGGAGCAGTTGAGGTTAACACACCTTAGACATATACATACACGCCACCACACACACTCACAGCAGCACCACACCAATACAGAGAGAGAGGAGCCCCAGCCCGAGAAGCTCTTTTGCCCCTGTGCGTATGCAGCAGTTTCTTTTTGGCCCGAGCTCCCGCTCTGTTTTTTGGGGAGCATGAAAAATCGATTGAATCCTTGTTCCCCTCTCTCCGACGGAGCTACAATTATGTTCAGCCCCTTCTGCCCCCACAAAACGGAAAAAGGAAAACAGCGGCGGCCGCTTATCAGCAAAAATACGAACTCGTAGTACTCCAGCATAGTTTCCCAGTAGGAAAATTGGCAGGACTCTGCACAGTGAGTTTAGTATTTCGTCGGGGGGTTGGTTTTTCGCCGAGAGATGTGGAGAGAGTGTGAAAACTCTCTCTGGGCTTTGCAGATTTTCAGCCAGCTCTTCGGAAACTCTGAGAGAATCCAAGAGCGATTGCCGCCATGTGGACTGCACTTGTTCCTCGGCACTTTGCTTTCACTGCGAACTTCTTGCCGGTTTCCTGGTCTCTGCTTTCATGTTTGCTTTGTCGCGATGGGTAGGAAAAAAGTAACAAAGTGCGAATCAAAAGCATTAGAGACTCGGCGAACAGACATGAAATACTCTATCTGTCAGATGGTAAATGGTGTTAGGTGTTGGAAAAATAAAATATGCCTATAATAGTGAGATTCTCTTGTAAGAAACTAGATTTTTCCTTTAGAGAATATAATGGAATGGTATTCAATATTTTTCCGATTGTATTTATTGTTCCAATTGTTACAATAATTTTATTTTACTGCCAAATCCAACTTCAATCTCCCTTCAGCGAACCTTTCTCACATATTAAGTGCAAAATTGCCCACACTTGAGTATTTCCATTTTATTGAAAAAGATGAAAAACTAATAACTATAATTTGTCAGTCAATAATAGCAGCAATAATTTGCAGCAACAAGCAAACTATAATCTAGCAATTTGCGAGCAATAATGTAATCAGTAAATGGCGTCTACACTCTTGACGTTCCAACGGAAAGACCCAAGACCAAAAACTGAAAGCGGTCGAAGATGCTACACAATTCAGGAAAAATTAAATAACAGCAAAAAAAATAAATATGAGTATAAATCTACGTGCCGGTCGGGATAATAATAAAACACCGTCTGGTCAAAAGATATTTTGTGAGCAAAGTGTGGCAAAGGCGGTTCAACGGAATTATCGAACCGTGGACTAAAAGTTTAAATATTTATTTATTTATAAAAAAGTTATTGGTGTGCTTTTACTAAATATATTCTGCTTTTACATTTTTATGTTACTTCTCAGAAAAAATATATAAATATATATATATATTGAAAATATACAAAAGCGCATTCGAACGATTTTAGCCCACTGCTTGCCACTTTGCCATTGACGGCGTTGATGTTATCGCCTTGGTTCAGGCCAAAGGCAAAAAGTAAAAAAGTATCTGAAGACGCTGAGACGGCGACGTTGACTTTCGACTGTGGGAATTGTGAGAGGAGCAGCAAAAAGCTGCTTGCCACCTTAAAAGCCCCAGACAGGCAGCCCCGAAGAGTTGAGTTCTTGGCCAAGTCAATATAATTGACTTATCTGCGCTGCATTGTTCTTGCCTTTTGGGCCCGAGACGAGTCGTATTTTGTTGCTGCGATGCTATGTCTTTTGTAGTGGCTGTGGCTATATTGGCCCGAAGAGGTTGGCTCCCTTCTGCGGTTGGGCTTTTGAACATAATGAAGCTCGCTGGCCTCGTATTTGACTTATTGCGGTCGGAACGCGCCGCCGTCGAAGATTCATTGATCGATGGCGACGGCGGCGCGAGAAGCGAAAAGAGCACGTGAAATATTGGAGTCTTAGGTAGGTGGATATGGGATATTCGACGGGGGGGCCGCCTGGCTGGTCAATAACTATTGAGATTGATTGAGATTGCTTTGCGGTCAAATTGAAAGCAAAACAACGACTTCAGCTTATGCAAAGTAACAAAAAAGAGCATAAACAAAGCAAGTTCCAAGATTGGCAACTTCCTTTGCGTGGAACATTTTCAATTAATTTTTTTGCGTTCGTAAAGCACGTCCTCTGCAAAATTCAAGGTACACAACAATAATAATTTCCTTGATGCCCCATGTTTGCATTCTTTGAGTTGCAGCAAAGCGAATTGCTAAATTGAGAATTTCAAGCGCTCAATGAATTTGCATGCCTCGCATTCGTGTGTGGCAAATATTTAAACAATTTCCCATTTATTATATTTTTGTTGACGCTGCTCGAATTTTAATTTGAGGCTGTCTCCTTTGAGATGCTCCGCACAGGGGCTCAGTTAAGGGGATGGATGGTCAGACTTTGGTGTAGCTTTTGCCTTTATGAGGTAACTGAGTTTGAATTCTTCCGTTACCCGTTTCAAGTTACCTATGCATTCTTCCCATTTCGTTTTAATACGTATTACCCTGCATAGTTACTAAATAAACTTGAGAAACCATAGGTATTAGTTAATAAATTTAATATAAGTAAATACTTGTGTTAACCCTGACCAATTCCATCTGGTTTTTATGACCCTCTCGAAAGGCGCTACCTACGCCCCTGTGCAATAAATCTCCTACGGTTTGGGCTCTTCTTGCACTTATTTTTGCTGGTCCAGGCCAACGCCTTGTGGTCTCTTTGAGTCGGGGTGAAAACGAAATGAAATGAAATCTTTATGAATGAAATTTCTGCTTAATGCATTCGTCTCGTCCAGAACATGTGAGCA
Organism: Drosophila melanogaster; assembly: GCF_000001215.4. Lineage (NCBI taxonomy): Eukaryota > Metazoa > Arthropoda > Insecta > Diptera > Drosophilidae > Drosophila > Drosophila melanogaster. Next base: position 17,748,913 of record NT_033779.5, on the reverse strand, counting down.
GCATGTGTGAGACTTATGATGATGACGATGACTGAGAGGCGGAGGAAGGGTCAAAACTTGGGCAGTCCGGTTGCCACTTGGAAATATTCCCTTTGCCCTCGCCAAATGTGCAGCATTCTGTGTGCCTGGGCCTCTTCTTCAATTGAGCCTTACTGTCTTCGTTTGAGTGGAATATGGGCAGAATATGTCATTTCTAATGGAATTTTCAGGCCACATTAAAAAAAAAATGCAAACAACTTCCGACCGAGGGAAAATTTGTTTAAATGCAAGCGAAGGCTTCGCATAAAAGAGTAGCAACCCCGGTTTCCCTTCTGGCTCTTGTTGCTCATATTTTCCGCTGCATTCCGTTGCTAATTGAGGACAATTAAAATTTATTAGCTGGCAACAGCAATTAAATGCAGACACCCAGAGGGCCAGCGAGTAATTTTAAAATGTTGTATCAAATATATAAAAAAAACTGTAATAATACGCAACGAACAAGGAGAATTATGCGTAAAGTAAAGTTCCGTTTCATGTTTCTGAATATTTATGGGATCAATTGTGTTTGCTCAAGTGTAGTTAAGTTATATTTGCTAAGATTCTTTTGTTCAGGTTTTGGATTTTATCCCCCGACTGACGAGAGCAAAGAATGCAAAAATCTGCAAATAATAAGAATACATATCTCTTCCCCTTTCCCCGCCATAACTCGAACAAATAACCTATCTGTCAGATATCAAGTATCTGGCCTACTCTGCCATCCTTCAACTCTCTGAGGACTAAGCTTATAACTCTAATAAGCTTATACCAACTCGTATTCTGAATAATTGCATTTGCTCCGGAACTGTGACGCGGGCGAAGCAACCAGCGGGGTCAGAACAACCACCCCCACTCCATCCATCCCAACCCACTTGACAATCAATCAATCTTAAGTGGAGAGCTGCAGAGAGATCTCTGTATAGTACGGAAAATATTGAGGGGGCATTAGATGCTAATCTGCATACTGTGTCAAATGCGATGTCGGGTTGCATTGGGTTAGTTTATTTTTTGCCAAGTGGCACTTGCAACAAATTGGAGATGAAGCCACAGCTGCGGGTGGCAGTTGAAAAGAAATCCATGGAAGGGGTTGCATTTAACCAAAAACTGGGAAGAGCTCCTAAATCTTCTCTGGCAACTTTTTGCCGCACTGCAGCGGCGGCAGCAAAAACAATGGAAAATCAATAGGAATTGCAACCCCGAGCAGGAATCATATACAGTCTGTGATCCGATGTCTCGGGTCGGGTGATTGCCCTCTTTGCCGGTTGCTGCGGTTCTTCTCCGTCCGCTGAATGAGTCCCCAACCCCCCTCTTGTTTTCCTCCCCTGCGGCCATCCACTTCCTCCTTTGACAACAGTTCCGGCATCGTTTGCGAGTGTGTTAGTGTATGCGTGTGTGAGTGCGAGTGTGTGTGCCTGGGATATTTATGTGTGTGCGCTCGCGCATCGTATCCTTTTTATTGCACAAAGCATGAGCGCACTCAAAAAAGATTCTTTACTAATTATGTTCATAAATTTATCAGTAAACAAATTAAGTTCCTTTCGAAAGTGTAGTAAATACAACTAATAATAAGAGAATGGAAGTATTTCAGAAGAGTCTTCTCAAGATAAGTTCTATCAAGATAAAGTAAGTCTATCTCACAGATACAAATTCTCTTCAAACGTAATGTTCTTATAGTTTTTATAGAAATATAATAACATACTTTTCTCTAAGTGCATGAGCGGAATAGAACAGACTTTCCGGGGGTGGGCAGCTGAGGGTGGTGACGACAAATGGCAAAAAAAAAAAAATGTGGAAACGGAGTGGCGTGTGCGGCAATACTTGTGACAAATCTGCAGGAATACAAAAAATGCAGATGTGTGCGAACGAGGGGTGATCCACACTTCACATGCAGAAACCAGGGGAACTCACATGCTAGACTGGGCGCTATAAAAATGTAAAATTTATTCGGGGCAGCCGCAGCAGCAGCGACAAAAGGAGAGAATAAGACGATATGCGACAGCAACAACGTGACTGCGCACAAATACGTGAAGGAACAAAGGGAAAGGATGGAGAAAGGGAAAAGATATAGATTGGAGTTGTGGAAAGCACCAGACAACGGAAATCGATGGACAGCTCGGGATAGGTGAAAAACGTTTGGGCTTATCTCTACAATCAAAAACTATAAGCTCTTAAAAATACACTTCATTGTTAAAAAAAATATAAAACTATGTATTGAAAATTCGAGAGTATAGTTGATCAGCAGGAACAGATTTTTTGTCCCGAGTATACGAAATTATCATTTCTTTGACTGAAATCGAAAAACAGTTTGGGAGAGGGATAATTGTTTAGGTCAATCTCTGCGTCCGTTCAGTAATGTTAATGCTAAAAAAATGGCTCAGAACATTTCGAAAATATATTAAAAAATTCAATATTTATGGGTAATTCATAGTAATTTAGATTGAATATATAAAGATCCCCGAGTAAACGCAAACATCATATTTTAAAGTATTAAAGCGCACACAATGAATTGGGCATTGTAATTTATTCGTTTGACATGCCAACTTTTTATAATTTTTTCATATTTCATGATAGTTTACGCGCTGACTGAAACAACATTGCTTTTTGCAACGTAGGCTGTTTATTTTAAATTTTCCCCTTGGACACACCTTTTCAATCGATAACCACATAATCCTCTCCTCGCATATTCCCTGGGGCGTTTTTCTCGCATCAGATATTTATTTAGGTGTTCCAATTGCCGTATTTATTCCCACTTGGGACGCTTTAAAACATTTACACCACGCTCTTATTGTTTTAGCGGATTGGAAACGCTTTCCAATTAATTCCCGTCCCCATTTGCCCATTTGCCCATTTGCCCATTTATGCCCCGGATTGTGTCTCAATTTAATTAGTGTTCGAGGTTGTTGGGCTTTGGAATGTGGCACACACACACATCGCGCAGGCGATTCCATAAAATAAACGACAATTATACACGGGTGCGAATCCGTGCGACAGGAAAGCAATGCAAATATTTAACCTTGATGCTATATTCTGCATACTTTTAAATACACACACATCTGCAACCACCCCATGTTGCAAAAAGAAAATCTAGAAGTGAGTTTAATATTGCCACCAAAAAATGTAGATATCTTAAGTAGAAAAGCATCAATTAACCTTTTATTTCCAATTTCCTATTAATGTTTTGAAAATCATGAAATATAGTTGTAATAATGTTGTAAACATATTCATTATGCGATTGGTAATTCGCTCAGTGATCGGCCAAGTTGAACGTCCTCTCACTTATGACGGTCACTGTACCGACGCTCCCCTCACCTTTGCATTGATTTTGTTTCATTTTCCCCCCTCATCGATTGCATTTTACGTTTCACATTGTTTGTTTTGTATTTCGCTGGGTTTTGTTTTCCTTTTTGCAACTCTAGCTTCTATTTGTTTTTGGTTTAATTCAATTTTAGTGCATTGCACTTTTTGCGCTGGCGATGACGCCGGAAGTGCAGCGGAAGGTGATGAATGTGTTGGCCGGCGGGGTGGGGACTTCACTGTGGAGGTGCGGTACTTCCCCTTTTTAGTCAGACTGTCATGGTTTTGTAGATTTTGCAGTTGGCATTGTGCCAGCCAACAGTTCTTCTTGTTGCTCGAGCGTGTTTCAGTTGCTTCCTTACTCATAAGTTTTTGGCACATTTCATGCTTAATTCATTTCCATTGTTGAACATTACTCGGTGGCTGAAATATTTCCGAAAGCCTGTTTGCGAACTTGAACAGGAAAAGTTGCGGATAGGTGTACTAAAAGTTCGGTACACAAATCGGATTGAAACATGCATCAGTGTTTAAAATGCTTCTATCAGGCAGGCTGCAAAAATGTTATTTGCTGTGTTGGTTTATGCAACTCTAAAAATGTACTTCAGAGCTTTAAATTCTGAAAATTCTGATAGGGTATTAACTTGGCTAACTATTGAGGCCGTATCCATTGCATGCAGAGCGCTACATTAATTTAACCACACGAAATTGCTTAATCGCCTTTTCGAAATAAAAGTAATCAACAATTGCCGGTCTGAAGACCTGCAAATCCACATCCCCCTCCCTCGTTTTTGCCCATTTAATGGCACATCGAAGAATTCGCTTTGTGCACGCAAAATATTCCTCGCAGCCACAGAAAGCCAGACAAAAGTCTGGAAATTTAATTAAGGCGTTACCTCTATTCAACACCTTCCAGGCGTTCGTTTGCAGGAGGGCGCATAAAAAGTTAATTTCTCCCCAGTGGATTCCTGGAACAAAGACCAGGGCTACCTTCTACCTCTTCCTTGCAGGCAGAAACTGCAGGTCCTACATTTAATTTCTTAAAAGCTTCGGCAATATTCGAAACGATGCGAAGGCAAAGGCACTTTTGATCGACTAAAATTGTTATTACACGACAGAAAGGCGGACAAGCGAAATTTTCTTATGCCTTTGGGGTGCCAGCTAATGACATTATAATGGCCAATTGTTCTGGTCGGCGTAGCAAACTATTGTAAATACGGGAAAATTCGATTTGTTTTCTTTGGGAATTTGGTTTTGCTGCGGTCGCCGGCTATTGGGCCTGCTAATTATCTGATGTTATTATTTGTCTTCGATTAGCCAGTACTTAAAAATGAATCATTTCTTATCCATATTTAAGTAAGTATTTTATAAAATATATTTTAGAATGTTAGTTTGTAAGCTTTCAAGTTTTTTGCCAGTGCAAGCACTTTAGCTATGATTATCCAACATCTTAAGCTTGCCACGCATCGCAGCTATCATCATTTGAGCCCAGCCCATTCCCACCCTTTCCCTCTGACGGACGTTTTGTGATCAGCTACCTGAGTTATCATTATCGCTAATTCCAGTTAGCAGCGCAGCTGACCAACCAGTCTTGAGGTCTGTGGTCTGGTGTCTTGAGTTCTCGAGGAGGCGTGTTACCAAGGCATGCCCATGTGTTAACACATAATTTGTTGCCAGACATCGGAGGAGGAGTATCAGGTTGCTCTTAACTGGAGTGTGAGCACACCTTCCTTCACTCCTGCATTTTTCCAGTTTTTCCTTCTTACCTGGCTACCGTTTGTTTGCGCTTCTTGCGAGCGGTCTTCTTGTGATATGCAAATATTCGGATCGCATGCAAACGTCTTTTGGCGCATGGCAAAAAAAAAAAAAAGAGAGGAGAGGTTTAAGAAAACCAACATACGCCAGAGACGAGTGCGTAATGACTTTATTTATGACTCGGTCTGAGACAATAGCCTGCGGACCAGATACCGCAGCGAATGTGATATTTGCATGCCGAAGTCATTTTCCGCTCGCCGGTCTTCTTGCGAAAGTGTTGACAGGCCATAAATACTCGCAGGACTCTCTGCGATATAATGAGTTTCGGTCGATTTCACGGGAATTTTCATCTTTTTGATTACGCTCGTATGGGATATTTTTCGGCTTGGCCTTAATTTAAATAGCAAAACAACCGATCGCCGGTCCAATTAATCATTGTCTGCTCAATTTTTCATTGTCACCCAAAAAGGGGAGAAGGGTCTCTTATGCGGATGACAATTTTTGGTTGGCGTTCCCATTCGTTTTCCCCTGCCGGAATGGCCTATTTCATATTTGATGAAGCACTTTGCTCGCTCCTGTCCTGTCATCCATTCAGTTGCCGTAGCCGGATACATTAAGAGGAGGGACAAACCTGATTTTCGACCCTCCTCGACGGTCCTGAAAATCGGAAGTGTGTTCGTTCACCCCTCTGTCTTTGATTCTATTCGCATTCCAAATTCTACCTGGCAGGGCAGATTTGTTGGCCATTGTTGTGTGTCGAGTGCCACGCGCTTTGGTGCCACAATAATACAAAAAAATTCAACTCAAACCGAATATGTCTCGTCGCCTTTGATAAAGTGGACTTGCACATGAGGACTTTGGAACGAGCCCTTCATCATGTTCTGTTTAGAACTGGCTTTTGTTTAGAACCCCGTTTAGTTTTTCATTTGCCTAATGTTCTGGGGGTTGCCCGCAGTTCGTGGTAAAAAAAAATGTATAATTTCATATTTTTTGGAGTTTAGGATCACCGTTTTTTGACCATGATTAGGGAAACGAGTTGTTAATGGTAATAATATTCTGGGAAATATGAGGGCAGTTTTAAATAACGGACGAGACTGGGTAAACTCTCACTTCAATTTTCCCTATTCCAAATACTTTCTCCTTTAATTCATTACATGTATTGGCCATTAAAAATCATTTAATACCCATTATTTGACCGAAGCATTTCGAGCAGCTCAACTCATAATGTGCGTCACGTTAATGCTCAAAACAAACAGCCCACCAAAATGACTTTTTGGTAATAAAACAGAGTGGAAAGCGTCAAAGAAATCATCAGATCCAATACGACGGTCACTTTTGTTTGTGCGGGTGAGGAGTGGGCAAATAAAATATGAAAATGTGAATTTTAATTGCATGCCATTGGGTAATATGCAAAGGAGAAATCAATAAACCATTCCAGTGACAAAGAGCCAGAAAAAGACCACGACAAATATATATATGGTAGACAATTAAAGCTTCGTTAGCCAACATTTGGTTGGCATTCAATCCAGGAAATTTTAGGACGGCCTCAATAGTGGGTAATTTATTCAGCTGCGCTGATCTTTTACGAGCTTCGCTACTGAAACTTGTTAAAAACTGCTGCCAGCAGTTAAAAATCTAATAAACAATAAACCGGCAACGCCTTGAGCTTGAATACATTTCTGGGCTGACTCCTCGAAGATACATATTCACACTCAAGTTCTTTTCGGGTTAACACACGGCAGGTGGTCTCCTAGCATTGATATTTAATCGATTTTAAATGAGTTTAATGTGGGGAAAGCCCAATGTGATGCTCTGTGGGGGCGTGTCCCAACATTCTGTGAAATGCTATCACTGCTTGCTGAAAAGTAAGCCAGATTGATTTCACTTTAACTAAACTTTATGTCAAACTGAAAGATACATTTCCATCAACCTAAATATCATTGTAGCTTCCCAATTCGTATGCATTTCATTTACTTTTTCTCCTGCGTGCCCTTTGGCTGCCATGACGCATCAATCAATCCAATGGTTGAATATATAAATATAAAACACACGGAATTCCAGCATCAAATATTCATTTATGCCGAAATGTAGAGCTATGCATAGGGACGTTTTATTCACCATATTGTATCGCATTTTATCTTCGCTTTTAATTAAGTGGCACTATGAAAAATAAAAAGACGAAGCCAACCTTTTTGAAGAGACAAAAACAGAACTGTGTTTTGATTAATCGCAGACTGGGTCATTTTAAATGAATTTTAACACGCAGAAAAGCTGCCGCCAATGGAATTAGGAAAGGCCAAGAAATGATTCAGTTGGAAGCCTAGTAGAAAATCGTTTATTTTTTTTGCCATACAAATTGTAAATGATTTATTTGGCTTATATCTCGGAGCTTGTTACCCCCGAAACTATGGGTTTATTAGCGGCAGAAGCAAGTTATGCAAATGCACACAGCTCCTATAATTTGTTTGGTAGTCAGCTTCGTCAACTGATTAGCAGATCTCACAGATAGTCAGCCTATAGTTTTCGTTTTATTATCTGAATCGGCTGCCGGCGACATTTTCATAGCTAATTGCAATTAAGATGCCGAAAGAAAGATAAGCGAAAGAGGTGAGAATTATACATATGTGACTCGGGTTTTGGGGCCGATTAAAATTAGTAAGAGCCTCTGTTCCATTTCGAATAAATCAGGCGGAAATCGATACATGAATTTCTTACCATTTCGAATGGTATGCTTTTCGCAAACAATGGTATTTTTCATTTCAACAGTAATAATATAATTCGAGCAGTGTTACACACGTGTAGCTTCATTTTTCATTAGTCATTAGGAGTCACCCATGCAATCATTTGTCATCGAATTCCGGTCACACCCAATAATAAGTCAGGCTAGTTATAAGATCATTAGCAATCTATGTATAGCCCCCACTCCTTGTCAACCCGACAATTGTTAGACCAGAAATCCTCCTCGTTGATAGGAACGCGTAAAAAGCAAATAAAACAATTGTCAACACATTCGGGATGAACAGCAATCGGTCCAATAAAGTCAGTGGCGCCTGCGCAGCTGTTGGAAAAATTGTTAAATGGGAAAGAACCTTTTTCCGACTTACCCAACTTTAGGTAGCGAAATTACAGGGTGCGTGCCATTGTCGGATTAAGGGAACAGGGTCGACGGTATGGCGTGTTGCACACGGGGTAATTAAAATAATTTTCTCAATGAAATTGAAGTTTTCAAGGCCAGCCATGTGTGGCACATATTTTGGGGGGGTGGAAATGCAAGAGTCCTGCAACTACCTAGAGCCTAGGACAATGCAATTGCCGAGGCGTTATGTAGAGCATGTCGGGGGAACATCAAAAACTAACCGAAAATCCCACATCCTGGGAAAAGTCCTTGACTGGAACAGACTGTGACAATGTTGCCATTCTTCGCCCTGTTTTCCCTCTCGGCCTGCCAAAATAGCTGGAATATTAAATACTTTTACTATTACCATGTAAAAGTTTTCCCTTTGTGCAACATTTTCTTAGTTCTTTGGAAGTCTGGTGCTTGCCTGCCTGCCACACAGCAATTAAAAAGTGAAAAGTTGACAATTTTCTCGGGCTCAGCTGATGTCAGCGATGTAATGATGATGATATAGCCTCGAAAATTGGAATCCCTTTTGCTCTAACGTCGTAACGTTTAATTACCATCGAAGCGTTGAAAAGAATTTTAAATATTTTCGCTAACAATGACAATGACTTTAGTAACTGTTTAGTACATGCTGTGCTGCAGAAATTCCATTCCATTTTATTGATTATATATTTTTTTATATAATTACATAATGTTAATATTTAATAACCTGCTTTCTGAGTGAATAAAACCATGCCTCCTGTTATGAAATAAAAGTATTTTCCAGGGTTCTTTAATTATACCTCAATCAAATATTTATACTTTATAGCCCGCGAATATGCAGCTCAATAAAACAAACTTTCCTGCATACTTGATCAACCCTCACAGGGCAGCACCAATATAATGTATTCACCTGGCCTATGAATTATTCACCTCCAATGACCCATAAACTTTACACAATGCCCATAAATATTTACCTGTACCGAGAACCGCCACTAACCACCAAATCAATTTTCGTCTCTACCCGCTTTATTTGCAGTTTGCGCCTCCCACAGGAAAACAAACAAAAATGTATTGATCAGCAGTGGAGAAGGTAGACTGGACAAAGGAATTTACCCATGAATAAGTCAAGTGTTAATAGTAAAGTCAACAATTGAAGAGTGAGCACATTGAAAAGGGAAAGTCGCAAAAAAAGGTGTTAATACCAAACAGGATCAGAAAGTGCCGCGGCAAAATGGCGGCACGACGTTGCCTGAATCAGCTCAGGCAACGTTATATAACCAACCGATTTAATATATGCACCTGCGCGATATTCTTGATATCCCTTCCATTTATTTTGGCCATAGAGGAGACCACATTTGCTGGTCTTTCGGCGGAAAATGCGGCTCGCATGCTGGCCGGCAGTCCCGGGGATGTGGAAAAGTCCTCGTTGTCGCATCACAGTGAAATGTCCTTGGTCCTGCCACACGATACCTATCCTGGATTCAGTATCAAAAAGTTCAAAACCCATCCTGTAAAGATAAACGGTAGCTCCCACTCTGGTGCAGCTGCCTATCACATGTTGGACACGGACTACTCCAAGTACTTCACCGTACTGGAAGATGGTGTGGTGATGACCACGGCGGATATTTCCCCGCTTGTCAATCGTCCGGTTCAGTTGGTGGTTGTTGAACAAACGCCCAATGCCACCAATACCCACAATCTGCAGCTGTTTGTGATGCACCGCAATGATATGCTGCGATTTTCTGGATCCCTACTCGATGCCAGTGGTGAAGTTAGGGAGAATCAACCGGCGGGTACCAGGGTGAGAGGAGTGCCCCTGATGCAGGCCTTCAGCGGTTCCATCCTGGACGAAGAACTGGCCACACCCAAAAAGGTTCGGTACACCATTATTGACGGCAACGTGGATGATGCATTCGCCCTGCAGGAACGTAAGGCCAACAAGAACATTCAAATAAGTGCCAAGTCCTTGGTGATTAATGGCGATGACGAATCCGGTGTTTGGCTGGTCACCAATCGTCCGCTGGATCGAGAGGAGAGGGCTCACTATGACCTGTCCGTGGAAGCATCAGATGTCGATGGTTTAGACAGGACAGTTTCCAAAATACAAATCACCGTGTTGGATGAAAACGACAATAGACCGATTTTCAAGTCCCTGGACTACAAGTTCGCCATCGCTGGACAGAAATCTGCAAGTATGGAAAGCAACAGTAGTGTGACATATCAGCGATTTGCGATCATGGGAAAAGTTGAGGCCACCGATGCTGATGGTGACAAGATTGCCTATCGGCTAAAGTCGCCCAGTAATGTTGTCATTATTGTACCCCAAACTGGCGAAATAATGCTGGCTGGAGAGCCCACTTCAAATGAACTTCTTATCGAGGTGATAGCCCACGATCTAAGGTACCCGAGTTTGGTGAGCGCAAAACCCGCGAAGGTTCTATTGGAATTTTTGGCCGCCGAACCAGTTTCATTTATAATGCAACATCTGGAACACGATGACATCAACAATCACTCACATCATCGAGAGAAAAGACGTGTCACACGAGCTGTTCGACCCACCAAGAGGATTGAGTTCACCGAAGCTGATGGAGACACTGAGGGAAAATCGGTGTTCCAGTTGGAAAAGGAGACCGATAAGGAAACATTCAAGATCCGGGATGATAATCCCTGGGTGACGGTGGAAACAAACGGAGCTGTGCGAGTTAAAAAGAAGTGGGACTACGAGGAGTTGGGACCAGAGAAGACTATCGATTTTTGGGTCATCATCACAAATATGGGACACAATGGTGAGTGAATGTCTTTTTTTTCCATTATATTTAATGTAGGTTCACATACTTAATTTATGGTTGGGATCTATGACAGTTTTCAAATTCGAAATCTTCATTCCGAATGCAATTAGCGAGCATTTACTGTATTTGCACAGTGATTTATTAAACGACCCACAGTCCATTTAATCTTGCATATTAGCACACGAAATTGTTCAGCTGTTTAGGCATAATTATATTCGTTAGCGTTTTTGAAAAATAAATGCGTTCGCAAAGTATTGCCGATAAATTAATCGGATTATGAACATTTGGGTTAGGCAATTAAGAAGTACATATATAATGTCGAACAGGCTGTCCTAATTGAATTTGCTTGAGGCTCAATAGATAAAACAAAGATTATTTCTAGTGGGTAAATGCACTTTCTTGGTACTAATTAATTCTTGAAAAACAGTGTTAATATCTTGGAATGTATGTAAATTTCATATCTATAGACTTGTGCTTTGTCTAAAATTTTAATATAGCACAATCCATGTCAATCGAGTTTCACTTTGATTAGCCAAGGCGACATAAGCCATCTGAAAGCGATTTTATTCGACCTTTTGAGCTGAGCATGAAAACACAATTTCCACAATTAAACGTAGATCACAGGAAAAGTGCTGACTGCCTTTCAATTTTTGTCCTTGTTTTCCTTTGCTTCATCTTTTGTTGCTATAAAATTGCTTTTCAAATATTTGGTTGACATGGAAAGCATTTACGGTCGATACAACGGAGAGTAGTTTTTACACAGTAAAAAAAGGACATACATTTTAAAATTAAGGTATAGCTGAGACAGAAAATAAATTTAATTATATTGAGGAATATACTTCTACCTGAATGAATACTTTGAATCTTAAACTTTGAAAGTTATGCTTCGTTTTGTCGAACACATCGTACTGCACTGAATGTAATTTGAAGCGAGGCTCAATAAGCAAATATTGAACCCACAGCTACCCAGAATCCATTCAGGCATCAACTGAGCAGCTGTAAAGCAAGTTAGGATTACTGTTGGTCCTCAATCCAGGAAAACCCGAAAACCACACTTTCCCTCCCCATTTCTGCGCCCAACTTTTGACAGGAGTCGAATGAAAAGTTCAGACAACTGACAGCTTTCCCTCTGAATGTCCAAGTTGGTTTTCCAACCAGTGTACGAGTTCATGAAATGTTGAAATATATTCAGTGAACTCCACACCCGCACACTTGTTTCATTTACATCGGGATATGGTCACAAAAAAGGAAAACTTTTGCCGTGCAGTTTTTCCGCATTGTGTGCGTGGTTGGGACTTCGGCCAGCGATTGGTGACCCCTCAACCCCCTTTGACTGTTCAACTGTCAGTCAATTAACAGTTTCCATAAATTTTGCAACTGCAACTGTCTCTCATTCGCTATCGCATCTGCTTTTTGTTTGAGTGATTTTCATTTACGCTGTTTGCCTTCACACATTATCACAGGCTTTTCCATTTCTCTGGAAAATGTCCTTCGATTGCCCGGACAAAAGTGCATGCTACTTCGCAATACTGATTAATCTATCAAAAGTGTATTTTTAACTATTAAAAGGCATTAAATTTGATACGAAAAAGTCGGTAATTATTGAAAATTATAACGTAAAGCACAATAGAAACACAAATTACGTCTTCTTTCCCAACAAATATCAGGTAAACAAGTCACTTGATGAAATCTATATGAAATTATCACTTGACTGCTGCCTATGCCACTTGAACTAATGCTTAGTATCTCAAGCGTTTAGCCAAGACATTCGAGATTTCATGGAACTCTTCGAGTATATCTAGGCTCTCCATTAGATCCGAGAATCCTTGAGTTAATTTATGAGCGTACGGCGGCAAGGAGGAGATACACGGAAAATTCTAGGATGCACATATGGGCTTGGCTAATGGTAAGCGAAGGCAAAGCGGAAAACTCTACTATGTAAAACACTTAACCAAGCATTGCACCAGCCAAAAGGACAAGAAGCAAAAAGAGAGGAGAAGCAGCATAAGTGAACACGAAATTTACGACAATATTTTTCATTCATTTAAAATGCTACGCCAATACACATGCGGTTATTCAAAGGCGTAAAAGAGATGGTTGTGAAAGGGGAAAAGAGAGGGGCAGAACGTGTGCTAGAGAGGGGAGAAGGGGCGAAAGAGATGTAAAAACATATAGCGAGAGCAACATCTGTGGAACGTGAAATGCCAAAACCTGAAACAAATGAAAATTGAACAAATTGTCGAGCATGCGCCTCCGAAACTGGGAGAAATTGAGAACAAGGACTGGCAGAAATGAGAACTTCTCTAACTAAGGGTTGGGTTGTTGGGTTTATTTTCTGCTCAGGAGTGACGACAGGTCCAACAGGAAAACGCTCGTAACAATTAGAATTCTCCTTGTCTCACCCCAAAAAGCCAAAAAAAACCAATATGAGTTTTGACTCTACCCTCCGTGAATAAATACGCACGATTTGACATAGAATATATGACAGAAAGGGAGGTATTTTGGCATAGAAAGGGACAGGGCTAGCGAGTGTGTTTGTTTTAGAAATTTCCAAGCGCATTGTTCTGTCCAAAAATGCATGCAGTCCTTTTTGCATTGGAATAGCTCTCCAAAGGATGAGGGGGCTATACTTCACTGGCAAAAGGGTGGAACAAAGGCTTTGACATTCCGACACAAGCACATGCACAAGAAAATGAGGTAACAGGGAAAAGGCATCAAATTTATGCACTGCAATGAAAACAGAATAAGTGTAAAAATAAGGAAACTATAAAAAATACATAAATAGCTTTCATAGATTTCAAACACCTGCAACCAAAATCCTGTAATATTGGCTATATGGTTTTTTAGTTATTATTCTTCCATAGACTTTTAAAGTGTATAAGTAGAGTTGCTGCCGTGTAAACTACACAATCAATGCTGAACTCCGCGAGATCTCAGGTGCAGTTTCCAAGAGCCAATCTTGAAGATGCGGCCTTTGACTCCATTCGCAATTCCCAACTATTCGCAATTGACAACTTTTATTGCGATATAAACTTCCGTTGCGATGTCATACCTGGACTCTTGCCCCATATGAAAACTTTACGCAGCTCTGGGTCGTAAACTCCATCTGGCTGTCATAAAACAAAAGAGAGCAGGGCAACCCTAAGAGGGAGCAGCCCTGGATAAATGCTGCGCAAATTGTAGCATATCCTCGGGCTGGCTTGTGTATAAATTATGAAAATCAGAATTTAAGTTTACGTCGAGGAAAACTTCTTAGTACTTGTTCTTTGGAGAAATAATCGAGTTTAGATGTACAAGCACACACACTCACCTACTGCACATTGTAGGTGGAAAGTTGCTTAATTAAGCATTAATTTCATGTTTTATATGCAAGTCTAGGCTTTCAGTGAGTGAGAAACTATTCCCGTAATGGAAATTATTTAAATTGGGTTTACGGTGAGTGCTGTCATCTGTACGGTGAATCATTAATGAATTCACTGTGCTCCGATTTAATTTTAATATAAATTATGCACATTTTACATCAATTATGTAGAAAATGTCATATGGAGGGGGATACACCGATTTTATATGTCAACTTTCAGTCAGTCAGGTGATTTTGATCAATTATTTTAGATTGAATCACCTTATAATTTTTAATGTATGGTAATAATGAGCAAATACATAACTTGCTAAATGTTATCATCCTTACCCATCACACATTTCGTGTAACTTACCACGATTCTTCAGCTCTTGGAAATTTGTAAACTTGCAACCCACATCTGCGCCATGTTGCAAGCTTCAAAAGTGTTTTGGCCTAAATTCCAAGTGCCGGCGAGGGGATATGGAAAAGAAAGTTTAGGAGAAAATGCTGGAAAAGTGACGCTATATAAATTTTCTATGGTGGATGCAGGATGCCTGGCAAAGACTTTTCAATATGACAGCTGAGCAGGGTGAATATATAATAGGTTTTGCGATAATGTCATTTTAAACACCGCGTGTTCAAACCTTTCCCTTTTAACTCACTTGACATTGCGTTAAAACAATGCGAATACAAATCTCATACTTTCCCATGCGAGTTGATTCGCTTCTGTCTAATTGGAAATCCATTCGAATGGCTCTTTCCGTTTTTGCGGATGTCTTTGGACATTTTTCGGAAATGATAAAAGGTCACTTTTGTTGATCAAATTTCCACATGTTACACGACCGCTTGACCTTTTTGATTTTCCTTGTTCCTACTAAATTTGCTTATATTTATTAGGCCACATTTTTATTTTGACAAGCATCTGAACAAGCAAAATCAATTTACCAACTTTATTTGCATTTTGACTGACATAGGAAAACTTACAATAAATATTGAAAAATCGTGTACGGTGCAACTGGACAAAACCATGTTCAATGGACTTTGATCTAAAGCAACAAAAAATCAGATTGATTAAAAAGTATACAATTTCTTGATTTTGCTGTACATCATAATTGACATAAATTTATACGTACAAATCGTGCTGAGTGGAAATATTGTTTCTCATATATTGTATTTCCACTTAATGTGCTTAGGTGTTATTTGTTTTTTAAGAATAAAAGTTTTTATTTAAAGTTCATTAATTAGTTATTTATACAAGGAAAATGAACGCATAACTCATCTTGACCATTACTCTTTTTGTTTGTTTTGTAAAATTGATATGCACGAATGGGAATCATTTATATTTTGCGAGCTTTTTTTCTTATTTTAATCTGTCAATTAACTGTGAGTTTGTTTGGGCATTTTAAAGTGGCTTAAAATACTGTGCCTTGATTCTTTTCACTTGCCAGAGTTCAATAAACGCTGAACTTTCGCGAAAGGCAAAAAAAAAAGTTTCGAATTAACATATAATCGGAGTAGACAAGTGACAGGAACATCGAAATAAATGGTAATGGCCAGCGACAGCAACCGGAACCGAACTCGGATCCGAATCAGAAACAGAATCCCAAACTGAGGCAGACGGGGAGCGAACGGCAGAAACGGGGGGCAAAAACGCCTAGGGGCAGGCTACAGTGCAAAGGAGCATAACCGTGGAGGCCTCGCATACATGGAGCCACGAATACAGATACAGATTTCCACCAAGAGATGTGGCAACAAAATGGCGTCTATTGCGACCATGTTGCCATGGCGGCAGACGGATGGGAAAATGGGAAATTTCGGCAAAGATGGATGCGCACTGCGTCCAAAAAAGAAGGAAGCATTCCGAACGCGGCTTATTTTGTTTGTTTTGTGTTTTTAGCTTTTGGCGACTGCGACTGCAATAAGAAACACACACAGAGAAATATAATGGCGTCCAGGGCATAAGTAATGGCGCCCCATTTGGGCAGTCAAAACAGGAAGAAAAGCCCTTAGAAAACTAAACGACAAATGGAATAATAAGTACGAAGTAAACAGAGACGACGGCTGCGAAAAGCACAAAAGTAAACAAGCCGAGGAAGTCGAAGCCTGGAAGCCAAGAATCCACCCTCCGATAAAGCAAGATTTATATATGTACGAAAGCATATAGATACTTTATAGGAAAACTTGAGCACAAATGTTTGACAACGCCAAAAAATTTGCTGAGCTCTGACTTTATTGTTGTACAAGCCTGGGGGATTATTGATTCGGATTCATAAAATCAACTTTAAGCTCTGCCGATAGCCGGCTAAAGTTTGGCTTTCAATCTTTCCCAGATTGGCTTAGTTTCATCACTTCTCAACTATTTCTATAAAATGGCGGCAGCGAATTTTATTCTATGCATTAAAAATTATTGACTGCCAGTCCGGCAAGTTAATAAAAAACTATTTGTGGCGAAAGTACTGAAGCATAGTACGCGCTGAAAATGTATTTCAATACTGTATCTTAGCCCTGGATCCTTTTTAATTCATGTATTTTTTTCCGTGAATTTTGTTCCCAATTTGTTGGCACAGCAATTTTATACTTTTCAACCAAGTTTGCTCGAACTAACGTCATTTGCCGGACTGCTGTACTTAGCTCTCGTTAGGTTTGCAGAAAATGTTAAATTGTTTCGGAGAGGTATATGAGTTTCTGGATGCATTTGAAGCCTTTTAGCCTTATAAACCAAAATTCATTTACCCCATAAAATATATTTCTAGCTACAGTTTACTTGCCCTAAGTTATGCTTTACTACATGCATGTATTTATGCTTAACTATCCAATTTAATGTTATTTTGGGCTATCTGTAGAGTGTTTCTGTGTCCCAAATCCCGCTGAACTTGGGTTCTGCTCTGGGTTTTGCTGAGTTGAGTCCGCACATTCGTGCGGCCAGTTCGCCGCAGTAATAATTCATGATACAAATTGCGTTTATTACAATATACCAAGCACGGCGCAATGGGAACCCGTATCCGTACACGGAACCCGTAAGCACACGAGGCCGTAGTCCGGAGTCCACAGTTCGGAGACTTCATTCTGTGCGTGGCAGGCAACTCGATTTGCATTGCAAAAATGGGAAAAACGGGGTAACGTATATGGTGGGTGGGTGGTGGTATATGGATCGGGGGTCGTTGGAAATACACTAGTACAATTGGCCTGTGGCTTGACGGTTTCTTGCGGCAGTTATTTATCACAGTTGCCAGTCTGTGATTTGTGTTTTTGTGGGCGTTGTGAGCACACACGTCACGGTCCAATTAGCAGGACCAAGAGCGATGAAGTTGTTATCCGCAATAATAATCGCTAGCTCGCTGGCTGATGAAAAGTTAACGCACAAAATCTTCACACTTGAGTAGGCGATATCGTTCGGTTTGGCGTGAACTGATCCGTGAAAATTTCACATGTCATTGAATTTGATTATGGCCAAGCTCTAACTAAATTAGCCAAACGCATCGACATTGACGTCAGATGTCAGACTAAGATATATAAATATTTAACACGCTTTTAAACACATGTTTTGGTCATCATCAAAGCCACACGCATTTGTCACATTATAATGATGCATAAAGCAACAAAGAATCACATTAATAAAAATGATTAATTTTTCATATGGTTGAGTAAAGCTTTTTTTATCGCATGTTGCATAATTCGTGATGAACATTAAAAAAAATGTAATAAAATTAAGGGACATATTAAATGATTTGAACACAATCTAGTATCTTTTATTACGGTATTTATGCAGACGTAGGCTTCTGAATGTTTATACAGATAAAAATCGCTGAACAAACTTTTACTGAGCTAAATCAATAAACACTTGCTTGTCCAAGCGAAATAAATAATTTTCCTCCCCGTTCACTTTTTGGTAGCGTAAATTGTGTGACTTAAATAAGAGCAGCGGGAAAACAACAGAAAAGCATATTTAGCACAGAGTTTTTCACTGTTAACCGCATTGGCTATTTGATGAAAACGAAAAGAGAAAAACCAGAGACCATTTTTCGAGTGAGAAAAACACAAATCAAACAGCAGGTGTGCCAAAAAGGGGACAGATTGGGGAAATGTCCTGCGGATTGGCCGTGTTCAGTGGCCATTTTGTTTTCACATTGCAAATACAAATTGTTCGCGGAAAATCGTAGTCCTCTAAACTCCCCAGCTGGGCAGCTGTTAAAAAAAATTCTTGGAAAAACACCAGAAATTCGTATTGAAAGTGGGGTAACAGAAGGAAAGTCCTTGCTCGCCATACCACTATTTTTCTGTTCTCCTTTTTTTTCGGACCAATCACACTTTGCATATGCAGCGTTGCGGTATTCACACCAGCGATCCTGCCCCCTCTACCATGGGGCAGCCATGCCCCTTAGTTACCCCCATTTTGCCCGGCACTGTGTTTACTCATTAAAATGCAAAATGCTCGCGCTCGTAGAGGTGGTCCAACTGCCATTCATTTAACGCTCGACATTGTTGATACTCTGTGTGTGGTTTGGCTTGGATGAAAATCCAATGAAAAGAGCATGTTTCCTGTACGGCAAACACTGGCGAACTAATAGAGGTGTTGAGATTCAATTTGGCTTTCATTGTAAGCTGGCAATAAACCATTACCAAACGTAATGCAGAAGGGATGTTGATTAGAGTCCCCTTTTAAAAATTTTTATAATGATTATTTTCTTAATAAAAATATTACATATAAATATTAAAAAAAATATACCACCTACATAGTAAAAATATGTAATATAAAAAATTATATGTTTTTAATTCATTTACTGATGTTACATGTTACACAGGGTGCTCTAGGCCATCCCCTTGAAAGTTCCCCTGTTTTTTGGGGGGGTTATTTGGCCTGGCCTTTAATGACAACATGCCAGATGTTGTTGTGTGATCTGGACACTTGCCAGCCCCACATCCCATTTTATCGGCGCCCTCTCAGTGCGAGAGTCTGTGTAAATTGATGTGCCATTGTGTGGTTGCAGTTTTATTGAATGGAAAGTGCGTGTCAGTCCCCGGACAGCGGCAACGACAACAATTTACATAGCTTAATGCGCTGAAACATTTAAATATTTTTCGGTATTTGCATTTAATTTGAGCAATTTCCAGTGGCTCGATTTCAGGCAGAGATTTCCTTTCTATTCTCGTTTTTTGGTATGCCGCACATGCGAAACACAAATCAGTAGGATCCAGAATATATACATGCTAAGCTTTACGATTATGATTACGGTTTTCATAGCATACTTTTGTGCGCGCTCCTTATCTGAGAGTGCTTTCTCTTTTTGTGAGTGTGTGTGTGTGTGGGCACCAGAGAACTGCAGCCCGCCACTCGCACTCTACGTCCACCCGATAAACACTCGGTACTCTAGGCACCCCGTTTTTTTTGACACCCTACTTGCGGCAACACAAAATACTCGAGTGTTTTACCGACGTTGTGTTTTTGTTACGAGTAAAAAAACCACCCGAGGCCTGCTGCGCAAGAGCCGTATGGGTGAGTGGACGCACAGTCAACGATCGGCCGCAGGTCATTTTTTGTATGCGGGCTGCAGTTCTCTGGTCATTTTTTGTACGCCTAAAATTTGTATGGGTGGAAGCGTGACGGGTATAAGAAATGAAGGGTAAAAGGGAATACCCAAGAAAATTTTTGTGCTCATGTCTTTGCTCTTTGATGGACTCAATGGGTGCCTCCCATTTCAAACACATAAAGTAATTGCAATTAAAGACGGCATTTGTTGATTTTTACGTTTTTTAATGTCTCAATCTAAATAATAAAAACATAGTGGGCTTAAAAAGTATCTATTAAATATAAGGACTTAATGTTGTTGGATCAGGTAGTAAGTCATCGACGTCTACCTGTTCCCCATAGATAGCGCCGATTTGTAGGAAAAACTTCACCAAATTTTTAAATCCGGCTCCGGTTACTGCAGAAAACGGCCGACAATCTTGGACAACCCATTGGGTGCATTTTTCAATAGCTACTTTCTTGTCGTTTTCCGAAACAATTTTTAATTCCGTTGGTCGTCTTAATGTTAGACAACATTTATGGCGGGATAAATTGGAGGTGTTTTTGTGTAAAAATTTGAGCACTTTCTGGCATTGCCTGCAGAACAGCCATCCGTCCAGAACAGTTTCATCTTCCTTTAAAATGTCACATAAAATGCTCCAAATAACACTTTTTCCTTTATGTTTATTGGCAACTGAGTATGTTCCATTGTTAATTTTATTTTTAACGAAATCAGCCGCTTCTGCCATTATTGTGACCTTTTCCTTTGGCTTCCAAATAATACTGAATCCTAACAAGCTAGTAATTGCATCGTAAAAAACAAAAAAGGGGCAATTAACAGCCGAGACACTGGACCAAAGACACAAGAACTCAACAATCATTATGTATGGCGCCATTTGACTCGACTACCTACGAGACCACTCGAGTATTTTTGGAAACACCCGAGTATTTTTGGAAACACCCATGTGTTTAACGGTATACCCACAAGTGTTTTTCTCACTCATCCCTTTTTAGGCACTGTGTGAGCGGCACCCGCGACGCAAAACACCGTATTGATTCGGGTGCGCACACAACGGGGTGTCTTGTCTGCATGTTCAGATTTATACTGTGTGTTTGTAAGTACCCGCGATGTGCGTGGCGAGTAGCACCCGCACACAAAATTGTAGGGTGTGAGTCGAGTGGTAAAAAAGTGCCACCCTTGCAGTTCTCTGGTGGGCACATTATTTCTTATGGCATCCCGCTTTAGCCGCTGCTTATTATTATTGGAAAGTAAGGCTCATAAAAATGCATATTAAATGCGGTAATGGTTATGACCCAAACTATAATTTTTCCCGGGTTGAACTTTTAGGGGTGCAGGAGTGATGAAAACGTGGGGAGAAATCCTAATGAAGTGGCGTGGAGTTTTTGATTTATGCACCTCTGGGGGACTGGCATGATTCAAATCAATGAAATTGAGGAAGAATATTTTTCATATTTTGTACACTCAAAGAATAGTCGAGTATTTGTATCGGGAATCACAAGAATACAACGAAATTGAAAAGTATCCTATAAAATACTATCAATAACAAAGTCGAAATCATTTAGACACCCCTATAAGTGTTGTTTTAAAGACTCAAGTTTATTTAAGCTTAGAGAACATATTTCAATGATTTTAGTTAAGATATCAGTGGCTTCGATGCCCTATATAATTTCTATCTGTGCACCTCACATTATTTTATCGGCGATGCCCACAGTTCAGTGCATTTCTATGTCACTTAGTTGGCAGCCGACTGCCTCAAACCAAAGTGAAATTTATGTTGGTAACTTAAAGTCAACTTCTGCTTGGCTTGCTCATCAATCAAAAGCCAAAGTCCTGTGCTTAGCTAAGAGCATGCAAAAGGAGCAGCGGAGGTGGGAAAAACTAATGTCTCGTGCCACTGCCAGAGGCCTTAAATGACTGACTGCCACCTGAGATGGGGGAAAACCTGCAACCTCCGAACCTAACCGCTACCAGCCCCTGCCCGCTCCCCACCGCCACAATCTCCACCTGATTGGTATGCAGGGGGGCGTGACTTGACGCCTTTGGCTATCGGGGTGGGTAACATCATGGCTGAAATTGCAATCAAGGCAGCGCAGTTGGCGCAGCACAATCGCCATCAAACTCAATCAAGCTCACGACAGCCCCCGGATAACAACGGATTGGATGAAGCTCGTTCAGGAGAACAGGAGAACAGGAACACCCGGAACACCTAGAACCCGGTGATAAAGCTCGGCTAAACTGCGTCTACACTGGAGGCGAGGCGCCATCGGAAAATTTCATTAATTTTCGCTTAATGTCCGCCATGTGCGCAATTTCGCTTCATTTGCTCGGGCTTCAGAGTGTGTTTGTGTATGCAAAAGAGTTTCTGGGTGAAAAGAATGGTGAATAGTCAGGTGGAACAAAGGAGAAGTGCGGCTAAATCGCTATCTAGTTTGATTAGCTTTAAGCCAGCCTAATCGATGAAGATTTCCGAGCGGATTTGCCAGCAAGAAAAGATAATTGAAATTTTAAGTGAATTCTGCCAACGGATATAAATCATTTGGTGACTTATATGATACGTTAAAATCAGTTAGTTATAAGCTAAGTTGTATATCCAAAGAATGTCATTCCGTATAAAAGCGTCATTAGCTTAGCCTCCTTTTCATTCATTTCCCTTAAGTCGTGTCGTATATGCGCCATAGGTCCAAGTTGATTACGAGCATTTTAATTGAGTCGTGGCGCTCATCGCTCGCCTTCTTTGCCAGTGCGTGCAAATTAATTTATTAATGTTGGTTATATTTTTTTGCCCATCCTTCTTCTTTGCTGAAATTGGCAATTAAAGTGTCTGCGATGGTTGGCGAAAAGCGAAGAGGGGCCATGTGTCTTCGCCTAAGCTTGTCAAATGGCATTTCGCCCCGTTTAATGTGTCCACATAGGACTGTGCATCTAAATTGCCAAGTTTATTTATCAGAAGCAGCGCGGGAAATATGACACCTGATAAAGTGCTGGTTTTTATGTTCGGTGGCAACAGAAGTCATAACATTATCTTTATCTGCAACTGCCAATTTGTTGCCTGCAACGAGGCACAGCAGATAAAGAGCCACAGGCGGGACCTCTTTTCCGTCCTCTCTATTTTTTCTCATTTTCTGCAGTCTTGCATATCTTTGCATTCGAAAGCAGGCAGTTTTCCCCCCCCCCCCCCAGTTTCCATCCTCCAACAAACGCCAACGACAGGCAAACTCGTTGTCACACCTCAGATTCCTCGCAAGTTTCCGTTGCAGTGGCACACTCTTAGTTCTACCTGTCCAGGTGTTAACTCATTTGCTTGGCTGTTAAGTAACTCAATAGCGTCATCTCAAATTGAGGACTCCCCGCGGAGGCTGCATCTCATGGATGGATATGCCATAAGTTACGCTTCTTAGCTTGCAATTCGCAGAGACAAATTTTGTAATGACTGCAAGTATGTCATTCATCGGGAAAAATCAGGTTCTTAAAGAAAATCTTGGTAGTTATTTACTTTGTTTTCTTTTAAAGGAATAAAATTTCAAACTTAACTATTCAATCCATTTCTGACTTTGTAACTACAATGAAATGTACTTAATATCTTCTTTCCCCTTTCTTTTCCCCTGCCAGATGAGAGGTTATTCATCACAAACGATTTTTCAAAAAGAAACAAAACAAGAACATTTCGTTGTAGTTCATTATTTGGCAAAAGTTTTTCTTTTGATTCATTTCCTCAACTTCAACTTCTTTTCCATCAGTTGCAGTGGGTCCCAGAATCCCATGAGCTTGCCCAAACTCTCAGATTCGATTATACTTCCCCCCGTTACCGTTTCCTCGGGTCTCTGCTACTTTCCTCTAGTGCAATCATAGCGGAGCAGAAAAGAGAAACTTCAATCCGAATTAGCTTCAATCAATACGTATGTTCAATATTTGGCCATGGCTTTTTCTACATTCTTGCTCAAAACCCCCGGAATCCATTGTTAACAGCTTCATTAAGCCCATGGCCAAAGGATGGTCATAAAAAACATGGGGCTCTTGGCCCTTGGTAAAGGGGAAATATTACAGCAGCCATAAAAATATTTCGGGGGAAAACTGCTGCTCAACATTGTGCTTGTATTTCCAGCACGTTCTTATCCACGACCCTTGACTCCAGCGTGCCAAGTTTTGCCATTCAAACCGCAGCGAAAAATGAAGAAATTCATTTGGAACTCGCGTACCTGAGTCTTGGTCCAAAGAATAAAGTTTCGACTTGACTGCATTTTAATCAAGCCGAGAGCCACGAACCGAGCCAAACTGAACCGCATTTTGACCCTCTTGATTATGTCGAACACGGTGGGGTGTAAATCGTTCTGCTTTCGGGCTTCGCGGGGGTGTCATAAAGGTGGGTCTGGGTCCCCTTACCAATGCCATAAAGGCTAAGTTGCCGTTAAATTGCGGTGAAAAATTGAGAACATTTTGCGAGTGGTTGATGCGTTGTTCTTTCTCGATGTTTTCATTATTGGTAGCGAAAAATTATGAATTTGATTAGTGATTGACGGGACATAAAAGGATGAATTTATATAATAATAATTGAAATCATAAATCATTAGCGTGCAGAATACAATAACACCACATTATCCGCCAAAGGACGTATCAAAAGTAATTCCACGAAACGTAAACTCTCAAATTATATTTGCATAGAGGAAAATGACGTTAATGCAGCACGTAGCACAAGTTTCACATGTCAATTTGCCTAACAAATTCAATTTTTATTCGCTCATCTCACAGATTCGTTTGCTTCCGCAATGGAAAATGTGGTGGTATCTTGGGGTGGCGGTTAGAAGTGGATGGAACTTGGAAGATTCAAGCTGGCACCCACTTGAAGATGGCACCACCGAGGCTGAGCCACATCCCCTGAAAATCGTCTGAGCTGTGTTGAGCAGCTGCCTTTTGTGTCTCTTTCCCTTTGGCTTGAGCTCCACGAGCTAACCATTTTTCGCTCAGTGCAGCTTCTCTCACTTTGGCCGCCTTCCACTTAATCCATTGAAACAATAAGCAGCTTTGTTTGTTCTATCCACGACGACAGTCTCGCACTTTTCTTCTGGACTTTTGTTTTGTTCCTGCACTCCTCGAAAAGGGAAAGAGATGAAGTGACTTAGGAAGAAAGAGAGGAGTATAGGTGCTACCGCAGCAGTTTTCAGTTGTTAGAAACTTTAACCTCGTGGCACTTTGCCTATCATTTTCTTCAGCCTTCACAGTGCATACGCAATACATTAAAAAATACATTATTTAATCTAAATAAATCGCTCTGTTACATAATGGAATTCATTAGCTAAAACATAGAATAGAGTTTATTTTAGCAGCACAGTAAGACTAGAAGGTAGCAAATTTGTGTCAGTACTCGGTACATAATTGTCTGTAAGGGTAATAGAAATTCGCCTATCAAAGGCTAGTTATCCTGTTATTCAGAATATGTTATCCACCATTTTTGCACGTTTTTTTTTTTTTTCGTTATACTACCGAAGCGCGTCTGAAGTGCAATGCAAACGGGAATGGAGACAAAGGCGGTACAAAATCTTTGCCGTCTGCTTTTGGGTGTTTCATTTAGTGCTAACCTCTGACTGCCCCCCTGAGCTACGCCCCTGTTTGCATGCATCCCAACCCCCTTTAATCGCATCTCCTTGGGATCCTGGCACTGCATCCCCCTGGCTAGCTTATGATGACAATGGCTATGGCTATGACTGCGAAGGGAGTACGTTGGGGTGGGGAAACGCCATCCCTTGGCAGTGATTACGAGTATTATAGTAGCTGCATGGTTTTGACTCCTCAAGGATCTATCCCCCAGTTCGCAGCGCGTGTGACAGTCACTTAATGTGCATGTGTGCGGGTATACTTATGGCATTTTTGATAAGAGAAGGCTACACCCATATAGGTACTCGCATTGAGGAAGCGATGAAAGTGTTTTAGGGGAAGCGCCAAGGAGTTTCATTAAATTGAAACGAATGTGCGCAGGCTAAGTGGCAAAGATGATGGCTCGTTATTACTACATGTTCCGGGTGTAAATTGTAGGATACTTCACTAAAAATGCCTTGAGCAGGAAGCACGCGCTGAACTAAAGGGTAGATTATGATTTGATTACAAATGTTACTAAGGTCTAAAAGTGAGATGCAACATTTTACAATATTCACATATGTGTTTTTGAAACTTTTAAACTTGAATATGTATGCATATACTAAGCAATATCGTTAGTAAGGGTGGAATAATGAATGATTATTTAGAAACTCTGGAATACATAAAACCTTCACTCTTAATGAATGTGCTCAACGACAACAGTTCTTGAAAGTGCTTCAAATAGTGACGATTTTTTTACTTTCCCCGTGAGAACTTAATCACAAATCACATTTGTTCGTGCTCATTGCAGCGCCGAACATAATGAAAATCCATCTTGCTCTTGCTTCGCATTTTAATCCAGCCGCACATTCACATTCTATTGCCAGACTACAAAAGGCATTTTCCCCGCTTTCCACCGACCATTTTCCAAGCCATCGTGTGCATTGTCGCCACGGAAATCCGCCATGTTGGCTGCTGCTCGTGCCTCATGAAGGAACCCAATGCACATTAGTACCGCTCACACACAGTCATAACAATAAAACTCGCTTCGTATTATTTAAATTTCAAGTTATATATGTGTGTGGAAAATGGCATTATTTTTTTGTGATTTTTTACCTGCTTGGCACTAGCACAATAAGCCATAGAAAAGCGTTACAATGCCAAGCTGGCAGGAAAATAACAAAAGTTGGCAAGAATCAGAAAATAACTTTGCCAAGTTGTGCCCTCTCACTTTTCCACCCGGATCCGTTGAATTTTCCCTATGCGATGGGTAAAAAGTTTTTCATGCAATTTCTGTGCATCTGTTGAGCGAAAATGCTGTTTATTTCCAGCGTTTTCTTTTTTGGCCAACTCTTCGCCGCCTTGCGTCTTTGCGTCTTTGTTTCAATTGCAATATTTGCTTACACGGGTTAAGGGTTAGCCTCTGCTACCTGTTTACAATTCACTTTGCTGCTCTTGAGAAATTACACATGCTTCACCCTTATTTTGGTTCACTTCTTTTTCGCTTCCATTCCTTTGTATTTCTTCTCGCTGCCACTTTTTATGTATCGCTTGAATTTGTCTGTGTTGTTTAAGGGGGCAGGTAAATCGTCTGCTTTATTTGCCCGCTACTTCAGCCAACCTACCACCACCCACACTTTCCCCCCAGCTGCGAAAAAAAATACACACGCCTCTAATAAGCGTCCGTCTGCTTGGGGTTCCCCTCGTTTACCGCTTCTTGTTTGTCCTAACCAAAAAAAAAAAAAAAAAAAAAAAGCAAAAATAGGGAGGAGCCCAACAACATGATTGGAATTTTCCGGTGCAGACATTTTTTGCACAAGGTAGTACAATGAAAAAAAATTGCGTCCCTGCATTACTTCTGTGCCTCCGTCCTTCTTGGCCTTTTATTGATTTCTTTCAGCTTTAACCATTTTGTTGTGTGCATGTTTAGTGGAAATTAAAAGTTGAGGCATTTCGTTAGCTGAAGGAATTCAAATAAGTAACTTGTTAGATGCGAAAGCTTGCTAAGAGAAATATAACTTGTTATATGTAAATGTTGGATAATAAATTACTCAACTGACAAATGGTCTAAGTTTGTCAGTTAAATTGTAGTTGTAGTGTCTAACATATTTCCTAAATTTAAATATAATAATCATTTCAACACTTTAGTGCGGCCTTAGAGCGAAACCCGTGTGTGCCAGGCTTTGGCCTTGCCTTGAGACTGCTTTTCCGGCTGATTGCATTTCAATGGCTCAACCGAAACCCGACAGTCTTAAATTGCAAAAGGGGGCTTCCCCCTTACTTACTATCCATTAGTTGAAATAACAAAAGGCAAAAGTTTCGGCAACCGCCCGAAAAAGCCAAAACCCAAACAAACCAACAGAGAACACAAAAAATGTCTCATGCTTCCCTTTCACAAATTTTCCGTGTGTGTGTTTCAGCTGGCATTAAGTACACGGACAACCAGCGTGTGATAATCCTGGTGAAGGATGTGAACGACGAGCCCCCCTATTTCATCAACCGGCCACTGCCCATGCAGGCGGTGGTTCAGCTGAATGCACCACCCAACACTCCAGTGTTCACCCTCCAGGCCCGAGATCCCGATACGGATCACAATATCCACTACTTCATCGTTCGCGATCGGACTGGTGGACGTTTCGAGGTGGACGAGCGTTCTGGTGTCGTGCGGACCAGGGGCACGGATCTCTTCCAACTGGACATGGAGTATGTGCTGTATGTGAAGGCCGAGGATCAAAACGGAAAGGTCGATGATCGCAGGTTTCAGAGTACTCCCGAGGAGCGACTTTCAATCGTGGGCGGCAAACGAGCACCGCAGTTCTATATGCCCAGCTATGAAGCCGAGATCCCGGAAAACCAGAAAAAGGATTCAGAGTAAGTCTAAAAAAAGTAGGAAAGTATACCGCAGTGCCCATAAAATGCTAATAGGAACACTATGAAAAATCACAATAAAACAAATTTAAATTATGCTCTAAAGACATTTAAATTTCATCCATTTGGACTGAAATCATTTAAATGATACCACAAATATTAGAAAACTTTAAAGGTTTTTAAAAAAATACACGTAAATTAAAGGAACGAACAGAGCAAGCTGTTTCGTTGGCATTTTTTGGACAAGTGCATGCAAATTTCCTTGTGCTGCCAATAAAAGTTATGCATAACAATGTGAACTAGACGGCCATGTGGGAGTGTGCGTGTGTAGGACCTGATCTGTGTATGTGGGCTTGTGCTCATTGAAATTCCGCTGGGAAAACAACTGTCAAAAGGCAGTGGTGCGAGTGACAAGCACACACACAGAGCTTGGTTTGGTCTGTGGATGGACATAAAATATGCAAGCAAATTTTAAATTTCCCTTTGCTAACTTTTTCGTATCCGTATCCTTTCAGCATCATTTCGATTAAGGCCAAGTCGTTCGCAGACCGCGAAATTCGCTATACTTTGAAGGCCCAGGGCCAAGGAGCCGGCACCTTCAACATCGGACCCACGTCGGGTATTGTCAAGTTGGCCAAGGAGTTGGACTTTGAGGATCTGCGACAGCCGCACGTGTACTCGCTGATTGTGACAGCCACCGAGGATTCGGGAGGATTTTCAACCTCCGTTGATGTGAGTAAATGACATATTCTTTTCGATGGGTTAAGTCGCAGAAAAGATTGAGAAGAAAAGCTTTATCATACATATTTCCTGTGAAAGGAGCTTAAAGTTGGCCTTAGTTATTTAAATAAAATTTAATGACATAAGCCGGAGGTATTAAAAAGCATATAAAAATCTTTTAAGTAGTAAAATCTTTAAATATAGAATTCAAAAACTAACTTACATTATTTTTCAGCTCACCATTCGCGTTACGGATGTGAATGATAACGCGCCGAAGTTCGAGCTGCCCGACTACCAGGCGCACAATGTGGACGAGGACATTCCGCTGGGAACAAGCATACTTCGCGTTAAAGCCATGGACTCCGATTCCGGATCAAATGCGGAAATCGAATATTTAGTATCCGATGATCATTTCGCCGTGGACTCGAACGGAATCATCGTGAACAACAAGCAACTGGATGCGGACAACAACAATGCCTATTATGAGTTCATAGTGACTGCCAAGGACAAGGGTGAACCGCCCAAATCGGGAGTGGCTACAGTTCGAGTTTACACCAAAAACAAGAACGATGAGGAGCCCAAGTTCTCCCAGCAAGTGTATACCCCCAATGTGGATGAGAATGCCGGGCCAAACACTTTGGTTACCACTGTGGTAGCCTCCGACAAGGACGGTGATAACGTGCGGTTTGGATTCGTGGGCGGCGGCACTTCATCGGGTCAGTTTGTCATCGAGGACATAACCGGTGTTATCCGACTGCATAATAAGGCCATATCCCTGGACAAGGACAAGTACGAGCTGAACGTCACCGCCATGGACGATGGATCTTGTTGTGTGAATGGAGACCAAACTATCCACACCTCAACTGCTGTGGTCGTGGTATTCATCACCGACGTCAACGATAATAAGCCAGTGTTCAAGGACTGCAGTACCTATTATCCGAAAGTCGAGGAAGGAGCTCCTAATGGAAGTCCTGTCATTAAGGTTGTGGCCACCGACGAGGATAAGGGTGTGAATGGACAGGTAAATAATATAATGCCCGCATTGTTTCCTAGGGAAAATTGTAGCTAAAATATTTTGTTGTATGAAGACATCAAGAATAAGACAACACAAGAATGCATTGAAACATTTCACTAGATAACATTTCTAAATGTGTGTATGTATATAATTTTCATAATATTTCATACAACAAAACCCCACAGGTGATATCAACTGCTTTTAATATCGATTAAGCACTGGAAAACTTCCACTCATTTTCGGATTAACTAATTTAGATGCATATACTATATACTTGTAATAGCAATCCCCACTTTAATACCTCTTTTGATTATCCTTTCCCTAATTACATTCCCCTTTCGGTCACCAAACCTGATTAATTATACGTTATTTGTGTTTTGAGGCCAACGCAAACATGATTACCCACACCTAATTGAATTAACTGCATGTGTGTGGAAGCGATAGGGTGATTTCATGACGAGATTTAGCCATAATTTTCTTTTCGTGCCTACCAAGTTCAATGCACTGCTTAGTGCATGTCGTGTGTGGAGGTCGAGTGCCTCGGCAGCTTTAATAGTAATCAATCACTAAACCATTTTGCATGTTTTTCGACAGGTGAAATACTCAATTGTTCAGCAACCAAATCAGAAAGGCACAAAGTTCACGGTGGACGAGGAGACCGGAGAGGTGTCCACCAACAAGGTATTCGATCGCGAGGGAGATGATGGCAAGTTCGTGTCCGTCACAGTTAAGGCCACCGATCAGGGTGATCCCAGTCTAGAGGGTGTCTGCTCCTTCACCGTGGAAATCACAGATGTAAACGATAATCCGCCACTGTTCGATCGACAGGTGAGTCATAAAAAAAACGATCAGTCCTAAAATGTATTACACATTCACGGATTTTCTAGAAATACGTGGAGAATGTAAAGCAGGATGCCAGCATTGGCACAAACATCCTTCGTGTCTCTGCCTCCGATGAAGATGCCGATAACAATGGAGCTATAGTATACAGCCTGACTGCTCCCTTCAATCCCAACGATCTGGAATACTTTGAGATTCAGGCTGAGTCCGGTTGGATTGTACTCAAGAAGCCGCTTGACGTAAGTGTTCGCTTTTCATTTAGCCTATGAACTTATGAATCGATTACCCCAATTATGAGTTTGCCATGTCCCTACTAACCAAGTCTTATTATTTTAATTTAAAGTTCTTATTTTCAAAAAACGAAACTTTTTGTTTTACTAACTTATTCAGTGACAGATGCTTAGCATCTACCAAGTTCAGACAGCTCAAGCGGCTTGTATCTATATCTGTATATGTTATCTTTTTGCTTTTGATTTCTTTTCAAACTGCACCTTTCTTTTAATTTGTATTTCAATAACTTACAAGACCGCAAAAAGTCGTAGGTACAATAGAGCCTGATATGCAGCGATGCAAGTTTTTTGCCACATCGATGGAGATCTGCGTCTATAAAAATAAAATACAAAATAATATTTTTAGTTTATTCAAATTGTTTTGTTTAGTTTATAGTGCGTAAAATTGGCGAAAAACAAAAGCTTACCGAGTGCAGATGCCAAAGAGCGAATTGATTTTTAACATTTTTTGAAACAAATCAAAACTAACACAAAACAAGAAAAAAAAAACTAAGGGAGAGAAGTTGGTATGAAAATGCTTATAACAGTTCAGCTATTTTTGGTGACAGGTTTATAGGTTTAAGAAAAATGTATATAATAAA
Source organism: Drosophila melanogaster (assembly GCF_000001215.4). NCBI lineage: Eukaryota > Metazoa > Arthropoda > Insecta > Diptera > Drosophilidae > Drosophila > Drosophila melanogaster. Next base: position 17,717,210 of record NT_033779.5, on the reverse strand, counting down.
AGCGCATACCCCGAAACGATCACGAATATTTTTGAGCATCGTTGGAACCTATTTTAATGGTTTTATCCATTAAATATTTTGAATTTAGTTGAACTTTCAAAACAGCATAATTTTGTATTGCCTCTCTTTATTTTATACCCAAATATCTTCCCAACAAATCCCAAAGCAAAATAAAAAAAACTTTTTGTCGAGACTATGCAATTTTTTGAACGTCTCTTGCTGAAAGCTTAAGTATTTATGCTATAGCTATTATATTTTTGAAACCAATGTTTAAATGGATTTTTGAAGAACATTTAGTTTTGCATGCCCATGCGAAATGTGGCCTAATTTGTACAGGATTTTGATAGGAAACATTTACTTTTATATTCTTATTTTAAATGCACTTTACATTTTTATTTGCTTTTTATTTGTTAACTAACCATTTGAGAGGGAATACGATTTAGGCATTTTAATAGTTTATATTTTAATTTATCTTTACATATCCAATATAATGGTACTGAAAAAATATATCAACAATTTAGGGTTGTTATCCAGTAAGTAAATGCAATTACTGTTACTGTGCTAACCCCTTTAAGCAGTTAAAAAACCAAAACTGTAAGCTAACATAAAAAATCGAAACTAACTCGAGGAACAGGTTGCATTTTATTAAATGTAAATAGTTGTGAATTTAGGACTCATTTCATCGTAGGGTAACTCAGAATAATGCAAATAATAGTCTCGTCAAAAGAATCCACCCATTTATGTGAACCGATCCACCGATCCTTGAAACACTATTATTACTTATAAACGTATCCTTTCCCATCCCAAATGTTACAAATCGCATATATATTTTATTTATATCTTGTGTTAATTTTTCTTATACTTCTAAAATCATTGGATTTAATTTAAACAGTTGGAGGTGCCAAAGAAATCCTTCGGTTTTGAAGCCATTCAATGCTCTCTAAAATTATACAGTAAAATTATTGTGATTTATTATTCCACAACAAGTAGAAAGCAATTACAAGCATCAATATATTCAGATAATAGGATTATATTGGTCATTAGTTAAGGCGGATCCTTCAAACCTAAGAGATTTCTGTAACACCTTCGATTTGAACAACGATGCCATCAAATACGTAATCGTAACGTAAACTCAGTACACAAACCAAAACGTAACCAGTGCTAACACTTTGGGTTCGGTTCTCGACTACTCCTTGCAATGTTAACTCCCGTTGTGCTGTTGACGCTAACATTTTCGCCCTAACTGTTCTGTACTGCTTCAATCAAAATTCACCCACTCAATCAAATCATTCAACAGCGTGACCGTTATCGATTGAGGGTTAGTGCCTCCGATAAGGGCACTCCCGCCTCGGCAGCCGATGTCGATGTTGAGTTAGATGTCGTCGATCGGAATAATAAGCCACCCATTTGGGATAAGAGCATTTACGGGCCGATTCACATACGCGAGAATGTCACTGTGGGTACGGTTGTAACATCGGTTAAGGCAAGGTTTGTATAGCCAATGAGAACTCACAACCTAACATTAAAACTAAAACTAAACCTAACTTGCGAGTCTAACAGCTGTCGGTCTCCTTTAACATAGTCTAGATAACATTTTTTTGAACCAGCGGAATAACAATCGGCTAACCTAAACCTAGCATTAAGCTTTCAAGTATTTTGAACATACGGTCTATTCACTGTTACGTGAGCTTTGGAATGCAAATCCCTTTTTTTTTGGCATATCGTAAAGCTCTCACCGAATGCAGCAACCAAAAGTCCTGACCAATCTGTGAAACCGAATCGAAAATGGAAGTGCAAAAATTCAAAATCCTTCAATCTTTTGTTGCTGGTGTGTATTTGATTTTGAATCGAGCAATTCGTTTTTTAAATATGGTTGCTCCTCAGAATCTTTTTGGATTTTGCCGAGTCTTATTTCTTTCTCTATATACTAAACAAAACACATCACCCATTGGATCTGTGATTTCCCTAAAAAGACTCAAAACCCCTACATGAATTAATGCCTGGAATTGTGAGAATCGTAATGAAATTTTTGGTGTTGGTTTTCATTTGGAAAATACCCTGCTTAGACATGCGCCATATATCATAAGCAAAACAAGGTTGCAGTTTAGTCGTAAGCTAGTGGAGCAAGGTAACTACACAAAGTGTTCAAAAATGTTAAAAAGCAATAGTCGAAAGCGAAAAGAATAAAAACCGCAGCAAACTGTGTAAAGTATGCTATGAAAATTGTACTTATTAAATGCACAAAACCCAATATCAGTTTCTTATATTAAATATTTAGTTGACATTTTCATTTTAAAGCTATAAATATTTATTTAAATAATTAAACATTTTTTTTCGAAGGCTAGGGTCGAGACTTTACAAAATATTCTGCACTGCATTTGAAATACTTTTTATAAAGACCGTAATCTTAAAATGTTTTCCTTTCCCGTTTTTCGATTAATTTATAACTTATTTAATTGCGGTGTTGGTTTACAATTTATTTTTGAGTTTTAACCAAAAATCTACTATTATAACTACATCATTTTTAGAACTTCTTTACATAAAAGGTTCCAACTATATTATATCATTTTGTTTTTTGCCTTTTTCCTGAACAAATGTCGTATTTACCAACCAATATCGACGCGACTGTCATTTTTGCATCGCCTTGCTTGATTTTGATAACAAACCCAAACGATTTTTGATAATATTGATCGTGAAATGTATATAAAATACAGCGCGAGACATACAAGTTAGAGGCCATGGCCCAAGACAAGGGCTATCCGCCATTATCGCGTACTGTCGAAGTACAAATCGATGTGGTCGATCGTGCAAATAATCCGCCCGTCTGGGATCATACTGTCTATGGGCCCATTTATGTCAAGGAAAATATGCCCGTTGGCGGCAAAGTCGTCTCGATCAAAGCCAGGTCTGTTCATTTTTCGTGCAAAAAAGTTTATCTTAAAAAAAAAATCAAATCAAAATACATTCAATTTTGCTTAGTTCAATTTTAAGAACTGCATTTTTTTCTTACCATGATTCTAGATGTTTTTTTTTTTTTTTGTCATATATTATTGGTTATTGGTGTCATGTCTTGCAATAATTTCTGTGTGTTCTGAATGTTTGCTATAGATGTTTATTAGCTATTGAATTGACCTCAAGAAAGTGTTTTTGAATAACAAAACTCATTAACACCTTCTTTTGGTCTATAGTTATTTTATGTGGTCGTCCAACTAGTTTCCCTCCCCAATATCATCTCTTCCCATAGAGCCCCATCATTTATATAAAGCACTCAAACTGCACCAGTGAAATATACACCAAATATATGCCAAAACTGCACAAGTCACACATGTATATTAAAAAGCACATATATATATTTTTAATTATATATAAACAATTTTTTAAGAAGAATTAATTTTTATTACACTAAAAATGTAGTGAGAAGCAGGTATATTAAGCCCCCAGAAAAAATAAAAAAATACTGTTTAAAATATGGCACTGCACTTATACTAAAGTATGAATTTTTTATGTCTTGGAAAAGTTTTCTGAATCATACACAGCTTTCACCGAAAATACCCAATTTCATATTTTTCAAAGGGTAATCTTAGTTTAGGACCTAGGAAAAATAGCATTAACGTTTTGTAAAAAACATAGAAGATACATTTTCTAATGTTTTTATATGAAAAATTTGTATGAAACCTTTTCCTAAAAAAATCTGGTCCTGGGTATGAAACTCTTAAACCTTTGCTCTGTGAAAAAATGAGACTTTTTTCTTCTTGACCAGATGAAAGTGCTGCATAAACTTCGAATGGCACACAAGTCGGCTTTGTCGCCAACCTTTGCCGCATGATGAGCTGGGTCAGTTTCAATTACCTGCCACTTAGTGGAAGCCGGGGGGCAAAAAATAAAATACACAAGTCGCCTGCTGAAGAGTAAAATGAGGTTGTGAAAAAATGGAAAGTTTATTTTAAACAAAGTTTTGTTTTTTATAATTGCAATTAAAAAACTTCAAGCAACGGACTTTAATGACTTTTGACCCCCGCGACACTACTTTTCTGCTTTGCATCTCCGCGGGCACCGTTTTATCTTCGTGGCAAACCAGCCACATGGCACTGGCATTTTAATTATGCGTCAGTCCGAGTCAGTTTTTATATTATCCAATCCCATTTTTTACCATGCACTTTTCCGTCTATCTTGCCGCACTGAAAGCAAATGCACTTAAGCCGAAAGGACACGTTAAAAATAAAAACAAATGAAAACAAATAAAAACAAACGTAAATAGAGTATAGTACAGTAAAGTGAAAACACTGCACATACGCACCTGCACACACCTGAGCCTGATTCTGAATCTGTATCTGTATCTGCTGTTTAGCGTTAGTTTAGTGCCCTTAAGTACACCTCATTTCTGTTCGCAGCGCAATATTAAGGAAATTACAATCTATTAAACGTGCTTGGGTTCTGCTTTCTGTTTTCTGTTCTCGCCTCTGTTCTTTATGTGTTTAAATTTCGAATAAAAAGCATTCTCATCCTGAGTTTTCTTCTTCGCAATTATCTGGTCATGTCCCAGCACAGAAATTTGTTAACAATATGTATATATACATTGGGCCCCATTAGGAGAGGGTTTAAGTGTTTGGGGGAGGGCTGGTTGAAGGACTCCCCAGTGTGCGCGTATATCATCATAATTGTGCTTGTTCTTGGGCGCCGCGAGTCCTTAAGGGCTCAAGGAACAAACGCAACAAGGTCGAGGGCATAAGACGCATATATATCTATAGAGATCTCTTAGATAGAAATGTTGATTATAATCCTATCATTTAACATACTTCTTTTAAGCCAATAGGAACTAGTTTAGGCTTTAAGCAAACTGCAAACAACCTACAACATTTACGTTATGTGCTCAGTGTACAGAAGCAAATAAGTACATCATTTTGAAACACTTTCTTTATTTTGGGTTTACCAACACAATTAATAAAATTAAAATCGATTCACACCATCCAATCACAGAACAACTACAAAACAATACGAAACCTCCAAGAAAATTTCATGCAATCCACAAACTTCCCAACCATTTTCCCACCCACCATTCCGCCATGAATTTTTTTGTTCGCAACAATAATTTTTGTGTCGTTTTTTTGTCCTTGGCAACATTTTGCGCAGTCCTGACAGTTTTCATTTATTCTTAAGACCCGTTCTTAAGGCTTTTTTCCTGTCAGCTGCAAATGTTGTCCATGTTCAAATAAAATATATATTTTTTTCATATACACATTGCGTATATACTTTGCTCTTTTTTGCGCCTAATTTGATTTTCATTATCAAATGCCGAACCCATTCCTAAAACAGTCAAATGGCAATTAGACTTTTGAGGCCATTTGCTTAAGATTCGGTTCGTTTTTTTCGGTTTTCACCTTATCAATCGCACAAAAGACGCTTCAAGAAATTCTGTTGTGTACGATTTTTTAATGCACACAACGCAAATTTTTACTGCACATAGTTAAGAGCAAAAGTTGCATTCATGCGTCATCTTTTTGTATTTTGCAATGTCGCATGTGCCTCAAACAGCGGCAATTTTTTGAGTGTATGAATGTATGAATGTATTTTTGAGAGCAAGAGAAAGGAGGGTATTTTTTCAATTCCAAGTCCTTCTCTTGCTCTTTTCAACATTTAACCAATTGATTTTTGATAAACTTAATATATATTAACCATTTAATTTGTAGTATAAACATAATTTCATGTAGCAAGTATCTAACAACGTACTTACGATATTGTCAATGCCCTTTTACTAATGCAATAAACACTTTACACTTGATCCTTGGCCTCAACGTCTGCAGTTCGGGTATCGAAGGCAATCCCACAGTTTTTTATCGACTGATGCCCGGGTCAACGGCTCAAACGAACAAGTTTCACACGTTTTACTTGCAACAAAGACCGGACAATGGCGACACTTGGGCCGATATAAAAGTAAATCATCCGCTGGACTACGAGAGTATCAAGGAATACAATTTAACCATACGTGTTGAGGTAAGTTTGTCCACATGCAAAATTTGCAAAGAAGCAGAAACCCCAAGGAAATTCAATTTAAAGTTGGTAAATGTTTGCACAATTTTCAGTCGGCAGTCGAAAGTTTTCGAGTCGGTCTTAGGCCCAATTAGACATGTATTTGACTTTTGTATTTGAGAATGACTTCCAAATACGTTTGTAATTATTTGATTTGAAAAGTTTTAATTACTTGCGCGAATTTCCTTGCCGGAAAATGCAAATGCGAGCTCTGGTTCGTTTCGAATTCATTAGAAACTAACTGATTGAGTGACGGGGCGGCGGTCCGACGAAGTGACTGTCTGACTGAATGGCAGTTCGCGACTCAACGGTAATCAAGTGCATTCCCAATCAATGTCAAGTTTCAGCATTTCCTCATTAGTTTGGCCATTCAGCAAAGGACAAACTGTGTGCCAGACTAAACAAACCGCCTGCTGAAATATTAATGGATATTCCGCTGGCAACCGCAGCCTAATGAAATGTTATAAAAATGCAATTGCAAAGGGCATTTGCACCATTTTGCACTCGATGTGCAGGTAATTAAATATCACTGGGCTTTAGCTTCATTGCCTGCAAATGACCCACTAAAAGCTAATGGTCCCGATGGACAGGAATACGAGCTTCTAAATGAATTTCGAAAATAGTTTGCGGTTTCGGGGAAGCCGTGAATATACATATTTCCGCATATTAGTTTGACAATACATTCGTATTAATTTTTAATTCACGTTCTATCGTTATTGCGGTTGGGGAATATGTCAAATATATTTTTTGTTTAACCTGCGGTTGGTGCTAAAATTCTTGAATAATGTAAAATCGCAATTATGCTTACATTAAACAGCTAAACTATATTAAGCAGGAAATAATTTAATATACCAAAAATATAGTGCATTGGCTTAAAGATTTTCTTGCAACTCATCAAAGTTCTGCAGCCAAGACCCAAACTTGGTCAATAACAAGTCTAATTACTGCTCGTGTTTACCCAAGAAAATGGAATAAACGCAAAATAAATAATTCATATTGGCACTCTGCTCCATCAGGATCCCCACTGCTGTTCACATTAGTGTAAACATGTGTTTGCACATATGTATATCGATTTCATATGCATTGATTAATAACGTAATGCCGGAATGTGAATGGCAAATATTGCGCAAATAGACGTCATAAGCAGGAATGTTAGCTGGACCAATCGGCAATCTGGCCTGAAAACAACTAATAAATGACAAGTTGCCAGTTCAATTTCTTCCATTGATTGATGGCAAGTGTGTAATCAATCATCTGGCAAAGGGTGAAACCGACACATCCCATAGATACTCATCAACACAAATAACAATTTCAACTTGTAAATAATTTTATTCGACAACATTAAAGAATTTTAATCATTTTTTATCAGCCGAGGTAAAGTGCAAATTAAAACAAAAATATTTTGTCAAAAGCAAAAGCGAGCAGCAAAACTCATTAAGCAGACTTTATTGCTTAATTAAAAAGCAAACACTCAACCGATCGGGAAAAAAGTTATGAAAAATCAAATATATACCCTTTTTAAATTGGTTTTCCCACTTTCTCACCCGCACTTCTCTTTACAGAACAACGGGGCCCAACAATTGGCTTCGGAAGCGACCGTGTACATAATGCTCGAGGATGTTAATGATGAAATACCTTTATTCACCGAACGCGAACAGGAAACGGTGCTCGAGGGCGAACCGATTGGCACCAAAGTGACACAAGTGAACGCCATCGACAAGGATGGCACATTTCCAAATAATCAGGTGAGCATCAGAACCATTTCACAGGGGGTGGTCGAAATGGAGGGAAATCGGGTCAAATCGACGGAAATGCCAGACGATTGCGATAGCAAATTAAAGGGAACAATAAAAAGGAACGAAATGGCTGGCGGAAAAATCCAAATAAAAAGTGGATGAGATACGATTACGGAGTCGTCAAGAGAAGATTGTTTCAATCGAAGACTGGTTATACTGAAACTCAGTTAAAAAGCAGTAGAGTGTTACCCTATATACCCTATATACTATTATAAGTTATAAAAATGTTAAATTTTAATTTGTAGCGCGGAAATGCAATCACCTGCATTCAGCTTTAACCTTGAATTTCAAGCTGTTTAATTTATAATTTAAAATTCGGTAGTTCCACAAAATCAGCACCCTCTCAAGAGCCTTTATCTTGAAATTCCTTCAAAGAAGCCTTCATAAATCCCTTTAAATTGCCATTTCCAGCGTCGTCTTCATGTTTCACTCACTTTCTGACCCACCTAGAGTTCTTTAGTTCCCCCCCTTAATTTGTATCACCCTGCTGTTACGAACCCTTTTACGCTTTTGTAATTGTTTTCTGCTTCCCGCTGACCACGTCCTTCGTCCATTTGGCCATCAGCTGGCAGCTGGGTAATAAATGTCAAAGAGTTAACATTTTTGCACGCCTTCCAAGTGTGTGCTAAGCCCTTGGTGAAAGTCCACGAATAAGGAGGGCGTTGTGAAAAAAACTAATGCAGAATGCAGAACGCGGACAACCGCAGGGTGATTTCTTTTTGTGATGAAAGGGTGGTGGAGATGGGTCGGTTCTTTCAGACAGAGCCCTCAAGCCCCTTTTGCGATTATAATAATATGGCACTTTGGCGCTGGCCATTCTTTGTTTTTTTTTTTTTTTATTTTATTTTAGTCTTCAGCCAGCCACAATTTGTGTCCTCAAGCCAAGTAATTTGCATGTACGCGCGAAATGTCCGCACTAATTAGCGTTTTCATTTATAGCCCGCTTTTCCCCCAAAACGGTCTCGGGATTTGATTATCATTATCGTCTCTCTTTAAAGTCCGAAGCAGTAATTATATTCTCTCACTTCCCCACTTTGGCCACCCGAGTTAAATTCCTAATTTGCCTTCTTTTGATGTTATGCGTGTTGCTATCAAATCCATGTTTTAATTAGCCAGAGTATCGAGCAGAAATAAGCCAGAATCCCTATGTGCTTTTCGCCCTTTCAGGTCTACTACTACATTGTGGATTCGCCGCGAAACGAGGGCAAGGAATTCTTCGAAATCAATCTGCAAAGTGGGGAGATCTTCACGAAAACCGTATTCGACAGGGAGAAGAAAGGCGCCTATGCCCTCGAAGTGGAGGCTCGGGATGGAGCCCCCTCTGCTCGACCCAACAGCAATGGACCCAATTCAGGTGAGCAATACAAATTAAACATTTTCGGAGCTATTTTTTATATCCGAAAACCGAAAAAATTCAAAATGCGGTCACTTTTGACAGTAACTGTAAGCTGGGCAGTTAAAAATGTTTCATAAACAGTATTATACTAAAAATAAGTTATCAAAAAATGGTTTTCGTGTATTTCTTTAAAAGCAGCTCGTATTACGAATATATATCAGAAACATACATTTCGAATTTGATGTCACAAGAGACAGAATCGCTACTTGGATACAAGCGAGTCTTGAACATTCGAAACGAAGTCCAATTCAGTATCTTATTTGAAACTTAATATTTATGCAAAGTGGCTAACTTTTATCGCTCCAAGATTGCAAAACGCATAATGTAGTTTAGAAACAAATTGTTGAGTTCTTGAGTGTCATCCAAATTCGCTACAAATGGCAGCAAATAAATTTGACTCAAAATTCCCCAAAAACCAGAAGCGAATTCGCTTAGCAAATATTTACTAGCCTGTTGGTATGAGTGAGTAAATACGGCTGTATGGGTGGTCGGTCCTGTGTGTCAGTGGGTGACTGTGACTGTGTGCGTGGGCGAGTGTGCTTAGTCGAGTGCATTTGGGGCATTTTATGTATGCGGAATGTTGGCCAGGCATTTGCCACATTTGGCGTGGCGGACATCAAAAACGTTTTCGTCAGCCGGGCATCCTGAGTTTGAATGGTTAAGCTGGTTGGAAAAATATTTGACGTAGGTGCGGATTGTTGACGAGACTAGAACAGAGGCCTGGATGTCAGGGGAATCGAATCGTAAAGGAATTAGATGTGATTTAAAGAATTACTTTGCTGGAAAGCAGAATAAATCGACCTGGATTAAATTGTTGAAATACCAACCATTTATTCATTGACTACGTTTGACAAATACCTTTTAATCTGGCCTTGTAGTATGCCAAAATTTCAACAAAAATACCAATACAAAGTTGTCAACATCCCACATCAAAAATAAATGCATTTTGCCGCTTCATGAAATGAACAATTAAGCGCTTGTCAAACATCTAATTTTCCAAATTTGATTTGCAACTTGTGGATTGTAGCAGTGGTTCCTTTTTCTCATTTATTACACATTTCAATGGCTAAGCCTTGGCAGCATTGTTATTTGCTGTTCATTAAAAATTGCCCCTGAAATGGCAATCAATTTCTCCGCACCCCCATACTCATGGCCATCACGGTTTTTTATATGTTGCCGTATTTTTTGTTGTACTGCGGCGGTCTGTGAAAATGCTTTTCAATTGTTTAATACGTCACTAGGCCGTGCATAAGCTCGTGGTAAATGGAAACGGCGAAAAAATAGACTCGCTAGCGGGCCACATTGAAAGTGACGTGCAATCAACATGAGCGCGAAGGAAGACAGGGGCTTTTGGTCATGAAAACGAAAATTAAAAAGTTTCCTTGCCTGTTCGGGGAAGGGAAAGCGGCACAGATATATACGTGATATATACGTAAATTACCACAGTTGCTTACAAATATTGATATTCATGTTGAGCGAAAAAGTTGCGGCAAGGTTTTTGGGGTTTTCAGGAGGCTGGGCGCTTTTCCGGCGGCTCATTTTTGGGGCCAGGTTTTGGCAACAGCTTGTGGCTTTGCAATTTCCCTAGCCAAAACAAACAGGCTTTGCTGGCTGGGATCTTGTTTAGAGAAGAGGCAATAAACTATTGTTAAAAGCCTGTACCGTGCGATGATTTGTTTTCCGTTTCCAATTTTTTTGTTTTCGACATCGGTTTCGTTTTCATTTTCAGCAATGCAAAAGTTTTCGGACTTTATTTATTGTTTTTAATTGACGTTGCCATATTTGTTTTTACGTGGCATCGCCAACAAATATATATGTATTTTTTATTGTGGGTGGTATATAAAATTTTATTTTAGCTAGCAGCTGAAAGTTGAATTTGTAAATCTGTGGCAGGTTTTTGCAGGAGTATCTTCTTTGCACGTATTTACATATGAAATTGAGTAAGTTTCAGGCATCACTGGTTGCGTTTCATTCATAGCATTGAAATGACTCGGAAGCTGGAAAATAATCAAAAGTCGTTGACAGGGGAGTTGGTTATACACTACTAATCACGTTTAAAAAATAAAGTTTCAAGCTAAAATGTCAATGAATCTTATTTGTAACTGTGACCAGTGATTAAATAAAAACCTCTATGAGGTTAAAAATAAACTCGACTTACTCAAAAATATTTATTTCTTGATGATTGAGGATTGATGTATTCCTTCGTACCTCCTTTTGATGTCTGAGATTTTCCTTTGCATAGCTGTGCCTTTTGTTCAATTTGCCTGTCACTCTTGGCGCTTCACATTGGTTTTGCTGAGAACATTCCTTTTCTGCATTATAGTTTGTTGATATTTGCATTTGGTTCTTCCTTTCGCATTTATTGTGCATTGAAGTTTCTGCGGTGCTTTGACTGCATTTGTGTGCAATTTCGTTTTCCACGATGGCGGAGTTTTCCTCCTCGCCTATTGTACTATTTCCCTGAATTCCGTTTTGCATTAGTGCTGGGCAACTCATTTTATTTGGCCTTTGTTATTGTTTGGCTTTGAGCAGTGCTCCTTTTATCCTGCCTTCGACCTTGTGACCCATTTAAATGCCAACAATTTTGCCACAGCTGCGTTTCGGCTTGCATTTTCCGCTCCATTGGCAAACAGACCCGAAGCGAAAAATCATTTGCCTAAACAGCAAACATATCTGTTATCCCACACGCACACAATCGGGCAAACCGAAAATCACACAGATACAAAGGCACTGGAAAAAATAATGGATTAGAAATGTACGGTGTCAAAAAAATATGTAGATAATCCCACCAGGATCTGAAAATCATTTCCAAAGGTGTTAAGAAGTGTTCGACAACATACATTTAATCCGTAGGATGAATGAATTCATTCAGAATAATACAGCTGTTTTTATAACAGCGTGGTGCATTCAACATTTTAATTTAATTGTTTTTAAGCTTTTTCCTTGTGTACCCAGTTACCGATGTCTTGTTTTGTCCGTTGCTTTCTTGCTCTTTCTTCCCCCATTGCTGTTTGGTTATCTGTGAAACGTGCTCTTTTTAGTTATGCATACTTTTAGGCTTAGCAACCTCTCCGCACGTACCACATCCTTTGGCTTTCTGGGGAATAAATGCGCCAACAGGGAAACCAAAACACCAGACAAACAAAACATGACAAATGTCGGAAAGTTAAATTTTAAGCAACACTGGGCAGCGTGAAAGAGTTATTCAGGAAAAACAACCCCGACGGAAATTATTATTTATCCAGGGGCTCAAAAATTGAGCCACTGCCGGGAGCAGTTTAATCCTTACCTCGTTTCATTCTCGTAAAAATCGTATTAGATAAAATAAGCAGAATTTGCATGACATACTCGAGTGGATGGCCGAGGGCAACCTTAGCAATGGCCCAATTGTTACACACATCATAAATTCAGAGAAAATAGAAGAGAGCAAAGACTCAGCTTATTGGGATACAACACCCTTTCGGGCATAAACGCCTCCCAAGCAGTTGTCTAATTTCTGGGGCGGAAATAAGTGCTCGTAAAAAATGTTCGAGACCATAAAATAGGGCCACTCCCACCGAATATTACCGCCCATCTGCCGGCGAACAGCAATTTTAGCAAAGAAGTAGTTGGGAACTTTGCTCTAAATATTCGATAATGCTTTTATGCCATGCATTCAATTTATGACTTCCTCTGAAAGGTCCAACAATTTGTAAATAGTTTGTTTAATTTTTGTTTTCATTTTTTTTGTGCCACTTTAAACTCGTCTCGTCGCACATTGCGCATACGCAGTGATGTCATCGAGAATGGAACAATAAATGGCCGTCGAGTCGGGAATTTCTTTTGCCCATGGCTCCTCCGGCACTCGACGGAACCATTTATCTTGATTGCCGCACTCCATCATTTATGATCGATGCTTGAACTACGTCCTCTCGGTTAAAGACATTAAAAATAGTCGGCGATGACCACCGATATTTGCTGTAAATTGAATCTGTTTGTTAATAATAGATTTTCATTTTTTTCTCTCTCTTCTTTGCAGGTACGTAAATGGAACTTTGCACAGTCGTTAGTGAAAATGACTGATATATTGTGATTTTTGTGGTATGTAATGGAAATATATTTAAGTCTTGTATGTCAGAAAGCTAACTTTTAAATGCGACTTGGCATTTTGCTTGGCATTCCCAGTCCATAAATCCTCCCAATTAGATAAAAGGCAACGACGATAACCAGACAGTTTAGTACTATGTGTGTATGTATGTACCCAGATGTAGTTGGCCTTCGTGGAGTAGTTATGCACTGTTAATATTAGCCCAGCAATGCCAAACAATTTGTCAGGAGCAAACCGAAGGAAGCGAGAGATGAAGTGGAAGACAAAAAAGACGGCAAGCCCCATTCGAATATATATCTCTCTGACAAGAACGTGTGTGTGTATGTGTGTGTCTAGGAGAAATCATGAAAAATGGCATTTCCGCATTGCCAACTTCATTTCCGCTTTTCCTTCCGAGCGGTCAGAGTGGCAACAAGTCAACAACAAGTTGGCCAAAGTGGCAGCTGCATTTACCATTGAAGAGCTGACAACGTCTTGAGAAATCTCTTTCCTCTGAGAAAAGTCTTTCCGAAGGGAAACGCTAAAATAAAGTAGAAAACAGAAGGGAACAGGGGGAGCAGTGCAAAGTAAACGCAAATATGTACTTTTCGACCATAAAACAAAGCTCCCGGCACTTGGGCCAATTTGCTACGTTTTTCTGGTTAGCCACCGATAAACAAGGGGAACTAGTTGAATTTTCCCTCCCTTCTCACTCTTTAATTTGCATAAATCGCCTTAAAGTTGCTGCCAGCATATTCAACACTTGCCAACAATGGCCCAAAAATAGACACCGAGCAGCAAGTTTTCGCCGACTGGAGTCAATTGCGCTTTCTAGAGCAATAAATCTTAGAGATTATTTTAATTTCATGCAAACTATTTCAAGCTGAGCTGCGTCGAGATGCCTGTCAACAACTTTTGCGACTCGAGAGCAGCGGCGGCAACAAAAGATAGCAAAAAGTTGCCGAACCTACGCAAAAAAATTAAAGGAGGTTACGCAGTGAAAAGCACGAAACTCTCGCTATAGGAAAAATGAGGTTGAAATCCACACGCAGAGATGAGAAAATAAAGTTAAGCGTCGTAAAATAACAGTCCTCGAGCTCCGCTTTAGGATCCACAGTTTGAGGAGAGAAACCATACATAACATTCGAAAACATTAGCAGACCGAATTTCGAACATGAAGGGGAATATTTACAGAACAAGAGAACAGATGTACGCTTTACATGACAGGACTTTGGACAAAGAATATGATCCACATTCTCCAGAAAAATTTTATTAACAGAATGTTTGTTTATTTCAATTAGCATTTGGCAGAAATTAAAATAATTTAAAAATATTTTTTTAGTAATTCCCATAACATTTCTTTCGATTCGGAAAAACTTTTTTTAACTTTCCATCAGCTTACAGTGCACTAACGGATATTAAAAAGTACGAGGGAGATGTTAGGTCCAAATTTGCGTTCCTCTGTTAATGCAGTATGTAAGCATACAGTATCTTTTTCGAAGTTTTCTCTCTCTTGCGAAACTTTCTCTCTATTTCGATGTGGAACCCATGTAAACGCCATATGCGGGCACTCTTTGAAATACTTTTAACATAGCCGGCTTTTGGCAGGTCTTTGAACCTGATCAACCACCCAGCTGCCTCTGTGTGCGTGCTAGTGTTCGTGTGAATGGGGAAGGACTCTTAACATCCTGCCACTGCTGTTCATGGCGTTTTTCGAGGACGCTTCTGAACATGTTGAGCAGCCATCGAAGCGAATGCATGAAATGCAACTCATTGAGTAAGGATGCTGCCATCAAAAATGCGAATCTGTTGAATGGGAGTGCCGAGTGTTATTTGATGAGCAATTTTAATGCAATTCGCCATGACCTTGACACCCATAGGCTAGAAAGTGGCATTCCATTTTGGTGTGATTGCCAATTTATGAAGTTTAAGATAAATGATAAAATTAAGTCTTAGGTAGTCTATGTCCAAAGGTAGAAATATGTTATTATGATTTTATTCTGGAGATTTTAACCTTAAAGCTGCTTTTAGAACACAAGCGGGCGCATGCAATTGTGGGCGTGCCCACGCCCACTTGAGCTGATATTTATGGCGCCGCACTTTGGGTCCACTTTTCAATAAACTGCTTAGTCGCAGTCGCAGGCCACAACAGCAGCGAAAGCTCCGCAGAATCTTCTGCTCCATTCGGTGATTTATAAGTGCAGCGTTTCACACCCTCGACTCCACAAATTTCCACCACCCCATTTTGCCACCGCACCACTGCATGCATCTTGTTGCTATCAAAGTGCAAATAAATTACCGGGAGTGGAGGAAGAACTGCCCATTTGGCATAACGCTAGCCAGGAGCGAAGGATATGGGGAGGGATTTAGTTTGCTGCCTAAGCGTTTTCTGATGAGACAGCTCACCTGTGCTGAAAAGAAAAAATCTATAAGAATGTAAGGTCAATGGAGTCCTATTTCATGTGGAGTGAATGTAAAAACTGGAATAAGAAGGTCGTAGGATATACCTTTTTAGAGGAAATTTAAATTCGGCTTGAACACTTTGCAGCTCATTTAAATTTAAATATTTCGAAACGACACGAACATTGTTTAATTAACATTCTAGTAAGGAATTATTTTAATTACCACAATGTTCAGGTGTTTGCATCTGGCCAAGAAACCATGCTCGGTATTTGCTTGTGGCCAAATGGCCATTAACTGGCCTTGTCATTCACCTCCTTTCACGTTGACATCGTTGTTGTCGTTGCGTCGACGCTTTCAAACGTAAATGACACGTGTCAAAAGTCAGTAGGAGCGACCATACAACAAAAGTGCCACGCCCACGCAGACAACTTTAATTGTTTACGAAAGTCCGAGACCATTGAGCTTCGAAATGGTAGCAGAAAATAAGGTTAATACTGCCAGAATGCTTGCAGAGGGTCTCGTTCTCGTTTTGACCAATATTTCCTCTGAAGATTAACGTCACATCCACGCAGCTTGGCACCTTTTTCAAGCCGAATGATTAATGACAGCAATTTTGGGGTGAAATTCGGGTAGGGAAAGCATTTTTCCTCTTCCTGTTCAGCCGTGGGCAGCTCTCCCTTTGATGGAAATCTACTTGTTGGCGCCAGTTTTTCAACCAATCAAATTTGTCGAGAGGAAAAGCTTGCCCAACTGATTTATTTCCCGATTCCATAGCATTAATGATTACCTAGCTTATGAGAATTAAGGAAATTTTTCGTAAATTAATCATCGAAAGCCAAGCTAGACAGGTAGCTCTTCTGGTTTCATAAAACTCAAAATCATTTATAAAGGCGTCGAAAATCATGCAAATATTCATTGTCAGTGGAAAATGCATATACTGCATACCTTCATAAACATTAAAAAGCTATTTTTTTTAAGTTATTCAGCCCATGCAGTTCAGCAAGCAAGAGGTAGGTAGGACTTCTTTATTTTGGGTAGGACAACATTTTGGCCGCGAAAAAGCTGTTTGTCAGAATGTCAGATGCAAGTGCATAAAAGGAAACATCTGGCAAATTAGTGGGGCACAAACAACTTCAGGTAGCTGGCTTTTAACCCTTCTGGCTGTAATATTGAAAGCCCCGAAAGAGACACACGGAATGGCGGAGAAGGAATACGAATGTCGTTTGTCGGCATTTGTCACGTGCAGTGACAGGTCGTGGGGGCGCCGGATGTGGGCGTGGCTGGATGTCGGTTTGTTTGGGAATTTGTGTGCATCGTTTGATTGAAAGGCGTTGCGATTGTCGCTCCGCCACGTTGCAATGCCTAACCCCAAAGGCATGGAACCGCCCTTTACGTATATATATCGGTGGGAAAAAATTCGTGGCATTC
Organism: Drosophila melanogaster; assembly: GCF_000001215.4. Taxonomy (NCBI): domain Eukaryota; kingdom Metazoa; phylum Arthropoda; class Insecta; order Diptera; family Drosophilidae; genus Drosophila; species Drosophila melanogaster. Next base: position 17,700,094 of record NT_033779.5, on the reverse strand, counting down.
TGCACAGAACAGCTCTCAATCAAGCCAGCCAGTCAATCAACCAGTCAGTCATTCATGCATTCAATTATCCAATGCAATTCATTTGAACACGCGTGCACTCGAAATTATTGAGCAAGCGGGTTTTGTTGAAACAGTGTGATGAGAAGCACGAAAATAAAGTGCACACAAAGTCGGAAAAATTGCTTATTTCCGCGCTGAAAGTGCATTGATGGTTGAAAAAATATAAATAGGAAATTTGTTTAAGCACTTGAATGCGCCAAATCAATCAGATTTATTTATATTAACAATTTGAAAACAAATTGAGATCAATTAAAATCAGTTTTAGTTTTACATTTTCCGCTCAACAGCACACGATACGAAACACTGAACGCCAATAGAATTTCAAATAGCCGTTCAAATATTCATTAATTTGGCAAAGTGCTAAAAACCAAATTATAACATAAACACGAATTTTGGTTGGTCAGACTCTATATGTACATGCATACACATATGAATATATTTATATAGGGGTAATTAGAACTGCAAGTACGACAACAAATATGTAAAAAACGAACAGAAAAAAAAAACATACCAAATGCGGAAAGTGGGCGAGCGGTTACCCGTACACATGTTTGCGATTTAAATAACCCAACTTGGTTGCATAGTCTGATTTTGGGCCACAAAAATTTCACTTCACATGTAGTAAATTTGCAGCCAACAAATCTAGGTCAGCAACAAATATTGCGTATACGCCGCATGTACCAAAAAAAATGTAATTGATTTTTTGTCCAAAAAAATCACATCAAATGTACAAGTGGGTTGGGACCTGTTTTGAATGGGATAAGGATAGAAAAGTATATAAAGCCGGGATTTATTTAATGAATCAAATGAGTCAAAACATTCAAGGGAAATATAAAATGTGGTCACATTAAATATTTCTGATTGTGGTTAAAGTATTCCGTGTTCTTTATTTCAGAATCACTTCAACTTTTCAAACAAAATCAAAACTTTGAATGTTCGCATGTGAATTTTCTGCATTTTCCTGCATGGCTTTTTGCATTTTCTGCCCTAAGGCTGTCGTCTCTGGCCAAACGCATAAAGTGTCAACTTTATCATGAGACTTGCAGCCAACTTGCTCTCCCTTTTGGGTCCACCATTCCCCGCCCACTTTGGCCACCTTTTGTGGGCGGTAAAAATATTACCGGAGCGTGCACATTTCGCACATTTATCGGCAGAGGTCAGAACTGGCCAAAGGTTCTGTGGCCTTTTGCTAACAAAGTCTTTGACAACCAAGCTGCCAATGTGCGTGCCATAAAAATTGTGAAAAAGCATAGGTTGTGAGGATATAAAATAAGAGACTGGAAACGATTTTAAAATGCTCTAAAATATGTCACTCAATAAGCAATAGCATTTGGCTATTTTCGTGCCAAAGCATATGTCGAAGTCATGGCTTCTGATAGAAGAGTAAATTTCAGCAAATATCCAACTAAATTAGTACTTTCGACTAGGCCATGTTTGTTTTTGCGCACAAGGAGCTCAATTTGCTTGTCATTCAGCAGCAACAACTGAAAAAAGTGTCGATGTAAAATCTAACAATTTAATTAAAAACTTTATGGCAACATGTCGCTCGATTTCCTCACTTCTTCTTCGGCTAGCACTAAAAAAAAAAAAAAAACAGAAAAAATACTTCATAACTTCTGTGGCTGACAATTGCGGCGGCAAGGCTAAAGCAAAAAGAAAATAAGGGGGGGTGAGGAATATTTTCATGTAGCCAATAAAAGCATAAAGTAGACCAAGTTCTCCAGCAATGGAAGTGGAAATGGCAATGGGAATAGAAATGGAAATGGAGATGGAGATGGATCTTCCCCTGATATATTGTCATAAACGTTGACGAAAGGCAAACATAGGAATCACAAGCTGGAAAATCATCATCATGAAAGCAAAACAAAAAGCCAGACGACACACATACAGTCGCAGCTGCTGCTGACAGGGGGAAATCACATGAAAACAACATGTCGCTGACTTTTAGAGGTGGGGCTGGAAAAGACGTTGGGCGGTTTTTGAATGGATAAATTCCACCCACTCAAGAGACTTCAAAAGTTTCCAAACACTCGATTCGGCTGCCTAGCAGTGCCACAAAAAAATGAAAAGACAACACAAACTTTTCACATATTTTACTTACAATTAAATACAATTGTTACAGCAAGGGAAAAGGGGCGTGGCTGCCATTTCTCGGTTGTGGGCAATAATTTATGATTCTTCACCGAGCGCAGAGCGCGTAAATTATGAAAATCCACTTAAACTTGTGCCGCGGAAAACCGCCAAGGAAAACCGGCTAACGAAGCAAAACAAAAGTCGCAACAAGGCTAGACGCTTTTCCTCCTTTCATTTTATTTTTTCGTACTTTTTCCTGTTGTTTGCCACTTTTATAATTGCTCCACATTTTTTCTGGCTGTGTCGGCATTTTTTCTTGGCACTCAGCTTGTGCACAGTAAGCTGATTTAGACTCGAATCGCGTATTTGGTGTGTCACTTAAATTAAGATCGAAACCAAATTTATCGTAATAGATAAAGATAAAGATATGATTAAAATGATTTTTTTTTTATGGTAATCATTCACCTATGACATGTAAAAAGCCAAATTCAAATTGGTTCAGCCTCCTCTTTTTGGCTTATTAAAAAATGAGTACATAATATTTCTTAAAAGCGCCTGCACAGAAATGATTTCATATGATCATGGAAAATGACAGGAAGGGGAATAAAATTGTTTCTTTTTCATTCGCCTTTTATGCAAATGTTTTCTTGTTCATTTAAAAAGTGAAACAAACAAAGAAAACCAGAGCGAGTACATTATAAAAATACTTGTCTTTCAGTTGACTGTTGTTTGTTTTTATTACCCCCAATTAGTTATGAAAATGTCCTCTTAATTGCGGCTGTAATTAACTCTAATGAATTTAATTGTTCCAACGCCCACCATAATGCAAATTTAATTGAATCAAAGGCAACTGCGAAATATGGCGTACATCCTGCTTGATTGCTGTTTATCGCTTGTGTTTATTTGTCAGCAGCTGTCATCACATGTGGTTTTCATCACAACTTTAGATACACGATTTTAATTACAAAACAGCGATCGGGTTTTTTTTTTTTGAAGGCTCGAGGTGGTTTTGGTTTGATTTATTCCAGAGTGAGTTCTTAAATTATAAACGGCTCCAAAACTTTGTACAGCCAAATAATTTAAAAGTTCAGCTCGAGAAAAATTACTCGATGAAACTAAAGAAAAGCTCTGGAGCAAAATGGCAATTAGCAATTGAAAGTTCTTACGGGGTTCGTCCTTTTTTTTTGCAACTGCAGTGGAAATGATTTTATTGCCATTTTTGATTTATTTGGCACAAAGTTGCAGACCAAGAAGCCGTGTGCAAAAAGAAAAAAAAGAAACAAAAGAAACTAGTCAAATAAATCAAAGCAATTATGCGTAACATTCTTATTTGGAGCAGGTTTTGCCCAGAAGTTGCTTAAATACTTTTATTTCTTTCTAGAAGCTTTCAAATGCAATGTACAGAGAGCTTGCTTAAAACTCACTTCGGTTACCTTTCCATTTTCCAGGACGCATAAGCGTTTCGCATGCAGAAAGCTGTCCCCCACAAACATGCAAAATGATTAATATTAACTAATTTAAGCTGGGCTAAAAGGCAATAGCTACCTTTTTGGGCTGGGGGACCAGCCACGACATGTTGTCGCATTGTTGTCAACGCAAATTTTTCATGTGGCATGCAACAAGGCAGAAGAAGGTGGAACTCCCTTCCCGCTTCAACCCTTTCAACAGCTCAACACTTCTGACTTTTAATATGCAAGCTACCCGAAAATCCTCAACCCATTTTATCCAACCAGTTTTTGCTACTACTGAAATTATTTCGTTGGGAAGCAGCGACGTTGAGTGTTGCTTTGTTTGAAGAGCCACGTCGCACCCTGCTCCACAAATTTATGGTTGGAGCCCTCAGCGAGCCCCCACCGACATAGTCTTTTATTAAAGTTTTTGCACATTTCGTCCTTCACATACTGTATGATGATTTTGTACCCCTCGCCCATTTTCTGCCCATTTCTCATATGCAACAAAATTTGCATAAAAAATAAAACATCAGCAGCCACGCCGAAAAATTGTTGCGTTCGTATATATTTTGTATTTTTTCTGTTTTGGAAGGGTCAGGGGCTGTGTTGTTATTTTTCCAGCTTGGTTACTCTTTTGGATCCCGCTCATAAAGATATATATGCAAATTGTGCTCCACTTGGCTCGCGGCCTTCTATGCGCATATAAGTTGGCCTAATCACATGCCACTCAGTGGGGAAAAAGTGGGAAGGACTGCAGCTCGATTATCCTGGCAAATAGGTAAACAGGTTTTTGGCTCCGCCGGAAGTTTTATCCTCGTCCAAATCGACTGTTATTCAGGAAATAGGAAAACTTCCAGTGGTAATTATTTATTTTACAATGTTCAGCTCCGTTACTCGTACGGTTTAGGTCGCCTTTATTTAAAGGTTTTCAATTGCATTGATATTCAATATACAAAGACAATTTCTTTAAAATGCCAGCTTAACACAATAACGCAGTCATCCTTTTTTCTTTTCTTCACTGATTATTGCTCATATAACGCTCATAACATATTCAAATTGTTTTATTGAAGAATGTTTACAATTTCGCTTTCATGATATACATTAATTCTATTTAAAGTGTGCCCCGCTCTTATTATTCACTTTCAAAACGATTTATGCAGTTTTACACCAAAAAATAGCAGTTAAATATCAAGTTAAGCTGAGCGAAAAATAATTTGGCTTGACTGGGTATTAATTCAAAAGGTTTTTTTTGACCTTAGCTTTCCAATACTGATCAAACTGATGAAAGCAAACATAAGCTTCGGCTTTTGCGGCATCATCATCAATATGTTTACATTGAAGGGCTGGCAAAAACTTAATAAAAAAGTCAGGCTTAAAAATGCATTCACTCGTGCTGCGATGCTGCAAATTCATTTCAATTTTTCGGCTGTAAAGCTTCTGAAAAAAAAAAACATACACACATTGGCATCACAAAGGCCGCGAAATTGCCGTCGATCTAGGGGCTACGCCCACATTTCGAGGAGCTCCCAATAAAAAAAGCTTTGTTAGCATAAAATTGAACATGTGTGGACTGCTAAAAAAAAAATTGGAGGAGAGGTAGCCGGGCTTCGTGCGTTGTTGGACCCCTTTTGTATGATTTTTTCAGTGCTCCCTTTAGTGCGCCGCATGGATTATCCTTTGGATTATCCTGCGCAGCATGACTGCGTTTTAGTTGCAATTTCTTGGACGCGTTTTTCCTTCCCTGCGAGTTGAAAAGGCAATAAAGGGCTGCGCCCTCACGTCCGATGCGTCCTAGCAGTACTTTCCCTTTAATTCGTTAAAGTTTCGTGAACTTTTGTCTTCGGCGAAAACTTTCAATTTGACTAATTGAAAATGTGTTTGCATTTTCATAATTTGATTTTACCGAGTCGCGGCAAACAACAATTTGGCGCCCGAATAATTTTGACATAAATAAAACAAACAAGTGTACAAAAAAGGAATGCTGAAAATTAATTAAAAAAGGGCTAATATAGGGTGGTCTTGTCGCCGCCTCTAATTGTGTTCATAAACAAATTTTGTCTTTCTCCTTTTTCCGCGTGTAATAAGCTTAGGTATGGCTGGGCTTACGGGAAACTTCAATTGTTGATCGTAATCCAATGCGCTTACTCGCAGGGCTTGTGTGTGTGTGTGACGCCTGCAAGTATGCTTCATAAATTTTGCGGGGGCGCCAAAGGATGCCTGTGCGTGTATGTGTGGCAGGATTAAACGTGAAATTTTAATACGGATAAATTACAGCACAAACTTTTCGCTGCAAGGAATTTGTTAATTTACATTTTTCAAATTCCATGAGCAAGTTTAGCATATTTTTCAATTTTTGAAAAGGTGCTATTAAATTACACCCAGTAAAGGAAAAGTATTAATTCCAAAGCCTGTGGTTTTTACTAAGCTTTCAGTTTAATCTAATCACGGTTTCTTCAAATTTCATATAGAACGTCATTGCATTTAATAACCAACAAAATTGCAATGGCCCCGCAGTGGTATATTTAATCCATCAATTAGTGTTTAGGTAGAGCCTATTTTAAAACGTTTTAAAGCCTGTCGGCACAATAAATAAACAGGACTTAAGTGCTGCCATGGAGTGCTGCTCCACACGGCGCCACTTCATATAAAAAGTAAACCCAAGGCAAACAAGGCACACACACTGGCGCTAATAAACAAATACCAATGGCAGCCGCAAACAAAATGGAAGCAAAGCGAAATCCTGTCTCGCAATGAGCAAACAATAGGCGAGTTTGTGTGTGTCAGTGCGGGCAAAAGGGTTCAGGTGGGGTCAGCTGCGGTTAAATAATTGGAATGGTCGTGGGAAGAAGGCAGTGAGGGTAAGGGTTATCTCGGCATGTTGGTGTCAAAACAACAAATTGTTTTATAATGCTTGGAACAGACAAAGGACACACAATCACACACTTACACACTCAAAGACGACTTCAAAATGGAAATGGACACACACAGAAGCCATTTGGGCGTGGTCAGCGTGTGGGCAATGGTATTTGGGGGCCGAAACGGAAAGTGCTCGGGCTTATTGTTCACATTGTCTAAGCTTTTATAATTTGCCAGTCAAATGTCACGACAAAGGGATAGCCTCATTTCTATTGAAGCTGTGAAATTTCCGTGGAAATGCCTTTCACAAAGCGCTGCATAAATGATTGCGCCATACGTGGCCGTCTTTTGTTTTCCGTTTTGTACATGTGATTTTTTCATTTTGCTAAAAACTTTACCGTGCTGGCGCACCTATGAAACAATTTTCGTACCGAAAAAGGAATTTGTTATTGGCTTTATTTTTTCTATGAATGCGGAAGCAATTCCCCTTAACTTTTATTTTCCTCAGCGTGTACAGCTTCCGAATTTTTAGAAAATTAAATTTTGCATGCTCACGTTGAACTTTTTGACGTTTAAGAGAATGAAAAGGAAATTAGTAGTGCACTCTATATTAAACTCATATTAAAGGGCCTAGCTAATAATTTAGGAATTGCATTTGTTCCCATTGAAATCAAGGATATGGAGCTGCTTTAAATAGGACACTTTGTTTCTGAATAACTCGAAACCTCCGCCTTGCGAGTTTCTAAGCCAGTAACTTCACCAACTTGCACTAGGATCGGCGGAGATTCATTGAGTTGTCACCTCGGCAGTTGCAAATTGGCTTGACAAATGCGATTGGCAGGCAAGGAGGTTGGTTGGTTGAATGTTGGGAATGTCTCGGCTCGTAAATTGGCATTCATTTGCATTACCGTAAAAAGTTATTTGCACATGCATGTGTGCACTTGGCCCGGCCGCACGCTCCAACAAATTGCAGCTACTAAAGCGCTAAAACGTGACGACAGATGCCGTGAAAGCTGGGGAAAGCCGGGAAAGCCGAGGAAAGTGTGTGTGGGCCCAAGGCAAATACCCAAGTAAATTCGAGTGCAACAAGGGGCGGGGTCGCTGAAGGCTAAGACATGGCATTAGCCTTTTCCTACTTTTATTTCACTTTGCTCAAATGCTTATTGGCTTAGTCCGAAATGCAGCAGCAACATCAGAGTCAATAAATGCCATGGCCATGCGTCCATACTCCCCTGTAAGCCGATTTATCACCAACTTTTCGCCAAGCCCCTTCAATGCCCTCCACCAATACAGTTGGCTGATTTCAGAGGATGACAGAGCGATGACATCTTATGCTAAGTTCGTTAACTGAATACAGTTCTTGTCGAAGCATACAAATTAGTTTCGACTGCAAATTTTTTTTTTTTTTTTTTTTTTTTTTTTTATTTTACTTTGCTTTTATTTATTGAATCTTCTTGTATAAGAACTAACAATAAGTTTAAAAATCTTAACTATAACAAGTATTTTTTGAACAGTTGTATTATTTTTCCAACTGTTCTATGTTTAAACGGCCCTAATAATTTATTCGCTGGGTTGGTAGGTCCTTTCGCCGGAGACGGGAACGGCTGCTGAGCTGGATTAGACCTCGCGCTAGGTGGTTGGGGTGCGTGTGAAGCTTGCTATGGTATTTTTCCTTAAGTTCCGTGATTGCGTTGGTAACTGATGGGATATTTAAGTCTCTTTGGATGTTTTCACTCCGAACGTACCACGGTGCCCCAGTGATGGTTCTCAGAATCTTTGATTGTGCTCGCTGAATGATGTCAATATTGCTGTTGCTGGCATTGCCCCATAACTGTGAGCCATAGGTCCAGATTGGTTTCAATATAGAATTGTAGAGCAAGACCTTGTGATCTAGGCTGAGCGGAGAACCAGAGTTGATGAGCCAGTGTAAGTTGTTGGCTTTGAGTTTAAGTTGGGTTTTTTTGGCTTCAATGTGCCTGCGCCATGTGAGTCTTCTGTCTAGGTGTACTCCTAGGTACGTTACCTCGTCTGCTTTCGGGAGTGGTATGCTGTTCAACAAGAGCGGAGGACAGTCTTGTCTGTTTAGCGTAAACGTCACGTGCTTGCATTTTTGCTCGTTTACTTTTATTCGCCAGTCAGAGAGCCACTTCTCAATGTCGATGAGGTACAGTGCCAACTGTGCTGTAGCTTGGATAGGGGACCTTGAACGGCTAAGGATAGCTGTATCGTCGGCAAATGTGGATACCGTTAAGCGACTATTTGTAGGGATGTCGGCTGTATAGATGAGGTATAAGGTTGGCCCAAGAACGCTGCCTTGGGGGACTCCAGCCTCAATTGTATGAACAGTGGAAGTGGCAGTGTTGCACCGCACTGCAAACTTTCTGTCATAGAGGTAAGACTTTAGAAGTTTGTGTGTGCTTTCGGGTAGGGATGTTTTAATTTTAAACATTAGGCCGTCGAGCCAGACTTTGTCGAATGCTTGGGATACGTCTAAAAATACTGCTGTACAGTATTCGCGATATTCAAATGCAGTTCTTATTTCCGTTGTAATACGATTCACCTGTTCAATGGTTCCGTGGCTTTCGCGAAATCCAAATTGGTGGGCTGGGATTATATTGTGGTATATCAGATGTTGATTAAGTCGGATCAGCAGGCATTTTTCGAATAGTTTCGAAATGCATGAGAGTAGACTTATTGGTCTGTAAGATGAAGCGACTGTGTGGTTCTTACCAGGCTTTGGAATCATTATGATCTTCATCATCTTCCATCGTTGTGGAAAGTAACCAAGTTTGGTGATGGCATTAAAGAGCTTGGTTATGTAGCGAACTGCAGAATGTGGCAGCTGGATGATCATTTCCGGTGTTATAAGGTCGTAGCCGGGGGATTTTTTCGGGTTGAGATTGTCTTTGATTATTTTAGTTATTTCTTTAGGACGAAACACAATTGGGGTGTGTTGCTGATGGCGGTTTACGGGATAGGACGGTAGCGCGAATGTGCTAGTAGCCTGGTTTGGCGTGAACACATTTTGTAGGTGAGCGGCAAATGTGTTGGCTCTGTCTTCATCACTACGGGCCCAGCCACCTGATGAATTCCTTATCGGCAAAACGGTTTCAGTCGGTGGGCGAAGAGTTGTGTGGGCTCGCCACAGTGACTTTTGTTTTGTGCCTGTTGGTGTGAGTTGCTCTATGTATCGGCGCTGATCGTCGTCCTCTTCTTGTTTCAGAGCGTTGGCCAGTTTCCGTGTGGCTACTTTTAGCTTTTGTTTTGCAGTTGGGGATCTGGAAGATTGCCATTCTCTGCGTAAGCGACGTTTTACGTGGACGAGTTGCTCGATTTGTACGTTGGTCTTTTTTGAATTAATTGTATTATTTGTTATTTTGGGTGTTGCAGTAAGAGCTGCTGCAGTAAGGATGGATTGCAATGCACACGTGCAGCTCTCTATATCAGATTCAGTATTGAGTTTTGGGCTTAGCTCAATATGTGAACTTATATATTTTTTATACCTGAGCCAGTTTGTTTTGCTAGAGGTCAATCTGGTTGGTGGTTTCACGTTTTCTGCGTATCGGCGGAGGTGAATTAGTACAGGCGAGTGATCAGATGAGAGATCCGGCAGACATTCAGCTTTAACCAAACTGCGGGAAATATTTTTCGTAACTGCGAAGTCGATCAGGTCTGGCAGCTTATTGAGGTCTGATGGCCAGTATGTAGGACTCCCGGGGGAAACATGGTCAAGTTTATTAGTGGCTTTTATTATCGTCTTATAAAGCTGTTTTCCTTTTGGGTTCACAAGTCGCGATCCCCAGTGAGTATGTTTAGCGTTGTAGTCGCCTGCTGCAATGAAGTGTGGCCCTAGTGCTTGGAAGAAATCCAGGAATTGAGCTTCTAATACTGTGAAACGGGGGGGGCAGTATACGGCCGCTAGTGTAAGGAGAGTGTTGTCATCCAGCTGAATGTTGATAGATGTGGCCTGAAGATGATTTTCCGCAAATTCTTTGTAAAAGTGGTGCTTCATACGGTTCCTTATGAGTATGGCGGTGCCACCGTGTGCTTTTCCGTCGGGATGATTTGTACCGTAGAAATGGTAGTCTCTTATTTGAAAATTGTATTTGCTTGTGAGATGAGTTTCCGAAAGAAGCATTACGTCGATATGCTTCTCATGTAGGAATTGAGCTAGCTCAAGTTTGCGCTGTGAGACGCCATTGGCGTTCCACGTAGCTATGCGTAAGGTAGCCATTATTTATTTGATTGTTGGGCTACAAGCATTTGTATCAAAAGGTTTTGATTACGCATCATGTCTTGAATGGTGGTCTTCATAAATGTCATAAATTCCATCATGCTCTGTTGTAAGGCTTGCATCATAGCTTCAGTTTTTGTTTCCTGCTGCGCAGCTGGGTGATAGTTTTGTTGTGTGTCTAATTTTGTGTGCACTTCATGTGGAGTTCGGGAGTTTTGGGTTGGAGGCGTCATACCTGATTTTAAAACGTTAGCAAATGTTGTCTTGTTAGTGTTGAATGTAGGCCAGGGAGCGAAACTAGCTGCTTTCGAGAAAATTACTTCAGGATTTGTCTCTGATGGTATCAGGGTAGCTGATCCTTGGTGTGCCCGCGCCGTGTTCATTCTTTTGTGAAGACGGATTTTCAGCTCTTTGTAGATTGGACAGCCTCTGTAGTTTGCTGTGTGATTGCCCCCACAGTTATTGCATTTTTTCTCGCATGCATTTTCTTTGTTAATTTGACACTGTTTGGAGTCGTGGAGATCTCCACAGACTACGCACACCGGGCGAAGTGTACAATATGACCTCGTGTGGCCATACTCTTGGCAGTTTGTACATTGTACAGGAGCGTTGCGTTTGTGCGGCTCTTCTACCGTGATCCTACGGTGCAAAAGGAGCTGGAGTTTGTAAATTGGGTGAACCTCGTTTTTTCTAGGAGGCTTGTTTTCTGGTTCAAGCTCAATCTTGAAGAGTGGTTGGGGCTGCCTGTTTCTGTTTTTGATATTGAACACGTTTTTGGCGTAAAATCCCTTTTCCTTTAGCGCCTCAGTTATCTCTTCGGGCGTAACATCAGACTCAATGCCCTTCAGGACTACTTGCAGGCCCTTGCTGCTTTTAAGCTGGTAGGTGTAGAAGCCTATTTTTTGTGCGGTAAAATAGTTTGTGACTTTTCTGTAGTCGTCCTCCGTTTTCGTCTGAAGTTTGATTTCGTTGATAGTACCTCTTACGAGGGGAATTATATGAAAGCTATCTTTCCCAATAAGGCCAATCAAAGTATTTACAAGACGGCTTGTGCTCTTCTCGCGGATGTATATTGGCGGAGGCTTTGTTTTCTTCGGTTCGATATCAACGGATCCCAGCGGCACGTCCTCAGCGGTATCTACCAGCAAGGCAAATCTGTTGGTATTTGCAGGGGCTACATTTTTGATCAAGGTAGAGTTGTCGCGTGTATTTTTCGGCTTGTTTCCCAAATCTGAATTTTCCGGGCTGAGCTTTCGCTTTATTGTAATGTAGCGGTCCATTCCAGTCTGCCAGGTCGACCCAGCTTTTTTGTTTACGTTTTCGTTTTGTTTTGCTGGCAGTGCAGCAGTACCGTTTATTGCTAGCGGTTTTGCTTTCGCTGACTTAGTCAGACCGTGAGCGGGTGCAGCCGATGACGAGGCAGAGCGGGCTGCCGGTCCCTCTCCAGCTGTTGTTGTTGGAGGTAGCGGGGCTTCTGTTGGAGCCAATAGAGCGGGAGAGCAGGAGCGCGCTCTTTCTTGATTTGTTGGTAGAAGAAGGTTTCCTGGGCTATGGGTTATTGACCGCTCGATGTCTGCGTTTGGGATTGTCGGTGAGACGTAGGAGAAGTACGCGTTGTTGCGCTGAATTGAGAGTCGGCGTTCGTCATGCTCGCGCTGACGCTGGGCGCGAGTGTCATTCTGACTCATAGTTTTATTATTTAAGATAACAATTCACTATGTATTTAAGCGATCTTGCATCGCATGGAGCGTCTCTTTCGCTTTCAGATTTTTTTATTTAGTTTATTTTATTTGGCGTTCACTTCACTCAAAACAACCGATTTTGTGCGGAGCACGATAAAAACGTCTTCACACGTCGGCGATCGAATTGTGAATTCATTCTTTCAGGTATGTAACGCTTAGCCTTGGCAAAGTGCATTCAATTATGTTGTAAGTACTTAAAACATATTAATTTTAAAGCAAAATCGTAAAATATTCACAGAATTTGGATATCCGGCTTAGGTATAGACACGTAAAGTGATTGATTTCCAAGGCAATCGTCTTGTTTTACGCACTTAACGCCTTTTGCTAAAACTAAATGCATACAATCACCCGATGAAAGGGGGACAGGTGGCATGCGCCTGAACAATGACATTCCTGCCATTTACAACCTGGCTGAAATAAACGCAAAATGACAGCCAACAAGCTGCAGTAGCAGCAACAACAAAACCAGCAACAATAGTACTATGCCAGCCGTCGCGACAACAACAAGACCAACAGCAATAACAAGCGTGACGCAAGTTATGCTCCAAGTGGAAGCGCAGTTAAAGTGTCAAAAACACGCGCACACAAACACACCGATGAAGGGGGCTGGTGGGTGGAAAATAGGGGCCGGCACAAGCCAGAATACGGGGAGTGGGGAGGGTCGGTTGTGCCCTCACCTGTGCAGAAGCCACCGAAGGTTGTCCCTTGGTATGCAAGTTTTATAGATTTTTTTTCACACGTGAAGCATTTAAACGCGCCATTAATCTCAAACAGTCGTGGCGACTCTCGCACAAGACCACGCCTTCCCTCAAACGCCCCCGTGCCCTTTACACTGAGGCAAATAAAATTAAATAAATATGTTCGACTGATATAAGTAGGGCTTTAAAATTTCTGGTAAATATGTCAAAAAGTAAGCTTTTTTAAGCACCTCTACAGTTATTAGTCATTTCTGTAACACCTTTTAAGCCATATTTTTTTGCTCTGCTATAATGGCCACATTTGTCATAAATATCGAACAAGCAAGTGGTTGCCACTCAGATCCCCTTTTTTTGCCCCGACTTTATTTTTATGCGACCACACACACATTTATACGCGCACAGTATCTGGCAGACAGGCGAGTGGGCGTTTGGTGGGCGTGGCGCAGAGTAACACATGCGATTGATTTAAAATGCACTCGAAATTATGTACGATATATTTGACAAGTGAATTTATTTAAATTTTGTTTTTGGCAGGTGTCCGGGACCAACGGGGCGTATGAGTGGTTTTAACTTATGCGGGCGACCGTAGCAACAGCACAGCACTGACGGTTATTTATGATTTCAAGTGTATTCCGTTGTCTGCATTTAGGGGTCAGCTTATGGCCGTGGCCATGCGTGTGTGTGTGGGTTGTTGGCCATTGTTTATGGCCGGGCACTTTTTGCTGCAATATGTTGCCCTGGCAAACAATGCGATCGCATGTAGCGGACCAGCTTCGGAACAAATTGTGCTACATAAATTATGCGAATGTCAAAAAGTTTTTGGCGATTCAAACACGCCCTCCCGATCCCGGCCACCCCAAACAACAAATTGAATTAAATCGGGTACTTGAAATTGGGCCAATTTCGGAGCGAAAATGTGACATTATCAAGGGTTCTCAAATAATTGGTTAGGGTCTTACAAGAATAGGACATAATCGACATAATCGAAAAAGCAGCAATGGTTAATTAATATTCAAAAGCAATAAAAAGAAATCATGCTGTAATTACTCAGTTTCGCTTTATATCAATTTAGTCCTTAGGGGGTTTATTAACTTTTTAAAGTCCTTCGAGAAAGCTTAGCTGACGCCCTTCTCCTTCTAACTAAACTAGATTTCTTCATTCATCATAAATGAACTTTGCCCGTCCAAATAGTTTCGCGCTCAATTTCATTAGGGATTTTTCCGAATACACAAAATACATACTCAAAAATCCCGCCTTTGCTTGGCAGATGATCAGCAGTTTTTGCGGTGTGCATTTAATAAGCAGCGTCACATCTTTTTATGATTTTATCATGCATATAAACATTTGACAGCTCGAGTGTTTATGGCGAACTTCTCGTGCTCATCTAACTTGCCAATTTTGCCATCAATATCATCATCAGCAGAGGTCAAAGCAGCCAAAATATCTCTATCAGGATGCGGGGCAGCCACAGGGTCCTGTGCCTTTGATGGCTGCATTTAAGTGCTTCGCTTTGGTTATAAAACTTTAAAATATGTGCGTATAAAAGCAAAGCAGATTCTTTGCATCTAACAATGTAAGGAAATACGCGTTTTTGGCAACAGCTGAAGCTCAATTTCCGAAGTATGCTGGCCAGCGTAATGAGCTGAACGAACTCGAATATTTCCTACTTACTTGGTAGCAATAAAGTTTGGCCAAAGCGAGGCAAAGTTTCCACGTGGGCTTAGGTTTATAAAGTATATCACCGAAGAAATTATTTCAAATTAGCAGCTGGTCAGAGCTATGTACTTAAGTGTCGTTTACCTGAAAATAATTATGAGGGGATTTCAAATGGGACATACAATTTCAATATTTACTTTTAAAATAACAAATTAAATACAATTCTAAACTAAATAAATTTAAACTAAAATCCAAACTAAACCAATTTTTACTTCTCTTTTGGTCTAGAGATTTTAAACACAACTTAAGAAAATCTCTACACAGCCGTTTTAAAAATCAGCTTGTGCTATAAAACCACAACAAAAACCAACTCTTTCGTTAAGCAAACTTATACGTATAAGTTAAGATGAAAGCTCTCCTGAAAGCTTTCAGGACTTATATTGCATTTGTATAATGTTTGTGTTCACCTTTCCCTTCATATTTATAGAAAATTATGGATGCATTACTATAATAATGCTTTAAGTTTCATCTTATACATATATCGAAGTACCATATTTCTAGAAAAGCCACTTGTGTACCTAAAAAGCTTTTAGCTTTCGTTTTCAACTTCGTTCTTGTACCACACAAGCTTGTCTTATACTATAAGGACTTTCGGACAAATATATAATATTCATTATAGAAAAAAATCCTTTTGCTTTCCAGGTTATGTTTAAAGGATTTTTTTAGACCTTATGTATACAGTATGTATACGTAAAAAGTGCCTTGAAAGCACAAATTGTTGTAGGAAAATATCCCAATTTTGTTTCAGACTTTCGACTCCTTTCGACTTTAAGGCACTTAGCTTCCCTATAAAATTTGTATAACAGTTTTATGACTTTTTAATGGCGTTGCAAAAGAGAAGACTCTTGATTAAGAGCACATCTTCTTCATCTTCGTTCCTAACACAGTCGTCTTTGGTTAGCGAAGCACTTTTAATTACTTAACCACTTTGATTCCAACAATTCGCTATATCACAATTAAAGCTCTGAGCTTATGATGGATCGAGTTCTATGTTGGCTTTTTCACTCTTGCCACCGGCAGCGGTAGCTAATTAGGGTGAATTATGAACGATTTAAATAATCATTAGCACAGTCTTACATATTGACTTAAACAAGTAACAAAGTGAATTAGGTGACAGACTGATTTAAAGTACCATTTTATGGAGGAAGGCGCAAGGTCGGACTCCAAAGGAATTGCTGATGTTGGGTGGCTGCCAGCTGGAGTGCCCTTACCCGTTACTATTTGCCAAACAAATCGCTTAAGACCCTGATGGCAGCCGAACAACAAATACACAAGCACACATTTGTCAGTCAATTTTCAATTGGCATTTGAGCCTTTGAGTCGGCACGTAAATTTATTTGCCTTTGCTGGGCAATCAGAATGGGAATCAGTAACCTAACTGAAATCTGAATGCGGAATCACAATTGAATGACTGTGTGCGATTTGAAAGAAAAAACATATGCACCTGCACAATGGGAAATCGCTTGATCTTCACAGGTGTGCGGGGCAAAGCCCCCTCGATAATGCAGTCAATTGAGTTTTCATTTCAGTGAAAATGTAACAGAACTGTACACGAAGACTGCTGACGATTTATCAGCTTGCCAATCGAATTTTGAAAATTTGTGCACACTGCCAGTAAAATATTTTTGAAATAATATTCGATATTGTGACCAAATTGCTTGCCTATTTGCCTAACATTTTAATAGGACCCATAATTTATCATTCAATTGGAGGTGCAATAAAATGCAAAGCATCCATTGGTATTTATTGAAGAGAGTACTCATAGATTGTAATTAAATATTAAATAATAATTTTTTCAAACTGGCCATAATGCAGTTTTGGTGTTTAGTTCAATCAATCGCCGTCAATCAGAATTTAAGCCCCAGAGGGCGAGTTAAAACCCCTACTTTAATCGCAGGGGTTGCCATTTTAACCCCAATCGGCTTTAAGGAGCGGAAGTGGCCAGTTATTAATTACATTTTATACATTTCGTGCGATTTATTATTATGCGCATTATAAAATTGTTTGATTTATGTTTCTGTGGGGTAAGGTCCTATTGAATAACTTATTGTTGAACTCTTTCCGTTGACAATAAATCAAGGGTTTTCTTGTGCTGCTGTATTTGCTGTCTGGGCAGCTGTCAAGCATTCCCACAGGACATTTGAGTATATATATATATATTATGACATTCCATTTCAAATAGGATAAATTGCTTTCGGCGGAAAGAATTCGAGCGTGAGACATTCTCTCCGGGGAGGTGCATAACTTTTAAAGCAGTTTAATAGTTAGCAGAAAAACTATACTTTATATGGGGAAAGTAAAGTTTATTTTCGCTGGGGAAACAAACAGATGCTCCACACCTTTGGGAAACTTTTCTTAATTTTCAATTAAGAAACGCAAACAATAATTTAGATGCCAAATGAAAAAGTGTCTTGCAGATTTCTTCCAGTAGTTTCTCAGTTTCCTGTCTGCTGTCTACGCAATTAATTTGCTGCAAAAAGGCGGACAGAAATCAGCTGAAAGCATGAAAAAAGTAAAGCGTACAAAATGCAATTGCAAGACGATCTCTTTGCTGTATTCCTCTGTACTTTTTTGGTGCCTTTCCTTAGCTGAATACGCATAAATTCGCATCCGGCGACAAGTTGGCGCAATGTGCAATGAGTTTTGGGCTGCAATACCTCGTTCACTTAAAGCGCAAAATTGTCAGCGTTGCACTTTATCAAACGGGGAGGACAAATACACAACAAGAAATACTTATTCAATTGGCAATAAATGGTAGAAACCCATCGGCAATAGCAATGAAAAATAAATATGTTCCGGGTTTTAAATATTTTCACGAGCCACTAATTTCTTGCAGTGCACTTATTGCCGTCGCAGTCTGTGTTTGGCAACATGGCGTATGCGGCACTTCCGCTAAACGAAAAAAGCGGAACGGAAATGTGCAAATGAGTGCGCCTTGAATATCTTAAGCAGGCCATGGATACTCCAAGTTCCCTTTCTCCAATTTCCTCCCCACTGTCATCTCAATTATTGTTTTGTTTTTGCCCGAAAAGATGACAAGCTGGAAAAAAATGACAATTTAACCTCCCAGTTGCCATTTTTTGTACTGTTTCGCCTAATTGGAAAACTATATGCAGACAGCGAGAAGTAGCAGCAGAATGCTGAATATTGCAGAATAAAATGGGGCAGTAAAAGTGGTACGCAAATGCCACTGAACAGTAAAGGGAAATACAAAGGCAGTCTAGAATATGGATGCTTAAGAGGTCGATTTGCGAATTGAAAATAAAAGTAGTCTTTCAATTTTTTCTTTCGGAATAATCAAAATTACCGAAATTAAATGTCTATCAAAATGTAAGGTAAAATCATCAAATGTAAGTTTTGTGCACAAGTTACAAACACAGTTTCTATTGAAGCTATTTTCCATTTGAAACATTTGCAATCAGCAAACAACCTTTAACCCTTGACCCACACACTAAGCATCAATTACCACCGCTCTGGACGGAATAGCAATCACCCACAGAATGGGGTACCTTTCTCAAATGCGGCAGCTGTAATTAGATTTAGTTTTTGACTAGGATGTGAAAAACAATATGTAAATAGCTGTGGCCCAACATCAAAAAGCACAATGCTATTAATTTAAATGGGCAAAGCTATGCTATCAGATGAATCAGGTTGTCCAACATTAAAGGTCACTCAATTCACTCCAATGGCCTAATTTGAACATTTTCGACTGATTGAGAAACACAAGGACTTCAAAACAGTCATTATAGCATTTGCCCCTTTTAAATTTTCCATCGCGTTGATGTCAATTCACACACAACTCATCCTCAAAATCTTGTTTGGGAGACATGTGGAAAAGTCCAACTTTGACCGCAGAAAACGCGTTTCCATTTCCGACTTCTGTGATGAATGACAACGGCGAGTGTGCATCATCCATCAGAGCCTGGTGAAAACTCGAGCTTTTCGCCATGTGTGTGCTTGGGAGGTTGGTAAAATTGAAAAATGCATTACAATTAGTCGACGCTACTAGATTGCCCCGACAGAGATGGCTTTCTCCACTCATTCAACGCATGATTCTGCTCCTTGTTGGGTGTTTTGTGCGATAATTTGACAATTATCACCCTCTATAAAGTTTTTTGTTTGTGACAGGTAAAAAAAGGTAATGTCAACTGCAGGGTGGACCAACGAGGGTCTTGATAGAAAGGTGAAGAGATAAGCTGTAGCGTGTATTGAACTTTTGCGTCGCATATTATTTTATCTGGCAACCTGTTTACCCTGTGCTCAATTGCACAAACCTAAAAGAGTTATTAATACAAATTCAAAAACTTAAGTTAGATATAATAGGACAATATTCTTGTTGAACATTGAGAAAACAGTGGATTACTATACAACTTATCAGTTCTGTAAAATGTCCGCATTAATTATCATGACCATATGCCAAGGGTATCTCCCATTTCACTCACTTACTACTCTAACAATTCTTCACATTTTTTGAGAACGCAATCTGTGCGAAACTTTATTAGCTCGACCAGCTGTCACATGGCGACCTTTATCACATTAAAACAGGCGCAGGAAAATACAAGAAAAATAGGCGAAAAAATCTCGTTATCCCAGCGGTGAGGGAAACACTTGCCAGAGACCAAAATATCTAGCCCACCTTTCACCCACAAATTTTATTTTATATAGACAGACCCTTTCTCGCCCTCTCGCTTCCCCTAATTGATCAAAGCAACTGCTCCAAAAACGGAGAAAAGAAAACTTCTCGAAACTTGCCTCAACAATTTTCACGCCAACTTAAAGCCGCTTAGAAGTGAACTGAGAATCAAGAATCGAGAAACGAACTGAGAAGTTCAGAGGGAATCTTTCTGGTTCAGTGGACTTGAGGGCATGTACTTCCTCATCTTGGCTACCTTTAAGGCATCTCCCCATCTTCTTGTTTGTTTTTTTTTTGGCCAACTTACCTGCTCAGCGCTCATTAAGATGCATTGCAATCTGTGTGTGCAATATGCTTTTACCTGGCGATGATGATAATAAACGGCAAAGTTTTTCCACAACTTGAGTTGATTATTATGCGCCGACAAACTTGGAATTGTTAATGCGTGTTAAAGATTTTGCATTAATTATCTGAGCGTGGCTGCGTCGGTGTTAGTTAGTGGGAAAACTTTAATTAAGTCATTATGCAATTGTGGATTTCGCATTGCGCATACGCTGCGTGTGTCGAGGACGAATGTTGACTAAGAATAGTTGCGTATATGCAAACTAATTAAAACGAGCAAAAGTTGACTTTTTCAACAGTCTCGCTCGGTGAAAAGTAATTTATTTCACGAGCTCAGATAACTTTTTTTTTTTAAACTAAATAAGCGGGCTAAAAATCCAACTAAAAATATATCTTTTATCTACAAACATTGAAGAACTTTAATTAAAAAAATGCTAAATTGTTTTCGCTCAAAAAAAAATTAAAACTCCTACCTCTTATTGAAAAATATAAAAATAATCATAAAATGAATACGAAAAAAACAAACTAATAAAATCACTAACAAAACAAATTGAAATACCATAAATGCTGATACAAGCAACCAAATACCAATTGCAAAGCAAAGGAAAAACAAAAACTTTTGCCACAAATGCCATAAAATGCCAGATACTGCAAAACTTGTGTGGCTGCAAAATTTTATGGCCTCAACCAAAGTTGAACTCTGTCCCGAGGCCTTTGATTCCTGTCGAGTTTGATTTTCCTCAAAAAAAACTTTGACTTCTAGATGATGATTTAATTGAGAGTGCAGGTGATGGAAGAAGTCCTTAAAGTGTTTAGCAAAAGCTAAACAAAAATGTTCCCTGCCGTTATCCTTTTGTGTGTGCCCCTCCCCGCGACTCCAGCTAGTTCGCATTGTCAGCGTTCAGACAATTGAGCTCAAGTGTTGCCACTTGGATTGGAGTCCCCTTAGCACCGGCCTCATAACAAGTATAAATGTCCTGCTGAATGTCCTGCGACCACGGCAAGGGAGAAAACGTGGGAAGCCAGGGAGCTCTTGTTGCGAGGCAGACAATAAAAAAAGCTGTGCCAAAAGTTTTCTTAGATAAGCCCAAGCACGTGTCTCTGAAATTCATATAACGCATACGTGGCGAGGCCCGAAGCATTTCTTGTTTTGCAGTTCATTGGTTTAGAACTAGT
The DNA here is from genome assembly GCF_000001215.4 of Drosophila melanogaster. Taxonomy (NCBI): domain Eukaryota; kingdom Metazoa; phylum Arthropoda; class Insecta; order Diptera; family Drosophilidae; genus Drosophila; species Drosophila melanogaster. The sequence goes on along the minus strand of NT_033779.5, from coordinate 17,679,113 downwards.
GCTTAAATGCTTCAATCAGCACTAGTTTAAGCTATACGAAAGCTTTTTATTATTACAATAATTTCTTAAATTTACAAAATGCCTAAATTTAATACAGTACACATTTGGTCAAATGTATTCTTTCCTTTTATTGATTAACTCGAATAAGACTGCCCTGGCTCTAATTCCGTTTCCTTTTGTCTGAAAGCAAACACAAGCTCCATTTGCCAAGCAGCATTGCTTACTTTTCTCTATTATTACCACTATAATGGTAGGAGTGCTTATTGTCCTTGGCTTCCCGACTTCCTGGCAGTCACAATGCCAAGAGTGCAATTGTTGGGAGCAGCATCATCTTCGTTTTATCGCACACCCACGGACACGTCCTCGACTCTCGTTTAACTTTTGACCTCCATGCAGCCTTTGTCCTGTCTTCCAAGTCTTACTTCTATTTCTACTTGTTTTTGTGACCCACAATTGAGTCCCATAACTCATAAAAGTTTGCAATCAAAATAGCTGAAGAGCTAATTGAGTTTGCTGTGTACGAAAATTGAGCTTCCTTTATTTTAGCCAATTTAGCGCTGGGCTGGGGTGAGAAAATTATTATCAGCAGTTGGCCAGCTGCTTTAAAAACCTGGCCAACTGGCAACAAATTAGCAAAAAGCTTTTGCCAAGGACAAGCAAAGCAAAGGATTGGGTATGAAAAGCCCGGCAGGCACATTCACGTGTATATTTTATTGAACCGCCTGTGATTTTACCAGCACATTGGGCAGTAAATTCTCCAGCCGTTCACTGATTGCTACACGAACACAGTTGGCCGAAGTCAGGACATTGAGGTCAGCTTCAGCAAACACGCACCCAAAAGCCAAATCAAGTCGAGCTGACTTGGCCCGAGCCACCGTCCACAATCCACCTTCCTTCGATGGCTTTCTTTTCTCTCCTATAGTCCTTGTGCACTATCAGCAGGAAAAACCCATGGCCTGTTTGGACTGGGTCCTGTGGGGCTGGGGGCTGGGATAATGAAATAAGCCACAACAGTAACGGCTTCTCGAACATATTGAGTGGAAGCTGCACAAACAAATGAACTAAATGTGAACACGTAAGGTAAATAGCGAGTGGCATGAATGAAAGAATTGAGGGATGGATGGGCCTTGGTCTTAATTCAGACTTTAATCCACTAAACTGAACAGTGCACAAGGCACAAAGCAAAGGCCACATAGAAAAGATGTTTTGGAGATTTAATTTCAGCTTAAGACATAAGTGTTTATTAAAACCTTAGAGCAAATTTACAAGGAATATTATTTCTATAGAGCTAACCAGTAACAATTCTTAAAACCAAACTGCAATTAATCAGTGAGACGTGCCCCGCCCACATTCATGTGCGTGCGAAATGTTGATAAAAATGTGCACTGCCACTTGCAGCGTGTTGCGAGATTGTTGACTCGCTTTTATTTATATAATTTTTTGTTGCCAGTTGTTTTTCCGAGAATTTTGTGCAGCCACATTCCCACAATGCAGCAACTATTTTGATATTTTTTTTTTGTTTCTCTTCACTGCCTGGGTATTTGCTAAATGCTCAGAGTTTTTTGCGCAAATTGTTTGAACAAACTGTCACCAAATGACAATGCGGCTGCTGATGATGATGGCATGAGAGGATGGCACTCGTTGTTTTGAGTGTTGGGATTGGTCACTTTTGAAGGGGCAGAAAACACATTGGGCACTTTTGGCATTTTTTGGACGTAATTAAGTGAGTGGGAGAACATATTTTTGCTCATTTGAAGAAAAATATTCAGCACTAAGTAGATTACAATTTTAAATGTAGAAATACGTAAACAAAGTGTAATTATATTAAAAGTTCGTAAAAGCATGCAACAAAATATTTTAATGTCATACTCCTAGACACTCTTATATATAGCATTCCTAATGTTGCCTAAAATTTGTACAAAAAATCTGTTATCCTAATTTTCCACGCTTTAGTTTAAAGGACATTAAATAGTCAGAGGAAACAGACTTTATATATATCGAATGGTTTTAGTGCTCCCGCCTTGCGCAAACTGAAAACTGCAACGAAGCATGGCAAGGGGCAGATAAGCTGCATCTTATGCAAATGTAATTAAAATGCAACAGAGAGCGCTGTTCTACAATATTTTATGCTATTTCGCTAGCTTTATATTTTTTTGCCCTTTTTTGTTGTTGCTTAGGATGAAGCTGGCTTAGCGACACAGTAGACGTCCGTCTCGTTCACGCTACTCTCGCTATCTTCTGTTGGCCATTCCGGTTAAATGAAAATGAGCGTTGTTTTCTATTTATTTTTGAGGCGATAATTAAAACAAATAAAAGTTAATGAAATACAGTTGAAAATGGCAAATGGTCCCCAGGCACACCATAAATGTTGCCGCGCAACTTGCAGCAAACATAGACGTTAGTGAAAACCCAATTCCTCAGTCCGAACTAATTGGGTCACATAACAAACAAACCCAGACTTAAGCGGTGGAAAAGGTGAATCAGAAATCGTTCTTACAAAGCCAAAGCTCTTTTCCTTTTTCGCACTTTTAATCTGATTACGCAGCACTTTTTTCCATCCTGTCTTATCCTGGCAGTGGAATTTCCCGCTTTCCTGCTTTTCATTGTCACTTTTGTTACCATTGTTGGCATTGTCGCTCACGTCAAGCTCAGATTATGCAACTCTGGAATAATCTCAGCTTTGCTTCTGATTTACTTAACATGACGAGTTGGAAAACGAAATAGGAAAGAAAACCAGTACCTGATAATTGAAACAAATGTGTGAATAAAAAACCTGATTTGGGACAGCTTTTATGTTGCGGAAAATTTAATTTACGATACAAAAGCGAACAATCTAACACCACAAAGAGTGTCTAATGTCAAGCGCAGACTTCCTGATGTTGAACAAAAATGTTTTATGTTATTCATAGGCACGTAATGGAAATTCATTTCACTAAAGTGCATTTTATACAAGTTGACCTGTAATTACACCCAATGTAAAGGTCCTGAATTAACACAGCTTCGTCTGTACTTAGTTTTTGGATAGAAATCCCAAGGAAGGGAAATATTATATATAAAAATTAAAATTATATATAAGCTTATATAAGATGTTGCACGTAATTGAAATAGGCTGAGGAAATATGAATATCCCAATATGCAAATATGCAGATGCAGATGTTGATATCTTTATCCTTAGCCTTGCCTGGCTTAGATTTTAGTTATTTAAAGAGAACATCAATTATAATCGTAAGCTATTGATTCTATTCTTACTATTTGATCTGTAACTGAATCTAATTTCCCGTTCTTACGTTTGATTGCAGGTAAACTAAAAGCACTTCCCATCGCAACTCCTCTATAAAAACCGCACTAAGGTAAGGTTGGTACTTCGTTTGACCGCATCGAGCAGAAACTTTAATTACTTTGACGCTAAAGTTCGGGGAAGTTAACTTTATGTGCAATCCCCTTCAACTTTAAGCTGCTTATAAAGAAAACAAGGAATGTAAAGGGAAGTGAAGGAAAGCCGGAAACTTTCATGTGCTAGGGTCAATAAAACACAATGGAAACGAACTACCGATAGTTGCAAGGAATACAGAATTCCTAAAAAAAATATGCATGACTGTTGTGGTCCACACTCACACACAAAGATAGCAAGTATATTTGTGTTCTGGCCAAAAGGAAAATATAACACACACAGTAAGGACCGAATTCGGAAAACATTGCGCATACGCCAGGTGGTACACTACCCGATGCTGACACTTTAATTTTTACGCAAAACTGAACGGTCAACGGATGGAAATGGAAATCTGAACATAGTTCTACATACATATCTTACATTTCCATTTCCGCGACCAAAACTGCCAATGAAATATATAAGCCCAACAAGAGCAAGTGAGATCAAATATGAAAAACAAATATTTTGGAGCCGACTAACTAGCATTTTAGCTCTATGTGCCCCATTGTTTCTGTTACACAAATAAGTTCATTGCACATATTTGAAACAAAATAGAAATGGGAATAGGAATGGGAATAGGTAGATGAATAGAGAAATATAATATCTATAAATCCGTGTGCCCCAGATAAGCCATGCTTCCGTTGCAAAGGAATTTTGGCGTGTCATTGGAATTGTTTGCCATATTCATACGAAATGAATATTCTTCTATTTGGGGATTGCATATTTGATTTTGGATTTGAGTGGCAAAAAAACAGTTGACTCACACGGAGAACCCTTATGTCTAATGTTCGATAGCTCAAATAAAGGTTAAACAGGTGCCATGCATAGCTTTTAAGCTCTTTTGCAGTTCGATTTGTTTGAAATTTTTTTTGATATCAGCTTTTTGGATAACTGCACGTAAGCCCAACCTTTAGTACAATTTTATGCTTAGGTGGCGAACTAACATAAACACCAGAAATTGTAGACGCAACAAACATTGTGTAATTCGGCTCCGACCGCAAGGGACATAAACAATATTTATAGTTGGCCGATGTAGATACAGGCGAAGCCTTCGTCGCAACAACAATGAATTTGCGACCATAAAAGCCAAAACATTGTTCATTCGCAGCACCAGCTGCTAGTGGAAAGTAACAGTGCCGCACAGACAGGACCAAAGTCTGGAGACGTTTTATGAACACTCCGCACACATCCTGCATCCAACATCCCGCATAGGATATCCTTTATATATGTACACCGATGTTTCCCCATCGATGGCTTCACCCCTGCCATATTCGATCTCCATGTGAAGCACATTTCAATGGTTTTTATGGCAAGAACATCAATCAAATGGAAAATATTATTGACAAAACATGCGCACGACATTGTTGATGTGATTTTTCGCAAAAAGTGAAGTAAATATAAGCGTGCACTTGAAGAAAGTTGAAGATTATCAAATTGTATACTGAAAAACAGTAGTTATGTATAAAATTCATTATTTGTGTTCAGCAAATATTATAATACAATCACACACAGTTGAAATGAATTTATCAAAAAATCCAACTAAAGATCTAGCTTCAATAACAATAAATGCAATTATTTTTGACGAGTGTATGCATTCAGGACAATAGCAGCGCACTCGGGTCACATAAATACAGAGAAAACGTCTAGAGTAAAATAAGCAATTTGCGGACGTGCCGCCGCAAAACTAGGCAACAATTTAAATCGTATCGCAGCGAAATAGTTTGATAAATTGCTGCAAAAAATTGATTGATGCCGGAGTCCTGCGTCCTTCGTCCTGCCTTATTTCTGCAAAAATTCCAAGCTACGTGTCACTCCAGCGACAAGTGTCGATAAGTCACGCGTGACTCTGGTCTCGCATGCCTGGAATTGCATAAATCAATGTAATTAATTTGAGTTTATCAAACGCTGAATGCCGTCCTTAGCATTGCCAGCCACTCGATCCCTAATGGCCGTTCGAGCAGGATAATTATCTCCATTTGTGTATACAATACCATGCCGTCTGAGATGCTACTGATGTTATTGGTGTCTGTCATTGCCGACAGACATTCGCCATTGAGTCTCGAGAGAATGCTGAAGAGCTGCAACATTGGCTTGACAAAGAGCCAGGCCAGTAATTTTTATTAATGAGCTCCTAATTTGTTGGCCACTTTTCCCCATCTCGCCCGCTCTAGAGCTCTGGGTTCATTGTCTGGGAATTGACAGCCTTTAAAGTATTCATCGTGGCCAGAAACTTAAATTGGTTTATTTCGTCTGGCCGCGTCCACCTGTCGCTTTTACTTGGAATACTTGATGAAAACTCTGGAATATTCTTGGACAGTTGCGTTGAAAGTTTCGCTCGAGAGATACAATTTAATGCTTCACTGCGATGCGGTGGAAAACTCATTTACCTCGGAAAGAGACTTCCGAATGCGAGGCACGCATTTCGGCCAACTATTCGCTTTTCCGTACCCGTTTTTGAGGGATAGTGTAGCCAATTATTGAGCATATGCCGTAATGGAGGGAACGGGCTAAAATGCTCGACATGTTTACACCGTTCGATTGGCAAGCTGTGGATGCTATTAAAAGTTTGGCCAAAGTTGCGCACATAATTTAAACTATGACAAGAGGGCCGCAACTTTCCGCCGCTGTCCTTTCAGGATGATTAGTCGTCCCTTGGCCCAAAAAGGCAGCAGGTGCAATGGCAAGTTTCCGGTGATATAGCACTTTGTCCACTTGACGTAGTTTAGCGACACTTGAGAGCTGCTTTGCCAGAACACTGGGAATATTACTTTTAAAGAAGAACCGTTTTTAGCCTTAAATAAGAAAAATACCTAAGGAATATGTTACACTTTAACATTGATATGGGTTTTCTAAAAGTGAATTTGGGATTTAAAAATATTTTTTATTTTGGATTTAAAGATGTTTAATTCTAACCCCGCCTTTATGAAAATATATCTATCGTTAATAATAACGATCCTAAAAGGTTTTTATATTTAATAACATTTCGCCAGAGTGTTGAAAAGTTCTAGCTGATTTTTCTTAAACTCTATTGACAGCTGGGCGAAGTTTTCTGGCAGTCAATTTGCGATGTCGAAACTGAAAACGAATCCCGCTCGAGTGGCGACAACTGGCAATTGTGAGGGCCCCATACTGGTCCCCCAAATGGCCAACCCATTTTGGTCATTCATTATGCAAAAGCTGCTACTGTTGTCCGCATAAATTCGCTGGAGACTGAGACCAGCATAAACAAGTCAAGTGCAAGAACAGGGTCACTAGTTTTTGGTCAGAACAGAATTATGGCCATTTGGTAATTGTACAATCGTATGCAGCAGATACAACTGCAATGACAACTGTTCCGGAGGCGGGTACACGATTCTGGCCCCATCTTTGGGCCAACTGTCATCAGCAAAGGGAGAAATGTTTCTTATTCTCACTTTCCTTCTGCTGGCCACAAAAACCGCAACAAGCCCCCAGGAAAACTCGTTTGCCTCTTGTCGCCAGCATCGTTGGGCTGTCCAAAATGTTATTTTGATCGCCCATTGCTATTTTGTATTCAGTTTCGTGTTTCAATTTCTTAAAGAAAATGTGAAGGGGATTTTTAACGGGACAATTTATCATCCACCTGGGCCCAATATATACACTTCTTATTATTCTTTATCAATTAATGTCCTGCCAAATTTTGGGTTCATAAATTTGCTGTTAGTACGTGACAGCATTTTCTTGTTGACTTTTCGGGTACCGGAGTAGGTGTTTCCCGGCCTTCCCTGTCAATTGATTTTAATGGCTTTTTTGCGGCTGTGCCTGACTGGCATTTAAACTAATTAAAAAGTGCCCACTGGAATCTTTTCGGTGGCGCAAATTAGTCGATAATTGGAAAAAGTGTGAACACACAAAATTCGGTGATGTGCGAAAGAAAAACCTCAATAACCACAAACAGGACAATCATATACACATGACACAGGCAGGCCCACAAATATCCGACTGAACCGCAGAAACATTGTTGAAGACCTCGCATGTGGTGCATTTATATTTATACATCTTTTTTGAATCCAAGGACGAAGGACGAACAGCAGGGAACAGCTGCCAGTCAGTGGGGCAGACAGGAAAACTGACAGACAGACCACAATCATAAAAAAATCAACAGAACCACCAGCAGCCAAGCGACAAAATGCAGTTGAACAAGTTTTTACGAGCTGGGGCTTAAGAATTGCAATAAAATATTTTTGCAACAATTTAGATGCCACAGTTTCCCCTTCGCTGGCATTAGCTTCGGACATGCAGTTAGCTTCTCTTTATAGCCTGGCCACATTAAGCGCCATTAATGGCCCATACCACACAAGCGGATGCGGATGGTCAGTGATTTCCTTTTATATCGTACATTGTGTTGCACTTGCAACGGCGGCGATCATAAAATGAAATGGGCAAGAGAAAACTGCATCGGCCAATTAGTTTTTACCTTAAGTAAGCAATGAAAGTGATACAGTAAAAGTGAAATTGAAACCAAAATAGCCTCATTTTTCGTGAGTTTGATTAAAATTGAACTATATCTTAAACCGGCAAGACAACTTAAAGTCCCGATGCTGAGGGAATCCTCATACGAGTATTTTTCCCGACTCCTGTAATTGTTTATTTTCTTTTTTTCTTTTCGCTGTTTAATATCGTTAAAATTCATTCAAGTGCGAAACTCGTCGATAAACTTTGCCTCGCCAAAGAAGAGCAGAGCGAAAAAATGGAATGGGATGCAAAGGAAAACTGTTAAGGAAAGCTGGGGAAAAATATGGCGTCTTTGATTTTGACATTGTGCCACATCACGTAGTGCATATACATATATAAATATGTTTGGATGGCGGAATGCCTGAACAAGCGAAAATAGCGCATAAATTTATGACACTCGAATTGGAGGGGGGCGTGGCATGTGGCATTTGTGCAGCTAAGCGTGGCAGCTTTTCGGGCGCAAAAAAAAGGAGAAGAAATATCCGTATTTATTGAACACTATTTATTCGGTAAAGAGAAAGCGAATGTGACACATTTTGCTCGAGTTAAATATGTGATAAAGATGACTTTGATTTCGCCACTCGGCTGCAGTTAACCCAAATTGCTTCAATGTCAACTCGCAAGGCTGCACAAAGGACTCGAGATCCTGGAGAAAAAGGAGCCCGCAACCTCTCCACAGCCCAAAGGGGAATCCCCAACAGCTGTCCAAACATTGCACACACAATTCACCATCAAATTCGTTGTGTGTCAGTGGGCGAATGTGTGTCAGAAAGCTGGAAAGCTCAATGGGATATCTTCTATTTGATTTCGAGTTAGTTTATGGGAGTGCGGTCGGGTTGAAGAATGCAATAAAATTGGTGTTAGATAAATAGATAAAGTATTTCAAGGGCTGGGCTTCGCCTCGTAAGCCGATAAAGGCGAAAGGATAAAAGCTTTCCAAATTGGGTTAACTTTTGACTTTGCCCCGGGTATTTTCTTTATTGTAAAATGTTTAACCCCGTACATTATATTTCGCTTATATTGCGCTTTAAATTCCACACATCCCGGCAATGTGCTTAATAAAAACTCATAAAATTTCATTTATCCGTGCACGAAGAACTCAAAGAAGTGGATGGCATGCGGAAAAAATCTGCGTCAAAAATATATATGAGGCAATGTGAAATTTTTATATATTTATTGTGTATATTATTGTTCAGCGGAAACTCACCTCATCTGCATACAGGTAAATTGATTTTTGGCGTTATAAAGTCAGTCAGAAATTACTGCGAGGAAAGTCTTTGTAAAATTTGAAGGATTTTTACAAACTAAACTTTTAGATGTCCTGCTAATAACATACCACTTATTAATTATATGAAAGTGCCACAATTGGGGACAAAAAAACTCAATTTCTGGTTTCGAAGCATTATTATACAATATCGCTTTGAATGTCATTATTTTTAATAACGCATCTTGGTTAATTAGTAAAATCCAGCGTGGGTATAACAAAACCCCTTTGAGTTTTCAGAACACACAAAAATGGGAATACAAAAATTTTCATCTGGCAAATGCAAGGTCTTTGACAAAAGCATAAATGTTGATAAATACGCTGGATATTATTTGCATTTAATGCCAGCCTAGCAACAGGATTTTGCCAAGTTTTAATTAAAATGTCGTCACATAGAAAGCAAGCCACAGCCGAGTTGGCAATTAGCAATGTTTTGCAATAAATTTAATTCAAAATTGGTCACAAACATTTGCTAATTTAAGCGCCACGGTTGGATTGCATGCAGGGCAAGGAACTTATCACACATACGCCATGTGAGCCCGACTGCAATGGGAGTTGTCAACCTGCAGCGCCAGCAAATGTGCATAATTCTTGCACACAGATAGTGCCCAGTCAAGGCAGCTAAATTATAAACCGAAACACAAACAACGCAGGCACAAGAGAAAGTTTTCCACTGTTGTCCTTCTCAGGATTGCTAAGTAAATTGATAAACAGAAACATTTGTGTCGAGCTGCCATTGAACTGAGAGAAAATATCACAAAGTTTGATTAAAAGTTTGATTAAAAGTTTGATTAAACATTTCATCGAAATCGTCATAGACACACTTTAAAGATTATATCTGCAGATATAAAAATGTATGCATATTAATATTAAAATTTAATATTCCCTGTGGAATCATAATTGAATTTAAATGTTATCCCAAATTCCCACTGTGCAGTTCTCAAGTTCTAAATGGGCTGTTAAGCGGCAAAGTTTGGTCGCATCTGTTGCCATAGATTTGTGTGTACTCTTCAGGTTTTCCTTTGGTCCAATGGTCTTTGCATTTATTTAATTAAAACGCACTGGCTCTGTTCAGCATTGTTATTGCTGCAATTATAAATGATATATGTAATTTACTGCCTGCCTGACATCTCTGCTCACTGATATGTCTCATTGTCACTGGCTTTGTTTGTCCATCCCTCCGCCCACAAATATTGTACTCCACTTGGAGTTTTCCTTGTTCTATTTACCCGCCATGGCATATTCAATCACCTGAATACTTGGACTCAACTCGAGCAGAATGAGAGGTCTTTTTGGGGCAATTTGAATTTAATTTGGGTGAATTCGTAGCAATTTTAGCAGCTACAATAGGTGTTGTCTAACATTACCAGAGGTAATAATAGTTAATTATGCGATTGAGTACTCAAGACAAGAGGCTTAAATGGGCTGAATATAAAATTTCGCTTGAATTCATTTGCGACCGCATTACTGCTTACTCAATTCTGTGATCAACAGTAAAATCCATGAATATCAAATAAATTACATCATCGCACATGCAAATAAAAATCGGAAGTTCAAAATATCCCCAGCTGCTTAGTATGCGAAACGCGTTTGAATCTCCCACGCATAAGAAGCAAGGAAAATAGGGAATATAGCCTTAAATAAAAGACAAACAAATTGTTCGTCGCCCCAATGAGAGGCGTCAAATTGTTGCCCTGTCTGGCAGAGGAAAAGTTTTCCTCATTGTGTCTAGTACGTGATAATTGCGAAGTACCAACCGGTCTTGAGTGTCAAATTGAAAACGAGAAATTTAACCGAGCGAAATGGTGTTTTTTCCGCCCCTTTGCCCATTAACAGTCACCAAATTCATACGCATTGGCATCGCCGATAAAAACGATAACCCGCCTTATTTCGACAAATCGCTGTACGAGGCCGAAGTGGACGAGAACGAGGACATTCAACACACAGTGCTCACTGTAACGGCCAAGGATCACGACGAGTGTAAGTAGAGGGCCCCTCTGGATGCTCAAAAAAAAAAAAAAAAAAAAAAATGCTTCCAAAAATTCCGCAATTATTATCTTACACACACATTTTTCTCTGTCCCTATTCTCCTTCTTTTCCCGAATTCGTCCTTCGTCCTTCGCCCACAGCCTCACGTATCCGCTATGAAATTACAAGCGGCAACATTGGCGGCGCTTTTGCGGTTAAAAATATGACGGGTGCCATTTATGTAGCTGGCGCTTTAGATTACGAAACTCGACGCCGGGTAAGTAAAAAACCAAAAAAAAAGAAAAAAAAAGCAAGAAAAAAATGGAAACACAGAAACCGCGCGTTTACAAAAAATGAAAAATGCAAAGTGGAAGCCCGTAGAGGACTCCTCTGTAATCGACAAACGTTCTTTCGCAGCTCAGATATATTTACGACATAAGCGTTGCGGGCTTAGTCAACTGTGAGATTTGTTTATGTCATTGGAAAGCTGAGAGAATACATAGGGCCAAGCAGGGATTACAATATAACATTCCCGAAGTACAAAAATTTTTTTCTTAAACTTCAAGGGTAGATTTTACTTAAAAACAGAAAAAGAGGAAAAAGATTAAAGAGTCAATTGAAGTGTCCATGAAGAAAGTAGAAGAAAGATCCCTAGAAAACCCACAAGAGAACTCCATTTCACTGGCCAACCGAGCATTAAGGCCATTCTAATCTGGACCAACTATAAAATTCATTAAGAAACTCGCTCTCCCTTTGAATTTCAATTTACACGCTTCGCACACCGCGAGGCTGCTTAAATATTTAAAAGTTCAAACAAGTTTTGTTACACGAGCTGCTGTCGAAAAGACAAATACCAAAGGCAAGAAAGTGGATGGCCAACCATTAATTGAATTGCAATTCGAACAATTGGCCAAGTGCAAACTCAGTCAGCCATTCAATTTTCGTGTCTTTAATTGAAACGCGACTAGGGAAACTTTCTCCAACGAAGCATGCAAATATTTCCATTTATTTAAAGAATGAAGTTTAATATTAAGTAGAAAATGCATAAAATAATAAATAGTGACATACTTAAATATACAATTCATAAGAGTTAGGTGCACAGCCTTGAAAGAGCTGAAACACTCGTTAAAAAGATCTAATATCTTAGGTATTGAAATTCCATTCGATGAGTATAAATAATACGTTTTTCTCTGTGCGTTCAGTATGAACTCCGTTTGGCCGCCTCCGACAATTTGAAGGAGAACTACACCACCGTGATAATCCACGTCAAGGATGTTAACGATAATCCCCCCGTTTTTGAGCGACCCACTTATCGCACCCAGATTACCGAAGAGGACGATCGTAATTTGCCCAAACGCGTCTTGCAGGTCAATGAATGAAACAAAATGAATACGAAACTAGCTCACAACTTTTGTTTTGTTCAGTAGAGTTTTTATTCAGCTAGATTTTATTGCATGTGTTGAGTTTTCGTTTTCAAGTTGTTCCCCGTCCCGAAAACTGCCTGATCCACACTTTATTGCACAAAAGATACACATAGAATGTTAGAGTGAAGTGCTTTTGGGCCAAAATATTTCCTAGTTCCTAGTAATTATTCCTGCCAATATTTATTTTAATGATGTGAAAAGCCTAAAAACCATTTTCACCTCTTTTTACACAACAAATTGTTGACATGTTAAAGGCATTTACTGCTTTGCAATATTAATGAACTCAAATTTATGTTGGTTCATTTTAAAAGTTTTTACATTGACAAACCAATATATTTTTTAAGTTCAAAAGAATGCCACATATTTGAAGCCATTTGCATGTTGTTCCATTCCCCGCTTTTTCGATTGATTTAGGGCCGGTGAAAAAATATGACGAAAAGTAATTGAACAATTAAAAAATGCTGTCCATTTTCAAGTGGACATGGCCTGTAAAATGTGGCCTATAAAAAACGTATAAAATTTATTTACCAAGTGCGCACACATAAAACATTTAAATTGCGGTTTGCAGAAAAAGTATGGTAATACTATTGATTTATCATTAAGCGGGCTACGATAAATTATGTTTAAAATTGAAGATGACTTGGAAACGTGTCGATTAACATACACACCTTCAAACTGCTATGCACTTTTTAATGCATAATTGAAAAAGTCAATTAATTTATCGCCATTTAATGAGTAAGCAAGCGAGCCATTGAACGTGAAATATGCAAATAAGCCATCAAGTCAAGAGTGGAAACCCGCTTACAAGATATTCGCTGGATTCATCTTGCCCACTTGTAAATTGAACAGCGAGCTTTCATATGATTTTAATCAATACTTTTATGTTCTCTTCGTAATTTATGTGCATTTTATATTTATTGTTTAATTTCGTTGTTTTTACCATTTTTTGTTTTTGTTCTCTTCCCTGCACCAATTTTCCGTTGGCCATATATTTTATTTAATGTTTGCATAAAGTACGAACTGAAATTGGTTGCCTCGGACAGTTTGAATGAAAATCAAACAACAATCGTCATAAATGTGCGCGACGTCAACGATCTTCCACCGCAATTCCCGCAGACATCCTATGAGCGAACTCTCGACGAGGGAATGACCAACACGCCCTTTACCATTATGCAGGTCGCTATATTATTTACCATTTCCGAGTCCTGTACATAAAATCATACCGAACACGAAATATATAGCATAAGGCAAACAAACAAAGCCGCTCCTCCACCACGTAACAATTAATTTAACCCAACAACCCGAAATCTCATTCAGTCTCATTTGCCATGTAAACTTTGTGTAAACCAGCCATAATAATACGTAAACATAATGAATAATCTCCGCGAGCAAGGTGTAGTATTCGAATTTATTAAAACCCATTCAGCGGTAATTGTATAAATTGAAACGGGAATTCCACTGGGCATTGAGGTGCACCATTAAAGGTGCATAGCCTGGCATTTGAAATGCAAGCAGAACAATTAGTAGTGGGTGGGGTGGACTTTAACGAAAAATTGATTCTGTTACTAAAATATTCCCTGCGGTCTTTAATAGCATTCGTAAATATGGCGCAAACTTTTCGTATTTTATTTATCGCACATATGTGCTTTCCATTAGCCATTTCTGTTTGCTACCAAAAGCTGCTAATTAAATTCAATATGCTCTTTAAGTATTAATGCCACACATTTGCACGATTAAGCTTGACCCGCTCAGATTTTCTGTTGTGGTTTTACCACGTTTCACTTGTGGCTAGCTGGCGCCCAACTAATTTAATTAAAATGGACATAGTTGGCGCTTAGAGCCAACAAAGGGAATTAAAATCAATCAGTCAGCACTTTTCTTTCTTTGTTTGTATTTACATTTTACTAACCATACGCAAATAATATTTTAATATTTTATTTACCATTGATTTTGTGCTCGCTCACTCACTTCTAACAACAATATTTTTCACTGACCAAACTTAATACCTGAAAGCACTATGCAAACAAATCATAATCCATTGAAAAGCGGCTAAAAAAGTCAGAATGGTAATTAAAGTAAATAAATACCATTGAAAACTACGGCTGAAAAGTGGGAAAAATAAACGCACTTACAAATCACACTCATCTAAACTAACCAAAGCATAAATAGTTTTGTTTTTAAGTAGTTTTTGCATGGCATGTTTATCTTATTTCTGTACTACTTAATTCGGTCTTTTTGCTTGTTTACTTAACGTTTTTCAATTTTTTTTCTCCACTTTACCAACAATCAATAATTAATATGTGTATTTATTTGCCGCGCTGAATGAACAGGTTACGGCCACAGATGGCGACAAGGATCGTCCCCAGAACATCGTGTACTTCCTCACGGGCCAGGGCATTGATCCGGATAATCCAGCCAATAGCAAATTCGACATCAACCGCACCACCGGCGAAATATTCGTACTAAAGGTAAGTCATCAGCGAAAACAATGCCGCAGTGCTTGGCTCTTAATTTAAGCATTAACAAATTGCCAATGGCCGCTGTGAAAAAATGCTCGCATGCATAATAAATATATAAATAAAATGCGGTATTTAAAAATCCATGTTGGCCAAGGCCGCAGCTGGTCTGAAACGGAAAATAATGGTGAAATTCCGAAATATGCTCTCGCTGATTAAGCCCCATCAATGTGCACTTAAGCCCGCTTTCGAATCAATCGCAATTCCCACAAAATGCAAACGTTCGAATCTGTCTACGTGCTCATTATTTCACATTTAAGTTGCAGTTAGTGGACGAAGGCAGGGAGTCTCATTGCACTATTAAATAAATTGCTTAAATGGATTCCTCGAGGCGGAGGAATTGACTGATGACCCTGAAGGTCTCGCAGATTTTAAAACGAAATAAATAATTCATTTGAAATGAAAAGGCACTGAACAATTTACTCTGCGTCCAGGTGCTGCTGCTCTTGAAATGGCCCACTAAAAGCCGCACCAATTGAAAGAAAATGGAAACTAATTACCAAATCACAATTGAAAATCCCTCGCCACATGCGAGTTGGAAAATTTCACTTAACTCTAGTGTAGTCCCAAAAACGCCAAAGTCAAATTAAATGAAATTCCCATGCGTCCAGCTAAAAATAAAATTAAACGAATAACATTCGTGCCGCACGAATTCGGCCATTTTAGTCCAAGGACTATCTCTCTCGACGTGAATACAATTTTATAAAAGTGGCGGGAGGAGAACTTGATAAGGGATACCAAACAGCTGTACCGCATTTTTTTTTTTTTGCTGGGGTGCGGATCGGAGTCCACAGGATGTGACCCACTCACAACTAATCCCTTAAATTGAATATGTCATAACAATGTTGGCAAATTTGTCATGCAAATTAAAGCGATGACTACGCAGGGATTATGTGTACATATTTTTCTTTTATTCCGCACTTAAGGGGTATTTTCGGAGAATTTTAGGTTGCTCTGGATTTTAGTCAAACCTGAAAGCGTTTTGGTAACCAAATAAAATAAATAAAAATATGAAAACGTGTCCTTCATCGCATTTGAGTAGGTAACCTTATGGTGAATGCACTTTTATCTCTTATCCTGTTCCACATAGGCTTTAGCATATTTCTCCAGAGTATCCTACGGTGTAATCCATCAACACAATTATTTATACACACCGTTTTTTGTTGTTGGCGCCTCGTACACAAATTTTTTTTTTTACGACAAATCCAATGTCAGCACCATGAAAGACTCCTCTTGTTGTCGGTCCGCTGTGCCTGTCACATGTCGTCGGGGGTTAACGATGTTGGAGTTTTAAGGGGTCGTGGGGCTGCGATTTGCTAACAAGAGTTTGGGGCAATATCCAAGGGTTGCCTGCAGCCAACAGATACAAAGTACTGATTAAAATCGCTTGCGCATTTTATTATTTGCATACGTATGTGAGGGTAGGATGGGCGTTGTGGGGGCTTAGGATGGGACCCAGGTGGGACCGAAACCCATCACTCAGGCTGCTGTGAATGCATATCAAAGTCACAATCAACATCAGGGACAGGTACAGGCTTCCCATCCCTTTTTTGTGGCTTCCCCAACATTGTGTAAAGGGATAATTTCATGGGTTAAAGATGGTGTAACTCTTAACCCACAACAATGTTATGCTCGCCCCGCCCGATGTTAATCGGTCTTGCGTTTATGACAGCTAAAATTACGCAAAGCCCCCTGCGTATTTTAACCCATAACAGCGCTTTACACTTTAGCTCACACTTTTATTTCGATGCCTTTATAGCCTCTGGATCGCGATCAACCCAATGGACGCCCCCAATGGCGTTTCACTGTATTCGCCCAGGACGAGGGCGGCGAAGGACTCGTGGGATATGCGGATGTCCAGGTCAATCTGAAGGATATCAACGATAATGCCCCCATTTTCCCACAGGGCGTATACTTTGGCAACGTGACTGAGAACGGAACCGCCGGCATGGTTGTGATGACCATGACAGCCGTGGACTATGACGATCCCAATGAGGGTTCCAATGCGCGGCTGGTGTACTCCATCGAAAAGAACGTGATTGAGGAGGAGACGGGCTCCCCCATTTTTGAAATCGAACCCGATACGGGTGTGATAAAGACCGCCGTTTGCTGTTTGGATCGCGAGAGAACTCCGGATTATTCTATACAAGTTGTGGCGATGGATGGCGGGGGGTTAAAGGGGACGGGGACGGCCTCTATACGGGTTAAGGACATCAACGATATGCCGCCGCAGTTTACGAAGGACGAATGGTTTACGGAAGTGGACGAAACGGATGGTACGGCCTTGCCGGAAATGCCCATTTTAACCGTTACCGTACACGATGAAGACGAGACGAACAAGTTCCAGTACAAAGTTATCGACAACAGTGGCTATGGCGCCGATAAGTTCACCATGGTGCGGAATAACGACGGTACTGGTTCGCTGAAAATCGTACAGCCCCTGGACTACGAGGATCAGCTGCAGAGCAATGGCTTCCGTTTCCGCATCCAAGTGAACGATAAGGGCGAGGACAACGACAATGACAAATACCACGTGGCCTACTCCTGGGTTGTGGTAAAACTGAGGGACATCAACGACAATAAGCCGCATTTCGAACGGGCCAATGTGGAGGTTTCTGTATTCGAGGACACGAAAGTTGGCACCGAACTCGAAAAGTTCAAGGCAACCGATCCGGATCAGGGTGGCAAGAGTAAGGTATCCTATTCGATCGATCGATCTTCGGACCGTCAGCGCCAGTTTGCCATTAACCAGAATGGTTCAGTTACCATTCAACGTTCGCTGGACCGCGAAGTAGTTCCTCGTCACCAAGTTAAGATCCTGGCCATCGACGATGGTTCTCCGCCGAAAACCGCCACTGCCACACTAACAGTCATCGTCCAGGATATCAACGACAATGCTCCCAAATTCCTCAAGGATTACAGGCCGGTTCTGCCCGAGCATGTTCCTCCACGTAAAGTGGTTGAAATCCTGGCCACCGATGATGACGATCGCTCCAAGAGCAATGGCCCGCCATTCCAGTTCCGTTTGGACCCCAGTGCAGATGACATCATCCGAGCTTCCTTCAAGGTGGAACAGGATCAAAGTGAGTATTTCTTATATATACAATTACTTAAAGCAAATCTTATCAGGACACTTTAGCTTACCAATGGGCAATGAAGTTTTCATAACCTAAGTAATAAATTCATTCAAATTAATGTGCTCTTTTAGCCGAAATAATACTTCGCTTCTATCTGACTTCCAAATTGCAACCAATTACATGTAAATTGCGGCACATACTCAACATGAAGAGGTGGTAGGGACCTAAAAATAGTTACAGACCAAAACTTTCCCATCCTCAATGAAAAAGTTAGCCAAACATTTGGGTCAAAGCATAAACAATGCACCAGCGTAACACTCTTAGTTATTTTTGTATTTTTTGTGTGTGCCTGTATTGAATTTTTCTTGCCAAGTATTGAGCGGAACGGAAGAGGGTTGTGGTCGGTGTCACTGAAAGCTAACAATGGCATACAAATGCAATTACCTCGTAGAGGAAGTCCGAAATGAATAGCCAGGAATCTTTGGCCATAGAACGGAAACCGTAAACCGCATCGCACATGAAAATTTAAATAATATAAGCAAGGCAAACGCAGAAGATTCACCCACCTGGGCGCCAAATAAAATGGCAAATGCACAAGTTTTCAATGAAATTACACCATGCAGAGTCTGCCGTAAAATCCAAACTCCATATGTATGCATCGCAGCTCCCTTCGCAAAGCCAAGAAGTGAAGAGCAAAAAAAGTGGCCCAGCATTCACAATTTGTGTGGGTGGCAATCCAATTCGGAAGCCTCAGCTGGGAAGTGGAAGGGGCAGGCATGTTTGGGGCTTTCGTGGAGTCCGGACAACTACGATTCTGTGACTTTATGCAAACGTTGGTTGGCCAGGGGAGCAGAAGGCTTTTCCAGACTCCTATTTGCATACAATTTGCCTAAAAACACACCATGGAGTGTCTTTAAAAATACATTTCAACTGTGCGTTCTCCGCCGGTTCTCTTGGGGTTTTTCCCCTCCGGGGCAATAGTTTACTTTCCTCCGGACGTCCAGACCTAACACTTGTTGGCTCAAAGGCGTAATTACAACAAATGGGCTATTGCACAAGTTGCATCTGCAATCAGGTGGAAGGGAAAACGTGCTGGCTAATAAAAGAGCTTAGTTTTTGGGTTGGTTAGTTGTCAGAGCTCACGGCTAACTGGCAAATGCCTTTGAAGTCCTGAATATCAACTGGATTTGGACTGGGCCTTAGGCACTTATATGACCGAGAATTGGTAGTTTATTCACCTGTAGATACACTTTTTTAGGAAGGTCTTTCCTTGGAGCCTTTCAATGCAGAAAGGAGGACTTAAGGATATCTATTCTAATCCATTATAAATTTACTTGCAATTTACAGAGGGTGCCAACGGTGATGGCATGGCTGTGATATCGTCCCTAAGATCCTTCGATCGCGAGCAGCAAAAGGAATATATGATTCCTATTGTAATCAAAGACCATGGTTCCCCGGCAATGACTGGAACTAGTACTCTGACCGTCATAATTGGCGACGTGAACGACAACAAAATGCAGCCAGGATCTAAGGACATCTTCGTTTACAACTACCAAGGACAATCGCCAGACACTCCGATTGGACGGGTCTATGTCTACGATTTGGATGATTGGGATCTGCCCGACAAGAAGTTCTATTGGGAGGCCATGGAGCATCCAAGATTCAAGTTGGATGAAGATTCCGGCATGGTAACGATGCGAGCAGGAACTCGTGAAGGACGCTATCATCTCAGGTTCAAGGTCTACGATAGGAAGCACACTCAAACCGATATACCAGCCAATGTTACGGTTACAGTGAGAGAAATTCCCCATGAAGCTGTTGTAAACTCGGGATCCGTACGTCTATCAGGCATTTCGGATGAGGACTTTATTCGAGTCTGGAACTACAGAACCCAAAGCATGAGCCGCTCGAAGATGGATCGTTTTAGGGATAAGCTGGCTGACTTGCTAAACACTGAAAGGGAAAATGTGGATATATTCAGTGTGCAATTGAAGAGGAAACATCCGCCTCTAACGGACGTTAGGTTTTCCGCACATGGATCTCCTTACTATAAACCAGTTAGGCTAAATGGAATTGTACTGATGCACCGCGAGGAGATCGAAAAGGATGTGGGCATTAATATCACCATGGTGGGCATCGATGAGTGTCTGTATGAGAACCAAATGTGCGAGGGCAGTTGCACAAACTCGCTGGAAATCAGTCCTCTGCCCTATATGGTTAACGCCAACAAAACTGCCTTGGTCGGTGTTCGTGTGGATACCATTGCTGACTGTACTTGTGGTGCTCGCAATTTCACCAAACCAGAATCCTGTCGAACCACACCCTGTCATAATGGTGGTCGCTGTGTGGACACCAGATTTGGTCCTCACTGCTCGTGTCCTGTGGGATACACGGGACCCAGGTGTCAGCAAACCACTCGCAGTTTCCGTGGAAACGGTTGGGCCTGGTATCCTCCCTTGGAAATGTGCGATGAATCGCATTTAAGTCTGGAGTTTATTACCCGAAAACCCGACGGCTTAATCATCTACAACGGTCCAATTGTTCCTCCAGAACGAGATGAGACGCTCATCTCAGATTTCATTGCCCTGGAATTGGAGCGAGGTTATCCTAGACTGCTTATCGACTTTGGTTCGGGAACTTTGGAGCTGAGGGTGAAGACGAAGAAGACTTTGGACGACGGTGAATGGCATAGAATCGATCTGTTTTGGGATACCGAAAGCATTCGTATGGTTGTCGACTTTTGCAAATCAGCAGAGATTGCCGAAATGGAGGATGGCACTCCGCCGGAATTCGATGACATGTCCTGCCAGGCGAGAGGACAAATTCCGCCATTTAATGAGTACCTCAACGTTAATGCTCCTCTGCAAGTGGGTGGCCTATATCGGGAACAGTTCGATCAGAGTCTGTACTTCTGGCACTATATGCCCACGGCCAAGGGATTTGATGGCTGCATCAGAAATTTGGTGCATAACTCAAAACTCTATGATCTGGCCCATCCTGGATTGTCGAGAAATAGCGTCGCGGGTTGTCCTCAAACCGAGGAAGTTTGTGCTCAAACTGAAACCACAGCTCGCTGCTGGGAGCACGGAAATTGTGTTGGATCCTTGTCCGAAGCTCGTTGCCATTGTCGACCAGGATGGACAGGTCCGGCCTGTAATATCCCTACAATACCCACTACCTTCAAGGCCCAGAGTTATGTTAAATATGCTCTGAGTTTCGAGCCCGATCGATTCAGCACGCAAGTCCAGCTAAGATTCCGGACAAGAGAGGAGTACGGCGAACTTTTCCGAGTTAGCGATCAGCACAATCGGGAATACGGAATCCTTGAGATCAAGGATGGTCATCTGCACTTCCGTTACAATCTGAACTCTCTGCGCACTGAAGAAAAGGATCTCTGGCTAAATGCCATAGTAGTAAACGATGGCCAATGGCATGTGGTGAAGGTAAATCGATATGGCTCAGCTGCTACCCTGGAATTGGATGGTGGAGAGGGTCGTCGTTATAACGAGACCTTTGAGTTCGTGGGACATCAGTGGCTGTTGGTGGACAAGCAAGAGGGTGTCTATGCGGGCGGCAAAGCTGAATACACCGGAGTGAGAACCTTTGAAGTGTACGCCGATTACCAAAAGAGCTGTCTCGATGATATACGGTGAGTGTCCTTATTAATCAGAAAAGTAAATTGATTCCTAATTAATTGCTTCTTCCACCTTACTATTATCTATTTACAGTCTCGAAGGCAAACACCTGCCATTGCCACCGGCGATGAATGGTACTCAGTGGGGACAGGCTACCATGGCCAGGAATCTGGAGAAGGGTTGTCCTTCGAATAAACCATGCTCCAACGTGATTTGCCCCGATCCGTTCGAGTGCGTAGACCTGTGGAATGTCTACGAGTGCACGTAAGTTTCTTATCAGCTTACCATTTCATCTTATGAAATCCACCCACTGCTTTTCGTTTCTCATCAATCAAAAAAAGAAAAATTCATACCATTTAAATAAATTGACCGTTCGGACTGTACTTTCACATAACATTTACAAACCAACAAAAAAGGGTAGAACCTCAAATTTCCCGTAAGCCAAAATGGCGATAAGAAAAACCCCAAAACCAATACCACAAAAAAGTTGCAAAAAGGAAAACAAATCGCCAGCTTTTGATAAGCAAGCGCAGGGCTTACATTTGATAGGCTTAATCAATTAAAGGGGGTGCACAAAAAATAGGAGAATACACGGTAGGAGGAGCAGAGTCCGGAAAAAAGCTTGCTGAAACTGCTCGTCAAAGGACCTCGTGCCGGAGATTCAGTTGAACACCACCACACCCGTTGAACACCACACACATGGCACAAAAGTCAGTTAGTGATTGGCACTAAACGTTGCGTGACAAATCAATCGGCTTAGGCTTACGTTTCCGATTTCGCTTTGACTTCGAGTTAAAGTCGGTTCGAGAATCCAGATCCGGGAGCAAAGAGCATTTGTCCGGCTTGCAATGGTCCTTGTATGTACATATTCACGCTTTTGTTTTCCTACACACACAGAGCAACAGCAACATGCTTAGCACAGGTACAACTACTTTGCTTATCTTTCTTAAACACACACACAACACACTTCATACTTGTTGGCTTCAAGCTTTTGGTCAGGGCAAATCAATCAGTGTTAAATAGGGAAAAACACGCCCGTTGGGAGAAGTCAGAGAAGTCACTAGGGATTTTAAAATTACTTTTTTAAGTGGTCAACAGTATACTGTAGGAAGTTTGTTCTCTTTCCGGAGAGCTCTATTACACATTAAGGATCGAATCTGTCGTTTTTGATATTTCATAAGCATTTGCGGTGCAAAAAAAAAAAACATAAATAAATATTATTAGGTAAACATTGCGCATAATTATCTGACATAACGTGGACCTGTCTCAAATGTGTTAATTATCCATCACTCAATTGGAACATCCATTCGATACTTGAATTTTCGGTTGCCCAATTTCTTTTCCCATTTATCCGAATAACTCAATTTCGAATAAATAATTTTAAAATAATGGTAATTAAAACTCGAATCGAACTAGTTGCGGCGAAGGACGCATTATGTCACCCGATTCCAAGGGCTGTATGGATCGCAACGAATGCCTCGATATGCCCTGCATGAACGGTGCCACATGCATCAATCTCGAGCCCCGACTCCGATATCGTTGCATATGTCCAGATGGATTTTGGGGCGAGAATTGCGAACTGGTGCAGGAGGGTCAGACCTTAAAACTCAGCATGGGCGCCCTGGCGGCGATTTTGGTCTGCCTTTTGATCATACTGAGTGAGCATCGAACCATAGAAAAAAAAATTTCCTCCACAAAATCGAAATATATACTCGAAATATGCGACAACAACTTTTAGTTATAATCAAGCAATTAGTGCTTTAGCGAATGCTTAGCGTTTTAGTGTCTATGTTGTTACGTTTTTCAAAGTTAATTAGCTAGTCGCAGTCAATTTCATGCAAATTCCATTTCATTTTACCATCAATTCGACATTTCAAAGGCCCCTATGCACTTTGGTTTTATTTGATCATCTCATGCTCTATCATTTATAAATCCAATCATTCGGCATCAAAATCACGGATCACCGAATTTACCTTTAATGAAAATTTATATATTTGGCACATGGCTTTCAATATATCCGCTCACATTTAACCCATTCAAAAAGGCATTTCCATATTCATCAAACTATGATTTCATTTCCATACCATTCTGAATATTTGTTTTTGGCACGTTTTCCGTTCAGCCTTCCACTCAATATGCCTAGTATTATTCCCTCTGTTTGTGTGTGTAAATATTTTATGTAACTAAATGAAGGTATGTATGTACCGAATATTTAATGAATTTGTGACTTACTTCTTGCCAAGCACGAGTATTTCATTTGGACGCCGTCTCTATAAAGTACACTGTCCATTTAGTTTTTGCGCTACACTCTGCCAACTATTCGCCCCACACACTTTTCAAAATGCACTCAGCCAAGAGAATGAACAAGACCTGAAATGCCCTTCAGGTAAGTTAACAAATGTGCAGTCAGAGATACAAGTTGTCCATGAGGAGACAAGGGCAAGCCACCCAAAACCGAGCAAGAGCAATTGCAGTTGTTAGCTTTGGCATTTCGAGAAATCACGATGCTCGAAATCCGCCCACCTTATACGAGTCTATATACAAAAAAAAAAAAAAAACAGATAAATACAGACTTGGGAGGACAGGATGATCAGACAGCTCAAAGGAGCAGGTTGGAAAGTGGCACTAAGAAGCTGCCAGTTCCATTTCGGCAATGCCTCGCGAGGATTTACTACGTTTGCATTTGCTTTATTTCGCCCCCTACTTCTCGACTTCTTACGTTAAATGCCGGCTACGTGTGTAAACAGCCAGAAAAATGCCAGTTTCAGGCTTATAGCTCAGCTCCATTTATATGCCAACTTTGCTTAACGTTTCAAAAGCAAGCAACCGCGGAAATTATTTCGTGCCCGTTCCAACATCAGCTGAAACTAAATGACGTAAAATATGGCAAACTTCATAGACGAAAATTTCGTAGAAATTATCAAGTACCTTACTCACTACTGATGGGCTTAAACTGTGCACTTGGGAGCAATCGAAGGCTACGAGGAGCAGCCAAGAGTTGGAAAAAACTATCCCTGACTTAACTTTTCAACTGGCGTTGATTTAGTGTGAAAGTTTCTTGCTGCTTTTGAGGTATTTACTCTATCCTCGCCTTTTAACTTGTTTGCTCCTTTTTTTCTGCTGTCCCGCTGTGCAGCATTCAATGGTTAAGCAATGGCGTTTGCCAATAATCAATATATCAAAAGTGACTACAGTCTGTATTTGAAAAGTATTCAATGGTGCTTGCAAAAAAGTCGCCCAATAGCCATGAATTTTATAGGAGCTGTGAAGAAAAGAAACCGAAGTGTAAACAAATTTTCGATTCCTTTCTATTCTGATCGAAGTAAAATGTCCATTGCAGATTGATAGATGGGAGTTTTAAACAAGTAGCAAAACTAAGAATTTAGTTAAATTACGGTGATCTTTATTTAGCTGAAATTGTACAAGACCCATTTTTTAGGGTCAGAGATTTAGAATTTTTGCGAAACAAAACATAGAAAATTTCCCATGCATCTCAATTACTGCAGCCTTGAGTCCTAGAAATCTCCCTTGGCAATTTCACACCTCAATTCACAAAAACAAGTGACACTGCAAAGTTTTTATCCCTCTGCTTCTGGAAGATCGAGTGTGAGTGCGTTTCCCAAAACTAATCAAAACAAACTTAAGGACTGAGATAAAAAAAAAAAACAACAACAAAATGTGAGACAAAATAAAATGAAATTCAACTTATGCCAAGAATGCAGCTAGAGTAAAACTTTATTCAATTCCAACCAGGGAAACAAAATCTGTTACATAATAATCATAAAGGGAAACAAAAATTGTAAAAAACAGCACTTAAAATGCGTGTTAGGATGGGGAACTCGATGAAGGGCCATGCGAAATGCAAATGCAAAAAGTTTGTAACACGACCAAAAACTGAACTAAAAACTCACAAAGCGTAAAATAATAGCTACTACGAAAAAATAGGAAAAATGGTAAAGTTGCAACGAACGTTTAAAAAGACTTTTTGACAGTTTTTCACACTTTTCTCAAAACTATTGAAACGAACAAGAAAACAAGTAAGCACTGAGAAAATATTAACATCTAAAATCAGGAATAATGTTCCATAGATTGTATGAAAAACCCCTAAAATTTTTGTATTACTTGCATCAAAAAGTTGGAAATGTAAGAGTAGCAGTAATTATTGGGAGCTTTGAAAATTATTTTAGCTTTAATTCCTGATTCTAGGACGTTTATTTTTCTCAGTGTGACAATATGGAGGAACTTTATCCAAGACACACCCACACATCACACTCCAGCATGATGGAAACAAATTTTAAATAATTTCTTTTATTTTTTCAACACACTCGACACACCCACACATCCTGTACACCCCACATCCACCAAAACAACCGACCAACCAACCACTCGTATACGTAACTTTTTCGGGGCTCGTCCTGCAGCTGTCCGGCGGGCTACAAAAGCTCGGGCAGCACCTGTGTCAACGACAACGAGTGCCTACTGTTCCCCTGCCGCAACGGGGGTCGCTGTCGCGATCATCATCCTCCAAAGAAGTACGAGTGCCATTGCCCCATGGGCTTCACCGGCATGCATTGCGAACTGGAGTTATTGGCCTCCGGTGTATTGACGCCATCCCGTGATTTTATTGTCGCCCTGGCGCTCTGCCTGGGCACTCTGATACGTAAGTACATACTGAGGAACTAAAAAAGAGGTGTGGAACCAACGAATTGCTGAATTAAATCGAACTTTTAAGGCTTGAATAGCTCAAGAGAGTGGTAAAACTTAAACTACCGAATAACTATTCAATATATCAATTGCATGAAATAATTACCTAATATTTTATTTATTATATAACACGTATCCAAGGCAGTATTTACATTAATATTGCACTTTAGCTCATTCGATTTCTTTGGTTTTCTTGTGCCAATTAAAAGTTTGATCAGACGTGTATCTGTCCTTTAAATATTGATGGCATTGCGCGTAAGCCATAAAATTAATTAAGTCTTACAATCAGCAATCTGCAATGACCGGAAACGACGGATCCCAGCAAGCAAACATGTCAAAAGTCATTTCCGTAAATTAAATAACACAACAAAAGTCCTTCTTTCAATTAAAGTTTATTGGATGGTCAGCGAAATATTTTTGCATATCGATTGGGGCGTGACTGCAAAAGAATCCAAGTATAAATTAAACATTGTTGGAAAAGAATAATATTTCGGCATTGCGAATGCGTATTTGACTAACGCAATAATTGCAATTACATGCTGGCCAGCTGGCGAAAGGCAAGAAAAACAGAAAAAATCCAACTTTCTAGGAACGAAGAAGCCGCAGCAAATTACTTAACGTCAACTTCAAGTTGTGGCGGCAGTTTCTACGACTCGAAATGCCCAAAAACTTTTTGTTTTCCCAGGGTTTTCCCGTGCAACAGATGCTGTCTGCGTTTCGCAATATGCTGAAAAGCGCGCTGGCCAAATTAGAAATACTATAGAAGACAGCGGATTCAAGTCGTCTGCAGCTTGATTTGCTGTTGACCAGAAAACTGGGACAATGTTGGCAATATTGTTTTAGGTTTCTTTTCGTTTCGTTTTCCCTATTCTTTTTTTCCGTGTTTCTGCTCTATTCCGCTCTGGTTATACAATTTAATTAAGAATTTTTCTGCCAGCTGATAGCGCACGAAAATGCTTGGACCCGCTTTTCCGCCGTCGAAGAGAAGTATAACTGAAATTGTTCTGCATGTTAAATTAAGCGTTGTATGATGCACCTTGTAAACCGAAGGAGTTGTTGTTGCATACAGAAGGAGGGCACTATTTGAGGGGAAATTGCATTTTAATATTGTTGAATTTTAACTATTCGCAGTACTCGTCTTGGTGTTCGTCGTATACAATCGTCGCCGTGAAGCGCATATCAAATATCCGGGTCCCGATGACGATGTGCGCGAGAATATCATCAACTATGACGACGAGGGAGGCGGCGAGGATGATATGACGGCCTTTGATATCACACCTCTGCAGATACCAATTGGAGGGCCAATGCCACCTGAGCTGGCGCCCATGAAAATGCCAATTATGTGTAAGTTTACGTGAATGGTTTCCCCTCCACACTTTAAATTACAATTAAAAAATTTTTAAGAGCATTTAAAAATTTCGAATATTAAGTTGAATAATGGTTTTATTTTTAACGCCTCCTTTTTTCAGATCCCGTCATGACCTTAATGCCAGGTCAGGAGCCCAATGTGGGCATGTTCATCGAGGAGCATAAAAAGCGCGCCGATGGTGATCCAAATGCGCCACCTTTCGACGACTTGAGGAACTACGCGTACGAGGGCGGCGGCAGCACAGCTGGATCGCTCAGCTCGTTGGCTTCAGGTAGGCCTGCAAAAATATTTTACTTTAAGACTAGTTTTTGCACCCATTATGCAGCCGTTTAGTCACGAAACTAGAACCGAAAAGCCTGAGAAGCCCCAAAAAGTAGGCTACTAATAAGTAGAAAAGCACTCAAACGAGCAGCTGAAAGCTAGAGCGCTCGGTTCGTTGTTTACTCATCAACTTTTTGACATTTCCAGGCCAGCGTTTCTCAGATACAGCTGAATATTGGGTGTAGATCTAGGAGAAATATGAAACCAAAAATGGCTGTTCACTCTTCGATTTTGACTACACTGTGGAAAAGAATACTTAATTGAGTTAAATTTTTTTTTTTTTAATATCCAAAGTCCTAAACAATAATACTTGCCATGGTCTTAGAGAAATGTTAAGAATGTTAAAAAACAATAATCTGCAACATTTGCTAGAATGCTTAGACTAAACATGGATTTTTGTGTGTGTGAATATTCGTAATTTTTGCAGGAACTGATGACGAGCAGCAGGAGTATGACTACCTCGGAGCCTGGGGGCCGCGCTTCGACAAGCTGGCCAACATGTATGGACCCGAGGCGCCCAATCCCCACAATACCGAACTAGAATTGTAAGCTGGTGGAGCGAGCAGTGATGAGGAATAGAGTGGGGAGAAGGGAGAGACCGAATCCAAATCCGATGCGGATACCTAGATGAACAAACTAAAAACTGTTAGTAGATACAAAGTTGCATTTAAAACGAAATGAAGCCCCACTCCCGAGGGAAACTCACACACACACAAAGAAAGCGCAACCAAAGAAGCATCTCAATGCTGAAGTTGGCAGAACTCTCTACGTAAATGGAAACTAAGAACTAGAAAACTAAAATAGGGGAAGGGAAGTGGAAGTGAAATCAAACACATATTATGACACGTAAAATGACATTTGTAAAAATATTTCATCAGCATTTAAATTTAAACAATTACGATAATGAGATTTAGTTGTTAGGGCAACCGGTAAACCGAAAACGGTTACGGTCGCACTTTTTCCAGCATTTTTTGCGGGGCAAGTTATGAACGAAATAAAACTAAAAATTGAGGATAGAGATTTGTATGATGTAGGAGAGAGCATACCAAAGTTTAGTTTAGGAGCGCTTATGAATTTATAACTTTAATTCTCAAACCGATTTATTGTGCATATTATTTTAAGTTGTAATTATTATTTTAGGCATTTTATGTTTATAAGTTTGTGACGCATGTGAGAGTCATTTAGTGGTTAAGCCAGAACAATTCTCAACGCCTTTAATTTATGGATACGTTAAGTTAAACAATTTTTATTTCGCATTACTTTTTAAGGATTACGATTAAACAGAATTAAAACTTATATAAAGGAATACCCAAAGACTGTTTTCGTTCCATCATAACAAGTATATACATACATTAAAAACACGAAACATATATATACATATATATATATTAACATATAAAGCATTACGAAATTTTTAACTGCAACCCACGGGCGTTTCGCAATTTGTCACATTGTGTATGATTCAATTAAAGTAAACCACAATCGGCAAAACCTGGCCAAATTCCAGGAAGAAAGTACTCCTAAAAAATATTCTAAAGCAGAAAACCTATGCTAAAACTTCATAAAAGCGAATCAAGCAAAAGAGTAAAAGAAAAAGTAAAAAAAAAAATAAGAAAACGAAAAATTACCTTTAGATGAACTTAGCGCAATTGATATAATTAAAATGAATACTTCAAAAGAAAACAAATGATATATATTAATGATGAAAAAATGGAAAAGTATTTTACATTGTATATATTATTAGTTTTAGCACGTATACAAAGAAACACACAGATACAACAATATTAAACCAAATCAAATTGGTAGCAAAACCTAAAATAATATTAAGTCATTTCAACTACAGAGAAAAAATACATTGAAATAAAAACAAATAAAATCCTCCATATACATAAACCCAAAACTAACTGCATTTAAACACAAACTTTTTCCACACAACAAAGCAAGCATTTTGCAGATTCATCTTTTTTTGTCATTTGTTTGCTGAAACCTTAGTCGATCGACAGTGGTCGCAAATTTTTATTATTCTTCATTTGTTGTTGCATAGACCCACACATAATAAATGTTGTTTTTTAAGTTGAATTCGTGTGTTTGATTAAATTTGCAACAGTCAGCCAGAAAAACTAAGCCAGAAACGCAGTTTCCCTATAACAGATTGTAGAGAACCGTAAGTACATAGCAAGAAATATATATAAAATCTGCCTAGTTCATACAGTTTTCTAGGTAGCATGGCCGCGAATACGATCCTATTATTTTTAGTTTCTTAATTTTACAGACTTTAGCAGACAAAAAACACGACACAATTTTTGGTATTCGATTTATTCCCTACTACCACAGAAGAAAGTTTATGAAGACTACTTAAGAAAAACCTACCATATACATATAACGAATGGAAACGGAGAAAAATCTAACAAAACTGCAACAAAAGTTGACTATTGAAAAGTGCAAAGATTTTAACGTAATTGTTAAACCATACAGCGAAATAAATAATAATACACTTCTCTGCTGTACTTGTTTGAGAAAATTCATAGAAATTTTAAAGCACATTAATTGTTAAATCGAACCTTAACTCGAAGTAGCCATTTACGAATAAACGAAGCCATTTTGCATGATTTGCCTGCTTAGTGCAGTACAGTGCGGTACGGTACAGCATGGCCGCAGATTGAGAAACACACAGAACACTGCCAAAATTAGGGTTTAGTTTCGCAGGGACTCGTGAGGTTAATTCAACGAACCGTTCATTTTTCGCTTTCGCTTTTCTTTAGCGCTCTGAACTTTTCATTTGGCCTTCTTGCTGACGCATCTGACTATGAATAAATTTTGCATTTATATATGTATAGGTCGAACAGCCAACGGAAACGAAAAAAATCTCAAACAACCACAAAACAAACATTAAACAATGCAAACATTTTAAATTGTAGACATTCAGATAAACAGCAAACAAAAGAACCGGGCGATATTTTATATTTATACCAGCTGGAAAAGAACACACACAGAACAAAAACCAAATTAGTAGAATGGCAAGTGAATTATATACTCATTTACACATATTTGTTATATATTTTGTAACGTAAGTTAGAAACATATACTATATACTGAATAATGCACAGACACATACATATATAATGCGAAATACATTTACAACAAACACAAATGAACACGCCGACAGACTGACAGTTAGACAGACCCATACATGCGATGCAAGAATCATACTATTTGATAACTATGTATTTATAATGTATGCATTTTTTACCAACCCGAAAACAAGCGGCTAACAAAAACCGAATCTCCTCTATGAATCGTAAATCCCGTTCAGTCTAATAAAATGCAAAACAGATACACATACTAAAACAAATGAAAATGCGAAGGCAGAAAACAAAAAAAAAAACCGATTTGAATGCAGTTTTAGATAAATTTGCATATAAGTACATTACTATGTAAAATCCCTTTAATATACACAAAAAAGAAAATGCAAACGGAAACTAGTATTAAAAAAAGAAATTATGAATAAATTACGAGTAATAATGATAAAACAAGAGCATAGCAAACTGCTGGAAAAACTAACAAATCAATTGTGTCAGTATCGAAAATGATAAAAATGCTAATTAAGTAAGCGACAGAGAAAAGGCGTGAAAACTTGTAAGCTAATCACGCTCCACTTGAGGAAAATGGGGAAAATATTTAGTTAAGAAACCTATACACGACATACACACACACAAACACATTGACATATACACACTCACTCATAGACAACATCAAGAAATGCAATTATATTAAACGAGGAATTATTATAAAAGCAAAAAACACACAAAAAGAAAAGTGGAAAGCAAACAAAAAGAAGGAATAAAAAATAAATAAAGAATCTGTAACGTTATATGGAAAGAAAAATGGTGTATTGTGTATTTATTAAATGTATGGTAAAATAAGCTGGGGGCAATGCTGTTGAAGACCTTCAACAAAACAAACTTTTATTCGTCGCCTATTTTAAATGAAATGTATTTGTTCAGAATGACTTATTTCATTTCGGTTGATTTATATTTATAAATTGCCAAACCCAAGAAATAGATTGGCTCGTTAGTGGTTTCTTAAATACTAAAGAGTTAATTTTGTCCCCTTTTTATAAAATACAACTAATAATTCTATAAAAATGATTTATGTATGCTTTACTCCTAAAGACATCTTCATTCGCATAAATTTGAACTCTTGGCTTGGGCATTTTAAGTTCCCTTGAAGCAAATGTAAATATGTTTGTGCCTCTTAGACAGTAATCCTTTGTTATCTTAATACCACAATGGCCTTTCCAATTTCCAGGTATCTCTGACTAACAGTGCTATTTGTTTATTTGTATATTACATATTGCATTGTTACAAATGAAACTAATATTACGTCAATGTAAATGTTGAGACAGACAAGCTCGAAGCCGCGGGCAGACACTCTCAGGATCAGAGTATATCCTTATTTGGCCTGGATGTGTGTCCTTCGTCTGCTAACACACTATCGCTATCAGCAAACTTAACCAGCAGTAACTATAAACACAAAGCGCACAATAGAAGGAAACACTTTTCCCGAGAAAAGAATATACAGACGAACATCCCTTCTCTGATTTAGCAAAGAAAGACGGTACGTTTTGTAAATGGATTTGGCCTTTGCTTTTGGCCCCGAATACAATTTCCTTTTTTTGCTATCCACAGAAGCGAACGAAAACCACAAAGGCAAATATATGTGGAGGGAGGGAGGGCAGCAGATTTTCTTTCCCAACATTTTCCAGTGCGGCATCAAATTTCCAATATTATTGCTCCCTGTTGAACATTTGTCTTGCCCTTTTTGCCGGCTCTTGGCACGTTCCAACAATTGTTTAAGGCGCCAAAACAAATTGCGCATACGCCAAGTGGTGCGAGTGGCAAGGAGAGATTGTATATGCAAACATTCACTTTGAGCACAATTTATAAGCCACAATTTGTGCGGACTATTTTTAGCTAAACAATTTGTTTAGCCGTCTCTTTGCAGCTGTCGATTTATTGGCCAACCCTTTCCATCGCAATTCCCCCTACTTTTTCCACAGTTCGAACAAAATGTCTCCCGTCCAATTTCATTGTCAAGCTTTCGGTTTTGTTTGTTTTCACCCCCCACTCACTGGTACTTATGGGTTTTGTTTTTGGGCTGTGAAATTTATGAATTTCGCGCTGACAAGAGCCGCTCGTTTATCTCATCTAATAAGTTTCGCTTGTTGCTCCACGACCCTCATACTATCGAACTTTCCATTTCGTTTCGGATTTTTCCTCCCTTCTGCAAGGGCATGTTGCTCTGGCTCATTTGCAGTAAAAACTTCTGGTTATGGCCTTTCTAGAAAACACTTGAAAAAATATCCAATACGCAGAGTAGATATTTAAAGATTTAAAAGTCTTAAATTAATTTCGAGGACACAATTCTGGTCAAATTATAACACAAAATTCATATAGTTCAAGGGAAATAATTATTTATGCAAAAATTGTATCTCTAGCCATTTTCCTTTTTTCAATATAGTTTTACCAACGCAAGTCATTCAAGAACGTGCATATAGTTAATGCATGTTTTATAAATTTTTGTTGTGCACTTTGTATTGATTTTGAGCTGAAAAAAACAGTTTGATGAGCCCGCTGAACGTTTCAGTTTCAGTTTCCGCTTTGGGCTTTCGGCGCTCGGTTTTGTGTGTGGGGTCTCTTTTATGGTAGGTTGTTAAGGGCGAGAATTTTCCGATTTTGGCTGCCTACTATAGTAAAACAGCGAAGGCGGCCAAAATGCCGGTATTTTTTAGATAAGTGCTGCAGTTTATGAAATCGCTCTGGGCAGCTTTGAATGGAATTTAGCAAGCGAGTGATGGGTAAGCTTTTAAATTGGTACACCAGCGAGACATATGAATCGCATTTGCGGATATTTGGCCACTGATTTAATCTCATTCATGCCGAATGATACTTATCATATTTGCACTTCAAAGAGGAATACCAAATAAAGGCATTTTCAAATGCGATTTTGCGCCCGAAAGCATGCAGTAAATATGCGCACTAGATAAGCACATGTCATCTACATATGTATATTTGAACCGGGCCCAGATTCCGACTTTGTTTCGTGCCGCCCACATATTTCAATATTTTGCCAACATGTCACATGGATGACATTCATTTCCTACAGTCAACACGCACAATTTGCCGTTCGCAAATGAAATGAATCGCTCCAAGACAACAAAGTCAAACTGCGGAAAAAGCAGCCAGCGCAACTCGTACAAATCTCCTGACACACCGGAAAATCTTGAACGAAAAACCCAGAAAAACGAAAGCAGTAAGGGGAAAGCCGAACATGTTTTAGCCCAAAAGCGAAAATCAACACATGCAAATGGTGAAAGTGAAAGCAGTAGCTGACAGCTCCAGGCCAGATGGCTGAGAATAGATTTCAAAAAATGTTTAGCAATATGTGTACACAACAAAAAATTAACAATTTTCTTTAATAGGTGGCAAAAAATGGCATTTACCTTAACACAGTGTATTAAACTAAATTAATATTCAAAATTACACATGCATTCTATGAGAAATAATATTTTATTTAAAAATTAAATATATCATCACTTTTTTTGACTGCCAAAGTACATAAGAATATGTTTAAGAATACGTCACGGAAATACTCGAAATACCCTGAAAATGCGTGGGCTCAGAAAATGAAACGCTGGAAAAGTTAAGCAATTTAAATCCTAATCGGGCTCAATTTGATTGTCCCAGCATTTCTGCACACCATGACCTCTTGCGGTTGGTCGTTAGGGTCAACTTGTCAGTCAATCAAAGGTCAAAAGGGTTGCCCAACTACGGCAGGAAAAAAAGTTATAAAGAAAAAGGGACAACGGACGCTGGTTGACAAGCATTAAATAAAGAGGGCGGATCGCTTTAGAAACATATTAAATTTTGTGGCTACAAATTACTTAATGAATGTGGGAAAGCCTTCGGATTCCATCGTGGCACGAATGAGAAATATCCTGTTTGGCCATACGCAAATACTTGGGCTCGCAGGCAGACTACAGCTCTTGAGTGGACCGCCAAAAATGTTGATTGTTCGGTCCTGCTGTGGAAATTTGCATAAACTGTCGTCGAGCACGTCTGTGAGCCATCTAATTGAGCCGAAAGAGGCGGGCTTAAGCTTGTTTTAATTGCATTAGGGAATAAAACAAATCGGGGGCACAAAAACCAAGGCTCCGGCTGAGATTTCTCCAACTCAAACAGACAGAGATCAGCATGTCAGGCGGTTAACCGCCATTTCAGAAATTAATTGGTATCTTTGGTTCCTACAGCTTTGGGTCACACATCCCACACATCCACTTATTTAAATTGATGGTCTCCCCGGTGTCCGGGTCAACATTTAATGCCTCTGACTGCTGTTGTCTAGAACGGTTAACGGAATCGGTGTCTTGGACAAGGGATTAGTTTATTAGTATATATTAAGTGATGGCTCAATACCGACTAAGCCCTTATAGCCGCATTGCAGTAGGCATAGGATAAAGCTAGGCATTCTAGAGCTGCACTATGCAAATTGAAATTTGAGTTGTT
The DNA here is from genome assembly GCF_000001215.4 of Drosophila melanogaster. Taxonomy (NCBI): domain Eukaryota; kingdom Metazoa; phylum Arthropoda; class Insecta; order Diptera; family Drosophilidae; genus Drosophila; species Drosophila melanogaster. Next base: position 17,643,367 of record NT_033779.5, on the reverse strand, counting down.
ATACCGGAGTAAGATAACTCTATTCATAATAATGTTCTCTTGATTTAAATTGTTTATATTGACTGTTTGTAAAGATGTACCAAAGCCCCGTTGAGACTTCTTTGGTGTCATAATAAAAGTATTTCCATTAAATATGCTGGTGCAACTCATCACTCCATTTCACCACACAGCTTTTCACCGAAACTAATATCCTTTCTAAGAAGATTGTCGGTGCAGTAAGCTCTTATTATCTTACCCACGTAATAGAGATTATGCCATTTAATAATGCAGCCACTTAGCGAAGCCAAAATCAGATTTTAATGGATTTCCATAGTCCCTGTTGCGACGGGAAATTGCCTTGAATTCCTGTCAATATCGGAATCCATTAAGAGGTTCTGCGAAACAAATAATAGCAATAAGAACCTTAAGAAAAACAGCCACCCCCACACTGGAGATCACGTTTCTTTTCACTTTGAGTAATTTTCAGCACAATGTCCCCACGCTCAACCCTTTCGAGTAATTTAAATGTATGTGCTCAGACAACGGTAACATTTTCTGATTGCTTTCCATTTGCGGAAGAGATTTTCCCCCCGTCGGGCGGTGGATGGATATTCATTTAATAAAAGCCAACAGCGAACAAATTTTAATGAAAGACTGCCAGAGCAGTGGGTCCTGCATTCTGGCTCCTGGATCCGGGGACCGTTGCATATGTCTGCGTTAGCCTTAAGCGCGTACAGTAAAGCCCCAAAGGCGAGAACGACCGAACCAACAACAGGAGTTGCAACGGCAACACCAAGTGCAATCAGTATACAGTATCAATGGGCAACGGAAGAGTTGGAACAAGGGAAAGCGAGGTGGAAAGTCTGCGAATCGGAATCGGGGCTAAAAAGGACGAAAAAAAAAGGGGAACCGGCAAGGAAGAAAACCCACTGCGTTACGCTCCTTGCTGATAAACTCTTTGGCAGGCCTTTTGACGGGGTCCGAGCGACCGAAAGGACATAATAAATGCCTCACTTTTCGAGGCCAGAAGAGCGCGTCCAGGCATCGAAAAAAAATTATAATAAAAGTTAATCCAAATTACAATACGAAGTATTAAGCATTGGTCATCAAATATTCAACAGTAAGTACAATAGCTCTTGATTGTAAAAATATTTCATTAAACTATTTAAAGTTAAAGATTCAATTATTAAATTAAACAAAATTTTATATATAAAGAACCATTTCAGAATTTCCTTTGTCTGCAAATAAACGAAGTGAAATTTGTTTCTCTCGCCCATCCAAACATACTCGCAAGCCAAGGAAGCCAATTTTACTGAAATTTCTGTGTGCGCAAGTTGTCATTGCGTATTTATGCTAAATGGACGCGGTGGCAAAAGGATATGCCAAGCGTCCCTTCAAAGGTGGACTCTGGAAAATAAAATTAATATTTTTCGTTGGTTATCGATTATCGCCATGTATGCGATGAAGGCCCTTTATATACAGCACTTAAATTTAAAACCTTATACCAACACCTGCGTATCTTTCAATTTCATTGGCTTTTGCTTCTGCTTTAATAGTTTTTTTTTTCGCTTTTGTGCGCCACTGTATCGCTTCTCATTTCGCAAATTGCATTACTGCCGAGTCATAATTGCGCTGATTAATTTCCATAAAGTAGCCATGGCCAAAGGGACTCGCTCTGAGTAGCCCCATAACTGCCCGGCAGTCGTATTCATATATCTTGGCTATATGGCAAACCGGGTCGGTAAATGGATTGCAGCAACAAAAGTTTATTGCTGTCTGAATTTTCTCCCCCTTTTTAAATTATATGCTCATATATATGTACGGTTTCTGTTTTCTTTATGTTTCGTAATTTAAAAAGGCAGTTTTCTCATTAGCATAAGAAGCGAAAAATATTACGAATCATCTGAATTCCCTGTTGTGATGGCCGAGAAATGGCAGAAGTGCTAAGGGATTAAGTTTCGCAATGGAACGGGAAGAATGAAAGATTAAAGTGATTATTTTCATTAATTGATCTTGGTGAATAAAGTAAAGTAAAAGTTTCTTTAAAATTATTTTATATTTTGTAGGACATTTAAGATTAATATTTATCATTTTTTTATGACTTACTCTTTTTTCCTTTTCCTGTAGCCCTTTTCCCACTTTCCAACCAAATGTCGTAATCTCATTTGGAAGCAAATATTTACCTGTCCACTGGGGCGCATGTCACCTGCCGATGTTGGATGCGATTCACCCACGCTTCCGTGACAGGAAACACGTGACATTTGCGCCCATCGAAGGAGACGAAAACTTGAGCTTCTGATGTATGATATCCTTTTATGTGTTTGCCCTTTTACACCAAGCCGCCTCGCGCTTTGCACTCCATAAAAATCACGTAAATTTCATTAACAGGGAAGAGAAGTTACTACGGGGAAATAATAATTGCGAGGCGATTTAATTGTGCACGGAGAAGTTGACTGCCAAAAAGACGCGGAAGTCAGCCGCACACAATGACACAATGGCTGCAAAGGTGGAAAAGGATATGCACCATGAAATCCATGTGCTTTTAATGCTGAAAAATGAGTTTGTGAGCGGCCAGCTGACCCCTGGGCGCTCCAGCACCCGCTTTCCTCGTTTTCCCACCCGCTTATCACGCCCCTTCCACTTAGCTTTTCCGACCCCCTCGCCGCGCTTTTCGTGTGTGCAGCGATGCAATTTGGCGTGTGAAACGGGTCAGGTCAGTGGCGTCCGCACTCGGCAACATTTGCAGTCGGAATTTATACTGCACTTTCGAACAAGTGGCCGCCTTTTCTCCGCCATTTCCCCAACATTTTCCTATTTTCTCCCGCCGAACTAGCTTTGTTGTTGCTGTTTTAGTTCAATATGTGCTGCTGCTACAACTGCACTTGGCCAAGTCATTAAGAGTACGTGCCGGCCTTAATGTGTATGTGTTTGCTTCTTTAACTACATTTAATTGAAAGAAATTTTATTCCAAGTGGCTTTAATAGAAACGGAGGGGAACTCATAATCTAGGTTCTACAACAATTTCAGGGCTTTGCATTTACGAAGCAGTTTATAGAATTTCTTTAACTTTTTATTGCCATTTCAAAATATACAGTCTTTTTTCGATGCCTTATATCTTGCTTAATATTACCCTACTTATCCGTACATTAGAATTGATGAAAAGTAAAGTCGTATATCTCATTGCCGTACACTTCCGATGCAAATCGAATTATATTGCCTATATGCACTGACATTCAGTTCTCAGACAATTTAGGTTTATAGCCAACCAAAAGAGAGCATTTCGCCCCAACTAATATTTCATGATCCTGTCTTTGCCAGAGAAGAGTCTACTTGTTCGCCCTCCAATCCTTTGAGCAAAAGGCATAATCATAAATACTTGGCTTGTCATTTAGTGTGCAATTTCCGCAGCTCGCTGGGAAAACTTGCCGGTTCCGCCTGCCAGGGTCATAATTCCTTTTGAGTTGACAGTAAAAGTGGCGCTAATGTGGCAAAGAGTCTCGAAGCTAATCAGCCACAAAACTGTCGACGATGATGACGCTGGTTATTGGTAGTTGAGGCGGCTGATTCAGTTCGCCTGCAAACGGGCTGCAACTTTAATAAGAAAATGATTTCCGTTTGGCAAATTGGAAAAACGTTTGCGGCGTTTTGCTCGGTGTTATTTCGTTTTTTTTTCTGCATCCTATCCGCCGCACTCTATTTCCAAACCCCCGCCCCCGTGCTTCCATATTCTGTAATCCATTTATATGGTAATTTTTGCGTCGCTCGTTGCGCATACGCCACGTGGCCTGTCATAACTATTTCAATTCGCACAACATGTGCTGCAGAAAGTGGCAGGAGCATTTTCGGTGGGGCAAAGGCAGCAGCAGAAGCAGCCGCAGCCGCAGCAGGAGCAGAAATCAATAAGAAGCAGTTACCGCAGAACGGAAACGGAAATAAAAGCAGCAGGTGAATGCTAAATTGTGGTTCTCCTCCTTCATCCTATCGACCCAACTACTCGGTGAATCTCTTCGTCTGGCCAACTGATTACTTATAGTTTGTTCAACTGCTCTGCTTGTATTTTATTGTTTTTAGGAATAACTCCTTTACGCTCTTTGGACTCCGGGTGGTGGGGGAATCCAAAAGCTTACTTTCGTTAAGGTTTTGCCACCAAAAGGATGGAACAGAATTTTAGTCAAATAACACGAGATATTAAAGTATTGCGACTACCAGATACCCCTTACCCGGCAAGTGTGAAGGCGAAGAAGACTAAGATATTAATGAAAAATACAGACTGACAAACTTACAGACAGACTATCGGAAAGAATGAGGACAAACTTACATGGGCAGAACAACTAGGCTTGTGTCAAGAGAATATATATATTTTATAGGGTCCGAAACCTCTCTCATCTACCTGTTACAAATTTCTCACAAATCTGATATAACCTTCTACTCGGGAGTAATAGGTAGAAAAAATGAAAATCAAATTTGAAAAACTAATTAGTATTTGAAACACAATTCAAGGCTTCGACAAAACCTTAACGCAGCTAGAAGATACGAACATTGTTTTAAAACCTCTGAAACAGCTGATGCTAAAATCGTCACTTAGAAATGATGTGGTAAACATTTAATTTTATATAATAAATATGAAATGGTTTAAAGCTTATTAAAAATATAGCCTCCCTTAGAGCCAACCGCAATTTTTTTTAAAATATAGTCTCCCCAACAGTAACACCTCGTTTAACCTTATTCGAAACTCCACTTGTTTTTCCATGGCCACATTATGTCCTCTTGCTTTTTAATGTCAACACATACGAGGAATGGGTTAACGACAGTCTGGCAACAACTGTGGAAAATACGGCAATAAATTAATAACGAATTTAATTAGTTCTGTACCACTGGAATAGACACAGGCACCTATACCACAACAAGGAAAGATAGCGGCGCAGAGAACGGGCTTTGCATCCGAAAGGATTTTGGCACAAAATGAGCCACAGTTGCGTTTTAGCTCCTGGTGCTATTGTTGCTTTCTGTTCCATAGGCGAAAACTAATTTGAAAACATTTTAACACTTGTTTGGCCATTTCTGCACCGGTTCCCCTCTATCCAGCGCTTTTCGTATTATTAGTGGCTGGTGCTGTCGTTATTTTATTAGATTTCATTTTAGCTGCTACATTAACTTTTCCCAGGCGTTGTTGGAAGGCACACACGAAATGTTCCACCGCCAGGCTTTATATTGCAAAAACATTTGTTCAAATAACGAGCATAATAACAATAACAACGGGCGGCACCAGCAGCAACAGCATAAAATATGTATCCACTTTTATGGAGTTTTAATTTGTTTTGTCGCCGAAAACATTTCCTAAAGGGGGAGTGCAACGAAGTTGGTAATATCCGTTTCACGTTTTTGGCAAAGCTAAAACACTCAAAAAGTGTAATTACCCAAATGGTGTTATAATTTAGACGTGTGTTGGGGGACAAATTGAAAGGGCTCGGCAAGAAAAGTTTAAGAAAGTTTTCTGATTTTTCCCCAAAAAGGGGAGAAGTGCATGGCAAAGTTTTAAATGGCTGGGATTTCAATGGCTGCATTCTAATCACAGCTATTTATTTGAATTCCTTAATATATTAAAAAACTTGTCTACGTAGAATAATTTGTTTTCTCATTTAGTTTTGTTGATTTGTCATTAAAAATCAAATTCCAATCAATATCCATAGGAGAACCTTACATATTGTTTACACACATAGCATTGGCATTTCCAATTGAAAATGTTGCGAATTGCAATGTACACTCCAAAAATATTAATGTCCACCTGTAGGTTTTTACAATTAAATAATTTATTATAATTATTATTATGCCCTTTTATATATCTGAACTGGAAAAAAATGATATGAAATGAATGAGGTGGAGCTCCTGTGCACTTTATAATGTACTCGCTTTGTTACTTGCATATCTTCATCTCCCTTACATGATTGCATTTAACGGGTATCTGATTGTCTAGCTATTCGACTAGAGCTGTCTTTTATGTTAATGCATAATAGCAATAGAAAATACTTTTGAGAATTTTTCAACCTTTAAGACTCAGGACTATCTTTTGATCGGAATATAACTCAGTTTGAATGGTTTATTTCTTTCTGTGTGACATTGCATCTCAATTTATAATTTCAACTTACTACAATTTCATTTGTTTTCTATCTGCACTATATCTGCGCGTTAGATTTGCAAATAAATTATATTGAGGGAAACGTGAGCGCAAACTAAACTGAAATATGTTTTGTAAAATTCCGTCGAAAAATTGCGCAAACATTAAATTGGACAACATGTGCGCGCCTTTTGCTGTAGCTTTCGCAATAAATTTTACTGATTTACGAGAATGCGATGCGAGTGGTGGTGCCGGAAGGGGGGAAGGGGGGAAGGGAGGGAGTGGGGAAATAAATAAGAAGGACGCGAGGCACACGCTTAACTAACTAAATAAATGTTGCAACTTTGCCCCATCTGGCTGCATATCAAATTATTTGTTGCACTTTAATAGTGCCAAAGTGGAGAAGGAAAACTTTTCTTTTTAGCCCGCCATTTTATTTACCATGTCCTTTTTCTCTCTCTTTCCCTTCAAATGAATTGCACATTTGACATTTGGCCAAGCATTTGAATAACGCAACGGCCACGAAGGCGTTCTTCCAATGCCAACAGGTGTCCTCGAGTGTGTTTGTGTGGCCCGGCGAAAAGCTTTTAGCATCTAAAGGTATGCAAATCAGTTGCTTCGCCACAAAGTTGCTGGCACTTTCAGCTGGGCGGAATGGGAAAAGAACTCGTCATTAACCCCCCCAATTTCCACGACCCAGCTCAAAAGGGAAACTCCCCCAATTGCATTCTCGACCTTCTGCATTCTGGCCACGCCTTTTGTTGCAATCTTTGTAGCAAACTTTTCGCATTAGCTGCCGAGTTTGATACTCCAAAAACTATTATAGAAAAATATTTTTGCAACCCAAGTGCGGCCAAGGGTGGCGAGTGTGATGCTTTCCGGAAAGGTTGGTATTTGATCCTGCAGCTGACTGGTGCATTCTATTGGCTGTTGAGCGTTGCACGCTGCAATGCTACAGTGGGGAAAGATTTAGTGCTCCCCTGTGCAATTTTATTTCTATTTGAAGTTAATTAATGTGTGCAATAACACATGAAACGATGTGCAACTAATTGGAATGTACTGAAAAATAAATAAAATTGAATTCTTGTTATTTAAAACAATGGGTCGAGGCTCCCTTAAATTATATTACTTCTAAAATAAATAAATGAAATTTGCTAGTATCTTTAAAATGTATAAATTGTATGTTATACTATATGCAACAACTTCAGTTTCATGTTATTGCGGAGCGTGTGCTGGAAAACTTTCGTTAAAATTTGCCGACTGCTTTGCTACTTTTCACGTCATCGAGGTGCCTGGTATATATATTCATTCTGTGTGTTTGGGTTGCATTATGTGTGCAGCCGTCGTTGTCGACGTCGTCTAGATTGGCACTCGATATTCGCAAGTGCATTCCCGCAACGTCACTGAGCTATCCCCTTTTGCACCCTTTTTGTATTTTCAGCTTAGTTAACACAAAGGCATATTTACGTTACCAACCAAACCCAAGCCGAGGAGAAAAACGAAAAACCCAAAAGTTACTTGCGTAAAATTTGATAAATTCCGGCTAAGGCTCCAGAGCCTCCAGACTGACGGCAAATCTAATAAAAAATACCATTCACTCTGTGTGTGTGTGTGTGCCGCAAGCTACACTGCGGCCAAAAGTTAAAACTTTCAAAGCCCTAGTCCTCTTTGTATTGCCATGGCCCAACTCTTTTCGACCATCAAGTTCGAAGCTCAAGTGGATGGTTGACCTCTTGGCCTCTTCTGGCCATTTGCAACATCGTGCATATTTTGTCGGCCTCCGTTCAATTACCTTTTAGGCTTCAGAATTAGCATCCAGCTGGGCAAACATTTAGTTTGTGCTTCGCAACTTTAAGCTGAAGTCAGGCTGCTCGGTTGCCTTCCTGGTGAACTTGAACCAACTGTTGCCCTGTGTTCTGAGTCCTGTGATATGTAACTTGTCAGAAGTTTGCTGACGTGCAGATTAAACGGCGAGTAGTCTGCCAGGAGCAGTGGAAACGCTTCTGGAGCTGGGGATCATTTATCATGAGCAGCGTACTCGAAACATTTTGTTGACACTCTTGACGGCTTGCAGTTCATGGATAACGAATTTCGTGGATGCCGCGTTGGCGATGAAAGGGCAAGGGTTAAGCCATTGGGTGAAATATTGTTACACTGTTCCAGCTCTTTAATTGCCACACCAAAACATGTTGAAGATGGTGTTAACAGAAAGGTGTTGATCCCTTTCCCGTTTGAAAATATACCGAGCACCTATTAAATTTATTTAATGATTACAAATTTATTCTTTGTATAGCATCTCTTCACTATATTTTATGCCGAACAATGCATTATTAATATTAAGTTAGTCAAAAACCAACCATATCAAACATGGTTAGCACACACCTGCTGTGAATGAGCATTTATATGCAACTGGCTTGAAATAATTGGATTGAACTGGAATTTTTCCATTCTGATGACCAAGGATACTAGGGCAGGATACCTGCTGTTCAACAGAGCATCACAAATCACAACAATCATGCGCGTTCAATTGCGCATATTGATTGTGAATATAATGCCCACTGCCGTGTTGATTGTGCTCACAGGTCACATAACAAAGGTTGTGACCCATGGGGCACGCCCACCGCCCTTCGCCCACTATCTGCGGGTTAACTAGCTCAAGTCCCCGGACAAGAGGCGTACTTTTGCGACTCACTGTGTCTTGCTTGTCATTTGTCTGCGTCGGCATCTGTGAGCTTGTGTTTCCTCCACGGACAGAAGGACAAGAGGTTCATCCGTCGCCGCTTGTCGGGCGGTTGTCCAAAGGTCGACCTTAACCACACACTCCCACTGTTCAGCTCACTGAAAAAAAAGCATTCTATATATTTTGTAATGTACAAGGGGAAGTTGAAAACAATTTCTTTGGGCATTCAAATTGTCCTACACTATATTTGCAATCCATTTTTACTCGTAACATCGGTGACATTGCCTTTCATTGCTAGAAAATAAACCAATTTATAGACAAATGTGGAGGTATAACTTTAATTTTTTTCAGTGCATCCGCCCAACTACTCAACGATGTCTGTGTAATTGTGCGCACTCGGAGCGACCTCGTTTGTCATTGCAAATTATGCGGTTAAATCGTTCGTGGGCCTAGTTCTGTCCTCAAACCATCTCTTTAAAATATTACATTGGGTTTTGTTTTAAAGCACTCTGCCAGTTGGTTTTAACGCAAACTGAATATTCATGGTTAGCAGGAAAAAAACTCGTCGACCAACTACTACTGAACCTCTGTGCATTCGTCTCGAATTTACATATCTTTCACATATGCATAAACCGGCTTAGAAAAAATGATGTTATTTTCCTGGTTTTAAACTCCCAGCTTCAACTAATAAATCTGAAAATGGGAAAATCCATGTAAAGTTGAATTACCGCAGTTAAAAAAAAATATATAAAAGTTCAAACGAAAAACCCACGTTACGGACTTTTATTGCTAACTAATTGTATGCCCTATTAAAAAGGAGTAATATACTAATGATGAAACATTCATTTTAAGCACAAATTTAAATTGTACGAACGTCATACATAGTACTTTATTTATTTACGATAATTCTCATAATTTTTTTAATAAACATTACTTAATAAAGTTAAGTGAACCGAGTTGGCGAAAAATACATTTAAACAAAAAGTTTGTATAATCCAACCGCACTTAAAGCTAAAGTATCTTAACGAAAAAATAGAATTGTCGGTGGAGATACACAGAAGCGCTCAAGGACCTTAAGTGAACTTTGACTTTTTCGGACCGCAGAGCCATGAATACTTGTGTTTATGATGAGCCACAACTGAATGCCAGCATTTGCATGTGCCAAACAGAAAAATATGCGAAATAAATGTGGGTGCTAAAAAAATGCTTTATTAAAAAAGACGACGAGGTTGTTGATTAAGTTTTCCTTTACGATAGCCATAATTAAGGGTAACCGTGAAAGCCTTTAATTGAGTTTTCTTCGGTGCGCTCTTTTGTACCCTGTGCAGTTCTTGAAATTCCCAGGACCTCCCGTTGAGAGGACTTGTCTACGGCTTCGTCGCCATCTTCTTGTGGCAGCTACCACTTTTTGTGTTGATGGATTAATCTCTATCACATGTAAACAATTCACGTGCTCAGAGTTTGCCCTTGTTGTTGCGGCTGATGTTGTTTTTCAACACTTTGCTACTGGTTTTTCGCCAGGATTTTGCGTTGCCGGGTTGCATCATAAAGTCATTTGAGCATATAAATTGTACTTTTATGCTCCGCGCCTGTCCCACAAACACAATTACTCCAGCACGTTCCACGAAAGGGGCATGTGTGTGTGTGTGTGTGTGTGTTTGTGTGCTGGCAAGGACTAGAAAGGATGTTAGTGAAAGAGAAAGCCGAAAAACTGAGCACTTGACTTAAAGCAATGCCACAAATTCATGTTTAGACATTAAATTTTCCTCTTTAAGTGGTAAGTTGAGCTTATCTTAAACTTACACATATAGTTTCTATCACTATCTAGTTGTCCTTGAGTTCTCTCTGTGCAGTCATAGACTGCGTTCTGAAATCCCTAATGGCCATACAGTGCGTACTTACAGCGAATGATTCGTATCTCAATCGCCGATGGCCTTAATTACACTTCTTCAGTGCTATTGTGAGTGCAACTTTTGGGGCATATATCAGCTCTTTGCCTGCAGGGCTGTCCAAACAGCAACGGGCTAATTAACACAGGGTGGTAAAAGAGGGGTGTGGCAGTGGTAGCAGTGGCAGTGAATGCGGGAATTCCCCGGTGCCACAGCAGCCAGAGTTATGCATTAATAATGCTATCGCAGAGCAGCCCAAAAGCCAAAAACAGCAAGCCAATGTGGAGGCACACACGCAGGACACAGGCTTTTGTCATCGGCATGTTGCATACTTTTCTGGGCAAGTGCAACATGCAACAATAGCGCGCCGTCTGGCCAACAACAAATTATAATGCAATTGCAAATTCTCGTCGTTTGTTCTGTTTTGCGTCTGTGTGCGTGGGTGAATTTATGCATTTCTGTGCATTTCCTGCATTGGAATTTACTTGGGGTTATTACCAATGCCAACGGCCGTCGGAACGGCATAAATGCAAACTACAAACTGGAATTGTCCTGCCACAGCGTGCAGAAAGCCCCACCTTTCGTCCCCTGTCTCCACAATCGATGTGGTTTTTGACATTTTTCCGCCAATTGTTTTCGGACCGGATTTTCCACACTTTTGTTCGGTTGCAGCGGTCTGCCGCATTTCATGTTGAGTATATTCCCCATCGATTTGAGTAAAGGAAATCTTCATTTCCGCACTTACCTTCAATTTGAAGTCAAGAAGTTTTCTGGAAATTCGACAATTATTTGGTATTTTTCGCAATAGCAGAAAGTTCAATGTCGAAAACGGTCGCCTAGGGAAATCCATAAAAATGGAAAAGTGTCTGGGCAAATGAAACAATTGTTGTAAGTGTTTCTCAAGGTTTAAGCTAAATGATGTACAAGCTTAAATGATATTTTATGTAATTCCCAAAATGTGTATAAATAGCTTCGCAGCATTTCTGAAATAAAGAATTGAGGTCCAATAAAATTTTATTTATTTTCGAAATTTATTTGTTTTATGAGTTGAGTCAATTTAATATGACCCTTCAAAGCATACCAGTTCTGTTTAATTAAGGGACTAATATAAACACACTTTTTCTCTCATAAATGCATTCACATTGCCGTCACTTCATTAAGCATTCTCGCCTCGCACCAAAAATGAAATTTAAGCAACTTGTTGCAATTACAATACTGTTGATAGGAAAACTTTTAATCGGCTTAATGCGCAGCGAAACTATACAACTAATTTCTCGGTAGGCAAAACCGATAACAGCAACACAACATCCACGAACGACCGAAACTTTGTGGTTTGAACTCGATGTCACTCACACTCGATTCTTCCAGTAACATTTACCTACGCTCCATAATCACAGCAACTAGCAAGTTCATAGAACATTTAGATATTACAACAATTTATACATCTTTCCTTCTTAATTTGTAAATAATATACTCTGAGTTCATGTTGAAAACCAATAATTATTAAATAAATTTCATTTTACATATATTGTAGGCCGTCGATCTGTATATTCTACATATATTATTTCGATGTAAGATCCTAACTTTTTGCCCTGAACCACAACGTATTAGTAATTTGTTTACTCGTATCCTAACTTCTTCATATGCGTAAGGAGTGACATCACTGTCGCACACAGCTGAATATGCATAAAAGTGTAATGGTACATAATTTCAATGCCTGCACAAACTTTAATTAAAACGACTTTGCCGAGCGGTAAACATCAGTGTCCCAGGCGACAACCGCACACAGCTACATATGATGCGCACACTCACCCAACAGAATGCTACGTGCAACCCAATAGATACACAGATACACGATACACGAGGCTCCTAATGAAGTGCATGAATACCTTAACAAGATGGAACCGAAATCTGTATGGTAGTGTGTCGGTTCGGCACTGGGGCTTTCCCCACTGTGTGCGTGCCCATAATCATTTTGATGGGCACGTAAAATTCAAACTAAAATCACTAGAGCGCTGGCAAACAAGGACGCATCTGCCAAAGGCAAGGAAAAATACGTCAGAAAAACAAGATGAGACCGAGTGGCAAACTAATAAAATGTTGGAACTGCCACGAAAAACATGGGCAGGCCAACATCAACTGTGGCCCAAATCGGATGTTAACCGGATTTATGCGCAAACTTTAGTGAACGTTTAATAATATTTATTCTAATTGTGTTTGGTCGAAATGTGGCTGCACATTATCGCCTTCGGAGAAAGTCAATACATACGCCCTACTTGTTGATACATGCAATTTTAAAATGTTTCTTCCATGACTTTCCACATTAAAGTGTAAATAGTTCTGCCATTGATCACACAACCGACAAGAATACATAGTTTTGGCGGACGTGTTTAGAATTTCTGTCCGCAAAATGCTGACCTCAGTTGTTGGTGGATGACTTGACCTGAAACCAAAGTAAAATTCTATAGAGCTTGTGGTTTGGTCTGGTCGGTGATTAACCGCAAGCAATAGTACCCGCTGGCCAAACGTTAACTTCTAATGGCTGCATCTGTGCGATAATTCAATGCAATAATAAGGCATTTAATCATATCACAGGCAGATAGATATCTCCTCCACTCAAAACCATTCCCCGGCCATTACAATTGGCCATTAAGTCAGCCCCACTCTTGCGCGAAAGCCATGAACAAACTGCTAATTAAAGATAAACAACACTCTTTAATAATAACAATGAGGCGGCGAAAAAAGGGGAATGCTAGGCACTTAAAGTTTTATGAAAATTGAAAGGAAAATATTTAATTATGAATACAAGGCAGCAGACGGAAAATAAAGCGTAAAAACGCTTTACCTGTTGAAGACAACGAGTGCAAAAGCCCCAAGCAAATATAACAGAGGCTAATGGAATACATTGTTCTGGTTACTGGGCAGAAAGCATTAAAAAATACTGCGAGTGATGTTCCCACAATAGATTTTCCCTGCTGAAGCGGTTTGAGAGATTTACTTAATTACATCTATTAAGAAATTCGTAATAAAAATCAGTCAACTTCTTCCCAAATTTGAACTTTAAAAAATGTTTAATTTTTAATAACTTAATTATGAAAGAGAATGTTTCAAACGAAAAAAAGCTCTAGAACGCCTATAAAACTAAATAAACGCCTTGGGTGATTCGACTGACATACCAATTAGGCTAATTCTCTTGATTATGAATAAATTGCGGCAATGGAGAGGGCGTCGGGGTGGGGCAATAAAACCGGGCGAAGTGGGGATTATTAAGAAGCAGGTGGCGTGCGGTGGTTGGTGGCGATGGCCGAACAATTTAAAGCTCATCAATTCAGGACAAAGCAGCGCGTTGAAAACAATTGAGCAGTTAATGTTTGTTTACCCCACGTCCGCTCAAATAAAATGCGAGCAAAATATAAAAGCAGATACTAGAGGGAGGGCTTAAGTGAATTTAAAGGAAAAAATCCCATTTGAGACTTTGCTTTTCGCTTTTCCTTCCTTTTTTATTCTGAGGGCATTCTTTCGGGCAACACGCCGGCGGCAGAAACTTTTCATAATTGAAATAAATAAAATACAACCAAGACTAAATTGGAGAGTATATATATATATATATATAGTATATATCTGGTACGCTGGGGAAATCCCCCGATGAGCGGCCATCTATGTTTGTGTATCAATGGAAACTCATTTATTTGGCGAATATTTTATAAATAATGCGGATTCGTTTTATGCCCGCCGGACTCGTTTGTTCAGAAATTTAATCAAGCCTCGGCCAGCCGTGCGGCGAAAATAATTTTCACAAATTCTTATACGCATTTCACTTGCCACACCGCCCTAGTTCAATTCCCGCCCCCTTCTACGCCCAATCTTTTTGCCGCTGGCATGCAAAGCGTTTTTTAATCCCCGGCAACTTCTGGCTGCCCGAACAAACGCATTGGCCAATTTGTGGCAAGCTGGAAAAAAGCAGGGGCCAAAGAAAATCCCAGCCGAAAATGAATAAGTAAAGCTGAAGGTTGAAGGCCATGCCACAGCCCTGTGGCAATTGCAGGAGTTGCACCACCACGAGCATTGACAAATGGGGCGAGGCCACTGGCCAGATTACTCGGCCATCTATAAGTTCAGCTGACGAGCGGAAAGTTGCTCACTTTGGGCGTCCTGGCCAAAGGGGCAGCAATTATCATAATGAGTGTGACAGCTGAAAATATAAGAAATTTATCGATGACTTGCCAGGTAAATTAATCACAATAAAGGAAATATTTAATGAATTCTAGTCAGAAGAAATTACATTTTGATTTAAAAAAGAAAAAACATATTTCTTGCATATAACTAGACTTCATATATAATTATAATTATAATTTTTATATACATATATATAGAAAATTCAGTTAACACAACTTCAAAGTAGATTTGATTTTAAACAAGTACAGCAATTTGTTCCTTTCTTTGGGTGATCAATTTGGCTGGCCTTGTGGATTGGTTGGGCTTTTGGTTTTTCAGCTTCACAAATGTCGAAATCGAAACGCTTTGGCACTTTGGCGGTCTTTACCTTTGTTATCACACACTGAAATGCGAAACAAAATGCAAATAGTATGACTATTATGCAGCCGATACACACAAGAATTATGGGGACTTTCCACAACATTTCTTCTTCTACAACATTTCTGGACTTCAGGTTTTTCTTTATGAAACTATAGCACTCATCTGCGCTCATCAGGCCAATTTCGTATTTACGCTTAGCTTTGACTGTTTGAAGATTGGGAAAAAACTTTAAGCGACTTTCCTCGCATATATTATTGAACCAATTCATTTCGTCTCAGTATTTTTAGAAGTACAAAAATAAATTTGATTTCCAATGTCGATGAATTTATCAGTGACAATTGGTGCTTTGTTATTTTTTTTTTTATTTATCTGAGTGGTAATAGCTTTGACTTAACTGATGCTGAATCCATAAAAACATGCATACATACTAATATGCACCCAATCTTAATCCTTTTAATAGTAAGCCTTTTTTTAATATAATACATACCAATATGCATCCAATCTTAATCTTTTTTATACTAAGCCTTTTTTATGTAATACCATTTGACCCCTTTAGAAATAGAATTCGAGTAAGCTCCCATAAATCTTGAGTTTTAAATTTCTTGACATTCACTAAGCCCAAAATTGAAAGGCGAAGGCAAATGTTTGCGATAAACTACCTGAGCAACTTAAAGCGAAAGTCGAGGGCATTCCCATGACTATTTGTTGGGTATTTTGCCAACACAAACTAAGTATGTTGATCCAATCAGAGGGAGCAGAAGAGCCGTATCCAAGACCCCAAACCCCAAGACATGGTGAATATATTTTCCCAGGGATTTGCGGCGGGATTCGAATTTGGATTCAAGTCGTAGTCGTCGTGTTCGTCGTCTGTCAACTGTCATCGGCTGTGGGTCGGTGGCTCACGTTCCGACCTCTAACCCTTGGTTATTATCATGTGGCCGGGACTTACATTTATTTATTTCCATATTATTCGAGAAGCAGCGGCGCTGCTCTACTTTCAATAACTGTGAATAAGACCGAATGAATGAACTGGCTAACCTTGCCGCTGGCTCGACACTCGGTGGCTGTGGCTCAGTGGGTGGTGCTGGGAAATGAGGCGCTCGACTTTTCCTACGCTGCTTTGTGTTCGGTTTATTAAAATATACATTTTCCTTTTTTCATTTGGCTTCCTTTTTGTGCGCTGTATTCTATTTGGCCGTGCCTGTGCGTTTGGCATGCTCTGCTCTTTACTCTTTAGCCTGGTAAATTTTGCAGAAAAAATCTTCTTTATTTTCTTTTTTTCACGTCGCCGCAGGTCAAAATGTCAGCAAAAACTGGACAATATACTAGACGTACAGTAATTACTAGAAAATTACGGATTTTTTGTCCACTTTTCAAATTAATTACTCATCACATTGCATTTGCCATAGAATGCACTTTCTCTTGAAACACATTCTCGCAAATTGCATGATACTCGTACATAGATGAATGCCCACTTTTTGTCATTCTGTATGAATATAGCTTTCACTTTTGATCGGAAATAACTCTTATGTACTTTGTATATCTCATTTCGTGTCTTGTTACCTCTATCTAAAGACCACTGTATAGCTCTGTTGGTTGATTTAATTTTTGTATTTATTTTAAGGCTTGCGGCTTTTGCATATTTCATGCGCATTTGCATGTTCTTTTTGCGAGCCTGCTTCGTCCTCGAAGATTTATTTGTCAGATACGCTCTTTTATTTGATTTATGAGGGCGCCCCATATCCTCCATCGGCCAGGTTATCTGGTCGCCGATAAGCTGGAGGCTTGAAGCTGCCCAGGAGAATTGTGTCAAACCTCTGAACCCCAGATTCAGCTCCTCGACCGGGATTGTCTCCCACATCCTGCCATGCCTGCTGCTCGCTGAAGTCCGTGGTCTGTGGTCCGCCCAAGATTTCCACCTGTTTACCTGTGTCCATCTGCCTCCCAGAGATGCCCGACAAAAGGCCACTGGATCCACTCCAGCCGGTGCTCTACATTGACCACTGCCGTTATCGTCAAACTTATCGCAAGCGAGCCCTGCACCTCCATTCTTCGCTGGCGGAGGCTCTGAGGGCCATTCAGCCAAGGGTTAAGCTCCAGCTAAGGATCAACGACAAAGGCCCGCCCGAAGATGGATCCTTTGAGGTTGCTATTGCTCCGCAACCAACCGATGATTCCACGGCCCGTCAAAGTGTATGGACTGGACTAAGGCGGATGCCCAGTGCATCGAAGGTTCCCCATGTGGACGACATTCTCACCCCAGTTTGTTTCGCCCTCAAACTGAGGGATCCGCACAAGGAATCACATCGGCGGATGCTAACCAATTTGCGGCACAACGAAGGCAGTCGACCAAGGACGAGGACTATAAAAAATGTGTTAAATAATACCTAGTAAATATTACAATAATAAACCAACACACTTGCAAGATCTTGAATTGTATTATTCATTTTAATTCAGCAAACAAAGCAGTCATAGCTTAAAATAGCCCTTTAAGCCCAAATCTAAAGTAAAATTAAAGTTAATGTAAAAGACAAAAGACCACCGAAAGGTCAGGCTTCATTATCCCGCTCATTTTTTGGTTAATCTGCAAAATCTGCAGCCAAGTGAATTTCGTTTCTAGGCAGGCACCAAAGATAACAATAAACCCCGAAACTAATGAAAAGACAAACTCTGCGCCGGAGGAAAATCCACTTGGCGGAACTAAAGTGTGATGTGTAACTGCGTACAGGCGGCAGTTATGGCAGCGCCAGAAGATGCAAATGAAAATTGCAGGAGGCACCGAAGGACCTTCGAACCCCACCCCCCACCCCCTTTGCACATTTCCTGCTCATTTTCGCCGGGGGAGTTGCCAGTTAAGATTTTCGCCTCGTTGCAGGGATCTTTGAAGGAGCGACAGGAGCTCAAGTTGAGTGCTGCATTTCGGCTTCATTGCATCTCGGTGAGCACACAGTGGGCGATAGAGGTCTGCTGTGAACGGATGGCAAGGGGAAAGGACATTAAAAGGTAGCAGGGGCGGTGCATTTCAAGGGAAAAAAGCACAATAAATCCCTACCCTTGTAGTAGTTGTATAATATTTTCGTTGCCAAAGTATTTCGCAGCCTGACGGATCGCCTTTGCCAGAGCGTCTGCTTTCGTGACTTAAGTTTTCAGCATACGCATTGTATGCACTCACACACACATACACATACACACTAGCAGCACACGCATACTCATTTAACTAGGAAGCACACACAGTCGCCGAAGGATACGCAGCTACAGTGGCATCAAAAATATGTGTGTCCATAGAAATGTACTAAGCGTACATTACTTATATATTTAAAAAACTCTTAAAAAAAACAAATTTATTTTTAAACAAAAATTATAATGTTCTCGAAAAGTTCAGCATTTTCGGAGGTCAGCATAGTGACCTTCATCCTAAATAGATGCACGCACGATGCGATAAAGTTAAGCAAACTTTCTACGAAACAAGGTTGTAATCGAATCGATGCAATTAGCTATTAGCTATTAACTTTGGTTAAAAATATGCTATTGAACATTTCAGAAAATTGAATATCAATTTCTGTAAGTATCGTCGATCCGAACAACGCCAACCTTCACTGTTCGCCACTTCGTGTGTGAGTCCTGACAGGACGTGCCGGCCTGGTCCTGAAAGGCAGCATAAGTAGTGGAAAACGGCAGCATATTAATCTTGCAACCAACAACAGCTAAAACAATAGCAAACAGCAAAGGCCGCGAAGGCATTGCACCAGTAGTAGTATATGGTGCTCGCAGCTTTTCCTTCCGCCAGCCAACGGAACATGAAACTAAATCGTTTGTGTGTGCCCTTTTTATTTTCCATTTTCCTCCAAAGTAAATGAACTTCATTATAAGTAAAGCGTCTCTGGAGTTGCTTTTCTTTGTTGGCGGTTGACTTTCTCTCTTACATTCTTTTGTTTTAGCATTTTTGGCTTTCGGTTTCAGTGTCAGTATAGTTAACACAAATGGCGCATTTTGTTGGTGTCTGGCTGCCAAAGCTGCTGCCAAAAAAAAAAAAAAAATGATGCTGACTTTGTAGGAGTCTGCAGGATTTTTGAGAGCCAGAGAATCACGTTCTCCTTAAAGTTTGAGCTTTAACTTATGATGATGCCATACTTATGAGATAAATTCAAGAGAGATAATTCAATGTCAGTAAATCGGATTTCATTTATCGCAACTGTCTTTTTTTTTATTGACACTCCTTTTTCGCTGTTTTAATATACTTGGTGTCATTTACATTTTTGCTTCTACTGCAAATATTTGAAATAGAAGTGTAAAAAATGAATAAAAAAACGAAATTTAATAGAAAGAATGAGAGGAAGGCGAGCTTTATGCTGTTTACGCACATTTTGCCAGTCAGCTAAGAGCCTTTGCTACGCTTCTTGGACAGCAGCTCCCTAGATTTTGCATGGAAAAAGTGCAAAGTGCATGTAAAATGATTTTAATAATATTTCAAATTGACATTGTCGATGGTCCTGATGACATTCAATTAGTGCTCAACACTTTTTGCAGCTGCAACAAATGATAAGTGATTGGTTTCTGGCTTAGACGTTTCTCCTTTTCAATTTTGTTGCACTGCATGCGCAATTTTCAACTGACCCCATTAATCAATTTGGAAAACCCTTGTTGGTTATCATTTTTCTTTGACGTCATACAGATCAATCCTTGCAAGAATTTACACAGCATACCATTCCAGGCATTTAATTAAGCTAGAGAACGTTCAAGCCCCAAAACACTCACTTAATTAAATAAGTACTTATATTTTCAAATTCAGGTCAATCACTCAATCCGTTTTAAAAAGTTAATTTATTTTTCTTTCATATTCATTAATGTATGACGGAAAATAGCACAATACAAATTGATCGCATTTTGAACAACGGAAACGGTTTTCAGCAATAGAATACAATTTATAGATGCCAAATATTTTTAAGCGACTGCACAAAGAGGGAAAGTTGTGAGCTGGCTAATTGGCATTGAATTTCATACAATTTTTTTTTTTGTGCGTCAGATTTTGTCTGTTGCGCGATGTTTGCATTGTGCAATATTCGGGGGATTTTGATGGTGTTCCGATAACAATAATCAGAATTGTTGGCAGTCCACTGGCTTAATTAAGAGAGTTAGCGTTGATACATGCCGCACTTTGACCGCGATTATAATTCCGCTTTAGTCAGCGTTGTTTTAAATCTTTCGTAATACTGGCATCCATTATTTGAACCATCAAGTGTTTCAAATAAAAAATAACCGAACAGAAAGTCGCCGCAAAGTCAATTTCGATTTCAATTAAAAGCAGCCAGGAATTCGCCATATGCCCAGAATGCAAATACCAATTTTGACATTTTTCCAGACCAAAAATGGGTGGTTGGGCGCGGCCAAGGTGAGCGAATCGAAAAGGTCACTCGAACACTGCTGACCGACTGACAAGTTTCGCAATCTCTGGCAGTCAACCGTGAGGCTTTTTCTGATGGCCAAGACATATTGAGATGCATCGGCATCGAATTCCCAGGGTGATGTCCTTAAATTGGAATCGCTCAGCTTAAAGTGGAGGTTGTGCCAGCAGCGCAATATAAATATTTACTTATATTGATGCGGAAAAAATGCAATCCGAATTTGATCAACTTTTATAAATTTAATATTAAAATGTAAATTCTGTAAATTGAATTATTTGAATATGAAAATATTTATTTACGACAAAGTTCATTGAACTGTATTGTAACTATCATAGTTTTTGGCTATCAACCTAATTAGATGAAAATCGTATAAATGCAAAACGGGTTAGCCAATATAGCAATAAATACAATTTTAAATTGTGTTTACTAATTTAGCCTTTGTGTAATATGAGCCATAATGTAAATTGATATCTGCTATTGAGCCACTTCGTGAGCAGCCAAATGGTTGTTTTAAAAAGCAGAGCCATATATTTCGAGCAATCCCAATGTCAATCCTTTATCGCTGTTCCAAATGTCGGGCTATCCGATTCCCCAAAGGATTCGCCACAAACACACGCACAAATATGACAACGACAACAACTACAACTGGTCCTGTCCAAGTGTCATTCCGTCATGATCTATGGATGGCAACATAAATTTTAAGTGCTCAACTCGGGGGCGTGACGGCATCGATGCTGCGGCGAGAATCGAATTGAAATTTGAAATTTCAAAAGTGATTACAACTATACTCGGCTTGCAGGACCCGCGTGGATGCGAAATTTCAGGCGCTAAAAACTGATTGCCGGAAACGACTGTAATTGGTTGCACATGCAACCTCCAAAGGGGCGGTGTTTTTTGTTTTTGGCGATGATGCGGATGTGGAAGTGGAAGGGGAAGTGGCTTAGTGCTGATTGGGTTGCCTCCACATGGGCATTGTGGCTGCAGCGGTTTCGTTGCAGTTTTTAGCATTATTGTTATTATTTTGCGGCGAGCGAAGAGCGCTTGTTAATGATTTATGCATTCATTGTGCATAGAAATGACATTGCAGTTGTGCGAACAAAGTGTGTGTGTGGTGTGGGGTGGCTCCCTTGCTAGTTTAAATGCACATTTGGGGCAGTTTCAGTGGGTGGTGGCTTGTGGGAGGCGGTGGCATCGCAATGCAACCGCATTGCTGTCGACATCCTCGACTTCTGTGATTTATGCTGCATTTTGGCCATTAGCCTAACACTCTTGTACCGCCAACAGTGCAGACTTAACAGCCTTAAAAATGAAGAGGGATAACATTGTTTCCAAAGAGTAAAATTCCCAAAGAGCATGCTCTGTTAGCCACGATTCTCTTTCTTTTAACTGTTAGTTAGCTGTTAGTAATTTTAAGAGTTCTCCCAGCTCTTTCACTGTTAGTTTTAACATATCTCGGCAGCTTCAACTTCTTAACATCACAACATAAGGTTCGTTTTTCCATTACTTGGCCATAGGTCAGTAATTTTTGTTGAAAACAAATACAAGACCAAAGCACGTGATGCCATAAATCATTTGTTTTCGCCCGGAGTTTTTCCGGTTTGCAACACACATTTGCATTGAAATGTTTCAAGATAGATTATGCATAAAGCAAAAGTAAGCAACTTGGGATTTTAATGATATTATCTTCTCTAGTTTTTATAGTAATTTTTAAAGTTTAGCCTAACTCGAATGTTTTTTATGGGTTTTCATTTAATTGTGAAGGAAAGACCGACTAATAAATCCTGTTTTTCCCATAGACTCCAGTCCTGATTTAATTATATTTCAATCACGGTCTGCCATTGTCCCGATAATGACTTAATCTTAAATATGATTTGGCGATTATATTGCTGCACCTTTTTATTGTCACTTCCTGGCCAACAAACCGTCCCAAATTCCCAAGCCAGAGAAACAGATTATGAATTCAGCTCAGTCATCGAAGATCTAAGCAAAAAGCCAACAACAAAGGGAGTCCCAATGAAAAGTACGAGGAAAACCCAGAAACAATAGAAGAAAAAGATACTTTAAACCCGCTGCTGAGTGGATGTGTGTGTTAGCTTTTCGTATCTGTGTGTTGCTCACGTTGCTGTTTAAGATTCATTTAGCTGCAAAACAATGGCAGCAAATGGCTGGAAAATAGCAACGAATGTATGATACTCTTAATGGGAGAAACCTGCGGAAAAACAACTTTCGTGCACAAGCCTAATCCACTTTTCCTGCACTTTTCCGGCTAGGTTTTGTAGTGTATAGTGGCGGGAGAGACAACACATTGGCTACGGCTTTGGCTTTGGTTGTTGGCCGTGGCTTTTGGCCGTTGTCGCTGCTGCAGTCGCGGCAAATTACGTGAATCAGCGAATTTGGCAGCAAGATACGGCCAGCGATAGTGGCAACAAAAACAGTTACCGGCAGCCACATAACGACGCCGCGGCCAATTGCCGATTAGCATCACTTTTGCCCAAGGCGAAGCAGTGAGGAAAAGCAGTAAGCAAACAGCAGGGGTGCGAGCAGGAGCAGAAGCAGGATAAAAAGGATGCCCATGCCGGACGGATATGCAAGTGCAAAACAAAAGAAACAACTTCAATATGGGCGAAGTGGAGGACGTGGCATGACTGTAAGTGATTGTAAGTGAGTGAGAGTGTCTAATGAAGCCATCGCTGATGACCAAACAAGATGAAGGACCAAAACACTGGCGAAAAAATAGGATACCACACGGCTGGCATAAATAAAGCCTTTCCTGGGTAACTTAAAAATACAGGTTATTATTTGGTTATTTTAACTTAATAAAGAATAAATAATTAATTAACAATATAAATATTGCAAGTTGGATTAGAGCCTTTGTCCCATTTTCCTTTTTTTTTCTGTAGACGCCTTTTCTAGATTGAAAGTTTGTTTTCAGTGGTTTTGTCCCTTTTTCTTGACTTCCATTGGCATTTTTTCTGGCCAGGCTTTAAGAATGACAACCTAAACAAGGGCCGGGGTGTAGGCTGGGCGTAGACAAAGGACACACAACCAGGAGACAATGATGTCGCCAAAATCGTTGACGAGGATCTGCCACCGAGGGTGCCGCGCCTGGATTTGGAGGACTCAATGCCTGCCGCTACGAGTGTCAATATGAAAATGAATGCGTGTGGTTGCCTCTCCTTTTTTTTTGACTGCCACACCACCTTACTGGTGGTTCTATGTGTGGATATGAATTATTCATAAAATGGCAATGGCACTCTGAGCAGCGACAAGAACAAGAGCAAGTCGTGACGATGCCTTTGGAATGTTTGTGGTAACCAAAAAAAACGGAAAAATACCTCGCAGCTCCTGATTTCAACTTATACTCTTTTTGTTTCGAAACTTCCTTTTATGTGGGTGCCAATAATATTAGTTTACATCGACAAACACAATTCGGTCCTAGAAGCATAAGTTCCTGTACGTTATAATGAAAAGAACAATCCGTTAAACCAAGAAAATGTTGTTAGACAATAAAAGAGTATTAAGTAGGCCGCCTATCCTGCTTTTCGTCCCTTTTTTGATTTTAGCAATCGCGACAAGGGCAAAACACGAGAGCAACAACAATGAGACGCCATTTGAGATGCCTTCCACATAACACACACACCCACCTTTATGCATATATGCAAGAGTAAGTGGGTGTCTCTCTATGTGTGTGTGTGTGGGAAAACTATGCGACATAAAATGTTACGAGGATGGCGGATTGTCGAGTCTCTGAGTTGGTCGAGGCCTCTTTGAGGCAGGTTAACCCTGGACAGGCGCCCCTGACTTCAGCCCCCATTAGCCAAAGTGAAATTAAGTACAGATCTTGCTGCAAATTACTTACCATCTTTCGGTGAGATTGAGTTGCAGGCCCTCCAAATGCAGCTTATAACCTTGGAGCCCGACCTAATCTGCCCAGTGAAAATCACTTGAATTCGCCAGCTAATTAGTAAAATGGAAAAGCTTATTATCCCGATTGCAAAACTTCTGCTCTCGTATGCTGCGTAAATCAAGAGAGCTGGAAAATGAATGAAAAGGTAAAACTTACCTGACGTTTTCGGTGAAATTTTCGCAATCGACACGAGATGAGAAATTTGTTGAATTTGCAACAAGGACTACGCAGCGACCAACAACACAATCATCATCGGCATTAGAGAGAGTTTTGCACATCCTGAACTCCCCCATCCATTTCGATCCGCATGCATAACAAAATCCATAATGTTTGCGCAATCAAACGAAGCCAAAAAAATTTAATCGAACTACGACAAGAGCAAAAAAAAAATTCCTAACAAAAGGCAAAAAAAGGATTGGAAAAGCGAAAAAAATGAGTTGCGTGTGCTCTTTCTGTATTTGCATATACATTTGCATATGTCTGTGAACAGTGGTTCGGATTATGCAATTTGATTTGTTTTTTTTTTCTCTGGATTGTTTAAATTTATTCTTTGGAAAAATTGACTTTAAGTCTATTTATTGGCATAAAGCTTTATAATTTTAAATAAAAAGGATTACAGTTAATAATGATCCATTTATAGTATGAACATATTAACAAAGTGGCAATCGAATAGGTTAAAAAAGTACGAGGTCATATAAAAATATTCTTGGTATCTAAAAAAAACTTGTTTACTATATTTTCTGTAAACTCACGTTTTTCCAAAAACCAATTATCACCCCACTGTGGAATACATTCTTGTTTGGGTTGGCAAACCTACATGGGTTAGCATTGCAAATTTTCGCGACTTGACTAGAGCTTATTCAAATGATCTGAAGAGTGCTTTGCCCAGATAGCAGAGGAAATCGAGGAAACGGAAATCGGAGGGGAAACTGGAGGAAAACTGTTTTCAACACGAAAAGGCAGTTGGTAATTAGCTTAGTCCTTCAACTAATTTCAACAATTCCGGCAAAGTCTCTGTTTTATTGTGGTTTTCCATAACATTTAAAGCCAAGTTTCTCCTTTACTGTAGAGCCTAAAATTTCAGTAAACATATCACGATGCCACGCCTACTTTCTGCCTAGGCACACTCCATTTGCGCGGTAATAGTTATTTGCGGACAGTAAAAACGAAAAGAACATAAAACAATTATAGTCCCTGCGCTGCATCGCATAAAAAGGAGCAGGGCAAAAACCTTTGACAAATTTATGTCGCTGCTGCGTGGCAAGAGTTTCGCACTTAAGCACAGTAGAAGTTAGCCAATTATAATTTTCATGTATCCAAAAACATTTTAAAGTACCAGCCATTCAACGATTCATAATCTAAATAATTAATAAATATTTTTAATTTTTTGTCGAATAAATTTGCCAATATTTATCTTCTTTATTATTTAGATATAAGATGTCTAAACATATGCAGCAATATATTTTTAAACTATATGGCACTATAAAGCAAAATCCCCGATAACTATATCGAGTCGCTACTGTACCATTTAAAGCCTTTTGTCACAGCAAACAACAAACTGACTTGCTAATGAAAAGTTTATTGCTCCGGGGCTATATGTACTTAGATCCCCAGCCATGGTCCGTCATGGCCCGTCAT
The DNA here is from genome assembly GCF_000001215.4 of Drosophila melanogaster. Taxonomy (NCBI): domain Eukaryota; kingdom Metazoa; phylum Arthropoda; class Insecta; order Diptera; family Drosophilidae; genus Drosophila; species Drosophila melanogaster. The sequence goes on along the minus strand of NT_033779.5, from coordinate 17,617,221 downwards.
CTTCCGACGGGGTCTCTCATGGCAATGGAATGGATCCGGGTGCTCCTGCATATGCATACCAGTGAGCTGGTATCCCCCGGCTCTCCACTGTTGTCGTCTGTTTAGTGCTAATATTATTTACACCAAAGTAGACCGAGTGGGAGGCAAATGACAAAGCGACATAGACGCATAAGCACTTTATGTGAATGACGCCCCCAGGCATAAACTAGAATTATAACGCACACACACTCGGCGAAATGTGACGGAGCGAGCCGGGAAACAAAGGACTTTCCCGACTCCTTGCCGCAAAAGTATGCAACAACATTTTGTGTAACTATATTTCAGAGGCAGGCCAAACAAAACAGCAACAGTCGCTGGCAGCGTCAAATGAGCATAACGCATGGCCCAAAGCCAACCGAAAGAACCCAAAGGGGTATATTCATGGATTGCAAGTGTATAAAAGCGTCTTATTCTCTTTAGGCCGACTTTTTGAGCTGGCTTTTACATATTCAACGACGTATGTGCCCAATAAACCTGAAAAGGCCATTAGAAATTTTTCAATTATGTAAAGGGGACGAACAAGGATTAATACATTTCATGAAAGTCACACTTGGGAAAAATTTGATAGTAATACATAATGCAAGCCTAACTAAATTAAGAAAGTTGTTGGGATTTCCTAAAAAGTCTCTTAAGCAAAAGAATGTTGTTTTAGAACATAATCCGTATAAATATACAGGCCATACTTTTAACTGTGCCTTAAACCAAAACATACTCAAGTAATAATAAAATTGGATAACAAGAGTATATATTTAACAATATCACACTTTATGAGTTCAATAAGCAGCAAATCCGTAAGCAATCTTACTCGCATAATCAGATAATCTCCTAGTGATCTCACTTTATAACATGTCTCCCCATTTTTGCTCCTCCGGAATAACCTTTGCCACATAAATCGCTCATCTCTAACAAACACACAGGCACATTCAGCCAGGTTTGCTGCTCCGTTCAGGTATTTTACGAGCTTTATATTGATAAACAATAAAACCACCCATCGCAATTCACACACACACACACACACACACACATGTGTAAAGTAAATCCTGAACTTCCCCTTTGCCACGCCCCGGCACACTTGCTTTTATAAATTTTTATTTTAATTTTATTTATTTTGTTTGGCATGGCTTTTATGTATTTATGGGGCAACATGCGAATGCAAATTGAAAAGGAACATGAGCAGCGACACGTAGATGCCTCAGCGAAAAATGATTACGGGCATTTGTATTTTCCTCTCATTTTATACTTTTTATACTGCAATAAATAATTTTATTATGTGCCGAGACCAATAAACACATTTGAGGCAAACAAATAATCGAAAACATGCAGATGCAAGGCGCTCCCGGCGAGATCCGCATATAAATCAGGGATATGCAAAGGGTGTCCTTACTCGAAACTCCATCTCTTATTACTGTGCCACAAACTTAAACACTCTAACTTTATTAATACTTATTACTGAATATAATTATTGAACTAGGATTATTATTTGTAAATGTATAGCAATATTGTAACTAAATTATAGACAAATAAAAGTTGCTTAGTTCAAAACGCAACACTTCGTTAAAGAGCATTTCAAATTCGCTTTCACTCTTTATTACCCACTCAATCTCTTCGCCTCCCATTGACATTAGGAAATGAGTTTAGCAATACTTTAGCAATTTTCACAGGCTCTCAAAAGCAGACGAGACAGTCACAACACATGTGGGCGATGGGCGATGGGCTGTGGGTGGTGGGTGGCTGGGAGGCTACTTAGCCACGCACCCTTCGCCTGCTATACGATTACATGCCAGGCCGTAATGCTGGAAAATCCACAAAACCCTGTTAGCTTAAGCTCATTTGGTAACTGGGGAACGGGAACGTGAATGTGGGGCTCGTTCACTGAGAATGAGAAGGAACATTCCTCTTATGGCAGTACAAATGATATGCGTATTTAAATGGAATGGCAGTAGCATTTCCGAAAGGGGGAGCACACGAAAACGCCAAGCAAAATCACACTCAAAGTCAAAGTGGTAAGGTGATTTTGAAAGGGAAAAGGCTCTGGAAATGAAAGGTAGAGAGTGTTTATTTTGAAACCAATAAGATGATTAAGGCTTAATTCGCTTACAACTGTAAGCGGTTATTGCAATTCCAAGAGATAAAGAACACAAATTTTGTGTATTTCATCATCCAATCAAAATTTTGGTTGACACGAAAGGTATGTCTAATAATATACACGACTGAGATTAGAAAAAAATTCGTGTACATTTCTGCTCTTACTTGAACTTGTATAAATGCCTATGAATGACCAATCGTTTACTCTCAAGAGTTCCTTCTCGCATTTTTCCATCAGCCTGGACATGAGTTACTTTTGCATTTTTTTTGCGGCCAGCCAGACTCCTAGAACACTCTCCATCACCATCTCTAGCCCAAAATGGTAGACACTTTTTGGTCATAAAACATAAATCTGCAGTACTACAACAAGACGGCAACGAAAAAGGCAAAACATTCGAAAAAAGGCAACACAGTGCACTATAAGTTCAAGAGCTCACAACTGCCTGGATATATATATCTATGTATGTACATATATCGGGGGGGTCCGCCCATTTCTTCCCCTAGTATAATGATGCCAAGTTATGATTCCATGTGCTCTGTTTTGTTTGCTTGGCAAAACATTTTTTCTCGTTCAATGTTTGCTAGCCTCGGCGGCCGATAGCCATAAATTCCAGTGCAATGAGAAATTGTTGTATCCACGAATGGAAAGAGTATTTTTCGATGCATTTACGTCGCAGCAACAGCTTAAGATGACGATTATAATTAGCCAAACATTTCTACTTTAACTAAATCAAAAACTTCCATACATACAAGTGAATGACTTTTTCAAAAAAAAAAAAGACGAAAGTATTTCGTTGGCAACGCAAAAACTTTGGAATAGCGTATTTTCCCATCGATTTAATTCGCTAAATGAATTTCCCATCCTCGGCCAGCTGCAAGTTCAGTTACCCGCATTCAGTTGGCTCTTGGCGAGTGGGCCATAAAACACAAGCCGGTGGAGAAGACGCGAAAAAGATGAGAGCTCGACTAATAATTTTGGGCGTATTTCAGTCTTTTTTTTTTTTTTTTTGTTTTTTTACTGGCCAGAGGCCACGCCCACCCAATTTTATCGTTCGCCTCGGAATAAACTAAAAATTGAAAAAATTGAGCTCCCGCAAAACGGCAAATGTGAAATAAAACGGATGGCAGCGTGAAAGTCCGGAAAACTGCCAAGAGATTTTTGCCGCCGTAATGATAATTCTGGTGGCTTTAGTTGCTCTATCTCGTTTTTTGCCGTTTTGTTGTTGCTGTGGCTAGGACGTCGCCACAACAGCCGCAAAAGCCGCAGACAAGCGTGGGAGAGGGGAAACGGGGGGCTTCGGCTATCATGCATTTTTGGTTTATAAATTCAGTTTTGGTCTGCAAGCGTTCAGCCGGAAAATGCGAGAATTCCGGCCAACCAGACCAGACCAGACCAGAGGAAATGGACAACGCACATTGTTTGCGCTCATTTCTCGCATAAAAATTCTGTCTTAAGTTGCTGATGGCAAATTTGCTCATATTCTGTTTTACAATTCGTTTGCGCAAACATTTTGTTTTTGACTGTTTTTTTTTTTTTTTTTTTTTTGCTGTTTCCATCGCACACCGTCTGCCAGTCACTTTCCGGCCAATTTTAATTGGCCTTGTCTACTCAGTTGTGTACTTTCAAAATGTTTACTTTAAATTAAATAATTAATTTGCAAAAGTCAAACAAGTGGTTTGCTTATATTTGCCATGGTCTTTACTTTGTGAATTTCAGTTAATTAGTCGGGGCTTCAACTGCTTTGATTTCAAATTGGCTAAACGCCCGTGTACTCGCGTTTTCATTAATTAGGTGTCAATAACAACACCTTTGGACATAATAAAGTTTTAATATTTCAATAAGTTAACTAATATGATTGGAATTTATAGGAAACAATGAATACTTTCATACAAATGATATAAATTAATGAAAATAAAAGATCCTACTTAAGTTCACAATTTGATTACTTGCTCTAATTACATCTTATTAAAGGTAATTTAATAATTTGTTTTCACTTTAAAACTAATCTTTCAAAGTCTGTAAAGTTTTTCTTTATCTTTAGTACATTAACAGAAATATTATCTGAAAGTAAAAGAAAGTGAAGTGAGTTTCTTCCCGTTTCTTAGTTGTTAGTTACTTCACCATAAAGAGAACTCTTTCACATTTATAACTACACTTTTCTTTATTTCCTCAAGTTGCGCAGAGTGGCGGGGAAAATTCTGCTCACGCCGTTCAATTATGGCGCTAATATGCACTTGACAATGTAATGACATTTATTGAGCGGCATTGGCATTCCCACCATGGTTGTCAGAGGGGGGAGTGCGAACGGGAATGGGAATCCTTGGCGGACTGATTGAAAGTGTCAGAGTCGAGAATTCGGATTCAGCAGCCAGACATTTGTCGCAATGTGAAAGAATTCCTTGCATGGCGCCCTCCAGGCTTGAATAGCGTTAATTTCATGTTGCTGACAAGGCTTATTGACAGGAAATCGCTGGCTGCTGCTGTGGTTGGGTTTGGTGGCTGGGCGGGCATTTGGGTGGCTTGCTGGTGATTTTGGCCCAATCCGGCAATATTTGTCGACGGGCCACAAAAGCGCGACATTTATTAATCAAGCTGCGGAAGATTGCAGCGCCCGGGGCACGCCTAATCAAACCATTTCCACATTTCCGCGCTGTTTTCCTTGCAGCGTATGCAATTAAGAGCCGTCCTTTGAAACGTGGGCCCAAAGTTATTATTTGCAAATATGAGTGCAAACAGCAAGTTTCAACTAAGCTTGAAATTAAAAAATAACATACAGCTGTTGGAATGCGGTGCCTGTGTCTTGTGAAAGTCAGAAGTTAAAGTAGTATAGTATAGTTATAATTCAATTCAAGAAGAAGCGTATTAAAAAGATACTCATTATATCCGTTGTTTGCATAGTAAAACTACTCGATTCAATCTGGCCATGTGTTTTAGTCTCTTTGCGAACTACAAGAGCTAGAATGTTTTTCCTATGCATACATATTGTAGATACTTAAAAAAAGCTCAATTTCATTTCAGAACATTTCGTCACAGGACGCCCAAAACTGCTAACACTTTTGAAAATTGTTTTGATTTTTATTTATTTTTCCTTTTCAGTTTTTTTACATATGCAAACAATATTTTGACAACATGGGTATCTGTTATTAGAGAAATTCTACAACAGCATTCTTTCATGTTTTTCTTCAAATTGTTTTAATTTCAATAAATGTTTCAATATTGATACATCAGATAATAATAGAGCGGCACATCACCCTTGGCTAGCAAATATTTATTATAAATATCACACCCAAAAAGTGCGCCCAGTAAATGCAACAGCAACATTGACGTTTTGAACGCATTTTGAACTGTGACTACAGTAGCCATGTCAACCGTCCTTTCTGTTATTGTTCTCTGCAGTCGAAAAAATATAAAATTAATTATAAATAAATTAATAAAAAAAAATAATTACAGGTAAAACTAAGAGTGTATAAGAAACAGTAAGCAAAAATTCAGTTATAATTTCTATAAGTATTTCTAAAAAGTCATATTTCTTTGTAATTTTGTAACAATTACTTTCTTAATATTTTTAAGGTGAAAATTCGAAGCATCTTCGTTCGTATTTAGGTACTGGACAGTTATAGAAACAGTACCAAAATTGTGAAAATAATTTTGCAAGTGTTTGGCCAATGTATTTGCTTGTTTTCACGGGAATTTCCGCGTGGGCGAGGCGCGATAAGTGAAATCAGCAACGCTTGCGGCGACAAGCAAAACACGAACTACAAATTGTTAAACACAAATCGCAGTGCCATTGTGCCATTGTGTAGGCGCCTGTTTTGGCCATTTTGGGTTGTATTAGGTGTTGGCCCGCCCAAATGTGCAAGAGTCGGCCTGATAACAAACTGGAACAATTCGGTGACAAGGCCGAGGGAAAATGCGTGGCGACAGGTGCGGCAGGTGGCTAAATTACGATAAGGAAGGAACACTCTGGTGGGGCTATGTGCAGATGGGTGGAAGGATTTGCGGAGGATTGCATAACTTTGACATTGAACGTGCACCGAGGTGTATTGTTTGTGTGCAACAGCTAATAGCGGATTTAATGCAATTGGCTTGTGTTTCAGTGAATTATTGAGTGAATGTTTCATAACTTGACCACAGTTGTCGAACAACTTTAAACTTTGTGCATCCCAAATTCCAGTGGAATTAAACTACACCTGACCTGACCTACTTAGCAAGTTTAATGAAAGAAATATTTGTCGGGAAATATTATATTAAAATTTAATAAATGACTTGATTAAATTCCAATTCCCTGTGCCAAAACTATTTACGTTCGTGAAGCGCTTGACAAACTTTAAGAGCAACTTAACATAGACATGCATTTATACTTGATTACACAGCCAAGGCCTAATCTTCTTCAGCTCGGGACTGGAGTGCTTGGCTCGGAAAATGGGAAATCCATCGGACAATTGAGTGCTTTTCCTCGCTAAAGAAAACATATTGCCTGCCGGAGTGTCAGGAGCAGGAGCCGCAACCGGAGCACCGCTGTCCACATTATCCGCACCGCTCCTTGATCTCCATTGAATGATGTCTGCGTGTCACACTTTTGCCCAAAGTGCAATTACCTATTTGTGTCACGTGCAATTTCCAAGGAGTGCCGATCTAAAGGCAGGACGGTTGTTGCCTGGGGGGGCGTGGCAATTCGCCCCCTTCATGGGTATGCACATAAATAGTGAGTGCATCAAAGTCAGAGCGGTATTGCATGGCTGCTGCTGATTAGGGTACTGAGTCCGTTTGGCTGCGATTCGAGACGGCAGCTACCACGGCAACAGCAATTGCAACTGCAGCAGCAGCAGCAGCAGCAACTGCAACGGCAACACCCCACATCAGCAGCAGAGCCATTGTCAAAACATCAGAATGAAGTCAAGCAAGTACACCGATAAAAAGAAGCAGTCCCCAAAAAATCAAAAGATAAGAGGTAGTGATAATAAATAAAAAATATAGTTTAATCGATTCTCTTCATATATTCTAACAAAATTAAAATGACACTCATAAGGAATATAAGTTTAGTTAATTTTTTTTTATATCCTTATTAAAAGATACAAAGTATATCTCAACGGAACAAGCTGTGTCAGCCACATTTGTAGTGTATTGGTAGGCAAGCGATCCTGTCACTTTCCCTCCTCTTTTGGCCCCATGACGTGCCAATTGAGTGGCCACCAAATGCCATTCCTTCGTGCTCCTTACTTCGCTTGCTCCTCCATCGTTCTCTGTCAGCCGCAGCACCTCCTTTTAGCCCCGCCGCAATCCTCCTCATTTCATTCCTTTCACCCGTTTCGTGGCTTAAATCACGTTAAGATTTCCAGCGCTGCGACTTGGCATGTTTGCTTCTGCCTGGCCATCCACATCACATCTGCAAAATGCAAACTACAAATGTTCTCTGGATGTCCTACGCCCAAACACCCACCGCCCACTTCACTTTTGAGGGGCGTGTCGTCAGGCGAATGTGACAATGATTTCAGCTTCTGCTCGAAATGCCGTTGTGTTGTGTACCACTAATCAGAACAACAAGATGGGCGTACATAACGATCATTATAATTACATATATAGGTGCATATTCATGCAATTAAATTTCTAGACTTTCAAGGAATTTTAAGTAAGGATTCCTTGAAATATGAATTGCAAATACTAATTCTTCTCGATCTACACCTTAAACCTCAATATTTCTGAGAGTTTTGTACTGTTACAGTTTTGTTTTGGATGTCTTATTAACTTACTGTGGTAAAAAAAAAAAAAACGTAGCACATGGCTTCAGAAGACGGCCTATAAATGTATATATATCGCGTTTGATATGCGATGCCGCCACATCCGCTTCAAATCCTATTGCGGCACTCTCGTAGAACCCTGATGGTCCTCCATTGAACCATGTGCATCCTGCCAGGGGCAATTTTCGACTCTGTTGTATCCGCACGATTCCTGCCATAAACCACTCGAAGCTCCAATATCTGCACTCGAACAGTGCAGACTGGCGTCCGAATTGAAAACGTGCGGTCCTTTCATAATAGCCAGATTTCCTTCCGGGCCCACGACAATAATATTTACGGTTTTTCGCCTAAATTCCAATTAAGAATGGATGGCTTTAAGTGCCCACGCCGACTTTCTGCAGGGACTTATTTTTACCGCAGTGTCCCTGGCTCGTCAGAGTCGCGCGTAAAAAAAAAACCAGCGAAAAACAATATTCCAGCGATTTGAGCGCATCTAAAAAATGGATAGGCCACCTTCGCATGTGTTGGCCACTGCCGAGCAATTAGAGTTCTACAGCGGCTGACCGCTGGAAATGCAACACAAGATAAAAAGAAATGCGCATCCGGAAATAGCGGTGGGAAAAAAGCGGAAAAATGGAGGAAAACAGCATGAATGAAAGGAAAAATGCACAGCAAAGTAGAAAATCGCACAATCAAAACGAAACTGCTGACCAGCATCGATCTCTGACGACGACGAATCGGAATCGAAATCGGAACGGCAATGGCAATGGGAATCGGAACCGGAATGAGTATAGATACACGGAGAGAAATATATAGGTGGTCCCCAAGGTGCGTTCTTAAATGTAGTAGGAGTAGTACACATTTATTTGACTTTTCTTGCATAACAATGTCCGCCGTCATGAGAGTTTTCATGGCCTCCGTTTAAATGGAATGCTTGATAGATAGCTGATTTGAATATATGTGCAATATTTAGAACGGATAGCCAGTGCTTGCCACTGTGCAGTGGAATGGCAACCGATTTGAGAGCGCTGTTGGCCATTAAAGTGTGGATGTTGTCGCCATCGGGAGATGGAAAACGGAGAATCCGTAAAGGAGGCAGGGCAAGGAGCTTTCGGGTGAAACCCGCAGCCGCAGAGTCACCGACATGGTAAAAATTCATGTTTGCCAATGTGTCCTTCGAACAGTTCGATGTGTGTGCTGTCCTTCTAACTGGTGGTGCGTTGTCCTATTTACGTTGTCGTACTTCATGCATTTCAATCACCAAACACAACACAATTTAAATATGCTGATTGGGTGGCTGAAATTTCGGTTCGGCTTTCGCCAGGCTCGCCAGGGACATTGTTTTGGACCCCATTTAATGGGGCTGGGGTCCATCTTTAATTGGCTTTGTTCATCTTTTTGCTGTACCCAATACCCCTAGGCTACCGTGTCGGCGGTTTCCATAAATTTTGTTTATTGATGGGCCGCATCGAGCCACCGCATGTGACATTGCTTAGCTGAAAATAATTAATTTAATTTCGTATCGGTGCTTTTTAGTTTAAGCTTGCGTGCACACTGCGAAATGGCTTTTTTATAATTGGTTTATTTCGCAACTGTTACCGGAATGTTCCCCCTTTGGTTTTGCGGCAAATTGGTGCCCGAAATGGTAGCGGAAATATAAATAGACTTGTGCTATAAGAAGACTGAGTTTATTGCATAGGAAGCTTAGTATTAGAAATATTTTCACGCATTAACTTGTAGATTTTAAGCATACACAGCATATAAATTCATGTTCCTCGTGTCTCAAATAAGTTTTACGGTTGCTCCTTTATAAAACAAATAAGTGTCTCAAATAAGTTTTACGGTTGCTCCTTTATAAAACAACCCATTAAATAGCTATCCATTTCAATCAATCTAAGAGCAAGAAAAACTTATATAAGGTGATCCCACGAAATCCATTAAATCTCAATACGCTGAGCTTTTTCTCCATTGCATTGAAGAATGATCCTAATATACACCTCTGATTTCCCCCGACTATTGAAAAACGGGTTGGCTATTGGTGGAAAATTCGGCGAAGGCGTCGCCGAGCTAATCTGCTCGCTGTCAAAAGTCATTGAAACAATTCGAAATGACAACAAATATGGAAGTCGCACAGAGATACAAAGCAAACACCTACATACACCAACCAACACACACTCGTTTATAGCCAGGGAAATCTGCCAGGGGGCGGGGCTGAGTAGGAGATTGGAAAAACTTGGGTCGAACGAGAAGCGAAAACTGCTGACAGTTGCATAAACAATAAAGGCAGACCCCCAAAAAGCGAACTCAGCCAGCGAAACGATCCAACGAATGCGGTCAACATCAAAAGGAGGATAAAAAAAATGAAAATAAAGGAGAGGAGAGGAAAAGAAAGAGGTGGATAAGCGGAAGAAGGGACCATCGAAAGGAAAGCAAAACGAAACTAGAACTATTACTGCCACTGCAACACACATGCAACGTGTGGCAAGTCTGGGACTGGCTCCAAAACACCCAAACCACCCAAGCCACCCAATGCCCACCCTCATCTCCATGACGGCTAGAACAACAATGTGACATTTTTTCCACTTTGACGACAATTTCCCTCGCGGCACTAACGGCAGCAGCAAGAGCAAAGCAACAGTAGCTAGTTGTAGGTAGTGCCACGCCATTGCCATAGCCACTGCCGAATCTAAAGCTAGACGGCAATGAAACTTAAGGATACAACGGGAGTGCCGAGTCCAGAAAACAAAAAGAGAATTCCTGATCGATGGGTCGCAGTTTTGGATGCCCTTTAGGCGTTGAGGATGAGATACCCTCCAAAGATCAGAACTGATAAAAAAAGGATTTAATTTGATTTATAGGACAAATGAAACCGAAAATAACATTTTTCAACTAAGAAAAAACGCATTTATATTTATATTAGCATGTAGTACTAGCATTAGATGTATTTATAGTAGATATAAGTTTTCGAAATGCAGAATTATTATCTATGCAGTAGTCAGTACACCCCATTTGTAAGAGTATTGCAGAGGAAAGTCCAGAGATATGGCGGATGTGTATTCACATTCACACGCAATGTCGCTCGGCAAGAAGGATGTGCAAGGAGATCTTGCAGAAGGACTCGCTGTGGTTCTTCTTCTTCACTCCGGCCTGCCCTCGCCCGTGGATCACAAAAGCACGAAATTGATTGTGTAAATAAGAAAACGAAATTGTCGTTAGTTTACGTTTTCCGCTGACAAGCTTTTGAAACTGGCCAGAACCGAGGACTCATGACTGTGGAGGGGGAAAAGGCGACTGGGAATGCAGTAGCAAATAAAAGCGAAATGATGCAGAGACCAAATGGCATTGAGATAGACAAAGAGTGCGACGAAATTAAAAATTAAATTTACTCGTTAGTCGCATTTCCAGTTTATTGCCAACTGACTTTGATGCGAAGCATTATCGGTGAAAAATTGATAGCTGCTGCTCGAAAGGAATCCGATTGCGATTGCAAGCGAATAGAGTGAAAAATTTCACAAGTAGCGACAATTGGCAGACAGAGTCCATCAATAAATCAGATATGTACATAATCTGATATGCATTGTAAAGCGAATGCGTTATGAGAACAGAATTCGATCCTCCGACATTGATTCACATATAAAACAAAAACAAACGTTGCACATGCAAAAAGTTCGACAGAGATTACAGCGCATACTGTTAAAATATTTCAAAACTGCAATCTAATTGAAAGTAATGCAGGAAAATATTTTTAATTCCTTTATACCTTTTGATATTTTATATGAAAAGGTATCATATTGGGCCTATTTACCAATAGATCTTAGTAGCTCCATTTCAATTAAATATTTTCAAATTCTTTTCGATTAGTTTCCATTTTAACCAATTTAACCAACAACCTTGGCCACAACTTAAAAGAGCATTGTAACCGATTGAAGAAACTTTAAGGAAAACTGGGAAGTGGGAAAAGTTTGAACACATAGGGAAATGGCAAGCAAATAATTTATCTATCCTTGCCCTGTTTACCGCTTTTATCTTTGAGTCCATTTTGAATCGACTATCGGTCAGTTTGGGTTTGAATCGCTTTCGGGTTTCCTTCGTTATGTAGTTGTGGACTTTTTTAGAAACCAAGACGAATATGCACGGTGTCGTTTAGCAGAACTTAGATTATCACTGTCAAAAATATTGCGAACATTTTTAAAAAATTGCCATATCATTGCTAAAAAAAGTTATTAAGCTGGTCACTTTCAAAAATTAATATTTCAAATATTTAATTTGGATTTATATATCTAGGTGCGTAAGGCTCTAATAAAATATTAATATTATTTTACAAATCCTCCAATTTTTCTTTATATGCACCAAACCATCTCGATTCCCTTCCAACGCCACCAATTTCTGGCACCCGCTCATCGATGCCTTTGTAGCTTTTCCTTCGGTTTTCCACACCCCCGTCGACATGGTTAGGGCTACTTATGCCCGCCACTACCTTTCAAATTGAATGAAAGCACATTTTGATTGAAAAGGAAATTTACGGTGAACTTATACAGACACAGACGGGAGCTGCAACAGTTCGCAGGACCTGGGGCATGTCCTGCATGGCTGCTTTAACAGCCAATGTAGCGTTGCCCGTCGTAGCTCCCGGCGGATTTATCAGTCAATTTTAGAAAATTAGTTAACGGGTTTGCCGGAAACTTTTCTTTTTTGCACGCCAACTTGGCCAACAAGTTCGCTTCGCCCACCAAAAAATTTAAGGCTCAATGTCCACGAAAAAGGGTAAATGGGGAAAGGGATTTCTTTGGTTTCGTTCCACAGAAATGGAAACCTCTAGCGTTTGAAGTTGATGCCTGAAATTAATTTACGTTTGGTCAGGGGAAAGTTTGATAATTAACCCCAACGTGCACTGAATGTAGCCCAAATCTAAGGTTCAATAGCAAAGAAAAACAAATTTATTTTCTAAGATCTAAGAACTTTATTTCACATGGATAAGTATAGGTATTTTGCGATTATGAAATACATAGTGCCTTTAAACTAAATCTACTATATAGACAAAAGTTACTATAATCACTACATTAATATTAATGCATATAAGAATCCTGTTTTTTGGCTACAAATTTTTATACTTGCTGTGCATCTTTATAATATACAACAAATTCTTATAATGTGAGAAAAAAACTAGAATTCTATTATTTTTGTGCCCTCTGTGCCCTGAAACCATTTCGTAACTTAAAATAAAATCAAATATTTAAAAAATCATCACTTGCGTTCTATATTGTTTCGGTAATTTGCTCAAGGTAATAATTTTTATTTTAGGTACATCTTGACATTTCTGACACATAAAATGTATATTAAATATATATTTTCTTTTTTAATTGATACCGTACAAAGCACATTCATTGAGTTATATTTGACCTCGTTTGAAACTATTTGTCACTTATTGTGACATTTTGTTTCAGCTCTATATCCTTCTTATTACGTATCCCTGCAAGTTCCCTTATTTCATTAAATTTTTTGATTAACAAGTTGCCAAGTTCTTGTTATACATTATATATATGATATACTTGTGCCGCTATATTCACAATAATAGGAGTAGCTTACGCGAATATAAAGAAAGGACCATTACACTTTTCATAATGCTTTAAGTATTTTAAAAACGGTTTCCCAATTTCCACATTCGGTATTTGGTTCATTCGTTTATTTTTGAGAGTTAATTGCAAAAGCTCGATCGGAGAAAAGTTGACGAAGTTTTAAATATATTATCTTCCGATCGTTAAAGCGTATATATACACAGAATAATATATATAATTTCTTGTTTTAATAAGTGGCTCGTTCTTTCGCATTACAGAATCTTTAAATGTTATTAACATGACAGTGCTAACACAAAAAAGGTTTGGATATTCACTTCATTCACATTTCTACACGCATCCAAGACAGCCACCATCGATGTCTCTTTTGAGACACAAGGCAAAAGGATATTTTGGTATTTTTTTATCGCCTGCAACCGAGTACACACACATCCTTAGAAATAAGGATGACATCTGTGGAAATACTGAAAAAAATACCTTTACAATAATACAAAACTCTAGTTCTTTGAACTTTTGGCCGATGTGGCCAAATTGTTTGCCGGTTCTTGCAGTGGAACCCATTGAGCCGTAGCATTTTTGGCACGAAAAACTTCTTCAAAAAATATTTTTTCCTCGGTGCGTACTTCCGGAGAGTTTCCAATGAGAGTTCGTCCTAATATTTCACTTGATCCTGCAAAAAAAATATTTATTCTTAACTAAAATTGCAATATATTATAATATTATATATCCATAAAAGATATTCTATTAATTTTTGTTTAAAAATACAGTGTTGAAATATTAAGGCCAATTCTACAATGATATGAAGTTTGAATTTAGGAAACTGTAAACTGATTTCAAACATTTTTTGAAGAAAAAATCATTATAATAAAATATGATACATAATAACATTATTCTATAAGCAATCCAACAAGATAGGAAACAATTTTAGAGTCGAAGAAACTTAAACCAAATTAAAGGCAACTAAATAGACAATAAAAATAAAGTAAAACGAAATAATTAAAAAAAAATCAATAAAGTAAAACAATTAACAGCCAGGTAAATGGAAAAAACAAACATACAACGATTGTAAAAACTCTGCTTACCCAATAGGCCATCGTGGACTACGGTGAATTCTAGTACACAGTTTTTTAAAGTCTCCTTGGCCACATCGAAAGCAAGAGCCTCATTATAGACTGGGTTCAGGGTGCCCCTTTGAACGCCCGTCTTGCGTTTCTTTATCTTTTTGCCACCGGGACCGAGGAGGGTTACCTTTACATAAGGGTCCGAGGAGTTCCGGGCATCGTCGACAATCCGCAGGTTTCGTGCCTTGATAAGGACGACCATCAAACGCTCCGCTGATGGCAAATAGGCTAGGGACACCATTATATCGCCCAAATCCACCTTCATATCTTGGGCCGAGGCAGAACTAAGAGGAGTCCACAACTTCAATTGCTCGCTGAGATCCAAGTTGGCCAAATGTAGCTTACTTCCTCCGATGCAAACGTGCCGGGAATAAGCATCAAAGTCGTATAGTAAAATTTCCACAGTACGCTTGTCAATTACTCCGGCTGTTACCTCAAAAACAAACTGCTCGTCGAAAACTGCGAAGGGGCTTGGATGTTAACGTAAAATCCCAATACAAATATTTTAAAGCATTTACCTGGATTCAGGGTCCTCTTGTGTATACGCGTCTGCCAAAAGTTCTTTTTATCCGGCAGCAAGCGGACTTTGGCATATGGGTCGGCAGTTCCACTAAATTGCCTCGGTTGCAGATTCTGGGCCTCCAGGAGTCGAACATTTAGCAATCCTCCAACTGGATCGTAGCCAAGACTCACATGCAAATTACCCCGAACTTCGTTGAGTGAAACTGGATTGATAGTCTTCGGCTGAGAATGCTAACAAATAATAAAAATAAAAAACATAAAATACATGATTTTAAAATGAGAAAGTCCTCTTCACTCACACTTCTATACAAGGTCATGTCGATTTTGGTGTGATCCAGCTTGGCGTTCATAGAGGAAACTCTGGGACGGCTCGGATGCATAGCAAGGACCACATGCTTATCAGATCTCGCGATTGGCACGGAGGTGGTGGAACAGTAGGACAAGGTGTTTGACTTCAGGCTCCCGGTGGGTGATGTTGGCGGTGCGGACTCCTCGGTGGTATTGGACACTTGTTGCTGGATGGCTGCCGTGGAGGTGACTGAAGCCGGCACCCAAAAGGCCGGGTCATTGTCCTCGCTTTTCAGAGAGGTGGGGCTGAGGTTACCGGCATTTCCGCTGCTGTATTTCCCACGCGGTACCTCGTTCACGTTGTCCACATTGTAGCCCACGGCACCGGCAACCAAAGCCTCCCTGTTTGGGCGAAACGAAAACAATTTTTTAAAGGTTAGTACCACCAAGGGTGCCCCTACAACACGAAC
Organism: Drosophila melanogaster; assembly: GCF_000001215.4. Lineage (NCBI taxonomy): Eukaryota > Metazoa > Arthropoda > Insecta > Diptera > Drosophilidae > Drosophila > Drosophila melanogaster. The sequence goes on along the minus strand of NT_033779.5, from coordinate 17,601,384 downwards.
TGATGCTGGAACAGCTTTTAAGTAGGTTTGTCAAACGAATTTTTTCCAAATTAAAGTATTCCTTTGGGTGAAGAGAAAAATAATATAAAAGAAAAGAAAACGCAACACCACCAAAATACATTTTTGCTGAGAGTAAGAATTGTTTTAGCCTTTCTCTTTTCATTTGTATTATTTAAGATTTTCCTATACAGTAAGCATTTAAGCAAGCTCCCTCATCAATTTCATTGGACACTCACCTTTGCTGATCTTCATCCTTTTCGTTGGCGGACTCCAGGAGATTTTGTTCGAACCAGTTCAGGCGATAGCGTTTTGAGCAGGTGGTATACAGCGCTGCCCCAACTGCAGAAACAACGAGAAAGGACACAGAGGCATAGACGCCAATTTGGGCCAAAGAAATGTCCTCCTCACGTATGACAATGTCCATTTCTCCGGCTGAGAGTGAATCTGGAATGAAGAAGTAATGTGAATGAATATAGTCTCTGCTTACTCCAAAACATATGAGATGGTAATGCGGGTCAATTACTCGGCCTGACCCCGCGTTGTCATCTCTCCACCTGCCTAATGATACCCAATCTACCCATAAAACATTCATTAGCAAGTCTGGACCTCGGGATGTGTGTCTCATAAATAAATCAAAGCTTGGGGCCCCACGTTCGACATTCATCTTCTCCGGTCCCTGGCTTTGTGGGTTATTAATTGACCGGCTTAAGGTGGTGCTGCTTGTGGGGCATCGGCACCGCAGAATCCTGACCACCGGCACGTGCCCACAGCTACCCACCAGCTTCAAGGATCCACCAGGAGGCTAATTGAGGTGCCGTGCTTTGTCTTTCTCCGACCGCAACCACACAAAATTGCCATAAAGGCGGCTCTTCCTCGGTTAGTTCGCAATTAACCGAGCAAACTGCCAGGTGACCCTCATCCCAAGAAGTTCTACAAAATCCGCCAAATTACACACACACTTAAAACAAAAAACTGACGTAGAATGTACGTCGCTAAACCTCCTTCAGCACTAAACAGTTTTATAGTTGCGCTTTTTCTAAAGGTTTATTAGACGTAAAAAGGAAGAAAACTGTTTATTCTTTAATTCATTAAAGTAGAGATGCAGACATGAGATCTGAAAATGACACTAAGTCAAAGAGTTACCTAATCATCATAATGGAATTAAAAAGAAAAAATCCTTACAATAAAACCAGAAATATTTTAAGGAATTTCAGCCAAATAGTATATAAAGTTACAATTATAAATTGTGCAATTATGTTCCAATTTTAAAAGAAAATTTGTATTTTTCGATATTATCATAAGAATTTTCTGTGTACAAATAATGTAAAGAGCGCAGAGAACTGCCAACAAGATGAAGTGTTGTCTGTTGAAAAAGCAAAAATGTATAGCCGAGACTTGTTAATTAATTAGTATATTTATATTTGAAAGCCACCTTTGGATGAGTCCTGCGTTTCATTCCATACCTCTGACCCTTTTCGTTCCTCACCCTCACCGCTTTTTCTGTCCAATTTCTGCAAATTTACTTTTCGCTCATTATTTATTTACGTCTAACTTTTGTTTTGGGTCTACGGTTTCTTTTATGGCAATTGCATGAGGTGTGTATGCGGGTTCAATTCCCTGTTTCCCTTCTTCTATCTCTTAGTTACTTGGAAAATCTGCGGAAAATGATTTATGTGCCCTTATGTGCAAACAAGTGTGCTTGGGCCTTAATGTGGCTGTTTGGAAAATTTATGAAATTAGTTTTAATTTAAACTTTGACAGTTGCGAAGCTGGAAGCTGGAATGGCAGTAGACAGTGCTGTAAATTAGCTGAAATTCGTGGAGTAGCATTTAAGCGCTTTGTGTAGACATTTCCAGTGAAATCAATTTCCCAGTCAATCGCCCCTAAATCCACCGAGAAATATGGCAAAATGCCAGCCAGCTGATATCACCTGCCGTTTTTCCACATAGGCGACTCCTCGCTTTTGTAAATCACACATAACCCAATCAATGTCAAATTGAGCAGATCGCACTGCCGCACCCCACATCATCAGTCAGAATATTCAGTCAGTCGAGGTGTCCTTCTGTGCCGCCTGCGCGAGTGTCAGGATGTGAATGTCAGGTCATATCCTGACACTCGCAGCTCGCTCAAAATGTCCTACCCTTACTTAAAACGGGTTTTGTGATATTGTACAATAAATTCCAAAAAAGGTTAAGAAATGAAAAGATTGTCAAATAATACTTAAGTCTCAGTCAGTCAGTCCTTTAAATCATTTAGAAAAATTAAAACTCAAAAGCTGTGTTTGGAATAGGCGAATTATTTCGCGAATCCATTTTTATAGCTTATGTTAGCTAAGTGCCCTAAAAAGGGTATTTTAAAAAATCTGCCGCCGGTTTACTGGGCCTGGTATTTGCCCACATGCATCTTTCACACGTGTGTGGGCCTGTGGGCATAGGGATTTATTGCTCCTGTCATAAATTTTAATACAAAAACCGCGCTTAGGCCCCCTTTTGGCCCGACTGTCTGGTTTTGGTATTCGGTTGGCTTTGTAAATCATTTTGCGGCATTATCGTGCACATTTTCACTTTTCGCTGGAACCCCTAGATAAGACCGCACTACTTCCGCCTGCGATTTTGTTTGCGTCGCAGCAAAGTCAAGGCCAGAAACGCGTCCCTCCAAGTCCCCTAATGTGTGGACCGAGCGACTAAAATTAAGTTTATCTAATCGATAAAACCAGCTGAATGGTTCATTGAATGCATGGGAAAACGGTGGGTGTGTGGGCCAGCTCATTCCCGTGATTTCACCCAGCTTTGGTTAGCAATTTCATCATTCGCGCTAAAAAAAAAAAAATAATAGATTAAGATGCCTTTCAACGGTCGCAGTGCCTTTGAATTGCGCAATTATGGCAAATTATGCTCATTAGTCTAATGAAGTGTTTTGTGACTCAAAAGCTCGAGGAATGGCCCCAGCTGCCAGTTCAAATCCACGCCCTGCTGCTTTTGCAAAGAATGTGGACAATTGCAGTAGTCAGCAAGGCAAACACCCTATTATTCTGTTGCCAGGGGAGTTTGCTAGGGATAAGTCCCTCATAAAGATATTTTTTGTTGAAAAAGACTCTTTAAAATAAAGAAAAGAGCAAGTCATTTTACTTCGTACTAAAAAATCTTACGCCTGTTCACATGGCAAAATGTTTTGATTTAGCGGAAGTAGCTAAACTTGCACAAACCAGCTCATTTTATAAGCTAAACATTCATTTCCTTTGACTTCCGGAAGTACTTTGCCCCTATCCTTTTATCCTTCCGGCCTTCCTCAGCCATTGTTTGGCTTATCCTGTCGTAGAGCATTGCGGAAACATTGGCCGGGAACTGGTTGCACACCTGTCCCTGGCAACAGTAATTAGATTACGACATCGCATCCACGAGAATGCGCGTGTTGCTGCTATCCTGGATTGCACTAGACAAAGGAGACTAGGACAAAACAATGGCAATTGCAAACAATTGCACTCAGAAAAAATATGGCAACAGGCAATCGTGGAAAAGGAACTGCAATTTAATTATTTTTCTAAAAAAAAAAATAGGAAAACATAAGCCGCCAGAAGCTAGGCAATTCTATGCAAAATAATGCAAGTTGACATAAATGAAAGTTATCTGTATATTTTATTTAAGATATGGACTTTTTTGCAATGTTATTTTTTAGCAACTTTCACTTTCTCTTATTGATTTTGTCTGTTTGTGTTTTATAAACTCTGCCCAGTTGCATAACCAAGCTTATGAAGGCTCCGGCAGACCTGGAATCCATTAGCTCGTGTCCTTCCTCACCTGCGTGGAAGTTTCATTTCGTTTCAAAACATCCAGTGCAGTTTATATACGGTCCCTGGAGCAACAGATGAAAAACCTTCGGTTTGCATAAACAAGCAGCACAAGCTAAACTAATATACACGGCACGAGGGCCACAATGTCCTCCAGGATCCGGAGGTCCTGCCCGTCAATAATCAGGCATCAGCAATTTGTAATACGCGCCATAATGACACATTCGAGGCGCTAGTTTGTCCACATCGGCAACATCATTATCATCTTCGTGTTGCCCCCTTTGAGTGCCCGTAACGCGTCTGTTTTTGTTATTCGAGTTGATTATCTGCCGCCAATGGCATCGCCAGTTGTGGTCCTCAATGTCAATGGGATCAACAGGGCAATTGGATGCTGACCCCATCGCCGTCCCTGCTAATTAGCCATCAATGAATATTTATAGCTTATGGCGGGGATAAAAGGGATGTACTATAAGCAGCTGAGAATTGCCAAGGAACCCGGGCGAAGGCATAAAATGATTAATAAACTTCTTGAGAAGAGAAAATAACTTGATACTAGAGTTTTATTCCTTTTGCAAAGTTTCGATTAGAGAAAATAATGATTAGTTTGCCTCGATTTCTAAAACTAACCGAATTCTTATGATACACATATTTAAAAGTGAAATTTAAGCCGAAAGTCACAGCATAGTTGCTGTGATGTTAATGTTGTTGATGCTAATGCACATTCAATAAGTGTATAAGCAAAAAAAAGGTTGCTCTACTACTACATGACATTTTAAAAGTCAAAGATCAACTATAGATAGCATGTGTAAGTCATTCAGCAGCAGAATCCTGCCAATCCTTTCACTCTCATTTAAAAACACGCCAAAGCCAAAGCTATATGCGATAAAAGTGGAATAAAAGATCCCATTAAAATCAACAACCATATGTCAATTCGCCACAGGCCATTAAACCATGGGATCCGACCGGCGGGACACAGAAAATATTGAAAATAAAAAATATAAGAGAGAAACTGGCGAAAGCAAGATAAACAGCAATTTAATAAAGTGACCCAAAGTTATGCGCCTCCAGTCTAAGGGCGGTAGCATAAAAATAAACAATAAAACGCTCATTAAAACGCTGAAAATGCCCAAGAAGTAAACAACGGAAAATGTTTACATGCGCTCTTCGGATGGCAAAAAAAAGAAAAATAAAAGAAGAAACATGTCCTGGCGTGGGCTACGGAAATAATAAGTGTGATATTAATACTTGGGTTTGGAACAAAGGGAAACCTGCTCGGCTGCCAATGTGGGTACATAAAGGAACCAATGGTGGTGGGTCACAGGCTAAAGAGCTGCCAATAACTCAACAAGTTAACAAACATGGCTGGCTGTGAGCTTCTTTATGGCCTCGTCAATTTTTCCTGTGGCTTCTGGCGACGTTTTTGCATTAAAAATGCATCAATCTTCGGACATGGGATAAATATTCATGGCTTTACGGCACCCAGAGATGTCTATAATAAATGCATTTCTTTAGTGCAGCCTGTTGACTGACTGACACGCAATATTCCAGGCAGAGAATATATATGACGAAGGTCGCTCGATTCGGCTACGGAATGGAGGTCGAGAGTCACGGCCACACACGGATGTTTCAAGGACATGGTTGTTGTGTTTGAGTGGCTGCCAGCGTGGCCAACGTGTCCTGGCTTCTCCACCAGGTTAAACAGCCCGCGGCTGAGGAATTCCGAACGAAATTCTCACAGTCTTTTCAAACGGAATAGGGCAAATTGAGAAAAGGATCCCGTACATGTTTGGAGTACGTTTTACAAACGCTGTGAACTAATTACATTAAAATACCAATGCTTTGAAGGAATTTATCACGCCGAATGCACAACGTGTTCCACGTGGCGTATACGCAATGCAATCGTTTCAATCAGCAATCATTTCTGGCGCGGTGAATGCTCGAGAGGTTAGCTCATTTTCCAAAGCAAACAATTTTCTACAAATCTGATTGGGATCAAAGGATGTGGATCATTTTCTGATATCATATTACTTATTATGCCATGCTTTTATGAGCCTATCGTATTTAAGGTTCCGCTAAAATGTAAAATGGAAGGGACTTTAAAAGCAAAGTGCGGCACAAGGAAATTAAAATTTTTCCTTTTACAATAATAAGCGAACGTATTGAAGTAAACTTTTAGGAAATGACTATAGTTTTGTCTGGCAACTCCTGTGAGAATTGGAAAAGATCGAAAACTCCCCTCAATTTATGTTGCATTATTAAACTATTTCACTCAAAGTATTTCTTCAGAACCTTGGACAGAACTTTTTACAAGGCAATTTACAAAGGAAAATACATTCGCTAAACTTTAACAATAAAAGTTTGCCAGCTTACACTTTCTTTTTGGTCTAGAAAATCAATTTACTGGTTCAACAAGTTCGTATTACATTCGCTCGACGAAACCATTGTTCAATGAAGATTTCAGTTGACTTCAAAGCAAGTAAAAACCATTAAATATTGAATGGCTTGTTTTCGAAACGTGACTTAACTATTTTCGCAGATTATAACATCGAATTTGTATGCAAATTGAGTTCACATGGATCAAACAGCTGTGTCAGCACTTACCCCTTAAATATTTGCAAATCGGTGACACAAAGCCGAACAAAAACTGTGCAAACAATTTTCTTATTGAAATTGCTGCATGCAATTTACCGCAACAATATGTTTACGAAATCCCGAATACGAATACGAATACGACAGTTCAACGTGGCGTATGCGCAATTTGCTCTACACAGTGGCATGCATATTGTGCGTGTTGTTAACGAGTTTTCGAAGCAATTTCCGTATTAGCGGGCTTTTATTAATTTTTAACTCAATAATCCCCTGCTCACATTGGTCAATTACATCAAATAAATTTAGCCAAGTAAAGAGATAACTGGAAGCGGTTGAATTTTCGCTTTTTTTTTTATTCACGCGCCTTAACAACTTGGCCAGAGCGTTGCTGAAACTCGACTGTGTTGTTGTTCACCAAAAATTACACGCAGTTACCCGATGTCATGTTCCATCACACTCACACTTTCGCACCCAAAACACAGATGGGCTGATGGAAACACCACACAAATGCAAATGGGAAACTTCGAGTCCCTGACGGAAATGTCCGTTAAAATCCCTAGTTTAAAAAAGTGTCTTTCGAAATAAAATTTATTTGCATACTTAATATACCAATATAAGGAAGTAATAATTAAATATTGGCCACCCGTTTTAGCCAAAAAGTAATCCAACTACCGGAAGGAAAAGCCTTTTTTTATACAAAAGCTTCCCAAAGAGCAACAGCTGGCCAATTTTAGAAAAAAGCCCGCGAAATCCGAATCGGTTAACCTTTCCCAAAAGCTTATGTTTTCAAGAAGCTTTTTAGCATTTCCGTTACATTGGGCGTTGCCACCTATTTCTATATATGAAAAGAAATATATAAATTTGTACGACTCATATAATATTATTTTCAGAATCATTGTGTTTACTTAAGAAACATGCATATAATCCTGACTGTTGATTTATTTATATAATACTTTTTAAATATTTATTGTATTTATTTATAATGAATTGCAATTCTTGTCGTTATCTATTTAAATATTTGTATTGCTTCTTTTCCCTGTTTTGCCAAAATTTGATTATGGTAAAAAAGAAAATATAACTTATAATATTCGGACTTCGTTGAACTTTGATTTATTCTTATTTTAGAAGTGATATAGCTAATAAACTTTAAATACAAATACAAGAAAAGACCAATGAATAGTCACTTTTAATTCCGTCCGTGGACTTGACAATGGTTTTGAAAGTACTTAGTACTTATTCAGCCTTATCTTAACATTTTTGCAAAAAATCGCCAGAACTAAATTATAATCTCTTCCCCTACATATTTCTAGACTACTCTGATAACACTAGGCAATTATTCAAATATTCTTGTCGAAGAAAGATTCGCGTTTTTTTCAAAAATGTACGCAATCACGCACACTTAGAATGATAACCTCTTAGAACTGAAATATATTCTGCCTTTTATTAGCAATGCTATTCGCAGGCTTTTTCTAACCATCAATAGATATTTAATATGGATACACCTAGTTCATGTAAACCTCAAAGTCAAAGTCAAATGGTTTAGCCCATTTAAAGAGCTCGTTCAGTTACGACTTTGAATATTTTTGCGGTTAATTACTTAACGTGATAATGCTGATCTTAACACTGAGATGCTAGCATATTAGATTACCAAATCTTGTTAAAACCACACATCAAACTTGAACTCAATTGAAAATAATAAATGATCAATAACAATTGAATCGTGACGTCTTAAAAGTTATTATTTAGAAATAATTTCTTGTTGTTTTTACTTGAATAATATTTATGTTTTATATTGCGTAGTTTGAACTATTTCCTTAGCTTTGCAATATTTTCTATTTATACAATACAATGTACAGAATTAGTGAATGGCGTTCTGTCTGGAATTTAATAAATGGGAAATTAAATAGTCTGAATAATTTCATCAGATCTTTAGTTTCGTAATAATTATTGATTAAACGTACTCACTCCATGTAAAATTAAAATCATTCCCATGGTTCAAATAGTTCAAAAGCGTGGCATAATTTCCGAATCCATTCCAATTTCAAGTTCAAAGTTGTAGTGAGCGATAATATTGAAGTCATTATCTCTGTTCCCATTAGAATTTAGAACAAACGTGGCTTGACACAAATCGTGATTTTTGGCAAACTTAAAACGCATTTAAGTATTAAAAGTAAATAACTCCAGGCTATTAACCCAAAATTTATTTTGATTGCCTTAATGACTGGCGATCAAACGGTTCGAGTAGACGTAATTGATTCGCCCGATGCACGTTTGACTTGTGCCAATAAATCAATTGTAATGCTGATAGGCGCGTTAAATGTCTCCCTTTTAATAATTGCTGGCCCATTAAATTTATAAGGTAGCAAGTAATTAGCTCACTGAGCAATCCGATTAACAGAGAAATATATAATTTATGCTCGTCTTTACGAGCATATTCGGAAATTGACTCATATGAGTACGAGTGACCACAAAACATTATTGCAAAATCTCGCAATCTCAGTGCAATGCCTAGCCCTCCCATGAACATATGTAGATGCAAACCAGTTCGGTTGAACATACATATATGTATATATATATATATAATTATATATTATATAGAAACCGATCTATAAGAGCTTCGCTTCTCTGGACACGAAGTCTTATCACCATGCTGTCGGCTCCATCGATCGACTCACGTGTTGTCATTTATAAAACGATTACAATCCAAGGCATGAATGACACTCCAGTACCGGTGGCTGCACACGAAAGACACTCAAGACCCCAAGTAAAACTGGAACTGAAGCCGACCAAGCAGAACTCAACTTGAATCGATTGCCGGCTGTCTGAAGTGATCGGGCGGCATTACAAATCGTTGTATCAAATATTAGTAAAAGTGAAAGTAATTGCATACTTACAACATGTCATCCGCGTTGACGAACCTCTTGCAATCGCTGAGAATTGTGCCCTTGGGACATGGAAAGTCCAGTAATCAGGTGGTCGTTGTACCAAGCAAAAAGGAACGTTTAAAACTGGAAGATCTGCCGGAGATCGCATTGGAGGAGGTGGCCCAGCACGACAGCTTCGACGATTGCTGGGTGGTAATCTACGATAGGGTCTACGATGTGACACACTTTCTAAGGGATCATCCCGGCGGCGACGACGTCATTATGGATCACGCAGGGCGAGATGCCACCATCGCCTTCCATGGCACAGGACACTCGGGGGATGCCATCGAAATGATGAAGGATTTCTTGATCGGTCAACTGCCCACCAAGCAGCACATTTTTCGCACTGGCAAAAACAAGGTTTTGTCCCTGGGCATACCGGAATAATATAATGCCAGCCGATTTTGCACCGATCGCCTTCGCCGCCGTCCTCCATGTCGTATATGTCTATATATATATATATTTTTAGAGTATTCATCGACTAGTTTTCTAGTTGTAATCCGCTTATTTCGAATTCCGCTAAACGGCTTTTGCTTAATCATCAAAAACCATACAGACAACTATGTATGTATATTTATATGTTAAATATTTTTGCCAAGACTTGAAACGGATCTAAGATTATATTATTTTAAATTTGATTGTGCTCTTTGATGTTTGTTATCTGATGACTATAAATGGTTGGTTGGGTTGGGCGTGTTTGAGTATTTGAAACTCTTATTTTGTTTGTTTGTTTGATGATTCTGAAAAATGACAGGCTTCTATCAGTGCTGATGGGTAAACCTAAATGACCAAACCCTTTTCCAACGACATACTTTCTACTTCAATAATACTTTATTCGGTAATATTCATCTTACACATATTGGTTGACATTGGGTAAATGCATAAATAAGAAATGCTTATGACAAAAATAAATATCACTGAACAGATTTTCACTTGGCTGCTCTGATAAGAGGCTCCTTATCAACCTCCTTTCGTCTGACTAGTACACAAGTATTTGGCATTTGCTTTCCAATTGACTTAAAAGTATTGCTCATTAATGGATTGCTTATCAGTTGAACCATAGTTTATGGTGGCCCCCACTCCTATTTAACTGCTGCTAGTCGGTGGTTCGTTGTGAGGTCCTTGAAGAAGAGCCTGCAACTTGGCAGCCGCCGGAAATGCACCCAAATCCAGTGGCGCTGCTCCCGTGGTGCTTTGTATATAGGCCAAAAGTCTAAAAGTAAAAGCATATATGTTAATAATTCCTATTGAGCGTGGTAATGAACTACGTTACCTTCTCAACTCCTCGAGAGCATTTTGCTGCATCAGAATGTAGTTCTTAGCCAGCAGCAAGGTGGCTATTTTCGACAGCTTTCGCACAGAAGGCGAATGGGCATAGGGAATCACACTTCTCAGCTCATCAAGGGCATCATTCAAATCGTGCATCCTTCGTCGTTCCCGGGCATTTATGTTCAGCCTTACCGTCTTTCCCTGGCGGTTTTTCTGCTTGCCACTGTTGGAGCCACTTCCGCTGGCGCCACCACTGGACACGGCCACCGTGGTGGTGCCACCACTGATGGCAATGGCTGCGATGGCGGCGGCCGTGGGACTCAATGGCTTCTCCGGAGCACTGGGCCCTGGTTTGTTCTCATCCGTCGGTGGCTGCTGGGACATGCCCATTCCCTGGGCATAGAAACCACCCAGACCAACCGATCCAAGTGGCGTCCGACGGCCGGGGACGCTTTGTGGTGGGCTGGCGGTGGGTGCTGGATGCTGGCCACCAAGCATATTGGCTGTAGGAGGTATTGGCATGTGTCCGTGGTTGGGGAGACCGGGAAAACCAAAAGCAAGATTCGAGGGATCCATTTTTTTGTATTTTATGGGACTTTTCCAGCTGTGAAAAAAAGGTTGAAGGGATGTGTAATCTTTTAGGGTAGTCCTTGCAAATCAAAGTTATTATGATGCAGGGTTGCATAAGAAAACTAAAAAATAGGGGTGAATACTCGTATGCTCAGCTGTTCGGTAGCGCCATCTGTCGGAATTTTATGTATTTAATAGGTTAGCAAAGCTTTTTATAGGTGGAGCATCTGTTTTGTGTTTTAACCCGAAATGGTTTAACAAATTGCAAACGTCTGTCAGGTATTCCTTAAATTTAATTAAAGCAAAATAATCGTTAAGCCTTTCGGAAATTCAAAGCCAAAATATTACGCGGTAGTCAGATTAACAAGATGAATATAAGCTTATCAAAGCTTTTCATAGGTGGCGCTGTGTAGTAGTCCAATTTAAGGGATGGTTTAATATGATGTTTCATGGCGAATACAATTTTAGCGGCATTAAATTTATTTAGGAGCGCAGCACTTCAGAAAACAATAAACTTTAAAATTATACGTCAATATATATAAATAATAAATTTGGCAATTATTAACCCAACGAAATGGATTATAAAATATGCAAAATCGACGCAGCACTTTATTTAACTTGCAGTTAATTCATGACACACTTAAAAGATTATTAATTTAAATTAACCACAAATCACAAGTTCGCCGGTGTACGAAGGGGACGAAGAGCACAGAGCACGGAGAAAGAAATTGCGGATTTAAACATTTTTAAAAATCGCACGCACCACAAACCAGGCAAAAAATTCAGATCCTGAATCGCAATCGGAATCGATGCGCGAGTGTGAGGTGCCCGGCAACAACAGAGACGACCGCGATTTTGTGGTGGGTTATAGTAGTCGCATAACGATTTTCCGATTTTCTCCGCTCACTCTCTCTCTCTCTCTCCCTGCCTCCGCCTATGCTTTCCAATCGCCCGTCTCTTTCGCTCTGTCAGCGAGGATGATTATAAACTTTTTGCCACCGACGCCACCGTCGCCGTTTGGTGTTAATCTCTTTCTGCAGAAGGAATATTATGAGCCACTATATAAAATGTGGGTCGGGTGTCGACGCCGGTGGTTGACGTTTAGTGGTTGGGCTTCGCATAATGCAGCATCCACACCAATACATACAGCACGATTATTACCAATACTCACAAAGGTGAATGAGTCACAGTTTCAGCACTAAGAAAAAAAAATGATTACTAATGATCGAAACCTTTTTGAAACATAACATATAGCATCAGATATACCCTACACAAAATAATAATAATTTCTAACATAAATCTAATCTGCTATTGAAAAGTTAACAATTACATATTTGCATTTAAAAATGGTATAAAATCATACTAATTAATAATCTATTCATTATTAATCATTATTTTGTATATTAAATAAAAGTCTGCATTTTTCAATTGGTTAAGTAATAATTAACTATAACCACACTTGATTGTAACGAAAACCAAAAACTTTTGTTATCTCTCAAAGTTGCATTTAATTGTTGAATATTATTTAGTGCAGTCAAATTTTTTACAAGTGTATGAAGTTTTTAATGCCTTTGCCCTGCCTGTCCGAAAATTCACTTTTCTTGTTGTTCAGGATTTTTATCGCTTCGCTCCTTTTCAACCCTGATGGCCCATCACCACCCCTCGCACCCTGAATCCGCCGGGTCCGCTCCTTTGTCTGTGATTTCAATTTCCATTGAAACTGAATCTAATCACATGCTCACTGCCTGCTGATCCTGGGCCGCCTGGCCAGTCCTGGATTCCTGTCCTAGGGGGTTGAACGAGGAACAAGGACCACGAATAGCCGTCCATAGCCCGTGCATCCTAGTATTTCGCCTATATGCCCATATACAGCATAGCTCAGAGGATGCCGCATCTGCATGGCATTCTCTACGTGAGCGAGTTTGTGCGTTTGCGAGTTGCCTGGAAATTATGGTATCGCATTGTTCAAAGCTGGAACAATGCCATAAATGGCACATGCCAAATATTTTCGTTGGCAAAGGCATAAGCTAGAAAAAGGTATGGAAAATGATAGGAAGTGCTAGGCAGATCTAGGCCACATATTTATTTATTTGATTGTATTTATTAGTTTTAAGCAATCTTTGGGTGTGGGTATATTTTTATTAATTTAAATATAAAAGGACACATTTTTCAATTAAGAGTATTATAAGAGTGTTTTTCAATTGAAATATTTTTTGAAATATTTAGAAATCCGCTGTTTAAATGACAACCTAACAAAATTATCATGAAAATCAAACATTTTTTTAAAAAGTCGTCCGATGAAGATTCTTTGTTAGTGCTGCTCTGATAAATATTTAAAATCAATCAATAGAGAATTTTTTTAATAATAAAATTTAATCGAAAAAATCTGTGAACATTCTTTTTTTTATCGACTTGTAAATTGTTAAGTCAAAATTTGAAATAATTTTTCGAAGATGCCTCTTTTAAAGTTATAAACTTTGTTATTTTACAAGTTCCATAGCTAAAGCAGATGTTTATTATCCAAAGCCAGCATCTCCATCCTCCTGTCAACTGCAATGCCCACTAATGACTTTCCACACTTCGGGCCTCGCAGGACATTTATGTATAAGTGGCGGAGTGTGTGTGCGTGGAGCTGCCTGCAGTCGTTTAGTCCTTAGAATAAGTCAAACTACGAGCACGGGCGACAGACCTAATGACTTCGCGCATGATAAATTTAATAATTTGCGCTGGCAACTTTTCCATTTGGCCTTTGTTTGCGCTTCCCTCCTTTCGTAGGGAAAATTATTGTGTCAGATGTTCGGGGCAGCAGTCACCGTATGCCATTATTTTCAATGAAATCCGGAATCTGGACAGCCCCTCTAGGCAATGCACCATTTGCTGCGTGATTGTGAGAGTTTTTTTTTTTTTTGGGTTTCGGGCTCGGGATCGGAATCGGGTATATTTGCAATCGCAGTGCACTCTCCCTTGTTGTAATTGTTCTGGGACTAATTCAGTTTATATATGCAGCATTTACATTGCAATTTACGGCGCTTCAGCTACGGCCAACACAATCATTTCGACTTTTCAACCCCGGGCCAGCCGAAATTTAAATTTTCGGTTTTTTCATTTTATGGCCACATTTTTATCAATCCATATACATATATATGGGCATTTGTCGCTGTTCCGTATCCGGGTTCCCGGATCCCAGGTCCGGCAAAGGCAATGAGGAATTTCATTATAATTTGCATAATTTATGCGCGACCGTGATTTGCATAATTAAGATTTGTACATTTGTGCATGCCAGTCATCATTAGCTTAGGTTCCGCACTGCGGACCAATTGTAAATGGCCAGCCCAGGGATTTTTTGGCTCGTACCTCGTGATCCGTCAAAGGGTTGTCATGGGTTAATGGATGACCCTCGAACTAAGCCACCGCGGGTATGGACATAAGTGGCTCTATTCATTTTGTGACGCTGTTAACTAATTTTATTAAATTATTCAATGTACTTTTTAACTATTAATGCAGTTTTTTAATATATCACAGTAAATATCATGGAAAATGCTTTTGAACTTTAGTTTTAAGGTATCTTTCATTCGAGCTTTAGACAACTTACAACCCTGACTTTTTCGTCAGGCAAAATTACAAATGCAAAAGCCTGAAAACCCCAATTTAATGTTTGGGTATGCGCAAATTAGACAAAACCATAGAATCCTTGGCTCTGTGGGGCCTTGGCTCGAACTAACGGCACTCCATGGGGCAATGTGAATCAATCATTAGCATTTTATTGTTGAAAAACCAATTGGGCACATTTATGAAGAGGCTTTTTCTGCCCTCCGCCCTGGCTTGTCCTCTCTTCGGAGATTCAGTTGATTCCTGGATATACGAGCATGGCTTCCTAACCTTATTATCGATGTGCTTTCGTTATATTGGCAATATTTATGGCAGCCATGACGGTTCGCCTAATGATTCCCCAGCGTATCGTTTTCAAGGTAGCACTTCCGATCCCCAGGCCACAGTCACACACACACGCACACACACGAACGCACTCCTGGCAGTGCCATATTTTATTTTGTTACTTTTATTGGCAGACGTCAACGAAATACAAAAAATGTGCCAATTGTACGCTGGGGAAATCGCTGCCGACTTGCGTTCAAAATAAGAAGCGAATGAAGATATATTTATCGCTCATTTCCGGCTTGACAGGCTTGATGCCCTTTCGCCATTTGCCATTTGCCGCAAGTTCTTCAAGCCAAGATAAACTTGGCCCATTTAAGCTAACAAAGGCAAAATACAAAAAGCAATTGGAAGATTTTGTTTTATTGGTATGTCAGAAAAGGAAAGATTTGATGTCGGCTTTGTGTGCAAAAATTGATAAAAGTCCATGATTTTCTAACCTTAGACGTAACTTGCTCAGATTTTCATCTTTAATTGTTCATATTGATGCAAGTTACCCACAGATTCTTAGTATAGGTTCTACAAAAGTATACCGCTTTGGAATAAATCCCAAAATACTGTGCGGTTCGCTTTGTTTTAATGTAATTCCCGTGAAAGCCATCACACTCTAAATTATTACCGATTTGCACACAAAACGTGGCTCGGAAAAAAGGAAACTGTAACGCACAGAATTTGATTTCGCCACTTTGATAGGATTTCTCATCCATTAGCCGAACTGAATGGATTGCGTCGAGCTCTTATTGATTACATCTAATGCCCATCATATGCGCTCTGCGTACAACCAAAAATAAAAAAAGAAGCGAAATAATAATAATTTCAGACAAAGGGCGAAGCGTGCAATATTTTATCAAATTATGCGATGTATGCAACTTCCTCCGCAGTGCGAATCCTTAACACCCCGCTGCCCACCCAGGCGTACTTACAATTTATCAGCATCAAATGGAAACCAAACAGCGAGGGTGAACCTGAACCCAGGACTTTTCCAGAGAGAGGGGATTGGGGTGGTAAGCCAGCTACAAAACAACAATAACAGTGCCGGAGCAATACCAATTCGAATTAAAATGCTGCTGATGCTGGGGCGGAGGACGAGTCTGAGGATTCGGCACCACCCCCAAGGGTGGAAAAGGGGTTGTTTGTCGGTTTCCCTTCGGTTCTTTATTCTGTTCGCTTCTCTTTTTTTTTGTTGTTTTGCGCGCGTTGTTGCAAATGGATATGGAATGTTACACAAACAAAAAGGGAGCAGGGTGGCCGTGTGGAAGTCGAAAAAGAAGAGCTCGAGTCCAAACCGAACACCAAAAGCAGAAACAGGATGGAACAAAAACACAAAAAAAATCGCAGGCCCGGACCACCACGCACAGGACACAGAAAGGACCACGCAACCGGGAACCAGGCGAAAACAAAGGGCACAACTTTGATGCGAGGGCCGAGGGCACAGGACGAAGGACGATGGTCCGTGGGTGGATCAGTAGGAGGAGACGCAGTCTGGATGGACCCAACAATGCCCAAGTACAGCTCGATAAATGTCAGCTGAGTCACCTCAGGGTCTCTGGACTACACAAATAGAAATCATAAATCATAATCATTAAATAAAACAATTTACAGGTGTCTTCAAGTCCATATTTTTGCATGTTATATACAAATTAATACTATTTAATAAAGTTATATGATATATAATAACAAAAGAATATAATAAAAGTAAGTAACATCATACTTATATAAAGGCTTTATATAAACTTAGTTTATAATATAATATATTATAATATAATATAATGTGTATACCAAAGTCACATGGGCTATTTCAGATTGAAAAGGAATACTATTATATTCTCTATTTCCGAAACATTATAACGTGTACCTTCTGTATCGTTTAGTAGCTTCCTTCTTTCGCAAGAAGGACTTCAAGTTCCGTTAGCTTTATCAATTAATTTGAATTAATTAGCTAGCTATTTTTCAAAGTGTACTAAAGCCGATGTTGCTGATGCCCCTCGGTGCGATTTGGGATTATGCGTCGTTCGGCCGAGTGGTGCACACGCATTTTTGATTATGCCCCTAACCAAAAGGCAGCCATGGCCTGCAATTACAATCGTAGTCCAGGTAACGGCAGAAGCCATTCGATATAGTACACTTATGTACACCCCCGGCACGATTTCCATCACCCCGTCCTTGGGAGAGTCAACTTTTGTTCGATTCCGTTCCTGTTGCTGATTTTGATGAATTATGCACTCCTCCCGGCTGTTGTCCTTGTTTGCTGGGTGGATGCTGCTCGACTGTGGGATGACAGTCTGCAGCAAATGGCTGGGCCGGCTCTAATGATGTGTCCTTGTTCCTAATGCTTTCAGCACAGCACTGCGATTAGGCCAGACTTCCCAATTCGGAAGAGGTGTGCATCGCCGGCTGATTTCTGTGCCGAGATATTGAATAATGCACGGCCGGGGGAAATTCGATTCCCAGCTGAATTTCGAGCCTCCTGCTTTCCCATGGGAATATTTTTCAAATGAGATCCTGCCGCCGGTCGAAAAGTTGGATTGCACTTGAAATAAAAATCTGGCTTACACTTGTTTGTTGTTGTTTATAACTTGATCTTCTAAAAATTTATGCAGTTTATATTTTGCTGATTTTATTGTTTAGAATCAAAGATTTTTTGTTGAAATGCAGGGTAGCACTTTGAATTCAGTTTAAAATGGGAAATATATGTAACAATTTTTCGTTCAAGTTGTTCGAATTATAGGACATACATATTTGGCTGTGTTGGTCAAAGCTAAATCTACTCCAAATTGCTTTTCGATACTGGCAGCTTCAAGCTCCGATATCCTTTAATCAGGACGCCTTAGCATCAGACTGTGCTACACCCACGACATCCATTAATGGCCAGCGTGCAGCAGAGCGTCGATGTGACAGCGGCTGAGCCAGGGATTCATAACAAATTGTTGCGCTGACGTTGATTAGACGTGGGGTGGAACTGGGCCGCTTCGCTGGACGGAAGCTAGTAACCACCAGAGCTACTCAAACTGCCAGAGCCCAGTAGAGTCGTTACACTTAAAAAAAAATTGAAAAGATCACCAGTATTGGGAATGAAAGTACATTAAAAGGCATTCGAGGTAGTAATATACATTACGATTATAAGTTAATCTAACATGACATGAGTAGTATTCACTCACACTTCACTTCACTTCATTAGCTCAGATTGCATATTTTAGCCAACATTTCCGCTCAGTGCAGCAAATCCCCTCGGTTGTAGTCCAGCATCAGTCACATCTTCAATTGAATTGAATGTACGTGTGTTCCTGACGGACGGAGCCGCCTCAAATTTTGTTTAGTTTTCGCTTTTCTTTCTTGTTTTTTTTTTTTTTTTGTTATTTTTTGTTTGGATAGCGGAGGTGTGGTGGAATACTGTTAATGACTGATTGTGCGTTTCTCGGCGCTTCGCCAAATGGAATTTTGATTGCATCCGCTTACGTGCCGCCTCCCTGGGAGATCATTAAGGGAATCCATCTTGGTCTAGTTAAATGTGTCACGTCAGCAATTATTTGGCCACATGAGGCATGAGTCGCTTTGGCCCTCCATTTCATTTCGCCCAGAGTTAAGGGGAAGACATCAAAATAATTTCGGCATAAATGCGCAATTTCTTGGGTTCCATTTTTGCATTTTGAATGATTCTCATTTATTTTATTGTGCAGTCGAGCGCATAAAATGTGCAATAATAAATATAAATGCTGCCTGCCGACCGGCGACGACTTTGTCCTGCTCCTCGAATTTCCACTTCCCCATTCCGCTCGGACTTAAAACTTTATGTGCATATAGCATTCTGTACACCCATACCATGCCATATTCGTGTCCCAGGACTCCGGACTTTCGGTCGGTTGGAGAGAGATGGACTTTTGGTCGCTGGCTGGCATCGTTAACATCATCAGTGAAGCAGTCAAATGCTAATAGCTGCCATTTCCTGCAGGTCCGGCATCGGAGAAAAGCCGAGAAAAGCGGAGCCGGGAGCGTTCAGGAAAATTATGCGCACAAGCGAAGTTGGGTTCTTCTCGGCGTTGAGCGTCTACTCTCTAGTCTTTTTTTTTATGTACATTCTTCATCTGTATGCTTTCCCGGTTCACTCAGTTTGTTTGTAGCCCCTCCACTGATTATGCTTTGGAAAAATAGTAGTTGTAGTAGTAGAAAAAATGAATGAGAAAAATATTGTAACTGCAAAAGTGGGAAAAAATACAACGAAAATGTTGCATTGTAAGTTCACCCAACGCCATTTACATTTTAGAATATGCAGCAAATTAAAACAGGAAGCGACTTTAACGAGGGGTAGAATATTTTACAATTTCAAGTGAATTTCAAAATCTGAAGTAGGCCTTAAAGGATCTTAACTTGTACCACTTCCTTAACATTTGATAGCAAAGCAAAAATCTATTTCGTTTTTTATTTCATTCTCGGATTTAAGTACATAAAAGTTTTAGTCGTTTTAAATGGTTTATTTGCCACCAATCAAAAATATTGTCGATTATGATGACAAGGCAAGTTGTGTTTAAGTTAAGCTAAAATACGGAAAGTCTTCGCCTTTTTTGCTAACGCCAGCCGTTTGAACTCAATTTTGGTCCAGTGAAAGGCCGACAACAAAGTGGATGAGGGCACTTTTTAGTTGGCAGCCAGGATGAGCTGAAATATGTTCCCCTGACTTTTAGGCAATCGGCAGCCAGGATGAGCTTAAACAAGGTCATCCTCTGTTGGCTGGTGATCGTCCTTATGGTATATGTTCCAGGTAACCACCTCCTCCAGAGAAATTGGCGATCTGTATGTCCGTATCAAAGATCTCCTCATTCGAAGACTGCAACTTGATGTTGGGAATTTTATGCTTGTCTCGTTTGCATTTCCTTAAGGTGGTTGATGCCTTCGAATGTGGTGCAACTGTTTTCACAAATGAGGCTTATTAACTGACACTCCAAATTGACAATTCTGCTAAAAATACAAATCTGGCTTTGTATCTAACTGATGGATATAACAAGCCACAAAAGCCAAACAGCCGAAGTGCAAAATATTCGTATAATAAAGAAATTCCACAAATCATTACGACACAACCGCAAAATATGAAAACCCTGTGGAAACTTTTTGACGTTCGAGCAAAAGAAACTCTGGAATGACGACATAATACCAACGTCAGAAAGAAAAAAGAGAAGAAAAATAAGTTTTGCAAAAGGACACCTCCGCGCACTTGAGTCCTTTTTCCTTTGTCGTTCTTTGACAGGCCCAGATAAATTGAATCAAATGAGGAACGAGCGACGATGTCGAGCACCGAAACTTTGCATGCGTCGAAATTCAATTCTAATTAACATAAATTTCCACAAATGAATGTCAACCGCAAGAAGCAGTCTCGTAACAAAAAAATAAAAAAGGAAAGAATCCAATACTCAATGTTTATGCGAGAAAATTATTTTAAAATAAAAAGGAGAGGTTTAAAAGCGCATTTGTTTTTATTTTCACTAACAAATAAACCTGAGTTTACTGTAAGCAACTATTTTAAACATTTTTCCCAATATGGCACTTTACGAACTCATGAATGTCGCAGCATAAACGTAATATCGGATCCACACGTCCTCACGGGCAACTTCTAATTTAATTTATGTAGCGAGGCAACTTTTTCAGCAGTCATAAGTTAAGCCGCCCCTCCAAACTCAAAGTCCCGTCGACTCACGCACAACAGGTGTGGAGTGGGCTGGGATTGGGCGCCCAGGAGAGCGCTTAATGCCAGGTCCCAACTTGATCCCGAGTTGCTCGCACGTGTGGATGAAGTACAAAGTCTTTCCTGGATATCCTGGGCGTGGCATCTCGCCCACAGCTTCCGGTTGTTCCTTTGCCGCACTTGCACGCCCATAGCTTTTAGTTGTCCTGTCTGTTCCTACAAGCTACTAATGAGCTCCACAACAATCGCAAATATTATTTGAGTGGAATTTATGGAGCGAAAGGGTGGGGCTTTGTTTGAATGGAATTTTGGGGCAATATTTAGTATGATTCCCCTTCTTTGAGTACGCCAACTATTTCGACTCCTACGTAAAAGGGTTAATTCAGCTTATTATTTGTTTATTTTCCAAATATTAATTTAAATGCTTTGGATTAAAAAAATATGAAGAACTAAATAATATACAATCAGCACAATTACATATGAGCTATGTAACCATTGTAACCATAATAAAAAGTTAAATTAATTATGTTCTTATGCTAATTTAAGTGAAAACTTTTTATGGAAGATAATATGTACATGTGCGAGTTTTGTTTAATCTAAATAAGCGTGTTAATTTCGCTATTATTTTAAAAAGCTTCATGGTTAAAAAACTAACTATGGTATTATACATATATTTACATATTAAAAAATTATGTTCTTTCAGAGTATCAAACTCTCGTTTTATAACGTAGTCCCCTGTAAAACATTTCTTACTTCATCTTTGGCTTTGTTCTTGGGGCAAAAGTTACCGGAAACGGAAATGGCATTTTGTGTTCTTCTCCAATTCGAAGCGGGCCGCTGGGGCGGACCAAAAAGTTGACTTAACTTTTCACTTGAAGTTGCCGAATAAACTTTAAATGAAGCAGTAAGAGCAGAAGGACGCGGTGCAGCGATGCAGATGCACATAGAACGGCGAGTCTTTCGTAAGGCAACAAATTTCGGTGGAGGCTGTCAGGACGAGGGATGGCCCTTTCCCAGGGACGTAGATAATGGCACGGCGGCGCATGTCAGGATCAGAATCAGGAAGCGCGGACGATATGCAAATTAGACACAAAATAATAGTGAAAAAATGAACAAGCGAACAAAGTGCCAGGCGAATGTAAATGGAAAACAAAGTAAATTCCTCTCGAATCCCTGCACGTAGCTCGCGGCCAAGGTGGTGCGTTCCATTTCCAATAATAAAGGGTGCATCTGGAGCAGCGGCGGCAGCCGCCGCTCGTCCTTTGGCCATTCGATATGCACAGCGTCATAAATAATGTTCAGCGTTTAATTTCATTTCCATTTTACGATATGATATTTGCAGGCAAAGGACTTCGCCGGCTGCTGTCGCAGCTCTCCGCACAAACTGACAGAATGGAAAGTGTGTAATAAAATTTCCAAATTGTATTTTTCTTTCGCGAAAGTTGTGCCTCGATCGGGCAGCATTTGATTTTATGATTTTCTGACAACAAACAGTTGGCAAGAACTATTGAAGAGAAGTTTCTCCTTTATATTGGTATTAAATTGAAAAAGTTTTCGTAATTGGAAAATTTATATACATAATTGTTGCTGGAGGTGTCTGAGAAATATACTTGAAGTTAAAATCTTTTTTTAACAGATGTTCAGTTGTGTTTGTTTTCGAGAATTGGCAAAGTCTTAAATCATGTTCACTTTCGACATCTAAGCAGTTTCTTAAACTGCTGTAATAAACTTTGCTTATCTTAATAAACTCAAAAGAAATTGCTTTTGTTCTGCTTCTCACAATTCGGAAATTTAGTTTGGCCAAATCCTATTGAATCTCGTAACCAAGCAAAATCAATCAGGCTTTGTTCACGCATTCTAAAGACAAGTTATTAAAAAGGGTATCCTTGCGTAACTTACAAACAATGTGCGGCAGCTCAACGCACAATATCCTGACCTCCAAGGCAACTAATTTACCTGAAACGCATTAACAGCAGAAGGATAAAATTGAGAAGTCCATCTAGCTGAGAGGCTTAGTCCTAATGCCATTTTACAATTGCCAACTTGGAGGAAAGCCTGTACAGCCTGAGGATTTGCATGTCCATGCTCGCATTTATTTATTGATTGACGCGAACGTGTGCGAGGATGTTCGCATACAAAGGACACAGCAGTTGGCCAAAAGCCGAGGGGTGGCTACTTCCGACCGCACCTTCGCCTTGGCAATAAACGCAGCAAAAGCCTCGAGCTTAGCAGCAGTCACTCAACAAAGAGGTCCGCCCATCTATCCCTGAGCTGCATATGTATATCTTCCATCTTCTGAGTTGCCATGACGGCGATTTAGCTTAGAGTATGTACCGTTCACAGGAAAAAATTACAACTACTTTTGTAAATGATCTGCTTATTATAAATTTAAACTACAAGGAAAACTGCAGAATATTGCAGTAAGTAAATAAAATAAGGCATTGTTTCATCAATTCGTATGTCTCTTTTTCAAAAGGTTTCACTTTCTTCTTTTTTTTAAGTGCACTTTTGTTGTGGGTGTGCGTAGAAGTAGTTGTTTAGCCATTGGTGATTTATGTCGCAGTACGGACTGCTGATGAAATGTGCTCACCACCTATGTGTGTGCCACCTACCTGCTGTCAGTCTGTCCATCTATTCTGTGTATTTGTCTGCCATGGTAGCTCAAATTATTATTGCCAAGTGCACTCGGGCGTATACGCAATGCTTTTTTCCACTTGAGCATGCCAGTTGCAAAAACAATAACAATGCATGTCTATCACTGAATAACTTCAATGCGGTATGGTGGTATTTTTGAAGCAGAATGACAGATGAACAAATACAGTAGCAATTGCCTCAATATTCAACAAATTCTTGAATAAGTATTTATACGTACTTCCCACTCATTGAATAAGATTTCAATTGCAAATTGTTTCATTTAAGTAAACACATTAATTACGAAGATTCAAGTTCTTCAGCTCTCTTTTTTGTGTTTTAAAGAATTTGAACCTTCTGTTTTTAAGTACTTTAGAGTACTTTCATTTTCGACTTGTTTGTGCTGAACTCATGCAGATTCATTTCTTGACTGGCTGCAAGCAACAATAGCAATTTGTGCTCCGACACACAATTGTGGATTATTCATTTGCAAAGTTTTTCTCGACACATCCCACATATATTTCCCCAGCCATTGTTCTTGTTGTCGCTGTTGTCAACGTAGATGTTGCTGCTGCACCAGCAACAGTAGCAACAGCAGCAGCAACAGCAGCAGCAGCAGCAATAGCAGCAGATGATGATGATGGCGATGTGCCGATGCTGCAGATGGGATTCCTGGTCTTCGGGCTGTTGTGATTCAGCTCTGCCATTTTCTGCGAATTAAGCCAATTTATATGCAGTCAGAGTACAAAGCATCATTGAGAAACGACAGCCAAAAAAAAAAAAGCAAAAACAAGCTATGGAAATTAATAATTGTTTATGAAAATATTCTTTTTTAATTGCTGGGCTGAAATATTGGCGTATTGGTGGGGCGACTGCCGCACTTCATTAGCGCGCAAAATTCGCAATGTTCGGAAATTGTTTTCCATTAGTAAAGGATGCAGCATGTGGGGTAAAAACTCCCGGCCGCTAAGCCTTTATGCATTTGATGGCTTTGTGACGTTGGGAAAGCAGCCTTGCCACATGTGGGCTGGCTTATGGGCAAAACTTTTGGCCCGCACCAACTCGTTAGACAAATTGAAAATGTTGCCGTCAATTGGCGCTTTTAGTTCAGCACAAAAGTTTTTCGTGTTAAAGAGAGAACGTTTTCTAATTAGGTTCTGACTAGAGCTGCCAATTTCTCATTTTCAGTATGAGTATAATAGCAGTTTCAAGAGAATTTTATAACGTTTAATAACGAGTGCTCAAAAATATACGATTGTCGAAATAGTTTTATATTATTATATTATGTAAATATATTAAAGAGCTTAAGTAAAAATATTTTGTTTCCAAGAACAAAATAATTGCTCTTGGCGTACACTATTTAAGCTTTATTATATACCTTCACAACGCCCAACTACTAAGCCATTCTCTTTTTTTCCCCGTCGCATAAATCCTCAGAGCAAGCAAATTTGATATTCCTTGTATCTTTGCATCTCACAAACGCCAGCTGTCCGAGTCCTGCCTTGTTGCTCATAGTTCAATATTTATTTGCGCATATTAAAAATACTTCTGCCATATAGTTCAAACGGCAAACAGCGAGCCAACAGATATATGAACAGAAACTTACTGAATAAATATTTTTGCAATAAAGAGCATAAACTTACTACACACACAGCTGTGTGCGTGTTTGCATGTCCAATAAGAAGGGAAAAGTAGTCTGAGACTAGAACTAACTGCATGCACATGTCAGGGCCAAAATGTACTGGATAGAATCTTTTGTATTCTTGACCAGGCTTATTTATTCTGTTGCATGTTTGCCCTGCTTAAGCAAAGGACAAACAAATGAATCTCAATTTTAAAATAGATTCTATTTGCTGAGCCATTCAAGTGAAAATTGCACAGTTCAAATAAGCGCTATCATACTGTCGATTTAAATCTTGGCTAAGCCACTCGAAGCTTTGGTAACCAGCTAACCTACAAAATTGTTACCTGACCGCATCTTGGCACCCAAGAAAATCTAATAAACAAATGCCTGTCAACGGGCCTCCTATTTACGTACATACATAATGTTGCTATATACTATGGGTAAAGGCAAACAAAATTTAGCACATAAGAAGCCATCCCGCGGCAAAGAAAACTTTTTGGACTCCAAAAAAAATAAAAAGGATGACATGCCACAAGCAAGCCAACCAGCCAGCAGAGCACTCATCGATCCATTAAAACCCAAAGTCTGCACACGAAAACGAAAAATGGCAAATGGCAGCAGGAGCAGCAGGAACAACATCAGCGTCAGCAAAAGCATCCCAAAAAGGACTCAAGGACTCGTAGGTGGATGCGGCATATTTGCAGCTGCGACCGCAGACCGGAGAGACTGATGAGGTTAAGCTGCCAGGGCATGAGCACCAGGTAGTCAAGGTTGCCATGCCAACGAGAGCATTTGTGTGCGTTGCCCATACGCCATGTTGTGCGCAGACCGACAAGTGGGGTTTGAGCCGTGGCTGTGAGGGCTATAAAAGCCGTTGCCATGTACAGCCCGCCGCAGAGATGTCTCGCCGTTGCCGTTGCCAGGTACACCTCTACATCCAATCCTATCCTATCCTATCCTTTCCATTATCCTGTCATGGGTCCTGGGCGACTCTCAAGTGGTTGCCGGCTTCAACATTGTTCGCCCTGCCTCGTGCAAGTTGGCAAAACTGTTGGAAAAAGTAACATTTCAGTCGACCTGGGAACTGAAGAGCTCAAGTGCCAAACAAGATTTAAAGTTTGATTAGTTGCAAAATAGAAGAAGAGGGATTGAAGATTTCCGATAAGACAAATTCTATATAAATGTAAAAATGAAATAAAATGTATTTAATTCTCTTTATAAACGTATGCAATCGTAAGGGACAAATTAAATGTTTTATACATTAAAATATTTGTGGATGTAGTTTAAATTATATTATTATATGAAAATTTAAGTTTATCTATTAGTATTCTTATTATAAAAATAATACAAATTTTATGATAAATGGAATGGAAATGGCAATGGACTTATTACTAATCAGAATCTGCAATTCCCCTTTTTAAAATATACTACAAAACACTTTATAAAATTTCTGCCAGTGTAAGCAATGGCGCCTGCGCCATTTGCCTTGCTGGAAAAAACATGGCTGCGCTCACGGCCAACGGACACACACACAGGTCCCCAAGCACACCCACACACCCGCACACACCAGCTGAAGACAGACAAAGGCCATTTCCCCTTAACAAATGAGCAAATACAGGCATACACTAACCCACACACACGTACACAGCGAGAGAGTAATTTCTTCTCCGACGTGTTTTGCTCACAGTCGTGCAAACGATTTTCAACACATTTACAATTATTGTAAATGTGTGCAAAATTTCAGACCCTACACACCCATACATCCCCGGCGTCCTCTGTGAGTGGGCTTACATACATACATTGTGTGGGAGTGAGCCATTAGGGACTGGGTATCTGTGTGTCTGTGTGCAAAGTGAACATTCGATTTTACCGGTTGTTGCTTTTTGCCGGTTTTTTTTTTTTGCTACCACTGGTGAGTGGCGGGGGATGTGAATGCCAAAAAAAAAATGTGGGTCGGGGTGGCACAATGGAGGAGCAGCGAACCCCAAGGGTTTTGGGGTTCATACACCGCTCTCTGAGTCTTTCTTCTCGTCGTTTTGGGCATTTGAATTCTCTTTCATTTTGGCTTTTTTTTTGTCCACTTTGGCATGATGTTTGCCTCTTGTCCTGTTTCGATTTCTCGGCAAAGCCACTTGGTCAAGTCGAACCATTGTTTGGACCGTTTCCACTCCAGGACTGCGATGGTCCATCACAGCCATCTATCTAACTGCTGCTGGTCAGGTCCGGGACATCCCCACGGAAATACGTTTGCAGCATGCTGATGCCGAGCGATTTATTATGGCCAAGATAATGATGCTTCTGCCAGCGTGTTTCATTGCTGGTAAAAAGAGCGAACATCAGTGTATAAGTTGCGGTAAAGGGCTGATGACTTTCTTTAAGTGGTAGCAACAATAAGATTATAAAATGAGGTCAAAGCAAAATTCTGCTAAATTGATAAATGAAAGTTGTTTTTATTTCCCAGTAATTTTTTATGATTTCCATTTGTCCTGCAGCTTTGATTGCAATTCATTTCCTTGCCATGTTTTTCATATTACGCTGCATATTTATTTGGGCAATCTATGAATGAGTAACAAGTAAAGAATTATTTTCATGAATTTCGAAGTGATGAAATCAGTAACACGCAGATTAGCTGTCTGTATATATTCGTTGGAAATACAAAAAAGTGGAATATATATGTTATCAGATGGATTGATTCCCAATGAGCAATTAATAATTTAGAAGCATTCCGATTTATTTATAAATAATTTTCCACAGACATGTTGCTCCGCCAATCGATCTGTATCTCTGCCTGTGTTTGTGTGTGTGCCGTGGCTGTGAAGGTGTGAGAACACCGCTCGATGCGGTCGTTGTTTCTGGCATACTAATGGCCGGCCAGACGCCATTGGAAACACCAATACAAAGGCACTTAAATCGCAACGCGATGGCCGCCATTGTTGTGGCCATTGCGCGTAACGTTTTCGCGTTGGTGTGGCGCGAAAACAACAAAAGCGACGAAAAACAAGAAACGAATTTATACACTTAAAAAAACCAGGCTTAAAATACGTTTTAAATTCTAAAGAATTAAAAACGTATTTATTATAAAAGATTAATGTTCAATGATTTATTTCTTCGCTTGACGAATATTTTAATAAGTTAATATACACATAATAGTTCATCAGAAATTCTGCCATTGCTACTCTGAAAGTAAGACCATCCATTTCTTGAGTGTAAAATGCACATATAGAACGGCAAACAACAAATGTTCAGACAGCCAAATGCAACGACAAAAAGCTGCATTGAGTCGACTAAATGAAATGAAATCAACAGGGCCACCACCCCAAGGATACGAAAATGGAAATGCAACGTTGCCAATTTTTCGCAGGAAAATTCGTTTTGCTTTTCAGCTGCTGCTGTGCCTGCCATGTGATATTGGTAGTGAATCCATTCCAACAGCCTCATTAAGCTTCACTGAATTTAATTGCCATGTCTCTGTCTCTTTTTTTTAATGATTTGTAAATGAAAAATAAGCGTTTCATTGTTCACTCTTTAAATGCCATTTTCGTATGGTTTTATTGCTGGGCTCGGCCCTTTCATTAAATTAAATTATTTTTCCAATGGTTTTGCGTGTTTTTGAAAGGCAATTAATAAAATTGAAATTGTTGAATTTCCGCCGCAGCACTTTTAGAAAAACTGCAGCCTAGTTGTGGCAGTTAGTTGGCCAATTTTAATAAATTAAATTGTTGCCTGCAGAGCCAATTCTACAACATTTGGTCAATTTATGGTTGTTGTAAAAGTTTTTCCTGAAATTTTCTGCTGCGCTCTCTGGCAAATTGATTGGAAAATATTTATGGGACGGGTAAGAGAACTTTAAAACAATTGTGTACACTATTATAAAGCAAATTAGTTTGTCAACAGAGAGCGTAAACGAGGTACTTATTACTATAATGATGAGAAATCCAACGAAGACTGATTCGTACATAAATGTAAAATGAAGCTCGCTTTAAATATTGATACTTGAGACTTAGTAGTAATAAGCTAATGAGTTTTCTGTTTGGAATACGATAACGGCACTAGCAATGATTGCATTTTGCAAAATCACTGAAGATATTTATACGAAGTGATAGCCAATCTAGGTATTAAGAAAATTAGCAGATATATGATAATCATTAAAATCATAAAGGCTTTCTGAACCAACATATACATGTTTATTAATAAACCATGATCAGCTCTATGACATGTTAAATTAACTTTTAAAAATGCACCAAAATTGTGAACATTTTCAGGTTTTAAATAACTTCATAGTAAGATAAAGAGTTAAGAAAATAAATGGGAAGTTTTTGAAAAAAAAAATAACTTTTTGGTTATACTTCACTTACACATGCGGTCTATCAGTTTTTTATTTTTCCCAACGGACTTCCGCTGATAATAAAATAAAAATAAATTTCGGTATGAACTTTAGCGCCCAGACCGAGGGAGCCAGTCACATGTGAAAGACGATGTCGGCGTTGGCGTCATTGCTTTAATTTATAGTAGAACTGTGAAAAATATTTCCACACTCTTCGGCACTTTTCTTTTTCTATATATTTTTAGCAGTCCGTGGCCAAGGCGTTGCCAACATTTTCTAGTATTTGCGCGCTCCAAAAACCACTTTTCATGCCCGTCAGTTGCAGCTGTTACTATAAAAGCGAACCGAGAGCCGACAGCCGGGGCCAATTCTTTTTGGCCCCCTTTTCAGCATTTTAGCCCCATTCCCCGTTCGCCGTTCTCCGTGGCTGTCTTTTTATTCCCACTGAGTGGTAAAGAGGAAAATTTCCAACACCAAACTAAAGGCATTTTTCCAGTGGCTGCCTTTGTCTAGCAAGCAATGGATAGAATTTTGTGCCGAAAGAGGGAAAAGCTTGTTATCACTCGGTGCCCACATCTGTCACCTTCTATAAATCAGCCAAGCAAGCACACATCCACTGGCATATATAGACATTTTTATATGGAAGAGCGAAGCATCCTTTATTGGGTGTGTTCACGTTGTGGCATTCGAAGACTGTGTCCTGGCCGCTTTTATTATTTTGCAACTAATTCCCTTAATGGAAACTTGCACAATCATGTTAAGAAGAAATTGTTGTTGCAAATAAAAGGAGTGGCATATGTGGCATACATACAGGACATACTCTTATTGGGTTTTTAAAAGAAATTCTAGACTGGACAGAAGGCAATACATAATCAAGCGACTGCTCTTCAGAATTAAGTTTGTTTTTATGATATTTACGTACGAGAATATACTTATGATATACAAAATAATTTTGTATTATATGACATTGGTTACGAATTTGGATATTAACTTAATGATGCAGAAGCTGTAGCAAATACTTATAAAATCCGCCTACTTGAAAGCATCCTGTCTGCCACTTTCTAACATACATTTGAAAGTCATTTCGACTAAAAATTCCTCAAATTTGACATTTTACATATGTACATATCCGCCTTGAGTATTTTGTCTTGCCGAAACCGCGTGGTTTTAATATGCAAATATTAATGGATTGCAAATCCAGTAGCAATCCAAAGAAGAAGTAAAACAATACGAATCTGGGGAAGAGTATGCCCGAGTGTTCCACATCCATTCGCTTATGGATGGAGAGCTGAATTGCTCTTACGCATAAAATATTAGATGCTGCATTGCAATTGTTGCCTTTCCATGTTGCGGGCGTTGCATTGTCTTTGGGCTCTGGAAAGTGGAATCTGGGTGTGCCTCCAGCCTATATATTCCGAGCATTTTCCTATATTTTCCGCCATTGTAAGCCAGCCACCCGAAACCCATGCCAACACCACACGCCTGTTGTTCGTGCTGTCGCATTATTCTTCCGCATTTGCTGCCACTTTTCTTTATCTCTACGGCAGCAGGAGCAGCTCAGAGAGTCCTTTTGCCCTTTGGCCCCCCCCACTGCAGGATTCAATATCTCGTGTTACATTTCATTGCATGCACAGATTTATTGTAGAGTAATGGGAAACGCAGCTTGTTACTCGGAAAATGTGTGCGAAATTCCTCTTATGCCCCCCGTGTTATTAGATTTTTGCGAGGGGTTACGAGATACATTTTGGTGTTGCTGGTCTGACATTGGGCAGAACAAAGTCGTAAGCCTTTTTAGCTTAGCTTGCAGTTCTGCTTTTATTCGACTACTTTTAATGGCAAGAACGGAACTTTTATGATTTATTTTTCGGCACGGGCTTTTCTGGGTTTATTGTTTTGAGCCGCACATGCCACACATGCATGCGGCTTAAATTTTGATTCGGCTTTCCTCTCAATTTGATTGCCTTGAATATATCTTATCCATTTATCCACGGCAGAATTCAATTAGTTTTAATTGGAATATCTACTTAGCCAAAAGCCATGAAAATTAATATTAATATGCCAAATTACTTTCTTTGAAGCTACACATATGTATATGTGTTAACTTCACTCATCCTATTTCGTATTAATGGATGAAATTCAATCGTTTGCCAGAGACAGGCGGAAAATGTAAATTTTCTCTTATGCAAATATGCGATTTATTTTGTAAGGAAATTATTGAGCTACATCAAAGGAATCCGCCCATTGCAATTTCCATTTTCATTTGATGCACGCTCATTCGATTCAATCGAGAATTTATTTCAAAAACTCTTCATAATTCGGCCCGGTCTTGGCAGACATATCAAAAGGAATATCCGGCCGCTCCCATTCACTTGTAAGCCATCTTAATTATAGGCACGTCGAAATGGTATATTTTTCACAGCCAGAAAATGCAATATCCAGTGGCCCTTATGCGCCTGTGTGCAAAATTTATATATTTTCAATTTCCGCTCTTATGAGTGTGCATTTTCATGCATGGCCAAATCAAATGGTCTCCGTATTCATAAACGGCAATAACTATGTGTGCAGGGATACCAGGACTATGCAAACACTGCACACAGCACCACATATGCTCCAAAATGCCATTGGTTAGGGCACTCCAACCGCCGTGGAGGAAGTCAGATCCTAAACCATTCTGGGCCGCAATGGAAATGCATTGAACTGCTTATGCAAATGCCAATCAAAATGTGGTTGCCTTGGGGCGTGGGTGGGTTAAAGCATACATAACCAGCAGGCAGGAGGGAAAATTGGTTGAGAAATCCTCCTCCATAGTTAGCTGTCGAAAATTTTCCATGAGTGCAACTTGCAAAGTTTGTGTGGAACAACTTATCGACGTGCAATTGTTCGCAAAGTGATTTGACGCAACCAGAAGCCGTTCATTAAGATAAAAGGAGAACGGCTGCAAATTTCGTACGAAACTAGAGTTAAGCTAAAGGTTTTCAATAAAAACACATAAAATCTCTCTATATGTATTCAAAACTAGGCGATTTTAAGAATGAGTTCTTAATTTATTCTAGAATATTCATATTTTTTGTTCTTTTCCATTCGTTTCGATCGATTGTCAGTTTATGAACTTAGCTTGCTCTGGGGATCCAGTGCGTAATCTACATTGAACGGTTATTGCGTTTTCACAACCCCAAAAAGAGAGCAACCCATGTGGATCAGCATAAGCTAAAGCTGCCACTGGATCCCAGAGACACAAAGGAGCCAGTCGAGTTGCCCGGGGACCAAAAAACAAACAGAAAACTCTGCAAACTCCCAAATGCTGGAGCATTTTATGCATATGCGAAATGGAACGCATACGCCCGAGTGCTCAGCGAGTCCTGCCTCTGAAAAGGAGCGGAAGGAGCCAGGACTGGAATCTGTAAACTGAGAACTAAACCGGAGACCGGGGAGCCGAGAAGTGAAATGCGAAATGCGAGTCAGCCTTCATTTCCATGCAAACAAATTTGCATGCCAAAGCGGTAAGGCCCAAGGAAAAGCAAAAACAGCAACGACTACTGCATAAATCCCTCAGGCAAGCAGTCACACAGACACACACATGTACACCTATTTTTGTGTGTTGTAGCATCTGTGTGGGTGGAAAAACAAACACTACGAGAAATTCTTAAAGTTAGAAAAAAACGAACACACCAAATCCAAATTAATAATTTTCAAATGTATGTGGCTTAGAAGAACGAAGTACGAATTTAAATATATAAAAATAATTACTGTTGTAATCTTTGGACTCGAACCAATTTAAGCTCAGCTCATTATTTAAGCTCTTAAATTGTCTTATATATTTTGATTTTTACAATTTTTGATAGGTAGACGTAATGCAAAATGTGCAATTATAAATATTGTAACTTTACTACAAAGATAACTTGCTTTTAATACCGAATTCTTAAGAGGCCCTTAAAAGTAAATCGAAATCGTGCCAAGACTGATAACAACGAAGTCAGTGTATTTATGCAAGGATATGCGAATCTGAGAAGCGCGTAGAAAAGCGCAAGGAAGGGAACAAATTGCACTGATGCGTGTGTGTGCATTAGTCTGTATGCGTGTGGGTGTGGCCTCGTATGTGTAACTAAGTAAAACTTTTGCAAGACTTCTAAACCCATTCCACCTATCACTTACTAAGTCGCAGCGCTTTAGATTGTTGTTTTTACTTTTTATACGCGTAAATCGTGAAGTAAAAGGGTATACCAGATTCGTTATAAAGTATGTAGTAGTTAGACAGAAGCTTACGCCCTATAAAATATATAATCTTGATCAGGATATGAAAAATACTGATTTCTTTTTCATTAGTTTTATTATATGTCTTGTCCGTTTCTCTCGCTATGACAAAACATATTTCTATAAATATGCTAAGCAAAACTTGGTCGCCCCCATTCCTGTATAAAATTCATTAAAAGTAAATATAACAGCATCCAAACTCGAAAAGGGTATTATAATCTTTATAAAGTTATGCACATCTTTCACTAGCTTATTAACGGGTATCCGATAGTCGATGAACTCCAATATAGTAATATCTTTTTTTAATCAGTTTTTCGGTTTTTTTTTTTGCCAAGCTTTGGATTATTGACAAGATTTATAATTCTAAATATTTTGTATCTTGCGCTTAGTTGTGTGCACTTTAAGTACGAAACGCCCTGGAAGTTTGAAGCGCCCTTCCTACTTACCAACTGTGCTGCTCCTTCTTGGCTGCTCATTCCTTTGACAACTTAGAAGCTTGACAGCGTCATTCGTTCACTTTATGGGTGGCAGGTGGGTGTAAATATGGGCGGATGTGCCACGCCTTCTCCCACCTGGGGTTGTCCTAGCACGGTCGTAGATTCTCATCCCATCTCGTTGTCCTGCCAGCTGCACTAAGCCCCGTCTAATGCATATTTGTGCGACGGATTTTGCATGTAGCTGACGTTAAATTAATTTCCGCTAAAGAAATTTTAATCTCGCTTCGCTCGCTTGCTTGGCTGAGCTTCCTCGCATTTTTTAGACGCCATCCTCTAAGTTATGCCAGCGATTTAATAATAAATCTACGGCAAGAAAAGCTCTTACCTTGGATGGGGCGTTTGGGATTTTAAGCCATCTAATTTATAACAACTGAAGAAGGAAAAAGGAAAAGTTCTCCTCCTCTTTACTTTGATGGTTCATATTTACATTATTTCTTATACTTAACTAACTTGTGATTTTCAGCATAAGTACCTTATGAAAGTTATTTCTCTTGTTAACCGAGTGGGAATTAAAAATCTAACATTTATAAGTTAGTAGCGATACATTTTATTCCTTTTAATATTTACAATTTTTGTTCGTGTAAAATTTGTTATGTAGGTTTTGAAAGCTTTTACGGTTTAGCACTTACAATTTTGAAAATACATTTTTATATATATTAGTTGAAAATTTTAAAATAATCTTTCTATTTAGTAAATATTACAAAAGTATGTGTTTTTTGTTGGTTACAATGATTCCACATAAGTAATTTTAAACACTTTTCGCAAATTTCTTTATTATTTCAAATTTGTCTATTATGATTTCAGGCTTTTAAACACTTTCTGTCTATTATTGGGTATGAGTAATTTGTAGAACTGCGTTCGCTCTTGGCATTCACCGCGTGCCTTATGGTGGAAATACATATAGGCCTACAGTGGATACCAGGAGAAAAACGTACCAAATGACGAAGGACACTTGGGCTTTATGTCGTTATGCAATGTAACAACGAAACTCACTGAAGTTGCGATAATATCCAATGGCGAGAATATCCTTGACCGAATCGAAGCCGCATGAGGTCACCGAACGAAAGTGAAACCGAGAACCGAACCGGTTTGAACTCTCACGATCTTCCTTTTAAATGTTTTTTTTCTTCTATTTCAAACTTTAATATTTGAAATCACCCAGAATGGTGATCCGTGCGGCACCAAAGTCGCGATCGAACTGCCCGGATTGGCGAATGCGCTGCGATACAAGAACCCCGATACCGGGCATGTCCTTAAGTACTCACGTTCGGGATGGAAAGTGTAGGGCACATTTAGGGGATGAACGGTAACAGGATCACGCTCGCGATCCTCTTCCAGGGAGATCACAGACTCACGCTCGCTCTCTTTCGCTCTCTGAGTTTAGGCCAGAAATCCGGTTTTAGCTCAATTTGCGTTCTCGTCCTGGCGGGCCAGCTGCCAGTGGGTTTCATTCACCGATTGCCTGGCATATTTGTTATCCTTGCTGATTTTACGATTATGTTCATCTGTGTGCGTATCTGAATGGGAGTCGTGTGTATCCTTTTGCGTTCTGTTTTTTTTTTTTATAGCGCTGCCAATGCACTTTTTATATCCTGTTTATGCGCCCGTCTCCTCATCGAATGCGAACCGTGATTTACCCCTCGCCACCAATGGTGGCAGCTGTACAGCGTCAAAGGTGATTGAGCCCGCGGATGCCGCGATGTCATTATGTTTACAGTCTCATATTGTTGGGCTGCCGTTAAGTTGGTTTTGAGCTGATTGTAATACATTGATAAAGCTAAATTGGTGGTTTGGATATTAAACGAAATTTAAGCTTACTCTATGCGAATTATAATTAATCTGATATGGTATATGGTCCTTATGGTAAGATAACAAAATAGCTACTTTTTGTACTACATTATATATTCAAATAATATATTAATGTTCTTATGAATGTCATTGCCTAATACTTTAATATCTGTATCGAAATACTATACTATAAAATTAATGTGGTATATAAATCTTTTATAGATGAAA
This sequence comes from Drosophila melanogaster, assembly GCF_000001215.4. Taxonomy (NCBI): domain Eukaryota; kingdom Metazoa; phylum Arthropoda; class Insecta; order Diptera; family Drosophilidae; genus Drosophila; species Drosophila melanogaster. The sequence continues at coordinate 17,565,295 of NT_033779.5, read as the reverse complement.
ATTTGCGTATGATGAATTGTGTTCGTTACAAAAATATTGATATACCTAGTTCTGGTTTCCCACTCCTTTTAAGTATAATGAGTTCTTAAAAAATACTACTTTTTTTATTCTCAAACAATTTGCTGAATATATTATTTATTCAGCCATATTAGTCACATTTGTGAATAATTAATCAGCTATAAATCAAAGTGTAATCGCTTTTCCGATCGATATCCCTTTTTCAAACGCTCTCACACACACCGAAACGGCGAATCAGTCACACAGACCGATAGAAATCCCGGTTGCATCTGGAAAATGCACAACAGAGGAAAATCGCACAGAGGACAGAAGGCGGCTGGAGTGGAAAATGGGGATGGGGATGGAAAATAAAGCGGCATTGTGTGCATTGTTGTCTTGCAGCAGCTGATCGGCAAACAGCAAGCTGAATAGGCGGCCGTAAAGAAAACGGTGGACCCCGTGGCCCGTGACACACATTCACATTGAAGGGACAATAGGTTGAGGGAAAATCTGCCCCTGAGCGTTTTTCCTGCATCGCATTTGGCGCCCAAAGCGGCGACAATGAAAATTGCATGCAATCAGCTGTGGAAAGTGTCAGCCAGCTGCCTTCGTGCCAATGAATGGAAATTAAAACAGCTGACAAACTCCCAGCAGCCTTGGCTTCATAGATTTTACCCTATGTCCTCGCTGTAGCTATTTAAGTTATTCGCTTCGTCTGTCAGCGGCATTTCATATTTTTTTGATGGCATTTATCGATTGCCAGCCGCCCTAGAATTCGCTTCATTGGGCAAGATACAAAAGATACAAAAATAAAATATGCATATGTAATGGCAATAACCCAGCGACGCGAACGATGAGATCATAGATTTCTCATAACGGGTTTTTGCTATATTTATGTTATGCAAGACTTATACATATAAATTGGGATTAAATTTAGTACATATTAATTTATTAAATCAGCTTAAAGGTATTTATATTTTAATAAGAACTAACGAAGATATATTATTTGTTTTAAATAATTTAGAGTTTCAAACATTTTAAAATTCTTCTCTAAGGTAAGCTCCGTTTTGACTTTAAAAATTTCAAACCAGGTTTGTTGTATATTCATAAAAAAAATCTCCATAACTTAAAGTTGGAATTATGATTTACTGTATTATTCGTTTAGTAAAATATTAAAATAATTTTAAAAATACATATCCTTGATTATTTTGCTCTAAAAGTATGTGTTCTATGTTTGCCTTTTTTAATCGTCGATAAGGAAAGGACTATTCTCCCAATGGGTTTTTATGGCATTTTTAAAGCGGCTCCCTTTTCTCTTTCACTGTCTGCCCCACTGTCACTTTATTTCAATGCCTGGCAATTAGCCCCCTTTGTTGTAGTTCCTGGTGGCATCATCACTGTCGCATTGCCGCCATATGAGCACTTATGCATGATTTTAATGTCAATGGTTTCGCTTCTGCTTTGCGTCCTCTTCTGGCTTTTATTGCCTCAGACAGGCAGCAGGACACCCAGAGGAGCAATGTCTAAAGGAAAGGATGTTCACATGTCAGCCAGCTTGTTTGCCGTGCGAAAGGATGAAAGTGTTAGAGGTCATAGCGCTTATCTTATAGATTTTTTCTTGCCCTTATTTTAAGCAATTCATTATATGTAAATATTTGCACGACTAATTTAATGCTCCACAATAAAGTGATGATCGATTTTGTGAAAATAAGGTAAAGAAACACAAACCGCTACAGAAACAAATGTGGCGACTACTTAAGGTAAGACTTTTCTTATTGTAGCGCAATTATTTGAAATACTATTTATTTAGTAGTGATTTTCTCGCAACAAATATCTAATCTAAAATATTACAAAACTCGAAAGCTTGTTTAAGATACCCACGTGTATTTTAAATCTTGTCATATTTTTTTTCAAAAACCCATCTGTCCTCTGGACTTTTTCCCATCTTTAAGCTTACAAAAAGCCAAAACATGGAAGGACTTGAAGAACTTTTTGCTCAAAGCGAACTGAATAGAACTATTTTCTACCTGACAAAAAGTGCATGAAAGCCATTTGCTGTACACGCACAAAGCTAGGTCCTAACAAGTGCAGACAACCAAAAACGAATTGGACAAAAAAGCAGCGCGAATGAACCCGTGATGGCTAGGCACTCGTAAAAACCAGCTTCCCCTGAAGAGTCGGAAAAACGAGCAAAAAACGTAGCCAGAACATATTTGTACGCTAGCCGAGCGTAAGAGATAACGAAGAGCCGGCTGAATAAAGTGTGCGCAGGATAATAAAACACGGGAATCTCGCATTTTATTCACTCTTGTGTTTTTATGGAAAGAACAAAATTCCTTGGCTTCGCAGACGAAGGCTGTGAGACACATCAAAATGTTGTTTCCTTCCGCTAACTAACGTAACTTGCCGAATAATACTCGCGTATGCACTACAAAAATCGGGAATGTACCTTCAAATTATATACTAATATGTATATATTATTAAAACATTATTTAATTTCATCAAAATAATTTAAGCATATCGTTTAAAAACACCACACTATTAAAGCATAAAAAATATATTTATACAAATTTGTATAATATAGAAATCCCTAACAAATAATTTCTTTGTTGAACTTAATTTTTAACCCTTCACCATTGTATCCTAAAAATTATGTATTTTATCACTTCCTATTAATTAACTTGTCTAAATCTTATATGTGAAATCTCTAATAAAAATATTCATTTTAAATTAATCACTTTCCTTTCATCATCACATTGAAATTCACAGAATTAGTCCAATTCCTATTTGAATAAATGAGTGTATATGAAAATACTTTTGAAAATCTTAAACCCTCCGACTTTGAACCACAATTTCGTTCAGTGCACACTCCGCGAAAGGAGAAGCTGCTCCTACAAATCATTGGCATTGGCGGCACCCAAAACCCATCCATCCGTCCATCAGAGCTCAGAGCTCGTCAGAAATTCGCGTTGCGAGAAAAAAGTTTTTTGGGTGCGGTCCTTGACATCGCGTACGACGCATGACACTCGCTTCAGTGTGTTGGTGTGTGAGTCGGTCTGTTGGTGTATGTGGGAGTACTTTGTGTGTGTGTGTGTGTGTGTGTGAGTGTTTGCAAGGATAGCCAGCATCCTGCGAGTGCTTGAGATTCGCAGGGTTGCCTGCTGTTTGTGGCTTCTCGTTTCGAATTCACGATGAACTCGATTTTACGACATGCTGCCCGCTCCCCACTGGCAACCTTTCATTCCCTCGAAACAGAAGGACTCGGCGTTGCCGATGTCCTCTGTGCTGGGCGCTGTCCTTGCTGGCCCTGTAGTTGCCGTAGTTTCAACACACGCCCACACAGGCCCCGGCTAAGGAATATTTGATGAGTTGTACAAATTCAGCTCGTTGAAACTTTTCTGTTTGCACTTTTCCGTTTCTGCTGTTTTCCCTTGGACGTATACTTGATTTCTTTCCCAGCCGCTTGGACAACATTTGATTTGTAATTCCAGCAGCAAATTTCGTTTGATCAAGAAACTTTTTTTCTTTGGGTCATTAGAGATCTCCATTCCGAGAACCCCTATTATTATTATATAAGAATTCTCTGAAGGTAGCTACGTGACTACAAACATTACGAACGGTTAGATAACCTTGTTGACCTTTGCGGAAACTCATTTTTATCAGAAAAATCGTGTGCTTAAAGACGATTAATAAATTGAGATTCTTTGCCAATTGAAGTTAATATTTTGGTTTGTCAATTAAAATTAAACTTAAAAACTTATCTTCTAGAACTTAAAACTAGTCTAATTGTAATTGACTTATATAAAATATCGTTCATACTCACTCAATATCATCATTACTCTTTATCGTGGTCAAAGGGTCTGATATTTTTGTTGCTTTGCTTCGGACAATATTTAACAACGACAATAACGAAAATAACAACGACATTGACATCAAAGGACACATCAAAAATTTTCATTACATAGAAGACGTATATTCCATTACAACATCAAGTACATACCCATGGAAATATTTTATATAACGCGCACATTTTCGAAAAACGCATTAAAATCAATTACTGATTTAGTTATTTAGCAGAGAGAGCTCTTGGCCATTTCCATATTTTGGCATTGGGCCTCGACACTTTTATATCAATTTATTTTGAATTTTTGGCACACCATTATCACTTTTTGTATCGTTGAATTCTATAGATTATGTTAGGATCTTTTAAAAAATAGTGTGGCTGTCGAAATGCAAGTCTGTCACTTGAAATATGTATTTAATGGTCTTTGTTTAAATTAAGCTTTACTGTTGAGTGTGGGTCTCGACGTTTGGGTGTTAGTTGGTCGCTGTCGCCGTCGTTGTTTAGTGGTGTAGGAGGTCCTGGCAGGACTCAGTCTCAGCCTGGGCCTCTGAAGATTCAAATTCAGCGTTCTCCTCAGCAGAGCGTGCTTTACGTGTAAGCGCAGCACCAAGCGCACTAGTTGACGCCTAAACGTCTACTACGAAATGCGTTTGTTGTAGCGAACCCCAATTTCGAAAAATTCCAAATGGCGGCACATTCGCACTCACACTGTTACCCACACCGCACACACACAGACGTATCCTGCGAGCAGAGCAGAGCAGCAGCTGCGCAGCAGCATCCTGGCGTTCTCAGTCCGCAGCTCGCAGCCTCAGTTCGCTGCTGGTGATTTATGTACAAAATGGCAAAAGGCAAAAACAAAATAATACAAAATACGCTCGCAGCATCCTGTTCACTCACACACTCAAGCCCAAACTCACACACACACACGCCCAGTGTACCGCTGCCGCCGTCGACTTAATCCCAATAGTGTCCTGTTTTCCGAGGGGTGGTGGCACTGGCAAGCTCTGCCATCCTGGGCCTCATCCTGGGCCTGGTACTCTTTATTACATAGATACTTATGTACTCCTCCTGATGCTGGCCAACGCTCTGTGTGTGTGTGTCTGTATCTGTGTGAGACGTGCATGTACATACACAAGCAGACTGTTGCTGCCGGCTTTAGATTTGAGTGGAAGCTTCCTTCAATCGAGACTGACTCAAATATTTCGAGTGTGTTATTTTAAAGGGAAATCGACAGAAGGGCACTTTTATAGCTTTCTTTTACTATTTTTGAAAGTCGAATAAAATAGATTTATTGGGTTTTCGGAATACTGGCGAAATGGAAAAAAGCCTAATGGAATTCTAACAGACTTGTATGATAAAGGGATTGTCAATTTTGGGATCGAAAGTCATTCTCTCTTAAATCGAAGTATTAATGTAGGAATTTCGATCATTTAAAAATTGTAAATATTAATTAGCAATAAAATTGTTAGGATTTTAACAATATTTCGACTAGGCAATGTTTTCTTCTGCTTTTTTGAAAATGAATCTTTCAAACATAATCTATCTAACGATAAAACTTTCACACCCTCTCCCTTATATAACTTATTTTAAAAATCCCACTAAAGTGTATTTCAACCTCTTCAAAAACCGCAGCTTAAACAACAAACTTAAACCAAACAAGCACTCAAAAAGGAGCGCTTTAACTATATGCACACATACTATACATACAGACACTCGTGCGAAGCTGGAGGAAAGTTACTCTGGTATCTCTGGCTTTTACCTACAAACACCAAGGTGAGAGAAAACTCTGCCAACAGAGATAACAGCAGCAGCATCAACACACAAACAGCAGCAGCAGCAGCAGCAAGAGCAACAGAAAAGCAAAAGCAAAAGCTACGGCAGCAGCATAATAAAAATCCCTTTTTATAGTCCCGACAGAGGCTGCGGCTGTGCCTCTGGGACGTACCACAGGAAAACCAACCCCACTTCTGGAAGCACAAAAAAATAAAACTGATTTTCTGTGAGGATGGAATTGGAGGGGGGGGGAGGGTTGACGGGGTGGTGCTGTTGTTGCTTCAGCTGTGTGTGTGTGGTGGTGGTTCCCGAAAATGTATGAAAATTCACTGGCCTGTTAGCTTAGCTGTTGTTGTTGCTCTTGCTGCTGATGTCGCCGGTGTAGTTGTTGCTTTACATTGCTGACGTTGCTTCTGTTGCAGCTGTTATTGCGGGTGTTCTTGCAAAAGTTGTAGACGTTAAGGATTTTTTATTTCGATGTAGCTGCTGTATTAAATGTTTTTACTGATATAGATTGTTTTTGGTTTTCCCAAAGATTTCCATTGAATTTCCTCTTTTGTTGCTCTTTTTCAGTTGCTTTTGCTGTTCTCTTTGATGTTTGTTTCGCTGTTGTTTCTGTTGCTGCTAACATTGCTGTTGTTGATGCTGCTTTAGGTATCTTTTTGTTGTTCATATTTGTTTATGATAATGTTGCTGCTGGGAAATATTCTATGCCGACGTTTTCGCTGTTATTGCGGCTGCTATCATTTATTGCTGTTATGGCTTCTGCTCTTGTTAAAGTTCTAGTTAATTTATTAAAGATTTGACTTCCTCTTTTGTTGTACTTTGTCCGTTATTGTTGCTGCAATTGCTGCTTCCCCAAATGTTGCCCCGCTGTTGATGTCGCTGTTGTTCCTGTTGCTGCTGCCACAGCTGTTGTTGCTGTTCCCGCTGTGCTTTTGATGCTGCAGAGCGGCATTGAGTGAGCGCGTGGAATGTTGCCATATGCCGCCATCGCCATCTGTATGTATTGCACGTCTGTACATACAAAACTCTCTGCTCTCGGCATCTGTGTGAGTGTTGTTTGCGTACTACGTTTGGTACAGTCGCTGCCAGCAGCAACATCCTCGACTGCTGCTACTGCGCCAACTGCGACAGCGACTGCGGCAGCGACGCGAGCAGCAGCAATAATGTCCGTCCAATCTGTCCAGACGAGCAGACTTTTGACTGTGCGGGGTAACCACTTTTTTGTGCTTCACATTGTTGTTGCTGCTGCTGCTGTTGTTGTTGGTGTTGCTGCTGCCCTTGTTTGATTGCTAGAAAACAGGGTGTTTTTCAGCAACACAAACAAAAAATAGGAAACCTTATTATTCAATGTATGGCTTTAAATTTGTTAAGCTTTTCATTTCAAAAATTCATATGAAGTAATAATTCTTTATACAGCATATCATATATATATATATTATAATCTTGTACAATATAAATGCAATTAAAATAATTATAAGAAAATGTTTTATTACATTTACAAACGGTTGACATGAAAAATGATTAATTGAAGAATGTTCAATGGATAACAAGAACACCCTGCACTAGGCTATATTTAAGTTGAACAAGTGTGTAAGCACATAAACAGAGAAATGGAATTAAGAGAAAATAAACTGCTAAAATTATAATAACACGACGAGCGGTGGACGGGCGACGACAAAAAATGGAAACCAGTGTAAAACGGCAACAACAGAAACAGCAACAATAACACACCAAATTACACACACCCACTAAACTCACACACACACACACGGATAGGCGACGAGGCCGAAAGAATAAAAAAAACAGGATAAAAAAGAGAAAACTTGGTATGTAATTTATAATATCCTTTGTCCTCAGCCGGCTTTTGTACCCTACGTTTTGTGAAAAGTGAAAATGTGTCTGCGTATGTGTGAGCAAGCTTTGTTTGTGTGTGTCAAATACTTTGGCCCGAAACACACAGGCACAGTTACAGATGCAACGACAACGCATTACTTTTGGCGTAGCTTTTTCGCCGTTTGTCCCGGGCAAATAGTTAAAACTAAAATAAATTTAGTTGTTGTTGTGAGCGTGAGCCAACGCACACAAAGACGCTCGCCAAAGAAGACGGGCAAAAGATAGCGGGCGACGCCATCTTTGCGCTGCTGCCTGCGCTGATAAGTATGCTATGCTTTTCACCACTGCGAGAAAACCTATATTATGCATTTGTGTACATGCTTTCGTTCTGTTTGTTGTACGATTTTATCAACTTAAAAATCTGTGTTATTTTCGATGTTAAATTCAGGGGAAAGTTTGTCTTTAAATAACAATAGTAATTGAAACACGCACATTATATTATCTCATATTCAGAAAAATAAGTGAATTAATTATTTAGCTAAAAAACGAAATAAATAAGTACAAATGAAATATTATTATAAATATTAAACACCATGATCCTTCTCTTTTTCGCTGTTAAAAGAGGTTGAAAATATCTTAGTCTTACCAATATCTTATACAGTTTTAATTTGTACTTTATGCCTTCATAAACTATTTACTATTTGTTTATTTTATTTTTGCGAGTGCTATTTGGCTGCTGCTCTAGCCGGTGCACGAAATCTCATTATATTTGTTTTATTTTATTTGCTGCCACGTCTTCGTCGTTTGCAGCAGCTTCTTGGTACTTGTGCTGCTTCGTTTTGGCTTTTATGTCTATTTCCTACATTTTTGGGCAAAAGCACTTTTGTGCGCACGTAACTAACTTCTTTGGCCATTCAGCCCAATCCTGTTTTACTCATCTTGCGCCAGAGTGAGACACCACCCCACCACCCACTTGATGTTGTTGGTTCCAGGGCATTGTCATCTACTTACTTACTACTTAATGCGTGCTTAGTTATTGTTTTAGTGTGGCCTTTTGTCTTCAAAATTATTAACAATGGACGTTGCCAAGTGAAAGGTGCTTCTGCCTTTGAGGCGAAATGGAATGGGTTGAGAAGAGGAGCAGCGGTAATAGCATTTAATGCACCTGCCCAAACACATACACACACAGCTGCATTTAAGTTGCTTTGTTCGGTCCGGGCATTGTCTTTACTCACACATACCCAAACCCACCCACCCACACTACCACCACCACCAACACAAACACTTCAGAGACACCATCACCATCACCATCATCATCACCATCATCATCATCACCATCAGGATCATTATGTTGATTGTAAGCGGCTTTGTAAATGCTTTATTTTGCGTGTGTTTGTTCATTGTTTATTTACATTTAGTAGCGCTTAATTTTCACTCTCTGCATGGACTCTCTACCATACTTCTATCTTTCTTTCTCTCCCCAAACTGCTAAGCTAATGATCTACTTTCATATTTATATCCAGCTTAGTTCCATTAAAATGATGGCGCTTTTATATATTAAATTTTACATTACCACATTTCATATTTAATTTCCGAATTAAGCTGTTGATTCCATTTTTTAGTAAGAAATTTGTTCGTTCGGTACATGCAGTGAGTAAATTGTATTCTTCATAAGTTATGTATATCTTTATCGAAGGTCAAAATGCACTCAGATAGTGGCAAATGTTTATATATTTTACAATCTTTTTGCCAATTACTTAAAGATCAAAAGGGTATAATTTATTTGAAGCATAGAGTATATATATTCTTGATCAGGATATAGCCGAGTAGGTCTGATCGTGTGAACATCGTGGTCGTCGAAAAGTGGAGGACTAAGCTGCAGATTCTTTATTCTTCAATGGTCAGAATGTTAAAACGCCCACTATAACATCCGCTCATAATTTGTCACGCCAACACATTTAAAAAATGTTTGATTTTAAATTTTCCTGCCAAACTGTATTCGTTCTGTCGTTATTTTCTGGTACTTTTTTAAGTGTGGCTTTTACTATTTAGTCAGAGTGGCTGGATAAAATATCGAACAGCAAATTTTGTCCAAGGCAGTAAAGTCACAAAATGCCTTAAATGTCAAAATCGTAGTACAGTTCTCAAAGAAAATTAATAAAGATAAGTCTCACAGGGCTCCAAAAATACTTCAGAGAAGACATTGAGGCGAGAATCTGAAAGCCATAACAATGGCAAAACAAGAAGCAACAAATGGGAAAGTTCGTAATGCATCTCTTCATCTGGAGAAGCTGTTGATCGGGGGAAAATATCGGCTGGTAAAGCCCATTGGGTCCGGGTCCTTCGGCGATATATATCTCGGACTAAGCATCACGGATGGATCCGAGGTGGCCATTAAGGTGGAGAAGAACGATGCCAAGTACCCGCAGCTGATATACGAGGCGAAAGTGTACGAACAGCTGGCCCGCTGTCCGGGCTTCCCGACTCTACTTCATTATGGATGCGAGAAGAACTATAATGCCATGGTTATGGACCTATTAGGTCCTTCCCTAGAAGAACTTTTTAACCTCTGCAAACGCCGATTCTCGCTGAAGACCGTACTCATGTTGACAGACCAGCTGCTAATGCGAATTGAGTGTGTCCACGAACGTGGGTTCATTCATCGTGACATTAAACCAGATAACTTCCTAATGGGTCTGGATCGCCACTGCAACAAGCTGTACCTCATCGATTTTGGCCTGTCCAAGAGATACAAGGACATAGAGTCAGAGATTCATATACCATACCGCACGGATCGGAATCTAACTGGTACTGTTCGCTATGCCTCTATAAATGCACAGATAGGCGTTGAGCAATCCCGTCGGGATGACATGGAGTCCATGTCCTATTGTTTGATGTACTTCAATCTGGGAAAGTTACCCTGGCAGGGTATTACGGCCGCCAACAAGAAGCAAAAGTACGAGAAGATATTGGAGAAAAAGACAAGCGTCACGATCGCTCAGCTCTGCAAAGGATTTCCCTCCGAATTTTGCCTGCTTATGACCTATGTCAGGAATCTTGGTTTCAAGGAGCCGCCGGATCACACTTATCTTCGCCAGATATTCCGCATACTTTTCCGCTCACTGAATCATCATTACGACTATATATATGACTGGACTGCCTTGCAGCAGCAAAAGGATCAAATCTGCCGCAGCAGGGAACAGATTCTGGAATCGGAACGAGAAGAGGTCCGCAAACGGGATGGGGAACGGGGTTGTGAGCCTCAGCGGGACAAGGAGCGGCACAAGGATTTGGAGCTGGATCGACTGCACAAAACTTCCACCCAACAGGCAAAGTGCTCTAATGGACATCTAACAAACCGATATGATCGCATTGGCGATGGAGGCATTAGCAAGCGAAAGTAACATATAACAAAATTATTTCCATTTTAAAGTTTACTACTTCATGTTGGAGTGGTTTTATTTCGCAAATAAATCTTTTAAAAACCCCACTTGTAGTGGTTTTATTTTGGTTTATTTCCAAAATTGAACCTTTCCCCATTTCAGGTATTTTTTCAATAAATTACAATTAAGTATTGAATGGTCTCAGCACTTTATACTTGTCATGACCAAACTTTTTTATTTCGCTACATCTTTTGGCTTTTCCCAGATATAAAAATAGCCGTGCAGGTAAAAACCAATCAAGAAACACAAAGTTTTACAATCGCGCAATTTGCGACACTCCACTTATGGATTTTACCCTTGAACGTAATTATGTGGCAATCAACGCTTTATGAAATACCCCTTAGACACTCGAGTCAATTGAATAGTTCATGGCTTACTTCGGTGTCCTGGGAGAGCTCCACTCCATTCTAAGTTTTCCATTAGGATGGAAAACCCTACCCTTTTCCGCTGACAAGACTCTGGAAACTTAATAAACTGTCAAATTGTCATGTAAACGGGACAAAGCTGCCAACCGAAAGTTTTTTACCTCTCGAGAAAAGCTGGCCAAAAAGGAGGTGGGTTTATTTACGCTACTTATTTATTGAGTGGCGGACAGAAAAGTGGGGAAAACATGCTCGAGTTATGCGAAAACAAAATAAATTTTATAGTAGTGGAAACCGCAAAGAAAAAAAAGCATTTTATTAGTTTCCTCTCTTGTCCGTTTTTGTGGCAGCAAAAATAAGTGGAAAAGTTTCGTTTTATTTTCTATATATTCTTGCTACGATGGCTTTGCTTAAAGACGGGGTCGCGACTTGGCACCTGGTGCAAATTAAATTCTCAGCTGCAGAACTGAGACAGAGATGGAGATAGAGGAGACGAAAGAGAAGGCAGCTGGAAATGAAGAGGGACGGAAATATAACTACATGGCTATGACAGACTGGCAACTTCAATAATTTATGATGCAGCAGCAAAAGGAGAAAACAGCGCCGGAATCATTTTGCCATTTGGAGTAATTTTTTTGCTCTCATCCTCCGATTTTCTCATGTTGCGAAAGTTTTCAGAGAAACAGAAAACATAATTAAGTGTTGTCTTGAGCTGGGTGCATAGTTGACATGACAAACAGTAGATAAAGGAAAAATGGAAGTATACAGCGCGTTGCGAAACATGGAATATTGCAAATACCAATGGGGAAATAGTTAAAAATCCCGGACAACGTGGCTAATAAAGCCATTCGACAAGTGGCGAGTGGAGGACAAAATGCCAGACATTGTGGCTGGTTCCTTGACTTTCCTCCGTTTCATTTCCGATACCTTTCGCGTATTCTGACAGTGACAGTTGGCATGTCAGCATATGATAAATTGCTTCACCGACAGGTGAACCGAATGTTATGGAAATTTCAAAGCCAGGAGACCAGGCAGCTGCCACACCTTTCCGGGACAAAACGATACTCCTAGTCGGTAATGTAATTGCACATTTCGTTGTATGAATGCTAAAAGAGGTGTTTATTTAATTTGCCGAGTGAATGTGTCTACGTGAATGCCATTCGCCTGCTCAAAGTTTGTCCAATTCGATGTGACAATTTCCAGCGTTTTGCACTTGAAAGGCAAATAGTTGGGAATGGGTATGCCGTCTATGGAATATAAATTGCCTGGACTCGAAATTGCAAAAGTCATGAGAAATGTGAGCTTAAATGTTGGACACTGTAATGTGCCACACATTTCCTCGCTTCTCCTGAGTAAGAACTTAACTTACTTCTCGGAGCTATTCCCTGATGATCCTCGTTTCCTTCGGATGGCCGGACGACCTTCGTTCAAAAATTAGCAATGGGCACCTACACGATACATATAGGAAATTCTTGCCTAATATTTTTTAAAGTGGGGAGCGTAATTTGAATAGAGACTTAAAATTGATATTGCTCCCTATCTGCGCTTCTAATACGATGTTGTTCGTAGAAATCGCGTCTTAACCCACCCTACATATGAGCCCTTCGGTGCGAATGTCTATGTGAGAGCTCCCAAACATGATAAGATTACCCTTTTGTGCTATGAAGGAGACATTTATCCGTCACTACTTCATAATATCATAGACACTATGTTAATGTTCAAAACGTAAAAAATTCATGTTTAATTAAACAAATCTTCCGCAACACCTACTTGTGTATACCATTCAATTTCTGGGTGCATACTAGTAAACTTACAATTCTAGTCTATGATCTCTTTTACTTTGTTCTTTTTTGTATCATGGCTACTTAAGCGGGCCGTACTTCAGTATTTACTTAAAAAATTTAAAGTTTAGAAATTTAGCTTAAACAATCGAATTAGATGACCAATCAATTAACTCTAATCTGAATAACCGTCTCATTGTTACTTATGAGGTTCAAATTTAAGATATGTCTTGTCTTGCACTTATCGGTAACCAATATCAAGGCTAACACATTATGCACTCACCCTGTCGTTGTAACTGTGATGAAGGCCTTCCCACGTTGGTTTACAACGTACTGTAGGAGATTATTTAAAGTGTGAATGCAACTCAGGTATGGAGTCTGCGTGTGCCTGATGGTGTTCAAATTCTGACCTCTGGTTTACGTTTCTAAATGACCTAAATTAAAAGTATTATAAGCGATGTGTTAAGGACCCGGCTTGTGAATACCTACGGTAGCTGTCAAAATTCCAGATGTACACACTACCGCTTAAGGTGTTCACAATCGTGGCCAATAGGCCACCATACCTGGACTATTAATTGGTGTCGCTCTCGTTACACGTGGCCTAGGCTTTTCTTACAACCAAAGCTTCCAGAATGTGGTTTCGCTGTGTTTTGACACAATATACTTTTATACACGGAAAACAGCTTTAAGAAGAAGATTGTCATTGACCCACAAAAGCCCATTCTCTTCACTGCGTTGGGAATACTGTTTTTAGGCCAGAGTTGCCAGATTTCTGCCTACCCTCTGTTAACCAAATTCTAAAATTAAACTAATCCATTTTACTGTCCAACACGAGCACATATCTTTTGTGTTACTAAAAAATGTAGGTATGTCACCGTTCTTATATATTTATTATTCTTAATATATTTAATCAACTAATTTTGTATAGCGAATTTTCTATTTCGATAGCTTTTTCTGGTCCATGCAAAAAATAAATGTTCTCGTATAGATTATTTCCTATTGATTGCATATTAAATTATTTTACATATAATAACCGCAAAACTAACACATTAATGAAACAATTCAGCAACAGCCTTGTTTAACTACCTTTTAGCTGACATTACTCTGAATTAAAGAATGTATGTTCTCCCAAAATCGCACAAAATTCATCTATCTATTTCATGAATACGTTCTGCTGCATTCATTTTATCAGAAAAATATATTAGTAAGATGACTTACATTTTGACGGTATTAAGGTGACAAGACGATTTTTTGTTAGTTTTGGCAGTCACAAACAAATAATACAAACCACACTCAGTAAAACTCATTTTGCAGAATGAGGAAAAACGCTTTGGTTCAAAAGAAATTAAAATATTTGTGTCAAGGGAAAAACTTTTCATTGTAGATAAACTTTTTTTGTGCGTGCAACAGCTGTTTTCAACAGCTGATTTCTTTGCTGTGGCGCCATCTATATTCACTTCTGGTATGCTGAACTAAGCACTGGTCAATTATGAATGCATTTAATATTATTTTAATCGACCGCCTTTCATAAAATGGGGTTTCTAATAGTCCGGTAGTCTCCTACAACATATGCTAAAAAAAAAGGAAAGCTCCAATTCATTCCGTTCCACTATCAACAATTTAATAAACGTGTATACAGCAAACAGATTCAGTAAAATTAATATTTGACTTCCATTTAAATACAAATTTAAAATCACAACATATTTAAAGAATACCCATTAATTTTACTTTATTGCTTGTCGCTTAATAAATATTTTACAGCCCACACAAACGAGCTTATCAAGCCCGCAAAAATCCCCTTTAATATATGAGCGAATTATGTCCGTTGTCGGTGAATGTCCATTAGAAATCAGTTGCTCGGCCATCATGGATAGCCTTGTCTCCCATACAACTTAATCCGACCAAAGTGTTGAGCTGAAAAATTGCAGAAACTAATCCATTTGACAAAGCTTCCGTCAACCGCATCCGCAAAGGTAAGCCATTAGCATCACCAGTGAACTGGTTAAGTTCAAAGCCATAGAGCAGGTTGTAAAGTTGCTGTGCCAGCCCTACTTTAGCAGCACTTACTCCTATATTCAGCATTAACTAAATACACGAAACGGCAAGGAGAGATAATGCCAAGCCAAAAGCAAGCCAGCCGCCGCAGTTGTTGGAGTTGCTCTTAACTTTCAGCGGTAGCCCCGAAGTTTCCACTCAAATAATTGCTTTTACTGGCACTAATAGATGGGGATTTTCAAAAAGTGGGCGAAACTACCACTCAGCCTGCTTTGAGCTGCACCAAAAATGCTGCAGCATAATCCATTTGGCCAGATAAGTCGCAAGCACGAACCGAACTTCTGCGATTCAGGTTCTTTGTTGGGAATCTGAACTTGCTATGTTTCCTGTTTTTAGTTTCACATGCGCTCTGAATTATTTATCGGGTATTTTGCGAGTAAAAGCAAAGTAATTATGTGTAACGCGGCGTATGCGCAATGTTAAGACGTGGCCAAGACATGAAAATTAATTGGTTTACCCACAGCTATTGTGTCGTTCTGTACTCATGAGGTATTTGCTAAATAATCGATTTGCGGCTCACCTGCACACTGAAAACATAAACTAGGTGAATTATATTTGTAAATAAATAAAAGTGATATTTGTAAAGACCCTAGGTATATTCATTTTCTTTCATTTCATTCGTTCATATTCATTTTATTCATTTCTAATGATAACCGTTTCATCTTAAAATACATTGCTCCCCTCGATATTCAATACTGTTGCGCACTGAGCTATCCCCACGCAAAAACACAACGTGGCGTGCACCTTAAGCAGATTTCACCGTTGACTGGTCGAAAATTGTGCGAAATTAAACGAAAAGCCCATCAAAGTGGTCGTAAAGCAAAGGGGATTCCGAAACAGTCTCATGCTGTCTAAACAAAGAGCAGACTCAGCATGGTGCAGGCATGGTACACACGAATCGAATGTCATTAAACGATGGCCCAGATGAGGATGCGAATGCGGATGACTGACTGACTGACTGTCTGTCTGTCTGAAAAATATAGAGACGTTCCGCCGAAGGGGGCATCATGTTGAGAGCTCATTAAAACGAATACGAATTTAATGGTACTTAAAGCGGAAATTGCCTGGCAAGTTTCCGCCATGGCAAGCACACAAGCATGGTGAGCCGCCTCACACAGATACAGATTCGGATTCAGGAGCAGTGCGAAAACTAAACGGCAAAGCAAAGCCAAGCCGATTCCAGTTGCTAACCAACTTTGATCGAAGTGCCGGCCCAAGACACAGCAGCAACAATGTTGTACGACCTCCACAACTATTAGTGGCAACTGCAACAACAGAATGTAAACACTTTCCCACATGCACACAGAAAGGAAAATTCGTTGCATTCTTTTAAAGAAAAATATGTTTTCTTTGATCATCATTTACATACAACATGATAAATATGTTAGGTTTGTATACCTATGTTTTTAAGCTTCATAAGATTTTTGTATAATTATATTTAATATATTATACTTTTTGAAGTGCACAAAACACAAGCTGATGCGCAGACAAACCCAAACAAGTCTTCACCTATGAGTGGCTTATATTTTCTACTTGTTTTTCTGCTTCCATTGCACTGATAGAGACCCAAAATAAGTTCTTCTAACAATGAAGTTATAATGCCCTACCAACAAAAAAAAGCTACAGCTAATACGTAACAACAAAAGCTCGTATACTATAGTATACTGGCACTGTTTCTTTCAAGGACCTACTTAAAATATTTTTAAATTCATAGAAGTAGGGTAGAAGAAAAAAATCCAGCAGAAAAATGATAATTATTATATGCACGAGCTGAAATTGGGCTCCAAGCTTAAGTCAAATCTTTTTAAACTGGTTTTATAAATACATCGCAGTAATTAAATGGAAATATCAACTTAGTCATTCCATGCCAGTCAATACAACAGTTTCTTTGCTTAGAGTAATAGAATAAAAGAGTTACTACAAAGCGTGAATTTATAGCAAGCGAGTTGTCCCTACAAAACAGCAACCGTGCACTATGGGACCAAAAATAATAGATAGCCGAAACGTTAATCAAATATGTTGTAGTAGTTGTTAACAGAACACCAGTCTACAAGGTTAAAGGAACTATAGTCAGGCTTTAACGTTTGGACTGCAGTTTTAAAATGAATTGTATTTTCAAACCTATATAGATAGACTATTTAATTTTTATTCAAGAATTAAAAGAACTTAAAAAAGAAAACAACAACTGCAGCTTGATTAAATTAATAATATTCACATAGCCTTACGAATCAGTAGTACATAGTAGTTCCTACAAAAAGGGTAGGCTATAAGTTCCAATTTTAGTTATAGTAGTAAACACGCAAGAAATATATTAAAAAGACTAAATTTGTAAATTTTAATCTGTATATTCTTGAAGCTGAACTTGTTTATAATGTTGTTTATAATAACGAAAGTGGTGGTTGGCCCCATGGTGCAGCGTGAAAAGCTGCGACGCCATTTTGTGGCGTTCAAAAGTATGCTTTAATTGAATGTTTGCTTGCCAGCCGAATATGGCATCCTTCTACAGCTCCACTCTCCATGAAAACGGGCAACAAAATGTTTGAACATTTTCCGCACATATGCATGTCAGTGGCGCCCATAATGGCAATACCGTTCCATGTACTTTGAGTTTTCAATTTCAGCTTTTTGCCAGTCGAATTGCCAAAAGAGTGGGCGGTGAAAAACACACAAATGGGGGCGATAGCAAATGGAGACCATGTCCTACGAGCTTTCTGTTCCCATCTGCCTGCACTTCTCGTCCAAACGCACAGAGTATTTTTTGACAATTTTATTCCAATATTGCGATCGAAAAAGAACAGGTGACTTTCAATTCACAGAAAGCCACAGAAATATTCCAATAAAGTTAAACAACTTTTACCTATATTTAAAGAGAATATGTATAGAATTTTTAATTACATTCTTGTAATTTCCTTAATTGCTTGAAATATTTGAAAACGTAATGTTCTAAACGAAATATAAATTTCGTTCAAAATATGAAATTGTCACATGACAGAAAGGAAGTGATATACCCTCTATTCTAAACCGAATCAAAGCAATCATCTGCCTTTTCAGTGAGCATCACAGTTGAGGTTACCTGATGACTCAGGTAACTTTCTGCATAAGTCAGCCAAAAAGTTTCATCGATATGAGACACAATTTTGGTTTTGCAGCAGTAAAATTTTGCTTATGTAGGCATCTTTAAATGCCACATGAACGATATGAAATTTTTCGCTTGCCAAAAATTGATGGAAATAAAAACCAAAATTCATCTTTCGTTAGCTATCAATGTAATCCCATTTCAAATTTTCGTTTCTAAGAGAAGCTCACTTACGTATTTAAAAAAAATATTTACAATTTACACTTATTTTGGCCAAGCAAGAATCCAGAACAAAAAGCTGCCGGTCCAAGGAGACGAAGTACACATGGCAACAGCCAGTTGGAAAAGTACCCACACACATACCCAGCAAAACAACCGACTTTCAAGTGCACTTGGTTGCCAAAAAGTTAATAAAAATAAGTGCCTCTTGGCCATTGCCTAAGGGCCCTGGAGGAGATGAAGATGGCGACCCAAACTCCGGCCGTTCCATATGAAGTACCCAACCGACTTCGCTAGTTAGTGGCATTAGTAATTTAGATTGCTGCCGAATAACTTTTGCCATTCCCGTCCAGCAGCAAGCTTTTCGTCCCTCACTTTTGGGCCAGGATAAGAAAATACCACAAGCTGGTATGGAAGTAATAACAGCTACGAAACGGAAACCCTCGAAGGCAGTCGAGTGGAAATTTTTTATGCTACGCAGGATGTTGGTCAGCCATTGACAATAATTGTTGTTGACTGTAAATATGGCAAAGAATTAACAGAAAAGTTGAAACTAGCCAAATGCGATGAAAAATCTCGTTAAAGTATGCAAATAAACATGAGTTTTAGACTTGCCTTGCGGACCCATTTGGGCACATATTTAATAGTAGTTTGGCGGTACAATATGGTCAGTTTAAAAAAGACAACATAAAATTAAAACAAAGCTAGGAAGCTAACTTTTGAAGGCATACATAATAAATATTATACATACGAAATAATTATTTACTAAAAACAAAAAAACGGAAGTCTACGGAATAATAACAATTTTTAGTAAAACACCGAAACTTTGATCTCTTTACAGTTACAGTCTTTTCAGTTTTCAGTCCTTTGTCAGTTATAAGTTATAGATATCCTGTTTTTAAAATTAAATAAATTCGCTCTTAATAGGTAATATTATATAAAAAGAAAGTGAAAGAACTTTATTATTTATATTTATTAGCTATTTTTGTTTTCAAGTTTATTATTGTAAATTTTGGTGCACACATACATATATAGATTCCATTTCCACACTCTTTGGCTTAACTTTCCCAGCCAAAATAATAAAAACATATTTATTTGTATATCGGCGTTAAGTGCTATACATAATAAACGGCTACTGCCAAACTTCATGGCCAGCAAAATTTATGTGTCCCAAATGGGGCGCAAGAATTTAATTTACTTAGAAAAAAAGTGCCAACCGGGAAAGAGTGCAGAAGTCAGCTAAGACCCGGTAATCGCATTTCTAATTAAGTGCGAATTTCTAGCACACGCAGCACCCTCGTCTCGTTGGAAATTGTGTTGTCGCCTAGTTTATTTCTTTCTGCCCCACCGCTAATTCTATTTTTTTTTTTTTTTTGTCCTTCGCCAGCTGAATTTAATTAAATTTTCACACTTCAAAGCGCTGGCAATGTGTAAAATGTCCTCAAACCAGACCCAAAAACGAAATCGAGAAAAGCCAACTTAAGGAAGAAATGTGTAGAAACGCTATGCGTGCGGAGATGGAAATGGGGGCAACGGCAAAAATGGTTATAATAAAAAGGAAATCTTAATTTTTCGTCCTTCTAGTCAGTTTCCTTCAGGTTACAATTTGTTGAAGCTTTCTGTGATTTTTTTTCTACTTGTGGGTCCTTCGTTTGCTTTGTTGGTTTGCTTCAGCTTCCCTTACTAATTAATTTCGATTCATTGAGCACTTTTACAAGAAATTGCACAGCCACTAGAGGCGTCAATAGGTGGGTTGGCTGTGCTGGCTGCACAGTAAAGAAAACAGGCTATATGGATTTTTAATTTTCCAATTTTTACAATTACAATATGTTTACACTTAGTCTGAAGTAAACACTAAAGCCTCAAAATAAACTCTTTTATATTATATTTATATTTTAAGAATTATTTTCTTTGTAATTAAAAAAACAATGGAAATTTGTCACTATTAAATAGTATTCATTATATTTTTTTCACAGTGAGCAGCAATGTTTTTGCTACGTGACTCATTCCGTTACACTTCCCACATCCAAACCCACACCCATTCGCATTCCGATTCCGATTGCCATTGCATTACGTTTCACTACAGGTTCAGTTCTTCTATTTTCCATTTTCCGTTTTCCCTTTTCCTTAGCTTTTCCCTGCTTTCACTTGCAGCAGCTTCAAATGAGGTCTCTGAATGCCTCAGCAAATGAGCGTTTCAAATTGTTGGCAACAAATTTGCTGCCATTGAAGAAATTGCTTTCAACTTTCAGGAAAAATAGGATAAGAAGCAGGGAGCGCCGTCGATGTTAACAATGGTCCTCTGTAGGTGTTACTTGCTGCTTTTCTATATCGTCACGCCCCCATCGATGTGTCAATTAAATGGTTTTAATGTAATGCATGTGTTAGATGCTGGCATTAAGCTGAAAGTGTACATATCGCAGGCTGACAGCAATCTAACGAGCTTAGCACAATCGAGCGAGACATTCCCTATTCCTATTCCAAGCCATCAATTCAAAAGAAAAATGGAAAATTCAGGAGCCAATTGACAGGCAGATGAGAAATCGAACAAAAGAGCCGAATAAATCAATTTAAGGCATCTGAAAAGTCGCAGGAGTCATTTACAACTTAATTTTCTTGCATTTGACGAGCTACAAATTTTCTGAGTACTTAATAATTAAATAACCTAATCTAACGGAGAAGTTTTAAGGGACTTAAATAAATTGACAATATATACCTACAGACCTTAACCACCCAATTCAGCTTTTCAAATTGAACACACTCCACAATGAAATCTTCAAATATTTTCAGTGAACTCCACGCACCACATATCATCATTTTAAGCAACCTACAATTTCTGATTATTCATTAGCTAGATTCGTATTTGCAGTGGCAGATACTCCAAACGAGTAACCCTAATATAATTACCATAAAGTTTACTCTTCTCCTCACAGAATAAATAATTATGTTCGCTTTCACTGCACCCCCACGTAATATTTTCCCCCACTCAAACACAACCAATTTATATTTCCACACATTGTTTAATTCAAGTTTTCTCGTGCAGCCTTTAGTTTTTGGGGAATACCGGGCAAAAGAATATATATTTAAATAACTGACATGCCAGCGAACGAAAATTGCTGGGCCAAAACTTTACATTAACCAGAAACCCCAAAAACCTCGGTCCCGAATCCACGCAGGCATCCATAGGAAAGTATGCAGGCAATACGAGAATGTAATAAAAATGCAAAACCCAAAAATACAAATTAAAATAAAGTAACACGATGGCAAATCGGAACACTCGATCGTTAAATACCCTAATTATAATAGTTCGTAAATTAAGTGGTTTATTAGCCATGCTTTGTTTTTGGTTACAATAAATGCAACGCCATAACCTAGCATATATTGCATTAGGCAAACGTATTGACTATTCCATCATCCCTCAACTACCCCTTAAAATGTGAAGAAAGTGTAGCGAAAAATGGTGAAAACGGAACAGACGCCGCCTGTGCGAAAATGTATTAAATTTTTAGCATGCTCATTAAAAAAATATTAAATAAAATTTCTATGGTTACCGCTCCTCGCGCTCACACACACACACCCACTCGAAACCTGCTCTAGCGCACTCATAATGCCCACATGTATTGTAAAAAAAGTGAAAAAAAGTGAAATAAAATGAAGTAAAATGTGAAATTGTCTGCCTGATGGCAAAAACATGAGTTGGCCGAGCGCCCCCGTCAGTTTTTGGACTGCGAAGGGTGAACCCGAACCCGAGACCACATTAAAATTGGCATCACACAAACAGCAGACACACATACGCATGCACACACATACATACGCATACACAAGTGCAGCGGCATGTGCACATTAAAACAACGCCATGTTGTACCACCACCACCCACAAAAAGGATATCACAAGGGTGCAGAACGGGCTGAAGGTTGAAGGCTGAGGCAACGATATGTGAATATCAAGATTTAATTTAAAGTTAACTAAGTAAGATTAAGCCCTACCAACGCACACACACACGCACACACAGCGACTGTGGCACAAACAGACAGCCATTTGCAGGGTGCAAATGTGTAAGAAGAGGCGGGCTGCTGACGGTTTGGCAAGGGGGGTAGCTGGATGGATTTTGGGGTGAGGACGGGTTCCTTGTATCAAGTAGAGCAGAAACTCTTAATAAAGCAATTGCCTCTGGCAGTCAAAAAGTAAACGTCGACGTTGTGCAGCAACGTGATTACAGCCGAAGGAGCAGCGGGGGTGACTGAGTTGGAGGTTGGGCGCTGAGGGTTTGGGGGTGGGAGGTGGTGCTGGGCAGCGGGTGGCACCTTGCTTTCGGTCCAGGGCCACGACCCCCAGCAGGATGTGTGTGGGTGCCTGCATTACCACTCGCTCCGCTAGCACGGTAAAAAATTATCTCTGCTTACTTTCGGGCAATTGGTAGAAACAACACTTCGAATGTTTGCAGTTCGTTGTTAAGTAAAAATTTATTAATAAATATAAGCTGTAAAAAAGAGTTAAAGGCAACAAGAAACTGCACTTTCTTAGCATTCAGAACTTTAGAAATTCGCACAATCCAATTTTGTATTTATAAATTCTAGACAAAATTTGAATTTCACATAGAGTAAAAGGGTTTACTAGATTCGTTAAAAAGGGGACACCACGCGGAACACAAGGCGAAATACTAGGCGGGACAAGGCGGTACATGGCGCGACCCAGCGGGATATGACGGTACACGGTGGGACATAACGGCAGGACACGGCAGGACATCTAGGGACACGGCGGTACATGGAAACCACGGTGGGAATAGCGGTATCTCTTGTTTTTACTATGTTACTTCAGTCCACAGCATTATTATAAGTGTGGTCTGCACTGGAATACCTTTTAAAAAAGGTTCCCTTTTTCTTAGCTTTTCCTCACCACGACGAAGCCAGCTGAAGAGCAAAGATTGTGAGGAATTGTAAGGTGGCTGCAGCAGCTGCATATGAAACTTACCCACGCCCTGAAATATCAACTAACCAGAATACAAAATAATATATTGAATAGAGGAAAAGCACTAGAGGAAATTTGAAACGACAGGCGAGGCGAAGCATAACGAGACTGTGAACTGAATTTAATTAGGTTCTGGAGTGTGGATTGCAGTCTACAGTGGCAAAAAGAAACAGAGACAGCTTATTTAATACAATATTACTGTTTTGAAAATGTTAATTTAATTTACATAATCACCTTTTGCCGACCAACTTGGAGGCTATATTAAATATTGTATTGCTTTTATGATAACAAACATTGCTCACAAATACTTCTTGCACCCATTCGATCCATTATATCCGACATTTGTTCCACTGTAACTTGTCCACGCTTTAAACAGAATCTCTGCAGCTAAAGGCAAATTACACAGCGAGCAGCATCATCGGAATCACCATATTATTTGCAGCACCCAACCGGGACCACAAGTTGAGCACATAAAGCGTGTGGTACGGGTACAGCACCATTATAGCTACCCGGGTAACTTCGGGGCATTAAAGGGCCAGCCTTGGCCGAAAAAAAAAGCAAAAAAAATTTAAATCCCGCTTTTGTTATTATCTCGAGCCGAGGAGGACTTAAATTTAAACATAAACATAAAAGCAAGTTTTCGAAATCTAGTTTTGCATTTCATAATCTGGCGGGGGTTGTGCAACCAGCACGGGTTGATAGACAACGAAAAAATCAAAAAGGGGTTGCCAGCCTCCTGCAGTTGATGATAATGCTGCTACTTTGGTTGGCAGGGGGGTGGCGATGGCACGAATCGAACTGGTGACAGTTGTCAGATACATACATACATACATATAGTCAGTCACATCGCCGTGGGCCTTAATAGGGCTTGGATTACTCGATTGGGTCCGGGGATCAGACTCATTCCTCGATTCTCTGCCGCAGCCCCTGGCCTTTTGTGCCGCGTCAAAGGGACACTTTTTATATGCTTCTCAATAAAACAGTTTCCTTGGAAACTGGGCAATTGGACATGGTCACAGCTTTAAGAAGGGATCCAATTTTTTTTTTGTGTTCAGAGCTTTCCCCACCGCGCTGGCCTTTGATTAATGTGTCAAACAAAAAAATGGTAAAAAGTCAACTTTTGGTGGTGCCCAAAAAATTTACATGACAAAGTTATTTTATTGAAAGTATTTGCATAAATTTATATACAATCCTGGCACACAATAAAGGGAAAAATTAAGAGCACTACTTATCGTAGCACTAAAATCAATCGAAATAATCGAGTACTATTTATATTTTTCTCTTTGAAAAGATTAAATGTATTCAAGGCTGGCAACATTTTTTAGAGTTACATGAGTACGCCGCAGAATTCAAACTCTGTTTTTTGTACACCTACGTAAAATATATTTTTAATGATCTTGACTCAAATGTCTTTCCGCTTGCGTAGGCAAATCATACTTCGCAAATGATTGCCGACATTATGGATAATATGTTTATACATGGATGCACCCGAGTATTGGATAACTTTTAGGAATTGCAACGGAATGAATATTTAATCAAAATAAATTGCATTAATTTTCATATTTAATGAAGCAACACTTCATTTAAACCAGTTCTTCGATGGCCGGATGGATGGCTGTGCGGCGAAAATGCCCTCTTAATCGGAGTGTGAGCGCAATGCTCATTAATGCTGCATGGCAACCGGCTCATTATGGGTCCGAAATAAAAACACAAAGTACAAATCCAACAGCAACGAAACCAATTAAAAATAAAAATAAATTCGCTGAAAGCATAACACACGAATAAAATCCATATACGCCCGGGAGCAATAAACGCTTACGCAATTTAATTGCGCACAAAATGGCTGCCAGGACATGCCATACAAATGTGAATGAAATAAAAATAAAACACCAAAAATCCCGTCTTTCAATAAAGCGATAATTAATATAAAATAAAGTCCGGATGCTCGAAAATGGCGGGAAATTCTGGAAATGAGTGCGTACAGATCCAAATTGCATGTAATTGTTATGTTATCTTAAATTCCCGGCATGGCTTTAAGGTCATCCTTAAGGCCTCTTGTTTCCTGCTGCCATATTTAGATAATCCTGTGCAAATTTAATATCCCCGCCTGGTCGCCGTGATACATGAGTCAACATTAAATTGGGGGCCCCGGCACAGATTTCAATTAAATAAATGCCTGGACTATTTAGTGCGCTCAATTCGCTTTTACAGGCGGCATTAGTCGTTGGCCCCAGGCTTTCTGATTATTAGGACATATCTTTCGCCAAGACCAGGACCTTTTTTGTGCTCGAGGCCCGCGGCGCCAGTGTGCACTGCTTTTCCTCATTTTCATATTGCTCTTTGCAGGCTCATCATAATATTGCCCCGGCCAGCAGTGGCAGCCCAGGACCTGGACGAGGAGTAGGAGCAGGAGCTGGAGTCCCCCAAAGGCCATTCCTCAGTGTCAAATCCTTGGAACACCCTCGCCACACTGAGGGGCATACACTTTTAATGCGTGTCGCTCACATTTTATGAGCTGTCACAAAGCACAAGCAACCTGGGGAGGAAAGAAAAAAAAGCGGGGGAAAAGGGCAAAAAATATTACCAAGGAAGTGCGCACTCACGCAGCTGTGACCAGCATGGCAAATAAATGAAAAAAGTTGAGCAAATAAACAAAAAGGGCCAACATGCTCCAAAATGTAGGTGGAAAAGTTATGCACTTACTCTTCCCGCCGCACCTCAAAATCTATATATATATATACATATATATGTATATGTATATCCTCAATTCACCAGGACCAACTGCGATCCTTATTTAATTAAATGTCAAATGCTGGCCGACAGTCCGTTTGATTTGAACAGCATTCGGCGGCTCTGGTCGAGTGGACGATGGTCCACGGACATATTTGATTTATTCCATTTCGTTTGTCTGCTGGCATTAGAAGCGAGCGAGGCATAGCTAAAAATTTTCATTTAATTTGATTTCATCCGCTGGTGTGAGGGCTTAATGGCCATGGCGAGCGGCTACAAATGGGTTCAATAGGTGGGAACTGAAACATATGACTTAATTTTCGGCATTTTCGGTTGACCAAGTCAAGCGAATTAAATTCGATTTTTCCATCTATTCCATTTGGCTGCGCAATTTCATGCGTTTGAAAAACCACTAATCGAAGTAGCTTTGTAATTAAACACAACTTTTATTTAACTGTCATTGATTCAAGCCATTATGGCTTGATTAGTTCGCAAATTGCTAGCTTAATTAGTAAATAATGTTGTAATTCATTAATCATTATAAATAAAACTTACAACTTCTTTGAATATAGAGATCTTTGCCATTCGATAGTGAGATAAATTTATTAATTTGTTGTGCTTGTCAACATTTAAAACATTTCGGCACACTTATCGTGCATACGCATCGTTGGCCACGAAAGCGTTTATTTTCAGTCCGAGTTTCGGGCCAATGTGTTGGTCAGGCACGGATTTAATTACCAACTAATTAATTTGGACGCCGCTAACCATTGTTCATTCCAGCTAAATATTTCGCGAATTAGATTTCAATTTGTAATACATGTTCAGCGACCACGCCCTCGGGCAAAAAGTACTCATATTTCGTACTGTCAGTAATTCATTTTGAAATGTGCGCAATTATCCCTTTCCCGTACTGAATTTTACGCTCCAAAGCACCCACAATGTCCTTTGCAATGGCAAGCATTGAAATGCTACTGTTTTTCATTAATTTCATAAGTTTGAACAGTAGTATTTTTTCTGCTGGTATCTGTCACACTTTGTTTTTGCTGATATGATAAAAACAAACAAAACAATTTTCCCGCTCATTCCCGCACAAGCAGCGGCGACGAGTTGAACTGTTTGAAATAATCCTGGTAAAATGTGAGTACATTTAATTAACCACATTTGTCAAAGAACATTCCGCAAACATCAAAGACAAGCTGCAGAGCACCGCCCCCACAATTACGATCCCACATCACCCCACATCCGCTAATTAGACATGCCTTGACATTCGGCAAATTATCAATAATGCACAGAAGCTCTGGTTCTCTGGTTCGGTTCTCTTGGCTTTTCGGTTGATTAAGCATGGGGCAAACTAGCGCCA
This sequence comes from Drosophila melanogaster, assembly GCF_000001215.4. Taxonomy (NCBI): domain Eukaryota; kingdom Metazoa; phylum Arthropoda; class Insecta; order Diptera; family Drosophilidae; genus Drosophila; species Drosophila melanogaster. The sequence continues at coordinate 17,537,847 of NT_033779.5, read as the reverse complement.
AATGTTGCTTTAATTAACACAAAACACCAAAGTCACATTCGATCGGATCAAATCAATTCGATAGTTAACACAGCACTGGTATGCTTGTCCCTTATTTCGCCATTTCGAGTCCTGTAATTAGTTTAATGCACTGGTGGTTCACGATTTGGAAATGTTGGAAATGTTGTGCTAAGGAATTTCATTCTGGCTAATATGTTTAGTCAGTTTGGATGCACTTTGCTGGGGAGGAAACATGTGCTTTTCCCAAATTAATTTGAGTACATTAAAGGCATATCAAATGGGTATGTTTAATTAAATATATTTAATTACTACTAACAGAAACTAGTCGTTGCCCAAATTGTTCTATTCAATTTGCTCGAACAAGCCAATGCTTCTAATTATTTTCGTAATGGAATAGATCTGTAACAGTTGCAGAAACATTTATATGAATAGACTATAACGTACCAATTGAAGTAGTAGTTGAAAGCGGCAATCAACTGTGAAAATGTAAAGCCAACTTTCATTTAATTGTTGAGTAAATAAAATTGCTTTGACGTTTCAAGAAAAAGCGCCTGTAATTGCATGGTATTTGTGTAACAGCTTTGACCACCAAAGAAAAACACAGCAAGATGTTGCCTAGGCCTGCCTGCGGTGGTCAAAACAATTTTCCAAACTAATGCCCCGCTGGGAAAAACCTGAGATCTGGTCGGAAAAGCGATGGAAAGGGCATACAGAAATCAACGAACGAAGCGAAGCATAGCAAAAAACCGAAATCCCAAAAATCCCTTGATTTATTTCTAATACTTATACACACATGTACACATGGGGTGGTCAGAAAGGAAATATCCTGGTAAATAGAGCAAGTGAAAAGTTCTCTTGCACAAATGGAGAAAAACGAAACGCAACAACAGGGGGAAAACTTTAGCTTTTCCCTGAGGAACTAAATTGTGCCACCGGCGGTTTGTTTGCTTCCTTTCAACTCCACAACTTCACATCTCCACATCCTGCCGCCTTTGCCAAAAAGGCCTCCGAACCACTCAAGGATATGCGGCAATGAACCGACCATGCAAAGTGAAGCTAAACGAAAGTGCCTCAATTTAAGTTGTAAGCTGATTTGCTAGGGCGTGCACAGCCGCAAAAGCCCTATATATATATATATATATATATATATATATATATATGTTTATATATATGAACATGCATGTTCATCCAGGATATTCGCACATATGTGTGTGCCGCTTTTTCTGCCTTCGCTCATTGAAGTGGAAAAACTTTCTGGCTGGAGTAGCAACAGCAAATGCTTAAAATTAAGGCAAAACTTTGCCATGAATTCCCTTTTTCGGCGATGCCATTAGCGAGGGTCTCATACATTTCAAATGAAGTTGGATGAGTTGGCGAAAATAAGGATAACGAACATGTTTTTTGTTGAAAAATGGATTAAAGGTTATGCGACCTGGGAAAATCATCGATATGCATGCTTAGTACAAATAACGTCGATTAAATAAAACCTGACTCAATAAAACAACATTTCCTAATTTAACTTACCCTAGTTTTAATCCAACACAGCACTTTACAATCGAAAATCAACAGAACGTTTTTACTTAAGTGTGTTAAAAACTACTTTTTCAAATTATAAATTTCAATGGGACTATCACAATCTCAGGGGTATTTCAGTCCACACTAAAATCTGCCAAGCCTTATGAAGGGAATAGCGGCTTCATCATAAATCCATGGGCACTTTTTCTTATAGACAGCACTCCGGATAAGCGGAGTGAAGGCTTCTTGTCTTTGAGCTGGCTGTTTTGGTCTGATTTTGACACAAATCCCTTTGGTGCTAAAGCAATTTATGTGGTTTTCAGACTTTGGGGTTGGGAAGTTGCCGCCAACTATTCTCCCCGGCCGAAAACACACACAAATACCCAACCAACCAACCAACCAACCAACCAACCAAGCAACTCAAGATGTGCGCTCCGAATGCGAGAATAGTTTTTCTGCAAAAGGACGAAAAAGGATCTGGGATTAGGGGGAGCAGCCCACATGCACTTGGCTGGGCTTTGGTTATGGCTGGTTGGTTATGGTTAGATTGGTTGCTTCGCTGCTGCTGGTGCTGCCTGCATAAGTGCAATTTTATGTTTGGCCCCAAAAAGTTGCCTGCGAAGCGAAGTAGTTGATAAATGGCACACCGACAATATGGCCGATGGAATACTCAAATCCAAATCCCTTCTATACCCAAAACAATTCAGAACAGCAGCACAAGCATAAAAAATGCAAATTTCTCTGCATAAATCTAAACAAATTTTCATATATAAATATGGTCGCTGTTTTTTATGCCCGTCCCATATCGAGAGTAAAATGCAAGGAAGGGGCTGGCCCGCCCCCCACCAGATGCCACGCCTAACGAGACGCCCACCTTGGCGCAGATATACCGCCCGAAAGTAATGCCAAAACATTTCGAGTCATAAATTTTACGACATACGCGCGAAGGGCAAAACACCACAAAAGCCAACATCCCAAAAAACCACAATATAAGGCAATATCTAGGGATTAACCGGATATGGGTCGAATATTGTATACCCTTAAGTTTGAATCACTTTCCTGGGATAACATAAAATGTGTTGTTTTAAACGACATATTTTCAGAGTTTGACATTCAAACTTAGAACTAATTATGCTATTATTTATTATGACATTTTCTTGCACATTTAAGTTCTTGGAATTTTCACTTTTCTTTAATACAACAAATTATCGAAATACCCATTAAGCTGAAGGCATACACACGCAACGGGCATTACAATAAATATTGATTTACAATTTTTTGCGCTGAGAACATTAATTTAGGCAAAAACAGGGGTGTAGTGAAAACGAGTTTTACATTGGGCGGATGTAACCGTGTAAAAAGCTCGAATTAAATTGAAATTAATGAAGATAAAACAGAATTCCAATCAATGCGCTGCAGGACATTCATAAACATATACTAATCCACATCTAAGATCAGAAATGCCTCAGTAATTTTGATTGATATTTAAACTCCCATTGTTGCGCTTCTGATAAGAGAACCGTAGCAAAAGGAAATATATTGATATTTAGTCTTTTAAGGGCAGGCCGTTGAGCTATAAATTAATTTAAGTGCCTGAAAATATTTTTGATAACATAAAATGAAGCCAAGAGAATCCCTGAGATCCCTTTTCTTGTTGTTCTTTTCCGACGAGGCCTGGAAATTTAAACGGCCTGGCCATTAAGCGAAACGAGTTGGATATAGTTTAATGGCTTCATTTTTTGGAAGGAGTTCACTGTTTCCTTGGTTCTGACTGGCGATGGTGGTGGTTTCTGCCAACATTTCTCAATATTCAGCCGCACTTTGGCCAATTCTATTTGTCTTCTGCCCGAAGATTTAATTAAAAAAGTCGAAAGCATGCAAACGAAGTTTTTTAAGGGAAAGCAAAATGTGGCTGGCATTAGCCCGAACTTTCCGGAGCCGCCACAAAGGATGCGCCAAAAGGAGGAGATGCCACAAACTTGGCAAACTTTAGCGGAGCATCTCGTTATCATCGCCCATCATCAGCGTCAGGATACGAAAATAACAGAAGCAACAAAAAACAAAGTCGATGCCAAGCCACTCGTCTTCGATTCCTTCGTTAGCAATACTTTTAAAGTAAATTGCGGCAGACCCAACAGCAAGGACACTGTGGGTGTGAGGTTGTGGGTGTGGCTGTGAGTGCGAGTGGTGGGGTGGGTTAGAATTTTCCAGGATCCCGGAAAAGTGCGGCTCTCTGCACACGTTACGGCACTTTGCCCTCGCTCCATGCTTCGTTTGGTTTTGATTTTTCACTGCTCGCTCGTCATGGTTTATGATGGCTGGTGGGCACCCTGCTTATGCTGCTGCCGCCGAGGATGGGAAAATTAATTGCATGCAAATATTGACACAGCAAGAGTAAATATAATTTCATTGTTTACTCATAAATACGCATTATTTGAAAAATGAAAATAGAAAAGCTCCTCCTTTCCAGAAGCGAGTGAAAATGGAGAAAAGCAAGCGTAGAACTAATTTTAGTTAGCCAGAGATTGCAGGGTTTCTTTCCTCTTCGATTTTAATGAACTTTGGAAAAAAGTTCGGCTAGAAGAGTTAGCCAACAAAGGAAACCGATGATAGACTGCTGCTCCTTCCAAAGGCTCTTCGCATCAAAGGACTTGCAGGCTTATTTGCAATAAAAGGAGTACTTCAAAGTTTACTTTCATAAAAATTTATCTTTCGTATTTTATAAAATTACTAAATCAATTTATCTTCTTTACACCTTGTTATCATTGAACTGAGTTCTTTTATAATTCGAAATTGTTATAAAATGGAATCTGCTGCGTTTGACTTAGTGTCTATTTTGCCCTGTTAAGTGGACTTCCATTACAGCTTGTTTTGGTAAATGTGTCATTCTTTTGCATATGATTATACAAATAAATATGCACATAAGTACCTAAAAACTGTCTTATTCGTCATGAATACATTTTTTAAAGTTGACGTAGTTGCGAGTGTCCTTTTAAAATACGTGTAACACAAAAGGAGGGTTGCCAGATTCAGACATTGGCACTAATCGGCTCAAGTGTTTGCCGAAAAAGCTTTTGTTGCCTAATTAGGATCATTATTTTTGATGGGGTCACGCAGGCGACGAAGAGTGCCGTGATACCCTGTACCGAGCAGGAAAATCAGAACAGAGCCGAGTCTGATAAATGGCCCAAATGCTTAGTAAAGGTAATTAATGGCGAAGTGCAGGCGGACGGAGATGAGGTTTTCAAGCCATAATTAATGTGCCTCCTAAGCTCGAACATGAGTTCGCAATTGCACCGCTGAGCGAACATCGGTTCCGGACTTGATAAAAATTGATGCCAATTAAAAGTTGGCAATCTGCGAAGCTGACAAAATGGGTCAAGTTTTCAAACGATTCCCCCAAATATGTGCCTTTCGCCTTTCCGAGAAACTTTCGCCAAAACAAGAATAGTCCTAAATTGCCCACAAAAGAACCATCAATGTTTAAAGCCCTCGAGCTGGGACTGAAAAAACAACAATTTACGCCTCACAACTTGCTCAAGTGTTGCGCTTAATCGTCAAAAGCACTTCTTATCGAAAAGTATTTTCTTCTACCCGAGCCCCGAGCAAACTTCGCTCATAAATTATTACACAAAATTAGTTGCGCCCTCGGCGGGGGGAAAATCGGGCGATGCAAGAACCATTTTCAATGACTTAAAAAATTTAAAGCCTGCAAAGAAAATGAGTTATAGCCGGGCCAAGACAAAAAGCTAAATAATCACAGACATGTCGGATAATAAATGATTAACGTCCTGTCGAGGTGGTGGGTCAGGTTTTAAGGAAGCTAACCCATTTGGGGTCATTTGTATAAATCTTACCATTGCCCTCGATTTCTAACCCGGACTTCAGACCGAGGGGAAATTTTCGGACTATTTCAATGACTCAAATTGATATTGATGAGTTAATCCCATTAAGGAATAAGGCAATTTTAAGCAAAATAAAATAAATAATTATATGGGTTTCATAAAGTAAATGAAGTCTAATGAATGTGAGCAACAGTAGGCTACACAAACTACTCCTAAATGAGAAATCAATTTCAACAAAGTATGCACTTTGAAAATGCGAAAACGTAAGCTGGCCAAAGAAAAGATTTTAGCGGCGGAACGAACGGAACGGATACTTAAGTTTCTTCAAGAAAATCGAGAATGCCAGCCTGTTGAAGTCCCAAAGAAAAAAACTCCTGCTATTCAAAAGAAATCACTTCAAAATGAGACAGGATATACGAAAAAGAATCTCAAATCATGTATAATTGCAACTTCTTTACAGGATCAGCGATTGGCAGCCGGTGAGTGTCTGTTGTTTTTAGGAACATTTATTTTTTTAAAAGCTGGAAAATTTGTATTTTCTAAGGCGAGAATAACCCTGTTGTCCGAAGAACTGGAAAGCAGCCACGCGACGATGACGAATGCCAATTTAATGCACCGGGTGTATTTTTTCTAAAAGGACGAAATGCAAACATCAGCTGCCAGGAAGTTTACCTAAAGCCCACCAAGCCGAAACGGTTAGAATTGAAGAATAAATGCGATTACTTTCCGAAATATATGGACCCGTCGCCATTCAAGGATGAAACCACTCAGACGCTATATAGGTAAAGAAATTTAAGTATATATATATATATATATATATATATAAAGATGGTATTACTCAAACCTATCCCTAGGGAATCCTCGGCGCAGACCTTGGCCTATTTGCCAGAAATCTATGATGATGATGAAGCCCGTACCCTAGAACTGTTCATACTGCCCTCGGTTCTGCCGGGCGATAAGCCTCCGGGTCTGTACGAAGTGGAAGTTTTCGAGCGGGCTCGTAGGCGTCATAAATTCTTGGATGCACTGAAGTTGAAGATTAACCAGCAACGACGTCATGGCCAGAAGCTTGACTTTAATCAGTACAAGACCATGACGGAAGCTTTCGAATGGGAGCACTGGATGGAGCGAGAGGAGAGGATCCAGGAGTGCCAGATGATGCGGCTAGAGATCGTGATCAAGATGTTCGATAAGAGGGAGAGGGAAATGCATGCCGCCTCCAAGACGCGTATTGAACAAGGATGCGAACTGATCGAGAAGCGGCGAAAGGAGGCATTGCGTAAGAATGAAATCGAGTATCAGCGTGGTATGCGCCGCATTAGCAAACAGTTGGCCAAGACCTCGATAAAGTGGCAGAAGCAGAAACCCATGTACTCCCTGGGATCGCCTTGCTCCGATTTCTATGCGCCACCCATGAGATACGGAGTGGATCCAAACCGTCGAAACTTCAACTCGGTCACTAATACACGCGCATTTAACATGAGAATCGACGAGCTTGAAAAGCAAATTAATATGCAAATAATTGAGTGTCCATTCGCCAAATTGAAGCAATGGTCGCAGCCCAAGCAACGGATCGCTGAAATAGAGAATCGTTTCTGCAATGAGGAGCATCTGGATGAGCTCTACCATTTGCTGAGGACACTAAGAGTCACCGATGGAGGGCAGCAGCCCAAGCCCGATTGTCTTAAATTACTATTTAAACATACACCAAACCTACGGTCCAGGATGTCACTGGTACAACCTAAAAGCTATACCAATCTCTATGAGAGAAATGCGTACACCGCACGATCAACGTCAAGACCCACACAACAGAAAGCTGTTCAAGAACAGAAAAATCAGCTAAGTTCCGAGTACGCCCAAAAACTTGCCAGGGATGTGCAGAAAAACGACCTGAAAAGCATGATTTTGGCCTACGAAGGCAGTATGATTGGTTACATGATGCAGTTCCTCACCGACGAAATGAATCGCCTGAAGGAGCAACGCCGTCTGCACTTCTTCTCCCTATTGGCGAGTAAAAAACGCTGGCAACTTGAAGCAGCCGAGGCGGGCCTGAGGCAGAAGGAGAACAGCATTAGGCTGCTCTACGAGGAGATGTTCCAGTATACAAATGCGGTTAGCACCGATGTCAGTGATCAGTATGTGCACAGCATTCTGACCGACGATCTGGGTTATATGGCTGCCAACGAGGCGGCGGAAGCGGTCACGGAAATGGCCAAGCAAATTGATATGGACATCGAACGATGGCTCGAGAGTTTCAAGCTGATACAAAATCCCCTCAACTATATTCCACTTCGATTGATGCTGCACGACATGGTCTGTCCGGATCTGAATGCTGCTCTGCAGCGTTATGAGGCTACCATGATTGTGCAGTACATAGTGGAAGATGTGGTCTTTGATGGAATTTGGAAGGCACTCGAACCCTTTGATATATCCAGCACACTGACTAGCGATCTTATCGATCGACTCATCGACAACGATCTGTATTTGTTCTCATCGGATAGTGAAAGCGAAACGCCACAGAAAACTGGCTGGTACGAAGCTCATGCCATAATTCGAAAACTTATTCGACAATCGGTGCCTGGCAGACGTTGGAAGGAAGAAGCCGAACGAATAGTTTATGAAAACTATATTGATCTGCTGGACAGTGTATTTGATGAAATTTTGCAAAAATTTGAAGCGCCATCAAGAATTGAGCCAGTTGTGGTGCATCGAGCATATTCGCATGAAAACCTTACCAGCAGCGCCAATTTTCGATTGGAAAAAGGTGTTTGGCAACAACTACCACAAACTGAATCTGATTTCAGTTACGATCCCAGTACGAAGATAATTAAAAGACAATTGTTAAGCCTTGAAAGAAAAAATAGTAGTAGCACAGTTAAGGGTTTCTTCTCAGATGAAATCTACAAAGGAAGTCCACAAAATTCTTTGGCATCGAAGTTTATTGGAACAGATTCCGACGCCGAAGACGATCCTTGGCCATGGTTACCAGATTGTAAGAGTCAAAGTTCATCCCAGGAATAACTAATGGATATCATGAAAATATTCAGAATTTTACAGAAGAAAAACAAAGGAAAATAAGGAACTTTAGCTTATAATAAGATAGGCTCATATTTTTTTGTAATTTGTCTTACAACCATCTACGTTATGTATATTTTTAATAAATATCGGGCCATATGTACATCTTATAGATTGCGATTTGATTTGATTTCCGATTTTACAACTAGTTCTTATGAGCCGCCTATCGATTGGCCAACAAACAAAGTGGCTCCCTAGCAGCAAATTGGTTGCCTGGCGAATAATATTTGCTCCAGATTGACCGACTTACCGACAATCCAATAGGGCTCGGGCATAAGGACAAGCTGGTTAGTTTAACATAGTAAGCTACTTATATAACTAAAAAACTAAGCACTCTTCTAACAAAAACCCTAGGCACACAAAAAAAAAAATACAAAAAGATATTAAAGAGATATTCAAACACAACATAAGGTAAAAATGCCCTCGGCAAAGGAAAAACGATTGCGCAGGGAAAGAATACTACAGTTCATACGCGAAAATAGGGAGCTCATGCCCATTAGTTCGACGACAGTACTAAAGCCACCTACGGTTAAAAAAGAGGACACTTTAAAGCAAAAAAAACGTGTCACATTTACCCATGGCAAACAGAGGAGTATTGGGGAGTCGACCAGAAACAAGGATAACGAGCAGAATATTGGTCAGGGCCTAACGTCCTGTTTGATCACCAGGTCCTCGGATACCCGATTAGCCAGCGGTGGGTACACCCGGATATAAAGTGGTCGTTTATTAGACATCCGTTTTTCCAGGAGCCAACAACCCAACAGAGATTACGGCGGAAAAACTCCATCGAACCGACAGCAAAAGCCATTTGAAGACGTCATGCACAAAATGCCAAGACTCTCGATTATCGGCTGGTGGGTTTATCCTGAATAAGATTGCCTTTTTTTTAGTAAAAACGATTATATTTAAAAAATGTCCAGGTACAAATAATCCAGCGGCGCGAGATGTTGGCAAATTACCACGAACCGACAGCGAGTGCAAGTTCAACGAGCCCGGAATCTTTTTTCTGCAGAAACCCCATTCGGATTTTACCACTCAGGAAGTCAAGCTGAACGCAAAGCCTATAAGAAAGGAGTTGAAGAACAAGTGCGACTTCTTTCCGAAATATGTGGACAATCGACCATTCAAGGATGAGGCGACACAAACCCTCTATAGGTAGCACAAAGAAAGGAAAGATCACTGAACCCATATAATATCAACTTGTCGTATTTAGGGAATCTTCTGCGCAGACTTTGGCCTTTTTACCTGAAATACTGAACAAGGACAAGTCGGAAACTTTTGAGCTTTATACACTGGCCAAATTGCTGCCAGGCGACAAGCCACCGGGATTGCATGAGGTGGAGTTTTTGGAGCGGGCCCGTCGACGATGGAAATTCAGTAAGGCACTGAAGGATAACTTTAAACGACTTCTTTGTGAGGCGAGGGAAGTGTCTATCAAAACGCAGTACAAGGAGATTCTGGAAGCCTTCGAATGGGAGCAGTGGATACAGCGCGAGGAGGACATACAGCAGTGCCAGATGATGCGCCTGGAAATCGTGATCAAGATGTTTGACAAAAGAGAGAAGGAAATGCACAACGCCTCCAAGGCTCGAATTGAAAAGTCCGTACAGCAAATAGAAAAGCGTCGGCAGGATGGTCTGCGCAAGAACGAAATTGAATACCAGCGGGGAATGCGACGCAACAACATTCAGTTGGCTAAAACCGCTCGAAAGTGGGAGAAACAGAGCCCCATGCAGGCACTTGGATCACCGTGCTCCGAGTTCTACGGCCCACTGATAAGGTATGGTGTTGATCCAGCCCGAAGATGCTTTGAATCCAACACTGGACGCAAAGCATTCGACATGAGGATCGATGAACTGGAAAAGCGGGTGAACATGCGCAATGTGCAGTGCCCCTTCAGCAAGCTGAAGGAGTGGTCCAAGCCCAAGGAGTACGATAGAGAGTATGAACGCAACTTCTGCAATGATGGCAATCTCCAAAGGCTGTACGAGTCCTTGAAGACATTGAGAACGCAGGCCGACATGGCAAAGGAGCCACCGCAGTGCCTGAAGACACGATTGCGAATTGAGCATCGCACATCTAGTTCCAGTTCCACCGATTCATATCGCAACTACAATTGGCAAGCTCGCAAATCACGCTTTGTGGAACTTTCCGAGGGATTACGTAGCACCAAGACAACAATCAAAAAAATGGCCCCACAAAGAGCTGAGAAGTTAGTTAGGGGCTCTGTCATTAGGCGCGAATATTTGGAGACACTGATATGCTCATACGAAGGCAGTTATGTTGGCACAATGATGCAGTTCCTGGCAGATGAAATGCAACGATTGAAGGAGCAGCGCAAGCTGCACTTCTTTTGCATCCTGGCACAAAAGGAGCGCTGGCGCCGTGAAGCAGCGGAAGCGGGATTGAGGCAGAAGGAGAACTGCATGAGAATGCTCTACGAGGAGATGTTTCAGTTTACAAATTCAGTGCACAGTGAGATTGCTGAGAAATATGCCGACACCATATTGACCACCGATGTGGGCAACATGGTGGAGGAGGAGACAGCCGAAACTATTACCGAGCTGGCTAAGCAAATCGATGCGGACATAGAGAGGTGGCTGGAGTCCTTCAAACTGATCCAGAATCCACTCAATTTCACCCCACTTCGTCTCATGCTGCAGGACATGGTCTCACCGGATATGGGCGCTACGCTACGGCGCTACGAGACATCCCTGATTGTCCAGTACATTGTAGAGGACGTGATCTTCTACAATTTGTGGCAGGAACTCGAGCCATTCGATATTGCCAGCACTTTGACCAGTGATCTGATCGATCGCCTTATTGACAACGATCTGTTTTTGTTCTCATCGGACAGCGAAAGCGATTCTGGACATGGAGCCTCCTGGACAGAGTCCCATGCCATCATACGAAAGCTCATTCGCCAAGCTGTTCCGGGTAGACGCTGGAAGGAGGAAAACGAGAGGATTGTCACCGAAACCTTTAGCAGCCTGTTTGACGATGTGTTTGCCCAGATCCTATTTGGCATCGAAAATCCGGAACCAGTTCGGGGCACCGAACTTTTGCACCTTTGTGCAAGTAAATCGTATGCCTTCCTCCCTCACGAGATTCCAAGTAGAGTTCCTTTGGAAAAGTTGGAGTCGTCCCAATCGGAGTCATTGGAGAATGCTAATATTCTACGAATGCAATTCCTATCGCTCATTAAAAAAATTAAAGAAGATAAGATAACCAAAAAGTTGGAGAGAACTGGGGAGAAAGTGAAGATGTCTGCAAATGAATACGAATTATTTGACGACTATATCAAAAACGAAGTGCTCCAAAATGCGGAACTCCTTAACAGTGTGTCTCCGGTGCCAGAGCCTGAATTATGTTCCATCATAAGTACTGTTGATATTACCGAGTACGACAATAATCTAAAAGATCTGCGAGGTTCCTCGATTATTCAGCGTTCGCCTTCAGCCGAAGAGGAGGCCTTTGAAAGTAAAGACGAAGAAGTTAGATCGGACAATTTCAATGAATTCATCAACGTAGACCAGGAAAAAGTTGAAGATGCAGAACCAGAACAAGAGAATGTATCTGAAAATTCGGGAAGGGAATCTGACGACTTAGAATCCATAATTGGCGAAGAATTTGAGGAAGAGCATACCGATATGGCCGAAGAGGTCGTGGTTTACTCCACCAAAGAATCGCAGGTCTTTAAATTCAGATAAATTTTCAAATTCCATCTTTCAATTTCCTGGGCAACGGAGCTTTTCGTTACTTTCATACGCATACATAAAAAAAAATTATTATTGAAAATAATACCAAATAATAATAGTGGTAAAATATATTTATTTAGCTCGCATGTTTTTGGGGAAGTGATTTTCAAGTGACACCTCTTCAAAATATTTCTTACTTAATGAGCCTCAAGCAGACCTTAAAAAATATATTTAGTTCAATCGAAAGTAATGTACAATCCCTAGAAACTCAGCTGGCACAACAAAGCCGTGCCGCGAATAATCCAATGTGAGACTGGAGTATTCGGATTGCAGAGTAGCAACATGGCCACCACAAAGTTGGTACTATGACCAGTGGTGGACAATACTCCTCGACGTTCGGCAGTCTTGTACATGGGACACAGATAGTTATGACGCTCCGGCAGATCGACGCGCTTGAGCGGTTTTAGCCAAATCAATGGCATCGTATCAAACAGTTCCCTTGGCCGGGACTCGGCTAGATACTTTCCAGTGCGATCCCATCGTGCACCCTCTAGGAAAATGCCATACACAAAGACGCCATCCTCGGGTCCCGATAATCCCTGCCTTTGCGGCTCTTCCACCGTGAGAACTTCGTAATCGAAGGCCAGAAGATCTATGGATATGACATACTTTCGCGCATAGTTCTGCTGGGCACCGGTTAAAAAGGCCTGAGTGAAAAAAAATCCAGATAGCCAAAAGGTGGAAGGAGCTCCATGATCAAACCAGTGCTACAATAAAAGTTAAAAACATGTTTTTTTATTTTGTATTGCTGCGTACTTTCCATATCACTTACCTGCAAAAACTCAAGGCGGCGCAAAAAATCGGTCACATAACTGCCCAATGGCTTTAGACTTGGGTACGATTTTCCAGCCCACATTGCAGGTATTTTGGCTATTAGGACGGACTTGTAAACGGCCTCAACAGCAGGAGACATTACAACCAAACCTGTTGGTGAAAAGTTAATTTTTTAATAATACACAAGTATTTAATAAACAATCATACTAATACTTAATATGAATAAGTTAACTTAGTAGCCCACTGAAATTAGAATTCAAAATTAATTAAATATGAAACCCATTTGCTGACACAATACTCATCAAAACCCACATAAAAACTACACTTATACAAAATATAAAAATATAAAAAAAAACACAATGTCCAAACACAATACACGACTCGATAGGCATGTTAAGTTTAGGATTCTTCAGGAGGACAGGTTACAATCACCGAGACAAAAAGAGGATAATATCAAACGGAAAAAGAGCACTTCCAAATCTGAAAATCTTACTGAACGTGGCCTATCATCTTGTCTGATCAACAGCTCGGTAGATCTGCGGATCACAGGAGGTATTTAATGTTAAGAAATTGAAATTGGATTGAAAAGGTATAACACAAGTATTACTTTCAATAATTTGATGATCCTTTTTCTAGGTGAGAATGACCCAGCACAGCGCAATGTTGGAAAATTGCCTCGCACCGACAGCGAGTGTCAGTTCAAAGCTCCGGGATACCGATTTCTTACCGAACAAGATACTACAGTGAACACCCATGAGGTCAAGATGAGCCCCAGGGTAGTGACGAAAAAGGATTTAAGGCACAAATGTGATTTCTTTGCTAAGAACAAGGACGCACGACCGTTTAAGAATAAGATCACGCAGACGCTTTACAGGTAAACTCCAAGTGAACTAAATACTAATTTATAATTTAATATAACTATACGTATTTGTTAGAGAATCCTCTGCGCAGACAATGGCTTATTTGCCGGAGATTTTTGAAGCAAACAGCGTTGAAACCTTGGAACTGTTTTCCCTGCCATCTATATTCCCAGTAGCAAATCGACCGGGACTCCATGAAGTTGAGATTCTGGAACGCGCCAGGAAACGATGGGCCTTTAGTGATGCCCTAAAGATTCACTTCAAAAACCTACTTCAAGACGCCAGGAAAGTGGCGATAAAAACAGAGCTCAAGGAGATTTTGGAGGCCATTGAATGGGAGCAGTGGATACAGCGTGAGGAGGACATTCAAGAGTGCCAGATGATGCGTCTCCAGATCGTGATTAAAATGTTTGATAAGCGGGAGAAGGAGATGCACACCGCTTCAAAGACTCGAATCGAAACAGCCTGCGAGCGAATCGAGAAGCGACGTCAGGCGGGTTTGCGAAAAAACGAGATCGAGTTCCAACGGGGAATGCGCCGAATGGAGTTCCAACTTACGAAGAATCCGCGAAGGTGGGAGAAGCAAAGTCCCATGTACGCGTTGGGATCACCCAGCTCGGAGTTCTACGCTCCGCTTTTAAGATACGGCGTGGATCCGGCGCGTCGCAACTTTGTGTCCAAAACAGCACAAAAAGCCTTCGATATGAGAATCGATGACTTAGAGAAGCGAATCAACAATACCGACTTCAAATGTCCGTTTAGAAAGCTTAAGGATTGGTCCAAGCCCAAAAAGTATGACAAGGAATATGAGCGGAACTTCTGCAAGGAAGACAATCTACAAAAGCTCTTCGAATCTCTGAAAGGCCTAAGAACACAGGCCAATGCGGAGAGAGAAGAACCAAAATGTCTAGTACGGCGAAGAAAACCCGAATTGGGTAGAGCGGCATCCCAAATAACCCTGGCCTATCTAACTGACTTGTACGAAAGGAGCGATTCTGATGAGGAATATCGTAAATCGCGAGCTTACGGATCCTTTTCACCACACGCAAAGCCGGGGACGAACAAAGTCTCAGAGACCACACTATCGCATTTGAAGAACGACAGGAAGCGCGAAGAAATGGAGCACATGTTGAACATTTATGAGGGCACCTACGTGGGTTGGGTGATGCAGTTCCTCTCGGAGGAGATGACCCGACTTTCGGAGCTGCGAAGGCTTCACTTCTTCTCGATTATGGCCCAAAAGGAACGCTGGAGACGCGAGGCCGCCGAAGCCGGTCTGCGACAGAAGGAGAACGAATTGAGATTGTTGTACGAGGAGCTTTTCCAACATTGCAATGTGGTCAACAATGAGATCTCCAATAAGTATTTTGCCAACATTCTGAGCTCTGATATGTACGGCATGGCCGATGGCCTTGCTGGCGAGACAGTGAGTGAATTGGCCAAAAAGATCGATGCGGATATATTGCGATGGCTAGAGAGCTTTAAGTTGATCCAAAACCCCCTTACCTATGTGCCACTACGAATAATGTTGAATGACATGATTTCACCGAATATGAACAATATTCTGCAGCGCTACGAGAATTCCCTGATCGCCCAGTACGTATTGGAGGATGTGATTTTCCCAAAGGTGTGGAATGAACTAGATCCGTTTGATATAGGATGTACTTTAACGAGTGATCTCATAGATCGCCTAATCGACAACGATTTGTATCTGATGTCCACTGACAGCGAAAGTGAAACCCCACAAAAAACTTCCTGGCGCGAAGCTCATGCCATCATAAGAAAGATCATACGACAGGCAGTTCCTGGCGATCGTTGGCTTCAAGAAAATGAGCGTATTGTTAACGAAAACTATAATGATCTATTTGACGACGTGTTCGCAGGCATATTTGACAAGTCTGAAAATCCTCCAGCCGTGAGGCCATCACAACTAATCGAGCTCTGCCCTACTGTCTCTCATAATTACATTCATCACATGGACAATATACGCGAGATGGAAAACTTTCATACCGAAAATGCTACCTCACAGCCAGGATCAGAATTTGAAAAAAAACAGTTGTTAAACATATTAAGAAAACGCAAAGAAGACAATATTACAAGAAATTTACAAAACTTTGATAATCCCCTGGCGGGTGAAATACCATCTGACAGCGACATATTTCTAAGATCTCAAATATTCAATCCAATGCCACTTCCAACGACGACACCAAGTGATTTGTTCAGTCTTAGAAGCACTCTCGATGTTTCGCATGCCTCAAAATTGGGATCATTTGTCGGCAGGGGCTATAGAGTAATGCTTCCCAGTGAGGAAGAAAAAAATTCTAACGTTGATGTATCAAAACTTCCGATAGATAATGACGAGGAAGAAAAATTTGAATTGCCAGCTTCAGAGTTTTCTGAAATTACAGGGACTGATATAGACTCGCCGAAGGTATCATTTCATAAAATTCTGTCGACAATGGAATTGAGGACGAGGATTTCATCAGCATCTGAATCGCACGATAAGCAACCAGAAGAAGAGAATTTAAAACCACTGGATTCATCTCCATTAAAATTAGAAAGCTTAACCACCCCATCTCCTGGTGAAGCGAAAACTAGAGACTCCCCTTCAGTTGAATTAAAGCCGGTTACTGAATTAGTTTCTGAGAATGTAATACCCACCACTTCCTTGGGTACTAGTAGTATAATAACCAACGATACAAACACAACAACAAACGATTTAGACCAAGAAAAGGAAACGTCTAGGGAAATGCGCTCGGTAGTCGAGTTCAATCTTGAGCCTCTAAACAGACCGGAAGCCGAACTCGGACTGGATGCCGAACTCGGACCGGATCTCGAAGACGAACCGGGATCCGAACTTTTGCTCTGGCCAGAACGGGAGTCCTTTATCCCACCCGTACGTTCGTCGGGGGTCAGAAATTCAACAGTCGAACCGATTAAATCTGAGAAAGGATCGCATTCTTCTAAAAGGCCTAGAAATAAATCCATAACCGATCAATATGAAGTTGAGGAAAGATATATTGGCTCCGTGAGCAAGAACCATATCCAAATTAAGGACAAAACCGCTGAGAACATAGATAATATTGTACCAGAATCTGAATAAAAACTAAAAATGTGTGCTGAAAAGAGAATCTTAGAAGTGAACAATCTGTCATAAACAAATTGCCAAAATAAATGTATATTTTGATTTATTTCGGTGTAATTGTATAATGATTTATCTGAAATGTATTAGTAGGAACGATAGGGGTACTTTATAAAGTTTTGATGAAAATAAAAACAAAAAGTAGTCGAGTTCTTCGACTATCAGATACCCATTATATAGCTAGTTGAAATTTTTGTTTGGCATATCGATAGAAAAATCATTACGATATCTGCAAGGGTATCATAAATAAAATGGCTTACTCACCCTTGATTCCCTTTCGCAGCGTGATAAGGCTAGTTCGGATCGTGTTCAGCAGGACATTAAAGCGCACCATCTCCTGAACGAGCACCGTGTTCATGCTTTGGTGGTAGAGAGTGGGATACTTTAGCAGGGCCGCATCGCGGTCGAATAGCTTTGGCAACTTGTCCAGAATATCGGTTGCCACATTTGTGACAACCTCTTCGGGAGTTAGTGCCTTGGAACCACCACTGTCATCTGAGGAGGCACTAGTATCCTTCAAGGACATTTGGTACAGGGCAAGGAAGGGAGGACAGGTGGGATAAGTGGGTAGGGAAAGGTTTTCTGGAAAGCGTCTACTAAGCGTTTCTACATAAACCCTTTGTTTTTTCTCCAATTTCTAAAGCGCAGCGTGTCAAACAAGGGAATATTAAAGTAGCTGTTTGAAATGTTAAAGCATTTAGGACTAGCCAGTACTTACGCGTCGATCATAGAGGTCCTGGGCAAAGTGTAACAACAAAAGCGTACCGATTATTCTATGTATTTCGTTTAACTCTAAAATGACTTACCCAACGTTCCTTTTAAAGCGAAGCAGGCAAATACAAAGCAAAAATATTCAACATTCAGAATAACAATTAGCAAAACTATACACAAGCCAAAATTCTGTTTCTCCACCACCAAAATTGTTGTACTCACCTGCGTGAGCAGAGTGTGTGATAGTAACATGTCTGTCTCCTTTTGGTCCTTCATGATGTCCGCGTTGGCATGGAATCCGAAAATGGCAGGAGCCGAGATCTGTGGCAGATCTCTCGTGAAGTTTAGATACAAATCCACCTCCTTGAACACCGGCACATAGTACAGACCCGTTTCATCTAGATAGTATGGGGTCTCTAAATCTATAACAGCGGGACAATAAAACTTATCTAGAATGGTTTTCAGCGTGCGACGATCCCAGTCATCCGTAACTCGTCCTCCGTAATTGCACTCGCCCGTCAAATATCGCAACGCATCATAGTTAACAGTCTCGTATTGGTTGAGGAACATCCTCAGTTGCATCAGGGATATCCTGAGATCAGTTTCGTTGAACTCGTAGGGAATATTCCAGCCGATCGGTCCAAAGTATCTTCTCTCCTGAATAACCGCATGGAAGAAGCACAGCGAGTATATCAGCTGCTTGAAGATCCTTGGCTGTGTGCAGGACTCATACCACTCCGGATCGCTGATCGGATCACTGATCATCGAGCGCAGAATGTTGGATCGCAAGCCCTTTGGCGGTTCATTGGTCATCTTAATGCCATTCTGCAGGACCACAACCGGAAAGTGATCCGCCGGATATGAGGTGAGCCACAGCCTGAAGTCTGGATGCGTTGCATCTGGCAAGAGGTTCTCGCAGATCTTCTCCAGCAAGGGCATGAAACTAGCTGCCAGATGGCAATTTTGCAACACCACCCAATTACCCATTTTGACGCCTTCATCTATCATCTTCATGGCAATGGGGCCCTGACCCTGACCCAAGGACAGCGAGAACAATCGATTCGTGCCGAAGCCCTGATCCTCGGCAAACTTTAGGAGTGTGGCCGTCGGATCCGAGCCAGGGGTCAATATAAATATCAAGGGCACACAGCAATGGGAGTCAGCAAACGAAGCCATCAAATCGAATTGAGGCGGGTCCACAAATCGTTCACCCAGTTCTCCGCTTACAAAATTTAACACAGCCGGAACCAGTTTATCCGGCCGAAAGACGCGGAGTAGCAAAAGTTTCTGAAATACGCTCACTCGGTTGTCCCAGGACTTTGGTATGTCCTTATTATCCTGCGGCGACTTCGAATCAAAGAATGGTTTCCATTGAGCCGAATTTTCATTGAAGTCCTCGCGTAGGCCCTTAAAATTGGTCAAATTGGTCAGGCGACAGAGCTCATCCCAATTCTGGACGCCCAGCCAGGTGGTTGGATTCTTATACGGATTCTCCAAGCCAACGCCTCCAGTCAGCAGAAACATCCATTCGGCATTGTCAATCCGATTGTCGTGCTTCATCATGTTGATGTTCAATATGAGCGAAAACAGCAGCTTATCCTGTGTTCAAAGTGGAAAACATTTCGTTACACTCGGAAATTAAAATGTTATCTAACTAATAATATTTCTAATGTAAGGAATGGATTTTCATGGAAGTCAGAAGTACTAATAGTTTTCTCTAAATGTATAATTGGGTAAGGGACAAAAAGCCGATGTAATGTGATTGGGATCTTTCAGGGTCAGGGCTTAGAGGCTCAATTTCACATTAAATGGGTTACACGGAAAGGTTGCCCGCCAAAATCAAAGCATTTCCGAGGCCAAGCTGCTGCGATGGCAATTCACTTGGTTTTTTTTATTTGTGCGCAAGAAAATTAAAAGCTGGGGATCAAAGGTTACCTGATGGAAGGTTCGCCACAGGAGGCGATGGCAAAGGTTAAGGGACGGGCAAAGGCCATGGCATAATTGACTGAAAACAGCATAAAGCTAGCTAGAAACTTGTTTGGATTACTATTTCCCTTTTGCCCCAGCTTCCTTTGGCTAGGCACATCCTTTGATTGCACCAGCAATGTAATAACATTATTCAAGCAGCTGCACAGTGGCTTTAAACGAATCGAAAAGAAACGTACACACATTGAAAACTGGTGATATCACTGGAGAAAATTCCTTCTCGATTTAAATTTGATTTGATGCTAATTATTCATAAATATATGTTAATTTGTTCAAATATTTTTCCCTGAGAATTTTATGAAGTCTATCCACAGTAAGCACACAGTTTTCAGTTACGACAACTGCTTCAACTGCATTGTCCGCTGAAGTGGCATCACAGTACCGTGTAGTTGTGGAGCAATAATGCTTAAATATTATTTTTAAAGCAGTCAAGTCAAGTCAAGCCAAGCCAAGTCAAGCTGAGCAGGATGCTCAGCCACAAAGCAAATGAAACGCAAAGGACCACGCTTCAAATGTCACATTATCAGATTATGCGCAATTACGGGACTAACGAGGCTAAAGGTCCAGGTAACTGGACAGCGGATGAATAATCGGACGATAATTGCGTTAATCCAATGGGCACTCACACGCTCGAAGAGACTGCGACAAATGTTGACATAGAGGCTGTAGGTGAAGTGATTTCGCAGATCCAACAAACGCGCCGCTATGTCGTCCACTTTCTCCGTATTATCAATGGATGACATGTACAGGTTGACGAACCAAACCAGACTGTACTGGTACATGGGATCGATGTTGGCCAGTTCCACTGTGAAAAAAAACATGGTTGTACTAGCAGAACAGAATGAATGAATAAAATGTCTCACCTATAGTAAAGAACAATATAGTTGAGTGCTCGGCTATAGGCACGTAACTTAATCGTGCGATATCGATCTGCTTTTCGGTGGCCTCTGTGATGACCTGCTTCTCACTAATATCATTCGCCAATGCCTTGGCTGAGCTCAGAATCTGAACGGCAGTCTCGTCCTCCAGAATATTCTCAGCCGATGAGAGTACTTCCAGAATCTGGTCTTCAGTCTCCTTCAACATCCGTTTGTTATCGGCACCCTGGACTATCAGGTTATTCTTCTCCGCCTCCAAATCAGGTCGTTCCCTAGCCACCGTAATGCCCAACAATTGATCCTGTAATCCCTGAGTGGTGATCATAAAGTTCAGCAAGGTAACCTTAACCGCCACCTCGGGCAGATAGTGTGGATTTCTCAGTTTAGTTGTCATATAGAATCTGTAACAAGACAATTTACTCGGTAAAATCTTCAATTTCAATTTCTATCAACTTAAAATGGTACTGACCTGAAGCTATGATTATACTCAATAACAGAGTCGCCCAGTTTTATGCAGAGCGCTCCGCCCTGCTTGAAAAGCGTCTTTTGGAGCACCGACTCCAAGACGGGATCCAATTCCTCGCCAATGTTTTCCAATAACACCGGCAGACCAAACTGTATGGCATTCTCCATGACACGTGTGTAATCCGCTTGATTGAGCCGAATCACGCAGAGTTTGTTGTTCTTCTCATAGTTCTTGATCCATTTGTTCGCCTGTCCTTGTGGGTCAATCATCAGGGGCCAACGACGAGCGTTTCTGCAAATCATTTCAATCAGCTTGCTTATCATACGAACTTTAAGCGAAACAAAGCAAACAATTTGTCACCGCAACAAGCTCATCAGTTAGTTGGAGTTGGAATATTAAAAAATAAAATACCACAGAAATACACATTCAATATTTACGTCAATAATTCATAAGCGTAAATAATGCTAAAGAAATATGTATATATATTTTCTGCTCGCATTACTCGGTGGTATATGTGCGCTTTGTGGGTTTGAAATGGGAGCAAAACCTCTGGCTTCAATCATGCCAATACATCATGCGAACGTTAAGCCACAAACAGAACTATATCACAAAAGGACTTTGGGCAGAGTCCCTGGAAAAAGGGATCTCCTCTTTTCCACTTATAAAGAATAGATTTTTTAAATATTATATAATATTGTTGAACGAATGAATTCATCTTCTAGTTCTAAAGTTTTCAATAAGGGTTATTATAACCAAATTTCACATAAAGCGCATAAATTTCGCTGACTAAGCCCCTGATTCAAATAAATATACATGTATGTATACTTCGATTGCGGCTGTTGGGTGTGCCGGTTACATACATACATACATACATATACACATTTAACTGATGCGATAACTCACAGCCAGAGTGGAAAAATACATGGAAGTGGAAAACGGGACACAAGGAAAAATAGAGAAGAAGCGGGAAAAACAGGAAAAAGTTGCAGCAGGAGCAGCCAACACATGACAAATTCACACCGAATACAAATTGCTCGTGCGAATGAATGAACATTTTTGTAAATTGAAAACTTGATGAATGAAAAATATTTGATGGAAAAACAAAAGACCAATATGCCTTCGCCGTCGCCACAGTCGGCACATGTATCCAAAAATCCAAAAGCAAAAATAAAAGCGCCACCAATTTTTTTTTCGAACAGCGCATTCCACGCGATGTGCCAGCCAGGACACGGAATACAATAGAAACGCCATGGAGTCTGTGGGAGCACGGTGGTAGTCGGTGGTCGTCCATGTGAATACCCGGTTAAAGTTCAAAGCGCATCGCCAGGGAGGAATAAAGAGCTGGGATTGGAAGCGATACAAGTTTCTGTCCCAAAATAAAAGCGAAAATTTCCCGGCAAATAGTTGGAAAACTGTTAAAAATGCAACACAACTTGCATTGTAAGCCGGTTGAGAGTCTGGTAAATGGAGTTTGGGGATTTGGATAGAGATTTGGTGACAAAATGAAAAGCGCAAATCTTTTAGCGATCTACAAAATCGTTTATATTGTCTTATATTCATTCTTTTTCAAGCTGAAACCACTTAATATTAAGCTCAATTCGATTCATCTTATTTGCAACTATTTAACGTAAAACATGCCCGCCCCCAACTCTTTACCATTACTTAAAATTCAAGCACCCAAAGGGTCTCAAAATGGACGTTCTTCTACAAATTGTTTTGCCTTTTTCAAATTAACATTATTTAATCAAAGGCACGGCCCTCAAGTTTCACAGTATCCTAAAAACCCGCTGGCCGAAATGGAAAACATGGCTGATACACCTGATACCCAATACACAGCCATCGCATTTTACGATGCTCGAAAGGATGCGAGAATGGTGCGGAGGTCACCATATGTGCTACGTGTCACCCGAAATATTAGGCAAATGAATGTTAATAGTAAGGACAACAGGATATTCCAGCCAACAGGGTGGCTCTCCGGATATTTGCCAAGTGCAAATACAAATTCGTCTATATAGACAGACGGGATAGACAAAGGCCCAGAAACTAGAGAACAAATCCCCAAGGATGTGCAATCGTTGAAAGCCATCGCATAGCATCGCAGCTACCCCTCCGGCTGTATAGAAATTAAACCTAATCCGCTCTGGGCGCACATTAATCAATTGCTTATACAAGGCGATTCTAGAATCTAGATTCTGGATGCTGAATGCTGGAGTTACCCTCCTTGCTGCCCGCATATGCCACTCCCTTCGAGGAAACCCAGGGACCCTCAGGTATTTTCGGGCATGCTCCAAATTACTTTGAACACTTTCGTGGATAGCGGCCAGGAATTTCCTTTATTAAATCGAAAGGAGCGTCGTTGAGTGGCATGTGGCCCGTTCCCTGACCTCCGAGAAACTCACCAGATGCGTAATACACGCATCAAACATGAAAATTCTGCCTGCCAGCCTCCCTGCCCCCTCCCCACTGTACACGGAAAAAAATAACTTTTAAAAGCCAGATATTGGAGATAAAAAAAGTAATAAACTTTTCTATTGGCTCAATTAAATGATCAAATGAAATGATATATAATAAAACGTGTTAATTCTTTCAAATTGAATTGAATAAAATGAAAATAAAGACGCATCTAGTATCGTTTTTTGCAGTGCATACCATCTCGGTTTATTGTGCCCTTTGTACCTTTGGCTGGCACAGCAGCCACCACCACCACCGAGATGGCGTGTCCTGGCAACGAGTCCTTTTAGCCACATGCGGGTACGCTGCTTAATGCGCGCATGCAGCCCTCCCCCTTTTCCACCTAAACACCTACCCCCACTGCTACTGTTTTCATACCCATTCCCGAAACCTCCACTCCCGAATCCCCCCCACCCCCGCACCCGATTCCGTTCCAGTTCGCGGTCCTGTGCAGCATCCGGTGCCGTTCTCACATCCTCCACCCGCGTCCGCACGAGGCGTATCTTTAATTTTCCTAATACGCGTGAATTCTAACGTTTCATGTTTTGTAATTAGAAAACGAAAAAGAAATACAGAAGCCGTTCGTGGACTCGGAACTTCTGTGCCGCTGACGTGCAGGAGGCAGGACTATAATTACCGTGTCAGGTTGTTTAATTGATGCGATAGCTGGCTTAGCGATCACCACGGGGGATTTACCAAGTGGCCCTTGCCAGCTGTTGCCATAGCTTGTGGTTATAGTGGCACTTGGATACAAATTTTAGCTATAGATTTTCAAATACATATCTATCCAAAAGCAAGCTCACCTTGAAAGTTACGCTTTATGATTGATGAGTGTAAATCAAAAGTTTTAAATTTAAATTATTCAAATATTTATACTCACTTCATCATAATCGCACTCTCAATGGAGAACGCATCCGTTGGCAGACCGCATATGTTCCAGAATCGTATTTCGACAGGTTCGCCGAGGACGACGGCCAATTGGAAATCAGCTGTGCATGTTACGCCGAAATTAAGGCACTTGGTCACCCACTTGCGAATCTGATCCACCCGAAAGTCGATGGTGAAGGGGCCCAGATAGGAAACCACGCCAGATGAGATGAGAACGTCGCCGGTTACACTCTTAAAGCTGGCCTGCAGCATTTTGGCCGTCTCAGACCAACGGGTCCTTTCGCCACCCAAGCCAGAGATGAGCTCCTGTGCTCGCTGGAGCTTTTTGGTGCAAGCCTCGTGCTCCGCCAGCAAAATGCTAAAAGGTGTAAGTTAACCAGTGGCTTACACATAACTAGCATAACTAAATCAATGTTAGACTTACCCATATTGCCGCAGCTGCTCGTCGAGAATCTTCTGGATGGCGGCCAGGTTGGCCTCCACTTTGGCCAACATGGCCAGTTTTTCGTTGAGCGTCTTCATGGCCGCATTATAGGTGGCCTCGGCCTCGGCCAAAGCCAATTTCTTGGGCGCCACAATCTTGGCCACCACATCGTACTTGGTCAGCGCAATAACCCAACGGCACAGACCTTCGCAAGCCGTGGACGCGCTCTTAATCTTATCGGGATCAAAGGCTTCGTTGCTGAGTATGCGTTGCGCCAACTTCTTCATCACCTCGACCGGAATGTTATCCTTGTCGAAATTGAGCAGACTGTCCAGGAACTTCATATCGCTGAGAACACGCTTCGAGGGACCCCAGTAGTCCTCCACGGTGCCCAAGCCACTTGGATTCGGCACCTTATCGGGCTTCACGTCCTTGAGGATGCAAACCGCCTCCATGACAATCCTTACACCAATTGGTGGACTCTTCATGGTCTTGACCACCGCAATATCCGCTGTGGTTAGAGTATTTAAAGCGGCCAAAGCAGATTCCAGAATGGGCAGCGCTTCTCCCAGCTTGGCGTCGCATTCGTCCTTGATCTCTTGGGCTACAGCAGCCTGCTCCTTGGCCGCGCTCTCATCGAGCTTCACAATTTCACGCTGCTCCTCCGCCAGTTTGCTATCGGCCGTCACCTTGGCCACCTGTTCAGCCACGATCTCTGAGGCTTCCTTCAATTTGGGCTCCAAGGCGATCAGTTGCTCCTGCATCACAGCGACTTGCTGGGCAGCAATGTCTAGCTGGGAAATGCCGGTCAAGTAGCGATTCCGATTATTTGTAATGTTGCTAAAGCGAATATGAATTTCATGAATAATATATGATAATACCCCTCCCCCCACATTCACACTCACTTTCTCTTTTGACTGAGCAGTGCCTTAAAGGTCTGGATCAACTCCAGATACGAAGTGGGGGTCACATAGTTGTACCGATGCAGTCTTGAGAAAAACTTTGCGGAAAGCTCTTGAGTTGACGTGTGGAATTCCATGCACATGTCAATGGCTGTGCGACGCTCCAGGGCGGTGAGATCCTCGCTGGCCAGGAAGCGTGTCGAGACGGCCAGTAGTGCATCCTCTGGCCAGGACTGGAACCAATCAATAGTGCAGCAATTGACGATCGAGGGGAATTTTCGTATGCGGTTTCGCAACGCATCTCCAATAGGGGACATGGCCAATACAATATGTAGCTGATCCTTACAAGTCTGTATTAGCAGGAAAAATTATAACTTATTAGTCGATGTGAGTCACAATGATAAAGAATTGCGCAATGGAAATGAAGAACTACTCAATATTATGTTAGTTTTCGTTGCACCAATAACACAGATCTAATTTTGGAGCTTTGAAAACTTTTCTCAAAGATAAAATAAGTAATGGGTGGAATAGAAAGGTTATGTAGATTTTGTCAGAAGACCCCACCGTGACAAAAAAGTTAAACAGCGCCACTGGACTGCCATCCGTCTGTACGGCCTTATCTCTCTGCTTGTCGATTTGGGCCATCTTCTCCTGCACCTCGATCTTCTCCTCGTTGGTGAAGAGATTGGGCACCTCACCGGAGTTCAGTAAATTGCTAATGTCCTCCAGGAAGGATTCATCTTTGATCTGTAAGAGTCTAAAAGAGTTAGCGAGACCAAGGAAAGCCCAGGACACAGTCGGATTTGCCAATTGCGGTTCCCCACCTGAACGTCCGTAAAGAGGAAAACGCCGTGCATCTCGGATGCCCCAATTTTGCGTAGGATCGCCTTGATGTCCTCGTGGTACTCGTACGGCCCATACAATCGCGTGATTTCCACCTGGAACAGCTCATAGTCGCATATATGCGAAGCCAATCGAGTCAAGCTCTGGCGTCCGGAGCCACCAACCCCGATGAGTAGAGCATGACTCCTCGGCTGCTTTATGATGCGGCATATGCGCGACAAATGCTCGATGGCGAAACGGAAAAGCACCAGATTCATGGGTTTCTTCGACATGTTGTTGTACTCCACCAGATATGCCTCCACCACACGGCGCAACTCCTCCAGGTCCTGCACCTCCACATAGTTCTTGGTATCCGCCTTGGGATTGGTAAAGTCACAGTAGATCAACTGACGGAAATCGGACTCCTGCAGGGATTTGTCCTTCTCCACAAGGCGACCGAAGAGGCGAGAGGGGTCCGTATTGAAGCACGATTTCACCGTGCTGCAGATATTCTCAAACAGCCAGCTGCGATCGGCATCTTCAACCAATCGATCCCCATACACTCTCAACACCTCGTGCACCCACAGTCGCCTCATGGAGTTGACATCTTCAGTTGCTTCGGGAACGGACAGCAGGACACCCTGTATAACCCTCGAGAAATCGCGCAGATTGAAGAGATAGTGGGATTTAGCCGGTGTGGGGAGCAGATTCAATTTGGCGTCATTGTATATGGTCAGGGTGGCGCCTACGATCTCGTCAATACAAGGATCGAACTCCTTGGAAAAGCCCCTGGGTTGGTTTGAGTTGAGGGAAAATGGATTAAAGGATATATTTTAAGACGAGAACTTCGGACACCGAAGTTTAAAATTCATTAATCGGACAGACAATTGTTGTTTATACACCCATCTTACCTCGTGTCCAGATGCCACAGCACAATCTTACTGAAGATGGTATTCAATATATCATTGTTAAAATCATCAATGGATATCACGTTGAAGAAGCGTTGGAAACGAGGAGTCACCGTGTTGCCGGTCGATGGAGGTCCCATCGCCACGATCATCTGCAAGTCGATTAGCTTCATGGGCACGATGTTCTTGCGATCGTACCACATCATGTGATCGAGCATCATTCGCAAGAGTTCAATTGGTGGCTGGGCTCCGTAGTTCTCCTTCAGCGGCATCGAGACATCATCCACGAAGATCACAAAACGGCTGTTGAGAGGTGGACCAAAGACTCCTTTGCGACGCTTGTCCAGCTTGGACATGATAATGTCCTGCGTTTGATTAGCGGATGTCTGCGCAGAAAAGCTGATCAGCAAGGGTTTGTAAAAGGATAAGTCCATCTTCTTGAGCATATAATCGATCACATAGACACTTTTGCCAGTTCCGGTTGGACCCACCAACATAATGGGCTTTCCGTGACGATTAAGCAAGTCTAAAACAGCTCCGATGCGGACACTTTCGTTGGTCTGGATGATTATCTGATTGACAGGTATATCTCGTGGAATCGGTGGAGCGGAGTTAACATCATCCTGCCAGGGTTTCCATTTGCCTTTTCCCTCCTTTATATACCTATAATCGAACACGGATCCTTGTTTGGGAATTGGGAATATGAATGGCTTGGCCAAGGACTCCACATAAAGATCCTCGGGCACGCCATACGTATCATATAGACTCTGTGGGAATGTCTTCTCCATCAATGCTCTAAATATTATATTGAACTTCTCCCTGCTGTCCGCATCCAATGAACCGCCAAGCGACCAAATACACGAGAATAGGAATATTCCCTCCGTTTGGGCTCGAAAATCCAAGTCGGAAACATTAGCCACATACTTCTCATCCCGAAAGTCATCTATAAAACACTCAAAGAAGTTCATTAGGCTGACCATCAGATTCGCATCCGAGGTGGGTGCAATTTCCTTTAGACTTTTGCGCAGAATAAACAAGAGAATAGGACAAAACCGAGAGATGAGCATCGATATCAGTTGCTTGCTGACCGTATGGAAGGCCGCGGGAAGAGTATTCTTCCAAGAGGCCACTAAGGGCTCCCAACCCAACGAACTGGGCTCCAGATAGATCATTCCACAGCGCGAGACCGTAGCTGGCGAGGCCACCTCCAAGTCCATGGGTTCAAACACCAAGTTTGTGGTATTTGATAGCTGGATAATCTCACCGGACATCAGACACAATTTCTTATTGTCATCCAGCACGGTATTCATGTTTTCGATCCAAATCGCATCAACTGGACCATCGAAAATGAGCCACTTCCGATCTGGTGAATCTGATATAGCAAAGATACGATAGTTCACCGCCAGGATTCCATCACTCCACTCGTGGGACACTGCATCAAATTGCCCATACAGCTGACCCATTGTAATGGCCTTTGGGTTTATCACCGTGTAAATAGCTTTGTTTTCGGAACCATCCTTGAGACATAAATAGAATTAAAATAGTTAATGTTTCCCCAAATCAAACGTGAAATGTACTAACGAACCGTTTTCTCCATACACTCCAAGGCCTCCGCTAGGACGCGATATGTGGTTGTCTTGCCCCCAAATGGATAACCCACCAACATAAGACCATGCCGCACCACTATCATCTCATACAACTAAAGGCATAACACCGATATAAGTGGTGGATCTTCAATGGATTGTCCAATTGACTGAATTACGCACCTGTTGCACCTTCTCCAGCACAAATGGAGTGCACTGCTTATTTTGTCTTTCACAAGCCATCTGTGTACATTTATTGAATAGTACGTAGTCCGCTTCCGGCAAAACTGTTCCAGGAAACAGATCAGAGGTGATGCCCTGGAACAGGGGAATATCCTGGTTAAGAAACTTGGGCAAATTTACATCCTTAATGGAGCGCAACACCAGGATATCCTCGTTCTCATCCCGATAGCGAAGTTTCAAAGCACCGGCTGCTTTCAGCACCGACTTTACGGCTCTCATGCCATAATCGTAGTGGCACTGTGTACTCAACTGCTCGGAACACAGGCGATATGTGGCCACAATCTTAACGGACAGCGGTTTGGCGGTCAGGAAACCATAAGAGTACAGCTCAATCTCCGAGATCAGGGCATAATCCGGCACCATCATGGCCACCGAACGGAAGAGAGCCTAGAACGCCACAATATGTTAGTTATATAAAAGTGATAAGTTGAAATCTAAAGTCTTACCTTGAGGTTATCGGGCAACTCAGAACGTCCGGCGTAACCAGGATTCATGGTAATGAACACAGCACAAGTAGGATCCAGTGTCAAAGTGGTGCCTTCGAAGACCAACGTGGGGCTGCCCGAGTTGATGCCACGCTGAATGGTCAAGATCTGCTGTGCCACCACAGAGAGCACCTCCAGATCGATTCGGTTGAACTCATCGAAGCAGGACCATGCACCGCAAGATGCCAGCCCCTTAAAGAACTTACCCAAAGCGAGGTAATCCAAACCATCCGAACAATTAAATACCACACATTGTTTGGCAACAGCCTTGGCCAGATCCTTGGTGGTCTCCGTTTTGCCAGTGCCGGCAGGACCTTCAGGCGCACCACCCAAATGCAGATTCAAGGCAGCGAACAGGGTACGATAGCAACGATCTGTGAGTGGAGTAACCACCAGTCGTGGGGTGTTTCCCAAATATTCATAGCCATACGGCAACGAGCAGTTTATCATCCTCGTATCCAGATTATTATCCTCCCAATAGTAGCGCAATTGACATAGCCACTGGAAATCTTGCAGATCTTCAACTTGATTAGCCACAATTTCGGCCAGGACGTCACGGGCATGGACATCCAACACTACCAGGGCGCCCAATGTGATACGATTCTGGGTATTAAGGTCGCCACGCACCAAATCCACAATCTTGTTGATCTGCAAGACGCATTTCTGCAGATACTTGGCCAGATTCTCCTTAGGCTCCTCGCTCTCGAAACACTCGGTGATTTCCAGAGTCCAGTACGTGAGCGAGATGGACTGAACGCACTGGCCCGGCCAGGTTAGCACCCAAACATGACGCAACATCTTCAAGTAACTGTAGAACGCCTCTGACACTTTGTGGTGAACGCTCTTCTTCATATCGATCTCTAGTTCCAGCAGCCACTTCTCCACCTGTCCGCGTGCCTTGGAGGTCGAGATAACGTCCACCAAAGTGACTTCCTCACGCTCGGAGGATCTCATCGCTGTCACGTCCAGCTCCTCGGTAAAATTTAGCGTGGCAATGCCTTCGAAACACTTCTTCAAGTGTATTTGCACACGAGTCGGATCCTTTGTCTCCGACAGGATCTCCAGTAGTTCGTCGTTGGAGAGGAAGAAGAATCTTGGGAAGTAGAGACGTTTCTTCTCCAGGTAGGCGTTCAGACCCTTCTGAATTACCTCCAGCAGACTGTACGCCTTCTTCAGCTTGTCATTCATCTTGTCGATTTGCACCACAACCATAACTTTGGGATCCTGCGACACTTGCTTCATTAGCTCTTTCCAAATCTGTAAAATAAAGGGATTAATTATCATTGCTTAAATATTATAATCTAATGAAAATTCGTGGCGAAACAACAAAATTTAACTACAACCCACTTTTCCTCTTTTTCAGCAATGTCAAAGGAAGTGAGTTGTGGCAAACTCACCTTATCCACGGCACTGAAACGCCGGCCCTCCTCTGGCATCTGCTGCTGTATGTCAGGACTGCTGAAGATGGGCTCCAGATACATCCAGGTGGCCTGCACGCGCAGCCACTCGTCCAGGATCTCCTGGAGCAGCATGAGCTTGGCCTCCCACTTGCTGCAAAGGGACAACAAAGATTAGCGACGTGTGGCTCGTCTGCCGCTGACACTGACGGTTCAACAAAGAGGTGAAACAAAAATACGTAACAACCCGAATCCTTATTACTCTACTGCGGTAAACAAATGAATTTGAAGTCGTTTTTTGAGAAATAGCAAATACGAGTGGAAGGCAAATTTTCCTCTGCCTTTGGACATAAAAGTAAATAAACTTTCCCGGAATCCGTCAAAGCCTTAAATTTTTTCAGATGACTACCCAAATCGATTCACTTACATAATGTCCGCCTCGAACGGTTTGATGTAGGGTGAACTCTTCATCGTCTGCGTCTTGATGATTTGATCGTCCAGCAGTATTTGGATGTCATCCACGGCAGCCAGTTTGAATGTGCCGGAATCCCTGCGGGTGGCATTTCAATTATAGGCCGTATCCCCCACCTGGCAGAAAGGTAAATGCTACTCACCTGTATGGCGAAATGGAGAACTCTACACCTTCCCACTCGTTGACCATCTTGGCCATTGCCCTCTCCAAATTGTTCTCCTTGGTGGCGCTCTCCGAGATGGCCTCGAACTTGGGCACATACTCGTCCAGCTGGTACTCGATAATCTTCTCCAGCGTCAGTTCGGGCGACACCTTAATGGGGAAGCCAATAATCTCGGATACCAGCTCCCAATGACGTGCCTTCATGCCTGGATTGCCCAGCGTATTTATAATGGGCATGTGCTCGCGGAAGGCTTCGATTTGCGCCTTGACATCCTGAATTAGCTGCATCGTAATGGGATGATCGCCCATCTGTTTATCTAGTTTCTGGATGATGCGATAGAAGTTGGACACATCGCCATCGATCTCGTCGGGATCGAAGGAGCCCACTTGAGAATGCATCCACAGGTCCCACTTGTCCATGAAGTCCTGTCCTGCATCGAAAAGTGTTTTATACGGCTTAAGCTGGTCATGGGCTTTCTTTCTCATGGGATACTGGGATAGATCCCAGCCATAGGACGTTTCCTCTTCATTAATTTGATCAATCGTTTCCATGGCCTGCACTAATCTCTGATCCAGCACCCCAGCCCGCTTCTTGTACCTAGAAAGCTGCTTAATGTCGCCCCACGTGTCGTACGTTTGCACCTGTTCGTAGTAATTTTGCAGTTCGCGTCGGAAGAGCTCGATGCGTTTTTTGAGCAGTTCCTGGTACTCGATCACCTTCTCGGCAATAATCGCACGATGTTGCTCGAAAATGGACGGAAGCTTCAGATACCACTGAAAGGAGTTACTGTTGTTCTTGATCTCCAGCGGGGAGTACAAAGTATGATCCATAAGCCAGAGAATTTCGCTCATATTCACTTTCAATCTCGCCTCCATCTCTGGCACTAGATTCTCTTCGGCATGAACCACATAGGCCTTCAGTTGCATCAATTCGGCCGTGTCCTTGGGCACAGTTAGGGCCTTCTTAGCAATGGCATCGTACTCTTTGCCCAATCGAGTGATCCTAGCCTGTTGATCGGTCACCATTCTAGCCAGCAAATCCAACTGCAACTGCCTGCACAAGCTCTCCAGATGTGTGATGAACTTATCCCTGTGAAACTCGTAGAAACCCATCCGGATGACAGCCCACACCTCCTTGGCAATGCGATCCTCCTTCTCCTTGTACTCGTACACCATATCCGCATACTGTTCGAAGGTGGCATCACTTTCCATGAAGTTTCCCACCCGCTCAGCATCGCTTCCATTGATTAGATCAATGAATGGATCAAAGTCCTGCAGTCGCAGCTCTGGACCGATGCGCTGCTCCTCCAACATGGCGCATATCCGATTCTTCGTCTCCTGAACAATACTTTCGGGCACTGTGGGTGTGAGGAAGATCTTCTTCGAGACGATTAGATCGGTATATAGTTTGCTCTCGATGCGGGGCAGCATTTGTATGCTCAGCATGATCGAATCGATGACACGAAGCAATTCACTCTGGACTTTCGAGAAGCTGGGATTGAATTGTATGGTGTCTTCGTCGGCCAGCATCACAGAAATCTCAAATCCGGGATTCGAGTGCTAGATAAGATATTTTGAGTATTATTTGACTTTTTCTTAATGTTTACCATTCACAATTCTCACCCCATAATCGCATATAAAGTCGGCGTACTCCTTCAGACTCCTGATGCATATGTCCTCCAGTTGTTGAGTCATCAAAGCGGCCACGCAGTTAAAGAATCGTTTAACCAGAGTAAAACGCCGAATGTCCGGAAGCTGTCCACGTTTGCTAGCCTTCAGCAATGAGGAGTGTATCTCACCATACCAGCTCTCCTCCAGCAGAGTCTTTCCATTATCGATATGGGAACCGCACAAGTACTGATAAGGAGTAAAATACGCAGATATATATTAAATATATTAATAACCAAAGACTATATTCAAAAATGAACTACTCGATAAGCCCAATAAATTAATCTTACCACAAATGTGAATAATGAAAAGGGACTCTCGACTTTGGCCAACTCCTTGCTGTCGATGAGGGACTTATCCTTATATTTCATGCTCCACAGCTCCAAGATGCTGGCCACACTTCGATGTATGCAAAAGAGCGTCTTCATCAGGACATTGCGGTTCTCGTCGTAGCTGCGGGATAAATTGTATGCCATGGGTATGGGTATGGGTATGGGTATAAAGATGGAGATGAGGCGATGGCGACCACAGTTAGTACCGTCTTTTTATGCAAATTATCTCGAGACCAAGGGAAACTTTTCACTCCAGCTATTCCGTCACAGCCCATTAAACAGTGCAGGCAACCGCAACCGCCCAGCCACAGGAGCACCCAGCGGGCAACCACCTAACCACCCAACCATCGAATCCCCGAATCACAAAAAGCATCCAAAGGCCCTTCTTAATGATGCCAAATGCTCGAAGGCAATAAATTAGCAAACCTCACGCGGACCTGTACATCGATGGATGCTCCTTCGACCCAGTTTGGAACCAAAAAAGACGTGATGAAGAAGGTAGATTGAAATACCAAAATCGCCTTTAAACTAAAACATTTTCAAATGTATTAAGTGCAGCGAACAGCAACGTATTCATCCCAATTATATACTACAAAGTGATAACTTCCGTGATAAATTGGAGATCAATCATGCCCGCTAATGGGTCCATTGTTCAACTTTGCAGCAGATAACCCAAGTTGTTGGATGTTTTCCACAATAGACAGAACGAGATGGTGGCCCCAAAATCGCGAAACTCCCTTGTTGATGCCACAAACAAGTACAATTCATTTTTAAGCATATCCTTTTTGCAAATTTATGTCGAGCCACCCAAATCTTCTCCAGCTGCTGGAGATGCTGTTGCTCATCAAATGTCAAACCAATACACAGGAGGACTTAACTTTCTGTTGCTTCCATTTCCACACACAGCCTTTTCCACTTTTCCATTTCCGCGGCATTGTAGTTCAAAAAGTGCGGTTAAAAAGTTTTTGGCACGCCGCAAAGCGATTTCTCGCGTTTTCCCCCCAATCGCAAGAAGCTTTTAATAATGTCGCACGACTTTCGTTATTTTCGTTATTTTCCTTATTTTCTTAACGCCTTTCACCCCCCACCCCCCCTGGCAAGACAACTTTGTCAGTTATTTTCATAAGATTTCGCGCGCGGTCGACTCAAAGGGCAATTCATTTCGTTTTTTTAATCCGCAATAAAGCCAAGGCATCCGTGAATATAAAAGTCCATATGTGGGGGCGTGATCCAGTTTGGTTGGGCGTAATTGCATGTCAATTGCACGCTTTTTTTGCGCCAAATGCGTTGCTGGCGGTTACAGGCAAGTTACACACAACACACTCGCATTCAATTATAGCAACTTTTTCTTTTACCCATTTTTTTTTTTTTTTGCCTGCCTGCCTGCCGCCTGCCTCCCTTTTTACAATGCGCACAATTTACGTGGCACTTGGTGCGGGTGTAATTTATTTTAATTAAAAAATTTGAATTTCCCACACGCTCGGAAGTTTCTAACTTTAAATTCCCGCCCTTCGCTTGCATTGGTTTTTCAACTTTGTCGAACCAAACAACGCATGCATTTCAATATCAATTACGCTACTCTGATTTTGCCTCTCAAAATCCATTTGGCTTAAGAGAAGTTGCAATTTCATCTGCATTGCTGTATTTTTTTCTTTTTTTTTTTTGCATAGAAAAAGCTAACGAAAAACGTGAAAAATGTTTCTATATTCTGCCTGGATTATACACTTTTAACGGATCAAAAGTTTCATTTGCCATTTATCGAATAGAAATCGAAGACTTTTATCGAATTTGACATTAGCATCATGGAGACTCACCGATAGCGCCAAAAGTTCGTCATGGATTGCACCTCCCGCCGCTCGGCGGTGTCGTATTTGCCACCCACGCCCTCCTTGGTTAGGCGATCGAGGACCGTGTGCCGCAGGACGAAGTCCACAACGGCCTTCTTCATGGCGAACACGTAGTCCGCCCGGACTTCGGCTATGTTTTCATTGAGTGCCGTCTGCCACTTGTAGAGCAGTGGTGGCACAAGATCGGTTATCCTGCAGACGGAAAGCAGTTAGCAAAAAAGCAGATACATTTGAAAGTGTTCAGTGGAACGCACCTCTTGAGGATCTTCTTGCTCAACGGCGACACGTGAATGGTGTCAATGCCATGCTTGATGTAATAGTAATATCGCAGAATCTCGCGCTCCTCCTGGTCGGGAAAGGGTACGGCGCACTGGGCGGCCAGCTCGGGATCCTGGTCGTCGTCCATGTGCAGGATGAGCTCCACCAGCTTGCGGCGGAAGTGCTCCCGCTCCAGTCGCATGGTCATGTAGTTGGCCTTGGCCACGCCGCTCTCACGCTTCTTCTGGCGTTTCTTCTGCTGTTTCTTCGCGCAGAGTATGTTGTCCGGCAGGTCGGATTTCATCTTGCCGTCCAGCAGGGAGCTGGCGCATTCCGGCATGTTCAGTTCGTACCACAGGCGACGCGACTTGTACTCCGGATTGGCCTTTGACTGCAGGATGCTCTGCAGCACATCCGGCTTGGGTCGCGTGTACAGCATCTTCGACTTCTCGCATAGGCGGCGACCGCCGCATATGGACGTGAAGCTGGGGATGCTGAACTCCCGATTCGGATTCTGTCTGCCCTGCATGTTGAAGCCTGAAATCGGTTCAACGTTCGAATCAAAATGTGACTACAGAAAATGAAAATTGTTTTCAATAATTGTTTTTGAAACATAAAACGATTGTATCCCGCCGAGTTATTAATCAAAGTACTATTTAAAGTAAAAAAAAACACTAAAATATTAATTAAGAAAATAACTACGTGCGCCAGAATTAAAAAAAAAACTATTTATTAGGTTTAAGTTTTAAATATTTGGTTTCAATCCATTTCGAATCGGTTGTAACCGGTAATAGGTTGTAACATCCACTAAACGTCATTTGGCCAACGATAGCGTCGCCACTATCGATAGTCGCTTCGCAACAGCTGTTCTCCGCACACGCGCCCTACCGGCTTTTTTGCCATCCCTAACAGCCGAATTGTGCAACACGGAAAATTGTCAAAATTTTCAGTTTCAAAATTAATTGCTCGAATTAAGCACACAGAAAAGCCGAAAACTAAACTATCGACGCTTACCAGTCGTTCACCTATCGAGGCACCACACTCGCTTTGGATTTATTCGCGCCGCAACGCGATTAATTTTTCTTGAACCGAAGCGAACATACGAAGGAGTTGAAAACAAATGCAAATCTCACACAGGCTTTTCCGTTGTTTAGAATGAATTGATTTTCCGGGCAACTACTACATAGCGACAGGTCGGAAAACGGAAAAACAAACAAGCCGGCGAGTTGCCCTTGACAGCAGGCAAAGAGCAACAATTCAATTCGCACACAAATCACGCTAGAAATCATTTTGGCCTCCCAGTAAATTTCGGAAATTTTTTGGAAAAATGCTGCTACAAAGGTTTTTCACACGCGCACTTCACTCCACGCGGCAGCTTTATGCCGGCTCTGGCGGATCCGGTGGCCTGGAGAAGAGTGCCCTGGCGGCGCTGAGGAAGAAAACCGGATACACCTTCGCCAATTGCAAGAAGGCGCTGGAGAAGCACAACAACGACGTCGGATTGGTGGGTAGTTGGCTAATAGTTTTATTGCAAGCGGTGCAGTGAGCTTTCCATTACAAAGAGCACGAAATGGGGATCTCTACATTTTGAAAAATTGCTGATTTTTCTATATTATTATGTAATATATATAGCTGCACCGCATGCAAACTCCTTTGTGATCAAAACACATCTGTGCTAATCAACTCACCTTGCCATCATCTCGCTCTTGCAGGCTGAAAAGTGGCTGCACGAGCAGGCCCAGACCCTCGGCTGGTCGAAGGCCACCAAGGTCGCAGATCGAGCCACTGCACATGGTCTGATTGGAGTGCTCATCCGCGGAAACCGGGGCGCCATGGTCGAGCTGAATTGCGAGACGGATTTCGTAGCCAGGAACGATACCTTCAAGCGGTTCGTTGACCACGTCGCCTGCATGTGTCTGCAATACACGGACTTGACGGACTTCGATGGAGATCTGTGGAAGGTGAGCGAGATTTTTATGGGAAATGTACACAATATTTGGATCAGAACCGGTTTTGCATCCATTCCTAAAGAAATTGCTAATTAAAGAATGTGCATATCCTTTCAGCTTGGCTTTGATGCGGACGCCCTCAGAAACTTGCGCACGGAGGAGGGACGCACGTTGGGCGACCACCTGGCTCTGCTGATCGGCGCCATCGGGGAGAATGCCACCATCCGGCGCGCATTGTGCTTTAAGGCTAACAACGACCTGAAGCTGGTGGGCTACGCCCATCCCGCACCCACCAATGTGGGCACCACGGAAGGCATCACCCAGGTGGGCAAGTACGGAGCGATCGTAGCCTACCGATCCACGCACCCCCTGCTGGACTTTGAGTTTCACAAGAGCATTTGCCAGCAAATCGTGGGCATGAAGCCGACAAAGATCGGCGAATATGACAAGGACAAGCCGGCGGAGAACAAGGACGATGAGACGTGCCTGATTCACCAGGAGTATCTGCTCGATGCGGACAAGACGGTGGGCGAGGCTTTGCAGGAGCACAACTGCGAGATCGTCGACTACCATCGCTTCGAGTGCGGAGAGCACACGGAACGCAGCCTGGAGGCGATCATTCGCTCGCAGCACCAGAGCAGCAATTAACTAGCCATTAAGCAGAGTCTAGAACACTAAATTGTTATTAGCACAACAGCTGAAGATTGTTAAAACCGAAATTCTGGACAATGTTCTGGTCAAAATTTGCATGTAAAACAAGTAAAACAACCATTACGATCAGATCTCCACCTCTCTTATTTGAATACGCCATACCCCATGAGTCATGGCAAAAAATTGGGGTGACCAAGGAGAATGCGCCTGCGCAGAACGGGAAGCACGCTTGAGCGGCTTCCGGTCGCTGAAGCAGTGGAACCCGCGGGAAGAACGGGCGAATGGACAACGCCAGCAGAATGAACTGTTTACAAACGTGTTTTTTTGTTCTGCTTCCCGTAATTACCCACTTGGTCATGCGATAGCCCAAAAGAAAGAGCAAAAAGAAAGGTTTTTAGCTTTGGGGGCAAAGGCAAAAACCAAGTGAGGGTTGGGTATGCCACTTGCTTGGGGCTCATGTTAAGGAAATGGGAGTACGAGTAGATTTGGCCAGGGAGGAAAATCAAAATAGAAGAAATGGTTTTCCAGCCCTAAGAAATTTGCAGCACTGAAATATTAGCTACTAAGTAGGCCTGTCAAATAAATCCCTTTCATTATCAACCATCGATCGTCGTTAGAGATTCAATCGCCAAAATGGACTACCTGGACATTGAATCCTTCCGCTCCAGGTACAGCGACATAACCGTCACGGCCGTGCCATCGCGCCCCAAGGCGGACGAGGAGCCAGCAATGGACACCAACCAGGAGCTAGCAATCAAGACGCATGTGCCACAAGTGGAGATAACGAGGGTGAGTGGAGCCGCTTCTGCTGGCAGTAGCTCCACTGCGAATGCAGCGATGATGCTGCGCAACAGGCAGCAGACAAACAGCGCCGCACTTGCCTACGCCAACGAGTACAAGGAGGTGATGGCCAAACTGGAGTACACCAAGTACATGCAGGCCCAGTTGCAAATAATGTCGGCGGCAAACGGAGGAGGAGGTGGTTTTGGCATCGACTCCGATCTGTTTGGCACATCTATAGGTAAGCAAATTGATAAATGTAACAATAGTAGTGGTTAAGACCCCACACTTTGCAGGTCTCGATGAGAACGCCAACATAGTGGACAAGTACTCCGATCTACTCAATGTCCTGGGGGAAATGCGCACCAATGTGCCGACCACGATGGCGGGTTTAAGGGCACCCAAGGAGCGCATGCAGCGCGATATAGCCCATGCCAGGCTGAAGGTGCGCCAGTGTCTTCAGCTCCTGCAGCAGGCAGAGGAGGAGACCGATCAGACTGACTTCCAGGGTGCCCCAGGCCAAGTGTGACGTCATGTGCATATGTACGTATGTACATCTCTGCATTGTTAACGACACCTCTCCGGGATTGCGAGTGCCACGACAATAAAAGACTAGAATAACAAAAGCCATCGGGGAGTTCTGGGAAGCCTCGCTGTTTATGGGTACGACTATGATGGTGGGGCGATGGTTTTGGAATAGCCAAATACTATGGCCATGTGACGGCGATAGTAGTAGCCGGCATTCTGACACAAGCGAGCAGCGAAGCGCGAAACTTGTCCACATGGATGTGGAGAATGCTAACCAACTGTTGATATCCTGTAATTGGTTTAATCAATTATTGAACTCATACGAAATGGGGTACTTACCAATGATCTGATGCACATTCGTACATCACTTTTTTAAATATCTATGTTCCTATGTTCATCCCTTTGCACGTATGTATATTTACTATGTAAGTATTCTTATTGTTTTTAAAGAATGTGTTATGCACACATGTAAGTTAAAATTTGTATAACATTTCCGTTGATGATTGAAATTCCTACCAATTCAAACCTGTTAGTCAGTATTTATTATTTTGCAGACATGCACTTTCCACATCTGGAATTTGCAACTAATGCCTGGCAACTGTAATTATCCAACTCTTTCTCATTCCGTTGGTGTACAAACACTTATAATTGTTACCTACGTACATATTTATAATTAAGCCGACCCAATGGTCGAGCATACCCTTTCAAATGTTGGCCATGGTCAAAGTGGAACTCGAAAGGGTCACATTCACCGACGTCGGCAGAGAAGCATACATACATAGCAAGTACATGTACATGTGTATGTCTGTATGTTACACTTAAGTACGTATGTATGCATGTATGTAACTGCGATCGGAGCGCTTCAATTGAAGTTTTTCACGTTCAGTCGCCAGTCGACTTTTCACGGGTTAAGTTAGACGTTAATGCCACCGATCAGCGAGCGGATCGCACGACTATATCCTTTTGTTTGACTTCCGCTTGACGTTAATTCGGGTTAATTTGTTTGGAAAGTGCGCAAATAAAGTTGCAGTGCCAAAAGACGCGTTATCACTTGTGTGGCGCTCTCTTTTTCCCACTAACGGTAAACTGTGCGAAGAAGCGCGCGAAAGCGAATTGCAAAAAAAGGCGGCCAAACAAAGCGAATGCCAAAAAGGTGACAGCCATAAACACAACAAATAGTCCGCGAAGTGCGAAAAAGTTAATTAGATTGTTTGCTTTTGGAGTTGCAACAACAATTGCACCTGCCCCATTCCATTTCTACACAAAAAAGAAACAAGCGAATACTCTAATTTGCATTGTAGCGCAGCCGCAAATTGGACCACAAAAATGCCGCCGTTTAATTTCATCAAGCAGGTGAGTGCAAATTAATTAAATAGGTGTTGCCACATTTTATGGCGCGAAATAATTAATTAAGCGCTTTGCGGCAGAAATCTGCGCTGGCGAGATGCATATGCAGCTGAAGCTGAAATCGATTAAAGTTAGGTAATCAAATCTACATACATATGTACATACAAAGGATATTTAGTGCTAACTTGAAGTACAGTGGTAACTCAAAGGGTGCACGAGGATAAGGAAGTGAACTTTAAGCCAAATTGATAACTTGATCGTGCTAAAATGAATTTATCCTTAAATCATTCGACATCTTCTTACGCATTAAATTCATATTAATTATTGCATCAACATGCCACAGGTGTTATCAAGTCTATCAAGGTAATGTCTCTGATAAGAGCTCAGCACTCCCGACCTTGCATCTTCGAATCAATTAATTGCAGATTCACTACTGTTCCAAGAATAAAAGTGAGCTGGGACAAACAGATAATTAAGAGCACACTTCGTGTATCTTCACTTTCCGTTCAATTCGAGACGATGGATATTGGATACCAATTTACCATATCTTCGAAAGACAAGCGGCACACAAAATACGTGTCTAAACGTCGCACTCCAAACAAAGAAAATGTTATACGGGAAATGGTAAACCAATTTCAAATGGATTCGGACCAAGACTAATGAAATGCACAACGAAAATGGATTCATTCGTGGCGCCCAGCTGGAGACCCCGAGATGTGGTGACCCCAAAAGAGATTATGCGTAATTAAGCGGGCTTCTGGCGATGCTTGAAGATAGCTTCCGGTGATCAAATGTCAGAACAGAAACGAGATCTTGGGAGAACAACGACGCATTAGCACGAAACCGAAGAAGCAGCATCTACATATAAAGCCAAACAAACCCATAAAGGTGGGAAGAATTTCTACGCAACTGGTGGCCCAACCCGTCCGCAGCTTTCTTTATGTTTTTTATGGCTTTTTCCCCACTAATTTTGTTTTGAATCTTGGTCTTGGCCGATGGACAGTGGTTGGTTCAGTGCTACAGATTATGATTATAGCCCGGCTATCTTTTAAGGGCCTGCCTAATGAATTTCCATGCAAACGCTTTTCCCAGTCGTCGTGTGATAATTAAGACGAATGACCCCTTAGTTAGAAAGTTATTGCAGCACATCTGCTGTGTTTGTGTTTCTGTATCTTTGTGTTATTTTTTTTTTTTTTTGTTAAATATATTATCTCAGCGCAGCTGAACCCGAACCGAATCTGGTTATATTTGCATTATTCAGTTTTTAACTGAGGGTTAATTGCATGTTAAGTAACAGTTAAGTAACCGTTAGGCTGGATTTATTTGCTTATGACTCCCAAAATGCTCAGCTTCCAGCGCAATTGTTGTCCAACTTTTCACTTCCTACGATTTGAATGAAGAAATTATTTTTGAACTCTTCGTGCTTAATTCACCCACACTTAACTTTTTTTTTATTTTATTTTTTTGGCGTGGGAAGCCTACAATACCAAATTGCGGTTTCGAGTGGCAAACAAAAAGCGGGGAAACAAAAACGACAAAAAAAACTGGAAAACAACATTTGCGGTAGCTACTTCGTGAAAAGCGCAGCATAACTCGAATGCGGCTGTGGAAAATCCAATTCGATTTCAATCCAAAGATCGAACGCCTTTCAAAACTATTATGATTTGTGGTCTCCAGCTTTGTTCCCGCCTATCGCAGCTAATTAACCATTTATTAATGCTAAATCAAAAGCACTGCCAGCCAGTCAAAACACCTGTTATTGTTATTGATATTCGGATTTTGCCATCCGATCTGCCGACGTGTTTGGCCTCATAAAAGGCTACAGGTGGCAAGAAGTCCAATTAAAAAGAGCGTTGTTGCAACGATCTTCTTTTCCTGGAAATATAAATCCTTAACATAGCTTTACTTTAATTAGGTATTTCTTTGCTAAACATCTTGATTTACTTGTCTATCGCGCAACGTAAGCTAATTTGGCCTAAAAATAATTTTAAAAATATATGTATATTCTATTTATCTTGTTTGAAATCTGTAATTATAAAGAAATTATAAAGAAATATGGTTAATATAAGTTATTTCCTTTAAGCTTAACTATAAGTATCTATTAAAATACAGAAAATAAATGCTGTAACTTGTATAGATACAACTTTTAATTGTTCAGTTGCTAGCCATCCCGTTATGTGTGAGTTATGTTAAGTTATACGTTTTTTATGTCTTTATCAAGTGTCGGGTATATATTTAAA
Organism: Drosophila melanogaster; assembly: GCF_000001215.4. Taxonomy (NCBI): domain Eukaryota; kingdom Metazoa; phylum Arthropoda; class Insecta; order Diptera; family Drosophilidae; genus Drosophila; species Drosophila melanogaster. Next base: position 17,494,500 of record NT_033779.5, on the reverse strand, counting down.
ATGTCATGTAAAAATCGTTTTTCGTCAGTGATATATGGCATAATATTTCCAACCCACCTCCACTTAACAATACATCGATCATGCCTCAAACTGCCAGTGGAGATTCCCCCCATTGAGAGGAGTCTGTCTGGGACCTGAATCTAGACCAGAATCTGGATCTGGAGCGGCTGGCAATTAATGTGGTCTGCTTTTAGCCCGAAGATCGAGTGGCCACTGACAGCAGCATGCTTGCCATTCCTTGGCCATCTTCAGAATTGGCTAATGAAAAGGCTGGAAAAGAGCAAAGATCCATTGGCACAATCACCGCTAGAGGAAAACATTGGAAAACAATGAGAGAAAAAATAAAAAAAAAATAAGATTCAAAAGCGGTACTTTGCCGGCTGGCCGTTTCCCGTTGGCAGTTGCGGAAAATGAAAATGCCACAAGTCGATGTTGCATTATTGTGGCGCTTTTCAGACGCTTTTCCAGACTTTACGTAAATGTCGCGTGTGGCCACAAAATGGTCTTAATGTGTTTCTCGCAACAATGAGAGAGGCAAACAACAATCAAATGGTTTGCTGCCTTTTTTTCGGCTTAAAAGGAAAAGTCAATTGGCCTGGTCGTTCGTCTTGTTGCGGGTTGACGTGTGTAATTATCATAAATCGTAAATTGCAATTTTTCATCATGCTAAAAGTCGCACATTTTCAGCTGTATACAAAAAAAAATGCTTTGCATTTACAATTTACATTTTCATATACAATTGCTTTCATTTTTTAGTTATGTTTCTCGCCATTTCCCCAGTTCACGCCTCAACCTCAACGGTTGATTGAACTTGTCAGAGTTTTGAGTTGGCCAGAGTTGGGGAAAAAACATCATGGAAACATGAAACATGGCTAGCAAAGAGAGTTGTGTTTTTTGGTTGGTTTTGAAAGGCATCGCATTGTCTTGCCAAGATGCGGATACGTGGATATGTGGATACGCAGATACGAAGATACAAAGCTACAAAGATACACAGATACACGGTTCTCTGGGCCAGACCCATTAGTGTCATTCACGCTTTGGAACACACTGGAAAACCATTTCGACTCATTACCGAGTCATACACAAGACATTTTCGACTTAATTGAGTCGAAACTCGGCTCTGAATTGCTAAACAAATCGCTGCCAAATTGTTCCCCCGAAATAATTTAACCACATTTCTCCGGCGCAGTTGGTACACCCCATCCTCGATCCCCAAAATCGCCCTCCAGTCGTGTTAATTATGGCCATCAAATGACCGTCTGCCAATCTCCAAACATAAATCATAAAAGTGAGGACTCAAGCCAGTCGAGCGCGTCAGCTCGGTTGACAAAAGCCGTAGGAAACCCGAGAGATGCAAATCGATGGAATGTACAACACCGATGTGGACATAAGTACTTCCCCGCCAGCCGAGCTCCACTGTTTGTGCTTGATTGCCTGCGGAGAATGTCGGTGCAGCAGAAAGTGTGGAGTCAGTTTCTGGATACAAAACGATGAAGTGGAGTTCACCTGGTAGAAGAATCAATGCTCTATTAATGGAGCATCGAATGTTACTAGTTCTAAAAAGGTTTTTTACGCATTTAATGCATACTTACATATTCCTTAACGAACTTTAATGCTATAGTTCACATATTTTTGAATAAAGTTCAAGCTTTATGCAAAAATGCAAACATAAATGAATGAACTAGCAATTTCACTTATGATTTTTCAACACATTTCTGAAACCCTTTGATATCAAACTCCTGCCATTAGCTGATGGAGCCAGCAAAACTCGCTCACACAAGCAATTGTTAATCCGCAGAGAGCTAATAGAAGGAATTAGCAAACACCCCGTAAGAATTTGTTTAGACCCCGTTTGCCAGCCTGTTCCCCTTAGCCTTTAGCCCAGAACTCAGAGCTCAGAGTTTCGTTGGCCCAAGACCAAGAGCATGAGCCAGGCCAAGTTAAGGAAACGGCCAAGAAACCGCAACAAAGTGCGCTGCGCTTTCTGCTTTTCTCAGCCAGTTCGGTTGGAAACTGAAAGGTTGTGGAGAGGAAAACCGACAATCTAACTGATAATTTTCATTCATTTCTGAGTCACACAGTCAGTCGCTGGTGGTGCTTCCCACTTGCTCATTTGGCTCGAAGCTGTTGTACAGCGATACACCAAAGCTGGCCTGGCCATAAACTTGGAGCGCGGCATTTCGAGGCGGCCAGTCTGCAGTTGGCTTTCTGCTGGCAAAGACGCTTCGCAAGAGACTCGGGAAAATCTGCTGTGGAAAAAAAAGAACGCGAATCGCGAGTGTCTGTTAAAACGAAAACGAATCGAATTGAATCGAATCCAGGCTAGCATTTGGCTTAACTTTCAGTTTCGCCTCTATTTTGGCTACGTTTTTTGGGATATCAACACCCCCATTCAAAATTTTTTTCGAATTTTATGTATCGTGATTTTTTGAGCGAACCGATCGCTCTCAAAACGCTGCTGCGTGTGTGTTTTTGAAGTGAGTGTGCGGCAGCGACATTCGCTTTTCAAAAGCGCTGGCAAAACGAAAACTCGCAAGGATTTCACTTTGAGCTGCGCTGCTGCCGGCTTCCATCGGAATTGCCATCGGTTTTGTGGGGAGGGGGAGACAAATCAAAACTAGTTCAAGGCAGCTGTGCTGTATCTTTCAGATACAGATACATCCGCGCACATGGAGCTATCGCTGTCACCAAAAGAAACGGTAACTACAGGCTTTTCATTATGCATATTTCGCGTCTCGAATCTCTCCCATCAGCTCTCCTATATTTACCAGTATCTTGGCCAGCCTATACAAGTTTATTTAGCAAGTTTCAGCTGTTAATTACGAGCTGGCAATTATTTGTTTATCAATTACAATCAATTTTAGCGCCTGACGATGGTGTTTGCCCAGGTCTTGTAAGAGATTTGTTGACACCATTATTAGGGGGGAAATTAATAAAGATTTTCGCAAGGAAATTGACAGTCTTTTATTTGATTAAATCAATTGGGCAAATCACTTGCGGCAAATTTAAAATTAATGTATAATTCCTTGTAATACTCAATACTTCTTCCTTAAGTAAAAAAAAAAGGGTTCGATTTCCAAATGAACTTCTAAATTTTCATACCTTGTGCAGTAAAAGTAAGTGTGGTCCAAATTCTTCAAATGTTTAAAACCATCGATGGCCAGCAATTAAACTTTTGAGCATCATCCATCAAGTTAATAGCCTTACCGCAAGGAAAGTAAAAATTTAACACAATAGCTGTCTTAAGATAGATGGGTATCTGAAATTATTTTTAACATTCTATTCAGAACATTTCGGCGATCAGCTTTCGCTTAGATTAATGCTGATAATTGGCGGCTGTGAAAGTCTCTGCTGAAAACAAAGTTTAAAAAAAAATGTTATAATTTGCTAAGCGCTTGACAGAGAAAATTGACTTTTTGTGAGAGAGCATGACAAATGTAGTTTAGCTGTCGGCAGCGAAGATCAATCAATCATGATGGAGCCAGAGAGCTGGAAAACCTGGTTAACCCAAGCGCCCAGTTAAAGTAATCCGAGTTATTTCACCATTCGCGCAGGCGACAATTAAAATGCTTTTATGTTATGTGGTGTGTGCAGCGCATTTTATGCATTGCTTATTTATGAGCAGACCCAGTAAAAGGCAGTCATTAACTATTGTGATTTCCATGAAATGTCATTTGGTGGGAGTAGCAAACGCTGCCAGGCGAAGCATGAACTCGTCTTTGGTCACTGAGCACGCCACCATGTAATCACAAATGAAACGCGGCACACCAGACTCCGATGTCAAAACATTAATTAGCCAAAGAGGCAGCCTGCCTATTGACCCCAAACCGCTAGCCGAGATCACGATTGAAATGAAGATGAAGATGAAGATGCAGTGCGTCTGTGCCTATTGTATGCGTATATGCAACCACTTTCCACTTTGCTGCGTTCCATAAATAAATAAAAACCTAATGTTCGACGGCGGCCAACAAAAACTGGCTGCACCACCAACGTGATGTGGTTGGATGTGGTTCACGGCCCGCCCCTGTTCACTTTTGGTTTTCACTATCACTTGCGCCTCCTCCAATCGGATGCAGAGCACTTCTGCAGACGGGTTCGGGTTTGGGGTTTCTGGTTTTCATTTTTCTTTTGCTAGTTTTGAGCAATTTCTTTATCCTTGGCGTTGTGTCTCAAGTGTCTCATGACAGCAACAATTGGCGATCGTTTGAAAGGTGTTCAATGTCGTGGCAAGTGCTGTTCATGCAACCTGATTGTGACATTGTCACCAACTTGCAGTGAAAACGGGAGCACTGAATGGTAATTGCACATGAAATTTCGTTTAATAAACCTGACTTATTCGATTGGTTCGAGTTGCGTGCCTTTAAGTTGAAGTGCATAATCTCAGGAAAATCGAGAAAAGTAGCCAAGAAAAGGAGTGTCTTTTTCCCATGTAATTTTGAACTCTATTTTCGGACTAAATTAGTAAATTAAATCATCATACGACTGTGTTCCCTTCATAACATATTAAATAGAATACGTAACATCATAATATACCATTAAATAGCATTAAATTCAATTGAACGATCTAAAAATCTTATTTACATATTTACATATTTAAGGAGATCCGTCCCAACACCATTCCGGACTTAAAGGTGGATGCCACATTTCGGAAGGTGGCTAAACATGCGATTACCTTTGCGATTTGGAAGATAGACGAGGATCGCCTGGAGGCGGTACAAAGATCACATTATGGCACCTTCTACGATAGCTGCGCCTACATTATCTATGCAGCAAGTTTGTCGGGGCATTATGCCAATCACGAAACCATCGTAAGTAGTTGGTTTGGCTTGTGTTTCAGCAAGGTTTTAACTAATGCTCATGTTTACAGACACGCGAACAGAAGCCGAATGTGAGTCTTGAGCGATATATCCACTACTGGCTGGGCAAGAATGTTAGCGAGCAGAATCGATCCAATGTTGTTCATAAAATCCAGGAGCTGGACTCGTATCTGGGAAACATATCCTCTATTTACCGAGAGACCCAGAATCTGGAGAGTGCGAGATTCCTTTCGTATTTCAAGAAGGGTTACGAGTGAGTTAAAGTTCTCTGTTCTCTCTCGCTGGGAAGGGAAATAATACAGATTTCGTTTCAGTGTTCGATCGGGAGCACTAATAAGCGCGCCCCAGAGGCCACGACTTTTTCAATTGTACGCCCGCAAATGGTTGCGATCCATTGAGGTGGCCACCATCGATTGGTCGCACTTTAACTCGGATTACGTAATGGTCCTGCAAACGGATAATCTTACCTACGTCTGGATAGGGCGCTCCAGTTCAGGAATTGAACGACGAAGTGCCCTCGACTGGGTCCAAAAGCACTGCAGTGGATCGCCAATCACTATAGTCGATGATGGATATGAGCAGGCCATGTCCCAGGAGCACAAGGAGCTGTGGAACACCATGCTTCCGCTAAAGAAACGCATGGTCTGTCAGGCCAGTCAGTTGGTCAGCGAATACGCCGACTACAATAGCAATAAGTTCCGCATCTATAAGTGCAATCAACGGGGAAGGCTGCACCTGGATCAATTGGATGTGGGCATGCCAGCAAAAGATGATCTAAGCGATGCCCATGGAGTCTATTTACTGGACAACTACGGCCAGAGTATTTGGTTGTGGGTAGGAGGCCAGGCACCGCAGGCAGATGCCCTTTCTGCCATGGGAAATGGGAGAGCTTTTGTTAAAAAGAAGAAATATCCGGATAATACGTTGGTGGTGCGTGTCCTCGAGGGTCACGAGCCCGTGGAGTTTAAGCGTCTCTTTGCCAACTGGTTAAATGTTTGGCAGGAGAACACCAGGGGACATAAGCCAGTGTCCACAAAGTTTGGAAAGCTAGATGCCCATTCCCTATGCGAACGCCCTAAAATGGCTGCAGATACACAGCTCGTTGATGATGGCAGGGGTGAAAGAGTAATCTATCGTGTCTTCGGAGATCAGGTGCAAGAGGTGCCCATCTCAAAAACGGTTGTGTTCACCACCAATGCCAGTTTCGTGGTCAAGTACAGCGTGCAGGTAAGATAATAAGCTTAAGTTCTGTGTACAATCCAATAAATTCACTTCATCTTCAGTGCGCCACCGTTGTTCCCGCAGATTTGGCCTCCGTTGGCATTAAAACAATCATCTACCAGTGGAATGGTTCGGAGGCCTCTGTAGAGTCCATTTCCCGGGCGGACAAGTTCGCCAAGGCCAGTTTTGATGGGCTCAAGGAGCCTGGAATGTTTGTACAGCTCTATGAGTTCGATGAACCACCGCACTTCCTTCAGATCTTCGAGGGAAAACTTATTATCAGGCGCGGTCAGCGTACCGAGATGCCTTACAATGGTAACTCCAATGCCTTGCTGGACACCTTTCTGCTGAAAGTTTATGGCGATGCTAGCTACAATGCCAAGGCTGTGGAGGAGACACATCTGTCATCGATCAGCTCCAAAGATTGCTATGTGATCAAAACGAATCATGTTTGGGTGTGGTGCGGGCAAAGTAGCACGGGAGATGCCCGCGAGATGGCCAAAGCAGTGGGAGCTCTGATGGGGGAAAACTCTCTGGTCCTCGAAGGCAAGGAAAGTAAGGAGTTCTGGCAATCGGTGGCCATGTACTTCAACCAAACTCTAGTGATCAACGGAAATGGGAACTCATGTTCCAGCAGCACCAGTAGCAGCAGTGGCGCCGGCAGCATGTGCAATGGTAGCTCCAATGGTGGTAACATTTCACCCACTCTCAGCAATAATTGTTACCTAAACACCAGTGTTCCGAGTAAACCGAGACCTCCTGTACAACTATTTCTGGTATGGTGGCAACAGAGTTCGCTGAGATACGAGGAGATTCTCGGATTCGATCAGCAGGATCTCAGTTCGGATTGCACCTATATTCTGGACACTGGGAGCCTCACCTACGTCTGGCTGGGATCGCAGGCCCCAAACCAGGAACGCTACACAGCGATTGCCCAAAGTTATGTCCAAAATGCTCCATTCGGACGCAGATCAGCGACAGCGTTGGCCGTGGTCAGGCAGTTTCAGGAGCCAAATGTTTTCAAGGGATTCTTCGAGTCCTGGCAAAACGATTACGGCAAGGTAATCCATAACAAAAGGGCTCCAAGATTTCAAATGTTAACCAACTTATTTTGTATAACTTTAGAACTTCCATTCCTACGAGAAAATGCGCAAGGATCTGGGAAATAAAGTGACCAGCAATTGTTGCTTCGCAAGCGAAGGATCGGCTCTAATCCTGAACAACAGACAGAAGGACTTTGATGGTCACAAAAAGTATCCATTAACCGTGCTCATCCAGGAAATGGATATGCTGCCACCAGATATTAATCCGCTCAAGAGGGAGGTGGGTTCAACTAAACATAGAATGCGAATATCTCCTTTTTTTAAAACGCTGTTTTCCAACCGCAGGTTCACCTAACACACGATGATTTTGTGTCAGTGTTTAATATGTCCTTTTATGAATTTGACGAGCTGCCGAAATGGAAGAAAATGGAGCTGAAAAAGCAATTCAAGCTTTTTTAGATTATAAACATGTTGAAATGCGTGTAACGAGTGCGCACTGTACATATCCTCAATTGCAACACAATGAATACTATGAAGAGGTAGTAACTGTTGAAGCAATTTATGTTAAACATACACATTTTACGTAGATATAATAAAGCAAAAACATGAAATATAAATATATTAACTTATATGTAGGCCATCAAGTGGTTTCGACCTCCTCGGAGTCTGGCTCATCCCCACTACCAGAACCTGGTGGCAAAAATAGGTAAATAATAGGTAAATACATGGCCATTGAAGTTAATATTGAGTCACTACGAAACTTACTAGGAAACAAGAGCCCGAAAAGAAACTCGAAAATTCCACCAAGCAGATCCCAAAACATTTTCGATCCGGTGTTGTCAGCGTTTTGTAACGAAGTACAATGACATTACCGCTCGAGATCGGTTTTGACCCAGACCCCTTTAATGAGCCATGACCAAAAACGCTCAACCAATTCGGACTTAATTCGAATCAGAAATGATTGCATGATCTGGGTCAGAAATGGGACAAATATACGAGTACACATTTGTGTATTGAAAAGCTTTTAAAGGTAAATGCTCATATCAAATTTTTTATTTGCTCACGATCGCTGGTCTATTTCAATTGTAGTTGTCGTAATAATCGCCCAAGTACTCCGCATCAGCTTTACAAACAAAAAATGAAAATAAAATAGTAATATGATTAAAAAGCCCTGTTTTGATAGCATTACAAATTCATTACTTATGTCTGAGAAGAAAAGGTCGTTGAGGAAGCTCAAAAATATTTCCGGCAGCTCACAACAGTCCATATTGTTGGTTGTACTTTGGTAGTTTCACAATTTTCGTTTTGTATTTATAGCATTATTTCAAAGGTTAATTATACTTTGTATGGTTTATTTGGATTAATCCATTTGATAACTTCTATTAGGTTCGCGGATTATTAAAATAATAATAATCTAGGTGCTCGACTCATCGTAATCATCATCTGATGAGGTATCACCTGCAATAATATGAAGTGATTTCCTCTTTATTTATTGATAAATTGACTATAATGTCCGCTTTTTTTTTACTACTTATCCAGCTCCACTTCTCCCATGTCCTCCCACTTACTGCCAAACAGCATATCCCCAATGATTTCGAATATCATTCCAATTATTTCACAATCCTCCATGCCTTTGCTCCTGCTGCTCTTGCAACTTAAACTAAAAGCATCAGTCTTAACAGCATGTTTTATATACGTTTTAGCTGCTGGGTATATAGTACTAATTGAATTTATCTCATGAACTTGATACATTTCATGGCTAATCGTACATAATTTAATAAATAACCAAGCGATTAGGTTTAAATATAAAACCGTCTGGCCGTGTGACATTCAAAATGTCCCGAGCTTAAAACATAGTTTTATTTAACATTGTGTGGGGGTGGGTACTTAAAAAAGAAAAGGCATATATAAAGCAATTTAATATACATCATAGCCATACATGGGTGCCTCCATGTAAGCCTTCTGCTGGTCCGTGGAATTGCGACGGATTCTCCGGCCAATGGGCTCCAAGTCTGCATAGCATTTGGGAAAGACACGTTCCACAGCAGCGACGGCATCTGCTTTGCTAATATTGCGAACAGCGAGCACGGAAGCTAGGGCTTTGGACTTGACGCAGTTCTGAAAAAAAGAAGAATAGATTTGGATTCAGTTTCTTAAGCATTTGGTTAATAAAAATATATAAGAAAGCCACCTGATGCGCTTCCTTGACATTAAATGGCGAGGCATCTCCTTGGAACATGGCGCTCAAGAAGGAGCAATGCGCCAGGTTTGCCGCCCTGATCTCTGTGCAGGCCAGGTGGTCCACGTTGCGGAAGTCCATGTCGTTATTGCAGTAGTCGAACATGTGAATCATCTCGTGCGTTAGCACTCCATGGACCATGCTCTTGTTCCTGGCCATATTCTGGCAGACCACGATCTGGTTGAGCTTGGGATCGTAACCGCCGGTGACTGTGGGGTCGCACACCTCGCATGAGATGTGTCGGCGCAGATCGATGGGACAACCGGAACTTTTCAGTGCTCCCATCATCAGTTTGACCAGCGGACCATTTTTGACACACCAGTACACATTCTCCTCGCACTTGAAACGATCAATGTTCTCCTGCCCCTCCAAGCCGAACAGGACTCGTGTCCATTTGGGCTTGAAGGTTTCGCCCCTTCGCTCCGGATAAAGGTCGTAGCCCCAATCCTTTTGAGCAGTGGTGGTTTCTTCGGTGCTCGTCTCCTTACTGGCAGATGCTTTTTCAGTCTTTGCATTTTGTTTTTCTTGCGCTGCGCCGGTGATGGCTTCTATTGCCTCGGGCGCTGTTGCCTCTTTGGCCCACACTTTAGTCAGGAACTCCATTATTTTATGGGCTCTATGATCCTCCACTTTTGTTAAATAACAAACCGGCAGCTGATTTGGCAGCGTTGCCACACTGCCGAAAAGACAGTTGGTCAGCAGTGCAGTGGTCAGGTGCTAAAAACCAGCGCGAAAGTAATTCTGCATCATAACATAATACGTGAAATTTTCAAGGAATTTAATCAAATTAAAATAAGCAAACCAATTTCCCCGTGTCGGTCATACAAACGAAATCCCTTCGGCCATTTCAAATCCCGCCACTGCCCGTTGCTATCGATAGTTGTCTCTATTGCCATCGATAGTGCTGCACCGGCATTTTACGATTCGTAAAAAACCATAGCAAATTCCACGTAAGATTTACAGCACTCGGGAGGCAACTCAAATTAGAAGATTAATTAGGAGTAGTACTGAGCACAGCCAAAATGCAAAGCTTGCAACTTAGCCAAGTGCTGCTAATACCGCTCCTGCTGGCCCTGGTGGCCACCAACGTAGGCTCTGCCAGCGAAGTTCCACGTCCGCTGGGTGTTCCGCTGGCCAAGGCTTCACTGTACCAACCTCGGGCGGGCGAAAACAGTTGGACCTGCTTGGATGGCAGCCGCACCATACCCTTCTCCCACATCAACGACGATTACTGCGACTGTGCGGATGGAAGCGATGAACCTGGCACTGCGGCCTGTCCGCAGGGCCAGTTCCATTGTGTGAACAAAGGCCACCAGCCGGTAAATATACCCAGTTCGCAGGTGCAGGACGGCATCTGTGACTGCTGCGATGGCAGTGACGAGTCAGAGACGGTCGGTTGCCCGAATACCTGCTTGGAACTCGGAGCAGCGGCGGCTGTCCAAAGGCGGAATGCAGCGGAGCTGCACAAACGTGGAGCTGAGCGGCGACAGGAGATGATTACCCGTGGCAAGCAGATGAGGGCCGAGCGAGAGGCGCGCCGCCTTGAGCTAGATCAACGACGCAAGGAACAGGAACTGCTGCGCGCCGAAAAGGAGCAGCTCAAGCAAACCGCTGAGGCTCTAGAGGCAGAAGCCATTGAAATCTTTAAGGAGCAACAGCGCGAGGTGGATGCTGACACCGCACAGGCGGAGCGGGAGCCGCAACAGATGCGCCAAGAGGCCACGCTCACCTTTGTGCGCTACGACACCAACAAAGATGGCTTCGTCGAAGTTACCGAACTGATGGTCGACATGAATCTGGACAGAGATCGCAACGGCGTGGTAACTGTGGAGGAGGCCAAGTACTTCCTGGACGAGCGCGAACGAGTGGATCTAGATGCTTTCGTAACGCTGGCCTGGCCGCGTATTAAGTCTCTGCAAATGCTGGCCGAGGGTCTGTTCCAGCCGCCGCAGCCGGAGGAAGTTGCCCAGCAGCCAGAGGTCACCACCGAGTCGATCCAGCCCACTCCACCAAAGCTAAGCGAAGGTAATGATAATAGGAATACTATTTCTTACTCTTTGAGTTCTGATTTCTTTTTCTTCCTATTCCAGAACAAGCTGAACTCGCCGGCGATGATGATATTGAAGCCGACGAAGAGGGTGAGGAGGATCAGTACGATGATGAGGAACCCGATGTGGGCGTTGGCGAAGCCTCTCCGGATGCGGAAGAAGCCACGCCACCTAACTACGATCCGGAGACGCAGCGTTTGATCCAGCAGGCCAATGAGGCGCGAAATGCTCTCGAGGAAGTGGAGCGCAGCCTGCGCGAGATTCAGCAGGAGGTTAACGAGATCGACGACCAGAACAACAAGGGCTACGGCCTGACCGAGGAGTGGGCCGTGCACGATGGCCAGTGCTACAATTTCGAAGATCGGGAGTATGTGTACACCCTTTGTCCCTTCGATCGGGCCTCCCAGAAGTCGAGGAGCGGTGGGCCTGAAACCACGCTGGGTCGCTGGGACAAATGGAGTGGAGAGCCAAAGCAATATTCCCAACAAAAGTACACCAATGGTGCTGCCTGCTGGAATGGTCCAAACCGTTCGGCCATCATCAACATTAGTTGTGCCCTGGAACCCAAAATCACTGCCGTCAGCGAGCCCAATCGCTGTGAATACTACTTTGAATTCGAAACTCCCGCCGCCTGCGACAGCGAAGCTTTCCAGTCCGAATCGGAGAATCTGCACGACGAACTCTGAAATGTTCAACAATCGACGATGAGGATGAGCCGCAGAGAAATGTGAATGCTTGGCATGCGTAGACCAGAGATTTGGGGATTGTATTTTAGTTTTAAAGGAGAATATCAATTTTGTCGAGATCATTCCCAAACTGCAGCAGGAAAACCATCAAGAATTGTAGCTAATTAACTCAGTATATGCATTTAAGCAAAAAGTACATCAAGTTTCATTCTGAATAAAGTGTAAACACCTAGTATTTTTAAAACAGATAACATCACTGAATGAAAATGTTGATTTAAAGTCGGTTTCCTTGAGCTCAAACATACAAATATTTTACTTTCGTGATACTTGAGCACAGACGATTTCAAGGTATAGGGAAAAGTATATTATAATTGAGAAACTATATGAAGAAATTTAATTGAATGTACACATTTTAGGCAGCAAGAATTTTTCATTTTAAATAAAGTGTCAATAGTTTGCATATTTGATATTGTTGCCAAAACGGAGGACTCGGAACTTTGTTCATCTTTGAGATCACCCTTCGCAGGATATGAAATAAATTCCCGGAATAGTACAATGGTGAGTTGAGATTTTTAAAAACTCATTCTGTTCTCAATAAAGTATGTATGTATAAACATTTAGTAAATATTAAAAATATGCATATTACAAGGTAGACTAACTTTAGGCCTCGGTGACAGCCTGTTTAATGTCCTCCAAATAGCCATCGACCTGGTGCTCCAGTGCGAGAATGTGTCCCGTGTTACAGTTCTCCGCGCCCACAAAGGTCAGGATGAGCGGCAGCTTGTTCATCTGGACCACCTGGTAATTGGAGTACATGGAGATGATGGTCTTGTTTCTGCCCAATCCCAGTTTGCTGGCCTGATCGCAGGCGGTGGTGAATGTGGGTATGAACGAGGGCATCAGGGCGAAGTCCACGTTCTTCTCCTGGCTAACCCGCAGGAGGGGCACTCCGTCGCGATCCGTAATCTGAATAACGTACAGCCCGCTGACCCTTTTGTGTAAATCGGGGAATGGGGGAAAAATTATAAGTTAATCATATTGGGAACAGCCTTTCCTGTGGAATATTTACTTTTGCAGCAGGCCGTCTAAATACTTCTTGATGTCGTCCGACATGGAAAATTTGTTAAAGCGAAAGACTAGAGAAGGTATGGCAATAATAATACGTTTTTCTCCGCATCCAATTATTTACACAAAACAAAGTGAGCAACAGCTGCCTCAAGTTATCGATAAGTTCATGTGGCAGGGGCGTAGTCGGCGGTCGAAGTAAAATATTTTCAGCAAGCGGAAAAAGGATGCGGCTAGTTTTTAACATTATTATTTAAATATTATATTATTAAGCTATCACGCAATACTTTATATAGTTTTTTAGAAACCCCTTCAAAAAATTCAATCCCCGCTCAACTGGAAATTTATCGATTACAGCCTGTTTTTGGTTGCGTGGAAAAACAGTTTGTTTGCAATACGTAAAATTGCTGCAAGTAATGGAAATAAAAGTGTAATACCAGCTTATAATTCGTATTACCATAGATTAAAACCTTCTGCATCATGGTGACTGGAGACCCGGTAGCGACAAAGACCCCAAACGCAGCGGATTCGGATGATAATGACTTTACCGCATCCATGTCGCACCTGACCATTGGCCAGCAAATCCAGGAGCTGTCCAAGCAACTGCAGAACACGAAGGAGGAGCTGCACCAGCAGGTGCGCGACAAGCACGGAGCTCTACTGCAGCAGGCCACCCACGCTGGGCGCTTCGATGCGGCTTTAAACGCGCTCGCCGAGGATGTGCAGCGGGTCAGGGAAACTGGGCACCGGCTGAAGAACCAGGTGGACACGCAGTACCAGCAGGTGGAGAACCAAACGCAAGTGCTAGGGCGTCTGCACGATGTCAGTCACCTACTCCGCTCGGCTGGAACATTGCTGAGCCTCACGGCCAAACTAAAAGCGACCAAGGATGTCCTACGCCTGGCCGAAATCCACTTTGAGTTGGGCCAACTCATCGAAGATAAGGAGCTAAAGGACATTGATTTTATCCAGCAGGAGCGAGCTTATGTGATCAGCTCTGCTCAGAAGATAAGGAACCTCACGCAGATGCAGTTGGTCACTGGGCTCCAGGAGCGCAATGAAAACCAAGTGGTTAATGCCTTGAAGGTGGATATAACAAACATTTTTCTAGCATATACCTAAGAGTTCTTATTCCTTAGATCTTTATGAATTTCAATACGCTGGAAAAATCGCTGGATAACCTATTGGCCACCTTTATTGCCGACATGGAGCAATCTCTGAAAGAGTGCTTTGCTGGCAACGATATATCTGTGCTGAACAAGTCCCCGACGCACAATGTGAGCAAACCTGCTCCCTCGAGGGGACCAGGAAAAACTCCCCAGTTGACAACCACTCAAAACTTCCGTGCCAAGTTCTGGAAGTCTCTTCATTGGCTGCTCTATGATGAACTTTTTGAGACTTGCACGCAAATCAAGCTGCTGAAAACGGCTCTCGAGCAGATCAACCAGTTTGGCTATACATCAGAATCATCGGATCAGTGCATTCCGCAGCGTTTTTGGCAGCAGGTGCAGCAGCTCCTGCGAAAATCCTTTGACGAATGCCCCCAGCATGTTACGCAGACCCTTCAGGAGGGGCTCTCAAAGCTCCTGACCTCCGCTCGTGGCTTGGAGCAGCGTCTGCATGGCGAGTTTCAGTTTGACAACGAACTATTTGCTCCCCTGGAAGTGGGTTACGTTAGCAAGTGTGCTGCCAACTTTAAGGCATGTCTGGCGGGAGTCGATTTGCCCGGCAACGAAACGGTGGACAACTTTATTCGTGTGGCATCAACGGAGCTCAGTGCTGCTTTGATCGATTCCCGTCTCACGAATGCCATAGCAAATGTATTTGCGGCCTGTGGAAAAGAGTTGTGCACAAAACTAGAGGCTCAAATCAAGCTGGGAGCTGATTCCAAGCAGGTCGTGGATCTGCCCAATCTGCAGCAGCAGCAAAACACCCAGCTGGCGAATGTTCTGTTCTACTATAAGGATTCAGTGCGTCGCATGCTCAGTGATCTTCATGTGCACTTTGAAAAGACACCGGGAACAGCTAGGGAGATTATATCCCGATCCTTGGAACAGGCTGATTTACTGATCGGCACCATTCTACAGCAGATAATGGAGTCGATTATCACGACCATTAGCATCATTGTATTGAGTATGCACAGGGAGCCGGGATTGAATTCGGAGAGGATGTCTACCACAGGTCCGTCGATGTACATGAAGGAACTGCAGGTGGGTGGGAATTTGAATGTAATACTTGGCTAGTCATATGTCTCAATCAAACTATTAGGAGTTCGTCAACCGATCCTGGTCGCATCACATCGCCCTGTTCGATGACAAGCAGATGACGAAAAAGTGCGGACACGAGTTGGCCAAACGTTGCATTGAGCTCTTCCTGCACAATGTGTGCATTCTGCGACCTTTAAGCTCCTGCGGAAGGCAGCGTTTGAAGCAAGACTGTCAACACATGGAACAGGCGTTGAAACCTCTTTGCCCAAATCTCGCCGAGCTGGGAAAGCCGTCGCGTCTGCTAAGAGCCATGTCCTTGCTGATCGTCCAAACGGCCGAGGAGCTGGTCAAGCAGACAATCGGCGAGGACTCTCTAGTGCCCAGTTACATAGTGCTGTTGCTGCTCTTCGGACACGCTGGAGCAGATCTGCAGTCGCCACACACGACGGCCAACTGGTCCAATGAGCGGCTGATCGAATGGCTGGATGGGCACACGGCTGAACGGGAGAAACTAGAGCTGATCTCGGGGGCACTGCAACGGTATCGGGACAATGCCAGGCGAAAGAACATTCAGCAGTACGACGAAGTTTACCCCATGATGGTAGATTATTTTGAACAGGCCTTAAAGGCACTTCCATAAATGTCTAATGTATTATGTATCTAGAACTATGTATGTATGTATGTAAGAGCACGAATATGTTTGGAATAAACATATGCATGGCATCCTTCTATTAAATCATTGTACTCAGTTCCTTCCGCTAAATGAAGCTAATGAGTTTCTTAGAATAACTTATTGAGTGGAATAATGATAGCAGTGAGAACTTGAGGCTAGAGGCTTAAAATTGAAATTATGCGAGGTTGTGTCATATTGTCATTTGATTAAATTAATTTTGGTAGGCAGTTTTGGCTGGCGCTATATGAATAAATGGAATTCCATGGTTAATATAAATGATACTGGTACTTACTCAAAAGACACATTTTGGAAGATGTTTCGTATTAAAAGAATAATTCTTACTTATTCGTCATTAACATTAAGAGGATTTCAAATAAAAATATATCACTACATCGTTTGGAAATAGTTCCTCCGGAATATCGGTATTTATATATTTTTCACATTTATATCGATTTGAAATAGGCATTCAAAACAACGGTAGTAATAACTTTTTTAAACTATCGATGCGTATTCAGAATAACGGTACTAATAACTTGTTCTAACTATCGATGTGTATTCTGAATAACGGTAGTACAAATTTTTCCCAACGGTATATCGATATCCATCTGGGTTTTTACTGTCTCGAGATCTGGTCACTCCCCCGTGCTCACCATTTTGTTTGCAACGTGAAAAACTCTCATTTGAGAAACGCTGTCATCCAATTTAACTGCAACGAAAACTGTGTAAAGTAAACTATAGACGCTTGAAACCTCTGCAAATATAGTGCGTACCACTGGCCAAGAAGATGGACAACATAGAGCGACTGTACAAATGCTACGAGATTCTGTCCGAGGCGGGCGATAAAATATCCGAAGTATGCCGCCATTGCAAAACGTGCCGAAAAAAAAACGGTATATGATACATGGTCTAATATATATATGCATGTTTTTTTCGAATTGCAGCATGTGGATGAATATAAAGAGATACTCAAGGCCGTGAAGGGCACGTCGAAGGAGAAGCGCCTGGCATCGCAGTTCATTGGTAACTTCTTCAAACACTTTCCGGATTTGGCCGACACAGCCATAGACGCGCAGTTTGATTTGTGCGAGGATGACGACACACAGGTGAGTGGGTGCCATAAAGTTACCCAGCTGATACAATAGGCTCGGAATTTTTGGCCTGTATGCAGCTGATGTGTGTAAATAAATCGAAATCCCCTGTAATCCTGCTCCGTATCTTGACAGCTTAAGATATCCCACATATTCCACAAACTAAATATCTTTATCATCCTTGTAGATCCGCCGCCAGGCCATCAAAGATCTGCCGAAACTGTGCCAGGGAAACGCAGATGCTACCATCCGAGTGGGTGATACTCTGGCCCAGCTGTTAATCCTGGACGATCCCACAGAACTCCAGCAGGTCAACAACTCACTGCTGGCCATCATAAAATTGGACACCAAGAGCTCCATCGCCGGATTGTTTCAGCAAATCTCCACTGGGGATGAAACGACAAGGGAGCGCTGCCTCAAGTTCATTGCCACCAAGCTGCTGACCATGGGTCCCACAGTTATTACCAAGGAAATCGAGGACTATATCGTGGAGGAGATCAAAAAGGCTTTGCAGGATGTCACTGCCGATGAGTTTCATCTGTGCATGACAATTCTGGGAGCCACCAAACTGGGAAGCACCATCACGGGACACGCCGAGCTCGTCAAGCTGGCCACGGAGCAGGCGGAGCTAAATAACACAGACGCGGACATCATAGCCGTCGACGACGAGGTGGTGGAGCGATTCATTCAGTGCGCCTCTGCTGCGGCTCCTTACTTTTCGGTAAGTTTCCAATAGCTGCACATGAAATCGAACCCCTGGCGAGCATTTAAATCGAATCTCTTGCCATTCCTATAGAAAACCATCAAATCCACGGCCTTCGTGGCTCACGTTTGCGATAAACTGTTGCCCATCAAGACCTGGAACATGATCGCCACTGCAGTTTCGCAAGATCAAATCCAACTTAGATTACTAAAGGTATTCGCCGAGATGATAACCAACACAGACAAGCTGGACAATGCCAGCGAACGGATTAATGCAGTCTACAATGTATTGCTGGTAAGTGTACTTGGTACATTCGAAATTGAGCGAATAACATGTAAACAATTTCCAGGAATACATGCCTTTGCCAAAGCTGAGTGACGAGGATCTGGGAGATACACCGCCCTCGTTTCAGTTTTCGCACGCCGAGTGCTTACTGTACGCATTGCACACTCTTGGAAAAAATCATCCAAATAGTTTAAGTTTCGTCGAGGATGCAGAGAAACTAAAAGACTTTCGAGCTAGATTGCAATATCTTGCAAGGGGAACACAGGGGTAGGTTCTTGCAAAAATTTTATTCTGTTTACATAATTTATTTTATAATACTTGCCTTGTAGTTATATTAAGAAACTGGAGGAGTCGCTCAAAGGCAAGACGGGAGAGGAGCTCAAAACGGAGGAGAACCAACTGAAGCAGACGGCACTGAAGACGACATCAAACATCAACATTCTGATCCGGGATCTATTTCATTCACCGCCCATATTCAAACATGACATTGTGCTCTCCTGGATTGTGCCAAAAAATGTAAGCACACAAGTTATCTCTTACAGCTGATATATTTATAAACAATGCAATATTCTTGTGCGTTCAGAACAAGCTGGGCAAGCGTCATGCACCCATCACTTTTGGGGAGAAAGCCGCTGCTAACGGCAAGGATAAGGATCAGGAGCCAGAGAAGAAATCGCGGCCATCCAACGATCAGAAGTTTTACTCGCCGCCATCTGGAAAATACTCCAACAAGGTCAACCAGAGCTACGGAAACAACAATCGCACGAGACAACGTGGCGGCGGCGGCGGTGGCGGCAGCGGTGGAGGCTACAGAAACAGGCGATTCAACAAGTACTAAGTAAAGAATCAATCGTGAGGCAGAAGAGCAGCAAAGAACACTTCACTTGAATGGTTTGTCCCTAGTCCGTAGACATACAAAAAAAAAAAAAACAAAAACAAGATATTGGATGCGAGCAGAATAAACACAACTGTTGCGATGCTGCAGCCAAGCAATTTTAAAGGAAACAAAACGAAAGTGGTGAGTATTCCGTGCAATTTTCATTTAACTTTCTCCCCTTTGTCTCCTTTCAGCGCAACATATTTTCATGGAAATTAAATGCAACATTTTTACATCCATTTTACTCATACACTCACGCATTGCTTTTATTATTTTCGTTATAACATTTGTTTTCGCTAAAGTACTTGTGCAATTTTCCAAAACACGCCACGCCTTCTTTTCATACATTTCCCAAAAGAAAGGCGCTGGCATTGTTTGAAATTTATATCACTCCTGTTTTTACCTTCAATTCTGTCAAACGCATAAATATAAGATTATACCAATAACCAAGTGAACGAATATCAATATAAAACCTACTTTCAAGTTGACCGCTTTGAAGATAATGATTTTCAAGCGACAAACTGTTTGCGACAGATCGGCATTTGTTTTAAACCCATTAGTTTTTATTTGACATGTAATATCAAATTAACAATTGTACCATTTAGAGATGCAAATCAGCAAAAAAAAAACCCCTAGCATACATTTCTTGAATTCAATAAAAGCAACATTAAATTACATGCACTGTGTGATATACTTGTTTAATTTTGTTAACGACGGGCAACTAGAAAAATATATGAGGCATTATAATATATATATTTAATATTCATTGAAAATTCGATTGGAACAGCGGCAATTTGCACGGTCATTTATTTATTTCCATTGGATAAAAATGTATATGTATGTATGTATGTATGCGTAATAGAAGCCATTTAAACATTATAAATACATTTATAGTTTCAGCTTAACAACTTAATCTGTGTGCCGCCGATCCAGGCAGGGATCGGGGATCGGGATTCTATCCACTTCTAGGTGCTCGGTGGTGGCTGATTGCCCGGCTGCTGTTCATTGCCAGGATTTGCGTTCGAATTGGGAAAGCCAGTCAATTGGCTGGTCATGTTATAGATCATTTGCACCATGTCATTGGGCAGGGTCGGGGCATTGCCGCCGCCGAACTGCTGGCGAATGGTGTTCATGATCATTGGATTCTGAAGCATCGACAGCAGCTGCTCCACGTCGATCTCGGCGTTGTTGAACAAATTCCTAACCATTGGCTGGGACAGCATGTTGATTAGGTCTTCCCTTAATCGCCCCGTTTGGGGCGGCTGGTTCCTGGCGTTTCTGGCCGCTTCCAGGTTGCTCTTGTACACCTCGTTGTCCGGTTCCAGCTCGATGGCCTTGGCGTAGGCCTGTTCCGCCTTCTCGAAATTGCCCATGTTGGAGTACGCCACGCCCAGGCGGCAGTACGCCTTGCTGTAGTTGTTGTTGTACACCAGGGCGGACTTGCAATCGGTTACGGCGCGTTCGTTCTCACCCAGCCGGATGTGGGCCGCAGCCCGATTGCAGTAGAAGATCGGATTCTTGGGATCGAAGGCGATGGCACGATTGTACTGCAGCAGTGCTTCATTGTACTTGTTCTCCTTCATCAGCCGGTTGCCCTCGTTCTTGATGGATTCGGCCAGGGCCAGGGATTCCGGATTGCGTTCTGTATACAGCGACTGGAAGAGCTCGAACATGTCAATGTTATTGGGAACGGCGGCGGCGGCGGCGCCGATACCAGCACTTCCGCTGGCCACCGCATCATCGTCCGGTGCGCTCGCAGTGCTGCTGCTCTGTGTGGTGGCCTGCTCCTCACCAGCCGCAGCCGGCGCTGCCTCCACATCATCGCCCAAGTCAAAGGCCGCCTGCAGGCACTGGATCGCCACCTCGATGCTTTCGGTCTGGTCCGGCGACATCACGTCCCCCTGCTTCTTCAGGTAGTCAATGAAGCTACGCACGAAACTCTGCTGCACTGCGTCCGGCATTTTGGTTATGCTTTAGATTTCTGTTCGCTTAATTTCGATCGACAGACAAGTTGAAAAGTAAATGTGATTAGGCGAAATGTGAATATAAAATCGAGTATCGATGTGCTACATGGCCCGATAACTTTTGAGACATATATCGAACATTCTGATAGTATGGGAAATGCTGACGCTGTTTACAAACTTTGGTTTCAGCTTAAATTATATTTATATTATATATTTTTATATAAAAATAAATCTGTTGCTTCAAGCATTTTAAATAAAATCATACCCTTAGTAGTGGAAACGCGATTATTATTACCAACGCGAGGTTTGGGTCCGAGCTAAGCGCATTCTTAACGCTTTTCTCCACACCTCTCCGCATTATCGAAAGTTTTGCCTGCGGTCGCACTGAAATTCCGTCACAAACATTGCCAAGAATCGACGTGATTGCGGACAAAATTTTGTTTTTGCACTTGCTTGAAAATTTCGACTCCATCGACGACCGCAGCGATTGGGCCTGATATATACCGCATTTAGCCGTCTACGCCGCAATTGTGCAACGGATAACGAGAATACGCGAAGAGCAGTCGTGCGAACGGGGAAAGTGCAGGGAAAATGGGAAAAACTCCCACTTTGCCAGCGAACGAAAGGAAAGGGGAAATTGTGTGATGTCATTTCGGCTGTTTCTTTTCGAGTTAATTGAAACAACTTCCTGCGCTGCGTTTTCAGTTTCTGCTGCCAACTGTTTTATACGCGCCTATGTGTGCGTACGGCAGTGCGCTGGTGTGTGTGTGTGACTTACAGGCATATATAAATATAGTGCAGAATTATTTGCCGTTAAAAGCCCACGGTTAATTGGCCATTAAGCGCTGTTTAATTTAC
Organism: Drosophila melanogaster; assembly: GCF_000001215.4. Classification (NCBI taxonomy): domain Eukaryota; kingdom Metazoa; phylum Arthropoda; class Insecta; order Diptera; family Drosophilidae; genus Drosophila; species Drosophila melanogaster. The sequence continues at coordinate 17,472,726 of NT_033779.5, read as the reverse complement.
TAATTTAGCGCGGTGAGTGAAGAGAGGAGAAAACCCGCAGCGATACCATTCCACACACACACACACACGTTCGCATTCAAACGGAAAAGAGAAAAGGTGAAACGCACGCACACACACGCAAAAAGCACACCGCGAGTGGAGTTGTGTGAGTGTGGGGTTTCGATAAAAAAAATTATTTTAAAAAAAGCACTGAAGTACAACAAAACAGTGCGGCATATACAAATCGACTTCTATCGATTTCCCTCCAAAACATAAAATTGTATCGAAAAGATTCCGCCCAGGATAGAAGCATCAACAGCAACAACGAGGAGATTCACCTGCCCACGGGCAGCTGTACCGTCCACCAACACCCACACCATCACCCCCTCCCCCGACCACTAAGGACACCATCCATCCATCATCATGTCCAGCGCCAGCAACAACGGCCCATCGGCGGACCAATCCGTGCAAGACCTGCAAATGGAGGTGGAGCGCCTCACGCGCGAACTGGACCAGGTGTCCTCCGCCAGCGCCCAGTCCGCCCAGTACGGACTGTCCCTGCTGGAGGAGAAGTCCGCCCTGCAGCAGAAGTGCGAGGAACTGGAGACGCTCTACGACAACACGCGCCACGAACTGGACATCACACAGGAGGTAAGTTTGCCTACAATTCTTCGCAGTTTTTAAATGCTCCAATGGGTTATATAGTAACCCGCCAATTTGGCCCCCTCTGTTGCTATGTTTTTCGATCTGTTTCCAAGCAGTCGCCGCTTATCGCCCAGCTGGCCCACTCGCGTACTCACACACACCTTGGGGCACACACACCTACATATTTAGACAGAGAAAACCTTTCCACAACGGCCAACAATTTGTCTTGCTGGCAAACTAACTCGCTCACCTGTTGGCCAGTTTGACTCTCTTTCGGCGAGTCTACCTATCGCTCTGCAAAGTCCGTCTGGTCTGGTCTAGCAGAAATAATTGGGATTCGCTCTCTGATCATGAAATCGGAAACTGGCTTGGCCATATGGTCACGTGCTGTTGTTTTGTATACCTTTAAATACAGTGGAACCGCTTGGGTCGATTGAAGATACTATTCAGTCCGCTAAACAAAACAATAAATAAACTAAAAAATGAAAAACACAACTTAACAGCTGAAAGAAAGCCTTTACGACCGCAAAAAGTATTTATGTATGTTTATCATAGATCATAATCGCTAGCCAAGTGTCCTTCTGTCCGTCAGTATAAAGGCCAAAAAAAGCCATGCGATGCCATTATTCTAGTGATCCTAGATGATATGTGTTGTTCAAATCATAAAGCGATCTTTAAAGTTAACACTATAGCATTCTCATTTGATTTGATTGAAAACACTTAAACATTTAAAATGCATTTGGCTGGCAGAATTATTTCATTGTTTCAAAATTATGTTTTCTTTGTTTTTTTATCTTTATCTTGTCTCCACTGATCACGCTCAATTTGGCATAAACATTGTTTTGGCCTATAAAAATTATCTCAGCTTTCAGTTGGCCGATTGCAGCACGGCCAATCTACTCTTGCCATTTCATTTTGCACCTTTATTCAGTGCCCAACTACCTCCACTTCCACATCCAACTCCTCCTTTTCTTCTTACCACCAACCTTCCTTTCCAATTAGTCCTCGTCATCGCCTGGCATTTCCTCTGGAATTTTCACAGGCCGTGGATTGTCGGGCTCTGAACTGCATTACCAGACGGCAGGGAAAAGTTGTGTCCTTTCCTCGGTAAAAATCAAATGGGGGAAGCAGTCTATACTCATTCAGCCGTCTATTATCATTTCGTGCTTTGGCTTTTTCCGACTGGTGTCCCAACAAGCTTCCTTTTTGGTTTGTTTTGCTTGTTGCCAAAAGAAAACGTTGGTTTAGGCCGATTTTGTTGGAGAAGGGTAAATAAAGCATACAGTAAATACAACTGGTTAAATAAAGATCAGAACAATTATACACATGTTTACTGTATTACGCAAATTAACAAAATCATTTGTTATTTTTAGATTTGATTTTGGTGTAAACATATAGTTCATATTCTTTAAGTATCCCCAATTAGCAAACAGTGCAATTAAAGTTCCATTAACCATGGGGCTAACAAAAGTTAGCTGGAATTAAAATCCTACGGGGGCGTTAACACCTGCACACACGCACACACACAATGCAGGCGGTAACACCTTTTTTACAAATGGGCATATGTATGTGCGTAATACGTATATGCGCATGCATTTTTATGCGCTTCGAACAAAAAGCCTGCCAATTAATTGTTGGACAGGTGGCAGTGCACTTGTAACGTAGCTTGATAGTTTCCAGCTTGTTGGATTTGAACTCAACTGAACTTTTACGAGAACACAAATAAAAAAATGAGTGCGAGGCCAAAAGAACCCTCCACCCACACACACACATTTATAATGGATGCTTAAAAATTACAAAAAAAATAATAGCAACGTCGACGACCACGTCACTGCGGGCATTTTCTGTGTCCCCACAAAAGTGTAAAAAAAGGGGTGAGGTTTAAAGGAAGCTATGTGGAGACTGGGCGACATATTTCCACTTGCAATCAAGATATCTGCCTCGGGCGACCCCAGCATAAAGTGACATAAATCAGCGGGCAGACGGCAGCGAAGGAGGGCCAAGTTTCCGTCTTGGGTTGGAAATTAGCTTACTGAAATTAACTGGGTATTTTCCAAAGAGCCCCAGGCGCAAAAAATTTTCCCATCGACTGCGTTTTAATGCAATAGAATTTCGATTAAACTGAAGTCATGTTTAGGGGGTTTATTTATAGGTAGCTAAGAGGATGGTTTCTTATAATATGGTTAAGAACTTGGTTCATCGAATGAGATATATGAGATATCCTTTAAAAGGTAGTCGATGCCATCTTCTTTACTTTTATTATTACTCCTAAATTAAAGGGTAAATGTGTTATGTATTTGCATGGAGTATCCTGGATTTTAAAACCAGAATTAATGCAATCTGCTGGTAAGTCCAATTAGGGAAGTGCTAATTTCGTTGCCATCACTGTGACTGCAAATTGGCAATTGCAACTGCAGGACCGCAATACAAATATTTACCCAGTTTTCGAGACGTCGGACGGTCGAAACTGTCAGCCGCATTTGGCAATTTATTCAGTTAGCTGGATGTGGAAATGGATGTGGATGTGGATGTGGATGGGGCGGGAAAACACGTTGTTGTTCGGGCGATTGTAACTGCGGCAATTAAAAGGCACCGAAACAAGGGCCATAAAACGAGCGACGAACGATGCAGTGGAAACAACACGTGTACGCCACGTAATATGGACGATGTGTCCTGTTTTGTGGGCGCATGTGAATGGGTTTTTGGGTGCGGGTGGTGGCCATATATCATGGCTCACATGGCGCCACCGCCAAGGACATCCCGTCGTCCGTTGGTCACATTCCAGAGCGCAGCGTAGTTTGGCATTCTGCTGCGGCTGGCCTGACTTTGCTACTTTCCGCCCCAAAAAGTTTTTAACACAAATTTAATAATTAATGGCATTATTTGTTCAGGTTTTTGTTTGCGGTTGGACCGAGTTTTTTACAAAACTTGTTAAAGTTTGTTGAATGGTCTTAAAAATTTATGAATTCTTTTGGTAGAATATAATTAATTCAATAAGAATTAAATCAGTTGGAAATATATAATGTAAAGCAGACAAATGTTTACCTTTTGCATCATTACGATAATCAAAGGAGTAATCTAAATCCTCCTCCGACACTTTGCCCAAATGCCTTCCTAATTTACGGTCTTGTGAGTCCTGCCAAATGCCCTTTATCCTTTTCAAATCCAAGCTAGACAATAACAATTAGAATCGTAGCGGCAACATGAAAGCCAGCGCCCAGAGGAAACGGAGTGGGTATGAGCAAGAAACACACAAAAAAAAAAAAGAAAATATGTACAATGATTTGACACTGATGCTCTGTTCTTTTGGCGCAAATTGCAATTCTATGGCAATCAAACTGGCAGTCAGCGGAGGAGGAGGAGCGGCAACTCCCGGACAGGAGCAACTGCAATAGCCACAATGGCGGCCGGGGTCGCAACGAATGGGTTAAGCGGGGCTGGCAAGGGTTAAATGCGCCGCTTGAGCACTGACAAAACATGTTTCCGTCGCTGTCGTCTGGCCTGGCTGAAGGGAAATGAGTGGGGAAAAAAGTGTTGTATTTCCCGCCAACTGAGGCCATCTCCGCCCGCTTTTCCGCAATGGCTCCTCCTCCGATTTTCCCCAATGAATTGCCAGCAATGAAAATGTAAATGCACACACAGACTTGTACTTTTCTGACGACGACGTCGTCGAGGACGATGATGATGATGATGATGAGCGAAAATCTGGGCACGGATGCAAGGGTAAAACTGTTGTGACAATTGCAGTTTTCCAGCGCAGCATTCTCGTCCTGCTGCATAATGACGCTGCAATTTATTTGCGTAAACTTTTTGGCCCCAGCCAAAGGCTCTGCGGGGAATTGGAGCACTGCCAGATGCAATGAGCTCGCAAAAAGGATGAACCGTCGCCGCCATCAACACGTCGTGGAAAGCTCTGCACTGACTTACTATTGGCTCTTAAATGCGCTTGAGAAATTTGCCCAGGATATAAGTATGTATGCACACTGTGTATATTATGCAACAACACAGGCACAGATACTCGCAGCAGGAGCAAATGGTTATTATGCCTTTTTATAGTTCCGCGCTTTCAAGGATTTCCCATGGCCCGCTGCGTCCATTTCGCATTTCCTGATGATGTTCGAAGCACGTTATTATGTAGTCAGTCTACTTTTTGTGGAATATTTCATCTGGTTACTTTTGAACGCTGCTTATTTTTCGTTTACGTTTATTCTTAAATACTTATGCTTTTTACTTAATGATATTTATTGATTTTAATATTCAGCTTTTTGTAATAATCGGTTATTTGCTTATTACAAAAGAATATAATCAAGTCATTATCATTGAACTGAGATAAAGTATATACACACTTAAAAGTGACACCGAGGAACTTGGAATTTAAACTTTAAATTTCTATTTAAAAAACCTCTTTTCCAAATTCAGTTTTATTGTTAGCACACTCGCGGGTGCCATTGCTTTTAACTAGATTTCCTTTGCATCTTGTTAGTGTGAAATTCATAAGGGGTATTTTTTGCAGCTTTCCTTGTTTTTTACCCCTTGAAAACCGGCATATTCGGGCATTCCCATTTCGTTAAGAGCGTAATTTGAGTTCCCTTGGCTGCAAAATTTTCGCAGCATCAGCATTTGCACGCACACAGGTTTTCCCATTTTCCGCCTGCAGTTTTCGTCGTTTTTCTGGCCGCCGTTTCTTTGTCGATTTAGGCGACATTTCAAATTCAGACCGAGTGTCAAGCTCGTGCATTGACATGATGGCTACAAATGCGCCGTTCTCACATTTTCCATTTTCCATTTCCCATTCTCTATTTTTTTTGGGCTCTCATTGTTTGCATGTGCGTTGTGTTCAAAATTGCGCACAGCCTACAAAAAGGGGTGCACTGCAAAAAAAAAATAGGTCACACTAGGTTGTTAGTTTAAAGAACTTGAAGTCATTGAGAAATATTTATACAGCGAAGGCTTTTGCGTATTTCAATTAATTTTCACTATCATTGATACTTAGAAATTCAACAAATCATTTTGTTAATTTTATTCAACAAAAATCCTAAACCTTTAGCCCAGCTTTTGTCCGCTGTGCAAATCGGTTATTACTGCATTTGCAGGCTTTTTCACATTTAAATTCGCCTGCGTTCCATGAGAGTGAAGCTGCCATTTAACGAACTGGGCGTGGTGTCGCCCATCCATCTCGCCCCCGCTCGACACAATCTGTTCAGTCATTCATGGCATACTTTATCAGCATTGGGGAGTAAACAGCGGGAATCCCGACCGAGCCACCCACATTTGTGACCAGGAGGAAATTGTTATAGTCTCGCCCCTCGACGTCTCGTTGGTGCTGTTGTTGTTTATACTGTGGTCCTGCCACCTAAGTGCTCTCACACACCACACACACACAGTGCGCTCCAAAATTCAGCTCATCGGCGCCATAATGTGGGCAATCTGCTCTATTTTTAGTGGCCCCGACCAGGAGGAGTTCCATTGCAGTCATCCGGAGAACTGATGGCAACAGCTGCTTTTGCTGCTGCGAGGAGGCCATCTGTATCCGCACATGCACTGGAAAAAACTTATCCGTGATAATTGTTGGTATATAGTTTGGATGTTTATGTAATATGTAGAGACGGGTGTTACATGGTTATATGTGTTTTTAAATGAATAGTTACGATTTATTCAAAAATTCATGATTTTTTCATTTTTAACATTCATTTTTTTGTGTGTACGTAGGCTATTTGAACGGACACTCCTCTTTCATTCTAATCGCAACCACATACCCACTGTGCAGCAATCCACCAGATACAAAGTGGGGTTGGTTGCTCAGATGGGGGATGACTGAGAGAAGAGGAGGAGGGCAGGAGGAGCAGACCCGGTGTCTGGCCTATGCCAAGTGGCGTGCGGTTGCTCTGCTCTTGTCTGGCCTCTGTGAACTGTGTTAATATTTACGCAAGTTAATTAAAAATCTTTTCTAATTTGCATAAAGTTTATGCCGTCATTTGTTGTCGGCCCATGCCCGATAGATGGCGTCACTAGGTAAACTATGGCACTGAAAGAAATTTAGCTGAACTAAATAAAGTTAATACAAAAGTATCTTCGTCTTAACACTTTTTCAATAACCAATCATGATTATCACACGCTGCACTGCATCTCTCGTCCCGTCTCCCTCCACCTCTGCTTGGCCGTCTCTTTCTAATTTAAGAGGCGCCTTGCAATTTAGTTGCATGAATGTGTGACAGCTTTAGGCAGCTGAAATTCCATCCGAGGCTTTGGAACCGCCTTGGCCTTTTGTTTGCTTTCTCTTGTAATACAGCCCATCCGCTTCCCAATCCCCTCCACCCCTCCCCCCTCCCCTACTCGCTCTTCTTCTTCGGATTACACTAATTAACGAAATGCACTTGGCTCAAAGTGGGTTGAATGCGGGGTTTTTGGGTTTACTTTGTGGGTGTGTGATTGTCAAATTGAGATTGCAAAAACAACAAGAAAGGCGACTGACGTCGCACAACGATAATTATATGGCTAGAACCGAAAAGAGTGAAGGGGTAATGGAAGGGAAGGGGAAGAGAAATGAAAAGAGGAGATGGGAACTCGGTAGCTTATCAAGGGGTTAAGGATGCGGCGTGGAAACTGAGACTAGTTTGTTTGCCGCCTGCTTGCTAATTACACGGCATTTAGAGAGTTACGCCAAAAGAAAGTTTTTCCCAGGACTTGATGCAGTTTCCGTTTGGCGAAATCCGTGAATCGTGGTCATTCCACTCGTGCCACTTGAGACTTACGTTTGGGCACAGTTTTGATAATGATGATGATGCTAGAACTTGCGAAGCACGTACTCCAAATGGACGCCATTCAAAATAAAATCCGGACGAGCGGCGGCATCGTTAGGGGTTGAGATTTCAATTAAAGCCGCCACAGGATTATATACCCCCACGAACCACTTCACCACGCCCGACTGTCCATATGGACACGGTCTCCAGCGACCAGTTAAGGGCTTGGTCCGCCGGCCCCATAAACATTCTGTATTCGTGTTTACCTTCGCAGGCTCATAATCCTGGGTGTGCCCCTGGTCGCCGTTAACCTTTATGCGCTCTTGGGCGGTTATAACACGACCCACAGCGAGACAGTCGCAATTAACAAAATCCAATAATTGCGGACTAAGGCATCTCCTATTCCCAGTGGCGCATCTGGACTAACAAGGATATCTAAACGAAGGATAAAAAACGAAATATGAATTAAATATTTAAGATATATTGAACATAATGTAATTTTATAATTAAAAATAAATCAATTTATATTACACTTCTCAGTCCGGTCATACCTTTAGCAAGAGCATCTCAGATAGGGAATTTAATAAAAAAAAAAAAACGTAATGAAATGCAGGGCAGGCAGACTGGTGCGCTTCCCCAGTGGCCAACGCCCCCAAATTTCTACCCTTGTGTTGTGGGGCATGCAAATGACTGCAATAAAATCGCCGGCATTCGGTGGGCAGGCAGGAAACTTTTATGATTACTTTGCTTTCCGCACAGTTACTCAAATGGACTCCCACTATTTTTTTTTTTTTTTGATTTTTCCAGGCGCTGACCAAGTTTCAAACCTCACAGAAAGTGACCAACAAGACGGGCATCGAGCAGGAGGACGCTCTGCTGAACGAATCCGCAGCTAGGGAGACATCGCTCAACCTCCAGATATTTGATCTGGAGAACGAGCTTAAGCAACTGCGCCATGAGTTGGAAAGGGTTCGCAATGAGCGCGATAGGATGCTGCAGGAGAACTCGGATTTTGGGCGGGACAAGAGCGACAGCGAGGCGGATCGCCTACGCCTCAAGTCCGAGCTGAAGGACCTTAAGTTCCGGGAGACGCGTATGCTTAGCGAATACTCGGAGCTGGAGGAGGAGAACATATCGCTGCAAAAGCAGGTCTCCAGCCTGCGCAGCTCACAGGTACAGTCTGAATACAACACAGTTGGTTCAAAGTTTCCTATGACAATTTGCCTACACTTTCCAGGTGGAATTTGAAGGTGCCAAACACGAGATCCGTCGTCTCACTGAAGAAGTTGAGCTGTTGAATCAACAGGTCGATGAGCTCGCCAATCTTAAAAAAATTGCCGAAAAACAAATGGAGGAAGCGCTAGAGACCTTACAGGTAAATATACTTCAATAGAAATAGATAAATAATATATTTTACCTCTCCAAAAACTCTCCTGTAAACATTAGATTCTCTAAAATATTTAATTTGCTTATATAATAGGGTGAACGTGAGGCGAAATATGCATTGAAGAAGGAACTGGATGGCCACTTGAACCGTGAGTCTATGTACCACATCAGCAACCTCGCCTACAGCATACGCAGCAACATGGAAGACAACGCCAGCAACAACTCGGACGGTGAGGAGGAAAATCTGGCTCTTAAGCGTCTGGAGGCTGACCTGAGCACCGAACTTAAATCTCCTGACGGCACCAAATGTGATCTCTTTTCGGAGATTCATCTGAACGAACTAAAGAAACTGGAGAAGCAGTTGGAGAGCATGGAAAGTGAGAAGACTCATCTGACGGCGAATTTAAGGGAAGCTCAGACGAGTCTGGACAAGTCACAAAACGAGCTGCAGAACTTTATGTCTCGTCTGGCTCTTCTTGCGGCCCATGTCGATGCTCTAGTCCAGCTAAAGAAGCAGATCGATGTGAAGGAGCAGGGCAAGGAAGGTGGCCAGAAGAAGGATGAACTGGAGCAGCAGCTGCGAGCGTTAATCTCGCAGTACGCCAACTGGTTTACGCTCTCCGCCAAGGAGATCGATGGCCTTAAGACTGACATTGCTGAACTTCAGAAGGGACTCAACTATACGGACGCCACCACTACGCTGCGCAACGAGGTGACCAACCTTAAGAACAAGCTTCTTGCTACGGAACAAAAGTCACTGGACCTGCAGAGCGATGTTCAAACTCTTACGCACATCTCGCAAAACGCTGGCCAAAGTCTGGGCTCAGCTCGCAGTACATTGGTGGCCTTAAGCGACGATCTGGCGCAGCTGTATCACCTAGTTTGCACAGTCAACGGAGAGACACCGACGCGTGTTCTGCTCGATCATAAGACCGATGACATGAGGCAAGTGAAATGGATATAAAATCTTTTTAACTTATAATATGACTTATTGTTGAACTTTTAACCTAACCATTTCCAGCTTCGAAAACGATTCTTTGACTGCCATCCAGTCGCAATTCAAATCGGATGTCTTTATTGCCAAGCCCCAGATCGTCGAGGATCTGCAAGGGTTGGCGGATTCCGTGGAAATTAAGAAGTACGTGGATACAGTCAGTGATCAGATCAAGTATCTGAAGACGGCTGTTGAGCATACCATTGATATGAATAAACACAAAATCCGCTCCGAGGGTGGCGACGGTAAGTGGTTGCTTTAAAGCTATCGAAATTTCTATTAAATTGGATATATTTCAGCACTGGAGAAGGTTAACACAGAGGAGATGGAGGAACTGCAGGAGCAGATAGTCAAGTTGAAGAGTTTGCTGTCCGTGAAGCGCGAGCAGATTGGAACTCTGCGCAACGTGCTCAAGTCAAACAAGCAAACCGCTGAGGTGGCACTGACCAATCTCAAGTCCAAGTATGAGAACGAGAAGATCATTGTCAGCGACACCATGTCCAAGCTACGTAATGAGCTCAGGCTTCTTAAGGAGGATGCTGCCACATTCTCAAGTAAGTATCTGAGAGATAGTTTGGCCACTATAGTCTTCTATGCGAAATGATTTATATATACTTACAATGATTGCCAATTTTTGTAGGCCTGCGTGCCATGTTCGCCGCTCGATGCGAGGAGTATGTGACCCAGGTGGACGATCTCAACCGCCAATTGGAGGCAGCAGAGGAGGAGAAAAAGACTCTAAATCAGCTGTTGCGCTTGGCTGTCCAGCAGAAGCTGGCACTCACTCAGCGACTCGAGGAGATGGAAATGGACCGGTGGGTGCACTTGGGTCGTTAAACGTCAGCTGCATCACCACTCGTAGTGACAAGCAAAAACACATACATCCTTTTATTGATTAGGGCACCCAATATCCTTGTTTTCCCCTGAAACTTCCTTAAGAATCCAGCAATTGGTAAGCCCCTGCAAGTGGCAGAAATTTTGTTGCATGCACGCTCGCCTGCTAACATGCTGCTGGAATCCGCCTAACCCCAAGAGAAACCGTTGTGCGCTGATTAATATTTTAATTTGATCTAGCTTAAATTATTAAATGTATGTTCCCAATTAACAACTAACAAATGTCCTGTATTCACTCCCAACAGCGAAATGCGTCACGTCCGTCGGCCGATGCCAGCCCAGCGTGGCACGAGCGGCAAGTCCTCCTTCAGCACGAGACCTTCGAGCAGGAATCCAGCAAGCAGTAACGCCAATCCATTCTAACATAAGATCAGCGTGCAGCGTAAACTTCTAGCTTTGGTTTATACTTTGCTTAAGTTGTAAAGTCGTTGGAGTTCCTGCGGAAATGAGAGATTCCCAAAACCACATGATATACTGCGAACGTATTTGAGAACGAAGCTATATCCCAGCTGTATCCAACTACTATAACTATGTTTGTTTGTATTGTACTTGTATTTATTGAAAGTTTAGTTAGATGAAAGTTTTGTGTTAGGCAAGGGAGCAACAAACGGTTATTAACGGTTAGTTACTTAAACGTCCATTTAATTTAATTAAAAACAAAAAAGAAAAACTTTAAGGAAGATTAAACAATAACGTAAAGCATCGTATTTTTCTATACACCAATGGCGTACTTGTCTTAAAGACGCCTGATTGGTTTGATCTGAATTTTGTCGCGATGATTTTTTGATTTTTGTTAACAACGCTGTGCGCAAGCGAATAAATTGACAAACTAAAAAGATACACAAATTGATGTTGAACAGATGGTATTGATATTGGCAACTGAAACATGCATTAATTGGCCAACCCGATAATTAAAAGTATTTTTCCAAGGTCCAGTTTAAGCTAATTGGCCAACAAATATGTACGTAAAAATCAAGTCATCAGATTTTTGCTCGAAATGTATATTACCCGCATGGCTTGCAGCCATTGAACCTAAAGTAGCACCAGGCTACGTCTCAAAGACGATTCAGATAGATGATGAAGATTTTTGTATTTATTGAGCGGCATTTGGTCGCCATGAAATGAAGAAATTGTAGGTAATTAATTATAATTTGCAATTGAGAAAAACTAAGTTTTTGCGTCTTATTTAGCATTAATTGCAAACATAACTTATGATTTGTGCATTATTATTTAATACAATTAATAAATTGCAACGCAACAAAATTGAGCAAGAAAATACTTTAGTTTCTTTTTATTTATAAAATTTATGGGCGGATTTCCGTTCAATTTTTACACTTACATTTACATTTAACATTACATTACGTTTAACCCGCAGAGAAATCATTATTTTTGCTTTGATGATATGTTTAAACCAGAATTAAATAACTATGGTGATTACCAGCAGCTTAACCAACATAAGAATAGCAAGAATAGCGTTAAAGTTTAAAGGATATTATTATAGTAGCTAATTGAACATAAAAGGTAGAGATATCAGCCAGAGCACTTTCGGTAGTAGTTTTTAAATTAATCCACCCTCAAAAAAGCCTAAAACCTAAAAACCTGGTTGCATCGTTTTGGGTTCTTGATGTTTTCGTTGTCAATCGGAAAATATCGATATTATTCTACATGAAATTTTTATATATACAAGATCGTATATTGTGTAAATTACCGAGCCATTAAATTGAATTTATATTTAAATAAACACTGAGACACACATACTGATACACACTACGTCCATTCATTGCATTCACATATTAACTCTTTGGAGTTGCCTATACAAAAGTATGCAACGCGCCAGAAAAGCGAGGATCTAATTAATTGTAAATATATTTATATACACATTGAAGTCAGTTGATATTTCGAATGAGAAAGAAGCAAGCGAACAAAACAAGTTGCATACATATTTCAAATGATTTTATTGTAATTTTTACCGTCCCTTTTTGCGAACAAATGAAAAATACAAAGTCTATTTACGCAACTCACTGAACCAATAACGAACGAATGAAACAACTCACTTTAAGTTTCGTGTCCAAGCAAAAGTCCGAGAATCACATTCAACTCATACATCGATCCAACAAGCCAAAGTATTGATAGCCAATATGCGTACTACATAAATCATAAAATTAACTCGAGACTAGAGTATTTCAATTAGAGATTATGGATAGCCAGAAACGAAGTAAAGTGGAAGCAAAGCAAATAGTTTTCTATTTCCCAAACGATGGATTACGAATGAGTGTAATAGTGAAGCAATTGAATTTAAGATTTGAAGGATATTTAATGTAAGTTTTATGATAAAATGCCGGCAAACTGCAATAACTTTGCATGTGGTAACTGTGGACATATGAAAAATGCAACCGAGTGTGCAAGGGATAGCCCAGAAATATATATAAATTATACAAAATACTCATTGCAAAATATGTGAAAATAAACAAACTAGCAAATATGAGCTTAGATTGTTTTCTTAATGTTATTTTTTGGAATCTGCGTTATATATAAAATGAAACAAAAACTCTTCTTAAAAAGGTAAAAAAAAAAACAATCTTTCGATTCGTGTATCACTATGATTTTACCATCAAAGCCTTCGTACACTCCTGGTGCGCTTCGTTACTACGTGGACTGCCGTTCAAAGTGACGTCTTAATATATCTTATGTATATGTATAGTAGGTGTTCTTTTAGGCCACCAACTATTTTATTTAACAATAAGAGTATAAAATATATTAGTATTCTAATATTCTAGTGTTAGCCTACCCAATACCAATACCCAGAAACGACCTTATACATTTTTTTGTTTAGCTTATCAATATTAATTGACGTTCCAAAAATTGCTAAAGCCAAAGTTTAATAAGCCTATAAAAAAGGCATTGATAGCGTATTCAATTTCTGTTTGTTATTTATTATTTATATATTATTTAATTATTTACGCATTTGTTAGGGAAAAGTTATCTCTCTATTACTTTTAAAGTTCTTAATTTATAATTTGTAAATTTCTAGCTGATTTCCTTTAAGTAGAACCTTAAAGACCCAGTTGCAATGACTAAAATATGTTTTAAAGTTCTGTGTCAAGCTCTACAAACACCCACCATAGGCTTACCTTATCATTACACTAAAAAAAAAAAAGTTAAGCAAGTTAACAATAGTCATTTGCATGTTAACATAGGTTTCAGAAAACCACAAACGATTCCAACGCAAACAGCACTGTGACTCTTCCCCCATAATAGGGGAATTATTGGGGGATTATTGGGGATTACATTAATTTGGTAACTGTTTGAAAATATTTTTATAGAAAGTTTATTTAATTAGGTTTAGTTTTGACGATATTTGAGAGACATTCCAGGCAGCAGATACAAAGCAAACAAATATATCACGTTAAAGGAATAGCGTCGAAGTTTTATCCAGATATGGTTGCCTTGAAAGGGCGCAATCACATGGTCGTGGAGGCGTCCGAGTCCGAGGCGACAGCAGGAATCACCGAAGACACCGTTGCGATTTCGGTTGATCTCCTGGCGCAACTCTGTGATTTCGTTCGACATTTGTTGAGCACTCTCACGCAATTGTTCCAATTCTCCAGTGTGCCTTAAGTAGGAAAGTGAATAAGAATTAGATTAGCCTATAGCATATAAGCATATAATTATAGCATATAATTTAAACAAAACGATAAAAATATAACAAGAGAGAATGCTACAGTCGAGTTCCCCGAGTATCAGATACCCGTTACTCAGCTAATGTGAATGCGAATGCGAAAGTTCATCATTATTCTGGGAATAAAATGAGAAAAAATTTAGATTTCGGCGGCGAAATCTCGTTAGATTGGGCGTGGCAAAAAGCTTTTTTTTTGCAAATCGATAAAAATTTACAAGACTTATAAAATTATGAAAAAATTTCGAAAAATGTTTACAGAAATTCCTTTTCACATATTGTTTTTTTTTTTTTTTGTAACTGATAAGACTTAATATAATATAAAGTGTACTAAAGCATCGGAAAGCTTGCTCTATCTCTCAGTCAATTTAATCATCCCGAGCAAACATGGGATCGATCGTGGCCACAGCAGCTATTCTTTTATTCTGCGTCCTTTCGGGCGAAGCCTGTAGGTATTGTGTCCCTATGGAGAAGTGCTTAATACTAAGTCGAAAACTAAATAGTTGCCCATTTAATCACGTCTGTTGTGACATTATCATAAAGGTGTATATATTTTGATTAGAATCCCTGTACGCAGATTTGGAATTAATATTTCATAATTTGCAGAGTCCTTATATCCCTAGCGGACCGAATGAGGAATCCGATTCTGAGTCTGCAGTATGCTTATTATTTTAAATTGCAATTGAATCTGTTTAATATTAAATTTTCAACTTTTCAGTCATCTTCTACAGAAGAGGAAAACATACCAACCTTTATCTATTTTCCAACGAGACCAACAGTCTCAAGTGAGCCCCAAAACAATGTTTCTACGGAACCTGATGTACCCATTACTTATTGGCCACTTAAAGGATCGGGCGCCCCAACAAATGATGGTGCGCAAGCTGAGCAACCAAAGCCAACTGAACGGACACAGCCAGGAGGCAGGTGCAATACGACTGGTCTATATTCCTGGGTGGTAGCCCTATTTTACGAAGAAGTTTACTTGACCGGCGGCTCACTAATTAGTCCAAAAGTGATCCTAACGGCAGCCCACAACACAATGAACAAAATGAATGAAGATAGAATTGTGGTTAGGGCCGGCGAGTTTGTCATGAACACAACAAATGAACCCATTCAGTATGAGGAGCGCGTTGTTGAAAGGATTGTGAGACATGAAGGATTCATTTTTCAGTCGGGTATTAATAATGTGGCTCTTATTTTCGTAAAAACACCGTTCGTGCTAAACGATCGCATTGGAGTATTGACGTTGCCAAGCCGACAAGCGTCGTTCGAGGGACGTCGCTGTACGGTTGCCGGTTGGGACTTGGTGAGTTCCCATGATCAAAGCCGTATGAGAATTATAAAGAAATTAGAGTTAACCGTGTTGGACAGAACGACATGCGTGGCTCAGTTTAGAAATACAACTTTGGGCAGGAATTTTGATCTTCATCCGAGTCTGATTTGCGCCCGAAGTGAAATAAACCGGGATTTCTGCTTTGGCGGTGGAGGTTATGCATTGTTCTGCTCCCTCGGAGATGAGAATCCACACGTCTTCGAGCAGGCTGGGATCGTCGCCTGGGGCATGGGGTGTGGATTGGACCTCCCGGGAATCTACACCAATGTGGCAATGTTCAGAAGTTGGATTTATAATAGGATAGCATACTTTGGCTAACGCTTAAAGATTATTACATCAATTCTTCATTAAGATTGTGATTATGCATTATTGTATAAATATACAAAATAAATGAATTTTTAATCAAAATCAAATTTAAAAATTTTTTCATTAAAAAAGGTTTTTGAGACGATATTAGCAAAGATTTTTAAATCGATGTCCATAATATTCAGCTGAATATATAGCGTTGCATTTATATAGCTTTAAATATTTACAAAAAAATAGGAAAAATAGTACAAATCGACAGTGGCTAGGAAAATCCCAAATTGGAAAAAAAATAGGCATTTCACTCGGCGATAATCCATGCATCCTAAGGTCAGTGTTATGTATATAAATGTGTACATATTTCAGATGATAATTCTTTTGTACGCATATTTGTAGTTCTTTCCTCTTTATGTTTTTTTTTTATATATGCGTACATAAAAAAAAAATTTTTTTTATATTGAAACTTTATTACGTGTTATACAGGTCACGTTACTCGAAAAGGTAAAGGGTAGATACATAACTCGATTAGTTAAAAGGTATGTAACAGCTAGAATTAAGCGTATCAAATCCTGTGAGATATATATGTATAGTCCTGGGAATGATCGTTACCAGTTTAATTAATCTGAACATTTTTTTTGAAAACTTTAATGGATATTTCCAAAGAATTCGGAAATATCTCTTTCGCAATCTCTTAACTTAAGCGTTTTCTGTGCAATCTTTGGGAATAACACAATTTATGTGCATATGCATGTACATATGTACATGTACATATGTACTTCGAATACATCTTTGTCGGCTGATAAGCTTTTAAGCTGCTCAGCAAAGAAATATAATGATACCCACTGCCAGCCGTTCGTTCACTCAGTTTTCTGAAGCAAACATGAAGCATTGTTGGGCAATCGGAACTCTACTCTTAGCAAGTGTCCTTATGGGCAATGCCTGTCGACATACTTGCGTTACCCGGAATTTTTGTTTGTATGAGGAACCAACATTTGATTACCGCTCCAGTAATTGCGGCAATACCAAAATTTGCTGTGCAGTTCTACGAAAGGTAAGCTTATACAATTGTTGAATGCGATTTATTGTTAGCTTGACTAAGTGCAAATTTTCTATGACGGATAAAAGCCTGGAGGTACGGTTTTAATTGAACCAAATGGCCCCGAAGATGATAAGGTTGGAGTAAACGGAATAAATGCACAACTATCGCCTACACGCGAACTCACTAGAGATCGCCCAAATACCATTGAGTCACAAGTAAAGGAAATCAACGACTTCAGTGGGCGTCCAACCAACAACGAAAGGAATCCAGCAACCGAACCGAACAACGGCGGGTATACAACACCCAACGGTGGGTATCCAGTAAACAACGGTGGGTATCCAGTAAACAACGGTGGGTATCCATCAAACAACGGTGGGTATCCATCAAACAACGGTGGGTATCCAGTAAACAACGGTGGGTATCCAGTAAACAACGGTGGGTATCCAGCAAACAACGGTGGGTATCCAGCAAACAACGGTGGGTATCCAACAACCAACGTTGGAAATCCAACAAACAACGGAGGGAACCCGACTACCAATTTTGGAAATCCAACAAACAACGGAGGGAACCCGACTACCAATGTTGGAAGCTCAGAGCTTTTGTCACCAAGTTGCGGCATGAGCAACGCAAATGGCTTGCAAATGGTAGAAGGAATAACCATTGATCAAGCACGACCAGCTCAATATCCCTGGGCTGTTGCTATTTTTCACAATGGACAGTACTTGGCTGGCGGATCCCTGATTCAACCAAATGTCGTTCTAACAGTAGCTCACCGGGTAATTACAATCGAAACCGAACTTGTGGTCAGGGCCGGCGATTGGGACTTAAAATCCGATCGAGAGATATTTTTGTCTGAGCAGCGCGAAGTTGAAAGGGCAGTAATCCATGAAGGATTTGACTTCAAATCAGGTGCCAACAACTTGGCGTTACTTTTCCTAAATTCGCCCTTCAAACTGAATGATCACATCAGAACTATCTGTTTGCCTACACCAAATAAATCGTTCGCAGGACGTCGTTGCACGGTGGCCGGTTGGGGAAAAATGAGATACGAGGATCAACGATACTCCACCGTCCTGAAGAAAGTTCAGTTGCTCGTGGTAAATCGAAATGTTTGCGAGAAGTTCTTGAGGTCGACCAGGTTGGGCGCTAAATTTGAGCTGCCCAAGAACATCATTTGCGCCGGAGGCGAGTTAGGCCGCGATACCTGCACCGGTGATGGAGGATCGGCCCTATTCTGTTCAATCGGAGGGGAGAACTCTGGTGTGTACGAGCAGGCTGGAATAGTAAACTGGGGCGTTGGGTGCGGGCAGGAGGGCATTCCGGCCATATATACGGAGGTGTCCAAGTTTACAAATTGGATTACCGAGAAGCTGCTGCCCTTCGATTACAGGAGTGGGTGATATGTCAAAAGGAACGACATGATGCAATAAATGATAAAAGCGCTTAAAAGTGTACATTAAAGTGCACAGTAATGCAAAGAAATTGTTATTGTAATAGTGCTGTGTTATTCGTTATACAGATGGGAAAGTATAACGATAATGAGCATGAGCATAAATAATCTTACTCATTAATGTCAAACAGTTGCTCCTCCAGCATATGCAATCTCCTTCCCAGGTTGTAAATGCACACCTCCTTTTTGTGCAGTACACGCTGGTACCATTCCCGCACCTGGCGGTACTTGTTATCTCTGCCCTCCGCCAGTATCACTTCCTGGATTAGCTGGTCCTTTTCCGCCTGCAATCTCTGCGTCGTACGCTGCTCCTCAGCTAGTTGCTTTTGCAGGCTAGATTGTTCCACGTAGGCGCTGAAGAGCAGCCGTTTGGTTTTGTCAGATACTTCCTCCAGCTCATTGTACTGCAAATTAGGAAACATTTATATCAATTTTCTATAATAATATAGACACAGCTGCAAAAAGTATGCTTGTTAGTATGAAGAAGTGATACTTATTAATTAAGTTGAAGGAAAAATGAATTCGTTTAGTACTTTCATATAATCCTAAATAATTCTACTAACCTCCTGCAAGCGCTGTTCCAAATCGGTTTCCAATCGCCTTTTCTCTGTTGTGAGGTCACGGACCGAGTTGACAAGAGATTCACAGGAGGACCTTACTTGGTCAATGCTCATCGTCGATAGCTTAAGCTTTATTTGAAGTTCCCTGTTTCGTTTTTCCTCCACACGCATCAATGTGCCACATACGTGCAGTTCGTTTTTGGTCTTCATGGACTGGAAGAAAGTGGTGAGTAACATAATCCTATACGTATAATTCGTATAAACAAATTGTTAAAACCATCAATACTAACGCTATCCTGGAGGTGTTGCACCATCTCTTTGAGTTCACGAACCTCCTTTCGGCGTTGGCGCCACGAGTGCAACACCACCATGGTGAATAACTTCATGCTTGTAACGGATTTCCTCTGGATGGACAGTTGTGGCATCGATAGCACCATCCGTTGCTCATCTATTGCGT
The DNA here is from genome assembly GCF_000001215.4 of Drosophila melanogaster. Lineage (NCBI taxonomy): Eukaryota > Metazoa > Arthropoda > Insecta > Diptera > Drosophilidae > Drosophila > Drosophila melanogaster. The sequence goes on along the minus strand of NT_033779.5, from coordinate 17,453,270 downwards.
CTTTCGCTATTGACCCATAGCTATTATGAACACCTTGTCTATCCATTAATTCAGCCGTGTATTAAAGTGTTAAAAAAAAAACTTAAATTTTCTTGTATAGCGTTTGCGTTTGCTATACCAAATTAAAAAATATACGAAAATTGGCCTTACATTCCCTACTGAATAGTTTGCCACTTCGAAAAAAGGCTGGAAATATAATGAAGTTTTAATCAACGCTACCTCAGTGTATAAAAGTTAAATCTTTAGCTTTCCTTGCTTTTTTCGCAACAAATACGTGGAATCGGCCAAGGACATCAGGGGTTAACTGGCGATTTGCACGCACACTCGAATGGTTCTCAAGGATTTTCAGGTTGCCCTACTGTGTCGAAAGCAATACTGTCCTTGAAATACCCTTTCACTTATAAAATACCCTTATTCCTATTTAATTATTAAACTTAATTACTTGAAATTCTCTTATTCTCGTAAAATAAAATGTAAATAGCTTTTAATGGAGTATATGCACAGATTTCCTGGAACTGTGTCTTTATCAATCAATTTTTAATGAGGAAAAATATATTGTTTTATTAGCTTGTTATGTGTTTGTTTTTTTAATTATATAGATCTTGCACACACATCTATGTATGTACATACATATGTACATATAGACTTGTTGTGTACAATCATTTTTAAAGAATTATTTTTTACGTTGTTTTGTAAATCGCTGATGGCTCTTTTAAAATCGTCGATTTGCTTATGCAACTCATTGACTGAAATACCAGACGAACTGGCTGCCACAACTTGAGCAAGGACCTTGGGGCAGGGGCGTGGTTAGCTGTACACTGAAAGAAATTTTAGTGACTTAGCATGTAGCTATGGGGGTAAGTAGCAACTTCGCTCTTACCTTCACATTGAATGGGACACCGACAACATTGTTGGGTTAGTTGCCCCACCGCTGTCAAGGACACGTGCCACAGGAAGTTCAAAGAGTTTAAGGCGAAAGTCCGACAACCGGAAAAAATCAATAATGTCGTATACACGGGGTGCAAATGTACATATGTGTATGTACATGAAAATGACTGCCCCAGCACGTGTCAGCTTATAAGGGGGCAGGATCCATTAAAAATTACCTCGCGGGACTGGACGAATATCGCGTGATTTTCGTGGAAAACCCGCTGCAATTGGTTGCCGGCCTTGTGGGAGTGGGAGCTTCTCCATTCACCATTGTTTGATCGATGTCTGGACTCCATTAACCGGGTTGTTGTTCTACGTTCGTGCCATCAAGACATTGCGAGTTGACTTAGTCCCGCAATTCCCCCACTCCAATTCCACGGGCGGCGATGGCAATTGATGTGGAATTTCAATACTAACATTTGACATAATTCCTATTTATTTGCGCTTAGCTCACGTGCACTTATGTATGTATGTATGTTTACCAGGTGGCATGACCTTCGTGCCAGTGTGGTTTTGATAACGATTTACGATAATGGCGGAAAGTCCTTTTTTATGCATATGTACGTAGTATTGGGAAGAACTTAAGCATGTGGATTTTGTGTCACCGACCATCCAACTTTAATTAATATTATTTTTATTCTTATTTACTTATAAATTTTTCACAGTAATAAAATAGGAACATTTAGTACTTATTTGTAATTTTGTCATGAAATTATAAAAATACTACCTGGTTCTTTCGCATGTATTTCAAACTGATAATATTTCGTTTTCCAAATAATGTGACAATTATATTTTCTATTCATCGTTCATATTTAATAATTTGGTTTAATTAGCTGAAAAACCCAAAACATAAAAATCCTTATCTAACGTGCGACCACTTTTTAAGCGATGTATTCAATTATCAACTGTACTGACCCCCATTTCCCCAGAAGGTGAATCAGCAATATTATCAAATTCCGCGTAACAAGCCGTCTTGAATGTCAGAGGTCCTCCGCCCGGAAAGTGAAAGCTGCTCCGGAATGCTGAGCACGAAGCAAGTGAGTCACGGCATTGAGACTCTGCCGCAGTGGAAATTAATGCCACAACAAATGCCGGCGCAGGATATTATCCTTTTTCCAGGAATCGTACGCTGATTCAGACCCCCCAACCGCATGGGTGGGAGTGGGGTCTTAAATGGATAGCTCGCAGCCACACACACAGATAGTTAGTGCTCACCGTGCTGTTTCATTCATAAAAGCTGAAAAAGCTTTTCGGAGGCAGTCGCTCGTGGAGATGAGTCACATGTGAAAGACACTGAGATAAATGACGGAAGTTATTTTTTCCATTTATATTTTACTTTTCGTAAATATGCATATATAGTTGGAATATTCGGCTATTTAAACGAATCTCACATTGAAAATCGAATTCTTGATGATTGGTTACCATACAGTTGAATTCTCAATATTTAAGAAAAACAAAATATTTATATTTTCCGATTCCTTTGGGATGCTCCTAATAAAAAGATATGCATTTTCAATTAATTAGGTATTCCTTCAATATAATACGTGTTATAGATTTAAAAGGTGACACATTTTAAAAGCTTTTGAAAGAAACAACTGGCCTGCATTCCTACTAATCGGTATCAGTCAGATAAAAACATTTATATTATATGTATGTATATATTGTTTCGCCTTTATGCAATCATCGCGTATTCCTCGAAACTCGGATTTGTGGAAGATGTGGACATCTGTAAGCTATAAGTCGCAAGTGGAAAACTTCAATCGTACGTGACTCAGCACATGCTGATCTCGCACTCTTCGCCAAGCTAGGCTCTTCGGATTGTCTCTCTTCTGAGCTTAAGTCGAGACTGCAAAGAGCAGAGCTTGGGGCCGACTACTTAACTCCGTTGAAAGCTTCGCGATCTGCAAGTTTTGCGGTATTTTTCAGTGGCGCATACGGTATTGAAAGTTTGGCTCGCCTGTTTCTTCTTGGTGGGCAGTTAGTGTTCAAATCGCGGGCGTCGAGATCGGTTGGTAGTGCGTGTGTTACGGGTATTTTATCTCCACCTCCAAATTGTGCCTTATTTACCTTTTTCGCTGTGCTTTAAGCTTCCGCTCTCTTTCGCTCTTCTGGAGCTCGAAGGCAGGTTGAAATACCAGTAGATAAAAATAAAACGAAAAGTAAAAGAGCTGCATAAAAACGCATAAATTCAATTGAGCTCTAAGCAAGTTTCACTTGCTTTTTCGTATTACGAGTGACAAAAAAAAGAGACCCACCAATATAACGGAGGAAAAAACAAAAATAAAAAACTCGGCGCACGTATTGATAATTTCTATTAAAACTGAACGTTTACCGATTAGATTACACGGCACATCGACACTTTAACCACAAACATCGCAAGAATAACCAAAGAAAATGGAGGGCAGAGCGCGATAACAAATTACCCTAAATTATAAATCGAATAAATCGAAAAACAAAAACAAAAGGTAGTCGTACGTCGATGATCGCATAAGCATAAAGCCCGGAATTCCCTAGAAAAAATCGACGTCACGCGCTCTCTCGCGCTCTTTGCCCACTCTCTCTTTCTTCGGACTTCGATTTCTTAACTTTTCATTAGTTTCTGTTCGAACTGTTCTCCCCCATCCGTTGTTTTTGTCGTTATTATCGATATTATCGCACCCGCTTTGTGCGCGCGCAAAAGTTAAAAAAGAATAAAATAAGAAGAATCAGAAAGAGAGAGAGAGAGAGAGTGAGTGAGAAAGGGAGGGAAGAATAAATTATTTATATATAAAAAATAATAAATAAACCGGTTCCTGCCGTGCGTGCTTGTGTATGTGTTAACATTAACATGAAAAAAGCGCCATATTTCTCAACTATAAATAAATGGCTTATTTAGCTCGCTGTGCAACGGACTAATTTTCCAATTAACACAATAAGAAACTTAACAAATAATGTACATAAAAGTGTACTAATTGGTTCGCGTTGAATTTCAGGTGTCCGATTTACTTAGCAAACCCAGTGATATCAATGCATATAAGCGAGATTTCAGATCACTCCTTGACTTAGGTGAGTCCCCCTATAGAGCCTAGCTTAATTTATTGATTCTGAACATTGATTGCACGGATTAATAAAGTGCGGTGGAAAATCCTAATGGCTGCGTTTTGCGAGAAGGGTCTTGATATTTTAATAAATATGTACACAACTATTGCTTCCAAAGACGCAAAATGTCATTACAAAGAAACGCATCTTGCATTAAACATATTAAAAATATAACCTTATTGAGTCATTGGACGCCTTATCGTTTCGGAACAATGTTTACAGCAACAACATCGTGATTTATCAACCATTATTCACACTTTTAAGGTTTGATAAACCAAGACTGGTCACTTTTCTCGCATATTAATATTTTTCATCCTAAATAGTTTTAACATTTTGACAATGTTTAAAATTCCTGGATGCTAAGATTTGTAATAGCTCACAATTTCTGCATGACAAATAATAGTTAAGATGTTAAAAAAAAACTATTAGAACGTATTCAATCCTTTGTAGTGTAACCGCAGTTGTTGTTGTTGTGTTTTTTGGGTGGCAATTATCCACCTGCGTATTAAATAATCTACGGTGAATGCAAACGATAAACTTAAATAATACAACCGAAACACCTGTGTACATGGCAGCGCAGTCGCAGTGGCTTTTCGACGTCGCCATAAATGAAAGTTTCTTACGGGCACGTGGGTGGGCGAGGGGGGCCGTGGGGCCCAGAGGGGGTGGGGCTCGTGGAAAAGCTTTTGCCCCTTGTATTTATTTATTTTTTGCTGCCACTCAAATACGCCGGAGAGGTTTTCAATTGTTTCATTCTAAGATCGACTCGATGCGCCTGCGGTCGTGTTTGCGCTAACATTCTTTTATTTTTATTAAATATTTTTAAAATTCCCTAACGGTTCGATATTATTTTTAAGTAATAATTTGAAAAGTACCATTTTGAAAGAACAAACTGCGGTTAGTGTGCGTTTTGTGGCCCAAATAAAAGCAAAAAGTGAAACCGAATTCGTCATGAGTGTTCACTGGTTCTTGGTTTGATTCGCAGGTAATTATGAAGAATGAAGAAATGCTTTTAGCTGCTAATACGGTGTAAACTCGAAAAGTGCAACCAAGTTAAATGCAAACCGTGTGCTGACTCATAACATCAGACTCTCGTCTCCGGGACCAAAGAAAATCAAAGCGCTAAAATCGCTCAACTCGTTTCCAGCAAGTCATCGGCGATTTACAAAGCTCGAGTAGAGATTTGTGTGCTAACAGAGATCTAAGGCCAAGTCAATAGATAATATTGGTTATATCTACTGGTAGTTTCCCCGTATGCTAAATCCGAGTCATGATTGATACACGATCTGGCTGTGGGTAAGGCCCTCCGCTATGCAAATCATCAATCAATAGGGATTCTATTTTAGGCGAATATCATTTAAACCACTCGATAAGAAAGATCGTGGCCGTTATAATTGGAGATACGGATAAGATATGTATCTGCATTTTTGCCGGAAGTCACATGTGCACAATAATCCCTGATCGGCTAATTTAACAAACATTGTTTGGTGTGGAAAATAAGGATAATGGACTTGTATTCATACGATACAAAACATAGCTTTTGGCAACTAGTTCCATCGATTTGTCAGCATATCGGTTATTTATTTTTATTTGAGCTGTAAATTGCTTGACGCCAACGATCGTTAAAAAACATTTGTCTGTCTGGAGTTCTTGTTTTTTTTTTTTTTGCGGAACCCGTTTCACTGAGGAATTTTTGGCTGCTTCTGATGCTTTGATGTTGATCTTAATCTTAATTTGTGGTGCTGGCGCCAAAAGAACTTTTTTCTGTGTGTCTTTGCTATTGGAAATTGCATAAAATTAGCATGTTAAATGATCGAAACGAAATGTTCATTTTATTTTGTTTACTTACCTTTTTTTTTTATTTTTCGCCAAAAGTAGTTATCGTTGAACGAGTAGAACGTTATTTTATTAATTCATTTTATGGCTTAACAGCATAGACTTTTTTCTTTTGAATTTATCGTGTGGATTTTTGCAAGACATGGTGAAAATTAATAGCTAATCAAATAAATTATTTATTGTTTTGAGCAAACGAAGGGCAAAACCATAGGAAATTCCAATATAACTCCCCTGCAAAACACTTAAACCAAAAACCATCTATCGATACATTCTCAGGCCATCGTCATTTAGATTTATTTTTATATTCTTATCTTACTTTTGGTTATCTTTGAGTTTTTTTTTCGGATTTTCTACGCTCAACACCTGAGCGTTATCAGTCTGAATGCCGCAGGTTCTATCTGACGGGAATAAACGGTGGCAAATTTGTGTGGTTGCAAATGGTTCTAATCTCAATATAGCTGCGGATGAAACCATCGTAAATAGTGTATTGCAATTAAATTCGGTGGCAGTATAATTCTTGTTAGCCTTTGAATGACATATTAAATTGGTTAATCGATTGAAACTATGGGAATTTCCAGTATTTTGATATCCTCAAAATATTAGATTTAATTTTCAGGGTAACTGACCTATTCTCGTTCAGTTCCATACCTTGTTCTCAATGAGAAAGTCACGTAGTTAGTGAATGATTCTTGCCAAACAGTGGGTGGCACACGAGCGAATTCCTTGCATATTTCAATATATTTCAATATACATACATAGCAAGAAATTTGTTTTGTGACTCATTGTGTTTCGTGGAAATTCGTGTCCCAGTCAAAATCGAGATATTTTGTTTTCAAAAATCTCTGGGTACGAATATAATGCAATCCATTCATTCTGGCAGAGGCATATCTTCATATTAACATATATCCTATATATCCTCTGCCCAGCATAGATCGTATAATTGGGTTTTGCAAACTCATTAGAGAGCTTTCTCAACTGGCGCCAAGTGCTCAAGGCAGATTGAACGGTGACAAGTGGCGAATTTTCCTTTCGTTTTTGCCGTGGATATTGAAACGGAAATGCCAAAGCCTAAAACCAAATGCCTACTATAGATACACAAACAAATGTACTTGTATAATGTGTGTTTATATTCACTGCAAAAACAAACAATCCTCTGCTAATGCATTTTATGTTAATTTTTAGCTACCTTTGCATCTTTTGATTAGATTGGGCGCATTTTGTGCGATTCGGTTATTTCCACTTAATGAAAGGTGACTCATTTTGTTGGGGCCAACACATAGTCAATTGGAAAAAGTGACAATGTTATGTTCTAGGAAATTGCCGATTTTGATTAGTTTTTTGTTTTAAATTTTAATTGCTCGAATTTATCACCCGGCAAATATAAGCACAAAGTTAACAAATTCATTATTGTACATATTTTACATTGTATTGTAGTACAAAGTAGCAACCTTTTATTAACATTAGATTCAATTGCCTACGAGTCAATAAAACTCGAGTCCAATCTCAATAATTTCAATTTGTTTACACAATTGCCAGCTAAAGTTTATTGACATCGGAAATTAAGTTTGAATTTCCATTTTCTTGCGACGTGCTACGTAGTAAAGGAAGTCTGAGTATTTTTTTGCTCAAAAATGGGGACAACTTGCTCGTCGAAAGAGAAAATTCCTTGCAAGCAAAAGCCATAAATTCATGACAAGATACAAATACACATCCATACACAAGCAAAAAAAATGTTAAGAAAATACATTTTTAAAATATTAGTGAAAATAAAAATAGCAGAAAGCTCGACGAGAAAACTTTTGCCAGGCAGGCGTGCATAAAGAATTCTGTGTTTCTTCTCAAAAACATTTTCTCAGTTCAGTGTTCAGACATTTGGCGAGTACTCAAGACGTTTTCCGCGTGTGTTTGATCGGTTCTACAAGAACATTTCTCTCGGTAGCACCTATAGATACGAATATATACATAGGTGCTCAGTTTAAAAACCAAAGCTACCATCTACAATAAAAAACGGATCATATAGTTATAAACTATAAATTATAAACAACTCGTAAATTAATCAACTTGTGTTGTCAACATTAGAATTAATAAATAATAAAACTTAGTTAATATCCGAAAATTTGCGATCTTATCTGTGTGGTGAAGTTTTTACCATCAAAGTTTGGCCGTGATAACTGAAAGGTGATCAATTCTCATAAATGAAACAAAGATAAATACGCATGTGTAATATTTATATGAACTGGATTGCATTTGTATTACATTTGCTGGCTTCTGTCCAACTAGCTTTTCATATTCGCCAAAACTGAAATTATTTCATGACGTAATACTACCCCAATATTTTTGTGCACGCTGATTGGTTTTTGTCCTCAACAATTGATTTTCAAGGCAAAGCTAATTTGTGAAATAACGGCGCGTGGAAAATGTCCTCATTTCTTATACTATATCTTGTATAAAGTTTATCGGTTTGCTGCTGTGTCCATTGAATATGTAATTTTGACCACTGTCCCTCCATTGGACATGATTTATAAGGAAAATATGTATTTCTAGTTGACGCACAAAAAGCCTTTGGCAGCTGCGAAACTTCGATTGGTAGACCAAATTCCTCTAGAAATAAAACAGATGTGAATGGAATACGTATATATTTTGATAAGCTAAAACAAATGCAAAGGAAAGTAAGACGAAGTCTTAAGAAAAACTACGATCTTTTAAATATATTATATATTATAGATATATTATTAATCGCACTAGGAATGAATCACTGCTATCGACTATGTTTATCATTTGTTTGAATTTAAGTTTGTGTTCATTTTAAAGATTAAACTGCTAATGATAATATTATTTTAATCTTGATGACAATGATGTTTATGGCACGAAAACGAAATCTTTTTTTATGGTATCAATCTTCGGTCATATTTTTTCGTGTAAGGCATATAAGTTTCCTAAATTTCCATATACTTGTATGTATCAACAGAATTGGCACACGTTTCCTGGCTTCCTCTCCTTTTTCCCCCGACAAATCAGCCAAGTTTGGTTGGGACCAATGCACGGGCATTAGTTCTTTTTTTTTTTTTTTTTTAGCCATTGACGTCTTTTGTCAACGGCAGACCAATGTCTAGACATGATCAGAGAACAAACTCTGAGGTCACACAGCAACTTAGTCTTCATATATATATCTAGTAGAACTTAGTGCGTATTGAAATGATCGACCCGACTGAACGACGACTCGTTTCGTTGACAATTCGCCGCGGCATCATTGATAAAATGTTTTGTTTGAATTGCTCCAATCTTGCGAAAAATAAAACAAAATATAATGCCATCCCAGCTCCGGGGAGGCCAGTCTGCGAGGCGATCTATGTATATGTATCGATATATATACACCTATATATACCACCTGATATATATGGGGAGGCAGAGTTTTTGTCGCTTTGTGGCCGCGTTACGCAAAATGTTATTTTTAAACAAGGCGTCCGGACCTTTAGCCGGACTACACCGGACCAGACCGGGGCCGGACCCGGCCAAAATGAAAAACATATCGCAAAAACGCACCCACTGCACATGCATCACATGCCGATGAGAATTATGAAAATATACAATTTTTCTAATGACCCCTAAAATATTGTAATTAATGCCATCTATCGCAGACGGCAATACGGACCACCCACGCTGAAAAGACGGGTCTGCGGGAGAGTTTTCCACCTTTTCCGTTAGCTGCCAGACGTTTTACGGTTCGGTTCGTCATAGCCTGTGGTCAGGAGAATCTTACTTATATAGCAGATCACACTGCACGAGTCTTGGAGGCTTTATTTTCGATCGGCGTCGTCATCGTTTGTCGTGTCTGGGGGCCTTCGATTTGCTGCTTGCCAAGGAATTGTTCCTCGTTTGCCATTGGCCATAACTTTAAATCAGACGGCACTGGCTTTGTAACAAAAGTGTCTATTCTAGTGGATTACATCAACTCAAAAGCAATATATGCATTAATTCACAGAAGTATTACCAAAATTTCAACAACAATAAATGCAAATCTTTGCATTAATATTTTTATTTCTAAAATGAGGAATTCTGTTGATCCCATAAGAAAAGTTAGTGTGAGATCTTGAAACACATGTTGATATTGTATGCTCACGATTAACGAAGACCATATATTTAAAAACTTGTTCCTAAGCGAGCCAGAAATTTTCAAATTTATTTGAAATATCAATAAGAATTGGCAAAACAACGATTAAAAAGCGAAACAAGAGTCGACATTGATAGTTCCTGAGTTCCATTCCATTTACAGACAAACAGCCGGCCACTTGTCAGAGATCAACTATATCTTATCAAGAATATATATTCTTATTCTTTGCAATGAATCTAGTTAAAATACTTATCTATTATTTATAAAAATATTACATTTCTAACGTATGCTACTCTTATTTAATTTTTAGATAATATTTTGGCCACGTAATGTTTCCGAACCAGAACAATGGAGCCGCTCCTGGGCAGGGTCCAGCAGTTGATGGCCAACAGAGCCTCAACTACAACGGCCTGCCCGCCCAGCAGCAGCAGCAATTGGCACAGTCCACGAAAAATGTGCGAAAGAAGCCCTACGTAAAGATCACCGAACAACCGGCAGGAAAGGCGCTAAGGTTTCGCTACGAGTGCGAGGGACGCTCGGCGGGATCCATTCCGGGCGTGAACTCTACGCCGGAGAACAAGACCTATCCGACAATCGAAATTGTGGGCTACAAGGGACGCGCCGTAGTTGTTGTCTCCTGCGTCACAAAGGATACGCCATATCGGTGAGTTAAGGATACATATATATGTAGGTATAAAATAATTAAATAATTGTGTTCCCTTTCCCATTTCAGTCCTCATCCCCACAATTTAGTTGGCAAGGAGGGCTGCAAGAAGGGCGTCTGTACACTGGAGATCAACAGTGAGACAATGCGAGCGGTGTTCAGTAACTTGGGTATCCAGTGTGTCAAAAAGAAGGACATTGAGGCGGCGCTCAAGGCGCGCGAGGAGATCCGTGTGGATCCGTTTAAGAGTAGGTGGTCTTGTACAACACAAAAATTGTTAGCCTTAAAGTTTAACCCTTTGCATTTGCTTTCTTTAGCTGGCTTTTCGCATCGTTTCCAGCCCTCGAGCATAGATCTGAATTCGGTGCGATTGTGCTTTCAAGTATTCATGGAGAGCGAGCAGAAGGGTCGATTCACCTCGCCACTGCCGCCGGTAGTTTCGGAGCCCATCTTCGATAAGAAGGCCATGTCCGACCTGGTCATCTGCCGGCTGTGTAGCTGCTCGGCCACCGTTTTCGGCAACACCCAGATCATCCTGCTCTGCGAGAAGGTGGCCAAGGAGGACATCTCCGTGCGATTCTTTGAGGAGAAGAATGGCCAGAGTGTTTGGGAGGCCTTTGGTGACTTCCAGCACACGGATGTCCACAAGCAGACTGCCATTACCTTTAAGACGCCGCGCTATCATACCCTGGACATCACAGAGCCCGCCAAGGTGCGTTAAAGCTTATCAAGAAGGATTCCTCAGCTCTTAAAAGAAACTATGTTCCATTAGGTTTTTATTCAACTGCGACGTCCCTCGGATGGAGTTACCAGCGAGGCCCTGCCCTTCGAGTACGTGCCAATGGACTCAGGTAAACATACATTCTGGAATCTTCATCGGCACCTCAAGCGGAAGCCGGACGAAGATCTCTTTCAGCAGATCCTCAGGTTGGACGCCAAACGGGAAGTGCAGCCGCCAACGATTGAGGTTATCGATTTGGATACACCGAAAATAGATGTGCAACGTGAGATACCTTCGGAAATGGAATTTAATCATGAGGAATCTCAGCAATCAGAGCCAGCTCTTGAGCAAGAGCAGTCAGTGCAACAGGAGCAATATACTCAAGAGCAATCATTGCAACAAGAGCAATATACACAAGAGCAATCATTACAGCAGGAACAATATTTACAACAACTAGAACAGCAGCAATCTTTTCAGCTCGAAGAACCGATGCAACAGGATCAGGAACTACCAGCGCAGCAATCGTTCGATCAGGCTATAGATCACTTGCCCGATCACACCTCAGATCATATTCCCGAGGACATGGAGGCGGCGGATGCCCATGCAGAAGCCGAGGCCCATCGCCTGCGATCCGAGCAGGAAAAAGAGATTGACACCATTATCGATGAAAAGGTACGAGAACTGGAGCAACTGGATTTGGGTCAGCAGTTGGAGCCACGTCCTTTGACGGCCAACGATAAGATCACCGAGTGGATGAAGTCCAGTGAGATTGAACAGCAAGTCCATGAGCCCAGTCCCACTGCTGAGGCAGATGTTTTGGACTCCGCCCTTGAGATATCCAAGGCAGATAAGACCCTTGACGAACTCCTTGAGACCGTGGCCGAACTGGATGAGATATACACGGACTTCAAAGTTCAGAGGGATACGTACAAGAATACCATACAAAATGAGTTGGCGGGACTTCAGGGTCGTGCGCCGCTGCAGGTGGAGGATAGCTTCGATGACGCTGCCACCTACACAAGCTTACAGATTGCCTTCAAGAATCCCGTCCTCATACCCATGGATGATATAATGCCTCCAACTCCGCCCATGTCGCAATGCGCTCCCGAAGATGCCCATCAGCATTACGATCCCGTCGAGGTGAACTCTCAGGCCCGCAAGCCGGAGACTCCGATGCGACCAGTTCCTCCAGTCCCGCCGGCAATTCTAACAATTCAATATCCACCAGAAGAGGATAAGTTGCCCCCATTGCCACCGAAAAGAATTCGAAAGCAGGACAGCAATGCTGAGAATCGATCAATCGAGGCCAATACGGTTCAGACCAAGCCATCTACAGGCGAGTCTCCTCTAAACAAAAGACTCCCACCTGCTCCAAAGAACCCGAACTTTAATACACTGCCCAGGCAGAAGAAGCCGGGATTCTTTTCGAAGCTTTTTTCGCGCCGCAAGAGCAAACCAGATTTGGCCCAGGGGCAGGAGAACAGCTCTATATTGGATTCCAAGGCAAATAGCAGGGAGCCAAGTATAGGTCACTTTAACATGCAAGACCCGATGAGGGCATCGCTGCGCTCCTCCAAGTCAGCTGCCCCGTTCATCTCGAATCCAGCGCCTGCCAAATCCAGTCCTGTCAAGGCCAAGAAACCAGGATCAAAGCTGACCAAGCCCGTGGGCAGGAGTGTGAGCAGTGTTTCCGGAAAGAGACCCGCCTACCTGAATGCTGATGTGGTGCATATACCGCTGAAAGGTGACAGTGTCAATAGTTTGCCACAGCAACAGCGAACCGAGGGCTACTCCCAATCCAGTACGATTTCGGTGGGAGCTGGGTTGGATAGACGCACTGCATCTGCACTACAGCTGGCTGACATACCAATTAGTGAGGGCGGAATGGAACTGGTTGCCATTGCCGATCGACAAAGTCTACACAATTTGGTCAGCTCCATAGAGGGTCACTTCAATGTCCAACTGGACCCCAATTTGGATCTGACCGAGGCCGAGCACTTTGCCCTGTACACGAGTATTCCGCCACTTGCGGCGGCCAGTGAATTTGACGAGACCTCCGCCTACTATGCTCCCGTGGATGCTGGCGAGATTTTAACGCCGGATGAGGTGGCCAAGCGATTGGCTGCGGCAAATGGCATCTAGATTTGTTGATTTGATTGTTTATATTCTTTATAGGCAAACGAACCGAGGAAAATCCTCGAACGAAACCCAATAACGAAGCAAGTTGGCTTCAAGCCAGTGGAAATTGCATTGTATTTCTCGGAATCTGTTTCCATTAACTCTGGCGCCACAAATTGTCCACTTGTTGTAAGGCCGGCTGGAGCGCAATGTCTTCAGTACCTTAATGAATTTGTATTTGTTTTATAATTAATAATTGTGCTAAAAGTATCCCCAAAATAATTTGTAAGTGATACCAGGCAAAAGACCCCAAAGAAATGGGTCAAACCCAATGATTTGTTTGTTGTCCAGGTGGCCCATTTGAAGGGGCCAACCTAACTATTGTATTTAAGCGAAATCACTCAATTTTCAGAGTAGCGTAAGATTTCCCAATGGAATCGAATATATTGTTTAAATTGAAACCGAAAACCCGATCATATGTACCTACAACACGGTGTGTATATTTTGTCTTATAGATCCAGCGCACTTGAGGCGGAAACGTCAGAAGACTGGCGGTGATCCCATGCACCTGCTGCTCCAGCAGCAGCAGAAACAGCAATTGCAGAATGACCACCAGGATGGCAGTAAGTTGACTGTTGAGATTTTTCCCAAACTGGTGTCGGTCTTCTCTATCCTCTATTGTGTCTGTCGCGACTTTGAGTCGATTTTTTCCCATGTGTTTGAATCCACTTGGGTACACATACTTTGTTTTGAGATGGATGCTAGACATCTAACTGAATCCTACCTAGTCAAATAGCATCATATATATTTGATGTTTTCTTCGGTATACCAAAGACTACTTAACAAATCATCGCCCCCGATGACGTATTACTCGAATAGACTCTTTTAGAAACTATTAGAAAGCACTCAATCAATGCACAAATCCACTCACCCAGAACACCATGAAATCTACGTAAAGGGGGGTAATGTCCCCACTATATTTATATATTGATTTACATGATTAGTCGAAATTATAGTCAAGAAAATGAGAGATTGATTCGAAATCAATATGAAATTTTTGTCGCTTTTCTACTCGTTTACATGCGAAGAATATTTGATATTTTTATATACGAAAAATTAAGAGTTTGGTAAAAATATTTTGTATAAAATATTGTAGCTTAATAAAACAAAAAAAAAAAATCAAGAAAAATTCAAAAAAAAAAAGTAAAGTTTATTTTATTAAAAAGGAACTGTTTATAGGTTGAAGTAAGTTTTGCTCTAGGATTTCTTACTTCCAAGAAGAGTTTACAGTTCTGAGTAAGTCTTTATCGGAGTTCAAAACAGTTCATTTCAGTCTTTGACCTTTTTTGTTTTATTTCGGAAATTTATATGCATGATTACATTTTATTATTTTGCTTATTTAGTTTTTATCAAAAACAGCGATATTTTTAATTGTTTCCCATTGCCCAGGCAGAGTTTTTAATCTGTACGCCGCACTAACGAATCTAAATACTATCTAATCTTTTATGGTTTACTTCAATCTTTGGTTTTTATATTGTTTGCTTTACACGTTCTGCTTGATTTGTTAACTTTTTATTTTTGATTGCTGGTTTTATTGTAGGACAAACTAACATGAATTGCTGGAATACACAAAACATACCGCCCATTAAAACGGAACCAAGAGGTGAGTTTTATACACTAAAACTACAAAAAAAAAACCTAGTTAAAACTTCCATAAACATCAAATGGCCTACTTTAAAAGTGTAAATGGAATTTCGACTGATTATTATTAAAAACGGCTCGCTTCGCTTTGTAGATACCTCGCCACAACCCTTTGGGCTTTCTTATCGGGCGCCTCCTGAGCTCACACCCTCGCCGCAGCCGCTGTCGCCATCGAGCAACTACAACCACAACAGCACGCCCTCGCCCTACAACATGGCCTCCGCGGTCACGCCCACCAATGGCCAGCAGCAACTGATGTCGCCCAACCATCCACAGCAGCAACAGCAACAGCAGCAATATGGAGCAACTGATCTGGGGAGCAACTACAATCCGTTTGCCCAGCAGGTCCTTGCCCAGCAGCAGCAGCATCAGCAGCAGCAGCAACAGCACCAGCATCAGCACCAGCAGCAACACCAACAGCAGCAGCAGCAGCAGCAGCAGCAACAGCAACAGTCCTTGCAATTTCATGCCAATCCCTTTGGCAATCCTGGCGGCAATAGCTGGGAAAGTAAATTCTCGGCGGCAGCTGTTGCAGCAGCGGCAGCAACTGCGACAGGAGCAGCACCTGCCAACGGCAATAGCAATAATCTCAGCAATCTCAACAATCCCTTCACCATGCACAACCTGCTGACATCGGGCGGAGGTCCTGGCAACGCCAACAATCTGCAGTGGAACCTGACCACAAATCATCTGGTGGGTTAAGAAGCAAGATATCAATTTTGAAATACTTGGAACAAAAAAGAAAAAAAATATGACTATTTCTGAACATGAAACCTTCCATCTTGCAGCACAATCAGCATACGCTTCATCAGCAGCAGCAGCTTCAGCAGCAGCAGCAGCAGCAGTACGACAATACTGCGCCCACCAACAACAATGCCAACCTTAATAACAATAATAACAATAATAATACCGCTGGCAATCAAGCGGATAATAATGGGCCAACGCTCAGCAATCTGCTTAGCTTCGATAGCGGGCAGTTGGTGCACATAAACTCAGAGGATCAGCAGATACTGCGCCTCAATTCGGAAGATCTGCAGATATCGAACCTGTCCATATCCACGTAATACCTTTTTCACAACGAACCAGAGCAGAGCAAGAACGGAGGAGTCAGTAGGATGATGATATGATAATGTTGTATAATTAAATCTAACCGACCTGGTCGTCGTCTAAATGATTGTTTAGTGCTGTAATAACTAGTCTTAAGGCGAAATGTAATGTGTTTTTGTAGGAAGTAAGGTTTTTTAAATATGAATAAATTAATCGTTTTAGCAGAAAGTACAACAATTAATCGATCTTATTGCAAATTAAATTTTTTTTGTTAATACTGTTATAAAGATCCACACTAATCAGCGAATTTATTTAAATCGGTTAATAATGATGCCGCGCATATAATTGAATTTTAATTAGCCTTTGTCATAATAAATGTTTATTGGCTTTGAGCAAAGTAGTTAGTTTCAGTTCTACCTAAAACTCGTATCGACGCCGTTGTGAAATCTGGAACGTAGGCTAAGATGAATTTCCAGTGCATCACGATAGCAGGTGTTATATATTTTATGTTTTTTCAAATGCATTTGGTAAGTGCAATTAACAGTGCACAAAAGCTTGCCTAATTGTTTTGTTTTTAAGGTGGAAAGTAGTCGTATCGAATTTACCAATATAAAATGTACTTCGATGGACAAAAAATTCAGTGATTTTGAATATTGCTTTCTAAAGGCTACGAATCGCACTTACAAATACCTATCGGTCAAGGTTCGGCTTTATAAGATACCAGTACATCATTTTACGGTGCGATATAGACATTTTGTATGCCAACCATTTTAATAAATGAGTACCACTTTTAGGTGAATCTGGGGTTGCACAAGCGATCAAATGGTCTAATGCCCTTTAACCAAAATTTTACCTTTGATGGCTGCAAGATGGTCGCAAATGTCGGAAATCCCATGGTTTTATTTCTCTTTGCCTTATTTAAACCCTACTCAAACATCAACCATTCTTGTCCCTATACAGTAAGCATTTTCGAATGTAAGTAATATTGATCTTAACCAATTTCTGAGATATTTTTCAGCACGACATTATTGTGGATAAGCTGCCCACCCACTTTGTAAACCAACAGTTTACTAAATACGTACCGCTTCCCGAGGGCGATTATGTATTCAATAGCAACTGGTTTACAAATGGCAAAAATCGAGCCATTGTTAGAGTCCACTTCTCGTTTACGTAATGTAATAAAATAAACGGTATGAATTGTGTTTTTAATTTTATATTATATGTAATATATGTATATGTTATATGTATATTATTTATGTTTTTTATTAAATATTATTTATTTCATATTTCGAACAATACAATCAAAAATGATTTAAGGAGCAATATAAATCACAAAGAAAAATTGCAAGTCTAAACAAAAAATATGAACAATAAACAACAAAATAAAAATAACTTTTAGGTGCATTTTTCCTAATCTTTGCCTTTGTCGCCCTCCTGCAGATCTTTAAAACTATCTTCATTGTTCAATTCATTTTGCGAGCCGCGTACAAAAAAGCCCTTCAGCCTGTTAACGGCTCCTGGAAGCGAAGGTCCTGGAGGCGGAGTACCTGGTAGCATATAGTGGGCTACAAAGTGCAGCATGCGATAGGTGGCATGCTGATAGGCCTGACTTTGGGCGAAGCATTGGCGAATCCTTTGGCCCAAGGTGGCGGCCAAGCAATTCTGGAGGGTAACCAGTTGCTCCTCCTTTTCTGCGATCGCTTGCTCTAGTTTTAACGTTTGTTCAAGCAATTTGCTAATGGATTCGATTCTTAGGTAATTATGAAACCCCAATTAGGATATAAGCTCTCCTCACCTGAACTGCTCATCAGATCCCCGCTTGAGATCCTGCACTTTGGCCAAGCTGTCGCGTAACTGGTCAACAAAGTCACTCTTAAGGGCCAGTTCGATTCGGAGCAGATTCAGTTGGCGGAGCAGTTCATCCTGAGCGGTTTGGCTCTCCTGGTACTCGCGCTGCAACCGGGTCAACTCCTCAAGCTGCTGTCCCTGTTGGCCATGCACCTGAAAGAGTTCGCTCTTCAGTTGCTGCTGCATTTCCTGGAGATTCTCAATATCCCGATCCTTGGTTGCCACCTCTTCGGCAAGCTTCTCCTTTTCGTTTCTGATCTGCACCAGCACGGCATTTAGTTCCTCGTAGGAGAGTTTCGTCTGAGCATTTTCGCGATAGGACTGCCTAAGCTGATCATTTAAGGTTTCATTGCGACGCTTCTCCACGGAGAAGAGCGAATTGTAGACATGCAATTGGTTGCGATTTTTAACCAACTGCAGGATCAGGACTTAAGTAAAGAGATTTTCAATTTAAAAACATTAAGTATCATACACTTTTCTTGTAGTCCTCCACCTGATCGGTCAGCTGACGAACCTCCTCCCGCCTCCTGCGCCAAGCGTGTAGCATAATGGTGTTAAAGATTCTCAAGCTGGCCACTCGGGCATCCTGATCTGGACCAACCACAAAGCTCATCTCACCTTCAATTAGTGCATTGTCCTGAAGCAGCAACTTGGCCATATTGGCCTCCAATCCCAAATCGCCATCGACTTTCTGCGACATTTGCTGAACAGACTTTCTGGGCGATCCCACATGGGCCACCAACTGATAGTTTCCCGTGCGACGCGCCTCCTTGAAATCCATTTGAGAAAGCGATTTGCGCACCCGAAAATTAATCAATGTCGAGGTCTGCTGACGCTTGAGAGTCAAATAGGGGGTCAAGGAGGTGGGCTCTCGGAGCAAACTGGTCTTTGCCATAGCCGAACAGCTAGATTGGCCAGAGCTAGACCCTGTGGTGGTCAAGGAGTTGTCCGAGGAGGAGGGTGTGAGTAGGCCCGTCTCGGGTATTTTTTGCAACTGTTGCTTGTTTTTGTCTACTGAGCTAATAGCGATTTACACACTGATAAACGCAAAAAAAGTGAAAATCATAAATTTCTTCACTCACGCATTATCCTTCTTCAAGTTCCGCTGTCCCAAAATGCGGCGCTTCTTTGCCTGTGCAGAAAGAAGTGATTTGGAGTAAAGGGTTCTGGGCGATCCCTTCTGAGGGATTCTGGTCAAACCAGCCTGGTTGACCTGGCGAATTCGTGGACTTTTCGGAAACATACTGAGAAAAATAAAATTTTTTAACTTGTAAAGAAACGATGAAGCTGACAAGAACTTTTGTATATTGCTCAAGACGAATAGAAGTCAATAGGAAAACTGATTTCAAGCTATAGAAGCACTCGAAGCATCTGATGAAGTCAATAGATGTGCCTACTTAAAGTTAGTATACATATTGTTCTTTATGTTTCGCTTTGAACAAAAGTTTTACGGATATGCCTAGAAAATATATTACATAAACAAAATTCCTAATTTTCATTATATAATCATATTTGCAAAATACTTATTAGTCAATTCAATTCCGATGCACTGTGAAAAAAATAATAATCTATATTTACTTATTACATTAAGATTTTCTCTAAAAATATAACCATTCATTTGTAATGTCATAGCGGAAATTTCGGTCCAGCAAATAAGTATTGGCTTCAAAGGCAAACGATATCCTGCTGAGAGGTCCCCCGACCACTAAGTTAGCACATCCGGTTTGGTTCTCACACATTGTAAGGAAAATGATGCGGTAGCGGCTTCCGCCTTCTCATTTTGCGGCTCATTTTCCCTGGGGCCACAGTTTCCGCTACGTTTCGCGCCAAATGTGCGTTCGAACCGAGTTCACCACGAAAAGCTTTTTTTTTTGTTGAAAAACCCACCACTGGGCGGCATGTGCGCAGGCAGAAAAAGCTTTCGGCCCTACGACAACTTGGTACGCTGTTGTTTTTGGCTTTTTGGGGTGGCTGGGTGGTTCGATGGCGGTAATGCAGGGGGGGGGTGGTGGGCGAAAGGCTACTCTGCGTGGTGGCCAAGGCGTCGGCGGCTTCATTAACTGTTCGGCGCTGCTGGCAAACGGTTCTTCGCCTCCTCAAAAAATCCACCTCGAAAAATTCGACCAACAAATACGATTTCGAAAAAGTAACGTCCAATTAAAAGCGAAATACAAAACCATTGAATATTTAATCTAAATAAATTCAGCTGAAAAAAAATATCATTTAAAGTGCTCAAAGTGTAGCTGTGTGAACGTGCGAAATATTCCAAACGAACATAAAAATTCGAAAGTCTCAAGTAAATATCGAAAATCAAACAAAGCATATTGAATTATTGCCACGTCTGGAAATTCTGATTTAGGTGAGTTTTGGCTATAAATAATCTAGCGCTGTTCGATTACAAAATTCCGTTTTGTTTATAAATAATTAAGAGCGTATTCGCCTAAGCCAGAACATCAATGAAATTGGGTTTATCCCAGCGGACCCATTAAAGCCCAAACAGGTCTCCCGGGATCTTACTCAGTTTTGATCTTGGTTCCCAGGTGCTTACGTCTTGGGGAAAAAGTTACTTGATTACAAATATTAAATCATCATTTGATCGTTTACCAAATCAGCGTCATTTACTAGTGACCTGTTTTGCGGCTTAGTCTGGCACACTATTAAAGCCAATATTAAGATACTGACGTGTTAACTGGGATCAATTTTATCGAAACGGCGCGCGCCTCTGTTTCCGAGAATTCTCGTTGTCCAATTCTAGGAAATTAAATGCATTATTAAGAGTTTAAAAGTAAAACGTTTTAACTGCCGTTCTAACATTTTAAATCGATTAGCCTATAAATAGATAATACTACCGAGAAACTAGCATTTGTGTAATTTAGCTTGTATGCAGTGCATTTTTTATGTTCTAGCGTTGAATTCCAACACGGAAAAAATTTAATATTTAAGGTAAATAAATAAATTGAATTATAAAATATGTTTCATTTTAAAATATGAGGTTGTATTATTGGATATTATTATTGATTTTTTTTTTATGTTGAACACTTAAAAATGTACAAAGTAAACGACCTGTTTCCACCTGTTTCTGATTGAAAGTGTTATACCAAAGACACTAGAATAACAAGATGCGTAACGGCCATACATTGGTTTGGTTATACCGTGTTATTGCATCAATGTCATTTTTGTTATCTAGCATTCTATTAAAGGATGTAATTTAATTTTTTGAAAAATGAGGGGCGTTTACAAAATGTCTATTCCAAAGCCACAGAGCTGACCTTTGAACAATAAATTCACATTCCTGGACCGCAAAAAAGTAAGCAGCCATGCACAAAAGCAAATTCTATAAGACTTAACAATTGCATTTGCAATTGAGGATTCGCTTTCAGTTTCTGCTCCATTGAAAATGGCAATATGTTTTAATCCACATCGAGACCACACGACTCTTGCTTTATTAAACGCTGACACATTAATTAATTAACAGTGTTTGCTCTCTCTCTTGTTGTTTTTCTGAAGATGGTGTTGTTCTTCATTCCGTAAAAGACTAAAACAACAAAAAAGTAGTGTATCTCGCCATTTGTGTTTGCATTACCTAAACTGGTGAAATGATGGAGTTCGAGACTTGGGATCAGACAACCTTGATATGGTTACCAAAAAGATGCGTGCACAGGGAGAAATTTATTTAACCAAGTCAAGAAATCTCGAAATGCTAAGAAAGAGATATCATGTTCAATAAAAAATTTATGTACTAACAATTGAACTCAAAAAAGACTAATAACATTGTATAGTACCTAGCTTAAACAACAAAAATATATATTTTCGTTTAATAAAGTTATGCTTAAATTTTTTTTTACAAATTTACTTTACTTCTCTTGCACCTGCAAGAAACAGCATACCCCTGATTGGTAACAAAATCTGCACATTGCATGCGGAACTCCATCGCCTTGTAAACAACTCCTGCAGTTACCAATTATGTAATGCGGTGAGGCAGAGTGAGTGGACTGGGAACTGGAATGGCAATCCAAAATTTCCCACTCTCCGGAGCAGATGATCTCGGTGGAGCTCTCCCAGCGCTTTCCTCTCAGCAGATTTCCGCATGGGCAAACACCCAAACACACACACACAAACACACAAATAAGGCCCCAATTGAAAGTGATTGTGTGCGAGCGGCACAATTGTGTTTGGTGAGCCGCAGAAATTACGTATACGTATGTATGTATATAGGTGAGGCGATGATTCATCGACGATTCGGGGAATCCAAAAGCCAATCAAGTGCTGCAAAGCCAAAAGCCAAAGACAAGGCAGACGGACAGGTTTTTTGTTATAGCTTAACGTTTTCTTCTCTTATGCTTCGCAAAAGTTTTGCCAATTCGTAGAGTGTTTTCTTTCCGCCAAGCTTTTCAAAATAGTGGGTTTTAGAAAAGGAAATTACACTTTAATTAAGTGTCTTATTACTGACCGTAGATATACATTTCTAGCAATTAAATCTACCTCTCTTTTATTCGCTTTTGTTTGTTTGCTTTATATATATATCAAAGTACCTTATCAAATATATAACTCGTCATTATAGAATTTAGTGCAATTTAGCAAGTATATATTGACTGCAGAAGAGCATTTGAATTCGCTGAACTAGGCTGAGTCATTTTTTTGTATCATGGCTTTTCTGCTACTCAAACATTTCGAGTTCGTCGGTAACTTGGCTGTTCGTGTTATTGATACGGCTCCCCTTCGTCCCCTTCCTTTGCTTATCACCATTATTCGTCAGCCGAATGTCTTGAATGTTAATGCACTACGCGCTTTGTTTCTTTACCTCTTTTGAGGGCGGCGCAGACCTTTCGACTTAATTCAATCACTGTGAAAAAGCTGTAGATCTGTTTTCTATTTCGCATTTTTTAACACTATTCACCTTATAATAAATTATTTTTTTTAAATTTACATGCTTCAGGCATCTGATAAAATATGCCTTTAAAGAAAATGTTAAAATTAATATTTTAATAAAATACTAAACCAACAAATGCAACAAAATCCACTTTAGATATTATTTGTCACTTAATTCAATAGGCCATTTAATATCCAGAAATCTATAATCTTTAAGTGTTTTTTGTTAAGATGTATGTGCTATTTGTTTCTCCCAGTGCATATTTGGTGGCCTTAAACTGGCGCTGGCTGAAGAGGAGCAATAAAAGCGGCAGCAACAACAAGTGGTTGCTCAACTATGCGCTCCGCCGTCAAGCCCCCTTCGCCCCCTTCCACCCCCTTCCACGATTTCTTTGGGGCTTGGCTTTGTTTTTCTGCATTCTCTCTTCCTCGCTCTCTCTCTCCCTCTCGTTCCCGCTCACGCGCGTGACCTTGAAGCGCAAATGTGCCAGAATTGCAGGGGGAGTTGTTTGGGCGGGGGTAGAGTCTTTGACTTCTCCCCCTTTTTTTCTTCTCTTCTTCTTCGGGGAGCTTAATAAAGAGTTGGAGATTTCTGTGACGTCTGATATGTTTACTGAAAGTGGCTACTACGTCATGGGGCATTTGTCATACATGTATGGCTAAAAGCACAATCGCAACTAAAATCCTTCTACAGTGATCCCTAGCCATAAAGAGCAAGAAATTTTAAAATAATAGAATAAAAGTGTGGATTACAATTGTAAATTTGATAATAACATGTTCAAAAAGTTATACAAATTGTCGTACTATATTTTCATCTATATCTAAATATTCATATTTGCTCAATAAATTGCTAAATAAATAAATATCTGTTTTCCTAACTTAAAATTTCTCAAACCCCAGAGCTGAAATAGTTTAGTTTATTTTTGCACGTCCTGAGGTATTCTTGGCTTTGTTGCAATCCTATATAGATGTAAATTGCGGCCGGGAAATTTGCTCCCAAAATGCATTTTGTCCGCAGACGAGCCCACGCTACATGAAAACTGTGTTTTTAGTTCGAAATTTTCGTGGGCTAGCAGAAATAAATTATACTATTTTCATTCATGCACAACAATAATGAAATATTTCCACCCGATTGGCAATGTTAACTGCAAATATTTTTCCCCTACGTGTTTGGTCTGCACTTGTGTTTATTTCAATGACTAAAATCTGTCTATGGAACAGAAGCCAAAAATTGAGTTAATAACTCAGTTCGACCTTAGACGTTGGCGAATCTTTTTTCGGTCTCATTTGGGAATTTTGTTGGCGTGAATTAGCAACGTTGTATGGATTTTATAATTTACATTTGCCGAGGGTCGAACTCGTTTCAGGTCTGTCAATTCCTGGGAAAATCAATAAAAACATTCAGCTGTCATACCTATATTAGATAAATAGATCTATTGTTATGCATCTGGCTAATAGTTGTCGATTTTTTTCGGCTTCTCATTCCAGAATGGCGAATGATTCACATAAAGAAAAACTTTTCCTCCTATCTGATCTTATAATAAACCTTTGATCTTGATTTGTCCAGAAACCTGTGCACTATTTTAAACGAATTTTTAATGAGAAAAGAGTTCATGTGAAATAACATCTTAGGTATTTTGAATTTTTATGATATTTCCAAACCATTCATAACAATAAATTTTCATTCCCAGCAAAAAGTACACATTTTTTTGTAAGGGAATCAATGTTTACTTATAGCCGAAAATCGAAATTGGAACACCTGCAGAGCGTTATAAAAATCTCAACACTTTTCCAAATCCACTTAAAAATCTATAACCATTTTTTCTGCTCGATGGCGTCATAGGAACGCACTTGAACACAAATACATTAGAGAGAACGAAACATTGAGTACGCACAACGGAAATGAAAATAAATAAAGGAAAAGTGAAGCAGTTTCGAAAATAAAAACAGATATTGGCACCCTCCGTCAGTTGCGATCAGCAACCATCATATCAGCAGCGGTAACTTTTTATCACGTATACGTATCACGTATACGTATCAAGTATACGAACCGAATGCATGCGATCGCAGAGAGCGAACAGCTGAGAATGGAGCCTGAGCTATCGAAGCCATTCCGAAGCTCTCTTGCAGCCGAGTGTGAAGCGAACCGCTCAGTTTCAATCTGAACTTGGCCGCCGACGGACGTGAAGCGCCGACTTGTTCACACATAGATATCCATACATATATATATACATATAGATGTACATATAACGCATATTGTGCAAGTCGCACGCGACTATATAGCTGCCAGTGTATTGGTTAATTATACGAAGCACGACAACTACAACGTAAACTACAGATGTGTGTATAAATCAATGTCCGCTCTAAACAGGCGGCTGCAGTGTCAATAGCAAAAATTAAACAAAACTCAAAAGTAAAATACATGAGCGGAGCAACAACGTCGCTTGTGGGAGCAACTTTTGTTTTTGTTTTCAATTTCTTCATAATTTTTTTGGCGCGCCTTTTGTGAGTCGCGCGCGATAAGTCCGACACATAAACCGAAAACCAGTCAATCATAAAAGACAAATTTAATCAATTACACGTGTCAACACAACAAAGAGCTAATTCGATTTCTGTCTGACCCAGTGCATTCGGATCGAGAATCCAAATTTAATCAAGCATTTAAAGCAGCCTACCTACTACACCATAAAAGGTTAGCTATAATAAATTTTCTGAAACTATAGTCAGCTAGCTAGCTTAAGGCGTAGTTTGTAAAGTCCCCGGTCCAGAAGGCGGCTTTAGAAACTTAGGTACAGACAGCTTCCCGTGTCAGGTTCGATTGCAATGGCACTGCAAAAAACTACGTGCCAGCAACTCGGCGGAATTCATAAATTTTAATCCCAGATACATAAATAAGTACACAATTTTCCGATGCGGGCAATTACTTATCTAATGCCACGTGTAATGAAATTTGTATTTATTAATAGTGAAGTGAAAAACGGGAATACGGCCGGGTTCACTAGACTGCGTAATCGCAAAAAAAAACGACAAAAAATTTTAATTTTTAGTGTATTATTTTTATTTTGTTTTTTTTGTCCATGCGGGAAATATTTTAAATATTTTTGTGACTTCTTTAATCTACTTCCTGTTTGATTTGAACCTAAACACCCGAAAGATTATAGGCATAGCTATATCAATACATTAAATATAGACTTTGTGCAATACTTCGTAAATATTTATTAAAATATGGTATGTTTTTGCTTATCAGCAAATATATATTTCTGCTAGTGTAACTGCAGTTTTGCAACCCAACAGGCGTATAATATATGCAAATGAAAACAAGAAAGGCGGTTGACTGCGATTTATTAAAAGAGAATAACACTCAGTACGACATTTACTAGTAGTCCCAGTGTTTCTTTCTTGTTTTATTGGTCGACTACGAAAAATCATTAACATACTGGTTCAGATTTGTACATTTGCACATAACATATGCCGGAACTGCACCCTAGAGTAGACATTTCCTCCCAAGAGCAATAATGTATGCAATTATAAACATTATAACTCTTATCTCAAAATTATAGTGCCAAAGCTGTTTGTGACGTTTTCACATTTCAAGCTGTTGTATTGGAAATAATTTAGGCGTTGATATAAAAAATTGGAAGAATATAGCTACTCAGTTAGTCTTTAAATAACTTTCCAAATGTGAAAGAAAATCTGCTCAAGAGGAGCCAAAAAGAAGAGGAATTCAATGGTCAAAAAAAAAAAAATCGAAGCAAATGCAAATATTTATATTAACAAAATGTAAATATTTTTACAACTGAAATCGGCACGGCAAAAGTTTATAAAAATTTGCGGTGGCATCTGGAAGATTTCGTTTATTTCATTTGTAATCAAAGGAATATACAACCTGAACCGTGGAACTGAAACTGCAATCGAAAGACACGAAATGGCATAAAGTCTTTAAGACTTTTGCCTTATCCGCACGCAAAACATTCGGCCATTTGGCCGTTTCGGAATCCATAAAAATAGAATGAAATGGAACAGTCATGGTCAAAACTTACTCAAATATCGATTTATCTGCTCCCAGCCAGCAGCTATCTAACTTGTATTGGGCGATGAACCGATGATGCCAACGGCAGCGGAATTGTTTTCGGTAATTGTAGAAAATAAAACACAAACAAAGTCCGCACTTTTCACACCTTTTGGTCCATGTGTGTGCGATTGCTTACATACAGTATAAAGTCGCAGTCTAGCTATAACTTTGCCAATTGTATTAAGCAGACTTGTTTCCGAATTGAAAGTTATTGTAAATTAAATGCCAGCGGGAGAAGGAAGGTCACAGCCTGTACACACATTTGTGTGTAGGGTGCAAGTCTAATTGGTAAACAATTGAGAAACGGTCAAAACGATGAACTCTGGATAGAGCTGGTTAAATATATGTTGCTAAGAATTATCAGAAACCTTTGAATTACTTATTCTTTAAATTAAAATTTAAATTAAAATTTAAAGAATACACAATGAGAAGCTTCATGTAAGCTATAGTATTTTCACCCACCAGTAATCGATTCAAAACTATTTTTACTGTAAAATAATATAACAAACTTATACTAATTATGTTTGTTTTCAAGAGTCAATTCAGCTTGATCAGTTTATTGAATACTTGTACACTTTTTCGGAAAACCCAAGAGAGCAAATGCAATTGCTTTGAACTTATTTCAATTAACTGATAAGACTTGAACTTTAATCAGCAAGAAGAAAATCCCAGCGGGGCTTTATATTCTAGTCTCCCTGATAACCCGGCGTGAGATTGAGTACTATACCTTATATATATTTCTTTTCATTTTCCGCATGAACAAAAACCAACTAAACTTTAAAATGATCTGTCATTCACATTTACATCGCCAACCAAAGCCCAAGTTCTACAAACAATTCACGCCACCACACAATTTTACAAACAATGCGGGGAAAAATATAGCTGAATCCCATTACGCATACGCCATGTTGTACCGAATCTGAATTGATTGAATCGTGAAAAGTTTTATAGCAAAATAATTAAATGCTGCGGTTTCCTCCAATTTTCGGCCATCGCGTGTCGGTCGTTTTTCTTGGCTGAAAGCGAATGTACGTACGAACGATTTGTCTTGGCCATTAGAATGGAAATGGCTCCAACGCTTGGGTAAATGAGGTCTGGTGCGATGTGGTCTGGCTCGGCATTCTGGGAATGTTTTTGGGGTGCTCGGGCATTATTTACTTGACTGCAAAAATGTTTCCTTTGATTTGCTTGAAAGGCAATGAAAATCGATTGGCTGTACAATTTAACTTTTGACTGCAAATGGGTGGTGATGAGCGAAGCCAACCTAGATGTAACCGAATTAATTACCTTTTAATTAGTTTTATACATTATGATTTTTCAAGTAACACGGCACACAAAATAAAAATAGCAAACGATTCGAGCATTCGACCATTCAAAATTGCCCTAATAAAAGTTGACACCGTCGGAGATTATATATTATTTCGTGTTTATCGTTTTCGTCGTTGTACTATTTACTTATTTTCTTCATAATTGCTGTCAAATGTGACAAATATCGTTTTATTCCCATTCAAAGCTTCGAACTTTTAGCTCCTAACTTAGTCGAATTTGATTCATAATTAGCTGGGAATTACTTATTGATAAGCTTATCAGCAAAAGAAGCTTAGCCATTGGTTAGCGTGCCTTCATTAAACTGGAAGCGATTTAAGCTGCGTACTAAAATCAATTTTTGTATAAAAGATTATGGAGCTATAAGAATAAGAAGAAAAAGAATTTCTAAGAATTCGATTATGTTAAGCCGAAAATTATATTACGATAGAAACTAGCCAAATATTCGCTGAAGTTCTCCAAAATCATATAAAAATAACAACCTATACATTTACTATGTGTTTTTGAGGTCATAATAAGTTTTAAAATATCTGATTTATATCAAATAAGATTTGCATACTTTGCAGTAAATATTGTTTTACACCTGAACAAGTGTCATATAAATAGCATAGCCATCTAAAATGTTGTTTGCGTTAGCAAACAAATTCAATCGATTGTGACCTCAGTAAACTTCGGATCTAGGAGTAAACAAACATTAGTTATTTATATATGCCGTGCATATAGAAAGCCAAATGGATTTCCTGCAAATGACAGCGGGGGCATGGCCCAAGTGAAGGACACTGTCAAAGAACTAGAGGAAAATCATAATTTCCAGCGCTTATTGATTTTCCGGGGTTGGGGACGTTTGCCTTCTCTTCGTTTTTTTCATTTTCGACGACGACAGGCAAAATTGGTGCTGTGGAGAAAGTTTTTATTTGAATTTAATTTTTTGTGCACATACCGAATATAATGCAAGGCACTCAGGACAACGGCAGGACCAGGCAGGCACACATGTCAGCCTGCGTACTTGAGGTGCCAAATGGTTGAATCTTGGGGATGGATTGGGGCCAGTTGTCTGCGTTTGATGTTGAATTTTGTGTGTGCGACTGGGTGTGATTAGGCCATCGGTGAGTGAATGTCGTGTGTGTGTCTGTGTGTGTGTGCGAGTTTTTGGGATTCTAGCCATCCCATCTCATCATATTCCGGCAAAAGCACTCCCCCAGTGCCACCCATTCCATTATATTCTCCTATTTAGCTGTGTGTTTATTTTCGGTTCAGAACGCGATTTTCCAATCGATTGGGCACGTGACAAGGTTCTAGCTACTGAAATATGTGTGTGTGTGTGAGTGTGTCACATTGCCATCATTACTTTTCAGATAGATAGACGACGATCCAGCGATTCTATCGTAACTCAAAACCGACATTTTCATTCCCGATGACGTCTATTTTTGACAACATTTAATTAACAATTTCTTTTACCTTGCTCACTTTTTATTCGGCTGGCGACATCCTTTCTTGTTCGCTTTATTTATGCATCAATTTGTAGCTCTGATTTATGCCACCAGAATTTTTCCAACCCTCCACGTTCAGCCCCGTCCACCTCACTTGAGCCTAAATGCGAATTAAATTTGTGCGTAGCGGTTTTTTTTTCTTTTTCTCGTTGAGAGTTGGTAGCCCCGGCTGTCTTAAAGTATTATTCAGCTTAAGATTTTCCCAAATTGAAGAAGAAACTTGAAGCTAGACGAGAAAAATGGTGGGCGAAGGTCCTGAGGAGATGAACCAAGCAATTAGGCGCTTTGGAAAGCTTTTTGCGTTTGTGGCACTTAATGAAATCTAAAAAACAAATCCAAAGAGCAAGGCAAAAACGCTTTAAGAATATTGATGTTTGAAATATTTACATTTTTCGAAGATTGATTAAGAATGAAAAAAGGAAAAATAAATATGCTACAATCGAAGAGAATGTAGAAATCTCTTGAAAAGTTATTTTTACAATCTTTCCAATAAAATAAAGCCCAATATACTCATCTATACAGACCGCTTTTGACAAAATCTTTGTTTAAAGGACTAATTGGTAGACTTAAAATTCTATATTTATTTCCTTTGCGCCGGATCTAAGTCAATTAGCTTCCCCATTAGCCTGTTTTGCTATTTTAGGAACACTTTACCCTCAGGCCACTAATGACTGTCAGGATTAAGTTTTGGAATGGGGCTTAATGAATAAATTGCTCCTGATTGTTATCCATACTTTACTATATGCCCTATATTTAATGAATTTAAAAGTTTCTTGGAAAAGCCAATTTTACGTTCAAATTGCGTGTGTCACACTTGAGTTCCTTTATTATTTATGCCCATAAGCAGGACAATCGATACGGTTTAGCTTTTTGCCACCCCTTTTGCATAAAAATTTAAACGGTACCGCTGAAATGACCCCAATCACCCCTTCACGCCAGGACATCCTTAATGCTCGTCCTGTTGCCGCTTGTATGGTGGTGTGTGTAATGCTGTGTGTAAGAGAGATTAGCGAGTTGGGTAAAAGCGATGCTGCTGCTGTCAGTGGCAGTTAAGCCGCAGCTAGCGCCAAATACTTAAAAGTTTCCTGATGTCATTTGCCCCACGTCGTCTGCTACACTGAAGAAAAAAGTTGCGATACCCAAATTAGAAAATATATTTAAAAAAGAGTTCTAATACAATTTCTGTGCTTTAAAATTAAACACCTAGAGTATTCTTTTTGTAACAAAGTAAATCCTTACTGCCTAACTTGTTCTTTCATTAGGGCTTAAGCATATGAGAAATCCTTTTTAGCATATAGAAACGCGTATTTGTACAAATAATATACAAATTTACTTTATCTTTACTTAAAAGGCTCAATATTATTTTTCTTGTGGCCGCATTTGCTTATTACTCAGCTTAGATGTTCGACACACGTGAAGGGGGTTGACCGTCCTGGGGCGGGGAAGTGGGTTTTTTTTCAGGGGGTGGAGAGGGTGGACCTATAAAGCGTCATGCGGTTCGTAAACAAATTTAGAGGACATGCCCTCCTTGTGGAAGTGTGAGTGTAAGCAAGTGGTGTGAATTGCAAAAGAACCAAAACAGACAAAAAAAAAACAACACAATGACAGCAACAACAAAGGCAAATCCAGTGGCGGACAAATTGTTTTTGCAAGGCTATAAATGTAAACAAAATTAACATATGCAAATTTATCAAGCCCCCACGTGTGTGCGAATGTCTTTGTATAGGTGCCTGCACTGAACAAAATAACTAAGTGTTCAAAACAATGAACAACAAGTAATTAAAATTTTTCTTAATAAAACCTTGATGATTAGGAACATATATTCCTATTTAAATTATTAATTTAAGTTCTTAATCCCACCACTATTATATAAAATCTTTATAACTTTTTTAGAAAATTTTATTCTTTAAAAACTTGTGTTCGCCTTTTAAAAGTTTTTCGTGGCTTGATTTAGTGTTTAATTTTTAATAAATTAAATTCCTTAAATTCCTTTTTTTTCGCGCAGTGTTTTCGTATGCTTGTGTGCTCGACGCCAATGTTTGGCATTCAGACAAATAGGCTGTCCCAAGCGATGACTTCTTGCTGGATTTTATCTCTCAGTGCTCGAGTGTGTGTTCTTCTTTTGTTGAAAAGTTGAGTTATGTGCAGAAAATGCAAAATACTTTCGGCATGTGTTGACTGCAGTGCCGGAATGTAGAGCGAAATTGGGAAAATGTGTCTCAGAGAATGACTTGTTTGGCCTTTTTATAGTCTACGGCTATTAAATACACATTACACCGACATTGTTATTATCCCCAACAAGCGACTAACAATGATAACCTTGATCGATGCGACAGTAGCTGTTTTTTGAACACATACCTACATAAAAAAGGACGAAGGCTAAGGGAAATCGTTAGTGGTAAAGACATATGCTTGACTTCATTATAAGCCAAGGACTCTGAGCTTACAAGGTCCATACAACTGATTATATAAGTTTATGCTCTTAAGTGAAGATACATAATACAAATACATAATACAAATTAAGTTTTTTTTTAGCAATAAGTAACGTAAAAATAGTATTTTTGTAAGAAGAGAATTTAATGTGGAATACATCCCTTAAAAACTTAATTAAATACAAGAATTGGTTAAATCAAATCGAAAACAAAATCGGCTAAATTGATAACCGGAACACAAGGCCTAGATGGCTCTATTAATTTTCCTGGAAGTAAACTTGTATACCTTTTGATAGGGTTATCACCAATAAGCAACCCAAAGGTATACTGAGAGATTTCCAGTAACACCTTTTGTTGATTATCACCAAGCCGCCACAGATTTTCTTATCGGTCACAACCTGGTAAAGAAAAAATCACACCGATAATAACTTGGCCGATGGAAATGGGGTTTTTCTGCTCAATAAATCAGATCAAGGATGGATTTTGAAAATCCCAGTGTACTTTGAGTTCTTGCTAAAGTTTTGGGCGTTCGCCCACCTCAATAAACTATAAGTACCTACTTAACACAAGTGGAATAAACGGAATTAAGATTAGCAACTTAATCTAGGCGGCGTCACATCTCAAATTAAAATGATTGAAGAGATAATTATACCTTTAGTAATCTTTTCCGTAAATAATGATTTATTCCTCACATATGTGATAGCTAAAATGTGATGATGTATATATTTTGACAATGCTTGTAAAACATAGACGATGATTGAATATGTCAAATTGAAAAATCCATCAGAATATATTGTACAGGCAAAGCAAATGCTATGTATGTAATATAATCTATCATTATATATATATGTATGTACATACAACAGCTTAATGCAAAAGTTAATGACAATCTATCACACTGCTTTATTTTTCAGGCAATCAACTGTGTAATCCAATGTTTGAGGAGGCTTTCGGCGATATACGTATGTACAAACACCCATAAATTGATGGCACATACTAACCCCAATTAATATTACCCTAGCCCCATCTAGAGCCCCCTTAATTCCCATTATGGGTTAAAAAAAATATAGAGCAAGAGCTCGGGGTAATGAATAATCTGTGGGCATAAGTCAATCGACAATGCGCCTAATTAGCCCATCCAGAAAGCATCAGATTTGTGGGGAATTTTTAGTGGCTAATTGAATATTGTTATTGCTCTGGGCCTGGCTATAGATACTTTGGTGTTGCTGTTGCCATCGGAATAAAACGCCAGCAGCAGCAACAACAAATATCGAAAAAGTGGCATAATAAGACTAGCAAATAGCTGCGCAAGTTTTGACGTCAGACCTCGTCATCGCATAGTCGACATCTGGCAAAAACAAAGTTGAATTGAAATGGAAGAAGGAAGCCTTCGAGCCATCACCCTTCCGCAATGAACAATGGCAACCTAATGCCCCTCATACATGCGTATCTGATGGATACAAATTATCCGCAATTTCACTTTTCCATTTCGATTCAGCAGGGTAAATTATGTTTTCTCGGATAGACGAATAAAAACTTGTAATAGTTCAGTTTTCGAAGCACTTTAAGAATTTGTAGTATTCTGAGCGGTATTTACCATTCATAATACTTTCTTGACAAAAACCAGGCATAAAACTTTACTTACTTGTAGTAAATATGATATAATATCAATTTTAATTTTTTTAATATCAATCTTAAAGATATACCAATCTAAAAAGAAAATTCAATTTTCATGATACAACATTTATTTAAAATATTTAACATCAAATTGTACTTTCCTAAGAAGGGTGGTTACCTGGTTGTCTGAGCAAATTGGTATGCACGGGCACTCTATTTAATCTTGGAGGGCGTTTGGAGCTCGCTTTTCCCTAGTTCTCTTCCTTAGCCTAAGCTAAATTGTTTCTGGCACGCTGACTTATTGATTTCTGCTTAATACTTACCTTCCTCAGAGGAAATTATCAATGCCAGCATGGAGTTGAATGGTGGCGCCACCGGCGGAGGCAGTGTGGCAGGAGCTGTTGGCGGAGGCGGTGCTGCACATCACATATTATCGCAGTCGACTTCCCTGCCGGTAATGCCGTCGCACATTCCGCTCCACCTGCAGAATCAGAATATGAATCAGAATCTGCCCGAGCCAAGTGCAAGAAGTGGTCCCCACCTGCGTATCGTGGAGGAGCCGACAAGCAATATAATCCGCTTTCGCTACAAATGCGAGGGTCGCACCGCCGGTTCGATTCCGGGCATGAACTCCAGCTCGGAAACGGGCAAGACCTTTCCCACCATCGAAGTGTGCAACTACGATGGACCCGTCATCATCGTGGTCTCCTGTGTGACGAGCGACGAGCCCTTCCGCCAGCATCCCCACTGGCTGGTCAGCAAGGAGGAGGCGGATGCCTGCAAGTCGGGCATCTACCAAAAGAAATTGCCGCCAGAGGAGCGGCGGCTGGTGCTCCAAAAAGTGGGCATACAGTGCGCCAAGAAGCTGGAGATGCGCGACTCGCTGGTGGAGAGGGAAAGGAGAAACATCGATCCCTTCAATGGTGAGTCATCTTATTAACACTTTACTTAAGGATGTTAAAACTATATGATACCTCCTGCAATTCAAACTATAATAGTTCCTACTATTATTTTAGTAACTATACTTTCCTTTCAGCCAAATTCGATCACAAGGACCAGATCGACAAGATCAATCGGTATGAGTTGCGCCTCTGCTACCAGGCCTTCATCACAGTGGGCAACTCAAAAGTGCCCCTGGATCCCATCGTATCCTCACCGATTTACGGCAAGAGCAGCGAACTGACCATCACCCGGCTGTGCAGTTGCGCGGCCACTGCGAACGGCGGCGACGAGATCATCATGCTGTGCGAGAAGATTGCCAAGGACGACATCGAGGTGCGATTCTATGAGACGGACAAGGATGGACGGGAGACGTGGTTCGCCAACGCAGAGTTCCAACCCACGGACGTGTTCAAACAGATGGCCATAGCTTTTAAGACGCCGCGCTACAGGAACACCGAGATCACACAAAGTGTTAATGTGAGTTCAGTTTTTTAAATAAATAATTTCAATACTTTATTTAAACTTATCTCTGTTATCTAAAAGTGACTGAATTGACATGTGCATGTCGAGCGGCAATTTAAAAAGTGCAATTAATGAATAAAATAGAGCACTTCTCGATGCTGCACACAACGGATTTTCCATATGTATCAATGGTTACAATAAAAAAAAAACAAATTTAATAACGTAAAATAAACTGAAAATAGCATTTGCGCTCTAAGTACCATTAATCGAATACTTGTACTTCCGAAAACATTAATTTTCCGAGTTTAAATTTTTTGCACGAATGAAATAGAACTAACTCCACTTTTTCCCCCCTTCCAGGTGGAGCTGAAACTAGTGAGACCCTCGGATGGAGCGACGAGTGCCCCACTGCCGTTCGAGTACTACCCGAATCCAGGTACAGTAACCTTTGCCCGGCTACAGCGAAAGTTGAAACGCCGCCAGGAACTGGACGTGTTCCAGCAGATCCTTTCCCTAGACAGCGAAACGACGGCCACGAAATACTCGTGCCCACCGATGGATCTGGAGGAGGATAATAACACGGTTTCATCCGATGACCAACAGAGTTCGGGAACTCTCAACGAATTCGAGATAGCCGTCAAGAAAATGCAAATGCGTCAGAGGGGTGAATCGCACGAAATGGATGGTGGCACTGTCACCGAGTACACGGATAACGATAACGAACCAGATATGGAAATAGAGCTGGAGGTTCCGCAATTGTTGCCCCAACTGGCCGATGACTGCACCCAGACGTCCACGCCGATGGAGGAGATTCTGCAGCATCCGCAGCTGCAATCGCGACCCCTGTCCAATGTGGAAACAATCACCGAGTGGATGAAGAGCAGCGAGTTCGAGAGAACGGATAGCCTGACGGTGGAGAACGGGGACACGCAATCCCTATCGAATAGCACGGCCCAAACAGCATTTACCAATGTCAGCAGCTTGACAGCCAATACGACCATAACGAACCAGTTGGACGAGGAAGCCCACGGTCTTTTGGCCAATGGTTCTCGCAGGGATACCCTCGAGAATCCGGCCGTGAAAGAGCTACCGGAAAATGAAAAAGAACCGGAAATGGTTTCAGCCAGTGCCCAGGCCTCTATGGATTTAGATGAAAACTTCGATGAGACAGCCACATATACGAGCCTACAAATAGCCTTTAATAATCCCATAGACATAGGATTGCCCAAAGAAAGCAAACAAGCAGCCCCCATTTATCCACCCACCAATCCGTTTGGTCAGCTAGATGATGACGAACTGGTGGTGCTGACAAATCCACCAGCTCCCAGGATCAAAGTGAACGCTGCTCAGACACCAGCCACGCCCCCAGCCTCACCGCCCCTGCCATTGCCACCTCGAACTCCTTCCCCAGTTTCAGATCAGAGATTACCTCCCTTACCACCGAAACCGCAGAGAAACTCCCAGGATCTGAGTGCTGTCAGTGATTCAATTTCTGTGAGCCGCTCGCGAAACGGCAGCCTAAGCTCCAATAGAACTACACCTTCGCCTATAATTATAATGCGAACCCCTGATCAAAGTCCCACCAAAAGGCAACCGACGCCCAGTGCTTCGCCAAAGAAGCGTCAGGGATTCTTCTCGAGATTCTTTTCTCGCCGAAGGAGCAAGACGGATGACGAAGAATCTCTGACACCTGGTGGCAGCCCCAATAAGCAACTACCAGGGGGATCGAAAGCCACAACACCCACCGGCAGTAGGGAACCAAGCGTTGCGCACTTTTCCCTGGGAGATCCCAATCGCAGCTCCACAAGATCGATGCAGCCACTGGGAAAAAGTGAGGGTCGAAATGGCAAGCCAGTCGGTCGTAGTTCGAGCAGTGTATCGGGTAAAAGACCTGCCCACCTGGATGCGGATGTTATTCACATACCATTGAAGGGAGGCGATAGCGAGAACAGTTTGCTACGACCGGAGAGCTACTCGAATGCCAGCACCCTTAGTTACGGTCGACCGCTGGATAGGAAGACCCTGAGCACTCTGCAACTGGCGGATATTCCCATAAGTGACGGCAATATGGAATTGATTGCCATCGCCGACAGGCAGAGCATCAAGAATCTGTGCGAGGGAGCCTATGGTGTTGTGCTGGATCCCAGTGTGGATCTCTCCGAGGCGGAACACTTTGCTTTGTACACCAGCAAAAGTCCGGAACCACCATTTGGCGGGGAGTGCGGCGAAGGTGGAGCAGCAACTGGTGGAGTGGATACGACCGATTTTTTGAGTGCGGATGAAATAGCACGGCGGCTGGCGGAGGCAAATGGCTTGGAGTAGATGAATTGGGTTACGGATAACTGATTTGAAGACAAAATGGGATAACGAGATATTTTCTTAAATGTGCGGATTTATAATCGAATCAGTTAACCAAAACCCTAGCATTAGTTAGTGCTTAACAGCAAAACACACAACTGCACCAACAAATTAAACTTTTCTAGTCGTCTTTTTGTTTCAGTATTAATTATAATGATTACACAAATTTCTAGCTAAGAACCCCTGAGATCGATCGCTCACCAAATTCAATTGTATACGTATCTTTTTTTAATCGACATAAAATTTAAATATCTTTGTAGAACTCCTAACCAAACACAATCGCCGTGTTGCCCAAAAAACAGTTGAAAGCCTAAAGCGCAGTCTCATGAGCACCAATTTACATCCATCCAAGCAGGTTAAAACCTCCAGTAAGTTTTCACGAATTTTCCGCATTTATACTGGTGCCGGGACTGGGTTTCTTTATAGAAGCATTTCATCTGTGCAGTTCCTAGAAAAACTCATTAACCACACAAAAATACACAAACTCATCACTCGATGGTGTTATTTATATTGACTAGCAAAAATGTTTGCTGAAAATTCACTATTGATAGTACAGGATTGAATACCTTGTGGACCAATGGATAAAGTTGTTGTCCGTCCCAGAATTGTTGGGAAATGTAACGTTGTAGTCGAAGAACCCCATTAATGAATATATAGACCGTTCGAATAGAAAAATGTTTGTTTCACCCGTTCTTATTGTATTCAATATTAATGAATAAAAGATTTTCGTAAAAGTCGTGGCATTGAACTATTTTGCAATTTCTTAAAATTTTAAAATGCTCTTGCCTGTAAAGAAATCAAAAAATAATGTTATAGTTAAATGTTTAACTAGCGATTATATTCGTCCGTTAACAATAAATTATATTTAATAATATTTATATTATTTTATACGTACTATTTAAACTTTAAAAAACTTTTGCTGCGACTTCAATTTTTCATCTTATTAATTAAAAGTTATTAGATCACCAATCTCTAAAAAAGTTTATTAAAATAAGCAAAAGGTTTGAATGGCAAGGGTATCTTTAAGTATTCGGACAACCGAAAATGTGTCTACCCTTCCAATTTTTGTCTAGTTTCCATCAAACTCCATTTTTGCCACCAAAGTTGGACATCAAATAATGTAAGTTGATACTGCCAAGGCAGGTTGATGTTGTGGCTTGCTGCTGTTGTCCCTTTTGAGTTCTCGCAAATTGCTTTAGTTTTACCTGAGTTTTATCTTAATTATGCTTATCTTAATAAAAGCATTTTAAGTTTTGAAACGCTTTTCTCGTTAATACTGGAAACACAAGGCTAACAACTTTTTATTTATTTTCTAGGCCAGTATACGATATTTTCCAAGCCACAAATTGCGACCACAACACCGCAGACACAGGTGTCGCCTGGTATGCCTTTGATGTTTCCCGGCGGAAGTCCCAATTTTGTGCAGGATATCAAGATGGAGAATGGATTCATGGATGTGGATAGCCAGAGTAGCCAGTGTCCATCAGTGGAACGCAATTTCGCTTCGCCTCGATCCAACTGCAGTACAGTGGATAGTATTCCGCCGATGCAAATGGGGCAAAATCAAACTCATCTTTATTTGCCAGATGCCACAAACTTCACATTTAATGGGAATTTCGCATCGCCTTCGTCCAATTGCAGTACAGTGGATAGCATTCCGCCGTTTCAAATCGGACAGAGGAATAACCATATGTATCTGCCGGAGAATTCAAACTTTCCGGTAAACGGCTGTAGTCCTACCCATTTCAGTGGTGGCTCTATGACACCAATCAATAATAACAACAATGTACTAATTAATAACAATAACAATGACTTTTTAAGTCAGAAAATGAGTGCCATAAGCATACCGCCACAAGGAAATTTTGGCATTAAACAGGTATATCAACAGACTCAGCAGTTCCTGCCGCAATTGCAGCCAGAGTCCATTCCATATCTGGCCCAATCCCATCCAGAACAGTCGCAGTACCAACAGCAACAGCAGCCACAGGAGCAGCAACCTCCAGCAGATGAACCCACCCAATCGTTTAGTGATCTAATTTCCAGCAGCATAGGCATGGCGCCCATTGACACCAGCGAACTTATCCAGGACATTGAGGCAGAACTCAATAGCTTGGGAATTCAGCCATTCAAATGAACAACAAACTTTGCTAAATACTAGTGTACATATATTTCATAAAATATATCGGAAATTAACCAATTAGAGCTACATGTAAAAAGGTCTCAATCCAAAATGAACTTCAACACAAAACCTGTCTTATATAATTCTATTTTACCGCAATGTACATAAATTTAATGAGGGAAATGCGAATCTCATTGCCCGATGCCTTGTTACGACTTTTCGTTATTGACAAAAGTGAATTGAAAATGATTATTGTTTAAATAAAATATAACTTTAGAATTTACATGATGTATGTATGTATGTTTCGCTTTCATGGGGGAATGTGGGTAATACTAGAGTAATATAGAGTGCTAACTGTTTAGCGACAGAAATAGGGCTGACCCAGGTTGGCATTGTTCTCATTGCGCATGCCGGCAAAGAACCGATTGATATCCTCCTCGGTCACTACCTTCTTGCTGGCGGCGAATGCCTGCAGGTATTCCTTTAGCTTGTCCTTCATGCGATTGTATTCGGTAATCGCATCGATTTGCTGTGTCCGGTCAATGGAGGCCAGTGCCCGGATTCCTTGCTCATAACTGGAATTCTCTTCAGCCCGCTTCATGCCGCGCTCCTCGTACGTCTTAGCCGAATCCTCGACATCCAGCAGAAACTCCACGGCAAGTTCCTTGTAAAGCGACAGGCATTCGGAGCACTGACAGAGTGATTTTCGCCAGTCATTTGTCCAGAAAGCAGCTCCTTGAAAGAGAAAGGGTAGAGATGAATAAATGGGGGAAATTGGCAGTTCAAAGAGTTTGTGCTGATTTATGCATGCCATGTAATTAAAAATCCATTCCGCTAACATATTTTTTTTTACGGTTCTGAGTTTTCTTTCAAATACTCTCAGCACTTAAATCCATATTTTATTTCAACACTTCACATATAAATTGCTAAGATACTTTCGTCATGAATTTGGAGTTCTTCACCGAGGGCCTCGACTGCCTAATGTACTGCGGCATGAAGCTGTCGCCGGAGCAGCGCATCTTGATTGAAAACTCGCTGATCGCTTTACAAAATGACAATCGTTTTACGGGCATGTATCTTTGGGGTCGCATTACGGCCACCAAGAACGATTACTACATTGCCTTTGGCTACACTAATGACTGTCTCAAGGATCGCAAGTATTTCTACAGTCTGGACCAGTTCCAATGGCAGTTGCTGCCGTTCGTACAGAGCCCCAAGATATTTCAGGCGACTATATTGGCAAGGGAGCCATTTATAGGAGATCCCAGCCTGATGACCTACGTTAAGCTGGTGAGTTGATAGTACGTAAATGTGGTGGTGGTTTTTCTGATATTGTACGCACACAGGACCCCACTTTTGACATCGTAGGCAATCAGGTGGCTGGTATCAGCCGCCCTGAAGTGGTCAAGCTTAAGGAGGAGGAACGGCTGGCAGCCATTGTGTTTATTATAACA
The DNA here is from genome assembly GCF_000001215.4 of Drosophila melanogaster. NCBI lineage: Eukaryota > Metazoa > Arthropoda > Insecta > Diptera > Drosophilidae > Drosophila > Drosophila melanogaster. The sequence continues at coordinate 17,412,075 of NT_033779.5, read as the reverse complement.
GAGGAGTGTGCCATTTGCCCACGCGGAGCCTTTTACAAGATGACCGATGGTCGTGTTATACCCAACCAGATGTTTCGTGGACTGAATGACTTGCAGATCGACAACCAATCATATTACCAGCTCTATCGCCTGCCCCGCAATGATCTCAAAGTCAATTTGGCCAAGAGGAGCGACTATAACTATGCTATTGACTTTCTGGACACCATTGACTGCGTAATACCACTGTGTCAGGCTTTTGCCCTGAATATGCAACGGAACGAGGGTTTGGTAATAATCAAGTCGTGCCTTTGGTTGGGCATGACATTCTTTCACAAAATCAACTCCCACAAGCATGGTTTCCTTTACTTGGGCGATGGCAAGAAGAACTTTGACTTGCTTTTCATGTATTAAGGTTGCTTTTGCATAAATATGTTTTTTTTTTGAGCATACGCATGTATATCTATATTAATTTACTCACCCTGATGCTCCTTGGTTGGTTTGGGCCGACGACAATCGTCCAGTTTGGCGCGCTTCTGGCTGGGTTCGCCTTCGTCTGGCTGAGATTCACCTTCAGGAACTTTCATGATATCGCAGATGCTGCGGTCCAACTCGTTCTTCAGCTGGCTATCGTCAGCCTCCGGCTTGTCCTCCTTCGCATCTTCTAGCACAGGCTGCAGGGCTAATCCAGTGTAGTCCTTTAGGAAGGGTTTGGCATCCATGCAGCCATCGCAAATCATTTCGCTGCAGACATCCAGCCACTTGTCGCTGGCGCCGGGCGCTTTCATGTGCGGCAAGTGGAACCAGTCCTCGCAGATGGCGCACTGCAGCATAACCTCCTCAACGGTGCGATCGGGATCGGGATAGGGTCGCTTGCACTTGCAGTACAGCCCCTGGAAGTTCTGGTTATACAGATTGCCCACGTTACGTGGTTGAACGCCCTCGACTTGTGGGTTCAGGGAGCACTTGCCCAGACGCTGGGTGGGACAATCGCAGCGGAAATTCCGCTTAGTATAGAGCTCCACCAGTTCGTGGTGCTCGTGACAGCGATAGGAGCAGGCCAAGCAGACTCCTGCGGCCTTGTCCAGATCCTCGCGCGCCTCGGGGCAACAAGTGAGGCACGAGTACAGAGCCTGTCGGCCGATGGGGCCCTTGGCGTAAGTGCACGACTTCTCATCGGAGGCGCCCAGCACTGCGGCGTACTCGTCCTCCAGCTCCTTTTCCTGTTCCAGGACATCTAGCATCGTAATGGTCGACTGCTCCAGCGGATTGGACTCCTCAACCTCGTGGACACCATCTGTGGCATTCGACTCGCTCATGTCAGCTGTTTAATAATGTATTTTTAGCTTGGCTTCGTGTCAGTTTCTCGAAAGTGGCGGAATGCGCAGCGTTTGGCGCGATTGGATAAAAATTTGCAAATAATTCAACCACCGAAACCTAGGGATGGCCCACAACAGCTTGTCTATGCGATAGGTATCGGCTGCCAGTGTTGGTTGCAAGAAGTGATTAAGCTATTTATTTAATGACCAAAAAACATAAGCAAATTAAATTATTTTCAAATTCAAAGTACAAGTTTTATTTTATTTAATAGATGCTCACATTAAAAATGATTTATAAAATACTAAAATAAATTAGCTAGGCGTTCTAGCTACTTTTTGCTAGATATAGCTACTTTAGCTTGTGTTGCACTTGGGCGTTAGTCAACACTGTACCGGAGAATTTTGCTGAGCGTGCTGCTGATTTTAATAAACAATTTATAAGTTTTGCAGTAACTAACGAAAAGTAAGACATCAAAATGAACGCACCACCTACCTTTGAGTCATTTCTGCTCTATGAAGGCGAGAAAAAGTGAGTAAAGAAAACAGACTACTCCGAATGACCACCTTTAACCCGTTTTTATGTTTGTTATGGCGCGGCTGCAGAATCATCAAGGAACTGGACACCAAAGTGACCAATGCGGCTATATTCACCATAAACAAAGAGGATCACACGCTGGGCAACATGATCCGCAAGTATGTTGGCCAACAAGCCCGTCTGATTACACATTAAATTTGCATTCTTGCCTGCAGCCAACTGCTGAAGGATCCCAATGTTCTGTTTGCCGGCTACAAGGTTCCGCATCCTCTGGAGCACAAGTTCGTCATCCGCATCCAGACTACGGCCGATTATTCTCCGCAGGAAGCATTCATGAACGCCATAACCGATCTTCTAGCAGAATTATCTCTCTTCGAAGAGCGTTTCAAAGTATTACCTGCACAAAACGTCCTCGAAACATTTCTTTAATATCCATGTTTCTCTGATTTCAGGACGCCATCAAGGAGAAGAAGGAGGGCGGCGATTAATCATATAATTACCAATTAATTCCTTAGTCTTATGAAAACCCAATAAAAGCTTCTTCTTCCACGTTCTTGATTTTATTTTTTACACTATGTTTACACTCAAAAATTACGAAAACAACCGATTGTGTGTTTGCCACGAATCGCATTCAATAAATAAAAACAATTTAAAATAGACTACTATCCATGGATGTGTGCATAACGCAAGATCACAATTTTAAGTAGAGAAATTTCTTTGTGTGATTGAGTGAAGCTCTGCTGAGGTAAAAGTATCTCATCTGATAGATCTCGCAATATGGTTATGCTATAGAGTCTAAAACAAAGTAAAATGGAAATAATAGAATTTAACTAGAGCTAACTAATAGGTTTCATCATCGGCACATTCGCTCGTATCGTGGCCAAAAACTGTAATTGGGAAAAACATTGTTAAATGTCAGTAAAATTTGATATTTTATTTTACTCACCCTCGCAGGAATCACAGTATTTCCTGGGTGCCGGCAGCTTCCGCTCCTTCTCGTTGTTGTTGGACTCGGATGACGGTGTGGAGTAGTCTTGATCTTCGCTTCCCTGGATTGGACAATCCTCCGTATCGTGCTGATCAAACTCATCGCAGATGTCGCAGAAAAGTCTGGGAGCCGGTTTCCGCTTTGTCAGGGCATCGAAGGCATGAGGTCTTAAATATATTATATACATTTATGAACGAAAATGCTTCGACCGAGATGAAAAAGAATTTAACTCACTTGGTGAAATCCATTGGCAAGGTTTCAAGGGTCTGCACCTTTGCCTTGAGTGCATCATTCTTCTGCTGCATGTCAGCAATAATTGAGTTCAGGAAGTTAATCTTGGCAAGACTGGTTTCGATGTCCAGTGACTGGAAATTGACAAGGCCCATTGTTTGCAAAATATATAAAATATTAGCTTAAAAAAAAGAAACCCACCTCCACTTCATCACCCTTTCCGGACCTACTGCTCGCACCATTCATCTGAGCCTTTAGGCTCAGAACCTCCCTCGACTTCTCCAGTTCCAGCGATTCCAGCTGGCGCCTCAGTTCCTTAGTCTCCAGATAAGCAGTCTTTTGGGCATCGTTGGCTTGACGGAGTGCGGTCTCCAGTTCCGCAACTCTATTTTGTAGCTGTTCCAGCAGCGCGGATTTAACGGAAGCCGCATCATCCATCTCATCAATGACTTTCTGATATTCTGCCAGCTGGGTGTCGAATTCATTACCCTTTTCCAAAAGTAACTGCTTTTGCTGAAGGGATTTCTGGAGCTCTTCATTAGCCTGCTTTAATTGGCTCAGTTGCTCCGCCAACTTGGATGTTTCCTCTTGAAGAGTCCTCTCCTTTTGCTGGGCCTGTTCTAACTTATCCTGAATTTCGTTGTGGCTCTTCTTTTGACTTTCTAATACAGTATTACTTTCATCAAGTTTGCCCTGAAGTTCTTTAAGGCCATTCTCTTTTTGACACAGAGCCTCCTTAAGCTCCCCATTTGCTTGCTCCAGTTGTTGTAGTTTCTCAGTGACTGCCAAAGATTCTCCTTGCAGATTTCCCTCGTTTTCTTGAGATTTAACCAGCAACTCCTGGAGTTCCTTATTTGTGGCTTGTTGGGCATCCAACTGGGAGGTGGCTGCTTGGAGTTTTTCCTCCAACACCTTTACTAGTTCCTCTACTTTTACTAGGGAATCCTTTATGTCTCCATTGGCCTCTTGCACTTGCTGCAGCTCACCGGAAAGTTTGGCAGCCTCTTCCTGCAATTGTTTCTCCTTCTTCTGTGACTCTAGCAATTGATCTTGGGTTTCCTTTAAACAAGAAGTTTTGTTTTCCAACTGAACATTGCTTTCATTTAGTTTCGTGTTCTGCGCTTCTATGATGGAACTGCTTTCCCTAACCTTTTCTTCCAAGTTCTGGACAAGTTCTTCCTTTTGCTTTACAGAATCTTGGAGTTCTTGCAAGGATTGTTGTATTTCCGTAAGTTTCTCCTTGGAAGTCTGAGACTCCTGTTGCAACTTTTGTTCACTTTGCTGAGCTTGCTTCAATTTCTCCTCCAACTCCTCGAACTTTTTCTGTCGCTCATCCAGTTGCAGATGGGTTTCCTTTAGTTCCTCCTTAATCCCAGTAACTTTTTCGATCAACCGCTCTGAGTTCATATCGGCTTCCATTTCAAAGAGCTCGAATATGTGATTTGTTTCACTCTTCTCCGCCTGAAGAACTTCCAATACAGTGGAGAGCTCCGCATTTGTAGCTGATATATTGGCATTAGCCACCTGGATGGCTTCCACAAGGGTCTTAAGGTCGGCAATCTTCTGCGCATCTTCGCTTGCCATTTTTTCCTTGTGCTGGAGCTCAGCATTGGTGATTTCCAGTCGCTCCTGCAGGTCCTTTATGGTCGTCTGTGTGCCAGTGCTTAGCTCTAGATTCTCCGTCTTGGCCTTAGTGACTTCTTCCTGAAGATTCTTTATAGATTCCTCGAAAGACTTTTCTTTCCGCTCTCCCTCTGCTTTCAGCTTTGTTTGAGAGTCTTGACTATCTTGAAGTTGCTGTCGCAGCTCCTGTAGTTCCTTCTCTTTTTGCAGCATCTCCTGGCTCCAGGCATCGGCTTTGCTGGTCAGTTCCTTGTGGCCGGTAGCTATTTCATCCGAGAACTTGGACAGCTTAGTATGGAGAGCACTGGAGGACGATCGTTCAGCTTGAAGCTCAGCATGTAGCGTATCGGTGATCTCCTTCACCTTATCTTGCAGATCAGAAGCCTCCGCTCGGGATTCCGCGTATTCCTGTTTAATTAAAGAATGACAATAACTATATCGTCGTTTATTTCACAGACTTACCTTGTTGACCTTCTCCAGAGCTGCATTTGCGGCTTCAAGTTGCTTAGTTTTGGATTCCACATCCGTATGACATGAACTGAGAGCTGCCTGCGTCTCCCCTACTTCAGATTTAAGTTTGGTAATCTGTTCCAGCAGATGGCCTGACTTCTTGGCTTCCTCTTCTAGGCTGCCATTTGCTGCCTCCAATTGTTTGCTTTTGGCTTCCAAGTTGGATTGGGTGGATTTTAACTCGGACTGAGTTTCTTCAGCTTGGGACTTAAGCTGACTAATCTCATCGTGCAATTTGGCCACAGTTTTGGATCCCTCTTCTCCAGATGCGGCAGCCTGTTGCTGGAGTTGCTCTAGTTGTACTTGTACGACTTTTAAAGCACTTTCGGATTCAGCTGACTTGCTTTGGAGCTGCTGGAGCTCCTGCTCCTTTTCCTTTATGATCGTTTCCTTTTCTTTCTTTAGTTCTTCCAAAGCAGCTTGCAGTTTTTCATGACCCAAAGTTTTCTGCTCCAATTGCTGTTGCAGTTTTTTAAGGGACTCACCAGATTCAACTAATTCAAAATCCTTCTGCGTGTTCTGAGCTTTGATTTCCTGAAGATGAACTTCCGATTCTGACTGTTTCTTTTGGAAGTCCTCAAGTTCGTTTTGTTTTAAAGCCAATTGCTGTTCTATGGATTCTTTTTCTAGTTGTATTTGATTGATTGCATTTTCAGTCATTTCCCTGACTAGTTTTTCTTGTTCCGCCAATTGCTTTAAATCTGATATCTGTTTTTCAAGTTGTTCCTTATCATTTAGAGTTTTCGCAGCTTGTTCTTTGCTTTGAACTAGCTCCTTTTCGGTTTTCTCTAAAAGAGTAGATTTTTCTTCAGTACCCTCCTTTTGCAATCGAAGCATATCATCCAGAGCAGAACTATCCGCTTTTTGTACATTTAGTTGTGTGGTAACCTCATCGAGTTGTTGGTTTAGCTCTCTGATTTGCTCATCCCGCATTCGTACTTCGGTTTGAAGAATTTCACATTCGTCGGTTTTGTTAACCCTTTCGCTTTCCAGGGAATCGGATGTTGCCTTCAAGTTTTGCAATTCAGAGCTTAATCTTAACACCTCTACGGATTTTTCGGCTAGTTTTCGGGTGAACTCAGCCTGAGCCTCCTGAGCTTGCTTTTCGTTCTCCTCCTTGAGAAGTTCGAGTTCCCTTCGGAGATTCTCGATGCCACATTCCGAGAGGGAGAATTTCTCCAGGGCCTCATCTTTGGACACCAACTCGGACTGTAGAGTGGCGATTTGCTCATTAAGGTACTTTACATTTTCCCTCAACCGCTGCTCCTCCTCCAGCTGTTCCGCAATCCGAGATTCAACCTCCTTCTGCTGAATGGTCATCTTTTCCTGCAGCTTGGCGATTTCCTCCTGCAAAGCACCATCGTCTGAAGGTAGATCGGGCGGTAGTATACTTTGTAGGCTTGGCGTGGCTAAGGAGGATGCATCAAGGTATTAAGCATTTTCACTTGGAATTTTAATTGTTATTCCTTACCGGACACCAGTTTTGTGATTTTTGACTCCAGATCATGGATTTTTTCCTTGTAAACCTGTGACTGAGCCTATTATATAGGAATTATATTATTAGTATAGGGGGCCTAGTTTTATTCTCAGTGCATGGAAATGTACATTGACTTGCTCTATTCATTTATTTCCCGGAAGATATATGCGTTTTCCATTTAATAACAGTAACATATTATATTTTAATTGGAATATTAAATATTTTATTGACTAGTTCGTCATATTCTATTGTATTAATACTCAGTAATACTGAGCCGCATGCAATAATTTTTAGAGTTTGTTTTTCGCTTACAAAAGTCAATATTTATATAGCATACTTTTGGATCCAGCAAATGCAATAGCTTGAAAAACGCATTAAAACGAACGATAAGCTTAGTTTGAGATTTTTCCTTGTTGATTTCAGAATTTAACAATCAGTTTAACGATTCTCAATATTAACAAATATATCAAGCTAAACTTTAATAAGAGCAAATATAGTAAACTAAAAATTCTATCGAACATCAACTTTTTAACCCAACAATGTACATTTCCAGACACGACTTCTGTTTGTCCTTACATTCAATTCATCGCCACAAAACTGGGCTTCGTCTATGGAGCACTGCAATTCTTCAGTTTTCTTTCGTTCATTGTCCAATGCCGACTCCAATTCAACGATTCTTGCTTTTAGCTGAGGATCGAGGGGTCAAAGAAATAGGAAAGGAAATTAGCACGCAAGTTAAAACCATAAATAAAACAACATTGGGAGATTGTAAAAATGTTTTGCATATTGTTAGTGTATTTTTCTTCATATATATAGTATTTAAGTGTATATCGTAATAACTAAACCAACAGCAAGAAAAATTCGCTTTCGTCAAAAGAATCGAAAATTGTCAGTCAACTTTTCCATTAACCGTTTTTTTTATCTTTTTAATTTCGTTTTTGATATTTTTACGCCAATCAAACCATTTAAGTTAACTTTATTCGTTTTGGTTTTTCGATTGGCTTTCGTTTTTTTTTATGGTTTCCTTTTTTCATTATTTTAAAGATCTTTAATTCTTTATTTGGTTGTATCAGCTTAAAACGCTGTGCAGACTTCAACTTTGTCTTCAGTGGTTCCTTTCTCGGTGCAAAGAAATGTAATTCAAAAATCGTCGAATCGAATAGTTTTGAGCACTATGGTCGCCCATTCCTCTCATCCGGATTTCTACTTGATGCGCAGCGGTGTGAGGACACTGTGCAGGATGCAGTGACTCTCGTGTTTTCCGGACCAGCCGCGGAACTCGCGTCGCAGATCGGATACCTTTATGCTGTGTCTCGCTATCAGGCGTCTCCAGCGATCCGCTTCGATCAGTATTTGCTATAAGAATCATACAAAAATAGTCTTGTGCAAACAGAATTTCAACTCTTAAGGACCAGCCTAATTTTGTTCAAATTGGTAGTCAGATTATCTTTTTGGTTTTGCGTTAAAAAGGATGGATAGCTTGATCAGTGGATGAGAAAGGCAGGAAAATATGGATTTGGTGTGGCTGGGACCGGGAATTTCAGGTGATAATTTTGTTGCTAATTTAACACTCAAACTCAAAGTGCGCTCGACAAATAGAAAAGTCTAACACGTATCCGCATATAAATATAAACACAAACAATTTATTGAAAACAAAACCAAACAGAAAGCACAAAACTCAATCATCCCACAAGACAGTCGTCTTCTAGAAAAGCCCCAAAGCGGTTGCGAAAAGCACATAAAAGTAAACAGTCCCTTCTTCAAATTTAGGAAACAATAATAGGGTATAATTGTGTGCGCTAGCTTTTTTTCTCCAAACGCACTGTGCGGATAAGCAAACAGTGCAAAAGTGCTAACGTATATAATTAAGAATGCAAATAATTAACAATAGGTTGTTTTTGCGTTTTTCTTGCTGTAATTTCGAGATTGCGTATATGATAATTTAAGTGTAGAAATCTGTGTATCTGAACTGAGATGAACCCATGAAAACTTATTTTGTTATCTTATGCATATTCAATCTTCGCAGATGCAAGTTATTGGTAAATAAAAAATTTTGCGCCAGCACAAAATGCAAAAAGAATAATAATTATTATAAAATGTATGTATACAAGTTGATGTAAAATCAATTTCGTTTGTATACATATCAGCAATAACCTTAACCCATTGTTATTTTAAATTTTGACCGAGTTAAATGCTGTTGAACCCCCAAAACCTTTCATGCCTAGTTAAACTTATGAAATTTGTACTCTTCTCAGCGTTTCAAGTTAATTTGATGAATCAATTTGGGAAAATGACTGGCAATTGGGAATGAGTTGAGTGTCTTCACTGTGGTTAAAGAACAAAACATAAAACGTAACGTGCCAAAAATTAGATGAGTTTGAGTTAAATCAACAACAAATAAACACAAGACAATGATGGGTAAAATCATAAAAAAAAACAGCTGTGTGAAAACGAGAAAATGGTTGTGTGTGTTTGTTTTGTAAACAGCCAGAGCGCGGGTGCAATGCAAAAATAAAATCAAACAAAAACAAAACACAATTAATCGAAACCGAAACTGCACAAATGAATGAGCAAACATTGCAAACTGGGCCCGAATCAGCCGCGAAGTCAGCCAACTGGAAAGAGTTTCTTTTTATCGCAAAACCAAACTTTCTTTGGCTTGGCCTGCTGCTGCTTCTGATGCAGATGCGGCTGTTGCTGCTGCTGCAGGGGCTGTCTGTTGCATGCTGCTGCTGCTGCTGCTGCTGCTGTTGCTGCTGCTATGGTTGGTCTAGTACTGGTACTGGTGGTAATGCTGCTGCTCAGGGTGGTGGGCACCCAAATGTGTTGTTGCTGTGGAACCTTAACCCTCGACTTCTTGGAGGGTCGATAGGGTCGCGATCTGTCCGCATAGGGCAGCGGTGCGTACATGGTGTCGGTGAAGATAATTACCTCGTTGATGTTCTTCTGCAGCTGCAGCGCCTGGTTCTGGGCATCCTCGCGGTCCAGGTCGCGCTCCACCATCAGCTTCTCCACATGTTGTTGCTTCTCGCGCAGCAGATCCTACAATGTCGATCGATCGACCAAAAAATAAACAGAGCACAGAGAGGACAAAGCAAGCTTTTATGAAATGCCTAGGCACACAAATAACGATACACAAGAAGTAGAGAGATACGAGACGATATAGATACAGATTCGGATACATATATAGTGTGGGTGTATGTAGTACAGGTGTATAGGGTGCGGGGCTGGTTGCAAAAACACTCATTAATTTATTGTTGCTTTACCTTCTACCGGCGACAGCGAACGCACACACATGCAAATAGAAGCAAATTTAACAAAAACATTGAACAATCAACACTTGAACAGCGAAAGCGTGCAGGAAGTATTTAAATATTTTTATTGTACATTGTGATATATATAAACCAACTCAAACACATGACATAATAAAATGCATTGAGACTTAATAGGCATAAATTTATTATTAATTTACATAGTTTGTTTTGGTGGGAGTTTTTTTTTGTTTTTGGGGTGTGTCTTTTGTGTTGTGTTTTGTGTGGGTTAGTGTGTATTATGTTAGTTAAATGCTTACAAACTAAGGGTTAAACCACAATTATACAGAAGAGGGCACAGATCCATTAACGTCAAAATCTTTATACATTTTTTGTTTAACCTAATTTAATAGCCAAACCATTAATTCTGCGTACAATATTTTGCAAAATTTTAACGTTAATGGATTGGGTTTGCTAACAGCGACTACAGCTCGGCAAACGAATAGTTTTTAAGAGCGAAAAGGAAAAACCAACAGCGAATACCATACAATTTATTTGTGGATCTTGTAGATGAGTTAGCATACCTGCATGGAAAATTGGCTTTTCGGCGTCGCTAAAATTGGCTTAACGGGCGTGCTCGACTTGCGCTGCTAGGAACGGAAGGGATTTGCGATTAGATGTGGAACGCGTTAGTAAAAGGGCTCAAATAAAAAGTAACAGGTAGGTTAATGGGTAAAATATAAAAATTAACAAAGAACAGAACCAGAACTTTAAACGGTATTTGTGTTTGCTTTTTTTTTTTAAGGTACTGTGGGTGTTCTTTCTGTGGGAGAACTGGGTGGTGAGGGTGATCCTTTCGAGGTCACCGCTTATACCTGAGCATTCATGCGCATGCGCGACGTGGCCGTGGTGGCGATGCTGTTCATGGTGCCAATCGAGGTGAGCGACTCCCTTGATCCGGTCCTGGAAAGACGCGTTTTCTTGGACGACGGCGACAGTGAAACCTTCGCAATAGGTACAAACACCCCGTACTTGGGCTTGCACTCAAAGTATCTGCAATGGGGATGGATCAGCGCACTTGGATCTCATAAATTTTCATGGGTATACCTGATATCATCGACAGTTCCATCGTTTTTGCCGCTAGGCTCATCCAATTCCACACCGCACCAGTTGCCGGGAGCAAACTGTGTCTCTCCCAAATAGCGTAAGATACCAGGACGACTACCAAATCCAGAAGAGACAATCACACGATCGCCCACAGCCATTCCATTCTCTAAAAATAGACAAGTTTTTGTAGAGATTGTGCACTTCATCCATTTCGTAGATCCAATAACTTACTGCCTCCAATGCCGGGACTGCGAAGCATAGAGCTGCGAATACTCGCAGTTGGAGAAACTGTGCGCGATCTGTCTGGGGAGCTTTTGGCCAATGGAGAGGTCGGAGTCTGGGCTCCGGCCAAGGGATATGTGGTAAGACGTGTGAGGCGTGAGAAAATGCCTCGTTTCGGCTCGCACTGGAAGTACCTTTTGCCCGACACACAGCCATCGTTTTTACCTAGCAAAAGCATAGACTTTTAATAGGGCCTTTAAGAGAGAGAGTAAGGACCATTCTTACCATTAGGCTCGTCAAGGACAACACCCGCCCATTCGCCAGCAGCAAAGTGTGTGTCTCCAATGAAGGCAATCTGTCCGGGACGAGTGCCACCCAGCCAAACCCGCTGTCCAATGATGAACTGCTCTGTGTTTGCTGTCAGCACGGCGCTGCTGTTATCTGTTCGATGGGAAAGCAATAATATCAAGTTGGGGGGTCCCATTAGTATCAACTGTTAAGTCATCAATCAAAATACTGTCTAAAAAAAAAATCCTAAAATTGGCTAGACTGCGTTTTCATTTATCTCTCCAATACAGTTCATTTTTTATCTGTGTTCCACTTGGGTATGATGTCATTTGGCATATTTGCATATCGCCTGCTCAATGGAAAACCATTGAGAACGATCCCCCGCATAATGAATATAAATTATTTAGACGGATTTTAGCATTGTAAACTTGACATTTGCAAGCTGTTCGATATTCCACTTCTATGCTATAAGTGGCAATGAATTCTCTCCGATTTCACTTTTAAATTACCCATTTATATTTACTGTGTCTGAGGGAAAACCATTAAGTGGAAAATTACAGGAAACAAGCGGATTAAAAAGCTAAATAAAACTTGCATGCAGCTCAGTGAAGTCATAACAACATTTTGCCAAGTTTGGCTGTCGTGTCAGTTAATTTCATTTTGCTGTTGACTGCATCCACCCACATCTATTAGATATGGCAACTTGCTCATAATTTTCCCATTGCCGTTGCTGAAAATGAACTCAAACTGCATTTCAGTGACATTACACTTCAGTTCATGTAAAATAAATTGGTGTTTTATTTTAAATGTCAATTGCATATCATGTTTAACATTTAAAAAGAAAAACAAAACAACTGGGTGTTACAAAACACGTGCCATTCTATTCATTTTTTACTTTATATATAACTAATAGACAATATTTTATCTTAATTTACCTTTCCCCAATCAAATCCCTTCACTAAAATTAACATAAGCCCAAAAAGTAATAAGCTAAGCAAATCTTGTTCAAAATGTTCCCCATTTACTTAAATAATTTTTCATATTTTTCACGGATTACGTTTCCTCATCAATTTGATTAGCATTAAAAGCGTAACGATTTTGCCCCAAATTCATTAATCTACAAACTTGGCCAATTTAATTTGGCAACCATTAAACAAAATGCGCATAGTTAACCCTATAAAGACCTTGACTTGATACATTAATTCAGTGTAAATATTGTCACAGCAATGGCTCATTAGAGGCGCAATTACGCCCACAGTGAGAGGTAAACTTAAACACGTTTGCAGTGGCTCATTAGGCCTTGTTAGTTTGACAATACTTGGAGCTACCGAAGATGCCGAGATATATGCCATCTGCATGGGAATTATTTCGACAGTTTGGCCATAAAGTTGCGCTCTTAACGTTTCTGCAGAATGACTATTTAAGGAGCGAGCAACTGGCCTAGATGCATAAAAGCCAGCCACCTGCGCAAATGGCTAGAACCAGACACGCTCTGCAGATACAAGACACAGCAAAGATATTTGCAGTACACGTAAACAAAAAAAAAAAAAAAAGAATAAATTAGTTATAAAACATGATTTGCCACAAAGTTCCCCCGTTACAAAATCCTGTGCGTTGCATTTATGTCCACTCACAATCGTAGCGAATGCTTACCTGAGCTGCGACGCCGCCCAGTGGCTTCTAGATAATAATCATCTTGGCGTTGGAAAACAACAAGCAGTAACGAAAGCAAAACAAACAAACAGAAAATATACAGATACAGATACAGATACGAAATACCATTTAAAGATACATGCGACTGGCACAATGGCGATGGCGGGCTAATAACTTACAAGATGCGCGACTTCCAGCCTCCGATTTTAGCGAGCGTCTAGCGGGCGAAAAGCGATCCCAGTCGGGTGTGGGTGAGAGCGAAGATCGCGTAAAGCGCCTGACAGTCTCTTGATAGAGATCTATAGACAGGACGGGTTTGTAGATATACAAAAATGTACATACATATACATCTTTACACGAAGTCGCCCCGAATTTCCATAAAATGCATTGCAATTGTTTAGCATTTCGCTGTGTTTTGTGGGTGTTAACTGAGCAAGCTGTGCAGCAAGTTTTTCCTGACATTTCCCCTTTTGTTATATATGTATATTATGTATATATATATAGATATATATAAATATTGGTTAAAAATTAGCGCATTTGTGTTAAGCCCAATTTGCTGTTTTGGGTTGTGAAAGTTTTTTGGCAGCTTGTGTGCTAAGGTTTCTTGTCTTTAATAAGATCTTGGCCGCAAGCAGTTGTGGTAAAGGTTAGATGCCAGCACAAAAAAAAGGCGAACGGTAATCTGAGATGTTATTAAGCTCGAAATATATGTATGTATCTATAAGTATGGCTTGAGTAGAGAGAAAGAGTTTGGCGTGTGCTTGCTATATGATTTTTATAAAACACGTTAATAAAATTTCTCCAAATAAAAAGTTACCTCAATTTACGTTTTTTATTTTAAATTACGAGAAAAAAGCTAACATGACGTGCCATAAATTCATTTTAGGAATAAATAAACCATTGTAAAAATCTCTTAAAAATCCCTTTCTTTCTTTCCCTAAATTGTCTGTGTCCAATTCTTTATTGATATTGATGTGTAACTTATTGTGCCTCTTTTCACAGCAACTTTCAAAATCAATTCATACTTTTGGCAAAACTGCACGAGAAAGAGCTATAAGAGCATAAATCAATTAAATTGTCGACAGTTTGGTAACGTTTTCAAAGCCATTGAATGACAGACAGCAGCGGATTTAAAAACACAATTGCAGCGGACAAAAGAAATGCTGCCGAAAAGGAAGGAGATCGAGAAAAGATTTCAATTTATCAATTGCACGAACTCGGTTTCCGCTTACTTTTTAATGCACAGAAAAAAAAGCAATTGGCAAACTAATAACATGAAAGTTTAATTTTATATTATGTCTATGTAGTAAGGTATTTCACTATATTTCAACTTTAATAATTCCAATTTTTTTTTCCTGTGCACTAGCGTCATCTTCAGTTGTGCGCTATGAAAACCCCAGCGTGTCTACGTCGTGTAGTTAATTGTGTTTTTGCCAGTTGAAATTGCGTTTATTTTCCCCTTTTCTTTTTTTTTTTAATTTTTCTTCACTTGTAATCTACGCCAGATATGCTCTGCTTGAGTACGAGTGTGTTGAAGAAGACTTCGTACCGGCTTTATATCTCGTGGGCCACTGCTTTTGGCTAATCAACCGATTGCGTTGGCCCAGCCGTGACATGACATGAGTTGGCCAGACCAGACGGCTTCAAGGTTCAATTGTGAGTATATTGTATCTGACAGATATACGCTGGCATTCGCTACCGTTCGCCGATCGTGCAAGACAATTTGTTATTATTTGCTATTATCATGACGGTAGTATTTTCCGTATCCTACATGCTCGTAACAACTTTTTTTTTTTAATTATCACAATTGGGCGTTGTAACAGTTTGTTGTTGTGTATTTTGGTGAGTGGTTCCCTTTTTTGTTTTTAACAATTATTTTGCAAACTTTCACTTAACACTGGCTTTGATGTTCTGTGTTCGTATTTTATGTAATGGCTGGAAAAACAAGCAACCAATGCCAGGCAATAAATCAGTCTTGACTTTACCTTCGCTAATTGAAACACCTTTCCCCCGCCGCACTTAATTTGCAACATTTAACTGTGAAAAGTCGTCATTCTAAAAATACGCACGCACCTAGATGACAAACAATTTCCTTGCAGTTGACATTCAGTGTCAGTGCTGCTAATGAACTCATGTATCTGACAGATGAATCATCAAAGAGCACCGCTCACCCGGCCAACGCCAAGTGGAGTGTGGCGCCGTCAATAGTTGACTTGACTTGGCCAAAAGGCAACCCGGGCCTGGCTGCGACCCACTTTGCTCACGATTCTGGCCAAAATGAAGCAGCCAGGGAGATACGTTGAAATCGAAAACAAATATTTCGCCAGCCATTTATGGCGGATCGATCGCGCGCTGACCGGCGATAAATCAGCCAACAGAGCCAACAGTGCTGGTCATGTCAATAGCACATTATCTTCTGAGATGATTAAACAACATTTAATTAAACTAAACTGTGCAGCTCCGTGCACCGCCATCCTCATCGATAATAGCTCCCTGTGTAGGTTGCAATGCAGTTCTGAGCGATTCGTAAGTGGCTATAATGTGGGTTTTTGCACGGCAATAAAAGTTTGCTACTCACGCTGAAAATTGTAACTAAAACTATCTATTAAAGCTTCCTTAAGGTAAGCCTGAATGTTCTTTGAATTCAGTTTATTTCCTAGCTAAATATATATTTATATATATTTTACTGCTTTTTAACCAATTTCTGCCAGTTTTCCTGCAGCTTTGGCTACCCACATGTCGAGTAGTTTTTCACAACCCCACAACTCGGACTGCGCATGACTTACATGACTTTTCGGCATGTTAGATGCAAATCCATCTGCGAGTCTCTGTGGAAAATGCCGACGAAAACCGATTATTAGCTGCTGATTGGCGATCTCTAAGTCCTGATCACTGTGGGCTGAACTAACATTTCCACTGAACTGCACGAGTGGTTACAGTGAAGCTTACAGTGAGCGAAGCAATCTGGGTAAATATAGCACGTTTATAAATACAACATTTATTCAGGGGTGTGTCTGAAAGTAATTTACTTAAAAGCACTGATTGTATCTTTGTACTTCCTGGCATCTTAAATTAGTGTATTCACATATTCCAATTGTTATACATTCGCGCTAAAATGTGGCTACTGTGCCTGCTCTAACATTTTTTATCTCAATTAAATTAATTTTTGCTCATTGTTCTGGGCACACAATAATTGCATCGACAATGCATATATCTGAATATTTAATTGTCATTACTTTAAATGCTAAATGTTTTCAACAGGAATCTTTGTGCGACAAACTAGAATTTCACCAAATAGAAAACTGGTTTTCCAGATGAAGATGCTTACGTGAGCTAATCGAGCTGATCGCTTAAAGGCGTGTCCCATATATTATTAATTATAGATGTATACCATATACTATATAGTAAATACCCAAAAAAAAAAAAAATCCGGTTGGGCGTCTGGTCGAGTCGCGTATTTCGCATTACAATTAAAATTTGTTTAAGTTTAGAACGTGTTTCGAATGCGAAACAATAAAAACACATGTGGCAGAAGGGCAAACAGTTGAATGAACATTCCAATGAGCACAGGAACTACAAAGACGACTTAAGCCTAATGAAGTTGGCCTACGGCTAAGGTAAGAAACGATTAAAATTATGACTGATTACGGTTGACGGTTTGATATGTCTTTGATTGGTAAATAGATACTATCTGTGAGCTGTCAGAGATCGTGAGACTTGACTTGACATTTTCACTATCTGAGGGAAGATGTTGCATACACAAGTAGATAAGGCAATGAAATGCCTGTTGTTCGTTGGGAGATCACTGAACCAAAAGTGATGGGAGGAAGGAACAGTGTGTTTTTCAGGGTTAACACAAACTACATTGAGGTATTCGAAATGTCAATTAAAAGGAAATGATTACTGGGTCGATATAAATAAACACGTCTGATAAGATATATTATTATTATTATGTCTAGAGGTATACAGTTCCATTTATAAAGTGTGCTTCAACTAGGTTATAGATATAATATAATATATTCAGTTCGTTTTAGCCTAAAAGTATAACTCGTTCATAGGTACTTTCTTCAGAATACTGTACTGTTTCGAATTTTTCACGTGTTAATGTGTTTTAAATTGTTTAGTTTATATAAAATATAAAATTCATCGATATTGTTATGACGTCGTTAAGTCTTGCAAGCAATTTTCATCAAATTCCGATACGATTAATGTTATGCCCAAAAAGGTGTTCGCACAGATGTGTTAATTTCGCCCCCACATCAACAAGCAATTAATTGAATATTAATTGTAAATTAATAATGTCATGGGAAGAGATTAAATGAAACGCATTGAGCAGTAGCCAAGTTAAAATAACAAATGAATGCATAAGAAAAAATATAAGTGAAACGTAAAAACATATTTACCTGTATAAGCCGAATTGATCGAACTTAAATTGTCATCGCTTTCACGACTCATGCTGGTGGCTTCTAAAAATAAAATGAAAAACATAAAAAAAGAAAAAAACAAGCGCAAGGAACGCAAAGTGAGCATGACAAATTAAACAGCACACAAAATATTAACTTAAAATTAAATTATAATTACAGCTAAGGGCTAAGCCGAGCGAATTCAGGCCATGGTAACGGGCCAAGAAAGCTCAGCTTAGCCAACAAAATATGTGTAAAATAAAAGGCAAAAGAAAATGTAAAGTGCAAAGTGGCAATTAGCTATGGGTCGCTCTGGCAGACCAACCTCCCCACCCCGAACAAAGTCTTATTTCATTTTAAAGAGATTAGATAACTGGGAGAGTGTTCGGTGAAGGTTTTCTCGGAATGGCTTCGAAAAAATAAAACTTATAGGCAGCTTTGCAAACCGTTTCCGCAGACTCAAATATCTTCAGTTATCTACAACATTTTTCACTCTTTTGTGGCATTTCTGACGAATTAAAAATTCGTTTATACGGGTATAAACATAAATTTGATTTTTAAATAAATTGGTTTTAAACGTCTAAATAAATAAAGAGTTTGCTATAAATATGTCATCAAAGTCGTCAAGTTAGACGCGCAGTCCTGATCCACAATACTCAATGAATATAAAATTGATTTTATAGAATTTCCCTCGGCAACACAACTTGAAGACGTTTCAGCAACATAAATTTGCATTTTACCAAAAGCAATCCATCAATATTATGCAAAATCTAAAAGAAGAAACAAGTTCCTTTGAGAGAACGAAACTAGACACTACTTAATGACCTACAAAAAAAAAAAGAAAAGACAGAATTTCAAACTCGATATGACATTTGACTTTTCCACCTGCAATTAATATTTATTTAGCATACCCATAATTAACCACCTAACGAGGTAAGTTAGGCAAATAAGCAACTTGAGAGTTTTTATGTTTTATTTGTGAATAATTAATATTCCAACGGACGCGTGTGTTGTCGATCTTGAGATAAGCAGCAAAAACAACTTAATTATTGTTTGTTTGCTTTTTTAAAAATATAAAAGAGACTCTTCAGAAACTTATGGCTAAAGAGCCACTGCGAAGAATGCTGAAAGTAATTTGGTTTGTATTTGGTCAGTTGCCATAAAATATTGCGGTTGTGCAACCCACGCATAATTCCGATTGGAATTTATATCGATGGATCGCTCGATCGCAAAACTAAACAAGTGGGCGTGTCGCAATTCATAACTGTATTTAAAAGTTCAAAATGGACATTAATGTCATAATTAAAGGAGAGCCCATCATCCATCAACTCAATTTGGCTATCGTGGAGTTGGTATTGATTTTTTTTTTTACTTTAGTTAGTATTTGTTTATATTTTGAGCACAAATCTTAAGATTTCAGGATACGAAAACGTTTTCTCCTAATTCTCTATACCTCATTTATACATTTAAGGCCCTTGAGCAAAAATCATTAAATTGTTTACTACAAAAAAATATATTAAAGTACGCATTTCTGTTGAACATTTTAACTTAGCACTTGAGGCTATTCCAAGCGAGACTTAAGTGTTCGGTCCGAGAATTGTGTAAGTGACGTGTTAATTTATTTGACTTTTGCTTTTGCTGTTCTTTTATTGCAAACGAAATAATTAAAAGCACTGAAGTGTAAGCAAAACAATGGGCAAAAATGGTGAACACAAAAAATAGCCACAAAAATGAGGAAAAAGTGATTAAAATTGTTGTTTAATTTTTATTTGTTAAGCATTTGGGCAGCTATTTGATCAAACCAGGAATATATGATCAAAGAAGGAAATGTTAAAAGATGTATTCCTTAGTTTGTTAAAATTGTAATTCCTTAGAAAAAAAAAACAAATTACGTTCTATGGTCCATTCACATTTCTTAATGAACACTTCCATTAAGCTTACGAAAATATTGTAGTCCGTAAATTCATTAGACGCAGAAAAGTATCTCAACAAAGAAAACAAACAAATATGCTGGCCAAAACTAAGCTAACGAAAAAAAAAAAATAGCGAAACAGAAATGAAGGCAATAATGGGTTTGTTTACACGAAAAGCCACAGAAAGACTTTGGTTCACTCAGTTGTGACAATAAATCATTTGAAAAGATTTTCAAGCAAAACAGGTGCAAAATGAAATATCATTTCATAATCGAAAAAAAGAAACCGGGTGCGGACCATAAAAATTAATTAACCAAAGGTGGTTACACCTTTTCCAATTTTTTCTCTTTTCATTACCGATTTGTGTTTAGTCAAAGAAACGGTAATTTAATTGCCGGCGAAGTCAGTGAAAATAAAAATAAAAGGTGCCGCCAGCGGAAAAGCAAAGAAAACCGGCGAAACAATAAATAAAAAAAAATCATTTTCGAGGCGTGTGAAACGCAATTAGGCGGGGAAAATTTACCGCAATTAAATGCTCCTAAATGAGTGTCATACAAAGTGCAATGCAAATTAGCTGGGCGCAAAGGTGCGTATACGTGATCATACAGCATCGCGCATTACTCATACGCCACATATACCACCCACGAAAGGTTGCCCTGTCTATGCCAATAGTTCTAGAACAAATACCAAGCTGAGCTCATTGGGGAGCTTCAAAAGCATATATATATATAAATATCAAATCAAATATAACAAACGGCAACAATAAAATTGTGTAAACAAACCGACTAAATTGAGTTGAATGACGACAGATCATTATTGCCGGTGGCGGGATCCACAGCAAATATATAAAAGTATATAGAATGTGTTCGGAAGTTAGTGTTAAATATATAAAGATATGGGTATGTATCCCAGTTTGACAGATGGGATGATCAGTCTGTCAAGGT
Organism: Drosophila melanogaster; assembly: GCF_000001215.4. Taxonomy (NCBI): domain Eukaryota; kingdom Metazoa; phylum Arthropoda; class Insecta; order Diptera; family Drosophilidae; genus Drosophila; species Drosophila melanogaster. The sequence goes on along the minus strand of NT_033779.5, from coordinate 17,391,635 downwards.
GATGCCTTCAAAAGGCTTTATGACATCGCTCCCACACGCCCACAAGTTTTTGCAGGTGGATTGTGTAATCTTTATGTGAATATCTGGTTCTAAATACAAAGTCTCCATATTTGCATTCCATTTGTGTAAGCAGCAGCAGCCGCGAAACTTTTTTAAAATTTACTAATAATCAGCTTTTACGTTTAAACTGTATAAGATGCTTTATTTACTATCCATATTTATTTACCTACAAATGCTGAGTATTACAAATAATAAGCTATATACAAATTTTTACAGATGAATATGAAAAAGAAATATTGAATATAAAAAATATATGGGTAAACGTATTCATATTTTTTCAAGCCCTAATCATTCTAAAAAAATATCTTTAACAGATATGGTAATCAGATTTTAGCTCAAATTCCTCCATTTTCAAGTACACATTCCAGCAAGATAACTGGCATCTTGATTCTCTCTTATTTCGGGAAAAATCAACATCTTAAATGAGTAACAATTTCACTACCTAGCGAAATAATGTGAGAATCTCACCGGTCAGTTCTAATTCAAAGATAGCGTGGCAACAGCAAAAGTTGAAGAGTTTTGGGCTGGCAATGTCGCAGTCAGTGGAAGTGTGAATGGAATCCAAAATAAAAATGTGTTCTCCTTATCAACAACAGAACCAAAATAATAATAACAGCTGATAAAATACCAGTTAGCAATAACAATGCCAAGGCAAATGACAGCAAGCAACTTGGCCTGGTCCAAAATGACTCAAACAATTGAGCGACAAAATGTGCGTTATACGAACGGAACGTGGCAGTGAAAAGAAAGCCACAAAACGGAAAGAAAGTTAGCTGCAGACAACTAAATAAAAAAATTGAAATTTGCATATGGTGTTGGCCGCCAGTGGAAGCCCAGTAGATTTGGCAATAAGACGTCAACGCCGAGCCCCAAAAACCACAAACAAACACAGAAAAAAAAAGCAAATTGCACTAAAAATCAAAGTCTTAGGCAATATGCAAATATTGCCGCTGTGAAAGTCATTCCATTTCGCATATATATGTACGTATTTTTAGACCGATCAACGTTTGTGTCTCTTTCAGTCAAAATACGAATCAGCAATAGCAAATTTGTATATCTAATTAGCGGTTAACCGCAACTTTTCAATACAATCCGCAACCGAACTTTGTTATTGCCGTTTCGGCAAATAAACTTTTGTTGTCGCTTAGAGTTTATCGTAGATATCGGAGATATAGAATGCCTTAAGGTTATCTCGGCGATTTAGCCGACATTTCAATGAGAGAGAGGTTGGGGACACGTGCTCACAGCCCATTTACAAGTTTTTGTGCGTCAATTTACTTATGTAAGTACTTGCAAACAGGAAAATGCGGATGCCAGCGGAAAATCCGTAATTAGCTACGATCTCAGTACACCGGCAATGGCTAATGGAAAGGCCCAAAAGTACAAATGCCAAGGCCCACACCCAGCCTTTGAAGTCGTTTCTTCTGATAATTATCAAGTTTTATTTTTATGCGCTTTAAATACACCTATTATATTTAAAAAACCAAGGCTTTCTGATAAAATCTAGTCCAAAACAGGAATAAAACTATTCATTGACCGAAATATCGCTGTCATTAAATTGTGCAGTCATAAATGGGCCAAGCCCAACAAAATCGGTTAAATGATAAGGATCTAAGCATGTTATAATTTAGAACAGAGATATCAATTAACGCTGTATCTTATCTTTAAACTCAATAAAACCACATTAAACAAAAAAATTGGAAAATTTCTAGGTTTGTCTAAGACACGAAATTAAATAAATATTTATGAGGCCACAACCAAAGCAAAGTTTCACATAGGAACAAAAGAATAAATTTGATTAACAATTGGTTATCAACCAGACCAAGCCAAGGTCAAAGGCTGTCGCCAGAAATATGAAAAACGAAAAGTTTCCAAAAATATCTTGCACTGCAGTAAACTCGAATCCTTTTAGGGCATCGACAAGGACGTAGAAAAAGGTTCACATAACTTATGCCTTTACAGTTCTTTTTTAAAAGCCTTATATTTTAATTGGAAATTTCCAATTTAAATAACGACATTCGTAATTTGCTGGCACACCAAATCACCTTTTGTGAGTTGTATAACAATAAGTAAGTCTCTCTGTTAAAGTTGGCTTCTATTTTGGATTTTCAATTTCGTTTGCGTGTTCACTATATAAGCTATAGTATAGAGCCGATCAAGTTCAATTGGTTGCCATCTGAGTTGCAATTCCGCGTCTGAAACACGTCCGCCTCGCGAAAAGTCGTTCAAGTAACTGAACGTCGAGAGCCAATCGCGAAGCGAAGTCAGCGCAAACTTTGAGATACTTTTTTTTCGCAGCGAGAGAGCGGCGAAGCCGATTGCCAATCCGGTGCCGAAGCTTTGTTGGCCAGAGTTTAATAGCAGACACTGTGGCAATAGCTCCGCACTCTCGGTGTTTTTATTGAATAAACGTCGCGTAAAAATAAGAGCCGTAAAAAAATGTTTTTATTTTCGACTTTTGCACGGACACGCAAAGTGAGTTAATCCGGCAAACAAAGAATTGCCACATGGCTGCAATTTTATTTTCCCTTTCTTCGATACCATATGGATCGATCGCTCAATGGTTTTTAGCACTCTAATCACAAGTGCAGTAAATGCATGAAAATAACTAAGCAAGAGTTCGAAAAAATGGAATTTCACTTTTTGGGTTTTTTTAACAATCCATATTGGCTTTGAAAACTCTAAAAAATATGTTCTTGTTGTATTCAATAATTAATAGGCAAATATGTTTTGGATTTCGACTTGGAAGAAATCTTATGTGACCTTATATATTTCATAAAATATAAATATTTATAAGCAGTGAAATTTATTATAAAAAAGTATGTAAGTTTTGGAAAATTATTATTTTTTCTTTAAAGATGTTTGAAGTGGCTATTGAAAGATTCGATAAAGTTTTTAAACGCCGGGTTGTGTCTAATTATATATAAAGTTTACACGTAGGAAAACAATTTAAGAATTGCTTGACGAGATTGTAACAATGAATTCCAGAGACTAAATGCCAGTTAATCAGAATCAATTATCTTTAGATTCATCTATGAATCAGCTTTTAAGACAATGCACAAAAAAGCGCATTGAAATATTGAAACACGTATTTAATAAAATTTTCTAAACTATAACAAATACATAACTTATCAAATCGAATATGTATATATATTCCTTTTAAGAGAAGATACTGTTTTCTGTTGGCTGAAACCCGAGACGTTTTCAGCTTAAATATGCAACACGTGTCTTCAATTATAAAGATTTCAACGACTTAATGATGTGAAGTCAAATAAGTGAGACAAAAAGTGGTTAATCATAACATCAATATTGACTCTCCCACGGAGTCGGTGATGTAAACAGAACTGGGCTCAATCTAGAATCGAATGGAGTAATCCCCCGCCAGACGATGCTCATCCATTGGACGTCAATCCCGAACGCGTTTTCGATTCAATCTTAATGCGAAGACAAATGAGCTTTCCGTTTTTATGGGTGGGAGAGAGGCTCACTTCACTTTTGTTTCCGATCGAAACCAATAAAAGTGACATAAGCTCATCCACGAGCACCACGACCGCAATTTTCATATCAGATCGACTGAGAACGGAACCCGGCATCAAATGCGCAGCGCAAAAACACCTCAAAAGATCTGAGCTCACGAACAAGCTAGAAGATACGTTTTGAGTACGTTTTCTGTGTCATCGCCAGAACAAATTCAATTAGGGAACGACGACGTAGAGATAGATTGCCGGCCGGTCGCCAGGTTTTCTCGGTCGCATTTGAGCTGAGTAGATTTTCGCAGACTTTTGGCATTGAGTATGGCGGGCCAAATGACGGGTCTCTTGGCAGATAGTCAAACAGTCCGTTCCAGAATGCTAGGAGAGATTTTAGAAAGCTGATCTGGGCAGCGGATCAAGGCGCTCAGGCGCTTGGAACGGATTTGGTTTTAAGCAGCGCGTCGCATAAACTACTAATTGACTAAAGTAGTTCAACTATTTGGGACATGCGGTATATCACTTCGTTTTCGTTAATAATTGGCAAAATGCGGAATAATCTCTTTGATATGGCGATCAACACTGGCGTATTTGAAACAAATCAGCGTAGAAATTTAAATGTACTAAAGCAAAAAATTCGGAGCTATCAAAACAAACTGGACTTTCATTGAGCCAAGCAAACAGCTTAATTTCTGAAATAGGTTTAATAATTATGTGCAATAAACGACCAATAAACGATTTTAAAAATAATGTATAAATGGGCAAACAAACTAGTTACAAAACCAATCTAATACAAAGTGATAATCTAAATGATCACAGTGCACATAGCGCCGTGTAAACTATTTCTATGGATGCAAATTAAATACACCTCGTGACTCAGTTTTTTCTGTAACCCTAAACATTACAAATTTTTGTGTTTTTGGGTAAATTTACAGGGAATAAATTTCTACGATTTTGCGGTTGCATTGCGACTGTCAATCGGATATGGAACGTGTGTGCCGGCGAAATAGAAAACCCGTCAATCGATCCATGGATCGTTTGGCAGATCGTTTGCTATATGGGCCAGTGGGTCGTCGTATGTTGACGACTGCGGTGCGGTTACGTGCCTGAAATGAGCCACATTGGGCGGATCAATTAAATGGTAGCAGCACTTGCCTAATTGGCCATAATTCTCCTTACCAAAAACACTTTTCGGGGCAGCTCTATAATTATGATCGAGAGTTAAGAGTGGGCGGCAATTTGTTTTGTTTATTTTTGAATTGTGCGTTGGTGTTTCAAAACGATTAAATAATTGAAAGAAGTGAAGCATTTGTTTACCAAACGAAACAGTTGACGCTGGGAATTATTAATGGTTTCTCTTTAGAGAAGAATTTACACTAACTACGCGAGTTCTCGCCGAAATAATTGCAAGTTCAATGTAGTGCAAAAAGTGCACTCAAATGGGGTGGGGTCAGCGTATATGTATGTATATATTTAGCAAGTGAGTGGGTCTGTCATCGTTTCCATTAGATCATTGCATTCGCTTATAGTATACAGCAATCTACATCTTGTGGGTGCACATATATATATGTAGGCGGATGCTTGACTTGCTTGAGCCAAAGATGCAAACACAAAAGTAGTCAAATCTCGGGTATTGAGGGTAGAGAGTAAGTAAACTTGATGAAATGACCCCTTTACAATGTCAAACTTAAAAGTGCATTATTTAAACTCACCATTCTTTTTGGGTTTCTGTTTTCCCATTTGAATGTGGGTACATTTTTTAATATTAACCTTCATGAGTACTTGGTGATAGTATAGTGGTGGGCTATACTATTGAAACATATTTTACTGCGATATTTTCCGGAGAGCAATTCAATTATCAGACTTCTTCCAACTGTTTTATAAGTGAAGAACTCGCGTATAAAAGTGGAAATCGGTAAAAACCCCTTTTCTTGAATTGTGAAATTAATGTTCTTTGTTAAGATGTTAATATGTATGTGACAATGCACTGACAAGATTTTCAAAGGGGCTCTGGTTGAATTCCCATTGGTGTTCAGATGTGTTTTAATTTCATCTTGCTTTAAATTCTAGCTTGTAAAATGGATGATAATTAAACCCAGGGGATAATTAAGACCTTTAACTACTTTCAAAAATACTGCTCTTAGTAACATATTTGCTTTGAGCAATAATACTAACTGGTTTGCGTTGTTGCACAATGCGATTAGACTTACCTCTTGGTGGTGGACCGGATTTGGGAGTTGTGTGATTGCAGCACGGTCTTCCGATTTTGGAAACAGAACCCGTCGATCCAAAACTAGATGGTGCCTTCATTTTGCTGGGCTGCGGGATTCCGGTACCAGAAGTAGCGGGCGTGGGAATATTGGATCTGATGGGACCCGGTAATTTGGAGGCAGTGGCTCCTGGTTCCGGGTCCGCAGTAACTGGCGATGGAAAAGGGGCACTTGTCCCGCCCGAAGCGCTCGTATCATCACTCATTTTTTACTTTATTCTTAATAATCTTCACTTATTAGGACACACGCGTATTAAAAGTAAACGATTTAAAAAACTTGGGGGAAAAACAAGTGCAAAAGAATAATTTTTGGTAAAATAAATGGAATGCTGATCACTTACCTTAACAAATATATGTATAATTCGCTTAATTTGCTTTTATTTTATATTTTTGCTACAAAAATAAATGGATTTTTTTTATTTTTAGCTAGGTTTTGAACCACTGTTCCACTTTTGTTGTTGCTTTATTTTGGCGCGCAGGCAGCTATCTCACTCGCACTTAGGCGGCTGCTTTAAAACAGCTGACTGAGAGCAGATTTCTTTTCTTCTTTTTTTCGTTGAGCTTGAAAAACAAACAAGACCGCTTTTTGTTGTTGCTCTCGTTGGCCAGAACTTCGTTATATTTTCAAAAAATGCGGAACACAAATATGTATTGAATTAATTTTATGCGACTAACAAAATCACTCAAGGGTATTCTATTTATATAAATTCGTAACTTTTTATTTATAATTTTGTGTTGGGCTGCTTGCGCTGATATTCATCAGACTTAAACAAGATTAAATTGAATCAAATTGCTTATCAATTTGTGCATTTCACACACACACACACGCACGCTGTAGCTCTGTTCTATATTTTATTGTTGCTGCTGATTTGACACAGTTATAGAAGAGGGAACCATTAGAAGAGGGTGGGAAAAGGGACGCGAAAACGCACTCTTATTGGTGTGTGTTTACCGCACACACACACAGTACTTAAATAAACTGGAGTGCTTTACATACTGTGCTGTGCGAATACGATTTAGAAATATACGCGATTGGGATTTTACAATTTTACACAAATTTTAGATTTTTTTTGCACTTAGTTGGCGTTGCGTTGGAATTTTGTTGTTGCACTGAGTTAGCGATGGTAGCACAGCTCCAGTGCAGCGCGCCAATCGATAGTTGCGGCTATATTTTCCCGAGGTATTTTTAGAGTAATGCGGTCATACAAAAACACCCTGTAGGAAATTGGCGAATATTTATTCGTGAATATAAATATGTAAAATATGAAATTATGTCACCAATAATGGAAGCGTCGCTGAGCTTATTCAGATTTGTGATCTGAGCCCACACAACTGACAAATTAACGAATTTATAATTTAGTCTAACATGGTTTTTTAATATTCAACCAGTTTATTGCCGGGTTCCAATACCAGGTTACCTGGTCATTTGTTCATTTTTTCTTTAAGTAGTTATATGAAATGTTTCGGTGTAATAACGACTCAGTAATCTAATAATGCCCTAAATTTGAAGGGGCAAATGCTAAACGGTAGATCATTCTGAATAAACAAACATTACATTACATTATAAAATGTAAGATTGTTGACATTTCGAATTGCGATAAAAATGGAGCCAGTGTATCATCGGCGCACTGTGGTATTTTATCGATAGTACTCAAAGGCACGCCGATTTTAAACTAACAGCAACGTTTCCAGCGCTGCCCAAGTAGCATCCCATAAACCGATTCAGTTGTTTTTCGATTTTCGTTGTGCACTGTCGCTCGTCTGCTGCGTGAGCTTGTGCGTGTGTGAGTGCGCGTGTGTGCGAGGAGGCAAAGAAGAGGAAGCAAGAAGGAAGCCGCAAAAGGAAAATCCAATTCCGAGAAATCTTATCAATGAGCCAAGAAGACGTACACTAAATGAAAAATAATCGAGATGCGTGCGTTTCAATAGAGCAAATTTAGTTTCCAGTTTCGGTTTCTTTCGGCACTTCACTCCGTTTCCTTATCGGTGTGATAGTTTAGCGCGTGCGTGTGTGTGTGCAAGTGTGTGGAAGTGTCGCCACGCCTACACGGGAAATGGCAGCAACGGTTTACCAACGCCTACATAGCGTCGCAGTCGGCGTCGGCAGCGCCGCTGGCAGCGCCATCGGCAGCGGGTCGGCTTCCCTTCCAGGATCTGGAACAGGATCGGGATCTGGAATAGGCCACGCTGGAAACACCTCCTCCTCCACCTCGTCTGCCCTGCTTAGTCATTCCCAGCTGACGCGCTCCCTGGAAAGAATCCTGGAAGAAGCGCACTTCAGCGGCGAACTGATCCTGACCAATCGCAAGCTGAAGGACTTTCCCAGGACTGGAACGAAGTACTCACTTACCGACACTGTCATCGCAGGTGCGTACCGCTATTGTATAGTGTATATTCGTAAGGGAGAACAAAGAAAAGGTGTTCTTCAAGCCGGTTTCGTAGCTCCGGAAAAAATTGGGTTTTCATTACTTCCTAAGTAAAGTTTAAACTGTTCTTAATAATACTTAATGTACGAAGTTAATAACATTTTATTGGAAAAAGCATACATTTTTATATTACAAAGTTAAATGGTATTAAAGTTGATTAGAAAATTGTTAGTTATAAAGTTTTCTTTTGACGTCAGAAAAAGTAAAAGTAGAGTTTACATATGTACAAGTACTGATAAAGCAATTAAATTAGTTGCTTATCGAAAATGTTTGGCGTATGTGTATACCTTTAGGGTGCGGCATTTAAGCAAAGGAGGTTTGTTGCCGGTGAGCTAACGAAGTTTTTCCATCTCCATTGCAGTGGCGAATTTTCCTTTTGTTGCTTGAAAATCAATAATTTGCAGCAGCCGTCGGAGGTTCATCCTTTTCCTCCTTTTCTGTCCTCCCATCAGCTGCTCTTTCTCTCTGCGGCTCTCCCATTCTCTCCCTTTTCGGACTGCGCTCAAGGACAATAATTACCGCCGTTATTCGCTCTTCGCCACTTTGCACTATTCGTGTTATCCTTATTTATTTTTATTTTCGCCGCAGCCGGCACGAAAATTTTGTCGAAGTTCAACCAACTTTCGTTTTTGTTAGGACCAAAAAATATGCACCAGCGGAGAAATAGTAAATGGGAAATACCCACCCAGAAAATTCACCGCCCTCTCGCAGGACCCCGCCCCCTCTCACAGCTGCTGCTACCCTCGAACAGATGTTCTCACAACGGGACATGTCTCTCATCGATTTTCACTTGTGTTTGTTGTATACACATACAGTAAACGCTCTGAAAGGCGAAAGGATACGTAGATAAGGTTAGTTGTCATTCTAATCGCTGAAAAAGCGAGATATGGCAATTTTCCATCTAACAATACTTCACAGATCGAAGATTATGTTCATTGAAACGAGACAGATTATAAACTACAAAATTATTTTAGTTTATTTCTTTTAATTACTTACACAAAGTAAATTCCAACTATGAGATGTTATTATTAATTTTAAGACTTATTATGAACGTGGAATGTCACCTTTCAGAGGACGCACTGTATTTTGATGTATTTTCGGTGGAAATGTCTGGAATAGAAGGAAACTTTTTATTTTTGGACTGCGAAGATTAATTGCCGTGGAAGAGAGATAAAAATAAATTGTGTCATAAATTGAAAACTAATTTGGTAAAAGAATAGGGAAAGAATTCAATAAAAATTCCACTTAGCCAGTGCCTTGGATGATGGATAATACCGGAATTGAAGAGCAACAAAAATAAACAAAATTCTCAGTTTGTCTACCATTAATTCAATTAAAATTACATTTTTATAAAGCAAACATAAATTGACTAATTAATGAAACTGAATTGAACAATGCACTTCGATATTGAAAAGAGTACGTAACAAATTTCGGAAGGTTTCAATTAAATTTAGGATACTAGAAGTGTTTAAAGAGATAAAACTTAATCTCCCCCTAACCTAGGAAACATATTTTTAATTTCCTTCCAATCCACTCCGCTCCCCGTTTTCCGCCTACGTGACTTGATTTTCGAATTAAGCTGTGACAATCCGTGACTTATGGCCACGCGCTATTTGTTCGAAATGGGGAAACGATCCCTTCTTCTTTGGAAAACCCTTCCCCACATGGAGAGCCAACGAGCTTCCGGTTTTTCGTTCATTTTCGAATAAGTTTCATGCGTTTTCTCACCAGCAATTGAGTCATCGACTGCGAAGGCGTGACTAATTACTAATTAAAATGCTGGATTTTTGGTGTGAATGGACATGTGGAAAATAGAAAACAGGGGGAATATTGAGATACGCTGAACCTCTCGTTAGGGGTTAATCTTTGGGGAAAATATTTGTAAATACACCCTAGCGAAGAACCTCTACAAATTGCCTCTTCGAGAACAATGAAGCCACCCTCGGCGAAGGGTTTTCGCAAGTGGGGGCGGTGGACTTTAAGAGGTGGCAACGGCTCTTAGCCTTAATGGCTTGCAACCACAAGGGTTTCGAGTTTCCAAGAAATCGATGATTCTAAAGCAAAAGAAAGTCAAAGAAACTGAAACAGAAAAAATGTGGGAGGGGGGGGGGGTGTATACACCGACCATTTTTCTTTTTTCTTTATTTGCACGCATGCCATTTGCAACCCCCGAAATGGCATGAAATTAAGGGGAATGGGCAGGCGCCTGTCAGCATTTCCTAAAATCATTTGTTGTTGCGGTGTGGGTGGGAGGTAGCCACACTTTTGTGCATTCCTTTGGGGCGTTTAATTAACACGCGTGTCACGCAAATCAAACAGAACCATAAACAAAAACCTAGACAAAGGACGGCACAAGAAAGAGTCAATCGAGTGAAGCGAAAAATCAACAGCAGGAAATTGTTTAAAGTAATTGCATCGAGAAGGAAAAAGCGCAAAACGGGTACAAAATTGCAGCTGGCCTCAGCAGAAATTGTGAGAAGAGAAGCCCAAGCAAATGCAAGAAGGTAGCAACAGCAGCAGCAGCGGCAGCAACATGCAGCAGCAACTTCAACTCGCAGCAGCAACAGCAGCTGCGCAGACCGCAAAGTTGGCGCCGGCTTAGGAATCAGCAGCTGACAAAGGTGCTGCCCACTTGGACTTTTTATAGCCATAAACAGGGAGTTTAGCGAAAACTGTTTCAGAATATAACAAACTCACTCAAAATAAATATATATATATGTATGGAAATGTAGCAGCAATGATCGTCTGGTGTCCTTCGTTACTGAGCGGTTTAACAGTGGCGCTCCCTTGGATATTTTATAGCCATAAAAAGGCCGTTTAGAATCTTTTGGATCAATTTGTCACAAAAAAAGGAATCCCCTGGTGTCCATCGTTACTAAGTGGATCCACAGTGTCATACTATAAAAAAGCAGTTTCGTTTCCTTACTTGTCCATTTAGCTTCGATTTGTTTAAAAATACCGATAAACAATATTAAGCTCTGGCAAAGTTTGAATTTTTAATAATATTTATTTATTTAATAACAAAACTGTAATTGCAGCCTGGTAACTGTTACGAAATTGAGAGGTTCATATTTTACGTCAAAACAATAATTCATATCATTAATAGCAAGCAGGGGTTCATAAGCTTTTTTAGTATACACTTGGATTGCATTTTCTTTTAGTCACAATACTCTTTTTTCCAGACTGAACAAAACGTCTGCCAAGTGACCGAGAACAAGAAATCTTTTCTGTTTGGGGAAGTCAAAGTACCGGCAAACAAAACAACAGCAAACTTATAGAGCGAGGGGAAATGCTTTTGTCGTGTGTATCCGACGCGTATATTTGTTGTTTGCATTGTAAATATGATGGAGCATAAAAAGACAGCTAGTCTGGTTTTTTGTACTTTTATTGCTATTTATTCTCCGTCTGCAGCAGACAAAAGAGGAAATGTGACCGCCGCAGCACGTCGCTTATCTTCAGTGGCTGTCAAACTGCACGGTTCATGGCTTGCATGCACAATGCAGAAAGGAAAACATAAAAAAAATCATCGGACTTAGCGATGGTATCATGATAAAGTACTTCCCAGAAAATCGGTTCTGAAATAAATACCCAAGAAATTGATATGTCAAAGGAAATGTATTACTGACTATTGATCAAAAAACACTATCTTCATTTCAAAGGCAACCTTCCCACAGAAATATTTCGTATTTTAGGTGGAAAGTGCCAAAAGTTACTGGGAATATTTTGGAATTGGCTTTCCCACACTAATATTATGCCTCGTTGAAAGCTTCTTGGTAAACAAATTATTCAATGAATAGAAACTACATGTGTACATACACAATTCCTGGCCATTGCATATGGATCACGACGTACCCCTTATATTATATCCATTTTTAAATGCACCCTCATTCTGCTTATTGCGGTTTAAAAATAACATTATTATTTCAGCGATAAATGCAATTTGCTTGTCTCCACGCTTGCTTATCTGCAGTTGAACGACTTATGTAGCTGTATGTATATGTTCGTATTTATTTATATATATGTATGCATCTATGTACATATCTTAGCAAATTGAGGGCAGTACAAACTTGACACAGATAACCGCGAATTATGCATTGAGTCATTTCCATTAATTTATAAATGTAAGCATTATTTAACAGGCGACGGGCCAACGTTTCTAGTTTCTTAATTGCTGTGCACAGCACGCGCTCATAAAAGAGAATCTAAGAGAACAAAAGATAGATCTGATTACAAGCATTGCTTACAGTGGGCACGCGCTGTAATGGATTATTAGCTATATCTATTGGGAATATTTTATAATTACCGAAAACCCATATTTAGTATGTTAAATGTGCTCAATCAAAATGGTAAAAAATAAAATGTCAAAATATCAAGAGTCTTTTACGTACGAGGTAATACTGTGAGGAAAACCTTTTATTCCCTTGTTTGTTTGTGACTTAGAAAAACACAGCTGTTACACTTTGAATTTGGAAGAAAAACATTAATCAGCAGCAGCAAGAAAAACAACGAATTCATAGCTGCTTCCAAATATTTGTTAAATATTTGTTTTCCTGGATGTTTACACTTGGCCAACACAGATTTCCAATGTTTGCTCTGTGATTAAATGGGCATAAAGAACAGACCGGCGATGAAGAAGAAATGCTGCGCGAAATTGCAGTGTCTAAAATAAACAAAGTGGAACAGAACACAATTTTCTAGGGAAGTAGGCGTGTGTGTTTGTGTTGGGAATTAAAATCGGTATCTATCTATCTAAACATGTGTGTATCTGTGTTTTGAGTGCTTCCAGCTTTCAATATCAAAAAGTAATCAATCGATGGGGCAAGAGCCCAATGCGATTTTCCATATTATTTTTTTTGATTAGTTCGATGTGCGCACATACATAGTTGGGACATTGCCCTATATATGAGAGTGCTTCTCAAGTGGTTTTCAATACAATTCCACAGAGTGTAATATAAATAAACAAAACTTTATTGCTAAGTGGCTCGTTTGGGGTTTCGAGTCTAAAAGAATTGCCTATGTTTTGATTCTGGGAAAATGTTATGCGATAAAAAAAAAGTTTAAGGAATGTGAATATTGGTTTAGTGGCTTATCAGCATTTATGTGTGGCTCCCAGTTATGTAAATATATATAGTTTGCTTCCTGTTCCAGCATATGTTTGCAGAGCACCCAATAATTTTCTCCTGCCCTATGCATAATGATTCATATTCCCATCGCCCCACTTAAGGCCCACCAATTTAGCAATAACACTCAGACAAATTAATTTCAATAAATCCATCAATAGAATCCACTGTGCCCGTTTGTGCCCCTTCGTTTTCATAATGGTCAGTCAATATCAATGTACAGACATGCAGAGGCTTCCACATCCATATACATATTCATATTCGGCAAAGTCAAAATAAAATACCACGCAAGCCAAATAAAGTAGCGACGGTATGGGTAACGTGCTCCAGGTCCATTCTAGCCTGGTGGAGAATCCGCCGCCCACATGGCTAGACCAAAACGTTACCAAAAACGAAACAGCTGAGGGCAACGATATAAAGCTCCATTTGCCAATACAGTTGGAGCGCCATCAATTTAATTTTTTGCTTCTTCCGGTTTGGGCCCACGCCCTTCAAAATGGAAATGCCACTCAATGTCTGCCACATGGGGGGTTATTTTTGTGTGGTATAAACTTTTTTACCAGCTCCGGGGTATGTTTGGATATGAACTTTTAAGGTTGAGAGTTTCAGTAGCAAGAAATTATATTTATATTACTTATTTTTAGAAATCCACACTCATCGATCCTCTTGATAGGTTTTTGAAATATTGAAATATCATTTAACAAAGCTTATCAAAGTAGGTTCCTTATCAAACTGATACCGTATACCATATACCATATCTTTATCCTCATATCTATCATTTTATGGCCTAATCCCTTCAATCATAAAACTGTAAATATATTGCAACAATCAGCTGCTACGTATGTATGAAAATAGGCAGTTCAATATGGGTGGTCTGAACTAAGAAATGACTAAATCGACATTGCTGTCATTTACCTTTAATTTCCACGCGCTTATTCAGTTTTCTAGAGGAATTTATGCAAATGCAATTGCTTGAATCCCCATTACCTCCAAGGAGCGTCATAACCGAGACGTTCCCTGCTCCACTTACATCATCAAATTGCTCCATTGCCATGCGTGCGCCGAAGTTGGCAAAGTTGACTTTGGGCGTTGCTCGAATCCATGTTTGTTTCGAATCCCCAGGCGCACCCTATTTTTTTTTTAGGTTGGATGAAATGCCTGCGTGGTCCGAGGACAATTTCTGCAGTATTTATGACATTATGGTTTGGTGAGCCTCAGGCGGGCAAATAAAAATGAAAATTAAAAAGTAACGCGAGTATTAAGAGAGGCAAACAAAACAATGATGGCACTTTGCATTTTTTCGGCGTGTCAAACAATTTGATTTATTGTGCGAGACGTAAAAGACAAATTTTCGCCTGTCGCATTGCGTTGAAGTTGGCCAAAAGCCAGCTGGGGCCAGAAAAAAAAGGGGGGAATGAGCGGGGAAATAGAGTGGAAACTCTTGGAAAATTGCCAGTGAAAGCAGAATTGAGCAGGTGTCGCTCGAGATAAAAAATATCTTCGTCACGGGCCCGCAGGTTCAAAGTACAAAGTCGGTCCTGGTGTCCCATTTCGTCCTAAATTGATGCCTCCGCATCAGGGAAATCCAATTTCCGCATCCTCGAACAACTTTTCAACCCAAGCCATCCCACCCCGACGTCATTGGCCGGCAAGGGTTTATTCAACTTAACAGGATGCAACACAAAAAGGATAATGCACTCGTAGAAAATATGTGGCAAGAAGTGGCAATGCAACTCTTTTCTAGATGTAACTTTCTAACTATATATGTATGTTATAGTATATATGTTATAGTTTTTAATTTAGTGCTGCAAATCTACGTTGTTTTCTTAATCGAGAATCTGCATTAAATCATTTAGAAGACACACATAATTTAAAGTTCTTAAGTTTACCTTTTCTGTTAGTGTAGAACTGTTGCATCACTGTGAGCTCATATTGTATGCAACAGCAGTAGGAGCTCTCCATGTGGCAGGTTAATGTCTAGATGCTACCGAAGTCAAGTTCCCATTCATTCAGCGCCTTTGTTCGCAGGAAGATATATGTGCATAGTCTACAATGTCTAGTCTCAGTGACTCCCCCCGTGCGTAAATCAGTTCGCAGCTGTCGCCAGTCCGCAGTCAGTTATTCAGTCAGTCAATCATTCAGTCACTTATTCAGGCTAGCCAGTTTTGGTTGCTCATTTCTGGTTTCCACTGTGTTTTTGGCAAGTTGCGTAAAATGCGCCCGAAGGAAGGTGAGGAGGTAATGGCAGACTGGTCCGCGGGTCGTTAATTTTTACGATATGGCTATTAAAATTCACCAACTTCATACGCACTGTTTGCCAAGTACTTTAACTACTTGAAGAAGGTGAAGTGTAGACCAGCAGACAGGCCGCATTATTCAAATTTACATACTGAATTTCTACCATTTGAATATGCCTTGTTGTAATTGAAAGTAACATCAAAAATTTTATAGACCTGTATGGGGCTATTTACCAACAGCCTTCTGATCTATCTGCCCAATCTCCTCCGCTGCCTTCTAGTTTTGTCTAATGGATGCCATCGTGGGCCAGCTGGTTCGGAATAAACGCACTACATCCGCTAATCGAAATCTATCTCGTTCCCCTAACAAACTGAATTTTCTTGGAACTAACTTCAAAACAAGTGGCCTCATATGGGATATTGGCAATATCGGATCATATTGATAATAAATATCCCAAGCATAACGTGTATGCGACTGAGACAAGCAGCCGCAAAATTTAAAGGAACACGAACTAAACTCTATCGTCCGGGTGTAGAAACCCAAATATAAGAATTATCCTTGAGATCCATATATTTCAAAAAGAAGAAAACACTTATACCGATCTGCCCAATTTATCATTTCTTTGTTCACAATTTAACGTTGTCTTTTAAATTATTAAAATCCAATTTGTAATTTGATTAAGGCGACAATCGTCATTTTAAGCACAACAAATATTAATGTAAAATGTAAATTGAATTAAAAATTAACACATATATTTCACCTCCTGCCTGTCCGCCGCAGTATTTTTCATTTTCCTTCTTTTTTGGTTGATTTATTCATAACCGCTCCCCCACAAAGTCGCAGTTTTCGTGCTGTTTGCGCTCATTTTGCATGCAAATTCATTTAGTAAATTAATTGCCCACTCCGAACGCACTTGCCCACTTTTTGAAATTCTCTCCGGTATGCCAAAGGGTATGCTGGGATTTCCAAATCTTCGACATTCCCCAAGGACAAAACAAATCTCTGTGCGCTTCTTTCTTTTGATTAGTTATTATTTGATCTAATTCCATAAAACAATATAAATAAATCGAATACACCAGAGGGCATTCGAAAGTCGAGTAACGCGGCCTTATTAGCATTACTCTTCCTGTTGGCTGGAATGGGGCGAATCAAATTGCCGGCAGATTGAGGTCAGGCGCTCCACTGTGGCGTGGAGTGCAAATGGAAATGGAAGTGCGTGTCAAATGGAACAAGGGTTCGGGTTCACTCCACATCCCTCAGCTGGATTCAAATTAATATATGCCCTCTGCTTCTTCCATTTACAGATCTTTCCCGGAATAGATTTGCCGAGCTGCCCGAGGAAGTGACTACGTTTGCCTTCCTAGAGACCCTGCTACTGTATCACAATACGATTCGCAGCATTCCGGAATCGGTGAAGCAGCTATCATCGTTGACCTATTTAGATTTGCGCAGCAATCAGTTGTCCTCGCTGCCACGCGAGATTTGTTTCCTGCCTCTTCAGGTTCTGCTGGTTTCCAACAATCGATTGACTTCGTTACCAGATGAACTGGGTCGATTGGATCAGACACTGACCGATCTGGATGCTTCGTATAATCAGTTGGCCAATCTACCCGCTCGTCTGGGTGAGCTAAGATCCCTGCGCTCGCTCTCGTTGAGAAGCAATCACTTGCTGTATCTGCCCAGAGAGCTTACCTGTTTGAGTTTGATATCACTGGACGTGAGCAACAACAAGATCGCTAGCCTGCCTCTCGAGATTCGTCACATGAGCACTTTGGTAGAGCTTCAGCTAGAGAACAATCCTCTGACCTCGCCTCCAGCAAGCGTAAGTTTATATTATAATTCTTATGCATATATAATACATATTCTTAAAAATTACCTTTGCTTCATACCTTACAGCTATGCATGCGCGGCCTGGTGCACGTGTTCAAGTTTTTGGAAACGCAGGCCACCAAGGACGAGAAGGGATCCCGGTCAGGTGGCAACTACGATGGGTACACCACATTGCGAAGAGCTCCTCGACATAATTCCAGCGGCAATGTTCTTGAAGCTAGCACCACTGGCAGCACTAACAACCAGCGGAGGCATCAAGTCGACTCGGGTTACAACACCAGCGATGGTTTGGACAAGCGCTGGTCGCACGATGCTCCTACTAAATCGAAAACGGATTCACCGCTGCATTGTGTTTCCAATTCGACAGCAGCCACTTTGCCCAGGACGCTGCCAAGTGCGGTTCATTCGCAAGCGGATCTAATGGACGCATCCCTTACCTCCAGCACTAGCACCATTGTGGATGAGAGTCTCACCTTGAGTCCCACAGCATCGCCCTGCAAGTTAAGCTATGCACACTCGAATAGCTCCAGTAATGGATCGTCGCCAGATCAGGACGATGACATAATGCTGGACCACCAGGAGCGCACTGTTCACCACGCCAATGGAAGATCCGGAAAAGGTCTTGGCAATATTCAGACCTACAAGTAAGTACACTGCAATTGTGCTCATCCATTTTTAATTTACGAATTTCTTTACGAATAACAGGGAGTACAAGGAGGCCCTTAAGCAGCAGCGCAACCAGGAGATCAGCGTCTATAAGCAAAAGCATCCGAATGCCAACCACAGTCCCAATGACGACGAGGATCTTTCTCCGTCACCGCCGAGCATTTCAAACGGATCTTCCTCGAACACACTGCCAAAGTCTATTATGAAACAGAATAGCAACCAAATTGGTCACAATGGGAATGGAAATGGAAGCGCGAACGGAAATGGAGTCGATGATGTTGTTATACCAAAGAAACCCATCCAGAAGGTGATTCCCTCTCGGATTACAGAAATAAAGCCAGCATCCACATCCGACATTCGCTCCGCAAATTCATCGGATTGTTTGGGCTACGTTAAGCCACAGAGTCCCATGAAGAATGGCACAAGCAAATTTAATACGTCCAATGGTGGAGGAGTCCAAACAACAGTGGGAATAGTCAGTAGCACCACCATTAAATCCCCAGTCAGCTCAACCACCAAACTTGGCACAGTAAAGACGCATCGTTCGGTGACCTGGAACCATGACATCCCCGCGGAGAAGCTGAGCTTCACCATGCGCCGGGAGTTTGATCGCCAAAGGGAGGAGACTGAGTTGATGTCACAGCTGAGAACTGTAAGTGTGGGCAGAATTTTTGGAAATCAGAAAGATAGTTTACCTTGCTGCTTGTACAGATCATTGAGACGCGTCTCAAGATGACGTTGCCTGTGGATATTGCCTCTGCTCTGACGGATGGGGTTATACTGTGTCATTTGGCCAACTATGTGCGTCCGCGATCAGTGGCCAGCATTCATGTGCCATCTCCCGGTGTCGTAAGTGTTATCGGATTTCCTTTTAGGTTTTTATATTAATATTTATTGTGTTTTCTGCATTTTAGAATAAGTTGACAATGGCCAGGTGCCGGCGGAATGTGGATAACTTTCTGGAGGCGTGTCGACGCATTGGCGTAGATGAGGTGCGTAGAACATTTTGTTTTCTGTCATAGAAGTATAGTGCATTTTGAAATGTGAAAGTCAAAGGAGATAATTTAAATATCTCGAAAGGGAGTTAAATAAATTATTATTAAAAAATACTTTTATACCCTGCAGAAATCAAATCTGTCTGTCTGTTCGTTTTTACGCGCACTAGTCTCATAGTATTGCAGTCGTTTTTCTATTTAAGGTAGAATATGGGTCGGAATGAGTGTGATCGGATCACTATATAATATAAAATTATAGAATTAATCGAAAAGTAAATGTAAAAAAATTTACCTTCGATGTTTGTGATCAGATTGTTTTCTAATTGATACAAATTTAGGGATTAATTCAAAATAATAGCCTTAGATCATTCAAGGTTTCTATTCGACCAGCCGAAGTTTGCTTCCTTTCTTGTTGTAGACAATTTATTGAAATACTCGTGTTGAAATTGACTGAAATTAAAGTTAATCTTTTTTAATTCACTCAAAATGCACTGTACTCTGAATATGTTTCTTCTGTAGTTCAAGTTATGGTTTAGCTTAATGGTTCAAGGTGGCGTTGGTTGAATGCTTTAATATCCTGAGTGCTTTCCATTCGCTTTTTGTCCTAGACAACTTTAGTTTAGATTTAAGTGTAATTGAACCCCAACACACACAAAAACACACACAAACACATACACCCACATAAAATACCCAAGAATACAAACAAGAAACTGATGCATCTGTTATTGGTGTTGGTTGCAGGAGTTGATTTGCTCCTGCGAAGATGTTGTGCCACAAATTGAACCGCAACAACCACAATTGCCACGTGCTGACGATGACTATGATGCTGATGTTTATGTCCAAGATGATGGCAGCATCAGCCGCAGCAATGACAGCAGCCACCTGCAATGCAGCGACGATTGCAACAGCAGCAGCAACCATATTAATAGAGTGCCCAATGCATTGGCCCTACTGCGCACAGTGTCCGCTCTGATTGCCATGGATGAAAATCCGTATCATCAGCAGCTTCATCATCATCTTCAGCTTCAGCTGGAGCAGCAACACTTCGAGCAAGAGCAATTCAGTGAGCCAACTACCTGCAGCCAACAGCAAGAACAGATGTTGCTGTTGCAGCAGCAACAGCAGCAGCTAGAGCACGTTTTGTATGAGAATGGCCTGCCGAGGGCTGAAAATGATGATGGGGTTGAGGATCGTGATGATGATATAGGCAAGCGGCAGCAGCAACTAGCGACAGTGGGTCAAATGCTGCTGAAGGCGAAGCAAAAGACATATGAAAAAATAAAACACAATCTGCTAAGTGCCCATGGTCAGCATAACTTTCAGGGCAATAATAACAATAGAATGTTGCATACGATTGTGGAGAATGAGCACGATGTGGCCGCCGCAGGACCGGCGGGCCATTATCAAATAATAGACGAAAAGCAAGAGGAGGACCCTTACCAGCCAAAATCAGAGGACTTGAAGGATGCAGCCGCACTGGGCAACGCGACCAAGGAAGCCATCAGCAAGCGGATCGAGTTCTTCGAACAGCAGAAGAGTGGAAAACCAAAGCTGGAGGTCTTCAGCATCTATTTGCCGAAGGAGAAAACCAAGGAACTCGAGCTTGAGCAGAAAATAAAAGCAAAAACCAACGAAGCTGGATCTTCGATATTAAAGCACGATTCCCATACATTGACAGTGATCCTGTCATGCGTTTTCATCGCCACCTTCCTCTGGCTGGTATTTTTCCCGCTGCCTGGCTAGTCTATATAGTACAGCTTGATTTTATTATCGCCTTGGTTTGCCAGTAGAGTTAAGATCTAAAAACAATAGAGTTAAGAGAGCTGCTTTTGCGCTTTTCCACTGGGTAGTGAGTTCTTGAGGCTGCTTTTGTTTACTGCTTAGGATTACGTCCCATATTTATGAAACATTCGATACCTAATTTTTAGCCTAAGAAATTGAAATTCCCCAAAAGACAAGCAGAACACATTGAGGCATTTAATGAGAGGAAACGCAAAGACTTCAAATCAATATTTGGCTCCTATTTCTGTATGATTATTTAAGGGTGTGCACAATCATATATAAAATATATTCTTATTGAATAGTTCAAATATAAGTTCCAGAAATTACAAATGCTCCTTTTGCGTTTAAACCCAAAGTTCCTTTCAAAAAAAACCTTTTCTATATTTATGTTTTACATTCAAAACTATTTTAATGAAAATAAGTAACATTCACAAATACTTTATGACTATGATGACTATGACTAATAATGACTGTTTTAATTTAATAGATTTTATAATAATCTCCGGACTAAACATTAATATATATATCATATTTATATTATTTATATGTATACTACAAATTGAACTATATTTAGCATTTCATAAGTACATATTTATTTTTATATCACCTACATATAACTCGACTATAAGCAAAGCTACCTTTCAACGACTTCGATTGTGCATACCTGTAGAAAATAATTGAAATAGAGCCGATTTATAAATACCCCCCGAGTAACCACATATTCCTAGTTCATGTACAAGCTATTGAACTCTAAATTGGATTTAGAATTAAAGAAACAATTTCGAAATTTACATTTGCTTAGCCACGCCTCAAAACGTGCTGAACTGAAAACAAAAACACTTAACAATGCGCTTCATTTCACTAAATTTGTGCAAACCATTCAAAGTATGATTGACCTAA
This sequence comes from Drosophila melanogaster, assembly GCF_000001215.4. Classification (NCBI taxonomy): domain Eukaryota; kingdom Metazoa; phylum Arthropoda; class Insecta; order Diptera; family Drosophilidae; genus Drosophila; species Drosophila melanogaster. Next base: position 17,369,879 of record NT_033779.5, on the reverse strand, counting down.
GTTACAACGAAACTGAATCGATTTAAGTTCTATTTATAAAGAAAATCAATTATGGTAGAGATAGAAAAGATACGATATACATGTACCAGTTTGAAGATTAGGATGAAGAGCAGGAAAGAGACTTGTTACAGTTTGATGGACAGCTAACTCTTGTAGTAAGTGTAAGGATGGAGCTACTGGAGGAAGGTGAAGCTGTGTGGTTTTACTTGAAGCAGGGACACTCAAAATAGTTGTAGCAGTTATAAATGAAGACATAAAACTATAGCCAACCAATGTAGCCGTTTGAAAAGGATTCGTTTGACCAGAGAGAAGTTAGAGAAAAGTCTATTTTGTCAAGTGCATTGCAGCATTGTTTTTAATATATAACAAAATAATTGTGTCAAAATACATAAATATGTGAATATTTTAAAACTGCATCACCAAACATAACTTTCTTTTCTGAATCAATTTAAATGCGCACACTTTCATATAGAAACGACCACTTAAATATAAATAATAATCACAAAACAGTGCCTTTGAATGAAGAGCGGCGACAGTCTTGTCTGCCCAAATGATCTATTACAATCTCTCCTTCTAAAAAGCAATAATTTTTCAACTAAAACGACGCTTTTCTCTATCAATTTAATTTGCAACCAAGATCACACATGACCCAACATCATAATGTGCTAACAACATTCCTAACATTATTAATAGTTTATTAATTTAGGCATACTATTGTACTTAAACGATGAAAAATGAAATCTAATCAAATTTCTAAAAGAAACACAATCTCCAACACTCAGAAGTAAAAGATAAACATATATATTTATCTAGCGTCTAAAATCAGAAATATATATTTTGTCTAACAAAATTATTGAAGGGAAGACAAAGCATTGAGGCAGCTGTAATCAGTCATACATTTTTTATGAAAATCAACACGTATTTAACATGCATATATACCTAAAAATATATAAGAAATCTCCAAAATGCAAATTAAAGCCAAAACTTTTTGTCAACATTTGTCAGTGGAATATTCCATTCGCATACTTCCAAACCAAATGAAAATGAACCCCGTTGCATTTAAATTTAAGCACAAAATGTCAAATAAGCGCTATATATACAAGTGAAATCAAAGAGCAAAATATACGACAAATATACCAAAAACTAAACGTTTACAGTTTTATAACAATTGTGTCTGAGCCAAGACTCAAACCAACTAATTATTTGTCCGAAACATGATGCAGTTGCTTACAAACTGTGGAGTACCAGTACTTTAGGAAACTTTATTTTTAAATTTTTCGGATTAAATTAAAACTTTAAAATACGGTTGGGTTTTATTAACACAAAGTTATATACTTCGAATAGAATCATTCAATGAAAATTACTTCCGTAGTGAAGTAATAACACTTTCTGTGCTAAACGCCTGTTCCCAAAATACAAAGGAGGATTTCCAAAATTTTCTCAACCACACAATGAAAACTTAATGTATTTGTGTAAATCTTATTTTTGTAGAATCTAATTTGCTGCGCTGCCGACGTGCTGGAGGGTAAAGGTGCCGTCCAAGTGGCCATTACGGTGGGTGAGCTTTTCCGGCTTCATGGAAATGGTGGCTGCGGCAGTGGCAACAGCAGTGGAGCAGCCACGCCCACCAAGTCGCCTACCAGAACGACACGTGCCACAATGTCGCCAACGCCATTGGCCTAAAATCGGTGGAAACAGGACATGGATGTTGAATCGGAACTCTAGGATATTCCGCTCATATCTGGATGAGTTGGCAAAATGGGTTTCCTAATGGCCGCCATATACACACTTACATAAAATACATGCCAAATGTATGATTTGTTAATACTTATATCTCACTCATTTTTCTAGGTTCGTAGTTCATTTATGTAAATACACAACAACACTCACAAGGAACACTTAAAGAAACCAAAATACATAGATCACAAAACAATCGAACATATATCGAATCAAATCACACAAGTCACAAGTTATTTATGCGAGTTTTTGTTTTGTGCAATTGTTTAGATTTAATTATGTATGTGCTACAATCGTCAGCTAGTTTTTTGTTAAACTTTTCCCATCACACCCATACGAGCGAAATATCGGGCCAAAATTACGACTAGCGATTAGTTGCATATTGAATACTGTTTTAAGTATGAATCACATATGAACATCCAAATATTTAGATATTTATCGAATTATTATTATGGCATATTTATTATGTAGCTTAGATGTAGATCTACGATTAACTGTGGTAAACATTTTCTACCGGCGCTGCATCATTTCTACGATACGAATCGAATTGTACTAGACCCCTAAGTCTTGGAATATACAAATACTATATAAACATATATCAAATAAAGCGGAGGAAAATTGTCATACGTAAGAACTATTTTCTTTTAATCTGGGGAAATATTTTTGCTTGCCTGCTCACCGAAAATTGGCAGCAAATGTCAACAGCTGGGGCCCAACAAAAAAATGGCGTAAAAATCCTGAAAGTTTTCTTTTGTAGTTTCATAATTTGCATAATGCGCCAAACAAACAATTGACTTTTTGGGGGTTGGGAGCTATAAGCGGAACCAAAACCGCTCAAGCGAAAATTAAAAACACTCGACACATCCGCCAGTTTTGTTTAGCAGCTGCTCCAATGGCAGTCATTTTGGTAAGTGAAATGTTGGCAAAGTTAACTGCAGAACTATGGATGAAAAAAACGTTCTCCGATAAAGTAGTTTTTAAATAATGGTAACACTTTTGTATGCAAGCATTTTATTTTTTTAAATTATTTAGTAATGGTTGAGTGCGATAGCTTAATGCTTGTGTGTATGTAGTTATGTATCTGAAGTTTTCAGATGTTTGTGTCTCATCAATTAGTCAGGACATAACCTAAGTAGCACCTATTACTAATTTACGCCTACGGCAAGGAGCAAGGGCACAGGACAAATAAAAGGACGTGGGCAAGAGAAAGTGGGGAAGTCGAGTCATTTATCACTGTGAAATTTATTAAAATGATTATCTCGTATCTACATTTCGCACGGAATGCCTAATTTTTTCCATGACAAAACAACACGCGCCTTCTTCCGAACTTCAGTTGGTTCAGGACTTTTTTTGTGGTTTCCTATTAGGGGCACTCCGGCAGTTTTTGCCATTTTGAGCCACTGATAAGGCAAAGGAACAAAGCGGCCCAAAAGTGTGGCGGTGCACTTAGAAAAAACTTTATCTATTTTAGGCCTAAAATGTCAATCAATAGCTTCAATAACAAAATCAATTAACAACCATTGTTTTTTCTGGTGTTTTAATTCTTTTAATTTATTGCTCTTTTCATTGATTTTAAACATTAATTTATGATAATATGGCAATACATGTGGCTCTTAATATGAACATATTAATATGCGAATATGTAAAATAACTTTCGTTTTATAACCAGAACTAAAGTAATTATTTTTCAAAAATTCTTTCAGTGCTATGGGCGGAATTTTTGGTGTCCCTCGGCTGGGGCCATAGTTTAATTGTGACATCTGAACAACTCCACAACCCCTCCGCTGGAATAACGCCTCAGGAGAGGGCAATTAGTTGAACTGCGCCCTGGGGAATTGAGATAATTAAAATGACTTCCACTGCTGCTGCTACATGCGGAAATATTTTTTAGCCAACTAATCTGATTGCTCCTATATCAACTCTGTCAGCTGAGTGTATTCTTGTGCGTTTGCTCACAGCCCTTTTGAGAAACGAAACAGAATCAACATTTGCATTCAATTCGATGGCAAAAAGCACTTTAATATATTTACCCCCATTGAAAGTCATTTCGTTCTAATCCTATTAATTCAAATTCAAACACTTTTACCACCGCATCAAATAGAATTGCTTTTCGAAAGACCAAGACGAGGGGTAGAAATGTTTGGCTGTTCTTTTTGTGGGCGAAAAAAATTGCATTTCATTGTTTTTAGCAATCAGAAAATATTTTACCTTGGCCAAGGGATAGCTTTTCGACTATTGTGTTCCGAAAAACGATTTCCTTTTGACCAGGAATTCAGTAGCACCACGAATTGAACTTGGATTCAATCAAAAGTAAACTAGAAAACGCAATCACGACGACAGCTTTTGCCAAATGACAATTTAGAGTGTTTGATGTGGATTTGTACTCATTCGATTCGAAATGATTTTTGGAAATTAGGTTGAAGAAAACAAACCAAAGAAATTTGATTGTTCCTATCCACAAAATATACTTTTAATTATTAATTTAGTTGCCAGAAAATATTACAATGAAACACTGAAAATCCAAGCCAGATGAGTATGTAAGCTATGTAAATATAGCTCCTACATTGATTTACACTTAATACACTTTTGAAATGTATATTCAGCTATAATTTAATTATTCGAAATCATTGCAAAGTTTAATCCTTTAATTTTATTCATACCAAGAGTATATAACAATTTTAATTTGTTTGTGGCCTAATAGCCGCCGAATTTTCACTTGACTATGCCCTATTTAAATGCATTCCAAACCACTCCATCCCCACCAGGCATTATAATGAAGATGAATTTTTGTAGATTGTGTATTTATCCGGTTCGTGTAGCAATTTCATGCTAAAATTTGTTTGGCCAAAGTTCCAACTCAGTTGATTTTCTGGCTTTCATTACGCCTTGGGCCAGAGTGTAGGCAAAATTTAAATAATACAAAAAATAATATATATAATATATATATAGGTTTGTGTGTAAGAGGGGGTCTTTAAAATGCCTTTTTTGGGGGATACGCAGACCCCATTAAATATGCAGCAGACGATCCTAAAACACGTATCATCCTCTGATGCCGGCGCAGTTTCGCACTTTCGTTGCGCTAAATGAGTTTCAGCTGCAAAATTAAAAACTTTATCAGAAGCAGCAGGCAGAGGTGTGAGTGTGTGTATGTGTGTGTGTGGCAAAAAAACTTGAAACTTTTTCATGAAGTTAAAGCAAAGTAAAATCAAATTATTGTGGTTGCTCGCAGGCTGGCAAAAGGATTACGCGATGGTGGATCTCTGCCTTACCGCTCTTCTACAACCAGCACCACCCACTCCGCCCCACTTTCCACACCACTTTCCACCCCATTTTCCACCCACTGCGGCACCCACCTGTAATAAAACATGCCGCCACTGCATTTTGGGAAGGCTGCCAGACAGAGGGACGCCGTCTCCATAGCCAGACAGTTAGACTCGCCTGGCTGCCTGTTCACATGAAGTTGGCGCATTCTAATTGAATTTTCACTTTTTTTCCCGACCGCTCTCACCAACCGCCCTCCAAGCACCCACCTGTGCGACTACGTGACGATGGCCTGGCACAGAAATTGAAATAATTATTTTTAATCTTAAGTACGACTTGCGCGTAATGAGATTTGGATTATCCCGGCGCCCTTTTTTCCAACTCCCCTAGACAAGTCTCTACGAAAAAGAAACTGTTTGCTGTGAGACGCATAAAAAGTATCTGTGTGTTTGGGGATGACACAAAAGATGCGAAATTCTCTTCCTAGTGTGTAGCAACTATTTTGGCTGACTCAAGAATATAATTGTGTTACTTTGTAGGGAAAAGCTATATATTTGCTATAAACTTATTAGGACAACCAAATTTAGAGATACGACTTCTACGGGCTTATCATTCATTTTGTGACATATCAAAGTCTTAATTTTCCTTATGAATATCTTTTACGTCTTGCCATAAGGACAGCCGAAGGACGTCTGCCACAATTTCTGCATCGTGATCGGCAATCCCTGCAAAGACCAAAGAAATCCCTGGGTGGGAGATCCTGCATAGTCTGCAATCGACGGGTATTTCTTTTTACTGAACCATGTAAGGATTTAGAATCCAACGAACATTCTCTATCACTGTCATCATATTTCCCTTCAAGGATATCCAGTAATTTTAAGGCAGTTCGCAGACGACATTGTGCTTCCTTTTTGATAGTTATGGTTCGGAATTTGCCATCCTGCTTTCGGGAAACTCCCGCCTGCGGGAACTTGTCAAATTTTTTTTCCGGAATATTTCTTTTTTTAAAACTCTGTGATAACCTTTGCTTCTGTGGTTTCGCGGCAGTTTTAGAAGTTCTTTTCAGGTCTTGACTAGCTTTCGACATTTTCCGTTTAATATTCTTTGACGTTTTTCTAGATCCTAGTCCTTGGTGGATATGTATCTTCTTTTTGGTGGATGCACTTTGCCTGGTAGCTACATCCATAGCCGAATCCACTGTGTCCGTTTCGTTCTGTCTAAAATCGATAAAATGTTTCGATTGAAGGAAGTACTGTCCATCGTTCGAACTATTTTTTTCTGCCATAATCAAGAGAATTTGCCTTTTTCGCCCTTTTGAAAATCTTACTACACTTCAGATTTTGATTGTGTATGGAATAAATCAGGGACACTGAAGAGTGAAACTTGATTTCTTTTTGATTTTCTTGACTTGGCCTACGTTGGTGCATAAATTGCCAGCAGGCAGGAAAAGTTTGGCCACCCACAACCCTCGCAAATATTGCATTTTCATTAAGTTAAAGTTTGGTTTTTAGTTTAATTTTTTCGTACCCTCTACGCCTTTCCTCCCTCCGTTTACTTAAAAACTTTTTGCGGCAAGTTTTTTGGCCCAAAGTTTGCATGTGTTTATCTGTCAGTGTGTGGGTATAAACGGTATATGTATGTGTATATGTGTATGTGGGTGAAAGAGTGTGTATGAGCGCGTGTAATAATCATGTGCGCAGTCAAAGCAAAATGACGATAGCATTGATGCTCCGCCTAAAAACTTTTGACGGGCCAAGTTGCTTTGGGCCAAGTTTCAAGCTGCCAACTACAGCATCGCCTATATATACCTATATACCAATTTCCTCGAAATATCTGTCTGCCAATAAGAAGCTTATTTAGTTAGTAAGGCTGATTAGGAAGAGTGTTTAGGACGAAATTAACTTAAAAGCAGTTGAGAAAGTATATTTTTTGTTAATTTATCCGATTAATCAATGAGCATCAATATTCAGGGATGTGTTCCTATGACATATGTATATGAAGCTATATAATATATATTATATAGACAAATTTAAGACACAAACATAAATGATTTTTGTTGTATTAGTTAGTTGTAAGTGCTCTATAATCCATCATGAGCCCTTTAAATTGTTTTCAATAACTAAAGTATTTGATTCTTAAGATTTTTTTTAATTTCCAATCTAAAATCAGTTTTCCATTTCGCAGTCAATTTTCAGCTTCAGTCGGTTTCTTTAATTATCAATGGAAAATATCTAAAATTTCTGTTTTCGCACTCGTTCGCTTGCAAAACTTCGACGTTTCATAACAATAGTGAAATGCGACGGACAAGAAATTTTAATAAACTCAAAGTCGAACTGAAAACCATTTTTACACTTGGCCGATCGTTTACAATAACTAAAAATTGAACAATTCTTTCTATCACCGCACTTTTCACAGTTTATGTCAAAATGAAATGAATAAAATATTGGCTGGCCACCCGGCGACACTCAGAAAAGGGGGATTGCCATCATCCTTTTTTTAATAAACTTCGCCCAGTTTATAAAAAATTTTTGAATATCAATGTGCGAGGCGAATATTGTCTATTAAAAGAAATGGATTTTTTTGGTGTATAATAATGGTAGGTCCATTGCAGATTCCGCTTAAATATTCTTTAGTGTTTTTTCAGCTTTGATTTTTTCTGGTTTTGCTGCAGTGGGGCGACTGCATATTGTGGGTTATGAAAAATAAATTAAATGCTAAAGATATAGTTTTCGTAGGGTCATTATATCCCTTACTCAAAGATTCGTTGAAAAGTATGTAACAGGCAAAAGGAATCGTTTCCGATTTTTTAAAGTACATATATATGTATATATACATAATATATGTATATGTATAATTGTATATATATATATATATATATATATATATGTTATATATATATATATATATATATATTTTATATATATATATATAAAAGGTATTCTTGATCAATATCAATAGCCGAGTCGATCTAGTCAAAAAAACTTTTGGCCACACCCACTCTAACTCCCTAAAACCGCCCAAAACTAACTAATTTTCTGTCGATTTGCAGAAAACATTTTGCCACCACCACGCATTCTCACTAGCTGAGTAACGGGTATCTGGTAGTCGGGGAACTTGACTATAGAATTCTCTTTTGATTTATATTCAATTGCTAAAGTGTTGAACTATGAAGCATTACAATAATAGAGAAGTTGAACTAAAGCTAAGCTTTTAAATTTATTTTTAACTTGAATAGGATGGGCAATCTTAATTAACCTGCATTTGTACTGAAACTTTACGCTATTTAAATTTGTTTAATAACGCCAGCTGTATATTATTACTTTAAAGGTGTACAAATATGAGTTATATTGTGAATAAGTGTGTGTACTTTGCACTAGAGCATACATATATGTAGTTCAAATGCACCTCATCTATCCTTGTTCACCTTTAGTTCTTGCCCCATTTTTATTGCTTTTGTGTACTCCAGATGTGAGCTCCAACTTGTTGACCCAAATATTGGCACAGGTCCTTGAGCACTCAACAACTTGTTGGGTCATCGTCATCTCTTCTGCCCAATGAGCAAATCATTTTCACTGGGCAATGGGCACGGAACTGGCAACCGGGCAGCTGCACTCTACTTGTGCTAAGCACATCATTATGTTGGCTCAACTTTCCGATCATTTTTAATTACCCACCCAAGCCCTCTTTTCGATTTTCTCGCCAGGTCCAGCTTGCAGCACCCTTATTTTTTGTTCGCCATTAATTTCTTTAATGGAACGCTGCATTAATAAAAAATACGTTATGAGCGCATAATAGAAATAAAAGCTAATGTAATTACATGCCGCACTTGTTTCGCCTTGTTGCAGTGCAAAACGACGAGAATTTCCCACTCCCAGTCTGCAAACGAAAATCCTAAAAATTTAATTCCAACAGTTAGAGCCAGTTGAGCGATAAAAGGTGAAAAGAAGCGGGTATATGGGCATTATAAAAAGCCGTAGAGAAGTATTAGTAATGTACATATAGCGAGAAAATAAAAATTAGGGGGCACTTACTTACTATTACGCTTAATGTAGTGAACTGAACTAAAAACAAAGACGCTTAAATTACAATGCATATAAGTACGTGTAAGCTTCTTATGGTTAAAAGCTCTTTTTTTTTTTGCTTATTACGATTGTACTATTAGTCAATTAACGTATTTTATTAAACAAATTAAAACGATTCTTCCCACCTTCTTAAACTCGTTACAAACCAATTCAAGGGTATAGGAAACTTTGAGTTTCGCCCACTAGTTTTTCCTATTTTTCCTCTATTTATTTTTGTATTTTTTTGCCATGTTGTTGTTGACTGCTGTTGGGTGCTTAAAAGCTTTGCATTAACTATTAAACGCAACTTGAATCGCATAACGCCACTTGGCACACAAAGAGGGTGAATTCAGAGGGTGACGGGTTAAAAAAGAAATACAAATTCGTGTCAGAAAAAGTGGCCGCAGGTCTAAAACAATAGAAGCCAAATTATGGCTAAAAGCGGAAAAACTGCCACACGAATCGTTACGCGAGTTGTGCCTATAAATTTGGAGTCTGCCGAAGCCAGGTGAGCAAATATACATTTCAAATAAATGCTTAGGTGCACACAAAAAGCGTGTGGCAATTCGGATAATGGATTTAAATACAATGTGTTAGGATCTGGCTACTTAAGTTTGATATAAACTTTTAAAGATTATTTTTCAATCAGTAAAATATCACAAATATTTAAGTTTAATTTAGTATAACACTTATTTGCGGGATTTAAGTAAGCTGTTCAAATACAAAGCGGGGTCTTACATTAAATGCTTTGCTATTTCTCGGATTTCTTAACTTAACTATGAACATGTCATCGAATTTTACTATACAAGTGATTAATTTTATTTTTAGTTAAGTGTACCGAAACTGCAGGTTTTACGCTAAATAAACTTTTATTTATTTTACTGCCTGACCCGCCTGGTCTTTCGCCTCTTTTTTTTTGCTCTTTCAGCAGCACGCGAGGGGTGCTAAAAAATTCATAGAGCACGGCTGGCGATACTGGCCAAAAAGAAGGGGGGATCGGGTGTTGTGTTGTGTAGCTGAAAATTCCTGGGCCAAAGGAGTCGAGAGTTTGAAGCTGTTAGTCTGACAGGTTGCAATGCTATAAAATGCAATCAGCTGCAAAGAAAATAGGTTTTGCTTCACCAAACAGACAAACTGAGGAAGGTTTTGAGGGGAAAGAGGAAAAAAACTGGTGGAAAACAGTAGAGTGCATCCACAGGAGCTGTTTCTACTGCTGCTGGATGGCATAAATTAAAGCGCAACAAGAGCAAACAGACTCAGGGCATATTTGCCAGCACGCACACACATACACATACACACTGCAGTTGGGTATGAGTGGGGGAAAATGTTCATGGAGTTTCCCGAATGGATGCGAAAAGCGGAGTATCATCAGGTATATATAGACAAACAGATTGTGGGCTGACTGCGGACATTCAATGGAATTGCCACAGGAGAAGACAAGACACGATGATAATGCTTCAAAGCGCTGACAACTTTCCGCTAAACAATCCTCTCCATTTTACTTGGTACATTTTCATTTTGCTTCTACGCCTGGGGCACGGCTACGTTTAATTGCCGCCTGTCGCTCAGCTAGACAATTGCAAATTGCCTAAGCGAAGCGGTTGCGAGTCAGTTAAAATAAAACCACATAATTACATATTCAACAGAAATTGTTAGCCTATTTTGGATAAAATCAATTAGGTCATACATAACCTTTGGCGTACCAGTTTGACGTGCTACTAAACAAATAGTTATCCGAATGGTTTACCATCAGCACACTGAACGGATAAATGTAAACAAGTGGCGCCCAACGTGGAGCGTTTTTGGCTTATAAGTAATAGGTTGGAAAAAGAGTTGTCAACCCTATGACGCAAAAATATATGCTAGACGATCTGGTCATACTGGTATTCTTTCTATTTTTGAAATTTACTTTTTAGCTTACTATTTAAAAAAAATCTGAGAAGTTAAAGTTAAGTTTGTTGCATTTTATCCCCACTTATTTTATGAATTTCTTTCGGAATTTAATATTTCTTAGCTATGCTTGCTACACCCTTTAACTCAATCAATCAATAAAGTAATTTATTAGAAGCTGCGCTTAACTAAAAACCAAACTGCTTTCCAAAAACCCACGACAGCTATTCAATTTCAGCTCCGTCAGTGGCTTTGATGGACCAAAAATTGAGGAGGAAGTTAGTAAGCCAAAACCCCAGCCACGCCCACACTCCTCCACGCCGCCGAATTACAACGCCCACGTCGCCCCTCGAAAATTCCGTTGCAATGTGAATTTGAATTGCAATTGCGAATGGCCGCGTGCTGGAAATTAAATAAAACACTCGCAACGAAAGGCTGTTAGGATAGGAGCATCCGCAGATACAAACTTTGTCATAGGGAAAAGTTTTGCGCTGCACACTGAACCAAAATGAAAACGTAGCCGAGCGTGATGAACCATGGCAGGATGCAAAAGGGGTGGAATCTCTGCAACGAGAGGAGCAAAACCAGGATGTCCTGACATCTGCACCCAGAACAATCAACCAACAAAAAAAAATAAATAAATAACCTGATATAAACTGGGGCCCTCGCTCTGATGCTGGATCAAGCTCAATTTAATTGCGTCTGACCAAAAGTAATCTACGGCAAAATGTAAACAGCGATCCATCGCTTCAAGCACGATAAATCATATGGCTCACTCATTTGTGCACTGCACTCTCATATTTGATTTATCCCATGGCCAAAAACCATCACCAACTGTCGAATCAATTGCATTTTTCGGTTAGCAGCTGTATGCGATTTTTGATGGAACACCGTAGAGCAACCACTTAGACCTGTTATTAGCCATCATAATTCTTGTGTAGACAACGAGCAGCTGCCACTTTTGGGTCCTCGAAACGGACGGACAGCACATCTATCAATTTGCTACCGCCGACCCACATGTACTTCTCACCCTTCTTTGTATCCTGTTCCATTCCGTCTATCACTTTTTGTACGAGGGCCTGCATAAGAAATTTAAATAATTTTTGGAGAAAAAAAAACGTAGATAAAATGGACGAATGGATCAACAGGATCAAAGTTATGATACTCTGTGTTTTTACCTATATCTAATGATTGGTTTTATAAGTAATCAAACAAGAAACTGTCATTCAAAATACGTTCCCTAAAATAAAGTTAGTTATCAAATTGTTGATGACTATTAAATTTAAGGTAACTAAAGAAATCTCTGTGAGTTTTTTATGCCATGTCTCGAGATTGGCAAACCAACGTGGACAAACTTTAAGGGGTATCCAGTGAAGAAAAGAAATCACATCAACACGTTGATAGGTGGGCAGGACGAAGGATGAAGTTGCGGCCATTTATCAGAGTCATGGACCCATAAATAAAACAAATAATATGAAAATATGCAAAATAAAGAAAATAAAAACATTGAAGAACAGCAAAAGAGGAGAAAAAATGTGAAAACGCACCCAGGATACATTTTCTCTAATAGATGGACTGAATGAAATGGGCCTGAGCCCTGGGGCTGTAGCCACTTAACCACCAGAACACCCTTTCTTCGCATGTGGATAGCGTTAAACAAATGGCCGATGACCCATAATAAAAATTATTATGAATGAAACAAGAACAAGAAAAACCCATTGGGCCATTGCCAACCCCCTCGGCATTCCACCGTCCCCTTGCTCCATCCAATAAATTGGGATGCGTGTGGCAAAGGCATGGAGAAAGTACCCTGTATCCTTTGGGACCGGGGATGCCGAGAATGCGATGCCATCGCAATGTCCGCCCCGGAATTATATTTGGGCTCTGTTCCAGGGCACGTGCATCAAGATTCAATTGAGAGTTCTAAACACAAAAATGGAAGCTGCTCTACAATGTTGTTGCACGCACACACTCTTACTTTCTGCTCAATCTTTTTCTTTGAGTGTGTGCGTGAGCGCGGCATTTCCGTTTTTCTAGCACACTTTTTTGCATCTAAAGAAAAAGATTTTAAACTTTAGATTTTCATTATATTGTGGGTATTGTTGGAAAAGGATTTAAAAGCGATTTTTTAAGTAAGCCACTTCTTCCAGTCAAATGCTATCATTAAGTTATAATATTTATTATTAATATATATATTATAATTAAAAAAATTGGAAATGTCTAGATAAAACCTAGTTTTATTTTATTATATTATTTTTTGAGATTATTAGAGTGGAAAAAATGCATATTGCGTATACGACTGTTTGGCTAGATGAAAGGCCTGATGATAAGATATTCTCTTGCTGGACCATACTTTGTAACTTGTATAATTTGTGATGATGTAAAATCGGAATGTGTAAGCGTATAATTTAATTTTACAAGTTTTTGGATGCCCCACAAAATTGCCTATAGCGCATCGAGTGGCACGAAAGGGACACAGCTTGATCCTGTCTCTCGACTCTGGCTAAGTGTAAAATATGAAAAATATACAAAAGAGGAAAAATCACAAAAAAAAAAATGGAAACTTCCTCTAAACACATTTCGTACGCTTCGTTGTGCCTTCACCTCTCTTAGTTCCCTTATCGGTGTTAGGGACAGACGAATGCAAATAGAGGGAGTGTGAGTTAATAAATAATAGAAATATTTCCCTCTCAGCTATTTTGCATATTTACCATGACCAGTTCACTACAGTTTAGAGGGCGGTGAGGTGTGCTTTTAGGGGAAGCCGTTGAACCGCTCTACGGATATGTGAATTGAAATGTTGTTTGGTATTGTTTACTTTGCCGTTTCGAGTACTTGGACTGTAAGTGAAAATAAATACATAAATACATAAAGACCAAAAAAAAGTACATACATAAATACAATATCTCTCTGTATCTGGAGGGAGTGGAACTGAAATCCATTAGCCGCCGAGTCTCAAGAGCAATGATAAAGGGCGCAGCAGCGGCGCAGAAAGCGAACCTAATAGCCTCGACTCGACGTGTTGTCCCTTTCAATTATATAAGAGGCGACCACCTCCTCCCAGGACACCCTACCACCCACTACTCCCCACCGCCTGACCTTTTCGAGGACCCTGCGGTTTTCTTTTCTTTCCCCTGTTGCCGGCTACTTGAGAGAATTTTTCAATTTTACACGTTGGCCAAAAGAAAAGGCGTTTCCACAACAGCAACTGAGAATCGAAGCTAGCTCATTGTTATTGTTCGTGGGAGTTGGCCAAGAGTCGGGGGAATATTCACTGAGAAAAATAGTTCTGAAATTATTAGCTTAGGAACACTTAAGTTTTCGTAAGATGGGGAAACAAGGCATTGACCAACTCATTTAATATTACCTGATTTAATATGTTCACACTTAGAAATGAACAATGTTTTAGTGGCTTTATTGAATACATTGAAATAATTGCTTTTTAATCTATAAAAATGAGGTCGTATTTTTTCAATGTCATTTAATCAAAATTAAAAAAATTACTTTATCGTTGGAATCCAGTATGTATTACTATTATTCTCACTACCATTTCGCAATGCAGGACGCTGAAATCCCGTGGGTGGAAAAGACCCCCGAAAAGTAGTATCCAACAAGCATGGGGGACCGGTATCCAATCCTCATCTATTTGCCTCGTGAAATTTATTGGCAGCAGAATAATGCGAGGCACGTTCATTTGATTACATTAAAACGAAAGTGGCTAAAAAGGTTGGACCACAAAGAGAGCCCTGAATAGAGCGTATAGCGTAGCGGAGACTAGGCGGAAATTTTTAAATAAATAAATAATAAACGCAGAACGAATTGGAGTGGGTTGCTGCTTATTATTATGCTGCAGATAAGGTTGATACCTTGAACAAGGGCATTTGCCCATTGTCTATATATTTGCCCAACAATGGACATAATGCCCTTTTGTGGTAGTGTGTGTGTGACGTTAAAACAACATACTCTGATTAATAAAGCCACAGAATGGAATTAAAATTCAATCGCAAATCGATAGTAGTCGTAATCTTAACAATGTACACGAATGCAAGGCATACGCCAAATGTCTTTTTAATTTTTAATTTTAAGCTACAAAAAAAAAAAAATACTTTAAAGTGGATTTTTTTAAAAGTTCAACCATGTTATTATAAAATTTGAAACGCCTTGCCGGTCTCGATTACATTTTGAAACACATCAATTAGTTCATTGTGTCATCTATAAATACTGTAGCCTTGGTATATGTTTCCCATTCGTGATTCAAGTGTATATCATCGCGTTTTTAGCTATTAACATAAAAAAATGTGGTCTATTAAGAGGTCCTCCTTTTTTCTTGCCACTTTCGCAATATTTTTAATCATTGCAAGCCAATGCACATTTCCTCTCCTTTGTCTACATAAAAATGTTTAACATTGTGAGGTAACTTTTTCATTCATTCATTTTTTTTCAATTCTAATTTTTTTAATATTTATGCCTTTTTTTAGCCTTCTTTTTAAGGATTATGTAAGATCATGTCTGTGCACAGGGAGAACCTGTTAAATGGAAACAATAAATAAGTTAATTGCCCTCTTTTGGCAATTTGTTTTCACTTTGCTGCTCTTGAGTATTTGAACATCGTAACTTTACTAAAATGACTATACCAATTCGATTCAGACACGCCGGTTAAGTTTTGAAATACTTAAACTATAAGTCAAGCGAAATTAATTGTTCCGGTTAGATATGCTAAAAATCGTAATTGCCTTTGAATACGAAGTACACTTTTTTTATAAATTGTAGTGTCTTATCAAAAAATCAGTTCATATTAGGTTTCAAAATTATGGAGACCCACCGAAGCTCTTTTTGGATTCTAGCAATACTTGCAAGAATTTCAACGACCTTTGGAATGTGTGATCCACGTTGTGCCGGGTTTGGAGATTGCTGCCCATAACACTTGTCGTCATTTAATATTTATTTCCTGTCTGTTGGTTTTTTGTATGATAGAAATAATCGCATAATTTGTAATGTGAAGTAAACAATAAATCAAGAAATATATTTAAGTTCGACTACCTTGTCAATCCAAGTGCTCGATCAAGATATTTTAATAAGACGCCTGCAGATATCTCAATCACGATATATATTCACAATTTGTTTCACCTCTGCATAAACAAATGTATCAATTCAGAATAAAAGGCCACAACTATTTGGCCACAAACATCACGTTACAGTTCACTGAACCAATCAAATCAACATTTTAACTGCCATTTGAGGCCAGAAAGATGAGTATCAATGCACATCACGCCGTTAATTGTTGCGCTTTAAGCTAGGCCAAATAAAACGGCAATTAAAATGCATATTTATTTATAATATAATTTGATGTATAAATGTTGTTATTTCTATAAAAAATGCAGTTAGTAACAAATCAAGCACTGCAGTTAATTGCATTTAAAATTAATTAGCATTAAATGCTTACAAATTTTGTGGCATAACGCAGGTCTGGTAAAATACACCGGATTAAAAGTTAAAAGTGTGCAGAAATAGTACATACATATATATGCATATAAATAAATCAATATAAATTCACCTAATTTGTATTTCATTTAATGCTTTGCTCATATTTTATTTTATGTATTGAATGCCCGAGCCGGAAAACCACAACCAGGCTGTAGATTAGCGTATATTGATGGGCAATAAAATATAATATACAATCCTATATACAATTATTTTGTTTGTATCGTTGTTTATATATTATATATATTGTGCTTTGAGTTTCTCACATCAGAATTTCCCGTTTTTAATAGTAGATACAAAAAGATGCCTACCCATTTTATTTAATTTTAAAATCTCGCAGAGTGCATTGATAATTTAGCTTGATGTACATAAGTGTTTTAGCTCTTGAAACATATATATCGTTTTCTTTTTGCCTTTGTGCAGCGGGTTGTCCATTCGTGTAAATGGCAATGATTTATGGATCGCACAAATTTGCTGTTCCCTTCTTTATAGCACCATTAAAGTTATTAAACAAAGTGCATAAATTAACATCCTGTATATGGCGAAATGTGAACCAACACTCGGATTAATTTACATGGCTCGTCTCTGCATAAATAATAAATAAATAATTTCGCTGGCTCATTACAATAGTAGCAAACGCCACAAAAAATGCAAACGAACAGTTAATTTATCTATCGACTGGACTATAAAATGCAAACGAGTAGTAAATTTAATAAATTCATTATCAGCTCATTAACAGCGGACACACGGGGCGTATGCGCAACGAGAAATTTGCAATTAAAGTGTTTGCCGGACAAAACCTATATAGAGGAAAACATCGACTGCGAAATGAGTAATGCCAGTCGGCCAAAAGCCTTAAAGCCAATAAATGGCTGCTTCCTTTTGGATTTCCCTGCTCCTTTTTTTCTTTTCTGTTAAGCCAAAAGAATATGGGCGTTGCTTTGAGGCGAAGATTCTTAATTGCAAAATAATACAGACACAGAGCCGATGCTGGAATTTTGGCCAGGCCTTTCATCAATGCCACGCACACATA
The DNA here is from genome assembly GCF_000001215.4 of Drosophila melanogaster. Taxonomy (NCBI): domain Eukaryota; kingdom Metazoa; phylum Arthropoda; class Insecta; order Diptera; family Drosophilidae; genus Drosophila; species Drosophila melanogaster. Next base: position 17,352,416 of record NT_033779.5, on the reverse strand, counting down.
CATACATGTGCACATTTCAGGACACGCACTAACACTTGCTCATGTGGGCGAAACAAAGGGAAGTGGCAAAGTAAGGCGTAACTACAAGGAGCGCATGTTTCGGTTAATTAGTAAACATCGGAAAAAAGTATTGCCCAGCAGATGCCAAGAGTAAAGTAGAAGGGAAAACGAACAAGCATAAAGTAGTAAACGGGAAAAATATTGGTTGGGAAAAGTAATGGGCGCCTTAAAGTTTCTATTTTGTAATATATAGATATAATAGTAAGCTTATTAATAAATATGAATAGACATTACATAAAATCGGAATAATATATTAATAAAGTGTGAAGATATAAAATAGTTTGGAAACTAATCCTTTCTATAAAAAAATATAATAACAAATATATTAATCATCATCCTTTTTATTATTTGCATAATGCAGTACATTTTCATTGCTTAAATTATGTTGGAAAAACTATGTGGCATACTTTTCGCCTGCTGGGTATCGGGTGGCCACTGGAAATACAGTTGGCCAAGTAAAATGTAACTTTGGCAGGTGGTTGGTTACGGGCCGGAGTTGGGCAAGAAGAACTCAGACGAGTGGTTGGGGGGTGTTAAGTCCGACCTGTGCTTAAAGTGCTGCTGCATGTGCCGCTGGCCGTGCTTCATGTGCTCCATGTGCTCCATTTCGCTGTCCCTTTCTTGCGTCCAGCATCCATCTCTTTCGCAGGACACTGTAGTTGTAGCGGTAGTCAATGCTTAATTTGTTGGCGTAGCCAGAGGATCTCCTTCCGCCTGCTGGCAATTGAATAACATGTGTGCGAATATGTAAGCCCATGAGGCATTTTATTAAAGCATTAAGCTTTGTATTTTATGCCAGCCATTTCTGTCTTTATCCGTGGCTGGGGGAATATTTTGTGGAACAGCTTCATCTACAATCGCATTGAACTAGTTGGCTGTCCAATGTTAATTTATGCTCAGCAACTTGTTAAGGCAAATGTTTTTGTTGCTGGGAAGTCACAATTGTTTCTTAATGATAATAAATGACAAGGAAAATCTATTAGAATAAACAAAATGTTAAGTCTTTTAATATAAATGATTCAGAAAATTCATGTTGTTATAACATTATTTTATGTGTACTGATAAAAAAGATATATTGTATGAATGGCCGAAGGAAATGAAATGCAATCGAGAATCCTTAGTTAAAGATCATTATATAAGTATGTTTCATAATTATACTTGCAAAACGCACAGAAGATCACGCCATCAAATTTGTTGCCATAGAACATTTCAGAGTTCGCATCTCAGTCAGTCATCAGTTTTGCGAAGGACTGGCCAATGCACTTAAGGCAAAACTTTCTTTCCGGCGAGTATTAAGCAAATGTATGAGATTGTGTTGGTGTGCGTTGATGTAACGAGTGTGTGGGTGTGAGTGTGTGTTTATGTGGTTATATGTAAGTGAATGTCTGAATAAATTGCGAGCAACGTGGCGTATACACAACGCTCACCGCAAACTAACACAGGCACACACGTATTTCTCGCCTTATGAATTCGTATTTCATATGAAATTTTTTCATTCTGGAAGGACGAAGGGATGCTGGATGTTGTTGCCGTTTTGCAAAATGCAACACACCAATGCATAAAAATGCCATATTTCAGAATGCAAATATATTCTTTTAGCTTTTTTGATAAATGACAACGCGGTGTGCTCGCTGCGCTGATGAAAATACTGAAGGGGAAGGGCTTGGGTGGCAAAAGGAGAGCTCGTCCTTCGTCCTTTGCTTCAATAGAAGCGAAGCGAAGCGCGTGAGCAATATGAAGCGTGCCGCGGCTACTATTGCCACTCCTACTGCCATTTTCAGTACTGCTCCTCTATTTTTTTTCATACCCATCTGCTGGCCAAACCAGTAACCACACTCGCACACTCACTCACATATCAAATAACAACAGCAAAAAACTAACAAGAAAATACATTTCTTTTGCCAGCATTTTGCGCGCTGGCATTTTAATTTAATTTGCACACACTGAAATTCCTCATTGATGTAACGTTTGGTCTGGCAATTCTTGTTTTTATCTCTATCTCAATTTATTTGTTTTATTTTTCTGCGATTATCATGTAACAATTTAATTTATTTAACCCGATCCCAAACGCAAAAATGTCAATTGCAGAGTTTTGCTTTGCGAAAACCAGAATTATTGCAGAATTAAATTGGCCTATAATATATACATATGTACATAAGTGAGTACTCAACAATGAATTGTTTTAAAAAGTCTACAATTGATTTGAAACTGACTCCATAAAACTAGTTTAAAGAGCCTTAAATTCTTAAATTAATTTTTTTATAATTCTGTTACGAATAGAAAGCAATAAAAATAATATATACATATTTGAGGGCTTTACTCGTTTTAAGAGAACGCTTTTGGGTCATTCACTGATATAGAAACATATTTATTTTATAGATAAATATGACCAAGTAACGCAACAAATTAACGAGATTTTTTATCTTATCTGCACAGGATTTTAAGTCCTCCGGCTTAAAGCGTCAACAGAAAGATTTGACACTCCGTAAAAGTGTTTAAATGCCTGATGAAATATAAATACAATTTTTTCGCCTGCGTCCGCAGGGTGTTTTATAATTTTTAATTTTTCATTCTGGTGGCTGCTCATTTTTGTGTTTTATTAAATTTCACCATTTACTGTTGACATTTGAGTGCTGACTTCAGCCACCCATGGTGCAACGTATGCGTAACATTTATGAAAAAACATTAAAACAAGAGAGATTGGCTCACGTGACGTATGAGCAATTTTTTAATTACCAGCCGCAACAGCAACATCAGCGTTAATAATATTTCATGACGCGTATGTCGGCGTATTTACGGGCTTCATTAAATTTACATTTTATATGGTTGAAAAAAAAAGTATGAGTGGGAAATCTCCGAGCGTTTGGCATTTCATTCAATGATTTGCATGCCAAAAGTCACACAAAGCCTTGCTTGACATCCTTGCAATTGCAGCACGTAACCGAGGGGTAAAATTGGCTGTCTTTAAAATCCGGCAAAGGATTTGCCCCTCACTGTCGTCTCAGTGTCTCTCGGTGTCTTTGTCGGCCAAATGATGCAGATGATGATTCATGGCCAACCATTTCTTTGCCAAGACCAACCGCAAGCCACAAATGCAAAACAGCCACAGCGTAAAAGCCAACAAAAATAGCACGGGAGCTGCGAGAAACAAAAGCACAAATACAAATTCATGCAAAATGACATAAGTCACCGCAAAGTAATTTTTCACTAATGAGCTTGCCAGGTCGCAGTGGAAAATTGTGGTAGGAAAAACAGGAGCTGTATCGCGGGTATGGAAAACTTACAGGTAAATCTCTAGCAGTGATCTCGCTAATGGACTTAGAAAAAACAATACAAATAATGATTAAATATCTAAAATAGTTAAGAATTGGTTTTAACAATTTTGCGGATCATATGACTGTTGAGAAAACCAATTTAATTTAAAATCAAAATAGAAAATTGAATAGAAGTGACAACCATATGGGAATTTGATTTATTCAATATATTTTTGGAAGAAATTTATATTAGTTAACTTTGAAAATGATGAATAATTATTTAAAAATTTGTGTCTCGTGAACCACTGTACGGAAAAGCTAATCTCATCCCCCTTGTGATTTTTCGAGCCAACCTCTTTGTGTCTTCCTTTTCCCGCCTGTTTTCATTTCGTGGTATCTTTTGCGTTTAATCTAATGATGTATCTCAGGTGTTTGTTTGTGAAATTTATCGTGAAAACTTTTATGCTTTTATTCTTTGGCTTAAGGCGGTCCGCGCTGCCAGATTTATAACCAGCTATTAGTTTGGATATAAATATATACACCTTCCAAAAAAAAAAAGGAACATCCCTAACTGCCTTGAAGCTATGGGAAGCATCGTGGGGTGGTGGAAGTACGTGTTTAATCGGATGAGTTTCGGCGGTTTGCCGGTATTTGTATTTGCATTGCCTATAATTAGCTTGCAATCTGACGCATCCAATTACATGCACTGTATGGCCATCTCCCTCTCCTATTGCATACTCTTCCTCTCTCCCTCCCTCCCGCTACACGGCAAACATTAGCACCTAATTACCACAGCTGCAATACCAACAGCTAGTACTACAAAAACACCTACAGCCAACACTAATGCACAAATTGCAGAATGAATATTCATATTTCGAGTGGTGGGAGCATAGATTTGGCTGAAACTGGAGCTGCAACTCCGAAAACTTATCGTAAATATGGAAAAAGTGCGGATTCGTCGCCACAGCTTATTGCAAATGAAAACCGGTAGTTTTTCATTAGTTTTCCGAGGCTTTAGCCTCTTGCTACTAGCTGTTTGTTTGGTTCAAAACTTGTGTGTCGATTTAAAATCGAAATTTGACTTTCTGCATGCTATGTTAATAGTGAGTTAATTAATTTAATAAAATTAAAAATAAACACACACAGAATGAGCTTATTATGAAACAGATATACGTGGTCACATAAAATGATAATAAAGTGCTCAAATAATAATATAATAAAATAATGATGAAAGCTAAAAATGTTATTATTGCTCTCAATACTTTTAAAAACAAAATATAACTAAAGTATGTATTACATATTTGCGGTAGTGCATATTACTTGACTCTCAAGTGGGAATGTTATTTAGTTGTATTTGATTGCTTCAAAATCCTTTTCTTTCATTAAAAATTATTATTTTCCCTAGAGTATTTGTCCTTCGCCGGGGACAATTTTTTTATGCATTCGTTTTTTTTGTTGCCGTCAGTCCTTTTAGCCGTTTGTTTGTCCTGCGTGCGAACACCTGCTCTCAACTGAGCTGCTGCAATTGCCCTTTGCATGGCTTTGGCTTCGGCGCTTAACAATGAAATTTGCGCATAACCACATGCAAATTGCCAACCCGCAACGGCAATAACACAAACAACAACAACTACAGAGCACACAAATAACCTGCACACACACACAAGCACACACGCCTTGCATTGGTAAATGTACAAATAATAATCTACGAGTTTTGCATCGAAAAAAAGAAGGTGGGAAAGTGGGTTTTGGGGCAAAAGAGATGTCAAAATGAAAATTGCTGCAAAAACCGCAGAAAGTACACAAAACAGAAACGGGAAATATTTTTTAGGTGATCGAAATACCTTTTCCCTTTAAATTTAGGTTTATTTAAAATTTAAGAATTGAAAATAGTTATAGCACTTAGTTAGAGAAGTAACTCTTTAATAAAACCAGAAACTTGGTTTACAAAGATAACAATTTATTTGCTTTAAATATGGCGAGGGCAACATTAACAAATAAATTCATTTATCATGTTTAAAATTTACAATTTCTGATATTCTAAAATTTCCCATGAAAAAACTAAAGGATATTTGCATTTTAATTTGATCTACATAATGACTTTGCAGCATGTATACAAAATCATTAAAAATCTAAAGTGACCTTTTACCGTTTATCGATTGCTTGCCAAGCAAAAAAAAAAAAATTATGTTGGTCAAACATAAATTTGCCATGAAAACCGCTTGTCGGTCAGAGGAGGGGAATTTGCGCTGGAAAGTCAAATGTGGGAGGGGAGCATATGGAAAATTATTACATGACTATGCCATTTTCGATTGCGGACGACGGGGGCGGAAAATGATAGTGGGATGGTAAGTGGTTGCCCCTTGTTTTACACATTAATCGATAAACTTTATTATAATTTGTTATGGTTGCAGTCGGTTTTTCCGCTCTGTGTTTGTTGCATATAACACATACGCCATGTTGTCGAACCTTTTTTCAGCGTCTGATCCGCGCTGTCTGCAGCAGCTTTTTTGGCAATTTGCACAATGTCAATTGATATGAATAATATTCCATTTTCCCCGGAGGCCAAAGGCCAGTCCTAAGGATTGGCTGGTGGGCTGGTCACGCAGACAACTTTTTGTTTATCAGTTAATTAGAATTTCGGCGGATTGAAGTTTTCGCCAATTGAAGTTCGAGCGGAAAAAGGTTGAAAGTTATTGCCATTATTTTTTCGCAACATCCGTTTCGATTTAACTTTTCGGAGCCACTGAAAACTCTGGACATGCAAACATTGGTTACACTGACTTTTTCCCCTGTTTTTATTTTATTATAGTACTTTTTTTTTTGGTTGCTGTTAAAAGTCCACACAAGCTCATAAATTTAAAAAATGTAATATCCCTCTTACGGAAATGACAATTTATTGGTGGTTTTTACTATTCGCAATTTATTTTAACTCCGCAAGGAAATGCATTGCGGATGTAACACCCCGTCGGCACCCACTGTCCATCTCTCCACCCATCCGTAGTAAAAGTTGCCAGTAAACAGAGAAAGCGACAGACGAGCAGACAAACAAACAAACAAACAAACAAGCGCTGTCCAGTGTAAATACAACAAAAAGGGTGGACTGGCCCAGCGGAGGAGCCGGGTAGTAAAGAAAATAAAATAAATATAAATATCGGCTGCAAAGTGGCCAGCAGCCGTAACCGTTACAGTAACGGTGGCCGATCAAGATTCATTCCACGTTAAGGCTCTGAAATACCTTGTAATATAAGGTGCACAGAATAGCTAATTTTAAAACTATACCTTAAATGTTCGAATAAGATATTTTTGAAAGAATTGTAATATTCTGCAGTAAAAAATAATTTTGGTAATTAATTATTCTACATACGAATAGTGAAAATATTATTTTCAAATTTACTGCTTAAATATCATGAGATGCTCTGAATACAACCTAAACTGTTACCAATTCCGCATTCACCCTAAACACTCTGCTGACCTGTTGGCCAACCTCAGCTGGCGCTGAGTCCTGCGAAGGCGAGCAGAAATGTCGGGGGAAATGGGGGAGCAGCGACTGAGATTGAAAATCCGTTAAGTCATCGCCACTGCTAACCGCTGTGGCCATGGCGGGATATCGGGTTTTCCGACCAGCCACCAACCACCCACCTGCCACCCAGCGGGTCACCTTTTTTCGCGATATTCCTTTCGGTGTGCCTGTCAATGCTCTGTGTTTGTATTGTTGCTTTGCTGCCGTTCCGATTTTCCCCCTTTTTCTATATTTTCGCCGCTTTTCCTGCCACTCCGCTTTTGGTCGCTGCTTGGCTGGCCGGCCAAATCCTATGACAAATAAACGCTTCTCCTGCAATTTGTACTCGCAGTCGAGTCTGACTTTGCTTTTAATTTAAGCAAAGCCGGGCCGGGAAAGCTCGGGGAATTGAATTGCACGAAGAGATTTGGCCAGACTCATCCGCGTCCCTTATTTGCCACTGGTCATTTCCGTCTGTGGTGGAAATAAGGCAATGACAGGCAAACATTCATTTTCCGCTCCTGCTGAACGGGGAGAATATACATATTTTATAGATACCTTTTTTAATTGAATACAAAACTTGAAAAATTTACGCATATCTTTCGAATGGTTTGAGTTGAAGCTTTATTCAAAAGTAATTATTATAATTTTTAAATACCCAAAATCAATTGGAGACTTCCATTTTGCTTCCATTTTTTAATTATCAAGCGCTCACATAGTAGCGCTGAAACTATTCACTACGTTTTAAGCAAATAGTATCTGAAATGTAATTAAGGTATTATCATATTCCTCAATCATCTCCACTGCTTTTTCACATGCTTTACGCGCTGAACAAACATCCGGCAATCGTCTGGATCTACAACATGCATCCTTTCCATCATATTTACCCAACTAAATTGCATTTTCCATTTGACTTGAAAGCGAGGAAGAGAAATATAAATTGAAGGATGGCAACCCTGACGAATGCGATTAATTAGACGATGAACTAATTGAATTAGAATAACTTAAATTAGGTAAACAGACTGAGTGGTGGAGTTGATCTGAGTGCAAGGAATGCTAATGTTGTTGACAAACTCCAGCAAGAGCAAAAAAATATATATATTTTTCAAATCCAATTTGAAATGGCAAACGTTGCTGTCTCCTTCGCACTTCGCTTCTCTGTCTCTCTCCAGCGCACAGGGAATTAATTAAGTGCATTAAAACTTATTGAACTGCATGATGGGTGGGAGGCTGATTCCTGGCAAAAGGGGCTTCTCGATGTGGATGCAAATTACTTAACTAGAGCATGGGCGACCAATCCCCCCCTGGGGGATGGGGTTCCATCCCCCAACCCTGCTCGCTTGACTGGCTGCAGTCAAATACTAAATGCCGCCAAAGTGTAGAGTAAAGGAGCACAGTCTCGTTCTTCAGGGGCGTAGTAGAAAAATTGGCATACATGTCGGAAATATTCCCTTTTGGCTAGTCTTGAAAATATTCATTGATTATTTATTAATTTATTATTTATAAATGCAAAGCTATGAACAAAAAATCCAAAACCTATAAAGATTGTAACTTAAAACTTATTAGGATTTAAGTCTGCTTATTTTGTTAGTTATCCGTGAACTTTAATATACTTACTTAAGCATCTAGTTTATCTAGTTTTTTTTATTATGATAAAACCAAAGAAATCTATTCCCCAGTAATCCTTGGGAAACACTTTATGGTCATGACCATGACCTGCGATCGTCCTCACGTATTCGTCGAAAAACGGGACGTGGATGTGGCCACTAGGGACATGCACATATATCTCTATATCTGCATACAAATGTAAACGTTGGATTGGTATGTGAGTGGGTATGTATATGTTGGTGGAATGCGTGATGGAAAAGTTGCTGCTGGCGCGTGATTCCAATCGAGTTATTACAGAAATTAATCATGTTGAACATGCATGGGAATTGCACTCGCACACACACACACAAACACACACAACCCATGGAACAGCATATTTGCATCAGCATATGCACACATATATATGCAAAGGGAGTCCAAGGACGCACAGGGGCCACCGAAAAGATTATATCATTGTAAGCATTCTTTGAGTGAGTGATTAAAATGCAAAACTGTGCGAGTTGTGATGAAAAATTAACATAGGAAGTGCGTCGACCATCAAAATTGACCAATTTTTTAGTACTCGAAGTATTTACATTTTTAAGTTTAAAATTATATTACAATAATATAAGTTGCTCTTGCTTATTTTACTTTTAAAATCTACCATATTCTTCAAAAATTTAAAATATTTTTATTATATTTAAGAAATTTTAAAAGTTTTAACATGTTCAACCGATTGAATCGTACTTTTATTATGCGCTCCTTGACTTACAACATAATTACAGCCCAGTATCATCTCGTTAAACCGCCAGCTTCCCGTAGAAGCATGTGTTAAGCATCGAGGGACGACACAAAGCTGGTAAGGAGAAAATGCAAAGGCGTCCTGAGCATTGGCAAGTGTAATTTGCATTGATTTATGGCCGGCAGATGGAGCAGGCACAGCAGCAACATGCAACATGCACAGCTGGTTGCCGACCAGCAACCTGCAGCGGGCAACCTGCACTGCAGCAACAATGGAACGATGTCAAGGTGGGTCAGACACACTGCCACTGTTAATGTGTCTACGGCGGCATTCCATTCGATGCCGATCCATTCAGGGCTCGTGCCATGTCACGTACATTCAATTAAACGCCCTTGAGTGCCGCCGCACAACCACGCCCCCGCCACCATTTGGACATCATGGACCCCGTCTCTTTAGGTCCTGTTTATTGGCATCGGAGTGCCTGCGACGGCAACGATGGCCTCGAGAGCAATGGGCTGCAGATAAATAACAAGCCGTATAACGCATACGCACTGTGTGTCGCAGTATCTAGCATGCAGGACTTCGTTTGCCTTTGCCTTTGCCTTTCGCCGAAAAGGAAGCGCATTTGGGCGGTAAAGGTTAAGCTTGGCAGTGCGAAAATTAAAGCATTCGGAAAAACGTTGTTTTCATTAAATATTACTGCCTTGATAGCTCAATAGAAGTTACAATTTTTATTAGATTTGTTAACAACTTACATAAAGGCAATAGCCAAATTTTTACTATTCTATTTAAACAAGGTAAATTTGTTTTAATGAATTTTTAGTTTTTTATTTTTTTCTGTAAAGTTATCACTGTAGAACCATCGGTGGCGGTGTGTTTTTGGAAGAGTCCGGACACCCGTAAACAAGGTCGATTCGTTGCTAGCAGCGACTATAAGGGGATATCTCCACCCCTCGTCTACAGTTTTGGGCGCTCCAGGGGACGGAAAACCGTCCTATTTCCCTCAGTGTATGACTAGCTCTCGGGCGTTGATTTCCACAACTGCCAAACGCTTGTCTTTTGATCTTCAGCGAACCCCAAAACCCGAAATCCAACAGTCCGCCTCGATGGCACACAGCAAACGCAATTTCAATTAAATTTTAAATATTTATGCAAGAGCAACTGTGCACCCAACAGACAGAGTGCGAGATAGAGAGGGAAGGGCTGACCAGAAAGAGACAGATACTAAAGCCGATGCAGACCAAAACAATTACAACATGGTTTAATCCTTTTTTACTGTTGTTTCCGTTTTTCGCCCCCCATTCAATTGCATTTTCCGCTCTCCAATACGCACATGTGCATACATATGTGTTGCAATGGTTTAGTGGCTGTGTTGGGCATTTGCACTTGATCAACACACATTTTTTTTGTGGGATTTACATTTGGGATGTTTCTTTGTCGGAGCCGCTTGCATTCCGAGAGAATTATTTGCATAGATGCGAGTGGAAGTCAAGGAATTTGAAACTTAGCTGGGAATAGTATTCAAGTTACCAAAATTTTTCGTCAAGGAAAATTGATCAGTTAACATGGCTTAAAAGTCATAAAAAATTCGACGTACTATATATATATTGTTCAACACTAACGTTATTTAAAAACAAAAAAACGGAAACATTTAAATTAATATTTTCGTATTAAATAGTTAAAGTCATCTGGTTAATGCCTACCGGAATTTACTTATAGAGGCATTTAAGAGAAAGTATTAAATAGTTAAAGTCTTCTTTAACCTCTCTTTTCCGCCCACCACCCGCCACGCCCACAAAAGAATGTCACCGCCACCGGCAGTCATAATTCACTGTCTCATAAGCGTTGTTGGTCGCAGTCGGAGCGCGTAAATCATTTCCCGGCTCCCCAATAGCCAGCGAACACACGCCGTCTCTTTCGCGCCCTGTCTCCCCTCTCTTTCGACCAACACGCCTATTATTTGGCCTCTCTCTCTCATTTTTCCCGCAAACACTACATGTATATCCCTGTGGGAGTTACTTAAAACAGTGAAAAGCGGAAAAAAGCCAACGCTCACACATGCACAGGTATTTGTGAAAGCCACAAATAAATCTAATAAGGCCGCATAATTTGCATAATTTTCGTATTTAATAGAGAGGTGGAAAGAGTGAGAGGGCGGCGGATACAGGCAAAGGGAGATAGCACCACGGTGAGATAAGCTCAGGTAGCAATTGAAGCCAGCAAGCTCTGCTGCAACATAAAACACTCAAAGGATATGCTGACAATGAGGCTTAACTCTCGCATACAAATACAAAACAAGCGCACACACACAGAGCCGTAAGGAAAGCGAGGGAGCGAGATAGCGAAAGGGGGTGAGAGCGAGACAGGGAGCTTAAAAGAGCCTTGTCCGCTGGTGCGCCTAAAAGCGCGCTTAAATAAATTCAATTTAACGTGACTAATACCATTTTATCGCATTGTTTAAAGCATGAAAGCCTTGCACACAGGATCTTGCTTCTGCCAGTCACCCCGCCCCCTGCCCCTTTTACTTCGCCCACAGACTATGTCTGTCTTCCTTACCTGCGCGGATGTTGCCTTTTGTATGCCAACAATATTGTCAAATTTCATAAATACAGCTGAGGTGAATTCGGTGGAGAAATGTAGGACTGTTTGAAATATTACATTTTTAAGTTATGCTAATTTACAACGGATATTTCGTCCTATTAATTTATAAAAGTACTTAATATAATTACCTAAAATCAAGTCAAGTAACTTATATTTTGACCCCAGCTGTGCATGTGTGAGCTCCTCTGTTAGCCGCATTCCCCCGATTTAACGTCTCGGTTGCTTAACTGTTCCGATTTACGGACCAACTCCACCGACGTCATCGCCAAATGCAATGAGGAAATAATAAATACAGCATTTTGAGGAAATTGAATTGTATGTGCTTATACCTATCTGCGTGTGTGTGTGTGGCGCATGTGTGTGGGTATGTATGCGCAAGTATTTGATTGTCGTTCATGCGTTGGATTGTCGTACAGCCAACAAAAGGTGGCAAAAATATATTTCATATTTTTTATCATAATATTTTTTTTAATAAACGGCTTAATCGCAATTATCTCAAATACTATTTGTCAGAGTTTTAACAATTTATTTTCTTATAGAATAAAATAAATGTATCTTTGTGATTTTGGTAATCTCGATCTAGATCTCTTTAAGGCAAAAGACATGATACTTTAAAACTATGAAACTTTTGTCACCTGAACGAGTTCCAGTTCGAGTGCCTGCTTCTGTTGGCTGATGTGCTTTTAGGCCACTTTGTTTCCTGCCGTTTGTTGTATTGCCGGAGGTTCTCCGTCCGCCTCAGTTCCTCCCCAGATTTTCCACCCACTCAAAACTCCCACTACGAATGTGTTTGTATGGAAGCTAATAAACCCGCCTTTTATGGAGGCTATTGCTGCCTTTTGTTGCTGCTGCTCAATATGTTTTCATGGCCGTTTGAGCGTCTGAGCGTATGCAGCAATCAAATTAAATGTTATGTAAGCTTTTAAACAAAAGCTGTGCGATTATCGAATGTACTTACAACTGGCTGCCGCCGGCGAAATCAAAAATTCCACTCACTTCGCTCTTAAGAACCAAAAAAAGGGACGATAATGAAAATGATAATCCAATCATTATCTTCGTACGACTTTTCTTTTCCGATTTCGACGTCTTTCGCCTTTCGAGCGATTTGCATTTAAACTAATTGAGTTTGCCTCAAGCTAATCGCGATATAGAATACATAATTTGCTAAAATATTCCACTCCACGATTTGCATAATAATTTTTTTGTCAGCGAAAGCAAACTTAATTTAGCGAATTTCGCACGAAATGCGGTTGGCAATCCAGGAAATATTACCAACCTACAACTAGAAAAAAACCCAAACCACATTTGTCAATTTTATTTATGGTCACGTAGAGTTCGCTTTGGATTTTAACTGCACTGAAAACAAATATCCATCAAAGCAATGATACTGAGGGTTAGAGAACTAAATTGATTAAGCTTAAGCAGTTTTCATAAATAAATTTGGAAACCATACTTTGAATAACTCTCATGTGAGAAGTAATAAAATACTTTTTGCTAACTTTTTAAAGAATAAAAACATGCTTAATTTTTTTTTAATAAGAAGTACCCTTGCTTTGTGTTTAGGTGCAGCACTAATGGCTGCTACAAGCAGGACAGAAACTACAGAGGACATGACACAACTAACAACTGCAACAATGTTGCACCTGCAACAAGCAGCATCAGCAGGTGTTTAAGGCCACTTAAGTGCTGAAAAATGTAAGAGTGGGTGCGCAATAGGAGTGGGCGGTGCCCCTGGGCGTCCGTTTGCCGTAATTACGTCGCCTTCTCTATACAAACATACACACACAGAAAGGAAAAAAGGTAAAAACTTCCAAGGTGTCTAAAGGAGTCTGCTAAGTCCAAGGGTTAATGCACAAACAAGGACGAAAGTGGAAGTGGAAGTGGAAAGAGAGAGAGTAGGTGGAGAATTCTGGGCTTAAGCTTGAAGGATAGTCTAGACCAGCGCATTATTTCAGATGCATTTATCACGGCGAAATGTTTAAGTATTTAATGGGAGGAGGGAGATTTTGTATTTTTTTTTGTACATATATTTTTTTTTTAGTTATTCAAGCCAATAATAGAATAAGCCATAAGAGGAAATTCTTTATTTCTCTTCTAAGGAATGTAAACAACACTTTAAACGGCTAAATTAAAAAAAACTATTTAAATAATTTTCCACTTTTTGTTATTGATATCCGACAATTTAAATAAAATAATTCTTAAAAAACTTTATTTTAAACACAATACACCTAAAAACTTGTTAAGCTGGGTTGCAAATTTTATTCATAATTTTCCTTGCATGAAATTGGCATGTGTTTGGCATTCGGACAATTGGAATTTCTTTGCATTTTTTCTCAACACTTTTGAGTGCAAAAATGTCGTTTGATATTTGCACCGACCGATGCAACAGTCAACAGTATTTTGAGAATCAGGGAAACCACTTGGGCGACTGTGTGTGTGGCCCAGAGTTATGCCTTGTTAAAAATTCCCGTAATTTGGGACGTTGGTAGAGGAGGCTGACAAGTGGAAAATGCATGGGCGTGGCGCAGCATCATCATCTTTTTCATCATCACCCAAATCATCAGCATCGTCATCGTGTTAACAAAAGAGCATACTCAAGTTACATACGAAATGCAATTCCACTTTGACGCACTTTGTGTCAACATTTTGTACGTAAATCTTTGTGTAAGACTACGCCAAACGCTCACGTCCTGGAATCAGAGGTGTTCCAACTACTTTTTTCTATATTTTTTACTGTCTGATATTCAATTAAAAATGTTGAATTGCTTTTAATACATATAGCATTTATTGTACTATTAATAGGTTGTATTTAATACAATGTTAATTTAAATACAATTCATTTAAAATAAGTCTAAAAATATACTATAAATTTATTCAGTGGAATTTATAAATAGATATTTGAGGTAAATACCTCAAATCAAACCCACAACAAAGATATTTTCTCTCTGTGTATGCTGAAGTGCTTGAAATTTCAGCAGGCTTTTTTCTGCTGCCCGGAAAAGAGTGGCATAGTCAAGGGGCGAGGAAAGCGGAGATGAATCCAAACTGGACAGTCAGGCCCTGGGCATCCTTTGAATCCCCTTGCCACACTTTCGTTTATGCCCAGCAAAGCTCAAATGCAGAAATCACGCTCATATGCTCAGTTGCACGCAAAGTCAAAAGTCCTTTGAGTGCGGACACACACAAACACATTTAAATGCAACTCGTGTGTGTTCGTGTGTGTGAGCTCCTCCATTTTTTTTTCGAAATGTCCTGCATTTACACACTTTCTCTCTCGCTTCGGCTCTACGCTTTTCTCCGTTTGCTGTTTGCGCTGGTAAGAAATTTGATATGCGTATTTGTGTTGCGCTTTTCTTTTGGCTGCCGTCCAAAAAAAAGGAAAATCTTGCATCCCCCGCTTCTCTAGTTTTCCCGTTGGCTAGCCTTGAAACGAACTGTTTGGGCGATGCAAATAAACAAGCCTACACTACTATCAAATCACGAAAAATTGTACGATGGCTATGCTGAAGAACATTGTTTTAAGTTGGGCAATAATATGGTTCCATATGTACACTTTTTCTAAGAATAAATATATCTCAGTCAATAAACTTTACAATAATTATATGTTTATTATCTTTTTTCTTCTTTTTTTTTTACTGTAACTATGTAAGTTCCAGCAACTGGATTCTCACTTGTGCCTTTCTTTGGTGTTCGTTGGTGTTTGTGAAATATTTGGCGCTTGTAGCGTTTCCCACTTTGTGGCTGACAAACGGCGGTCCTTTGGCAAACGGTGCGTTTGTGAAAAATACAACAAGTAATCGTTGGTAAGGTGCAAAACTCTATTGGAGGTCCTAACGGTAAGCAAGTCTGCTGCTTTTGATCAACTTTTCAAACACTTCTTGATGGGCGCTTTTTTCTTCCCATTCAGTTGATTGCCGACTTGGGCTCAAAAAAAAAGGGTTTTAGTTGCACATCTATACTTTTACCAAAGACACTAGAATAACAAGATGCGTAACGCCATACGATTTTTTGGCACACAATTTTTTGGCCGTGGCTCTAGAGGTGGCTCCAGGCTCTCTCGAATTTTTGTTAGAGAGCGAGAGAGCGAAGAGCGCTACAGCGAACCGCTCTTTTCTACGCATACAGTGATAGCAGACAACTTTATGTGTGCACACGTATGCTCATGCATTGTAAATTTGACAAAATATGCCCTTCACCGTAGAAGTTCTTAGACTTTAAATCTATATTATTTTTGATCAATTGGCACCATGCGAAAAATTCTTGTTTTGCATTGCCTTAACGTTATTATTATTTGAAAATAGGTTAGAAATAGCCAAATCTATGTACATATTATCACAAAAATAAATTTCAAAAATGACTTTATATAAGAATATTTCTCATTAGAGTATTCATCTTGCGACGTGTGAAAAATTAATAAGGCAATGATTGTTGAGTGCTTGTGTCCGCACTTCGTGCCTCAAAATATGACCAAAGCAAAGAAACTAGAATAATTCTAGTGTCTTTGATATTACTTTTGCAATAAACAGTTATCATATTTAATTATTTAGTATATTTATTAAATCATTTGACTTAATATGATGTAACATTAACATTAAAAGTGTTTCAAAAAAAATATTTAGCTTTTAAAAAATTGTCAGATGAGGGACAAATTAGAATTAAACATAAATATAAATGTGTAAACGGTAGATAATTCGAGCGGCGATTTTAACAAACAAATTTAAACAGCTTTAAAATTATAATAAGAAGGGCGCGAATTTTTAAAAATTATTTTATTTCATCATATTGCTACGAAATTGGCAAAAAACTACTCTAATATGTACAATGTAAATTCATTTCTTTGATCAGAATTGATTTCGGCCCGAAAATCGTCTTCTAGCACAACACGCACACATATACGCGTTCTCGTCTCTTGTTTTTACTCACACAAGCAAGCAAATTCTATTTTTAGATTTCTTATGTTCTCAGCGTGAGCGAGCAGAAAGAGAGCAATTTTGGCCGTCACCAAAAAAGTGGCTGCATAGTGCCAAACCAATGTATGGCCGTTACGCATCTTGTTATTCTAGTGTCTTTGCTTTTACATATCATATCTTTACATAGAAAACATTTCTATGATTTATTTATCAAATCAGATATAATTTTAATGGGTAATTAAAAATATATTCTTAAGAATAGAAACGCAAACCCTTGACTTCTGGGAGCTAAGCTGCCGTTACTTTGCCGACGCCAATTTGATTTGGTTTTTAATTAGTTTTATGCATTTACAAGTAATTCAAATCATAGTTAACGATTTTCTGTAATTTATTTTTAGCTGGATTTACTCGATAATTAGGCAACAAACCTGTTCATTCCCTGAAGAAAATTCCCTGAGCTCATCAAGTCTAAAAGAATTGCAACTCGTTCTCGTCCTGGTTGCTATCTTGCAGCAGACATTCCCTCAATTGGAAGCGCATTGCAGGAGGATCCACGTTTTAAGCTCCTGGGAACTTAATATAACATCAATTTCTCCATGCCTTTGATATTTTCAGGTATGCAGACGCTGGTGTGTGGGAAAAGTGGGTGGTAAAAATAAAAAAAAAGCAGTGAGTGGTAATATACTGGTAACTGTTATTGACATGACATCATATTGAAAATATGAACATGGTTTTTAGCCACTTTTTCGCTGCTGCTTTTTGTGTCGGGTTTCCGAAACTTTTCCGACTCCGTTGGAAGTTCGGTTTGTGTAAATAAACGCGACACATACTCGAAACGATATATCAAAAGTGCAACGGCAGCGTTGGTTGAATATTTTATACTCCTGTCGGCACTTGCTAAGTGTGCGTGTGTAAATTTGCGTGTGTGGGTGTCTGTGCCACGCCCACGTCAAAAGCGGGAAAAGGCAAAAAAGCGATATCATCATGTTACATAGATAAACGCCTTAGGCATCCGCCTGTCACACGCAGAGCATCGGAAAATTCGTTCAAAAGAATACCGTCGTTGGGGTTACACTGCAGAAAATATTGTGTTAAGACCCTAGTGACCTTAGCAAGATAAATGTTACTCGAAAATTAAAATATAATTATATTTGAATATCATTAACGGTGTAAGTCATGTTTTATCGCTTGGCAAATTAAATTCAAATAAATTTAAATTTCAATATACTTTCAGTGTATGTGTTGACAGCTTTTGATTTTGTAATTAAATGATGGAATAAGGAAGAGCAATGGATATGGGGAAGGTAAACAACTCAAAAGCAAGACAGCCGATATTAAAAACCAACCCAATGCAGTCGCTTGCTATCATTAAACCAAAAGCCGGAATTTAAATGGCCAGTAATGTTCGGCACCAGATACAGATTATTTAATATTATGATAATAGAGCAAGCATTGGTCAATCAATCAATCATGAGCTGGTAAATTTATGGTCGCCAATGCCAAAGATTCCGGCTGCCTATTTGGTCGTTTTCTAATTAAAATCCATTAATCTTCCAAATGCGCCCGCAATTATGCAGCATATTTGTAAGTAACGCAAACGCACACAAGTGCACTTTCATAAACAGAGGTAACAGCAAACTCAAGACATCCTATTTCTATGTCAATGTGTGTGCAGTGCACCCGTGTGTGTCAACTTCATTTCAATATTACATTGATTAGGTGTAAATAGACTCACTTCGATGTCCATGTATGTAGATGACATAGAAATGCACTTGTGTTATTGTTTCCTTTTAAAGAAGCAGACGTAATTAGTGATAAGTCCTAAAATTGACACTCAACACGTCGCTGAAAACTGGCACATTTGGTTAATTAATAATTTAATTAGAAACTTATTCATCAGTCTCAATGGCTAAGGAAACTTTTAGACATTGCTCGATATGGTCAATACGTTTTTGAACAACGATGATTTCTCGTTAGCACTCCTTTTGCATATATTACGTATACTCAATGTTTCAGTTCGACCGGCTTAAGTTATCCTCACAAAAATTGCACAAAAATGTGAACTCGAAACTGCAAACTCTAGTCCCTGTTGGCTAGAGACCTGGCCCCACAGCTGAATTCTGATTCATGCCGACTAGCAGCCGCTTCTGGGCTAACCATAAATCCTCTACTGACCCTCACCAAAAAAAGAGAAAAAGTGGAATGAAAATTGTTGTATTGTTAACCCCTTTTTACAGTCCTGCCCGGGGACATGCTGACTGCATAATTTGCCTTGACGTTGTCGTCGTTGTCTCGGCTCTGAAAAATTTTCGTTTTAATTTTCGTGTCTCTGGGCTACCCGAAAAGGGTTGGGGGGCGGACGGGTGTTGTCAAATAAATTATTACAATGTCGTGTAAGAGCCGCAGAGATTAAGCAATTATGTGCCACTTAATGTGGCACTCGGCCTGGGTTTATTATCCCCTCCTCTCGTTAGTCCTGCACCGCATGAAAGGCATTTTCATTCTCTGATTTGGCTCGCCTGCATATTCGTTCGGCTGTTCAGTCTTTAACCACCAATTGAATTGGGAAAGCCTGCGGTTCGGTGTGGCCTACTCCGAAAGTTTGGTTAAAAGTTTTCTGTTGGTGTTTCAGAATAATGGCTGAAACCTCAAATGCAATTGCTGCCCCTAATGCAGCCGGTGTGCAGAATGTTGCTGACGTTCAGATGCAAATACTGCAATGTACAAAATATTGGAATAATTGTACAAGTGTAGCAGTTAATATAATATGCTATATATATAAACAATATATATAATAAACTAAAAATTGAAATATAATCTAGAAACTATATTAACAAAAATAATACATTCTACATTTGTTTCAATGTATTTCATTTTATTTCATGAGAACAACAAATGGCTCCCCTCGTTACCAATGATTACCGAACATAATGAACATTTCCTACTAACTAAGCTGGGAACTTTCGAAGAGAGAAAGTTGCCGATGTTGTTTGCTGGTAGTAACTGGCTTTGGTGTGGGTCTTGTTGCTCCTTTTGCGATTGGTGGTGCTGCCTGTTTTCGCAAAAGTTCTGTGCGTGCGCGAAACCATAAAAACCAACGATGTGGCAAGAGCCCTATTTACAACCCCGCCCCGTAGCTCTTGCCACAAAATCGTTTTTTAATAATTTCCCCGGCTGATAGTGTGAAGGCAAACGGGCTGGGGTGTCTATTGAATTTACTGGCTAAACTGCAGACAATTTAATCAATTTTATTCCCATTTTTCTCTCATATCTTGTCCAAGTTAAATTCCATTGAAATTGCTTGGCAAATGCAAATTTCGACTTTCTTTTACGGCTTCGCTTGTTTCTTGTTGCTTAAAATAACTTGAGTGAAAAATGAATAAAATGAAATGAAAACATTTTCAGGCGGCAATGGAAAGCATGTGAATTTAAATTTTCTAATTTCAATGTTGGTCAAGGGATGCGGGAAGTGTGCTAGAATAACAACAAGCGGACCACAGCAAAAAAGGAGTAATTAAATGAACAATGAATTTGAGGCCAAACTGTTTTGTATTCAAAGAAATTTCAAAAGGGAACCTAAATAAATGTATATATAAATTTATTAAATATGATTGCAATATTGTTTGCTTACAATATATTCTTTTGAGGTTTTTCTATAACATAGAAGTGTTTAAATTTTAATGAAAAAAATATGTTTCTTGTAGGTGTCAATTATATGTTAAAACCTTAATCTTTTTAATGACAAATTACTTAAAAATTAATTTGCTTGTAATGTGACATAATGTATAAAGCAATGTTTCCGCCACTAAAAATGGTGTTATTGAATTTGTCATCAATTTTTTCTGTGTGTATCAGCATTAGCAACTGCAACATGGGTGCAGCAACAACGTCAGGGAAAACATCAACATTAGCAGCAGCAACAGCAGCAGCAACTAGCAACTGTCGCCTGCAAATCAATCTCAGCTGTCTTCCTCTAGACAATTTATGCATACTGTCACAGGACCGCACTCACACACATGCAGGATGCAGGACAAGACATCTTCAAAACTTGCTGCTGCTGTTGTTGTTGTTGTCTCTTATGTTTCATTACATTTTTTTTGCGGGTTGAGGGAAGGTTATTCATCTATGCATATGGAAGCAGGAAAGAGCAATGCAAGCAATGACGAAGAGAAAGATGGGAGAATCTGTGCAGAACGTATCTACACTGAGAAAAACATAAAAATGTATACAAATTAAAAATTAAATATTTATTTGCTACAAATTTTTAGATATGGAATCATCGAATTTTTTAAAAAAATAATACGAAGTAATTACTATTGCTTACAGTGTAATCTGGGCTCGAGTCTAATAGAGAAGCCAGAGACCGTCCACAGCTCATGTCATTTGTCATTAAAAACTTGGACAGAAAGAGCTAGAGAGATAGAGGAGCGCACAGAGCGACAGAGAGGTTGAACGGCCGGAGAAAGAGAGGGAAGACAGAGGATCAGGGGAGCCGTGACCAGGACTAAGACAGCAAACAGCTGTTGACAATGGAGCCAAGCTTTCGGTTAACATGGCATATGCGCAATATGTGTTTGCTCACCACCCTTTTTGCACATTTTGAACAACGCCCCGACCGCTCTATAACAATTTTCAGTCTCCCCCTGCTGAGATTTTTACTGTCTCCTTGGAAGTCTGTGTGTTTGCCTTGGGAAACCATAAGTAAAGATTTTAAGCGCATTTTCCCTGCAAAATTCAACATCAACAAAGCTGCTGCAACCAGCAAAGGCAACAAAAGCCGTCTGGCCAAATGGAGAAAAAGGAAGCACAAATGTTATTACAACAAACACGTTTTAGTTGCATCATTGTTGCTGGATTCTTGTAGTTCCTTCAGCATAGTTCAAGGATCAAAGTTAACAGTTTAAAATGCAAACACAAAACGGAAGAGCACAATTTTCAAATACTTTATTTCGCTTCTGTAAATACGAAAATGGCCGGAGCAATTTTAATTCACTTAACCACAACAATTATTTACTCAAAAGTAAGGCAAAATCAGAGACTTACACAGGGCTAAGAAAGATTCGGAAAATTCATGCATAAACAAATGCTTCAGCTGAAATAAAAGTGACTATTAACATTGACCAGATGAAAGGACTTTGTTCAAGACCACTAAAAAATAAAAAAAGGGAACAAAAAGAATACATATAAGCTTAGGTTTATGTAGGTATTTTACACTCGATGGCTATAAATTATTGCATATCCATTTAGTTCTTTCAGTTACTTTAAATAGCATTCCCTTGCAAATATTTTATATATATATTTATAGTTTGCATGGTTAGTGTGCAGACTACAAAATGTCAACAACTGGTTCAGGTCAAGTCATAAAGTACGCACACTTGATATTGTTATTATTGTTGCAGCTGTTGTAGCCTTTTGAACTGCAACATTTTGTAGTAGCTGCAGGTCATTGAGTTGGTCAATATATGCAGAAGGCCAGAGTATAAAATTCCAAAAATTCAATAATATCGAAGCTTGCTGTTTTAGTGCATTCGCAGCTAATAAAAAAGTTTCTTGAGATTGGTTTTATATGACTGCCAATTATAAACTCACCAGACTTATAAAACACTTTCTAAAATGGCCTACTTTCAAATTCGAAAACCAATTACCCAAGGCGACAGCTTTTGTCATTAATGCGATAAACATAAGTGAGAAGACATTTTGGCCAAAAAATATGTTTAGCACTTCGCATTTGTTCCAATACACTTTGCCATATTGAATTTGTGATTAGGCAAATAAACTCGATGGAATTACACGTGTTGTACAAGTGGCTCAATGTTTATTCGGCTGGGCGGGCTTGTAAACACAAATCTGCATATAAAAAGCATCGTATAAGGCGCTTAAAGTAAATATTCATTGGCCTTACTTCGGCTTGAATAGAGCCAAGAGCGGCGACAAACGAGAAATCATCAAATTTTAAGTTTGCTTTGTGCAAGTGTCAAAGGGAGGAGTTTCGGCATGGCTGGAGGGGTGAAATAATATTGTAAATTTTCACTGCACCAAATTGGAGATGCCTGCCAGTGGCAGCAGAGTGCGTGGGATGGTAAGGACTGGGACTAGGAAGCGTTGCCAATGCCATTGTGTCGCCCGTCTATGCTTTCATAATAAATTCATCAATTCAATTTATTTTTCAATCAAAATAAATATGCCCTCGCCTTCATTGTTCGGCGTGCATAGAAACATGGCTGTGAAATGAACTTGACACAGAATAATGCCAAATAAAATCAAAATCAAACAGGCGAATAACCAAACTTATCGAAAGTTATTCCTGTGCGTTTCAAGTTTTGCAGCCTTTTAAATGGTTTTTTTTAAGCGGTCAAACAACATTTATTTATAATATCAATTCTTTTCTTTCTCATTCTTTGGCATTTTTTATTACGTGTGTAATTTATACAATTGGTTAATAGAACCAGCAATTAATCGAAGATTAATTATTAAAGAGCTACCAGAAATATTTGAAAAATTGCCAGTTTAATTATTGTTTCTTTTCAATACAAAGTAAATATTATTTGCTGATTTAATATGCTCAACGAAACATTTTAGTATAAGCTACTAATTTATTGAAGTTCATACCAGATGCTTGGGCTCAAAACGCCTAGTGTCACTTACCAAGCAAGCGGAATCCCATATATGAGATGTATGCAAAGGGTGATGATTATCCCGAAAATTCGTACACTTAATTAATGCCGAGGACCAGTGCACAATGAGGCAGTTCCACGTGTAAGCCGCAAAAATCTCGCAGCTGGAAAATGTTGAACTAATTAAAATAAGTGAAATCATTGCATGGAGTCGGAATCCTACGACACGCCCGCATAAAAGAGCCGCCCACGGAGAAGGTGAAAAATGCACAGCTTCTTCTTCCGACGTCCTGCCGAGAATGCTCCGCCCAACATAAATTATGCGCAAAAATGGCAAGCACTGTGTTTTATCTTGTCTATCAAGAGTGTTTAGCAAGTTTTTGAAACAGCACAGCCATTATGCAAATATGGATACGGCAGCGGGTGGTCCACCCTTGGTAGGATACCACTCATGACGCTCCACCACCTTTCCCATCTGTTTTTCCTGATCCGTTTGGGGTTTCTGTGCGTAACACACACGTACCCACCTTCATTGCCGCCTCTTCGTATAATTTTTAAATGCATTTCCGCTAGCAGTGGCTTATACCACTATGCTCTATTGTACATGTTATACTTTTATTATCCTGGTTTTTGGGGAATTTTCATTTCAGTCTAAAATAGAACACTTTACAGTTCATTTTTATTAATTAATTAAAATTACTGCAAATAAGGGTGTCTATTGTTACGGCTGATTAATTTAATAATTTGGACTCCATAAATAAAATCGTTTAACAAAGTGTACAAAAATCTTGTCTGCTGAATTAAGGGTAATATTTAATTGTTGCTAAGTTGCTTTAATTCAAGAATGGATATATTGAAAAAGTGTTTATTATTTATTTAGAATATGAAGTCAAAATAAAAACGTATGAAATTGTTTTAGCAGGGAGAAGGGGACATAAATGTCAACAGTATGGCAATGAGGTTGCATCTCCTCCCTTCATTATTGTAAAGGACATCTGCTAAATTAACAGAAGGAGGCCTAACAGAAGTCCGATTAAGAGGAGAACCTGTGACAACATTCCCTGCTAGCTTACAGCCGGAACAACCCCTGTAACTTCCACAGAATGAACTCTTCTTAGGGGTAAGACATTCCAGGCAATGTTACGGGCCTGCAACAGGTAATGTTAAACAGTAATGTTAATGTTTAACAGTAATGTTAAACCAGCAATCATGTGAAACCCCAATCTATGTTAAATTCTGGAGCTCTTGTGAGGCCCGAACCAATGTCAAATTCCTCGGTGACAAACAGAATAAATGAAGTTTCAGCAGCTTTTAGCTATCAAAGAACTGCAGTAAGCTCCCTGGCATATAATTTAAAATGCGGATGACGATGGCAAAAAAAAAAAACGACTCCCATAATGCAAAATAAAATCAACAATTTGGTTTCACTTTGCGCACGGGTAATTATGGGGAAAATGTCAACAAGACTTTGCTTGTTATTGT
This sequence comes from Drosophila melanogaster, assembly GCF_000001215.4. NCBI lineage: Eukaryota > Metazoa > Arthropoda > Insecta > Diptera > Drosophilidae > Drosophila > Drosophila melanogaster. Next base: position 17,327,667 of record NT_033779.5, on the reverse strand, counting down.
AGGTTAAGCGGGCACTGAGACTTTCCACTTTCCACTGGGCCTTGGCCACTGTTGGTTTTTAATTTCAAGCTAAGGTGAGGATGGATGGCTTAGGGGCTGGCGGGAAAGGGACGGCGTTCGTCGCATGGGTACGCAGGAAGCCGCTCAAAGGATATACGAGTGTGCACTCAAAGCTGTGACTTTTTCCATAGCTGTTGCTGCTGTACACAGAGCTAAAACTCACTCATATTGGTTGTTAATTTCTTCATACGAAAACAATTGCTGGTATTGCAGAAAAGCTTTTTGTCCACTTGATTTCAGTTAATTGAATTACGCGTTTAATCTAAAGAAAGTTTGTTGTTCAAGAAAACATAATATTGGTATCGAAATTCTGATTCTGTAACTACAAATGTTATCCATTCTTTTTGTTTTAGCGACGTGCAAATTATATTCAACTTAATTAAAATAAAAGCGGGCAGGTACTTTTTTTCTGTGTGAATTTTTCGCTTTTGCTGTTGTTGTTGTTGTTGTTGCTGTGACACCAGTAATTACCATAACACAAAAGCCAGTCCGTTCTTTGAAGTGTTTTGCTCTCTTCGCTGCCCGCTTCCGACCACCCCCACCTCACCACCCCTTCTACCCATCACCCACCCTTTGCACTTAACAGTGATTAAAGTAAATTTACCTGAAACTCTTGAGCCTCCTGTGTGCCTGAGTGTGGATGTTTTGTGTTTGCAGCTGTGAGTGTTGTACCTGTCTCAGGTTAGCCAAGGAAGAGCAGATTCTGCGGTTCCGCGACGGGGTGTCCCTTCAATGGGTGGAGCATTGGCGCCATGGGGCTGCGGCGTAGCTACCCTTTGGCAATGTCTTTGGGGTCAGGTTGCGCAGGCCAAACGAAACTACACTGTGCAGCAAAGGATCCAAGTGTCAGTTGAATGGAAGCACTGACAAAAATGTGAGGGTATTTTGTTACTAAGAGGAAGCAGGTAAAGTCGAGTTACTATATGGTTATATACAAATATGTATATATAGGGCGCTTAGGTTTGGTCATAAGTATCACCTTTATATAAGCCAGTTTTGAATTACTCGCTGTCAGCTTCTCCTTTTTACTTTAACATGGTGAATATTTCCATCTCCACTCATTTTACGTCTCAGTCCATTTCGGGCAGTGTCCTTCGACGCCAGGTTGGTTTGGGTATGCTTTTGGCATGCAAGTTGCATTGGTGTCCTTGTCCGCTGCACTGTTTGTCATTTCCGCTTGTCTCGCTTAACTTTCCGAGCCCCTCGCCTCGATTACCTTGAGTGCAACAGTTTAGCGACATCTTCAGCGGTATTTGGCAATGCATCAGCATCAATATTGACAGAGCGATGGAGGGGATATACCTGGCAAGCGGTTCGATTATGCCGAAATGAGATTGAGTATAGGGGAGTGATGGCAAGGTGGCATGTTTGCCATCGTTATGAGGGCCAGAAGATACGAACTAAACGAGATTGCCATTTCGAAGTTTGTACTTCTCTTAAAGTCCTTGAGCAGCTTGAGAGGGCTCTTGCAAAAGTTAAACAAAAGTTACGAAATTTATGCGATATCAGCTTTTACCTTGTTCGGAAATCTGGCCAATATTTACTCGACAAATACGAAATATTTATCAATGTATTGACCCAAAAGTTAAAAATGAGCTAAATTCACTGCAAGACATACAACTTGCTGTGTCCTTTTTTTCAATAAATTGCAGCTTACGACTGCTTGTTTGCCTTTTTCCAATCTTCTTGTCCTGGGAAAAACAATTTCATATTTCATACGTTGGATACCAAATGCATTTGACATTTTTAGGGCTTTAAAGTTTTTTATTGGTTTTATGTGTGTTTCATTGATTTAAATCTCATACCTTGGGAAAACGATTCCGGTGAAATGGCCGACGAAAAGGACACTTCAGGGTGCTTACAGCAGCTTCAAAGTGAATGATTCGCCCTTTGTTTTTGATCCTTGAATCTGTGCAAAAGGTTTTTAAGGGTGTGCGAGGAGAAGTGTGTAACTGAAAGCCCCTAAAGTCTGCTCGAAAATATTGAAATGGTGCGTAAAAAAATGGCGGTATTGCCTTTCAAGCATTTGGACATATATTCAATATTCACTTGGAGCATTTCCGAGCTTCCCGTTGGCTTTATGATACTTTGGCCAGAAAATTTGTTGAAAGGTCGAAAATGGTGTCCTTGTAAAATATACAGATTCCTTAATAATATACTTTGCCTTAAAGTTATGCTTCTAAGAATAATCAAACAATAAAAAACATTTTAATATTGGGTCCTTTGATATTGCTTTTGACTTTCAGCGTTTACGCCTTCAAATGATTTTGGACCCACTCGTAAATCTCTTCTTGTTTTCTTGATCTATTTTTTACGATTAATCTGCTTTCGCCTTGAACCTGTTCAGCCATTTGGCTTATTTGGCTGCAATTTTCGGTGGATGGTTGGCAAATGGCCCGCTGCAAGGTAAAAGAAACCACTAGCGCACAACTCAAGTCATGCAGAAGCACATTACGCATACGTCACGTTGAGCACGTGCGCGACACCGAGAAGAGAAATGCTGGGAGAATCGGAGAAGCGATAGAGAGGCAGACTCACGAAAGTAAGATAATTCCGGGCGATGCCACAACAATGTGGGACTTTTTAATGGATTTTCATTAAGTTTAAAGCCAGATAGGGGCGAACGACAATGGCAGAGAGTGAGAGAGAGAGAGGGGTAGAAGGGAAAAGCTCTTAAGAAGTTCATTACAGCGATAGCAGTGCCAAAAAGTTTATTTGACCATTTAGTGGCAAATGCCAAGCCGAAAGATGTTCTGCTCAAGAAACTGAACTGGAGAGGAAAAAGTCCCGGCGAAATGGAGTGTTGAATGGAGGCGAACACCGAGTAGTCTCGGTCTGCTGTGGCAAGTCAGCATTTATCTATCATGTTTGTAATCACTTTTCATTAGGTTTCTGTGGCGGACTTCTCGTTTTTGCCACCCCTTCTCTCTTTCCCTGACTGTTGCCTTATGCCGAATGCAATTCGCATAAAAGATTTTCGCACATGCTCGAAAATGTTCAAGTGTAGGAAAAAAGTTTTTTAATTGGAAAACACATTTAAGTGGATTCCATTAAGAGAAAGAGTGCGAGCCAGTGACTGAACTAGAATGGAAACTTTTTAATACTGTTTATTTTGCCGCCCCCTTTTTACTACGTCTATTGAAAGTATCGCAATATCCATTGGGGTTAAGGGAAAACTTTCCTGTTGTTTGGCAATTTTCATTTGCCTTTGAAACGGGCAATTATGAAAAATGCTCGGAAAATGCACAATCCCCGAGCATAACTAACTCATTTCATTAGTTCCCACTACCCTCGAAGAGTAGTGAAAAAACATTTTAATGTTTCTGCATATTTTATAACTACGTAGTGCATTGTTTTCCGCCCGAGTCACTTATATCAGACGGATTAAAAGTTGGCCAGGTCAAATCTCGGCCCAGGGCTCATTTAAACTTGGCTACCAGAATTCAGCCAGAAGACTTTCACTCGGTCTCAAATGGACTATTTTCACATTACGAAAATAATATTGTTCATATTTCTTTGCCAGCTTTCGGATAGTCCAGTATAGCTTAAACAATATTTGGATATATATGTATTAAATATTTATTGTGCTATATTTTGCTTCTGCTTCAATTGAGCTAATCGTATCCATTTGAAGGTACTCGCCCATTTAAAACTGATATAATGCACTGTGTTTGAATTACATAGAATCCTTCACAAGCACTCATACACGTTGAAGAAGGAAAACAGGAGTATGTGTACGTGTTGGCCGTTTGTTTGTGTTGAAGGATGCATGAGGACCTTAACTGCATGTGCAACCTGTTTTTAGCTCGGCCATGTCCAAAGCTGATGTGTAAAATATTTTTCAATATTTTATTCACATTCGTGGCATGTGCCGCTGATGGGTGGAGAGCGAGCAAAAAGGCCGTGGAACGGGATTGGAGTGGGCGTTGAAAAGGCAAGGTTGAGTTCATTGTGGCCACATATCATGCCAACGATCATACGTCACGTTGTCTGGCTCTGAACTTTCCCACCACGCATCAACGAGCGCAGGAAAATTTAACTGAGCAGTTTAAATAATGTGAGGAAATATTTATCTTTAACTGAAATACTGCATTGTTATACTGACACTTACAATTACTTGAGCCGTTTTTAAATATTTCGGTATGCACCAAAATATTATCCAAGTAATTACGAAACTAAAGATAAAAACGAAGAATCAACAAATGGGCATAAAAAATGATGGAGCCTCGTGACTGAATATCAAACAGAAAAAGAAGCTGAAAAACGCTCCAGACAAAAAAAGATGGAGATAAACTTAACACACACACAATGACAGAGGGATAAATATTTTTCAACCCCCCATTTCCACCCCCTTCATTTTCAGGGTCTCGCTTTCAGTCAAGTCATTTGTCTGCAAAGGGAGCTCCCGAAAAAGGGATAAGAGGGATAACACATATAGTTATTTATCAAGTTATAAGTTATGATGTCAGCATGCTGGCATTATGTGACTGATAAACCCGAACACAAACACAAGTGAGCACACACATGTCTTCGTCTTACGGCTGCTCTAAATGAGATGAAAAATCGAGGTGAGAAAATTTTGACATTGCCGTCATTTGTTGTGGCGCTCACTTAGGCGCCAGCTTTGGTTACCCTTCTAAAGGGTATAATAGCTAGACAACATTTTATAATTAAATGCAAATGAAAACTTTTGTTTATGTTTTGCAATGCATATTTTACCTATTAAAATATAGATAGATTTATAAACATAGCTTTAGGATTTTTAAGTTAGAATCTATCATAATAGCTTAAACGCTAGTTCTAATAATATTGTACAAAATCATGCTTGCAAATTTTAGAGTATAACTAAGAAGTTGTTTGCCTACATTTTTTCGGTAGCTCTCTCCTTAAATTATGATGATATGAAAAAAAGGCAAGCGAGAGCAACTCGATGTCTTGCCCGCGCAAACATTTGCATAATAAATTAAATCAACGAGGAAAAAGGGAAAAAAAAAGAAGAGGCGCAGCTGTAAATTAAAAGTTCATGCGACGGCAAGGACATGCTCTGTTCAACTCGTCCTCTCATTTCAGACCAATCCCTTGCCTCAATGACACACTTAACATGGATCCCCCGAGCTCCTTACCGCCCCGCAAAGCACCCAAAACACAATTTCCATAGGGTTTTCACTTGCGAGGCCGACTTCACCGCTAAGTTTAAGTGGAAGTGAGGCCCAGAAGCCATCGCCAAGTCACTGCAGTCAAGTCCAAGTCATCGTCATCATCATCAGCATCAGCATGAGGACACTGCAAGGACATTTCAACTTGGATAAACCTTACGTCCACACAGTAATGTAGGAACTAGTAATAGTCTTAATATATGACTTCATGTCAGAGGATAAAGGTATTGCTGATTTCTTAGAACGTAAATTGTGGAATGGCAATTTGTTCATATGTTTGAAATATTTTTTTAAACTATTTGTGCCTTGTTCAAAAGGTATTCAGATATAATAATAATGATAATGATATTCTTAAGTGAAAATCAACCATTAGCTTGAAAGCATTCTTATTTACTTTCCTATTCAGTTTTACGGATTCCCTTATAGAATTGGTCTTGGTAATGCTAATTTATTTCCAGCTAGAGAACTATTCCACTTTCAAAACTGCAATTTATTTTGCAGTTACCCAACTCCCTGTTCATATTTGTTTTGCTCTTTTCCCAGCTTCAGTCGAGCTTAATCTAACGCACTCGCAAACACGTCAAGCCACAAAAGTTGACTCTAGACTCTGTTTACAATTGGCAAGTGGGGTAAACATGGAAAGTGAAGGGGCTCGGCGGGGTGGAGTGCAATGGAAACTTAGAACCATAACAATGTCAGCCGGAAAATAATGCTTTTGATGTCTGCTGACGCATGTTGTAAGCCGAGCATTAATTAAGCGTTAGATGCAATTTCCTCGAGTCCATAATGAGCTTTACGGCAATAGAATCCTCCAGGAGTCGTGTGTTGAAGCCACAATCTGTGTGAGGGAGTGTGTGTGTGTGTGTGTGAGCAGCATCTTGTGGTCAGCTTGGTGTTGCATAAAAATCCCATTTAACACAAGGACATACCTCCCCATTGCGGTTTTTCTCACCCACACATTGCTCACATTTCCCAAGTGCAAATTAGTATTTTTCTCGGTTGCAACGCTTGAACATAAATTTATATTAAGACACATGAGTCCTTTGAATAATTGCAAGCAAATTGGGGAACTTTGCCTCGAATTGAATGCCTGGCATTTCTCTTCAGTTTCGTGGCGGGTTTCGCATTTCAATTAGGAGCAATTATGGCAGGCTGAGAAGTGCAACATGTGACGCCGAATTTGGCAACGACTTTCCAATGTCGGCTTTCTGTGTAAAATCTGTGGGGTATATGATTTTCACGCACGTTTGAAAAGAAATGTAAAAGGATGACATAAAATAAAATATATGGTTATCTTTATTCCAATGTGCTTAGCAATTTTTGGGGCATATTTTCCCTAAGTATTTAATTAAAGATAATATTTATATGTGTTGGATATTACTGAGTAATTAATGGTCGAGTTAAATTTGTCTCTGTGGCATTCTCTTTTTGCTCCCTTGAAATTGTTGCCAATTTGTCCACAATTAAAAAACTTTACATGTCTCGAAATTAAGCGAACAAATTGTTTTAAAATGTCCTTGGTAGAATGGGGAAACCCCAAAGAGAAGCTGTGAAAATGTGGCAAGGAAATGGGAGGGATGGTAAGGCAGCGACTGCCAAAACTGATTTCAATCGCACACATGTGTTGCCTTTTCTTCGAAATCCCACCTTATACAAACCTCCTTTCGCCACATTTCGCCTCCTTTGAGGCAAACAAACTTTTGTTTCGAAATTTTGTACATAAATTCAATTAGTAAGCAATGCCACAAAAGTAAATATTGGACTGGAATACGGGGGATACGAGGAGATGGCCCTGCGAGCCTACAATTTGGGACACGTGAGGCAATGGCTGCTCCTGTGGCAACCGAAAACCGTTTGAAATTCTCACGCATTGCGCCAAAAGCGTTTAAGCTTTGAAACCGTATTTGATTGCACCTGACACATGTCATGTGTAACTAAGGAGTCGCCACCAACCAGCAATAGCAATGGCAATAGCAATAGCAAGAACAGCTACAACAATAACAGCAACGGCAAAAGTGGTTCCTGCCACACACAAGCAACAACAACAACAACAACGGTAAGAGACCGGAATGGAGGGGAAATCACCTGGAGAGCAACAAGCGGAAACTGCGGTCTGATGAATATCCCGCAGTGAAATGCACTGAAATTGTCTCCCAAAATGGGTGAAAATTAAATGCAGCTGAGGGTGAGAGAGTTTTGCAGTGAGTGCGCTATTAATTCACTTAAGTATGGACTATAAGCGTTTAATGATTGGGCAAATTACAGGAATAAGATTAGAAATTATAAGATACTACGACACACTTGAGGCTAACAAGGCAGATCAGTCAGTACAAAAAAGTAGGTTAGTAAAGTCAACTAAAGCCATTGATAAATTTTTATTTAGTATAAGAAAAATCAATACATAATATATCGCTGAATTAAGGAGTTCTTTATCCTTAGTGCAATCAATTTAACTAAAATTCAAACGATTTGTATTTAAAGTCCTCCAAAGCCTATTGGAAACATTTATTTTTCCAGCTGAATTTACAATCCTTTCTTAACTTAACCCAAACCGATGCTTTCGAAATTGCCAGCCATGTAATACGCAATTGTTAACTGAATTTTCGGGCAATTGGCAGAGAGCCTGAAACAGAAACTAAGACAACTTCAAGTGTCCTTAGCTGCAAGAACAATGTCCTGCCAGTCTATGCAAATGCAATTGTTGCTGTTTCAGCAACGAAATAAGACCAGAAACAAGAGCTGGAGCTGAGTTTACTCTATCGAGTCAACAATGAATTGAATGCCGGTCTGGCGGCTTCGAAATGAGCATCAGTCGTGGGCAGGACAATGGCAGGACAATGGCAGGACAATGTTGATACAAGTGTCCAGGCAAATGTAATTTAAAAGAAAATTAATTAAGTGTTCTCCTGCCGGCGAAAGAAAAAAAATAGACAAGAAATTGGTGAAAGCAGTCTTGCCTCTGGGCCCATTCTTATTCCGTCGGTGCATTTCTAATTACTCTACTGCAGGATTGAGAAAGTGCTTATTTTGTGGCAACCTTTCGGTAATTTGCATGATTATAGCCAGAGCAGAAAAGGCAGCACTTATGTATACTCGTCGTCCTTTTTATAGTCCCTCCTCGTTTGTCTCAATAAGGCAGTGCGTCAACTTTCATTTGTCATTGTGGGTGCGTTGCTGCAGCCGAGCAAACAAAATGCATTACCGCAGACACAAGGACACCGAAGACAGGAGCGAAAGGACAAGGACTCGACGCAGTTCCTTAGCAGCTGACCCGAAAAAAATTTAACCTTACGGGGCGGCAAACGGGCACAACTACTGATATTAACACAACCACGCAACACACTGAGGGAAAAAGCCACCGTTAAAAAGAATTTTATTTTTATTAAGATCATGATTTTCAGCATGTTTTCCTTATTTTATTTCTAAATACAAGTTTTAAAGTATCATTCGAAAAATGCTTTTATATCACTCCATTTATTACTTAATATTACTTATTACTTATAGTTGGTTATACAATAAGTTAATTTGCTTAAAATTAAAGAATTTTAAATAAGAAAAATAATTATATTTTTGTATTCGTGTATATGTAAAATATTTTAAAAGAACTTTTCGTATTCCAATTCTACAATTCGTAAAATTTTACTTATAATCTAATTTACAAAATATTTCACTTCTTATTTAACTTAACTTAACAAATGAATTTATTTCTTTCAGTATACAGCTACTACTACTGCAACCCGACTGCCTTCTATGAGAAATCCATTAGCAACTAAAGTGAAATTCATTGTTGCAAAAGTACATGTTGAAATAAATTGAGTTGTGGCAGCATCAACAGCAAAAGCAGCAGCAGTCGAGACGGCAACAAAACTCAGTTTCTATCTCCTCTCCATCTTCTGCTGTTCACACTGCACCTGTTACGCACACAGAGAGACAGACAGGACGAAGGACGCAAGGATGTGGCCGAAGAGCAAACTTGTTTGTCTTTCGCTTGTGCCACGTTGCGTATGCGCAACATTTCAATGCAATTTATTAGCAATTTTTCCTCCACTTCCCAGCCAGGGCAGAAGACCAAAAATATTTTCATTGGATACCAAAAATTGTTTTATGTTTAATATAATATCAGAGTCATGTGCAAAATTTTAATCTCGTAACAGTTTTGTGAACCGAAAAGCAAATATAAAGGTCCAAGTTTTATGCTCAAAATGGGTGGTATAAAACCTATTTTGATTGTTAATCCGAACTGATATTTCAATTATAGATTATATTTAAAGAAATTGTGTAATTTAAATATTTAAATATTAAAAAACATTTCGTAAAAAAAGTTTTTTATTTTCTATTCCCAAATGTGGAAACTCAAAATGTGTTGCCACTTCCAGCTCTTCTTCTGCACTTTTTCCCTTCGATGGAGTAGCGCTCTGCATTACAAGTTGGACAAGTCCCCGGAAAATGTTATGTAATTGCCTATACGACACGTGTGCCATGCAGCATGCCGCTTGCAACGTGCAACGTCATTAGCCATAAAAGTTCAATTCATTTTGCGGCGACAAGTTGCAAGTCCCAAACACACACGCAAAAATTATTTTGTTGGTCAGACTAAGCCCGAAAGAACCGACCAAATAAAAATGGGACAGAAATTTTATTTTAATTTGCCAGGACATGGGCAGCCTACTTCATTGCGGCGGTAGATAGGTGGCTAAAACGAGGGCTGGGACAAACTGAGAAGGGGGAAGAGGATTAACATGCACTCTAGAGTTGACCACGTGAGCGAAGACTCACGACATAAAATAATACTCGTGATTGTTATTTATGTCTTTAATATTTTCAGTTTTATAACATAAATACCCAATCATTAAATGCTTTTTCTTTAACTCTTCGATTTTTGTACAATAGTTAATGTAACATGCTCATCTCTGATACGAAAAATACATGCCCAAGCCAAAGCACTTTAGTGGAACCCAAAATTGTGTCATCTTTTGGTTTTGCGCACACAAATTTCGGTTTCCGCTCCATTCGTGTCATTTCCCGCCTCCATCCTCTCTCTTATCACCGTCTCCATGTATGTATCCCTTCTCCGTTCAGTAAATGTGTCCTGTTCAACTGGGCCTAAACAATTTGTGGCTAATTACACGGCATGGCCATCAATTGCGACCAGATACAGAGATACAGAGTGCAGTAACAATGCCACTTGTTATTCCTGTCCAGCCTGTTGGCCCAAACAAAAAAACATTTCTAAAAGTTATTTTATAATTAAAAAGAAATATCATTGAAAAATGTTCTTTTGTGCATTCAATTTGTTTGAACCTTGCTAGTTAAATGGCATACAAATTAAACAATTTTCCACAACAAAGTTGCAGTTGCTAAAAATTTAATTTTCCTTCTTTCCGAAAAAGTTATAGTCTTTTGCCCCAGGTATTCGTGTAGCCCACCGGCATAAATTTATGTCTGCAATTAAGTCAACCGCATGCAGTTTTTCTTCCATCTTGTCTTGCACTTCAGTGAAGTGCAGTAGCAAAGTTTAATCAGCCGGATGGGGAAAAGTTTTGGATACAAAATAAAAGAAGTGCAGGATGAAAAGTCACTTGAAATGTCTCCCTGGAAGAGATAAAATTAATTTATGAACACGTTCTAGCATTTATTTTTATCTGCAATAAAATGAAAATGTTAAGTTTTTTTCGTTAAAAAGCCTTTTAAAAATGCTTAACTCAGGCTTGATTTTAATGAAGAGCAAATAAAGTGTCTATAACATCTAGCTTGTACAAAATAATTTGGATTTCACTTAGCGTAGACATTAAATTTCTTGTAGCTTTGCTTGAAAACTGTTTAATTTCTATATAAGTAATATTTCAAATAATTCTTGAGATTTCGGAGAAAATCTTTATTCTAAATATGCATTTTAGGGGGGACAGATAAGTTAATTAAACGAATGTACATAATGTACTTTTTGTTTGCCCTGCACTTGATAAAGATTGCTCATACGCCATGTATGACATGGGACATTTTTAATCAAACCTTATCGCCGTGACACGTCTTCGTTGGAACTTGCGTTCTTGGCTGGCTATCATTTTTTAGGTACCATTTAATGTCTGCCCTTTTGTGGCTTGTAATAAAATCAGCACGAAATTGCCAAATTATTTAGATTTGGCATCAAAAAAGGAGAGTCCTGGGTGCAGCCATATTGTCGAATGAGCAATAAAAAGTGTCTTTTATGACCCATATGACAGACGCACTTTTCGGTTGCGGCATAGATATTTGCATAACTCAGGTAGGCGGCTGGTGGGAAACGGGAATTTCAGTCGCAGATCACGCGAACCTGGTTTTATAAATTGCTTTTTTATTGAAATAAACAAAAGCCTGAAGACAACTTTAAGCCAGTATGTTCACCTTAAATTTTGTGCAAAAGCGAACATACTTTTCTGGAGATTACATTCCGATTTTCCACATTTTCTTATATGCGCAGTACATATGTATTGTATGTATCTCAGCTGACATAAATTTTAAGGAGAATGGAATTATATTCTGTTACGCTGTTTTGAGACGTCGCCAAAGAAGTTTGCCGCATTCAGGTGCTTGTTGATAAATAAATATGACAACAAAATGTTTGCACAAGATAAATGTGTAAGCAAGCTGACAACAAGCTAAGGTAAAAAGGCATTGAAGGTGCGTTTCATATGCGTAGGGCTAAAGGAGCTAAACAATAACAATACAATTTACGTAAATTGTATTACTATAGTTACATTTCTTGGAAGCACTGCACGTTAGTAAGAGAAATATTTGGTTGTATTTAAGTGACCATTACATGCATTTATGGCTATGGGCCATAATGCTCGGGCACTCGAAATCGCATTCTAAACTTGGCATATTTGCATACACAAGCAACTGCACTTTGCTCCCTGACACCAAAACATAAACAACGAGCTCGCCGTGGGGCAGGTAAAAAACCGAACCTTTGCTGCATGAGTGCAATCCATATTTGGTATTACTTCTTATTTTACATGCATGTATACATAATTATGGTGCAGCCACAATACAAGATGTCTAAGCAAACCCCGTATCAGTCTCGATATTCGAGGGCAATTGCTTAAAAGGAATTGTTAAAAATGTTTGATACCTAAAATTGAATAATATATAATGTTTGAATAATTTAAATGAAATTTAGAGAGCCTGACTTCCGCTAACTTATTAGCTCTACAGTTCATGCAGTTCGAAATTCTATTTTGCAGAAAAAGAGTGAAAACACTCGATGCTCGATGGGAGGCACAATCACCAGGGTATTATGTTTGAAACAACAATCAACTGCAATCAAAATAGAAAAGCCGCACAATTTTCCAGGCATACGGCACATGATGCAATATTTCCATAATTTTCCCTCTGACCCAACAGCACGTTTTTCATCTAGCTTCGAATTGTTGTTGTAGATGTTTTACATGCCAAATTATGCAAAAGTACAATTCACCATACATATTCAAATATTTTCGCCGAGTTCCACAAAATACACACGGACACTGATCCCACAATGTTCGCCCTCCCAATCGCATCGATTTGGAATATTTGAATTTTGGAATTTGCCTGTCAAAGTCCCAATAATGACATGTCACGCTGTGTTTTATTTTTTGCTCTATCTCTCGATTTATTTGTCCTGTTATTGTGTGGAATTTTCACTGGCTTTCAGTTTTATGCTGATTTGCATGGGGCGCAAGGTCAACGATGTTGCACGCAGCTGATGCGTATTTCATGGGAATTAAGTTTGATTTGATAAAGGTCATGTTTCCTGTGTGCCAGTGTCTGTGTTTATTCGTGATGATCTGATAACGGAATTTGCAATTATGACGAAACGTAAATGGTTTAAAGTGCTTTTTGAGTGATGGAAATGGGGAAAGTGTCGGCGGGAAAATCGGATAAATTGATTGGTCTGTTTTGGCATTGATAGATTTGCCGACATGTGTTTTTGTTCACCATTTAACTTGGTTGAATGCCTAATGCACTTATTTTGAATGGTATTATGGCAGTGTTTCAGAAACGAAAACCATTTTTGAAGTGTTTGTTATGTGTATAGTATCAATTAAAAGGCTGAGATAAACAGAATAATATGGGTTATTATTTAAATGGGATTGTTGTACCTCAAATGTAAAATTTAAATCGATGAAATAACGTTTATAGTAAATTAAATTTGTATTTGCTTTCAAGGGTATAAACTTATAAATTCACTCCCCCGACAAAGCGATTTAGACTTTGAAATTATATTAGGCAATCAGTAAACGTATCTTTATTGGCTTGCCAAATCCCATCCTTGTATTTCTCACCTCATCTCAAACTGCAAGCTTTCAGTTTGATTCCTGGTTATTATTCAGCAAATAATCAGGCAGTCAAACAGTTGGCATATGTAGAACAGTATTGGGTGCCCAACCGCACGGTATCACCTGGTCAACCGATTTCAACGACAATTCATTCAAATGTCGACCATTCTGATGGCCCTCGGTTCCTGGTCTTTTGTCCGGGATCCTATATGCCGGATCTCCTATTCGCTTTGGCTGGCCAAAAGACCATTAAAGCTATTTTTTCTGCCCATTCAGCATTCAATAGAAATTTACATCACGTCGAAAATTTTTACATACGCATGTGTGTATATGTCCTTTGCTAAAAGGACATTTTGTGATGGCCAGAACGATGGGACTGGGTGGGGTATGTGGTTATGTGGTGGCGAAAGTCGCGTTGAGCATACTAACACTTTTTTGTATGTTTGCTTAGCTTAGGTTTTTACCTGGCAAAAACGCAGCAGGGGTTGGGCATCGGATTGTGGCAGCCTCGAAGTAACAATAATAAAAGCCGGGCGGAGGGAAACAAAATTGATGTTCCCTGCTGCAGTAGCTACATACATATATGGCAGGAAACTATATTGCCACATAGGCAATTTCATTGTGCGATATACATATATTCTGGCAGATATGTTAGGGACCCTGAGCAAATTGGTTTACCCGGCTTACCCTTTTCACACAACTTTAGTTGAACTCCCACTACACAACTGAAAATAAAAAGGTAGTTTAAGAAGCTAGTTTGCTTATAATATATGGGATATGTAAAGCATTGATAAAAAGTCAATTACAAAGGTTTTGTAAATGTAATTGTTGTAATTCGTAGCACACTTTTACGCATACAAAATTTCCAACAACTTGCCCCTTTTAGTTAAATATTTAATTAAATGTTGTAATGCAGTTTAACATATACATTTTCACTCAAACTTTGTACCACCATTTTGTTGCCTTCCAGGTAGAAGAGGTAAAAGGGGGAGTGGACCTTGAGAGAGTTGCACAATTTGCTAATTACCGCAATCAAAGTTTTCTTGTTGGGCAGCCAAAAACAGCTTCAAAAGCACAAAACTGATAAATTATAAATTAAAGGGAATCTCAGGAAAGTTGGCTCTTTCCCTATCTTTAGTTTACACAGCGAACTGTTGTGAGTATTCCCTCGTTTTTTTTTTTTTTTTATGCTTGGATTCGAGTGCATAATTTACGAGTTGAGCTCGCTGCCAATATTTCAATTACTCTACGGCATTTCGAGCAGTCTTCCTTCTTGCCTCCCTATCCCAGAAGCAATTTCAATTGAGCTTAGTGCTTGCGGAGTACTCTTTTCGGTAGGCGGTTTTGTCTCAGGGCGAAATTAGTGGCCAAAACTGCGGCAGATTACAGGCCAGGCCAAGAGCGAACTTCAAACAATTATTTGGCCAGCTGGGCTGGGAAGCTGGCTTTTAATTTGCTTAGCCCCTGCCCATGAATAATGCAATACGAGAAAGAAACGAGACCAAGAAGAATTTTTGTATAATTGCAGGGCGCACAAAATTTCGCTTAGAATCTCCTCGGGCCACATAATTGCTGAGTGGAAAGGGGCGGCAGAAAGTTAAATGTAAATTAAATATTTCCCTCGTCTTTTCTTTAGCAAAACGCAAGTTTTATCCGGCTCTTAAGTCAAATATTCACCTGCTACAGGAAGGCCAGTGAATTAACATGAAAATGAATGGACTTCAGGTGAAATCTTTATTACAAACAATTTGCGGTGTCCTGCGAATACAATGGTAACTAAAATAATTATTTTGAGAAGCTCTTTTATAATTTCCCGAAATATTACGTTAAATGTAAATTTTTGTTGTTTTTTATGCAAACAATTTAAGTATATACACCAGTTCGTTTTTATTTCCAGTGCCCATAATAAGCCCCGTTTCAACTGCTATTTGAAGGCACGATTGCATCGATTAATTATGGCTGTCATCGTGTAAATTGTGCTAAATTATTATTATCAATGTTGTTGGCCTGATGACAAACATTCAATTTCGCGAATGTGTCGCGCTCGACGGACACCCAGGATACAGATACACAGGACGACCCGTTGAAGCGGAGCGACCAAATTGCAATTGTGATATTGACAATAATGCAATCAAATAATCAATCAATTAATGTCTGCTTGAATTAATGCCGAATATTATGTGCTATCGTCAATGCCATCATTAGCACTAAATTCAATTACGTTGCAGGCATATCCTGTTGCCCTCCATGATGATTCATCATTGTTAGCGTACTTTTCCGATGAGGCACGGCGTACACGAATCCTAATCCCAGGAGCCTGTGGCCCACACATTACTCTCGGCCTTTAGAAAAACTTCAAAATTTGTGGCTTAAATTTGGGGAGCCGGAAAAATATTCCATGGCTGGATCACCTGGCGTTAAGGATAAGCTGAATCTGATTGTTGGCGGGGACATTTGCGAGGTATACCGGGATGGATTCAATTGCGGATCCTTTGGCTTCTGGTGCGGACTCGTCGGATTGGCCGTCTTCATAATTTTTCTCGCCTACTTTCATATAAATCGGGAGCGAATAGATCCGACGTCATAATCCCCCTAAATGTGGACAATTCTACATAAATGTGTCATAAATAAAAAGTAATTTAAAAAAAAGTACACATAAATCTTTTGATTTTGTTAAAAAAAACCCTTTTATTCCATTAAAGATTAAAGTTGGATCCAAAAAAAAAGTTGTGTAATGCATTCATTAGCGTGTTATATATTCTTTATGAGCTCTCCTTCACATACAAAGCTCTTTGAGTTGTCTCTCAAATGAAATCCCGTAATTCCGTCAATCCAAATTGATATTTTTATTCATCAAGCTCGATTTTCATGAAATTCATCCTTAAATCGTTGTTAAAAATGCATGTGCATATTTTTCTGCCGGCTCTTATTACCATGCACCTACATATTTATCACTGCTTGATGGACCCAAAACGGATGCTATGTAAATTTTTACTCGGTCGATACATTTGACAGAGCTCATATACACTCTCGTATATAAAATGCCTCAACTTCGTTTGATTTATGCATCATTCACGCGCAATTTATCGTAAAAATTACAAAAAAAGTTCAGCGCATAAAAAAGAAAATGGAAATTCACGTTTTTCGAATCTACAGACAAAGTGCACTGGCGTTAAAAGTCACGGGGGTCATTTATTGGGTAGTTTATAATGCAGTACAACATAACTGATTTCCAATGTTGTTTACTCAACTTACAAACATTTTGATTTACGTGTGTGCGGCACAGATATGTATTGATATATTGATATATATATATATATATATATATGTTCACGTATATCAATAACATCACCAGCAACAACATTCAACAACCAACAATAATAAAGAGGCTGACGGGCAGGCAGGCGTAAACCGAATCGTGTTTATATATTTACTTAACTTTTATGGTCCTCCCTTTGCCAACGTGGAAGTGTATTTGATTATGACAAACAAGTACAGCACGGCCTAAAATTAAAGTATTTGTTATAAAATTATAACAATTATACTATATAATTATAGTTCAATTAGTATGTAATAAGAAGATGCGCTTTAACCATCAATTTATTTATAATTTGAATTATTTTAGGGATTTAACTTCCAGTTGTAAAATCCCATTCGTAATCTAATGTTTTATATTTGTGACCTGATTTAGGGACTCAACGTATTTAAACATTTCATGCACAACTGTACGGAGGAAAATGCATACATATGTAGCGGAGTGGGAAAAGCGAAGTCAAGGTAGCGATGCATAAACAAATATTTGCAAAGCACAAAGCCAAAAAGTGGGTGGTGGGCGGAAATTCAGGGGATGTTCAGTGGGGATTAAGTGATGCCCGCCAGAAATGTCATATTGCACCGAAGCGTTTGGGTTAAAATACCACTCGTTTGTTAAGTGATTAACAAATTACGTTTAGGTATATTTGAAACAGTAAATATGAAACAGTAAATCGTGATGAAAAATATTTAGGCACACTTCTTTAATAAGCGGTGACTTTTAATTAAAAACTCTTTTAAAGAATTAAATTTTTCCTATGGATATTGCAAGTTGATCTACCTTTTCACTCTCTTCGTTCGTGTATCCTTTTCTTTGGTTGTTTACCTTGCACTTTTAGTGCACCTACCACTATTCATCGATTGGCCATATTTCTTGTTATTTTATTGCTCCTTTTTGCCTCGTGCGTTTCATCTTTCATACGCACTCGATATTCAGGCAATCCACTGAAAGTGCCATCATCATTCGTTCCATATGCAAAAGCCAAATAACATTCTCGCAATTCCGCCTTGTCCCCTATTATTTCTGCCTCGGTTTCGCCTTTGGTCCTAGCCGGCCATTGTTAAAGGCTTGTGGTCGCCTCCTGCTGTTGCAACTTCAGTTGATGCTGCCGCTGTCAAGCTGCCAGGACGTGGGACTTAAGAAGCCGCAGGATATGGGCCAGTCCTCCAAAGTCACCTACACTAGGAAAGAGATAGGTCTCAAAATGTACATGATTTTATAATTAAATTTGAAATAGCTCGTAAGTAAAGTTAAAAAATACTTTTTAATTTTTTATTGAAATTCGGATTTATCTTTTATATATAAAGCTTAATGTAGATACATTTACAATTTAAATATTTATAGGCAAGCATTTACTTAGCTTAGTTACGATTTAGTCTCAATAAAATTTAAGCAACTATAAATTAAATAAAATAAATGGAAGAATTTGATTCACAGGGCCTATTTTTTCCAAGTGTTCGCCTTTTGCTGTCCTTGCTAATGAAACAAAAACAGACAAGTTAATGTACAGTTGATGTACCATCTAATGGCTCTCATTGCCACGCCCCCATTACGAATTTTGCCACCCACAGAGATTTGCATAAAAAGCTGGAGAACTGACCGTGCTAATTGAGTGAGTAAGCGGTTGCCGGGCTAAAACTTTTCGACATTCTAATGCCATTGTCAAGCAGCTTCGCTTCTGCTCAAACTAGTTAACATTTCCGTTTCCCCAGGTTCCATGCCCATTCCCATTCCCAATCCCATGGATTCACAGTCACCCACTTACCTTGCTGGTAGTGCGCCAGTGCTCATGAATATGCCTTTTATAAATAATTCAAGCGCATTTAGTGATAGCTCGGCCTAAGCCCTTGCCCACAGTCCCAGTTTCATTTGTGAAGCAAAATTAACAGAGCGCATTGAGTGGCCATTTCAACCGATTTCGTAGACAAAGAAGCAGCCCCGAAAGCAAGTCAAATGTCACAGGACGAGCGATTCGGAGACTCGGAGGAGGAAGCCCAAGAAATTTACGGAAGTCAAGTCCTCTGTTTTCCAATGCAAAACTACCAAGGGTCGCTTAAAGAGTTTGGTAATGAAAGCTACGTTAATTATAATTGTTTCTCTCAATACTTTTTAAAAATTGCTCGATTATAGTCGATCATAAATGAATTTAAGTAAATATTAAACAGAACATATTTTGATTGGGTTTATCTGAGTAACTTATTTTTGTAGCAAGCCTCTGTGCATTTCGCTCGATTCATATTATTCGACCCATTAAAAATTAGCTTGTTCATGTTTCTTGTAATTATTCAAGCATAATTTATCCCAATGGCAGCTGCTGGTAGCCACCACGCCCCTTTGCAAGCTGATTTTTAGCGTTTACAGCCTGGAGTTTTGTGAATGGACTTCCTTTTTGGCAGGGCTTTCAAAAGTGTTGCCTACTTCTCGGGGCAGTCACAAATTACCAGCTCAAACGAGCATTACGAACAGCTACAGCAACCAGGACTACAAATCCACTCACTGGCTAAACAAAATAACACAATTTACAGTTAATCTAAATTGTTTTGGCTTTTTATTAGCCACACCAGCACGAGAAAATAAGTTTTTTGTGGCTTCTGCTGCAACTGAACTTGATAAAACTTGAGCAGAGACAGATGGAGATAGAATGGGCGGGGGTAGCTATGGTTTTCGGGAGGTGGCACATGATATAGCAAGAGCAAAAGTGACTTTATTATAATTTTCAACTTTTGATTTACTGCAGGGCCACCCCCCGCGTTCCTTGAAATGGTAAGAAGAGCACAAAAGCCAAACAAAATGAGGCTAATTTTTATAACCGCACACACAGACACAACAATGGCGACGCAGATAGCAAGTCGCACACAATTGCAAAAGTTTTTTAACATAAGAAAGCAGCAGCAGCGAAAGAAGCTGAGAACAGGCGAAGATTTCACAAAATTACAACAATAAAAGCGAGCAATAAAATTAAGCATTGTAATATGGCGACAAAAAGCCACGGAAAGCAAAACGAATTCATGGCATTAAAGTTGAGGCTTTGGGGGTCATATCTTTAACAAAATGTTGTAAAATAAACATTTTTAAAAAAATTATGTATTAATGACTTTTTATTGAAAATATATATATTTGCTTCGTAGACTCAACTTTCAAATCTAGTGCAACTTTTAATGCTAGTTTAAGAGATTAAGGCAAAATACGTATACCACCTGTAAAGCCGCCAAAGCAATTTAATTTGATTACTTAAACAAAAGCGACCAATTTAATGGTTTTATTGCCGAATAATGCGCAATTCGGATTTAAATTAAACCGCAATGAGAGGGGGTCGGTGGCAAACCCCTTTCCATCGGAAGGATTGGGGCGATATCCGTACCGCCTTCCCAAATGTAGCACGTTCCATAATTGCAAATCAATGAGCTGCTGGCGAGGCATATACAATGGCATCGCTGATTATGACGATGACATAACGATGATTACGCCAATTGTCCCTCTAAGCTCAATCTGCCGCCCCTCCCCAGCGACCACGCCCCCTCCGTTTATGTGTGTATAGCATTTTAATAAATTACGTGACAAACTGCAATGCTCTCCTACGCCAAGCTGTCTTCGACTGCCACACGAAAGCATATATTGTAAGTTACTTTTATTCAAGGAGCGATAATAAATTACATATGTATTCGAAATATTTTTGTAGTTTTATAAATATACCAAATAAAACTACATTTATAGTATATCGTTGTACATAAATAATCAATATATTTGATCTTATACCAATGTTTACATCATAACTTTACTTCACTTCTTATTTGCACAGTGTATCCGCAGCAGGTGTCACCTCCGAAATTGCTGCGTTCTCGAATTTCCTTAATGTAGGCTCATTAGTTGGAGGGTATTAAAGCGGCTTTATGTTGAGGGGTATTCGGATGCCTGGGAGGGGCGAAGTGCGCGGAATTGCATTAGTAGGGGCTGCTATTGCAATTTGCATTTGCCAAACGTCTCCGACATTTGCATAGTCGTATCTTGTTGCGTGCATTCAAGGCTCCAAGTGAAATTGCCAAAATGAAACGACAAAGTTTTGCACACAGTTAACAATATTAAATCGGATTTCGAAAGGCGGCATCGGCTTTCTTGCTCCGCTCCCTGAATGCAGAAAGTGTAATTACATTTTGCCTGTTTTGTGTGTTAACAAACCGTATAATTGGTCCAAAAGTGCGACCTGTCACTGCAGCAAGTCCCCAGCTGAGTTCCAGCAACAGTTGGCCGCATTTGAGAGCCGGATTCAGATTCTGCTGCGAATCCGTTTCGGGTTCGGCATGTTTAATGAGTGCGTCGCGAGTTTCCGGGACACTTGAGCGGACTTAGGGATATTAAAGGAATTTCGAAGAAGATCCCAAAGAACACGACAAGAAAGTTTCCTGGAAATGCTTTTGAGCCTGGAGTACCAAACCTTATGAGTACTCAAAACTCTATTATATTT
This sequence comes from Drosophila melanogaster, assembly GCF_000001215.4. Lineage (NCBI taxonomy): Eukaryota > Metazoa > Arthropoda > Insecta > Diptera > Drosophilidae > Drosophila > Drosophila melanogaster. The sequence goes on along the minus strand of NT_033779.5, from coordinate 17,306,382 downwards.
TCTTGGTATATTTAATGTTTCGCTGTTTATTAAACATATTAAAAACATTCCGAACTAAAATTCTTTAAGAGAACTCTATCTCACTTAATACCCTCAGTGTGGCATCTCCATCTTGCAACTCGACAAAGCTGCAGTTCGGCTTCCCTGGGGATACAATATATTTCCGGAGACTCCGCCTTCCTTTGCAGTTTTGCATATTTTTCGGGGTCGCTTTGGCTTCCATTTAACCCATTCCCTTTGTCATCCATACACTGGCAGCAAGATGAACTTAATGAAATTTCTGCGGCTACTCAGTGAACCAAGGCAAACAACAGAACAGTGCCAGAGGAGTTGGAGAAGTCCTTTCCAAAAAAAAAAAAAAAAATTAAAAAAAGGGAAAAGTCCAAGGTCCATTCGAGCGCTGCGGCATGAAATATTGTGTTGTATGTTGTGGCTGAAAACGAGTCAAATATTGACCTAACCTGAACCGAATGAACTATTTGTATATTGGATGTTTTGATCTCATTATCAAAGGGAATGGAAATCAGAGCACCGAAGGATGAGGAAATTGATTTGCCCCTTTTTGGGTCGCTGGCTGAAGTTTTGTTTGCTTTGCACTTGACACAATCCGAAGCCATGCGTGAATCTTTGCCTCTGGCCAAAACCAAACTTTGAGCAACAAGACATGCCATTAATTGATTTTGAACACACTTCAATGAGCATTCGAGAGTGAAAGTGAGTGGTCAAGCGGACATGCTTCGATGATAAACAATACAAATGCCCTACGATTAAACCTAATAGAATCTGAGATTGACCTTAAAGCGTACTTAATGTTAATGAAAATAACGATAATACGTTTTTAATGCAAGCTCCAAGAGTCCAAGTTATTTCTTAACAATATTTTAGGTTATCTTTAAGAGGAGCATGTAGGGTGCCTTATTGAAATGTTGGGCTGATTTGTGGCATTCCGATGAGTATTTCGGTGCTGCTAAGCAGACCACATCACTGCCGGCGACGGGACCCACGACCCACGACCACACCACACTCAGCCCTCGACTTTTGAGCCATGTCAGGATGAGCGCGTGGCCAACTGACAATGCCAGGAGCAGCGGCACAACAAAGAAACGGGAGAAAAACTGGGTGGCTAAATAAAGAAAAAAAAACGAAACGGCTGCTTTGCATGCCAGGCGATGCGCCGTGCCAATTTTTCAGTTAAAAGGCCGGAAAAAAGTGGCCCAAAAGCATTGTAATAAATGCGTTTGAAGGGAGGAACGTGCAGATGGAAAGTTGAGGCATTGCGGACTTGCCGCTGATGAACAGACGCAGAGAAAACTGGCAAATAAAACAACGAACACGATGGAAACCGAAATATGAGCAACAGTAATTTCTCGAAATAAGAACTGTTCGATGTGTACTTAATTCATTTTATTTATAAATTAAAGGTTTTAAGTGTTAATTGTTTGGCAATGTCTTACAATGTTAAGTTAAATATGTATTTATAGCATATTTATAATATTTACCGCTTTCATTTGGGTTTGGCAATGTTTCCATATCGTTTTTCCCATTCTTGCCTAAATGATCATGGTATTTCCTTATACTATAGTGACCCCTGTACATACTCACATCCACTCACGCACTTTTGCCTTTGGCCCATAAACGCAGAACAAGCGACATGTATCAGTTTCCACCTTCACGTGACCCCACCGCCCACTCTCCACGCCCACTTTCCCCAACTTGCCTCGAGTGTTGTCACTCGCATTGCATTCAGCACCGTTGAAGAGGACAGAGAAAGGTCGTGTTGGGTTAAGGTAGATGGCGGAACGGTTTGGGTCACCTGTGCACACACATTCCTCCATGCGTCGTCATTTTTATACGACGCACTTTAAGGAGCGCATAAAAAGTGGCCAGACCCAATCGGAATAGCTATCTGCCCTCAGTTTATTTTATATTATCATCGTTCATGAATTCTCAATACTCTTTTAAAAGTAAAATGGAGGAAGGAGAGTATAGTGCTGTATGATTAAACATAACGCAGTGAATGATATACTAATTAATTCATTTCACCACTAATGCGAATCGAACGAAATTATAAATGCATGGATTAAAAAAATATATTTTAAATATTTTACTTTTTAAACAAGTTAAAATCATTTGTAGTTTACAGTGGTTAAAAGTTTTAACATGAAAACATGAAACTATCTCATTCCATTCGGTATGCACATTAAGAATTATCCTATTTAGCTGCCTTATTTATTTTAGAGCATTGCGAATTTCCTTCTCATTCCGGATTTCCGCCGTGCTTCTTGGCTAAGTTTGCTTTATCTTTTAGCGTTTTATGTCGCATTTGCGTTCCACGACCCAGAGACGCGACTCCAGCTCGTCTTATTGTAATAAATTTAAAACATTTTGCACGCTTCATACACATTTTATGAATCCTGAGAGCCAGAGAAGGAGTTGTTGGCTGGGGCTAAAGTGCAGCCAGCTGAGCATCTTAAGAGCCAAGCGGCGAAAGCGAAGATATTTTATTTGGCCATTGAGACACCGAAGAAGGCAAAAGTGCAATGCAATTGGGATTTATGCAAATGGAGAAATAAATACATATATACGGGACAACGAGCGGATATGTACGAAAACTTTCAACATAGATTAAAAAATGTCAACGGAATTTATGCGAAATTATGCTGCAGCAATTTCGAACGGGTCCAAATCTTTTATGCATATGCAGAGCCGACATTACCCATACGCCGCGTGTGCCGCCAGCAAAATTGCAACTGCAAACTTTTCTTCACCGTTTCAATGCCACCTACACAAACAGGAACCCTAACAATGCGCCTTCCATTTTTAATAATGCTGCAAATGCATATTTTATAAAGGCAGCGTAGCAAACAAAAAAAGCGTGTAAATAGTGAAAAACTAGCGTGGAAAACCTTGTGACAGTAGTCGCAGCTGCACGTTAAATCAAGGAGAGCTCAGTGCCACGCCCCTGTATTTGAATAATGGGCGAAACAAATGAGGAACTGGAAAATAATTCATGGAACAAAATCGTGGAACAACAAGGATTTTGGCTTTAACATATGGTGCGATTTGCATTTAATGTGAAAGTGGGACAATAGTAAAATAATTATTCCTTTTTAGGGCTTAAATTAGATTATGATTATATATTTTAAACTGGAACCATTACTTTTAGGCATTCCGTAAATTCATGTTACGTTAGTTGCCTACTTATTAAGTTCCGTGTTGTTTTGTTTTAATGCACAGGATAATCGAACCTAAAATAGAACTCTATTTTCCATGGTTGTTTTCCCGCCGCACTTCCTTCTATCTCGCTGCCTCTTTGGCGCAGTAAAATCGACAACAAAAACCGAAGCTTCATTATGAGAGTCGGAAATTGTTATGAAAATTGACTTTTTAGCCGCAGGCCAAACTAATTTTGCTGCCTTTCACTGCCCTCCCGTTCCCTTTCCTTCATTTTGCATCGTCCTTCGGGTGCAGTAAGTGGCATAAAAGTCAACCGACGGCGAATCGTCTGCTACTTTTTCTGCCTCCAATCGAGCTCGGTTATTATGTCGTCCTGAGTGGAGGAGTGGTAGCATCGATTGGAAATGGGAATCGGACTCGTTATCATTTGACTGGCCATTTGCTGCTTATCAAAAGCTGATTGCAAATGCCTCCAGCTTGCCGTCCTTTTACTAGCTTTCTCTGTTCGTTGCTTCTTGGCCTTTTGGCAGACAATAAGTGGGGTAGTATTAGCTGAACTGTTCACTTGCTGTACCACCTATTTTCGAATAGTTTATTTTTAAAATGTAAATGTAAAATGTCAGTAAAGTAAAAAACAAAAGAAAATATTTACACGCTTAACATTTTAAAAATATACATGAAATATTTTATTTTCGATTAATTAAAGCTGTTTTTTCTCAGATCTTTTGCTGTCCAACAATATTTATACGTGATAAGTATTCAGTGGGTCATTACGTTCGGTTGGATTTCCATGAATTTCCTTGATCCTTTGATGTGTTCATCTCTATTGCGGGAAAACTTATTGCACCCGAATCGGCAACGCCAGTCATCTTTGTTTATTGTTTTTCGCCAGGAACTCGTATTCTGCAGTTACTGGTGGCGCTTTTCCAACTGCTAGTGATTTTCCACACTGCCAAAGCCTTTTGACTTGTTATTGCATATAAACTTTATAAATCTTTTGCTCGGTTAAACTTTTGCAATTGAGTTGAGAATACAAATTAACTCAACTTGCAGTGAAAAGTTTTGCTAAATAACAACAGCAAAAGCAGCAACATCGTCAGAACTTCAGTGGCAGCTGCGGCAGGCTACAATAACATTTACCTACAGTAAATCAAAAGTTTTTCGAGCCCATTTTCAAAAGCATTTCAAAGTGCCGGCTGCTTTTGGAAATAGCTGTCCCCTTTTCCTTCTAAAATTTTGGTGGTCAAAAGTTAGCTCAAAATATAGTGCGAAAATTCTCTCAGTTCTGCCAGCTTTGAAAATAATTAGGTTGATGGAATTGTTATTATCCGAAAGGAATAGCAAAGGATTTACATACTTGCTAAATGGTAATATAAATAATTCAGTTGAAAGCAAACTTTGTAAATTAAGACACGGGATTGCTCTTAAGAGCTTCAGAAACACAATCCATATAATCATAATCAACTTGTTTTGTAGACAAACATTAGAGTTTCTAATCACCTTCGTTTACTTAGCAATGATTTCCCCCTTCCTTTAAAATGGAAATTAACATTTAACCACTATCCAACCATTACAAGGCCTCAAGAGCCGCTCAAATGATTTGTTAATTTCACCGAAAATTGAAAATGTAATCAAACCAAGAGCCTACTAAAAGGGCCTGCGGTCGCTTTAGGCTTGCTAATTTTCAGACTCCAATTAATCAATTGGCTCGGCCAGGTGACAATTAGACCAAAGAAGCAAACTAGCCCTGGGCCTTAAAGAAGAAATTTAATTAGCTATTTGTCGCCCAACAATTGCTGGAACATCAGCTAGAAAAACAGTGCTCAATGGGAAAATGTATTCCACAGATGCTTCGTGTAATCGTTTGCTCAAGCAAATAATTGATACGTTCTAGCCCCCAGCCGTTCTTAATTGGGGCCGGAAAATTTATGTTATACTCAGAGAAAATGTGGCAATCGAGTTTTCCTTTCGAAGCCCATTAATTTTAATCGAAACGCTAACCGAAACGGAAGCTAATCAAATCTTAAAACTGACACGTGCCGGACCGCATTTAATTGATTTCAATTTGACCACTCAGAGTGCCACAAATTACACGATTTGCCCCTCAAAGTTTTCATAAATTTGCCTTTGGAGAGACACTTCAGACTAATTTGCGACACATTTCGTTCAAAAAAAAAAAAAGAAGAACAAGCTTAAAAAAACCAACAGAGTCCAAAAGGGAAATGACAAAAATCAGGAAGCCCGAAAGGAATAGCCAGACAAGAAGAAAAAAGAATAAATTTCGTAAAAAAAGAGCGTTGAAAATTAAGTGGAAATGAATTGCTCGCTTGAATTTCAATGGAGCGTCCGGCACGTTAATGTTTACTCAAGTGGAAATCGAGTCACTCGCGATGAGGCTGCCACTCCCTCGGAGTCCGTTTCCGTTCAAGAACTTTTCAGGACGACCACGAACCACCATTGGACGAGAAAATGGAAAAGAGGTCCCGAAATGTGGAACTCAAGTCGAGCAAAGACAGCGCAGCGAAAAGCCAAAAAGCAGGAAAAGCCAGAAATTGGAAAAGCAGTAGAGCAATTTCTAACTCGCTGCACTGGCTCCCTGATGGAGCGATGTGTTTGGCGTTTGTCATCTCAATTAGCTTCAGTTCGTGTGGGTGGAAATGTGGGAAAACCACCCATCTATCACTATGAAGTGATATTCTTATCCCTAAAAAAAGATCTGTGAGATTTCGCATTCGTTTGAAATTCTTCTGTGGTTGTATTCTATTTATTCCATACATACATGTTTTAAATTGTTTTGTTTCCTTCCTTCCTCATGTTAAACTATTAGCTTCACTTGCTTCAATCCAAAATTTAAATTTAATATGGATTAATAAAAGAATTCCTTCCAAAAAGACAAAGCTTGTATAGTTAAATCTCCTACCAAATGTTTTAACACTCATCAAATTAACTTTATAACTGCCAATTTTTTCATTTTTTAATTTTATATGAAAGGTTGTTACTGTCAAGTTTAAGCCATTTGTAAGTTCAAAAATTATTTTATATGAATTAAAAAAACACCTGTTTAACAACTCACAAACAGATTAATTGATCCCAAAGTGCACCCAGATGATCCTCTTTGCCAACTTTTGCTTACATTTAATAGCCTGTCTAACTTTTGGCTAGACTGAAAATCAGTTCAGTTTATTTCAGCTCGGACTATATGTGTTTAAATAATCCCCAGACGAAGTTTAATCCCGATTCACACACAATGACAACGCACACTTGTCAGAAGCATTAAAAACGACTCGTCGGCGGGGATCGGGGTTGGTGTTGTAAAATCCCCATATTTGTTATTATTTGGGGTGGACCATATCCCATAAGCCATAACCGTATTTAGCCGCAAAAATCCACAGAGTATGTGTGCTGGAGTTAGTTTATTACTTCGTTTTTAGTAGCTGCCAATTTCAGGCGACAAACAAGAGGGCATCAATGGCCGTCAGCAGGACGGCAGGCGGTTGGGGGAAAGAGATGGTGCAAGTGTTGCAGAATGAGATGGCAAGATGGTGAGAAGGGAAAATTAACCCAGAATGGCAATGAACTCCTATTCCGAACCGCACCACTTATACGAACTGCACTTGTTACGCGCCCAACTAACCACCATATATTTCCCCCCTCCAAAATCAACACCTTTCACCGCTCTTTCATCCCTCTCTCACGCCTCTTTCAGCCCACTTTCACCACCCCCTTTTGGACCACGCATTGTCCGGCTTTTATGGCACGTTGTAAACACTGGGCATAAACTTTGCACTAAAGTGTTGTCGTATAAATTGTATTATGGCAGCTCCCCAGTTGGTCATTCCATAAGGTTAGTCGGGGTTACCGAAGGTGCCAGGATGAAAAGTAGGAACAGGGATTGGTGAAGTGGTTATAATTCCGGAAAAAAAAAACATCTAGCAACAGTTAAAGCTTTATACAACCACACTTTTAAAAATGGCGGTTTTAAGTTCATTTGATGCAGTAATTATAGACAATGAGTTCACAATGTGCATGGAATTATAATGTTAATAAAACACAAAATATACGTGCTGAGCTTCTAAAAGCCACTTTAAATTAATCTTTTGAGTTAGTTAAAATATTCAAAATTTTCAGTCAAAACTCGCGACCTAGGAAAATGACAAGTAAATTCTTCCTAAACTAGTCCACTTTAATAAATTTGTTGTTTTAAGGAAGATATTTATCTGCTTTGACTTTGCGTTGGTTTTAATTACAATTGTTGTGGCCAACTCTTGTTAAACTTTCCTACGACAAAGAAAGAAGGCGAAAGCAGTGGAGAAAGTAAAAGAGATGGAAGAAAATCAGCCCCAGGCTTCTGTTTGACTACCAAAAAGCCGTTGAAGTGCAGGCATCTGCAAGGATTCTGACTGCAAATCTGGCCGGAGATAGTTCGTCAGTTAACCAACCATTTCCCCCGTCTTTGGTCGAATCTTTTTGCCGTGGTAAGTAAATTGCATTCGCACGCCCAGTTGCAGAGCATTTGAGTTCACATTTTCGGCTCCAACGTTCTGCTCATAATTGGTTATTTCCTCGTCTTCATAAAGTTACTCCCTTTGGCTTATCTATGCCAACTCTTGCTCCTTTTTAACGTTTTTCGGTTTTAGTTTAAGAGTGTCTTAATTAAGAGCCTAATTATAAATTTAGGGAATTCAACTTCTTCCAACATTATAAGTGCCAGCTTAAGACAAAGCTCGCTATGTACATTATTTAACAAAATATTATTATATTCCTTATCACTTTTTATAAATGCATCAACAGGGCATCTAAAGTGTCGACCCATAGATAAACGTAAATTGTGAATTGAATCTCTTTTTCGATACCATTATTTCCAACATTGAGGACTAGATGGGGCTTTTAAAGAGATACGCGAGTGCATCTCAACATCCAACCCAACACTCCATCTCGTTTGGTTTGCTTTTCGGCCGCTAGCCATTTTGCTCCTAAACTCATTTGCATGATTTTTCATTTCAGCCAGAACCCTAACTCTGGGCCATTCATTCCGACCACATTCCATCCTGAGTGTTTCATTACATGGACCAAAAAATAGGCATTTGAGATGAGCATCGAAGGCATCTAGTGCTCCTTTCCTTTTTGCCAATGCCAATCAACTTGCCGATTTTAATTTTGATGGTAAATGGATAACAGTAAATGGAGAAGTCAAGTCCATCCATCGGAAAACAGCTTTCGATTATCGAAATAATGGATGCAAATACTAATAGTGGCAATGAGCATTTCCATTGAAACATCAAAACGTGCTGACAAATTAAGAAAGTTTTAACATTAAAGGGTGCTAGCTTCGGCATTCCCAGTAACTCTTAGTAATTATACATTTCAAACAAACTATTTCCATTTTTTGTTTTATCTAAAACAACAAAACTATGACTAAGTTTCTAGATTTGAATGGTCACGAAATGTAGACGTACGATGGACAGATCGACTCTGATAGAAGTCTTGGCCAAGAATAAATATACACACAAATTTATTTGAAAAAATGAAGTGCCCTAAAAATCACACAATTTACATCCATTAAGAAACAATTTTTACCCATGATAAACGATATAATTTGTTTTCCTACATTTAATGTGTGCCATATAATCCTTACTCGAACAAAAAAATATTTCCAATATTTAAACTTTCCATAACAAAAAGAGGGCAATTTCGAGATGGAACCTTTGCCTGTGTCATAAATCATAGTTAACGTTTTATATTGTTGCGCGATGATTCGCTTTTCGTTTGGTCATATTTTCCTTTTTTGCTGTCATTTTTCTATTCATTTTTGCAGCGCCCACGGCGACTGTCAGGTTTGAAGGCCGCGATAGCGGAAAATGGGTGGAAAAGGGGGTTTTCCAAAAGGGAAGAAGTGCAGCGTCAACAAATTGGCCGCATTTCCTTTAGCAGAAAGTTTGCCTGGACCTTGGCGGATGGCAATGACTCTACTGTAAGGATTACTTGTATATTTTATTTAAAAGAATTTCCTAAAAAATTGGTAAAAAATAAAAACAATTTCAGATTAAACCAATTTTCTTGCTTTTATTTGTGGGAACATGAAATTTTCTTAAATAGGAACCAGTTTTATGATTGTAATAAAAGTTTATTTTCTTAATTATTAATAGGGTATAAAAGTATGTTACAATATCTTTTAAGATCAGTCATTTTTGTACTACGTACTTTTAAACACCTCTAAATGTTATTAAAAACAAACTAATAACTTTTCTCTGATTGATTTCATAAAGATATATTTTATTTAAATATAAATTTCATTTGGTTAAATTATTAACCTAAAACTGTAGTTACTCCAAATACATATGCTTGGTTAATTTCTTAAAGTGCAATGCGCTTATTCCCTTTCATCTGCAGCTTGCCTGCAATTTAGGTTTTATTTTTTGTTGGTGCGTATTCCATTTTTTTTGTTGCTTTTGCTGCATTTGACATTTGGTGACTTCTGCTTGTGCGCATGTAATTTATGTGAGTTTTGTGCCATGAAGTTTGCTTCGGTTCGAGGACAAAACGCGAGTGTGTGTAAGTCGGGAGAGAAGACAGTGAAGTAACTCGCAGAAAGTACCATGAAGTTTATGTAAAAGGACAGCAGACTTTGGTGGGTAGGTGAAACTTTGTCGCATAAGTTTTCCTGCCTCACATAAGTGGGTAAGTCTGTGACCGTCTCTTTCTGGGCGACTATCCACCTCTCTGTTTGTCGCACAATCAGCTCGGTGTTTGTTTGCAGTTGTCTTGTTCGGCTTGTTGTTTGTTTGTGTCTTTGTTTGTTGCTGCTCTTGTCGCTGCCTTCGTGTTTGCTCCTTGGACAAACAAATTCAGGGAAAGGGGCCAACGGGCCAAAGGAATGAAACTCGTGTAATTCATATTCATTAGCTGCCCCATTGTGTCATTGTCATGAAATTGTAATATTACCGAGAAGTGCCTGATAATTAAGTTGGTTGTGCATTCTTGGAGAGTGTGTGTAAAAATATTACAAAATTAATTGAACCAGTCAGCAAGGTAACGTATATGGATTCTGAGTAACTTTATTCGCTGCACTCACAAACTATTTAAAGATAACGTCAATTAAACTTTTTTTGGCTGCAGCTAATTAATATACTTTTTTCAATATAGTTCATTGATCATTAGCTCATCAAATGCTGTTGGTTCCCATGACGTTGTTTACACCATTTTAATTGAATTTCAGTTCAGCTTAACCATGTAAAAAAACAACTATTTTGGTAAGCTTATCAATGTTGTCAAAACCAAATCAAATTAGCACACGGGAGATACTAAGTCCACTACGTATGTTACATGAGATAGGAAATAATCAGTTTGTTTTTTTTCAATAATATTTCCTATTTCAATTACCAATATCATAATGCAAACAAGAAAGAAGCTGAAGAGTCAAACTTTTAACGAAAGCATATTTTGTGCAACAAAAACCTTATGCACTTTTGAATTTTTCTCATTGTTCCGAAAAGAAAATTTCATTTGCGTCAATGAAGACTGTAGCCGAATTCAACTTTGGCCCCTTTCAATGGAAGTCAAATTGAATCCCAAACTAACTCGATAGCCAAATGGAAAACACTCTCTCCGATGTGTAGAGTATAATAATCAGGCTAACACACTAAAAGGGGAGAAGAACGGGTTTGGGGAGGATTTCGGTATAGAGATGCCAACTTTATTTAACTGTTTGCCAAGCTGTCAAGCTCTAGCTAACTGCCAGCACACACATACACACACACACTTGCAGGCAGGCAAACACAACGGTATTGCAGGTGATCCTGGTATTGGTTTGGTTTTGGCTGTGAGTTCTTTGGAGGGTGGTGCAGTGGGTGGAGCAGTGGGTGGTGGCTCAAAAGGGAAACGCGGTACATTTGCGCTCAACGTGTTTGCCTTTTGGAACGTTTCACGCTTCGATTGCAACGCAGGCAAAGGCAGTAAGTGGGATCGGAAGGGGGTAGAGGGTGAACTCATTTTAATCTTACTGCAAAAATTATGTGTAGACTTTAACGACTATCTGGTTCCTCACAACCAACTGCGGGGACTAAGCTGTTAGGCATTGTTAAAGATTATCTATAATATATATATATATATATATATGTGGTTTGTGGTTTTAAGAGAATGTAAATAATAATTCATTCGTAGGCAATGCTAAATTTAAGATATTATACATTTACCAATTTGTTATTTTCACAAGTTGTGTATACCTTGCATTCCACAATTGTACAGGTCCAAAGACCCAAACTGCAAAACCAACATTCAAGCGTACACTGAGTGGGAGAAAAAGAGATAGGCACTGGGCTGTGTGTGTGGAAATGCAAAAATTAAATTTTAAATATTTATAAAGTACAGCCTGTTGGGGGGAGTGTGGGGGATAGAGACCGAAATGAATAAAGAGGGAGGGGTGGTAGGCCAATAAAAGGAATTTGCAATTGGTCTGATTGGCTTTTAATCGCAGCAGACAGTTTTTAATAAATATGCATAACCGTTTGCGCTTCCAATTGGAATACAGTGGTAGATCTCATCGATGGACACGTAAAGGATCCTGTCATTAATAAAAGCGATGTGAGAATGCGGGAAGGGATTAGGTGGAATCTTCCAAAAGACCTGAGAGTAAACATAATTATTAATGGCTTGTAAATTTGGAATAGCTCAAAAATATGTGGAAAGTTTAAAAGTAGTCCAAATAAATAATATTTCTTTTCACGCAATCAAGGTCTGCAATAACCTTTGCATTCAATAACCTTCAAATGCATTCAAATTTGATTTACTGATGCAACAAATATGTTTATAAATTTTACTTATAGTGTCAAAACATTTATATTTTAAGTACCGTGTAATTTCTCAATCCAAGATTGACTGTACAGTTGAGGAAAAAAGACAAAGACGGCTAGCCTTTTCATAGTTCACTGTATGCCGAATGTGTGGGGCGTTTCGATGCAACTTCTTGCGGAAACGGATGTTGCATTGCATAGCGGAAGACGAGAGCCGAAAGAGTCGAGGAAAATTTATGATTTTGCCATAAAATCCTGTTGATATGTGGATGCAAGGAAGGCTCCTTGCCCACGTTCGATTTTCTCACCTCACAGCTGTTATTTATGCGCATATGTATGCGGCGCGTTGCACGTAGAATTTGCACAGACAGAGCCTCGGATACGGATACTCAGATACTCGGATACACACACATATACGCAGACACTCGAACACAGATACACAGTTGCGGATACGCAATGCACACATCCTGCCGGCACTGCACATTGTTGCGATTGATGCACATAAGAAATGCAATCGGGGCAACTGCAATTTCGTAAATCGAAGGAAAAATTTCCTAGCCGCATCAACATCGCATTTCGTCTCCGACAGAGAGGCAATCAAACATGGCAGGAAAACTGCAGCTGAAAAACAGTTGTTGACTGTTTGCCGGCATCGCCTATATCTCCATCATCATGATGTTGATGATCATCATCATCTTCACCTCGCAACAGGACACAACATCGCAACGTCATCATCGCGTGGAGGAACAAGTGAAGGAGGACATATCCTCGTCATCGTCACTTTTATGCTGCTGTTTTGTCGCATCCACTGTGCTTATAAGCATCCGCTCGTCACATGCGTGCAAGCGTATCGGGGATCTACACAGCGAGAAAACGGATTTAGCTTATAATTTTTAGTAATATACATTTTGAATAATATATACCTAATTAGTCATTCCATCAGATAAACGGAAACTGATAATATTGTCTCTCCCCTTAAAATATATTAATATTAATATAAAAATATTAAAGGCATCGTGCTTTAATATTTTTACGCATTTTTTCTCGCGGTGTCTGGGCTCGTATCTGAACGTACTCCGGCAAAGGCTTGTTTATTTGCTGGCAAAATTGTGAAATAATGTGCTGCAATCAATTCCCAATACAGCGCTCCGTGACCTCTAGCCCCTCTTCACATGCGGCACTCCCTCACTTTTCCCTTTGGAAAAGCGGGAGAAAGCGGGAAAAACGGTGTGCAGTGAAGTTATTTGAAGTGGCAGCTGCCACAGAGCGAACTGCAACTGCCACAACTGCATTGGTTGCCCCACGCCTCTTATCATCACTTGATTTACCGCCCCCACTTCCCCCATTTTCCACGTTTTCGTCCGTATCGGAGGTAACATGTTTGTGATGAATATGTTTACATCAATAACAAAAACTCCACTATGGCGCATCAATAATGAAGCCTTGCTCTGACTCCGCTTTACAAAACCCCCTATCATTCCATCCAACGGGCGGCAAAACCCCATTTTGAACACGTCAAAATGAGTTTACTTTGTGGTTTCGATGGCTGCGATTGGAAACTGCTCCCGCGGATTATGAAGTATCTCGATTGGAGTACCGAATACATTCATCCACACACAAACACATCGAGTTCTTGACATCCTCAACACAAAAACAACAGTAGCAATGGCAACAGGGATTACTTCGAGATTGCAGCAGGAAAACCACTTGATATTTTGAAAGTGAATCCGTCCACAGTCTGATCGGAGATTTGGTATTATCCGAGATTAGGGGTTGGGTATTTGCTCGATACGGAGACAAGGACTTAATTTATAATTAATAAACATGTTTGGCTTAATTTACCAGAGAATAATGATGGAGTAACAATGAATTTGAAACTCCACTAAGCAGCATTTAAACAACATACGTAAACATACAAATTTAATATGTATGGTAACAATAAATAAAGTAATTTTAAAATCGAATATAAGAAGATAATATGTGACTTGAAGCAGGCATACCTTCTACTACATAATTAGATCCCAATTTAAAATGTTAAACAGAGTAATTTGAGTGCAGAGTTCATAGAGAGATTTATGATAATAAATTAAAAATAAAATAAAAAATTGTACGCGAATGTAATGAAGTTATACAATAATCTTCCAAGAAAAGGAGCCCACGATTTTTATATATTTTTTGACGATGACAATGTATTTTATCAGTTAAATATTATAAGCCATATAGGGCACACACAAGTTTACACTAATACATTTTAGTTCGGTAATTAGTTCCTTTCAAAGGCCAAAACTACACATAGCTACAAACAAGAATGGATGGGGACCAAGTAAAGGGCATCCTGAAGTCGGGAAACAATAGTGCGCAATTTAGCCTGAAGGCAGCCAAATTTGATGAGGTCAACATACTGGCCACGTTCCACCCGGCTGGTAAGGACTACGGCCACATGATCATCGACGAACCAAAGACACCCTTCGTCTTTGAGGAGGATTTGCCAAAGGAGTTGGATACAAATGCCCTGATCGAAAAGTTGAGACACACATCAAAGTCAGAAATGCCGGCATTTGGCATCGAAGGAGACTCAGAAGAATCCTCGGCGGATGAGGACTTTCCCGAGTCTGTAGAGGAAAAAGTGCGTAGAATGGAGTTTGAGAGGCGGCGAAAAGTGCATTACAAGGAGTTCTATTCGGTTCCACTGGCTCGACGTCTTATAGCCGACGAGTTTGCCGAGTTGACCAGTTCAGAGTTTAATATTCACTGCGAAGGGGGAATGGAATCTTGTGAAGCGTGCAGTGAAAACAATCAACTCGACGGCGAAGCAAGCAACTTGACGCAAACAAAATACTCATATTCTGAAAGTCAATCCGAATACAGGATATCAGATCATTCTGAGCCTGAACCAGGTTTCTCCCCCAGCCATCACTGCTACCAAAAACTGAAGGCCGAGCTCTTTAGCAAAGCAGAGCCGGAAGAATTGGCCTCTTTAACGCACTTGCATCGAATGCCATCGGTCAACGATGATGAACCAAGTCGCGAGCCTCGCGTCCCATACCCTTCGGTTGTTCCGACTCAAACCCAAAATCTACATGAACACAAGAGTTCACTGAAAATAACGTCCGAGAAGCCTACTCCTGCTCGTATATGTAAATCCAACCCTGATAATCGTCCTGGCACTTCTAAGAAAGAGACCCGCTGAAATCATTCAGTAGTGTTAAAAATTGCAAAGTTATATTAAAGAAACTTGTAATTATAACAAACCATTGGGGATTAAAACTTGTGTATGCATTTGACAGAAAGTATCTATTACACTACATCTATCTACACTCTTTTGTAGAAGAAGCTTTTAACAAATGTTGCCTAATGGTTTTTACTCAAGGATAAATATCTTTAATTACTCAATCACAAAAATTGTGTCCAATAACTTTCGGTCATTCCACTCCTGTTCGTGCCTCGTCTAAGTTGCTAAGGAAATTATAGGAAAATTCTAAGTACCACTGGCCAGGCTAATTGCTGAGATGTTGATATGATTAACCCACTAACCTTCATTTGCTCCCCATCTATTAATACTTTGCTTCCGAAAGTTCACTGGTCTGGGGAATATTTAATTACGCAATGTCCTAACGGTAATCATCATTCGGCCGAAGCTAGATACAAGGATACACAGCCAGAGTTTAACTTATTTTGGCATTTTGTTTTGTGATTGAAAATTCCTTTTGACAGTCTAGGCAACCGAAGAGTTTTCCTTCCGGCCAATCGCTTTCATTCTGATTTCATGCTCTGGCCATTCCAATTGTGAAGAAAACTGATTTCTGCCCTTTAAGATAATTCCTCGGATATTACAACTGCAGAATCACTTGAAATAATTATGCAAAATGTTTAATTTAGCCATTAAATGCCGTAGCAGTTCAGTTTTATTATTATTAAGCTTCGGTCAATTCGCTTGCAAATGAAAGGACAACACAAAACCGGATGGTGGTTGGGGGAAGTGTCATGAATATTTATGGGGCCATGTTATCATTGAATAGATTTCAATTAGATTTATTTGCAAATACTTTCGGAGAAGAAAATGAGTAAAGGCAAATACGTTAAGTAACGTTGATCTTGTAAATAAAACTTAAACGTTAAGGTCAAGCATTTTATTTAGAGATGTTTGGTCTTAGCACAGATTAGGCATTTCTCTGTCAATATGTAAACTATGGCTGTACAATTGTATTGTACCATTTGAGAACTTATTTCAATATTGACAATTTATTAAATGCATTTACCATTAAGGAAAGCGCCCATTATTTTCCCACCTTCAGCGAAGCTTTCCATTTGCAAGACATTTAATTGTTGATCCTTAACTCAAGGCTTTTAAGTGGATTTAAACCGAAAAACACTTAAATTGGACAAACAACATGGATGGCTTAACCCGTTGGCAGCATCGTTAGCCCCGTGAAGCCATTTAATGCGAACTTGCCATTTGGTCAGAAGTGATGTCCGAAGTGAAATTTAAGTTGGCTGCAATTGATGGTCGCAGCATCTCTGTCTCCGTCCGTTTTTCCATCTTCTCCGGACTCTCCAGTCCGGTTCTTCTTGGCATCTCCGTCTCCGGCTTGGTCTCCGTAACAATTGCCGTGTACATTTCATTAAGTGCATAAGCCCGTCCGGCTGTCAGCTCTCCTTCGCTCCCTTTCTTCTCTATCTTTCCTCCTTTCGACCACTTTCTCCTTCCTTGCCACTTCTGGCTGTTCCGTTCGTGTGGAGCGTTTTTAAGCCGGAAAATTATTTTTAATGCTATTTACACTCACAAATGAAAATGCAAGCGCAAATAAAGGCCGCCAGCAGTCACGAACTGGCCAACAACTTAACTGGCATAAATGCTGGTGGCCAAGAAAAAAGGAATATACATACATATATATTTTGCAAGTTGGCTGGCAGATGAAGCTATATAAGCGACAAGATTCCCTAACAATTTTACAATACAACTTAATCAAATTTTTGGAATATTTTACTGTACAAATTCTAACCATACACGTAAATGATTACATTTTAGAGATTAGGTCCTTTTAAGTTCAGTTAAAAGCAGTGATCTTAAGATGAATCGTATTTATTTTACATATAATAATACAAATTTAACGTAAAGAATCATTTTTGAAATCATTTCACTTAACCGAAACTATTCAACCCACGAAGCTACAGGGCATTAAAAAAAACACTGAAACTGGTTGAAAAGTGAGGCCAAGAAAAAGGAGCTGCTTTAAAGCAGCTGCCCACTTTACAGACAGACCTCGACCTGAACGCGTGTCGCTAAAAAAGTTCGGCTAAATATTTGCGAAAGCATTTTCGCTATTTGCGATGGCATTTCGTGTGGCATGCGGCATCTCCGCTGCGCTCCTTTCTCCATTCCGTACACAATCCTCATTCCGTCATCTCACGTTGCAAGTGCAGCACGCAAGAAAATCCCAGGGGGATGGGCTTTTTTGCCAGGGAAAATGGGGATTGAGCTGCACTTGCTTCGCTGGGGCATCAATTTTCATTTTGATAAATTATAAAATGGCCCATCGCTGGCACCCAGAGCACCAAGCACTGAACACCGAGCACATCCTCGGCCGAGGAATAAATGGATTGCCTGGCGATGGCCAACGTTAACCCATGGCAGCAGCCTTGAAAATTGAATGCCAATGGATTTTCGAGAGGAGACAACAAAGCAGCTTAGATGGCTAAATGAATGGGGTATATACTGTAAGGAGGGGTTCTGGTTGCCACTTTATTGATGCATCAATCATCGTAGCTCATAGCTGTTTAAAACCACTTTTGCTGCGGTTTATTGAATTAATGGATGGCCTGACTTCTTAAGCTTTAAGGCAAATTGGGCCTTGTTATTATGACTGAAACTATGCATTATTATAATATTTATTTTCTTATTTAGATACTTACACTGCTATAAGAACGATTTAAAAACATCAACGGGTTAAAAGCCAGCAGAAAGTGGTCCGGATTTTTTTTTTTAGATACGGCGTATCATCATTAGGAGCTGGATTTTGGCTCTCCCTTTAGTTTTCTTTTCTCCCTGTCTCTGTCATGTAAATATAGTGTTGCAAATGTGGCCAGCAAGTGACACTGTTTAATTGATTGCCTCTCAAATTTTCTCTTTTTCCACCAAACTAGCTGGAAAAGCTAATAAAGATTTATGTAGTTTTAAATTTGTTGTTTTTTTTTTTGGTGCACCTGGTCAAACAAAAAACTGAAAGGACTTCGGAGTGGGTAAGGATTTAGAATGGGGGTGTCACGAGCTAGAGGTCACGGCCACGCAGGTCACCTTTTTTTTCCTACTTCGCCTAAACAAATATGGAAATGCACGCAGGCAAAGAGCGAGCACGTAGTCAGGATAAGAACCGGAAAAATGTCCTTTTAGTCCTGTTTTCCCCTACTACTTTCTGTCTTTCTCTGTTTGTTTTTATTCGTAATCAATTAAAGGATAAGGCAATCTATTAGAAAGCCAGCTGTCCCCCTTCCTAAAGGATTGGCGTGACTTGTTTGCTTAAAATACCGCAGCTGTGGAAAATTTAACCCCAGCTTCGTCACTCCTCTTTCATGTTTAATACATAATTATCTTTCAAGCACGCATGAATATTTTAATATTTTCGCACAAATTATCTACAAATTGGAATCAATGATTATTTAAAGCGTTTAGGGGTGAAAAGAAGCAAGCCTGTTAAACATTTAAAAACTGGGTTTTTAAAGCTAAATACAATGGAATCTTAAAAATGTCAATTTAAATGGCTTATGTGTTGGTGTAATGAGAAATAATGTGTGTGCCTGCGACAATATTTTCTTTGAATTACCATGTATAATTAAAAATTTAAATTCCGCTAATTGCATAACTCAATTTATTACATTGAAAAGGAATACAATAAAACTAAATAAAAGTACACCATAGGAATATATGTATATCCCATTCTCCTCGGTGCATGTTTCTGGTTACCAGCCATCCGTTGTTGTTGTAGGTGTAGTGCTGTAGCTATTGCCCCCATATCGGTTACTACCATTCCCATTATTTCCATTTCCCCAATTGTTATTGCCTTGCCAGTTGCCTGGTCCCATTCCGTTTGGACCACCAGGTGGTCCACCCATTCCATTTTGCCCACCGGGTGGTCCACCCATTCCATTTGGCCTACCCATTCCATTGCGACCTCCCATTCCATTTGGTCCACCCATTCCGTTTTGTCCCCATCGACCGTTATAGCCGCCCTGTCCTCCCATTCCATTACCACCCATTCCTCCAGGACCCATTCCGTTTCCTCCCATCCCACCTGGACCCAGTCCATTACCACCCATTCCGTTTCCTCCCATCCCACCTGGACCCATTCCATTACCACCCATACCGTTTCCACCCATACCGTTTCCACCCATACCGTTTCCACCCATTCCATTTCCGCCCATACCACCGGAACCCATTCCATTACCACCCATTCCTCCTTGTCCCATTCCATTGCCGTTCCCTCCTCGACCGCCCATTCCACCTGGACCCATTCCGTTTCCTCTCATTCCATTGCCACCCATACCATTTCCATTCTGTCCACCCATTCCGTTCCCATACTGACCACCCATTCCATTTCTGTTCTGTCCACCCATTCCGTTTCCATATTGACCACCCATTCCATTACCACCGTTTCCTCCGTTATTCATTCCATTGGGCCGTCCCATTCCACTGCCACCCATTCCATATCCTTGCTGGTTAGCCTGACGTTTTCCACGCTCCAGGGTTTCACCTTCAAGAAAATTTACATCACAATAACTTATTAATAACATTAAATATATGTGATCATCGTTATGATGAAGATACTCGTTCTTGAATGGGGATAAAATACGAACCTGAAGTAGAGGAGTAATGGTTGTGCATTACACAAGTGGGATACTTCCCGCATTGAGTATTTTCAAGTTTATTTGATCCTGAACAGGGATCTCTGGATATAATACACTTCTGACCAGGAGCACATAAAATATCCCGGCAGTCACGTCCGTATTCTGTTTGAATAACAAAAAATAATCCAATGCGGGCTTTTTATTTTTAAATATTTACTCGAAAATCCGTGAACATTGACCACTGTTGCTATTAGTAGGCATATACTAAAAAGTTGCGCCATTTTCGACTTTGTCTTTCCACTTAAACTTTTCTTTTGAACTCAGCTTCAAAAGCTCCCTCATTTTTATACATTTGTGACCAGCATGCATGAAAAGGCTTACTAATTGATTCTGTTAAAATAAATTTACCAAATGAAAACATTAAGCCGTTTTAAATTAATGCTACTGATTAATTGAGCCACGTTTTCTGATAGTCACGGAATATTAATTGAATTTTATGGATACATATTTCATTAGCTTCTAAAATTGCTTATTAAAATATAGCATTAAATAAAACACAACTAATACATTATTGAAGCAATTCATGGGTAATGACTTTTTAAGTGTTGGGATATTTTCTGGATCTGGACCACTAACTGAGTTGATCTGGTCATGTCCGGGTGAATTTAAAAACTTATTTGAAAGGTATTTGAAAGTCGTGTCGTCTATGGTGTTCTCTTTTGTTCTCAAACATATCGTACTAGATATGCTTTCCTGCAATGTCAACTGCCTACTTAGCGAAAATGAGATTTCCATGGCCTCACAGTCCACAATTTACGAGCATAACAAATGAAACAAAGTTTTATTCTGGCCTCCGACACTTGGGTATCTTCCATGGATGTCGGAAAAGTTTAGTTCACGAAATGTTAAAAAAAAAAGAAAAGTGTGGAATATGTAGCTGCATCTTTATGCGCATATGTAAACATTTCCTGGCTACAAGAAGTGCCAAAATCCCATGGCTAAACTACTTTGGTATAGCACGGCCTCAACTTTTTGCCCAGTTGAAAAAGTTTGCAGCCCCAAGAATGTATACATCATCCTTAAATATATATATATATCTGTCCCACAATGGTGTTATAATTCACAACTTGAACCGGAACTGCGCGTTAAAACTTTCACTTGAAGGAATGCGGAAGCTAAGTTACTGCAGTCGACATTGTTTATAATTTTCTTCAAGAAATTAGTATTCTTCTTCAAAATTTTATTTTATTTCTGTTAAGTATATATTTGTGTATAGTAATAATAACATTGGTAATTGGCATGGTGTAAAAGGGTTTTATTTTCCATTAAAAAACGCATTAAAAAGTTCTGCTGGCTTTTGTTTTGGCAACTATTTAAAAAAATGTAATGTAACGGATAATATAAAGATAAATGTAACCCTTTGAAAGGCAATGCAATGCAGAAAAAGGGGATTCTGAAACAAGTTTAACGAACAATTGAATAAAAAAAACAAACACGTACAGATTCGAAAATACTTTCATTATTCTACAATATTTGATTTTCTCTTCAACACAAACCATTGCTGACTGAGTGGACCTGGTCATAGAATGGTTTTGTTTTCCCCCTTTTCCCAATACATTTTATTACACTTTTTGTTTTCAAACATTCTGTTCGCTGCAAAAGAATTTTTCAAACCAAAATTCCAGTCATGCTGGTCAACGTTTGTTTGCGCAGCTCTCTGATGAAAACGAGTTAAGCTACAAAAGGACATAAAACACATACGTATACGATACAGAGAGCAAACCTGACACTTTATATAAAACAGCCATAATTTAAGCCATTTTTCGTTCAAGTGCTTCCCATTAAATTTATGCGCGTTGACTAAAACAAATATAAACACGAATTATTTGTGTTTGGCTGGCAAAAGGTTATTGGCGGAAATATTTTTATTGATTTTATGGCGTTAAAATTTCAATTTTTACCTGAAAAACGGCGCTCATCGATGTTTTTGTTTCTTCATTTGTTTTTTGTGATAGTTCTGTTTAAGCTTAATATGTACTTCATATGTGATAATTTATTTTTTTGATGTATTTTTGGTGTGACAAAAAATATCAAACTCCCTGGGCGGAAGCAAAAAATTTGAATTCAGTTTCATTAATTTTTCGCGCCAATTTAAAACAGAAAAAAATAAAACACAACAAGCCACTAAAGCCAGAACCCAAAGCAGCCGCACAAAATAGTCGCTCGACCACACCCCCTTTTGCCAGCAAACCGGGCGGACTCATCCTTTCTGTCCGCCGGAGACTTAACAGCTCGACAGCTGTCCGTCTGCGAGTGTGCGTCTGTGCTCGTGTGAAAGTCGTGCACTTGGAAATATCAGTATCCAAAGCCACTTAATCAGAAAAATTCTTTACACATTAATTAAGAGTTAAATGATGGCATTGCATATTTCTATAAACTAATTTATATTTGTTTTTCTCAGATTCTTTTGCATAAAGAGTAGTGGTTACTGTTCCCTTTCCAGTAAATATTTAAATATGAATATGCATTAAAAATTTAAATACAATAACTTTTATTTCCAGTGTATCAATCTGAGCGTTGTACATGTATGCGTGCATCGTTTAGATTTAGTGCCGCTTGTTACGCTTTGATGTCATGTCATTTATAAGCGACGCAGCAGCAGCTTCGGGCTGACCCCATCACGCTGCCACGCCCCTACCATTTAGACGCCCCCCTATGAACTGCCACCACCCCTTCCCCCAAAAACCATCCAATGCTGCGTGCAACAAAATGCAAACTGACAGTTTAGCATGGGAACAAGTTTTCAAGCCAAAAGGAAACTTAACATGACAGACCACGACAATGACGTTGGCGAAAAACTTAAAGCGAGCTTAAAGCCCGGGGCAAAGGTCACGTGTCCGCACCCCCCTTTTTTCCACCCATCGCCGCCACCCATCGCCCAAATTGCCGGACCAGCTGAGTAATTTACGCACAATAATCCGCATCGCTGAACTCTTCTGCCTTCGCTGGCCAGATGATTGATGTATGGACGTGTTAATTAGGTCCACTCGTGCCGCATTTACACTCCACTCTACGCAAAATGGGAGAAGAAGCCAGAAATTAAAGGCACAGATCGTCAGAGAAGGTAATAAAAATCTAAGCAAACGAGTGGGCGAACTTTGTTCGACGAATTGATTGATTTCTGGACACAAGCACATTAATCAGACCGCCAAAAATGCTGATTTGATTCAAGCCAAAAAAGTTTTCGTCCAAAAGCTCTTGATTACCAGTTAAGCAGTTTTGGACAAGCCATTAATGCGGGAAAGTTTTTTCAACGTTTTCCTTTACAAATACGGCTTAAAAAGAATTATAAGTACCCTTCAATAAAATGAGTTGTAAATATAAAGCTTAAAATTATGTATTTATCTGTAGACTTAAAAGACGGAAAATGTATATATATTTCATTTGATTGATTGAAATTTGTATAAAATTATTTTTTAATGAGATATCAATTAAATAATTCTTCTCACAACTTATGGTAGCGTCCTTTACACACGTTACACACCTACATATATGGACAGAATGCTTTAATTCAGTTCATCGGTGAATGACGGAGATTCCAAAATTTTGTTAGAATATTGATAGGAATTTGAAAGGCAAATAATAAAACAAAGAATGAAAAATGTGTTCGTCAATGATGCCTGCATGTCTAATATAGTTTTTATAGTTACCACATTCCCTGCATTCATACGGATAGACAGACGGAAATACGGACGGACAGAGCTACTTGGCCAGATTGAATCGCCTATTAATCCAAATCAAGAATAGTTGTATCGCTTTTTTAAACATATTGCATGCTTTGCAATGAATCTATTATACCCTTTTACTTTTCGAGTTAAGGGTATACAAGTCTTTTGCATACTTTTTGCATAATTTTTCATACTTTTTAAGATTTTAAATAATCTATATATAAATTGACATTGCACATTTTAATATTATACAAAATGCTTAGACATTTTAATATTCAAATATTGTTGCAACATAGTTGTCCCGTCTAGGGGCTAACTTCCACCGTCCACAAATCATCAATAATAGTGCACCTTTTTGCGCCGCCTCCAGGCTGAGTTCTGACAAATTCAATTTATTTCAAGTTCTCAGATCAACACAAAAAATGTCAGAGCGCAAAAACGATGGCAAGGAAGGAGCGCTGAAAAAGTGCAAGCTGTTCACTAAATCAAAAACAGATTTCGGTAACAAATTCGTTATGCACGTGACATGTCCAAACAATGCATGTGCCTCTTCCTGCGACCGTGTTTGTGGGCATCTCTGTCTGTGTGTGTGTGTGTGTGTGTGTGTGTGTGTGTATGGTCGCCTAAAAGAAATTTGAATAAGTGAATTTAAAAAGCGTTGGCGGCGACTAAGGCTGCACAGGAAAAAAAGAGAGTGAATCACCTCCAACAAAAAGTTAAACAACAACAAACAAAATACGAACGTAGAAAAAGAACCAATGTGTGTTCTCATAGTAAAGCCAAGGACACTTTCATGAAATGCAATTTCGCACTTGTAAACTTCTATGGCTAGCCCCGTGTGTGTGTTCTCGCAGGATGCTGCATTTTCAGCTACTTTATAGCTTAGCAAGAAAGGATATACTACGAACCTGTTTCCTATGCGCTCAGAATCGCAAGTTTCTTTTTTACTAAGGTTTATTTGTTTGCGAGAGTATAAGTTGGATGAAAAATATTTTCGAAATAATTTTTATCTAAAGTACAATTTTAATATAATATATTTTTGTTTTCTTGTCCATCCAGAACATTATCTTTTAACTATATCCTTTTCACGCCAAATACATTTTAAAAATAATAAATATTCCTATAAATCCGAATTTTATTTTATTTTAAATTTTCTCTCTTTAGCTACAAAATGGTGCGCAACTCGGCAGCACCCACTGATCCACCGCCGCACCACTCCACTTCAAGCCTTTCACACTGTACACCACCGCCCCCACAGGGACCCCTACCAAAACCCCTTCCCTCCAGCAGCGACATGCAAATCTGACTGTTGATGGCGCATTTTGCTTCGTCGGGCTTTCATTTTTCTACCCCCCATATTCTTTTTTGTTTGGTTATTTTTTGGATACTACATATTTTTTCGGCAGGAGTATGTGTAGGGAACTTGTTTATTTGCATGTCGTTGGTTTCATTTGCGCCTAGGCTCAAATAGGTAGCTATGCAACCGGAGATCCTCGCTTTTATATTTGCACATTTTGGCTAATGGATTTCCTTTACTGGTTCTACATCCTCGCTCCTTTTTTTCTCTCTCTCTCTTGGTGCTTTTGCGGTTGCACACGGCGTATGCTTAATATTTGTTGTATGCCTCATTTGGCTAGCTTCGGGATTCGTTTTCATTTTCTCGGGACTTTTTTTCGACTTTTTGCTAAGTTTTCGCCAGGCATTTGCAGCGTGTCTTAATTGAAAATTCAATTAGACCTGTGTAAATATTTTTTCGGGGCAGCTGCTGCAAATTGAGTTAAAGTTGTTTATCTAAATAAGAATGAGTGCAGCCTGCTGGCTTCCCCTACTTCCTGGGCCAGCGTTTCTGCATTTTAATTAGAGTTTAAATATCTCAGTGCAAATTGGAAACTTTACTCAGCCGCAAAATGAAAGTGGCTTCGCTGCCCTTGGAAGTGTTTTTTCGCTCTGTTGGCTTCGTGTCGTTTTTGTTTGTTTGCTTTTTGGTCAAGCGAACCCATTTTGAATGCCCCGCAATCAACAAAGTTGATTAGGTAAATACAAAATTCATTATTTCCACAAAAAGTTAACGCACGTATACCTTTCATATAATTTGTGTTATAACACATATATAGCACATATAATTTATAGCAGAAGCATATGCGTGCATTATTAAAACTAATAATTTAGGAATTAATGTACTATTATCGTCTTTTACTATTTTGTAATAATGTAAATCTTTATTTAACAAGTATATTTCACTTTTCAAAGAATTTCGTACAAATGGAATTTATTCAGAGGTCAATACATCCCCTAAAAATCCCATTTCTAAATGCATCACCAACCACTTTTTTTGTGTTTCCGTGCCTTAGTTTAGTGTGCTGCACGTGACTTGATTGTCAGTTGCAATTTAAGAATTCGATAGTTTGACAATGCATTTTGGCTCGTTTCGCTGCGTTTCTCCCCTGAATCGATCGATTCCTATTCGATTTGGGAGTGGGTGGAGGTCAGAGGTCAGGCAGCAGTTGCGTGCTGAGGGTGAAAAGAAAAGAAAAACAAAACACAAAAATGCCGAATAAATAATCGTGTATTTCACTTCGTTTGGATGGCTTGGCCAAGGAGTTTTAAATGACATCAATCGCATGGGTAACGTCTGCTTTATTGCTCGACTTATGTAGCCTTCGAATTATAAAAAGACGTTTGGATTATTTTAAGTTAAGTGTTTTAGCCTTGGAATTTGTATATACTTATCGGGTTTATTACGCGAATCGATAGGACGAACTGCCATTTTAAAGCAATATGTGTTATACGATTTTATTTTAAAAACCACCATAACCCTCTTAACCCTCTCTTCTGGCCAATTCGATGGGATTATTGGGCAAATTGGATGGCAAACGAATCTTTAATCGCTTCCATCTTTGGTGCAAAAATATTTTCCGCTTTTAAACAAGCTTTCCATTTTTATTTTGTTTTTTTTTGTGCTTTGGAAAGTTTAACTCATTCATGTGCAAAAATTTTCCATGGGGAGGATTGGTCGAGTGGCGAGAGCCGAGAGCTCTGGAGCCCACAGTTCATTTAAGCGTGTAAAAACATAAATCAAAAAGACCCGGCCTAATGGCCGCACACAGTTGTCCCCCTTCTTTTCCTCGTTTGCCACTCCGTTTTTCCACTCCATCCCAACCGATTCCCCAGTTTGTTTTCCCTTCTATTTTGGTCCTGCGCGGCACCCGAAGTGTATATAAATTGCCTACTTGCATTTTAATTAAACTGGCTAAAAAGCATAGCCAATGTCAAACGCTAGACCAACTTGACCAGTGATGTGAGCATTTGACCCTTTGATTGACCAACTGACCGCAGTTGACTTTGAGCAAATATCAGGCTGCCAATTGAGTTATTGTGAGTGGTTAAAAGGGTGCGTGGCCGTGGAAAAAATAAATGATAAATTAAATTTTGTTAAATATTTGTTGCGCGTTTTTCTTTCTTTATAAAAGTTATTGTCAACAAAATTGCTTACAAATATTTAATGCTTTATTTTTTCTCTAACAACATTTGGTGCAGTAGACTCTTTTAGTTTATGGGACACACATTTCATAATTCTCCTGTTCGTGATTAATTTCGAGCACGCCCCTATATTGAATTCCGTTCCCTGCATTTCACTTGCAACCATCCCACTTCCGCCTCCTCGCTTTTGGCTGTTTGTGGCAGCTGTTGCCGCATTTTGATGTAAATAATGTTTGCTAAATATTTCTCCGTTGCAATGCTGCGACTCTCTCATTAAATTTACATTTTCCCAACGTAAAAAAGTGCGCCCAGGGGCGCTGGCCGAGGGCTTGGTGGTGTCGGCTGGCCATTTTGGTCAGCATGCCACTTCCATTTGACAACATATGGCACCTCTGGCCGAAACCCTGCCTGCCGGCAATTTGCCTAACCCTCGAGGACGAGGTGGGGGCCAGGAAACTTTAGAGTGGGACAGCGTGACCAGGTAATGGACTGTAATTATGCTAAATAAGCCATGTAAAAAGTGTGGATGTGTGTGGGTGAGTGGGTCCTTTCGAGTGGTTAGAGTTCCCGCTGTGCGAGCTCGGCCTGGGTTGCCTTTGATGGAAAGAGAAAGTTGATGAAGTTACTCAATTTGAACACGCCCATCCCATCCGCGCCACTCCCTTAGGCCCCACGATATGAAATATAAACCCAAAGAATGTTGACATTCCTTTAATCTACAATTCATTTACTAGAAAATTGAAGTGCAAAAAGGAATGCGTTTGAAATGAATAGCTTAATAAGGGGTCTGAAGTATTTAATGATGAGGGAGTTGTCCAGTGTAAGCAAATAGGAAGAATAGTAGTAGAGTTGATCCTACTCCAATTCTTAAGGTATATTTTTGTGTTGATTGGTTTATTACCTGTCGTGTTGTATGATGCATCACCGAACAAAAGTTAAACCTATAAAAAGCTCCCTTAATATTTCACTTTCTTACACACATTTCTCTTATTTATAGATCCATCTGTTAGCAGATATATCTGCGTAACCCTTACTTCCAGCAGGCCATCAATTATTTTATTTATTTACATTCATTGTGCTAACTTTTTCTGCCACTTACATGTTAATCCTTAAAAGCGCTGAGCCTCTGACAACGGAAAAGTCTGGCATATGATGAGGGAAATGGAGGATTCAGACTACTGAGGGAAAGGAGAATCGCATACTAATACCAAACAATTTACAGTTCCCTCTGTCTTTTTTTTTTTTTTTGCACCCACTCAACCCACCAGAAAACCACCCACGCAGCTTCAGGAGCGAGCGGAAGGCCTTAAAATTTATGATTAATGAGCCTTAACTTTTGCACTTCATGGCAATTTATGCGGCGTCTGGCCATTTGGCTTTTTCATATCTCTTTGCTCTCTTTGATATAAATTCGATCGCCGACGTGTGAAGACGTTTTTATCGTGCTCCGCACAAAATCGGTTGTTTTGAGTGAAGTGAACGCCAAATAAAATAAACTAAATAAAAAATCTGAAAGCGAAAGAGACGCTCTATGCGATGCAAGATCGCTTAAATACATAGTGAATTGTTATCTTAAATAATAAAACTATGAGTCAGAATGACACTCGCGCCCAGCGTCAGCGCGAGCATGACGAACGCCGACTCTCAATTCAGCGCAACAACGCGTACTTCTCCTACGTCTCACCGACAATCCCAAACGCAGACATCGAGCGGTCAATAACCCATAGCCCAGGAAACCTTCTTCTACCAACAAATCAAGAAAGAGCGCGCTCCTGCTCTCCCGCTCTATTGGCTCCGACAGAAGCCCCGCTACCTCCAACAACAACAGCTGGAGAGGGACCGGCAGCCCGCTCTGCCTCGTCATCGGCTGCACCCGCTCACGGTCTGACTAAGTCAGCGAAAGCAAAACCGCTAGCAATAAACGGTACTGCTGCACTGCCAGCAAAACAAAACGAAAACGTAAACAAAAAAGCTGGGTCGACCTGGCAGACTGGAATGGACCGCTACATTACAATAAAGCGAAAGCTCAGCCCGGAAAATTCAGATTTGGGAAACAAGCCGAAAAATACACGCGATAACTCTACCTTGATCAAAAATGTAGCCCCTGCAAATACCAACAGATTTGCCTTGCTGGTAGATACCGCTGAGGACGTGCCGCTGGGATCCGTTGATATCGAACCGAAGAAAACAAAGCCTCCGCCAATATACATCCGCGAGAAGAGCACAAGCCGTCTTGTAACTACTTTGATTGGCCTTATTGGGAAAGATAGCTTTCATATAACTCCCCTCGTAAGAGGTTCTATCAACGAAATCAAACTTCAGACGAAAACGGAGGACGACTACAGAAAAGTCACAAACTATTTTACCGCACAAAAAATAGGCTTCTACACCTACCAGCTTAAAAGCAGCAAGGGCCTGCAAGTAGTCCTGAAGGGCATTGAGTCTGATGTTACGCCCGAAGAGATAACTGAGGCGCTAAAGGAAAAGGGATTTTACGCCAAAAACGTGTTCAATATCAAAAACAGAAACAGGCAGCCCCAACCACTCTTCAAGATTGAGCTTGAACCAGAAAACAAGCCTCCTAGAAAAAACGAGGTTCACCCAATTTACAAACTCCAGCTCCTTTTGCACCGTAGGATCACGGTAGAAGAGCCGCACAAACGCAACGCTCCTGTACAATGTACAAACTGCCAAGAGTATGGCCACACGAGGTCATATTGTACACTTCGCCCGGTGTGCGTAGTCTGTGGAGATCTCCACGACTCCAAACAGTGTCAAATTAACAAAGAAAATGCATGCGAGAAAAAATGTAATAACTGCGGGGGCAATCACACAGCAAACTACAGAGGCTGTCCAATCTACAAAGAGCTGAAAATCCGTCTTCACAAAAGAATGAACACGGCGCGGGCACACCAAGGATCAGCTACCCTGATACCATCAGAGACAAATCCTGAAGTAATTTTCTCGAAAGCAGCTAGTTTCGCTCCCTGGCCTACATTCAACACTAACAAGACAACATTTGCTAACGTTTTAAAATCAGGTATGACGCCTCCAACCCAAAACTCCCGAACTCCACATGAAGTGCACACAAAATTAGACACACAACAAAACTATCACCCAGCTGCGCAGCAGGAAACAAAAACTGAAGCTATGATGCAAGCCTTACAACAGAGCATGATGGAATTTATGACATTTATGAAGACCACCATTCAAGACATGATGCGTAATCAAAACCTTTTGATACAAATGCTTGTAGCCCAACAATCAAATAAATAATGGCTACCTTACGCATAGCTACGTGGAACGCCAATGGCGTCTCACAGCGCAAACTTGAGCTAGCTCAATTCCTACATGAGAAGCATATCGACGTAATGCTTCTTTCGGAAACTCATCTCACAAGCAAATACAATTTTCAAATAAGAGACTACCATTTCTACGGTACAAATCATCCCGACGGAAAAGCACACGGTGGCACCGCCATACTCATAAGGAACCGTATGAAGCACCACTTTTACAAAGAATTTGCGGAAAATCATCTTCAGGCCACATCTATCAACATTCAGCTGGATGACAACACTCTCCTTACACTAGCGGCCGTATACTGCCCCCCCCGTTTCACAGTATTAGAAGCTCAATTCCTGGATTTCTTCCAAGCACTAGGGCCACACTTCATTGCAGCAGGCGACTACAACGCTAAACATACTCACTGGGGATCGCGACTTGTGAACCCAAAAGGAAAACAGCTTTATAAGACGATAATAAAAGCCACTAATAAACTTGACCATGTTTCCCCCGGGAGTCCTACATACTGGCCATCAGACCTCAATAAGCTGCCAGACCTGATCGACTTCGCAGTTACGAAAAATATTTCCCGCAGTTTGGTTAAAGCTGAATGTCTGCCGGATCTCTCATCTGATCACTCGCCTGTACTAATTCACCTCCGCCGATACGCAGAAAACGTGAAACCACCAACCAGATTGACCTCTAGCAAAACAAACTGGCTCAGGTATAAAAAATATATAAGTTCACATATTGAGCTAAGCCCAAAACTCAATACTGAATCTGATATAGAGAGCTGCACGTGTGCATTGCAATCCATCCTTACTGCAGCAGCTCTTACTGCAACACCCAAAATAACAAATAATACAATTAATTCAAAAAAGACCAACGTACAAATCGAGCAACTCGTCCACGTAAAACGTCGCTTACGCAGAGAATGGCAATCTTCCAGATCCCCAACTGCAAAACAAAAGCTAAAAGTAGCCACACGGAAACTGGCCAACGCTCTGAAACAAGAAGAGGACGACGATCAGCGCCGATACATAGAGCAACTCACACCAACAGGCACAAAACAAAAGTCACTGTGGCGAGCCCACTCAACTCTTCGCCCACCGACTGAAACCGTTTTGCCGATAAGGAATTCATCAGGTGGCTGGGCCCGTAGTGATGAAGACAGAGCCAACACATTTGCCGCTCACCTACAAAATGTGTTCACGCCAAACCAGGCTACTAGCACATTCGCGCTACCGTCCTATCCCGTAAACCGCCATCAGCAACACACCCCAATTGTGTTTCGTCCTAAAGAAATAACTAAAATAATCAAAGACAATCTCAGCCCGAAAAAATCCCCCGGCTACGACCTTATAACACCGGAAATGATCATCCAGCTGCCACATTCTGCAGTTCGCTACATAACCAAGCTCTTTAATGCCATCACCAAACTTGGTTACTTTCCACAACGATGGAAGATGATGAAGATCATAATGATTCCAAAGCCTGGTAAGAACCACACAGTTGCTTCATCTTACAGACCAATAAGTCTACTCTCATGCATTTCGAAACTATTCGAAAAATGCCTGCTGATCCGACTTAATCAACATCTGATATACCACAATATAATCCCAGCCCACCAATTTGGATTTCGCGAAAGCCACGGAACCATTGAACAGGTGAATCGTATTACAACGGAAATAAGAACTGCATTTGAATATCGCGAATACTGTACAGCAGTATTTTTAGACGTATCCCAAGCATTCGACAAAGTCTGGCTCGACGGCCTAATGTTTAAAATTAAAACATCCCTACCCGAAAGCACACACAAACTTCTAAAGTCTTACCTCTATGACAGAAAGTTTGCAGTGCGGTGCAACACTGCCACTTCCACTGTTCATACAATTGAGGCTGGAGTCCCCCAAGGCAGCGTTCTTGGGCCAACCTTATACCTCATCTATACAGCCGACATCCCTACAAATAGTCGCTTAACGGTATCCACATTTGCCGACGATACAGCTATCCTTAGCCGTTCAAGGTCCCCTATCCAAGCTACAGCACAGTTGGCACTGTACCTCATCGACATTGAGAAGTGGCTCTCTGACTGGCGAATAAAAGTAAACGAGCAAAAATGCAAGCACGTGACGTTTACGCTAAACAGACAAGACTGTCCTCCGCTCTTGTTGAACAGCATACCACTCCCGAAAGCAGACGAGGTAACGTACCTAGGAGTACACCTAGACAGAAGACTCACATGGCGCAGGCACATTGAAGCCAAAAAAACCCAACTTAAACTCAAAGCCAACAACTTACACTGGCTCATCAACTCTGGTTCTCCGCTCAGCCTAGATCACAAGGTCTTGCTCTACAATTCTATATTGAAACCAATCTGGACCTATGGCTCACAGTTATGGGGCAATGCCAGCAACAGCAATATTGACATCATTCAGCGAGCACAATCAAAGATTCTGAGAACCATCACTGGGGCACCGTGGTACGTTCGGAGTGAAAACATCCAAAGAGACTTAAATATCCCATCAGTTACCAACGCAATCACGGAACTTAAGGAAAAATACCATAGCAAGCTTCACACGCACCCCAACCACCTAGCGCGAGGTCTAATCCAGCTCAGCAGCCGTTCCCGTCTCCGGCGAAAGGACCTACCAACCCAGCGAATAAATTATTAGGGCCGTTTAAACATAGAACAGTTGGAAAAATAATACAACTGTTCAAAAAATACTTGTTATAGTTAAGATTTTTAAACTTATTGTTAGTTCTTATACAAGAAGATTCAATAAATAAAAGCAAAGTAAAATAAAAAAAAAAAAAAAAAAAAAAAAAAAATATCTCTTTGCCAGACTGAAATTTCACCTCCCAGTTTCGGCATTGGTTAAGTCAAGACAGGCAACAATTGTAAATGTTTGTTGCGCAATTAAAAGACCGATCCAATGCTGCCAGCATTCCCCCCGGTAATTTGATTTATTCAGTCTGCCTTGACTCCATCGCAATCGAAGCCAGGTTGCCACAAATAAACAAGGAGGCATGGATTCAGGAATGCGGAACCACTTAACACCCTTTAATCCGCTTAAACACAGTTTCCAGGAAGTACATGGGCTTTAAAAATAGGTACTATATATATCCTAACAATAAAAGAAATAATTAAAGAAAATTTTAAAATTAACATATGTTTAATATACAATACATTTTGATTATTTTTATAAACTCCTTAAATGAGCATTTGTTTATACCGCTAGCATACAGATTTAATACGCCTTATGAATATCAAAAGCTCGAACAAAAATGAATATTTGAACATTTAGTTTATTACAATATAAGATCCTCGCAAGCTCCCAAACGCAAGGGTAAAATTGAAGGGTAAAATTCTTAACGAAAAAATTCCGTACACATCACATCAGTTTCCACAGTTTGTCAATAAACATATCAATATGCGCACAAAATTGGTTTAATGTCAATCAACAATGGAAAATGTCGGGGAGATAAAGGAAAATGTGGCAGCTTCATTGCTATCCTGATTTCAACATTAACAAAATATTTGAATTAAAGTCAATTATGTAGAAATAGTACATTACTGCTTTTGTAAATATTCTTCTGTTTAATATTTGATTTATTAACCAGTAAAACTAATTCAAAGCGTTTTTCGATTCCATTTGCTGTGCATTTATTTGGAATTTTCCATTATAATAAAAGCAAAATTCCTTTGCCTTATCCCTCGAACTTTGGCTAACGCCCATCAATATTAATCAGAATGCATATTTCATAAAGCGATTTCAACAATTCATTGTTCAGTAAACTCGATAAAACAAGCATAATATTTCCCATTCACACAAGGAAATAGGAGGTGTGGAATGATAAACGTTAAAGCTGTGTAAGCGCAATTTCTTATTTGTTAAAATGGCAATGTATTCAAAAATATTTCAGTAAATATTTTCCTAATAATTTTAGAATTTTTTTAATGCATACATTGTCATTTACACAACCCTGTAAATTTGTGTATTGTTGTGTTTACTTTTGCCAGAAAATTTCTTTTCTCACTTTCTTTTTTTTGTCCATTTTTTTCTTGATCGAATTTCATGCAAATCAAACATTATGGGGCGGCAAAAATCTGCCAACTCAGACTGAGTGGGGAAATGAAGGGGAATGAATTGGACAGGAGGCTATTGGGCCTAAATAGGCGATTCGTGACTTGCAGCTGAGACTGCGCGACTGTTGCCATTAGCGGGGCCTAATTAGGCGCGGTCTGGCAGCACCCGCAAAAAATTATAGAAACATATAGCAAACCGCACGAAAATTGTGCAATTCATCCGGGGGCTTGGAAAAGGGACTTGGGCAGCTGGCGAAAAAGAGGGAAATTAGCACGTTAGCGTGATTCACGCGACAGTTTTACAAGCCCTCGGTTCGGAAATGTTGAGGCACTCAGTTAGCCCACATCTCCTGCTACTTGGCTGCATAATCAGACTTTGAGCAAATGGAAACTTCGATATTTCATTGTTCGATTGAGGCTTATTAAAATACCTTATTTATGACAGCCTAAGAAGCGGGGGAAAAAAAGTGCTTTCATTTCGTGGAAAACATGGAAGAACAATTATGGGAAGCTTAGAAACTTTGATATTAATCAAATATACTTTTTGCAGTTGCTCTTAAATCGTGCAATCGATTCAATTGCTATTAGGAAGTGCAAAAAATAGTGTTGCCAACTTCATTGCGAATCAGAATGCCATCCACACGCAGTCCACACACTCCAAGCCCTCGCTTTTGGCCAAGTAGCTCTAATCGTATTTCTCGCAAATGCTTAATGTCTTAAAACCGAGCAGAATAAATACCAAAGTGGACATGAGAATGAGACAGGAGGACTCCGAGCAGAGGATACTGTGTAGGAGCTGAAGCTTTAGAGCTGAGTGCAATTAATTAAGCAAAGCTGAAAGTCATGCTCACAATCCCATCCTTTGGTCCTCACATACTCACCAATTTAATTGCTTACAAGTTGGAAACATGGTCAGAACAAGAAACACAAGGGGTCAAGCAGCCAGGGGCAAATAACAATTGTAATAAAGCGTCAAGAGCAAAGCAAGAAAAATTGCAACAAATGTTCAACTAAACCATAAAGTGTGATTAATTGAATATTTCTTATGCTGCACGTAGACGCGTCGAGAGCGCACAAAAGAAATTCACTTTAGTGGCCAACGATCTCCCTTAACTTCACAATTTCCCCCACTTTTCCCCCTTCACCAATTTCCAAAAAGACAGAGAGAGAGAGTTGGAGCTCCACGGTAGCTAAATTTCTAGCTGGCGGCAATAAATTTAAATAAATATACGATTACGCGTGCGTATTAAGTTGCTTCGGGCCAACGATGCCAGAGAGTCTAGTCCCGGGTCAAAAACCATGGGTGTGATTCGGTGTGGGTTGGCTAAAAACTATAGGACTAAATTCTTTTTTTTTTTTGTTTTTGCTATTTAGTTCAGGTAAGTGTGGAGTCTTTTTCGAGACATGTGTAGAGAAAAGCGATCGTACATATTATTATTAAATCTTAAAACTTTGTTTCCAACTACCTAACTATACTACAATATTTATAAGTTCGAAACTAAAATCTAGATCAGCTAATTCAGCTTGCCTAGGATTTCTGTTTGTCCATTTCATGAAAAATTATCATGGGAAAAGAATAAACATGACATAACTAACATGCATATAGAATTACACGTGTAATTAATTTAATTAAAAAACTTTCTGATAAATCGCGTGTGTAATATTGGTGTAATATAATTAGAAAGAAGCTTTCAATTATTGTAGGTTTAAAATTTCCTTCTCAATTATCATTGTTTTATTTAACTTGTTTTTTTTTTTTTATTTTCAAATTACTAGTATTTTTTTTAACATAATATTAACTTTCTCGCTACTGCATTTTATTTTAATTTTTTTTTATGCCGTTTTTATCACACTTTGGACTGTCGGTCCCATGGTGTCCAGTTCCAAAACTGCCGCCTATTTTGTATCTAGAACAATGGCAGTGCCTCGGCTGCTCCGTCCGCTGATACGGCCGCCCCTGCCTCTTCTTAGACCACCACCGTCCGCTCTGGACCGCCGCTCCTCTTCCTCTTCCTCCGGCGGGCCGCTCGTGGCTCGTTATCTGCTGACTTCTAATTCAGCCGCAATAAATCAATGCAACGTGCTGCAACGGCGAACAGTGGCAACATTTTGCGGCGCAAATGTGTAAGTGGAGTTGATGAGAGGGGATATTGGGACGATGTTGTGGGTATGGTGGAGGGATGGGGCAAGTGGGCGTGGCCTACTACACGACAAAAACCAAAGCACACACACACGGACTTAAGTTCTCGCCCCGCTCGACTAATCGAAATTTGTTGGGCATTTGTGCCCATTTTTTATACCGTCTTGTTGCCGATTTTATTTGCTTTTAATTGGCCATAATAAAAATTTATTGGCCTCAACTTGTTAATGGTTCGTTAATGTTGCAAACTTTTCACTACGAATCGCTGCTAGCCGTGAATGCGTAATGTATTTTAATATTATTACAGTTGCCAGGTGAGCCGCCAAAAGGTAGCACACGCAATTAATTGAAAACCAAACAGATTAATTAATTTCGTATATTGTCATAACCATAACAAAAACAAATAAAAAAAATATTTGTAATTAACTGGCACAAATTGAAAATATTTTTGCACTATTATTTTTATAAGGGTGTACTGATTAGCAATTAGTGCTATAAACATTTTCATAAAATTTGTTAAGATAAAACTAAACGATAATTAGTTTTGTATATTTCGGTTACATATTTTTAGAAGATGGGTCGTTCAGTCCATAAATGTAAATTAGAACCGTTTAGGCAAAAAAAAAACCTTGTTATTATAACGAGTTCATAATTCATAACTGCGTACAAATTCAATATATACATACGCTTGATTTAAATCGACTTTTTCTTAAATGGAAGCAATTATTCTAGCAAATAAGCTGTCAATCGACAGTAATTATATTAAAATGGAAATAAAATGGAAATATATTTTGCAATGCTAAAACAAACACATCATAGAGATATTGGTTCGGCAAGACAAATATAAAACACAAAAAATATTAGCGGCTGGTGGGCGTGGCCCTAGTTTTATAGTTCCCGAGTTCATATCGAATCTAATAATTCTGATCA
The DNA here is from genome assembly GCF_000001215.4 of Drosophila melanogaster. Classification (NCBI taxonomy): domain Eukaryota; kingdom Metazoa; phylum Arthropoda; class Insecta; order Diptera; family Drosophilidae; genus Drosophila; species Drosophila melanogaster. Next base: position 17,268,924 of record NT_033779.5, on the reverse strand, counting down.
AGAATATATATACTTTATAGAGTACATACTTTTAAAGGCATCCCTTAACGCATATAATTATATATCTCAGCTTTTTCAGTGCAGAACACAGCTACCGACTAGTTTCTTCAACTTTTTTTGCAGTACTTATCTGCAACACTCAAAGTTCTGTGATAGTCTGAAAATGCATTCAAATCTGTAGCACCCCATGAGCAATAATCATCAGCCACTAGTTTGGTGGGGTTTTATTGCCTTTATATATTCCTGTCAAGGAGTGGGAAAACCTGCTACCGAGGGTTCGACTTTCGATTTCCACCAGACATATGTTGCACATACCCCTTTCTGTGAGGGGGGTGCTCTTTACTACCTCCTTCATGGGATTGCCTTCCTCCCCCCTCGTTCAGCAGACAACCATCGATGTGCATTCACATCCTTTGTTGTCACATTTGGCACGCGTCTTGGCCACGGATCATCAGGTGCACAAATGTATTCCGTCGCCTGTTGGCAATTGTTGTTCAGCTTGTTGTTGGCCATGATTGGTTTTTATTGTTGCCGTTGTCGGCACACAAACACCTTTTTGCTGCACCAGAGACAGAGACATGGGGACTGAAGTCTGGAGACTGGGGACTGGGGACTGGGGACTGGTCTCCGGGAAAAGAGAGTGAGGAAGCGAAAAGGGGATCCCTTGGACTCGTCGACATGCAAGCTGCTTTGCATAAGAACCGGTTACCCTCGTGGATTTAACTTTTTCTCTCTTATTTTCGTTGAGTTTTAAATTGATTGGAGGATTTAATTTCAGTGGCAGCTGCCGTCGCTACCGAAGCTGAACAAATGTCGGGTGTTGAACACCTTTTCATATATTTTTTTTTGGTTTGGGTCTGGTCAAGCCTTTGCACTAAATTACCGTAAAAATGTGCTACCCCTTGCTACGCTTTTAGTTTGGTGTTTTTTTTTATATATTGTAATTTTGCACATGTTGTGTAATACGAAATGATGGATGAAAATGATCGCCAAAGACTGGTATATCATTTTACTTGAGGACAGTTATTGAGTTTTGCTTTAACACTTGTATTCAAAATCCTTAACTTTTCTTGGATGAATAGAAAATGTGTGTTTAATTTATAGTTACATGTTGTGTTATATACTCAATGCTGAACATTATCTGCTAATTTAGTTTACTCACCTTTTATGCACTTACACCCCAAGTGAAAACCACAATGAGAGAAGTCGAGAAAAAATTATGGTTCAATTTGTGCATTTTGTTGTCATGAATCATTTGAATTATAATGAATAACTTTTGAGTGGCAGTTGCAGCTTTTTGCGTGCTGAAATTAATTAAGTCTGCAATGCCATGGCAACAGTACAAGAGGAAAAGGAGTGTGGGAGATGGCAGGGAGTGGGGGTACACAGAGACATAACACACCCTGTCGGCACGTCATATGCCCTTTCCCACTTCCACAATACTCTCCTCTCACTCGCACCCTCTTTTTATCACTCACACAATTTGCAGTCCGAGTTCTTTTTTTTCAGTTCAGCTTCATTGTGTACTGTCCTGCTTAAATATGAATTGTGTTGTAGTTTCTCGAGATACCTAATACTTACAATTTTTGGGTATATCAAATATGGTTCAAAAAATTGTTTTTATCTAAATAAATTTTAAAATAATTTAAATATTTAAGATATGTTTGATCTTAAAACTGGATTTTTTATAACTATAATCATACTGAATTTTTTATTTAAGTCTTAACAAAATGATTCGACAAGACGATACTATTTTGTTCTTGCCTAACACTTTTTCCAGGGTGATGCGAATTCGAATGTTGACCTCATTTATATGCTAGTTCCTGGGCAAATTTTTCACTTTCGCCGACGGTAGTCATCCACATCCAGCGCGCTGAGCAAGAAACCAAGGGGAGGAAAACTCAGACAGACGCGTGACCAGGACGAGGTATCAAGCCAGGCCGAAAGCCAAGCTGGCCCACACAACACATGGTCAGGTCGGCACAAATATGGTTTTTATGCCGGGTCATAAATGTCAATTCCCAATGCATGCTTGCCACTATTTAGATTCCTGCTTTTCCATTCCTCACAGTGTTTTTTTTTTATTCTCGTTTGGTTTTTATGTTTTTATAGTTTTATGGTCAATCCCCCAGGTTTGTTGAACTTTACAATTGCTGAGTCATTTGGTCTGTCGCGTGCCTTTGGCCCTGGAAAATGGAAAACTGGAGGAGGGGCGGCTACAGCTGTGGGCGTGTCTGTGGTTAGTCAGCCCACACGAGTGTGAGTATGTGTCCGTGTCCTTGAGAGTGGCGAATGCACACAATCAAGGAAAGGAAAAGTGTTTGTCTGGACGGCCAGGAATCAGCACGAGTCCAATGTTGATGATAATGAGAACAAAAGCGCCTTTGTTGGGGTTTTCTGGGGTGGTTATGGCTTTTGAAATAATTGAATAATTGCTGCCCTAAGAAAATTGAGGAAAAAGTGTTTACTTACTCATGGCGAATCGAATGCAACTTGGTTTTGTGATACGAGCTGCACCCAAATGGAATATGACATGCATGCTTCCCCTAAATGCGGTAATTTAGAACTATACACACATATAAATATATATATATATTTATACATATGTTGTATGTGGTAAATATTTTAATTTTCTTTTAGAAAGCTAGCTCGTATGCCAGAAGTATATTTTCAAAAACTTTAAAAATCATGAAAAGGATCCGGTCCAAAGGAAGCGGGTTGCCTGTTATTCCTCAGGGAAACCGCTGTTGTTTTTATTATTTTGATTGAGTCCAACGCGTCGCAGCGTCAAAAATTAAGTGGAAATGAAGTGAGCACTTGAATTTCAATTGAAGTGGCCAGAATTCAAGGCCCGAACCTTACACAAAACCAAAGCTCTGGACCAGCAATCAACCCCGAAAGCATAAAATACAATTCCAGGCCGAGTTTCGAGCTATAAATAAGAGGCAAAACAACAAGACGAACAAAAAGAATACATTATTCCCCACATTATTCCACTTTTTGCGGTTGCCGGAGAAAGGGTTCTTCTGGCTGGCCCCTGAAATGGTTTGACTAATGATTATTTAAGTGAATTACCATTAAGAGCTCCGTTCCTCAGCTTCTCTCCGGCCAATTTGGCCTGGAGTGTAATTGTATAATTGTTGACGAATGTTTTAGCATTGTTTCTCGCCTCTCCGTGTTGCCTGCTCTCCGGCTTATTAATATTAATAAAGTTGATTAAAAGGCTTATTCGGAAAACTAAACAAAGGCACTTAATGCCTCAAATACGTTTAAGTGTTTGCAAACGGTTCCCCTAAGTGGAACTGGCTTATGTTTTGTTTGTTACCTCGCTATTATTTCAAATCTGGCTCATGAATTAAAATGGGAATATTTGCGCTAACATGAATGATACATGTTTAATTATATTTAAGTTAAGTTCCCACTTGAGGGAAAATTAATTACATATTTAATAAGAAGTCTTTAAACTGTTAATATGTATTTAAAGGCAGTTTTTAAGATCTGCGTGTTAGGAATAGTTCCAAGTTGTCCCAAAGCCTATTCGGTTCTCAGAAATACCCAAATTCCTTAGCCTCGATAAATGCTTGAGAGAAGTCCAGTTTCAGAATTGTAGCTTGGTCGGTCGGCCTCCAGACTGCTCACCCGAGTGCAATTTCCCATAAACAGGCGTTGCGAAAGCGATTTGCATCGGTTGCAAGTGGAGCTTCCCCAAGGAACCCCCGTTCCCATACCTCTGCTGCAGCTCCAAGTGCCGCCCAAGTCGGGCGTAGCATGTGGCACTAAGTCGTCAGGGGAATGCGGCGAGATAAGCACAAATTAGTGGTAAATTAAGGCATCAGCATTGCTTACCCACATGGTGCACTGGAAAATGTCATATTCTGCACCGATCAAACACTGCTACACAGAAAATCCATCAAGCTCAACTATTAATCACTTATTTGGAATTCTATCTCGAACTATTATATCTCTGTTCATCAACATTTCAAATTAAGTAATGAAAATGTTGTAGACATTTTTCGATTCCAGATGAAAATCAAAATAATATAATAATCTTAATTAAAGCATTATTGCAACTATTTACTTTTATTAGTTGTAAATTTGACGATTAATTGAGCTAAAATCTGTAGCATGATTCTTCTGTCACAGAGAAGTGAACTAACGATTAGTTAGTCTTTTTGTCTATGTACAGTCTCAACTGGACATGACAAACTCCAGGAGCTTCGCAGTGCCTTCCTGTGAAATACCCAATGCCAATCCCAGTCCACTGACCGCAGACCAAGTTTGATGGACGTGCACTCAACACTTTCGCCCAGCTGACAGTTACACTAATAACCCCCTTTGCAACCCTTTAACACCCACTTTATGCCCCCATTGCACCTCTGAAGCGCCCGCCCCCTTCCAAGTCACTCCCCCAAAGGCAATCCTGTGTGGCTTATCAGTTTTCAATCACATTTTGACTCGAATTTTGGTACATTCGGTGTGTGTTTGCCTGACCATAAATCAAGAAGACGCCCGATAATCCTCAATTCACGGCTGCCACTTCACGTGGAGAGTTGAAAGTGCGACAGAAGAGATAGGCACCTTCCCCAAATAGATAAACATTGACAGCTTGACATGTGTTCAAATACCAAATCCATCCCCTTTTCGGGGCGAATAAGTCCTGGCACGAATCGAATACGTGGTTTAATTTTTATTGTTCCTAGGTTCAAGGCTGATCTATTTTTTCTTTATTGCCAAGGGAAGAGAGCAGCTGAAATCGAGAATAAACGGGGAATTCGTCTACGGGGCTCTTCTTCCATGACACGTGTCGTGTGGATCACTTGCCGGCAGTCCTTTAAAATGCGAGAAATATAATGCTTTTATTTGATCTTACTTGCATTTAAACGTGCCACTGAAATACTATTTAATGTTGCTGTTTTTATGTTTCAATTATTATTTAACAAATTAAGCTTAGGTAGCACTGGTTGCGGTGGTCTTCGACAACATTTTATTATACTGGTTGGGTCAAATACTATTTATTTAAGTTTAAATGTTTAATTGAATTAAATCAGATGTCCGAAAGAAGAAGGCTGACAAATTCCCCGGACAGTTAGAGAGCCATTAGCTGGTGATGTAACCACTCATCGGCTCCGTTACTTCTGCTCAGGCACAAACACACATCAACTGGCAAAGAGGTCCTTAGAAAGAGACCGGACTCCGACTGGAAGACCATAATAAAGCAATAAAAAATGAAGGGGATCCAGGAGAAGAAAGGCGAAAGAAAGGTAAACGCCAGTGAGGCCAACTAAAGAGCCGCAAATGCTGTCTGCCCCTCCCTTGTCCCACATCCCGCTGTCTAATTTATCATCAAAGCAGGCCAGGACAAAAGGATAAAGGACATGCGGCGGCGTAGTGTAGTGACCATGGAACCAGCTGGCTTCCTGACCAAACCGACGGAACACAAAACACAGCGCCCAACTGAAACCTGCGGGTGTTCCTGACTGCAGGTATATGTGTGCGCCCGAGTTTATGACTAAATTGAAACAGGTTGAGCTGAGATGAGACAGGTGAGAGGAGTCGCAAAGGTTCTGGCAGCTTACTTTCTGTAGTTTAAAAGATGCCGAGGAAAGGTGGTGGAAAAAAACAAAAGATCAGTGGCAAAGAGGAACTAATTATGAAAGTTAATAATATAAAGAACAAGCTCAAGATGTAGTTATAATATAAGCAACTTTAAAACCAAATACTATGAATAAAAATATTTAGCATTTGTATATGTATTAAATATTGAAGTTCTAAAAAATGTAGTTTTCAATTTTGAAATTCAATGAATTTGAGTCTAGGTGGCGGCATGTTTCTTTCAGAACAGTCACCCCAGGCGCCTCGAATCCGTTCTTCCACGAAGAGAGCACTATTCCTTTTGAAGATCTTTTCCTACTCGTCTTGTCAATCATTTGACTTCTTCACTTGAACTGATATCTGTTTACACAACACAATCGCACACATCCCGAGATCAAAGCGAGACCACTTGAGCACTTAACCCGAGGCGAGCCCGGATAAATCCGAGTCCCAGCTCCGACTAAGGACTCTCGGCTGCCCTGGGGCTTATCTCACTTACAAGTAATTGTAATATTATCCCTAATAAGCAAAAGATTGATAGCATTCCGGGGAAGGACCATAAAAGCGGGAGAGAGTGTCGTGGGGGCTGGGGAAATTATTAGGAGGGTCCGAGGAGCGAGCCTCACTCGACACCGTCTTGAAAGGACACAAAGGATGGTATGGCCGGCTATCTGCTTACTCTTCTCATCATCACTCGAGTAAACAATGTCATAAAATCATCAATCAAAGCGGGAAACTCCTCCCCCTCCCTATCTCTCCTTCCTGTTCCAATCTCGGCCTTCTCGGCTTGTTTTCTTAGCCTTATAGCCCCTTTTTGTATTGGCCCTTTGTGCGGGCCCTAAACTGTCTAAGCAAACAACAACAAACTGGACACGCGTCCGGATTTGGTTTTGCCTGGGATTACCCATGCCCCTTAGATATTTATATATGCCCCTCCCTTTCTTGTATGTCTGGGCCTGTTAATACAATTAAATGTTAAATTTGTTGCTGCCTTTTGCTAGGGTTATTTGTAAGACGGGGCAAATTGTTTTATGGGCGTGCCGCTATTTACATTATAAGTAGATATGGTCAGGAGATTTTCTTGCGGCATGTCTCAATGGGGAATTCGGGGGCAAGATGGCAATCGCCTCGGTTCTTGGGGCACCGGTTGCGAAGGTGCTTCATTAAGTGGCTGAGTTTATGCACCAGCGTTGGATTTTCATTCTTGTAGGAACTTGAACTAAGTAAGAAATGTAAGATGTTTATCCCCTATTCTGTACAAATAATTTATATATATTTATAATATTTATAAACTACGCTTTATTTATCAATTAATAAAAATATCTTTTTGTCACTTCGTTTTTAAAAGAGTACTTTTTCTTGAAAGACTCGCTTTTATCGCTTTTCGTATTCATTGTTTTGTTTGTAAGTAAATAAGAACATCTGCATTTCTACCTAGTGCTGTGCGTGTTTCTTAAACAACCCATAAGGACTACCTGTTTATCAGTGAGGTCATAAAACGGCAGGACAAATATTTTGTCGGTCATGTTCATGCTTGATCGATCGGACTTGTAGCAAGACTGGTATCCTTTTCGTTAAACAATTAGTCAACATAAGAAAAATTTCCCTATATATACGACTAATTTGAAATTGAATGTGAATAAAAGTTAATGTATTGCTTGTATAGTTTAACAAATTTTTGTTCAGTATATACATATTCATTACCGGCTTATACTCAAAGATTCATCAAAGTCAATCGTATCATAATTTTCTCATTATCCCTGCCCTGCGTCTACCCACACGTTTTTGAAGTAGGTAGATATTATAACTGACACTGTCAACTGACTGGTTTTTGTGCCAAGTTGGCACTGGTTTATTTGCTAACTGATTAACTAACCACCCACATTTTGCCGACATTTGATCAGGTTTCCAAGAACTGGAACTATACAAAAATTCAGAATCTTCCAAAAACAAATTTCATTGTATTTCAATGCTATTTGGCGGAGGAGTAGCTTAGTAGAATTTGGATTGAAAATGCGAAAGCAAGGATTTCAATATTTGGAGCTGTTCTGGCCGGTGATGCAGGATTTCCATATTCCACCTTAAAGTACGCATCGAGAGGCATAAATCGATTTAATTCAATGCTACGTTCAAAAGTAAGAAATATTTTTTTCTCTATAAACATATGTTCATTTATTTATTTACATCATTCCACTAATTAAAGTAAAATCGAATTTGTTTATTTCGTCGAATTATTTGATGTTAGTTCTTTTCCATTTCCGATTCCAATATAAATATATCAAAATTAAATATATAGAACCATAAAAATCAAATACTTTGATAATTCGTTGTTTTTCTCCCTAGTTTGATTCAAACCTGAACGTGTTCCATGCGAAGATATTGCATGTTTCTGTTTGATTCTCCTCTTCAGAAATTTTGCATCGAATTTGTGCTGTTAGAACACTGTTAAGCCGTATAAGACTGAGGTTACACATAAAATCCACAAGAGGGCGCTACTTCGTGTGCTGTCGGCGGGCATCGTCGCAACTTCGGTCCCACGACACGAACGGTTTCGTCTGGACACGAAAAACGGAAAGCGAATGTATCTGAAAGATACGTTTAGTCTATTTCGACGCGAGCATTGTAACGGATCGCAGGTCACGGACGCTTGGATTAACGGTACTGTTGCCCTGAGTGTCATCTGTGTGTGAGAGTGCGTGTGACCGGTCAACAAAAAAATTTAACAACAAAGCAAAGAAACCCCACAAAACCCCCTAAGTCCACCACTCGTGGATTAGTGGATTGAAAAGTGCATAAGTTTAACAGTTGGAATTTAAAAAAATCGTTTCCAAGATGTTTTCAAACGAAATATGATCGAAAGCAGCTGATAAACAGCGGGAAAACAGCAGTAAAACAAAACCAAGTGATCGAGATAAAGGTGTTTAACTTAATCGGCATCTTGAAAAGGAAGAAAAATCAGAGGCTTTCAAAAAAGTCATATAAAGTAAGTGCAGCACGACGAAATAAAACAATACCAATTTCGGAATGTAAAAATATTTATGCAAAACGTAAAATAAGTGAACAACAAAAAAGGAGTCTTTGTGCAAATAAACAAATATTTTCTCACTAAGATAAACAATAAAACCCACCATCTGGGTGACTGCCACGCCCCCTCAAGCTACCGGCAATCTCCACCTCCAGAGGCTATCCTTTTTGCGCTCCTTTTTTTGGGTCAGCAAATGGATCCAAATCATTTTTTGTGGGTTTTCCTTTAGCTTTGTTTATTTTTCCGAAAGCGCGCGAGATTTTGCACACAATTTTTTTACTATGTTTTTGGCATATTTGTTTATGCGTTCATCCAGTTTTGCTTTGCCTTTTGGGTGCGGCGGAAAATGGGTTTAAAATTGGCAAAATCCTTGGCGGGAATATATCATGCAACTGTCAATGGATTTGAATAAATTTACAACTGTCTAAACGGTTTAATCTGAGGGGAAGTTTAGCTTAAGATTGTTCTATAAATCGGAGGCTTAAGTTTCGAAACTGATTGGAATATTTCTTTAAACTGTTGATTAACAAAGGCTTTGTTGATCATATGAGAATGTTCTTTATATAGGTTTGAGAGTAACAAAAATATATTTGCTTAGGGAAAAGTTAAAGGTTGAAATATTAACAGATACTTAAAAAATACTAAATAAAATTAAGTGAAAATTAATAATCTATTCGTATAAATATAACACTCCAGAGACACCTAATAATACAATTTCGACTGCTATGAAGTCAAGTAAAATAATAGGTGCTGCTGGTATCTGAGAAACTGATAATATTGGATTATTATTATTATCCACGCTGTTTCTATGTATTAAATATATCGATGCAGTCAGTCAAAAGTATTATTTTTCCCAAAGGGCATCTTTGGATCCTTCCCTTGAAGTTTCCCATAGATGCAAAATTGGTACTAGTCCTAAGATGTCGATCACTTCGCTTGGCTTTCATTTAAATGCTTTAATGCCGATATTGACCTTTTCCTTAGTTAAGCAAATCCGAAATGTGTAAAACACTCTGTCTAAGAGAAAATATGTCAAATGAGGCCCAAACGTCAACGACTTAGGTGCGTGTCCTATTAGCCTCCCCAATAAAAATTAACTCAGGTTAAAGACGGGCGAAAATCCCGCCAAAGACATAAATCTTCGAACAGGCCGCAAAGTCAAATGAAAATAGCACAAACAGAAATATTTTCATTAAGAGTGTGGAAAATATTCACCAGAGGCAGGGAGCCGGCAGAAGGGAGAATCAACATACATCAATCTGTCAGTGGGGCCTGTCAGCTGTTTTAAGCACCCACAAAGTGCTGTTGCCTCCAAAAAATATAAGAAGTTGGAGACGCCGGGCAGACATTCAATAAAGATTGAACCCGAAGAAGATAAAGCAGAGCGGTGAAAAACCCCAAATGTAAATGTGAAATTTTTCGAAATGCATTTTTCGTGAGGAGCCCCCATAAAAAATTTGTGTACTTGTACTCTCGCTGGTTTTTTGCTTATTGAGTAAAGTTTTCCTTTGTATTTATTTATGTTTTCCCTTTTTTGCTTAGCCACGCGCAAAACGTGCGCCAATCAATTCCAGACCGAACTCAAGCAAAACATAGACAAAATTAAAGACAAAAAAAAAAATCTTAACCGTGTGAACATTTTTCCACTCCCACGGCAAACAAATTAAGGCAAAGTTGAGAGAAGAAGAGCCCGTCAAAGTCGTGTTAAAATTAGAGACAAAAGCAATTTGTCTTTGTGCAATACTTATACTCGAAGATGTATCTTGCAGATACATTTACATCTGAGCACAGAGTCGATGGTCTATTAAGCGAACGTGTTGATTGATTTTTATTTTCGGGCATTACACAGAAATCGACACAGGGCTCGAAAACTCTGTGTTCCCATTCCCATTGCGGTTTTTGTTAATGAAAATTCAACGCCGCTTTCCGCTGGTGAAATCAGATAGAGGCGGGGGAAGGGCCTGCTAAATCATTCAACACTTGAGGGTTTGCTCTCCAGTTGATTCTATTAATTACGGAACCGTACTCGAAAGTGGGTCTGTATCGACTGCCATGGAAATCGATGACTTATTAAGGAGTATCGTCTCAATGGGAACAGTTTGAATACAGTAAATTATCGATGTGAGCACAGAAAAGTATATTCTAGTTAATGAACCAAATACGTAAGCACATATAAAGATCATAGTAATGTTGTATTTCAGTAAATACAAAGTATTCAAGTAACTTAAAGAAAAATATTTTGAAATGTTTTAGTTAATTTACAAAAGGATTAATAAAGTGGTGTAAACCGATAGCCAAATTTTTGGTTGTTCCCAATTGTTCAACAATCACCTTTAGCACTATTTAACTAATAATTTGAGCGCATCCTGCTTTTCTACGGATCTCCTAAAGAACATATAACCAGTCGTCGCCATCAGCAATACTTTTCCCATTTTCCACTCCCTGTCTCCACACTTTTTGTCATCACCTTGGCAAATAGATTTCGGTGTCGGAAGAGCACTTAGAAAACTGCTTTGCCGCTGCTTCCACTGGTTGCTACTGCCACTTGCCAGACCGAAAATTGATTGATTTTATTTGCACGATGGGGGGAAAAGAAAACGTTAACCAACTCCTTCTATGCGTTTTCTTCCCCCAAAAATTTCGTCGCGTTTGCGGTTCGTAAAAGGGGAAAAAAGTTTGGTGAGGTGTCTGTAACTGACATTTTGTGGCCAACTCATTTGCACAGTTTAAATTTTGGGCTTCCCCCTGTCAACTAGCTGAAGTTATGGAAAATACGCTTTTTTTGGGCTTCAGAATGGGAATCTCTGCCCCAAAAACCAAACTCCAACTGTGCTTGTCTGGCCAAAAAATAAAGGCATATTCCTTACTCAGTTATGGGATGAAAATTGCTTTACATTTCCTCAACCCCTGTTTCGCTGCGGTTTTTCGTCTGCATTATCGATGAGTGGGTTTTTCATTTGCAGGAAAATTCACCTAAAAGCAACCGGCATAGTTGTGACTCCGTTTTCACTACGTATTTCTAGGATGCAGCTGAGAGAAGCAAAATTGTCATGAATAAATGATGGCCAAGGCGATGATGATGACGACTGTGCTACGGGCCAAAAAGTGAAGACACACACAAATATAAATTTTTCACAGTTAAATCGTATTTTTCCTGTCCTGTTTTCCATTTTTCTGTAAATTTATGGCATATTCCCAATTGAGATGGCCAGGGCCCAAGTTAAATAAAATCATTGTTTTGGCTTCTTCGGTAAAATTTGTTTGGAAATTGACTCCTGCTCTCGAATGTCTCACAATTAATTTGAGCCCTCTACTCTCCATGGAAATCGGTTATAGAATTTATTAAAAATATACAACTCTGAAATGTAATGAAAAATGTATGCATAAAGTGGGCGGTCCGGAATTGATTGAAAATGACTTATGATTTTTTACGTATTCTAAATAAAACAAGAAAGTTAGGTTGATTTTCAAAAGCTTTTATCTGAATTTTGCAAATTTTCATTAATTTCCATTGATTCTCACTTTTAGACTTTAAGCACTTGACATAGTACGAAGCGTTAAAAAATATTATCATATGTATGAATAATTGATAGGCAAACAATGCCTAAAACAAAGTGATCCATTTCATGTAAAGAGAGATAAAAAAATTAAAAGTATTATTTGCTTAATGCCAGAAAATAATATTGATTTTAAGTCCCAATCTGTATGCTGAACATAACTGAAATCAAACAATGAACGTCGGCAAATTTTACCGAACAAATGGGGAATTGTGTATTTATATATAGCGAATTTACAAACGGAAAAATATTTATATGGCCCAGAAAAAACTTTTGCATTCACCGATTGATTGACAGTCAAATTAGCGGCAAACAAATGGCGAGAAGCCAAGGCAAATAATTTTAAAATTCATGCGATATATATGTGGAGAGATGACACATATACACTGTGCGCATATATGGCATATCAATCAAATAAATTATGGCATTGTGTAAGGCAAATTACGGCAAATGGGCGATCCAGTAGATGCAAATCAATATGTGCAGCAGGCAATCATTCAACTCGTTCGCTCGTCAGTCAATCAAACGCTGGCTATTAAAGGAGGCAAGGGGTGGGAGAAAAGGGGGGATTTTCCAAACAGCCTCAAGTGGTTTCTACGGCCATAAACAAGTGCCAGTGAAAACTCTTTTCGTTTTCCGATTGTATTTTTAAAATTTTTTTTTTTTTGAATTGGCGCCGGCGTCGTTGCAACCTAATTTCCCATTTATCGAACACTTTTCGGAACTGGCGCTATGGCAAATATGGCAATCATATGCTGCTACCATCGAATTGAATGTTTACATGGTGGGTGGTGATGAGGGGGCGGTGCAAAGGAGACGCACACGCATCATCACTCATACGTCACGTTGTCTGACTTGTATATCAATTTAGAGGGCAGACGGAGGAGTATCTAATAAAAGATACAAACGAAAGCTCATCGAACGAATTGGAAATGCTCTGTGTTGGAAATTAGCAGGCAATTAAAATTGCTACATTCAACGACAAACAATGTGAATGGTGACATTTATTGGCTAGTTTTAATTATATGCAATTTGGTATCACAAAGGCAGGGTTAGTTTTTACCCAAAGTACATATAATAAACGCAATTTAAAACATAAAGGCATTCATTTTTTAACAGCTAAACATAGGTAAACGTATAAATGTATTTTTTAGATGCCTTCATTTTTGATAGATTGATATCAATACAATTTGTGATATATGAAAACGTTGCAATAATTAAAATTAGATAAATTAGATCGCTATTTTTTCCATATCAACATGTTCATAAATGGTTAGATGTTCACTAAAACAAACCATACCCAGAACAACTCTTTTCGCAATGGGTATTTCACAGATCCCGCTTTTCGATGAGGCATCTGAAAGTACGTGCCTCGTGCCTCATGTTTCATTCCTTATGCGCCATGCCTCGTGGCTCAATTCAATTGCAGCCCAATTGACGTTTGCATAAATATTCCCTTTCGACTCCGTTTTTGCCTTTTTTATGGCCGCCTCTCGGCCATAGTTTGCACAGTTTATAAATTCTGTAAGTTTGCCCCTGCCACTACGCGTTTTTTTGTTTAATGCTGCCTGTTGATTTTTTATGGCACTCGATGCGTGTTGCTCTTTAGCACAAAATAAACAAATTAAGGCGCACAAACTGCAGCTTTGTTGTTTATGAATTTGGATTCTCTGTGGCGCTGATTTTGTTGTTTTCAGTTTATTGGTCGAGCGTAGATTTCTCAAATCTTGCCGAAGGGGGATTCTTTGCCCGGGTTGTTTATGAAGTTTTGAAATCGATTTGGCAACGCGGCAAGTGGCCCTCCCACACAAACATAATAGATTCTAAAAAACACATTCCTCTTTATTTGGCCTCGCAATGGAATTCTTGCGTTTCCCTATCGATATAAATAATTTTTGGGATTTATTGTACGAACTTTTTAATTAATTCCCATCATCGTAATTATGTTGGTTTTTATTTGGGCAATTTGATCTGACTTCAATCATGTCAAGTGGTTCAGTGGGTGAATCGAATTAAGTGCCCCTGTTTTGGGATAATTTGTATTAGCATTTGGCTTTGGATTTGATTTGTTGCAAGTTATAAAGATGCATCTTTCAGATCTTTCAGTACTACGAAAAGTTACCAAAATATAATATATATATAAATATATAATAAATATATATGAGTAAATATAATTAGTTAACAAAAGCGTATTCAAATCAACAGTATTCTACGATTTTGACTCTTAGCTAGCAATAACCTCAAATAATTACTACCTTAATCCAGCTAAGGAATTTTTTTTTCGTTTGGTAATTTGAACATTATTCGTCATCCCCACTTTATCAGCCGCTTGGCCAAAAACCAAAATTCAATTACCTCCATTCGCCCTGGGCCATGAAATTGTAACCTGAGCCAAAGAAGCTCGGAAAATGTAAGATGGGCGGAGGAAAACCGAGAAAAACAAAGCATTTTTGGCATATGCTAGACTTTCATTTCAAAGTGGGCGTATATTGGGAGACTCAATCACTCAAAATGGAACGGTAATTGATAACTTTTCAATTTTCCATAGCCAAGGGCAAAATGGCAGGGGTGGAGAATAAGGTAACTTTTCATTTTCCATAGAATTTTCACACAATTCTGGTGCAAAGGTCTCGGAGCTGGTGCAAACCTCGATAGAGAAAAAGCGAAAGTTGTCGAGTATGATTCGTCTATTTTCCGAGTAGTAGGGAGTTTCCTTTTGTCTTATTTCGAGCTTCGACCGTAATGAGCATTTGTCACAAGGAAATGTATACATTTCCCTTTTTTCTGCTTTCAAATGATTTTTCCATTGAAAAAAAATTCCAATTTTATTTTTGCCCATACATTTTGCAATCTAATTACTGATTGTTAGTGCAGTTGAGCCATTTTATTTTCCCGAGCAATACTTTCTACTCATTCCTTCGATTACACTTTTCGCCACTTTATGGGAAAATTACGTAAATGAGCAGACACAAATGAAAGCACATGAGTGTCTTAAAGTTAAAGATCCCTTTTTGTGATTAGACTTCTGTTCCAGTTCACTGAAAAAATATAACGACGAGTTTATACACATAAATTTACAACAAGAATTATGTTTCATACAAAATAAACATAAATGTTGAATGCTTTACCTGTCAAAACTAAATGATTCAGACAAATATTTAAACAATTTGTTCGCACATACCATTTTTATATCAAACCCCCTACGAATAAGAATCTAACCTCGACTTTTACCAACACTTGAGGTCACCAAGGACTCATCTGAGTAAGGGTATCGCTGACAGAGTGACATACAAGCACCACTCCCAACTTGAGCCACCTGAACCACCTGAACCACCGGAGGAAACCCAACAACAGGCTGGGGAGTGGTCTCAGTCACTTGCGACAGTATCGCATTTGCTTTGAAATTAGTTTGCCAGCAACCGAAAAAAGATATATATATGTATATGTGTATAAGCAGGAGCGAAAAGCGAAGGGAAAATGAGACGTGTGTGACTATGTTAGGGCTCCGTTTTGTGCACCTGTCTAGGGGGGCGGGAAGTCCACCTGCCATTGGGGGCGGGGCGGTTGCCCATGGCAGTCGGTCTTTGCCGACTTGTTTACGGTGGCAGCGAACAGATACAAAGGAAGCGGATAAGGGGAACCCAGATAGAAGGATACAAAAGATACACGGATATGCAAGTCACATTACAGACCGGATAGTCAGATTCTAGTTGGAGTTCACTTTGGTGGAATTGCCCAAGCTTACATCTGCATGCAAACAATTTTCTGACAGTCATTCGAGGCTCTAATTTATTTGATTTTATTCTATCCGCACCATAAATGTCTTCTGCATTTGTCAATCAAAAAGTTTTAGTGACCCACATGAGATTTATATATGAAACTTGGTGTCACAGATTTTAGATATCTCTTTGGTAGCACATGACACATTGCAACGTATTTGAAGGTATACATAGATTGGTTGTCTGCATACAATTTAATAAATTGTCCAAAAATGTGTTATTTTATGAATTGATAACTAAATCAATTTATAGTTAAATGTTTCAATTTTAATTATAAGATTATATTTTAATCGAAAGTGATCGATTTGCAAATTTTAAACTTAACTCAGAAAAATGACAATAATATTCTATCTGCCCACAAAATACCAACCTTTTGTAGAAAAAAAATATGATTTAGAAAACCAAATCAGTGTTTACTCATATATCCATTAAAGCCTTTTAAAGACTACGTAGCCAATCAATCCCGAAGTGACATCATCCCATCGATGAAATTACCATGCATGATCAACTTAAGTCCATCTTATACATCACTCAAGCAGGGGGATTCATTCATCTGGTGCCTTATATACAGCCAATTGATCAGTCCTCGCCTTTGCCCACCAAGACCTTCAATTATCTATCAATTAGAGACACACAAGAAGACGGGAAGAAAGGAAAAGCCCAGCCTTTCCATTTAGAACGGAAATTATTCATGACTTCCATGGAAAACCGAAAAACAAAGAGGCCAGAGGAACACAGAAAAAATCAAATTCGAGAAGAAAGCAAAGAAGATAAATGACCAACAATTAGTCACACCTACGATGACAATCATCGAGCGATTGGAAAAGGGGAATTGTGTGGAGAACGTGGGCTTACCAATGGCTCCAAATCGAATTCAAATTCCCCCAGTTCCTGGGTCAGACAATGGCCACAGTAATGAAAATTTAGCAGGCCCAAAACACAAAACCAAGCTTAATTGCTGCGGGGAGGGGGAAAACGAACCGAAGGCCCCTGGCCCCCAAAAGTGCATGTGTAGTTTTGATTAGCGTCAGGTGGCGTGTCAATCGGCAATTTGTGGCCCGCCCCCTTTAGGAAAATGACATTTGAATGATGACAGTGAACCGGTGACTGGTTACAGGTAACAGGTAACTGATCACAGGTGACATCTGGCGTTCTTCCGTACTTGTTTTTTTCTGTTTTTTTTCCAGGGTTGGGCCCCCTACTCGAAACCCCCTACTCTCACAGAAATATCTCTATTATGCAGACCAAACAATCAAACAAATTGCTGTCACTTATAGCGACTGGCTCACGGGCGCGTCTGCTGCAATAAATGATTATTTACATATTCATTCCTTTTTTCATCTTCTACCATTGCAGATATCAGAAGGAGCAGGAAGCCATTCGAAACATAAATCCGCCAACAATCAACATGTTTGGCCATCTCAGTTTGCTGGCCGCTCTGTTTTTCATCGGCACACTGAAAGGTGAGTTAAATCAACGCAAATTGTATCCGTTTGTTTCATAGCTACACTAAAAACATGGGTTTCTAAAATAATTCCACATTCCTGCTTTAACAACGTATTAAACTTAAACATGCTTACATTGCTAAAGTAGGAATACAATATGGAAGTTACTATACTACTTCTCTTCTAATTCACCATAAGCAAAAATGAATATATCTGTCTGACTTCCATGCCAATAAATCAGATTATTTCTAGCGTGTATTCAAATTCATAAAAGGCACTCAAACTCCGTGACCAAATGTTAGCCAATTATGCAGACTTCATTTGTCAACGTTTTGGCGAGTATTCAAATATGAAATTTCACACTCGGCCTGACATTTCCCCACTAACCGCCCCCCTCACCAACGTTCATGGGCGGTTTTGAGGGGGCCGTCGGTGACCGCAACTCGGGCGCCGGCTCCATGGCGTGCCTCATAAATTAATTTACACTTGAAACTGGCCAAGCAAAACAACAACAAAAACTGCAATAACAACACAAAAAATAAAAGTGTTTTGTTGCCTCAGCAACAACAACGATATCAACAATGGCGAAACTGAATGCCCCGTACCACCCACGATGGGTCGGAATTGCAAAATTGCAGTTGGGAATTGGCAGCGGGAATTGGGTGTCTTAAATGGGTACGTTACGATGAGTTTGAGTACACTGAAATTGATCAAAGTTAAGATATGAAAAGGGGCTTCTATAAAAATATATGTACAACTAATCAATCATTAGCTTTACATGATGAGTTTATACGAAGCAAATATCACGCAATCATATCACGATATATTTATCACGATTTATCGCATACTAAAGTAATTTATGATAATTCTTTATTTAAAATAAATTAATATTAGCTTATAGTTAAAGTAAACACTGAAAACACTTAATTGTTAGAAACACTTGTTATTATTTTCATATATTTTTTAAAGTGATATAACAATAACTTTGGAATTTGCTAGCTAAAATTGATATTTAACAACACTCATTAAGCTGCTTCCCATTGGGGGCCGAATTAAACGAAGTTCTAAAGCTGTGTTAGTTTTTTTGGCTCAAAAAGCCATAAGACCCCACTCATAAATCCCCACCCAACGCCACTGTGGTCATTATCAGCTTGAGTGGGCAACGGGAGCCACGAGTCTGTTTAATTGAAATCGACGCTGACTGCGCTTACTTTCTTCGCACATGAATTTGTTTATTAACAATTCTCTAAAAAAGCGATAAAGAAGCTGCGTATTTGGGCTAAAGCTGGGTGAAACGAAGGAGTGGAACACCCAGGGATTCTGGGTAAATTGCTCTGCGACGGCACTTTGTCGTCTGTCGTAATAATTCCGTTGCAATTGAAATAAATTAAATTGCATGCGGAGCCATTGTCAGCGATGTCGCCTGTTTTCCTCCGTTATTTGTGTGCGCTTTTGTCAAGCGGAATTGTCAGTGGGTACTGTATTCAGCACCACCGAGCCACCCAAGCCATCCAAGCCACCCAAGCCATCCAAGCCAGCCAAACCACCCAAACACCCAACTATCCGACTTTCCGACCCTATATGGTGCACATGCATACCACCATCACGAATGCAGATGCATAAACCGCAGCGGCCCAAACCAAAACCCCGGCAAAGTCATCACATCGCTCGTGATGTGCACATGTCACTGCGGCATTTGTTTAATTAACAAAAACGCTCGTGTCCCTGCCCCTCGGACCATGCCCCTGCCCCTGCCCCCACGACTTCAGCTGCATCTCTGTGGATTGTGGGTGCTAAGTGGTGACCCCGACCAAACTCCCCACCCATCCGTTCGGGAGCCGAAAAAGCCTTGCGGTTGTCAGTCATCGTTTGTCTTTGTAATTTGTGCCCTGATGAGTTATACTTTTGAGTGCGTATTCGCCTGTCCGTCCCACTGTCCATCCTGACTGATTAATGTGATGTGTGTGTTTGTGCGTGTGTGTCTGTGTGTGTGTGTGGATCATGAGATGGGCGGATAGTGGGAACTTTAGCTGATGGAATTTTGAGAATTTTGAGTGCGTCGCAGGAGCAGTGAAACCATGATTGGATGATGAGAGTGAAAGGGATAATGTGGAGTAAAGGAAAAAATATATTTATATATAGTAAATTGACCCAGTGACTGACAAATTAATGAATTTAAGTGGAAACGATATGGCTCCTAATATAATAGATATAAAATGACATGCAGCAAATGGGGAGAGAAGAAGAGTTTCCAACTGCGTTCACAAGATAATCCAGCAATCAAAACTGCCAACCAAGAGCACTTCCAATAAACACGACACCTTCGGTTAGTTTTAATTCCTTGGATCTTATTGACACTAAATACTTGGAAACAATTTTGCCAGCCACAAATCTAGACTAAGCATAAAGGTCGCCACAAACAAAACTTTCTCAATAAAATGTTGAAAGAAAGTTAAACCAAACTGACAACCACAACACGAAAAACATTTTAACTCCAAGAAAAGAAATAAAATTGAAAAAGCCAAGCTGGAAACTGTTGATGACATTTTCCAGCGAAGGAGGAAACATAGGGAAACATTAATCATTTAATTTGATAAGCCATAAACGAAGTCGACGATAATCTTTCTACGTGTCCCATCGAAAACAAGGGAGTATAATCCACACATTTCTAAAGGGGGTTGACTTCGATTTGGAATCGAACTTGGTGGGGCTTTGGTTCTGCCAGTGACGCATTGCATGCTATTTCAATTGATTACGCCACGCTCGAGGGCCAGCTAAAAAAGATGAGAGGCAGGCCCTGGAGGAAAACTAGTACTTTTGGCTTTCACTTCACTTGCAGACAATCGAGGGTTGGCCAAACTTGTCGCATGAAAATGCAATTCAATTGATTTATGTGCTCGATGCAATTACTTGAGAGGAAGTTCTGGCTGCGTGCCGGGTGCCAATAAAAATCCAAGCTGCCCCTGCAACTGACAGCCGCATAAATTGCCGCCCATTCCAGCGGAAAACCAAACAGAAGAACTCAGCCACATCTACATCCACCCGATTTCTTTGGGCAGCCCGATGGCAACCCTGAACACCTTGTCACTAGGTGTGAAAAGTGCTCCTTGGTGCTCTGCCACGCCCACCGCACCAAAAATAATCAATGGGCGTAACGGTAGCGGGCCAATTAAATTTATCGCCAACTCTTTTGTGCCTGCAAAATTGTTTTTAATTGTCCTTGGCAATTAAATACACGCCCGGCCGCCTTAGTCCTTTCCTCAGCCCTCTCCCCTCTCACCAACCACACAGAAATTAATCGAGTCGTGTGCCCAGATAAACACAAATTTAAAGCGGATAAACCCAAGGGGGTTTTTGTGGTTTGTGAGCGGTTGGGGTTTAGAATGTGAAGAAAGGGGTGGCGAAATCAGGACTCGGGTTGGCAAATTAAACACGGGGAAAGATCTTCAAGAAAACTCTCCTTTGCCTAACAGTTTTTCAAAAGGAAACCTTTTAGATTAGCTTTTTGAATCATATTTCTAATACCACCGAACAACATTTTACGGCACAGAAATCCAATAAAATGTTGTAATTATTATGTACTTCCCGAGATTATAACTATGACAAAGGTCTCCAATAAAATTCTATAATCTGCCGACACAATTCATCAACTTCAAAAGAATTATTAGACACTTTAATGACATTTTTATTAGGAATCATATCAGTTGAGTGTATAAACTAGAAAATATAAAATTCACGAAAAAATAGTGAAAAACAAAAATAATTTTAACTCTACTGAACTTTTTGAGACTTTAAAGATCTTGACTTAAGAAATCCAAGCTATTTCTTTTAAATATCTCATAAATCGTATGCCCTCGTATCATAATCTTTAAAGGCATCTCTAACATTCCATAAAAATCCTTATCAGCTCAACTCAATTCCTGGCTTCCAGCTTGGCAATTTGGCTTCATGCAAATGAATGATTTTGATGAGCCTGGATAAAAAGGATGAGCGAATACCTGAAGCTGCTTCAGCTGCATCAGCCCGCAGCCGAAACCAATGAAAACTTCTTTATCCCTTTACCTTCAATCTTCCCACTGACATTGCTTTTTTATCCTTGTGTCCCGTCCGAGTAGCAGTGCTTAAAAGATGCAAAGTAACTGCTGTCCTGGACCAATGTTGCCACATCTTGAGGCACTTTTTGAGCCACTTGCAGCCATTCGAGCTTCCTATTTTTCCACATTTTTTCGCCATTTTTTCCCCCAACAGTTTTCTCTTTACATAGAAAAATCCACAAAATCGACATAATGAAATTTTATCTTATCTTGGTTCTGTTTTTTTTCTATTACTTTACTCCATCTGCTGCTGGTCTTTTTATATCATTTATATTAAAACTTTTTCTTAGAGGCACGCTGATTTTCAAAATCATTGACAACATTTTCACGGGGGATACAATAGATTCCGGATTTTCAAATACTTTTTTAATTTGTTTTGTAATTTTTACAACAATCAGTGCTCGCTTTGGAGTGTACTACTGATTTCGATTTCGGTTTATGTTTGCATCTACAAATCTCCGAACCGCAGCCATAAATCAAAAGTTTGTTCTATATTTTTTTTTTTGAGTCCGTTATCTATAGCTTCCACACTCGTTCCGCTTATCAAAAAATACACCGCTCTCTAGTGGGCCAAATTTTTACTCGCACATTTTATTCAAATGCTACGTGTTGCATTTTTTCAGCCTGCACATCGCTCATAACTTTTCTCTGTCCAGTTGGCACTATTTTCCCACTCTCTATGCTTTTCCGGTTGTGTTTTCTGGTGGGGTTTAGAAAAAGCAAACACAGACACAGAAGGCTATGGTTAGTTTGAAAAATATATTACTCAGATTTAAATTAAATTTTTTTTGGAATTAGTTGAAATTTGTATTTGTATTTCTGATCAAACTAACGAAATTATTGAATGAACTATAATTTAGTGCCCAAGATTTTCCTGCTCCAGTGCAATTTTCGCGTCTCTGGCCTTTTTCCATTCCCAGTCCATATTTATTTCCCTAGCCAGTGATTATTATTTCATTTGGCTGCTGCTTTGGGCCCTGTGCAAAATTCGCTGCCTTTCATAATTCTGGCGACTTGTTTGTTTGAATTGTGTGCAATGCTGTGTTTCGATGTGGTGGGTGGCTGGATTGGATTTGCTGGCATGTGGGGCAGATTGCCATGTTGCTGGCGGAGCGTTAAACGCGCCAAATTGATTAGCATTTAAATTGCCTGCGAAATGTGTGGCACAAGGAGCACTGCAATAGCAAAGCAACAGCAGGAGCGGCAGCCCCAAAAATTAAGCCATAAAGCTGAAAGCGGACCATGAACGGTGCGCTCCTCTGTCGTTTGGCTAGCTCCGTCTGCTTCGCCACCCACCACCTTCCTGCTTTTTCGCATTCGGATTCCCATGGCAGCAATGAATTGCAAATAACGCATTGACCGCACTGCACCTTTGCCGCCACCTTTTGCGGACAATTCTGGGTGAACCTCAATCCCATTCCAGATCCAGGTGCATATGTATACTCGTACATGGATGTATGTGCGATATCTGTCCAACTTTTGCCCGACTGCCGGCAAGCGTTGCATGTTGCTGGCACAACAGCAACATAAATGGCAGCAGCAACATTCGTTGCGTTTACCGCCAAAAGCAGAAACCTAAAAGCAAAAACAATGAAAAAGGAAACCTGGACAAAAAGGTTAAAAGACAAATAAAAAAAAAAAACTAAAACCAAAAGTGCACAACACGGATATAAAATTTTTCATGCATTTGTAATTTATGTGCTAAAATGTTATCGTTGTTATCGCCGCCTTTGTGTGAGTGTGCCAGTTGTGGGCGCTGTTGTTCAAAGTTGTTGGCCAGCGAATTGTTGTGCACTTACGGTGGGCATCAATGGAATGGCTGGCGGTGGGCGGCTGCCCTGGGCAGGGGGCGTGGCATGCGGCGCAACCTGGTTGTGCCACATTTCCAGTGAATGTAAAGCTGTTAAAAGCGCCCGAAAAGGACAATAAGTAAATACAATTTATCAAAATAGCTAGCTGAGCTATTTTGTTTTCATTTTCCTGCCGTAATTAAGTTGCAGCAAATTGTAAAATCATTTTCAAGCTCAAAAACTTGTTTAGACTTTATTAAAGGTATGAAGAAAAAATGCAATTGGGCTTAAATACGGAACATAACTCATCAGGATTATCAAAAAGTTTTGATAAAGTTAATTGAAAATTATGTCAATGTTCATTGCAGAAATCTTATCCATTCGCCTTTTGTCCTCGCCTTGATTGCATACGTTAAGCAATTTGTGCGCTTGATTTATCAATATTTTAATATTTTTTAACCGGGTAATTAAATGTTCGCACACACTCACACACACACATGTCGCTGCGTTATTGTGTGCCCCAATCGCGATGAAGTTTCTTTCATCTCTTGGGGCCTTTCATCTTTCAGCCTTCCATTAAAAAATATCATAATCAATATCGATGACAACGTCGGCGGCAAGAACAACAATTAACCTTCTTCAACAGCTGCGTCGCATTCTTAATGTGAAAATACAAACAAAATTGAGTAAAAACAACCGAACAACAAAAAAAAAAAAAAAAAAAAAAAAAACAACAACAAACAACTCAATTTGCCACTGTGGAAGTTGCTGTTGAAAGTCTGCTGTTTATTGTTATTTTTACTTGCTCATTGGCGATGCGATGCGATGTGCTGCCGCTGTTGCATATGATCAGCCATCGTTAAATCGTGGACACTCTCCAACCCCTGCGGCCTCCTCTGCAAAAATGAAAAAAAGGACGATGACGTGGCTTTGATGAGTTGCCAGTTGTCGTCCAGCCGCAAACATTCAATTGAATTGCCCAACAAGCAACTGAAACAACAACATGGAAAATGCTCTGGACGGCGCCTCACATACGGGCTGGTGGAAAAAGACCCCTGGAGTTCGATATCTTCTGAAAAGGTCATCGCCGGCGGGAGACCTTTGGCTCTATGTTTTTATTTTCGTCTGGCCAACCGCTAAGTAAACCGCTGGTCCGAGCATTAAACTTGATAATGGAATTGAAATATATAGGGAGCGGGCAAAAAATATAAAAATACCAACGAAATAGAAAGGGTTTAGCGTGGAGAATGTTGTGCGCATAACACTGGTTAAATACCCTCTAATAAAGAAGTACTCATGTATAAATACTTCCCAATAAATATCCAAATAATAATTTATCCTAAATAGCGATGGGGAAAAACTATTTAGCATTCAAGCAATTTGATTTTGCGTTGAAAATCAAACGTCAATATTGATACACATGAAGGGGATAATATATTCTATACATTTGTTTAATTTGACTAAAAAATGTTGCAATATTTGAATAAAAATTCTGTCCAATATTTCGCCATTGCATGCATATGCATTCTGCAATATTTATGAAGTCATTTTTGCATAACCAAAATCCCAAATGTATTTATGGGTATTTATGAATGTATAATATTGTTTTTGGTGCTTTTATTAAACTTGAATACTATTTTGTGGCGCTTTAAGTGGTGTTCTAATATGTATTACCAATATCGGAATGTTACTTTAAGCCGACCCAACTTAAGAACTCTCTTTCTTCGCCATCCCAATGAAATCGAAGGCTTATAGAGTAGAACTAAGCTCGCGTATTTTCACTTATTTTTTTAGTATCTGAGAGGCGGCAGATCTACATGGAATACACATCCATATACCACATATCCATATCCATTAAGCTGTCGCCGTCAGCGATTCATGTTGGCGCTCATGTCCAGACGTCGCTCCTCGATTCTCAGCACTGCGTTCCGTCCCTTAACAACGTTTCTCCACTAAGTTCTCCAGCCCCTTGCTCACAATACACTGAGAGTAATTCAAATACCAATAAATATTATTATTATTAATATTATCCATTCTATCACTGAGTAAATTGAACTACCATAATTGATTCCACTCATATATGATACCCATTTAAAGTTTATTTTAAAGAGATCATGGAAGTTATCTATTGCTTTGTTATAAGCCTTTGTTAATTACCTGATTTTTTCCAGTGCACTATTCATTCCCCTACTTTTCCGTACTGCTGTCATCGCTTTGTTTTCGGTTTCGCTTAATGCAGCGCGCGACATGCAAAGCGGTCAATCCACTGGGCTCCTGCTCTTTGGCCCCAGTCCCCCCGCCCCATTACTTCAATTCCCCAACCAATCCCCTTTCCCCTGTCCACCACTTCTCCACCCCGCCCCCGAAAACTGACCTTATCTCGCCAACGTTCGACGACATAATAAAACTCGCTCCGCTTCGCTTTTCAGCATTTATTCTGTTGTTTTGTTCTTCAGCTCGCCCGTTTTGGGTTCAGCATCGTAAAACATTTTTATAATGCGTTCACGTTGTTCGCCCGAAGATCTTTTAAAGGGTTTTTCTTAGCTTTCCTGGGAATCGATGGCATGGTGGAGGTCTTCCACTTTGTAAGTGAAGTATGCGTGCGGTGTGGTTACGATTTGCACAATGAACTTAGCTATATTCACTGTATTTCATGGAAAATCGGTTTTAAATGTAATACAAAATCCAAAATTTTTCAACATTTGCGTTTAGTTTGATAATGACTTTAAGCTTTTACTGCAACTGTCCAAAAGCGGAGGAAATCAGTAGGAAAAAGTGTTCCGAACCAACTTTTAACCTAACCGTATCTCTTCTTCATTTGCATTGCGGAGGTGGCTCAATTTTGTCTTCGGGCCATCAAATATTGAGCGCGTTTTAAGTGACACTTTACATCACCATTGACACTCGCAATGCGTCGCTGCTCTGGCCACCTATGTGTGTGTATATCGCCATCTCTTTCGTGTTGCGATGCTATCTCTGTCTGCTGTTTTAGCTTTATAGTTTGCGTGAGGATCGTAAAGTGTATTTTTTATGGCGCAAGGCTTTTTAGGAATTGTTTTTTTCGGCTGCCACTTGGTTGCACCATTGATGATGAAAAACTTGTGACTTCGTTTATCGATTGACTAAATTTAATGGGTTTTCTATAGTGTACCCCACGCTTGGCTTTTCCCTCGATAATTTGCCTGTGTTTATGCTGGTGGTATTTTCTGATTTCTGGATCTTTGATCTTCCCTAATTGGAATTCTCTTGGACTTTTTTGTTCCGGTTTCGTCACAACGTCTGAAAATGAACGGAAGCAATGGTTGGGAAAGTTCTTCTGACTTTTCCCATACCCAGTGGGTGGAGCAGGTGGTGCTTTGGGTGGATTGTATACATAGTGCTCAGCTAAACTTCCTTCGAGTGCTGCTACTGGCGCCTGTCAACTGGCATCGATAAAAATCTGCAGCTTCCTGCAATTTCCGCTTTTGACAATATGCGGGCTGCATACAAAGTTTTTCCTCCTCGAGCGAAATATTTCCTTGCCCACTCTATCCAGTAGACAGGTAAATATGTATTTAGATAAGTGTCACTTATCTAGACCAACCAGCCGGGAGTTCTCATTCTTCGACAGTTTTTCTCTTTTTAGAGACTCTTCAAACTGACTGCCGCACACGCAATTAATTCTCTTAATTGAAACTGCAACCATCTTCTGCCCACCTAATTGGTAGTTGCAGTGGGCGTGGCCACAAAGAGGGCGTGCTCTGGGGGTCAGGAGGCATATCACTTGCATCGGAAAGTGGCGCCCCAAATGAAAGCAACCAGCAGAAAGCGAGGGACAAGTTGCGAAAGATGAGAATCCCGAATGGGAACCAAGAATGAATGAATGAATGAATGGTTGACTGAATGGGCACAGTGGATCACTGGAATTTATGCGGAATTATTTAAAAATATGGCCCTGGCTTTTATATTCTCTTTGGAATTTTCTTCAGAATTTTAGTTCCAATTAATTCTAAGCATCCCCCTATGAAGATCGTGAAAAATGCCAGGTGATTGCCACAATCTTTATGGCAGAGCATAAAATTAAACTCAGCCAATGGCCCAACAGTGATTAGAGGCCATAAAATATATTTAAATATTATGAGAATTTAATTGCAGAAGCGATATAAGGCATTAATAAAAGTTTAAGTTTCGGGAGAGGTCCAATAGAATGTGAGTAAAAAGTAGGGAAGCATACATTAAATAACGGCATTTTTCTAATAATCATGTTAATAATAGATGGTAATTCGTGTCTTAAAATATGTCATTTAAATTATTCTTTAGTTCGATATTTGTGCAGTCTAGCCCACTGTGCATAACGTTGGACAAATGAATGAATACATGGATTCCTTGGCAATTTTAAGGAGGGCACATGGCAAGTGTGAGAAGCGGGCGAAGCGACAAATGCAGTAACTGGAAAATTGCGCGACAATTAAAGATTTTTCGCGACGACGGAAGGGGATGGTGGTGGGGTTCTGAAAGGGTGCGGTTAAAAGGGAAATACAAGGCGGAGGCGTTTTCATCTCCGGTTGTCGTTGCCCCGAATGTAAGTCAAGTGAGGCGTAAAGTGCATGCGGGATAGGGGTGAAAGTGTGCAAAGGAAACCCAGTGCACCGTAAGACTCCACGGCCCGACCGAATTCCCTCCTCATTTTCCAGCCCCTTCTCAGCCGCGTTTCCCTCACTGTAGTTGTTGTCAACTTGTTGCGGACGAAGCATTGAAGATCTCTCGCTAAAGCGAATGTGACAACTCGGCTGACAAAATGCTAACAAGATGATGTGGCGCAAACTTTTTTCCAACGTCTGCCCGGTTTTTCTGTACTTTTCCTCACTTTGCAGCCTGCAACAAGCTGTGCCAACAAATGACCAAATGTCTGCCAAGTGTCGCCACCAAAAAGTGCCACAAAGATGCAGAGCCGACCACCCAGAGCGTCAGAGTTTTTCACGTAGGCTGAATTTAATTGCAAAGAACAATGTATCTTCATCTTGTACTCTCCAAAAGTGATAATAAGCAGAATTTTCATCTATTTCAATGGAAGCTTATTATTTTAAAGATTGGGAAATATAACAACAAATAGCTGAATGAAATGTAAAACTAGATGGTATGCAAAATATTATCTCTTGTGCCTTATAAAAACAACAATTTCTAGATAAGCTTAAAGGGTATTCTAGGAAGCGAATTCTTTTTTGAAACGTCAACTCTCGTTTGCATTGAAATACTTTTCCTGCGTAGAATTTATGAGCGAACAGCAGCAGAGAGTAAAAGCGAAAAAAATGGACAAACAAATTCTTAGTGGCGGCAACGCGTCGTATGCGCAATTTTCCCCTATGCGAAACCGTAAATCATTGCGACCAATGCTTGACATCTATGAGACTTCCTCTGTATGGGTGTATATCTAACCGTATGTGTGTGGGTGTCAACGCCCCTCTGTGGGCGTGGCGGATGCGTGTGTGCGTTAATCTTAACTGCGACTGCAGTCGCCGCTCGTCTTCACGTTTTTCTGCCTTTGACAGCGTCGGTCGGCATTTAGTTTTAATTTATGGCACATTTGCTCACTTTATGTTCATTTCTCTAGCCCAGATGAAGGAACCACCCACCCACCTAGTCGTCTGTTGTGCCCCGCCCCCTCGAGAGGGTTGCGCCCTCGATTTAATTGCTTTGGAAAGTGCAGAAATTACAAGACAATGGCGAAAGAATAGCCAGGAGTCTTTGAAGATCTTTTGTTCTTTCGAAATCGCATGGAAAAGATATCGCTGAAAGATAAACCATTTTATGGACTATTTCTAGCGTTTCTTCTGTGTAAATAACTCAGGTATAACGGTGTGGGTTGGCAAATATATATACAATTGCTTAAAATGTTATTTTGATTTTAAGTATCTGTAGCTTAGGACTGTCTATGTGAATGTACATTGAATTATTCAATGAACTCAGTCTAGGGTATTAGCTCTCTTCTAAAGAAACCGAAGTATAATCCCATTCGTGGTTTTCACTTGCTGACGCTAACTAAGTGTATTGACCGGACCTGCTATTGAACAACACGGTTGAACAACGCGTATAACAACCATGAAGCACGGGTATTAATTTGGACTATTCAATGTGCCACTTAATACCAAAGACGTGTCAATTTCATGGCTGACAGAATCGCCCGAGATGATGATGTGCTGCTCCTGCTGCTGCTCCTCCTCCGCATCGTTGACATCCTTTGGTGGCGTGATGGATTGGGAACGGAGGTCAGAGGCGGGTCGCCACTGGGGATTAATTACAGCCATCAAAAGTTATTAGACGCAATTATCACAATGCTGGCAACGTGACTACGATTTAAGGCCACTCCAAGCTGCCTGCCTGCTGTTGAGTGAATAGCCATGCTGCAAGTGTGATCAAATGCGCTATGTATCTTATATAAGTATCTGTCACTGGATGGTTATGGATGAATGAGCTGTGACGGACGTAAATATTGAGCAACTATCTGCAATATTTGTTCACTATTATATGAACAAACTCAGGAATTGGTTAAACGAATTTATTAACAACTAAAATTATAATAACACAAAAAGAAACTGAGTTATTATGAATTTTTTATGAAATATGAATGTTCACCAGCATAAAAGTTAAATCGGAAGATAAACTACAATTAATTTGGTTCTTGAAAATATTTATAAGGTTATAGACAGGCACTTTTATTTGCCAAAGCTGCAGAAATATTTCTCTATGCATTAGGTGGCAGTCACTAACAACGAACATGGCAGTAACAACTGTTGCAGGAAAATCAGCAACATAAACAGCATTAGCACTCTGGCAACAAGAAATAAGCGTCAAGCTCATCAGCATCCACTTCGCCAACAGCAATTAAATTGGGCCGCCGAGAGCAAGTCGAGAATTTTCATTGCTTCCTCATCGAGAGCATTTTCACCCCATTTCCCCAATAATTTTGCCCCGCTGTTCCCTGTGGCTTAATTCTCACCAAATTTCTCTGGCCGTGTCTGGTCCACATTTGTCAAATGTCGCAGGTCTGGGGTGGCTAAAACCGCAGTCTCTGGACATCAAATGACTTACCCCCGGAATGTCCAGGCCGCAACAAATGATTTGTCAGCTGGCACGGAGGAATCTTTCAAAATTTGTCGTTGCCTGGTGTAATTAACACTTTACCGAAAAATTGAACTTGCCCGGCCGCAGACGGGCCAAATATCCATTAACAATAGCTGCTGCACTCCAATTTCCTTCTAATTTTCCCCGCTTTTCCAGCCGACGGGAGTGCTAAAACAATTAGAAACAGCCGCGCTTCGTCGCTTGTCGGTTGTCATTAACGCAGAATGCGACAAAAATGATCAGCAGCATGAAAACGCGGAAGGCGGCAAGTGTGCAATTTTCAGTACACAGAAAAAAATGTAAACAATATATTTGTAAACGCATTAAAGGACAGACAATCCGTGTGAGGTAAAATAAGCAATGGGACTTTCAAATAAAATTCATGTATTTATATAGAAGATACATCACAATATTCATCTCATTATACTGCGAAGGGAGTCAAATTTAACTTACTAATTATTTTTCGAGCTTGTTTGCATGTTCTTAGTTGCCAGCGCTCATATTAAAAAACAATTTTTGTCAACTTTGTCTCTGGCGTAAATATAGAAACTTTTGTTGATTGAGGCAATTAGCAATTGGCCTCGCTCTTGGCCCGACCAAATGTTTGTCTAATTACACTCGGCACACACTTTACACAGCTTTCAGCAGGCTGCCATTTGTCTTCATTCTGTGGCAGCAGCAGCAACTCGCTTTATTTGCCTTTGTCAAGGCGGCAACATGCAGCATGCAGCATGCAACATGCACAGCGGCAACATTCACAGACTCCGTCAACGAGACGTATTTTTTGCGGCTAAAATTAATGTGGCAAAAGTTTGCCAACGCATGGCAACTGCAGCGTACTGCTCCCGTATTTTTCTACCACCATTCATCCAAGGTTTTTGTTGGTTCTTTTTTGGCCCGAGGCGCCTGTGGTTTTCACTGCCATAAAATTATATTTTATAGTATATTCCGGCTGCTGTTCCCGGTTCCCGGCCGTATTATAAATAGGTTTATGTTCGGATGGCTGCCGGGCCCAAATGCTTAATCACATGTGGGGCGTGGTCCAGACCCTGATCGGGAGAGCGGGCAAAAGACTTCCCCAGAAAAGCTGACAAATTGATTGATGATCTGCTATAAAATGTCTCGTTTGTTGTGAATGTAATGCAACATAAATTTGCAAAAAATTATAGCAGCCCCAAAGAAAGGACGCAGAAAAAGTCCGGAGAAAGAGTAAAATGTGGAACAAAGCCCCTTGGCTCAGAAGCCATAAAAAAGTGTGAGCCAAACAAGGGGAATTCAGCAATGTCTGAGTTGGTTCGACGAGCAGTGAGTGCAGAAGTTATAATTAAAAACATATGTGCCATGACCCAAGGCAAGCAAAAAGTAAAAAAACAAATTGAGAGAAAGAGGGAAAGTTTAAAAAACGGGGGAGCACCAGAGCTGGGTTGGGTTAAATTGAAGTTGACTTAACCCCGAATGGGTTAATTAGACGACCGTGGTGCAGTCAAATGGCAAAAGTGAACTGAAATGAAACCAGTCAAGGTCAGATGTGTGTTGCAAGGAAGGAAATACAGAGTCAGAGAAAAATGCAACCAAATGGGCACTGAACGTGTCATGATTTTAGCAAAAACTGAGCATTAATACAAGCATTTCAGAGAGCTTTTTACAAACGAAAAAACTTGAGTTTTGTAAAATAAATAGAAATTTTGCGTGTAGCAATTGCGTTACCCCACTCCTTAAGATTATCCCCATCACATTCACGTCGAAATATCGAAAAGATAGCAACTGAAACAATCTCAGCTTTATGACCGCAATATCTCTCCCACTGGCAACTCTTTAAGCCAAACTATTCGAGTCCCGAAAAACATTCCCTGCGATCCCCAAAAGCTCCATTTCTCTTCAATCACCTGGCGGTAGTTGAACCATTTCTCTTCACTAACAAGACCCCATCCCCATTTGCCAGCAAAGACGACTGTACTAGAACCTGTACCGAAAAATCGCTGAATCGTCACAAAATCACTTTTACGATTTTGGTTTATATACTCACATATAAGTATACATGGGGCAATAAAGAGGAAAAAATAATATGGCAAACTAGCCCAATACAACTGAGAAATCTCGGTCGGTCCCAAACTGACTGAGATTTCCAGCACGGCGCTGTCCTTGCAAACTTTTGGCATCCACTGTTCGAGGCTCAATAAAATTGCACGACGAAGGAGATGCTGCTGGCAAACAAAGTAATTTTTATAGTAGCCAACATCTTCCCGCACACATGAAGCTCAGCGCCAACCTATATGGGCGAATGCTTTACTTATATTTCCTCAACTTTTTCACCTTCCTTGGGGTTTTTCGAGCATTCAATTTTTTTTTTTTTTTTGCCCCATTTGGATCTTTATTTTTTGCCTTTTCGCAACGTCACAAAGTTGCCGCAATCTGTTGAGGCTGCTCCGGAATCCGAAACGCGAAAAAGGTGGAGTTGTCTGGTAGTTCAATTCGTTAGCAGAGGGATCGTAAAGAAAAAGAAAAAAATGGCGGGAGAATGTTGGATATTCATAGCTGACTGCGAACAATTTACGCCTCGCATTACACAAACTTTTTTTCGTTGGGTTAGCGAAAGTCAGCGTGACTTTCCAGTTGGGCTTTATGCTCGTATTTATTTACATTCATATACAAAAAAATGTATTTTCCTACGCACATGTGCATCAATGTTTTCGGGCTTCCCTAATTCCGGGAGTTGCAACTTATTGAAAACGAATGGCGTGTGAAAAATGTGAGGTTTCTTTTATTTTGGCTTTGAGTTGCCATGAAATCGAAGCAAGTCATATTGCAAACATATATCAAAATAAACGAATGATATTTGCGAAAAGTAAAGCACACATGTCAGTTGTTTTATAAAGAGATAAAATGGAAAACATACTACTATTTGAGGGGAGTAAAAACGAAAAAAAGGCAATAAGGAATTTCGGTTAGTCACTAAATCATTTATACAATTAAGATGTTTAAATTATTCAATTGTTTCGTAATTTAATACGAATGTAAGTATCTAAAAACACTTATACTAAATGATGAAGATACTGTTTGACCTTAGTAGAATTCGAAACTATTGTTACAGATAACCGGAAGGTATTAAAAGCTAATCAAACCTCCTTAAATCCTATCCGGATCTCTTACTTACCAGTAGATGGGATAATTACTGTCTTCCCTCAACTGGCTTTCATTTCCATTTCCATACACAACTGCGAATTATCCACTGGCTCACCACATGAGGCAGAAAACCAACTCAACCAGATAGAGACGAAGATACATGAAGTGAAAGAGAGAGGGTTATAGGCAGAGGGATACTGAACTTTTACAAACAGGATGACACAAATTAGGTCCCAAAATTAGCCAGCTTTGCGGAGGAGAGAGTTTTTCAACAGCAACAGCATCAGGGTTTTAGTGGGTGTGCCATGAAGATAGTAACAGCTTTTCCGGAATCTTTTAGCTGGAAAATATTTAGGCACAAAATGTTGCTAACTGTTGCTCGAGCACAAAACTTGGCACAGCCGGAATCCGTTTCCGCAATTTTTGTCTACTTCTCGTGGCCCGTATTTTCTCTTTTCTGTCTACGACAGAAAACTGTTGCACTTTTCTCAGTTGCAATATTTTTCTATCCTTTTGTAAAAGTGTTGCACACTTTTTAGTGTAAATATTATTGGCAACAAGCGCTGTAAGTGCCAAGAGGGGGCGTGGCGGGCGGACAATGGGCGAATGAAGTGGGTGTCTGGGCCTAACGGCACACGGCTTGGTCGGAAAAGTCGGAAAAGCCGAGCGAGTGCTGAAGTAGCTGCTGTTGCTGTTTGTGCCGCACTTTAAATGCACTGGAAAGTGTTTGCTTATGGCACTCCAAACTCCCCCGCACACACATACACCTTTCGAATATCACTTGTGCGGAGTATATATATGCCCATCTTTGTGTATATGTCTCGAGTCTAGCTTGGGCGCCTTCAAGTTAAAGTTTTTAAAGTAATTTATATTCTCCTACCTGCATAGATTGTTTTATTTTAGTGCTGCCACGGTTGAGGTGGCAAATTCTATCTCCTTCTTTACGGGGCATTCTTTCTTTTCCGGAATGCATTTTTGATTTTTTTTATAAATTCCCCTGGCCTTGTTGCTGTTTTTTTTAGCTGTCACTGTTGTGAAGCGGGTAGTAGGGATCTTACAGCCGTTTTGCAGATGTGTTGATGCTGCTGCTTTTTTTATACCAATTTTCTCGTGTCTCCTCTTTTCCTTTCCTTTATTCCCATGCTGCTTTAATTTTTGTTGTTTTTCCTGCTGATGCTGTTTGCTCTGCTGTTTCTGCTTGTTTCCCTGCTTGCTGCTGTTGCATTCACTCTGCTTTTCTTTCTTGCATTTTAAGTGCATTTCGGCAATGTCCGCAGCTGTGTGTGTTTCACCTTTTGCTGAGCCATTTTTAAGTGACTTGCAGTCGACATTCCGCCGACTTCTGCACAACAAATTCCTTTTTAATACGAATATATTGTGCTTCCATTCCAAGTGTAAAAAACTACAATATGAAGAAGATTTTGCCTAAGATAGACTACCAACAATCAGACAAATACATTAATGTTTGTTTTTTATTTTAAATGAAATAAGAAGGTAAATTTCTCTCTGTGCACACACCCTCTCCTCACCCTTTGTCACTACACTTTCACCCACTTATAACCTATTTTTTTATGTTGCATACTTTTGCGAACCGGCGTTCTTTTCCCGTTTCTGGTTCTCTCGTTTGCCAGCCATAAATCATCTTGTTGAGTGCCACACTGTGGCAAAGGCTTAAAGTGTGAAATCAGCACAAAATGTTGCCTAAAGGGGTTAAAGGGGCTTCGAGGGGGTTAAACAAAAAGTGCCAAGCATACGGCGGCAAATTCAAATCACATTATAATTCATGTGGCAGAAATTGGAAAAGGCAAAGAGAGAAAACAAAAATAAGAAAGGTTTGTTAGTTTTAAAACACTAAAAAGCTAAAAAAAAAATGGGTATCATGGTAGTTGCATATTTGTTTAGTATTGCACCAAATAAATACTTTATATCTCTTGGTATAAAAGTAAAGATAATTCCTTTATGTTATTTAAAATCATTTCTTAACACAGCAGTATAATTTTGCATTTTAAAGTCTTCGAGGTACATTTCATATCCCAGAAACTATTTCTGTTAATTTGACATGAATTGTTACCTGTTACTCGATCTGGACGAGAACAATAAGCCAATCTCAATCCCCTTTAGCCGTAATGAGTTCAATTCGCATTGCATGGGGCCAGTAGGTTCTTGAAGGAAATCCCACAGCCTAATACCGGCTATTAACCCAGCACTGGGCCACAGAGTCAGCCGCAGTAAACTTCCAAGACCGCAGTAACCAAATGGCCCAAGCCAAGCGAAGCTATCTAAGCCAACACACCCACACACACACGGGCACAGTCAGGGGTCCTGGACCTTGGTCGTGGAGCTGGATCCTTGCCCGGGTCCCGGTTCCCAGCCATAGCCATGATCCTGCGCCCTATTCGTTGAGTTGCAAATTTTAATCCCATAGTGAAGCTTAAACAAATTTTGTGCCTCAACCGACATATGTGGGCATAATTGAAGTCGAAATGGGATGCAAAGCACACGCTCAATGCGCGTACACTGCGCGAAATGGTCAACAGGTTGGGCTAAACTATTTGATTGAATACTAAAATGGAAGAATTGTGTCATAAAAATAATAGATAGGTAATTCTGCGCTTGGAATTAACTAATTTTACTCCAAAGTAACATTATTGACCTAGTTTCCATTTTCGGGAGCTACTTTCTTTAAGTGAACCTCATCCTCATATGGACATTGCTCACATCGTTCTATTGTATTTGCATTAGTGTAGTAAATGCAAAGTGTTATAAGCTTTATTATGGTTGCCGTAGTAGCAGCCTCCCTCTTTCGCTCTTGGCTCCCCTGAATTTTATTCACCCCCAAAATATACACCGCATATTGCAAGAAAGGTCGGTCCCAAGCACGAGTCCCAGCTTACGCCTGGGAGTTTTCTGTAATGATGTGCCCAAATCCCACACACGCAGAGGGAAACTACAAACTAATCCGAATTCCATCTGCCGAGATGAGAAAGGATCGGGGGGAGTTCGGATAAAACAAACGCACGGGTAAGACTATCCTAGATTTACCACCCTAAAGTGCAGATACTCTAATATACCTTATGAATATAAATATTTTAATACTTTCACTCTTTAAATTTATTGATGGTACATAAATACATTTGTAAAGATTGAAGCTTAGGCGGAAACACATTAATGATATATATTAAAAAAACACAATCCCTCGCAAATTTATGACAGGCATGCAAAACCTTTTATTCATCAAATTACTTAAGCGCCAAACAAATTGAATCACAATTTCATTTATCCCCCGTCGTTATTTGAGGGTAGTGAAAAACGTTTGGGTAAAACCCCAAAATGGATTGATAATATCCCGCAAATGATTAACTTGTCTGAAACTTTTTTTTGTCAGCGCCTTGGGGGGCCTCTGGCTGAGCCGGCTGAGAGGGGTTCTTATCGAGGGACCGCTCACATATGTAAGCCCCCGTATGCTAATAGTTTTCCGAGCTTCCAACAGATTTGTCAAGCTGTCTTATGCCAGCCAACGTACTTTCCTTCCCATATTATTTAAATCAATCAGGCGGTTGGGAGCGGGGAGATAACTGATTGTGGGCTTCTCATCAAATTAGATCCAAATGGCATCGTTGATTGGCCTGCCCAACTGACAGCTCATAATGAGATTGGATTTTTCTCCCTAGTAATTGACAAAGGGTTGAATCTGCCTGAGTCCCCCATAATATATGCAATAGTGTCAATGTCAAATGCCGGCCATAACTCTTTGGCCAGCCCTCGCAGCACATAAATATTGTATCACATGGCGTCATAAAAGAAATAATGATAAATATCCAAATCAGCAGAGACGGCAGCAGCCCAAAACAGAAGTGTCCCAAAATGACTTCATTGCAGTGGATGCGACACCAGAAATTCATAAACAAGGAGACAAGTGTCCAAGTCGTATATTCATCTTATACAGTCCCCCATCTCAGTCCGTCTTTGCACTTCTCTTATCCGCAACGAGGCGGTAATAAATCTCTTGGCAAAAGGCGAAAAGGCAAATCGTACAGATTATTAGGCCTCTCGCTCCGCAGTTTCCTCTGCCTCGAATTTCCATTGCGTCAGGAAAACATCTGGTAGCTTTTGGAGGATTTTATGGATTTGCCAGCGGAGTGGGCGTGTCCCGATAGAAATACTTATGTTTATGCGATGAGCTCAAGTTCTGACAGTGGATTAAGCTTTGCATAAATATTGAAAACAGTTTGAATGTCTAAATCATCTTGTGGAAATCGTTCCAGAGCTTTAGCAATTTGTTTTATTGGCATGATTACGAAGTACACCTATAATAGTTAAAAAATCGATATATCAAAATTCAAATACAACATTTTCTAACTGGAGCAATTCATACTCAATTGACAAATTTCCTCAAAGTTATTCAACTTAAAATTCGCACTGCACAATGGAAACCACTTTGGACTCCCAAAACAACTAATTGCTGGCCATCTGTCAGCTAACCGCCAAAGGCAATCAAAAAGTTAAGGCCAGAAGAGCGACAATTCGACCGCAAACTAATTTATTAATCCCCTTCCACTTCACCTCACAGCGAAAAACTAAAAGTTTTAAAGCTTCTGGCTTCGTCCTTTTGCGGGCGCTGCTAACCGCTCACGGACATGGCTAAAATATGCAAAACTAACATAAATCTCAATTTGGAGATTTATGAAAAAACACACACACACACTCGTAGAAACCCACAACTAAAAAACCTGAAAAAGTGTCGCTGGCAAAGTAATAAAAAATTTGTAATTCCAATTGCGCGCAAAAAGAAAAGATAGAGCGGTGGGAAATAGCTAGACCACAGCAAATATCACCAACAAATTCCACAAGCAACATAGCACTATAACAAAAAGGCTTTTAAATAAAATAACCAAAAAAAAAGTAGAGTCGGAAACGGAGTGAAAAACTGCGTGGTGAGGAAAAATTGTGCTGTGCTTAAGTGTCAAATAGCGGAATGCAATATAAGCAATACAGTTAAGGATCGCACCGAAAATATGACTTGTTTATTGGAAAATAATCAAAAATAAGTGTTTGAGATATGTTTGAAAAATTAAATTAAATATTTTGCGTTTAAAACTAATTCTGCCTAAATTGTATTCAAAGATAGTTCTTACAAGTTGCGGACCTAATTGGTAATAGATGTTATATTTTTTCGCTGAAAACTAAATAAAGTCAGAAATATAGTTTTGTAAATATCCTTGCCAAAAATGCAATTAGGTAAATTAATTTAATAAAAAATGATTTTCCCCTGGACAAAAGCGTACACACAAGGACTCGACTGAGCCGCCACTGTCAAGATAAATTACTTACCGTAAGCTCTCCCACAGAACTTGGCGCTGAACAAATTGAAAAATAAAAAATTCAGCATTCCGCGAATAAAAAAATCCTCCGGGGACAGAACTACTAGAACTGGCAGGGGGCGGGGTTGGCGGATGACAAAAAAGGGTTTTGTCTTTTCCCTAATATTTTATTTGCCACCCAGCAAACTCCTGGCCACCCCGATTTTTCAACAGTCGTGCGTGTGTAAAATCTGTCGCAGATTCGACTTCAATTATTTTTTACACAATTTTCTTGTCTCTTTCGGCGTTGCGCTTGGTTTTTTACATCGCTGCTAGTGTGGCTGCACTGGAAAAAAAGTTTGAACTCGGATAAAGAGTTTTAAAAGCGTTTAAGTCTTAGTTGTATTAACTTCGTTACAAACAAATAAGACAAAACGTTTTGAATGCCGACATTTATTATGGAAATCTGGAAAAGAATGCATTAATTTATGGAAATATCAGCGACTAAATGCGGGTTAAATGGTAATGCCTATTGCCTGTAATGCAACTATTTGCTTTATATCATAATAAATTTAATGAATTATAAGCTAAGAAATTTATAGTCATATTAATTCTTGTATGACTTTTTAGCAGTGCGTTTTTCTAGGCCGTGCACATTTTTCGTTCTCGTTCTTGTTTTTGGTCCTTGCATATTTTCTTTTTTGGAGCTGCTCATAAATTTTGGGACTGTCCGTCGGCGGTAAAGAATCACTGCCGCTGCCTCTGCCGACTTCGCAGCTCCGGCTGCTGTTATTCTAATTTTATGGAAATTCCTACACTTTTTCTTGCCTTCGCCAGCGCCTTTTCTTTTCTTTTCCTTGCTTTTCTTTTCAGCGCACAGATTTGTGTTTGAGAAAAATCTGTTTGTCATACGCTTCGTTGCGCCTCATTTTGCCACGGAGAAGGGGAAAAGTCGAGAATAAAAGGCAGAGTGGGGCCGAAAAAAATGTATTTGCCGGGCCTCCAAAAAAAAAAAAAAAGAAAAAACCGAAAAATAAGTAAAAACTCCATTTAAAGGCTGGACACTGGGTGCCATAAGTATGCTGTGTCTTCTGGCAGCCAACTGCAAAGGAAAAAACTTTTCACAACGCATAAATTTGCCTGCGTTAGTTTCTTCTTTTATTATTTTGCGCCACATAATTCTCCCCGAGCAGCCAGCATATGCTCAACTACTATAACACCACCCCTTCAGATCCACAGTTCCAGTTTTCGTTACGGTTCCGAAGATTTGATATTAAAGCAGGCGCAAAGTGAATTTTAATGATTAAGCCCTAGGGGCGGACACATCAAAATAAAACTAACAAACTTTTCGCTTCGTAATTTTTTCGATTTGATGCTCAATTTAATGGAAAAGGGAAAATACAAAAATTAAGCTAATAATGCAATGGGACTTAGCTCCTATAAATAAAATATTCAGAATAGAGTATAGTTCCATATAAAAAGCGCAAGTGGAAAGCAAAATGTGCATTATAAAAAAGCTCACCATTAGCAAAAGTGACAAAACAACCATTTAAGTCCAATTGAATTTATTTATTTTGTTATTGATAACCACACAAAAAGAAAATCCCATCATTTGCCCCTTCACTAAAGCGAATAAATGCCACAAAAAAAATATAGCCATTTCGATTTGTTACACCTTCTAAAGCCTGAACCAAAAAACAACAATCAGCGTCATTTGATTTCACATTATTAATTAATTCATGGCAACGCCAACAAATTAATTAGAAATCCAGCGAGCGGAAAAGCGAGGGGAAAATGGGCGATAGAAAGAGAGGCGTTGTAATTTCATAAATTTGATTGCCACGCCAGCGAATTAGTGTCAAGCCAATTTCAACTAATGAGCAGCCATTAAAAGATATATCGAAATATACAGATATATAATTAGGCATGTAACTTGGGCCAGGAGCATCTCCATTTTTGCATTTTCAAATTAGGAGCAACAAATGGATCGTCTAATATTTGTTGTCATTTGCCTATTTATGATAATTAAGCTTTGACATCTTTATGTTATTAATTCATTTGACACCAAGTCAAGCTCCGCCCACGTATTTCTAATTTTGTCAACGTTCAACGGATGTCGTCGACCACAAAAAGTTAATAGGCAAAGGGCCGCAAGTGACCCAAAAAAAATAAAAAAAATGGGAATGAAGAACCAGAGGAAAACGGAACGGGGAAAAACCCCAAATGAAACGAAATGAATCGGCAAGGTGAGAAAAGTGCGGCACCTCTCAAAAGTTTCCCCCAATTTTCCCGGCGGCATTAACCGTTGATCGGTGAGAGCATTTAAAAACTACGGCAGCCTCCCAGAGGCGTCCGACTTGCCTCATAAAACTGACAATAAAAACAAGGGGGATTCGAAGAGTCTAAGTGGCGGGGAATGGTCTTTGAAAGTGGGTGTAGATCCCAACTGATGCACTTACTCCCTGTTTTCCTGATTAAGAAAAGAAAATCTCTCAGTGACAGCATTCACTATAACTAAGAACAAACCACATTTGTAGAAATTTATAGAATTTTAATTTTGATAAATATTATACATCCATTACTTTCTCTTTTACTAAGGTCTTTCGGAAAACAACTACTGAAAAATTGATCGCTCTGCAAATGCCAATGTCAAAATCCCGACCGAAAACACTTCAACTCAATTTTCAACACTTTTCCCCCTTTTCCGAGCAACCACCGTGCTGTTTTTCCCGCCATGCACTTTCCCCCTTTCCCGGGAAGTGAAATCGGAGCTTATTTTTATAGATTTGAGGGCAGACAACAAAAAATCAATTGTCTTGCACACTTGTGCATCGGAAGCATCCCGAACCCCCCTCCTTTTACCCTGAGGGCGTGGCGTACACATGACATGTGTCAAAAGCGAAAAGGGAGCGGGGAAAATGTAAAATAAAATATATGTACGTACTGGAAAAAGTGTCATAAGTATGGAAAGAGCATCCCAACTCTTCGGAAACGAGATGGGCGTGCTGCCGACAAATAAAACTGTCGGGTTTAATAACAAAACACGAGAAGCAACTAGGGGAACTCTTAGATGGCCAAGTGCATTTCTTACAACGACTAAACCATCTTGGGGCGACCCCAACTGACTTCTCCATCTGACAGATTACAGCTGCGATAAACTAGACTTTCCGTACCTAAGTATTCCTATCTGTGTTTCATTTCCAATTAGAAATCAGCCATCGCTGATAAGTCCCTGTTCTTAAAATATGACTTTTTCATTTCAACTAGGCCATAAATATATCAGTGTTCTGTTCTAAACGTCACTCAAAGACACAAATAGAAAATTGTTGAAGAAGAGCTTAAAAAGATGCCCTTGTGGCAATCCATGATAATTGGGGTTCATTAAATATTTGTTTCTCCGAAATAAATTCGAATATATTACTGAAAAAGAAACCACAGCTTACTGATACATATAATATATAGTTTGGTTAATAAAATGAAGTTATATCTAACTTATTTTAGATTTCCTTCACAATTAACCCACTCAATGTATAATGAAAAGAGCTTCAACTTAATCTCGAACTTTAAATGTAATTTCTAACTTTGAGCTTAGCTGCAACTTTAATCAACATTTCTCTTATTCTTTCACTTTTCTTTGTTTTTCAGGTAAGTCGCCGAGAACTTTTCCAAACACCCACCCACCCATCGACTTCTACCATCTTCCGAAATAAGGTAAACAGGGAAAACACTCAACTTCTTTGTGCCCTGTGAACAACTGTGTCGTTGTCGTTGGCGTGAAAAAATCCATTAGAAGTGGAACTATGTCAATCGATGGCAGAAAGAAAGAACATTGAGTGGCGAAGAGGAAAATGTTAGGGGGCGAAGAGTGAACTGGAGAAATGAAAAGTGAAAACAGAGGTGAACTCAGAAAAAAATATATTTTTTTTAATTTTTAATTTAATATGTTCATATATGTATAAGTTTACATAGCTCTAATATGGATGGCATAGAAACACGATCTTATAAACAATATTTAATGGTTTCGGATTAATCCCATCAGCTTAATAATCGAATTTATTTATGTACATTTCAACTTGAAGTCGACCAACAAATGATTGATCTAGTCACCTCAACTGTCCACCTGGTGGAGACTTCACTGTCCCCAGACATATATGCTAAGCTGACGGCACATATGTATGTTGGCCTATGGTAGCCATGAATTATTTACATACCAAACCACCCAAATGCATTTCTAATGTTGCGACAGTAGCAAAACAGAAAGTGCAAATGAGATTTGCCTTTCACTGTGAACCAGAACGAAGTTTGTTGCCGGTCATCGGACATCAATGGATATATCTTATGGTGGTTAAGACAAGTCAAGCTCTTGCCCAGACCTATTGATTTTGGTCAGAGCAGTGCCTTTGCCCGTCATTCGGTTCTGTATTTGGTCTAAATTGGGGCTTAAGTGGCTCTCTCTCCTGCACCGACTTTGAGTTTTGGCGAAATGTGGAAAATGTCGAAAGGCGAAGATTCAAAATTAATTTAATTTCAATTGAATTTAATTGACAGAAAACG
Organism: Drosophila melanogaster; assembly: GCF_000001215.4. NCBI lineage: Eukaryota > Metazoa > Arthropoda > Insecta > Diptera > Drosophilidae > Drosophila > Drosophila melanogaster. The sequence continues at coordinate 17,225,564 of NT_033779.5, read as the reverse complement.
GAATGTTAAATTCAATGCAAAGTTAAGACGCTATTAAAACTGATCTGATATAAGTTACAAACCGGAGTGACACTGTTTTTCAAAACTCATCGCCGTCGCACTTTATGATGATATACTTATTAAATGTCATCTTTTAAAGAACAGAAACAATTTTACTCTATCTTGAATTAAAATTATAAAGAGTTAAGTAAATAATGAAAGAAAAGCGATGCTTAAATATGATTGGTTTAACGAAATTAGTGAGCGTGATAATAAGGCTTTAAGACTTCATTCGGGTTGGTAGTTTCAGTCAAAGACAAAAGTGAATTACATTTTCTCGGTTTTTCATCCTCACAACTCTGAAAACCACCATTCCCATTTCCATTTTAGCATGGAATTTCCGTACTCAAAGTCAGTCGCACAATCAGTTGGCAAACAATTGAATGCCTCATCAGCAGGACTTCGATTGATATTATGGGACAGCTACTCAGGAGGATCCCTACACCGATTGCCTCGCCCCCTTGCCGCCTCCGCAGACAGCTGTTATTATCAAATAACCGCGCAGCATATCAAATAACAAGAAACAAACTTTGTCAACACGAGTGGCTCGTGTGGAGTAAAAATGCTGAGCCAAGAGGAGAATGGTCCTAGAAATATACATATATACGTTGAAGTGGGAAGAACTTAACCCGGCTGCAAAAAGTCTTGGATAACGTTTGCCAAGGGATAGAGAGAAGGCTGAGGCGGGGATGTTTGCACATTTGCTGGCATTTGCAGGATATTTGTGTATCCCCTGGATACACTTTCCTCAGGGAAAGCAAGTCGAGTGCAATTTGATATTATTGCCAACTGGCAAATACACTCGAATCATTCCATTGTATCCGTGTTTCCCTGCATCTGTAACCATGTATCCTTGCATCCCCGAATCCCTGCATCTGGTGCATCTGATGGCTGTGGTTTTGCACATTTGTTTGCATTGTTTGAGCATTCCCTGCCTTGAAATATGATTAAATATTTCGTAATGAGACTGCGGAATCCTTACGGCACCACTGAAAGCCAGAAAGAGATGGTTGGGCTAATTGAAACTGTCAAGTTTGCTCAGTTTTGTGGCTCCAGTCACATCCAGGTGCCTCGAAACTTCGTCTCCACAGAATGTCAAATCATGTAGGAGTATGTGCGTCTGGTATCTCGAAGACAAATATTTGTAGCCAAGGGTTTGGGGTCGGTTCATTAGGGAAATGTGTGGAAGTTTGGCAAAATACAACATTTTCTCAAAGTGCAATACCATAGATAAATGGTTGAGCAAAAGTTTGACATTTTTCGGAGAATTTAGTTGAGTATGTGGTGTGTGGCCTAAATATATGTATTTGCCTTAATCACCAAGAAGTTTTCCTACAATTGCGGTATCTAGTTAGCTTGATACTTAATATCTGGAAATATCTGGAAATTTTCCTTAGCGAAAAGCTTATTAGGACTCAAATCATAAGTTTAGATATTTGTATCTACCTAAATTTCTTAACTTTGATCTTTATCATTAATAAACCAATTCAACCCGAAAAATTCTACACATTTTAAGAACATTTTCCGCACCTTACATTTTAGTCTGCGAACCAGATTCCACTCAGTTGTAGAGACCTATCCCAACACTTTACACCACTCAAGGTCACACACAAGGACCCATCCAATAGCAAAATAGCAAGGGCGATAGACAGGGATTCATATCCAATTTCGGGGCAACATTTTCGCTTGGAATGCTTAAATTGTTTTTCGTATAAATTTCAAATTAACAAGCCCTTGACTCGGGAAGTTAACTGATTTATTTCGGATTTGTGACAACAACCGGAGGTCGTCGGGACATATGAAACCCTTTTTCAGCCAGCCCCGCCCCTAGTACTTGGACGCCACATGGGCCTTTTGGATTCGGATTGGAACTGATTTTGTTTTCCGACCTTTTTCGTGGGTGCCGGGCGCCTTATAGGATCAAAGGATTACGCAAAGTTTGGTGATGCGTAAAATGAGTTTGATGTTGATATAAACATGTTGATGATGTTTTAATGTAAATAAACCTGAGCGGGTCCCGTGATCCATTCTGAGCCATCGATTCCGTGTAATGACGTGTAATCTGTGGAGAGTTCTGTTGACCGGCATTAAGCAATCTAATAATAAAATAGGCAGATGGAGTTAAGTTTATAGTACTATGCGTATAAATAATCCACAAACGTTTTTAAAGTAAACTGCAGGAAAATGGTTGTACCTTCTTAAAGGTAGGGGAATCTAAAATATTGTCTTTATATACATAGTAACTACTCGTACTCATCGGTCCAGTTAAACGCAATCGCTTTGGTATATATGTATGCGATTCAATTTGACCCCTCAAACTTGACGTGAACTTTGACCGCCCTTATTGAAACTGACACAAGGAAAGTTTATTAAATGGAAACTGTCGTCGCAAGGATGATGAAGCTACTAGAAAATTGATGCGTGACCGCATCACGTAGCTGGGGCTATAAATTCCCTGGCAAGTGTTTTAAAAAATGTTTATAATTTTTGATGCTCGACTGGCGAAGGGTCGAAGTTCGCCTTCGCTCTTGAAATATATCCAGGAATCTATTTTCAGTTGAAACACACGCGTCTGCACCTTTGAGCCTGGGAACTCTCGGCACGCGTCCCGACCAAGTTACTCAAAAATTCTGTTAACCTAGATATTTTCCAGCTAACTATATATTATCTTAGGGGTAGAGGAAGAAAATACGAATTTATCTAAACTGTGAGTTGTAATTTTGGCAACACTAAGCCAAAAAATAGGATTTTCCAGGAAGCCGAGCAGCACAAGTAGGGTTCAATGTCCCCAAGGCATCGTCTCAATGACAGCTACAACTGGGACCTGTGAGAATCCTTCCTTTCCTCTTTCCTTTTGCCCAGTTGGACGTGCGTAGTTTTCCATATGACTGCTCTGGGAATTTTGTGACGTGTGTGCCACTGCTAATGTATATCCTTAAATGCACAGACAATATTCCCTTTGCCTTCGTGGTAATGCGCTTATTATGATGATGCCACATAAAATAACAATTTGACTGGCCATTACACAATTTGGGAGCTTCGCATATGCCCGCCAGCAGTCAGCTGTTCCTCAATAGATGTCCTGCATCGAGCCTGTTTCCCATGTGCTGATCATTAATCCTTAATGAATTAATCAGCACGTGGCCCCTCGTCGTCTGCCTGTTTATCAGTCCCGCTTTCCTCAGCTGGATGTGCCCGAAAGGACCTAGTTTATTGATATTGCTTACCAGCTACCAGCTACCTGCTACCTGGCCGAGTTCACCAGGTGTCTCGTGCTGGGACCGTATACAAACAAACAGCTGCCTAGCTTGAACCCGAATGTTTGGCTTTGAATTGAGCAATTATAGATGCATATATCTCTAATATTGGTTTGCCTTCGTTTGCTTGAGCAGTTTTGTTGGCTGTGACTCCTTGGGATAACGATGCAGGCTGTATAATGTACATTAAATAAATTATAGGAAATGTTAATTTTCTCAATATTTCGAATCATTTAAATTACAGATATAGTAAATAAATTAATAAGATTATGAATTTATATATGCTATGTTTTTATTTATCATAAGAACATGATATCAGGTTAAGAACTTTTTTAATCTGGAGCGTAACATTTAATACTTATCTTTCCACATGTAGAAATTCTGTATTTGTCAAATTTTGTTTGTAGCTTTAAATATTTTATTAAATCATCCCTCGCATGCAGTAATTCACTATTAGTTTCCCGAAATTTCCCCCACAGAAGTATCGTCCAGTTGCAAACCTCCCACAGCTGCTGATGTGGAAGTAGCCTGAAAGAAAACAAAAGAATGGAATCGAATTCGAATTGAAAACATCTGTTTCAAAGGCATTAACGGCTCTATTGAGGGGTCAGGGGTCACAGGTCAGGGGTTGTCCAGAGATTAGAGGGTGGGTGAAATGACCATAACCGAAACACATTTGATGTCGGACTTGATACAGCAAACACGTGACCCTGAGGGCGAAGATGACACTATGGGTGGGAAGGCCAGAGGCAGATCAAATTCGGACCCTCTCCGATTTCCCTTAATTTGCTGACCTTCCGAGCGGATTTGGGCTCTAACTTATTTGGCTTTCGCTTTTGTGTTTCAATTATAAATTCCTCATGGTCAATACGCTTTAATTGCTCTCTTTATTTGGGCTGACAGTCCGTCCTCCTCTTATTGCAGTAGTAGGCCCCCGTTTGTCCACTTTGAACGATGGCCACCCGAGCGTGAAATACATTAGCGTGCGGACCTTGTTAGACCTCCACCATACACACATACAGTCACATACAATCTCTTACCAATCCCACCCACACAAACACACTGGGGACGCAAACTCATTTAAGGCCCAAAATGGGAATCCCCCGAAGAGCTTTTCTGGCCCAAAGGATGTCAACTGTACACACTGCTGGGGGGAAGGTAAAAACCATTGGTATACCCTTCGCACACTGAAGATTAAGAGAATTCTTCCAACTTTGGGGGCATTTTTATTGGCACTCCTTATCCAAAAAATCAATTGGAAGATTTAATTTCACTTATATTCTATAAGAAAATTAAATTTCTCATACTTACAAATAATAAAAATGTAGCTCCGTTATTATTTTTTATTCTTGACATGAACATTGTAAGGGTATTTCCATTTTCAATCAATGGGCGCTTACCAACCATCATGTTTTTTGACTGTCTCATGCAACAGACATTTCTGTTTACCACCACTATTTGCCACCCCCACGACAGCCCCCCTGCAAATGAAGTTGGCAACCCTGGTCGTCTATGTTCCTGTCTGCCGTCTGCAATTCCCAGTTCCCATTGCGAGCTAGGGACTTCGGCTATTAAATCGAAAAACGATTACAAACTATAATACAGTGTTTGTTTTGGACGCCCACAATTCTGAACATTCCCTGTTTCCTGTTCGCTGTTACCCCCACCGCATTTTCCCATTTCGAATTTAGCGTAAATGTCAATTCTGTTCGGACTCCCTTCCCCGATTTAGTCCCTTTTGCGGTCATTTCATTGTTTCATTTTCACACGCAACAATAATTCCAATCTCTGGATTCCTCATTCCTATTTCCTCTGGGACTTTCATTTTGGGCCATAAAATTGCATCAAATTTTATGTGCAATTTCGATTTTTATTTGCTTTTGATTGTGATTTGATCAATATGTTCCTCTTGTTTGCCCTGGCCTTTCTCGTTCCAATTGTTCCTGTTAATTGAAATGTTCATTGAACTGGTTTCGTTGGTCATGTAACTCCCCCATGAATTCCTATTGTCGGTCAGAGCCCAAAACCAATTAATAATAAATTATGAAATTCAATGGAAGAAATTTAGAGAACTTGAGCTAGTAGGATGTTGACCTAAAGCTACCCTAGATGAAAGTTTATCATTTACTATATATGTATATATATCAACAATAACAAAACAAATGGAAAAATGACGAGGAAATAAAAAAGCGACTAAATAGATTCCATGATAATACTATTGATTATGATTGCAAATCAAGTACTTAGTTTCTATTTTGATCTTTATACAAACAGGTCGACTAAAGGGTAGCATAAATTTTGAAGAATTGTGTTGATTTATGATTAGATGTTTTTCTTCGAATTAGCCACCATGGTATAATAAAACAAAATTGGAGGTGCAGCCATTAAGTTAATTCAAAGAAGAATTTATTAACTGATGAACTGCTTGGCTTCTCTTGCGTATTTGTCTCGCCTTTGACGCCCATTTAATTCATTTTTTCTTGGCATTTTTGTGTTGCGTTTCAACTTTATTAAGATAGAAATCAATTTGGTGCCTTGGCTTGACTGTTCCGCATATTTGCACGGTCTCAAGTCTGTCAAGATGGCCTGGATTCCCTTTCCATCTGAAGGCCCCTGGATGCCGCTTGTCTAATTCAGGAAATTGCCACAAAACACGCCACAAGGCGAAGGCGCAAAAAGTGTCAACTAGTTGACCTCATCTCTGAAGCCAGTTGCATCCCAAACTGGCAGGAAAATGGAGGAAGAAACTGTTGCAGACATCAAAATGACGTGACTGGGCGAAATGGTATGGGGAGGATGTGGGAATTCCTGGTGGCTTAGGATCGGTGCAAATGAAGTTGCCAAAGCTGCTCCTGGGTATCCGCTTCTGATTCTGTCCTGGGATTGTCTCTTACCATGGGGCAATTACGATGCGACGGAGAGTCCGTGTTCGGGTCATCATGGGTCTTCCCAAATTCCAACTTTTTTCCTTCGGTTTCGGTTTTCCGGAGGCTATGTGCAGTCGACAGATAAACAAGTTGGCAACACTGCGCGTGGCGTGCGGAAGGGATTCCTCTTTTTCTCCGCCTCTCTGTCCTGTCATTTTGAAGCTCGACGCTCATTTTCGCCTCTTCCAGCGATTTTACTTCGTCGACGCAGAGCTAGTTGCTTTTTCGGGGCTTATTTGGTACCCTCGTAGGCGGCTTTGTAATTTTGCTAGGTAGTATCGGTCTTTCAAAGATTATACTGACCATACAAAACTCAATTCAATTAATATTTTTCCACATATTTGGGGTATGATGTTTCAAGAAACCAAATTTTAATAAAGCGATACTTCACTTACTTGGAAAAAAATAATGAAGTTTATCTAGAAAGTAAAAAATTTGGCCCTAGAACACTTAATTAAAACTATGTAATTATAGTCGAAAATGACAGAAATAGTTTTCATTCTTATTTGACTCGAGTAAAACACTAGGTACCTTAATTCCTATCTCAGAGCCCTTAATCCGTTCCATTTTAGTTTTTTTTCCTTTTTAGCTCACAAGAAAAGCTAAAAATAGCTGAGCAAAGTACGTGCATCTGTGTTTGTGTAAGTGTATTATTGTGTGTGTGTTCTCGTATCCGTGTTTATCCGTTCCGTTTTGTGTGTGTTTGTATGCGTATTCTGTCTTGCGGTTCGACAAGCGTAAGACATTTTCAATTACAGTTGCCAGCATGACCGCTAACCAGCCTCCATATCGCCCTCTCCCCTCACATCTACCCCTTTATCGCCTAGTTTTTCCAGCATTTCCCAAATCAAGTTGCGTGCCAGTGTGTGTGTCTGTGTACAAGTATCTTGTGGATGCTTGTCAGGCCACGAAATGCGTCAATTAGACGAAATTGCAATGTAGGAAAGTGCAAGAACTGCAACGCCTTTTCCACTTTCCCCCCTTTTTTTCATCCTTTTCTTTATTGTTGTTTTGAACAAAAAGTATTCATATAAATTCTCGTTGGCTGAGAAGAACTTTTATGAGTGTTAATTTGTGTTGTCAACAAAGTTAACATGCGACGAAATGTCGGACTTTTCTTGGCTCCATGCCTTTTTCTACTTCCAGTTGTTTTTTTTTATCCACCTCGAATATGGAAGGTTGTGGATCCAAATGGCATACTACTGTGCTGGAAAAAGAAAGATGTGGCTATAGTGAAGGCCAGGCGGAGAGATTTGCTAACTAAGTACAAGGAATTATTGTAGTTCTCCATTCTTGGCATTTCTTCCTAAAAATCCCTCCTTGGAATTTGTGTGTTGGTGATGTGTTCGCATGCGTATATAGCTTTTCTACACATATGAACAAATATTTTCGAAAATAACAGCACGCTCTATTCTATTGATCATAGCACAGAACATTCTCAAATTCCTTATCACAATGGGGTCTTTACACTTTCGAACTTAAGAGATACTCAGCAACGAGCACTTAAGGCTCTTGCTGATATCTCTGAAACTCACAATATATTTTTCCGACTTCCCTCCTAGGTCAAGTATCAACACCCGTAATGCTCAAGTGCAATTAAGATGCAACTTTATGCGTCACTAATCTCCGGTAGAAGCCAGCTGTCAAGGGTGTCCGAAAAGGGGGGTTTTCAAGGGGGTTTCTGGGACTGAGAAAGTGCGTCAGTGGTGGTTCAGATCACCGCGAGACCCCACAGAGAAGCCTGTCAATCAAGGAGCCACAGTTGCAGTGCCCGTTTCGGTGCCAAGCACTTGACTCTGACCCAAGTCGAAAAAACACTCTGAGCCATAAATCAATTAAAATTGATTCCCTACCAAAAAAAAAAGAAAAGGAATATCGCAGCCCCGAGCTCTCCCGTTCCTCCCCTTCACACAGTATATTCTTAAACTGACAAAAGACAGCGCAAAAAATATGTATTTTTCCCGTAATGAATGAAGTAGCTGGAAATGATCCGAGCTGAAGTTTTTGCTACTTAGGGAACGCAGTTGCCCCCAAATCCGAATGTGTGTGTGTGTGCGTGTGTATCTGGGTGTGCAGTGTATCTTATCTGCAACAGACAGCGAGGCAGTCAAACGGAGCATAAAAGACGGAGACTTGAAAACGGCGAACCGAGAAGTGCGGAGAAGTCGAGCAAAGGAGACGCAGTCTAAATCAGAGGCAGAGTCAGGGTCGCAACTGCATTATAGTCCACTGACAAAAATGAAGTAAGCATATCATGGGCACACAACGCTATATTCCGCAGGAATCAGCTTGAAAACGAATCACCTTGACTTTCATTAATTTTGCATTTTCATTAAGCCATTTTTTTAAATTAAATCCAAATAAATAATTTTTCTAAACTCTTTTAGCTGAGTGGAGCCCACTCAACAGTCTATTTCTCCGCCCCCCTCGCATTTAAATATTGACAGCTATTGGCCAATTGCTTCGGCTCAGAAGCAGTCTGCCAAGTGTCCATAATTCCGTTTGGCACTTTTGGCTCATAAATAAAATTTCTGCTCGCTATTTTGTTGTGGCCGCATCTGTGTGGCAAGGCAATGCCCATAAAGAGGGGACTGTGCACACTGCAGTGGATATCTCTATTTGGCTGTGGACACACACATTCCTCATTCGCTCCTGCTTTGGCCATTTCCATAAATATTTCATTTAGCCCAACCGCCACCAAGCTGTACGCTTTTCCGGCTTTTCCTCTTGATTTTTCTAGCTTATCGCCAGTTGGGCATCTTCCAAGCTCAGACAGCCTGTCCCCCATTTTCATCCTGTTCCGTGGGATGCATTGAGACAACAATTTCCCCCTCGGAGTCCTCGGAGAAATCCTCCCTGGGATGCTATTCCAATTGTTGCAGCTTGTTGCGCACTTGCAACTTGTCATACATTGGCATAAAATAAGAGAAAAAATTCTTTTGTGACATAGTCATAGAGCATCAGACTGTGAGATAATTCGGAATTCAGTGAATTTGCAATGCGCATTGACATTCAACGGGAATTCTATTGAGATTTTCAGGGGATTAAGCAATTCAACGAAAAAACATAAGCTTATATATAGACTTATTTGCATAATCATTGAATTTATTTTATTAAATTGGGTGACGAATAAAAATATTCTTAAATTTCAATTCTATGAAGAATCAACAGAAGCACATAGGAGTTTGTGCAAATAAAACTGCGAACCATTTATTTAAGCTGTCGTTTAGTTAAACATTAACCTTAACCATTAATATTTTTTAACTACTAATTAGTAGTAGTAATTCGTCGTAAAACAACAACAAATACTTGTATTTAGTTCACAAACCACAACTGGCGCGCTGGTTACCACATTGAGTTGTGGGCTTCTGCCGCAAGATGCGGTGACTCTTGACTTTGGCGGCCTTATCAATGGCAATTGGCCACCCAACAATAGTCCGGTTAATTAGAAATGGCCACGCCTACCAAAGTCAATTACCAGGCAATTGCTTTTCGAGAAAGAGAGAGAGAGAGAGAGAGAGAGAGAGAAGTACCTGCTAATTGAAAACTATTTATAATGAGTTAGCTGGGATTAATGCTGCCTTAGTAAGGCAGAAACGAGGGCCCATCGGTTGGATGTATTATGTTGCTGGGACTTGAATCCCTAATGTCATTGGATCTGCTAGCCAATTGTTGTTGAGAGTTGCTGGCTAAGGACATGACAGGATAATGGCCGCATTTAGCATACATTAAAACACTAATTTCCATGAAACGAAGCAAAAACCTAGTATATTCCTCCTTTTAGCTGCTCCTGCTGCTGCACAGGCGGTGCCTTTTAATAGAGCCACACTAATTACATGCCGTTAGAGTGAATGCCCAGCCAAGTGCCGAGGAGTCTCTAGCCCCCAGGAGTCCCCACTTTCACCTCCTCTGGCGGCCCTGTGTGCGTGGGATTCACCGCTCTGCTGCAGGACAGGAGATGGAGCCGGGGGATCCCTGCAACAGCAACAGCAGCAGCCAAAGTCAAATTTTGTAATTAAAGCAGCGGAATTTATGAAACGTAACATTTTGCATTTTGGCGTGCACCAAGGCAAAACGCACACCGACGTGCATAGGCACCAATACCTTGGCACTACACATAGATATCAACACAGACACAACGACAACTGAAGGACTCTAATGCCGAGTCAGCTTATAAAGGGAAATAAAACGAGAAATTTAATATTAATTAGTTGTGTCTAACAATTTCAAACCCCTAGCAATCCTTTTGATTGAATATAGAGTATCTTGAAGTCGGGTCTTTTCCGTGTTTGAATAGCTTTACCGAACAATTTTGTTTTCCCCTCAGAGTTTTTTCATGACAGTTAATTTTGTAGCAGCAAGACCAAAGGAAATGCTTAAATTTTAATTTCTGCTTTTCACTTAGCTCCTTTGTCAGCTTAGACTTTTACACACGTGATAAAGTAAAGGAAAAACTCTTCAAGTTTTATGACCACACAAGCGGCAGCAATCGAGCCGATTCAGCAGGATATACATTATATATATGTACAGTGTATCCCTACGTGGCGTTGGTCATTTTTCGAGGGGTAAAGCAAGGGGGCAATATATAAAATTTATTAGCTGAAATTATGATTATTTCGTTTGCTCTTTGCTGCGTGTACTTTTAATATCCACTTCGGTCTTCCTCGCTTTTCCTTCCGCCAACTTTTCCATCTCCTGCATTTTAATGGCGCTCTTCGGCTGTTTCTTCTTCTTCTGCTGTCAGCTGCATCAATTTTCCAGCTTCGCCAGAAAAAAAAATTATAGGTGGAGAGCTCGTTAAGCTCGCCTTTAATTTTTACTTAAGACCATAATTTCTGCTCAGCAATTTTTTTGTTTTATGTGTGTGGCTCGCCATTTGCGTGCGTTTAATTGTGGTTGCGGGGGTGGGAATCCACCACCTGCAGCCACCCAACGCCCATGCCACGCCTTTTTGGTCATTAGGCGTGGCCAAATTGTTTGTGGCTAGGTGGACGAGCTGTGCATTCTAATTGATTTGGCTTAAAACGCTTCGGCATGCATATTCTTCTCTGTGGATTGCCCCTAAATTGAAATGAATGAAATATAACCGTGGCACGAGGAAAGGATTAAATTTAGATGTTTGCCAAAATTAAAAAATCATTGAAATAAATTAAGATCACCCCATAAATTAGTTGCTAATTGCTATCAAATGCTTTAGGCACTTTGCGCAACATATTTTCATTTTTGAAATCTCCAGCCATTTATTTTTAATTTTTGATAGAACATTAATTATAAGCAAAAAACCAAAAGCAAATAGAAATTGTTCTAGTTCGCGTTTTTATCCACATTAAATCACAATTGTTCCGCCGAATTTCCCGTCCAGCCAAAAAGTATGCCATTAATTGGAATACACAGTGCCATAATGAATTGAATGATGTGCAGAAAACCAGGTCCTGTATGCCCTTAGAAATTTTCCTGCCTAATTCTGGTACTAATACCATTACCTGGGCGCCCCCAGAAATGCGCTCGTAAATCCTATAAAAAAAGACAAATGACCCATTAAGCGCAAAACTTGTGCACTTTCATTGCGAAAGGATGAAGGCGATGGCTAGGGGTAATATAAGAAGGAAGGGGCTGGTCTCGATGGAGGCAAGAAATGCAAGAAATGGAGGGAAAATTATTGCCCCGCAGCCAAAGACAACAAACTCTTGATTTTTATACCTGCAGCAGCCGCATCAAAAATCTTAGTGGTGGCAGTGAGAGGGAAGTTAGGGAAAGAGATGGGGCGAGAAGAATAGAGCTGGCTCATAAAACGGCGAGATATGCCAGGAAAAAGGCGCCACGCAGTGTTCGTCTATTTTTCACTTGGTCGGTTCTCTGTATAAAAAAGTCGAAGCTGGTAGCTTTGCTCAGAGGTGTGGTGGTAGGAGGAGTTAAAAGCGGGTTAGAGGGGTTTGTTTTAGGATTTGTTGTGCTTATGAAAGCATTAAACTTTCCTCATTTAAGGGCTGCGCACTTGAGTTGCCTTTTTTACTGCAATTTTGCTCTTCAGCTTCAGCTGCCCCTCAATTTTGCCCCCCTACGAACAATTTTCCAGCCCCCCATCAACCCTTTCCCCACCCCTTTGACGATGTCGTCTGATTATGTCGCACAGCTCGCAGCGGTTCTTGAAACTGGCAAGTTGTTTTGCTTTCGCCTCAGTCAGTTATTGTCACTAACAGGAGAGTGGGGTATACTGGTTAATCCTATTACCTTTTAAAGAATTTATTCAAAATAATTTCAGCTTAATTTAGTTCTAAAGGAGGGAACAACAGTCGTACTTTTATTTGATAAAATTTTTAATTTAAAAAATGTTTAATAATGCTAATACATTCTACATAATAGTAACACATAAATAGGTAAATGCTTAGAATACATTCTGAGGAAGTTGTCAGTTATATAAATCAAATCTTTATAAATACAACTTCTTGGGTATGTATATTTGGTTTTGTATTTAAGAATCTCGAAATTCCTCGAAGTATGTAAAGTTCCCTATTTTTTGGCTTACACTTTTTCAAGGGTATCAGTCAGCTCAAGTGCCCCGAATAAGCCACGATGGTATTACTTTTCTTAACCCGATAAGCGTCTGGCGACAATAAGGCAGCCAGATCCTTGTCTATCCCTTCGTTTGTTTTTACGAGAGTGTGTGTGAAAAAATATTATGCAATTTCAACATTTTACACACTTGAACATTTTCATGCCGCCCTGCAGCGTTTTGAGCTCCCAGTTCGCTTTTCTTTTCCTTTATATTTCCCATTTTCCTTTTTTTTAGCCTTCCCACTTCACTATGCTCTCTTTTAGACACTTGATGAGCTGATGTTGCTTTACCCACACACACACGCGCGCAAACACAAACGTAGACACCGACACATGCATTGGGTAAATTCTTAGAGAAGTATTTGAGACACTGTCGCCCTTGTTTTTAGGATATCAAGTGGGCGTGGCTGAGCTCAGAGTGCGATTCTCCTGAGGGATTTGCAGTGTCTGTTTGCTTCCATCTTTTGTGCGCTCCGCTGTAATGTAAGAGCAAACAAATGTGCCCCGCCCACAAACTACTCACCGCCCACCCCGTCCCAGTCTGTTGAACTTTGACTCGTCGCGAGCTGTCAGCTTTCATTTGAATGCCACAGTTGCAACCTAAACCGCTTAGACTTCTCTCACGGAGAACAGGATCAGAAAAGGGAGCCTTTAGTTTAAGTAAGGAGCGAAGGGTCTCAAAGCGAAGCAACAGCAGAATGCACTAAATAAGGGACTCGACTCGAAGACGAAAGGGAAAAATAATCCAGAAAAGGAGTTAAGATCTGGGAAACCCCGGGCCAACGTGCAGTCGACTTAAACGCATTTCGATGTTTACCCCCTTGGCACAGTGACTGCTAAAAGTTTGCCTTAGTAATAATTCACACACAAACAACAGCAACAGCACCAGTGAGACAACAACGAGCATTTTTATAGTTACAACATATTTAGCCCGAGGCGAGACGTTCATATTTACTTCTGTGCAAAAGCAGCGCCAACAATAATAATCATAAAGTAAAGAACAAGAAGGACAAAAAATATGAAATAAAACTAACGACGCTACACGGCAAAATAAAATTAAAAACGAAAATTTCTTAAAGTACTGAATAATGGCAGTGAAACTTTTCTTTTGAAATCAAGGTCATAACGACTTTATTATATTTAAAGAAATCAAAGCGTTGGAATATTTTTAAAATTTTTATATGTGAGGCAAAACTTTTTATTAAATTATTTGATATGAGGTTGGATACCTTAAACTAAACATTATTATTTGAAATACCCCTTTTTTTAAAGTGCAGAGAGGCTTTCCACTCAGCGACTCCCACGCTAGGAGGTGAAAAGGTTGAAGGCTAAGGGAAATAATAATAACAAAAGGCAAACAGAGCGAGCGAAAGGGAACGAACTGGCTGCCGAGTCTCGTGTGGCGCCTCATGTGGGAATTTTCATACGACGCGTAGCAATTTCACACATTTACATAGTAAAACACACACTGCACCGCTCTCCGTTTCCCAAGGAAAAGTGCCGTCGCATAGCGGAAGTGAAAGAAGTTGTCGCTCCTCCAGGAGTACAAAAAAAAAAAAAAGCGGGGCGAGACGGAGGAGAAATGCGCAAATTATATTTCGTTGTAAGGCTAAAGCAAACAAAAATGGTGAGAGGGGTTAAAAAACGGAAAGAGGACATGCGTGTGCTGCTATTACAGCAAAACAAACAAAAATGGGGAAAAATTCTGGCATATAAATAAAATATCGTAATGTGGGACAGGCACCATGGGAATGAAGTATAAATTATGCATTAAAAACCCACAAAACACAAATGGATAATTGAAATTGACCGAAGCTGGTAAAAATAAAATTTAATAATATATTTTTAAGCTGCACAAAATAGTTCCAGATTAAAAACTATAATAGCTGATATCTATCTAATACGCGAAAATATGTTTTGTGTTAATTAATTAGATGTTTTATACACAAATTGAATTCAAATGGAATAATAAATTAAATCATAACAAATGGAGTTTTGTTCAAAACCGGAAGTACTTCGAATTTGTATTGTTAACTTCATTATTGAAAGAGAAATAACTAATGTTCAAATTAAATTTAAACGTCAAGTGCTGGCTCGTTATTTTATGAATGAATTTAAAATAAATTAGTGGCCAAACACCAATTTTGATTCATAATTTTTTTTAAGCTTTCCATTTAAACAACACATTTTCAGCGAAAGATTAACAAATAACAAATGCATCAATGTCAAACCATTAGATGCATAAACAATTGAAAGGTTAATTAAAATGCCACCAATTGAACATTTCTAGCAAGCTAAACACAAAAATCATTTATTTTTAACTATAATGTTTTGCATGTACATAAATTTCTTGTAATTTGATGTGCCAAACAAAATGTTAGCGAATATTTTAGCGGGACAAACGCCCATAAATTATGTTGTGGGACGTTCCTCTCTCTCTATTTGCATTCGACGTTTGTTGCGTTATTTGTTTGTTTGTATTTTCCACGTTGAGCGGCCCACAAAAGTAGGCAACAATTTCTGTTACGCCTGTAACCGCAGTTTACTGATGAGGGCGGACCGGAAAAGTGGGGTGGTGGCATATCAGCAGGAGTCCCTGCTGTGCACAAATGCCATAAACGCTCACAAAACACACCCACACGAGCACACAGCAAGTAGACTGATGGGCAGGCCGCCTACATGACGTATGAGTGACTTTTATGTTTTAATTGTGGGCCAAAATGGTGGGCGGATGTCGACTGCCACATAGCTGCGACAGCTGGAAGCCTTGAGACACTCTCTAATTGGCAGTGAAAAGGCTTTCCCCCACCTCGCCTAATCCTTCCCCTGATGATCATTAAAAATTTGCATAATTTATGGGATTTTTGCAGTAACATTTGATAAACTTGAATACCCCGAGCGAAACTACTGACGATTAATGATAAATGAGGGTAGTTACAAACAAACAAAAAGCAACTCAAAATTTGCATAATATTATATGACAATATTATTTCATAATTAAAATTAAATCTTATGTTTAAGGGTGAGGAAGAAAGTTTCAATTACCAACTATGCACAATAAAAACATTAAAGAGCGACCAAAAAAAGGGACGCTGCAGAGCGGCAGTGAGAAATAAAGGTAGCTCAAATACAATTCATTTTTTTGTCCCGCAGCACGGATTCTCAGTCA
This sequence comes from Drosophila melanogaster, assembly GCF_000001215.4. Taxonomy (NCBI): domain Eukaryota; kingdom Metazoa; phylum Arthropoda; class Insecta; order Diptera; family Drosophilidae; genus Drosophila; species Drosophila melanogaster. Next base: position 17,209,617 of record NT_033779.5, on the reverse strand, counting down.
TAGGCCAAAGGGCCTTTGGTCCTGTCCAACACACTGCTACCCACACAGGACCACTCAGCGCCCACTCACACATTCAGACAGGCAGTGAAATTAATTAAATAAGAAAAAAGGTAAACCGAGAAGTTAAATATAAAACAGGAAAAGACAAACCCAGAACAAAACCAAAGCGAAATGGGGAGAAGAGAGCAGTAAAGTGAAACTTGAAATTGAATAAAGCCCACAGCATGGGTGGAAAAGGAGAAGGGGCGTGGCAGAGGGCAGGTGGGAAATGGGACCAAAGACAAAGGCAAGACGACTGCAATATAAAACCAAGACAAGCTTAAAGCAAAGAGGTCTGGGGGAATAAGTTATACAAAATGAATCCTTTGATACCCCTTAATGAATTTGTTGTATCAATTATAAATCTAAAAAGACTAATAGTAACTAAAATGTAATCTGTATTCGTATTTTGTAAGATTTGAACTTAAAGCTTATATTTATGTATTTATCGAAGGCTCTACACTGGGCTCTAAAAGTATTCACCCATTGCTAAAATTCCATATTTGTACAGCTCAAGAAGATTACTCCGCCCGAGAATGGGAAGGATGAGCCCCGAAGACGTATAATTTTCAATGCACACGGCAAATTTTCAACCAAAAGACCTCAGGGGAGCAATGTCACTCAGCCTGTTCCCTCGCTTTTCCCCATACGTAGTGAACGTGGCCACATATACATACATTTATTTCCCACTGCACTTTCTTGATGACAGGAATCGGGGGTATTGGACGAAAGCCAAGTAAAGACGGAGGCGTCTACATGATTAAGGTTTCACAATTTATCTAATACAATTAGTCAGGAGGTGAGCAACTGTCATTTCATGACGACAAAGGGTGTCGGCGGACTGGGGCTCAGGGTTGGGTTGCGGTAATCGTAGACCCTTGGCGCCGCATATTCCTTAATGTCCGACAGTCTTCTCCCTTTAGGGTTTTCCTTTTCACGACTTTTGAACTTTTGATGCAAATTGTGGTGGAGTGTGTGGGCAAGGTGCATTGCAATCGGGTGTGACCTTTGTGCTTTATGGCATTGGGTGTGTTTTCCTCACAGTTGCTGCTTATATCTCAACGTGTTTCCCTGACTTCAAATAATTTGAAAAATATTCATATTAGACAAATTTAAGCACATTTAGCAGCTAAAAAATATAAAAAAGGAATTTATCTTATTGGGCAATTTTGCAAATATTTTTCATCTCCGTCTGAAGAGGAAGAGGGGAAAAACGATATCCTTTTTCCAAAATTTATATTTTTTTTCATAATTCTATTTACCATTTTTTTTCGTGTGATCACTTTTACGTTCCTATATCATTGTTAGGCAGAAAAGCTTTGTTGTTTTGTAGGGCAACTTATATACCAACCCTTGTTCAACAGGCAGAAATTTGTCCTTTTTTTTCCGCGGAGCCTTCTTTTTTCGCACACGCTTTTCCCACCCAGCTTTTGTAGCCTTTTTGAACCATTTAAACATGGACCAATGCAATCTGTTGTCAACATTTTTTCCCACTTTCCTCGATTTCAGTTTTTCCTATTTGTGCGTGCTTTTGTTTGTTGGCCATATCACAAAACCGCAAAAAGGCAGAAAACTTTTTTGGCCAACAGTTGTTTATGAGGGGACAAGGGGATGAGGCACGGTCGGGGAAAACTGTTGGCAACAAACTTCAACAACTCAATGCACTCAATCAATGCACACAAACAGCAACAGTCGCCGCCTTTTGTGGCACAAGCACTCGACTCATTCGCACAGATACTCTCGCTAGCACGCACACACATAAACCACTCATCAGCTGAAAATAAAAACAAATTTATAGTGCCACAGATAAAGTGGGAAAAGAGGCAAAAAAAAAAAGAAAGATTCTAAGGACGAAATGGAAAAATCAACAAGCGATTTTTCAAACAGCGACAAAGCAATCAGAATACAATCAGAGAGCAAGAGAATGAGAGTGAAATATACATACTACATCTGTAGGCATACACTTTTATGCCTTGTAAACAGATTGATTTCAAAAATGATAATATGCCCCAAAAGCCGACAAAAGCCCACAGTCAAGAAAACGTAGGACTGAGCATCCAGGGGGAGCTCGGAAATCGGGGACTTGGGCAGCATTCCAACATTCACAGACCATTTGGCGGCTTAAGGTTCGCTGTCGGGTTATCGCTTAATCGCATCGCTTGTCAGCCACCCGACATCGTGCACTGCAAGAAATATTTATTAACTACATTCATGGTTATTAAAAACATAATGATATTGAGCACTGTTTCGGCTTGCGAATAAATCTTTTTGAAAAATAGTCCACAACCCATTTACATTTTTTCAAACATTACTTAATATTAGCTAAATCCATATATAGATAATATTTTACATATTTCTTGAATCTGCAGAAAATTAATTATTAAGATACATATACTACAAACTTTGTAAAACCGAACGTAGGTACTTTAAATTTCATTTACTTGTTATTTATTCGCTCACTGTACCGATTGCTTGTTTTTTGCTGTGACTCCTGCTACTGTTGCCTTTGTTCTCTGTTTTGGTATCGGTTTCTTGTCTGTGGCTCTTACACAAATCCTCCTTTTGGTAAAACCCCCTCCTTCGCCGATTGTGTCCTTTTGTGGCTCCCCTTATAATCATTTTTCAATAAACAAACAATTTCATGGGCGGCTTGTCTTTTGGCAAATCGGATCTAAGCCTCAATAAGCAGCCAGCGACAAGACGCACTTCCTCGATGGCCCCGCCTCCGATTTACCGAATCCTGATGGCTATCTGGGGCCTTGGGGTTACCGCAAATGCCCTTTCCTTACACTGAGCAACAGGAATTCCAGTCGCATCCAGTTGAATCCCCGAATCTGATTGGAGTACGCTATTCCATTGTGAACAACATAGATTTTATGGAATGTGCTTTAGGTACTTTGTGGCTAAATTAGAAAGATGTATTTACTCATAAGGTGTGACTAATTGATATGACGAATTCAAATTATAAGTATATAAATTAGGCTTATATGCTTTAAAGTTATATTAGTTTCACTTTCTACAAAAGGTTTTCTCACAACTTTATTGTCCAGTGTTCGGCCAATTTCGAACTGCCAGCCAGTCGATTTCTATAGATTAATAATTGTTGCTTTTTCTTTGGCTTCCTCGTTTAATTCCACTCTCCACTGAAATAAGATACAACATTTTTGTGCATTTTAGTAAGGGCCCAGGCGATATCCTGATAAATTTCAAGTCAAACAAATGGCTTAAGCAGGATCCGGAGAGTAATTACTCCAAGTAGCGAGAAAAAAGCGGAATGAAGGGATAACTCCGGCCATCCTTTGTATTTGTGTGATTCCAGCTTTGATTGTGTGTGTGTGTTTGAGTGGAAGAGCGGGATAAAAAATTCAGCAATTTCCCTGGATTCGGGCTGCTGCCCTCTGGACTCATACCCGCTTGGGTTTTCACTTGAATCTGCAACGAATTGCTAAATTTTAACTGAAACATTTATCCACCAAAGCACTAAATTATTCCTGTCCCTATAGAGAACTGGGGTGAGCTCAGTGTCTCCACGGCTCCTTTGTTGTATTTGTATTCATGTGGCAAATCGGGGACATTATCGTCAGCATCGTCATCAGCATCAGTATCATCAGCATCAGCAGCTGCAGTTCGTGCCAAAAGTCGTAAGAAAAACAAAAAATGCCAGAGAAGCAGACAAAAGTCAAAAGCTGTTATAAGTCTGTTTCACCCTTCTCAGTTTTCCTTTCTAGATTGCTGCATAGCCTCATTATAACGGATATAATCCTAAAACCGTAGAAGAGTTTTCACAAAAATAAATTACATCTTTGTAATTTCAAAATTATGTGATTTCTAAAACGAATTAAAATTAATTTTAGTTATTTATTCGCTAAATAAAACACAGTTACACAATTTAATATAGATTTGTTACCAATATGTTATTCGAATTAACACATAACGCAAGACAGCAATTTTTTTAATTCGATTCAGTTAGCGAGTGATGACTGTAATTCCCTGTGGCTCGACTTGGAGCTCGTCATTAATAACCGCGAATTATAAATTCCTTTTTTCGCAGTCACTGCGGTTTCCTTGATGAGGGAGAATAGCGGTTGGTAGTGGGAAATCGCATTTCCAGACAGCTTCATTTTCCGGCAAGGGGTTGTGAATAGGGTGGGGTGGGTAGGTTGTGCATTGGCTACGCATATTCGTTTCATTTGCTTCTCGTTTGTCGTTATTCGGTTTCATCCTGTTCCTTGGCTTTTCCCTCCTGTTTTTTGTGCCAACGTAAGCGCTTTTAATTTTCAGCTTGCATGCACAAAAGTATGCAATATGTTTTTGCTGACCCCCTTTGAACATCAACCCATCACTGCTCCACTGCACTTATGCATGCATGACATGGACGATGGGCGAGAGGGAGTTGCAATCGGGGCATGCCGGGCTAGAGCTCGACAATAGCTTACATAAATTTTAAGCTCCATTAGCAAAATGTTTCAGTTTCGGCCCAGAGGCGACGTGTGCAACTCTGCCCCTTTCGTACCACACCTGTATACGCCTCTCTTTCGGCCACCCGGTAGCTGTCCCTCTCACACACAGCCCAAAGTTCAAGTGCAGCAAAAGTTTCGGGTGTTGTATTATGCGAATTGCATATTACATAGAGTTGCAACCATTTTTGTTGGACAATTTCAAGTGAAAACTTTTGGCTTAGCTTAAGCCCCAGAGCTCATTTGTATATAAATTAAGAGGGAGCGCAGGGGTGGCAAAATAAAAAGATGGTTATCATGAGTTTAAGGTAACTGTTTATAAATCCCTGGAACAGATTCAAAGGCAACACACCAAACCAAATGCTCATCCTTTGAGGGCCTGAAAAAAATCCCACTAATTGCAAATAAATTAACTCAGCTAAGCTAATGGTCAGGCTTAATCTTTCTCTCCGCAAAGAGAAAACCACCAAAATAAACAATTAAATTGGCCAAAAGAACGCCAACGGACTGCCGACCAGCTGATGGCGGCATAAAAATCAATTCCAACCAACTGAAGCGGCCAAATGAGTTGCGGAAACTATAACTTACCAAGGCCAACACAGAAGCACATCGTAAACTTGGCTGATACAGCGCCCCTTGGACCCCCCTTCCCACGCCCTTTGAGCCACACAATGAATACAAATTGCTCGGTAAATAAACAAACATCTCAATAAGGAGCAAATTACTGACGCCAGTCAGCGAAAATAACACAACAACAGCAGCAACAAAAAGAAAACACAGTGGAGCAAACAAACTTCAGCAACTGAGAAGGATAGATGGAAAATTCGGTGATGGCGGTGGGAGGAAAGACCCCAAAATAAACACAGCCAAAGGAAAGAAAAACCAGCTCACCCACACATATGTATAAGTATAATCGCTTCAATGGAAGGAAGCTAAAATGGCATATAGAAAGAGAAATGTGCAATGCATGACAATAGCAACAATTTGGTTACTGAGCCTCTGGCTGCAGAGAAAGAAAAACTGTTGCTTACTCTCAGGTGGATTACAAGTTTTTTTTTTCATATGCCTACTTGTTGTCTAATTCATGGTTACATAGTTTATTTAATCTTAAAAAATATCACACCCTTATAATAGCAATTTTTTGCAGTGTACCGAAATGTGATTGTGTGTGCTGCTAATGAATATAATGGCGTTACTCAAATGACGCCCCTGTTGGCCGTTTCAGTTGTTGTACCCCTTGTTGATTCAGTTGCTTCTACTCATTCAGTTGCTGTTGGCATTGATGTGTGAGAAAATTGCTTAGCACCGACACAATTGCACATAGACTCGTCCTTAGTGTCTGTGTGTCGGTGGCTAAAGCAAATAATGAGCGTAAATCATGGTTTATCGATAAATATGGACAAAGGCACGAATATATAGCTGGTCCACGCTCTGGGTTTATTGATATTCACGGAGGATGATGCTCATGAAAATGATCATAGGGAAAGGGATTACCCATACCAAAAAAATATAAGAAAAATAGGAAACATAAGATTGGATTTTTTTGGAAGAAGCAAAATATAATAATGATAATAGAAATGCAAGAAATTGTACAACGGAAAATTAATGTGTAATGTGTAAAATTGAAGAAACGGCTTGTCCTAGCGAAAATTAAATTATAATTAAAAAATCAATAGAATCCAAAGCCAATTAGTGCTTCTATAGCTTTTCCCTTCGATGAACCGCAAAAATCGCATGCCAGCAAAATTGCACACAAATTTAAAAGCCATCCCTCCTGCGAAATTATAGATATAGAATGGCACGCCCCTTTTCTTATATTCCCTGGCCCAAATCAAGTCCAGGCCGTATTCTTATCTTATTGTCTCAGCAATTTAATATTTATGCAGCTGAGGGGCAGGTTGAATATTTGGTGGAGAGGGCACCTTACAGTTACGGTCCAGTTTAACCTCCATTTGCACCGAGGCCCTGCGGAGTCCCAAACCCACTTCCGGGTCCAGTTGCCCAGTCCCCTTCCCTAATCATCATTTCGCCTTGTTTTCTTTCCATTTTCCATACAATTTTCCGCTCAGCCGTTTTTTTTCCCCAGCCCCACCCTGTTTTTGATGTTGCCCTGGGGAGGGCTGAAGTAATTGTTGCGCTGCCTGGCACGCCCCCAAGCCAGTTGCCGCCCCTCGGCTTCAGGCACATTAAAGTCAGCCGAAACGGGAATCGCGAATATTTGCCCATCCCAGAGGGGCCAGAAACAGATAGCTTGGCTTATTCAGAATCTGAGCTGGTCAAAATATTTGTGCCGTAAAAATGGCTATGGTTTCCTTTCAACACTTTCTCAATTCAGTTTGGCTCAGTTAGTTTAGATTATGCTGGCCAAATGTATATTCCTGCTATGGCAGAGCTTCTATGTAGTATTTTTCAATCCCAGGGAATGCATGGCCTGCAACGGGTTTTTATTAAATTCCGCAATCGAATTGCAGGCATGGCCCCGCATCACCGAACGCCGTATCCTGGCCAGATCCTTATGAACTTTTACAGAGCCATTATATGCAAATGATGAGAGCGGAGAAAGCAAATATTGCTACCTCGGGCACTGGCCACAGTGTGCAAGCCGAAGGAGTCGAGCCAGGACCATGCACACGCACTGCCATTGTTTGTCCTGGCTGGCAGGATGAGAATGCGGATGAGGATGGTCCACAGTCCCGAGTCATGTGCAGACATTTACATAGGCAAACAGCTTCGGCTGCCGGCCATGTTCATCTACTGCCCTGGTATCCTGGCGTCCTGGCATCCTTGGTGTCCTGGCACGAACTACTAATAAACCAAAGAGCAGCAACAACAATGGCGTTGGCAGCGGATATTAAGCCTGAACCGGCCCCGAGGTCCCAAAAAAAAGAGGGGTATCCTGCAGGCTAGGAGATAGGGAGAGAGAAGACCAGGGAATACAGGGTAAAACAGACAAATAGGAGGAAAAAGGGGCTCGACCTTAGAAAAAGGCCATCTCCCTAACGATGCTAACTTTTTGCCAAAGATTAAAGATGTCCGGCAATAGTGTAACGATACGGATACAGGGACCTGCCCCAAGCCATGGAGCTCCCCGCCCATCACGCAAAAATTCAGGACCAACGACACCGATGACAGCTTAAACAAGCACCGCCAGGGGGCGCTGCAGCAACAGATGAGCTTTGGACATTTTGGAGAGTATTCCCACAGGCGAAACGGAATCGAACATGATTTGTCGCCTATTAACATCCACAGTGGGCAGGAACGGTTACTTTGGTGTTTAACAATAAAGTGGCATTGAATAATGTGTTCACTAATATATTTCTATTTCTTTTTACTTACTTGAACGTTAATATCGATGTTTCACCCTACTCCACGGACCATTAAACGCGCAGTGTGAAACCATTTGCCATTAAAAGTTTCGACTTGTTGGGAACTATGCACGCGTGGCATACTATAATATTTGGAAAGGATTCATATGAGAGGAGGTAGATCCCGCATATATTCTCGTGTCATATGTGAGAAAGTTTACTCTTCTTTCTATTCCCCATTTGGCTTTGGCTCCCTCCTTTAGTTACAGCGAATACGAATATTTCTGGGTATTTTTGTGTCCTTTGCAAATTTAATCACTTAACCCCAATGAAGTATGAAAGGAAACTTTTGTCGCCCACAGAAAAAGTTGACAGAAGAAAAGGCAGCAACAGCAAAAGTGAACGAAATTCACTTTTTCCCAAGCCAATGCACAGTCAAAAAATGATATATCTAGCATTTTAGGTGAAATTCAAAATTACTTGAAAATTTCAATAAATATTTGCTACACTATTTATTAAGGAATTATTGAAGAAATTTTGCAGAATTTTATTTGCGCCTTGGATATTTTTCTGAAAGTGTGAGTGAACGGGAAATTGATTTTTGACTTGGCAAAGGTCTCAGCCTGAGCATATTAATTTCACTCAAACCCGAACTTCAACTCCGGCAAGAACCAAAGGATGCGAGAACAGCTATTGTGTGCTCTGTTGACATTCTGCACGTGAAGTGTGTGTATGGGTGTGCCTGTGTTAGCGTATATTAAGTGGGTTGGTGAGTGTGTCAAGGCGCCCAAATGACAAAGTTACTAAAATTACCCAAAAGCGAAACTTTTGCTGAAACTGCTGCTACCTCTATTGATGCTTCAGCTGTTCGGGTGCGCCTTCTGATGGTTACAGTAGTACCTCGAAATATACTACGATTTAACATGAGTTTATATTGTCCAAAATCTCATTCGAATTTCTGATCGTTAAGAAGCAATCAGTTTCGCTCGACTCAAAATATAGGATTTTATTTCAAAGCTACTCAGAAAATTACCAACAAATGATTATTTATTTTATCTAAAAAAAAATATAAAAAACCAGAATTGTTCATATATTTTAGGACTAATGTCAAATTAAAGGTAGACCCTAAGTAAATTAACTTTATTATTAATGTTACCCTAAGAAATTTAAATATACACCCTTTGTGGTACTAATCAGAGAACTGCAAGGGTGGCACTTTTTTACCACTCGACTCACACCCTACAATTTTGTGTGCGGGTGCTACTCGCCACGCACATCGCGGGTACTTACAAACACACAGTATAAATCTGAACATGCAGACAAGACACCCCGTTGTGTGCGCACCCGAATCAATACGGTGTTTTGCGTCGCGGGTGCCGCTCACACAGTGCCTAAAAAGGGATGAGTGAGAAAAACACTTGTGGGTATACCGTTAAACACATGGGTGTTTCCAAAAATACTCGGGTGTTTCCAAAAATACTCGAGTGGTCTCGTAGGTAGTCGAGTCAAATGGCGCCATACATAATGATTGTTGAGTTCTTGTGTCTTTGGTCCAGTGTCTCGGCTGTTAATTGCCCCTTTTTTGTTTTTTACGATGCAATTACTAGCTTGTTAGGATTCAGTATTATTTGGAAGCCAAAGGAAAAGGTCACAATAATGGCAGAAGCGGCTGATTTCGTTAAAAATAAAATTAACAATGGAACATACTCAGTTGCCAATAAACATAAAGGAAAAAGTGTTATTTGGAGCATTTTATGTGACATTTTAAAGGAAGATGAAACTGTTCTGGACGGATGGCTGTTCTGCAGGCAATGCCAGAAAGTGCTCAAATTTTTACACAAAAACACCTCCAATTTATCCCGCCATAAATGTTGTCTAACATTAAGACGACCAACGGAATTAAAAATTGTTTCGGAAAACGACAAGAAAGTAGCTATTGAAAAATGCACCCAATGGGTTGTCCAAGATTGTCGGCCGTTTTCTGCAGTAACCGGAGCCGGATTTAAAAATTTGGTGAAGTTTTTCCTACAAATCGGCGCTATCTATGGGGAACAGGTAGACGTCGATGACTTACTACCTGATCCAACAACATTAAGTCCTTATATTTAATAGATACTTTTTAAGCCCACTATGTTTTTATTATTTAGATTGAGACATTAAAAAACGTAAAAATCAACAAATGCCGTCTTTAATTGCAATTACTTTATGTGTTTGAAATGGGAGGCACCCATTGAGTCCATCAAAGAGCAAAGACATGAGCACAAAAATTTTCTTGGGTATTCCCTTTTACCCTTCATTTCTTATACCCGTCACGCTTCCACCCATACAAATTTTAGGCGTACAAAAAATGACCAGAGAACTGCAGCCCGCATACAAAAAATGACCTGCGGCCGATCGTTGACTGTGCGTCCACTCACCCATACGGCTCTTGCGCAGCAGGCCTCGGGTGGTTTTTTTACTCGTAACAAAAACACAACGTCGGTAAAACACTCGAGTATTTTGTGTTGCCGCAAGTAGGGTGTCAAAAAAAACGGGGTGCCTAGAGTACCGAGTGTTTATCGGGTGGACGTAGAGTGCGAGTGGCGGGCTGCAGTTCTCTGGTACTAATACTTTCTAGGGACATGACTGTAGTACATTTTTTGGCAATGCCACTGCTTTTGCGTCACAGTTCCATTTGGTGTTCGACTCTTAAGCAGAATTAATGAGAGCAGAGCACGAAGATGGGGAGCTTGTAACCTAAATTCCCTGGAAAATCAAATAAAAAGTTTTTCTGTTTATTCTGCGCTTCTGTATTTATTTTACCTTTTCCTCATGCGCATTTTTCTTTGTTTTGGATGCTGGCCAGCAAAGGAGTTTATTTCTCATAGAGGACATGGTGCTTGCGGAGAGAATCTCTACCAAAAACTTCACCCGTGCAGTCTCATTAATGTCCTTTGGCCCCTACATCCCTTTTCTCCTTCGTCTTGCCACTCTTTCTCTCCAAAGCAGAATGTCATTTGTTGCAACTTTTCCTGCAAATTGTGGCAAAGTACTTGCTGCAAGTGGCTGCTTTAAGTACTCTGTATTCTCTCACCTGTGGGTGTTTGTATTTCCATGGTTACAAGTACACATTTATATTGCCGTACATACTCGACTTTGAATATCCTGGCAGGTTCGCCATTTATGTTCATTGGCAATCCTGTTGGTAAGTTTGTTCTTCCTCTTTAATGTAAGCAATTTATGTATTCTTTTATAATGAACCTTATCTCTATCATATAAACATTTATAAAACCCAGCTGAACTTTTCTGAATTTAATAAAAAAAACCATTAGTTTGTTAAATAATTTAGAATTATAATTTCTGCACTGTTTTTTCCGACTCTTTTTGACTTTTTATCTTCACTTTCAATTCTTTGCTTTATACAGATCCTATTTGTAGATTGATATTTCGCCTTCCTTCCTTCTTCTAATTCCATCAGTTTGAATAGCTCATCCATAAGTTAATTGAAAATCAGTGAAAAACTTGTTGTCAAAGTGTCTCTCATCATATTTTAGCTCGAAAAGTGTTTCTATTCTATATATATATGACGATGCACTCAACTCAAGGCAACTCATCTGAGCGACAACAATTGCCAGTCATAGCCATGAGTATAGATAAAGATAAGGATATAGATACAGATGTTGTCATTGAGATTGATATGGACTAGTGAAGGTCTTGGCTTTCCCTTGCCTGTGTGGACAATAATATCCTCTCACATTTTATTACACTTGTAATGTGCAACGATTGGAGAAAAGGCAAGGAAAACTGTGGGCTGCAAAAGTCTGCCTCGGGTGTAGTAATAATGTGGGACCCGTCGAAGAGAGTGGGTGGGCGTGAGTGTGTATATATCCCATATATTCCAACACTGTGTATCTCTGCCCCACCCACAGTGATTGAGTTTGTATCATTGTCAATATTGACAATAAACAAGTTTGCCATAAAATGCTACAAGACCCGAAATACATAAGTCGTCGGGCGATGTGGACAAAACCACAGTGCGCCACAGAAGTTTTCTGTCTGCCCAACTATAAATGAATGAATGAATCTCAATCCTGTCGCCATAGCAAAACATCATTTCCTGTCAACGCATTGACTTATTAATATGTATAATATAATTTACAGCACGTAACCACTCTGTTGCAAAGCACTTTAACAAATTAAACGAACGAAGAGTTTCCGATAAAATGGGTAAAATGTTTTTTATAAATTATATAAAGTATACATTATGCACCAAAGGGTTTGGGGTGCGTCCATCGGTCATTTTGCTGGTCAGTTGACACGGGCTCCAGTGAAAATAAACTTTGGTAATTAATTAAAAATTTCCAGCTACATAAATCAATCAGGCGTCCTCCGTTCGCATGCCACCGTCAATTAAAGTTTTTAAGCACCTGCAAAAAACATATTTAAAAGGTTTACTTATACTGACTTTTTCAACGAATCCGAAAGATGTTATGTGATGTACTCTATCAGCAAGAATTTCATGAAGATATACTCTACTCTACTCCAGAAGACATTTAATTAAGAATGTGCCCCAAAAAATCATTATTAATTAGCAATGTAAAAAAGTATATGTTTGTGATAAGCATTAAGCCAAATGATATTTTATACACTACGTATACCTCACCCATTCCCATATACCCGGTACCTCGTGCCAATCTTTGTTTTAACTCCGCCTTAATTCGTTTGCTTTCCTTTCATTTATTTTATCGCAGATTTCCGCGTTGCTGGGCTGAGACTGACCGAGGTTCGCATTCCGATGTACGTGATTAAGGGTACCGCGGCGCAGTTGGAGTGTCTTTACGATCTGGATGGCGAGGCCCTCTACTCCGTGAAATGGTACAAGGATGGCAACGAGTTCTACCGCTATGTGCCGAGGGATATGCCGCCTGCCCAAACGTTCCTGCTGCCTGGTGTTAACGTCGATGTGAGTACTCCGTATATATCCTATTATTACTGGGGAAACGAACTAAACAAAGTTTCTGATGCTGTTGGTGTTGGTGTCGTACTAAAACTAAACATTACAAACAGCGTTGCATACTTTTGTGGTTGCTGCCGAAAGAACAATGCAGTCAGCAGCCAGCTTTTCTCTTTTTTTCTATAGCTTCACATGCGCAGAAAGTCTAGTTACACACACTTGAAATAATTAATTAACTCGTGCCATCACTTAAACATTTTTTATATTTACGTTTTCTCCTTTACCACTCAATTTTAATATTCTTAAAAAAACACATTATATCCAATTTTTTTAACCCTATTCCCTCTTTTTTTTCCTGTGTACATCACATCTATTTTTTCCGCAATGTTTGGGAAATTGTTTCGTGCTGTGGCAAAGGTGATTTGGCGAAAGGAAAGTATAGGAGTCCTTGTCTCTTTAGACAATGCGATATCTCCAGTGCAAAAACTTTGGGAGAAGAACTAAGGGACAAAAGAAGTTCTACACTTGGTTTTCGGCTTGAATAGTAAGGCAGGGAACTGGGCCTGTTCTTGGTCTTGAAATGAAAATAGAAAATGAGAGAATTTAAAAGTATTTACGGATTAATGAAATAAAGACCTTTTAAACTAATTACATAACGTGCGCAGATAGCTCTGAAATAAGCCGAAATTGGTGAATAACACGAAACTGAAATGACAGCGATGTTTAGAAACCGCCTAAAGTTCAGTTCTTTAAGATTATTATACATAACACACGATAGTAGTTTAAAAACTTTTCAATGCCAAAACTTCGCCTTCAGTTATCTGCGTGGTATTCTGTACTTTATGCTGTCAAACTACCTAAAAACATATAACATATATCCTAGGTACATACAATTCCCAAGATATAACGAAGTTTTAGTCAAATTTGCCCTGAATTTTCTTCGTCCACGGCATTACGAATTCTATTTCACTTGAGCATCGTGAAACGCTTGAAGCCCAGTTAAGAGCTCTGGAAGCAGATACAGATAGCTTGTCAAACATATGCCAAGTTAGATAAAACATTCGCAGATCGAACTGTTTAATCGACCGCAAAAATAGAATGAGTGTAGGGCACTTCTTCAGGCGTTGCTCCATTATTTTAGCCACTAAAACTTTGGCACGTAACAATGCACTAGACGTTAACCCACAGAGGCCCCCCCAAGCCCCCTGGAAATGCAGAGCAGGGTATGCTGTGGGTGAAATTGGATGAGTGGGTGCTAGGGGTGGAGAAACGAGTTTCGGATAAGCACGTGAGCAGACAATCGCAGTCAGTTGATGGTTACATTCGACATGCCACGCTCGCTTTTCCTTGCCATAGGATTTCACATTTTCCCGCATTTTCCTCTAGTTGGCCACCGAAAAAGTGAAATCTGCTTTCCCATGCATGCACCCCCCTTACCACACAGTCCAGACCCTGTCGCTCGTTAAGTGCAATAAATATTTCAAGTTGCGCTTTTGCGTTTGCTGCCGGTAGAGGGCGTGGTCGACGGAGTGTCCATAAAGCGCGTTGCCCTCGCCGCAGAAAATTCCACACTCTGCGATCCACGCTACACATTACCACTAAACGATTTCCGTTCGGCACTACAGTGGATTAGAGAAATATTGCGGTCTAAACGAATGAAAGGGCGAAGAAGTTGGGTTGGATTTCAATCCAAATTTGGGAAAATTATGGTGGAATCGAAGCAGAGATAATAGTGACATTTATGGGAATTCTTGGGTGCCTTTTAGCGTGTTAAAATATAGCTAAAAAATACTTATTTTTTAAAACGCAGTAATTCAATTAAAATGTGCTTAAGGACTTTGAGGCTCTATACTACTAATTAAATGAGAACTCCGAATTTCTTTATCACCTCTTAATAGACACAGTATTTCTAGCACTCAATTTACCAGCGCACCCCACTGTGCGCTGTTCTTTTCGCCGCTTGGCGGTAAACTTTTTGATGTTGCAGAAGAGGGGGACTACGATGGGACTCACAGAAGATGCCAGTTAGCGATAACCAATTGAAGCGGTTGTGTGTGCTCCAGCTCCATTTGCTGGATATTGTTTTAGCATAATCGATTTGAGTGACTGCGGCGGGGAGATATATGTGTGCGCAAGGGGTCTTCTGCTGCTGTTTTAGCTTGTTTTATTGCAGTTGGCCAATAGTTGGCTGTTACTCCGGCCAACTTAGGACTTAGACGTGCAGTTTACCTGAGCTCAACTCTCTGGCATATCCGTGTGTTTGTGTGGTAAACTATAAATTAGGTTAAAACAACATGGAGGAGGGGTCGGGCCGGCAAAGAATGCGCAATAAAAGATAACAAAGTGCACTTTTCTGCTTGGCCAGATAACAAAGTGTGGGTGATGTGGGGTTTCCTGGGGTTAAACAACACGCAGCTGATCTCCTTATCCCTCCCCCATAGCCTCGCTCACATTTAGACCCGGATTTAATGGCTTTAAGTTCAAGTGAAATATTTGCCTAACCCTTTTTCGGTCTGACATTCAGCGCTGACCCTTCGAGGAACCCTATTTCTTAAGGTGCACGAGAGGCTTGGACATCTCGGACATTTAAAAGGCATTTACGAAAAAACAAGGAACAAGAAGGGCAAGAAAACGAGGGCCAGCTTGAAATCAAGCGAAGCTGCGGCAATTTTCAAAAGCAATTACGTTAATTTAACGTCCAAAGTGGCTGCAGGAGCCCCTCACTCTTGACAAACCCCCTTCACCAACGCCTCTGGCTGATGGTATTGAAACTGCCAATGACAACGCCCAGAGCTCCACTGAAAGGGGGGTTTGTGCGGGGCAGCTGCAACTTTTTCCCACTTTTCGTTACATTAATTTTAACCAGCGTCCCCATCATTCAACAATTTCTCTCGATTCAACAAAGTCTTTCCCCATATACTCTATTCTTAATACCCTACTCTACCTATAGAATTATTAAATAGATTTATTTTTACAAACAAATAGTGAAATCTATAAGTATTTCAAAGTTTTTTTTATAAAAAATAATATAAACAATTATATTTGATTGTTTTAGGCAGTAAGAAATGTTTTGTTTTCCTGTGTCTTCATTTTAGGCGATATATATTAACCTATTCTGCAGATTGCAGTGCAAAGAGCATACGATATTTGCCAAAAACTACTTTCCCATCCGATATTTTCCCAACTTCTGACCGTTATTTTCTGCTCTCGTTTTTAATTGCAGTTACACAACTCGAGCGACGCGATTGTTACGCTGCGCAACGTCAATCTGCAGTCGGCGGGCCGCTTCCGGTGCGAAGTTTCTGGTGAGGCACCCTCCTTCCAAACGGTCACCGAGCACGGCGACATGATTGTTGCGTGTAAGTAGCATATATATATATATATTCTCCAGTTGCTTTTCCACCCAGAGTAGTGTAGTACATATACATGTATATGGCTAGCTGGGCGTCGGGCGAAAACTTATAACTCTAATTAGAAATTGCGGCCATTTGGCGCTGACTGCTGGTGGTCCAGATGCTGTGGCTAAAAGTGGGAAACGGGGTCCTGTCGGTGGCCAACTGACGTTGACTTTGACTTTTACTCTTGGAACTTGTCACAGGATGACAGTATTAACCCTTTACGAGCACAATTCGGTTCTTAGCCCATGGTCTGAGGGGCGTCTTGACTTTTTCAGACATCTTATATTATGTGCTCCCAACCTATTGAACACATATACACTCAAGCACCGAGGTGAATTTGAAGAATTTATTAACTGCAAAAATGACTATAAGGTTAGTGCAGGGAAAGAAAAAGACTAATTAAAAAGCTTTCAGAAATTACAAGTAAAATTTAAATAATAAAATTCAACTGAGCAAACGGACTAAAATGGGACATTGCTAAAACTTTTCCCAGCATTCCTGCAAAAAGTTTCCCTTTAAGCAAGGAATCTGATCAGGTAAATACACTAACCCCATTAATCGTCACCCAAATGTCCTAAGCTTGGCCTTGGCCTCGTTCATTTACTTACCCCCTAACTAAATTGGTAACTCCAACTGATTCCAGCAGCCTGGCCCAATCAGCTTTATTCAATCGGAATTGTGTTTACTTAGTCAAAAGCATTTGCAGTGCATTTGACAGGCTTCATTTGATTTCATGCTTCTAATGCCAAATAAGCTTACTGAACTTCATCCGGACTCCCACTTTCACCCCGGGCAAAACTTGCCAAAGCTTAACGGTTTAACTCAATTTTGGAGGTTGTCTGTCTCTGGCTCCTGTGGCTCTTGTCTTGGCCAAAATTCCTGCAGGGCAATGCCAAAAATGTTATCAAGACGCCGCCGCAAAACTGAATGCGCAAACAAAACGTCAAGTGAAGCCGGAACTTTAAGGTGCGCGTTATTATCATCCATCGACCCACATTTTGCACAGAAAATAGTTTTCACTGCTTTGTTTACCAAGAATTGTTATATCGGCGACACATCTATGTATAAAACTATAGTTAATTAACAGCAATGGCAATGTTTGAAATACACTCCTATGAAAAACCATCATATATATTCTATAAATAAATTCTATAAATAAATTATATCTCAGAAACGGTAGATGGTTACCTAATTAGTTGTTAAGAAGATAATGCGAGCATCAACTTTCAAACTTTTCTGATAGATGTAAACATTAAATTTAGGTTGGCTTCTCATTTTGTGTGTACAATTTTTTGCCAGTGTACTACACCCACTCATCACTACACTTGCAATGGGGAGCGCTTTGAACTGGCGTTGACATTTCGTTTGTTCAATTATAAAACTTTTGCGTGGGCGTGTCAACACGCCCCCTCACCCTCGCACCACCCCCTTTTTTTGCAATGGCTGTCTCCCTTTTATTGTTTAACGTGGACTCTGTCTTTGTTCTAAACGAGGGCTTTTGTTGTGCTTTTGTTTCTGGCTTTCGGATGTTTTGTTGCTGCTTCTGCTCATACTGCGGTCCCATCCCGGCTGGCTCTGTTTGGCTTTCAATCAAAGTTTTTAAAAGCTTCGGCAGCAGAACGGGCTGGGCATATGCCACGGCTCACAACTCACAACTCACCGCCCACCATCGGCAGCCACACCACGGCATTCAGGAACTCGCCCACAGATGCCTTTTTCGGGGCCCCTTTGGCAAACAACAACAAGTCGAAACCATTTCCGTTTCCGTTTTGCAGAGCCCGGAGATCCATAGAGATTCTCAGGGATCTTTTTAGGGCCATTTTAACTGCTCGGTCAGACTTTGATTTGTTTTGGGTGTACGGTGATAAAAAGTAGCGGGAAACTGTGCTGTCTCAGTAATAATATTAAGTAATAATAATATTTCTAAAATCATCAAATTATTTCTTCATGTTGTTTGAATTTAAACCGTATGTTTTACAAATAATTAAATTTTTACTATCCAGTAAATTTGAAATGTACCCATAATTATTTTTCATCACTTTTGCAGAGTGTTGACACTTTGGCTAGACAGTGTTTATTGGTTTCCTTGATTTCATTGCATTTGGCTTTTTGTTTTCCCGTTTGCAATTTTATCCAAAGTCCGTCAGTGCATCAACGGCTGGAACTTTTATTGAATTTCCGGCTGCGCTCCGTTGAGTTTGTTGTCCCTTTGCAGCGGTCCCTGTTCCCTTGTTGTTTCTGTGGTGGCTTAGGTTTATTGCAAAATTCAGTTACAATCTCTCGCTAGCCACAGTCACCGCCAAAGGTCTGCGGCCGTAAATGAAATTTCCGTTTCGTTGGCAGCTATAAAACTGAAGTTTTTCTCATATTTCCATTCGATTTTTAGATCTTCCGGACGAAGGATCACCGAAAATCAGCGGTGGACGACCGCGTTACCAAATCGGAGACTATGTTCGGGTTAATTGCACCGCAGGACGTTCCAAGCCTGCTGTGAAACTATCCTGGCAAGTGAATGGAGAGCCAGTTGAGCAGCAGAAACTCCGCAAATACGACACAATTGTATCGGGACGAGATGGTCTAGAAACTTCTGTGCTGGGCCTTCAATTCCGGGTGGAACAGAAACACTTTCGCAAAGGCAACATGAAACTAAAGGTGAGTTGAACAACTTAACTAAACTCAACTGTCGGACTCTTGTGCCTCAAAACAGTCTCAAAAACAATGTAGAATTTGGTTCGGGTAGATTATGTAAACTTACAAATGGTGATATTACATTTTCGATGTGCACAGTTAAAAAAGTCGTATTATAATTTATTCTATTTTTATATATATATTTTCTTGATTACAGTGAAATACTAAAACTTTAATTTTAGTTTTTAAAAGGTTTTTCTACCAAAAAATATTATTTTTATGTCCCGTGTGCATTAAATATTAGTTTCCGTTCGAAGGTAAAACCAAAAGTTCGTTAGATTGATTTTGACTGTTTTGGAGTTACGCAAGTTCGATAGTGTTTCGTACTCTCAGCTAGCTAACCTCAAATCTGTTGGATCTTGCAGTGCATAGCCGAATTGTCGACCGTGTACTGGAGGTGCAACGAGGAGTCCGTGGAGGGCGACCGGCCGCAGAAGGCGCCGGTGCTCGAGTCCCGGGAAACGGTCTACGCCAGCAACTCACGCGCCGATCCCGTCCAAGGTACGTCTTACCGGGAATTATTTGTGACCAAAATCTTATCGCTCTTGTTCGTCCAACCAAATGCAGCCAGTTCCACGGCTTCAGCGCCCTCCACACCAATCACGCCACTCGTCCTCCTTCCGGTGGCGCTGGCGGTGATGGTGATGGCAACCCTGGCGCAGGGAATCACGAGAGATATAGATACAGATAAAATATCCATGGATCGGACAGCGCCTGGAGGGATTGGGATAACGAAAGAAACTCAGCAGGCGAGAGAGTTGCTGGCTGGCCGCAAGGAGGAAAATCGCAGGACGAGTCACGGAAAATCCGCAACGCAGCTGGAGAAAATTGCATTGACTGCACGGTAGCTGCATTAAGCCACAAGGCGGCTATTTCCCTCCACAACACACACTTTTCACCGATTTTTCCGTCTTCGCTTTGCATAGAAAATAAAGAAACTCACTGAGAATCAAAAACAGGAAATGAACAAAAAAAAAAAAAAAAAAAGTAATTCAAGCAAAACGAAAGAAATGCAGCTAATTTCTTTATGCCGTTAACAAAAGCTTTCATGAATTTAATTTGAAACAAACCCTATCTAGAGAATAAATTACATTTACTTGTCTGAGAATGAGAAAAATTGTATATGAAAAAGCGTGCTAATGTTTTAACTCTCTTAGGAATGTTAAAGCCTGTGTCGAATGAAAAATCCAACTGTAAATAGTTAATGTTTAATATATATATTTATGTATCTGTATTGTATGTTATTAATGGTTAAGCTCATTCACACACAAAACAGAATTTAAATATCACACGAAAGGAACAGAGCAAAAGTGAATGGAAAATCCTTCCATAAAAGTTGGTCAAGGCAAAATACGAGTTTAACAGAATATAAAAATATGAGTAACCATAAATTAATATGTAGGAAAAATATCGTTAAGATTGTTTTAGCTAAGCGATGATGAAGGGGAATTTTAAGCAAAACACATGGTGAATATTTTGTGAAGTATACAGTGCGTTACGAAAGTATGTGAACTTCATTTGGCATGTCTGAATAATATGGAAACAAATAAATTGTTAATATAAACTTATATACCAATTAAATTAAATTTTTGATATCTGACCGTATGTTTAGTGTATGATAAAATAATTTCAACGCGCTATACTTTCGTTACGCAGTGTATAACTGTCACTCGAATTCAACCGAAACAACCTAAATGTCTTCTTTGATTAGATGATTTGTCTATAAAATTTCGTTGTTCGTTGAGCATGCATTAAACAATGTAAAATTGTAATTAGATAAACGTAATGAATGCTACCGATAAGGAATCACAAAAAAACAAACCAAAAAGCACTTAATTTTAAATTAAACAAAAAAATTAAAGAAAAGAGAGAAAAACTAATCAAAGTTAGGAATTACAACTTGGTGACTGTTGGAAAAGTCTTAAAACTAACAAAAACATATCGTACATTTATATGAATTGCCAAAGTCTTAATGGGTATTAACTAAAACGCGTGCGTGCTTCTGTGTGTGTTTGATCCTTTTTGAAAATAAAACTAATAACATTCCGGGTTCGACTTAGCCATCATCCAGAGGAAATGTAAACCGTTTAGTTAGCCAAATATTAAAAACAATAGCAAGAGTCAAAGGAGCATGAGTAATGAACGCAAATTTAAACAATAGCAAACTGATTGTGATGAAGCCTTAAAAACATAGTTGAACTCAATTCGTAAGTGAAATTAAGTGAAATGAAACGAAATCAAATGAAATGAAATGAAATGTATTGGATTTTATTGTGTAAATATAAAGGCGATTTGTCCATGGAAT
Organism: Drosophila melanogaster; assembly: GCF_000001215.4. NCBI lineage: Eukaryota > Metazoa > Arthropoda > Insecta > Diptera > Drosophilidae > Drosophila > Drosophila melanogaster. The sequence continues at coordinate 17,188,492 of NT_033779.5, read as the reverse complement.
CCATACTTTTTTGCCCTTTGATGTCCATAAATTCTGTGTGTAAATATGATTACGAGCTAACTAAATTAGAGTTAAGACGTCAGCAGCAGCAACACAAAATCATGGAACGAAAGAAAACAAAAGCCAGAGCCAATTTTAATTATAAGCGAAAAACAAAAGATAAAAATATATAAATTACACATTTAAATATCGATGAGCGAACATTCAAATGGTAATTGAGTACAATTGTGGGGGCCTGCATTGGTGAATGTGTGTGCGAATGGGGATTAAAATATAGATATAGTATACATTAAACACACATATACAGAATCTGCATTGTTGTCAACTGTAACTGATTTTTAAATCTTATTTAATATCGATGCCATTAATAGCAATTAACAAGAAAACTACTAAGCATAAAAAAGATGAAAACAATGCAAAAGTACTAAAAAAAAAAACTATAAATTGCATTAACGTTAATTCGAAACACAAAAAAAAAAAAATAAATGTGTGGTAATTGTAAGTGTAAATTATTTGTGTATTTAAATAACAACTTTTAGATGTATTAAAAGGCAAGAAAATAAAAAGCAAAATGCATTCAACTCTATACGATAAACTCTATGTGAAACCGTAAACAATTCAAACCTTAAAGCTGCCATGTAAGCAAATAGGAATTATTTACAACTCAACTCAAATCAAATGCCATAAAGTAACTTCAACTGAATTTAAATGCCAGACAAAGGGCAGACGTCTCTGTAAATATCTTTAAGCCTCATTCAATTTGCGAAATTACTCGCATGCGATCAAAAACTGAACGAAGAATTGTGAAGTAAACGAGTGGAAATTCATTAATAAAACATATTTGTTTCAAAATCACAAATAATCTTTGTTTTCAATCGCATTAAATTGTCTATAATTTAAGAATGGATACTATCAGTAAGTTCACACACTTAGTATTTTTAGTTCACACGGAATTTGTCCTTCCAAATTAAGTCAGCTTCAATTATTTCGCAAACCCAGGACAAGTTACCCTATCGCATTGTAGGAAGATACTTTCAGTTTTTCCTTTTATTTTGGTTAGATGCAACACAAAGAAAACTGGGTAATTTTAAGAAAATATTTCAAATACGTGAAAATGTTCTCGCCGAACGTGACAACAACCTCCAACGACAAATAAAAAAGTAATCGAGACCGGAAGAGCGAACAGGGCACAAAACATTTAGCAGTAAAATAAGAGCAGTTACCAAAATAATAGAAATGCCAAAAAATAGACAGTCCCAGGAATGCGTAGTATTTGTATTTGTATATAGTTTAAACAAGGTGTTAATTTAAGAAGATTGTCTAAAATTGTCTACGAAATCTTTAAAATCACGTGAAAATAAGAAATACCTTTTCTTAAATTTCGGAAACCTATTCAAACAACTTTCGCATAAAACGGTACCAACCCAAACAAAAAAAAAAAACCCAAAGCACAGCACGAACGAAGCAGCACAATAAGTAGAAAATATCTACGGACTTAGCCGTAAGTCGCACCTTAGCTTTTTCCTCGCCGGACTTCACTAATAAGCTGCCAACGAAATAAGAACATTTGATAAATACCGAGGACAAAGCCAAACAAATTATAAGTGTTGCGGATGTACGATGCTGGATAAAAGGACTGAGCAGATTTATTAGCTAGCCGACAAATGGCCGCAAATGTGCCCACCTGGTATATTTGCCATCAAATGTCACATAAATCAGATTTGCGATCTAATGAAAACAGCATGAAGATTTTCCGGGAAATGCTAATACACCCAAGCTAATTCCCTATTTCGGTAGCCATTATTCCAGACCCACTTAATCTGTAGTTCTTGATGTCATCGCCAGTTATCTGGAAGATACTTCTGGCATATTAAGGCCAATTGTCTGAGGCTTAAAAGTTTCATGTTTGATTTCGCACAGATAAGAAGGCATCAATTTGCGGCACAGGTAAACTTTTCGATTGCCTCCTCTCACCTGTCGCCCCCCCCCCCCACACACACACACACAATGATAAGTTAAGCTGCTCATTCAAATGGGGGGCGGAGAGTTACTCAAGTGGGCGAGGAAAGCTGTTAAAAACTGATGCCGATATGCCCGAAAGTTTAATTGGGCTCGTTCAATTGGAAGGAATATGCCATTTGGGGTGTGAGCTTGAGAGACATTTGGCTGGGGAAGAAATTTTCTAGACGGGGCCTTTGACAAGATTTACCCCAGTTAGGAAAAAAATGTATTGGAAATATAAGATACAAATTTGCCTCTTTTTTTTTATTGTTTTTGTTGTTTTAGTTTAAGCGCTAATGTGACCTCTCTGAAATCAAACCAATCCAATCAGTGCGAAAAACCCATTAAATCATTTTCAATCCATACCAAAGATCTCGAAATGGTTTATCCATTACCCTATCGACTTGAATTGTCAGTGGCAGACAGACAGGATGATTGCACCTTGAATCGCTTTCCATGCAGCTCGAGGAAACTGAGGGTAAAATGGGGGGCCACAATCATCACACAATGTCATGTTGCCGGCTGCCATTATTTGTTGCCATTCGGAGTTGTCGTCTTGTAGTGTTGTTAGCATTTGCAGCTTTTGAAATGATTTGCAATAAAAGTGTCTGCCACTGTCCATTGGCCACGCCCCATTGCCAGATTACGTGCCACTTCAACAGCTGTCCATTGGTGTGGCTGTCCCTGGTTTTGTTGTCCTTGGTATTTGCGTTGCTGGTGCAGCTTATCTGTCCTCTCTAGCATGGGTTGGCATCGTCATTGTCCTTGCCACTGTTGCGTAATTGCCTTTTGTTTACTCTGTTTTCATCTCTTGCGTCGCCCCACACACCTTGGCTCTTGGCCTTTACGCATCTTTCAGGTGCGCCAGGGGGCAGTAAAGTATGGCCAGGAATTTTAAAAGTCAACACTTGTGGCCTTAAACTGACACTAACAGATTTGCTGAAAACTTTGTGGAAAAAAATATATACAAATTATTATTATTGTGCTCTTTACACAATAAATATTCCTTTTGCCATTTGGTAGCGTACAGCTTGTATCGAAAAACTTCCACAATAGAAATCCGCTCCTGAAATGCGAAAAACACAATAAAGCCATAGACGGAACGGCATTGGCTACAATCATATTTCCTGCATTGCCATAAAAATGCGTGGCAACGAACAAATTACTCATAAAAATAAATAAAAAATTGCTGCCTTTCCGTCAGTTGCTGTTTTGGCCAGTCCGTTGTGCTGCCTGCAATTTCTGGCACATCATTCGGGATTGCCGGGGCCGTAAATTATATAGATTCTGGCCAGCATTTCTACACTTCTGGCATACAGGCGGCAGTAGACCTTAGATGTTCCCCGGTTCGTGCCATTAAAAGCCGTTTTGTCCGGGCAAATGGAAATGATTTCGTGTCATTGCAGTTACGTGTTGGTGAAAATTCCAGCAAATTCAGGAAACAGCAGAAAAGTATTGATATTTCTGCATGGCATTGCGTCTTTAATATGGTCAACAATTTAATAATACTTCAAGTGACTAAAATCGGTGATTATTTGGGATCTAGCTATTTTAACAACCTGAGCATCCGATAGCAATTACAGGCTTTAAAGTCTTTAACACTTATTCCATACCCTTCCAAAAAAAAAAAAAATCTGCATGCGTAACCCAAAAAATCATGCCGCCCATAAAATCAGTTCTTCCAATTTACATTTTATCGACTTGGCACTTGCTTGGCTCATTATGTTGGCCATTTTTATTGGCTTCCAAAGATTTGCAGCCGGACCCAACTCTCAAAATCGAACCTTAAAACAGAAGACCCGCACATGCGCTGATTTAATCAGGATACATTTCGTTACCTGGAATTTTTATGGCCAACCGGAGAAGAGGTGGAGCGATGTGTTTTGGCAATTTTCATATATCTAAACAAAGGAAAAGTTGCCAGCCTTTGCTTATCTAACCGCAAATGGTTGACGCCATCCTAAGACTTTGCCGATATTTGATTTTTTACGACCTCAACCCACACTGAATCCTTTCTTTGCGATTTACTCTCGCTTAAAATAACAATTTCAAATTGGTTTTACTGCCTCGGGGTTGGATTTTCTCCTCTCGTCTTGTGTTTATGTCGCCTCGCATTTTGATCGCTTTGCATAAGCGCCTTTCAGCAATTTGCTTTGCCTCTGACCATTTGCTATATGCGGCTTAACGAGGCGTGCCCCGCCCACCCCTTTAACCTCACTTAGAAGTCAAGTGCATTAGATCCGGAAAAGCTGCACTTGCTGGGTTGAAAACAGGAGACTCTATTTTCGGAGGGTTGAGGGCTGCAAAAGCTAACTTTTATGCACCAGACAATAATTGAAAATGCTCTCCCTGCTGGCCGAGTTTGTTGGCCAAACTTTGTGTGCTGGCATTAAATTTATGTTAATTGAAATTTATGTGCGCTGGCCACAGCTCAAGCTCAAACAAATGAAATTCGAAAAAAAGAACCAGCGCAATGGAAAATGGCAAACTTTTCCTGACATTGGCAGCCAGTCTGGTTAGTTCGTATCGCATCGAAACGCCAAAATATAAATTAAAGTCACCATTCTCTCCGTTTCAACAATACATTATTTGATTGTCATTCGTAGTGAAATATAAATCACATTCAAATTAAATTACTCTATTTTAGCCAAAGGCAATTTGTGGCAAATACAATTGTGTGCTGTAACAATTTAATTTGACATTTTTTCATTTGTGTCTGTGTATGGAATTGAATGTTTCGACATTCATATAATTTATAAAACTTACTTAACTAGTTTGCCAGTTTTGTTTATCAATTATTTATAAGCAAACCTTTACATTTCTCTGTTCATTTCACTTCAGTCGTTATTAATTTCATTTGCCATTTTATACTGAACGCAGCTAATGGAATTTAGCACGGTACAGAAGAAGAAATCCAGTGCGAAAGGACATCCGCACTCCTGATTCAGACTCATAATTTGATTCCTAATGGGTTGTGCTCTTAATTGAAGATCAAAACAGGTTTGCTGCAACAAAGGGCTGTAGATTTTTAAGAAGATCCTTTAATGTACACTTACCAGACTTTTGAACTGACTGACAAAGTTCCCATCCAACTGCTTAAATTTTGTATGTCTCAGATCGATTATCAGAAGCTGTAAATTGAGAAAATCCTGCATTTGAACCAAACGGTCATTACAAAGACCAATTAGTAGCATCCTCAACAAAGGGGCAAGTCCGCCGCCCAGATATTTCCAGAAAATAAAGCTCCATTTCTGCATCACAGTTTTACGGCGGTGGAAAAATATCCATTCGATAATGTATGACCAATTTCGCACTAGCTCAACAATGTTCGAGAAGAGCATGCTTGCCACTGGAAGCCAGAGCACTTTGATATCCTGGTGGACATTACTGATTTTTGCATAGATCCGCAGCAGCCGAAGGAGGTTCTTTCGCTGCTTTCTGTTTGGCTGCTGCTCCGGTTGGGAGTACTGCAATCATAAATCATAAATCATAGACAGAAACAGGATAGTCTGCTACAGTCGATTTACCAATTTTAAATTAAAAATATAACAAGCAACAAGCACACGGCGTTTTTAAACAATCGTGCTTCAATAGAGTCTGCTTAATCTCAACTTCCTAGTGTTTTAGATCCCGAGATCACAGCGTCATACGGTTAGATAGACAGACGGACAACGGGCAGAAGGACAGACATACGGACAGATAGACAGACAGACAGACGAGCATTGGCAAATCGACACCGCTAGTAATCCTCAAAAAGAAAGTATATAGTATGTATGTTTATATACGATATAGGGTCGGAAATGCATCTTTCCTCATGTAACATACATTCAAATATAGTATACGCTTTTATTCTTTGAGTAACGGGTATAAATCTTTATTGTGGCTATGGTTTTTTCTTACCTTTAAAAAATTATTGATAGCAGCTATCCAAGATAGCAGAAGCATTTGGTAAGCCACATAGACATTGCAAATTAACCCCAGCAGCAGGGTGTTTACCATCGGTATCATATAAGGATGATTAATCGTCTGCAGCACAGTAAATTGCAAATGCACTACGTAAAGGATCAACAGCGAGATACTATCCAAGGATAGTGGTCCGAGAATTGATTTTAAATGACCGTTCAACCGGATTACGTCATTCACGCGATCCACAAATGAGCGATTCCAGGATAGGCTATTCAGCCAAGAATATAGGCGAGCGGTATTCCAAAGCGATAGTTGAACTGCAATTGCCTCTATCAGATTATTAAAAAACCTTTCTGATTTGTTTGAAAATATCGGAAGAATCGCGCTACATAAATATTGAATGAAATAATAATCCCATAACATTGCCAATATTTTAAGGAGCAGAGAAATCCGCTTGGTCCAAATATTCCGAGGGTGTATGATCATTTTTCTATTTCTCGGATCGAACTTCATTTGCCCAACCACCACGCCGCGATAAATGATATATGAGATCCAGCAAATAGAGGATACTGACCATCGTAAAAGATGGGATAGCCACTTTTTACGGGAATTTCTCAAAGGGATTTCGTGACCCTTCTTCTCTGGCATTATAGAACCACTGAATGAGTCCTATGTGCCCGGTTGATTCATAATGGCTGTCAGTGGGAGTGAGTGGAGTGAGAACTGGAAGTTATGACCGTGTAATTACCCAACCTCAATATATTCGCTTTACTCATATCACCAATCAACTAGCAACCATTACTTGAAAATATAATCAACTAATGTCTGCTTCTATATTGTTAACAGTACAGTTAATACAACGTATTCAATATCTTCAATAAGCTTTGTTTTTTAACGAAGAAAAATATTGTAAACATTCATTTACATTGTTGTGAATTAAATGAATGACTAACTTAAAAATGTTCAATATCATACTGAATTAAAAAAATTGAATGCGTAATCAGGTTTCCGAACATGGCCATTGTATTGCTGCGAGTTACATCATATAACTTAACAACCGTTATTTTTAACGGATTTCGTATCAACTGCAAATTAAGGTTCTCAAACTGTCGGTAAGAAATCTTTGTTATAAAAATCAAAATCTACAACTTCATGTACTCACGGCTTCTTCGAGGCGGACATCCAAGCCAACGAATATTGTCCGCTTCCCGAGTATTTGTAGCATTTCCCAGTAGTCATCCTGTACGTGGAGCATGACCGATAAATTGAGCATACCATCAAGGTAGTAAAAAAAACACCAAGAGTACGCCAGGATTACAGTACTCAGTGTCATGCTCAAATTCTCATAGCCATGCTTGAGGATACTATATGCCAAGTAACAGGTGCCAACCGAGGACAAGTAGTAGCCCCCATAGGTCATGGCCCCCTGAATGCCGAATACTTCTTCCATTTGGTTCATAATCGTCTGCAGTTGGCTCTGAATTCTTGCTATATTCTCTATCTGATCCGCCAACGAACAACACTTGGTCATGAAAACTCCCTGATGCCGGGGACTTAAGAGCAGATCCTTGGCTTCATCGATCACCTGACGCAGTTCCGTATTAATGAGCTGGAACTGTGTCCGAACGAAAAGCATTATCATGTGTTGCTGCATCATAGCCATGTTGAGAATGACAAACATCCAGTACTGCAAGCCCAGTCCCAGGTAGAATTGAGAGTCCACACTCCCCATTGCACTCAAGACCATGGCCATTTGGAGGCCATCGGTGATAGAACCAAAAATAAACTTGGTGAGAATGCCCCAGCGAGACATTCTCCTTACCTGCGGCCTAGCTACATACATTCGGACCACTTTTGACGCCAAATCCATCATCTTGCAACGCTGGTACCATCTGAGAATCAGTGTGAAAAGGCCTACAAATACAACGGGAATTAATCACTTAAATTATCCAACGGATTTTTGAATTCGTTTTTTGCTACCAGTAACAATTCTAAGTCCGGTCAATATGGCGACAACATATTCGTGCAACATGTTTGCTCTGCCGAAAATTGCATTAACAATGTTTGTGTTTCCGGTCCAGTGATAAATATATAGTGCAAATATACAAGAATCCAACGCAATTGCGTACAAAGTACTCCATTTTTTTGTAAATACACGTCCTGTGTTCCAGTCGAACTCAAAGTTACTGAGACCGATGAAGAGTCCATAGTAGTAAACCGCTCCCAACAAAAAACTTTCCAAGTCCATTATTTTTACGAACTGAAAGTGTCCACAATGTGGTTTGCCTTGATGTGGAAATAATTTAACTCCAAGCGTAATATACTCATTTCGAAAGAGATATTCTGATAAGATTGGACAGACTGGTTGAACCAAACAGAGTAATTATATGATAAAGGTCAGATAATATGGAAATATTCTTTATATTTGCAAACAAACATGATATTTTTATACTACGCGATTAATTGTAAAGATAGCTCCAGAATTAAGCCCAATGTCAAAATGTCTTAAATAATATTCCACTCAAAAGAATTCCATGTCAAATTGAATTAGAAATATCGAATTCACTATAACAGAAGCACACATAGCCGCAGTTGAGCCACGCGTGATAGGGAACATACCCATTACATTAATTTTTAATGGGTTTCGAGCTAGTTGCAACTGTAGACTTTCAAACTGAAAGGTAGTAAGTGTATATTTCAAAAAATTGTTAACATATTGGATTATAGCTTACGGATTCCTCCAGTCGAATGTCCAAGCTGGAAGCAAACACAGTTCGTTCCTCCAATAGACCCAAAAAATCCTTGTGATGGTCCAACACACGTAGCATATTGTTGCAGTTGACCAAGGCATCAAGGTAAAATAGGGTTATCAAAATGCAGACAATGATCGAGGTCTTAGCTGATAGTTTCAGATTATGCGGGCCATATTTATAAATGCTATACGACATGTAAGATGTACCCACAATGGATAGGTAGTACTCACTATAAGCCATAAGCCCTTGCATGCCAAATACCTCATCAAGTTGACCCACCATCGATTGTAGTTGGCTCTGAACCTCACCTATATCTTCCAACTGATCAGATAGATAGCAGCATCTCGTCATAAAAGCTCCATTTCGGAGCTGCAGGAAACTCAACCTCCTGCTTTCCTCGATCACCATTCGCAGCTTTGCGTTCATAATCCGATATTGTGCCCGAATTAAAAGTATTACCAAAAAATGCTGTGATATGGCCAAATTCATAATGAACGAAACGCATAATTTTACAAGCAAGCCCATCATTTCCGCTGTTCCTTGGCGGTCCAATGCATCCACGGAGAGTGTCACTTGAAGGAGCTCTATTGCAAAACTAATGAAAGCTTTCAATAGAATTCCCCAGCGAATCATACTCTTTAACTGCGGATTGATCATATATAGACGGATAACGTCTTTAACTAGCTGCATCATTTGGCCACGCTGAAGCCATCTATTAAGCACCGTAATGAGCCCTAAAAAATATATAATCAGTCTTGAGAACAGAAATTTTATAGAATTTTACCCGCCACGATCTTGAGGCCGGACATTATGATGATAACATATTCATGCAGCTTATTTGCGCTTTGAAAAAGTAAATTGGTATCACCATGAGCGGTAAAATTATAAATTATTGTAATCAAAATAAAGATGTTGGCCATGAAGGCGTAGATAGTACATCGCCTTGATTTAAATACGCGTCCTGTTCGGCAATCGAACTCAAAGTTACTTAATCCTATCAAGTAGCAGTATATGTGGACTGCCTTCAGCAACAACACGACCCAATCGACCATTTCGTAAAACTGAGTCGACAGTTGGCAAGCATGTTAATTAGCTTATGTCTATAACAACAATAATCTGATATCTAGTTCAGATTTTGAGTTCAGATTGTCAACGAGGCGTACACAAATAAAAAACAGGTAATGGACAAAACGTGCAAACATTTTGGTGAAATACAATAGGATTATTTAACTTGATTTTTGTATATTTTTATCCCAGTTTCTACTAGGTTCGTTAAAAATTATGTAACTTGTAGCACTGTAACTTATATATCTTCGTGATCGCAACCAGCAGCCTTGTCCATTGATCCGTATGATGTTTTTGATCTCGGGCACTATAAGAGCTTAAAAGTGTTTTGTTTCTATTCCCGTTACTCGTAGAATGCAATGGCATACTAGATGTGCAAGCCTATGAATTATCCTAAATCAGGATCAGGCTGAGTCGATCTGGTCATGTCCGTCCGTCCGTCCGTCAGTCCGTATCAAGGCCTTGATCTCAGGATCTATAAAGCTTAGAAAGTTGAGATTATGTATGCTGATTACAGATGTTCCCACGCCCTTTTTAATGCCCACTAGCCGCCTTCCACGCTTAGAATATGTTGTGAATATATTTTCGGTGCTTTATATGTTTTGCTAAGAATACTTTGTCACTCCCCTTCTAACGCCCGCAAACCAAACTAGGACACCCAAAACTAGGACACCCAAACGTTTGAATTTTTTCGTATTATTTTTTCATTTTATTGTTTTTTTTTCCAATTTCTAGCGATTACTAATAAAATCTTGAAATTTCTCGTTCGCACTTTTCACTGGCTGAGAAACGGAATAAACCAACCACAAAATCAATTTTTTATTATTTTACTTTTTTTAACATTTTTTAAAAATATTCCATATCGTATTGAATAAGAAATATCGAATTCGTTATTATAGATCCAATCATGGCAGCAGATGAACTGCGAGTAATGGTAAATATATCCAATACTTCAATTTTCAACGGGTTTCTAATTAGCTGCAATTGAATGCTTTCAAACTGTGAAAGTACGAGATCTCGATACTTCAATTCGGTTATAGTCGGATAGAAACTTACGGATTGCTCCAAGCGGACATCCAAGGCGGAAGTAAACAGAGTTCTCTCTTCTAGTATCCGTTCCATCTCCTTGTGATCATCGAAGAGTTTGAGCATAACAAACAGATTTAGTATTGCACTCGTGTAGTAGAATAAAAACCAACTAAATACCAGTGCCGCTGCTCTGACACTCAAGTGCAGTTCTTCTATACCATTTATAGCTAAACTGTACGTTATGTAAGTTGTAGCTACTGAGAATATATAGTATCCGCCATAAACCATTATCCCTTGGATGCCAAACACTTGGTTCAACTGGGTCACAATCGATTGCAGTTGATTCTGAAGTTTTGCTATATTATCTATTCGATCAGCCAAGTAACAACACTTGGTCATGAAAGCCGCTCTCCGTGGGTAAATCTCACTTAACATTTGGCTTTCATGGATCGCCTGCCGCACCTCTGTCTTGAGCAAATGGTAATAGGCTCGAACGAAAAGTATTACCAAATAGTGTTGTGATATGGCCATATTTATAATGGCCGACATCCAGAAATCCGAAGCCATTCCCACGAATTCGTTGAACCCCAAGCGATCCAATGATTCCATAGAGATGGCCATTTGTAGGAAATTGCTGACGACACCTACAGAGAACTTTACCAGAATTGCCCATCGGGACATTTGCTTTACATGCGGTTTTTTCAGAAATAGCCGAAGTACACATTCAACAAGGCGCATTAGTTGTGCTCGCTGACGCCATCTGTTGAGAATTGCAGAAATTCCTAAAAAAAAATGTCAATTAAAAAATCTTAAATAGGTGGTTCTATAAATATAGTGTAATGAGTTTCGCGACCTGAAGCCATCCTCAGTGAGACCATCACGATGATCACATATTGATGCAGCTGGTTAGCCCTACCGAAGTACACATCGAGATTGAATTTCTTGGATATTTGCAAAAGCAGCACCATGCAAATTAAGACGTTAATTGCGATTGCGAAAAGAATGCCTCTTTGGGCTGCAACGACACGACCTCTTTGCCAGTCAATTTCGAAGTTGATAAGTCCAATGATCTGCCCATAGTAGTAGAGTACCTTTAACAACAAACCGACCCAGTCAAACATTTCCGTTAACTGAAATAATTCTCTATTTCGGTTTCACCAAGGCTAATTAATTTAATATACTGACGTAGACAAATACTTATTACTGCTGATATCCTTGATATATTGAGCTTTCACAAAATGTGGTGCTATAAGGCTCCATTTCACATTGTCTGAGTAAGTTCGGTCCGAAGGTGTTTTAGTAAATTTTTAAATTTTTTTTAGAGCCAAATACGTGTTCTATATCAGTTTAAGGTATGTTGTATAAGAAGTAGAACGAATGAATGTTCATGGATATTCTATACTGCACACAGCCCAGGGCGTTTAGAAGTGCGCAAAAAAAGAAGTCAAGTACAAACGAACATCCGCATTCCTGGTTAACGCTTATAATCTGATTCCTGATCGGCTGGGTCCACGATTGGAGATCAAAGTAAGTTTGCTGTGGTGGAAGGAGTATATAAATAGAGTAAGACACTTTGTTCCACACCCACCAGATTATTTACATCCCATGCGAAGGTCTGATCCAGCTGATCTTGGCCCTTTAAGCTTAGATTCAGAAGTTGCAATCTAAGAAAGCACTGCTGTAGAGCCAATCAATCGTTACACAGACCAAGAAACAAAATAAGTAATTACGTGGCCTGGGCGGCGGTAACGGGTATTCCATATTTCCAATTACAATCGCCTCCCTCGGCAAAGTTATCGAATAGGAAACATCATATGACAAATGCCCAATTTGTCACTAGCATCAAAATGTCGGAGAAAATAACACTTGCCAACGGCAGCCAAAGTAGCTGCATGCCCCGGTAAACAATGCCAATCCTTGAATATAGATTTAACTGTTGAAGAATCTGAAGAAGGGTTCCACTCCTGTACGTATATCTAAAATAAAAAAAAAGTATTTAAAGTAATCGAAAGTCTTACGGTACATATAAAATACTACAGCGCAGACCAAAGAAGACCACTTAAGCAGTCGCGCTTTCCATTTTTTATAGAAAGTCCGTATTGTTTCCTCTTCCATCATCTATTAGTTCTCTATTTGGGATAATGTAATGGCATTGATGGAAACGTATTTTAGGCTAACAGTATTTTGACCTTTAATGAAACAACTATTCTTAATAGCCTATAAAGTTTGTTATGGGTTAAGGTACTCAAAGCCTATGAAGTATATATATTCTTGTTCTTTATATAGTATAGTAATTAATTGTTGCCACGCCTACTTTAACAAATTTAAAAAAAAAATTGAAAAATATTTGAATATATTTATAAAAATAAAAAATAATTTGGATATTTTTATATTTTGGTATTAGTCTTGTAAATGTCTATCGATTTGGCAAACAACTTTTTGCCACTGGTAATAAATAAATAAATAATATGCATCTGATTGAATTTTGATGTATTCCCAAGCATCCAATTGAAAGACGGTTACAGTAACATTTCAACAAATATTTTAGAAATGTATTGCATTATCAGAAAACCGTAATGTTTTGAACATATAAAACCCACCATAACAGCTCCACCTAGGAGCAAGGATGTGTCATAGCCCTTTCAAGTATTGGTGTCATAAATCAAAAGTAGCTGCACTTTAGCCTCACACCTACCTATGCACACTCACGCAATGAATCATGGTATCCGGTGGGTTGAAAAGGGTAAACGAGTGGCGTTAGTGCAGTTCGTGTTGCATATCCCTTCGTTATTCATGGTCAATAAGCGTGCATCGTGAGGGAGAAAAGCAACAAACACACAATGAAATGGTAATTACATTAGCCAATGTGTTTATGCTGCATATTCAAGCGGTTTAGAACTAAACTTATTTAGAAGAGCCGGCCCTTTGTTAATTTATTCATTCAGTCCGACCCCCCCATTAATGCGAGTTATCTATTCGATTGTAATTTAGTTGATTGTTTTAATCTTATTTAAATTTAAACACTTGAAAATTTAACTTTCAATTCTGAATAACAATAACTTTGCGATAGTTATAATTCTTCTACTGGAAAATAATCTAACTGAACTTTTAACACATTCTCTTATTACGTGGACGTGTAAATATCACCCATCAAATTATTTTTTAATTTAAGGCGTATTTGTACGAAAATAATACTCTCCCCCAATTACAGCTGCAGCGTAAGCATGTGCGTGGCACTTTTATCAAATTTACGCTTATTGCATTTTAATTAATTATAAACAGGTAATTATGGTAAACAGTCTGGCCCACCGCCGACCCATAAAACCGGGCTTACAAACATTACCAATTTACGAGCCAAGTGCTTGGCAGTTCCGCCAAAGTGCCGTCCTGGGACGGGCAAATCGTATATAAAATTAATTTAAAACACGCCACAAACCCTTCGCAAATTCCCCTCTCTGCAATGCCATTTCCATGGTTATCCATTGGCTTACTGCAATTTTTAGTGTCTATAGTTGTTAAATGCCTAAATGTTTGATCCATAAATTTTAGAGACACTTCGACAATTTCAGATGAAGTTATATCAACAGGTGTAGAAAAGATGTACCCAAGACATTTTAATGTTCTGCGAAGTATGTAGCTAAAGATATACAATTATATTTCAATATTTAAGACGGACTTATTTACAAAGGTGGAAAAAGGTGGAATAGTTTTGAAATGGATTTTACAGATTTTTAAATAGAACATATAACCCGTAACTCGAAACTAATTTAGAAACAGAAAAATAATGCCGATGGGCGCACCCTGCCATATTCGCCATTGGTCGTCTCGGAGTACTTATAATCTTTCAAGTGGGCCATGGATTCATTTTCGTAACGGATTTCTTGGCGTGTCGCCGCCTCGGACTTGACAGAGTACTCTGATCGAAGACGGTTTCTCCTGGCGTAGTATCCATACATTTTATCTCCGTATGTTTCCCTACTTTCGGCGTAAATGGACGCGTATCGGGAGTAATTCTCCCTTTGGGCATCTGCAAACCAGGCGCTATTTTTCTCCCAGGTAATGCGAGTCTTATCAATTTGACTGGCCACAACGCGGAAGTGCTTTAGCTGATCCACAAAAATCACCTCACTGTACTCTTTCATCTTCGATTAGAAAAAAGTCAACTCAGAATGAAGGGGATAATATAACCATTAAAAATATACACTTTTTAGTTTTTAGCAAGACATTTTATGATCTAGCTTATGGAAAAGGATTAAATACAAAACAGACAGGCAAATAAAGGCCTGTTTTGTTTCGAAGGTCAAACTAGTAGTCTAGTATCCACAAATTCTTTATGACGTCTGATTCCAGTACTTAACAAAATATCTAAAATATGTTATTGTCTATTAAAGCAAGCAATAATTGTAAAAAATTAGATCAAGAAAATAAACTTACACACATAATTAAATAAATGTTCATTTAACCAAACTTAAGGGTCCTATATTTAATTTTAATGGAATATTAATCCTTTGATTTGGACGTATTTTATGTTAAAGTCGCGATAGGCATACAAATTTGATAAAATGCTAACCAGAAACGGAAATGCGATCGCAATTAATAAAAAGACGCTTCATTTTGCTTGCTTTTCTGGACTTAATTTATTTTTCATTTTCATGTTCAGTTTTACAAACTATCTTGTTTTTACTTTCTTTGTCAAACATTTGATTTTCCAATACTTACAAATAAATGGTAAACTAAAGTATTAACAAAGTTCATTGATGAAGGTTAATGAAGGAAGGTTAGTTTTTTTTTTACTTAGCTAAAACCGACAAGGATTTTTTCCGCCTCTTGGTTTGATTTAGTTATGTTTTATTTTTGAATTTACAACACGCACAAGATTTGCTTAGATTTAGATGTAGATTAGCTTACAGAGTTGCCGAGGATTTCTTTCGCTTAGATCCTAAGTAAACTTGAGTTCAAACATCGCTGGCTATGTACAAGAAACATTCATTTTGGCTAAGTTGTATGGGGTTTACGCCCCTTGCCAGTCGATCAATGCCAAGCTGAGATGTCTGAGATAAATTTTCGGGGCAGACCAGCAGCTGTTTGTGGGCCATTTGTAGCCATCGCCTCTGTGCCTTTGGCCCACAATCGAACGGCTTTGTATGCAAATGAGCCATTGGATTGCATTTCTCACGCCCAGGTGAGTCCGGCAGACATGCAATGTTCCTTACCATATGGAAACCCCAGTCATCGCATGAGTCATGAACTGCTTTTGGCCTTTTGTTAGCTGCTTGGTTACTCTGTTTGGACTTGAATGCATTCGATTGCGGTTTGTTGCGCGTTTTCGCATTTTGCATGTCTCCGACAATTTCCACCTTTTTATTTCGCCACAAACTGCTTGATATCAGACTTTGGGGAACTCTGACTCAGTTTGAGCCAAATTAGCATAAGCCAACGGATTTGTATCATGCAAGCGGCTAATTTCTCAAGGGGAAAATATAATGATACTCATTGGAGAGAATGACTAGCCTCAACTGTTTTTTATTTCATTTTTTCGCAAACGCAAAAATTGTCCTACATGATTTTGGTCTTTTTATAAATGTGTTTAAAGGAAAATGCCTTCGTTTACCTTTAAAACGTTTTAAAGTGGCGTTTCTACTTTTTTAAAAGAGAATTTAATTTTAAAAGACTCCTTGAAATTGAAATTGAAATCTAGGCATAATACAATTGAATATTTAAAAATAACCAATGTCAGTTACTGAAAACATAGCTGAAATCTTTTCATTTTTCTTTTCTACAGTTTGTTTTATTTAAGGTCAATACACCTTATCTCCGTAAGGTTGCTTACATGTTTATTTATACTATCATACTATTTTTTCAAACTTTAAAATTTTATGCTTTCAGTTTTCTAAAGCCATTGAAGGAGAAGCATTGGCCGAACACTTCCGTACTCCCCGTTTGAAGTTGGTGACACCCTATAGTCTTTTAAGTGGTCCATTGGCCTGTGGGACCTTCTTCTTTCCCGACGTTTATAAGACTTGGTATTAACTCTGTGTTCTTCCTTCAGACGATTCCTATTGGCATAGAACTCGTAGTAATCGTTGCCGTATTTTTCAAGACTCTCCTTGTAAATTTCTGAACACCTTGATGCCATATTCCTTTGGGCAGCCGGAAACCAAGAGCACCGCTCCTCCCAATGGCGCCGTGTCTCCTCGATTTGGCTGCCCACAGTTCTGTGGTGCAAGAGTTCAGCTGTGAATATCACCTGGTCATACATCTGACTTAAACTAGGATGTGTAAGTTCTTTTTTAACAAACTAACGAAACGGTGTGTGTGAGACGCAAACTGTTCTCAGGAATGATTAAAAACAATCAGGCATAGTTTCGTTTCCTACAATATTTTATAAGTTGAATTTTGAAATGACCCCATTGACATTTCTCAGCTTGGCACTGATTAAACTGATTACATTCAGTTACATACACGCTTATATCAGGACTTCTGCCAAATTTTAAAGTTTTTAACTTGTGCAATCCTTGGCTTCTTGTCTGGCTATTTACAGCTTTCTGATGAAAATACTTATTCATAATCTTTCTCTTTGAGGAATTTTTGGAATGCAAATGCAAGTTTTTGCTTAGTCTTAGCTTACATTACTTTCTGGCTGATATTACTTTGGGTTTTCATTGTTTTAATTCTATAAAGTTTAGACTTTTTGCTTTACAATTTTCTTACATTTGCTTAAAATCTTAAGTTAATGAAAAATTGTGTTGGGTTAAGTTGTAGACTTGTCTTGGTATGTAGATCAAAGTGCGAATATGTTTTTTACAATCGAAATGTTTTGTTGCTTTTGATATGCCCGAAATGGATGATAAATTGGATTGGATAAAGGATTTTCAAAATTAAATCAAATACGTTGAATGAAAATCATTTTCTACACGGTTTTACTTCCTATCGCTTTCAAAATGAAGAAAATATCACATAAGATCAACGAATGATTTGCCTAAACAACAATTTCTTAAAACTACATACAATTGCCTAATACTACGAATAATTATTTACAATTTCTTAGCCTCTGCTTAAATGCTCGCGTTAAGTAGTTACCATTTCGATATTCAAGTGTAATATCTGGCTCTTAATTAGGTAATACATATATGTATCCCCTTGTTCATGCACACATACATCGATTGAATTTTGAATTAAACCAAAGGTTATTATATAAATTAATCCTTTGGTTTCTGTCTTAAAGTTTTTGGCGTAGGATATGTCTGCTTTTACGAACGGCTCTGCTAGTTAATGGGCTTCAGTTTTTGAGATCCTAATTTTGAAAGAGTTAACTATTTCGTGGCCAGTTCCAATTTTGAAACAGCAGCAGCAGGAGAACAGGAGGCAGTGAGACAATCAGGCTTGATGGCAGTTTTGAACAGGCGGCAGCTGAAAATACAAAATATTAGCTAGGCGTTCCTTAAAAAAAAACGTATATTTAATATTTGTGGATATACCAATCGTGCTGGACTTGGCTGCTACCGTCTCCCGAGATTCCAATGCCGGGGCCCGATGCTGGCGATCGCTTTCCACACTCTCCTCGTTGCTTTGCAGATACAGTGAGCTGATCTTGGCCACGCACTGCGGAAAAATGGAATACGATTAGTGCAAGACATTCATCCAAATTTTATTGCAATCTACCTTTAACTTCATGTCGCCGTGCTTAAAGTGGAAGGACCTCACCCGGAACTCCAGCCCCAAGCGAGCCATCTCCAACCCATCTCGATTCACCACCACCTTGTCGTATTGCCGAAGGTGTGTCTTTTGCACCGGTTCCCCATTTATTAGCCAACTGAGGTGACAGACGGGCTTGGACGGCGATGAGGTGCAGTTAACCCGAACGATGTCTCCAATTTGGTAGCGCGGCTGGCCACCTGTTATTTTCGGTCCGTGGTTGGGGGTCACTGAAATGGCAAAAGAATATTCAGTATTTGTGGCACAGTATACAAATGTTTATACAATCTATTATGACTTTATTCGGAAATGAATTCAAATCGCATTTATATGTACAATTTTTATAATATTTGTCTAAGATGTTTATATAGAACTGGGTAGCTGGGTATTTCTGGCCACGTTCTCCACTTTCCCATCCACATCCTCCCACCCTTTTATTATTTTATATGCAGCATCGCTTATTTGCCCCACTGCCCCAAAAGTAAAATTAGGGAGTACGGTGGCGAGGGTACTTTCCTCATGGAGGCTGGCAAGGCATTTCCAAGATTTATGTGCAGATTTTCGCCAGGCGAGTGCGGCTAGATGTGAAATTGGGAGGGAAGATGGTGCCCATAACAAAGCTGAATAAGAGAAAGAACTTTCGTTTTGGGCATACGAAATGCTTATTCAAAGTTTATTTGGCCATGTGTGTGCAAGTGTTTGATGCAATTTTCTTCCTGCCCATGTAAGTGTATTTGAGGGTCTTTTTGTAATGGTGATGGTTTTGGGGCAGGGCCTATGTCCATCATGTATTAATATCGTCTTTGGGCCTACTTCCCAGTCAAACCAAAGATACAAAAGAAATCATTGCCAAAAATAAAAACGAAAGAATTCAAGATTAGAAACAACATTTTAAGCTCAGACATCATTTGAGATGTTCACATAAATCCAAAGTCAAAAGCAATTTGTTAAATTACATCTAAATCTGCCTGAATACCTATAGGTTTGTACGAAACTACAACATCAACCCTATCCATTGTCTTTTACAACTCACTCTGTCTGTTTTATCCTTCTTCACATAACGTGTACAGAAATAAAAACCAAGTCAAGTGGGAACAGGAGTAGAATCAGGGCTCCTCCTTAGGAGCTGCCCATGTCCCCTATATCTGCAAACCTCATCCTCATCTAACTCGAGTGTTTTCTGTATGCATTAAAAATATTCGTTCATGCCAAAAACCAGAAAAATTGAGAAGGGGAATTTTCTTCCTCATAACATTGCGGCTTTAGTAAGTGAGTATGTAACTCATGAAAGAGAATTAATTTTTAATGGTTTCCAAAAAATTAATTTTCTCTGCGAATTGTCGGCTGTGTTTGTTTTTTGTTATGTCCAGTTTGAATAAGTTCTTGCACTTGGAATAGTAAAATGCAATCGAATATATATGTTTTAGTTACCTAAGAAGAATAATATTTTGGCTTGAGATATAAATAATAAAACGTGAAACTAATAAGCCATCCTAACCAGTTTTAGGCAAAAATCAATTAAGTACTTGGAGTTAGTTTTGCTTTCAATGAGATTATAATATATATTCTCAGTGTATGCGTCCTGGTCAGGTTGTCCTTTTTTCGGGATTGCATTTCCCTCTCCCGTTTGCTTATTTGTAATTTATAAAGTGAAGTTTACTTTGCTTTGGCTCTGCTCTCTCCCATGTAAACTTAATTTTCTCCAAGCAACTGACTTTCTGGAGAAGAATGGGGTAATAGTTGGTATGGGAAGGATAGAAGGAACCTATAAAGGCCAGCTTTGGTGAAGTCTGTAAATCCAGCTTGGAGAAATGTATTTTTGATAAACGCATTCGGACAGATTGAAAATATAATTTCATGGTTTCATTCTTTCCTAGAGAGCAGCTGCAGTCGACAAAAACAATGACATAAAACTAGTTTACTTCTTGTTTTTATTTGATGTTTTCTATGCATTTAAAGAATTACTTTTGTGTAGTATGTAAACAGTGTAATAATTTGAATTTAAACACAAGAATTGGCCTGCCAACAGAGAACTGCCCGAAATTCTTCAATTTATTTTGACCTGCCAAAAAAGAAAATCCGAACCTAAATTAATGGATGACTGAATAAATTCAACTTTATCTTAGCCAGATATTTATTACCTCCCAAATATATTTGCTACCGAAACTCGTTGCATTGCCTTGCTTTAAATCTCAGGTCACCTGCTTGTATTTGGGGTTATGTTGGGATAATTGTTTATACAGTATAATTCGCTTAGCTGCCTCGAGTACTTTGCACAATGCCTCGATGCAGGTAACTTAAAAATGCAGCTAACTTAATTTTTTTTTTTCTATTTTCTATTTTCTATTCACACAAAAAAATGGAAAAATAATGCAGATATCTTGCCGATGCAGCTAACTATCGATGCAGCTAAGCGAATTATACTGTATATATTATGTGAGCATTTTTTAAGTCATCGCCATATTGTCGCACTTAAATTTTATATTGCGGCATAAATCTATGGAGACAAAACCGTGGAAAGAGAGAGGTTCGTGGAAAAAAGGACACGTATGTCTGTATGAGTTGGCAATTTATTTTGGCCAGACTTAGCACGCAACGATAAAGGACACACAAAAGGAGGAGGGCAAACTGGGGGCAATCCAGCCAGATGAGGAGAAATGTGTGCAGATGGGGAGGAAAACCCTCAGGTCACAGGACCTGCAATAAGCCGAAAACTAAAAGCTAAAAGGGAAATGGCCGAATGTCGAATAGCCACATGCTTCAAGTATATTTTCGGTATTTTCCTATGACTAAGCAGTTTCTGTTGCCGCAAAAGGAGAGTGGTGGGAAAAAATAGTGCGGAGGACACCTTTTGTGCAGTGGTCGGTAAAAAAAAAAACAAGAAAATAAGTGTCTAAAGCACTTCCCCAGCAGCAACAACAAATACCTAGAATAGTCACAGCAAAAATAGCCATTTTCTAGATTTGGGAAGTACATTTTAAAATACCCTTCAATATTTTATTAAAATATTAGGTTGTGTTTAACATAAAGGGTGAATTACACGCAATTATTAAGAAAAGGCAAGCGATTAATGCAAATGTATAGATAGTGAAAATGTACAAATAGTTTCATTATGTGTTCCAAATTCTTCGTAAATAATGTTTCCCATGTCAGAGAAGAGTAAGCATATTCAGAGCAATGGAAGCAACTACAGTGAGCACTGTAAGTGGGTGTCTATCTAGGTTTTTTTTGCATGACTTTCCTGCTCAGTTGGGGGTCTTCTTTTAATACGCTGCGGTATATTTTTTGTTACCAGCCAACCAACCGACCACCTGAAACCGCCCCTCCTTTTCGCTCGAAGCGCACTTGGCAGCTTCTTCTTAGCAGGTGATAAGCCAGGTCAGGTGGTTGGGATTTTGGCAATGAGGATTGTGAGGACGAGGGGCTGGCATGCAGTGGCACCCCTCTAGGCATTCACCTGCTCCATTTGCAAAGGACCCATTGCTGTGGGGTGTGTGTTAGTGTGGATTATGCACATGTTGAGCATTTCGCTTAAGTGTTTTTTTCTCTCTTCTTTAGAGCTTGTTCTAAAATCTCAATTTTTTGGCATTTCTTTGAGCTTATCTCCATCTTGAAAATTTTAATAAACATTTTCCGAAATGATTTACACTTCATTATATTAAATAAATTCAATGGAGATGCAGGTCACAGTGGTCCTTTATAAAATTATATGTAAATATATGTGCAATAAAATTATGCGAAATAGTCATTCCAAGGTACAGCGGTATTCATGACGTCTTGGTAAAATATAAATGGGATTTCTTTTATTCACATGTCCTTAGCCTCAGTAAACTATTAATATTTTCTTTAGCATTTATTAAATTAATGAAGATTGATTTGAAGATTGATTGTGTAAATCTTGTGTTTAATTATAGAAGTCAGAAAACGTGTTTATGTTCTTAAAAATAGGAAAAATGTACGTGAGTCTCTGAATTTAAAGGATAACGCGGCTGAACTTCATTCGGAACTCGAGTTCTTCGTGCCACTTCCCACTGCACATCCGTTTCATTTCCCTTGTCCCAACCACTTCATGCTCCGTTTCATTCCGTCCATTCCCATTCCCTCCGATTCCCGTTACTCCCGTGACATTTCTCGTTTGTTATCTTTAATTTTGCATATGGCAACGATTTTTAATGCACGATACGAGTCGAGTCCTTTTCCCTTTCAGCTGGATCCTTCGGTTCAGTTGCGGCATGTTTGAGTTAAGACAACATTACAGTTACCGTTACTTCCGCGGCTCTTCCGTATCCTCATCTGCATCGGACTCTCCGATTCCTCGTTATGTGTGTTTATACACTTGAAAAAATTCGGAGTTCGTCATCGAAACGTTCTTATCTTATTTTTGTTATATTACTATGTACGAATACGAGTTCAATGCTCAACTGCAATATTTAAATGACTTATTCCGATAACCTAAACATGCTTTTGTTAAATTTTATTTTGGTACAAGCTTAAATAAACGAGTTTCTTGTCCGAGTGCATTTGTTGCGTATCTCGCGTTGTTTTATAATTAATGAGCACGCAAGGCTCTCAACGCTTCGCAGATGTCCTGCTCTCTCCGCACGATGTCCTGGGTGTCTCTCTGGGTCCTCATCCTGTTTCTGAATTTATGGTTAAGTGCACTTTAAAGGACAAACACACATATAACTCACTTTTCCCGCTGAGTTCCTTCGCTCCTCTTCCTTTTCCCTTTTTTTTCGGAGACCCCTTCTTCTCGGACACTTTCATGCACAGACATACACATAATGTGATCGCTTATCGATTTTACAATATAAAAAAGCAATTGCCTGCATAAAGGTCCTGGAACAAGACCCTTTACTTACAATCGCAGGCAACCTCCCACTGGCAAGCAAAGTTAAATGTGATTTTTATGAGCTATGAGCGAACTTTGTGGCGCAGGAAGCTGGGGGCGGCACTCTGCCATAATATTTATTATTGCTCCTTGGCCTGGTCACCCTAATGAGCTGTAAATTATCCAAAAGAGGCCAAAGGCAAGGAGCTCATTACAGTTTAGGGCACACACAGTTTCTAAAAGTTAAGGCCTAATTTCTGAATATCTCAATTCTATTTTAGTAATATCTTTAAAATCGTTTATGTTTATTGCCTTAGAAAAACAAGTTTAAATGTAGCAAATTAAACAAAACCAAACTTTGAAACGGAGTAAGCTTGAACTTTATACATCATCCTCATACTTGAACTGAAATGCTTTCGCTGACGCTTTACGATCGCCAAATTAACATTGTCAACTCCCTTCGGGAAAAATCGGCTTTCACTGGAGCATATTTCATGGCTCACTTGCATTAGCAGGACAAAAATCCCTCTTCGCAACCTCTTACTCCTACTTCCCTGAACTCCCTTTCTATGATGCTGCTGACACAGTTCTCGATGATGAGGCTACATCCCACTCAACCAGACTCATTCATCCATACTGCCACCTAATACTGTGTTCTTCCTTATTTTATTTCGATGTGCAACTCCACAGTTGACTTTTATAAAATAATTCGACGGCTTAAATGAAATGAAAGTACCAATGAAAAAAATGTTTATTTTAATATACTTATTATAAACGTGGAATAAGCTTGGATTACTAAATTGTTTCATTCGATATTCTACGTATTCCAGATTTTCGAGTAACCAATGACCACTGTACTCCTCTAGATTTGTGCATCCCACTTTCTTTGTGCCCTATATTTTTTTGTGCTTTTCTTTTATAACTTCGGTTCGAATATCGTTCAATTTGGCTGCCCAGACACATTGTTTAATATGCAAAACCATTTCCCATTTCCCCGGCATTCCAATGCGTCTTCTGAAATAAGAAGGAAAAGGGCAGATGTGAGGGGATTTCGAGAGTGAGCTAAGGGAATAGCCCAAAGGAAAATCAGCATGAAATGTGCTTAGAGTGGGCGAGGGCGTGGTCGCCTTTCTTGGCGATGTCCTGCTTCTTGCTGCCATAAGTTAATGCAGGTTCCTGCCCCGAGGATGGCGGCTTCCATTGATGATTTCGGTGGTTGTGCTTCGGTGTCCCCAAGGGGATTCCCATGCTTAGTCACTGCTTCTGGTGCTGCCCATACTGATAACCGTTTGATTCTTTTATGAGTTTATAAATTTGTGATTAACTTCAGGCGCGTTCGGCAAACTTGATTGGGTTGTGTGAAAACTTTCATGAATTGGATGTGGAGTGAGACAAAGTATGAGCTTAAGAGGGCAAGTGCGGAGAAAAAAATCTTGCCGAATATCCATTCAACTAAACATTTAAGGGCCTATACAACCTTTAACAAACAAAAAGGACATTCTCGGAAAAATATAATGCAAAGTTTTTATGATATCAAAAAATATGATTTATTTGAAAAAAAGTATGACTTTATACTCTTTTCTGGAGTGTACTCGTTATCCTTCACATATGTAAATGGTGATAGGATAAACGATCTTTTTCTGCAAGCCAGCCTCCGCCAGATGGCGCCTTTGTCTTAGTCCCGTTTTTACCCACTTGGAAGTCGGACATGAAAACATAATTTTACTTCAAAAATGCGATGACAATGGCACCCGGGCTCCGCCCACTTCAGCCCATGACCACGCCCCTTCACTGTACACACATGTGCGCCTTTTGTTGGCACTGCGTCGACGTCGACTGCGACTGCAAAAATTCTATTTCAATTGTTTGCTTAGATTATGCAGTTGTATTAAGAGTGTGGAGGCACAAAAAAACCAAGTGTGGAAATGGGGACAGGAGCAGGACTACGAAGAGTCTAGGGTTGCCAAGGCGAAATGAGAAGAAAAGCGAAAAGAAACAAGTGCAGGATGAAATCCTTTAAAAAGCAGCGAACAAGAGAAAAGTGAGTGAGTTTACAAGGAGCCTGGGAGTTGAGACGACTCGACAATGCCATTTGCAACGCATTGCCATGTTGCATGAATTCCATTTACGGACTGCGACTGAAACTGGAGAGTGGAGACTAGCGACCGGAGACCGGCGTGCTGCAACCTCGACCAGGTGAAACACCATCAGGATCTGCACCACCTGCAGGAGGCAGTCGCTTTAAGGTGTCGTGGGGAAGCGCATGGAATTTAATTTCATTAAGATGATTAATGCAACCTCAAGAACGAGTTATTTGAGAAACTAAGCCAGTATGGTATTTGCTTTTATTAGATTTACAATAGAATTATTTTGATGCAATACTTTCAAATGTTAATTTTTATTTAAATTTATATTTTCCTAAAGGTAATTAATTTTGGTATAAAAATATTAATTCTATAAAGCTTTGCAAAATCGCGGCATTGAAGGTCTCAGAGTCCCACAAAATTCCAAAGCTTTACTATTTTTTCTTTAAGTTGGTTTTAAATCGCTTAAACAAAAGAATTTTAAGACATAATATTTTTAAATCGGGTTCTTAAAGCTGAAGTATTTTTCTCCATCTTTAAAAGGCATCTGCTTAAGTATCCAATTCGAGACGGGTCTGTCTTGCCACTTTGCCTTTCACCTCAATATAACACTCCCCATATGAAAATGGGTATTCTTGTGTGGCACTGGTTTTTATAAAAGGGGGAAGGCCATCAAAGACTGCTTGACAGGGAGCTGACAACCTGCATGCAATTTACATTCAGCAGCCTCAGATTTCGGCTGCCTTGCGTGCGCTCTTAAATGGTTTTGCCTCGCATCGAGTTTTTCAGCCCGGTGACAGAAGCAGGAGTCCTTGGCCGTTATCCTTTAACTTGCCGCTGTCAATCCTTGTCGGCTGGCCTCGGGCATCTCCGCTCTTTATCCACTCCCAGCAATTATGTTGCACTTTCGGGATAACTCAGCATCCAGCATTCTGCTCCCTGCAACTTCTGATGCCGCATCACTTGCCACTGTCATTCACAACATTGTTTGCTGCCCGGCACTATTAGCATTTTAATTAAATTTTCTGCTGTCGCCCGATGTCCAAGTGCCTCGCCTTTTGAATACCCCCTCCCCGATAATTTGCATTCGCATTCCACCAGCATTTATGCAGCGCCCTTATGTTAAACTCACCCACAACGGTCATGGTCTCCGACTCGGATACGGTGTTGAATGCGGGCGCCTCGCCGGACACCTCGCACCGATAAAGTCCGGAACTCTGGAGGGTAACGCGGCGCAGGAGAATCTGGGTGTCCGAGGAGTTACGCAGCTATAAGAAAGAAAGGAATATGGATTTCCGTAAGTATTCGGACGTTGAAAAAATATGGGTGCTTGAATTAAATAATTGCGAATATACTTCATAGCCCCAAAAAAGACATCATCAATTCGTGCGCTACATTTTTCAGTATCTCTCAAATAAAGCAAGAACTTTAATGCAAACGGCATTAAATTCAGTTTGTTTTTCAGCTAAACACCCAAACGAGATAAATTACATGGCAATGAATCGACATAAAATCAAACGCAATTAGAGTTGAAGATTTTTCTATGGATGATTTTTAACATTCACAAATTCTAGGCAAAATGAAGATTGATGATGGGAAAGGCAGTTTATTATTAGTTTAGCTACACTGTGGGTGAAAAATGTAATTTTCTCAAGGGCCGCAACGCAAGAAAACGCCAAGCAAAAGGAAAGCAAAAGTCATAAACCAAAAAGTCGGAAGAGCCAAGACCGAAAAACCAAACAAGCAAATGAAAATGAAATATCTAGAAACAATCGCACAAGGGCCTGAATAAAAGATAGAAGATACGCATGCGAGGGCGGTATGTTGTAAAAGTCACTCGCACAGTTTTTCCTGTACTGGCTTTTTCATTTTCCCAGGGCAACAATTGCAGTCAAGTCAAGTTCTTTAAGTTGCACTTTTATTATCGCACACACATGCGGGAAGAAAGTTTCATTTGATTCGAGCAAATTTTTATGAAAATTCTTTGCTCTCGCTTTGTGCTTTTCCCGGTCACAATTCCTTCCACCCACTCCACTCCTTTTCACCGGCGTAAACAATCACAAAAGTCACGTTCAACATTATTTTTGGTTTGTTGCTTGTTTTCAGCTGTCCCAGCACCACCCCACCTCCCTTAACCCATGGCTGGCCCTTTGGTCCTCTACAATGACTGTGGACTGGCTTTTGTTTGTTGCCTTCTTGGCAGTACTTAAGCCGATTCTTCTACCCATTCTTCAGCTGCGTCTTCGTCTTTTTGCCAATTCTTTCGCCACGCTCAAGTTGTCAGCACCCCCTAGAAAAATTTAGCTCAGGGGGTCGTTTTCCACAGGACCGTAAAGGGGGTTGGGAAAAGTTGTGGTGGGAGGAATGGCAGTGCTAGCCAAAAAACCAAATCTTACCGCAATTCAAATTGCAGTCTCCCTTTATTGCTTTCTCGTCGACGCCGTTTCGCTCATGACTGCAGATTGAAGTTGTTATTTGTAATTCCAAATTTGGTTTGGCTAAAAAGAATCAGGGCCCTAACCTTGTTTATGTGCCCTGATTGAAGTGGCCAACAAATAAATGAGGGACCAAGTTTGAATAACAGAGAAGATGCTACCATAGAAAAAAACATATTTACATTGGACCAAGTATTTTTGTAATGTAAAAAGTCTTTTGCATAACGTCTTTATACTAAATAATAGGACATTATGGGAAAACTCTTTAAAATACTTAGCGATTTCTGACAGGAAAATGATAATTGAGCTATCCCTAATATAAAGTACTACTACTATAAAAGGTTGCAAGCCTATGGTTATATTTCCAACAGAGATCCTTCATAAAATAAAGTAATTACTTTATTCAGTACAACGAAAGCTCACATGAAAATGCTTATCAAGCTCTTTTCCCAGCCATACCACAACAATCATTATTATAGCCCAGAGAGCCCGTCTTCTGTTCTAATCATTTCCCTCCACTCAACTCGACCTTCAACCCTTTTCGAGAGGGCGGCGACGAAATGCAGGCATTGAAACCAAAAGAAAATTATGCCGCATTACGCATTATGCTTCCACTAAAGGAGTCTCCCTTAGCTAGCGTTTTTCTTTAGCTTCCTTTCCCTCTCCTTGCCCCATTTACTTGAATTTTCCGATTTTCCCTTTCCAGCCGCTTGGCCACACGCACACAGGCCATAAAACACGCTGGCACATTGCTCATACGCCACGTTAGCCTCGACAATTGACGGGATTTGCTTCTCTACGCACTGAGAGAATAATAGCTTTCTTAAAATAAGAAGCAGAAGTTATGACTTCAAAGAATTTATAGTATGGATATGCTCTGCACATAGTATGCAAAATTCGTATTATCTTTATAGTATTAATCAATTATGAAAGATTTTTCGATAACAATACCATTTTTTCCACAGTGCTCTCGCAATTTCTTAGACTCATTTTGCTTTGACTGCTCGTCTTACAGAGTAGACGCACTTAAGTGCTTTTGGCAAATTATTATTATTAGAGCCGCACGAAGTTAAGAGGGCCAGCAAAGGGATATCAACTTTGTCTGCTATATTGACAGCTTTAAGTGATTTCCGTTAACCTTTTCGATCGCAAGGCAAGCAGACCAACACGTGACCTTAGCTTGGCTAGGAAGGGGAACTGAAAATGGATGGTTGGCGGGGCAGAAAACAACCCAACCAGACACACATTTTTATGGGAAACTAAGGAAGGTTACATACACATTAAATTAAAGTTAAATGGCAAAACTACGTGGCAGCAATTTTCATTCCAGCGAAGACGTAATCAGCAACAAGCAGAATGAAAACAGGGGAGCGAAAGCGGGTGGAAATCTTGCGAAAAGCGCAGAAAGAGCTTCCCTCGCCATTGTGGCAATTACATGTTTTGAAATAATCATTATGATCGGGTCGTAACACTAAATTCAAAGCAACAGCCCCTCCCTCCACAAAATCAGCGCCATAAAGTGTAATAAAATTTTAAATTAAATTTTTCCGCTTCCTTTTTTTTTAGATAAGCAACACCTGTTGCTGTTTTCAATACGCACTGGGAGAAAAACTTCTTCCATGTTATTATATTGTTTTGTGGCAAATGTGACCTTACGAATTCAGCAGAATAAGCAGTTGTCTAGAAACTAAAATCTAAAAGTCTTAAATTTGAAATATTTAAAGTATCTTTATATGATTGATAAAAGCGTCTTCATATGGCACTTAAATAAATAAATAAATAAAGATATTGCATTACAATAAAACGATAATGTTGCCTTTAATTGCAGTGAAGTTCAAAAGCTTTAAAAACCTTAATAAAATTAAGTTTTAGTGTATTTAATTTTTTTTTTTGTATCAGCAAATAAGAAATTTATTTTCAATATCCTGTTGCGGTGGACTTACATCGATGTTGACTCCGGGCAGGGGGAAGGACTGTCCGGGGGGCTTATCGCGTGGCACATAGCGGTAGATCTCGTGCCCGTCCTTATACCACTTCACCGAGTACAAGGACTCCCCGTCGAGGGCGTAACGGCAGCCCAGAGTGGCGCTCTTCAGGCGCATTATGTGATTGGGTATCTTCACCTCGGTCATTGTCAGCGAGCTGCTAATGTCTGCAATTAGCGTTTTTGAAAGAAATAGAAACGAATGTTAGTGTGGTGAAATTATTTTTAATGGATTCCCCCGAGATGATGCCATTTCCATTCGCATTCTCAACTGCAAGTGCACCAAAGTTATCCCCTTAATTCGTATGCCCTAACCCACTTTCATATTTCAACTGTTATGATTCCAGCTGGCCATATTTTTCCACCAAAATGGCCAGAAGGCAAACACAAAAAACCTTTTGCAGCCCTCTCATATGAATTTGTACTTGCCCTGCTGGACTCCGGCTACTAGATCCCGGGGAAATCCAGTGCACGTCACTGCAGTCCACAACTCACGTGTAAGGCGAAACTAAAATACATGCGCCAAAAACTCAAAAGTCCCAGTAAAATGGCATTTGCAAGTGGAATTTCCATACCCTACATGCATAATTTGCCATTTTTCAAAACACAAAAATCCATTTAATCTTGTTTTACGTCTAGAGATCTAGGGATTGCTCTTAAATAATCATATTTTAGGATTTGTATCTATAAATGATTTAATTTATTTGATTAAAAAAGAAAATAACCCGTTTGGTTTATTAGTTTAGCTTTGGCGATATTTAATTTTTTTTTTATTTAAAACACCTTTGCTCGGCGAAAAAAGAATTATACCCCGAAGAAGGGTAATCAAACCCAAACAGAGCCAAAAGCTTTTAAATCACAAACAGCAGAACCTGGCACATATCCCCATATTTGCCTTTGGCGACATTTTGGCGGCTTTTCGGTGAGTCCCCGAAGGTCTAGCGGTACCCGTAACCGCGCCAGGACGCTAACCGTTACATTTGCAGCTGTGTGGGTGGGGTCACGCCCACTTATTTAATATACCGCTACACTTTTCATTTTTCCAAACGTCAAACGTGAAAAAGTGAGTTCTTTCTGTGGGAAAGCGGGAAAAACAAATACTCACGCACACCAGCACAGACACTACTCCTCAGACGCATATGTATATGCATGTGTGTGGGTGTGTGCGGTGTAACGTGCAGCGCCGCCATTGAATTTATCACATTCACATGCAAATTGCGCCAAACGACCTTATTATGCAAATTGCCAACTGCAAATGGAGAACGAAATTGATTTTCCTGCATTCGCCGCTCCAACAACAACATCACGAATAAGCGAAGGGAAAGTTACGGATAGGAAAGGAACGGAAAGGGACTCATGCGCAAGGAACTAGAGGTACAGTGGTTACCTGATAAGGCCAATGAATTACTACACGGAAATGTGTAGCTTGCACGATCAGTTAAATTGGCGAACCAGTAAATGCGAATTTAAGGACGAAAACGGCGGACTCTTGTGATAAATATGATGGATTTACGTATAATTTTTACTTTACTCAAAGAAATGCATAGAAAAATTGTTTGAAATTCTATTATGCATTATGAATATTTTTAAATAATATTTTTCATTGTTATATTTGTTTATTTCTGGATATTTTGTGATGGTGGGTGTCGCTAGTTCAGGAGATCCTCTTGTCTATGGCATCGTTCAACAGTTTTGCGGCACTCAGCGTGCCACCTTTCTATGACAACTTGTGAGGGGAGCAGGAAACATCACCTAAGGGGGAGACAGAGTGTGTGGTTTTCACAGCGACAAATGGCGAATATATTGAGCTGTCAGACGCCCAACGCAAAAACCCGAGCCGGAGGTCATGCACACAGAGACATTGGCACAGTGGCATCTGTAGTATTGAACAATGTGGACAAGTAGGGCAGCAAGACACTCCAAAAAATAGGTGCCAAATCTGAAATTATTATTCAAGTCAAATCTGACACCAGGGCGTATGTGTAATCTTACCTGGCCATTATGTCAGGTATGCTAGGCACAAAACAAGCTTCTTATATGCATTCTTAAAACTATTTTTGATAACTTTTTTCTAATCTGATCTAAAGAAGTTACCACTTTGTTTGCGTTCTATATAGAGCATTTGATTTACTATTCAGAGGATACATGCTTCTTCAAAACCAGGAGACAAGACTGACATTTTTCCCAGTGCACAGAAAGAGACAAAGTAAGGGAACGCAAAAAGAGAGAGCAGCGGATTTGCAATCGGAATCAAAATCGCAGCCGCGCCTTCAATAAAAAATACGTTGAATGCTTTGAGCTTGTTTGCTTGCACGTGTGTGTTGCCCTTATAGTGTGTGCGTATGTATGGGTGTCCGTGTGTTGGTGGCAGACAATTGGCATAAAGGAAAGAAGAGGCGGCGACGGCAGCCACAAAATGAGTTAGTTGTTTGCCTTTTTGCTGTTCCACAGGCACACAGACACACAAAAGCGCACATGCAGTCCGCTCTTTTTTGGGCTCGAATATTTTATAGCCCCAAATACAAATCGGCAGGAACAACAAACATCATGCATTATAAATTCATTTCCGTGTCGGCATATTTTTGTTAACCCAACAGCAGAAAAAGGCGAATAAATGGAGTAGATGGTGCCATAAAATGTGCTAATAAGCTAAGGATTTGTGTCAGTGTACAAGAGGAAGCAAAGCACTGTCGTATACATTTTAAGGTTTCAGAATATTTTACAAAGTAACTTTACGATTGAAGTATTCCAGCGAATGGATTAGAATCTTAAGCAAATTATACAATTTTATGAAACATAAATGCATATTTAATACAATAATATTTGATAATTATATATACGATGTTTTAAGCTTACTGCATAAAAATCTTGAAGACCAATTGGCATTATTTTAACAAGTATAATTTAAATTTAAAATTTCTATATGTACAAAGTACAATGCATGATCCTGGTAATTTAAGACCGGCTCACCCATGTCCTGTTGGAATACGCCTTGCGGTTTTAGCGCCTTAATTGCAGTTGACTGGCATTTGACTTTGCAAATTGGCCTGGGACATTCCACCCTCTTTGTTACTCTCTCTGCCTTCCAGCCCTCTCTTTTTGGCACTGGCGGTGCAGGACCCTTTGCGTAAATGGAGTGTGTCCTTTTTTCTACTGCAGACTACAGAAACAACAACTGACTGCACATTAAAAATTAAAAAAGCCAACAGAACGGCAAGGAAACTCGAAACGAAGTGAAGCTCAGTGTCTAACTGGGGATTTAGTAAAGAAAAGGGTTTAAAGAACTTATACTAATTAAAATTAAATTGTAGGGAAGTTGTGTACTGAAAATCAAAATACATGGACATCCAAAATTATTCGGCATTTATACAAAGGTCTTTAGATTCTTCAAGGATGCATTGCTGTAAAGCCCCATAGCTACGCCACTGCGTGTGCAAAATGGAAGAAAGAACCCGATCCACTCAAAGTCAAAAGCCAAAAGCTAAAGCTAAAGTCGAAGAAAGGCAAACGAGCGGGAGGGAAAATTAAGGGGAGTAGTAGAAAATTTGCCTACGACAACGAACACAGCAGGAAGAAAAGTTAAAAAAGAAGGAAAGTAATTTCATGCATCGTTTAATTTTCATTCGGGTTTAATTTGTGCAACGCCCCCACAACATAACCCCTCTTTTTTCAGGGTTCCAACTCCGCCATTCTCACCATATCACCATAAAGAGTTCCTTGATGGCGTTTCGTCCCCTTTTCGCCGGAATTTTAGCAATTCCCCATTTAGACCTAATACTCAACAGCCACTTCCAGCTCAACTGACAATTGAAACAGCAAATAAAGTGGGGGCTAAAAGGGGTAAAACAAATGTTAGGCAGCCAGAAACACAACAGCCCTCAAAAAATACAATATCACGAAGCTGAAATTGACACCAACCAAGTTTGAAGGGAAATAAAATTAAATGAAGCGCAGCATTGCATTCATGTTTCACTGAATAAGCCTTTTCACCTAGAAAAAGTTTTCAAATCTTTGAAATCGAAGTATACTCATAAAGCCTTAGTTTGATAAAACACCATACCAGCTAGGTGCACATCATACTGGTTGCAGAACATAATACCCTTTTTTTTCACATTACACAAGCCCAAAAATTGTTTCGACTTTAATGAAGTCAATTTTGGAAGTTGTTCCTGACAACCCCATACTTCCACCTCCACCTTCCTTTTGGTGTTCATCCTTGAGAAAAGTCTGTATCCCTTTTTCGTAATTGAAATTTTTATAGTTGTCGCACAGTTTGGTATCTCGGGCGAAAGAAAATGGAAGGAGGCGGCGTGAGACAAACTTTTATCAGCGCCTGGCGCATTCTTTAAAACAATTTCCAGTGTCTACCATTCCCACCCACACAACGTCCCTTTTGCGCTACAAATTAATCCCTTTATTTGCATAATTGAAAAACATCAACTGGAGCAGTCAAAAAATATCAAGAACTCCAAGTTTAGTGGTCAGCGGGCAAATGTCCTGAAAGACGCGACTGACAAGGATACACTCCGATTTAGAAAGTTAGGAAAATAAATGTGGATTCTTTGAATCAGATATAACTAAGCAGTTGATACATATTGAACGTAATTGTGCATATAATTTAAAATTACATTTAATTTCATTAACAAGTTTGCACGATTGTCATTGATTTTCTGTAAATCTTTTTCATGGTTCAAAAATATTTTTCGAGTGCTTCGGGCCAAACTTTCGCCACATTTTAATGTTGTCGGCCGCATCGCTGCCCTGGGGAGCTATTTAACATTTTTCCAACACTTTGATAATCGCACTTTGCGGCCAGATTAATTATTTACGAGCGGCGTGTCCTCTTCTACCTGAGTTCACTCGCATCGTTTAACCCGCAGACATCCGAGAGTAGACGACAAAAGCCCAGAAGTTGATGTTAAATCATGGTAATGCCTAAAGCTCCGGCTCCCCGCCCCAAAATCCCAAACCTCCTCCGATGCCAGGCCAGGTATATTTGTCGCCGGTCTTAAGAGATTGCGGCGCACAATTTCCGCGCTTGGCTTGGGGTCAGGGTGCCCCGGCCCCTTTCCCGTGGGAGATTTTCCGGGGCGGAAAAGCAACCGCAAGACATCAAAGCTCGCGGAGCGAGGACCAAAAGCCAGCCAACGGAAGTCGCGTTGGATATGAGAAGTATGCGAAGGCAATGAATGCCAAAATTATGAACAATATTCAAAGATATTAACTGAATACCTTAAAATTTATAAACCATGTTGCAAAATTTGGCATCCATGAAAGGCTATTCATGAAATATTTCTTATTTTGTTAGAAACAATATTTATAAAATGTTTGCATTAATAATAATGAAAGAATTAAGCCAATTGATTAAAATACATTTTTTACAGTTCATTTTCCGATAACATTTTTTTAACATTGCCGAAAAAGAAGCAGAATTGGCAACCCTGACATATCCCCGGAGCTCACTTACTTATCAAATGGTAATATTTCAATTGGGCGGTGGCCTAGCCTCTGGCCCAAATGAAAAGGAAACAATGCTCAGAGAAGCAGGACCTAGATCATCTGGGGTTATAATTAAATGGGTGGCGGGGTTAACTGCTCCGTAGTCCCGAGGCGCAGCGAAGGCGTCAAATTAATGCGCTAAATGCAATTTGCGGCGCTGAAAAGACGGCTTAAGGCGATGCCAAGTGCCTGGTTCTTTGAGCCAACTAACAGCCAAGGCAACTTTTCCTTTGGCCCCGTCCCTTTGCCATATGAATTATGCAGTCAAGGAGAACAAGACAGGGCTCGCGAGTAACATAAGATGAAAATCGGTTTAAGTTCTTTAAGGGGTGAATACTAAACAGCTTACGCATATATTAATTACATTAAAGATACATAAGTGTTATAACATAATTATTCGCTGGTTTTTTTTCAACTAGATGTTTTACAGTTTGCTTAAATAATTTCAGAATTTCCCTCCTAATTGATCATCGTGTATGCAACTTGTCATTATTTATTCAAAAAGTTGGACCATCACACTCTTGCAAATTTCACCACTGAGCCTCAATTAACATACGTCCCACTTATTGCACATCCTTCTTGGACTTCCTTCCTAGCCACATTAATATTTGATTACCGCTCCCAATTCAAGCTTCTTTCGAATAGCACCGAAAAAATTTCCTATGCCTTGAGGCAGCGGCCGAAAGTTGAGCTAAAATATTAGCTTCCAGACGGCCATAGAATATGTGCCCGAACATATAGCAGAGAATTTAAAATAAAAGGCCATAAGCACGCTTCCTACCAACCAATTTTCTTTACTTTCCTTCCCTTTTTTTGTATTTCTGACTGCTTCTGGCATAATTTGAGGAACTTCCTATTCAACTTTCGCCGACCAGCCCCAGGGGACGGACACTCACCTCAGAGGGAGGTGTATATATATACTATAAAGACAATTTGGCCGTGGCATATTACCATGCCAAGGGATATACGACGTCTTGGACCGGTCGAGAGTATTATAAATAATTCAGTGGCCCGGCTCTGACCGGAGGCGCTTTAATGAGGCCAAAACGGACTTTGACCATCACGAGTTTAAGCAATTTTCGTAGTCAGGTGAAAGTATAGGAATTTATGACAAACTTTCTCTTTTCAAACGGTTGTGTCTTGTTTTCTTGGGATATCACTTGGAAAAATCGATTTCCACACAACGCGATTGAAATAAATATATGCATATATGTAAGTTAAGAACCCTCTTCTTGCGCTCTTCGTCAGGACTCACCAGCGCTCGGCTCTCGTGTTTTCGGGCCCCGTCAGCAGGCGACTCGGGGCCTGTCTAGTAACATGTTCGTGTAAGTTACGAACCCTCTTCTTGCGATCTTCGTCAGGACTCACCAGCGCTCGGCTCTCGTGTTTTCGGGCCCCGTCAGCAGGCGACTCGGGGCCTGTCTAGGAACATGTTTGTGTATGTGTGCATTCGGAACAAGTGCCGTTGGTCGCACTCAGGGTGAGGGGTCAACGGGGGAAGCGGATATAAAAGCAGCGGGGCGGGAGAAGAGGCCCCAGTGTCGAACGGACACATAACGGAACCGCTAGCAGATCGCGAACTGAATCTTAAAATAAAGCTAATCGTAAACTCGAACCCTCTTAACTATCTTGACTATTATTTGGAGAACCACAGCATGTTGGTTGTCATATCAAGGTGAGGTATGCGGCAGCGAGTGCCGAGAACCCTGATGCAAGTGGAACTTGCGTTAACTGGCGCCCGAACAGGGACCGGCAATGTCCGGCCGATAAAAGTGATACGAAAAAATTGTGGAAATTTGTGCGTAAAAATAGTGGTGGTGTGCATAAGTCAGATTAAGATCTGAAATCCATAAATGAAAAAGAAGTGCTGCGTGAGCTGTGTATAAAATGATAAAATAGCAATTACCCGCTGCCGGGGGGAACTACGCCCATCCCGGGGCGCAACAAATATTGCATAATTCAATAAAAGGTGTAAAATTTCTAAAATAAAAATGTAAACCTATGTTGCGCCAAGACCTAATTTAAATTAATAAAACAACGACCCGCTACCGGAGGACGCCACGTCGCCCATGCCGAGCGCAAAAGTTGTACGATACCTATAACATAATTAAAACACGATCAACCCACTGCGGCGGTACGGCTTGTGGGAAAATTTTTTTTTTCTCTCCTTGCCAATTCGCGAGTGCAAAAGATTGTGTATAATAAACCAATAATTAACCATTGCAGCAGTTTACCTGCGGCAGTACGAGTAATATGAGCGCCCAGAGTGATAAGGTGGTGTGTGGCAGCTTGTTGGATACGTTAAGTGGTGTGGAATGCACCCAAAAAAAAAAAACCGCCCAACAAGTTGTGTGGCGGCCGTACCTTAGTAGGCAACCAGCCAAAAGGGATACTACGGAACCACCGTGCCCAGTGCCGAAATAAATTAGAGGTCATCAATAAAAAACTGTAACAGCACGCACGCAAGGAAAAAATATTGCAAAATGGAATAGCGCACAAAAATTGTATAAACACATGCACAACACCACAATTCAAAGGAAAACAAGTATAGTACAATTTCCCCAATTTCCCGAAACGAAATGAATAAAAATTCTCTACAATACACTAATTCACCTTTTTTTACTTATCCCAATAGAATATTCATGCTGTAGGGGTACAACCTAAACGACGAAAACTAATAAAGAGCATACAAGGGTGAGTGAAATATTTCATTAAACTTTATTGCCATATTTGCTAAATTTAGAGAAATAAAGAAAAAGCAAAGAAGAACAGATATTCTTTTTTATCGGGTTAAAACCGTTGTCTCACATTTCCGTAAAGTAATAACGAATTCTGTTGCCTTGAAAGCTTCCTGCATCTTTCCAACGCAAACTAAAAATCAAAATGGAAGAGACCCTGCGTGCTCTTAGCGAGTCCCTCAATGCCCTGACCAACGTGGTGACAGGCATTAAGGAAGATATTAAGAAAAATAATGATAGGTTGGCTATTTTAGAACAGGAGCGCGGGAACGCTGACCCTACGGTCGACCAACCGCAACCCCTGGTGCGCGCACGCACCGAGTATGAGCTGAGAGAGATATCGGTCCTCCCTGACTGCGTCAAAGAACTGCAGGCGTTCGAAGGACGGCAGGAGGCTTACCTGTCTTGGATAAACAGGGCACAGTCAATACTGACCGAATATGACTTGATTAAAACCAGACCCCTGTATAGGGCAATTGTCTTGCATATTAGACAGAAAATAAGGGGACACGCCGACATGGCCTTGGCGGCCTATGGCGTCCAAGACGACGATTGGGACGACATAAAACGAGTCTTGGCGCTGCATTACGCAGACAAACGAGACTTACGTACGCTTGAGCATGAGCTTGGCGCTATGTGCCAAGGTTCTAGACCACTAGATAGGTTCTATATGGACGTTAATGGCCATCTCTCGTTGATCTTAAATAACTTGAAGGCCAGAAACCACCCTCGTGAAGTAGTCAACGCTTTGATAGAAACCTATAGAGACAAGGCTTTGGATGTTTTTATCCGAGGAGTGGGGAGAGATTGTTCCAAACACTTACTTGTCCGCAGCCCGAAGAATCTACCAGAGGCTTACTCTTTTTGTATGGGATTGCAGAATGTAATGTCAAGAAATTTCACAGCTCAGAACTATCAACCGTCAGGTGCCCCAAGATTCGCAGGCCCATATCAACATCAGGCCAGGCCACCGTTCCGAACCCCTTTTTCTCCTGGTTCAGGCAGATTTTCGCAAAACTCCTACAGAACTCAGGGTCCTAGACAGGCCATAAAAATGGAATCCAATCGGTCGGGTCAATCTTACCAATCAGGATACAGTGGTCGCCAGGAAGAAGGCTCCGGTATTAAGAGAATGTCCGAAGGAAACAACCCATTCCAAAAGGCACAAAGATTGTACCACATGGAATTGGCACCACCCCCGCTAGCCCCGGCGGCTAGTGGAGATAACCAAGGACGTTCACACGAGGGTTACTATGATGACGAGTCTCAAGCTGTCGAGAGAAGCAACAATTATCCTCCGCAGAAAAACGTGGAAGGAGTTACAGATGCTCCACATAACCTTGAGACTGAGGGAGGGGCAAATTTTATGACCAACGCCTCTCCAGTGTACCGTACTTAGAGTATGCTACGGAGAGGGGAGAAAGGCTGAAGTTTTTGATCGACACGGGGGCGAACAAAAACTTTATTAGCCGAAGACTTGCAGCCGGGTGTACCACAGTCCGTAAACCCTTCTCCGTACTGTCCGCTGCGGGTAACATCATGATAACGCACCGCCTAGTTGGTAAATTCTTCAAACCACTAGGGAACGACTCGGATATTACCTTTTTCGTACTACCGAATTTACATTCCTTTGATGGTATCATTGGCGACGATACTCTCAAAGACTTAAAAGCCATAGTGGATAGGAAAAACAATTGTTTGATAATAACCCCAGGAATTAAAATCCCTCTTTTGGCGAGAGCTTCAATAAACGTTAACCCGCTACTCGCCGCCGAACACCCAGATGGTACACAAGAAATTTTGAATTCCCTTCTCGGGGAATTTCCCCGCATCTTCGAGCCCCCCTTATCTGGAATGTCCGTGGAGACGGCCGTCAAGGCTGAAATCCGGACAAACACACAAGACCCGATCTATGCTAAAAGTTATCCTTACCCAGTCAACATGCGCGGAGAAGTCGAACGTCAAATCGATGAACTGCTGCAGGACGGTATAATTCGACCCTCTAATAGCCCTTACAATTCCCCTATCTGGATAGTCCCGAAGAAACCTAAACCAAACGGAGAAAAACAATATCGCATGGTAGTCGATTTCAAGCGGTTAAATACCGTCACCATACCCGACACTTACCCCATCCCAGATATAAACGCTACGCTAGCCAGCCTTGGCAATGCCAAATACTTTACCACCCTAGATTTGACTTCTGGATTCCATCAAATCCACATGAAGGAAAGCGACATTCCAAAGACAGCTTTCTCTACTCTAAATGGAAAGTACGAGTTCCTCCGTCTACCATTCGGTTTGAAGAATGCACCTGCAATCTTCCAAAGAAT
This sequence comes from Drosophila melanogaster, assembly GCF_000001215.4. Lineage (NCBI taxonomy): Eukaryota > Metazoa > Arthropoda > Insecta > Diptera > Drosophilidae > Drosophila > Drosophila melanogaster. The sequence continues at coordinate 17,148,142 of NT_033779.5, read as the reverse complement.
GATCGATGATATTTTGCGCGAGCATATTGGCAAGGTCTGCTACGTTTATATTGACGATATCATCGTCTTCAGTGAAGATTATGACACACACTGGAAAAATCTCCGATTGGTATTAGCGAGTTTATCAAAAGCTAACCTCCAAGTGAACCTTGAGAAGTCGCATTTTTTAGACACGCAGGTAGGATTTTTAGGATATATCGTCACGGCCGATGGCATTAAGGCAGATCCGAAAAAGGTCAGAGCGATTAGCGAAATGCCTCCTCCGACCTCTGTTAAGGAGTTAAAAAGATTTCTAGGCATGACCTCGTACTACAGGAAGTTCATTCAGGACTATGCGAAGGTAGCAAAGCCCCTTACAAACTTGACGCGTGGATTGTACGCTAATATAAAGTCTTCACAATCAAGCAAAGTGCCAATTACATTAGACGAGACGGCCCTACAGTCTTTTAATGATTTAAAATCAATTCTCTGTTCTTCTGAAATACTGGCGTTCCCATGTTTCACTAAACCTTTCCATCTAACCACGGACGCTTCTAACTGGGCCATCGGAGCTGTCCTCTCACAGGACGACCAGGGTAGAGATAGGCCGATAGCGTACATTTCCCGTTCATTAAATAAGACGGAGGAAAACTACGCTACTATCGAAAAGGAAATGCTCGCGATAATTTGGTCATTGGACAATCTTCGGGCTTACTTATATGGCGCTGGTACTATTAAAGTATATACTGACCATCAACCTCTAACGTTTGCCCTAGGCAACAGAAATTTCAATGCGAAGCTAAAACGCTGGAAGGCTCGTATAGAGGAATACAACTGCGAACTCATCTACAAGCCTGGGAAATCTAATGTGGTGGCTGACGCGCTTTCACGCATTCCGCCTCAGCTTAACCAGTTGAGCACCGATTTAGATGCTAATCCCGAGGATGACATGCAGTCTTTGGCTACTGCCCATAGCGCTTTACATGACAGTTCACGATTGATTCCCCACGTTGAATCTCCAATCAACGTTTTCAAGAATCAACTCATTTTTGACACAACCAGGTCAAAATACTTATGCGAGCACCCGTTCCCAGGTTATACTCGCCATCTGATTCCTCTCAAAGACGGATCACTTGCCGATTTAACCAACTCGTTACAATCGTGTCTACGACCTGTAATAATTAACGGCGTCAAAATCCCGGAAGCACATTTGCAACGCTTTCAGTCCATCTGCTTAGCGAATTTTCTTTTATACAAAATTCGGATAACGCAGCGCCTAGTGGCGGACGTGTCTGGCGCAGAGGAAATTTGTGAAATAATTGAAAAAGAACACCGTAGAGCACATAGGGGCCCTACGGAGATTCGTCTCCAACTTTTAGAAAAATATTATTTCCCGCGAATGTCCAGTACGATCCGTCTGCAAACTTCCTCATGTCAGTGTTGCAAACTCTACAAGTACGAGAGACACCCTAACAAACCAAACCTACAACCTACGCCAATTCCTAACTACCCATGTGAAATACTTCACATCGACATTTTTGCGCTCGAAAAAAGGTTATACCTAAGTTGTATTGACAAATTTAGCAAGTTTGCCAAACTTTTCCATCTGCAGTCAAAAGCATCTGTGCATTTGCGAGAAACTTTGGTGGAGGCCCTACATTACTTCACCGCCCCTAAGGTCTTGGTTTCGGATAACGAGCGAGGGTTGTTATGCCCCACAGTGCTCAACTATCTTCGGTCTCTAGATATCGATCTGTATTATGCTCCAACCCAGAAGAGCGAAGTAAATGGTCAAGTCGAGAGATTCCACTCTACGTTCCTAGAAATTTATCGTTGCCTTAAAGATGAGCTCCCTACCTTCAAACCCGTTGAGCTGGTACACATAGCAGTGGACCGCTACAACACTTCCGTTCACTCGGTAACGAATCGAAAACCAGCAGACGTTTTTTTCGACCGCTCGTCAAGGGTAAACTATCAGGGTCTGACAGATTTCCGGCGGCAGACTTTAGAGGACATCAAGGGCTTAATTGAGTATAAGCAAATTAGAGGTAATATGGCTCGGAATAAAAATAGGGACGAGCCAAAGTCTTATGGGCCGGGAGATGAAGTTTTTGTTGCAAATAAGCAAATAAAAACAAAGGAAAAAGCGAGGTTCAGATGCGAAAAGGTACAGGAAGACAACAAGGTAACAGTTAAAACCAGATCAGGAAAAATTTTCCACAAATCTGATCTAAGAAATTGAGACGTGGCTTTCACATTTAAAAAAGAAACGCGAAAAAGAATAACGAAAGTAATAAAAGTACGTTGTGGCAGCTAATGAAATATTCCACCCATGCATACCCTATATAAAAAAAACATTAATAAAAAAAAAAAAAAAAAAAAAAAAAAAAAAAAAAATGAGTTAAGAAATACAAAAAGAAATACAAAAAAAACTATAAAAAAAATAATATAAAAAAATACAGATTATAAGAAATAAGAAATAAGAAATATAAAAAAATAAAAATATAAGTACACAAAATGTACCGTACCCCCACACACTACGTAGTCTTAGAACAACTTAGACGACCAGATATTTACGAATTGTCTTTTTGTAAGCGCGATTTCTGCATGCGGCGCAAATCCCGCTCACTGGACTGGCTGGGGTCGGCTTGGAAATGGGTAGCTGGATCTCCAGATGCTGCTGATTGGAACGCCGTCTTGGCCGCGCAAGCGACGGCTTCGAGGAACTGCAAAAACTGGAGGAGGCTAGCTGTATCCCTCGGCTACTGAAGTAACCAACGAGTGGTTAAGCAAGTCGACGATGGAATGCTCCTCCTGACCAACTTCAACGGAACTCTAAGAACGGCTGCAGAGAACTACGACCTGATCGGCTCCTTTATCATCCAATTCGACAATGAGACGATAATGGTCAACGGTCAAAACTATTCCAGTTACTCGGTCAGTCATCTAATGGCGATGCCGGCCGTGTTGAGCCACATAACGGCCAGCAACTTTCAACTTTCTCTGGAATACGTCCACGACGTGAGCATGAAGAATTTGGAAAAGATGTCCAACATGGCGAGTGAGCTACTAGCCTCTCTTCTCACCGAGGCGGCACTCGCAATCTGCATATTCCTAGGCTTTTATTTCCTATGGAAGAAGCTGATGTCCACCAAAGGCATGCCCGATGTCCGCGAGATTGCCGCAAACTTAGAAGCATTGGGCCAAACCGAGCTGAACAAGGCTCACTAATCTGCGGGACGCAGATCTTGAGGGGGGAGGAGTTAAGAACCCTCTTCTTGCGCTCTTCGTCAGGACTCACCAGCGCTCGGCTCTCGTGTTTTCGGGCCCCGTCAGCAGGCGACTCGGGGCCTGTCTAGTAACATGTTCGTGTAAGTTACGAACCCTCTTCTTGCGATCTTCGTCAGGACTCACCAGCGCTCGGCTCTCGTGTTTTCGGGCCCCGTCAGCAGGCGACTCGGGGCCTGTCTAGGAACATGTTTGTGTATGTGTGCATTCGGAACAAGTGCCGTTGGTCGCACTCAGGGTGAGGGGTCAACGGGGGAAGCGGATATAAAAGCAGCGGGGCGGGAGAAGAGGCCCCAGTGTCGAACGGACACATAACGGAACCGCTAGCAGATCGCGAACTGAATCTTAAAATAAAGCTAATCGTAAACTCGAACCCTCTTAACTATCTTGACTATTATTTGGAGAACCACAGCATGTTGGTTGTCATATCAAGGTGAGGTATGCGGCAGCGAGTGCCGAGAACCCTGATGCAAGTGGAACTTGCGTTAACTTGTATTATATATATGTATATGTATAAATATGCTTATATCTAACCTTTATGTTTAAATCAATTTGAAATGAATTTTTATATACCTGCAGTTCCACACAACTTTTCTTATTCCAAAAAATTTCTAAGCAGACTTCGACTTCTGAAAAAATCAACCGATAAAGGTAAGTATACATGACATATCCAAATGTGGGCGGAGATCGACTGGGGCGCAAGTTGAAGAGGCGTGGCAGAGGGAACAAATGGGGGTAAGCAGCCGCAATGCGTTAGGGAAAATCAATTTCACATAAAAAATTCAAGCAAAATTGTATGCCAACCTTCTTTTTTTTCGACGTCGCTGTTTGTGTAAGTAAAAGTTATTGGCACAAAGTGTGTGGATGTTGCATGTGTGTTTGTGTGGCGGCATGTGAAGTTAATGATTATGCAAATTGGCCTATAAATCGATTGCAAATCGTCGGTATGGCTGCAAATGGTCGATAGTTTTTTCAGCGTCCTGATACGGCGACAAAAAAGGTACTTTGCCTATATTCGGCCTGGTTTAGAAATTACATATAGTTAAACGCAAAGCAACAAAATTATACACAGTTATTTATAATACATCTCTCTCAGGCGTTGGTGTTCCTGTTTTGAATTTTAGCCCTAACATCAAATAGCTCAGGCCTTTTCTTCTAATGCTTTTCGAGCTCGTCAACGCACTATAAAAATATCATTATCAGTGCAAAAGTTTGCTTATCAAAGACGACTTCGACAACAGCAACAGGATAAAAACAAAAAGTGCTGGGGAAAATTGTGGCAAAGAATTTGCATATTCCGCAAGCCATGAGGCAGGAGCCACAGACACGCGGCTGCCACTGTCGTTGAAGTTGAAAAATGAAGGCCAGGAAAATTGAATTGCCAACTGGTCGTCTGGGTTCCTTTCCCCTTTTTGATTTCTCATCGTCTCGCAGAAAGCTTATCATTAAATTCAAATATCAATCAATTTATCATAAAAAGGAATGGAAGCGCCAACAAAGAAGCCAGTTGAAAAGAGGGAACAGGGGAGTTATGAAATTGCATCTGCATCTGAAAAAGGAATAGGGAATCAATAGAGAAAAGGGTCAGGTCATTAGCACTCTGCAGTTTAATAAGTTTAATAAGAACCAAAAAATGAAATAATTTTAGAAGCATAAATTTCTTTTAGCGTCATATGGAAGCTCTTTAATATAAGCTCTTTACTTTTAACCACAGAACCGATCCGCAAAAATTCCGACCACAAAAGCCTTCTATTAACCAGTTGACACTTGTGCCTTCGACTGCCTTGAAGCCCTTAAGTAAATTATTGCTAATGGCCTTTACAGATGGGAATCGCTTGCTAGCAAAGTAATCACAACACGTGATTGATTGAAATCAATTTCCCGCCATAGACATCTGTGAGTTGTGTGTGTTTGATTTTCGGGATGGTGTTTGTGTTTATGCATATATTTGCTATCACTCGGTTACTTTCTCTTGTGGCAACACTTGAAAAAGAAATTCCTTATCAGAAACATTGCAAATAAGAAAGTTTGCTTTTATGTTTAATTTATGTTGTAAGTTGCAGTACCGAATGCTACGCGTTTTGAAAGATTTGTTTATGTTTATATTAATTATGATAATTAATGATTTCGACTGCAGAAAATTATAATTTTGTACGCAGGAGTAAATTTTTGCTTGTGTATGAGAGTTGTGTCCCTATATACTATACTTTTTTATTCTTTTAGATAACGATACGTTTGAAATCAAGCAGGTTGAATGTGGCTCCCTTTTCCGAGACCTTTCCATTTCTCGGATTCTCCACGAGAGTTGCCATAGATGCCAATTGCAGACAAGCGAGAAGCTCAAGTTAAAGTCGTTATCCACCCAAATTTTCAGCGTGTTTTTCTCTCACTCATCTTTGAGTTGCTGATTTATTCCGCGAAATTAATTTCAAATGAGTGGCTGATTGTCATTATATGGAGTCTTATATGAATAATCGAAAGTGCATCTATCTGGAAACCTTCGATTCGCTCCAGTCCCAATTTCCGCCCACATTGTTGGCAACGAAAGCAGAACAGAGCAAATACGTGGCTGGGATTTTTATAACCAAATCAGGACAGGACCAGCCACCCTGTAAGATACAGCTGCTTTTTGGCATTGCCTTTTATTGTTTTTTATGATCATTTGTATTCATCAATTTTGTATTGATTTGGCTGGGGAAAGCCAAGGCAGAGGAAGCGTTTATATGCCAAGGCAGCGAAAGGATAAACAAAACTTGGCAGAGGCCAATGAATTCTGATGTTTTGTGGCCCGTTTCGTCCTTTTCGCCATGGTTTTAGACGCTTTCTCCGCTTCTTGGCAATTCCGCACAGCATCTTACGAATTTATGAGCTATAAAAACATCTGCCAGGACGGACGCCCCCCTTTTTGTTACCCCACTTTATTTTCCCTGTGTGGTAAGGACAAACAAAAGTAAAGTGCTCCACTTTTTGATTACTTTTGGTTATTGTTTTTATGATTTTTGTTTCCTTTACTTTGCTTTTATTTTACATTTTGATATCACTTCTTCTGGAGTTCGAGTGTCCTTTCTTTCATTGCGTTATTTTAATTAGCCGCCAAATGCATACTAAAATATATATTTATATTAATGGATGGTATGTGTGTATGGGTTTCACAAATGGATCTGAAGAGATATCTGATTGTTTTAAAAGATATTTTCGACAATATCAGCAACCAGCTTCTGCGAAGCAATTTTTTATTAATTTTTTTAATCATCATCTTAATGAGAGAGAATTTCATAGATTTTCAATTTGCATTCGAAGATTGAATTTAATTTAAATATTCGACCTCTTTGAGACTTTTTAACTAAATGGAAATTCGCGTTTTTTTTTCCATTCATTGAATTTATTAAGTACAGAACAAATAAATATGGATGGTAATTAACTTTTAACCAGCAAAGAGAGCAGACTCTGAAAAGACTGGGAATATTGAATATTTTATAAAGCTGCGCGCGCATATTAAAATTGCATTAAAAGTGTCAGGGAAATGTTGCTTTCTTTTTTCCTCCAACAGAGCCAAATTAATCCAGGAAAAGCCAAGGGGCGGTTTGAGCGGATAAAGGAGATGCCAAGCTGCGGTGGGAAAGCGAATAAAAAATTGAATATGCAGCCAACGGAATAACTGAATTCATAAAACGCATCGCAGGCGAAATGAAATGCGGCAGAAATGAAATGTTAACAACGCCAAAAGCCGAAAAGTAGTTCGCCCATTTTCCACCGAATATAACGAAACGGGGCATCTGCGGGCGTGTAATAAATAAAAGAGAGCAAAGAGACTTTCGGCGACATCAAAGTTATTGACAGCTGTAAAGTTCGGTGTAATCTCTACTCCCATTCCCGCATGGTAAAATGTCAGAATTCAATTAAAATTTTATGATATGCACAAAGCAGCAAAAGCAGCAAAAAGCGCCGACTCTGGGAGTCGCGCAAAAAGTAGAAAAGGAAAGTTAAGCAGGAGCAGGGAAAGTGGATGCGAAATTTTCCTGTCATAATGAAAGCAGCTGCATGCCCACTCACTCGCCTGCACTTTAGCACACATACACACACTCAAACGCTCATTGAGGCCATTGGCAGTTTCCCCGCTTTTCCCCGCTTTTCACCGCTTTTCCCCACCATTATGCGCTTTTCCCAGCTTTTCTCTTTACTTTGTGGCGGCGACAACTGCACACAAGTGCTGCGCATTTTGATATAAATTTATGAATACCCTACCCACAGGCCAGAGGGCACATATGCAGCTGGATAGCAGTTAAATTTTATTGATAAGCGAAGTATTACTTTCAATTATGTGCTGGTAATAACAAAGTAGAATCAAGCTGCGACCATACAAAAAATTTAATTCTATTTACTTGTCTCAACCTTAATAGTAATATTAAATAATAATAATATTTAGGTATCATTAAATAGTAACAATAATGTAAGTTCAAAGCTGGCAAAAAGCACATCTAAAGACCACTATGGCCGATGCCGAAAGTACTTGTCCTGACAATCTAAGCATTTTTTGTCATGCTGTTATTGCTGTTGGCCATCTTGAGCATCATTTGTGCGGCGATTTTTGTGCTGAGCTCTCGGTTTTGTGCGGCAGAGAAAAATAAAAAGAAAATAACCATTAATATGATGGTTATAATTTAGCTAACCATTTCGGCTAGCATTGTTTTGTAGCTGGCCCAGCTGCTAATGCGACTTTATTGTTATGGATGTGACGCTACTCTTTCGCTTTTTCTTTTGCAGGAGACCAGCGAATGTGCTCATGTGCATGTGGATATGCAAATGGGTATGTTAACAGGATGTTGCAGCATGTTCGTCATAAATTCTGTTGGAAAGCCGTGGTAGTAAGGGCCACAAATCGACCATTTGCAGTGACCTTTCAACTGGCGCCCATAAATCTGTCTCTCAACCGCCCCCACTCCCTCTATTCGTCCTTTTTTGGCCACTTTACAACTTGAAGACCACGGAGCAGACCCAAAAGCGGATGCGATAAGCTTAACCCATCCGCACACTCAGTGGAGGCATTGATTACCAGCGGCCCAAATAAATTACGAGGGCTCAGTACTCTCTGGTCCACTCAAATGGCAAACTTTCCCCTGCAACTTTCACTTTGGAAACAGCGAGACGGGCAATGGCGAAAGCAAAGCAGCCACCGGAGGCGGAATTTTTCCGCTCTATTTGCGCTGCACAGTGAGTGCCAAAAATCCACTGCAGGCACCTAACACAGGAAAAGATCCGAGGAGAGATGAGCCAGGACATAGACAAACAAATACCCTGACTTAAATTTATATCTGAGCAGTTAGCATGCGTATTATATAGTATATTGTTATTGTCAGCCTACAGTTCATTATACAATATTCATTATATGATTTTATAAAATTTAATGAAATTATTATAATGACCACTTTCACAACACATCCTTGAGCCGCCACCACAAAGTAGAGCGAAAAACCAACTTTGAGCTGCCATTTGCCATTTGCCATTTTCCATGGCCATTCTCGAGAGCGTCTTGGCAGCGATGGGCGCGTGACAGGCGGGGGGCGTGGCAAGCGATGCGTGAATAAATCAGCTCGAGTTGCAGGCACATGTAAGTAATGTTTCCTTGGCCAGACACGAGCCCATCCCTAAACTTCCGTGGGAATGTGTTCGAGGAAATGACACAAGTGAAAATATTTCAAACACTTTGGTCCAATGTGAGCAGGGAACTTACCAAGAGTGTGATTGTATGGGTATTTGCCATCGATTGAATTGTCTTTACGCTTTGGTGAGCGGCTTACACGACTCAGCCGAAGCTTTGATTGTGGGTGTGAGCGTCTTATTTACTCACACACCCACACTCTCTCCGTCCGAAAGTCCCAAGCCTTTACTTTCGGTTGCCTGCTCTTTCTCCTAATCAAGTGCTTTCTTCCGCAGAGTGCATATAACATTTAAAAATAGTCAGAAGGTCAAGGAGCTTGGATGTGTAAAACAAATGCATACAGTTAAGGTTTAAACTCACCACGGAAATATCTTATTAACCTTTTTTTTTATTAAATTTCATTATTGACATATGCAATACCACTGGTACATTAAAAATAAGGCTAACTAAACTAAAAATATTTTTATGCGAAAGCGTTTGAATTAAATTTTAGACAAAAGGAATTTAAAAACGTTCAGTAAGACTTATTGTTGCCCGTGCCATAAATTAAATGTAAAAATTAAAAAAAAAAAAAATGGGAGAAATTTTATCTGCCACACAACACTTTATGCTCTTGATTTTGGACCCTTATCAGACATTGTATCCTTATTAATCTTCCATTCCTGATCCCAATGCCTCACACAGATTTCTCCACTCGATTTGCACATTTGATAATTTCTGACTGCGAATCAAAATCAATTTGCTGGCCATCAACGCCCATGAGATTGAGGTTGTTGCCACGAGGTCTAACCTGGAAAGCCTTTTAGCCCAACATTTGCCTTTTCCTACGCCCTCCGCACAATTTCCTCCCAATTTCCCGCACCCATCCTGTGGATCCTTGACTGTGCTGATTATTTTATGCCTGGACGAACGGTCAGACGGTGTCATGTTGTTGCCGGCCCCTTAGATTTTTTGATAAATTTTCCATATCGTTAGCAGCAGCAGCTGATGATGAGGAGCCAGAGGGGAGGACCACAAGGACCGTTTCGAGGTCCGTTTTAAAGGGTGTTTTCGGCCCGTTTTGGCTTGCTCTTTTTATTTACGGGCCAGATGCACAATTTGTTGTAATACAATATTTTGGCCATTAGGAGCCAGGAGTTGGGAGCAGAACAAGCAAATGGCCACTGACTTTGTTTGCTGCGCAATGTTTGCGCTTTTCCGTTTTTCTGTCTACTTTTTCCCTCCAGTTGCCCACACTTTAAACCTTTACACGTTCCCCATCAGTTGGGTGGAAAATTGAGAAGACAGAGGTGCAGGATATTGAGTTCCGACGATGAAGGGGTAAATCTCTTTCAGGGAGAGGATTTAAAAGAATGCAATTATTCTTATAAAATACTATAAAATATTTTAATTAAGTAGAATATATAAAGTCATCTATTATGCTAAAACGACGCATAAGTACTTACAATTAAACATCATTAAAAATAAATATTTAAGAAATTTATTTATTTCTTTCAAAAATTTTAATATAACTTTATGGCGAACGTTTCAATTCTTCATGGATTAGAGGGTATCATGATGCCTTTGACCCTGGTAATTTAGACAGTTTATTTAGGCATGTTTCTGGTTTGACCCAAACGTAATCCGACCAAGTCGAGAAATAATGCTTCTAACATTTTTTGGGAAATCCCTCACACATTTCCATCTTCTTCTGTCTTATTTCTTCATACCCCCCTAAATTCTAGTCCTTGACTGCTTAATGGAACGTAAAGTCTGCATGATTAATAGGCGTCTGTCGGTCGTTCGTCTGAGCCTCGTCAGACATTAATGCCAAAGTCCTACCGTATCCCAAATATATATACACTTTTTGTTCTCTCTCCGCGCTCTAATGATTTCAATAAAGACACACACAAAATGCCAAAAAAAGTCAACTCCGGGCACTTTTATTTTGTTTCAATTTGGTTAGGGGGCGTTTTCTGAGCGGATCGGACCAAATTGAACCGAACTGAACCGAAAAACTGGGTCCCAAACTGTTTGCTTTGTCCTGAGTTTTTTTTTTTGCCTTTTAGAGATTTTATTTTATTGAAATCACAAAATGTTGTCCATATTAAGTATTGAATTTCAGAAAATGTAGAGGTAAAGTATATTTAGTTATCTAACAACTAATTATCAATAGAATTTCAATAACAATGGTACCTATTGGATTTCAGTCGAGTTTTCCTTTTTGTGAAACTGATCAGCTAGGAACGAGCCGAAAACGATACTCTGGAAAATACGGTAATTTAGATCCATGACGAATTTAATATTTACGTTTAGTGCTTTTAAATGAGACACCAAACACATTTTATGCAATTTGTTCCAAAAAAAAATGCTGTCATGTCAACGAAAAGTGCCATGAAATATGTACGGATGCTTTCGGATTACAGTTTGCACTACCCCTCTGATTTATTTGAATGCTGGGCACCTGCTGCTTATGTCAACGTCAATAAACGAAAGTGAAAAAACAACAATGAGCAAAGAAAATAGAAACAATCGAGGAGCTTTCATCAATTGCCCAAATGCAGAGATAAACTTCAACAAAAGCTTAGTGGCTCAAAATGTTTTTGTCTCGCAAACACAGGACATTGATACGAATGTGACTGTATATGTTTCCCATCTATTGCAACAATCGGAGTGTGCGTGTGTGAATAATCAAAGCAAACACAAAGTGGGGGAAAAAACACTTAGCCACACAGAGACTCAGTCGCTTTGGCCATTGCGGCGACACAGTTTTATTTAAACATACATTTAAGCATACTTGAGCTTATGCTCAGCTTGCCGGCAACAATTTAATGGCAGTGTATGGACGAGGGGCTATGTACACCACAGAGATATAAGTGTGTCCTTACGTAGGCCGTAATGCCCACATATGCATTATCCGCATGGTATATTTTTTGCATATATGAACATTGGACCTTGAAATACTTATTAAATGTTGAATATCTTTTAAAAAATTAGCATCAGCATATGAAACCAGTGCACTGCAGTGTTTGGTACTAAGTTAAAGAGAGAAAATTATATAGCATACTTATATGGGCATGCAAAATCTATGCCGGCATTCTTACTTTGATATTTTTTTCTCAGAACTAATCAGAGTTTGTTAATCAAACTTGTGAAGCTTTTCACGAATGATATGATATTTGAAAAATGTTCCTTAAAAAAATTAAATCGACATCGATTGCCAGGAAATATACATATAAAAGAGAGGGAGAGACCCACGTCCTTCGTATCATTATTTAGACCCCTGTTGATTTTTTCTCTTTATTTTGTGTGTACTGAGTCAAGGGCGATTTCTACGTGGGCTCGACTTGATTAATGCGAAATTGTGTTACCCTCTAATGAGGGGGTGGCCGGCATAGGGATATCTATAGATATATGTGGATGTATCAATATAATAAGTAGGAGAGCTAAAGCAGGTGGAGCTTTTTTATTTGAGTTCGGTCATTATTTTCGCTAAATTCAATGGGAACGAGCTGAGTTTCCAATGAAATTTAAACGAATTTCATATTTACAGTTAGCCTGGGGGTGGTGGGCGTTTTCGGGGGACGCTGTCAGAAGCAATCAGGCTGCAGGCGCTGCTCGGCAATATCAAAGAGCGTATTAACATGCAAAGCAGGACCCACAACCAGAGTCGAAGTCAGAGCGCCAAAAATGAAAAGTAGTAGGTATGGGTTGAGTAAAATACAAAACAAAAAAAAAAAAAAAATGAAAAGAAAAAACAGACTGGCAAATAAGGAGACGCGAACTTGACTTGCCACAGAAGGCGCAACAAAATTGAAAACCATTAGGATTAATGTTTAGTTGAAAGATTTGCGCGTTAAGCCATTTTTACATGGCTGCCTTCGGCTGCTCCGATTGCTAATGTAGTTTATGTGTAGGAGTGGGCGGTGGGTGGCGCCTTTGGATTTCCCGATGCCAGGATGGCTCTTAGGCTCCCAGGGAGTATCCTTAACGCTAACTGACGTTGGCTTCTGCTGCGGATGCTGTTACTGCTGTTAGGCTTAAGGCGAGACGCTCAAACGACATGTAAAATGTGACATTTTAATGTATGCAAATGAGACATTGAATTAAGCCAACGCACCCACACAGGGGAAGGCAGAGAGCCAGGATAGGGAAAGAGGCGGATATAGGGAGAGCCGCAGGACCTGCAAGGATCCCCGCTGGTGTGCAAGCATTCACTTGGCTCCATATCCGTTTCCGCTGCTCAGCATTCCCATCTTTGTGCTCTGCCCTTTGTGATATGATTTGAAAATAATGAAAAGACAGTTACAGTCTTTCCACTCACTTTTTCGCCCCTCTACTTTTACGCCACCCCTATTAGAAACCCCATCACGTTTCTGCCCTGCCGGAAATGTCAACTTAACTGGCTTGAACTCGAAAAATGCGACAAAAGCAGCGCCACAGATGATTGAAAGTAATAAAGATAAAAAATATATACAAGAAATATTACTCTTCAAAACATGTGTATGGCTGTATATATTTCATAATATAAATATTTCATCCTAGAAATAGTACTGACAAATATGATGCAATTTATTTAACAAATATTTTTAAGGCAAGCATTTTTTCAAATTACAAATACCTAGCTCTGGATTGTAAATATTATGTTTGTAGAGTAAAAATAATAGAATTCCGAGGTCCCCTCTAATAACAAACAAGTAATCCTGAGTGGGGACTTCTTGGCAAATTTATTAATTTCTATTCCGTCTGCGTGCTCCAATTTGTTATTGTCGCCGCTTTTGTCTTTCGCCAATGGACTTGTTCGATTGTTTTGGTCTTTGGCTTTCAATTTGTTGATTGTTTTTCTTGGGATTTTCCCAGGAATTTGTTTTGAGGGAGCTGGATTTCCGTCCACACAAAGAATTCTGTAAAAATGTTTGAGTATGAAATGCGTAAACTTCTTGTTTGGCGTCAGATTTTCTGAGAAATGCTGGGGAAACATTTAAGATATTTGTTACTTCACTTGAAAGTTCTTGAGAAGTAAATGGAATAAAGAGAAAATTTCTTTGTTAATTTCTTTGTTTGGTAAAAGAGTTTTTTTGATTACTTAAATTAGCTTTTAATTAGATTTGACAAAAAAATGTGTGACCAGAACTTACCCGTAAAATTGCAATATTAAATACTTTCCCTGCTGGCAAGCAGAAGAAATCCCTTTACTGGAACTCAGGGGTACACTTGTTTAATTAGATCCCATCTATAAATTAATGCCGACTAAGGAACACTTTTGCCATTTGTGCTTAGATAAATCCCCCAGAATTTTTAGATAAATGCAAAAAAGATGCCCACATCCCCGGCCTGGCATTAATTATGACCCATTTTAAATGGTGCCCAAAAGAACCTTTTGTATATGCATACATATAGGGAGGGAGATTTATAACTCACCGATTAGGACTAGTATCACATGTAGGATATACCAGATCTGCAAACTCGTAGCCGCCGTCCTTGCTGTGGCCGATTTTCTCGCTCCTGGAGTTCCGTCCTGTTGCTCCATATTCATTCGCAGCTGTTGGTGGCATTGGTGGTGCTCGGTTTTATGGTGGTGCGGCAGCTGGTGCTGGGTGAATGGATCCTCCGCACACATCTTGGCTTCCGTTAAATGCCCCAAATGAGCCACGCCCACACGCACTAATGTCTTTATTAATTTCGGTGTGAAATTTTCACTTATTTCATTTGGACATTAAGTTGTTGTTTTGGGGCACCCCCTATACTGCTGCCTCTGTGCGGTAATAAAATGTTGGCTATTAATCACTTTTAATCGCGACGCGAACAAAAACAACGGGCAAGTTAAAGGCAAAAACTATTAAAGGACCTGAGGCTCCCCGCCCCATTTTGCTGCTTCCATCATATAGAGCGGCACTGCAGTCAAGTTAAAGACATAAATTTTCAAGCATTTTGGGAAAAGATTAATTACACAGCAGCCTTTTCTCGGTTCTGCGGCGGAAAAAGCGTGGAAAAGCGGAAAACGAAGGAAAGACCTTGCCACATAAATTCAAAATCCAGTTGCCGCTCGCTCCTTAACCCTTTGGTTGATTTAGAGCGTCAGGAAAACGCTTGCCAGGCAATTGAAGATGGTGACTAACAGCAAAAGCGGCGTTGGAAATTCACTAAAAGGTCGCCTTTTTTTTTCATTTAAACGGTGACATACAATATGCCAATTGCTTTAATTTTAGTAAGCCACAATCCTTCAAGTGCCTAACCACGATACTTATTTATAATCCAAACTAAGCACGCGCAGCTAGCTGTGCAATTATCATAAGCTAGTTAGGCGCTGTTTATTAAATGAAATACCAGGAATTTGGTTGCGGATTGGGGTCGAGCCACTGGGAACAACTCATATGTCAAGATTGGCAAAATTATGGCCTCATCTCAAACATACGTTAAATCGAAATTTATTGGTAATAGGGTTATTCGTTTCCAAATTGTTATTTTATTTATGACAGCAATTAAGGTTCAATAACATGCGGGCAACCAGATTTGAATTGTGATCAGTGCAATAATGAAAAACATTTCAACATGCATCTATGAAATTAAAAACATGAGATTAGAAACATTTTAAATGACGTTTGAAGTCTTTGTAAAGTTCCCTTTCAACAAAATAAACTATGAAAATATATTTTTTAACTTCTCGATCCATTTGGTATTTCTCATTAAAAGTCAATAAAACACGTACTTTTAGAAATTACACACGCCCACATTACACGAATGCTGGAAATGATTTATGGGCATTTGCAAATCCAGTGACAGCACGAACAATTAACAAATATTTATAAATATACTGTCATTCCACGACAGATAGCAATAATATTCAATTTTTTCCGATTAATTCCCTTTTTTTGGCATTTCACTTTGTTTAAAGCCAACAATGGCTGGATAAACACAAATAAATAGCCAACAAGTCAGGTGCAGATAATAAAGCAACAACATCAGCAGCTGTTGTTTAAATTACAGCAACAATAAAATCGCGTACACCCACAGAACCAACAACTCTGGAAAGTGGGACGCCCAAAAGCAGGCAGTACTGAATAAATGGTCAGGACCCCGCCTTATATACAGGACACTATATCTATTCCAACACGCCCAAGCAACATAATTAGCCTAAATTGAAGTAGAAGCTAAACAAGGGAGATGGCAATAGCGGCAAAAAGTGAAAAAAAAAAATACAAAATATAATTAAAGATTAAAATGCTCTCTGGCTGAATGTGAAATTTATGGTGTCGAGTTTTTAAGTTGAAGTTCTTGGCCCGAATCAGGAAAATAAAGCCGCCGTGTTTCGGTCTTACGTCTTTAAGGATACCGCTTTAATAATTACATAGACTGTATGCTGGAATGCAAAACAAATCAGATCATGTCAGTCATTCAACTTAATTACTTTGTATACTACATTTTTCAGTTTTTAGCTATTGTTACAAAAATAATGTTTTGCTAGAACGTTTTTTTTTATATACAAAAGTTGTTTGGGAATGTAACCTTCCTTCATACATCTATCATAATATTTCTAAAAAAAAAAATGCTCACTTAATACCATAAAACCAAACTGTTTACTTTTTTATTTAAAGGAATGGCAAACCAACTACAAAAACTGACGATGAAAAAGCTAAGGCCTCGCTCTTACAAGGTTCAGTTTTTGGTTTCTCCACTTTTTCGGTTGGCTCGACTATTTTTAATTTTTGTTAGTTTTGGGGTCGCCAGATGATTACTCCTTGTGTTCCACTTTTCGCGTTTTAATTAACCGCAACCGCAACAGTTTTCTCAGTTTTCCCAGCAATAACAACAAATGCCTGACAAATGTTTTCGGCACGCAACAAATGCGGCATTTCGAGCGGGGGCTCAAAGATTTTTCATTTCCACGACCTGCACTTGCTCACATTTTCATTGAATACGTTTTTGTTATTATTGCCGCCACACTTGCACTCTTTCGTTTTTATTTGAGAGTATTACGGGGCATTCCTACTTTTTTGTAAACACGTTATTACTTTTAGTGACCGCTCGCTCTCGCACACGCACATGCACAAAATTTGAAAGTGTGCGTGTTATTCGATTGGCTCAGTTTTCAGTTTCGGGTTTCGTTTGGCTCCTTCACAAAGAGGGGATTGTAACAACGCGCGCGACAAAAATGACGTGCGTTCACTTCAAAGTTGAAATAGCGACTAAAAAAAACTCATGCTCACAGTGCCTAACACGCGGGTGGCGCCCTCACTTGGCCAGCACTGGAAGCTTCTTGGGGGAATGTCCTTCGACGTAGCAAAGCGCAAGAGAAAAAGCTCGTTTTGCTCTCCTGCTCTCTCCTTATGCTTGTTTGTACCATTTCCAATTGTTTCAGATAACAGTGGCGTGTTTTTAACATCGAAACTTTCCTATAAATTATTAGAATGTGTGGTATGGCATACATAGGGAAATGTGCTGAAACATTTATGGCTTACAATAGCATAACATTTAGCCAACACCGCATACAGTCTGCCACAATTATTGCGAACCTTACGGGGATTTTCCTAGTATACGAAATGCTGTTAGCTATTTTAGTTTCAGGGCTACTTATACAAATCATGTTTTTTCGAATAATTACTAATAATACTTCAGTTTATAATTGATAGAATTTTAATAAGCTATCGAAATATATAAATACAATAAATGCTGAGAACATTATTAATTTCGGAATGAAAATTTATTTCAAGCTCGTAACCTCGTGTCGTTGTTCCCACGCACTATTGACTTAACCAAATTTCAAGGCTAGCGAGGCAATGCAATTAATTTGCACATTGTTTTCTGGTGCTCAATTAAACGCCATTAAACGAAGGACAAATAAAATTGTATATGCAAATAAATAAATGCGAATGTATAAGCTCAAATGAGAGTTGGCCCGAGAATCAAATATAAATGGCGCTTTGCTTAATGAAATAAAATGTAAATTTCACTGTCACTGTAAACCACTTAAAAATAAATATGAAAAATTATCACAATATTTAATGAACCAACAGACCAGAAAGCCAAACTCCAACTGATGACGTCAGAGCAGGGGGAGGGGGGTGGTGCGAAAGGGTTTTTAAAATTATCCCTGATATATGACTTTATCTATGCGATGCACACAACTGAACGAGGGGATTCGGGTTAAATGAGCGACTTTTGTTTGCCCACCAGCAATGACAATGAGCAAAAATGGAATTCAAATTGAAAATGAAAAATAATGCAAATAATTGAACTTTTTGCGCATTAATCGAGTTAAAGTTTCGTTTTGCATGACAAATTTAAAAGTGCGTTAAGAACATTACAAACTGTAGACCTTTTAAAGGTTTAACCCTGGTTTTCCGACGAGCTTCCTTCCTTTGAGTTTCCTGCCCTTCCGCCCTTCCACATGCAAATGTTGACCTTAAAACACTTAGAAAAGTTGCATATAAGAAACAAGTTTAAATTTATCAGTTTTCTATTTATTTCAAGTACTTTTATACGCGTTTGTCGTACAGTAAAAAGTTATACTAGGTTAGTTAGAGCGAATACAACCAGTACTGGTTGACGGCACAGAGTTTTTGAACACAAGTATAGTATGGAGTTCGAAGTAGCTACTGTGGTGCAGTTTTATTAATATGACGCAAGGACATTTACAGCAATCCCTATAACTTTAAAATGTTAAATACATTTTTCCTCCTACTTAACCTTCCCTACATTGAGTAACGCGTGATGGATTTTGACTACCACTGCATTACTTTAATTTAATGTATGAATACTATGAAAACTAAAAGTAATACCATATACACAAACTCAAGTTTAACTCCTTTAGTAACTAGATATTTTTTTGTCTGCATTTGCCTGGTACTACAGCTTCTATTCCAACTGGAAACTCTCTCCGGGACAGTGGCATTTCACTTCATTTCTGTGCCGGGTTGAAATCGGTGCAGCACTTGAAATTTTTAAGCTTATGTGGCTTTCAAATGGGACAACGCTACGAGAGGGTTAAGGGGCTAGAAGGAGTATTTAGCTCTCCTCTCTGTGTGCTTAGCTAATGGTTCAGTCTAGCTTAGGTAGCCCTAAAGGAGATTCCATTCCCAGTCAGAAACATTTGTGGCCTGCATAGCAAATCCTCCAACCAATAAAAGCACTAAGAGAAATATAGAAGTCTCTAAATGCAC
This sequence comes from Drosophila melanogaster, assembly GCF_000001215.4. Lineage (NCBI taxonomy): Eukaryota > Metazoa > Arthropoda > Insecta > Diptera > Drosophilidae > Drosophila > Drosophila melanogaster. Next base: position 17,129,077 of record NT_033779.5, on the reverse strand, counting down.
TTTAAGTTATTTGCTAATATTTCATATTGCTAGATTTTATGTTCTCATCTTTTCTCAACAAGAGCGTGTAGATTGGATTTCGAGTGAAATCGTAAATGAAACGAGTCAAGAGGGGAGATTCTTGATTTGAAGTAAACCCAAAGAGAGCCAATTAAAATTCAGTTCTTCTTATTAGCTGAACTGTATATCTTACCTTAAAGGTATTTATCAATACGAAACTGTCGTATTGTATTGTTACCCATTGATGGCCTTTAAAGTAGGCTCTCTCCACCAAGCTGAATTTACGTGTGATAACTTTACGCGCAGCTGTCATAAAAAATTCGCGCAAAAGAAATGTTTTCGGCCTGGCCCAAAGGGAGTGAATATGGGGTTGGGGGTAGGGTTAAGGGCACACTCATAAATTAATACGAAATACACTTAAACAAGAACAGCAAGAGAACGAGAAAAAAAGGAGGGGAAAAACTTTTGTACTCATTGATTTATAGCGTTAATATTTCTGCTTTAATGCATCAAATAAATTAAATTGTCTTACGCACCTTTCAGCAGTCGAAGCTGGGAAAACTTTGATGCCACTTCGGGGCAGGGTACGTGTCCAACAGAGCATTATTTCCAGCAAAAGAAAAGAGCGAGCAGCAAATGCATAACTTCGATTTTGTAAAAACAAATAAATATTCATAAAAAATTATTCTTTTCTCTCCCCCTTACACTCTTACACCCTGTCTCCCTCTTTCGTATTCCAGTCTTCGAAAAAAGCACTTTGCGGATCTTCAGTCGCCGCCGCTGTTTTGCATACAGAAGGAAAAAGTATGGGCAAAAGGCGTTTGAATTATAAATATTCATTTATGCTAAGCAAGGTGTTCGTTGGCCGGGCAGGGGGCTCTGGGGCGGGAATTTCTCCAGGTGTATTCGGGGGCGTTACCTTCGTCACGCCAGTTGCCTCCCCGCTTTTTTTTCGGCTGCTCCTTTCACTTCTGTTTCTGTCTTGGCCTCTTTACCAACAGGTCGTATGATTGATTTAATTACGGTGTAAAGCGTGCTATTTTCAGCCATAGCAGCAGTCTTCTTTTTTTATGTTGAGAAGAGTAAACATGCTGCATTCAGACTTCTGTTCTTACCTACAATATATTATAGAAATAAAATTCGTTCTTTATTCACTAATTTTGAATCAAGAGCAATCAAGCTAATAAATCGAAACAAACTAAATTATTCAATTATGTGTTGTCTCGCGAGCAGTCTCCAGCATTAAATTCAATAATAAAACTTCCTAATTGAAGGCTTCGTGTAAGGGCACTTTTTGGTATTTTAAGACATTCCATGTTTTGACTGTAGTGTATTCCCACTTATCGCTTATCTGGGCTTTAGTAATCTAGGTAGGTCATTAAACTCGCTGCTCCCCCTTCCTTTTGCCAACGGATTGCTTATCGCAAAAAAGCCAAATGTTTGCAATTTATGGTCGCTGCTTATTGTGGCTGCCTTCACCGCTGCCATTTTACCACTGCGTTGTTAATGCCGAATGAAAAGCTCAGCTAAGCGCCAACGCCCGCATCTACACATAATTTCCGTTTTCCTTTGTGGCTCCCACAGCATCGGATGGGTAAAATGGGGGCGTGGCACAAGGGAAACAAACAAGCGGCAGTCGTACTTCATGTAATCAACATTTTAATTGCGGAAACGGAACTCGCACACACGCCCAGACATCGTGGCGTATGTGGAGTATCTGTAACACATTACGCATACGCAATGTATGCAACACTCTGTTTTGGCCGCCGTTGTGTTTTTTCTGCTTTCCATCACATTTTCGTCCTTGCTACTTTTTCTGGTCCACTCTTTCTGGCAATCGCAAATCTAGCTGCCTCTCTTTTTCGCTGGAATTCATTACATCAAATATAAAGAAAGTTTTAGGCAATTTGCCAGAAGTCCTGGGAAAAGAGAAGAGCACCGAAAACCCATTTCCCTCCCGCACCACGAAGGAAAAAAAGGAATATACTATATACCCACTTAAACGCTGCAGCATAGCTGCATGCAGGTAGCCCAAATCTACTTAGCTGATGGTGGTCGCCCGGAGGGAAAAGGTAAAAAGGGGAGGTGACTAGGTAAACGTAAACGAATTTGCGAATATTCAGCAGCCGTGGCAGCAACATCAAACTAAACTAAGGCATAAAAAAAGGCGGCGAATTGAAAGTACTCTACAGAGCAATACAACTTAATCAACTAATTACTTTTTTCCACTTCATATTCTAAAAGAACTGTACATTTTTTTATATATGGTACAAATATAATTTTTGTAAGTGGTGCAAAATACCATGAAAACTAATTTTAATTACCTACCGTTGGTAAGTAAAAATATTATATATAAAGGGTACTCTGCGTACGTGTCAATAATTCGATTAGCAAAATATGACCATCACTATATTTATGATTGAAAATATTTGTTCATTTTATCCGTGGACAATCTTTCCACTTTACTCCCTGCTCAATAAGGCTAGTCTGTCAGGATCCAACGACAACTTGCTACCCCATCCCCTATAGAGACAGATATCCTTCAGACCGCTCCCTTCAGTCCTGAAACTGCTTGCCACCTTACTCTCGGCACAGCTTGCCTTACAGAAGGCAAGCCAGTTTGCCGAAACACTTGAGCGACAATGCCAGGCGCCACAGCTCGTAGCTAAGCAATGCAGACGAAAGCCCAAAAGCCTGGAACCTTGATCCCCGCGGGTCCCTTATCCAGGCCGGCCTGTACTTCCGAGTCCTTCTCACTAGTTTTTTCTATTTTTTATGGCTGCATCAACAGCAGCAGTAGGGGCAGCAGGGGCAGCAACAGACATGATAAATTCTCTTTAGTATGCGGCATACATGAGTGATGATATTAACCAACAACATGCAGCTTCCTCGGGGGTAAAAGTGGGTAACACGATAGTCAGCCAAAAAAGGAATAACTTGCATATGCCTTTCCTTTTCCGCCCATCCATTCGAAACAGATATGATGTCATGGATTCTGTTTGGATTAAAAGGTGCAGTGCAAAATGGTATGATCCAATCGTTAAGTTATGAACCGTTTTAATTTTTTTAAGATGCCTTTTATCTAAATATCAAACACTTTCGTTTTCGTTGCGTCGAAGTTCTCGTTTTTTTTTTCCAGTATTTATTTTGTAGTTCTTTCTCGTTTCCTTGTTTTATTTTGAGCTTTGTTATTAACCCCACCATGAGTATAATTCAAAGAACCTCATTTTCACGGGCATCGGCATTTTCCACAGACAACGAACCAACATCGAGAATCGGATCAACTGTCTGGATTGGTTATGATATCGCTATGAAGGAAAAAACCGAGGAGACCTTAGTCGCAAAAAAAGAGTCTAAAGATGTAACCAAAGAAGTATTAAGACAGCAAAAAAAATCAAAACCTCAAAGGATTACAAAGACAACGGTTGAAAATAAACCACGTAAAGTGGCTAAAAAGCCTCAACAGGCGGTTCCATCCCAGGCCATTTTACCAACGATCGCAAAGAGCCAGAAATCTTTGGTAAGCTCCAAAGAAACGTCACGGAAATTCTTTTTCCGTGACCGTTTCTCTAGAAATTACCTTTTTGACTCTCCTGGAAATCGGTCGAGTGTAATGTCCATGGGATCGAACACCTCCGTTCTATCCAGAACTTCCACAAGTTCGCGAAGATCTAGAACCAGGACGAGCAGTAATATGCTACCCGCAAACAAAAGTGGATTCTGGGGTGCTCATAGAATATTTCTTTTAAAACCTAAGAAGCCTAAAATAGCTGAAATAGTACAGAATTCCCTGGCAGATTCTCACAATGTGCAGGTGCAGATTGTCGAATCATCAGAGTCCTTAAGTTCAATATATTTTAACACCACTTCGGATTCTGATTCAAAAAAAGGGTTAACTAGTATTTTATCGGAATTCGAAACTGAAAAAGAGTTTACTGTATCGGACCAAGAAAGTGATGTCGAAGATCCGGAGGATAAGAAACAATCTGAAAGAATAAGGTTTTTGGAAATATTTGGTAGTCTACCTGATATAAACAACCTCTCTGCTAGTGAAAGTGTTGAAAGTATACAGTTGATCAAAGAGAAGGAAAAAGTTTTACCAGCGGTCAAGAATGACAGAGATCAGAAAGAACCGGACTCTTTCGCGGATCTCCAAGTGGAGGATGAGTACACCGAAAATTTAGACCAAAAAACACACAGTCTAGAGATCAGTAGCGAATCTTTAATCGAAACTGACGAGGAAATCTATAATGATATTGTGCCAGAAGAAAGCCAAGATAATGATATAAGTGGCCATTTACTTAGCATCCAGATTAGGTCGACAATCTTGGACGCTTCCACATCGGATTTATTTAATGAGATTCATATGACTAATGTAGCGATGGTTGAGCAATTCCTCACCGGATTAATAAATGAAGTGGTCAAGTATGACGAAAGAACTTCCGTCCGATTGAGGCGACTGCTAGACAAAGAAAAAATGCTGGAGGAGCTGTATCTACTGGTTATCGACTATCAATATGAAATGCATCGCAATCAGGCTCTCGAGAGGAGCGTCGCAGATTACTATGTAAGGCGTAAGGAGTTTTCCTTAGTTAGCGAGGACAAGCAAATCGACACGATTAACCGCGAAAGGCTGATGTCTGCTCTGGTAGAGCTTGATAATCGTTTGGAGCAAGTGCAGCTGACTGAAAAGTTAAGTGTTAAACAAGTCAACACTTTAATCGAGAAGGAGGAAGAAGCCCGTGCTTTGGATGCCCAGATAATAGCCAAATTTGAAGCGAAGGTCAGGGAAACTCTTTGCAAGGAAGGCCTTGATCGCATAACAATTGTCGTGAATGACCTCCTCAAAAAAATGAACAAGACTCGCGATGAAACATCCGACGTACGAAAGGAATTGCTTTTTGTTCAGCATCGTTTGCAGGCCCTAAAAAACGTAAGAGCTTATCTTGTTTTTGTATTTATTTTTTTGGCACTATATTCTTTTCATCATATTAGAAATCCGAAAAATTGGAAAATCTTGGAGATGGCCTCCGTGTCCTTGAATATATTTCTAATCAAGCCCGAAACAACGCTCTGAGGCTTAAAATTAAAGGTAAGTCTTTTTACATCATTTAGAATTTAATCTATTTTTGCATTGATCGCTTTTACAAAATATTTTATCCTTAATTGAAGATACATAATTTATGTTATAAGATACTCGGTAATTTATTTTTGTATTTATAGAAAAGGAATTAGAACTTAAGCGGTTTCGCGACCGCAAAACCTATGACGTCCATGCGTTAGCCCACTTGAAGAACAAGAAGAAAATAAACGAGGAACTGCTGAATAATATGAAATCAAAGCTAAGAACGCAGCAAAAGCTTGAAAAGGACCTCAGAGCTCGTCATTACAGGGAAATGGTAAAGCACGAGTGGGTGAAGAAAAAGATACTCAAACTTAAAAGAGCCGGCTGTTTGATGCATTATCCGGATTTGTTGCTGGACTACGATGCAACCGTGAATCATTTGCAGAGCAAGCGATTGGTGGTCAGGAAGCTCCGCCACGAACACCTTCGCCTCGAGGAAAGGTTATCAGAGGTGGACACCCATATCAAAACGATAAGCACGTCACTCAGAACCAAACTGAGTCTTGCCTCCATGTCCTTAAGTCGGCTAAGTAACAAGAGCCTCAGTGTAATAAGAAGGTAGCATATTCTAGGGTCAATTTCTTTATTTGTTAAGGTTCATTTATAATACATAAGATATATACACAATAAATGCCTAACGACTCATAGTTCGACGTAAAGTTCTGGAAAGTCAAGCTTGATTAGTGCGGACTTTCATACTTCACAACTATTCTGATATCGCCAAATTTAACTGTTGGCGGTTTTAATTTGCAGGGGAATTCACTTCCAGCAGCTGTCAGAGATACATGCGCAGGACCTCAATTCCCTTTTCGCTAAATGGTGCATACGAAGCCACGCAGCAGGACATGTTCAGCCTGCTGTCATGAAAAGTAGTGCTAAAAAGTATTCAAGCATTTTACTTAATTTTCATCTAGTTAAATACAATACTCTGCAGTCAAATTCGTACATAACTATTTGGCAAACTTATAAGATGAATACAATATGCATAAATTTATGTTGGGTGTTTAGAGTATCAAGCTTGGGGCTTAGAAAGTTTTGTGGAGCACTGTATAAAACATATGTAAGGTAAAGCCATGTTTTGCATCTTTTGGCAGCTGCCATATATCTTAGTTTCTGGGCCCTACAACAAAACTACGAAAACATTGGATACATAGTCGCCACACAGCCGTATATCTATAGGTGCAACCACTGGGAGTGTATTAGTCAGTGGTGAATTGGAAGTAGCATCTAAGGATGAGCCAAGCAAAACGCAGATGAGCCGTTGGATGGGGCAGGAGGCGTCTGGTGGGGCAAGGTGGTGCGTGGAGGTAGAAGGGATTAGGTTGGGAAAAGGGGATTCTCGGAGTCTGTCCAGGCTGAAGTCCGTGTCTGGTTTGGCCTGCTCCTTGGTATGCACATTTCATGTTGCACTTAAAACAAAAAACGAACAGGTATGTTCGAGGCAAGGTTGTCGAGTGGGGGTCTTTCGGTGGGGTGGTGCTGCAGGCGCACACAAACATGTGGCGAAAACTAATAGCAAAAAAGAGGAAGCACCAGCACCCAGCAAAAACCGAACCAAAACCAACCGAGTTGGGTTAATGGCAAAGGTGCTGATGCTGCTGCTCCAGCTGAATTTGCAGCACCCTTTGACCCCGAACTAAGCAGCTCTGGCCCATGGCTCCCCATCTCCCACCCAAAACCTTCCTTCAGTTTAGATTTTTTTTTTTTGATTTTGTAACCAACATTAGGGGAACACAGGTGCATGCTTACACTGGGAGAAATGTTGTCTGATAGATTCACATGTCCTGTTTATTGTAATCTCATATATAGTATTTCCCATTTGTATTTTAATTTTATGAAGATTTTAATGATGACGTACAAAGTTATCATAAGGTTTTTTTAGCAGAGCTGTAGAATTTGAAATATTTTTAGTGCATAGATTTTGGTAAGGGTGTCCTTATGTGTGTTTTTAGCACGCATGTTCCAAGCGCTTATCGCCATCGTCGGCTGCTGTTAAGAGGGGTTAGAAAAGTTGGATTTTTTTAGACGGACTCGTACGGGCTAAAGAGTTAAAGGGACTTGCACACGTAAGGTGGAATAGTTCAAGAAGGATGGAACGGCATTCTTGGCAAGCCAGATGAAATTTCGTTAGCTAAATTCGATTTTGCACTTGAGCCGCTTGCAGACCAGCTAATGCAGAGAAGCGACCTTCTGCCAATTTTTTTTTTCCATTTTTTACCACTTTGCTCCTTTGGTAAAACCAACTTTGGCCTCGCCGGCCAAGTGGAAGCTAAGAAAAAATTCTAGAAACTAAAGCTAATGCGCTTAGGGAAATCGTTGAAAAACAAGACAGGAGACTAAGACATTTATTTGTGTCCGTCAATTCGATGAATAATTAAGAAAAAAAAAGTTTTTTGAAAAATGCAAATGCTTGCTTATTTAAAATTGAAAACATTAATAATTGATTCGCGTGTATCACATAATTAAGAACTTATTACAAAAATTAAATTTATATGTCTTTTAAATTCTCCTAAATTGTTTTTGCCGATTTTACAATAGTTTTCTATTTTGTTTTCGCAACTTTTCGATTGACCCTCTGCATAATCTTGACGGCGGCATACTTTTGCCCACTGAAAGCAATTTGAGGTACTCAGCGGCACACTCACACACTAACAGGATGACACACAAATGCATTTATGTTGGACATATGCGATGCAAGTAGGAATGTGCCTCTTCAATCCGCAATTTGGTGGAACGGAAGGCGGGGCTAAATAGCTACATATCTATGGCCCGGCATCTATAAGCCAATTTCCGCTGCTCTACATCCGCTGCCAACGCATCCGCCATTGGCGTTTCTGCTTTGCATTATATAATGCTGTAGTTTCAGCAAATGTCGCGCTCAATTAACGCATTTAGGTATTTTTGGAGCATTTCCCTTGCGCTGCATATCCCTTCCTGACAGCGAAATGCAGATGATTATCCTGCTGTAAGTGTTTTCGCTATAGAGAGAGTTACAGGAGTAGGGGAAACAGGGTAGAATGGTTACAATGCGTGGGAAATTGAAACACTAAAAAGAAGGAATGGTAATATTAATGAAAATGGAATGCTAATGGAGACCCTCCCTTCAATACCATTACAAATTATACGTACACTAAGTAGAGTTAACTTATAAACAAACATTACAATTACAATTGCTTTTCTGTACTACTAAAAACTGTAATAAAAAACATAAAGTTCTTTATACCAACTTTCACAAGGATTTGGTGACGTAGTCATAAACCTTTGCCACTCACTGTCAGTTGCAAATTTGATTAAGCTGCGCAGCGATTTATGCTTAGAAATTATTTATAAATAAATCTAGCTAACTATTGCCTGTAGCTCGCGGTGGCTTCGTCAGCAGGACGAGGAAGAACGTCAGCCCTTTCTTTTGGCTGCCACGCCCCCAATGGCCACCTCGTGGTGCATGCCACTTAAAGCGTGCCGCACAAACCCTCTAGCACACACATATAAACACGGAGCGGAGCATTTTGAGTAATAAACTCATTTCATATGCTGACTGCTTTTTCATTTCAAAACTTTTTTTCGCTCTTTCACTCTTTTGGTTTTCCTGTTGTTTGCCTCTTGTTAGCGGGAAACGGGGTAGAAGGATATGGGGGCAACTTCTACAGCAGGGTCAAATGATATACGAGTATGAGCTGTGTTCCCTTTTTTTCCAACTCCAGTTCGCAACCCTTTTTTTCATCATTTTTTTCCTTGGCTTTGGCTGGAGAGTTTCTGGAGTTTCGGTTGTTGTTTCGTTTCGTTTCGCTTGAAACTTGCAACTTGCAACTTGCATGGGAAATATTAAATATGCATACGCTAAATGCAGTCGACTGCGGCATCCGTGACTGCAACTGCTCCCGTTCCTGTTATTGTTGCTGTTTATGTAGTTTTTTATACGTGGTAATAGGTGAGCATAGAGGGTATATTATTTCTAACGAGGTGCATATAAAAAAACAACATTTTTGTTTTTCATCTTGGCAACGGTAGCATTTCTTCACTGTTGTCAATAAAATTGTATTTATAGGTTCATGGTTAAAATTAATAACGAGATTAAGCCATATATCTGTGGTATTATTTTATATTATACACTATACTCTATATACAAATGTTTGTTAAAACAGATATAATACTATTGATTTACTTTACTTGTTAGTTATAAACTTTTTTTACCAACAACTTGCTAAGTTTACTAATTTACGACTTATTGAAGCAATATTATTTAGAGTAGCCGAAATTCGAAATTTTCGTCATTATTTGCTGTTGCCAGGACTGCGCTAAATGTAGGTGAAACTGGCTGTCAAAAGGCCTGACACCACTGTAATGAAATTTGCACAGACCACGTCGACGTCCATTGCCGCACTCGTCCTTTGGCACCATCGCCATCCTATGCTCACCTCATTCCACCTTTAGTTTTTACATATATCGCACTAAACTCAGTTGAGTGACATTTTAATAAAGTGCTCACTTGTTCAATTAAATGCCTGAGGCTTTGTACGATAAAGAAAATAATGGCGGAATGGCGGCAAAAAACTAAAGTGCAAAAGCAGACGAACAGTCAGTCACTATGTCAGGGGGACCACGTGGCGTATACGTAATATTCAAACTGCATTCTACCAATGTCTTTTGTCTGTCATTCAATTGTGTTTAGAGCTAACAAGAGATGGATCTCATGGATGGGTGTCCGGATGAATGGCTCGAATGACGGGTCGATGGATAGATGGATGGTAGATGGTGGGTTATGTCAGTGGATTAGCTATGGGGTGGTGGAGTAATGACAGTTCTTGGGTTCATGACACATCTGGAAGCATTCAACTTTGTAGGGTGCTCAGCAATTACTTGATGGGAATTCAAATAGGCAGCTTATCAGTTGACACTACTGGACAAGCCAATGCTTAAATTTTAGTTACACTTATTAAGGTGCAGCTAAGTTTTCATTTTTGAATAACTAGGATATGAAATAATTAATAATTAACATTGAAAAAGTTTGATATAAATGCGTTTCTAACCGTTGTCCGCTGTATTGGTCATTATTTCGATCTGGAAAATTATTGATTTGAAAGCTGAATTAGAGAATAAGCGATTCTGGAAGCACATTTTTCTGTGAAAAAAATAAATAAGCTGGAAAAATAAATAAACAGCAACAGATGAAATCTGACTTAGAGTATAAGCGATTTTAGAAGCACATTTTTCTGTGGAAAAAAATAAAATAAGCTGGCAAGAACACGTTTTTTGGAACGCTGTTCTAAGTGCCAAAGTTGCTGCCATAACCGTGAGGAAAGTCTAAATTTAAAACTGCTAGTGAAATGCAAAAACTTTTACCTTCGACAACAGCAAATATCCTGCAGAATTCGGGGAAAAGATAAACCGAACGGGCTATCAAGTATGAAAATTGTCACATCAAGGGCTTTAAGCAACAGTCGTTTATCTCGGGCACAGGTTGGATCGCTTTTCGTATATTCTCGGTTATATAGATGTGCATGCATTAGCCAGCAGACACGATGCGACAAGAAAAGCGATTCGCATTGCAAGCCAAATAAATTCCTTGCCACAATGCGAGAAGTGCACATGTGCAAAGAGGTGCAGGCATTCGACGATAAATCAATCAGGTAAAAATTTTCTTAAGAAATTGTAGAGTTTCTTTTTATTTTGAAAACAAAATAAATTAGCCCTTTAATAAAGCACATCTAAAAATATGTGTGGAGCAGCGAGCCATATGTTAACTTATGAATGCAACATTTTTAAAAGATCCGTGTTTTCATAAATTTGATCCTGCCAAAACATAAATGGATTATTTCCTCGTAATAGCCAACTAAAAGATTTCTGCACTGAATAAAGACATTTTTTAAACATTTCCTGCAAACGAATACTTTTATCTGTCGTCCCGGAGAGTATAAGCGCATCCTGTAAGAGTTAAGAACTTTTCTGGTTCAAAAATGTAACCGAAACCAACAACATTTTATTTTTCATAATTGGAAACCCTTTCTTAATATAAGCTTTTTATATGAGTAGGAGGCAAAACTATATTTTTATAATTTAACAACTCTTTAAAATTGGTGCCCAACATTTTTTAAGCAATTTTAACACTTCTAAACTGACTTACTTTCAATGCAGAAGAAATAAAATTAATTGCACACTCTAATTTTGCTAGCAATTTTATGGCGCAGCAATGAAAACTAAGTCGAGCATAATAAGAACGAAGGCCAAAATAAACAGCCAATTGGAGTGAAATTGGGGGAGAAAGCAAGCTGGAAGGCGCATATTCTAATCACCCGAGTCACGCAAATGTCAATGCTGCTGTCAAAGTGTCAATGAAATGTTCAATGGAAATAAAATGCGCAAATAATAGGAAAACCAAGGCGAACAGCAAAAGGCATTCGCAAAAGGAAAAAGGGAAGGGAGGCGGAAAAGTGGGCGGGATGAGCAGAAGAAAGTTGCGAAAAGCACAAGAAACTTTGTCAGTTTGCGCTGCTTTCTCCTCTCGGTTATTGAAAATATGGCTTATATGAAAATGCCGCAGAACATTACGCTTATTCTTTTTTCGCTCTTCTTTCTACGGCTTCTTTTTTTTTTTGCATAGTGCTTACATTTTTTTCAATTTTTTAAATCCTTAGAGCACATTTTAATTAATGAAAAAGAAATGGAGCAACAGAATGAAAAAAAGCATTCCTTAAAATGTGTAATATACATTTTTAAAATTCGTATAAATAATACAAGATCAATTAAAAGGTTTCTTTCCGGTCTAATATTTTAATGATGCAAAAGAAAAATGTAATTTATATATTAAATATCGTTATAAAAATTAATAAAATAAAAATGAAACAAGCTAAGTGGAATGATTGTTTATATATAGTATAATAATCTCAGTTCATCTGAATACATATTCAAAGAGTACTTAAGGCACTATATATTCCGCACTATAATGGAACTTTATAGTCTGTTTCTTTCTGCTATTTGCTGTTTTATTAATAAGCGCCATGGCGAATTCCCCTAGCGTCTGTGTGTGCGTGCGGAAGTGGTCTAGCATGCCTCACTTTATTTCTATTCCCCACTCTCTACTTCCGCCGTTTTCCTCTGCCCCGTTTCACTTTCCTCCAATTAAATTTTACAGGCTTTAAGGCTTTGGGCTCAGGCCTCGGGGCTCGACTAGTTATAGGCAACAAAAATTAATAGAGCAAAAAAATGGCAACTCATTTTTACTACCACTACGCAATAGAAAGTCCAACAAAATCGTCGGCTCTCAAGTATTCTGGTATCGACTGGGGTGGCTTTAGTTTTTCCAAATATGTAGTTCGTTAGCACGATGATAAATGAGTAATAGAAGTTGGCCTGGCAGAGCTTTCCCTACATACAAATTTTGTAGATACTTGTAAGTTTTTAAGGCACTGACCTTTCCAAAAAAATAGTTTTTTGTAAATTACTGGAAAAACGTTCAGCTGAAATGTGTAAAACATCTATACAATGTCCTCTGCCAAAGCAAATAAGAGCTTTAAATTCATCATCATCATCTGCAGCAAAGCCCCACTGGAAACCCTATCAATACCGCTTGGCATTGATTTCTTCGACTCCCGGCCAATGCTAATTGCTCGTACGTCTCTCATCGAGGAGGATAGCTATTCCTGCTAATGGCTGCTCCTCATTTTCCTATACTTGCAGCACCCACGGGGAGTGTATTGTGCGGATAGACCGAACTATGAAAATTTGCCACAATTTGTGTGTGCAACCGACTCTGACTCAACCTCCCAAAATTTGACGCCTGATCAATAATATTGACTGAGCTGGGGAAACTCTCTCCAAAGCACACAGGCAGCCGGAGGGAAAAGTGCTGGGAAGGTGGGAAAATTTAAATGCACCAGATGGTTTGATGATGAAATTAAACCAATACAACAAGCTGGTAGAAGAAATTTATAGAAGGGGCCATCGAACTCCCAAACTACCAAATTGCTAATACGTACACGTATATGAAAATAGTGCTTCGATTGAACAGTGAAAAAACCTCAAAACATGTTGTCAGGTATGTTTTAAAAATAAAGTAAATAATTATTACTTCATAGCAACCTCGTTGCTAAACAGCCACTTTACTACTTCATTGAAACCGACATGTTTATTACAAAGAACTAAAATAAATTTTTAATCAATTTTTTCAATTACTTATCTTTACAGTACCGACATTATTTTTGAGCTGATAAGTAACACTAAAATTAGCCTTTATATAGCCAGTACTGTGATGCACCAACAGTGAATATAAAATCTATTTAAATATATAAATTATTAAAATTTACAATCCAAAATGGATCTCAGTGCACGCAATGGGACTTTACTTCCAAAATGAGTGAATGGCTGAGTCTGGGATTCGGCTCGGAACCGAAATCGGTTGACTGCATCCATCGTTGGAACAATTTGGGTGCAAAATCTATATTCCATGCACACGTAGCAAATTGCAAACGGACGTAAATACATCAATTGCAATTGGGGAGCAGTCGGTAGTCCAAGTGGACCCGTACCCGGGTGACAAACAGTTCAATAAACCTCGGCAAACAAATTTAATATGCGTGGACAGTGAGTTGACAACTTCTGACAACCCGGCCAGCGTTCCCAGCTGCACCTGTGTGTGTTCGAGGCATCAATTGTAATTAATTGGCCATGTCTGGCAGTCAAAATTAACACATGATCATCAAACAAATTTGCAGCAATTTTCAGTCGGCATTAGAGTCTCTATAATCTCTGATTCCTAATCATGGGAGGACATCGTTCCGGAGCTTAAATATTTCGATTCAAAGGGGGCAGTGAATTACTTAAATCGATTGTGCAATAAATACTCTAGGTATTTAACATATATAAACGTGTAATTTCACTGCTGATACTCTTTATTTCAAAAAGTAACATATTAAAATAATTTTCACTGCAGTTATGTGGTTAAATTATTTATAATATCCCTCAAAATGGGTTCAGTGTTACATTAACTGCTTCATTGCGTATTGCCTTCTTCTGTAGCTTTCTTTGCGTTTTTCCAGTCAAGGTCCTGTGGTGCATAATGCTTATTAAGGAGCGGAACCGACGTCCTCAACCCCTTGCATTTTTCTTCCTTTTTTTTTTTTTGTTTGAACCATCCACCCAACGCCTGGAATTCCCGCACTTTCCCCATTTTCAACGCTTGACTCTCCAACTGTTTTGCTATGACGCTTGAGTCAACATTAATTTAAATGAGTTGCCACTTAACTTTTAATTAAAAATTCACTTTTTATTTATTTAGTTGAAAATGGAATGGACTGGCCCCGACCCTAGCCCGCGCTTGCTCGCTTTGATTTTAAAAAGTAGAAGTCAACTAAAATAAAAAATGGCTACACAAAAAAAGGCAAGCTAAATTAACGAAAAATAAGAAAAACAAGTGCTGAAAGGAGGTCGCAGTTTGGCATACGCGCAGTTTCGTATAAATTAGAGTTTGCATTATTTTATTCTGCTTGAAATGAGCGCAAATGGTTTCATTTAATTTGCAAAGCGCGACTTTAATTGCCATCGACTAAATAAATATATGCAAGAACAAATGAGTGCAAATATGGAAAAGCGGGAACTTATTTTGCCCATTTTCTTGTAAACATACTTTTGTCTTTGCTCGTTCTTACCTCTTTTTGTCCAATATATCCAACATTTGCATTTCTGTTTACCTACGTCTTAATTGGATTTTCGCCCATTGCGGTTTCGGCATTGTATTGTTTTAAGATTTAATTCTGGGATTTAATTATAAGTTTGTAATTTACTCAGTAGGCAAGAATTAAAAATAAAGTCCGTGCAAAATATAGATTTCTTGGAAAAAATAAAATATTCTATTTATTTACAGAACAAATTCAAATAAATATATAGTCTGTAAGGAATATATTTTTTTGTAGATGATAAAAATTTGAAATGTTCTTACCAAAATATTATCGACCTCACATCCACACATTTCTCACTGCATGATGGCATCCTGGGATATTTCCCCCCACAGGCACATTTTCAAATGGCTTAAGCTGGCCAAAGCTGATTATTGAACAATTTCCGTTCAGTGGTCCATTGTACCGCCATCACTGCCCCCCTGGCACAATAAACCGAAAACCCATCAGGATGAAAACTGCCAAAAGAGCTATCCAGAATGCGGATGCCGTCCAAACTGCCTGCAATCCAATCGCGACTTCAGTTAGCCACAGAAAATGCAACTCCCACCAAGTTTTGCTGTAAATCTCTCGCCGCGCAGAAACTTGAGAAGGGAACACTTACTTAATTGAATGGGTTGCGATTGGGAAAAGCGCGGCTCGCCATGAACTTTATCATTATTTTGTGTTAATTATGCAGCTTTCGACAGTGGAGTTCGGGGGATCTTGGGGGGCTTTCTTCTCAATGCCCAATTATCATTTTCGGGGCTGGGAACTTTTGCAGCACTTAATAACCAAAGATCTCAGACAGCACGCAAAACTTTATCCGCTCTAGAACGTCCTGGGGGTTATGAAAGGGCAAGGGGATTATCAATTTTCCGTTCGCTTTTCATTATGGCAACCTTTGAACTTTGCGCAATAAGTTGGCTGGCAAGAGTTGCACTTTTCGATAGCTCCGCCTGCCGCTTCTTAACCGATTCTTTTAGGGCCCGTCAATTAGCCATAGCCTCCGACTGACCAGCAGACAAATAGTGAAACAGAATAACAGCTTAATTCGTTCATTCGGGATAAGCACAAAACATGCCAGTCTTCTGCTGTCTTTCGGCTGAATAAACTCCTAGCACTCAAGCCAACTAATCGAATAAAGTATAGTTTTCATTTACAACAAGTTGGCAGGTCGTCTCATCCCGCACAGGGTTGTATCACGTGCAGGGTTGAACTGGTGTTTTATATTTGGCTAACTTTTTCTATAAGCCCTCCTTTCTTCGCCGCTGCTGAAAATTAAGTTTGTTTTCCATTAAGTTAAATAATTACAAAATTATCCACTAAAGAAGCGAACTACTCATTCCATATTCCCTCTTTTTTCGAAGCCCTTTGGGGCGTGGCCGGAATAGCAGCTGCAGTTGCTCATGTACTCAGTGTGTAACTGCCAATGGGAGATGCCTCTTGCTCGGCTGACTAACTATTTGACCAGGGATGGGTCAAAACGTATTAACCTTTTTTCATCGTTTAAAACAAATGTTTTGTTATCCCTAAAAATGAATAAGAATATACTATGTACCCAAAAGTTTATTAGATAAGATAAGATAAAATTCATAAATATATATTATTGACTATATGTGTTTTTTTAACACATTTACGGAATCCCTGACCATTTGCGAATTCGAATCCCTGGAGTCCTGACAACTGCCGTTAGTTCGGCTTGAGTACAGAGGAAAAACGGAGGGCGAAAAGTTTCGCTTAAACGACGCCTCAACACTGGCTCATTATCTTTGGCCTTCTTAGCTGCCTCCTTTTTTCCTTTCGGGACTGTGTGTCTTTTTCTTTAACGCTTCGCTAATCAAATTCAACATTTTTCCTTTTTAATTCGACAATTCGAAAACAGGCAGCCAGGAAACGCCGGCGCAACAGCTGCGGGCTGTCAATTGGAAAATGATCAAGAAATGCTTAGATGGAAATTGTCAGGCCAAAAAGGAAAATGGAAGCCTTTTGAGGATAACATCTTCAGAACTACTCACATCATACAGTGTCTAAGGAGTAATTCAAAGGTGACCCTTGGAGTGCAGCTGGCTAAAATGCATTACAATTAGTGAACAATTATCATTAAGCTTAACCTTTTCCTCAATATTTTTCAAACTCTTTTTTCTGGAACTGCCAAACGCAGATCCTTTTAAATTTATATTATACGTCAACTACATATTTTTAAGTTTGACTACTAAACGTTTAAAAATTTATGTGAACAGTTTTTAACTAATTGTTTTCATATGTATCTTCAGTGATTGCCTTTGATTATTGATAATATCTCGAACAGGAAAAGTTGCACGACATTTAGTATAGAGCACCAAGTTTCAGTATTTAGTTTTAATTCATTCAAATTTCGCTTTTGAAAGTAGGAGTATTGCATATAGAGTACAGTATATGGACTATTCGAATTTGAGGACAGTTCTTGCTTAAACAAATGTTGGTAGCTTTCAAAAATTGGATCTCATTTGGCTTTTATAATGATATACTATAGTTTGCAACTTGTGCGCCATCTCTCAGTCATAATTTATGCATTACGGTCTTGGCTTGGCTTTCACGAGTATGGCCCTCCCTCAGTGGCCGTATGTGAGTCCGCTTGGCTGATTCTCCAAGCGCATACTTTTTGATGGCCTTCGCTTTGGGTTTGCTCACTTATCAGGAGTCTTGCAGACGTATCCGTATCCTTGCACGACGACCGTCGGATGTCAATATAATTTAAGCAAATATATGCAGCTCTCACGGACATTCGCTCGGTCATACACCAAGAATTATACGCTTTTGATGAAATTTTTAATCATGCCAAGCTCTGCTCTAGACATAACAGAGACGAAGGGAGCGCCCCTGTGATTTGCATATTTCTAATTTCAAAGTTGTAATTAGTATAATTTTACAGTTCTAATTGGATGATGATTGGGCCAACTTCGTTTGGGCCGTATGTGAGTCGGCCCCATGAATATGCATGGATATATGTAAGTGGTAAGGCTATGGAAAGGGGGTAAATGGAAGTAATGGGCGGAAGGCCAAAGCATAACCTTCATTTGGCTTTGGCGAAAGAGTGAAAGTCATTAACATGAGTTTCCAATTACAGACTGCACCCGTTGAAAGTGCTAATAATTTTATGACGTCTGTGATCTCGAATGCGTATAATTATGCAAACCCGACAATAATAATGAGCTAAATATGCAAGTTTGTATGCATGAGGTTTGCATTTGGTCTTATATTATATTATAAATATTTGGACTGCTTTCTGAATTGTACACTAATTTTTTTAACACACTATACCTGTAGTTAGCAAAATTAAATCGCTCAAAAGGAAGCAAAATAAATAGCAGGAAGTGGTAACATATCAAAAGTAGAATAAGAAAGCGAGAAAAACGTTGAGCAAACATGGCTAACGACTGCATTTCGATGCGAATGCGAATACGAACGCATACTCGTCCTTGGATGCACATTGAGCTGAGTTTTGAAGTCATTTCCAATGTTTTTGATTTCAGTGATTTGTTTATTTATGCATAAAGCATGCGATTCGTAGCTGGCTTTTGTGCGAGCATCAGCAGGAACCCACTGAGCCAGAAGCAGGAGCCTCGTCTGTGGAACTCGAAGCCGACAAAACTTAGATATTCCGAGCGAATGCACTCTCTCCAGTTTTCTGCAAACAAATCAAAATCAAAATCGTGTGTGAATGCGATCGAATCGTAAACATAGCTGCCATTCCACGGAAACGCAACTGGCACACCTACACCGGTGTTCAAAAAAATAGCAACTAGTTACTTAGGGAATACAACAAATTCTAAACTTGAGTTTATGTGATCCACAAAACATAAAATATAGATGTACTTTTATCTTGTACTTTGAGTATAAATATTATTTTCTAACATTTTTTGACAACACAATTTTTAAATTTATGTAAACAACAACTTTTTACTCAAACACATTCATTTCTTTTAAGATTTTATTAAATCCGTGATCATAGCTATGCCAATGTACATATTCGCAGAAACGATTTCATTTTGCCCCCAAATAACCATTGATATGTCCGCTCTCTGTTCGATGCTTCCTGTTATCCTGCCACCGCCCCCTTTCCGGCTTTCCGGCCACGCCCCCTGCTCCTGCGCGGTGTTATCCACTGCATTGTTTGCATTGACACGGAGCGGCTATCAAACTGGCAGAAGTTGACTTGCCATTGGCAGGCTTTGTTCGCCATCTCGCACTGAGCTTGCGGCCATAAAAAATGAGGTGGCAAATAAATATTGCGTAGCAGAAACACACACGTCCACATCCGTCCGCACATGTCTCTCTTTATATATACATTAATGGCATCTTAGTAAGTGTTGTCCTGAATCGTAGGGATTTATACAGACTTGTGATCCAGATTAGTTATGATTGCACTGCGCTTGTTGAGACTATAAACTTAGTCGAAAATAATAACTTTGTATCTGTACAAATCTCTAAAAATATCCTGTATTTGTTGAAAAATAAATTAGTTTATCTATCATCTTTAAAGTCTCTTGAAATAGGGCAAATCTCACCTGGGCGTAACCGCACACCTTCCTACGAACTTGTCCAATTTCATTTTTGTCAACATATTCGCTTTTCAAGTGATTCGGCCAAGCAGGAAGGCAGAAAAGCAGTAAAGCAAGCCGGCCAGCATCGTTCCTCATCTGATTCGCCCACTACCTCATGATTTCTCTGCATTTCTCCCGTTGCTCGTTGGGATTCTTGTAAGAATTGCTAATAACCAATTTCGATTCAATTCAAGTGTCAGCACAAGACGACAAAGATGACGACGGCAGCCAATGCAGCAGAGTATACCACAGAATAGATAGGAGGACCTTCCTGGCCATCGGGGATTGTGCGGAGCCAGACCAGCGGATGTGAGGTTACAACCACGACCACAATCCACACGGGAAGCACAGCCAATTGAGTATTAATGGTCGGACTTCTCCTGGCTGCTCGGCATCTCTTGCACAGAGAACACTTCTTTATAAATAAAAATTATATTTAAGTTAGATATGAAAAGTTTACCATATCGCTTAATTTTTCTACTTGTATAATAGAAAAATGTTGCTATAATAACATATATTCTACAATCAAAAAAATTTAACCCAATTAACATAATTTAATTGACTATCGTGAACAACAAATCTCATAACTTAGTAACAAATGTAATGAAGCCATATTGAGTTCTTAACATATTTCTTTAAGTGTATGCTGCTGATGCCAGCAAGTTTTGCGGTCAGTGGGGGTAGGATGCGGAGGGTGGTTAACAGGGGATGTTACCCATTTGAAAGTAAAATCAAACATATTAGAAAAATGGTCGACGAGCCAGAGCAAAATGCGAGTCGGGGTCAGGTCGGCTCCAGTTCAATTCAGCTTCCTTCGGAGCGGTTCGGTTTCCTGTCATTCGCTAGCAGATCCCAGAGAAGATGATATATGAGTTTGGCTCAAGTGCCATGCGATGGCAGCACGCCAGGGCGACACTTCCCCTCTCGTTGGATCCACGCTTTTGTCGGATTTTATATTAATGATAAATTAAATTGTTCATTGACTTGAATAATTTTGTGCGTTGTCAATTTTCGGGGGAATTTTGCGGATAGTTTCCACATCTACATCTAGCAATTCTCCCACGTTTCGCATAATAAATTGATGGATTTTCTGTGGTATTCGGTGAACTGTCCGGGGGAAATAACAAAGACTGTTGACAGTTCGTGTCACAATTGTACAACTACGGGTATATTATGTGCGGATTAGTGAATAATTGATGATAAAGGATGTCAAATTTACATATAAACAAACGGCAAAGGTGTGGAATTGGAAATTGAATATAACTATAAATGACCCTTTTAAGGAAGAAACATTTATCTTAAAACATATACAGAATATTCCAATAAAGTTTTAAAATTTAAAAAAAAAAACTTATGAAGGTACAACTTTAAATTTTAAATGTGATCCAAATATAATATGCGTGATGAACTTGTATAATCAAGGGGAACGTTTAAGACGAGTTCTTAGGCTATCAGGCTTGGTTTCATTCTAATTATAACTGAAACACTTGCAGTGTCAGTAAGTAAATAGTTGCAAAACAATCCTTAGCTCCATTTCCCAGTCTTATGCAATTAAGCAATTTTCATGGTTGGCGGCAATAATTTTATGTAATGTAAAAACTATTTTTTTTATGGAAAGGAAAAGGCAGAGGGTGGCTGGCGGGTGAAAGCGATGAGCAAACGAAACGAACCAAAAACAATTTACAGATTTTGCACAAAAATTTTAATTAAACAAATTTTGTGTGTGGAAAGGAAGTTGAGTGTAAAAGCAGAAAAGTTTTGGTTTGCACGGTCTGCGACTTCCTTTTCCCCAATTTTGCTGTTAGTAGGAAGTTGGCACGAGGAACTCCGGTCGGGTCCTGTTTCTGCTCTTGAGCCTGTGCCCGAGTACCCAATTCAATTCAATTTTTGCACCATAAGTTGTGCTCAAAATACCAGAAAACTTGCTCAATAATCTGGCCGAAAGAAAAATTTATATATATAAATATATATAGCACAAGACAGCTGAATTTTATGTTTTTTTATTTTATGTGCAGGAAATGTTGGCAGAAAGTTTGCGTTTTTCTCTCTCTGCCCCAAAAACTATGCTTGACCCTGGTAGGTATGGGTACTTGGGGAATTCGGTAGAAGATGCCAGTCCGCATAAATCTTGGCAGCTGGCTGCAAATTTAACTCGGCATTTGAATGTCACCAAGCTCACCCAACTCCATCCCGTCTAGACTTATAAAGCCGTCTTATTCAGGGGACAAAATAACGAAAAGGGAGGGAGCTGGACCCTAAAACCAATGTCTGACTACCACTTAAGCGGACTGGAACGTATAAATCTAGCAATGGTTGGAATTTCCACAGCAGCAACAACAAGTTAAGCACAACAATGTGCAATTTTATTGCCAAACCTCAGACGTTGCGTATACGTAACGTAAGCTGCTGTTACTGCATCAGCAACGGAATGCCACAAAATGCTTCCACCATACGTTGCCACACACATTTTGAGGGATGGGTGCGGAATGGATGGTTCGCGGGGGCACTTCGGGAGGAGAAGCAGTAAAGCTTTTGACTGCTGCCGGGCTTCAAAGGGAGTTTGACAGTTTGCCGACGAAAATGTTTCTTGGTCGGCTTTCGAGGAGAATTCCTCGGCGGGGCAATCCAGATTGGCTTTAAGATTAGGTAGCCCCCGAAATCGAAATCGAAAAGAGTAAAAAAATTGATGTCACATTGTAAACAGCGTAAGAATTAAAAAAACCTACTTTATTTCATAGTTTCCAAAATAATTTTCATGGTTGTAATATTTTTTATATAAGTTGAGCAGCATTGAAAATTAACTAATATATTAGAATGATAATTTGTTAATTAGCACGATAAAACCAAATTGATAGAGAATGCTATTAAATATTTTTTAAAACAAGTACCTATAGATGAGAAATGTAACTTTTCCACATTTTTCCTATAGATTAAATAAAAGTTTGTACACTAAATTGTTTACAATTTTATCAGGGCTATGCAGAGCCACAAAACAAGGAGTTTATCGAAAGTAATTACCATGAATATCCATTTAACAAATTTAACGCACCTTTCACTCTGTGGCCGCACTACAAAATGCTGAATACAAAACATTTTGTTTGTGGCATTTGGGGCATGTCCCCGGCGTCATAATTAGAAATGAAAAGTGAAAAATATATTTCCACTTTTCAGCAGCAACAAAGGGAATAACGAGAACAGCGACAGCAAGCGACCACTTTGCTATTATTTATGTTAATTGTAACGAAGCTGAGGCGACGTTCATCACGCTGTCTGTCTGTCCATGCGTCTATCTCCCTCTATGCTTTCATGCCCTCTCACTTCCACTCACAGCCGACTGTTTGTTGCAACTATTGTGGCATTGCCGGTGTTGTTATTGTGGCCATGCTGCACACGTGACAGCCCTGGCCACTCGCCTATGCACGCAGTGTCAACTTGCCACACACACCACACAGTGCAACACAAATGTTGTAACAAATTGAATAGTGCGTAAATATAGTATAAAGGTGAATTTTTGATAACATAATCAGTAATTTAGGCTTATTTAGTTTAAATATAAAAATGTTATAAACATTAAACTTATAGTTTTATACCTAAACTATACAGAGAAAGAAGATAACATTTTTTTTATTTACAGTATATTTTAGAAACCATCATGATTATATTTTCTACCACTGTACCTTTGTGTGGGTGTCGTGTGCATGCGAGTGGCAGTCCTTCTGCATGTGTGTTGGTGCATGGCATTATTAGGCTAATGGCTGCCCCGTGGGCATTCAAAGCTTTTGTGTCTGGGCAAAACGCTTTTGTCCGCCATTGTCCCTGCGTCGATCTCCCTTCCACAAAGTGCTATCCTCTCTCGCATTCCGCTTTAACCTCTCATTCTCACTCTCCTTTTACACCGAAAGCCAGCCGTATAAGGCGATCTATGTCTATGACAATTGTAAGTTAAGATAGTCATAAGTATATTTATAATAGTATTTTATAATACAAAAAGGAACTATTTAAGTCTGAAGAATTCGCATTTTTATTAAGTCAAAGCTTAGGATATAGATCGTGCTTAGAGATCAATATTTTCCACAGTCTTAATAAAATTTATGTACTTGGTTTGCAGAACCGCATTTTGTTCAGTGTATTTTTCTACTCTGCTCTTAGTTCGTCTGGTGCTGCAAATATGCAGCGGCAGGCTTCCAGTCTCACTGCCGAAGCCACGCACAAAACGCATTGAGACGCCATAATTGCAGCCAGTTGCCGCTGGATGAGGATGCTGCCTCCCCCGTCTGGCACCCAGTATTCTGACGACCCCCTCCTAGCCAACCGCCCCTGAATGGGCGCAAGTGCGTTAAGTGCAATGACAGCAATTGCGCTGACAGCGAGGCAAAATGGAACGCACACACATATGCGAGCGGAGACAGAAGTTGCCCCGTCATTTGGAGTGCAGTTTATATTTAGTCTACCACACAATGACTGACGGGATGGCGCCACACTCCAAGTTGAAGCTGTGCCTCGGAAACCACAATCACCAATTTGGAATAAAATTATATAACGTGTTTTAGAAACCCAAACATTTTATAATTAAATTTTCTAGATCCCACAGCTTGCTTGTAGCTATTTGCTCAATTTAACATTGATAGTAATTTAACACAAAATACTATACGGATGCTGAGAGGCTTTTATTGTAATGCTGGTATGCATATGTATATGCATTTCTATTTGGATTCCAAGCTCCGATAGAATTTTCAGAGTGTATCCCCATGGCCATTATATCAACTCTCCTCCTGTTGTAACAAATAAATTTTAACTCAAGCTGAGCTGAGCTTGAGTTGAGTTGACATGCTGCCAATTGGCCGCGTGCGTGTTGCATTTACAATTGCGAATTTGCAGCCGAGCATGAGACCCGTTATGATGTGAAGAACCTCCGGCAGGAGGAGAGCTCTTCGAAAGTGCTGAGATTGTTCGCAGGACAGTGGAAAGGAGTGTATGGGAAGAGGCAAGGAGTCTCACGTTTGTGTTTGAAATGGGATAGTTCTCCGTAGTACTAATAGATGGGTGAAATGGAAATTATGTAAGCGTCCTTAGGAGCAAAACTGAGAACATTACCGGATATCCTTCCCAGGACGCCATTTATATTTCTCTAAAATTTTCATAGCCTGCTTTGCAACTAAGCAGCCATGGTTATCATTGCGAGAAGCAAAACGAGGGTGAACTGATAACTTTAATGCCAGACACTTAGCCCGCACCCTTTTTCCCCTCTTTCTACCACTAATTTCCCTTAGCTTTATTTATATCGGCCTAAATGAGTGCCCTTTCAGCTGCGAATTTTTCATTAGCCCAAAAAAGACATGAGCCATGGGCTGGGGAAAATTATGAAATATAGAGCAGAACTGCTTAAGGAAAAATACAAGGGCTGAGACTACCAGAGTACCGTGATTTATGCGGCCTCGACTTAACACCGCAAAATCTGAGCCTTTGTGTCAATTTGTTTTGCGTGCCACGAGGCAACCCAAGACAGAGACTGACTCACGCACCGGCAAAACAAGGGAAAAGTATGAAAATGCGGGGTGAAAAACGACGGCGGGTTGAAAAGGCCAAGTGAATAATTAAGCGGTTTATAAACATTAGTCTCAAACAACGTTAAGTGGCAGAGCTACACTCAGAAATTCGATTGGACTAGGGTCAAAAGCACAATAGACAATGCAAGAAACTTAGGACAAAACCAAACTCTCTATTCGATTTAAATAAAATAAATTGAAAATCTTTTTTAAATATTTATGTGATTGCTATTTACTAGAACATATTTGAAATTGAGAAATAAAGCAGGAATTTTTGAACGAATGTATTCATTCAGAACATCTAAGTGCTTTATAACGAAATGGGAAATATTCTTTTGTTTTGTATAAAATTGTTTACAATTTTTTTCTGAGCACTATCAAGAAACAGAGCCCATTCTGGGCCTACCCGACATTATTTATGTCAGCCGGCCAAGGGCCTTGGAAAAGCGGGAAAAAGACAGCGGAATAGAGGGCCAGTCAAAGTTAAGGGTAATTTGCAAAAGGGGCCTTTAAAGTTGGTCCGGACTGGACTGCCACTATTTATATTTAATCGCATGCTCCAATTGCAAAAACAATTTAAAATCAACTTGCTCGTTAAGTGAAGCGGCACACAAGGACCCCAGTTCCCGCACCCCTCTTCCGACCATTCCCCGCCCATTTTCCCCTATTTTCCCGCCGTTTTCCTCCCATTTTTCCTCCCCTTTTCCTGTTAACCAAGCCTGGCTGCAGTTGTTGGTCCTACTGCTGAGGCTACTACTGCTGGCATCGTTACTGCTGCATTTTCGACAAGTGCTTTTAACATTAAATATTCATTTACAGCATTAAGGGCACTCGAAGTCACGCGTTAACGGTACCGTCAGAACACACACACACACACACAAACAAACACAAATACACTGCACAATCCCAAAAAATGTTTGTCGAGGGGAAGAGGTTTTTTGGGGCAGCCAACTGAGAACGTGGCGCATCAAGCAAAACGGACACGGGCGTGCATTAAGTGAATATATTTCTGGGCCAAAAAACGAAGACTTAGCCTGGTTACCTGCCGTGCTGCAGAACACTGAAAATAATTCATATTTTCTTAAGAAAATCGTAAAATCCCAAGTTCGAAACTTCCAAATCCCAATTTCAAATCCAAATTTTTGACAACAAGGTACATATTTTAAATTAATAGTATTTAAACACTTTAATATAATAGCGATAAGGTACAGAAATGTTAAACGTTTGAATACATTTTAAGTTTAAAAAATACAATCTTTGAAACAATAAAATACTTTTGAGTATACTAAATAATGAAAGGCAGTAAATAATTACATAATTTAAATTCTACTCTAAGCTGGCCTATAAAATAAAGCGCATATTTCTTTAGATGTTTTATAAATCCAAAATCTCTATTGATATGATATATGTGTTTTTTAGTGCAGCAACTGAAATATAAAAACCGAAGGAAGTTTGGTTTTTGGCAAAGCGATTATTAAGGAAGAGTCGCGATAATCGGAGCAGAGTCGCGTTTCATTGCCGCTTGTCTCAACTAAGCGTGTTCCAATACCAAAAGCTTCTCTAGAGAAAAAGGAGAGCGGCTTGGAGAGAGAATACGTCCCGAATTGGGTCTCTCTCTGCCTCGGCTTTGCTCTCGTTTTACCTCGTTTCTCCGACTTTGTGAGCACATTTCGGATTTTAAACTTCGACTTTCCTTTAGTCTCGATTGGAGTGTCGATTGGGCTTATTCGAGGCTGATTTAAGCGGCCTTGGAGAACAATGTGAATAAACCAGGCCAATTGCGAGGTTTTTTTATTGAGCGGGCAAATAATTTACCCGCTAATATAAAGCAAATTGATACATATTTTTCTGACCATTATTATTATTTTTATTATAATATAAAAAAATGATCCAAGCTCAATTGAAATTTTCTTTTCTTTACTTACCATCTAAAATTACTGGTTGTAAGCTCACTACAATTTTTCTACTACTTTTTTTAATAAAATATTACAATTGAAAAAAAAAAAAAAACTATTTTTACACAGCACGTTGAGTGTTTCACATTCCCATTATTGGGAGCCACTCAAATAAATATTTAAGTTTAATCATGAAGGTATTTGCTGTTCTGCGAAATTGCAAACGAACAAAAAATGGTTCATTGGCCTCATCAGAACTAACATTTAGGCCCACGCACTCTCCCACACATATCATAAAAGTATTTATTTTTAACATTTATATTTTTTATATTTATAATTTAACACGAAATAAAATACATTTTTTCGTCCTGCCGGAGTCCTTGTCTCCTCTCTTGAGTCCTTATGCGGCATGCATGACAATTATACCAAGCTAAATTTGAGGCCAACGACGACAACATTGCTCAGCTTTTGGTAATGATTAATGAACGTGTGGCTGGGTGTTTCCGTGGGTGGTTAGGGATTGTCAAAGGTCTGAATGTTTCACATGTGTCGCTTTTTGCTGTGTGTGTTGACTCCCAAGTTGACATCATAATTCGGGCATTTGCTGGTCAGAGTGCGTTGACAGTTTTAAGACATTTTACTGGGCAAAGGTCACAGCGAGATCAAAGCTTATGACCGCATTAAATTAGTCAGGTATTAATTACAGCGATAAAATTTTAACAAAAATCAAATCAAAAAAGAAACTCAAGAATTTAAAGAATTCACCAAAAAGTGCCAGCCAGCTGATCGGGAATTTATATGCACGGCGCATGTTGCCGCATGCCACATGGTGCCAAACATTGGCATAGACAACAAGACACACTGACTTCACGGCTCAAGGAGGGCGCGCTTTTATGCCAAACACATTGGCAAACATAAAATTTTAAACATGCATAGGCCGAAAATACAACTCAGAATACAATACACCAACCAGTCAAGAAAAAATACAACGTGCAGGCGGGCATGCTAAGCAAGAAGTACATGAAAATGCCTGCTAAGTTAAGGTCTCAAGAAGAGAGAATACCCAATACAACAAATGGAAAAGTTTTCCTTTTAATTGGAGAGCTAAAATATAAACATACACATTACAAAATGTAAGTCATAAAAAATCAATGCCCAACTGAAAATTACCATCTGAAGTGTAACTGAAAAACCAGCATAAGAGATCAAAATATTTTAGAGATGAAATTGTTATTTGTTCACCTTTCAGCTTAGCAAGCCCTCTTATTCCCGCCGCATCACAGGGTATCGTGCGAGTAGTCGAAGCTTGTTGTTTGCTTAGCCCCTTGGCGGCCTTCTAAGCAGCTTAAGGAGCAGAAGAAGCGGAACCAAAAACATAGAAGAAGCTCAAACATTCCGCTAAATTTATACCCCACACATACAACGAAAACTCCAGGACTCGCACACACATGTATGTGGCATATATATTTGCATATTTGCGTGTTCTCTGTACCGCGCATTCTCCACATTGCTCTCCTTTTGCCCGCTGCGCCTGATTATGGCGCTTAAAGAAAACACTTAAAAAAATAAGTGGAGGAAAAGCAGGAGGGCAGTGAAATGGGAAAACAGCTCGGGGCAACCCGGCAAGTGCCAAGCGCAATTGGGGTTAATATCCTAGCACGAAAATACTCACACACACACACACATTGAAAACGCTGCCCAAGTTTATTTTGAATTATTTATGATTAAGTTTATGGCAGAATTTTTGACTTGAATTTATTTGGCCTTTGGCTGCCTGTGAAAATTCCCATGAAAAATACGCAAAAATTAATAAAGCAAAGCGAATGACGAGAGAACCGGCTAGAAGTACCAACCGAAATAGAAAACTTTTGTTGCATAATAAGCCGTTAGCCGTTACCTTTTGTTGCCTTTGCGTGCTGGCCAAATTAAAAGCCAACAATGTCTGCAAAATGAACCAAAAATAACGCAAAAAAGCACAGAGCGGCAGTACGAAAACTGAATAAAAATCCACAACGTGTTGTTATTTGTGCCCGCTTGGCGAAAGATTTTTGTCGCCATGCTCGAGGGCTATAAATTTTCTCAGCTTGTCGCAAAGTAAATGCAGGGTAATAGAGGTGTATAGGTTATTACATATATATCATATTGAAAACTTAAAATAGTATCATCCCTGAACGACACCCCACCAAGCGTATAAGTTTTTTATTATGTTGCACGTGAATCTATTCTTCCTACTTCATTTGTTAACTAGTCTTTTTAAATAGCTATCGTGAAAACTTCTTTAGCTCTATATTAAAAAATTTGGAATATATTAAACAATTATTCCAGAGAATCATCTATTCGTTTTCATTTCGAAAGAACACCTTCCAGCGGCCTGTGGAAAGTCCTTCGCTCGTAGTTCTATGTGTTTTTGTGCATTGACATTTACAAAGTGAGAATTTAATTAAACTTAATGAAAGTGCATGAGTGTCCGGGGAAGGGGCAATAAAGTGGGGGGCCATTCTGGCATGGGGCCAGGCCCAGCAAAAGGTGAGAATAAAAAGAAGTTCGGCTTTAGTGGGCACTTGCCAGGCTATTTCGTAAGTCTGCCTGTTTACGGTTTCGGCCATTAAATGGCCAACACTTGGTAGAGTGGCGGAGGGGCGGGGCGCATGATGAGCAGGTCAGCTTCAACTGCAGCCGCACCACATTGCGTATGCTTAACGCACCCCGGATGGAAATCGAAAACATCAGAGAACAAAACAAACGAAAATCGGGTCGAAAAAAGCCAAAAACGAATTCAAAGCCAGGGGAAGAAGAAAGCTGACCCAAATTTCAGCTGCATTGCGTTCCGGACCCCACTGCGTATGATTAATTTAAGTGAGAGTGGTTCGTTGGAAAAGGGGTAGGAAAATGGCTGAGGGGAATCCGGCTGCTGTGGCATTTTCTGGTCGATAAATTTAATTTACACAAATTAGTCGCGCATTGTCGTAAAAACGCTATCGAGGAGGTGAAGCAACACAGCAAGAGAGCGCCGGCATAAAAACAAAAAGCTAATTAATTAAAACACCTTGGACACAAACACACACACACATCCACACCCACATTTTCCCTGGAACTCCACTCCATAGTAATCGAAGTAAGCTAAGAAAATAGATGGCTTTTTCGAAAGAGGCACGCTTTAGGGCGATTGTTGGTTGTTCTGGGAAGGAAAGGAGTTGGGACAATAGCTTAATGCTATAAGTAAGTGAAAGCATTGGTCAGAGCTTCAGACAATACACGCTTAAATAAATTACAGATTACTCAAAATCTGTGTTAAGTGGAAGGATTTGAAATGCACTTAATCGTTTTCATTAATACCAATTCCAATGTTTCTTCTTAGGTTTAAGCTGATTTCAAACATACGAAGCCCGCAGCCCAGACGGATATGAAAATCGAAATAAAATATTAAGCAAGCACTCTTCGGATGCTGATTGAAATGGAGTCGGGGAGAACTGACCAAATAAAATATGCGACCGCACGAGCAATTCATAGCGCTATTTTTTTGGGCGCGGCCACGCACGCCTGGCCAGTCTATGGCTGAACCACAAGGACCTCGTCCTGTCCCATCTACATTCGGCAGCTACAACCAAGCGATTTTCATTACATATCTGACTTTGTGGTCCAAGTTTTTGCTCTCAAGATTCATTCGGCCATCTCGCTGAGCGGTAATTTATGGCTATGCATTTGGTTTACTAATAATATGGCCCCTCGCCAAGGATGGTCTGTAATTTCGATTCTGGCGCCTTTTGTTTACCTAAGCAATAACAATAAATTAATCGCCATCGACAGCCATTAGCAGGCCGCTTCCTGGCCTCTCTTTATGCTTTTGTATTTTTAATTATGTGTCCAAATTTTTGGTATTTGTTCTGTCGACGTTCGCTTTCCTGCACTGAAAACATTTGCTGTAACATATTGACAGATATGTAATTAAAAGAAATATTTGCATACAATAAGTATGCACATTGAGCGTATAAGACAAATAAACTTATATGACTTTGCTCAATTATTGCTAATTTAAATCACTGTCTTTGTATTATGAAACAACAAACTAATTTTTACAGTACCCCGACTCTTCCGTGGCTGGAATAAATATTCGTATTCATACAGGAAATATGGCGTGTCGAGCTGTTAATTGCCTCTATCAATGTCGCTTCCTGAGCGCATTTTACATGTGTTTAGACACCGTATACCTAGACACCAAAACCCTCGTTTTCTATCCCACCTAATTGTGGGTAATGTGTTTGGGTTTAATTTTTTTTTTTTTTTTTTTTTTTGATGATTTTCTAGTTTGGCAAAATGCGTGAATGGTTTTGTTGCTTTTCGCTGTATTTGTTATACTTTTTGGATATTTAAATGAGTGTGTGGGATTTGCGTGCTTAGAATTCTATTGGGTTAAATGGCTGATAAGCATCTACATATATTGGTAGTTTAGTGTGTTCATATAAACTTATTATCAGATTGCTGTGAATCATAGAGCAATGTCAATGAGAACAAGCAAACAACATTTCACCATATGAACCTAATAACCTTCATAAATATAGACAAGAATTTTGATTGAACTAGAAAAATAATAAGGTCAATTAATGAATAAATAAATGAGAAAATTGCAATGAAATACGTATTATTTGATAACAGTCGATACTTTACACTTGAATAAAATGGTTCATTGTGCTCATGAAAGCGTAACTGGCCTTTACACATACACAGACACGAACAGCAAATTGTGTAATGCTATGAAAATGGAAACCGCACTCAGCACAGAATGCAGTATGTCGACGTTGAGGAGAACGGAAAATCTTGTTATTGTTCGAATGTGTTTGTGAGTGAAGCTGTAACAAGGCAGCTAATTAGTTTTTGGAAAATGCCGCAGGATATTTCGAATGGTAAAACACAAAACATGTGTTGAATTTCAAGCAACAAGAAGAAAACTTGTTCAACAAAAGCCGCACATTAAAATGCTCTTGAAAAGGACAATTTATATATAAATAATATTTTAGCTAACTTAATTAATATATAATAATATAACTAATAATTATAATATAACTTTATTAATATGTAACAAATGAAAATATATATATAAAAAAATAAAAATATATTGAAAAGGCATTTAACTAAAAGTTGTATCTTAATAATTATTAAATTAAATTAGTTTACTGTATAATATCTCATATTATAACTAAAATAATGTAAGCCAAAGATGTCGCCAATTAAATTACATTTTTTTTTTATTATGTATTACCATCTTCTTACGCAGCCTAATAAACTTTCTTAAATGGTAGCCAAAGCGTAGACATTGTGAAGATGTGTATGATGTGTATGATGTGCAATGCACTTATGCTAAATAATTGAAAATATTATATTACCAAAAGTAAATGTGTCACATTTCCTGTTGACTTTAATTGTTGTCAGAAGCCCGCCAGGCGGAGAGAATAACACAAAACGGAAGTGAGTGAGTGTGTGTGTGTGTCTGGGGTGTGCGGGCCTACAGTGCGTATGGGTAACTTATCTTACCGTTGACATAAATGACATTTTAAGGGCAATAAGTTATTTCACATTATGCTGCTTTAACCCCAAACTCATCCGCTGGCAAAAGGGTGTGGGCTGAAAGGGTTTCCAGGGGGTCCTGGCCATACAAGCCCAGCTACAAGCGGTTGGAAAGGACACAAGGACATCCACAGACTGGCTCGAGTTGTTAACAACTATGGGAGCAACTTTATGAATGCACCGGGGGTGGAGTGTGCGTAAGTGTTTGCACCGCATGCGGAAGTCACATGTTTGCATTATGTGTATGTGTGTCCTTTGGCATGTCCTTGTCCTAAGCCCCTTCCCGCCTCCACAGCGCCCCTGTTTACACTGCACTGCACCCGCTGCAGTTTGGCCTGGCCAACGTCGCATAAATTTTCCACATATATTTACCCAGTGTTTGCGTCTAGCTGGCAACATAAATTTTAACTGCTGTGAAAATATTTGTTTAATGAGAAACTTTTAGCCGGCTTCCGCTCCCAACAGGGAGCAGTCACTCAGCCGGACCAGCATTATAATTTATTAATTATTTAAATTAAAGCTTTGTGGCTGGCCGTCTGTAAAGAGACAGATAAAATATTCACACAGTGCCAAATGTTGCAATGGCACCAAATTAGATTGTCATCAATTCTCGAGTGGCATTCTCAGTTGACAGTGATAGCAACATAATCTTGATTCTTTAATTCTTAACTCTCTGGGCTGTCATTCTTAGATGCATTTTATGTGTTTCAACAACTTTCAACACCAGTTACACCCTTTAGTGATTTAAAACACATTTTTGTGAAATATATACATTTTCATTTAGAATAGTCGCACAAATTTAGGGAGATTTTTATGGTGAATCTGTGGCTTCCTAAAGTGTTACCAAATAGCTATGATAAAGTGAACTTTCATTATTCGAGTCGACCGCCAATTTGTTCCCAGAACAAAATTTATAAAAACCATAAATGGGAAAAAATTTCAATTAGACCGCCAACGAGAACGAATATTTCCATTTTTGGTAAACCACATTTAGTCAGAGTTGCCGGCACTTAACCTGCCATAGCCATAGCCCACACTCACACACACATACGTCGCTTTCCCTTTAGAGGGAGACAGGGAGATGAAGAGCCACACATACAGATACAAATTACCAAAGATTTATCGCTTGTGCACTTGGAATTGATGACCAGGGCCTAATTGTCATCCGATATGAGTCCACCGCATGACTCGCATTGTCGAAGGAACGGTGAAGCAGTCAACCAACGGAGGCGGAAAAGGGCGATGGCGATGGCGGTGTGGAAAAGAGGGCGGGGCTGGGAGCATTTTCCACCGGCTGGCAAGGGACCATTCGCCACCAGCACATTTATACACTTCATCCGAGCACGTGCACAGTTTTGCATGCTGCGCATAACTTGCACACACAAAAACACTGGCAAAAAAAAATTAGAATTGAAGATATGCACACAACGTCTTGAAATCGGGTGGGCATAAATGGTGTGAGCAGTTCAAGTTTTAAACGTGCTTTTAACAATGAATAAATACTTTTAATTACCTCACATTTATTGTTTAAATAATAAAACAAATTTGTGCAATAAAAATACAATTAACTTGGAATATTTCAATTATAAATTTGTAGCAATATAAAGAACCATATGTTTTTAAACCTTTATGTTTTTCTCTGCACACACACGTAAGGCCATAATTTTTACAAGGAGTAAAGGAGAGCAGGCGGAGTTGAGATGGAGTAAGCGAAGTAATGGGAATGGTAGAGCGATTTATGTTTGACTTTCGTGTGTGGCCAGCGGTTGAGAGACGAGGATGGGAGGATGGGATGGGCAAAGTTCCCCTTGGACTCACCATATTTTTCCCCACATTCTCAGAGGAATATCGTATATCTCGGCTGAATCGCTTGATTCACCCACTAAGAGAAAAAAATCTTAGGAGATAAATACATGAATATATTTATCCGACCCTCTGAATATTGATAAAACCTAAAGGTTTATCAGCGAACTACTATTAGCAAATTATACAAGGATATTTGGATGAAGCACCATTTTATTATTTATAAGAAAAATCTTGCATTTTGTACTTACATTTCGGAGACAAATTCATGGGTATCGCCCGTTCGATGGCATTAAAATCAACCTCCGTGTGAATTTGGCCGTTATCTCCCCTGTTAAGTTAAGACTTTGGCTAGAATTGAACTATTCGCTTTTGGTAGAGTAACTCCTGCCTGATGTTGTTGTTTTCCTTGCTGCATTGACTGATAAATCGCCAGCAATTTATTATTGATAACACATTGGTACATTGATTGTGTATTAACTGAAACTGTTTGCCAAAGTAAAGTGACATTGATATATGGCATGTACATGAAATATCGCCTGTTCCGACTGTTTCTCTCTCCTGCACAGTGGGCATGTGGTGGGTGTGGATCCGAATGTGAATCCGAGTCTGAGTCCTAGGCTGCAGAATACCCATTGTGGCAATCAACACCAGACGCTGACGCAAGATTTGTGGCCCACCAGTCAGTCAGCCAGTCGTTCTCGTCGAGGGAGTTCGGTTTGGTTCGGTTGAAAACTTAATGCCCAACATTTGACATGCCATCAGAAATGATGATGGCATTTCATTTTAATTTGGCACATAACAAAATGCAATTATTTATATCAAATAATCATGAATTGTTGATGTATTTATTGCATCCCTTTAAGCATACACGATTTAATTATTTTATTCTGTCTTTTGGGAATTAAAAAAAAAAACTATGTGTATATATTACAAAGCCGAGCGATTATAGACAATTAAATTTTTTCAATCATATTCTTAATAATAAAACTAAATTTCAATTTGATCTATGTTGGTTTCAGACTATTAATTAAACTTTAACCATTTCATTCTCCTAAGCTTTGAATGGTTTCTCTGCGTTTGCTAGTGACGTTATTCGTATAATTAAATAAGCAAAAAACCGAAACTAGTTCATTTCCTTCAACTATTGAATCGGAAGCCAGTTTAGTTTGTAATTATTATTTACATATCAAATATACAACTTTTGTGCATAGTTGAACATTAAAAATTTTTGAGTTAATTAAAGACTGATTAAATTTAGATGTATGCACAAATACTTCCTATAAGTTTGCTACAATTGTAAAGAATCTTAACAAATATATTCATAAAATATCAATACGTGCACTTATACTTTATTTAACATAAAAGTCATAAAACATGCAGGCGTACACATGTATACACTTCCGCCTGCATATGGATGAAAAACGCAGCTGGAGGAGGACGAAGGAGGCGACAATCTCGTTGAGCACAACCAACATGCAAATGCAGACAGATGTGGCAAATGAACAACTACCAACTAGAGCAACAACAGCCGGAAAAACAATGGAGCTGAGTAACTTGTACAGGAGCAAGAGACAAGTGACAAGCAACGCCCAAACACGAAAGTGTAATCAACGCTTAAACACTCGCGACGGCAGCGGTATTCCAACATGGCCCAGTCTTTTTGCCCCCTCTAATGTCACAATCACCTCCATTTTACTCTGCCTTTGCTAGCCCCCATAATGGTGTTCCAGCATTCGCCGTTTTCAAAATAGTTGAAGCATAAAGTTGGAACGGGCTTTCAAACTCCGTAATTTTCAAAATTTCTAACACACTATTTACATCATTTGTGTTATTTGTATGTTTCAATAATTTATTTGTATCAGAGTAAACAAATTGAAAATGGAAACATCCTCTATGTGACTTTTTTGTTGCATTCTCTTTCCGGACATTCCGTCGCTAGATGGCGCTGCAACAAGACAGTGCGACAGCCATTGCGACACATTACTGTCAAAACTCATGAAAATATTTCAACCCAGACCGGAGCATCACACACTGGCCCATGGAAAGGGGCAACCAGCGCAAGAAGCACAACAGCAATGAGAAAAACTCACTAACAAGCATCATATGCCAGCTGAAACGTCAACAACAATGCAACATTCTCGAACACATTCACACACATACAGCTCATTAGAGCCATGACATGTAGTGGATGGGGAGGGGGGGGGGCGTAGGGCTTGTTGGGCGGTATGGTGTTTAAGGATTTACTACGCCGGCTTAGCAGCAGCAGCAGCAGCAGCAACAGCAGCGACAGCAGCCGGAAATGCAGAAACAGAAGCAGTGGAACGTCAAAAGAAGCTACAGAAATTGGAACAACAGGGGCACAAGTTTCCACCGTACAGTAGTCACTAGCTTAAAGGTTTTTAAATTTTAAAATTTTTAGATATAAGTAGTTAGTTAGTTAGATATAGTTAAGATGTTAGTTCAAATGAATCCAAATCTTGCGTTATGTTAATTAACATTTCAAATGAGTAAAAAATTTTAAAATAAAAATTGTTTTAGCTTCTGTCAAGTAATTCCTGTATTCTTAGCTGAATCAGGATATCTGCTCTGCTTTTCTTGACGTTGTTTCTGTTTCACTCAACATTCATTTGTTTCAAACTTGTTCAAATTTCTCTTCCCATTTGGATATAGTAAGCATGTGAATGGTTTTAAAAATTACGAGCCCTTTACTATTAACACCAACGAAAGCTTTTAAAGTCAATATACTTATGCATGAGCATAGAAAAAAATGTAAGAAAGTATAAACAACTCATTAAATAATTACCTTACAAAATTCATGGAAATCTAAGAAATGCCCTCCGTTTAAATTTAAATGAATATTATTTCCATATGAGTAGAGTCACAATTGAATGCAACTTGCTATTATTGCATCAAAGATTCTATATTCAACCGAATTTTACTAAAACTGTAAGGGTATACAGGCAGTTGACTGATGAGCTGTGAGAGGCCATCCCTGTTTGCTGTTGCTGGAATTTTATGACAGTTACAAAAAGTTGCCTGATGATATAATGTTTATGTGTCGCTGACACTGTCATACACACCCCCTCGCCAACAACATACAGCCCACTGTTTTTTCACCCCATCGCCCACTGGCTGTTTTCCACGAAAGACAGAGACACCGATGCGATGCCCGCCGTCATAATTGCACCTGCAAGGCTAACAGTCGCAGACAGTGAAGAGTTGGGCTGGGTAAAAGGGGTGTTCGCTGGGAAAAACAAGGGGCATGAGCCGGAGCAGCTGCACAAAAAGACGCACAAGGAACAATGACACGACAGAAATATGCCAAGTAGCCGACCCCCCAGCCCCCGCATCAACGAAAATGACAGCGGAAAAACAGGGGGTGGGTCGGGCGGAAAAGCTGGGAGACATATGATGCATATCGCAAATGTCGTTTGCTGTCAGTTTCCGGTTGTTGCAGCAGCCATTTTGTTTATGCATGAACACGAATGCGACTGCGACTGCGACTGCCACTGCCACTGCAACTGCCACTGCAGCAAAAAGAAGGCCGACGAGAGCTGGTGGAAAGCCGTGGGTGTGGAGTCGAAAAAGTGCAAAAGGAAAACCAGGTGGGCGGACTGTACGAGTTCAAGTGTAAACTAATTTCGCGCTTTGCACTTGGTTAGCCCGACATTGAGTTATGATTTTCGGTTTTCTTTTGGGGTCAACACTCATGGCACGTGATGCCTGGCTTTAAGCCATATTTTATGGATACCGTCCGCTCCGTTCCATAGCCACGTTTTGACAGCTTCACGCTCGATGGCAGTTGGTCAAAAGGGTAAACTGTCCCATGAGTGCTTACAAATAAGGTCAATCAATCACTCAATCAATCAAGGTGGCATTTGGGGGATTTGGTCTACCGCTTATGATATCATTACATATAAATTTAATAAAAAACTAAAAAAAATGGAAGTCGTAAATTCAAATAAATGTGTTACAAAGCCGCAAAAATACTTAATATTAATTAGGCATTTAATTGAATTACTAAGCAGTTCTATCTAGAGCAACAAAGCAACATGAAGCCACTTCAAATGCAAAACAGTCATGGGAACTCATTCCATCCTTGATTACCGATCACCTATCGCTAGAAACTTCGATTGCCATCGACGAATGCCGATTGCAGTTGGCTCCCCTCGACGCACATTAAGTCTAAAGCACTCCAAATGCCGCCGATTGCGGTGAACAATTGCTTTGTATCCTTGCTACACGAGGCATGTACATGCAAGGACTCTAGCAGGGACACACTTGAACGGGTTGACATAAGTCACGATGACTGGCCACAATGTTTGGATGATGATTAGGACCAGGCACTTGCAGACCACTTCGCTTGATTTGCCGGCATGACGTGTCACTTTGTGGGCCCCATAAAAAATTAACCAAATTGCCATGCTAAAGATTAATTTCAGCACATTGCGATGACCTAAAATACATTTAATTTTAATTTGGTTTGTTTGAGGTGTGCCAAGTTACAGGATTCTCTTCACATCACTTAATAGAGAATTGCTTGCTTCAATTTAAGGTCAATTTAAGGAAAGGTCAGCTGCACTCGCTTTTCAATACTTATTTAGCCTTGTATCCCTTTTAAAAACAAACTTTCGAGAAAAGAAGCGTGTGTGTGGACTAAAAGCAAACGGCAATTAAATGTCATAAAAGTGCTGTAGTATACTAAAGTAGGGATTACAATCTCTTCGACTTGTTTTTTAACTCCAGACGGGCAGCAGCTGGGACTGCATCCACAGCTGAGGGGTTCAAGCAACCGAGAATGTCTAGACATTTCCAGCTTTAGCCTTCATAGACAACAAAGTCTTCATTAGGCGAATGACGATTTTGCTGCAGATCGTATGACGTGATATTTATTTCCATTTCATGGCCGAAAGGAACGCCAAATTGGCCAAAAATCGAGAACGTCTGGGTTGAAATTGTTGAAGATTACTTAAATGAAAACGCTATTAAGTCCGACGAATTTAATTGCTACACCACCAAAGTGATGTGCCACACAAGATACTGCTAGATTTGAAGTTATATATCGGCATTAAATTTGATGTTAAACTTATATTTATATTGCATCTCTTAAAATTTAAGTTAGGTTTAACATGTCCAGAGAAAACAAGATACTGTGGCTCTTCGCCTATCCGATATCGAATATAATTGGAGAGTAATTGACTCGGTTTTCAAAAGTGTAGGCTGTAAATTGTTTTTTAGCTCATGGAGGTAAGAGAGTTACCGACGGACGTGGCAGTTTTTTCAAACAAAACTTGCACAATTCTTATCACTATACATATTTAACGTGTATACAAAAATTAAACAAAACAATGACCGGTATCGAAAGGGAAAACATGACCGACACAAAAAAGAAAACAAAAGAAAGAAATAGTATGTGTAAACTTCCGTAATTAAAATATTTTAAAAGAATCAAAAACATTTACACGCACAGGCTACAAAGCCATGTTGGCTTGCATAAATGAAAAAAATGGGTATGGATAATAAATGAAATATTGTAATGTAAGTTGAGCTCATACAGATCTGAAAACAAACAAAAGAATTGAAATCGGCACTTGCTTGACAATTATTGTGATGAATGAAAATACCATAATTCTTGTTTATGAATTGAACTAACTAAATATTAATTACATATTACAGAAAGTAAACTTAAAACCAATCCATATTATCCCTAAGAGTAATAATTTTATTAAATTAAAAGGCCAATACAAAATGGCTGTATTTTACGGAATTTCATCGCACACAAAGACTTTTGAAATAATTTCAGCACATTGTCCTTCTAGCTCCTTATTGTCTCATCTTCCTAGTATCCACCCACGCAAAAAAAAGCAAGGAGAAGAATGGAACCCGTTAGGCGTCATTATCGTGCACACTTAGTTATCCCTTTGAATGTCCTCCGTCCCTTCATGTGTGCGCTAGTGCGGGTTTTGTCCTTTATGGCCCAAATAATTGTGCGGTCTCCGGGTCGAGAAAACTATATTTTTAAAGCTGCGCTGGGGAAAGAGAGCGTTGATGGAGTCATTTGAGATCAGAGGCGATTACGGTTATTTGGTGTCTACATTAGCTTGTATGCATTTACGAATATGGGTTTATTTGACTTTACGATTAAAATAAAGCCTTATATAACTTCTGGAATATGAAGTAAAAACATTCGCAGCATTTGGGCTATACGGATTGGATTTTGATTTCCAGCCAACGAAACATTTTCTTAATTTAGGCAACACTAATCTAATGCACAATGAGAAATGGGATCCCATATACATCAATTGCATCAATCAATTTAAGTTTATAAATTTCGCGTTTTTTGACCAGTATGTTTTTTCACACTCGAACTTATGTTTTTCTGTATGGCGCTCAAATTCTTTAGGTCAATATTTTCGCCACGGTCAAGGACCCTAGTGTGTTTTTCTTCTTCTGGAGCTGTTTTATCAATGACTTCCGGAGCAGTTGGTGGTAGTACTGTTTCCGGTTCTGGTTCTGGTTCCGGTTCCGGTCGCGGTTCCACTGGCGGTTCCGGTTGCGGTTCCGGTTGCGGTTCTGGTTCCGCGGGAACGTACACTATCGGCGGATCAGGAGTCTGGCTTATAAGCTTATTATAGCAATGATGGGCGGGATGGAATCCGGGCTCGGGATCCTCCTTTGGCAGACTGTCGTCGGAAATCATCGATTGGTCTGTAGCCCGATCGTATTGGAAGTACGGAAGTAAGTCGTCGGAGTCTGTGCCGCAGGGCGGACACTCCTCTTCGGCGATCTCGGAGATATGTTCATCATCCACGCTTAGTTGACTCTCCGATGACTCTGTGAACTCCTCGCGGATCAGACGCCTGGCCAACTCGACCGTTGAGAACTCAGTGTAGTGCAGCTTTCGGCGTCGTACGAAGGATATGCGTCTGGCTCGCTCTTTGATAGTCTCCAGGAATTCGAAATCTTCGGAGTCGTCCGAGCTGCAGGATGGATCATGGGCGAAGAAGTCCGGCGTCGTGAGCTTCACCTCCTTATGCAGTTTTTCCATTAGCTCCTTATGAGACATGACCTTCTCGCCGGTTTCTCTTTTTATTGACGAGGCCGATTCATTTTCCACTTCATAGGGGTCCGAGTGAACGGGTACTCCCAGGTTCATTTTATCGAACCTTGTTCTTTTAGTCGTCATGGTTATAAGACAAAATGTGTTTGTTTTTTTTTTTTAGGTTCTACTTCTTATTTTTGGGATATATAAAATGTTTATACGTTTAAGTTTTATTTCTGCCCAGACTGAACTAGATGTGTTAGCTTTGATGTTTTAATCTATGTTAACTAGCTTAGCCTTATATCGGAAAAAATTCAGTAATTCATTTTAATCATGATCATTAGAAAAATAATATAATACTTCCAATGCAAATGCCTTAATATATTTGACGCTCTCATTTGCGTTTCGTTTTTTTCTTGTAAATTTACCCCACGACTTCGCTTAATCAAACCATATCGTGGACTTCAGTCTGGCTACCATGGCTACTACATTTTTTGATAACGGCCGCGATTTGCCTACGTTCCATAATTTGATGTCACATTTTTCCCACAACGCGGGTTAAGTGTTTAACCTCTGGTGCGAGTGGGCACAAAAAAAAGGGCGATATCTCGACAAAAGAAATTTGTTTGCGAGCCAATTTCGATTGTGTCAAAAGGACGGTTATTTATTGGACCGCAGGCGTCATTGTCTAGCCATCGATGGGAATAAATATGCCTGTGGCGTCTCACAAGGATGCATAAATTGTCAAAACGAGATTTCGACTTGCGATGAATTTAATTGGATTGCAAAAGTTTCTTCGCGTATCGCAAAACCGAAAATTGAGCTGTTGAAACGTGACGTTTCCACCAACTCAAACGGAACCGCAGCCAATATGCATACAATTAAACTGTATTTTCGGCATCTGGTTTTGGGATAAAAGCGCCTTTTATGGACACTCCATTTGACCCACATTCGAAGAAGGAATTCTGCCAAGAATAAAATGTTTATTTAGCATTTTATGCCAAAAGAGAGAGCGCTAAAATTATTTACGCAGCATCAGGCGTGTCATTTGCATGTGCCACGCCCCAGGCCCCCAGTCACAAAAAATTCAAGGCGATGAATCCCACAAAAATACGCTAAAAGTATTTACATTTGACTCGGAAAAATTATACATTTCCGTGCAAATAAAAAGCAAGTCCAAAGCATCTAGTCGGTGGGCGGGCAAAGGGGCGGACAGCATCGGAGGATGCCCGGAAATAAAACCAGAATCCGAACCAGAAAGCAGATTAGAGATCCTTGAGGAAGGCCACACGAACTCGAAATGCTCTAGGTGACGATTTCCCAAAAAAATATAAATTAAATTGGAAAAATTTCTTTAAGAAAAGCAATACATTGATTGACACATTTTATTTCTTAAATACAAGAAACTATATTAATATTCCAAAAAGTATGAAAGCAGATAAGTGGATTCATTTTGATAATGCCGATGAGATTAAATAAGGTATCGAGAATATCGAGGTGTTGCATTCAGTTCGTAATACTCAAGCCGCTCCTTCGATAAAGGACAACGGCAGGCGTGGCAAAAAAGCGCGTTGCAAAGAGGAAAAGCTTCAAATCCGCAAACAAACACTGTGACAGCTACAATGCGGGGAACTGAAAAGTGGGTGGCGCTGGGCAGAAAAACCCAGTCACCCGACCGAATGAAATGTACTCTCTATTGACATTTGATTCCAGCCTCACTTGGCTGGGAAATAAAAAATATATATGTGTATGTCAGGATGTGTACAAGTGCAGAGCGGACGCAGTTAGACCCGTTAAAGGGGTGGGGGGATTTGTAAATGCGGAAAAGGGGCAGCCGGGTTCTTCACTTTGTTGCACAAAGCCTTGCTCAGATTTCGGTGAAGGAAAACTCGTCGCTTTTCACTCTTCGAGGCTGTCGTTTTTCGTTTCATTGTTTGTTTGTTTGTTGGTTTCGTTTCGTTTCGTTTCGCCTCGTGCTGTTCCGTTTTCGCTTTTGTTTGTTCGCCTGTGGATTGTGTTTCCTGTTACAAGGCTTCCAGGATCCCATCTCCCTTACCCATCTCGAATCCCCTGTCCTGTCGCCTTGACGCATAAATTTGCCTTAATTTGTTGCAAAATAATTTCATTCATTTACGTGCTGCCATTTACATGGCCGTCGGTCCACGTTGATAACTTATTTAAGCGCTCTTTTCCCCAGCGAAGGAAAAACAAAATTTGAACAAAATAAATTATCAAACTGTCACATTGACGTATCGCCCAAGTGAGACAATCCGGGCAAACCGAGGAGTCAACGGGGAAAAGTCGGGCCAATCTCCTGGCCATAATCTAGAGCATCATGTTGCTCGTTTAAAGGATGTCAAAGGTTGGCCATATATCAGCAAAAGGCATCAAACGCAGTCGAGTCGAGGCATCGGCTTCAGCCCGTTAACAATTTCATGTAACAAATTCTTCGTGCCCGATGCCGGACACGGATACATGGTCAGGAGTGTTCGCCACTGGAGTGGGTGTAAGAGGAGCACTTGGAGAATTATTTTAAGAATATTTTACTATCCATTTTATGAAGAAACTTAATTAACGACATTATTCATAGTAAAAACATTTAGCAAATATATAAACAAAGTAAAAATGACTAATTATTCCTGCATTTATATAATTTAAGCCAATAAGCTGTGTGAAGAATCCCACATAAGCAAAGCATACAAAATCGGTTTTATAGTGAAAAGAAGTAACTTATTTCTCGCAGTGTCGACACCCGAGCTGTTTCAGATTTCCAATAAATATGCCTAGGGTGGTTGTGGTCCTTCTGCTGATCCTGATACCGCCTCTGGTTCTGGTTCTGGTCCTGTACTACTCTCCTCTGCACTGCGTTGGGTTTGGACTCGGAGCCACCGCACTTCCTGCTGTCTGCCACCCACTGTCGCTTATTTGACATCCTGACAGTTTCGACAGTTGCCTCTCGTTTCTCGCTCCACGACAAAGTGCGTAGGGACGCCGGACGATGAACGACGGCCAGAGCTTTGTTTATTTATATGGTTTATACGGTCGGGATGTGTGTGCAGGTTACCTTGTGCCGGCGCTGCGGTTGCTCCCGTAAACGATGCTTTGTTGGAAAAGCGGGAAAATCGGAAAATGCCGCAGAAAAATATCCATCGCACGCGGGTCTCCGGGTTCAAGGTGTAGCCCAGCATGTGACAAGGATTCGATGCTAACCCAGCTCTCGGTGTGTGTATTT
Source organism: Drosophila melanogaster (assembly GCF_000001215.4). Lineage (NCBI taxonomy): Eukaryota > Metazoa > Arthropoda > Insecta > Diptera > Drosophilidae > Drosophila > Drosophila melanogaster. The sequence continues at coordinate 17,084,636 of NT_033779.5, read as the reverse complement.
GTGTACGGCACTGTTAGCCACTAACAAGCGGCTAAAATCTGTCGCCAACAATGGTGGCAATTGGATGTGGAACACTTGGTAAGGGTTTCAATCTGGCGGGGACTCAACATCTTTGATGTGGGTACAATGTTTCTGGGTTTCCTGGGATATCCAAAACTTCCAAGGGTTGAGAAAAGTCCTTTCAGTAATTTGGTTGCTTTATCATTAGAACTATCTTTTTCTATATAAATTTCCCTAGACTTTTAAAGAATGCGAGTGTAAATAAATGATACTTAAATATTATTTGCTTATTCTGTGCCTTGATCCCACTGTTCTTCAAGTGAATTGCCACCTGAGACAATGTAATTTTTGAATACTTCATCGGTTACTTTGGAGCGGAGTGTTTGAGGCTTGAGGTTCATAAAGGTGGCAAGTGAAATTAGATATCACTGTTCAGCTCGAATTCTACTTGAAATTGAGCTGTGAACTGTGAGCTCGATCTCGACCGATTGGCACACATATTTTCCGCTTTTGTTTGCAATTATGCGGCAAATGGAAGCAGCTTTTAGAATGAAGCGACCAACCTATCCATGCTCCATCCCATTTTGCTGTGGATCCGGGGTCTTGTTGATTTTACCGATTCCGCTGCAGGCCAACGGATGCTATGGACACACACAAGACAAACGGATGGACAGAAAGTTGTTTGCTTCATTGGCTGCCACAAAATATCAACAAGCATTTTGTTTATTTTCTCAACAAAACAAACACACACACACACACAGACCGACGTCCATTAGAAGGGGTTGTCAGGGGACTGAGGAAGATATCCTGGCTTTTTTAAGTGCATGTTGTTTTAGCGTTTGTGACATGCAACTGCCAGGGGGAAATTGAATCGAACCGAATGGATGCGAAGCGAAGCTTCAGTCCCAAATTTATGCAACTTCAATAGCATGAATCAATTGTTTGACCACTGAAGAGCTTGGTCATCCTTCGTCCTTCGGCTGAAGTGCCATTTTCGTGCAAACTCAGTGCAAACTGAGTCGGCAAAGTGAAAAACCATCTAGTCTACAACGTATTTATATTTGCTTGTTGATCATCCGATTGGCTTTTCATTACGTTAAATTAGTTTTCAAATGCAGGCGGCAGAAGTTGCAGCAAAGTGTTTTTGGCACTTGCCGATTCTCACTGAACCAATGTTTATATTAAATGTGAAGACAATATAGCCTTGCTAAAATCATTTCAATTTCTTATAAACAAAATCAGTCTGCGGAATAAACTAGGAAATGTATAAAATATTTTTTCCATAAGCTTTGACATTTTTTTAGAAACAGTTTCTGTATATATAGTTTTGCACTTCCAGTCAGCTACTTATTTGTGAGAATGGCATGCAGATGACGTTTTCCTGCACATTTTCCTTATGATAACTGCAAAGTCGGTGGTAAATTTATGCAGTTGTGACTCTGCATGGTTCGGGGCCCTTTTCTGGGTTCCGATCAATGCCAGGGCCGTTGGCCATGTCAACGGACGGGGAGCGATACGAGTTTGGTTCAGATGGGTGGCACACACCAGATACCAGATACCCAGCTCCAGATACGGTTATGGATATGGAGTAGCTACGGCCATGACTGCAATTTAAATATTGCATGTGCTTCGATAGGAGAAGCCGTGACCAGAGCGAGGAGCAGGAATGAGCCATGGCAGCAGCTTTGATGTAGACTGCGCTATGCAGAAAGAAATGCATTTATAATGCCTCTTCTGTTTGTATCCTCAAATATATCTTTAAATTTAAGCAGTAGGTGCTAATTAAGCATATTATATATGATTACATTCATGAAAATGTTCATCATTGTATATGTGCGTTTAGGCATTTTTTTTTTAGTGTAGAGCCCCATATGCGAGTGCCGCCATCACATATTAAGCATAAAATTGTGTGCCAAACAAAGTAACGATAAATTGGACTATGTAAAAGTAAGCAGAGCCTGCGGATGGAGTTGGAGACGGAGGACGCGATGGCGATGGCGATGGCGTTGGCGATTCCAATGGCGATGGCGATGGAGATGGAGTGCGCAGTCCCATTCAGAAAAGAGGGGCGTATTTGGCAGGAAGCGTCGCATTATAATTTATGCACATGCAAGCCACGGAGTCTGGCCGGGGTCGTCTGGTCGGTTTTCTGGTTGTGGTTTCGGTGCGGTTCAGGTCCCGGGTCCCGGGTCCGCCACTTAATCCGCGTTTAATAACACGAAGCCAGCGCTGCCCAGCCCCTGATCCCGATGTGCGATACGACTTTCCGAAAAAGGGGGGGGCAATCGCGGAAACTCCACTGCAGACGCTCCATGTCGATAGCAATTGCTTAACCCGCTTTATGGCGCTCCTCCAGGCTGTGTACATTTTGGGGGCCATATTTTCGTGGGGATTTATTTAAAGTTTAAAATAAAATTGGGTGTACACGGCCTTTGTTTTATGGTATTTTAAAAGTATTGTTAAAGAGGGATTGATAAATGTTAAATGCCTCGGGTAAGTCAAGTCAAGAAAAATAGTTTTACACTGCAGGAAAAAGGCAAGTACTAAATTCAGATGGTTAACATTTTTAACATAGCAGAATAATCCGCAATCTGTATTAAACAGTTCGTTTGTTTCACTACTTGCTAAGTAGTAATAGTATATTAATGAAATGTTTAAAAATGCTTTAAGGTGAACGTTCCATGTCAATTGCCACCGCTTAACCCCATAAAATGCGGGAAATCTTTTGAAAATCTTTAATGCTCCAATGCCCCACCAAGGAAAATATTTTGCCATTGGGCTCGGGATTGTATGTTATGCATGCCTACCCCAAGGGGTCAAAGGGTGAAAATGCTTAACCAAAGGCATTTTTATCAGCCGAGGTCTTAACACGCATATACAAATATGCCAGACACACACTCACACCTACCGGGCTGCAGTCACACACACATACACAAGGGCATAAACAAGTCAAGCTTTCGGTGTGTATGTGTGTGTGTGTGCGGGGGGTGAATTCGAGGCTGGGGCAACGTCTGCGGGTTAAAAGCGAAACCTTATCGAAAACGTTTAAACGCACGCAAATTCCACGTGGGCAAGATAAAACATGCATAAGCCAGGTGGGGCGTGTGAGGAGGCAGACGACGATGGGCGTGAGGTGGGCCGAAGGCCTTTTGTTCGGATACCGCTCCTGGTGCGTTTGTGTGTGTGTGTGAAAAATATGCCAATGTTAAATATTTGTCGCATGCTGTTGTTGCCTTTGTAGGGTGTCTCTGGTTTGGCACCCCTCAGATAAAGCCTTAACTACACTCACACACTCACACGCTCGGATACGCACTCACACCGATACGCACGCACACTATGCGGCGCCCTGGTATGTGTAATCTTTTGCGTGCTTTACGCATTACGCTCGACACAGGACACCGTTGCAGGACACTTTGAATTATTCATTTATATGTCGACGGTTCAACTGGCACTCTCGCTTTTCGTACCCTGGACATTTCTAAAGAGCTACAAACGAATATGCTAAAATTAACTACATATTCAAGAGGTTTTAGGAAGTTTTGCTGTTAGAAAAGAGCAACATTTTCATTGGCTTTTACTAAGGAAAAGTTAACAACTGAGTAGATCATGTTTTAGAAATAAACAATTCCGGTTTCATTAAAATCATTGTAGGGTATTTCAGAGTGGAAGCCCGAAGAATATCGTTTCCCCATGCTTTATATACGCATTCCAGGGGACAGTTGACCCAATAGGGAAAGCTAAGGGCAGGTGGGGTCCTCCCGGGTGGGGATTTGTAGGGGGGCGGGCCAGGCAAGACAGGTAAGCCTGCCGCCTCCCAATAGGCGTGTTTGTAGCAACAACTGTATTTACTTTTATCGCTGATAAAGCGCATAATTTATGGCTGCTTCACAAAATTTAAATGCCCACGAGAATGTCCGATGGGAGACAAAGCGCTAAGGAATTTTTCCCCGCCTCCGTGAAAATCCTCCGGCGTGTGTTTGTCCGGGTCACTTGATCTCCATGGCACGCATTGAAGCTAGGCCAATTATTTCTGTGAGCTTAGAGCAAAAACAATTTAATATGCAGACAATTAATTGTTAATTTTCATAATTAAGTGAGTTTTTTAGCTCAGATACTTTACAAAAATTATGAAGGAAAAAATATGCAGTGACCCAATTAAAATATTATAACAAAACATAAAACATATATTACACAAACCAGGGGCCATTTAAACATCCTATTTTATATAAACTAGTTGAAATACTGCAGTTCCTGAATGAAATTAAAATAATTATTTTTGCTTTGATGGAAGACATAAATAATTTTTGTAAAAGCAACTAAAAGGAAAGTTATCTCAAAGGCCTACCACACTTCTATATTGTTTATATAAAGCTCCATGCTTAATTGAAACTAAATGAGAGGGAATATCTTTTTTGAGCTTACATTTATTTGCCAGTAAAGCTATTTCATTTAAATGATGATTTCCGTCGACCTTTAAAAGGTAAACGATCCATTAGCTAAACAAACTGTTGCAGTACGCAAAACAAGTAAATAGAGATCAATATTTAACAGCAATTTCAATTGAAAACTTGTTGAACTAGCTGTGAACCGGAGTGGGCGGGAACCGTAACTTCGACCAGGGGGCGTGTCCATTCAAAATCAATTACACACGCCCCCGAGGTCAGAACGCAGTGATTTAATTTATGGCTTGCACGGGAAGCTATGTGTGTACTCCCAAGCTTTTCTTTTTGTTGTACTAAATAATTGTAGTTTAATAGCTGATTAGAATGTAAATGCAAAAACCATTGCCTACATTTCGGGGCTGCCCTCTAATAAATGTGTTCATGAGTGTGTTTTATTAGGGGTGGAAATGGAATGGCGTGTTTTGGTCCTGGAAAAATGCAAATTCAATTGCAATGCAATGTGATGAATGTTCACATATAAAATATGTGGCGTTAAATTTTTGTCGAGCGCAAACAAAAGTCAACTAAATGTAAATGACTAGGGGAGTAAAAAAAAATACACTTAAAAGGGCACTTACGAACGTCTTTACTATATGCTTAGAAATCGTTTCTATAAATTAAGGGATTACAAAAAATGTATAAATATATTATTGATAAAATCTAATTATTGATGCGAACCTTTTATTTAACAAAACAAACTATGAAGCCTCAAATTATACCTAGCTTATAAAAATAGCATGGACTACCTTAAAAATGTCCTATTAGAATTACGCTACCCGACTTACTTGCTGTATAAAATCAGCTGTGGAACGCAGAAATATTCCCTCTTCTGTTTTTTGGGGTCAGAGCAGGGCAAACCAACAACAGAAAGGAGATCCGGAGTTTACGGCTCGCTCCTAGGCACAAGAAATGGAACAAAGGAAATTTATGACTATTAAGCCAAAAGTATGTGGCATTTGTTGCTATTTTTGCACACACCGCCTCGGTTAAGTTATGCGACAGAAATAGCGCTAAAATATGCAAACCCAAATCGCACACAAATGCCGGGCTCCGCCGCACTCGCGATACCTTCATTCCACCCACTTCAGGCCGGCTATCAAAATAGATGAATCAAATTAAGTAAAGAAAAAAGTAGAGCGCAGAGAGCACGGCTTAATTGAAATGCTGACAGGGGCAGGTACTTGGACTCCAAGCAATCAACCTAATTTGTCGTATGCAATGCGTCGATCCCAGTGTCGTGTCTGCAGTCCGTCCTGTCCCTCCAGTCAGTCGGTCAATATTTATAATGATAGCTAATCTGCAGAAAGGGCAGCCCCAACCTCCGCTCCAGCTCCAGCCCCTCGGATCCTGCCCTCCATTCTGTCATAGGCCGAGGTCACCGAAGAGCTCTGAACTCTCGCCGGGAATGTCTGTGCTTTGTTTGGCGAGTGGAAGCGCTTTAAAATGATGGCGGAAAATAAATTGAAAGTACTTGTCCATTGTTTGATTAATGTGTCAATAATGGCAAACAGACCACGACCCGGAATTTTTCAGATAACGAGCAGGAAAAAATTCCAGTCGAATTGAATGTCGGACGAAGTGCTTTGCCAGATTAAAGCGTACAAGCATTAAAGTTTGTTAGAAAATGTAAACTTTTTAGAGATTTGAATGCGTGCTTATATCGAAAGAAAAATATTTAAAAATATTATATTTAATTAAAAATAATTATATTAAGAATTCATGTCCTTCCCTGTCCAAGATTTTCCCGTTCGATAAGAACTTTACGTCCACCATCGTAAAACTCCGCTGAAAGTCCACCAGTCGCAACTTTTTCAACTGCCTTAACTGACAATTTCGACTAATTTGCTCAACTGACGCCCAATAAATCTCCGTGCCCAAATCAACTGGGCCACGCCCCCACTTCGCCCCCGCCCCACAGATCCACACCCACTGCATTGCCCTTAGCTCATTTACGCCGGGTGGAGAAAGGCGGAGAAAGGCAAGGAAAGGGACCACTACAATGGCAACATCACTGCAAGGAAACGTAATTTTATGTAATTGAAACCATTTTCGTGTTAATTAAACTCTTTTTTGCTCCCAACGACGCTTCACGTCGGTCTGCTTTGCCACTTTTCACTGTGTCCTTCCGTTTTCCTTTGGTGATGGAGGTCTTGGTCTTGGCTTAAAGCATTTTACACTTGCCATTAACGTGGCTCCGCGTCCAAAGTGACAGCCACAATGAAAACAAAGACGCGGACTTTGAATTCCAAATGGAAAGGGCGGGCAGAACTTAAAAAATGTTTTCGCACTCAAAAAAATTGAATAATTCAGCTTATAAATATTTTAATAAAAGAAAATGATTATATTGTAGGATTTCGTAAAGTTGTACTGATTGTACTGTAGAAGTAAGCGCGCAAATACTTGTAAGTAATGATTTTTTTCAGTGCATCACCTACCAGCACAAGTCATCGTGCAACGGGTGTCCATCGATTGAGTGGGGTTCCTGAAGATTCCGCAGGGGCTGCTTCACAGTCATTAAATTGGATTTCTTTTCGAGCATCGTTCGCTGTCTGCTTTTTGAAGGGTTTTCCGAAGGAGATGAGTTCGGGCATATGGACGATAATTTTGAATAACAAATACGCAGTTAAGATTCTTCAGACTTGTTTACTGCGCTTGCTACGTAGGTAGGTAATTTTGTAGGTTAATTCATAAAAATTTGATATACTTTCAATGTGCGAAATGGGGCCTAATTTCATTCATAAAATCTACAGAGTCAATCATCGCATGCCAAAAATATATACCCAAATCAGGATCATCCTTGGCTTTTGGTTATTTTTGGCCTGCCAAATCCATGTCATGTTTAAATTGCAACAGCGCAAAACGAACAAAAATCTTTTTAATTAAATTTACTTATTTTATTTTGGACTTGAAAAATGTTTGGCGTACATTTGAGCGTATGCAAATAATGTCATAAATAAAATGGCAGTACGCCATGACCTTTCTGGCATAATACCTGATATTTCGTACCCAGTAATTCAGTGCAATGGAGTGTGCTATGGGAATAGGAAAGATTTATTTACGAACAAGAGTTTAATTAACCAATTAATTAGACTACTAAATACAACCAATTAAAAATACATGTTTACTGTTCATAAATAGTTTTTCAATAATGATTTATAAATTAGGGCATTATTATCTGTTTATTATTGAATTAAAATGTTATTTGAAAACGTAGGTGCACTAGTCTCTTTAGAATTTTGCGTATAATTTTGACTTAATTTTAGAGGGTATTTCTGTGCCTATTTAATTACCACGGTAGCCGTTCTTTTTTGGCACTGTTGCTCTGTGGTTTGTGTCATTCATTTAGCTTTTGTTCCACTCGGCTGTTGCCAGCCCCCCTCAGTTTTCCATCGCTGCTGATGCCTTTGTGCCGAGCCTCATTTATTTTACTTACACGCATGCGATGGCAATGGCGGTACCGCCAACGTCGCGTCATTTATGACACCTTGACAGAAAAATGAGCACACCCCACACCGGTGGGGCTGGAATGGTTGGATGGGCGGGCGTAGGGAGTCAGGTACCAGGAGGGTGGAAGTGGGTGGCGTGCGCCAGGTGAGGTCGGTCTGCGTGGGTGTCTGGGGTGCGGTTGTTGCCAAACGCACATTCATAATTTCATTTTCCTCTGAGACGACGACGGCACTCGCTATGCCCTTGTACCAGTCTACCTTGTCCTTTTGGTCGTTCTACCCTTAGAGAAGGTCCTTGGGCTTCAAATAGATTTTAATATAAAAAATGTAATCGAAAATAAGTTCAAAATTCTTCCCTACTTAAGTTACTTCGAAAAGATATTTGTCTCTGAATTTACATTTTAGTTTTTTGTATGCACATCAACAAATGATTACCGCAAGGGTAGTTATACTTCTACTAAGATGTGTTACTCATTCAATGTAAGCGCTTCCTCTACTTTTTTTTTTTTTGATCCCATCCTCCGTTGTGCCTCTTTGTGTCGCCTTATTATGCGTCTGAAATTGAAAAACTTTGTTTGCCGGCACGCTGGGGTTAACAAATAGGCTGCCTTGGCTTGGCCTTCCCCTTCTCCACCTTCCGACCTCCACTCCACCACCCATTCTGCCCACTACCAGCTTTTCCGCTTGTGGCAACACCCAGAAGTGCGTCACATAATTTGATGCCTTTTATGGCTTTTAATTTGTTGCCGTCGCTTCTGTGTCACTTGGCTTTTGCCTTTTTATCTCCCCTCTTTTATATTATTATTTGAATCTGGCAGTTGTCAGTGTTTTTTTCATTTAATGAATTCTTTTGGCTAATGAGCGTAAGGAAAGGCGGAGAAGTCACATAATAGCTGCGTACAGATAGAAAGCTGGCAACAAGTGAGCTGAAGTCTCATTACCGATCGAATTGGTATTTTCTCAGAGCTGCTTTATCAGGTGACAATGATTTTTCCATTTTTTCTACCTATAAAGCGTGCATAAAATGTCCCGACCACCAACGTTGGGAAATTGGTGGTAAATGAAAAATAAAGGGCACCGTGGGTTAATAAGCGTGTTCGTGTCGCGTGATCTCGTAGCTTGATTGCCTGCTCTAGTAAGGGAAATTGATTTTACTTGTTTATTGCAAAATATTGTTTGTTATTCCTTTCCCTGCGACGTCATCTTCCCCAGTTACTGGGATTGCGTTCGGCTTTCTGTTGACAAACTGCACAAGTTTCACTTTGCGGTATACGAGAAAAGGAGGAAATTAATTGCTTTTGTGGGTGTTGATCGGTGCAGTGCGCTTTACAGTGTTCATTATAGGGCCCTAAAATAAATTAAAAGCAAAGGAGAATTATTTTGAAATAAAATAATAAAAGACCCTTCAAAATACTCTAAGTAAAGGACTACACAATATACGCTTCGGTGGCCATATTCTTTGAAACAGTCTGCTAACAAGTTTCCCAATATTTGCATATTTCTATGCAATGCCTTCGTGCAAATATCACAACATACTGATGCGATGCCTTACTTTTATCCATCCATCAGCCGTGGAACACATTTATAAATTATGCAGTTTGCACTAAAAAGTAACAACACAAGCCAAGCTCAGCCTTTTGTTGCTCCCTGCGAGAGTCTTTTGTTTATACTTTTAATAAACAACTCAGAGACAGAAGTGAGGGACGTAGACTCCCCAACTCATGTGCACTTTATGCATTATGGAAGCCATCCTGTTGCACCTGCTGACAGACGGAGAAATTTATAAAAACTACTAACTTTATTAAATAAATTAAATGAAATAAAATAGGTAAATTGTATATCTATAATTTAATCAAAAATTATGAAAGAAGAAAAATAATATATTGTATGTAAATCTTTATTTTGGTCTGCTTACTAGAAATCTTGTTATGTTTTATTCACATTTTTCTCTGAGTGCATTTTTGCAGTTGCTGCTGTACTATTTGCCATTTGCTTTTTGTTAAATTGCTTCTTTGTGTTCACGTGCAAATTTCGACGGTTTTTACCATTCGTTCTATACGTTTTTTATTTTGTTACCTACCCCACCTGTTTTTTGCATTTCACCAGTGGAGTTTTTGTTGGCCAACCTTTTGTGCCATGTGCGGCTGCTTTATTCAGTGCATTTTGTTTGCATATCAAAATGCGTGAAATGTGTGCGATGGGTATTTCGCAGAGTTTGTATATGGGCGGAATAGTTTTGGATGGAATATATACGACGGCTTTGTCCCGATCTGGGCCAACTTATTAGCGACGTTTTGGCCCGGCATTTACCATGCATAAAAATGTAAGCTCTGCCAGGAGCAGCGAAATTTATGTGCGTATAAATATAAATGCTAGTGAGGGAAAAATAAACAAAATTTTTACAGCCGCTTTTCTTTTGGTGCAACTTCTTACTCAAATATGCGAAGAATTTTCGGGCTTAGCAAAAACCACAAATTAACTTGCCCAACTAGAGGAGCAAATGCGAAAATAACAAAGCATGTGTGATTTTTAGAATCTCTAAGGCACTTTAAAAATACCTTATAATTGAGAAAAAGTTTGCAAAAGAAATCATTAAATATAAGAAAATCATCCCTGGATTTTTACATTGTTTGTTTTGTTTGTCATCACATAGATCAGAGCTAATAATCTTATTTGGAATTTGAAAGCTAAGAATAGCAATCTCAGGATTATATTTGGAGGGAAATTAAATTGAATTTTATTTGACAACTTCTAAAACCATAACTTTTTATCGTCCCCCTTTTTAATCCTTTGTAATTTCTGAAGATAAGACCGCTTTCATGTTCACGGCTGGGTCTCGGTCACTTAAGAGCATCTCGACCCTGATCGTTGTCCTGACAACGCTGATCCCCAAAAAGGACCCAACAGCAAAGCGAGACTTGCAACTATTGCGGTGACATTTGCCAGAGCCCAAAAACACTGCGATTTCCCATCACCCGAAATGGCAATGGTTATGCTAATGCCAAGGTGGGATATCCAGCAGATACACCGCCAGGTTCCAGCTTCAGCTTTAGCTCCAGGTCCAAATTCTGGAGCAGCCGCAGCCAGTCAACTTTTATTTCAACTTTATGCCATTTGGCCACCATCGGACTGTAAGTGGGGTCTGTCAGCATGTGTGCGGGTCCTAAACTCAATGGCACCCTGGGCTCCACCCCCTCTTATCCAGCACCCTGTGTGCTTGTCCACTGGAAAAAAAATTCCACACAACCTATATTGATTAACAATGTTATTTGATTGGTATGTACATTTAGACGGGCTTTAAATATATTTAGGTAAGACTTCCCCCTTCTTTAAAATGATTTATTTCGCTTAAAATGTTGCAGTTGATTTTTTAACGTGTCCATTTAAGGGGATTATGCAGCACAAGGCGGAACGAAGGACGAAAGCAGCTGGCGAAGGGACAGAGAATGACAGGACTGTGAAAGTCAGCGGGAAAGGACTTGGGCAGGATCAAGCGGTCAGCGGGTAGTTGCTGTTAAATTCAGGTGTGTTCCGCCCCTCCCCTCACATTTCTGCACTAGCTGCATGAGCTCATATGGCTGTGTGTGTGTGTGTGCGTCACCGTGTGTTTGTCCAAGCTAATACCTTTTTATGACCGTCATATGTTAATGCGGCTTCATTAACATTTTAATGTCGACGGTCCCAATAAAATAACACCGAATGACAAAAAAAAAAGAAAGCACAGAAGCCCAGCGCAACCCCAGAAACGCAGCTTAATTAAAAAATTTAATTTAACAAAAGCAAATAAAGACCCACAAAGGAAATGGAGAGAAAGACACACAGTCAAGTACCATAATTTGATTTAAACGCGGGGTCAGCGGCTACCTATGATATGTAAATGAAAGTGATAATTGTGAAGAATTACAGAAAAGAAAAATAAGAATTCAAACTAATCTGTAATAATATAAGATTTCCCAGCAAGCTATAGTTGAGCGGTAATCGCAACGTAACTATTCATATTCATTTTATCATTTTTAGCCTACTTTAAACTGTTCGAAAAGTTCAAAAATGGTTACTGAAGCCGACCTATAGAAGGTGGAAAAAATTTGTCTGAGGTGCATAATGAAGGTAAAACAGAATCATGGACAGAACACCTACTTCCCACTCAGAACCCACGAGTGCGTAAAGAGTTTGATGAGAAAGTAATTTTAAACATCGTTTAATTTTCATTTTGTGTATTTTTTCCTTGTGGCCTCCCTTTTTGTTATGCCATACCCTTAACTGAAGTGTTTTTCATAAACCTTTTTGCTGAACTCTGCCCAATGGACATTTCAGCAAAAAATTACCGCACTTTCTTAACAAAGTTAATTTTTATGCTCTCTGATTTTACGCAGTGTTTTGCCTTCATCTAACTTTGGATTCTTTACTTTCATGGAGTTGGCTGCAATCAAAAACTGTTTAACAAGTATCAGGGGTTTTGTTTTTTTAGGAAAATTCTGTTTTTTTTTTTCTTCAGGCCGTTGAAATGTCGAAAGCAAGGTCAAGTGACCCATTTCATTAACGAGGCGGAAAGAGAATTGAAACGTGTGGGTCAAGGGAGTTCTGTTGTTCTAATTGATTGCAATCTGTACAACATGACGTATGCGTGATATTTACTTATTCTGGAAGAGAACTGCTTATAGTAGTCTAATAACTGAGGTGCTTATTTTACTGTTAATTTCTTCATTTGAAATCCTTGGCAAGTCCCATAGCCAATGTTTGCGACTAACTGAAATTGACTTCCAACTGAAGGGAGCTGGACCATTTTAGTGCGAATTTCTGGGTCGCAGGAAGATGAAAGAAAAAGCAGAAAAGATGGGGAGTTGAAAACACGAGCCTTGCTCTTGCACTGATCAAGTCAGGTGGACCTTGCCTCAATCTCAGCTGCACTTTGGACAGGAGCAAACTGCGATGAGATGTGGGTAGAGAGAAGGACGACTATTGTGTGTGTGTGTGAAAGAGTCAGCGACCGTGTGCCGAGCAAATGCAATTTGCATATGCATGAAGCTCTGTGGCCGACATTTTTGCAAGTGTAAAGTGTAAGAGGTGCAAATGACAGTGACCGAGGACGAAAAGGTTAGTGGGAAAGGGAAGGACATCAGCAATGATTGTCCAAAAACAACAAGAGGAGAAGCGCAGGCCGAAGAATAAGAACAAGGGGCAATGTCCTCGTATATGGAAGTTTAAGATCTAGAAAAATGTTTGTTTATTATCCCACTCAATATAAATAAGAAATGCTTGACCTAGAATCTGATTAAATTCTTGTAAATATATAACAAAAATATGTATTTCACTTTGTAGTCCAAATAGTTATTCACCAATTCATCAAACATGCTTATATTCTGGGAAATTTTTTCGCAAGTGCATTCTTCTTAATTCAATTCCTGCCTGTTTTGTGTTTGTGCTGACTAACTGTGCCACGCCCCCAACCGTTTTTAATTAGTCATTCGCCCGAAATCTATATGCAAAACCAGCACCTGTTCCTACTTTCTCGTCGCTTCCATAGTCGGTGCCATTTGTATACGCAATCGGTGTACTTGTCTTATTGTTTTTAATTTGAGAATTCTCAAGAAGTTGTAAATTCATTACTTATTCACTTGACGGGAAAAGAATCAGGGGAACAGCTAGAGCCAGAACCAGCGAGGCAAAAGAAAAGCTCAGCGCAAAAATAAATTAAAAATGTAAATTAAATTAGTAACTTCAGTGCGTCTGTCAAGTGCTTGGCTGATTTATTTGGCAGGCCAGCCAAATGGCCAGTACCTGCCCTCCGCGCCCCGACCACCATCTTTTCGTTCGAAATAATTAAGAAATTCGAAGACTTTTCCTTGGTTCCTCTCTCGCTTAACTTGACCTTCAGCAAAGTTGACCATGGCAAAGTGTCGAAAATCTCTTAGCCAAAAGTCTAAAAAGTATTCGCATACATCCACACACATACACACACATGCCGGACAAACTTTATTGCATAAATTTTTAAATGCCAGCGAGTCCTGGCGGGTGAGATATAAATGTCACAGAAAATATTGCAAGACTTTGCCATTCGTTCGCTGCCATTTCCCACGCTTTCCATCCCACACACATACGCACGCACATATATCTTAGCGCCCACACTCCCCGTATCCGGCATTTTCCCACTGCGAGCTGCTCTGCGGCTGCAATCAGCCAGCCAAACTTGACTGCTCTGGCGTCTGGCGTCAAGATAAATGCACAAGTTCATTCTCAGTTTTAGTCAAATACCCTACAAATGTAGTAGTTCATTTTTAAGAGGGGCTTACAAAATTGTTTCCATTCGGGAAGAAAATTGTAATACCTAATTCATTGCTGTTGAAAAAAAAAAAAACTATTGGAAAGTCATATATTTTGACTCATGCTAATTATGTAATAAAGATCACATTTTTTGGCTTATCATATTATCAGGTTTGTTTTCTTAAGTACCACCCCAAATAATATACATATAATATACAAATAAAATACAAATAAAATACTATACATAATATAGGCTACTAAAAAATTCTATAATTTACGTTATTTGATTACTACCCAAATGTCTGCTTTACAGATTTGCTAGGTGTTTCCCAAAGAATATACACCTTAATACCTTACTTGAGTGTGCGAAACTTGACTTGATTAATTCTTTACCGATTTCGCCAAGAAAAGAATGAACAGCGTCAACAAATTAAGTTAAACTGCTGCGTAGTGCATCTGCATTCTCTGCTCCCTAATTTCCATTTTCATTTGCTTGTTTTTTCAGCAGGGGGCGGTATTTTTCCGTTGTTCCCGCTTCTCATGGAAAGCGGGAAAATGTTGTTGATGTTTGCTGCATACCACGAAGCACGGCTTGGCTTGGCAAGCGCATTGCATATTTGCTTTAAACTTTTGTGTCAGCAAGGAAAATGAGACGGACGGGAAAGTCGCAGGAGATGCAGATGAGTAGGAAAAACCTTCTGAGATAGACACACACACACAGTCACAGTTGCAATCGCAGTTCTACTCAGACATCAGAAAGTTGTGACATTCACGGAAACAAACAAACTCCCACACACCTTTCGCGATTGTTGCTGTTGGCAAAGTTCTGTATTTTTTCAGCAGTTTTTCCTGGCATTTATGCACTTGCTTCTAGCTAAGAAGAGTTTATTTCAGTTGATGGCTAGTGAAAATATTTACACGTATTTAATGCACCATATAAAAAATCATGGGAAAGCAACCGAAATCTGCCAAATATGCTGCTTTTTAATTGACATAAAATATATTGCCGCACGAGAGTAATCTTGCCAGAATTGATTAAATGGGATTTAATCAAATGCCATGGTGTGTTATTATACTTTTCACACTTAAATTGTATATATAATTTTATAAATAAATATATTTCACCGTGTCCCTTTTCTGATTATTTAAATACCCGCCTACGGCTGGACTTATTCGTCGCCAAATTCTGTGCAAATCTGGAAATTGTGTGTGCCTGTGCAAATAAGCGGCAGACCCTTTCAAATATTTGCAGTGCGTATACGTAATTTTTAATTGATTTGGCCACAGTTGGCAAACAGGCAGCAGTAACAACATGGGTCACGTTAAATAATACCCATTGTTGGTGGCTGGCCAATGAATATTGAGATGAGGTGGTGAGTAATATAGACACGAGGGAGTGCTGTGCGCATAATAAGCCCAAAATGTTGTGTTTTAATTGCATATATTAGGGTCCATTTGCCATGGTGTATTTTGTTTATTGAGTACACAGTCGCTTAGAAAGAGACGACTGATGTGCTGCTATTGTTTCTGGATAACCCATTGTCGCATCAACGTCGCGTTTCACCAACAATTAAATTATTCACAAGTTTTAAAGACCATTTCACCAATTAGTTGGCAGGATATCAGGTTCGCGATAGGTTAGTAAACTATATAAGGCACAGTGTAGAATTACAATTTATCCAATAAATTATAATAGATAAATCGAGCTTTAAAATTGATGTTCTTCTCCTAGGAACAAGATCTTGCTTAAATTCTCTTAATTAGTAGCATATCAATCGCGACCATTTGTCCTTACCGACCGTTTGTGTAAATTTTCCTATTTAAATTTCAAGAAATTTTTAAAAATATGTGATAAATTAAATGCAAACAATTTAAGCAAAGTGGATAAATATCCATATTTTGCTTAAGAAATTAATTGTTATCGTTTAATAGGCAATTGAAATATTTATTGCCATTTTAATGTCTCTGAGGAGCATGCCAAAAATTCAGTTGCAAATTTGTACAAATTGTTAAAAACTTTTGCTCTATTAATTTTCATTTCGGTATCCAGCACATTTGTTCCCAAGACACTAAACTCTCTGTATATTGTGACCATGTGACCCCTTTTGAGATTAATTAATTTATATCAACATTTCAGTTTTAAGCCAAGCAAAACAATAAGCTTTATGTCCTTCAAGCCTGAACCCATGTTTATTTGTGTGGCTTGGTATGCTTCTCTTTCTATTGTAGTGCGTGAACTCTTACAGAGAACTGCTTTTGCGATGACAAAGAATGTAAAAGATTTATTTAAAGATTTATTATGGGTTAGAATTGTCAGGGAATTCCGTGAGCCGTTGTTTAACATGCGGGGTGCCGTGTACTGTGGCCCATACTGAGTAAAAGTGTATACTTAATTCGTTTAAGAGTATGCAACTTGCAGTCGATCTGACCATGTTCGTCTTATCTTCTATTTTAAAAACGGGAAAGATCATATTTAAGATCACGGGAAACTACATAAAAGATTGGTTAAAATTAAGAATGATTTTATAGAAGCAGACGCACTATTTTTTTTTTTTTTTTTCGTGGCAATTTCAAATGAATGCCAAAAGAATTTAGAATTTCTCCCTGGCACTCCTAATTTCAGAGTAAAGAACTCCTCTATATTAGAGTATCTTGTTGCGTTTTGGTATTTATTGCACTTTTTGATTAGTTTCCTTTGTGATCAAAGCTTTTCGTTGCGGTTTTTACTATAACCACTCACCGGCAGCTTTCTGTGGAGTCTTTTGCTGCCACTTTCCCGATCCTCAGTTCCAAATCCCCGATGCAATCGAGTCTTCCCCTCTTCTGTTTATCTTGGCAAAGAGACTTTGGCCCTGCTCACGAATTAAGGGCGATGGCGCTGGTTCCTGGTACATGGTTCCTGGAGTCTTGAACTTGTTAAAAGAAGTTGTTTTTCCTGTTCTGCAAATTTTCCAGTGTGTTGGGCTGTGTCAGTATTTGTGTATTTTGGCCGCCTGTTTGTTTGGCCAACTGTTTAACTTGGCTCTCAGCCGCCTGGGCCACAAAAACTTACAATCGCTAGCACACAAGTTTCGCTCACAAAAAGGAACAAGAATTAACTGTAAGCCCACTTGACGCACAGCCATTAAGCATTTTAAAGTGGGGCCAAATTGAATTATGGTTTCATGTGTGAACACAAATCGATCATAAAACACTAATTACACTGCCCAAACTAAGAGCGTTAGCACGCTCTCCCGAATTTCATGGCTCAAAGATTATGGCTCATGGCTCTTGGCTGGTGGCTCAGATGGAATTAGCCACCCACTAACACCGCTGCAGACACGGCGATTAAAAGCTTAATTATCCCATTGCGACACTTCATTAGTTTCGACCAAGTCGTCCTGCCGGCAAAACGGCTTCTCATGCTCCGGTATCCTCAGCTACTCCTCCTCGTTCGCCGAAAACTTCTTCGCCACGTTTATTGCAATTAATTTCCCTCAGTTCAGTTTTAGTTTTAAGTGCTTCCTGAGCATGTGTGTGTCTGGTTCCTCTCAATTGGTGAGAAAATTGTGTGTGACTCTAATGGTATTTTTATTTAGGGAGTCATTTAAATTTTTATACTCCATATTTTGTATCGTTTCTGAATTTCTATATATATTTTTTTTACATTCATAATACACATAGATATAAATGTCTTTACGCAAGGACTGGCGCAAAACAACGATGGATATTGAAGACAAATAAAAGATTTAAACATCCTTTAAGGATCCATCTCCACTTTCCCATTACCTGGAATCGGAAAAAATGAAATATATTTCCCGTCCGCTGCTCAATTAAATCGGATGCCACAAGGGGGAGACACGACCTGCACCTGACTTCCATCTCGGGCTTTTGGCTTTTGTGATACTTTGCTTTTCCTCGGCTAATGGAAATTTCCGTTAGTCCGTTGTGAAGCTTATTTTTCTTTGCGCAGCTTTTCACAGATTCAATTTGAAACGGTACATTGAATTAAATTACATAAACGAAGATGGGCGACGACGATGGCAGGATGCTAGGGCAACCCGTCAAGCTGCAACCTTAACAATAATATGGCCCACAAAATCGCATAACAATGAAAATGGCTAAATAAAAAGGTAACAACAAAAACAGAAACTCGTCTCAAAGAATAACTTACCCACCACAAGAATAGCGCAAATGTGAAATGAATTTCAACAGTGAAATCGGCAATGCTCTGTCGCCTATTGGCTCATAAAATTACCTGCTCTGTCGATTGTTGGCTAATAAAATCACCTACAAGAAGTGCATACGAATTCCCATAAAAATTTTATACAAAAATAAAACTTAAAATCTAAATGTAACTGTTAAATACCTGATGACGTGCCCCATTTTATTTTATTTATTTATTTCATACAACACAACTTATTGACTTGCTATCTCTGGTTATGGTTCAACAACCTTGATACGTTTAGAGTATGACTAAAATATGGTCCCAATCAAATTGAAGTCATCGTCCATTGTAATAATAACTCTAAGGACATAGGCTAATGCACTTCAATTTCCCAAATAAAAGAACCGTTGAAAAGAACAGAAAAAGTCGAGTCAATTAGGCCCGTTTCCGGTCAATTCGCTTTGTGCCTGCTTTGGGGTCCAGCGATTCAATTGCCAGAATGGAAGACACGGATGGGGGCACTAGGGGATGGAATAGGGATGGGGATGGGGATGGGGTTTGGAAAGGGGATTTGTATGGCAGGGGGGAGCGCCGAGTGTGAGAGCCAACACCCCATAGAAGCACTCAACTCCTAAGCGCATGGAAAGCCATCAGTGAGCGACATAAATTATGTTCTTTATGGCCACACCAGGCCAAGCAAAAGTTGACTTTTTGCATTGAACTCCGCTGCATAAATCAAAAGTGGAAATGCGTTCTGATCGGGTGGTGCACCTGGAAAAATTGTGACTTGTTTATTTCGATATAAAATTAACATATTAAATGAAATAAATTTTAAATAAAAAATAATTATGTATATATCGAATAAAAGTACGAGTGCATTTCAATTTACCAATTTCCTTATAACTATTCTAAATAATCTTGTTAATAACTTATTAGAAACAGGTTTTTTCTCAGTACCGCTGAGAGCTGGCCAACAGTTTTTGGGGTCGACCCCCTTCGTAGCTCTTGCTCACGTATACCGCTGCACGTTTGTCGTCCTGGGGCCGCTCTTCCTCTGCTTATCCTTCTGCCGCTCCCGTCGCCGCAGGAGGTGGCCGCACAATTTGGCACGTGTGATAAACTAAAAATTGTTGCTGGCAGCCATCGCTGGACGCGACTGCAAGTGTCAGCATATTCCGGCCAAAAAGTAATAGAAAAAAATGCGGCGCTTTTTGCTCAGATTTTTCGAGGGTTATCTGGCGCATGTAGTTGACCTTGGGGGTGGCACAAAGTTGCCGCCATTAGGGAACTATTAGCTGCGGGCCTCGCCAATATTTAAAATTGTTCGCCCATATTTCTATCTTTCTCGCTGCCGGACAAATTTCCATTGGCCATTTTTACGGCCTGCTTTCCCAACTATTTTTCGGAACTTTATCAACAATTGAGAAAATGTTTGGTTTACTTTGGGAATTTTTAACTTTTGTCATGATTGTCGAAAGTTTCCAGACAGTTTGCATCAAAAAGAAAAGAGATGCATATATAAATTGTTTTCAGAATAAATCGTTACAGAACAAGATGTTTGATGATCGGCAATTACTTAAGAAATTTTCCAAATGTATTTACATTTTCACATCCGCAAGAATGGGTTTCTTTTCTAAACAAACTATTCATGTAAGAAATAATTTGATCATTATAAATAGATATTTTCTAAGAATATTTCACTGGTTTTAGACTGCCAAAAATGTGGCAAATAGTGAGAAATTGCCCAACTTCCAGTTCAATCGCAGCATTGATTGTTTCCCATTCGCCTCGTCTGCGTGCCAATGAAGTGAGCATTTGGCTTAATGGATGGACGGCATTCCAGCTCCATTCCCGTCGACAGCAACTCCGATGCATAAAGAAAACATGTCGCCGACAACAGAACTCACAATGGCCACCGGCTGGATGCGACCTCGTGCGTGAGTATCTGTGTTGCAGAGCTTACGTGGCCCTTAGGTGCATGCCCCGAATGCCCGATGGCAGCCTACTTGCACCAATTACACGTACAACGGGGTGCACTGTCAAAAACTGTTTTGCAAACAGGGCTTCCAAGAAGCAAGTTCACACAAATTCTGGTAAAAAGATAATTAAAATAGTTGGAATTTTGACGACTGTTTTTTAAAGTATGCTGATAATTATAAATGTTTACATTTAGATAAATAATTAGTTCAACTTTGTTTTTCAGTGTATCTCGCGGACGGTTGTGGAGACAAAAGCCGATGCCCGAGGGTCATGTGATTACCAACCCTTTGAAGTGCTGAGCTCTCATGTGTTTGAGCCAAGGCATCGGGAGCCAGGACTCTATTCTGGGTGTAGGGTTTCAATGGAGAGGCATAAAACTACATGTCCTCTGCCGTCCTGCGTCCTGCGTTTGAGTCGCGTCTAATCAAAGGCGTCGCACGTATAGATTTCATTTTTGGCGGTCTACTAATGGGCGCTCTTTGACCGCAGCTGACACAGAACACAGAACAGAACACTCCGCTGGCAGCTTCCCGTTCTAAGCCTACTTAATTTGTTTTCAACTTGAATATGTTGACCAGCTGCACTCGGAAAATCCAAGTGCTGATGTGGTGATTTAATGTGGCGGCGTCATGCGCTGCAACCTCTTCTCATCGTACAAACAAGAAGTTGAGTATCTAAAGCCAAATACCTAATACAATTTTTAAACTTATTTTAAAAATAAAGGTTATTAAAAATAAAAAATTTTTTAAATATTTCAAACATTAAATTAATTTGAGCTATTATTTTCATAGCTATTGTTTTCATAGCGTAAGTATTAATAGTTAATTGTTTGTTATTGCATTTTATTGCAAAATTCAATATGAAGTATTGAAAAAAACACTAAAGAAATTAAGTGAAGCTTGAGTGCCTTTTTAATCGCTTTTCTTTAACCCGCACTTGCCACAACTGGAAATTGGAACAACCTCTCGGAGGGATTATAAATGGGCATGCGAAATGAGTCACTACTAATATGTTATGTACGTATGTATATGCAATCAGGACGGCATCCGCCCCCGCAGACCCAAAAAAGGACACCCCTTTCATCCCAGGGCGCAGCCCCGTTGAGTCATTTGTTAGCAATCCAGAGCGGTGGCGGTTTTCAGGGCCAGCGCCAAATGCGCGGAAGTGTGTAGTCGGATGTGGTTAAGCATACGCCATGTGGGCCATCAAAATTTTGTTTTTGTCGTCGTTGGCCTCGCTCGCTGGTGCGCTGGCACTCGTTTGATTTACACTTTTTTTTCAGTTGGATTTTGGTGTTTTTTGTTTAGCTTTCGTGCGGATTTGTGGGTGGTTGGAAATGGCGGGAGTCTGGGTTTTATTAAGCAAATGTGCATGAAAATCTATGCACGGATACGCGCGCAATAATGCGAAATTTATGGCTCGCAAACGTGACACTCCGTGCCAAAGCTGCATCTGCCCTACCCACTGTCCTGCACTGCGAGAAAAAGTTGAGAGACTATGCAAATTAAATATTTCACGAGGGACTTAAGTCTAACCAGAAGTAACGCAGTGAAAACATATTATATATTACAATACAATTTTTATTCCACTTAGTTGTTTTAAATAATCTATACCTAGGCATTATAAAAATATTTATTTAACACTTACATACATATTTCTTTCAGCTCCTTCGAAATATTAATATTAAATTCTAATTTTTCGATTACTTTTTTTGTGTCAGCCCCGGCCACGCCCCCTGCCAGGCGGAAACTGCTCATTTCGCCCCCGGATGCGGGGTGGGCGGCCAAAGGCAGATGCCTCTCGCAGTTCGCTCAGCATGCAGTTTTAATTGTTTTGTCGCTAAAATATGTTGGTGGCCCCCCAATCTGCACATGTCTGTGCCGCTGCAGCTCCTCTCGTCTGGTGCATTTTATGGCATTTAATTTTGCGAATGCACATACACACATAATGTTCACAAACTTTGCTTTAATATTGTATCATAAAATAAACACGACTAGGATATGGGATACAGCTTTAGTTTTCCCCTTACATATTCCCATTCCATTTGCATGTTTTAGTTGACCGCAGTGAGCATTTATTTGTCCTACATTTTTTCACAAATTTTGGCAGCACTTTTCCGCCATTCAATTCGGATTGAAATTGATGTTGCTTTGAGGATAACTATTAGTTGCAATTGATGGGAAAAACTATCAATAAATGATGATCATAAATGAAAAATGAGAAGGGGAGTCAGAGGAAGCGATTTGTTTTCGGTTTCCCAAATGTACAAACACTTTAAATGTATTTACATTTACTTTCCACTGTGAACATTCCAACAGTAGCATAAACATATACTTTTTTCGTTCGGCACATTGGGATATTTAAACATCAACTGCAACATTCAGAGAGCACAGATCGAAATCAAAGTCCCAATCGCAATTTGCTTTAATTTGAGTATGATATCAAACCAAATTGATTTCTTCATCCCGCGCATTCCCGCCTTTTACGCCGATTGCTGCCGACCACGCCCACCGCCGCAGCGTGGGCGTTTTTATGGACCGCTTCTTGTTTTTACTTTCCCGAAATATACATGGATATATACATACGTTTTCCTTCGGTTTTTGTGCCACACTAGATCCACTTGGTTTTTTTTTTTTTTTTGGGTTGGCAGCTGCAATCGAATTGGGTCCTGGGTTTTCTATTAGTTCGGCTGGCGCTTGTCTTTTATTTGCGTGGCTTTGGCTTTTATTTGATTTGCATGGGATGTTTGCATATTTCAACTTTGATTTATTGTGGCTGCGGGCGCGGAAAGTGCACTCCTCCTTTGGCAACTTTTGCTAATGGCCGTTGCCATTTCATTTCAGCAACAAGTTTTTAACCACCCCTCCCGCAGTTTCACGTCTAATGCAACGCAGCTTGCAGCTCTTAGCTCTCAGCTGCAACTATCGCAAACACTTTGAGTTAGCCCTCTGAATTTTCCCGCTTTCGCACACACACTTTTCCAACTGATTTTCCCCAGCCAGGCCCATTTCCCCAGCAGCTGTGACAGGCGTTGGCAAAACTTTTTAATCTCGTTAGCTTGGACGGCATAATAAAATTAAAGCCCGATGCCAGGGCACTTTTCAGGTGGTGGAACTTTTGTGCAGAAATTTCAATACGCCATTTAAACTGATAATTGTTTCGTATAAATCATTTTGGTCCACTACATATACACTCAAACAGGAGCAGAAATTACCTTTCGGTCGCGCAGAAAGTTAATTAAAAAATTGTGGCCAGGGCGGCGGGCCAGCGCTTTTGTTCAAGTAGCTCGCTGCTCTGGGGCTCAAATAAACTGCAATTCAATTAGGGACGCGGCCATAAATAAAGCCAAACACACACACACACACACACAGAAGAGCACAATCAAGTGGCCCGCCGACCATACCACCAACAGTAGGCATATTTAGTTAAATATTATTATAATTTCGCTTTCTTTTTCCTTTTGGTCATCGCCTTTTGCGGTTGGCAAGCACATGAAACAGATAAAACGATTCTACACACTGGTGAAAACAAGCAGGTAAAACAGAGTTAGTAACAAAAATCCGAAATTTTAATTATATTTAAATAAGAGAAAGATAAACTGTTATACTTTTTCATCAGATGATTTACAGTCTACAGCTTAATTCAGTAGGTAAGGCCCGCTGTGTCTTAGTTTTTCTCCAGTGTAATTACCATCCAACAGGGTCTCTATATATTTGCTACCACCGCCATCTCCCCTCCATGGCTTCCCCTTTGGCTTTTTTGCGGTTTAATCTTTTATAAATAACAAATGGCGTAAGTTGTCTGCCTTTTTGCCGGAGTGGGCGTGGCGCCAGTGGGTGGGAAGGGGATGGAGTGGGTGTGGCCGACGGGCTGACCGTGTTTTAAGGTATTTCGTATTTTGAATGCCACTCGTTTTGGACACTTTTTGAGCTAAAATGAGCCCAAGCCGCAAAAGCTTAGATTCGAAAAAAAAATACAAAAACTTCTGAAGACAACAGAACAGTGATACTCCTTAAAAAGTACCAACCAGAATTTACCCTTTAATTTAGAAAATAAATTACGAAATTTTAAATATTGAATTAATTCAGTAACCGGTAAAAAAATATGTTTTTACAGGGTAGATGACTTTAACGAATAATGACATTCCCAGTAGAATTCGATGGCTTCCTATTTACAAAAGCTTTAACGCACTCCAGACTTTTCAGAGAAGAAAGTAACAAAATATAAAAATGAAGTTTAAAAATATGAAAATTTCGCTATAGGAACTTGGGCTAAAGTAATTATTTTTAATAATTGACTTGGTGTTTGCTTGTTTTTTTTTTTTTTTTTTTTTGTTTGGCCAGCTTGCTGCTGGCACCCTCTTTCTCCTTGTCCTGGAAAATGTTTGAACTTTGAGCTAATTTGGCAAAGTTTCGGCACAGCGAACGTGTATGCATGTGGCTCCTCTTCCGTGGCCGTGACTCTGCCATCTGCTTGGCCAAAAGCCTGCTGCCTCTGACCTCCAGACCGCAGTGAGCGTGGCTCAAACTAATTAAATTTATGGGTCTGGCCAATTTTTCTGCAGCGGCAAAGTCCAAATTTGAATTTAAACTTAAACAAATGCTAATTAGATGGGAAAATCGGGATGGCAATGAAAAGTGTGTATTCTGAGAGGGTAATCAATTAAATTTAAATACAGTTTAGTAATTGAAGTGCGCTTTATATATTTATGACCTTTATAAAAAATGTTTTGCTTAACAAATTCGTTATTAAAATACGATTTGCAGTACTATTAGATCAAGCAACAAACCTACTTTTCAATAGAATTTTTGTAAAATCGTTTTTTAATTTATCTAATTGTCAAACCAAAAAAATGCTAATCCTCTTAATCACACAGGAGAGCACACAACAAAATGGCCAAAAAAGCTGGCAATTTGTAGTATATTAAATTAAATGAGTTTTACCATAAATATTCGAATGCAAATGTCGACAAAACAATTGAAAATGAATTGCGTTCGAGTCTAATTAGATAACTTAAACAAATACATGTCTAGCATAATTAATTTGCATTTTCCAAATATTTCGCTCATTATTTTCTCGACCCTTACACCCACTCCACTTTTCTTTGTTCGCAGTTAATATATAACAAATTATGTACGCAAGCTGCAAATATTTAGCAATTAAAAATCTGTACGCAAAACAGTCGATGAAATTATAAATTGCCATGATAGTGGAAAATGAGGGCAAAGAATTTAATTAATTCGAAATTTGTGTTGTTAGCAGATGATGTCCTCTGACCTTTGCGATTCCATGATTGCAATACAATCATTCAACTCATCACAGTTTTTTCGAGCTGAAGTAGAAGTTCCGTCGCATCCATTTTCATAATTAGCAGAAAAGCTTCTAAGTCCTTTGGTGCTTTGGTCCTTTTCCATTTACCTGGTTCTTTGCTCCCAAGAGTTTTGAGACGCACACGCGACCAAAATAAATTAGCACCTCAACACGAAAGAAGGTGAAGGTATTAAACCGATCGCCTGGCCTGTCCCCAAAGAAATTTTTGGCAGGTGGGCAAAATATGAGTGTGTGCGAGCAGTTTATAAATTGGTTTGGGTTAGGATAGAGTTTGGACATAGGCTCTCCTTATGCGAAATATGCACATAACTATCAGGGTACGGGGTAATGATAGTCGACATTATCCGTCGCCTTTATTGTGCGTTATGTGCATCGTGCTTTACATTAACATAGGAAGTGGTATGTAATAGTCGACGCTATAAATTATTACCTGTAGTCACAAAATAAGATTGACATAGCATAGAAAAAAATTCAATAAATTAGAAATGCTATTTATTCAACAAAACGCATTACTACTTTAAATTTTCGATCTATAGTCACAAAATAAGATTGGCATAGGATAGAACAAGATTCAATGAATTATAAATGCTATTTATTTAACAAAACGTTTTACTACTTTAAATTTTAGATCTATATTTTAGTAACTAAAATTATGTTAGCATTGAAGCTTTTGATTTTATTTATTACACCATCCTCCGTTGCCTTCCTTTTCCTTTCTCCCATTGTCAGCTTGGGTTTGCCTCGGTCAAATGGTTTGTTGCATTAAATTTATAGCATACAATAAACTCTTGCGGTTGCTGGCAAGACTTCAACCCGCCAAATGCCGCAGGGCAATTACAACAGTGGTGGCGAAAAGGCTGGTTTGGGGAAAATATACATGTACAAATATGAAGAGAAATTGTTAGTGGAGAAAGCGAAAAAGATTCGTTATTATTCGTTAAGCCATGCAGCAGTTTTGCTATTTTTAGCGTATGTACCTCTCACTCTCCGTGTTCCACATCACTCACACGAATTTTATGAATAATATCCTTAAGGCATTAATTTTAAATTTGATATTTTTGGCCATTCTCGTCGGCGTGCACAACTGTAAACAAGAGTAAATACTTCCAGCATGCATGGGCCAACATGCAACCCCCAAAAAACCAGGGGCCATATTGGGGTAACAGACCGTAAAGAGCGAAATATGTGTAATATGATTAAATTTTATCAACAAGCAACTGCCTGTGCTGTGCCAGAAAACAACAAAAGCAAAGCTTTCAAGGGGATGCTCGGGTATGTCTGAAGGGTGTGGAGTTTAAAAATCGCCTGGAGAGGAAAAACATCGCAAAACATATGCAGAAACCAAAGATACAACAGTGTTTCAAGCACGTTTCAGCCAGCTTCGTCATCTATAAACGTATTGGTCCCGGTCATAAGTAACGCTGTATGCATATACATTCATTTGAAAAATGTTGGGGTACATCTGCACTAGAGAAAGAATTCTGAACAAAAATGTATTAAATCTTCTTAAAAGAGAAAAATTAGTATTCGTTTTTTTTTTTTAAATATAATATCAATATAATTTAGTATCATTAAATTTAGTAATCAAATAAATCTTAAAAAAGAAATTGATGAAAAAAAGTATTGTTAGTTAAATATATCCCTTAAACATCGCAGGGTATTCGAATGGCTATGTTTCTTTAAATCACATACTGACTTTTCTGCCAACACATCTTCTGTTTGTTCTGTATGTGTTTACGACTTTAGATGGCAATGTGTTATTTATGGCTCATTTATGATTTGGACGCGTGATATTTGTGAGATATTGTAAAAAGGAGGGCAGTAAGGCCTTTGCATTTTGATTGCAGATGTGTGTAATGGAATGTCGGTTAAAGTAAGACCATACATATGACTTTCGGACCCCATTTATGGATTCCCCTTCGATTTCGACAGAGAAACGCAATTCTTGTGCCAGTTTTCTGCCCTAATCCAATAACAAACATCAGCCGCTGCCACTCACTGCTGTTTTCCACTCATTACTGTCCATGTTTCGCTGTCATGTAACTACTGCATTGAGCTCGTCCATAGAAACACTTAAAGAAATTGCTATACTTTTAAATAAAAAATATTTTGTTATTAATATTTTTATTAAGCTCAACTAAGTTGACCTCGTTATATATAAAAGCTAATATTCTTTTATTTCTTTAGGCTTATAATATTTAATTATTTTCAGGCGGCTGAAAAAATGTAATTTTTTAAAATTTGAGTTGAAGTAAGTTGGCGATATATTTTCTCCGTGCGCACATTACGCATACGCCTCGGGTGCCGCCATGTGCCACTGGCAATTGACAACTGTTGCTGCCGCAAGTGGTGGCAACTGTTGCGGTGTCGCTGTCTGATTGAATTTTGATTGTTGCACTGGATTTTTGCATAAGTTGCTGCAGATGCCTGCCAACCCCCTTTGCCACTGCCGTTCATTATGTGCAACTCGACTGGCTGATAAATCTAATCAGTGTCGTGGCAACACTAATCCGCCACGCCTACTGTCGCCCGCTGTTCCCACCTTTAAGGTTAACGTTAAGTAAAAGTTTCTGCCAACTTCTCAGCGAGTGTGAAAGAGGAGAAAAGTTTTTACTTAAATTTTTTATATTATTTTTGCTTGGTTTTCCCAACTCACTCCCATTCTGTCTTTCCAGCTTCCTGCAACACTGCACGTAGTAACTTTTTATTATTGTATTAGCAAAAGTTTATTTTTTCTTATTTTTCCACCCCTGGCATCTTTGACTTGGCTACATCTGCGCCTTTAAGCCAGGCCAATCGATAGTTGTCTGCGAGCACAACTGTACACACTTGTGCGAATGGGTCGTTCCAGCCGTCCAAATAGCACGAACCCACTGCTCCAATCGTTCAAGTTGGCTGAGATGTTGCGCTTTTGTGGCCGATGGTTTAGATTTAATTTGGCAAACAGCAAAAGGGAGGGGGAAACATTTTGACAAAGTGCCCATCGTCGATGTCGTGGGAGAAGACTCAGCCGCTGCATAGTGGTTGCAAACTATTAGTTATTTATTTTTATGTTTATATTCAACTGAAGATTCAGTAGTGTGCCTGAGCCTTAAGGAATTTCTTTGTATGCTGAAAGTTGAGAAGTAAAATGTCACCTCCTAAGAAAATGGATCAGTAGCTTAAATATTATACAAGCAAGGTTTCCATTAGAGATGGCGTGGCTTAAGTCTTTTTAACTATTTATATATTATACATAAGGCACTCGAGAAAAAAACCTCCTTATGAAATAAGCTCTTCAGCTGGCACCTTAAGCACCCACTCAAGGTCACCGGCTGAAGTTCTCTAGCGAGCAACTGAGCTCGAATTTGCAACCACTGTCGCATTCGTGGCAAAAGCAACTTTGTTGCAGTCTCTGTGGCGCCATGGAAGTGCACTTATGTGTGGAGTTGAAGGCAGCTCCGCCAAAAAAAGGAGGTGGTGCACGGTGGAAGGGGTGACAGCCACAAAGGCGCTTGGCTTGTCACCCGCTACTTGGTCAAAGCATTGCGTCAGTCAAGTGGCACTCGGAACAGTTAAGCAGCGATCCGACGCCATAAATGTTGCTCCTCCAACTCCGGCTCCATATCCTGCTGATCCTTTGGAGTCGGGCCACCAACTCGAGTGGCAGCCAAGAACTAACGAAAAAGAAACTTCTAAAAAAGGCTAACGTTAGCCGTTTTCCACGGGGGAGGGCGGTGGAGCATCTTGGCACAGACAATTTCGCAGCAATTTAAGTTTTAGCTTTTGTTTAAGCAACACTTCAATTACAACGCCTTCAGAAAGTATGTCAACTATCTTTTGAAGGAAATGCTCGTAAGAGGATGCAAGTACAGTGAAAGCTCACAAATAAATTAATGTATATTTTTTTCAGAGTTTTCTCTGCCGAACAGTTTTATTTACTGAGTAATAGTACTAACTAATCGTGTTTAATATAAGGAACAAGTGATATCGTTTGACTAACAAATCATAATTTCTTTTTAGTCGTGTTTCCCTGTAAATCCCTTTTTCTCGTATCTTCTTCAACTTTCAGCAAGGTGATTAAACTCATTTGGCACACACATGAACAGAACAAAGTCCTCCACTGACTCTTCCCATCGTTTTCCCCTTGGCTTCACTTTTGTTATAAATTTTTTGGGCGAGGATAATAGTTTACAGGACGAGCACGAGAGGCACGTAGCGAATTGTTGCCAGCTGCTGTTCGCAGGAGACACAGACACCCACACAGGTGCTCTTTATGTCCTGGCTTTAAGTTTCGGTTTGCCACCGGTGTCCTGAATTTGTTTCTTATGATTTATTATTTTTCAATCTGCTCCTAGGGATCAACCTTTCCACACTATCCCTTACCTCACTGCTGTCATATTTTTATTAACTGATAGATTGGTTGGGTGACCCAAAAGAAGAGTGTGAGTAAGAAACGTTTTTGTAATACCGAGAATAATGGCTTTCTTATATAGCTAACAAAGAGGGTATATACAATACGCGTTTGGTTTGGAACAGTTTTAGATTTTTTCTAATGAATTTGCCAAGATATTTTTTTACAAATATAGAGACACGTATAAATTGCTTTTCTCGACCATAAAAAAAATTCGGAGATAAGAATACGCTATTTTCTGGAAAAGGTTCCATTACTATTTTAAGCTGGCATGTGGTTAGAAACCCAATACAAATTATTTTAACTTACTTAACATATCGATTAATAGCGTGTTTCGCTTTAAACTAGTATAAATTTAGAAACTTTCTTTAGCTAAGTACCACTGTACTTCTATGAAGAATAGAGAGAATGGGCTGCCATGTGTGTATTTATGATTTGGACAAGTTTTGTCTATATAATTATAATTAATTACTTTCGGAAAACTTTGACACATCTAATTATTATTTTATTAATTTTTGTGGCTCGCCCTTATCACGATATGGGTTTCCTGAGGAGTGAACCTGTTTGAAACAATTTCGGAGTGGAAAATCCCTCACAGTTCCAAATTGATTTTCCCTGTTTTCTGTGCTTCCAGAAAGTGTTTTGTCAAAGGATTCCAAGCCGGAAATCGTATTTTCTTTTCAGCTTATTCCCATTTAATTGTTGCCGCAAGCTTAAAGCCAAAAACTAAAGATTTTCTTAGTTTACGAAGCTTTGAGGGATTGCAACCGGATTTTCATTTCATTTTCTTTCATAAAACTTCTGTGTACTTTTGTGCACCCAAATCGAAATCCAAGTGCAATGGCAGCGGCCAAAATGCTTGGTCCAAATGCTCCGTAAATCCGTTTTGCCATCCCGAACGCAAAATGAAAAGCGTTTTGCAGTTTGTGTAACTATTTAAAAACTTTTGCCCCGCCTTTCCACAAACTTAGCGCTGCCCAAATTGAAGTTGCTCTCCTCATATAGAAAGATCAAAGAGGGTGGCTGTACTAGAAGTTTGTGATCGGTTATTTGGCCTTGCATTAATATATTTTCTTCCGATGCAAATAAGTAAAAATTAACAAAATGAATGGGAAATTCCCTGATAAAGGTTATAGACTTTGCTATATTCGTAGCCTTTTTTGTAAAGGCTTGTAAGGCTAAATATTGGCTTATACTTTATAATATTCCCCACTTATTTCTGAGGGATCCGCCCTCGTTTATATATATACGTATTTATGCACACATTTGAAGACCCTATCGTGTACGTTTCGGTACCCCCAGATCTCATCTTTCTGCTCATCCGAAACTTTACAACAAATTAAATTCAAGCCAAAACTTTTGGCAGCAAGGGCTTGTGAAATTCGAAGGCTAAGGTGCATGGACCATATAGTGTGGGTGCCCGAAATCGATACAAAGTTTGCTTTGTACGGCATTAAATTCACTTGCCATATGCAAGTGGCACCGCATCACTAGCAGCTGTGGCTTATGAAGTGCATTAACAAAGGGGGCAGGGACCCCAAGTCCGCTTTCCGTTCCGTTGGAAATGTATCTGCATTTTTAACGGCATATTTTAATGCCTGATTTTTAACGTCAACTCGACGCACTTATTGACAGCTGCGACAGGAGCGGCCCCAAACCTCCACCTTGATGCATATGTCATGCGATACAGAAATTTATTTGCCCCGAAACGCCGCAGGATACCCCAGCGGATCGAAGGCATAAAAAATGTTTAATTTAATTTTTGTCGCACCAGGGAGAAAAAGAAGAAATGCGTCCCGGCTACGCCTTGACTTTTTACCCACATGTATATGCATAAAGGCTTGCATACATTTTGTCATGGCAACTGCTGTTCAAACATAAAACGCTTAAAAAATGTTTATAGGTAAATATTTACTGTTCACGGTTTTTTCTTTGGGAAAAAGTTCGGGGAGTGTCGATAAAAGCTATAACTGCTGAGCCGGGCGCTAATCGACGTATGTCAAATTTTGATTGAGTTTTAATATCGGTGGCTGAACGGCGTAATTGATAATCATTCAATTATCAGAGCACTGAGTGCAAGTACCATTCATTGGTTCAGTTAAAATTTGTCAAAAAAATACCTTGCTGAAATATTTAGGAACTTAAGTATCTGAAAGCGATGAAAGGATGTGAGTATGAATGTGTAATAAATATAGTTATGAGTGTAAATTAAAGAATTCAGATAATTTCATTATTAGCTTGTAAAATGAAACATATTTATTATAATAATAAAAAAATATTTGAAAACCAATTATGCAATGGAAATAGAGCATATTTATCTAGCTCAAGTTCCTTTCTTAGACTGCAAAAATCTTAAAGTAAACTTTAAAGTGATTTTACTAGGTCCCACCATCATTTTTATTCAATTTAAGCCACTTCAGCTCCCTTTTCCCGTACAGCTCGTGCATCTGATTGTGAGTTACAACAAGAGATTCAGAGGGATACAACCCGTATGGCTTTGGCGAAGTGAAGGAACCAGGGAGCGATGCATGCAAATTGGACATTGCACTGATGAGCGATGTCCTTCTGCATTTCTGCCTTTCTGTCTGTGCGGTGCACTGGCTTGTTTAATTGCAACTAAAAGCGGAAGCCAACAACAGAGCAGAGTGCAAAATGGCAAAAAGAAAGACACGAATATAACGCTGACTGCTCCCCTGAACTGTGTCAAAAACAAGGACCAACAGCTGCGAAAAAAGCCCACACTCTCACACAGAAACGAGGCGAAACTAAAGATTCGCACACGAGTTTGTTGTTTAGTTTTGCTCGTTTGTTTGTTTGTCGCCCTGTTTGTTTGGCGTACGTTACTTCCTGCAATTTGCACACTGCCAAAGCGTCAACTTTCCTCAGTGGCATTGCAAAAAAATGTATTAAATATATACTAAACTGTTAAGCCCACATTTACATCTTTAAAGTTTTTTATATATATATATTTTAATCCTAGTGCCTGAAAGCCGAAGTAACGTAGATATCCATGCCATCTCCTTAGAAGGATACCTTTATTTAATAATCAACTCAAACTGAAACAGAAATTCAAACTAGTTATGAAGTAGTTTTGTAATTTGATCAATAGCAGATCATTAAGACTAACTTCATATGGGAGCAAACTTACTAGGAAGCTTTCTGATACGGGACTGCAGGCACTATTCTCATATGGAGACGGCGACATCCTTTCCCTCTCTGCAGGATGCAGGAGATCTGGGTGGGTGGCGAGAAGGTGAGAAGGGGCGTGTGGCCTGTCCGGGGGGCAAACAGAGACGAGTCGGCTTTCCTTTCTGACACACTATTTTGCATGTTGCATGAGCTGTCTCTCTCGTTCGCTTTCTCCCCTTTCTCCGGCCCCTTTCACCTGTGCCTGGCACATATGTCACTTGTCTAAATGGCAACGACAACGCTCACCCGAACTGGCCAGCCGATGGATGTGGCCAGGACGATGGTTTGGGGTGTGAAGAGGAGTGCAAGGGGACAGGTGAAATTTGCTGCCGACTGGCCATGCATGCAAATGCAACATTTGCAACTGTTTGAGTCGCTGTTTTCTCTTCCTATACCCTAACAGCAGGAGTTTTAATCTTTTAAAGCCATCTTCATTTTAATAGCCTTTAAAGTGATTTAAATATATGTATAATTGTTTTAAACCTTCTTTTTAATATTTTCCAAAGTTTATAGTGCCGTTTTTAAAATTAGTTTTTTTTTAGGTAAGAGTGGTTTCTGCTTCGGTTATAGAGACTTTTCTAGCTTTTCTTGTTTTTGCAGTTGCTTTCGCCAACAAGGTGGCAACACTGACACCAAGCAACGACACCAGCAACCCTGCTGCAACAGCAAAAACATGTGGCAAGACTACACCAACAACCGGCAGTAATTTGGACACCTTGTCTATGTGTGTTTGCTTAGGCGGGCGATAAAAAATATGGGAAGTCGGAAAAGCGGGTCTAACGGACCAAATGAACATCTAGGGAAAACGTGGGTAAAGGGTTAAAAGCAAATATGAGAGTCTAGACTATATTTGGATGCATGACAAAAAAACCTAAATAATATTCAATATTTCATTTCTAATAGTACGTTCAATTCGTTTAAATGTTAGTTTCCAAGAAATTGTTCACACAGAAGAAAAGCTATTTGCAGTATAATTGGTATAAAAACGAATTTCTATTTCATAATTGAGCTCAAGACACTTACAGCCTAATGAAATTTATTTATGCAATTTAACAAATAAAAAAATAACCCCTTTTGGCCTTCCTAATCAAGTTTGTCAACGATTTAACGCACATCAATTAAAGCCGCTCAAAGATGGAACGCTTAATGATGGCCTTTGTTTTCATCACTCTCCATGGCCAGTCATTCGACCAGTCAGTTAGTCAGTCAGTTTGTCTATCTGCTGTCCCTTTATATATATTATTGCGGATATGTATGTCTGTCCCTGTGGGGCTTCCCGGCAGTGCTGCTGATTTTATACATTCAAATTAGTTCGCTTTGCACGAGTGGCCCTCGAATGAGAGAGAGTACTGCTGTGATATTTCCCGACCACGGCTGACTGGCCAGGCAACCAAGCAACCCGTCGGAACACGGCACAACCGCTCCAATGCCACTACAGCATACATACATACACAAAGATATATGTATATACATATATATATGGAGGGGGTCCGGATTGGGGGGCTATCAAGTTGCCTGTGAAGTGCTTATCCTCAAATCAGTGACACTTGAATGTGCAGCCCATGTGACTGACCAAGTGGGTGACTGACTGACTGCTGAGCGACCAGAGCTGTCATCTTGGCTACTTTCCCTTCACAAATAATATAATGTAATATAATACAATTTAATATTATTCGTTTTTATATTAACGGTTTATATCTGAGGCATATTCTGACATGACTTCTTCATTCAAAGCTGAATAAAAGATATGATACGTTACTCCTTCAAGGGAAATACGCCAACACTGAGCAGCAACTTTACAAAAGTGCGAAGACTTCGTTTCATCTATTTACTTTGCCCTTCGACCACCGCTTGCCATTTGAATCTGAAACTGTCCAACAATTTGAGTGTTGTTTGTGTCCCTGATTGAGTAGCTAAATAAACTTTGGCCTTTTATTTAATTTAACGGATTTATGACTGTCGAAGATAATTGTCAAATGGCTTAATAGTGTTATTGAAACAGGAAGAACTACATGGTATTTTTTTACACAAAATGTATAGAATAAGAAGTCAAAAAAAAAAAAAACATCCCTTCAGAAACTAACAAATTAGTCGGACTAAACCTATAAGCTGAAAAACCTTGTCTATTCCACAAAATGGCCAATAAATTAGCGCAAGTAATTTGCGCAATTAACTAAAAACAGTTAAAACCGCTATTTGTTCGGTTAGCGAAATCGCTCGATACAGCAGCGCGAATGCAATGAATTGGCAATAAATTCTCGGTTCTCGGTTGAAACTTTCTCTAACCCCTTTCTCTTTATTTTATTCGATTGTGTGGGTGTGTCGGCAGAGTCAACTAATTTATGTTTTAACACACTCGCACATGCAAATTAGCACACACACAAAATGAATGCAAATATTGGGTTCCAAGGGGGCTGAAGCTGCCATAATGAGCTCAAGTTGGGCAAATGGCTGAATGGGTGAATGGGTCTGAGGTTTTCAGGCGTTCTTTGCGGTTCATCTGGCAACAACTGTTGACAAAATGAAATCAATAAATTTTAGCGCAAATCAATTAAAATACACCAGCCAGATTGAATTAGAGTGCTGGGTGCTTTTGGTCTTCTTCTTGTTGGCCAAACGAAAATATTTGTCAATTTGCGGTATTCACAAAATTAAATTTGACACACACGCACCAGCAAGATGGAATGTCAGGATGAGTTTTAGGCAATTTTATCTCACTTTGTGTGAAATTTGTTATAATTTATTTATACGGCTTATTAAAATTATTGTAAGTTCGGCCATTTAATTAAAAGTCAAACTTTATTTGCAACGAGAAAAGCGGAGCAAACATGACAGTTGAAAGTGGAATCAAATTTATGAAATCGAATTATGGCATGCATGGATTTGAAGCAGTTTTCGGGTTAAGCCCCAATAAGATGGATAAACCCATAAATCCTCAAAATAACAATCTAACAGAAATTGAATGGAGGTAAATAACCTTTGACATTTCAAAGAAATTACAAGGAATCGGGACAAAGGAGCATGGTTAACTTACTTTTTTTGAAATAGTTTTCTATTTAATTGAGTTGTACGTTCTGCAATCATAAATTGTGTATGTAAATAATAGTGTAGCTTTAATCGTAGTTGACTTTTCATTACTTATCCAATTAAATTTCAAAGGCCAAGCATTAAAAATAGTAGGAACACAAATTACTTCGTGAAGACAAACGTTGAGAGATAAACACCCTCATAGCAAAAATCGGCCAATACCAAAGTTTTGGCAAAATATTTTGGAAGCGGCTGTCTTTGGTCATTCATTAATATTTGGCACTGAATACCGGTAAGAAAATCAAATAATCAGGTAGTTTGCCCTGCCATAATTGTCAACTGAGCATTTAAGCAGAATAGAAAAGCTACTTGAAATCGTCCGGCCGGAACTCAAATGTAGATTTGAAAAACTATTCAAGTGTTAAGTGCTCTGCTGACCATGTTGAAGGACACCGCCACCGCATCGACCAGCGAACTTGCAGGGGAAGTGGGTGACGCCCATTCGACTCCTGGCAGCTGCCCTCCGCCCGCCGCGGGCGACACGCCCCCCGTCGTTAGCCGACCGCTGGACCGACGCCTAAACCCCAACGCACCTGTGTTTGTGCCCGACTTCAAGGCCAGCCAGGTGGCCAAAAAGCTATTTGATGAGTGTAAGTACGGAAAGGAAATAATGTTTATTTAAAACAATATATATTGTATTTTGAAGCCCTTTATATATATTATGCTTTGACTTGCATAGGTTTTTAGTATTGTGCATTTATTTATTTCTTTTTAATTTCCTGATGGATTTATAAATTTAATACCCATGCAGTATCTACGTACACCCGGTGGAGTACGGCAACCTCGGAGGACATATGCTACGAGCCCCGTTACGAGTCCATCTGGCGTGAGGCCAGCATCCAGCAGCAGCAGGGTCTGCGCCATCCGGGTTTCGTTTACAGCCTGGATCCTGGCGAGGAGGAGGTTGGCGAACTGGAGTTTGACGAAGTCCAGGCCATGAATATCGGAGCCGAGTCCTATGATCCCAAGCTAGGAAGCACATCAGTTAGCCAGGCAATGGAAGTTCGCGAAACTGTGGGTGATGTGGAGGAACCTTTAGATGAGGAAAAAAGGAATGGCTTTCAGAATCGCCACTCCGCCAGACCGGCCAAAAAGTGCTGTCTGGTCATGTAGGTCCCACGGAATGGCAAATTTATATATTTATTTTCCATTTGTTTTCACACCTACATGCAACTCAGTAAATTGCTTCCTTACTCTCTCAATTTGTGTATTTTTTTCCTATACCATAGGTGCTTATAAGGGATTTCCCTTTTAGTAAGTAATTACATTTTTTCTGAATTTAATACGCTTCCAGCGCGAAGAATTAAATTCTACAGGTATTTTCCAACGTCGTTGCAATTAAGACGCTTTTCAGAACTTTCTAAATGCACTCCTTTCAAGCCCACTTACGGCAGACTGGAAGAAAGGAAGCTCCGTGGAGAAAGGTCGACTATACCTATGACATAATTTATAGCCTACATTTTAGCGCCCTAAACGGGTTTGTTTTACTTTCCACGAAGGCTCTTGCCTTTCTGCCTTCAGCTACTTTGTCCTGACTTTCTAATGATGTTGAATATGCATGAAAACTTTTGCCGCACGCAGAATTCTCCTCGCTGGATGGCAGCTGAAAGCTTGATTCACCTGTCTATGGGTAGCATGGCAGCAGGACTGCCTTCAGATTTAACTACCACTGAAAATAGTACGGGCTTAAATAACTAATTTTTAAACTCAATAAAATAACATGTGGAATTTAAAAAACACCTTCACTTTCAAATACGAGTGGCTATGCAAATTAAATTTTCATTTAAACTAGCGTTTTTTTACTCGTCCAAATAAAGTTCGAACATTTTCTTAGACTGCACACTTTTGCATTGTCTGTTAGCAAAGTGGCGACAACTTTTCATTTTTTTCGTTTCTTGATTATTTTAGTTTTACTCAATTTTTGGATAAGGAAGGAAAACTCATAAGGCGTTTGGGTGCTGGAGTGTGTGTCTAGTAATGAGAAAACTTTCGTGTCCTTGCAATGTCTCATTTAGAGCTGTCCGTACCCCGATGTCTGATGTCCCGAGCCACGGATAACGCAGCTGCCCACGACTTTTGAATGATAAGCGCGGCGAAAAGGACACGCAGTGCAGTCCCATCTGCAGCTGCACAAATGCTTGGCGGAAACAATTACCAACTCGTATGCAAAAGTGCCAAATTGCCAATGGAGCTTCTCCATGGGCGAAACTTTCACGCCGCTCAATGTCAGCGGGACATGTGAGCAAAAGGAGTCGAATGGAGGTGCCGGACCATACACCTGGGCCCCCCAATTTTTGGTCCTTTGGCAAGGATTCGCTTGGCAATTTTGTGCCAATTTTCTGCGCCTTCTGTTTGTTTATGAAACAAGTCACGTAAGCGACGAAACCCGTTCGCTCCTTTTGCCCTTTTTGGGCGCGTTGAACTGGCAGCTGGCTAAGTGGGCGTGCCATCACCTTGTTTTTGCCACTATTACTCTCCCCGTTGTTGTTGTTTCGCCCTGGGGCGATTGTCATTGGAATCGAGAATTCAGCAATTGGCAAACGTCACGAAAGCGGCTAAAACTTTTCACGATCTTTCGCGCCCTTTTGCCTGATTGTTGATTTGGCAATCTTTTGTTTTAGCCCGTTTTCGACTGCAACTTTGTCCTTTTTTCCGAGCCTTTTTGTTGGCTTGTTTTAGGTTGCTATTTATTGCATAAAATTTATGCCCGTATATTGTGCAATTGAAAAAGTTTGTCATATTTCTGTGATTTTCCGCCCTTATCGTCGTCTGAAGGACAGTACGTTTCGAAAATATAAGTACTTTGCAACAAGAATATTACGATTCAAGAAATTGTAGTGTTCACTTATTTATTTTTCATTATATATGATAAACATTATATATAATAACATTCCCATTGCGTAACGCACGGTATGGGACTCTCATGAAATGTTAAAATCAGGAGAAACCAAAGCCGCTGGCATAAACCATTATTTATGCATCGATTTCAAATCACCAAAACAAAACAGAACGGATTGGGCCAGAAAAAGAAAGTCCCAAATAAACACAATGACAAAACGGAAGGCGGCAAATAAATAGACAACACAGGAATATGGGCAAACAATGCCTGCAATAAATATCCACACATAAGTGCAGTGCACACAGTCGGGTTGTCTTTATGCACCTATAAATAAATTCATTTTGTGATATTTATGCCACGATATGGCAACGGCTAAAATGGCAATCAGTTCAATGACCAACAAAAGTTTGTCTTGTCTTGCAGTTTTTAGTATTGGCTAAGTATCCTGTGTGATTTTTAGGTATCTTAGGCCATTTGAATTCAAACAATATACCTTAAAAATAATTTATTACCAAAAATCGATCGAACTGGTTTAAATAAGATTTTTAATATTAATAAACTATTTGTCAAGATAATAAAAATTGGGATTATATGTACACAGCATTACATTCTTAGATAATCGATAGTTTTTCAAGGCTTATTTGCCTCACAAGCCCAACAGATTTTGTAGGATACTTTTCCTGCCTGTTTTCGAAGGGACTTTTCCCTCGGTCCTTTTTCACTTTTGCCACTCTACTCCTTTATCCACCTCTCTCTTTTAGTTGGCAGCACTTTTAGTTAAATTGAGCAACAAACACGTTTGGCAATAAAAATGATTCCACTTCCAGTTGCTGCTGCCACGCCCCCTTTGGCTCCCATGAGGACTTCCACCCCACCACCCATCGCCACCCCCTGCAAACATCTCCGGTTTGGAGTCCGTTTCGAAAAATGCAAGCCGCAATGCGCTGGCAGTGGAGTTTTGCACATTCTAACAGATTTATTTCACTCGAAATAGTTTCATTTTAGTTGCATTATTGTTATTGTTTGTTCGTTGTTGCTTTTACTGCTGTTATTGCTATTGTTGTTGCCGCTTGCCAGAGTGACTGCGGAAAGTTTTTCTATTATTTTCAAATTTAACTTTGCCATTTGTTTGAATTTCATGGATACACGTAGGGACAGCTGAAGTCGAAAGAATAGAACTCAAAAGTAGGGTTAACATTCTAAGGGTTCTAGTCTATCCATGTCTGTTATAAAGCACACATTTACTTAAAATACTTAAAAAAAAATTTGTTAGTCAGCATTGCACATTTCTAGCTGCTTTTCTCCAAATTTACTTGAAGACATATAAACATTTGGATCAATTATATTAATTTCGGCATTCCTAATCGCTTGACCTCATCTGTATATCTGTGCTTGCGGTCTAGTTGGTGTGGATGTGCGTAAAGGGTTCCAGGCAGCGAGTTTTAGTATTTACCAAGTTTTTCCTATCGGGTGCGTTGCTCTTGGTTTTCCAATATGAAATATATTATCGATGTTCCCAACTTTTCTCAACTGTGCAATTTCCACTCAACTGTTCTCAGTTTTCTACTTTTCACCTCACACACACATGTACACATATTTCATATCGTGGGCGAGCTGACATTTCAGAATTTTGGCAACAGGTTGACAGACCAAAATATATTGTAATAGTTGACGCATACGAAAGCTATACTGCTATTTTTCAAACACCACTTTAGAATAGCAAATATTATCTACTATGAAACAATCTGAAAAAGCCTTTAGTTCACAACCATGCTTCTCTCGACAATATATCAAAAAGGGTTTATCCAAATCTACCTGCACTCTATGATATACTATATACTACGATATACTCCTTTGACCAATGGTTAAGTTCCCTTCCTCTTGAAATGTGATAAATTGAAATTACATCCAGTTGGAAAGCAGGAACGCATTGCGCAGCATTTTTAAACCGTTTCTTGATGGGGTGCACCTGTCCCGTTTTTGGCCTAAATCGGGGTCAAAAGTCGGGCCTTGCCGAGCAAAACTTATTTATAGTGCCCTGTGCGATGGCGACGCAATTTATCGTCATTAGTGCGAGCCGCAAACGAAATTTTCACTTGAAAATTTCACGAGCTAAAATGAAATGCCTGCGGTCGTCAGCGGTTTGTTCGACTCGGTTCAGTTCGGAATGACCTGTCCTCGTTCTTTGTTAATCAAAATACACTGAAAAAAAATCAGTTAAAAATCTGGTTTGGAATAACAAAAATAAAACCATTGTAGTAGCACAGATACCTTGTGCTATATGTCTGAGCAATGTTTTAAAGTTACGTAATTTAATTGATATATTTTTACTGACTTCTTATTCTTCGAATTACATTTTAAAAAGTTTGTTTAAAATCTTGTTTTTGTTATCCAAAAAAATGTTATAATACTGAACTATCATTTTGTGTTTTCAAGTGTGGAAAGCGGGAAAAGGAGACGACAACCGCGACGACAACGGTAATGATGATTACTGACGGTTTTAAATCATTCGCTAATTATTGCAATTGTTGCTCGCCTTCGGTGAGCTGCCCGTTGTCCTGCTCCTCTTGTATATATCCTCAAGGCCCGACGCCGCTGATGACGTTCTCGCCGAATAATTGATGATGGCCTGGCGGCTCACACTGGTAATCAAACACCCAAAGAGTTGATTCGCTTTTTGAGAAATTCAAGTGACCGCAAAACAAACAATTTCCTGGTGCAAAAAAAAAGAGGAGGAAAATCACCCGCCAGGAATCCAGAGGGCTTAACCATTGCACTTTGCCCGTACATTTGCGAATCCCCACAGCAATCAACCTAATTTATTGCGACTCCCCGAAACCCAGTGAAACTCGAACCGCAGCCAATGACTGTCATTCATCTATGAATGTTAATAATTTCCATTGCCTTTTGGCCAAATGCGAAATTCAACAACCACACCATTGCATTGCATTTCATTGGCCTGTGAGTTTTTGTGGCTGCAGCCCTGGCATTCACTCTGCGGTTTTTATTTCCTCGGTTGCTTTGAAGCCCTTGAGTCAGTCAAAAAAAAAAAAATAAATAAAATAAAAATATTTTAAATTAGCCATAATTTATTTCGGTCGCGGTTCCATAATTTGAGAGGGTAATTTTATGCCATGGAACGAATCGAAATTAAGTGGGTGATTATGGCAGACTTGTACTCGAAACTTGTAAATCGTTAAGGACATTGGCATTAAAGTTTGTACTAAGAATTAATTAAGTGTTCAGAATATTATGAAAATAACGGAAATTAAATTTTTAAAAAAGTTTCTAGCTCACTATGGTTTTTTTATTGATTGTAGAATATTTTCCGCTAATTATCATTTCGCCATATTTAGAAATATCGGAAACTAAGTAATTTGTAAGCCTGTTCGGAATACAGCCCATATGGACTTCCCCTCATTGCATGTGTGCGAGAATGCTCCCCTTTCCGCAGTGTAAGGGCAGCACGTGCTGTTAGTTCAACCCTCAGCCACGCCCATCACCCACTCCGCCCACCTGCTGAAGCGAGCTAATGCCCACCCATTTACACATACGTGAGCACACTGACGGACGGACGGACGGACAGACAAACAACTCATTTCGCTCAGTGAACTCAACAATAAGCATAAAAACATTCATCACTGATTCACTACGTGAGCTGGTTTGTCAATTATGACAGCCTAGGTGGATCGTCCCTGCAGAGATGTATGTGGATATGTGTATATATGTTTGGGAATGGGACTGTGGGGA
The DNA here is from genome assembly GCF_000001215.4 of Drosophila melanogaster. Lineage (NCBI taxonomy): Eukaryota > Metazoa > Arthropoda > Insecta > Diptera > Drosophilidae > Drosophila > Drosophila melanogaster. Next base: position 17,041,771 of record NT_033779.5, on the reverse strand, counting down.
TAGCTCATGGTGATGATGAATATATGAGTGCCGCTGATTGAATATCAACGCCGGGGCACAAAAGGAATTCCTCCTCATGCTTCTGGGCTTCGCTTAACACTTTTGCGTCCCCGTTTCCGGCAGCAATTTTTCTCCGCTTCTTTCCATATTACAACAAACATGTACACAAGTGTGTGTAAGTTCGTGTATCCCTGTGAGCATATTTTCTGCGCTAGTCAACTGTCAGATTTTCGTTGTGCCAGCATAAAATGTTAAAATAATGCCACTCAGACATAGACCGTCTTTCGTATCGTTTCGTTTCGTTTTGGTTTGGTTTGGTTTCGGTTCAGGTCCCAGATCTCAAACCATATCCCATGCCATCCCACATCTCGAGGTCCCCACTCACCAGCTACATTATCTCCCATTTGTCGCATACAATCTGCTTGCCTTTTCTTTTATTTCCCCCCTAGTTTTCCCTGGCTTTTTTTCCATCTGTATTTGGTTGTTGTTGCCGTTAAAGCCATTTCCGGTGACAGTGTAATATTGTAATATGCTTATGTCTCTGTCGTCTGCCTGTCTGTGTCACCGTTTGGTAGCAACTCGCCCGTAGATGATGCGGCCATAGATAGCTCTTTACACATCCAGCGGCGAGTGCCCAGGAATGTCTGGCAGAGGAAGGAGTCGATAGTTATCTAGGAGAGTTTACTGGAGTAGGGAGGACCCACAGCGAAAGTGGTTTCAGAAAAAAGTGGTTACAATCATTCGGTAATAATAAGCGTGTAGGGTGTTAATACAGGATCTAACTTTGGGTAACACATACTCCAGCGTTATCTTTATCTTGTTATTAAAAATTCTTTTACAAATAGTAGGGTATATAGCAATGCGGCTGGTCAAACAAGACTTAGTTTTTGCACTTATTTTTGGGATTGACAACATTGCATTGTCAGCAAATGAAAGTTGTGTAGCAAAGTTATTTATTGTTGCGCTGGCTGGGCTTGTGTTTTTGAGAAATCAATCAAATAAAATGCGACGACAGCGCACCCGAAATACCCCTCAGCACCACGTTTATTCCTGTATGTGTGGTATGGGTGGATTTGATCAAATTAAAAGGCAACCCGTATGTCTTACTCACCCACACAGAAACGCACAAACTGAGACAGCGGCACCCATACAGATGCAGAGACATTGGCATTGCAATTTGAAGACAAGCAGTTGAAATGCATTTCGTGTTGCCTGTCTGCATCTGTATTCGTAACTGAGGGTGGTGTGGCACTGTACATGCTGTATGTATATAGTATGTATATAGAAGCATATCCGTGGGCCACAGCCCCACCCATACACACCCAGTTACGTGCTAAGAATTTTAATTAACAGATAAATCAATAAGAAATATGGACGACGGCTGTCAGTGTAACTCTGTGAGAGTGGAGAAGAGGCATCGCCTCGCCAACTAAATAAACTTCTGACGCTGCCAGTCGTCTATGTCTATGTTTCCATTCCATTTCCCCCGGTTTTTCCCTCACCAGTTTACCACCCAGAAAAGCGCAAGTGCTAAGCCCGCACCCGGAAAATGGCCAACTGCAGAGAAATTAGAGGAAAAGGCCGTTAAAATTGCAGCTGCAGCAGCTGCAATGGCCACATTAGCAGTCTGCGGCTTCTTGGCCTTGGGCTCAACATAAAGACTTGGCCAACAGCGAATATCTCCTACAGATGTCCCCGAAAAGGGCAGTAAACATTCTAGGAAGTGTTCGAAAATGTGAAATACTACTTGGTATTTACTGCACGTGCTAACGTGTGCTAACGGAGAAAGGTTTGATGGTTTTGCGGACAGGTAAACATTTCTCATATAAAATGTTATATTTAAAATTAAAAGTTCCTAAAATAATTCTCTAAGCTCGATAGCTATGCAGAGACCTATATTCCGAGCAAGGTATTTTGCTACTTGCCGTGCGCGAACATTTCTATCTTCATTATTTTATTTTCAGCGCATAGATCTCTGGAGAATGTTAACTGGCATTCGAGTCCCCAAGATGCCCGACTGAGTAGCGCATTTATGCCAGCCGAACCAGGCCTTTGCCAGGACTTTTCTTCTCGTGGCCGAGAAGTGCTTGGCATGGCAAATGCAAGCAATAAATAGAATTACAGTCAAGAGCTTGATAACTTGCTAAAATGCACAAGGCGCACCAAGTCCTTGCTCTGGACTCGGACTACCCAGCTCAGGTGCAGAGAAAATTTATTATTAAATGAACAAAATAAATGGCTAGGAAGTGCGCCTGAACTGGCTGTGGCCACGTATTAATGACGCTTTTAAGAGAGCAGGCCCGTTTTCTGAATTTAATGATGGAACGTGCCACAAGTCACGGCCAACAAGTCCCATTAGAGGCAGACGGCCATCAAATATCTAACGTGTGCAACATTTTGTTCGCTTTGCAATAAAACAAATTTGACCCGGGCCAGCAAAACAATTCCGACAGGTAGCGACAAAGTTTAATTTGAATATAATAGAAAAACTTTTGCGGGGGCCCAGAGGCTGAACAAAGCTAAAAATCTAAACAAGGCAGTCTGTATTGCCGGTTTTTAGATTCGAATATGAAAACATCTCAAAATTAATCCCCTGGCATATAATAAAAGTCTATGATATAATAATAATTTTAAACAAATAAATTACCCATTAATTGCCAATTTCTTTTTTATGAAGCACATTTTAAGTACAGTAAGTGTACTTTACACAAGATGCTTTAAAAGATCTATACATATTAAGAATTTCAATGTAATTGTAATATTTGCTGTGATTTTTTGTAATCATTTTGTTTAGGTATCCCATTCGAGAGTAACAACCTTAAAAGCAGCAGCAAAAATTTCTCTGCGTTTCGATCGGCATTCAGCGAAAATAGTTTTGAAAACCCGAAATATATACGTACATATGTGGACTGATATATGTGGACGCACACGTCCACATATATGGTACATATATAACGTTGGTATGGAAAATGTTTTATGGCATTCGTGATTGTTGTGTCATTAAGTTGAAATTGTGTAGGTGGTCACAGGACACGGACTTGGAGACGGACAGAAGACAGGACATCGGTTGCTGGCCAGGGGCGGGGCACAATGGCTGCCCGCCCAACTTTATTTCTATTTCGAAGCGGCGACAAAAACTTCTAATCGAAAAAGTGTCTGTGCGGCTCTAGTTTTAGGCCACACTTGTGCCTTGGTTTTTCTTTCATTTTCATTATTATTTTTTAGCTAACTGACAAACGATTTTAACGCAGACCTTATGGTTGCAACTGTTTAAAAATATATATTTGACTGATAAAATGCTTAAACAATATATTAAAAAAAAAATAAAATAATAATATAATGCAATAACCTTAAACTTAATATAAAATTAATATTACTTATATGTGAAATAACAAACGCCAATAGACTCCCGAAACGCACTGTACTCGTTTTGTGCGTTCAATAATTTGTGAACAAATTATTTTCGTGTACAAAACGAGGTCCCTTTATGGCCATGAAAATTCCAGCCGGGCGAGAGGCCATGGCCATGGCTAAAAGAGACCCACGGCTACGGACTGGAAGTGGAAGTAGTATTCACCTTGGTTCTCTTTGGTTTTTCCGCTTTTCCGCCGAGTTCATTCATATTTCCCTCAGGACAATCGAGTGGGAGTGTGTGGTGTGCTCTACAAATTTTCGGTTGAGCATTTTCTCTTTGAAGTTTGGTCAAAAAATTCTAAACTGGGTTGCGGAATTTTTTGGTTATTTCGCTGGGAAAGGAAGTGTTTTCTGTGAGCTATTTTCACATTTTCCGTTTGGGCTGCTTACATAAACACAAAAACTGTAAAAATACATCATTGAGATCAAACTCATTTATGCTTTCGCAATACCTATTCTATCATAGCCCGAAAATGTAGAGTATGCACTAAAATACTGTCCGTTTTTGTTGCCCACAGTGTTTTCCATGTGGCGCCCACTGTTTTACATTTCACTTCCTGTGTTGTTTCTTTCGTTGGCTGGCATCTTCCTTCCTGGGCTTATTAAATATTCAAAGGCAACTTCAGAAGCGGGCGCCAAAGCAACAAGCCAAAAATTAGTTTAATCTGAGATTTCGCAGCCCGCACATATTCACTCAGGTGATGCCCGCTGGCTGTGCGATTTATCTGCAAATATATGTGCGCTTTTATATAATATATTTTCAATTTCTTTTCAATTTTGCGCCTAGCACTTCGCTATATTGTTTACGTGGCGTATGGCGTATGCCTTCTGTCTTCCTTCCATGTATATGTCAGATATTTGCATACATTTTGCGGTGAGTTTTGTTGTTGAGAGAAATTGCGCATACGCCGCGTTTTGTTTTCCATCCTGCTGACACAGTTGCGAGTAGTAACCGCCCCCATTTTTGATCCGCCTCCTCCGCAGCAAATCAATTTGGCCTGCATATTTGCATAATAAGCATAGGAGACCCAGTTTGCTTGTCACTCAGCCAGCCTGTCACTTGATCAATATGTGCATGGCGTGCTCATAAAACGATTGCCCCCCGTGATTCAGGCCACCACCCTCTGTCCGTATTACTTTGTTTTCTTGTGCAAGAAATTTGTGTCGCACAAATGTGGCCCGGGGTGTGATCGGGTCAAGGAGCTGTGACTTTAAGTGGCAAATCGCAAATGGCAAAATAGGGAAAATGCGGCATCCAAGAGCGACATGCGACATGCTGGTTAACCTTTGGCAATCCGGAATGGCATAACCAACACGTGCCGCAGTCGAAAAACAACGCAAATTGCAGTAAATGTTGTGGAATAATGACTTTATTTCATCTGCTGATTTTTCGTAATGTATGTGTGATAGTGGTTATTTTTCCTACATGCTCCTTTTCCATAAACTAATTGGCATATGATTTCATAGAACAATGGCCAATGAACAAACATAGATGCATATTTGCTTAACAAATAACAAAGAAATGAAAAAGTTATTTCAGATTTCCTTTGCAACGAAATGTTTAATTTGAATTCTATAAACAAAGAATCATGTCCATGTATCGGTATTTTTGTAATATTTTTTAGTTACTAGCTCCCATTATTTGTAGTTATTATTATTATTTCTTATTTGTAGTCCACTTTAAATCAGATTTTCCTGCTTTTGGCTTGCTATAGCATCATCTGTGTTAGGCTCCAACAATCCAAACACATTGGCTTAAGTGATTTTGATTATTGGCCACTTAACACTGTGAATCACCAAGCAAGCCAAAAACAAAATCGATAAACAAATTGCTAAATTAGCACATTGCCGCAACAAACCATAAACTAAACAAAAAACCAAAACACCCGAAACAAATCGGTTTGGTGGGTCAAAAGAGGACTTATATATATTTGGAAAAGGTAGGGGTATGGGGCTGCAGAACAGACTGGGTGTGCGCCAGGCAATTCATCTGCTCAAACAAAGCCATCTATTCCGACGGTGTCATTCATGGCGACGATGCTGCTGCCCAATCGTGCGATGAGCATCTCTGGTCATTCATCTTGAGCCGCCGCTGTCAATCCCCCCGGAAGCCATCCCCTCCGAAACTCAGATCCATTCCCGATGCTTGTGTTGGCAAGATAAATGGCTTACAGATTATGATCAATTTGTAGCGGAGCCGGAGACCGAGAGACCGAAACAAGGATATCCACATATCACATGCCCAATGGCCTTGATGGCCACGCCTCTGGTTTGGGGGCGGAGGCATCTGCTTATGACAACTTAAGTATGATCTAAACTTAGAAAAAATGGCTGAGACATGAAAAATTGTTGCAAATTGACTGCAGATTGGCACTTGTCTCACGGGGCGTATGAGTAATGCAAATAAAATAACTGGGAATGAATGTAGACAGAAGAATATAAAGGAATGGGAAAATATTCGTTTTAAATTTTAGGCTTCAAGGTTGGTCTGTCCAACGTGGCGTATACGTTATTTAAAAAAAAAAACTTGAAATCATGAAAAATTCTGCTGTTTTTGGTAATTTATTGTTGTTTTGGAATGTTACACTGAAAAGAAAAAGTTAAGCAGACTAGTCCCAAGAATCTTACGACCTTTGACCATTTGACCCTTATCAACCTGATTTGTGTTTGTTTTATATCTGCGTGAAAGCTTCAATCCCCGTTTTGGTCATTCGCGTAGTTTCGGATTCTTTCTAAGCCAAAACAACAAGGTGTTTAATCTAGACAAATCCATTTACCTAAAGCAGCACCATGACAGGTACACAGTTACCCATCGAACGCAAAAGGGGGCGTGAAAATAGGGGTGGGAAGGTAAATATTTATTTCAGCTTTTATTGCAGACCCCACTCTAGGGGCTTTGGCTCGGGGCTTCGAAGCCCACGCTGCGTTTACTGCACATACACGCAATGCGGGCGACCTCGCTGCACTGTAAAAAAAATTGAAGCTTTAACTATCAAGCCAAACATTTAGTAGTGAACATATATTTTTGTTAAACAAAAGCCTGCAAGCGACTTCAATGCGCATTTGTGAATAGATATTCTTAGAAACTTATAGCAAAACCCATAAACATTCGTTTAATTTGGCTTATATTCTTGAGTTCTTCTATAGATTTTTCAAAGTGTTTCTGCGCGGTTTTTACTGCTGCAATCGTTGATAAGGGAACAAAAGCAGTGCTGTCGATCTTGCGCTCTCCCTGTTGTTGTTATGCGTGTTAATTCCCTTTGATAAAATAATGCCCGGGATAACCTTTAAATGGTTTTCGATGTGTGCCCGCATGCCAAATCCTTTTCCCTTTCCATTCCCCTCTTTTTGTGTGCGACTCCTACGCAATTAAGCTTTATTTATTCTTGGCCACAGCAATTGATTGCTGTGCCAAGCAATAAATGTATAAATAAATATTTTGTGGAGCACAAAACCAATGCGGAATAGCAGGAAATCCATCAACCTTAACGAAATCAAAGACGGCCGCCTTAAGTTATATCAAATCTTTCCCTTCATTTTCGCTTAGAAGCAGCATTATGGCCAACACTAATTGGTGCCTGCCATCCAAATTCGCACGCATTCTGTAAGCCCCCTTCGAGACAGAAACCGAGGTCATGGGTTTAGAGTGGGTTCAGAGAGCATTGGGCAAACATGACAAAGTGTTAATGCCAAGGTTTACACAACAGTGGTGCCAAGAAATAGCCAAGTCCAACTTGTATATAAATAATATGCACAGATAATAAAGAAGAAATAGCCGTATGAGTTTAAAGTAGGGAGAAACTGAGGAATTGGATTCGAGACATTAAATATTTTCATTAAATAAATACATAAATATAACTGTTTTTAGAAATAACTTTTTAAATTTACTTATTTGGCTATAAATGTCCTCGAACTTGGCTAGAAAGCGCCCATATTTACCACACTAGTGCTAAACGACGTAAGGAAAGCAACTTGCAAGTGGCAGCTCAGCTAAGAGTCAGGACAGGTGTGTGGCATGCGGCATTTGCAGGCAGGTGAAAGTGTGGCAGGTGGGCAGGTGGCATTTCGCCAGCTCAACTTGCTTAACGAGGTTAGTTGCGTGTGAGCGAACGCGAGCGCGCTTCAGACAAATTAAAAAGAAAAATTCTTGAACAAAAAAAAAAAAAAAACGCAAAAACTAAGAGCGGTAGATGAGTAAAATAGCTACTAAAAATGTTGGAATTTATGGGGGAATGCAAAAGCTTAAAATATGAGTGCGGGCATGTTTGAACATTGTTAAATGTTTCAGTGCACGCTGCTAAAAGACTTTCCCCAGTTGATACAGTTTTTAAAATCCATGTGAAACGGATTACGCATTTGGAATTGTTATTCTTATATATCTTATATATCTTTTTTTAGGTATATGAAATCAGGTCAGCCGCTTACATATAAGCCTTAAAGTATTTTTCGAATTGTTTGCCTCTTTCATCACACTGCATAAGCTGAGCTAAGACAGTTCAAGCGCATCATAATTTCGAATAATCCCTTAAATGCCCACAACTCCAAGGACAAAGTTTTCATTTCCATTTTGGACACCGCAAATGCGTGTCATCAAACCCAACTGATTAACCCGTAACAAAAGTCCTTGCTCGCCCTTGCACGGACACATGGGAAAAGTACATACAGTGGGAAAATCTGCATATGCAAAGAGCTGCACAAAACAGGGGCAGAGAAAAGGATGGAGATAAGCTACAATTGAATAGCGGACAGACAGAGAGGGAATACAAGCTGTGCAGATCATAAAAAATACTTAAATTCGAATTATTGCACTCGTTGTCTGTCTAAGCCAAAAACGAGCTCGGAAAACCTCAAGCGTTTGCTCGCTTTTCCACGAATTTTCTTCTTTCGCTTTCCTTTTCCTCTTTTGCGGGTGTTTCTGGCAAGCGCCTTAATGCTAAGCAATTTGCGTTAAATGCGAAAGAGATTAAAACAATGTTGCATTTCTAATTGTTTTAAGCAACGACGATGGCGATGAGAACGATGATGGTAATGGGGGTTGAGAGGATGGCGATAAGAACGATGGCACACATGGCGTATGCGCATCGCAATCGCAGTTTAAGTATTTGGTATTTATTGCATGGGTGGGGGAAAGTGGGGGAAGGGTGGGAGTTTCCGGGCTATACTCATCGACTAAAAGATATCCTGTACTCTGTATCAGTAAAACTAGTTTTTACTTAATATAGGTAGAATTTTATATTTGTATCGTAGCATTTGACATTTTGGCACTTTTTCACAAGTAATTTCTTCATACGCAATTAACTATAACTGCCCTCATATTAAATTTCCCATGGAAACGTGAAGTAAACACGTAGAAAGTCTACGTGAGAGTTCCAAATATGAGAATACCAAACACAATCAGCACCGCCGTCATCGCATTCTCCCTACTTCAATATATTCGATTTGAGAGTCGAAAAGTGGCGCAAAGTGCAGCCAGAACACAAGTGTCCCCAATCAGGCGCCTCGTCCAAGTTGTAGCACAAAAGTTCAGCTAATTCCCCATCGTAATTGAAACCATTTCAATGTTAATTAAATCTACTCTGGCTTTCCCTATCTTTCCCTTTTTATCTCACAGCGGCTCCCTTTTTCTATAGAAAACCTGCAACTTTAAAGGCATTTCAAGTGTGGCTGAAGAAGTGAAATATTTAAGGGCGAGGCGAGTCTGACTAATGAAGGGTTTTTCATTGGTCCTTTGGGATATCGCGTAATCCAGGTGGCTAATCTGCAACGCTAACAGCAGCAGAAAAAAAGTTCGAGTATTTTATTTGTAAAAAATGTACTAACTCAATTTTCAGTTGCTTAAATGTTTTTAAGGAATGTTTTTTAACTTCTCACCATCCTACTTATATTTAATGTGCACAGGAGTATGAAAGATAAAACCAATTTATTACTCACATTTGTTTTCGAATTATAACTCAATGCTTATAGTACTCATTCATCATTATACTCATACTTTTGATCAAAATCCTCATGCTGCTATACGTAATTAGCATCTAACTGATGCTAGAGTGAGGTCAACCATTAGACCATACATATTTAGTATACCCCAAAAATTTATATTTAATACCCTTAACCATATATCCATATGAATATGTGGAATGCACTTAACAGTTGGTGACCGCATCATTTCAAATTTGCTCGATAACATTTTGACCACAAATTTATGAATGACTTTGGCTTTTGGGTTACGAATGGGCAATGCATAATGAACAAGCCGAATTAATAGAAGCAATTTATGCTTTCATTGCATTGTCAAAGGAAATCAACATAAATGAGCTAATTACTAAGCAGGCAAACGATGTGCTCACATGTGTCCTTGTGTCTTTTCAAGCTCCTTTGATTGAGTCAACCATCAATGTGTGGTTGGCTGCGCAGGCAGGACAATCTCAAGACAAACAATCAGCCCCAAAAGTCCCCTCTCACCACACAGATTGCCACCTTGTCGAGGACCTACTGCATTTGACAAAATTTGTATTGTTTTGACGACATTTTAATTAAGCAAACCGCTAGAGTCGATCCGAAGGCCCCAAAAACCCGAGCAGCCAAAAGGAATATGCAATCTGAATTTGGGGTTCACCCAATGAGTGTGGTCTGAGTTTGAGTGATCTGCTGAATTCTGGTGTTTGACAATTATGCAAGGGGATAAGCTGAAGGTGTGTTTTGGTTTCACACTTAAGTGTATAATATCTTTAATCGAATATTATTGTTGCAGGCCAATATACCAATATCCGTTTTCCGAAATATAGAATATGCTTCGAATTATATATTGGAAAATCGAAAATAATTGGTACTCTCAAGAACAAAATCCACCTATAAGTTAAAGATCTTCAGGCAGTAGAAAACCCGACAAAAGTCTGAACAACCATTTAAAAGTATTTATTCTGAAGAATTGGCAAGAAAAAAATTGTATACAACAAAAGCATGCAAACTTCATCAATTACAGAAATTTTCTTCAATTAGCAAAAACTTAATAATGGAGCAATTTGGCAAAACTGGTTTATAATTTGTTTGATGGTGAACTTCGTTGCTGTTCTCATTTTCCCGCATGCATTCGTGTGTGATAAATGAATTTGAAATTTTACAAGAGGGCGCCAGGAAAGTTTCGCAATTGGTCAGTCGAAAGAAAAACGAAAAGAAAACAGAGCGCTGCAAGTTGAAACCAAAATAATGCGGTTTTGTGGCCAAAAATCAAAGGAATATGCCAAGCTTAAATTCAGCAGGCAAACAAAATGTATTCAAATATAATACATTGCGGCCAGCAGTGAAAGCCGCAAAATTTACTGCTCTCAAAAGTCAGAAATGGGATGTCCAAGTCAGATACAAAATCAGAATCGGCTATTGGCTAATAGTCAAAGAAAATTAAATTTACAGCGCTTGACTCGCCACACAGAAAAGTTAAAGTTTTTCCAACAATTTTTCCGTTCTCGTGCGGATGAAATTCACTTCCGCCTGCATGGAAAAACTTTATATTATTAACGCGGTAAGCCCTAAATGTTAAAGAGTTTTCCAAAGCTATTTTGCCCTTTGGTATTTTTCGCATTTCGCTGATAGAAGAGTAACATTTTGGGGGAATCTGATGAATAAAATAATTGGCTATAAATAGAAAGATTAAGATGAAAGATAAGATGAATAGAGCTTAGATTCGCTAAACAGAGAGTATTTAGAATAAAAGAATAAAATATAAACAACGATTTCTACATAATAAGACAATTTGTAAATAATTAGCTATAAATAAAAAGATTAAGATTAAAGTTAAGATGAATAGAGCGTAGATTCGCTAAACAGAAAGTATTAAAGTCAGCATTTTATGTACGTATATATGTTATTTAAATAGCAATACTGTACAAAATAGGCTTTCAAATTGGTTATTTTAATGAGCCATTTCATATAAATATTTAACGCATTTCTTAATTACCAATTAATTCCTGTGATTGCAAACCGCAGTTAATTTCTTTTTTTATTTCACTTTATACATCGCATTTCCATTTCCTTCGACCTGTCATCGCACTCAGGAATCCTCGCAAGGTCGCCAGCATTTCTCCGCCTATTTGCACAGGGATAATTGCATTTAATTTTGAATACGAATCGATTGAACGAGCGAGCGAATCAAGGAAGCCAATCATAATTGGTGGTTATCAGAGCGAGACGAGCGGCACAATGTGGACTTTCTCCTCTTCGTGCTTCCCTTTCTTTTGCTTCTTCCCTTTCCCTTGCCAGCTGCATGTCCCTTATGCTTGGCTCCCTTCAATTGTCCCTGTCATCGCCGACAATCCTGTCCGTGCCACCGATGATGATGATTGGTCCTGTAGGGATGTTATAATCTGAACAATTGGAATATCTCTGTCATTCTGTTGATTTACACATTTGCTTATTGTGTGTGCTCAGATTTTCCATTTTAAATAGCAGGGGTACGTGAATGCAATAATAATCAATAATTTATTTGCGAGGCCAAGGACTATTCACATTTCCTTCTCAGACAAACATAACCAATGGATAAATGTTATGAAAATTGCAGTGCAATAATTAGCAAGTGTCGATTAAAAAACTCTGGGAAATATTATATTACAAGATAGTTGCTAAAATTCTTTTACGAGAATTTGAGTAATGATATTATCTTGAAATCTTAGTCTAAGATATTAACAATTGGATGCTTTTTTTTTTTAACATAAATTATTTATTTGAATTTTGTATACTTACGAATTTTAAATATGAATTATTTGCACTACTACTACTTTTGTTCTCGAACTATATTCATGAACTATTTTATCTCAACTTTTAGGAAAGCCTCTCTTAGCCTTAAGTTGGATATTTTAGAAATTCCACTCCCTGCCGAATGCCAATGTCTATATCTGAAGCTCTATGCCTCCTTCGTTCCACTATCTCTCTACTCTATGAGTTCAGGCATTTCAGCAATGTCCATCAGTCGATTAGGTTGTCGCACTTGGCTGACTGCGTTCCCAGTTCCTTTTTTTTTTTGCGAGCGGTTCTTGCTTTCCGCTGCCACAGTTCTGTGGGATAACCCAAGGATAAGTTAAACTTATTGTTACCCCTGCAAAAAATAAAAGAAGAGCGAAATAAACTTTTGACAGTTTTCGTTGGACTGACACTGCTTCTGTTCCTCCCGGCAAGTTTTTGCCCTGTTTCGGCGGTTGACTGGCTGAATTGAACCTTTGAGCCATTTTCCTTCCCACACGCGCCAATATAAATGTTGATTCAGTGGATAAGTTGGGGGCCGCAAAACTTTGCCACATGCCACACTTCGGCACAAAAAAAAAAACGAGATCACAAAAAGGTATAACAACAGTAGGGCAAAGCAAAAGTTATAATTCACTTATAAGCGTAGCTGACCCACAAATATGTATGTATCGATTGCTTATCGGTTTGTGGAATAGTTTTAGCGCCAAAGTTATGGGGCTTGCTCTTTAATATACATAATAGGGGGTAAGTCGTGATTTCACAAATGGAAGCATTTTTCAACTAAATATAATATATAATAAAGCATAATCGAGTGCGTACGTAAGTTATCTCAAAAGTTGTGTAGCATTAATTTGTATTGCCTATAATTGTTAGTAAATCTATTGCGTAAACTCTTCTCTGTCTTTAATTTAAAGGCAATTTGGTTTAATTAAAAATTTACCACGCCGCATGGGCAGTTGGGTAATTAAAAGTTTAAAGGTCACAGGAATTGTCCTTGTTCTCCTTCGCTCCTCCCTTCCGGCCAACTTCCTGTCTCCTTTGCCTTTTGCTTTCCGCTGCTTCCGCTTCCGCTGGCTGGGTAATAAAAATAGCTCACGTGTCACGCCCATAAAAGTCACACATAAAACAGCAAAAAATAACAGGAGGAGTAACAAGACTTGCATGAGTCGGATGTGCAATACCCTATAGTACAAATAATTAAACTACATATTTTGATATTGACCAGACTGAAACTAATATTGTTACTATCGTTTTTAAAGAGCTTTTTTTTATTTAAAAGTAGGTTTCATAACTAAGATTTATTTAAAACATATTTAGAGAGCAAAGTGAACCTGCTTTTAAAATGAGCATACCCTCTGCAACCAAGACAGCAGCAGAAAATTTAATTACAAAGCAGCAAACATTAAAATTTGTAATTCCATCATAAAAATTTGTTTGTTTTGGAGGAGAAGAAAACACAGTGGGATGAGCTAGGAAAATGAGAGCAGGGAAAAGCGGAGGTGAAGGTGGACAAAACAGGTGCTGCCACATCCTGTGGCCAGTAACATTAACATTTGTTTTCTACCTAGACTCGTATAATTTCCTCAATAAAAGTCCAACCAGATTGGCCTTCAGTACACACTGCTTTCGTAATTCCCCTTTTCCCAAATTTTCCCTCCTGTCTGTGCGGTTTTTAATTACTTTATATTATTGGCCAAGTTTTTGGGGTAAAGATTTCCTCAGTACATAAAATCTATGTGGTGTGAAATGAATGGAGCAGCCAACAATGTGTTCTACATGGCACTTGGACATGGTCCGAGGCGAGAGTTCTGGCATCCATTCATTGTTGATTGCCAAGCAGGCATGGGAAGTCAACATACACTGCGAAAAAACTGAGACAGCGGTTAGTATTGTAGGAAATTTAACTTTAAATTTGGAATAAATATTGGCAATAAGACAATATGATACATCATTGATATCACTTAGTTTTGCTTTAGTTCTGCATTGAGTCTGAGGGATAAAAATCTATTCTGAAAGTATTTCTTCAAGTACATTTCTCATCACAGTCGTAAGCACAGAGACAGATCCCGCTCGAGATGTTCTTTTGTTTCCTCGGCACCGGGCGCAGTTCATTTCACACTGCTCCATCATCATTCCCCGTCTCAACGAAACATGCGTTGGCATTCCAACTTCCTCCGTTCGTCCTTCGGTCCAAGTATCCTTTGAGGTCGTATTTTGTCTACCAGCAACTAGAGCAGGAATAAGAACAACACATGACACGTGTCACAGGCTGCGCCCACAAGCAGGAAGAAGTGACGAAAGGGTTGAGTTCGGGGTTCCTGTAAAGGGGATTCTGGGAAGAGCCTGGGATGGAGTTCCAAATGAAGTCGGGGTGGAGCAGAAAAGTTTTGTTCCGTCTACAATGGTAATGGATTTTTGCAATGATTAAGTTATCACTTTGATAAGAATACAAATTTGTATCCGTGCAAAAGTTTTAACACTTTTTAATAAAGTAAAGGTGTTGGCTTAAAAATATTTGTTGGTGGTTGAAAAGGACGTCATCTCTGGATATGATTCGGTATGTTAAGTTTTCTTTCAGCAGTAACTATTTAACTTCAATTGGTCCTCAAAGGGGCAACAAAAATTGTGAATCCTGTACTGGTGTTCGTCTCTTTCTAATTTCCTCCAGCTGCCTCGTTCGCGCTCTTCAAGAATTTGTCAATTAACGCTTATTGTATTCGATCTCCACCAGTTTTTGCATATTTTTTGCCAACTTTATTGGAGGCAGAGTTGCCTGGCTTCATGTGCGTGATTGTTTTTTCGTTTTTTTTTTTTCACTTCCCTGCCTTTTTCAACACATGTGATTTTGTGTTGTCGGTGCTTTTGCGGCTGACACACTGAAAAAAAAGGTTGCCGTCTGAGTACATTGGCAGTGGCAGCGTTGCATTTCAAATTTCCATTTACCGACAACTGTTTCGATTGTTTACATTGATTTATTTACGTTGTTGTTTATGCGGTTTCACATGCTCTAGCCCTTTTTTTTTCCGCCCATGCATCCCCCATTTCACTCCTCTTCTCTAATCCACTAATACCCATGGTATGGGGCTTTGGTTTCGCTGAGTTTCAATATCATTCGCCAATTTTTTTTTTGCATGCATTCGAACTGCATTGAAATGGATTTATTTGTACTTGCAAAATATTTTCGGCAAAATCCTGACGCACGCAAAAATGCCGACAGGGCATTTTTTGTTTCGGGTTTTCGAGGGAGATTGGTTTTTACATACAATATAACCAACTCATAGATTCAATAGTTAGTGTTTATATTAGGTCGGAACTGAAGGGTCAAAATGCCACAAAGAGCGCAGCATCAAAAATCTGCTCAAATGGCACAAAATCCGTTGAATATGAGCCTTCAGTTTCCATTCAGTAATGCTCTTTTATATCGAATCTTTTTTGGCTGCTGAGTAAGCTAAATTTAATCTTGATGCTAATTTGATTATTTTCAGACTTTGTGATACATAAAGATTAGGTACGTAGTTTTCAATTGTTTTTATACAAAAGGGAACATAAATCCTCTTGACTTTAGTTTAGACGTATAAAATATTCTGAAAGATGTAACCAATAATAGATTCTCCTTACAAGTGGTCTTAAATTAGCAACGTTATAAGTTTTTGATCAGTCCAAACCGACCAAATGTTCAAAGATGGAGATAGAAAGACACAGACACCAGACGAAAGCTGAAGTGGCAAAAACAGAAGCATGTCCATTTCAATTATGAAGATCGGAATACCAAACTTAATGTTGAAAGACTATATAGGTATTAGACCAAATAAACTTTTAAATTGAAATTTAATTACATTTCATATATAGTGCTGCCTTTGCCCCGCCCGCTGTATAATTAAGATAATTACGCTCAAGCCGTTGCACAAAATCAGATGCTATGCTAATTTCGCGAACTGAAACTCAAACAAAGTGCCGAAAATGTACACAAACACACACGGAAAGGTAAACGCAGGCTGCGGCTTGGCTTGACCTCATCTAATTGAAAAGCCATTAAAAAGCTTTCAGCTGCTCATTATACATTTAAATGTTCGCCGTTTTTATTTCGGTGCACGAAACTCCAACTCCGCTTTACCCCTGGCATAAACCAAGTTATTTTAGTGTTTCGCGCATGTTTAAAGTTCACATCCAGGTGGACCAAATCACACACGAAAACATGCTTGGCATGCAATTTATGCCCAGACAGCTACATTTTCCTTTTTCATATTCAGTAGAAGTGCTCCTAATGCATTGACTTCATACATAAATGCATAAAGGTTCAATTTTGTGGACTAAAAGTCAAGATACGGCTGGCAGTCCAGAATGTTGACTACACTACACCGAATAAAAAATGTCTCAATGGATCATTGATTAATTATGACCTTATTTACATAATATTTACTAGCAGTACATATGCTTTATTTTCTTAAGTTATTGCTATGCATGTTAGCTACTATAATATACTTATTTCCCAATATCTATTAATGTACAAAATTGATGCAGTTATAGAATATTAGTTTTTAGCCTTATAGAGCTATCAACTTTCCGTCGTGAGAACCCTTAAAGGACCCTTTTAACCAGCCAATGCTCCAATATACAATTTTCCGCGGCCAAGTCAAAGCTGCTGTGGCTGCGCGCAAACCGCTAATACTATAAACGCCCCAAACCGATTGCGCAATTATGACGGACAGCTTCCCAGAGGGCAAACGCAGACATTTTGGACGAATCGGGTGGGTTTTGGCTCAAGCGGTGTGTAGTGCGAAAAGGCTTTAAGGCTTTTAAGGAGATGAAAGCGTCATACGGTATGCAGGTGTATGCAATGCGAATTGTATTGGCGACCAATCGAGGGGGAAATAACAACTAACTGCTGGGGCACGGTGGAAATAAAATATTAATAAACAAAACTAGACCGAAAATGGCTCGACAGGTGTCGTGCTCGGCTTACACAACAATAAACAAGGCTTCTAGTTGGGCTGAGAAATCGTGGGATGGTGTCCTTTTGCTGCGTGCCTGGGAATTCGGGCAACAACGAACGATTGCTTTTCCGGAAGGAATCTTTTGGGAAATTAGTTTAAAAGGTCAACGAAGACGTTGCCTCCTCTGCGAAGGAAAATTAACTGCGTAACTAACTTGTAAACAGATTATTTATGATGCCAATCGTGGGCTCTAGAAAAGAGGTAGTGTGCAGAATTTTATTACACTTGCCGCACGCAGCGGCGAATAAAATTATAAATTGCACTAAAAATTAACAACTTCACCAACAATTCCACTTAAAATGTTTATTGCGCTCATTAATTTTTCGGTTGTTTTCTGAAGAGCTGTTGTTTTCGGTTGTTTTGGCCAACACAATAAAAATTGGAATGGCAGTTGCCAGCAGTCGAAAGACCGAGCGAGCGCTCAGGAATTGCATTAAAGTTTGAAGAGCTTTAATTTTGCGCAATAGTCTTTCGATCCTTACCGCCGTCTCATTCTCCGACTGTCTGGCCGGGCTTAATGAAAATTCCGAGCAAGCAAAATATAATTTATGCCTTCTATATGGTTTATTGAGTGCGATTTATACGACAGCAGGCGACATCAGACGGCGTCAGCCAATTCATTGCCAATACAAAGAGAGATATATGTGCAGAATAATAACAGTAAACAAGGACATCATCAACGTAAAGTTATTGTTCCGAGCCATATACCATATATGGATAATATATAAAATAAATTTAATTTTAATATTAACAATGTCGCTGGCTGGCTGGACAAGCTATAAATAAATAAGGCGGCTTAAAGTTTTAATGAAGCGCATAAATAAAATGCGTAAATTAAGTTCATTTTATTTGACTGGCTGAGGGAATTTATTCAAGGGGAAATAAAGGAAAACAACAGCATATTGGTCAAAGATAATCGATGGATGAAAGACAGGCAAATACAGTGAAAAATATAAGTGTAACTGACCTTGGTTTAAAATGATGAAAGCTCGGCAATAATATGTATAATATCATATCGCAGAAATTACATTTAAACTTTTTTGTTATATACAAGACTGTTTGTCTCACAGTCAGCAAGAAAAAGCATCCTAATTACAAGCTTGGATGTCCTTTTTAATCTATGTATCCAAGTGGTTCTTAAGAAAGAAATTAGTCTTAGTTCTCAGTTCTTTTTTGTGACTAATACAAATTACTGAGTTCACATCAAGCGTTTCGCAGGGCTCTCGAATATGAACACATGTTTCTGGAGTACCACTACATAAGCAAGTCCCAGAGCGAAAGGCTTAAAGCCGTAAATAAGCTGGCCATCACGGAGGTGGCACAGGCACAGACGGGGAGAAGTGGAAGGCCTAGGACGCCATGCGCCATTAGGCCAGGAAATGAAACGGGAAAAGCTGGGACTAGAAACTGGAAACTAGAAAACTAGAAAACTACACGAAGATGAAGATGCATGTAGCTGCCCGTCCTTGTCCCCCACAGTTGTGCTCTCTTTCTGCGTTTAAATTGGTGCTAAAGTGCAGTACAGACAGTCGAGCCGAAGGGAAATGTCGCTCGGAATCGAGTGACACATGCAGCAGATCCTTTCAAGAAGGATATGTGCTTGATGTTACACGGAGCAAGGGGACTGAACTGAATGTTGAATTGAGAAGGTATGAGCTCAGGTGAGAAAAATCATCAATGGATAGCTTGATATAACACAGAAATAACTGGCATAAAACCTTTTTGCATGTAGAGCACATATTTTCGCCAGCTATATTTATTCTTTAAGTTCTTCATGCATTCGTACTGCTGTATAAACCCTTTAAGTGATGTGCAAACTTATTTTTTTAGACTAAAATGAGTTTAATAGGAACAAGTACAAATAAACTATTTGGCATTTTCTTCGGGTATTCAAATAATTGTTATTTCATTGGAAATGTCACAAATTGTACAATTAGTTTTTGAGGCTCGAACTTTTATTTTCTGTTTATTTTGTGGCTTTTAAAATATTATTTGAGGAAAAGCGCCTTTAACTTCAAAACTTTTTCATTAGAATGCTTAATACAACAGGAATAACAACAACAAATTACCGAATTTCCCACGACCACGCCCACTGGCGAATAGAAGGCGTTCGGCGAACTTTGGCGACCGCCGTCAAATGCACTTCAAACTCATTTCATTTGGAAAATAAAACCTGAACCCAAAAAGCGGCAAACAAAAGACACTGGAACTCAAAGCGGCAAAAGCAACAAAAACAACAACTACAACTACAACACGAACGACGGCGAAAAGGAAAACTTAGTTTTCCCAACTGTTCTTGTTGTTGCAGCTTGCTGGGTTTTGTTGTTGTTGTTGTTGCCGTCAAGTGCGCGTGACTTTTTCGGGAGCTTCAACAAATTTCGGTTGAATAATTTAATTGTTGCCAAAAAAGAAGGACGGTGGAAAAGCGAGAGGCGCAGTGGGAAGGTGGGAAAAGCGGAAAAACCTTGAATGACGGAAGGTTAGTGCTGCGAAAGCGTATGATTTTTTAGTAAAATCTTTTGCATGCAGCACTAAATTAACCAAAATATTTAAAATACCACATACCGTTTTTGTATAAAGAAAACATCAACAAAATCTTTTTAAAAATTTAAATTTTCCATGTTGCTTTTAGGACCACCCAATTGTTAAATTTGAAGAGAACCCATATTTAGTTTTAATTGATGTAGTTTTTCTCTCGGCGTAGAACAGCCTGTTTTATTAACGGCTACATCAACAGCATCCAAAGCATCCGAGCAGCAATGCCAGAAAAAAACTTTTTCTTTTTACCACCCCACCACCCCGTTTATTCCTTCGCTTTGAAAATAAGCGCAAATAAAATATGCAAAAAGGCGTAGCGAACTTTATGATATTTGACTTTGTGGGACGCTAAGAAAAAAAAATCACACGAAAAAAACGAAACCAAAAAATGCCAACCGAAAAAAGCGAAGCAAACTTTTATTTTAAGTTCAAGTTAACTTTCTGGTTAGAATGCTGCGAAGGGATGATGGGCAAAGGTTCTCGGCAAAAGGGAAAAGAGGTAGCGGTTAGCATTCAAGCACTAAAGCTTCGGAATCTTAGATACCCCTCATTTTACCGACATCTTTTGCATATATTTAATAATATAACATTTTACTTTTTACTGTTTTCTATATAAACAGAAAAATATTTATTTGAAGTACTTTCGGTTTAGTTTCTTTTTGTAGCAATGCAAGTTATTTCTGAAAGGAAAAACCAGTATGTGCAAAACGAAAGTAATTTTATTAATACTTGTTGAAAATGGTAAAACAAAGACTATATAGGTCCGTGCAACATTATTGTAAACTTACCAGTGGTTCCTCACCTGTTATTGTTTCGTACTTCGGTTACATTTGGCTGCCTTCAGCTTTCCCGGGCAGGACTTTCATTTTGGCCCATAGAGCAAAGCGAAGGGAATAATTTATTTGCAAATCAAAGTTGGCAGCGAGCTGCGTATATTAGCAATGTGCACTCGCATAGGGATGTTATTTTTGCCTTCTTTTTGGTTAGCTGCCTAGTCGAAAATTTAATTTCCCAGCTCTACCTAGCACTGTGTTTTATTTATGATCTTGATATGCTTATTCGTACCTTTCTGCAAGTTTTCACAATTCGACTTGGAGTCATATTTCATATTTCTTTCTTTGGCTCAGTAAAAACTTGGCCAAAACGGCTGTGTGGATGGGGTGGCTGGGCTGGGCCGGGCTTTAGACTGCCTGCTGGTTTCACCTTTTGCAACCTTTTAGCCAGGTCTCTTCCGCTCCTCGAATTTTCTTGGCCTCCCCCAGTGCCTTAAACATATGACTTCCGTAATGTTTGCGTGCACAATGAATAACTTACTTCTATGTTATCCTTTTGTGCTGCTGCTGCTGCTACTGCTCCTGCAGCTGTGCGTGTGTGTGTGTGTGTGTGTGTGTGTGTTAGTGGGTTGGTCCTTGGGTCGAGGCACACACCCCATATAATATATATTTGTGTGTACTATATCCCAGTCCCAGCTGCGCTTTAAGTCATAATTTTGCATGCGAGCAGCGACAGCTGCTTAAAAATGTAAGCTCAGTTGCTTCTAGATTAAGTTTGCCCTGTTCCTGTTCCATTTAACATTTACTCCATTAGATTCTCGAACGTACCCAATCCTTTTTTTAGAATTTTTTAACCACATTTTATATACGATTCTATTAGTCAACATGTTGTGAAAGCCAGTTTCTGCTACAGAATGTGTTCTTTTTTAATTGATTAAAGTTACAAATTACTTTGGAAATACCTAATGGTTTTAAATTATATATATGATATGTTTTTTTTACAATCAAGGATATTATTATACAAATCAATGCAAAAAATCATCCACTCAGATTAGAAACTCACATCAAACACGCGCTCGTTAGCCGTTGTTTTCCATTGTTTTAGCAAGAATTTTCTGTTGTAATCAGCGAGCTTGACAAAATTACATTTATCAAGGCGGCAGCAACGGCGTTGGCGATAAACAAATTACGTTTCTTTTTGCAACTAATCAAAAGTAATCACTTTGCAATTTTTCGACAAAAAGACAAACACAAAGTGAGCCAAAAGGAAAAAGCCTGACACAGGAGAGTTAGAAAGTGCGCTACTTTGAAAGGCGGTGGCAAGGAAAGTCTGAGGAAAGTCTGGGGAAAGGGGGCTCCTGCCGTCAACAGCTGCCATTTGCTGCTGGCATTCACATCAAAAACAACAGCAACAGAGACACTTTCCCGCCCATCAAGGAGCCGAACATACGCGACAAAGTTCGCCAAACAAAATCATGATAAATGAACCCGACCAACAAACAAACAAAGCGAGAAACAGAGAGTTTCACAACGGGCTAAACTTTTCCTTGTCTCTCCACTGTGTGTTTTTAATTTGACAAAAGAGCGAAGGAAATTAGCGGGAAAAGGGCAAGAAAAACAAAACTCATGCTGATTGAAAGGGGTGAAATGATTAGGCAGAGTAGAAAAGTTGGGAAAATGCTAGGAAAAGGATATATTCGAGTCGTAGAGCACCCTAAAAATTAATCCAAATAGAGATTATTGAAGCAAAAGGAGTAATAAGAAAATAAATTGGAAATTCTTTAAACTTTTTTTTTTATTTAGAATTATTTCATCATCAATAAAAAATAAACACAGAAGGATGAAACATCCAGTCAGCGAAATAGCATTCCTAGAATATCCTGCGGGAAAAATAGAAGTTCTGTTAGCAACAAAATTGTTTTCCATACCCCGCCGTTGTTCAATGGACGTAAATAATTTGGGCAGTTATTACAAAAGCTAATTACAACGGCACTTACCACTCTATTCATTCCGAAACCCCACCGAATAAGCCCCTTTTGTAATTATGTTGCCAAAAAACATTTTGGGCACAGGCCAGCGAAAATATCTCGTATTTGTCTGTCTGGTCAATGCGATGCATTTGCCACACGCAATTCGCAATTCGCATAAATTTGCGCAAGTTTTTGGACCGGAATAAAACGAATATAGAGTAGTTATAGTTTTTGGCTGGCGGTGGTGGCAAAGGGTAACTTTCATGTCGCGGACGATGAATGAACATCGATTAGAGCGCTACTAAAATGTTTCGCAAATTAACGACCACCGAAATGGATCGCGGCTAAATAATTTCTGTGGCTACCGTGCGTTCGCCTCCATTATAAAATATAGCGATTCGTATTAAGTTTTGCACTTTAGATTCGATTAAAAGGTAAATTAAGTGATATCAAAGTATTTAAAATGCAAGTATTTTTGTAAGCGTACAGAAAAAAGATAAAGCTTTCTCTACATAAATTTGACCATTTTGTATGAGCTTAATAGGTACGTTCTATCAATATCCACGAATGCATCTAACTTTAGTTAGTGAGTGTAACCTAATATTATTATACTTTATATTTGACCCATCAATTCTGTACTTTTCCATTGACCATTCCCATCTTAACAATCATAAACCCATAATTCCCTGGCCATCATTAGGGAAACTTCAACGACTGTCCATCAATTAGACGTGAGCGGAAAGCTGCTTCTTTTCGTCTGTGGACTTTCTGACCCCTTGGCAAAGTCGAATCAATTGATGTCAGGTGGGTGGTGGTGGTGGGCATCGGCGATTCCACCTTGGACGGTCCATTAATGATTGAAATGTATTCAATTGTCTGATTCGCTGAGTGGAGGAGGAGTGAGTGGATGAATGGTCAGGGACTCGCAAGTACAATGCATGATTAATGATCTGCAGACGTTTTGGGCTCTTTTTTAGGCGCCAGCATTTGGGGCGTAGGAATTAAAAAATTATTAGAGATGGGCGTGGTGTGTAAAACGCGTGGGCATCATTCATCGTTATCGTTATCGAATTATGCGGCAATTACTTGCGGGAATCATCGAAGCACCAGGGCCCTTCCTCCGTCTGTCTGCTTAGCATTTGTCAATCATTAATCACACAATTTATGTTAATTGAATTGACGTCGATTTATGGCAATTTTTCAATCAGATTTCCGTAACATTTCCTTTTTTTGTTGCGTTGTGTGCGCTATCCCTAGCCTGAACTGTCAGTTTTATATTGATTTTGCATAAAAAATCAAAATCAAAATCCAACCAAACAACCCCCCACGACGACGACAAGGACGATGACTATGATGATGATGACGATGTGACAATAAAATGTCCGCAGTGCCCATCGTTTGGCCATGGCCATAAAATGTATCCATGGATGCATGAGCATAAGCGCTTTAACTGCAGCTCGCCCTGGTTTTATGGACAGTGCGTTGCATAAGTGCAATGTAGTTGATGATTTGAATTGCGGGGATTTAAAGTCTATTACCTAAAGCTATATAACTGCCTGAATTCTATTAAATGGCGAAGAAAATGGCACTAAGGAATCAAAATAAGTGTATTATAATAAAATATTTGGGGACAAATAATTGTAGTGAAGCATAACATTTTTAATTTAACTCAGTTGTTATACCTAGCCGTCAAACAATATTATAGCCCGAATCAGCTGAAACAATTGACCCAGTTAGCCGCGCACACCAGCACACACATTGTCCCACACATGCAAACACCGATAGTGTGTGTGTATTTCCGTTGGGTGGCACAAATTCAAGTTTACCCATTCGTAACGTAAGCCTGACACAAGCGTACCTCCTCTGCAGCCGAAGCGCCCATATTTGTTTAGCTTGATTACAGACCAAATGTGATTTAAGGCACGTTAAATACACACAGACACGTTTCCATCCACGCGTATATATCTGTATGTGTGCTCGAAAATGGCCAAAAGGGTAGGAGGATCCTCTGGTCCACAATCAAAGCTCAGACAACAACAATTTAGAGCCAATCGGACGGACGTTCGTAAGTGGAGTCGTGTCCTGCGGTCAGCTGCAGTTCCACTTCTCTCCCTGTCCACGTCCATCTCCAATGGAGCCATAAAATATGCAGGCACACGCCCCTCACATTCACCAACCGCCCACTTATTTCCACTTACCAACAAGAAGGCGACATTTGGTGGCGAAAATGTACTTATTTTTCCGCATTTCCAATAGCCGAGAATGCATAATGGCATAATCGTCAGCGATAAAAATTTACATTTTTAAATGTTTTTAAAAATGTAACATTTTTTACAATTTTCGGCCATTTAGAAATTAATAAACAAAATCCAGTTATCGGGCTTACAAAACAACAAAATCAGATGTGTACACATCAATAGGAAAATATTTTTGTTAAATTGCGGCTGCTTTATTTTGAACCAATGTCAAAAATGGATTACATTTATCTAAATAAATACTCAAAATTATGATGAAATAATAATAATAATAATGAAATTTTAATGCTTTTAAAATAATTCTTCACCTTATCGAATGAATATAAAAATTTTGCCATATCAAATGTGTTGATCAAACTGATGACTTATTTGGAGTCGAATTTTTGCCCGTTGATTAAGCATTCCCAGAAAAGTATGGTTGACTTAATCACCGAGAGAACTGCGGAGAATAGCCGGCAGATTCACTTGAGATACACTACTCTTGGAATGCCATCCGGAGTGATGCCCACTCAACGTTGTTTCTGGTGCAGGGGCATGGTTGTGATTCTGGTGTTGGGTCTGTGCCATTTCCGGGGATGCCGCTGAAACCACAGTCAAAACAAACTAACCTGAGCAGCACACGGTGATACGAGGACTGTCAGACCTGGAACAAATATTCACTTCACTATGCACTTGAAGAATAAGAGGCGAAGTTATGCATGCTAAATCAAGCGAAATCTTTCTTTAAATTTGTTTGTTAATACCAAAATGCAGACATACTAAAGTGCTGAAATCTAAATGCCTATCATGGTTTTTCAATCCTATCATTTGACTTGCCATTTGTAAATCACGGAATTGTATATTGAAGCCTTGCATATGTTTTGCACAGTGCTGCAATGTCTGGTTGACTTCATTGAGGTTGAGGGGCAGGTGATGTTGATGCCACGTCTCGGTTAACTCGTTGTTCCGTTGACCTGCCCCTGTTGAAATTGCCTGTACGGATAGTTTGTGGTCTAGTCTTGTAATTAAGTCGAAGTTTCCCGTTTTAATGCATACTACTTTTAACCGTGCTGCTGGCCTGGCTAAATGACAAATCGTTGCGGGCGAGAAACTTTAGGTGCTGCGTGTGCAGGGGATTCATAAAAAAAAGATGACCAAATCCTTTGATTTGTGTGCGTGCCAATGCCAAATTGCTTAATCTCCCTTCGCACGAACACTTGACCCAATTTTTAATCACTTTCCAAGCACACATGCTCTCTTTTTGTCCGTCCCGGCATAAATTTGTGTCTTAAAACTTTCCACCTGGCCAAGGCAAAAGTTTGGCTTGCACGTTTTAAGCTGCCCCTGCAGAGTAACCGTCCGAAACAAGCTTAAAAATTGTGAATAAACCCAAACTGGCATAAACCGCACTTATTCCCAACTCCAAATTCGAGATGGAATATTAAGGCGAATTATTTGCTCTTAATTTGAAACGAAAAAATGATTTTCAAGATTTTTTTAAGCTTTTTTTTAGATCAAACTAAAACAAATAATGATTAAAAGTATCTAGAAAAGTTTTTCTTATTTAACTTATAATAATTATAATTCTTATAACACTGTTAAAATCTTTCATTCTTCTAATTAGTTTATTAAAGTGTAATTATTTTTTTTGCAGACGACCATCTCTAGTAGCATTTCGGATTTCCGCAATATGTGCTACAAAATATTCTAAACACACATTTGTCCAGCTCGAAAGGGAAACAAGGAGGCCAGGCCAATTGTGTGTGAGCTCTGTTCTCGGACTTTTTTGCTGTGTGGGGTGGGGGCGCAAAAGTTTCTAACAATAATAAGCAAATGCCCAAAAGTGAGCAGTGGGATCCAGTTGTTTTTGTCTCCACTGCTACAATTGCCAGCACTAAAAGTCCCCTTCAAAATGTATATACACGTATCCCTCTACCGTTGTATTTGCTGCAAATACAATTAAATATGGCAAAAGTTGTGCGTACACACACGTCGGCCATTTTATTTAGATTGCAGGAGGGCTAAAACAGAGGCGGTAACAGGAACAGAAGCAACGACAACGACAACATTGAGGTCGTCGTCGTGGGGCCCTCAAAAGTATTTGGCTAACTGAAAGAAAATATTTAAAAAACAAGAAATACTGTGTAATATGCGATATTGCCACGAAAATGGGTAATTTATTTACAGGATATTCAAAATGTAAGGTCTAGTTAATGCCGAAATTTCATAGCTTGAAGTGTGTGTGTTAAATATTTATTTGTCTTCGATTTACCTTAAATAGTGTATTAAAAGCTTAAGGGTAAGTATTTAGAATATGCTTAGGTATAATTTGTGAGCTTATAAGGAAATTGCCAAGCACTTCATTCAAAGGAAATTAGTTACGAGTAGGCCCAGACAAATCCTTCAAAACGGTTTATGTTGAGAAATTTCTTTGCTCAAAGTCTGTGTGTTAAATATTTATCTTCGCATGCTACGAATTTGTCTTAAATAGTGCATTAAAAGCTTTATGGTGAGTATTTAGAATACGCTTAGTTGTACTGTATTGAAAAGTACAAAAATCGGATTCGTTTTGCAGTGCACGTGTGCGTTGCTTTTTCTGCTAACAAGGCCAACACGTGTTTTTGTGTTGTGAGGCTCGGTCCGCAGAAAGCACAGCAATTCTGTTAACAATTTTATTATTAAAATGATGTCAGTGCCTCGGTTCGCTTGCCGCCCTCTTCCTGTGGCTCGGCAATTGACCACAAATGCATTAGTGGTGCGGATGCCCCAACTTTCACCTACATACTTCCCAAGGCGAATTACACAAAAATTTGCAGAGCTCCATGCCATGCATAGATAAATAGGAGAATGTGTGGACGCCAATCTCTGTGGTAATCCCCAGATGACCTACAAGTTGTCGGACACTGTTGTATTTTCGGTATTTTTGTACGGCTTATTTTCGGTGGGCTAATTGATTTAAACAATTTATCATACTTTTATCCTTTTTTTTTGCTGCATTACTTAATTTTTTAATAACATGATGTTTAATGTAGCTCGCTAAAGGCGATAGATTTTACAAGAGAAATAAATTAATTAAATAGAATAGACTGAATGCAAGTGACACTTTTTTCTTCAAAGAGCTACATCACTTGTTATTTACCCCCTACACTCATCGAAGCTTGCTATATTTCCATTTTTATGCGATTTGCACCCTTGTCTGGATTTGCTCAGCTTTAGGCTATCGAAAACGCAAGTGGATAACTCCCTCCGCTCCTTTTAGCCCCGCCAAACAACCTGATTATATAGCCAACCGTTCACAGCTCCTGAGCAGTTATTACGTTTTACTTATTGCATTTTTCAGCTCTTTGCATTTTCGCTCAAGCTTGCAAAACGATACACGAGCGGGAATGGAAATGGAATAGAAATAGGATGGGATGGGATGGGTCGGGTTGGGTTGGTAACGAGGATTCAAGGAGCCCCAGCATGTGGCTCACATGACATCTGGCCAAGGGGGTGATCACTGCTGTTGCCGAGAGGGGGTAGGTGGGGGGTCCACCAAGGACGAACTCCTGCGGAGCTAAGCTCACTGCACTTGGCCATTGTTTGTTTGTTTTTACAACTCTGATTGAGGTGAAATTGCATATTTCTGTGCGCTTCTTTCATTTCATTTTATTTCTCCGTCTGCAGCTCCTCCTCACTATTTCTGTAATATTTTCAAACGTTTTATTGAATGTCGCTTACCGACAGCACTGTTTGCCATTCCTGGCTTTTCCTTTTGCCAGGTACCCATTTTTAGATTCATCTCCACATTTCCTCGTTCCATGCACCTATTTTACCAGTGTTTTCCCCGCCTGCATTGGCTTTGTGTTTATTGTGCGAATAAATGTCAACAATGGAGAAATGTACGTGGATTGCCGACCGATTTAGAATCTCCACCTTCTCGATCGGAATTCTTTTGGCGAGTTTATAAAGATTGCCAAGCACTTTAATCCAAAAAATAAATATCAAATAATCACATATCATTCAATTTGTAATAGGGTGAAACGTCTGAGAACTCAGAATCCAGTGGGCCTAGACAAATTGTTCCAAACACTTTATGTCGAGAAGGTCTAATCGTACTCATAAATATACAGGTACTGGTCTGAAACATTTATTACAAAAAATTCAAAAAACAAAAATATAGCGAAGAAGGATAAAGACCATGTACAACAATATTAAGGGCCTACACATAAATGAATACCAGAGGGAGAATGGAGATAATACCAGAAAGCTGGCGTGTGAAGGTACAGTGAAGCTAAACGCCAATGCCCAAGAATTTGTGCCACGTTACAAGAGGGAACAACCAGCAAAAGATGATGCTATAGTTGGTAACAGTAACATGAGCAACACCAATAACGACGACCAAAAACCAAAATCTAACCTTATGTTGCCGTGGAAAGGATTTCCGAATAAATCTCAAAAACGTAAAGTTCTGCAAATAGAGGTCGCAAGAACATTGCTTATATATTTTATCTCCTGTTTCAGCTTCTCGCAATGTGGACTACATAGTTCTACCGAGCACCAAAAGATTTAAAAAGCCCATTGGCCAACAACTCGTGGAAAATGTTTCCACTACGCCCTCAAAAGTCCATTTAAATGATCCTGTTCCAGCTGGAAATCGCATTGATCACGAGGAAAGGCGCCGCGAACACGATAGAAAAATCGCTGTGGAAGCCTTAAAGTTGGCCGAACAGCGTAGAATGAGGGATCCTGTCATTGCCCCCACGGAGGGCAATGAAAACTCAAAGAACGTGCCGCCAATTATAAATATCTCACGATCTCCAATAAAGTTCACGCCAAATGAAAGGATCAGAGTGGACCGTTTAAGGGCAGCGAAGAGAGAGCGTATCGAGCGTATCCTTCGCGAAATGACAAACAGCAAGCAGTCGCAAGTGAAGAAAGAGCAGCTCAAGGAGGAGAAGATTTGTTTTGATAATGCACCCAATGAATCTAATAAGCCTAATGAACCTGCTAAACCTATGCCTCAGCATCCGGAGAAGACAAATGAAGTGCCCATAGTTACCAAAAAGAGGTACATACCAACCACCAAGGAATGGGACGAGCGATGTCGTGCCAAACATTTGGCTAAGATGGAAGCTGAAAAGAAAAATCAGATGGGTGTTCAGGATGCGAACCCTTCGCAATCTGCTGTGCCACCAAAACCATTGGTGACCTCCAATGTGGTGAACATATCTCCGTCGGGAGTTATTCGTCTGTGCGATCGCTTTAGTCCACCTGCTAAACAATGCGATACGGAGAAGCGCAGGGGAAATCTCACACACTTCCGACCCCTTCAAAACTGGACAATCCGTCGAAATCCGCCGGTACCATTGAACAACCTGTGCAATAAAAATGGAAAGATCGTGCAGCGCTATAGCATCGACCAACTGCTGGTTTTGGAGCCTCAACCTGAAGAACTGAAAGTGCCTCAATTGGATAAGGCCCTGTTAGGCTTGGGATTTCTGTACGATTCATTTGAGGGCTCTCCATAAATGTATTCGAATTTAATCTGAACTTATTGATTAAAAAACATTTTATCATTTTCCAATCACTTCCCTTGAATGTCTGAAATAAAGAAAAGACTGCAATGCGTATTTCAAGTTTGCAAAGCTAACTTTTGGTAAAATCTGTAAGATTTCTACTTTTATTACTGATGGCTATTACTGCACAAACGCGTTGGCATTTTTCAGCCTTTTGCACTTTGACCGTCGTAATTGAGAACTGAAATTTGCCATGTTATTGGTGTTGCTGTCAACTGCAACGGTCAGGTGCAATAATTTTAATGCCATTATTCTGCTTATTATTATCTTGCCTACTGTGCGCAGCTCGCTGCCTGTGCGCATATATTAAATTTCACTGAAAATTTGTTTTAATTTCATTAAACGGGAGAGGGAGCAATTTACACATCAGTAAAGAGTCCGCCGGTGCACTGAAATAAATTTTCCAGGACGAATCCCCTGCGGGCTCATGTAACCGAGGCCGAAGCGCAAAAATATTGACATGTGGCTATGGCAACGATTGCTGCTGGGTTTTCGCGGGGGGGGGGGGAGGTCGTAGGTCATGGGAATGGCCGCGAAATGGGGTGATGCGTAAAGGAGGGCGAGGGGGTCCAGTGGCAGTATCATATAACGCACAGACATTGCCCTTGTCATTTTTGCAGTTGTTGTGGCTCGGCCAGCACTGCGCAAATAAAGCGGAAAATTGTGTTTTTTTTCCCGACTTGTTTTCTGCGTGTTCGAAATAAAAAAACAATGAGTAAAACACAAAAAGTAGAACCAATCAAATGCATTTCACTGGTCGTGCGTGCGTCTGTGCATGTGTTAAAATGACCTTTGGCTTTTATTGTCGCCCGCTTTTTGCTGCACTTAACTTCCTCCAACTCGCACCAATTCTTTGACCTTTCTGGTTCCCCCACTCACTTAGTTTGTCGGCTTGGATTCCCTTGCTCTCAATATATTGTTTTATTCACAGTGGATGTTAGTGACAATTCCATATTGGATATATCAAATATTTAAAAAAAAGCTATATTTTGAAAGGTTAACCAAATGACAGTGGATTACCATAATATATCATGGCCTCCTGAAAAGTTCCGTGTATAAAAAAAAATGTTTATGGAGCGACCCTATAACTATTTTGGCCAATATCTTTTCCAGAAAATTCTTCAGCGTGCCACAGGTTTTGACTTCACTCACTTCACTGCTTGTTTAATTGTTTTTACTGAAATTTTTTTCAGCTCCAAGCTGTTGCGTTAATTGCATATTTAAATTTATGCTGTTAATTGTTGGCAGCCCACGAGGAGCCGGATGCATTGCCCTCATTGCCAGTCGCTCGGTTGAGTTATGTGCGCCCGGCGAACGCGAATCCGCGAATTCCCTCCGCTGACTGAAAGCCATCAACAGCTCGGTTTGATGTGTGTGTTTCCGCGGTGGGTGTGTGTGTGTGTGTGTGTGTGGGATGCCGGGGAGTGGGCGTGTCTGCCGCCTCAATCGTTACATTTCGAGGTCTGAACAAGTAAAGTGGGAAAAGCCTCTCGAGTGAATGAAATGCCTGGTTTAAAACATTTAAACAAAATCCAATTGCTGTAAAGGACTGATCAGTATATGTGTATATTAAATACATTTTCTTTAGAAGTGGTGTTACATTAGTAGTTATCAGAAATAGTTTCCTTTAGAATATGTTTTATTGCGAGGGATATTATAGTAATGGGTTGGAGGTAGCTTGTGAAGTTGAGTCAATCCATTAAAAGGCAAAATCTATGGAGCTGGGCTCACATGCCGCACGATGTGTAAGCTGATTAAAGGCCACAAATTTGTAGGCTACAAAAGGTGGATTCAAGGGGAAAATTTAGCAGGAGCTCGATTGGCAAACACTTTGTCGCACTAATTAAGCCACTTATGTTTGGTCCAAGGCCTTGGCAGCTTCTTCTCCTCAGCCCAGCTTGTCACCCGGTCGTATGCGTAATAAATATTGAATGCAGCACCAGCGATAAGCTCTTGCCGGCAAAGGCCAAAGTTTTGCATCAAGTATTCCCTTTTTGGCCAGGCGTGTGGGTCACTACGTGATCCTCGGAAGAAGACGTGACGAGCTGCGGAGCCCGCACTGAATTGCCTTAATTTTCGTGCTTCCGCCGCCGTGTGCAAAGTGGAAAGTGCAAAGTTCAAAGGAGGCTGCTTATTTTTCATCCTCGTAAAATGCAATGCTTGGGAAAAGAGGCTGGACCTTTCCTTTGCATGTGAATGGTGGTTAAAATTAGTTTCTTTCGAACAACATGTTCTCTAAATTTGCATACGCGTAGGAAACCAAATTATCCTTTGTATCATCTTCGACTAGGACTTCACAAAAGACAACAAATTACTCGAAAAGTAAGTCCTCGGTTTTACATACATTTTTTAATTAGCCATCGCTACTTCTTCAATTTATAAGCAAACCTTTCTTTGTCATACAGTGTTTTGTTTTTTTTTTTTTTTTGAAAATTTGTCAGACGAAAGTGTGTGCGTGTTTGTGTGGGCAAAGGTGCAACATAATATTGCCGTGTTGTCACCGATTGTTGTAGCTGCCCCATGTTTCCTGTTTAGACGTGTTGTTATTGCAGCTGACTGCTGTTCGTTGTTATTGCCGGTGAACGGGCCATCCCATCATCAACATCATTGTCGGCACCATCAGCGTTGATGGCTTGTTAAATTGCCTGTTTCACCTGTTCCCGTTGTTGTTATTGTTGCACGTGTAACCTGAATATTGCTCTATTTTCAAATGTGCCTGCGTGTGTGTGTGTGTGTGAGGGTGTGCGAGTGTGTGTCGACGTGTGCTGTTGCTGTGGAAGTATGCGTGTCTGGTTCTTGGTTCGCATACATTATGCACATTAGCGCACATTATGAACATGTTCGCTGTGACCCTTTCATGAAAAACATGAAAAATCAGGGGCCCCGAAAACTGAAACTGGACTGAAGCGACAGTTCGTGACCTGATTGGCAACTAGCCAGCAAGCCAGAGCCCCGAAAATGATTTTCACTCTTAAATTAGTCGTGCAGCTGCCGGTTGAGAAATTAAGTCAACCATCTGGGCACCTGTACCTGCCATGTTTTTGACCCATCCACCCACACCCAACTCCCCCAATCAGGCCAGGTTAAGTGTTTACGTGTGCACTTTAGCCATCATCAAAGCCTGGCCAGCGAATGCTGGCTGAGCGCTGTGAAAAGTGCGTTGAAGTCTTGCCATCGCTGGGAGTTCGAAAAGTGCCGCCTGGCGAACTCCAATAGCCAGACAACTTCAAAAGACTTCGGTGCTTGAAGTATTTGACCTAATATAGTGTTACTTAAGCCTATAACTTATATAGTTTTTAAACTTACATTTGTTTAAGTACATCAATAATTTAGTAGGGAAAGTAGTTTTCGAGTTTTGTTAGCTTACTATTGCTGACTTTATCTAAATCGTAATAGAACAAATTAATTACAAAATTGCAGCTCATATTAACTTCTTTCGTAAAAATAATACACAGTATGTGTGCTTAAAACACCCATTTAAATTAAAAATCCTGCAAAATCCACACAGCTTTACATAGATAATCCACGCTGAGTTGCAATTATTCCCTTATTAAGAGTTGTCAGGCAGTGCGAACTGTTGCCAGTTTAAATGCTACTTAAATGCACTTAAATATGCCCCATTGAAACCCCAGCCCCTTTTCCATGGACCGCCGACCCTTTTGTGGCCATAATTATCGCTGGAAATGGCTCAGGCTCAATCGATGGTGAAAAATGCAGACACAAAAAGTTGCACATGACAATGAATGTTAATTGCAATGGGAGGCTGTCTCATTCTCCCGCTCATTACCCCTTTCACTCACTCTTTCGCCGTCTGCCAACAAGCAACTCTTAAATTTACGCTCTCAAATTATGTATAATAAATGTATTGCAATAACAGAAACATTTGCATGAAGTGGATCCGCAATTGTTAGTGACTGCGTGATGTGTATTTTTGTTTTAATGTGGTAAAAACAATAAAAAGATCAGCGAATGTCAGGCCATGAGACTGAAACTCCAGTGGGGGAAGAAAAGCAAATGGAAATGGAATATTGTCAATAAAGGATGTGAGTATCACCTTTATAACTTTTGGTAAAAAGAGCCAGCATAATGATTGAAGGCTTTAGTGAAGAGATTAATGTAATGTTTTATAGTAAAATAACAAATTATACAAATAGAAGGTCTTCCAATTTCAAAGAAGTATATAATGTTAGTTACAAGTGGTAATATTACCTTATTTTAATCCTGTCTTTCCATTTGTATTTATTCAATTATTTCCAACAAATTGTGTCATTAAATAATTGTATGCCATCATCGCCTATTGGTCTAAATTAATTCATTTTTTTTCGTTCTTCGAATGCGACCTATTATGCCAATTGTAATCAGATTTCATTAATCCCGCATTAAGAGCTTTTATACCATTGGTTAGTCAAGTACTTTTCCGCATTAATGGCAATAAAATCTATTTGAAACTACTGCACTGCAAAAAGGTTAATTATCCGATTGCAGCTACTATCAAATCAGTGAAAGGACCCGGAAAAACAAGAATTAACAACAAAAATATTCGTTTCAGTGGTATAGGAAGTTAATTTTCTTTTTCTGAGTAAATTAATTCACATCTAGGTTAACAAATGTTTAACTTCCGTCGAACTACAGTTTCATTGCTATATAATTTATTTTTATGTAATTAAATAAGCTTATATTGTTTCGTGTGTAGAAGTGTAACTAATAATGTATATTTCCTTTTCATTACAGTGCCTTAATATTTTCCACCTTGACAAAATAGTTAACATAGCTCCTATATGCCATATGGCCATCCAGCCAGATTGGAACTGGCTCTCATTAAGTTGACTTTAAGCCGCATTGCGCTTTGGCCGCATTAATCCTCTTGTTCAGTTTTCATTACATTTGCGCTTATCTGCATAATTGAAATGAATGTTAAAACGTTATTTGCCGTTTTAAATACCGATAAAAGTGTGCGTAAAAAACGGATATATACCGGGCATGTATTTATATAAAATAAGTGCACAAATGTGCAATGACATATGAAAAACATATCATTAATTTTAAATAACGAAATTAAACAATTAATTGCCAAAGACATGGCCACCCCGCAAAAGTCCGCGACAGCAAATTTAATTTCACATTTCAGTGGACAAACACCCAGCCCAAAGAATCGAATCCAGCTCAAAAGTGGACGTTACCATTCCATCTCGACCGTCATTAGTAATTAAAAATTAAATAACTATCAACCAGATGGCAGTGGAGCAGCACTTGCCAAAATATAAACCAAATAATATTGGGTAAATTATTAAATATTCTGAAGGGATGTTGGAACTGATAAATTCACTCAGTAGGCTTTCTTTTATGGAGTTTTAATGTCAAAATAATAATTTTAATACTTAATATAAATAAATTAATTATCAATATATTTAGACATTTTCCATAAAAATTAAATTACAAGCACAAAAGCTTACAAAACAGCAAACAAAACAAACCTGAAAAGCGAGCAACAATGCGACAGGCCGACAAACAAATGAAATTCATTAACATCCTTTTAATTGCATTAGACAATGACAGGCAACAGACATTCGAGGACAAACGGAATGGGCCTGGATTTTGGCCACTGCGTGTGCATTTTGCATGCAAATTGCCAAATTAATGAGCCCCCAAACGAAAAACCTCAGTAAATACGGGCAAAATAAATTTATAAATAGGGAAAGAAGTTTCTTTGTAAATATCCAAATTAATAGCTAAGTGCGTTTTAAAATGGAGGGCTGAGTATATAGTTCGCGTCCTTTCACTGTTCACAACTGTAGAACGGAATAAAGAATTGATTATAGATATTGCAACGAATTCCTTTAAAAATTCGCTTTTCAAAAAAATCCAAATTTAAAGCTCTAATTTACCTTTGTCCCAACTTTTGATTGTACGGTCAAGGCAAAGCTTTATTCGGACAATTTCATTGTGATTCAGAGATGGGCGGAAAATGGGTTTTGGCAGATGGTATAGCCATCACAACCTGGTACATGGAGAACTCCCAACAAGCCGAAACACAGTCGACCGTCAGAAAAGTCAGTAGTCAGAGTCAGATTCAGAGTCAGGAGTCGACTGCGTCTATATAGCCAAATCCTAGTTCACTTAAAATTTCACATTTCCTTCCGCACACTCGAAATGCTTGCGGGAAGCAGAGAAGCACAAGGATTGCCGTGGGAAATGCGATGGGAAAATCGGAGAGAAATGCGGAGGATGGCAGGAACTCACACAGCCCGACAGTAAAAGCTGCTGTTGGAGCTTAAGTTAACAACTTATGCCAGTTGTGGAGATATCATGGCCGCAGAGCTGGCGCTCAGCTCCTCGACCGAAGGGTCGAAGGACACGGGACTCGGGCCGAAGGACATCTCGCACAGAGAATGCATTTAGGAAGGAAATTAGTAAGTAAATGTCATAATTTGCCGAAGCCAGTGGAAAAGAGCTTTGTGCATGAAGAGGGGATTACGAAGTCATTACGAACACATATGCCTGAGCTCTCGCTTTCCCTCTCACTTTCTTCCGGCAAATGAAAATTAATGAGATGAGATGCGAGAAACAGGACACCTTGGACTGCCATTCAGCGCCGGCTAATCAAAATGCTAATTTCAATTGTCCAACTTTAGGGAGAAATACACCCGTTCGGTAAAATGAGCACACAACCGAAGTAGAAAGGATACACTGGGGAATGCATGTTGCGCACAGCAGATAATGTTTGAAAATTAATACAATCTATATATATATATATGTATTAAGCATATATTTATATTTTATACTAATATATCGAGTGCTTTATAGAAAATCTGAGGCCCGTTTATAGGTTTCTCCGCAATTCGAATGTGGAGTGCGTGTGAAAGCTAACAATGCTTATAATAACGAGGTCCCAATTGCACAAAATCTTTGACTTTCTACCTTCGCCTGCCGAGGGAAACAGCGACGAAGACAGTGGCAGCCAAAGGACCCAAGGGGCCAGGACAAATGGGCCAATAGCGGGCAATGCCAACTGGTTGTTGTCAACACACAACGTCAGAGACTCGCAGATACGGACGGAGAAAGTTGGGAAGGAGGCAGGAGAAATGGAGAAAGGGAGAAAGAGAGAGTTGGTCACAAAAGACGAGTCTCTGGCACGCCGTAATCCTTTTCAATGTTAACTTCCGCTGTGCCCACATTGCCCTTGGCAAATTACTTGTATCCTTTTCTTCCTTTACGACGTTTTTTATATTTATACAAATATATATATATATAACGTCTGGCTGCTTCGTCTTGTTTTTGTTATTTGTGCCGCAACTTTTGATAACGTCAACAGAATTGAACATAGCCGCAAACCAAAAGCAGCAACAATTTCTGTCTCTGCTCTGGCACATTTTCTTTGTCTTTGAATTTTCATTTCGGCTTTTCCCTGACTTCCCTCGACTCCGCTGTCTTTGCTTTACATATTTTTTATACATTTTCACTGCCTTTTTGTGTGGTTATTGGCCGAGGGAGCAAGTAGGAAAATCCCTTTGTGCCATCGACGAGTTTGTCAATTTGTAGCAAATGCAGTAAACATCATCTAATTGACGTGGAAACTACCGCCTGCCAGAGTGCCACAAAAGGTTCGATCTGCGCTTTTCCACAGTTTTCCACAGCCCCTGGCCTTTTCTTCGTTAATTGTGCGGCTCCTATTGATGCTGCGCTTGACATCTGTCCACGTGTCCTTCCCTCGAATCTCCCCACTTTTTATAACAAAGAGTCCCTCAGGATATGGGGTATGGGCAATTAAATCGAAACAGGGCTGGCCGGAAATGCTTGCAGACATTATTAATAAAATTATTATTCAAGTTCCTTATGTTAATATAGACGTGGTATTACTCCAAGTCTCCGTTTGCTTTACCTGAACTTCATTTAAAGAACTCTAGGGTATTAACCATTGAATACACATGAAGAACACTTCGTATATTCTTTCCACATACCCAACATTGTAATCTGGGCCCGTCAATCTGACTTCAGTGAGATTGGTCCAGAGGGATAAACAACGGACTAATTTCAACCAGGTTTGTATCCTAAAGAGCCCCTTTCCTTACATATCCTTCATCGGGAACTGCCTGCGCTTGTCAGGTGGGTAATGTTGCTTTGCATAATGTTATTAATTGAGTGATGGATTGCTTATAAAATGATATCAATGAAAGCTTGCTTACATAAGTCAAGTCAAATTTTTGTTGCAAGGGATAAAACAAAAAGCGTGGTGTGTATGTCTTCTGTCGTCTTTTTCAACAAATCTATCAGTCAAAAATCAAATGCTTCGTGTGTGTGCGTCATAACTTAAAAACTTAAAGGGTTTTGCAAAACTTTTCCAACTATAGCGCGTCTAGCAGCAAAAGCAAAAATGCAGAAAATGTGAAAAATCGTACCGCTAGCACTCCAAAGAAAAAAGGGGAAAATAAAGGGAAAACTCACAATTTAACTGATGGAAGTAATTAAAGTATATTTAATTGATGTTAATAGGCTTTAATTATAGTCATTAACAAATTTTTACATTTATGGAAACCCAATAAATATATACAGAAAAAGAGGACAAGATTTTTTTTTAATTTTTGCTACAATTTTATTCATTTTTTATCTTAAATCGAATTTACCCATTAGGTAACCGAGCAACTTTCCTATGTTTTTCGATTCTTTTTTTGAATAACTCAAATTTCTTTTGGTTTGCCAGAGTTTTGTTATTTTTCCTTTACCACGGTGTTGTTTCTTGATTTGTTGTTATTGTTCTAGCCATTGTTGTTGCCGTCATTGCGAATTGTTTGCGCTGCTCGCGTTTTCCTCAGTTGCGGTTCAACGCGCCCACCCACCACCGCCTTTTTCGCCTTTCCGCTTTCCCGCTTTCTCCTCACCATTTTCATCATCATCAAAGACAACAGCAACAAGCAATTTCTGAGCGCGGCGAAAACTTTCGCCCAAAAAAAAGTTTTTCTGCACATGCCAATGGAGGCGAAAAAGGGTTCCACATGCGTGCAGGTGCACTCATCTATGTGTGTGTAAGTTTGGTTTAAGTTTTTAGCATACACCTCAAGGCATAGCGTCCAAGGGGGCGGAAGGGGCGTGGC
The DNA here is from genome assembly GCF_000001215.4 of Drosophila melanogaster. NCBI lineage: Eukaryota > Metazoa > Arthropoda > Insecta > Diptera > Drosophilidae > Drosophila > Drosophila melanogaster. The sequence continues at coordinate 17,002,468 of NT_033779.5, read as the reverse complement.
AGATCGGCGGGGCAAAGTAACGCCAACGGTAGCGGCTCGAGCAAGGGCGAATGGAAAAACTTGCACAAAAGACCAGCAGTCAGACAGCAGTCCAGAAATGCACAAATAAAAAAAATCAATAGGAATATCCAAATATGCAAATTTAATTATTTATTATTTACATCAAAGTATTTGTTAGTTTAAGACTAAAAACTCTCAAAATACTACATTAATATACAGATACACGAAAGCAAGACTGTAAGAATAATTATTTTTAAAAATTATCAATTATTACTTGATTTCGTTAGTAATTCAAATGCATTTTTAATTTTGATATGAAAACAAGCTTTCAGCCCTTTTTTTCTGCCAGTGCACGTGCGCTTGTGTAGGTTTAGCTGCGTGCCAGGCACACCTTGAGGAAAATTGTGCGCCTCGCCCGCAAGCAGACATTGGTTAACAAACTTTTCAACTACCTAACGCACATACTCGCACACATGCGTGGCCTGAGAAATTATTATAACACGCCACGTTGGCAACCTTTTCATATGCCAACAACTTTGGACAGGACGAGGGCGAAGTTGGCTGGGAGGGATCTCCGGATCTCCGGCTACCCGGCTCACCGGCTTCTCGCCAAGTCCTGTGTAGATATAAAATTATGCGCGTTTATTCGTAAATTAAGTGTGCTGGGGCTGTTGCTCTTTGAAAGTTTGAAAGCAAATCGCTGGCTAACTTGGCCAAAAAGGGAGCCCATTGGGTTGTAACCGCGGCGCATGCATCTTGTGCGGTTGGAGCGGGTGTGGCACGTGCCTGGTCGATTCCTTAGGGACAGGATGTTTATTAAAAATGCACAAGTCCTAAGTGGTCATGTCCATCGATAGCCGCAGCCATATTAAATTTATTTAACAAGGTTCTAAAAATTACACTGCCCCTAGGCGGAGTGCTTGCCAACCGAACATTTCCTTTGGACATAAACCAGATGGTAAGCAAGTGTCTCAGTGGTTGAAAAGATATTTTTATCACTCTTAGAGAAATTATTAAAGAATACTCCAAAATATAGCCCCTCATCATGCGTGACAGAAATTTTAAAGATTCACTCTATAATTTGCACTTCAAATAACAAGTTGAATATCCTATATTATAACTATCTTAATCTTTATGAGCTCCTTCCTTTCAAGGCTTCCCACCGAGATGATCAGTTTTCCGCATTTAGTTTTCTGTAATCGATATAATCAAAGGTTTACGCAAGACGGTGCCCTCCTTAAACGATAAGTGTGGTAATACCAAGATACCAAGGGACGGAGGAAAGTGCTGCATCGAGTGCAACATGGGAGGATGGAAAACCCAATGGGGCAGACACCGCAAAGTGGAGATGTGGCAGAGCTCCGATCCCGAAACTCGGCAAAATTCAGCTGCAGATGCCAAGCGAAGCGCAGCGCACACAACATTATTGGCAGGTGGAAACAGCAGCCGTACAGGTAGCTCAAGGGGGCGTGGCAGGGCGAGCGCTTTGAAGCGCGCTAAAAATTTTCAGATTTTCGGAACATAACATTTTACGGTTTCACGGTTCATTGCCACATGCAGGAAAAGTGAAAGATATATAGCCATACAGGTGCAGCTCACTTTCTATGGGTGTGTTTGTTTCAGGCATAGAGAGAAAAAAAGTGTGCCAAACTTCTTTGCCTTGAAACTAATTGAGAATTAAGTTGTCTACTAAAATATCTATTATAAAATTAATACAAATATTTAAATCCAAAATTGTTGGTTGTTGGATTTTTAAAAACCAAATAAAACTGAAAGATTTTGTGCGGCTAAAATCCATAGAGTTAACATACATTTTGTTAGAAAAGATATAAAAAAGTTTTTTTTCTACAACGCTACATTTATTACAACTTTTTACTGTTATTAACCAAGAGAAATACAATGTATTCGCTAACAATTTTCAAGTGCATCAGAGCACATATGAAACCGATACCTTTCGTTTAGACGCTCAGCAACCGTTTGAGGAGTTCGAGGAGGCTGCAGGGTTTTTGGAAGGAGAGGGTGTCAGCAGGATAACTTTTGGGTTTTCGTTGATTTTGTTGTTGTTAAGCTTCCACGAAATATTTTAAGCAGTTTAGAAACTGCTCATGTATATCACAAGAGTTCACATATCACGCACACAAGCGCCAAACGGAGTGGGGGTCAAATTTTCGCATATATCGATGGAACTCTCGCTTTTGTTTGGATTTTGTTCGCTCTTTTCGCAGGTTTTCGTCCGCTGTTTTTAATATTTTTTTTTTCATCACCTAGTATGGTCGTTGTCGCTAAGCCTTTTGATTTCGGCTCTAAGCGTATCGGATTTTTGCATATTAATTCATTTAAATTGTTAGCAGAGTTTTAACGTGTCGTTTTTTGTGGGTTTTCAGCGCGAGTTTTATGCAGGTGTTTTTATGCGGTTTCTTGGCTGATGGAATTTACCCCAGCTCAGTTTCGATTCAATCAATTTGCGCTTTTAATGATTCATTAATGAGGAACCTGAATTTAATTACGCCAATAACAGGAGCTTATTGATTTTTATAAACGCTACTGGTTTTTTCTTTATTAGCCTAATGACTAACGGCTGCAATTACATTTAAACAATTCTTTAAACTGCCCTTCTGGTTTAGTTTGTACCACTCCCTAAAACGTGTATATCCTCCTTCATATTGATAATTTATGTTTATTGCTTATGCAAAGCGCAAATTCCAATAAGAGGCAAATCAAACAAATTGCTGAAAAGTTTCCATCCACGAGAAAATGGCAGGGTCATCCCCATTTTATGGGGAAAGAAGCCACTAAGCTAATGGCATTTGGCTCGTTGATAAGCCGCTCGACCTCGAAAATTAGCAAACAATGTGCGTAGTCTTAAATGCCTTTGGCTCCGCCCTCCTTCGCCGCTTGCATTTATTGTTTTTCATTTTGGGTTTTCCGCAGAGGTGAAAATTGTGTGCGAAAAAATCGTACGTGCGTGAAAATGAATGGCTAGGGAGCCCAGTGTAATTGTCCGGCAATGGCATGGGAAAATGCTTTCCGAGATGGTTGCGGTTCCAAAGAGATTGGCGATGTTCGCGTGGAGTTTTCCCGCTGGCGTGTGGTCAGGTGTTTGTCAGAGATATGACCGTGCCCCCTCGTCCATATGATTTAATGTTAATCACATTTAATGGGGGCGTTCGGTGGAAAACATAATGGAAGGGTGGGAAAGCGAAGAGAAGTGGACGGTCGTATTGAAAATAAAAGCTCGTAAATTAAATTTAACACCAGCGAATCGCAATGAATAGCAAACAAAAGTGTAGACAAATATAGGGAATTTAACCAGAAGTTGTACTAAGTTGTACGAAGCTTAAGTTTAGATAGAAATAGAAAAAATGTAATTTTAACAATGTGTTTAGAAAATAATCTTAAACCTAATACAATCCAATAACACAACTTATTAATTGGAAATAATTGCTTCTCAATTTTTTCGCTTGCTAATATTATATCTTTTTTCTTAAAATTACAGAAATTTTAAAATATATAGTACAAGGTCCTTTATAATCCTTGCAAAATATATTTTTCCCTGTACAATGCTTCATCATAGTTACTTGTAGTCTAGCCCCAGGAAGGGTGTGAAAAATAGGACCGCTCACAATGGCCAAATGATGCCGCTACTGGTATTCCCCTCAACTTTTCCATCTGCCAGACTAGGCCCATAAATTTTTACTAAGCACACGCAGTGCGCTCTCCATTGGCCTGGTCTGTACCATGGAATCGTGGTTCCCTTGCTGGCCTGGTCATCTATTTCCCTGGCCTGAGAGATGTGTCTACGTCTGCTGTCCGTTGTTTTTTTTTCCTCGCTTTTTTTTATCGTTTAATTAAAATTCGCAACACGTAAATCCATTTGAGCCGCTGCTGCAATCTTTACTTTAACCTTAAGGCGGTCGAATCCCAATCCCGGTCCCAGTCCCAGTCCAGCTTTCCCGTTTCCATCTGCCATTGCCGAGTGTTGTGTGTGTGTGGTAAATCCTGTTTTTCTATATTGTTGCCCTATAAAACCACTTTACACAATTTTCGTCTTTTGTTTTTCGATTTTCTTCATGTTGCTCTGCGGCAATATCTTCTATCGTCCCTCTGATGCTCTTATTGAAATTAAGTTCATTTCAAGCTACTGAATGGTTGGTTTTGGGAGATTGGAATAAAATGGATCGAAATATTCCTTAGCTTTGGAAACTAACCATATGAAAAAAATATTTGAAAAGAGGTTTTGTATATATGAAATATTTAAATTATTTATAACAAGGAGAATACATTTTATAAAAGTTCTGTTTTCAAAAAAAAAAAGAGTATTACAAGGTCCTTTTGAGAAAAATATATATCCGTTTTGATTTCGCTGCTTGTTGTGCAGTCGTTGGCTCTTCTGGTGCTGTTGGCCAGCTGAAGCCCTGACTTTTACCAATTATTGCTAGTGCCGGGGCCAGCCAGCGAATTAGCCTTTGTTGGGCAACCAATCAACCGGCGACCAGGGTTCTCATCCCTCTGGTATTTTTCTCTGTGTACTTCCCCCTTCGTTAGCCGCTGGCTTTTCATTACTTTTCTATCAACGTACTTAGGCCATTGTTGTGCAGTTATTTAGCACAATCAACACCCGATGCCGCTGATGGTGAGTGCCCCTGCCCCGATTTCATTTCCCCCTTTGTCTTAGCATCCTGGCGATGCAGGGATATCCTGCTACTTGGGAGAGAGCTTAGTAAATTTTATCAATGGCAAAACATTTCTCTGCCACTGGCCCTGATGGTAAGGATGGTTTCACCTGAAGGCAAGATCCTTTGTTCATTTACGTTTCACTGGAGCTGCACACAAAATTAATGGAAATTGCTCTGCACAATGTACGAGGCAATCCAGCCCTGTCCAAGCAAAAAGGAGCAGGACAGAGCTATTAAAAAATTAACAAATGGCAGGACTGAAAGTGGCAAACTGAAACTACAAGCAGGCCTGACTTGAAGGCATTCCATGTAATTGTTGCATGTCCTGCCTCCGCCTGCGATTGCATTCAATTGGAATTATCTATAAATTGACGAGAGGAATGAGAACTGAGGCATTGGAACGATGGGTGCGATAAAGGACTGGCCAGGAGCTGGGAGTTCGGGGATCTTGTGGGCTCCTGGACAAGTTGTTAAGCGCACGACTTGGTCCAGAAATTGTGTGGAATTAAGTAAGGAATTAAGGGCAGTTGAGAGGTTGGATTAGATTTTAAGTTACAGGTAAGGTGAGTCTAGTAGGATTTTAGGGCATTTTGACTGCCTGTCTGTTTGCGACTCAATAAAATTTGAATTGACCGATATTAAGTATGCAATAGCTGTTTGATCAATATCTAATGTGTAGAATAACAAAGTTTTTAGGTTCTTCGATTTTACTAATTCTAATTCTTCTTTAGTTTTGTCATATGTTTTTGTTATGTTGTAGGTATTTATCTATATATGGATTTATCATTAATTTTGATGAATAGATTCTGTCCTTAAAACTAAATAAGATTACTTCTTCGACATATTTGTTAATACTTTTCTTACAAAAACAAAGTTTTCTCTTCCAGCACTTATTTAGCTCGTCGGGTAATTTCGATTCACTTCAACATGTTTCTTTCTTAATTTTCTCGCTACTTGTTGATTAGTTTTAAATGAGTTTTGCTGCCGGCAGTGCTTCACTTAACCCGATGCCATCCTAACCGTTCACCTCCCTTCAGGCCCTGATTGATATTTACGCGCTTCGCCTGATTGAAGTGTAATCAGCAGGCAGTCAGTCAGCGATTCAGTCGCTCCTTCACTCAGTCAATCAATCGGAGAAGCTGCGGGCCATGTATTAGCAGCTGAATGAAATGTAAGTGAGCAAATCGTAATTAAAATTGCGCCCATCAGCGCCAAGAAGGGCAAAAACAAAGCTGAAGAGGCGCGGAGCGGGCGTTACAGGAACAATCGAGGCGGCAAAGTACGCTCGAGGACACAAACAATATGCATTAGGGCTGAACGCTGTGTGGGCGTGGCAGAGCGAGCGGCGGAGTGGTAGAGGGAACGGGTCAAAGCACTCGGCTGTCTGATGGCAATGACGTTGACAGAGACGAGACACTAATGAAAATGCATAACCAGTTGCAGCAGCAGTCAAGGGAAAAGCAAAGCTATAAACAGGAGTATTACTGCCAGAAGTGGGAAACTGGAAGTCGCCAAAAGAAGTTCATACATTAATATATTAATGCATTGGTAAAAAGATAAATAAATTGATCTTTATATTTTGCCAAATATCAAGTTATTTTCTGCAAATATTATTATTATTCTTAGAGGAATTATCATAATCACAAAATGTAATTTTTTTTATTAAAAAATAAATACATTTTCATAACCAAAAAGACATGTTAAACAGCCAAGCATTCGTACCTGGGACCATAACCGATCGTCAGAAGTTGAAGGACTCGGCCGGCAAAAAGGGCGAGAACAAAAGGGAGTAACAGGATAATGAGGAATGCAGCGCGGCTGAAAGGAGTTAGCGACTGCAAAACAAATTCTGAAATGGGCAGCACAAAAGATGAAAGCGGCCCACTCATAAATAGGGTGACACAAGTGGAAAACGTGAGGGGCGGGAAAGCCCACTGCACTCATCGTGTGTGTCTCTGTCTGGTTTCTGTCGCTGTCTCTGTCGCTCATTCCGGCACTCTGTCCCCGTCCCTTTTGAAACGTGCCCCTCGCCACGTCTCACTCACGCCCTCCGATCCGGATTCTGAGTCTCCGTCCGGGCGTAAATCAAAGTGAAAAGCGTGCTAATTGCATTAAAAGCATATAAACAAAATGCAATGCAAGTGGCTGTGATAAATATAAAAAGCAACAGCGCAGGCCCTGAAAGGCCTCGGAATGAATGTCACTGTATGTGGACTATACACACATATCTCGCCATCTCTTTCGGTTCCACCCAGTCCCTTTTCGGTGCCTTTTGTGCTGTGAAATTAAGCAAATAAGCCCGAGCAAAGAGCAACCAAAAATGGGGAAGCGAAAAAGTACTGGAGATTCAAGTAAATTTGTTAGCTCGACGAAACCCTTTTCAGCTCTTGTTAGTATCCAACAAATTTTATACGGCGCCACAAAGTTGACCATTGAAAAGGGTGCCACAAAACTCTTTAACGATACCAAATCAGATCAGTCGTGAATGTTTTTCCAAAATTGGGAGGATTAATTAATATAAGAAGGTCAAGGGCAGTAGAAATAACTAAAAATTGCAAAATAGATAAATGTATTAAATTACTGAAAATATACATCGATGATAAATAAAAAATATACTTTCTACTTGTGAATCGTTTATGTCCTCCATTTAGAAATAAATCTTACGTTTAAGCATAAAATCACTGTTATGTTTCGGAATAAGGGGCGTATACTTGATACAACAGAATTCTAGTTTCTCTATTTATTGATGTCACAAAGTTAGTTAGCTTGACAGAATAAACACAACAATCTTAGTATAATTCTGGCAAAACAATTTGCCCAAAGTCCCACTTTTTTTCTTGGTATCCATGAAACTTATCGAAACTCACATCCGTCACTCCATGTGCTGGCCTGCAGTTTCCCCAAGTCATTAGACCGCCATTAAAAAAGGTCGTCTGGATAAGCAAGAACACAATATCAGCTGCTCACATTTATGGTTGGCGATACGAATGTTCTTAACTGCATTTACACAGGCATCGACTGAGGTTCGTAGCCCTGAACCAGGTCCTTTATAGCACCCAATCACGACTGGAATCGGAGGAACCGCCGCATGCGTAGCGAATTCAATCGTACAATGTGTTGATATATGACACGTAATCAAATGTTTAAGTGCATGGCACACGCATCGCCAAGTCAAGGAGGTTTCCATCGCACCCAGAGCCCCACCCACCATCCGTTCGAAAAATATGAGAGAAACCCATTGAAGTGGGTGGCAGGGTGCACTCAGAGTACACGCAGCAAATCCGACAAGTAAATATAATAACAATAAAATGAAGCAACGACATGAATGCCATCGCAGCGCCAAGGCGAGATATTATGACACTGCCAGCAACAATAAAAAAGTATAGCAGCGAAAAGAATGCCTGGCAAGGACAATTGCTGGCACGAATCTGTTCCCCGTTCTGTGTTTTCTGTTTCAGGTCAAGAGCGCTCACAATGGCCAAGGGGACACGAGGACACAGAGCGGGGAAAATTCAAGACGAAATAACAAAAGATGATTGCAAATACCTTGTACCCTGCTAAGCAAATGAGCTATTTAAAAGTGTTTGGATTCCAGTTGGGAAAACTTAAAAAAATCAATTAAATTAAAATATTTATCCGAAAAACTGTAAGTACCTCACCAGTTTATACTCACGGAAGTTTGTCCTCCATACAACCCAATGAACACCATATCCAGGGTATCCCAGAAGACAAAAAGTATGTTGGCAGTCACTTTCTTTGGGCAGTGCCAACAACAATCAGGCAATCTAATTTGTTTTTTTTTTTTTTTGCATTCTTTATTTCTTTAAAGACTTAATAACATTCATTATCTGCATATATTTTACGCTACACAGGGTTTTTGGCTTAAGTTTTCTATGGTTGAATATGATTTCGCTAGTAATGGTCTTAGTCTAGGTAACATTTAACAATCTGTTCGTCATTCAAGAGAGAGAAAGATTTTCTCATCAGAGATATGCCAAAAGTTGTGCGCCATACATCTAAGTGCAGCAAAATCATTTCAATGTATTTGGAGTGTGAATCGTTTAAGTAATCAAGAAGTTACTACTTTCGATTATGAAATGATTCCCTCAGTAACTAAATTATTTGTACCACCTCCAATAGAAATTATAAAATATAATGTATAAATTTTAGACTTCGTTGTGAAAAATGCATACATAAATACATGGAAAATTTTAAAATCTTTTTACTTGTACCAAATACAGTTTATTCTAGGGCTTTGTTGGCTAGTTTACTTTCTAAGCTTTTATTAAAATCCAGAGCCTTAATCGAACTTTTTTTTCTTTCTTTCAATGGATTCTATGTGTACAGCTGTTATCATAAAATTTAAATATCTTATGAGTCTTACGTTAGCTTCTTAAATTCTATGGCTTTGGCTACTTACTTGAGTTCATTTATACAGTTTTGCGTACCATTGAAAATATTTGACCGCCTTTTACTTTTAAAGCAATTTCTTAGCCAACAACTTTGAGCATTTTCCCTTAGACGACAAGCAAAAAAGGCCAAAGAGGAACAACGACATTTCAATGCTTCACTAATAAATGTGTTATATATAAATACAGTTAATTTACGGATATGTACATACACTAGTTAAGCGAGCCGCACACGCGGCGTATACTTGATGTGACAAAAATTGAAATATATATACACAGAACATAATGGGGTTCTAGGCCGAGTAGCTGGCTCTACTGTTCATTTGCTTCCAGGTTAATTGTTATCTACGCTGAACAGCCTTCTCGCAGCTTAATTGGCTAGACAGGCGGCTCCTGTTGATGTGGCTGCTGTTTCCCATGTTGCTGCTGTTGATGTTGCTGCTTGTGCTGCTGCCACGGCTGCCATTGCTCCTCCGACAGCTACATCCCTGCCCAACTGCCGGTCGGAAGCTACACAGAAATGCTATTAAGACTGGCAGCGCGTAGAGGGAAATGCGTGCAATTGATTTGGAAGCTAATATGCGTGACCAGGGCACCGATGAGCCCCACATCGCCCCAAATGGCGCCACAGTTGCTCTGCTTGCGCTGGACGAGGCTGCTGCTGCTGCTGCAGCTGCGGCCGCTGAAGTTGCTGCTGCAGGGCGTCGGCTCTTCTTCAGTTGTTTGTCTAGTTTGTGGATTTAAAGCGGATGGAGTGGTCAGAGGGGATAGGAAATGGAGACCGGTGCGGAAGGTTGGCCACAACAGTGGCCAAAACTGTTGCTGATGTACTCGAACAAAATTGGAAATGGTATCTCAATTTTGATTGAGTTAACTTTAATCTTGTCATCTACCAAAATCTAAATTCCTAATCAGATTATCATACTAACAAACAACACATTATTCGGAATGTTACCTTATGTTGGTGAAACAAGTGTTTTTGCATTCTCGTACAGAAGAACAAAAATTAAATTATAATTGAATTGCCTAAGATTGTTTAATTTAAGAAACGTAAAGGAAATATTGTCTTTGGAAGTTTTTTTTTTTTTTTTTTGAATTTAATAAAAATGCTTATATTCAATGACAAAGAAATAATATGGTATATTGTTCCTTTTATAAGATTTAATTTACTCTATTTAACGTCATCTGCAACAGCTATTTCTCGGAGTGCACAGCCCTTGTTGACCAACTAACCGCCGGATGATTGATGATCACTCACCTTCGAGCTGAGCCTTGTCCATGGACTGACGGGACTTGGACATGACCGTCTCCCGCGACTCCAGCACCGGAATCCTCTGGTGCTTGTCGCTCTCCACGCTTTCCTCGTTGCTCTGCCAGTACACGGAGGAGATTTTGGCGACACACTGCAGTCGGATTATGGCCGGGAAATGCAAGATGGAAAGAGCAGGGAAAACTTTCATCAAATCTGTGTACATTGATAAATGTGTGGGGGGCTGTGGGAATTGGGGGCCATGGCGGATTGGCCATCCTTTTGACGGCGTAGTAAAAGTTTTATGCTTTCATTAACTCCCCCCGTTTTCGCCCAAATAACCCGAAAATGACCCGCATACATCTCCGCAGCACACACACAAGTATGCACACCAGCACACCCTGCGTCACCACATATGCAAACGGACTGTGACCCACACGGTGACCGAAAGGTCGTTGCACAGTGGTTACTCATGTCTTCAAATAATATTTACAGATATTTTTTTTTATTTACGGAAATTTAAAATAAACAAGAAAGGAAACTAGCAAGCATTTTATGTTTTAAAACACTTTAGGTATATTCCTTTTAATTTCTTTTCCTTTGACAGCTATGTGATATAGTGGTCCCATCCTATCCGTTCCGACATATATACTACATGCAATATAATGGGACCTGTTAGAGTAGTTTCATGCAGATCGCTGCAGAACTGAGGGACCAGCTTGCGTTGAAACAGACGGACAAATGGACAGACGAACATCCAGACATGTCTATATAGACTCGGCTTTTGAAACTGACCAAGAATTTACTATGGTAGGCTTGTTACTTTATATGGTAGCAGAAATCGTTGAAACCGTTGAAATCTTCTAAATTGATAGGTTTATAACTTTTTAAATGTTTATTCAGATCAATTTAGTATCAAAGGCCCTGAATTTATTCACATTTGTATTAACTGCTTTAAGACACCAATTAATAAATAAAAAATTTAATAAGAGTTGTGACTATTAATAGGTGACTTTATTTGGAACCACTGTGCATACTGAACATGTCATAAGAGCACTTCGTCTGCCGCCCGCGTTCGCATGAAATTTTGTGGCTTGTTCAACACACATTTGCACTCGCAGTGGTTTGGGTGGTTGGCTCGGTGGAGCGGATCAGCGGGATGTGATGGCCGGTGGATGAGTGGCTGGCCAACTGGGTCCGAATGGATAATAATCAACATGAGCTGCCATGTTATGTTGTCGCAAATTGAATCAGAGCAACAGTGCGCTGGCAAATATGTATGAGATGGATAGCTGATGAATGTATCAATTTTCATAGCCTTTCCTGCTGCCCATAAGCTGCTTATTGCATATCCTTGGCAGGAACTTTTATTGTGGCTCTTAAATGGGGTACATTTAACTTTTAATCAATTTGGTAACCTTTTTAAGTTTGCACATTTTTCTTTTTTATGAACTTTTTGATTTACTATTTTAAATCTTCTAACTTTCAAACTTCAAACATCTGCCTTAAAATGATATTACCTATAAGGCAATACAATGGACATTTTTTTTTCCTAGAAACACCATTGCATCATAATGTTTAGAAAAGAGAGATTTTCCAACTGCATTGAGAAAACTTCACCACTAACTTACCTTTAGTTTCATGTCGCCATGCTTGAAATGTCATCCTCTCACCCGGAACTCCAGGCCCAATCGGGCGACCTCCAGACCCTCGCGACCCACAATCAGTGGTTCATAAGGTCGCAGCAGCGAACGGTTCGCGTGCATCCCGTTAATCAGCCAGCTGAGATGGCAGACCGGCCTTGATGCCGCCGAGGTGCAATTGACGCGGACCATGTCGCCAATTTGGTACCGCGGCTGTCCGCCAGTGATTTGTGGTCCATGCTTCGGGGTCACTGAAATAGCGGAATAGACAGAGGCTTAGGATAAGGGGATTACTCTTGGTCCATTGGAAAGTCAGAATGCCATTTGGATAAACATTCAGATGCCCACTGTATCTTCTTTGATGTTTAATATATTTAATAGCTTAAGTTTTACTATAACTACTTGAATACCTTTTATTTCCCAATCAGATATATTCTAAATATCGATTTATCTTTAACCCGAGCCTCAAATAATCAAGAAGCAGTTGGCAAAAATTGCTTTTCCAACTGAAAATATATTGCACAATGTAGAATTCCTTTTCAAACTGTTTGTATTTATTATAATATCATTTCGCTAGCTCGAGGTTCTATTTTGCCATTTAAATTTTATTTGCTTCAGAAGCCAGCGTCTGAAAATTGCAAACAAGAATATCACAAAAACAATAACACTACCAAATTGCTCATTTCGCTGAAATATAAGCCAATTGTTCTTCGCTAAAACCGAAAAGAAAAGCAAACAAAAAGGCATATCTGAAATGAAGTTGTTGTTGCCAAACAAGATTGATGCTTAATTGGGTTTTAGTTTTCGGCCAAATCCTATACCCAGCTGTTAAGCGTGAGCTATCAGTTGTGCAATTAAATCAATTCCCATTCGCAACAATGAGGACATGCAAATGCAGTTTAAGCTCAACTAAAAGGGAAAATAATATACATATATACGAAAATGCGGAAATGTATCTTCTCGGTGTGCAATCTTTGCACGTTATAGTCGCAATTGATTTGTTTCTCTCTGCTGCTGTGTGCCTTTTGTGGGTCACAGTGTTGGTCCTGGCCATGAAGTCCAGCTGTTGGACAGATGGCGGTGGAGGCCCAAGAGGACGGAATAAAGGGGCTGGAGGCCATCGCCATGTCTGCTGGCCAAACTGGCGGCCTGCCAATTGGGCCAAAAGCTGCGAAAATCGAACAAAACTAAAGCGAAACTTCAATTAAACATAATCGATATTTCCGCATTGATGAAAAGTTAGGGAAAATGAAAGGAAACTTCAACGTTTATCGCACAAAAGAATATTTCTTTTCCACTTTTTCATCTCTTTCTTAATAATGGCAATAATTGCTCCTCGACTTTGCCAAATACGTACCAAAGCAGATTGAGAAAATTTTTAAAGGTTACACTGTGAAGCAATTTTGAAGATATACCTTTTTTCACGATTTTCATAACTGTTCTTAAATAATATTAGGCAGACCTAAAACATATTAAATAAGATTTATTTATCCTTTTGCTAAAATATATTAAATTTTTACACATTATTATTTCTAGCAAACTCTGTTGAGAACATATATTTTTTTAATGGAAATTTAATGTTTAACATAATAAAAAATGTAGTTGATTTATTACCAGGTGACTTTGTTTATAGTTGTGTCCCGAATAAGGTCAAAATAAATTGCTTTTCCCTTCCTGGAAAATTCCTTTGTGTTTTCTGTATATTTTTTGCTTTTTTCCATTGTTCAGCTTAACCGAACTAAACTGCATAAATTATTATTTTCAGCGAATATTTTTACGCTCCCCTGACATTGATTAAGAGGTTGATATTTTGTGGCACTCCTTTTGCGATTTCCTCCCTTTAATATTTGCTTAACTGTTCAACATATTTTCCCTTGTCGTTGAGGCGGGGGGACTGGGACTTTTAGCCCCTCTTGTGCTTCGCTCCAGTATCAATTGGTAATAATTGCTGGGCATTTTTATTCTTCAGCCGCCATTGTCCGGCTTTGTTTGCCTGCGAGGTCCTTCAGACAAGGGATCAACATGGATCCAGTTTGTTTTGCTTGGGCCGTGCCCACGGGTTTTTCTTTGTCCCGAATTTGGACGAACAATGGATTCAATTGAGCAACTGAAACAAATATCTAAGTAAATCGGATGCCTAAATAAACTAACCATTTTTCACCATAATAGCTTTTTGGCCCACACATCCACACAAAAATGGTCAAAGGAAAGCATTTGATTGAAGAGGAACGAGAACTCGCAACATTTTTTCTACTGATGGAAAATTAAGCTCACGCATGTGTTTTTGTAGAAAAGGGCTCCTTTAACTAATAAAGATATTTGATATGAAAAGTGAAATCAATTCAAAAAAAAAAAAACTATATAACATTAATATAATTAAAATACAAAAGAAATCGAATTTGTTTAATTATTAAGCAATAATGGTTTAGAGCATCCTAATTTTGTTGCCTACTCTAGGGTTCAGTATATTCTACATATGAAACGAAATTTCTGACACAGATTACGTTTAACCAATTTTCCCAACCGAATGCGGCCATCATATGCAGCTGAACTGGGACGACAGCATTTTCCGACTATTTCCCGCGCGTTTCCAACTGGGGAAGCCCCTTTTTACCTCACACACACATTTTCAATTTCCGCGCGTACACTGCAATTATCGCATATGTTGACTCCCCAGTTGATGCTGTCTAATCCAAGGAAGTGGGTCAAATGCATTTGGCCATCACAGAAAGGCTTTTCCCCCTAATTGCATGCTATTATTTTGGCCATAATGCAGATAATGGAACAAATCTATAATTTTAAGTAATTCGACAATTTAAATGAGATTTCCAGCACGCAATTTAATTGTACTAAAGCCCATATTTATCTATTTCTCACTCTATCTATCTATTATCTATTTTTCACTTTTACTGTACCATATTTGCCTAACTTTCTCGAATACCTTTTGATGGCACTTATTTTATTTTCATTTTTCCTGTCCCAGAAATTCATTAGGTTCATTGATCCGCAAATCGTCATAGTCATTATGGCTCTGATTTAATCCGCTTACATCTGAACCGAAGAGCCGCTTTCCTAGCCAACCCATGGGGAATTTATTCTCTTTCGATTTTTCTCCATTAAAGTCTAATCGTAATTGAGTAATTTCCAGCTGAAAACGGAAGCTCTGATTGGTGGACTTTCTCCTCCTTCTCTCTATTCCTCCGTCGAGGAAATATTTAGTTAGCCTAATTATGCGATATACCAATTTTGATAGCCTCTCGCCGGCAGAATCTCAACATTGCAGTGGACGGAAATGAAGGTGAAATTTACCGTTTTCAGGCAATTGTGATGACTGCCAACTAAGGTTGTTGTTAAACATAGTCATCGAAAGGAGGTTTACCATTAGGATATTTGGGTCAAATGTGTATATAATATATAATCCTCTTTCAGGGTAGATTTTGGTTGCATTAGCCTGCTCTGCTTGTTTATGATTTGATAATAAGGGTGCTCCTAAAATGCCTTCAACGTTCGTTATTTAAAGATTAGTAACATTAGCAGTTTAAACTCTTTACTTCGATTTTTTCTGTCCCTATCCAATTTAATCTTAAAGACCTCTGTAGAGAATCGTGCTCGTATTCCACATTTATTCTAAGTTTTCATCCGCAGCAGTTTTTCATATTGCGTTCGGCCATATTTTTACGCCATGTTTGGTTTGATTGCGCAAAAATTTCAAATTAAGTTGCAGACTGGGCGAAAGAGAGGGAAGATGGCGAGCGAGAGAGAGAGAGAGAGAGAGAGATGGAAACCGAGTCTGGCGCTGTTGAAAAATCCCAAGCTGTCGTGAGCAACAGAATTGCATCACGTACATGGGCAATTTGCCAGTGGAATACATACAATACAAAGAACACACACACACACACATTAAAGCTCTGTGTCGACCAGGAAAAGGGATGGCCAAAATCCTTCCTCTCCTCTTACCAAGCCATCCCTATCTCCGCTTCCCTGAGCCCGCTGGCTTTTTTGGCACAGGTTTTCTCCTCGAGAATTTGTAAATCGCAGCGAGAAACAATGCCGGGCATAAACTAAATAAATGTGAAATATTTTATACATTTTCCTAGTGGGTCAGAGAGGGACAGGGTGTTGGAAAGTGAGAGGGACAGGCGGGGTGTGTGAGAGAGAGAGACAGCTATTGTTGCACAATAACAGATTACTTTTCGTCGCTTAGTTCCCTTGCTGCAATTAATCTTAGCTCATTTCTTCCGCCAAGTTCTTGCTTTCCCTCTCTCTCTTTCCCTTAAATGTATCCATCCCGTTTTCGTCCTATTGCGTCCTCACTTTCTTTTTTTGGCCACTTTCACTTACCCACAACAATCATGTCCTCGTGACCGGAAACCGTCTGAAACGAAGGCGCCTCGCCGGACACCTCGCAGCGATATCGGCCAGTTGACTGAAGGCTAACTGAGCGCAGGACAACGACCACGTCCGTCGAGTTTTGTAACTGCAAGAAAACCGCAAGGAAAATAGGGTCACTAAGTGCAGAGACAAAAGTGAAAGCGCGTAAACAAACAGAAACAGTGTACAATTCCTAAGTAACGTACATAATAGTACAACAATTTATCTTTATAAATATAAATATCAAATATATCTTTTGATATTTGCGGGACTGTTAAAGTGGGGTTGTCAATTATCTGATACAAACTTGTAGATACTCGGCGTCTCTAGAATACCATTCAATGAAACAGATATACGAATACGGGACGTCATTAGTCGAATGTTATATTGAAATCTAGGATTGTTTAATTTATTAAATATAACTTAAAATAAATTTCTAAAAACAATGTAAAAGTCCAGTGCAACCATTGAAAATATTTCTAAAATAGGAAAAACAAGATTTTTTATTGCAGTTATAACCAGTAATCTACTCTGATTAATATTGAACTTAAAATTTAATTATTGTTATACATCTGAAAATCAGTTTTTTAAAATATCCAGCCTGAATTTAAGTTCGCTTTTGGAGCATTTTCGTCGACATCATCCGCGTCCTCTTCATCGAATTCATTCTCTTCGTCGTCACCATCTTCCTCTTCTTCTTCATAATCATCATCATCGCCATCGTCCTCATCGTCTTCCTCAACCAGGATCACGTCGGTCAGGGCATCCAGCATCTCGCCCAGATCCTCGTCCTTCACTGGCATGACTTCGTTTAAGGATTCAGCAGTGGGCGACACGTGAAAGCTTTGCATCGAATTTTTGAATTTAAAGGCATCCTCGAGATGCAGAATGCTTAGATTCTCCTTGTTGCTTAAATTAATATCAACTGGATCGCTCGTAGGCTGGCGAATTTGGTCAGCAATCAAGCGGATGACGTCCTCTTCATCGATGGGCGGCGTCGACTCCTCCAGCGATTGCACCAACTTTGATTTCTTGTTGCTCATTTCAAACACTGCCAAAATCTAATCAAATAATTTCCTATATTTCCTAAATTATGAATTCGAAAGTTTTAAACCTAACAACAATTTCTATGGGACATGATTCTATAAAAAAGGGATGGTTGAATCTGAAATTATTATCTTACCCAGCAAAAAGAAATCGTATATATTTACTTTTTAATAGATTTGTAATAATACGTAATATATTTATGATATTGATTTTACTATTTTAGTCGTATTTTATAAATCATGTGGAATCACTTACCTCAACGTCCACTCCTGGCAGCGGAAAAACCTGGCCCGGCGGCATGTCCCTGGGCACATAGCGGTAGAACTCAAAGCCATCCTTGTACCACTTGACCGAGTACAGTGACTCCCCGTCCAGATCGAACTTGCACCCGAGCACGGCATCCTCGTGGCGCATAATGTGCTTGGGGATTTTGATTTCGGTCATTGTCAGGCATTCCACGGATTCTGGATGACAAAAAGCGGAGGAAAGACAAAGAGTTATTTGCTAGAAACTCAGACGTAGTATGTGCCACTTTAATAGGTCCTTAGTCGTGGGCTGGTTTAGCGGTTTCAATGCCAGTGGCAGGACATAAATAACTTGCAGCAAGTGCATAAAAGTCAAGGAAATCGAAGGAAAGGCCTCCCCACCCCGTCCCCAGACTAGAACAATGCGCTTTTGTTTTGCCAACACAATGGTTAGTTGGCTGGGAGAGAAAGTGAACACGACTAACTTGAGCAACGTGTCCTGGTTTGGAAAGTTCTTTCCCACGCAAAGATGCTGCCTGGGTGGTGGCGGTGGAAAAGCTCTTGGGCCTCGGCAAAATATAACTCAGTACTCGAGACAATGCTGCAGAGAAATGAAAAGTTGCCAACTTATTTAACAGCCCAAGACAATGACGGAAAACTGTGTGTAGTTCGCCCGCTCACAGCTGGGAGGGCAATTTGGGTCACGCAAATCGAGATATGAAATTAATATTGCAGGCCTGAAATGAGCAGTCGGAAAGTGGGGCAATCCGCGGGAGAGAAGTGGATTGTGATGCTTAAGCCATCCCAGAGGAAATGAAGGATGTGCCTGATTCTGCACAGAACTGCATATCTATACGGCTTGAAATGCTTATTTAAAAAGTTTAGAAACATAGGCAAAGGACTGAAAAATGATTTATTTATCTGAATTTAATTTATTTAATAAGTTCATCCTTCAGGTGAAGTTGTAGCATTCTGAACAACCTAGTTAATATTTATGGAAATATAACTGACATTCCTATGCCACGAGAAAGTGTGCTTAAATTTAGTTCATTGAAACCATTTATTTGAGAGCCATTTCATAACATGTCATTTACCGAAAAGCTCTCCATTCATTAAATTGTATTTATTTCCTATTTTCATAGGCTTTTCTCAACTCAATCTCAATTTGCATGACTTGCGTCACAGAAGACAAAAGGGTAAATTAACTAAGGCCTTTACTAATTCCCTACTCATACCTACATGTATGTAATTCCCGAACCAATTTATACAATAATATACAACTTTCAACGCCACGTTGGAGTCCAATCAAAGCCGAGATACAAATATATTCTCGCTGTCAAAACAGAAATAGAACTCAAAGAAAATCCCACACTTAACCTTGAGTCCGTCAACAGCCTAGGAGTTTATTTTTGGAAGGGCTCACAAATAACAAAGCAATAATGTTTAAAAATACAATTGTCGCCGGCTCGGAAGACAAAAACAACGTGTTCCTAAATATAAGTGCACAATTTAATTTCCCGAAAGGATGAGGTAATACGGTTTTTTTCCAGGATTTCATTTTTGCTTTTGTTTTCAAGTTAAAAAAATACATATGGGGTGGAGTTTTGTGTATTTTAAGATTAAAGTTATTAAAAGTACCTAAAATATTTTGGTCATCACTTTTTTTGCCACTTGAGATTATAATTGTGGGCAATGAAATGGTGTCTTTACAGGGTTCCAAATGTTTTGAACCTGGTTAGTTTTCCGATTTCATGCTTTTTGTGGTCGTTAAACCAACGTAGCGACAAACAAGCAAACAGAGAGCACAATGCACAAAGCCAGAAAAAAGAGAACCGCCGCCATTGAAGCCGATGACGATGTAGATGATGATGGGGCAAATGTTGGGCTACCGGGAAGTGGGCGTGGTGCCGGTGCCACGCCCTTCCGTGGGCTTTTGCCCCTTTGAGTGCATTTCCGCTTTGCGGCGGCGGCGTCGTTTGAGTTCTTTTTTTCCGGCCGGTGCGTGGCTCCGCTTTGGCGGACACTTTGTGCAATCTACGAGTGTATTTCGCCTGTGTATGTGCGGCTTAAGTATAATTTAGCATTTTGCACTCTCCAGTAGTTTGTTTACTGCTGCTCCGTTGGCGGTAGACAAACAAAGTGCGTTGCCAAAAGGTTTCCATCGAACAAAGGACCGCTGCCACTGGAAGACTCCTCTGTGCTTCTTTTTCTTCGCCAAGTAAGAGAATTTTTAAGCAACCACTATGAAAACATCCTTGAGGCACAACAAAGTTCAAAAGAGCTTCAGCCGGTCGGTAACTTTAAGGATTTTTTTTTTTTTTTAATTTGCTTTACATTTTTAAGCCCATTTGAGAGTAAAAATAATTATTTGCGTGGTCCCATAATATTTCAATAAATGTATTTATAGCTTCATGTTTAAAATCAACCATAAAACAACCATAATCTTACGCCTTAATTAAATTACACGATTTACCAATATCTCTCCGTTACCAATTTCTCAGTTTTGTTCTATTTAAAATGTTCAGAGATGAAGGCTTGCTTTTTAATTCTTCTATTTGGTTGGCTTTCATAATTAAATAAGGTTTCAATAATTTGATTCTTTTGCAGTTTTCAGTGGGACAATTGCTCAAAGTGATATAACAAATTGCGTTCTTGATTACAATCCAATTTGTGTTGTACTTGAGGATTGCGGTTTCACATTGCATAGCAAATGTTTATTAGACTTGCATAAAAAGTTTAAATATAATAAAAACCAGGCGCGTGGGTAAATGTAAATATGTAAAAATAAATCAATATTGTTATATGTATTTTCAGCTTTTGAAACATTTACAAGCGGACCTTGTCCAGAGGATAAAAAACGGTGCCCTTACAACAAATATTTAGGAGGCAAAACTTTTGAGGATGCTTTCATATAATAGGTTTAGCAAATACTAATAATAGTTGTCAAGAATTAAAATATTTTAAATGAATTCTATTTGGGCGACCAAGTGTCTTTATTTAAACAAAGCACTGTCCACGTTATGACAAATCGCACCAGAAGAGTGTTCGAAGGGAATTTTATATATTATCTACTTAGTTGAATAAGAAATGATTTTTGGTCACAGAAGTTGATACCAGTACTTTTCTTTGTTTCAGGTGCGATCGTCACTTTAGCTTGTTAAGAGGTGTTTGTGTTTACTTATTTATATCCACAAAACTGTGTATTGCTTATGAAAATTATGAAAAGTGCGCAATTGTAGCTGCTGCCAGCAGAAGCCGGTCTTTCAACAGCTAATTAATAAGACAGAAATTGGAAAGTTTGGTCATCTAACCTGGGCTTAATTAAGAAAAGCCAATGCCAGAAAGCCTAGGAAGGATTGTGCGCCTGACAGAGCCGGAAAGTTTTCCATTTGATGTCGTGTAAACGTCATAGTTATGGTCGGAAAGGGATCACTCAGCACTTTCTTCGGCTCACCTTAAAACGAACCGTCACAGACAAAAGTTTGCTACTTAATTATTGTTGATTTTTAAATGATTTCATTTGCCACCCGAGGGCAACAAATGTCAACCGCAGACAAAAGTTATCCGCCTCCATTTACCAAAATGAGTTTCTTTTTGGGGTTCAGTTGTGCTCGAAATCTAATTCAATGTTAGGGGGAGTCGTAAATTGCTGGGGATGGGTGTCAAGTGCAGAACTTTACTGGCAAAGTTTAGCTTTGCATATCATTATGGCTTTCTGATGGGGTGAGCAATGTCCTTAGTTGCCTAAATATTGTGCCAGGGGGATGCTCTTTATAAGTAACTAATGAACTTTTCACAGTTTCAGGGCAGTCTATTTTAAAGAGCGAACTAGTCGGAAAATTGATCTGGGGCGGTTGATGAATATGCAGAAAGTTATACCATCTAAATTCATCTGTATGCACAAATACATTTTTTTTAATTGACAGTTTCCTATTGAACAAACAAATAACCAATTATTTGAAGAGGTATGATAGAAAATTTGAAATAGAATTTTCTGATATGATCCTTATGTGGAATTTTGTTTGAAAACAATACAAAATAAATGTACAACAGAAATAATATTTGGCATTGAACCCATTTCGCAGTCAAATGACGAGAATAGTAACCCACTCAAGCGGATTGGTTACACAATGCAAACATTGTGTATCAATCTCGGCACATTTTTCCCCTTGATCATCCGGAAAATAAGTCCGGAAAATACTGGGCAAAACAATTGCAATTTTCAATTCACATCTGACTGTCACATGAGCTCAACTCGGCTCAGCTTGGCCTCTACTCCCATATTTCTCTCCTCCTATCAATAAAGCTGCACAGGCAAATGCAAAATGCAATTAATTTTATTAGAGTCCATTGAAAGCTCATTGAAAAATCGGCCCACAAAAGGGAGGCCATTGTGCGGAAGGTTGTCAAGCCAAGAATTTACGGCCCAGCCAAGGCTTCACTTACAATGCAAATTTTTCCAGACAGCCGGAGAGGAGGCAAGGAAATTATGATGCGGCTGGGTTCGAGAGCTTACTCAGGGGTTTTCAGGGGTTGTGGGCGGCGTTGCGGGTCCGGATACGGAGCCTTGAGCAAATAAAGATGTTTTTCCAATGTTTCGCAGACGCCAGCAGCGTCAATACGCATCAATCCCCGCCTGCATCCTCCACAGATCCACCATAACCACTCTTCCCAGCCAAGTCAGTCGCCTAGAACGTGCTTAATCTGCAATCAGAGGCGGAAGTTGGTCTCCCCCTCTTCCTCTTAAGCCTGCTCCACCCATCGTCCGTCTGTCTTTTTGTCTAGTTTAGAGTCCGGTCCCCTCTTTATTTCAGTTGCAGTCTCAGCCCCGATGCGATACCCTTAGAAAGGGTATTGTAATTTGAGCATCGAAGAAAGTGGGTTTTCATAAAAATATATTTTTGCTAAACTTTATATCCTAATTGAAACAAAACAGTCATAGATGCATTTACATTTCATTAAAAACATTTCTGTTTAATTCAGATACATTGATTATTATTATTATTCTTAAAGCGAATGCATTAATTGTATACTTATGATTTGATTGCAATCATTTTATATCATTTTTATGTTATTGATATTTATTTCGATGTTTGTAGGTATAACTTTAAATCTCGAAAGCAGATAATTGCTAACCGATCCTTTTCCCTTTTAAAATATCTCAAGAGTATTAAGTTCTTCGTTGCGCTTAACGTCTTCCACTTCCCTTTGACGACTAGTGCATCCTCGTTGTCCTGGTCGTTGTCATTGCAGTGGGGAAACGGGAGCACTTCTGCCACTCCCCCTGGGCAGTACAACGCCCCTTTAACCCCTTCTGGCCACCAAAGCCAACAGCTCCCAGTTGTCAGCTCAGCTCAGCTCAGTTCAGTTCAGTTTTTGCTGCATTGCAGGCGCACTTTCATTTGCATATTTCGCAAAAAGAAAGAAAATAGGAGGGAAAAACAAAAAAATATATGGCATAAAGTAAGGGGAAAGATGAGAGATGCTAAAAACTTGGCAACAATCGATCGAATCCCATTAAGTCTGTTTCTTGTTAGATGGTTAATCGCAGCGCGCATAAAGTCAAAAGTTGCGATATCGATTTGACATGAAAGAATTTTGTGACAAGACGTATAACTGACATATGTCAGCTTAGTGAAATGCGCAAAAGGCAACTGCTGTATGGATTACAAACTTAATCATTCCACATTCGTGTGTCAACAGATCCATTCATTATGCAAGGTTTATATTATTCCATATAATTACCTTAAATTGAGTTAGTAATCAAACCGAAATAACTACTGCGTAAAATTAATCAGGCCAAGTTAGGTCGTCCATCAAAGGGACATGCATAATGCACATTATTTTCTTTAATTAGAAAATCAATTAAATTACTCCGCCCAATCACAGCTGGAATAATATAATTAAAGTTCACTTCGCCTGACAAGCGAAATAATGTCTAAGATGTCAGTGCATAAGTCGCCAATTATCCCTCATATGCATACAACTAAATAAACACACGAACTTTAATCATAAATGTAAGTACTGATTGTCAAAAAATCATTATAATAGTTTAATTTACAAATAATGGCTACATATGCTTATATATGTTAGTTGTACAATTATTCATAGACCATTTATAAGGGAAACTCATAGGCGTAGACTTAACCATTTTACTATTCATACTGATGGCCAATAAGCCGACTCGTAAGCCGACAATCTGTTCGCACCTCCCCACTTCGGACCCTTCAATGGGCCCTCCAAGAACACTTTAACTCAGCCTAATCGCTGGAAAGGCACTTAATAATCCTTATAGGTATTTATGATGCCCCAGCAAACCGAGCGAAATCTTTAATAAACTCCACTCGAAGGAACCTCAAGTGTTTGGCGTCTGCTGGAACTTTCATTAACTGAATCAAAGGGGATATCCGAAAATATTGGTAGTGTGGAGTGGAGAGTGGAGTGCGTGTCGCTCAGCATTAGTTTCATGTGCTGCCAATAAATGTGTACTTCCCTCGGACATCGGTGCTCGGTCTTTGTTAGTTACAATTTGGCCAGAAGTGTGCGCCACGTTAACTTAATTTCATTATTTGTTGCTAGCTTCCAGTTTTCCCCAATTTTTTTCCCTTGTGTTGCATGCGTACGTGACCCCATAATAGGAAAATAAGATTTCTATCTATAATTCAGGCAGCGCTCGCCCAAACCCAAGTCGGCTAAGTGCCCGCAAATAATAATCATTTCAGTTTCCCCCGTTTGTCTAGACAGAAATTGTATTTGTCAGTCATTATTATTACTACGCTCTGCTGTCGCAATTGAGCGTGGTAGGAAAGCTAAGTTAAATAGTAAACACGGATCTGCCGCAGAAACTTTTTTGCTTTGACAACCCTGCCGCAAAGGGAAGCGGAAACGGAAATGGCGAAAAAAAAACTTGAGCATGTTTATTTATTTAATTAAATGCGGCAGCAGAAAAGTTTCACTGGTGTTTTCTATACATACTTATATATACAATATTTTTTGTTTTTTGCTCTGCCACGCGGCAATCAAGCTAATTAAGTTGAAGGTTTTCGCACACACACAAAAAATTAATATTAATAAAATATATTAATTGCGGTGGGCGCCTATAAAGGATGTGCAAGTAAGTGAATTCAATTTATGGTTCAGTCATCAGCAAGTTTCATTAGTTGTAATAATTGGCAGTCATTCAAACTGATATTCTTTTTCAGCAAAAACTAGAACGATTTTCCGTTCCAGCGAAAAGAATTGATCGTTATATAATGTGGTCAGAAATAAAATAAGTGCAGATTTTCTGCTGCATTGTATTCGTTCCTTCTAACCCTTTATCATTTGAAGAGGATATGTTGCACCTTAAGTAAACCCCAATCGACAACTTCATTATTCCTGCAAATCAAAACACTTCTGCTAATTCTCCCTTCTTGAGGCTAACCGCAACTTTCGCTTGTTCGCCAGTTAATTTTGTTTAGTTTTTGCTCAGCAGTTTGTTGAACTTAATTAAAAATAAATAAGAGGCGGTGGTGGCAGCAGCAAACTTGCTGTTTATTAATGCCTTTGCGAGGTCTTGAGAGCTAAAGGGATTTCCAGGAAGGATTTATCCCCACGACCTGACAGCCTTGACTTTGCGCCTGACTTTCTGAACTTAACAAAGTCTTGACAAGCTTTCGAGTATCGATTATTAAATGAATTTCAAAATGGTTATCTCACAGGGAAACACGTGCTTATGAATTACATTTAGAGGCAACAGATGTGTAATTTTTTTTGATTAGGAAAAACTTTAAACTTACCAAAACACAGTTGGAGCAGCAAAATAAAGAGGGCGCCATAGGCTAGTGAATATCGACAGTTTGTTGCAGGATCCATGCTTAACTTTCCTTTTATGTTCTGCGTTTTCCTGCTAGTTTTCTTTTGCTAAAACTTTAATTTTTCAATTTGTTGCGGAATTTTTGGTTATTTTTCTTGTCCATGCTCGCGTTTTTCTATGTTTGCTTTTGCTTCGTTTGCGTTTTCTTCTTGTCTCATTTGTGCAATGCAATAAATTTTCCTTGACCGCCAACGAGGGAAAGCGTCAACCAATTGCTTTTCTTGTTGTTTTGCTTGTCGCTGTCGTTGGCTTATTTATATTTATTTTCCATGAGCTCGTTGCTATTTGCTTTTCCTATTAAGCATTCGCCCACACAGACACATCTATGGCCAGTCACATTTACATGTTATATCCTGCGACTATTTGTATTTGACTCCCAGTCTCGCTTCCTTATTCGGCTTAGCTTCCTGTTTCGTTATTTTTTTTTTTTGTCTCCAACGCACTGAATTTAATTGAAATATCAGCAAAACTTTCCCAAGACAATCTGAAAGTATAATAAAATGTTGAATATTTATTTTGGTTAAAGCTTGCTTTTGTCATCCAATTAAGTTTTTCTATTATTATTTAATCATTGGCCTAAGTGTTTGATTTGCGTATAATAGCCTTTATTGGTATCAGGAAAAGTCATTTGTCATTTTCTCTGGACCTATTTTTGGCTGCCAATTACGGTGACCGGTATTCAGTTTTTGGTACCTGACGTAAAGTTCGTATTTATGGAAGCCCAAAGCTATTTTATTACCCACTTGTTTGGACCTCAGTTGCCACTTCGGTCTGTAGACCTATAAACGCATTAAATATTTATTCTTGGTCGAAACAAGATTTTATTGAAATAAAAAAGTCATTATATTTTAAGTTTTCGCAAAAATAACTTTACTGCTAATCCTATAAAAATTCTTTCATTTAAAACGCAACTTGTCTGTCTTCAGATGTAAGTTATTTTGAATTCGGAGTGGTCTCAATATTCCATGGACTTGGAACTGCCAAAGTCTTCTCCATAGCTCAACATTCCAGTTGCCAATGTCCTGAAGCCAACAAAGACAGTCGATTGCAATTGTCATTTTACAGAAACAAGAAACCAAATGAATTAATCATTTAATTTATGGCCAATAACTGTTAATTTGAATTAAATGCCCTCCGAAGCAAAAGCCCAAAGGCAAAGCCCACAGCTCAGACTCAAAAATCATTGAGCAAAGGCATAAATTAACAATACCATTGTATGGCCCGAAAATGTGTAATTGTTCTCGGGTAGGCAGAATTAAATTTGCATAAAATCAATTAAAACCAAAAACTCTCGGCAAGCATCCAAAGCACTTGGGGGAAAAATCTGTGCAAGCCTTTTGGGCAGAAAGTTTTCCGAAATCATGTTTTGTAATTAGAGGCCATGAATAATTTTAGCACCTTGTTGTCATCTATTTTAAGATACACGCATACACTGAGTCACATGTCGAACGGTGAGTGGCTTATGCAAAATAGTCGAGTCGGACCCTGGGCGTACACACGCTGCGTATACTTGATGTTGGCTCCTGAGCCGAGTCTTTTGCATAATTAATTATGTGGCAAGCATGGTACTGGCTTGTTAAATATGCAAATATTCGGAGAGCAAGGTCTAAGCGGACTTAGACACCGCAGGTCACTCACATCTTCAAAATCATAGCTACTAGATTTTCCGTTCTTAAATTTATTTTAGTTGGTAGACCATTTTAGAAAGGGCTCTTTTGCCCAACGCTTTAAAAAGATTTGCCTATAAGGCCATGTCCAATAGCTTGTTGCAACACACACAAACACCCATTTTGGTGGCGTTGAAGAAGAAGGGGGAAATAGGGGCTTAAGCGCCTCCTACGAGAGCTCTCTGAATGCCGAATGAAGAATTGACTGAATGGCCATACGAGAAATGCCTCACTGACTGACTGACTGAATGACTGGCATTGCCCTCTGCGTGCTAGTGTGTGTGTTACCCATTGTGGGTATTGCTTTGGTGTGTGTGCGAGTTCTGGGGCCTTGAACAGCCCTTGACGTTAGTGCTGTGGACAAGAGTTTGGCTTTAAAATTTAAGGCACGACTGTGCTATGCCATTAAGACATCAGAAAGCATAAATAAATATATATTTTTAATTTTTAGAAATACCAATTACTATAACATTATATATACGTAGTAATAAAAATATGTAATGCAAATTAAATCTTGATACAATATATATCAATATAGCATTAGAAATTCATGTAAATACAAATGTTTAGCAAGCAATCAAGCGTGTAATACGATCCAAAAATATGGTATCATTTTCTTGTCATCATTATAAATAAGAAAAGTATTTTCCAAGACCTTAACCATTAAATCCAAAGCGGATGAGATAAATAACATGAACCTGAAAAATATGTTCCCCTCAATAACGAGGGTGGTAATCTTTTTATTTATTGTGATATTTGAGTTTTAAGTGTCAATTGATAAGGCCATAAAGGTCAGCGAGCCATGGAACTGACCTCTGCCAGAGTTTCGCAATTTAAGAATGTGCTGGTAGGACTTTTCTCCCCGCTTCCTTGATTTCTCCCCCCGACTCGCCCACAACTAAATGAGACTAATGAAAGGCCATAACTCAAAGACCGGACAGAGAATGCCCCAGCTCGGCGACTCAAATTAATTGGCATTGTACGGGCATTTCATGTATATGGCGGAAAATGGAGGTGTCCACACGTCAGTGGTCAAAATAATAGGGTCTATGAAGTCTAATGTGAGGTATATTCTTGGTAATAGGCTTTAATGCGACTACCTTCAATCGAAAAAAGAAATTAGTACCTGACCAGTCAATTTAATATATTAGTTTCTTTAAGAAATGTGTTCATAATAGGTCTCAGCTCCGAAATGAGTACAAAGGACTATGTATTGTATTTATAATTAAATGATATTTTAAGACTTAATATATGAGAAAGTATAAATATCAAATAAATCTCTAGAAAACGTATAGAGCACATTATAGTAAACCAAGTTTACAGTTGACCAACAACTTCTGGTTAGTCGATATTATTATGTCCTTGGCTGTTCCTTGCCTGTAGTATATTGCTGTTGGCCCGTATCCGGCTATAGAATTTCATAATTATAATAATTTATGTTGACACCTGAGGCGTGTGCACAAATTGAACTGGCCCCAAGGCCCGCGCCAAGTTAATAAAACTTTAAGTTACAATTTGTGTGTTGCTATGTTGGTGTGTTTCGCTCTCTATCTGTCCTGGAAAATCCCTGAAGAAATATGAGCAAAATTCTATGTCGCATAATACTCACTTATTGTCGGCGATGCCTTTCTTTTGTTTTTCTCGCTTAGCTCTATTTTTCCAGAGAACTTTAAAGAACTCCAGTGGGATGGCGATTTTGTTGGGGTGTTGGGTTCGCGGTAGTGTTTTAGCCAAGTTTACCTTTTGCTCTCACACCGTTGTTGTTTTTGCTGGCCCACGTGCATAATAATAACAAATGATTGGTTGTCACGCACGTAACGGTACTTTCATTCATAATTTATGCATTTTAATTTGTCAAACTAAGTAGGAAAAGATGGGGAAGTTTCACTCGCTGATGAGAATAAATTCGTGGATTTCAACTAGGGGAAGATTAGTTTTCTTTTTCCTTTGCCCAACTGCAGTGGTTTTAGTTTGTTTTTCCTTACTTTCGCTTACATTTTATTCATAATTTGCCATTTCACTGCAGCACAAGCACACACACCCTCGCAAATAAGACACTCACACAATCGCACGTACGCACGAGTGTCCTCGGTTTTATCGCGATTTTCAGGACTCGGGGACTGGAGCAAATTGGAGTGGAGAACGGAGAATCGAGAACGGAGAATCGAGAATCGAGAATTTTGCCGCCACACGGACTTGTGTCGCCTTCGCCAACCACACAGCACCAATAACCGACCAAGACTAAAAGCTTCGCTCTCCTTATTACCTGGTTTTTACTTGGCGCCCAACACGCACACCCCCGCACACACGAAAACACACACACGAGCCAATTCCCGAACTGGAAAACGACGACCGGATATCAGGATAAAAAGCGACCAGAACGCACAAACTGGTTCGCATTGTCTGAGGTTGCGAAGTCACGAGCGAGAGAGAGAGCTCCTCTCTTTTTCTTCGGAAAGAAGGTAAGAGAAAGCGGGAGAGATTGGTTTGTTTCAATTCCACATTCCACAGCTATGTAATTCAACAGCTATGTTAGCCTAGTTAACATTATGGATGCTATTGCCGGGTAGCAGAAATAGTGGGAAATTATTATGTCAGCAGAATTCTAACAGTAGCACAAATATTTAAGCCAAAATAAGACTTTATCTGATTCTAAATTTTTGTAAACTTTTCTAACATAATATAATCAAGTTATCAATTTTTTTGCACACTTGTTTTTATAACTTTTATTATTCAATATATATGACATGACACTGGAAACAAAGTTGTAATACGTATAAGACACAAATGTAGTTACATTTACTTGGGCGTTCGACGCATTTATTTAATTCTTGGTCGCTCCTTAAGATCCCATCACAAGTGCTGCAAATTAGTAGAACTTTCTTCGCTCAAATACCCGTCCAAATAAACCCGGAGATGTTGTTCGTCAAATGCCTAGTTAAGTCCTCGCAGAGCCTGCACCAACAGCATTTTCTTTGATACGCACACAACATTGGTAAACAACGAAAACAATAGAAACAAGTAGAAGAACAAGGAGCAGAACAAGAGGAAGTTGGAGAAGTAGGACAAGCAACACAGATCCTTGCCCAGTGAGGCATCAATAGAAAATACCAATAACATCGACATCATCCTCCGCATCATTAGCCCAAACAAAAACTGCTGACTGGGGCACAATGCCAGCAAGCAAATCGGGCAAGGAGGCTGCCACTCCCCCAATTTCGTGCCCCAAAACCCCTATCCCGAAGCGTCTATCCCCTAGCCCACCGCTCACATCATTTCTAGACCATCGTAACCCTAGCTCAAGGGGCTCCAACTTTTTTTTTTGTGCTGCACATGCCCCGCTGGCAATTTGAAGTTGAGCCAACAGCTAGGAGTTCTCCACTTTCTAGTCCTCCCTCTATCTTCGGCTTTCACTCGCCTCTCCTAGTTTTTACACTGTGAAGAAAATATATTTTACAAACGGAAAATAAAACAAATATTTCCTAAACGATACAACAATTGGTTAATAAAATACAAATATATTCAAAATGTTCCGTCCGTTGCTAAAAATGAACATTAAACTTATTTTCAAAAAATTTGCACTATAATTTCTCACAGTGCATCTGCCGGCATCGGCTCATTGACAGTCATAACGCTGAAATGCGCCTCAACTTGAACTAATTTGTGCGCAATTTGCGCGAAGAAAGGCGTCGGAAACACCAAAGGCAATGCCAAAGAGAGAGGGACACACAGATATAGCCAATGAATGGGGAAAGAGATGGGGAGACCCAATGCGAAAGGGACGGCTGATGGGCGAAGAAAGAATGGCAAGCATTTGCACTTTTACTTAAGCATAAAACTTTTCTTTTGCAGGTTGCAGCCAACTAATTTCGCTTCCTTTTCCTCGAATGGATGGAAAAAAGCGATGGTGGCATAGAGACATTGAGAGATAAGAAGAGATAGAAATACTGTTACTGATTGCGTCAACTTTTTCTGCAACTTGCTTTGTTTCAAGTTGTTTCTGTTCTCTGGAGTTTTTATAAGAAAGTATATAAGTTCCAGACATAAGTTTGACCTTCCAGTGGGCAAATTCATTTGATCATTTCATATATAGTTGTAATTTTCTAAAACATTTTTATAAGTTCTAATACTTTCAAAAAGTACCATTTTATTTTCTAATTTCGGAAAGTGATCAATTTAAAGGTATGCCGTAATTGTTCGTATTGTGAAGGCAGATCTTGTACAGAAATAATGGGTGTCATTTCGTCCACACACCTACTTTAAACCATCATTTGTTTAATTTTGTCATGTATGTTTTATTTTGTTTTTGTGTGTAACTGTGCAAATTGCATAAATTTGATTGCTTGAAATTCAGTGGAGGTGAGTAGTCCTGTCCTTTGCGGTATGCTGCGTGTCCTTTCTCTCCTTCTAGATCCTGTTAAGTTCGTCCCTTTGTCAGGCAAATCCAGTCTCTAATTGTCTTCGTCATGGACTGATTGAATCGCTTACACTCCACAGGCGGCTTTATTATTTAACGTTTCAATTACACGGCGACGAGACAGAGTCTCAGTCGTAGTCCGATTCGAAATCGGGGAGTGGCATGTGAGTAGGGGAGTCGAGGGTCCTTCTGCCAAGGACGAGCAAAAGGATATTTAGCATGTAAATGCGAGTCAGTGCCAAATAGTTGAGTCTCTTGCTACAGTCTCAGTTTTAGTCGGAGGCAGTATCTTGTTTGCATACAAATGGATTTTCTTTATGTTTATGATGCCAGTGCGGGGTAGACTGGAAAATAATTTCGCAAATGTTACATTTGATTACGGGATGAATCTTTTCTTGGATCTTTCAATCTCTAATTGTCTTTTATGTCGCATGTAAATGAAGCATTTTGCCTTGATGGCGGTTACCAAAATGCGGACTTAAAGTGTTTTTTTTATTATTTTAGATACGCTGGATATTATTATTAAATACTTCAATTTCCTTTGCGTTGTATGGCTCTGGTAGACACTTCTATCACAACCTAAAAAATGCAGTTTAATTTACACAGCCGTATGCAATTAGGCGTATCTCATTTTTAATACTTCACTATATAGCCAGAGTAATTAAGAACCTGCCGAATGAAGGAACTCAAGAAAAAAAGTTAGCTTCCACCAACTATTTGCCGCAGGAAAAACACAATTTAGGCGAAGAAAAAGTAAACCCTCGTTCGCATATAGCAAAAAGCGACTTCAGGCTCATTGTCGAGGATTTTTAGTGTTGAAAACAATTGAAAGTGTTGGCAGCTGTGCGCAGTGATGATAAGGGACGTTGTGGGAGGGGGTGCTGCAAGCACGACATGCAAACTCATAAATGCGGCCGCAAAAACACACTTGCACACACATGAATACAATGCATTTACAACCGCCAGCAAAGGCAGCAGAATCAGAAGTAGTAACTATAACAAAGAACTCGGTCATTTGGTGCACAAAACGCAGTCGAAAGCACGCCCCATGCTGCTAAATGCTGCACAAAAAGGGAGCAGACGGGGGAAAAAAAAAGCAGAAAAAATAGGAATGCGGCAAAAGGACTAGGAAGCACGCACAGGAGGCTCCCACAATTGCATGCATGCATGTGTGTTTGATGGGTGTGAAATGTTTGCCAAGCAGGCTTCAAAAAATGTCAGAATCACTACGGATCTTTGCATGAAAATGCTGAAGGAAGGCTTGGAATATTTTCATATCCATAGAATAGATTTTTAAATATTTATTTTACTTTCGTTAATTTCGAATATTTCTGATACACACACACAAATTGAATATTTCAAGTAGTGCTTGCAAAAATATTATTACACAGTTTTCATTTTTTTCTTTTCTTAGTGGCCTTTCTACAAATTTATCATTTCCGAGGTACCTCAGCTTTTATTTGGTTTTTGCTATCAAGAAATTCCTAGTTCATAGCGTCCTGAAACTCCATTTAATAGTGAAATGACCGCCTATTTGGTGGTGCGAAAACGATTTGCTGACCTAAGTTATGGCACGGTGCGAATTTAAAAGAAATTCCCCAAAGAGAAAACGCTATGGAATATTTGTTCGAATCAATTTAGCTGCGACCGTAAACTGATTAATGTTGAGTGAGGTGGCCGCAGAATTGTGAGGTTCCGCTGTTCGCATGCTATTTATAAGCCTGCGGCTTTCGGCATTCCAATGCATTGGCTTCAATGAATAATTAAGCGGTTGGCGCTGCCAGGATTAAGAAGCAGCTCCAGCCGACCGCAACCACTCACTCGCACTTGCGAGGCTTCTTTGCCACGCCCCCTCACACGCCCAACGCCCCTAGTGCGCACACATACACACGCACACACACACACCAACACACATGTCACGCTAAGAAGTGGCAAGGATATGCGTGTGCGGGACATTTTTCACTTGTCAGGACATGGCGCATACGCCTCGTTAGCCAGGCAACCCCAGAACCTGAAAACGAGAAACGCCATCTAATTTATAGAACGTGGCGGTTATTTCTTTTAAGTGCTCGACAAATAGAAACAACAAACACAAAACACATTTCGTCACGTTCTCCGACATCCAGCAGCAGCATCAATATTTTTATTTGAATTCTGTCTCCCTTTTTGTTTATAATTTATTTGCATTTGCTCATTGAAATGCTGCACAAACCAAACGGGCCCAAGTGCCACGAGCCTCAAATAAATGACAATCGTGGGAAAAGAGGGGGATCGATGGGGGGCGGTATATCATTTTGCTGCTCAGTGATGATTCGAAAGGATACGGTTGTTTCAGTTGGGATGCCAAGATGCCTCGGCCAATACTAATAATGTTGAGTATCTTTTACAAAACAATATTGTAGCATACATTTTAGGGCGACGTGTCAATGTCAAACAAACATTTTATTACCAAACAATATAATATTCATATGTTTTTTGCGTTATTTTGCACTTTTCATTAGTTGATTTTACTAAATAAGTTTCCTTATTCAACATAAATTTCGTGTTCTAAATTTACCCAAAAAGCTTAAAATACACACATTCAAATGGTTGTCTCATTGAACGTTCAAAAAATAATAAAACGGAATGCTAAACGAATTCGAATCATGCAATTTTTGCTGTTTCTGCTGAAGTTGTACCTATTAGGTACCTTGCGATACCCCGCGTCCACAAGCACTCGTCATAAATTCTCGTTATACAATTTAAAAACATTTGCTAAACACGCATTTCCTGCATGGCAATGTCCAGTCGAAATGACCAAGAGTTTCGGGAGTGAGAATTTGGCTCGGGGGCCCGAAAACATAACATAAATTTACTTTTTGGCTGCCCAACGGTCGACGCTTAGATGGGAAAAACGTAGAAAAATAAAGGACACTCGAACGCCCATTGAGATAAAATTGTCAAAATGTTTGATGAATGCGAAACGAAATGAAAATTTATTTATATATTTCCGTGTGTTGGTGTGGATATGCTAGAATTCCCGCTCCATTTGGTATTATTTGGCTTGTGTTTTTTTAGATATTTTCATAGCATAAATAGATCAGGGAAATGTTTGCAATCCGCCACTGCCACACATCGTGTTTATTTGCGTATGCAAAAAACGTTTTAAGTTAATTTGCCATGAAGTTTTCGGCGATAGCAATAAACCAGGAATTCGTTATAAATATATATATTTGTAGGCTCTAGCCTTTTTGTTCAGTACAAAAATTGAGCCATTGACATTTGACTTGAATTATTTATGTTATAGATAAAAAACATATCCTGTCATCGCATCAAACGCAGAAGTTCTTCATAACTCAGCGCCCAGTTCGACTAATTTCTTGAAAAATACTTTTGCTCACCGAAGCACAAAATTAGTGTTCAGCTAATTTACAGAATGCTTTTGGGGAAGTGTTCCCATAGATGCCTTGGCCCAAAACATGTGTTAGTTCTCACACACACGCGTATCCTTCGGGGGAGTTGTGAAAAATGGGAGGAGGGGCCAGGAAGGGGATCATGGACAACATGACGTGCCACTCATCGCCATGAGCCCTGAAAATTTATTAACACATGCCAATCATAAAAAGCGCAAATCGCATTTTCATTCGTACAAAAGCCGACCAACCAGAAATCGAAAATGAAAGCAGATCTCCTTATAGAAAAAAAGGACATTCCAAAAACGAGTACAAGCCAGAATATTGCAAAATAATTTTTTCAAATATATGGATCATAAAAAGATTAAAATTTTCGAACTATTAATTATTTCAACAAACCAAATTCTAAGAAACAAATCTATTATTTTGTTTTTTTCATACTGGTAGGTGAATATTGAGATTTTGAAGGAAATACGGTTGCAGAACGTCATTCGAATGGCAGTTTGGCTAGGCAGCTCAAAAATTACAGTCACGTTTTCGATTATGAAAAATTTTATTTCCAATTTTTTCCCTCTTTGCCTTTTTCCAAATTCTGCCACCCTGTCTTGTGGTTTTTCTGTTGGTTGTAGGTGCATTCAAACATTTATTTATTATTTATAACCCGCAGACAAAGGACAATAGCCTGGGTGAAAATGTCGAGAGAGTCCAGTGCAACAAGCAAATTGCGTGGGTTGATTGGCAAATGCGGTGCGAGGGTGGGAAAAACTTTAAAGAACGCCTGCGGTTAGTCGAAAACTGTTAATTGATTTTGTCTCTCGCTCCGTCGTAGTTTTCAAGTCCTCCTGCGATCCTTTAGCTTTTGTACAATATAGATACCTTCATACCAGTCCATCGGATTATTGTGGCTTTTGTGCAGTGGGGCGCAGGATTAGCTCTTGGCCACCGAACTGAACTGCTTAACTTTCGTGCAATTTGCAGGCAGGCAGAAACATAAAAATAGGGTGGGAGAAGTCGGATACTTTTTGGTCCGCATAAATCTAAGCTCCTGCTACGGAGCGGGAGATAGCCAGAGAGGTCCTTTTGAACGACAAACAATTTTATTGTCCTGGCCGCAGGCAACACACTCGCACATATCCCTGGACTTTGGTATATGAGTGCGGTTAGTGGCCAACAGCGACGAAAATTGCAAAAGGATATGACTTACAAACACTCGAATAGAGCAGGGATTTTACACAGATCCAAAAGGATGCCGAAAAATTATATATTGTAATTAAATAATATTAATATTGGATTCATCGTAATAGCAATACTACTCATAGATTTTATAGCCATGGCAGCGCTGACAGCTTAAGTTTTTTTAACTTTAAATATTAGTCATCAAAATAGCTAGCTATTATAATTCCTCTCGTGCTTTTCAGATACTTAGAGAAGAGTTAGAATTAAAGCCTAATTCCAAAAGTAGGGAGTGTCGTGCAAGAACACTTTCAGATAGGACATCGCAACACATCGGAATATAGGTATGTATGCTCGTATATATGTACATAATGCTGCCTCACATGCGGTTGCAGCTTTGTGCGTCGGCATGACTGCCAACCACGCCCACTGTCACAGGAGGGGGCAGATGGGCGGATGGGCGGTGGAGCCCGACATAAGAGCATTTCGTAGCACAGCTTGATCCTTTTTTATCTTCTATTTGATTTTCATTTTTAATACGAAAATAAGTTTAGCTTAAAATTGAATTATTTGATTTATTTTTGGAGCGAAGCGGAGAATGCAGACTGCAGAAGGGGCCAATGGAGATAGAGTGTGCCGAAAAGTTTTCTTATTTCATGCAACCAGACCCCATTCCAACTTGGCCAAAAGTGGTTTGTTGGCCAGTTCTGTCTGCGCTTTTGACTTTGAGCATAATTTAATCGGATGTTTGTTGCCGTTCCAGCTTCCGTTTGCCAGTTTCATATTATTTAAGTTTTTCTCTCCCATCCAAGTGTTTTTTGTATAGATTATTACAGATTCCATTTGACAGGAAAAACTAAATGGGAAATTTGTGATAATCAAATTTACGTTGCTTTTTGTGGGTAGCATATATGTCCTCCGCAATTTTTTTTTCCTCTTTCAGTCCTGGCGTTCAGAGCAAAACAAAAGATTTTAATCATCTTAATTAGTTTACGGTTCTGATATCACCGAAACGAAACAACGTGAAACTGGAAAACTCAACAAAAAACCAAAAATGTAATGTCTATAGAATCATGGATCGACATAGCAAATACCTTTTCAAGTTCTTAGAGAGTACATAAAAATGTATAATAAAAGTACAGTTATACTAACAACCTATACAACAATAGCGGAAGCAGAGTATAGTACTTAAGCAAAAACGAAATGAATATTAAGCGATTTAATTTCTCAAAAGTCATTTTAAGCCTTTGCAGGGTATCAAGATGAAGAAATGTAAGACTAACATCTCCAGCATCCATTTGCTGGAATGAAAAATGGCTCTAGCAAACAACTTCGCACATGTTGCAGCCAACTTGCCACTGTCTTTGTGTGAGTGCAACGTGTTTGTTAGCCAAATTGAATTTATGACCTGTGGCGCTACACTTACACCGAGATACACCTGCAGAGCAGCTATTCTGGGGGATCCCCCGGGTGCGGGGGCTGGAGGTAACACAGGTGAGGTTGCCCAGGCGACATTGTTAAATTTTGCGTTCTAATAGCCAAAGTGTTGCACCTGACAGGTGAGACAGCCGGCAACGAGCCAGAATCAGAATGTGCCATGTCACACTTGACCCCAAGCCGAGCTCGTTGACTCTGTTTTCTATTTCTTTTTTTTTCTGCTAGCAATTCCCCTGCTGCCATTGCAATTTGAGTGTTTTAATATGCCGAGGTATTTGACGAAGCTTCTCTGCAAACTGGATAACTGGAAGGACTACAAATGGCTTGGCCAGTGAGGATTTATTATTTGCTAGGAAAACTAACTGGTGAGATTCAACCAACGAAAAAAAGGCAATTTGGTAAAGGAAATTGTAAATAAATATTAATTATTTCCACCTTCTATAAAATAATTAAAATTCCACACCCAAACCTAATCAAATGTGACAAGTATTCATGGGCCGTTTAGTCCACCTAAAAACACACAAGAAGAGCCATTCTTGGCCAGCTTCAATTAATTGAAGGCAACTCAGTGCCGAAATGCAATCGACAATTTGCTGAAATCCCACGAGGGCCACCTTTAAGTGACTTCTGCACTTGGAGCCCTTCCCCAGGACCCCGCAACAATTTCCCATAACCAACCAGCCCCTCGATGAGTGGGATGTGTATTGGGATTGGGTGTCAACTTCCAACTTGTGTTGCAGACCATCATCAATATGTTGTCCAAAGTTTGGACTCCACACCCAAAAAGTATCTATTGCCAGGGTTACACAGAGGACACACTGCTCACACCTTATTGTTCATGTGCATAATTTCCACAGGTCGTTGGGAAACTGTGGGTGGAAATGGAGGAAAGCTTACGCGCGATCCAAAGGCATATGGAGATGCCATTTGTATGCATTTGCCTAACTGAGCCCGGTTCTAAGCCCATTCGCAGATCTACAATGCATTGTGAGACTAAGAAAAAAATCCTTATCAACTAATATATTGCACTTTAAATGTCCTTGGAAAATGATAATTCTTTAAGGAACAACAGTAAAGAACATATACAAAAAAGCTTCTATGCTATATTTAAAATTATTTTGCCTTGTCTTGAAATAATTAGAAACATATTGTTTATGTGAATTGTCAGTTTTCACTTTTTCGCGCAGTGTGGATGGATGGGTATCTTGGTCTTGGCTACCGAAAGCATCCTGCGAGACTTCCGAGTCCTTGTCCTGACCCGACCCATTCAGGACCTTTCCTCGTGTAGCGGCAGTGTTTCGGGCTCATTGTTGATATCAACACAATTTAGTGTCTTATACATGCGACCTGAGTTGTTGCTGCTGCACAGTTCGCCTGCAACTAGGCAGAGCTTTAGCTAAATACCTGCCACTGGCGCCACCTCCTGTTCCTCCGTCTGTTACCCCTGCTCCACCAGCTGCTCGCCCACTCTGCCCACTCGGCATTGGATGCCTAAGCAAACAAGCCACATGGAACCACCCGCCCACTCACATGGTCGCATAGCCGATGCACCTGCATGGAAAACAAAATGAGTTGCATGTTGATTAAGTCACCTGTACACACTTTTGCACAAGCAAACAACACAGCCTGCTACTCCCACGCGCAGAATGGGGCATCCCGGATGGCATCGAGGATGGGGCAGAGTGGCAGGATGCCAGAGGGTACCACACATGTTGAGAGCTTTCTGGCTTTAGCTGGAAAATGTTGCTTTTTATGCAGCATCTGCAGCAGTTGATTCTGCTTCTGCCTCTGCTACTGCTACTGCAACCTGCTAAAAATTGCTTCATTAAGTGTTTCTTGTTGGCCTCTCCGTATCCGTGTATTAGTAACGCTTTTATGCTAATGTCCTTCGAACCAGGAAAGGCCGCAAAAGAAAACAAACCGAAAGGTTCGCAACGCACTAATGCAGACGGAAAAAGCGTAGATGTATTTAATTTACAACTTTATTTCCCAATAAAAGTTTTTTTTTTTTTTTTTTTTTTTTTTTTTATTATTTATTGAATCTTCCCTTTGTGTTAAGAGACTAACAATAAGTGTTCAAATCTTAATCTAACTTAATTAACTTTCACTTAGTGATAGTTTTTTTTTTTCATTAATGCCCTAATAAGTTTATTGCTGGGCTGGGAGGTCGTTGCGGTGCAGCCGGCTTTGACTGCATACTCGGATTAGTTTTCTTGCGAGGGGATTTGTATGGGTGGTCAGCTTTTCGTTATACTTCGTTTTTTTCTCAGCTATTACTTCGATTACTAATTTGATTTTTAGGTCTCTGTGTATGTTTTCGTTCCGAAGGTACCACGGCGCTCCAGTGATAATTCTCAGAATTCTTGACTGTGCTCGCTGAATAATGTCTATGTTACTTCTGGATGCGTTGCCCCACAGCTCGGAGCCATAAGTCCAGATAGGTTTTAAGACGGAGTTGTATAGAAGAGCTTTGAACTCCAGACTAAGTGGAGAGCGAGCATTTATGAGCCAGTGGAGGTTCCTTGCTTTAAGTTTAAGATGATTCGATTTGGCTTCTATATGTTTGCGCCAAGTGAGCCGCCTGTCCAGATGAACTCCCAGATATGTTACCTCGTCGGCTTGTGGAATGCATATGTTATTCAAGACCAGTGGTGGGCATGTTTGTTTGTTTAAGGTAAAGGTAACCTGCTTGCATTTTTGAACATTTATTGAAATTCTCCAGTCGGCAAGCCATCGTTCTACAGATGTTAAGTGTCGGGATAGGAGTGCCGTGGCTTTTATTGGGCATTTCGAGCGACTGAGTATCGCGGTATCATCAGCGAACGTGGAGGTTGTTAGATTGTAGTCTATGGGGAAATCCGCCGTATACAGGGTGTATAAGATTGGACCCAGTACACTGCCTTGCGGCACTCCAGCTTCGATTGCGCAATCGCGTGAAGTGCTTGTATCGCATCTTATTGCAAACACTCTGTTATATAGGTATGACTTCAGTAGCTTATGTGTGTTTTGGGGCAACAGCTTGATTATTTTAAACAAAAGTCCATCGAGCCACACTCTGTCAAATGCCTGCGCGACGTCTAGAAAAATGGCTGTGCAGTATTCTCGATGTTCAAAAGCAGTACGAATTTCTGACGTGATTCGGTTGACCTGTTCGATGGTTCCATGTTTTTCTCTAAAGCCAAATTGATGTGTTGGAAGTGTGTTGTTTATTCTAAGATGAGGGCTAATCCGAAGGAGTAGCATTTTTTCAAACAGCTTTGAAAGACATGTTAGTAAGCTTATCGGTCTATATGATGATGGCTGCGTTTTATCTTTTCCTGGCTTTGGAATCATTACTATGGTCGACTTTTTCCATTTTTGAGGGAAGTATCCAAGCTTGGCGATTGCGTTGAACAACAGGCAGATGTGAAGAATAGCACACTTTGGGAGTTCAATGAGCATTCTTGGAGTTATTAGGTCGTAGCCAGGCGATTTTCTTGGGTTCAGTTGCTCTTTGATAACCTTTGCTAGTTCACATGGTCGGAATTCAAAGGGTTCTTGAGGATCTAGATTGGCTGCTATTAAAGGAGGGAGAATAAATGTGTTGGTAGAGGGATTTGGTCGGAATACATTTTGTAAATGGTCAGCGAAAGCACTGGCTCTTTCTTCATCACTTCGAAACCAGGTGCCAGAGGGACTTCGTAGTGGCATAATTGGCGCTATTGGAGTCTTTAGGTTTCTGTGAGCTCTCCAAAGAGGGTACTTAGTGCTGGTGGGAGAGAGTTGCTCGATATATGAACGTTGGCTGTTTTTTTCCTCTTGTTTGAGAGCATTGGTAAGCCTGCGTGTGGCTATCTTAAGCATGTGCTTAGTAATTGGTGATCTATTAGACTGCCAATCCCTTCGTAGGCGTCGTTTATCTAATACCAGCCGCTCGATTTCGCGATTAGTTTTGATGTAGTTTGGTTTTGCATACGTCACTGGCGGGGTTGAAGCCTTTGCAGCCGAAACTAAAATGTTTTCAAGAGTTTCCGTTGACTTGTCTATATCCTCCTTTGTAGATAATGCCGTCGTTAGTTCTATGTGTGAACAGACATACTTTTGATACCTTGGCCAGTTTGTTCTAAAATTTGTGAGTCTATACGGTGGGTCGACGATGTGGGGGCGAGTTAGCATATTTAG
Organism: Drosophila melanogaster; assembly: GCF_000001215.4. Classification (NCBI taxonomy): domain Eukaryota; kingdom Metazoa; phylum Arthropoda; class Insecta; order Diptera; family Drosophilidae; genus Drosophila; species Drosophila melanogaster. The sequence continues at coordinate 16,960,726 of NT_033779.5, read as the reverse complement.
AAAAACAGGTGAGTGATCTGATGATAAATCTGCTAGTGCTTCGGCGGTGACCATGTTGCGGGGGACATGTTTAGTAATTGCAAAATCGATCAGGTCTGGGATTTTTCTTGGGTCTGCTGGCCAGTATGTAGGCTTACCCGGGGATACATAGTCTAGCTTGTTTTCTGGCTTCGTAAGCGCATTGTACAATTGCTTACCCTTTGGCGTCACAAGTCGAGATCCCCAATGGGTGTGCTTGGCGTTATAGTCACCCGCTGCGATGAACCTGTCACCTAGTGTGTTAAAGAATTCCATGAATTGATCCTCAGAGATTGGAAAGCGCGGTGGGCAGTAGACTGCGGCTAGAGTCGTTGAACCGTTGTTGAGTTGTAAGGCTATGGACGTAGATTGTAAGTAGTTTTTGTCAAAATTGTTTAAGTGGTGGTGTTTTATGCGATTTCTGATGAGTATTCCAGTGCCTCCATGAGCTTTACCATCTGGATGATTTGTACCATAGAACAAGTATCCTGGTATATGAAAATTGTTTTTATTTGTGAGGTGCGTTTCTGATAGTAGCATTACGTCGATGTTTTTTTCGTAAATGAACTGTGTGAGCTCTTGTGTATGCCGTGAAACGCCATTTGCGTTCCACAGAGATATCCGTAGGGAAGCCATTATGGGGATTTTGAAGATACAAGAAGTTGAATCAGGATATTTTGGTTTTTCATGAGCTCTTGCAAAGTATTTTGCATGAACGTCATGAAGTCTTTCATGCTTTGCTGTAGGGATAGCATCATAGCTTCGATGCCACTTTGTTGTGTTTGTTGGATGTTTGTCGGTGTATGTTCGGAATGAGCAGTTCTTGTCGGTGGGGCGGGCACTTCTAGTCCGGATTTTAGGGCGCTAGCGAAAGAAATTGTTGGAGTAGTGCTTGGGACAGTTAGGGGTGGTTGAAAAATCGGTTGCGGAGAGTAGAAATTGACTTTGTTGTATGTATGTGCTGTGGCAGTACGTTTGTTTAGGCGGCTCTTCAATTCTTTGTACACCACACAGCCTCTGTAGTTTGCAGTATGTTTTTCCCCGCAGTTACTGCATTTCTTCACAGACTTATCGTCCTTGTTTTTGGGGCAGTTTGCGGTAGTATGAGGTTCGCTACAGACAACACATACGGACTTAAGGGTGCAGTATGCCTTGGTGTGGCCGTATTCTTGGCAATTAGTACATTGAACTGGATTGATACGTTTGTGCGGCTCCTCCACGGTGATCCTCCGATGTAGCAAGTACTGTAAATTGTATATTGGGTGCACTTCGTTTTTCTTTAGTGCCTGGAGCTCTGGTTCGAGTTCTATTTTGAATAGTGGCTGCGGAACTTTGTCTTTGTTTAAAATATTAATAGCTGTCTTTGCAGAAAAGTTTTTGGCCTTCAGAGCCTCAATTATCTCAGCTGGTGTCACTGTTGCTTCAATGCCCTTAAGTACTACCTGTAGCCCTTTGCAACTTTTTAATTGGTATGTGTAGTAGTTTTTACCAGCATCATTTAGGTATTTAGTCACTATACGGTGGTCTGCTTCTGTTTGGATCTGTAGTTTTATTTCATGAATATTTCCTTTTTTAAGTGGGATAATGTGGAACTTGCTGTCACCAATCAAAGCAACGAGTTTATTTACAAGTGCATTTGTACTTTGTTCTCGTATGAAAATTGGTGGAGGCCTGGTCTTTTTTGGTTCCCCTACCGTTTTTTCGTTGGGTTGTTCGGTCGCAGAATCAGCCAAGATAGCATATCGGTTTGAGTTATTTACTGCAGAGTTTTCATTGCCGTTGTTGGTTCGATTGATTTTGGGTTGATTACCTGCCTTATTGTTTTGAGGGCTGAGCTTTCTCTTGATTTGGATGTAGCGATCCATGCCAGTCTGCACAGTCGAAATCGACTTCTGCTTTTGTTTTGACTCTTCTTTACGTGCATTATTGTTGTTGCAAACGGTCAGTGCTGCTGAATTATTTACAGCTGGCACAGCGATAATTAGTTGGGCCGGTGACGAAGTTGATGTTGTGGCAGTTGCCAGTGAGGTCACTGCACTCGTTATTGCAGTGTTACAGTTACCCGGGACGGTCGTTTGGCGCTGCGAGAGGAGCGGGGTAGGAGAGGCGGTCTCTTCGCTCCACGACTTGTGAGCCGAAGCAGGCAGAGAGGGAGAGCAAGAACGCGGTCTGCCGTTCGCTGAGGGCAAAAGTTTCGAGTTAGTTGAAGGTGAGGGTGCTCGATCACCGATTTGCGGTGAGACGAAAGAAAAGTATGCATTGTTGCGTTGTAAAGAGAGCCGGCGCTCGTCTTGTTCACATTGTCGCTGAGAACGTATGTCGTTTTGATTCATTGTTCTAAGTCCACATATAACAATTACCAGAACAATATGGAATAATTATTTATTTTAGTAAATAATTACTATAGTCAATAATTGTTAGTTGTGCAAACTGCACTTTACACTTTGTGTTTAACTTTCACTATACTGTTGTAGTTTTTAGAACTTGCTATTCGTAGCTTGAAAGAAACACGTCTCCACCCGAAGACTGTGAAATGCCGAATGATAAAATAAAAGTTGAGACAAGATCTTTCCAAATATTTTAAGCTCAATAGAACAATAACTATTATTATCAGATATATTGATAATGAATAAAATAGAAAATCTATGAAAGAACTCTATAATTCATAAAAATACGTATACGTAAGATATAAAATAAGTCATTTGTTTTTATTGTGTATTCAAAGGTTTACCATCAAATTTGATATTCTAGAAAGCTTCTCTGGCATGCACGTGTGACTCGGAAAATCTTTTGTTTAGTTGACCCAAAAATTCCCAGTAGCTCAACATACGAATTGGTTTGCGTTTATATACTGGCTACTGTATAAACATTTCTAGTGGCTGATTGAACTGTCAGAGTGTTAAACATCTTGCACTGATTTTTTCTCCTTACGCAGCAATTTGCTTATGATTAAAGCTACCTACCTAATAAACTGTTGAAGTGCACTTGACTTAATTTACTTCTGTTATTTCAGTTTTGTAAACCCTTTTTTGTCACCACATCTCTGGGTCTTTTGACAGTTATCCAAAGATTTACAGCCCTCTAAATCTTCGTTCCCTTCCTTTTGCCTCAAATCATCCACAAGGATTCTTTGTCTCCGCTTCAGCATGACGTGTAATTTATTTTCGCACTATTTTTCAATTATTTAATTTCCTCTGCAAGCACTCGCATCTAGGCAGTAAATGAAATGTAAATGGAAAATTCTGCAACTGCTTGGCAATCTAGATAGGGGTGAAATAACACCGAACACCTTATACTTCCCCAAAGCTCTTTCATGTGCGCCGAGTTCCATAGCAATTTAAAATCTGAACATGGCTGGCATAACTATACTAACGGTATAGTTCTTAGTAAAAGGTCTAACATATTTGCATTATTATAGACATTTTTTTAATGGTTTTCATTAAGCCCTTGATTGGGTGTGTTGCAGAGTAATCTGCGATAAGGGTACACAACTGCCAAATCTTCAGCTGGTTCTAATTGTCTCAGCTTTGGCAGCCACAAATTTCCAATTAGGCGCAGTACGCTTCGTCTTGGGATTACAACCAGCCTCCGTAAAATGTTTGACTTTTCCCACCTCCTTGACGAAATTAATTCCGCACCCAATCACACACTCGCACATATTTGCGTATGCAAATTTTTCGAGCTATTTGCTGCGAAATTATGCCACTGGCTGTCGACGCGCATACGCGGCCAATAAAATACGCAACAAACTACGCGATGCCTGAGTGATGAGGCAGCCAACCGACTGCCATAATTTATGTTGCGGTAAACCCCCAGTTGCCTCCGTATCCTGACCAGTTTTACCTTTTCAGCGCCGGGGGACTGCGGATCCGGACACGGATACGGATTCGGGCTGTTTATATTGCTTATTTAATATGTGCACGGTTGCCTGGATCACCAGCAGCAGCAACAGCAGGAACATCAGCGGGAGCAACGGCAACAAAGGCTTTTCATTGAGTTATGCCGCTCATTTGAAGCGTCAGCAGTCGGCTATAGTCGCATTCGCCGCCATAACAATGAGCTCATTGCTGCTCCTGTACCGGCTTTTCCGCCCAATTTTCCGACCGCCTCCCACTCTCAGCTTTTCCACGCCCATCATGAGCGAAAACCTTAAATAGTGGCGCGTGTCAATTTAGAGCTCGGATATGACATACCGTCATCCAGCAGCAGCTGCTGGGCAATTTGGTTTTCAGCTGAAATAAATTTTTGCAGCTTAGTCGATATTTTCACTTATTTTCCTGGCAATAAAAAATCATACTACAAAAAAATGTTAATGCTTTTAAACAACAGAAAATAATATATATTCATTGCTGGTTCTACCTTGAAAATTACCTATAATTTTCAAATAAGACATGACAAATAACATTAATCTTTAAATAAAATCGAATAAAATCTAAATTATTTCAACAACATTTTCATTGAAATAAGAGTTTGTGTGCACCATATTGATTTCAAAAATAAACATGCACATGCTCCCGTAAATATCCGTATCACTTCATTTTTCATCCCATATCGTTTGCAAGCCAGTAAATCTGAATGGATGCGAGTTCATTGAAATTATTGACAAAATGCAGCGCGAACCATTGAATACTTGAACGAACACCTTGCATAGGGAAGTTTCCCATTTACTTTTTTTTTTTTTTTTGTAGCCAGTCTGTGTACTTTTTCGCCAGAGTATCGCAACAACTTTTGTCCGGTTCCATCAATGGATCCTTCTTATCAAACATTCACAGCCAGTTGGTAAGTTTCTATGGCAGCCAAAGATGTTGTAAAGGAATTTCCACAACGCGTTAGTTCTTCCTTACACCTAAAAAAAAAAAAATATCCCAAATGTTTAATTTCTGCGGTGAAATGATTTTAAATGATTAAATTACGCTTTCAGAAGGAACTTAGCGTTAAATATGTCCCTTTATCTAATTTTGACCACATATATAGTCTTAATTATTATTTTCTTTTCTTCTCTCTAAATGCATTACTCATTTTCCCGCAGTTTTCCTCAACCCTTCGACTATGACGTGGCGAAACAGAGCCTAACTGGCTGGGAAGCGACACTTTCCTTCAGTTGGGTTCACCAAGTTCGGTTGGAGTTCAGTTTCACTTCATTTTTCATTCATACAAAGCAACAGACGCAGTCAGCGCAATGCAGCTGCTCTAGCTGATTGTATCCTTATTACTTTAAATACTCTATACTAAACTACATTGTACAGCACCTAAACATCATAAATGCTTGGAATGTGTACCGTAAGCTTTGTATTAACTATTTGTCGAACATGTACGCTTTATGGGAATATTAAAATTTAAAAAAAAATTAACTTTTATACCTAACATAAACCTAAATATGAAACTGAAGTCAATGGCGTACTTAAGGGTATCTGAATGTCCTGCCAGTCCAAGGAGCATCTTCCCACCTTACTCTCGCACTTCTCCCCCTTTGTGCATTCGGGCTCCTTTGTGCCTGGGCTGCTTTTCATATAACAACAATATTTTATGCTCAGCTGTCTGGCTTTTTATGCATTTGCCCGGCTGCCTATGTGAAAAATTACAAAAAGCCAGCAAGTAGTGGCCGCAGTGTAGGGCCAAAAGGGGGTCAGAGTGCATCGGGAACGGCGGGAAAGTGGCCAAGCCGCAGAGACGGCGTCTAGTGCCAAGTGTTTGCCATGCACTTGACTGTGTTATTTTTGCCTCCTGTCCGGGCCCGACGCATAAATCAACCTGCTGCAAGCACACACACAAGCACACGCCCAAGGAGCAGATACGTACCCATACTTACATATACTCGAATATATATATACATATATATATATATATATGGGAGAGGGAACCCCGTGACAGGCAATCGGGATAACTATTAAAGCGAGTGGTGGACCCTTAAAGATGAGCCCGCAATCGGATGCGACAAATTTTATTGAGCTCCTGTTCAATGATGCAGCATAAAATGGCAAAAGAGAAAAAACCAGCTGCTAACAAAGGAGTAGGGGTACGGCATGGCCAAGTAGAGGGCAATTGTTGGAAAATGAGGAGGGATAACATTGCTATCTAAAATAACTGACACGCATACCTAATTTCAAATTATATATAAATAACCTAATTTTTCTAAGTTTCTTTTAATTTCCACCTTTACCCCATCATTTACAAGAAACTTTTGACCATTTAAAAGTTTTCCGTTTCTTTCAAATGACAAGATGTCATGGCAAAATGAATACAAGAAAAGGGTTTTTAACTAAAATAGGCGGAATAAATCTAATGTGCGCCATTACATTAAAGAAATGTGTTAATTCTGCGTGCATGTGTGCTTGTTATCGTTTTAATTGAGGACAAAGCCCAAACTTATGCGCTGATAAAACTATAATTAAGCGCAGGTTTCCGCTTCCAGGCAAAATTCAATGGCAACCACCCAAGGCCAGGACACAGGACCCCAGACTTCCTTTTTCGTTGCTACCAGCGCACTGTTCGCTTAATGCGGTCATTATATAAAGTCTTCTATTCCAGGGATCCGCTCGAAAGTCTATCGCACATGACTGTTGTGCCCAACAACCGACAGTGCGTTTCATGTGCATAAGGTCGAATTTAACACTTAAAAAAAAAAGATTTTTAAAGACGAATTTATACCCGGTACCCCAGGTATTATATTTTGATAATAGTTCACAGTTGAACACAACATGAAAATGATTTATATATATTTAATTTGAACTGCTTTCTGTGTACTTATTCTGACATTTGCGTTTACAACTTTTCTTCGAGTGTAGCTGGAAAAAATCTTTTTGCTTAATGATTATCTGTGTATCAGCATGAACATGAACACCGTCACCGTTTCTTTGCTAAACTTTGCATTATTTTTTCCAGCAGTTTTCGCTCTTTTATGGCACATTTAATGGCAGCTGAAATTTGATGTGCAAGGATTTAAGGAAAGTTTAGAGCTGTCCTCGAGCTTAATGAGGTTTTGCGGGTAAAAATTGCTTACTAAAAAGTTAAAAAAGATAAAGCAAAAAATACATATCTTATGGCAGGTATAATGTTTTGGTTTTCTAATGGGAATACTCCAAAGACATTTGTATATTTTACGCTATTGCAGTGGAGAAAACACTGAATATATGATTTTGGGACCTTTGAAAACATAAATGTAAATTTCACGCTTATGCAGTTTATCATTTAAAAATGACAGTGCATTCTGAATTTATCTAAACCCCGTCATTTTTCTTGTTCATTTCCATTTATTTTCCCACTTTGTGGCGACTGCCGATTCCGTTGAAACGTTTTTGGCCACTTGTTTAATTTTGTGCTGAACATTAAGCTTAATGCGTTTACACAATAACCATGCGTTCTCGCTGGCAGCCCCCCTCCCAGTTGGTGGCCCCTCGGCAAACCCTCTTCCGACGCCCTGCTAATGGCCTTATAATTACTGTCCACGTCCGACGAAAGCCAGCAGTGGCGAAATGCGGAAAAGAATTGGCCCAGAACAAAGCTAACAAGAAACAAAGGAAAATAAAATGAGATTTCGCTACATAGAAGTGCAGCGGGTTTCATTAAATGCTCAAATTATGTACTTGCTAGAAGTAGTAGTATGTCCTTTTCTCTAGCTTTCCTTCCTTTCATTTCTCTTCACTTCTGTCCCCCACTTTGCTCTTAACCATTTTCTCTTTTTTTTTTTTGATTTTCCCAAGGGGAGGCCAAAGTGTTGGCAAGCTTCAAAAAGTTGCTGCCACGGACAGCCTTGACTTGAACTCAAGTGCGGAAGTGCGTTTCTTGAAGGAATGGGATGTGCATAGATGGTTAAAGATTTTAATACCCTTTGTGCTGCCTAATATATTATAACTCTCCTCGGAGCTTCATTTTTAATTGGATGGCATTATGTTATATGCAAGCAAATATATATGTGTATAATCTTAAAAAAAAAAAAAACATATACCATAAGTGGTAAATATTTAACTAGAGTCCCAAAACCACAAAAAGAAGTTCCAAAGCGAAACAGTTCAGCCACGAATGGGAAAGGCTGTGGGGAAAGCGTAAGAGCAAGCCTTCGCAGGAGCATCACCATCGGGCGGACCCAGTGGCGTCCTTGGAGTGGCTCATAAACTATGCAAGAGCGTAAGGCTTCCCGTTCATAAGGCAGCTGGAGAAAGGGGCGTGACACCCGCCCCCTGAGCTGGCCGCAACTTTCAAATAAGAAAAATGACTTTTGCATGCATGTGGCTCAAGTGGATAGATAGATGCAGATGCGAATACGGATATGCCAACACAAGCGGACGCGGTTGCAGAAACGGGATGGATGAAAAATGCATCGTTGAAAATTTTACGCATGCGAAATGTAAAAACGAAAACCAAAGCTGTCAAGTGCCGAAATAAGTGGTAAAATACAATGATTTTCTAGACAATATATCATACGAATTATCACATCTGAAAGAAGCAAAGTAAACTGATAGATGTAGATGTAAAAAACATAATTATAAATAAATACGATTTCAACAATGAATCAAAGAGCTAATTTATAAAATTCTACAATGGGGACTCCAATTATATAAACGAAACGTTTTGGTCTTGCTGTTGGCCCTTTGGCATGCCAGTTGTGGCTTAAAGCGATTTGTACCCTTAAAGAGCCAAGTGGAGCCGAGCTAATGCAGATGACTCCACGATGTTCACTCTTCTAGCAGGGTTATCGTATTTTTTGGTGGCGTCCAGGGGGCGGTTGTGGGTGGTGGGTGCAAATAGGGGGTTCGGATGGTTAGTGGCGCCTCGAGTTGCGACCAAGTTGACTGCACGGTTAGTTGGATCCGTGTGGAGCGGAGCGTCTCCATTGTCATTTTGAATTTGTAACAACATGCGCACACGACAATTTGCATTTCCGCTTGCCAATGGGATAGTTTTTCAAGCATCCGGTCTCCCCCGCTTCCAAAAAACCCTTATCCCAATCCCTTCTGGGCCCAAACATTTGCTCGGTTTCTTTGGGGAGAATTTCATTTCACTTTGTGTGCATATTCCTGCCCGGCACGGACCTTTAAAGATGCAACGGAGTTTCCCAAAATGGCAGTAGCACCAGAAGCAGAAAAAAAAACCAAAACAAAGAAACCAAGCAAATTGACAAACAAAGATGCACTGAAGCCGAAAAGGAAAAACAACATGCAAACCAACAGCGAAACCAAGCCAGGAGCACAAGCTCAGATCAACTTAGATTTCACTGAACAAAAGTTACATTTCTTTTGGCTCCGAAATCCTAAAAAGGATATGCCAAGTAAAATACCACAAATAATAGTCCTACTCAAATATGCAGGATTTCTTTATTCAGTGGATCTTACTAAACTATTTGCAAATATTATTAGCATGGCATTTTTCTAAGTGTCCTTTGGACAGTTTATAATTGAACTGTGGTCCAGTCGAGCGCATCGAATGGCCAAACGGCTGCCTGGATGTACGAAAATAATGAAAATGCAACTTAATTTCTTGCCCAAAATGCAGAACACATGCCCACAAAAAGACACATACGAACGCACATTACCAACAGCAAGAACCATGTGGATCAGGGGTAAAGCCCGGCCAGTTGTGACAATTTTTGGTGTAGTGTTGTATGTGTTTTTCGTCTGGCCTTATTCGACTTTCCCACCACCCTCCCTCCAACTCTTTGTGGTTCGGTGTGCATCAATAAAATGTTGGCATAAAAGCTTTGAGCCGGCCCATAAAGTGGGCGCACATTGCGTATGCTTAATGCGCATGCAGAGGAGATGGGCGACAATTGTGATTCGTGATCACAGAGTGTCACAACTTTGCGATTTAATTATTTAGGGGTTGAATATCATAGTGCTACAATAGCAGCCGTGTAATTGCATTATTAAAAGATAATATTATTTCTTTTTATGAATCTAATAATGACATATCCAAACTTTTTTTCTACAATCGCATTTCTTTCTATGCTATGTTTTTTTCTAACTTGCATAGTATTTTCAGCAAAAATAAAAGTTCACATAAACAATCTAAGTCAACTTCATCGAACAATTGCTGGTATCATCGTCCCTAATTTATGTTCATCAAATACACCATTCCTCTGCTACGGTTAACTCCAAATCATGGGGGTTTTGAAATGGAGTGTACCCTTGTTACCCTGGCACTGCACACAATGGGCACTAACTAACTGGTACGTCTGATTTGAATGTAATAGGTCTGTGCCTCCTTTTTTCCAACTCCAACCATCCCCCCCCCCCCTTTCCCTTTGAGCATGGCCCTTGAGTTTGGCCCCTAAAATCAAATGCAACCTCAATTCTAGCCCAAAAAAAACCCTGCAACAATTTGCGGCTTTTTGGGTGAGGCGGGGCACAGCGTATAGTTTTTCATTTCCAATTTGAAGACCTCAATCAGTTTTTGTGCCTTTTGAGTTTGAATTTGATTTGGCCCGTGTGTTTCTCTGTGTGTGTGTGCGTGTTCGGGTGTGTGTCCTTTATGGCTGCTTATTGGTTTCATGTGCCAGGTGGGCCAAAACCGAACAAACAAAAAACATTTTATGAGCTTGTTATTGTCGTCGTCGTTCACGCCTTTTGTGTAGTCCATAAAGTTGGCTTTTATTGCTTTGTCGTTGCCGCCGTTTTTGGTCAACTCCTAATTGGAAGTTCTAAATTTCATTGTTTGGCTTTTAAGCTTCAATTGTTTGCGGTTCGAATGGTCATAAATATTAAGTGTTGTCGGCTACCGGACATCTCCTCTACTCATTGCGAACTGGCGTGACCTTTGCGACGTGCTCAATCAAGCGAACTAAGCGGTGGGGATCAATAAAGGGTTCCCAAAGTAGGGTACTAGACGAAAAGTAAAGCTACTTAGTGTGCCAAGCGAAGGAAAAGGTGAATATTTTCAGTAAAAATTGAAAGAACTATCTCTCAGTGCATTAAACATTCCCAAAAGTCTTAATCTTAGCAGGTAATAATTCGGAACTGACTACTATATAATTATGGTGCCATATGAATAATCGAATACATGGCATATTTTTTATTTAAATCGGAATAGAAACTTAAGTGCTATACATAACTTGCTTCCTTTGTTAATCAGATTTTAGTTGATATTTAAAAAAGTCCTCTTGTGGAACATATTTAAGTGCAAAATAGCCCAAAATCTCGAAAATTCCTTGGGCAAATTAAAGCATTTCCTTTGCATCACTTTCAATAACGTATAATCCAAAGGCAACAAAGGCTATCCTCTTTCTGGTTTCCCACTTTCAGCGGGAACATTTACCAATTTGGCTGGCTAATGTAAATCAATGACCTCTTATTAAAAACTTTGAGACCCACAAATTGTCTGGCACGCCAAACTTTTGAACTTCCCGCTGGCCGAGCTCTTTGGGGGCCAGGATGGGGATATTGGGGGCAGAACCTCTTTGCCGCACAATGGAACGCTTTTTGCTATTAGCGCACAAAAGTCAACAAACGTACAGGGGGCCACAGACGTCCAAACCAGCGCCCACTTGAAAATAAGTAGGAAATACTGAAGATGGGAAGTTGCCGAAGAACAGTATTCGACGTTTGCAATATCCTTTCAACAACCTATGATAGATATACATAAGAATTTTATTTTAAAAAGTATTATATATAAAGATAAATAAGACATTAGGTTCCTAGAAATATTTTTTGTAAGTGCTTTATTAATTTCCCCATGCAGCGTAATTCTTAAGTGTAGAATTTTTCGTTATAAACTTCGTAATAAACTTAGTATACCCATCCACGACAGAAGAATCTAGGATTCAAGAAGGCAAATCCTGGCGAGTAATGCCAAGAAAACTTTTCAATTTGTAGGCAGCTGGTTCGGCAGAGGAAAAAGGGAAAAGCATCGCTGGCGTTTGATCTGTGGGCGGTAAAAAAAATACGCAGCCACTTGTAGTCGGACTTCCGACTCGGGATTTGTGGGCACGCAAATTCTGTTTGCCCGAGTGTAATTTCTTAAGTAAAAGGTAAACACTTGGAAAGCTGTAACTGTAAGTGTGGTTAGAGCAAAGCTCGATGCAAATGACAGGCGGAATAGGGAGCAGTTGGAAAATGGGTGGAAAACGGGTGAAAAATGACACTCCACCACCTACCCTCCAGCAAAGAGGTGACGTCAAAAGCACTCACATTGAATTTTCTTTGGCAAAGACATACTATTTACTTGCAGTTCAATTGGTAAGAAAAGATTGAGAAATCGGTTTCTAAATCTACAAAATATTGCAATCTTCTTAGTAGGAAAACTGTACTAGCATATGAATTAGTAACTGAACTGAAATTAAAAAGTAACTTTTAGCATGGCTTCGTTACATACATGGCTTCGTGCACATAAAATGTGTATATCATTTATTACACATTTTGTTGATGTCCCTGTAAGTGAGCAATTAAATTTTCGACGTCGATATACGCATTGTTAAAGCCCAATAATACCACGCATTAAATGACTTTATAGTGTCATATTTATATTCGCAAAAATGCTCCTTGCAATTTGTGTAACTATTTCTGGTATTTATGCATAGATCAGAAATTTGTTTACCTTGTAAGCTCAACTGCAAACACTTTATACCACAATAACAACGGCAAAACACGATTACAGCATCGAATCCAGATGAGATAAGCACATAAACGCACACAGACACCAATACAGTCGCAAGCAGACACACTCATTTTACATAGACTTATGTTGTTGTATGCCTCACTTAAATATACAAGATTCAATGAATTTTCAATTAACTTTGATTGGCACTTTTCCTTATACATAAAGCACACTTCCCCGCAGGAAGCATGATGTTGGATATTTGTGGTTGTCCTGGCAGACCGATGAAGATATATGTTGCAAACAGGAAAGCGGCAAAGGAGCAGGACGAAGCCAAGGCGAAGGGCTAGACGATGTTGCAGACGAGATGAGGCGAGGGAATTAAACTGTGTGCATGTCCAAATGATGGACTGACTGACTACACTTGGGCATTTATGCAAAAATCCTGTACGAAAACTGTCAAATATGAAGGCAAAGGCACCGAAAGAAAATGCGATAAACCAATAAGAGGTGAAAATGCATTAAGCTTCATAAAACTATCAAAATTAAATTACAGGGTAGCTTCTAAAATATTAAATGCAAATAATACTTTATATTATTCTTTACATCTCAAACTTCAACAAAGTCAAATAATAGTTTGGAAATTGAAACATTTATTTTGATAGTTACGATGTTCGTTTAATCAAACTATTTTATTAAAATAAGGCTCAAAGGCATTCATTTCAAAATGAGTTCCTTAAGACTATCATATCCCGGCTTTCTGAACCCTTAGATAAACTTAACTTTGAGTGCATTCTCGAATTGCAAGCAACTGTAACAATAATGGCATTTGGTTTGGCTATTTGCGTCGGTAAGACGGCATCAGCAAGTCATGTCAAATTGCAAAACAAAAATGAACAAGCAAACACCAACGGCCAGCAAACAAACAAGTTGAGGATAACAAAAACATGGGCATTACAAAAATGCACTAATGTTTATACACAAGACAAAATAATGCAATGCTGAGAAGGAGAAAGCGTAACAATAACACGAAATCGGAACTCAAATAATGACTTTGAGCCAAGACTGTGCGTGGTAAATTGATGAAATTTCACATATATCAAATGACACAATTTGCTACATATTTCCACAGTCTGCGGTTTGTCGAAAAGTTTTATACAAACCATTTAGCAAAATCTTAAGGCTGTCAAACACATTTTCGCATACTCTGGTCAAAAAATTGATTGCACACCTTTAGGTGAGAATTTCTTAATTTTTAACACGTTTCGAATGAATATCAAACATTTTAATAGCAATAATTAAATTTAGAAATTAAGGCCAGCATACTTTGATATTCAATTAAATCGAAACTTAGTTGGCATTTTAGAGAAACTGAAATTATGTTGTTTCGGTTTTTTGTTTAGGTCTACAATTTTAGCTTTTCTCGTATGTTCATTTATAAATTGTGCTAAATCATGTGCAGAAATATTTTAAAATTCAACTAAAGTTATCTGCCATATTGCCCCAATTTGCCCACGAATTTTTCTACACTCCTTTCAATTATAGCATAGGCAGAATTTAGCCAGAATGTTCTAATTAATACCCACACACACACATTGTCATCAAGGACTAATAACAAAAAATTCAGGACAACCTAAAAAAAAAATTTTAAAAATGCGGCTCCACTACTCAACTTTTTACGCTTCAAGTTCAACGAAAATAAAAATGAGAAAAAATCAGCTGCTGCAGCAAATATTAGGCACACAAATGCCAGCAATCAAAATGCAGAGCTGTAAATAGAAAAAAAATCAAGGGACTGAGGGAGGGTCACTAACAAACAAACTACGACACGCTTGGCAAAAGGCTTATTAAAAACGCATAAAAGAAAACGGCACGTTTACAAAGCTGGCTCACACGCACGCACACACACATGCATCGCTTGCAACAAACACATACCCACTCACACACACACATATGCACGAGGCACTCGGGCGCATAAATCCGCGCTAAATGAGTTTAACACTTGGCTTAATAGTTTGGTTTTATGAAAGGCGAAAAAAAACAAGAAAACCCAGCGGGGAAAAAGGCAAGAGGAGCAAAAAGAACACGACCATGGGAGAAAAAAAAGGATGGAAAAATAGGCAAGCAAGCGGAGGGAAAAATAGGTTCCATAGCATACTTTTATGCGCAATAGAAAACTTGCAAATCGCTTTTTGTTTTCATTGCAGGCTAAAACAGGCGGCTTCAATGTGGGTGGGCGGCTCTGAGCCAGCCGCCTTTGAGCTTTTAGCCGGGCTTAGTTGTGTGCAGTTTTCGTTTTTATTTCTATTAGCAGACTGGCTTGGTCCACTGACTAAATGAAAAGTGGAAAGTGGGCGGAGGCGGTACACCCACGTCGTTGCAAAAATATACGACTTTTTTCAATGAACGAATGCACACGGAGCGAAATCGCACTGTGTTCGCTGTGTAGGCGTCTTAAACTCCAACACAAAGTCAGACAAAAATACGCTTTAGATGAGCAGCGGATGGGATATTTACAACCGTGACTCGTAGACACCAGACTTATTAAAAAAAGCCACTGGTATAAAAAGCGTCTCCGACCCTATATCGATGTATTTTTAATCCGAATCTGTCCGTCTGAATATGCCTTGATTTCGCGAAAAATATAAGGCTAGCAGATTCTAGTAACGCCGACGCAGCTTCGGAATAATATTGTTCAATAAATTATTTTAAAATGTTTCCTTCGCACTTTAACTGGATAAGTAACATGTATGTTTTAACTCGACTTTAGCATTTTTCCTTGATTTATTTTAAGGCCAACCAAGGTCAGTAAGTTTTACTAAGCTTGGCTAACATATAAAATAGTCAAGAGACAAAGTCAACTATTCAAGGCTAAATCTCTGCACCTCAAAAGAGTCGACAAGTAATTGTAGTATGAGGTATTCAAATTTCAAGTTACAGTAGTGCAGCATGTGGAACGGCAAAGTCAGTAGTTAATATTTTACAACCTTTTTACTTTCAACATAATTACAGTTGCGGTGTCTGGCGGCACGCGTTTCAAGCACTCTGAAAAACTATTTGCGCACAGGTCCTGGCGGAGGTCGTGATGCTTTTCAGCTTTTCCCGGAGACCGGGAAGAGGAGACAGACACACATGCTGGGCACATACATAATTTAGCACGGCACTTGGACAACATTAACGTGTGTAGCCTAGCGCTGAGTGCTGCTCCTTCTTCGCCTGCTGCTGTTGGAAAACCTAAACGGATACGCCGCACAGACACACAGACACACTGACAAGCGGACAAGGACACACCCACACAGACACAAAAGTGCACCTGGTGTGCCTACGTATATACACATTATCTGACGTGCACGGGAAATAATCTCACAGACTCTCAAGAACAACAGATTCGATAAAGGAATTTATATTTCTCAAATTCAACAATTTTACTTTGGTGTAAAGTATTACTTTTATTCAAACATATTTGTTGCATTGTTTGTGTACACCGCGTTTGCCACTTCAAGTCTATAAACAGCTCAATCAAATGGCAAGGAAAAATATTTGCAGTGCATAATATATTTATTCCTTTAATACATATATAATTTTGCGCAGCTTTTTGCAGTCGCTCTTATATTTTATTGGTACCACATCCTCTGCCAACGCAGGCTGCACTTTAATGTCCCCCTTTTTTTCGACCGCCCTTTTCTTTTCGTGGGCCTTGTTTTTTTCATATTGTGCTTACCTTTGCTACTTTATGTTTAAGTGCAGCTGCACAAAATATACCAAAAAGGACATCACAGGGCGGCGAAAGAAGAAGAAGAGCCCAACCTTAACAAGCAAACAAGCGATGACAAGCTTTTCCTTGCCATCTGTGGTGGCACTATGTTTTGGTTAATACTTTCTATTTTTTGCGGTTGCTGCACAAATATTATTCATTCAGAAAAGCTTTAAAAGTGTGCATGGCTTTTTCCTCAGCTGATGATCATTTTACTCAGCTGTGCCAGTGGCTCACATGTTTTGGGGCTAAAGGAAAATCGTACCACGAATTACGAAATTCAAAATCGTGAATTTTTTAATATAAAGTTATTAAAAATGAGTGTACTTTATTCCAATATAATATAATATAAGTTTAGTTGTCAAAATTCCTTAAGAGTGTGTTCGTTCTAGTACTTCATAATTAACTTTAAACCATTTGCCTAACATCTAGGAATCACAATTTTCCCTTGTGAAAACCATGAAAACTTCTTACCCAAAAGTTGCACATTAAAAATTTGGCACTAACAAACAATGCAAGACGACTGCGTGACTGTGTGCGTGTGTGTGTGCTTAAGGACATCCCGTGTACTCCTCTTACAAATGTATCCTTACCCAAGCCAACGAACAAAAAAAGGAACGTTTGTGATGGTAAATCTTTACAGCTAACAATTAAGTCGCATAACGAACGTTTCTGGGTAGTTATGGATGGCTGGGAGAAGAGACAAAAACGAAAACTTTTTATTACCACACACTTGCGGGCTTTTGGGTAACTTTTCTGCTGCTTCCGATAAGCAGTTCCGACAAACTTTGCGCCATATAAAACCCCACACAGCTTACAGCGGGAAAACAGTGACTGCAAGTACAACTCTTCCAGCTGTAAGCAAAACTAACTAGCCGTAGTGAAAGACAAGTCGAGGCCGAAACCGAAAACCCACTACCCACAACCGAAGCCAAACTACAGCGGCAATTAATTTTGCTCCCCGTCCCCGTCCATTCGCCCAAAAATGGAACAGGAAGCCAATGAAACGTGCCGGTACTGGAGTGTTATCATTATGGAGTATCTTGTACCATTTAAATAATTACAAACTAACTAACTAACCGAAAAACAAAAAAAAAAAAAGCAATGGTAAACGCATTGCGTGCCAAACGAGCGACATTTGAAGGTGGTTCGTTTTGGATTTATTTACCAATGCACAAGGTGGCAATAAAAATTACACAAAATAAAATTGTTTTTATTGCCCCTCAGTATTTGTTTATAAATAGTTTGCTCAATTACTTTCGTAGTTGTACAGTTTTCCCTACCGATAAGGCAACCAGTTAATTGGGCGCAGATACCAAATGTGGTTAAATATGCCTTAGGCTGGCTAATTAGCTAGGCCACGAAAAGGAAATTGTTATTATATTTATCTACAAAAAGTACATGCATTTGCATGAATTGTAATTTTTTTAAGTAGAAAATCATGCGATTAATACGTATTAAATATTAGAAATGTTGTAGTTCTAATCCTCATTCTAGTAATCGTGATGAAAAATGTTCTGCCACTTAATTAAACAAATTATAAAAAAATACATCTTGAGAAATATATTTAGCAGTTAAGGGAAATAAAAATAAATAGTATATCATCGATTACTTGCATTATTAAATTATTTAAGAATCTCTCTGAAAAGCCAAGCTCCTGAACATTCCGAACATTCTTGCTGCCTTTTGAGCCCTTGGATCGGATCAACTGTCTGGTTTAATAAAGCTCTGTGCGATATTTTAATGCCAAATTGACAGTGTCAGACTAAAGTGTCGTCAGTGCTGGCCTCGAAACCTCGATTCTTTGCCGTTGGGTCTGCTGTTGCATTTTTCACTATGTATTTTTAATTTTTTTTTTTTTTACTATTTGTGTATTATGTACTTTTACCCCACTCGTTTTACGTTGTCAAACCAGCGATGTTTCGCTGGCTGAGACCAATTTATCACAGAGCGTGCCCCAATAGATTTAAATTGTCACATCGTTTGTCATGCGAACGGCAACAACAACAACAGAGCTGGCTAACAAGGCGGATGAAAAGGGGGCGGGGCAGGCCAGCTGATACAGAATACTAAAAAATGGTTAACCAAGTTATTATTATTATTACAATGCATATATTTATTAATTAATTTTGTTATCACAAAAAATGACAGAAATTGAGGTCACAACAAAAAGTGAGCAGTAAAAATTATAATTAGGCAGACGCATTGATGTCAAACTAATTATGAGCATCATATTGTTAATAGCTACGAAAACAATTTGCTAATAATCCTTTTGATAGAGCAAAAAATTATGCTTCTAAGCACCGAAGTGGGTAATTCTCTTTACCTATTCTATTATGATATTTTCCTGCAAAGTTTTTCAGCCATCGTTAATGTCTAAGCAATATTTCAATACCAAATACAGAGCATTTTACCAATAAAAATCAATTAGTCTTTAAAAAATAAGTAATGCAATGTTTTTGTTATGCCCCCTGAAAAAGTACAAACCATTTGCTAGTGGCAAAGCACAATCAACAATCAAAGTGCCACTCATTATTCACTTCTTTTCTCTTCCCCGTCACCACAGCCGTCTCTAATCAGACAAATTCAATTGGCATTAATGCGACAGCTAAATAATAAAATAATTTATGCGGCTCACCGAAGTGCAAACTCAGTCGATGGAAAGTGATTATGGGAAGTGGGTAGGGGTGGAAAATATGTTGATGGAAGGGGTGGAAAAGTGGAGCAGAGTGAGGCATTTGGAAAATCCCCCGACAAACAATTGAAAACTAAAACGTAGCAAGTGTCTCTAAGCCATCCAGCTGGGATTTCTATGTATATTATCTATCTATCTCGTCCTGTGTGTGTGTGTGTGTGTTGAAAATGTGCTAGAAATTAAAAGATAAAATACCAATTAGTGGCTCTCCTAGGCAGCTTTCGGCTGGAGTGGAATGTGGAATGGAAGTGTTTGCTAATTGAAAAACAAACTACATTTGCAACAAATTAAGCCACAGACACGTACACCAACAGCAACAGATCATGAGTAGGTTGTATCCAGAGGGAAGTATCCATATCTATATTCAAGACGAGGCGAGCACAGAAATATTTGCAAATTATGAAATATTCAAATACAGTTCCGGGCTGGGCAAACAGCTAAATATGAGTGTGTTTGCAAACAAGGCAAAGCAATTGCAATCAGTCGAGCTGAGTGTTGAGCAAGCATTGTGTTTGACACTATTCGGGATGCACCACTTCTACCCAATGTGCCCATCACTTCCCCATCCCCATCCCACATCCCACATCCACCAACCCCCCAACCATCTTTCATTTCTCGTCTTGTGAGCAAACGGAAACGGAAGTTCCATTTGTGCCTTTGATGATGCGTATGTGACACAACCCGTTGAATGCACTCGCCTCTTCTTGTTTGCCGTTTGTTGATTTCCAGTCGCCTCGAAACACATTTAACCCGCATCCCAATGCTAAGCAATCTCCATTCGTTTCTCGATTCTCCGAATTTCTTTTCTCAATTTATATGAAAACGCTGTGCAGGCATATGCATTTCCAATATTTACTCGATTGGAGAGATTCTTCCAAACGGAATAATAATTACATTTTGCTAGCAGTTTATACTTCCTTGCGGCTTGTAAAAATGCCAATTCTGTAATTTAATTCTTTAAGATTAAAATGTCATTATATTGGATGTTAATTGGGCATCCAATCACAAAAGGTAAAATTTCTTGAAAACCATTTTAAAATGTTCATTCTAATCGATTAACACGAGACTATTTTGAAATTCTAATCAAACTTAAGTTATAACAAGATGAGCTGGAAACAGCATAAAGATGAAAATTAATGCAGTGCGAGAATGCAATGCCGTTGCCTGAGCACAGTAATTACCATGGCAAACTCAATGCAACTGCACTTAAGCAACTTGCTGGCTCAAGTCAAATGAGTGTGTCATACATGACGTATGCGCAATTAATTTACGGCCATAAATTCATAGCGACCATACAACAAAATGTCACGCAGCACAGCGCTGATAAATGCGTCGATATGCATACGTAAGGTCCATCATTTTAAGAGCCCATATTGCAGCATGATTACGACTTAAGCGTAAGGAGGAGGCGAGAGTTATTGAAATGAAATGCTCGCAATATGGCCAATAAAAAAATATGCGGGAAATAAACGAAACGCTTAACTCGAGCCAAGCAGCGAGCACTTGGCGAAATGTTTGCCAACCAATATCAATGTGTATATGGCCTGGCCATGTATGTATGCATATGTACCAGTTAAATGCAGGCCGCACACACTGGCGAAGTTCATCTGCGCTGCAGGCTCTCAAAGTATGATAAATGAGCGTAAGAGTTAAATGCCGGCAAAAGGAGCGGAGCGGAGCGGAGCGGAGCGGAGCGGACTGGACCGGGCCTGGCCCAAACGACCGCCATTAAAGCTGTTTTATGGTCAGCTTGTGAGCCGAGCGGAGCGGAAACGAACGGCGAATATCCTGCACCCATACGAGCGTTTAATCGGATATCTTGATGCATTTCAAAGAAGGTAGTAGTTTTTGATTTCATAAAATAATGTTTGTTCGTCTTATACATGCTATGGACCATAAAGGCAACAATTCATTTATCGATGATTTAGATGAGATTTCAGAACACCGCACAATTGCACCGCATAATTGCAACAATTATATCAATTCAAGGCACGCATTACAAGTTGATACATATTTCTTACCTCTCAAAATGATATAATTGATAGGCGAAGGTAAGGAACGAACTTATGAGCCACATTAACTTATACTCCATATGGGTGCCCCATTGTCCGCGTTCCGTTGTAATTGCCATTTTAAATACTTGCGCTCGTCTGAAGCTCTTTATTCGTGGCCCGCCATTTTTCTTTGTCCAGTGATTGATCGAAATGGGGAATGAAGGGGGACGGAACAGTCACCGCCATATGCCATACGGCATATGCCGTATTCCTTATGCCTTATGCCATATGCTAAGCAGCTTACTGGAATGCCCAGACACGCATAAGGAGCTCAAATTAAATTTTTCTGCTTCGCTCCGCTTTTATTTTCCTCCGTCCGAAAGGAAAACTTTTCTGGCTTATGAGAAATTGCTTGAGCTGCAGCCGAACATGAAAATGAATTTTTCAACATGTTCTCCTTAAGCTGTCTTAAACAGCCAGGCTAACACAGATACTCGGATACAGTGGCGCCCATGTGTGTATGGCTGCAGCTATGTTGGCAGCTAATAAATAATTGTCTGGTTAGTGGGGGACAAAGGGCGGCGCCTACAAGTGGATGGGTTGGAAAAGTCCCATCACCATCACAGCACAAATAAGTACAAATAAATCACCAGCTCCTCAAGATCTTCCCCCTTTTTCTCGGCAAATAACAACAGTCTGCGGCAGGAATTAACGTCTTGGGGAATGAAATTAAGTCGAGAAAAAGAGTACTGCCAAGGAATTGAAGCTCTCATTATCAACAGACTTTTTTTAAGCGAAGCAAAAATACCGGAGGCAAGTCAAACATTTTTTAAGTTAACCTAAGTTGACTTCTTATACAACCACACGTATGCCAGTTTTGATTTGACAAACACATGTAAGTAAGCATCTAACGTTTCATAAGCAAACAATCGCGTTAATTTATAATCCTCTTAGCTGGCCAAATTAAATTTTGGCATTGAGAGCAGGTCACTTCGTTGCAGTAAATTTGATTATGGGCGCCAAATTAAATTATCTTCGAAATCATCAGCATTCTTGCAATGAACCTAATCCGATTTTGCCTTTCGTTTTACATTTAGAATAATTGTTTTGGCTTCTATCTAGATATTTGGCCATTTATTTACAGATATCTATGTTATCCTTTAATCGGTATAACGGTAGTCCAGGTAATCCTAAGTACCTACTATCTTGTAGTTAATTTTCTTACAGCTTGCATTGTGTGGTTATTAATATGCCAAGTTCAGTGAATTCCATCAACTTTCATTGAATAATTCAGGGGCTTCTGCTCAAATGTGCAACTACACACATTACAGAAGCCGTGCTTAGTCCACAAGCGATTTATATCCGGTTCTTGTAGTGGCAGCCATACCTAATGAGATATTTTATCTGGGCATTAGCCATAACACCTAGGAGAGCACCTTCATAGCCACAACTCCGTTGAGGAAGCTAACAAGTTATCGCACTGGGACACAGAAAAGAAAACATATTGTAGTATTCAAACCATTTAAGTTAATAGATATTTGCTAACAAGTTTATAACTCTAAGAGGGTTATAGGTTAAGGCCAAAATTATTGTAAATGCTTGTAAACCTTGTTAAGATTTCCTAAATATTACAAAGCAGCACAAAGTACACTAGCTTTTTTTGAGTGCACCTTGAGACTTTGGACTTCTGGCAACATCCACTCGAGCAACAAACAGTGCCTGTATGTGCGGGTGTTTTTAGCAAATTAGGTTAACAAACTAATAGATACATGGGCATGCGTATGTGTGTGTATTGTGGGGTTATTTGAGCAGTGCACCTATCAGTCGGCAACAACAACTTCATTAGCTAATTCAATGAGGGTGGGAATGGTAAAGAGGGCAGGGGGACGGACGTTCCGTCGAAGGTGAGGGCACTGCGGTCCCAGTCGTATGCCAATAAACACAATTTTACGCTAATTGGGTAACAAATATAATTGCCAAGAGCAGCGTAATAAACCACAGGCAAACACAAGCACACACACTCGCTCTTCAAGCGGCACATATATGCCTAAATATCGCAATTGGTGGGGCATTCGGTACAACAACTGTTGATACACAGGATACGCAGGATATTTATTGGGGGAGGAGGGGTGCGAATGCCAGTCATCCGTTCCATTGGCATCCATTGTTTTTGGCGTGCCGAGCGCCTGCGATCTCGACCTCAACAGGTTCATTAACTAAGTGGCTGCGTTGTCCCGGCAACTCGACAACGCGTTCCTCGTCCTCGGAATTCTGGCTATGGTCCTGCATCCCAGTTCCAACTGGCAACGGAAACTGAAGAGCCGTGGAGTCAAGTGGGGGCGGGAATTCAACCCATTGTAATTAGCGTGAAGCGGGACAAAATGCTTATTCAGCTATGTGAGACATCAGCGGAGGTAGAGCGATTGATTATGCCTAATCAGCTATCATATGTAGCAAATATTGAGAGACTCGTCTGAGTAAAAACCATATACATATACTCATATTCGGTATCTATTTGCAGTATACAAAACACCACACAATTTATGATCCTTTTAAAACACACTTCTTCAGTAAATCATCCTTTTTTGTTCTTTAAAAAATTTAAATAAATTAAATAACCTGCAACCATTGGTTCCATTATACAATATTACTTACTAAATATACTGAACCTGTTCATTTACTTAATACAATTAATGGTGCTACCCTCGCACCTGCCTTGTTCCGTTTGTTTGCCGCCACGTAATGAGTTTCTCAATTCATTATTAATTAAAGCCTAAATAAACTCTGGCTAAATTATTATCAATCCAACCCAGAGCCATTTGCAAAGTGAAAAATTCGCCTCACTTTCCACGGCAATTTCCCAACCTCTGCGAAAAATAAACCACACCCTCAACGAAAAACGGAAGGCAAAAAGCAAAGGCAGCGAGCGTAAATGTTTGTTTGCTTAACGCGGTTCGATTTATTTGCATTTGGTTAATTGAAATAATTGTCCTTAATTTGTTTGTGCCTCAGAGCAATGACAAGCTCCTTCCACTCCTGCCACGAGTCCTTCTGCGGGGCAATCCGCAATTGATTGTCTGCGATTCGCGCCGCTAATGGAGGGGAAATCAATTACTTCTAAGCACTCTGCGGGGGCAGGGGGTGGGAAGAACTGGCACAAAAATTGATTAAAATTGATTTACGACGAACAACAACCGACAAAAGTCAAATAACAAGCCAGTCACCGAAACCATCCTTCTGTCACGTCGTAATTCTGCATTTTTTGCAAAGACTTCGGATTGAAAAAAAAGCTCGAATATCAGATACCCGTTACTCAGCCGGGGGAGTGTGTGTATCTGTCAAAACAAATAAGGAATATACTCTTTTCGAGACTGCCCAGTAGCGTAAGCTAGTAGTATATTGTAATTGTTAATTGTTTATATGCTTTATAAAGTAGGTACTTAAATTAAGTGCCTACCATTTAAATGAAATTGTTTATATACAACAAATGAAATTTCTCAGAAATAAGTATCACTAACATTTAATTAAGTAAATATCATTGCACTTTAATTGGATTAATATCCGCCCAAATGATTCCGGCTCATTTACAACAAAAATCCCTGCGATATTTAAACAACAATTTAAAAGCTTGCCAATTTAAGTATGATGGGATAAATAGTAGACCGATGAATACCTTTTATACATATAGGATATTAAGTTTAGCATCAAAAGCATAATCGATTTTTTTATGTAATAAGCATTGTTAAGTTAAGGTTAAGTATGTAAGGAAAAGCACGAACAATTAAATTGAACTCGGCTTTAATTTAGAGTGAACCGGACCCAACGTCCACAAATTAAAGGATGCTTATGAAGCACTGATCCCAACCAATTACCCCGAAAACATTTCATTTAATTTTTTGCTGACTTAGCGTCGCCCAGCGATGTGTGCGAAATACTTTTCGTTGGCTGGTAATTTTGCGAAATTTTCATAAGCGCGCATTATGAAAATATTTGCGGTTATTAACGAACGCACGGGCCATCGAATTGAATTGAATTGAATGCATTGCATGTGGTCAAAGGAATAGGGACAAAATCGAAAATTGTGCTATCTAATGCATTCGCCACAACGACTCGAAATCAATATCAATATCGATAATAATATTCTCCCTGCAGTAACAGCGTGCGTTTGTGGTTTTTTCCTGCATTTGTATCTATGTCGTTTTGGCCAGGCAATTAAAATGCGACAGCCACAAAGTGTCGATTTCCCCCTTGTGCAACCCAATCAAATGCATTGCGAGGAGTATAATTGATGCATTAGCCATGGGGTCCTGTGGGAGGTACTGGCTCTAAGCCATACCCCTGTCCTTAACTGTCAACTGTCGCGTTTTCTACTCATAAATCAAGTGAACGAAAATGCATTTTCAATGTTTTTTGCTAAATGTTGATTATGACTATTTGATATTTGCTTCAATTGAGTGCAACCATGGGATACATTCAGGGCGGGAGGAGAGTTGAGATCTGAATTTACAACCGCTCGCCATGGCTAACAAAATATTCATAATGCGGCTTACATGTCGTATGCGTGATGTGATATTCTTTTTGCGGCTTTCAGCCGAAATCCCGCCGCTGGATTTCGATGAGGAACTGCGTGCTTAGCGGTTTTTTGGTTAGCGCATTTTTCTCGTTGGCTCTTACATCCCTCGTCCTATTAGCACCATCAGACACTTCTCCACTTCCCCGAGGGCTTCATCGGTATCTCGTTTTCCCAGTCGAGGAATTTGTAAATTGATATAAATTGAAATGCGTTTCCAGTGTTTGGGTCATATTCGCATGGGTAAGTCAAAGGTAGATGGTGTATGGGCTTGTTCTGTTATAATTTACACCCACGAAAGTAATAGTTTTCAACCAGCTCTCCATTTTCTGAACATATAATACACATAGGCTAGTCATTTTTTTAAGGTTAATCAATTAAATGTCTGTTAATTGCACTGCAAACTGTGGGTAGGTTTGCTTAAATTTAACTCCGATTATTCAGCAACTGCTGGATTTTATCGACTTTAATGCAAATTTGTGCATGCCGTGCCAAGTGAGCTACATAATGGTCTTGCCACAGCCATATCTATGCTCAGCCATCGTTCCAAAAGGTGGAGTGGAAAGTGAATGAGGGGTTGGCCACTGGAGCAGTTGTCCAGTTCCCCCAACTCCCCGTGAGGGCCAAGAACCAAAACAATAATCGTAGCATACGCGTGCCAAAGCTTTTACACATATTAAACAGAGAATTGTGGAAAAAATTAAGCAATACAGTAATAAATATGTTTAAACAAACATAGTGTTCGCTGGAGGAGAAACTGATTCTTGGAAAGTGATTACAAATTGAATTTATTGAAATTTTCTCTCACGTTTTATACAATCATTTTTCTTGTTAAGCTAACTTTCATTATTTTTAGCAGTGCAACTCGTCCATATTTATTTGTTGTCTTTTACTTTATATTCGGTTTCGCATTTTGTTCTGCCCATATGTAGCTTACTAGTTCAATGCTTGTTGGTATTTCAAATGCTTTTTTTAACTATTTTTTTCGTCCGCCAACATAGCATTCACAATAGGAGAGGGGAGCGGTAACCGAGGGAAACATGAATATCCAGGTGCACCGCAGCGGTAGCAACAAAAACAATAAAAAGTAATAATAACAAGTTCACCAGCGAAACGAAGGAAACAATGCTTAAAAACAAAGCAAAAATCGGATGTTAACCGAATATTTATATATGGAGAAAAGTGCAAATGGAAAACCGGAACCGGAATTGTTTATTGTCTCGCTTGTTTTGGTTGTTTTAACGTTCAAGTGCATAAAAAAGTTGCATAAATCGATTCATTTTGCACATCGAGGCAGTCAGAAAGAAAATTGTAACTGAAGCTGAAGGGTATCGGAAAAAAATTCAAAAATAATTACTTCACCTGAATTGAATTCCATACATACATCTTTACTCGTGACGATTAAAACGCTCAAAACATTTCCTTTTAAAATGAAGATGTCTTACAAAATTATTTCCGTTTAATATTTGCTCTAAATTAAACTATACATTTTCGATGCTTTAATCCAAAATAAAACTGAAATATTTATATGAACAGTATTTTCACATCAAACGGCACAATTTCAATTGCATACGATTGTGGGGGAAAAATAACCCAAATTAACAGTGTTTGCATTTATAACAGTCAATTCATTCCGTTCGTTGTACAGCAAAAGTGCACACATGGCGTGTACTTAATGTTGAGGACCACATAGTTAAGAGTAAACAGAACTACTGCTTGAAAATTAATTAACAGCTCAGGGAAACTAGCTCCCTCACCGATGAAAAAATAGTTTTTAAGCCACAAACAAAAAAAACACAAGTACAAACCGAAAGCAAAATCAAGTTGTACTTTCAAGTAAGAGCCCAAGCAAAGTCCCAAAAATTTCATTCAAATGCTGCAGATTGGATTGGATAAACGAAAGCTAAGGTACGAGAAAAGCACTCGTACATACACATACACATCTGTAGCTGGGGTAGTAAATCAGTTTTAATTGATATTTACCAAAGTGCTCGTGTAAGCAAACACTTTCCGATTTGCGTCTCTCGAGCAAAATTTCCACGATTTTCCCACCCAACCTCCTGTATTTTTACCAAAGGCTGCTGCAGAAATGGTGCTCGAAAAATGCTAAAATAAAGAAAAAATAATTCTGCCTTTTGTGTTTGGTTCAGCTTTGGAATTGGGCTAGGTAACGATTTGTTTTATTAGTTTCGTTTCAAAATGCTGTAATTTCAGATATCGCTGGGTATATTCGTTTTCTAGATAGTTTGTGCGGCATCAACTGAATTGAAAGATTGGACATACAGACTCTTTAATTTAAATATCATTTAAATTCGGTTAATGCTTCTATTTTGAATATTGCTCGTTGGTTATCACAAATTTTTGAGAAGGGAGTAATTTCTAGATCCTTTAACAAGCTATCTGGCATGCCGAGGTATCCTTTGCTTCCATTCCTTCGAAAGCTGCGATTTTCCAATCGTTGTCATTGTTGGCAATTGGTAAACCAAAGCTCGACGCACTTGGCCAGCTTCTGTTGACAAACTGTTGAAAAGTGGTCGGTGGGAAATTAACGTTTCACCGCAAAAATGTTCGCCAGCCGGAGAAGGGGGTCGATGGTATAGAATCCAGGACTCGGGAACCCCTTATAAACGGGCAATTCGGACCCGAATCCGGATACGGGCGGCAGAATTCAGTTTTTGGATCCCAGTTGCAATTTCAGTTGCAATTGCACTGCACTTCATGCGGACACACAAAATTGTTAACCGAAAAAGTGCAGGCAGTTTGAGTGGTTGTCAGTGGTTGTCGTCACCACGTGAGCACGTGTGTGTGTGAGTGTGTGTGCGAACATGTGTGAGTGTGGCTTTTGCGGTATTGCCTTTGCACACACATTCAACGTTAATTGATCCAGCAGCAAGCGGCTATAAAGGATTTGATTTTCAGCCTCACAAAAGACAGTTACTCGAAAATCGGACTCCAGAACTTCCTAGCTCACTCTGAAAAATGCCACACCCACCGCCCACAGAACACTCAAAAAAAAACTTGGAATGTTAATGTTTGTTTATAAAATTGCTGAGCTATCATTCATATTTCATTTGAGCAAGAGAATGAGAGAGAAGAGAATGAGAGAACTTTTTATGACCGCTGATAAAACTCCTTTTAAGATTAGCTAGTATATTTAGAATATGTATTTAATTTGATATTTCTTATGTGCAGTTTTATATAAAATGGACGAAACTTAATTCGTGAAATTTTATTTAAGCCTTAATTTACAGCGTGTTTTCACTTTACCAATTCTAATTCTAACGTCACAGCCTAAAAAAAATGGCCAAAGAGTACGAGGAGCAGTGAAATCCGTGGTGCAAATGTATTTACAGTTCAATTACCCAAACAAGAAAAAGCAACATGCAAAAGTTCTGCCCACCAAGAGCACTCCCCTTTTAGCCAAAGTCCCTGCGCATTCCTGGAAGGTTAGGAAATACAAAACTCGGCAATTTTCAGCGACTTCGCGCTGTTCAACCTGTCAATCAGCAGTGCGCACAAGCCAGACAACAGACGAAGGCTCAACGGCAAAAACTAAAGAGGTGGGCTATGTGGGGTTCACTAGATGGGAAAAGCAAGGGAACCTGCCAGCGGAGACAGTTGGCAGCTGGCGGTCGTGAGTGAGTTATGGCCAAGTGCCGTGGGATGAACGGATGGTTCCAACTTCGGTTGGAAGTTGCTTAGGCCCAAAAACAAAAAAACGAAAGTAGCAAATGCACAGTGGATAATAACGCTTCCACTTTTAAGTTGCTAGTTAATAAATTTTACGAAACAAGGAAAATGCATCCATATTCTAGTTCCAGTAAGTCGAAAGTTTATATGGCTCTTAAGTTGATATAAAAATGTGATTGCATGGATTATTTAAAGCACTGTCAATAACTCTTTACGCGAGTTAACAGCTGTATACAAATTTGAGCTACAGTAAGCTCTTTTTGACATTTTGCCAAAAAAGAGAATTGCAGCGAGAGGAAAGGGGCGAGATGCTCATAAATGCCTCGCCCATACTGACATCTGTGAAACACAATAATTTTGTGCTGACTTCTTGTTGAAATTTGTAAATTTACGCTGAGCCAGGCAAAGGCTCGAACATGTGTCAGCCAATCAGACGGAATCGAAATCGGAATCACAATCGAAATCAGACAGCTTGTAGATAATCACGCCAAGCCATTGACAGCTTTTGGGCTCAAATTCGAATGCGAACAATGCAGCCGGCAATAATAACAATAATGAAAATCATAATGGAAAGAGCAGGAGGGGGTTAAGTCGAAACAGAAACGAGCAGACATAGTCAAAAATAGCATAATGCAGGGCATGTTTAACGATCCTCTGCCCGATTACAGGTCCAAAATAACGTCAAAGAGTGCGGGTCGGTCTGGTTTCGGTGGCTGAAAATGTTTAGCCAAGCGGAGTCAGTAGAAAAAAATGCATTATTAATAAGTTGTTAAATTTGCCGAGTAAACAGAACATGGCAAATAAATAATTCACAAGGGCAGGGAAATGGAGGGAATGGAAATGCGAGCAGCAGGAACACAACACCGAAGGAAAAAGTGACTTGCGAAATAATAATTTATAAATATTATTACTAATAGTATTTAAATGTAATAAGTATCAAGCATTGCAATCCAAATCGAATGTGTAAGAAATATTTTCGTAGATATATAATTCTGAGTATGGAAATTGTAAGTACTACATATTCAATTTAAGTAGTTCGTAGTAGGTGGTATTTTAGTAATGTATTTTAGCAATGATATAATTTGTTTATTCGACTTTTCTCTCAGTACGCGAGTGCAATGCAGCGAACTGCATCCAACTGAACCAAACTGAACTGGAAATTATGCACATCGACTGTCGGAACGATGAAAAGCAAGTTTCCTTTCCCGCTTTTCCTCGCCTTTGGTTCGCATTCTGCGATTACAATATTTTGAATATTTTATGCCCGCGGAGAGGGCGAAGGGAAACCGGAATGTTCGATGACTGTGGCGCTGGTTCCTTCCATTTTTCCTGTTTTTCCTGCTGTCATATCGCCGTGGATGAATATGTGGATGTGCAGGCGGCTGACTCTAATGCAATTTTCCTCGGCGCACGATGTGTTCCTTGATGTCAACGTGTTGTCCGCCTTCGATGACTGCCTTTTCTCCATGGCGAAAAGGAGCAGGATCTGGAGGAGGTCGTGCCGCATCAGGATTCGATGCGCACAGCTGGCGATGGTATAATATCAAACTGTGTTTATGCATTTGCAATGCAGCAGAAGCTGCAGAAATAGGGTTAGGGCCGTGGCAAGTCCTTGATGTATGCAACTGCATCGCCGAAACTTCTCGCAGGCCATGATCCATTTTGGCCAATATCCAATCCACGCTTATGCCTTTAATGTCCTTTTGAAAGACATGTTTGCTTGCTCGGGAAGTGGACAATATATGATATGAAATTTCAGGCTCAGAAACGTGTTAAATGATTTTCATACAAGCATATGTGTTTTAATCACTTTTTAGGCTACTTTTAATATAAACGTAGCAATATAAATTCTTCTTCTATAATTATGAGTAGATGTATTCGGAGGCTTTGCGGAGAATTAAAAAGCCATAGAAATGAGATTCGCTAGAACACCTAGCTATCAACATTTAATTTAGTGAGCAACTTGCAACCGCAGCAGGACAGAGCAGACAAGTTGCGGAGCAAGTGTCAATTACGCCATAATAGCCAAAGGATAACCAAAAAGGCCGCAGCAAAGTGGGCAAGTGGTCAGACTGCTGCTGCTGCTGCTGCAGCTTCTGTTTCGCTTTTGCTGCTCCATTCCACAGCTTCCACTGCAGTCATCCGCAGCAGGACGACCAGAACGAAAGCGCCAGTGAAAGTGGCAAAAGGCGGGCGACAATCAACGCTTTTGGCCAGACAAGGATATTACCGTGCTTTGAAGTGGCCACCGCACCATCGCATCGGGGATGATGACAATGGTTTGACTGGTGTCGGCTTGGTTTCGTCGTTTCGTATCCTTTCGCTTGCTCTTCAAGTGGCAACAGCATCGGCAGCAACAATCAGAGAAGCTGTAGCATCACCAACAGCAACAGCAACACCAACGCCACCCATCGACAGCAAGTGCGAAGCGGAAGCCAACAAAAAGCCGGAAACACGAAATGTAGCAAACACTAAATCAGTGAAGTGCATTAGGAAATACCCAAACACAATGATGGTCAGCATAATAGGTAAATACAATGTTTCTTTTCAGTATTTAAACACAAACGTATCTTACTTACTTGTATCTTATTTTTGGTTCATCACAATTCATACATCATTTTAAGAAAACAACTTGTTATATTTTATGTGCAATGTGTTTTATGGACTAGCCGCAGGTGTACATGTGCTTATATATAATTTGTCACTGTGTGTGTGTTCTTCATATGGGACAGGAAGTGCCTTTGGCTTGGCTTTATGCTGTGTCCGCTGCCAATGCTGTTGGCAAATATTGATGCCATTATAACAAGTGAATTGAAAAGATCTTGGACGCTTCTCTCTGGCAATTGACATTTTATGGCGACAAGCAATGGTCATCAATCACTAGGAAGGAGCAGTACCCTCAACTCCGGGCTAATTCAATTGGCTGCAGCATTCCCTTTGAAGTCGAAATTAGCTGTGGAGATGAATAAGCCATTTGGTGGCTCGGTGGAATATGCAAAACATGTGACTACGTGCCACCCACAAAGCCATTCGTGCATCAATGGCAAATTCAAGGATGTGCCATGCATTGTCTTCTGTTCCAGTTGACATTGCCACATCCTCGCGGGAGTTCCTCATCATCAGCGACGTCGCCCAATGTCAAATTAGCCGCAGACAAGGCGGTTTTCTATTGTTGACAGTATCCTGCCACTGGCCTAAAACGCGTGGGATGTTTCTCATTGTCGTGCCACGTTGACACACCAGTTTAAAGAAATACCAACACTAACGAAACCTACTAATTGATTTACTTTTTTTCAACTGTAGAGTGCTAAGCAATCCAATAAAGTGTAATTAATTAGCGACGACAATCCGAACTGGCCGCACTCTGGTGCAGTTTAGTTTACTATCCTTACAGTTTGTTGGCCGGAAAACAAAAAGTGTCAAACGAAGCGAGAGATGGTCAAGAAAAATAGACCAGCTAAGAGCAAAAATCTTTAAAAATAAGTATTTTCTGTTCGAATTTAATTAGGCCACATCAAAAGACAAGCAATTTAATTTAATTTTATGAAACTACAATCATTATCATTAACCATTATGTGATAATATCGAACTTTCTCCATACACTTAAATTGGAAGAATTATACTTTGAGTGAAGAAAATCATTAAAACGGATTTTGGGTTAAAAACGTGAAACCTGACTCTCTGTTGCTCAGTTGGACTCGCTTTGAGCTCAACTGCTGCATCGCGTCCCTGGGCTCCGATGTCTTTTGACACGTTTAATGGACTACGCTTGCGTCGTGTTGTTGGCTCCTGTTCTTCTTGGAAATCCTGCTCCCTGTCCCGCATACCTCCGTTGAGCAGACCCATTCTGGCTGCTCCATTTAACCCCTTGTTGCGGCCGCATTGCGGCTCCAAGCTGACAGCTCTCGACTCGGTGGCAGCTCCTCGTGCATCTCCATCTGCCTCGAATTGCGAGGTGGCCAAGCCCCATCACACTTTGATTTGGCATTCCCTTTTTGGCCAGCGTTTTCTGTCCACCTGGATTTTTAATGGCATTCTCTGCATTCGCCCCAAAACCGGCTAACAAAAAATGCTCTTCTTCTGTCCCCACTTTCGGGCTTATGCTTTCCCGCGAATTTTTCTGATCCCTGCGAAAGCAAGTGATTACTTAGCGGTTTCTCACGAGGTCATCGTGCGGCTGAGAATGACAAAGTAGCTGGGGAAACGGCGGACAAAGGATTCGGTTGGCTATCCACCACTTATAAAGTTCATTAATCTCAAAAAGTTGTATTTATTTTTTATTATATTATTAGTAAACATACACATGTACATATATAATAGTTCCTTTTAGCAAATTGTTCTATTCATTATAACTCCTTCCGTTTTTTTTTCATACCCATATATAGAACTTCCTTTTTACCTTTTAGCCAAAGTAAGCGAGCAATACCCAAGTTAGCCTGGCTAATAATGGCAAACTAGCCTGAAAGTAGCAAATGGCCGGCCCATAAAAGCCAAGTATGTGGTTTCCATTGTATTTCGAGTACACGGCAAATGGGTTACACATAAAATCAAATAAATGGGGCAATTCGGTGAAGGACTCCCATTTTTATTTTGAACTCTTCGCACATCTCTTGCATAATTGTGTATTGTTGTTGTAAGCTGATTTTTATTGTTATTTTAACATCGATTGCCACATGAGGGGGCTTTCGGAGGCGTGGCGACAACAACTTTATTGAATTACAAAGCAGTAACGATAGAAATGGAAATGACAGCAAAAAAAAAGTTCAGCTCATGTGTGTCGTTGTGAAGACAAAAGGCATAACAAGTGTAGGTAATGATGCCGCAAAAAAAATAGACAATGGTAACTTTTTTGGATGGTGACTAAATCTGTTTCAAAATATTGTTATCCATTTGAAAATTTTGAAATAAGAAATTCAAAGCTTAAATCTATCAATCATTGTTTATATTGTGTAAGAGAGTTATTAGTTATGTTTTGTCTTAGAATATATCTAAGCAAAGTGGGCTCCCGTTAATTACAGTAGTTGAATTTATTTTTTAAAATGAAAGAAATAAAGTTAAATCTACATACTTTCTGGTCCCATTTTTATAAAAGTTCATCCTCTTTCGCAGGGGAAAACATCCTTCCGTTTACTCATTGCAAACAACCATTTCAACGAAATAGATGAACACTATGTAGAACAAGTGCATAACTAAGATTTCCTATTTCAGTTAACAATTTGATAACGGCAACTGGTTTTTTGTGTCAGCAGAGCGACAAACAAGAGTTTCCCTAGACTTTTGCATTGTCCTTTGTGTTCAAGCATTCATGTGACTGAATGAGTTTTATTTACCCAGCACACTGAAAATTAAGTATACGCCATGATGGTTCACTCAAAGCTGTTGCATATTGTTTCGTCGCATTTTAATACTGAATTAAGAAAAAATAAATTAAAAATATATATATTTGGATCTATATCAGAGCAGCTGTAATATTACTTTCTTAACTTAACCTGAATAAATGTAAGATATTTTGGGAAATGGCTATTAATGTCCTGCCTGATAGGAACCTTTACTTAGCTTAATTTTATTAAATGTACAATTCTTTTTCAATGTGCAATTTTTGCACCCCACCACCCAACATAATGCATTCAGGCACAACAAACAATAGCCCAGCAGCAATATGCCATTAAAAGGTAGGGCATGATGTGGACTGAACTCGACTATTGCTCGATTGCATCCAAGTTGTAATTTTCTTTCTGTTCTGCCTTGTTTTATTTCCTTTTACTTGCATTTCCAGACTTTAGTTTTTCCCTGCTCACTCGGCTGGCAAACTATGACAAAAATCAAAGCACTAAAACGTATTCACTTGAGAAATGGATATTAGCAAGCAATTAGTAGACATTTTCTTTTGTTTTTTGAACATACTGGTCGCAACAAGAAAAGGCAATTAAGCAGCAAAACTTTACTTAACTGCCATGAATAATTTGTATTCACCCATATATCGCTGGAAACTTATGACTACATAGAAAAACATTAGAATACAATTTTAAGATCTAGTCCAAAAACACTGAAC
The DNA here is from genome assembly GCF_000001215.4 of Drosophila melanogaster. Lineage (NCBI taxonomy): Eukaryota > Metazoa > Arthropoda > Insecta > Diptera > Drosophilidae > Drosophila > Drosophila melanogaster. The sequence continues at coordinate 16,925,428 of NT_033779.5, read as the reverse complement.
AAAAAAAATTAAATAGTTAATATTTACTGAAAAATAAAAATTAATTTTGGTTTGATCCAATGCTTCTGCACAACAGAAATATTTCTTAATTTTTATTTTTTAACCACGATTTCTGTTGAGTAAGAGAAAAAGGATGTCGATCCTGAACTCGTTAGGTTTTAAATTCGCTGCCTTACACGCTGTTTGCTTTTCCGGGTTTTTCTTGCCACCACTTTTTCCTTTGTTTAATTCTTCCTTCACTTTTTTTTTTTTTTGCTTACACGCAATTGTCATTTATCACTTTTTATTGATTGCCGTGAATTTATCAATATCCGCTTTTCCGAGAACAACGACAGGAGCCGCCCGCGGTGAGTGGTTGTAAGGACACGCCATTTCCCTCTCATTGCCATATACCCACGTAACAATTTTTAATGCCTTTCAATGGGGTCTTTCTTGCTTTTTTCGTACTCGAATTCAAGGCATGAAATTGATGCGCTCTACATGGAAGTTTCGGTGGGATGGGATAATATTTAATGTGATTATTTTGAACATTTTTATTGGTTAAGCGTAAGCCGGATATCGGTCATGATATGAAGAAACGCGGAGTGACGCGTACAGGTGCATTTATTATCCTTGAGCGGGGCAAGAAAACTCAGAGCGGTTATTTATAGCACCGTTTCGTTGAAAAGAAGAGGAAATTCCAATGTCAGCGGAAAGTGCTAAAAAATGTTTGCTCACAATGAATCAGCCATGAATGATTGCTGATATCGAAAGTGCCTTAAAAGGTCCTTCAATAACACACTGCTTTAAATAATTCGATTGACATTTTGTATTTTAAGAGATTCTCTCCTTAACCTGTTTAAATTAACCATTTAACAATCGACGCTTCCCGATTTGGGTTGTGCGAACGTATTATCCTAGTGCCGATTAGCATTATGTGACCGTCCATAAGCTTTTTCCCGTCGATGTGGGGTGTCGTAAAAAACGTCGACCTCGTATCAAGGATGCTCGTTACCCCTTAACTGAATTGGATTTCCCCAAAAGCAAACCCTTTGTCCACAACGGCAGCTTAAATCAGCCGAAATCCCGAGGACTTTGCGATAAGACCCAAGCTCGCATGCAATTTGGCCAAATGTATTACATTCAATTTGAATACTAAGCCGCTTACCAACACTAAAAGTTTGATGTGCGCACAATAAACAGGATTTTTGGTTACAATTAGCATGTAAGCTTGGCTGAAACGGGTGGCGAATTATCGTTGGCCGGGGAAAAGGTCAACTCGAGGTTGACTTGGGCACTGACTCCGCCAACCAGCGCAATTAACACAAAGGGAACTTGGAGTATACATTTGAATGTATATATATGTACATACATATATATATTTACATTTGCGGGTAGATCCTTTGAGTGCAAGGAGGCGGAAAGAGCGGCGAAAAGAAACGGATACTTATTTAAAATTTATGTAGCGTAATTACAAGCGATTTAACCCGTTGCCAAAGGGCCAAACCGAACCTTTCTCCTTCTTTTTGTGGCTCCCTTTTTATATCGAGTTCTTGTTGTCTCGCATCAAATTAAAAAAAATGTGTATTAAAAACGAAAAAAAAAAAATAGAAAAACCGCTTTGGGGTTGGGTGATTGCTGTTGCGGTGGCTGAGTGGTAAAACTTGTGCATAATCTTTATCGAAAACAATCTCATACGCTCGGGTGGTGCAACCTTTTGGTGTACCTCTTTAATTAGTAGAATGGACTCACCAGGGTCAAAACAATGCTGCGGATAAAAAATTAGGATTTTAATGTCGATGGGAGTGGAGTGGGAGTGATTTTTAATTGAGGGCCAGTATAGACTTCTGTGGCACCCTTAAATATAGTTTGCTAATATGCTCTGTAATATTCTACCACTGCAGTGGCCATAGTCTACCCTATTGATACCCTACGATGGCGTAGACTTATTGCACTTCGAGCTCTTTAATTTCACCTGCGGTGGGCGTTAAACCAAATCTGGCCAGTCCACCCAACATCATCCAGTGATTCCACTGCTCCTGTGGATGTGCCTGTTATGTATATAATTTAATTAGTGACAACCACGCAGACCGAGTGGGCCGCAGTTGGATCGGTTTGTCTTTGGCCTAATGATTTTCATGTCTCGGCATACTAATTTCCTTTAGGTAGCTCGGCTCCACCTCTTTCTCAACTGTCCCATCCCTCCATTCGTATGGACTAAGGACTAAGTTATGGCGGCACATTACACCGACGGCATAAAGAAATTACTCACCATTTGATGCTCGAATTTATTGCGTGGGTTTGTCAAAGGAATGGCCCCCGCAAAAAAGGCCAGGGGGGGATAACGAGATTCAAATCGAATGCTGATTAATGCGTCATGCAAATTGAAACTGAAGTGGTGTCGTCTTTCACGGCCAGAGAGGCTTGTTTAATGCCGCCTGTCAAATGGTTGACAATTTGCCACATTTCGCTCCAATTCCACTTTGTGGCAAATTATCAAGATGAATATGTTGGAAGTGAATGGGTAAATGTGAATGGATTCTCTTTCAAATGGCTTCCAATCGCACGCTGCTAAGCATTTTCATTTAACTATATGTCTAGATAATCGCTTAAGTCTTTATTTTCAAACAACCATAAATAAATCCCTCCTTAAGTCCAATATTTCATTTTTTTTTTTCTGAATTTTCATTTTGGCCAACCCACTCAAGGGCGCGATGAAACTCTTAAATGTTGATTAGCGCCTTTGCTTGGTTCACTCATTTCGTGATAAGATGGCCGGACCGGGCATTAATACTTTTGATTTAATAATTACGCAGCGCATAAATTAATCTGCGAGAGGTCGCACCCGAACATAAACAACCCGGTAAGCCGGAGGATCCCGCAGGATCCCACAGGATACCAATCCCATCCTCGGACCTTAGCCATGAATAAATTCCTGCGGCCGCGCACAGTTCGCCTTCGGTTATCAGTCAAGTCGAGTCGTAAAAGCCGCTCACCACAGCCTCAGACTCCGAAAACCAGAAAGCTTGTAATCTTAATTATATATTACAAAGTGCTGGGGTTTTCGCCGGCGCTGGGAAACTCACTGCCTCGGCGGCTCGGTCTCGCCCGTTTTGTCGTGAAAAATAAGCAGGAAATGAATGAATTTTTCAGTGGCATAATCCCAAAATGTGCCAATGTGTTGCCCCTACCCACAGGACCGCCACCGCACCCCTGAAACCGCAATTCACCAAACCATCTTAGAAGCTAAAGACGCACCACCGATCAGCCCCTTTCCAACCCACTTTTGCCAGCCCCAGCCAGCACTTGTCATAAAATATTGTCTGGTTGGGAAAAGAAAAACTTTTCAATGCCCTGCCTCAAGACGACAAAACGGAACAACACTGGAAAAAATCAGTGGCATATATATATTAAAATGCATTATGTTTATTGTACAACTAAATATAAATGGCCAGCATTCATTGGCTTATAACATTTTTGCTTATTTTTCGAATCGGTATATTTTAGCAATTGTGAATATTTACATATGATACTGATACCCTTTTCTAGACACCCACTGCGAGCAGCCCCTCCGTCTAAACCACGCCCCCTTCCAGTGCCAGACATTGAAGTGTATAAGAATAAGTGTTGGGATTAGGCGCTTGACTTGAAAATTGTATAAAACAAAATTTTTGCATAAGCTCTGCTGGGGAGGCTGCTTCCAAAAAAAAAAAACGTGGGAAGGGGGGAGGTTCTGTTGGTTAGCAAAGTTAAGCGCGTTAGCTGTTCAAGGATTTAATGGAAAATCGCGTTGGCGTTCGCCTGCTGAGGAAAAACACAAAGCAGCCACTTGCGATGGAGTGGATAGGTGGGAGCGGAGTGAAAAAGCGAGCTGGAAAAGCGGATAGCAGAGCGAAGCGGCAACGGGGTAAATCACGCATTTAATTCCAAGACATTTAACAGTTTATTTTTTTTTCTTGCTGGCCCTTATCTAATATTTTACAAACCATTTATATGACGATTAGCCTAAAGTAGCAGGTTTTGGTAGCAGTAATACGGGGGAGAAAATTATCATGGAAAATATGGAGAAAACTCTAGAGATACATATGTATGTAATGCATATGCAGTCTTGCTAGTTAATAACATTTTTGAAAATAAACAAGTGGAAAATATATTAGCATTGTTATGTTTACATAGTAAAATATAATTTTAAAAGCGAGTTTTTCTATAGTATAGGCATAAATTTCTTTTCATTTGCCAGTTGAGGAGCGTTAAAATAATTGCACACTTTTTTCGCCGGCAGAAAACGGATGTCACGCCCCGGACCATGGAAATTAAGTGAAAAATTACAAGGCAACAAATAATTATACACTTTTCCCCTGCACTTGAGGCTGCCACAAATTGCGGATGGTTGGGTGTTAAGCAGGTGGTGGGGGTGGGGCTTGTGTGGACTATGCCCCCACAAGTGGGGTGGGGAGGTCACACAATGGCATTTGTGCTTGCATAATTATGAAATTACTCTGCCACAGTCGAGTGGCGAAATTCTTGTGTGTGCACTTCCTCAGCCAGCTCCTCTTCTCCAGAGTTTTCTCGGTGCCCTTGGTTGCTTTCTTTTGTGCAGTCTTTCGAACGGAAGGAGAATCTTTTCGGACCACATAATTGCACTAATAATATTCTGTAGGTTATTCCAGATTTTTTATGTACATGTATGGAAATAATAATAATTTAGGGTGTCATCAACATGATATTATTTTATTTTAAATATATATAGACTTCTTGCATGACTGTTGGCAATGCTATATTTTCGAAAGTTGAAGCTTGCGAATATATATGATTGTGAAGTCCACATCGTCCACAGTGATATATATTTTACTATACTATACCATCTGTAAAGCAACTTAAATGCTTCTCATCCTATGTTTCACTTTCAATTCCTTGCTCCGTCTGATACCCGCTCATTAGTCCTGCAAACCATGCACATGCGAACCTTTGTCCTTGTGCTGGGACTCTAAACCTTCATCGTGTTTGAAAACTAGCAGGAGACTCCAACTCCCATCGTGATCTCCATGAATGGCCGGCACATCCTGTTGCCAGGACTCAGACGGGGACGACTACAACAGCATTCAAGGACTGCTGCGCCGTTGAAAAACTCCCTTTTTATGAATGAGTCGCGGTGCCATTTGCATATTAACGGCTTGTAGCCCTAATATGTGCACACTCCTGACCCTTGGTCCACGACCTGCCACTCCCCTCGTCTACGTATTTGCATAATAATTTTATGGTTGGCTGCAGTGGAATAGGAAAGGCCAACACCAGAGTAAAAGCCATTGTAGTCGGCCGAGTAGCAGGCCATTAATGGAAGTAAATGGGTCCGAACAGGAAGCGTGAATTATATCAACCAGTTTCGTTTTAAATCTTGCCTTTTTTGGAATAGCATTAAATCATTTAATTTAAAATGGTGTTAGTATGTGTATTATATAAAATTCAAAATATTATCCATTAACGCAAAAGCTCACTTCAATGCAGCTTTGCGAGTGCATTTGTGCATTTATCATTAATAATCGGGCTTTTCAGTTACTTGGCATTGAAAAATTGCATTCTAAGAAAACAGAGTTACGATTATAGTAAGAGTCATTAAAATTCAAATATATATAAAATAAATAGAGTTATACTCGATGTATAAATAAACATACAAAATATTTCGCAGTCTTTTGGCTTTAAAATAGAATGTTATTTAAAATATACTGCGATTTAATCTACTCGAAACCCATTCCCGGTTACCAATCCCAATTGGGCGGGCCGGGAAACATCATTAAATTTGACACTGCCCCGTTCCGCCCACAGGCTTTTATTTTCATTTTATTTTCCCATGGTCTGAGAATAATTGTGCCAAGAGGAATTGCTGCAAGGACAATGGATGGGGATGTGGATGGGTGTCGCGAAGGAAACTGGGGACACTGGCCACAAAAGTGGCGCATCAAGTGACGGGCATTTACATAATTATTAGAAACAGTTAAATGTCCACAAATTGTACACTGGCCAGCACACGGGGGAGCCATTATTTACATTACTTCCTGGCTGGGATCGTGGTTGGGGGTGAGAATGTGGATGCGGATGCGGATGCTCCCGCTATCTGCCGGCCGAATATCTTGGCTGTAATTTAGAGACTCGAGTCCCAGGACGAGCAGTTGGGGCTGTTCCTGTTGACGTGCGTGGCTCTGACTATTTAAAATTGTTTACCACCCCACCGGAAATCGGTGGGTGGAAGGGCGGGCAGTAGGACGGGAAATAAAATAAAATGTAATTTTTATTAGGCTTGGTGGTTTTTATTGTCTGCTTTATCGTTCTTACAAGTCCTTGTCTGATATTTGTCTATGGCATGTCCTGGCTGGTCATGCCACAAGACACCCCCTCTCCCGACCCACCACACTCACACACACACACACAGATAAATAGACTTGGCCACAGGACATGGCCTCGCCGACTTTGCTCCTTGGCCCTTTGAGATATTTGTCGTATTGTTTCTTGTGTTCTATTTTTTTATGACTTTTTTATTGACTTGATTATTATGTTGTTTGTTGTTCTCGGCCAGCCAAAGTTTCTTAAGAGGTCCCCACCAGAGGAAATTAAAAAATAATTTAGAGCCTGGGTTCAAGGGTTGTGCGGCATAAATTGTGTGGCACAGCCTGTGCTTGATTGCCTTCGACTGGTCTAATAAATAACACTAGGGAATTCAAATCCCGGGAAGATGCCTAAGGTGCTTGCTACCCTGTAATTTGCTTGAAATCGCATTTGATTTGGGTTACCATAATTCAAGTAAACTGCATTCAAAACACATAACTTCTCTCTAAATATTTAATTAACATAACCTTACCTTCTCTCATTTAAGGTTCTAAAAAGTATTATGTTATTGTTATTTTTATAATTTTGTGTATTGCTTCAGCAAACGTGAAGGCTCACTGTAGTCACAAGTATCTAGCCATTATGCGATTTTTATGAGAGCTCATCTCATATTTCACAGGATCCAGACTCGAATGCCAAATAAATCGGGTGTAGTAGAAAATATACGATGAGTGTAATTCAAAACTGGGCGCACTCAATAAATTGTCGAGAAAAAAAAATAAGCAAGAAATAAAGAAAAAGTGAAATTTGAAGTTTCGCCAATTAATTGAAAAAAGTGTCCGAAGCACCTTGACAACATGCGTTGACAATTTATGGGGCGAATGCCACATTATATACTGCAGAAAAATTCCATTTCAGCAGAAAACTAATAACGAAATGGGTATCGAATGTCCAAAGTGGCGCTTAGATTGGGAAATCTTCTCGAAGTACCGAGGCTACTCAACTTACTTTTGTTTTAAATCCCATTTGAAAAAGCCATTAAGCTGGTGGCGGTTTAAATTAAGTGCCACCAAAATGTCAAGGACCCACAAAAATCGCAATGAAAATCAAAACAAGATGAGCTTGAACACAAAGACCAAAATGGCCCCCCATTTAGCCAAGAAAAGAAACCACAAAGGATGAGCAAGTCTCATAATTAAAAATTAAGCCATTCGCCTATTAGTTTTAACCCTCATTAACTTTAGATAAACTAATCTCCAAAGTAAACCACTCGCATTCAGGGCCCAAGCTAAACTGGCACGAGACCCTTGCCAAAGGCGGAAACCCCCGAATCCCGTGGATGCCCCTCTTCCGCTTTTCCAACCTCAACCACCCATCAGAACCTCAGCAGCTTTTCTTTTTATTCCGCGCGCGCCTACAGTGCGTGAAAAGCTCATCAACTCGGGGCAACTGCCTCACAGAGCCAGCAAAATGATGTAGAAACTGAGGCAACAAAACAAAAAAAAAAACACTGAACCTAATATGCTAAAAAAGAAGAAGAAGGAACCCATCACATCGAGAGCAGTCAGAGAAAGGAAAGATAATTAAAAACGCAACCTTGATGGAAAATGAAATGTTTACAAAGACAGAGCCAAGAGTCTTCTCAGTCTCCACAGCCTCCGAAAAAAAATCTAAGACCCAGTGACAGGCGAAGAAAAACGTTGAAAGGCGCCAAGAAAGCCGAGGAAAACATTTGCACTGCTCAGCCAGCGGGACAAAACGAAAACATAAACGGATGCGCGCAGCGGATGCAAAGTTTACTCGGCCGAATAACAAAAAAAAAAAAAAAAAGGATAGGAAAATATAAAAAAAGGCAACTAGGAGGCCTAGAGAATTCAAAGGGTCTCCAGCCAAGGCCAAAAGCAGACGGAGGAACAATCAAAGTTGGCCCGAAATTAGCCGGAACACTTTCTTATTCACTCGCCGGATAAATGAGGAACCCAAGTAGTTTCGATCCTCAACTAAAAACCACAGCGGAAATGTTTATTATATTATCCTTTTTATCCTATTTAAAGTTAATAAATAGTTTTTATCGTTGTACTGTAGTTTTGAAATTTTTTGGTAGGCATTTCCGAAATTTTATTCAATTTACTTATGGATACACTTACACATTTTTTATATAATAATATAAGTATTTGTGTATATTGAATTAGAGCTACTTATAGTTTAAACACATTGCTCTGCTCATTGTTGCTAGTAATTTCTAAAATAACAAAACGATGTAATGATAATTACAAAGCGCAAAAATTGAGCAAATTACACGAAGCACTTGACGTTACACCTATAGAAAGAGTATACAGATACGCTTAAAAAGAAGGGGAACGAGAGCAAACCATTTACATTATATATGAAGCTGCCATACTGGCCACATAATACCGCCAGTTTCAATCTTAAAGCATGCTAGGTCAACCAGGGTAATAAATAATAAAAACTTTACACGTTTGAAAAATCTATACATCGCTACTTAGACTAAATCGAAGGACTTTGGGTAATTGTCAACTGTCATAGATGCTACTCTGCCATGGCTAATTCGTTGGGGGTCGATGGTTTTGCTGTTGCTGCTTGCCACTTCCACTTGCCCCACTATCACGCTCCACTTTGTTCTCGCGCACCATCAACAGCAGTTGCAGCATCATCAGGGCCTGCACCTTGTCCAGCGGATCCATAAATCCACGCTGCAGCCACTTTGGTATGGTGGTGCGTGCATGGCTGAAGCCCAGTTTGTTTAGGATGTAATCAACGCCATATGGCTCAATGGACTTGCCCGCCCAGGAGAGTAGGCGAACTGTCGGCTCCAAGTGCCAGGTCTGGCACTCAAAGTGCCGCCAGTCACGCACAAACGATTCGAGATCAAAGGTGGGCGGGGAACCCTCCTGTTGCTGCTGCTTGCCATCAACGGAGTCGTTTGTAGCGCTTGTCGATGGTCCACCAGCTGCCGCTCCAGGTGATAAGGTTGTGGCTGTTGTGGTGGTCGTCGTGTTCGTTGTCGCTGCTCCTGACATGTTGGCAGCAGCGTTCGCAAGGCTTGTGTGGCTTCCTTGCAGCGGATCCAAACTGTTCTTGCTGCCGCTCGTTTGCTTGCCCTGAGCAGTCAGGTTCGTGTTTGAGGCGCCCTTCTTCTCTTTGAGTATCTCGTCGGTCAGATATGGCTTCAGGTTAGCCTTTTGCGAGAGATTGGGCGACGCTGCCCTTGCCGACTGAGCTCCGATCTAGTGGTGATATAAATGGTTTTATTTCCTAATTTACAAGCAAATATCTTAAACACTTACCACCTTCTCCTTTTCAGTCACATAGGAAGTGATGAGATCGTGGAGGAAGAAGAAGGCGTCCGCATCGACGGTCACAAAAATGTGGTCATCGAATTCGGTGATGAAGCTGCACAAAACTTCTGGCTTATTTTCTGCAATCGAACATAGAACTATGATTAACTTGCTGTATTATTAAATTGATGGCCTTATATGTACTTACCACTTGGCTCTGGTGTGGTTGGTCCCTGTTTGTGCTCAGTCTTGAAATGCAGCTGCAGGCTGGGCAGGGCGAAGATGACCTCGCGGTTGTGATTGTGTTCTTGGGCCTTGGCAGCGCTGCTGCTGCCAGAAGCCCGTGTTCGCTCTATAGAATTGGATGCGATCTCCCGCTCGCATTCCAGCATGGGGAATCGATCCACAGCTGTGGGTGGGAGGAAAATGGCGGGTCAATTAACCTAGTCTCAACATTATTCCTTATTAACTTACCATCAATCTCACTGTTAGCAAAAGCGTAATGGAACCACTCATTAAGCGTCTTGAACTGAGGCGGGAAAATGATGTTTCTCGTAATTCGACTCACGATGGCCATAGAATGGTTCTGTTGCTGCTGCACCTCCGTTGTCTGTCCTAACGAAGAGGTGAGTGTCTGGGTGACCAGCACTTCGTCCTCGCTTTGACGCGCCTCAGTTGCAAAGTTAATGGATGGAGATCTCAAACTGAACAGGGCCCAGGACTTAGACTTGAAGTTAATTCCGTGGAAGCAGGCCAGGGAGATGTTCTGTCCCCGAAGTTCGACAGTGCCACCCAACACATTACCATGACGTGGCAAACGAGTCACTAGTGAGGGCACAACCAGGCCTACAGCTTGTGCCAATGGCTTCTGCCAATGGCGGTGATGGCGTGCGTCTGTGTTTTCGCCAATCATGCCATGAATCTGAGGTGGAGCAACAAGCTCTCCATTTGCCGGCTTCTTCTTGTGCTGCTGCCGTCTCTTGATGCTGGCAGTCCGATCCTGGAGGCGAGGTTCCAGATTGGAGAACACCCTCTTGGAGGATTTGAATTGCTGTGTGAAGAACTCCTCCAATTTGAAGTACATCTTCAATAGATCCGCCGTTGTTGACTTGCTGATCATGATCTGCAGTTGGTCCCAGGTAAGATCGCCGTGAATAAAGATCAGAGCTCTGGGTTGGTCTTTGCCATGTGCTGGAGTTGCTGCCGCTTGGGAAGCAGTGCGCCATTCATCTTTCATGGCAGCCGAGAAGCTACTAATTCGGGTCATCAACACTGAAGTTCCCATATAATCTAGTCGGAGTTCCAGGGCCATAAAGCTCAGGCCCATAGTGTGGTAAGGCTCCATGCCCGCCTCCTCCTTGATATGAAAACGTTTGTTGATCTTGTTCACCTCGAAACTACCACCCACAATACCACCCTTTGCATCTAGGGCTGATCCACCCAGATAGATCCCAGCATACATGTTCTTGTAGCCTGTGCTTCCGATCGAAAGGCGTCCATCCGATTGAAAGTCTTTTGTGAGCCAGACAACATTGCCACACACATTGCCAATGTTCATTTGCACATTTAGTTTGGTAAAATTAACTGCAAAGATGACCAGAGTCTCCCAGGCAGTGATTTGGTTCTTTTCAGAGGGAGGCGTTCCCGACGATTCGGCGCTAGAGGATTTGCCCAGATTTTTCAAGTGTCTTACAGCGCCAAAGTGTCCCAGCTGCTGCTGCTGCTGCGACGGTTGTCCATCAAAGTCGAGGCGCATGTTATCCTTTGCCCTAGAGGCATCTTCATTGGGCGTTGGCGTGGCAGGTGGGCAGCCAGTTGGTGTCTCTGCTCCATTTCCCTGTTGCTGCTGCTGCTGTTGCTGCACACTAAGGTCACCCAGGAAGAGCCTTCTCACAATCCTCCTGCGATACCAAGCTTTGGGGAACGCTAGGATCTCAGTCAATCTCCTCATGTCGTACTTAAAACTGGCACTACCAATATCCACAATGGTAGAGAACCGTATTACGGCTCGCGATTGATCAAGAGATCTCTTAGAACTGGGCAGAGGCTCAATGTACACCTTTCTGCAACGCGTAATGTGGAACTTGACGAACTCCACGTTGATACTCAACGAATCCTTCCTTTCACTGTCGCTGAGAGGTGAAAACTGTGTCTCCTTAGAAGTCTTTTTGCCACCATACGGATGGAAAATGAACACATTGAAGTCGGCAAGGCAGCCTGTAACACTAAGTCCTCCAGTGGGTAGCTGCTGATCTGGTTGGGTATGACCTCCTGGCTGTGCTGAGTTCTCCTCCTCGCTGCTCCTCTTTGAACTGAAAACAATATCCAAACTTGGCAGCTGAAGCATACATTCTACTCTAGAAACTGGCAGACAGCTAAATCTGAAGGTAGAAGGTTGCATATGAAAGTAAACTATTACATCCACCGGAAATGAAGCATAAGTCACATAGTTGGCAGGCAGTATGTCCAGATTAACACCTGTGTTGTGGGAGGGAGTTGGCGGAACACTACTCGATTGCCGAGCCGGAATGGGTTCTAGAGTCTGCTCTAGGAATTCCAAAATATGGGGTGATATGATTGTTTCCTCTGGTATACTCTGTAAAGTCATCCAAGCGCACAAAGTTGCTCGTTTGCTGCCCATTCGTCGTCCAGTTGGCAACTGATCTCCGGTTAGTTGCTCGGCCAGTGTTTTTGACTGATAATGAAGTTTTACATCCAATCCTGGGATGTGGAAGATGGTGAGATCCGCCAGCAATGCATTTGCATTGTAGCGCAGCTTGCTCTTGTCCCTCTGCCTTCTCGAGGGAGTTGGACTGCCCCAATCGTTGCCTATGCTTTTTTCCCGCTTATGAGATTTTACACTTGAAGCTGGCACACCACTTGTAGCTGCTCCCGATCCACCAGCGTAGCCTCGCTCCTCACCAGTATCCTTCGTATGGAGCACGCATTTTCCAGAGTTCACAAGCACCTTAATGTCCAGTTCAAAATCAATGTTGGGTTCCGGCTGTTTCTGTCCATGTCCATGCTTGCGTCGCATTTCCACGGAGGTGCCATCAACATCAATCTCACTCGGCGTGATATCCCCTCTCCAATCAAGCTCATTGTCAGCTGTCTCCGTGTCCGTGTCCGCATTGGGCAGTGAAGTCTGGCGCATAGCCTCTGTGAAGGTGACTCGTCCAAGAGCATTAACTCCCCCTCCAATGACTCCTCCTCCTGTTGTATGTTTTAAGGAAGCACTGCGGGAATGACAGGAGGCCGGTGTGCTTTGCAAGCTAGATATCTCATCATTGGACGCAATTGTGTCCAGTCTTCTGCCAGTATAGCTAACATTGTCCAGTGTTTGCGGAACGCCAACTCCACTCACTGAAGATCCAGATCCAATGTAAGAATGCGAGCGACCGTAGGTCTTCAGGGACCTTCTCAGCGATGGTCTTTTCCACTTCTGAATCATATCTCTACGGAAGTACTTGTAGCAAATGGCTTGTAGCTCTTGGAGTCGTCTTTCCTCGTGGGCCACGGTATTATGTGATGCTCCGAGAGTACGCAGATCATTGATAATCTTCAGCTGTTCGGCCATCTCCTTCTCCATCATGAAGGAACGCTTCTTGGAATCGATTGTGGGATCAAATACAAAAGCTGGCAAATTGTCGAAGTCTCCTCTGCGCCGCACAAACGTATCTCTGCAGCTCTGATCTCCTTCATCGCTGTCCGGTGATTCCATTTGGGTCTCATCCTCTTCGAATCCCGTGAGCATGGTAAGAGTGTGGCCAAGAGAACTCAGCTGCTTGCCAATATTCACATCCAGGTGAATATCCACGCCCTCCATTTGCCACTTGACATTCAACAGCCACTTGGCGTTCTCACCCTTCTTAGCTGCTGTAGTGCGGGAACACACCTCGAAGGTTCCCTCGGAGACAACGCAAACGTTCATAATGGGCTCAGCGCTGTTGGGCTTCCAGTCATCTAGATTTGTTTCAAAATCATCGGCAAATCGCAGGCACAGACCCTGGAACTTTCCCTTAGACACTAAAGCTCCCGAGTTGCAAGCTGAGATAATCGTGTTCTCCAGCGTGATTACAACCGCGCCCTTGGCATCAAAGTCTTGGTATGAACGGGAGCCAAAGGTCTGCAAAAGAAAATTTATGTGGTTCAAATAATCTTTATATTACAGATTTAATTGGATACATACCGTAGTGTTGACCTGTTTCAGGGGCAAGCAAATGCCCATGTCCTCCACGGTGAGTTGCAGGAAGAGCGTAGACAAATTTGAGCCTGCAATCTGGCCAAAAGCCACGCGATCGAACACTTGTGGATTCTGCATATTTTGGTTCTGATGCTGTCCCGAATACTGACTAAGGAGACTGTGCTGAGCGTGCTCGTGGCAGAGATTCGCACGCTTCTCCGCCCAGTACTCGTAAGCATTCTTATAGTTAAGCCACACGAGGATCGCCTTGTCCACGGCAATTGGCTGAACGTAGACCAGTGGTCTCTTCAGGGTCAGCAGAATCAACTCCTTGTCTTCGTTGAGCAGTTCGTCTTGGAAAGCATTCCTCAGGTTAATGGTAGTGTGGAAAAAGGCGTACTGCTGGAACTCCGGCTCGGCCTCGTCGAAAATCACATTGCGTATAATCTGACCCAGGGACAAGTTGAAATCTATGTGAGCCTTAAAGAAGAGCTTACGATTGCTCATATCGCCTAGGTTCTTCACACGGTTAGACAGCTGCAGCTCCAGGATTCCGGTCTCGAATCGAACAGCCGAGGAGCAGGGTGTAGTAGCCGTCAATTGGATGCGTTTCATGGAAATGTTGATTGAGAAGAGGATGCGCTTAAGCGAGGACTCCTGTACTGCTCCGGAACTATCGCCACTCTCTTCCGTCCACAGGGGCACAGGTTTCTCTCCTCCGTAAACTTTCTGCAGAACCTCGTTGATTTCGCGCATAAACACCTTCTGCACAAAGACCAGATGGTTTAGGAGATCTGTGGTCAGGCAGCGCTCGAACTCGCCGATCTCGGCGCTGGCGTTCACGTAGCCACCTTGGCGCAGGACAATGCCCTCGACATTTTCCGTGTGATCCTGGCGGTGGTCTGGAATGTATTCCGCCAGAACGTGAACAGGTGGCAGGCCAATACAAGCTTCCGATGGAAGGTTCATCTCATTCTAAAAGGAATTACAAAGAAAAAACACATTTAATTACATCTACAACATTTTTTAAGATCTTAGTTGAATTCTTTTCAAATACTGTTGCTGAGCTTCTTTATAAGAGTTATACTCCTTTTAATTATACATTAAAAACATTAATATGGGATAAGTTTCTTAATGAAATATTTAAATTGTTCCCGCTACACTTTTAGTGTTACCCTTTTAGGCAAAAGCTAAAAAATACTGAAAGCTTGGAGGCGATATGAAATAATATAGTTCAGCATTTTTGACGTGCTATTAATTGCAAAATTGAATGTGTCAGTGCAAAAAGATTATAAAATATTTGCACCCTGTAGTTTAAACAATAGTTTGACAGCCTTTGTAAGTGTGACACTTATATTCGCCCGATTATTTATGTATTTATGGGATACAAGAAACTCGATTACGGTTGATTATCTTATCGCCCCAACTGGACTACAAATTCTGTGTTTTTTTTTTCGCTCAGTTATTTTGCTGCCATTGAGGAACCACAATGAAGAGGAGCACCACCCAAATTCTGACCAGGTTGAGGGAGCTAATGCTCCGCGCCCAGGTGGGCGACTCCTGCGGCATATCGGCATACATTGTGCCCTCGGACGACGCCCATCAGTCGGAGTACCAGTGCCAGCATGACGAGCGACGCTCCTTTGTGAGTGGTTTCGATGGATCCGCTGGCACGGCGGTGATAACGACGGAGACCGCACTGCTGTGGACCGACGGTCGTTACTATCAGCAGGCGGAGAAGCAGCTGGACTCCAATTGGGTTCTAATGCGGGATGGTCTGAGCGCCACCCCGTCGATTGGCGCCTGGCTGGCGAAGAATCTGCCCAAGGGCAGCTTTGTGGGCGTGGATCCTCGCCTGTTGTCGTTCCGCGTATGGAAACCCATCGAAACGGAACTAAGCTCCGCGGAATGCCAGCTGGTGCCCATCGAAGGCAACCTCATCGACGAGGTCTGGGGTGAGGATCAGCCACCGCAAACCTCAAACAAGATTATAACCCTGAAACTAGAACATTCTGGCGTAACTATCGCCAAAAAATGGGACGTGGTGCGCCAGCAGTTGAAGGAGAAGAATGCTGATGCCCTGGTGGTCAGTGCTCTCGATGAAATCGCTTGGTTCTTGAACCTACGCGGCTCGGACATTGACTTCAACCCCGTCTTCTTCTCCTACTTGATTGTGACCAACGATGAACTACTGCTCTTTGTGGACTCTGGCAAATTGCCCACTGATTTTGTGCAGCATCAAAAGGAGAACAATGTGCAGATAAGCGTTTTGCCTTACGCCTCAATTGGCATTGAAATCAGTAAGATTGTGTCGACCAGGGAGTCAAAGATCTGGATAGCACCCACCAGCAGCTACTATCTAACTGCTTTGATACCCAAGTCACGTAGAATTCAGGAGGTAACGCCGATTTGTGTGCTGAAGGCCATTAAGAACGATGTCGAGATCGCAGGCTTCATCAACAGCCACATTCGCGATGGAGTCGCTTTGTGTCAGTATTTCGCCTGGCTTGAGGATCAAGTGAATAAGGGTGCGGAAGTCGATGAAATGTCTGGTGCCGATAAACTCGAGTCCTTCCGGTCGACAAAGGATAAGTACATGGGCCTTAGCTTCACCACAATTAGTGCTTCGGGACCCAACGGCTCTGTTATTCACTATCACCCAAAGAAGGAAACCAACAGGAAGATAAATGACAAAGAGATTTATCTGTGTGATTCCGGAGCTCAATACTTGGATGGTACTACGGATGTGACGAGGACCCTTCACTTCGGTGAACCCACTGAGTTTCAGAAGGAAGCCTACACTCGCGTTTTAAAGGGCCAACTGAGCTTCGGCTCCACCGTATTCCCAGCTAAGGTTAAGGGACAGGTTCTTGACACTCTAGCGAGGAAGGCCCTGTGGGACGTCGGTTTGGACTACGGACACGGAACCGGCCATGGAGTAGGTCACTTCCTAAATGTCCACGAAGGTCCCATGGGCGTAGGAATTCGACTGATGCCCGACGATCCTGGTCTCCAGGCGAACATGTTTATTTCCAATGAGCCTGGTTTCTACCAGGACGGAGAGTTTGGCATCCGTGTCGAGGATATTGTTCAAATTGTGCCAGGCCAGGTGGCACACAATTTCTCCAACCGAGGCGCCCTCACATTCAAAACCATCACCATGTGCCCGAAGCAAACGAAAATGATTAAAAAGGAACTTCTATCGGATGCGGAAGTAAAGCTGCTCAACAGCTATCATCAACAAGTCTGGGACACTCTTTCCCCAATCCTATCTCGCGAAGGAGACGAATTTACTCTGTCCTGGCTCAAAAAGGAAGTTCAGCCCATTTAATTGCATTTTTAACCCGTTATTTCGGTCATCTTTAACTAATATTCTTTCCCATGCATACACTTACTCTTTTCTCAAGACTAAAATATTAAAAAAAAAATGCTTTTATATACCTTTTAAAAGGGCTTATCTTAAATTTGTACGCTGAACAAATATTATGTAAAAAAAAAAAGTTTATAAATGTGTAAAGCTCACCTGAATTTTGGTATTAAAGCTGAGCGTGTGCGTGGGTAGGTCGATAACAAACTTTGCCCTCTGCCCAGTTACTCCCATGGAACTAACATGATTCATGCGATACTGGGCCTGCAGCGAAGGAAGTAGCGCAGCATTGATGGACAGACTCTGCAAGAGCACATTGAACTGCATGACCAGGGGCTGAAGCAATCCATTCTGGTGCTGTGCTGTGCCTGTCTTGGATTGCGCCATGTGTGCTGCCCGGCGAGCCGCCTGTTGCGGCTGCTGCTGGGCACCAGCTCCGCCGGAAACAGTGCGCTCCCGCATTTCGCTGGCCACTCCAGTTCCACTGCTGGCTCCAACTGAGTTGCGGGCATGGAACGGAGACTCAGGCTCCTCGGCGGTATGCGAACGCATCGTGGACCGACCAGAGTTACGCTTTACACGCAGCTCCTGTAGAGTGGACGACAACTGCTTAGAGCTTCGAGTCATCATTCCATGTAGGGCCACCGGATGTTGCGGAATGTCTATGTTAACAGCACCAATCGACAGCAGGCCACTGTTCTTATCCTTTCCACGCTTGGAAAGGCTTGAATAGAGAGTCTGGCTCTTACCCACGGTTACCTTTACTACGGTTCTGAAATGAAATACAAACGAGTTTGAATACCAATCACACAATCAGAAAATCAGGCAAAGTAGTGCTTACTGTTGACTGGGAGCCACTCCTTCGAGCAGCACAATCATGGCTCGTCCCACTTGACCAGTAAGGGAGCATTCCAAGGAGACAGGACGAGCCTTTTTCCTCCAAGTGGCTGTGCTATTAAGAGTGGTGATCTCCGATTCCAACTTGAGGCCAGAAAGCGTGGCCAGCAGGCGAGTCTTGTGAATCTTGGCCACACCGAAAACTATCAGGCGGGTTCGTTCCTGAGATGAAGCATCTACCAGCAACATCTCCCTATGTTGGGGCAGAGGTGTTGGTGCACTGGCCAAGTCATCATCGTCGTGCGCAAAGCCCGCAGACTTGCTTTTGTGTTCGTTCAACGAGCTCCTTTGGACCACAGTCTTGGTCTCCGGCATTGTACCATACAACTCTAACAGGTGGTAGATGGTCTTCCAGCAGTTGGGTGTCTCTAACATCGGCGCCATCGTTGGCATTCCAGCTTTGGTCAGCGTGTTCTGGTAATCCCCACTGACACTGGTGGCACAAGCACCATTCAACGAAGCTTTCGACTCCGTGGACATTTTGAGGATATTATGTTCGTGGAGCGACATTGTTGGACTATCCCTTAGTGGCGATGAACTGGACTCATTCAAATTCGTGTAGCCCAACTTGCCCTTCACGGATTTCCCAGTGGATCTAAGTTTTTGGGCGAAGCTCTGGGGTCTGTTCTTGGCATTTGGAGAAGGTGTCAGTTGAATAATTGGAGCCAAGCCTCCGGGACGCGGTCTTGCCAACATTGTGGGCATCGTTTCGTTGAATTTGTCATAGCGTTCATCTGAATAGTTTTCAGCATGGTTATAGCGCTCGGACATCGAATTAAATGGCACGATGTCTGTGGGCTCAGAAGCTGAAAATTAGAATGATTAATAGGTTTAAAAATACAGTTTGAATGCAGTGATCGTTAACTTACCCAAGCTGCACTCGTCTTTGGTTTGGCTCTTTTTGCTTAGCTCAGGCTGATCGTGAAACTCGTTCTGGGCATCCTTTACGTTTTGATACATATTGCAGATCTGATGTAGCAGCCTCAGCAGCGGCATATTTACCTGAAATCCATAAAAACATTTTTATGTAGCTTATGTGCATTTTAAAGTACAGATTCTCCACCCACCTGCTGCGAGATGAATCTCACATTTAGACTGAAATTGATCACAGTACTGGTGTGCTTCTTTAGCTGGCGACGCGACATATAGATAACATTCTGTCGCGCCTGATCCACCATCCCATCGGACATTTTTAAGACTTCCAACTCCACGCCCACTCGCTCGCATAAGAACAAGGGGGTGTCCATCATTATGGAGGCCCTGCCGCCGTTTGATTTCTTGTTCAGTTTGGCTGGCTTTTGGGCAGAGTTCTTTTTGTCACCCGCCTCGCTGACCACAATGTCCACCCGAATAGAATCAAAAGTGCCGATCAAAGAGAGATTTGTGCCAAAGTTTTCCAGCGAAGAAATGTCTGCGTTGGAGAACTTGTTGATCATTTGTTGTGGCATCACTCCCAAGCAGGTGAGAAGTGGTTCAAAGATCAGATGGGCATCGAGCAGCTTAATGGAATCCTGCATTATGCCACTGCGTGTTTGTCCTGCATGTTCAGTCATTTTCGGAGGAGCTGGGCGTGCGTGTTCCTTTTCAGTGAAGTGCTTCTTTTTGTTGTCCTGCTGTTTAGCCATCCAGAAGTACAAATCCTCCTTGTGGTTCTCGGTTCCCAGCCAGGACTTGTTTACCGAGTTTGTAGAGCTCAATGAACCCTCTTGCAATGCACCGTATTCTGATGAGAACATATCATGAAATCACTGAGTGTTCCTTATGATTAGTATTATAAAATGTACTTACCGAATTCCGGAACCTGCCCCGAGATAATGGGCAGCATCTGAATGCTGGAACGAGACGAATTGCCATGTGAATAGTTCGAGGCTTTGCTGTGGACTTTATTTAAGCTGATGCACACGGATGTTATTTGGAGAGAAGAACAGACCACAAGAACGACATTAACGAGATGTATTTGATGAAAATAAGCAGGCAAACATTTTCAACTTACCCGCGCCGAGGATGATGTATATTTGGCGAAGTGGAAGTAGATCGCTGGGAAGCTGTTCCATGGTTGGCACCCTCATGACCATAAGTAGCACCTGTGGGAAAAAAAAGTTAATAGAGGAATAGGGGTTTCGTATATTGGACAAGCACTCTTCAAGAAAGCACTCTTCTGGATAAGTTGTACACTTAACGAAACAAAATATAATATGTAATAGAAAAAAGCTTAAGAGAATAAGAGATAGAAAGTAGGTAGGAAGTAGTTGAAAGATATGCTTTACATACTCATCGTTTAGTGTACAACATACTTAGGATTAAATTTAGTTTCATAGATATAGAGATAGCCAGAAAGGATAGAAGAGTTGTATTGTTCTGTAGTAAAATGCAAACGAAAAGCATCAAACAATATGAAATGGTGAACACTCAAAGCGGTGAATAACATTTGTGTGGCAAAAGTATTTACAGATACAGGAGGAAACGGAAGGTAGTTGATAGCAGATCTAAGCAACACACTCTTGCACTCATTCTGACACAATCAATAAATTTGGTTAACAAACGATCAAAAAGTGCATCAAGCAGGAGGGGGAAATATAGAAAGAGTCTATAACTATACATAAATCTATGTTAAAAGGAAATAACCACCCGCCACAGGCGTCGGGTGGAGAGCGTTAATCAAAAAAATACCAATGTGAGTTCGATGATGCTGTGTTTGCCCAAGTAATAATGCATTCTCACTCTCTTCCGGATTCTCGCCGACGCCCGCAAAGGCGCCCATTTCAACATCACCTTCGCACTCATCGTTCTCCGCATCCTCCTCGTTCTGCGGGAACGAAAAGGTCACGTTGATGGGTCGCGACAGCTTGTTCTTGTACTGATGCTCAAACAGAATTGGATTGTACAGCGTATTCTTCCACTGCCGGCTTAGCACAATGATTCCCTATAAAAAATGTAAATTAACCGAATTCCAATGGATAATATTTAGCGGAATTACTAACCTGTCTTAGGGTGTTCAGATGTGGAACATCGTGTTGCTTGAATATCGTCTCTATCCTCTGAACGCCCTCATCCAGAACCAACTTCTGCATTATGTAGCACAGCTGGCAACTGGGATCCTCCTGCAGCGTCTTCGACAGCAACGTGTAATTATTGGCGTACCGACTCTGCAGATTATTTAAATATAATAAATGAATACAAAAGATTTAAAAAGTGGTTAGGTCTATAAAGGATGAAATGCTGTATAAAAACCTTTATACCTCTTTTGTTACCTTCTTGATCTTGGGATTTCTCTGAATCTTCTCGTTATCCATGGCCTCAGCCATAAGACAAGCAGCCACTGCCGTTTGTCTCGTGTGCAGAGCCTTCATCAATGATACTATTTTCATGGCCAGTCGATTACTGGGGTTCATCCATGCGGTGATAGCCGGGGAGGCAGTGCTCAAAAGATTCCAGTCCAATCGCGTCAGATCAATCTTTCGGGTAATAGGCACGCAAGGTGGAGCGGCAAAGTTGAACCAAACCGCTTTTAGTTCAATCACGCACGAGGAAGTCTTGTCCGTCTCCTTGACATTGGACAAAACCTTGTCGTAGTTATCCTTGGTGTTGGTTCCCGCGCCTGCAGATGGTTTCTGTGCTCCAGTCTGAGCATTCGCTGGGCTTGTTCCCTTTTCCACATCTTCATCTGGAGGTTTGGGTGTGGATTTTCCCTTTTCAGCTCCAGAGGTTTCTGCCGAAATGTTGCTATCTGAAGCAGGTTGAAACTTCTCCTTCGGAGTTTTGGGTGTAGGCGGTTTCTTTGTTATCAACCTCCATGCAGCTTCAGCTTTTGATGTGGCTCCTCCATCGCCAGAGCCCGCGGCTCCTTCTCCTTGGCCCACCAAATCATTGAGATTGAAACCACCCGCGGAGGCTCCGCCGCCTGCACCAGCTCCCGCCATTTCGGCCAACTCCTCCTTGCTGTTCTCGGACTTTTCAAAGTGCGATCGCTTGACTATCTTGACACCCACGCCCTCCAAACCACACTCGAACATAATGTAGCCAATGCTTTCGATGCCCGTGCTCTCCGGCATTTTCAGGCATTCAAACAGCACTTTGCTTTTGTGTTCTGGAATGGCAGTGACAATGATGGGCGAGTCCTGGGTGCAAGACTGTCCCTCTGTCTTCAGGCGTCGCAGTTGAGCATGCGCTCTCCCAATATCGAGCGTTATGACCACCTCCTCCAACTGCTTCTCCGATGTCTCGATAAGAATGGGCTCTCCTTGCACATTGTCCGGCCGCGTCTGTGAGGAAAGATGTGCCAAGAGAGCACGTGTGCCCTTCATGATGCCACCCTTTTTGTTACTGCTGCCCGATTGGACCGTTTGCTGGATATAGACGTTGTGCATGGAGGCACGCGTCGTCTTGCCCATGTGGAACTTCGTGGAGATGCCCTCCATGTAGAAGGTGAGCAGCGACACGCAGCTTAGATCCTATAAAGAAGATGGTAAAGATTGTGATAATTTCATCAATCAAAGCTTTGTTGGCTAATTTACTCACTTGTACATTATCCAAGGCAGCTACTGAGATAATCTCCTCCACAATGGAGGACTGCAGCATGGTGATGCTGACTTTGGGCAGGACAATCAATCCCTGTGTTTTGGTGGAAATACTCTCCTCATAGACATCGCTGAGAAACGAGTCCCCGGGTCCCTGCAGATGCCTCTCCGTCGTGGATCGCTTCGAGTTCGAGTGAACCTGCGACCAGTAGCTCAAGCTCTGATCCCGTTTCAGGATATTGTCGTTGTTCACCTTGGCGATGCAGGACGTGTGGATGAAGTTTACCACCGAGAGCAGGTGCATTGATTGAATTGTCGGGACGGCGGCCTCCACCATTCTACAAGACCAATAATGATTAAATAAAGCGAAATAACTTATAATTATTATTCAATAATTTTAGTTTATATCATTTTTTATAACTTTATTAAATATTTTTGTTGTCTAAATATGCAGACAACATAAATATCCAAAAATAGGTTTTTTAAGAAATAATTCAAAAATTCTTAAATTTAATTTTAATTTGCATTACATTTTTTCAAATGTTTGTGATTTAAATAATAAAAACGGTATATTCGGTATATATTTTATCTTGAACATTTCAGTATTTTTATTTTGAACGCATGGTATTTTTAACGGTCAAGGGCGGGCACACTTTTGGGCCACCACACGTGTAGAAAAAACATATTATTGATAAAGTGCTAATTTGTGCAAGAATGAAAACACCAAAAGCGAAAGAATCAGAAAAGGCTGAATTAAAGCCGATTAAAAAAGAGCCAGGCGTCGTGGAGGATGGTAAAGTGACAAAGAAATCAAAGACGAAGCCCAAAAAGAAGACGGTTAAAGTGCCAAAAGATGAAGTAAAGGCCGCTGTCCAGGAAAGTCCCAAAAAATTGTCCGCCAAAGACCTGGCCAAGATCGAAAAAAAGAAGGCCAAGAAGCAGGCACAGAAGCTGAAGAAGCAGCAAAACAAACTGGCGCCCAAGGAGATCAAAACGGAACCAGAAGCGCAGGTTAAAGTCGAAAGTAAGGCCACCAAAAAGGAAAAAGTGGAGAAGGAACCAACGACTGCTCCAAATGAAAAACCAAAAGGAAAAGTGTCTAAAAAAGCCAAAGCCAATGCCAATAACAAGGACGAAGGTAAGGTTAACAAAAAACCATATTCCCATAGATTCATCAATTTCCATCATTTTCATCCCACAGAAGGAGTTAAGCGGATCCGCAATCCTGCAGAAGAGGCGTCCACCGTTTTCGTGGGGAATTTGCCAATCAACACCAAACGTGTACAGCTGGTGAAATTGTTCCAGCCATATGGGTTGGTTCAATCCATCCGGCTGCGCACCGCCGGTGGTAAGCAGCTTTTCAAGCACAAACAGCGCAAGGTAGCCGGCTCCCTGAACGCCTACGTGGTGCTCGAGAAACCCGAGATTGCCCAGCAAGCGCTGGCTCTTAATGGCTCCGAGTTCAAGGAAAATCACCTGCGGGTGACTCCCGCGTCTATGGCGGAGAAATTCGGCCAGGCAAAGGATAAGCAGCCCAGTGACAAGGATGCCAAGCGAACCATTTTCGTTGGCAGCCTAAAGTACTGTAAGTAAAGCAGTAAGTAGTTTTAACTAAATGCTAACATCATGTGCTACACATTCCAGCGGCCACCGAGGAGCAGCTGCGAGAGATCTTCTCCAGTTGCGGCGAAATAGACTACATTCGCTGCCTGCAGGATGGCGACAAGGGCTGCAAAGGAGTAGCATACGTCTGTTTCCAAAAGCCCGATGCTGTGGGACTAGCTCTTGAACTTAATCAGACGCTTCTAGATGATAGGCCTATCAACGTGGAGCGCTATCAAGTCAAAAAACTGGGTGCCAAGCAAGTGCGCGATGCTGCCGCCGCCTCAGCTGCTTCGAAAACGTCCTCAAAGACCAAAGCTAAGAACCAGAATTCTGCGGGCGCAAAAAAAAGGCTAGACAAGAAGAAGGGCAAGGAGAACGGTAGTTTGAAAAAAGAAGGAGCACCTACTGGTCAAAAGAAGAAGTCAGAGTACCGGGGCGTCAAAGTCGACGGCATCAAGAAGGCTAAGAAGCCTAAAAAGAAAAGCAATGACCAACAAACGGCTCTTGCCAAAAAAATAGCACCCAAGCAAAAGAGTTAATATACATTTAGACTAGGCATAAGGTTTGAAATAAGTTGAAACTCAATTCAATGAGATTCGTTTGACTTTCTGTTACGAAGTTAACCACCGGATCAGTTTCCGTAGCGGACACTAGATTGATTATGTTGACCAAGTAATCGTTGAAAGATTACTCAGAGAACAACTTAAAAATAAAATGCAAAATTTTAAACAATGTGTATTGTGTATTAAAATAAGTTAATTAAATAGAGGGGGTTTTGACAAAAGCAGCTGTCAACAAGGCTTTGAAATAATTCTCAGTCAAAGACTACATCTAAAATAAAATGTTTCTGCTTGGGATCTGCTTTATTTGCAGTCTTAACCCTTTAGTGCTAAATGCATTTCCTGTGGTAAGTTTATTGTTAAATGTCTTTTTTTGAGAGATTGTGCAATCGGTGCTCTAGGAATCCCAGGCCGATTCCAAGGATTTGAGTGTCCTGAATGCTCCCTTGACCGATCCTGCCGACTATCCCGACCTCACAAATGGTCTTACCGATGCGGAGGTACAGGAGAGCCTCAAGGATCTAACCTTAGATGATCTTAACTCCTTGAACAAGCTACTTGATGAGCGCCTTGGCCGAGATGAAGATGTCGACTCTGACGGTAAGTTATCACTGTAGATGATCTCTCATTGTCACCGGCTGAAACTTTTCAAAGAAAGCGAGTCTAACAACACATGGTAGACAAGCGATGGCCAATATACGCAAGCAGGACTTTCAGTCCATGGAAGTAGGTCTCGATGATAACTGCCGGGATGAGGAGGATTCCGATGAAACGAAGCCTAATTTGTGCACAAAGAGACCCACTTGCCCGACTACCAAGCGTTGCTCAAGGAAAAGCACTTGTGTGCCGAAAACCACTCGAATGTGCTCAACTAAAAGCGCCTACGATAGTTGCAAGCCAAAATCCGGTGGCTTTATGGACGACGATCTTATAAGCGAAACTACCAAATCTCCGAAGCCAAAGAACAAAAAGTGCAAGAAACCTAAGGATGACTTCGAATGCGAGGCAGATGACTTTCTGTGCCAGGCCAGCAGGCGATCAAGGGGCAAGGAAAGTAGAAACACACTTTTGGATGAAGAATATATTCCAGGGCGGCCGTTGACTGGAAATGCGCAGCTGGGTGATGAGCTCACATCAGCATTAAATGATCAAGGTGAACCATTGAATGATGCACAAATGGAACTATCAAACTCCGAGTTTGACAACAACTTAGGCCTAGAAAATCCAGATAGTTTGGAGCAAGGTCAGCCTTTTGACTTAGGAAAGGATAGCAAGATTAATACAGAGCAGAAACATCAAACTAATTTAAAAAACGAGTATAGTCGTGAAAATCTTATGCAGGATTACCCCAAAAACTTGAAGCACGAACCTTCAGGCCAATTGAAAGAAGAAGATCAGGCCAACTTGGATCAGAACTATAATGCTAAGATTGATCAAGAACAATCTACTGGCTTAGAGCTAAAAAGCCAGTCCACTTTGGATCAAGAAGATCAGTTTAATTTAAACAAGGAATATCAGCCAAACTTAGATTTTACCAATCCGGTTAATTTCGAGCAGGAGCATCAGTCTAATTTCGATTCAGAATATCAGAACAACTTTCAAAAAGATCATCTGACCAACTGGGAGAAAGAACATCTGGCAAACTTCGATGCTGGACAATCAGCTAGTTTGCATCAAGGTGAACAGCAGTTCAATCGGAATCAGAAGGCACCTAATGTGGAGGGAGTCGACAGGAGTCGACAAAACGAACCGATAGCGAATGAAGCAGATCCGCTTGATCCTAACGATCGGCATCAGTCCTCCAGGACCTCACTTCGTAAGAGAGAACAAACAGAGAAGCAATTTGAGGAGCACATGCCCAATGAAGATGATAATAAACAGGCGAGTATCAAGGATGAGCTGATGCCACTTAACACTGATCTGCCCAAGCAGGAACATCTCTTCGATAGCGAAAGGTAAGATAACTACGATTTTGTTGTTTCATTACCATCACATCATCACATAATCAATTTCTTGCTCAAGTTTTATTGCCAATAATGCTCGGGATCCACCTCGTTATTTGATTCAAATGCAAGACGACTATATACAAAGTGAAAATGATAGTGGCGAGCGTCGATTGCTTGAGGATCGAAGGGAAAGCGAGGCGTTAAACATGGACAAACTCACCGAGGAGGAGCCCAGAACAATGGAGGAATTCCATTTGGATTCCGAGTACAGGAGGAAAAAGCGCGAGAATAAGAATACTGATGACTCTCCCGAGGTGAGTGGGCAACCACACACCTCAATATAGAATATACATTTCTATGCAATTAGAACTCCAAAGAAACATATATAAAGATGCTGATGGACTCTTTTCCGCGGGATCAGGGTGGCCGGATCAACGCTCATGCGGCATTGAGGCAGTCCAATCTCGCCCATTTACGCATCAAGCGAAGTTGAATTATATATGTATATTCAACGCTATACTTGATAATTTCCATTATATATATATTTTATATGCACCCATAAAATGATAATCAAACTGCGATTTTGTTGTTCCTACGATTTGTAATTGCCAGCAAATGGCTCTTGTTTAAATATTATGCTGGTAATGAAATTGAAATGAAATTATCGTATCATCATTTCCACTTACCTTTGTAATCCCTCCAGTAGAAGCGGTGTAAGGAAGACATTCAGTTGACCTTTTAGCCTGGCCACCACCGACGTACAGACCGCTCCTCCCTCAGCCTGCAGACTCATGAACTCGCCATCATCAAATCCGTTCGTGGTCTTGTCCGATTCCTCCTCTTTCAAGAGCACACTGGGGTCCCAGGGATGAGACTTCGGTCCACCCATAAATGTAGCCGAGCTGTTGCTCCCAGTGGCGTTTTCGTATCGAGGAACCACTTTAATCTCCCGCCAACAAGAGTAGAGATCAAAGTGGGGCAGCATCTTGCTGCCAATATAGGTCAATCCACCGTCTTCGTTCTCCGAGAAGAGTGGAGTAGAGAAGACATCTGGACCCAAGGGAAAGGAGCATCCATTCCAGTT
The DNA here is from genome assembly GCF_000001215.4 of Drosophila melanogaster. Lineage (NCBI taxonomy): Eukaryota > Metazoa > Arthropoda > Insecta > Diptera > Drosophilidae > Drosophila > Drosophila melanogaster. Next base: position 16,897,670 of record NT_033779.5, on the reverse strand, counting down.
AAAGCACTTCACCTGCGACAAATGATTTAGGTAGCTGGCCATCAGCAAAGGTGAGTCGATAATTGGCCGGTTGACCTGCTGGTGCAGATTAACCAATGCCACATCCTCTTGTGAAGACATGGCCGATATGAAAGAGTTGGAAGACAGTGATGGGGTGCCAGATGATGAGCCACGAGAATCAGCCTGGAGAAGGAATACCATAAAATTGTATAAGATATATTCTGAGTGGAAAATGAAATCAATTTATATTCGGCTTCTACAACTAAAATAGCCAGTTCAAAGGACACAAGCAGAAAACTGTGAGAAAATTTTTCGTTGAAGTGCAGCAAAGATTTAAGTCGGTTTTTTTTTTTTTTTTGTATCGAATTGACATTAAAACGATTAGTAAAGTTTTCAAAATTAAAAGGTAGCTGACAAATAATACTAATTTCAAATCAAAGATAAGTCGAAGTGGAATTTTTTGTTGATTGATACCGGTAATAGCCCACACCCCTCAGCCTCAAAGCTTATGATATGAATTAAAGATAAGATCGGGAGCAATAGACTCTACATGCACTAATACGCAACAATATTATACATGCAATTGTTGATCATCGAGAATTTGTTTGACAATTTTTGGAAACTTATAAGGTAAGAAAGGAGAAGGTCTACAGATACATTTAGGTTGTTCAGAACAGACTAGCATTCGAATTTCGGTTTAGTTAGGCTACTTGTTAGTTAGAAGAGGTTGGTTGGTTGCTTGTTGTTGGTACTAAGAACTACTCACATCATGAACAAAATGTCGGTACTCAGGTCGAGATGAGATATTTGTTATTTTTCTTATTGGTGTGGCAAGACCGTGAATGCGTCTCGCGTCTTCGTTCTGGGTGATTTTTGATTTAGGTTTTGGTTTTTATATCGATTTGGTTAGTTCATTAATTGATTTCGGATTTTAGAGATGAGTCGAGTTGAGGAAAGGAATAGATTTTAGGTGTGGCTTACATTTTAACAAAATCAGCAACAGTTTCTCATTTTATGCTTTAAAATGTAAATCGATATTGAGAAATTGTTGCTTAAGAGTTATAATTAAGTAAATGTGCGAAGCATGCACGGAAATAGACTCGAATCGAATAATATTTCGAATTGGGTTAATATTGCCGCCTTGATTATTACATGGGTGATATGGAATTTAGTGATAAACTGAGTTTAATACAAAATTGGCCTCAAAGCAGCAAAGCTAAACGCGCTTGGTGTAGATAATTCACTGAGCAAATCGGCCTAACATTATACAATACGTAATCGAGGTGTTTGAGTATTTGATTTTTCAGCTTTACCAGTTCTGTTGTGCTCTGCGGCCTTTTTGGAAGTGTTTTGTTGCCGTCGGGAGCGTGGATCTCTAGATCGCTGCGATATGTGGGTAATGTGTGACTTCCATTATCGTTTTGAGCTCCAATGCTAGTTTTGAAGATATATTGTTAGTCAAAATATGTTGGGGTTGGGTATAACTTTTATATAGGCACCTTAGATCCGATGAGAATCTCTTCTTTCCGGACAGCACCACGGATCCACTGTTTACACTGTTTCGCTGCTTCATGGATCCCCGCTGAGACAGCACATTGGATATATCTTCTTCGGCAGAGAAGAACATCTCTGAGGGATTCTCCGACGTCAGCGATATAGTGCGTTGCACTTCGCGTGGCAACTGATCTCCACCTAGTCCCTGGACGTGAAGCGCAATATCGGCTATTTCGAATTCCAACGGATGTGAATGAGGTGCCGAGTGCGACATTTCATCCGGTATCTGCAATGGAAAGTTCATCAAGATTTATATTAAAATCAAAATTACAATATTGTGACGCACCTCTGTTTCATCATCGAGGACATCGCCCGTCAGTCTGGAGTCGGAAATGCTAGTCTTAGGTGGTGAAACCCGCAGCCTATTGGAATCGGAACCGCGTCGATGGCTACTTCCCGCATCGCCAGCAGACGCCTCGTGCTGCAGCTGTAGCTTTTTGGAGGGACTATCGAGCAGGCGGGCATAGGGTACATCCACGGAAGTTTGTCTCGTACATGGATAGCGCTTGGTCCTCCTTTCCAACGTATTCGGGGATCCAATGCTCTCTCGAGACTTATTTCGGCAGTTGGGCTCAGGTTTCTCAACTCCAGTGGTACCACTTGCACCGATCTTAAACTTAGTGCCATCTGGCAGAGAGCAGAGATCCGTCTTCTTCAGACTTCCGTTTCGCAGATCTCCTGCTGGTCTGTACAGGCGGCCTTTGCCATTAAAATCCGCTGTATCGTACAGCGAAACACAATGAAGACTGTAGGGCGGGGTGTGGAAGACAAGTTGACCCTGGTGCAGAATGCTTTCGCCGAAACCAAAGTCCTTATTGTTGTTAATAATGCTGAAATTGCAAAGATATAAAAATTAAATGATTTTTCTTGGTATTTAATATATATTTAATTGTTATTTTATATTTTACTCACAAGTATCGCGCTATATTGTAGTTATCGTGGGCATCCTGCGCCGTTGGCTTAAAGAATTTTTGTCCATTTCGATTGCTTCCGAAAAAGGCACATCCACCAATACAGCCACAACGCGAGATCTCACTGCCCGAGGACAATGCACTTCCGTTATTCGACCAAAGGAACCAAAGTCGCTTGAATTTGGCATCGTGCTCACGCAGAAAACTGCAAGTAAAACCCGAAATTAGAATCAATAGACTAAGACACAAATTCTGATCTTACTTGTGCTGCACGAGATGCAGTTCGTGATCCGGAATGGGTAGAGCCGACGCTCCCTCCAACAAAATAGGCCCCAGCGAAGTGCAGCCCACCTCCACCCAATTTTCAGTTATCTCTGTTTCTGGTGTACGTTTGGTATGCGTTTCCGAGAAACTTCCCCTAAGCTTCCGCGTGGCCTCCTCCCGAGAATCTCGCCGTGAGAAGGAGTTGGAGCTTCGCTTTCCGGTCTTTCCATGTGAAGCGTAATGAGATCCTCCTGCATCCTGAGACTTTAGGGAATCCTGATCAGCTCGTCTCAGCTTGCCAGAACGATTACTGCCCGTGGTGTTGGTGTTGAATGTCGAGTTTGTCGTGTGGAGCATAAACAAACGCAATAGAATGGAGGGCAGTAGCCCAGAGATCCCTGACTTTACCCGCTGGCCGTGTAGATTACAATTTGCCAAACGAATAGGAGAGATCCAGGCATGCAAAGCGGTGCCACTTTCTATCAGATATACATCCACAGCATCCACCGAAACGCGCGTCATTTTGTATTTTATATCCTCGGATGACGGACACTTGTATTTCTTCTCTTCCTTGGTTTGGGGGCACAGATTGCTGGGCACTCCGTGATGGCAGTTTCTTACTGTCTTAGGTGACTTTAAACAGTTCTCCGGATCAATGGCCAAGAGTATAAGTGTCTCCAGACCTGTAACGACGTTTACAAGCTGTGGTAGAGTAAGCTTTCCGGTGAGTTTGCCCAGCTGAACCTCCACGAGCCAGGAATATTCTAGAGTGTCCTCGTCCAGAGCACAGCCCTCATTACTGAACATGGCATGACCTCTAACCTGGACTGCGGAGAGCATGAGGTGACCCTGGTTAATATGCTGCTCCCTCTGCGATCGCTGCAGGCAATCCGAGGTAAGTAAATACGACGGACTTACTAACACTTGCAGAGTGGTTTCATGATACTTCTTATTCATTTCGAAGCCGAATCTTTCTATTAGAACGACCGGACAGGGCGGATCATCTTCATTGCAATTCTTCATTACGTGCGCCTGAATGTCGTGTACAATCACGGAAACCATCACCTCAAGAGGACGGTAAAGACGAGGATCGAAGGGTTTGCGCTTTTCCTCGGGCGGTTGAGTCTCTGAAATGGATTTATTGGCCAGCTCCTTTTCTTTGGCCAGCAGTTGGTCCTTGGGATTTACTTGGGCAACGCCGGGCTCCTTCATATTTACATTCGATTGCTCCATGTCTGTGAAATTCTGATCCTCGCCGAAAATATTTTCCTTCAGGCTAATAAAGTTGCGCAGCACATTTCCATAAGCCATAAGCACGGAGCTTCCAATCTCCAGTTCCACAGTAACGTGGTCCGCGGCCAGCGTTCCAGGATCAAATTTACTATACTGTTCAGGTGGCTGCTGCCAGCTACTAACAGGTGATTTTCTCACTTTTGGAATCCTCATAGGACTCAGTAAGATCTCTTCTTTTTCTGGCGTAGTTATATCCGCTTGAGGATCAGGTCCTAGTGGTGGAACTGGATGATAAACATACTGAATTGACAGTGCCAGAATGGGCACTGCCCAACAGTCGATCCAACCGGCAGAGCGCTGGCAAATCTTGCGCCACTTCTTCGAGTACAACTCTGGGCGCCGGATGAGCTTGCCCTCCCTGGTCAGCAGTCTTGCGTTCTCATCTATGGCTAAAACAATAGGACGCACCGAGGACACTTCCGGTACGTATAAGCTCAAATCCAAACCCTCTCCGTGGATCCAAAACTTTAGCGTAACTGTCTTGGGCAGGAAATCGTCAAATGGCAGGGCGAAACTCATCTCAAAGACGTCTCCACAGAAAGCCAAATGATTGTTCTCCTGGTTGGCACTACTGCAATCGATCCAATTGTACTCGTTGCACAGCATTAGGATTTCGAACTCATGCAGGCGGATGCTAAAGTTACAGGTATACGGAACAAAACTGAGTATATCCGGCCTGGCCTTGTTAGCCCAATCCTCGATGAGATCCTGGAAGAAGCACTTGTGTTTGTACACGATGAAAGCACTCGTCTTGCAGCCGGAGAGAGATATGCTCCAATCCTGCGGTGCGTTCCACTTGGTCGGGTAGTGTATGCGCACCTTGTACTCCAAGGACTCGAACTCTGCCAGGCTGCGATACTGCAGCGATGTGGTGGCCTCCACGTGGAAGAGCTGTCCCTGGATCTTCGATGTGTAACCATCCGGTTGAGTGACCCAGGGAATTGTCATCTCTACATACGAAGCAGGTCCCACGGTAATGTGCATTGCATTCGTCTCTTTTTCTTTGGAAAAGAGTATGTCAATAGTTGCCTCATTTAGCACGCACAATGTCACATCGAAGGATTGATAGCTGCGAAGTTCCCCTGGCTGGGGTGTGGGTGTAACTTCTGCCTCCTTCCAGTCAGAAGGATAAAAGTACCTGTACAAATGATCTCTTTGCCGATCTGCCCACGGTCCGTAGCTGAAATCGGTGCCTCTGAGACACCTGGCATTTATGCCCCAGACCGGAGGCGAAGGCTCCACAACATCACCGTTGGGCAGGACAATCTGTACAGGATGTTCCGGCACAACGCCTGGCTCGTCCATGTAGAAGTACAAATCCATTTGATTGGACATCATCACCACAAAGCCTTCGCCCATATATCGCGGTGGTTCATCAATCAAACCAGTATACTTGGGACTCGGACAGAAGAGCACTTTCGCATTTTCGACTTTAGCCTTCACAAAGTGCATAAAGTGATCCAATCTACAGACAGCTGGCTTTGTACTGTAGGTGCAATGGGCCTCTTCCACGGAAATCGATAGTGTAGTCGGCGTTAATCGGTTTCCAAACACAAAGCGACCGGAGCAAACGTCAATTTTTATCACTGGTATTAAATCCCGCCAGGTTGTGGCCTGCATAGCCTCCGAGTTTTTCACATTCTGAATCCTCTGGCTCTGCCGTGCATTCTCCAGGTTCATATGATGCTCCTTCAGCTTGTTTCTCTCCTCATTGCTAGCCGCATCTGTCGGTATAAGCAGCGATGGTTCCAGACCAAACGTCTTTTCCAGCGTGTCGTACAAATCCGATCTGTTGTATATGTGCAGCTCGTAGCCATTTAGCTGGACCGATAGGCGCGTGTCCGAGTGGGAAAGATCTATGAAAAATGATTGTCATCAAAAGTGTTCGATTACTCTTTAAATTCAACTCACCTTCTGAGACATCCTTGGGTACATAGGAGCGCCACCAGCGGAATATGAAGTATCCATCCTGCGCTCGCACTGTGTAGTCATACGTGATGTACACGAAGTCTCGGAACATTATCTTTCCTGCCAGCGGATTTAGAGCAACAGAACCGATCTTGAAGTACGCGCCCTTGATGAACCAACGGTTGGCGATCTTCGTTATCAGCATGCCAATCACACGAGAATTGTAAAAGGTGATATACGTCACCCAGGTGATCGTGGTCAGGAGCGACGCAAGCAACCATATCTAAAAAGATTTCAAATCGGCATTAGGTTTTAAGAATAAAGCAAAATATATACATATCCATGAATATAATTAAACAAAAGTTTATTGCTATTGTGGGTTTAAAAATGTATTTTTCAAAGTAATAAAACAATTTTTATAAATCCTGTACAATTTAGGCCGTTTTTCTTATCTTTTTCTTCAGGAATAGAAGCCATCTTTGTAGAAAAAAACATCATTTTCAAATTTACTTTACAGATGCGAATATTTTTCATAATTATAACCAAAATGAGAAAGTCCGAGAAATACGTAAAATTTTTATAAAATATCCCTCTTGAATATGGCAGTGGACACGGTTTTTCAACTGGACTTTAATGTGTACACAATCAGAGACATTTAAATGGGCAGCTGTGCATGGATTCCTTGATTTCCTCCCTACGAAAACCACGACTCGAGGACCTTGCAGGGTGTGTCTGTGAATATGAAACCGGTTAACTGGTCACTCTGCTCCTCCCCAATGATGGTGCAGCCATTGGCAAAGGTAAGGTTTAAGCCACGGCCAAGGAGCTGGGCCTCCAGGCCCTGCTTCCGGATACAGTGGGCGGCGCGGTAGTAAGCGCGACCAGTCAAGGGATTAATAAAGTCCGCCCAATAACCATTATCCATGATCTCACGCGAATTGTAGCTGGCGAAGTGAACGAAAGAGGTTAGGGCTTTGTTAGCATCTTTGTCCTTGAATCGCAATCCAATCATGCTGAAGTTCATCGAGCTGCCAAAGCGGGCATACGGATGCTGGAACAGGCGACGCATGTAGGTCAACAGCAACTTGGGGCAAGCCACCACACACATTTCGGTAGGTGCTACCAAAGACTCGAGAATTGTATCGTGAATGCTATCGTTTTCCTTCACCAAAGTCTGTTCATCGGCCATATAGCAGTCGGTGGTATAAGGCTGATCCAACGAAGAAATAAGACCCTGATAAGCTGGACCCACGCAGTTTGGCATGTAGAACAGATCAGAGTGGCGGCTGTGAAGGATGGGATACTGATGATTCATCACTCCCTCCTCATCCTCCGGCTCCATGTCGTCGAGGTCGTCGAAAAATGCCAACTCGGGAAAGCTACTGCTCCCACTGGATCTCCGTATGTGGGATATAATCTGGCCATGTCGCGTCGAGAGGCCTTGAATCACCGTTCGCAAAGCCTGCATATCTGAATATGGATGGTTGGACGTGGATGGTTGTCGCAGTTGCAAGGTTCCTCGAGTATTCAGATTCTCTTTGCGTCTTTTCTTGAGTGACTGCACACCAAGAAAATGATTGTACTCCGCAAATCTTTGAGGATAAGGGAAATTTTGATGATTTGTTTAATGACTGCGTCTTAGAACGAACGACTGACAGCTTTCATGTGTGCCCCGTCGGATTTGATAATTTTTAATTAATGCTAAAGTATACCATTCCCAAAATATGGTTGTCTTTATATAGAGTGGTTAATGGCCTTTATGATCGTCCTCATTGAACGCTGGACCTTGAGTATCAAATAAAAAAATCGGCTTTAATAGAAGAAAGTCTGAAGGGTTGGTGTTTAAAAGGAATCGAAACTTGACAGAATAATTTTGATTTATAAACCTAAGTTTACTCAAGGTAATTCCTACTTCTCACACGATTTAATGTTCCACATAAAAGTGAGTAACTGAGAATGGTTACCAGCTGTGGACTTCAATAGCACAAACGTGCAAACTACATTTAAACTACATTGCTGTAATTTTAATATAATAAGTTATGCCAATAAGATAAGAAAAAATAAAAACCAAATTGCTACCATTTATTATGGAATTAACAGATAGGGCTTACTATTCTTACTTAAAATGCTTTTTTAGTTAGATTAAAGACCCAAGTGAATATTAATTGTGACCTTATAAAAGTACTTGATCCCAATAAAAGAGTTTAGATACTTCATCGAATTACTGTTTTTTTCAGACGGGATTTATAAATAACAATTGATGTCGACTATCTTAAAATGGAATATTGTTGAATTAAAAATATAGACGATTATAAAAGTAAGTTATGGGACATCTAAATTCCGATTTGAACTCTAGATCAGCCTAGAAACCAGTAGTCTTATCTTCACCGGGGCGGCGGAGTGACAAGGAGGCGGAGTATGTGTGTGTCAATGACCAAATCCCGCTGATTGATAAGCTTTCCGCTGCTCCCTTTGACCATTGAACCAATAAATGTGGAGATAAAGCCAGTCGTCGGTTGATTCACTGGCATGGCAGTCGTATTAATCAAATTATACACACATATGTATGCCCTCATCATGAGTATTAAATTTCGCATTCTGAAGCGTATTCTCACCATGCGCGCATCCAGATTCATGTCGTTCAAGGAGACATTATGGGTGCTGTTCCAGGTGCCCACTTCTGGGAATCCCATGGGCAGGCTGTCATCGCTGGTGTCCTCCACTTCCAACGCCTCCATCGCCGCTTCTCTGTGTGTATGTAAGCGGGGCGGGGCGGTGCGGTGTGTGCTGGATTCGCCTGCTGCGTTTGTTGATGTTGCTGTTGTTGCTGCTGCTACTCAGGTTTTGCACTCGCGATTAGCGATTGCTCATCGCCGCGCTCATTATCACCGATCGCAGGTTGTGTATATGATTCGATTATGGATTGCACACATTGGGCTCTTTAATTTTAAATTAAATTTACTATTCTACACACACACTTTTAATGAACGCAGACACACACACACGCACACAGGTTCGATTTTTCCCACTTTGTTTCGGAGGTCGCGGGTGTCTCAATTTTCGATTCGTTTTTTCTCGCCTTCTCATCGAGGCAGCTCACTGCCTTTTATCACAGCAAGAGTTGCAACTACCCGGTCGCGTTTTAAGCTAGATTAGCTCATTAATCGCTGGCTATGAAGCGCGAAAAAAATAAAAATAATTTCGCCTCGGACGAAAACACTCCCATCGTTTCTTCTTCTTCGCGAACAGCTGATCGATCGGGGATGCACAACAAGCAGCTATTAACTGACTGGCAACGCCGGGTGACGCGCCATAGTCACGGCTCACGGGAGAGATGCGCAGGTTTCTGGTGAAGATGGCGCGTACAGCTGTCATTTGAATAATAATAAAATTTAATTGTGTTGTGACACAACACTTACTTGTCATTTATTTTAGCTGTAAAAATAATCTTAAAAAATAAAGTAACATAATCGTTTAGGTAAAAAATAGTCTATCATTATAATTATCATTATTATTTCAAAAGAAGAAATGCAACATTAATTTCAATGGTAGAACAATAACAAGAAATATCCGACTGACCATTATTATTGAAATGCATTGTTAAATAGTGTGCAACAAATTACGCTCAAAATATAATATTCGTATCACATATGAATATCTCTATCTACTTGTATCTTCACGAGTCACGAATGAGTCACGACCTAGTCTAGATTAGTTAGTGCCTTCGCCAAAAGCACTCACGCTGCCATCGCTAGCGGGGAACTCACAGCTACGCGTTAGTCCCTTTCAAACAGCCGTGTGATTCACTTCGCTTGAAATAAAATAAACAAAAAGCAGAGAAAAGCTTCTGCAAATCAGTTGTTAACTTGCATTTAACAAACAAACCAATTCCGCTGACCACTGGTGATGTCACAGCTGCGCTCGAAAGTCATTAGCCTCTACAAGCACGTAAGTTGCGCACAGTTTCCCGGCGGCACGTGCACCACCCCACCCAACGAAAAAGCAGAACCGAAAAAAGTTCAACCTAGACCATCCCCAATTGACATTGCGTAAACACTTGCAGTTGCAGTATTTGGGCCGCGAATATCCCGGCCTGAACGGGCCGCAGAAGTTCAGGAAGCAGATCCACGATGCCTTCATGAACCACAAGGACGAGCAGGATCCCAAGAAGATCGTCGCCCTGCTAGCCCAAGGACGTTACTTGGCCAAGGAGGTGGAGGCCCTGTACTCGCTGAAGAAGTACCGAAGTGTCAAGCAGCGCTATAGTTACAATGACTAAGTGGGCGGAACGTAAATCGGCGGGCGGGAGGCGTGGCAGCGATGCGGAAATCGCTGCAAAAACTCAAGGACTGATGCTGTGGATCGGGGGGAGCACGAAGAAGGAGGTGTAGAAAGAATCATGAGAATATGATACGTTTCGCCTTGCTTGTCGCACACAAAAACTAAAAAAATATATACATACTGAAATGCATATTGTTCGGCCAAAAGAAACGTAACCCAAAACACACAATAATAATTTCGAATGTCTTGTCAATGTCCAACTTAAAGTTTGTTATTGAGGCACCCAAAAAAAAGCGAAAAACGGACGTAGCGAATAAACGAAGCAGTCATTGAATAAACCAATTGACTTTTATGATTTCAAAACAAATGTGGCTATTAAAATAGCCAAGGCATTGGCGGCCTCCAATGGTAACTTGTGTGGCATTATCATTCGTGCTCTAAGATAATGTTGGAAATAGTTTAGCAATAATAAGCCATATTCCCATTTCAGGTGTAAGTTCTTTTTCTGTTCGATCCCCAACTTTCCCTCTGGGCGGTGACCTTCAAGGGATTCCGCCGGAAGGGGCCTGGCAGGTGTATGTTTATCTGGGTCTATTTCGGATATGTCGCAGTGATAAAAAGTATCTATCAGATATTCGGTGCGCCTGCCAACATGCCCGCATGCGTTGGGCGCCGTCTCGCCGTCGCGTATTGACAATACTGCGTATTTAAATTCATCTGACCGCTGATCGCAGGTCGCCCCAGTACGAGTATACCTATAAATATATACACGCTGACCATTTAACCGTCCATGTTTTGGTGATAAACAATCGCCGACGTATTCGAGCTGATTGAGCTTTTCGTTTCGCGCTGACGAAAACATGAAAGCTTTTCTGCAATGCAACTAAAGATCTACGTTCAAACCATTCACTATTCAATGTTATCAGCGAGCTTTTTACTGATAACAGTGAGCCGGAATGTCAGTGCGAAAAGCGCGCGTTCATTGCAAGTAGATTATTACATGATTAGGTGTCAGTTATTTGCGTATTTACGTAGGCTGTCTGATCGGCACTTTCAAAGACAAACGAGATTTAAATAATAAATAAATCTCATTAAAATACTTAAATATAATCTTTGAAATAAATTCAAAACGGCAGTTTTAATGCAACTATGTATTTAATAATGTAATAATTTAACACTAATCGATTGACAATTTGAATTGCCTAATATATATAAACCTTAGAGGATGAAACATTAATGATTATAACTAAGTTTTACAGTCAAAAACCCTTGGAAACATTTGTGCGCGGGAAGGTATGTATACAGAACAAAAATAATATTCGCATGGGAGTGCACCTAAATCTACAAGTCCTAGCCTAAAATCACAATCTTTTCCAGTGGAAAGCGTTATGGTGGTGACTTGGGGATATTGAGAGAGCAGCTTTTCATTCACAATTAGCCAAACTCAAAGCCGAGTACCTCGTCCAGTGCGTAGTCAAAGAGTCGAAAGTCATCCTCATATATATCGTACAACTTGCGTATGGCACCGATGGGCAGGGGATCGAAATAGTTGCGCAGATTGGCTCGAGTGCTCGACGGTTTGTGGCCAGTGGGGAATGTTAGATTGTCGGCTCCAGCCAGGTAGAGAGCCAACGCGGAGTCATCCAAGAGAGTGTCGTATTTGCCTGGGAAAGTAGTAGTAGTAATCAATGATGGCATCTCGGTAATACGATCTTGCAACTCACCCACTACGTTGTACTTCATTACACAGGGATTGCACAGCTTGGCTATAACCTCCCAGTGCTCGTTGTAGTCCGACTGATTGGCTCGACTCAGCTCCGGGGTGACCAGATATTGAATGAACTCCCCAAAGCTGACGTCATCGCCGCGTTCCAACGAATTGTTGCTGGCTCCCGGGCGCAGCTCTTTCACGATTTGGCGCCCAACGCGCGACTGGAAGTAGCGGGCACTGGGGGAATCCCCCTCCAACTTATTTCGATAGGCGGAGAGAAGACGCTCGAGCGGATGTCGCACCAGGATAAATCGCGTATACTCGTCGCTGAGAACCTGTTGCTGTTCCGCTTCGGATAGATCGTAGAGCTTAGTGAACATGCCCACGGAGTGGGCCAGGGATCCGGGAATCTGGAGGGGATCGGTTCCGTTGTGCCACTTATTTGTGAGCATCATTAGCACACGCTTCCAGTTTGTGCAGGCAACCTGGAAAACGAAGAATCATATTCATGGATTTGTTTAGTTGAACACTATTCTTCGGCCAATTAAACCAAATAAACAAGAAAAATAATTCCTCTTCGTTTACATTATGAAGAATTTCAGACCGAAGGTTACGTTCCTTGAAAAATTGAAAAACGATTTTGGGGGTGGAGGAGTGAATCACTCGCTTCTTGAGCATTTCGCGAGTGAACATAATGATAGGGAAGCACCGATAAGCAGGAATACATCAACCCTTTTTCCAAAAAATTTGTTAATGAGTGGATTGTGTAGATAATGGACTGATTTATCTATGAGCAGGTGTCATCCTGCACACTCACCTCAGAACTATTTACTGATAGGCATTGGAAATATTAATGAATTGGCTATATTTAATGACTGGCAATTATATTGTAATTAAATTCTAATAGATTTACTTAATTAAAAGTGTTCTGGCACAGTAATCTAGTGTGATTAGACAAGTAATTAATCGAAATTAAGCACTTAATGTACTTTATAGAAAGTTGTTATTACTTGCAGATGATATGAGAATTTTATAAAGTCTAAATGAAGTGAAATTGAGGCCACTAAGCCAATTCAATATATATTGATACGCGACTATAAAAATCAAAAGAAATTCAAGTTCTTTTTCGAGAAACGAGAGTGAAGAGAAACCGGCATTAAAATTAAATTTTTATTGCGACTTTCGGGGGTCAAGCGTTAAATGAAATCTCCTCAACATATGACGAGCTGAATTACTTTGCTTTTAATTGCCAAGTGCAATAAATTATAATCTGCACTAAAAGAGATGGCCGGATGGGTTTCCCTACTAGGAGGCATTGGGCAATAAGTCAAGTTGTTAAAGTGAACTAACAACTAGGCAAACTAAGCACATAAATACGAGTCGGAGTGTATATACAAAGGCATTTCGTTGGGCGGCCAATGTCGAGCCCAATTAAACACCGCAAAAACATTTCACATTACAAAAGCAAACAAATTCAGTGTACGTTTAGCCAGTGGAAAGCGTAGGTAAAATGTGAGGCAATATACAGAAATACACAAAAAGATCAGCGACGAGGTTAAGATATGTCAAAATGTCGATCTAAAGTGAAATGCACAATGTTATTTTAAGCAAAAATTGAAAAGCGTTCGTCAGTTAAGGCGCTATTTCCCGTCACTTATCTGAAATGATTGACTGTTTACAAACACTTTCTAAATAATCCAAATCCTTAGACAACTATTCCATTTTTAAACAAGTCAGCTTGCACTGAGTTTAAACAACTTTCAAAACTTAGGGAAGAGTCAATATGCCAGATGAAATAAAATGTAATAACGACTTGTTAGTCTTTGATTTTTTAGAATCAGATACCGGATAGATATAGGATTCAGAATCTCTAAAAGGGCTTGCAAAATGTTGTATAACCTCCCAATACGTAAGCGATAAACGCAACATTTTACATCTAACGCAATTTCTTTATGGCCATTAAAGCAACACGCGATGGTCACATAAAGTTACCGACCAAAGTGGCAAGCCCCCCTTTTTGGAGGGGGAGGGGGGAGGGGCTTGTTGGAGAGGGTATTGGCCAAGGGTAAACATAAACAATTTACGACTTCATGGAAGAACGAAGCCGAGGGAACATGCAAAGCTAGCCACTCAACAAGTGGCGAATGGGAATGCGAAAGCAGCAATTGAGATCTGTAAGCGCTCCACTGACCCCTCCTGCGTGGTGAAATCGAAACCAGTCGCGCCAATGTGGGATGATAGTCATTGAAGAAACGTCAAGATAACAGGGAACGTGTGTCGAGGCATTCAGGTGGCATGTTCCCCAAACACGCCCCCCGGCAAGTGGAACGCTTCAATGGCACACAGTGTGTGTAGCTAACTCAGTGAAATGTGGCTTTAACTTAGTGGGTTCTACGAGATCAGATAGTTCAAGTCCGGTCGATTTGAACAGAGTAAACAATGTAATTATCTCAGCGATGTAACAGTTTAACATTCTAATGTGTTTACTATTTTAATCATTACTTTAATCTCTATAATCTATACTTGAGTGCATATTGAATAAATTTCCACTATTTACGATCTGTATTACTTTACTTTTTGATGTCAGGGTTCAAAGGGCATCGACAACATGAAACACCAAGCTATTTCCGTACCACTCAACCACCTTCAAACACCCAAGAAACCAATACCTGCAATCTAATCTCATAGTTTTGGTTTGATGTTTTCCAATAACTCACTCACAGTGATAAGGGAAACGCTGTTAAGGCAATTTCCGATAGCTGATTCCCCCAAAAATTTAATTTCCTAATCCAATTAGACAAATCCCAATGAGGCTCCTCGGATGGGCAGCACATTAATTTAATGAATAGATTACTCCTATCTAGAGCCATGCGCGTCATAGGATGGGCACTATATAAATGTATTTGAAATTTATTTTAATAATGATTATGGAGTCCATAGCAACGTTTCAAGAGATTTTGGCCTTTGACTTGAATCTAAAAGATTTGCGCTGCGAGCTGACTGGCAATGGGATGCATATGCAAACGAACTGGCAACGACTTACAAATGGCTGGCCTATAATTGCCGGCCATTTGAGAGAGAGGAGGTCATTATTGCATTATTGCAACTTGCCGTGGAATTCTTGCCGCTGTAATTGATCGTTAAATTGCGTGAAATCAGCACTTTTATTGTATGCACATTTATAAAGTTGACACGAGAATCGACGCCTCTTTTCGATAAGCCAGAAGTGGCGCGAGCTTAGCAATCAAATGCACTCGTCATGGAACACTCCTCTGTAAATCTAATCAATTAAGTCGTACTGTAAGGATTTTATGACTTGAAATCTGATTATTTGGAGGACTGTCTGCGACGTCGTTTCACATAGCTGGCGTCTAATTGTAGGCCAAATAAACATACATATTGTACATACATACTATCAAGCATCATTTATGCCGATGGCGATGCTGCCAAAAGCCGCAGCATCAACAAAACCTCAGCATGTGCTTCAAATTGAATTTGATGAAAAACAAGTTTCTATAAACAAAGCGGAGGCAAAAGCTGAAAACTGAGACACAGATGCCGATTTTGACTAATGTATGCTGAGGCCTTTGGATGGCACAGCACATGGCAACCGCCAGAGAAGATTTATCAACACATTTATGTTTAGAGATTGCTGTTGTTTGATCTGCGATCAAATGCAACCCTACTGAATTTATTAAATAGAAGCTTAGTTTTACCGAATATGCTGGAGATTAACGATAAATGAAGCAATAATATATATCTTTCAAAATGAATTTGAAAACTTGAAAAAGAACCAAAGCGAATGAATTCAACATATAAAAAGTAATCAAAATATTTAGCTGAATGAGCCCATTTTATACAAAAGACAACCACATGCCCCTATCTCGCACCCTAATTCGCAGAGCCAGCATTTGAATGTATTCCCCTTTCAGTTGATTCAACCATACCTTAGGCACATAGCAGTATAACAGCTTGTGCTCTTTGTCCACGATCATGTGGTCCATCTGCAGCTCGCTGAGATCCTCCAAAGTTTGTGTGTGGTCGCCGAGCAGCTCGCATTGGCGCTGCATGAACTCCTGGCGTTGTATATTAATGGTTTGCGTAAGCTCCAAGCTCCGGCGGGTAATTTTAACGTTATTATTATTGCCATCCTCGAACGGCAGGCCAGTGGAGAAATTTCCCAGGAGCGAAAAGCCTATTGAAATGCAAAACGAAAGCCAAACCAGTTGATCCATATTAACCGCGATTTGCTGCCCGACTTTCCAATCGGTTGGTTGACAATTGTTTGAGGTACTATCATTGGTTTTGACTGTCTTCAACTCTGTCGCTGGCGACCGAAATACTTGACGCGATGGACGAACTTTAGGGTGGCTGCGTTCTCAATGCCCAGCTCCTTTAAAGTAGCCCTGCCGCTGGAGCGTTGGTCGTCGATCGGCTGATTCGTGTCCACGTTGAGCAGTCCAAAACAGCGCCATAGAAACCGCCACGAGACGAACGCGCGATGATCATGCCCGTTGCGCTGAGCGGAGTGAACTAACTCGCCGGTGGAGCTGGCCACCGCAACTGGTTGCCGTCGTTCGTCGGAGTCGTCGGCGATTCCCCGACGACGAAGACGCTCTTCGCACCGCTCGCGTTGGCTGCGCTTGTGCTGGGCCCGTGAGATCAAAGCAATTGCCCTCTTCAGCTGAGCGATCGTGGGCTCGTGCTGGTGGAGCTGCAAGGAAGCGACCAGTTAGAGAAAAAACGTTTGTCAAGAGATATCAAGAGAGTTTAAGGGAGAGGTTTAAGCCAAGCTAAGGGATAACTAAATTAGGATAGAGCTATTCCGGAGTCAAGAAAATCGCGTAAAAATGGTTAACACTAAAAGATTTTAGATTAAGGGTGTTAAATAGGTATTAAATAAATGGAATAATACTAGTAGATTGACTGGAGAACATCTTAAGAATGTTAGAAGGTTCTGACACACTTTCGCTGCCTTATTATACATGACTTTCAGCCAGAGCTCAAGCTTCTGAGGCGCCAATTGACGATGTTACTGACAGCAAGTGCAAGCAGCTGCGATATAAATCAATTCAAGGAAATACTGACCACCACTGTCAGGGTGCTGAGTCCATCTCGCTGCACATAGATCGTTGTGGCCCGTCCCTCGGCGATGGCTATCTGGAATTGTGAAATATGTGGAAACTGTAGTATGTTCAGTGTGCAATAGAACCGCGTAACGGGCACGGATATCTTCATAATAAAAGCCCATCAATTAGCACGTTGATTGTACGGCAGTAGGTCAGTAGTATTCAATGGCCAATATCGGTGACGAAAGCATCGCAAGAACGAACACCCCAAAGTGCTAATTGCAACTGGTATTAGTGGGTTGGAGGAGTAACTGGTTGTATGGAAGACTTTATGGCTGTTAATGATATTTGCACTTTGATGGACCTATAGGCGATCTAGTTTTTTCAATCAGAATAGGCACTAAAATCTCTTTTAGTAAACAAAAATTTGCAGTCTTTTATTATGCAGATTAAGGCGTTTTGAACGTCAATTTGCGAAAAATGTGGAATTAACTGGAACTATGTCGAATTAGGAGCATTAAAATGATTGACCGACATTTGTACAATGTTCGAGAGTGCGTCAAGACACGATTAACAAATAAAAGGAAAAACTTTTGCAAGAAATTGATTAGGAAAGCACAACAATGAAATAAATATGTAAATTTGATACGTGGTTAATAACAATAATGCTGACTAATACTAAGAGCTTAGCCAGTACATCTTTAGATAAAAGTTATTGTAAGCCTGGAGTTTTACTCCGCGGGTTGAACTGGGTATTACCTCCCCTTGCAGTTCGACGTTTGTTATATCGTGCGGAATGTCCGAGAGAGTCTCAACATCCTGCAGGATGCGTCGTAGCTCCTCGGAAGTGCTGGCCAACATGGCTTTGTGTTCGGATCGATCAAAGTCGTTCCGCAGGCGGCGGGCAGTCCTAAAAAACCGGGGATTTGTCTTCCGCTTCTTTTTCTTTCCGAGAATTGGTTCGTTTCTATTGCGAGCCTCTCGAACTGCCTGTTTGCGTAAATTGAGTGGCATTTTCCGCAGTTTCTTGTAGGTCAGCACATTATTCCTTTCCGTTCTTTTCTCCTTGCGTGTAGATGGTTCCATATGACTGCCTTTGAATGGGGAGCGATCCTTATTTGTGTGGCGATCCATTTTACTATTCCTATTTACTTTTTATCTGCCGAAAACAAATTTTGATTTGTTTCTGTAACAGCTGTTTTATGGCGCTGCCATACTTCTGGAAAACAGTTATCGCACTAATGGATATATCGATAGTTAGCTCACATCTCTACATTGCCGCGCATATTTGAAAAGCTTTGTATGTGAATCGAATGTTCCAAATTGAAAAGTAACCTGTTAACACTTATATGAAAATAAGTCAAGATACATATACCTTAGTTCACTTTGCCTTGGTTATCACTTCAAAATTCTTTTCTTTTTTCCTGGAACTTTGGCTTTTAAATTTTTAGTTTTTCTTAAAAATGTCTAAAGGCACGGGACCCTTGTCTAAGTTGTACAATATTACCATCAGTACTATTGATAAATTTGTTCCAGGCGCAGTTCAGCCACTTTGGCAATCCCCAGCTGGTGAGTAGATCCATTAAATATTACCAAATATATGTTCATCATTTTCCATTCAGGACCCCGTACTGTGTTTTTTTGGGCACCAGCGTTTAAATGGGTATGTACAATCTAATCTAAATGTTCAATTTAAAAGTAATGTAGTATTAAACTAGGCATTAGCCGACTTTAAATGTTAGGAAATGTACAATTTGTCCTGGTTTTGTATTGCCTAATTAATTGATTGTTTTATATTTCCAGTCCTTGGTGCTGGCTGGGCTGAGCGATACGCTAAGTCGTCCTCCTGCCAATATATCGCTGAATCAATGCGGCTCCTTGGCAGTCACGGGCTTAATTTGGTCTCGCTACTCAGTGGTTATCACACCCAAGAACTACAATCTTCTGGCCGTCAACATAGCCGTCTTTCTCATCCAGGGTTATCTAATGGTCAAGCACCTAAGGTGGCGCAGCGAGAACTCTCGGAATGCGGTGTTCAATCATTCGCACTACCCAATCAAATCAGGAGATGATTGGTAGCAAGAAAATCAATTTATTGAAAGTTGGCGTTATTTGAAATCATCTGAACTTAAAGTCGCATTAACCGAAAGTTAAAGTCGTTATAGACTGAAAAACGGCTGTTTAGTTAATCAAAAAAGATATTACAATCTATAAAGACAGTTCTGTGCCAATAAATGCTTACCATATTGAATTACTCAATGAGCAAATCCGTTTAATTATTTATAAAAAAGATTATCCAAAAATGATTGAACCTGAGAATGAGACTTCGGTTTCTTTAATGACCAACCCCTTGCAAATAAAAACAACCATCAACTTTTTGTTCCGCTCTGAAGCTTTACAGTTTTTATTCCGTTTTCTCATTCTTGAAATCATCATCGTATAGCTTCTGCTCGAAACTAAGAACTCTATCAATAAAACTAATGTTTCATGTCCCCGATGTTCTGGGGCGATGGCTTGGGCATGTGACTTACGACTAGAGAACTATAATATAGGAGACGTTGGCATAATAATATGTCTAAGAGATTGACAATCGGCTTGGGGTCTCCGGCTGAGGTCCTGGATGCCGTGCCTTTGGCCCTTCGTACGGCCGTGATAGTGCGCACAAGCCGCGATTTGATTGGTGATTGGTCGTCCTGTCGCCGGTCGTCCTGCAGCCAATGCGCTGCCTCCAAAAAGGACTCGTCGTTGGCCTCCTGGCCGGGAGGAGGGTGGTGTCCTCGGGTCGGGGGTTGAGTCGTTGGCAGCCCGGCAATGCAGTTGGCAACACTCTGTTTGGCCATTCGCACACACTCACAGACTTTCTGCCCGGCCAACAGGCGTATACTTGATATATTACGTATACCACTCGATGCGCATGTGAGCGAGGCAGAGTATCCTTATGGAATCCTAATGTGTGTGTGTGTGTGTGTGAAAGGCCGCTTGACTCGTTGCCAAAAGAAATGCATTGCAGGGCGGCTGACTGTCCCTCCGTTTGCCCGAGATGCTCCCATTCGGCCGGGCTTCGTCGCCGCTGTGCGTTGCGATTGGTTGGTCAGACCTTCGTCGGTTGCAGCGGAAAATCGGCCCGACCTTCTGGGCCTCCTCCCCAATTGGCCAACAAGGTTTCCTTTAGGATGTCAGCTTCTGCAATGGTAGTAAAGGAAAGGACTCACATTAGTTTTGGCTGCCAAAATAAGATTTTTAATAGGTTTTGTTGCAAAAGGGCTTTCATTTAATCTCAACAAATTTCTTTTGGGAATGTACCAAAGAGCGTACATTTGTGATTACTTTTTTGGACCACATACAATCTAATTTGTAGTTTCATATCAGAGGAATACTTTTCTGGCCTTTAAGCTTACACAAAAACTAATTAGAATTTTGAATATATGTCTTTTAACATTAATTCTCTAGTTTTCTGATGATAAAATTTAAGCCAGCAAACTTTTTCAAACTTGTTATCCTATTTTTGACACTTTACTTTTAATATAAATCGTAAGTATTTAATTATTTATAAATTCTGTTTATTTTAATCTATAAGGTTTTATTAATGAACATTTATAACAAATCATTTCGGGGATCGTCTTCCCCAAACTTGATTCATCCCGACCATTTATTCTTATCTAGAATTTTCATAGTCCTGGGCCACTGTGCCACGGCGTTGGTCTTCATTGGTGGAATGGGTAATAGGCCTCTGCCAAGATGGTAGCTTGCCAAAATCTTGCCTAGAATTTTTTCTCACGCTCGCTTCCAAAAAAAAAAAAAAAAAAAAATTGTACAAAAGTGTAGGAAAAATGATGGGGAAGAAAGAAAGCATCTGAGAGACGGGCGGGATGGCAATGAACTTTATTGCGTAATGCGGAATCTTGGCAAGCGGCTCGATGAGATTCCACTGGGGAATCCCCCATGCCGATGCTGTCATGTAATTAAAGCGCCACCTGCCGGCCGATGCGTAAACAAATGAAGCCGACTTAATTTATGATCATGGAGTTTTGCCAATAAGTTTTCGAAGACGCACGGCAGACACGCCGTCTGCTCCGATCGTTTGGCGCAATGAGCTGCTATTCCCGGCACCCTCATTTCATCTTTACCCTCGCCTGGATGAATGACTTCGGCTGAGTTTTCCCATTGACTTAGGTCAGGAACTGTATTATTGAACAGCTGCCAATTGCGGCGAGCCCCAAATATTATCCATTCCAGACCATTCCCCATCCTAATTTCACACGCACGTGTTAAGTTAATGTGAGTTATGGCAAGTGGTCCAGAAATGCAACAGAAAGAGTCCTAAACGATGCCAAAGGACAACACTTGCGTTTAATTGCCTGCGACACAGCTGCTTAATAAATTTATGAGCTTTGACACATTGTGATATATAACCAATCGGATATTTTACCTCTTTATTTTCCCCATCCATTATTCATTCTTGGACATGGTCGAAATGACTGAAAGTGGCAATTGAGTGATGGCTTTGATGTGGTTTATGTAAGTGAAAATCTGAAAATTCAAAAATTCAAACTGAACTCGCAAATAATGTTGGCTTTTTGCTTAAAATTAAGATCTTTGGCATTTTAGCTAAGGGAATTTGAAAGGCCAATAAAATAAAGCTCTAAATAAACTTTGTTTAATTGCAAAGCAAGAAATAAAGGCTTAATTGAATCATTTTCTTTTGATTAAAATTTAAATATTTAAAATTCCCAAAGTCTATTAGAAATCAGAAAAAATTCTTGAAAGCGCCAAAAAAATAATATATTTTATACTATTTAATTGTTTTGCCCCGTTCTGCGCACCGAACGAATTAGTAAGAACGTATCTGTGCGGGAAAATATATCCTATATATTCTACATATATCCTATAGATGGCAAAAAGTGCAGAGCCTTTGACGTTTTCAACAAATTGCGCTGTCTTTAATTTTCGAATTTGTGCATACATGTATGTGTTTTTGCTGTTTTTCAATGATTTTCCTAGGAAGAATATCGCTTGTATTTATTTGTTCTAAAAGCCAAAATGTGAAATTCGCAATTTGGTTGCTTAAAAGTTGATTCCTATGTTGTTTTTTTTTTTTTTTGGCTTTTTCAATTTTCTCTCGTTTGCTGGCTGATTTTGCCTCATTTCGCCGTGTTGAATTTTTCATTTACCTTGCTATTTTCGGACACACTTGACGGGCAGAAGATCGAAGGCGAAAGGCGCAGAAAAGCGATAAAAACGTCAAGACCGAAAGAGAAAAGCCCGAGAAAATTGCGCAGAACTGTCGCCTGCCCTTATGTACCCAAAAAGAAAAAGAAAAACCATGTATATATGGGTTGGATGAGGGAGGAAGGGAGGGTGGCGGTCCACCAGCCACATTATATACCACATATAAATAGTATTCAGACTGCGGCTCTCTATGTGTTCTATGTATTCTTGGATCTTTGAGTCGCGATGACGCGCAATTGACGCGGGCAAAGACGCGTTGAAAGCGTCGCCGCAGCTTCTATTTTCGTGGACACGACTAATACTCTTGCACCGACTGAGATATAGATTCGGATTCGGCCACAGATACAAATGCATATGGGCGTCTATTTCGTTTTAATCTATTTCAGTTGCTTCATCGAAAATGTGCTCTTTTCTTTTTTTTTTGTTTTCTTATTCAATCTGTCTGTGTTTTTGCATCTGTGTATAGGGCGACGGCACAAATTGTAATTAGTGTTAGTTTTTCTTAGCTGTAATTAGAATTTTCTTAATTTGCACGTCGGCATGTGTTTTATGGTAAACAAATGAACCTTGAGATGCAGTTAGCCTACAGTTTATTTATCGAATGTGCAAGCTTTTAATTAGGTTAAATTGGGGGTAAGAAACGAGACGGGTGCGCTGTTGCGCAATCATCTTTATTGTTTAAAGTAGTATCCTTTCTACGCATTACATCATCAGACAGCATTTTGATCTTTATTTGCATGCAAATTTTCTAGAAATAATATTTCAATCTATTTAATATATTTAAATTGCATAATCATTTGAATTTGAAGTGCCTATTATCATTAGAGAATCTACTTCAAAAATGAAGCTCTTGTAATTCTTATTTCCTAAGCAACTATTCATACTAATATAATTCTTGGCTGTAAATGTAGCAACATTTCTAAATAATCTCATTTCCCACATTTTAGCTCATTTATCCACGCAAATTTCCTCTGCATTTTTGTGAATATTTTTAAAAGAACAGGAACAACATTTCAGATTGTATTTATGTCTGCATGATATAGCTTCACATGTTTCGTTTATTTTTATTAACTGCAATGAATTACGTAAATATTAGCGTTAGGTGCATCTAATTTTAAAGATGCGTTGTCACCGCTGTGAAATCTGATGAAAACTGAAAGTCAATCAAAACAGCAGCGATAGAAAAACCAAAAACCCGAAAATGCAAAAAGATAAATAGAGAATCGTAATCGGAAAATTGGCAGGCTGCAAATATTAACTGTCTGCCAAAAACCAAAAAAAGCGATGAACTCGAAATGAAAAAAAAAAAATTGCTTGAATATTGGCCAATAAATTTTACAAGACGTTGACAGTTGGCCAACAAACAGCAAACGGCCTTGCCGAAGGCCAATCAAACGTCATTATTTCGTTATACCCATGTGTGGTGTGTCTGTGTTGGTGGGTGATAAACACAATCATAATGATAATTGGACACCTGTTGGCAACTGCTGGCTGGTGTCTGGCCAAGAATTCTTTGGCCAATTCAACAACAATCGGTGACGTAGCAACGAACTGGGCAGCTCGTCAAAAATGTGCGTCAGCAATTAAAATCATAATGAGAGTGCCAAGTTAGAGGCGCCACCCCGCCAAAGGAGAACCGCTGCCAAGGCCCCAATCCCCAATCCCCGATCCCAATCCCCACACGCCAGCCACGCGACTCGCATTCCACAGGATGCGTTGCCAACGATGATGCCAAAAATCTTGATGCCAAGAAGCCGCCGACAGCGGGCTGCGTTTGTTTATGTTTATGTTCCCGGCGTTTTGGGTTCCAGGGAACGAAAAAAAAACAGCTCAAAGAATAGGGCGGTAGAAGAAGGCGAAAATATGGAAAAGAGTTGGAAACACAATGATGGAGAAGCAGGAATTCTCTACCACAAGTGGCAAGCATTACAGAACCATTTTTAAGACGAGCTTAAAAATATATACCAAAGTAACTTCAATATATAATATAAATATGTGCATTACATTCAAGTGTTAAAAACATAATAAATAACTTAAGGAAAACATTTTTTATTCGACTACAGGTAATACCCACAAGACGTTTTATTCTGTTTACTTCAATCGTACAACTCCTTTTTTCGGAAAATGGGATAGTACTTTCTTGGCAAGCCAATCAACTTTCAAAGTAGAGAAGGCTGAATCATAAAGTAACGCCTCGCAGGATTGAAAATTGTTAAGTGTTGGACACTGCAGCAGCAGAGAAATCACCACCGCAGACTTGTAGGCGCTGCCGATTGCAGACTGCGACAATGCGGCGTATACGTAATGCAGCAAAAGTCGCCCACCCCGACCCGCACACATAACGTATACGCAGTGCAGGACAAAGTTGCGGGCCAAATGCATAACAAATAAATAACAAAGGCCTGACCATCATTATGAAAAAAAGGCAAAGGCGCGCCGAAGTTGCGAAAAAAATGGAAGCGGACAGTTCAAAGGATAGCGGTCCGCACTAATAAGTTTTAAGAAAAATGAAAATGAAAAATCGTTTGTGCATTTTTATAAGTGCAAAAATATGCAAATAGAGTAAATCATTACTGGACTGGACCAAAGGCAGACAAAGTTCTTCCTAAGCGATTTTTTTTTTTTTGTTTTCGTTGGCTGATGACAGCAGAAGGAGCAGAAGGAAACGCTGGCCAAAATCATAATTTGGCGATTTATTTGTTTGTTTGCTTTATTTGCCCCCGTCTAGGCCGTTGAGAATTATGGTTTTGTCTGAAGCCGACACACAAAGCAGCAGCAGCAGCAGCAGCAGGAGGTGGAATAAATGTTCGACTTCAATGCCGCCATCGATATGCATTTAAAGTCGCTTTGACAATTTCTCACTGGCAATTCAATTAGTTTTAATTGCTCGACTTGGCGGACGTTTAAAAATTCCACCCTTCGTCGCCTGGCCATCAATAAAATCAATGCAGAACATAAATCTTCAAGCCTTTCGCTGCACAGAATTTGGAATTTGAATTCCGAATCGAATATCTGGCGGAAGGAAAGATAAAGCGCAGTGACCAGCGTCGGAATGGGAGGACCTTTTGTTGGACATATGCAGCCAGTCAAGAGGAAAAGGAAGGACACAATGCCTTGGACTTGGCTTGGCTTGGCTTAGTTGCCAATTTCCTGGCGCGAGAAAAAAAAACGGGAGAATTATTTGCCAGGATGTCCGAAACATTGTTGGTGTCAACAAATTCCTTTTCAACGGCTGCAAAAAAATGTTCGACCATTGCCAGCTAGAAAAGAAAAAGAAAAAAAAAACGAACAGCGAGGCAAAGACAAAATTAATGTGGAGACATTAGGGAATGTCCTGCTGCCAGGATGTCCTTCCACTAAGTCCTCGGCAATTAAATATCGTGTTAATTTTTCGACTACCCAACTGCTCTGCACTTTCTGGCCAATTAACTACGTGGAGAGCGATGGGTACATTTTTAATTGTTTTAATGGATCGTAAATCTCTTTGTACAACTTTTTGATTGCTGCAGCTAGTTGTTGTTCTTCTTCAGTGCAGACGCTCATAAATTTGGGAATTTAAAATTTCGAAAATCCAACATAAAACTAGGCAATTTTATGGCTCCAATCGAGAACTACAAAAGCAAATACTTATTTGCCCAAATTTAATTGCCCTAAGTACATTGTACTCTGGTGTGTTTTTGTTTCCGTTCAGTCATAAAAGAATAAATCTGTCTGTGAGATTAATTTCTGATATATGAATTTCGTTTCATCTTGCCGGTATCTGGAGAATGAGAATGGATGGCTTTTTGGTCTGGCCAAAAAAAAAAAAAAAAATGTGGGTGGCATTATCCTTCTAACCCAGACAGCTCATCCTTGGTGGCTGTTCATTGAACCATAAGCACTCGGCGAAGGGAACCGAAGAAGGCAAATCTCGTACTGTGTGCTGTGAGCTCTTTAACATTTTTGCCCAGGCCTATAAATTCATTTTGGGACCCTGACAAAATTCTAGATAGTCCTTCACCGGGCACGCCCTCCTGCGGCGCATTTAGCATTCCCGTTGTCATCTCTCGGTTGCATCGGACTTATTTATGTGGCGCCAGGCTGTTACCAGTGCGTTCTTCCCCTTTTGGCTTTACTGTATTTGTATTTGGGGTTAAGGATATTCACTCTTTTGGTGGGCGATTATTACCATGTGGCATAAACTCACCGAAATACGGAGTGCTTTTAAGGTTTAGTTTTGTTGCAAATGTATTTCAATGATAATTCCTTTGCAAGTATAAGCAAGGGAGTAAATCTTAACTTTGTGTTAAGTGTTGATAGGATAGTTTCTTAACCCGTACCCGTCTTAAAATGTAACTCTAAGCTACTAGAAGTTTGTATACTACTCTAAGCGAATACTTCTTACTAACTATAATCAAAGATATGATCAAGATGCCACATCAGCAATTTAAATCAACATGTAGACTCTACTCACCATTTTGTAGCACTTTTCCGCGCTTAGATGTTTTTTCACTCCTTCTTTCACTTCTTCCTTCGATTTTGTAAATTCCTTTCTTCTCAGCTGTGCTTACACCTTATACTTTCACCACGCCGAAGACTTCCCGCGCTATTTTATATTAAATGTAGTTGTTCGAAAGTGCTCATTATAAAGAAATATATTTTCGTTATAAAACTTTTGACGTTGTTTTATAAACGTATTGTATTGCACTATTGTTTGTGACTATTTCATATTTGGGTCTATATAATATTGGGCTATATTAAGTGCTCAATATTGGTTATATCATATGCGATTATGGTTCATAGTAAGCACTATGCCAACTATTTGAAAAATAGTTATAGGCTGGGTATTTTAGTTTTATGAGTGGTTATTCTTGTCTACTTCTTTTCAATTTTATTACAATGTTTCTATTAAGTGTCATCGTATTATATTTGCAGTCAAGTTTAGTGACTTGCTTTTGTTTCTGTTATGTATTAGGGTATTTATTATGTATCATTTCATTTCCACTTCATTTTTATTGAATATATTTTATGTTTTGTTTTGGAAACGGATCTTGAAAGTTTCCTTTGGCATCTTAGTCCTGTGGATAATGTTTTTGGTGCATCCTTCGCTGGAGATTCCGATGTTCTGGACGATGCTTATCCTTTGGGGCTTCGCTGGCGATTGCCCTGCTGCGTTTGACATGGAGCCGCGGCCAGGACGAGTTATTTCATTAAGCCTGGCCAGATGAAACAATCAGCTCCTGCCAAATCGCTTGGGTCCGAGCCAGAGTGCCCACCTCCTCGTCCCTTCGTTCTTGGCACGTTGGTCAGTTCAGTTCACAAAGGCACACACTGTTTACACTCACTTTCTAGCACCACAGAGCAACTGGTTGTCGTTGAATGTTGTTGGCAGTTGCGGAGCAATACTCCGTTTCTTTGATTGTTTATTTAATGTTTCTTATTTGCTGTATGATCGAGACGAACGGGAGTATCCTGGCGGGCAGCGTCAGGTGTTGCGTACTGCCCAGGCTCCACTGTGGTCCATCGTCCAGTGGCCATAAGGCAATGTGTGTCTCTGTGACTGTGTGCCAAGCGGAAGCAGAAACTGAGGGAGCAGAGCTGTCAATTGCCCTGATCTTGGCCCTGATGTTTGAGTTGGCTAATCAAACGCGGACCGTGGCCAAAAAAGTGTGCTGCGTTTCCTCCTCCTCCTCCTCCTCCTCCTCCTCCTGCGCCTCCTGCTCTTCCGCCATCTCCCTACTCAGTTGGCCACATCCTGCGTCACCTGTTTTTGTTGTTGGCCGGCCACTCTTCTTGGCTGGCTACGCGTCAAATTGAGACCCAAACTCCGCTCAATTGGCAGCCGTGATGCCGTAGATGCTGCGAAACCAACCCGGACACGGACACGGACCCAGACCCGGACCCGGATTCAGTTTCGGGCCGGGTCCGGTGTTGGCCGCTCTGCCAGCCTTTTGTTGGCTCGCCACACCAGACGCTACCAGTTTGTTGGCCAACTGACTGACGACTGGCCGCGCGGCCTGCCAAAAAGCGAGCCAGAGGCCCTCGAACGATTGCAACGTTCTGAATTCCCGTTCACGTTCCGTTCCGGCGTTCTCTTTGTCGCAGTTCGTCTCTGCTTTTTGTGTCGTCATCGTCGTCGGGGACTTCTCCATGCGTTTGCTCTCTCGCCCCCCGCATGCACTCAGAGAAATAACCATCATTTTGAGTTACAAGTATGCTTTTAATATTCAATGATAATGAGTTATGAAATAACTTTAAAAAATATTTTCTACAAAATGTCCTTATAATATAAATGTTTGATTTTATAAAAAATTCATTTAACAATTCTGAAAAGAGAAGAAAATATATTTCACAGAATTCAAGATTGTCTGCGTAAGTTTAGTATTTCGATTAATATTTTTCGAAGTGTGTAAGGGCTACGCCTTTCTTGCATTGGCACATCCCGTCCATCCCGCTGCTCCGCCGTCTCCTGACCCCCGACCTTCGCCCAACTGGCGGAGCTCCAAGCGAACGATCCCTCCTTCCCCTTGGTGAAAATCGTGGCACTTCGTGAGCTCCTCGGAAAATGCTCGTCGCTGTGGCAGAGCTCGTTTTCCTCTGCTGCTGCGGGCTCTCGGCGCTGCCCGCTCTTTTTCAACGTTTTTGAGTAATTTTGAATATTTCTGAGATTCAAATATTCAATATTTCCAGTTCCAGCAATGAGCACGAAAAACAACATAATCAGATGATTTATGACTAGCACGTGGTACTTGTGGCGAAGGCATATGTTAGTAATAGGGAATTTAAAAAATACAAAAACCTATTTTTTAATTTCAGGTAATTAAGGTGATTCAAGTGATTAAGTAAGTAGTAGAACCAACGTGTTACATAAAAGATTTGCTTTGCAGTATGTTCTCTTTCAATACGTTCTAAGTTGAATCAATAGGTTATTTAAAAACATCGTTAAAATAAACAACAATCTTCCCATTAAATCAAAAAAAAAAAAAAACCATACCGGGTACAGAATCAATCGCTTGAAATGAGTAATCATTTTGTTATTTCGCCAAATTGTTTTGGTTCAAGAAAATCGAATCGAGCTAGGTAGTCTCCGAAGCAAAAACTATTATTCCAAACCAATTATGAACGCAGTTGCAGTTGGTAGCGAGGCAAGCAGATCTTCGAAAGATATATTCATAAATACATGGCTGCTTTTCGACAAACGCATAAACGCTGCCATAAAATTAGAATTTAAATGAGGCACTAAAAAGTGCAAAAACTACAAAGGAAGAAAGCAAATCGCGAGTAACGCAGACCGAAGGGCCGAAAGGAAAGGCCCTTTGCGAACTCCTTGAGCTAAATGAATGCAAATGGTCAACAGGTTTTAGCACATGCAAGGACACATCTTCGCAGGACATCGATGCCAATCAGAATAAGTGGACTTAGGGTGGAGCACCAGCCATACGCTCCCATCCTGAGTGGATACTTTGTCTGAGTTATGAAACGAGTGGCGCCAGTGTAAAAATTTTATGCAAGCGCAAAGCAAAAATCTCGATGTAAAATTTTAACCAGTGCTAATAAATTTCTAATAAATGCATGTTAGGTAAAGGCCACAATGTTGCAGCGGCACTGGTCAAAACTTATTTTAAGAACTAAAAAATATTTTATATCTTAAAAAACAGTTATGAAAACTATTGAAAATCAAATCTTAAATTATAAATAAGTATGCATTAAAATAAGTATGCATTTTTGTCTTAAACCATATAAATTATTGACAATTTTATGAAAGCAGGATTAGGAAAAAATCTCTAATTTTCTTCCAGTGTATTTCTAGGGGTCGGAACTCGCGTGTGTTAATTGAGCACCGATTACACGGCCATTAATAGGAACCACCCGGCAAAGGAAGGAAGGAAGGAAGGACGGTAGTCATTTAACCATCGGCAGCAAAAAGTGTGACAACAATGCGAGCCACACGTTGACCGCAGCAGCACGTGCTGCCAGAGGCCAAAACAAGTTCTCTCCTCCGCATGCCCGATGCCGGAGCACCACCTGCCCTCCATCTAATGCCATCGGCATACCATTCGGATGGAACTGCTGTTGCTGTCGCCCTGTTTCCGCTACCAACTAAACGTTTATTTATTGCCCAAACAGCGCCAAAGGACAACAACGCCATCCCCGATCCCCAAACCACTTTCCCGTCGCATTCCTGCACCACTTCAGCGAGACAAAGGCCAGGCCAAAGATAAACATACGAGTTCATGGTAAGGTGGTTCCCACCTACGCTTTGACTTTCGGAAAAGGATTGCAAAAAAATTTGAAAATGTAAGAATATTTTTATTTATACATTTCTTATAGAAATGTGAAGTTATCAGCAGAATATATAATGTATATATAATATATATATAATAATGTATATATAATGTATGTGTAACCACATACTAGACATTACATTTGCATGTCCTACATGTCGTATGTGCAATTTCATTCCTTGTTTGCTTGCAAGTTAAATGGTATTTACTATTTCTTATTTTAAAAACTAATCGGACAATGTTCTTATACCATTTTTCTAAGTCCACCCTAGTGTACACATATCCCTGCTCACTAAGCATCTCTTCACTGCTGCCAACAGTTCTTCTAACTGGGCAGTAAAAGCCCATTGATATGTGGGCAGGGAATCCAGGCTGAGAGGAAAAAAGCGAAAGGTCGCCACACATCTTGATTTTTGCCAAACAAAACATTTTTCGAGCACTTGCTCACCGAGACGGCGGTGGCTATAACTGTATTTGGTTATGTTAGTCACGTGGCCTCCACTTGGCTTTTGCCAAATTGCTGGACACCAGCGGAGGGGGTCGTTGGGAAGGGTTAAGTTTTCTTGGCTGGAAAAAACCGCAGTATTTTTTTTATTGGTAACCAAGGACATTGTATGGGAATGAACAGAGGGAAAGAACCTGAAGTTGGGGTAAAATAACTGATTCAATTGAATCACTATTATTAAAGTTATTCTTCTACGTTCATTATAAATCCAAGCTATATATGATTAAGCTATATAAAATATTAAGATTCTTAGGGCTGCTAGCATGGGATTAAATCCCTCACCGAACCATTTAAACACTTTTCGACTTGGCCAAATATGTTAGTCTGTTAGCCTTATCTGCACTCCTTTTTTATAAGCCCTTTAAGCCCCGAAAACCGATGGTTTTTCTTTTATTTACTCGAATACCGACAGGAATTTCTAATCGTTTTCCTGGAAATTACCTTTCATCCGTTTTTCGCTTTTTTGCCAAAGGCGTTGAGTTGATAATTTCCTAAGCCCGCACAAACTGCCGAGCGGAGACAATGAAGAGTCACCCACATTATCGTATTGTTTTCAGGTCATTAAGTTTGCCCACAGACGGGCGATGGAAAACATAGCGAACAGAAAAGCCAAGGAATGTGTAAGTTAAGCGAATAGAAAAACAATTGAAAATTGAAGTGGCAATTAAAGTTTGTCCCCTGCGCCGAGGAGAATATTTAAGCCGAACTTGGATAACAATTTAATGCACATATGCTGAGATTTATGTGTTTTGAACGCAGGGCAAGACAAAAGCGACATTTCGTTTTAGACAATATTTTTCTTTTGGGGAAAAAGGCTGCAATGCGAGTATGAGGATGCCATAAAGAAGGAATCATCCCGTTCCGTTGCCATTTAAATGTACGAAATTGTTTTTGCCCCTTGCTGGCATCCTCTCTGACAGGATGCGAAAACGTTTGAATATTCCTTCCTCTGCCCAGAACATTGTATCCTTTTTCTGTCTCCACATTTATATACATATATATATTTATTCTGTTTTGTCGCTGTCGGCGATTTTTTGCATGGCCGCGTATTTGGCATCGCGATAGCGCCAGGAATTGTCTGCCCAGCACCAGAAAATGCAATTCAGATATCGGCCATCGAGTCGACAGAGTGGGGCTAAGCTGGAGTTTCCCCCCTCTACGGAAGATTGAAGAACCTCAGCTTAGACGAACACCATTCGCATATTAATTTAATTTGCCTTGTTGACTCGGTCGGTCAGCCGTCTCGTCTGCATTCGAAATGCGTTTTTATGCAGTGCAGAAAGGCAGTGGAAAATCACATAAGTACGCGAAAACATTCGTCATTTGCATTCAAGTGGGCCTCGTTGGGATTTTCTTTGATTTTTTCATTAGATTCTGATAAAAGTTGAATAGTTTTGGTTCTTTGAAACCAGGGCAAAGTTGCGGACTTGTCTTGCCGAGAAAGTTTCACCGTTGTCAATGCTGTGATTTGTGCCCCACCTGGCAAACGGCAGCAAAATGCCAAGTGATTGATGCAAATCCTGGTTGCATGATTACAAAACTATTTATGAATGGGTCAATGAAACCATTATTAAATTTATATAGACAAAGCTAATAAGTGAAAGTCAAATTAAAAGTTAGACAGATGTATCTGTGATAGGTCTTAAGGAATTGGGCTCTTGGATGTGATTTTTGTAACTTTTTATGTTATAATATTCTTCTTTTTGCTCCTCTTGTTGGGTATTTTTCTTTTCTTGCTGACTATTTTATTCCTTTATTTCAATCACAGGAATATATGTAGGTGTAAAGTAGTTAAAATGAGAATTCATTAAAAACTTATAAGCTCGTGTAAAATCTCTAAAACTGTTGCTTTGCTGCTGCACATTTCCGTAGTGCGAGTACTGGGTATCCTATAGTCGAGCAACAAGACTAATGCACTCTCTTTTGTGTGTATTCTATCACCTGTGACACCATATGCTTTCGCTTAATCACCAACTTGTTAGACCCAAAAAGAACTTAAAGTACACGCAAGTCAAGCGCACTTACAGCGTACAACTTAATAATGAAAAAAGACTGCGCCAGTCAGCATTTGCAGCGACGACATATTCCCAACAGGTGTAGACGCCACATCCAATTGCAAAGCTATTTTCGGTCATGGGAACGATGACATCGCTGTTGTGCTCCTCCTATTCCGACTGGGCGCTATAAATATGTGTATGTAAATATTTGTGGCGATGTGCAGCTGGAGAGGCAACTAAATGCATCTGCAAAACTCCGCAGAACTCAACTTTAACCCGCAAGAATCGGAAGTGAATGGTTATGGCCACCCGCAACATTGCGGCACAAAGCACTTGAACCAGCAGCATCACCAGCAGTTCTGCCACCACCCCAAACTTTTTTGTTTGAGTTATTTTACGAGTTTTATTGGCTTTTATTGGCAACGAGATTTGAATTTTTCAAAACGACACTTGCTGGTTGTCCTGGCTTTTGGTCCTGCTTCTGTCGCTTTTTTGGCTTAATCGTTAGTCATTTTTTATGGCCAGTGTTTCGCCTGCAGGTGCCGTCCGGACATATGAACCCACATTCTGGACATAACTTAACCGCTGATTGCACTTTTATGGCCAAAAGTTGCTCCTGCGGAGAACAGTCCACATTTTTTGCGATAACCACCGCAAACTGCTAATTAACTGTTGACTAACAAGAAGAACGGTTTAATCCTTTAGCCTTAAATGGCTAACCATCAAATAGAAGGCTGCAAAAAACTGGGCAAATCGTCGAAAATGCCATTCAAAGTGTGCCGCATAATGGCAGCCGACAGACAACTTGCTAATTTTCATGCGCCATTTAAGGGGCGAATTCTTTCGCTGAGATAAAAGGGAAATCTCTTCTCCATCTCGCCTGTCACGAATTCACTTGACAACTCTTTTCTGCTCTGCAAACGTTGTTTTTTTTACCAATGCGACAAGCGAAGCCTCCTTTGGAGCTACTTAAAATTCAGTGCCTGGCATAAACATCCTTAAGCATCCTTGCTAGTCAACAGTCGGCAGTCGAGAGTGCCAGCAATGCGCTTTAACGATATGTCAGAGATTAGAGAGCGTTACAAATGAATGTTGGGCCAATTAATTGGGGGAATTACATTAAGAACTACGGAGTAGAACGGGTATATAGGATAGGCATTGATTTGATATCTTAAAAGTAGTTTTATTATAACTTTTCTAGGGATTTTTAAAAGAAAATATGAAGACACCACAGGCGATCAATCCCAATATAATGCGTTTTATTGCTTTTAAGTCATTTAAAAACGAAATATATATTACAAGACATTTATTTATATACCATTTCGTATATGACCATCATCGTACATATATTTTATCACTCATAACAATTGCTTTTCTCTGCTGTTTCTGTTCTTTAGCGATTATTAAGTTCACTTACCACACCCCTGCCCAAAATAAATGCAATAATAACCACAATAAAAATCTGTAAAAATGAGCATTACATGAGCTGGTCTCATATGAATGAAAATAGAATAACCGCCAGCGGCAAACGCGAAACAAAGCAAACAATAATTTCCCTCATATATAAAAAGGACTCGAGGAGTGGGCGAAGGACTCGCTGTGCTGTGGGCCAACTCGAAACGGATGTACAAATTGCAAGGCATAATTCAAATTGTTTGACTTTTTGACAATGACTGCGCCAGTTTGTCCTCCCAATGCCTTACAAAAAAAAAAAAAACCTCCGGATAGCCTTCTTATCTTGGCATATGTTCCATGAACTGAAAACTGGCGCCATTCGCCTGCAATATTTTTCTAGAACTAAGCTATAAATTAAAGAGCTACACTGCAGTCTGTGCAAATTTAAGGTTCTCTCACTCTGTAGTAACAATGCGTGTGAGTCACATTAATTAGCTAAACTGCCAGAAAGTGCGCTTAAAAAGCAATTAAATGTGATTAGCATAAGTTTGCTTCTCACTCGCAACAGGAAAATACCATATATTTTCCAAAAATTGTTAAATACTTTTTGGCGCAAAAATCGCTGAATACTTTCAGGCGGCTGACATTAGGTTCGTACGGGTTCTGGCGGTTTTCTGGCTTTGGCCCTAAAACCATTCGACTTAATTAGTTGGCCGACGCCAGCAGTCGACGCCCCCGTCGATAGCTGTTTTTCTCATTTTTTGGAACGAAAAACTATGAATTTATTTGACACTTGAATAAATGCGGTTTTGCGGCAGCCAAAAACGAGGAAAAATGGTTGGAAACATATATATTTTTCAAAATGGATTTGCTGGCAGCCAAAAGGCCCATTCCCTTGCGTCCGGGTGTCGACACACATGGTTGATATATAACCCATGTCGTGCTCTTGTTCCGCAGTTCGATTCACAGCGTTTCCTGATTTCCTTACCCCGAAGTCAGCGAGGATGTTCGGAGGAGGATATCAAGGGGATTCCCGGCTGGTTGGGAGGCGTGTGTGTACTTAGCATTTTGTAAAATGCCATTTTCTGGGCCCTCCCTAATTTATGAATGCCGCTTCAAGGCGGTAATTGTGATGTGCGAGTGTGGTGCTGTGTGTGTGAAGTGCACTTTCGGCGAACAAAGGACAACGGCCAACGGACAATGATGTCATCTGGGGATGCAGTTGCGGATTAGAAGGTGACTGACTCCAAGGATGCCTGATGGTGAAATACACACATCTAAATTATTTTTCAATTTGTCCTAAGCTTGAAGGAGCATACTTTCCAATGACTTCAATGACTGCTAAAAATTTAAACAAAAGCCAAATATTTTTAACCGTTGACAAAAAGCTGTCAGTGTGCATGAAATAGGCAGTTTATATAATAGCTTAATCCATTAGCCACTTTCACTTGTTCTAATAAGGTTGCCTGCTCTTTTACCCCCATGCATTAATTGCACAAATCCCTCGCCAACACGACTTTTCTCACACATTTCCAGTGTAATGCAATCATATTTGTTAATGGATGTGCCTATTTAATTTGACCATTTCCAGGCCAACAGCAAGTCAAACCATTAGGCAAACCATAATTGAATAGGCAAAGTTGTATTATGAATACAATTTTTCGGGCTATTTTTAACGGCAAGTCGAACACCTTTTAATAGCACCGAGTTCTATTAATTCAAGCCATTTAAATTCAGCGCCCTGCCCGGCGAATACTGTGCAATTTTGCTTACAATTTTTTTACAGTCCGTTCAAGTGTGTCGACCGTATAACACACACGTACTTTCCGCTGTAGCGCAGTCGATTAAAATTACTAAATAAATCGACAAAATGTTCTGTGCCCTATCAGCATTCCTCACATTCGTTGGTGTCTATGCCCTGTCCTCTTATCTCTACGAGCAGTTAAGAACGCCGTACAAATTAATCAAAAT
This sequence comes from Drosophila melanogaster, assembly GCF_000001215.4. Lineage (NCBI taxonomy): Eukaryota > Metazoa > Arthropoda > Insecta > Diptera > Drosophilidae > Drosophila > Drosophila melanogaster. Next base: position 16,861,318 of record NT_033779.5, on the reverse strand, counting down.
CAGGTATTTCAGTGGGACTAGGCCAACTCTGAAGGAGCGTTTCGGAGATTGGGCCGCTGTCACGGGTGCCAGCGATGGAATTGGCAAGGAATATGCCAAGGAGCTGGCCCGCCAGAACATCAATGTGGTCCTAATCGCTAGAACCGAGGAGAAACTCCAGGCGGTTGCCAAGGAAATCGGTAAGTCAAGGTGTGGAGAGATTAAAAATGCCAAATACGACTTATCAACAGTTATTTTGTATAATCGTTAAAAGATAATACAGTTGTTAATCGTTATGTAATCTTACCATACCAGTAAATACCAGTAATTAAACAAACAAGTTCAATAGCTTTAAATTTTGGTTAACTGCATTTAAAGACTGTAGTTTGGATTGTTTCCGTTACAACAGACTGACATTTTTAAAGAACACGCAAAGCACTTGTCGAAATTATGATTGAAAGCCATGCAATGGATTTTTATTCGGAAGTATATGCCGATTGACATCTAATTTTGGTAACATACATTTTTTTCGATTCATTTTGTTTGTTTTTAGCGGATTGCGGTGCCGGTGTTCAGACCAAAATAGTGATAGCTGATTTTACCAAGGGCTCGCAGGTCTATGAGCACATAGAAAAGGAAACTGCCAATATACCCATTTCCATACTTGGTAAGTAGCATTTACTTATGTAAGTGGTATTTATTTCACTTGCATAAACAATTTCACCTTATCGCAGTAAACAACGTTGGAATCGCCACGCCGAAATCCTTGCTGAAATATAACCAGGAAGAAACGCAAAACATCATCGACACCAACGTGGTGGCCGTTTCCCAGCTGTCTCGCATCTTCTTCCAGCGCATGAAGGCGTCTAAATTGAAGGGAGCCATTGTGAATGTTGGTTCCGGCACGGAACTGCAGCCACTTCCCAATGGAGCCTACTATGCCGCCTCCAAGGCGTACACCCGTAGTTTAACCCTGGCCTTGTACCACGAGGCGAAGCCTTATGGCATCCATGTGCAGATGTTGTCCCCGAACTTTGTGGTTACCAAAATCAACTCGTACTCCAGGCAGATCATGAAGGGTGGTCTCCTAATCCCATCGGCGTCGGCTTATGCCAAGAGTGCGGTTAATCAGCTGCGGGACGAAGTGGACGAGACTCCTGGTTACCTGTGGCACCATGTCCAAAACGCTGTGGCCACCGCCTTCACCTGGCGAGTGCGAACCTATGTCGCCTGTAAATTGTTCAACAAAATATCCGACAATATATAGCTGAAATAACATTTTAAAAACAATAAAAATACAAATCACAAGCCAAAAAACCTAAATTAAATATTGTTAATAAATGAAATGTTATTTTTACGTTGGTTAAGGGCATTTTTGCCCTTAATTTGCTTTCAATTTTGTATTTGCTTCAAATCCCATTATAAACAAATAAATAAAATTAAAAATTAAACATATACTTAGACAACAAAATATAGCACACCTTTTGGCGGGTTTTTTGAGCCGACAACTGGTTTGAAGCTTCGCTAGAAAGTTTGCAGTTTATATTACACTGTGTTGCAAAATTAGACTTTTATTTAAATTTATACAGTTGTACTATGGGAACAAAAAACATATAGATTTCGATGTACTTATGTACTTATTACTATTCTATTCACATATGATTTTTAATAAAACAAAATTTTGTTGTAGTAGTAGTAATTGTAGTAATACAATAATATAATAATATACCTAATAATTGTAGTAGTAATTGTATTGTATATATGTAGTATATGTAGTATAAGCCCCATTGCAATATTAGAATGTAAGAACTAATTATAAGAGTCGCGAATGTAAATAGTAGAGAACTGAAAGAGTGGAATTTTTTGCCACTCGACTCACACTCAACAATTTTGAGTGCGGTTGCCACTCACCACTCACATCGCGGGTAGTTACAAACACCCAGTAAAAAACCTGCATGTGCAGGCAAGCACCCGGTTGTGCGCGCACCCGAATCAATACGGCACTCATACCGATCATACTCGCCACTCATAACGGAGGATAGAGAAGACAAACAATCAGAAAAAGACATGTGTCTAAATAATAGGCAAAACATGGGTTTCCCGTTAAACAACTGGGTGTTTCCAAAAATACTTGGGTGTCTCGTAGAGTCAAAGACACGATACGTAACGTGAGTGCTTGTGTCTTTGGTCGAGTGTGTCGGCTGTTAATTTCGTCATCCTTTTTTTTCCTTCTTATATATTTTATATAATTAGTTTTTATTATTTGCTTCCGTTCTGTTTTTTTTTATATAAATGTATAATTTTTATTTTTAAAAAAATAAAAATAAACAAGCAAAAAAACAATTAAATAATTAAGTATAAGTATTATCTAATAATATATAAGATTGTTATTTGTTAAGACATTAGATGCACCGGCACCGGGTGTTTTTTTACTCGTACCAATAACAACACTTCGGCACAACACTCGGATATTTTTTATTGCCGCGAATAGGGTGTCAAAAAACACACGGGTGCCTAGGGTGCCAGTGTTTAGCGGGTGTAATTAGAGTGCCAGTGCCGTGCTGCAGTTCTCTGATATACACACGTGCTGAATAAACAAAGAGTCAGTCGTCGTTGAACTGTCACGGAGCGCACACTAACATTTTTTTAAATATATTAAAGAGAATAATTAATTGTTAAAGAGACAGACTGCCTTTTGTGGTAATAAGAGAATGAAATGTCGGACTGGCTTTATTATTTAAAGCCAGTTTAGTCATGGCCGTGTTCACAAGCTCTTGAGTACGCTCCTATTACCAAGTCAGAAGTTCGCTTATTCGTTCCTAAATAAAGAGAACTCCTTTCGGAACGCAGTCAGTTCTTAAAAGAAGAAATTATATTAAGTGAAACATGGGTCTTATCTACATAGTGGGTTCTCTTAGCATCGCCGCTTTTCTCTACGAAAACTTAAAGTCCTTGTTCAGCATTATCAAGTCTGTTGTGGAACCGTTCTTCAGGCCGAATTTGCCAAAGACTTTGGCGGAAAAATTCGGAAATTGGGCAGGTGAGTGTTTCGATCGGTAGGACCAATATATTCATGAGATTCGCTTCATTCACCGTTATTATTCCATGTTATTCAATCCAGTATTTGCATACTTTAACCACAGGGGTCTGTGAATATTTGACTTATTATTTCTTACCTGCTATACGCAGGATGCTACCTGCTCTTCTCAGAATTGAATGACATCAGCTAACTTAAGTCCCCATAATATTTATATATCATGATATTGCCTAATAATTCTATAAATGCCAATAATTATACTATATTAAATTTGCTTTAATGTATTTTGAATTTCTTGACTTTTTTAAGAGAAGAGAAGAGAAGGCAAAAGAAGAGAAGAGAAATGAAGAGAAGAGAAGAGAGTGTTGAGTATTGAATCACATGTATTTGGCTTTCTGATAAATGAAGTTATTGATTTATACATTCATTTCACCTCATGTACTACATTTACCAAGTTTATGATCAAATAAATCGTTGAGCGATAGAATCTAAAGTTAGCACGTTTGGGAAAAGCGGTTATAACAAAGAAATGAACAAAATGGTATTTCTTATCTGTTATTGTGTGTTGATCTATTATCTATTATTGAGTGTTATTGAACGTATTGCTGCTGGTTATTTTTAGTTGAGCTTAGATATTAAATGAATTCACATATTTGGGTATCATAATAAATAGTAGCATTGACTGGTATTCTTGTTCAATTACACAATACAATTTATGTTCAATTCTTAGGTTAAATATAAAGAATTAAAAATGGTTAAGAATATTCAACAAATCCATTAAGAGCAAACATATTATTTATTTTCGAATTGCCTGCTGATTCATTAATTCAACACGTAAACCGGGTTTTCTCACTTGTTTCGCACATTGCGATCGCTTTGTTTTTGCGTCACTAACAAATTTCATTGAGTGAAACCAATCTGCTAGTCATTCTGACTTTCTGTTTAAACTACCGTTGTCAGCATGAACTTACATAGCGCGGTTGACGTTACGGACTTGTTATTACAACAGATTAACAATATCTCAATCATTGTGACTCTAGATCACAATTTGAATTGCCAGCATGATTAGTAGTTTTCATGAAATTTACCTATCGATTGGGGCTTTTCTGATTTCCAATAGCGATAATTTTTTTTCTTAATGGAGTGGCGAAATTATATTGAATCTTCTCTTGGTATATAGAGACTAACAATAAGTTTACAAATCTTAATCTACTCACTTAATTAAACAGTTATTCTGAATGGCCGTAAGTTTTGGCATCTGGGCAGGTGAATCGTTATGTTGGAGGTGCGTGTTATTATTCACTTCTATAAGTGATTTGGCCAATTGATTTGGATTCGTTACAAGTCCCTTTAGGTATTTAGCCTTCTGCTGGACAATTTCAGTTTTTACTGAAATTTACTGGTGAATGTTCGGAGGATTTTTAATTGTCCTCGTTGTATTATTTCAATGTTGCTGTTGCATGCAGTGGCCCATAGTTGACATCTATATGTCCATATTGGTTTTAGAACTGTGTTGTATAACAGCACCTTAAAGTCCAAACATAGTGGAGAGCGTGAGTTGAAAAGCCAGTAAAACCTACTGGCTTTCAGCTTCAAATTCGTTTTTTTCGTTTTAATGTGCTTACGCCAAGTTAATCTTCTGTCTAAGTGAACTCCGAGGTAAATGACGGAATCACTTCGTGGAATTTGGACGTTATTTAGAGTTACAGGGGGACAGCTACGCCTATTGAGCGTAAATGTGACATGTTTGCAATTCTGCTCGTTGATTGCAATACGCCAGTTAGCCAGCCAATTCTCCACAACAGTTAGGTGACCAGCCAGGTGCGCTGATGCTTGCAGAGGGCATTTCGATCGGCTGAGAATAGCGGTGTTATTAGTAAAAGTTCATAGTGTTGTTCGATCACTTGTAGGGATGTCAGCTGTGTATAGGAGATACAGTGTCGGACCAAGAACTCTACCCTGAGGGACTCCCGCTTCGATGACAAGGTCCTCGGAGGTATTCGCATTGCACCTTACAGCAAACTTTTTTTTTTAAAAGATAAGACTTAAGCAGCTTGTGTGTATTTGGTTAAAGGAGTGTTTTTATTTTATACATAAGGCCCTCCCAACCACACTCGGTCGATTGCTTGAATACGGCTGTGCAATATTCCTTGTGCTCAAAAGAAGTTATGATCTCTGTTGATATTGATGTTCCATGATTTTGACGTAATCCAAATTGATACAATGGAACTGTGTTACGAGTTTGTAGGTGTGCTTGTATACGAATGATGAGTAATTTTTCAAAGATCTTAGAGATACATGAAAGAAGACTCATTGGTCTGTAGAATGATGGCTGCGTTCTATCTTTTCCTGGCACTGAATTCATAATTATGGTGGATTTTTTCCATTGGATGGGCAAATAATTGTTTTTAGCTATGGCATTAAAAAATATGCTGATACATCGTACAGCACAGTTTGGTAGCTCCATAATTATTTTTGGAGATATTAAGTCATGGATCAGTGGATCGGAGACGTGCGGGAGCGTAAAGCCAATTGACGGTGGGTTCGGCTGAAACACCTTTTGCAGATGAGCAGCAAATACATTTGCCTTTTCTGCATCACTACGGGCCCGTTTCCCAGTGTTATCCCGAATAGGCATCTCTGCTTCCATAGGCATACTTAGGCAAAGATTTGCCTTCCACAATGACTGCCTTGTGTTTGTCGGCGATAGTTTCTCAGTATACCTGCGATGTTCGTTATCCTTCTCATTCTTAGGATATTTCTTTTGGCCGCGTGTTGCCGTCTTCAGCCGTTACTTTGTGGCTGGTGATCTTTGGGTTTGCCACTCTCGTCGGAGACGTCGTTTTTCTAGCACAAAGTTCTCGATTTAAAATTCATTTGAGGTGTTGCAGATACTAACAGCTTTTGTTATTATCGACTCAAATGTCTTTACAGAATTTTCAATACACTTTATACTTTAACAAGTTTGAGGCTAATGTTGTAATGACGCGGCCTTTCTTTAATTTCTGGGTGCCGAAAAATGTTTCAGAGTACGGTTGAGTTTTCGGATGACAGATCTTCAGTGTTACAGCGTTAAGAAGCACTAAAGGAATTTTTCTTACGATCGCAAAATCAATCAGATCTGGTAGTTTTCGGGGGTCTGTAGGTCAGTATGTGGGTTTCCCAGGTGATTGAAAGTTCAACCTATTTATCGGATGGATAATTGCAGTATATTGCAGCTGTTTAGGATTTACTAGTTGGGCGTTGTAGTTGCCCGCAGCAAAAAATTGATCCCCAAGGGTGCAAAAGAATTCCATAAATCGATTCTCATTAATTGAGAATTGAACGATAATATAGCACTATAGAATATTTCATCTGTTTCAGGTTGTATAGATTAAAGTATATAAATATATACATATATATGTTTACCCGTATATGTAAATTCCAAATGTCTAAAAAAACTTAATTTATTTATCTAATTTAAGTGGTGACCGGTGCGACCGATGGAATCGGAAAGGAATATGCCAGGGAGTTGGCTCGTCAGGGTCTTAACCTGGTGCTCGTTTCGCGGAAAGAGGAAAAGCTGATTGCAGTCACCAACGAGATTGGTAGGCAATGTTATTCAACTAAAAGATAAAAGTGTTTTATTCCATTTCGAAACGATTATTTAGGGAGCCAATATAATGTGAAAATCAAGTGGATTGTTGCGGACTTTGCAAAGGGACGCGAGGTGTACGCTCATATCGAAAAGGAACTGAATGGAATCGAAGTTGGAATTTTGGGTAAATATGTGAATTGGCATAGAAATACATGATTAATATATATAACAAATATACTGGTCATTAACATATAGTTTATAGTTTACTGCTTACGAAGATACGATTATTTGATTGTTAAAAAAATTAAATGCCTTTCATTTTAACAGTCAACAATGTGGGCACGATTCACGACCCGGAAAGCCTTGACAAGGTATCGGAGGACATGTTGTGGGACCTTCTCACCGTCAACGTGGGATCGGTTACCATGCTCACCCGCAAGATCCTGCCCCAGATGATTAGTCGTCGAAAGGGAGCAATTGTTAACCTCGGATCCTCCTCCGAACTCCAGCCCCATCCCAATTTGACTGCTTATGCGGCTACCAAGAAGTTCGTTACCCATTTTACTAAAGGTTTAGAATATGAGGTGGCCGAACACAATATCCATGTGCAGTTGGTTATGCCAGCCTTTGTGGCCACCAATATGAATTCCTATTCCGATAAAGTGAGGCAAGGAGGACTGCTTTTCCCCAACGCTTATTCCTATGCCCGGTCCGCAGTCTTTACACTGGGAAAGACGAGCGAGACCAACGGTTTCTGGGTTCATGGATTACAGGTGCGTAGTCTTACAGCTGAAATAAATCTAATATAATAAATCTAATAAATCTAACTTTCTGATTAATAAATGTACCTTCTTTAATTACAGTACGCCCTCATGAAGTTGTTTCCCATGGAGATTCGTACTTACTTTGTATACCAACTCTTTAAGCGAATGAGAATCGAGGCCATGGAGCACAGACTGAAAAACCAAAAACTTTCTTAGGTTCCTAGCAGCCATGTAAATATTTGGCAAAATAAATACCTTAGAGTTTACGCAGTTTGTAACAGTGGAAATAATATTTTAAATTTTTGAGAATATGTTATGATGAAAATAAAATATATTACACTTATTGACGGGTTCATGTATTGGTTGCTATTGGTTCGTGGCTACAGAAGACGTAGCATAATAAAACTCGATTTAGCTTAAAAACGGCTAATACAACAAAACTATTTACTATTTAGAACGTTTGAGAAAAGCTTGTGGACTTCCTCTTTGAACTTTTCCCGTCAGTCTGAAATAAATATTCGGCTTGGCAGGAGGTTACTAATAGCCCTTCCACTCATACAATATCGATTTATATTTATAGCGTTTGAAAACTCGTACTGTTTTGTTCGCTGACAGCATGTAAGTTCAAAAATCGTTTCCAAATAAATGTTATGTTTTTGTTGTGTCACACTGTTTTTTTGCTTGCTTGTAGGGAAATGCTTTTTGCCATGCTGATAAGCGCAACTTATGGTGTTGTAAAAGATAGTGAAGGAAAATGCATTATACAGTTTTATTAAATAAAGGCAGAGCATGTAAAAACAACTTCATGCAATTATCTGTGAAAAATCTAGAAGCCATAAAATGTATTTGTTCTTGAAACAGATAAATTAAATAGATAACAACGTATTAGAGCTGTGTTGAATATGCAATTATCATTTATAAATTAAAAAATATGTAAGTAAAAAAAAATAAGTTTCATAGCAAGCTTGTCATATTTTAGCGCAGTAATTATTTTTCCAAAATCACTCCTAGAGTATTTAGCTAAATGCAAAAGGAAAAACAGGTAGAGGACTATCTGTACAAATAAACTGTCTCAATTGACAAAATTTGCTTCAAATCCCATTATAAAAAAATAAATAAAATTAAAATTTAAACATATACTTAGACAACAAAATATAGCACACCTTTTGGCGGGTTTTTGAGCCGACAACTGGTTTGAAGCTTCGCTAAAAAGTTTGCAATTTATATTACACTGTGTTGCAAAATTAGACTTTTATTGTACTATGGGAACAAAAAACATATAGACTTCGATGTACTTATGTACTTATTTCTATTCTATTACTATTCGATGTACTTATTACTATTCTATTCACATATGATTTTAAATAAATTTTTTTTTTTTAATTTAATAAAGAAAATAGTTAATTGTTAAAGAGACAGACTGCATTTTGTGGTAATAAGAGAAATAAATATCGCCTTCCAACTGCACTGGCCTTATCATTTAAAGCCAGTTTAGTCATGGCCGTGTACACAATCTCTTGAGTACGCTCTTATCACCCAGTCAAAAGTTCGCTTATTCGTTCCTATATAAAGAGAACTCTTTTCGGCACGCAGTCAGTTCTTAAAAGAAGAAATTATATTAAGTGAAACATGGCTCTTATTTTGCAAGTGATTTCTACAGGAATCTACATAGTGGGTTCTCTTAGCATCGTCGCTTATCTCTACGAAAACTTAAAGTCCTTGTTCAGCATTATCAAGTCTGTTGTGGAACCGTTCTTCAGGCCGAATTTGCCAAAGACTTTGGCGGAGAAATTCGGAAATTGGGCAGGTGAGTGTTTCGATCGCAAGGCCCATTATATCCATGAGTTTCGCTTTATTCACCGAATGTTTCCATGTTATTCAATCCGGTATTTGCATACTTTAACCCCAGGGGTCTGTCAATATTTGAGGCATGTGTTTTCGGTTGATTCACTGTCGCGAATGCAAATTGTTTACCTTATTTCTTAAGGAGTGTTTTTGCTATATCCAGGCAGCATCCAGCTTTTCTCAGAATTGAATGACAACAGCTATCTCAGGTCCCCATAATAGCTATATATCACGATTTGCCTGATAATTCTTTAAATGCCAATAATTTCAATATAAATTAGGCTTTAATGAGAGTATATTGACTTTCTTTACATGTTAGCATAATAAATTTGAGTAATAATAATTTGAGCATATATATTTTTTTATGATAAATTAAATTATCGATTTATACGTTAATTTCACCTCATGTACTACATTACCAAGTTTATGATCAAATTAATTGTTGAGCGATAGAATCTATAGTTACCGGGTTTGGGAAAAGCGGTTACAAAATCCATTTATGATAAGATAAGAAACCCGTTACAATTATGAATTTCCATTATTATTTATACCAACGAAATGAACAAAATTGTATTTCTTATCTGAGTGTTATTGAGCGTATTGCTGATGGTTATTTTTAGTTAAGCTTAGATATTAAATGAATTCACATATTTGTGAATCATAAAAAATAATATCAGACTATAAAAGATATTCTTGCTAAATTATCCAATACAATTTATGTTCAATTGTTAAGTTCAATATTATGAATTAAAAAAGGTTTAACTTATTCCACAAATCCCTAAATAAAATAAAATAAATATAATTTATTTTCAAATTGTCTGCTGATTCATTATAATTTGGCATCCAATAACTAAATTATTCAAACAACTTGATTTGTTTACAATTTCATTTATGGACCAGACAAAGTCATTCAACTCGTAAACCGGCTTGCGATTTTCTCGTTTGTTTCGCACATTGCGATCGCTTTGTTTTTGCTTTATTAACTAATTAATTCGCTTTCATTGACTAGAGTCTCGTGCTGCTCTTCGTGGTCAAACAGTTATAAATTTAACTATCGCTTCTTGAGTTTATTGCTTAATTAATGGGTGACCTTAGGTGTGAGATCGCTACAATTTACCAAATTGAATTATGGATTTTATACAACTGCTTTTATTGCTCACCAATCACAAAGTGCAAAATCTTTGCCAAACTATAGCAGTCATAATAGTTGAAAAATAAATAGAAAAATATTTTCTTATTATAAAATAAATTATAACTTATGGACTTTTTAGTCTTAAAAAGATTGGACAGTATTTTTGAAAATTTGTAATATGATAGTTGTTTAACCAACCAGTGAAGGAAATTTATTGCCTTAAATATATTTTTCGATAAGAAACCAATGTGCTAATCATTCTGACTTTCTGTTTAAACTACCGTTGTCAGCATGAACTTACTTATCTTTCGATATTTTCCGATTTCCAACTGATAACCGCGGTTGACGTCCACTTTGTGACGAGGCACACGATGAAAGTGTGACGGTACTAAAGAAAAGAACTAGAAAATGGATCAAAATTAATTACGGACTCGGCTTTTTGACCTTATTAGAACAGATTAAAAATATCTCAATCATTGTGACTCTAGATCACAATTTGAATTGTCAGCATGAGTAGTAGTTTTCATTAAATTTATCTATCGATTGGGGCTTTTCTGGTTTCCAATAGCGATAATATAGCACTATAAAATATTTAATCCGTTTCAGGTTGTGGAGATTTAAATATATTAATATATATATAATATATAAATCTATGTAATAAATCTAAAATCTAACAAAAACTAAATTTATTTATCTAATTTAAGTGGTGACCGGTGCGACCGATGGAATCGGAAAGGAATATGCCAGGGAGTTGGCTCGTCAGGGTCTTAACCTGGTGCTCGTTTCGCGGAAAGAGGAAAAGCTGATTGCAGTCACCAACGAGATTGGTAGGCAATGTTATTCAACTAAAAGATAAAAGTGTTTTATTCCATTTCGAAACGATTATTTAGGGAGCCAATATAATGTGAAAATCAAGTGGATTGTTGCGGACTTTGCAAAGGGACGCGAGGTGTACGCTCATATCGAAAAGGAACTGAATGGAATCGAAGTTGGAATTTTGGGTAAATATGTGAATTGGCATAGAAATACATGATTAATATATATAACAAATATACTGGTCATTAACATATAGTTTATAGTTTACTGCTTACGAAGATACGATTATTTGATTGTTAAAAAAATTAAATGCCTTTCATTTTAACAGTCAACAATGTGGGCACGATTCACGACCCGGAAAGCCTTGACAAGGTATCGGAGGACATGTTGTGGGACCTTCTCACCGTCAACGTGGGATCGGTTACCATGCTCACCCGCAAGATCCTGCCCCAGATGATTAGTCGTCGAAAGGGAGCAATTGTTAACCTCGGATCCTCCTCCGAACTCCAGCCCCATCCCAATTTGACTGCTTATGCGGCTACCAAGAAGTTCGTTACCCATTTTACTAAAGGTTTAGAATATGAGGTGGCCGAACACAATATCCATGTGCAGTTGGTTATGCCAGCCTTTGTGGCCACCAATATGAATTCCTATTCCGATAAAGTGAGGCAAGGAGGACTGCTTTTCCCCAACGCTTATTCCTATGCCCGGTCCGCAGTCTTTACACTGGGAAAGACGAGCGAGACCAACGGTTTCTGGGTTCATGGATTACAGGTGCGTAGTCTTACAGCTGTAATAAATCCAATTTAATATACTAAAAATAATAGTTCCCCAGATAATTTATCTAAGGGGTAAACTAACCATACGAGTAAATTCTATTTAATAAATGTACCTTCTTTAATTACAGTACGCCTTCATGAAGTTGGCTCCCATGGATATTCGTACTTACTTCGGATACCAACTCTTTAAACGAATGAGAATCGAGGCCATGGAGCACAGACTGAAAAACCAAAAACTTTCTTAGGTTCCTAGCAGCCATGTAAATATTTGGCAAAATAAATACCTTAGAGTTTACGGCAGTTTTTAACAGTGGAAATAATATTTTAAATTTTTGAGAATATGTTATGCTGAAAATAAAATATATTACACTTATTGACGGGTTCATGTATTGGTTGGTATTGGTTCGTGACTTTGCTAAGTCACAAATTTTCAAGTTTAAATATTGGCTTAATAAACTTTCTATTTTTGTGGGGTTTTATACCGTTAAAAACTTTCGATAATTTAGAACAAGTTGTAAGTAAAATAATTGCATGTGTTATTTAGGAATTGTGGGCACAGAAGACGTAGCATGATAAAACCCAATTTAGCTTAAAAACGGCTATTACGACAACACTATTTACTATTTAGAACGTTTGGGAAAAGCTTGTGGACTTCCTCTTTGAACTTTTCCCGTCAGTCTGAAATAAATATTCGGCTTGGCAGGAGGTTACTAATAGCCCTTCACTCATACAATATCGATTTATATTTATAGCGTTTGAAAACTCGTACTGTTTTGTTCGCTGACAGCATGTAAGTTCAAAAATCGTTTCCAAATAAATGCTTTTTTACTCGGATAGTGGAACCTTGCTTTAAATTAAGTAAAAGGGCTGTTTATTTATCTAATGAAAGTATTTCGGCATTTACAATTGAGCAACAAGTGGAAATTGAATTTTTTTGGGCGATGACCAGAATGACCTTTTCACTGACACACGTAATATTATGATATAGATGGCAATAAAAATTTGATTTAGCATGCCATAAAAAAAATGATTAGACTTTTGAATAAAACGCCATTAATCACAATTCAGAATTCTCATTAGTTTTTCACCCATTAGTGGTTTTTGGGACATTTCCTATTGTCATTTACCTGTAATACTATCATCATCCAAAGTTTACTTAATTGCTACATGCATTAGTTAGACATTTGCCCAAATTACCATCGATTACCATTATTTTGAATACTTTGCGAAAGAAGTCGCGTTTAATACTTTGTTGCAATGTTATTTTTTTTTTTTTTTTTGTTGTGTCACAAAAGTGCACTAATACGTTTTTTTTCTCGCTTGTAGGGAAATGCTTTTTGCCATGCTGATAAGCGCAACTTATGGTGTTGTAAAAGATAGTGAAGGAAAATGCATTATACAGTCTTATTAAATAAAGACAGAGCATGTAAAAACAACTTCATGCAATTATCTGTGAAAAATCCAGAAGCCATAAAATGTATTTGTTAGGGAAACAGATAAATTAAATACAATAGATAACAACGTTTTGGAGCTGTGTTGAATATGTAATTATCATGTATAAATTAAAAAATATGTAAGTAAAAGAAAGAGTAAGTTTCATAGTAAGCTTGTCATATTTTAATGCAGTAATTATTTTTCCAAAACTAAATCACTCCTAGAGTATTTAGCCACATGCAAAAGGAAAAACAGGTAGATGAATATCTGTACAAATAAACTGTCTCAGATGACAGGGGTCATTGCATGACAAAAGACAATTTAACGCATCTTTCGCCTAATTGTTTGCAATTAGTTCTACACCACTAGTAAGCCGATTATGCACTTAGCAAAAATTTCAAAACTACGACAACTGACCGACTGGCTAGTGAAAATACCGAGTAATTCGAGATGGTAAGAGGGTCATTTCTTTAGCGGCAATTAAGAGTCAAATAATTCACCCGGCACCCAGACACGTAGATTTTCAACACCTACAGGCCGCAGTAAAAGGCAACAAAATGAAGTTTACAATTTTATGAAATAATCAACCGACAAAGAGCTGAGTAAAAACCGCGGAAAAGAGCCCCAACTGCAGTGGCCTTTCCGCTTTAAGTCGCTGATATTCATTCATTTTACAACTGTTGCTTGTTGAAGACCAGATCCGAAACTGAAAATCCGAAACCGAAAGGCCGAAAAAGCGAAGTCGCGACTCCAAGTTTTCAGTGCGTGATCGGCGCTCAAACCTGCAACTTGTGCCCCCGGAAAAAAGTGGCAGACAGACAGCGCGATAGTGCGAGAGTCGGGCGATTATACGCATGTCGGTACAATAGTAATTCTCTACGGAGCAATAAATAATCAGCCCGGTCGTGTTAGTGATAAGAACAAGTTCCACAATATCAACCGAAAATCGGCCTATTTGGAGTATTTAAAGAGCACTCTCTTAACCATGCAGCCAGTTCTGGAAGTGAGCATTTACACCCTGCTGAAGATGGCGTTCATTTGGCAGCTGATCTCGGCGGCCATCTACCTCGTAGGACTGCTCACCATCGGTGTGTTTCTGTACGACAACCTGAAGTCATTGGTCAGCATAATCAAGGCCGTCCTGGAACCCTACTTCCAGCCCCACTTGCCAAGGACATTGGTGGATAAGTTCGGACAGTGGGCAGGTGAGTGTTTCGATCGCAAGGCCCATTATATCCATGAGTTTCGCTTTATTCACCGAATGTTTCCATGTTATTCAATCCCGTATTTGCATACTTTAACCTCAGGGGTCTGTCAATATTTAAGGTATGCGTTTTCGGTTGATTCACTGTCGCAAATGCAAATTGTTTACCTATTTTCTTAAGGAGTGTTTTTGCTATATGCAGGCAGCATATCCAGCTTTTCTCAGAATTGAATGACATCAGCTATCTCAGGTCCCCATAATAGTTATATATCACGATTTGCCTAATAATTCTATAAATTCGAATAATTTCACAAAATAAATTAGGCTTTAATGAGAGTATATTGACTTTCTTTACATGTTAGCCTTATAAATTTGAGCGTTGAAGCACATGAATTTTGTGTTCTAAATTAAATTATTGATTTATACGTTAATCATGTACTACATTACCAAGTTTATGATCAAATAAATCGTTGAGCGATAGAATCTAAAGTTATCAGGTTTGGGAAAAGCGGTTACAAAATCCATTTATGATAAGATAAGAAACCGGTTACAATTATGAATTTCCATTATTATTTATACCACCGAAATGAACAAAATTGTATTTCTTATCTGAGTGTTATTGAGCGTATTGCTGATGGTTATTTTTAGTTAAGCTTAGATATTAAATGAATTCACATATTTGTGAATCATAAAAAATAATATCAGACTATAAAAGATATTCTTGCTAAATTATCCAATACAATTTATGTTCAATTGTTAAGTTCAATATTATGAATTAAAAAAGGTTTAACTTATTCCACAAATCCCTAAATAAAATAAAATAAATATAATTTATTTTCAAATTGTCTGCTGATTCATTATAATTTGGCATCCAATAACTAAATTATTCAAACAACTTGATTTGTTTACAATTTCATTTATGGACCAGACAAAGTCATTCAACTCGTAAACCGGCTTGCGATTTTCTCGCTTGTTTCGCACATTGCGATCGCTTTGTTTTTGCTTTATTAACTAATTAATTCGATTCCATTGACTAGAGTCTCGTGCTGCTCTTCGTAGTCAAACAGTTATAAATTTAACTATCGCTTCTTGAGTTTATTGCTTAATTAATGGGTGACCTTAGGTGTGAGATCGTTACAATTTTCCAAATTGAATTATGGATTTTATACAACTGCTTTTATTGCCCACCAATCAAAGTGCAAAATCTTTGCCAAACTATAGCAGTCATAATTTTCGGGCAACACGCAAGCGCAACAATCGATTGCCAAGTTTTGCTGCCGTGTTTCACGTTTCCGTTGCACAAATATTTGGCAACCAATAAACCAGCTGCCTGTGGCAACATTGCAGCAATTGCCACTCTAGCCGGTTTGCTTCTAATCGCTTCTTTGCGGCCGATTCCATTCATGATATTTGCTGACGTTTCGACAACCAACAACCGATGTGGCGATGTGATTTAAAGAGGCTCAGCCGAATGCAGTGGGCTAATTAGCAGGCAAATGCTAGTTTCGAAAAGGTCTTTCAAGGAGGTCGTGGCATTATTCAGTTGCTAAAACTATAGGTACACAACAAAAAGTGACGAAATGGGTCTTGGAAAGTAAATAGTTTAGTTTAACATGGATTCAAGTCCTCATACTAAATTATTATACCATAATACCATAAAAATGCAGCTAGCTTTGGAAAGCCAAAACTTATAGACTCTAATAACTTTAATAATTAATAATTATATATTAAATATAAACCTAATCTACACTTACACAAATAATACTTAATACTCAATAACAACGAAACTACTATACATACATTTTCGTAACAAATTCTAAAGCTTGTTGTATAGTGTAGTCTTCAATATTTCGTGTTTTTTTGTCTGCATGCAAAATTGAAAAAATGTGGTTCCCTTTCGGCAACCTGTGCCTGTACTCATCACGTTTTCCTTCGATTCCTTTCACTTAGTGGTGACTGGAGCCACCGATGGCATTGGCAAGGAGTACGCCAGGGAGCTGGCTCGCCAGGGTATCAACCTGGTGCTCATCTCGCGGACGAAGGAGAAGCTCATTGCGGTTACCAATGAGATTGGTAAGTGTTGCTTAGTACTTGGTTTTATATATTTAGAACACGTTTTTTTTATTTCGCAGAGAGCCAGTACAAAGTGAAGACCAAGTGGATTGCAGCGGATTTCGCCAAGGGACGTGAGGTGTACGATCAGATCGAAAAGGAACTGGCGGGCATAGACGTTGGCATTTTGGGTAAATAATTATGATTCGATATTTATATTCAAATCAAACATTAACAACATTTGGCACTTACTACAGATATTAGCGTTTTTATTATACGATATTGTATCATTCACACATTCATCATTGTCAACAGCAGCAGCTGCTTACTTACGCTTTATATTTTGTGACTATTTTTCTTGCGCGGCTGCCAATGTCAAACAATGATAATTGCGTGCAATTATAATGACTCTTTTTTTTTTTGGTCTATTGGCGAGGCGAAGAGTGGCTTAGGCGATGTTCAAGTACGATGGCGAAGCGCTGTTGTTGGGGGTTTTACTTTTATTCGGCCAACGAGACTCATAAACGCTTCAGCAATTTACATTTCGACAACCTTGCGAACTTCTCAAGGCGGCATTAATAAAATGTTTGGCTGATAAGAGTTGACATTGGATCTTGGCCAGCGTAATTTAAAGCCACTGCCATTTGATATGAGCTGTTATAAATATGGTGTTGCCATTATTGCCTTGCTTGAACCGTTATGGTTGTAATACGAATTATTATTAATTTATTCATATAGTCAACAACGTGGGCATGATGTATGAGCACCCCGAGAGTCTGGACCTGGTCTCAGAGGATCTTCTTTGGAACCTTCTTACCGTCAACATGGGATCGGTTACCATGCTCACCCGCAAGATCCTGCCCCAGATGATTGGTCGCCGAAAGGGCGCCATTGTCAATCTGGGATCCTCCTCTGAGCTCCAGCCACTGCCCAACATGACCGTCTATGCTGCGAGCAAGAAGTTTGTCACCTACTTCTCCAAGGCCCTGGAACTGGAGGTGGCGGAGCACAATATCCACGTGCAGCTGGTGATGCCCAACTTTGTGGTGACCAAAATGAATGCCTACACCGATCGGGTAATGCAGGGAGGTCTGTTTTTCCCGAACGCATACACTTTTGCCCGGTCCGCCGTATTTACACTGGGAAAAACGAGCGAGACCAACGGTTTCTGGACCCATGGCATTCAGGTTAGTAATTTGGCGATTAGGGATTTTTTTCAAGATGCAATACCACTTAATTCCCTGATTTAAAGTTTCTTAACGCCTTAAAATCTTACCTTATTAATTAAAATCTTTTATTTTACAGTATGCCATTATGAAATTGGCTCCCCTGCCGATCCGCACATACTTGGGACACCAACTGTTCAAACGACTGAGAATCGAGGCCCTCGAGCAAAAGCAAAAGAAACTGAAGCTTACTTAGGTTGTTAAGCTAGGTTAGGAGTCATGTAAATATTTGGTTCTTAGTCATAAGGCTTAAACTATTAACTAGAAAAAAAAAAAAACACACAAAGCCATGAAAAAATACAAAATATAAAACAACAGATAAAACAAAAGATAAAAGGCACATTCGCAAAACCGGCTGGCTAAATCAATTCCCAAAATGCACTGCCGGATTGCATAAGAGCTGCAATTTGGCCAAGGAGTGGAGGGGGTTGGCTTTCGGACGGTTTTAGCCGTGAAACCGGTTGGCCAGCGCGCGAAACTACTGACCGACAAAATGGCAAAGTGGCCAACTGCAGTCGGAAGCCGCCAGAAGACCAGCGATGACTGGGTATCCGCATCATTGCTCGCACTTTTAGCTTGTATTATAGACTGTATAGCCGTTACTCGTAGAAAAAAAGGGTGTACTAGATTCGTTTTTTAACAGATAGTAGCAGTTGATCTAGTCATGTTCGTCTGCCCGTCCGTATAAACACTGTAAACTATAAAACCTTAAAAGTTAAGAACAACCATGTAGTGCCTTTGCTTCAGAGGATTGCCACGCCCACGGGCCACCCAAAACTGTGACGTCTACACTTATGAAAAGTGTTTTTTGTAATATTATTATTTGCATTGAAAATGTCTAAAGATATGCCCAAAACATTTCGAAACAAGTTCTCTAGCTGAGTAACAGGTATTTCAAAGTCGACTATACCGTTCATTTATGTTTTGTTTGTTTTTTTAACTTGTTGTCCAGTTGTTAAAGGCCTCAATTTGCACATGCATATGCCACATGCAAATAAAGATAAAGTACTTTTAAGATCTCTCGAAGAACTGCACACAAATACATGAATTTAAATTTTGAATGGAAACTTAGACTATGCAAGTTAAATTACACCTTTCTGTCGGCAGAAGTTTTAATTGGGTCCACTAAAATAAATTGAGTTTTCGTTGTTATTAGTTAATTATAAACTTGAAGAAAAATGTTCTTTAAATAAAACTCTTTAATCCGTTTCAAAACAATCAGTTACACAAAATAGTCTTGGAGAAATGTCATTGTATTTTTTAAAATTTTATAAATACCGTTTTCATATGTCTTTTTTAAACACTTACCTTCTGCTTTTTGGCTTAAATTCCAAAAATATTTGCGTACTTTGTAGTTTTTTATGAAAAAACACAGCAATACTTAAAATAGTATTTTTACCGATTTAAGTTTGGAACAAGCCTAAAAGTATGCCTGAAATAATAATAGTCCTCAAATCTACCCAAAAAGTCAATCTACATTTGTATGAACTTATGTAAAATACATAATTTAAATATCACTCAATTGATTTTTTTAATATTACACGTACCATCTAGTTTCAAACACAAAATAAAAAGGAAATAAATAGTTTGGTTTTTTGTGTTTTTATTCCTGCAGTTTGTTGTTGCTGTTCTTTGCGGTTGTTATTCACAAGTTATTTAAGAAAAGTCGAGTAAAATGCAGTTACACATTATGCATGTCTTAATATGTACGAGTGCGAAATAAACGTGGCTGTTTAACAATGAAATAATATCGGTGGTGCACATTGATTGCTGATGTTGTTCTTAATTTGCTTATACTGTACATCATGGTCTATGAATTGCAAACTAAGTAGATTCCATTGCCGAACAAAAATAATAAAAAAAGATCACAAAACTATATTTATGATTAGAGCAGATGACGCCAAGGCCGGCAGCACAGTTTTCAAAATAAATCGATCCTGCAGCGCCTCAAAGATGAATGAAATGTGGCAGAGCACTGGGAAAAAAAACAAACGTATAAATATGTATATTGAAGCGCATCCCAGGGGATCCGAATAAATGGTACTTACCACATGGCAGGGGTTACCCATCAAAGTGCTCATCCTGATCGCCGAGCCTTCGATTTTGGCAACTGGTGGCATTGACGTCATCTGCAATATGCATTAGATGAGAATTTATTTGAGAAATTTATTTAATAGCACTGTTCGATTTATTGATTGCAAAAGAAGAATCATTTTTGTCTGACGCAAAGTCGCTGCAATTGATAAAACGTATTATTTTCGTTTTTTTTTTTGTTGGTTCTAGTGGCCACATTGGCATAAACAATAGCTGGCATTTGTTTGTTTCGAAGAACATAAGCTTCTTAGAGATTTATTTTAGGTTCTTTGAAATAACTTATGGAGGGATTGCGAAAAAGCAGCATCGGATTTTTTTTTTTTGAAAATAGCAATCTATACTCGAATATTTATTAGCAGCGCTTGTGATATTCAAAAACATTTAATGAAAATTAATTATAATTTCCACCTTAGCCAATCATAAATTCAGGCCATAAAAAACTGTCGCTTTGAACATTTTTGTGATTTTTCGGGCGAAAATAATCTTGAATCACAAAGTTGCGACATTTGGAAAATGCCATATGAAAATGATTTTTAATGCTCCCAAATGACGGGGGGCTGTGACGACAGGAAGGTGTTTAGTGGGCCATGTCGAAATCTTGTCGTTAAAAAATAGAAACGGAAAATCTATTTATTAACGCGAGCGAGCCAAATGGCTGCCAAAAAATGTATTCAAGGTTTATGTTTTTTTTTTCTTCTTGGGTAGGGAGTGTTGAGGGAGTGTTTCGTTAATTTGTTTGATGTGTGTGTTTGATAATTGATTTAATTGGCAGGGGGTGGATGGGGTGGTGTTCGTGCTCACCTGGCTTAGGTTACTAGTAGAAATCCATTAAATGCTAAACATCTTAAACGCGTAGGGTCCTAGAAGCTCCACCGGACCACAAGATGATGGCATGGCCGGCGGCTTGGAATTGAAATTCAACATGTAAGCTATCCTGATGGGTGGTTGGTGGGTGGTGGTTGGTGATGGTCATGGGTGACTTGAGGCTGTGGGCCTAGAAGGCGGCTTCGTAGAAGGCATAGAGCAGGAACAGCAGGAAGGCCAGGATGAGGAAGGTGGTGAACAAACTTTTTGCCTCATTCATTTTGATTGATTCGATTTGGCTGCTGGCTAAAGGGATAATACGGAATTAGGTATGCGATTGATCGATCGACAGGCGCAAATCACACACTTGTGGGATTGGGTTTTCTTAATTGCTTGGAGGATTTCCAACCGTTCGTAGCTAAAGGCGCGCAATAACTGAATTTCCCGATCTGAATTCTACTTCTCCACAAAAAGTTGGCCAGCGCTTGGAATTATGGCCATTGCCTGGGCGCACGCACCCATCCACATACATATGTTGATCCGATTAGATAGACGATATATAAAAAATTCATTTATATTTATATATGTATACCGTGTATATCACCGGCTATTTGGTTGTATGTGAGTCCAGTTGTTGGTAATATTTTTGACGCGGCACAAATATTTTCTAGATCTGTATATCTACATATGTGTGTACGAGTATGTAGATCGGTCTGCATATTAGAAATATATATATATGATTTCGAATTCCATGCGATTCTAGCCAACTTTCTGTGTTCTTTGAACATTATTCATCTGCTGGACTGCACCTAGACAAATTGCTTATTCCGACTGGACCTTGTCATTTGAAAAATGTTTTGTTTATTTCTTTTTTGGTTTTTTCGTTGGGAAAGATGTTTTCCTCTCCAGTCGTGTGTTTGATTAACATATTTATTTACTTTAGGCTGAAAACGTGTACATCTAGCCAAGCCTTAAAACGTTTTTAAATATTGAAAGAATCTTGAATAATCACGTAGTCCTCATTGAGTTTATGGCACATTTTGGCCTCAATTACCATTTCAAGGTTCGTGATTGATGCGGATTTATCTCGATTAAATTCAATGGGTACCCCATTTACCCAATCGAAATTGTGTGCATTGAAACAAATTTTACTTTTACTACGATTTTAGATTTAGATTTTTCCCATATTATTGTATTTATAAGCTAAATCTTTATCTTACCTTTGGTCCTGCCCTAAGGACCATCTACTTGCCGGAAACATTTTACAATACGGCATAGATGAGGTAGAGGAAGAAAAGCAGGATGGCCAGGATGCCAAAGGTGGTGAACAAGTTGCGGGCTTCGCTCATCTTGATTGAATTTGCTGCAAATAAAATATTTATTTATTATTCGGTTAGAACGGAAAGATTTAAATAGTTTTCCCTATTTTCGAATTACTTATATACGAAATATTTTTTATTTGGCGCGTGAGAAGTTTATCTTCATATAAACATAAAAAAGGCGGCAATAAATTTTCGCGGAACACATATTGTTTTGTTTTAAAATAATCTAATCAAATAAAATTCAATGGTATAAGTAAAAAAAAATTTTATATAAAGTCGACAGATATCAAAGCCATATGGAAAATATTAAATTTTTCTTTGCTTTCGTCGTCGTCTGGCTATATCTATTTGATATTTCTGTGCTCTTTGATTTTCTGATAGAGCAGTCAAAGAACCGCATGTCTATATAGATTGAAATAATTCCAGTTTTATAGATTGGACCAGTTCCAAACGAAAAAAAAAAATGGAAAAGATCTCTGGTGTGGAAATATTTATGAACACGGCACACTTGAATTCGAATTGTTAACTCCCACAATTTTTTATCATTCGTCTGGGGTCTTCAGGTCACTTCACTTCTCTACCGGATTTACCTTGGTTTTTTTGTTCGCTGGGGAAAGACACAATTTTGTGCTATTAACTGGTGAAAGCCTTTGGCTCAACTAAAACCGTTGGCCCGTCCACGAATTGGGATATAGATGAAATACTTAGTGTTCTGCAAGCATCCATACACACGCAGTTTGAGCATATCTGACAAATGGATATAGATTGGTGGGCGTGTATTTGTGCTTTTGGATATATGTATGTACATATAGCGAAATATTTTGTCCCATTGGCCAAAATGAGACGCCACTACCAGAGCAGAAAGTGCAGACTTTTTGGAAAGTCGCGTAGAAATAACATCGAAAATAAATAAAATAAATTTGCTGCGCGCCTTTTGACAGTTTTTGAGCAGCCGTTGGCCGGATCTGAAGCCAAATTACCAACAATAACAATACGCTCATTAAAAATAATTTTGGCATCTAGTATATGGCTTGTTCCATTTTGCAAAACATTTGCCTCGAAATTATTGACAGCATTTTGGAATTTCCGCAAGTGCAAAGGAACTCAAAACATGAGGTTCGAATTGGGCATGGGATCTACAAGTTTTTTCGCTTGATTTCGAAATAGCACGGGATGTTTATGTTGTTAATATATATTTTCTTTCAAATATATGAATAGAATTCAACTTAATCCTTTCTACGTAATACCTTCTTAGCGAAATCACAAAGAGTTTTCTTCAACGCCACACCTCCTTTACTTCTCCAATCATATCGTCTGTTGACATATAAATACCAGCCAAAATGTTCATAAACAACTGTCACACATTTCGGGTCCTTGACTTTTCTAAAAAAAAACACACACTTTCCCTAAGCTGACACTTGTCATTAAGTCAATTTGAAAATGCAATGCGCAAATGGCATAAAAACAAAATGGCTTGACACAAGAATATATATAAATAATGACCAAGATAATTATAAAAAAATCAATGAATTTTTATTCCTCTGCATAGCACATTCATGAAATCAAAAGAAACAATAAAAATCGACCTGATAGAATCAGGTTTGTTGCTTGAGCTATTGCAGCTGTGGCCACATTGCGTATGCGCGATATTTTTTAAGCACTAATGGGTAATTTTTGGGATAAGTTTTTCAAATATTTTTCCAAGCACACTACACTCATATGGGTTTTTATTTAAAATTCATATACTTTAACTTGTTAAATCCGTTTTTACATGCATGTATAAAGCTTAATCATTATGACATAACTTCATTAATAGGCGATGTAGGGCAAAACGGAATGCAAAGATCTTTAAGTTCAAGGCGAGTTCCAATAAAGAGCGCAAAGAGAACTGGGAACTTTGATAGAATCGAGAATATATAGCTTAATCCACTGCTTCCGTGGCTTATCAAGTCATTAGGGAGGAATTCCGAGCACAATTTTGCGCAGTTTTTGTGGAACAAAACAAACGAGCGGATCACAATAAAATATAAACTAAATGCGCTGGAAGCTTCAGTTTGTTTTATTCGCTATAATTCAAATAGTGAGGTCCCAGAATGGAGAAGATTCGGATTCAGATACGGAAGTGGAAATGGATTCCGAGGTAGAATCGGGCCAGTTTTTTAGCCATTTGTACAAGAGCAACTTGCAACAGTTGGTGAAAATTAAGAATGACTCAATGGATCCGTGTGATGACTTCTATGCACATGCTTGTGGAAACTTCGATCAAACGAAGGAGGAAAATTCCGATGATTTTCTTCCACCCTATCTGTATAACAAACAGGACAGAATGAACTTCTTCACAGCTGAGGTTGGAAATTTTGAAACTATACCAGGACGATTGATTTCTCAACTTTATACGGAATGCCGAAAGAGGGAAGAACGAAATGTTTTCACCCCTACTCGATTGACTTCTCACTGGGAACGTATGCTCGATGAGATCCCATTCCTGGCCAGGCATAAAGAGGTGCTCTCTTCCTGGCCTTTCCTTAAACATCAATGGGAGCGAAGGCGCCTTTATGGGCAGCTGAATTGGATAGTTCTGTCAGCACAACTGGCAGCCCATGGCCTACCCACTTTACTTCATATCTACTTTGCCTTGGATACGATTTATGTGAGTCCCATGGAGGAGCTGCCCTGTCCTAGTATCGCGGACTTTCAATCTAGCCTGTCTGATGTCTTGGAAGGTAGACATCATCAAGTATCCCGTATAATATCACATGAGATGAGGGTTCTGTGTCGCGAAATGAGAGGAGAACTTCCGCTCGTAAGAAGTTTGAGCCAGAATACCAGAACCAACACCTCCAGACCAGGTGAAGAACAGCTTCTTCTGGATGAAAACACCATGGATTATTTTCAGCAGTATTTTGCCGCACTTAACTTCTCCGAGGAACGGCTGGTGGGAGCACGCAAGTTTCCTCTCGATGTCGAGAAGATCACTCAAGCCTGGGAAGTTCTCAGACATACGGAAACTCGCATAGTGTACAACTATGTGATGTGGCAGGCCAGGGAGCAGCTTCGATATCCGGACTGCTATAGGGTATCTGAGGAATTCGAGAGACTACTGCACGCTGAATACTGGCAATGGCATGTTTTGAGACGCCATCTGAGCAGGGAAGTCGCTCTGGCATCATATCAACTTCATACCACTCGCTTCCAAAAACTAAGGAGATCCAAGTTGTCCAGAAGAGATTGGTATGGGCACCTGTGGCCAGCTTCTGTGGAGAAGAAGGAGCTTCAGGTGGCACGCATCCTCCAAAATCATGCAGAAAACTATCTGAATATAACTGAACTAAATGAAAACTACGAAGGATTGAAATTGGAAAAGAACTCCTTTTATGCAAATCTTCTGATCCTTAGACGGGCTCAACTGCGCCATAGTTTCGTATCGCCTTATGTGGACGAGGAAGATGTAAATCAGCCAGCATATTTCTTGAGGCACTTCCTTCACTTTGTACTGCTTTCCTTGCACCGCCCTACTTATCACTATTATGCCACACACGGCTTGGAACTTTGGAGGGAGTCCCGACTTCTCTTGGATACCGATGGCCACTATACCGCCATGGATTGCCTAGAACGGCAATCATTCCAACACTACGATGCAAAATTGGCTCCAATTTACAGACCACTTGGTTCGCACGAGATCGCCGAGATCTTCCAGTTTTATCGCTCTTTTCAGTATTCCCTCACGGACTATCACTTTTGGCTTCAGGGTGAAAGGTTCGCCTTTGCCGAGACCTTTGTGCTGGACTACTTCGGATTGAATCCACACAGGGTACTCTTCTATGCGGTGGCCCAGCAGTTATGTAACCGCCAAACGGAGATATTTGCTGCCCAATTGAATAGGGGCTATATGAATCTTCCCGAGTTCCAGGAGGCTTTCAAGTGCGGAGCCGAAAAGGCCATGAATCCCCCATCCAGATGCATGATCAACATGTGTGAAAGGCCACATACTTGATGTTTTCAACTTTAAAATTTTAATTTAAAATCATTTTAATGAAGATATGTTAGAGATAAAAAATAAAATGTATTGTTATATTTACCTAGTCATTGGAAATATACTTGTTATCAACATTCACTATAAAAGTTGCCTATTAAAAAATGATTTAAACAAACTCAACCGCCCACAAGTTTTATAGTTTATAGTTTTTACATATGAAGATTAGCTATTCATATTTTAATGAATTTGACAATATGGCCCACATGTCGGTCATTTAAAGACACAGGCGGGAAATGTCTTTCCATCTAGCCATTTATACGATTTTTGTTTGACATTCCATATAGCAGCAAATTGGCATGCACATATGTATGTATCATCAATATTATATATATATTAAGAGTCGGTTCCGAGTGGATTTTTCGTGAGGAAAATCTGTGGGCGTTCTAGACACACGTACCGGTAATAAACCGCAAAGGCATCAAAAACAATTCCAGAGCAGAAAACCAAATATTTGCGGCTGCGAAAATCTTTGCAAATATTTATTGCTTGTTGCTCGATCTCAAGTCACATAACGGCCATAAAGAAAGCTCCAGTTAATGTACTTATATTTATACTGTTTCTTTCGCCACTTAAATGAAATTACATACATCATTCTAGTTTGTTTTCATTGACCCGGGTCAGGAAGTCTTCCAAGTTATCTATGTGGGTCTGCAGAACTAGACCGAGTCAATAATAATTCAAGATTCTTCGTAAGACCTGATTCCTATAAATTCAAAAGACCTGCGAACATTCGCCTTTGTACGTGAGCCAAGATCGCTGGTGATAATATCAAAAAGTTTTCATTCAGTAAACGTTGCTAATTGAAACCGCAATCACGTAGGCAAGTGTACATATTGTCTATGAGAGTGCATATCGTTGAGTGAGTAAGTGTTGTGTTAATGCATTTATGAGTTTTTCTCAAAAATTATAAACAAATAGCGAAAACTTCTGAATTTATGAAAGAAATGAAAGAAAGAAATATGAAAACTCACAAGGCACTGAAAGAGGCGGAACAACTAATATTACATTCTATTGAAACTTCTTCAGATAGCTTGCATATTACACCTTATTTTCTGTAACTTAAATTCTCAATTCGGTTTCACTTTTCCGCCCGCAACTCTCACTTTATAGCCATACTCAATCGGACCATCAAAAGTACTCACTCATTTGCATATCTCATTACAATTTGGCCAAAATCGTATTGACTCGAGCAGCCGGCTCTTAGTTTCTCCAACGTTTTCAGACCGAACGCTTCACGAATCTGGCCAAGGAATTTGTTTTCAACTAGCGTTTCAAATTAATCGGAACTGCATGTGGTTTAAGTTTCTAGATTACAAAATGCACTGGCGACTTGTCATTGGTTTGCTGCTTCTAGGTGAGTAATTCCGATGATTTATAAGTGTATTTATTTAGCCAAAGATTATCTTCAGCCAGCTTCAACCGGGAGACTA
Source organism: Drosophila melanogaster (assembly GCF_000001215.4). Taxonomy (NCBI): domain Eukaryota; kingdom Metazoa; phylum Arthropoda; class Insecta; order Diptera; family Drosophilidae; genus Drosophila; species Drosophila melanogaster. Next base: position 16,833,787 of record NT_033779.5, on the reverse strand, counting down.
TCGGAAAGAGATTTCTAAATCTAAAACCTATTCCCATTCAACATGAGGATGAGAGCTCCACTGAGGGATCTACTAATCCCACACCCACCAGCACAACAACACCATCAAATAGGGACATCACCATCGGTCCGTGCAAATGGGCTATAGGTCGAAGTTGTCCGGATCCGGATGTCAAGTATTACATTTATACGCGCCACAATCCGATGGACAGACAGTGCCTTCACATAGACGAGTCACTGGAGAAGTCCAATCTGACTGACTCCTACTTCAACCCTCGATATCCCACTAAGATTATCATCCACGGCTACAACTCCGATATGTTTCTACATCCCCTGCAACAGATGAGGGAGGGTGAGTCCAGTAATTTTGATACTAGCAAATTTTATAGGATATGAGTATAAAATATATAAATCATATTTTCTATCACTGATGAAAAATATTTAAATTAGCATCAGAACAATTACCTTTAAATGAAATTACCTCTTTTTTAGAGTACCTGGCAAAAGCGGATTATAATATCATATATGTGGACTGGAGTATCCTTTCGCCAGGACCCTGCTACATAAGTGCCGTTCATAACACCAAGCACGCTGGAACCTGCACAGCCCAGTTGGTAGAGCGCCTGGTGGAGACGGGCAATACGGATATCCACGTGATAGGCTTCTCATTGGGAGCTCAAGTGCCCAACTATATAGCCAGGAATTTAAGCTCTTTCATGCTGCCAAGGATTACGGGACTAGATCCAGCGATGCCTCTTTTTATCACTTCCGGCAAGGCGGATAAACTGGATCCCAGCGATGCCAGCTATGTGGATGTGATACACACGAATGCATTGGTCCAGGGGAAAATGGAGAGATGTGGTCATGCGGATTTTTACATGAACGGTGGAATCATGCAGCCGGGATGCAATGGACAGAAAATAAGTATGTCGTTTCTTGCTATTTTTAGGTGGAAGCTCTAATTAATATTTGTACCTTTCAGATTCCTTTGCTTGCAGTCACCAACGTGCTCCAGCGTACTTTCTAGAATCCATCCGGTCACCCAAGGGTTTTTGGGGATGGGCCTGCAGTGGCTACATATCCTACCTCCTGGGAATGTGTCCCCCAACGAATTTTTTGCTTGAAGCTGGCGAAAATATACGGCCCACTACGAGAGGAATGTTTATGATAGACACCAATGACAGTTCGCCATTTGCCCTGGGCAAGTGGACGGATCTACCCACATTGGGCGCAAAGCAGCCACAGTGGCGAGTTCCGACCCAGAAACTGAAGGCGCCTCCAAATCAAGGTGTGGATCCCCTACTGCATCACATCGATCAGTTTGGTAAACTGGCAGCCAACTTTAACAACCTTCAGATGTGGCCCACCGAGCAGGATCCCTACGAGCATTGGACGAGCTTCAGTCCTGAACAGAAAGAGAACGATAGCGATGGTGATTCTGTTGAAGAGCAGGATCCAGTGGAGTTTATTGAGCCAGATGACCGACAGATGATAAGTACAGAGGCGCGTCCCACGCAAAGCTGGTGGGATTACAGAAGGAATCTTACATATGGATTCATGGAGGATAACATATTTTCTGTGCCCACAGTGGATTAGCCCTATTCGATGTTTTAAGCTACTTAAAATCCTTCCTTGCCCCCATTCCTTACTAATATATAAGTCACTTAGTTTAATATTCATAGTTACAAATACAAATCGAACGAAATAAATTATGTTTAATGCCTAATATTTTACAAAATCTGGATAGCTATATGTTTAGCATTATTCCAACTTTTTTATGAGTTTTATTTTTTATCCAGCTAAATAAATAGGTAAATAGAGTTTTTGTAACATAAAAAGGCTTACTATACTGAACAAACATAAAATCAGAAAACGATACAAATGTCTGTACATCCTGTGCTGAATTTTTGCAGATTAAACAGCCGTGATACAGAACGTTATTTTTTTTGTGAATTTAAGTAAGGATTTTTGGTTGACTTCAATTTCATTTTAATCTGTTCTGTTACAACAATTAATATCAGCAAAAAATCCAAAACAAATGGAAACTGTAATTCAAGCATTGTATAATTAAACAATTGCGAATACAATAGCAGTTTTGTATATTTTGTAAATTGTAATAAATTTGTTGCCATAATAATTTCAAATGGATTTTAAGAATGTGGACTTCCGGCTCAAGATGTATTCGTGTATTGAAGTCCGTTGTGAAGATCCATGGTGGGTATATATATTAACCTTTTTGGTATACAACTGTGTGTATAAAATGGGATTCGTTAGTTAATTGACCCGACCCGAATGTCGTGTTATCTGAATATCCGACCAATTTCCACGCCAGCTGCCATCCTCCGTCCTGACCACAGAGCTTACACGTAAAATGCTAATTCGTTATCCGTAATGTTACTAAGTCGCCGCTCTATACCTTCTTTTTAACAGTCCTTCTTGCTCTGGCCGGCGTAGCAGCCTCCGATGCCAGGGGGTTAGATGGTGAGGGTTCATCGGGATCAGCTTTTACTGTCGATTTGGTTGCGGGGGATTCAGGAGCAAAATCCTCATTCAGACCTTCGGGCTCCTGCTTAATATCTACATTAATTTGCGGCTGCTCGGATTCGCTAGTCGCCGACATCGGGGATGGAGGAGCACGTTCTTGATCGGGATCGTCGTCCTCCTGTTCGTGTGACGTGTTATTTGTGCTGGGCTCTTCCTCATCTACCACAGAAAGGTGGTACAGCCTCATCTCCTCATCGGAAATGGGAACTGGTGCGTTTGAAAGGGGATCACGCCCATTGAGTGACTTGGGGAATGCAATCACATCGCGTATGGATCGCGCACGGCATAAAATGGCAATCAAGCGATCCAAGCCCAAAGCAATGCCTCCATGAGGCGGGCATCCAGACTCCAATGCGCTCAGTAAGTGCGACAAATGATCATGCGGGATTTTCAGAATCTGTTCCAATATAAAGTGCTGCATGTCTCGATCATGGATGCGAATTGAACCGCCTCCGACTTCCTGGCCGTTCAGCACCAAATCGTAAGCCTGGGAGCGTATGCTCTCCAAGTTTTCGCAGCTAGTGGCGAAATTTTCTAGATCATCACTATGTGGCAGGGTAAACGGGTGGTGAACGCTCTCCAACTGATTAGTCTCACGATTTCGCTCGAACAACGGGAAATCGATCACCCAAAGGAAGCGGAAGTCATTAGGCTTCTTTATTTTGGCATTTTCCACCAGAAAGTCTTGATAGTCCAGTCGGATGCGACCCAACAATTCGCGCTGTAGGTGGATTAAGACAACAAATATTATACATTTTACTTAATTTACTACAAAATTTCTTACAGTTTCCACTTTTGATCCAATGCCCAAGAAAAGGAGATCGTTCTCCTCAAGGTCGAACTTATCGGCGACCTCTGTAGCTACATCTTCGCCTAGTAGCTTTCCCAGTTTCTCCTGCACATCCTTTGTTGGGCCAAATTTGCGCACGAACAACGTACCCTTGAACTCCTTGCCTAGGCTTTCGTAATGCTTTCGGGCAGCTCCATTCCAAAAGGCTTCACTGGCTCGCACTACAATGGCATAAGCGCCAAGATCATCGTATTTTTCCTTGAATTCATCGCTCTTTTCGATGATTTCCGACACGTTGTTTAACAGAAAACCAAACCGAGTGTCCGGCTTGTCATTTCCGTACTTTTCCATTGCCTCCTCATAAGTAATACGACGGAACGGTGTTTGCAGACGCGGAAAATCTTTGGGCCAGGAATAACGCAGAGTCTCCTCAATCAGTTGCATGATATCATCCCTGCTGGTAAATGATAGCTCAATATCCAACTGGGTGAACTCCGGCTGACGATCTGGACGCGTCGCTTCATCCCTGTAGCAACGGGCCACCTGGAAGTATCTGTCAATTCCACCGGACATCAGCATCTGCTTGAATTGCTGCGGACTCTGTACGAGCGAATAAAAGTGGCCCGCTTTGCGAGTGGGTACTACAAACTCCTGAGCTCCGCCTGGCGTTCGTCTGAAGAGTGTTGGTGTCTCCACTTCGACGAAACCCAGATAGTTTATAAGATACTCTCGCATTTTCATTATAACAGCCGATCGAAGGCGCAGATTATGCTGCATATCATTAAATCGTAGATCCAGATACCGATGAGTAAGCCGCAAGCGTTCGCCAGCACGATTAAACTTTCGGATCTCAAACGGAAGATTTTTCTTTGCCGGATTGAGAACAACCACTTTATCCGCTTCTACCTCAACATGTCCAGTTTGCATTTTGGGGTTTATTGTAGCCGCTGGACGGGGAATCACTGTACCCTCAACTCGAACAATTGACTCAATGGGCACGCCTGTTTCTGCGTATTCTTCCAAACCATATGTTTTCGGTGACAACAGTACCTGAGTTTGTCCATAAGCATCCCGAAGTATGAAGAATTTGTTCATGCGCTGGAACTCCAACCAGCCGCATATGACTACTTTTTCGTTGATATCATTGGAGGTTAGTTCCCCGCAGTTATGAGTGCGGTCGGCAAACTTGTTGGTATCGGCCACCTTGGCTCGTTGCTCGGCAATTAAAGAGGCATTAGCAGTGGTACTTGCTTCCGCGCTGTCTTCCGTGGATTCTCCATTATTGCTGGTAAGATTGGCGGATGCTTCGGCGGCAGCCTCCTCAGCCTCAAGATCATCAATGGAAAACTTTTGTTTCTTCTCTTTGGCCTTAATAGGACCATCGTAGGGATCGTCCGGATTGAGAACTTTTACGCTAGTTACACTGACTTCCACCTCACCAGTATCATATTTCTAAAGGGAATTTAATTGATTTATTTTACAAATCGATGGATATTATAAGTTCTTACCAAATTAACATTAGCTTTTGGTCTCCCCAGAACTTTGCCCACTATTTGGATAACTGTCTGCTCAGGTGTTGAAAGAAATGTGTCGCTAAGCTGAAAATAAACATTGAAAATAGTCAATTTGATGAAACTATCATATCGTTTTGTTCATTACCGACTGATCCTCGATCATTAGTTGCGTTTGGCCATAACCATCTTTGAGCTGCAAGAATTTGTTGTTTTTGGTAGAGGGAATCCAACCAACCAAAGTCACTGTCTTTCCGACATCGTCGCGCCTTAGATCGTTGCAGGTGAGATCACGGTTTTCAAAATACTTCAATATATTCTCGTTCTCTGTAAAAGACAATAAAAATATTATGTTACTCATAAACCAGTACTTAAACACTTTCCCACTTACTGGCTATCTTGTACTCGGTGCTGGTAATCCCAAGATTACTCTGCTGCTGCACCATTGTGCTGTATGTGCGCTTGTCACCAGCTCTTTTGGTACCGCCTGCCGGGAAATGAATGTTAAGTATGTCCTGCACCTCCACTTCGATCTCGCCCGTTGGCATTGTTTGATTGCACGAATTGTGTGGTCGCCGCATGACCAGGCCCACAATAGTTAGTGTTGTGTTCTCTGGCATGTTGTTCATGCGCCGTGCCACTCGCGGATGCTTGTCTTCCAGAACCACAAGCTGGCATGCACCGCCATTGCGGTCGCGCAGCTCCGCAAACCGATTCACCCGCTTCTTAATGAGCCTGCCGGACAGCTCAACAAATAATCCGCAATGGTGATTGCGCAACTCGCCGCAACTCTGGCGCATTGGCTGCGGGGGCTGTGAATTCATATTGAAGTTGCTGGCCATGGCACTCATCAGCTGCATTAACTCATTGCCAGAAATGTTGGGACCACCCACTGGAAATGTAAGAGTGAAAATAATATTTTATGTAATATATCTATGTAAGTAAAAAAAAATAAATAAGTGTTTTTGTAAACTGTCTATTCGTTATGCAAGATATTTATAACCAGTTGGACCAATTCCACTAAAGATGCTACTTTTAAGTGCTATCTACTTACTGTTGAAAGGATTTGGTCCGGGACCTGGTCCAAAGTTGTCATTGAAGCCTGGTCCTCCGCCACCACGGTAGTTGTCGAAGTCATTGTAGCCGCCACCATCTGCATAGCCTCCGCCACCACGGCCACCAAATCGACCGCCGCCTCCACCGCGATATCTGCCACTCATGATCTGCAAACCGAACATATGGATTAAGGATTGGACATGGACAACACGAATGGCTAGTTCGTGATTCACGAGAACTTACGTGACCGCAATCAGCCGGTTCTTTCGCCGAGAACAACGAGTCCGGGGTGCTTCGATGCCGAATGTGCCTATCCGCCAAGAAACCTCCACTGGATGCACTGTGCACGAGTTGCTGTTGCAGCTGAAGGCGCTGATGACTTCTCCAAAGGGTTCTGGAAATTAATAACATTTTTGTCACCCTTTAAAATTGGTTTCCCTTTCAGAATTAACTATTGCCTCATGCGAGAAGCGATGTAGAAAAAAATTTCAGACCCAGCACGAGCTGCACACACACACTGGCGCAAACTAATCAGACAGCGACACATATATACACACTGGCCAAACAGCGAATATGTATGCGTGCAGAGCCGGGCGTTGCGAAGAAGCCGACGCAGAAATTTGCGAATCATTGGATCTTACCGCAATAGCCGGATCGAGTGTGGGGCCACAGTTACGCCGAGTTTGTAGAGCCAACTGACACGAAAATATTACTTATATTAAGCTCACATATGATCGACAAATGTTACTTGAAATATAGGAAAAAAAATTGTCTGTTTTGGCTTGGGCAGCGATGAAGTGTGACCATATGCCGCATAAACAATCGATAGATCGTGTATTCTAGGGAAGGAACTATCGAACAAAGAGCTTAATAATTACATTTTTTTCGTTTCATATAATTTAAAAATTAAAAACATTTTATTTAGTTTAAAATTTGATTTATTTACATGACACTTAAATTCATTAACAAATGCATTCAATAACAATCTATTTGTGTTAATCAGTACTACATGCATGTGCAAAAGTCATACAAAATATGCTTTGTAAATTGGCAATCACAAGTTTCCTTCTTAACTTGCATTCTGGCTTATAAATTACGAAAAGTACACGGACCCGACCGATGCAGATATTTCAGTGTTGCTCCATTTTTAAATGTTAACCTTTTTTGAAACCTAACTACTGTAGTCGGTGCCGTTGAGCGAGTTTTTGAAATGCTGGACGACATAATCGTGATAATAGGCCATTATGCACAGAGGCTGACCAAGAATAATGGAAGCCCACACGATTATATTGCCCATTCGGGGACCCAGTTTCTTTTCAATGGATTTGGATATGGCCGATAGGGGAATCTGACCCATCATGCCCATAAATGCCCAGATCTTGTATATTTGCAAAGGAACTGAAACCTGAAAATATAAATTATATTATTGTACAAAATTTGAAATTCTAAATATCAACCCTCATACCAAATATTCATGGAAGACGGCACTGAAAAGAAAGACAATAGTAGAGGCCTGTCTTGAGGAATATCCCATTTGGACCACAGGGATGTAGAGATGACGCACGCACCACCTATGAACTGGCATGTTCCATGTACGCCAGAAGGTGTCAATGTTATTCGCATTCCACCAATCACAATAAAAATTGCGATCTGCAAAATTCAGCAGTTCGCCGACCGCATTAAGAAAAGAGTGGAACATTAGATAGAAAAAGCAGAGCCAGCAAAGATGATTGGGTAGCTAATTAAAGAAAAATTATTAAATAATACTCAAACGTTTTATAATTTTCACTCTACCAACCGCAAGTTTAAGAAGTCGCTCAGTGGCTAAGGCCACGTCCATATTGGAGAACGGAATCAGGGAGTTCCGAACCGATGGAATGATCCATTGTTGAAACAAGGCCATAACCACATTCACTCCAATCACCACCTCCAATAAACGCTTCAGCAAAAAGCGTTTGCGCACGCGAGAAGTTCGCGGGAAATTCAACTCATAGCAGAGAGTGGGCGCGCAAAGGAAGTACAGGAGATCCTTGTATGTGAGATTATCAGGATATTGCACCAGCTTGGAAACGTCCTCGTCTTCTTCACCTCCATTCAAAACTCCTTTTTCTGGATGAAAGATGAATTTTTAATATATGACATTCCGTTGAGAGATCTCAACATACTTAGTTCCGCCAAAGTTATGCTTGGTCGACGCTCCCGCGGATTCTTTTGATAATAAGTCTGACGGCACCACATATTCGTCTGCACATAGGACCATAGTTTTAGGAACAACACAGAGTAAAAGAAGCAAACTGTTGAAGCGCCCACTAAAGATTAACAGATAATTAAATATTTTAAAATACACCTAAACTAAGTTAATTTCTCACTCAAACTAAAAGCATGTCCTTTTAGGTGAATTGTTACCACCGGTAGGCAAACCAAGACAACAATGTTCACTATCTGGATGAACAAGCCCAAGCCCTCTGCAATTATTTCCTGGAAAAGAATTACAAATTTGTTTTAATTTTTAATTCATTCAGTTGGTTTTTGAAAAAAAAAAACAGGAATTGATATCATATCAAATGATACTAAATTAGTAAAGTTCAATATGCGATATTTCTGATATGAACATTTAAAATCTAAAACCATCGAATCCTAGTAACAGTAACTATAAACAATCGATATCGAAAACTCGCCCTGAGTTCCATCCCCAGATCGGCGAGCATTGTGTGCGAAAACGAATTGCGATTTCATTTCATGTTGCAAGAGTGTGGAGGAACAAGCCACGAGTGATATAAATTAAAGCAAATAGGACCATCGAAAAGAAAATATACTCAAAATGGAAGTGACAGAGGCAAATTTACAGCTGCTGGCCGGTTATTTGCAGCAGACGCTGAGCGCCGATCCCAATGTCCGCCGGCCGGGTGAGTGTGTGTGTGTAGGAATGCATGTGCACACACACAACTGCACATGCGTGCAGGGGTGCTGATGTGTATGTGCGCGGGAAATGGTTTTTGGCGACGCCAAAGAAAAATACGGTTTTTAAATCCATTTGAAGTTGTCTACAAGTTTTCCCTATGTCAAAGAATTTATACAGTCACGCTTTCTATTAATTGAATCGAGATTAGCTGATCTTGATATGACTGTTGCCAAGCCACCTTTCAAAACCATAGACCTAGTTTTAGGATTATTTAAGGCATACCAAGCCTATAGACTCCGCACCACCATAACCAAGCTTTTGAAAATATTGTATAAAAAACTTATTGCTTGAATTGAAAATATGTTTAGTCTAACGAGAAACACTGTAAGCTCCTATCGGTTCCTTATATATTTGTATTTGCAACATCCGATTTACATAAGTACAATAGTTCTAACAAACACACCATTTCCTTCTCTACTTTTATAGCCGAAAAACTTTTGGAGTCCACGGAACTACAGCAGAATTACCCGATCCTACTGCTCAATCTGATAGACAAAGCCCAAATGGACATGACTACGCGGGTGGCGGGAGCCATTGCCTTTAAGAACTATATTAAGCGGAATTGGGCAGCCCACCTTGACAGCGACGGACCGGATCGCATCCACGAAAGTGACAGGAATACAATTAAGACCTTGATCGTTACGCTAATGCTCCACTCACCGGTGGCATTGCAAAAACAACTAAGCGACGCGGTCAGCATCATAGGCAAATATGATTTTCCCAAAAAATGGCCGCAGCTTATCGACGAGATGGTGGAGAGATTTGCCTCTGGTGATTTCAATGTCATCAACGGCGTTTTGCAAACCGCACACTCGCTTTTCAAGCGCTATCGTTATGAGTTCAAGTCGCAGGCTTTGTGGGAGGAGATCAAATTTGTACTGGATCGTATGGCTAAACCTCTGACAGACCTGCTCCAGGCCACAATGCAGTTGACTAAGGTGCACGAGAACAATGCCGGCGCCCTGAAGGTCATCTACGGTTCATTGGTCCTTGTGAACAAGGTGTTTTTCTCGCTCAACTCCCAAGATTTGCCGGAGTTCTTTGAGGACAATATCAATACGTGGATGGGAGCGTTTATTCAGCAACTAGCTGCGGATGTGCCATCCCTGCGTACTGCAGATGATGAGGATGCGGGTGTTCTAGAGCATCTGCGTGCTCAAGTCTGCGAGAACATTTGCCTTTATGCAAAAAAGTACGACGAGGAGTTCAAGCCATTTATGGAGCAATTTGTGACTGCAGTTTGGGAGTTACTGGTCAAGACAAGTTTGCACACCAAGTACGATTCGGTAAGTAACAGAAACCATACGCTTTCTTAATAATTATTTTTATAATTTTTCCATTCTTATTTTGCGCACAGTTGGTCTCCCATGCTCTGCAGTTCCTCTCTGTGGTGGCTGACCGCCAGCATTATCAGAGCATTTTCGAGAACCCAGAGATTCTTGCTCAGATCTGCGATAAAGTTGTCATTCCCAATCTAGACATCCGGCCCTCAGATGAAGAAATTTTCGAGGACAGTCCGGAGGAGTACATTCGAAGGGATATTGAAGGCTCTGACATTGACACACGACGTCGGGCGGCATGTGATCTGGTGAAGACTCTATCAATCAACTTTGAACAAAAGATCTTTGGCATTTTTGGCCAGTATCTAGAGAGATTGTTGACCAAGTACAAGGAGAATCCGGCTACCAATTGGAGGTCAAAGGATACGGCAATTTATTTGGTTACTTCGTGGGCATCTCGAGGAGGAACTCAAAAGCATGGCATCACACAGACCTCGGAGTTGGTTCCACTTCCCGAATTTTGTGCCCAGCAAATTATTCCAGAACTGGAAAGACCCAACAGTAAGCCCAAATAACCATTTTCCCAATTCGATCATCTTATATCTGCATTCTTCCAATGCTCTTTGCAGTTAACGAGTTTCCTGTTCTTAAGGCTGCTGCAATTAAGTATGTAATGGTGTTCCGCAGCATTTTGGGTCCCCAAGTCTTAGCAAGCTGCCTGCCCCAGCTAATTCGACATCTCCCCGCCGAAAGCTCTGTTGTTCATAGCTATGCTGCTTGTTCAGTGGAGAAGATCCTTTCTATGCGGGATGCTAGCAACGCGATCGTTTTTGGTCCTCAGATTTTAGCACCTTACACAACTGAACTAATTAGTGGGTTATTTGCGACCCTTTCACTCCCAGGTTCCGGTGAAAATGAGTACGTAATGAAAGGTGAGTTTGGGGGACTATCTCATACGTTTCTAATATGTTAACAAAACTCTAATTATTATTATTAGCCATTATGCGAAGTTTTTCGGTCTTGCAATCGGCCGCCATGCCCTTTATGGGCGTCGCCCTTCCACGGCTTACCGAGATTCTCACCCAAGTGGCCAAGAATCCATCGCGTCCGCAGTTCAACCACTATCTTTTTGAAACGCTGGCTCTGTGTATAAAGTAAGTGTTATGCATTTTGGTGGTAAAGAGCAATAACAAATTTTCTTTTTCCCTAGAATTGTTTGTCACGCCGATTCCTCGGCTGTGAGCTCCTTTGAGGAGGCATTGTTCCCAGTTTTCCAGGGCATCTTACAGCAGGACATTGTCGAATTTATGCCCTACGTCTTCCAGATGCTTTCTGTGCTGTTGGAAATGCGCGAGGGCACTGGTACCATACCGGAACCCTATTGGGCTTTGTTCCCCTGCTTGTTGTCACCAGCTCTGTGGGACAGGACGGGCAATGTCACACCATTAATTCGCCTGATTTCTGCTTTCATCAAGCAGGGATCTGCTCAGATTCAAGCCTTGGGTAAACTGGTAAGTTATATTATACATCACAAATTTTATTTTACAGAGTCCAATCTTATGCATTTTTCAACATATATTTCAGAGCGGTATCCTCGGAATATTCCAAAAGATGATTGCCTCCAAGGCTAATGACCATGAAGGGTTTTATCTTCTCCAGAATCTGCTTTCCTACTACCCTCCCGCTGAGATTCAAACTAATCTTCGTCAGATCTTTGGCCTGCTCTTCCAGCGATTGTCTCTCTCAAAGACTCCGAAGTATTTAAGCGGCATCATTATCTTCTTTAGCTTTTATGTGATTAAGTTCAGTGGCAGTCAGATGGCTCAATTGATAGATGAGATTCAGCCTAACCTATTTGGCATGCTGCTGGACCGCGTGTTTATCACCGAAATGGGCAAGATTCCCAAGGAACAGGATCGCAAAATGGTGGCCGTGGGTGTCACTAAGCTACTTACAGAAACTCCTGAGATATTGCAGCAACAGTACGCTACTTTCTGGCCACGACTGCTGCATTCTCTAATCGATCTTTTTGAACGACCACCAGAGAAATTGATGGGTCTCGAAATAGGAGAGACAGCTGGAGTTGCCGAAGATCCCGATGCGGGCTATCAAGTGGCATTTGCCCAACTGACTCATGCCCAGCCCAACCAGCAGGATCACCTGGCTGAGATTAAGGATGCTCGCCAGTTTCTAGCAACTTCGCTCTCTAAGTTTGCCCAGGCTAGGGCAGGAGAATTTTCCACTTTGTTGTCGCCCCTGGAGCCGGAGTACAAGCAAGTACTCCAGAAATATTGTGATCAGGCTGGAGTACGCATTGCCTAAAGGAATCGACCGACTTTAAGCTCATTCATCGCAATCAAACCTCGCCATACATTCGAAAATTTATGCATACACGCACTCGATCACTCATTGCATGCCCAGTTTATTGTCATTTAAAAATTGTATCTAATATATGTAAGTTTTGTAAACAATTAAAAATTATGTTTTCCGAAACTAGTGTGTTTCAACTGCGATAACTTCTGAATATTTCATACTTTTCTCTCTGATAAACAAATCATTTCTTGTCAAACACCCTTCACTCAATTTCAAAATTGTGAATTTAGAATTAACTAGATATTTCGAAATTTATCATATAAGCCATGTTCAAGCTAATAACGTATTTCAAGTCACGATCGAAGAAAATAGGCGTGAGATGCTATCAAAGTAAGTACTTACCATGGCTAGACCCTTCTCCACAGCCAAACAGAGCGAGATATGCACTAAAGAGTCTGTAAAATATGGTGAGACGAAGGTTATCAATTTCGTTTGCGTAATCCTTGATTTTGTGCGTGCTTACAAATGCTCAGGATTAGGGCGTTATGTCCTTCGCCTTCGTTGTGTCCGCTTATGAAGAAGAACCAATCCAGTGGATTGATGCGAATGCCATACCTAAAAAAATAATGAATTAGCTAAAACTTGTATTTCTACTCAAGATCATCGTAGTTACTTTAGGAGATTCTCCAAGCCCAAACGCAGACCTCCAATGCAGAGCAGTAGAAATCCCCAGTTCACCAGTCCAGAAAAATTGGTAAATCCAGAGCTCCAAGAAAACAGAGAATCTCTTGGCCGATGGATTCTAAAAGAGGCGAAACCCTGTATTTGGGCTAAAGTAGTTTAATTTCCCTACTTACGGTCTGCCAGGCTGAGCTCTTCTCTGCTTCTCCTCTTTATTGGAAATCTCCTCAGCACGAGTCACACTTTGTGTTCTCCTGTATCTAAGCTTCTTCTCGGATCCGTTGGTTCCATTACCATTTTCATCCTTATCCAAAACTTTACGATACTGTCGCAGATCTATGGGATTCCCGTGCTGATCGAATAGATTTTGTGTTGACTTGCGGTTTCGCAGACTGCTAAGATTATGCTCTGTGGCGGACGCCGATCTTCTCAAGCGCTTCATGATACCCACACCGCTGGATCCGCTATTCTTGGTCGGTTGTTCTGCTTTCCCGGGCTCCTTATCTTGGGGATCCTTATTGGTGGTCATGGTGATGGTCTCTATATTGAAAGAATTTCAATTTATAGTGATTACTTCTAGCTTATCGCAAATTCCGTTTGCAGTTGAAATGCAAAGATAAGATTTGTTTTGGTACCCCTTATAAAATGTTTGAGTGCTTTTATTTTGACACACAAATAACTCAGATGGGATCCCAGGAGGTTGTAAACAGTGGAGGCATTTTCAGAGTCGCTTATCTATTGAATAAATACGCAACTGAGATAAGAAATAATGAGGGTAATTAAGTAATAAGATGTCTTAAGCACATATCTTGTTTTTTATTTATGAAAATCGTTTTATTACTTGCTGAAGCTGGTCATATATTAGTTTATTAGTAAACAGAGCTATATGTATGTTAGAGAATAAATAGATCCATACAAAACCAGAAGCAAAATGCGGCTTGAGGTCAAAGTTCAGCTGACTGAGAGATTGCTGATTGAGTAATCAGATACCGATTTGCATAGACATTGAGCCCGCATTTGATAATGTGGTTAAGCCAACAGCTTCTCACTTAAATCGTTTAAAACCAGTTGTAAAGCTGCTACGATCGTACTTGACATTAGCTCCCACAGTCAAGATCGCATGTCAACCAAATGGGAGGGCATTATCGCCGTTAAGCCTCAAAGTTTCAAATCCACATCCACCTTTTGCAATGAAAATTGTATAGAACTCAAGAATCATCAACAAATAAACGGTTGATATGTGCAGATTCTATTTTTGAATACAAATGCGATTCAAGTTATAGATTTGCGTTCACGTAACTTGTTTTTGTTAAACAACGAGTAGCAAGATACGATTAGGAAATTGTTGTCTCAGCAATTATTTAATATTTATAAATCAGTGAAATACCTACATATATGTATGCAACTAAAATTAATGACGAAATTTGTGTGTGTTATCTGTTGAAAAGATATCTTAGGTAACAAAATCTACGTCATGTTACGAAGGCAACCATTTTTACCTAATTGTTTTATGCGAGTAGTTTGTTGATACCTTGTTTATTTGACATCAAAGTTCGATCACTATCGCTGCTTATCGCTAATGAACCGAAAAATCAATTTAAGTGATCGTGGATGCCAACCTTTTCAGTAATGGCTTTTGAAAGTTGTAATGTATACGATTCGAGTTCAGGATTGAAATAATTTATGGTTTTGAAAAAAGGACAGATGAAGAATTTTAGCAATTTTTGTCTCGCAGCGTGTATTTAGTATTCCACTGGCGGAAAACACAAAGTTTTACATAATTATTCAGTGCGTTGAACTGATCCAAGTGCAACAAAGACATATACTCCAATCTCATATGTTCGTTCATGGGGAGTTCAGTACGATTTCAGTCGAGTCACCGTGACGCAACGTCATTCAGAACTTCAAGTCGGAGCTCGTTATGGCCCATCAACCGAATGATGAGTAATTTACAGGCATCGAGGACCGAGGCAGTCCGAGATGTACATGAAGCATTCAAAGAGAGATTGCATTATATGCACCCATTAATATACATATTATAAATCCGTGCAAATAAGTTAATCAGGATAGAACTGTAGAGATATTTTGAAGTGCAAGGTAAAAGAAGAAAGCAAAGTCGACTCATTGTGGGTTCTTATTAAAAATGTATATTTCAACGTCTAGCTTCATTTGAGTTATATATTTATAAATGCGCTACAATTGTGACCTCTGCTGTTTGAATAGATATGTAAGAACACACATATACAACCCGCATGTGGAAACCGAACCTGAATTGAATGCTCTCTGCGGTTTGACGATTAGTTTGTTGAACTTTCGGTTTATATTTAAACAATCGAAGGTGGGGGCGGTACAGCGGTAACTGCAGCAGAATGATAATGGATCTTGGAAAAGTTTCGTCTATTTATTGAGCACTGTTGATCTTTATTTTGTGCTCTGCCCTAGGGCGAACTTAAAATGGTGAAAATATTCCAAACATTTTAGTTGTCCATGTAGGACGGATAATTACTGTCGGAACCGGTTGCGGCTTTATAAGGAAGAACTTTCCATAGCGATGATAAAAGTAGGTCAGTAACTCAAGTAGATTCATCAACTTGAGTGGCGAACGCCGCCCAATGGAACATCGATTGATAAAGGTTATCAAGCTGCTCAAGCTGCGGTTCATAAACTCGGAGATTGCATAATACCCACGTTATCATGTTGCCAGGGTAGACATGTCTGGCTGGGCCACCCTAATCACAATTTTCTTGCCCCTTACCATGTAAAACGGATGCATACCAGCTAGAGTCGAAATTCTATGAGGCGTTTTTGCTGGAATCAATCTAACTTTGGAGAATGAAATATTTATAATTGATTTCAAACATAAACCGCATTTTTAAAGACACCATGTTAAGTTTAATGTAATGTGAAGTTAACCATGACAAGCTTCACTGTAGCCTACAAATTATCGAGAGGAAAAATACACAAAAATTTCGCCGGCTTCCTCTAATCAGAATGAAACAACAATGCTCTTATCAGCCGGATTCTGACATTTGCCGTGCCACTGATAATTTCTAAGTGGAATGGAATTTGTTTTCCCAACCAGACACAAGCTCTCTCTTTTGCTGGGTCATTTTATCTCCGGTCAGAAGTGCTCTCTGTTTGGGTTTTCAGCATAAACCGGTTTTTTGGCATAGAAGTTTGTTTGGTTTTTACTGTTTGGCTTTTTCTGTTTGATGGAGACGACGCCGCCACATTTCGGAAATGTTTTTTTTTTTGTTTTTTTTTTTTTAGTTTGCGACGCAATGCCCGGATCAAGGTTATACAGCCATTGGTCAAATATATGCACACGCATTCACACATTTAGTTATATAGACATTATCAACGCTCATTCAATTCAAGGGAAGGCGGAGATAGTTTCACTAATTTATGATGGCTATATGGTATGCAAAAATAAAGCCTCCGTATTCGTCTATATACGATTTGTTGTTAGGTATATCTTGTTTTTTATCTGCTTAGCTGCTGTTCTCATAAAATTTAGCCGCTTTAATGGGCTTTGAGTCACCAAATCACACTGCACGTGTTTGCCACTTGTTGTTTTTGTTTTCTTTTCAGTGGGTGCCAGAAACACATTACCGATTGGAACAACTGCACTTGCAGATCTTCTTCTTATTCGCTCAAGTTCATTACTCCGCCATCGAAAACTTCAAACAAAAGCGAGAGTTAGACAGAGAACGAAGATCGCCGAAGAAGCGTAAACAAACACACAAAAAAATATCACACTGATCGTTTAATTTTTTACTTGAACTCTGGGAACTTTGTGTGCCTTGTATTGTTTGTACCTAGTTAATAATATATTATTTGTCTACTCAGTTTAGCACACCTTGCACACAATTTAATCCAATTGGCAAGTTTTTGTTGTTTCTTTCAACAAGAGCAGACTTATTTTCACGTACTGGAAGCGGCCTCTTTTTACCGTAAACCGCACGCTTCAACGACGAGTTCTCAACTGACGCTTGGAAAATACAACTGGAAATAAACAAAGCAATAGGCTCGACATCAGTGATGTCCGGAGTTGAGCGGGAAAATGATTTTTTCACGATTTTTTCATGATAAAACAGTAAGAGCTACAATCGTCAATAGTTTTCATCCTAAAGACAGTAATAAGTAATAATATTGTATTAATGAATACTCAGAAACAATTTGAATTTTGCTTACATATTTTCCGCTAACATGTCAGCACTGTCTGATAAACTTTGGCTATCGGTATCGAACAGTGAACGATCGATATTTACTGGAAGGAAATTTGGCGGTACATTTGAAACGCAAAATTATTATTATTCATAGAAAAGAAAAACGACTGTGTTATTCATTAATGTATAATTATTTCCAGTGAGCATTAAGGGTATAGACATACTTTTCAATGAGATAATATGTTTGGATTATCCATCAGTATTTTAACTTACCCCTTTTTTAATATTTGTGTAGAAAGACAAAGACTCTCTAGTGCAGGTCCCGCTTGTCGCGCACAAGGTGGCGCAATCGACTGATCTCCCCAATAGATGGCTCTATTGTATTTTATTTTCGTATATCGTATATCGTATTTCGTTTTGGTTTTTTTTTTATTTTCACACTTAACAACTAAAAAACGTAGAAAAATTTCAATAATTTAATGCTTAATTACACAACGAAAACTCTTTGCTCGAATTACATTGGGTATAGAACGCAGTCACATTGTGACGCCAGCAGGGCCTAACAACTAACAACAAATAAATACAGATTCAATTAAAGCTGACTTATGTACAAGAACGTATTAGGCGTGAGAAAAAGTTTCTGATAGATTTGGTATAGAGCGCAGTTCAAGAAAAATGCTTGTTTTGGGCTAATGCTGCTGTCGCCTCTCGTCGATCTCGTCCTCCTCCAGACCCTCGATAAGATCCTCCAAGTCGTCTTCCCCATCATCCACATCATCCACAAATTGATCGATTCGTTTGAGTAAATTGTTTGGCTCTTCAGCCTCCTCCTCCTCCTCCTCATCCTCATCATTTTCAGTAACCGTTTCATTATCATCCTCAATGCCCTCCTCCTCATCTTCATCATTGTATTCCATAATATCATCACTGGTGGTGACCCCGTCTTTAATCCGTGACTCAGGCAATTGATCATAGTCAAATACCTGACGTGTTGCCCGAGGTGGTGTTTCAGTGGAAATCGTTGACCCCAGACCTTCGCCAGCTTCGTCATCTTCATGGGTGTCATCTTTAAGGAGACTCTCTATGCCCGCCCCTTTACTGGATATCCTAGGTTCCGGTTGCTGCGGCAACAACTTGGTGCTAACTGGCCTCAGCACAGTGCTGGTAGTAGAACTTGCTACCAAAGGTAAATCAGTGGATGAGCCCATCTTTTGGGCATCGGCAAACATATTGTCCAGTAGACTAAGCAGATCGTTTACACCGCTTGGCTTTTCTGGAGTGGGTTGTGGTGGAATTAAAGGGGTGGTGCTGATTATGGGCACTTTAGTGGTTGTTGAAGTTGTGGTTTTCGTAGCGGTGGCAACGGTTGTAGTGCTAGTGCTTACTACTGGAGCCTTAGTGGTGGTGCTATATATAGGAGTTTTTTCAGGCGCCCTTGTCGTCGTAGGTTTCATGGTAGTGGGCTTATTAGTCGTGGTTGTCGTTGTCATTGGTGTTGTTTTGGTGTGCAAATGTTTTACCTGATAGGACTCCACAGTTCCCCTCTTCTCATTAGGATCGGCTATCCTAACTACTGGTTCCCTCTTGGAGATAACCGGCACTATCTTCGGACTATGTGGATCCAATTCATTTTGACCGTAGGTCTTCACTTTCGAATGACCCTCGATGATGAGGTACATGGGTCCTAGTAGCGGTTTCGGTGGTTGCTTGTAGTGCGAGAAAAGAGAGTCTGTGGTGGGTTCACTGGGAGCAGGAGCCACTGTGGGTCTCTGCGCTAGATTGCTCGTCTGGGGGATCAGTAAACGATTACTGGTGGTTGTGCTGGCTCGCTGATAAATGGACAAAGGAGTAGTTATGGTCGATTGAGTGGTTCCCACGGTGGTAGTGCTGCTCATCGTCATGGGTCTAAAACCAGAGCTACTTGTTTGGGGCGTGGGTGTGATATAGATTTCCGGTTGTGGTTCTTTTCTAGTGGCCACAGTCGGAACGGCTATGGTAGGTGGACCAGGCACAAATGTCACGGGTGCATAGGTAAATGGAGGGCGGGTGGAGCTCATGCCAAAGCCAACAGATGGTTGTGGCTGATGTGGCTTGGTTGTTCCCATCAAATATTTTGTGGCTGGCATTGTGGGCTTAACCTTGGGCTTCGACGTTACCACCACCTCTTTTTGGAGTAGCTCATGGAGCCACGGCTTCCTAAGACCCGTCTTTGATCCATTTTGATGTCCTGGGAGAGAGTTGGGCGAGTAGATCATCGTTTGCTGGTGATGGGGCCTTGAAAAGCTGTATGTATGCACGGATTCCTGCAGATGGGGATCTGAGTACGATAAACGATATGGTGGCCTACTGGTCATCCAAGGCGTTGAAGAAGATAATGAGGTGTGGTGGCTCATCGCTGGTGGCTGATGGTAAATCACTGAGGAAGTCATCGCTTGTTTGGTAGTTGGAGAGCTCATATGGTTGAGGCTCATGTAAGAGGTGGGCGCTCCCGTGGCCATCATACTGTGCCTGTATTCCATGGGAGGAACGGACGAACCACTTGATTTCATCATCATCATGGGTGGTGGCATCAAATGGGTAGGCGGCATGTGCTGCTGGGCATGTGTATGCTGTGGCATTTGTGGGTTATGTTGTTGCTGGGTGGGAGCATAGTAGCTCCTCCGGATGGCCGCATATTTAGCTTGTTGCTGGTGCTGCTGCTGTTGCTGCTGCTGGTGGTGCTGCTGATAATGGCCTAAGCCACCAACTGGTGGATACGAATGGGAGTGGGGTACCCTAACGCGATCACTTGCCACTCCAAGGAGCAGTACCTCACTTTTCGTTTTATTGCGAAGAACCTCTGGTGGTAGTTCCTTTTTCCTGGCCTCTGGATTACTTTGACCAGTGCTGTTGTTCTCCGCCCAGTAGCGTACTCGATCCAAGGCCGGCGGACTGTAGTCGTAGGTGGGATCCTTTTGCAGTGGATCCCCGTGGCCAAGAGGACGCCACTCGTTGTTGTTGTTCGGGTCCAGTCGTGGAGCTGTGAAAGAGAAGACGCAGGGGTAGATGATTGAGCACCATATCAATTTACTTTTACAAGTGCAACTTTAATTGCCCCCCAATTGGCCGGTAGGCATTCAAGCTAGAGATTCAGCGTAGAGCCCGGAGTTATTGGCCATGGCCAAACTCGTTAAAGTGTTAACAAATGTTTTTGTCCCGTCACTTGGCCAAGATGGCATCCTGGTTGCTCATAGCGAGGGGAGCCAGAGGAATTTATTTTGTTAGCATTTTCATGCATCGCGATGATAGAATTGGTATTGGATAATATTGGATTCCTTAGTAAGCAAGTGGTTTAATGGTGCCTTCTAGAGTGGTGAGGTCCAAGGAGTAATAATAATAATCCCATCCTATCTCATCGAACTTCTCTCGCGACTATCTAACTGAAATGGCTTTCAAGTAATTTTTGCATAAATTGATTTTAATGCCTGCATACAGAGTGCTAGATGGGAGCCTTCCATTTGAATTCGAAACCACAGCCACAAGCCGCTTATCTGCGCGCCATGTGGCTCTTAATAAAGCCAAAGTCAGAGGTGAAGCCGCCATAAGCTGTGATACCCAACGCCCACCTGGCAGACAACACTTGGTGGCTCCTCCGCCGGCAGGCGTTGATCAGTGGGGGCCACGACCACGGGCAATCAACACCGCAAACAGACAGACAGCCAGACAGACACAAAGACTCATCGGAACCACTTGGGTCGACTTGGATTTCGGCTCGGTTTTAGCTCGCCATTGCCTGATTGACTGATCAACGGGCTGAGGAAAAATAAATGGCAGAGGCGGCGAAGGCGACGACTGCGAATGCGGAGGCCTGATAAATTATTAGCTAAAACCAGACAAATCGCTTTCCATTTGAGCGGTTGCAAAGGCATGCGGAGCTATAAGCTCCCAGCTCCTCGACGTGAGGACATGCACTTGACACAAGCGGAAATGGCCACTCTGGCATCTTGATCTCCTTGTACCAATTGGCATTTCAAACTTACATGAAAGGCAATTGGCTTACATGAAAGGCAATTGATTCGCTAGTCTGATAATTTAAATATGACAATATATGTCCACATCATGAAGACAAAGTATGTCGCATTGAGAGGATTTTGTCAGAAAATGAATTAATTACATTAAAAAACAGGCTGATTTCTTAGAATTCAATAATATTTATCTACTTTTGTATTGGTGGGATAAAATCCTATTAATATTGTAGGGTATTCACAGCGTCGTTTCGCCCTTCCTTTGCATTTCATTGATAATGGGTGGGCGCGCTCTGCCTACAATGTGTAGCTCGGCTTAAGCGGAGCCACTCCAATCCCAGCCAATCGAGCACATGCATCTGTATCCCATTTATCCTTGCATAATTGCCTGTGACCACGAAACAATGTTGCCAGACGATTTTCACTTTCATTCGCATTAATATGCCTCGCATGATTGCGTTCAAAATTGTTTGATCTCCTAATGCTGGCCATTAAAATAGTGCCCGCTCTCCGCACCCAGGCACCCAATTATGTTGGCGAAACAAAATCAAAGTGCAAATCTTTCATATTTTTCATTTCGCTGCGGTTGTTGTACGTTGCTCGTTGTTCGCTCACCTGTTGTCGCACCGGGCGTCAGAGCAGCCCCATCCTGGCTGCCAATCGTCTCCAAAGTCTGCGGCTGTGATGTGGATGCGGTTGTTGATTGAGCCAAGACCTCGACCACATGGTCGCCGTAGGCGAATCCGAGGAGCAGGAGGTGGAACAGGCCAAGTATCGTAACCAAATCGCGGCTCTTGTGGCGTTCACTAATCATCTTGCGGCTGGCTTGGTTCGTTGATCGGTGTCTCTCGGGTTTTTTTTTCTGTTGCTTCTCGTCTTATCTGGAATTTGGTTAAATTGTTCAGTTTCGGTTATGACTCGCTGATGATTTAATAGCCAACATCGATTGTGTTCGCCGAACTTGATCTGTGCAATTTCAGCCACCGCAATTGATTCTTAACTATTGGATAACAACGGACGTGAATGAGGAAGTTTGGCGGTGGTTGCATTCGACTCACTTAACAGGTTGTTATCCAGATTGTTGGCCAGTTAATTTAGAGCTGGTATGAAATTCAGGTAGCCTTTTAGTTGTGAGCATAAAGTGGAATGCCAGTTTAATATAGACTAAAGAGTAAAGAAAATTAACCTTTCACTTGGCTCGATTTCTTAATGAAAAGGTATTAAATTGTAAATTGTTTTGACAAATCTGATTTTAACAAGGCTGATTGAGGGAAAAATAAACGAGAAGATTTATTAAACGATAAGGCTTTAATTTAAATTACCAAATTTGAGCAAAGTAAAAAGTCCTGAAACAAAAGACTTAGGACACAAACTTATCGAACTATTACAACCATTTAAATTAAAATCTTTTATGATTTGTTTTTAAGTGATTTAGTTTGTGTGATATTTAGAAGGAAAATACAAAATACGAAAATAGAGATTATTCCCAATTTTAATGTAATTTTTGGGAAAACAAAAGACTTAAGCAACAAACTTAACGTTCAAAGGAGATGCAATTATGCAACTTCTTAGTTAAATATTAGACCCTTTATAATGAACGCAGCAATGCATCGGTCTGATAAAAGAGGCTTCTCCAAGATTGATACGATTAATTCATAATTTATGGCATTTTGCGGCAGAGGGCAAACGGACAACGTGATTAAAGCGAAGACTCCCAGGAGACCGGGTACTGAATACCAGCGGTCAGATGATGTATACGACCTGGGTGGGCGGCGGTTTTGCTTTTTTTGGCTTTCTTTCTTCTGCATTTCCTCTCGAAAATATATGTCCTAAGGGCTTCTTATCATCATCTCCCTCCCCAAGTTGCATGTCATCTTTGTCTCTTTTTTCGGTTTTGTGAATATTTCTCTGCGGCTTGCGCTTGCCGGGCGATTCGTTCCCATCGAAAGTGAAACTTGTGCTTTTTGATCATAAAAGAAAATTTGCATATATTTCGCAGCAGCTCTACGGGTTTCTTGTTGTTGCCTGCATGCTGCTACGGTTGTTGTTGTTGTTGTTGCTGGTGCATCGCGCTCGGCGGCAATCGTAAAAATTAACTTGATTACTACACGCATAAATAAAGCCATTAAATGGCAAACATCTTGCTATGGCAGCAATTAAAATCAAATAAAACTCGCCGACGGCTAAGAAAAGTGGAAGGGGGGGTGATGATGGACTTGCAATTGATAATAATTTATCCCGGCCAACTTTTTGACCATACATTTTCCAAGTATCGCTCCTAATTTCCCTCAATTTTCCCCCGCTTCCTTCATTAAAGCAATCGCATTTTTATGCGGTAGGCCTAACTTGTTTTGACACTCTCGTTTCGTGTGAGTTATTTAATTGTTTTTATTATCTTACATCGGTTTTGCATAATGCGTTTAATTACGCATAATTTCCGTGTTATTTAACTTTATTAGCTTAACATGACAAGAGAAATGTGTCGATTGCTAAGTGAGTGGTGCGGCTAATGATTAGGCGATTGTCGCATATGCTAATTAAATGGAATTTAAGTGAATTGTTTATGTTATTTTTACCAAAATATAATATTTAACATTTAAAAGGAACTTAATTTAAAAAAAATCAAGAAAGAACAATAATGATATCAATTTGATAGAAACTCGTTACTCAACTAAGGGCGAGTGCGAGGAAATGTCAATAATAATATTGTAGTAAAATAAAAACATTTTATAGAATAACGTACAGACAGACGAGTTTACGAGTACCGGTTGGAATGATATAAAAGATCTATAGCTTCAATTAAAAAATAGGATTACTTTTTTATTAAAACAAGTTAATTTGTCTGGTCCGATCAGTTATTTATTATTATACTATTAATTTTAAATGCTTTATAAAAATATAAGTCGCTTTTTATGACTTCACATATAAAAAAGCTACAACCAAAAGCTCCACCATAAAGTTAAAAAGTAGTTTTTTCATGCTAAATTGTACTACAATATTTCTTATCAATTGGCTAAGGAGCAATGTCGCCACCTGCTGTAGTAAAACTAGTCCGATTATTCCGCAACTTTCCAGTAATTCGCAGGATCTCGACCCCTTTGATTGAGCAACCCACGCCATGTCAAAACTGCATGGTCCCCGAACATAAATGCATTCCAAGCACTAGCGATCGGTGTATCATAAAAGTGGTCACTCAGGCACTCAAAAGCTGCCCACAAAATCAAACCCAAAGGCTCCGTCAAATCCATAAGGCGCTGTGTGGCACTGGGATTAGGAAAAAAATCACTGAGACATGGAGATGGAGTGAGAGATGCACTCAAAGCGACAGCTGTTAAGTGGACGGCTAAGCCAATGTGTGTAAAAAAAAAGCCAGCTATAAAAAGCCGATGAGCAAGCAAACAGACCAATAAATAGACAAACAACCGAAGCCGAGACCAAATACCCATTCAAGTGCGCGACAGTTTTTATGCCAGCAGCAGCAGCAGCAGCAGCAGCAGCAGCAACGCAGCAACCTGCAACCTGCAGCAGTAGTAGCAGCAACACGAGCAACAAGAAACTGGCGCACTGAGATGCATACCAACATGGCAGCGTATTAGCCAAAGACAAATACTAATTGCAGCCAAAGCAGCTGCCAACTGCCAACAGAAGCAACTGCCACAGCAGCAACATTAGCAGCAGCAGCAGCAGCAGCAACATCTACAAATGCATCAGCACAACAGCAGCGCCAGTTGCAGTTGCAGCTTCAGGCTTTTTGTTGCCGGCAGTTAATTTCATTTAAAGAATGTCATCTTCACTTTAAGTGAAAGATAAATGCGCCGAGTGGCCCGGGAGTGCCTGGAAAATCAAGTGTATGTGCGCCCTTTCTCTCCTTGCCTTGCATCGCCTCTTTTATTCTGTACACACGGCGTATGAGTGATGTCCGTTTGTTTGTCTGCCTTTCGTTGGCATAAGCGCCGGCTTTAACGCCATTCAGCGTCTTAATTCTTTGCGCAAAGATGCAAGATCGTAAAAGAGACAAAGCACTCGATTTCGCTGGCGAAGAAAGGTGGATTTTATGTGCAACATCCGCACTCACGGATTATACCATTGAAAACCGAGAGTTGATGGATGGAAAATGCGGGAAAATGTCCATCGACAATGTATCGTGACCAAGTCTTTTTAGTAAAATGTTACTTCAGAGATTCTAAAAGGCTACAAATAGGCCGTACTTTGATTTATTACGAGCAGTAATTTTGGGGAAATTTTATATCTGAAGGAGTCTTGGAACCTTATGGGAAAAGTATCGTTAGCTAAGTGTTTGTTTTTTGTTTGGAAAGTAAAGTTCTCATCGAATGTAAAGTAACTTTAAGCCTCATAGATCTGTGTTCAGTGAGTACTCAAGTATTATCAAGACTAAACTCAAGCTTAACTCAATTGCAATAAATAGTCGTACATGGTTTCTTCAAATCACACGTAGGATTATAAGATGTTAGGCGATTTAAACAAACGATCGAGCAAAGTGGCATGTATGTCATATAAATATTCATTAGCCATTAGATACATACGTATCTGAAAAAAACATTTTTTCTCCTTTGAAAGTTAAGATTTCCATTAGTTTTTCTAGTTCTATATATTATTAAATTTGTTCAAAATAATCGTCCACATCTTTTGTTCTTTCACTTTCACAAGCTTACACAATCTATGCAGGATCTTACATCACCTTTTTCCCGGCCAATCGACTGGCCAATCGACAATGTCACTGGCACAGGAACAAATATTTTAGCGGTTCCGCGAGTCAAGTCTTTTATAATTTGTACTCGTAGTAGGTTATTTCTTAATCCTTTTGGAACGGCAATCTAATTTGCAGTCGCTTCCTTGCCGACAATAGTCACAAATCAATAATCAAACACAAAGCCAATCGGCCAGACAGTGAGGCTGGCCAGAAGACATTTCATTTCATTCAGTAAATTTCACTTTTAAGCGACCAGCGCGACCGATGAAGATAGCAGCTCTTCGAGCTTCTGCCGCCGAAACCGACAGACATTCGCACGGCCTCGGGTTTTGGGACAAAACCTGGGATCTTTATGGAGGAGCCAGAGGTTCAGGCGCTTCAGGTTTCGCTTCGCTTTGCCAGTGCCACCAACCAGTGCATCCGTTTCGAAACGCGTCCGTTTGTTAACTGATTTCGCGTGGTCTTGGCCAAAACTAAAATTCGAAACTGTTAAAAGCGGCAGCGTCGTCGACGCAGGCAGCAACTCGACTTCGGCTTCGGCTGAGATTTTCAGGTACATCGAACCAGCTGAAAAGCAAAGAGCCTGCACTTGTCTTCGTGGTGTTGCCGCCGTCGCAACGCTTTTGACCAACGCTTTTGGCCAAAGCGAATCCATAAAGACACGCGTCGCCAGCGCAGTTGGCAGCGCCGTCGACTTCGTCACCAAAGTTGTCGTCTTTTCGCTTTTGTTGCTGCCTGTTTGTAGTCGTTGCCCAAAGGCAGACTCACTTTTCACTACCTGCAACATGTTACCGCTGCTAGCCAAGAATTCTGATTAGGTTTGATTTTATTATCTTTCGATATTTGCAGAAATTTCGATTTTAAAAAAGACTAAATAAAATTCTATTGCCAACATCGAAGTAGGTTCCTTCTAAAATCCAAAGGAATATATCATTTTAGTTCTATACCCTAAAACTTACACTTTCGCTGCCACTTGTTGCATAAAAAGCAAACATCCAAAATAAATTTCTACTGGCAATCGGGTCGTAAAATATGTTAAAAGCTTTGGGCAGCAAAAACAATTGGCAATAGTCATGACATGACTGGCTGTCAATTGGCGTTGCTGTTGCTGCTGGGCGTGTGCGTAGTTGAGGGGAAGATTAGAGTAAGCCGACAGACATGCATACGAAACTCGTCAGTATGATAAAGAAATAAAATAAAATAAAAAAAGCAATGGCAACGGCTGCGGAAAGATTATGCTGTTTTCTGGCCACAGAGCCTCCCTTTGTCCCCCTTTTCTTTCGACATGTTGAAGGTGTCAATAGGCGCAGTGTTGCAAAAACATCGCACAAAAAGCGTAAGGCAAATCGAAAGACTCTGGCAACGAACTTGACGCATGACTTTCGAAACTTAGAATGGCACAACACGCAAATATCTAGCCACACTCCTAAATACCTGTCGTCACAGAACATTAAATGTTTGCAAATCATTCCACTTTCTTTTTTCCCTTGTTTTCTTTTTGCTGAAAACTTTGACAAGAACTAAGTAAATTCAACGCTTTTGGCCCATTTTCAGGAATGAAAAACCAACTTAATTAATTTCACATTACTAAATGCAATCGAAATTAGTTAACAATTAAAGTCAAATGACTTTTAATTTATTACGGTTGTTTTTCTCCGATGCGAAATCGAGTCAGAGTAAGGACCAAATCATCGCAAATCACTGTAATGTAACTCACTAAATCCCCCCACGGTAATTTGTTTTCCTCCTTTTCTCCCGCCTTGAAATCACCAATTGGATTTCCTCAGTCAGTTGGTCATTTGGCCAGGCTCGTTAACTTGTTCAGTGGCCACTTGCAAGGCCATCTTGCCATCTCAAGTGCAGCATTTGCCAAGACACCCCCGCCAGCAAGTGGGAACCCCCTTAATTAGCGCATGTGTTGTTGCATGCGGCCAATGTTGCATGTGGCCAGCTATCTGGCAGCCCACTCGGCCGTGTAAATTGTATCAATAAATTTATTGATTTCAACTGTTGCTGCTGACTTGTTTAATATTTTGCGACGATTTATGTTGCAGGCATGCAAATTTTAGTATTTATTTGCTTTGTCGGTGCACCAGAGGAACCGGCAACTGATGGCGGCCAAGATGACGCTGCTACGGCTTTAATGAACATGTCGTCTCCGCCGTGTCGTCGCTCTCGGGAAAGAGTCATCAAAACACACACGCATGGCAAATTTGTGTGCTCCGGCTGTCAGCTCTTGTCGCGTACCCCTCCACCCCCCGCCCATCACTTCCTGCTACACTATAAACAATATGCAAAGGAATGCAATCAATGTTAAACATATTTTCCAGGAGTTTAGTGGCTCTTGGTTACAACAAACATTTCGAGGAAGTTAATTAATAAATAAATTAAATATAAATAAATTTGGATGCGGTTAGGATTATTTTCTTTCGTACATAAATTCATCCTTTATTAAGGCTTATTTTAAAAACTTCCAATAAAATTCTTTAACATAATCAAGATAACTTATATATATATTTTTCTGATCGATCTAATGTTGTCTCAATGTTTTTGAGTGCATTTCTATGTCCTGCTCGTGCCCGTGTAGCTTAATGACAGAAATTAGGCAACCTTTCACTGGCACATAATTTCACCCACACACACACACTCGCACTTGCAATGACTTATACAAAGACATTTCCGGCACGGGGCGAGAGTTGGTTTGTGTTTTCTTCTCATTTTGGACTTTGGTTGGTTTTCAGCAGTTTTTTTTTTTCCTTTTTTTTTGGAGCGTCTGCACACCCATAGAACACTTTCGTTCACTGGCCAAACGAAGACGCGGCTCGCACATATTTTTATCGCTTTGCATTTGGGGTTAGGGCAATTTCTACGGCCATCGACTTGCCACTTGCACCGCCTGCCATGCATGCAAAATTAGGTGAAAAGCACTGCCGCCCCGAAAAGACGTCGCCCGGCGCATTGCTAATTAGATAAACAAATTTTTGCTTTTTGTTGCGACGCACCATCGACACTCGCACACAGAAGCGGACACTCGCTGCCGTACATTGTTGCACGCACTCGAGTTATTGAAAAGTGAAATAAGCCGCGAAAGGTGGCAGGTTGAGCTGTGGAAAAAACCGAATTTTATATGCTCTATCATACACAAGAATAGAAGAAATATGCAAGGCAAATATATGTTTACTACATTTGTAATGCACTTTGAATTTAAATAGTATCTTAAATATCATCTTAAGTACTTGTTAAGCTGGTAATTAATCGAATTTTGATTAGGTTAGATGCGTTTTTTTTAAATTATTTATCAATGTATTTATCAAAGTGCAGCGACTCATTCGACTGGCAGTGCGGTGATAAATACACAAGCAGTCCGATGTTTAGTTTCTAAAAAAGAAAGTGAAATTCGAATGCGGACAGAACGAAGCGCAAAGTGCGCGGCCCAGGCAGCTCCCAACTTGGCCAACTTGGCCAGGACCAGGCCAATACGACAACAACAGCAACAACAAAAAACAACAATATCGACACCAACAAAATGTAAAAGAAAAGCAACACAACAAACATAAAAACAAGCGGCTTAAAAACCTGACTGAGCTGCAACCAGCGGCAGCGAGTCATTCACAAGTTGTGATGCTAAACAAATATGACTAATTATGGAGGAACTGACGCACTAAACAGCGCCACATAATGCGCCCGTCGTCTCGGTTTCGACGTAGATGGTCCACGGTCCATGTCCACGGATGGAGCGCAGTTCGGACCGGTTGCCGGCGGCCAAAACCAACACCCGCAATTTCGCCAATTCGTGGAAAAGCGCTCGATTGTATGAATGAAATGCGTTTTACGCGACAAAGTAGATACCGATCGTCACCAGCAGTTGTACACTTGAAAAATATGATACTAACTTAATACAATATAAATAGAAATATTCAACAAAATGAATAGCTACTGACTTAAGTAGTTTTTTAAAACCAATATTAAATCTTAATTTGGGATCCTTCAAAAGTGACTTTAAACAATTGTTAACACTTTGCTAACATATTTTCTCTAAGTGCAGTTTTCTCTGGTCGAAGTGAGTAATACCTCCTACTAACCGCTCCGCAGATCACCTGCCCACAGGTCATGGCACAAGTTCATCAGGCAAGTCGGATGGCAGCCGGGGCAGATTCAGATTCGTTGGCTGCGATATTGGTGACCACAATATGTGGCGACACCGACCACGCCAGCTGCACATCAATCGGTTTCCCTCCTCCAAGGCCGCCTCGAAGGGGATCCTCGAAAGGGGCGTCTGGGTGGTGGACGAGGGTCCAACGCTGCGCTGGGGCATCGCACCCGTCAGCCTGATGGCGGATGACTTTGCCGCGGCGCTGAGTGTCCTGCCCGAGCAGCACCATCGCATCGTGTCCTGCGTGGCTGCCTATCAGTCGCATGCGCTCGCCTTCGCCGAGCGCCATCAGGTGGAGAACGTGTACACCAGCTTCGAGGATCTGGCCAAGTGTCCAAATGTCGGTGAGTTTATTACATTCTATTACATTCTGTGAAGCATCTACCTACTGATAACTTTATTCGAGCGCAGATGTAGTGTACATCTCTCCCCTGAATCCACAACACTCGGAGCTGTGCCACCTGATGTTGAACCACGACAAGCACGTTCTGTGCGAAAAGCCGCTCTGCATGACGGAGGAGCAGGTGACCAAGCTGCTGGAGAAGGCGCGGGCGCGCGGCCTGTTCCTCATGGAGGGAATGTGGCCAAGATGCGTGCCCGCCTATCATTACCTGCGGCATCAGATACTGCGAAACCGTTTGGGAGAGATAAAGCAAGTCCATTGCACTTTGGGCTTGCCCGTTTCACAGGGGTAAGATTTTAAACGTAGATGACACATTTAGCACACACTGCATCAGCAAACTTGCAGGAGACTAGGACTTTACGGCGGAGTTACCAACGATTTTGGTGTCTACGGTATGCAGCTGGCATTGTGGGTGTTTCGAGAAGTACCACGCTGCCTCAAGGTCAGTGGCAGGGTCAACTCGGAGCATGTGGACGTGTCCGCCGACATTGAACTGTGTTTCACGCGCGGAAAGAGAGCCCTCATCGAGGTCAGTTCCGAAAAGAAGCTGAGCAACCAGGCTGTTATTCAAGGCAAGGATGGGTCCATTAAGGTGGGTTTTGCATAGAGTTTACAATCGTGTATTATGTATATTTTTTCTTTAAGATGAACAATTACTGGTGTCCAACGCGTCTGATCACCGAGGAGGTGGACTACGAGTTCCCGCTGCCGGGTGGCGATCAATTGCCACCCACCCACTACCACAATCGACTGGGCATGTGCTACGAGGCGGAGGAAGTGCGGAACTGTATTCTGAAGGGCAGCACGGAGAGCGATGACTTCAGTCACAACGAGAGTCTGCTGCTGGCCAATCTGATGGACACCATTCACGCCGAACTGGGAGTCGGTGAATTCGCCAATCGCAACGAGGTTTCAGATCTGCAAAAGCAGATCGAGAATGTTCAGGATATAGTCAAGGATCCCGAGGAGCTGGCCAGCGAGACGTGCCGGGTGGTGGAGGATATCAGCATGGGTGGAAGAAGTTTGGATATCAATCGGCAGGAGGTGAAAGACCAGGTCAAACATCATTGATTGATGCGGCATTGAAATTTAGGGTGTGTCATAACACTAATTTCATGATCGGATTATGATGTTTTTAAAGAAATCGACAATGCTCAACGAGCAAAAATAAATTTTAATTAAGTTGATAACTTTGCGTTGTAACGAATCGCTCTGCGTCTAAAGAGTGAAATATGGCTTTTAAGTGGTTCGTGTCTAGGCTATAAAGTAGTGATCAAATTCACCACTGCTTAAACAGCTTTACCAAAAATTGTGGTAGGCTGTGGTGAATTTGGAATTTGAAATTGTTATCAAACATAGTTTCATATCTAATCGTTTTCAGTGAGATTTTGTCACACTAGACAACAAACAACTGTAATTTGTTGCCACTGTTTCTACAACACTACAATTTGATATAATTCAATTCAATGACGTTGCTTGTACTTAACTGGTTTAACGGTGATAAGAATAGTTTACGGATAAGATAGGCAGTTAATGGTGATTATGAGCTGGTTATTGATAACCGAATTTCGTGCACAGAAGGAGTGCTTAACTCAGCTATTTAACAAATAACTTAAGACATTTTTGTGGTTTTACTATTTTTTTTTTTTTAATCTTTTAAGTATAAATTAGTTAAAATTTCTATATTTCCAACCTACTGCTTCTTCACCTTCTTTCCCTTGGAAACTTTGTTCGATTTGCCAAATAACTTGCGCCACACAAATTTCCACACGATCTTGTTGATGATGAAGACAATGTAGAGCACCAGGGCGGCGATGATATATATGTCCAAATTATTGCTGGCAATGAAATTCATGTGCACCAAGGGACTCTGCATGTGAGCGGCACCATGATGACGGATCACATACTCCGTCCAGTAGACGACCGATTCTTGAGGACTCAAAGGACGATCGCGATAGAGCTGTGAGAAGCTCTTCAATGTCTTTGCGTACTTGGGATTTTCGATGACCTCCTTAATGGCTGCCTTGAATTCATCCACATCCAGGGTGGCCAATGGCAGCTGCAGGCCATATCCACTGGCCACCAGCTTATCGGCATTACCCGGCTGATCGGCAAACACGGGTAGCGCCAGCATGGGCACTCCATGATACTGTGCCTCAGCCACTCCTCCCTTGCCCGCATGCGTGATGAACAGCTTGAGCTTGGGATGCGCCAGGATATCGTCCTGGGGCAGCCACTTCTTGTAGAGTATATTAGCCGACTTGCCGGGCGTGTTCTTGGGATCCTCCCACTTCCAGATCACCTGCTGCTTAAGGCTGCTCAATCCCTTGAATATGGTCTTTACCACTTCGGGCTGGATATGTTCGCCCTTTAAGTTGGAACCCAAACTGAAGAGAATGGCTCCGTGCTTGCCCTTCTCCAGAAACTCCTGTATGTCCTCTGGCAGGGGATCGGGCTTGCTCTTCACCTGGATGCCTCCAATTTCGATTACTCCAGGCACATTCGGACGAATGGGACCTTCGCTGATGCCATGGCCATTGCAAAACGCCAAAGAGACATTCCTCTTGGCCTGCGCAAAAGTGGGCATTGACTTGTCTTTGCTCCAAAGACGGCTGAAAAACAAAATATTGGAATTAGATTTAATTATATTTTTAAACATCTTGTTCAGTCAGTCAATTGATAAGTACTCACTCATAGAACTTGTTGTATTTGTGATTCAGGAAGATGTTGAGAGCATTGAATCCCAAAGTGCTGGCAAAGTTCTGCATTCGCTGCTGGAAATTCATAGGCTGACCGGGAGGCGCGGAAATGTGCATTTGGGGAACACTGGATAGCTCGGGATTACCCAGCACCTCGTTGACCATCATCATGGGTGGGCCCGACCAGGATATTATAACGGGGCAATTAAACCGGGCACCCAACGCCACCTGGTACGTGTTGAAGAAGAATCCCACGAAGACCACGTCGAATTTGTTGCCCTTGTTCAGATAGAGTTCCTGGAAGCGCGGATCCTCCAAAACGTCCACCTGCTTATCAATGAGCAGGGCTAACGAGCTGAAGATCGATTTCATCGTATTCCAAATCGAAGGCTTCTCCTTCACCATTCCAGCCATACCATCGTTGAGCACTTTCTCATCTTCGGCACTCATTGGCACCACAATGTGGTTAATGCTCTTGTGGGTGACTTTAGGTGGAACGGAGGAGACGACGGTCACATTGTGACCCTTCTCCGCCAGCGTCTTCATGATGGACATGTGCACAATGAAATGCGACGGACTGTGGCTGGTGAAGACGCCCAGGATGTTGGCTCCTTCAGTGCCCTGTGGCATCGTTTGCAGGGCCAATAGAGCGACCAACAGGCCGCCCAAGCTGCATCCAATCCATGTGCTCCGGTTTTGTGTCATGACTCGCTCCGTTCAAGTCCAAGTACGAATGGAAACTGATATGGTTCCAAGCAGCCGGCGACTATCTTATACACAATGGGTTTCGGGCGATAACGGCGGACTGATAAGATATCTTCGATCGTTTAATCTGCAAATGCATGTGTATTGCTATTTAGTAGCATACATTTTATTAAAAATTTCGTAATCATTTACTACGAGGGGAACACGTTGTCTTCTATCTGCGATTAAAGTTCTTTCTTTCAAATCGATATGATTTAACAAAATATTTTATAATCTAAAAACTTTTATAATCTAAATTATGACGAAAATCGACACATTCTCTTGTAATTTGTATATTTCCAAGACTAATTATTTGTATATGTACAATTATTTGGTCATTATTAAATAATTATAATATAATATAATTGATGTTCATTGGTTTATATATATTACGCATAAAATTAAACATACAAATAATTTTATTCGTAATATATGAATTCCTGAAACCCGGAAAAATGCGGTTTTTTAAAAGAAAACTTGTGCCTATTTTTAAAATGTTTCGGCTGCAATTACTTAGGTTAAAGTGCAACCTTGTCGCATTGTCAATGTCAACTTGTAGGTTAACTATTATTTCATCAATTTTCGCTCTCTCTTGATGACTTTTAACACAACAACTATGATAGATATTTAAATACCTCGTCTATATAGAGACACCCATAGGAGCCATTCGAATAATAAAGAAATAATTTGGAAAACAATACGCGTTCGGCACGCGCTGCCTCGACGCCGTTCGAATCACTGAGAATTGAATTCGATCCGATTTGAATTTAACCCGATGAGATAGTTCTCGAGAGAAGAGAAAAAACCGAGCGGGAGGCCTCTAAAAATAAAATTATTCGCTGTGGGAGAACATGGAAATGCTCAAGCAACCTGTTGAGCGAGTGTTGTTCTAGGTCTGGGAATCATTGTTGCTATTTCATTAACTGTCACGTTGTGTAAGGTGCATGACATCAGCTTAAAGAAAAAAAAAATAATATATATACAAATGCATGCACTTCAAAGGCTGGCGACAGTTAATTACCCTAGTTAAGGCATCTAATTCGTATCTAAAGGTTAGGTTCAAGTGTATAAATAATAAATGGTTTCTTTTCTGCTTAAGGTGCAGAATTTTGTATTAGGTTTTTGTATGGGGCATCTTCTTAAAGTGTTTCTGACTTGGTTAACAATGATTTAAGATTGCGAGGGAACAATTTTGCAATCGCCCCTTATCTACCCACAAATACAAGTCTCAAGTACATGCCTATAAACAATATGTAATGGATGTTTTGTGCAAACTCATGCTTTCCGGCAAATGTTTTTATCTGTATAGTAGTCTTCGCCATAATCAGTGTTTTTTAAGAAAGAGATGCAAAAAAGAAATACGAAAAGAGTGAATAAGTTACTTTTTCTTTAATTTTTTTTATATATTTTTTTTTAAGATTCTTAACAACAACGTTTGTGTTTCATCATATCAACTGAAATTTCGCATATCCATTAATGGTATTGTAGATCCCAATTAATTATTTTTAAGCTTGTTTGCCACCGCTTTCCGCTGACTACCGTAACCAATCGCAACATTTAAAATCTTGCGAAATAGAAACTTAATAGTGACTATGAGTAGAAGACTGACCAGGAGAACTACTCCATAGACATCGAGATTGTTTCGAGCCACAAATTTTGTGTGAATGAGGGGACTCTGCAGGTGAAGGGCTCCTTGATGACGCAATACGTACTCGGTCCAGTAGATGACCGATTGACGGGCTGTTAACGGACGATCCCTGTAAAGGGTGGAGAACTTTCCAATCGTCTCACGATACGCGGGATTCCCAAGGACCTCACGGATAGTCTGCTCCAGTTCATGCTCCGTCATTGTGAGAATATCCAACCATCGGCCAAAGCCAGATTTTGTCATGATTTCAGCATTTCCCTGTTGATCGCCAAAGATCGGTAGCGCGACCATGGGAACTCCATGATATTGAGCCTCTGCCACACCGCCCTTGCCCGCATGGGTTATGAATAGTTTCGTATTCGGATGGGCCAAGATATCGTCCTGGGGCAGCCAATTGCCGAAGAATATGTTGGAGGCATTTCCTGGCTTGTTTTTCAGGTCCTCCCACTTCCAAATAACTCTCTGTGGCAACTTGGATAGCACTTTGTACAGGATATCAACGGTATCGGGTCGAAAGGTATTCGTATTCACATTAGTTCCTAGACTGAAAAATATCGCGCCCTCATCAGCCTTATCAAGAAACTTGGCCAACTCCTTGGGCAGAGGATCGGCCTGCTCCTTTACTTGTATTCCGCCAATTTCAATCGATTGAGGTACTGTCGGTCTGATGGGTCCTTCGCTGGCGGAATGGTAATTATAGAACAACAAGGAAACTCGTCGCTTCATCTCATGATAGTTTGGAAACTCCAATTCATTAGCAAAAGCTCGCCTGTAAAGAATTCATAAATCAATTGCTGTTTCTAGCTCTGTTTTTTGTTGTATACTTACTCGTAAAACTGGTTCATCTTATAGTCCAATACTGTCTCAAAAACGCACATGATGGCATATTTAAAAAAGTTCACAAATCTTAGGCCAAAGTCCATGGTCTTTTGACCCGCATTAAGGGCTACATTTACGGTCGGGACATACGATGGATCGTTGACATTACCCACAATGGTGTCCATGAAGGGCAGCGGAATGCCCACCCACGATATAATGACCGGACATTTCAACTTGGCAGCAATGCCCAACTGATAGGTGTTGGCCATCAATCCCAAAAACACCAAATCGAATTTGATCTTTGGATTCTCGTAGATCTCTTTGACATTGGGATGCGTCATAAACTCATATTGTCCTTCCAGTTGATTGGAAGATTGGACGATCGCCTTGACCATGGTCTCCCAGAACGAAGGTTTCTCATTAGATACCTCAGCCATATATTCTTTGATATATCTCTGTCTCTCCTCCGTCGGCGGTGCAATGATCACGGTAATATTTTCATGTGTCGCCAATTTCGGTTTCATCTGGGTCACCACTGTAATGTTGTGACCTCGATCAGCAAGGGCTTTCATCACAGCCATATGCACGATCACGTGCGAAGGACTGTGTGTTCCGAAAACTCCCAATATATTGGCTCCACCACTGCTTTGGGTCATCGTGCTCAGAAGGAATGCAATCAAAAATCCGATTTTAGTATATTCAATCATTTTGAATTAACCTTTCAATTGAACTGAGTGTAAACGACTAAGATAATATATTTCTAGCGTTCTAGCTTATATAGCAAACGCAATATCAATAGGGAACATATTAAAATACCTTTCGCTGTGCGGTAGTGACTTGGCATATAGGGGAAGTCTGCCTAGAGTTTGTTCAAACACACTGGTCAATTGCTATAAGATTATCGCTATCGCAAAGGTTTTTTTTGTCAAACAGCGTATCTGCAGCCCGGAGTCACGATTAAATGGTAAAAAGAATTAAGCATAAATTTATTGTCTAATCAGTAAACAAAATTGCTAAATACATTATGAATATGAAGACTTTATGTAATAGTTTTGCATAGTTTAATGACATTTGATTTTTTAATATTTTTGGACTACTGAACCTTATCTTGAGCTCCTGCTGAGCCTTCAATCTTAAAGCAATCACGCACCCACTTTTTGCCAATTTTTAAATTAATTTTCAAATTTCTCATCCGCCCTCCGACTCGTCGATTAACGTTATAAATAAATCAAAAACAAAACATATTTCATTTTTAATTGTTCATATAAATATTTTAATATTTCAGTTTTTTTCTGATTTCTTAAATATATGAGCTAAACTATTAATGGCTTTTCAAAGTTGTCCCAAACAACAAGTAACTAGGCCAATAAGTAATCTTTTGGCGCTATCGATAACTCAATGCATGCGTCATACAGTAGCATGAGAAATTTCGTAATCAGGAATGCGAGTTATGAAATACAATTTGGTAATATTTATTTCTTAATTTAACTTAATTTATTGTTTCTTTTTGGTCTGAGAAATCTTCGCCTTTCCCCCAAATTTGTTCCATACGATTTTCGCAACCAGTCGGGTAAGGAGCACAAATAAGACCAGAATCGTCACAATTAATGCGTAAATATCAAGATTGTTAAGCTGAATGAAATTCATGTGCACCGACGGACTCTGTAAGTTGGGTGCTCCTTGATGTCTCAGGATGTATTCAGTCCAGAAAACCACCGACTGCTTGGCGGTCATGGGTCGATCTCTGTACAGGGTAGAGAATTGGCCAATAGCTTGTTTGTACTTTTGATTTTCCAGAACCTCTTTCAGGGCATCCCTTAGACTGTCCTCCGTTATGGACAGCAAATCCAGAGCCAGGCCATATCCAGATTTCTCCATCAGTGCCGCGTTTCCGGGCTGATCTCCGAATATCGGCAGTGCCACCATTGGCACTCCGTGGTATTGTGCCTCCGTAATGCCGCCCTTTCCAGCGTGTGTGATAAAGAGTTTGGTATTCGGATGGGCCAGTATATCGTCTTGGGGCAGCCAGTTCTTATAAAGAATATTGGAGGAGTTACCGGGTGTGTTCTCCAAATCCTCCCATTTCCAGATTACGTTCTCCTTCAGTTCGGACAGGACCTTAAAGATGATCTGTACGATTTCTGGCCTTACAGTGGAACTCTTGACATTGGAGCCGAGTGACAGGAAGACAGCACCTTGCTTGGCATTGCTTATGAACTGATCGATATCCTTGGGCAGAGGATCCGGCTTATCCTTTACTTGTATTCCTCCGATTTCGATTAGCGCTGGCACCAGGGGTCGAATAGGTCCTTCACTGATTAAGTGGGAGCCGACAAAGGCCATGGAGATATTCTTCCTCAACTCCTTCAGTGTGGGCATATCTTGTTCCGGAAAGACGTCATTATAAATGCGTGTCAATTTGTAATCAAACACAACAAAAATGAATTCGAAGAGCAGGGATTTGAGAGCGTTTTCAGTTCGTTTGAGGAAGCCCATTGGTTGCGTGGCCACAGTTCCCATGAGGGGCACATAGGATAACTCCGAGGGATTACCCGTATACTTATCGATTGCCGGAACAGGTGCCGACATCCAATTAATAATTACCGGCACCTTTAGCTTATGGGCGACACCCAGTTGAAAGTCGTTGATGAAGTAACCCAAAATCATCAAATCAAATTTGGTCTCGTAAATGCGCTGAAACCGAGGGTCGGATAGGAGTTCCGCCTGGGCATTGATCATAACATCCATGCTGGTTAGAAGGCGATACATAGTGCTGACCAGTGAGTTCTTTTGCCCGGCCATTTCGGTCATTTGGTCTTCCATGATGCGTTCTTGCTCCTCCTTCATAGGCACCACAATCAGGTGGATGTCCTTGTGCGTCACCTTGGGCTTCAGCATGGACACCACGGTCACATTGTGTCCAGCTTTGACCAGTGCCTTGGCCACCGACATGTGGATTATCAGATGCGACGGACTGTGACTGCTGAAGAGCCCCAAAATGTTAGCTCCCTGGGTGGAGGCAACCACGCCGAGAAGCAACAAAAACACGAAGTGAACTCCGATCATTTGATTAGTTTTTGGTATGACCTGTCCGGCCACTGTCGAAATAGAAACTAAAGAGAAATGGGCAAGCGGAAACCTATTTATGGGTGAAAAAACTGGTGCCAGTCATTGGATTTGCTTATCAACTCCCCTCGATTCCGAAAAATACCTTGATGAGAGACGGTAACATTTCATTCTCTTGATACTCTTATTTACCTGCTCTTTGATATACAACTCCGCTCTTTTCTAACTTTTTTTCTAACGCGTTTCAAACGTTCAAAATAAAAATTAAATAAATTTTATCAGAGAAATATATAAAGGTTATTAAAAAATAAAATGAAAGTAATAAAAAAATTTATTTAATTTACATAAACGCAACTTTATTGTATTCCTTTTAAAACAGTTTTCTTTAAAGGTCAATCCATATCCTGATTACTCCGTGGCAGCAGTTTTATAATTAATTTAATTATAAAATCTATTTTCGTTTTTCAATTGCTTTGTCAAGATGAGTCAGCAAAAACCCACTATCAAAATATATTTCGTGTAGTTCACCAATTTTCGTAACACCCACCAAACTCTCACCTCTTAAAATATTAATGTAGTTTTAAGTGATCTGCTTAAGCACCTCATAAGCCGAACTATAAAATATAATTGTAATTATGCGTAACAAACGACTTAAAAAAGCGACAATGATTATAGTGCTCTTAACAAACCTTTGCAAACAAAAAGAGAATCGAAGAAAGCTCTTTTGTTAAGAGCACGTTTTGTTTAGACAGGTAAACAAAATGCTTTATAAAAGAAAACCAATGTCTGTTAAGTCACATTGTATTTAA
Source organism: Drosophila melanogaster (assembly GCF_000001215.4). Classification (NCBI taxonomy): domain Eukaryota; kingdom Metazoa; phylum Arthropoda; class Insecta; order Diptera; family Drosophilidae; genus Drosophila; species Drosophila melanogaster. Next base: position 16,793,426 of record NT_033779.5, on the reverse strand, counting down.
TATATACATTTTTGCATAATTTACCCAATATTATTCTTTATTATAACCTTTTTCCAGAATAACCATTACCCTCCCCAATTATCACTACAATTCCAAAACCCACCTACATCAACTTTTTACTACCCGGCGGAATTGGATTCTTCTCTGTTCTTAGCAATTGCTGATTCTGTCCCTTTATGTGACTCCAGTGATTGATCTCCCGCAGTTCCACGTCGAACTCTTTCATGGTTTTCCTTAACTCAGGATACAGATGCTTTAGCACTCCATGATCCAGTGTGGGAAATAGGTGATGCAAAGCATGCTCACCAAAGTGTGTGAGCACCAGAAGATCCGACCACTTGATGTCTCCGCGATCTATAATCGTGTCCACCTGGTAAAGACCCCAATCGAAGTCCTGTCGCTGGGCATCTCCATCGTGTAGAATACGTGGATCATGGTGGGCAGCAGTGAGACCAACAAGTCCGAAGATAAAGCTCCCAACCGATATAATTATTTCCCAGCTTAAAAGTGCACTCAACAGGCTAACACCAGTGGATAAATATATAAAAATGGGCAGACTGAAGCCAATGAGATCATCCCAGCACAGAACGTTTCTTTTGGTCAGGGAAAGGACCAGGCTAAAATATAATGCAACCTATTAGTACAATACAGAGAAAACTATTTTGGCCACTCACCGTATGAGAAACTGCCCTTGGAACAAGACCACATATACCACGGGGCTGATAACCACTGAGATCAATCGTTGAGGTTTACTGGCATAATGACTATCCGGAATCCAGCATAGGAACGGCTCAAACATGGACATCTCCAGGTCGTGCAGAGAATTAGCATAAACATGGTGTGATAGGGCGTGAGAAATTCGCCAGTTTCGGAAGTTCATCATGGTCAGATTGAAAGTGTACATCCGCCAACTGTCCCGTTGATGAAAATAATTGTGGGTTGAGGTTGCCACCCAGCAAAGTGCCAATCCAGCTAGACCCTTGAAGATCAATGAGTCCAGAACGGTGCCTGCCCAACTGAAGAGGAAGACGGACACCAAGATGCCAAGATGGAGAAACTGCAAGATTATATTGTAGAACAATAAGTATATCATAGGGAACAAGCATATTACGTTCGACGGAACTTTAGTAACTTGTCAAGATCGCAACAATACCTCGGTTTTCTTAGTGGGAGAGTAATCGATCTTTCTCAGCTTTTCACGCACTCTCCGCTTCAGTGTCATATAGAAACCATTCTCTTCAAGAGTGAACTTGTAGTTCCTTGGCCTTGCAGCCTTTCGCACCTCGAATTTGCTTAGCATTCCTCGAGCTCGCTCCTCGATATGATGTGACTCGAAGGGCTCGGTGATATCCGTTCCCCTGGTGCACTCAATCCAAGATGAACCACCCGGATGGCGAGCGGCAAAGTCGCTTAAGTCGTAGAGCGTATCGTTAATTCGCCAAAGACCTTCGGCCTCGTCATCTACATTTTTCCCCTCCAGCCAGCTGAGCAAGAGAAAATGTAAATATGTAGTTTTATTTAATTAATTTGAAATTTATGGGTATATTCGATGCAAACCTTTCACTGGTAATCGGTCGATGCTGGCGATAGCTCGGGTAATTTCTGGATATTCCGGATACTCTCCAGTCACCATCGTCCTTAACATTGGGCGTCATTTTGTGCACTGTTTGTTAATCGATGTACACTGATAAATGGAGTTTATTTTAACCCCAGAAGTACCTTGAACGCTAGTGCTTAATCGTTGCTGATAACTAGCCGTTTGATTCCCAAGTTCATCTTAGTGCCTAACGAAAGAACCGGTCGTTCTGGACACCCCAGATGCAGACTAACCGCAAAGTTTGTTTACGTAGCGCCAACTGAACTTTTATTGGAGCGGCGCTCGGCTTTTGTTTTCGTATCGCACTCGCTCGATCAATTAGTAAAGCTCTGAGAGTATCGCCGATTGAAAGCTTTCCTCTCAGTGGCTCTCACTTCTTATCAGGAAAAAGTAACAGTATGTAAATGAGATTCAAAGCATACTTACATTGAAGGGCGCCAGCATTGCGATCTAGAGTAGTGTGTGCATTGCATTATTTTCCCATAAGTCAGAACTTTGTTTAAAAGAAAAGTATAAGTATAAATACTTACACTTATATTACTTACTTATACTTATACTTATATCCTTAGCTTCATATTAAGTAAGTTGTACAAGGATTACCTATGCTTACCAAGCAAAAGAAAAGTGAACTCAACGTGTAGCCATGCTAATAAACCCTAGTAAATCGCTGAATTTATTCCTATCAAATTATTTTATTTTATTGGAGCTCTTAGAGATAAGACTACCCCCAACAATCTCAAAAGCTGATTGCTTTCGGCTAGACCCACGCCAGCCAAGCGAAGCCTCAAACTGCCGCGATACCATAACATTGTTATGGCCACCGCACTGACCTATTGTCGCCGAAGTCTGCTCGAACCGCCCATGTGGTGCTTAGACATGCCCACTGCTTGAGATTTCACCAAATGAATTAGCGATTAGAACATACTGCTAAAAATATGTGAGAATTAAATAGACGTAATAGTTAAAAGGCGGCAGCTGCGCTGCTCTCCTGATAACACCGGCGCCTTATCAAAATGGAAACGTTTTGTTTGGAAATCTCGATTTTCGGTTTATATAATCAAAAGAGATTTGCGCTACACATAAAATAAACGGACCACTGCCGGTGCCTTTCAGTTAGTCGTTGGAATCCCAGCGGAAAGGTGCTCGGATCGGTAAAGTTTGTGCCACAGACGTCAAGGATCAAAAGGACTCGGCAATATGGTAATCGAGGAGTGGAAAAAGAGTGGCATTGCCACCAAGTTTCCAACATACCGAAATTCGGCCCTAATCACCACACACAGCTGGCAAAAGGGTAAACGGCAGGACGATGGAGCCGAAGGACTGTGGCGCATCAACGATGGCATCTATGACTTCACCTCGTTCATTGACAAGCATCCTGGCGGTCCCTTCTGGATTCGTGAGACCAAGGGCACCGACATCACCGAAGCCTTTGAGGCACATCATCTGACCACGGCTCCCGAAAAGATGATCGCCAAATACAAGGTGAGGGATGCGGCTGAACCCAGAATCTACACACTGACCTTGGAGGAGGGCGGATTCTACAAGACGCTAAAGGAGCGAGTCCGCGAGCAACTAAAGACCATAGACAAGCGGCCGAAAAAGAAGAGTGATGTGAGTGTTAATCTGCAAAAAAAAATACCTTATTGAAAATGGGCGTGCCTTAGATTTCATTTCATATCAGTTAAGTAATTCTTATCAGTTACTTATTGATAGGAAGTTGAACCTGCCGGCTCATAAATAAATTTATTACTAACTAAAAACATCTAATCTTACATTTCACGTGTCGCAGCCCTAATATTATGCCCCCACTTGTATTCGGCGGCCTGTGTGATTATATTATTTAATTATTTGCACGCTGAAACCCTAATTAATATGATAACTTTAAAATTTATCATTATATTTATAATATATTAATATACATTTCTTTTAGCTCATTCACCTGGGTCTCGTTGTGTCGCTCTACCTGTTGGGCATTGCCAGTGCCAAATACAACAGCCTTTTGGCTTTGGTCTTGGCGAGTGTGGCCCTCTGCTGGACGGTGATCGTGTCCCACAACTACTTTCATCGTCGGGACAACTGGCAGATGTACGCCTTTAATCTGGGCATGATGAACTTTGCCGCCTGGCGTGTGTCCCATGCTCTGTCCCACCACATCTATCCGAATTCGTATTTCGATCTGGAACTCTCGATGTTCGAACCCTTGCTGTGCTGGGTGCCCAATCCGCACATCAAGAGCAAGTTGATGCGTTATGTGTCCTGGGTCACGGAGCCGGTGGCCTATGCCCTCGCCTTCTTCATACAAATGGGCACTCGGTGAGTGTGTGATCGAGGCGGTGATCGTAAACAAAGTCTAATCAGTGATCTTTTGATTGATTGATATTGCAGTATTTTCTATTCGCTGCGCCACACCAACATCCTCTACTGGCACGACCTACTGCCACTGACTATACCCATTGCCATATACCTGGGAACCGGGGGATCTTTAGGCATTTGGATCTGCGTGCGCCAGTGGCTCGCGATGACGTCGATAGCCAGCTTTAGCTTCTGCTTGATTGGTCTGAATGCGGCGCATCACGATCCGGAAATCTATCACGAGGGTGATGCCAATCGTGAGGATCGTGACTGGGGTCTCTTCCAGGTGGACACGATTATCGACCGCGGTGATCTCAAGTGGTCGCAGTTCCTGGTGCTCACCCACTTTGGTGACCATGTGCTCCACCATCTCTTCCCGACCCTGGATCATGGCCTCCTGCCCGCCCTCTATCCGGTGCTTTACCAGACTCTCGATGAGTTCAAGGGTCATCTCCGCGAGTGCAACCACATCGAGCACATGATTGGCCAGCACAAGCAACTATTGCGCATCGAGCCCAATCCCAGGGCTCCTGGGGCGGGAAAGTAGGACTTAATTTGTATGGGGCTTAAGTAAAAGTAAATAAATATATCCACAACATCTTATTAGTTTACAAAAGACCTGTGACAATTTCTTAACACGTATGGCCAGTAAATATGAATGAATATGTCCCAGTCGAATGATTTGATCACGGAAAATAATACACATTTGTTAAATTGATTTACATTTATTTTGTTCCTTTTTTGTATACTTTTCATTTAGTGTCAAGTGATGATCTTATCTCCCTATCATTGTTAGATAGAGTCAGAGTTAAACATAAACATAAGCGCAGTGTGTAGCTCGTGTCGTCCGTAAGTCTTGTCTGGTCTGCATGACAAACAATATTGGGAGTACATATAGAGCAAAATATTCGAACTGCGGGCGACATTTACCGGCGGACACCTCCGCGGGGCCTTCATTTTGACGGGGCTCACGTTTCGCGATTATTCTCATGTTGTTCGGTTGAGAGTCGATGGTTCTTTCATAGTTAGTTGGTTGAATGCATTTCGAAAGTTGTATAAAAATATATAAATACAAATACAAATACAGGTCCAGCGAGCAGTGTCCCCATGGCAAATGTCGCGCTTACACAATAGCCTGTTACTGATCACTTATGTATTATGTATGCTAATCGATGGTGATCGATTGTTGTTATATGATTTTATTTTTTTGCCTAAGTGCATCTGGCGTTGTTGGTGGTTTGCCTCCCGTCGTTTTCGATATTTATTTTGTTATAGTTTTATTATTTTGTTTTTAAATTAAGAAATTAAATTAAAATCATAAACATAATCATTATGAAATATCATTTAAAATAAATTAAAAAATGAAATGGCATTTAGAATTCGTTTTCAGGAGCAAGGTCGAATCTTGGTGGGAAGGCCAATCCGTCGAATTGTGGCCTAACGGACGTCGCACGGGGCTGCGGAAGAGAGATAAATCGGTTGATTAAAATTAGTTCAAGAATAATTAGTATATTTAAACATGCCGGGGATGGGACAAGTCGCCATGTTGGATCGACTGCACGGGATAGAACGATAACGAGTACGACTAGCACTCCCTGAACACGTTTTGTAGTGCCAGCGAGTGGCGCGGTGAAAGAACGGTAACTGAGGTACGTAAATGCTCTTCGAGCGAGAGATAGAGTGTCTTGCTTGTGTCGAATGAGAGTGGAGCGAGAACGCTTGACGAGTACGACAGCGAGACGATACGGATACTATGAGCAACGACAACGAACGAGTGAGCGAGACAACTAGATGAGCTGCGGTTGATTGACTGACTGGTGTGCGTGTGCGGGAGTGGGAGGGATGAGTTCCGACACAACAAGAACGGGTCAAGACGTGCACGAACACGTCCACTTACAAATGTTTCAAGAAAGTTTCTACTGCTCCAGCAGCGCGCTCTTGCGGCCCTTTGACGCTGTCGGCTGCAGTACACATGTACAAATACAGTTTATAATAATATAGTGGAAGAATAGTATTGTTTTTTCTCTTTTTTGTAAATAGTGGTAAAGAAAGCATTTCGATTGATTTAGCCTGGTGCTGCGTTGGTTGCTTGCTTTTTTATTTGCAATATTTTTTTGGCTTTTTGTCTGGTTTTCTGTCAAAATGAACGCATTCTTGGTTGGTATTCGATGAATTGATCCATTGATTTTTGATTGGGGTGGCCTCTAATTTATACATTTTTGTCTGCTAGCGAATGTCATGTGATGCATCTATATTATTGTTATTAGTATTTATTTTATAATAATTCTTATAAGCTATAATTCTCTTTGCATGGTTTTTGTTCTCTCATTATCGTAAATGAACCATAATTGGATCGCTATATAGATTTTTTATTCGATGGTGATGCCTCAGGCTTAGATCTGTTTTCGTAAGTGGAAGCAGAGCATACGCGAGCAATATGAAAGGGAAGAATATACACATTATTCAATAACTGATCCAGAAATAACGTGAATGGAGATGGCGCTGATGCAGCAAAATGAAGGCTCAGAAGTGTTCGATTGAGAGAAGTTCAAATGGGCTTTCATATTTACTTTTTTCTCTGAGTGGGTAAGGTCATTGTGGGGTCTTAAGGGCTAAAGGGTAGTGATGATGAAGGCATTTGATGCCATTGTTCAATAACTTACCGCTGGGCTGGCACCACGACCGACAGAACCGGCACGTCCCTTGGCGCGGAATTTGCTGATGGCCTGCTCGGCCAGATCGGCGCGCTCCTCGGCCTCCTCAAGCTCCTGCTGAGCCTTGCGGAATTTGGCCAAGTTGAGGGCGGCGATTTCCTCAGCCTCCTCGATCTGCCTCTTGTATGTCTTGATCTTCTGTTGCAGCTTGTCGACCAGATCCTGCATGCGCTCGTGGTTCTTGCGGTCCTCCTCGGACTGGAAGCTCAGCTCCTTGACGCGACGCTCGGACTTGCGCAGGTTCTTCTGGGCATCGGCGTGCCTCCTCTGCTCACCATCCAGCTCGTTCTCGAGCTCGCGGACGCGCTGCTCAAGCTTCTGAATGGCCTTCTTGCCTCCCTTGAGGGCGTTGGCCTCAGCCTCGTCCAGACGGACCTGCAGCTCCTTGATCTGCTGCTCGAGGGCCTTCCTCAATTTCTCCTGGGTCTGGGCATGATCCTGCTCAGCGCGGAGCTCATCGGCCAGGCGGGCGGCATCGACCATAGCCTTCTTGGCCTTCTCCTCGGAGTTCTTGGCTTCGTTCAGGAGTTCGTCCAGGTCGGAGTGCAGGGTCTGCAGCTCGGACTCCAGCTTCCTCTTGGCAGCGGAGATGGAGGCGTTCTGGGCGGACACTTCGTTCAGCTGCTCGTGGGCATCGGCCAGCTCCTGTTCGGCCTGGCGACGGCCACGGTCGGCCTGTTCCAGCAGAGTGCGAGACTCCTCCAGTTCGTTCTGGAGGGCGTTTGCACGACGCTCGGAGATACCCAGCTGTTCGCGGGCATCGTCGCGGGCGCGCTGCTCCTCCTCGAGGGCAGTCTGGATGTCCTTCAGCTGCTGCTGGTAACGCTTGATGTTCTTCTGGGCCTCGGCGTTAGCCTAAAGGAAAGGATAAGAATTAGGGTTAGTCGTTTCGGTGTGCCTAGGCATCAGTGGTTGAACCTACCTTGTTGGCGTGATCCAGAGCAATCTCAAGCTCGTTGATGTCAGCCTCCAGCTTCTTCTTCATGCGCAGGGCCTCAGCCTTGCCCTTGGCCTCGGCTTCGAGGGAAGCCTGCATGGAGTCGAGGGCACGCTGGTGGTTCTTGCGGGTGTTCTCGAACTCCTCCTCCTTCTCCTGGATGCGGCGGTCGATCTCCTGGCGCACCTGGGACAGCTCAAGCTGAGCGCGGAGCACCTTGTTCTCCTCCTGCTCAAGAGCGGCCTCAGCCTCCTCGAGGGCAGCCTGGAGCTCGTCCTTCTCGGCTTCCAGGCGCTTGCGGGCCTTCTCGATCTCATGGATGTTGCGGCCACCCTCACCGATCTGGTCGAGCAGATCCTTGACCTCATCGGCCAGGTTCTTGTTCTCACGACGCACAGCCTCCAACTGCTCCTGGCCCTCCTCGTAGGCGCCCTTAAGACGGAACAGCTCGGTGGAGTAGTTGCGGCACTCCTTCTGGGAGGCATCCAGCTCAGCAGCCAGATCGTCGACCTTGAGCTTCCACTCGCCGATGATCTTGTCGAAGGCCTTCTGCTTCTTCTCGGCAGCGTTGGCAATGGCGTTGGCACGGTCGACCTCCAGCTGCAGATCCTCCACCTCGGTGGACAGACGCTGCTTGGTCTTCTCCAGGCCAATGCACTTCTGGTTGAGGGACTCGATGGTCTCCTCGGCCTCGGCCAAACGGGCCTGCAGCTTCCTCTTGGCTTCCTCCAGCTCCTCAGAGCGGGCAACGCCATCGGACTCGTACTTGCTGCGCCACACCTGGGCCTCAGCGTTGGCCTTGCTCAGCTGGCGCTGCAGATCGGCCTTGCCCTCAGCCTCCTCCTCAACCTGCTCGCGCAGATTGTCCAGGTCGTGCTCCAAGTTGCGGAACTTGCCCAAAAGGGTGGCACGCTCGCGCGACTCCTCGTCGGCCAGACGCTTGGTGTCCTCCAACTGGGTGGTCAGAGAGATCTTGATCTTGGACAGCTGAGACACCTGGGACTCGGCCTCCTCCAGCTGGCGGAGCAGATCGGAGTTCTCAATGGACAGCTTCTTCTTGCTGGCATCGAAGTCGTTCAGAGTCCTGTTGGTCTCGTCCAGTTTCGACTGCACCTCGTTGAGGGTGTGCTGCAGCTGCTTGGCGATCTTCTCCTGGGCAGCCTATTAGTGATTTAAGCAATGGATGTTCATTAGTTTCACGATGGGGATTGGGAACATTCATAATTGATTGTAAGTGTGGCATTTTGGTTTCGTGTCAAGTGGCTGTACAAGGCATTTGGGGTTTAGTAGATCAAGCTTGGATATTACTTTAGTGGTGGTGGGTCGTTTTAGTTTTTACATAATCAAATTTTCTTTTGGAGTTTCGGTGTGGTTGCGTTGCAACTACGTTGATACTATACACAGATGTAGTAGACGTGGCTAAACTAGAACTTTCAGCATATAAATTTACAGCATCGCGATGAGAGCAATAATATGTGTAGAGATCAAATTCAATACCTTCTCGTTGGTAATGTGGTCGACACCGGCGCGCAGATCGTTCAACTGGCCGTAGTACTCGTTCTTCTCCTTCTCAGCCCTGGTTTAGACAGATAGATAGAGACACAGAGGTTCGTATTTCACGGGTTAGTTCATGTTTTGTGGGGGATAAAGACAGAGACAGAGACAAATACAGAGGCGAGAAGCGAGAGAATTGCTTTCCTTGCGTTGAACCTTTTTTCCAAATAACCTTCAATTTCATTAGACAGAGAGAGAGAGAGATAGAGGGACACACAGACGTAGTTCGTTTGTACGTAGTTGTGTGGTAGCATTTTTTTTTTATTTGTTGGTTGGAACATGCTGTGTTCAGTGTATGGATCTGTATATGTATGAATCGCTGGACGTCCCTGCTCGGGCGCCAGTTATCACGACATATTACCTTATCGCGACCCAGCTGATCGCAGGCGGTACGAGTCTGATTCAGCTCGTTGTGGCAAGTCTGGCGATCGTGTTCAGCCCTGGATTAGCAAATGGGTAAAAAAGAGCAAAATATCTATTATGTTGGGTTCGGCAACCAAAGCTCTTCGAAAGAAGACTGTAAACTGTAGATCCTTCAAGATCTCTCTATCTCGATAGCGTTGGCACCTGAAAAAGCTAGCCAGAAGTCTAATAATATTCGCAATACTTACTTAGCCTTCAGCTTGTTGAGCTGATCAACCTGCTCGGCCATCTCGGCGACGGCATCGTTGTGCTTCTTGCGCAGGTTAGCCAGGGTGGACTCGTGCTGGATGTTGGCCTCCTCAAGATCGCGACGCAGTTTGCTCAACTCAGCCTCACGCTTCTTGTTGAGCTCAATCTGGGCAGAGGTGGCACCGCCAGCCTCCTCCAGACGCTCGCCCAATTCCTCGAGTTCGCGGGCCAGATCGGCGCGCTGCTTCTCAGCCTTGGCGCGGGCCTGGCGCTCAGCCTCGACCTCTTCCTCGAGCTCCTCGATGCGGGCCTGCAGTTCCTTGATCTGGCGCTGGTGCTTCAGAACAACGACCTGCTCGTCCTCGAGCTTGGCGGTGATGGAGGACAGCTCCTTGTCCTTGCGCTGGATGGTCTGCTCGAGCTCCTTCTTGTTGCGCTCCAGATCGGCAACAGCCTCCTGGGTGAGCTTGAGGTCGCCCTCAACCTTGCGCTTGGACTTCTCAACATCGCCGCGCACCTTCTTCTCGCGCTCCAGCGAATCCTCCAGTTCATCGAGGGTCTGCTCGAGCTTGGCCTTAACCTTGTTCAAGTGGTTGATCTTGTCCTCGGCGGCCTGGAGCTCCTCACCGGTCTTCTGGTTGGTCTCTCCCTGCATCTTCTTCTCCTTGTTCAACTTGTTGATGAGCTCATCCTGGTGGGCGATCTCGTCGTTCAAGTTGCGGATCTGGTGATCCTTGGTGGCCTTGTCCTGCTCGGCCTTCTGGACGTTCAATTCCAGATCCTCGATGTCCTTCTTCAGGCCAGAGATCTCCTGATCGGCCTTCTTCTTCTGCTGGAACAGCTGGTTGCGGGCATCCTCCTCCTGAGTCAGGCGCTCTTGGATATCCTATTGGAATTGAACAAAATTGTGTGGGCGTGTTAAGTGGCTGAGTAAGTTGGCGATGGGTCACTCCTAAATTTAGCCAAGTGCGCCAGAGCCCAGAAATAGCCGAGCAACTTTCATGCTCGATTGCCTCTGATCAATTTCGCGTTTTCCGCTTTCGTGGCACTTGGATTTATGCCATCGCATAAATGGGATTTAGTGTATGGGATTAATGGGATACTTACGCGCAGCTGGTTCTCGAGGTCGTTCTTCTGGGCGGTCAACTTGGCGTTGCGCTCCTGGTAGTCCTGCAGGGCACCCTTCTCGCCGGACAGGGAGTCCAGCAGAGCGGTCTTCTCAGCCAAAAGCTTGGCGTTGAGGGCCTCGAGCTCCTTGCGCACCTTCACTTCAGCGGCATGCAGTTCCTCAGCCTTCTTGGCCTTCTCCTCCAGACGCTGTAAGTCATTAGAGGCATTTGATGGGTTAGAAGGGTTGTTGCCGGAGCCGATCTCGTCAGCTGGTTGGGGATTTGGTGGTGGTTCGACGGCGGTCGATTCGGGCTGAGGAGCAGCTTCTGCAGTCTCTGCTGGTGGAGCAGCTTCGGCTGGAGCTGCTTCCTCAGTGGCACTGGGTGTGGTCGATTCGGTGGACTTTTTCGTTTTCTTGGCTTTCTTTTCATCGGCCATATTGATGATAAATCACTTTCAATAACTCCTAATTAAATGTGAAACTCTCTCGGAAAAGGGGCTTTTCACAATTGTCAACTACAATACAATTTCAATTTGAATTCGTTATCTTGATGCCAGTCAAGATGCTCTGTGGCCCAATGTGGCTCTTTTGCTCAGATCGATTGGTTCTTCGTTAGGGGTTCGATTTTTTGTGGTACGCGTTACCGCGACGGCGACTGGTCAAATACAACTGGAATGGCTGCTGCAAATGCACTGGGCCACTTTGGCTATAAAATTAGCAAAAACGCCCCGATGCGAGCAGAACGGCACCAGAGCAGAGCAGAGCAGAGCAGCGAAATGGCAGCTGCTGCCACTTGGCATGTGTGTAATCGCCTTGGTTAGGAGGTAGCCATCATAATTCACGAATTGCTGGCATTGCTATAATGCTATATTGCGTCGGTATGGGGCCTATCAAGTCGCACTTGTGCGGCGGGACCAGCAGGTGTACCATCTTAGGTATATATAGATCGGTTAGAAATATCGTGCGTATGGATGTACATATGCATGGTAAATTACTCATCGGGGATCGGAACTATACGTGGGCATCCTCGGGCATTTTTTATTATTTAATTAGCAAGCTAATTGGCAAACTAATTGTGGCTCTTTAAAAAATCCCCAGCTATATGGCAGTGCCAAGAATAGATCCCAAGACTATAAGTCATAACTTTCGAAAAATATTCATACCTAAATACATATGTACATTGTACGTATGGGGGGGAGGGTTTGGGTGTATGAAAATGTGAGAGGTGAAGAGTTGTTGGATTCCAGCGAAATGATTCGCCTGGGGCACACACATAGAGGCCACATTTGGCCCGAAAGTGCGAAAAGATTATGACAGCGTCTATTTTTGGCTAGCCCAGCGATTGGAATCAGATCGTATCGATATGTTTGGGCAGCTGGTAGTGGGTGGGTGGTGGTTCTCCCTCTCATTCGCCCCTGCTGCAGGTGCTTAAGATGTGTGCTTAATTAAGCGCAAGAATTTCGCATCGAAACAATGTTTATGACCATTGGCTAAAATAAGATTGAGTTGGGGATTTGATTGCTGCTTGCAGCTGCCCCAGCTCATCCAATTACCCCAGACAGTGACCAAATGGAATGGACACACCAGGGCTATGGCTACATCAACGTGTTGCGGTCACCAAATGATTGCCACCAGCAACTGTACTGTCCAAGTTCATCCGCATCGAATCACCAAAGACCACTAAGTCCCCAGACCCAGGCTGGTCTCGTTCTCATTCGTTCTGGGGGAATACTCACGGCAATCTCATCCTCGATGCGGCTGACGTTGAGGAGGGGCTTGACCTTCTGCCACAGTTTGTACCAGGGCCAGGTACGGAGCTGCAGGTACTTGCGCAGATTGCGCTGGACAACCTTGAGGGCGACGCGCTGTTCCTGGAGCTTCTTGAAGCCCTTACGGGACAGGTAACCACGGGCCCATGCCTGCATCCAGGACATGATCTTGCCCAGACGCTCATCACGGAACTCCTCCATCTGACCCAGGACACCGGCGCGGAAGAACACCTGTTTTTTTTCCGTATTCAGATTTTGGATTGGGTGGGGGGAAAGAAAATAGGTTAGATTTCTGTTGGTTCCATCTACTGAAGAGCGCGTGCACTAAGCGGAACCAACACTGTTCTGGGAGCTTCTGGGGAAACTCATTCAGACGGCGTAGGTTCATTCATTTTTTCATTTTTTCTTTTTTTGCTTATGCTTAAGCGGTTCTTCAAAAACACTTTTGGACAGGTTGAACTGGGATAGATAGAGGGATGGATGGTACAAACAAGAACAGAACAGAAAGGTACATAAACTCACACATACAAACAAAACATATATTTATTTAGTATACGGATGCAAATGGGATTAGAATACAGGCAGATGAAAACACTCAGATGAGACCAAGAAAGTCAATATAGAAGTCCAGATCAAACAATCCCTTGCCAAATCATTGACTAAAGCTGTGTACTAGCAGCTGGAAAAGTCATGATTGGGCTAGGAATGGCAGAACCGGAAGTTATATATCTTGTGCAAGTGTGCAGAAGTGTGAAGTGAGTCTTGATAATATCTACCGATTGGCCTAAACCTCAATCAAACCCTGACGAATTGTGAAATTCGATGGTGCTTGAGTCAAGTTAAGCGGACTGGGAAACATTGTCCAGATTCAAACAATAGAGTGCAGATGATGTAGTTTGTGAATGAATGTTTAAGATATATTGTCAGTCATATACCTTTGTGTTACCCAAACGGTACTGATCTTCGGGCAAATCGATAAACTTAATGATAATTTCAGTGGCCTTTTTGTCTTTCTCAACGCCCTGCAATAGCTTGGGGCACATGATCTTGTAGCTGTATGGGGGTTTGTAGTTTGAAGGTATTGTATTAATTAGTTTCAAACGATTTGGTTAGTGTAAGATGGCATACATACTAACTAATTTTGTATTGGTTTTGGTGGGGTTAGATTAATCAACTAATGACTAGGAAATAGTAGAGTTACGTCTAGGTAAGTTACTACTAATACGGATACACCAATGAACTTTTGGGTTTGGTGGTTGTGGGGTTGGGATTATCTTTTGGGAAGGATTTTTGGGTGTTTGGGAAGGATCTGGATTGATGTATGTGTGTGTGTCCTTCTATTAACTTATACAGACAGAGAGATAGAGAAAAAAGACATGCGAACAGAGTGTCCCCGGTCAAGAGTCTAAGCTTTTTGCTTAGTTTCCATCTCGACATGGTCCGACTCCATGGATGTTTTCAGTTTGTTGATGCAAAGTGTAAATGTATGTCTGGACATCAGTTTTGGAGACATTGACAAAAGGAGTTTTTGAAGTAATCAAGTGTATATAGAATGTTTGATTGTGCGTGCCTTTGTGTTACCCAAACGGTACTGATCATCGTTCAGTTCGGTCGACTCGATCAGAACCTTCGTGCATTTCTTGGGATCCTCAATACCCTTGATACCCTTGGGGTTCAGGATTTGGTAGCTATATGGTCACATATAGATGATGATAATCAACATTAAATGATACTACAGTATTCTAAGTATCGATTTATGGTTTAGTACTTCTAGCTTATACCTTAGTGTTAGTTACAGTTGATCTTAACAAGAAAGTCTTTCAAAAAGGAACTTCTACAATAATACTTTCGAACCCATGCTTTGGGGTTTTAAGAGTGTTTAGGTGTTCGTGTCTACATGTGTGTGTGCGTGTTGGAGTGGGATTTCATATCATATCATTTCCGGGATTGGGGAGAGAAGTGCTGAACTGAGCGCCCTTAGTAGAGTTATGTTGCTGTTTACCTAAAGGGCGCCTAAAATCTGTTGGATGCTGTATTGGTTTTGTATTTCATTTGTGGATGCTTTTGACTCGTATCGCCTCTGACTGGCATTTGAGATACGAGTGAAGTTCAATTGTTTTGTATTGAAAGAATTGGATTCGAATACGAGCTGTGTGGTATTCGTCAAGTGTGAAAGGGATATATTTCAAATCTACTAATTGTGGGAAGGAGCAGAAGAAAGAAATAAGTCCAAAATGCATGAAAATTCTAAACGGATTGAAACGTTTATATGCCTTGGTGTGTCCAATGCGATACATATCGGGATCCAATGCGGTGGATTCCAAAATGATGGATCCACACTTTTTGGGATCATCGACGCCAACAATGCCAGCTGGGTTCAGGATTTGATAGCTGCAATATGGAAATATTTATACCATCGTTCCCACCCGGAACATTTTTTGACTTATCAACCTGGTTTCTGTGTGTAAAGTGTGAATGTATATATGGGTATATTGTATTGGGGAGCTCTCCCGTTGAGGTTTTCTTGAGCACCGTATCAAATATTATTGACTACATAAAAATTCTATTGAGCCATCCACTCATAAGTGTCTGCTTTTGCAAAAATTTTGAAGTTCTTGTGCCAGATTAAGCTTAGTTAAATAAATATCTTTCTCATGCCTTGGTGTGACCCAGACGGTAAAGGTCTTCGTTCAGCTCGGTGGACTCAATCAGAACCTTGGAGGCTTTCTTGGGACAATCGAGGTCCTTAATGCCACGGGGGTTCAGGATCTGGTACCTGTCAGGATGTAGAGTTCGTTTTTGATTCCATACTCAGAAAAAATCGTGATACACACAGTAAGCCTTAAGACGGAGATACACCTAAACACAGCACTGAAACTGGAATTGATTTCTGGTACGGTACATGGTACATACAACGAGGATCAACGTGTGGGGATTCAATTGAAAGATACACTAGTCATACAATTGGAGTGAGTACATTCGCTTGCATACACAAGGTGGATATAAAAAGGAAAATTTTTTTGCGTGCGTGCCTTGGTGTGACCAATGCGGTACATATCGGGATCCAGTCCGACGGCTTCCAAGCACTTTCCGGCAGCATTCTTGGCCACCTTTTCGGCCGCCATGATGGCAGGAGCCAGAATCATGTAACTATAGTTGAGTATTACAATTCACACGTTAATAATCGATCATAATAAATAGATTACTCATAAATCTAACTGGTGCATGTACAAGTGACCGAAAGTGCTGTACTCTAACTGAACTTGAACTAAGTGTCTAAGTGCTAGTGTATTAATTATGTTGTATATAATACCTAAGAACCCATTGCAACCGATACTTACCGCATCTTGAAGTCAGGGTACATCATCCTGTTGGGGAAGCCCTTACGGCAAATACGGATACCTTCAAGCACACCGTTACAGGTCAGCTGGTGCATGACCAAGTGGGCATCAACCACGCCAGGCTGCTTCATTTCGTTGGGAATGATGCAACGGACGAAGTGAGGCTGGGTCGAACGCAGAGTGGTCATCAAGCTGTTCAACTGCTCCTTGTAGGCCGACGAGACGGTAGCGAAGCCACCGCCCTTCTTGCCACGACCTCCCTTGGCCTGTTCACCGCCACCCGACTGACCGGCGTGATCGGCGAAGATTTCGATCAGCAGCTTGTTCTGCGACTTCTTGAACTGGTCGACAACGGTGTCGTTCAGAGGATCCTTGTTCTTCTCCAACCAACCGGTGATGTTGTAGGACACACAACCAGCATAATGGGCAATGGCGAAGTGGGCAGCCTGCTGACCGGGCTTTGGAGGCTTGGGCTTCTGGAATGGAGCCGACTTGCCCAAATGGGTGTTGGTCAGCTTCTCCGAGAAGGTCTGATCGGTGGCCTTGGGGAACATAGACTCTTCCTCCAGGATGGACAAGATACCCATGGGCTAGTGGTAAGAAAAAGCGAAGATTCACTCGTTAGTTTCTTCCAAGATGCATCTGTGGGGCTAGTTACATATTTTTTTTGTTTTCTAGTAAAAGCACGCATTTAAACTAAAGTAACTTTTAAACATTTTATGTAAGCGGCATATCGCTTCACTAAGACGACTTACAAAAACACATTAGTACATAGGACTTACCCCTTACAATTTTAGTGGTGAGTCGTAAAGTTGCAAATGCATTAACTGTTGGTGCTTGTTTAGCTTAAGGCGATCTTATAACTAGGTTAACGGAAATTAATATCGATTAGATTATATTATATTAGATCATTCTTCAAGGTGCACTTTAATCGCAATTGTGTATTATTGTGTAATGGTCAGCTTGGGCTATCTGCTCTGATAGATAGTTATGGCCGTGTCTGTACCTTTTCGATCAGATCAATACACAATTGCAGATCCATGCCGAAATCAATGAAGGTCCATTCGATGCCCTCGCGTTGGTATTCTTCTTGTTCCAAAACGAACATATGATGATTGAAGAATTGTTGCAGTTTTTCGTTAGTGAAATTGATGCACAATTGTTCGAAACCGTTGTACTAGATCGAGGAACGGAACAATATGTAACATAAAGATAAAGCGGTGTTAATTTGGATGTGGCTTTCAATGTTTGATTTCGTTGGGTTAGTTACTCTCGGTTTTCCCTCGAACTCTTTCTGGGGATTCTTCATTCTGGAGAGGCATGACATGGATGTGGGTTTGTGTGCTTATAGTATATATATATATATATAATGGAGCTAGAAAACGCTTATGGGCGCACTTCTCCGCATGACTGAAACAATAAATATTGTATATATACGCTACCCCCAACTGGGATCATCAGTTTTAGATGATTTGCCATTCAGGGTGCCGAAAACTTTATAAATAAACTTATTCATATATGTTGACAGAACAACGAGCGATGGCGGATAATTTTTGGCTAGGAAGGTTGGTTGGGAGGAGACGAACCTTTTCAATCAGATCGATACAGGCCAACAAGTCCATACCGAAATCGATGAAGGCCCAGTCAATGCCTTCCCTCTTGTATTCTTCTTGCTCCAAAACGAACATGTGATGGTTGAAGAATTGTTGCAACTTCTCGTTGGTGAAGTTAATACACAGTTGCTCGAAACCGTTGTACTAGATATCATATTTTTTTTAGGGGGAAATGGTGCGGATTGATGGGATGAGTATATATTCAAAATATTTAAAACCAGTGCTTGGATGGGGCATGCCAACAAAATTCCCTGACATTCAGAACACACTCATTTTACAGATTACCTGAGATCACTGTGGCGGAAACCCATCCGCAGATTTCGATTCACATTGAAAGTGCTAAGACATGACATAACAAACGAAAATAATTCAGTGCATTTTTCATGTGCACACAATTCAAAGTACGCAAAGAGAAAACATGGAGTAATTTGAATCTATTAAGCACCTTTTCAATCAGATCGATACAGGCCAGCAAGTCCATACCGAAATCGATAAAGTCCCAGTTAATACCCTCCTTCTTGTATTCCTCTTGCTCCATGACGAACATGATATGGTTAAAGAACTGCTGCAGTTTCTCATTGGTGAAGTTAATACACAATTGCTCGAAGCCGTTGTACTACATTGGAGTTGGGAATATTTACAATTTATAATAGTGATCTATCAAGGTAACTCTACGGATAGTGCTGCAGTGTATCTTTGTGTTGTTTGGTGGGCGTTTTAGTGCGAAGATAGGTTGCACCTACATATGTTGTTCCCCGAGTGATTCTGAATCGGAGTCTGAATCCCTATCTAAATCTTTAAGAGACGTGTGTTAGCAGGTCGACTGGTGATGGGGTAACCCAGTCATAAAAATGATTTGGGCTAAGTCATCACCAGCTACATCTGACTAAAATCCCTCAGAGTGAGCCACAAGTGAGCACCCTGGGAGGATTTCACTCAGACCAAGTCCCCGATCCGTCCGATACTCACCTCGAAGATCTCAAAACCAGCAATATCCAGTACACCAATGAAGTGCTGACGCTTCTGCTGGGTATCCAGAGTCTCGTTACACTTCTTCACCAGCCACTTGAACAGACGATCGAACACACCCTTGCAGAGGGCACCGATCGAGTTGGTGACCTGCTGGACGTTACGGCCCTGGGTGACGAACTCGTTGCCGACCTTGATGCGGGGCTTCAGCAAGTTCTTGTACAGCTCGGCGGTATCGCAACCGAACAGCTTCGACACACGGCCACCCTCCTCCTCGCCGTCCTGCTCAGCCTGCTCCTCGCGACCACGTTGCTTGAACTTCATGCCACCCATGTGCATGACAGCGGCGGTGATCCTGTACACGTCCTCCTTCTCCTGCTTGGTGAAGCCCAAGATGTCGAAGGCTTGCTGTTGGTATAAAGGTTTCGGGGCGAAAAATTGCGGAGCTTTAGTATGGTGTCATTTAACATCCTTTGGTTAATCAGCATTTATAGGCATTATTTTTTTGGGTTTGTTTTTGAGCATTTTTTTCTGTGGATCAGTGTAGCTTACATCTAGTAGATCATGCACAACATGCTTTAACGATTTTACTATAGACTACAAATAATTTCGTATCGAACAGCGTTATGGTTAGTAGACCTACGGGTGCTACGGATAGCTAGGTTTACCAGGTGGCTTAAGTATTCCGGAATCATTGGGAAACGCGTGATTTGCCGGGTTGCTTAAACTCAAACAAGGCAGATGAAAATATAAACTTTCTGTGGGACATACTAGTTGTTTTTTTTTTTTTTTGTGAGGTTTACGTGCTATATTTCTCAACCAGTTGGTGAGGACGGCTTTTGGGTCAGTCTTTAGCCGTTACACACTTAAACTATCATAGACACAAGGAATACAAACTTGAATTTGTACAAAGTGTCGTTTGCAGGTACAAATTACAGGGGTATTCACACACACGCGCTCTTTTTTCTATCTATAATTATGAATATCTTAGGATAACATGATGCAATGACATTCCAGGCATAAAAGTCAAAGTCGAGTAAAACAGAATCGTCGTAGTCAGGACATTCGTATTAGGTACAGGTACAAAGAAATTGACAGGACATCGGCTTAAAGACCGATTCTTAGGATGCTTTTTCGGGCAAGGGTTGCGACATTCGCCATTCCATCATTCTTATTCTCTATAAGTTCCATTTTTGGGATCGGATTTTGAAACGGAACTTGGGTAACGGAAAAAAAAACATGGAAGAAAAGATAATCACAAAACACTCAAAATATATTTGTTGGTTTCGGTGTGTTTGGCATAGCTCATCGGTTCGTGGGTTCCTTGTCGTTCAGACATTACCGATATTGGATGCATATATATATACGAAAAGTGTCTATATAGTGTGTCTGTGTGTGTGTGTGTGTGTGTGTGGGTGAGGTGCAGTTGTTGTGTGGGTTTTTGGGGTAGTGTGTGCTTGGTTTGGCGACCACTTACATCTGCAAGCTGGAATTCCTCACCGTCATCCATGTTGGGTACAGTTACTTTACCCTGGGATACGTTATAGTAGTCGTAAATGTTATCGGAGAGGAAGCACATCTCTACATACACATAGTTGGAAAAGAGGTTTTTCTTTGGTTTAGCAAGAAGAACATAACTTATGCTCTAAGCCTAGGGTTTCACATCCTCAATGCACATGTGCCATATGCTTAATGCTTTGTGTTGTGGTGTGTGAAGTGTTTGCAGTGTGTGTGTGTGTGTATGTGTCTTCGACTTGGGCATTATCTTTGTGCACTTTTTCTTTGCCAGGAGCAGGCTTTCATCTCGTTCAATCATTTTATGACAATCAATTACAACCCGGTGTCAAGTGAGAAATCGAATAGAGAGAGGGTTCAACTGTACAGATTCAGTGCTAGGTCAACAGAGATCATTCCTGCTCCCAGCTGAGGGATTCGGGTCTATTAAGTGGCTTCGGTTTTGTGTATGGTACAAGCGGAATTTTGGATTATGATGCAAGACTACGTGGGAAAAAAAAAACTAATAAGAATATATAGATAGAGAGAGAGAGAGATAGAGAGAGAGAGCAGTAACTCAAGATAATTCCGGAATAACACTTGAAAGTTAACCATATGTACACAGATGTCATAGCCGTCACTACATAGAGCGAAAGATCAATATGATCGTGCTCGGATCATTATCAAACATCATCAGTGGAGTTTAAAAAGAAAAAAAAAATTGAATACGTAACACTGGTTAAGAAGATATCTTTTTACAACAGTTCCGAGCTGGAGTAGGATTTGCTTTGGGAACACACACTGGACCTGCACTTCAACTTACGTCAGTTAACTCAAATTCTTCCCCATCGTTGACACCGGGTATCCGTGTTTTGCCCTGGCAAATGCCGGGATAATCACCAATATGTTGGCCCAGAAATACCATCTCTAATTTACGCGAACAAAAAGACTCGATGATATGTCATCATATAACTTAAGTAAAGGGATATGTGTTTTTGTGTGAAAGTAACCCTACCTATTATCATAAAATCGGTCTAAGTCACATTATTTGGATTAAGTTGATTAGGTTCTATATAAGGTTAAGAGTTATAGTTTTTTGCTAGCTTGGCAAGCTTTGTGAATTTAGAATAAGACCAGGACATGAAATTTAGGACATGGAAAAACGTACATATATATATATGTACATGAATAATCATATTGGACAACATTGAGTGTACAACACAGAAGGAAGTTAGGAGTTATGCACTGTGTGGGTTATGTTATGTTTTCGTGGGTAGTACGATAATGCAGATAAGTAACCATTTTTGTATGGCCTTACATCCACGGCGACCCATTCCTCGCCATCGTTGACGCTGGGTATGGTCGTTTTGCCTTGCGAGACAATGCGATAGTCGTAAATGTTGTTCGAGAGCAGACAGTATTCTTTATATGTCATATACACGATATATATGCGAACAACATTGTACGATTGTTATGAAGGGTGTAGTTGTATGTTGAGGTATTTGGTGGAAGGTATGTGGAAGAGGTAGAAAGAAATTTGTTCAATAATGATCTTATTGAAGGGGTTTGAATCTAAGTTAGTTGGATATGAAATGGGTTAGTACTACTTTGGTGTTGGGTGGGGGGAGGGCTGGGGGTCTCAGTGAAAGCTTTCTACTATGAGTATCCAAATATCCGTTCCTTGGGATGTTTCATGGCATAGTATTGGGCTACAGCTAAGCGGATATAGGGGAGTGGCCTAATCCATTTACGATACGATAGCGGTACGCAATAGTTAACCAACTAGCTATAAATTGCTCTAAAATAGATTACGATAGATCAAATAGTAGTAGTTTAGCCAAATAAATTATAAGTATCTAAGTGTCAATCAACAATATAAAAACGAAATTTAGAATCAAATAAGGAGAGGGCAATTACATCGGTGAGGGAGAACTCCTCAGCATCATCGATACTGGCTACAGTGACCTTGCCCTGGGAGACAATGTGGTAATCGTAGATGTTATCGGTCAACAGACAAATGTCTAGACAGATAGTGTGTATATAGAAAGTACATCGATTAATCTATGAAATCAATTTTGAATGGGTTTGTGTGGGTTGTGTTTTGTGTTCGTGTGTGTGTCTTGAACCTAAACCACAACTAAAAGAGATTTAAAAAGAACTAGATAGTTCGATGATTCTCTGAATGAAGGATGTATGGATGAGTAAGTGAGACGATTGTATACCTTTAACACCGGGAACGGAGCCAGACATGATCTGGTAGAAGATGTGGTAGGAACGCTCCAGGGACTGCTGGGAGATGACACGAGCCTTCTCCAGCAGATCTGTAATGGTAAGAGTATGACATTAGGATCCGGATCAATATTCACAACGTATTAAAGTGACAACTTACAGGTCTCAATATCAGCACCAGCCAGTTTACCAGTGGGTCCGAAGTGGATACGGATGAATTTACCCTGGTTTGCAAGGGGATAAGTTCAAATTAGTTCAGTTCCAACATGGTGATCTATCGAGTGCGGGACTACTTACGAAACGAGAGGAGTTATCGTTACGCACGGTCTTGGCGTTACCGAAGGCCTCAAGCACAGGGTTGGTCTGCACAACCTGATCTTCCAGGGAGCCCTTGCTCTTGGCGGCCTCATCGGTCTTCTTGGAGGCACCAACAGTGGCGAAGTACGCAATGACCTTCTTGGTGTTCTCAGTCTTTCCGGCACCAGACTCACCGGTGATCAACATAGATTGATTCACGTGGTTGGTCAACATGTCGACGTAGGCACCGTCAGAGATGGCGAAAATATGGGGTGGCACCTCATTACGGCGCTTGCCACGGTACATCTTAGCGCAACGGTTGGTATACACGGGGTAACGCTTGTAAGGATTGATGGCAACGCAGAAAAGACCGGAGTAGGTCTGTTTTTTTGGCCAAGAAAGATGGGAGAGAAGTTGCTTGTTAATATCGTGAAGATCTTTGCATAAATTCATATATGTTAGAATCGTTGGAAAGTTAGTTTTTGTATCGGGCGATTCAGAGCCACTCCAGTTGTCTTTTGTAGTTTTTAGCAACTGTTTCGGTTTTAAGTTTTCAGTTTTCCGAGTGCTCGTAATCGCTCCATAGACAGAGGAAAGTTTCAAATAAGTTTTTCTTATAATTACGATTTTTAGTAACAGTTTCGGTTGTCTTTTGGTCTACCAGTTTTTTGGTGTTCGGTTTTGTGTTATAAGTAATTTAAAAAAAAAAACTAACTACGATGTTTCAGGATACTTGTTTAAAGTTTTTTTCTGGTTGGATTGGGGTAATGATTGATGGTCTGCTTGGGGGTTTTCAGCTCGACTTTCATTGTGCGTTGAGAACCAATTCTTGTGGCTTTGATTGTGTGGTGTGTGTGCTGTGTGTAGAACCGTTTTCTTTCCAGTTGTGCGGTTCATCCGACTGGACGGCCAAGATTCGTTTTAATACAAGCTGGATTAGTGCATACGTCACAGGAAATGAGGAATTAGCTGGGGTTATGTTTTTTTTTTCATAGGGCTTAATAAAATGAGTTTCATAAGTCCGAAAAAGGAGCGAATGACTAAGGTTAGCAGTCTACTCAATTGCGTTAAATACTTCAAAGCTTCGGAGACTAGTTGCAGCTCTAATCGAATTTTGAAAAATTTTGGGATGTTTTTCTTTTTTTCATAAGTGTGAGTGATTGGCGGTAGATAAGCGGTTGGGTAAGAACATAGAACGCATACTTGTGTGCCACCCTTGATCGGCAATTACTTACGTAGATCAGCTTGTTGTAGTATCTCTGTCTCAAGTTATGGAGCACAGAGGCATCGTTAAGGTATGTCAAGTTGGACATATCCTCGGCTTTTTCGTATTTCGGGGGGTTCACTTGCTGGAGCAGATCTTTCTTTAAGTCTCGTGTCTGTTTATCATTTTCGTTCGGTTTGTCGGATTCAGTTCGATTGGTTATGTTTAGTTTTTGTACAACATTTGTTGGTTAGACGTTGGGTTAGCAGTTCGTTTTTGAGATTGAGAGAGAGAGAGAAGAGATACCCATACATTAGTGAGTTTCTGGCAGTACAACACTTACGTAGATGAGCTTAGCATAGTAACGCTGACGCAGATTGTGCAAAACGCAAGGAGTGTTAAGCACGGTCATGTCGGCCATATCTTCAATTTTTTCGAATTTTGGTGGATTGACTTTTTCCACCTTCTCGGATTTGATATCTCGTACCTAATCGTATATGTAGGCGAAATCTATAGTTTCATTCTAATTTTGTGGCTACATTATAAGCTATTGAAGTGTATGAGGTCATGACAAAGTCCCAGTCTTATGCTATCCATTGAAAAACCCTTCTTGTAGTAGTAGTAGTAGTACCAAGAAGATTTTCCCATTGGGTAACAATTGACTAACACTTTAGGTCGACCATAAGACTCTTCAATAGCTTTTTTTTTTTTTTTTTTATGCTGAAGCCTCGTGTAGACGATGACTTTACCTCTCCACCCTGCAGACCAACGGAGACGATATCGCCCTTGGTGGCCTTGATCTCACCAAGGAGATAACCCTCCTTCTCGTCGGGGATCCAGCAAGACTTCTTCGAGTCATAGGGTTTCGATTGATCGATACGCCTTTGCTCCAAAGACACGAACAGGTATGGGGTGGGATCCTCATCCTCCTGATTTGCGACTGGCTTCGGCATCTTGCTTAAATTTCGTTTAGAAACTTAAAAACTCGAAAAATAATATTGGGACTTTTCAAAATTTCTTTGTTAATCGCGTCGTGAGCCCAAAACTTCCCTGTAAATATACAAAAGAAAAATAATATTTATTATATGGTTCTCAGAAAAGCATACTATTTTTGGAATTTTGTTTCGAAGTCTGATTCTTTTATGGATTTTATGCTTTTGACCCATTTTGACAGCAGCAGCAATAGCGGACACTATAACAGTTCTACGCGTGTGTGCGTGGATAGGATTTCGAAATTTAATTTCGATTTCCAAATATGAACATTTTTCCCGTTTCGCGCTTTCGAAATTCCCGTTACCGTAACCGGATATTTATTTATGTGTGGCTTTGATTTTATCTCACACCTCAAAGTTAATTAGGCCTGGTCGGTGCTTGTGTTGTTGTTTTTGTTATAAACAGACAACAAGTGAATTGTGTGGGTTGTCGCCTAAATATAGATCACGGATCCGATACGAATATGTATATGTATACCACTTATATATATATATATCAGAATGCTTTGCATATATACGGATTTTCGGGGCGTTGGTATTTGTTACGTAACGCCAATTTTCATTTAGATATTTGTGTACATTTCTCCAGGTTTCTTTGTGAAAAAATCTACAGACTATTGATACGCCAAAACAATGCTTATTATTACAAATGTAGAGAGGTTAAACTGTCACCACAACTCACTCAACTGGTAACTACTACCGTTTGGAACGCGATTTCGATATTTTGAACAGGTATCTCGATATGGTGGCGTGTTCTCATACAAGCAATTCACGAGATCGCAATGATTCCTTTCAGTAAACTTCGAAGGCGGAACGATTTTCGACAATCCACACTAAATCGACAATCGAAAATTCGATTCGAATTGACGCGAACTTTTAACGAATGCGTTATTTTTAAAATTCTCGAAATTATTTCGAAACTAAAGTCACATACATATTCGTCTATATGTAATTCGTAATTTCGAGAAGCTTTTTGGCTCATGCTACCACATGGCACACATAGACATAATGTATAAGTATTGGCGATCTCTTTCTAATGTCTTTGGTTATTTTTAAAACATATTCGAAATTATTTCGCC
This sequence comes from Drosophila melanogaster, assembly GCF_000001215.4. Lineage (NCBI taxonomy): Eukaryota > Metazoa > Arthropoda > Insecta > Diptera > Drosophilidae > Drosophila > Drosophila melanogaster. The sequence goes on along the minus strand of NT_033779.5, from coordinate 16,767,562 downwards.
CATGTATATGAGCCGACAACGAATTCGAGTATTCTAAATCTATTTTCTATAGTATGCATACGCATATGTCTCGGCCACACAGGTATTTGTGTATGAAATCATTTCGCCAGTAATTCGAAATGGCTATTACAGCATTTCGAACTCACATCGAAACACGAATTTTTCATTTGATGAAGTAACAGCTGGCTGTCTCTTTCTGACATTTAAATGATCTATTTGCTTTAGAATTTTTTAAGTAGTCGAAATTTAGAACGATGAAAGTCTTTTATTCCAAAATTCTTGGGCGAGAAAGGATAAACTAGTTTTTTGTGAGAGTCCTAAAAGTAAGAAAGAAGTTTCCTTATATCCTTGTTACTTCACTTTCAGATTTTTTCGCTGATATGATCGAAAGTCAAAGATTTGTTACACAAGAAGTTGAAGATAGTTGCATACTTCTCAGAAAACAAATTAACGCCTATAGGTTATGTTAAGTAACTGATGTACTTCCTAAGAAAAGATTGTTATTTGTAATCCAATTCGATACGATAATCCGAGGTATTCCGGTTCACTGTTCTGATTGTCACAGAGTTTTAATAGATCCGTTTTCGCTCGGATCGTAGTTAAAGCACCACACACACACTTTTTTAAATTTCTCGATTTTGTTGCATATATAAATATATATAGGTAGTAATAATTATTTTAGTTTTATGCTTTTTGACCAAAAGGTCAAATTGTTGCTGCTGCCGCTGATGCTGCTGCTACCGCTACTGCTGCTGGGTGGTAATATCCAAAAATCAGAGATCGCACATCAAAGGTGTTGCACTTACGCGCTCGAAAGCCGTTCTGAACCGTGCAACCGGTAAACTTGCCTTTTATACGGGGCAACTTGATACCCATGGATCCCGTAAGACCCCGAAAGCTTTTCGATTCGACGATCGGTGTGCGTGGCGCTGTTTCTGTTTCGGTTTTTCTTGCTCCCTTTTTCGGTCTAGCACTTGGCTGCTCTGATTCCTATTCCTCTTCTCTAGCAAGTGGGCATTTCTATGGGGGATTGCGGGATGGTGGATATGGTATATGTGTGAGCATATGATGCAATCAGGATCGTTGCGGAATCGAGAGCGGAAAGCTCCTTCTCCGACGATTGCCATTGCGTAGGCTCTCTCGCAATTCTCCCATTAGTCAAATAGTAAAATTCATTTCAATGACAACTTTTCCGCCGTGAGGCAATTCTTCTCCGCCGGAATCCCTCGCTCTTTCCAAGGGGAGCTTTCTTTTTACTTATTTCACATATCATTTCTAGACGCACACATGTGTGTATGGCATGGCATGGTGGGATCTTTATTTGTTTTTCTCGGTGATCATTTTTCGCTTTTTGTTCTGGTTTTGGTTTTTGGTCACCTCAATGCCAATCCGATCTGGCACCAATGTGGGTGGAATACAGGGGGAATGCTTGCGATCAGGCGGCGCTATGTGGTTTTCCTCCTAATCTGCGATCACTTTACGATCAGTGGCTAAACAGCTGTTCGAGAAGACCGATCGTATGCTATCAATGGCTACAAACATTCGTTTGGTCATCGTTCAGTTGTAGAACGAAAAAACCCGATCCTTTGAGTTAATGATTGATGATCTATCTAGCCTAAGGATCGGCCATAGCAAGCACATGTCCGCCAAAAGTAATGATGTGAACTTCAAAATAACATAGATGGGCTAGAACATGCAAGCAATTGCAATGCACGCAAAAAAAACGAAATAAAACACATAGTTGAAGAGATACTTTAGATATAGATAGATAGACAGAGAAATGCCACATCAAATCAATGTAGTCGGCGTCCTTCAGAGCAATGCGATGCGAAAATCTTTAGGTTTCAATGCTAAAATCCAATACAAATACGATTGCAAATACGAGTGCATTATGAAATTCGTGTTGTAGCGATTTGTCGAGAATTTATCAAATCTATAATGCTGACAAAGAGAATTATGATAAATGCCAACAGAATTGAAATAGTCTCCCCTCTTACAACGATGTCAAATTCCGACACAGAAATTATTCATAATTTTAAGCAAAATTACAAAATTTCATGTGCAACATTTTTGGCAAAGAATTATATGATAAATGTATATACACCCACTGCAAGGTATTTTCGACAAATACTTTTCGTAATGAGTTGGTCCGTCTTGAATATTCAATATTTAACAATGATTATTGTGTAGCGGAAAAAGAATACGCAAAAAAACAACTCATGAATTCGGACAAAAACAACTTTCAAACATTTTTTGAGGAATATTTATAGTTTGAAAAAGATTTCAGTTCTCATTCAAGTGTGAGTGTTTTTTTCCTTTATTTTCGGTGCAGGGTTTGCTGCTCTCTAGTCTTTTCTCACATATAAAATTATAATACTTTTTGCTAAGTTTCTGAAACAAAATCTGTGACATTGTCGAGCAGAATTGTGGGCAAAAAGACAAAAACATAAATTGAGCATTTAAAACAAATTCCAAGAACAACAAACAACAATTTAGCACCTGACAATAAATTATTTTGGGGTTATTTGTTGTACTTGTAAAGCCAATGAGTTGGTATAAGTTAATATTTAACATTTAATAATTAATAAAAAAAACCTTTAGTTACGATACATTTTGGTCTTCTTTATTATTCTAGATGGTTCTTCCCTTGCTCCCTTAAGATATTCGATGCGAAAAAAGCGAATCCAATATTCTGCTCCCAATTTTTTGTTCGAAAAGCACAAAAACATTTTCGTTTTGAGTCATTGACGCAAAGCAATTTTTGCATTTTAGTGTCAAGATGCTGTTTCTTCTTCTTGTGTATTTTGGCACTGGTGGGCCACCAACATTTTCCCAAGAGGGGTGGTGGGGGGTGCACATGGGGTGCTTGTCTACACGAGGCAGCAACAATTATTGCTTGCAATGGGCAATTTCAAAGATGCCGCAACTTTGCGATGTGCGAGGTCCTCCTCCGCACCTGCACCACCAGCACCACCGTAAATCGCTGCCAAACAGAAGACACTTTGAATGGCGTTTCTATCGGTGGGGTAGAAACGAGGATTGGTTGTGACACAAACGCAGATCACTGGGAACTATATGGTACGTTGCTTAGTGGGTATGTCTAAGCCATAAAGTCGGTTAGTGGATCATTTGATTTTCTATTAGGCTCGTGCTCCTTTGCACAACCGATCATAAATCATCGTCAGCGATGTCAGATGGCAAAAGTAGTACGAAGATAATTTATGGGTCAAGTACATATTTAACGCAGTTTTCGAAAAGATTCAACAAAATGCAGAATTTTGGCTCAAATATTTTATAAATTTTTTTTATTATCTAGCACCTTTCTAGAGTTTTTATTTTTACAAAATTTAAATCGGATTGGTATGACAAACACATTCGGTGTTTTCAGTATCAAGTATCAAAGATTACATTTATTCATAGTTCTTATGAATAACAATAATTCTTAACTATTTATTTAAGTATAAAACTTTATCGCTGTAACGCACTGTATCATACAATTTAAGATTTGTTGGCTTAAATGTGTCTGCAATTGCAACGTGTTTCGACTCCTTCCCGCCCAATCGGTTTCTGTTCAAGATATCAGTAACCCTGCCCGAAATTTTTGTCGAATGGTATTCCCTAAAAATTCTGCACAACCAATTGGTTTACATATAATGAAAATATTTTAAAAACGCCAACCGTGACCAAAATACATGCATAGTCTATAGATAACTCTCGTCTAAATGCATTGGAACCCATCCAAATGGTCGATATAAAAATATCCATCGTCGGCCAGTTTCTTTGCAATCCCCACATCCCAGCCCCCAGCCCGTTATCCCTAATCCTCGAGCGCCGTCCGTCGGTCAACGTCGCGGACTCGGCGGCATCTGCATCGCATCTCCGGTGCACCGATCCCGTGCCCATGCCCACATCCAATTCGCGAGAGATCTCTCTTGGCAAGTTGGAGATGCAGTGAGCGGCGGAAAGTACTTGCATACATACAGACGTTGCCAGGTAGCACATGGCATGACAAATGAATGAATACTTCCTGCATTACGTGTGTGTTATGCAACAGAGGATCTGGCCATACTACGAAATATCTGGTAATTGAACGTCTCGTAAAATTATTTTCCAAGTGGTCGGGAAAATTGGCATTAGCACTTGCAACTGTCAATCCTTAAGCTACACAATTCGTATACAATATGGCAATAGATGCTGATCTTCTGGTACACCATTGTTCTCTTGATTGATCATTTACAGCGAATAATAACTTTTTAAAATAATGCGTATTCATTGTTCTATGATTGATCACATGCACTTACACAGCAAAACATAGTGTAATATATTGATAAATATACTTGAAAGATTGAAACACTTTACTCAAGACCTTAAAAAACATATTTTTAAATAAAGAAATTTACTTGGGATGTTAAAACAAAACACTGACATACTACGGAAAAAATGTTGATTACGATACTAAGTTCCTAAGTTCAAACCATTATTGGGTTATAAATAGCTAATATGAGGCAAAACTAAGCCCCATTTCAAAGTCTTTAAGAATTTGAAAGCAATGGGCATAAAACGGAGCTTAGTTTTTCTGGCTAGTTTTGGGCAGGATAACTATTTTAATTTAATTAAAAATAATATGTTCATATATTATTTATCATAATTATTTATATTATATGATTTATATATACCAGTGTTTAAATTAAAAAAAAAAAAACAACTTTTATGTATTAAAGAAAATGAAAAAAAGTATTCATCTGAAATAACCAGTTACATGTTACAAATGTAATTAAAATGCTTACAAAAAATAAAGATTTAATTAAAAAGCTTAGGCGAATTAAATTCTAACAAAATGCGAATGATTACTTCAAATAATAATAATTAATAAATAATAATAATAAATCATTTTCTGAGGTACGATAACATTTGGGTGGAACTATTTTCATCTTAGTTTTTGTGGCTTCTGCACAAAACTAATCTCGAAATGTTTGTTTTCCCAGTACACAACTTTGTTTAGATATTTATGCAATCTGAAAAACGGAAAACGTTTTCCAGCCCTCGGCATGGTGTTGATGTGAATTCGTGTGGTCTAAAATGATTAATTGCCTTGGCTCAATTAAAAATCGCACACGCATAATGCAAAACCAATCCGCAGAATCCAATACTCAAATATGAACTCAAAGTCGTATGTAGATGCCATCTATCGATAATTAATTAGGCAATCCAATCGAATCATTAAGTATTTGTCACTGATGTGTGGAGCATTAAAAATTATTTCTGTAAGCATTTGTCACCCAATTAAACCGACTGCACCCAAGTACCCAAGCAGCCAAGCAAGGAATCGACTATATAGCATAGAACTCAAGTGCAGCGAATAGCAATAATCGAAGTCTATATAGCGCCGAGACTTTTATTAATGATGAGTGAAAATGGGAAATGAAAATATTTTCCATTTCGAGGGGGGGCCATTTTTCCCCCCATCGGACGCCTCTGCGCGTAATGTGTGTATGCGGTCTGATTAATCATGTACAGACATATAGACAGCATGGAAATGAGTCAGTACCAGGCCTAATGTAAAAGTATTTTTTTTGATTTTCTTTTTAGATATTTATGGGCGACAAGCAAAGTTTATTTTTAAAACATATTTCATACTCCACAGAAAATCTAAGGAAGAACATATGTACATATGTATGTATGGTATGCATATGGGTCGTCTCGAGAATGTAGAAAAAGTTAGAAAGTTTTAGGGGCAGATAATATACGATAGTGAAACGGCAGGTAGAGTTCTTCATAGAATATATTTTTGGTGTAGGACCTCGTACGAGTTGTACAGATATACGTTGGACTCTCCTATATACCTTGCCAGCATACCTACTGAATCTAAAAAACATTTCATATGCGTTTAATATAGCCGCCGCTGTGTTCTAAATTTAAAGCAAAAGCTATTTAGTTGCGAAGAAGTTCAACACAAGCGAACGTTCTCTACTCTGCAGTTCTCTATGTATACGAGAGTATCTAAAAATTTAAAATTTACTATGTAGATACACGCTCGCACACAGGGACCGCGTCCTGGGCACTAACTATACGGATCCACGGGCGCAGAACGCATACGCCGTGTGGTACGCGGACCGAGAAGTCCGTCAACATATCCCGCTGATACGGACGATACACAGATCTGATGCGATCTAATCTGCATCTGTATTTGTATATGTATCTGTATCTGTGAATGTAGCTGTATCTGTATCTGTATCTGTGCCCGATCAGTAAAGAAACACTCTTTTTTCTTTATTTTTTGGCGTGCTCGTCAGCACGTCCATGTCCACGTTGTGTTGGTGTTTTCATCTCATGAAATGTTTCAATTTGTCTATTTTTAGTAGCAAGTTTCTTTTTGTTTATTAGTTCTTCTTTTTTTTCTGTTTTACTTTCCCAGCTTGTACATAGCATTGTACATAGGGGCGTGGATAAATAGCAGTGGGTCGTTTTGGGGCGATGTTTCTGCTGCTCTGATTTAACGTCACAACTGAGGAATGTCTTCTCCTCGATCTGGCTGGATCACCACCACGCATTGTTTGTTTTCGCCCGAAAGCTTCGGCTATATATCCCGATCTGTCTATATAGTTTCATATATATGTATGTATGTACATGCCTCGCTAATGGCTAGGTGTTTGCATAGATTTAGATTTAGCTGCCTGTCTATAAGGTCAAGCTATGCCCGTGCGAGGTGTTTGCTTTGATGATAGGCTAAGGTATCGCGAATGCGTCTTTATATAAGGGTTTCAGATGGAATACAAAATGTTTTTAGATAATATGTAGGCATAATAATTGCAGATACCATTTTTGTTGTTCTATTTTCTTAAAAAAAAATGAACTGTCAATAACCATAACAATAACTCCTTTATAGAATAAGAACTTTAATTTGATAATATCTTAAGATATGCTTGTTTTTTGTTGAAATTTATTAATTATTTTTTTAGTCGAAACTATAAACTGACATACAGAAGAGCATTAGCAAGTCCTTACAGCGGGACCCCATAAGGAAGCGTCAAGACTGCCTCTGCACACGCGGCGATTGGACGAGGAGCAAACAGATATAAAACCATAAATTCGTTACTCAGCGGTGATTTTTGCTGCAGCTACGGGTTCAGTAGATATGGCGGCATAGCTATCTGCACTAGGCGTAGACAATTATAAACAACATGTTTTGGTAATGTTACGCTCAGAGCCATGGTACTACGGAGTTTTGCAAACAACGAATACAGCACATGTCCCGGTGTATAGTCACCATGGATGGCCGGGTTGATGGCGCTTTATCGCCACCACGGCACGTAAATCAATATTAGGCTTATCTTGACCAACTGTGAGAATTCAAGCATGCTGCGAACCCAAAGATATTGGCCCTCAGCCATGACAGAAACTGGCACCCCATATCCATTGAGCTCACTCGAGTTTCACTTTCCACACGCCATGGGTTACTGGTCGGAGACGCGGGCCTGGCTCTTTCGTGATCCAGCTAAGCTCATACGCTACCTGGTTCTCTTCGCCTGCTGCATTGTGGTCATTGTCCAGTTGTACGAGTGCTTCGCCAAGCTGTACAATCCACCCATATCCACTCACTCCTACTACAGCCTAAACGAAACCATCGAAATGCCCTCGGTGACCATATGTCGGGAACCGCCCTATAAGGAGGAGGTGCTAACGGTTAGTGAATAGGAAAGAAAACTAGAAGATATTTTGCAATCCATTTAGAGATATTTCTACAAGCACCTCTATTCGGTATAAGTAAATGCAATAAATTTAATACACTCGTATTTTTAAAGCGCCTTTCCGGCGGTGCGTGTCCACATCCAAAATATGCAACCTGCTGGATGAAATATCCATTTGGAGAAATATCCCTGGATGAGTTCTTTGAAAATAGCACACATGATTCGGGAGACACTTTTGTATTTTACGGACTAAACGAGGACAAAAACAGTAAGTCGAATTAATTAAGGGTATATTAAATGCATGATGCAATATATATGCCGAATTTAGATGTGGTCATGAACAGCAGTCTACACTTTTATATGGGTCGCTGCTACACCCTTAGACCCAAGGAATCCGCGAAGAGAGTATCAAAGGCTGTTGGTTACTCCATAATGCTAGAACATTCTATGTTGACCACATCCGTCAGCGATGTGGACACAGGCAGTGTTGGGTGGCATGTCTTTATACACGATAAGAAAGAGAATTTTACAGGTGAGATTATCATACAAAAGTCATAGGGGGGTAAGCTTTAATTTATATTCCTGCCAAGAAATCAATATGAAGGGATCTGGTCGAGTGGAGTATGTTTTTGTTGGTGTCAATGAGGAAATAGAGATCAAGCTTCAAACCCAATACTTTTCCAATGTTCAGACGCGTGAAGAGGCGTGTTCCGATGATGAGAACTACAGTGACTTAAAGGTAGGTGCAACCGCACTATGTGTCCTTAATTCAGTATTTGCAACCATTTCAGTGTGGTGAACAATGCATCTGGCAGGATTTAGCCGATAATATGCAGTGTTCGGGTCCTTGGATGCATGAGATTGCAAGTGAGCCCTGCAATGACTCCCTTTCCATGAGGAAACTGATATCGGATTATAAAGAGTAAGACAGAAGCATTAGTGTTTTATTATGTATGTAAGTATGTATTTTCTATTTTCTCTTTCAGTGTCTATGAAAATGAGGATGACTTTGACTGTGACTGTGTTCAGCCCTGCCAATCGAGAATATACACAACTTTCATTCAGAACAGAAAGGCCTTTAATCAACCAGAGCCACGCACCCAAATCTACATATACTATACAACAAAACTGATATCGGTAGGTTAATAATGTTATGATGCATCGATCTTTCACTGAGCCCGTTAACATTTTCAGATGATTGAAGAGCGTCCCAGCTATGACACCACACAATTCATAGCCGATGTGGGTGGTTCTCTTGGTTTTCTACTGGGCTTGTCTGTCCTGGGATTGATTGGAATACTGGAGCATGTAAGACCAAGTCCACATTCAAACTGGCAGAGTAACAAGGTATTTGACATCCTTTCAGATGATGCTCTTTTTCTGTGGCGGATTCATTAAGAGGATGCAGCAGAAGGAGCAGGCAAAGTTAGAGGCAAACTCCGAGGATGGTCAATCACAAACCAGCGATGAGACCATCGATGTAGAAATTGCCTATAAAAAGAAGGAAAAGCAACCCAAATATTGAGTCAATAACCAAGCTGGCTTGGATTTGCAATAAGTGGGAAGTACATATAAAGAAAACTATTCAAATACACTTCTTACATTTAATCAACTTCACGTACAACGTTTAAGTTTTCTAAGCCTACATCTTAACAGATTACAATTGCACTCAAATAAAAATATTTCGTACGTTTAAGAAATCAGTGAAAATGCTAAAATTACAGAAATTTTTCAAGTTCTCTGTTCTTGAAAAACATAAAACATTTTCGTTCGCAAGTGCGCAAGATACTTTTGTACCGCTGCGGGAATCTAGATTCTAAAGCTCATCAGCAAACATAAGGCAATCAGCATAAGGGAGCTGAGGTTCCTAAGGGAAGAAGCCGAATTGGACTTCAGTTTGATGTTAGTATTGAGAATATCCCCCAGTTTGTTGATTACATCTGGCAGAGGGGAAGTTCTAATTTCACAGGCTGTATTCTCAATGGCCTCCTTAACACTGGCAGTCAGGATACGGAAGTTTATTGAGCCGGCGTACAGTTCATCGTAGATGAAGACGGGTAGCTGATTGGATAGGACCCATAGACGTTTCTGATCATCAACCTTGATGTCACTGGGGAACACCAAGGTATCATTGTTCATGTGGATGCGGCTCTGGGAACTGTGACTAAAGTCTGTGGCAGTGCGCCAGCAGGCGACTTCGTTCAGATTGGGCAGGGCGTAGAATAGGACTCCGGTATCCGGATCCAAGAACTCGGCTCCAGCCTGGGTGTTCGGTCCTCTGGAGCCCAGCACCTTGAATTCTCGATAAATCATCGGCGAAGTGGCCAGGGTCTTGTTACGCAATATCGATGTATCCACCGAGAATTCCGTAGTGGAGCAGAGGGGATGGAAGTACAATGTGGCATAGCCCGTTTCCAGGGGCTTCGATAGAGCCAGTCCGTATAGGCCATCATCCCATTGAAACTCAATGCCATTGATGCTGAAGTTACCGGCCATTGGATCTGGGTGGAAGAAGTGATGCTGCACACGCCACGATTCCTCATCCTTCCATGAGTAAACCACCAAGCCGGGACTGCCCAAATCGGCTGCGTAGGCAAAGGTATTCTCACAGTCAGAGTCCTCCACCGCCAGATTGGCCAGTAAAGATCCCTGCTTCAACTGACCGGCGGGCAAAACGTGTCGTCTCAACAAATCATCATTGTGCAGATCGTAGACCAGCAGCTGGGCTGCTCCATAGATCTTGGTCTGCTCCAGGACTCCGGAGATCCTAGAGTCGAGCACCCACAGGCGTCCGCATCTATCGGCTCGCACGCGGAATGGAGAAACCAATTCCGGTTCGGCTTCCTGGAGATTGTGAGCCTGCCAGCTGGGGAATGGCTTCAAGGCTGGACCCTTGCTGGAGGTATCTGAATAAAATACATCAAAATAGAACGCTTAATAAAATACAATAACTCATGTTTAATACAACTAATTTTATCCCTGACATAATCATCTAAAGTGAGACCAATTAACGCTATTACTTTACATTAATATAATATATTATATAAGTTTACATTCGTTGTATATATATTCTGTTGATATATATTTATATATAATATATTATATTTGAAGGTTTATTGATCTCTCTCGTCAGCAGTCATTTTATTCGCCTTGTTGTATTTAAATTTGGCCATTTGCATTGCTAATTGGATTGCTCACAAAATGTTTGTGTATGTATGTATTTGTTGCCTGTTGGTGAGTAATTCGCACTGCTGCTTTTCAGTGCAATTGTCTAAACTGATTAACTTGCTAATGAGCTCTGATTGAGTTGTGGCTAAATCAACTGCCCACTGGCCTTGCTGTTGAGCAGTAAAAGGAAATGTAACTTTATATTTACAACGATTCGCCAGGAATATTCCAATTAGCAGATTATAATATAAGAAAAGTTCTCGATAAGTGCAAAAATAAATGTTAATTTTGTTCTATTCAAGAAGTTTTACAAAATGAAAACAACGGCGATAATTTAACAACTTGATACTATATGTACTTGATACACTTGCATTGGCCAAATGTGACTGTTTATTGTACAAGTGTACTTCGCAGCCCACACAGAACCCCAAGTGATATGTACACATAAATACATACATCTAGTATGCACCGATTTGTGGCATGCTGTTGATGTCAGACAGCTAATAACGTCAGCGAGCGTTATTACTATGCTAATTGCCGCAAGTGCGAAAGGAAACGGAATTGTTCGGATGGTCAAGTTGATCAGAAGCGCCATCAGACGCGACCAAAACAATTGCCGAGCTGTGAGATCCGAGATTTGAGATCTCAGATCAGCTCTTGGCACACATAGTGCAATTGCATGGGGCAATTATATTCAAATTCATGTACTGTGGCAGCTGCAACAATGCAACTCAAGCGCTTACCATTAAGATCAAGGTAGGCCAACGAGGCCGGCACTCCGTCCCTCCATCTGGGCAGGGTGACAAAGAGTCGGTGGCCGGCAACCTCCAGGCCAAAGGGTATCACATTGGCCGGCTTGAACTCGCCCCGCTCGATGGCCGACCATCTTTGGTCTGGATTGGCGTACTTGAAGTCCATTTCCCGCCACTCGTACGCTACGCGAAGATTGTCGTTCGCCAGGGCAGAGACCGCCCACAGAAGTAGCAGGCCTAATCTGAATCGCAGCATGTCTCCAATAAATTCACTGCAAATACCAAAATCAATTAATAAACGCTGCTCTATTCATTTAAGCTTCCGTTAAGCCGCAACGGCCTTGTCCAAGCCATAAACGCAACCAGATCAAACACTCGAAAAAAACCAAATTAAGATTCATTTAATATGGTAGCATTAAACTGCTGAATTGGGCACAAACAAATCGTAGATACAAAAGTGCTTACATACTTTTTCAATCATAGTATGAGTAGGGTTCTTTAATTTTCCATCACATTTAGTTCTCAGTATATTTGTTTCTTCTAATGTTCATAAATTCTTAAATTATGTCATTTGGACCAGCCTTTTTGGCCTTCTAATGCTCCGTGTGACTCACACTTTATGTCGCTTTGGTTCACTTCGGCATTTGAAAGTTGCCTTTGGTCGGCCAAAACTTTGACTCAGTTGCCAAACCACAAAGTTTAATTTCTGGTTAAAAGCGAGACTTGAGGTATATTATCTAACGAACAAGATCAGAACGTGGCCAAGGAAGTTGGCCGATGTTTTCTTTACCCTTTTTTATTTTTTCGCTTTTTATTTTGCTCTAAACAAAAAATGAGAACGATCTACTACAACTTAAGTGCTCTTCAAACTAAACCTTTCTCCATAACCAACTGTTTACAAGTTGACTGCCACCACCTCACTCGATCTTTATTTTTAGGGTATCTTTCATTTTTTCTAACTCGTTGTCCGAAACACTCGACCTCATCATCAATTTCAAGTTGAGCCTCGCAGTTCAACCATTAGCATTTCAAAATGCGCACTCCGGAGTGACCGCCAATATCTTTCGTTTGTTCCTCAAATAAAGTGTATTTTCGATTTGGGACTCTTCTCGATGGTGAATTTTCAAGTTATTTTCGTGAGTCAGCTGTAAAAATATACTTTCCGTTTTTTATTGTGGGCGTGTCTAAGCTAGCCGTATGTAATCACAAATGTTGTATCATTATTAATGGATTTTAATGGTATGGCCACGGGATTTTCCATCTATCCCTTTTTTTATTGCCATTACTTAACGTGTTTTTTGTTTGCTTTGTTGCTGATACATATTTATTGTTTTTTTTTACAATTGTGAATGGTTCAAAGAGTATTGAAAACACACTTTTTGGTCAGCTCCAGTTATGCAAGCCTTGTCACCTGGCTGCCTCTAAGTTTGTGTCTTGAATCTTTCGTTTGGCCCTGGCTTCGCTTTTATGATCACCGGAGTTAATACATATGTTTATGTGATTTACTTGACAAATCTTAACCAAATGTCAACAGTTCGGGTCGGCACTTAACACACCTTCTTATGATCAACCAAAGAGCAGCACACAACCGCCAGTGTCGAGACTCGAAACGAAACTAAAAGTCAAGTGAGCCGCCAGACAAGTCAACCCATTGGAGACCGGTCTGCGTGAGTGGTTCCCGCTCCAAGCGGCTCTCTTGGAATTCGACTGAACTTGAATTAGTCAGCCCGTAAGACGGTTTAGCACGTTGGCTATGAATTAAAGTAGTTTTTGGCACGCTCCCTGGGCTATCCCACAAATATTATGCATAGCTCCCACACCATGGACATACTAATCCATCCATTAAAATCTCCAGCTGTGGCCCCGCGATTGACAAGCCCCTGAAAAAACTCCCACACTTGTAGCTTGTAGGCCTACTGTGTATTCATGATTGACCCATAAATGTGAAAAGATATTAGACAAGCCCATGTCCGAGTAATTTTTCTTGTATTAAATCAATATTTGAAATTAAATTTTAATTAATTTGTTGGTTTATCATCATGGAATGTTCCGGTCGTCCGATTGTCTAACTGACAGAATGAGTGCCTTGGTTAAAATGGGGATATCCCAATGAGTCATCCATTTTGTGGCCGTTCCATACAAGATATGAATGCAAGTTCCCTTTAATAATAATATTAGCTTTCAGTTTCACACTTTTTATGAATCAGTTTTAACCTGAAACAAAATCGATGAAAGAAAACGCATGATGTTCACTTTTATTTGTTTTATTTAAAATGTCAATAAATTAATTTCAAAAGAATAGAGAACAATCGAAACATTAAACTAGAAATAGTACTTTTATGCATTTTATATGTTTTCCTAATAGTATTGTTTGCTTTTTGTATAGTTAAAAAGAATTTAAACAATTGCTTATATAACTTGCTGTTGTATACTATCTTTCTTTGTGGTTTGGTAAAAACATTTTACGTACAAGAATGCTATATTCTTTTTTTGTTTTTAATCCTTGATCTTGCATCTTTTCATTTACATGACAACATTAAAAATGATTTAACATAGGCAATTTTGTTGGTTTTTGATTTTATGCATTTGCTCTAAATAAAGTATAGGCATTAGCTAAGTATTTGTGTGATTATTTGTGGAACGAACAGAAATGGATAAGGAAAATTTGATTAGTTAGTTCCGTAAGCTTTAGTTAAAAGTAAATGCAACAAAAATGTTTAAAGCTTATGCGAAATATAAACACGGTTAACATTTATATTTAATCAAAGATTATTATTAATTATAAAAAAAAAATCTTTGGTCGAAAGCTTCAAAGATCTTTGGCAAAAGAAATTCTTATCGTTTATTAGTTTGAAATTTATTCGATCTTGAAATACTTTCCCAAACAAAGTAGTTGCAACTATCAAAGCATTATTGATTAATTTCATATTGATAAATGAGTAAATCAACACTGAACAAAATGTGTAACCAAACGTTCTAGTAAATCTCTTTCAGATCCATCATTGCACGAATGCTTTGAGAAGTGGTGTGGTGATCGATGTGGTTGGTGATTCAGCCGCCGGTTTGTGTGGATTGAACTAGACGCGTTGTATGCGAATGCGGTTCGTCTGATTCAGTTATAAAGTTATATTATAGTAGTGGTGTTATGCGTGTGGATATAACGATTGAGTGGTCGCAAGACAAGGACCGAAAAGTCCAACAGTTACTTCCATAACTGTGATGTGCCCTCGCCTCAGAGTTACAATATACCGGACCAGGCCGTATATCTGCTGACCAAGCTACGGCACATCGCCTGCGTCCGATTCGAACTTGTACTTTGTGGTCGGAAGGCATACTCTTCTCGCCATGCAAAACATAATCCAAAGATAGACATATATACCACTTATTTATATATTAATATGGATAGATAGAAGGGGGCAGCACGGACGCAGGGGACTCTTCGCTCAGCAAAATTAATGTGACACGCTTTCGACTGGACGCAGCAGACATTTACGCTCGTGGAACGGTTTTGTGTGGGGTTTAGTATTACAGGGACTGCCATTTGTCCAGCTACTCGCGTGTCGCCCAGCGCGAAGACAGACAGATTCGGTGGTCTAAAATATTTAATTAATTCTTAGTTTTCATAGTTAGTTCTCCTTGCAAAACACCTTAAGCCCATTAAATGTTAACAAAACTTGTAGCCTTTTTCAGCTGTACTCTTTTCAAATGAACGCGTGCATTGCATGGATAGAATTTTACGGAAAATTATGATAAAATATTAAATCATTTAAAGACCACCACCAAAAACAATACTATATGTTGACTACTGACGGGAAATGCAAGCCAAAAATAAACAAATTCAATTGGATTTGACTCATTTCGATAATCTGGATTAACTAACATAACACAGCCGCAAATTGACAATCGAAAAGGCTAAATTGAGACCAACAAGTCAAGGAATTAAAATGTTGCCTTTTTATTGCCAAAATAATTTTACATAAAAATAATTTTAAAAAAATTTTCTAATTAAAAGTATACAATAAATTGTTTCGAAATAATATATAAAATTTGGATCACTAAAGAGAGTTTTGTGATAAACAAGAGAGGTATTCAAATAATATGCATTCCCGACGAAAGTAAAGCAAGAGTGGTAAGTAAAAGCAACTCTACAAAATGAAATGCGTCGATCAAATATTTACAAGTCTTCGCCATACAATTACCAGAGAAAGAGAATATGTATTCTACGAGTACGATTATAACGACTGTGTACAGATGCGAGCTTAGTCGAGGAGTGTGTGAATCGTATACGAGTAAGTAATGCCACCAAATCTGCGATATTGTCTGTCTTGCATTGAGGTACTTTCGTCTGAAGCACGCCGTTCTAACACCGCAGGATGATCGAACCAGGCCAACGAAATTCATATGCCCGGCGATATCCCGATGGCGGTGCGGCTAATTTGCCAGACCCAAAAGTCCAACATCAATTTTGCGCTAAACTGGCCCGAGCGAAGTGAATACTCGGAGGATTCAACCGCTTCTTTTTGGCCAGTTTTTCACTTGTCATTGCTTATGGTTAGGTTACGCGGTATAGTTACATTAATACATGTATTTATACATACAGAGATATATAGTATAATGGTTGGGTTACTAGTGTTACATGTGTGTACTATAGGTATACTCAAACGTACATAGGTGAATGTTAGATTGTGTCGCGTGTGGTGCTCTCCAGGATTCTGGGTGCTAATTCTAACTACCGTAGGCTACACTGGGTTCGGAGTATTCGAAGATCTCGGGGAATGGAGAACAATCTGACTCATGCTGCTTTCCATTTTCGATGAACATAACAAAACCAAAAAGGATACGACTAGTACTTCTTAACTGTCAATCGACTACTTATGCTAGCTAAAATTGTATGGGTTTTCCATCGGATTAACAAAAACCTAAGCGCCTCTACAAGGATGAAGTTCTCGAGTATTATGTACGTTTAGTTAGTTTGAAAACTTGTTGAAGTCGTGAGAAGGAAGCTACATAACCAAGGACATTGGAAGATCGCTACGGTAACAACTAAGCAAAAGTATTAAGTTCAATACCGAAACAATGTACGAGTATCGAGTGTAGTTACTAACACGTGAGCAATTCCTATCTATTGTAGATTCCCAGCAAGGGGCAACTCTATAAGCTAAATAGGCGGTTTACAGGGGGATGGGTGTTTTGTTTTATTGTAGTTGTTGTTGATTAGTACCAACCATACCATAACCAAATGACTTAGGATAGAGATAGTATTTGTTTATGCACATATAACTATTGAATAAGAAAATCAAATTGAATGTAGATACCTGATCTGATCTGTTGTCTCACGATGACACACACCAAAAATATTTTACATACCAAAAAAACAGAAACGATACAAACAAATTTCGAATATGTTTATAAATATTTTTGTATATAGTTGAATATATACTAGATAAGGAAAGTTAGGACTTACTTTTTGCCAGCCGCAACTGAACGATTGAACGAAGGTCTAGACAACATGGGGCCTGGCCAGAAGTTTTATGAATTTTAAAACATTATAACAGTTT
This sequence comes from Drosophila melanogaster, assembly GCF_000001215.4. Classification (NCBI taxonomy): domain Eukaryota; kingdom Metazoa; phylum Arthropoda; class Insecta; order Diptera; family Drosophilidae; genus Drosophila; species Drosophila melanogaster. Next base: position 16,750,396 of record NT_033779.5, on the reverse strand, counting down.
GCAGAGCTTTTCACATGGACATAAAGAATCGAAAGTATAATTACGCACGAATAACACAAAAACAACACAAAAATGCTGCTTATGGCAATTGTCAACATACCCAGGGCTTTGAGCGTTCATGTTTTTTGGTTTTGCATTTGGTTTTGTGTGATTTCGAAGGTTTTTTTCTTTTCGGATTTCATTTGTTTTGTAGGAGATATTATTAAACAACTTGAGAGTGTGTGGGTGTGGATGTGTTTAAAGTATATGCTCACTAAATGAAACTAAAAAAAAAGAAAAAGAATGTTAAAAAACAACAAATTGTATAGGTTATGTGTCAACGATTAATTTGTTGATTATACAGATATAGATACAGATATTAGATAGATTTCTACAGCACAACAAAATAGCTTCAGATGGATGGTGTTAGTGTGTGTGTGGTTTAGCGTTGTGATACATTGTGTTATACAAATAGTACGAAAAATATATCTAAAAGATGTATTTATGCACGCACATCGAGAAGGTCGGATTGGAAAAAATAGGCAATTTGGTTTAAAACAAAAGCTAAAATGGAGTGCTTTAGATGAAGGAAATATATATATATATCTATGACATCGACATGTTTACTAGGCATAACCGCTGATTAGTGGGTAGCGTGTGGCCAAGAAGTGTGTATGTGTGTTTTTAGGGTACCGTGTCTCAAAAACTGTTATACATTGAAAAAAACTGACTTTGGTTTGATTTTATAAAAGAACTTGCTTGCTGAGTGCGCGCTGTTTGCTGTTTGCAATCATAAGCTTGATCCGTGCCTCACTCATGGAAAAGCAGTGGCAGCGGCAGGCTCAACAGTGGTGCCTGAGCCTGCAGAGCGGCCGTGGTCCGGGAAAAGGACCGGGCTGGCTGCACGTGCTGAGGATGCGGCTGCGGTTGCAGGTGCGTTGGCGGCTGGCCTGCTGGCGCCTGCAACAGACCCGGCGCTGCGGGCAGACATCATCTAAAGCGCGGCTGCATCATTTGCAGCATATTGGGATGTCCTTGCAGCATCACGCCCATTCCAGGCATTGCCATCGCTCCTGCTGGTAAGGCACCCGGCATTCCCGGTAGTCCAATCTGCATCGGCAGTAGACCTAAACCGCAATCATAATGTATATCTTTAAATATTCAGATCTTTAGATAGTTAGCAACTGCTGCTCCATTTACAACAAGCAATCGTTGATCTCGTCACATACCTGCAGGCATGCCGTGTAATCCGGGGCCACCGGCTCTAAGCATATTCCCACCGATGAGAGTTCCATGGGGTCCAATGGCCATGGCCGGTCTCAGCATCGGCTGCATAAGCTGCATGTGCCCAGGGAGCGGCATCTGGAGGTTCAGGACCGGATGAGGAGAGAAAGATATAGAAGAGCATGGAAAATAGATCACGAATTAATACTCCTGATGGCACTTTAGTTAGGTCTATATTGAAGCCATTGTACACAAAATTAGCTAAGTTGTTATTAATTATGTTGTTTCGTTTTTGTTTTTTTTTTTTCTTTTTTTTCATTTAAAATATTAATAAGTTGGTTTTGCGTACTTATTCAATAAATGGATAAGGTGTGTGTGTGTGTTTGGTTTTTTGTTGGTGGAAAACATTTTTGCATCGCATTACAAATGTATGATAGAGCAGAGACAAGAAATATAGAGTAGAATATTGAGTAGAGCAGAGAGAAGAGGCGAGACTTCTTCTCTTCTCACCATGGTAAAAACAATATATTTTGATTGTAATTAAATAGTTTGTTGATTTAAAATGAAAAGTACTTACAATTCGGAAACTGAACTGACGACGACGATGGTGTGGAAGAAGGTGTGAGGGGATTGCATTGCAAACCATATATGGTTTTGTATCTTAATAATTGAGTTGCACTTCAGGTAGAGCAACATAAAAAAATTATTCGTATTCGCACTTAAGAAAAAGAAATAGTAATTTGATTTACTAACCGGAGGCATGGGGTCGAGTTCAAGTTCCAATATCTTTCAGTTAAAGTTAGTTTCAAACTTGGCTAAGAGTAAGAGTTGGATGAGGATGAGGATGAGAGTGGGTTAGGATGAGGTCTACGGCAAGCTCATCGGTTGTAAATGAAATTGAAGGAATCGCGAACCGGAAGTCCTCTACCTTGGTTTAGCATTTGTACTGCGCATTAAACCAGACGAATGGAGTGTTAGTGTGAATGGAAGTGGATGTGGATGGTATGAATTTGGAATGCTTTTGAATGAAGGAAGAATGATTTCGAGACAGAAATGCGTGATCGGAAAAACATAAAACACTGATATATGGTAATACAATTTACAGGTCATAAAACATTTAGATATTATGCTTATGAGGTAGTTTTCAGGTTTGGTTTTTATATTGGGGGGTGAAGTATCAAGTTAATAGAAACAGAGAGAGAGACATATCAATGCGGAGTGTTGTCTTACTTAATTCAAGTGTATATCTTGTGGATATGAATTAATCAATCAACCAGTCAATCAATCATCAATCAATTAAACCAACCAACGCAGCAACCATTACGACAAATTCAAAGTAATTGTTTCTTTTTTTTTTTTGTAATAGAAATTATTGAAATGTACTTACATGGCTTGCAAAATAGTTTAAACATAACTCACGACTGTTCTCTCATTCACTATCATATTTGTAAATGTTAATTGTTTTTCTGTTTTACTTGCAAGGCAGTACGTACTAGAAACTCATTTGGGGTCGGGGGGTTTGATCTTTGTGGATTATATACGCATGGATGTGATATTGAGAGATAGAGTAGAGTAGGTACTTGCTTAGACTACATAATTACTTGCATAAGTACGACTAAGTAAGATTATAATGGAGTTTTTGGCTTTTACTTATCTGGTTGCATTGCGCACTTTGTATATCACATATCATTTTGCGGGGTGTGAGTTTTATTGAGGGAGTGATTAGGTTGGGTTTTGGGGGAAGAGATAAACTTGCTTGTACAAAAACCATACATACTGTAACTCTTTTTGGACCCTGCGCAACACTTTTGCAACACTTATCGTTTATCAACACTGAACTTCTGCTCTGTACTGCAATTGTAACGGTAACTTTAACATATTTTTCCAGTTTACAAGCTTAATAGGGTTTTTAGATTTATACATATGGCGTAAAGACGTAGTTGAGACTGTTGATCTTCCTTGTTTCTAAGCTGGGCAAAAGTAATGGGTTCGAAAAGAAAAGGGAACTTTAAGCGGTAGTGTTGGTAAGCGGTTGTAGTTAGCCAAGTGATTGTTTTTACACTGATGAAAACGTTAATTTGTTTTAAAGAAGTGCAAATTTCTTTTTCCTATCAGCTCCTAAATATTTTAATTTTTTAACAAACTAAATCCTTTATAAAATTAAAAAAAAAAAGTTATATTTTTTTACAAATACACACATTTTTTTAATGTATCCGTTGACGGTTTTAACATAAATTTTCAGATTAGTCTTATGAGTGTGCGTTTCGGTTAACCATAGATTATCTCGCTATAGGATCATTGTAAATTTAGAACCCCCAACTAATCGCGTAAACATTAGCTAATAGGTGACCAACCATGATGATGAGGGCGAAGCTTTATTTATTGGGTTAACCCACTCGAAAATGCTGTCGTTGGCTTTATGATACCATTCTAGGACACAAGATCGGTATTTGTATTGTGGTCTTTTACAGATTGAGATTCTCAGCAATTTCGGAATTTCGGTATTGTTAAGGCAAGTTCATTCTTTGGTTTGATTGCTCGCGTGGCATACGCAGCACCGCATGATTAGAGACTTACCATGCCGACGGCTGCGGCCGCCGCAGCCGCTGCTGCCGCACCGGGATTCCCAGGCTGTCGGGCAGCCTGAAAGCGCTGGAGCATCACAGCCCGATTCAGTTCCTCCAGTTGTTTGACCTGCTGCTGCGCCGCCTGCTGCTGCTGCACCGCCGCCTGTTGTTGTTGTTGCTGCTGCTGCACCGCCGCCTGCTGTTGCACAGCGGCTTGCTGTTGCTGCTGAGCCGCCTGTTGCTGCTGTACTGCCTGCTGCTGTGCTGCCACAGCGTGTGCCACATGCGCGGCTTGCACCTGAGCTTGGACCACGGCCTGGGCTTGCGCTTGGGCCTGCACCTGGGCAGCATGTGCGTGTGCGTGTGCCTGCGCCTGTGCCACGGCAACTAGAGCGGCGTTCTGTAAGAAAATGTTTGGAATCGATTGAATTTATCTCACTTGCCACTGGGAGGGTGTAGTTTCGGGGTCAACCCAAAAAAAATGTATCCTGACTGAGTCAGGTCTCTATGTACCTATCGTGGTAACAAAAAAATTTGCTTAAGGGTTTCAAAAAAACGGGGCTGAACCCCAAATGAAAAAATAGAATTGCAGATTGTAAGCTGCTGAAGTAACAAAAATTGACGAACAAAAATTACTAGATCATATCAAGAATTAAAGTAATCATCTAATTTAAGATTCCCTATTTAAAAATGAGTTTTTAGCCTGCGCTTGATGTAAAAAACGCTTCCTAAGCGTGTATGGAACCGACTACATAGATTTCTAAAACATACTAAGCAAGCTGGCTTCAAACCTGCCCCTATGATCCAATTAAATCAGCCCACCCGCTATAAAGAATTTCACTATTTATCAGTGGGCATGTGAATTGCATTTCAGCTGCTTCCGCTTTACCTTTAAGATACAAAACTAGCACATGTGTTGGCATATCACATTGATGGAGATTACTTTTAGGGCCAAGACAATGCGAAACCTTGCTTTTCCCTTCTATCGAGTTCTCTATGTGTTGAGGTAAAATGTTTTAAATCAAATTAATTAAATTGAAAACCGCCGTTTCATTTGTTTTGTTGCCATTAATTTTTTTTAATTAAAAATTGTACAGACATATATCATACTATATGCTAAAAAAAGTTTTCTTTTCTTTTTAATGTTGTTTCGTATTGTGTGATTCTCGTAATCTGTTTGCTCTCGTACGCTGTGGTCGTCTAAACGTAACTTCCGCTGTCGCAATTTGCGATCTGCGCAGAGTAAATGTATAAAAGTGTCCAGTTTGGAAAAATGGAATTCTGTTAGAATGCTGAATGCATTCTCTTAAAATGCAGTCGAAATTGGGTCAGGTTTTTTTATGTGCAATTACATTTATTCTTTCATTATTTTTCTTTTTTTGGAGGAAATTGTCTTTTTTACACGTCCTCGTTTCAGTCCGTTGTGCTTGTCATTTCCTGTTAATCAGTGGAAGTCGTTTCCGTCACGGTCTGTTTATTTATATTGACTATGGTTTCTATAACTATGATAAGAACTCACTTCCTGGGCCTTCGACATGGCTGCGGAGACGACAATCGAGTTAGCCATGCCACTGCTGCTATTGCTACCCGTGGGCGAGATCCCGGCCAGCGACGGGGGCGGCGGAGTGGTGGGAATCGACGTAGAGGGGCCACCATTGTTGCTGGGACTCTTGCGACTTTGTGGATTCGCCAGTGAAGCCAAAGCGGCCGCCAACCGTGCTTGTATTTTCGGTTGGCGCGCGCGCAATTCTTCCAGACTCAGGTCCTCCTGTGGATGCATAATCTTTGTGGTCACAGCAGCAGCGGAAGTTCCGCTTGCCGCCGGTGGAGCTGGAGGTCGCTGCTGGTGTTGCTGAGCATCTGGCGGACCACTTGGTGGTGCGCTGGATGCGCCACCAGCATGATTGGTGGTAGGCGGAGCACTTATGGTAGCATTACTTTAGCAAAAAGAAGAAATAATTGATTTACGTTAGTTAAAAACAAATTCTTAGGATTAAGCCTAATAATAAGTCATTTGACTTGCTTCACAACTATGTTTAATAGGGGAAAACCATTAAAAATGTGCCAATGTGAACAATTATTTGGAGTAGAAAGTATTTCACCTAAAATACCCCCAAAACTGAATTTACATACGAATCGTTTAAAAAAAAAAGATTATTAACAGGGCTCTACGTCTAACTGCTAGCTTTAGAAAAAAAAATTGGAAGGATTCTTATATGGTCTTCCCCTAACGATGCTAACCTGTACGCTGGAAATGTTGGCTTTTGTTGAGCCATGGCGGCGGCGTGGTGATGATGGGCCGCCGCCGCAGCAGCTGCCGCCGATGTTGTGGCCATGGCGGCTGGAAACAAAGGACGCGGAGGCATCATGTGCGGCATCATGGGCACTGGATACGGAGGCAGTGGCGGCATGTGCTGCATCATGCCCATGCCGTACTGCCCCAGCATGTGCGGTGGCATCATGTTCGGGGGCATCATCATAGGCGGCGGTACACTCATGGCATCTGCAATGAATGTTGTATAGCGATTTTGTATACAATACAGTTTGCTGATCACTTACATTCTACTTTCTTTTTGGCCACCGGTTCATCATCGTCCGAATCAGACTTGCCACCATTCTTCTGACGTTCGTGATCCCTGAGATCCTCGGCGGGAATGCCGTCCATGCCAAAGATTTCGACTTCAATATTTGAGCGATTGGGCAGCGAGTTGGGGACCTTGTCCACCGTTTCCTTGTGCACCTGCATGCAGTGTATGGATAGTCCGGGTCCGGTGTACAACTTCTTGTGGCAGATGTGGCATTTGAAGTGCTTGGCCTTCTGGTGCTGCACAAGGATCTTTTCGTCATCGAACTCACGGTTGCAGTACCTAGTTTTTTGCGTTAAGAGTTAAGGAAAATTCACGGGGATGCGGCGTTGTAGCCAGTATGCATATACATGTGTGTGTGTATCTACCCCCAACCCAATACCATTATATAAATGTGTGTGTATGTGCAGATACAGCGAGCGGCACATGCAGTGAAAAAATATTTATATCTTTGTTTTGCGAAAAGGATACCAGCACCAGGGTTTGGAGGCCTTCTTCTTCTTGCGTCCCATGATCCTAAGGTGGCTTTAAAACACTTAAATGTACAAAATCGATCCGGTAATTGGTAGAAGATAACAATCTGTTGTACTAAAAATTGCTCTGTCGTGGAAAACAAAATGGAGAGCCAGTCAGAGTGACCAGCATATCGATACAAATAAATGAATCTTATCGATATCTTAAACCAATATAATAATTATTATACAAATAAATTGATATGTTCGCCTCAATAGCAAAAGGTAAGAAAATAATTTCACAATGATGACAGTAGAAATAAGAGAACTTTGTTGTCATATTTTTCAAATAACATTAATTCTTACATATGTTTATTCCATTATTATCGATTATGTACCTCAAAAAGCGCGGCCCATAAGATTACTTCACCAGCGCCATCTGCTGGCTAGTAGCGCCTTATTTGGTGTATTTCTAAAAAAATATGCTTTGGTCACTCTTTACCAGCCGGCATTTACCAAAAACAGAATAATGGCAGATAAAAAGGTAAATTAAATAGAATAACTACATTGTGGTGCTTAATCATCAAAATCGTGACTTGTCAGGTGGGTGGCAACAATGACGGTAAGGAGAAGCGCCGCAAGGAGTCCATTCTGGACCTCTCCAAGTACTTGGAGAAACAGATCCGCGTGAAATTCGCGGGCGGCCGCGAGGCATCCGGAATCCTCAAGGGCTACGATGCGCTGCTCAATCTGGTGCTGGACAACACGGTGGAGTATCTGCGCGACTCGGATGAGCCCTACAAACTGACCGAGGAGCAGACCCGCAGCCTGGGACTGGTCGTCTGTCGCGGCACAGCCCTCGTCCTCATTTGTCCGCAAGACGGAGTCGAGAGCATCGCCAATCCGTTTATAACGCAATAGTCCAAGGTTTTGTGGCTGGGATGCGTTCCAGAATGTAGACTAAGTACAAAGCTCTTTTGGAAATCGGTTTAAATATATTTAGCGGAGACATACATACGTATAAATTAGTTCTTAAAATCTAATCAGGCCGCAAAGTACCACGTTTATGAGCCCGCGAAATTGTTTAAGCTTCTCCATAAAATTCAGAGTGTTCCGATTTTAAATTAATGCACTTTATCCTCTTCAGGTATGTTACGAAGTTATCTACGGGTTTGCTTACGGTCAGATTTTGAAAGCTGAATCATCTAAATATGCGTAATCCAATTTATAAATATTAATTTTTCTAAACAATTAAAACCTAAAATTGTATCAATCTTATCCAATTACTTATGGAACGCTCCAAACATTATGGATATATCAAAGCGCCTTGCGCAGAGCCCTATAGTGTCAAGCGGGCTATCACCTTAGTCCAAGCCGAACTCGTTGCGAATCCAGGGATACTGGGCAGGACACTCCATGCAAGTGTAGAAGAATCGATCCTCTTGCAGCACCCGACTACGCACCTTGCACACATTCGGCGTGTTGCAGACCTGCTCGTGGGGATCCAAGTCCTTCGGTTGGCAGTGCCAGGACTCGAATTGGTGCAGCTGGTTGCTGGGCGTGGGATGGCGCATCCACTGAATCGCCTGCTGGTTAGTCACGAAGAACACATCCGGCAGCTTTTGCAGATCGTCGAGGAATTTCTAAATGATCAGGAAGGAATGAAGATCTAGTATTATGGGTAACAATTCGAATATTCACCAGAAATGCATTCAGATAGTCGACTTTCTTGAACCAAGTCGAATGGAAATACAGGCCAAATGGTGCCCTATTGCTGAGGTAGTGCCTCTTGAAGTTGTGCGTGAGCATTCTGTACACATCCTCGCCGCTCAAATGCGGCGGACACGTGTCCACCATGCCGCACATATACTCGCCCACTTCCAGTTGGTTCATAACCAGCTCCCAAATGCCCGGATAACTCCTAGACGGGCAATTCTGATTTACGCCCGTGCAGCTGTGCGGCATCTTGTAGTCCAAGGTGTAGGGCCACAGAGGAGGATTCGAATGCGGCGCAACCATGGATGAATCGTACACGAAGCCAAACTCCTTCATCATGAGAAACTGTCGATTCCAGCCGACGCGCAGAAAGGGTACTCTCATGCCACGAATCTCCTCCATTCGTACCGCTGCGAACTTATTGATTATATTCGCCTGGCCAACCATCTCATCGAACCAATCCTCAATTGTGGCATTCTTGGACCACCACATCTCTGGGCCACGATGCCTTTAATCAATAAAAGTGAAATTTCAATTTTAAATAATTTACAGGCTGATCAACAACTTACGTTACTGAGTGCACTGCGATCTCGTGACCATCGTTCCAAAGCTTCTGCACATACTGATAGTTGGTAAACGGATGTGAAACGTAGAATGTGCCCTTAATGGGACACCCGTTGGGGTTTCGCCTGTGCTGTGTGAACAAAACCTTGGAGAACAGCTCCCAGTTATCGTGATTGATGGCATCGTCGAAGGTCAACAGTATCATCTGCGGAACACTCTGTGCCGGAAGACTGCCGGGTATCTGGGTGCCATCCTTCGAGCAGAAGCACTGCGGCAAATGGCACTTTCGCGGATCACAGGCACCAGCCGCATTCGGATCGTGCTCCACATCGCACCAGCCTTCGTCGGAGCCGTCGGGACAGTCTACCGAACCATCGCAGAAGTACTCCTGCGGCAGGCAGGTACCATCGGCGCAGCCCAACTGGTATTCATCCGCACAGTCGGCCATCTCCAGTAGTGGTTTTGGAGCCGGCGTCTCCGCGCTGACATCGCAATTGTCCACATTCGCCTTGAAGTCGCAGATCTGACGCACCACATCGAAGAGCAATCCCTCGGAGCACTTGAATTCGAACACCTCACCGTCGAGGCAGAGGAAATACTTGGCGCACTCGCTGTTCGTCCAGATCTTGTGGACCGGCCTGTTGGGGTTGCGGTAGAAGCGTGCATCTTGCATGCAACTGGCTGCGCCGGAGGTCGAGCGACGATGCCGAGTTTGGTTGCCGACTATTCCATCATTGTCTGCAAAGCAGGCACACAAAAAAAGAAACTGGGTGTGAGATAGCCGTGTGTAATTAACAAGGAGACTGATTACTGATTAATGCATTGACCCAAAAACGAAACCGCTCACGTCAGCCCAAAATTAGCCGCTTGCAGAAATATTTTTGCTTTTTTCCAGCTGGATACCAATCACGCACTGAAATGGGTGGTGCGCATAGTTGCCAATAGTAGTCAACTATTACGGAGCAAGACGACAAAAAACAAAAAAAAAACCCACGTCGCTACTTCAATTGAAACGAAAAGTTGGACAAACTTCAAGGAAATATATGTATATATGAATGTGTGTAGGCCACTTGCTCGCTTAGAAGTGCCTGAATTCCGAGGACCGTTGGACTTCGATGACCTTTTTGATTGGCTCGAGGCCTCAATTAACATTATATTAACCATAATGTGATCTTAGATGATCTTCCGCCGTGATTTAAACGTGATGGAAACAATAGTAAGACAACTAGTCACGAAGTACAGCTGGCACTAAACTAGCACTCAAAATTATGTTGACTTGCCATTTAAAAATATTTTTCCAATTTATATGCACTGGCAAACTTGGAAATGATTATGAATATTGAAAATATTGGATAAATATTGCTAGAATTGAGTGTAAACTATGGAGCACCTTTGAGATAAGTATAGTAAATTGTTGAACTTTTTCAAATCACTTGTGTAATAGGTCTTTCTGAAACTAACGCCAGCTCCACCCACTTGGAAATGCGTCCCAGCCATGTGCCACATTGCGGCGGACGGGTTGAAATGCGTTTGCATCATGGATCGGCAGCAATGGCCCGTAGCCGTGCCGCACCATATCGTAACTCAGGCGGTTGGGCAAGCGACGCGTGTTGGCCAAATGCAAGATGCGATCTCAAGATTGGAGATATGTGCATACATATGTGTGACTATAGTAGATAGACCGACTGACTGACAGTCCGTGTGTGTATATCTCCATCTCCATCTCGATCTCCATCTGAATCTCAATCTGCAGCTCTAGCTGAATGTCTAGCTGGGGCAGCTGGGCATTTGCAGCATTTAGAAAGTAAATTTATCATCTCCGCCGGCCAGAGAGGCCAAGGCAGCGGGTCAGGAAAATTTCAGCAACTGTCATGGGGTTCAATGCACACGCTCTTTTTAGTTTTTTTTTTTTTTTGTTTTGTTTTTTGGGGACGGGTGCGGGCATGTGGACAACCCGACTTGGCCCCACTTGGCTGGTCGTTTCGTGTTATATAACTCCTTCGATTCGATCGACAACTTTCACACCCAATGTGCGCATGCGCGCATGAGCATGCCAAAAACTAAATAAATTCAGTCGTACCCAATCGAAAAGCGAACAAAAGGGGAGAAAATTACCAATGACCAGGGCGTCCAGCGACGACGACATAATCATAAGCGCCACCATCATCCAGATGCACAAACTGGGTAAGCGGTGGGCGTTGGGAATTCGCGCTGTTGGTTGTGGCTTCGAGCGTCGCTGGGCGGAAGCGACGACCTTGACTGTGAAACCCGTTTGGCCATTTGCATTATAGGCATTTTCCCCCGGGCAGAGCATTTTTCAGCCTGCTTTCCACTTTGCCACTCGCGTTTGTGTTTGGCTGCTTGCTTTGAGCGCTTTAATCTTGCGCGCGATCGGAAAACCGAAGGAAAAACCGCCAGTGAAAATGGTTCCGCACCGAGCCAAAGTCGAGTTGTGACTAAAGTCGTGCGAGATGCAGCCAAGGCATTATATATATTTGGGCATTTCTCTGACTTGCGGATAGCGGAGAGAAAGCTCCGCGCAGTGGGTGTCTCGCTTATGTTTTTGGGGAGCGCAGAGCGCGCTGAGTTATTCATAATTTCCAAACTATTACACGGCTTTTTTGGAAATTAAGTAGTTTGCTTGCTTATTATGAAATTCATTTACTTTACGATGAAATAAATGTATTTCATTATTTTGCTAACTTCATCGAAAAAACTACTTAGTTGAGTTTTATTGTGATTTAATTAATAATATTTCATATTATATTTACAAATATCAGTTTCATATATGTTTTAGAATATTTGAAATTTGTTCTTAGCGTCGATGTAACGACTTTTAATTTAAATTCAAACTACAGAGCTGACAACTCGCCTGATTTATTTAACGGCCTTGCCAGTATTTTGCGGGCACATCAAGACGGTCACACTGCTGATAGCGTCCTATTACCATTGGCGCCCGAAAAAGCGATTTTGTAATTCGAGGATTTTTCCTGGATAAATCCACACGGAGAATTTACTGAGAATAGCGCACGATGCAGAAGGCGCGTCCCAGCAAGGGCACGCCCAAGGCAGCTGGCGGAGCCCGGCAGAGCGGCCAGTTTCGCGTACCGCAGCTAACTGCTCAGCAACAATTGCGGGCGCAGCAACAACAGGAGGAGGAGGACGCCGCCGTGGACGCGCTGGATGATGCACTGATCTTCGACGACGAGGAGGGCGGCACCCGGATCGGCGACATATACATACCGCCTCCGGTGCCGCCACATTGCTCCATGGAGAGCACCGGACCGCGCCTGATCATCTCGAAAATTGTAAATCGGAATTTCAAGAGCTATGCGGGCGAAGTGGAATTGGGTCCCTTCCACCAGAGCTTCACTGCCATCATTGGACCCAATGGCAGTGGCAAGAGCAACGTTATCGACTCCATGATGTTTGTGTTTGGTTGCCGCGCCAATCGCATCCGTTGCAAGCGTGTCTCCACCTTGATCCACTCCTCGTCTAGTTATCCCAATTTACGCAGCTGCTCGGTCGCCGTCCACTTCAAGCAGATCGTAGACAAGGGCGACGGCACATGCGAGGACGTGCCCGACTCCAGCATTGTTATCGAACGCACTGCCATGTCGGACAACTCTTCCTACTACCAGATCAACGACAAACGGGCGCAGCTCAAGGATGTGGCTAAGCTGCTTAAGAAGCATCATGTGGATCTGGAGCACAATCGCTTCCTCATTCTGCAGGGCGAAGTGGAGTCCATTGCCATGATGAAGCCAAAAGGGCAGACTGAAAATGAAACTGGAATGTTGGAATACCTGGAGGATATTGTCGGAACACAGCGCTACATTCGCCCACTGCAGCAGATAAACCAACGGGTAGATCAACTCACAGACGACCGAACAGAGAAGCACAACCGCTGCAAGCTGGCCGAGCGCGAGATGAAAGATCTGGAGCAACCGTTCAATGAGGCCGTCGACTATCTGAAGAAGGAGAATGAGCTGGTGCGCACCAAATCCTTCCACATCCAAAAGATCATCAGCATCAAAAAGAGCAAGCTGGAGCAGTACACCCAGGAGCATGAAGCCTGTGCGGAAGAGCTAAAAACCCACGACGAGGGCACTGCTGCCCTGAAACAATCACGAGCCGAAAAGGAAACAATCATCCGAAAGGAAATTGAGTAAGTACCTAGCTTCAACTTCAAACTGAGCTATATATTACATTACATTACGTAATTTCAGAGAATACGAAGCTCTAGTGAAAAAGCGCGAACAGATCAAGAAAAGACTTGTGACTGTTGAGAGTGCCTACACAGAGATCCAGAGCACAATGGAGAACACGAACAAGCAGCGCAAGAAGGACAAAGCCCAGATAGAAAAGAACGAAAAAGAGCTGGAGGATCTGCACAAGTTGCCGGAGAAAAATCAGCGCGAGATCGAGGATTGCAACAAGAAATTGGAGAGCCTGGAAGTAAGTAAGGTGACACTGAATGAGGAGCTTGAAAAGCAGCAGGCCGAGTTAACTAAAACCACTGCACCGCTTACCGAGAAGCGCCTTAAGCTCAGTGACGAACTGGTGGGCCTTAAGGAGAAGGTCAACACGGCTAAAGGAGAGGTTCAAGTGTTCGAGTCGCAGCTCAAGATCCTTAAACAGGCAGAGACCACTGAGTCTAGGAAATATGAAACCCTAAAAAGTTCGTACGAGCAGTCGCAGAAAAGTCTGGAGGAGAAAGTAACAAGGGTGGACGAGCTGAAAGAAAGCATTCCACGGATGAAGACCGAAATTGCCAGCAAGTCCGCGGAAGTGGACAAAATGGTTAAAGAGGAACGCAACCTATCCATGCAGTGCAACAAACTAAGAACAGAGGTATGGTTCATTTATTTACATTCTATACTGTTCTTCTATTTATAAATACCTTTTCCGGCAGATCAATGAAAGATCTAGCGTCATGCAGGCTCAGCGATCCAATAACAAGGTCCTAGACTTCCTCATGCGTATGAAGATGGAGGGAAAGATCCCTGGTATTCTAGGACGCCTGGGTGATTTGGGTGGCATAGATGCCAAGTACGACATTGCTATTTCGACTGCCTGCGGGCGGTTGGACAACATTGTTACGGACAACTATGAGACCGCATCGGCGGCCATTGGCGCTTTAAAGGAGTACAACGTGGGCAGAGCCACCTTTATTACGTTGGACAAGATTGAGCACCATCGTCGTGAGGCCAACTCCAGGATAAATACGTAAGTAATAGTAACAGAATGAATGGAAATGGTTATTAACACCATTCACGTACTATTGCAGACCAGAAAACGTTCCTCGTTTGTACGATCTGGTTAAGGTTGAAGATGACCGCGTACGAACCGCTTTCTATTTCGCCCTACGGAACACACTGGTATGTGACGATCTAGAACAGGGCACCCGCATCGCCTACGGCAGGGAACGCTACCGAGTTGTGACCTTACGTGGTGAGATGATCGAGATGACGGGAACCATGTCTGGTGGCGGCAGTCGTCCTATACGCGGAAAAATGGGCACCCAGGTGCGCACCAAGACGGCAGAATCGGCTGACAGTTCGCAAATATCTCAGAAGGCGTTAGAAGACATGCAGATTCAGGCGGAGGAGTTACAGGCCCGAGTCAATTATTGCCAGGAACAGCAGGGCAGTCTTGAGCGCGAGATTCAAACCCTGAAGAATGGCTTGCAGCGTGACGAGGCGGAGTACAAGCGGCTGGCGGTGAGCATCACTTCTTTGGAACAACAGATGGCCAGCAACCTGAAGCAATGCGAGGCGCAGCGGCAGCGAATGCTCAAGAAAACAACAGACGAAAGGGCAGTCAAGGAGCGGGAGGAGCAAATAGAAGCAGCGAAGCAAGAGCTGGAACAAGCACAATTCGCCGAACAGGCTGTCTCCAGCCAAATCGAAGAGATCCAGAACCAATACGATACCCTTAGAAATGAAAGTGTCAAGCCTGTGGAGGCCAAGATCAAGAAGGTAAATAGCCAGATAGAAAAGCTGGCCGCCAATGTGCGGTCCTTGAATGTGGGCTTGGCCACAGCAGATCGAAATATAACGAAAATCACTGGAAACAATAATAATCTCCGTGAGAATATAAAAGCTGCAGAAGAAAAATTGAAATCGTTGAATGAGGATCGAAATAAGGCTAAGGAAAAGAAGGAGGAGTTGGAAAAGGAAATAGAGGAATCGGAAGCGTCCATCGAGGGCGCCAAATCACAATCCTCCGATATAAAAAAAGAAATAGATGAGATCACCAAGGAGGAGAACAAACGAAATATCGAGCGCATTGAAATAGATACTAAGCTGCAAGCTGCAGCGGGAAAAATGAACAAGGTGAAGAATGACATTCCCGGATGGCAGGCTCAACTGGCGCCTTTGAAGCTCAACGAGATTCCAGGAGAGACTGAACCGCAAGCGCCACTCAAAGAACTCAACGAAGAAGAGCTGGAGGCAGAGACTCTGGAAGCCTTGCAATATAAGCAAACTATGCTGGAGGAAGATCTGAAAACAAAGAAGCCCAACTTGAGTTGCATAAAGGAGTTCAACGAGAAGCGCTTAGTCTACCTCGATCGCGTCCGTGTGCTGGAGGACATCACCTCCAAGCGCAATGAGATGCGCGACAAGTACGAAGAAGTTCGCAAGCGACGGTACAAGGAGTTCATGGATGGCTTTAGCATTATAACAAGAAAACTGAAGGAAATGTACCAGATGATCACACTGGGCGGCGATGCTGAGCTGGAGCTGGTGGACTCCATGGATCCGTTCACCGAGGGCGTAAATTTTACTGTGCGACCGCCAAAGAAAAGCTGGAAATACATCTCGAATCTCTCAGGTGGTGAGAAAACTCTCTCCTCATTGGCACTTGTGTTTGCCCTGCATTATTACAAGCCCTCTCCGCTGTACTTCATGGATGAAATTGATGCGGCGCTGGATTTCAAGAATGTGTCTATAGTGGGTCACTATATCAAGGTAAATACCTCTCTGCTTTCTTGCCTTACATTCACATTTTAAAGCCAATTGTTGTTGTGTTCACTTAGGAACGTACGAAAAACGCTCAGTTCATAATTGTTTCACTTCGTGTCAACATGTTTGAGCTGGCCAACTTCCTGGTGGGCATATACAAGGTCAGCGATTGTACGGACTCCATCACTATGCTGAACTATCCGCCTACGCTGCCCACTCAGTCGCCAGTGGTCGCTAACAGCCAGTACGTGGGTGGAACAATTGAGGGGGATAACACGATAGCTGCCGAGAACCAAGACGATACCCCCACGAAGAAGAGCCAATCGCCGCCGTCAGAGCAAATAGTCCGCTTGATTAGTGAGTTGGGGAGGGATACCACATTTGCGCCGCCCTTGGAAAGTACGGTGAGGGACACAATACTCGCGCAAAATCTGAAACAGGCCGCCACTGAGGTTGCTGCTCAACCGTCAGATGCCACGGGAAGAGTAACCACGGATGTGTCCCTAGCAAGCCCGCCATCTTCCCCAGCCATACTTAATGTTTAACTCCAACCTACTTCAATATTGTAGAATGTTTTCTTATCCTGTAAAGGGGCATGTTGTAAACTGCCTGGTAATCTAATTTCTGGTAAAGACCGAGACGTAATTTGATGACCTCAGGTGAATCGGTATTTCCAATTGGTATTATCCTTTCAATGCTTAATAATAAATGTTACATAAAATTGTACAGGCATCTTTTTTTTTATTTAAAAACTGAGTGGTCTTTAACTTATTCTTAACTAAAGCTGGCCATAATCTTTGAGCAAATTCCTTCCAGCGCCTCAGTGGTGACATTCTTAAACTCAGTTAAATCCTCGCCAGAATCGCAGGCTTTGGATATCTGTTGATCCAGAGGCAGGGAGCCCAACAGCGGGATTCCCATTTCGGCGCACATGGCAGCGGCTCCTCCGGTTTTGGCTGGAAAGATTTCGGAGCTATTTCCACAATGGCCGCAACGGAAACTGCTCATATTCTCGATCACGCCCACAATGGGGATATTTTGCTTTTTACAAAAGTTGATCTCCTTGCGCACGTCCAGCAGAGACACCTCCTGTGGAGTGGTCACCATCACGGCGCGCAGGGACTCCGGGTTGGCGTCGTCTTTCAGGTACGAAACCACAGACAGGTGCTCATCGGAAGTTCCAGGTGGTGTGTCCAGTAGCAGGAGATCCAGATTTCCCCAGTCCACCTCGCTCAGAAACTGCCTGATCATGCCATTCTTCTTGGGTCCTCGCCAAATAATGGCATCGTCCACAGAGCCCAGAAGAAATCCGATGGACATCAGACACACGTTGTCTTCGATTCCCACAGGTGACCAGCCGTACCCAGACTGGTGGACACTCTCCCCCAGGGCGCCCATCAAACGCGGTTGCGATGGACCGCAAATGTCGATATCAAGCACGCCGAAGTTACTGTCCGGATTACTTCTGGCCAGATAGCGGGTTAGCAAGCTGGTTACCGTGCTCTTGCCAACGCCGCCTTTCCCGGACAGGATCAGCAGCTTGTGTTTGACATCTTTCATGGATTCGACCACCAAAGCCTTGCCGGGATCTTCGAGTTTCTTGTTGGGATCGCTGCAGAGTCCTTGGTTGGGGCAGCCCGAACAGGCACTTCCCTTGCCCGCCTCCTCGCTCTCGACGCCAGGACAGTGTTCCGGAGGTGGTGCCTGCATGGCTCTTAGTTTCAATAGTTCGAATTCCGTAAACTAATTGTGAAATGAAATGATAACAAGGGAACAGTGTGGCCAAGTTATAACCGGGCACTCAACAAGTGTTGATTAACTGCGATTAAAATTAAAAATAATATATAACTAAGATATTCAATTTTATTAATAATTTAATTTATAATTATAATTTATATAACATAATTTTTATGTATATGTAAATATTCATATTCATATTAAAGGAAACAAAAATGGGTTTATTAAAAATAAAGTTTTTTTTTATTTAGACAAAGTTGAAACATTGAAATAATTTTAATTTTAATTTTAGTAAGCAAGTAAACTTATAAGATTTGAATATCATACCAATTAGGTATAATTGAAAATTAAGTATAATTAAGTTAATTTAAAATGATAAATAATAAATATAAAATAAAATTATAAATATGTGTTAGCTTATATTTATTAGTATCTTTTCAGAATAGCGGTATTTTTAGCCGCCCAGCATACGGCCACTCTGCATTTAACTTGCTTGTCATCGCATTCGGCAACTCACAAACAACTTGTAATTTTCGTTAAAAAACCCCGAAAGTATAAATATAATTGCAACATGGAGACTCTACTGGGTATCAAGGGCCCTGACTTCGTGATGCTGGCGGCGGACACCACCCACGCCCGATCCATTATAGTGATGAAAGAGGGTAAGCCCAAATGGTGCTCATTTTCTTGGCGGCTTGGGACTCATTTCGTTAGTCTCCTTGAATTTCCATTGCAGATCAGAACAAAATCCACAAGGTGTCGGATAGTCTGCTTATTTCAACCGTCGGCGAATCGGGCGACACGGAGCAATTTACCGAATTCATTTCGAAGAACATAGCGTTGTACAAGATGCGCAATGGCTACGATTTAAGTCCACGTGAATCGGCTCATTTTACTCGCAAGAATCTGGCCGAATATCTTCGCAGTCGCACGCCCTACCAAGTGTTCATGTTTGTGGCCGGGTAAGGATCATGAGATCAGTCAATCCATTTGCTTTCCGTGCCTAATCTGTTTCTTCTCCCCAAAGCTACGATCCCAACGCGGGTCCGGAGCTCACCTTCATTGACTATTTGGCCAATGCACTGCCTGTGAATTACGCCGGTCATGGCTATGGTGCGATCTTCGCATCCAGCATCTATGACCGATACTGGCACCCCAATATAACCCAGGCGGAGGCCTACGACGTCTTCAAGAAGTGCATTGCCGAAATCCAGAAGCGCCTGGTCGTCAACCTCAAGAACTTCACCGTCGCCGTCGTGGACAAGGATGGTGTGCGAGATTTGGAGCCAATCAGCGCTGCTAGCCTGGCCGCTTAGTTAGGTTTTGATTTAAGCATTTAAAATGCAGTTTTGTAATAAAATGCGTCTGGATTCTTGGCTAATTTAATACACGAAGGTGGTTTATCGGTTTAAAAAAAAATATATTATTGAATTAGCGATCAGTCGGGCAAATTTTGTGTTCTAGACGATCATTAAGTAATTTCAATATTCAAGAAATCGAATTATAAAATTATATTTTATATCTTAAAAATGAATCTAATTTTAGTATACTCGTGGTATTTTTATATCCCTAGTATTTTTCATCGCACCGGTGGCAGTCACTCTAAAAGTTGTTATACAAAATAAATAGTATTTTTAACACAATATGAGCCTTGAACAACAGCCAGCCGTGGATCCCCACAATCCCCATGGACTGGGTGAGTCCTCAGAATAATCGAATATGACCACCAACTGACACTGCCCTTGCTAGGCGATCCAAATGATACTAGGTTGCGCAAGGTGGAGCGCGAAGTGCTGATACCCAAGATAATGCGCGATCGTGCCAAGACGGAGTTCTGCTCAAAGGAGGTGGCCGACTTCCAGGAGTGCTGCAAGGCCAGCAGTATACTGATGGTGGCCACCTGTCGGAAACAGAACTCAGCCCTGAAGGAATGCCTCACCCAGTGGTATCAGAACGAAGCCTTCAAGGAGGAGTGCAAGCAGATATATCTGCAGGAGCGCGCCGACTATCGCAGCACTGGCATACCCAAGAAGCACCGGCTGGAGAAGTTGTAGAGTCCCTGAGTAGTTCCTTATTGTTGTTTGCTTTGTACAAAAGTTAAGTAATTAAAACGCCGCACAATAGTCTCTGTTACTGTGGCTTCCTGCAAATCCCTGGAAGAGCTTATCTTCTTAGGCGGTTGGACAGTCAGGAGCAGCACATCCTTATCAGAAGTTTCTGCCACGCGTTGAACACCCTTCAAGTTCTTTGATTGATAGTGATCCGTATCACCAGGCTTTTGCACAATGACCAAAAAGCTGGCATGGTACAATCGAGGACTTTGCTTGTAGATAACTAAAAAAGGAAAGTTAGTATATATATTTCGCAGCTCTTCAGTTAAGAACTTACGAAAATCACCGCCGAACTTAATACCGCTCTTGATGACCCAATTCTTGGACTTCAAATACACATAGCTGGCCAAGTTCTCAACAAATTTCTCATTGTGCTCTTTGGCGACCTCCACAAACATGCAGAAGTCCATTAAATAACCAGCTGAGTTGGTTATATCTAAAACATTTAAATAGTGGGCCAGGAAGCAAGACTCTTCCATTCCGAGAAACAGGGTTTCGTTCTCGTCTCCACTTGCTGGTCCTCCGCGAGATTTGCTTCCCTTGCCAAAACAACCATTATCGTGCAGGGATTTAGCCTGTTCGGGATCAACTATCTCGACGGATAGTCCTGTAAATCTTCCCTTGTAACGTTCGCCATCCTGTCCACTTGGAAGAGGCGTGAAATTCGCATTCTTATTAAAGCAGCGCTTTCTTTTGCACTCAAATGTAAACTGCATTCTTAGAGATGCCAAAAATAAACAAGCCTTCAAAAATACCAAAAACATATTTTAACCTTTTCAAAACATTTCTGGGATGGCTAGTATAATTGACCATCTTAGTCATGGTCACACTAGATGTATGATTGTAAAGCTTATCAGCTAAACAAACATTGCAATTAAGAAATAAATAAACTATCTTTAAAGTAACTTGCGTTTCTTCATGGAAATCCCTTATAAAACCTCCGTTTTAGAAAAATGGAGGAGGCGCCAGGAAGGCGACATGATTAACATATTCAATGGGACCCAGGAGTTTCCATTGAGGATATTATTACCTGCTGGCTTGGCCACCAAGTAGAGAGAGGCGACTCCCTGCCGGATATCATCTGTCCAGCGTGCTTGAAAGACGCCCGTGAGGCATTTGGATACATTCAAAAGTTGGAAGGGGGGAAGATCTGCAAAATATTAAAAAGCGGGAACTCGGGAATAGAAAACCAGCTGGAAGGCCCTGAAACGAATGTAGCCCAGAAATACCAGGTAAAAAACGAGCATGGAGACGATGAGCTATACCTGGAAGCAGTCAGCAAAGCATAAAACGATCTATTCGAGAAAGACACATGCAAGATAGAAACTGAGGAGGTTAATCAATACAGTCTCCCCAACTATATTTCAACAGCATTGGATCTGAATACAACCCCGATTATACTGAACGTAAACGACGCTACAAGTGTTCCATGTGCACACAATCGTTCGCGGCAGCCTCGCAATTTAGGCAGCACATTTTAACCCATTCAGAAAATAATGCCGGTAGCCAAGAATCGAAGTATTCTGGCTCAGATTTTAGCAAGTCTAAAGAGGACACTTACGAAAAGGATGACTATGACCCTGCATCGGAATCGGACATGCCTGCCCAAAAGCATTACGCCAAACGGCGCCAAAAAAGTAGTGCATCCATAACGCATTTGAAACAACATTCACTGAATCAAGATAATATCAAGCCGAAATCTAGGTTGGCTGCATCATGCAGCATAGTGCATCGTACTACTTACATGCCCTACAAATGTAATTACTTCCCAAAATATTTTGAAGACAAGGACTCCTATAGATTATACCTTCGATCCCATGGAAAGCGATACAAGTGTTCCCAGTGTCGAAAGACTTTTGCAAATGCAGTGATGCGATAGACCAAAGTGTCCGCCATCAGATCCTCCCAATCGGGTTGTCAAATGCCTCAAGTGCACCAAGATGTTTCCGTTTTCCTCCAGTTGGAGTCTTCATCTACTAAGTCACGAGAAGACTCGCCCATACCAGTGTCCCAATGCATTGCGTGCCCACGTTTTATCCCACTCCAAGGAGCGGTCGCACAAGTGTGAGCAATGTTCAAAGTCATATCGGCAGATCGGCAGCCATTGCGACAAGTCCTTTAAGTATCCGTCTAATCTAAGCCGCCACAAGCGGTTGCACAATGGGAAGAAACCTATGGAGTGCGAGTTCTGCTCAAAGACGTTTCCCCGCGCTAGCGATTTAAAAGTTCACATCCACACGGGGGAAAAACCGTATAGGTGCTCCAACTGCAATAAGAGGTTTTCGGTTATATCGAATATGGGTAAATACCAAAGGAAATGCCTGCCGTGATCTCCGTGATTCATACTTTTAGGTTGAAGAGTAAATAAAGCTTTTAAGTTAATTTCAAGACACAACGTATGTGCTTGTATTTGGTAGATTTGAAAATTAATTGAAATAAATTACCAAACAACTACACATAAAGACCACAAAATCTTTAAAAAATCTTTAAAATGTGTGCCTTATGACGGAAATAAAAAGTATAATGAATAAAGATCCAATTTACTTTTTTATATAACTTAATATTTTTCAAATTTAATATACCACAAGTACAGAAGTCGCGTTGGCAGCTCCAAGCTACCGATAACATGGGGCTCTGCTCGTCATATCGATATTCTTATATATCGAATATTCGATTGAAGGCTGCAGAAAAGTCACAAGACCAGTCAGCTGAATTTCGGTGCTGTGTCGCAGTAGTGTGAAAAACACTCGGTTGTATTTGATAGATTTTCATAAATTCTGTGCTTGAATTTGTGTGTGCCGAGCGTCGTCTCAAGAAAGCCCTCAAAATGACTACCGCCTTGTATTTGCCCGAGGAGAACATTGGTGAGTTTTCCCCCTCACCGCACCTCTCAATCGACCTTTGCGAAAAATCGAAGTGCGAGTGTGTGAGTGTGTGGGGTGTCCGTCCAGCGCAGCACCCCGTTTGTAATCCACCCATTAACTTGGCTTACTGCTTGCCCCCAGATATGATTGCTGCCACCTCGGTGCTGCAGCAGCAGGCGGCGGACATCCGCACCAGGACGATCAACTGGGCTTCGTACATGCAGTCGCAGATGATCAGCGAGGAGGACTACAAGGCAATCAGCGCGTTGGACAAGTCACGTGCCAGCTTCTTGGCCCAGAACTCCAGCCAGGTGGTGAAGACGCTGCTTAATCTGGTTTCGCATCTGTCGAAGGACTCCACCATTCAGTACATCCTTGTGCTGCTCGACGATTTGCTGCAGGAGGATCGCTCCCGTGTGGATCTATTCCATGACACAGCCGGCAAGCTGAAGCAGTGCATCTGGGGTCCGTTCCTGAACCTGCTGAACCGTCAGGATGGCTTTATTGTCAACATGTCGTCGCGCATCCTGGCCAAATTCGCCTGCTGGGGCCATGAGACCATGCCCAAGTCCGACCTGAACTTCTATCTGCAGTTCCTGAAGGATCAGCTGGCCAGCAATGTGAGTCTGATTGTGTGCGGTACTGGGTTAACCCCTTCGTTAGCATGTCTATTGTAGCCTTTTATCTGTTTAAGAAGATAGGAGAGCATGTGAAGATTGTATCAGTATAAGTAGTTTTCTAAGGAATGCTTGCACTGAATCAACCTCCCAAATTTGTATATAGTCAAAACAAACAGTTTTTATAATTGATACATGGGTTTCCTAGGCAGGCATTTAGCTTTCAGCATGTAATATATGGCTTATGATACTGGTTAGCATGCTTTGTTTGAGTTATATGCTTCAAAAATCCCGTTGAAAAACATTTCTAATACAAATTTACTCTAATCCGTTAACGATCTCCTTATGGACTGAGTCTTTAATTAACCTCTTAAATCTGTTAACAGCTAAGAAACCAAATAATCTGCATTCTGCATGTCTTGCCAATATTGAATACCTCTTATTTATTTTAATCTAACTAAACCAAGCTATACTGACCTTGTATACGTTGGAAAACCAAACAAAACTGACCTCGTCTTGGTGAAATATTTGTGAAATCTCTGCGAACGGGTTGTCAACACAACAAGTTTGTTACTACATTCTGCCATACATCAGCACTCAGAATCTTGTCACACCATACCAAAACCGTATATTATCCTGGATTTTTTTTAAATTCGCCACCTCACTTCTACCGATCATCACGTGCAATCGTTGTCATGTGTCAATTATGCACCAGAATCTAAGTTTGTTATTACCTTGTGTTCTTGTCCATCTATGGTTTTAATTTGTTCCGCTACACTCGAACCCTGTGAACAATTTTAATTTATATGCAATTTACCGTCTATGAATTGATTGAATCGATGTCTATGGACGAACCGCCCCCACAACCAACGACCCTCGACCTCTGATCCCAACCGTAGGGTTTAGCATATCTGCAAGAGATGGCCCAGCTGGCCAAGCGGACACAAACGATCCTTGTGCACACGCATGGCAAAGACAAAGACCACCATGGCCACCAGTACAGTCCCACACTGGCCCAGCTGCAGCAGCAGCACGAGCTGGCCGAGAGGGCCAACGAAAGCTATCGCGAAGTGGGCGTTGGCAGTGATCACCAGCAGCAGGATGGCAAATGTGTGATACCGGTATTCCAAACAACTAAACCCCAAACCAAACTCTCAGCAATCCACTCGCCGAAACAACCCAAAACATACACTTACCCACCCACCAAAAACCGCACAAAAACACGAATAAACTATAAAACATTTATGGTCACACGAAGGAACACAGTCGATAAGCTCAGTCAACCCTTATAGTTGCAATTTTTAAAGAAATATAGAAATAGAAAAACTTAATTTTATGAAATATAAAAGGATAAACAACTGTTCTGTTATTTTCGTATAACAGGAAATTGTAACATTTATTATGTAACAACAACTGATCAATGATTTTGACTCAATTCGTAAATATGTAATAACTAAAAACTAAAAAAAAAGTATTTCGTAGTTTCTGAAATTACATAAGGCATTTTTAACTTTTATTCTTTATAATTCCTACCTCTTCGACTGAGATCCGTGTGTTTGTGTGGTAAATCCTAGTCTATTTCGTAACTGTTTACTAACCCAACTAATAGCGCGTCAGAAGACAGCAAGGAAAATCCGGCGTGAAAGCTCTAGCTGACAGTGTTGTCAAGCAGTGTATGAATCAGTGCATATCAGTGTGGTGTAACGGTAATTTGAGGCCCGGGTGATGGTTAAAACTACACGAAAATCAACCAAAATTACACACAGATAAACCAATGGCATAAGGTGAACTGTTCGAACTCCCATTGATGATGTTGCATTACCAACTCTATCTCTCTTAAATGTTGTCCACATTCTTTTTCACTTTATTTCGTATATTGTACGTAGCTTTAGTAATTATCGTTGTCGTAGCTAGCGAAAAATAGATTTCAGCAGATATCGTCATAACTAACAATCCTAACCAACGAAACTATAATCGAATACGAGAGTAAAACTAATCGCAACCTTCTACCATTAATAGAACAACGAATACATCCAGTCGGTGGCCCGGTGCCTGCAGATGATGCTCCGTGTGGATGAGTATCGATTTGCCTTTGTGGGAGTCGACGGAATCAGCACTCTGATCCGTATCTTGTCGACCCGTGTCAACTTCCAGGTGAGTTTGAAATTGAAATGCGTAAATTGTTTGGTACAATTTAAATTCGATTTCTTATTCATAGGTGCAATACCAGTTGATCTTTTGCCTGTGGGTGCTGACCTTCAATCCCCTGCTGGCCGCCAAGATGAATAAGTTCAGCGTGATCCCCATCCTGGCTGATATCCTCAGCGATTGTGCCAAGGAGAAGGTGACACGCATTATCCTCGCGGTCTTCCGCAATCTGATCGAGAAGCCGGAGGATTCATCGGTGGCCAAGGACCATTGCATCGCCATGGTCCAGTGCAAGGTGCTGAAGCAGCTATCCATCCTGGAGCAGCGTCGCTTCGACGACGAGGACATTACCGCCGACGTAGAGTACCTGAGCGAGAAGCTCCAGAATTCGGTGCAAGACTTGAGCTCCTTTGATGAGTACGCCACAGAGGTGCGCAGCGGTCGCTTGGAATGGTCGCCTGTGCACAAGTCGGCCAAGTTCTGGCGCGAGAATGCCCAGCGCCTAAACGAAAAGAACTACGAGTTGCTGCGCATCCTCGTCCACCTCCTGGAAACCTCAAAAGATGCCATCATCCTTTCCGTCGCCTGCTTCGACATCGGGGAGTATGTGCGCCACTATCCCCGCGGCAAGCAGTAAGTTTAGATTTTATACTATGTTACATACAATCCAATTACCAAATCATTTTCTTCTAGCGTCTTGGAACAACTCGGAGGCAAGCAGATCGTGATGCAGCATCTTGGCCACGAGGATCCCAATGTGCGATACGAAGCCCTGCTGGCTGTGCAAAAGCTGATGGTACACAATTGGTTAGTATGGACTTTCAATGCCTATCATCTCATGCGCTCCCCTTCTCCACATTCAGGTCCAGTGATCCTCATATCATTTGTTTTCAATTCATGACCAGGATTATCATCAAAATTCTCTGTGTACTCAAAATGCGTTTGTTTCTCTCTTTGTTTTTATCAGGGAATACCTGGGCAAGCAGCTGGAGAAGGAAAACGAGAACCAGAAACAAGGTGCCGCCCCCATCGCTGGCAAGGCCTAGGTGGTCTAATCAACAAGTCATCCATGCACAGGCACACAACAAATATTTTAGCCAGGCCGCCAGCCTGAAACCTTAACTAACAATAAGAGTCGTAGGGGGATCTATATCTCCAGCCTGATCCTCCGCTTCTCCATCACACTTGCAATGATGTTTGTTCTTGCTATCTTTAAGCGCATGTTTGTTCCCCGTTTAAACTAAGTTTTTGTTAGCCCATACCTCCGTGTACGCCCTCAGTTCTTAGAAAGTATTGAGAGAAAAATTCGATTTTTTGTTGGCATTCCAAAAAGCAATTCACTGTAATGGCAGAACAAATACAAGCAACTATCCTCTACAAATTGTTCCATTCAATTCGATTGTTTATATATTTTGTTGTTATTATTATTTGTGTTCTTAATTTTATGAGTGCGCCGCTGTACAGAGTTTTTCTAAACCAGATGATATGCGCTTCTTACGTTTATATAGTCGCATCTGCGCATCCACATCTAAGCAAAAAACGAAACTAAAGAAAACAAAAAATATATTGTATAAACCTATCAAGTATTTCTTTCATTAAAAAAAAAATAAATCAAATAAGCATAATTAAAACGAAAAATATGTATTGCATAATAAAGTTGTTATTAAAATGTATGATACAATTTTGGGAGTGTAAAAGAAAATATACATAAATTAGCCAAAAAATATAAAAATACCAGTGTATTCTTGTTTAACGATTGGCCAAATAGAATGTGCATTAAGAGAGCATTTCGACCCTAATAGTTTTCTACTTTCTCTCTCAGTAATACAATCTTATTGTGATGTTTCTGCGTAACGTATCGACTCTTTCTTTGTTGGATGTTTTTAGTGATGTCTACCTCCACGCAATGAACTAAGGAATTTGCAGCAACCCAGGATGATTTGTGGTCATCTTTGTGCGACTCAGATGAGTAAGGCCTATATAGATCAGCCAACAACATTTTTGACAGACGCAAAGAGTATGCTGCAGTCGAGTTTGACGACTAACAGATACCTATTGATAGAAATTGCCAGGACAATTGTTTTATAAATATGATTGGTATCTCTTATTTTTAATTTGAGTTGCCCGAGTCAAAAATCTGAAGAAGCTTTTTTTATTCTTTTTGACCTGCGAGCTACAAAAACCAGGTCCTCGCATAAAACAGATTTTATATCATTTTTTAGTTCTTTTTTTATTATTTAACTTTTTTGTGGATGTCACAATTCTCATCGGGTTTGAATTAAATATTCCACTTTTTATTTAAATTAAATAATAAATTGTCCTATTTAAACTTTATAATTAACATAATTGTAGTTCTTTAGGTCTGTACTATGTTGATTTGTAGTTGTAGTTGTTGCTGCTGCTGCATTTGCGTGCCGGACTGTGACTGAACACAATAATACAGTTTGACATCCTGCAGTGGTTGTGGGTAAGTTGATGGACAGCACCATTACTTGGTCGCCGACTTCAGGTAGGCGATCAGATCGCCGCGCTCGTTGGGCTTCTTCAGACCGGCGAAGATCATCTTGGTGCCGGGGATGTACTTCTTGGGGTTCTCCAGGTACTCGAACAGGGTGTCCTCGTTCCAGGTGATGCCCTTGGCCTTGTTGGCGTCCGTGTACGCGAATCCGGCCGCCTGTCCGGTCTTGCGACCGATCAGACCATGCAGATTGGGTCCAACCTTGTGCTTGCCACCAGCCTCAACGGTGTGGCACTGGGCGCAGCGCTGCACGAACAGCTTCTTTCCCTTCTCAACATCACCAGCAGGAACGCCCATTATGGATTATGTGGTTAATTAATGTGTTAACACGGACTCGACTGTAAAAAGAAATGTTTGTTATTAATGAGTGGTTCATAAAACAAGGGTAACCAATATATCTGTTATCTTACATCTTAGGTTTGAAAAACTTAAAAAACTGGCTACTAAATGGTTCAAAGTTCATAACTGCTACCAATTAATTTGTTCTATTCTGATAAATTGATTACAATATATATTTTATATCATTTGCTTATGTACTTAGTCCGAAATTCTGGTTTCACTGCAAAAAATAGTTATACGATATTTGATACCATTTATTATTAGCCCCAATGAACCATTGTGTAGATACTGATAAAAGCTTCACTTTCAGCCATACATTATCAAAAGATTATTGAATAAATAAACCCGAAATTTAAAATTTATTAACCAGTTGATTTCCCAACGTTACTTATATAATATTATATATTTTTAAGGTATTAAAATAATAACGTCTTTATATCATCAAAAATTTCCATGCTTGGGAAATAATGGGTTAATGTAGGTAGTTATGGACCGTGAATTAATATTTGTCCCCTTGCCCCGTTATGTAAACAATTGATAAGCTCCCTGCGGAAACGGAATTATTAAAATTGCTCATGCTAAGTGCATTAGTCGGCTGTTGTTTCTGATAAGGCCCGAAATTATTATCTAACGTAGTCTGCATTTCCATTTGCGGCCACCCCCTTTTTAACCCACATACTTTGCTCTCACTAATACGCGCGTGGAGGGCGTCGCAACGTCATCAGAAACACACTTTGAAAAAGCTTCAGACGCTGGTCACATGTTGCCCCCACACTCTTTCTCTCCTTCTCACACTCTCTTTGTGTCTCACTCGCTTATATTTGCCAGTCGCCGATTAATTGCGTCAGAACTGCTCAGCAACAGGCGGAAAACTTCCAGGAAGCATCATAATACGAAAAACGTTAGTTGTTTACATAACTATTCTATTATTCCAGGGTCTGTGTTACGGTCATCCTGCTAATTGCCGGATTATAAATTGCATGCAGCAATTTGAACTTGAGAGTGCAAAGTACCGTTGCGGTGAGTAATTCACCTACACATCACGCACATAGACTGAGAGAAATTCGATTAGCTGAAGCTCTTTCAATTCTAGAAAACTAATTTTATTTTATATGCATTTGTCTATAAAAACAAACCTAATATATATAGACTATTGATTTTGTGCGCTTTTACACATAATTTGCATTTAATATCAACCTTTTTTTCACTTCTTTCTGTGTAGAGTATCATGCACTTTGGCAGTGAGAGGTGGCAAAGCAACAACAATGTCAACATCCGATTTGGCCTTGTTGAGTATTTTTCAGTTAATTGCCGTGCGTGAGTGTGCGTGAGATGAAGGGAAAGTGCAATTGGAAAATTGGAAGCAGGCCAAAGGCAGCTGTGTTTTTCCTTGTGTGGGTGAGCAAGGTGGTGAGAACAAAGAGATGAGTGAAAATTGGGCCAACATCCAAGTTTCCTGAGAGCAGCGAATGTTACATAAGCCGCCTTTTCGCAGAGGTGAATTCTCTTTTATTTATATTATAGAAAACTGCACATCGCAGAAAGCAAAACCTGCTTAGCAACCACGTGGCGCGCTTAAAGACTCCAAAGCTGAAGCATTGACAAAAAATCCAAGAATTAATTTTTGCCACTGAGCGAGCGAGACAGCTGATGATCGGGTACGCCACTCTCTTTGCTCATGTAATCGACTCTCTCCGGGGCTTTTTTCAATGGCAATGTGACTTTGGGATGCTATTTTTACTATTAATACACCACTGCTAATATTTGCTAAATAAACTATTAAATATCTAATAAAAAATCACACTTATACACACACACACAAGGACACGTTTATGTAACCTGAATCATCCCCCAAAGAATACGTTAAATTTGCATGCGAATCATTTTCAGAACAAAACACAGCTGCTGGATGTTACGTAAATGACACGGAAGTGTTTCTAATCTTTATCTGACTTGGGGCTTGATAATCAATAACTATTCAAGGTAATATTTACGTCACTTGAAAATACAAAAATTCCACCCACTACTTACATTGAACACAAACGTCGAGCGTCGCCGATTTTTCACGAATGACGAGCGCGCGTTATGTCGATAGGTAATTAGTGTGACCAGAGTGACCGGGGGCCACGCATTAAAAAATGTCGCAAGCTTTTGTACCCGTATTTATCCACCACACGGCGTATAAGTAATTTTTTCCCCTATTAACGGGACTATATTGGAAAGCCTCTGGAAAATTTGCATTATTTAACAAGCTTCTCCAATTTATTACATTTTGCTAGTAGGACCATAAAACCAACTGTGACCAAAGCTGATTGGTACAACACTTTCCTCCACCCGCGTCGCACACAACTTGAATTAAGAAGAGGGTTTTTGGTTTATCAACTTTAATTGGCTAAAGTGAAAGTAAACCTTTTTGAAATGTATTTGAGCTCGACCATTCCCAATCAAAGTTTCGAAATCCAAGTGAAATACGTCATCTTTTGAATATGTTTGTAGTCTTTAAGCGCAGTTTTCTGGATAGCATGGTGGCCGATCTTGTTGTTTCGCAGGCGATTCTACTTGTTTGACTTGAGGAAGGCAATCAAATCGGCCCGCTCCTCAGCCTTTTTAAGACCTGCGAACACCATCTTTGTTCCGGGAATGTATTTCTTCGGGTCCTTGAGGTACTCGTCCAAATTCCCCTCTGTCCAGGTAACGCCCTTCTTTATATTGGCATCGGTATACTTGTATCCCGCTGCTGTGCCACACTTGCGACCCACGACCCCGCCAAGATTTGGGCCCACCTTGTGTTTGCCGCCCACTTCGTAGGTGTGGCACTGGGCGCACTTCTGCACAAATATCTTCTTGCCGTTCTCTGCATCACCAGAACCCATCTTGGAAGCCTGAAAGACAAATAGGGAAAAATGATATTTATGATTTAGAATTCAACTTTTTATGCAGCTTTTATTTCTATATTTTTTAATTTTTTGTTATTTGTTTTTTGTTAATTTGGATCAAATAGAAATTGGTTGATTCCGAAACTATCATGAAAAAGAAAAGTGTAGAACTAAAAATTTGATAGAAAAGAAAAACAGATTCAATTTGTTTCAGTGTCCTAAAAAACCGTTTGAAAAGTGCAAGTCCTGGACAACTGAGAGAGAGAGAGAGAGCGTTTCTCTTGGTCACTCTCTTGGCTGCACAGCGATAGACAGAGACAGCTGCTAATGCACGAAAGCAAAACAAAATTGGGTCAGAAAAATAGGAAAAACGAAAATTAAATCAAAATGGGTATTAAATGAAAAGCAAACAAGCAGCTCGAGAACTTGTCGGCACTTCTAATGGGAAAAGCAACCGAAAGGTAATTCAATTAGCAGACACATTCGGCTTGCCACCCCCTTTCCCAACCAATTCGTTGACTAGCAGATGCACATGTGCTTTGAACATTTCCTTTCAATTAAAACGCATTTTACGCACTCTCCGCTTTCGCCCCCTGCCTTCCCCTCTCTCAACCATTTTCCTGTGGCAAAAACAGATGCCACCGCATAACAAAACCAAAAAAAAAAAAAACAAAGCAGAGGGAAATGAATAACGGGAAAGAGACATGGAACCATGCCGCATACAACGGTCACACAGGGATGATATTCACCTGCAATTTAAAATTTAAAGGATCAATTGAAAATATTAACTATGTTTATCTCAACCAATTATCTTAAAATTAAATTTGTTTTAAATTTACAAGAGTGCATTATGATATTTTTCAGAGAATGATATTATTTATATATTTATATTACGTACGTATGTAAATGTCACATTCTAAATCCAAACAATGACATTTTCCTGGCAGCCCTGCACTGGTATTAGGTGTACTCCCTGTGCATCCATCTACATACATACATACATATATCCCCAATGGGACATCCTGGTTGTGACCTAACCTAATTGGCAATGGAACCATAATTTACCCGCAGGCTAAACTATCCTGCCTGTTGGCCCGAGTTCTTTTGCCGGACCACTATAAATAAATGGTGCAAGAAATTAAATTACGCTTGAACGGGCTCGGCCGAACATGGGGTAGTAGTAGGAAAGAGATAGCCTGCGGAAAGGTTGTGGGGAGGCTATATTGTTTACTAGATCTATTGCTGCGGAAGTCCATAAAAAGGTGAGAGGATGGTCCAGGACAAATAGAGTTCAAAAAGAGTGCAAAGGCACAAAGGAGTCTGCGTGCTAAAGGAGGTGCAGATATTGAATTGCCTGTAAGGTGCGGAAATTGTTATGCAAAAATAAAAAGCATATTGCGGCATCTGCTCAAATGTAATGAGGAAGGGAAAAATGTTTTATGTAGCTCCACCCGCTACTTTCGTAAAGTATGTAAGAGGGAAAAAACGGTTCCGACCCTATAGAGTATATTCTTAATTAGGATCACCAGCCGATCTGACAATGTCTGCTGTCCGTCTATTTGTCCGTATGTACGATACGCAGCTTTCTTTCAGAAGACTGCAAAGGTGTCACGCCAAAAACTATGATTTAACGTTTTTTTTTTTAAAAAGATTCTATCGATATGCCAAAAACTATAAAATCTTCCTAGCACTACCTCTAGCTGGGTGTATAGTCATGGAAATCGACTATACTGTTGTTCTCTTTCGTTTTTTTTTGTTGTAACCATGGAAAGTTCACTTAACATAATTTAATAACGGTTTCTTGGAGTACCTCAGACTTGACCAGTGAAATTATTATTATTGCCACTCCATACCCACTTCTGCGTCAATATCCTCGGTCAGCGGGTTACCAAGAACAACGCTTTGGCTGTTGCGCAATTTGGCATGACTTTGGGATTCCCGCCAGGCCACACCCCCTCGAAAGCTATACCCATAAAGAACCACCTCCCCAACCTAAAAAGCAGACATTTCTGGTTTGCCCCTGCCCTGCATGGCAGAAAACCTACATTTCTTTCTTGCTCCCCTTTCTTTTTGATTGCACAGTAATACTTATATGACATGATGTCAAATATTTAGATTAAAGAAAAGTTTTTATGAAATATTAGTGAGCTTAATATGGATATTTAAGGAAAAACACATTGTCAAAACTTTACATTAAAGATAATGGTAGCAAATACATTTAGTTAATTATAATTATATGTGCAAGCATAGTTGCTTTAGTTAAGCAAGTACCACTGTTTATGTTACAGCATGTGTTTATACTACGCGCTTTTCACTGCTGTTGCTTCTTCTTCTTTGGGGGGGGGCTTTCTTTTGAGGGGTGGTGCGTGGAGGGGCTGAAGAGATGGCTTCTTTTCTAGAACGAGGTCGCTGACTGCCCTTCAACGCTTTCAGCTTTCTGTGCTTGCGGATGCCCGAAAGTTACATAACCCCCCAACTACAACAACAACACCGCTAGTTGGTTTTGCATTTTATGCTGAGCGAGAGAGAGAGAAAGAGGTGAAAGAGTGGGGCAGAGAGACTAGAAAGAGAGCAGCTCCAACATAAATGACACGGAGAAAGCGCTGCGAGAGAGCTGCAGCGCTGCGCGTGAGAGCAATGTTGGAAATGTGTGAATGAAAAATTACTAAAAATGCTTCTTTTTGGGCATTTTATACCTGTTCTTTGCTCTGAGTGCACTGCTGACGTCTCTGCATCGTGCACAGTGGGAGAAAAGAAGGAGAATGCCAATAATTAGCTTTTTTAATATAGCTACTTATTTAGTTTAATAAACAAATATGACTATATGCTTAGTTTCATATAAAATTAAGCAATTGTAAAACTAGCTAAGTTCTTTTTTGCTGTGTAAGGGGCAGCAACAACGCAACAAGCTTACCCGACGGACAGTTCTTCTCGCTCTGCAGTTGCTTGTTGCTCGCTCTCTCGTTGGCTCCCTCTCTCAATGAGCGCTGGTTGGGGCAATGGCAATTGTGGCTGCTGCTCAGCTTGGCGTTTTCATTCAATCAGCTGAGTTCGCCGCGTTCGGTTTTCCCGCTGCCGATTCTGTTCACCGTTACACCGATCGAATATTACGCGTCTTGCGTCTGTAAAGGAACTGAAACGCACCAGTTTTTGAGTTGGAAAATATCCCCAAAACAACAAGACTCGGCGAGAACGGAAAATTTGTTTGCTGCTTGTCACCTTCGAAAGTTATGTGTTCTGGCCTTTACCACTACTGAAATTTCTAGAGCGTTTCGGTCAGGGCCTACCTAGCTGAATCCAAAAAAAGGCAAGAAAGCTACAGGGCAGCCACCAGAAAGGAGCTGCCAACTTGCATATTACGGTAAGTTGGTGGGAGCGCTACCGACACCCAGTGTTGTGTAATTCGCCACTCTTTTGTGCTGCGTGTGTCCTTGCAAAGGCTGCACGTGTCCTTGAAATGCGTCAAGTGGTTCCTGCGAGTCTCTCTTTCTCATCGTCGATTTACTCTCTCTTTCTGTTCTTTTACGCATTTTACGTAATCACGCCAAAACGTTGTTGTTTTTTATTTGCGTTTCCGTTCGAACGTAAGCCCCAACTCGTTTTTCATTTGGTTTTATGGCCTGCCCCCACTTCTATTTCAACCCCAAATTCTTTTACATTTCCTTTATAAATTCCGATATGAGCGAGACCTTTGCGACTTATATATGTAGTTCCTGCTAAAAACCAGATTATCCTATAAGGCTCTTGCCTTTTTTTTTTATCGCCGAAGGACATTCGCATATGAAGGGAATGGGGTTCTCAACTCGAAAGGATAATCTATTGCTTTACTTATTTAATGCGAATTTGATTAACCATTGAATTGTGATTTCACATAATTAAAACGCACATATTAATATTTTAGAAAGGTAAAGTGGCGAATTCTGCGTTTTCTTAGTTATTCAATTCAAAAACTTTTGATAAAATACACCTGGTTTATTTTCTACTCATGTATCAAGGGCTCCCCAATTTAATTAATATGGAAGATAATTTGATGTATTTCTTTTAGTATGTTATTTAAAGTTTTATGAGAAACTTCTTCCTAAAACCTTTGTATTTCGTTTTACTTCTAAAAAGTTTATTCAAAGGAAATTACCTTCTCGATTGAACTTCACAACATTGGCCAGTTCTTTTAAAGTAAAAGTTGGCCAAAGTTTTTCATCCCGATGGTTGAACATAGCCTTTCCTGGGAACTTTGAAAGTGGATCTCATGCGAACTGAACCGCATAATCTTTTATTTTTCTGTTTGGAAGTCATAAAGAATTGGTTCATTCCCTTTTCTGTTGGCAGTTGATTACTTTTGCGCCGTGCACACCACGACTCCACGAATAAGTTCACACAAAAAGTTCTCAAAGGCTTCCTCGGCCCCACCTCCGGTTTTTCAATTATGTCACATCATCTGTATTCCACACACCAGCGGAGCTGATGTGCCGCCCCCTTTTTGGCTTCAGTTTATTAATCATTTCTGCCTTTTGTTTATGCCTTGGCATGGCACTGGCATTTTATATAGGCCAATGAGCCGTATGCCTTTTGTTATGAGCTGCAGCTAGTTCACATGGTGTTGGTGCCCCAACATCAATTACAGCATAAGTGTTGAGGAATTGCTATAATTTAATTAATTTGCTTTTGTCCTGCTGGCAGAGACATAAAACTTAATGATTAATATTCATCGTGCGAAGCACTCGAAGCCATTCAGTGTAATGAGCCAGCTTTAATGCCCCACCAATCGAACACTTGGCAACACACAACACATATGTATAACGAGTACATAAACCATCTACACCATATCAGCTATCCGATTCTCCATGTAGGTCAGCTCTGATGCTCGTTCATTTCTTATCTATCGTTAAGTGCACTTGGTGTCCCTCGACCAAAACTATAAGCAACATATGGGGCACGAAACCCCGAAAAAACGTATCAAACTTTGGTTCGTTTCTATTGCATTTATAACACTCGGAAACTTGGAAAAGCCAGCACACAAAAAGGAAATCAATATTTGCGCTTGAAAATAATAAAGCGAATAGAGGAAAACCAGATTAGAAGCGTACATGAGTTTTCTCTAAAGGGACAGTAAATTGGGGCGCATTTGAAGTGTTTGCTAGATAAGCCAAGCCATAACTACCAAGTGTTCTTTGTATTAACGATACATATGTACTTAAGCAAGTGCCATTAGTCACATCAACAAATTTCTGACCTGCTCTCTCTGAAAATTATAAATATTCATGCGGAAAAAAGTGCTTTAAATATGTTGAAATAAAAATGTATCTCGTTTTGTTTGGTTTATTCTGAGTAATTGTGGAAATTTTTGATAAATGTCCGAGACTTTCTATGAATTTCTTAATGGTGAAAACTGTTTTTAGAGCTTGTTTGCTTGAAGACTTGTTTGTTCCACATTTAAAATTTGGCGAATGAATAACGATTTATTTTGGCATAGAAAATTGTTAGCATTTATTAAAAATTTGAACGATTTATTTACGTTTAAAAAAAAAAACCAAAACTACAAAACCTTCTGTAAATTAAAAGCAACTGCCTAAATGTTAGGTGATTACTGCGATTCTCCGGATATGATAAATCCAAATCAACGGCTTTCGCTAACCTATTTAGGCCAATTCCAATTAAACAATTTTATTGTTAATTTCCCAATTCTATCTCCGAAAATTCAATTACCCAATAGCGGAAATGGGCCAAAAAACAGAAATTAGCCTTGTCACTCAAACTCCGATAAAAGTTTTCAGTTGGTTTACGGATGAGTATGGTTAGAATGAATTTTCGCCATTGCGTTTGACTGATTGAGATTAGCTGGAAATTAATGGGAAGACATCAGTCTGGGGCTTACAATAAGCTTAAAAACAATTTCGACAACCAAAAAAAAAAACACTAAGCCAACAACGATGAATTGCATAAATTATGTACAACAATTTACAAATAGCAAGGCAAGGACATGCTGAAAATTCCACAGCGTGTCAGATGGAAATTGAAAATGGCCAGTCAAAATGAGGAACTCAAGCTTGACAGGAAAATGCGGACAGACAGGATGGACGGAAGTGGGCGTGGTTGCCGGTCATGCCAATTAGATATAATCGAAAATCAATGGCCTGATGCTTGAGCTTGCAGCGCAAAGGTCACCAGAAGGTTGATCCCATATGCAAAAAGCGGGGTCAAACCAAACCGAATGACCCTTTCCCCCGCAATGTGAGTGTGTGTGTGGTCCTCAATATTTTCACAGCGTCATCTTTCTTTACTTTGTGGCCCCTCGAATAAGTGCTCTGAATTATGCATTGACCACGATTGAAAGTGCTTGAGAAGGAAAAGCAACCCCCCCCCCCCCCCCATCGTAAAGCAAGGAAACTCATTCCAAACCCAATTGCTTTGGTTAGCACAGAATGTTCTTAAGTCATCGAAAAGTGGGGCAGTGTAGATTTGGAAAACTTCTGAAGATGTTGTGTGGTCTTTGACTTAATTGAAAATTTTCTGACAGGTCAAACGTTGGGATTTTCAGTATAATGACTTTAGTATATTTACAATTCAAATAAGATTACATATATTACTAATATTTATCAAAAAGTATGAGATGGTAATTTAATTGATTTACCTCCACATTGTTTACATCTTTACTCATAAATCTTTCGCTTTCGCAATCAATTTGTGTTATGTTTACTTAAACAGAACGGCTTAAGTGAACGTTTAATTAAATTAAAAATATGCTTTGGCCCTTAATGACTGAAATGAATTTACTAATTGCCTAAGGCAATTCCCAATTATTTGAATTCCTAAGCACTTTGCTTGCTTTTCAATTCAACTTTAATTTCAGCTCATTCAAAGTTTATTTGTTTTTTATTTATTCAATTTTCGTTGCCTTCATTTGAATTTTATTGGGACATTTTCCGTTGTTTCATCGTGAGTTCATTAATTTATTTAAAACCATTTAACGAGCCATAAAATAATGTCGCCATCAGTGAAGAGATCTCGCTCTGCTTATCTGTACATTTCCCCATCTATGTGGCATCTACATATGTGTGAGTTGCATTTCTTATCAGGCGCGGGCATAAAGATTTTCCCATCATTATGCATGCGGTTAGCTTGGCCATAAAACCATGCTTCAGATCCAACTTCGCCACCGATTTTCCCCTAAGCCCAGTTAACGAGCTGGCCCCATTGGGACTTTGGTCTTCAGCTAATGACCGACTGGCCAAGCTGACCGCGCAATTTCTTTTGGCCAACTTTGAACTTCGGACAGCCAGTCTCTTTTTTGTCTTTCTTTAACTTTACTTTTGGGTGGCCACATTTGGCTTATTGTTTATTGGCTTTTCCTTCGTCTTCGTCTGGATCTTGGTGTTTATTATTGTTTACGTTGGCATTTCGTGCGCAATAATGGTATAATATTTGCATTTGTATTGGCTACGTGGCGTATGCGTAATAGTCGTGCCAAAAGAACAGGAAATGGACGGTGGCCATAGTGGCCATTATGGCCATCGGGATATTGCACATTGGCACCCCTTGGTTCCCTGCACTCAGCGTAATTGTTTGTTTGAAAATGTATTGATATGTATTGTCTGTGGAATGTTGTTCCTTTAGTCAAATAGGTGGAATACAACAAAATATTAAGGTGCGATTTCGCAATAGGTCTGTGGCTGGTTTACAAATTGCCATGTGTTAGAATTTGTAGTTTTTTACAAACAAAGAACAATTGTGAGTTTTTGCTGAAAATTAGATAATATTTTTTTAAGCAATTTGTTAATGGTTCTTTGTCAAACTACATATATACTCTTTTACTCCGATTCCATTCGAAATGCTTTGCTTACCACAAGCCTTTGGGAATTGTTTTCCTGCCAACTTAGGCACTTTAAACGACTTTGAAGCTCCCTAAAGGAACTTGACTTAAGGGCCAACCTAATTGTGGGCCATTGTTTGGTGATTTTGTGCGGTGCAGCGTAAAGTTTTCCCCGAACAGCTGACAACTGGTCGCCTGACTGTTTAGGTTGTAGCTCTCGCTGGCCTGTGACGTCTAACAATTTTCCATTTAAACGGCATTGTCTGTGATGTTTGCAACTCATTCCAGCTGTTCTCCATTGTCAATTATATTTGTATTTGTCTTTCTCAGGCTGAGGGGCCATCGCCTCCCACTACCGATGTTCACCCGTGTGTTTGTTCTGTGTATCTGAAAGATACTTGCAGCATAGCTGCATGTAGCTCGTATTCCTCGGCTAGCCTGCAAACATGGCAGTTTTCCCTCTTCTTCTTTTATTTTTCGGTTAATTTACATGACAACACGTTTCGAAAGTCAGTCAACACAGTAGGCAGGAGGTGAAAAGAGATGAGGGACAGTCGTAGTGGCTGGAATAGCCAGCAAAGATGGGGCCATTGTAAAGTAACTTGTAGTTAGATACATTCGCTTGTAAGTTGCAAGTTAACTAGACTGTTACAATGTCGCAGTTGCATGGAGAGCATGGATAGTTGGGGAAAAAGTGGGATGGAAAAACGTAGGGCACTTGCCGCCCTTTTGCGGTTTTTCCCCTTCCCAAAAAAAAAAAAGGCACAGCCCTCTTGCTTGACTGCTCTTCTGGGCCAAAAGACAATGCTCCAGCCAGCAGTGGCAGTCTCGTTTCCTCACCTTACGATTACTGCAGCCACTGCAATCGGGGAATTAGCATTCTTATAAATATTTATTCAGGTTTTTCCCATCTTCTCTAAGTGTGTATCTTTGGCTCTTTGAACTCCCATTATCGCCCAGCTTGTTGGTGTGTGTGCGCTGTTAATATTTATGATTTATACGTATGTATATCTATTCAATATTGCCATCTAATTGCCGACTCAAGTTGAACGGGTCCCCAACTTGACTTGCGACCATGTGATGTCATTTGTTTGTTGTTTCTAGTTGCTTGTTTGGTGAGATCATGGCGCAGCCCAAAAGAAAAGCAGCCCACAGATCTGCTAAAGATTCTGTCATGTAATGCTGTTTGAAAAAAAATAAATGGGGCAGGTCTCAAGGTTCTTCAATCTATTGTTTACGCTCATTGAATCAATCGAACGGCTTACAATCAAGCGTAATATGCGTATTACAGTACGGTCTGACCCAATTAGATATCGTTATCTATTTACTAAGATCTGCCGTGCTAGCTCTGTGGAGTCTAGATCATAGACCTAACTATCGGTGTCTCGATTTCGCTCAGTCTCTATTTTACAATAGTAACCAGAAGCACTGTGAGAAAAATAGTTCTCTCTTTTGTGTCACGAGTTTATGTAAACATATCATATAAAGATTATGATCCTATTTGCAAATGCAATGCTAAGACTACGATGATTTTATGATTATAAGGAGCATTATATATATGTTATTCATTAATATTTATTTAAGACTTTTTCGCTCTGTGTAGCTTGTGTGGCACTTGGCAAGTGATATTGAAGCCTCATTAAGACGGATGTCAAAGTGGGCGGATGGGTGAATGGGCGGGGCAGTGGGTCGCTGTTTGTTTGTGGAATCTGCGGTCGAGCTGTGCTTGTGTCAGTCAGCGAGGCACTGAAGTGGCACGCGCTTGATAACAACACCAAGTCGAGCTCCCAGTCTCCATGTTTCCCGGTTACATTTCCCGGCTCCACGGGACACGCAAACGCCCCTTTGAAATGCAATTGAAACCGCCAGAGACAACCAGTGAGTGACAAGACAGCAGATAGCGACAGGCGACAGTGGCTGTGACTGCAATAGTGATGACGATAGTAGAACAATAAAACAAGTGGTAAAAGTAGAGGCAGTTGCCATACGAAGCAACTATCTAGAAATTATCAGGTAAATGCCAGATGTTACACGATTCTAATAGCCACAAGTGGAGGTAAATGGGTCAGATACGAGGTTCTAATGGGCTAAGCGGGAAAACTGTTAGATATTATTCACGTAGCTTTAAACTCAACATGGTTTAGAAATGAACATTTCTAGTTCTTGTACTAATTCCAACGAGGTTTGGGTTGCTTCTAACCTTTTTAACCCTTTTACACTCTCTTCTACCATTTCTACGTCCATTTAAATGTCAAAATAGTCGTGTTTGCCCAAATTTAGAAAATTAGGTTAACTAGCCTTATCAACGGCATTTCAGACGTTCAGCTGTCGCTTGCCTGCAAATTTCAAATTTCAAATGCCAAACGGCAAATGGCAACTCCCAACTCCGTCGACTTTCCCACTGCCAACTGTAGGGAAAAACGAGTTGAAATGGAAAATGCATGAAAGGCACAAATTGATAATTGAATTTGGCACAGGCTCAAACTGCAACTGTCAGTTGTTGTTTTGCTGTTATTTTGCTGCTAATATTGCACAGCATGCGCCAAGTGGGTCAATGTGAGCCGGGGTGACAAGCAAAGTGAAATATATTTATGCACATAGAAAAAAGTACAACAAAACGCACACATCACATGGCGACATAAAATTGAAGGCAATTAGGAGGAAAATGGAAAATATCTGTCAGACAGCTGGAAACAAAGTGTCAGTGGAGGTGTTGGAATGAAGGAATGATGCCAGGAAAATCTATCAAGATTCTCTCCGTATTATTAGCTGTTATTCGGCCATTACAAGCCCTAAAATATGTTATCGCCGTCCGTCAAGCGTGGGCGATAAAACTTCGTCGAAACTCAATGATGGGCCACAAATTGCCGAAAAGACAGCGTCGCCATCAAAGATATTCGATTTCCAGCACTCGACACTCATAAATTTCACAAGAGCTTGCCTGGCGCCCAGGATATTGAAATACATGACCCGAGGGGCAGGCAGTAAAGTCACAAATATTCGTGGATATAACCCACAACCAAATCTAAAGTATTGCATGTTCGCACCCATTTCTCCACTTTCTCCCCATCCACAAATCGCCTGGGCATTCGGTTAATTTAACGGCAATAAAAACATCACGCATACGCCCCGCGGTGCCAGCAGATCCAATAAAACAACCGCCTTGAAATTGTCATCGATGTGGAAGAGAGATGGGGAGATAATCAGTAAGCGATTTTCGATTGCTAAAAGTTCAATCGAATGAACAAGAGAAACTAGATACATTTGGCTGCTAATTCTGGGAATAATATGGCAAATTAAATTGAATATCTTAAGTATATAAACTATGAAACTTATTGTTGCCTCTTAAAGAGCTTACATGAGCTTAAAATGGAAATACTAAATTCACTTTTATTTATTTTAATTTTAATTTATTATTTTAATATATTTATTTATATTTATTTTTTTAATATAGATTTAAAATTAGCAAAATATTTTTTTTTTAATTTTTGTAATTTTTTAGTTGTGAAATTCAAAAAGGCATTGAAGGAGTTTGGTCGAGGGGAGAGGGGAGTTACGCGTTATGCATACATATGCATCATATGTGGGCGAGTTTCGTGTTGGCCCGTTAGCTTCAAGACGCCCACGCCAACACGATCTGTAGCCCCATCCCGCTCTAACTGACACCACAGCAGCTGCATTCCCTAGTATTGCGCAGATTAAAATGAAAACAGAAAATATTTCCCATTCCCGAAATGTTTATGTCATAGCGACGCAGAAGAAACGAAAAGCCGTGCAGAGGCGGAGGTGAAAATGGAGCGTAAGGAGGGAGGTACACGCGGTGGAAAATTTGTAAATTTCAAGCGAACTGAGATAAGCTCAAATATGTGTATCTCCAACCGAATTTGAAATTATACGAAATGCTATTAAGGGCACTAATTTTAAACTTTCTTTCAAATTTATCGAATGGCACCACAGTAATTTATAGAATGTGGAATTTTGATGGCAGAAGTAGTTCGATAATGTGGTAATTATAGGCTGAAGTTTAAACGATTGAATTCAGAAAAATCAAATTTCCTTTAATTGTTAAATTTCTTATTTGAACTTTAAAGACTAGATTAATGTTTTTTTTTTTTTGTTACCTATATAGTAAAATTTTAATACTGCGTAACAGTTTTCACCATTACCCCTAATTTTGTATATTCTAGAAATTCTAAATATTTAAGCACTATTTCTACCGCATTGCCCACTGTATGTACATTGAAATGTTCGTTGGCCTGGCTATCTGCATGATCTAAGCATTAAAATGAGCCAGGCAAATGCGCAGGCGTATTTTGAGCGGTGACAAGATTGCTTACAAAACACACACAAAGTGAAAAAGTATTTGTCAAGAAGCTAGAAGGAAAAGCAATCCCCGAAATACAAAGCGGAAAAAACAAAGCAATATTTTCATGTGTCGCGTGGACTCGACAAGCTGCTGTCGTAGCTTTTTTTTTTTATTATTTACTGTCCGCCAGATATATGGAAATGTTTTACGACCGGACTGCACTTTTTTCGATTGTCGCCATAGATATGCGCACACACAGTGGAAAGCGGGAGAATTGAAATTAATTTGCTGCCAGAAGGCGGTGGGTGGAAATATGGGAGGAGTGGAATAGATTGTGCATTGCATAATTGTCAATGACATGGAACACACGCAATCTGTCTCCTTCCTCAATTCTATGTAATCTTCGCTGCCAGGGGCATAAAAACTGGATTTTGTCCAATTAAAGCGGACATCAATTGTGTGACTTGTGTGTCTAAAGAGTAGATTTCGTGGATTTGTATGTTTTTCTTTCATTATCCGTAACGAAGCGTTGCGCTTTGTCATTGAAATGCTCAGATATGTCTGGCTTCAGCCAGATCTGGAAAAACTGGAGCATGCTACGTTTCGGTTTGGGCCTCTTTTTGGGCATACCACCCGTGTATATACTTCAGTGGATATGGGCAAGGTCATCGGCTTTGGATGGGTGGGCTAAACCAATGCCTTGTTGGGCTGGGTGTGTGCACCCAATGGAGCATTTCGATCAGAGCTGCGCACTGCCGTTGCCAAACAAAACTAGTTCGGCCTAATGGTCGTGCTGTGGGGTACCGCTTAAATGATTATTTTCGATAACAAAAATGGGGAGCAGAGAAAGTTAAATTTGTTGGCTTAAGCTGATGGGGGTTAAATAAACTTAATTCGGAGCACTAGAGTTGAATGCATAATGCTATACTATTGAATAACTAGAATAACAACAATGGCCTAAACGGAATGATAGCGAAAATAACGTGTAGTTATGGAAATACCAGCTTTGAATGTGTATTCACAGAATCATTCTTCAATTCCCCCATCAAGCAGCTTTTCACGGGGGATTTGCGGGATTTGGGGATGTGGGGGATTTGCTGACTGCTGCTCAAATGTCACGGCTGCCCCTCGACACAGAGAGAATGATACTTGAGGGCCTGAGCCATTGACTTGCCACTTTGAATAGCACTCGATGTTGACTAATGCCTCCTTTCAATTTCCCTTTGCAGCTTGTGCGTTTCGTTCGTTCCACGCTTGTGACCCGTAGCCCACGTCCACTTTTGTGGCGTGTGCAATCCAAAAGCCGCCAAGACGACTTACTCGATAATGAAGATGAGCTCGCCCAGGATCATGCAGCAGAAACGGAGCAGCAAGT
The DNA here is from genome assembly GCF_000001215.4 of Drosophila melanogaster. Classification (NCBI taxonomy): domain Eukaryota; kingdom Metazoa; phylum Arthropoda; class Insecta; order Diptera; family Drosophilidae; genus Drosophila; species Drosophila melanogaster. The sequence continues at coordinate 16,705,643 of NT_033779.5, read as the reverse complement.
CCTCCAATTCGTCGCGGGTCTCCATGACCACCTCGACGGCGGAGGAGAATCTCATAGAATCGAAGCTCTTCAGCTGGATGCGTCTATTCCGATTCGCCTCGCTGCTCTGCCGCGCCGAGTAACGGAGTTAGTCCATAAGATCGAAATACCCTCGATATCCTGTCCTCCTCCCAAGTGAAAAGAAACCACAAATTTTAAGATATGTAAATGCATATGTCAGATACTCGAACTAGTTGCCGCTTTTCAGTCAAGTTTTCCTATATATAATGAGACACCAACAGAAACACCAAACTAATGTCACCCAAACTTTTCCAGCAATGTAGAGAATAAGCATTACAAAATGAGTAAACAGAAATACCATGTTAAGTTTAAGCTGAAAAGCTGGGAATGTCAAACCCTTGGAGTCCAATATTTAATTTACTGTCCTTTTTTGGGAAATCGAAAACCATTTCGTTCAGTTAGCTCTTCACAATTAAGTCAATTTTTAGTGTAAATTCCGTTGAAACGGAATTTCTCGCGCCTTTCGTACCTTTTGTATTGTAATAAGTCAAAAAGAAGATAAGACACATACAAATTGCAAACTACAAGCAAATAAATATTAAATCATAATCCACTTATTGCGTTTATTCGGGTTTATTAGTGCTTAAGTTTCGAGAACAGCCGACTACAACACGAGGTATATATATTTTTGTAATTACAACACTGTTTTGCGTGTCACAAAATGGAAATACACACGAGTAGGAGGAACATCAAGAGAATCGTTTATGCAAGGCTATTAACTAGATAAATACATATATTAACTAAAGAAGCGAACAAAAATGCAGTACTAACAATTACAATACAATGTATACATGTAGAGGAATATATTTACACATCAAACTCGAATCGGAGTCTATGCAAATGCGCTTATCCAATAAAGATTAACACAAATTCACAATAGTTATCCAAGCCCAGCAATATGAGAAGTGCATTTAACCCAAAGAAGTTGCCAAACGACAGCAATTGTTTTTAATACATTAGCAATGCAAAAACACAATAGTGAAACAATTATCTTTATTTCTGTAAAACCTCAGAACGTACTATAAATCAATGAAATAACTACGACAACAAAGAACAAATACAGTTATCAGAGATTTTCCAAATTCAATTTTACTTATTAATTAGTTAGTAAGCCAAAATGCAACCGTGCAACTTGAACATAACGGTACTAACGGTAATATCGGTAGTAGCGGTAAATGCCAATACAAAGAGAAAACTGTACTAGAACATAGCAATATCACTGCAGCAGATGTTTGTTGAGAAAAATGCAATAAATCGATATCGGTCAATAAATAAAGTCTTTAAGCTGTTGAGTGTTCAATGTAATATATCATTTATGTTTCTTCTAATTTGGTTGGGTCTACCCAAGTCATGGGTAAAAACTATTATTTATATTGATTATCAACACATTTTACATTGTGGGTAACTTTTTTCTTGTATTGGTAATATTTGATAATCATAGAGGTTTGTACTATTTCAAAAGAAGTTCTCTTTGATAAATGAGCTCGGTTTCTATTTTAAATTATACACCTTAATCGATAAGTATTCGATAACAGAACATAAGTTTTAGTGGTTAACAGCACATTTTCTAGTACAGGGTGTTTCGATTACTTTGGAATGCGATTTAAATGAAAATATAATGTAATCAAGAAAGCTCTTGTTGTGTGAAAATGTCTTTCGATCGTAAATATATTGATTCTTGAAAATACATCGACACGCTCTGCGAACAACCCCAATATAAAAATTTTTTATATGGCTCTTTCTTTTATCAATGCGCTGGTTTATAGCTAGACGCATTGTTATGCCATTATCTCAAAACTGAAATGTTCTTAAAGAAATGTCCAGAACACGCTCTACGAGTAGAGAGATTCCCAAAGGAGAGGGAAGCCAAATTTGTCCATTGCATATTTTATATACTTTCTTATTCGTACATAAAAAGTTAGATCGTTCTTTTTCTAACATGCTTGCATTTTTATTTTTTAGAATTCACCTTTTATTTATTAACGACAAAATAAATAAATAAATAACTTCCCCATGTTCTAAGTCCGACCGTTCCGCCATCGACGCGAATTTGACAAACACCCGAAAACAAATCAACAAAATATAAAAATGTAGTATTTCTTATACTAAGTTATTTTTAAACTGTTTTATAATGTCTTAAGATTCATTTTTCACTACCAAAAACCAGTTTTATTTTATTAAATTAATAAATTCATCTAATAACAACAATTTTGAATATGGATTTAAGTCAAAGTAAAATTACATCGTATAGCGTACGTTTTCACCAAGATATCTATGTTAAGTCACTTACTGAACACAGGGTGATTAAAGTAATGTTCTTAACAGCAGAATTTAAATACAACAGCGTGATATAGGGTGATTAGGGTGGCCGAGAAAACCATACGTAAACAATCACAAACTATTTGAGTAAATGGAATCTACGTTAAATAACAAAGGTAAGCCAGTTTATTTGATTATTGTTAGATAGTTACCTAGATTCTCTTTTAGGGCAATGGAGGATATATGCCGAGTTTGCTTGGGAAACCGCGATTCCATGGTCAACATATTCGAAGACACACCAGGACTGGGTCCTTCAATTCCGGTCATGATTGCCCAGTGGTCCGGCTACCAGGTTGTGAAAATCGACTCCCTACCGGAACATATATATTTGATTATTGTTAGATAGTTACCTAGATACTCTTTTAGGGCAATGGAGGAGTTTGCTTGGGAAACCGCGATTCCATGGTCAACATATTCGAAGACACACCAGGACTGGGTCCTTCAATTCCGGTCATGATTGCCCAGTGGTCCGGCTACCAGGTTGTGAAAATCGACTCCCTACCGGAACTCATTTGCCCAAGCTGCCTGGAGGATGCGCGCAATGAATTCGATAAGCAGCGGACCTCCAAGATAGGCCACCAATTCCTGTCCCAAGTAAAAATGGAAGACACCGAGGAGAACTCGCAGTACGAGTTTTGGAAGATTTCAAACTGCGCGAGTGGAAAATCAAATTCTAGTCAAAAGTTAGATTGCCCAGATAATCTTAAAGAAGAAGATTCATATTTAACTGAGGAAAGAAATGTAGAATCAATTCCATCATCTGCAAAAGATCAGTGAAACTGGTCAATCAGATGGCTATTCTAAAGACGATGAAAATAGCGAAACACCTGTCGGCGAAAATGTTCAATACGCTTCAAATATTAGAGAGGATAGAGCTAGTGCATCTGATCTATCTAACTGCCATATTAAAGAGGACAGCATTGGAGATGAAGTTACATCAGTAGACGACATTGATAAACCCAATGGAGAGCTCCAATGTGCTTTTGAGACTGATGTTACAGATCCTCGTATACCAAAGACGTTTTTATTGCGTGATGACAATCATGAACGACCCCACAATTGTTCCCAATGTGGAAAATCCTTTGCGCGCTACTGTAGTTACAAGAACCACCTCAGGACTCACGCCGAAGAAGACATTGACTCTCCTACAGACAATATTCAACACATTGACACATTTCAAAAGGCAAAAAAACTGCAAGATCAGAAACGTTCACCTTCCAAACACCTCGACCGCGTTAAATCGGCTGGCAGTAAATTTACGTGCACATATTGCCGTAAAATTTGTTTGTACCTCTTGTTTGTGCTCTTACAAAACACTTGCTTGTCCACACGGGAGAACGTGCGTACAAATGTAATCAGTGTCCCAAGGCATATAAGCAAAACATCCATCTAAAGCGACACATTGTTACTCACACGACGAGAAAACAGTTCAAGTGTAATCTATGCGAAAGTACTTTCACATAGTGACATGACCTATGGGTTGCACATGCGGGAACATGAGGGAGAAGTGCCGTATAAATGTCACATATGCCCAAGAGTTTTTAAGTATAATACTGCTCTAAATATACACATTCAATCTCACACCGACGAACAACCATATTCATTTAATCAATGCTCCAAAGCTTATAAGAAATCAAACGATCATGATGCTCAGACTGGCATAAAAGTCCGGTATTTCGGAGAATTTAAATGTACGCATTGTCACAAGAAGTTTGCGACTAAACATAGCTTACAGGTGCATGCCAGGATACACACTGGCGTGGAGCCGTATAAATGTTTTATTTGCAAAAAGACCTTCAAGTATGCTACATCACTGAAAGTGCACAATAGAACTCACACAGGCGAACGACCGTTTGAGTGCGACTAGTGCTAAAAGGCTTTTGGCCAACAAATCGATTTATATCGCCACATCCGGATCCACACGGGAGATAGACCCTACAAGTGTAACCAGTGCGAAAGCGCCTTTATGCACGCCTCTCGCCACAAAGTACACCTTTATGTGCACTCGGAGGAAAGGCCGCATAAGTGCACACAATGCCAAAAACGATTCAAGGTGTCATCAAATCTTAGTCGGCACATGAGGATTCATACGGGCGAGAAACCATAAAGTGTGATCATTGTCCGAAGGCTTATACAGAAGCCAGATCTCTTAGGATACACATACAGAACCATTTGGGAAAATAGCTAGAAGAACCACCCATGGTTCGATGTAATATTGAGAACCGTGTATTATACCTCTTATGTTGCACACGTCAGTGTGGAGTTGTTTAATTTAACGAAATAATTTATATTTTTTCCATAATAAAATATAAACAATTATCAAACAAAACTAAATGGTATATTAATTTCTTACGAGCTCTATTATATTTGATAAGCTTTTCATACTAGGATTTCAATAATTTTGGAAAAAGCGATTGGTATTCATCGATAATTATCGATAAGCGATGAGGAACAATGTCGATTCTTACACCTTAAAATCTGCTGTGGTAAAACAGCACCGTTTTCGCTTGTCTTAAGTTATTTAAATACCAATTCTATTTAAAATTTCCATAAGACGTAAGTATGAATCTTATGTTAATCGTTGGTTCAAATGTACATGATTTGTAGATTTTATAGACATGGAAAATATATGTCGCGTTTGCCTGTCGGGCCACGACGAACTGGTCAATATATTCGATGAAAAGCCAGGACCTGGACCCTCGATTCCGGATTTAATTGCCCAGTGGTCCGAGTATCCAGTTTTTAAAGGCGACTTCCTTCCCGAACATATTTGTCCAACTTGTCTGGAAGATGCGAAGAATGAATACAAGGTTCCAAAGACCTTAAAATCCCCAAAGATCGAACCTGCTGATTTTGATGATACCGAAGGCGTAGGCGACATATTTCAAACCTATTGCCCTAGTCAGCAAACTAAGAAAGCGCTTGGGGACCATATTGATTCGAATTCGAATAACATGAAAGACACCCGGCTGGACCCTAGTGTGAAACCACATAAATGTAATGACTGCTCAAAGCTCTTTCGGTTCAAAAACCAACTTACAAAGCACATTCAGACTCATACGGGAGAGCGACCGCACCAGTGTCCACTCTGCTACTGGGCCTTTAAGCAAAAACACCATCTCGTACGACACATGATCGTTCACACAAGATATGGACCATACAAATGCTTTATATGCCAAAGGTCCTTTAAAAAACAATCTCTTCTCCGAACTCACAATTCGATTCACAACTAATCGGTGACTGGAAAATGGAAATCAAATATGCCCTCCTAGAACACAACGCTTTGTGATTTAATATATATATAATGTATATTATAATAAATAATAAAATAAACTTTTCTACTCAAAATCGCATAAGATTTATTGTTCGATAACATTTAAACTAGTTTTCAATACTCGACTTTTGCTTTAAAATTCAACAAAATTAAAATCGAATGAGAGCCCGCTTAGCAATACACAACGTACTCGTAAACAATGCAATGAATTAAAAATAAGTTAGCACATTGAGAATTTTAGATGATTCTGATCGAAGGTGATGCATGAGTTGCTCTTACAGGCTAGACAAATGTAAATATAACCGAATACAAGACAAGACAGGATTTTAAGTTCGAATGAAACTAAAAGCTAAGGCACCGAATTTGTAGCAATCGCAATCGGCCAGGTGGTGGGTCCTTTAAGCACGATATCCTCCAGGGCGTTTTTGATCTTGATAAATCGTCGTTTAAACTCCAAGCCGCAACCCTTTGACAGCCGGCAGTCAACAAGAATCTTGCCATCCATCTCTATAATGTGTGCCTTGAAAACCAATCGCAGCTTATTCCGATCGACTGTGGATACGGTGACCACTCCGTCGTCACCAAATTTGCACGTATAACCACCCAGTCTTTCGATGGTTCCCACCAATCGCTTGATAGTGTCATCCCATCGTGTGGTCACAAAGAATCGGGTCATTCTCCTCACCAAACGCTGGAAATAGTTCTGGGAAGCGTTCTGCGTTTGGTTCATCTGGGTAGCCAGTAGGAGATCATCAAGCAAAGCTGGTTGCGAGAAGGAGTAACTGAGCCGAGCCTCCTGGGCCAACGTCTGGCGGTCGCCTCCATCCTCCTTGGATCGGCCACTGCCCAGTCTGACATTGAAGTCATCGTCGCTGCGCATTGTGGGCATGGGTTGAGAGCAGTAGTTCCGGGAGATGGAGTCATCCAGGCCATTGCTCAAGTGGGCACTAGACTGCAGACGCTGCCTCTTAGCCTTTGGCGAGCATATCTCCAGGGCAGCCGCCGAGTCCACCAGGTCATAGGAACGTTCTGAGAAAAAGAAAATTTTGTTTAACATTAAAAATTCAATAATCTAAAACTCTTAAATAAAAATGACATTGAGAACAAGTAACGCGAGAAAAGTAAAGAATACCAAATAAAATCAACTCAAACATAATGCAGAAACCATTTGGTTTTTGGTAATAAAGCTCTATGGAATATACATAAACACCATACAGCTAAAATCACCAAAGAGCAAATAATATGCAAACAAAAGAGCAACATATAAGTTAAACAAATTTAAGAATAATTGTAATAATAAATAACAATAAACAAGCATATCTTAAATTGTTTCTGACGATTGACCTGCAGAAGCCAATGCTTTGGTAATCTAGCTTTATGAAGTAGTTTAAATCTATCATACAGCTAAAGCGCCAAAGCAATGGCAAGTCAGCTTCACTCTAAGGCACTCATTGCAATGTATTTCACTGATATCACTGATTATCACTTTATTTGTAGATTATGTCCCACTGGCAGCACAGGCACAGAGTGACCCCCAAAATGTCAAAAGCATTGAGAGTCACTAAGTACCTGAGCCATCGAGTGGACTTTTAAACTATTCACTGATTTAAACACACAAGAAACACCACTAAATAACACATACCATTGTCTGCAAACTGCATGTTGCACCATTTGTGATCCAGGGTTTTCTCCAGGGTCAAACGCGTGCCAGGACTGGTGGCCAGCAGCTTGCGAAGCAGCGAAATAGCCAAGGTGTCCAGTTTGCTCCAAGGAGTCTGCAGTTGCCAGTGATCGTTATCCCTCCAGTTGGTGAACTCCGTGCAATTGGTGGACGGCTGATCCCAGGGCAGCTCTGAAAAACAACATACATATGCCATATTATTTGAATGGATTATTTGCAAGCACAGACGAAGAATTACACGAAAGACACATGAATAAATTGATTTGGCAAGCGGGTGAAATATCATGTTAAGCAATTTAAGCTGGAGCTTTGGTATAAAAGCTTTAGATGATATACAATGTGCGTGAAACAATCTACAGCTAGAATACCAAAGAAACAGCAAAAATGATAAATAGTGCAAGAGGAGAAATGTGAGCAAAGAACCGAAAAAAAAATGTGGGCGAGTACATAATGCATGAAGAGCTGAACTGATTGATTTCCGTAAATGCGAGGCTACATCGATGGCGATGCTCTGGAATTTATGCTTTCATTCTCTTTCACTGTTTTCTGTTTGTTGTTATAAGGAGGTGCACAAAAATCACACAACATAACGCAAAATTAAATAGCGGAAAATGCATTAAACATGTAAGCACATGTAAAACAATCTCGCACCGAAACCACACTTACCACCCGCCAGCATTGTCACCAATATAACGCCACACGACCAGAGATCCGCCGGCTGGGCGTGATATGCCTTCTGTAGCACCTCGGGCGCCACATACGGCAAGGTGCCGCAGCGTTTGTCCAGCAGTCGCTCCTTGCCCTTGCACCTGATCCATGGTAATGACGTGATTACAACCAGATCGCAGTCGTCGTTTATTGCGAGAAAGAAGGGAAAAGAGAGCATAAGGAATTGAGAATAAGTTTTGGGCTTCTGTAAGTCGTAACACTGAGAGAATAATACATGACTATATAAAAGTGCTAAATAAATAAAAAATTCGCCTAACAAGTATATGATTTGCAATAAAAATTCAAATAAAATATGGTATAAAATATTGTTACTGGAAACACCTTAATATAAAATATAAAAAAGTTTCATTGATTAAGAAAATATTAAAAATATATTATGAATCCAAAGCTGAATAATCAGCGAAACCAGATACGCTTTTCTATTTAGATTTATGATTTAAATAAAGTTTGGTACGAATCTTATATTTGCACACTTGTTTTTCTTGCAACTATTTTTAACTTTCTAATTCAGACTGGCTAACGATTTAAATTAGTTTTTGTTTAGTTGAAAACTAAAAACCACCAGGGGCATGTTTTGTTTGGATGCTGTGCCCGCAGCGCTTTCAATTAACCATTCTCCTTGTCGGTCAGTTTTGTGCAGAAAAACTTTTAACTACCGGTTAGCCATCGTTAATGGATTTTGTACGTTCGCATGCAGAGCGCATTTAATTTCTAAATAAGATGCTATTTAAATAAATCCTTTAAATAACTCGAATATACTTTTAAGTATCATTCTTTGCCTTTTAATTGGAATTATTCTATAATGTTGTACCTAATACCTAAACATAGTAGCCATGCCAAAGTCCGATATTTTCACGTTGTCATGCTCGTCAAGCAGCAGATTTTCCGGCTTCAGATCCCGATGAGCGATCCCACGCTGATGCAGGTAATTGAGTCCGGACAGGAGCTGTGTAAAATACCTTTGAGCCTCATGCTGCGGCATTCCCACGTCTGGTTCTGTAAAAAAAAGAAACAAATAACGGTTTTAAAGCCTGCATGCTGCATACAATTGAGAAATGTCAGATCAAAATGCAAAAAAAAAACAAACATTTCGCAGAAATTGAATTACAATTTTCGACACATTTTGCAATGCAATTTATACAGGTATGTTGAACAATACTCTCCTCCACCCCTTTTATGCATATATTTATTTGTATTTTCTTTATGGTTATTTTTCAGCGGAACTGAACTTTTGGAAAATGGGAAAAATGTGCAACCGACCAAACCCATTGGAGGAAAGGTGAAAAACAAATGCAATCCATCCATTCTGTTGCGCGTGTGTGTAAAGGATTTATGAGCCTAGCTGGTTGCGCCTACTTTCACGGAACAACGAAAGTCCCCGGATGAAACAGCCGCAGCACAATCAACAGTTTTATGCAATTTTAATCAAGGCCCGAGCGCAAACAATGTCAAAATGTTTATTTAGTTAGGTTTACCTGTTGGTTAGGTAGACAACAAATATAAAACGCCACTTAACTTTTGGCTGCCTGTCTTGAAGTCACTATGCAACATAGGAGCACTATCTTTTACTTTAAGAAGAATTAAAGTAGTTACGTGTCATATAGAGATAGTTCTGTAGTACTGGGATTACTGATACGAAAGGCTTTAAAGTTTTCTTAGCTCGCCAGCCACTTTGGCGTAAGAGTGCCACTCGGAAGTGCATGGAAATAGTCAAACGAAAGGAGAAACAATGAAAGGCACAAGGAAGAGGAGGCCAGGCCATCGCCTGGGGTTAGCAATAGCTAGACAGATTGTATTTCCTATGCCTTTCACCTGATTGACTGTCAAAGGCAGCCGCATCCTGCAAGCGATATCAAACATCATCATCTCATTTCCCCCATTCATCCGCCTCTCATCGATTTTACCTTTAACCCTCTTGTTTCTGCTCTTGACTCCAGCACTTTGGTCGGGGCGGTTCAAAGGTGAACAGGGAAAGCAATATTATGTTTATAAAATTTGCATCGAGTTGATGGAATTTGCCATTTTGATTGAATAAATTTTACATTTGTGGAGTGAAATTTTTTTTTTTTAAGGTGAAAGGGCTTCACCTCTGTTTTTTTATAACAATATTTTATTATTTGACATATGCTATTTTCTTCACAAGGTATAATTTTAATCAAAATCGGAAAACTCAGAAATATAGCTGTCAATGAAAATTTTAAATACAGTTTTCATTACCAACAATAAACGCGTTAAACGTGAAAGAAAGAAATACTATAAGAGTAATTTGCATTCTTTTCTGTTTTATCAATTCGAACGATAGAAGCGGTAAGCAGAAACTCAAGTAATTATTTTCAGCAGCTTTAGTTTCTATCGAGCTTTTCTCACACATTTTTTTTTAATAATATTACTCCTTTTTTACCTTTGGTTTCTTCTTGTCACTCTCAACGTGTAAAACCTTTAATGTTGATTTTGCAGGAGATAAAATTGGGCCACGCCCACGTCTATAAGCCCAGCCCCAATCTGTGGGCCTCCCATTCCATGGTGCCCATTGTTTGCAATTCATTTATCATGTGGCATGTTGGCGCCATTTGCACAACTCTTTGGCCACAGGTAAAATTAAACGAAGGCAAGTGCATCATGCACTCAGGAAAACAATTAATTAAAATTTTCATTCACTAATGAATTTGCATCCAATTTTTGGAATGCTAATCTGGTTTCTTTTGAGAATAGCAAAGAAATGTACGAAATCTACACTTTTACCATAAGTATTCTGAAATTCACACCGCTTTTCTTCCAGTTTCTGTATGCAAAGGCTTATATGCTAAAGAATAAACGGACATATTGACTGAATTTAAGTTCGAGTAGCGCACAAATATATACACATTGAATTGAAAAAGTATAAATTTGCATACATGAAGCCGAGAAAATAAGATGAAAGCAATAAAATTGCTGGCCGTCAGTAACATTTTAGCATAATTAAATGCATTTCACTGAGTGGGAGAGAAGCATTCCCACCCAAGCAGTACAAAAATTATGCAATGCAATGGAAATGGAGGGAAATTACTCGAAAATTTCATTTGTAATTGAAGCATAATTTATGTCGAATCCCCTTCTCAGATTGAGAGAGTGGCCAAATCGGTTGCGAATCTATAAGCCCCCATTTCTCCCACCCTCTGAATACCCCCCCCCCCCCCCCTTTCATCTCGCCATTTGGCGTACAAGCTTAATGAATGCGTTTCTGAGCAAACAGACAATTAAACACTCGCACACACGCACGTTCGTAGTCGAGGACATCTGGTTGCATGTGTGCATCTCCATTATGTTTCATTTGCATATTGAACCTATTTATGGCAGCCATTCATTGCACTCGGCTCCCCTCTGTCCCTCCGCCTATTCCACGACCACCCCACCCCTTCCCTTACCAATTTCCCATCGTGGCTGGGAAAAGGATGTTTTGTTGCCAAACCCAACAGGCGCTAGACCGCTAAAATCGAAAGCAGAGATGCAAGCGTGATATGCAATGATGATCTGATTTCGTGAGTGGCCACATAATTGGCGATGGAAGTGGTCGTCCATTTCAATGTCCAATCTTTCACAAACTTTTGAATTATTAACAAGCATTTGTTCTATAATTTTTGTTAAATTTCAAAGTGAGTTAGTAAGTAGAAAACCATAAGCATTTTTGTAACTAACTCGTATCTCAATCTCTAGAACTGTCCATGTACATATATGCAGTAGTAAAATAAAATAGGTGATAAGATGCCATAATGGCGTTCGCTTAATTGACTGCATTTAACATGCTCATTCAGCTGTCATCACAATATATTTGATTTACAGAAAAATATCTGACAGCCCAATTATCAGTAAGGGAGTCAAATTTTATTTACTGAAAATTTATCCGACAGGATGTTAATTGGTGTTAAGTGGAATAAAAGCATAGTTCGTTAACTAAACTACACACTCAATGTGAGTCGAACAAAAATCGCACCATACTTATTGATAAATATTTAAAGCCATTAGGTTCGCATCGGCCATCACTCAGGCTTCGCAACATCTCTAGATATCATTAAAAATGGCTTAGCAACCAGGGACTAAATATGGCTGCCACATTGATTATTACACCAGCTTCCCATGCAACATCCCCTGCGGAGAGGGCGGAGCAAAATGATGATGATGGTGATTGGGAATAGGCGAAATCGGGGGTGGACCAGCACCAGAATGAGTGGTGGCAATCAATGCAAGGACGCCACTTCCATTAGGGGCAATCTCGCTTCCTTTCCATACTCGCTCGCTGCTCTTCTACTGACCTTTTGCCAAGCTGTTAATATTTATGAAAATGCCACGAGCTTGGCACCTACTGTCCCCCCAATTTTCCCCTTGCCCCGCGTTTCCATTTCCCCCCCGCCCATGCATTTGGCAAATTGTCATTGCAAAAGAGACAGAAAGCTGGCGTAATCAAGATACGTATCTTGTCAGTCTGATTTGTCGCTCCCGCTGCTTTTGAAATATATATATATATGTGTGTGTATGTGTGTGTTCCACTTCGATTCACCGGATGGCAGGACGAACTTCAAGTTGGACCCACAAAAGTACAACAAAATCATAGCACAACGCTGTCAGCAGTCGGTTTGTTTGTCCGTCGTCTGCCAGTTCTCGCATCGCATCGCATCGCGTCGCATATTGGCATATTTGCCCCGTCTGGCCGACGTCTATATGACTATGTGGCATCTGCGCCAAGCCGCTGGCTCCACCTATCTCATTTACGACTTGGATGAGTTTCGGATGTAGGATGCCAGCACGGAGGCAGGAATAGTAATGAACCATAAACAGGAGCATTCTTATCCAATCATATTCGGAATAAAGAGCTAATAGAAAACCAATTTTAAATGACGTATAAATGGAAATATTCTTAAACGTGCGTATGTTAGGCAAGTTTATAACTGCACACAGTTAAGCTATTTAAAGTAGTTTGCTTTTATTATTAAGTCTTATAATCGCCATTTGCCAACGAGGTTTGAGCCATATTCTTAACTATTTCAAAGCACGCTTTGGGTGATCATTTTATTTATTGGATTTCTGCGGTGGACAACTTTTATGCCGCATAGTGGCTTACAGCAAGTTGAGTGGCCAACAAACTTTAAGTAGCTCCTCCGTCAAGAGGTTTTTGCTATGATAAAAAGCTCAGTTGGTACTGACTCGGACAACAATTGGGGCTGGTTTAGCTCCTTTTGAAAATATAAGCTTTAAAAGCCAACGTATTGCAGTCCATCACCCCAACCTATATATTTTTATACAATTTGAAGTTTAATTTCAAAATCTTAGTTGTGGCCAAGAAGTTATTAGTTCCTTTAGTTCCTAACACTACATTTTTGTGGCTTGCATATCGAAACTTGCTTAGAAAAGTCGAATAAAGTGGTAGCACCTTGATCACCTGGACTGAAAATCATAATTATATAAATTAAATTCGAACTCACCTATTCGATCGAATAGCTCTCCGCCGGCGGCGTATTCCAGGAATATGTACTCCACACTGCCTTGCGAACGTTTGCCGAAAAATCGGAGGATATGCTTATCCTGGAGCATCTTCTGTATGCATACCTCCTTTCGCACCGAGTTCGCTGCATCCGGATGTTTTTTTAGATCCACCATTTTCATGGCCACAGCCTCGCCAGTCTGCCGGTTGATTAGTAGCTTTACCCTGCATCCAAATATCGGATATACAATAGTTCGGGGATTAGTAACGGATATACGACGGCTGCAGGACGAACTGCAACTGCAGCTGCAACGCTGGTGTCTGTGTATCGACTGCTCTCCGTCCGGGCGCATTGAGTGCGCCGTATGCCGTCTGTCTGTCTTTGGTCGTACTCCCGTATTCCTCGAATTCCCCGGACCCGGACGACACCGGGGACATGCGCACTGAGGAGTCCCTTAAAAAAGGGGCAGCGCAGCGGGTGCTTTCGGGATGAATGTATACAGCGAATACGCCGGAAAAGTGCGTTTCACTTAGTACTTATTCTTTTTCATGCTGCTCTGCAGCATTTCCGGTTTATTGACTTCCACGCACACACACACACATACAGACGCACAACAAAACGCACGAACTTGCGAATTTGTATCATAAAATAAAATTAATTGCATCTCAATGTCATGGGTAATTTAAAGTCATTAAACCCCTCGAACTATGGTTATAAAGAATGTTTTTAAACTTGAAGCTGAGAAACTATAAATTAAAGCGTATAAGAAACATGCTCACGAGCATTATTTACAACCGATTACAAAAGTTTTTGAAATATAAAATCACTTTTAAGATTGGTAATCGTTTAATGGTATTTTTCGGCCTTTTAAAGGTCTACTGGTCTGTGATGGAATTTGTAATTTTATATGTATGTAGTTCGGAGACACTCACTCGCCGTAGGCACCTTCGCCCAGAGTTTGGGCCAAAGTCCATCCCTCGACGAACTCCCTGGTGGCCGCAGGACCTGTTCCCGCTTCCGTCAGCGTTGCAGCCATGGTGTACTGGTGTACCGGGATTGCAGTTGTTCCTTAATTTTGCTTTGCTGTGCTGGCTAGTGTTGATGGTTTAATATCCGGTTGGCCGTATCCTGTATCCTTGTTGTAGCCTTGCCGCCATGTGCGTGGCGTTGTCCTTGTCATCTGCCGCCCGATTCTAGCTCAGCTTTCGCCACCTCGTGCATATCTGAAAAATAAGAAAAACAAACACGACGATTAGCGGAAAGTTTACATAAAAATATACATATGTATGTTTGTAAATATATGTTTATGTATGTACAGAGGGATGAAGTGGGATTCCGCAGACAACAATAACAAACAAAGAAAAGCGTGAAACCTTTCTAATTTGTGTTCCACGATTCCACAACGTTCCGCGGTGTCATTCACAGTTACTAGCAAACACACACACTTTAGCCAAACGAAAAGCACATGGGGATGCTGAGTTTGAAGTTTCGTGGTGTAGAGAAGCGAGAGAGAGAGAGAGAGAAAACGAGATAGAGGGCCAATCGGGAACTACTTTTTGGTGGCTCTTCGCAGTGACGCCGTTAATATTTCATCCTTTGGCATGGTCATGGTTCGCTCGTTCTCTTCTTCGTCTGTACGTTCGGCTCTTGATTTGCGAGTCCTTCGTTTTGCGCAGCCGCTCGCCGATTTCGCGGTAAAAAAAAAATAAACAGGAATGAAGCAATAGAAGGGAAGGACATAAAGTTGAGTGAGGAGCAAAAACGAGCACTCGTTTTGGAGTAGAAAGAGAAGCAGAACCGTGGTTGCATATTAACCAAAAATACTTCACTAGCATAAAATATTGAAAATTAAGAAAATACACAAAAAGTTTTAGCACATTTTTTTATAAGATCTATGTATGTAATATATCCTCAACCTGCCCATTGTGCTGTTAGTCGTAAATTTCGCGTAGGTACAAATGTATGTACATACGTGCAATTAAACTGTGTGGGAGTTTGTGACATTTGAAGGGTTTGATGGAAGAGGAATAAAGCGCTATCCCCTTCCTTCCTTATTTTTGGTTGCTTTTCGAAAAAGCTCTCCCATTTCAGCACTTTCTTGCTTTTGAAATCTCCTTTGACATCCACCTCTCGCAAAAATATGACGTAGTCGTTACGCATGACTAGCTCTATTCTAATAACCGCTGCTGTGGGTCTCCGAGCTTGCGCTTCAAAGAGAGAGAGAGAAAGAGAGAACAAGAGCGTAAGAGGATGCTGTTGCTTTTCTTGTTCAACAGGCCACTATTAACATTTGTATGCGTGTGTATTTGTACATTCAACAGAGTGGAATTTTTTCCGTCTTTTTCGCATGGGTGTGTGTACTTGCGGGTTTCCTTTCTTTCTTTTCCGGCTATTTTTAGGTGTCCGCCATTTGAGGAGCTTCCTAGCGATACTTTTTCTCACGTAAAAATGTTTAAATAATTGAAAAGTTTGAAAAAGTCGTTTTAGCATTCGCAATGAGCTTCGGTTATCATGCAAATCGAATTTCGGGATTATGATAAGATACGCGATGGTTAACTACGGTTACCTTTTCTTGTTTATCCCTAAAGAGATCAAAGGGTATTATCCTTTTTTACACGGAAAATAATACTTCACATCAAATATGCGTAATATTTTTTAGAAATGTTCTATATACTCTATTTTATACAATAATAAGAAATATGTATATAATATAAAAATAATAATATTCGTTATATCTTACACACACATTTCGCTTTTCTCTAATTTGTGTGTGAAAGTGTAAAATCTATAAGTTATTTATATAAGATAAAGTTCGGTGAGGAATGGAAGACATAAGACAACATGTGTTACACTTCCTAACTGAAAACTGGTACAAAAAATACCCGGAGGATTCTAAAGGGGGCGTGTCAAAGCACGTGTTGACAGCCCAAGGATAAAACCTCAAATGTGATGGCCAGCCTAATGGAAAGAGTGGAGGAAACGTAGGCAAAGGGAAATGGAGGACAGATGATACCGGATGAGTAATGAAACTCCACTAAAAACTTTGACAAGTTTTCGCAAAACTTTCCACAGAAGCATCAGAAAAAAGTTCAACGAGAGATATCAAAGTTGGAAAAGTATGTTAGGGAAAAATTTTAACTATATGGAGAGCAGTAAGAGGGAAAACCCCAAATTAGTTTTAAGAGCCTTTTTAAGTTCAACATTGCTTCGTCGAAATGTTACGAACATAACTTCAATTTTAAGAAATATTCTAGGTGTGTCTTTTTCGTATGCCTAAATTAGTTCATATATTTATAAAGAAATAATTTGTAATGATTTTTCTACTTAAATTAAATAAAAATTTCTATAAATATTTAATTGTCATTGCCTTCTAAATTTTATCCCACCACCCTCAAAGCTAAAAGGTATTCCCAATGGTTGAACCCAAATCATTTAAAAATTGTCACCTGTCACGTACTGCTTTATAAATGATATGAAGTTTTTCAACAGAAAACCATAAATTTGTCTGGCCTTTCATTTGGTTCTTTGGGTCCCTTTTTATCAGCAAAGAAAATAAGGACAAAGAAATAATACGAACATCTTTTTAAATGCATTTCTTTTAACCAGAGAAGTCCGATCAGATTAATGTCCTGTCCTGTATAAGCAGTTTTGATTAGCTATATTTAATTAAATCTCTTAAAGTCAGAGCGATTAAACAATTCGGAGATAACGAAGTTTACAAGAACAAGCAACTGAGCTGTAAGGAACAGCCAGCTGGAAAGGATCGTAAAAAACCGAATCCTAAACAAACAAGTTACAGGGTAAAAATCAAATAAAATTAAAGAGTCAAACGAAGCGCACACACTGCAGTCTGAATAGCCATGGGGTTTGGAGTGGTAAGTGGGGTAAAAAAAAAGGCTAGTGGGTGGAGATTGGAGCGTGTCTTTGTTGCCACAGCCACACAATCTCACATTTAGTTACACTCTGCCATTTTCATGGCTAGATGGCAAAGGCTAGAAGGGAGTCTAGTATAAAAAAAAAACAAAACTAAAACGAGAAAAATTCTGTAAGTGGCAGCTTTTGAGACTAACTACACAGGTATTTTCTATTATTGTGTGTTACGTATTTAGACTAATATCCATATTAATATATTTTTTGAACTAATTGCTTGTAAGTATCAGAGTAATAAAGTGATTAAACAAAATATTTCTTTCCTGTTTTTGGCACTCTTTTTTTTTAAGTGTACTCTTGGACAAGTGCCTGGGCTAGGGGACGAACTAAAAACTAGTCGCCGGCTGGGCAAAGGAGCAGTCTGAAAACCAGCAACGAGTAAAATTAATGACATTGTGGGTAAGTCACCTCCAGTCTGGAGCAAGGAGTATGGGGTTCAAGTTGGGCACAAGAGTAAGTCAGACCATGGTCAAGCCAGCTGGCTTTAGCTTTATTGGCTGATGCCAGAAAACCCTGTAATGACGTTGGTTAATGGCTACTCCAAGCCATTAGCTGCGATTTCTAACAGGGGATTTAGTCTCCTCCAGTAAGCCAAGATCAGGAGTGACTGGGATTTAGAAGGGGAAAGAACGCAAGCGTGGATTTGCAGAAATGGATTGCAGTAAACAAATTTATGAATGTTCTTTTATGATTTGACAAAGAGTTGAAGACCACGAGTTCGTTGACGCGTATATGTCTTGAACTATTGAATTTTATATGGTTACACAAAACGCGTTTTTTTAATACATGATTATTTGCTTAAGATTATTGCTGCATTTGAAGATATATTTGGTTCATTATCAAATCGGATTTAAAATGAATGAAATAAAAAGAAACAAATTGTCCATCCAAAAATCTATCAATTTATATCGAAATTTCATTTATTATCATTTCATAGTATTATCATTAAGATCATTAAGTCTGCAAATCAGAACAGAAGTCACGCTCCAATCATCATTATAGCGCTTTACGATATGTCTCGTTTGCGATTAATTATATAGCGCACTAATTGCAGCAGAGGATGCCCTGCTTTATTGATAGCTTGCGGATTATGCAGATGCCACATGAGGTAGGTTTTTTTTTCTTTTACATTTTATCTACCGGTTACAGGCGCTCAAAAGACCACGGATCTCAGAGACCAGACTGGAAGACTCGAAGGCTCTTGGCAACAGCGGGGAAAAAAATATAACTTCGTTACCAGGACAGAGAGTCGCTGGGTGAGGTGTCTGTGTGTGCGTTTGTGTCTGTGCGGGGCCGATAAGGCTAAGCAAATACGAGTTTTGTAAAGTATTTCAATTTGAACATTCGCTTTTTTCCCATCTTATTTTATGCGCCCTGTACATGAAGCACAAGCTGCAGGAGAAGAAGAAGCGTCCGCAGAAGATGGAGGCTGCGAACAGGAAAGCCAGAAATGAAAAAAGATATTGCATGGCCATAAAAACGAGCCACACAGATACACACCAATACACCGGTACAGTGAGAGAAAAGGACGGGCTTAACAGGCTGGCAGACAGACGGACAAGTGGCCAGACCAGCGCTGCCAGTTTTTTCTGGCGTTTTTTATTTTCATATATGTATTTTTTGTTTGTTGCTTTTCTCATTGCTCCGCTGCTAACCTCGAGATTTTCCTTTTTATTTCGCGGGCCTTGCACAAAAATAAAATAAATGGAGGGGGAAAAAACGCAAAGAGCGGCTGGAAAAATATAAATTAAATGCCGCGTGTGCAATTTGTTGTGGTTTTTAAGTACTTCTGTTAAGTTGACGTTGGATTTGTACGGGCCTAACAAAAATGCGAATTCTGTAATTTTATTACAGCATAGAATAGAATTTTAATTTATTCATATTTCTATGCCCTAAATAAATAAACAAATCCTAAGGAATCTGATTTGAATATGATTTTAATTTCAAGCTGTGATCCCAAAAGAAAAGTTGATTGTTCATCTACATAAATCCATTTACATAAATTTAGTACATGCCTATGTAATTTTATAGTTCCTATTTAAAAGTTGATCAATTTAACAAAATATGTTGATTTTCAAACATAAATATATCAATTTTTCTGATTTCGATATTATGTTTAGTAACAAAGGAATAATTTTTCCTTTGTGTAAACTTTATGCATTTAAAGATTACTATCGAATGTCGCAACCATGTTGTTTTTGGCTTACCTAAATATTTAATGACAAGTTATGTTTAAAAATATTTGTTTCTTACATTTTTCTTGATTTCCGACGAATTGTTGGCGATTGAGAGCCAAAGCGCGGAATTTTTGCGAAGCTGCTTCTTGGACGGCTTCTTCTTCTTTTTCAGGTTTATCATCTTGCTATTCTGAGAGACTAAGGAACTACCCCGAAGACCGAAAGTCGAGAAACCAAATAGGAACCGAACCGTTTTGTCCTTTTTTAGGATTTTGCCGAGAAAGTCACCACTGAAAACTGTGTGCCGTCCTTTTTCTTAGCCTCCTGAATGGATGCGGCACACACACGCACACAGACGTATCCGGTATCCTGCGAGCCACGTTTTGTCTGTATCCCAATTTTAATGAAACAGCCTCGTGGTCCGTGCACTCTTTCTCCGTTCGTTTCTCTCTTGCCCCCGTCATTGTATTCCTTTCAATACGATTGAAAAGCGCCGCCTACTACTGCAGTAGTAGAGAACTACTATTAATTTACTATTACATAGCGGCGTAGGTTTCCACTATAGTTTCCCAGCCATATCCTGTGGCAGGCGCTTCGTCCTGTCTGAGAGTTGAAATCAAACTGCCGCCTAGGTTCGCCGAACCGAGAAAGCCTCGAAAGAAACTCGAAACTTCCAGAGAGCGTCGGAGAGGCCGCGAGAGCAGGGAGAGCTTACGCTTGCGCGCGCCAAAAACGATAGGCGGGAAGGGGTTGGAGAAATCCTCTCGCTCTTCCTCTTCCGCACAGCATTTGGCAAGTTCAACTTGCTCTCTCGCTCAAGTTCAGCAGTGCACAGTGGGACGGACCATTGTTTAACTATTCCATTATTATTATTTAATAATCATCTATACATGATCGAATTATATTGACATAAACGTATAATTTGTACAATTATACGTTTAGTAAAAGGATTTCAGTCCTTGACAAAAAACGTATTAATATACATATCTCCCTATCATAGTTTTTCTAACTATTTTTTTATCGAATTCAGGATGGAATATCATAATAGTTCTCAACTTTTCTTTTTTAAATCTTTACAAATACTAATACCCATATTAAAATAATAGCGAAATAATGTAACTTAAAACTTTTCTAACCCCACAGTGCCCGAACGGGAGCTCTGTTCGTGGCAGCAGAGGCTGAAAGCCGGCTACCGGCGAGGGCTGTTGCTCCTTTTTCTTTACTCCACTCTTCCATCAACCATTGCACAGTGGTATCGGTACAGTAAATTTGAGATTTTATTTTTAATTGAAAAATTATACACAAATAAAAGATATCAACCTTTTCCAATCCTAATAATTTTATATTTTAAACAACAAATTAGGAATTTTTTTTTGGTAAACGTTTTAAGTTGCCCTGTGCGCTGCTTACCTTTCGGCAGCTCCAGCTTCAGTTGATGTCGCATAAAAAACTCTCGCCACAACTCGAGTGCGTAGGAATTGGAGTGGACCTTGTAAACAAAGCTGATTGGGAATCACTACCTAATATAGCGAAATTTGAAACATTGAAATTGGATTAGGGGTAGGTATACAAATTAAAGACACTTGAATGCGCTTAAAGTATAAACAAAGTTAAAGCTTTGATAAGAATGCGCGTCAAGAGAAATCAAATAGAACCAACCAAAAATGTTTTCATATTTTTAATGCTTTTGGTTTAAATGCAGCAATCTAACAATTAATACAAAAAAAGATTTCAGTTTGGTACACTTTAACGGATATTTCGAAGTGAAAATTTGGGTCCACCCGAAAAAAAGTGCTTGCACATTGTACATATTTATTTTAATAGCTTGCGCCATTTGTCGAATTGCTTCTTTATTTTTGATTTTGCTTCGTCTTTCACTCATCGAATAAGACCGCGACTCCAGACTTGTTAACATACAACCATACATATGTACATATAGAGAGACCCCCCCCCCCCACATCATCTACAGTTTTCACCACCATCCTTTGGTTTGACTACTTTTCGCTGACAACATCCATATTTATTTATGTACGTATGTATGTATGTAGGTTTGTTTGGATATTGATGTACAACTGCGTACAATAGCATCAGGCCTATGCATAAAACACAACAACTTCAGCATCCATTTCACCACTTATAACAACAAAACTTCTGCTTGACAACCCCGGCGAATAGAAGAAAAGGGAGCGAAGTAAGGAAAATCGCAAGAGAAGAAAAAAGGAAACAAAAGACGCACGTGGTTGCCACGGAACTAAAAACTTTTGGCTGCGTGTGTTCGTGAGTTCACACTTTTCTCGGGCGGGAAGAGAAGATGCACGCGAAAATAAACGGGAGAGAAGCAGCCACCACAAAAAGGAGACAGACAACTCGCACCGCCAAAACTCAGCACAAGTTTGCTAATTTAGCCAGTAAGTTACTGTAGCCTGATTCAATTAGTCAGATAAGGACCTTGCTCTACATTAGTAAATGCACTAAAATATTTATATTTTTAAGCAATACATATGTACCTACATTAACGTTATTATTTAACTTGATTCTTTTACTACTACTACTACACTACTTTTCAAATTCCCTCTACTTTATTACGTGAGCCACTTTCTCAATGTTATTTGGCAAACTCTGCGACAGATTATTGCTTAATTGATAATAATAGTTCCCGCACACAAAAACAATAACAAATTA
Source organism: Drosophila melanogaster (assembly GCF_000001215.4). Classification (NCBI taxonomy): domain Eukaryota; kingdom Metazoa; phylum Arthropoda; class Insecta; order Diptera; family Drosophilidae; genus Drosophila; species Drosophila melanogaster. The sequence goes on along the minus strand of NT_033779.5, from coordinate 16,683,335 downwards.
TTTATGTATGCATATAGTGGAGTGTGGTTTATTGATTAAGGAATTACGGGGGGTCTCACTCCACTTGCGATATACGCTTGCCAAATGTTCAAATCATCTATTGATTGAATAAGGGAAATTGAATAAAAATTGAGAAAATGATTGTGGTGGTTTAATTATCACAAACATACAAGAAAATATTAATTTCTCTTGTTTCTTTTGCTTGGGTTTTTATTTTGTCCAACTTCCCAGCAAATGTAATGTTTACTGTAATAATTCAGCCGTGCACAAATTTTGACCTGCTATAATAATGCGAACATCCATACAGCGGATCATCTGTGATTTGCAGATGGGGCATGTCTTGTTACGCTGCAAGTAATGTAGTATGCAATTCGCTCCAAAAAGGTGACCGCATTTAATTGAAACTGGGCGATGGTCTCCGGTAACCTCATAATTCCATTTGCAAATGTAGCACTTGTTCTCTTCGGCGATCTTCTTTCGTTTCATAGACAGGTTCTCCGCTTGATTCGCAATCGCGTCCTGCGCCGCTAGCCTCAGTCGCAACTCCTTCGTTATGTTCTTCTCCTTGTCCAGTTGCAGTCGCAGATCAATTAAACGCTTTTTGGACTCGAAACTATCCTTGATGATTTCGTCCTTTTCTTTGTTCCGTTTTCGCTGCTTAATGACCTCAACGATGAGTTTTTTCTTGGTCATCTTTGTAATATCTTGTTTATCCATCTCGTTTTCGATGTGAACGATTCGCAAATATTACAGTCGAGTTTTATTTTGAAATGGATTTTTTTTTTGACAGCTGTAAATATGTTGGCTGTGTTGGAAAATGCAACACACAACTAATTCTAATGATTACAAGAAAAAATAATTTTGTTCAATCTAGGCAGTCCACGCTTAAACCTTCACTGAGAAGACATTCGTTCTAAAAGTGCTTGTCTAAAAAATTCGTTCACCTTGTAATTTTAATTTCTTTACAATATGCCCAATAACAAAGCCCAGACTCGCTCGTTGATGAGGATGCTGAAGAAGGATGTTGTTGAGCAGCTCTTAGCGGAAAGGAAAAAAAGTGAGCAAAAGGACAAGCAACTGGCGAAGCTAAATATTACAACTCAAGAGAAGGATAAAATGCGCGAGGAGGAACTCAAGCTATATTACCAAATGGAAGAAGAGATAACCAATCAGAAATTATTGCAAGAGCAGTTGTTGTTCGAGTCCAAGGACGAATTAACACAGCAGCTTGAGAAGATTGCCATCGAAAATACTTGCTGCATATGCCTGGATCCTTGGGAAGCGAAGGATCATCACCGCTTGGTTTCGCTTAGATGTGGTCACCTTTTTGGGGAGATGTGCATCCGGACCCACTTGCAGCATGCCGATATGTGCCCAATATGCCGCAAAGTAGCTATTGAAAGAGACGTCTGGCGTGTGTTATTAAACACGCCATAAAATTATTTTCTATAAATACGATGTTCTAGCTATAATATAGTGCGTTGATAAGCGCGATCGATTTAATCGATAAACATAAATTTTAATACCTCGATTATATTTCCGACTATATTCCAATTTTTTCATATTTAGGAGGGGATACAATTGAATAATTACCAAATGGTTTGGGAAACATGCATTTGCAACAATAAATTAATATAAAAAAATTCATTTAAGGATATATTGAATTCTACAGCACTAACATTCCTTTCGCATTTAATTTATTAAAATAGATAAATATTTTGTTTACCCTATGATATCAAGTATTTTTCTTTCTATTTGTAGAACTGCATCCAATATAAATTCGGTTTTCTAAACGACGTTTAAGCCGTTTATTTACATGTTACAGAAGCTTATATATAAAAAGTGATTGATTTTTTGGTTCTAATAATTGCATTCCCCGTTGGTTCCTCCTTCATTCATTGAATTGGTTTCCAAATTGGACTGGTGATTCCACTTCCTGGTCGTAACTCTCCGCAAGCTGTTTGTAAGGTACTTCGAGGTATTTCTCCGACTTTGACGCCTTGATCTCGCCCTGCTTCTTGCTGCTGTCCAAATCTGAAGCGGCAGATTCATAAAGGCTGAAGGAACTGATTGAACTATTGGCAGTATGATACGAACTACTGGAACTGGAATTCTTCGTTCGGGGAATCTTGCGTGGTTTAAAAAATTCGGGGTCTGTGATGAGGGGAAATTGTTTCCGTCCGTTTCTTATAATTTTAATGGGTCCTTCTGGTGGTTTTACTTCGGGCAGAACGGGCAGCGAATCTGTTGCCATGGACATCATTCCGAAGTGACGCATCATGGCTAACGCCTCTAGCTCATTTGTGCTTTCATCCTCCCAATCTTTCATAGTGGCGTGCTCGCCCAGCGGCCTTGTGCCTGCTATCTTCTGTATGTTCTCCATTAGCTGAAGGCTTTGCCGAATATCACGACCAGTTCCGCCTCTGCTTCCATGGATATTTTCGAGCTCGGAATTCCTCTTTTCCCGGGACTTCAGATATTCATATGTGCATTTCGGTCGCGGCCAAAACTCCCCTTGCTTCTTCATGTCGTAGGCCAGTTGACCATGGACAAAATTGAAATCCGGCTCCATGTCGACCAGATCATCCTCGAACTGCGAATTGGGAACCCATGCCATGATCGTGCGTTGTCTTAGGCGAAATTTATTTGTTAATTTTCTGACATCAGACATAACCTAAAACTCACCTAACAAAAAATACTCCGAGAACTCGCCATGAAAACAATTGAACAGCTACACTGTCAACAAGTTCTCAGAATCTGAGACTGAATGTTTACTCCGTTATTTTCAAAGAATAGTTTCAGTGCGACCATTCACCATTGAGCACGGAAATGCCGTAAGAATTATTAAGGCTGTGGTGAATTTAAGTGCACCGGTGTGCGGTGAATCTTTTGCACACCGGTGCGTGGTCAAGGTGAATAATATTGCGCCAAAAAGTTAAACAAAAGGTTAAGGAAGGGGGAGCGGGGTGCAGCAAGCAAGTCATTAAATAAACAAAGGGTAATGCCCCACGAATCAGCATATATACATTCCTAATTTATGCACCACTATTCCAACTCACCAGCAGCGTCTTTTCCGGCCAGCGCGTTTTACTGTTGTTGCTACGTCTACACAAATTTGGGATTCTCGATTTGGATTATTAAACTTTTTTAATTCACTGCTTTGCAAGACACTATAACAGCGACCGTGCTCTTATTCACACTTGGAGTAACTGAAATGCAAAAAATTCCGCAAACGCTGCTAAAATATACTTTAGTTTGCGATAGGGCTGGAGCAAAACTGGATGCACAGTGCAAGCTATCGATTTCTCCAGTAAATCGCTGATATCGATGGTTATCCGTTTCGGATCCCAAGTATCGATCGTCGAAAATCACAAGGCACATAAATTTGTGATTTCAGTATTTAGCTGATTTTATTTGTATTTAGCTTAAAATCATTACAGTATTTAGCTGTTAATATTAAATACACTTTTTTAAATATGATTATTATCCGGTACTATAAATAGTCATATTTAAAATAATATATAATTATTGACTAATTGTTTTTAATTTTCATTGAATTTATTTTTTCTTCAATAATCGATCGTAGTGTAGACATTTTCAACACACAATTTATTGAATAACACAATTCCTAAAATATACTCGTTACTCGTAGAGTAAAAGGGTATACTAGATTCGTTGAAAAGTATGTAACATGCAGAAGAAAGCGTTTCCGACTATATAAAGTGTATATATTTATATATAAGTATATATTCTTGATCAGAATCAATAGCCGAGTCGATCTAGTCATGTCCGTCTGTCCGTATGAACGACGAGATATCAGAAACTTTAAAAGCTAGAAGGTTGAGATTTAGCATACATATTCTAGAGATAAAGACGCAGCGGAACCCATGTTGCGACGCCCACAAACCGCACAAAACTGACACGCCCATATTTAAAAAAAAAATTGTTGGATATTTTTCATAATTTTATTAGTCGCTTAAATTTCTATCGATTTGCCAAAAAACTTTTTGCCACGCCCATTCCAACGCCCTAAAGCCGCCAAACCGGTCACGCCCACACGTTTGAATTTTTTTTAAATTTTTTCACATTATACAATATTTATTAATATCCCAGAGGATTAAATTTCGCGTTCGCATTCACACTAGCTGAGTAACGGTTATATGATAGTCGGGGATCTCGACTATAGTATTCTTTCTTTTTTAAACTACTCCTATACTTGTTTTTGGGCTTAAATTAAAGGTTAATTAACTAGTTTTAAAGTACTTGGGATTTTCTTAATTCGTTTACTTTACACTTTAAATAGTAAACAACTTAATGGTATTCTTATACAAATACCAAAGGGATGATACATTTTTTATCATCAAGTTTGACTTAACGTGCCCTGTTTAGAGTACATGTCCTTGATTATCTGCATGCGAGTCATTCGAGTCGCGCACAGCCAGGAGTCCTTAATTTGAAATGCCTCGAACTGCTTGCGATCTTCCTTGAAGGGTTTGTAGTAAATGTCATAGATGATGCGCAGGATGCGTTGCACATTCTCCTGCGACGGCTTCTTTGAGTGCTTTGCAAATGTTTGGTTCTTTTGCATCTTTGTGTACTTGCCATCATCCCACCAATCTGGAAAATCTGTATCTGCATCGCCAGCTTTAAGGTCCTTCTTGAGTTCCGCTTTGGGACTTATGTGATGTACAGCCTTTAGTGATAAAAACATTGTTAGGAAAAGTTCGTTTTTTTCGTTTATAGTTCTTTCTTACATCCGGCGTACTCCAACTCCAAGCCAGATCGGTCAGCGATGATTGTTTTATTTTAACTGGTTCCTCTCCGCTCAGCATTGGCACAAGAAACTCATCCTGCTGATCTTCTTCGGCAAGGGACATGGCCAACTCATCGTCTAATTCGTCCATTTGCTGCTGGACAGAAATTGAAGTGCTCTTTATGGGCAGCTCCAATTTTGTTGGAGCTCCCGGCGGTGGATCTATTGACTGGAACCATCGCAACTGGCCATCAACGTTGACAGCCTGCAAACATTGTAAATGTTGTTAATGATTGAAGAGCGAATTTAACAACTACATTTTGCAATGCTTACGATGACGTGCTTATCCCGGATGTCTCCATGGAGAATCTGCGGGTTGCTAATGGTGATGATGGGCGGCTGCTCCTCCTCCTGCAGTTCCTCGTAAACAAATTCCAAACTTTCCTCGTCGTATTTCATACTGCCTACCAGGGCTTCTTTTAAAGGAATATTTCCGTGCTCCAGCTGCTTATTCAGCACAGGACTCTGGTCCTCCAGCAACTGTTCTTTCTTTTGCCTTTGTTTCGGTTGCTGATCCCTCAGCATTTGCACCTTCTGCTTTTGGTCCTTCAACTTTAGATTCTTCAAATCCTGTTTCTCTGTGATCTGATATTTTAGCTTATGTTCCTTCAGCATTTGCTTCTCCAGCAGCATCTCCTGGCGCAGTTCCTCCGCAGTTTGAATGGCCTCCTCTATGCCCGAATGGCGTAGCTCGTGGTGCCGCTTGAGATTGGCCTTTCGGTCGGAGCTGTAGGTGCAAAGGGAGCACTTAAACGTCCTGTGGCTCTTCTCCGGATTGTTGTGCACCATCAAGTGGCGCTTGAGGTCGTATGGACGATTTGTCTCGTATCTGCATCCCATCACCAGGCACTGCAACTTGGCATTGCGATCCTTGTGCTGCGCTTCCGGAGGGCGCTTTTTGCACCCAGGATGTTTGATAGACACGTGCCGCTTCAGGTTCGACGCCTTGTCGGTGTTGTAAACGCAAACGGGGCATCCGTATAGCTTGGACTGCGTAATACCAATGTGGGACTCCTCATGACGCGCCAGATTGTAGGGTCTGTTCGTCCTGTAGGGGCACCTGTCCACGCTGCAACGGAATTTCCAGGCCGAGCACGATCCATATTCTTCCTCCACCGAATCCCGATCCGCACTAAGCATTGCAAAAGTCCACAATAAGACCACAATATTATTAATGCTACAGGTCTAGCCTGGTGTTTGGATATCTTGGGAACACACTCATTTCGGTGGATCACTAAACTATCTGTTTTGGGGTAAACAAACTGTCCGTATTTTAATTAATTTTAATTACATGTTTGTTTGTTTAGAGCACATATCGATTACTGTTCGTTGATATCGATTATTCAACAAAAGTCACGGGATACGAAATTCACAACTACCGCAAAAAAAGTACTGCAAAGATTATTACAGTGACAGTGTTCCTAATCGCTGTTATGTTGCGCGGACTTTTTAAAATTGCTGTAAAGTGAGGTTTTAACAAATTGGGAATAAGGAAAAAAAAAAATTTGAGAACATCAAGTAGAAAAGGGAATATAAAATCTAAAAGAAATTCTTACCTTCCACCAACGGTTTTTTTCGCCCATGCAGAAGCGACCTGCACCTCGAAGAGGTCATTATCCTTGCCGCCGTTTTACTACAGGACACATGCGCGCTGCATCGCCTGCAGCCGGCTTGCCGTTTTCATTGAGTTTTTGGGGCCACCATTGAATAGAAATACCCCCACAGACATTTAAACTCGGTTCAGAGTTCGTCTGGTCTGTAGGAATCGGTTTTGGGATCGGGAGTCCTTGCACTTTTTCAGCTGTTTCGACTTTTTCACTTGCTCAGTTGCAAGTCGACTGCTGGCCAAGGCGCACGAGAAACTCGGAAAACAGCGGGCAACCCAAAATACTTTTAATTATTAAAGCCAAAATTATTTGGCCAAAGGCAAAAGAAAAGCTCGAGCAAAGAAAGTAAATTTCAAATAAAAAATGGGCTAGCCACTAGTCATTTGTGTGTTTGTGTGTGTTTCTGTGTTATTGCCTAGGCCATTAAAATAATTGCACAAATATATCCGGTTATGCTGCCCCTGCAAAAGCAACAGGGAATACTAAATAAATAAACAACCCCCAAAAAAAAAACTCGCTTTAATTGGTTAGCCAACGCCCCCGCCCAATGCTTAATCCCCCTAACCGAAGTTTTTCCAAGCCCACAACTGTGTTTGCCGTTCTAAATTGGCATAAATTCATTTATGGGTCAAACACCCTCTTAAAAGTTACCAAACCGTAGAAAAAAAATATATGAAAAAGTACTTGAGTGTGTTGGTGTGGTGGTTTTGGCTATGAGTGTGTGTGTGTGTGTGTGTGTGCACTTCCGGTTGCAGAGCACGAAACGGAAATATGCAGTGAAAAGCCCCTCCCAACATGTTACAAATTTCAAATTGCGCAAGGTTATTCCAAGTGAAAGAGAAACCTCCAAATACAGATCCGCAATTATTCCAAAATATTCGAAAATTTCGAAAATGAACTAATCGGCTAGCCTAGCCTATCACCCACTCATTAGTCAGTAAAAACGTGCAATTAACGCCAAACAAACCAATCATGAAAATTAAATGAAAATATTGAAAACGAATTTCGCTGCAAATTGTTTATAATTCAAACGATATGTTTTTCATCTTTTTCGCGCCGTTCCTCCCGCAAACGTAAACAATTAAAGCAAAACGTGTCGGGGAAATCGTATTTAGATGCTCTTGCAATTATGATATATAATGACAAAAATGTGATTACTTAAAATCAATTACTTAAATATAGAAATATTTGAACAAACTTATAAAATTTCATTTTAATTATGACAAGTTTTATAATAAAAGCCACTACTATATGTATACACCAGATATTGCTAGAGTATAACACTTTTCGAAAATGAAATCCGATTTCGTGAGAGTTTCAAAGTACGTGGCATCAATATTTTTATTTTTTCGGATGATTTCAGCTATTGGCTTGGCCGGAATCAGTTTTCAATTTCGTTTTGATTTTCGACCTCTGACCTCGTTGCTGCACTGGAGGTTCTACGACAGCAAACTCGTTCAATTGCCGCCCTCAAGAGGAAATCTCAACTCAAGGTGAGTGAAGGTGTGCCCCGTACACAGGGAAATATTCTCAGATACATTACTACATTGAAAGGGTTATGGATAAAAAAAAATAAATGATGAACCAAGTGTGAAATGGCTTCCTTCTAAGTTCTGCTCCATTTTATTAACCATTGAACTTCGTTTTAAAATAATAACTGTCAGCTAGTGGATAACAAATAACCCATTAGTATTCCTTTTATTGAAAAGTTTGCATATTTGCTGCCTGAGTAAAAGGAAAACACTCGTGTTTTGTGTGATAAAATTGATTACTTTGTTGCTCTGCTCCGGCATTGTTTGCCCAGTGGCCTTTGACCCTTTGTCCAGGTTGGGTACTCATACTCAATCTCATCCTCATTCCCATTCTCGTCGGCATTTGCATCCCCATCATCGTCCTGTCGATGACTCTTCAGTGTCCACTTGTGCCAGTTTCTCGATTACCAGATGCAGGGGCTTCTATTCTAAGAGGTGGAGGAGAAGGTCGCAGGACGCACTGCGTCCAAAGATTTTTCATCTACATATTTTCATCTGGGTTCAGAGGAAGCTGGAGGTGTTGCTAGTCGACGCTTGTGTTTGATTAGCTTAATTTAAATGAGGCAAATAAAAGAGGAGCTGAAAGCAAAGACTCAATGCTGCACAAATAACAACAATTCCGATTGATTAGTTTGAAAGGTGCTATTAGAAGCATACGCTTTTATTCAATCAAGAAATCAATGGAATCACAATCACTTGGATTCTTCATTTGGCACGAGTGCATTCCCCATGGCTATTCAAAATAATTTAAATCTAAAGTAAAGTTCGTATTTTAATGTGCAAGAATGTATTAAATCAAAGCCATATGATTCAAATAAACGAAAGTTTACCATAAACATGGCAAACAAAATGATATTTTGAAAACATGAATGAGGCAGTAAAAATAGATAAGTAAATTTATTGATAGAATTAATTCTGAGAAATCACAGACGGCACATTAAATCGAAAGATATTTTCCAGTTGGGTTATAATTTATAAGATATCGTTATAAATTTATGGAAGGTAATATAACTCGAAGAATTCTTCGTCTAGGACAACCTTTATATTGTGTTTTAAAATCGAACTAACTTCCTTTCTCCAAAATCTTGCGCTAAGAAAGGGTTCTTATATATTTTTTATATGCCAGTCGCGTTTCGTGCATTACTGCAAAACTGGAACCGTAAGAACGAGTTAACCTACTTTCTGGTTTCAGGTGTGTGTTTCCACGGGCATTAGTGCTTGTGCTGGGTGCATACAGTTGCATTTCAGTTGTTTCATGCATGTAAACAAACAAACAGAGGCACAAACACCAATGCAACGGCGAACACATGCAAGAAATTTGATTCATTTGCATGTTGCACCCCCAACAAACACAGATACACACACACACACAAACGTACACGCCCCACTGCACACAAGCGTAACTATAACAATCCTCGCATAAATACTGTGGAGGTCAAAATAATAATAGTAAGTTAAGCAATTGCAAATTTTCCAGTATACTACATTAATTTCGTATTCATTTTCGGAGTTTTCTTTACTACAAAAAAGAAGTATCTACTAATTTTAAATGACTCGAATTGAAAGATAATGAATACTTTATAAATACAATTATATTAAATAGTTGTTTGTTTAATTGCAAATATATTTCGGTAAATTTACTTGATTTTTGGACTTAAATTGTTTGAATCTTTAAATATATACATTTTTTAAACTGCTTACTTTTTGGACACAATTGTAAAGGTGGCGTGGGGCGGAGGACAGTTAAACAGCTTTTAAGCGCAAACAAAATCCACAAACGGAAGGGGAAAAGGGGTATTGAAGTGGTGAGTGGGTGAGCGAAAGGGGGCAGAGGGAAAGGGGTGCCTTGGGGTCACCGCAGGCGAGTGCAGTGCCCTCAATTAGAAGGCGCTCAAGGACACAGTCAGCAACAACACGAATGGCAACGACAGCTGTTCGCTGAGTTCGCCTTTAATTGCTGACAACACGGCGTATACGTAATGCCGACCAGTATAAAATATTGCACTGTGCCTCTCTCTATGAACATTAAGTTTGGATTTCTACGGCTGCACCCCTGCTGCCCTTTGAACTGTTTCTCAAGCAGTTCGTGCTTGGCCTTCTCCGAAAAAAAAGAAGAGAAATGCAAAAATTGAGCGAGTGGCTGAATGGGGTTCCAAGTAGTTGGCGTTGCCTTGGCTGGCATCCTTTGCTATCCACAGCAACATCTTCAGACTCAAGTTACTGCCGCAAACAAAAACAGAATCAAAGGAAAGTTAAGATCTGGCGAAAGCAAATTTCCTTCTTTTCAATGCCTTATAAAAGGCAAAAAAAAAATAATTACGAAATATAATTAACGTATAAGTATAACCAAAGACTAATGTCTTTGGTATATAACCTTCTAGCTCACACCACATAATGATGTTTTTAAACGCACTTTAATTTTTTTGATTGTATACAAATTTTAACAAATATTTATCGTCTAATTTAAACGCAAAAGTAAGTTTTTCTCTACTTCGTTGGCTTTTGCTGATGATGTTGTTGCACTTATTGTTGCGGTTCGTCCTCGACGTTGTCTTTGCCTGCGAAATTTCCAAGGACACGCACTGTGTGTGTGGAGCCACAAGTCGTTGGCGTTTGTTGCCCGCCACAAGGACACTCGAGGCATGCATGCCAGATTTGTGCCACCCCCTACCCCTCAACTCGCGCCGCTCGTCCTGGCGTCGCTGTTCCAGCAGCCGCCCATGGATCGGTTGCCGGATGTTGGAGCAGCCTTCGCCGGAGGTGAAGCGACAAACCTGAACCTGAATTTCACCTCGGACGACAGCCATTCGGCATGCTCATGTACACTGAAAGAAATGGTGTCCAGATACCTTACCTTACATTGTAACCTTACTTTCGAATATCTACTTATATATTTCGCTTACTTTAGATTGGCGATACATTTGCATTTGGTAATTTTAACAAGCATCAAATCTACTTGATTATTTTCCCAATTTCTTTCGGTGTATTTCTCTGTATCTATCTCATTCTCCGAGAGCTTGTGTGGGTGGGGTGGCTTCATGTTTTGTGGCTGCTTGTTTGGTCAGCCATGAAGGTAACAACAAACGATGCAGACCCGGCCACATACCACCCACTCCATGCCACCAGGCTCACCTTAACGCCCCCGTTGTTGTTACTTGCAGTCTTGACATTTAATTATCCGCTCTTGGCTGCAGCTCCCACTGAGCCTGCCGAGGATTCTGTGTGTCAAGGTTCTCGGTTTGTTTTTGGCGGCTGGCAGGAAACGCATCTGCTGAGGTGATCTGCTGCCAAGGTCTTATTCGCGAATGAAATTCGACAAAGCGTTCAAGGCGGAATTTATCAATTTTGCGAAACTTTTGAAAGTGGATACATCAAAAATTTAATGAAGATACTCTTTATGGGGAAAATAGATTATTAAGTTGTTGGCAGTAGTAATAATATAATGCATTCTTAACTATAATTGGTATTCGTTTCTCACAAATCTACAATGTTAACTTTTTGTTTTCAATTTAAGCACTTATACTAACTAACTAACAAATGATTAACCGCTTGCTTTTTATATTACCTTCCAGTTGTCGAAATGGAGCGATGCGAAAGCCGCCGAAGAAGGCGAAGGTGAGCTATTAATCCCGAAGACAAAACGTGCGCGTATCCACATAACGTATACGCAACGTTGTTGCCACTGAAGCAAAGACAATGACTTTTCTTTTCAGTCGTAATGCGGGGAAATCTGTTACTTAAGTTAAATTTATTGCCAGTCATAAATATATACTAGCAGATGATCATGAAAATAAGGGAAGGATTTGAACGAAACACCATTTTATACATTTTTAAAATCATATAATAGTTAATATACGGGCGTAACCAATTCTCATTACTCACACAACATTAAGTAAATTCACTTGGCTTAGTTAGCGTTTTTACTTATTTAGCTGTTAATAGATCGAACTAAATAATAAATAACTACCCAAACAGCTGCAATTTCAGCTGGAATTTAAATTGCAAATGCAGGTGTACGATGTCTGACTTTTCAGGTCAATCAATAGCATTCCGATGGGTCCTGCCTGTGATTAGTATGTCAGCCGTGAAAACGATTTTTTTTCTTTCATGTGTGTGTGTGTGTGCGTGTGTTTTCGGTTTGCTTGTGTGCAAAATGGCGGCACAGGCGACGTCAATTTTCTTGGCTTGCAATATGGTATTTACGTGTGCTCGCGACCTACGACAACATAAATGAAAGTTGCCTAGGTTAAGTCTGCGCAGACTCACACAAAGGCACTCAAAGGAATACGCTAATATACACTCGTACATGTCTGCATGTCCTAGATGTGTAAGTGTGTCTGTGCTGTCGGTGCAATCAATGAGAGTTCAACGCTCGTGGAAGGCAAAAATGCGACTTCGCCTTGTCTGAATCACCTGATATTACAGTAAAGTAACCACTTAACCGTAACTTACAGGTGCTTTACAAACTTAAGAGGTCTGCAGTGCAAGTTATGAAAGTTGAGTGTATATTAAAAACGAGCTCTGTTTTTGGATTCATGGCATCATTATTGATTTGTGTAGCATACTTTTTAGGGTAAAAGGGTTATTATTGTTAATAAATTCGAAGGCCTAACAAAAATAGTTACTTTTCTTATTAACTTTTGAATATTACTCAAAATAGAGTAACAGCATAAAATAAGTATATTACTATTCAGGTTTACTAATCGCAGGAAACTAGCAATTATCATCCGTATAAATGTCTAAAAATTTTGAGGAGCATACGAGCAAGAATGTTGGAAAGCTGAAAAGCTATTGAACTGGATTATTTCAAGCCCCACACAAACAAAACTCAAATAATAAAGAATTTTGAGTTTTATTATCAATAGATGATCACCTAACGTAATTGCCGCCAGGTGGAGCTCGTGTGCGATTTAGAAACATTCGCTTTGTTGGCTTGCATGTCTTTAGTTTCATTTCATTAGCTGAGTAAAGGGTATTAAATAGTCAATATTGTCGACTAAAGCGTTTAGCGTTGTTTTATTATTATAATTTGTGGGTAGTTCGATTTAATATCCAACTCGAGATGTATGAAAATTTGTTTACAATTATTAGGACGCATTTGAGTTTGTTGCTTGTTTGGCTGCCTATGCGCCCAATGTCGTTGGAAATTAAATGCCAAAAAGTGACAACACATCTAACCACACACACACACACACATATGCATATTTTATGGTATGAAAGGAATAAAGCAAAATAAAAAATGGCAGGCAATAACTGACCCAGATTTCTGATGCCACCATATATCGCGTATACGCCACGTGTTTGTGTTTGCTTTACGGGTTTACTCTTCTTTTTTCGCTTTTTGTGTTTGCATTTTCCGATTGAATGTGATTATTTTATTTCCTAGCCATGATAACGATAACGATTATATCCCAAGGCTATAGAAAATCAGAGCAAATACTTTTTAATGTCAATTTGATGATTTGCAGGAGCTTTTGCCTTGAACAACACCCAAGTGTTTGTGTGCGTGTAGGGTCCTGTTCAAGGTTGAACTGGGTTGAAAATAACCGGATTATCTATGCTAGACATCTGTGTAAACATCTAGCAAGAAACCTTGCTAGTTTCAAATTGAATTTCACTTATTTTAATGCAATTTTTTTTATAAATAACGCCTAGTTTTACGTATGCTACTTATATTTGGCATATGCTTTTTAAAATGTAATTTAGACGACGGAAAAAAGCTGCACTTTGTGAGTCCCGCGCGCCGAAAATCGGTGCTGGCCCCAATCCTCAATAAGATCAAGAATGGCGCGGATGCGGCGGACAGTGCCGAGAAGAAACTGGGCAGCGAGAGCAGCGGCAGTGGTCACATAGCGGTCCAGATTGAGCCAGCCAGAAGGGTGAAGGTGTGTTGGAGAGCCTCAATAATCATTCTCAACTATTAACTGAATATATTAATCCCTTAGCGTCACAGCATCCACGGCATGATGGAGGAGGAGAACACGATCCGGCCGCATCAGGAAATTCGGCAGCTGACGCTGGAGGAGAAGAAGTTCCTGCTGGCCGTGGAGAGGGGCGATATGGCCGGCACACGCAGGATGCTGCAGAAGGCCCAGGACACGGAGTACATCAATGTGAACTGCGTGGATCCTCTGGGACGAACAGCTCTGCTGATGGCCATTGACAACGAAAATCTGGAAATGGTGGAGTTGCTGATCAACTACAATGTGGACACCAAGGATGCTCTGCTGCATTCCATCTCTGAGGAATTCGTTGAGGCTGTGGAGGTTTTGCTGGACCACGAAAACGTCACCTTTCACAGCGAGGGCAATCATGTAAGTTTATTTTCTAGTTAAATTTATTACTGCTGTCACTTTATTTTTCCCCCAAGAGCTGGGAATCCGCCTCTGAGGACACGTCGACCTTTACGCCGGACATTACGCCCCTGATCCTGGCGGCTCACCGCGACAACTATGAGATCATCAAGATCCTCTTGGATCGGGGTGCCGTGCTGCCCATGCCCCATGATGTGCGATGTGGCTGTGATGAGTGCGTTCAGTCGCGGCAGGAGGATTCCCTCAGACACTCGAGATCGCGCATCAACGCCTATCGGGCCCTGGCCAGTCCCAGTTTGATAGCACTCTCCTCCAAGGACCCCATCCTCACGGCCTTCGAACTGTCTTGGGAGCTGCGTCGACTTAGCTTTCTCGAGCACGAATTTAAGGTTGGTCACGCGGCACCTAAGTTATAGAGTTATATGTAGTTAATATTTATATTGTTCCACAGAATGAGTACCAGGAGCTGCGCAAGCAGTGCCAGGACTTCGCCACCGCACTGCTGGACCACACTCGCACCTCCCACGAGCTAGAGATCCTGCTCAACCACGATCCCACCGGTCCGGTTTACGAGCACGGCGAACGGATGCATCTAAACCGCCTGAAGCTGGCCATTAAACTGCGCCAGAAGAAGGTGGGTGCACTGAATATTAGTCCAGGAATAACAAAGGTCAAAAGGTAATCCCATTTAGTTCGTGGCCCATTCGAATGTTCAACAACTGCTGGCAAGCATTTGGTACGAGGGATTGCCAGGATTCCGGAGGAAGAACATGGCGTTGCAGGCTGTGGATATCATACGGATCGGCATAATGTTCCCCATCTTCTCGCTAGCCTACATCCTGGCACCCTACTCCAGCATTGGCCAAACAATGCGAAAACCCTTCATTAAGTTCATCTGCCACAGCGCCTCCTACTTCACCTTTCTATGTGAGTACAATATACTTAAGGAAGTAATAGAATGTAACTAACTCTAGTGATTTCACTTGAATTTCTTAGTTCTATTGATGCTGGCTTCTCAGAGGATTGAGACCTTCATCGGAGGCTGGTTCTTTGCTGATTCCTCCGGAATGCTGAACACGATGGAGGAGCTGCCCACGAAGCGCGGAGCCAAGCCCACCTTTATTGAGTGGCTAATCCTGGCCTGGGTGAGCGGTCTCATCTGGAGCGAGGTGAAGCAACTGTGGGACGTTGGTCTGCAGGAGTATCTCAACGACATGTGGAATGTGATCGACTTTGTCACGAACTCCCTGTATGTGGCCACAGTGGCTTTGCGGGTTGTATCCTTCTTTCAGGTAAATTTATATCATAACATTAATTGATACTAATTAATATAAACGTATATGTTTAGGTCCAAAAAGAGATGATATACAACTCGCATGCGACGGATCTGCCGAGAGAGCGGTGGGACGCCTGGGACCCGATGCTCATATCGGAGGGTCTATTCAGTGCAGCGAACATTTTCAGTAGCCTCAAGCTGGTTTATATATTCTCGGTGAATCCGCATCTGGGGCCACTGCAGGTGTCGCTGTCCCGGATGGTGATGGACATCATGAAGTTCTTCTTTTTATATGTCCTAGTCCTGTTCGCTTTTGGCAGTGGTCTCAATCAGTTGCTGTGGTGAGCATATATTATGTTATATATATTAAATGTTATGTTATGTATATTAAACAAAGTACTTTCTTAAAAGTGCTTTAATATTCCGAAACGGACAGATCGACATGACAGCTGATCCTGATAGAGGATACGTGTTGTATAATACTTATATTATATTTTTTCTATTCTAAGGTACTACGCCGATCTCGAGAAGAAACGTTGTCCTGAAGTTTCGCCCATGAGTGCTCTTCTAAACATGAATGGAACCAATGATCCCAATGCTTGCATTGTGTGGCGCAGATTCTCCAAGTAACTAATAAAAACATAGCAACTTATTAAGGTACTAATGAAATAGTTTCCTTTAGTTTATTCGAAACCACACAAACCCTCTTCTGGGCTGTCTTCGGCCTAATCGATTTGGACAGCTTTGAGTTGGATGGAATCAAGATCTTCACCAGATTCTGGGGCATGCTAATGTTTGGAACTTACTCGGTTATAAATATTGTGGTGCTGCTCAACCTACTTATTGCCATGATGAATCATTCGTATCAACTTATTTCGGTGGGATACTTACACTTACTAATCTCAATCCATCAGAAATCTGATGTATGATGTATGTTTAATTTTTCTAGGAACGTGCTGATGTGGAGTGGAAGTTTGCTCGCTCCAAACTCTGGATAAGCTACTTTGAGGAGGGCGGAACCTGTCCACCACCATTTAACATTATACCAACTCCAAAGTCCATTTGGTATGCCATAAAATGGATGCGTCGCGTCTTCTGCAGCGGATCCTCAGCCGCTCGACGGGAACATCTAAAGACAATTCGAGTAAGTTATTCATATATGTATTTCCTTTAAAGCTATTCCTTCACAATCCCTTCTTGAATCTCCTGCAGCGAAAGGCGCAGCAGGCTAGTGATCGGGACTTCAAGTACCAGCAGATAATGCGGAATTTGGTCAGACGTTATGTAACCGTGGAGCAGCGAAAGGCCGAATCCCAGGGAGTCACCGAGGACGATGTGAATGAGATCAAACAGGATATATCCGCCTTCCGGTGCGAGCTGGTGGAAATACTCAAGAACAGCGGAATGGATACGAATGTGACGGCGGGTCAAGGAGGTGGTAAGCTCAAAGAATCCATGGAAGATTGCTAACAACCCTCTATTTAAATGGGTTTTTCAATTGGCCCACAGGAGGTGGTGGCAAGAAAAATCGCCAGAAGGAGAGGCGCCTGATGAAGGGCTTCAATATCGCACCGCCTGGCTCCACGGGATCGCTGGCTCCAGTTGCCGAGTTCTCCACATCGTTGGACAACTATGATAACCAGCATGAGATCCTCAGTTCCACACTATCCACCCTTTTCACACCAAACTTTATGCACAAGCGGCAGCAAAGTCAGGCCGGAAGTGGAGGCGGTGGATCGGAGTCACCGACCACGCCCACAGCGCCACAGGGAACTCAGGGGGCGGCAATGACTGCCAGTAGCCAGGTCACCAAGTACAACAAGTCCGCCCTGAAGCCGTACAACAAGCGAATCGCTGGACACAAAAAGAGATGGGGTATGTGTATATATTGTACAATTTAAATTATAAACATAGCCATACTTTACTTAGTTCAAATGTATATATGTATGTATATATTTTTGTTTCTTGCCAAAAAAGTGTGGCCACGCCCATTCTATATGCCCGCAAATATTAATTACAATAATACATTAACATAATACATTTACTTCATTGTTAGTTGCATACCTAAGTCACACTACCACCATCTATGTAACGGGTATCTGATAGTCGAGAAACTCGATTATAGCGTTCCCTCTTGTTTATGATTTGTATATTTAATAATATGTATATTGTGCAGGTACCTTAATTGAAGCCGCCAAAGTCGGAAACGTGAGCAAAATGCTGGGCCGATCGAAGTCTGAGGATTCGGTGTGCAACTCCTCGCACACATCAACGCCAGTTCATGGCCAGATGCGGGTGACATATGCGCAGAACTCGCCACAGCAGGAATACGGTTACCATGGAGAGACCAGTTCCACGACCATATCCACACCAACGCCTACGATTTCGGTGGTCAGCAATTCGCCAGCAGCTCACGCCGGAGTGGGATCGCATTTCTTTCACACGACAAGTGGTAGGAGAACATATTATATGTCTGCGAAGATCATGGTTATTTAATTATATCTTTAATTCAGGTCTCACTGCCATTGCTGCACTGAAGCGTAAGCGCAAAAAGTTCTCATCGAGCAAGAATATTTGTCCGGTTACCGAATCCGTGGCAGCGGCCAATGCTGCTGAGATACTGAATGATAAGGTGAGCTGCTCAGCTTGAAAGTTAAGTTACTAAGCCAATTCCTCCGTTCAGACCCTTAAGCGGGTGTCCAGCTATCCTGCCGCCGAGGCCGGCGTGCAGCACAATCCAGCCCAATTGGTCAAACCAAGACGACATGAGCAGACGCAGAGTCAACACGATTCGGTGGAGACCAACTCGACCTTCACTCTGTCCATCGATCCATCCAATACGTCAGTGAACTCCAGGGAGCCGCTAATCAGCACCAGTTGTGTTTCGACCACGGGAGCTATTGGTTGAAGGAATTTTTGGAAGATAGGGAGGAGGCCAGAGATACCAAAGAAACTAATTAGATGGCGCACCTGAAGAAGATACTTAGATCCTATGCAGATACACTTTGTTGACATTTTTGATATGAAAACATCACGAGTGTGCAGCTAAACATACTGAAGATGCTATACTTAGACTAACTCAGCCTAGATCTAAAATTACCTCACCATGTTAAGTTATAGACACCATTCAGATGAATAGCACATGCCACTCAATAACTGTTAGCCAACACTGGCCACCCAGAAGCAACTACTTTGCACTACTGAAACGATATGTCCTATACCTCAATCTATAATATAGATTCTATATCCATCAAACTTATTTACAAAACTTAGTCTACACATCTTACTACAAAATCATCATCTATAAAGAAGATAAAAATTCGGTCAACCTTGCAGTTAGGAACCAAAACGATTAGAAGATCCTTATGAGAACTGCACGATATAGACATCCGAGGTTTACATTTACAAATAAATACTATAAATAGTATTGTAAAAGCTTCTACGCATCCAGATTTCCTCCTCCACCTGAACCATGAAGCACACATATCATGCAAGCGCTTTATAGATATACCTTTACACCGAAAACCAAGTATAGATCCAATAAAATCCTTTATTAAAAACATATACGAATACGAAATACTAAACTATCCCATATCGATGTTGAACGTTGCCTTAGCATGAAACATATTTTTTATACACATAAGTTTTGGATGAACATTGAATAACTGAAACGTACTATATCCGCAATGATGAAAGCGCTGTGTATTTGTTGATTTGAGAGAAAGGATTTTGAAACCAAGGATTTGTTGTTGTTGTTCCAGCAAGCAAGCAAGTTAGCAGAAAAGCAAAGCAAAGCAAAAGCAAACGCAAAGCAAAAGAATTAAATAAATCAAAAGATACCACAATTTTATACACCGATTTTAACCAACACGACAAACAATAATCGAATCGCATACTACATAAGTGTTTGCATTTTATGGATATATAATATATATCCGGACTACGGTGTGCATATCCATGGCTTGCACTCACGACGATTTTAGCGTGTATTATATACATACATATATATATATACATATATATATATATATAGAATACAAATATGAATAATCGAAATTTTTAGATGATTTTTGCGTTAATGTAGACAAATACCCACACAACTACACGAATAACATACGGAATATCAACGAAAACAATAACAAGGAATATCAAATAGCATTTTATATAAATACTTTCTTTTGGAGCAGCAACAATATGTTGCACAATCGCCAGATATGTATGTATTTTCTGCATCCAGAAAAAAAGGACCGAGCTAGCAGGCAGACGAGATACCAAATACAACGTTAGAATAAAATAAAAATTGTTATTTGCACGGAAATATAAAATAATAATAAAACAATAAGGAAACGTATGTAGCAGTTGTTTCTTTTTGACGGATATATGTTATGTTTTCTATATAAATTATTAAAATCCATGTTACTATCTGAAAAAAGGATTCAAATATAAAAACAAACGGCATATTTTTATTATTTGTATATCGCATTTATTTTAAATGTTTTATATATATATATATATATTTTGCAAATAAATTTTATAAGTTGTAAACATAGAAACATACATAATTTCCATTTATTTATCATTTGATTCTGTTTAAGTTTATTTATTTATTTATATATATAATGTTTTTAATTTGCATCAAGCAAATGTTTATGCTTTACATGAACAAACATTTGTTTTCTTTTCTTTTGTGTATTTGTATTTTTTTGTTCTTTTTTCTTGGTTTTTTAGATAAGAATCCGTTTTGTATAATTCACATTAAATGCTATGGAAAGAAACAATTACATTTAGTTTAATTTATTTAATTAGAAAAATAATAATAATTGGAATATAAATCACTTTGCCTAGTTGGGGCTGCTATAGCCACGTGGGACAGCCTACGAAAAGTGTCGGGTTGAATTTATTTAGTTGGTTGGTTGGTTGGTTGTGAAATGCAACAGTTGGATTGCCAGCGAATATAGCAGCCCCCACTGGGGTTGCCTTGGTTTTCTCAATTTTTGCTTGTCGTATAATAAGTATATAATAAATTGTGTAATAACTCGTATAAAAAGGTTGTGAGAATGAAAGAAGCGTCTGCTGTTTTACATATATCTATGTTTTGTATATATCTATATATATATATAAATATATATATCTGCGTAGATTGGAGCGATCGGGGAAACAATTATACAGCACTGAATACTTGTAGCTAGTAGTCTAATAAATTCATACTTTTCGTTTAATTATTCGTTCTGCATTTGCCCTCTGGCCTCAATAAGCGCCCCCCTTCCACCATTCGTTTATTTTTTTCTTTTTTTTAGCTACTTAGGAGTGTTTTTAGATGGTGCAATTTGTTGACCAGCTATCTACAATCGTTTTCTTGGAATACATTTTACAAAAAGTCTTGTAAAAAAATCATGCGCTGCGGGCGGGGCCACGCCCACATGCTAGTTCTACACGTATTATACACGAATTTTACAATCCTGCCGGGAGGGCAAATGCAACTTTTTTTGGGGCCACACAGAAAGTAAAAGCTTGATAAGCATTTCGAAACAGGTTTTGACAAGTACTAGTGAGCCTTTAGTTTCATTTGCTGGCTGGTCTCTTTTGTTTATAGCACATATGGAGATTAGACTTTCGTTTTGTGACAACAAATATTATAAGTAAATACCATTTTTAACATTTAGCTGTGTGAATGTATGCTGTTGCGGTTTTGTGTACATTTAATACAATTAATGGGGTTTTGCCTTCTCATCTCTCCTTCTCTATTCCACTTTCCATTCCATTTTTTTTTTTTTTTGATTTCCTGTTATGTTTGTTTTGTTTAAAATTAGACAATATACAATTTGATTTTGTTTCATTCAGTTAGGGTAAATATATAAAAAATACATAATTACAACTAATGGTTTAAATCACTTCTTTGAGACATAAAGTGTTTCATATTTGTTTTTTGTTTTGTTTTACTGTTCTCCTTTCGTTTTGCCTTCAAATCCTGTGGTACTCCACGTTGGGCGCCATTTGTTTGAATCTCGTATCTTTTTAGCCCCTCAACATATTTACGAGCATGGCGACCAGGAAAGTGCCCACTAGGAAGGAGACCACAATGCACACGGCCTTTTGTTGGTCGCTAAGACGCCTCCGGTTGGAGTACAGTGAAGTAACTTTACAAACGATCCGCCTTAATCCTCCCGCCTGGGCCAAACTGGAGGATATGGCCGCCGCCGTTGAGGAGCTGGAGTTCGAAGAGCTACCGCCCATTCCGGTGTGCGGATGGTGGGCGTGGTGCATGTGATGTGAGTGGTGCATGTGGTGCTGATGCTGGTGGTGCGAGTCCGTTGCCCCGGATATTCCACCGGCTCCTCCAACGCCGCCACCGCACGGCTGATGGTGGTGGTGGTGATGATGATGATGGTGATGCTGGGGATCTGCGCAGGCATTGAAACCAGAAAGCTCCTGCTGCAGTCGTCCAATTGCCACGGGATCTGCTCCCACGCCGCTCGCTCCACTTATTGCCGACGCACTTACCGATCGCATGTGCAGACCGTTGGTTGAGCCATTGCCGGCGGACAGTTTTCGGCTGCTTCTCTGGCTGGAGGCCATCGCCGGTGTTGCGGTGGAGCCGTGCAGGTGGTGATGACAGGTCGCCGAGCTAGGATCCAGTTCACTGGGCACCTGGTAGCGCAACGGACTGGACGGCTGACCGTACAGCAGTTCTCCGCCAGCCGCTATCCGCACTGGACACACTCGGAACTGGTAGCATGTACCAGCTGCCAGATTGTCAATGGTGAATTTGGTCTCTGGACCGCGATACAATTGCCTGTAGTCATGGTTGGGCAAATTAATTGGCGCTCCATTTGAGCTGCCACTGGAACTGCTGCTGCGTCCTTTTGGCGACAATGATTCGCCCTCCAATTCAGCTGCGCCCAAAACTGCATACTGCAATTCGTACTCCACACGATCATTGAAGGAGTTCT
Source organism: Drosophila melanogaster (assembly GCF_000001215.4). Classification (NCBI taxonomy): domain Eukaryota; kingdom Metazoa; phylum Arthropoda; class Insecta; order Diptera; family Drosophilidae; genus Drosophila; species Drosophila melanogaster. The sequence continues at coordinate 16,660,843 of NT_033779.5, read as the reverse complement.
TTGAGTGCTGCCACTCCAGTGTTAGTTGCATTCCCAGTTGGCCAGGCAGCTCCATTAGGCATACGCTTCCCTCTTGGACAACACGAGGAGGCTTTATGTTCGCCGGCAGAGTGGCCGAAGTTTCAAAAACAAATTCCTCCGAGTAATCCCCATCGCCAGCCCGATCGGTATGGGCATAAATCCGGAAAGTGTAGCTGCTTCGCTCTTGCAATTTGTGCACCTTGCACATACAATTCGTGCCAGAGTAGACGGCCTGGAACTGCTTAGCTCTGGCCACATACATCTCCACAAAGTACTTGGTAAAGTCGCCTCCATTTCCAGACGGATTGGAGTTTACCACTTTGCCGTTTCCGTTCTCACCCCACTTGAGCTTTATGTAATTGTGGCCAGCACCGCTGCACTCTAAGCGAGGTGGTGCCGGAGGAGCTGGTTGGGTGGTCAGCTTAGCATAGGCACTAAAAGCTCCGGCACCAATGGCGTTGACCGCTTGAACACGGAACTTGTAGCCGGTTTCCGGCATTAAGCCACTAACAGTATAGCGTGTACAGGCGTCCGGAGTGGCGATAGTTCTCTCCCCGTACTCAATGTTGTAGGAGCATATGGGCGAGCCGTGGGCCGCCGGCTGGGTCCAGTTGAGTGTGACCTCCTGGGCGGTGAACTCATAGCCCTGCATTTGAGGAGCTCCTGGAACTGCGGCTGGCGTACATACACTTATCACGTCGGAGGAGTTTCCCGTTCCGGCTGAGTTGCTCGCCTGGATGCGGAAATGGTAGCGTGTGTAGGGCGAAAGGTTTCTCAGTTCAGCGCAGGTTTGTGGTCCCTGATAGCAGTTGTGGAATTCGGAGCTAGGCGGCTCTTTGACCTCCTCCTCCGAGTCATCTTCCTTTCTTTCTTGGCTGGCACTTTTTAGGGTGTAACTGGTCACTGGGGCACCATTCTCCTGTAAAGGCGGTTGCCAGCTGACACCCAGGTGGGTGGCCGACTTCACCAGAACCCGTAACTCTTCGGGAACTCCAGGAGCAGCAGCTGCTGCCGTAAATCTCATCCATTGGGACCAGCTACCGGCGCCAATCCGGTTAATGGCCCTTACTTGGGTTTCATACATGCCACCGGGTGTCAGATCCTGCGCCACAAAGTAGGTCTGCTTGCCGCGGTAAACCAACTGCGGAGGCTGCACTTGCTCTAGGCGACGCATCTGGGCTTCGAACTCTAAGATCGGAGCTCCACCGTTATATTCCGGAGGCCGGAGCTTCAGTAGGGCGGCGTACGGCGAGGGAGGATCACTGCAATGCGGTGGAGGCGGAGCAGATGGTGGCACCGCCTCCGTGGTGACGTGTCCTATATCGGAGTACGGACTCTGACCAGCTGGACCTTCGCAACAGGCTCGCAGAGCGTATGTGGTACCCGGCTGAAGTCTTTCGCACATGGCTTCTGTTTCGGCGCCACTGTAGATCCTTTCGAAAGCTGGCCCAGCGGCACTTAACTCCAAGTGGTAGCACAGGATCTCAGCACCACCGGAATCGCTGGGTGCATCCCAGCGGGCCTTAAACTGAGTGCCATGAATCTTTCCCTTGGCATGCGGTTTCCCTGGCCTTCCCGGGCGTTCCGCTAAAGTGCGGTAGCTAACCTCCGGTGACCAGGGTGAAAAACCGGCTTCGTTTTCGGATCTCAGACGGAATTGGTAGCTGCTAGCCCGCCTTAATTGCAGGCACTCCGTTTGCAGCTCTGTACCCTTGTAGGTATTGAGGAAACCATGACCTGTTTCTGCATCTTGTAGTTGCAGCAGGAAGTCACCATCTTGAGCCCGCCGCTCCCAGCCCAGTTTTAGGGAACTGGAACTGCTGGCCAGCAGCTGAGGTGGTTTAGGCACTGGCGGAGGATTTCCGGAGGTGCTGTAGCTGGCCACCGGAGAATAGGGACTCTGACCCGCTTCATTAACCGCTGCCAAACGGAAACTGTAGACCGTAGTCGGCTGCAGTTTTCCAATGACATAGTGCTTGGCCTTGATCTTGGCCAACTCCACAAACTTTTGCGGTTGTCCCGGCATCCTGCCCTCATCGTATTCCAGCAGATAGTGCTGTATGCTGGCGCCGTTTGCTGCCGGAGCAGCCCATCGAAGGTTTATGGAGTTCTTGGTCCGGGAAACCAGTTTCGGAGGCGGCGGTTGGTCTGGCTCACAGGGTGGCGTCCGAAATTCTGTGGGATCACTCACTGTTCCCGTAAGTTTTTGGTAGTGCACCTGCAAGCGGACTAGGTAATCCTGACCCGGCTGCAGGTCTTGCACAATGCACTCGTAGGCCTCGCCTTGGTACAAGCTCTTGTACTTGCACTGCTTTCCAGAATCACAGAGGAGCACTTGGTACCGGAGCTGCCGCATATCCACCGTCACTGTATTCGCAATGGCTGGACTCTCCCAAATTATCTTGGCCGCCCGCGAAGTCACATCGATTACCTCAGGTTTTTCAATAGCTGAGATTTGCTCAATGATGCTGTTCTCGCGATGGTACTCCTCCTCATCATCGCCGGCCAGACTGGAGTTATCCTCGCCATCCTCGGAAGTTCCCACGGAGCTGGCGCCACCCACACTGCTGCCGGCTCTCTGGGGATGCTGCGGATTCCCGTTCCTGGCCTGCGACTGTTGCTGCTGTGCCACCTGATGGGCCTGCCCTTGGTGCTGCTGCGGCAGGCGACGTCCTTGATGGTTCACTGCATGATGGTGGTTATTGAGGTGACCGGGCAGGGGCACACCCGGAGGAATGTTGTTATTATTGTGACCATTCAGTTCGTTGGCACGACGTGGAGATGGCGAATGCGGGGGATCTGTAGGACAGTGAAGTATATATTAATACAATACGTGAATACGTGGCATGCTTTCGCCGCATGATACTCACTTGACTCCCGCTGCTTCTCCAGCTTCCGGAGCAGCTTGTTGTGCTGCCGCTGGCTGCGTTCATCCCGATAATTGGGCGGCGATGGCGAGTGCGGGGAATGTGCATGTGGCTGGGGATGTGTGTGCGAGTGGGCGTGTGAGTGGGAGTGCGAATGGGCGTGTGTATGGGTGGCTGTCGCAGTGGCTGGTGCTCCTTGGGCAGCTCCTACACTTCCAGTGCTTGGTGCTCCTTGGACCGCAGGTGGTGCCACCTGCTGCTGCTGTTGTTGTTGTTGCTGTGGCGGTGGTGGTCCTTGTGGCGCCTGCTGCTGTGGTTGTTGTGGTGGCTGCTGCTGCTGCTGTTGCGGCGGCGGTGGTGGCGGCAAGTGATAGTGTGGTGGACCATTGCCCGCAGGTCCTGGGCCAGGATAGCCCGCCACCGGAGTGTAGAAATGCGAAGTGCCGTTCGCGCTTATCTGGAAGGTATTCAAAATTGCACTTAATTATCAAGTTCAGCATTCAGTTGGTTTCAATCTAATTTTTACTTTAATGAGCAGCGTTTTCTTTGAACCATCCATTCTTATTTGACTGAACGAATCGAATTCCACGTCAACTTATACACGCTGGCTAAAAATATCTCGCTAAAGAACAGGCCGACGACTAAAAACAAACTGATAACAACCTATTGACTTTCGTTTTCTTATCTTTCGCAAAACGGAAGCAGACAATTTACGCGACTTCTTCGCGCACTAAATTCCTTTGACTTTCGTCTAGGTGCATTGCATCGATTTTTTAGGAACTACTAACTAGTAACATTTAGGAACTAAACCCGTATAAGTTCAAGGAACAACAAATTAAACGTTTTCAGTGGGGCTGCGTTCACTGAGTTGAAAAAATACCACCACTCTAACAGTATTTTTTAAAACGCATACGAAGTATGAACAAGGGATGCTCAATTGAATGGAAGCAATCGTTTCACATAAAGAATATATTTTAATTCAATTTAATCTTAAATCATAAGGGAACATTAAGACAATCCTCATGTTATAGGTAATAAGGTCGAAGTCTATTAAAAACCTTAAAAAATAGCTATATAATTAAAAATCTAAATTGACAACACAGCTTTATAGTCACTAGTATTTTAGGGTCCCAGAAAGTTTCACAACAGTTAGCATTTTGTTTTGTTCCTGCATGGTTTTATACTCGTAAGCTTTTGTTAGAGGACAACAAAGCGCGTACATTTAAAATGTACTGGTTTAGCATACGCACTGAGAGCAGTTTTTCTTTTTAAACGTCTTAATTTGGAAAGATGTACGTTTTCCAGGTAATGGTATTTTCAGTATAGTTCACCAAATATAGCTATGCCTAAGATAAGTTAATTCAATTTTGTTTTAAAATATGTCTCCATTTATTAAGGGTATGCTTATTTAAAATGCTCTGAACTTATTTCAGACTATAACGGTTTTCCCAACCGATTATTAAATAAATTGCTTTTCCGGATATGGGCAATTAGCCACGCCCGCATGCTACATATATTATCTAAAAATTACCAAAGTGGCCTAACTGATTATTGATAATTTGGCCCACCAATCGGTGTAAAACTGTAGCAAACTGTTTTCGCTAAAATTACACTAATTTCGCGATTTTGCATGACCAAAGTTGGCCTTATGTGAGTTGTGCAATTTGTACACTTTAAAGCGTGTCTCCCCTCGGTTCTTTTGGGATGATCATCAACTATGAATATACGAAAAAATATGGGTCAAAGTTAATGAGTTTTTTTTGCGGTTTTTGCTCGAATACAACAGAAATAAAAAAAAGGAGAACAAAAGAAGGCGGATTAGCACATGGGCAAAAAAAAAAAAGAAAAAGATTATAACTTGTACTGCGAGGGAGTTTTCGTTTCGTTTTCGGTTTCAATGGTGCGACAGATACCGTTATTTCGAGTCAAGTTGCATAATGGATACCACAACACCGACTATGCAAATTAGCATACAATCAAATTATAAACATTTCAACATAAACACACAAGCGGAAGCTGCCATTTGTAAGTGCAGCATGCGAATTTCTGTGCTTCGAACAGTGGCGCCCGAACAAAGGGATTTTAGATCGTATGGTAAATGTGTTTGCATTTGAAAAATATTTATAACTTTCCCCCATAGATTCATAGCCAAAATATTAAACTTAAAAAATGGACCATCTTGCATTGCCGAGTCACATTTTGAAATATAACTTCAAGATCTATCTCTTTTTTGGTCACGTATATGGCAAAATGGCAAACCCCCCTGCAAAGTTTCCCATGTCTAGCCGCTGTACGCTCAAGTGTGTGTTTCTGCCGTGTTGTGGCAGCAAATTGTTAATTAAGTCAAGGAAAATTCAGCCTCAGCCAGTCAAGTCGGAATGGCGGAGTCAGCCGAGCAGTCACCGCCGGCACTTTCATTTCAGCAGCAAAGCGTGACGAAGCCACATGTGTCCAAGCTGGAATCCGAATTTCAGTGCAAGGCGGATGAAGTGGTTGCCCGCTGCATTAATCAAGTTTTCCACTGGGCAAAATGGCATTAGGATTGGCGGGTTATGTAAAATTGTGATAGCCAGGTTCAGCTCAAGTGGAGTTCAATTCGGAGTCTTTGAGCAACAATGCTGCCAGCAGCGGGCACGACCAAGCTGCAACTTTTAGTGGCTTGCACTAACTCAATTGGGAAAAAAAAACAACGGCTAAAACCTACAAATTATTATGCAAATCGCCCGTTGCTAGGTCGTCAGCATAAATGCAGCATTTTTGAAAATATTTCTTCAACTCTATTTCAAAACCCCCCTCTCCATAGATACCGATATAAATTTAACTTCTTTTTGATTTGAGTGCTTTGAAAGCAATTAAATTTTAATTAAAACGATGAACATACATAATGCTTGTGATGTTCTTTTATTTATGTGATCGATGTGTCTACTTTTTACAAATAAATCAGCGCCAATGTGTCAGTAAATTAAAACCTCACGGAAAGCGCGTAATCGTTGAAAATTATAGAATTCACATTGCAATTAATTCTGGCTTTAATTGAGCAATTGATAATAATACAATAAATAACCTAAAGAGGGGGAGTTGGGCAATAGAATTTAAATTGCGCTAGGCGCTAGCCCAGAACCGGATTTGTAGTCTGGCCAAGTCACGAACTAGGATTGTTCGGTGAATCTGCCGCATCTTGGTCAAGCATTTCCAGCAATGGAAATGAAAAATATTTCAATTTTGCTGTGAACTTTTTTACGATTTCTGCACATAAAAGAGATGATAGGAATGTTTATGCTGTACAATGAAATTGTTATTATTAAATTATTAGACATAAGTGGCGACGGGAGCAACAGTTGGGGATCCGAAACGTGATGTGACTATGTAACGCTCATCTGCTTTGGTTAACAAGCGTTTTTCTTTTCCGCTCGTCTCCATTTTGCAAATTAGCAAGGCAATTTAACTGGAATGCAGCAGCCCCAACTTTGAACTTGGCATCTCCATGGGAGCCAACTAGTTCTGCATGTTAATAGCCGAAATAAAACAAAATGAAGGGAACTTGTAACAGTGAAATGAAACAAGATATTGCCAAGGAAATGGCTTTTTGTTAATAATAGGCCAATAAATATATACACACAATGAAATCAAATATACATTTTGATCTAACTTTTAATAACCCCTAATCAAATAGCAAAGCAATAGAAACATTTTTCCATAAGCTTTAAACTTGTGACTCACCACTTTAATTATTTGTACGTGTAAATGTGTTATTACTCTATTAAAATGACTTTTAATTGCTAGAAATACCCAAGAAGTCATTTTAACTTAACTCAAAAAAAAAAAAAAATGACTTGAATAAATAATACGTTTGAAAGAAAACGGTAATAGGTGCTGCGGAAACATGAGCAAATATAGCGAACGGGCAGGAATCGAAAAGGATAGGTTTATCTTTAAAGTTCACTTTAGCTTAAAAAAGTTACCATTTACCTGACAATCGTAACGCGGTTACTTTCTCACAGTTGGCAAGCAGCTATTCCCAACTGGCTAATTAGCATTCTGGCCAAACAATTTCGCAGAACAATTGTCAAAGCTCACGCCTAAATGACAGCTCGCGAAATGCAATGAAACGAATTCGGGCGATAAACATACTGCAACTGAATGCATTTGCCATTCAAATATTTGCGAACGGTGACTCAGAAATTGAGCAACGTAAATGGAACTTTGGAATTGTGCGAAATAGACTAATTAGTTATGCAAATTTCACGCTTTTCCCCCTTCGGCTCCCTCGAATTTTCCCTTACAGTGCAGAACAAACAAAACGATATTGCTGGTGAAAAAAACAAAAAAAAACAAAAACTTAAGCCAACCGATGAATAAATAAATTATAAACACAAAAGCACCGACAGCTGGCCAACTGTTTTTCCGCTTTTGTTTTTGTTTAAACTTTACTTAAATTGTTGCTATTGTTTAGGTAAAAGTTTACCCATTTTAGCCATTGTTTCGACCCGGTTCAGCTTCATAATGCATTTGCATCGAATCCGAATCCCGAGTCTGGCTGTAATTGAATAGTTAGTTTTTAGTTTTCAGTTTTCCTGGAACCACTTCACCCGGATCCAATCCGGTTTGTTTGCCGCATACGGCGACATTTGTTCAATAAATTATTTTTACAGACGCCCCCAATGCAAATTTCGCTTTTAAATCGAATAAGCATCGGGGAATTATTGCAGTTGATTGCTGGTTGTTCGCTCAATTAGCTGTCAATTAATTGATAAGCGAAGGAAATCCGCCAATGGGCTGGAAATGAGATACTGTTTTCCATCTATTCGATTGCGAAAGGTTTGGGTTTCGTGTACTGTTTTCCGATTCCGCTTAAAATGTGCTACGATATTAATTAATTCAATTGCAGGATGTATTATTATTATTATGAATGATTCACTTTAACTTGTACCTCTAGTTTATAACTCTACTTTTCATATATAGAATTATCATAGCTTATTTTGTTTGATTCCCCAGGAAACTGGGATGAACTTAATCTTGTGCATTTTGAATATATCTACTTACGAATGGCGCTGGATGGAGGTGTCCCTGGCCAGGATGCAGTTGCTGGTACTGCTGCGGCGAGAGCATCACGTGGGTCAGCGTTCCGTTCTCGTTGACGTACTGCGGCACCTGGACGGGCACCGGCATCGGTGGTGGAGGTCGGTTCTGGGAGACCATCTGAACGGCGGGACCTGTAAGTAGCGAACGAAAAGGGGGACAAATTACTTAAGATTTCTCAACGAGCGGCAATATGCTGATGATATGAGCAAGTGTGTGAGTGCGAGTGCGACTATCTCGCAGATACAAAATGGTACTCATACATGTGCTGTAGTATAGTCATGTATGAGGGCACAAGTTAAAGCAGGCGACAGCTGGCGCCAGCGAGGCGGCAGTCAGATACGCGCGAGAAAGGACTTGGGGGGGATTCAGGACATTGCCAGGACAGCCATTGCTGCTTTATGTCAGCGGCGATTTCTCTGTGTTTGCTTAATGGATATCTCTCTCTTCCTAGCCGACTCTCTGTCTTTTTTTTTTTTTTGGATGTGTGCAAATATATATGCACAGCGAAGAATTGATTACTTAGTTCTGGCACTTGGTAATAAGTCTTAATGCATTTGGATACAAAACACTATTTTAAATTTAAAGTGTGTTAGAAAATTGAATTATTTATTAAAATTTGTATATGTTAATTTTAAAAAGTCGTTCCTGGTTCGCTTTAAATGACTTAAAAATTATTTTAGACATGCATTTAAACTTTTGTTATTTTCTTTCTCCGATTTGCCTCAGTGTATACATTTGAATATGTATGTTTGTGTTTGCTGCAGCCAACAAATGCTTGACAGAGTCTGCCAATTTCTGGCTCCCTCGTCGCCTCGAACTACTCAACTACAATACGCATACGCACCGTTGCCCAATTCCGATTTCATTTGCAATTTAAGTCTGCCCGATGATTAATATCCAGTACGGCCCAACCCGTGCAGTCCCGTACCGCTCCTGTCATAGGCACTGCGCTGCACTGCCCCTCTGTCCCCACGATAGTTGGCTTTAATAAATGTGTGTTGGAAACATAGAAATCTCTAGAGCAAACATTTCTTGGCAGCCTCATTTCGTGAAGAGAGAAAAATCGAGAATTGCGGAGTGAAAGAGGGGTGGACAAAAGAAGTTTTCGGGGTTCTTGGCAGGGCATCCGAATCGGAATCGAAATCATAGCCTCAGCATTGTCTGGATCTGTTTCGGGTTCTGGTTATGGTTCTGGTTCTGGTTTGGCCACTGTCATTAGGGCGAGGGAATGGTCGGCAGGCGGGGGATAATACTAATATCAAAACTACCATTCCACGGCCATTTCCATTCCATCTGGGGATCCATTTCAACTGCAACGTTGTCGCATGTCATTGCCACAGAATAAACGACAGCAGACCGCCCCGAAAGTTGCCCCCTCAAACATTTCAGATATATTTTGATTTGTGGATTTGTATTGCTTTTCAATTCCATTCCTCTTCTGCTTGCCTCCATCTATTTTTTTTTTTTTTTTTTGGCTGCAATGCGACGAAGAAAATAATGGAAAAAGCTAAAGACTGCGAGTGAGCAAACATTTGTTAACTGACGATGTCTGGTCGAGATTAGCGCATAATTCGGTTTGATAAATGATAAGGAGACTCATTTCCAGCCAGTCTCGTTGATACAAATGTATTTCTAGTGGAATAATTGAATTATTATTGGTGTGTTCTTATAAATACCGTGATTAAATTAACATGCTTTTCCGGCTCACGAATCAAAGAACACAATTATTTTCCTTATTATTATCAATTATGAAGTATTATGAAATGCTGAAAAGTATTAAAGCCTTACTATTGGCCACACTTGCCCCCCTTTACTTAAATTCCCACGCTTTATCATACCCATTAATATTTAAAGCCCAAACAGAAAAAGAACGAGTCAGAAATCCATGTTCATCATAAAATGCATTCCATGTTTGCACATCAATATGGATGGTTTAAAATGCGATTCCCAGCTGCAGAATTGCACTTTGCATGCCGGGGCACGTAGGAGCAACGTGGCCATGCCCACTGGTGGCCCATTTTCGGAGTTTTCTCCTTCTATTCACCACTTCGTTCGCCGGTAAAAGCCATGCCTTCTAGTTGTTATACCCGGTACTTGTGGAAGAAGTGTCTTACCAATAAAAGAAAGGAATACCGAGCGTACGAAGTATTTATATACTTTATCAGAATAACGAACTATGAACGCCAAGATACAGATATGCGATGGCTAGACACAAGGGATTAAGCAAGCACATACCTATTCTTTTTGGTAAATCTTTAATAAGTCACCAAATACCAAAAACAACTAAAGTTATTACAACTAGCACTGAGAAGTATCCCTCAGCTAAGCACATTAAGAGGTATTTCATACTCGACACTCGACTGCTGCATTTGCCCTTCTTGTTGTTGTTTTTTTGCACCTTCTTTTCTCTTTTGCTGGCTAAACAATGCAGAGTTGCATTTTTTATGGACACCACGCGGCGTATGCGTAATGTTGGCAAATGGATTGTGGGGAGGTTATCGTGTGGTTGTGTGTGACCACGCGGCGGTAGGTTGGTATGTGTGGCAGGTACGTGTGTAGGGGATTCCCCCGCTTCGCTTTGATAGTTAAACTGTAAACTTAACGGTAATGCGGCTGTTAATACGCTTAGCCATGTCTCGCACTCATTGAGGCCGAAAATGCTGGGCCCCGCCGTTCAATCATGCATTAAATGCCATCCGCCGGCAGAAATTACTAGACCAGTCCGCACCCCTTAGCCCCCTTGCCCGTAGTTACTTCATCTGCTCTTAGGTGTAAAAATGTTGGTTTAGTGCGCTGACGCATAATGCGACTGAAAAGCGGACAACCGATGATGGCTGATAAACTGAAACCAAGAGTTTGCTCCCCCTTTCTCCATACCCGATGCAGTTAATCATTCGGAGTGGGTAAGGTACTGAAAAACGTGGTGCAGGGGGGGGGGGTTTCAGGGGCCGGAGAAGATTGTCTGGCCAGGAAATGCACACCGTTCCGAGTGCGAGATAGATGGCGAGTGAAATTCCCCTCAAGTGTTAAAAGGCAGCAATTAGTTGGGCGAAATGGGGCTGGCTTCCGAGTTTGCGGGGGAAATAGCTTATCACTTGGCCAGCAGACAGACAGTTAAATTAAGTACTATACTTGAGCGACAAAACCTCCTCGACTTTCTCCGCGAGTGTCTGCAACTCTTACTCAAACTTAATTAATGCTAAACTGCTTAAGAAGCGATTTGGGGTTGGGGTGCATGAAAAGGTATTTTCGCCAAGGAAAGTGTAAGTTACCAAGAAGTTCTAAGAAGCTTTTCAGAATGTATAAACTTTTTAGGAAATTCTAATAGTTAGTTAAGAAAGAAGTTTGAAAAGTTTTAATATAAGTATATATTGTATGTATTGGTTTAAGCTTTTGAACAGGAACAATAGTTTATATGGGCAATATAAGCCCTTTATTCGTTGAAAACTAGTTGAGGTAAAATGTTATGATAATCACAAGTTACATTTTCGATGAAACCATGTGTTACATAAATGGGTTTTATAAGTACTTAAAAATTGTCTCGTAACTCAGGTATCAACCCTCGCTGCGTCCTCATCAGCCACTTCAATTTTCTGCCCCGATGCGTTGACCTTGTCCCCTGCACACCCTTAACCCTCATTGGCCCCCCTTAACCCCACCATTCCCTTGGTAGACAGTGTCAAAATAAAGTTGTGGCCCAAACGCGTTTGGGCTAATTGCGAATTGTTATTGCTTTCCTGTTGTTACGCATTGTTGAGCCACCCATTCGCCAGCCCTCAGTTTGTCACTTGTTCAGTTAGTCAGTGTCGCTGGTTCGGGGTCAGGGGTCATGGGTGAGGGCTGTTGTCTGGCGGTTTCGATTGTTGGCATCACGCACAGGCATAACACGCACCAAATGCCTATAAAATTAATAACAATTGCGTTAGCGGCCGAAAAGCAAAACTTCAGACAAGGAAATTCCAGTAAAGATTTCATCCGATTGAATGGTTTGTTCGATTTGCTGAAGTGAGTTATTGTCGGGGAATTCATCTTATTATATGAATATTTTATATATAGATATATATATATTGCTTTCATTCCAGATTCCTTTTGATGAATGTCCAGGGAGTTGAATAAACTTTCGATTGTCTTGAGCTTGATTTATGATTCTTTTCGATTGGCTGATATGCAAATGATTTTCACAGGGGGGTGTCAATTTGATATTACACTATTGATTGGGAAAGTTAACTCCCAAATGGCTTTTCTTCCATCGCTTTGATGTTCTCGATAATTACCCACCAAATCTAGACCAGTTTGCAGTTAGTTGGCTCATTAAATCAACACTTTTCCTCACTTATCTCAAATTTCGATCACATGATAATTGCGTCTCTTTCCCATTCTCTTTAATTCACAGTTTCCCTACGTAACCCTCTTTCCCCTTAATTCGCATCCATCCAATTAACGATGCGTGCGTAATTATCTCGATAATTATGATGAAACAAAATACAGAAAAAAAATGAGGAATAAAGAAAAAAAAAACAGCTTTCGCAAAATGCAATTAGAGCAGAGCACTCACGAATTCCATCATGGAAAGCTCGGGCAGAAATTTTTCTTTAAGAGTTCTCTTCACTTTGTTCACGACATCGCGCATTAATTGCGCATACGCCCCGTTAAACGCTTGCCCACAAATCGAAGGCAACAAAATGCTCTAAGACTCATTGATTGATGGTTTGTCGCGGGGGTGAATAAGCCCGAAGGGGGTTGGCGAATAGGGGAAGTTGATTTCCCACGCGGACGAGGAATGTGAGTTGGGGTGGCGCCACCTAGCGCCATTTGCCAGTCTGCACGTGTCGCACGTCCTGTTTCATATCTTCACTGAGCGAAAATATGTGTTATTGTAAAAACTTTTCAAAATATTTTATTGGCTTCATGAATATAGGAAATATTGATTATTTTCCAATTATACAAATAAATACTAATACTTTTGTTTTGAAACGTTTTCAAAGCCAGTTTCACATCAAGGCTACCTTTTTTTTCAGTGTCCTGGAGGTTGCCATTTTATTTGAATTTCCAATATCTTTGACGAGGCAAACACACAGCCTCTGTCGTCTGCTTTTCCCCCGTCAGGCAAATATTGGCTTTTTGTATGTCACCTAAGTGAAGTCCTCATAGACAAGCGCAAAAATGGCTCGACAAAAAGTGAATAAATGAAACAAAAAGCGTTGAAACCAGACGTGAAATTTTGGTGTCACAAGCCAGGGGAAAAATGGGCGCTTGACGCTTGGCGTACGAGGGCGTGGCAGCCAGATGTGACCGCCGCAGTAACACCCACACATCTACACCCATTTCCATTTCCCAGGGGAGGTATACATTAATGTCTGCACATATACATATTTATGCGAACATTCAGGCCGTCAACACATTATGCCTTCATTTATGCTTTATGATGAGTAAATATTGTTATTAAAACGAAAAATTGCGCGTTGTCTGAGCGATAAACCAAGGTCCTTTCCCCTCCTCCACCACCTCTTACGCCGTGAAAAAGCCCTCCCTCTGACCTTCGTTTGTGACGTGAACATGGCTATAAGTCAGCATTTGGTTTATTGGTTTTGTCTCTTACAGGCAAATTAAGTGTGGGCGAAAGAGGGCTTTTCTTGCCGGCTTTAAATTAATGTCTTCGCCGTATCAGGTGCATATTGTATCAGGTGGATGGCGGGGCTAATGGGGCGTATTTTCGGTTTAGTTACGCGATTTATACCGATTAGTGGTGTAATCGGTAGGTGGGGTAAGCCATACGGTTAACGATGCTAAGCTTGAGAATTTAGAAATAATTATAGACGTTGCAAGGGATTTACCGCCTTGTGAATAGGGTAGGTAATTTATAGCTTAAAGATACGCCTAAAAATGGTTTAGTTTTAAAGCCATTTAATTCCGAAGTACCCATTGTGGAAGATGGAAGTTAGTTTCAACCATTGTCCCAATAATACCATAAAACTATAAGTTTGAAACAATTAAAATGTTCGGTACATAACTTAATGGTTTTGTTTTTGTGGTTATGATGAATGCGTGCAGATAAACTTAATGGGTTTTGATCAAAACAAATGGCTATGAATAAACCCAAAATAAATATGGCAAAAATAAAATGAAATAATGCAAATTTCATCCAATGAGCAAACTTTTATTTGCATTATTTAATGGACTGTTAGAAAACTTTTCAAACACGCAGAAATAATTTAAGCGCGTCGCAAAGTTTGGCAAACTGCTCGTAATCGGAACCCCCGCTCGACAACAATTATAGCTCCACTTAATCAGCCCGTTTAATTATTCCTGGAAGGCCCCCCACTTGCCCTCCCCTGGCAATCCTAGCCACAATCGTTAACACTTTCAATTTGTTGCACTTTCAGCCCTGATCCGCACTTCAATTTCTTCGCCCGCTGGGTTTTCGGTTTGTTTCGATGTTCGCCATTCGCCGCTCGCTTTTTGCATTACCATAAATGCATGCAGTGCTCCTGGCTGTTTCTGCTTCTTCCTCTTGGCCACCCCCTCGAGCAATTAACAATTAGTAGGAACTGTATTCCACCCAACTCCTTGCCCTCGCATAAGCCCCAATTCAATTAACTTGCCCACTTAAGCCAAAAAACGAAAGGCAAGGGAAAAGCTTTATTTTCGTTGTTCTGGCCAGGGAGTCTACATGAGTAAAATTAAATTATTTTACTTAAATAAGCTAGTTATTTACAAGAACTAACATTAATTATTAATCATGCTAATTATCTAATTTGGGAAAGATTTATTTAAGCGTGAGCAAATAAGTAAGAAGTTAGTGAGTAAGGAATGTAATAATAAGATACTCCATTCTGTGGTCTAAATGTATTTCTTTCAGTGTAAGAGTCCGGTTATTGCCGAGAGTTCCCCCATTTCGTTCTGGTCTTTTGTTTTGCATCCCACTCCGCATTCTCGCCAAACTACCCCTCCCCCCCTCATCAACCAGCAGAGTAATTCTTCTTCTTCTGCCCGCTACAATGGCATTGACATTAAGAAATGCTAACCCGCAATTTGCAATTTGCCAGCGAGTGAGTAGGAAAAATAAAACAAAAATTAAATATTACTGTGCGGCGGCAAAGAGAGCGGAGAATCCCAGAGTGGAAAAGAAGAAACAATAATAATAACAAGCCAAAGCGAAACAAAAAACGAGCAAAAGGCGAAGAAAGCGAAATCAGCGTGTGGCGCATGAAGCTCATTAAAACACGAAATGGAAGACGAATGACCAAAACCAAACGAAAAGGGGGGAAAGTGGGCAAAGGGCGGGAGGGGGTAAAGTGGGTGGCTAGAAAGGAGTGCAAAAGTAATACACTCAGCCAAAAACAAACATAGAATGCATATTATCAAAAGTAAGGTGGCAAGTCAAATTTTTTATACACCCAAAAATATTATTAAATGATAGTTATACATTTATAGGAATATATTTCATCTTATTGAGAAATATTGGTTCAATTATAAATATACAGTTTCCTAATATTTTTTTCGAATAATATTTGTTTTTCTTAGTATACTTAAATTAACCATAGAGAACTGCTGGAACGAAAACAAATGAAATCAAATTTAAAGCGTGCGTAATTAATTTCCTTTCCTCGACAGACTTGACTCCCCCGAATGGGGGCGTTGGCTAAGGCGCGGGGGCGTGGTCATTGTAGAGCTGTAGCTAAACCGTTGTTCGCTTGTTTCCTTTCTCTTTGGCTTTTGTTTGCATTGGTTTAACCCGTTGTTTTGTTGAAATATTTAAGCAGCGCAAGAGATTTACAGGATTTCCGAGAGCAGCACTTAGTACAAATAAGAAACATTAGCCATGGGAATGGCGAAATTTACACTAATTGTTATTAATTAATTTTCGAAATAGTTTACAATTACGTTACTTTGTTAATTCTGAAAGTAGAGAATGCATGTAAGTTACTTTTTACCATATTTATAAAATAAATGAAACCACATTTGCAATGAAATTTAATACTTTTCGATGTTTATTGGTATGGTTATTCGATGTTTAGCAATCTCTTTAAGTATCTGCTTTTTTTGAAACCTCTGTTTACCACGAAATTAACCCCTCTTTAGGTAATAAATCTTTGCTTGCCCTCGGATAAATAATTGTTGCTTCTTACAGACAAAAATACCTTGTCGTTCCGCGTTTCAATCGAGCGTATTTAAGACCACGACTTTTGCCTTTTGGCGGCACTTAAATTTCAATACGCTGTTGTTCTTGACTTTTACGGCTTTGGTTTGTATCGTTGGATTCTGTGGACGTTGCCAGCTGGCCATTTTGCCATTTCGGTGTAGCCAAAGCTGAAGCTAAAGCCAAAGTCGAAGCCGTCGCCTTTTTGCCTGAATAATTAATTTTATTTATGCCGCGACAAACGATGCTGCTGCGCTTTTTTACTCGATTTTTTCCCTTGTACAAGTACTTTGCTAAGCCGCAGTGATCATAAATTGTTGAGCACATGCAAAGCCCAGTGGGCGGGGCAGTGAGGTAAGCGAGAAAGGCGGTACAATTAGTTGGCAACACGAATGGCCCAAAACAAAAGTGAAAAGACAAAATGAGGCTATATTCACTGATAACCGAAGCAGAAAATAATTTATTTCCCTTTCAGAGACAACGAATCAAATGCACAGTGCAGGCCACAAAATTAGAACTAAGCGTAGTTAAAGTATTTGAAATAGTGGGTTTTTCATAAATCTCTTAAGGTTACATTGCACAAAAAGAAACATTATAAAAAAAAAACAATGATGCATTTAAGTTTTGTAAGGTGTGTTGATAGTTGAACACTAATTATGCGATACTAAATGCTCAGCCGCAATTGTTTAGTCACACGCATACCCAATACCAATGGCGACTTACGTGCTGCGCCATTTTGTCCAAAAGAAGATTTATAAGGCCGCAGCCACTGAGGATACTTCAAGGACAAAACATGGAAAAACGCCCCGGGGCAAGAAGAAAATTTAAACAGACTTAACTCAGACGCAGACCAATAAAACTTGTACAGGAGAGCCAGAAAAGAGGAAAAAACAGCAGCAGGAAAACAAATGACAGTCGGAAAATCCGGGGAAAATGGCCTGCAGTGTTTTCGCCTCTCTCTCTGTGTGTGTGTGTGTGTCTGACCCAGTACAGGTGCTAAAGGACACACAGACAAGCCGACAGGCAGGCGGACAGACAGAGGTTCAACAATTTGCACCTGTCACAGTTTGAGCGCCACTGAACCGCAGCCAGATCAAATGTTTGCTCAGCTGTTGAGTTCCGGGGCTCCACCACCTGCCACTCCCACTACCCACCAAGGTGTCGCATCGGATTTGGGTCAGTGGGATATACATACATATACCCACTATGTATATCGACTGGGGCGTCTTTTGGTCATTGTTTTCTTGCCTCTCGAAAAGGTTCCCGGCCGTCAGTTGTTCGCTCCGCTGATTTGTATGTTTAGACCTTGGGTTTCGGGCGGGAACATTAATCACAATAACCTTAATTAATCATCCTTTTTTGATTTTTTTTTGGTGTTTGCTGGCAACCCTTTGTGGCTGAAGAATATTCAGGCGTAAAATACAAATTAAACACATTCAACTGAAGCCGTTTTGGCCAAGGAAAACTTTTCAATTACCCCATAAGGTTTGCCTTAATTGTTCTTTTTACTTGATGGTTCTGTTCTATATAAATTAAATATTCTACTTTGCTAAGATAATTTGTAAATTATACGAGCCCTCTTTTGTCTGTGATTGTAATAATTTGTGATTGTTTACCAAAATTTGGCGAGTTAATTCTTTTTCTTTCTGGCTAAAACAAAAATTGATTCCCCCAGTTCAGCGGCAACTTTTACGTGATTTAAGCTCAATTTATTGACAGTTTGCGAGCAATTTTAACTGCCATCCACATATGTCACTTCAGACCCGCCCCCTTTTTCCATCATCATCATAGAAATTCAGACAGACTAACGACGCCTGCTGCCATTTGCTGGTGTTTTTGCAGTTGTTGTGCCTGTCAAACCGTAAATGGCGTCACTTTGACAGCCACCTAAATACATACATATGTATGTATATACACATATGTGTATATATATCTTACGGATACATAACGCCCTTTCACCCACTGTCCATCACCGATGTCGTCGGCATCTACATACATATATGTTTATGGATTCCCATTTCTTTTAGTTAACATATTTTATGAGCGTTTTATGACAATATTAATTTTTGTTTTCCTTCCCTTGCTCACGCCTTACCCCTCGTCACGCCCCTTTTTATGAACATTGATTTTTGGGGGCAAAGATCGCATGCGAATATTAATAAAAAAAATAAATCTGAATTGGCAGCACCAGTTTCACACTTCAATAAGGCTTTAATTTTCCTAATTTATTAATCACATTAAGTATGTTAAAAATGTTATTGCTAAAAAAAATATAATAGTTCAGGCAAAATGTTTTTAGATTTGCCTTGAATGATAACATTTGATGAAACCATAATTCATTCGAGAATAAAGCCATTAGTAATTAAATTTGTTTACCAGCTAATTAAAAATCATTTTTACGCCAAGAATTCGCGGGTGAATTTTTAATTATTTGTTGGGCTGCTGTGTTTGTGCAGGCGACATTAGTCGAAAATTTCCAGCGAAGTTATTTAATTATTATTTCGATTGCCTTTTTTTCAACATGGCCTTTGATTGAATGCGTTTCGTCGCTTTGTTGTGCATTCCGCATTTTTATTGGATTTATTGTACGCTTTATTATGAAATAATAATAAAAAAGTGAATATCTTTCGTTGGAATTTCACCAAGTATTTCATTCGTTCACTGGAGATTTTGCAAGCCTTTGGCAAACATCTTGGCACTTTTGGCTGCCATGCAAAAATTGTTTAAACATTTTTTTTTTTGCTTTGATTTCTTTGCTTACTTCTGCACTTCATTGTGTTAATTATATGCTGCCTGTTTATAACAATTTTTTCCAGCTCTTTTCGTGACTTTTTGTTTGGTTTTGTTTAGGTCTTTACTCTTTCTTCATTTGCGTTCGTTGAACTCATTGGATTTTTGTTGAGATTTTGGAGATTTTGTCTTATTATTTTTTTTTTGTGTTTTGCACGCGTCGCGTTCGTCTTTGAAATTTTTCGAGGGCCCGACATAAAAAAAAATATGCCAAAGTTGAGCGCTCTGAAAAAATATTTTTGTGTTTATTGTGGCCGAAAATGTGAAAGTTGTCGACGCTTGCTTTCTTGTGAAGATCGGCACAGAAATGGGTTGGGAAATGGACTGAAACGAATGTAACTGGTGAACTCATGACCTTAGCAAGGTGGGCAACATAACTGAGGTTTCTTGTTTCGAATAGGTATAAAATGAAGCTATAAAATGTATATTGCTTTTCCCACATAAGTGTTCAAAATTCAACACGTTTTCAATTGCCCATATTTAATTTAAATTTAAACAACTCTCGCACTGCTAAAGATATAATTTTCGATTAAAGATACTCGTTTCGTTCGCAATTTTAATCTGATACTTGGCACACTCGACTTCTCGTCTTGATTTAATTCCGTTTGCCTTGCCTTGATCCCATTTATGTATTTTGCTGGAAACTCTTGCCATTTATTTGTGCTCCTCTGCTTTGCGGAATTATTTTCAATTGAATTGTTTATTTATTCTTTATCTTTTTTTTATGAAATTGTTTCTGCTTATCTCTGCATCGTTTCTTTCTCCGGCTGTTCTTTTTTATTTTATTTATTTATTTCTCTCTCTCTCCAATTTCATTCACTGTTTGCCTTTGCCAAGGCAATTTTCCAAAGCGTGCATTTTTATTTTTGTGCGCAAAGTTATGCGCGTTGTAATTGCAAAAGTGACAATATCCGCTTCGTGCTTAGCTGCAGCTAAAAAAAAAAAAAAAAAAAATAAAAAGAAAATTTGCAAAAAAAAAAAATAGCAACAAAAGCGGCACGAAAAGTATGCCACAAAACGGATGCAATAAACACGCAGCCCAAAAGCCCGGACCAAGTCATGAATGGCAAAGTGAAAATGGCAGTGCCAAAGCCGAAGCAAAATGCGCAGAAATTAGCAAAACGGAAAACGAGAAAATTCCAAAAACGGGCAATGGCGCAGAGATTTTCGCGAAGAGAAAGAATGCGATTTTTCCAACAGCGAAAAGATTTTAATAAGACGCAAGAATGTATTATCCAGCAGATATATGTTTATACATATTCCACGCATAATTAGATGCTTAACGGGTCACACAGATACAGATACAGATACAGATACAGATAGAATTTTATAAATTGCACTCGCCATGTTTATGGATATTTTTTTCTGCCAATTGTTTTCTCTAAAATATTCAAAGTCACGTTGTCTTTGCCAAATGATCTCCTCTGCACTTTTCCCACGAACACATTACCATCTGAATGTCAGTTCACAAAGTCCCACACACGACGTCTTCGGGGGGCCATAAAAAGCGTTCAAGATTTTGGCCATAATCAACTCTTTGCTGATGGATATTTTCGCAATTGACCTTGGGCTTGGTTAAAGTGGTTTTTGTTTCGGGGTTTTGCTCAGCGGATTTTGCAAACTTGGGACTTCTGTGCTGTACTATAAATCCATCTCAATAAGCACCCGGTTAATGGTTTCGTTCGGCGATTGTTCCTTGGGAAATCTTTTCATGCATGCTTAAAATATTTAAATTTGAGCAGTCAACTGTTATGTAGGATTTTCTGATTTATATATATTCATTTCAGCTCAAAGACATTGGAAATTGTGTTTTTTTGCTTTATAAGGAATATCTGTGTTGCTTTAGATATTTGTAATTCTATCTGTGAACTTCATCAAAACCCCATAACTATTTACTTGAATTTAATGCAAGTGTGAGATAACTGCGCACTCTAAGATGCAATAACAAGTTGAGCTTTCAAATTTTGCCAGCACTTCCAACAAAAGAATTCCTTTTATCTGCTCAACTTTTCCTATAAAATGCACCGTCTGATCTCATTCAGCGATTTCCCACACCCCAGAAGCTAACTATCCAACTATCGTGGTACGCAGTTACAGTTTTTAGCAAGTATATCAACGTTTTTTATTTTTTTATTTCTATTTTCCTGAATGAAATGTGGAGTGCATTACTCAGCTGGTCTTTTGTTTTGCATTTAGTCGAGTGGCGTTGTGTGGGCGTAATCTCGAGGCATTGTCACTCAATGCCTCACTTAACGGCACTTAACGGCCAAATGCTCACTAAACACGAGCATAACGAAATTTGAACTGCATCCGTGAGATACGCGCTCAACAAAAGATATGTGTGTACATACACATGTAGATATATTGTAGATACGCGTCACAGATACATTCGCAGATGCACTGCTCGCAAGTGGCTGCCGTCAATTCTAACATTTGTGACAGTTGAAACTTTCAAATTAACCCACACACACACACACACGGCATATTTGTTCGAGTTGGCTTATCGCAGAGCCAGCAGCATGCAAAAATTACGTATACGTATACGTATACGTATACGTTCACCGAAAACTAAAACTTTGCCTTCCTTTTGCAACAGCCAAAAAACTGAGTTAGTAATTTAAAGTTGAAAAGTTTTAAATACCCTTACAAAAAATGTTTGAATTACGAGTCGCTTTTATAAAATCTCATTATAAATCTATGTAATTGAAGCAGGATGCTCTTTAATCAAGGAATAGCTGATTACAAAACAGCGACTAGTGTCCAATTCAGATGAGTGCTTTAATCATCTGCTCCGGCGATCGGATTTGTGTTCAACAAAGTAGTACCCTGCCCAAAAAGCGTAACAAACTGAGTACGAAATACTGTCCCCTCTTTGCATCAGCCAAATGTACTGCCAACTGGAAAAAAAAAAGCGGCCAAGAAGAAGTTGAAAAACCCGCCATGGCCATTGGAGGAGGCATTAGACGACTTCGAGTGGCAGCCAAGCGGCAACGAGTGACCCAAATACTTCAGCTTTGGCTTCGGCTTCTACTTGCTTCTACTGGCTTCCACTTCACAGATATACAGAAACCGAAACAGATACAGATGCAGACTGTGGCTTGAGATTCAGATACAAAGAACGGCTTGAGAGATACCAGATACAAGTGCAGTCAGGTTGGGCTACTACCAAATTGCAAAGCTGCAATCTGAAACTTCAGCTAACGGTAAATGGAAAAACTGCGTCGGCTGCCAATGCAGTTAACCGCATTTCGCAGGCGTGTATCTAATAGATACATT
Source organism: Drosophila melanogaster (assembly GCF_000001215.4). Taxonomy (NCBI): domain Eukaryota; kingdom Metazoa; phylum Arthropoda; class Insecta; order Diptera; family Drosophilidae; genus Drosophila; species Drosophila melanogaster. The sequence goes on along the minus strand of NT_033779.5, from coordinate 16,638,667 downwards.
TCGCATGCCGTGACTGCCACGCCCTCCTTGCGCCCTCTTGCCCCTCACCGCACATCGCTTTGCTTTTCGCATGCAGGCACGCACACCATGACATTCTTTTCGCTTCGCCAACGAAATTTCACAAATTTTCAGAGCTGCAAAAATTGCAGTTATTTCTTTTTCAATTTTTTTTAAGCCGCCTTTATTCACCAACTGCATTTGACACTTTTATGGTTTTTGTTTTGCTCTTTTTTTTCCGCCTGCCAGCAGCATTAAAACTATTTTTTAATTATTTCATTAGCAGGGCGCGGTACACCAAGCCAAACCAAACAAAATCAGAAAAAAAAAACAAGAAAGTGGAGGAATGTAAGGAAAAGTCTGCTTCAGACATGTTGACATAAATTTATACGGCAGCCACTTTAGCAGGTCTTTGAACTTGAATTTAATTATGAAACTTAAGTTGGTCAGCAATATACAGACATATAAACACTGTCAAAAGTAAAAGTTGATCAGGCCGGTGACTCACAGGCCAAAGATGAAAACGACTTATTCATTCAACAGAGGTGTTTATTAGAATAGGTGAAAGATACAGATATGACAGCTTATATAAATTAGTGCAAATTAACACAATAAAGATAATAATATGAAAAAGAGCTGCAGTTTCCGGCTTGGAAGCTGTTTGCCTATTTTTACGGGTAAATTTAATTATTCAGGGAATTTTTTCCAGGGAAAGTATTGATTTTTGAATTCCTTTCAATGAAAAGAATTCCAAGCATTTCAAAAATTTGGCTATATTATGTCTCTCATGGAATGAAATTAATTTCTAAAAATAATGGCAACTTCTTTTGATTAGATCAGAAGATTTCTTTCTCAGAAACTGTAAAATTTCGATTAGTGCGAAATACCGCACATGCCAAACTAAAAATAAGTTTGGGATTTGCCAAAGAAATTGAGAACTTCGATTGGATGAATCATCGGGTTTGATTTACGATGGCTTATGAATGCGATCCACTGACGTATGTACATCGTGGCTTCCCTCTGGCTCTACGGAGAATTCTTCGGAGAACAGTCTCCATGGGCAGTCTATGCATTGTCGTCACATGTTTGGAGATAAGGTGTACCCCCCTCCCCCTCCCCACCCAACCATTTCTCGTCTCCCCGATCCGCGTATTTATGAATGAACAAGGGAGAAATATCAGAATGAGCTGGGGAAAACAAACGAAAGCGGAGTAAACATTGAAACGAACGCAAATTGAGGATGTGAGTCACTCGTCGAGGGGCAGCAGCATTTAAGTGAATTACATTTGACGCATCTGTCGCTTGGCTTTTAATTTGCATCTTGTAGATACAGTACTTGGCTGCACATGCCGTTAAAGATACAAATACACAGAAATAAACAAACTGGTAGAAAAACCAATACACCATTGTCAATTTGTCGTTTCCCTGCACATTTCTTCTTCGCTCTGTGTGTGTTGTTTGACTTCTATTGATAAGAAATTAGTTGGACAAACTAAATGCCACGGAGAAAACTTATCCGCTTAGAGTGGCCTTCGGGACAGGAAAATTCGGTTCATCGATTTGCATAAATCACAATCAGGTATGTACATAAGCTCATTTAATATGCATAATTATTAACATGGTGTTTGTCCAAGTAAGTAATCAAGTGCAGTTGCTTAAAGCGATATAAAGAGAATTTAATCAACTTGTCAAATTTAATTGGCAAATTTAGGAATTATTTGACAGAAAACCACTAAGAGTAATAAAACTAACTAGCTTTAAATGGCTTAGGGCAGTAAAATGAGTTTAAATACCAATGAATAAATAACATGAGAAAAGTGTCAAGAAAAATATTCGTTTGATAACAATACCTTCTGTGGCTTTGCTCACCAAGTTTGATTGGTTTCGACCAAAGTTGCAAGCCAAGGTAAAATGAAAATTTCATAATTAGCCATAATTGCTGCCTAGTTGTGCAAACAGAACACAAGACGAAGGAGAAAGTGGGCGGAAAAAGTGCGGGTGAATGCAGAAATGTGAAGGGGATTTCTCCCCCTTATTTTTTTGCATTGCTTTTGTTTGAGCTCATGCAGCGGCATTTTGTGACTCATCAAAGGCAAATTGAAAAAGAGTGCCAGACAAATACCTAAATGAGCAGGAGGAAAGCGAACAGCCCGCGAAGGAGTATGGAAAACCTCAAGTGACCGCCACTCGCTTTTCCACGGTATTTCCACCCCACGGTTGGGGGGCACAAAAAAAAATCAACGAAAACCTGATGTTAATGTGGAAAAGTGAATGGCAACCTGGGCCAACCATTGGATAATTTGTGGCAAGTGCTGCACTGCCACTCCCATTTCTACGCCCCAAGTAAGTGATTCGAATACCCACACCCAATAAAAATGCCAAAGAGCTTGGTCGCTCTCCCTTCGACAGTGCAAAAACCAACAAATAACAGAAATCAGACCAACAAACAAAAAAAAATTATATATATATATATAAACAAGTATCAATTGAAATTTTCTGGGAAAAAAACTGCAAAACAAAGTGAAAGATATATCGCATAACGATTCGCTGAATTTCAGTTGGATTTTAATCAGATTTTTAGGGTTCGCTGACACGAATCAGCGATGCGGGAAATATTAATCAAAAAAAGTATGCACAAAACTAAAGATTGGCATCGAAATTTATAGCCTCATGATTCAAACATGTAAGCAATACGATTCGATTGAAAGTCAATTAAAAGTATTTTTTTATAAAGATATTCATTTGTTTACATATATGTATGCAACTTTGTGAGCTGGTTTATCAAATATAGTATTTTCTCTTAAGTCTTAAAATATTCATAGAGCATTCAAGTTGTCAGTCTATTCAACATCCCAACTAAATCGAACTGTCTCCCTCGCCTGTTTTCTCCATTTATCCATCTTGCTTTTGGGTGCGGCGTGTGCCGGCTTTTAATTGAATTGAATTGAGTGTGGCCAGCAGACATGTGAGTCTTGGATACCGCTTCACTTGAACGCTCCAGATACAGCTCCATTTGGTGGGGGACACCCAGAGAACTGTGACAAACCGACAATCCCTGAGCTCTGCACTTTGCATGCGACTTGCGCCTGGGGGGCGTTGTGCAAATGGTTAGGGCGTGGACCTGCCAAAGTTGTTGACGTCGTCTGGGATCTTGGCTTTTTCGGTTTGCAAATTGGAGAATATTTTATTTTAAGGCGGCAACAAGTGCCAACTACTCGCAAGACATTTGTCAGCTCGAAGTTTGCTGAATTTAATTGCATAAAATGTAAAAGCAAAGGAAATGGTTTGGATATTACTGCCGGAGGAATTCTTACTGTTTTGCAAAGATGAATAAAATAATTTAAATAGCTACTTTCAAAATCAACGAATCTTGCGCACTTTAAATATTTATTTCTTTAACTTAAGTGTGTGCCATTTTTCTACGTGCATGCAAATTTATTTGTCATATTCCTTTGCACTCATTCCACTCAATTTTATTGTATCAAATTATTTCACTGAAGTGACATCATCATCGGCAACATCTTCAACTTGGAGAGGCAAGCGTCTTCACCCTGACCTCGTAAAACTTTTGCCGCATTTTCGCACGTGGCCATAAAAAGGCCAAAGGGGGGGCGAAAGGATGTGCGCGGGAAGTGTGGAGTGGGCGTGGCCACTGCAGGATATGGGTATGCTTGGCTAGACCCCAGAGAGATGGACTTTCCGTTGGGCGTGAGGGAGTGAGTTCTCGCAAGGATTGCATAACAGCCAATGGCAAAAAAAAAAAAAAAATAGTCGGAGACGAGGAAATAAAACTAAAACTTTTACGTCTGACCTTGTTGAGCGGTCAGTTGCACACAAATAAACTGCTTTCGGTACCTAATTGAATTTGAAATGGAATTTGTCACTTGCACTTACACTTCAGGTCGAAACAGTGCGTATACGTAATCATCTTTGATTGTGGCTTACCTGCAATCGAAACAAAAGGGGAGATCAAAAGTTAGTATTTTTTTTAAAAAGTATTTACCATTTAATTGAATGCAATAACTATAATTACACCATTCATTGTTTACACGGTTTAAAGTGCTTCAAATGTGGCTGAAAACCAATTATTAATTCATAGACATAACTGTGCACCATATGCATATTGTTTCAATATTTTTAATTGTAAATGTATAATAATACTCATTATGGCATCACGTCCTTGTGGTCCATGTTTTACACAACATACAATCAGAGACGCAAAAAGCCGCAAATATAATTGCAAACAGGAAAAAAAAGTAAATTTTCCAGTCTGCGTATGAAATACTCTTTCATAGAGAATTCGGGGAAATTTTGTTTTGTCTAAAGAAAAAATTCATGGTTTACATTGAGCAGCTCGAAAATTCGGTATGAAAAAATGTCATATTTTAAAAAAAGGAACAAATTACGTAATTTCACAGTTGGTTGACAAACATTTCATTTCTCTGGATTGCAATTATGTCAACATCGTAAATCACAAAAACCAACATTTAAGTGTTGAATTTTTAAAACGCACAAAATAAATTCACAGTTGGCAAAAAAGATTTGTCCTCTTTCATACTTAAGTAATAATACTATTTGCTTTTTTTAATTTAATTTTTAATATTTAACATTTAACGAAATTATGTCCATAACATTAAAACGAATCATGTTCAAAATATTATTCAAATGCATATGTGTAAATTGAGAATTTATTCAAATGATAGTTATTTCCATTTTCTAATATTCTACGTATCACGTAAATGTGTGTGTTTTTGGCGTGACTACGCTTCTGAAAAATTAAATTATACAAATTATATTTTTGGAAATTGGTCTGGTCATTTCGATTTTCGGCTAATGAGTCTGGGGATGGGCTGGCAAATTAATTGCATAATTTAGTTTCCCGGCGTTTGTGCTGCATGTTCCGCATGTGTGCCACATTTCGGTTAAAATCGTATGGAGATTGGTCTAGAAATCCATGATTATATTGAGAAACAGCCAAAACGTTTTTGTTCTCGGCCTTTCAAGCGACACAATTTGATAGGAAAACACATTTGTTATATTTTCGAGATCCCTTCAGACAACATGTGGATTTAATGCCATGTCGTCGGCTGTACTGACATATATCAGTGTGTATGCATTATTATGATGAGGCTCGACACATTTTGTGGTTTATGAGGCAGCTTGGTGTGGCGGAGTTTTTGTGTCTTTATTTGTACTTTTTTTGAGTGGTTTTGGTGCCAGAGACCAATTTTTTTCTGTTTTTTTTTTATGACTACACACAACAGTGTTTAAGCCATAAATATTACAATATTTGACAATAAATTCGTTGCCATTCTGTGTTATCTGGTCCTTTATTAATTTATATTTTTATGTAAGCCAGCACTTAGGGTAAATAAAAAAAAAACATTTGATTCCAAACTAATTTAAATACTGGCACATGATGAATAGTTCTTTAATCATAGTTATAAACAATACACATAGCTGGGAAAATAAGAATTGTACTTATGTTTTCATTTAATTATAATTTTATTAAAGAAAACTACGCCAGCTTATCAAAAAACCATTGCGTAAGCGTGTTGAAAACCTGTGCCCCAAAGTCCCATGAAAATATTATCATTTTACAAAAAACTTTTTCCACTCAGAAGCAGGCGGCCATAATAAAAGAACACTTGGATATTTATCTGGAAACAAATTGGTTCACTTAACAAGCCCGGCCAGTTGACCTTTTAACCCTTTCCACAGCACCACAATTGACCCCCAGCAGAGAGCATTAACCACTAAAATCCCCTTTCGACCACAAAATTCACCCAAATGACCAGCAAACAAAGGAGCGAGTAAAAGGCCAGCGGGAAAAAAAAGTGTAACCGAAACTGTTGGCAATTTATTTGGTCCAGACTCTCGGCCATTCGAATGGCATCCAATCGAACGGAATTGAGGCCCATTTTTTTTTGGTGGTGGGGAGGGGAGTGGGTTGCGGGCGGTGGCAACGACAATTACAACAATCATAACGTGCCCCAAACAAGGAAAAATAAAAGGACGACGAAATTTTTATGGCAAACACAGCGAGCGATATCGAAATCAATATAAATCTGCCGGCACCAAAGATACGACACAGTTGGGGATTCAGATACATATATGTAGAATGTGCGGGTCAGCTCTGAGGCTCCCAGGTACTGAGGTTTATTATCAGAATGGGAATGTAGGTTACGGGTATAATCAAACATCAAGCTGCGAAATCTTAAAGATTCTGAAAAGTGTGGGAATCATAGCTTTGTTTATATAATAAATAGTATCCAAGACTCAACCTTTTAAAGCCAATCTTAAATATCACAACCACATTACGTTCGCAGTTATGAAACGCAGAGTTCATTTTTCAGCAAATAAAATATTTTTAATAAATAAAGCGCTCGAAAAAGTAAAAAAAAAAATCAGATGGAAGCAACAAAAACCCACAATAAAACAGTCGAAACAAAAAGCAAAAGGACCAAAATCAAGAGTTACAAAAAGTTAGGATCCAAAGAGAAGGGCAGATAAAACGGCAGCAAGGGAAGGGAGTCACATGAATGGCACTTAACTTGCCCAGAGATGGAAATGGCATAAGAATGGAAAAACGGGTGGGAAAAGCGGGCGGAAAATGGTGGGAAATGTGGGGTAGCTGTTCGGAGAGGGTTGGAGTGCGCCTTGAGGCCAGAGAACCAGACTGAGAGATAGACAGAGATGAAAACGTTACAGTTACAATTTTAATGCGCATTGCATGTGTGTCCCATGGCCCTGCCCCCCATTTTCCAACCATTTCAGCCGCCCCTTTCCCCACGACACCTCCCCACCCATTTCGCCCCGCCAATTGTAAGTTTCCCTTGTTTGATGCCAATTTTTTGCATTTGCTTCGCTGCCCTCCTCCCATTCGTTGGCTTTTTTTCGGGTGCTGTCCTAGGCGGTGTCGCCTCTCCTTCCCAAACGGATTTTCCACCATTTCCCCGCCCAGCTTTCCTTTTAGCCGCATTTGCCGGTTGTTGAACCCATTTTCTAGAAGCTTTTGCCGTCCATAAGTGGCCCTGGCCAACAGCAACAACTACAACAGGCGCTGAACTGCAACAAAAGCAATACAAATCAAATGAAAGCTGCGCTGCTGCATCTCTGCCTCTGCGATTTTTTTCATTAGGGCAAAAGAAAAATGCGGCGATATAAATAAAAATGTGTACACAAAAGGGCACAATAAAGTACGGAAAAAATGTTGTAATACAATTAATTCCAGCTTTATATGTGGCTGGTTAAAGGAGCTTTTATTAGATTAGCTTTATCGGCCAAACAACTATTTTTAATCAACTATTAAAAGGGTAAAATTCTAGGATTAGTTTATTTTTCGTAAGTATCCAAATTAAACTAAAGCATCTCCTTTGTTTGTGAAATTCCACAGCTATATATATTCCTTCTTGTTAGATGTACAATCACATTATTCATTACATATTGATTTCTCTGGTATTCCAGTTTTCGTGCTGACATTCGATACTTGTTCGATGTGTATATCTTAATTTATATATCCGTTGACATGCAGACGACCTTAGACCTTCCTTTAAAATTGCTAACCCAACACATCTACCACCCACCGAGCCGTCAGTTCAGGAAAAATGACAGCGGCAACTCATTAAAAAGCAATTAAAAGACTTTTTTGTTGTGCGGGACACAGGCGTCTGAGAAGACACTCAATAGCCGCTGGCCATTCGCAAGGTCAACACGCACAGAGTATGTATATGAAAATAAATGTAAATTTGTAAATATATATATATATATATGGGAATCCGTGTATATAGCCGATGTATTGTCTGGCGTGTGTCTGGCTCGGGAGCTTCCAGGCCTGTGGCAAACAAAAACATATTACGCATACGCCACCGAAGGACACGCAAGGCAAACAAACAAGAAGAAGGCGGCCGCAAAAACAAGGACAAGGTGGATGTGGACGGGGTGGGAGTCGGGAGCCAAGGGCTAGATTCTCGACCAGATACGCAGGATATATAGATGGGAAAAATATATAGAGTATAAGATATCAAATGAGCTAAACGAGAAGTTTCTAAGGGAAACTTATAACATATAATACATTTTGTAATCGTTTTGTGAAATACTCAAGAGCATCACTTTTTTAGTAGATAATTTCACTACACATTTACAATTTTAATTAGCTTTAGCTAAACATTCTACCCCGTAGCATCATAAATCTGAGCTGGTTTTGGAATACTACCAACTTAAAAATTACAACCATCCACCGCTACTATGATGATAAATAAACCGTCCACCCCTTTTGCTTAAAATCCCAGCTCGCTCACAAAAAATGGCTCATTGTCGTAAGGCAAAAAAGAATCCACGACTTTTAAATTCGCCGCCTGTTTGTTTGTTTTTTTTGTTTGAGGCTAACGAAACGTAGACCGAAATGGCCAAAACGTGTTGACAGTTTTCCCGGCTGCGGCTGCGGCTGCTTCAACTTCTTTTACATCTTCATCTACATTTTGCCCCCAAATCCCAAATCTCGCCTTAAGCATGTCCTTGAGCTGTACAATTTATTGCCGCTTTAAGTTATTTTGTCATTCTGCATTATTTCGTTTAGTTTTCCCATAGCATTTTGTTCAGCGTTGATTTTTTCACAACTCGCTTGCCTTTCTCCATTTTGTTGCGGGTGCCTCTGCCACACCCTGATTTCAATACGAAATTGCGCAATGTATTAAGAAAGCATTTTCAAGCAATTTAAAGGCAATTTTCCCACTCTCATCCGGCAAAGAAAAAAGAAATTTATGCGAATTTGTTTATTCTCTTCACTGTGAATTCGATTCATGGGGGAATTTATTTGGTGCCCGACAGTGATTATATGGCCAATATTGCGGCTTACTGCGGATTACACGGACTCCAAAAGGTATATTAAAAGATATATCTTCGAATGGGTCTTTTTTCTGGCCTATAAGCGTTAAATGCCTGACTTCATTGGCTCATGCATTGCAAATGTCACATTGTGCGAATTTAATTAGGTTGGCAAAGTATTACTTAAAGTAAGTTAAGCTTTATTAAATCACAATTGGAATTGTGTGCACTTTATTGTTAGAGATTTGTTCATTGTTTGTTATACATTTGTTTGTCGATGCATGTGGCATTCAAAGTTCACGGTCATATTTACCGGTGGCTATGCCAAAAAAAAAATATTACCCGTAGTTGTGCACAAGTACACAGGAAGAAATTCCATACCAATAATTAAAATACAGATTGAGAATACGTAGTGCTCACATTTTTTGAAAAAATTAAATTCAACATTTATTTATAGTGGTTAAATAAATATATAACTTATGAATTAAGTGTAAAGTTATTGAAGAACCGGTTTTGGTACCATATGAAGTGAGTGAATTTTGCTTTCGGTGCATGTACTCCCCACAAACCAAATCAAAGCGAGTGAAATTCTCATTTGACACGCAAAAAATGCTATTGTTGTTTCTCCACATTTTTGTATTTATTTTCTTCTTTTTGCCCATTTTGTTTGTGTTTTCCATGTGGGCCGCAGAGATTTTGCGCTTGAATATCAAACGCTGCAAAGGGGGGCGGGGCGGGAAAATCAATTACGTGTACGCGTCGCAAACGGATGTGGCAGACTACAACAGCAACACCAGCAAACACCAGCTATACCATCAGCTTTACCATCCAAAGCGGCAACACCAGCAACATCAACATTGCCACTTTAAGCCGGAAATGTGCGACAACCACAAGAGCTGGACGGGATTAGGCAGCGGAGCAAGTCGAGGGTCAAGCTCCATTCCACTCCTCGGATCTCTGGAGCGACCACGTGCCTGACATTTCAATTAAATTGCCAAAAAATATCTATACGCTGCGAGATTTATATCCCGAACACACGCACCAAAAACTTTAAGCCCGAAAAATGCAAACGAATAAATTGCGCTTCTTTGGCAAATCCCAAGCACACCAAATGAAAATATAAAAAATTGCGAAAAAATATGTACGAAATATATGTATAAAGAAAATTGGGAAACAACTTCCGTTTGATGAGAGTTGCATAAAAATACGGATCACAATGGAAAATACTTTTTTGGTCAATGCCAAAATGAAACACGTTTTTTCGCTTTTGAACAAATGACATGGAAAAAGAGTTATGGAATGAATGCATGGCATTATACTACATATTATTATATTAAATATAGCTTATTCATTAGTTCTTATTTAAAATGAAAAGGTACCACAGATAAACTGTAAATCTGCGCTGCCTTACCTATTAGGTTAAAGAAATTCTGATTTATATACAAATAAAATTTCAACTTCAAATGAATTTTCTATGAGTATGGAGAAGTCCCCTTCACATTGCAAATTTACTAGAATATATGGACAAGGCACTTAGATGATAAGCCCCTGAATAATTACTGTCTTAAGTGAAGCTAATGATTTAGCAAAATTATGTAACTGTCTGATAAACTCCGGTGAAACAGCTTGTGTAACAAATTGAATATCAAACGGAGGTGCATGGGTGATATAACTTTTAAGCCATACACGTATACCCAGCGCAGCTCAAACTGTGCAAATTGCAATTAGTGCCTAGTTGAGTTGAGAGTGTGAGACACTGACTAAATGACTAAATGAGCGATTGAGAAACTGACAGGCCAACGCAACGAGCAGACCCCGTGCCCGAATGATATAATTACGTTTCAATTAGTGCAGCAGTCTGCTGCCACATGCCCCGCAAAACTTGCAACAAATTATATTAAATGAGGAAGCCAGATGCAGGCAGACGGATGTTGGCGCTGGGGGGATTCGGGTAAAGCCCATTAAGGCGGTGATATACTGACATTGATAGTAGAGAAAATGCATCAGCTCAAGTTCTCCGTACTTGTACAAATGCCGATTTCATCTCGTTCGTTTAGCATGCAAACAAATGTTTCTGCTTCTGCTGATACCAAAAATTAATTAAGCTCCTAGGGTGGCGCAAAAATAAATAGAGTTGCTGGTTTAAAAAATATGGGTCACGACGCCAAGACAATTGTTGAGGGGGGGGGGGGGGCGTTGACAGTTCGAGCTCATCGCCAAAAACTTTAAATATGAATACTCTTATGGGCGGCGAGCCACAAATTTATGCAACCTCATGTCGCCTTTCATCCTGCCCAAACTTTTCAAAGCCGTAAGCAATTTGTCATTGGAGACTTTTGACAGCATCGTCGTCGCTGTCATTAAGTCCGTCCGTCGCGAAGGAAACTCCCCTTGAAGACAAATGCGATGGATTTGGATTCCCCCAATGCCGGAAACTGGGATTCGTGCGCTATAATGCTCCACTTGAAAGTGAGGCATAAAACTCGATGCGAGATGGCCAAACTATCGGTTTGAATTTCGAGTTTTGGCTAACCTTCGGATTTGGCATAAAATCGAAGCATCGAAGTCAGCGAGGCGAAGTCTCGTTTGGGGTGTATATATATGCAAATGCAATGGGGTTATATTCCGTGGGCCACCGACAATAAAATCGAGCAGAAGCGAGGAAGCCAATAAATCTGTGCCGCCAAAGCGGCTCGTAAAAATGGACAAGTTTATGTGGATTTTGAGGCAGGCGAAAGGGGTTAAGAGCAGCTGCCATAGATACCGCCACATATCGTGCATTTCGAAAAGCTCTATGCTTTTTAGCTGTTTTCTACCTATGTACATATATATACATATACATACCTGTGTCGCCTGGCTGGCTGACTGCCTACAGTTTGACAGCCACTGACAAGACATTTTATGCACTTTTCTTTTTACGACCCACAGGAATTCGCTGCGAAGAGCTAAGAGCTTGTAATATGACATCACAAAAGGGGACACAGGACCTTCGACAATGTCCTTACTTGCAAAATGGAAATGTTTGCTTATGCCTCACTGAACAATTGTTGGGTTGGAAAGCGAAACGGGTAGCGAGGGTCTGGATAGACCCTGGGAAAAACGTTTTATGTGCGAATAATAAGTAACAATCATTTGTGGATTCTATCAGCAGTGTTTGCACAAGTCCCTTTGTCCTTCTCGCCCATTTCCCCCCCCCCCCCCCCTAATTTGTATTACTTTGTGACACAGTTTTCTTCTGGCTTTTACAAGCAGGTGGCGTCTCGACTCGAATTACTTCGTTACTTCAGTCACTTCAGTAAAGAAGAGCTTGTGGCTCTATTTCGCAAGAAAGAACGAAAGATGAATTATTATTTGTCAGCTCGTTTAATTTTTCGGGCTGGCTTCGGCCAAACATTAAATGACGGAAGAGTGCCGAAAAGTTCAAAGTGCAGAGTTCACAGCATGGCTTGCTTGCCCCCTTCTTCGCCCCCTCTCAGAATATAATAACTCTTAATAAGCCGAGGGCGTTCGATGTGCGGGTTAATTAAAAATTATTACCAAAGAGATTAACCGAAAAATGGGTGCCAGCGGGATACTATACTATGTATAATGGCCAGATATTGGTTTGCTCGCTCCCTCATGACTTTCCACCCTGACTTTCCCACCCAGACATTCCTGTTTGCTCTCAGGGATTTCGATCTGTGGACAAGTGTTGATGTAACACTTAGATTTCCCATCATTGCCCGTTTTTCTCTTATTTGCTCTCTAGTTTCACATATGTCTTTCTCGTAGGTTCATTGACTGAGTGTACTTAATATCGAAGATGTTTGCTTTTCTTGTATTTATGTATTTATGGGAACATTATTTGTTAATGACCTCAAAACATGTGTTTTAATACGACTAAATAAGGGGTTGGAGAAAATGTATCAGCTTCACTAAATCCAATGGGATATAATCTATAAATCCAATTGAAATTATTAGATTTGAATACTTGAATTTTATATTTCTATATGTACAGAAATAATATATTTGATTGCTGTTTACAACAATTTGCGTTCTATTTTACAATCTAATAATATATATCTCAACTTATTTGAGCAACATTCCGAAGATCGCATCCAAAACAAGTCGTTCTAGATTCAAGATTCTTCAAACGATGGCCTTCAGCTACATGCCCTTTTATCAGCCTTCAATTCCAATTCCAATTCCCTTCCATTTTTTTTTTCCTTCTACTTTTCATTTGTTCCGCGCTTATTAGGGCTGACCGCATAAAAATCTAGGGTGTGGGCATATAAAATAATAGAAATTATGTTGATTAGAGACTCGGACTCGGCAATCAACACCATGCGGGGTGACCCATTGGCCAGTGGCCACCCACTTCTTCGGAATATACACCAGAAATACTAACATATCTCTACCCCATTTAGCTAAATATTTTTTGCACCACAAGTTGAAGGAACTGGGAAGCAGAAACAAGAGCCTGCTCAGCATTCTTATAATTATAACATGCTCAGCATCCATATCAATATAGTAAAGTTGCCGTCGACCCGGGCGCAAATTCCATTAGAACTCACAGGGCGCACTACGAGAAGTAGGTTCTTTGGGTTGGTGGGGGTGGGAAGGGGTAGGGGGTTGGGACTTGGGGACTTGGGGGGGAGTCTGCCCAAGTCTCAGGCCCAGCACGCACTCAGAGCCCATTTCCTCTGCAAGTTTATTCGATTAACAACAATCAGGCCGGGCCAAAGTCGATTGGAGCTGAGGGTAAAGGCAAAGCTGTCGGGGAAATCACTGTACAAAATATTCAATTTAAGCAGTGAATTTTCTGAATCTCATAGATTTCGTGTTTTTTTTTTAATATTTGCAACACAATGGAGCACATATAAATTATAATTATAATGGCTAAATTAGAATATTCCTATGATTAAGATCTGTTAAAACATTTGAACTTATTTAGCTATTATGTGATATATTATTTTGCAAAACTTTTGATTTTCCGAACTTTTACTTGAAAGTTAATTATACCTTTACTTTGTCAGTTACAAAATAGTTCTGTCAGTGCAAGGTAAACGTCTTAAATTATGATTTTCTGTTTTCATTATAGGTGGCAATTATTTCCCCCCAGTGCAGGCGTTCTTGCCAAATGAGCAAAGGAAGCTAAAAGGAGGAAAACAGGGGCTTAGATAAGGGGCAAGAAGAGGGGGAGGGGGAGCGACAGAATGTGGAGGTAGAAAAGCCATTTACACTTCCCCCTTAATCGTAAATTATGTGCAACTTAGAGCAGAGAATACTCCCGTCTCCATGGCACTTTCTACCGGGTCTTCAATGTTGACATCAAACTAAGTGACAAAGTTCCATGGGCGGCGGGTAGTCTTTAGTGGGTTTAAGAGGAGGTAATGCTGGGTGGATGTGGGTGTGAATAACTGCCAGCCTCACATGCAAATTCAATTAGCACATGGAGAACACACACAGCATGCTTGCTGTGTCTAGTGTAAGACGGTGTCGTTACGGAGGAGGGGAGGGGGAGGGGGAATCGAATTAGAAGATGCGCCAAAAAACAATCAAAAAGATACCAAAACTGAAGTCTTGTCTCGACTTACGCCGAGTCGATCAATGGCTGCTCTTTGTTTCACCCCCCCTCCCGCGCAGCAAAAACCACAATTAAGGTTAATGACATTGATAAATTGAAAATGTTGGTTATCGAGGTTTTTGGGTTGCGTGCAAAACCTGATCAAATTCAATTATATATTTTGCCAACACACACTCCATCAGTTTGTCCACATCTGATTTCTTCTCGAGTGACACAATTCTGTTCTATTTCTGTGCGTATATCTCTGGATGGGATTGTCGGTCAGTTCGTTCGGCTTGGTCAGTTAAGTTCCAGTTCGACTGGCTTTTTTCTATGTGTCCATTTCAGTTTGTGTGGGTGTTTCGAAATAATCATGCTAATGCCAAATCACAAATGTGAATTGCTTGTTATATCGCCAAGCTATGCGTATAGGGTGTTCATTGTGATATCTTATAAATTCTAAATAAATATAAATATCTTTATAAATTCCTAGACACCCTGTATTTTACGTATGTTTCTTACTTCTTATGCTAAATAGACATACATTGTATGTATTAAGAACGTATGTACTAAGAACGCGAACTGGAACTTAAGTCGCTGTCGAATCTGAAACTGGATGCCATATCTATTAATATATATGTATATATATTTTTCGCTCTGGATGCCGTTTTGTTGCTGTTGTTATGGAAATTCAAATGGTACCGAGTGCAGTCACTGGGAGCAGTGGAAAAAAAAGGCGATTTAGAGCTAATTTGTTGCCTGATGATATTAAATGACTGGCGTATGCGGAGCTGGGCTTCCAAAAGGGTCATTCTAGCCTGGGAGGAGGAGTGGAGGACGCATTCCATGTCGGGGAGATAAATCAAATGCAAAGTTTACTTGTTGACTTTGCGGACGGATGGGGCGGTGGTTTGAGGTTGAGGTTTGCTCCTCAGCAGATTTAAATGCCAAATGTATACAGCTTACTGCCAGTGGGAGGTGAAGTGGACTGCTTTTGGTGGGTTGATGGGTTGGGATGGGTTGGGATGGAATGGATGGGTAAGCTAAATATGGCTTTCGTCTATTTTTAGCATTAGGGCGGAGCACTCCCATCTTTTCGTCCATTTTTGTTTGTTTGTCGCTTACCAAGTTTTTTTGGCAGCTTAAGAGCTCGACAACTGCATCATCGTGGCGAAGGCTTAGCGAAATATCTTTTGACGAATTGAGATACTTAGCCAGGGGATTACTTCAGCTGTAATTAGCTGCACCAAGACTGTTTCACAGTCTTAGGGGATATTTTATTTCTATTAAGCACAGTTGCATTTTACAGTGAATTATGAAAAATTCCCATATGAAATGCTGAATACTAAATGCACAAACGATTTAAGGCATTTAAAATGACCAATATGTTTTTTCTGATTTCACAATTTTAACTAAATTCCCACATCCTACATTTAAAGGCTTAATCTGTGGACTCACCGTATTCCGTGGACATGGCGCACATGGGCTGGTGGTGGTGCGGGTGTGGGTGGTGCGGATGCTGCGGACAGATGCCCTCGTGCGGATGCGGTGCGATGTAGTATTCCGGCGGATAGAACTCGCCCGGATACTGGATATACAGCTGACCCGGCGGCAATGGCGCAATGCCATTCGTACCGTTACTCAGACCGTTCACCTGACCTCCGGAACCGCCACTGCCGCTGGACAGGCTGCTCACGCTGCTGGCGGAGGAGCCACCGCCGCCGTTGGGCGAAATGCCACCACCACCAACCGCCACGCCGGACCCACCGCCGCCGTGGCCATTTTCGTGGGGTGGCGGTAGATTCGGGGGCGGTGGCGGCAGTGGGGCGTGGTGCAGGGCATGGGGCGGCGGCAGGTGGTGGTGGTGCTGCATGGCCGCCATCAAGGCCAGCTGCTGTTGTGGGTGGTGCAGCGCGCACACGGGCGGCACAATCTGGGCGCCCTGCGGCGGAGTTGCGGTTTGCTGCAGCAAAGGCGGCGATGCCGGCAGCGAGCAATTCGATGAACCGCCATCCGAGGGAGAGTGTTGCTGCTGCTGCTGTTGCTGCTGTTGCTGCGGGCCATGTTGCTGCTGCAACTGTGGCGGTGGTTGCTGCGGCTGCTGCTGTTGCTGCTGCTGCTGCTGCTGCTGCTGCTGCTGCTGCACCAACAAGTGTTGCTGCGGTGCCGGCAACATCACCATAGTGCAGGCGGGCGAGGCCGGATTGCTATTCAAACTGGTCGTTGATGAGGTTGTCGAGGAGCAACTGCCACCCGCATTATTGTTGCTAGTTATTATTGTTCCGTTGGTGTTGCTTATGCTGCTGTTGCTTATGTTGCCGTTGTTGTTGCTGCTGCTGTGTTGCTCTGCAACATTCAGTCGCACCATGGTATTCCGTTTTCCGAACTCTGTCTGCCCCGTTTCTGTGATTTAGGCCACTTTTAGCATGTTTTCAGTTTAATTATTATGCGCTACTTTGTCTATCTGCAAAAGGAACACAGTGTTTGTCTTAAATTAATAGTTGCACACAGGCGGAGCGTAGCGCCTTTGTCGCTTTGTTACCAATCCAATAACGTTATCATTTCTTTGCTGCGATAAGAGCGGAGACAAAACAATCCACCCACCCACTGGCCCTCGCCCAAGGTTATCAGAAGAAATTCCAAGAATTCAACTACTCTGTCTTCGAAGAATTCGGGAATGGGGAAAATTACAGTAAGCTGATGTCTATTTCATTTAAGCGCCTACAGCTGATAATGTTGTATTGTCGATAAAGTAAATACATATCAATATTAGAGTGTTTCTCATTTAAGAATTTGTAGATTCTGATTTACATAAGCGCGAGAAAGAGCAGTACACAGTACTAAACTTTAATTTGGAAAACGATTTGAAAAGTATCTGATTTGCAGTGAACTCTTTCATATCTCTAGGCCAAATAAGCAGAAACCACACACGAAATGTCAACACATGTGTTCTGATTTTTAATTCACGTACGTAGAACCGAATGTTTACGAATTAAAGATCAATGACGAAAGACTTCCGTTCCACGCAGCATTTCCAGGAACATCAACGATAAGATGAAAGATGCTGGTCATAGATAATATTTTCCATGAATCTAGTACTGGGACTAAATCCAATTGAAATTATCTCTCCAAATTGCTGACAGCATCCCAGGCCTACGGCAATTGTTGTTTTCGTTGCTCAGCCAAACAATTGCGAATTGTAACCAGAATTGCGCATTGTGTCAATTTGACAAATAATTGAAATATTTTCACAAAAGGCACAAACACAGAGCTACAATGAATGTTCGATGGGGAGGGAAATTCAGGGGGTTGATTGCTGGGGAAACACCACCCACATGCATTCATAGAAAAAAATACAATAAAAACATAGAATAGCGACGCAGATAAGAGTGAAAACTAGCTAATAAAAACAACAACAAAAATAACAGCCACAGTACAGCAGCGGGCACTTAAATGAAACCCCGCAAATAACAAAAAGGGGGAAAAAAAATGTGGGGGGAAACACAAAACAGAAAGACGAAACTGCAGAACAAAACAACAACGGCAAAATTAAAACGTAAGCGTGTCTTAATCGTTCGATTTGACATTCCCCCGCTCTCTTTAATACACTGAAAACAAATACATACCTTTCATACACTTTAATATTTATAATAGCTTAAAAAAATGTTTTCCAATAAGATTTACATATGTTTAGATAGCAAAATCGTAGTGGTTTGGAAAAGTGCACAGTTTTGAAATAAAGTATGGAAATTTTTTTAAAATTTGCTTTAAAATTTTGAATCCCTTTTGCCTCAGTGCCCACTTTCTCCATCTCCATTCAACGTGTCTGTGTATGTCTGTTCGTCGCACCCGCATTTTTTCTGTCTGTAAAGAAATTTGATGCCTGCGCTTTGTTGTTGGGTGTTTTCATTTAGCTGTTAATGCAGCTTTACTTTAATGGGTTTCTTTTTGGCCCTTTCGCTCGCTACGTCTGTCCGCATTTATCGCACCTTCCACCAACAACTGACCAAACGTCGTTTTTTTTTTTTTTTTGACAAAGGTGTTGGGTGTTGCATATTTGAGGAGTGAAAAAGGTAGGGTTCAGTGAACTGAACCCAACTGACAAAATCATTTCCATTTCGGGGAGCACTGAGTTTCCGCATCATCGTCCAAAAATGTGTGAAGCACTTGAAAAGTGAAAGAAATGCACTCCATAAAAATTCCAACTTCGATCACAAAATGCAAATGATATTGAAGTGGAGAGATATGAAAGGTTTTTGGAGTAATAAAAACTTTGAACTCTCTGAAAACAGTATTATGTTCTTATAAAATTAGCTTCGAAAATAAAACATTCCATGATTAATTTTCTTTAGTGCTCTCGTACATTCAAATGTGGTAAAGTTTTAATTGCCAATGATTTATAAGCTGGCAACTATGTTTCCCACAATGCAGGCGGATTCCTTACAATTCATGCTAACTGCTTAAAGATACTTCAGAAAAGCACTCCAGCTGAAGATGGCAATCTGAATGGAGTTACCAAGTTTTACACAGCCCCACCAGCAACTTGCCAGACATTATCGTGGGCCAGAAGTAGAACAATCTGTTTGCGCTTAGGAATTTCCATTGCAAATGCTTTGCGTGGGTTGCATTCTAATTGATTTAGTGCGTCTGCACCGCCAGCAATTACCACCAAACAGTTGCTGTTCCCGCTGCATAATGCTTTGGGCCAAGATGATGAAGAAGAAGAAGAAGTGCCACAAGAAGAACCTGGCCAAGAAGTAGCATTCGGCGAGGGGGGTGGGGGATTGGTGGTTGGGGCTTGAGGATGGGGGGCGCTGCAGTCACAACAACAGAGTGAATGAAGTGCGACTGTTGTCACCTGTCTCAATATGCACTCTCGTACCTGTCTCAAGTACTCCCGGAGACCTCGGTCTTGCCCTCTCTCTCTCTCTCTCTAGCTCACTCACTCGCTCCTCTCCCCTTCTCTGTGCCACCGAAGACCCTCACCTGCCGCAGTTCACACCTCTGCACACACCCACCTACACGGGCACAAAGAATGTCAAATGTTAATTCAATTGGTGATGGTTAAATTCACATTTAACATGAAATTATTCTTCGCATGTGAAGATTAACATCGCTACGCTTATTCCGGAGAAAATTAATATAAATTTGGCCAATATTAAACTACAATATTTTTTTTTGTAATAATAAATACCGGTAGAAACAAAACGTTCAACAAAGTTGTTGTTTTCCTGATCAAATCGCATGTATGGTTTGCTTTTTGGAAATAATTAATATTGAAAAAATCTAAATTCATTCTTGAAGATTTTATCATATTTTAGATTTAAGTAAAACTTTAAAATATTTTTTTATTTACTTGGAATTTCTAGCGTTTTTCGTAGTGTGCCAGAGACAATGAGACACGCACCTCCAGCGCTGCCGTTGACGTCGCCGGCAGACAGCCAGGTGAGCTCAGGTGAGCGGGCGGGACAGAGTGAACCGAGACGGAGGACACCACGCGGAAATCTACGCAGCTTAGCAATGTGCTTCTTTCTGGTTTTTTTTTGTGTTTGTTTTCCTTTGGTTTTTTTTCCGCTATATTTAATGGCAGACAGATGAAGAGGAGACATTCGTAGACTTTTTTTCTTAACACCCGCCGCATTTGTGTCAAAAGTGTCTAGACCGGCTTCAGGTGGTTACTGAGTGAAAACTTGCCCCCGGGTTTTTATTTTGTCAGTAGGTGGTACCTGGATAGTGGGTGGTGGAGCTGTGGGTGGGCGCGTCGAGGCCACTCAACGGCAACGCATTTGCGACACGTTGAGCGTCTTGATGAGGCCATTTGTTGGAGTATCGGAGGAGCACCTGTCCCCCCCCCCCCAACCAAGCCATCCCACCGCCACCGCCAGCACCCATTCCGCCCACTTCCCAATCCGAGTTGTCAACGGAATCCTGAACGTGTCGTCAGATCCGCCGCTGCGGAAGGTGCCAAATGTCTAATGAATTATTGAGCAGCGGAATGTCGTGATGTGGCAATCAAGTCACTCAAGAGGATGTCAGAATGCTTGACGCAGCTGGAAAATTGGTCATTTTAGGGAAATTTAATTACATACAATGCTTTCTTTAATTAACGAATATTAGGCCTGACCAAAAAAAGTAGCCATATTGAAAGAGCCATCGGTCTAACTTTCTTCCGACTGCAACGAATAACAATTACCTTTAATGAGTCTTTGCCAAGTTCAGTTTTGCTTAAAAAGTAAACGAAATTAGCATTTTTCGTGCTCGACAGATTGCGGATTGAGTTAGTGGAAGTGCTAAATATTTCAGGGCTTCTCCTTTTGGCCAACTCAACACTTTCCCACTCACGGAAGCCAAAAGACAAAGTAATTCTTCCCCCACCCCTCCGATTCTTCTTGGCTTTTCTCTAGTTGGCGTTGGTGTAGCCGCTTAACAAATGGCTTACTTTGTGTGCAAATAGTAATGGAGCAGAGGCAATTTTTCTAACGGTAATTTCTAACATTTACCTAGTTACCGTTAATAGACAAGTTGGCCAAGTTGGCGAGAGCCGCCAAGACATGGAAAAATGTCTAGAGAGGGGAGTGAGGAAAACTGCAGTCAATGGCGGCCATTTCACAGCTTTCTTTCTTTTTCTGCGCTCGAGTGCGTCGTGTCTGGAAAATTCTCCAAGGGGCAAAATGGGAGGCGAAATGCGGAAAATGCTTTGGTGCGTTTTATGTCGTGGCACATTTTCCCCTGGCCAAGCTCAACGACTGGTTATCGGTTCCGTTTAGAATGGTTTCTGGTTCAAAAAACCTCAATTCAGGCCAGCCAAACAACCGGCAAAATGCCACCTGCAACATGCAACATGTCTCACATGCTGCAGCACCACTTAATTGCATAAGTCTCCCACCAAATACCTCCACAATTTCCCGACTAGCTTACAAAAAAATAAAACCCGAAAAAAAAAGACAAGATTTTACTATAGGCAACAAATTGGCCACCAACAACCGAACAACCTGTTGTATTGGCCAGCTTCTTCGTTTAATTACAGACACACACACACACACACACTATGTTAATGATTTTTTTGGCATTTCTGGTTATTGTTTGCATTTTTCACTGCTGTACTTTTTTTTTTTGCTAGACGAGTATCTGCAGTTGCATAAGGCGGCGTAATAAAAACAATGCAACTACAATTTGTGGCAGCGTTGGCGGCTAATTACTGCTACTATTGCATAAGGAAAGCTTCTTTTTTTTATTATTGCTGAGGCGCTGTGTGGCATGTGAGCAGGTTGATGATGACTCACATTTGGGAATAGATGCAGATTTGTCAAGAAAAATCTTTGTATTGTAGTTGAAAAACAAAGCACTTTTCTTTAAATATCTTCTGCAGTTCAGCAGAAACTTTAAAGCCACACCACAGCCACATTTTAACTAACCGATTGCATGGCTATTTGCCCGTCCTCGTACATACTCGTACATACGCCCCATGTCCATTAGTCAGGGTTGAAGGACCCCACTAATTAAAATGTTCGCCGAGTGCCAAGGATATCTGTTTGCATCTACAATGGTATGGTATATCAGAAAATGCATGTTTAACACGCCCAGTGGCATGCCAAAATAATCCGAAAACTGAGTGCGATTGGCGGGGAAATCCACCAGGCAAAGGAAAATACTGGTGGAGATAGACAGACACACATGCAATGCGGTTTTTCAATTTCCCGATAACTAACTAGCACGCGGGGCGTTGTTCGGTGGGCGTGGCTCGCTCGGTGTCGAAGGGGCATGTTAAGCCACACAAATGACTAAATGAACGCCCTTGGATTCACCAAGCAATTTTGATGCGGGTGCAGGCATCGCATTATGACAATGCTCGAAATGCAAATATTTCAACCATCATATGCGGGCCGGATAAATACGTTTTGACCGTAATGATAATCAATTTGTTATGAAAACTAACGGGGGAAAATACAAAACTAAACAAAATTCTGAAAATAACGCCGAAAAGATACGCATTTGTAATCTAAATGCTGTTTTGTATATGAAGTAGAATCAGGCGTTGCAGTTTAGCCAAACAAAAATGAAGCTGCGTTCTTAAAATAAGCTCGCTATGCTAACAAACTTTTTAAAATATAAAGTATATTTATTTTATTTCGTAGCATTGATTAAGTCATTTAATAGCTGTATTTCCGTGGAGAAATAAATATATATTTTTTTCTAACAATCATACAAAAGGGAAGCCGCATTTTTATGGCCCTATTGTCTGTGTGTGCTCTCATTTTTTGGCATTCCATACAATTTAAATGCAGCAGAAATAACACTTACAGTAGTTGCAGCCACACACACACACACACACATGCGCACACACTTCGGTAATGAAATAAATTATTAGAATTTATTGAAGTTTGGCGACAGAAGCGACTCGGCGACGAAGGCCATAAACTCTAAAATGTAATTTTATTGTTGTCGACAGTAAAAACTTATCTCATAAATGCAGCAATCATTGTGCCGCACACTGTGCGGAGAAAGAGATGGGGCCACATGGGCAGAAAGAGATGGCACGACGAGCACATTTGCATTTTCATAGTTTCTGTGCGGACGACTATGCTCGCCTTCTGATATGGCCCTGCTGGTTTTGGCCTTTTTGATAATTGCATTCCTTAACTGCAACTGTTTTTCCTTTTTCCCTTCTCCTCTCACTAATTGGTTGAAATTTCCATTCCGCCTTCGTTATAGTATATATAAAATTTTGTAATTTTGCAATTGTAGTTTGTTGGAGTGAAAAATTAAAACTGCAAACAAAAAGGCCAAACTAATTGTGGGCAAGCTGTGAAGCATGTAATTAGCAGCATGAGGAAAATACGATTAATAAAAAAAGGGAGTTTAAAAATTAAAAAAATTTTCAGCACACCAATAAAGAAATTTTTGGAGCTGCCCAAAAATAAAACGAACTGAAAGATACACCAAATAGTTAATAAGGAAGCTTGAAATGGACGTGGTTTGTTATAAAAGATACACGAAACGATTGGTACCAAATCATCGATGATGATAATGTTATCCACACAGCTCTATTAACTTTCAAATTGTTCAATTTATTTGCGTATTTATTGATAATATTCGCAACCAATTTTCCCTGCACTTTGCTAAATAATCCCCTTAGTCGAATAACCGGTCTCGGTTCTATTTCATCAGCAACTTAATCAATTTTCAATCTGTTTGCAAATCTCCAACGACAACAAATGCCTTGAGGTGCATCCATGTCTGGCTCTGTGTGATTTTAGGAGATTGTGGGAAATATCCGAAATTGCTAGTTGCATATGGCGAACGACAATCGCTGCAATGGGGAGGTACACAACAAAACGAAACAAAAAAAAAAAACAAAAAAGCCAGCAGAGGAGACCCCAAAAAATGTTCGAGAAATATTTATGGAGCGCACAGAAATTGCTGCAGCAATTTTCCGATTGTTGAGCTACGAGGAAAGAGCACTGTGCCGAACAAAAAAAAACAAAATAAATAAAATAAGTGCGGCAAAAATACCTAAACAAAAATTTAATCGAAACTCAGGGAGTGAAAGGTGGGCTAAAAGGGGCGTCACACTTGTATTCGACGGTTGAGTTAATTAGTTTATAAAGTTCGGGTTTTGTTTGTGCGCACCAGTTTGCAGCATGTGAGCAAATTGCTTTGGCCAAACACGTATATTAAAAAACAGCCCCATAAACACTGGGAAATATACATACATATATGAAATAACTAAAACCGAAACTGGGGAAAACTTCAAGCTTGGCTTTTTCCAACGAGCGACAACGAAATAAAAACAAAAATTGTTCATCCACTCGCTCTCTAATTGGAAACTTTGCTTGGCGTGAGGTTTTTCCCCCAATTATAACCAGATCTACTTTTTGTCAAAAGGGGGCTTGCCCCACCAACCCTTCACTTTACCTTTTTTTCCGCAGCAAACTTTGGTCAAAGATTTTTCGTTTTTTTTTTATTGCTGAAAGTTAATAATTTGTGATAATACTATCAAGTTTTTGTGCTTTTCTTAATATAGCTTTAAATATTGGATTGATTTTGTTACGTTTTTTTTTCATTTTGGCAAATTGAAAACTTTAATTGCTTTTTGTAAAGTCATGAAAATTGATTTAAATTTGACTGCAGTTGACATACTAAAAAGTTGATGGAAACTTTGTATATAGAAAATAATTGGAAATGTGTGCCAAACAAATAAAATCTAGATGTTTTTTCACTTTTTGGGTTGCAAATGATAAAATGAAATAAAAGCACGCTACCTTAAAGTGAAAGGTATTTAGTGTAGCTAAGCGTGGAAAGCATTCTGTTTCTGTTTGAAATATAGAATATTTTTTAATAATATTTTGTGTCTTTTTTAATCTGACCACCGAAAACAAGTAGACCACTTCGAGGCACACATAATTGCACTATGATTAGCTCCGATTATTGTTGATCTTTATTCGAGTGTTTCTTTATTTTCACAGCCATTGTAAAATCTCGGCACGCAATGCCTATAAAAGGAGCACTTACGAGTGCGTGATATTTGTATTAATGCAGGCTTTTCGGGAAGTACGCCTCCACAAGTGGAGGCCCAACTGGCTGTCATGTGAGGTGGCCGCAAAATTGGCCAGACAAAAGATGAATCAGCGGAATGGAAAGATTTCCATGACAAATGTCAAAAAATTCGTAGAACGAATATGCATATAAAACATTCATGTTTTGTCGAGCTTCTTTCCTCCTTTTCTTATTTTTTTTTTTATTGTAATTTGTCATATTTTGTCATTTAGCATTATAGTTTTGAGGCGGGCACACATATCTCATTTGGTTTCTTGGGTGGTGGGCTTCGTTTTGGGGAGTAAATTTGCTCAAATGCCGGCGCCTATAAACTCACACACATGTGCGATGGTGTGTGTTAGCTGCTTGACAACAGCGGAAAAGAGCGGAAATGCTGCTGCTGCCTAACCGAACCACCCCGAAAAAAAAACAAAAAAAAAATAAAAATAAAAATATAAGAAGAGCAGAATCAAACTAAACGGGGAACGGGTATGGGATTCCCCCAAACAATGAGTTTGGGCCAAGACCATGCCAAAACGGACATGCCAACGGCAACAACAATAATGCTGAGCACAATTTCGATGGCCGATGCCAAGAAAAAAGGCTAACACACACACACACACATACACACAGAGAGAAAAACAAACACTGTTTCAGTGAGCGGCACCAAACGGAAGGGACTTGACAACATACGCAACATGGGCGAAAAATGAGTGGCGACGACGCTGGAGACGCCGCACATGGCGTATGAGTGACGAAGCTCCGGCTTCAGACTCCGCCGGAGAAGGAAGAAGCAAAAAAAAAAAAAAAAATTGAACGAAAAAAATATAACCGACAACTAAGGCACACGCCCCGCACAGATTTGATAGTTTTTATCGATTTAAGTGGATTTTGGCCTCACACAAAACGAGCTTGCACTGAGGCGAAAGAGATAGCTTCTGCCGGGCAGAGAGGGATGGCAAGAAAGTGGAGAACCCCCCCCCCCCCCCCCCGAAAAGGGGCGAAAAGCAGCGGCAGGGACATCGCAGCTATATAGACAGACAGCCTTGGTTTTTGGCAAACGACGCGGCCCCAAACAAATAAACATAAAACAAGCAAAAATGTGCGATCTATCAAAGTGGCTAGTGGACGAATTGAGAGTTACCCTCACTTTTATATAAAATAAAATTGCAAAAATATTTTAGCACAATTAACTAAATATTAATAGATAAAATTTGAGTTATATTCCTGTACTCCTAAAGAGCAATAGGCCACTTTAGTAAATAAATTTAAGAACTTTCCATTGTACAAACTGCATTTTTTTAAGTTTGTTAACCAAATTGATCAGCAGAGCGTCTTTGATTCATAAGGGCATGTTCCAAAAAAAAAAAAAAAAAATTCTAGTTCGCTTATGTGCGGCTTGGCTGCCGGCATAGATAAGCGTTCTTTCGCAAACACAAAAGTCGAGCGAGAAGAGTGGAGATGGAGATGCTTTGACATCCGAAATCAAAGAGCAAAGTTTTGCGTATAAAGCATAAAGCTTCGACCATGAATTGTTTAACTTTTTGCCCGGCTCCAGCATTTTTCTTTATTATTTATTTTTTGTAGTAGTTCAAGCAGGAAGTATATGCGTGTGCCGCCACGCCCACCCTGCTCTAGCGCCCCTGTTCGTATTATACATTTTTTCTTCTTTTTTTTTATCAACACTTTTGCCTTGGGGTCCGAGGAAATGCGTAAAAATTATGCCACAGCTTGAACGACTCGACACGAGCGAAAGAAAAACGCACAGAAAATATACATACACATATATAATATAGAGGAGAAAAAAGGAAAATAAGAGAGAGAAAAAAAAAGTGGGAAAACAAAATGCCCCGGATACGGATGTTGGGCAAACCAAAGCCGGACAACCAATTTACTTTTATTTTATAGATGCCTGCTTAAGGTTTCTGCAGAGTTTTTCTTCTGAATCTCATTTTTTTTTCTCTTCATTTATTTTTTTTTTCGTTTCAAAGGCGTTAAATATTGCGCATAATTTATGCCTACCAGCAGAGCCAAAAATAATAAAATGAAGATAAAAAATGTATTTATTTTGCGCATACTTACGCATGGGCCAACTGCAAACTATTGCCCAACAAAAATGGCATTTTCGCATGGAAAAAGTGCCCGGCGCTAAATGCGCATAAATATTAAATGAGCTGGGGGAGAGTGTATCAATTGTTCTGGTGACCCCCCCCCCCCCATCTGGATCGGGATAACCCTGCGACTGGATCTGGTTGGAAGATGATGATTTAGTTTTCAGCACTCCATTGCAATAAATTCCGTTTGCCAGGCCATTTCCAACTGGTTTTGTCAGGGCGACTCTTGTCTGTCTACTCTCGGTACTCCCTATATATATAATACATATGTATGTATGAATTCTATCGTTTATAGCGAAATATACGCATATACATACATATATGTATATACGCAGAGGATCCCTCCCAACTGCTTGGCACTCAACATTATAAATTGCCGCATGAGGGGCCCCGGGATTCAGTAACTGGGCAAAGTCATTGCAGCCAAACAAAAACTTATTATTTATATACACACATATTTGTGTACTTGCCGCTGCGCTCGCAAAGTACTGATGGGATTTGCAGAAGGGTCTCCCCATTCTAATAAATAATTATCGTATTGTTTAAGTCTCGAATGGAATACCATAAATCATGACTTGGCCACTAGACGTCGCGAGATATTTGACTCTGAATTATTATCATCACAGTCACATCAGACTGATAAGCACCATGGCGACAGAGTGAGCAAGAGCCAAAGACTTTGGATACAAGAGAATGCGTGAAAAGTGGACATAGTAGAAGGGAATTTCCGGGTGAAACATTTGTGGGCGGTGGTTGGGTAACCTCAAGGAACTTGGCCTCCGGCGGAGCTATGATGATGAAATTTGGTACTGCAGCTGGTTTATATTGGTTCTTTAGCATAAATTAAATTCAAAGTATTCCTTTCACATCTTTTTTCTTGCTATATAGTTATTAAAGTGAACCCACAAATTATGTACACCAATTTTCCAATTAAGCTGAGTTACTCACTCTGTAAACCATATTCCAGCTGCTAATTTTGTACAATTTATTTAAAATTTATGCAGAGCAGTAGGGCTGTCCTGTTACTAAAATCTCGCATGAATATCTAATCGGTTTGTTCCTAAAACCCGGCTACTCAAACAGCCAAATTTGATAGGCCCACCCAGGGGCCAATAAAGTGAGAGGCACTTGTTACCAATACGATTCTCGGCTTTAGCGGAAAATTGCGCTCTTCCCACAAAACATTTGCCTTTTGGCTCAAGGCCTTCAGCTCTTCAGTACACGCATACATATATAACAGAAATTAAGGGGGTGGTAGACGTTATGGCCCCCAAAGTACAGTAAAAGCAACCAAAACGAACTGAAAGCTGAATGCCTCAAAACACAAGAACACTCGAGATTTTCAGCCAACTCAACTCTAGAGGAATAAGGTAAGTTTCGATTAGTAGCATGGTTTAAAGGAAATCCTTTTCAGCGGCCAGGCATTTGGCCGCATCATCATCGTTATCATTATCGATGTTCTAGGCCCAAATGAAATGCGGAAAAGCGAAACCAACTTTACCACAAGTGTGCTGCAGTGTTGCGGCTTTTAATCAATGCTAGGGAATATTTACCTTTTTGCTCATAAACTAGGCGAGAGTTTGAATAGTTTCAGTTAAACAAGTACACTTTTCAAACGAAAATTTAATAGGCGGTCAGGCGTGGTATCTCTATACAATCTCGGGTTAAGCTTAGTAACAAATATATACCATATGGATTTTAGATTATTCAGGTGAATATTGGATATAACATCAATCCGATAGATATATATATATTAAATAACGCTGCAATCATAACAAATAACTCAATTTCTTCAGTGTTTCCTCTCTGGAATACAATACTTTGGGCATGATTTTACAACTTTTACCGTGTGGTTTGTTTGGCTTTGCTTTGGTATTTCCATAATATTTATTTTGAGAACCCATCGCTGCTCGTTTACTATATGTGGGCAGTTCGGTACCATCTTCTGAATGCAATCGTTTTTTCCTAAAACCTCGTTCCGGTGACTTTCCCGATCTTCGGCTAAATACACTTTTTGTAGCACTTTTATCTTGACTATGAAGCTTACTGAAGTGCTTAGGTATCTGATCTCCAGCTTCAAGAAGAACATATTTTTCTGCTGGCATCACTCTTTCATTGCTGTAAGGTGTGGGTACACTAAATCGTACCCTTTTATTATTTGTATTCATCTCTAATTGTTTCTTTAAACTTTCCAACTCATCCTGGCTTACGTCCTTTAACTGAGTCTCTTTAGGCTTCTTTATGATACTTTTTGCAGGCTTTATTAGCATTACGGATTCTCCGGCAGTTTTTCTATTAAATTTTAGATTTCTAGCCCGTTCTTTTCTATAATCTTCGGGATCAGGATATTTTGGTTGAGGAATTATTTCATTCTTTGCCAAATGCGGAGTGTTATTTACAGATTTAATTTTATAGGTATCTTGTTGAATTTGATTTTTTAAAGTCTGCTTTTCTTGGCTACTACAAAGTTGTTTCACTCGATGTTGTGCTGAAACATGAGTTCGATTATTATTTGACCTTTTCGAAATTTCAGGTTTTTCGATTTCCAATTTCTTTTGGTTTTGCCTCGCCGATCGCAAGGAATTATTGCTTCTCTTCGTTATAATGTGGGCACTATCTTTCCTTGATTGAGAATACCCAATCTCTTTTGAAGGGAATACTGGTTTGGTGTCCTTTATTGCTTGCTGAAATGCTTTGAACTTATTTCTCTCTATCATCTCATTCCAGAAATCAAAAGTTCCCTTAGTTTTCTTTGCATCATTAATTCTTTTTATAAAGAGCTGCTCCCACTCAAGTTTTCTTTGTTGTTTAATTGGGATTATTAGATTATTGGAAATATTTTTTGTAGGCTGATTTTGATGATCCAGTATTTTTTTCTCCCAACTTATAGATTGCAACCTATTTCCTTGGTTAAATCTATTCTCAGATGGGTAAGTGTCTAAAGGCAATAGACTACTTCCTTTGAAGGGGTTATCCCGTCTGCTCAAGTGTTCATATTTACTTTTAAAACTGTGGTACTCTTCATCCAAAGGTTGTCGTCTGTAACGCGGTATTTCCAAAGGAAGACCACCACTTGGTAGACGTATCATTCTCTGAGGATCTCTGTGCAGCCAACTCCATGGCATACCATTGAAATATGGTTCGGGCATCATGAAACCACCGGAGAATCTGTTTTGGTTCTCAGTACAGGGTCTTACCCGCGGCCTTGGTGGCCTTCCATCAGCAAATAATTGTCTTGTATGTTGGTTTTGTACGACTGCAGCATATAGATTCGAGATGTGATTAATGTGAATAATTTGAGCTGCTTTTGGTGAAATGGGTGCCATTGGAATTTGCTGATTATAGTCGGAATCTAACATGGAACTTTCCAGTTCCTCTGCGCAGACCAACGATCTCATGGCCCCAGGCCTATTTGCATACGGGTTCAAAATTCCGGATCTCTGGATTCTGGGACTTCCGGCCTGGCAAGGACATCGATGGGGTGCATAGCCATATGGTATAGACTCATCCGAGGGATAACTATCTAGATCGCCACGTCTTTCGTATCCCAATCGCTTAAGTCCCGCCCACACATCACTTCCCTTCGATGGTCCTTTTTCCGTAATCCCCCGTCCCGAGAATGGCGTCATGGCATTTTTGCCACAATAACCGGGACTGTGAATGTTCCTCAAATCATCCGTCTGGCTTCTGCATCCCGAACAAGCGCTATTTTGTCCACATCTCTTCGGTAGATTGAGAAAATACTGGATCATGGATATGAGGATGAGCAACGTCCTTGTTGGTATGGAACCCCTTATGTTACCACATTCGTCGAATATCCCGTAGTATAGCTCACAGATGTCGGGTATAACAAACGGTACCTTCAGCGTATTCCAGCCTAACATCAAAGGATATAGAATTCTCGCAAAGACCTGCAGTGTCAATTGGTGTAGAAATTGGCAGACCGTACTGGACGACTTATTGACCATCTTGGCCAGCACCTGGATCATACAACCGTTTCTCTGACCCCATCGCCTCTCGCCCGAAACACAACAGCTGGCTGCCTTTCGTCCCTCCAAAAATGGCCGACAACTTTGGACACGCTGCAGACGTGGAAACTGAGGAAGACAGGCCATCGGGTTCGTGCGATCGCTATGCGATCTACAGCAGCAGGAATTCATTTTGGCCTGACCGTCTTGGCGTTCCGAAAACCAGGTATTTACGAAAGTACAAATTTTGTGATTGCCGCCAGTTCCAGACTAAAATTTTGAATGATTTCTGTGCTGTAATTTTCGAAGCATGCTGAGATACTAAAAAAAAAAACCTTTTACAATAAGCCCATTTAGTTTAATATAAATGGAAATACATTTTGAAAAAAACCTAACATGGGATCTTAAGACTCTCGTTTCTGCAATCTTGCCCTATCACTCAATGACGAATGAATTGAAGCCTCATCCTTGAGCGGCTCTATTTCTTGCTTCATGGATCTGCTTATATATGGCTTGATCCTTGTGGTTGAGAATTTGTAATTGGAATTTCGAATAGTACGTTTTGATTGTCGCCGTTGCCAGGTCCAGTTCTTTTTATGATCAAAAGGTTCGTGGAAAACCATTGCGTCTTGGTCGGCCAAGTATTTTCTGGGCGACTTGGAGGCTTTTGGAACCTTTGGATAGTTCTCCCTGACCTTACCTATAATTCTCCAAGGAATTGGTTCATCTGACGGTGTCTGAACAATGACATTGTAAAGCCGGGAAATCTCCTGGGCGGTTTTCATTTCACGTTTGTAATCTGCCCGTGTCGTTCCTTTCCACTCGAGATCAACCTTTTTTAAGGCTTTCCTCAAATTTTTTTCATTTATATTCATTCCTTTTCTGGCGATCAAGTCTCTTATAAGAATGTGAGTACGTGTTGTTCTCAAATCTCCCACGGGACCTATATAGCTATCCCTAAATCGATGTCGACCCAAAGTTTTCATCAGATATTCCGCATAATCATAGGACTTGGCATAAGCTAGGGCAAGTTCATCATTGAGGAATACAGACTGCCGACCAAAGGTCTTATTTTTTCGCTTCTTTTTTTCCATTTCAGATTCTGATTCTAGTTCACTTTCTAATTCAGATCTCATTACCGGTTGAGGTTTTTCAGTCTTTTTTCCCGTTTTTTCCCTTTTCGATTCACTTGGATTGCCAAGGAGCTGAGAGATCCAATCTGAAGAACTCATAGCTTCTAAATCACTCTGCTCAATATTTGAACGACATTTCGCCTGGTGTTCGTCAGGATACGCCTCGTAGATGGGCGAGTCCTTTCGATCATTAGGCGAATCACCGTTCAAATAATCCAGCAGTAACGGAAGTAAACTTTTAAGACTCCTTGCATGGATGGGACTTCGTAAGTTGCCACGATGATCAAATATGGCCATGTACCGATCACAGACATACGGATAACAAAGGGGCACATTGCAGCCATTCCATCCACACTCCTTGTATTTCAAGAGGTCACTATAGTTCCGTAGGCTGAGATTAAACAGAAAGCCATCGATTTCATCGGGCTGGAATCCCACCAGCTTTGCCAACTGTTCGATTTCCATTTGGTTTCTCTGACGCCAAAGACAATGCTCCTGGGATAGACATGTGGATCTAGACGGTTGTTTTTGGCCAATCGAAACTATCTTGGATGTCCAAGGAAAATTTGCTGTAAGGCTGCAACATATTTTTCGCATGCTCATCCTGTGGCAGATGCTTTAAATTTTGAATAAAATGTTGCTTCTTAAAAGGATCCAAAAATGTAATCGAAAGCCTACACCACAGGGGCATTGTGGTTCAGTAAATTTTTGTTGATCGTAACACTTTCCAAGGAAATACTGGCAATTAAATGAAAGCCAGCCGAAAAACAAATATCCGTTAAATACAAAATTGTGCATATTATTGATTATAGTAAACAAATAATTACACTGAGGCAAAATGATGTTCCCTGTAATGTTATGTGTAAATTAAAATTGATTTAACTTCAGAAACCTATCCCAAGATTTTGAATATTAAGTGAACCTTAGTCAATTTAAGCCTAGAACAAATCAGTTCAAAACGATACTCATGCCAAAATCTGTTTATAGACCATGGTGAAGCTCACCTTGTCAAACGAACTGGCAGGTGTAAATAGCCCTCAGTTTGCCGATACTTCAATGCCGTTGGTTGGGGCATTGCGCCGACTGACACGAAAATTAAATAATGGTCTTCACTTTTTTTTTTCTTTCGGCCACGAAACGTGGTCGGCGCGTACAAAAGTAAATTTGATTATGTTAATTTCTGTTCCTTCTTTTCCCATATATATGTATATGTATTTTTGGTAAGACTGTTTTTTTTTTTTTGATGTGGCGAACACACCCAAAACCGAAAAGGAAATTAGGCCCAGAATGCCGATGGACAAGTGTGTGTGTGTGTGTGGGCCAAACAGATAAAAGAGATGAAGACGTGGAAGCGAAATGAGTTTAAAGTCAATAACCGCAATAAAGCGACGGTGAGATTTTTGGGCCTAAACAAACACGCAACTTTGGCCGCGTAAAAAAGTTCACCGACCTGCGACACAGTTGGACAGTTTTTTTGGCCAAAACTGGGCGGAAATGATCAATAGTCGCGAACACTGACTGCACTTGTGCAGTAAAAAATCTTTGCATCATTTTTGCCAAAGCAAACTCTGTAAATTCACACGTACTCGTATAGTGGCTAGACTCAAACAGACCGTAAAATGTATAATTATAAAATTGCATGTTCTTTTCTGATATTATCATCATGGGCATAAACAATAAATTTGTATGTCAAAAATCTAAGTGCAGATAAAAGTTTACACGTAAGCCTCAACAACAATAATAACAACATCATCAACAATCTACAATCAACGCTCGGCCATTGGGGAATGTTTGGGCAATTGAGTTAAATTTATTTGATGGGGATTTTGTTTGTCTAGTAAGCCTCTTATGTGAAAAGCACTCAGATGCCAGGGGTTCACTATAAAAATGTCCATACCTTTTTTTTGCCAATACAAAAAAGTATCCTTGACAAACAAGTGAAAATTCATTGACCCATATAAATGTAAGTCTGTCCACCACTCACTATACCATACAAAATAAACTATAAAAAATCATTGAAATTAAATGTTAAAAAATGACAAGTCAGTCGAAAGATTTTAACACTCCGTAGAACAGCAAAGACTTAACGTTTTTGGATTAGCAAAGAATTTGTAGAATCTTGAAAGGATTTTCTTTCCGTTGCCATACTTACAAATGTGAAAATTCTGCTGCGTGTATTTCAAACGTAATCCGGCTCAGCAAAATTCATTTAAAGCTGATTTAATATTTGTTTAGCAATTTAATATATTCTTTAAAAACCTTGTAGCTTTTGAAATTGTATTTTATTTATTTACTGGTAATTCTATAAATTTTATTTTATAACAATTAGCTAATTGAAGTTTATAAAGTGTTAGGTTTTTATTTTTGATTTAGCGCAAAAGTAGTTAGCAAAAATCGATTAACCTTTTTAAGGTTTTTAATTTTTGTATATGTTTATTATTATTCGTGAAATTGCACAAAATTGGTATTGTTATTTTAAATGCTTATTAAGTTTATTCTTATTTGTTATGCTTTTATGTGTATTGAATTTTTTTGCTGATTATACAGTTAATTCGATTTGCTTTTATTGGTTTGTTTTGCGTTGTTTGGGCAAATCTATTTATGAACACAGCTTCTGTAAATATTCTCGTCGATTTTTAGCTGGATTATTTGTATTGCACTTGGATTGTTAGTTTAATTGGAATGCTTCAATGTTCGATTTTTGTATTGCACTTTAGCCCACAGACTGAAAAGTAGAATGATGCATTAGATACAAATCTATGTATGTATGTGATTTTCTTCTCCAGACCCAAATTGAGGCTACAGTCATTCGATTGTTAAGCATTCGATAGCGGCAAGTAAGTAATTATTAATTGTTTATTATTATACCCCTTCGGCTGAGTGCTGTTTGTTTGCGACTGCTTCTTTGTATCTACAAGTACCTAAATCTGTTTCTCGCTCGCCATATTTATCTATCGATAGAAAGCTTTCGACTCTATAAATTCTAGAAACTTATGGTGCCGCCCCCGAATCCATGCCAAAGTTTGCCATGAGTAAACGATATGTACATATATTCAGATTCTGGATAAATTTTCCATGTTAATTAGCTGGCATTCGAGGAGTGGAAAACTCTGAGCCTCGGGCTTTTGACCTTTTTTGCACTCTATTTCACTTGAGATTGGTTTATGTTTAATTAAAGTTAAGCGACCTTGGAGCTTCTGGATGTTGGAAAGTTTTCCTACCAAATTGATGGGCAGCTCAGTTAAATTACCTTAGATAAATATTTGACTGCAGTCA
The DNA here is from genome assembly GCF_000001215.4 of Drosophila melanogaster. Taxonomy (NCBI): domain Eukaryota; kingdom Metazoa; phylum Arthropoda; class Insecta; order Diptera; family Drosophilidae; genus Drosophila; species Drosophila melanogaster. Next base: position 16,603,272 of record NT_033779.5, on the reverse strand, counting down.
ACTGAGATTAGGTGAGGTCAGTTTTGGTTAACTTTTCTTGTACTCAAACTTTGATAAGCCAATTAAAGTTGAAGTTTCTTTGAGATTATTGGCTAGACTCTATCTTACGTTGGGGATTAGGAAAATATACAAGCAATTCTTGATAGAAATGCAAATATGATACTGCAGAAAGAAAACACAAGTGCACATGAAAATTATTGAACAATTTAGATTTTTCTCAGAACTGTTAGCTAAGTTAAAATTCAATGGAATTGTTCGTACAGCAGCAGATAACTAAATACCTCAATAAATGTTCATATATGTATGTATCTGTAACAAACTATCATTTAACTTACTAAGTATTCTTACTAGCATTTTGAAATGGGCAATAAAAAAGGTTAAATTATTTAAGTTGACAAGTGGAAACAATTAACTGAAAATAAACATTGATAGACAATGTTGTTTGTGTAATTATATTTAAAACATTTTTACGATGACTCCACAACACGGGACAGAATACAAAAATGTTTAGTTTTAGCTGAGTTTTATGTAACCTCAATGTGGGCCAAAAGGATACAAAAGTTGGCTATAAATTCAATAAACCAATGTCCAATTTTTCACTTTTCTTAGAAATGTTTTTTATATTGCTCAGTTTTCTTATTTACACACACACAGAGACGAGCACGTTGTTCTGGGCTGTTTATGTTTTTTTTCTGATTTTCTTTTTTCCTTCTTCATTCTCTCTTGCACACTCGTTCACCCACACTTAGAGTCCCACACAATGCACAGTGAAATTCCGCTACACCGGAAATTACAATTGAAAAAAGTGGATGGGATTTGTTGCTGGTCTGTTTTCTTTTCATTCGTATTTTTTTTAGAATTAACTAAAACGTCACACGAAATTGTTATTATTATTTATGATTATAGCGATTATGGCTTTTTGGTTATAATAAAACAGGATGTAGAATGAAATAACAATAAAGTTGTGTTTTTTAAAAGCGAATTTTTGTACATTATTTTGAACGTTTTTGTATATTTAATTGTTTGGACTTTTCTCTTGTATACGGATGGGTATTTTCTGTTTAGTTTTTATAATTGAATAAAATTTAATTTTTTTTGAATAGCAAGTTTCATTATATAAATTATGTATTGCATATGTTTTGAAACCGATTTCAACGATTTTTTCGAATCACTTTTTCCACACTCACTTTTAATTGTTTAAACTTGTAGAACAACAATTGTTTATTGCAGAAAGAGGATGAAAACACACGACGCGCTGCCCTTCCTCGATCCCCTCTTCCACCGCTTTTCCTCTTCAGTTTTCCGCTTTTCAGCTGCGCTGCCAAACCAAACCGTACAGTTTGAGAGTTTATATCGGACTGCCAGCAGCCGCCGATACGAGTCGGCAACCGACTCGTGATTCGAAGCCCGAAGTCCGTTCTCATTGGAACCCGAAAAGTATCTCAAAACTGGAAGGCGGTACTGGAAGATACTTTTTCGCTCAGGGGCCCCGCATATGTCATTTGTTGTTGGGCGAGTAAAGAAAAAGAAAAAAAAATAATAAAACAAAAAACACGTAGACCCGCAGCACAGCTGAGCGGAATACATTTACTACTCACACTGGCGGTTAAGAGCGATTTATCTGAGAGATACAAATGCGAACGAACGACCGTCACCGCAACGTAGTAACTACACAGATACGACTCGGCCACGCACACATGCTCAACAAAAAAACCGGCATTCCTCTCAGTGCACTTATTGAATTTAAAGAGAATTTACAAAAGAGGTAAGAGTTCAAGAGGCACGCTCTTAAACAATATCTTGAAAACTATTTGAGTTGCCAAATTTGTGTGATTTCCCGGCTTAATTTTTCTAAGTTTCAGCAATTTTGAAATTGATTTCGTGAACTAGTTTTCGCTGTGCAATTATTTTTAATTGCATTATGTTCCTCAAAATTTGAAAAGTTTTTCAATAGTTGTTTTTATTTGCCTTTTTTGTCGACAAATCACGATTCACAAAATTTTACTGCGAAATTTGCATTTCTGGTGAATTACTAATGGAATCGGGATCTTGAACTAGAAAACTTCTGAAGAGCAAATTGCTCTTAGATTCTTATAGTATTATTATTTAAGTTTTGGTTTAAAAAGTATGAAGACCTTATTACAAAAATTAATAAATATTCCAAAAATATCGTTAGTAATGGCATTTATTTTACTCTAAAAGAAACTAAAATATTTCTAAAGTAAATGATGAAACATACATTTAATTCAAACTTTGGATGGGCAACAAATCTGAGTTCCCATTTCGAAAAACGAGACGCAGCATAATTGCTTATTGATAACCCCCCAAGAGACCCAAGACGAAAGCCCAAAAACGAGATTTTCGTTCCCCGGAGTGAAAACAATTTGAACTTTGACAAAGCGAATGCCAAAAATGAAAAGTAATTGGAGACTTTGAGCACAAGCATTTATGTTAAGGCAATAACTCAGAACGGCAACTCAGAGTCGTATCAGTTTTCCACACAGAAATAAATTGAAAACTTTTGAGAAATACCCCAAAGTAATAGCTGAAAATAATAATAATGTGTGGCCTTTGAAATGCGAAACGTTTTATGGTTGTAGGCATTGGTTTTTTTTTTTTTTGTGTTTTGTATTTTAAGAGCGAGTAAAACGCAAAAGCCATAAGCTTAAATGCAAACTAAGTAAGAATTGTGTTAGGTCGCATGATGATGAACGCGATGATCATTATGACGATGCTACACTACACTCTAATAAAATTTACGACAATGCGAATGAATACGGCGACGACTCAGTCTCAGTCAGAGAATACGGAGGTTGGAGGAAACTGGGTATCGTGTAAGCCCTGCAGTCAACTAACCAAAACTAGCAAAGACCAAAGGCCCGAAAAGTATCTGTATATGTATAGCCCCCAAAAAGCCACCTCTCCATATATACATACTTATATCGTACATAAAGACATACATACATCCATATATACATACGTACAAACGTATCTCTGCTCTTTTGTCTGGCTTTTGGTGTGGGAAAGAATGCAGTGAAGGGAATTTCCAAGTCAAGACTTGGCAAGCCATGGCCGTAATGTGTAATGTATCTCTTGGATACATTTTTAAATTGTATGCCATACGCTGCTGGGGCTGTTTTGGAACGTTGACAATGCAACTGTATCTGTATCTTTGGCTCTGTGTAAATGTATCTGTGCCCCAGCCAAAAGGCCAACAGCATTTGCATTGGCCATTGCCAATTAATCAAAAAACGAGAAAAAAAAAAAACAGCAGAAAAGCGCTTAAAAAACCCCAAAAAAAAGACCTGCAATTGATTTCAATATTTCAGCAGCATTGTATCTTTCACACAAAAAACGGCGTATATCGTTGCGTAAAGCAATATATGTATATAATCATATAGTATTGCCGCTTTTTCGATAACTCCGCCCGCTTTCAATTGCCTACTGAGTGCCACACCAAAAGTGGCCCAAATATATATGAGCAGTATAGATAAGTTCAAAGTAATAGCATCGAAGGCATTTATAATAAATAATTGCACAGGTACGAATTTTTAAAGTGTGATTCTTATTATAATTAATATGAAGTATTAGAACATCGTTTTTCTTTTTATGCAAAAATTAAGTTAAATTTTTTTACTTTAATCATCGCACTCTATTTTCAAGAGACCTTCTTAAATAATTACACTATATGTATTGCTTCCTTCCGTAATTTGAATCTTTTCAAACATTTGTTTACCTTTCCCTTGTTGCATGCCCCTTGTTGCACGCCCCTTGTTGCACTTTTGTGCACCGTTTTCAATTCAATTCGATTCGTTTCCCTTTTCTCGATTTCTCTCCGCACTTCCACTTCTTTTGGACTCTTTGTGGGCTAGGTCAGTTCAAAGTTCACGTGTTTCGCCTTTATTGATTGAATCACCATCGAAATTTGGGCATTTCTGGTCCAGAGCCAAGTAACCTGTTCCGTGCCAACTAATAGTCGGAAATTGGAAGAGTTGTGTTTTGTGGCTCGACTCCATTGTTTACGTCTTTTGAATAGGGTGCATTTCGTAGATCATTAATTTGGATTGGTATAGTGAACACAGAACTCAAATGCAACTATTTGATGTTCACATTGGCTGAATATCAGTTCTTGCAAACAAAAATTATTAAAAACTCTATGTAAAACTTGTACCGAAATTAGAACTACTTTCTGAACTATAACTCCGTGTGTTATTTCAGCCAAATTTTTTACCTGGAAAATGGCAGACATGGCCCAATTTTTTTATTTACATGCTAAGAAGAACACTCCATAAAAATATTTTATAAAGCCATACAATATCAGCACATCAAAAATCAGGTCACTCAGACAACAGATGGCGCTGCAAGCGAAATATTTTTGCAGCAGGCATACGCATAATTTCAAGTGCTAGCTAGCATCAAATGTTATTTTTAACCAAAGCAATTTCGCTTCAGGATAGAAGGCAAGTTTGTTTTTGATTTGAGGGACACATTTTTGGGTGTGTGGGTGCAGTTAGTACAAAACACTTGAATTGTTGTTCTGGGGCAATAAATTGAAATGCACAAAAGAGCTTGTGAAAAATAAAGAAAAACCCATGGAGGAAAATCGAGCAAAGCCGGGTCTTGGCCTCGGTCTTTCGACCAAAGCTCGTTTTACAGCTGCTGCTGGTCTACACTGTAAATAAAATCGAATACAAAGTTCACACGGCGTGCAAACCTCGATCAGAAAAACTAAATGAAGAAACTTTTATTGTAAACGTAGAAAACGATTTAAAAGAACTCGAACTCCAGTATATTCCTTTGGTTCTGAAAACAGTGAAGAAAATAAGTATGATATAATTTTTTCAAGTGCACTTGTTGCTGCTGCAACGATTTAGTTGCGGGCCACTTGTCATGCGAGAGAAGGCAGCATTCGACATTCGGCATCCAGCATCAGAAGCAGTTCTGCAACTGGTCGCCTTGCCCGAGTCTTCAAATTGCCAGTTAGCCAATCTGCTGCTCTCTCTTCTGCAGCAACATCAGCACCTCACCCCCCCCCCCTCCTCCACCCGCAATAAACGCAGCAAACCCCCTTTCGGTTAAAAAAAAAAAAAAGAATACCCCCCTCCATCATCAACACTTCGCCTGGCCACATTTTTTCAGTTGTCGAGTGGCTTTGTTAGCGATGCAGCGGCGACTTGCAACTCGTTCTGAATTCCAGGGCAAGGAGGCGGTGATTTAAGGGGGGGGTGGTAAAGGTGTACACGGAAAAAACAAAGTATTTCATTGAGCATCATACAGAAACAAGTGTGTTGAACCAGAAGAATAAGATTTTAAAATATGAATGATCAAAGAGCTTAAATATATAAATCTTACAATCTATCTAAAATCTATCATTAAAATAGCATATCATTTTATATATGACATTAAATTATAAAAAAGATTCTCTGTGTATCTGTGTATCGGTGGAATAAATCCGAAACTGGCCACTTTAGATAGAGAAAGAGAAGGAGGGGGAAAAAGAGAAAGAGAGTAGCTGCATGTAACCAGAGAAAAAGAAGAAATTGCAATGGGAATTGCAATTTGAGGCACAGCATCTGTGTGTGTGTGTGTGTGTGTGGGATTTTCCAGTTGTTGTTCTTATTTTTATTTTTTGCTGTGTGGCATTTGAAACAATTTGAGCTAATTTCTGTAAATGTAGATCTTATCAAAAGGATTGCGTGGTGTTACGATTCGCAGGGATCAGCAACGAGTAAATTAGGCATTTATATGCTCTGAACCATACATTTTAAAAGTAGAGGCTTAGGTTATATAATTAATAATTTACTAACTAAAACAAGTTAATCTAAATTATCTAAGTCGAATGTAATATTCAAGGTAAAATTGTAAGTAGGATGCATTTATAATGACCCTTTTAAGTTTAAGCCCATGATAAACAAATAACATCTTACCCATAAATTGAATGACATTCATTCAATTTAAATCGCATATGGCATTATCATATGAATTTGTCAAAGGCCAAATAACCGTTAGATCATCATCTATTACAATGTATTGAATGAAGATACAGAACCATGTGCACTCACCTGAAAAGATATGCAAAGTGAAAAACATTAGTATAAATGAATAAATTCCACAAAGATCAAGGTCAATACAAATCCGATACCCTCGAACGGAAATCAAAGTAATCGCATCCTTTTCCTCGCCAATCTCTCAGTCTTTCTCGACAGCAGAGAAAAATGTTTGCCCCAAAGGCAGAAAACCGAAAATAAATACAACCCAAAAAGCAGCCAGTTTCAGCAAAGCCAAGCTTTTATGCCCTTCCAGTAAGCAAAGATTTAAAATATAATATATAATTATTATAATATATAATAATATATACATTGACACGTATATGTATCAGCCAAACGACGAATTTTGGAAAATTAAATATGCAGATAGTTTTATACAAACGGACGGAAATGCATTACTCGACTCAGCTGTTTATACAGAAAATATATAATTTGTTTGGCCGCAACCTTCTCCTTTACTGCGCTGCAAACTTCTAACTGAAATTAATATACCCTCTGCAAGTGTATAAAAAACAATCGGCGATGAGAACGAGGGGAAGAAACCTAACCCAATTCAATGAACGTATCTATGTCAACGTTGTGGCCGTTGATGTTGCTGTCCTGTGGCTCTTATCAGGCCATAAATGTTTCGAGTGCAAAAAAAAAAAAATCTAAGTAAAACTGGAGGATGAGAAGTTAGAATCTTTGGAAAAGCAATGCAGACTATCGTAGAGAAAAAAAAAACATTTGAAACTAGTCGGGCTAGGTATTAAAGTATCTGTGTGGCCAAGCGGGTGGCTCTGCATTTGTATCTGTAAGTGCATTTGTATCTGTGCTGGACCCATTTTGAGTTCAAGATTCTTTTGTGACGACTGCTTTTGCCGTTTGTGGCGAGATCAAATACCATAGCTCTATGTCTTTTCTAGTTGTCTTTGCATTGTATTCGTCTTTTCTTAAATACCCTGCAACTGGGAAACATACGATTGTTTGATTTGTATATTGATATTAATATAAATAAATTAAATAAGAGTGACCTATATATTTCGCATAAAATTTAGCCCGACTAATTGATTTATTTAACATTTTTTCCTTAGTCAAAGTAACCCCAACTTAAGCGACTCTAGTTGGTTCCCTGTTTTAACTGCCACAGCTTTGGGTTTCCACTACGGATTTTTGCATGCATAAGAAAAGACAGGAAAAGCGCTGGAAAAAAACGCCCGAAAATGCTGTATGCATTGTAAAGATTTCAATTTGAATTGCATTTGATGCTTGCTGCTTAGTTGGATTTCAAACAGTGGGTGGATGGAGCTCTGACTAGTTCTAGTTGGGGAAAATCCACAGCAAATGCTGCCATTCATGTCGCTCGTCTGCCCTCGTTCGCTGTGTTTGAGATATTGCGATTAAACTGCTCACATATATCCAGCAACTCACACATGCACAGTGCCAATGCGTAAGCTGATATCAAGTATATTTATACATATAAATTGATATTTAAAAAAGTAGTTTAATTCTTAATGTCTAGTTATCATATTAATATATACAAGCCTTAAAAAGTAAGAAGAATCTATTTAGTTTACTCATTAAACTCCAGTGTAAGCTTCGCATTTGCCCATTACAAAACCAAAGCGAACAAAAACTGCAGCTTCTATCGCCTTGACTTGAGTTGAGTTTAAGATGCTTGCTTGAAACGGTTTGTGCCACATATTTTGATGGAATGTTGGTGGTCTTTCCCCTCCCCAACGCCACCCAGCAATTGGAAGTTTTAAAGTTTTAGCTCAAATCGAACGTTCTTGTTGTTACTCCAGTTCTTCGACTTGTCGTCCTCTCATCCAACTAAGCCGTAGAGTGTTTTTGAGGGGATTTTATTGCGGGTTTGTTGGTCAGGAAATGGTTTTATTTCGAGAAGTCAAATATAAGGGGTTAGAACTTGTCGGTTGGATATTATATGGTTTTCCTCACAGTTCAGGCGCAGATACTTGAATTTTATTTATTTGCTTTGCTTTAATATATTTTTCATTTGCTTAATATTGATTTTCAAAATATGCAAAATGTATTTTTAATTTTATAACAAATGAGATATGTGAATGAAATTCCAAACTTGACATATTAAATTTTGTATTTAATTGTTCCTATTTATTAATCTATCAGTTGGAAGTTCTTCAATTAAAAACTGTCCGGCTGCCATAGCAAAATGGATTCCCCTAGACAATCTGAAGAATTCGAATCAGTGTCACTTCTTGCTTACAGATCCTCCCTTCGTTTCTGAACTCGTTTTCATAGCTAGTACCCGTATATTTTGTTGGCTATATCAAGCGATGGAAGGGCATAAACACTTTTCAAGGTCCGAGCTACAGTCAGGGACAAGCCAGTAAAAAGTGGGACAATTAAAACGTTGCAGAAAGCATCATGAGACGAAGATCGGGTTTTTTTCCACAGCCCTGGGATATCGGTTACATATCCGTCTTCATTTTTTTTATTCGCTTTATATGCCACAGACCGACTTGTTTTAATTAAGTTTGAGCTGGGGCTGGGACTCCTACCGAGAAAGATTCCTGCAACAGTGTCAATTGGTTATCACTCATAATAAGTTGTATCTGAGATGTTGCATTTGCATCTGCTGGTTATTAGTTGGCATTGCCGGTCGATGAACTGCATCGTTGGTGTCACTCCAATTGGTCGAATACGCGGAATTCCAGCCTTTGATTCGGTTAGGCGTACTCGTTTTGTATCAGCCAGATGCATCTTGGATATTTTTAGCCTTGCCGTCTCCACTCTCTTTTTTTTACAATCCCGAGGCGGATTTTACCTCATTTAAACGTGTTCCTCCACCTCCTTTGGCTACTTCTCTTGCGGCCACAGCATCATCTTTCCCCTTTTGACCAGCGTAAGTCCTCCTCTACTGGCTTAATTCGTAATGATTGCGGATTTTGTACACAAATTGTATACTTTTTGTAAATACCCTTAAATTGATTACATTTCTGTGGGCTTAATAAGTCTTAAAATAATAGATATAGTAGTGGTATTTCAGTTTTTAATAAGTAATTTTATCTTCACTTGCATAATTCAATATGTTTGCTTACTGTAATAATTATATTAAAATGTGAACTTTGAAAATTAAAATTTGAAAATATATATGTTGTAACTCAACTCTTAATTCTCACATTATATCATATCATATCGGGAATTTTTTCAAAAAATTAAATTGGCAACTTTCCGCTTCCAAAAATCTTTCCACTTCCCCATAGAGTATCTGTGAATCTCGGCAGGCCTTTCTTTCTGGTTTTTCCCAACAATCTTCATCATCAGCATAACCATCATCATCATCATTGTCGAGTTTTCAGCGTCATCATGCTGTAATTGTTAGACTGTAAAACTTTGGCTTTTGGTATGCGCACTTTCTCCTTAAATGCTATTTTTTTTTTTTTTGTTAACATTGTTTTCGCCATCAGTCGACACAAGTTCCCTCGTTTTTTTTTTATATTTTTGTTGTTCGTTTTTCTCTCCTCCACCAAAAGATTAGGTGCAATTGGAGGAGTTTCGTGTATATCTTTCAACATCTAATTTGTGGCTTTCCTCGACTCGGTTCCGTCTTCTTCTTCTTTGGCTCCACCATCGCATTTCCGCGGCTTGTTGATTTTTTTTTTTGACATCTTTCGCGTAATCTGTAATTTCTTGTTTTGGCACTGCAAAAATTCCCAATCGTGTTTAATTGGCATTTTTTAGTGTCGCAATTTTAATGATTTAATTTTCACTGCTCGTTGTGCAAATTGCTGTTGCGAGTTGCAGGTTGCACATTGCACATTGCTATTGCTGTTGCACTTTTGCATGGGTGTGTTGACATGCGTCAGCCACTGAAAATCGGACAATGGAAACGGGAATGGAAATGGCAGGGAAATGCTAATGGTAATGGAAATCGAAATGAAAATCGTCTGATTCAACTCCGGGCTGGGATTCCGATTGTTCCAAAGTGTCTGAGCGCAATTGGCATTGCTAACGACTTGGATTTTGGCTGTGGCTTTCGAGTGAGCCTTATTAGCAATTGGAGCAATTTGGCTAGAAGGAAAAATCGTTGAAGGGGTCTTGGTGTGGCTTCGTTTTGGGTGTTTTGGTGGCCGAAACAGTGTCGGAATATGGAAATGAAATATCCGGCACTCGAAAGGTGAAATTGCAAAATCTGCAATGACAGAGATTTGCATATCGAGTGATTTGGGAATCGACACATTCATTATGGGGCTGAGCTTCAATCGTCACGAGATTTGCATTTAATGTCATATGAGATTTATTCCTCTTAATTTCGCATTATTGATAATGGGTGAAAGTCTTTTAAGTGTTAAAAAAAAAACATTAAATTGCGCAAGCTAGCAATACCCCATTATCTAATAGCCATTTTCTTTTAATACCGACTTTGGAAATGATATCTCATTAAAATTGAATTTTTTTGTTGTTTTAAGTCCCATTTTTATAAAACATTTATTATGCAACCAAAAAGTAAATCGATTTTTTGTGACTTTATTTGCGGACTTATAAGTGTAATTGCCTAGTTTGTCAAACAATAACAGGCGCCAATTTGTGCGGAAGGTAGAGTTTGCCCCAAAACTCAATTGGGATATCAGTAACCCAATTTAGCCGCCTCTTGAAACCCTTCAACTGATTGCAAGTGGAGCGTGCTCCAATTTGTAATCGATTTCCCCCCTGAATGTATCGCATCCGTATCAGACAACAAGATTTCAATCAAAATACTTGTTTCACTTCGGCCAACAAGTTGCACTAACCACAAATCGCTCGAGGAGTTCAAGCGAAAGGCGAGAGAGGAAAAGCATTGGAAAATGCGAAACAGTCGGGAAAAAGGGGGCGTGGCAGCCAGGTGGGGGCTGGGTGCAACACCTAAGAAAAGACCTTGAAAAGCATGCGCTGCGATTGCCGCTTACAACTTTCACCATTGCCGCCGCCGACATGTTGCATTAATTTTTCATGTCACAGTCAGACAAACGAAACGAAACGAGGCGAAAAAAAGCCAAGTTACCCCAATCTGAACACACAGAAAAAAATTCGGCACCTAATTAAGGTAATTTTCTTTTTACTATTTCCAGTGCTAGCATATAATCGGACTTTTCTGTAGCGCATAGCTATTTAAGTTTTTTTTTATAAAAACGTAAGCATTTATAATAAATATTTCCCTGTGCACACAAATTCCATTTCGAAAACGGAAAAAAAGAGAAGGGGCGGTGCAATAAAACAGAGACAGACAGGTAGATATCCAGATAGAGTCAAGCTCTTCCACAAGTCGGCATCATCATTACGGCTCTTATCATCGTCGTCACGAAATGCAACCGCAAGGCCTACCCACCCCCTCCCATCTACCACTTCAGCAGCTCACTCGGATTGTCTTTCCATATGCAATTAAGGTTTTGTTTTGTCTTTCACCTTAGGGTCACTGAGAAAATCTGGGGCAACCTCCAGTTAACTTGCATAAAAAAAAATTTAATTGGAAATTTATATTTTAAAAATATAACTAAAGATTTTGTTATATATAAAATCTGTTTGAACTACTTTCATTTGTTGAACAAAATACTAAATAAAACACACCAGCATACTTTTAGGCAACCTGTTAAGAGATGTAATATCTCGCGAAATGAGGTCTATTTAAATACCCCACCTATAAGTGATACTCTGATACTCAAGAGTGAGATACTTTTTTCTTGCAGTGTTTACACTAAAGCTAGGGCAGAGAAGGGAAAGAGCTCAAAAAGGGGGTCGCGTTCTAGCAGCATCTTCTTCAAGGCAGCGCTGCAATATGGCCAACCCAACCAATGCAACCCATCCGTCCGTCCAAAGCTGTTGCATCTTGCACTTTGTTGGTAGAAGAAGTTGGTGACCCACACACACACGCACACACAGATACACGAACCGTGTGCGCTGGTAAGCGAACCTGTCGATGTGGTAGTCGAAGCCACTGCAAATTGCATATTTTTCCTCGGCTTAGCTCACGTTTCTCGCTCGTTTCGCAAGCTGTTGAAAAGTTTCCTTTGTCTCGCCGCAATCCCCTCTTCATCCACAATATCTAGTGGATGGATGCACTCGATCTATATGTATATATGCGAGATTTAGCCCGCTCCCTCCCTTTGAAGTTTCGTTCATTTTATTGCAAAGTTGCGGTGCATCTTCTCTGCCTCAGTGTGCAGTGTGGCATAGGGTTTGCTAGGTACCCTGAACAAAAATTGAGCCCATCAATCAATGTTTAAACTAATATAAAAAATTATATAAAAATAAATACACTCAACATGAGAAATTTTTAAATATTTCATTTAATTTTTTAAGACTTTAAAAGGTATATCAACCAGATAGTTATAGTATGGTTGAGTACTATATGTATGATTTGAGAATTGGTTTTCAAATGTAATCATATTTTAGGACAACTTCAGCAGTAGTATGTTTCCAACCTACCCTCCGCTAAGTTATCCAATGTTGTGATGTTTATTTTTTATATTTCCAGCTGTTTGCTCGCTAAACCTTCCTACAACCAGCTTCAACAGACAACTTAACCCCCTGATGCCCCCATCGCTGAAATCTGAAGTAAATCTGTGCTGGGGGATTGTCGTAGGACCTTGGGCGCGATGAGCCCAGTAAGAACCGAACAAGGTGTGCAACAGTTGCAGCTGAATTCTTGCCGATTTTTTCCCTTATTTTGCTCAGTCTTCATTCTTTTTACCTTCATTGTTTGTTTTCTTTATTTTGCACTTTTGCTCTCGTACTTATTTTTGTTGTGTTTTGGGGGATTTCCCAGTTGTCTATCGAAAGCGATTTATTTTTATTGTTATGGCAGACGGACAGAGATTTATGCGCTTACAATACCGATTTTTATACGACTTTTTACGAATATCCATATCGACATTATACGTAAGGGGAATGCGTATTTTATGACAAAATTTATTAAAAGTGATTTTTTATGGATTCCGTTTTTAATATATGTATGAGAGCAGGGCGCAAAACTTACTGGCCAGATCAAGTTGTGGTTTATTTCTTTGCAAAACCCGTCGTCTACAGGATGAACACGAATATTGCGCAAACTTCAGGCGAAACACACACGGCTTGTAGATGGATATAAATGTATATATGTATATACAGACGTGTATATAATCTAATGTATCTTTCACGGGAAGCGTGTTTTCCATCTTCGCCCCGTTGACGTTTGTTTGATGTTTGGTAACCAGCTCGGATCACCAGCAATTCAAAGTTTGAGCATTTCAATTTATTGCCACGAAACGGCAAACATCAGATTGGCGGACAAGCCAGTGGTGCAGTCAAACATTTCAAGCACTTCAAAAAGTTTTCAACAACTTAAAAAAAAAAATGCAAAAAAAAAAATAATAATAATAACCAAATGCAAAAAAATTCGATGTCTTCAAAAGAAAATAAAGGAGAAAACCAAGCTAAAGTTTCTTGACTATCTGAAACCTCTTATTCAGCGAGCAAAAAATGTCAAATTATTTTGGCGTATCAATAGAAACTGGCCAAAAAAAAGCAACAAAAAACTTTTAAAAGTTTGGGCGTGAAAGTTGTAGAGTGGGCGTGGCAATCAAAATGTACATTATTCTAATTTTCTAGCTTTTATAGTTCCCACAGCCTTCGCACGATAAAATGACGGACTGACGAACGGAAGGATCCTGATCAAGAATAAATATACTATATCTGTTGCATACTTTTCAAGGAATTTAAAATACTCTTTTAATCTGCACTACATAATGTTATCATTCAATATCCTTACTTGAACTTAATAAACATATAATTGGAAAATGAAAATATAAACTGTGATTTTAAATAATTTATTTACTATGCTATCATTTTATATTATAAGTATTTTCTTTAAAATAATATTTATAGCGCCATATATACATAGCTACATAGCTATACAAAATTTCATAGATAGCTGATTGATCTATGGATTTTTTCCTCTAAAAGTTGATGCTAGACAGCTAACTTTTGGTATGCAGCTTCAGCTTAAAGACAACTCACTCACACACTCCCATTCTGTTGTGAGTGGGCAAGAAAAAAGGAAACTGCATTGAAACTCATAAATCGAGTTTTTCCAATTTTATCCCACAGCCTCTTTCCCACTTTTTTTCTTCCTCTTCCTCAACTCACATACACACGACAAGGCGACGATTTTTTTTTGCTTTTTTCTTCAAGCAGATTTTTCCCCATCGACTAATTTTTTCTTTTCCAAGCACACATACACATTTTCCAAGACTTAATCATTATTTTTCCAGTGCTTTGCTTTCATTACTTGATCACACACACTAGTGCCTTTTTTGTTGTTTGTTTTGTTTTGGTTTTTTTTTTTGTTGGTTGGTAGGGAGCAAGGAGGGGGTGGTGGTTTTCTTTGGGGTTTTCCTTCCACCTCTTCGTGTTTCCATGTACTTGTCTTTTAGCACTCTTCAGTGTGCATTGATTCCTTTGTTTGCCAACAACAACAAATAACAAATGCATCTAAAGTGAGTTTGTATCCGTATCTGTGTTAGTGAGACGCATCTTCATCTGTGAGCTGACTTGTTGACTGCTCAGTTTGCTGGATTCGATAGCAATAAGAACTACGGTTCTCTTATTTATCTAAGCGACAGGTTGCTCTCTTACTTCAGTACTAGGTATTTGATTTTCCATTTATATTGTAGATCGTGTCCTTTTGTTTTGAAGTTCTTCAATAACTAAGTATCCAAAACTGTAATAACTAATAGAAAGTAAAGCATATAGCTAAAAATTATTTTAACAAAATGTTTAATTTTAATTACATATTTTAGTTCATTATATTCTTAAGCCTTTATATGATTTTATTGTTTCCCTTTTTTTGGACGCTTAATTAGTGAATTCGTATTCCGTGTATTGTTTTTTAATGCCTGTATTTTACAGGTCACTCTCTCCTCCGCTTTTCTCTTTCGCTCTCTGTCTCCCTCTCTTTCACCCTGTTGATCAAGTGCTCAATTATATGACTTGTTGTACTTCTTGGCTTCCATTGACCATTCCGTGATTCCGAAAATCGCATACCAAAGCTTCCAGTGAAACCAATTCCAGTTTTCAATTGGAACAGCAAAAAAAAAAGAAGAAAAACCATCGAAGATTCAGGTCTCTCTGCCTCTCACTCTCTCTCTCTCTCTCTCTCCTTCCGTCTCTGCCACGGGTTCAGACACCCGTAAAGCAGCCAGCGTCATCGCACTTGCCATGTATTTGTATTTGTGTATCTGTGAGATCGCATTGTTGAGGAATTTCCAATTAGAAGCTGTAGACTTGTATAAGAGCGTTTGGGAGAATATAAGAGCGGTGGCTCAAAAGAGAACTTCGTAGAGTGGCTTGTTCGGCCACATTAAATCGGAAATGCCCTGCACGCTAAATTTTTACTTCTTTTACTTAAATGTTTATATGTTTATATATCCATTAAAAAGGGACTTAAAAAAATGAAATCTCAACATTGGGACTTTTTTATTTTTTTCTAGTTTTATAAGCAAATAACGGGCAAAAGCAAAAGCATTTGTAGACGATATCTACGATGTAAAATATTTCTTAGTACAATTAAGCATACTATTTATTACAAAAAAGTGACAAACTATTATATTAATCTGTAAAAACACGGACGTGCATTGTGTAAAATGTCATATTTTTAGTCTTATGGATTTTATATGATTATTTAAACTTTAAGAATAAAATTACCTTTGCGTCCTTTTCTCGAATAACTGCACTGCAATTGCTGTTACCAGCAAGCTGAAGCAATAAACACGAAACCGAAATTATACAATCTTCTAAAGTGTAATAACATAAAATCGAAAGTGAATTTTAATTTAGCTCCAAGTCTGCGCCAAAGAATTAGTAAAATTTTGATTACCCCTAAAGTTGCGCTTGCTGGGAAGCTGTCGTAAAAAGTTGAAAAAATCATTAAACCAAACCCTTTTCTGTGCGCAAAACTGACATAAAATTTAAAGACTTTTTAAAGTCTCATTTTTGTTGTCGGTTGCGAAATTTTTGTATACAGAAATAAATTATTCGAGCTACCGCAATCAATTTGCGTGCTAATAAAAACTCATTAAATGAAGTGCCGAAGCTGTTGCCAATCAGCAATGCAGCCTTCTGGTTACCTTTTGTTATAAATAAAAATAAAGGAAAATCGTAGAAAAAATCAGTGAGCTCGGAGAGCCAGAAAATCTGAAAAGCCGAAACAAAATCCATAAAAAAACAAAGGAGTGGGCGTGGGGCGGTCCATTCCATTCAAAAAAAAAGTCCAAGACCTTTGACTTTTTTTTTGTGGAGGGCGTATTGCGGCCAGTATTATTCTTGGTCGGTTCAACACGCTGGTTGAACCCTCTTGTCTGCTCTCTGCCTTGACACATTTTCAAAACAAAATGGTAAAATAAAAAATCAGCAGAGGTACACGAAAAGACGAAATCACTGAAACTGCAATTGAAGAAACTGCACAAAAGGCTTGAAGTTTGTCAGCACTTTGACATGTTAATTGCATTTACGGTTCATGATCATAATCAGCATCTGATGATGATGGCGATGACTAGGTGACAGCCTGCATTGGCACTCCAACAACCTACAGACTTGGCCAACTAACTGAATGACAAACTTTCCTAGTGACAAAATGACTGGTAATCAAAGCAGCATCTGCTTGAGACACCAACAAATTCGTATTATTGATGACTTGAAAGATATATATATAGTTTCGTAAATTAATTGGTATCTCTTACCGAAATTATCGAATTTTAGAATATAATAATTCTAAAAATCCATAAATCGATCTTTACTTATTTTTAGTGTTAGTAAACAACGATTTCATATCCAGTGCTTCACCACTGACATTTTCACCCAAGATCATATGATAACTGGAATCTTCTGGGACTGGCCAAAAACAAAAAAAAAGAAGAAGAAGAAGTAAACCCGAAACTTGATGGATGTTTTTCTGCGGTGGTAAGTGGGGAAAAAGGAAGGAACGTCGCCACTCGATGTCACCATATGATATGCAATTTAAGCAACAATTTATGATAGCTGCCTAAGCACGACTGCCACAACGATGACAGAGCAACGTTGTTGGGAGTGCAGAAAGTCTGCGAAACCCAAAGGTTGCCACATGAGGAGGCGGCTGATTGAAAGAGATAATAACCCGTAAGATTCAAATCCATTCCGTTGGCTCTTTCCGCACTTTAATGCACTCAAATGTGGGCCGAGGTGGATGACAATTGTTGTTGTGACATTCAACAAACTGAAGTTGGCGAAGTGCACTAGAAGAATTATGGAAAATCAAGATGGAGAAATTGTAAAAGTACTTCTTCAATGGCCATGGGTTCTATTCGAATATAGTCAAGAAAACAAAATCATTAAATTGAGCTCTTAGGAAACTCCGTCTGTCGCAGACATGACTTTCGAGCTTTTCTTCATCATCAACAAACTGCATTTTGTAGACTGCTAAAACACAAGCTGTGGCACGAATAAAACCAATATAAGCCATTTACAATGCTGGCCAGAAAAATGTAACATCAAGTTCGAGAAATCTATTAATTGTAAGAAGTCTAGTTATTGTATTCCGTGCTAAGCCAATGTATATTGTAAACAATTTATTATGTAACTCAGTCTCACTTTGTTTAATACTTAAAAATAAGTGAACAATTCCAAAGAACAATATAATTTTCTGTTGATATTATTTGTAGTATTTTTTCCGTCTATATATTTGTTTTACCTAACAAATGAACGTGGATATATTAAACTAAATAAGTGCGCGTCACGTACAGGACATGTCTTCGTCTTCGGATGCGTTTCTCTTCGCTTGAAAGGACTCTTTTCCTCCGCTTCCCCCCTGTAAGATAGGTCCTCGTTATGTCGTTAACAGCGCAGCGGAAGGGGGGGGGGGGGGTTTGGCGAAATGGGGCCAAAGGAGAACGATGGCATCCATACATGTCAATGCCAGATGCCATTTGGTGCCACTTATCAGCTTAGTGACAACTTCAAAGATACTCTGCCGCGGCGCCTTAAGAACTTCAGCAGAGGCATTCGGTTTGCTTATTGACAGTTTTAAACTTCTTCAGCTTTTAATATCCGTTTTAAATTGCATTCATTTTTAATCGAAGTGCTTCAGCTAATGAGAGCCTATCAAAAGTGTTTTTCATATACTTTGTTAAATCGTTCAGCAAAATATACTCGCCAAGTTGTATATTTGGATAATCCACTCTGAAACATCTGTTCCCAAAATATGATGAATTACCCTTAGAGATGTCAAAGGCTTTGCTCCGCGCACTTTACTATTTCGAAATATATGCTAGTTTAACTTTTCTCTCCTTCTATATATACATATATTCCCATCTTTCGTGGATTAACTTAAAGCTGACAAGGCCAAACTTTATTTTTAGTCCGGCTCAACTTTAGAGCCAGCAATTTTTTTATTGTCATTGTCGAAAATACCTTGAGCAGGAATGAGCTCTTTTTCGACCAAACCACTGCCATCAACTAGGCTTGTGAAAAAAGTTTATAACTTATCCAGCACTGGAAAAAATTGAACGAAATTGAATATGTCATGTAAAAAAGCCCCCAAAATTAAAATTTAAAAGCCTATTTTCCGAAATAAAATTTAATGAAATCAATTTATATTTTAAACTTAAAAAAAATACGATTTTTAATAATTTTTTTTTATGTTCCAATATTAATTTCTGTAAATCTCCTTCAAGTGTAATGTACATAGGGGCAGTGGGAAAGTTTTCACCACTTCAGAGACTTCGCACCGCTCCCGTTGCAAGTTTTTCCAGTGACCTGACCAAAAGCCTCGAGGAGGAAGCGCAGTGACAAGAGATTTAGTTGACTTTTGTTTTGCTACGGAAATGGCAAAATGGCATGACAAAACGAGGAATGCACAAAAGGCATAGGTGGGTGGGTGGACAAGGTGGGCGTTGCACGTCGGCGTTGGGTGTGAAGTGAAAAGGACGTGCAGCCCCAGCTACCTTTTGTCTAGTGCATTTTTCTGTCGCATGTCCCTTGCAAATTGCATGCAGACACGCCACGAGGATGACGACTACGACGTTGATGCGGAATCTTCGCTCTCCATGCACCCCAAGCAAAAAAAAAATAAATAAGAAAAAAATAAAACAACACCCGTCCGCCGCCCACACGAAGGACAAGCAAGGACTTATACGTGATAGTGGAATTTCAGACTAGGTGTTTCCACGGCAGTGGCTTATCCTTCGCTCAGCAGCATTAGAATTTTCTTGACAAAAGACATATGCCAGCAAAATAAAATGAAATGGTGTTGAAAAATAGTCAGTCAACTTTATGATATGTGTTGGCAAGAGGACCTTTAAATCGTGCGAAAAACTGCATATCAATGCAGCATTTTACTGTGATTATGATAATTATATAATAACAGAAAAAGTCAAAATGAGAACATATAATATCCAAAGCGGTGTTAATAGCTTAGAAACTGATTGATTCCAATTCTATTTAATTTCATTTAAAAATAACAAATGTGACATGATGGAAAACGTTTAGCTTAGCTAGATAATGAACTTCAAGTGGGTAGATTAAAGTTTTTGAACTACAGTTTTAAAGTGTACCAGAGTGGACCCAGCATTGGCAAAGGAAAATTTCATTTTTCACACCCAACGGACACAATTTTCCTGGCTGTGTGTCAAAGTGTTTGCCATACCTGTCGAGCTAAGTGCTTCAAAGTTGGCTCACAAAAAAGAAGAAAGTAATTAAAATTAATTATATGGCAAAATGGCTTCACCAATGAAGTTATTCATTCATTTTTTTCTCTCAAATATAACTTAAATATATACATATATCATAAAATTAATGCGCAGTTAATTGCTCAACGTTTAAAGACGGTTTCTGGCAGCCAAGTTGGCCAACAAAAAAATACTTAATTGCAATAATAACGACTTTTTTACGTGTTTGTGTCTCAATTAAATGCTTTAATTAAAATTATGATGCCTGGAAGTAATTTTAACAAAGAAGAGTGTGCTATAAATATTCCCCAAAACTATCTAACTAACTTTCCGTTGGGACACAGAGCTTAAAACGCAATTAACAAACTCACTGCAATTAAGAATATGATGGACAATAGTTGTCAACGGTTTATCTTATTGCCCAAATAAGTGCTTTCTAATAAAAATTGTATAAATTCACTGGTTTATTCCATATTTTCCTAACTTAATTCTATTGAGTCAAATTCAATTTCAATTAATCTAAGTACGGTTCAATTATTATTTCCAATTCATTAACAAACCCCTGGACAAATACACATCAAACTGTAATTATGGATGCTCTTGTGACAATTACATGATTTCAAACTGTTCGATCCAGTTCGACTCAAACTGTAATCAACTCTGAGCCACTTCAAAGTCGTAAATTGGCCTATTTAAATAGCCCCAAGCTGTATTGGCCAACCAAAACTGCCCATAAAGTGAAGCGAATTTAAATGTCACAAAGTACGTAGCACAACACAAAATTAAAGTCAATTTAAATAAAGGCCGGCAATAATTAAAGCAAACAAACAACAACCGCAGGAGTACAATGTTAATACTCTTAAATGTCCCATCGCCAAATGGTGGTAAAGTGCAACAATTACACAGCCACGCCCCTCAAAATGAATTTATTTAATAGGCGGATGCGCCAAAGTTGATTGTGCTGTGTACTCTGAAAAAAGGGTAAAATCAAAAATATATGTGATCAAAAAAAAAACGCTATGCATTTGCAATAGAAAAAACATGTTTTTTCATATATCTACTTTGTAGACAGTTTTCCTTTCTATAATTATAGTCCATAATTGATATCATCGTAATTGAGCTCATAATATTTACTATTCCTTAAGGCTTCGATTTAAATCAATGCTTCAAGCAATTTAGACATTAATCTCTTATATCGTAGTTTAATTTTAAAGTGGACTTAGTATAAATTAGATAAAATTAGGTCCCACCCTGTTATATAAGGATGATTAATAGATACTGCCAATCTACGAGTGAGTTACTTAATACAGATAAGGATTCGAAAAGGGAAAAGCCGTTGCAGATTTAAGGCAGACAAAGTTCGTTAGCCAAAACTAACACACACACACCCACACAAAATGCTGCTTCATCTTTGCCATATCAAGCAAACATACACACAAGCTGGGGTCAGATTACCAACAAATTAGCGGTTTATTAAAGCGCCATTAACACTTTATAATTTAAAGCACCCAAAAAGAGCACAAGCGCACACATAAACAAACAAAAGGAAAACCGCCAAAAGGCAAAAAAGCAACGATGAAAACGGGAGGAGGGGGTGGAGGTGGGGGCGTCCAGTGGATAATGGCCTTGTCAAAAGGCGATGATCTAAAATGCAGGCGGCCAAAAAAAATATTTGCGCCAATGGGCGTGGTCACCAGCTAATGAAGTGGAGTTAAAAACTGAGCCATTAGCATCTGGAAAATTAGGTAAGAAGGGCACGGAAAAAATGGAAAACGAGCAGCTTTTTTTTCTATTTTTTCCATGATATTGTTTATGCATAAATATTATTAAAACTAAAGTCAAACGTACCTAATTTTATATATCTTAAAAAAAATACAATTTTCATTGTCGGTTGAAAGCATACACATTTTTTATTAGTGCACAGGTTGTATAGCCGAGCCAGTTATTTATTTATGATGTATTTGCACAGCTTCACAAAGGAGCTGCAGAAAGCCAGAGCAGAAATCCGAGGAGCTGATGACTGTGACCTCAGATTTAGTGTGAAAGCGATGTGGGTTCATTTTGTAATATATATGCCTGTGTCAGAGCAGTGAGCTGTGAATTGTGGGATGTTAAAGGCCAAAGAGGCTAAAGGCAGCCTCGAAACCTTTGGCAATGACTTTTACAGCAGCTATTTGCAATGTTGAATTGCTGAAAACATTTAAGTAAAATATTAAAATCCGATGTTATCACCATAAACGGCACTCATATTCAGCACTCAACCTCAATCAATTGGAAATTCATTTGTTTGTGATTAATTTCATATAATTTAAACACTTAAAATTTACCACTTCAGTTGCAGCGCTGCAACCGATAATTTGCCCACATTTATAAAATGCCAAATCATTATAATAAACATTACGTTTGGTGGGCAGTAATAATCAATAAAAAATAATACAACAAAAAAACGTAGGTAAATTACATGGTGGCTGTGTGGCAAAAAATGCCAAATGTCCAAAAGCATAAAGCTAAATAGTGGAAAACTTTACAATTTATTTTCTTGTTGCCTGTGATTTATGTGTAATTCAAATGCAAAGGTCAGAGAGCGAAATCTGTGAGAAACACAGATTGAATATCAACAAGCGCAAAAGCGACAAATCGTATTAAACAAAACCTATTAACCAAATAACTAATTAAATTAATTCAAACTAAACACATTAGCACAATCTATTAATAAAAAACGAAGGTAAAAGGCTTTTAAATGGACTTATGAAAATATCATTTAAATTTGTTTCACACAAAGAGCTGCTCTATTTTCGCAGCTAAATGGAAATTCGTTAGACTGAATATCCAATTAGTTAGACAGTTTTTCTAGCAAGGCAGCGGGCATCCACATGTCGTATACGCAATATTCGCGTTCTAAATTTGAAGCGCCCGAAAGCAGGCTACAAATATAAATGTTCGTGTAGTTTTTGTTGTTTTATTGAAATATTTCACAAATTGATGGCTTTGTTTTGTTCGAAAAAATGCTTAACTTAACTGAGCCATTTAAATGCAAACATAAAATGTGCTGAGAAAAACAAATTTAATTTGTACATTTATTTCGAGTCATTTTCATTTCTAATGCGCTTATAGAAAAGAATTCATGTGAAAAACAATCAGTTCAAAGGCAAATCGCCTTAAAAAAAAAGTACAATATCAATATAAAATAAAAAGGTCATGACAGCTACATTTGAAGTCAAATGTATTAACATAACAGTAGGTTAAATGGCTCAAGGTGAAGCAAAAGAAAATTCTGATAACACGACCTTGCTCGAAATTCGTAATAAAGTTTAGATATAAATAAAAACTTTTTAAATCTTCAAATTGCAGGCACCCAAATGCATAAATATGCGCATTACACAATTCGTTTTGTCGGTTCCGTCGAACTCATTTCCAATGCAAAATCCCAAACTTTTCAGCTGATATTTCCCCGTAGTTTTTCTTTTCCAGCGCTTGTTGTTAAGTTAACCATAAGTACTTAAGTGTCCAATTTATGATTTCGAGCTGCCAGAGTTTTTGCGGCAGATATTGAGCAAAGCATTTATTGCCGAGTGCAATTTACGAATTAATTAAGTGCTTATTGAAATCAAGTTTTAAACAGCTAGAAGAAATGAAAATTGTGATTCGGTTTCAAACGAAATATGAACAGGTTGGTTAATTAAAAGCTGAAGAATTATGCAGCAAATTTTCCCCAAAACGAATGGACAATTTCCCATTCTGAATGCAACAGTTAGATTGAATTTCATTTGGCTTATGAGTGGTTAAAATTTAATTTTCAGTTAAAGCGCTGAGGATAGACTGTTTAATTAAGGGGCGAAAATGCTGAAATAAATCTGCAAGACAAATTTATGTTTTTTTTTTGGCATTTTCCTGCATTTTCCATTCAAGGAGCACAATTTCCACTGCAAAATTCACCGCAATTTTCCGCTACCTCTTCTAGCGATTTGGAGCTCACAACCAGGCGCTTATAAGCAATAAAAATTAAACTGAAACTTGTGCTTGCCCACTTTACCATTGTAATTTTTATTTTATTTTCTTCTTACGCTCCCTGCAATTTTCCAGCATTTTCTCGGACTCTTTTTGCTTCTCTCGCTATGACAAACGTGCTGACATTTTTCGCTCGACGCTTCGCATCAAATTAATGCTCGGAAAATATGCATATGCATGTCGGGTAAACGAGTATATTGTAAGCAAAATATTTGCACATGGGGGCGTGAGGGCGTGGCAGCGAGACGAGGGCGTTCGCTGTGTGAGGGGGGGGGGGTGTGGTGGCAACATGCTAACGAGTGTCACTAATAGCAGCAGTAGCATAAAATGTTTGCTTAACAATGAAAATGCATTGGAAAACTGCGTGCCTTAGTTTCCATCCATTGCCACCGCTCCTTCTCCCCGCTTTCGACACTTTTCCAATTCTGCAGCTCTAAGCTGAAATGCATGTACAAGAACTGATGGGCGTGGCATCCAGGAGGCGGCGCGGTCTTAAGGCGTGCCGGAAGAGCAGAAGGGGGGGAGCGGGGAGGGGTTAGCTTACTCTAACTGACATTTAGTTGGCAGTCGGAGCGGCCAACGCATCAGGATGGATGGGAAGCCGAGGCTCCCGCTTTTGGCGCCAGCTGCAGGCAGCTTTTAGCCAGGAATACCAGAGGCGCAGAGCCCTCTTTTCCTTCGGATTTCCCCGACATTTTCCACCCAACAAAGTGCGTGCTTAAATTCACCAGAATTTACGTGATTTTAAATGAATATGTCTGGCAGTTAAATAAAGTAAATAGAAAAGAAGGCACATAGTTTTAAGGAACTCAAATTCTGTTGAGACTATATAAAATTGTACATTTTTGTAATAAATTTCTAATAAAATAAAGAAAATAGGAAATATATATAAAAAGTAAAGGTAATGTAATAACATTTTTAAATATTATTAAGAATGTTCAAGTAGAGCTTTAAAATATTTATCTTAGATTTAATTCTACGTAATTTTATTTGGAAACAGTAATAAATGCCCATATGCTTCTCATAGCATAATATATGAACTCAAAATTATTTATTTACAGAGAAACTGATGAACATAGAAAAATAAAAACACTCGGACAACACACAAAACGCTTTTGGCCAATTTTATTGGTTTCCTTTGACCTTTTGACACATAAAAATACGATTGGGCAAAACAAATCAACATTATTTATTGACGTTGTTTATTTTAGTCCAAAGAAACCCTCTGGAGTAACAGAATTCCATTCAACAGGCAAGCTTGAAATTTAAACAGCATGCTACGTTATGCAATTAGGATAGTTTGTTAGGGGTCAGGATATTTAG
The DNA here is from genome assembly GCF_000001215.4 of Drosophila melanogaster. NCBI lineage: Eukaryota > Metazoa > Arthropoda > Insecta > Diptera > Drosophilidae > Drosophila > Drosophila melanogaster. The sequence continues at coordinate 16,578,221 of NT_033779.5, read as the reverse complement.
AGTCACGCAAGGCTGGGAAATGCATTTTCAATTAAAAGTGAAAATGACTGCATACTTTCGTGAGCAAAGAAATTACTTTGCTAACTTTAATAACAGGTGGAAACCTGTTTGTTAAAATATGGTCTGTATTTAGTTTTTCATTTTCAAGATTGCAACTTGAGTATAAATGAATTTACTAATACTCTTAATAGATCACATTTGGAACATATTTATTAATAATCATCATAATTAATCATATTTTATTTTGTATGAATCTTTTTATTCTGTTTTTCATTTCGAGATTGAAGTTTAATTTTTACTGATACCATTTATTTATATTTATAAAGGTATCTATGTATTCTAAGAATTTTATATACAACTTTTTATCGTGAACGTGTGAAAACTGTATAAAATATTCGTTGCTTACAGCGAGCGTTTACTGCTTGTTTACTTTTTTGCTTCCTTTCCTATGACTGCTCACATAATGAGCTGAAAGCCTGAAGCCTTTTGCCGCGTTGGCGTGACTGAAAGACGCTTTCTTTTTAATTTTCCTCTCCTATTTTTTTTTTTTTTTTTGGTTTTATGCGCTAATTGTTTAACTATGAGGGCGGCTATTAAGTTGGGGAAGGAACTGGAGGCATGTTAAGAACTGAAAGTGCTAACAGCGGTTGCCTTCTGAAGAAGCCTTGATTAAGACAGGATGGATGACGGCGAACTTAAATTAATGTAGGAGTTTCTTGATTAAAAACAACATTTCACTCAAAATTATACCTATCCAGCTTTAATTGCTTAATTTTTACAATAAGTTTACAATGAGAGAAACAACAATTGTGTTTGCATATCCCTGCCACATCTGCTGTGTATTTATGCTAATTTCGCCAAAAGTTGTCAATTCCTGCGCTAATGCTATTCAAAATCTATTTACGACTGTAAAACAAATCCGTTTTATCAACAATACAAATTGTGTACCTCCTGCAACAATCACGTAAATAACAACAAACCGTCCTTAACTTCGTTTGTTTCATTTGAAAATAATTTCTGGCGAAATGGGCGATTTTCACACCAATTTAATCGCAAATCGTGGGGAGCTAGTGAAGGGAAAAGTCTACTTCTTGATTTACAAATCAAAGTCAAACGACAAAACACTGAAATTTTTAAGTTGCGACGTAAAATTACCTATTACATGATGTTAAAATATCATGTTGAATAAGTTATCTTAAAAGTAAAAGGATAAAATTAGAAAAGATTGCTGTAAAGAAATCTTAGAAATAAATACAAAACAAAAGAGAGACCAATAAAATTATGACAAAATTTATCTGTTACTTACTTTTCAACGAATCGAGTATACACTTTTAATCTACGAGTAAAGGGTATAACAACATAAGAAACCAAAAAAAAGTATAATTTTATAAATACTTAAAAGATAGTAGTTACTGTGTTACTTTTGAATACTTCTTCACAACCAAAAGTGATTTCCCTATCAGTATCTATTGCCTTAATTATTTTTCTGTCTGCACAAGTCGAAGAAATTACCTCTAGAAGGGAAAATTTTGGTGCGAAGCCGTTGCCTCTATTGAATGAAGCTAATCAAATAGTTGAACCAGATTCGCAGTTGAACGCTTCATTAGTTTTGACGCAAGTTGGGCCGCCTCCCGAGTGCCGTGGACAGGCGACAGCTTCTGCAGCAAAAGAATTGAAATAAATGCGCACTTTCAAAGTCATTTGAAGGCAAATAGTCGCTGCGGGACTTTCCGCACCCAAACACACATTGGGAAAACTTATCCAGTGCGCTTGGGTTTTTTCTTAATTTTTTCCCCTCCTTTTGGCACTTATTTTTTTTTTGCCTTTCTGAGCGGATTTTCTGCACTGTTATTTTTGCCAGACTGTTTTTTTTTTAACTACACCCAGTCCCTATAGCAATTGTTGCTTCGCTTTTCCTTAAACTTCATTCGTGACATTTATTTGCGGTTATATTTCTGGAGCTTTTTATTTTTGTAACCGTGCTTCTTTCGCTGGGTTTCCATTCAAGTGGGATTTTCTCGTGACGCGAACTATTCCCTTTCGAAGTGGCTTCAAGTGCATGCAACTTGTTTTGGGGTACACTCTTCCTGCTTTATTTTCCCCCCAATATCCTCAGCTTTCCACCTTTTTTGCACTTTTTTAGTTTGATAAACAACGAGACAACGAGGCACCTTTCGCTTTTGCCTTTAATGTCTTTAATGAGAGTATAATGGTCTATAGTTTAACAAATTTAAAAAAAAAAATGTAATATTAGTATTGCTTAATCTTACAAAACTTTCCTATCATAAATTTAAAATTAAGTGCTATGATAGAAAGTAAGATATATAAAATATATGATGACTTATATAACTACTGTGTTTTGTATTTAATAGTCTAAATATACAGTTAATTCAAGCCCATCTTTAAAACAAAACCAAATTCATATTTTAAAGGGTATCCAAAAGTCTATCCCCTAATATTTCAGTTTTTTTCCAAACTCTCGAACAAATCTCTGGGTTAACTCCAATCAAAAAAGGGGAAAAGGTGCGGCGCTGTAACCAAAAATGGTAAGCGATTTTTGCATTTGAGAAAGTAAATTCAAAGCGCAGCAATGATTCCGCAAAAAGCGAAATTCGAATTTTACTTTTAATGTGCACTCAATGGCTCTCGCTCCCAACAATTTCATACGTATGTACATGATGAATGGCTTTTCTCAGTGGTATAGTTTCAATTGCAGTATTATGTAATAGTGTCTTGGTAAGTGCTCGACTCGGAAAATTCAGGCAGGGGAACTGTTATGACTTCAATTGTCATAAAAGTTTTGACATGTAATAAGGATTTAGCATAAAAACTTAATAAAGATTAATTTTCATAGCTGTTCAAAGTAATTTATTTTGTCACCCAACTTCCAGGCCACAGAAAAATCTCGGAAAATCTTAGATGCGCATATATTTAGCTCCAAGCACACGCCTTTACTCGCATTGAGTGCAAACAGCAATCTGGTTATCTACTACCATTTATTTGCCCACACACGAGCACTCCATCATGCTTCTATCTAATCTCCATCATTATTCCATATCCCAAAACCATTTCACCAAATTTCACTTCGGTTCTCCCCGAGGACAACCTTTTCTTTTTGAGCGACTAGAGAGCAAATGGAAAAGCATTTCGATTACCGTTCACCTCAAAAAGTGCGTCAGGAATATCAATTTATTATGTAAGCCAGTTTTGGGGTCGCTTGGGAGTCACTTTGCTGTACGGTGAAAAGAGCTTGCCACAAAATGTTGCCTTCACGCACCGACAATCTGCTATCAAAATGAGTTGCCTTAAGCTTTGAGCACACTTGACTGCCAACTTTTTATAATTTTTTTTTTTTGGCCAACTCAATTACAGTTTCAATTGCAATTTTAACCATTCTCCTATTCATTTGCATTCATTCGGCGGCAAACTACGCAAACAGCCAACAGCAAACAAAAGTCAGAAAGCTCATCATGTAGCACCACAACGGAGCACACACACAAATGTGCTCTGGGCTCACACAGATACTCCGGAAAAGCCAGAGATATTACACAAACACATTCGCACATAGGCACACTCACGTGCTGAGCTCCATTGAAGCAGAAGCTTAAGCTGATAAGGCATTCGAATTTTTTACAGTTGATTTAGCCCCAAAACGAAATGAGAATTTTCACCTGTTGCCAGCTGAAAAGCTGTTGGAAATTTTGTGGGAATAAAGCCAGAGCACAAAAGCCACCAAACGCGTCAAATGAAGCATACGCCATGTGGTCAGGCCAAAAAAAAAAGTAAAAACCTACAATATGCAAAAAAAAGAGGCTAACGCGAAAAAGGCTAGAAAGATAAGCCACTCAAGCCAAATTCCAAAATGTAATTAGGAAAACTTGTGCATTAAGATCGCATTAATGCCGCAGTTACAAAAAACAAAAAAAACGAAAACTTCAAAGCTTAAAAGTCCCCAATTAAAGTTGCACTTAGCCATCCGCCGCCTGGGCTTTCAGTCGCTCCTTTCTGGACTCCTCGTTTTATAATTAACTTTGCGCACATTTTTGGACAGTCTCAATAGGGCGGACATCATTTTACTTACTTTGAAAATTATAACTTTATAAAAATTATTTCTTTTACAAAAATTACTACTATTTCTTAATTAATTTTTATAGTTTTTTTTCAGCAAGCTTAATACCAAATTTTTTCAGTTTTTAAGGCATTAGCTGGACAAAATAAATATATATCCCTTTAGTTCACTTTTCACTCATTTTATTTTTATAAACTTTTTTAATATCGCCAACTCTATTTAGGGTCCCACAGATTCACTTCGCTGCTGGTGCAGTCGAGCTTGTGCAGTTTTGAAAAATTGATTGCATAATGCGACACAACAACTGAAGTTGATGAGCAGCGACAGCAGACGAAACAAGGGTATGATGGAATAAAAGGAAGGAGGTGGCACCGAAGAGCCAGGAACAGAAAATGCGATAGATGAACTGACAACCATGGAGGCAGCCGAATGCCACATTCAGCCGTATAGCCAACCGATTATGGGAGTGCAAAAAACGTGAAATTTCTGAATTCTAAATATTAGGGAATTTTAAGGATAATGATTTTGAACTGTAAGATGTTTGAAACTAAGCTTGACACTAGTCGAAATGAATTCCTAAACCATAGACGACCAATGATTTTTCTGATTTGAGAACTTTCTCTAGTTTCTATAGAAATGCACCGCGTCAATTCTGCTTCATAGTGTCAAACCTTGCCGCATAAACCTCATCACAACTGCCTGTTGGCGTTTATACCACCTTTTACCACTGGTTCCAAGCGACTCTACGGCGGAAAACAAAGTATCGCCACCTCATCATCAGGCAGCGTCATCTTCTGTCATGTTCGCGCAGACTTTTGCCGCGGTCGATGTTGCTGCTGCTGCTGCTGTTGCTGCTGCTGTTGCTGCTGTCGCTTACAGCAACAACGTGACAGCTGTTGGTGCAACAACGGCGAACCGATGCACAACAGCAACATGCAACAACATCGCGAATGGCAAGTGGTAGTCATAACAACAATGCCGTCAACACCAAGCGCCATTCGCAGCCTCTCAACTTCATCCAGCCCTTGGTACTTATTATAGTTGATGTTGCTGCTGCACTTGGGTGTTGCTGCTGTTGTAAGCAAGCAATTGCAACAGTCTGTTCGCAAATTGCCACAGAGACTGGGAAATCAGATGGCTGGGAAGACACAATAAAGAAAACTCTTGTTTGCCAATAATGAAATGCAATACATATCCATCCCATCGAAATTATTCACCGGGCAACGGGAATATCTTAAAACTTCAGATGAACTCGAAGCAAACAAGGCTGTAGTGCTATATATTCAATTGGGAAATTTATTCAAATTACATAACTTTTGAAGAAAGGTAGAGAAAAATTTCAGGTTATTTAGCCTGAACCATTTTCCCATTTCGCAGCCAAACAAAATCACTTCCTTCAAAAAAAACCATCAGCCAGCAATTTGGTAACTCAAGCAGTATAAAACTTAGCCATTCAACCCACAATTGCGATTCGGGCAGCCAACAGATCAGAAAGCATCAATAACCTTTCACTCGCCGTAAGGAAACGCCATCAACTTTTCATTTTTTGGCCATCCAAATAATTGCCAACCAAAAGCCTTCATCAGTCATTTCTCCCCACTTTTTTTTTTTTTTTGTGAACTCCTTTTGCGGCCATTGTCTTTTCCTTTAAGCAATTTGTAATGCAACACTTGCCCACCGAAAGTCATAAAATCGAAAATTGATGCAGGCCCTAAACCAATAATTTCCATCATGATGATGCAATAACAACGGGGATGACTTTCCGAATAATTGCCGTCGTCCAGCTAAGCAAAAAAAAAAAAAAAAGTCGGAAAATGTGCCAGCATACAAATTGTTTGCTTAGCAACCGAAAATACAACCTGCAGGCCAAAACATTCATCAGATTTTGAAAAATTCTATTTGCTTGCCAGCCTAAGGCAGAAATATCTATTCCTGATATCCACAGCAATTACAAACTCATCGTTAAGGAGTAGACCATTCTCGAGGCACTGAAAAAAATTGTATCACACAAAGAGTTCTTTTTTGTACTTTTAAAGAATATACATTTAAATTTTATTTATATGTTAGTTATTAGTTATGCACTTCTATTCAGATAACTCAAATAATGATTTAGGGTATTTGAAGAAACCTAGTTTCATGCTGTAACAGACATACGAATTAAATATTTAAGATAGGTCCTTTTAGCTTATTAACCTCTATAAATTTCGATAGCACTATTTTATACAAGTTTTTTGTCCTGCCTGCCATGATAGTCGTAATAACAGCCATACAAACGCCACTGCTCCAATAATGATGGGTATAATTCAATGCGCTCAAGATGGCCGCAAGTGTTGCACTTGACGACACCAGACGCACGGACAAGGACACTTTGTGGCAGGACGAATGGCAGGGGCAGGGCACAAAAATCAGGTTGTAAACATAAAGCATAAAGCATGACAGGGATAACAATGCCAATGACATAAACACGAACGATGAACGGGATGCGGGGCTTGCCTTTCAGGGATTGGGATTCGGTTTGTGTCCGATTCATCTGCCTGAATGGAGCAATTGTCTGCCTCCTGTCCCCCGGTCCATATTTCTGTCCGGCATTCCAGTTTCCTTGCCGCTCCCCAGTTTGTCGGATGAAACACTTTCCCATTGAAGCTAATGAATGTCATGAACAGAACTGAACAATTGGACTGGCCAACGTGGGTCGCTCCGGGCGTTTTTCCTGCTGGAATGGGTCGAATCCTGGCAAATACGAGTAAAGTATTACCGAACATGGTAGCTGCAAAGTTGTCGTAAAATAATAAATCGGTTTAACACGGCCAACAAAAGATTTCACAAAACGAAAAGTTGTAATTTAATAGTTAAGCCTTCTGTGTGCTGGACTTGACATTTTTGGTAAAGTAAGGAAAACCTTAGGAAGCATTATTTTTAAAAAGGTAAAGTTTTGTAACTAAATAGTTAAGGAAAGTAGTTGAATGATTTAAATAATAAATCTTTACATACTGTAAGTTCTTAAAGAATTATGATCCCACAGTCTCAAAATTATGAATTTTATATATTAATATTTATATATATATTAATATTTTAATAACTGCCCTCGTTCTCACATTCAACTGACGATTGTTGTGTTGACGATTATTATTTGATAACCATGAAAATCGTATTTATGGCGTACGGATTTCCAAGAATCCTTCTGTCAACAGACGATAAGTAGGCACAAAGCCTGTGATCTTATTCTAAATATTGGCAAATGTATACATATATATGTTTTAGAGTATGTTTGTTTAATGAGGCAAGAAATTGCAGCTACACAGAAACAAATTGAGTGCTCTTTGATTGAGTTAGTTAGAAATAAATTTGTTGTATTATATATAAATAAATAAATATTTAAAGCCTTGCTTTGCTTTATATTTTATATATATTTAATGGTTTCTAACAATTAATATTAGACACATGCTGCGCAATTTGTATGTTTTGTATGTTATATTTAAATGTTTTTATTTATTATTTAAGACACACTCGTATCTCTAAATTTTGCTGTGTGTCTAATGCAGCAGACGAACAATGGAAAATGGACAAGGCTAAGCCGGTGGGACATTGAACGTTGCTCACCGCACGATTCAATGAGATCGAGTGTAACATATACATATCCCCAAAATGTCAGGCTTGTCCCATTCAGTGTGTGCGTATTTGCGGCCCATTGTATGTGTGTATCGGTATGTGTGAGTAGGCCAAAGTGTTGGCCATATCAGAGAACCTGTCAGAAAAGCGAAAAGGGGGTTCGAGCCACGAAGGTGGCTTTCACACGTCATGGGCATAATTGAAAATTGACAGTTTATTGCCATAGGCACGCCCACTTTTGGCCTCCTGGCCTTGTTGGCCATGATTAAAATAACAAAAGCACGCAAATACACACACACACACACACACTCAACCACACACACTCACTCCCACTCACACTCACTCGCACTCACACACCTCATTGGGGACGAAAATGTCAGTGAATGAGCTTTAATTTCGACATAATAGCTGGCAAATTTGGCATTGTTCGTTGTTGTTGAATTGCTGGAAATTCGGGTGTTTTAGTGGGTGGGTGGTTACGGATCAGATACACTACAAGCCGCTCTATTATTTTGCGGTAATTGGTTTGGTTTTCGCAATTTCAATTGTTGCTGCTGTTGCTTTTGATGCTACTGTTGCTGCTGCTGCTAATGTATGTGGATCCAATTGCTTTTGTCCGTTGGCATTGCTTGTATCATTTATCGCAGCAAATTTAAACGATGTTTCTGATTTTGGACAATATCATCATTCATATCCTAATCTCTTCGGTTGCACTATGTTTCAACAATTTTACTTTTTTTTTTTGTGCAAGAATCTTAACACTTTAATATTTATATATTTTAAAAAAGTAATTACATGTCATTATATACATCTTTTATATATAAGATTAAGTTATAAAGATATAGTACTTATGGTATGCTTCTTTTTTATATTTTTATGCAAAATTAAATTAACCATATATTTTAATATACTGATTAAATTAAAATAAATTTTCTTCGAATTGGATTAAAGCCCAACAATTTGAGTCAATTGCGACTGCAAAGTGCCCATATTAACACATTTCGCATTGCAGCAGGATTTACCACCATTGTTACGCCTGAATATCCTTTGATTTTCCCAGGGGCGGCAACTGTTGAGCCGCTTTTGTGCAGGACCCGTCCAGCAAACGCCCACCTTTTGAATATTTGATATTCTACTTAACCACACCGGCAAACACTCGCAGCACCACAATCAACGCCCAGCATTTATTTTCGGACAGGTGTCGTGTTTATGGCTAAACATTCGCCTGGGAATTGCAATTGTAATTGAGGGCCTTTTGTTTGCGCCAGTTTGCTACAGTTGGCTACTGTTTTTCGGGTAATTACTGGCCAAAAAGCCATACGGGGAAATTGAATTAGGATAAACACACGTCGCAGCGAAAGCAAAGTTAAAGGATTAGCCTGATCGAGGACTTCAAGTGGCGGTGGTGGTGTTGGTCAACTTTTGCGTTGCCTTTAATTTGCAACTTTCGAGTTGGCCTGTAATCATTGCCGGCAAAAAGAAACTGAAACTCTCCAAAGACAGGAGTGAAGTGGGAGCGGGACTAAGGAAAAACTTTGGCGCCAAGACGACATTTTAGGCCAGCGTAAGGCAAAAGTTTTCCAAAAGGGAAAACAGACAGGCCAACAACGGGGGTACTTGAGTGGGCGAGCAAAAACTAGAGGAAAACCCCCGGCTTTGCCCACCAGAAACTGTAACATATTTGCATAAATTTTGGGTGTGTTACCCCAGCGTATTCAACTTGAAGGCTGTCAGAAAAAATGCCAGGGGAAAACGTCGAGGCTCGGTGGAAAATTTCCTATCTAACAAGCTTGAAGTTTTCCTCCATTTTTTTTTTTTTGCATTTATTTCAAGGTGGGTACGAAAAATTAGCAAAGACGCGACTTGAAAAAGTGACGGCAGAGACTCAGTTCAAAGTTGAAATCATGAGAATTACTTGGCGGAAAAGTTTTGTTTTGTATTTTTCCTCACTTTTTATTCTTTTCACCCGGATAAAATATGCGAAATGAGTTCGCTACACAAATTATTTGTCATTATGCATTTGTGAAAATGTTTCCATTTTATTACATGTCGCCGCAATTTATTTATTCATCGTGTCTGTTTTTGTTTACCTGCGAAAATTTGTTAGGCCTTGTAAGGCCTCTGATTTATGAATTATCAAAAAGATCTACGAATATCATTTGTCATAGCGCAAACCGGATTAACATTGGAAATTGATTGATGAATCGATGCTAGCATCTGGAAGTTGAGGATTAAGATGGGTTTGGGTGTTGTAAACGGAATTTATAGTTGTTAGAGCAAGAGCACTGAGTCTGGAAATAAAAACTTAAAGGCTTTTTCAACACTCACACAATTATATCGTGCCATTCCTGAAGAATGTTCACCCTTGCAGGCAATTGACACAAAAACTGTGTGAGAATGGCCGACTTAGGACAAATCAAAGTCAGCTCAGCTCATCTCATCTCATGGAGCATTTCAAATTGCAATTAGCCACAGCAAGTCAGAGCGATTAAGCCATGATTTTGATGTTCTAAAGAAGGAAAGGGACAGGGATTAGGGAATGGAGAGATGTGGGGACAGACAATGGGGGAAATATATCCAAATGGAGGTAATAAACGTGCGATTACGAAACTCCGAGCAAATGTCGACGTCGAGAAATTGTCGCATTGACAAACTTAACCAAAGCCAAGCACGCACATGCACTGGAAAAAAAAACTTTAAGAACCATATCTGTGACATTTTATCAAATTACTCAATAAATATAAACTTTTGAAATAATTTAATAATATAATTTAAAAATAAATAAAATGAAATAAAATATAGAAGCAAAGCCTGATATTATAGAAATTTATTTTCTTGGCTGAAAAGTATACAATGTTATATTTTGCTGGAAAACCACCATTTTAGTTGTTTTTAAAGTTTACTTTTAAGCACCTTCGCTATTTACTTTAGTGCTTAAAAACAAATATTCTTCCGGGTGTACAGAGGGAGATAGAAAGACAGAGAGTAAGAGACAGCAGCAGCTGTGACAGAGAAGGAGATAGAACATTAAACAATTTGTTTCACATTTGTGGAAGCGTTCCCTCGCCGTTTTCCCTTTTTCCGTGGCCAACATGAAAACTTTTGCCAGACTTCGCCTGTTTATAAAGATGTCCGTGTGTGTGCGGAGTATCTGTGTTTTTAAATATCTGTGTGCGGTGTAGCCAAAAGTGTGTGCATGTGTTACTTGTATAACATTACAAAACGGTACACATGTGCAATCTGTCTACGGGTAAATTTGTTACGTTGCACGCCATGCGAACATAAAAAGTGCATTTCCAACTTGGCACCATTCGACACTAAAGATTGCATGAAGAAAAGCGTTTGCTCTCCTTCCCCTCTACTCCCTTATGGCCCACCTTTCGCTCTCAGTTTTCCGCTTTCCTCATACCCTTTCACCTTTTACCAGTTTCGTATGCAAATTGTCGTTTAAACACTAAAACACGTAAAGCCTTGTACGACAATCGCTTCATAGAATATTCAAGAACAGGGATTTCATTTACAGCTAGCAAGCTGGAAATTAGGTTTCAAGCACAAAAATTAATACTTAATAATACTTAATTTAGAGTGCCAAAATTATGTTGCTATTTTTATTTTCAGTAGATTTTAAAAGGTGAATAAAAAATAACTTTATAGCTTAGTTCTTATCGTGAAGGGCAATAACAATTTAACTTAGAACATCTGAGATACGTGCATCTTTAAATTGAATATAAAACCTAATATGCTGGTAAATTGCTCAACGGAAGCAGTGAAAAAAGTGTCATGGAATGAATGCGAGAGTTAAAGTTACATATGCATTGCATCCGCGCTGTATCTGTCTCTTTCGCTGCTCTGTTGCCCTCTCTGTCACACTCCGCAAGTTGTCGTCGTGTCAAACTGCCAACAGCTAAAAGAGTTTGGCTAACTGTGAGGAAAAAAATCACGGCAAAAACAAGAGAACAAGTGAAATTCATGATTCAGAGGCGAATTTAGGGTACCCATTTAATTCGATTTATTTACAAAATTTACCAAACCAAACAAGAGGTTAAAAAATATATATCCTACCACATTCTTGCAACCTTTAAAATAAAGTCTTTAACAATCTTTATTTGCAATATTTTCAGCAGGATATAATACTTGTCGTGTCCTGAATTTTTAAAAATTTAGAACATTGCTACCGAATTGAAATCAAACAAAGCTGGTGTCTGCAAATATATATATATATGTGAAAAAATGGTGGAAAAAAGGGAGGAACTACTGCAACTGTCAAATGCATTATCATGGCATCTTTTTGCCAAACAGTTCACAAGGTAAAAACGAAAAGAAAACGCAGTCAAGTGCCTAGGATAGAAGTACCACTCCCATACCAGAACTTATTCAATATTAAAGATGTGAAATAAAATTTTCGTTGAAAAGTTGTTGAAAAATACTTGTTAAATCTAAAGTGTTATTCAATATAAGCTACTTAAAATGAATATGGAATATTAATACGAGCAAAATGTTCGTATGAAATGAGCATGCTACAAAAAATAGCAATTTGAATTGAATTACCATATTAATAGGCTCTGTTTTATTTTCACACCTTTCAATGGTTACATTATTTCAATCACGCAGAGCTTTAAAACGCAAACAGGATTAATAGGAATAATTAAGTTAGTTATTCATTTACAATTGAATACGCTTTTGTTCCCGAAATAATTGATTTTTTGCTGCAATATCGATTTACCTTGTTGCAGCAATATTTTCTAGTTTAAAGCAGTTAAAGAGCTACTTAAAGTTGATTTACCCATTAGTGAATTACCATGAGCCGTAATTTAACTTTTTCCGACTACATTTATAATTTAACCCGTATTCTTTAAAGCCTTATCGATACTAACACAACTCTCTATGTGTATATGGCTAAATCACTTTCATAGTCCCACTTCCTGCTGCGTAGACTAAAACAAATTAAATCAATTCCCCATCACGCATACGCCACGTAGCCCATAAATTCCACTCCAGCCCGCCCACCTGAACAAATGTGTAGGTATGAGCACATGTATAGACTTATATAGATATATGTATGTGTGTGTGTCCGGGATCAAGTTGTACAAGACCCGGTGGACAAAGTAAAGCATAGTTAGTAGTCTACTAGAATTTTTTCCTGTGGTTTTGTTTGGGGGTTAAGCAAACACGGTTGTGGCGTTTAACAAAGTTGAAGGCAACCGCAGCTTCTCCAACATATGTGTTCGCAAAAAAAAGGACGATAGGACCGAAAAGACCTGGTGGATTCCACTACAAAATGCACTTTTCCTTGGCAGCTTCAGAAACTTTTTGGCCATGACTAAGAAACTTTTGGTGCCACCCAAAAAAAAAAGCCAGCCGCAACATTTTCAATTGTTGCACTTGCCAGTGTCTTACAAGTCTTCCTATATCTCCGGATTTTCCCACAGGGCTCGCAATTAAATCTGCGGCCAGACTGTGCCGCAATTATAAGAGCACATAATTTTGGTTCAAGCGTTTTTAGCATTCAAACAGTTTTTTTTTTGTTTTCCATCCTCGTCATTATTCTACGCCAAAGCTTTTAAAGGGTGAGATAAATTGTACGTTTTGAGCCACATCCTGGGGCCACAAATTCAAACAAAGCGCACACAAACTTTGCTTGTTTGTCGTGTTTGGTTTTTGGTCTACAACTCTCCAATTTGTGAAACAATCCAGCCGTAAATGTTGGCCTCTCTCTGACAACTGCAGTGCTTAAAGCGCTTTAATTAAGTTCGACTTGAGCCGGATTGTTTCGTCCAAGTTCCGCCCACAAGAACCTCGCCCGCAAAAAGCCGATTGAAAGTTGCGAAAATTGGTGTCAACACTTTGTCGCTTGCGTGTCGAGGACCAACTATCCCGATTCGATTCTCTGATTTTCATCCAGCTGCATGGTTTTAGTGCGAGAATTTCATTAGAAACTTTTACGGTGTGTGTGAGACTTGCACAATGTGGATTGGTTGTAAAATTTATTACAGAACAACATTTTAAAGAGCTAGTGAAATAATTCAAATCAATACAATATAAGTTTAAGAAGTCACACAGTACCAAACGATAATGCTAATCTAATGCTGTTTGTTGTTATTATTATTATTACACTCAGCACTTCAATGAACTCCAAGAAAACGCAGTAACTCAGGGAATTCGCCAAGAAATACCTGCTCATCAAATGTATACATTTATACAACAATTTAAACAACAGCTTGTAGATTGCGTGAAAAATAAGTCACCAATATCCAAATTTCTTTCAAAAATATCTATGATTGCTTGCAATTCTGAGAAAAATCATCCATCCAATTGGATTGTCGGCTCATCAATAGTTACGGCCAAGTTTTCCATGGAACTCCCAAAAAGCGTAAGCATTTCATTTTATGCCTTAAATGGTTTCCAACATTTTAATGAATAATAACGACAACATTGGATTGTTTTTATATGTAAGTACATATTCAAATTAGCCGACTATTCACTGAATTTTCACTTCGACGTTTGCTGTTCGAGAACAGATGAACCGAATTACACATCAAAAATTAAAAATAACAATGCAATTTTTGTTCTGTCAGAATCAATCAATAAATTGATACATTTTATTGCAAATTATAAAAGTCTTTTAACAAAATATTAAGTAGAGTGAACACTCGTTTAAAATAATAATGTATCTTAATGTATATCTGTCAATGAATCTTGTTTGTTTAAGCTTTTTATTTCTTCGTTATCATTAAGAGTAAATAACATCCGTAATAAATTTTCTAATTCCGTTTGGTTTTTAAATACATTCTTTACTAAGTTATTCATCGTCGACTTGCTGGTAATACTGTCCGATTTTGGTTCGTCAGCAATACTTTGTTTAAATCCATAGCACAACTCGCTCATTATCGCGCAGAACAAAACTAATATAAGAAGCTTAAACATTATCACGACCAAGTTGAAAATCGAACTGATTTACTTCGCACAACAAGTGCTGCTTTTATTTCTTAATTCGAGATTAAAATCGTGATTATGATGATCATTTTGATTCACAGAACTGAGCATATTCCAAAAAATATATTTACTTAGAATTAAGGGAAATTCGTAAATCGTTTTTAATAAATATAAAAATGAAATATATATATTATATATAAATAATATATAAAGTGATAATTCAAGCACTATTAAATTGAATTTACTATTGTGATAAGTGAAATAAAAACTCAAGGAATGCTCCATTTTTAGCTTTGTGTATATATGTACTACATATGTAGGTGTATACATATGGCATAGTCACATAAAGCAAACCCTGCATGACTAATGCGAATAATACATAAGTGCTGCTAATGCACAAGAGCATGCAGTGCGGCTGGAAAATGGGAGCGGGAAATTTTCGGAAGCTGAAAATGAAGAGGACGCGAATGGCGTCGGGTAGTGGAAAGGGGGGGGGGAGGTAGGAACTGGGTTGGTACCGAGCATTGTCGCAATATGACGCATACGCGTATATTTTATGGCCCACAGATATGGAAAAAAGCGGGGGGGAGGGGGGCGCGGCAGATAACTATGACTTCATTATGAGCTCATGCCCGTAAAGTGCAACCAAAAGCAAACCAAACCGAACCGAACCGAACTGAGCTGAACCGAAAAGCAAGCAAGCCCAGTGGAGGCCCGACAACTGCCAGCATAAGCCAAACATTAATAATAAACAACTTACAAGCCATAAACCAATGGGATGCCGCTACCAACAACCCAACTACCCAACCTACCAACAAACAGTGGCAGCGGCAACGAGTCTCAAATAAATTACACCATGAAAAATAAACAAATTCAACGCAGTCAGTGCAAAAAATCAGCCAGAGCAAATGACATTAAAATCGTTGGAAGGGGATGAAAACGCATTTCCAGTTAAGAAAAAAACAGAAAAAAAAGAAAAGAATAGCAGAACGCACAGTGAGTGCTAAAATTATGACAACAGGCGGCTGATCCCTGCACTGGCCATAGCCAAAAAAAAAAAAAAAAACATAAGAAAGAAAAATAGGAGAAAAAAATACGAAATAAAAAACAAAGAGTGAGCAAAGCGGAGAAAGAAATCCGCTCAACTGGCAGGCAAAAGGCAATGGGAATGGTAGAAATTGACACTGGACATGGGTGCATCGAAATGGACATGGATGCGGACGAGTTTGGGTACGAGGATGTGCATTGCCCAGGGATATGGACATTGGCGACAGTCGACTCTGACTGAGTGCAGTCGGCAAGAATGATGCATGCCACATGGTACGCACTTTACTCTCACCAAAGAGCCAACAAGCCAAAAGATTTCCAGAATCCAGGAAAGCAATTCCCGCAGTTTTCGGGCTACACTAACCCAAAAGTAATAGTAGCTTTGAGCTATATTGTAATATAAACTTCAATGAAATTTGATAGATATATATAACTATTATAAAACCATGAACGAGTTAGGAATTAGATATAATATAAAATTAGTACAATTATGATTTTATTAAAGATTTCAAAATTAATCTTTTGTAAAAACCGCTTAATACTTTTATAGGCAAATAAAAATAAAGAATTTTTAAAAATGTATATTTTGTTAGAGATTTCAAAATTAATCTTTTGTAAAAGCCACTTAATAATTTTATAGGCAAATAAAAATAAAGAATTTTTAAAAATGCATACATAGTATAGGGCTGAAAAATTATTTTTTTTAAGAATATTTATTTTAATTTTGAGAATATTCATGAAACGAGTCGCGCAAATATAAAAAATAAAAACCAGCACTCAAATAAAACCCATTGCAAAAAAAGAAAACAGCGAACAAACGGAGAGAGGAGAGAGAGCGAAAAATATGGTGTAGAGAGAAATATAGCTAAACGGAGATAAAAAATGTTTTTGGCAAATAGCCGGGCATGGAAACAAAAAAAAAAAAAAAACATAGTTAAAAACTGCAAAACTCGTATGTGTAAGTGAAAATTTGCGAAAAAGCGGCGCAGGCAACAATGGGAAATGGACACCAATTGTAGCCAGTGCGTGCGAAAGGGACAAGCGCGGGGCAAACGGAGAGGGAGATGCGCGATGATGGCATGGCGAACATGGCAACAAAGTTGCAAAAATCGAAGAAGTCCATAAGACCACAGCGTGTGGCGGACCAGTGGAAAAATCTACATTCAAAATGAGCGAAGCTATGAGGAGAACACTTCCCCGGAAAACTTGGCAGTGGAACAAAAACAAAAAAAGAAAAAAGGGGGAAAACGGCGAATGGGGGTATGGGGTGATGGGGGGGGATGGACTGAAAGAATCCGGGAACTCTGGTGACACAGTGTCATCTGCATACACACAGCTGGATATGGTCAAGTTGGCGCAGAAAATTGCCTGGGAGTGTCGCCAACTGTGATGACTCCAATATACACTATCCTGCAATCCGGCGAACTCGAGCAGATAGGGACATGAGTGCCCCAGGACTCGGACGGCGGCAAATGCAAATTGAAACACAGCTGAAATGGCAAAAATGAATCCGATTAGATGTCGCCGGATAAAGTCAACAGGAGACACAGCCATCACTGGAGGCCAATTGCCAGGTGTCGATCCAAACGGATGCCATTGATAGCCGGCAATCAAGACGAACAAATAGAGCTGAGCTTTCGTTGATGATTGTGCAACAGAAACAGTCCAAACAATAGACAACTGGTTAAGTAAGCATACACATACACATATGCTTCAGCAAGAATATTCTTTATTTAATATATTTATATAAACCATTAACCATCATTCCACATTGCAAAGATAGCCGCTAAAACAATTACCACTTAATTTGCATTCAACTTCGGCGCTTCATGTTTCGTCTCATCTCGTCGATGGCAAGGCACAGTGCAACCTGCCTATGTCAACTGGCGCCGGGGCCAGAACTACTTATTGCATGGCCAAACAAACAGATTATTTGGCAAATAAGCCGGGCAAACAAGCCAAGAACTTAACCAATGCTTTCGCTACCTTTGGCCAGGCCCAAAAAGCAAACAATCCGCACACAAAGGCAGCGCCCAACGGTTTCGAAATTAATTTTAACCCAGACTGCGGCGACACACATACTACCAATACCAAGCTAGCTAGCCATCTCAGTTGGCTTTGCTTAACTGATTAAGTCCCTGGCCGGTTCCAGACGGTTCGAAAAGAGGCTACGCGAGGGGGCTGGGGTCCGGAAATAGGGTCTCGGTTGCGCCATGTAACTCTCATCCTACATGTTGGCATCATGAATCAAAGCGGAAAGTAATGGCCAAAGTTACAGGAAAGACACTTTAGATCGTACAGGCTATATATGTGGTCAGTGCACTGAAAGAAATGTTGCGTATTAACGCGAATAATATTAATAAATATAGATTGTTTTAAAAACATAAATGCAATGCTGAGCTGTTTCAAACTGCATTTAGAGAAAATTAATGCAGTTGATATGTAAAAAGTTCCTCATGGAAACAGACTATGATTACAAACGATTAATCGGAAGAGCCACTCTTTTTTTTTATTAGTGCATGGGCCATTCTTTGGGCAAACTATATGGACCCAAATAGCCCCGGGCATCATGGACAGGAATAAAAACTGTACAACAAATGTCATAAAACGGCCACTCACCTCGATAAACTTTGCTACGCTTGCCAGCGGCCACGATTTGTTGCTGCTGTTGCTGCTGATGCTGTTGTTGCTGCTGATGCTGCTGTTGCTGTTGCTGCTGGACAGTTGCTGCGTCCAGTTGCAGCAGCAATCTAGGCGCTGAAGCTGCTGCTGCTGCTGCCTGTGCTATATTTCCATTAACATTTGTCACTGGCGATGGCGTCAAATGTTGCTGATGCTGCCCATGTTGCTGATGGTGATGATGAAGCTGCTGCTGCTGCTGCTGCTGCTGTTGCTGTTGCTGCTGTGCGTGATGCGAATGTGTAGGATGGGCATGCGAATGGGTGTGCGGAGGATGGGCATGAATGTGGGGATGATGGCCGATGGCGCCATTTGGGACTGCCACGGCCGGTGGTCCATGTGCCGGGCAATAGCTGCGATATTCGCCATTGATGTCGATGTAAATTGGCGCCTCCACAAGTGGCCAAGCGGCGCCAGTCAAAGATGTTGCTGCGGCACCACCCGCTGCTGCGGCTGCTGGAGTTCCGGCCGCTGCCACAGTTGCTCCTGCTGCTGCTGCTACTGCTGCTGTTGCAGCTGCTGCTGTTACTCCATTCGGTGGCAGGGCTATCAACTGCACGGGCAGCAGTTGGGCGCCATGAATATGCGGCAAGCCTCCATGTTGAGCGCAGATTGGCTGCTGTTGCTGCGGCTGCTGCTGCTGCTGCTGCTGCTGCTTGGGTGACAACTGTTGCTGCTGTTGTGGGTGTTGCTGCTGCTGCTGTTGAACTTGCTGCTGATAGTAGACCGTTGTCTGCTCATAGGCGGTATAGCCCAAAGCTGTGGTTGTTGTCGTCGTCACCGAGGACATGTTGCCGCTGGGCAGCGACGATTGTTGCAGCTGCTTGGCCTTCAAGGCGGCGGGCTGAAAGGGCGGCGCCAAGGGGGTAAGATTCGATTTGTAAGCCTTTATCAACGCACTGCTGTTAGATGTTGCAGCAGTGTTGTTGCTGCTGTTGCTTTTGCTGTTGCTGCTGCTGGTTGCTGTTGCACTAGTGGATGCGTTTTGATTTACTTGCAACCCGTTGTGCACTTTCCGGGTTGATTTTGATCTATCGGTGATGGCGCCACGACCGTTTGTGGATACTTCGCTACTTCGATTATTATTGTTGTTGTCCACCACCGACAAAGTTGCGGTGGGTTCACGACTATGACCTGACCTCTCGATTACCTGATAGCTTTCACCGATGAAAGTCACCAAATCATGGCAGGCCTGCTGCAATTCCGCTGATGTTGCCGCTGTACCAGCTGCTGCAACATTGTTATCGTCCTCATCGTCGCTTTCGATAACATGCTCGATAATGCGCAAGTTATCGTAGTCTATAATGCGAGCATAGCCCATGCCCAAAGTCAAGCCTGCTAGCCTGGTCACGTCGTCGATTTCCACCTCATCATCGGAATCGACTAGTTCCTGGACAACATGTGGTACACTCGCTTCAACTGGAGGCTCCTCCTCAGAGATCTCCTCCGCCACGATCGATTCATTGCCATTAATCGCGGTTTTCACATCACTAACGCCATTGCTATCGCTTTGTATACCGTTTGTTTCCACTTGCGTGTCCATTTCCTCTTTGACTGTCCCTTCCATTTCCGCTTCCTCTTCCACAATCTGACTCAGTCTGGGTTTCAAAGGCTTTAGCTCAGACTCGTCATCATCATAGCCATCGGTTTGGGTACTATTATCAATAAATATGGTGTCTGTGGCGCCGTAATAATCGCATTCATCGCAAACCAGCTCCAATTGGTTTTCGTTAATTTCCAAGACAGCAGCTGCCATTTTTTTTTTCAGGCGAAACTCTCTTATTTATCGTTGATTAGTAATAGCTGATTTTCATCGTAGTAATCAGAGAGTGCAAGCTGAGATTCTGTTTTGACAACAGTTGCGAGTTGTTGAGATTGCCTTTAAAAATTGTCGGAAAAAGTGTCATGTTGCTTAAAGTGAAATGGGCGATCACAAGTTGAACTTGGATAAACACAGGGGCCAAGTTTTAGGCCTCAATTATTTACACCTTTCGGATTGGCAATGCCTGAAACGAAACGGAAAAGTGAAGGAAAATTATAAAAGTCAAAGAGTTTTTCACTTTCAATCAACTTTGCCCTCTCAAGTTCGAGGAGAAAGTTTGACTTGTATTGCCTTGCCACTTCTGTTCCTATGCTCCTCTGCAGATTGTTTATCGAAAGCCATAAAATATTTATTTTAATTAAAAGCAAATCAAAAATTCAAGTAGAAAACGAGAGCTATAAATGAAAATGTATGCGAAACTTGAGAAAGGAGCTGGCTTCACTTTGTTGGAAAAACATAGTTTTATTGGCAAAACATAAACAAGTCAAAGAGCAAAGTTACTGAGCTAAATTTTTTTAATTGATTTCCTATTCTTTTTTCCGTACATGCCACTTAATATTTAAAAAAAAATAGAATTTACTGGAATCCTCTAAATTGTGAACTAAACCATTGTTGACGAATTATAAGCAAACTAAATTTTGAATAGAATCAAAATGTAAGCCAGTTAATTAATAGTAAATGCTTGTAAATAAATGCCGCAGGTCTAAGCCCTTAATTTAAATGCTTTTTACTTTAAATGCATTAAATGCCACACCGGCAATCAAATAAAACCAAAACCCACATAGCAAATGTAAAAAAAAAAAGAAACATCTGGGGAACGATGGCAAAATCAGCTAAGTCTGCACAAATGCAAATGAAAATGCATTCAACAACTTTTCCTGCACACCAACACGCACACACGGAGATTGGTCAATATGCAAAATGTGTGTGCAAATTGTGTTTTGGTCAACAATTTCAATATTTTATGCGGCCGACCTGGCGTATGAGCAATGTGTCCGGCTGGCAGAAAATGCTGTGCGGCCAGCCAAATCGATGAATTATTTATATAATATACCGGAAGTTATTTTCTATTCAATTTACACCACTTAAATATGTCGGCGTGTTTAGAGAGACTACATACTAAGCTTGGGCATCAAAGGTTCGTTGGCAAAATAATGAAAATTCCGATGGGCTTGTATGTAAATGAATTCTGCTTGTAGAAAAACTTATTTCTTATTTTTAAACACTTGTTATGTGCATCTTTTTTATGTTTTATATTCAACGCTCAAAGTTTTATATTTTATAGTATAGTATTTTCAATATTGCAAAGTATATAGTATTGCAATATTAATATTACGCTGAAAAGATATTTAATCTTTACTTTCTGTTCATCCCAGAGCTAAAAAAAAAAGTATGCATTCCCTCATACAAATATACTAGCTGTATGCTAACTAGGATAAGTCTACAAAATTTAAATTAAACATTTGTTTGCACATTTTAATAGACTTAATAAAAGCGCTAATATTTACGCCATTTAATAGTCAATATATTAACAAAATATTAAATATTTAAGATGATTAATTGCTGCACATTAAGCCAAACAAAATGTATTAGCGCTAATTGGTTGAACTTTTATATAGAATTAGTTTGCATAAAAATAAACAAACTCGTTTTTATTCATATTATTTGTTATTTATTGTATTATGCTCGCTTAGAAGCCTGCCGCAAAACAAATATCATAAACCAAAATGAAAACAATTGGATGAAATTATCTCAAAATGTATTTGATAATATTTCAGTGCATTTCATTTGGCGTGGATGGCAGCGAAATAGGGAAACCTGTTTACAAAATAGCCGCAAAATATTTGGGAGCTCATTTCCATTTCCGAACACATACTTTCATAATTGAAATGCAGAAACATTCCCAAATAAAACAAATATTTGCACACTCCAATAATTACGTAAACGGGGTGGGGTGGGGGTGTTGTAAAATTTAATAGCGAAGAATAATAAAATAAAGAAAATTATAATTAATGTGCGCCCACTAAATTGAATTATGCGTGACCATAAAACTATTTGCAAAAATTATCTCTGAAACACCTAGTGCCCAGTCATAAATGTGAGTCAAAGTCATTCAACCGTTTGCTACCTCGGTATTATCAATAATGCCCAGCTGTGGGGGAAAAGTTGCAAAGCGATGTGCTCTTCGCAAACTTGGAAAAATGCAATTAAGTTTTCCACACCAAAGGAATGACATGGAAAGGGTTTTCAGGGGGAACCACATACTTTTACTATCTGTGTGACCATATCCGTATCTTTGTGCGCCTTCACTATGTGTGTGTGTGTGTAAGCCAACAAATTTAATTAGCCACGCACGATGGTAAAAAAAATAAATAAAGCAACTGCATAAGTAAGGGAATTGCTGCAGTTCCAAGTTCCAAGCAAAGTCAACAAGTTGGAAAGTAAACCGCACTTTAAATTAAATAAAAATATTACAACTCTTGTTTGCAGAAACGTTCATAAGTGGCCCTTTTGGAAATTGTAGCAATTTCATATATTACTAGTATTGTCCTAAAAATATGGTCAGCAAATTTAGTCAATTTACAAAATTTAACAATTCATTAAGCTTAACTAAGGTGAGGTTTTTTGCTCTGCAAGTTCGCTTACTGCAAAGATTGCATGTTCCCACTCAGAAATTTCCACTCAAACGTCCACAAGCTCTCAGCAATGAGTAGATTTTTCATGTTCTCTCAGTTTTCCCCCGAAAAATCGTTTCTCTGTCACTCTTTCTCTGAGTTGCCACCCACTCTCATGACGCATGTGTAAGGAACTAACGAAAAACCGAAGTCAATTTGGAGCTTTCAGCTCCACAAAATGCAACAAGTTATACTTCAATTTGATGACCACCGGCCAAAGGATATTATCAAATATTTAAGAACATTTTGGTAAATTTTCGCTTTATGAACATTGTTTTTATATATTTATTTATATATATTTTTTTCCTTTATCAATGTTATTAAATATAAATGACTATTTGCATAACAATTACACCATTTGCTATAATTTTCCATTTCAATTGGCTTACGCATCGGAAATGAGAGATGTTAGAATTTTGCACGTGGCTGACCCTTTAGATGTTTCGCTTACACTTTTGGCCGGCCACTTCTTGATCTTTGGCATTTTGGTCCCACGCGGCGTATGATTAATATTTGTATTAATTTGTTTTATTGCGCATACGACGCGTGGCCCGGTCTTATCTTAGATGCGGCCCAATGATAAATTCGCTGCACGCTCATCACGCCCCATTCACATGACATGACGTTTGACTAATGACAGGCCACCGCCCCCACAGCTCGCCATTATACCATTTGTGGAAAACTTTAAATGCTTAACTTTAAGCTAAGCAAAAAAAAAGCGTGGAAAATAAGATAAAGTGGAACACAAAGGAGCGAAGCCAGTAAAAAAGGAGCAGCTATGTAGGCAAGACATAATAACATAGATAAAAGGTTGACAACTTGCTAACAAATGAAATGCAAACATGTTGCAGCGGTCCTCGAACACAACGATGATGATGACTTTGGGAGGGAAAACGAGAAGGAGGATGAAGGAGCCGCACAAAGGGAAAATTTATATGAACGGTAGCCTAAGCTGCTCAACTGATAAGACTGCCATGGAAAACTTATTAGCCAACGAGTAAATACACTTTTTGGATTATAAGTATATAGACTGCAAAAGAATAAGTTGCACTTAAAATATATTCCATTATAAATTTATGTTAATTTCTATCGCAACTTATCTGTATCTGTAAATTAATACGTATAACCATTATTTTAAGGGTAGATATCAAAACGCAAAACTCGAAAAGCTGTAAGCGCCACTTAGCCTATATTTTCCTGAATGGGTGGGCGTCACAGAAAGGAAATCCTGATAAAAAATACTTTTTCGGTAGCTAAATGAACTCAGAAATACTCTCTCAAGTCACATTAAAAAACTCAATTAAATTAAACTTATAAAAATATAGTACTCAAATGAATTGAAGCTAAAACACTTCAGTTTTTATTACCATTTGAGCTATTTGAACAATAAACAACAAATTTGAACAACAATAAAAGCGTATTTATTTATATTTATCTTTCTTTTATCAATCTCTCATCAAACATGTACATATCACTCTCGGCTAAATGGCTTTACAACCTTAATCGAAACTCCCCGTAGGTTGTAAAACAAATGTAGAAAGCGGCTTGCAGACAGGCAAACTGTGAAAGGAGCTTAAGGATTTAAGCCAAGACATGGAATGGAAACGGCGGGAGTCCGGAAAAGTCGTTCGAAAGGAGGCAAAACGAAGGCGGCTCAAATGCGGTGTGAGTAATTAAGACGCAAGTGCGTAAAAGTTGCCCGCATGAAAATGACGCAAACGATCAGCGTCAGACGAGAAAATTTGTGACAGTGGAACAACCCCCACGAAAGTAAGCAAAAGAAATGGCTTCAATTAATTGAGTTGGGGAAAAATTGAAGAGAATACAATTGCTGTTTAAAGTGGCATACTTTTGGGCATCGCCAAGCGAGTGTAGGAGCCCACTTAATGCTGGTTAAGCTAGAAAAGAGGCTTATGCCCAATCAAAATGTCTTAAACAGTACAGTATATGTTGTTGATATTTAGACTGCTCCAGCCGGGCTTGGCTTTAATTCTTGTGAATTAACCATATGCAAATCACATTTCGCAACAGCTGTCTGTCGTCTGCTTTGCTGTGGAAAACAAGTCAATTAAAATTGCCAATCTATGGGTATAAAATTTCCAATTGGCCAAGAAGGCACGTCCCAGACATAAAACAAAATTACAAAGCCCACAAAACAAGGATGGCACACACACACACATGGACAATAAACAAATTGCAATTAGTTGATATATGAGATACCAGATACGTACGTACGTATGTACGACTATGTATCTGGCACATACATAGGTGGAGCAGGTCACAGTTTATTGCCCGTATTCAGGGAGCTGCAAAATGCAACTCATATTTTACCAAGGCCAAAAATGTCTCGCTGCCTGCTCATAAAACATTTTACTTGGAAAAACCCAAACTGACACTGATGCTGACACTTTCACACAACTCATCTGTACCCCCCCCCCCAGTTCCCCAACCACCATGCCCCACCATTGTGCATATAATTTGTCACTTGCATGGTCTTCATACACAGAGAACATGATCTGCAGACAGACCACCAGAGAACACGAGGCACGCAAAGAAATTTCATGGAGCTCATTGAAACAATTACCGTTAAAGCTGGCATCACTAAACAAGACATACATAATACAAAAAGTTGAAAAAAAAATTCTTTTGATATGTCTGAAATGCCTATTCGATTAAACAGTTTGTCAAATGTAAGCGTTTATAAATTTTTTATTAAGTTTTAAATCAATTTTTAAATATATATAACATTTATATCCAGACATGCTACTGGGCCTTAGTTTTAAAGATTATTAAGTTATGTTAATATGAAAATATGCTAAATTCGTTCGATATAATTAGGCTTCGCCAGTATTTTTCTTTTTTTTTGGTGGTGTAAGTTCACAATGAGGAAAAATAAGGGTTGGGGTTGCCGGGCAGGTCATCCTTTCGAATAAAACACAGCAAGTATAACTGTCAGGCTGCAGAGGCTGCCGTTTATCACACATGTACACACACTACTCGCATGTACACTCACCTATGGGTCGCACTGTGTGCTTATAGGTTGACTCTGCATAAATGTCAAAGAAGATGCGAATGTGTGTGTGTGTGTGTTTGCCCGTTTGGTATAGAAGATTTCAGTTCAATTAAGCGTATTTGGCTAACAAATTAAACTTGAAGCAATTCAGTGAGTCAAGAGAAACCATTGACATAAAGGCAATGGGTTTTCAAATCGACATATATATGTCAAATTTTTAGTATTGATGTTTTTTTAGTTTTCAGGTTATCTATTTCATACGTATTTTATTTAAAGTGCTTTACCTAAACCTTAATAAATGCTTGCATTCTATCCATTCTGAGCCGTAAATATGCCTGAATTTCCTGTCCAATAAAATCCGTTGCAGCATTGTTCACAATTCAGCTTTTCTCATTTGCCATAAATAATAAGTGAAAAGCGTGTCATTCTAAACACGCCTTCTGCTTTCACCTACCGACTTCATAAAATACCTCGTTCGTGTTTTATGGCTGTGCACAGTGACAAGTGTTAAAATAACATTTGTACTGCATTTTAAATGGCATTTTGAGAAAAGAATTTCCGTGCGCAAGTGTGTTGCCATTTTGAAATTCTTTTATTTCTAGTGTGCAAAACGTTGGGGCAAAACAATCAACAAACGAATTTCCTGGTAGTCCGGTGTTTGTATTTCATTTTTGGGCTAGAGTCAAAAGGCTACATTTAACCGAGGAAAACATCAAACATTTTAAATAAATGTTCGCTCTGGGCGGAGAGCTGTTGTCCCTGATTTTTCAACGCTTCTATTTTTAGGTCTATACGAAACGGAAATCAAATAGAATTTAACCCACCTACAAAAACCATTCCTGCATACACACACAGATACATTTACGGCAAACAGACAAAGAAAAAACAGAAATCATAGCATACTTTAATGTGCTTTAGGGCCAGCAAAGTGAAGGGCAAAAAATGTATAAGAACTTATTGTAAATCACCGGATTGTTGAATTTTTATTTACATTGAAATTTACGTTTTAATTAATATGCAAACATGCACATAAAATTTGCGTTGGAAATATTCGTTATTGATTTTAAGATCCTATTGTTCTTTTTCCATGAATCGTTTATTTTATTATTAAAATAGAACGTAAAGAAGGAGCTCATACAACAATATTGAACAATTATTAATTTTATTGGCTTCTTTTCGGTCTTTTTCAGTTTCTGAGCGTACATTTTCCCATTTAAAAGTTATTTAATTACTTTACATTGGAAACATTTTAATATTTTAATGTTTAATTCAATTTAAAATGAATATTTCTGTATAAAATTGCCAAATAATATCACAAATTTTTCTTAAGCCTTTAAAGTTAAGATGTACAAATACTTAAAAAAGAGTACAATATATATATGTACGTAAAAGAGCATCGGAGAAACGATATATTTCTAGCTGTCACATTCGTTTTAACCATTTTTTTTATTGACTTTCAAACGTTCGGTTCAGTGGCAGCCATATGGCAAACTCTGACACTTTTTGATTAAATTACCGTTGACTGTCAATATCAAGAGTAAACGGCACTGCTTTCCAACTGTCCTTGGCAGCACTGGAACTGGCGTAGTTTTTGTACTTAATAGGCATTAATAACATTTTAACTTTGTTTAGTGCTTTTTGTTCGCCTTTTCATCGATTTCGCCATTGCCTGAAGTTGAAGATGACTGAGCATTGACATCTTTGTTAGTCAGTTGACTTTGACAGCTGTTGAGGCTTTAATTGCCACTATAAAAATGATTGATAACGAAAACTTTGGCGTGCGTATAAACATCCTTTATTGTTTTCTTTGCATTCGCTTTTTTGTGCCGTTTTTTTTTTTTCTTTTTTGCACAACCCAGTTTAATTAAACCTCCATATGGTATATATTCTGGGCTCGATTACCAAAGTGTGGGCGGTCAGGGATTCTATATTTAGACCACGCTGATTAGAAACAGCAGTGGCGAAAAACGTCAGCAGAAAGGCGTCCCTGATGTAAATATCAGAAGCCAATATTGGAGAACAGAGAGCGGCAAAGTTTGCTCAATTCTTTTACCACTCCTGTTGTTGTGAGTCGGGGATTATTGATAGATATGGCTAAATCCGCTTATATTGGCCAGCTTCTGCAAGGCTGATAGATAAGCGCTTGACGTCGGCCAGTCTACGTAAGTCTTGTTACCAACTGGATGGCGGTCCAAACTTGGCCAAGGATTCAAATGCCAGCGAACAGAGTACAATCAAGGTACAGGTATTTTTCTATCAATATGTACTATTCTCTTTTAATTAATAGATTTCTTTAAAATAATTGTGTTATTTAAAAGTGTAGGATTTTGTAATATTTAAATTAAAGCATGCTGAGAACTTGGTTGTCACTGAAATCTGACTAACAGCTGGCCAGTTGTATTTTGTGTTTTGCACGTAACTCTCAGTTCTTAGAACCGATTTTAGTGATAGCACACGTTTATACAGAATTACACAAATATCGAAAAAAATGCCCAACTTTAATGGGGCTATTATAGTGCACACACTTCAGTTGTTGAAAGCGCCGGCGACACTGCGAGAAATAGTGGTAACCATAGCCAAAAATACGGAATTATCGCAAGATGAGCTTAAAGAGCCTGTGAAACAAACCCTTGAAATGGGCCATCGCTTGGGATTCCTGCAGAAACTCGACGGTGAGATACTTAAACTTATTTTTATACCACACCTTAAAAAAAGGTAAATTCAAAAGGTCGCTACTTTTTGATGAATGTGACCTTCGAGACATTGATGTCTGAGATGGAGGCCCTTGACAAAGAAGAATCTCCGGAGAAGTCACTTAAAAAGAAAAAGAAATTAATACCCAAGACTCCTTTATCGTCGGTCGCTGAGAAAAAAATTAATAAGAAGCCAAGTCAAGTCAAGACAACGGAACAGTTGGTAAAGTCAAAACCAACTGAAAAGGGCCGACTGCAGGACATTCCTAGTTCATCCACAAACATAAGAAAAACGCCATCCAAGCTGATTAAGCGAACAGTTTTTAAGTAAGCCACGCAAAAGGATATTCGAACTTGTCAAAAAAAAAAAAAAAAAAAAAAAAACATCCAAGAAACCAATGCTACATATATTTGTTACAGGATAAATTTCTTGTCCGTTCTATTATAATATTTGGCCCAAAATAGGAAAAGATATTAAAATCTTATAAAATTTCATTAAAGCGTTTTTAAATCTAAATATTTAAAATAGGTCCATTGGGTATAATCGATTAAAATACGAAATTGCTGTCGGGAATAAGTCCTTACTTTCCGTCTCCTAATTCCCGTGGCCAATGAGAGGGTGCCTTTGAGAAATGGTGGCTCATTTGCGCAAACTGACAAATGTCTCAATTAGCGGAGGACGAATCCTCAAATGCAAGGGCGGTGGGGAGTATACATATATTCGGGAAAGTGGGTGGCAGCGAGGCGCCCGACAATGTCGCGACGCTTCCTATTCAATTTGAAAACCAAATGAAGCGTTGCCTCCGCCAAGGAGCAATTTACTCAGTGCATTGAATTGACCATATGGTTGGACACCCACCGAAGTCACCCACACGCCATCCGCACCACCGCCCCTCGAGGCATTTAGAATGGCCAACCCACCAGTTACAGGATCCCTTAAATTTTCGTAAAAAGCTTTAATGCACTCAAACAAGTTCTACACCATATTGTACTGTAAAAGATTTCAAAAAAGTAACTTTTTTTAAATCACTGTATACTTCATATGGAATATTTTTAGAGATTAAAATATTTATTTCTTTTTTTTTTATTTATTAGAAATCAAGTTCTAAATATACTATTTTATTTTTGTCATTAATTATTGTTGGAAATAAAGATGTATGAATAAAATATTTATTTTAAATAAACTTATGAATTTCGAATGCAAATCCATTTTTTCCGGTGCAATTGTAGGGTTTTTTATATAGTTACTCGCGCTGCTTTGCTTTGACCTTTGCGATGACGTCGGACCGGCGTCGGCTACCTCAAAGAGAGAGCAATGTAAACAGAGAAAGAGAAAGGCAGAGAAAGCAAGAGAGAGAACCAGTGGGGGAGAGAGCCTGGTGAATAAACAGCATGGTGAGAAGCGGTTCCTACGCGAAGAGTGCAACAAATGTTTGGTGGACAACTTCGGGCCAACAAGGTAAATGTTAAGGCATACACGATGGCTGAGTGGGTGAGCTTGTCGTTGGGTGGTTTTAGCGGGCGGTGGGTTAGTTGGGCGGGCTGCTTAGTGGGGTGGTTGCTTTTCGGCCCGTGACGCGTGGGCAGCGACAAAAGCGGGTGAAGCTATGTCTTGCCCTTTTTTTCGGCATACTGGCATACATAGCACGGCGAATTATTTGTGTGTGCCGATGTGCGGATATACAAATGTGTGCCTTTATAAGTGTGCTTTTATCAGGGTGCGTCAATCTAAGCCAAGTTCTGAATTTACGAAAGTCTTGAAATGCCAAGTATATTCTTATAAAGGTTTAAGCGCTAAAAGGAAATCAACAGTCCGCAAAAATAGCTGATCTTAATATTTCTTCTATTAAAAAAAAAGCACTTAATTTTAGTTCAGATCTTTACTTAGTTTAAGTCCTATATGCATGAACAAGTTTAATCAATATTGAAGTTTTTTATATTTAGCTTCGAACAAATTGCTCCACCCTAATGCTCCTGTATCCTTGTTCGCGATGAGCGTATACCCAGACAACGAAATGTCACAGCAGCCTACTTATGCTTTTTTCGCATCGCGTTTTATCCCCAAATGTGTGTGCGATTTTTGGTTCAGCTTTTTGGCATATGGTCGCCGTGCCGGAAAAGTGGGAAACCGGTAAGGGGGCTGCTTTCCCATTTGCAGTTTGGCTGAAAAGCTGTTTCGCTTATTTCCCTCTTTTTTAGTCAACCGTTTCTAGATAAATATTTTGCAACACCGCATCGCATTTCCATGATTAGCAGATAAACATATGCCAAGTTGCAAACTTGGCGTGTGTGTTCGGAGTGTAGAAGTTTAGAGAATCCCTGGGTAGTGGGCGGTTATACACGCGACTTTAATTGAGCTTTCAAGAGGACTAAGTTAAACATACAAATGTTTGCTTAGGATGCAACAGCTGTTGGCTGTGAGTTAAAAATTGTTCGAAAAAAACCTCTTTGGAGAAGTGGAATATCTTAAAATATTTAAATTTAAAATTTGATTTAAAACAATAAATGACGTAAGGTTTTTAAATTATAGTATAAAAATACTAGATTAATCGAAAATTAATGAAGTTTTGTATACCGCATTGAAACTGTGTATCTAAAGCTTTTAACTATTTAATGCCCAAAATTGCCTAATAGCGGTTCAGTTTAAAATAAAAAAAAATTTAATTACCCGTTATTATCACAAAATATATTCCTCACTAACTAAAATCCTTTTATCTTTAACCCCACACCCATTGTCATTCCATTTGGTTGGAATGTAACGCCTGCCCTTAATTCAATTAACTTTAATGAACCAAATTATAATTGCAAATAAATTATCTTATTAAAGACGCAGAAAGTTCGCACTCTTGCCTTTTAGTAGCACTAAAACTCTGAAAACGGCGTCAAGGCCAATTAGAAAACTTTGTCCAAACATCTCACTACCAAGAAGGACGAAACTGAAACTTATCTTTTGGATCAGCAAGAGCCCATTTTCACCCAAAAAAACCCCGTGTGTCTGGGCGACAATCTAGCATATGCCAAAGTAAAAAGCTCACCAAAGTCAAACTCGATTAAAAATGCATAAATGCAATTAAACGCAAATGGAAATCGAACCAAACTCGCAAAAGCTTCAAGCGAAAACGCCTCGAGGTGGAAAAGCCAAAGAGATACACTTTCCAAGAATTCCACTTTTTTCACAGACATTTGTTTTTAAGCCTAGAAGTTTAAAAGTATTAATGGATTTGCAACACATACAACATTAAATACAAGTGATTATATAATAATTTTATAATTATATAATTAAATTTTTTATTTAAATTAATTTTTACTCAGAAACATTTGATAGTACGGTATATACCCATAATTTTATTCAGTGTATGAAAGCAAAAAATGTAAAAGATATATGTAAAGAGGCAGTGGGCGGTGGGAGGAGGCCAGATATCCAAAAGACGCGACAAGTGTCGGCCGAGCTTTGTTTGGCGCAAAGAGAGCAGCGCACTTCGAAGAGCAAAAAGCGCGAAGCCAAAAATCCAAAGACGACCATAGATAGTAAATTGCAAAGTTTATGCCGCCAAGTTCATGAAATTGTAATAGCTTCATACCACGGTTATGCTTCACCAAAGTGGTCATACAATTAAAAAAATTACGTACACCTAACTTTAATCCATTAAACTCGTACATTTATAATTATAATTTCTGATTTGGCGGAATTAATGAACTAAGTACATCGTGCATTCATTTTGCTATTGGGTCCACGCATGAGCTTTGTAACAGTAAAAGAAGCCCTGACCATGCAGTTGCGTCAATGGGTGCGAGGGAGAAGGGTGAGTGTGGGAGCAGGAGGTGGGCTTGGGTATTAGAGAGAGAGAGAGTGGGAGAGCGCGAGAGGCACTGGTTGAGTTGGTTTTGCTGACTGCACTTGTTTTGCCATCGTAGTTATTGTTTTTGTTGCTTGCAACGTTTTGCTGCCACTTGGCCGCAAAGGCAACAAAAACAAACACACACTAATACACGTGCGCGTTATTGCCAATTCACCCACATACACACAAACAACAGTTAGCCGCCGCTTGTGTGTGTGTGTACGCTAACATATTGAACGCATTTTTTCATATTTCTCAATGGAAAAGCCAACTCTAAACACCGTTAATATCATCCATATTAGTTAGTTGTCATTTGTGAGAGAAGAAAATGTGAAAAACATGTAAATTGCTGGGCAAAATAATGCAACATATGCTAGCACCACACTCTGATATTATCAACTTACTTTGCAAGTATTTGCCTTTGAATTTGGATTTGATTTTGCTTTTGTTTTCTATTTATTTATTTGTTGCTTTTTGGTTTTATTTCTTGCTGCACTCACTAACACAGAAACACACACGTACGCGCTAAACACGAAAAGCAGCCAATATATTTTATTCGTTTTGATTTTCACTGCTTGGAAATTTTCGCATTTCCATTTTCGAAATGCGTAACAACAAGTATTCTGTGGTTGAACAAACAACGATTTACGCGAATATAATAAAATAACGATAAACGGTTATTACGATGGTTTCCGCTGGCCAAAAACCTGCGACGAAATAGTCAACTGAGGGGAAAACAAGTAACAATTGTACCTGCCGAATTTGTTTTTAAACGCTTGCCAGCTTTTCTGATTTTCCGATGCGAACGCGCGCGCTGCGAAAAACATATTCGAAGCGAGTCGGAGAAGCCCCTCTATATAGATTCTCTCCGGCGCTTGAAAACAATTCGCATTGAGTGAGTTACGAAAAGCGGCTGATTCGGGCGCCAATTTGCTCCCACGAATTCTGCACGCTCTTACTCCAACGCATTGGAATGCTCCGCGCTCTTGAGCGCTTTCTGCACTGTTCGCTCGCTAACGGTAGTTCATGTGACGTTAACGTAAAGCTTGTTTCATTGCTTCATTATTGCAATGCAAAAATTTACATTATTTCTTCTAACTTACCCATTAACCGAATTAAATCTAATATCTAACATCAAATAAGTCGTTATCTAAATTATTGTTTTAATTTTTTATTTGACCTGGGCTTTTCTATCGAATTCTATGTAATTCAATGCAAAAATTGAAGTTGTTAGTATTTTTTCTTTGTGCATAAGAGTAAGCAATTGTTGCTTTCGTGCGCTCTCTCTTTTTCACTATCTTTTAACCCGTTCGTTTGCGTGGGTGCCAGGGAAATTTCCACCCACTGAAAGTCCTAAAATTGAGTTATTAAGTGAATCAAGGGCCAGCAAGGTTTTTGAGCATAGTTATTTGAATGTCCAGAAGATCAGCTTATTACCAAATGCATTTATTTGATTACTCTATCATGTGACACTACGTGTACAAAAATTATATGAATAAGATATTTACGTAATGAAGCCGAGTACGACTTAACAATATTTTAAACTTAAAGCTAAATATACATTTTATAATTTGAATAAGAATAGGATTGGGAAATTCATATTTAAGGACGGGCTTAATATATAATATAAAATATCCCTTTTGGCGTCGACTGCGCTGCATTTCCTCTGCCGTCGTTTTTGTTCCAAAAATCGCGTGGGAGAGTGAGTGAATAAAGGAAAGGTTGGAAGAGGGAGAGGGAGAGAGTGAGAGTGAGTAGGTGAGTCCAGATTGAGTTATTTTTCCAAGCCTGCAACCTGTATGAAATTATGGCTCAAGAGGCCAAAAGCTTTACGCGGTTGAAAATTGTTGCTTTTGCGACGCCGGCCGAAATGCAAACAGCTGTTTGCAGAATACAACAAATAATAAATAACTTGAACTTCAAAGCAAAACGGAAGGAAGATTTCAATATTTCATGGAAAAAAAAAGAAAGAAACTGGCTAACAACTTCATACATATATAAATTTTAGTATACGTAATATTATTTGAAATCTAGGCAATTTTGTATTATCAAAGGTCAATTGAACAATATACATAAGTGGGAGAATCGAAAAATGACTCGTAATATAAGTCTAGTCCTGCTAATCCGTTTTGCAATGGACACCACATTATTCAAGTCAATTTCTATAAAATATATAATAAAATGATAATTGAAATTCATTTTCTAAGCTACGTTATAGATTGTAAATCTTTTTGTATAATTTATTTTTCAAAATACCGTTAATCCTTTTAAATGAACCCGACTGGGAGGATACATTTCTGTTGAAATTCTTACGTATGTAAATACTTCAATGAAATTGTTAACAAAATCTCCGTATAACACTAGTACTTACAAAACTTTTACAAGAGCTTAAGGAAAGCGTTAGCATATAACCAAACCATTGCGGTAGGTGTCCACGCTAAAATGTAAATTAAATGTGAAAGCCGGAAATACAGTTTCAAGTCATTTCCGGAACTATTCTGGAATCCATTCTATCCAAGTTACAACATAATAAACTCCTTAAAGGGCTATACAAATATTTGGACTAACCAAGTAAAGTTGGGTATGAAAATATTTTATTTTAATAACTGTATATTCCCTTAAAAATGGAATAGGAATAATTTCGCTGTCCTCATTATTTTGTCGCTTCTATGCCCCAACTTTGCAGAACTTTTTCGATGTTTTTCGCAGCCTTAACCACCACTCGAAGTCATTCTTGATGTATTTAGCTTTGACAGCACGTTCGCGTTGCTGCACAAATTCGTCGCGATCGCGCAGCCAAATTCTAGCGTACTCCCAGCCAATCAAGTGCGACATCGATACCGGACTGCACTGTAAAAAAAAAATTAAGCAACAAGATATTACCAGCATGTAAGAAATATTAGGAATTATTGACAACGGAACCAGGTGTGCTCGCTCTATATTGAGAATTTATTTTGTTGCCTACTTATGTGGGTTTTTCAAAGGGCAGGTATTAAATTAATTATTAAAAAATCCACTACTTTAAGATATTTAAATCAAAAGCAACTATGTATAGTTACCTCTAGCTCGCAGGACGGCACAAAGCGTTCTCGTTTTCCCGCTTCGGTGGTAAGATTATCCTTAGGCTTACATAGGCGAGCTCGCGACCATTCTTTGGTCTGCTTATTCATTTCATGAGGGGATTATTTATACCGGTTTCACTAAGATTTTGTCGGTGACAATGTATAAAAACTTAAGATTTTTGAAAACGCATTTCCTAAAGCGATAAATTTATGGATTAAGGTTCAGATATGTTTGAAGGAAAACGCGTTACAAGTAGTTTACATTTTTGTACATTTTTTCATTTCAATGTTTTGGGTTTTAACAAAGAAACGAAATAAAACAAATAATACAAGACTGAAAACAGTCATAACAAACTTGATGAAATTTTCCAAACCAAGCCATCCGAAGGACAAACAACGAAATGTTTCGAAGGCGTTTCCTTCAACCAACAAAGCCAACAAAAACATGTCCAGGACCAAGGAAAAGAAGAAGAAGAAGCGTAAATAAGAAGCAAAATTGAACCTGGAACTGAAAGACAAAAGGCAAAGAAGTATAACAAACTTTAAGTCAATACACCTACACAAAATACAACAAAACAGGGCGAAACAAAAAAAAACAAAATTAAATAGGAAAAGAAAAACTCGCCACTTTCCCTCCGCCCCGCCCCCCCTCTCAACCGAATAATAGAAGAAGCAGCACAAGAAAAACAAAACACGGCGACAGGCTAACAATTTGAGGAGAGCGCTTTGAAAAATGGGCGTGGCAGTAGGTGGTTTCGGTAGCTCCGGTTGTCAGAAAGAGATGGAAACAGAGCGCTTAAGCACTAATAAAAAAGTGCTATAATTTTATGTAATTCAAGCAATTATTATTTAATCTGCTTTAATATATATTTTAATTAAAACCCATACGAAACTATAAAAACCTGTTGCTTTTAATTTAAATCATTAAAAAAAAACAAATTTATTGGAAATTTGTAATATTACATACAAGTGGGACTTAAGACTCGCATTTCGCGCAGTGTAAATCGTACGACCAAACGTAAATCAAACAAAAATAAAACAAAGCAAAACAAATAAAATAAACAAAACTACGCAAAAGTAGCAGACGACGAAAACGAATATACGATGACGATGGAGCAAACAAGGAGACAAATAATTAATCAATGCTACGGATTTTCGAATACCCTTTAATAAAAATGCTTTTTGTAAATATCAATTTCAAATTTAACTATTTACAAATTTTAATTTTATGTTTGTAACTGTTAATGTGATAAACCCATTCTTAATTAATATGCTTTTATTCCTTTTAATCGTAAATAAAAAAACCCATTTAATAAAAAATCTAGTTGACAAATACTAAGTACTTTTTACAAATTTTTATTTCAACTGAAATATTTTGATTCTGCAATAATTTGTTTTTTAAATAATACAGCTTGATAAATTATGGAGTGAACCCCACCAAGCGAAAGAGAAAGTGAAATGAAAAGAGACTAAGTAAGTGCACAATAAGCGAAGGAAACCAACGGGGGCCAAAGGAAAAAACAAAGACCAAGACAAATACGAAACACGATGATGATGATGTTAATTTCCAAGAAGATAATGATGAAACAACCGAAGCATTTTCCGTTTTCTAAAACAAACATTTGCCCATGTTCTCAACAAACTTTTTATTTGGCCGAAAGAACGAGGGAAACAGAAGCCAGACAGCTGTGGGTGGTTGGGCGGTCAGAAGTGGGGCGGTGCTTGGTGGGCAGTGGGAGGTGGGTGGTGGGTGGTCGATTGCCTCAGCGGTGGGGGAGGGCGGGGGAAGTTTCGAGCAAACAAACACACAATTACAGTTACAGTTGTGTTTGTCTCTCCTCGTTGCTGTGCGCACTGCAAACAAAACTTCCTATTTTAACCCACCGCCCACCTCTGCTGCTCCGCCTCTACCCCCCCCCCCCTCTTGGCCCCATCCCCCGTGGGCTATTGCTATTACACTTGCACTCAGCACAGCTTTGTCTCATCCCTTTCGCTCCCACGGCTTTCGACCGCTCACGTGCAATTGTATGCGTAAATAAGCATTTTACTATACAACACAAACTGTTTCTTGTCCTCGTCATTGTTGTTGTTGTTATGCTGTTACCCAGCATGTTGGAATAATCCCTGGGCATAATTGACTAAGAAATACCTTTTAAATTGTGTATAATTCGAAAAAAGCTATTTAAATATAAATGAAATAAAAATATACCACCTCTGGCCATTTAAACACAATGGCACAATCTTCATAAAGTGCGTGAAAATAATTTTATCGGATCTCCGAAAAAACTTTCGATCTGTAAGATACCTTATTATAATTTGGTATATTTATTCAAGTTTCTCGGTACTAAACTCTGAGAAACAATAACACAACTAATTTAAAGAATATTGTAATATTAATAATTTTAAGAACAATCAAGAGAAAGCGACTTTTCTAAATTATTATATTCTAATTATTATTATATTATATGTTATCTCTATACATATATTATATATTTTCTATAGCAAACCAACCCAAAGGATATAAATTCGAAAAATAGGATTTTATTGTTTTTTACTTGGATTACGAGCTATTTGTTTATGTCAAGAGGGGTTGGACTAGGGGGGGTGCTGGATGCCAACGGTTTGGTGATTGTCAAATTCACCCCCTTGTTCCACCGAACACTCTCAACCCCCCCCCCCCTTCACTCCGTCCTGTGGGTGTATCTTCTTCTTCGTGCTGAGCTTCTTTATTGTTGTTTTAGTGCTCATTAGTCGCATTCGCATTGGCTCCTTGTTGTGTTTGTATGTTTGCCTGCGTCTGTGTGTTTGCATTTGTTTGTTTTAAAATTTTATTGTATTTCATTCGTTTTATTTTATTCCCTTGTTGTTGGCCTCGCTGTCGCTGTTTGCCTTTAACCCCGCCACGCCCCCAAAGACCATTTGGCCACATTCTTTTGTTATCCGGGCATATCCTGCTCTTCACTGCTTGGCAATACGCATTTGCACCTAATAATTTGTTAACTCTGGAATTTGTTCTTTATATGCACATAAAGACTCCTTTTGCAGCCTTTAAATTAAAAATGAAAAAAAAGATATGTCTGCATATACGATAAAAAATATTTACATAACTGTAAATACTTACACTGTAAACTGTAAATACTTACTTACTGAAATTCTAACAAATTCTAATGGAAATATATTTAATTGTTGGTAACAGAAATTCTTGCCACAACTTAAAACATTTGCTCATTGTACATACATATGTACATATTTTCTCAATAATTTACTGTAATAAGGCATTTCTATCCACCACATGTGTGCATAATGACATACTTATATTCGCCAAGTTCAGCTTTGTTTTGGTCACTTTTCCGTTACATTTCAAGGCATTTCAGCGCAGCGACAGCCATGAAAAGCGCAGTGAAATATTTGACATATTCGACAGATGAGCAACAACTATGCAAAAACGCATAAAAAACAACTAGAGCCAAGAACTAAGGCTAAAACATAAGCAGTCAGATATGTACATACACAAAAACGAAAAAGAAAAAAACTCACGTGTTGCCAACGTTGGTTGGCCAGCAGCGGAACAAAAAATGCTTAATTAATTAATTTTTTTTGCACTCGCTGTTGTTTGATTTCTGCTTGACTTTTTCGGCATTTCCCCTCTTTTTTTTCAGATACTCGTGTACTTTGCAGCATTTCGGTTTTGCTTCTTGGCATAGCTGAGCTGGCATTTTTGTTGCCGCTGCGGGAGTGTTTATATGTGTGTCATTGTTATTGTTAACAGCTGTACTTTCGCAAATTTACAGCAGTAAGAGAGCAAAAAAAAAATGAAAAACTTACACATAAAAAACAACGTAGCAAAACAAAATAACCAAATAAACCCAACACGAATAACAACAACGGGAGCTGCACAAAACCATTTTTGCTGAATGCACACGAAAAATCAACGAAAGTAGAGATACCTATCCAAAACGAAGCGAATGCACAGTAAGTTACTAATATTAGTTAGTTAAATACCATTTAAGAGACTTTATATCTTATAGATCGAAAATTGATTTTATATAGGCTTTAACATATTCCGCAAAGGTTAAATACAATATTTAAAAACTATGTCACATAATAGTTGATAATTCTTTATCTTAAACCCAGCTAAAATGTTAATCTATAAAAAAAGCTCTATATTTTAAGTACTGTTCTGATATTTTACGAAATGATTTTGAAAAACCTCGTACCTCATTTTCTAACCATTTTATTGCAACGCTGAAACTAGTAATTTTACACTTATGTGTGTATATATGTACATACATATGCATTAACAATTTTCCAATTTTCTTAATCCACACATGATTAATTTCTCTCAGTGTTCCCAATTGCAGCACAGTTCTGGGGCCCTGTTATTGTTGTTATTTCTGCCGCTGCATCTTGTTATTGTTGCTCGTCGAACAACAAAAAATACAACACAGAAATAAGCAGAAGAACAAGAGTAAACAATTGCAACAACAACAACAACCATTTGGGACTGAGCTAGTAAATAAATGCGACAAGCGTATTTTTTCCGTTCAGCAAAACAATGTCAACACGGCGAAAACATTTCAACTGAAAACATAAAAACTTCAAAAAAATACATACCACCCGCACAACATTTTTGATAGCTGCACTTGCCGAATAAACATTTCATCATAATTATATTCAGATGTGGTACAGTTGCGTTTCAGTTAGTTAGCAGTCTGCAACAAAATGTTGCATACCACGGGGCGACCTTAGGAAAGGTACCATGGAAAATGATGAAACCAAAAGCCAGAAGGCGGCAAAAGACGAAAGAAAAATTTGTTTACTTCCGCTTGAAGTTTTGCCAAGGTTTGGGATTTGTTTTCCACAGAAGTCAAAACAAGGGAATAGAGATTATTTTGAGGACTTTAACTGCGTGCTTAAGTAATATAGAAATATATTACTTTTTAAAATGTTTCAAACGAAGAAGTTAGATACCTATTTTGTATGCAAACATTAAACATGAAAATGCTATGGAAATCATTAAAATCTTCTTTCATACCAAATTAAAAAAAAAAACTTTTTAATTGATAAAAGTTGAGGACATATCCTTCATTCTGTAATAACACAATAGTAAAGGAGTTCAGTTCTTTGTTTTCCAAAATTTAAATATTTAAATATTTAATTATTTCCCTAATAAAGTTTCTCCATATAGTTGGATTGTTTAACACCTGAACAGTGGACACTTTGTTTCTATCTCTTTCTTACTCCACCGCAAGCGCTTTTCATCAGTGATAAAGACAGAGACAGACAACAACTAATTAAGTTCATTGCTTCTATTTGCGTATTTCGCTGCCTCGCATGCATTCGCATTTATGTACTCACAGCTATGGTCACAATAATTGCATTAAAATGTAGTCCAGGCAAAAAATAATACAATTTATTGTAATTTGCTTATAAAAAGATTAGAAACATAAAATAGATTATTGTTTTATCTTTGTAAAATTAGAACGTATTTTATAGCTGGTTTAATTATCATAATAAATTATATAATCTGATAACCAGTAATTCCATATTTTCACTTTTTGTTAAAAATATTCAAAGTATTCTTTAATGACTTATTAGGTATAATATTGAAATAATTATTATTTGTTGATCAAAAACATACATGTAGCTCAGATAATTGTCATTTAAAAACTCTTAAGCACCTAGGTTATTAAATCATAACCGCGAGTGTAATTTCACCCATGTATATTTACATACATATACATACATATGTATATGTAATGTTTTCTTGCCATTTTCTGCTGCTGCTGTTTTACTGTTGTTTTAGTTATTGTTGCTGCTGCTTTGCATATTTTTTGCAGTGGAAGCTCGACAACAAAAGGCGGCCGAAAACAAAACAACAAGAGCAACAAAACTCATCAGGCTCATCTTCATTAACTTTGCTTTCGGTATTTCTGTCCGTTTCCCCTTCTTATGTATAAATCCCCCTCCCTTCTACACAACCAACGGAACTTCTTCTTCTTTGCAGCCCCCATCCCTCTTTTCCATTTTTCCCAACCCAACTTTCTTGCATTGTCTCTGCAAAATACGAAAAACGGGAAAAAAGTACTTTTGTTTACTCTTATGCCTGCGTTCCCTTTGTTTTTGTTGTTGCGCTGCCGACGTCGCAGTCGGTGCTGTTTACACAATTCCACAACCGAAGTCCAGCAACAACAAAAACAAAAGAAATAAAAAAAAAACCGCCTAAAACACAAGTCTGCATTTATGCAGGCAACAGCCAATTCACTCGAAGGATACCCTGAAATTAACCAATAAACATTTTGTAATAAAAAGTTCAAAAAGTTGAGGTGTTAAATTAAATGTAATAGAAATTAAATACTAATCATTCCGTTCTAAGAACATTTGAATAAAATGTTAATGATTGGCTAAACCAAAAATATCTTTTATCTTAACTCCTAAAAGATAGTGATAAAGAGAAAAATCGTCAGCAAAGCCAACTGAGAAATGCGAAATGGATAATGACCTTCAGTTGCGTCGCTGCCGACGTCGACATCTCAGTCGGCAAAGGTGGTCGCTGCGTGTGTGTGTTGGTTGTTGGGGGTGGGGGGTCACAAAACAACACGACTTAATTTCTGGTAGTCAGGGAAATTATGCCGCCGCTCTCTTTCTCTTTTCACTATTGCCGCCCACGCACAAACATTGTAAACAAACGAAATTGCTTCCTAGTTGTAAATTCGTACGCAAACAAACGCAAATAAAGTGAAAGAAATTATAAGATTAAAATCAACAATTTTGGAAAAGAATACTGTAGTATAGGCTATTTACTTTAGATTTTCGTTTGAGCACCAAAGTGATTTCTTATTTGCTAAGATTATATTAATCTAATTTGTGCCGAAACATACATATGTAGATCTAATTTGTTCAGTGTAAGCCATTTATCACTGTGCGCCTGCTCTCTCTGAGTCCCTTTCCTTTCGCTCTATCCGTCTCTCCGAAAGAGATTTATTTCCCTTTTGCGCTCTCGTTCTCCTGTGCAAACAAGTGTTTGTTTGCTGCGTCGCCGTCGACGCTGACGGAGCGGCGGCAGAGTCACCCCACATTCCACCCCCCACCCTGGCCCCATCGACTAACTTTCTTATTTGATTACTCGCAAAAAAGAAAATGCCCCCGCCCACTGTCAAATTGTGACAAACGAATTTGTACTAATTAGCATTTCTCATGCGGCCTTCACAGTGGGAGGCATCGATTAAAATGTGCTCTGTAAACGATGACTTGTTGTTTTATTTGTTAGACGGGTATAAAGTTAAAAAAGATTAAGTTAGTTTATTATCGTAACGTGGACCCAAATTGATTACAGTAAGAAAATGTTGGCATGATGTGGTAAGAGTTCAAAGAGCATAAAACAAAATTCCACCATTTTGTTTTAGTGCTTAAAGAGCCCTTAATTTCTAAACTTTAAGAAAACTCTATGGTATCAATTTAGTAAATGGTCATTTATAAAACATTTTTAAAACAAGATCTTAATTTTCTTAACGAACTTCCTAATGCGCATTCCACAGTGCTTGCCAAAAGTAACGGCACAACAAAAATTCGACCAAGAACAGCAAACTAAAACAGACGGCGCGAAAGAGAAAGCATGACA
The DNA here is from genome assembly GCF_000001215.4 of Drosophila melanogaster. Taxonomy (NCBI): domain Eukaryota; kingdom Metazoa; phylum Arthropoda; class Insecta; order Diptera; family Drosophilidae; genus Drosophila; species Drosophila melanogaster. The sequence goes on along the minus strand of NT_033779.5, from coordinate 16,535,159 downwards.
ATGGTTTTGTGAAAGACAAGAGGAAGAAAGGAAGCGGAAAGAGCAGAATTGTGGACTTAGGTGGAGAAGGGGATGAGAGCGAAGCACGTGAACTGAGAACTTGCGCACGAGAGAAAAACAACAGCAATAAAAACAAAAGCCAAAATACACCGCCCACGCAGCCACCAAAAACGCAATGCACTTTGACTGCAGCCGAGGAAAAAGCAGCGTGCCGACTGTGATGAAAACAAAAGAATATCTGAAAAATATAAATTAAAAACAGATAAAACAAAACTCAACAATTTGTGTAAGTAATTTAATTGTGTTTATAATAAAATATGTATGTAATCAAATTGGTGCTTGTTATTTATTATTTTTAATAATTATTTTTTTATTATATATGTATATATTTTTTTTACACAAAAAACCAGAAAAAAATTGGTGCAATACGCTTGAACAACTAATCTCAGCTTCATTCTCTAACATGTATCAAAAAAAGATGTTTACTGTATTTATGTAATTCTGTTACATTTAAGAACCGTCGTCAAAAAAGAATTACATATGTATGTCAAATGATGAATATTATATGAATTTATTTTTGCTGTGCAAAAGTGCAATCCGTTTGCGCGCAAAAAGAAACACAAATATATAGTGCAACTACAACAACAACAACTCAAGGCAAACCATTTAGTCAGCGCTGCGGCAGAGCGTGAGCAGCGATGCCGGCAGAAGACGGAAATACCAGGCGAACGATGACGAACGTAAAAACTACGCACCAAGCACAATAACAACACCAAAACACGCCACGAAAAACAAACAAACAAGCAAGTAGAGCGAGCGAGATACATTTGGAGAGAAATACGTAGTGGGGGGAGAGAGAGAGAGAGACAGAGATAGAAGTGGGAGAGCACCTGCCCCCAATGTACCGCCCACTCGGCTAACGAGCAAACAAAACTAAACAAAAATAAATAGAAACCGAAACAGAAACACAAGAAAGGCAGTGAAATAGAAAAGCAGGAAATATTTCGAACTTATGAAGTGCGGAGAAAAGAGAAGACTTAGAGCTTTGCATTTCTATTATTAATAAGTTTTCAGAAAATCCATTTGAGTGCACAGACAGTATTAACAAGGTAGTATCTAAAATAGAAATAGAGTTCTGGAATATTTTTAAAGCTATGTTTTTATGAAAATTACTTACTTTGCATACACACGTACACGTACATATTATTAAATAGGTATAATTATAATTATTTTTTATAATAATACTTTTACGAATTGGGTCAAATCTCACATTCATAAAATTATTTAATAAATAACTCAGCGATTTTAGTAATAAAAATCACAATTCTATTATGAAGTAAGACCGCATTCATTGAACTTTCTTTTGTTTAATTTTTTTGGGTCTTAGGAATTTTACTACGACGTAGTAGACATTTCGTGTCATTTTGGCGCGAAGCAGATTGTGATTATGGCTTTTTATTGTTATTTTTGTTATTTTGTCTCGACCTCGGTTCGTTCAACTCGTTTTTTTCACTGAACCGCTCCTGTCTACTTGTTTGTTTAATTTTTTGCCATTTCTGCTTCACATTTTATTTGTTTGTTTGACTCGGCTGCGCGCGTGTCGTTGTATGTGTGTGCGGCCCAAGAAGCGGTCCGCCACCCCTCCCCCTCTCCAGCCGACACCCCCTCACCAACCGACCATTCATCCCATCCTATCCCCCCCCCTTTTGTTGTTGTTGTTGCTGTCGTGTTTCTTTTGCTCTTTATCAAAACAACTGCGCTGTCGACGTCAACGCTGCGCCGCAGTCAGCCTTCACACAGCAGAGGTAACAAAGAAAAGCACGCATGATGCACATCAAATATATATCACTTACGTGATGAGAAAGATTACCAAACATTTAAGTAAACGGAGTTGTTCATTTAATAACAGACAATTTAATTAAGTTTTTGTAATTTTTGTATTTTTATGGCAACAACTGTTTTGGCAAAGAGAGCAAAAGCTTAGGTAAATACTATTTTCTTAGCCGCTCCTGTATGTCTGCCAATGTTTTTTTTTGGCGCGCACTGCACTGCTCTCTCTCTCTCCCGCAATAACTCTCTCCGCCGCTCTCTTAACCCCCCACCCACCCTCAACCGACGTTGTTGTTGCCTTAAGCATGACAAGGCACTGTAGAATTTCACAACAGGCCAAAGAGAACTTCATTACGATGTTCGTTTTGTTTTTCCACGAAACAACTGTTTACTCTGCCTCTGCTTCTTCTTCTGCGTCGGCAGCGCAGTCGGTGCGTTTACAAATCGATGCCAATAGGTTTGCGACTGTTTGCCCGAACAGTCGACGAAATCCGGTACTCGCGAGCGGTTGTAATTAACGGTAAAGCTGTAGTTGTTTCGATGAAATATTGCGCGCGTAACGGGAAAAATACGGAGCCGTAAAAGCGCAACAGCGCCTTTGAAATAGCGGTAAATATCGACAGTACGTGTGTTTTTTGCGTGAAGGATGTTTGTTTTCGTCAGAGCCTCCTTTTTGCTTGCCAAACAAATAACGGAGAAGTGATAGCAGAAACCAAAAATATCGAATTATTTTCTAATTCAAACGGTATTTATGGACGGGAATATCAGTGTGAAATATTATTCCCTTTTTTAGAAAAGCGGCGAAAACTGTAATGTACGCAATTAAGTTATTATCAGCATAATTCTTTTAAAGGGCATAATTAAAATAAAGGTGCATAAAAATGAATGTAGTTCAAAACTGTGTAAACGTATCAATTAAATATTAATGAAAACATCACATATGTACTTAAAAATTTAAAAAAAATTTAAGTATGGATGTTACCTAAAATATAAGAAACCTACTTTCAAATTGTGAGACAAAAATAATTGTTTACGAATGGAAAAATCAAGTAATCATTGTGAAACTTAAACTTTAAAAATATTTTCAAAAATATTTTTTAAATAAAAACCATGTATCGAAATACATCAAATATGTTGAAACCCCTGGAAAACCTTGTGCAGCTTCGAAAACAAATATTTATGTTGGTTTAATAAAGAAAGAAACACCCCTAATAAGTCAACAAATATTTAACAAAAAGTGTTTTTCAAATTTATTTCAAAACACATATAGCATGTGCGTTCGCGAGTGTGTCTGCGTTCGATTGTAAATTGTTTTTTATTTCATTCCGCCCGCCTTGAAATGTATTTTTAAGTTTCTGTGCTCAATTTCGCGTTGGATGTTGTTTACTTTTTGCGTTGTTTAATTTGTTTTGGCCTGTGTTGTGTTTCTCTCCCTGAGTTTCTTCTTTATTCAAAATGACAAAAGGCGAAAACAAACTAAATTGTGGATAACATGGATTTTATGCAAATTCAACGTTTTCTGATTCAGACCTTTATTTCGGCAGCGCTGTTAAATGAATTCAAAATGGTCGAAGAAATCAGTCAAATAAAGCGTGAAGTATCAAAAAATCTGTGCAATCAAAATGCTTCGTTTTAAGATCAATTAGATTATATAACTCTCAATATTAAAATCCGAAGCAAACACACTACACTACAGAAATTCAGCAAAGTTCAGAAACAATTAAAGTAAAATCAAGAAGTTATGAACAACACACCTTATTTATAAATAAACATCCAATAAAATGGCAACCTAAGCATTTCCGTCCTGACTCACATTACAAGACAATAAAAACGGTGACATTTAGAAATTCCTGATAAATTCTCCATACAGTCGCACATTTTCTTGGTAATCAAATAACAAATCAAAGCTTCGAGACATGCAAATTAATTTTGAACGCAGAAAAACCCAAATTCTACTATTCACAATCAGTAAACAACAAGAGTACAAATATAAGACCGCAGAATTCCAAGAAAATCCCTCAAAACTGTGCTACTTAAAAATACCACGAGGTCGCAAACGAAATGCAAGGAAAAAACAAAAAAAAAACAGCCAAAATGGCATTTAGAGTATTTCCAGCTTAAAGCTACAACGGAAAATAATTGGAAAATCACTTGAAAAAAAGACAAGAGCGAAAAAGTGCGTAAAAAAAGCAACGTGGCGTAAAAAACAAGTCCTAAAAATAGACCAAAATGTGTCGCGTCTAAAAATTGAGGCATAGTGCGGCGCAAACAACAAAAGCAAACAACTAAACACAATAAAAAAAAAACACACACGGATAAAACACAAACAATAAAAACCACACGAAACGAACTAAAAACAAATTAAGGTTTATCGCCCGTCTCTTTTTAACTCTGCTTGTGTGTGTGTGTGAGTACCGTGCGCGAGTTTACCGTTATGATTCATCCAGCTGTTTGCGCAGCGTAGCAATCTGCGCAAAAAGAAATACTTCTCGAACTTTTGTTCGAGAGACAAAAACCGATTACTAAACGATTTATTTCATAAAATGATGTGTGCTAATTCGTGTACTAAAACACAAAGACATTTATGTACTTGTAATTATAGTTGCGGTTGCTGATTAAGATTCAGTTATAAAGTCCCACCAATAAGTTTACAGTTTTCAGCTTTAATATGCAGTTTGATTATATAAATAAATTATAATTGTATTTCGGGGTAAATGTTTATGCTTACCAAGCAAAATTTAGCAGTCTAGCACATGAAGCATTATTTTCTGCAGTATTTCTAGTAAATATAGAGTACATTTATTGTCTTGTTCTAAAAATTCATAAAAGGATCTCCCAAAGCCTTGATCCCTTCCGAAATCCCTATTATGCTGGCCGCTTTTGTGCTTTGTAAGCACGAACGACAAGTGCTAAAACGTAAAGCAAATTGCGCTCGTCGCCAAAACCAGGAAGCAAAAAATCTACGTTCGACAAAGATTGATGTAAAAGCGAGATGCCGCATAGTATAAAGCCCCATGCGCTTGTATTGGTGCGAGTGAAAGCGCACGTGTCCCTGGGTGCAGATTGTGTGTGTGCGAAATACACTTCCGTCTATTGTGAATGACGAGGCGCGAGCAGTTGCCTTGCCATCTTTGTTATCGTTTGTTGTTGCCTCTGATTCGGCTTCTGTTGACTTGTGACATTTACACACACGATTACGAGGAAAAAAAAGCATTTACCACTCACGCGTTTTTCTTGGCAGAATTTTCTCCGTTCGCTGAAACTGCCGTATTTCGCTCAACACAAAAGCCATTAAAAGTAATTTTAAATTGTGGTCTAAAATTCCTACCTAAGAAAGGTCCGGGTTCGACACCCACTATTATAAACTAGTATAAAAAGTATAAAATTTAAAAACATTCAAATACTTATCTTAAAATTCGATATTTGTGCCCGTGTAAAGACTGTTACGCGCCGAAATGCTAATGCCTAAAAATCTGCTTTGTCATCCGCTGCGGAATTTATTCGACTATTTAATTTGCTCTATACCTAGCTAGCTACGTATATACTATAATATAGTGCCACTGACCTAGGCAGACGATGACGTGTGTTCCGTAAAAAAAAAACTGATTATAAGAAATTGCTGGGAATTTATATAAGGGAACGTGCTGAATGGAAAATGCTAGTTTCGATTGTTTTCACTGTTTGCCAAGATTACAAATGTCGATCGATCCGATCAGTCAGTTATGGTTCAGATAATGGCGATCATTACAAGGAACGCAATTTAACTTTTTGGTTTTTCCCAGCACTGATCTGAGAGCATTATAAACACTTATGGAATTTCCTCAGCAATGCATGTGATATTTAATAGATAAAGCTACGTCACGGCTACGGGCGTATTTCATAATTTTGCGTCACATTATGGTTTAGATAAAAATTTCGCCTAATCTATCCTTGGAGACGTACCCGATAAGCTCGAAGGCTGAGATTATTTTTGGCTGTGGGTAACAGATATATTAGTTGGTTTTAGGGATTTGAATGAGGCTAATAGCTTTGTGGAATTGTCAAAAATAAGTGAATTACGAAATGGTTTTTAATTATACCATATAAGTTAATTAAAAGTTAATGTAATAATTAAATACATTCGCAACTGTCAATTAGCTCAGTAAACAATTAAAAGAGTTTGATATATGCCCGTTTTGTTTTCAAAGCAATTACGAAAATCGGAGTAAATGTTAGAATTTTAAAATATGTACTTTTCTTTTCCCTTCCGTACAATCAACTTTCTGCCCTCCTCCGTTTACATAAAATGTCATTCGAAATTTATCAATTAGATGTCAAATCAAATAAAAAAAAACCCCAGCAATTAGCACGTTTGACTGCCACTGGAATTACAAATATAACTATTGCAATAGAAGGGAATGTTTCTGTAGGTTGATGATGATCGTCTTAGGTTTTAAAGTTTGCTGTTGTTAAGTTGGCTTTGCCCATGCTTGGCTTGTTGGCCACAAAATTTCCCATTACTGATTAACACTTTCGCGCACAAATAAGTTAACAGAGAACATAGGCCCGTATGAAATGAAATCATAATACACTGACCAATGGCGATCGATTCGACAGCAAGTATTTGGCCGCAAACAGCTCGCTGAAAATGTTTCGAGTGGTGAATGAGTGTGTGGCATGACTCATGGGTATCATTCGATTCGGGGACGGAATGTTTGACGTGCGGGAAAAACCCGGCGATAACGTAAACAAAACGATATATGCCGAACTAAACTTGTTTTCGCCGCTTTCGAATTGAGGATTATTTAAGTAATGTGTGAAAAGTGGCTCAAGAGTAGGAAACTATTTTAAACAACTATTTCGGATCGTTTGAATGACCAATTTTGTCTTTTATTTTCTCTGTGTTTTCAGTTAATGAAAGATAGTGAACACAGTGCTAAATGAAAGATAATGAGACCCAGTCGACAGGACCCAAGAAGACGATGTTGATTGAGTGCATTTCGCGTGACATTCCCTGAGAGTCAGCTTCGCAAATCGCCAGAAAGCAGAAGTAAAGCTCAAGTGTCGAGCTCGGCTGCACAGATCTGTACATATATATATATATATATAAACATATACATATATAAGGCAATCAACCATCCAACGATCGGTTGAGAGGCGTGGCAAATGAACTTCAATCCGGCCAGCGTGGTAGCCGCCGCAGCAGCAGCCGCACATCAGACGACCCATCTTCACCACCATCACCATCATCATCCGTATTTAAGCCATCACCAGAGCAGCATCACCCAACCACAAGGACAGCAACAACAGCTGATCCCACTGCCTGTCGGCGGAGGAGGCGGAAGTTTACCAGTGGGTGGCAGTGGCGGTGGCGATACATCGCCCAAGATCATGGAGTGGACCAACGACGATGCTCTGGAGCTGATTGAGCAGTATCGCTGCCATACAGAGCTATGGAATCGTGCCGATCCCAAGTACAAGGATAAACTATGTCGATTCCGGGCATGGTCGGAAATAGCCGAGCGTTTCGGTTGTAGCAAGGCGGAAGTGGAGCGGAAGATGAACGTACTGCTCACACAGTATCGCCGGGAGAAGCACAAGATGTTCGTGAAGATATACCAGGGCATACAGCCCAATCCGTCCAAATGGTATGCCTTCAAGCGATTCGATTTCATGGAGGCGGGCGGCGGCAGCCTGAGCGGCGGTGGGTCCGTGGGATCCGGTGTTAATGCCGCCAGCGGAAACCTGGTGCCGAATCCCGTTTCCTCATCCGCTGCCGCTGCCGCCCACAACGGGCTAAACGGACTGGCTGCCGCGGCAGCGGCCTACGAAAGCGGTACGATTGCGGCGGCGGGCAACGGAGGAGCACCACCCACTGTACCAGGTGGCGGAGCACCTGGCTCACAGACCGTCATGCAGCACAGACGCATCAAGACCAAAGAGCTGAAATATTTCGGAGCGGTAAGCGAATATTCTAGTTTAAACAAATTCCATTAACTTCCATCGGTGCATGAGAAAACAAATGACGCACGTCAAGCACAAAAGGTTCGAAAAAATCCCCAATAGGAATTAAACAAAATGTTGGTTATATATAATTATCAATTTATTTTGATTAAAGACAAATCAATGGGATTTTTATACTGTTTATAAAAATGGTTCGACTTATAGATGATCAGTTTTCTCAATAGTTACTGTTTTTTACATGTACATATGTATTATGTTGAAAAATTTTAATACTCATCCAATTACTCAAGGGTGATCAATTGTAGAAAATCTTTTTTGAGTGTGCCCCAATAATTTGTTAAAGATTTTTATTTCATTGAGTAGAGTGCCGTTCTTATCGTATTTACACACACATTCGTGTGTATTATTTACGAAAACCAAAGTCCACAATGTGAAAAATTAACCAGAATTAAAACAGATCTTAACCCAAGGAGGTTAAAATTTAAAAACACACACAAACGGTATTAAGCAAACATTTTCCACGTTTTTTTTTTTTATTGTTTTCCAGTGAAAAAATTTTACTTCTACAAAACTGAAAAGTGCTATTTGTAAAATCACATGGAAACCAAGGGAAGTCGCCTTTTTTTGCGAAATCGTTGGACATTTCATTCGAAATATCCGTATTTCATTATATTCCTTAGAACTCTTATCACAATCAACTTCAATAGAAAAAGTTTTCAGCATTAGAGGAGCACACACGTGTGACGTGTGACCAATTTTTCGGCTTAGCAACCAATATTTATTTTACACATTTCATTTTATATTTTCGGAAGCTTATCACTTCAATTGAATATTTTAAAAGCAAACATGAATTTCTAGTGTTAATTTCAATCAAAACAACGGCTTCGAGTTAACTGTGAAATAAGATGGAGAGTCGGCGTAAGAGAGCGACCACGGTCTGCACTCTCTTTGGCGCTAGCGCTCAGGCAAACATGTGCGCAAGTGACTTGCTATTTCTGCACTGGCCCCACTCTCTGGCGCTCTCTTATTGGCGGTAGTGTTAGTGTGCTCGGCTTGTTTGTGCTCTTTTTTTTGTTGTTGTTGACGATCAAAACAGAATTAAAATTTTACGCATAAATTTTTCTTAGAAATGCGCAGTGGTGTGTGTGCGAGGCATTGGCCCCAGCTCTCTCCCGCGCCTCCTCCCTCTCCATCAGCAAATCTTCCCCTCCCTCTCGCACTGTCTGCCTGCTTGTTGTTGGTATTTTTGTTGCTTTTATATGCGTTGTCGCGCCAGGCAAGCAAAAAGTGTGCGAGGATGAGGAAGGGGGTGTCTTGTGGCTGGGGGGCCCTGACATTTCGTCGCCGAACTCTTCTTCGTCTTCTCCTTCGCCTGTTTTTGCTGTTATTGTTGTTGTTGTTTCTGTTTCTCTGAATGATGAAATGTTTGTTTTGCACAGCGAAATGTGTTGGCGACTGCGACGCCAGCAGAGGAGCAGCAGCACTTGCTATGGTGATTTTTTCACCAGTTTCATTTTCTTCTGTTTGTTATTTTGAGTCCCCTAACTGTAAGGTTGAGATTACCTGTGGGGTTATCAATATGCATATCCATTTTATAGGCACTACCTGTTAAAAAAGTTTTCCATTGCATTCTACACCAAATGAACATACATATTTAACTTTAATAACACTTAGACTTAATTAAGATAGTAACTGAAAACTAGAAATTAGAAATGTGCTGGAGCAGCCCATTTTGCTAGCTAACTTGAAAAGAATAATGCCAAACTAGTTTGCTCAAATAATACTTTCTTTAATTATTTTCAAGTGGTGTATTTAAATTAATTAACAAAAAACCACCGTAGCTATTGACTTTTAACCAATTAATGATTCATACTAACTGGCAACTTCGGGTCTCGAAACTCCGCTACGAACTGGCTCTTTGTTTTGCTGTTGCTGTAGTGACGTTTTGTTTTGTGGTTACCCAGTGGACACCACCTTATGCCCCAACCAACCCCAAGTTTCCACAAACCCCCCTCCCACCCCTTTGCGCCGTGATTCGCTGGAAGCTTTTGTTTTTACTTGGCTCTGTTGTTTGTCAGACTTATCAAAACAAAATGCCAGGAGTTGTTGCTGGCTGCTGCCGTTGCTGTTCGCCGACTTTGACTCTCTTCTGGCTGTTTTCGCTTGTTTTTTGCTGCCGTTTCTGGAAAACAAATGAAATTTTTGCAAGCCAAAGAATATAAAACTTGGCGCCTGGACTTTTTCTCAGCTTTTTGTTTTTACTTTTCCTCGTACTGCGGATTGAGTAGGGCGGGAGGGGGAGGGGGGCGGAAGGCATGGGGCGATCGGGGGCGTGGCTTGTCTAAATGCATGCAACTTGTTTGTCCAAGTCGTGTCACCTTTGGTTTTCTGGTTTTGCGGTCTCAATACAAATTTCGGCACTTACGGTCATCAAAATAGAGCTGTTTAAAAAGTAAAATAAAAAAATTCCTTAAAATATTCTTAAAAGAACTATTTTTTTAAGCTATAATATTCTAATTTGCAAATAATTTGTTCTTAAATGAAATGAAAATAAATTTTATTATGTTTTATGTACGTACATATTATTTATGTATGTACACATAAGCTTGTTTTAAACCTGCTAAGAATGTTAAGTTATTGCATCATTTTTTATTTATAATAGATAAAATATAAAATTGTATTATTTCTTATATGATGCATTATTTTCAAATATATAGTATATTTTGTTTGTTTCTTGCTCTTTGAAAGGGCGTAGTTATCCATGAGCTAATTCGTTTAATGTCTGTTTTTTTGTTGTGATTTTTTTTGTATCTCACTTTGGACAGGATAAAATCGGTTCACACTGGACGTGCTCCCATTTAATCCACTTCCTATGGCATTTTTTTAAAAAACTTTTTCTTCTTCTTCTACCGTTGCTCCGTTTTTTATGTTTTGGTTTGGCTTTGGTCTCGTGTTGTTTTTCTATTTCTGCGTCATTATTATTTGCGTGTGCAGGCAGCACTAACAACGACGCCCACGCCCCCTTTTCAGAACGCCCACCTACGAACAGAGCACCCCGCTCCACCACCACCCACGCCCACCGCCCACCTCCCACTTATTGTTATGTATTTTTGTTCATATTTTGCAATTGTTTTGCTCTGCGGTATTTTCCTCAAGACAAGTGAACAGTAAAAACAAAAACAAGATGATGAAGCCGAAGAGGAGCTGGTGTTTTTGTTATTATTGTTGTTTCGGTTGTTGTCCCGCAATGTTGTGGCTAGCAAACGACTCACGCACCGTCTCACATTTACCACCCACAATTTGCAGCACCCAAATTGAAACACCTGCAAAAAAATAAAAAGTTATTAGCTTGAAAGTAGCCTATTTATTGGAGATATTGGCAAAACGCGTTTTCTTTAGTTTAGGTACGAAGTAAAGTTGATACTTCATTATTTACAGGTTAAGTTGAGTTTTTTAATTTAAAATTGATTTTAAGTACCTTAGTAATTTACCTTTGTTTACATCACCTTTATAGTTTAAATATGAACTCTTCCCTTGAGATATCACGTAAACTGTGTTCTTCATTAAGATATTAAATTAATTGAAAGTTGTTGTAAATATCTAAACTAAAGTCCTTGTCATCAATAATTAAATTAAATGTAAGTCTTAAACACAGATCGATCTGTAGTGTGTAAATTGTTGTCATTAGGCATGTGCATCCCCAATATACAATAGATAAAAAAATATATATAATAAGTATGATTCTTCACTAAATCACTGTTAAAATTCGAAATATTGCTTTGATTTTGAGACTTCTTAACGGTTTTATGTTTGAATCGACCTCGATTTTGAAGTTAATTTATGTTTTGCACGTCCACGACAGCTTGAACTTGACTCGTTTCTCGGCAATGTGTTTTCGAGTGTAGTTTTCTCTTGTTTGTGTTTTCCTACTGTTGTTGTAGCAGTAGCCGAGTATCAAGCTGTTGTTGTAATTCGCGTTGTTTTGTTTTCCCTCGCATTGCCTATAAACCACCCACTACCCACTACCCGCCCCCGCGGTGGTGGAATGAAAAGTGCAAGGCAAATATGCAGCAACTGCGACGCCGGCAGCGAAGTCAGCGTTTGTTTTTGTTTACTCATTCATTGCAAAGTTGTTTAGAGCCGAGCGCGCAGCGTATGGTTTTTTTTTCTATGCATATGTACATATGTATGTATGTATGTACATACATATGTGTGTAGTATGTAGATGGTAATGATGATAGTGATGATGATAGGGTATAGGGTTTGTTGTAGTGGGCGGCAAATCTGGGGCTTTTTGGTGGGAAATTTGCTTGGAATTCGCCAAAGTAGTGATTCTAAATTTAAGCAAGAATTTTGAAGTTTTGGACACAGGAGTGCTAAAAAATTTAATGGCCCTGACAACTCTAGAATTTGATCCTGTGTAATAGTGACAAAAAAGGAGTTTAAGGTTTTTGAAAGTTTTTGAAAAGATGTTCAATATTATGATATTGAAAGATTTGAAAGACCTGGCAACTCTAGAAATCGTACCTGTAAATAGATAAAAAAATAAACAGTTTCAATTCGGGTTGAGGCGCAGTCAGACAGTTCGAACAATAGGAAAAAGCAGATGAAGTTCCCGGAAATAAGTGCTTTTAAGTTATTTTCTTTGGCTTTGGCAACTCTAGAAATCGCACCTGCGTTTTAGTGAGAAAATACAAGACGTTCAAATCCACGTTCGAATACAAATACAAAAATATGTGGGAATAGTGGGGAACTTTCCCAGCAACTAGGGAGCAAAGCTTAATGGGGATTAACCCGTTAACCGAAACACTTGGCAACTCTGGTATTGGCACCTGCCAGGTGACGAAGCCATCTTACACACACACACACACCGCAATGCATTTTCAATTGCAATTTGTTCCACTGTTAATTTTACGACTCCCCTTTCCAGTGTAAATCCCCCATTTTAGATGGTGGTAGTGTGATGGAAGACGAGGGGTTTGGGGGCTTTGTTTGCGGCGCTTGCGCTTGCGGTTTTCATGGCAGTTTCATTAATGTTAGTGTAGCAGTTATTTTTGTTGTTGTTGCGGTGTATGCGCTTTTGCGAAAATATCGCCGTCGTACTTCAAAAACATTGGCGTGAGCAGCCGGATAGATACAGTATAACTTTGGTAATGGAAACTTCTTCGAAATACTCCTTAATATATTTGGTAAAATAACTTGAATTTTTCAAATAAATATGCCAGATAGAATTTCCTGAGATATGTATATTATATAAATACATTTTTTTTATTTCCGAACAGAAAAGATATTTTTTCAATAATCCTCTAATATTTTTTAATCTAAAGAGCAGAGTAGTAACTTCAATATCTTTGTTTTATTAATAGTGTTTTTTCCAGATTAAATGAATATTAGCTTTTAAAATCCAATAAAGTCACTGATAATAGCTCCAGTCCACAGAAATGTTTTAATATTTATGATAAAAACTAAGGCAACGGAATATTGATCTTGTTAGTGTTGAGCGAAAAGAGTTTGGAATGCTTTACTGTAGCAGTGGAAAGAGGTAGCTTGCGACAATTGTGAATGGGGCGGTGTGGAGAAGGGGGGCGTTGGTGATGAGTGAGAGAGGTGTGCGGGGTGTGTGGTGTGTGGTGTGGGCAAGAGGGGGAGGCAGTAGGACTGGGGCGGATTTCGTGCCAAAGGAGTAGAAGCAGCGACGACGACGACGACGCGTAGTTTGTGTAGTGTGTTATTTATTCATTGGATTGGATGATAATCAGTTTGTTTACATTTTTCAGTTGCACACACAATCCGAGCGAAAGAGCGAGCGGGCGCGAGTGTATGCGCGAGCGAGAGCGGGCGAGTTCATTCTCTTGTCTGTTTTATTTTATTTGCCTTAACAAAATAATAATACAGACATGCAAACACGCACACAGCGCACTCACTCACACACACACGCACGCACACTCTGCTCCGAATGCGTAAACAACAAAAGCAGCTGCAACAACAATAGCAACAAGCAGCGGAAAAGAGATGGCGATAGCGGTGGAATGATGGGAAAGGGGGGATTGGGCGGCGTAGTTGAGGAAACTTAAAAACAGCAGCGGGAGCAACAACAAATAAACAACCCAGGTTGAACTCTTATTCTCGGGATGCCCCAATAGGCAACATTCGATTTTTGACATTTGTAGGCGTTTGACGGAAAATAATGGAAAATCGAAAATGGAAAAAGAAAAATATGTACAAAATCATACATTTTAATTTTCAATAGGCAATGTCGGAAGTCTTAGATCGACACTTTTGACAGCTATGTGTTTAGATACATGTGGACATACCATATAACGATAGAAAAGTAATTTCGTAAAAAATAGAGCATATTGTTATTCGGGTTTTCCAAAATGTTGAGGCCCATTTGCTTTGTCGCAGCATTTTGATGGAAAGTTCTAGGCGCCACAACCCAGACAGACAGAAAGGCAAAATCAAAGAGATCGTCGCAGACAGAAAGGGATGGCGCTAGCCAGGGTGGAGCGGGCAGAAAGAGAGGGAGAGCCCGCTTTGATCGCCGCTGACCACATTAAACTTTTTATTGTAGTTGTTGCTGAATTATTTTCGTGTGAGGCCCCAAACGTGGGGTAGGTTAATGCTAATGCCGCGCCTGACCATTAAAAACCCTCTCCGGTTAACTCTCCATCTTTCTGTCCCACTCTTTGGCTTCTTCTAGAAGAAGAATTCTTCGTGCGCTCTCTTTCGCGTGTCAGAAGAGTCTTTGTGAAATAACGCTGACATTTGCAAAAGTTTCTACAAAGAAGAACAACCAAGATGCAGTCTTTACATATCTTTGAATCTAATAATTCAATTAGAAATGCGTTTTTTTTTTAGCTAAAAAAAAGAATATTACATTACCAAATGCATTTTAAAAGTATCCAAAAATAAGTAGAGTTTTGAATCAACAAATTTAATTTGTTACGTTTGTTTAGTTATTTCCTTAATTTTCGATAAATAGACCGTTAATTGCCGTTCTATCGGGCTCTTAATGAGTCACCCGGACTTTGCTTAAAAAAGCACGCTTCTCTTAAATCGTTCTCTTCAGGCCGCAGCTTTTTACTCTCTCTCTCTCTTGGTCGTTCACTCTCTTCCGCGCTCGCACGTTTCGGCTCTTCGAAAATTTTTACTACGCCGCTAGAATAATTTCGGACAAAAATATTACGAGTTCGAGTCGCGTTGTCGTCGCTTTCGCGCACAGCAAACAAAAAAAAGTCTAGCTACAACAAGTGTAAATAGCGATCCCAAGCAAACAAAAAAAAAAAAAAAAAAAACAAAAGCCGAAATGCATTATCAAAACAATAATAATAATAATAATAATGTCATTAATCTGAGATCCCCTGCAATTCCACACAGAATTTCCCCGGAATCCGTAGCAACTACAAATTCTTCAAACGTAAGTTTCTGCATTATTCGATTTGCCGGGGGGAGCTGAGGGGCTCTTTCACAAGGCGATTGTTTGGAAAGTTCGCGCACTTTGCCACCTGTGTGCGTGTTTTGATGATACCCTTCCCGAAGGGTAGACCGATTTATTCAGAACATCGATCAAAAATTATGAACAAGTTCAGGCTTATTTGGTGCTTATATTAGCATGTAGGTTCATAAAATAAATATTTTATTTAATATAATACAAATACAAAACATCGTTAACATTATTTAATGTCCATGATTCGTTACGGTTAAATATTATTTTTATACCTAGAAGAGCATACAAACATCGCCACTCTTAACTTTCTTTCATGTTGTTTTGCTTTTTTCAACTGTGTGCGTGCGTGTGTCTGCTAATTTGTTTTGATCGCTTCGTGTGTTTGTCCATATATGGATATACATTCATACATCTATTGGGTAAAAGCAACAAAAACACGATTTGAGCGCAGTCAAATTATTATTTATTTACCATTATTATCATAATTCGGTACGACTTCGCACTCTTTCGGTTTTAATTTATGTTTCGAATTCACTCAGAACAATGACAAAAACAACTTTTCGCCGAGGATTTGACCGGCATTGGAATGCGATGAGAAAAAAAAAAAACAGAATCCGAAATTTCTAATTCAATTCGTTTTGGGGATATCAATTAGTATTATTATATGCAAATTGCTTTCGACTTTTAACGCGACAGTGCAGCAGGTATGCAAAACGAAATGTTCTCAACAATTTGTTAAGAAAAAGACGTTAATCTCTTGTTTTCCATCGAATTCTTTAATAAAACAAAGTAGAATCGAGTTTGATATAAATTTGGTTCTTATCAAGATATTGTTAAGAATTGTCTTTAATACTTTATTTGTACAAGTTAATAATTACAGTTATCGATTTGATTTTGAAGATCGCAAGCGACCGTTTATTGCAATTTATCATTTGAAACTAAATCTAGCGTACAAAATGTTTCCCTAAGTCCCTAGCAATCAAGTGAAGTCGTCGGCAGCGGCGCAGCAGGCGTCGGCCGCGGCGCAGCGCAGAAGTGTCGATGTCGCGCTTAACCGTTCGTTGGCGTTGATGGCAGCGGAGACTATGTGGAACCACAAGATGTTAGAGAATCAATTGCAGGGCAATAACTCCTCCCCTCTTAATTGACGCTTGTCCTCGAGCGGTCATCATAAGGATGGGATGTTTTTGAGTCGCATCGTTGGTGGGGTGATTCGTGGTAGTTTGGGCACAGCATTAATGGTTTGAATGCCAGGTGTTTATTGTTGCGTGCGTTCGAGGTTTGTGCAACTCGGATGTGTTCTGCATTGACAACTTGATTGCTTCTATTAAAATTCTGGTTTTTACTAAATTACTAATGAATTTATATCTACATATTTTTAGACCATTGGAACCTTTGCAGAAGGCATTGATTCCGTACATTTCGTCTTTAATTGGTAAATTTTATTATTATTCAAATTAAATTATTATTTATTTATTATTATTAGTTTCCTTTACTGATCATGTTTTAAAATATAAGAAATAAGGAATTAACTGATTCAATATGGAGATTTCAATGGCATTCAAATTGTAGTTCCGTTGTGTAAAGCGAGAACGTGTGAAAGTTTTAACATTTATTTGACCGTCAAGGCAGAAATCGGTATATTGTTTTCAAGTAGGCTACTGGTCTCATTCAATTTAAACTCGCTCCGCAGAAACGCATTCACAACGCAATCTCTTCTTTCACGAGCCCAATCTAATTCTGCAAACCTATGGCCAACTCGTCTGTCAAAGTCGAATCGTTTCAAATTTAATTCTCGTGGTTACGTTAATCAGTATGTTTAATGTTTCTATGTTCTACTTGTCTATCGATGTGGCCACAGTAATTATTCTGAAGCAATCATGATCTTATGTTACTTTTATGTACTAATTTCCCTGATTCTGTTAATATTGTGGTACTTCGGTCTTCCTTAACTAGTTCCTTCCTAAATCTACTTGATAACTTAGAACCTAATCTTGTATTAACCCTAACGAAAATTTCTTGCCCTTTGATATAGGTTTTTATGGGCTTTCTTGTCCGGTTGTGGTATTCTATGTCGGTTTCCTGTTTTTGCCTAAGTCGGTCTATATTGTCCAGTCTAGCTTGTTCATATTTTTCTGGAGCTACGGTAGCTATCCTGCCGAAGAACACCTCTAGAGGTCGTTTTTTTGTGACAGAATGGACAGTGTAGTTATATTCATAGATGGCCCTATCGAGAAGTTCCTCGAAGCCCCTATGTGTTCCATCTCCTTTCAAACATCTCATTATTTCAGAGAGTGTGGAGTGAAATCTTTCTATCTGTCCATTTACTGTACTCTTATACGGAGGTGCTTTGTAGAGCTCAATACCCAGCTGGTCTGTCAACATGAATTTGATAGAGGCTGAGTTGAGGGACTTTTCATTGTCCATTACTATTAATTTAGGCACTCCATAATAAAACACGATATCTCTTAGGGCTTTCCTAATGTCTTCTACAGCTTTGGATTTGATAACTCTTCCCATGGCCAGTTTGGAAAATTTATCAATCGCCGTGAGCACCAGATGTCGTTCTGTCGAGTAGATGTCAATATGAATAATTTGTCCGGGGTATTCTGGCAAGGGAGTTTGTCTTATTTCTGGATGCGTGGGATGTCTGTCATATTTAGCAGTCTTACACACCAAACACTGATTCACGATAGCCGAAACTTTTTTCCTCATTTTAGGAAAGTATACTCTTTCGGACAACTGAGCTTTATTTTCCACAGCATTTCTGTGTGCTCTGTTATGTGTCCTAAGTATTTCTTCCTCTTGTTCGGCTTCGTTAACAAGGTCTTTGACTTTGCTTTGGCAGAATCTAATCTTGAAACCCTGAAAATGGATGGGGTAGAGAATTTGAATTTTCCCCATTACATCCTCGGATGTGAAAATTCCATTAATCACGGATGGGTTAAGATATTCTTTCAAATCTGACAAGAGACTATCGGGTGTGAACAAGTTGCGATCTACTAAATGCCTTTGAAATGTCGGGAATGGAATGCTAAATGAGTAGTTCTCTGACTCGGACTCCCTGAAGAAAATTTGATTCTTGAATGCGTTTATCGGGGCTTCAACGCTAGGTATCAGCCCATGGCTCGAACTGTCAGAGCTGTGCATTGTTGAGGCTACTGTGTTAATTTGTTCGACTGTCGGTCCTCTGGACAGAGCGTCGGCTACAGTATTTTCTCTGCCTGGCTTGTAGAAAATTTCGTAGTCATATTCCTCAAGGTATGCTTTCCATCTCTTAATCCTCGCATTTCCATTCCAACTACTGAGAGAATGGGTCAAAGGCTGATGGTCAGTAAAGATTTTCACCTTTGCTTTACCGTAAAGGTAAATTTTTAGCTTTTTTAGAGCCCAGATAATGGCTAACATTTCCTTCTCATTCGTGGCATAATTTTCTTCCGCCTTCGAGAGTGTTCTCGATAAAAATGAGATGGGTCTGTTCTCTTGTGAAAGAACAGCACCTACTGCGAAATTGGAAGCATCCGTTGTTAGGTGAAATTCTTTCTTAAAGTCCGGGTAGTGGAGTATTACGTCTGGAGAAACCAAGCTGCTCTTCAATTTCTTGAAGGCTTCTATTGCTTCGCGATTAAGGGAGACGGATTTTTTTGACGATAATGTCCTGGAAATTCGACCATCCTCCCCTCTCAAAAGCGAGCTAAGTGGTTTTGCTAACTTAGCGTAGTTAGGAATAAATCGCCTGTAATATCCGGATAATCCCAAGAATGATCTCAGTTCTTTGAGTGTCCTTGGAATTGGAAAGTCTGAGATTGCCTGTACCTTGGTTGGGCTGGTTTCAATGCCCTTGTCGGACACGACGAAGCCTAGGAACTCCACTTTTCTCTTCATGAACTCGCATTTATCCAACTGACATTTCATGTTGGCTTGCTGAAGAGTTCTGAAAATAGTGTCAAGGTTCTGGTAATGTGTTTCATCATCTTTACTAAAGATGATGATGTCGTCAATATAAATGAAACATATCTTACCGATATGTTCGTGAAGAATATCGTCCAGTGCGCGCTGGAAAATTGACGGTGCATTTTTCAGACCGAATGGGAGTCGTGTAAACTCATATTTTCCATTATTGATGGAGAAGGCGGTCTTTTCGATATCAGATTCCTTTAAAAGAATCTGATGAAACCCACTTTTCAGATCGAGCACTGAGAAAATCTTGTTGTCTCCCAATTGGGCCAACACTTCATTAATGTCAGGGATAGGGTATCTGTCCGCTACCGTTACCATGTTAAGTTTTCGATAGTCAATTACCACCCTGTATTTTTTCTTGCCAGAGGAGTCGAGTTTTTTTGGTACAATCCACACTGGTGAATTGTAAGGTGACCTTGAGGGTCGAATGATTCCATCGTGTAAAAGTTCGGAAATTTGTTTGTGTACCTCGTCTTTAAGAGACATTGGGTACTGATAGAATTTTGAGTATATTGGCGTATCCGATATAGTTCGGATTGCTGCCCTTACACTTGTTGTGTAGGTTAGTTTTTGATTCGGGTCTGCGAAGAGACCTGGATACGAATCAATTATTTTATTCAATATCATTCTCTGTTCCACCTCTAAGTGTTTTATTCTCGGACTAATTGTGCTAACAGCCTCGAACTGTTTTTCTTTGAGAACAACTCTTTTCCCGTTTTCCAGTGTCATGGTTAGGTTCTTCAAATCAATTTGCGCTCCCATTCCCTTCATTGTGTCTTTGCCAAGTATGGCGTCAAAAGTCTTCAGCGTTGGTAACAAAAAAAATTTTATTTCGAAATCGAAAAGGCTTGCTCTTTTGTAATGCGATATTTTTACATCACCGCCTGGAGTATCAGCTATGTAAGGCTTGTTATTTGGTATCGCGTTCGTCACCAAATTGGGCTGGATGTAATTTTTATTAGAGCCTGTGTCAATCAACACCCTTAAAACCTTTCCACTCCCCACTCTACATTCGAAGTATGGTAGTGAGGAGTCTTCTACTCTAAAAAATGCAACACGTGGTCTCGTTGTTCGCTGTCCAAATTGTCTATTTGTCCATCACAGTATTCATTTAGTGTGCCGTTTATATTGTTCTGGGTTTCATAATCTTGCATCGACCGTTGATAGCCTGTCATGCTTGAACTGGACCCAGTTACTTCAATACTTGGCTGTCTCATGTTCACTGTTTGGATGTTGTAGTTCTTTTGTCGTTTGTTTATGTCCGAGTGTGGTCTATTCATATAATTAATGTTTCGCGTCTGTACACTGCCGTCCACGTCCATTGGTTCTGGTCTTGGTTGTGGTTTGGTCGCAAAGGGACGGGGTGGGGCATTGTATTGTTGCCATTGCTGTTGATAGTTTTGTCGGGGTGGAATGAACGGTGCATTACCGAAGTTAGACACGTGTTGCCTTGGCGCCGGGAATGGCTGGCCTAAATATTGTGGAGGTCTCCTCATGGGATGTCGTGGAGGGACCGGTGGAGGCTGTCGATGGCCAAAGGCATTCGACGGCTGAAAATTGCGGGGTGCCGGAATGGGTTTTTCGTTTCCTCTGAAACTCGACTGTTGACCCTTATTCGCCGCATGGTTTGACCTGAAAGTTTGATTTTCAAGTTTAAGGCAATAATGTAAAGCTGAGGGGAGATCAGCTGGCTCTTTTATTGCCAAAAGGCGAGGTAAATCTCCTCGAAGGCCTCTGATAAAAGTATCCAGAGCTTTTTCTCTGTACATTTTTGTAACAAAGTGCTCGGATTCTCGGCTCATTTGCATGCAGCCGACTTTATTTAGAATAAGCGACAGATTTTTGTAGACGTCTTGGTGGAAGTCTTCCACCGACTGCTGGTGGCCTTGAACCAAAGTTGACATTTGGTATTCCAAGGTAGTTATGTCCCGTTTATCTGCGTAATGCAGAGTGAGACATCTCGACATGGCCTTCCAGTCCAGCGGAATGCTGTAGGACTCGAGTGCCACATCAGCACTTCCAACAATTTTATTTCTTATGGTATGAAGTATACCATAATATTTTGGAGTACCCACAAATGGGGTATAAGTCTCCATGATTCTATCAACGCTCTTTTTCCAAGACCCGAATTCTGCTGGATTTCCAGAGAATTCCCTGATCGATTTTACGATATCAGGCACCCTGTCAAAGTCCGCTAAATTATTTCTGTATTCGGGCTCGACGACCTGGTCGCTCACGTCAGTAAAGTCAAGAGTATTGTTGTTCATTTGTTTTATCAATCCAGGTAAAACTTGGGCCACCGTTTGGCCAATTAATGCTGTCAACTGTTCGACACTCATGTCTACGCGATGCTGTTCAGGCAGGTCGTGTCTTTCTGAGGGCACCGGTCTTTCGTTTGAACTAAAAGCTGATGGTCTTATTATATTATTAGGATTTGCCATACTGATTTTTAATTCGGACAACACCTGCACAAAACAAGCCTAAACCAATTTGAACTTAACAAAAGTTGTGGGCAGAAAATATGGAATGCGTGTGTATGTGTTTGCTTATTTATCTTTTGTTTTTGTTTTTTTATTTTTTATTTTTATATTTTTTTTTTATTTTTGCATGCAATAAATTTTAGCTCACCGCGGTTATTTTGCTTTGAGAACAGTGTACCAGAAAGGAACAGTAAATAGGAAAATTTTCCTTTCAGAAGATCTCTAGGAACTGGGTTGAAAATATAGTATTAATAATAATATCAATAATAATAATAAAATAATAATAATAATATAATAATAATAATGTAATAATAATAATATAATAATAATAATATAATAATAATAATATAATACTAATAATATAATAATAAAAATATAATAATAATAATAATATTATAATAATAATATAATAATAATAATATACTTAAATTTTTTTTTTTTTTTTTTTTTTTTGGTATACTTATGTTTTATTATGGGTGGATGCCTGAATTTCAAATTGCTGATGTTTTTTCCAGTGTACTTTCCAGGTTCTTGTAGTCTCTCTGCCTCCTCTTCGGTTGTTTCAGCTTCAGCTTCTTCGTCGTCAACGTGTTCTTATTCCTGTTCTTTTTGGCGGGCTGCTGCTGCTGCTACGGCTGTGCTGTTGTTGTTCTTTTTTTTTCCTTCTTGTCTGCACTTTGGTTCACGCAGCCGTTCTCTGCCGTTCGTCGTCTTTACCTCTGCCGTTACGTTTTGGGTTGCACTGTTAACTGTTATCCGTGTTGCTCTTCTGTAGTTCCGTTATTCTCGGCGTTCTACTTCTACTTTTCCTTCTCCTTTTCGATGAAATTGCTGTTCTTCGTTTTGCATTTATTTAACATAGAATTGTTGCGGTCACTCCTCCTGGCTGGGTGAATGTTGTCCTTTTTGCCTGGGCTACTGGGGAATCCACGTCAGCACTCCAAAGAAGGTTTTCTGCGGGCTGGCCTGACAGAAACTGTGATCCACCAATGGGCAATGCTATGCCGATAAGTATTTTCCTCTTCCGGAAAATCTGTTTTTTTCTCAAACAATTTTATTTTATAGCCGACCGTGAATTTTGTTTGTTAATAACTCGCGGGAGTTTCTTCGGCACAATTTAACCAACGAATATTTTTTAGCAAAATTTTGATTTTGCTCCGCGACTTAGAATTTTGTCTTTCGTTCGCGTTTATTCGCTGGTCCCTGTTCGGGCGCCAGTTAATAATTACAGTTATCGATTTGATTTTGAAGATCGCAAGCGACCGTTTATTGCAATTTATCATTTGAAACTAAATCTAGCGTACAAAATGTTTCCCTAAGTCCCTAGCAATCAAGTGAAGTCGTCGGCAGCGGCGCAGCAGGCGTCGGCCGCGGCGCAGCGCAGAAGTGTCGATGTCGCGCTTAACCGTTCGTTGGCGTTGATGGCAGCGGAGACTATGTGGAACCACAAGATGTTAGAGAATCAATTGCAGGGCAATAACTTACATGTACAAAAGAACTAAAATATTAAAAAGAAACTCGAAGGCCTCTTTAAGTCAGTAATTTTCCTATCAAACATCAATGCGCCTATCCATGATGATTGGGCAAAAATATAGTAAGAGACCATAAATATTGCTTAGCCATAATGATTTCACTTAACAATCATCGTTACGCTTTAGTTTTAAAAATCGAATTTTTCTGCTATCTCGACAATTTGTTAGAATCACAATTATGGCAGAATCACAATTATGTTCCACTAAATTTTCTTAAAATTTACGAAATTGAAGATAAATATATATATTTTAAAAATATTGTGTATATTTGATTCGATTTTGAAACCGGATTCCCTTTTTATCGGGAGCAAAGCTCTTAATTAAACAATTTCGTACTTAATTACTTTATGAGCTCCGCATTATAGTTCTCAAGTAGCCAGTGTCCCTGTGTTGGTTATCTTGATCGTTCAATGTTTTGGACTGCGTCACGATGACGAAGTGAGGAACCTTTGAACACCCCACCCGACTGCAAATGCACTATCTCTAATCTCCGCGTACTCGTTCCGTTTCTCTACTTCCAGATGGGCCTGAACATACCCATGTTGATAGCGAGCAGCCAGACGCTGGACAGTTGGAATACGGCGGGTCAGTACTCGCCACCGATATCGGGATCCGGCGGCGGTGGATCCGAGCGAGGAGGAAGTGCTGGAGGCGGCGGAGTGCCGCCACAGCAACTGCGAGTACCGCTGCCGATGAGCTATCATGGCGGAGCTGGTGGTGGAAGCAGCAGTAGTGATTTCCAGCAGAGTCCCCTGAAGACCATGGACACCTCGGACAATGAGGATAATAACAATACCAAGGAGGATGTGGCGGCGGCAGCGGCACTGGGACAACTGGCTGCCAAGGTCGAGCTGCGATCGCCGGCGGGCGCAGGTCCTGGCGGTGGCGGTGGTTCGAGCAGTAGGGAAGCCAATGATCCAACCAGCGATCCCATCAAGCCCGACCGCACTCTAAGCGAAGCTGGCAGCAGTCCCATACCGAATACCAATATGCACGAGGCGCACAAGAATCACCTGCTAAACAGTCCCGCCGGCGGAAGGTCAGTCACGCCGCGGCAGGCGCATGAGCAGCTGCATCACCATCCGCACACGCAACACCACCTGCAACAGCAGCAGCAACAACTGCAGCAGCAGCATCAGCAGTTGCAGCAGCAACAACTGCAACAGCATCAGCAACAGCAGCAGCTGCATCACGGCCACGAGGAATTGGACATCAAGCAGGAGTTGGTGGACTATTTCCATGGTCAGGCGGCTGGCGGTGGTGGTGGTGGTGGTGGTGGTGTTGTTGGTCCTGCACCACCGCCACCACCCGAATCGCATCGTTCCTATAGCTCAGCGGGCGAGGAGAGTCGGCTCCAATTGGTGGACATGGCCCAGGACCTGAGAGTCGCCCAGGCGAAGGCCAATTTCGGTGCTTTCATCCTGCCACCCAGAGGCAGTGATGCCAGCACACCCGCCATGCCCTTAAATATGCGAAAACTGACCGGCGCCGGCAGTGCGGGTCATATGCTAATGAATTCGCTGCTGGGCTCCAGGGAGAGCATGTCGGATGGCGAGGAACCCGATCCGGATAACGATGAGGCCACCGAATCGGCCGCCAGTCCGGGTCACATCAAGAGCAGCGTTTCCGCCCAGGCGGCCGTTGCAGCGTCTGCCTTTTATGCCGAGTCCCTGAATCGAGATGATTGCGATTTTATTGGATCGAATGTGTCCCTCAAACTGCGGACCATGGATCGCACGCAACGAATCATTGCGGAGAAGCTAATCAGCGAGGTGTTGTACTATGGGCAATTCAACGAGCTGGAACGCTCGGCGCGGATACAGCCCAAGTGACAGTGGCGCCCCAAGAAGTGGACGGCTGCGATGGGTAACGGAAGTAGTGGGGCCGTTGGTCTGGGCATCGGTGTGGGTTTGAGCAGGATCAGGCTGGGCAGGAGCCTTCTCGCCCCGCAGCATGGCAAGTGAATTCCATTTGATGAAATAGTCGACAGAGAGTAGTAGGCAAATACAGAGAACACAGTACAACTTATTTTTAGTTTGGCCAGGATCGGGGTCACCACTTGTACAAAGCTTGGCTTGAACGGGGGCAGTGTTACTTAGCCGGAAAGAAAGTGGGAGAGAAGTGGGAGAGTGGGAATGAAAGCAGAGAAGGGCTTGGAGAAAGGTACTTATGCAACAGGGAGGGAGAGATGCCGATGCTGAAGGGTTCAATCACGTTTTGTCATACTTCAAAAACTAGCTAATTGAAAAGATGGTCGTCAAGCAATTAGGAGTAGAACAATTATGTCATATGGTTTGAACATTCGAAATGTGCTTTTAATGCGTGCAACGTTTAAATTATTAAGACCAAAATTTATTTAGGTTTATTTATAGAAAACATTAGGCGAATGTGTATTTTGTTAGCGTGAATTAATTTATTCTGTCTGTGTAAAGTTTAGACCATCTGCCATCTCTCCCTGAGGAAAAAACACAAAAACCACAATATAGAACACAAACCAAAGTTACTTTCTATTCTGTTCGAAGGGCTGCCTAAACAATAGTTTAGCTTGTGTGTCCACCAACTTCAATATTAAAATACATGAAATACATAAAATACATAGATACTAGATAGGTTACAAATATGGGTCTGGGGACTGGGGATCAGCGACACACCTGAGACGTCTAACTAGCAGAATCTCAGTATTAACTATAAAATACACTTTACATAGGGATCCAAGCATTTGCCATAGATCGTTTCCTTTGGGGCCCGATCGTCCACTTCTGGGTGTTCTTCTCTGATTGCTGGGTTCGAGCCCCTCGAGCCACAAACAAACCAGACCTCGCCCCCTAGAGCAGAAATACAGAAATTCAAAAAAAGAAAAAAAACTAACAATAAAGAAGAGGAAAAGTAAGCAAAACTAGCGTAAAGACAAGGAAAAGCGGCTGCTAAAAAGTCAAGCTCCAATTTGGGCATCACTGAAACTCATGTTCCCGAGAAAAGCTAACCGTTGAGAAAGGCACTTATAAAATGTATATGTTTTCTATACATATATCTGCATATGGAGGATATATGTATGTGTATGTAAATGGATAAAAAAATATATAATATATATCATTGTACCTTATTTTGAAACAGAGATGTTTTTTTTAGTCACTTAAGTAAGTCTGGTCGTCGAAAAGTCACCACGATCCAAACCCAACAACTGAAACCAACCAAGAAAACCAACAAACAAAAAGCAACCGCAAACTTTTACCTATATTATACAAATACAAATACAAATACAAAATACTGTCGTCACTAGTTCGTTAAAGAAACAACAAAAAACCAACGCAAATGCAGAAACAAAGGCGAAATATTGTACATTTTCGTGTTTATTTTTTAGGTCCTATTGATTTTTGCATAATATTTAAGTAGCTTTTATTTTTATATGCAAAGCAAAGCAGAGCAAAAACAGAAACATTGAATTAATTTATATGAATATATATACATATATATATATAGATACATAAACCTAATAAAATATGGGCAAATTAGTTAGTCACATAAACGAGAGAAAGAGATAGCTGGTTAGTTGAGGATGATGAAATGCAGTTCGGCTTTTGCTGCTGCGTTTTTTAGCCCTAGTTTTTACCTTAGCATAGAACAACAAAATCAAAAAAAAAAAAACAAAAAAACAAAAACAGCATAAGTCCAAACCGAAATGAAAAGTCATGTGTAAAAAAAATGGAAAACTATATGTGAATAAATTAATTGTGTGTAAAATTAGCGAGAATTTGTTTGGCATCAATATGCAAATCGTGTGTTTGTGTGAGTGCGTATGAAATGCAAACCAAAATTAGTTTTTCCTGAATGTGTAAGCAGCAGCTAAAAAACAAATAAATGTGTGTACCTATTTGTCTGACAAGCATTGTAAACTATGTGTTTTTCTGCGTCACTGATTATTGGGATTATAAATTCAGGTTTTATTATTCCAGCAAGCTTTGGTAAATGGCAAAGAAGTTTCCTGTTTATGTGGGCCACATTTAATAAGTGCCACATGGTGAATTTCAAATAATATATGTAATAAAAATGCAAATATTTTGAAAAACGCGCCATACTTATCGATAGTTACCACTCTACATTAATCGAAAAGTATCTACATAGCTTTCACATACATTTTACATGAAGCCCAAAAGCAGGCAACAAGTCAGAAGCTGATCTGGCAACGCCGCACATAAAATTCAAATTTCATTTCTAATTTTTAACATCAAAATAAAAGAACTGGAAAAGTTTAATATAATACCTTTTCCGCTTTTATTCACTAAACAACAACTTCTTTTTAATCACCAATTCCTTAATCCCCAAATATTAAGACCATCACACATTTTCTTTGTTTCTAATTTTACTTGATTTATTTTCTTCAAATATAATCTTCATCGTTTAACTCCGCAAAATGAAAACTAAATTGCCTGCGTTATTGTTTTTTGTAACTTAGAAACGTAACTTAAGTGTCTGACTTAAGAGGTAAAAATATAATTGGTTATACAATAAGGCTACACTTTCATTAATCATTAATTAATCAATTATTCCAATATACATGCTGAACGAAGAGTTCACAAGGCCGGCGGAACCAACAACAACGGGATATAGCAACTTTATATTTTTATATGTATATTTCTGTTTATTTAACACAAATCTCCCATGATTTATTAATGTTGCCGAAAAAAAAATCCAAGA
The DNA here is from genome assembly GCF_000001215.4 of Drosophila melanogaster. Taxonomy (NCBI): domain Eukaryota; kingdom Metazoa; phylum Arthropoda; class Insecta; order Diptera; family Drosophilidae; genus Drosophila; species Drosophila melanogaster. The sequence goes on along the minus strand of NT_033779.5, from coordinate 16,507,272 downwards.
AAGAACATTTAAAAATGTGAACTTACACTGGAAATTTAGTTGCATTATTTTGATTTAGAATATTTTTTCAAATAACTTGGCATATATTCATTCGTTAACATAATCAAAATGTGGTATTTTCTTGCTTTTTGGAAAAGAAATATGTAAAAGAGTTCAAAATTTGTGCGCTGCTGTATGTTGGTTTCGGATGAGGCAGAAAGTATGGGATTGAGATGGTCTTCTTCTCTGTGGTGGTGAACAACACTCGTTGGGATCCTAGAACTCAAAGTTGAACGATGAATTATTCCGGCCACCGCCGTTGAATTGGAAGAATGTGCGGAACATTTGATTCGGATCGAAGTCGGCTGTGGAAAAGAAAAGGTTAAGGATTAGCATTTTCCCACATTCGTATTATTATTCAATAAATAATCTCATTCTCACCTTGCTCCTGCTCCTCGATATCCTGGCCGCTGTCGTAGCGCGACTTCTTGTGAGCATCCGACAGTATGGCGTACGCCTCGCCCACCTCCTTGAACTTGAGCTCCTCCTCCTTGCGCTCCTCGGCACTGCTGTTTGCGTGTCGATCCGGATGATGTACCAGCGCCTTTTTGCGATACGCCTTCTTGATCTCGTCGTCGGACGCATTGCGTCCAATGCCCAGGATCTTGTAGTAGTCCTTTCGCTTCGACTTCTTCAACGCAAACTTGGCCTCGCGCAGCATTCGCTTAATCTCCGGCGTCTTCTCCAGCTGCAGCGCCGTCTCATAGTCCGCCACCGACTCCTCGAACTTCTCCAGATCATTGTAGCAGCGCGCTCGCAGCAACAGAGCCTTCAGATACTGACTATTCAGCTCCAGCACTCGATTGCAATCGGCCACGGCCTCTCGCAAATTGCCAATACGCGTGTTGACCAAAGCCCGATTGTAAAGCAATTTCGAATTGATATCCTTGTTGTGTTCATCGATCTTCAGGGCGTCCGTGTAGATAACGTGTGCCTCGCGATACCGACCCGACTTGAATAGCATATTGCCGTTCTCCTTCATCTCCTTGAGCTGCTTGCATTTGCTGCGCATCTGCTTGGACTTGTAGTGGTCCGGGTCGAGGGTCAGGGCGCGCTCGAAATGAAGAATTCCCTTGTCCAGGTTGTCCGTGTAGTACAGGCACAGACCTCTCACGTATATCGCATCCGCCGATGTGGTATCCAGTTTCATTACACTGACCGCAATGTCCAAGGCCTCATCACATCGCCCCAAAAATGCAAGGCACTCAGCCTTGAGTAGACGATATCTGAAAGAATCAGTTTCGATTAAATTGAGTTTCTAAATCATATTCCATTGCGAACTTACTTCAAACAGGCGGGCGCCAATTTCAAGGCACTATCCAAATAGAAGACCACATTGCGATAGGATTTCGTATCGTAGTTCGCCTGAATGGTGGCCTCCAATTGGCGCAACTTTTGCGCCGCCGTCTGTTCGGCAGCAACAGCCGTGCTAAGCGAATTCAGCTCGTTGACCATTTTGACGGCCTGTTCGGTGCCAATAATGTCGCCCAGGGCCAGACAGCACTTGGCCACACGGACGTAGGCCTTCTCGAAGCCCGGATCGATGCGTATGGCGTGTCGGGCGTCGGTCAGGGCGCTATTATAGTTGAGCAGCATCATGTAGCAGGCGGCCCGATTGCCATAGTATGCCGCCGAGTCCGGACACAGCGATATGGCATCCGTGTAGAGCTTGAGTGCATTCTGATAGTTCTGCGCCTTGTATTGGTCGTTGCCCAGTTTCTTCTTCTCCTCGGCAATGCTGCAAGTAGAGAGAGCGAGAGAGAGATGTGGTGGTGAAAAACAATTTTCTTGGTCAATCCTTGGGGGCTTAGGCTAATTGCACAAAAGAATCGGTCGGTCGTTTAAATAGTCTACATAATTTGAATTTTTAATTTCATGTCGTCGTCGTCGTCTTCGAGCGAGGCGAAGTAACTGCCGCGGGGCAAAGTCGCCTTCTCAAGTGGAAATGCACAAAACGGGCACAACGAAAAGCAACAGGAAATAATCCGCTGGCTGTGGACTAGACGTGGACTTTTCAAAGTGCACAGTGACTCGAAATGTGATGCATAAAGTGCATTTTCATTTAAAACGACATCAGATAATGATAAATTAATGGAATTAATGACAGTTAACGGTTGCGATGCTTTAATACGGATTATTAAAATGCGCAAACGGATTAAATGCTGTACATCACAATACTTTGCAACATTAAATCCTTGTTGATATATGTATATATAAAATCCTTTACAATTATTTAAAAACTCAACGTTTATTTGGGATTTATAAGGGATTGGTTTGCATAAAAACAATAGTCATTTTTAAAAAACCTAAGCTTGAGTTGCAATTAATAATAGTGCTCGGCAGGGACATCCGTCTGCCTTGGCCGATGAATTTCCACTCCCATTAACTGACGGCTTCCATTCCATTTTAGCACACTGTCCGATTTTCCATTTGAAGGAAGTGCAACAACCTGCGCCAAGCTCAAATGGGCCAAGAAATTATGGCATCACAATGGCCGCCAATAGGGCGACACTAATGCGGTACGCCAAAGAATCCCGAAAGCCAAAGAAATTCCCTATTTTGCCGCCCTCCACCTCTACACCTCTCCACCTCTCCACCCACCATTCCACCCAACTCTCGAAACACAAAACCCACTTGGAGTTGTGCCAGCCAGGGTGTTTACTGTACCGAGACCATTGTCACCATGCCAGTATTGCGGGGCATAAGTGCTCTATGGCTCTATGTTGTTATTCTCGCTTTTCACTCCGCCTGTTTGTTATTTATTTGTTCATGGTTTTGGTTTCCTTGCTGCTTATTTATATATCTTCATTGGTGTGCATATTAGAAATACATTGATATATTAGAAATTCTGAGGGGTTTCAGCACTGCACCTTCTTCAATGCTTTTCCAATTTCTGCTCGATTAGGAAGTTTTATTAAAACTGTTTGTTTTCCATTTAGGAAGCAAAACTTCAAAACTTCGCAACCATTTTTTTGCATGCTTACATCTATGAATTTAGAACATGTTTCAATATTCAATTTAATATGAATCTAATTCACAGTAGGATTATTTTAGAAGCCCCTCTAACCAACATTCCATCTACTTTTAATGCCATACTTTTGATTGGAACTCGTGAAACGGATGAGAAATGCATGCGAATAAGATACGGCGTGCAAACAAAAGATGTTAATTACTACTGAAAATGGAAATCATTTGCATTGCTCACACTTTTTTTTTCATCTTGCTCCGCCGGCAGACAAATAAAGAAAGGGGGGCGCGTAGGCAAGGTGGGTGGTTTTTGGGTGACTTTTTTTTTCAAGTGCTCCAGCACAAAACTTTTAATTGCTGCCATAACTTGTCAAAGCGGTCGCGGCCCGAGCCGCAAATGGGGCCAAAATGGGGGGTTTTGGATATCTAAGACTGCAGTCAACAGCAGCAGCAGCAGCATTTTGCATAACAATTAGAGAAACCCATAAAAGTCAAAAATTCGCTTGCGCTTGATTGGGCAACATTTTAGAAAGCCGTTTGTTAGAGCCTTCAATTCTGCCGCCCAAAAGCGAGGTCCTTCAGCCCAATTGCCACCCATAAAAGTAGGCAACGCGGTTTGCATTTGCAATTCAACTTCAATGGAAAAAAATAGGGATACTTACAACATGCATTCGTTGCGAACAAACAAAAAAAAAAAAAAATGGGATGAAAGCTGGAGAGCTGATTTAAATTAAGCAGCGGCGAAAGGTGCAGAAATCGTTGGACTGGCACGCCCAAAAACATAAAAGCCCGGGCTAGATAAATAAAGCACAAAGAGGCAAAGAGGAGAAAAACAGGTAACAAAAAATGGTAAACGGAAAGCGAAGTAAAAAAGAGCCAACAACTGCAAGCAGAAGAATGAATGCAAAGCATGCAATGCAAATATAGGAGGCATGTATAGATTACATTTGCTCTCAAATTGTTAGTTCCTCGGATCAAAGCTTTCCAATATTTATTATCATTGATTCCAGCAAAGCATTTCCAAGCAATTTAATTAAAGTTAGGCATACTATAATCTTTAATAAATTCTAATATAATAATAGTATCTTTAAAATGATTTCATTCATGTTCCTTTTTTATGTTGCTCATAACATCTTTGCTGAACTCTTGCTTCAGTACAAAGCAGTTATTACCCATTAATTTCTTTTATCACCTACACAACAATTCATTAATAGCCCCTTTGTTGCTAGCATTGTGACCCGCACTGTGCGTACGTGTTGGTCCGCATGTGCAAATGCCTGCAGGTCACAGCAGAGTTCAATGCGCGATAAGCGAAGTCAATGGTAGTAGCAGGGCATTCGAGGTATGCCGATGGCATATAGTGTGAGTTGGTCGGAATAATCATTCCCTCATGAATATGGATGACTCGTCGGGTGGAGAAGGGGCTGAGAAATAGGGGGGTGTCTGTGATGACAAAACTTTTCGCACAGCCATCGAGGGAAACTTGGACGCCGTGTGACATGTGCTGCAAGAATCATGCAAAGTAGATTGTCAGGGTGTCAAATCTATGAGTTAACTGATGCGATAGATAGCTCCAGATTCGCAATTGCTACAGTGGGACCACTTGAGGTTCGAGTAGTTTTTGGCTCGAAAAGTTTCACACTCTGCTTGATTACTTTTACAAACATTTGTGCACTTCAATTTTCACCGGGAGACTGAAAGCTTTCTTCTCCAAGACAAAGTTAACTGAATTTTTAAAAAATATTTCTGAACATTGGACTTATTTAAAGTAATATGCTTAATTCAATGAGTCGTTTGGATAAAGCTTGACTAAATGGTAAGATTAGTATACCATTTGTAAGGTTTTTAAAATTTGAATTTAATAAATTAATTTAATAACAAATAAGAACATTAAAGCTGCGAATAAACTGCTCATAAATTAATGATATATCGGTGCTAAAACTTTGCCATGCAATTCACCGCAGTTGAAATAAAACTTGCATTCACTGAAAACCTACTTAAAGACTTCAGAATCTCCACTTTTGCAATTTCCGAAAGAAAAAAAACTTTTCCGCCGCATATATATCATCAAACTTCCCAGTGCACCGCCATTAGCATTCCATTAGCATCCTGTCATATCAAATTGCCTTTGACAAACGAATGGCACAACCAACGAATGGCAAACTCTCATTCTATCCAGCATTTCTACTTACCGCGGCAGAAATGTAAATTCCTCCGAACTCATATACAATTTATTGAGCATTTGAGGAGTCAGACTTTTAGTGTTATTACTTTATCGGCATATGAGAAAGCCGAGGAATTTTAAACAGATCCCATTCGGCTGGCTATATTATTGTTACGATCGTAATGCACCATTATAACGCAAAACTACAAAAATAAGTGGCTATCAAAAGACTATTTTTTTTAGCGAACACCTCGTTATTGCTGGTGGTCTCTGGCAGCCAACGGAAGCGACTGATGTTGATGCTGCTGCTGCGGTGCTGCTGATGTTGCTGCTACTGCTGCTGCTTGCTGCATGTTGCCGCTGCTGCGGGCGATGATTTTAATGCAACGACACGTCGAGAAACTTCAAGCCGAGCGCCAAAAGTAACGAAGACGAAACTACTACCATCATGTTGCAGTAACAGCAACGTCATGGGAAAAAAATAAAAACAAATATAATTTTTTAAGACCTAACTATGGCTAAAAAAAAAAAAAATGTTTTATGTTTGCATCTCTGATTACTAAACACAATTAAAGATAGATGTAAACAGCAGATGTAATTTCTGCAGTGAAAACAACTTTGTTGCATGCACTGTGCCTGCTGCTGCAGTAAGAGAGCCATTTCTAAGAGAGCAAAGAAAGCATTCGCTGCACTGTGCAGCGCGCATGTGAGAGAAACATGAGTTGTGGGGAGGGGTGAGGAGGTGCTGGGTGGTGGCTGGTGGAACCTCTCCAATGCAGGTGGCTCCAACAATACGCCAGACAATGCTACTAGCCATCTCACAGCCATTTGTTGGTCAATAAGAATAGGGAAAGTTTAGGGAACACAACACGAAAATGCAAATACTCTACTCTACAATATTCTATTAAAATAAAATTCAAAATTTAATTCTAAACTATAAATATACAAGAAATGTGAATACAACATTTTTAATGCTATTTTTATTTTAAACTAAATGCTTGATAAGTAAACATCAAATACTCTCTACCTTAAATAATATATAATAATGATATCAAACAGTACTTATTCAACTTAAATTGCAATGGAATTTAATGGAATTTATAAATAATGCAGACATTGCAATTTACGCATGCAACAAAAGTCAATATTTTGTGGCAACACCCTTCGAATTCCACTTCAGTTAACGCTGCGCAAGTCAACAAACCCTTTGCGAAAGTGAATATCAAATAGTTTACCCGTTTACCCATCACAACACGCTTAGGGAGGCGTGGAAAAGTGGGCGGAGCAGCGGGCAGCGGACATGACCTGCCACAAGTTGAAATTGCTTGCCACAAGAACCGAACGTACACACAGATACAAACCAACACCAAGATGATACTCGCTTTGGTACAGTGTAGCGTGCGTAAGACAAATTTGACTGCTTTGATAACAGTTCATTTTTGCTATGGGATGGTATACATTTTTCAGTAGTATTTTAACATTTAGGTATTTTTAAATAATAATCATTTTTAATAGCAAGAGTTGTGGTTTATGTTAGCCATTTTGTACTGTATTATTGTGACTCACGTGGACCACGCACAGTAGGTCAATGCGGGTTCTGTGAATGTGTGGATTTTTTTCCCTTCTTTTTTTTTGTGTTTGCCCCCAACTGCGTGAACCGGAAATGCTGTGCAGACATAATGGCGGCCGAAAATAAAGGGAGCGAGTAAAGCAAAAACACTGTTGGGCGCAGAGCCAAAGCAGCCATGGCTTAAGTGAATAAGGAGAAGAAGTTTCCAATAAATAAAAGAAAAGCCAGCTTAAGAATGGGGCGAAACTTTAGGGAAATGTTCGAGAGAGTACGTATTACAAAGTTAATGAACCTAGCCAAGAGTCGTCGGTTTGAAAGTTTAAGCCAAATTGCTGAAAGTTGAGCCGTTTCCAGGGGGGCTCTAACTAAACAAACAACCAGTTCGAAATACACCAGTTTTTCTATACACTCAAAAGAAAAAGGTGTGAACAATTTGAGATTTAAGAAAATGTTTTGGAAAAGAATCAAACATTTGTATGTATCTTTTTAAATACATTTTTTTTTTACTTAATTGGTTAATTTTAAATTTTATTCAAGAGTGAAGATTACTTTCTCGCCAGTGGAGCAGACATGAGCTTGCAAACCATTGTCAGCACAAAAGTGGGTTCAGAACTTATGCAAACAAATAGAATACATAATTGATTGTTTGTCTCACCATCGCCCCCATCATCATCAGCATCAAAATCATCATCATCAGAAGCAGCATCATCATGGTTATAGAACACTTACAAATGGATGAGCTCGTGTTCTATTGACACTTGCCTCAATTGAATTTATGTTCCACAGTTTTGGGTCGTTGTCCGACCCATTAATTCCATGTGTTGTTAGCTGGGTAGAAGTCGGGGAAATAGTAGTAAATAGTAAATGGCTGGGTTCTCCCCATTTGCCAGAGTTGCTTGCTATTTATGGCACACACAATACGTAATAAAAATATACACGTACACGTATGACATCGGATTTATGACGGTGTGGAATATTTGCTTTTAACTTAATACGACATATCTATTTGAAAACGTGCTAAAAGTTCGATTGATTGGCAGATTGTTTAGCATAGAGTGTGACAATTAGATACGAAAGATTAGTTGCAATGGGAATTGCGAGGCTATATATGTACATATAAAATGTAACAATATTTCGATTAAATATAAATACCACCAACTACAATTTTCATCGCCTGTTATGTAATTACATTTGGATATACATTCATATCGCAGGATAGTTTAAGGAAAGATAGCATGTTGAAACATTTTTGGTTTCGAAGATAAAAGAAAATGAAATTACACAAATTTTTCCCAACATGCACACGATAAATTTCCACTTTTCTCCAAAGAAAACAAACCGTAAATCATAAGCCGGTAAATGCATTTTCCCTTGACACAAAGTGGCCCATAAAAATATGACCAAGAGCAGCAAAATTGCGTCTCCAAACATATAATTTTAAGTATTCCACGAGGAGGCGGTGGCATATTCACAGACAGGACCACTCCACACACGCCACAATGGCCTATAATTCTCGACTGCAAATACATTTTGGGACAGAGTTTTCGTACTCAAAATGGATCGGGTTACCCATGTGAGTCATTTGTTTGGCTGCAACTGCAATAAAATGCATGCAAAATTTAATGCCACTGCAATTTAAAACGCAATCTGCTCGCCCACAGCAACTGCAATTGCAACTGCAACAGCAACATGAGCAGCAGATACGCCAACAACAATGGCGGGGCATAAAAACATTTATGTCGGGGCAATAAACGACACACCCAGCCCGAAAAAAACAAAAAAAAAATAGCTGAAAGCTAAGAGACAACACAAAAACCAAAATTATAGTGCGGTAGCAATGCATTGTACATATTTTCCACATGCAGCAGTTTTTTGTGTTTTCATTTGTTTTTTTTTTATTTTTTTTTTTTTTTGGATAAGAATTTGCGCCGGCGACCTCAATGTGCCATATGCCAAAGCTTTGCTGCCCAAAAAGTTGGGGCCAACACATGTGCCAAGAGACCCCAAAGAGGCAAATGCTCTCCTAGGAGAAAGGACTGAAAACCAGAGTCTAAAATGGTCGACAGCCAGTGCATTTGGCAGCCCAGTTGGGCTCTGACATTTTAAAGAGATTGAGAAATGTCGAAAAGATTTTCCGAACGCCTTTTTTTTTGTTTCGGCACAGCGAGAGAAAAACATGCGCACGTCTTTTTGATTTTTAAACTATTTTTTTTTTATTTTAAGTTGATTGAATGCATTTAATATTGCTTTTGTAGCCATAGTTTAAAACATTTGTAGTAATTTGAAATTCTTCTTTGATTTAATAATATTTTAGCTTGTAGAATTTTCTCACAGTTTATTGCTGATATATTCTGTTTTTGCCTTGATCACACTGGTCAATGCTCTTTGCTGCGGGTTTTACGAAAAAAGTGTGTGAAGGGCAAAAGGCTGGCGAAAAATCAAAGTTGAAAAATGTATCATAGAACAAAATTCAAGTGTTGCTCAACCCTTAAATAATGACTTTCACTTTAGCAGTAAAATTAATATTATTAACTGTCTGCGTATAAATAAACTTGGGTAGCTGTTTTATTAATAATAATAATTGTGTGTTTCCTATTTATTTCATTTCAAGTGATTTTCCTATCAATTGGTTTTGTTATAAAAGCTCTTATCTGAATGTGTATTTTTAGATACTTTGTAGACAGCTAAATAACATTGATAAATTGGTGGAATAATGCATCTGTTCTCGTTCTCATTTTTTATCGTTATTAAATGAATATCAGTCGTCAGTCAGTTATTGATAAAGCTTTATTTTCATGGGCAATTTTTACAATTTTATCAGTTTCACATAAAATAGCAACATTTCTTGATTGCTAACTGATCAGCCATATTATTCAACCCATTTTAATGTGACTATATCAATTGATTTGGAATTTCAACGCCTCTGCACGTGGCGTTTGCGGGGCACAGAGGTGAGGTGAGAAACCGCAACAAATGAATATGCAACAAACAGCAGACGACACCCAAACACACAGAAATATTTATTTATATATACACGCACCCGATTTAAAAGCAAAATGTGCATATAGTCTTGGCAAAATTATAATACTAACACGCAACTAAATCAATTGGATTTTGTATTTCTTACCATATAAATTGAAGTGAATAGTATGCTTTTCATTTGTAATTTGTAATAAAAACTTAAATAAATATACATATTTACTTTGGTACACCAAATGCTTTGGTTTTTATACAACATTCACTATTTTTTTGTTGCTAGCTGTGTTTTTGGATGGGTCAACGTTGGTTTATTTTTGGTTTTTTCTGTACTTTCGGTTTTGAATTAATTAGCATTAGTTTAGGTGATTAACGAAAGAAGGCAGACATCCCTAAAATACTTACTACAACATTTTATTCAGCTCGATTGTTGGCTCGTTGTGGATTTACAAAGATTTAGTTGGCTATTCCGTCTGGTCGAAGTGGGCTATTTGCGAGCACATAGATACGGACTGGATCGCTTGATGTATGTGTCGTCTATGTTCACTTATTTTGGAATAATTATTTGATTTCGATTTAAGACACGTTTTGATCATCACAATATTATCGTATTATTTTCATTATTTGACACAGCAAAGGAGACAAACAACTCAAAGCGAAAATTCTTGGAGCCTTTGTTTTCCTATTGATTCAGTAAATTTCCCTTTTCGCGACACAATTTTTTCACAATTTTCGCGACTAGCACGGAAAACGACGTCGATCGACGCACTGCTGCAACTCGCGACTGAGTGAGTGGGCAGAGTGACGATCCCCTTCGATGCAGCCCTCTGCCGCTGCAGAGACTGCAGCGCAGCAAAGCAGCTGACGTGGAGAGAAACGAGAGAGCAAGCGCCGCAAGCAGAGCGAAGAGGAGGAGAGCGTGAATTGCAGTTGGCGAAAATGAGCGCCACATCAAAAAGATCACAACAGACTGATAATAAAAGGGAAATTGTGCTTGCGTGAATCTAAGACTCTTAATTAGAAATTTTTTAAATTGGATTAATCAAAATAAAGAACATAGTAATATCCTTATTTGAATGTACATATAAAAAATGTCTAATTTGAGTAAAATATTTTTGTAGTAGTAAAAATAAATCTTATAAATACTAAACATAATTCAAAATGAGCAAAATGCATTCGATTTGTGTATAGTATATACATATACACATATTTGCATTTTAAAATCCGATTTTTTGAAAAGTTGAAAAGTTGTTGCACTCTCTCCTCTTGTCTTCCTCAATTTCATTCGCTTTGTTTCTGTTAAACATTTTTACTTCCCGTTGTTTAAGAAAGCACACTTTTGTAGATATACAGATCTATACAGACCATATATGTATATCTACCATATAGCCCGTGAAATGAAGGCGTGTCGTGGATCTCAACCGAGGCATGTACAAGAGATATCGTCTGCTGGCTGTCTGATTTTAATTAATGTTTTTTAATGAAACCAAAAATGGCAAGACAACAAAACTGGACATCCACAGGGGAACAGGAAGAAAGTTGCGGTTTTGTGGACGAACCTCTTGTGATAATGATTCGCTGAATATGAGAAGAATATGCAAGAAGAAACCACAAAGTCATGCCCAACTAGATCCAGTTCACAGTCAAATTGGGGCAATTCCAAAAGCAATTTAGGTTACATTCCGCGGCAACAAGTGGAATTGCATTACAAACTCGGCAACCAAAACCAAGTGAAAGTGCAGACCCCAAGCAATTAAAACCACCAACCATTGCCGTGAATACAAAAGCAAAACAAAAGAAAATAATTCAGTAAAAATAAAGAAAAAAAAAAGCTTGATAATTTCCAGAGAAATTGCCACAAATTCCCGAGCTAAGATAACAAGTGCAAAAGATAACAAATAAATATAATAATATATGTCTACCCAGTTCCCATAAAACCGTAAGAAGTGACTCTAAAACACGAAACTACAATAGTTTCAAACTGTAATGGTGCCATGAAGTTAAGTGCTAATTTACAAGCTGCCAACACCTACAATGTAAGACTAAAAATGGAAATGCCTTTTCCCCACTCAACATCATGCACTCTCTCTTACTCTCTTTGTGTCTACACTGCAAAAATAATTTGTGTTAAATTGTCTAAAAGAAATGAGTATCAATAATTGCAACTAAAAGACATCTATTAATGTATGTATGTATACACTATTAATGTTGAAGACTCGCAATATTTTATATTCGAATTTTGTAACTATAACTATATCATTTTTTTCCGTGTATCTGTCATCTAAAACCAGCTACAGTCGTCATAGGCGGCAGACTGGCTAAACCGGATACCAGTTTCGATCCAGACAGATAAAGGAAGACAAGACCGGCGATTAATGGGTAGCAGAGCTGTTTAAGCTTTTTGACATGAGCAACGAAGGATCTGGTTTTCTATTTAACCATGTAATTGCAAGCGATATGATAAGGCTAACTATAACTATAAATTGATATATTCCATTTTGCGCTAAATTGAATCGTTTCCAATTCGCTATAATTTGTTTTCAGCTGACCTTGGCGCATCATTCAAACGTCTCTGGACAAAAAACATTCCCACAAGATGGGAATTACGTAATTTCAAGCTATTCACCTACTATTATCTTTAAATGACAGCCACTTTGCAAAAGCCCACAACATCCGCTCATAGCTTCTCGAAACAATCAAGATATTTAATATTGGAAACCATTCAAACCATCGGTTTTGTGTTCTGTTTCTAGCCTCGTCGGCGAATCAATAATTTAATTGACCCACTTTGACTGGAGTCGAGCAATAACTTTTCGAGGGCTACATAGTTTGAAGCTAATTGCTCGAAGTTATATACATAGTTGGCCAAAAGTTTAGACGAAATAGAGAAAAAGTTGTACCAAAGCGAATTTGGGTCGAAGCTACGTTGAAATACATCTGCACCGAAAGCGTTAGCAACTTTGTTGATGGCCAATAAATAGAACAAAGTGCTATCCAAACTGTAGTTCCAGATAACGAGCAACAGTTTTCCAAATGGCAAAGGAAATATATGCAAAGGAAGTATATGTTTTTCATGTTTTTTTATGTTTTATGTTATGTTTTTTTATAAGTAAATCCTGAAAGGCAATCACAACAACGAGCTCTTTTTCTTTTTTCTTCTTATTCCAAGCAAAACTAAAACAAAAGTGCTGTAATGCCTAACAGATGTGATAAGGCTTTAATCTAATCACAAAACTTAAGCTCAAACTGTTATTACCTAAGCTAATTAAATGCTCAGCGATTTTTAAACTGTAACTAGAAAATATTAGCTTCAATAATTGAATACAATAATCGAGTAGGCAGGAACGATGCCTTGGCATTTGACCTTGAACTCAAAAACGGCCAAAATGTCACATCGGTATCTATATATAAGCGAAAGCAGTTCTTTTTCTTTTTACCAAGGCGAATAAAATCAATAGGCTGAATGCTGCAATTTTTCGGAATTTCTAATTTATCAACAGGTTGACTCATAGATGTAGATGTGCAAACGGGTTCCCTCATCATCTTCTCTCTTTCCCCCATCGTCATTATCGAGTTCCCAAGTAAGTGCAAACAACAAAAAAACAATAATAAACATCTTTTTTCCATGACTATGAGTCAGAGAAATTGTTCCGGCTTTTTTTGTTTAACTTCTTGTGCCCAGTCAGTCCTTGAACCCCAAAACGGCGAAATAATATTACTAATGGAATTTAGAAAAACGATGAAGGCCTAAGATATATGAGCGGAGCGTATGATTTTGCGCTTGGGTTCATTCACATTAAGTTTTATTTTGGCCAACTTTTGCGGTAGCTTTGTGTGTAGGTTGCCCCGAACTTTTGGCATTGTCTTGTGTTTCGGTTTTTTGGCGATGACTTTACTTGACTTTGAAACTCCTCCAGTTGATCGCATTTAGTTTTACACGCAAAACTGGTGGTCAATAGATTGTATCCCATTTAAGCCATCACCTGACGATTTCCCATACAAATCTTATCTATCCTCATTGGATTTCTTTCTGTATTTCATGCGATTAATCACAACAGGTGACGCAAATTCTAGCGTAGAGCAGAGAACGTAATAAGCGCCACAACAATGGCAAAAAGTATATCAATGCCAAAACAACGAAACTGAACTCGAATTTCCAAAAATTAAATAAATTCCCATTTTTCAATTAAGTGTCAGCTTCGATTACTCGTAAACACGGAAATAAATAAAATCGCGTCCGTTCAAATGCAAATAGCTGTTTAAATTTATTTTTCCTATTGTTTTTCCTCGACGCTTTTGTGTGGAAATACGGAAAACAAAAATAAACGTAAATGAAGCGTGCCAAAGACAAATTTATAACTGTTTATGTTGGCACATTTGCAATAATGTGCTCCATTTAAGCGGTTAATAATTCTACATAAATGAAAATGAAAAATTAGGGATTTTCTAGAGCAATGATGAAATTAAATTTAAATTACGTTATCATGGGCAATACTCTGTCCTTGACTTTAATCTCTAGTCACTCTAAAACTGTTACTTTAATGCCAGCTTGTGAGACCAAAGAGGCTCGAATCTCAAAATGTAACGTGCCCACACACACACACAGATAGACATTGAGAAACATTGGTGGGCAAACGGAAAGTAAAACCAGTTTCAAACAAGAACTAAACAAAGCGCACCTAGCAACAACAATGGCATTACAGTAGAACCTTCCTAAATCAAACATGTTTAATATCTCATTTCTAAATGTTTTTAACGGCGAAAGCTTTGACAATGAAAATTGCACTTAGCACTCAACCATGTTTGTATGAAAATGTAATTATATAATACAATGCTTTACAGGGAAACGTATGACGTATATAATAAACACAGATCTTTTCTACGGAATGCCCACTGTAAACTGCAGGGCGTGTGCGTTGGCGTCGCTGACGTTTTATATCTTGTTTTTGCTTTTTTTATCTATACTTATTTGCTACGTTTGGCTGCTGCCCATGACCATGCCAAATGGGTGCGACAAGACCGGGGCAATGCTACAGGGGGAGGGAGTGAGAGGTAGAGACCCGGGCAATAGATTACATAAAACCGAAATGCAAACAAAAACTTTAACACCTATGTATGTATGTACATAACTGTTATCGCACAGTTTGGCATTGACTGCAGTTTATATGTTTTCAACTAGCCGTTCTTATTGTTTGAAAATGTACTTAAAACATTTCAATTTCTTTTGCAGTTTTAGCACTTCTTACTATCATTAAATTACTATTTTCGAAACGAATATCGCAAATTTAAATTGAATTTTTATATCAAAATGCTTGGTTTATGTTCAGGAACTTTACAGCTACATAAATAATAATGCCAGATTTTTCCGCCTTTTCCTTATGTACACAATACTGTGCATAAACATAGCTACAGTTTTTAAGTAACTTGGAACCACATTCACAGACAGGCTGTTATCTCTGGTTTTAAAGCGACTGTGGAGATTTTCCCGTTTTTATTTTTACTTACGTTGCCGCGTCCTTGGGCACAATTTGCTCTGCTTTGACATCGATGGTTGGCTGTTCTGTCGTTATTTCCACATCCATTTCGGAGTTCGATGAGGTTTCTTCGCGTTCGCTGTCGCTAATTTCAATTACTTCGTCGTCCATGCGTGGCAATTACAAAATGAAAGAACACCAGCGACCAGAGTCCAGTGCTTGCAAAACGTTGTTATTTGTCAATTCCCCTTTATTCCACTGCTTTTTCGCTTTTGCGTCAATGGCAAGTAATTGTTCGTGTGTGTGTGCGCTTGCGTATGTATGTACGTCGCACGCGCGCCGTGTTAGAAATCCCCGATTTCTGGTGCCTTCGATGCGATTAACTTTCTTACGTCTCTTTCAGCAAATCACTTTATTCGCTGCGGCTTCCCTTTTAGTTGCCTATTTAGTTTTTAAACTTGAATTTTGTGTTTTGTATGGCCGAACGAACCGAGCACACGGAAAAAAGCGTGCCATGCGAAGTAGTGGTGGAACACAACTAGGGGTGTGCAAAAGGCTCAAGAGTAAAAATATATCGATAAATAAATATTTTTATCCTCACGTGTCGATGTTCCTCATGGACACAACAATATAAGTGGATTGTATATTAAGCAGCCTAATAATACCTGAATTATGCAAAGCAATGCGTGTTGGAGCTTAATCAAAATAAGATAAATCATCATTTGGGTCTGAAACCCTGCTAAGGGAAACATCTGTTGGATGTGAACTCGGCTATCGTGAGCACGCTTATCAGCTGATTACCAAGCGGAAATTCAGTGTTGATGAAAACTTCTTCTTGTTTTGACGTTCCGCGTGCGAAATTTAAAGTACCCTGTGTTCTTCAAAAACTAGATAATATCTTCGTTTCTTAATCGCAACTCTTTAATCCAAAATTAAAACCATTATTCCTAAGCTCTATCAAATCATCCAAATAAGATTGTAATCATTCGGCATGAAAAATCTGTTAAAAATTAGTTTGATTAGTACAAGTAAGGAAAAGTATTCATAAAGGTACATAATTAGTTTCCTCAAATTCTAGAATTCATTTCAGTCTATTGCTTAGTATATTTGTATGTATATTTATAAAAAAGGACGGAAACGGCAAATTTAATCTGAATTCCGACTGTATTTTGGAGATAATGAAATACGTTATTACGGATTGCCAGTTAAGAGAGATCCTGAGAATGACTACAATGATTTAATAAATTTTGTTCTGGCCGACGAATTCTTTGTCGAATTGCTTGCGGATTATCACAAGATCCTGAGCTGACTCTACTATGGAGGATCATAGTACTGGAAATAGATCTTCGAGTGAATAGGCAATCAAAAAACGAAAGTTGGAGAATCTGTTGGAATCTGTTGGTAACAAAAATCCGTTTGATATTCAACTGTGTTTTCAAGGCTCATACGTATAAATAACACTAAAAGGTAAAATATATTTTAACTTTAAACCTTTTGACGTCTGAATTATATTTGAATTGTATTTAATTTGTATTTTAAGACATTTCATCGGGCCGCACACACCACAAGTCGTTAAAAGTTGAATTTACTTTGTCAGCAAAGTTAACAATGTTCTAAAATCCATAAGAGATCCCGCAAATCAAAGACCGCTACATCTCAGTATATTAAGTGGATGGCCAGGCCCGAATGTAATGCATGTAAGTAACACACGTATAACTTTGTGTGTTTTTTTAATTTATAATAAATGGTAATCTTGCAGGTGCATGACATTGAAGAGTCAATCTTGAACGTTGTTTATTCGAATGATGATCATTTAACTATCTTAGCCTATTGACTATTGTTAGTTTAAAACTAATTTTAAAAGAACAGAATGGATGTGATTGTAACACTTTTATAATTTAACACGATTGTCTTGTATTATTGTTATCAAAAAATATGTATTTCTAAGCATATGTACAAGGTATTCACTATAAACGACACTTCTCGTGCTTAGGCTTATTGCGGTAGCACCCAAAAGCCTTGTCAAATGGCTCAAACCCTTCAATAGCTCGCTGTAAACGCACTTGATCTTCCTTGTACTGAACCAACATATCGCTATTGCCGCAGAAGAACTGGCCAACATTTAGGAAGAATATCTGCTCCGGTGGCAAATGGGTGAAATCCAAACGGTTTCGATTCTTGGCCATCTTAGCATAAGTAAAATAGGCCAGTTCTAAACCAGCAATATCGCCCATGCTTTCATCGATGTTCTCTGAATTGCGTGACAAGCAACTGACTGCTTCTTCGAAACGATGCGATCTAAATGATTGATCGTTTCCATCGCTGCCAATTGTAATGCCCTCGGTGGCAAAGGCGCTTATCAAGTGATGTGCCATAATATATCCCATCAGGCTGTATTTGAAGACATCTTCGCTTTCCAGCTGAAAGAATGGCTCTTGCAGTAGCCCAAGGGGGACAATAATCACATTGGGGCGCATCACATAGTACGAGGTGGAGGCAATGGCGCCGCTTGGCTCCTGTAAGTCAAAATATTCTGCTCCTCTGAGTGCCCTTTGCTGGATTGGGCCAACATCTTTTGGGTGCGAAACTGCAGCACCTTGAGGTGCTCCTGATGGTAATCCAGCTCGCCAGTGGGAAACTGCAAGTCTTGGTAGTACTGGCCGATGAAATG
Source organism: Drosophila melanogaster (assembly GCF_000001215.4). Lineage (NCBI taxonomy): Eukaryota > Metazoa > Arthropoda > Insecta > Diptera > Drosophilidae > Drosophila > Drosophila melanogaster. Next base: position 16,489,411 of record NT_033779.5, on the reverse strand, counting down.
GCGAAGATCATCGGTTTTTGGAAGATTCACAACGTTGATCTCAATTGCCTCTGCCTTTCGAACGAAAAATTTCATCTGCAAAGCAGTCAACTCTAGATGATTTTGATCGACTTGCAGCAGAAACTGATGGCGTAGTTTCTCGAAAATGTCCTTAATTTCCAGGATATTGGCACTGAAAGTGGAGTCTTCGAAAAATCGTTCCTTATAGAGCATGTTTGCAGCCAAATTCATGTTGCGGCGCACCTGTGACACACACTCCGTGGATTCTCTGCCACCCATGGTTTCATCCAATAGAAATATTGCAAATCGGGTCATTATGTAGCTGGCCACCAGCCGAGCATCCTGTTTGTCCATTAGTTCCTTAAGGGCGGTAAAGTACCTAAAATTGCGCACCAACACTTGGAGTTCTGGGGCTGCGCTGGAGCCTATTAAAATCTCAAAGAAACGCTGCCAGTTGTGACCGGTTTCCATCTGAAAATCGCGGATACTAATGTATCTATTATTCAGTGTGTCGATCGGATTGATCATCGTTTTAAGCAACAATTCAAGCGTTCGCATTTTTCGCGCCAGAGTAATGATTTCACTGGAAGGAACCTTTATGATATAGAGAACGGATAGAATTTCAATAAAACTGTTCGGCAGTTGAGATTCTTCTCCAAAAGTGGGTGTATTTAATTCTACCATGTACTCGCTGGCATTTCGTGGGTTTGACACGACTTCAAGGTTAAAAAACACGTTAGTTAGACCGTAGCGATGCAGATGAGCCAGTGCCTTGAGCCATTTGAAATTCTCCTGGGGCCAAGAACTACCGTCCGGAATGAATTGAGGCCATGTGAGTCCTTCGCCGGGGGAAATCACTTTCAGATACTGGCTTAAACTATCCATATTCCGCGGCGCTCCACGACAACTAAGGTAGTAACGAAGGACCTTGCCATCTACACTAGATACATTAAAGTCCGGCAATTGAGAACTCATTTCCAGCTCGTCCATTAGTTTCACCAAGTTCTGGTTAACCTGGTGATCCAGCATTTGTATAATGTCGAAGAAGGTGTCGTCGATGTGACGCATGTTGTACTGGCCGCAGGCGTGGTTGTAGTAGTTCTCACAGGGATTGGCTTCCTTGTCCACATGACTTAGGATGCCATTTAGAAGTCTTGTATTGGAACTGGCCGCCACAAGGGGCACCAGCAAGAGGCAGATAATCCACATAATAGCTGCGAGCGCACTGAACTTTTGCCATCCAGTCGTCGTTTAAAAATACAAATCTCGACACATCCAGAGAATACTCTATATATGTGGTGAAGGCAAAGCTGATAATCCGAAGTTATGGAACAGTAACTGTCGCTTCAAAGTCCAGAAGTATTATTGATATAACGACTTTCAAATTGACTCCTAGTCCAAATTTGTAATCCAAACTAATAGAAATTAATCACCCTCCTTTTTTTTAGAATATAAACTCATCTTTGCGCTTGCTTGTGGTTAATAAAAAATACAATTTTACTTAATAGTTAGATCAGTTGCATTTATTAAAGAGAAAAACCAGAGTTCAAAGCGAGCTGTTTGTTGCGAAAAATCAAACTTCCCGCCCACAGTTGCGACACCATGAAAAAGTTGCATGTTGTAGAACTCATTTCTTACTGACGATAGTTGGTTGCTATGACATATTTTGACACTTGGATGATAGAGGCAGTACCTTTTTGTTGTCCATTTATGGGGGGAAAACAAATTTGTTTGAATGAATACTTTTTAATTCTGCATGTCATTTTTGGTAAATTTAATGTACTTATTCGAATTTAAAGCCAGCGATTCATGTATATGTCATAATTAAATGAAATTCATATGACATAAGGAAATGGTAAAAGAAAAAATAGCCTAAAATGTCACAGTTTAGAAAAAAAGTAGCGTTACATATTAATTTTCATATCTAATATAATCTTATAACTATTTTTTAATGAAACAAACCGATGTAAAAATAAAATATTTACATTACAATAATTATTGTGTTTTAAATTCTTCTTTAAAGCCCGAAAATATTTTCTAAAAGCTGTTGGAAATCCACATTTGCAATCAATTTAATATTAAATGGTTGCTGTCACCTAAAAGACAGTGGGTGAGGAAATCCACAAAAGAAAAGCCCCAAACGAAACGAACAAGAAAAATTCATACGTCATGTGCAAACACAATACATAAAGACGTATTCCATTCCCATATAGAAAGAAATATGTACATGGAACTCTCAAATGGAGAGAACGGAATGCGATTGGTTCGGCGACGGAATGGCAATCGTTATGGAGAAGAATCGCAGAAGGCGAAACGAAGACAAATAATAGAAAAATGACCGAGCTCTCAGATACATTGTACATAAACATATAGAGGTGGCAAAGGTGCGATGCCAGAATTTATAAGCAATGCTATTTATAAGAACCCGAAAAACGAACGCCCCTCAGGCGAAAAAAAACCCCATTATCGCAATATGTGTAAGTGGAAGAAAGATGCCCTGCCATAGTGCTGCTCTCCTCCGAATCAGCAACACAAAAAGAAATACAAATAAACGGGACTCGAATGGAAACGAATGGGAAACGGAAAACGGTTGACAAAAAAAATCAAAGCTTGGGACGGAAAGAGATAGCAACACTGCCCCGAAAAGTATAATTCGTTGAAAGTTTGTCATTTACTTTTAATTGAAATTAAAATGCTTTTTGTCAAAGACAGCTGCGCAAACTCGAAGTAAAGCTATTTTTTTTTACTTTTCTTCTCTGGCAATGCATTTATTATAATTTACTTTGCAACACAAAATGCCAAAACAATTGTCATTTGTTTATATAAGGCGTCGCCCATGGGGGCGAGCGAGAGCGCAAACATGTACGACTGGCTATGCAAATATGCTGCTTTCTCGCTCGCTCGTGTTTATTGGTTGCAGCCCACCTGAGCGTGCGACAGAGATGGCGAGATGGTGTGAGAGAGAGGGCTCAGACTGAAACGAAATGAAATTGAAATGAAAAACGTTTTTTTTTCCAAAGAGAGAGAGCGGGAGGATTTGAAGAACACAACACGCACAAACGAATTGAAAAAATAAATAAAACGAATGCAAGAGAGAGAGAGCGATTACGTTTGTCATTGTATTTTCGGGGTTGCACACAGAAATATACACAGATGCAAACACACCGATCAATCGCACATACCACTCCCCTTTTTGGCCTGGTATTGGTGTAATGCGAGACGTGGACGGGCAACAGACATTCGTATTCGTACTCGTATTCGTATTCTGGTTTTGCACAATCGCAGATACAGATACACCAGCTCGCTCTCACAGGCACAGACACACACATACAAGCACACTCGTCTCGGCCGACCGCGCTGCCGGCGTCGCTGCCACGAAAATCCGAAAGGAATCGAATTGAAACTCGCCTTTCATTACGAATTTGTCATTCGCAAGAGAAGGTAATGCAATAAAACTTTTGCGCGCGCATTTCTCTCAGTACATAACGGTAGCGCTTCGTGTGTACGTACGTACGTACGTGTGTGTGGGTGGGCTAAAAAAATAGCACTCGTTAGCGCCCGCTCACTCGCTCACTCGCAGTCGTCGCCTCGCGCCGTCTCGCTCTCAGTCGATTCCCATTCGAATGCAATTCGTTTCGTTGATTTCTCCGAACGAGAGGGGGAAGAGGAACCAGTCGAAGGCGAAGAAGCAGAGGCAGCGACGCCACCGTCGCCGTCGCAGCGGAGTAGCTGCCATCTCTCAATCTCTGAGTGACAATCCGTCGGTACGGTACTCGAAAACGGACACAGCTCCGGTTTCCAAAATTCCAGTACGAAAACGGTTATTCGAACTCGATTAACACAAGCGGGCAATCGGAATAAATAACTTGAAATATTCAGAGTATATATTTCACAGCGAAATTCAAAAAGCAAAGTGCGCGAGTGTCTTGTGTCAGTGATGTTGAGTTTATAAATTACTTTTAGACCTCCTTAAAGGTAAATCTATGTTCTATATCGAATTATTCAAATAAAGCTGACAATAGGTATATTTATGCAAATTGGCAGTAAGGATCCAAATTAGCTTCATTGCCTTGTTTTTCCCAAAACTTAATTAAAGCAAAGTTTGCAAAGCAATAGTTCTGTTGATAAAGGATTATTTATGGGGGGTATTAGAAGATAATCGGACTTTAAATGTCTGAAAGGAAACTTTTCTATTTTCTGTTAGTTCTCTATATTTCTTTGTAAGTAAAATGTTTGTTAGGATATTAATTTACAAAAAATATTTAGCAATATAAACTTGTAGCTACCATATAACTAACTAAACTGGCTCAAAAATAGATTTTAATAAATAGGAGCATAGCTGAGCCTAATACAAATCCTAAATCGTTTGTAAATTTTTTGAAGGTCTGCATTTAAATTTGATGTTATAAAACTTACAGAAGTATTAAAAATGTAAAGCCAATAATAAGCGGATAGGAATATACGAGACACGCTCACTTAGAATTTGCATATAGAAGCCTAATAAATAATTAAAAATGAATTAAGAGTTCATTAATTATTTATCTTCCTCTCACCATCTATTTTCTATTTCTCCCTTACTTTGTGTCAAATTTTTGTCACGATAGAAAAAACGTCAAATTAACGAATCGATTAAAAAGTAAATAAACAAAAGTGTCGGCCATGATGAAGTATGGATTCTGTGACAAGTGAACAGAGTGAAAATAACAACAATAAAGCGGGCGCAATAAATAACAATATTAATAGTGGTATTGAAAGAGCCGCGGGCAATATGAACACCACCGCCATGTTGATGCATCACCAGCAGCAGCAGCAGGCAGCCGCAGCAGCGGCAGCCGCAGCAGCCCAGCAGCAACAGCAGCAGCACAATGGACGCGACGGTAGCAACAGTTCGCGTGGAGCCAACGAGGATCGTCCAAATGGACGGAGCTCGCACACAGGACGAGGATCCAGTTGCTCACCGGCCAGTTCACCAAGTCGCCATCCCAGTGCCGTCAGTCCGGTGAGCTCCCTCAACCACTCCATGATGCAGCAGATGCAGCAACAGCAGCAACAACAGCAGCAGCAACAGCAGCAGCAGCAACACCATCAGCTCAGCCCCCCGCCACATGGAATGCCATCGGGCAACGGACTGCCGACGGGCCTACCGCCCAGAATGCCCCATGGACTGCCGCCCCATTCGCTGGGGCTCCTCAACTCCCTGCAGATGATGCACCATGCCTCCCCCTTGGAACTGATGGCCGCCGCCCATCACCATGTGCCGCCAAGGTCGTACAACTCACCGCCGCCGATCTCCACCTCGGATCCCAGTGCCAATGAGTGCAAGCTGGTGGAGTACCGGGGTCAGAAGGTCGCCGCATTCATAATTAGCAACGAAACGATGCTCTGCCTGCCGCAGGCCTTCGAGCTCTTCCTGAAGCACTTGGTCGGCGGTCTGCATACGGTTTATACCAAACTAAAGCGCCTTGACATCGTACCGCTCGTCTGCAATGTGGAACAGGTGCGCATATTACGCGGCTTGGGCGCCATCCAGCCGGGCGTCAATCGCTGCAAGTTGCTCTGCTGCAAGGACTTCGACATCCTCTACAGGGACTGCACCACGGCCAGGTACGAAACCGAAGCAAAAGCATTGGGGGCAGTTCCACACGCAATTGGGGGTTTTTCGTTATTTCAAGACTTCATTTGATTATTTCACTGATCTGTGCTGTGCAGGCGAATATTTTGCAAAGGGAGTTTTTGCTTAGATTTACAGTAAATAGAATAATCTTGTAAGGATTTTATATAAGAATTGGATTGGGATTTAATTGCTTTTGAATACGATTAAATGTTAGTTACAATTTTAAAATAAATTTCTTAACGCTATCCAATGATTTCGCAAAGTGCATGTGCCCAGTTAGTTGCATTTCCAGTTCGGGGTTTGCTCTGCAAAATTTTCTCATTTCCTGTTTCCGCTTTAGCCAACTTACGCACTCAACTTCCACCCCCTGCCGCGGCCGCCCCCAACTTCTTGCATATTCTTGCAACGGTTGCAATGCAAATAGTTTGTGCATCGATATCGATTAACACGGGCAATCAAAAAACTTTCGTTTCGCATTTCGCCGTTTGCCTTTTCCGATGACATTTAGCGGAAATACGCAATGCAAACGTAACGCTCCCCGGTGACCCCTTGCTAACTAACCGAAAGCTGCGTAATTCTTTTGAACGCCTCTAACAATAGTTGGTAAAACAGTTTTCCACCTTGCACAACTTTTCCTCCTGTTTTATCCGATGTTTTTCTGCAATCGACGTGTGCGGTGCGCTGTCAGCTCATTTCCGTTCGAGTGGAAAAAACGACAAGCAAAAACGAAGTTCAGTAGAAATGGGTATCGTGTTTTTTTTTTTTAAATCTTTTGAGGGGGATCTAGGAGCTAGTGGGTCTAAAGTTTTTAATGGTTTAAAATAAAACCATTGTCCTTGGTTACAGAAAGTTTGGCGAGCTAGCCAATTTTCGCCGATTTGTTCAAATGAAGGCGACTGAAATATTTGTGTCTCTAAAATAAATACTTCCTTATAGTTGCAACTTAAGCCAAAAGACTTAAAGAGTTACGTCAAATGATGCAGACTTATACAGAAATATGCAGATATTTATAAATTGTGATTAGATCGAATGGCTTAGATTAGATACAAAAAGGCTTAAAAGATCAACACAATTAAAGGCTAATATTCCGATTGATCCCCAGGAGATCCAAATATTTCATGGATATTTAAACATCTCCTGCCTGAAAGATTTTGAAAAACATTTACTAACTGAACTGCCCATGCATTGAGACATCAACAGTCGAAACGATTACAACCTTGTATTTCAATATCCCTTCTTTTTTTGGTTTTGGTTCTGTTCTGTTCTTATTTTTTTAAGCCAATGTAGAGTCCTGGGGTTTTTGTGTTTACAGTTCTCGGTTGCAGTGAAGAACGGGTTGAACTGGCCGCTGACCACAATGAAGTCGATGGAAAACCATCTAGTTAATTATGGAAAAGGGCTGAGCCACATGTATGGAGTGTGCTCCAAAGTGCACATGCGCTTTGTTCAGAGAACTGAGTACACAGGCAAAAATTGAGATCTTCTTGGATATCGGGTTTAAAAATTTAGATTCACGTAATTTTTATTAGTTTTTTTTTTTTTTTAAACTATGTTAATAGCTAGAAAAGTAAGGTTTGTGTCTTATTGATAACATATATTTTGAAAAGTAAATCCAGCCAAATAAGTCAAATCGAAATTAACGAAAATAGAAATGGTAGTAATATCATTTGTATTGGATTAAACTATTGGATTATTGGATTAAATTGTATTCCGTTGCTATGAAAAACTAGTTACATTTTTCTCAATGAAAAGTTGTACAGAGAGCCAGAACAGAAATAAGGAGACCCAGTCTAAGTACGATTCCCGGTTTTGAAAACCGAACCGGACCGAACATGAGGAACGGTTAAAAATGCGGTTAAACCTATTATTAGGTTGAAAAAGTTTTGCGCTAAATTGAAACAAGTTGGGAGAGCGAGCGAAAGGGGAAATGCGAAACCGCTGAAGGCAGCGCTCTCTGTGGATAATTACAAATTGTTTTTGGCCAGTGGGCTGGATAAAGGGGTCCAGGGGGGGTGGAAAGGGGGGTTCTCGGGGCGTGTGCATTTTCACACCCGCTTGCCCGCCAAAATGCAAGTCCGTCAGAACGAACCCGTCAATGAAAAACTTCCCTTTCAGCATTTGTGCCCCGAATTTAAGCCGTGTTTCCTTCCGTTATGTTGCAGTACTTGTTTTTCGTATTAAAGCTTACACAAAACGTTTAACAATTTTGCCTCACTTGTCTCTTCTTCTTCTCTTTTTAATTGCAGATGCCTATCGATCAAGCCACCAGAAAGGTAAACACACAAGTATAATAAAAAAACTATGGCAATAACTTTTCTCCTCCTACTTTTTGGTTTTTTTTTTTTTTGGTTATTATTTATTTAACGAAGGAAAAAAAGAAACGCATCGTATCGATACACTTGAGAGTTTTTAGAGCGAAAAGAATTTGTTTATTAAATTAATTAAACTCGAAACGGAAATTGGGCGAGCCTCGAATGGCGGAAGTCGAAAGGATATGCCAGCTAAAAAGTGCAAAAAAAAAGAAAGAATGTGAATGCTATAAATAGAGCGTGAAAAAGGGCTATATTTTCGATAAGAAAATGGGGCGGGGCTTAACGGTGTTAACGGTAGATGAAACAGGTGTGTTGGATTGATTTTTGTAGATACGATATGAAAGGAAATACTCTTAACGTGCAGAATTTATGGTTAGAAAATAGGCTTCTCACTTACAAATAAACTGAAATCAAATTTAAAAGTTATGTAATTTTTTTGAAAAATGTTAGAGACGAACCTCTGTTAGTTGGTTGCGAACAATGATCCTCACATTTTCACTCTAAAACACTCTTGAGCTCATCCAATTGTATACGCCTTTTGTTCAAATCAAAACTTACGTTGCAATAATTTTTTATTATATTTGTTTGCCTTTTTTGGGGGCTTCTCCAATGGCAGCCAACTAAAATAATGATTTTTTTAAATATATAACTTTTTTTTTATGTACTCAAGCTCAATGCTCTCATAATTACAAAAATTATTGACACTGACATTTCATGGGTTATGGTATAATTTTGTCAGCATTTTTGTGTGACTCGCACTGACTTGGCTCAGTCAATTTGGTTTGGCAAATGGCAAACAATTGATTTTGATCACAGTTGACAGTTCGGTCTCCACTCCTCACTCCCTTGGCATTTTTCACCTAACTTGGCTAAAACGGCGTTTAAGCGGCACCGACCAAACGGCTCAAAAGCCAGCGAGGCAAAGGCGAAACTCCAATGAGCCACAGCAACGTGTTGTGACCGAGCTGGTGGGCACACCTTTCCACTAAATTGGACTAAAGCCATACTCCGCCGAAGACTTACCAACCGATCCGAGCCGATCCAATCGAAGCCATGGACTATGCAAAACGCTCGGGCCAAGTGGAAAATGTTGGGCCGAAAAAGAAGGAAAAACGAATTGAAAAGTCAGCGATTGATTTGACTGCATTTCAGTTTAATTTGTTGTTAAATTTGTTCGAGTGAAGATGGCGGGGAAAGGAAGCGAGTTCGATAAGTGCAAGAGTTTGAGGAAATAATAGGAGGGATTTGCTAAGTGGTTAGTTCTTCAAAGGGTACAAAAATATTTAAAGATTAAAGTTTAGAGCAGTCGTGGAGTTTTAAAACACTCATGATAATGAAAGTAGAAAGCATTTGTTTACGGGCAATATATAATATTACATGATCTTAAGCCTATTGCCGCGTTAATTTTAAACTTATATTCGGGAAAACCCCAAAAAGCCATTTAACCAAAATAGCAAAATGAATAAAATATTCCCATAAATCTCACCAACCGAGGGGGGTGGGGAGGTACGGCGAGAATTCAAATTGATTACAAATAACTTAACACAAATTACGACAGCACATTGATTTATTATGTGGATTTCATATGCAGCGCTTTGTTGTTGAGACAGACTATAATTTATGCCATCCAACAATAGCGGCGACTGTCGAATGTCTAATCACAAATGACTGACTGACAATCAAGAGATCAACTGAACCAACCGAACTCCTCGGGCTGTCAAAATGAGAGGCGGAAAAGTGTTGCAAGGAAACAAAAAACAAAAAAAAAAAAAAAAACAAAACAAAAAAAAAGAAGAAAACAAAATATAATTATATTAAATTTCTAAAATAATTCGAGTCTATGATTTTCGAGGTGTGAGTTTCATACGGGCCATTTGCATTTTGCAAATTCAGCTTAATTGAGTGTATCCGAATAACAAAAGCAACATTGTGGCTGCCTCACTGTTCAATCTAAATGAGGCAACAATAGTTCAATTTATTTTTATAATAATTACAAAGCCTAAAACAAAACTGCACACAGTGTTCATATAAAGTCGGCATAGTTGAGTACGAGTATTCTCTCAGCATCATGAGATGCGATATATTCGCAATTGATGGAAAGGGAAGTGGGGGCGATCTTGGTTAGCCATCCAATCCATTGTTGGTGTGCCATGTTTGTAGCTACATTTTTTGTGGCCCGCTGTTCGTTTTTTGTTTTTTTGTTGCGAACTAAATGAGTTATTAGCACGCCAATTGAAATTGAAGTGAGTGAGGAAAAAACAAAGTATGCAAAAACAATTGCCAAGAAATCTGCATTAATGCACTGCACATATGGGGCTGTTGTTGTTGGTCATGGGGGAAATCGCAAGTAGCTGGCTGAAATTATATGGCTTTGGCTTGGGGAGGAAAGAAGGCCACCCAAAATTGCTAATTACCATGTGATTTTCATTTAAATATTTGAAAAATGTCGTGTGTTACAATACTAACACTATTTTACAACATTCTCAACTACAACATTCAATCAAGCAAAATTTAGGAGAAGAGTTTTTTCTGGCAATGCTGCCAATTTAATATTATTTCTCTTTGCCAATGATGCCAATTATGTTAGAGAACTGCTTAAGTCTGTCAAATTTGGGTACAAATGCATTATAATACGTATTACAATAATTTTAATTCAGCGCAGAAATCTAATATTAGCCTACATTGAGAGCACTCAAACAAATCTAGTTTGTGCTGTATAATTTACGATTCCAATTGTCAGTGGCTTCCATTAAATGACGTACTTGATCATTTGGAGAAGTACAGGGCGTAAAACCCACAATTAGCCTGGAAACATTTCCCTGAGACCTGCCCTTTGGATCTGGCCCCCCTTTCAAAACCCTTTGGCGAATGCCATGTCATTCGTACATTTGCATGTCATTTAACAATGAATACGAAAGTCGACTGAAGTCAGCGCTGTCTTTGTCTCGTTGAGCTCAATGCAAATTCCAATAACATTTATTGTTAACAACGAAAGAAATTCGAGCCAACTTCAAGCGCCAACATATAAGCGGTATTCTTTCTCGGCTTCTTTCTGGGAATTTCCAATGCATATTGTCGGGTTTAAGGCTTTCCGACAAATGGCAGCGGTTCGCGAGGGGCGAGATTCAATTTGAGGCTATGGATTCAATTAACATTCTGCTCTGTGAGCACTCGGCATTGGTAATTGCAAATATGGAAATTGTGTTGCAGGCACACATTTAATTGTCGGTTACTGGGATTGCATTGATTTAGTTGCCGGCAAGCACGCTCTGCATCGCGGTCGCAAGGTGGCAACTTGGCCATAAATATAATTGATTTGCCAATTTGCAGCTTAGCCCCAGTTTCTGGACGCCAGATCGCCAAAACGCCGGGGGCAGTGGGTTAAGCCCAGGGAGTGTGGATTCGCTGACAAATGCCGGGAACGCCTTCCTAGCCCGATGTTAACTATTCGATTTGGTAAGACTCGATACGATTCGATGCGGATCGATTCAATTCGATTCGATTTATGCAACTGCAACTGCAAGTGAAGTGGCAGTGGCACATTTAGCGCACTTTGGCGCATATTTTGGCGGCTGTTTCTCAAGCGTCCCGGCCACAAGTCAATAATTAACAACTCAGCTATCCCTTGATTATTGAAATATACTCGTATGTACATATGTATGTATGTACGATCGCTGTGGAGACGCAAGGAGACAGCTGCAAACTGGTTCGAGAATTGTGTGGCCAGTGTTGGCAACCGGTTCCTCCTCACTCCTTCTACCGCCTCTCCTTCTCCTCCACCTCCGCGGGCTGCTATTATATTGTTTTACTTGTTTCGGGCCACAGGCATTGGACACAGCGACTATTTTGACAAATTGTTGTTTATTCCTGACTAAACGTTTGTCCGCTGTGCGAAAAAAAAAAAATGCAAAATGACATTCACGGCGAGTGACAACGGTGCATAAATTAGCAAAAATGGCAGTTGGTCTCTGGTCGACAGATTGCAATTTGGTATTAACCACTGAACATTTCGGAATGCAAATTAAGAGATAATTATTTTTGAGCTTATTCGATTTTGCGAAATTACCTTACTGAGCCAAGTAAATTAGTTACTTGGCATTCGGTCGCAGAAAAGCATAAACTCCCTAAATTTACCGAGTGTTTTCTATAAGTCTATACTAGCATGTTCCTAACCAGATCAGCTCAGTTCCATCAAAGCTCATTTTGCAGATCGTAGATATTGCATCATCATGTGACCATTACGTATACGCCTCGACCCAATTATCCAATCTTTCCCGAAACTTATGCAAAAGACATATTCTTGTGAAGCGAAATTTTCTGAAACAGACAAACATGTCAGCCTGATAGAACCGAAAACTTTCCAATGAAAGTGTTGCCCGCATAACCTCCAACTCACTTCCCATAAATTCATACAACTTGACTGACTGACAGGCGCACGGGTCTCGGTCTTTTTTGCACGTCACAGGCGGGGGAACAACGGCCTTCCGATTCCGATTAGAACTAAGAAACACTTTCGCTGCTATTCTTTCGTTCTCGGAATGATTCATGGCTAAGGAGTCTCTTTATTTGACCCAAAGGGGCCAAGACAACAATCCGACTTGTTTGTGGTTAAACGTTTAATGGAGCACAATTAAAATCCAGTCGCAAATATTGGCTGTGGCAATATGTAACTGTAAATATTTGAAAGAATCGTTATCCGAAGAACGCACAATTACAAATTGTTCAAGAGTTTCGCCATCATATACTTAGATACATATATGTAAAGTACATATGTACATATGTATGTGTATGGAGTATGCATGGCATAATTTATATCGTGCACACGATCATTGCTACCTGTGTTTATTTGCCCATCGCCGCTGTCTTTTGGCTTCTAAGGGGACACCTGTGTACCAGCGGCAAACATGGAATGAAGATTCCATAATTTAATTGCTAGGAAGAGAAACCATCTGGATGGAAGGGGTCGCTCTATTTGATCAAGACCCGGCTCCCCTTCGTAGTATTTGCTGCACTTAGTCAGTTTTTGCTTCTTATTCTTATTATTTTTTGGGCTTTTTTTGAATCCGACCCCCGCGCTGCTTGGGGGGTTTTATCTCTTGTTTGTCATAACTTCCACCCGCTGCGCCAAGTTGTTTATGCCTTTTCGGTTAACTATTTAGCTTAACCTGCGTCAAGTATTTGCCCAAGACTTGTTTAAATATTTTTTATACAAATAGCAGCAATTGCAGGCATAAATTACTTAAAAAAATAGTTGAACTCTTTCTTTTTCCATACGTTTTTCTTTAGGCTCCGTTGTTGGCTCGCTTTATTGTTGTTGCTGTTTCGGGTTGTACATTTTTTTATGGCACATAATTAAAATGGTAGCACGTTTTCGTTCTACTCGTTTTTGGCTTTTTATTTGTCTCAAGTCAACGGGGTGCTCACTAAAGTTGGTTGAAGCTTAATTAGGCAATCCAACTTGCGGGCGAGTGGTGGGGACTATGGCTTAAAAATGGCATTTTTCGGAGGGGAAAATTATTAAACAGCAAGATTCCTCGGAAAAGTTAAGCCGTGATGGATGCGTTTACGGCGAGACAGGCTATCAAAAAATTATAGACACTTTTTGGCGAAGGAACTGCTCGGCTTTTACAGAAGCAAATAAAACAAAAGAATTTACAACAATATTATTTTTTTAAATATTCAGCACGGTCTGGCATATATAAATCATGGCGAGGGCCATAAATTACCTTTGAATGCTTACCACGGTTTTGTGTGAAAGAGTTACCAATTTTAAGATGAGCTCTATGTACTGGAAGCCATTTTGCTTTGCTTAAACAATAAATTTTCATTTAATTTCAAGTTTGTTCATTTTCCACTTTAAGCTCTCAAGTTGTGTTATCTAATATATCTAATAATAAACGTGAAAATGCAGCAGCACAATGCCAAAATAAGCATTTGTTCTACATTACTAAATCCCACCCGTAAATTTGCTGAATTGCGATCACTGTGCTGAGGCATTTGGCATTTTTTTGTACTGATACCACGGATATTGTCCATTGCTCTCAACCCAACAGTAACTCTCTGCAATTCCGCAGTTCCAGACCGGGTAGACCGCCCAAAAGGGGACCCGTTGGGCTTTCCCTGCCGCCCACTCATCTATCGCAGCATCCGCAGTTGAAGAAGCATCGCCTGGACAACGGCGATTATGCCTATGAAAATGGGCACATAAGTGGTGAGTAATTGAATATAATCTATATTGGTGTGACCATACATTACGAACTACCCAGTGTGACATTCATGTAGAAAAACAAGTATAATTTTGGAGATTTTTCTTATGACATACATAACATTAACATTCAACATTCAAGTGGACAGCTACTACCACTATTTTTACCGTGCACTTCAAGTTCCCACTTGCCGCTGCCAATTGCAATTCTCACACAATTGAGTGGCATGGCCGCAGGGGCCACGAATTCGGATTCGAATTGTAATGAAATCATTCCCAGATTGGCCACATAACTCGCTTTCGGGGATCGGCGGCTGTTGAGTTTCTGTATTTCTGTGCTTCCCCAGCCCGTCGATCGATGATCGTCGCTGCCGCCATTTGTGATTTGTGGTCGCTGCTTGTTGGCTGATTACAGCTTACACAGCACAGCCAAACGGACAAAAACGAAACGGATACACAGGCACAGATACAGATACTTTGGCTACGTTCCCAGCCAAAGCTAAAGCCAGAGCCACCACCACACCACAGATAAATGGCAGCCAAAGCCACAATCAAGTCGAATTCCACACTGTGATTTGTACTGGCACAGGAAATCGCATTCAACTGAATTTTCGAATTGTATCTGTGTCTGTAATTATGATAAGTACAAGCGGACTTATATTTAATTGATTTTTTTTTTTACATATTTCTCTATGATCGCTAGAAGGAGAGAGAGTGCCGAGCTGACAACTTCGTCCACGCCTCTTTCTATTAATGTGTCCGAAACGCATAATATTGAAAGATACCCGAACAGCCACAAAAAGCCCAATCGAATGAAATCTCAAAATCTTTTTCTTTAGAACCATGCGCCGCCGGCGCCTTCTGAAACGAAGATGGGTCTGAAGAACTGTTTGCTCTTTTTCGCCCCGTCATTTATGGCCATAAAGAAAAGGTTGCCTGAAGTGAATTATGGGGCGTTGATACTTGAGTGATATTGCATTATTAATAAAAAGTGCACAAGGCATTTCTCTAAATTTTTAACTGCATTTTCACATACGAACGACCATCGTTTAATTGCATTCCGAAGCCAACGGATTTTCGCCAACTTACAATTTTAGCACTTTAGTGAATTTTAAAGCATTTAATGGCCCACTAAATTGTCTAAATGCATATAGTCATATAGTACACATGACAGCATATACATACATGTATATGTACATAGTGCAAACAAATGACAGCCGTAGATACACACGCCAGATAGAAAAGCATCTGTATATTTGCCGTGTGTGTGTGGGTGCATTTAGTTGTTGTGTTTAGTCTGGCCGCTCAGACAATAGACAGGCCATGTATAGGTATATATATATATGTATATATATGTATACAGTATAAAATTTATATGTGGCAGATACAGACAAGAACAGGTGTCAGTTGGGCGAGCCATCAAAATGAAAGGCAAATATTGGCGAGGATGGGCCAATGGACGAGTGAATATGTATTTCGAAATTAAAATATTTAGCAGAGCTCAGGACAGAGGCATGAAGTATTGATTAACGTTAAACTGCCAAGTAAATGTGGCTAATACAAATTAAAGTAAAATGGTTTAAAATTTAAATAATGGAATGGTACTGTCTAGAAAAATATATTAGTTAAGCAAAGTATAGAACGGATTAGCATAACTTAATTTTTAAATTTTTTATGTTTACCAGATATGAAATCGCCACTTTTGGCCAATGGCTACAATCCGCCGCCCATCAATCACATGGCCTTTATGCAGATGAACGCCCACCATCCGGGAGCGGCGGCTCTCATGTCGCCGGGAATGCCGCCCCACGGATTGCACGCCCGTCCCGAAAGTCAGATGCTCAAGGCCGCTGCACAGAACGCTGGCATGTCGGCGGCCAATATGGACGCCTTGGCCAGATCGGGAATCTGGGAGAATTGCCGTGCAGCCTACGAGGACATCGTCAAGCATTTGGAGCGATTGCGAGAGGAGCGAACGGACGAGCGCCAGCAGGCGATGGGTGTGGGTGGTGCGGTCGTCGATCGGGTGGGAAATGTGATGGTGGCCGAGCACAAGCCCAGGGATCTCAGCTCCAGGAATTGTAAGTAGAAGCATTGTAATCTACAAGATAATTTAAATTAACATACTAGCAAACTAGAAACAATACACCAGTCTTATACACGAGTTTTCAAATAAGGTTTTATGTTTTTTAATTCCCTTTTTTTCAGGCTCTCCCACGCGTCAGAGTCCGGTGCTGAATCTTAGCAAGTCCGGCGGAAACACAGACCATGGCGGAAGCAACTGTGACGCGGGCAGTGAGCGCAGCGATTGCCACTCGGTGGCAGGATCACCGGCAAGAGGGGGCTCCCGCAGCCTGGACGAGGGCAGTCGCAGTGGCGTCGGAGGTGGCGTTGCCTCCCATGTGGGCGGCGGCATAATCGGCGTCGAGGACGATGAGGAGGAAGAGGAGAACCTGAGCGACGAGAACCAATCCGAAGTCGATGAACGCTGCCTGGCCAAAGATGACGAAGGTGAGTGGACTTTACATTGATCCGATCCCACTTGTGCGATAAGCAGCAGTGCACAATGTGAGCGATAAACGATAAATGTGACATTTTCTGACTGACTTCGTTCGGAATTCGTGTCTTTTCTGACAGATTTGAGTGACACGGAACGTGATAATCTGTCCACGGGCTCAGCGGCCGCTGCAGCGGCTGCAGCGGCAGCGGCCGCACACCAGCTCCACCAGCATGCCGCCTCGCACCACCACCAGACGGTGGGTCTGTCCCATCTGGGTGTGGTGCCTCCACACCAGCGGGGCTCCCCCTCATCGGCGGAGGCAGCGGCAGCCGCGCTTCAGCACCAAAGAGCCTTGAACTACTCCCAATTGGCCGCAGCTGCAGCTGTGGCAAACGGGGCGGCAGTGGGTGGTGGTGCGGTGGCCAATGGGCCCACCGGCGGCGGTGGTGCCCTCACCCCCAACGAGGCGCTCCTGGCCGCCAACGATGCGGCCGCCCTGGCCGGAGGTCTGGCCCTGGGCCCCTTGGGCATCGATGCCCATGCCGCCGTGCCAGCCAGCTCCACGGAAACGCTGCTCAGGAATATTCAGAGCCTGCTCAAGGTGGCCGCCGATAATGCCAGGCAGCAGGAGCGGCAAATCAGCTACGAAAAGGGTGAGTCTTTGATTTGAAGTCTAGATATATATTAGTAGGAGTTCCATTTGATAAAAAGTATATATGACTGCATGAAAACGTATATTATTAAAAATGTTTCGAGTTTAAATTGCAGTTTGTTTTTTAAAGTAATGATTTAATTTCCAGCATTACTAATTTTTAAAATCTCCGTTCAAATATACTTTTAGCTGAGCTCAAGATGGATGTTTTAAGAGAACGCGAAGTGAAAGATTCGTTGGAACGCCAGCTGGTTGATGAACGTAAACTGAGAGGTGAGTAAATAAATTAATATAATTAATTAATTATATAAGACTCATGAAAATTCCGCCCCCTAAGCTTTAGAATATGTATTCCCATTTCTGATAGATATCTTCTAGTTGCGTCTTCAAATCTTCTTGAACCGCAAACCGGTTCACATTAGCGTCATTTCACTGTGAGTGGCGATCCATCCACAGTTGGTGCAGCAAATCGGTCCTGACAGTGCGCCACATTCGCATCCATGTCCACATTTAGCTCCAGATTCAGATTCATACTCACATCACGGCCAGCTCCTTCGCTCGTCCTATGCCGATTCCGACTCCAATCGGGCGCACTTAATGCAATCTGACTCAAATGACAATGACACCTGATATGCCGACTGTCTGCGAATGCCCCCCTCTTAACCCCTCGTTGGCCCCCTTAACCCCTCCACTCTGGTGGTCGTCGCCAGGTTGCGGGCTAAAAAGAAAAAAAAATATAAAGGGTTTTAGGGCTCAGGCTGCCGTTCTGTCTCTTGGCCTTTTTCAACAGAAATCACAATTCAAATGAATTTAATATCATTTCATTATTTAGTTACACTCGAATGATTGGCAAAAAGTAGCTAAACAAAAATGTGGAGCGAATTGGAGTTGAGAATGGGGATTGGGAAGTGGAATCCGAGTTGCACATACAGAAATCCTTTAATTGGTTGTTCTTCTGGCGTTTCCTTGTGATGACTTCTTGAAAAGACCTTAAAAGGGTTGTCAGGGGTTAAGGGTTGATTACCTTTCGAAAAGGCAGCGATGGTAAAGAACTAAGCCTAATTGAGAGAAAAGTTCTGAAAACAGAATCCACTCAACCAATTAACCAAACATAAAACTTAAAGAAGCTTTATATGAATTGAAAAGGGTATTTGATAATGTGTTGTTCTACACAAAAATAATAACTATGGCTTTAAGAAAAATTTTCGATTTGCAAATTGGAAAATTAACTAGTTTGAAGTAATTTCATGTAATGTTCCAATCAAAAACTATTTTACTCAGTAATTTTTCAATTGCACTTTTTAAAAATTGATCCATATATCGGCGGCCACTTTGTAATCAATAATCGCAATTCATTAGGCTTACAACTACTAAAGTTTGCAACCCTCAAATTTAGAAGCCGCCCAAAAAAAAACCGCCACCCAAAAAAACCAGAGCTCCACCCAAAAATTCAAAAAAAAAAAAAATAAAACAGAGAAAAAACCAAGAAAGAAACGAAAACAGCAGAATTACAATGCGAAAACAAAGGGAACCAGGGCAGACTATAATTGCCCACCGACTGACCGACCCGGCCATAACTTAATCTCCGCCTTTCCCCTTACTTTGTGGGAAAATTATGGAGGGAAATGCCGCACATAAATCAGCAAACGAAAACCGAAAAAAAAATTGCATGCAACTATGCAAAATGCCACACACGCATACATAGACATCTAATTGCAACTAATAATAACGCCGGCGATAAAAATCACAGCCATGTACGGGCTTGAGTTTCCACTTTTCGAGTTCCAGAACATGGCAACAATTGGCCATTTGCTGTGGGTGAGCGTGGGTGCTGGCGTTTTGGAATGGCGCAAAATCGAATCGAATCGCATCGCATGGAATATGGAATGGAATGGTGCTGCGGATGGAGGGCAATGCCATCAGCCGATCCTCGCTGAAATTCAATATGCCAGCAACAGATTTTGGATTTGATTTGAGGTTGATTTTGTGGCTCCACCCTCAAAACGGCTGTCACCACGCTTCATCGCATCCATCCGCATCGGTGCAGTCGATCAGGTGCACTGGCAAAAATGTTCTGTGCTAACGAAAAATTCATATCAAAATTAAATAAATTATTGAACTATATGGACAAACTTTATACAGAAGTTTTCTGAAACTTTTGCTGTTTCAGGAGCTTGATGTTTTCTTTTTTTGTAGATAACAGACTTAAGATTGAAATAGGTTGTTTTTATTTAAATTTTTTTAATATAATTTGAAAATTACTTTAAAACCCTAAAAAAAATACAAAGCTGTTGTGCCGCCTCGTTCATTTGTTTCTGTGCACTTTTTCTATGGCCCGCGATCTGGAATGATTGCAAGTCAGGATCAATAAACATAATTGCGCCCACACACACGGCCGGATGCGCACTTGAATTGGCACAGGCAACGAGCCAGAGAACTGGAGGCCACAACCAAAGCCCAAAACCCGATCGTAAGCCAGAACCAGAAAACCGGGGAGACCCAGAATCGTTTGAATCGATCAAATTACCAGTTACCAGTACGAGATCGCCGCACGATCTATCTATCTATCGCTCATTTGGGCTCAGTATTTGCTGTTGTTCTGTTTTCTTCTCCTATCTCCTGACATTTCCGTGGAAGGAATTTTGTGTTAATGTTCGCATCATGATTTGTGCAGAATGGTGGTGCTTTCGCAGGGATCAGTGGGTCAGTGATAGCAATCTATCTGTTTAGAAATACAATCCTGCGAAGTGCAATCAATTCGATACTTGCGTATTTTTGAAGTATTTTTGGAAATATAAGCTATCATTGTTTTAACTTGCGCTTAAAATCATGTTTAATAAGTATTTTTTTTTTCTTTTTTCTCTCAATTTTAGTGCTTTACCAGAAGCGCTTCCGACGCGAGCGAAAGATCCGCATCCGCTATCAGCAGCAGCTTGGTGGCGGCAGCGGTGCGGTGAAGGGCAGTCCGAATGCCAACGGGAGCGGAGGCGGTGGATCTGGATCGGCTTGCAGTGAGTCGGAGGCGTGTGGCGGCGGTGGCGGTGATGCCAAGTGTAACAATAACAACAACAATAATAACAACAATAACAATAGCAACAGCAGCAGCCACGGCGGCGACGTGGAGACAATGAAAGGTAAGTTACGAGGGTCAAGGACACGCACCACGCATGGCTAACAGATCCCCCATAAATTCCCCACCACTTATTATCCATTCCAAAACACATACAACACCCGAAAACCACCTGTTCCAATTAGATATTGATTACGAAATTAATATCAAAAGCTAGGTATTTTGGAAAATTGATAAAAAAAAAAACCACCTGGCCCACGCCCAAATTGCCACCCTATGCTTTTTAACCAACACACCGCCCTCTTCTTCTATTGACCATCTTCCGTAGAAAACGATGCTGGCAGTGAAAAATCGGACAAGTCCCTGGCCTCCAATTCCTCCTGTGATGTGACCGCCGGACATTCGGCTGGATCCGTTTCCGGTTCCATCTCCGCCGGCCTCAACTGCCCGGATTCCCCCACCCATTTCAAACGGGAGCCGTCCTCCGATCACGAGGGCTCCGTGGAGCGCCAACCACGATCATCAGCCGCCTCACTGGCCGCCCACGACGAGGACAACACAAAAAGGTATGTGGAATTATGCATTAACAATACGTTCATAATGATCATGGTGTATCAATGGGGTGTCCTTAAATGGTTATTGCTGTGCCACTTTAGGTTTTAAATGGGGGAATGAATCGTTACTGTTTGTGTTCTTAATTTTTGTATCTTATTACATTTATTTAGCTTTGAAAGATACTGAAAAATCAGTGTAATTATTCATTTATTAATTCATATGCTATAAAAATTTTCCATTTCTTTGTTTCCACCCAGATGCGGCAGTCGCGATCGGGACGAGCGACCGCCCAGCGGATCAGCAGCCTCTGTGGCAGCAGAGGGCAGCTTGGCTGCTGCAGCAGCGGCCGCCGCAGCAGCAGCTGCAGCAGCAGCCAGCAATGGGAAGGGTCCGTGGAGCTATCCGGGCATCGATCTGATGGCCACCGGCGCCTTCTGGCAAAACTATTCCGGTGAGTTGAGAGCCTGAAACATATTATCTTGTTTAAGATTGTGGGATAAATGTCAGTTAATATGTTGAGTAATAGCACAAGCCTGAAATTCGGAATTATAAAGGATATCATAGTCCTGAAAAGCAGTACTTCCATAACTAATTTAAGTAACAATAAAAAACACATTGTCACTTTCAACCTAATAGTATTTCAATGCAAATGTTCTTGAGCAGCTTGGAATGATTATACTGATACTTTTATTTTTCCTTAAATTGCCTCTAAATAAAGATTCCCCATTTCCACACTAATCTCCTTGCAGAATCCCTGGCTCAGGAGCTGGAAATGGAGCGCAAGAGCCGTGCCGCCAATGCCGAGCGGGATGTGAAGAGTCCGCTGTCGGAGCGACCGACGGCATACTACAAGAACTCCGTGCTCTTCGGCAGCGCCAACTAAACACCTGGTCAGGTGAGGTGGCGAGGATTTATTTGATCTCAGAGTGCAATCCCAAACGGCGGCGGCTCTTGAGTGGGTGATGAAGTGAAGTGAAAACGTGTACATACCTAAGATGAAAAGTTGAAGTTTTGAGAACGTTGCAAACGTTGGAGCGGCCATTTTGTACATAGAGAAAGGACGTAGTGAAAAGATGCAGAACTTCCGATATCCCTTATTGAGTGCTTAGATGCGATAGCGAGCAGTTGTAAGCTTATAGTGACGTTGTATATAGCAGCCGATACGAAAGACTTTTTAATGAATTGAAAAAACGATAAGCTGAATACCCGTGTAGGCAGAGTTGGCATACCTAGCATTTAACTTCCCCGAAAAGAAACCATTTTTAGCATTGCTTATAAACATTACGATTTAGCTTCAATTCGAGTATATTAATGTAACAGAAATATATAATAAATAAAGTAATACGTAGTTATTTAGGGAGTAAAGAAAATAAATCTTACGGGCCGCTTTTTAGTGTTTTAAAGATGATGGAAGAAACTTTGATTTATTTTACGATGTAGTTTTTCTAATGCTAAGGTTTTAATTTATTAACTAGCCTAGCAGGAGTGCAGTAAGTTCGTAATACTAAAAATTAGCATATAAAAATTAATAACTTCAAGTATTTCACTTGCCTAGGCGATAAACAATAATTCATATTATATATATATATATCAAATAAAGAATATTAATAATAAATGCTAAACAAAACAAACTTGTATGCCCGTTGCAAAAGCAAAACAAAAAACGTAATGAAGGAAAAATGATCAAAAATTGACATTAAAAAACTATTTAAACGCTTCATATGCTATTATATATACACCCTATATATATACACACATTAACTTTAGTCATAACAATAGTCAAAGAACAAATAATTCCGCGAATCAGCAAACAACAATAACGGTTCAAATATTGTGCAACATTTCGCCGCTCGCAGTGAAAACACAGAAATTATTATAATAAATACGATTAAAATAATACAGCAGCCGACAACCGACAGACAAAACCAACACCAGCAACCAAGCGAAAAAGTTTAAAAATAATATATAATAATAAATTATTATTGCAAAAATAATAAAGCGACAAACGGTGTTTTTATTTATTTTCTGGAGGTGTCTGTGGGTGCAACAAAATGTGGACCGCAATTAATGTGGCTTAAATTGTTGGCTATTTTTGGCAGCATTTTAAACTTGAAAATATTTAAAAGGAACTTGAATGAATAGCACAGGTAAGGTAAGCTAAGTTACCCATTATGTAATTTCCTCTTAATAATAAAGGAAACGAAATGATTTTAAATAAAAAAACGGGCGGTGTAATTCGCATAACAGGAAGCGTTTATAGTGCTGATTTCTTGAGTTAATGATCCGAAATCATTGGCTGAGGATGTATCTTTGTTTAATTGCTGTCTATAGAAATGGCTTTATGCTTCGCAGATTAATTTGTTGTGTGCGGTGCCTCGATTTGGTCTAACATATGCCAGTCTATGCGATTTTAGCATTTAATTATAGCACCAGGCAGACGCGCTCATCGGAGGAGCGTGAGATAGCCGCAAAAAATAGAGATACGAGAACCAATCGATCAGCGAACCCGGCAAATTCTTTTTGTGTTTCTATTTTTTTTATATTTTTTTTTTACATTTATTATCTGACCATCAGCTGCGAGGCGCGCGTTTGGACAGTTATCGATCCAGAATTCACAAAATTTATACGCCAGATGATGATTTATGCGTCTGGCTCAAGGGGATCAAATCACTTTGGATCAGCTCTCAATCTCTTGGTGGCGAGAAGAAACCACGCGGAATCGGATTCAGATACAGAAACTGCATATTGTGATTATGATTATTGGTAAATTATATTTAATTTACAGTTAAACGATCACGTATGTACGCCAAAGGCCCCGAAAATCATTTCGCCGGATCGCGTCCGATCGAAACACACTCCAAAAATACCTTCTCCAACATGACCTCAATTATCGATTTAACTTTATTATTGGTTTTGATTTGGACTTTTTGATTTTCGGGGCGCATCTCAGCAAAAAGTTGAAATTAAAAGGAATGCTGTTGATTGCTATGCTCGTCCCGATCCGCCAAAAAGGCAACACATCGCGTATGTGAGATATATATATATATATATATATATGTGTCGCTGGATCTGGAGCATTAGGTGGGCAGGTCGCTTAATTCTCGTTAATTTCTCACTGGCAACGTGCAGCGTTTAGCTGATTGTGGGTTTCCCATTCGAAACGCTGCTCCTTTTTCAGTTGGCCACTAAATTGTGGCAATCATATTTTGCGTTAAATGCATTCATTTTATGTTTTATTGAAGGGTCCTCGCCCCATATATAACTGTTATTTCGGCAGTTAGCTGGAACTGGTTGACAATAAATCAGATTTATTGGCTGGGCGTCTTTACGACCAGTTTTAACTGGGTTAATCATGGGAACGCTGAGAGAAATCGCACATAAGGCCACTTCTAATAAGGCGAAGGTATAAAAGCATTAACAATAACTTTCGCAATTATCTTAAGCAATGTATACAATTCAATTTAATTACTTAGAATCTTTTTAGACTCAAGATTGCCTCTATCAGAATCTAATTTACTAATCCCTTTCGTAAGAACCTTCCGCATGACCGCTCGGTCATAGATCACCTCTGGAACATCTAACAGCTCTTTCATTGTAGCTGTTGTCAGGCCTCATAGATCATGATTCTCCTCCCGTAGAGGATCGTGGATCGTGTATGCTGTTGACAAGCAACTGTCACCACCAGCGGCCCAGGCGCCATATTGTTGGAGCTCCACTTCGACTTCCACCTTTACCGCCGCCTTCATCCCCCGAACTTCGAATCCATCCTTTTACCCTGGGCACAAAAACAGCGGCCCCCAACTGCCTGGCAGCCAATTTCCACACACAAATAAGCCGCCAATTTGGCCCCCTCTATAGGGCAGTTAGTCCCTAGACCAGACGGCCGAAACAAGGCAAGCGAAACCCGCCAGACACTACGTCAACTCCACAGACACGTGAGCACGGCCACTGTGGAAAACTAACTAAAAAACTGCACGAAAAATGATTTTCATAATATATTACAAAGTTATATATATTTTCTGCAATTTATTTTTATTTGTGCACTGTAAAAGTGTTTCTTATAATTGCTTTAAAGTCCGTTAAGGTCTGTTAAACATATATATTCAATCCTAAAATGATCATAACTATTATAATTATTATTATATTTGAAAAACGAATTTCGAAAAAGTGTTTATTTTTATTGGAGCTTAGCAAATGAATTTCTTCGCAGGCTAGTTAGTGGATTACATAAAAAACGTATGTACTAGGAATATTTGTTAAGTTAAATAGAAAACGGCACATTTCGTAAATCCCACACTATTTTACCAATAATTAGTGTTAAGCCCACTGTGCTGGGCTGAATATAAAACTAGGCTTTCCTTGGTTGCATCTTCCTTCGATGAGTCGCTGGTTATAAATCAGTTTGCGCGGCTTTTAATAAATTGTAATTGAGTCGCGAGTCGCGTCTGCAGCTCATAGATACATTTGTATCTGCTGCTTAGGTGCTTAGTTCGCTGGTGCTTGTATCTTTAGCTTTTGGCTGCGATTGAGATCGCGTGTGGGAATGCAAAGGCGAATCTCGGTCTTCGAAAGCGGCCCATACGATCGCATTCGAGGCGATCCTTATAAAGCAGGCTGCTGCTGCTAAGTTAACCCCTTGGTTGTTGTTGTTGTTGTTGCTGATGTTGTTGTTGTTGTTGCATGTTGTATACATGGCACTTTGCCGGCTGTCGCCACTTCGGTTGTTTGGCTGTTCGGCTGTTTGGTTGTTTGGCTGTTCAGATCCCCTGCCCTTTTTGCCCCGCCAGCATCATGCTCGAAAATCACGTAATGAAAAATGTTTTGTGCGCAATTTTTCTTTTCATTTGTATCGTGCCTCTCCAGCTTGCGAAAAGAAGCTGGAAAAAAAAAATAATGTTTTGTTTCGCTGTTTGTGTGTGTCGAGCAGCAATAAAACCCATTGAACACGAGTTGCTTTCGAGGCAACATGAACAATTAATGCAACATATGTTAGCGGGCCGCAGAAACCGCAAAGCGAGATCTGCAGCGAGATGATCCTTTATGCATTTAATGGCCGGCCAAACAAATCGAATTAGTTGCCAACGCTCGAGGCTGGCAACACGCGAGCGGAACTAGCCAAATAGAACTTTGGCATTTGATTCAGAGTAAATATGCGAGGGCTCTGCCAGAAGTGCTGGTACTCTTTTACATTTCATCAAAAAGATAATTTTTAAAAATTATTTCAGCTTTTTTTTTGACAATGAGTATGTATGTATTCAATACAAAATAAGACTTTGCTAGTTATATGTCAAATTTTAGATTCAGAGATACTAATCAGAACCATTTTAACATATCCGACAAAAGTCTGATTTTTTCTCTCTACTTAGTAACAATTTCACAACACTTTCTGGCAATAGGGTATTTAAAATTAATTTCATAACAAAGATTACGGGTTACACCCCCAAAACCCAAAACCAACTTCCCTTTTCCCCGTTAAGCTTCGATATCCACCTCTAATGTTACAACTAGACTTTTTCTAATTGAAACTTTTTTTTTTTTGCAATCGAAGAGCCGCAAATAGTTCGATCGATTGCCAAGATACGAATTAACCCAACAGATACGCAGCTGCAATCACACCGCTTGCCAATGCATATGAAAAATTGTACTTTTAATTGTATCTTCAGCCCCCAAACCCCAGACCAGTCGAATCGATTCCTATGGTCCACACATAGGCTGTAGACCAGTCTCCCAGGCAACCAGCTCCTCATCGCTTCTTTAATTGCTTCGCTGCGGAGGAGAGCTCGTATTTGTTTTTAAGACTTTTGGGCGGGCAATTTATGGCTTATCATTTTTTGTGCCTTTAATTCTGTTTTCCTTTTCTCAGGTGGGTGTGATGAGGGCGGCGGAGGATGGACTCCAATGAATTGTGATGGGGTGCTTTCTGGTGAGCAGGTGGATTTCTTGGGTTATGGGTCAGCAGGAATGGCCAACGGCCATACGTCAGATTCTTATGAGATAAAGCAGGTGGTTAAATTGGGAACAATATTTGAAATTATATTTTTAAAATATAAAAAATCAAGTAGTCCGATATTATCATTGTATTCCAGCAGGGGTTTACAATAGGTCTGGGATTTTCTCAACGACATCCATTCATTTAATCCCCTCTTTATAGGGATCCCCCCCCCCCCCGAAAACAGCACGATATCGACAGGTGCTCCTGTTGCCATTTAATCTACCTTCATACAAGCGTCTTGCGAATTCTTTGTCAATTCGAATGCAATTTTAACAGAAAAAAAAACGAGAACAGAGAAAACCAGCAGAAGCCGCAACCAAAATCCGCTGGGTACAAACAAAAAAGATGATTCTTTGTTACTTAAGAGCGGAAAAGAATGGGCAGCAGGGGCAACATGGAAAAAATTATTTCATAAATCCCTGAGTGGCTCTCCGGCGATTCTAATGCACTCAGGCAAGAAACGAGGGGAGTTCTTGCCACTGCCTTTGTGTATTATTGAAGGGATAACTACTTATAAATGTGGCAACAACATGCAACTATCTTTCGAAAGGAAAAAAGATTAGCGAAAGGCTTACATAACATACATACATGTGGATGCGGTTTGATTTTTTTCACGCTGGCAGCTGACACAGATATAGATACTTTGCGAACTATCCACGGAATGATTACAACAACCGCTCTAAGATTCATTTTCGGCTCAAGGAGCGCCAGCATGCCGGCTGACAATTCAAGTGGAATTTTTTTTTTATTTTCATATTTCTTTTCAGATTTCTTCCTTTTTTTTGTCGTAGTGGTAGTAGTATAGTAGTTGGCGAGCGGTTATCCGATATTATTTCGCTAATTCGATACTTTTATTTCAAGCAAACGGGTACCTACCCTCTCTCCATCGTTTCTTTGCATAATTTTTCATAATTTTTCTTATTATGATAATTTTGCTGGCGAAAAAAAAAAAATATAATATACATTTTATGTGAATGCAATCTGATCCGTTATTTATGTGCCACACAATATAGTATGGTCTGCGGGTCTGCGTTCCCTGTACCGAATATAAACCGTTATGTGGGCGCAGACCACACATTATGTGTTATTATAATTTCACTGCACTGCCTGCCTGGCATCGTCTTTTTTATATCATCTTTATTTTTCATTGCTTTTTATTTTTGTGATTTACAGTTTCTGGGCTCGCAGACAGGTGACAACAGCTGTCAGTGGGCCACAGTTGGTTGGCCGATTAAATTTAAGTTTGGAATGGGGAAGGTACAGGATCTTAACAATCCGTTTTGATCAAATTTAGAAGGCACCAGTAAGATTTTTATTGATTTTTTTAGATAATTTATTGTTGTATTGTTGTACTTTATAAGCTATTTATAAGACTACCCACCTCTATCTGCCCGCATGTTGGAAAACTCCCAAGATTTGCATCCGCTAAACTCAGACTTTCGATTCATTCCCAGCCTCTTCCGGCTCAAGAAAACGAACCGCAACTTGTGCACGTTTCCCTGGCATTCTTACTCCTCCTCTGCTCAGCACTCCCTGCCACCGATTGTTCCTTGTTTAATTTCGCAGGAGCACAATATCCATATCCTTCCTGCTTAGCCGCTGGCTTGTGGGCGGAATATGGGAGCTGGTACGGTGGCGGGCCCCGAGGATTTCTTGCCCGAGAAAAGAAATTGTAAATTTTCGTAAAGGAAGTATGAATTACGGGCACTTTTTCTGCCTTTTGTTGGAGAAGGTCCTTCCCCCACAGCCCCTTGCCGTTTTTGTGTTCTGCCATATCAAGCAATGTCTATAACTAGATATGCGGCAAGTGTGAGAGTGTGTATTGTATATGGCTTTCACTTGCTGAACTCTTATAGGTGGGAATAAAGTCCTTGTTTGCCGGGAATACAGGGTGACAGGCGCATTCAATCTCTTCAAAAAAAAAATTCGATAGAGCTTAAGACCTAAATTCAATGAGAGTATTGGCCAAGGTACTTTTCCAAATACGTGCCATTGTTTTTCAAGTTTTTTACCCTATTTTAAGTGAAAAATTCACTTAAAATAAATTATAAGTTAATTTCTATGCTATATATACTCCTCTTTTCACATTTCTTTAAAGGCTAAAATAATGTTTAAGGTATCAATAAAAGTTTACAGATATTGAAGATGTCCTTTTGGGATCCTGTAACTTCTTCATACACGTTCAAACATCTTATACTCTTGCACACCCATTGTCGAGCTGCAGTTAGTTAGTTTTTGTTTGAGTAAAATCAACGCCATATTGTAGACATTGTTAAGGTTTCTGAAAATTTTATAATTAATTTTCTGGTTAACATGTTTTTCATATGTGTAAATATGCGCACAATCCATACAATACCAGGGGGGGGGGGAGGTAAGGCCCGTTGGTTGGTTGCTGGGTAAAGTTCAGGAAGTGTGTTTACAAAGAAAATCCTTTTGTACAAGTATCAGATTCCTGTGCTGATTAAAGAAGCACCCAACAAAGGGTTTGGATTGGGCCGGCTAGAACATCTTCCCATGCGAGAATATTTATTAAAAATTTCAACATTATAAATGATTTGCCACATGCTACTCATTGCCACGCTCATATCCTGTTTTAGTTTGTTGCTGCATTGAAGGGATGGGAAGTGAAGCGAAGGGCACTGTTTTCTTGTGGCGCCATGACTTTACAAGATCCCGAGACTCATTGCTATATTAACCATTAAGGCATTTTAAATCCAGACGCCGTTGCTCCCCCCGCTTTTAAGTTTTCAACGTCATTTACTTCGTTTCAATTCAATTTGAAATTCAAACTCTTTTTGGCGGCTGCCGCTGCTTCTGCCGTTGATGTTCCCGACTTGGGATTTATAAACTGAGTGAGTGACATGACCATGACGATATAGTAGTTGGTAGCTAAACTGCTGAATCACCGATTCGACGGACTGCCAAATGGCATTATTGTGAATATATCTGGAAGATGTTTTTCTCTTTTTTTGGGTTTTCTGGTTTTTCTCTTTTTTATCCATTGTGCGCGCATTCAACTCTTCGATTCTTTTCCTTTTCCTCCAAGCAGTTGTCCTTTTACTTTTTCTAGCCGTCATCCATTCATGTGATCCATCTTAATTCTTTCGGCATTCGTCATCGGTTTTCCTTCTTCTTCTTATTATTTTTTTTTTTTGAAAACCCATTGCGCCAGTTCCACACTTGGCTCTGCATTTTAATTTGTCAGCGATTTTCTTTTCAATTTTATTTTCCTCAACCAAAACACGGATATTGCATAGTATTGGGCGCCCTGCCAGCTTCTGATCGATGACGTTTTTATTTGCCATATGCGCGTGAGAGTGTGTGCGTGATGGATGGCTTTCGAGGGGGCGGGGGTTGCAGGGACTTTGAGCCAAAATTAAATTTAAATTGAAAGTGCTACGGCTTAGTGATGGCCAATAAAAAAATATGTCAAAATGTCGGTCTTAAAGCCAATCAATGAGTTTATTGTAGATGTTTATATTCCAGTCAAACTTAATTTATGTAGCTTATAAATTCAAAATTGAGTGTATTACTTAATCAAAAACTATAGTTTATAAGGATAAAGTTAAAGTCGATTAAAGCATGTGATTCCTGGAGGATTCAAACTGTTTTCATGTATATATCACATATTTCCTGTGTGTTTTTTATGCCCTAGATCATTTTGTTTTTAAAAAAGCATAAATATATAAAGTCTATCTTGTTTTCTTCAAGGAAGTTGTGCATCGAAGTTTCGAAGCTTACAATCCATCGATTTCGATTTCGTTTGGCTGAGACAAGTCGAACTTGCAACTGGGCTGCGTGTCAATATATCACGATTATGTCAGTCGCTTGTGTTTGTTACCCAGCAGGCGGTCACTTCTTAACCATTGTGGAGTATAAAGAGGGGTATCCAGTTGGGGAACTGGGGATTTGCGTGCGCACGCGTATAGCGCCAAAACGAATTAAATGTGATGCACCAGCAAATGATAATTCAATTTTTTTTTTTTTTTATGTGGTGCTGTCGGTGAGGGGGAAATATCTGAGAATCTGTAGATTCAATTTGTCCAACTGTTTTGGCCCACAAAGCAACAACGCACACGCTCTTCAATTTGGCAAGTTGGCAGTTCGATTTGCGACTAAATGAGGAATCTCTTCTGGACACGCAAGCCGAGAGTTAATGTGGGGGATAAACCCCCTGCCCCTGGCAGCAGAAACTGATGATGTCAAAGTGTTGCAGTTGCTGTTGATTTTGATTTTTTTTGGCAAATCATTGGCGTAATCTTTCAGCTGCTGTCAGTTGGAAAACCGATTGAATGAATCAAGACTAAACATACATACATTGCTCAATTGTTAAGCAATTTATGCAAACAGCATTTCCCCTTTTTTCCATTTCCCTTACGATTTACCATTCTTTCGGCGTTTTCGCCTGTCAAATTTGCCAAATCACGATGACGTATCGCTAGACCACGCTTGACATTAACGTTTTTTGCTATCAGCCAACAAAAAGGGTTGCATACTAATTTTCGGATTGGAAAATAAGGGTATGGTCCATTTTCTTTTTGCTGCCATGCGAGGGGAGAGATAAGAATGCGTTCGCACTGATTGAGTTAAGAAGTTGATGGGAAATGATGGGGAATGATCTACAATGTGGAGTAAATTTGTGACGTTTAAAGGAATGTAATTTTGTTTTAAACTAATAAGTAAATATCTTTTGGTTTTTTTGCAATAATTGGCTTAGCAGTTACTTAAGGCCTAATATATAGAGCTCTTTAACGCATTTGATAGTCAACATTAAGTAAAGAGCTCTCTTTTGAGCTTAAGCCATTTGTAGATCAAATAAACCAATTCTCCCCAAAAGCGAATTCCCTTCCATTTCGTCTTTGTTTACAAGCTAAATGAGGAATTGCCTTTTTTGGGGGGCAACGGGGCGATATTTAACGATTGCCCGCTTAGTGTTTATTTGTGCATCTAAACATTTTTAATGGCAAATCGCAACGTATCCATACGAGAACAGTGCCAGTTGGCCCCTAGAAAGTCCAAATCGAAATCCCACCCAGCGTGGGTGATTTTTGATTTTAATGATACACGGGGCAAGTATTTTTTGAGTTATTGCGCACAGTGCGTAATAAAAATCCTCGGCCCGGACTCTCGATGTGTGTGCCGTAGTGAAGTTTTTATTGTTTCTCTGACGATTTAATTAAATTTCTAAAGCGTGCCGCCAGTCGATGCGATGTTGATGTTGCTGTTGATGCTGTTAGTTGGCCATTTAGTTGCAGCGTTTTATTTGTTTGCTTTAGGCGCGTCGTCATCCCCCTCGCCATCTTAATTCCTTTCGATTCGTAGTCCCCATTTTCCAGTTTTAGTCGCGATTCAAATGCAATTTCACACATTTCTTCAGTCTTCAGCGGCAGGCAGGGCATTTTGGCATTTTAGTGCCGCAATCAAAAGTTTTGTATTTGTTTATGCACATTCTTCGGTGACCACAAGTCTTTGGCAATTTATTTGTTATTTCTGTTGATGCTGCCTTATTGTTTAGGTTGTAATACGGTACGATTTCGATATAATTTGGAAATTCATAGTATTAAAAAGAAGTTGAGAACAATTTAGTTAAGCCTTAAGTATTTTAATATGTACCTTAATGTCAATATATTGTTAATTAAATAGCCTATGTTTCTTATAATCGAAATCAAATGCTTCTTTTGAATAGATTCAAATGTACCCACTTATAGTATTAACTTATAACCCTTGGTTTCGATCGCACTCCTCACATCACATTTTTTCACATCCCATCGAAAGCCATATAATTCATGGAGCCACACACGTTTCTTCATTAAATTCCACGTGTTTATTTGTTTAAACTAACCTTTTATGAGGCAGTGGCGCTACATCTAGCCGCAGACACACACAACGATGTGTATATACACATATATATGCATATATATGCATATGTATGTCGGGGCGTCGGGTTATCACATCGGTCTATATAGAGAGTCGCCTCTGCTGCTGACAGCTAATTGAATTTAATTGGTGCGAACAGAAAATTACACAAAATATAAACAAAACTTTCATGTTTTAGTTGTTGTCGTTGTTTTTTTTTTTTGTGCAGCATAATTTTATGAGTTGTTTATTTCGTTAAACAAGAATAACCTTAACTTGTTATGGCACATTTTTATTGTCGCTTGTTTATGAATAAAAACAAAGGCAAAACAGTAAGGAGCGCAGAATGGAACAAAAGCCGGAGCCTTTTATTTTGGCATTCAAAATAATTGTGGTCAGACGAATTCACGATCTGGGCGTTAAAAATCTATAAACGTATCTCCGCTCTGCACGATGCTGCCTGTATGCCCTATAAGGAATTAAAGGGTATATCTACAAAGTCAACACGATAATTAAGAGGATATCTTGCAGATGTACTTCGAAAAAAAAAACAAATACTAAACATTGTGTTTGGAGTATCTACTGTTAATGGTGTTTTTAAATGACTAAATGTGTTATGTCTGTAGTTCTGATTACTTCTAAGGCGTGGTCATGTGCTGTTTATTATAAATCTAGTTCGAATTTATTTATGATTAAATGCAGAGCATTTGAAGTGCTTTATATTTAAGTGGCACTATGTTACCAACTTCTCCCACAAGTGAGACTCGATGTTGTGGCGCCACTTGGCCATGGTCGAAGTCAGTGATGATCGTCATCTGTAAATCATTTTGTGTGACAACCCGCTGACAATTGATGGAGAACGATCTCCGGGAGGAGTTACAGCAGGAGAAGACAGCTCAATCGGAATGGCCTGGTGGCTGAAGTTCTCAAGTTCTCAGTTCTCAGGTTCTCTAACGAAGTCCCTTAACGACAACGACTGCCTTGTACGGACTCATATACGAACATAAAGTCGCGTGGCTTATTTAAAATTAACAAAGCAATAAAAATGCAAACTCAAGGCAAGCAGAGGGCGATAACAATGTGAGAGAAAAAGGAGAATGAGTCCTGGAAATGGCCTGCAGTAAAACAAGTTCATTGTGGGTAGAAGCCAAATTGAGAGGCCGCAGTCTGAGATACTTAGTCATTCTAATACCAAATGTAGTGGAATGCAAAAACTAAAGCAACTTTTCCAAGGAAATCTTTATCGGTACGGTCAGCTTATCATATCGCTGGCTAACAAACCCAAGCCCCTGACCAGTCCACATGCATTTCCTTATCGCCATCATCGCCTCTTCGACCCGGCCAAAACAATGCAACGCGCAATCAGCGACACTTCATCGGCCACAAAAAAAAAAAGCAAACTGCAAAAGGCGCAGTGGGTATATCGAAACCACAGCAAATAAACAAAAGGACACAGCGCGTAATGAGGGCGAAAATATCTTTATTTAAAGACCAGCCAGAAACTGGCTTCCGTGGAAGACAACAGAAGTCGCTCCTGACTCCCAGTTGGAATCCCTGGTGCAAGGCAGCATATTTGTCATTCGCAGGGAGCACCAGGCGGCGATATGGACCGGGGCAATAATCATGAACAGATCTTGTAGACGCCGCCATGGACCAAATGCTCCTTAATTAGATGGAGCGACAAGCCCAAAGAAATCCGGTAGCTGGTCCGCAGCTTTGTCCTCGTCCTCGTCCGCAGCCTAGAAACACGATCAACGATATATGCAAGTAGTTTACACTCAAAAATATAAACAGTAACAATTAAACATATTTTAAATAATATTCAGAACTTTGTTCTAAAACAGATCTGATTATTTATGTATTTCGAAATGGTTATGTTTTGGTTATACCAGGAATAACCCAGATTTTACTCCAGATAATTAGAAAAAAATAAGGCAAAATGATGTATGTATATTTCATTTTTATAAATGCCTAAGAATATAGAACTTCTTATGAATTAAAAAACAATTGTTATGTTAGTTGTCATTATTTTATTAAAGTTTCCTTCTAAGTGCATTGCGACTTTAGTTCTGTTTTGGGATATATTATGGAACGGTGGCCAAAACAATGCCGTGTTTACAACTTGTAAGCTATGCAAGTGGCATGCTCTGGCCCACTCCCTTCCCTGTCACCATCGATTCCATATAGTTACCCAAAATCCATGCCCTTTGGGCCCTTAACTCGCAGTCTGGGAAGCTGCCTCGAGCTGGCCAAGTCTCGACTTCTGCCACTAATGGCATATTTTGCATTCCAATAAGGCATTGCGCCAATTGCAAATAATTTCCGAGTGTATAGTCAGCTTAATAAGATCACGATTCCCAGATAAGCCGCCTAGATAGCAACTAGGACTTTCAGCTGGCTCCAAGGGTTTGAATTTGGTTAACAGTGGCTAGGGTAAGTGTGGGAGACCAAGTCACACGGCGTATTCATAAGTTCGAAATTCTTCAGCTGGCCACAGATTATTAGATAAATAGAAGGGAATACTTTGAGATACTTAAGTTCGGGGCTTGTTGATTTAATATGCTTATATAAATTTTAGCTTTTGTTTGTTAGATTTAATTCAGATTAAGCACATAGAAACCTAAAACGTTATATTAAATACTTTCCTTTAGAAGTTGCATCCATTATATATTTATATATGGTGAATGAATTCCTCATTTTTATTATCGTATTCATATTTTTATAATATATTTTATCATGACTCACCACACCCAATAGAAGGGTATTCCCAAGTTATTAGGCCCGTCGATTTTGGCCAAGAAACAATAACTTAATTTAGTTGTCTTACATCGTGTTGCTGTCGTCGCCAGTCGAGGCAGTCGGCCCAGACACCCCCGATCCAGGTCCTTGTGGCCACAGTTCACTGTAGTGGCAGCCTTTGCATGGTGGTATGTCAGCAATTCTGTAAACAGGGGACACACGGCCCAAAGGGGGCAAGTCCAACCATCGTGGAGTACGCATATGGATCGCGCGGATCGAGTTTTTCGGAGTCGCGTTTGTAGCGCCAATTACACAAAGCCAAGTTAAGCAGTTCGAACTCAGTGGCGAAATCTGTAAATCTTCGCTGGGGCACAAAAAGCGAGGAAAATCGGCAAAGAAAAAACCACAGCAAAATGCCATTTGACCAAGATGGGTCCGAGATGATAAAGCGACCGATTCGCCCAGACGTGGGCGCCAAACAATTCAATGCAAAAGGGGCAATTAAACGGGAGAGCAGGGTAACGATGCATATACAAAAAAATATAGGAACCCAGGCAGTGTTTGTACAAAATAATAAATTAATAATAAGAAAGAAAATAAGAAACATTGCGAATTCATGTTCAAAGGTATCAATTAGAAAATATAAAAAATATTAATCAATTTTAAAAACTTTTTCGTTGCGTGTATATGAATGAAGAGGGCAAACATAACTAAAAAATAGTAATAACAACATTATTTTTATATATAGAATAATATGTGGAATAGAATTAAGTTCCATTTAGCACTACCTCTTTTCTCTCACTACATATCAGTTTCCTTCATCTCCCTTCCCATTTGAGGACCAAGCCCATCGAATTAATTTGCGGTGCATTTTAGTTTACAACTTTGTAATTAATTTGCAAAAAGGGACAGACACAGAAGGAGGCCTTTTAGGCACCGAAAGGGTGACATTTGTTCCCTCCCAGCTCCGCTTCACCAACTTTTCTTGTGACATTTGCGTGCTGGAGATGTCTTTATGGTCTGGACTGGAGAAGTTGGCTTAGAGAAGTTGGCTTAGAGAAGTCGGCTTAGAGAAGTCGATACTTGATGGCGCGCAGCATGGGGAAGCGATCGTTTGTGCACTGACCACGGAAATCGTCTTGGGTCAGATCAAACAGAGCCACTCCACCGAGATTCCTTGCCCTGGCGTACATAGCCTTGCTGGAGGCAGAGTCCGGATCATCGTAGCTGATCCACAGTCCATGGTCACCATTTTCATCGGCGGCACGGAAGGCGTAGCTGCCATAACGTTTGGTGGGATCCACAACCCTTTTCACCGGAGCATTAGGACCTCGGGCATTGGAGTTACTGGGGTTGGGCATCAGTGAGCAGATCTCAGCCCAGTTGAGCAGACCCTCCTGTTTGCTCTGAGGTCCAGCTGGAGCAGGTCCCTGGGTGGAGGGAACCACTGGCATACCAGAGTCTCCCGAATCCTTGCTCATCTTCCACGACCTGCCATAGGTGGCAATGCCAATGTTTATCTTATTAGCCGGCACTCTCTGAAGCAACCAGTGTTCCATTTGGAAGTTTAGATTGTAGTGGCCCAAACGATTTTGTCCAACTGCCTCATATGTTGGCGCCGAGAAGTCCGCCTCCTCGGGATTGCGCTGCGGGGTCAGGAAGTCAAAAGTTCCCAGGTTGATAAAGTCCAGGCTTGGGGCGATCGACGGGGCATCATAGTACCCTAGAAAGTGGAATTGTGCACTGAATTATTAGTTCCGTAATACATTAATACTCATTATATAATAACTCTTTCCCTGCTTCTTTCTAAGACAATCTGTTTCAACAGCTGCTTTCAAAACAATTAACAGTTGTGTACCAATTAAACAAAGTGGCTTGTATCAGTGGGTTTCATCGATACACAACGCAAATAAAAAACTTTTCTGACTCATCAAATTACACCAGATCGTCGGAATAAACAAAGTAATTGCCTGTTGTTTGTATACTTACAGCTGGAGTTCACATTTGGCAAAACGGTGAGACTGAGCAGCAGATCATTTTGTTTCAGAGCGGCACTCAAATCCTTGATCAGTGCAGTCACCTGTCCTTTGTGCGTTTCCGATTCAGTATCCACAATAAAGTCGCCGGTGAAGAACTTCTTGAAACTCTTCCACGCAGAGCCCACATCCCCATGAACTTTGCGTGGCTTATTTCTGGGAAGCTGGAGAGCCAGGTCCAGACCATCGAAATTATAACGTCTCACCAAATCTCGAGCAGATTCGATGAAGCGTCTGTGGCCCTGTTGTCCCGATTCCAGGAGCTTTATATACTGATTACCCTCATAGGTATCGGCATCGCCACCAACGCTCAATAGGAACTTGATGTGGGGATAGCGTTCCTTCATACTAGTGATCTGGGCCAGATGACGCTGCTCAAGGTCCAATCGCTTGTTAATGCTCTGCATTTCATAGTTATCGGCATTAACACCCGCATAGCCGTAGACCAAATGGGTGCAGAATTGTAGGGCTAGCTCGATGTCGATCATCGAAAACTGAGCCAGGCCTACAATGGGGTTTACAAATGTAGCTATAACTATACAAATACTATGTTCCCCAATTTGGAATACTTACCCTGACGCTGAGAGCCCTGCGAGTCATAGAAACAAACCAGATTAGGAGCGGCGCTCACTTTAAATTGAGCCAAAACCGCTAGACTCAGTGCCAAACTGAGCCAAAGAGAGCCAGTCATCTTTGCAGAGCGATAAACCCAGAGAGCTGCTTTACGATGTCAAAACAAATACTATATACTTTGGGGAGGGGGACGTACTACAATACTTCGCAATGCGTTCCGTCGCCGGCGAGATGCGAAACCAAACTGAATTCGAAATGACACTTAGCACGGGAATTGGAATAAATATGGGCACAGTGGAGCTTTTCAGTGGAATCACCTCCTCGCGTTTCCCCGTAGTGAAACGAAAACCCCAGACGAACAATAGCAAACGCAGTTTTGTGGGTATTATTATCAACGAAATTCAACCAATTCGTTTGTCTCAAGTGCCAACTGAGATCGGGTTCAATGAGATCACCTCTCAGCTCGGTAATTTACAGAACAGATTATACGTCTTTCTCGAGATTATGTCCATCGACTCATAGTTTAAATAGGCTAATTCCACGGGCATAGTGATAAGTCTGCACTTTATAAGGTGTTGACGAATTAGCAAGGTCGCTACTGTTCATTACTCATGCCCAAAAATGTGTAAATATTTAGCTTTTAAATGCTTAATGAAAATGGGTACATAGCGAATAAGTGCCAGATAAATAAAATGTATATACGAGCTCCTAAAAAATATTTTGATATAAAATGAAATCCATGAACTCGGCAGAGCTTAAACTTTTATAGAGATTACACAAAACAAATGTCATAGGTTTTGTTTATAATTGATAATTGTTTATTTAAAGTATTAAATGTTATGTTTCGTTTTATAGACGATATTTGATGGCTCGCAGAATGGGATACTTATCGCCTGAGCACTGTCCACGGAAATCATCGTAGCTCAGATCGAACAGCGCCACGCCCCCTAGGTTCTTGACACGGGCATAGGCTGCCTTATTGGAGGCGGAGTCGGGATCATCGTAGCTCACCCAAATGCCCTCGGTTATCTGACCATCCACTGGGCGATAAGCTATGCCTCCGAATCTCTTGGTGGGATCAGAAACTCTTCGCAGTGGCGATTCGTTGCCCTTGAGGAATTGATTTTGGGGATTGGACAACTTTCCGCAGATTTCAGCATAGCTTAGTAATCCAGGCTTTTGGGACTGGAAGCCCTCGGGTGCTGGTCCACTTGTCTCCGGCACAACAGGAACTCCTTCGAGACCCGAGTCCTTGGTAAGTTTCCATGCATTACCATAGGTGGCAACTCCCAAATTGATCTTATTGGATGGGAATCCCTGAGATAGCCAGTACTCCACCTGGAAATCAGCGTTAAGGTGTGCCAACCTATCCTTCGATCCATCGGGATGGTAGATGGGAGCACTGTAGTCCGCCTCCTCGGGATTACGGGCTGGTGTCAGGAAATCGAAGGTAGCCAGGTTCACAAAGTCCACCAGGCCATTCAGAGCGGGAATATCAAAGTACCCTAAAGTCATAATTAAACTAAAGTATAATTACATATTGTTATTATTTTGAAATACCTACATGTTGAGTTTACATTGGGCAGCACAGTCAGACTGAGCAGAAATCCATCAGCTCTCAAGGAGTCCTTTACATCCCTTACTAAAGCGGTAAACTGCTCCTTATGAAGGGCTGCGTGTGGATCCACTATGAAATCGCCGGTGAACAGCTTCTTAATACTCTTCCATGCCAGTCCAAGATCACCGTGAACCTTTCTTGGCTTATTCTTTGGGAACTGATAGGCCAGATCCAAGCCATCAAAGCCGTAGGTCTTAACCAAGTCATAGGCCGATCGGATGAAACCAATTTGACGAACCTTCTCGCCCTCCAGCAGATCGATATACTTGTTGGGATGATCAGGGTCGATGTCATGATCGCCGCCCACACTCAACAAAACTTTCAGGTGGGGATACTTCCTCTTGAGGGAGGTAACCTCGGAGAACTGATGCTTGTATATGTCCAGGTTCTCGTTCATACTGTACGCCTGTAGGTTTTCACCTCTCAGCCCAGCATAGCCGTAGACCAAGTGGCTGCAGAATTGCAAGGCGATCTCCAGATCGGGATTGAGCAGCTTGCCCAGACCTGGAAAAAACACAGTTTAAATTCAAAAGATGGCATATTTAGTATGCACGAAAAGTACAACGAGCTGCACTCGAATAACAAATAATCCCAGAGACTCGAAGTGGTCATTGCTGTGGGACACTATCTGCGCACAGTGATCCGACACCCAACACTCTCGCTCTCGGTGAAAACTACCGGAGAGCGGAGATCGGAGATCGGTGTATCTCCCCCTGACCAGAGCCACCTCCTCTCGGATGCTGATCCATTGTCTCGTCGACTTCAGTGGCTTAATTGAACGCCAACAGTGTGAGCCCAGCGAGCGGTTTATTATTGTTTGGCTCGGCTGCAGAGCACAGTGGGTTGAGTTGTGTTAAGAGCTTAATGTAAAATATAATCATTTGCATTTATATAAGAATATTTAATTAAACGTTATTTGAAAGCAGAATTTATAAATGAACTTTTCGGTTTGTACCTAAACATATTTCTGAACATACATTTGAGCTGCTAACAAATCAACTTCAGTCATTTTAACTTCTACCTGTTTTAAAAATTTTTACAAATTTAAATTTATTTAATTAATTATTAATTTTATTTATTTACCTATCGAATGCATCTATTGGACGATATTTATCTCATTTTTCCCCTATCCTAAGGACAC
The DNA here is from genome assembly GCF_000001215.4 of Drosophila melanogaster. Taxonomy (NCBI): domain Eukaryota; kingdom Metazoa; phylum Arthropoda; class Insecta; order Diptera; family Drosophilidae; genus Drosophila; species Drosophila melanogaster. The sequence continues at coordinate 16,448,548 of NT_033779.5, read as the reverse complement.
TGTGCAGCGCTGCTGAGTCACTTGGTGCTCTGCTTGCCACTTGCTCGGATCGCTGGTGCCAAGTCAGCGTCCGCTGGCGGGGCAGTTGTCGTGCTGGACTCGCTGTGTGTTGAACGCTCTGGTTTTTCATTTCGAATGCGTGGGATCGGCTCAATAATATAGACTTAACTCGCCCTATACCAAAATAATCAACTAATTGCCATATTTTGAGAATTCATTCCATTATTTTTGTTTGGTAAGTTACACCCGCTCAAATTAGCTTGTTAATCCGATCAGAACTTCTGCTTTTTATCGCTTTGCGAGCGAAACTCTGCGGGAGAGCCAGTCTCTGTGTTTTATTTTTGAAAAAGAAATAAACTGGCCAGATAAGCCACTGACCTCTATAAAACTAGCTTTGGCTCTCTTTATCTCTCTGTTTCGCTCGCCAGGCGATAAGCACTGCAAGTTGAATTAAATTAAGTCCGAGTTTTGTTTTGAATCAGAAATGGTTATGTAACTCGATTAGGATGCTTTTGTTTTCATTCGTCTGTAAATTTGGCACACGCTACTCAAAAGACAGGCGGTATTTTGGTAGGCTTTTTGGATAACTTTGAATAAATGATTAATACTTTCAATTTTACTCCCATTCCTCATATTTTAGTTCATTTACTAAATGTGTCGTTCAGTTCAAACGTGGCTTAGTTGGTTAATAAGGTTTTACCAGAATTACTGTTTTTCAAAGCTTTTCAAAAGGCATTTTGGATGACAATCAAGTGTGTATATTCATAAAACCTAAGTTGGTCAGTTTTCATTCATTAAAAGAATTTAAAACAGATCAACAACATTTTAGTGAGTAATACTTATAATACTCTAGTGCTAAATGGAACCAGTTTGAACAACTAAATTGTTTTTACGTTGTAACTTTTTCTGTGTTTGATTGCTAGATAGAATATTTTACAACAAGTTAAAACCTCATCGATCTGTGATCTAAGTTTTCTAAAGCTATGTATATATTATTTGTCTGTCATATTCACTTTCTGGAGTATTCCGACCACCTCACTCACCTTCCCTGGTGTAACTCGAAGAGTCATAGTAGCAGACTAAGTTGGAGGCAGCTTCTGTACTTGCCGCAAAGAGGCACGCGACAAACGTAAACCAGATCCACGCCTTCATGGTGCCAGGGATATATCTCTATAGGCACAACCGCAGAGCAGATCAAATGAAATCGAACTGAGACTGAAATCGAAATGGAAAACGAAACCGAAACCAAAACCCCAGCCCCAAGCCGATGACAAAAAGCTTGAGCGGAGCTTTAAGAGGGGTCTGAAAGCCGATCTGAAGCCGAGCTCATTGCCTTACTTATTCTCGCAATGACTTAATTGTGTACACAGAAATTAATGACGACGATTGCGACGAGGCAGACGCAGGGTCAAAACGTTGTGACCTCTAAAATTAAAAAAAAAAAAACAAGCAAATAATCTGAAAACATTGAAACGCGCTTGCTGATTAGAATTCGAAAACAGTGTTTCTGATTGGTTTCGTAAGTGTACATATATAGAACTAAAAGCGGTGGAAATACCCGTCTATACCACATGATTTAGTTTATCACACGCACTATAGAATTCAGTTTTGTTTTGCAACTCGTATGTGTTTGAATATATTATTGTGGGTTTTTAGTAAATTACAAACCAATGATTTGTATTTTTGCCAAAAAGGTTTTTTCTCACTGAGACCGATTATTAAATAATGTGTTCAACCGCAAACATGCGCTTCAATATTTGTAATTCAAATGAAACATTTATTAGAAAACTTAAAATATATGGCTTTGTTAGGCTTAACAAACAAATCATTTATCCCATAAAGTACTTAATTGACCGCAGTATGGGGTACTTTTGGCCAGTGCAAAGTCCACGGAAGTCATCGTAACTTAAATCGAAAAGGGCAATTCCGCCGAGTCCTTTGCCCTTGGCATATACTGCCTTTATTCCAGCAAAATCCGGATCATCGAAGCTCAGCCATACGCCAAAATCTCCATTATCATCTGCTGGCCGGAGAGCGTAATTTCCGTATTTCTGGGTGAGATCCGTGACCTTGCGGAGCGGCGCCAATTCTCCTCTATATTGAGCGGATGCGTTCTGCGACAACTTCGAGCAAATCTCTGGCCAACTTAGTAAGCCCTCAGCACTCTGGATTTGTATTCCGCCGGGTGCAACTCCACATGTCTCATGAACAATGGGAGCACCACTGAGTCCAGATCCCTTCGATAATTTCCATGCTCTGCCATAACTGGCTATTCCCAGGTTCAATTTTTGGCCAGGACAATGATTCTGCAGCCAATAGTTAATCTGGAACTCCACATTCAAATGGGGCAAGCGATTCTGTTCGTCCTGGAAGAAAATCGGAGCTGTGAAGTCCGCCTCCTCGGGATTTCGTAGTGGGGTGAGAAAGTCGAAGGCCGCCAGGTTTATATAGTCGAACTGGGGATGCAGTTTGGGGACATCGAAGTACCCTAACGAAATGATTGATTAGGTGGTTAATAAAATAGTTCCTACTATATGTAAAAATAGGATATATACTTACAAGTGGAGTTCACATTGGGCAGGACTGTCAGAGACAGCATCAGATTAGCAGATCGAAAGGCATTCTTTATATTTCCAACGAGATCGGTGAATTGTGACTTGTGCTCCTCCGCCTGCGGGTCCACAACGAAGTCACCAGTGAAAAGCTTCTTGAACGACTTCCAGTAAGATCCAAGGGATCCATGGACTTTTCTGGGCTTATTACGGGGTAACTGGAACGCGAGATCAAGGCCATCGAATCCATTTCGCTTAAGCAAAATCATGCTGCTGTCTATAAAATTCTGCTGAGCCGTGCGATTCGCCTCCAGAAGCTCTACATATTTATTGGGGTGGGCCTCATCCACATCGCGATCTCCACCCACGCTGAGGAGAATCTTCAGTTGAGGAAACTTCTGTCGCAGGGCGGTGATGTCCTTGTAGTAGAACATGTCCAGGTCCACATTCAGACTGAATAGCTCGAGGGTACCGGACTTCAGGCCCGCATATCCGTAAACCAAATGGGTGCAGAACTGCAGGGCCAAATCCAATTCGTTGGTATGCATTTTGGCCAAACCTTGGCGCAAATACGAGTTGGAGTCATAATAACAAATCAGATTGCTGGCAGCATGGGTCAAACTTGTCACACTGAGCAAGCCCAGTATATAAAACAACTGGAATCTCATCTTTTGGTAGAGACCACGTCCTGACTTTATGGCTGATAATTAGCAACTGAAATCTCGTTCAAAAGCTTTATAGCTTAGCTGCTGTATTTTTGCTTATCTCACTGTTCTGCCGATGATGCCATTATCTGGTTTTCAGGCATTACGTAGTTCCTGTCAATGTTTTCCGACTTTATTGCGTTTGTTTGTGATGCCCTGTCAGCTAATACAGTTTCACGAATTGCCGTGACTCAACTTTTAGGGGTCTTTTTTATGGCGACGACGTATTTCACGTTTTTAGTGAGTGTTTTGGATTTTTGTTTTACTTGCAAAATTAAATTTATTTCAAAGGGTACTGAAAAAACCGGAGTTATATGTTATTAATAACAATTATTGAACAGAAATTAATGATGAAAGTTTTACAGATAACTGTATATTCATATAAAAGGATACTAATGAACTTACAGAGTATGTAGATAATAATGTATATATTTTATTATTTTTAAAACGCAGTTTTAGTCGATCTATAAATGAAACATAAAAACCAGCTTTTTATCTTCCATACATTGCCATAAGATTTTTCATGATCTACCTCATTTACGCATCGTCATCGCTGTCGTCATTTGGCTCCTGATGAAGGTGAAAGACTTTCAATTAGCTAACTCCGAACCGCTCCAAAAGAGCCGACTCTCGAGTGGAGGACAACCTGCTGGGCAGCCGAATCTTCGGCAGCTGTTTTGGGCCCACGGGGAGGCACTTAAATCAGAAATCAATTGAAGCATTAAATACCCCAAACAAAGCAGCGAAGAGATGGTCCTTGGGCAAAAGTCGAAATGGGACAGCTAATGACGACAGTCACAACAATGCGATGGGGATGGATCTCTGATCCGATGTACTCAGGAATCTACTCTCGTATGTGACACAACCAATTAGACAAAGGACATGGCGGGTCCTTGCCAAAGAATGCGAAATAATCCTCACACGCTGCTTAGCGTTGACAATAAAAACCCGGAAAAATCGGGGGACGAGGTCCGAGAGGCGTGTTCGTGATGAGAGGCGGCATTATCCTCGAATGTCCTCGATTGTGTGTGCGTTTTATCCGCAGCCATATCTGTATCTGTGTCTCTCATTGTTGTTTGATTTATATCGGAGGCCTGGCTCATCATCATCTCATTGTTTGCCTCACACCCCACCCATATGTACATATATGTATGGTACACATATCTATCCCATATCATTGTGGCCCAGATATAACAAGCCAAAGCATTTCTAACCTTAGCCCATGTCCACAGTCTATTAGCCACAAATCCCCATTTCCATCTACCAACTATTTGCTTTGGTCTTTTTGGGTCATTTTGGGTGTTTAATGCGGCTAGTTTCGATATCATCAATCAGTCAATCATTGCTGGGCAAATAGAAATCAATGCCAAATAGCTTAATGTGTGAATTAATGTGCTATATAGTCAGATTGTATTACACTTATGGGCTTTGATGTTGACATAAGCTTTAGTGTTCAATAAAACTTTAATAGTTTTCGGACTAAATAAGGGAATACGCCAGAACACTGGGATCGGAATTAAAACTGTTTTAAAACAGTATATGCCAGGCCTTATTTAATAACTTTTTCTGTTGCTATTCAAGAGTAACCTTCTAACAAAACTCTAATATAAAATACAATACAATACCATTTAGGTCATTTAAAGTCTCTTGTAAATGATCAAAACCATTTGTATAGCACCGCAATAATTGAAACTTTTCCAAGAGCCTTAAGCCTTTCTCACATTTTTATTTACCTTTTTGCCGCGAAAACTTGAAATTGTTTTCCATTATTGCGCATTCTTGGCTTCCCTGCTTGGCAATAATTAAGTCCAATAATAATTTAAACAAATACCTTCGCCAACCCCAGGCTCACCTTCAGCTTCATTATCTGTGGCAGCAGGTGCAGAACACCGCAAAACATTTGCCTTATTTCATATTTCTAATTAGACAGCCGACGCTTTTCCGAAGTTTTCATAACCGGGCAGACAATGCAATGCCCGCAAGAACAGAGGAAAATTCAATTTTCACAAAACAATTGCCATTAGGCGACGGTTTTCCTTTGCCGCTAGAAGAGACGAGTGCTCTGCCCAATTGATGTGCCTAATCAGTTTATCTAAAGCATTTTTTTTCTTGGCCGCCCTTCTGAGGGTTGCTGGCCAACAGGAAATTCATCATTGTCAAATGTGCGGCTTGACATTTTCCAAAAAGGAGGGGGAACCCGGAAAAAATGTAAACTTTTTTGAGGCAACTTTTGGCTTTTTTTTGAGGGTTGCCTTTGCAATATAATTAGAAATTCATAATGAATTTTATTTGCTTTGGCCGCAGAGAAAAAAACCGAAATGAAAACAACACGCGGCAACGTCGCCTTGTCTAAATGTATTTTTTTCGGTAATATTGACGCGCATTTTTGTGCAAATAAAATTAAAGCGCCCCCACGCCATTTTCGCCCTTATGAACCCACCGCATTAACAGACCGGGGCATATCAAATTATCAGTCATGGGCTGGGCAGTAGTCAGTCATTCAATCACTCAGTCATTCGTTCAGTCAGTCCATCAGCAGGAAATTCTGGGTCGAGCCTTGGATTTCAAATTTTTTGGTTTTTGGTCTGGGGGATCTGGGGGTGTTAATGCGGCGTGCAGGTATCAAAGCGACGTTTGAAAAATGAAATTAAAAATTGTTGTTGATTCTAGCGCAAAAGAAATGGATAAAGCGAAAAAAAAAACAGCGGATGAATAAAGTTAATGATAACAGCGACTGTGGCACACCCTTCTGGGTGATATGAAACAAAGTTAAATAATGTTAATACAAGTCTAAAGTCTTTGCATTATTTTTCTAACATTATTTGTTTGATAAATCTCTCAAAAATATACAATGCACTTTTAAATGTAATCTACTAACAGCATGTTAAGTACCCACCTACATACAGTCAACCAACCAAAAGAAAAAAGATACAGCATGCCTAGAATTTTTAATTTTTAATGAGTCAAAGAGCACTTCTTTGGGCTATCTATGTCCATGGCGGAGGTTGGAGGTTTATTCCAAGTAGTCAGTCTGTCCAGAAATGCCCCTCACTGCCATTCATTAGGTAAGGACATTTTGTTGCTGTCTTCATTAGAGACTTCGGATCTCAAAGTAAACTTGGAATGTATCCATCTATCTGTCAGCTAGAGTTTCCTGCTTGTTGTCGGGTCCGGATATTGCTTTGGTTTTTGCGGATGACTACATGGCGCCACATGTCACCAATACAGAATCCAGAATGCCAAATACAAAAAAAAAAAAACGAAACGGGACCTTGAAGGACTTCGTTTTGAGTAGCATGACCTTCGGTGTGTTGCTCATATTCATTATAAGCCCAAATAACTGTTGTCGTTGAGTGGCAAGTGTCAAAATACCATGGGCCCAAAAGGATTGTTACCATCGCACGTCGATTCCCCGATTTCCTCTCCTCGATGGCGCCTTCTGGTTTTCTGCTCAATTGGTTCTGGCGTCGATTTGGCCAACTTCTTCCCCCTTACCAGCCTGACGTTTCCCTTTTTGTGGGCTCGAGTTACCAGTTGCAGCTAACTGACTTGCTTATTGGCCTGGCTTTCGGTCGGCCACTTGGCCACTTGGCCCGGCTCATGTGATTTACCGGGCCTCTGCTGCTCAAGTGTCAGCAGAAGCTGAAGGGAAACCTTAGTGGCGGTGCCAGTGGCGACTGGCGACAGTTGGCCCTGGCTCAGCATTAAGCCTCATTTCTGGCCAATTCTGTCCTACACTTTCTGATAACTGTTGCCGTAAATCAATATCTCGCTTTGTGGTCAATCAAAATGCGTTTTTTTTGTTTGCACTGGTGCAGAGGTTACAGTTCGGGGAAATAAAAGCCCATGAAGTGAAGTACTTACGATATCTTGAAGTACATAAGTTTAAAGACTGATTAACTACGTATCTCCATATTTTTAACAAGCTTGGGCGAAGTCTAATTAATTTTTATTTCATACGGAACCGAACAAAAGAAAGTCGTCGCGGCAATAATTCATTGAAAAATATCATCAAAATCAAATGACAAAAACAATGTCATAAATAATAATTAATGCCACTTAATGCACCACTACCGACAATATTCAAACATAGCTGCGAAAAAATATTAATATATATAAAAATATAAAGCAGAACATAAATCTCGACGGAGAGGGTGAAAGCAAAGACAGACAAGTTGGTCATAAAAATGGTTTATAAGTCCATAAAAACCAATTGTTTGCATTGCCCGTAATTGCATTAAAAAAAACACTGAGCCACGTGGACACTCCAATAAATATTGATGGGAAATTGGGGGAAAAAAAAATGAAAATCCGGAATCGAAGCGTATGCATTTTTAATTTCGGACTTAACGCGGCATATAGAATGTAATTAAAACAGAATCTGATTAAATAAAAACAAATTAAGTGGTTTGTAAATAAATTGAATAGCGAGTGCGTAAAAAAATGTAAATAAATTTGCGGCCATGTTATTGTTACATAAACTGCGCTTGCCAATTTTTTGTTGCCTGTTGATCACAAATAATACATTAATAATATAAACCAATAACTAATCATATAAAACAGCCATGTCTGCATCGTCTGTACAGTTCAGTCGACTTTTAGAATGCTTTTCGAGAAACTCGAATAATACCACCAACTTTTACTTAAGGCCAAAGTTAAAATAATATTGTGACAAGACCCATCCCTCGAACAAGACTGGGGTTCTTTTAGCTTCTAGCTGGAGGCCAAATTCGTAGACCATCCACATTTGTCTATTTTCCTATGCAAATCGTTCGATTTCACTGTGGAAATGGATGTTTTGGGCCAGTCTGAGGAAAACCTCTGGTTGCAATCACAACCCCTTTGCGCATTATGCGTAATTCTAAAAATGTTTTCTTTTGCTTTGCTTATTTTTTAATTGCTAAGTTCTTATTTCCACCTCAGCTCAACTCAGCCCTTTTTTGGCCTTTCTACTTTAGCCTTTCTCGTCTGCCAAAAAGTTCAACGAAGTGTGTAAAGTTTTCTTCTCACAGCTGAGGAATGGGGTAGCTGTTAGCTGCTTTGGCATTAAATTTGTGTAAATGGATTTTGCTAATGGATCCAATAATTCATTTACAATTTTACTTCTTAGCCTGGCAAATGGTATTTGCGCCAAGGTAAATAGGAGTCAGGACGACTTGGCCGCACTTTTCTGCGGTCGCCGATGGGAAGGAAGTCAAAAGTGGTTTGCATTCGGTTTTTGGGTGGCTTTCGGTGGATGATTTCACACTTAAGTTGTGCTGGAAAACGCTAAGCTAAATTCCTCGGCTAAGAGAAAAGCTTTGGGCCTAAGGACTTAAGAGGACGTATTTTCCAGTCCAGGTTTCAGCATCAATTAGACGCCTCTACGTTCTATTGAAAATATTTATTTGTCTTACATTGTTACAACTTTTAGCATTGCCTGACAGTAAGTTGTTGTTAATACATTTTCCACCTAAATTCGCTGAAAGCCATATCAATGTATTCTTTTCCGCAGTTTCCCTTAATCTCCTCTAGCGCGGAAAACAATTCCAAACACACAATTAAATACCATTTTTTACGCCCAATAAATTTGTTAAAAAATGTATGAGGCTGCGTGAGGTCCCTTTTGTGTGTGAGTTGTCTGCTTAACAATATGAAAAATAAAGCTGACCATTTTTTCACACGCCAGACACGCAAGGATGAATCGGGGGATATATGTAATTGTATATACATATATACATATTTATATATGTGCGGGCCAAAGAGTTGAGGGCAACGCGTGCTAAGGACCAAAAAAAAGGACCCACAACAATGAACCTGAGCGTCACTTTGTCTTTTTGTTGGCACACACACACACACACTCGCACGCAGCTGGACACCCGGTTGTGTATGTGTGTGAAAAATCACTGCCGCAGTGACGAAGGTCCTTCCTCGTTGTTGCTGTTGTTGCGCCATTATTTTGCTTAATTATTTACATGAGTAAACAGTTGAGAGTTCAGTTCAGTTCACTTGCGCTGGTGATGAGTTGCGGTGGTAATTTTTTCATATATTTATGGTGTCCGCAGATATGTGCAGTCTAAAATATTTCTAAAGAACTAATTTATGTTATTTTTTACATAAATAAACCATAATTTCTCATAAAAAATTGGTAAATGTTGGGGTTTTTTTTAAATTTTGATATCCATCCTTTTCTCAAAACGAACTTTAAATTTGTAATATTTTTTTAAGTGGACTCATGTGTAAATAACCTCAAGCGCGTTGCTTAAAAATTGGTCAAAAGCTCGCCTAATGGATCGCTTACTTTTTTGCGGAAAATGAGTTTACCCGAGGAAAATGCGGTGAAAGGGCACCCCAAAAAAGGTGTGAGTGTGGCTGGCGGAGCTCTCACCTCTTAGAAAATGTATACATGCGCTGATATTTCCAATTCCATAAAAGCGAGAAACGCCTTCGAGATTCCTGTTTTCCCCTGCTGGTAATGTCTTTTTTTCTGCAGCGAATCAAATCGAAAAGAGCTGAAAGCCATCGCGAACTTGGCAGAGACTTCCAATCAGACACAATTTGTTCCCGACCAGAACCGCAATGAGATGAGGAGAAGGCCACGAAGACGAGAGCATGGCTCACACGGAGCTCCTTGTCTCACCTCGTCCTCTGCTTCCGCCGCCTTGGCAATAATAATTTCAAAATTACAAATTCACAAAACGTACGCGAAATTATGCACAATGTCTGCACCTCGGTTTGTCTGCCCCGCTTCCCTTAAGCTCCCTTTCCCACAACGCCCCTGCTCGAGGACTGCGTCATCATCCTCCGATGCCCTCATGTATCTTTGTATCTTTGCATCTTTCAGCTGCCATCTGCCGCTGCTTCTGCTGCTGAAAAAGCTGTGCCGCGCCTAAAGCACTTTTTATATTATATATATTCACATTTATATATAGCTATTGATGTGCCATATATATATATATATATACATATATATATTGGGTATATATGCCGCCATGCCGCATCAAGGATTACATGTTGCGCAAGCCGGGCCACATCCTCACCTCAGTTTTTGCACAGTGGGACAGTTTTTTTACCAAAATAGATTACTTTAAGTGGAAGCAAAAGACTAAGATGCACAGAATTAAATAAGAAAAATCTTTGACACATCAATAATTTAAATATGCTGAAAATTTGATTGTGTTACATTTTAAAGTGCATTGAAAATTGAATTAAATCACATATATTGTAAAATAAGGGAGACTTTGTAAAAGAATTATTATTGTCTATCGCATTAATCTTTAAACGTCTATTATGCACAACTTTTATTGAGACTGAATTGTTTTCGAATTGATTTTGTCCCACTGTGTCGCGTCTCCATTTTCGTCTTGTATAAAATGCATAAAATTCACATTTAGATATTGCTCTGCGGCCTGCAACTGCGACTGCCGGCTTCCATGCTGCCATGTTTCCAAGAGTTTCCCCCGATCCGATATGAGGGCTGGGTCCCGTCTATAACTGGCATTCATCATTCATTCATTGCCTCCACACCAACGTCAGACTGCGATTTTTCATAGCAAATATGGCGAAGTCGCGAATCGCGGAGTTGCCTGTGCGGCTTTCTGCGGCGAGTCTGGAAGTCTTTGAGTCTTCGAGTCAATCAAATGCCCCAAGTTCATTACGAACTGCAAGAGTGGTTGGGTGAGTAATAAGTGTCGGCTCTTCTCTCTATAATAGTTTGCCTGCCTATCTGTTTGAAATACACAGAAAAAATAATAAAATTCTGCTTGAATAAGTATTTCAGTTTTTTAGCAACAATTAACAAATAATTCTTGACTATAAAAAGAGATAAAGCTTATATTGAATATCGTTACTACTAGACTTTTATTTGGTTAAGAATTTAATTATTTTTTTTTTAATTTCGAAATTTAATAGTCCTTATTGAACTTGAAAGCTTTAAGTTTGTTTAAACGAATATTTGAGTATTAAAAATATTTATTTATATACCATATTTTAAACACACACATTATAAGCGAGTCATAGGTATAGAAATGCGCTAATTATAATAGAATTTTGAAAATATTTGACTTAATGCTTAGGATTGGTTTATGGTAAAGAGAAAATCCAAAAGTGCTCCTATTTGGATATTCTTTTTTATCCGTGCAGAATAGTTGGCCAAGAGTTGGGCATAGATCAGGTTAGTTCGTTGCCACCTTCGTCCATTTTCGGCTGCTACTTTGTTGGCCGTTTGGCTGTTGGCCTGGTCCGGAGTTAAAGTCGGAGTCGGTTGTTGTTGCCTTTGCTGATGGGGATGTTGATGGGCTTGATGCATGTTGTGTTAGCTTCTGTTGTTGATTTGGAATGCAGTTTGGCGGTATGGCCCGGGGCCATATTTCCTGCTCCTGCATCCGCCACTCCGCATTTTGCATTTTGATTACTTTTTTCAGTTGCTCAGCCGACAGTTGGAAGTTTCGATTTAGTTTTTGTGGCTTATAGAGAGAGATGCGCAGATATCTACTACATATATTTCTATAGTTGAGCATTTTTCCTGCGCTTTGAAAAGAACCGAAAATTCAGCACTTTGCCAACAATTGGCCAAAAAGGAAAACTTTTCAACTAACTTTTTAATGGCCACGTGGAGGGAGAGCTTTTAACTGTAATTAGGAAACAGGCGAGGTTACCACATTGAGAAAAACCCTAACATTATTTGTACTTCTCATTGAAAATGATTTTAAGATATCACAAACACATATATCTACTAGAATTGTTGTTCCACATGCTTACCTTTGGATTTGAATTTTATTGAATTGAAATTTATTGAATGTTTGCTATTTACAAATTTCGCCATGTGCAGCACTGGCTAATATATATGCCTTTCAAAATGTTGTATATATAAAGCGAAAATAATAAGGAAAAATTCAGCTCAATTTTCGTGAGTTCCGCTTGGCATGCAATTTCAAAATTTTAGCAATTTCGCTTCTGGTTTGTTGCTGTTTTCCTCCTTTTCTGTTTCGAGCAATGACATAAATTTATTTGGGTTTCTCGTGTTCGGTCGGCGCACAAAAGTTGATGCCACAAAATGGCGTCTGGCCGGGGAAATTGTTGCATGCATTTGCATATTTTCTGCATCGGCTTGGCCCGCAAAAGAGCGAGTGCGCGACATTTTATTTGGAAAAGTGCAGGCCCACTTAGCTCCCTCCTGCTTCCCAAAAATTTTCCCTTTTTCTCGGCCATAAAACATTGCCAGCGCTGTGCCAACATGGCCAAAATGGCGTTGGGGAAAATGTCAACCATGTGCAAAAAGGCAAATATCAGTGGGCGAGGGGCCACCAGTAGCAAGTACCAACCGGTTGAAGTACGACTATGTCCCAGGGCACAGTGGTAGGAAAACTAAAACCAAGTAAAAACTAAAAGTATTGAATTAATAATATTTTGGATTTACCAAAAATATAGCCTGCGCCTACTTCTTTATTACATTATTTGGTATAACAACTGTTTTTGCAGACCTAAAATCGATTGTCTGCCCACTATAAAGAGTTTTTGTGTTAGTTAAATATTATTATGAAATGATAACTTAACTTAGAGTCTTGAAAATTATTATTTTAATATTGACTTAATTCATCATGATCATTATTTATTTTTCTACCCCTAATGAATAAATGAATTAGAATGATCACCATCATCGAGGGCACCACTGTACATTTGGGCGGGCAATCAGCCAACCAAAGCGACGGCCATGCGATGTCCAATGCCCAAGCCACCAAGACCGCTCCTCCTCTTCCGCCTCCCAGTGCCTCCTCCTCCATCACCTCGCTCCCCCCAGCCTTAACCCTTGGCCAACCCCGCAGTCGGAGTAGAACCCGCAATTATGCTGTAGACCAAAGCAAAATAATTACTTTGATCGTCAAATGATATTATTTTGTCGGCCATGCGGTGTCTGTGGTGCAGGGTAGGGTGTTTGGGAAGGTGCGGGGTGGATAGTTTTCCGTGGAAAGGGGGAGGGAAGGCCGTCCGAGTGGGCAGAGAGGGAGGCGTGGCTGGTTCTGCATGCAATTGAGCTGGGTGTGCGAGTGTGCCGAGCATAAGTGTGTCTGTGTTGGCAATGGCCGTCGCGAAACAGTGGTTTTAAATTATGGCAGATTAGTTAACACTACTGGAATTTTTAACAGTTTTTTTCAGAACATAACATCTTTGGAATACAGAAATGTTTTATATTTTAAAAGAAAACGGAAATAATAAAATAGATTCTCACTCTTTCACAAATTTTATGAAAATACTTATACTGTAATCCTGATTATTAGCAAGTTGTTGTATTGTAGTCAAGACTTAACTTAACTTAACTTAACTTTAAAGATAAAATGTTACTCTACTACTTATATTATACATGTTTTTTCCACTGTTTTCTATTGGCCAGTCATAATGACGTCGACAATGGCCGCCATCAACTGAAAGTGCAATGTGCATTTGGCCAAATTTGCATTTGTCGGTATCCCCGCACCAACACCACCCAAAAGCCATTTTAGCTGGCCCAGGCCCACAAGTTAATTACTTTTTCGTACATTTTCGATGGCGCGTTTCGCACTGGAAACTTCCTTTTTTCCATCTTTATTTATTTCACTGCAAATGAAGCCTCCGCATGGCCAGGTTGCCTCCCCAAGCCGCCCCACAAAAGCCCCTGAATACCCCACGAAACTGAAACTGAAGCTACAGCTCCATTTGCAGTCCCAGTTCTCAGTCCACAGCAATATCCGCGTCCTGCATTTCGCTCCTCCTTTCGGTCGTTGTTAGTTTGAATGCGTTTTCGCATTTATATGCAAATTTTTTGGTTTGCATGCAGAAAATATTGCTTTCGACAAATGGCCGGAGAGTTGGGAACGGGAATGGGATTGGGGCGATGATATAGTGGGGGTTTTTCTGCCAGTTTTCGGTGTGGCTGCCAGGAAAAAAGGGGACGATCCCGGGGCCACGGAATTGGTCGGCGAAATTGCAACGAACTGACCAATGGGCGGCATCACCATCATCATCATGAACTCAAATGGGCACAACCGCGAAATTGGATTGGAATTCGACCGGGATATGTGTTTTTTTTTAGTAACCCTCCGAATTATAAGTTATTATTTATCGAAGGATGAGTTATCAGAAATCGGAATTTCCCAAAATATAATTGAAATACAAAAAAATAAAAGGCATCATGTATACATTAAATAACTTCCAAAACAATGAAATCAATTTAATTATCGTTTGACAAACCTCATTAACAGTTTTCACTTATTTAGCAAGTTTTGCAACCCCGTGCACTATGAATATATATATCTCATTTTCCAAGAATTCCTAATAGAATTCTCTGCTGATTAGAGGTAAAAGAAAACTTCCCACACATTTACTTTAACCTTTTGTAGACGGCCCAACCCCCTTTGGCAAATTAATAAAAAGAAAAATGTTTCAACTGAGCTGCAGATTTATGGCGGTTAGAAAATGTGCAATTAATGCGTGTATAAATTACAGCGGACAATTAAATGGGGCTCAGACGTGCTGAAAGTAGCCTCTAACCATCCGCAAATTATCCAGACCCATAGCGACCCACAGCATTACACATACGCCGCGTGGGCGTCGACATTGCGTGCTTAGGGAGTGTGATTTATTTTTGGGAGAATCGTCTGGATGAGCATTCGTATGAATGGATGCGTTTATAATGAAGTTCCGATAATACATACGACTAATTATGCGCCAGGAAGCGTACAAGGAGATGCGATTCGAAGTAGACAAAGGGAACTTGAGAAAACACTAGCACTAAATGTCCTGTGGCAATAGAACTAGGTAATTCTCTTTTAAAGGATAATCAAAGCCTAAAAATTAATATATTTCGATACGTTTTGTATAGGGTAATAGAAAAATGTATATAATAATGGTCAGTTGGGATTTATTATAAAATTTCCAACTAAATAGTGATAGTTTATACTTTTAATGCTAACAATGTATTTGTAAGAATTTTTATTAATTTCAAGTTATTCGAAACATTCTGTTTTATAAGGAACACATTGTGCCAACAGGCGTTGAACATCATCTAGTTTGAATACACATTCCTTACTTTACATACCCCAAAAATGGGGTTAGCTGCGTAATCTACAGAGCCCAAATTGAGTTGTCTGTGTGCAATGGACAAACAGAACCCCACCCAGCTTTTGTTTACCCCTCCCCTCTCGTACTACGCCCATGCTCCTGCAGCAATGCAATTCATAAATTTCAACAATGATAATCGAGCAACTGAGTTTGAAGAGGGCGTTGCAAGATTGCTGACTGCACTTGGGCGAGATTACAGCAGGGGAATTGCCAAAGAATGGGGATGTGGCAGCATCCAGTCGGCAAGTGTAACATATTGCACATGCACACTCCCATGCCCGTGTGTGCATTGGTCCTTTTCGCCCAGGACAACGTCGCTCGATTGCGAAGCCGATGCCATCGTCGCCACCCAAACAAACACTCGACGCTTTTGTTCCTGCTGATGGAATTATTTGTTCGCACATTGTCAACTTGCCACTCCCCCAGGCCCCGGGCACCTCGGCCCCCCGCCCCATATCTTTAGGGTGTGCATACACCGTAAAAAATCACACAATGCTTACCGTATCAGTATCGTGGTGTAACGAATTTCACGGGTATATATACAAGGAACTACCCATGTAACGATGTTTGACTTTAATTATAAGTAATATTAACAAAAGATTAAATCTTAAATATAGTTTAATTCAACTTATTGAATTCAGAAACGTTATCTTTTTTTAAAAATTTATTTTATAAGGCTCTTGTTTTGCTCGCTGTGTAACTGCGACATCCGTGGCTGGTGTTTCCCATTGCAAAATGCAATTTGCCGCCACCCGAAAGGTTTTTCCACCCACCTTTTCCCCCATTTCGGTCTTATCTTTGCTTTCATTTCATAAACCAGCTGCCCCCTCGTCCAGTCACAGTTTGCAACACTTTTCGACCGCAAAACGAACTCAAAACTGAAACAATGAAGACTCGTTGCTGCAACTGCAATCCATTCTGTGGGCAGACTGCAGTTGCCGGCACAATGTATCATCAGTTGAACTTTTGTGCGGCTGTCATAGGCAGAAATTGGTTGCATGCCTGCCTCTCTGCCGAAAAAACACACACATTTCCCCGAAAACGTGCCCTTGCAACTTGATTTGCAACTTCATTTGCAATGCTTCGGGATGGGAAAATTTTGTGGGGGGGGCGACGATGGGGATTTGCATGGAGGTCCAAGTCGAAGGCTTATAAATCATCTGGAATTGGTTTGGAAAAGACAATGTGATTGGATTTGATATTTTCGTTCAGGGTTTCGGATAAGATCTCAAGGCTTGGCTTTCGATTGGGTGAAAAACTTGAGGATAAAGCAATTTACGGGGTCGAGACTTAAAACAGTTTTTTCCCTGGGAAAGAATTATATTGCTGAAGCGATTCTCAATCAAAATGTAATATATATAGTAAACTGTATATATAAGGCATTGCATGTCTCATTTCTCATTTAGATGTGACAGGATCCACCGACTTTTTTAGGCATCACCCTTCAGGGTAACGTCTCTATATCTTTTTCCATAGTTTATCTTTATGTTCGGCTGCAATTTTGTAGAACAGCATGGCCCGAGGAGTTGCTCACTCTTCATTCTGCCTAGTTTCCAAAGACTAATTGAAGACTCTCAACACCTCGGTCGAACGGAACCAGCTGAAAACTGTGAGAGCCGCCTTATATTCCCAACTGGCCTTAATTAATTTCTCACCCATCCAGCGGCAGAAACTACGCAGCTTATTTGAATGTTTATTAAAATGTACGAGAACTTCCCTCCCCGGGTTGCCTTCTTTTCTTCTCGGACATAGTTGCGCCTAATTTGATATAAAATATATGTATAATATATATACTTATGTGCTATAGTGTTATGGCAAGGCAGGCGGATCACTAACAACGCGCCAACATGCAAATTGGCAATTTAGTTTTAATTTTTTAATCGCTGCAAAGGAAAATTCAACACGTTACGTTGATTGTTAAACATATATATGTACATATAAATTGTATTTCGTTTGGATAACTCAAAAGTGGCTACTGTTTTACATACATACATACATAGGAAAATAGTTTTTTCGTGTGCACCTTTTCGTCCATAATTTTTAATTGCGAAATGCAGAATATTTAAAAAAGTTTCAGTCAAAAGGGGCTAGTAATTGTTTTCGAGTGCATACAATATCATGTCAAGCAGACATTTCAATTCAATTAAATTCTTTCGCCTTTTATCGAAAAACTTTTGCGGCAACAACTTTTTCGTATTCCCAACCATTTTTCCACTTTACAAAAGCTGCATAAATTAATTAACTAAAAATGCTTTTAAACTTGTACGTCCCTAAAATAACCAAATTCTTCAACGGAAATCTGCGACTGAAGGAAAACAAAGGCATAAATCGATTAAATTTGCTGTCATTCTAAATTTGACACATGAAACAAAATGCGTTGAAATATTCCCACCCACGGTCTTCAAAAAATATTTTTTTAAATGGAGAGGGGGAGTTTGTTCCTGTCACATGTAGCTGGGTGTGAAAACAGCAACAACAGCAAGGGTAACATACGTTCGAAAAGCTTTTCAGATTTTCCCCCACCCCACCCCAATGGGGGTTTCCTTTTGGGAAAAGGGTGAAAATCTGGGTGCGCGACGTTTATGCAAATTGTCAGCCGTTTGACTGTGAAAACATTGTGTAGCCATTTGAACTTTCGGGCAACAAAGAGTTGAAAGGAATTTTTTTGGGAGGAGCAGATGGATTTTAAAATTAATATAAAACGCTCGAAAAAAGATAGAAGAAATAGTACAAAAATTAAAATTCATGCATGCGCTAAAATTATGAGTCCTGAGCCGATTAATCTGATGCGATGGTACTTTTAAGATTATATGTACTATATGTTCTAGAATCTAGTTAAGTAAATTGATTTTCTAAAAATATACATACATACCATTAAAACTTAACAAGCTGTTTTTGTTTTCCACCTGTTGTAAGTGTCTTGTTTCTTCCTGCAATTTGAATTTTCATTTCCATCCAAAGTCCATCTCGGAAAATCGTTTCTTCGTAGATTCTCTTCTCATTAGCTCTTTGAAAAATTGTGGTTACAAGTGGAACGCGTTTCCGACTTGTGTAAGGCGGCACCGAGCGATAAATAAGCGTCTTTCAACCTACAACTCTGACTTTAACACTTGCGACAACTTAATTCGCCGTAATCATGCGAGCAGTCTGAAATGAAGTCTCTTCACCGCTTCCACCGAGAGACCCAATTTAAATTAATCAACTTGGTGGGCCGAACAACACCCATTCAAGTCTCTGCGATTCTACCACCCACTCGAGGGCTCCTCACGAACTCCCGATAACCTCAGCTGTTGCGTGCTCCCGACTAATTTTCATGTGCGTTCCTAATGAACTTTTAATTGTTTTCCGAGAAAAAAAGAAAAGATTCGATCGGAAGACAATCGCAATTGAAAGTTCTTGCTTTTCTTGTATTTGTTTACGGTGGGAGAATAGTACAAATGGTTTGGAAAACTCTTGAAAATATAAGCATATGTATGTAAATATTAACATATAAAATATAAACATACTATTACTATATATTTCCGGAATTTTAGAAATTAGCTATATCAAAATTAATTTTTTAATTTTTCAGCCCTAACTTATGCTTAACCAGGGAATCATTCATAATTCACTCTGAGGTCCTTTAGTTCGATTCTATTTTTCCGAGTGGCAAACCACACAAAGCCCACATAAATAAATTGCCGGCAATTACGGCGTTAACAAGTTTTATTG
This sequence comes from Drosophila melanogaster, assembly GCF_000001215.4. Classification (NCBI taxonomy): domain Eukaryota; kingdom Metazoa; phylum Arthropoda; class Insecta; order Diptera; family Drosophilidae; genus Drosophila; species Drosophila melanogaster. The sequence continues at coordinate 16,429,506 of NT_033779.5, read as the reverse complement.
ACTGACTAAATGCGCAAAGCCCCCCGCCCCCGGAAATCCATGAAGTGAATTCCCCCCTCCGTCACTGACGAAGTAAAGTCCAGAGATTTTTTTTTCAGCTGCCCGACGTTTCAACTGAGTTCTCCCCCTTTTTCGGATTTTTCGGGCAAGGACATTTCATGGGCTTGTACAAACGTTTAACCGAGTGTCTGCTCCCCTCAGCTTTCCTGCCCCCTCCCGCACTTTTTTCGGCGGGGAGTAAATTTATTTGCGCTTCGTGGTCGTCTGGTCAAGTTTTTGTTTTTGACCGAAAGAGGGGAGTTTTGTGCCGAGGGAGAACAATGAATAATGTCCGCCAGTCAGCCAGGCGCAATCGCTTGTTTCCACTTGCCGACCACCCACTGACATCCACCCATTTTCCCGCCCCACTTGGTCGCCCATTCATTCCGCTAGATCAATCTTCGTTGCACTTCTGTTGGGTATCCCCCACCCGTTTGGCTCGCCCTGTCCATGTCTGTCTATCGATTCGACACTTTGTTGCATTTGAAATTTATTAGCCAGTTCTATTCCACATATACGTAAAAAAAAAATGGTCTGTTTTGTAAAAAATGTACATTTCGGTGGAGTTTAATAAAGATAAGATTTATTTTTAAAGGTAGAAAAACTATTCCTCAGTTTAAATTCACACTTTTATCAGAATTTAAATACTGATTACCTTTTACTTCTTGCTAAATTGATTAATGCATAGAATATTAAAATGTTATTATGTGGCCTTAGAAAAAAATTGCCTGCCATGCAGTTTTCTAATACATAAATCCAACAAATATACCTTCGCTGCTAAATACCTATTAAAAACAATAAAGAATTTTTGCTATTGCAGAATCGACAGAAATCTTTATCGAGCACGTGCATATATGTACATACGAGTACATCCCCAGCATATTTCTCACATTATAACTGTCAGTCGAAAATTTACCTTTCAAGCTAAGCATAAAAAATGGCAAAAAAGAATCATAAGGCGACATTGATTCCGTGCTATTTTTTTTTTTTATTTTCGGCAATGGCAGCCAATAAAAAGATAAAGCCAGGCAAGCGAATCGTCTGGGGGAGGGAGGTTATAGCCATGTGTCTTGGTCTCGGGTGGTTCGTTCCCCTCGGGAGGTGGTGATATGGGTGATATTGGCGAAATGGGGCGGAGGCGTTAAGGGGCAGGGGGCGTGTGCTAGGCGCTATCAGCATATGCGGTTTAAGTTGCGGTTGACATTTATTTCACGCACCATTGCACAAATAAATGCGTTGCGGCTTGCCGATTCGATTGGAGGGGGTGAAGAATATATATTTATATGGTCTGGAATCGTTTGGGGTAATGTACTGAAGTACTGAAACTTTGGAGAGTCACTAAGGGTACTTTATAAAAAAAAATCTATGAAATATATGTTTCTTAAAAGCCAAACAAGCGCTGTACCGTACCACAAATTCCATATAGCATCTATAATTGAAATGTTACAAATGGAATATAAGTTTGGCAATTCGATATGCCCACTTAAGTTGGTTCAGCCTAACCGATACTTTTTCTTATTTAACAGAAAGGTTTACAATTAATCGATTTACCTTACGTATATCATATATTAATTAATTTATCCATCAAATCTTCAATTAGCAGACACTCGAAGAATGTCGAACTGGCGCAATCGATTGGAGAACTCGGTTTGTAACAACTTTGACGGCCAAAGATCATCTCCATCACATTTTTGCGGGCCAGGAGACCCTTTAACCCTTTTCGTCGTCCGTGCAACTTCTGGGCCACGCCCCCAAAAAGGCAGTAAGAAGGCGACCTCTTTCGAGGGTCTCGGGGTCATTTGTTCCCACTTCCTCCACACTTGTGTTTCAATATCTTAGCTTAGGATTTCTTTTTCGTTGCGTTTGCCTTTTTGGGTTTTTAATTTTACGCTTCGAAATTTTATAATTTCCACACTTTGTGCTAGACTGCCCCTCTTTCTTCATTATTTTATCTCTCCCATTCGGTTCTTGGGGCCTCTCGTCTTTAGCCTCAAACATCAAAAGTAAAGTTTTATTTTCCAGCATATTCTTTTCCCTGCTCCTCGTATTTTTGCTTAGCCCGACTGAAAATTCCTGTCACGTACACAAAATTTTAATTGATGCCATTAAATGGTTTGGGTCTCAAGAAGCGAAGAAATAATACAAGTTGAACGAGAGAAATAAAAATATGGTGGGCGAAAAAGGAATTTGGAAAAATAAATTTAAATTTTTATTATTATTTAAATAGCTCCATCGCATTTAAATTGTTATTCTCTCTAACAAGTATAACATTTGATAGGAGGCTTGATTTTTAAAACACATTTATATTTTGTTGCAACTGAATATGACATAAGGATGATTATAGTCGCTAACTGAATCTTCTTCAATTAGTGGAATGATTTAGCGAATTTTTGTGAAGTGGCTCATGAAAGTCAGAGATAGTAAATAATCCCCAGTAGTCGTTATCCTTGCTGACATTAATTAATGGAACTTACAGCTCTATTCGCAGGATAGCAGAATCTCGAAACTTTTTAGCTGTGCAAGTGAGAATTTTAATTGTACCCCATCTCCGCACACACGTCCTTGCCCATCCTGTGTTGACTTTAATTGTGCGAAAAAGCAAAAACATTCTAATTTACAGAGCTGCGCGAAAAAGGATGCAGGATATGTGAGCTGGTTTAGCCGTGAAGTTGTTCCCCCAACTCAGTTTGTGTGTTTGGAATGTGATAGTGTAATTATGATGCGGTTTTGGGTTCGGTATTCCGCCCTGTCCAGATCCTGGCTAACAATTGCAGCCGAAGATTAGCCAGCTCAGCCCTTAGCACACGCCCTCGTTTTCCAACCATTTCCATGACCATGTGTCGCACGTTGAGAGTCCCTTTTTGTGCGAGTCCTTTTTGCATACTCCATTCGGACAATGGCAAATGTACTTTATGCAACTCGCCATTGTTTGCCGTTGTAATTATGTTGACAATCCATCATCATACATCATCATCATTGGCCAATGTAGGGGGTATTTCTATATGTTTCTCTAAATTTTTGTTGAGGTTTCTCCGATTGCGATTGTATATTTCTGGGCACGGCGCTTGACGACTGCCTTTTGTGTCCTGTTTGGCTAATTTGTTTAATGAATGCATATGGAGATTCGCATTGGACGCGGTTGGCACGTGATGAGTGATTGTGGGGTTGAAAAATGGAAGAAGGGGTTGTTATTTATTTATTGATACAGCTGGGTAGCTGATATAATATTTGGTTATTTAAAGTGGCATACGTAAAATTATGTCTGGCACACAGTTAGATAATACCTTCGGGAATTGAAAAACCATCTAAAACATTTGACCAAAAGAAAAGGTAAGATTTCGTAAACAAAATGGATATTATTTTAAATTTATTTTTATTAATATATAGTAATACAAGGAGGGATTTACATTGAGCTTTTACTTCTATTTGTTTACATCTTTCTTACTTATTTAATTAGCTCAAAATCAATTTAGGTTCCAACTAAGCAGCTTCCATCAGCTAATCACTCAAACTTAAGTACCAACCCACCAATCCTAAGCTAACCCACTACCACTAGCTGTCTGTCAATCGCAGGATCATATCTGCATATATATAGATATAGTTGGAAAAAACTCTTCCCCTTCGCTGAGGGCAAATAAGACAAAAGTGGAAAAAATAATGCCAAGAAAAAAATATTCTACGCCAGTGTGTGAGAGAAAGTGTAACTGTGTTTAAACTCAATTAGCATAAAATGCAATCCATCATGGAAAATGTCAAAAACTGCTGAGCAAAGTTGCTACAAGTCGAAGCACAAAAAAAAATAAAGAAAGAAGCCAAATCAGGGGTTGCAAACTGAACCGCAAAAAAACAAAGTGGAAAAAATTTCTAATATATTAAACAAATATGATAATAAAGTTAGTGTGGTGGGCGAAAGGGGAGTGGCCAGGACATTGGGAAATGCAGGAAACTATAAAAAAGCAGAAGACGCTGATAGAGAAAAGAAAGTTGTGAACTTTGCATAACTTTTTCGACCAAGGATTTCACATCCACTCAGGTATTTACGACCTAACCAAATGCGATAAAATGTCCCACCCAAAAAATATAAAGTAGATTTCAAAAACCTGTAAGTTAGCCTAGTTGTGCACTGGGAAAAACAATGAGAGCATTTAGACAAAATGCTTCTTTTCATTTCTACAGATACATGTGAAATCATTGGAAATAAAAATATGAATAAGTGTTACAAGTCGCTATAAATAAAATGCTTTAATAAAAATTACAATCTTTTGAAAAGAAATCCAAATAATTTCTCAACGTGTTCCAGTAGTTAAGGGTCAAGTAGTACGACTGGGATGGGAATGGGTTAAGGAGGACGAGTCGGCCATAAATTTCCAGGTGCTCCTGGCTTTTGTCCTGGCCTGCCTGAATTATTGTCACGGGCAACAATGATGTGGCAGCATCAGGAGCTGTGAGATCCTTGGAGGGGATGGGCAGGAAGTCCATAAACCATAGGCTGGGGCAACTTTAGCAGAAAACCCTCTCATACGTAGACGCCCTACCCACGACAAAGTATTATCGAAGTGGGTAATAAAAAATAGGAAAATATGTTCGAGATTTCGGGCTCTTTTGGCTCCATATCTAAATTACGCTCATCCGCAGACATATCCTGCATGGAAAACGCCAGCATTAAATGTTGAAACTTTGTACAATTTTCGTAGCATACTTTGGGGAAAAGCGAAGAAAATCAAACAAAGACTAAGGGGTAAATATCCTTCCATTTCTCGGAGGACTCCCAAGTTCCACGAATTAGGGGTGTGGCCGCCGCAAAGATCCTGGCCGCAACATAAATCCTGCAGGACGTCTTAGCACAGGAAAATGCAATGCCACGGCAAGAGGAATTAAAAAGATGGAAAAAAGAGAATATAAAGGTGGAGAAAAACGGGAATGATAGAGGAAAAACCAGCAACTACAAAAGAAACGAAGAAGGCAGAAATTTTGCAGTTGCCAGCCAAAAGGGAAAATCGCATTACGCAGATGTTGCCAATTTTGCAGTGGGTAGGGGGGGAGTAAAAAGTAAGGGCGTGGGGAAAATCCAGTGGAAATTCTTCCCTTTTGTACCGCCCACGAAGTGCTAAAGAAAAAGTCATAAAATGCAAGCAAGAAAAGAAAATTGCAAATGAAATGTCGAGAGTTTTGTGAGCTTTTCCCGGGGGTTCGAGGGGCGTTCAAGGGAAAAGGGGCGGAGAAAAAGCAATAAAATGGCGGATATAAAGAAAAGCGAAGGCCAGGAGCAGCGATTTTGCCATGTACACGGACTGTACATAAACTCCCCTCAATAAAGAGATATAAAGGAAGAAAGTATACAATGAAAGCGGTTCGCAGGAGATACGATATTATTTTTGCATTTCACTAGCAATTAATCTTTCAATTTTAAACTCCAAAAGATAATTGGGGAAAATTACTTGTCGGCGAAAAGTGGAAAGAGTTTGATATATTTGGTTATTAGTGGGAAAATTAATTGAATTGATAAGGGTTCAAAAAATGATTACCTGAATAAAATCAAATAAATAATTATTCTATTTAATTTTACAATTTATCACAAAGGATGAAATATTTTTCATTTTATAAAATATGGTTCTATATTTACATATTTATATTAATTCAATTAGAAAATAAAACACGAGAGTAATAATTCGACCTATACATATATCTAGGAATATTTCGATATTTAATTGAAATTTTATTGAAATTGTATACGCAACGTTTTACAGCGCCCCCTCTTCTCTATATAATTTATTTATAATATAAGAAAAACTAAAATTTACATGGTCATAATAAAAGTGCCAAAACAATTGTCTTTTCCTGAATTCTCGGAGCCTCTTTGAAATGAATTGTTTATAAAGAAATTTACATACCGCAGAAGTTACACAGGACTTTTCTATAAATAACTCGAGTCGGGGCCAGCTTAACCCCAGAAAGCCCCACCTCACTGCGCGTACATCATCATGGTTGTAAAACTACAACCGACAAACTGAAATTGCCCAACGAAATTTGAAAAACATAAATTTAAAATTAGTCCTGGTCAAAGGACCCAGCGAACCCTTGGCCCCACAAGGCCCGAAAATTAAGCAGGAACTAAAGCCAAAATATTGTTTTTACCTTGTAAGTAAAATATTTATTCAATATAACAATATTTTCTGATTGAGGGATGGAAGAGGGAATAGGACAGGGATAGGATACCGAGGGAGCGAAAGAGAAAGCGACCCAGAGGGTGCTAGGGAGAGAGAGGGAGAGCGAGAGTGCGCAGTGCTGAAATTTGCACAAAGGAAATGCCTTTAAATTGTAAAACGAGACGCATAAACAAATGCACCAACGCAAACTCAACCAAACACACAAGACAGTCGTTGAGTAAATAATAAAGCAAAAAAACCAAAAGAAAAAGCAGAGCAAAGGCAACGAGAAAAGCAAAAACACAAGTGCAAACACAAACGTAAAGAAAGGAAGCCAGTACATAGCGGAACGTTCGGCAAATGGAACACGCTCTTGGGGGCGGAGTCTCAACGATGGAAATGAAATCGCAATCTGAATTGAAATGGGAATTGAAATGGAAAAGAGCGAGTCAGCTAGCGAGGGAGCGAGAGAGAGAGAGTGAGAAAGAGAGAGGGAAACGCACACACACTCGCATTCTCGCAATGAGAGAGCGAAATGACAAACAAATACAAATGCACAGTTATTGCTGCGCCGCCGACGTCGACGTCGCTGCTTCCATTTGCTCCCCTTTTCGCGCCTGTTTCTCCACCATGCTCCTCGCTTCCTCGCTCTTTTCTTCCCATTGAAGCAATCCCCAAAACGTGTTCAAAACAAATAAAACAAATTATAATCAAGCAAAGAGAGAAAGAGCAAGATGTGGAAAAACCAGAGGAGACATTTTCCAAATTTTTGAATTTTCTTACAATTTGATCAGAAACCTTCTGAAAGGAGCGGCTGAAATGCATGTGAGCTAATACCTTATTTGGATTAAGTTCAGTTTTTAAGCCAATGCCTTGCGATCTGACACTTTGGGAGAAATATTAATTGTACCTACATACATTTAATAATTGATTTTCCATAATGATTTCCATAAATATAAACTGAAACTAGCTTCCATTTAATAAACATTCGTATAGGCTTCAATAGCAGCAATAATCTTACTGTTTTTACTTTAAATAAGAGTTTGAAACTTTTAGTACAAAAACTGAGTTATTAAAAAGTTATATCAGGTTGCATTTTCTTAAACATATTTAAAACATATATACTAGATCAACAGTCCAAAAATGGCGGAAATCCATAAATTCGTGTTGCTTACATTGTTTTCTTAGTCGCTATTGTTGGTGTCGGAGCAATTAACCCACTGCTGCCCCTTTCGGCCGTCTGCGAGGTTAACCCCTCGTCATACTTGCCGCTTGGTTCTTGCATAAAATTATCAGCCGCAGAAATTATAGCAAAATGCTACAAGTTTTTGTTGGTAAATTTGCATCTGGTTTTGTATCAGACGTTTTAATTACAAAATGCTACAACAGCTTCGTTTCGATGTTTCAGTCGAGTTGTTTAATTGCCTTTGATTACCGGTGGAATTATGGGAAATGTGAGAACTAATTGATGAACTCCAATCATAATTTCCTTAAGAGATTCCGAAGTTCGCTGGCTAGGGAGCTATAGGTGTTTTAATTATACAAATTAGGCAGAAGGCAGATTTCAAAGGTAAATTTATAATTTACATACATATATATGCAATATTTTCTTAATAAATCTATTTTTTATTATAGTATTACTTTTGTAATAATATTAAAAGATATAAGAAAATAATTATGTTATATTCTTATTATTTTTGCACCTATAACAGGTGCTTAGAATATTTATTTCACTACCCATTTATGGAGTTCCTAACAGCTCAACATATTTTTATTCGTTCTTTTGCTGTTAAAACGTGTTTTCATAAAAACCGCACCAGCTACATAAATTTTAGTGGCAATTACGTTAGTCAGCTCACCTTGCCTGACTGGATGCCCAGGACTCTTTTGGATTGCCGGCGGCGTAAGGACCTTTAGGCAGGTCGAATTTCCAATTCCAGGAGCGACCATGCTAGCTGCCATTTTTCCCATTACGTAAGGCCCAACCGAAATTGAGTTGAAAATGCTTTCTTACAACTAAATCAAATGTTTTGATAAATTGCCCGGCACACGCAAACATTTCGTTTGGACAAAATGGCCGAGAGAGCTGTCGACTCGATATATATGGTAGTTGATGCTTATCTGGCCATTAAAACAAGGCCAAGACTTTGTACAAAAAAGAAAGAAAACAATTGCGTGCCATTTAATGCGATTTTCGCATTTCGCTGAAATTCCCCAGTGCACTTTGTTATGCTCTTCTGATGATCTTTCGTTTTTCATGTAATCTATATAAATATTTACATTTTGTGTGGCTGCAGTTGTCAACACAATTGAGCAATTAAATGGGGGATCTACGCCAAGATCTTCCCATGACTTATCTGGAAAAAGGTTCTTCTCATGACTCCGCCGCTGCTGCCACAGCAATTTTCATTTCAATTTCTGCGCACGCGCAACATTTCAGCCTCCTACTCACGTTCCCCAAGTTTTTTTCTTTTTCCATCTTTTCTCGTTGCAAGCTTTTACCTCTTTGGTTACGAGACTTGCACAATTTATCTGTGATTCCATGTGATTCCATCTTTAGTCTGGGCAGTTTTTCCTGTCAAGAGCTAGTCGCTGGGATGTTTTAGGGTTGTCATCGTCTCGCTGTATTTATGATTATTGTTATTACCATTTCATCCTTCTCTACTCCATTGCCTGTTTCGTGAGCTTTGAACTTGCCAGTGCAACTTCAATTCATAAGAAATTATTGAATTCGAGGTTGAGGTTAGCCGCTGCAGGTAAGCTGCTGGTCAAGCGGTAATTTAAGATTCGTTTTGCCCCTTCAACATTTGCCTTTAAAATGTTTTAACTTTGTAATATAACCTATCGAATCGATAGGAAACTTCTGAATCTGTTCGATAACTTCTAAGTACACTCACCTGCCAATTTTCATATCCATCTTCAGTCGTTTTCGTAATGGGTTAAGGGCCTCGGATAGGCCTCTGATTCTGTTTTTCACCCGCGGGCCTTTCTATTTTTATATGGCGCGTGTGTGGAATCAATGAAATGGAAGATAATTGCACACACCCAGCATTTCCATTATTATTAACATTAACATGAGCAACAAGGATTGTTGGGCGGGGAAAAGTGGGAGGCAGGTGTGTGGCAGTAGCAAGCAACACGTGTGAAAATCAAATTCCATGGCATCACCTACGCAAATTACAAAATGAACACACGCAGCGTTGGCCAAAGAGGGGCGACAGGGGACTCACAAGCCGGACAAGGGGGGGTTAAAGGTGCCGAGCGCATGCCTGAGCACCAATGGGTTAAGCGCGTTAATCATTTTAAGCATTGACCGGCCATTCAGCATCCTTTCAGTGTTGTCAACAGTTGGTTACAAGCAGTAGCCGAATCGACAATAAAACGCATTACAAAAGATTGTTTTTTTAAATGTGTTTAAAATATTTATTTAAAATACCTATAAACTGCCGATTAATATGTTGACTATCAAATGCTTTGTATTCTAAAGACAACAAGTAATAAATATGAAAATCAGAAAGCAACATAAAAAATGTATGTTTACGTACCCGAAGTTTATAGCTAGAAAATAGCCAGATTGGTAACACTTCCCCGTTCACTCTCCCCTCTCATAATAATTTTCCCTGGGCTTTTCCCGTTCCTCATGCCACCCATTCATCGATGATTATTGCGTTAATTATTATCCTGCATCCTGGTTTTCAGGAGTTCCATGGGGCTATTTCGAAGGCATACTTGTGCGTAAACTTCAAAAGGAATCTCTGCTATTTTCGTACGAGGTGCCTGCTGCCCGCTTAACCCCTTGCTGCCCCCGTTTCCGAGGTCTTTGTCCTGCTCACTGCCTTGGGCTGCGTTCGTCCAGCTGCTGCCCACTTGCCACTCCCACTTTTCCTTGGCCTGTCAGCAGCAACTGACCTAATAATCATTTTCAAAGCGAAAAATTGTTGCTGCCGAGTTGGCCTAACTTATTTCATTCACACTTTGTGTGGGATGGCTAGGGGCGGTAAGGGGAGTTCGGATGAACGGACTGGTGTTAAGCGCTTGGGGAAAACCATTTCCTTTTTTAGCCTTTCCTTGCTGTGCGCATGGGGCCTATTGCGTAGACTTTTCCGGAATGGATTTTTGGATCCAGCCTAATTTGGACACTTTGATGAATGTTTTGGGAATGGGTGGATTAAGCAAGTTTTAATGGGAATTCAACATCTGTAAATGTATGCACACAGTCAGAGAATATACATATAATTAATTTGAAATATTTGTATTTGTATATGGCTAAGAAATTCACGTTCGCTTTTAAACTAAATTAAATAAATCCCATTCTCACAATCATTTAAATCGAAATCAAATTAAAAGCTTATCACTAATAGACCATCCCCGGGCCATTTCTCATGGGTCAATCAGTTTGTTCCAAAAAAAAAAAAATTAACCAGAAGCGGATGCAATTCAAGGTTCATTAACAGACTTCTCTCACCTTTCGAACGCCCAGCGAACAAAATACGTTCATCAATCAAATATACGAATCCTAAAGTGTGATTGCTATTCGAGCACGAATAATGATCAAGATATTCAGCTGCAAGTTGGCAAAGACAAAAAACCGAAGAAATGATCGAAGATCGATATTTTCAGGGGAGAATTGAAAAATTAAGGCGATGTGTTCGCAATACTCTGGCCCATCCAAGTGCCAATTAGGCATTTTGTACATTCTTCGTGGTCGAAGGCGACAATTACCAAAGACAATGTAGTGACCACAGAACATTTGGCTTTCCATTCGCATTCGACACTGCATTTGTCGCTTTATTTGTCTGCCTTTCGGGCGACTAATCGAAATTAAATGACGTGTGAATGTTGGCAGCTGTTTTCTGTTGGCTCACCTCCTGACTTTGTGCTGTTATTATTATTGCATAGCTTTCGATTGCTGCCAGTCAGCAGCTCCCAGGTTGGCCTTTCATTTCCCCTGTCGCCCAATTGCCATCGGCTTCATTTCAATTGGTATCGTAACTACCCAGTAGCTGTGGGGATATGCGGCTTTCAGTGGCTTACAAGAAAGATACTTTGTATAAAACACTCATGAGAGAAATATGTGAAAGCATTCAATATAATCTTACCAAGAATCATCTTTATACATTCTCATTGTTTTCAAAATAATATAAAATAAAATTAAATATTATAATCTTACCAAGAATCATTATTTTACTTTCTAATTGTTTTCGAAAATTTCGGAATTCAATAGCATTTAGTGATGTATACTACATATCTTTGGAATGTAAAGATAATTACTGCATTTGCAGGGACACATATAAGTCGACCCTTAACCAAAAGCTAAACAATCTGCTCCCGTTCTGTTCAGTTGATTGTCGTCTGTCGCTTTTTTGTGGTTTTTATCAATTTAGTTGATATGTTATTGGGCTATTTGAGGAGACCAAAGCCAGACCAGAAGGACCCATAAATTATGACGAATGTCAGTGGATGATTGCAATTGCGTTTGCGATTACGATGAGGTTGTCGATTACCAACTGGCGTTAAAATGTTGTGGCCGCTTTCATAAATTTTATATATGTAGACTTTCACGCCTGATATTTGTGCTACTTCACTCCCATGTTCGGACATTTAATTAATGTTTAAATAAACCCAAAGAGTTGGCTTCTTCGCATTTCGCCCCGAGTGATTTTTGGATCATAAAAGTGAGCTGTGAGAAAATTGGAAAACATCGGATGATCTGCGGAGTGGTTGTGCCACTTCTGTTTGATTAAAGTTTGTTTAATTTATGATGTCTGACCAGAGATGAACTTGTTCGTAAATTGTACAATTTTATGCCTGATTTGTCATGGCCGAGTGGGATTTGTTTTGGTCTAAATGGGGCTGATTTATTTTCTACCATCAATTTGGGATCGATTCGGATTCGACTGGCTTGAGGATGAGCTGCTCAATCTGACTGGCAACTGTCATCAAATTGCACTCAGCTTGTCATTACTTACAGCTTTGTGGCTAATAGTTGCCTTCATTCGGCAGATGATTTTTTCACCATCTCCGCAGAGTTGGCTAATTTACATATAAATTAAAACTAGAAAAAGTAAGAGCAGTACTCACACACATCACACGGAGGTCGGTCTTTAGCTGGCAGTTTGTTAACCTCAGCTCGTCTCGTTCTTGTGCTTTTTGGTAATAGTTGTCTGGGCTTCTCAGGCTTTTCAAGTCGCCCGCCCCGAAATTCCGCACAAAATTTCATAAATGCCTGGCAATAAGCGACCCAAAGCGGCAGGATGAATCCCAGCTAGTAGGATATGATGTAAAAAAGTCGAGCCACATATGCGACACTTTGCTGCACATGTCCTGCGACAGGACAAAAGGCATCCCGGGTACACAAAAAACCGCAAAATGCTTAAATGTCTTTGATGGCTGGCTCTCGAACATCCACCAACAAAACTCCTCCACCCACAACTTGGTTACCAATTTTAGTTTTGGGTTTGGCATTTTGTGCGCTCCAAGGAATTTCAACGGTTCGAATCCGAAGTATTTTCCCTGTTCAAATTTTAATCTGTACATTTTACAACTGGCATACCATGCCTCAACCTCTTTGATCTGCCAGCCGATTGATATATCAGATCATTAATAATAGTTGGCTTCGAACTTTTTCCAATCTCCTCTTCGGTTTTTTTATTCGGCGCCTACTTTCTTGGCATATTATTTGTTCAATTTCACGGTGTACATACTTAGTTATAGTTGTTATGTTCTCTCGTTTCGATTCGCTTTGGCCACTCAGCTGAAAACATTTGAATTATCATTTTGTGGCACTGCCTAATGATGATTGTTTCGCATTTAATTGGTTTTTCATTCGGTTGGTGGTGCATGACTGGCAAGAAAAAAGTTTCAGAACTTGTAAGGGAATTGTAATGGATTTGAGTGATCGAAAAAAAAACATTGGACTGCTAGTAGGCAAACTTTTAACTTTTTTAAACACATTTTTAAAGGGGTTTGAATACTGGAATCGAGTATTATTTTCTCTATAAAACCAAAGCTTACCCCCTTTTCGTATGGCAATCCCATTCACTACTCCATCTTATACACTTTTCCATTGCCATTGCCACATATCATTATTTCATCTTTGAGCAAATCGAGTCCTAAGCCACTCTAATGGATTTCATGCCCCGCCGAAGAACATGGATTGCATATTTCGAGCGACCCAATGACCAAACCCACAACCCTCGAATACCATCTAATTGCCATAATCCATTTATAAGGTAGCACAATGTCGCACAATGCACAGCGACCCATGGAAGACGGTGAGGAAAAGCGAAGGAAAAAAGGAAAAACAAACAAAATAAGCCAGACAACAGCCAAAGTAAAAAAGTCAGTTGTTGCAATATGACAGGACTAGTAAATAAATAAGGCGGACGGCCCCCAGAAGTCGGAACCCCAACCGCTTGATAGAGCCCCCCGTTGCCTGCAGTAAAATGATACAAAGAAATGCGAGACGACGACTTTTCAGTACAATTTCCCCGGCGTTCGAGGAAAATCCTTTTTATTAGTGCGATAAAGGCCAGTGAAATATGTAAAAATTCTGGGAAAACGAACCAGGGAAATTACACAAGCTGCAAACAACATTTGCATTGCCTACTTGGCGGCGTCTTTTATTTATGTATCTTCTTGTCCGTTTTTCCGTACGGGGAAAATCTGCGCTTATTATAATTTCCTTTTGAGCATTAGGCTGCCAACCCCAACCGTCGCCGTCTGCTACCCACTGTGCACAGTGGGCCTAATGGATGTTTGCTGTCGCTGCTCGATGCTCGTTTTTTACGATTTGTAAGTGCAATCAGTTGTACAAATACAAATCTCCCATTGGGTTTTTATTTTTTTGTGTGCATGTTTTTCTCCCAGAGCTCAAAGTCAACTAAGTCGTTTAATTTTGTTTAACAAGATTTCGCGGTATTTCCCCGCACGTGTTGCTTTAATAATCCGGCATCAACCACCGAGGCAAATTACCCCAAAAATCTCGAGTATTTTCTACGCATATTTTTCCGCATTTTTACTCCCATTTGATTTGGTTTTTCTTGTCCTGCAGAGTCTCGGTTTCATTTTGGGCTTATGACTTTGATTTGTGTGTTTATCTTTTGAATTTTTATTAGCAAATAAGTTTCCTTTTCCCGTCCGAGTGGGGCGAAAAAATTCAAATGAGCGGAAATGATGGAGAATAAATATCCGCTTACAATTAGAAAAAGAAATGCGCTAAAGCCCGAACATCTGTTGTGGAAATTGCAATTTAATCGCAGGAATTTTCGATTTTCAGTGGATAGCCAGCGTACAGCTGTCTGTTTGAAGCGTTTGGTAAATACAGACAAAAGTTATAGACTGATAAAGTAATGTTTGCAGTGTTGTAGCTAGATTTGTCAACTCGTCGTTTTGTTTGCCTTTGGCTAAATATCGAAACATGTGTGCAATCCACAGCTTATCACGTGGCTCCGCTATCTGCCACCCACTTTCCCACCCACGCCCACCAACAGTCGGCAATAAAATAGTGCGATATATGTATGTCTGCGTCTGGGTGAGAAATCTCTTGGGGATTGGTATCCAATAGTTCTCTGGCTGCAGTGACTTTGCTTCCGCAACAATGTCGTTGGGGAACCTTTGAAGTTCGCCGCTCTGAGCGGGACTTTCAATTAGCTTTACACCTTTCCCGACTTCCAAGTTAAGTCGCAAAGAGACCGCACACAAAGTCACTTGAGGGATGAGTTCCACATAAACAGAAATACGAGATAATCGCCAGGGATGAGAACTCGAGACACATAATTCGATCGTGACAGGTGATTTCGCTTTAAACACTTCCATTAATCACTAACCATTAGGTCATATAAACTTCAAAAGATATTACCTTATAACCAAAATAGGTATGTATTTGAAACACTTAGATAAAACAAATTAAGGAAAAATTAATATCCAATTGTTAGCGAATATCAATTTCAAACAACTTATCTTTATGAAGAGTGTACATTATATGTTATTAAAGCCCTTTTTTAATTATTCTTAAGTTAATCGCGTTTACTGTCATCGACTCACGGTGCCACCTTCACGATATTTTGTTTCTACTGTGTTCATTTATTGATCGTTAAAAATGATTTAGACCTGACAATGAGACATTGTTAAGGGCGACGAGGAGCTCGTAAAATTCTGCGGTTTTTTCGGTTTTTGTTCGGCACATCCATGGCCAACACACTTTGCTGTTGAAAAATGAAATAAACCGGCCCCGAAAAGTACTCAAATTAAATAATTTTTCTTATTGTTTGCCATAGAGCTACTGTTTTCTCTCTTTTTGCGGTTTCCTGAGGTCGGCCGGCAACTTGTTGCTGGCAACATTTGCGGCTAGGCCTTGCCTTTTCAAGTTCCCAACATGGAAGAGACAACAAATTAATGTTGTCGAAACACGAGAAAGACTTGTAAACTGTCGGCCGCTGAGGCAGAGACCCTTTTTGATTTTTTGCAGGGTCCACAGACCGTAGAAGAATCGCTGGGAAAGAAGCTTCAGCAGAAGGAAGCTCAGCACGCACGGGAACAACAAAAGCAAAAACAACATAAGCGACAACAACAACGACTACTTCTTGGCGGCTTTTGACTTTGGCCTTTTGCATGTGGACCCGGTTCGGTTGTTGTTGTTGTTGTTGTTGCTGCATTTGTTGCACGCTTAAATGTCTTCTAAGTGGCGTAAATCTTAAATTGTTGCCCCAGGCTTTTTGGCTCTTTCGCTTTTTATGGTTTCAGGACTCTGATTTGCCTTGGCAATCGTCGCAGATTTGGGGGATTAGTTTTAGCCGGTGATTTGGCCGAGTTTTTTGCCATTTCTTACTGATATTTTTTCGACGGTTCCGATTTTATTAGGTATGCAAATTTTTGTGAGTCTTTCGGTTCTACTTTAAACGAAAACACATTTAATTATGTTTTTGCACAGACGCTTGCATTTGGATTTGTCTGGCAATAAATGTTTTTGTACCTATTGAAATATACTAAAAAAAAACTCACACATGTTATTTTAAATTATATATAGATATTTCTCATTTATATAAAAATTATTCATACCAGACGCCCCTCGGCGTCTTGAGAAGGGGTATGAAAACTGAAAACTCTGAAAAGTTTCGTATAGTTCGATAAACATTCCTTAATACGTCTATAATTTATGTGGCACACTAAAAATTCATATTAAAAGTACGCGATAATAAAAAAGTTTCCGTTTAAATAAAAATATCACCAGTATTCTACTTCTATGGTATTGAACAAACTTTTATCTACCTTAGCTTACCGCTTTACAATACTGTAGAAAGGTTTTGCGAACTTTCCCCCAGTTTATATACGAGAAAATGATTGATTGTTGTCAATAGGAAGCTTCCAAAGAAATTAACTGTTCGAGTGTTGCATAACTCTCCCACCCTCGAATCGATCCACCACGCAGCTGTCAAATTCGTAGCATCATATAAATGACATCGAAACAGTCGAAAACAAAAAATAAGTAGGCATTTTTGTCACGCAGCCAAATCGATGACGTCGCAACAGAAGGCTATGTAATCAGTTCCGCTTAGCCAAGTCACAAGTCACAAAAGTCGCTGGATAAGTCGCAACTACACGGCCTATCTAGAGCGCTGATGACTGTTTTGATGATGATGACAGCCGAGTGTGATTGACAGGGATTTATGATTGTTGCCTAAGCAGTTGAAATTTTTGTAAAGTCCTACTCGCAGGAATTCTTCAGCGAAAGCAGTGAAAAAGGGTGTTGGTGGAGTAGCAAAACCAAGTGAATGACCCGTTTGCATTTTGTGTCTACTTGTGAATGGCTAAGCAAACACAAGCAAACATTCGCTCATTCATTCAAATGCTGTGAAAATTGCATATTATGTGGGCAAACAGTAGACACTCAATATCTGATATTGATACTTCTATGGAAGCAAATAAATTCATTAATTTATCAAAAAAATATTGTTATTAGTGTTACCAGTGCCTGGATAAATGATTTAAAGTGTGACCAAACGTATAATTGTGTGATCGTGTATGGAAAATATTTCGTTTCATTGAAAAATTGACAAAAATGAATGCTAGGAGTTTATGTCATGGTTAGCCAAACTTAAAAAGTGTTTTGCATTACCACTGTGCTTGCAGTCTGCTCTGCTTTTTGGTTCACTCACCTCGGCTTGTGCAAACACTTTTTGCGGGCAAATTTTTCAATGCGCATTGCATTTCATCTCTAAACGAGATATGGGCACCAGGACGAGGACGCGAGTCCTTTTCAAGATGCTAGGGAGGAGCGAGCGAGACGGGGCGAAGTGTCTGCTGTGAGTATGAATATTCATGCCTTGTTTATGCATATTTGCGTGTCAAGTGATGCCACGTCCTTTCCTTCCAATTCCTCTTCCTTCGTCCTGTGCGATTCGCATTTCTCTGCTCATTGCTCTTATTCAGCGGCTCCTGCTGCTTCCTCTTCGTCATTTTGCACGTGCAACACGACGTATGCGCAATATTTCCGCTTCTGCTTTTCGGTTTGCTTTTCAAGTTTGTTTACCATTGCACACGAGTTGGGTTCAAAAAGTACAAAAAAAAAACAGGACTAGGGGAAAGCGATGCCATGGCTGTGTGAAAAATTTTCTGTTTATGCTCACATTTCATTTGAACGTGAGTTTGTTTGTTTGCCAATTTGAAGTGCTAAAAAGTCGGTGGCTGAAGAGGAGCAAGGGGTTGACTGGACGGGGAGGACTTTGATTGCAATTTGTGCCGAGTGTGCAAAAAGGAAATGACTGCAAAGGAGGTTGAGCTTCTGTACTTTCGGCCTGCTAAAGGGCAATAGCAGGCGGATTAGATAAAAAGGAAAAGAACCAATACAGATACCTTATTTTAATGGGAAATAATAAATAATGCCATTTGAAAGGGGACATGTAAGCATTATCAAATAGTTGGTTTAATCTTCCTGAAAACGCTGCAGCCAAAACGAATGCACTTTTTCCAATTTTTTACTATCTCTTTCACTTGATTTCTGCTAACCCATTTAGTAGCCCGAAGAAATATTCCCCAACTACCCACTCAAAAAAAATATATTCACATCAGTCTGATTTCCACGCCGTGTCCATGACAATTGCCCAGTCAAAATGGGGCGTAACTAGCCATATTGTACCGCGGCTTCAACTGGGAATTGGCCGTGGCCCAGACGGGTATGTTGCTGATGAAAATGATGATGACGATGATGGATACTCGATACTCCTTGATACTCAGCCCGAACACGAGCAGAACAAAAGCCATATAGCGATGCCCTTGAGTGATCTATGCAAAGCAAAAGGCGGTGCTCTGGACCCAAGATCGGTGGATTGATGGTGATCGTGGTTATGCAGTTGGTTACAGCCAAATGAAAGGTAGCCGTTGCCAGTAGCTCGCTGGTAGCCGACTAGTCATCAAAACTGGGAAATTAGCATAGACAGTTTCCAAGCCAGCCATGGCCAAAGTGCGTAGAAAATCATAAAAATGGCTACTGGAGTGGCCAACAAGCGAGAGCCAAAACCACGATGCAGCTGGATATCCACACAGGAAAAATTATCGACTTCATATAAAGCATTACTACACAACATTTTGTTGTGATGCTTTAAATGATTCACTGTTTCAAAAATATATATATTCAATAAGCTAATAATTAATTTTCTTAACTTTCAATGGAAAGTTAACTTAATTATGTCAAACGTATAATTAATTTAATAAGATCTAACAAATACGCAGTAAAAAGACTACGTCATAAAAATATTCATAACTATTAGTATATACATATATACCTTTCAAATTAAGTGGTGTCAATTTTGTTGAAACCTACATTTTTCTCTGTGCAGATGACTCGGCCTCAAAGCCAGCGGCATTAATTTCATACAATTAATGGAAATTATATGAAATTATGAGTGGAACATTGAAATTCCTTGTGAACATCACCCGGGACAACAACAATCCAGATGAAATTCACTGTCCGCCTTCAAACGGAAAACTTCTAGCACTAACTTGGGTGGCAATTTCCATTTAGACACAGGCCGAGCCAAATGAAAGAAAATTAAATTTTTCACTGTCTTCTTAATTGAAACATTAGCCAAACATTTTAGCTACTCCCACTCCCCAAAAAAACGGCTCCACTCCTCTGTTCATTTACATTCAAATTAACTCGTAATGAAAACGAGTCGAGAAACTTTGACTTTGTCTGGTTGTTCTTCCGTGGGGGTTGTGGCATTTAATTAGTTGTTCTGATTGTTGCTGCTTCGTCGTCCTGTCGTCCTGTTTCCCCTGTTTATTACTATTTGCTGGCCATTTCTTCTCGGCTTAGTCAGTTAAATTATCCACGCCCAAGGATCTCTGTTTGTTTTGACACTCGTTTGATGTTCATTTGCTGCAGTTTAATGACAGTTGGCAGTTGCCTATTCGATTGAATGGACAATCAAAATTACGGGGTGGAAAGCGCTGACCTTTCGGAAAGCTGTGAAATGGAAAACAGTGTCGTCATTGCTGTCACTTTTAATAGTTTTTATTTTCAAGGGTGATATCACGTGATAGCCTGATATCTTAAAGTAAGTCCCACAAAATACAGGCTCTTTTAAGCACTTATATCCTTTTCATTTCGCATTGCAAATAAACCGGTAAAATAAGCTTATTATATAATTCTATTGAAAGATTCGACAAATAACACAAGTAAATTAATTTTTCATTTACCTCGGTAAACAATATTAAATTTTGACGAAACTTCAGGGTTGTCATTGATACAGTTCTGCGTTGCACTTGCCACAACCCGTTCCCACCCACTCCAAAAAAAAAGGGACCACACCTTACAGGTCCATGCCTTCCGATTTT
The DNA here is from genome assembly GCF_000001215.4 of Drosophila melanogaster. Classification (NCBI taxonomy): domain Eukaryota; kingdom Metazoa; phylum Arthropoda; class Insecta; order Diptera; family Drosophilidae; genus Drosophila; species Drosophila melanogaster. The sequence continues at coordinate 16,409,485 of NT_033779.5, read as the reverse complement.
CCATCGTCAATTTCTCCGGGCGTTATGTTGCCGTGGCAAAAAGAAAACAAGAAAACAGCAACACGTGCCCCTTTTAATTAAAATAAATAAATAGGCGCAAACGCATAAATAAACAGAACATTGAGCCATAGGATAACTACAATGCCAAATAGAGATGATGGTTCTCGGTTACTCTGTCAAAAGTATTATTTTGGGCCTGGTACGAGTATTCAATTTCATGCATTTACTTCGAAGAGCGGGTTGTGCCCCGGGACAAAAGAGTTTGGGAAGGGGCGAGTTCTACCTCCCCATTTATATAAGAACTCACGATATGGGGGCGCCTTGAGCTATGTTATGGCTTTTTTCTGCTCTGTATTCTTTGTGAAACGTGCGCATTTGAATTTGAGGCGAATTATTATTTAGTCGCGGCGAGACGCAAAACGTTTCTCGGAATAAAACATTTCCAACAACTTAATTTTTGTATACCGCAATTTGCATGTGGAATAAATCAAATGTAAAACGCATAAAAGAGTCAGGAACACCCCCAAAAATAGCACAGACATGAGTTATGAGCTGTGGGTTAAGGTGGAGGAGTTGGAGCAGGAACAGTAGCCTTTGTCTGGCCAGGATTATGACCATTTATTTGCCTGTCTGTCCTGCAAAATGGTAAATACTCTTGTGGTGGGTCGAAAGTTTTGGCCTAAGGCGATTTTCCTCGGTACAAGAAATCAAAATCAATGAAGACTTCGCCGCACAATGGAGCGGTATTAACAAAAAGAGTGTCCTGCACCCGTTTGGTTTCCACTTTCTGAGACTTTATGGGTCCGAGTCCTTGGCTTCCTGAACTCGGCTGGTGCCGTGGCCTTTCATGGATTATGCATCGCTTAGCTGGCGTAAAACTTTTCAACCAGCCCAAATTATTTATTACTAATTGAAGGAGCGGCACTCGCAAGTCGAAGAATGACTTTTCCTTCGATTTTAATTCGATTACTTTTCGGAAAACATTTTGCACAGAGTTCAATTTGTCAGAGTTAATTAAACCGAGTTAAGAACTTTATTGAGCATTTCCTGCTCGCAACAAATGAAAACCAATCAAATTTAATGCGAACTTACCAAGATGGCAAGGTGAGGTAAATGGAGAACAGAAAATATATCTGGTCCGGCCATTGGGCAAGACATAATAATAACTTATGTTTATGGCAGCGCCAGAAGATCTGCAAACGATATGTGTATGATCCATGCTCACCGACATTCATTCAATACTCTATTTAAGGAAGAGATCATAGGTATTCAAAATAGTAGAAATAAAATAGTACACATATTTGGTGCTAATATATAATATAACTGGGAAACTACAATATATAGATTATCCAGTTAAAAACATTTGAATTCCCTAAATGGTCTCGGACTTGCTTTCATTTAGTTTCAAACACATATTTCTTACACCCAGTTAGGGGTTATCAACCTTGCCTTTTTTATTTCACTATATATCCTGCCTTTGCTTACATATCATTTTAATTTATTCATACACTTCAGGGTATTCATTCTTCATTTTGCTGGCCGTCCTTACTGCTTAATACTTTTCATATAAATGCACAAGTTTTTGATTGATTCAATCAAAACGAAGCAAAACGCAAACGGCGATCAAGAAGTGGTCTTGAGCTAAAGCCAACGCAAAGTTGGAGGCATCAGGTTTTCTGCATGCCTGTCACGTAATTTATTGATTTAGCTCTTGGGAATACGAGAGACGGTTCGTGGATCGTGAAAAATGAAATGTTTGCCACTGCCAGCAGCAGAAGCAGCAGCTTCAAAATAACACTGATATTAAATGCATGACTGCAATCTAGTGTAAAGTGCATATTTTACTCAGTATGAAAGGATCTGCAGAAACGATATTAAGTAAAAATATTTTTTAAAGATATTTTTATACAAATTCGTTTCTTCAATAGTGGATTTATATGTAATAAACAATCACCTTTTGATATTCAATAAACAAAATATTTAAAATAATATAGAGTCACAAATTGAGTTAAAGTTCACTATAATTTTGTGATACATTTTTTATATTATTAATGTAAATGATTAATGAGAGCGTAATTTTTCTGGGTGCACATGGGCAGACTGCGCAAACTGGCATGATGGCTGACCGAACTGGACTGGGGCTGATTGGTTGTCGATCGATTTGGCTGCCGGCCAGACAAATTCAAATGCATTGGCCCCGATCTGTGAATGCAACTGCTGCAGGAGGAGGTCCGAACTCAAGGTTGGGGGGGTCAGGTGCGGGGATCAAAGGCACTTACGCATGTACGCCTCAAACGATACACAAAACTTGATCATCGGCGGCCACAGCGATCATCGATCAACAGACAGACAGACATCCCATGCCATCCCATTTCAACTCATACCATACCATACCATACCATACCGTCCTGGGTCTCTGAGATAATGGCCGGCTTGCCATTTTGCATTTTTGCATTTGTAATGAAACTGAAAACCAGAATGAATCGTAATTTGTTCGAAATCGAGCAGAAGCAGCCAGTCGAAGTCCCAGTTTCGCGCACAAGAAATAAGATCAACAGCGGCTCCGCACTGAAATTGCACTGCAGGATGTTCAAAGTGGTTTGGGATAAGATTGTGGCTGAGGATGAGGATGACGATGAGGTGGGAAGAGCTCGATATGAATAATCTGGCATGAAAGGTACAGTGTGTTGACGATTGCATAAAGCAAACATACAAACTTAGAAAATGGCCTTTGCATTTCTATGTATCTTTTAATAAAGAATGCCAAATGAAATTTTGATAGATTTGAATTTATATTTGTATAAATAATTAATTTTGGTTGCTATTCCCATTTATTACATCAAATGATACCTTTAACATTTTTCTACTATTCCAAGCCCACTGTGCAGTATTAAACGTTTCTCAGATCGCTCCCATTCGCTTCTTCATCTGTGGCCTGCAATTCGTATGTAAAATCGCGCATATTCAACTGTTATCAGACCCACTCTTTTGGATTCACACCGCTGCCTTTACGTACAGATCATCTCGCACTCCCCAAAAACCCCGTAGTCTTCGCCAACTTAAAAAAAAAAAAACTCCACCGAAGGCAACGCAAATGGCAATTTAAGTCATTTTGTTTGCCGTTTTTTGCGTTCGATTTTTTTGATTTTTGTTGCAAAGGCGAATTCAAAATGGTTTAATATTATGCACAAATCGGGCGAGTTGCGTAGTAAATTATGGGCCATTAAGCGAACAGGTAGAGCGAGAAGCGGCAAAGATACGGCAGGGGGTTTACCTGACCGGCCCCGGGTAATCAAATTTGTGTAAAATGGCAGCCGGCCTTTGGGTGTAAAATGGGGGGCGGCGTCTTCGGCTAGAAGGAAAAACGCAGCAGCGGCAGCAGCACTTCCAGGGAAATGCGTGCTACCTGCAGGAAATCCAGACTCAAAGAGAAAGATGCACCTAGTAGTAAAGTATCTATAGATGTTGCCTCCGGAGCAGATGTTGGATCGTAAAAACTAATTTTAAAATCCTCTGCTCCTGCCTTACAGCGATCAGTCTGCTCGGAGTCCTAGCCTCAGGATGTGGTGGCTACTTCTTTTGCTGTCCCTAATTGCGCCGTCGTGGCAGGAGAATGCCACAGTGATCAATCCAAGTTATGTGACCAAAGCTGGTTGTGAGGCATTGGTCAAGGAACCAAATCTCTGCGAGTGCCAGGAGCAGGAGATCAAGTGCGAGAACCTTCAATTGCACAGTGATAATTTGCAGTTATACGGCATTAGCTGTAGTATATTCGATGCCAGGGGATTCGGCTATATACCACCGCTTAAGGTGGGCAATATCGGTTCCCTGATCGTTCAAAACTGTGCCATACCAAATGCAGAAAGCATCAAATACTTGCTCAGTAAGCTGGGTGTTAGCAACTACACCGAACTGGAGATCTTCAACTATTTCGATCCCAAGAAAACGGATCGAGGCGAGGTCCTGCAGCAACACTACACGGATCACGAGAGTCTGAAGAAAGTATCCATCATTGGATTCAAGTCAACACTGCCTGAAAATTTTCTTGAAAACCTGCCGGCACTACAACAACTCTCCTTAAAGGGAAGCAGTGATTTGCCCGGTAACATTTTGCATCCTTTGAAAAATCTAACCCATTTGGAAATTGTGGTCAAGAATTTGGGCAAGGTGTCGGGTGCAATATTTGCAAAGCAATCGAAGCTAAAACATCTGATGATCGACTGCGATGCCAAGAACAGTAGTGTCGAAATGTCCGCTTTTGGACCCCAAGAACTCTGGCACATGACCGAACTTCAGTCGATCGAGCTCTTCAATTGCGGTGATAATGTGCCAACCGAGTTGTTCTGGATGTCGGAGCAATTGGCATACATTGGAATAAGGAGCAACATCAGCTATTTGAGCAAGGACTTCCTTAAGGTGCAAAAGAAACTGCTCACCTTAAGATTGGAAAGAAACAATATTGCCAGGCTGCCCGATCAGCTTTTCAGGAACACTCCCTTGATTTTAGAGATTCACTTGGCGTTCAATAATTTGGATCGCATTCAGAGGTGAGTTGCTATTACAAATACAGACATCAAACATATATACCCCAGTATGACTTTTCGGTAACCATTAAATAAAATTACGTTCTGACTCCCTTTCCAGCGGCCTTTTTGACAAGTTAAAGAACCTACAGGTGCTGAACTTGGAGCACAATCCGATAACCACCATTGCCCTGAATGCCTTTACTCCCATCCCAACTGCCCATATCTACGTGGGCAAACTCTTTAAGGCGGCGAAAAATGCCGACTGGGCTCGATCCACGAATGCAACAATCTGCGAGGAGGAGTATATCTACGGGGTGTGCATCTACTGCAAGCGAGATGAGTATCTGGACCACTTTGCCGACTCGGAGAACTGCAATAAGCCAAATCCGAAGGCCAAGGATGTGCTAGCCAAGAAGGCGTACGAAAATCAGCTGAAGGCGATGCCAACGCACTCCTGGAAAAAGGCCAAGGAATGTGAGTAAAGCGTAGATATAACTTTCATCCCATTCCAGTGATTTTTCGCCAATAATTTATATTAAATTTGACATGCGACTTCCCTTCTTCCGAGTCAGACATGGCCAAATTGAAAACGAAATAAAAAGCAGATAGCGCATGAAATACAAACAATATTAATATTTGTTGTCCGCTTTCAACGCCGCCAATGATAAGGAACGAAAGTTGAAGGTTGGTGCGAAGTCGACAGAACGTTTTTATATATAAATCATGAAGAAAAACAATTTATCTTTTGATTTGTAGCCAAGGGGTGGGTTGCTACGAAAATGAAAGAAAACTTTTCCAGGGAGCAACATGTCAAATGTAATAAGGCCTAATGTTGTCTTCCCTTTACTTTTCGAGGGCTGGAATGGATTGTAAGTGAAAGTCAGATGAGGAATATCAAGTGAATTATGCGGGTTGCGAGGGGGAAGCGAAAAACATTTCAGATTGCTATCATTTATGTTAAAAAAAAGAAATCCAGTAACTGACAGAAGCAACAGGGATATAAGAAACTCACGAGGAATGTTTCAGTGTTATGCAAATAATATCTGTCATTTCTCGTTGTTGATCTAACATGTTATTTTGTATAGGGGAACGGGGGTCCCACAGAGCCAACAACTCATAAATGTCAAGGATATCACATGTTGAACTCTGTGGGTCGCCAGCGATGAGAGTTGATTGAACAGCAATCAAATGTAAATTTTTGTGTAAGTGGAGAAAGGAGTTCTTGGGGTGGCGTAAAGACCTCTAAGCGTTCTAAATGGGCGCGTAAAATAATTCAATTCTTTGTACGCCCTTCCATATAAATGAAAGCACTTAAGTACATGCAGATTAGATAAATGTTGTACGAAATAATAATGTACCATTTTGTAAGGAACATGTATTCAACTTTTTTACTTATTTTTTCTTTTGTAAATGTTTTAGTTCGTCGTTTAAGTACTATACACAGCCCTCTATCACTTGTCACCCAGTTTAAAAACCTAATGGGTGGCATTTTAGAATCCGCTTCTCCTACTACGTTTTTTTTTTTTTAATTTTCCGATGCGCTTTAATGCAGCCCATAACTCATGGCCTCACTTACTCAGTCAGTCGTCGACTGGCTTCTAATCTCAATTTGCTGTTTGAGTTGCCACTAATAAAACGCACGACGAACTGACACCACTGGAATCGAACCACTGACCACTTTGGACGCCACCGAACGAACGCCACCATCAACATCGGCGATCCACATGCATTTGTGCTGCCGTCGATACACGGATTGGCTTTGGGTCTGTTTATGGTTGTCTCCTTGCAGGCTTTCTGTGTTTCCGATAGACATAATTTGTCGGGCATGAGGTGACACTGACATACAAAGGGTCCGAAGTCGAGGACGATTGCCAGTTTTAGAGGTGGAACTTTTCGAGATATTACCTTTTTGAACAGAGAACATAACAGCGGCCGCATTTATTTATAGATTAACAGATTTATATATTAATTATTGTTATTACATTAAAGTGTGTTTTGAAGTGCACATTTTTATCCAGAAAAGGTGTAGTAGTTCCCCCAAAAAGGTTCTAAAATCCACCACGCAATCGTACTACTTCAATCTTTTGAGTACTCCACTCTAGAGGAGACACACGACCCAAAAACATAGCTCACACGCAGTGGCGCCACAAAGGGGATACTTTTCGACTATTACTAACATTGAAGATATGAAAAGGAATAGAAGTGTGGATGTGTAGCCCCTGTTTTTAGGATCCCTAACCCCTAGAATTAACCAAAAGCTCCACCTCTGCCCACAACTGACCAGCGACAACAACTGGCCATCCACTTGGGCCCAGATTGCGACTGGCTCTCCACAAATGCAGCTTTTGTACTACTCGTATCTGGCGGATACATTTCAAAGCAATGCCAACTGGACTGCGTTTATCGCCTGGTAGCCCGGCAAAAGCCCAGACTCTGACTCCAAGAGACCAAGGGGCCAGAAAACAAACAGGGAAAAAAGAGTGAGGGCCCCATGCGAAATTTATGGGCATCAACGTTCAGTTTGAAGCGGGATCCCGAAAAACCTGGACTCCAATGCCGCGCAGCCGACTAGCTCCAGTGGCTGGCTTGGCATTTGTAATGCCTAAATGCTTTGGCGAATTGATTTTTGGTGTAAACGATGTGCAATTTTAATGGATTGTGCTGCCAGATAAGCCAAAAGGAGGAGCAGTGCCTCGGAAGCGGCGAGTGGGGAATACTCCACATATAAATACACAGAGTGAGAGACCCCAACTCTGAGACCATCCGATGCCAGTCGTCGTGGCTTGTCGTGTGTCGTTTAATTGAATTTGTTTTGATTAGTTGCTCGATGTGTGTGCGGGCATTTTGCAAATGCAGCTTAAAGTGTTCGCCGCTGGAGTTTTAAACTCACCGAACAAGGGCATGCCAAAAGGAGAGGGTCCAGGACAAAAAAACCTTTGGGCCTTCAAGGCATCCAGCTAAATTGACATTGTTCATAGTCATAACATGACGGAAAAATGTCAATTTAAATATTTGCAAATATTTTAACAAGGCATGTGCGCCCCAGCAGCGCTAATTTCGCATGTGCGAAATAAAAATTGTGCACATTTTTTTGCTCAAAAAAATAAGAGAACCCAAAAAAAGGTGCAACAACTTTTTAATTAATTAAGGGAATGATAACGAAAGCGCCAGGGGTGCAAAGAAAATATTATGCAAAAATTGTGAGCCAAGAGAATGCGAAAAATTTCTGGTTTCAAAAAGGTTAAAACGACAATAGGGTTAAAAATGTTTTGCAGGTTGCGAGCGATGTTAAACAAGTTTTTAGTCATATTTAAGTCTTGCTTAAAAACATGACTTTTTAATATGTACCAACAATTAAATATCAGAATATCGATGTGGTAAGAAGAGCTTAGCTTAAAATTATTTAAAATTCCCTAAATATTTACCAGAACAATAATTAGCTTTGGGAAAAATCACATTCTTCTCCCAGTATTTAAAATTGTGTTTCCTTTGCCTTGAGTTTTCGTTTTTCATTTTAAAGGGCCCCCCCAAACTAAATAAAATTCCAAGCTCCACTCACAAGTCAATTAGACAGTGAGAAACCAAACACAGAATGCCATATAGCCCCCAAGGGGATAAATTCGCAATCTCCATTTGAATGACAGGCGGCAGTGCAGTTAACTTGTTGATTTTGCCACAAAAAGGGGGTAAATTTCGTAGAGGAAAGGTTAAGTCTCAACCGGAAATCTGGTCAGAATTTCAATTGTTTATGCGTAAAAGTCAATTTGTGATGCGAAATTCGAGTCGTAGGCAATTGTGTTTCTGGGATCCCTCTGCATGCGCTTCAATTAGAATAAGATTGACAGCTAAGCTCGGGGAGTGAAACTGGGACCCAAACTGGCGATTGGGGTATCCTTGTATCCTTGTATCCTGCACTTGCACTTGCACTTGCACTGACCGATAAGGTTATGCACTTGGCTTGTGGTTTTACCGAGCCTAATTGAATTTAATTGATTCGGTTTAGGAGTTTTTGGGGGAGTCTGTGTGCACCCGCTCACATTTGGGGTGGCTTTCAATTGGGAATTATTGTGACGGTATGGGGAATGCATTTTAAAGTTGGACTCCACTTTGGACGAGTGAATGTTGTAAATGTTGCATGACTTCCAGAGGCCCGCAGTTGGTAGCAGTGAAAAATTGCAGCTGTCAGCGTTGGCCAGAAAAATGATTTGTTGGTTTTGTTTGTGGGTTTGAGGAGCTCGTGGGGTTGCATAAATCATAAAACGCTTTACATATTCCATACATTGCCCATACTTGCCGCACGTATGCAATTAAACTTAATATAAATGTCTGGTAATTATTGTGTCTGCGTTGCATGAACTGCAGCGACTTTGGCTTATAATTGACTCAACAAGCTTACCAAAAACGTATCTAAATTAATAATCTTGCACTTGCAGATCCCGTTGAGGAAGAGCAGCCCTAAGCTCCAAACGGTTCGTTGGGATTTTACGCATCAGTACTAACTAGTATATGGATATCTGAGTAGCTTATTTCTGAGACTATAATGAGATTAAAATAGGCTGAAGCTATTTGTTTCCCGAATAACTTAAAATTAATACTCCCATATATGTTCACCTGCTAAGTATCTTTTGAAATATAACACGATTTGTATCTTTAGTGTAAAAGTTTTGAAATAGTTGCTATCATTAAAGACTATAATTTTATGTTTGCTGATTGTAAGACTATAAAATCGAAAAGTTGGAAATATTACTGTATCAATAAACTTATGAAATAAAGATATTGAAGAATACGAACTTATTTATTTCAGTGCAACTATAACCCTAAAACATTTGGGTATGTCTCTTTTTGAAATTATGGCTATTAACCCCGAAGAAAAGCAAGCGACACACAATAGCATTCCATTTGCCATCGGACGATGACAGGAGTATGGAACTAATATTTGCCAAAAATGCCAAAACAAAACGACTGGCATAAAAATCACAATAAAACAAAACAGTTTAGGAACAACAGGATCCTGCAACCCGAAGGCGACTATTGTACACATGTAGCTTTCCCCTTGCCCATGGTGGGTTGTAAACGAGCGGGCGGGGGGAAATGGTTAGTCGAGAGTCCTGAAAGCTTTCTCCAGTATCGCGCCTTTTGTGTGCGATGTGTGTTTACATGGTGATTTTTTGTTCGCACGCGATATCCTTTTTGCCGTCGCCCAGGATGTTTACCACCCTCCCCCCCCTGGAATGCCACCACCAAGTCCACCGGATTCTATTTCCCTCAGTGTTTGCTCCTTTCGGGCTGTCTGTCATATATGCGAACTATGAAATGGCTGGCAAACATTCAACTATTGTTTGCATTAGTTGGTCTTTTCAGCTTTTCGGTTTGCCCAAATGCTCCGCATAATTGTTGCCGCTGCTTTGTCCATCAAACAATGGGAAAACACCGTGCAACACGGGCAACAATAGCAACATTTGTCGTGAGTTATTTATTTGGGTGTATGGCCAAGTTGCCAAAACACTGCTGTTAATTATGTGGATAGTAAAATTACAACACGCAGAACATCAACTAAATAAAAATTATCCTTAATATTTAGATTGAATATTAAATAATAGTATTCGATAAATATTAAAACAATATTTTCGACTTGTAATAAAAATAAAACAGTATATAAAATAAATTCATATTTATGTAACTTAGCATCTTTAAGTACAAAATTTCCTCATATAAATGAGATTCCTTCTCATTTCCGCAATTGAAATTAATTTTTTTATGTAATTCTTATTCTCTGAATTCTGAGTGCAGCTGAAGGCCAGTGGAATATTGCAATTGCAGGAGGTGTCCTCGTTCTTTGTCGGTGTCATGTCTTCATTGCTGGATGCAAACAGCAACGGCAAACAACGAAACAACCAAACAGAAACAACGGCAGCTGTAAATTTATGCACGCACATGCAGCTGGCTGCATTTTTTGCGATTCCCCACTGTTGCATGTTGCCGCCTTTTTGGGGCGTTTTTCCGCAATGTTGCGAAAGTTTGCAGGCGCAGGTGCAACTGCAGCACGTGGCATGTGCAACAATGATGTCAAACAAAATATGCAGTTGCAGATCTAGAGTGGTCGGCAATTTGGGCGGGTGGGGTATCCAAACAGAGATATTTCTGCCTAGATTGGGTTGTCACCAAGTGTTGTCGACGTGCTGGAAAAACTGGAAAAAAGTGATCTGGAATCCAATGGCTATGTTTGGCCAGGAAAATTGTTGCTTAGACAGATAATCAAATATTTGTGCAACTTTGAGAAAAAATGCTTAAATGGATATATGGTGGACGTCTCACTGCATAAATAACTTAATTTTTTTTAGCCTAAACATATGTTTATGTTTTAATATTTTGTGTTAACATTTAGTTTAATTTTAAACTCAAATTTAACTAATTTTATTTATAATTATAATGCTTAATTTTTAAAGCTTTATTATAGTGCCTATACAATGGCAAAGAAGTAACTTATCAGTTAAATTTTAAAGTTGTCAGTTAGTTTCTTGCTAAGCGAAACTCCTTTCACAACCTTCACGTCAATTTCGGGTAATAACTCCCCCAAGTCAAATATTTCCGCATTACCTCGATCGTCTAATATTGACTGCTCCCCAAACCGCCAAGTCACTTAGCCGGCTTTAACAAATAGCCCAAAGGACAAATGGGCCAGGCGTAGAACAACGACATAAACACATGAATAATGCAGGCTGTTTACTGGCGACCACGCCCACTCGCCGCCAATCGACGAACGCCTAAGCATCGAAATTAGCGCAAATAACAATTAAAAATGCTTGAATGCATTTAATTATTTTGTTGATTGTTTGTGCAAATATGTATGGTCAAATCAGAAAAACTAATCGAAAATGCAATGGGAAAATACATTTTGCGCAAATTAATTAAAATTATCGAGGCGAACGGACAAATCAACACACACAAACCAAAACAAAAAAAACACTGAAATAACAAATGGCAGAGCCAAAGCAACTAATTAATGAGTTGATTAATAAACAATTAGACGACGGCGCAGGGGAAATAGTTACCAAATCGATGCCAATTTATGAGCTGGTAATTGACGCCCACACACACGAAAAATCGGGCCCATAACTCAGCACTTTGGCCAAGTGGCGACTGTTGTAAATCAAGTGGGCCCGAGCCATTGAGCCAACTTGTTTGCCGCTTTTTTTTGGCATGCAAACTTGGCACAGCTGGAGTGGAAAAAAGTCTGGATGGATGGAGGGGGGGGGGGGGGAACTGGCAGTATGCCTCTGCCCACTTCTCAGATCCCCCGACTAGATACCCGAAAATTTTTTAGTTAGCCTCCTTCAACGGCTGGGCGCATAGTGCTAGGCACAAAAGGTGGGTGGAGCAGCTGGGATCCCGGTGGCAGCCACTGCACTTGGCTTCTGCAGTTGCAAATTTCTTACTCCAGCTCACTGTGCGCCTGTGTAGCCCGGCCACGCCCAGCCTTTTTCATTTTCTTATTTTTTTGTTTTTTGTTTTTACTTGGCCCGAGGTTCTTTTTGGGGCTCACACACACACACAGCAACTGGCAAACTGATTGTTCAGATAAGTGGGCCCACGACTTGACTATGCCTCTGGTTGGGCATTACAATACCCGTATTGGTTCAGTACCAAGCGAAAATATGTTAATTGCAGCAGCGCCAAACAGAAGCCCCAAACGGTTGGGGCGGTTGGGGGGCTTTCTTAGTTTCTGGGAGGTGTATCTGATTGTCAGAGTTCAAATAGCAATTGAAATAAACGTCTCAAAAGCGTTAATTGCTTCATTAACGCGCAAATTACCATACAAATGAAGGCATTATCAGCTCTAAATGGATAAGTAAAGTTACTTTTGGTATTTTGGATTTGCATTGTATTTTTTCAAAAGCTTGTAGTGCAAATAGTGTCTTATTTATTTGTTTTTTTTTTAACTGATGTTTCCTGGATTCCAAAGATCGCCCAAGGAATTTCAAAAATGGCAGCAAATTGAAATTAATTTAAAGACACGGGAAAGCGTTAATTGAACAACATTAGGGCCAACATTTGATTGCTTAATTTACATGAAAATTAACTAAACCAGACGCTGGGCGAGAAGGCGAAATCTCGGAGCAGCCGGAATGCCCAAGGAACATGCCAAACTAGAGTCGGAAATAATGGGTCAGGGACCCAGGGAGCAGGAGCCATCCCTTCGCCGGCTTCGAGGACAGTGCGGAGTTCATAAAGACGCAGACCATTAAGACGGTTTAATTCTTGATTTTACACCCTCGTCTTGGGTATAAATATATATATACTTTTTTTGGGTCCAAGGAGTCCGAGAATTCGGTCGTGGCTCATGACCCACGAGGTCTGTCAATTTCTGGGCTCTACGCCCCTCGTCCGTTGTCGTTTTATTTTTAATTTCGTCTGAGCGAGTCTTTTTTATGCCGTCGAGGCTCATTAGATTTGCAAAGTGTTTGGCCTTTCTCCGCTGTCGATGGTGGTCGTTAATGTTATTATGTTGTTGGTCTCTGGACCCCCAAGGTTACTGGCCAAATGCAATTGGATTAATAAATGCCATTAGGCATTGCAAGTGTTTTATTTTTATTCCGTTTTTTGGGATGGATAATTTGTATTTATGCTGTCATTTTATGCCACATTTAAGTCGAGTTATGGGCGAGGACAAAAAGTAAGCATAATAAATTATAAGGGAAAAAAGGTTCCCAACGGAGAATAAAATCAATAAGAACATAAGTAGCTTAAAGAAAATCATATAGTTGAAAACTAATATTGTTAAGAAATTCGTTAAGATGTACTATGCAGAATTATTAGAGAAAATTCATATTGAGCTTTAATTTTACGCCACATTACTTACGCATTATATCGGGCTACCAAAAAAAAAAAAGAAAGTTATGTTGCTGCAGGATATGGGAAAGGAAATGGAAATGAGACAAATGTCAACAATCGCTGGGTTATTTTGACAGTTCATGGGGTGACTTTGTGGGTGTGTCCCCGACACTTGGCAAACAAATTTTCCAGCAGCAATTAGACCAGCGCGTTTTTTATTTTAATATAAATGAAGTGAAATTAAAAGGCAACTGTTGACAAAGGCCAGAGAGTCACATGTGGTCACGGCCAGAGTGACTCCGCCATCAAGTTTGACGCTCATCATCGTCATCAAAGCAGACGCACGTGTCTGGGCGGTCAACTTAGTCCAGCGGCAAATGCTTTTGACACCTTTCACCCGAACGGGTGTGAAAAAGGCCCGAATAAAAGGTCACAAAGCTGGACAATTGCAGAGGTCCCTCTGGTCACTCGGGGTCACTCGGACCCCAAATAACCTTTGCCTGACAGCAGAAACGCCCCGAGTTCACAATAATCAAAAATTCCTGGTCACTTGCTAATGAAGGATTTCAACGGGAGCTCAGTGAACTTGAAATTTGAGGAACTCTGGAATAGCGCATATCGATAACCTTCAGACTGGCACAATTTGAGATATAAGTTTGACAGGTGATTTGCTCAAGAAACTGAGGTCAAAGTTTAGCCAATAAAATGGGTTACACTTTATATAGTAATGAACTACTCCGAAGAACTTATTTTCATACGGGCAACCCTTTGAAATTTCGTTTACTTCTCCACTCTAAGCTAATTATTTGTTAATCAACGCTTACTACACACACTTAATGTATTTTAACACACATCAGACAATAACCAAATTTAGGCATTTCCCCAGGGATTACGTCTTCTGAAAATCAAAGTCGACAGAAAATTCCGCCGACGCCCAAGTAAATTGAATTCTTTTTCGGCAAACGAAACTAAACGAATTAAACGTGTTCGGCTAGAGACCTCTTCATACACATTTATACACACGTATATAGGCAACGACCACGCCCACAGGAGGTGGAAAAAATAATTAAATGATAAACTAATCTACACCCAAGCCTTTAATAATCAGGCGCCAAAGAGGAGGAAACGAGAGGCCAGCAACTGATAGAGTTAGAGAGATATAGAGTCTGTGTTTTTCGGGGAAGAAGTGGGGCCAAAATTGGGCGGAAAAATGGCATGAAATATATATGTACATACATAAATATATATCCGAACGGGTGTCCTTGCTGGGTTCGCCGCCTGGGCAAATAATTATTATTTTTCGAAACTATAAATCTGCTTACAAAATATTTTCGTGCATTTTTCTCCATGCCACCCACAGCGAAGGGGGTTAAATGGTGGGTCTGTAAGGGGTTAAGCGAGGAGGAACACCAGACTGCGCCAGCTTCGGCAATGATATACAGTTTTCAATTAAAAATTATAGTCTAATGAAATTTTCCAGCATCGCCGGCAGCAGAGTATTCTGGGCTTTTTATTTTATTTTTTTGGTTACCGAGAAGGGGGGCGGAGAAAAGTTAATTGCCAGTTTCTGTGAGCAAAGCAACCTTTAAAAGGTTTTGCCAAAAAAGGGTTTCCCAATCCACCTTTAGTTTGTGTGAATTTTCTGCCTTACTACTCCCCAATTATTTTCATGTCTTGCAGTGGCTCAAACATTTTGTCAACTTGTTGGGACTCTTTTGATTTATGCTATTTACTTTTTATCAACCTGCCGTCTGCACTGGCTCAAAAATAATTACAAAGCCGGGTACCTCTACCCTTAGCCCAACTCCTTCTTGACTGCATTTTTCGATCAAATTTCTTAGTTCACAAAAACTACTGGCCACATATACACACACGTGCAAACCGGCCACAAAATATTTTGGTATGAAAAATGTCCAAATTGCTAACCGAAAAATGTCCTTTTAAGCTGGGGATACGGCAAGGACCATATCTGCTTTATAGTTTGCTTTTTGTTTGCTTTCTAATAGTTGCTGCGCAGAGGTTCGCAAATGGGGAAGATGAGGGCGATGAGCACCTGTCCCATAACTGGAAACCCTGTCCCTTGCAGAATTCTCAGACCCCATTCTCGCATGTAATCCGAAACATTGTTGGTTTTAGTTTTTCCGGACTGTGGCTCTATAGTTTGAGTAATTTGCTTTTAAGCGGTTTTTAATATCAAAGTATTGCCGAAATATTTCCTAAAATACGTGCTGAAACACACACCCCCAATGCGACACGAAACATTTCATAACAAAAATGCGTAGAAAATCTGTTTGAAATTGTTATGTCATTTTTATGCAAAATATTTTCGAATTACTAAAAACCAAAAACCGCTGAGCTGGACCTCGCGCCTTGTGATTGTCATAAAAATGGAAAAATCGTAACATTTAAAAGCTGTTCTCATAAACATAATGGGATCAGAGGGAAAAACCTTAAGCCCCTGGAAACAAAAAAAAGAAAGTGAAGAAGTCATCAAAATGTAACTCAAGACATTTGCCGAGACTAATTTCTGTCCAGTTCAGGTTTTTCGTGGGCTCATATTGCCATTCGTTTCACTTTTTTTTGCCTTTGTTTCTGTTTTTCTTTTTTGTATTTTTACTTCTGTTAGGGCGTTTTTTCTCACCCCAACAGTTCATTAGCCAGAATTTACAGTCACTTTTGGGAAATGCAACCGAAATGGTACGCAAATGTAGGCCCAAAAAGGTGGCTTTGTTTGTGAGGGATGTAGATACACTAAAGATACTTTGCTCTAAACATCTGAGGTCCTCGTCCACAATTACCATGAATATTAAGCCACAATAAGAGCCAAAAGCTGCAAGCTGAACTCGCAATTGATGGAGCCACAGATGTTTCGGTGAGGTTGCGGTTTTCGGTTTGGTTTCTGTTTTTGGGGTTTTGGCCTCACCTTCGGACCAGGTAGTTGATGGAGGGTTGGCTTCTGTTTAAGTCGGGGGGTTTTTAAATGGAGATACCACAAAAGTACCAAATGCATTTTTAATGAAATTTATGTAGCCTTGCATTAGTTAGTAAAATAGAAAGGGAAAGCGGCGATGAGATTAAGAAAATTCCATATTAGATAGGTAGGCTTTATAATTTGAGCAATAAGTTCTTTAGATTGGTTCTATAAAGTGGATTTCATCAGCTTCCTTTCCATATCATACGAAAATCCATCGCCCGTTTTGTAAATGTTAAAAAATAGATAGAGCGAGTAAATGGTTTGCAAAAATAATAAAGCAGTAAAGAAAACTTGCACATTTTTCGGGCTAATCAAGTGGCGTCCCTGGAGAAATGCGCATTCATTTAAACATTCCAAACAACAAGTTACCCCTCAGAAAATACCATTTTCCATATATCCTGATGGCCTGCATCCTGTGAACTACCCATTACATACGCAGTTAACTCAATTCCTCTCTTTTCTGTCCGTTTGCAACGCTGGCAGCCAAATTGAATTCAAATTCAATTTGAACTTTTCAATTTAAGAACAGCAGAGGGAGGCTAACAACAGCCAGAGCACATTTCGAATGCGTAAAATGTAATGAAAATTATGAGTTGAACCTGAACCTAAAGCTGAACTTGATCCAGAAGCTGAACAGAAAAAAAAGAATGGAAAAGTGAAAGCTAAATGAAATTTTACAAACCAAATTGTTCATGCACTTTTGAGCAACACTTTCAGCGTTAAAAGGGCAGACAGTTGGCCAAATGAAATGAAACATACTCGTAAATTTAAATTGAAATTGAAATACGGCAAACTGTGCGTCCTGTTTTTGTTGCCTTTCGTTGCCGCGGGCAGCGTTTTTGTAGCTGGGTGTGACATTTGACGCCCGGCGAGGGTAATTTTCTCCGTTTTCCACCCACTGCCACCAAGCCGACTTTTGACCGCACCGACACTCACTAGTTATGACAGTTACAACTTTAATCAGACAGCACCACATCCAACTCCAGGCGCATTCATAACCAGCGAAACTTTTACGAGGCACTTGCCCAGTTGACGAGTCCTTTAGCTCGACTAGGCCATCCAGGTACATCCGCACAGATGAGGTGGTCCTGGCCGTTCCACATTGTTGACCAAACATAAAAAGTATGTTCGCCGTCGAGTTGGATTCGTGGGGCAATTCGAATAAGGGTTACCCTTGCTACATTGGAATTTATTTGGACATATTTACTTATGTTCCCATAGATCGAAACTAAAAATTCGATATAACCAATATTGTTCTATAAGTTTCACACTGAAAAGGGATTTAACTTAAGACGCCACAAGTATTTTCTTTATTCAACATTTTTAACATTTTCCCATTAAAGAAACCCGTAATTTAATTATAAAATATACTTAAATACTTAAAATGTCTTTGAGTTAATCGATTGCTTTCCAGAGTATATAATGAAAACCCATCAAATGCACCCATTGCAGACGAGACTGCGTCGCTATCCTTTGTGCTTAGTGCCCACAAAAGATTGCTCGGCACCCAATATCGAACCGAAAATCCAAAAATAGGACCAGACACAATCCCAACTGCCTTCCGAAACGCTTCAGGCCAGACCGACAATTATTATTTTACAAATTGATATTTATGAAGCAATTTACAAAATGTTTTTACGCCAAACGACTTTTGCAATCGCCTGAGCTGGGAGTCCGGGAGTCGGAGGCTTGCACAAACAATGCACACAGATTGCAGTGGAGGCCAGGTCCTGATTTTCGTCCTGGACTCATGGACCCTTCGGACTCTGCTGCATTGGCATTGCAGTCGTGCAAAAAATGTCATGAATTTCATTCGGAAAAGAGGCGCAGGACCGGCAAACGGTTGACTTTCGCCCACCGAGGCCCCACAAATGTTTATTAATTTTATTGAACAATTAATTAAATGCGGGCAAAATGTTTTGTCAGCGGCAATGCCAAACGACAGCTGCGAACGACGACGACGATGGCCTTTTGGCTTGTTGCACTGAGCCTGCAAGTATGCAGCGCAATATTAAAATACCACAAAAACGTGACTCCAAGTCGACGGATGGGGGTATCCGGGCATATCGAATGGATTCGGGATGTTCCGGACTTTGTGTTCCAAAAATATATATTTTAAGTCAGTCTAAAAATGAGAAATTATATTGTAAATATGGCTTGTCATCAAACAACTGTGATAAGTACATAGCACTTAAATGAAATATATTATTGAGCAGATTCAATTTAATGCTAACGAATTCTGATTCTGGAACACCCTTAAACGAATATGATTTTATGAACTGCAACAGCAGTTGCAACAACAATCAAAGGGCCGTTAGCACTCAATGCAAATGTTGCAGTCACAAATTGTTTTTATTGAAATGGAGCCCACCCATACTTGCAGAATATAAAGAAAATTGCCAAATGAAAATAGGCAAATGGCAAAATGTGGTCCATTGTTTGAAAATATATGTTCAGAATGTGTTTCGCCCCGCTCCAAAATAAAAAAAAAACAAGTGCAGGCCATAACAGTTGTGTTATTTAATGCCAAATTTATTTGCATATTGTAGCATTCGTAGTGGGTGGCAGTGGCAGTGGAAAATGGGTTGGGAAATTCAAGGAGGCTGGCGAGCAAGCGATATGCACTTGACACTCAAGTGGACGCTACACACATGCCAAAATCGGGCGGGGATATACATACGTATTATTCTCGAAGGGTGGCTCGGCTTTCAAAAAAAGGTTTTTTGGTTTTCGCACACTCGGCGCGCGCTTAAGTAAATACAAATTTACATTTCGCTGCCATAAACACTTTTAAATTTGAATTTCATTCTTTTCCCTTATTTTTTATATGCATCTCGTACGGGGCGCATGCAAATTGAAATTGATGCCAAGGTAAACAGTTTCAGTTGAAGCCAGACAACTGGCCAAAAGGTCAGCGTGGTTCCACCAGCCTCTCCCACTGCTTCTGACCCCATCCGGATGAGCTGCCAAAGAGCTTATCCTAGCCCACTGCGTTGACAACTTCGGTTAGCCACTGGAGAGCGTGAGCGTGGTGGAAACCCTCGAGGAAATGTCTTGGCCATAAGTCAAAGCCACTTCACAAAACACTTCCGGCTCACTGGGACGTTTTGTGGATTTTCTATTATCCGCTTGTTGGATTTCCTTTTATGCTTGAGCTTTTTTTTTCTGTTCGCACATGATTACCTTACAATTTATGGAACCAAGTTCGCTGCTTTCAGTGGTTTGTTTAACGGCATTTTCGTTTGTAATAAAATGATTAGGTAATTTTTTTAAAAAAATAATGATAAAATGAATAGCCCGTTTAAACTAAGTCAATATACTTAATAGAGAACATGCTAGTTACGATTTTCCCAGAGATCCTTTTAGCTTTTCGCACAATTTCCCACCCCCTCCACATGTTTTACTACCACAAGGAGATATGGTTCTTCTATCCAGCATTTCACTCCTTTTGGCAATTTTCCCATTTATTTCTGCTGCTGGGAAGCAATTGAAATGGTATTTTCATTTCCGAGTGTGCACTTGTTGCTCGATGGGACAAGGGTTTATTTTGGCAGAAAAGTGTAAGCCCGGTCCCCCTTTTCGTTTGTAGTTTCTTGGTGGTGGTTGCTGCCACAAAAGACCCTTTTTGGCTGAACCACAGCAAAAAAGCTGAGGAAAATCGTCGGATAAAAAGGGGCGTTTAGTGTGTAAAAAGAAGCTGGGCGAATTGTGGAGAGAGCCCTTGTTGTTTTTGTTAAATTTTGCAGAAAGTCACCAAAAAATCACCACCCACACCCGCCGGATCCGCTTTCCTTTTGTGTGGGTGCGTGTGGTTTTCGCTACCGGGTTTTTTGTTTAGCCTTTTGGGTATTTAAACTAAGCGGATTGTGTGGGTGACATGAGTAGGTGTTAAGTGGCTTTGTCACTTTTCCCGAGGGGTGAGAAAATCCGAGTATTCCTCTAGTTTCATCCACTCTGCGATTTGGGAGGAAACACACACTTACAGAGAACTGGAAAAGCCCAATCACGTTGCCTTGCACTCAATTTAAGCATTTAATTGCTTTCTGCAATCATTCGAAAAACACTTTCGCAAGCCTACTAAATGTAAAATCTCACAAAATTAATCAGTTTGCTTCGCCCCATCCCCTTAGAAAGTCAGAGCAATTAATCCAACTCAAATGACTGACTGATTCTATCGTTTTGCAGCCGAATTGAGGAGATGGAGATTTGCCAAGGCAATAAATCGTTGCCTGCTGCTACGGCTGTTAATTTGCAATTCCGATTTCAATTTGAGCACAATTTTTGGATCCGAAAAATATGGCCAACGGGCAATTGCTCTGCAATGCCTGTTGTACACTTGGAGAAAGAAGTCAGTATCCAAATGTATCAGTTTATTTACGGAAGCAACAAAATTGGATATTTCAATTCCGTTTAAACTTATAAATCACTAGAAATGTGGTTATACCACCAAGGATATGTCTCTATATATAATCTTAATTCCTTTGCAATCATTTTAGTCTTTTTCGTTTGCAGACCAGTAAAAGTACAAAATATTTTTCTTAGTGCCTCATCACTTCTAGATCCCTGAGAGAGTGATGCGCCCGTAGTAACCGCAAACATTTGACCAGGAGCCCTCGGGGGCTGCGACGCCTGCTCCTGTTCCTGTTCCAGTTTCACTGGCAGGACCTCCCCTTCAATGTGGCTATGGATGTGGTCATCCTGCGTCCGGTCGGTCGGACATGCGTCCGTTTGTAAGCCATTCATTTGTCCAATCATTCAACCGGAAGCTATACCGTTTGACACACATATACCCGTAGAGTCCCCCAATCCGGAATTTGCTGCTGGCGCTGGAACCCGCTGGGTGTCACACTCGGACACTCGCATGACACATGCAAATTTTCCACTCGCATCCCCGACCCCAGAACAGCCACATCCACATCCGCATCCGCATCCTCATCCGCTTCTAACGGCAATGTGTCATGCGAGTGCTAGTCGCCACTTAATTCATTTGATGCCGTAATTTGGCAATTTCTCGCAGATTTCCACAGTCTGACATTCGGATTTGATCAATTAATTTGAATAACACCGGTCATTTATCATGTCGCGGCCCCGGATGCGAAAGGGTTGTCCCGGCTGGCTGGCTGGCTGGCTGACAGGATATCCCAGGTCTAGGGTTGCTGATTGGAGGCAGCCGACGAAGTTAATCCCCCCATCGAGTGACTTCAGTTTGGGTTCGTTTTTTAGTCGCAGCTCACGAGGGATTTAAATTGTTTTCATTGGATGTTTTAGGGAGAGTGTCATTAGATATATGTACATATATCCTAAGTCAGGTAAACACATAAACTAAAATAAAATTGTTATATTTTGCGTGCAACTTGAGCTAAGAACTATTAATTTCGTTAGAAGTCAAAGGAGAATTTAACCATCAAAAATTATTGTCTGAATTTAAGCATTTCCACTGCCGCAAGTAATCATAATAAATGACAAAGAAAATGCCTAAATTACGTTTTTAATAAGCACAACAATACTTTATGGAACTGCTGCAATACTCCCCGTATTTTTTACCCGTATATCTTTTTTTTCTTTCAGCTACAGCAAGTCACGTAAAAATGTAAGCAAAAGTGAGTGGAACAACAAAAGAAAAGCCCTGAAAGAAGACACGGCTGCTTAGATAAATGAATGCGAATTACGAGCGGGGAAAATGTGGAAGGGCAGCATTTTCCGGGGGAAAACTCCTCTTCCAGTGCCACATACTTTGCATACTTTTCTGGGAAACATTCGGAAACAAGCGTGAAGCCGCAGCAACTGTGTTAAATTTGTTTGAAAAAAAAAAAAATGTTTCGAAAAGCGCGGAAAAAAATAACAAATCACAAAAGACGAAAAATATTATATACAAATGACTTTTTATGTTGATTTCATGGACGCAGCTGTTGCGGGGAGCCCCGTTTTTGTTGCTCATAATTTATTATCCTGCACGGTTTGTTTTATGAACTTTAAATAAAAATTTATTAGCAGGCAGGGGAGACAAGATAAAGGCGAACAAGTTGTGCGGCATGTGGCCGTCGCAAGACGGTTTGCATTTTTGATTAATATCCATTTCGCTGCTATCGACGATGCATCAATCAAAGTTTTCAACATTCTGCCCGTGAAATGAATCTTGACTTTTGGTCAGGGAATTCATCCCTTAGATATGATGCATGATGCATGAGCCTATCAATAAATTGAACAACTGCAGAAACTGGTCAGTTAATTAGATACAATTTTCTTTTCATTTATATCTCAAGGCAAAAAGTGTTAGTTTCTATACATTTCTTGTTTTGTTTGATTGCTTCCTAGTAACATTTTTAAGCTTCTCTCGTTTTTTTGCCGACTCTAGTTATATTATCTCCTTCTGAAATTTCCCCAAACCCGCTACATCTTCCATTAGTTGACGTCAATCTTATCCCCTGCTGTTTTGGCATCTTCAAAAAAATGGAAATCTTAATCCGGACTTTTATTGGGGGAAATGTAATACAATCTCACAATTTAACGCTACTTATGCTCGGCGTATGAATGTCATACCATTTGTAATCCATCGAAGGAAACTTGCGTTCCAGCAGGAATCAACAGAATCCAAAAAAAATATGAACAAAGGTATTTAGACTGGTAAAAGCTAATAGCTATTAGCTAATAAAAAAGAAATTTGAGTTTTAAGAGGCCCAAGATTTGGCATGTTTCTCAAGAATGATACTACAACAAATTATATGGAAAAGATAAATTACCAAAACACTAATAAAAATTTTAAAAAAATTACTTTATTTAAATTTAAATTTTTACATGGTGTGTAATACTATTAAAAAAATCAATCTAACAATATTTTTAAGATGCTTTAAATTTGAAAAAAAGCCTAAAAAGAATTATATATAGCTTGAACCTTAAAAAAAGACTCGTGTTTCTAGCGTAGACATTTCTTGTAAATTTATTCAGACACAAAATCGTTTAGCAATAAAGTTAAAATCTCGCATAATTGTTCCCCAAAGTGGCATATGGACAAGTCGATTTCCTCGAGGGTTGACTTCGGGAATTATCCGAACAGAGAGTCAAATGAAAAAAAAAAAAAAACGCAACGCGAATATAAGATTGTACACCAATTTTATTAACTGCAAATCTTATTTGCATGTTTATTTTGCATAATGTGCCGAAAAACAAGCGTCAAGTAAGGACATCGCACCCCTGCAAAATATGGTATGAGGGTAGCTTTCTTTTATTCAAATATTTTCTTATGACTTGCCAGAGCGCGACAAAAATTCGATTTGAGTGTCTGTCAACCGCGGAGCCCCGCCCTCAAAAAAAAAAAAAAAAAATTAAAAGCAGAAAAAAAGGAAAAACAAATTTCACGCCTAACAACGCGGTTTCCGTCCCTTCAACGATTTGCATACGAAATCGGAGAAGTCAGAAGGACCTGTCGAGGGTGGTTGCAACAATTACAGATGCCATTTGGCCTTTCGATTCGAGTGGCTTTCCTTATTTTCATATTTTATGCATTTTCCACGTGTCAAATCGCGCGTCAATCAATCGATGCGCATCAGGCATGTTTAATTTTTCGAAAATTTCCTATCCACTCTGTGCTGTGCTGTTTGCCATTTTATTTGCTTTTCATTTTTATGCCCCGGCACACCCCACGAAAATGTAAAACAAAAAAAAAAAAATAAGCAGAATAAGGTGCTGGTTTCAATTTTACGCCGATTGGTTTTCGGCAATCGCCTGTGCAAATAAGCTGAGCGAGCGATAAGCCCAAGGTCCATGCCTGTCGTCTGGCTATATCCCACTGCCCATACATATAGCCGGGATCAAATTTAAATAAATACAAGCAAAGTGGAAAATAAAATGCGCACAAAAGGTTGTCGGTGGGTTTGCGCCTTTTCCACGTAACGAGACAATTTTTACACCGTCCAATCTGTAATTGGATTTATTAGGTCACTTTAGTAGATAAACCTCGACACCGAATGGACACTTTGTAGATAGTCCGTTTAAAGATTTAGGCAAATAAACTGCGTAAATCGTTTGACGTACTTTATATAGTTAGACAGGTTAGAATTTGTGTGTTTTGCAGTGCAGTATAAAAATCGGTTCATTAAAGTCAAATTTATATTTATCTATATTTATATTTTTTTTTTCTATACGAATAATCAGCAATTTTGGGGTTCAATAAAAACGAAAGTCTCGCGACCTCAGCTATTTTATGTCGCAAAATGTCTTCCCTTTACATTTCTCACCCACCCAACTTCAATTATTGTTAACCTAACCAAACATTAAAAGACCCGAAATGAGACGTTGAAAATGTGGAAAGCAACTTGGCGGAGCTGCTTATTAAAAATTCAAGTATTGCCAATTTTGGACGCAGGCAGCAGAAATGCGATACTAGAGCTCAACCCACTCCACAGAAACAGATGTGAACGTTGACAACGCACGGGGAAAAGGCACTTACAACAATGGAAATGATTTTTGCATAATTTATTCGATGATTATTACGAAGAAGGAGACAGTTTTTGAGTGCCACCCACCCACGTTGGGCGCCAGTTAATGTTGCTTTTTATTGCAATTAGAATGTTTTGGGGATTGTAAGTTGAAGCCGCGGCTCTTTGGTCCTGGGTCTTGGGTCCTTGCTACTTTGTGTTTTTGTGCTTGTGCATATTCACAGGATTTAATTTAACTGTTGCCGACAAAAGTGATTATGTTCCTCTTTGCCAGCTGCACATTTCAAGTCCTGTCCCCAGAGTGTCTCCGGATTGCCGTTCTACACATGAGCCACCTCTCAAGTGGTTCGCTCCGGATCTTTCATTTCGACTTCAATCATATTTCATGCCCGCCCTGCCGGCCCACTTGGTTTATGTTTATTGTTTTATCCTGGCTTTCCGCCGTGTGCCAAGGACTCGCGCGCACACACTCAGACATAATCAGAAAAGGTAATCAACATAAAGTTGAGCGTCGTCAGCAACAATTCTCATTCCCTGTCGACACTTGTCACATTCACAAATGAATGAAGTGCCAAAAGCACAACTGAGACGGGAAAACTCACGAAAAATTATGATGCCATGCCGTGACACAAGGTGTAACAGTATACCTTCTTATTTAACCAATCCCGGCTGGAAAGTTCTGAATTTTCTTAAGCCGGCTTTATTCGGATTTTCATATTATTTTACTCACATCGAATGCTAAATTCAGTGTTTAATTTACAATTTGATCTAGCTATTTGTATTTATATGTAATATAAATATTTTTTATATATAATAAGCTTAAGTAAAATGAATTAAGTAATGTGTTGTTTTCAGTTTGTTGTTTTTATCTTTAATGTTAATGTTGGGCTGTAAGGCAATATGCTAATTTAAAGATATGGCGCTGTTAATTAAATTCTCACTCGTTTCCCGTGGCATATCGCAACCATTTCTCATATCCGGTCGAGCTTTCCATCAAAACCCTCAAATTGATTGATCAACTCAATCGGTTGTGCATTTGAGTTTTGTGTTTCGCCAAGCAGAAGAATTCAATTATTCAAAAGCCGAAAACAACGTGAAGGTGGGTTTAATGTGGAGTTTAGGATTAGGTCCAAAGGATGTGGTCAAAAGGAGGGCATGTGTTGGAATTTTTTTTTACGTTCTTTAATCAATAATTCCCTTGGATGTCCAACTGTTACTGGGTGAACAAAAAAAAGGGCAGAAAAAATATTAACCTTAATAATTTGATTGATGGTTGAATGGCTTTGCATTTTTTTTTACCCGGTCTATGAGAAATTTGTGAAAAAAAAATCGGTATATAACATATAATGTAAATGCGTGAGTTTCTCTCTTCAAAGGCAATGAAATCCCTCATTATGGACGGGCGACTTAATTAAATGAGCTTCCCTGGTCACTTTCTACCCACAAAGAACGTCTCGAAACGAAAACAAACACTCCATCGATGGATGCCACCCCTAAATAGCCATCCACAAACCCCGAAAAGCCCCAATCCCACGAGCGTGGCTCATTTTGCGGTCTGCATTGCATTTAATTAAATCATAAATAAGCATAAAGCGTAACGCATCTCCGACAATTAAACAAACATAAAAACCTACCAAGTGACAATGCCACGCCCCCTTGTCCCAGCCCACACACGCACACACATACATCTATTCTGCGCAGCATGGGGTGAACAGTAAATTGCGCACTCAAATGACCAAAAACGCATTGAAAATTGCATTTAATTAAGTCCATTCCCGTGGTCGCCTTTGGATCACTAGGATCTAAGATATTAGATATTTTCTCATTAAATATAATCATTTTTTAAAAAGAACTACAGACAGTTACTTCGTAACCATTACAATTATGTAGACTACTTCTTATTTTGCATACGCTTAAAATAAATTATTAATTACAATTGATAATATGTAACCGCTCCAGTTAGAGTACTCAAAAGTCGACAAGTATGACTCGTATTTTTAAAACACACTCTGTTTATTTTGACAAAGCAATTGGCCCAAATGGATGCCAGGATTGTCTGATAATGATATGTTGATGACGATGTTGTCGTCGATCTGGTCAAAAGCCCATCGGTGCAGTCAAACTGCACGTCGTCATCGTGTGTTGTTTATTTTAATTACTGAAATTGCATTCGAGTGCCAACTGCCAAATGGCCAAGGCACCATCCGCACCCACCATCCGCCCACCTTTCGCCCACCTTACGGCCACCTTTCGCCCACCACTCCCCTTCTGGCCACGTGTGCGCCCCTCTTGTTTTGTTAGCAGCCAACTGCACCGCTATCATCGTACCCGTTGTTGCTGCTGCCGCTGACATGGCTGCATTTTGCTTTCATTTGCGTTTACGTTTGGTTTGGTTTTGGCCATTGCCTTCAGCTGGAAGTCCCAGCCCACGTGGGCCCAGCGCCACCCACTCGTCAACCCATCCACCGAGCGATGCATGTATCAAAGTTTGTTCAGGTAAAATGCCGTCGCGCAATTGTTATGAGTGTCATCATCATCGTCGGCAGAGGCGGCAGAAAGTGGAACGGGCCCAGGAACAGGAGCATCGGTACACTCAAAAAAAAAGTGTATATTATCATAAACTCACAGAAATTAAAAATAATCTCATAGATTAGTAATCAGTAGTCCCGATTCATGGAGCATCCTCATGAGGTGCTTTAAAATCAACCCTATTTCTATATTTGCTACATATTTCATCCAATTTGTGGCTCTTATATTAAATTATATTATATTTTTGTAAAATATCAATCCCATATACACCGCATTTCTTCCTGTGCATAAGCAGTTGGGAATCGGCAGGACCAACCTTCTGTTAAACATGGGACACATTATCGATGCCCGCTCCTCGGACTGTTGGATGGAGGGAGCAATTTCAGTTGGGAAGGTACTTACGTGGGTAGTGAGGAAGGAAGCAGTGCGTGGTCAGTCAACACGCGCTTTATGCAAACACTTGGCAAACAGAAATGAAAGCATAATATTGAGCGCATGAGGCATTGGGTGGCCAACTGGGAGAAACGCCACTAACAAGTGGCCATCGCCAATGAAACCTATTGGAGACCCATAGTAAAAGCGGCTAAATTTAAGGCGCACAAAAATCAGATCGATTGTCATTTAAATTTACTAGCATTTCAGTGTCTTATACTAAATGATCTTAGAAGATCCAAATACATTTAAGATATTTTTCAGATAATTAAAAAAAAAAGTAAGCAAAATCGTATTGGCCAATAATAAAGCAATTAACAAGTGAGACGTCGAAAAAATCACAGACATCGCAAAGGCGAAAAATAAACACGATTTCGGGCAACAATATCCATGGGCAGGAGACACTCAAATGCGCTTTAATTAAAAATTAAATCCGTTTTGCGCTCATAATTATGCAGTTCTCACATGCGCACCCCCGCCCACCGACTTTAACCCATTCCCACCCCCTGTTCTCAAAACGGGCGAATCATTCCGAACTGGGTCTGTCCGGAAAAGTGGAAAACCGAAGAGCTGTTAGCTCGTTGGGCGGGGCGTATGAGTAATAAATTTGTAAAGCACCAAATGGGGTTGGCAAAGCGAAAGCGACAGCAAAAGCGGTTGGGGTGTAAAAGGGTTAAGGGGGTGTAAGACAGAGACAGCAACGTAAAGGCAACGGCATGTAATCAGTGAATAATTCAGTTATAAGAAAATAATTTTTCGCCAAACATTAAAAAAGCGCCATGCAAAAGAGACAAGCTATGTTTTTAGTATGGAAAATTAGGGGAAAATGCCCCGCCCACTGAAAATAACAGACAGAAAATCTCAGCGAGGACTATGGAAAAACCCAGGCAGAGACGAAGACGTTTGGCGTCATGTAAATAAGAATTATGAAAATAATAATGGAAAAAGGATTAAGACGCGAAAGCAGCCGCATCACCAACCCCCCCAAGCCATAAAAAGGGGGCCAGACAGACATGAAAAGCGTTGCAAAAATGTGGTTGCTTTACAAGCAGAAAAGAAAATGCTTGTAAGAAGCATACGTAGATACTCTATATTTAAGTAAATATTATAATAAATGAAATTCATATTCATATGCTTACTGCGTATTTATTTATGAGTAATATTGCCTTTTTATAAAAGTCTCTTTAGTAACTCTATAAAAAGTAAACGATTATAAAGGCTCGGTTATTTTTAAAATTTAACAAAATACAATACTTAAGATTAACAAATACCGTTTTTCGCTTAGATAGGGTATCAAGAAAACGTCGAGGTCAAAGGCTCGCCCGAAAACCAAGACGAAGATGAAGATGTCGACGAAGGCCAAGACGTTGGCAGTAAAAGGTTATGACGCTCGGCGTATGTGCGCCCCGCAGGTTTTTCCGGCGTTTGGGGGTTAAGAGAAATGTGAGGGCGAGGGTGGGTGGGCTACATGGGGTGGGTGGTGGCAGCGGTACACTAAGCCCACACGACATGCAGTCGCGTATAATTATGGCATTTTTACAGTGCGGTCTTCGCTGTTAGTTTTCCTTGAATTTAATTACTGCCGCCCTTTTTGCATGAGACGTGGTGGAGGGAATGGGAAAATCAAGTGGGCGCGGGTGGTTTATGTAGCTTGTTTCGGCAACTTTGCTGCATTTTTAATGCAACCACACAGCTAACGGGGAAATGCGAAAGAAAGAAACGGGAGTGCCTGCCAAGATGCTTAACACCCAACCGCCGACGACACCTGCCTGATTTATTGCCCAAGACGCGACAATTTCCCACAGTTTCCACCGGGATGACATAGCACCACCACAATCACCATCGCCACCACCGCCACTGCCACCAGCACCGGCAGAAGCAGGAAAGTTGTTAACATTTTAGGCATTTTTTTTTTTTTGCCTTTATACATTTTCTTTTTAATTTCAATTTTCTACTCGACAAACGGCGGCCAACAATTTGTCGGCGCGGTGTCCTTGTTAGTCCTTGATGAAGGTTGGTTTTCTGGGGGGGGTGCTGCTGTCTCTCATTTCGTGTGTGGTGTGTAATTGTCTTGTTATTGTTGCTCGGCCGCTTAAAATTAATTTTTATTTATAAGATCCCAGGCATCCCAAGGTGCGAAACGCGGCAATTATGCCAGGCAGTGCCATTAAGCAATTATATTTCACATAAAATTTATTGCATTTTCGGTTTTTATTTATATCTATTGTCTGTTTCGCCTGGAAACTCGAGGGAGAACTTTTGTTTTGCCAGCTCAAGTTTTCTTGGATTTGAATTGCCTGGGAGTTTTTAATTAATTTCGGATTTCAGTGTGTGTGCGTTGTACAACAAATTTTCCGAAAAAGCTTAGGAATTAAGAAAATATTTTAAAGCAAAAAGAGAAAAACCAAAGGGGGCATATATATATTTATTTCTAAACAAAGAACAGCTTTGAACATTGCACCTTATCCTGCATTCCTCTGTATTTTCCTCACCCAACTGATTGCAATTAAAATCGTGCCGTCCAATCTCCTAAAACCAAACAAATCTTAAATTCAAACCTTAAAATCCTTTTTTTTAAGACAAAATTCGTTGCGGACAACATCAAAGGGGCCAATCATTTGCATTTGCCAGTCGACAACTCTTCACAATGCTTGAAGTCTGCCGCCCCCTCACACGATTTTCGATCCTGCTCTTGACTTTCAAATAGTATTTTGCGTAAATATTTATACTTCTTTTGTCAGCAATTTTTTCAATAACTTTTAATGCCAACATATATCATGGAACGGGCCGGCAACAATGGACTTGAAATGAAAATTGGTAAAACGGCCTTTGTTGTTGTGGGCGCAGTTGGATTATAGGCAAAAGTTGTGTAAAACTCAGACGAGGTGGTCGTCGGATGGTTCACAGATAGACCATCACACACTCATATGAGTATGTGAAATATATATGGCCATTCCTTTATCCCCAAACCCGATGATGAGTTGGTCGTTGGTCGTTGTAATGAATAGCCTTCTGTCAGGCATTTTTACTCCGGTTCTGCAGCTCCGGCAATTTGAGACCGCACTTATCTGCGATTATGACTTTTTAATATTACACTTTTCAACACAGATACTTCGCATTTCCCCCGCCAGCCGAACAGAGGCAATTTATTGAAGAGATCAACGGTCGAAAAAAAATAGGCAAAGAATTTTTTTGCCATATCCCATATCCATATCGGCAATATCCCACGGCATACCTCAATTTAAAACAGGAAATGCCTCTTGAACTGCCGTTGGTTTCGGGGTTGTTCCGGCTTTTCGCTGCCTTTTGATTTACTTTTATTGGCAGATTAAGTGCGTCAAAAGGTAGCGCTTAACATACCCCTCCAAAACCGAACAGCCCTCCGCCCCCCCCCTTGAATTTGCAGAATTATTGAAAATTTTTAGCGCAAAAAAATAATCTGCTAGCGAGCATATGATATGGAGTGTGCATGTGCTGTGTGTGTGTGTGTGTTTCTATCAATTTTTATGGTACAGTCGAAAAGTCACTTTTGATGTTTATCTTTGGGTTATAAAATATCATACGCACTGAAAACGCGCAAACTGGAAGTTTATAATGTGTTAATGCATGGCGGCAAAATGGCAAAAATATAGGAAAATTTGTTCATAGAATATGTAATTATTTCAGAAGAAAATGTTACTTTAAATCACTTTCAAGACATAAATTAGTTGAATAAGAAATTAATATAAATTGTAATCAAACTCTTTTGAGCTTAGTTTTTCCTAAGTAAAATAATCATAATCATATTTTCATTTCAACCTCCATATATGTAGATAACTAAAACCAGTTGTTTATCTTATCAACAAGCCATTTGCAACCCCCTCACACTCAAGACCTTCCTTCCGCTCTAATCTAATCCCAAAGGTGTAAATTCAACCGTGAAATGCGAAAACTATAAGCGAGCCCAAAAACAACAGTTTTCATTTGAATAAACAGCCTCACACGGGTCGAACAACCCCTTTCCTTAATTTTGGGGTTACATTCGGGATGTAATTATAGGCATAAATACGCGTGCCCATTTGCCACTGAATAAATCAGAAATATGATGAATACTAAATAAATGTGCCAGGCTGGGCTTCACATATCCTTGAACCGCATCACCGACAATAAAACACAACAGTGTTGTGTCTTGGCCCTGGTAGCATACTTTTTTGGGCTCAGAAATGGGGAAAATTGTTAACAACAGCGGCAGCAGCAGCCCGAATAACCGGTTTTTAATTAAGATTAAATGAGCAAAGGAGCTCACACACATGGATTTAAATTTAAATGAAGAGCGCAGGATGCTCAGGCTTCGAATTCAGAGCCAGACTGGCTCCTCGTCGACTTCATTAAGTTTCAAAACAAAAAAAAAAACAAAAAAACCCACACACAACAACCGAGCTGAAGCGTGTTAAAATATTAATTTATATTTAAATCGAAAATGATGCGTGCACACACACGAGAGTCGGATTTGCATATTTGAGGGAATAATTTCCTCGAACAGGTTTGGAAAATGCTACAGACAAACCATTTGGAAAGCTAAAATTAGCTGGAGAATGAAATATCGCTAGTGTAGTAAAAACTAGTAAAAATAGAGTTAATTTATAATGCTATTAGAAAACAAAATATTTAAGAAGATTAGAACTAAAAATTACTACGCTTCTCAGAATGTGCTAGTATATTTTCCCTTGCTCTCATGGCAACCACATTAAAATTTTATTTAATTATTTTCCAGGCACCGTTTAAATTAGTTTTTTTTTTCTAGAATCTCCTAAGGTGAATTTCCATTTTTGCTCAAAACTTTCTTTCCAGCAATTAATAACTCCCAAGACCATTGCCAAAGAACCCAACTCAACCCATTGCGACCCTCGAAAACATGACCCTAAGTAAACATTAAAAACTCGTGGCAAAAAATCACAACCGCTGCGAATAAAACGCACCTGCGGGGCCTATACGAAAATCTAAAAGCCCTGGAAATCAACAAAAATGTTAAGTAAATAGGCAAGGAAATGTGTATAAATCATCATCCTCATCTTAAATCATATATATTATATATAATATATATTTTATATTTCCTGCACATCATGAAACTTTTCGTTTATGTACTTACACCTATATACTTTTGGTAAAAATAATTCAATTATTTCAATTATTTCTTATCACAGAGAACTCATTCTTCGACTCGTTGATGGCTCCATTGATGGCTCCGCCCCCTGCATTGTTGTTGGCATTTAAGTTGACATTCCCGCCCACCGATGCGCCCTTGGCCCCTCCCAAAATCCACAAAAGAGCGACTCTACATGCCGCGTGGCTCTAATGGGCCAACTTGTAAGCCTCCACTGCTGCCCCGAGGGCAGTACTTCCCGCGACAATCGCGCCCCAATACTCTGGGAATCCCCAAACCTGAAATGGAACTGAACTGCTCTATATAATTGTCACCATGGGTGTCGCTTATTTCGTTTTACAAATTTTTTTTCTTTTTTTTTTTTTGGCCAGCTGCAGGCGACGAGTTGAAATGCCAAAACGTTTAAGCGCAAATTGTGGCAATTAAAAAAGCGTTGCTGAGAGCTCTGCAATTGCTTTTCCGGACAGATGCCAACAGGCTGATAAGCACTTGACATGGCCGTTTGATGGTGGAAAAAAATTTGGGAATTATAGCAGTGAAGGGAAGATCGGCAAACAAACGATGTCGAAAGCAATTTATATGCAAATCGGGCCACAGAGTGTCGATGCCAACTGAGGCGTTGACGGCGAGTCGGTTCAATTGATGAATTTTCATTGCATTTATTTGGGCATGAAATATCAAATATGTTTCATAGAGCCCCTCAGATCCCCGTCTGCTTAACCCTTTGCTGACCAACGACAACAAATTGGGCCGCACTCTTGAATAATGCATAAAATCCGAATTTGTGAAAATGAGTTCAAACTTTACAAGACAGCATTTGAATATCAAAGCGTTGTAATTTTACAGTCTTTTTTGGCTATGCCGCCTTTCTACATAACTTTTTTTTTAACACGCTCAAAAATTCATTTAAATTATAATCGAAAATGTTGTAATATTGGATGATAAAACTGATAAGAGGACAAATTAAAAAGGTTTGGTACCAGGAATATTATTTGGTATGCAGTATCAGAAACAAGGAATTCATAGTGTCAACATTTTGCCATTGCTTTGCTTTGTTAAAATTAGAAATAAATTAAAGTATGGTATATAGTTTTAAGCAAACAAAAATCTAGAAAATATATAGAAACAGATTCTTATAAACGAATAAAGAGTTTAAGGTGCATTCCCATTCCCATTCTTTGCGGATCAGCAACACGACGGATGCTAATAACCCAACTAAAACATGCAATGAGTTTTCCTCAACCATCGACCATGAATGGAAACCCCTTCCACTTCGATATTGTTCCACCTCGTGGCCATGAAATTGCTTTCCGCTCTCTGCAACCCACACTTTCCGGATCCGAGACGAGCCACATCAGAATTCATCTGACTGCCGCATATTATCCTGGATTGTTATCAACGGCAAGCGACCCATATAACTGCAGGCCCTCGGGGTCTTGGCCAAAAAAGAACAGCTAGCCAGGGGCAAAATGAACTCAAACGAAAAAAAGAGCCCAACGAGAAAAACAAATTTAAAAACCAAAAAGCAAACGAATATGAAGTAAATCGAAGTGTATATACTCTAAAAATAATTATTAAATTATGTATGTAGGTAAGAAAACCAAACACAACTGACAGTTGATTAAATGTTAAACTGTAATTATGTATTGGTTAACCAAAAAAATATCCTGCCATACTAGAGGCTTTATTTATTAACATATTTTCAATAATTAATTTCAATCACAGATGATTGAATGTTAAGCCTTACTCATGTTTAATTAAACAATAAATCCTGCCATACTAAAAGCTTTTTTACTTTTATAAAATAAGGAGTTCTATATTAATATTTTGAATGTAGCAAAGACTAAATGTAAATGGTATTACCCCCTGCAAGGGTATACCCAAAAGTTCGAATGAATTCGTAGTGGGGGAGGATTCAGTTTCTAGGATTGGGGTGCGTTTTCAGGGCCGGCGCCTGCAGATAGGCACAATAATTGTATCAAAAGCATATTTTCCATTCTGGTAGAACGAATTTTATGCTTTTTCAATAAACATTAACCGATTTTGGTATTTTTTCATATACGAACCAAAAAAAAAAAAGGAGGAAAAAAAGCAATGGCAATGAAAATGTTAAATGGCAAGCAGCCGAAAAGTATGCAATCATTCATGCGTTCATTATTTCATAGACTGAGCTCCGAGGGCATACTGTACAGTGTATATTCCATTTTTTCAACACAAATATGCAAACAGAAGATTTTCATGCCGTGAAGTATGGCAATCAATGAATTGGAAATATTTTCGTTTAATATTTTGCCTCTGGCTTTATATCTTAGATATGAATCCCGCCACTTACTCTCAGCCATTTGTTTCTTTGTATTGTAATTTGTGAGGTCACCGTTTTGTTCGCAATAATATTATAAGGACTTACAAATAAAATTAATTTAAAGATATTTTAAAGTTTAAACATACTTCACTCTTCGTCTTAAAAATTTTAAAAATGCGATTAATATTGATTATTTAGCTTAAATACGTAGTTTTTTAAGCTGATATGCTATAGATGGTTTCAAGTTGGCTAATTTAATTAAAGACTATCTTATATTTTCATGTGGGAAAACCAAACCTTTCTTCTTTTCTAACAAAATTTGCCCCATCTTAAAGAACCAGCCAGCATGAAGGTCACAGTCACAGCGATTGGGGCGACAACATTAGCATTACCATAATGTTGCTGGCCACTTGTTTGACTCAATTAGATTCATTAGGCCAAAATGGCGCAAGTGTCCAATCTAACTTTGACCATTCGAAGGACTTGTCGCCCAGGACGAGGGAGCAGGGATAGGTCAGTGGAAATAATAAATGCTTGGGCACATTAAATAAATGATTATTACAAAGGGGGCGAGTGGACTGAACTGGATTGGAATGGTTCGACTTCTTGGCACTGAAACTGATGGGAAATAAAAGCGCTGCAAAAATGTATTTTATTTGCACAGGACAAACGCATGGCAGTTATCTGCCGGAGCAGTGGGAAATAAAAATTATCAACGTGCGAAATAAAACTCAAGGCGATATACGGTATACACTGTACATGTATGTTATGTGCCAAAAGTTATGATTGCCCTAGCTTGCCCATAAAAACTGATTATGACACTTGATTAGATGTTTCTTTTTCGCATCCATTTCCTTTTGGAATGGCAACTGGCAATCGCATAAAGCGGACGGAGTATTTCGTTTAGTTTATTGTTGCACAAACACATCACTCAAATCGTTGAATTTATGATCTGTCGCGCAGTGTCATAAATGTATCGAATTCTTGTCGCTTATTTCGCTGGGTGTGTGTTTCCTTTTTCCTGAATTTCCACCCTCCCATTTCCGGCGGTCCATAATTAAAATAATAATTTTCACGAAAAACTTAAGACCTAGTAATTATAATTGTCAGTTGTGCCAACCCCAGAAGATGCTGGAATCGTGAATTTCGGGGTTGCTGCTCATTAAACATAATTTTTGTGTAAACAAAAGCGAGTGTAACTTGAGAACAAAATCGATGTCGGGTTTCATTTGTTGCCCCAATGCTGAAGGAAGTGGGTGGTGCGGGTGGTTTTCCAAAAGGTTTCGCAGTGTACGTGTTACTTTCTATAACCAAAAATATATTTTTAATTACAGATCATAAGAGCTGACAAATAAATGGTGCGCTAACACTATTAAAATCGATGAAATACCACAAAGACTAAAACTTTAAAATAAAATGATATAAAATGTTAAAGACAAATGTATAGTTGGTTTTAAAAAATGCAAAATTAGCCTAACTCAACATCGTTAGCTATCTACAACTAGCTAACCACAAAACTCAAAGAACGCAAATGATGTCATCGCGAAATAGGTTGAAAACCTTCAATTACATAGACTCATCAGAGTCCTTATTCTTCTGTGACATCAATGCCAACTTAATTGACAAGTGGCGGTCAACAACTCAATGCCTTAAAACAAGCAACTCATTTGCGTGTCAACTAAAGACAAAGGGGGCCCCCAGTAAGTGGATAATGACAGAAAAGAGCCGGGTTTTTTTTTTAATAAATAAAAAACAAATGGCAATTGGCAAATGGAAGTGCTGGCAGGGATGTCAGCTAAACTGGTTAATTATAGTTAAACCCCCCAAGCAGAATAATGCAGCAAAAAAAATTTGCTAACCGCAAATAACTTATGTCGTCATTGTGTCAACGGCTGTTAGCCGAGGGTCGGAGTTCCATCAAATATAAGGGTTTTCGGTTTTTGGTCCTGTTCACTTGACCGCAACACTTGAAATATGCCACTGAAAATTGAAAAACCAATTTTATTGAACCCCGGGCATCGAAAATAAATGCTGGAGATCATTGGAAATGATTGCAATGAAATTGGAATTTTATTGGAACGGAATTGAAAAAGGTCTGCGACTTAAATTAAATAATCAAACCAAGGGATCAAACTTTATTATTTATTTGAAAATATTTCAAGCATTATAGTGACTTACAAAATTGTTCAAAGTAGCTTAAACATACCGCTAGTATTCATACAAATCCCCAAATAGAAACATTTCCCATTTAAGCAATATTTTGAGAGTAGAGCAAATTCAGTGGCCGAAGCGTATAAAATATGCCTTCCCGGAATATCAATGGCTTTGGGGCTTCAATTAAATAAACATAAAATGTCAGCGACTGGCCAAATAATTTTAATAACCAAAATTGGCTGCAATACCATCTGTGGGTATAAGGATTTTCCAAGAGAAGTGCTGCTTGCGGTCGTTTTAAACAAACCGCAGGTGTTGCATACATTTGCCAGCTTTGCATTAATTATGACGTGTGTCTCGGGAGAAAGGCGTGGCAAATGGGGGGCGGCTAGTGTCCAGGGGGCGTGGCGGTAAAACTATTTGCCGCACTTGCGACCAAAAGCTGGGAGCTCGTACGTAAAATTGTAGCATACTTATGGGCTAAAGTAATTTTATTGCCATGCACAGGAAGCTGCATAGACGACGACGACGACGACAAGGATTCCTGTAAGAGGTCCTGCTGAAGGAGAGAGAGAGAGAGTGAGAGAGACTGTACGGATCCCCGTAGAGCTCCTGGCACATCGTGTGACCCGTAAACTTTGCAGTTTCTTTGTTTGGACTTGGCCCAACGTGCCGGTCCCCAAGTTTGTTGCCGCTCTTATTATTTTAGTTGGGTAGTTCTCGCTAGTTTCTCCTGTTTACACAGCACAGACAAAAATTGTATTTATCCCAAGTTTTGAAAATTAAAACCCTAAAACTAAAATAGCAGAATTGCTAATTACAATGAAGATAATTCTTTAGAATTGTTACGAAAGCTTGATCATATACATATATAATACTTTTGAAAACTTCAAAATAATAAGTACCTTAAAATGCTTCATTATATAATTTCCTGCCCATATTGTTAGTTTTTTTTTATCCTTAAACTTTAACCAACAAATAAGAAATCAAAAGAATTTTCTGTGTAGTGTTTTTTTTTTTCAACTGCTATAGAAAGTGGATGATGTTGGGATCCTGCGTCATGGGTATGCGTCCGCACATAAAATGTTATTGCGAAAAACTATTAAATTTCTCTAGAGATGAAAATATGATCAGAAATTTAAATCGATTTATTAAAAGCCGTCGCAGTTGTTCGTTCAAGTGATTGTTGTTGGTAAGTTACTTGGCCAAAACGGAAGCAGGACCTTCAATTGCGAAAAGGAACATGTGTTGCCGAACAAAAGTTTTGCGGCCGAACACCGAAAAGGTTTCCAATGTGAGACGATTTTTGATTGATGGGAGTGCAGTTTGAACAGTGGAATAGAGAGCTGTTGAAAAACAATAAATTGAAATTTATTAATTATTAAATTTTACACTTTGAATTAACGAAGAAATATATAGACTATGGCAGTACAGTCTAGTTAAATTAAAATTATTTCTTAGCACAAATTCTTAGTTCATTGCAAATATTTAAGAGGCCACTGTGCGGAGATCCTTTTCCGAAACATCCTCATTGGCAGTCATATTTCGGTCAAAACTGGGGAAAACAAAATTTACTATGTACGCTTAATGTCTAGACAAAGCTTCCCAATTACCTTATCCGATTACACGAAGATTTGCCCCACGAAGTGTTGGACGTGGACAACTAGAGCTCCCCAGAAACCCGATCCCAAAACCCAGGACGAAAAGCATTGCTTTTTGGAAACCCTTGACCCGGCATGCCCGGAACTCTTCGGCAGAAATCTTCATATTACTGTTTTCCCTTTTTTTGGGACATGACCCAACCCCTTTCCTGCGGAGCGGAAAATGTTGAAATAATTTGGGCAAAAGAAATATTCTCACACCTTTCGCAGAGTAAAAAGCACTTAAGTGCCTTGGCCAGGACTCGGGTTTTAATTGAAGTGCAGTCCAGAGTCCTTGTGTGTGTGTGTCGTTTTTCAAGCAGGTGTAAAGTTAAATCATAAAATGAAATTAAAATAAACCAAAGCCGAAGCTGAAGCCAAACGTAATGAAGTACGGAAACATTCCACAAAAAGGAAAGAAAAGGCTTAAGCATGGGCTAACTCGACATCCCAAAGGGTTTACAGTTGGCTCCCCTGGTGCCCATAATTAGCTAAACAAAATTTTTGGAGAAATTTTTCAACAATTTTTGTATGTACATTTTTTTACGGAACGCAACATTTTGTTATTGAAAAATTCATGAGCCTTTGCCCAGTAAATTGACACAAGGACTCAGTGGCGTGGCCCATGAATTTCGTACCCCTTTTTCAATGAAAAAATATAAGAATTACTACAATGCAGAGAAATCACAACAAAAAAATACATATTATATTTGATTTATATATACTGGCATATATATTTTGGCATGTATTTAACGAATCTAATGTTTTAGCCAAAATCAACACAGTTTTGTATGAACTTAACCCTTTGCAAGGCATACGTCTCTGCCTTTGGCCTGCGCAAACGTTTTTGTCATATTACAATATAATTTATTAAAATTCTTATTTGCAACGCAAAGGACCTCCGCTGCGGATGAGCGAAAGAGAGGGCTAGAAAAAGATAGCCGTAGAGAACTCTGTTATAAAAACAAAAGAGACTCGTTAGTGCTGAATTTTTAATAAAAAGCCGCACATGATACCGAATGTAAATTACCATATTCCTCTTATAATTTTCTATAATGAGACTCAGCCTTCATTCCTCTTGGTATTTTATGTGTGTGTAATTGCCTTTTGGTGGCCATTAAATAGATAAATCCCAAAAAAAAAACTCGCTTTTTTGAGCTGTCCTTTTCACATATGCATATGGAAAGCGCAATCAAAACGCCCGAGAGTCAACAAAACCGCTAAGTAAACTCAAACAGAATGGTCAGTGGCAAAGTGGGAACCCACCTGAAAATCCGGGCATATTATTCGATGGCTACGCATTTTTGTGAGCTACAGCCAAATGCACACGCCCCCATAGAAACATACATACATATACATATGTATATATGTATGTATTCGTGTGTACACGACTTCCGCCGACATTCAGTTCCGGTATTCGATGTTTGTTTTTGCGGTTACGCCCCCGGAATCGACCCGCGAAATCGGGTGGGTCAGCGACTATGAACGCTGGGTTAGAACTCCTGGTAAGATGTGAAAATTCATGAGTTAAAAGAGTTACAAAAATAAATTTTCAAACTACCCAAAATTAATATTTCCTTTATTGATGGGTTATAAAGGCCACTAACAAAAGAAGCTCTTCGGTTAAATAACTAAAGTAATCTATACATCTATATCTATAACTATTCTTCAAGACCTTAAAAGTCGCAAAAATCATTATTGATTGAATAATTATAGTCATTTGTAGTTTTGGAAACTTCTCAAAGAAAATATATATTTACCCGTAATTGTGAGAATAATTTACAATGTGCCAAAACAAATTAAATATGTGCCAAAACGAAAGTCCAAATAAGTCCACGTACATGCAAGCGAATTGTCCCATAAAATGTCAAGTTAAATACGAAACCAAAGTTATTTGCAACAGCAAACTCCCTTTTTTTAACAACTAAGTGCAAAGTGAAAAACAAATAGCTGCAAATGGACAAATCGAAAAGTGTTCAAAGCACAAAGAAGCCGAAAAGAATCTGGTACATAAGCACCTTAAACTTGTAAAAGTAAACAAAAGTATTTAAATATGAGTGCATGCATTTATTGATATTGATTAAACATACAATAATTCGATTCGAAATTCCTTCCACCCTTCGAAACTAATTTGGAATAAGGAATTTTTCCAATTGTTCTTTCCATGCCGGAGCACAACAATTTCCACCCGGAATCTTTTAAGTTCGAAGAAAATTAGCCAAACAAATGATGCAGAGAAGAAAAACCAAAATGCCAGGAACAGGCAATTAAAGAGCAACCAATACCCCAATCCCCAATCCAAAATCCTGAAATCCGCCGACCTTCGGGGCAGGCAGCCAAGCAAACGGAAAATTCATTACAAACAAATTAACAAATAAATCAAATTTCAATACGAAAATTTGTTTGCGAAAACAATTTTGAGACGGGTTGGTAAGTTCTGGGTATAAGAGACTGGGCAGGGGCTCAGCTAGTAGCTAGTAGCTAGACATACAAATCGCATGCCACGCCCCAACGCGGAAACCCGGCAAAAGGGGGCGGGCATGGGGGAAAATGTAGAATCCGTTTGACTGACAGGCGGCAAATCGTCTGAAGCCCCGGCCAGCGCACTTGAGAAATCATTTATCTAAATTAATTCCTGTCGTTTACATTTGCCAGAAACAAAATGCGGAGTGGGTTGTTGTTTCGGGATGAGCTGGGATTTTCTTGGGGGTAAGTCGAATTTTAAATGCTACAGAAAGCAAAAATCAAAGATTAAGACAAACATTTACTACAATACTTGCCCGTTGTGGGGAGATGTCCTGTGAATGAACTGTCAATTGCCCGGAAGCTAGACAAACTCACGCCTCAAAAACGCAAACCCACTGATAAATGACATGAATGCGCATTTCTGTCGACATCGCGTTAATAACTCATTTCGAAATTCCACAACGAACTCCAACATACGTAGCCCACAACTGACAAAAAAAGACGGAATAACAATTAAAATTGTTCTTAGACTCGAATGGCAACATTTTCAACCCTTTCAACGTATCCGCCCAACTCAGTTTACCATCGTATTTTAAACGCAACGGGCGGTTTTTCGTCTGACGAAAAGTTTTGATACATCAAAATCGCGAGGGAAACGCGCGGTTTTTGACGTTAAGCTTTGGGAAAGATGAAAAGTTCCATGG
Source organism: Drosophila melanogaster (assembly GCF_000001215.4). Taxonomy (NCBI): domain Eukaryota; kingdom Metazoa; phylum Arthropoda; class Insecta; order Diptera; family Drosophilidae; genus Drosophila; species Drosophila melanogaster. Next base: position 16,367,348 of record NT_033779.5, on the reverse strand, counting down.
AGAGTGAGAGTTAACCCCAAACAACTATATACATATATATGTATGTATGTATGGTATATATGGAACTAAAATGAGAGGGAGAGTGATAGAGAATTATACTTGCTGCTGTAATAATTGGTTCTGTCAAAAGCAGCAATTATAATGCCGAAGCCTCTCTATAAATGATATATTAAACAGAATATTTGATTGCACACTTCATTTGCTGCGTCAACAATAATCATGTATAATTTAGTTAAATAAAACAATTGAATTGCAACAGATGATTTAACCATATTTAATCTATATAATAAACTAAATTTGGATATTTTTGTATCTCTATTACAACTAAGATCACTTCTCCCTAGAGATCACTTTTGTATTGTAAGACCAATTGTTGGAACTTTGTATATTTAAAGTATTTAAATTAAGTACATTATTTGGCATTAATAGACTCTGTTAACAAATGCAATTACTGTTAATTTGTAAAATAAAATTAATTTATTCCCTTAACCAAGTTTTGATGTGTAGGCTCCAGGAAAACATTATTCACAAATTCAGGAGTCTTGCGAGCATAGGCCACCACCAATTTATAGGGAGATAGGAACTTTTGATCCTCATTATTTTCACCTTGCTGCAAATTCATGGATATAACAATGTCTATGAAGTCATCCAGGAACTGTTCATGCAAATCTGCAGGCATTCGCTCAAGAAAAGGACAAATGGCCTTTACATTATCTGTAAAGTAAAATCGTAAAATTAGTTAAGAATTAATTTAAATATTACAAGTGCTTTAACTTACCTTTCAGTGTCCTCACGCCTTCATAAACAAACACTTCGTTTCGAATTTCCACATTGTGTTGCACGAAACCCACATCGTTCAACAACTGACTGAATTCCTCGCCAGGACTTAGACTGTAGTGAAGTGGGGATATGAAGTTCTCCACATCCTGCATAAAAGTCGACCACTTGTCATTCGTTTTAAGAATCTTATAGACTTCGTAAACCGGATTGGAGGCCAAAAAGGCCAGGAGGCAGTCGCCACCTTCGGGCTTCAGAAGATTGTAGATATTTCCGAGAGCTCCTTTCAGATTTTGCACCCAATGGAGGCAGTAGAACGAGGTGACATGGTCAAATCTGCCGCTAAGCTCCTCAGGCAGTCGCTCGCATCCAATGTCCAGAACCTGGAATCTGGTGCGCTCCTCTCGCTGGTAATGCTTACTGGCATAGTGCACCATCTGGCTGGAGATGTCTGTGCCCACCAGTTGTCCACGAATCGGGAGCAGTGGCTTTACGAAGTCCATGAGCACGTTACCGGATCCTGAACCCACATCCAGGAGTGCATCCTCTCCATCGGATCGCCACTGCATGGTCGATGCGAATTCGTCCAGAATCAATTTGGCATCGTGCCTTTGCACCTGGTTGGCGTGCTGATATAGAGAGGCCTGATTCATCTCGACAACTGATCGACGATTGGGACCGATCTCAGCTTTATATACTCATCGCTCGTGATGTCATCAGTTCACAGATTCTAATTTTTTTTGCTCTCGCCAGAAAACCCACTCTCCAGCTTATGACGTCGAGCTAATTACGTACGAGTATTATTTATTTTTAAAGCTTTGTAATTTTATTGGTTCCGTTTAGGGAGAAAACGATAGAAAGAGAGCGCGCCTATGACAGCTAGTAAATACACTAGCCAACAAAAACAAAAACTACATGCATAAAATTCAAATAATTTAACTATGATATTTATTGGTTTCGTTTAGGGGGAAAAAGGACAGAAAGAGAGAGCGCCTATGACAGCTAGAAAATACACTAGCCAACACAATGCATAAAATTCATATAATTTTACTCTGATATTAATCGTTTTTACACTAAAATTTAATATTTCTTTTCAATAAATTTATAAAAATAAATAGGTATATCTAGAAAGTAGACATATTACAAATATTCCATATAAATATAAATATTTCTAATCAAAAAAAGTTAAAAGTACATGTTTTTATAAATTTATTGAAAAATATAGCAACTTGAAAATCGAATAATTTCGTTCATAACAAACCTCGTGCTCATTTTTATCTTCAGAAATCGGGCATGGAAAGCTCAAGTTCTAGGTCAATAGAGCTTTGCTAATGCTTCCTTCATAGAATTATTATGACTTTTGAAGTACGTAACCAGGCATTCAAATGCAAATCGCAAACGAACTTGAGCAAAACCCCTGGAAGTAAATTCCACACGAAATTAACATAATTTTCATGAGCAGTGTACCAGCCTCCAATTGGACAATGGAGATAAGCCAATGCAAACGAATGAGAATGCCCAAAAACGATCCTAATTTTCGATGAACCCGAATGTGCAGAAGTAAAGAAAAAAGTGTTGGAGGTGCATTCAACTCAAGAAACTATTAAAACGAGTGAAGTCAGTTCGATGACCTACCCTAAGATTGGTTCGAAAACGAAATCTAATCTATTTTTGGATAAATATATACCAATAATTTGATGTTCGAACAATAGAAATAGAAAGGGGAAATTATTTTGGACCCACTCTTCGATGCTGCGGGAAATATAAATTCATTAAAAACATTCCATTTAGCTGCAAATTACATTTGTGTAATTGCTGGCAGAAATTGCTGGCAGAAAGCGAAGCTCATGTTATTTGAAATATTTCACATATGAGCAGAACGACCGTTTGATGTCCCTGGGAGTTATGAACTCCCACTCACGTTCGTATCCTGCATTCTCCAACACTCGGGCACATCACATCCATATAAATTCATTTGCCAAAGTGACATCAAAAGCCCTCGCTCGGATTCTGTTTCTGGCTTAATGTGTGTGGGCGTTACGGCTGGTTAATTGCATTTGTCGCAGACTCTTTTTGGTAAAACAGGCAAAAGTCAGCAAAAGGGTTATTCGGCTCGAAATTACCGAGAGCTGTCGATTGGCTCGAGCTGTCACAGAGCCACGGAAATCAATTAAATCGGACGAACCAAACCGAAACGAACCAAACAGAGAGCCTCAGCATTTCGATTCATTTGGGAGTTTGAGGGTTTTGCTTTTCTTGGCTTTGAGTATTTTAATGAAGTTATAGCACATAAATCAATTATTCTGCGAGATGACACAGTGCAGATTAATTTAGATAAGTGTGGTCTTAAGGCATAAGCTGGAACATAAAGATTTGTATATCGATTTGATAAATCGCAGCATTTAAAAAAAAGAATTACTCTTCTGATAATGTCTTTTAAACGGAAATATAAAGTAACAATAAATGTATAATATGCACGTATAATCTAAATCTAGTTAAGCTTAAGTTACTGAACAGATTTACATGTAACTTTATTATTCTTAATTTATAACCATGCGATGACTTTCACAAGCATCATATACATTTTTCATTGGAAAATGGTGCTTCATTTTCATACAGATATTGCTGAAATCAACATTGGCTTTATGAGTAAAAGGATTAGAGGTTATGGTTCTCATTTAAAATTTTGAACCACTATACTTTTTCTCAGGCAAGTATATATTATTTACCGTTTCGTTAGAAAAGTTTCTTAGGAATCTGAGTAAGTTTATATACGTATGTTTCTTTCCTGTAAATACATAAATTATAATTATATACTGCTAAATTAGATTAAGTCTGTCACCACATAACCAAACCATTTCTTCAAGAAATTCACAAAAGAAATTAGAAATATCATAGTTTTATGCGATTTCCATTAGATACACGAGCACTATGAGCTCACCCATAACCCTATGTACATACAACCCTTGACCCAGACTCCAAATATCTGCCCACTTCTTCCCTGGAAATTATTCGCACTTGAAAACTATTTAAATGTTATCTAACTGAACAGAAGACTATATAGCTGGCCGTTCTGGTTATTTGTGCATGTGGCATGTGGGGTTGGCAGTAGAAACAACAAAAACTCTTGCATATGTTAAAATATCAAAATAGCAAACAAAGCAAGAAAATCGTAAATGTTGAGAGCAAAGGGTTGAGGGTGAAATGAGTTTTTAATGTCCCAAAGGGGAATTCTTCTTGAGCTCGAGACAACCACATATACACAGAGAAAATATCTGCATATCCTAAATATCAATTAAATCGTATTTTGGCTTAATTATTCCATTTCATTGAACAGCCTTTCCAGAGCTGAGCACATTAGGTAAGATCGTTGATCAACAATCAATCTTACATTTGGTAAGATGACTGTATCCACATATATTTTGAGAAGACAATAAGATATCAAAAAATGTAAAACTCTTTTACAAAAATATTTTTTTGAATGAGAAGTCTTATTTTAAATTGATTAAAATATATCCCAAAAACGCAAGATAACCAAGCATATTATATTTTATACCACGTGTTTAAATAGTGATATTTAATTAACTAAAATTTAGATCATTTTAATACCTTTAAAATGTACGCTAATTGTTGTAGTGTAAATGCCAGGCTAGAAGATTGGGCAATGCGGATTTAAAATACAAAGTAAACGGCGATTTGTTGTTATTGATTAGAGCGGACAGACCCAGACAAAAATATGAGCTTATCCTTGGCTTCGCTACGTCTTCTCAATTTCCCCACGAAAATTCAAGGGGCGATTTTCCTGTCTCCCAAGACGACGATGCCCGCAAACTTGATGAGTATTTAAAAGTTTTCCATTGTGTGTTTGATGAATATTTAATTAAGCATAAAAGGAGCGGAGCAAGAAGGGCAAAAACTTCGGCAAAGGGTTGCTACTGTTTCACTGTGTTTTTCTTTTGTTTTTCATTTCCTTTTCGCCCAAAAATCTGCTTTCCCATTTTCCACAGCATTGTGTGGCGAGCTTAGAGAGTGCAAAAGAATAAAATAAAATCAATTAACGCTTACCAGTTCCGTTTTTGCTTTTGTATTATTATTAACTATCTATACCCTTTATCAATCAGAATTAAAAGACTTTTCATTGAGAAATGTGATCGAGTAAATAACATTTTTAGTTAGTTAGTATTATTATTATTAGTTAGTATTTATTGTTTTTAAATAGTTTATGTTCCAAAATATATTTTTTTAAATAGTTTGGTAATAGAATTGAGAGATAAGAGGACAAACTAAAACTGCTAAATCCATATCAATAGTAAAAACAATTATATGAATATAAGCAAATAAGAGGTAATCTTAAAATTAACAATCTTAACAATAATGTGTTTTTTTTTTATTAATGGTGAGAGTACCCATAATTCAGCCGCTTGATGCCCTTCGAGTGTTTATATAATTTTTATTATATCAGTATTTTACAAGTTGTAAGCAAAAGGCGAGGCTGAAAAGAGCAGCGAAAATAATTAAATAGTAAAGAAGGCAGTGCGCCAAAAGAAAGTCCCCACCCTGCCCGCCGAAAATCCAGCCCACTCAACCCTTTGTGCCACTTTCTCCCCTCGCACATTTCTTTTTTTTTTTGCCTTTCTCCGATACTCGGTGCCCAAAGAAGCCCACAAATAGCCAAAAGCTAGCGAGTGTTGATGGCAGCCGCAGCCAACGAAATCCTTTTACATTTTATATATGTATGTATATATATATATGCATATTGCTTCTTATATTAATTTGTTTTTCTTTTTCGATTTTTTTTTTCTGGGCGTTGGAAAAATTAATTAAAAATTAAATGAATGAACGAACGCTGGGATAATGAGCCCCTAAGCTGATTTTGCGCTTAAAAGTATGCAATGGGAAAAAAATGTCGAGCTGCCCGAGCATGGCATTCAATAACAATTTCCACCCCAGTGCCACGCCCACCTGGGCTGTACAGGTATTTCGCCAACCACACCCAACCCACCAAAACAACAACAAAGGGAAGTAAAAACTTGCAATTTTTGTCGCATTTTTTTTTTTTTGTTGCTGTTGTTTGTATTTTATTTTCGTTTAATATCGACAAAGAGCCAGCGCAAAAGAAATCCGAGGGACGTGGCGGAGCAGTAAAAAATGAACAGTGAAATATTGTGAAATTTTCTTTAACGTAACAAAATATTTTTATAAAATAATCAAGTCTTCTTTTTGAGCTGTTTTGTTTGCAGCAAATTATTTTTAGCTTTGTGAACGAGCGAGAACGTGAAAACAGTGGGTCGTTTTTTTTTTTTTTTGTTTTGTTTCGGGTGTAAATTAAAATCGCCCGCATTGCGCTTTTTTATAATGAGCAAATTGGGGGTGGGGCAAACTCAATACTGAAAGACAGAAATAAAATTAATTAATAATGGCGAAATATTTCAATGGCGACCCACAGAAAGCGAGCAAAGAACGATGATTAAAGGAAAAATATGATAGGGCAGGGGAAATTCGAAAGGAATTCGGTAATTGATACTTTTATGAAAAGAACTGTGCCATCCCATAGAGGAAATGGCGAGAAACCTTTATTATTTTCTATTTTAATTTATAAGTTTTTACATAGCATAAGTTTCGATTAAGCCTTATCTCAGGCTATGACCTTTTCCCGCACAGACTGAAAGTCAAAGTCATAGCACCCCTAAACCGCAAAACATTCTAGCCACAAACCCCTAACTAAATTTCTCCCAGCCCTTGAAGAAATATTAAGACAAGGACAAGAAGGGCGAGCACTATCAAAAGTCAATTACAATGCAATTATTGTGCGGCCCGTGCCAGTGGAAAACCAGAAAACATTTTCAAAAGCCATTGAAAACTTTAATTGAAAATATCAAATTATTTTCGAGTTAGCGTCAGCATAAAAAAAGTCAAAACGCCTCGTCTTGAGTTCGATGAGGTTTCAAGGAAGTCCTGCGATATAGCCAAAGATACACTTGTGTGTGTGTATATAAACCATTAATTACTTGGCCAGATTGCAGTGAGCGTAGTGGGGGCCAAAAGAAAGTTGCCGCATAGTCAAGAGTCAGGCCAAATTGTAATGAGTTGGCATTTTGTGAGATTCCCTGAGACACAGGCAGATCCCACTGAAATATCTCGTTGTAAAGTAGCTGAAATGACATTAAAAGGGCAAAACCAAGCAGAAAGGACATCCGCATCCTTATGGACACTAACCAGTCGGAAGGAAGGCCTACACACACACACACACACATATGGGCCATGGCCCGAGCTGGGGATAATTCTTCTTCTCAACCCTTTGCCCATCGTTTCATAGTTTACAATCTTATTATCTTGGCCTGGCATCTCATACACACACACATTTTCCTAAGGCAATTAAAAATCTTCACACTGTCGTCGATGTCCTTTGGCTCCTTTTCCTGCTTTTCTCTTCGCGTTTTGTCTGTTTTGTTATCCCCTCGGCCCAACTTGATTTTGTTTATTAAACATATTTTGCATAAAATTCACTTTATTTGCAGTTTATTTCGTAAGAAAATTATAAGGTTTCACACTCTCCCCCTTTTTGCCGTGCGACACACTTGATAGTTTTTCCCCCCGGGAGGAATTGCGTTTTGGAGGAGGGATAGTGTTCCGTATTCATTGATTATGTTGGATCACGTTCTGCAGAAAGTTATTTGCTGGTGAGAGTGCTTTGTTTGTTGGGGATTTTAGTTGTTCAAGATGCATTGCTGGGACCAAATGAGATACGGCGTTGAGTTTTAAGGATTTTGAAAATACGTAGGGGGATTTGGAAAACAACGATCATTGCCATTTAAAACAAAGAAGGAAGCTAGCTTCTGAGTTTTACCTTATAAACTCGGATTTCTTTTCTAATATTTTTAAATATGCCATCCATATAGTCGTCGGATATTCATTAGATGCACAATAAGCAAATTGATATCTACATTGTCATGCAACTTGTGTATACCGAAAAAGAACACTCTATGATCAGACAACAACATATATGAAAGAGTATACTGATTCGGTCATCATACTTTACCAGCATAAAGAAGACTTTTGGCATAGTTTTATGCGGATAGATTTTGAGCGTTGCAACTAATTACAACTAACTAATTACAACTAATAACTAATTACACATAAGGTTTTGGCAGAGGCAAGCAAAAGTCACTTTTCTGTTTCAAAAAATGTATGCAATATTCAAATTCTTCTCGTTTTTCAACCAAATTTACCCCAATATATTTACATCTAATTCCACGACCCCTGTTCATCTTATAATCCATTTTTGCCACCCCGCATCAGGATTTCACGCAATTCTTATCTTAACACATTCACTTGGGCATATTTCAGTAGCACCCCGAATGCATTCACACATGAAAATCCCATAAAAATTGACAATAATAAGCCACATATCATCATTTCACTCTCCACACATATGCACAGACGTATGTGCGTTCCACTCGATAAGAAGTCAGCAAGGCCTGGAAATCAACCAGAAATCGAAGGCTACCCTTACGAAACCGAATCCGAAAGCCGAATGAAGAAGAAAATCCCATAAAAAACAGTTCAATGATATAGAAAAATTGATAAAGCTAAATTTGCAAAAATAACAACAAAGGCACTCGGAAAGGAGAGCGACTGGGGAAATGGCAAATGGAAAACGCGTGGCAGCGAATCAACTTTAAAATAATCCGCACAAGGCACTTGAGAATCCAAAAAAAAAAAAAAAGGAAGTCGAAGGGCACTGGAATCCTCGTGGTGTTGTCAAGTGAATAATGGGACAAATCCGCAGTGTAAATATGACACGTTGCAAAATGGCATTCGATGATAAAATAAAAAGGAATCTCACGGTTCAGGACCACACTCGAAAAAAAGGCCAGGAGACTGTATATTGTGTGTACATATGTACATATATGTGAACAAAAAGCTGATATGAAATATTTTCCTTATCTAAAATGCGCCTTAAAAATCAAGCTACATCTACATATTAATAGAAATTCCATTTAGCTCACTAGTATTTATATTTCATTGCTCTTTATGTTATATATACATTTTTATAATATACTTTATACCTTATATATAAAAAAAATTTTTTTTTTTGCTTTATACACTCATTTTTCATTTTTTTATTTTTTATTTAATACATATATATTTTTTTATAAAAGTAGCAAAAAGAAAGTTATTTTTGCAAGTGAGCACACTCATAAACGCCCCACATCTGCAAGATTGAAGTCACTGACAGACGCACATCCTTCGGGAAAGGTGTTTTGACAGGGCGTCAGGCAAGTCAGAAGTGCAGACACAACAACAGGAGCAATGGCAACAAGGGGTTAATATTTATGCCGCACCCTCACCGTAGCGTATCAATAAAAAGATCGCTCCGCTGGGCATTCAAATTGTTTGTTTGATAAGCCAGTGTGGCGAAGTACGAGCACTGAAACGAATTCTAACTTAGTGATAAACCTAGAAATAATAATATTAAGCTAGATTCATCTTTAAATTTAATATTAAACTTATTGCGCAGATATTGTAATAAAGTAATGTGGTGGTTTCTTTTTTATGTGTCTAATATTTATGTTTTATTAGATATTATTTTTTTCAGTGCTGTAAGTTTATCTGGGGCCAGACTCTCTTTTACCGAAGTTAATACAAATATTACGCCTTTTTATGCTGAAAGCAAAAAGTGCAGGCCAAATGTGGCATAAACTTTACTTTTGGAAAAAAGGGTTGGCCACACCCACCGGTTTTGTAGCCGCCCGAGAAGTTATGACATTGTGTCATTGAATCTTTATGTGTGCATTCGATATGCATTAAAATTCAATAATCATAAAAATAACACGCAAAATAAAGGGAAAATCCAGTCCCCCCGACTGAACAGCTCCCTCCAATTAACCCTTGAATGGCAGAAAAGGAAATTGTCTGACTCTGTGTCTTTCTGTGCCAATATGAACGTCACATAAATCTTGGCAACACTACTACTAAGTCGCTATTAAGTAAAATTGACCACATATTTTATCTCATATGCGCACGCAACGAACGTAGACGAAAATGGCGAGGGTCAGGGGTCATTCGAATGTTGGCTGGTGGGTGGGGAGGGCAGTGGGAGAACAAGCTGGAGAGCCAGAACAATGTGCGAGTAAATTAAGCCAAAGCTTCCAGAAAACACAAATCAAACAAAACGTTGGGAAAGGAAACAATTAAAATGGGGAATTAACAAGGTAAATACAATTAAGGATAGTAGGCTGAAATGAAAGAGAGAAAATGTTATATTATATAAAATCATTTAACCAATAAATTGTTTTATATATGTACCTTTGTTTTTTCAATATTCTTAATATTGTTGCCTGTTGCTTACTAAAAATAATGCAGTTAACTTTTACAGTGAGAGAAATAAATAGATAATTTAATCTACCTTAGAGATAAAGAAAGCAGTACATTGGGGTAGTAGAAGTAGAACTTTGTCATTCTACGTCAAAAGTATCATCACTGAAATTTGCAAGTTTTTTGCATTGGTTTTAATGAATGTGTTAAGAAATCAACCTTGAAATAGCCGCCAAATCACACAGTGTTGTCAATAAGCTCATTTTTAACTTATCTGGCAGCTCTGAAGGATTTTTAGAACCAGTCTAAAATACCGAAATATATCGATAGTGGCAATAAACTTCTCGGACCATTTTCCTTTCGTTATTTGTACGTATATATAATTAGAATTACAAATAAAATCACGCCTTTGTTTTTGTAAAAGTATATAAGATTTGGCTTATTTCACATTATCAGCAGTATCCGCATTTGCCGGCTTCTACATCGATAGTCACAAAGTATTGAAACGCCTATCGAACTATCGAGAGTACGCCGCACTCGCAGTGACGTGTACTCTTTTTTTTTAGCAAAATATAAGCCGCATCTCTACACATAGTTTAGTTTAAAAGAGCCTATCGACAAGACGCGTTGATTAAGAATTTGTTGAGATAAACTCGCAAGAGATAGACACGTAAGCGGTTTCGCAAACTCAAAAAAGAAAGATGAGGCAACTGGGTAAGTTTCCGGCCCATGCACGAAATAGACAAATTATGTTAATAATACATTTTCAATACGCCCCCGCAGCGAGCATTTTGTTGCTGGCATTTGTCGTGGGCAGCGTTAGTGCCTTCTATTCGCCCAGCGATGGCGTTGTGGAGCTGACGCCCTCGAATTTCGACCGGGAGGTGCTGAAAGACGACGCCATCTGGGTCGTGGAGTTCTATGCTCCATGGTGCGGCCATTGTCAGAGCCTGGTGCCCGAGTACAAGAAGCTGGCCAAGGCATTGAAGGGAGTCGTGAAAGTGGGCTCCGTGAATGCCGATGCGGACAGCACGCTGAGTGGCCAGTTCGGTGTACGTGGCTTTCCCACCATCAAGATCTTTGGCGCCAACAAGAAGTCGCCCACGGACTACAATGGTCAGCGAACCGCTAAGGCCATCGCTGAAGCCGCTCTGGCGGAGGTCAAGAAGAAGGTGCAGGGTGTCCTGGGCGGCGGCGGTGGATCGTCTTCCGGCGGTTCCGGCAGCTCGTCCGGCGATGATGTCATCGAACTCACCGAGGACAACTTTGACAAACTGGTCCTGAACTCCGACGACATATGGCTGGTGGAATTCTTCGCCCCCTGGTGTGGTCACTGCAAGAACCTGGCACCCGAATGGGCCAAGGCCGCCAAAGAATTGAAGGGCAAGGTTAAGTTGGGCGCCCTGGATGCCACCGCGCATCAGAGCAAGGCCGCCGAATACAATGTGCGTGGGTATCCTACCATTAAGTTCTTCCCTGCGGGCTCCAAGCGAGCCAGTGATGCCCAGGAGTATGATGGCGGACGCACTGCCTCGGATATTGTATCCTGGGCCAGTGACAAGCATGTGGCCAATGTGCCAGCACCCGAACTCATCGAGATTATCAATGAATCGACTTTTGAAACTGCCTGCGAAGGAAAGCCATTGTGCGTCGTGTCCGTTCTGCCACACATTCTCGACTGCGATGCCAAGTGCCGCAACAAGTTCCTCGACACATTGCGCACCCTGGGCGAGAAGTTCAAGCAGAAGCAATGGGGCTGGGCCTGGGCAGAAGGTGGCCAGCAGTTGGCCCTGGAAGAGTCGCTCGAAGTGGGCGGATTCGGCTATCCGGCCATGGCTGTGGTCAACTTCAAGAAGATGAAATTCTCCGTGCTCAAGGGCTCCTTCTCCAAGGACGGCATCAACGAGTTCCTGCGCGACATCTCCTACGGACGTGGCCACACGGCGCCTGTTCGCGGAGCCAAAAAGCCGGCGATTGTGTCCGTGGATCCTTGGGACGGCAAAGATGGCCAACTGCCCACCGAGGAGGACATCGATCTGAGCGACATCGATCTGGATAAGGACGAGCTGTAAGGCTGTGAGGATCGGAAATCAAGACTGTGCGGCCCAAGCTCAAATTTCCACTTATTAAACTAACAAACACTTGCATTCTGAATGATATTCATTAGTCAGCCATCGTATCTAAATATAAATAACTCTTAATTATCTTTTAGCGTTTTTCTACAATCCTCACATAGATCTAAACGAATCGAAACCAACGATCATATAAACTATGTACCACAAAATGAATAAACTGTGCAACAAAACGTGTAAATTCTGGGCAAGTGTTAATCGGGTTCGGAAAAGCGCGTTTCGTGCTTAGCGAGTTTAAAAAAATGCATAAGTTGAATTTTATACAAAGAAAAGAATTCTTAATATCCGTAAAATTCAGTTTACATTTTCTTCCTTATGGAAATGAGTTTGGCTTATGAATAGATCATTCTTCAGTTATTTCTTTGAAATGAATCATCAAATATGCTTGTTTTCTTCAAAAACTCAATAGCACCATCACATCCAAGAATCAACAAGTGATATACATATTAGTTTTTTATGTATTCCAACGTAGCGCTGTATAAATATAAAGTTATTGTAAATCAATGAATTTAATATAGAATACAGAAGAATTAGTTCATTACCACCCCAAATTCCAATAAAATGTGTGAGAATTTTACCGTTGGGTGAGGTAAAACCATTTATTTTATGTAAAACTCACATAAAAATGTCCAAAAAGATTTGTATATAAACTTTGATAGACTTAATGCTATATAACGTCTAAAAACGTTTTTTTTGACACAATATATAGAAGGATACTCATGCTGGTCTAAATGCACAAACTGAAGATTTCTTAAATGTATTCGTGGCGGCAGATTGGCGCTTAAACTATGATTGGCATGGTACAATTATTAAGTACTTGGTTTCGATTTAAGTACAACCTGTGTATATAAAGGGACGGGAATCGGCGTTTTAAAATGTAGTGCAAAATTCGAGGCATCACGAAGAGTTCGTCTGTTAGTACGATTCGGATTCTTAATGCAAATTGGGTTGCGTGAAGACGGTATAAAAAAGATCGCTAAATTCCCTTGGATTTCGAAAGAAACAACCAGGCAACGTGACTCAATTGCCACAATTTGGCTCTGTCCCACAAAAAAAATGAACAGAGAACAAAGCGGTGAGTAAACGGCTAAAACTACCTGCATTAAAAGAAATAAAAAAAGGCCAAAGATGCAGGAGGGACAAGGAAAAAGGGCCAGAGGACAGGCCAAACTTGTTGAGCCCGGGATTAAGAGAAACAACAGATAAAGAAACAGTCGGGGATGCGTAGGAAACCCAATTTACAATTATGAATGATTAATTCCCTTTCCAGCGAACTCCTCAACTGGTTATTGCTATGTGTAGTACTGCTTTGTTACGAAATTCGGTCAAAATATGGGAAAATTCTTTCAGAGCATTTCGGAACTTCGAATATGTTAAAAAAGTAATTACTTTCCAGTAATGCGAAGGGTATATAGAGATAAAATTCGAGATATTTCTTTTTAAAACTTAGGACCTAAATCTGTAGTCATACTAATGGGTTTTCGTTTCTGGCTGGCATTTAAGTCTTTTTCGCGTTACTAAATTGAAGTACTACTAAACCACTATCCTCCAGGTGTCCACACCCCGAATCAGGCCAACGTATGATGGTGTTTCTGGTCGGGATAGTTCTCTATGGATTGAATGGAGCGCGATGTGGCGGCAGTAATGGTTGAAGATACGTCCATAAACCGATATTTCTTGTCATCGCGACAGAGTAAGGGGTAGCAAATGATGCCGTAGTAGAAGACGAGGCAGAGAACGATTACGGTGAAGATGATGGCGATGATGCCGAATGTGGAGATTCCGGGTCGACTATCCAGATACTCCTTGGCCGTCTGCGGGGGCTGGGTGGTGGTGGGCGGTTCCGTGGCCTTGTAACCCCTTCGATTGTTCCGCGCTGCACTCGCACTGAAAACCAAGCAGCTGGCGCCTGCAATAACGAGATGCGTATCCGTAAAATCTGATCGCGAGGCGATTTCTTCATTTCTTCTCCCTCTCTTTCGCTCACCTAAAAACAGCACACACAACAGGTACGAACTGCGAGACATTTTTAATTTATTTCGAATTTACGATTGAGCACGAACGCGGGGCGAAATCAGTTCGTTGGCACGAGAACGGGACGCAGACGCAGAACAGAGACTCGAGAATCACACAAAGCAACAAGAAAGCAAGACAAAAACCTTTCGCGTTGCTGGTAGGGACGGACTGTCGTTGCCTATCGATACATGAAGATAGCCATCGCTGTCGATGTTTCAAATCGCAATTACAAATTTTAAATTTATGGTATATATCATAGATTCATGTTAACAAAATTGTAAGTACGTTAGTGTATATTTTTAAATGAAATAAATAAATTCAATGAATAATTAATGTCTCTCGTCACGAAAAACGAATCAATATTAAACTAGACCTTTTTTAAAACTGCTAATCCGTGACTTTTTCCCTTAAAACGATATGTGACCGCGACTCAGTCACGCCGCTTAGCAACCATCGACCATCGCCAGCCAACATAGTTATCGATAACACGACGAAAATTTGGTTGCCGAGCGTGTGTGCGCTGCCCTGTCCGTGTACACTTTATTTTCAATTGGTGAAAATTGTTATAAAACTAGCGAGGAAATATGTGAAAATAAGAAAAGGCCCAATTTCGACACTCGAACTGTGCGTGCACAATCGAATTGGCGACCATCCGACCGCGAAAACCTGATAAAAGGCATAAAAATAACAAAGGCGTTAGCAAACGAACGACGGGCGAACGAAGGCATATAGACGCTTATACCGATCGTTCCCATACAGTTGTGTATATTTAGTCATTGCAACTGATTAACTTGACGCAAGTAAATGCAAGTATAAACTCAAAAACGGCCAACGCAGAGCAAAAGTACAGTGAAAATTGGTCGATTGTCGGCGCACGAAGACGAATACGAACAAAAGGAAGAAGAAGCGAACGAAACAAACGAGAAAGAGAAACCAAACGAACGGCGATTTTGCATTCGTGTGTGTGTTTGTATGTGCTCGAGTGCGCGCGCGTGTGTATGTGTGAGGGTGGAATATAAACAAAAAATAATTAACAATACGAATATCAAGAACGATTGCTCTACTTGGCGAAAAGTAAAATGTCACATTTGCCACTAGATGCACGGGCCATTCTCCAGTATCTAAATGATTTGGGCTATAGGAACATATCAGCCGAGCAACTCCGTGAATTTCTAAAAGGTAAGCAATCCGTACAAGTGTGCGTGCGTGTGTGTGTGGGATTGTTTTTGGTTTGTTATTTTGTATGCACAATTTTTTTTGGTTGCGGCTTTTCAAACTGAATTTCAAACGATTCGTCACCATTTCAATTTGTTTTTATTTCCAAAACGAACGTGCGTACAAAGCACAGACAAGAAAAAGAGCAGCGGCACAGGCAGAAATACGGAGCAATGGAAAAAAGAAAATATAAAAACGAGTATTACTTGGAAATTGTGAATAACACACTATACATACCCATGGCACAGTGGTTTGCAGCAACAAAATTCATTCGGACCAAAAATTTAGGAATAATCGAATAAAGGCCGGCCCGACATCGAAGGAAAACTGCTTTGGCAAGGTTCACGTACTGTGGCATAAATACATTTCAGTGGAAATCCTAAACACACGGCTCTTGTGACCCCACTGTTCTGTGTGTTTTTTGTACTTGGCTTGCTAGTCATAGTTGTTGTTGCTGCTGCCCTGGGCCTGCTTTTCTGCGTTTGCTCGTGTGTTTCGGCCTCCACCACATTGTAAGCTTCATCCGCAACTTCACATGAATTTTATCCACAAACATACATATGTACGCATACAGCAGCGGGTAAAGCGTTAGGGAAATGTCGATGTGCAATTTGAATTTGTAATATTAATAGAAAAATTGTCTTACGGAATATATTTTATTTACCTAATGCACAAAACTCATTACACTCATTAAAATGTCTATTTCGGTTATTTTAAATTGAAAGTGCTATAATTTCCACCGCAACTGTATGAATTGTGTGTGTGTGTTGTTTTTTTCCCTCCACTCTCTTTTTGTGTTTTGTGCGTTTTTCGTGTTATTTTTCGCTTTACTCCTTGTGTGCTCCTACTCTTTTTCTTATTTTTCCTTAGTTGTTGTTGCTACTGCTACCGCTTGAGGGTTGCCACTAGGGTTTCTTTCGTTTCTCTTTGCGCCAACGTTTCGTTTTGTAATGGCAAATATAAAGCGAGGGCAGAAAAAGTGCCAGCGCAGCGCTGATGTGCTCGTTTTTCAGGTTATATATATATTGACGCGCGTCAGTGCATATTGGCTAGGCATACAATTTATTTGCAAGTATTTACGAATGTGTTAGTACTGTGAACGGCAGGGTTGCCGGACTAATTGTCATTATGAGTTTAATATCGGTCATCGGCCATTATGGCTTTGTCAGCTCATTCGCATTGTTTTTTTGGGAGACGTAAAAAACCAAAACAACAAATATGAATGGAATGTGATAAGCCATATTGCGCAAATTAGCAAGAAATACAACGATAAGATGCATAATTATATTTGTTAGGGTTGACTTTATAAAATTAAATAATAATAGTATAAATAAAGAAAGTACAATTTATTAAATAGAGCTTATATACAAGCCGAGGTTAGTATGAGTGATTAAGAATAAGTGTCATCACCAACTGTTTTTTTTCTTGAATCGCTATTCTTCCACATTTGTTTTTTCGTGCCTGTTTTGTAAATATAACTGGTTTTTAATCAAATGCAACAATACAGTACAATTATGTTGCAGCTGTGTCACCCCTAATTTTTTCGCGTGCTGGCAACGCCTCGCTAAGCGTAGCCCCCCGACCTGGCAGCGCTATGCTGCAGCACAGCTGCTGCTTCTTCTTCTTCCACCCGCTTGGGTCGTGTTTCTGTGTTCCATTTAGTTTGGAATTAAAATAAATTAACTCACACTTAACACTCGATGGCCTTTTAGGCAATACATACCGAAATGCATCCAAGTGCAGTTATTGATTTGATTTGTGTGTATCCGAATGCAACATTGCATAACACACATCGGGAAACGTACAAGGAACAAGAGGAAGAAGAACCACCGGGAGTAGGATTTCCCCCACAGTGATTTATTTGTTTTTATATCATTTTTCGTGGCAAACAAGTTTAAAACGCGGTTGGTGTTGGATTTCCAGCTACGGTCGAATTTTGAATAAAAATTAAAAACTAAACCAATTATATCAATGGTTATAACTACAGCTTTAGACTGGTATAACTTTGTTCCAACTAAAATTGGAGGGAAACTTTATAGGAGTGGTTCTTGTTTTTAATAAAATGTTTTTAAATATTTGTGTTACTGAAACATTTTATAAGAACATGTACAACGTATTTGGATGTAATAAGTTGGAAATTAATATTACTTAAGTTCAATTTTTTTTTTTTTGTAAATAATCATTTTTATGGTCTGATTTTTAAATTTATTTTTGAGTGCAATGGTAAAATCTTAAGTTTCATTAAATTTAACTCTACATAAAGCATACAGTTATTTTGTACTTTGTGAATTTGGTAGAATATTGCCAAAGCTTTAATTTGTTAAAATTCGACTGTAGCTCAGCTCTTCAAAATAAATTTTAATTAATGGCGTTTTCTGCAATTTCTTTTCTCTTTAATTCTGGGTCCGTTGGCTGCAGCTAATTTGCGCCAGAAGGTATGCAACCGCAGTCGGACAAACAAAGCGCCAGCAGACTCGCAACAACAACTAGCCACTCAACAGCAGCAGCTTCCGCAACAGCAGCAACTCCTCCTAAAGTAAAGGTCATAAAGAGCAAACGCCCCCTGTGCCACTTTAAGTTCTACCTGGACATTTGCGATCATCAGTTAGCAAAGCGCATTGAGTCCGACATCAAAGCATTGGGTGGACATCTCGAGTTCTTTCTCAGTGACGATATAACACATTTTGTCACTGATAAGCCAGAGGTCATAGGCGGAACCTCCGGAACACCAGGTACACCTAGCACACCCGGCACCCCCACGAGTCACTACCAGCAAAATGATGGTTCGGCAAGAAAACCGAATCAGAGGCAATCAAGAGCGGATGCAATACTGAGTCGCGTGCGGCGGAGCACGGTTGGAGTCGTAAACAGTGGCAATAGCACACCCACGACATCCCTAAAACGGAGCTATACCATCTGGCAGACGGATTATGCCCAACGCTTTATAAAGCGCATTCAGACCGAGCTTAAGCAATACCTTGAGGGTAAGAAGGAAGGTGGAGGAGGATCAACATCAGCTAGCCCCCATCATATACAGCTAAAAAAGCAGTATGTGAAGATCGAATCCGTCAAGCGTAATTATAGACCTTACTACCATCTTATCAAACAGCCAGACGACTGGCCAAAGATAGATTTAAGCAGCGAAGACGGCGCCTTTCGACTACTAACAAAGTCGAAGACCAAGGATAAGGAGCATAGCATGACCCGCAAGCCTTTGGGTTCACGCACATCACAGAAAGACAAACAAGCTGCTGGGGAAGCAAAGCCACTCCAGCATCCTTCTCTGCAGGAACTTAAAAAACAGTCTGCGATTCCGAATAGTCCGCGTTCCAATTGTCGCGAACCAATAGATTCGAGTGAAAAACAAGGTGGAGTGTGTGAGATCTGTAAATTGGAATACGATATCCTGAATATCCATTTGCAGAGCAAAGATCACGAGCTGTTTGCAAAGAATTCGGATAATTTTCTGGCTCTAGACACTCTAATTCAAAGTTCGGCGGATGTGAATAGGTTCCTGGAGGAGGAGCCCGTAGAGAGTGAACTTGACATGGATGTCGATGAATCGTTGAGTAATGAGGAGTTGCAGAGTCCCCGTCAGAGGCCATCGCCAGCGTTGCGGGAGAAGTCCAAAAGGATAACCAAGGGAAAGCATTCGTCAGAAAAGTTTCAAGGAGTTGCAGTGGCATCACCTCAAACGCCATTCCCTGGTGCCAAGAAGGTTCAAGGAAATTCACCTGGTAGTCTTTCTGAACTTCAGCGTCAGGAACATCCAACAACAGCCGCAGCAACGCCAACAACGAATTCAGGACGAAGGAAAACACAGAACTCCGGTCTGTCACCCCCTAAGAGAGCCATGTTGCCGCCTTCTTCTATTTATAAAGTAGTAGAAACTAGGGAGGAATGTGCTACGCCTCCCAGAGGGCGAGGAAGACCTCCCAACCAAGTGGATTCGCCCTCGCTGATTGTAAAGTTCCAAAAGATCCGACAAACAGAGTTACAACGACTCAATGGAGAGGCAGAGAACTTTATGTTTCCCAGAACAGCGGTGCCAACTACAAGGAGCAGCAGTGAGCTGCCCACGGATGTCGATCGACAAACCACCTCGGATGTAAGAGGCAGATACAGTATCTCCTCCGCCAGCCTAGACACTAGCACCAGCGAAGCAGAAACTAAGGAATCTTCAGGATTACCTACTAGCATACGCAAGCGAGCTCAAGCAGTGGGAAGGCGAAGAAAAGTAGGAGGAGCAGCGGCGCAGGATGTTTTCCAACGCCAATTATCAACGGGGAGTAGTAGCAGCAATAGTAACCAGCAGCGCTTTCCAAGCGCCCCCATCCAGCCAGAAGAAGGGCCTCAACCGCAGCCAAAACCGCAGCTAAAGATCAAGATAAAGCAGGAGCAATTGGTGGCCACCAGGAAAAGCAGTCGCACAGCTACGGCTATTGTGACAGCAGCCACCGCCAGCAGTCATCAGCAGCAGCAGCTAAGGCAGACAACTTGCCGGAAAATGGCCAATAAACTGGAGGATAGGATGGGGGAATTAGTAAAGCCCAAAATAAAAATAAAGAAGGAAGTGATCGAAGAGCAGAAAGTGAAGGAGTTGGAAGATCTGGAAGAGATATTAGATAAAGAATTAGATGAGGAGGTGGACAGTAGTTGCAGTAGTGGTAGCGATGAAGACTACATTGCTGGTAGCCAACGAAGAATCACGGCAGCTCCTCGTAAATCAACAGATACTCGTGAACAAAGAGCAGCTAGGCGGCTTTCCAGATTAACCATAAATCGTAGTGCCGGAGAGCTGGAGTTAACGGAGGTCAAAACGTCTCCTTCGAAAAGCCGCACTAAGATCCAGAAACCGTCAAGTCCCACGAAAAATAAAGTTAAACAAACGAAGGCAGTGCCACCAGCGATAGATTTATTCTTTGATTGCAGTAAAAGCGAAAGACTTCGGGAAATGCAGTATACCTTCGAATCGTTGCCAAGTGGGGAGCTTTGGAATAGAGTTTTTCTGCGACAGGATGCGGGTGAAGAGAACTATTACACGTATTATGGTAGCACTAATTATAGGAAACTGCCCTATGAAATGGGTCCCATACCCATGGCCAAAACATTGCCAGCACACAGTTGTGCATTATGCCGCGAGGCAAGCGAAGTAAAGCAGGATAAGGGAGAGC
The DNA here is from genome assembly GCF_000001215.4 of Drosophila melanogaster. Lineage (NCBI taxonomy): Eukaryota > Metazoa > Arthropoda > Insecta > Diptera > Drosophilidae > Drosophila > Drosophila melanogaster. The sequence continues at coordinate 16,346,716 of NT_033779.5, read as the reverse complement.
AGATCAAGCTGGAAGATCAGAAGCCCGCGCCCAAGAAAGAAGTTAAGAAGGAGGAGGAAGTCCAGTCCTCTTCCTCATCCGCGACCTACAAGAACAAAAAGCTCCATCTGCTCCAACGTTATCAGCAGGAACAGGAGCAACTGCAGCAGTTGGAGGGAAATTCCTTGGCCACTGCCGGAGCCAAATGTGATAGCAAGGCGAGCACACCAGAATTACTGGAAAGGGAGTTTGCCTCGGGTTCTATGGGGGATAGAGTGCAGCTGATAGAGAGAGTGAGGAGCACATCCAGTTCAAGCTGCAGTAACAGTCAACGGAGCGGCATAACCTGCAGGAATAAGCAGCTGGCCCGGATTGCCGAATTACCACCAAGAAAATCCCCTAGAGAACATGCTTCTACTCTGGCTTTGGTCAGTTGCATTATACGGCAGCGTCAGGACTCACAAAGTAAAACGAACTCAGAAGCAGAAGAGCCACCTCCTCCTGTAGCCGCACCAAAGCTTAAAACTCCGATAAAACAGGAACCAGTAGCACCTTCATCGCCCCGAACGACTCGTTCTCAAGCTGCGACTCCTGTTGAGGAACTACGATTTGCCACCGAGATTAGCGAGACAGTAAAGAGAATGAGGCGGGGGCAAAACAAATATGATCATTCCCCGCCAGCGCCAGTTCCTACCCCCGCAACTTCTTCACCCGTTAGAAGTCGCCGCCTGACACCAGCGGCTCGTAATCAGAGTCAGATTTATTCGCGCCGATTGGAATTCGCAACCAGTCAAAGGGAATCCTCAGCAAGTGCGCTTCTGGGTAAGCGTAAAAGAAGAGTTAATCCTTCCGTTGCAGGCACAGTGCGACCGACTACCCAAAATCTTCCCGGAACGGGTGCGTATCGTGGAGTCCGCAAATTGCCCAGCAAGAAGGGATTGCTCGAATACGAAATGGAAACGTGTGCCCTTAAAGCTTTGGATCAAGCCCGTCAGTATTGCAATCCTGGCTTCGTTGCCTGGCAGTTAGATAAATATCTGGAGCTAGCTGGCAAGGAGTACGATATAGAATTTGACCAGATATCACCGGAGGTGGAGTCTGAAGGACGAGAAGAAAGACTTGTTAACACACCACAAACTCCACCACCTACTGATTGCTTTACAAGCGAGTTTGACTTGTGCGATCTAATTATGGGTAGTGCAGGGAGTGGAGATGATGATGAAGATGTATCCAGAGGAAACCCACCTGGTTCCGGTCGACGAATGAGTAATCTCAATCTATACGCCAGCTATTATAGGAAAAGGAAGAGCCTGAAGTCCAATCGCACGGGTTGGCCTAAAGCTCAGAGAAGACGGAACGCAGGCGGATTAGGTGGCAGTCGAGCTTTGCCAGATGAGCGAATTAATTTCCAGAAAATGGGTCTTGCTGAGCTACACCCTATAAAGCAGGAGCCAATGGAAACGGAAGAGGAACAGACCACAACCACTACCACAACTACTACGACTTCTGCGACGAGAGGAAATCTCCTGAGCAAAGACGATGAAGATGATGAAGGAGGCGGAAACTCGCCCTCTGGTGGATCACCTGCTGATGATAAACAGAATTCCCGCGAAGATGCCGTGATGACTCCGCCAGCGACCGATGTTGACGAGCAGGCTGAACCGCAGGCGGATGAAATGGAAAGTCTGCCCGACGAAGATGAAACAATGGCGGATTCTGTGGATCAGCAGCAGGATGTTGAGGCGGAAATCGAAGCAACTGATGCGGATGTCGAGGAAGAAGAAGAGGAGGAGGACGAGGACGAAGATGTTTTTGAAGATGCCTACGAAGAGCAGGACATGGGCATTCAGAAAACTGAGCCTCATGAAAAAAGAGCTCGAATACCTTCCATATCGGTAACCACGCCGCCTGAAGACTCTTCACAGGGCAAAAAACTCTTGCTTACTCTGCATAATGGCCAGCGACTACAGGCCACCTCCACACCAAGTACCGGGCAAGTTCAACAGCATCAGAGAAGAACTCCCCAGCTGAACGGAAGTCTAGGCAGCTGTATTTCGCCAAGTGAGAAACTGGGTGACAATTCCGACATATTCACGGTATCATCTGACGGCTTGGATACCGATTTGGATTTAAGCAACACCCAGGCAGGCGATTCGCATGAGCATTGCCCACACCAGACGACGCCGAAGCGGAAGTTTGACATCTCCAAGTATGCGCCACCGAATAGTGGAAAGGCGGCGAGCAGTTGTGCCGCCGAAGCGGCGACGGCTGCCGTGAAGTCATTGGCCATCTCGCAGTTCCTGAAGAAGGAGGTGCGTGTCACCTGCAGGCGACTAAGGGCGCCATTCCGACGCTTTCGATACCGTCGCTGAGCACCCTGTGTCATCTAATCATCATCCAGATCAAGAAACGCATCATTCAGCACCAATCACGTATAGCTTTTAGTGTGTACAGCCACGATGAGTAATAAGTTTCAGTTTTTAGGTATTTTTAGGCCACAAATCCCTCCAAAACCACAAAGTCACAGCGATTTCAATTCAGTCAATTTTCCAGTTTTAATTTTTCTGATTTGGCAAAGTGGAAATTAAATGATAAACGGTCTAATGTACCCATTTAATATACTCGTTTGAGACAAAGAACCACTGCCAAAATTGTGTAAAAGCGAATATCATTAATGTTTTCTGAAAACTCTAACTGTCAAATGAAGTCCGTCAAATTTAATCGAGTTAGATCGTTAGAAGAGTTCATCCCATTTATCAGCTAAGTGTAGCATAATAAAAACCCACAAACAATCACACACGAAAATACGTACATAAGCCTTAGTTTAATCTTAGTTTAGCTCAAATTCCCTGCCCCCCAAAAGAATTCTCATCAACCAATTCGGACTATTCCAAAATCGCTCATTTTCAACCTAGTTTTTAAGTAGTAAAGATTCCATTAATCGTTTTTGTTTTTAATTGTGGAAATCATTTTCTTAGCTATGTACTATTATCAAAGTCAACGCTCAAGCAAAATAAAAAAGGAGAAAAACGTAAACTATGTAACAGAAAAACAATTAACTTTAAACAAAAAACCAAAAGCAATTGTAAAAATATTAAAACAAAGAGTAAATTAAATTAAATATTCAATTAAACATACAAAGGAAAGTTTTAATTTATTGAATGCACATCGCATGGGCTGATAGTAGTAATGTCAAGTAAAAAAACATTTGTGTAATTTCTCTCTTCTGATCTGGGTCAAAGCTTCATGTTCTTAGGTTGGAATAGTCGATGTCCAGTTTTTTTAACCATACAGATTCGGTTAGTTATATGCACGTCATTTTCTAGTTACATCTTGCCATCCTGATTAACCGCACCTATCTCATATCCACTATCCGCTATCCTCATTTCCCTGCTAATGGCTACTTCTCTGATCCGATCCCATCCCAATATAGACTTGCGCAAGCTCATCAAGCATGAGGAACGCCTGGCGGAGAACGCAAAGGAGAGCGATTTCAGCGGCCTGCATAAGCGCGGCACCGTCAGCTCGCGTGCCAAACTAAGTTTGGATAAGGATAAGGAGAATGCGGCTCCATCATGTCCGTGTCCATCTGCCAAGGAGAAGGAGTGCAAGACTGACAAGGATGACGATCTTAAGGAGCGCTCCGATGGTGGGGCCAGTTTTGCTGACTTAGCTCGCCTTTTTAAGGAACAACTCTTGATGGATGCTTCTGTGCCTCCAATGTCGGCTAACAATGCAGTTCCCCAAAAATCTCAGGTGAACGGAAGGCGTCGCAGCCGCAGCAAGACCCGCCGGGAAAAGGCACCATCTATTTCTAGCAGCGAATCGGAGGCTAATGAAGACCGCCTCAGGATGCAACGCCGCCGCCGGAGCAAGTCGCATCCGCGTAGCGCCTCCAATCGGAGATCTGGTTCGGGTAAGTAATTTTTAACACATTGATATTTTTTAAAATAACTTAATAGTCATTCCCATCTTTCCCCATTTAGTTCACCAACGTCGAAAATCCATGCACTGCGATCCGGTGGCATTATTTCAGTACTATCAGAAGGAGTGGGCTCATTTTCGCAGCCAGATCCCCGGCGAGAATACCCGCATCGGAGTACGCAGCAAGCCAATGGGCCTGAAAAAGTGAAGATCGATTTCCGATTCAACTATAAATATTAAAATTCCATACTTCATTCGATTCCGCTGAACTGCAGTGATTACTCACACTTATTTATACTTGTATCCATTCTTAACTCATCATTCTAAGCACTTCTTAAACAAAAAACAAACTTTCAAAGACGAATAAAAAAATTCTTTGCGCTTAACTAAAGATTCTAATTTGCTGCTGTAATTAGTGAACCTTCCTTTGTAATCAATAGTATATTTTTAGCTCTATGTGAAGTGTATTCACTTTTTTAGACAAGCTGTCAAAATTTTCATTTAAAATATTAGTTCTCCACCTGCTATTGGCAAGTGAGCACTTTATTGTTGATAAGAGGGTTTTTTGAAATGTTGGAGAGGCAACGAAGATCCCAGATGAGACTGGATACCGCTGCACCTATTGTAAACCGAACCACCACTATGCGAAGAACCCGTCGATTGAGCTTTAATATCGAAGCTAATGGCTTTGTGGCGCCAAGGTCTCGAAGAAGACGAAGAAGGGATCCCTTCTTTATAGCATATCCTCCAATGTATGACCCTATGCAGATGGGAAACCAATGGGGATTCGATTTTAGCACCAACGCAATGCCTAATGTTTATGGAAATATATTTCCGCCTTTTAACCGCTTAGATGCTGGAGAAAGGTATGAATATGATAATGTAAGCTCATTTCCACCGGAAGAAACGTGCGATACAACTAAACCGCATGTCGGTCATGAGCTCGGGGATATTTTACTGGGATTAGATAGATTATTGCAAGACAAAAAGGTCGAAATACTAGAAGAACGTCATGAAAAATCGAATACCAGCGATAATAATGAAGATCAAACCTCTAGCTCTGAAGCAAGCCATCACCATTCAGTTCTAACCGATGTTATGTGTGAAGCAATTGACCGTATAAACAACTATATAGGCAATTATTTCAAGCAAATGGAGATGCAGGCTAGCCTTAATCAAATAAACCAGTTGCGAGGAAAACTACCAGCGATTCAGGTGTTGCAGCTGCCTGTGCAACCGCTGATTGTTCAATCTGTTCCACCGTTTTCATCCTTCGATAACTATCCCCTTCCAGAAAATTATATTCAAAAGAAATCCCATCTCGAACGTTTGCCTTGGTTAAAGGAGCGAAAACGAAAACGGCTGTCAAAGTCCACTACCTACGTGCATATGCAGAATCAAGGAAGTAGTACCGAGGATCTGCCAAAGATCTTGGAAGCATCAAATTCGCCGTTAAAAAGAAACAAGCTCTCAGAAATCCAGCAAACATCCAAAAAGGATGCTGGCACAACCATGTGGTGTCCAAGGGAATGCTGTAGAGATCATTGCGGCGCACTTAGAAGCCAGGAAGTCTATTCCTTAGGGCAAGAAAACGAAGAAACAGCGGTATCTTCCCTGACATCAACTGGATATCCTCCTCCATGTCTCAAGGCCCCACCACCAAGTATTAAATCAGACGAAGAAGGGGACGATCTCGGGGAGTATTACCATCCTACTGGTGAATCCATGTACTTGCTGGATTCCCCTCTAACATCAAGTTATAGATCTAGTTGCGATTATCGTCAAGAAGCGGGAAACCTCACCTATTCCTACATGGAGGAAGAGGAGCAGGTGGACGATGATGATTGGTATCGAAGTGCGAGCAATAAACTAGCTGAGCTGGAAGTGGAGCAGGACTACTTTAAGGAATTGGAGAAGGCTATGCTAACGACATCGGAAGATCAAACCCATCGATGTGACCCTGAACCCAACAGTGAAAATAGTTTTGTAAATATCATAGCCACCAGCGATATGGCGGTCAGCACTACAGAGCTCAATGGTGAAACTCATCGGAATCCAATAAATATTGTAAGGATTTGCAAAACGTCCTCCTTAAAAAAGCGAAATAATGCTAAAAGTGAAAACCAAATGGAAAATTCGCCAGGAACCCATAAAGTCATGTTTGAAAATGTCCAATGCAACAAGGGAGTGCAGGTCCAACCAAACATAACATCGGCGGGAACGGATCCAATTAGGAAAGTATCTATTTCCACAATATCTAAGGTCAAAAGGAATTCTAAGCATTTAATAAGGTCCAAAGACAGGGTCAATCAAAAACGCTCCAATAGTCCAGTATATAAACTTTAAAAGGCGCCACCTAAAGGAATCAATAATGTTGGAGCAAAATGATCTTAAAGCAATCTTTTACAGTCCCATCAAATTTAAACGATTTGAAATTTTGTATACAAACAGATCATTAAAGGGGCTTGGGTTAGGATGTTGGTGGTGATGACAACCAGATGCCATTATGTTCTGTGAGAAACCGACTGAGAAGCGGGAGAAGAGCCCCTGTCGCTGCAAGAACTGTGTACTGAGGCACTCCGATTTCCTTCCCTGGCCGGAGCCCATTGGATTCACGTCTGATCGCAAAACTGATAAGGACAACAACAATCACATTTCCACACTTCAATCAGTCGAAAGTGTGGTTACCATTTCCGATGTGAATGAAAGGCATACCACCAATCATTACAAAAATCACCAAAGTAATCCAGATGAAATAGCTTATACCCCAAACCGAAGTGGGGTCAGCAGTCCAGTTAACGATGGGGCTTCTTCTCCCACTCAGCGCGGTGGCACTACTCCAGCTCCCCAGGGGGGCAAGGGAGGGAATTCACCATCGCGGGTTACAGCACAGCCTCAAGCTCAACCCACCATCCTGCTGATCGTAGTCAAGTGAGTCATAGGAGCGAGCACTTTGAAAGCCATACGTAAATAACTTTTTTTTTTAGCAAGAACGATCCACCACCGTATGGCCAAGGACAAAGTTGGGAATATCCAGGCCAACAATATTCAGTTCCTGGACCCAGAGGATATCCAGGTCCCGGACCCAGAGGATATCCAGGACCCGGACCCAGAGGATATCCAGGTCGTGGACCCAGGGGATATCCCGGTCCGGGACCCAGAGGATATCCTGGTCAGGGACCCAGAAGATATTCTTGTCCGGGACCCAGAGGATATCCCGGTCCGGGATCTAGTGGTCGGCCAGATCCGGGCGGTGGACTACAAGGGTATGTTTCGAAACCATTTGGGCATATAGAACTAAAGAACTTACAATAGAATTTAAATAATTTCTCTAAAAGCTACATTTTCACAAAATTATGTTAAATATTAATTATGTTTTGTTTATTTAGCTATTATTACCCACCGTCCGGTCCTGGAAATGGAACAGGACCCAGTGGAAGACCAAGACCCCAGAATGAGAATGAATATGCTTACTAGTGAGTCATTATGGTGTTATAAAGCAAAAGTAACGCCTAACCTTTCTTTTCCCACAGTGACAGGCGCCGATATAGGTATTTATAAACATTAAATTTCTGCTTAGGGTTTATATTTTATTGAAGTTATTTTTTGTTATTCACAGCGAAGCGTATCAAAACAATCGAAATGACTGGAGGGGGCAGCCAAGAGGGTAAAATGATACCATTACTATGTTTACTATTTCAATTTGACCTTTAATCTTCATTCATATTTTAGATACTACGATGGTGCCTATGCCGAGGAACACAATTTAAATCGCCAACCCGAAACCCGACGAAATTGCCAGTGCCCTGAAAAACAACAGACTCCTCCTCCGGAGGAAACACAAAATGCCCAAGAAAATGATGACCAGCAAACCACGAAAAGAAAGAGTTTTAAGCGCCTGGTTGGGATGGGAGTCGGAAATACTTGTAGTTGTCAAGGTCCAAGCCTGATGGGTAGTAATCTGAGATCTCTCGGAAACGAAATGGACAATCAAGAAGTGGGAAGAAGTGGAAATATGGGAACACCACCCAACACAATGGAATATTTATCGGAAAGAGGAAGCCCGCCGGAAATTCGGGAAGTAACTGTGACCGATGCCAAAAACAAGACGTACAAGTGCATACAGGTATGTCAAGTGATAGCATTCGCGGTAGAACGGCACTATAAACATCCAAATATCCGTAACAGGTGCCAATTTGTATCTCAACTGGAAAGGCGAATACCTGTCGCTGTTGCAAATGTGCTCCATCTCCCGATGCGGAAAACGATGAATCTTTCGACGAGGACGCGGAATGCATCTGCAATCATGAGGGCAAATGCACCTGTGTGGCCGGGAATGAGTTTCCCACGGAGTTTGGCTGCGAGTGCGATCTCACCAACTTGGAGCAAACTCTTCGCGAGCTTATACCCAACGCCGAGTGCATATGCTACTTGAAGAAGAAGAAGCGTCGCAGGAAGCGAAAGAAGTGGGCACCCAAAGTCTACTACGACCGGTTTGCCGGTCCTCCGTTTGTCCTAAATCCTAAGCCAAGATGTCTTGACTATGGACGCAGTCCATTTTGCAACCCGTGCTATAATCCCTGCAGCTGCGCACCTTTTGCAAAGAGCTGTTACACCTGCGACTACAACTGTGAAGGATGTGGTCGCTTTTGAAATTCTCCCCCGACGAAGTCAAATCTCAGCCATAACCTGTAAAGATCCTCAACATTTACTTAGCGGACGCCAAAAAGCTTCATATAAGTTGTTTTTTTTGACGCCATCTGACACTTGTTGGAGATCTCAGAGGAAGCTAACAAAATATAAATTATTCGGAATTCTAATTAACAAAGCCCTTTATCAGAGAAATTTGTCTTTTTGTGTGCTCTTTTGAGCCAAAGTAAAAGGATCATCTTACATACCTCCTTCGTTTATTTATTCCAGTGCGGTTGCTTTTTTCTATCTGTCAGATAAACCCAACAATGTAACTGAACCTCTGAGCTTCCGTTCTTGAACTTCATTCCTTAGAAATGACTGGCCTAGCCAAAAGGCGTCGCACTGCTCAGCAAATCCTCCTGCGACGAGCCTTAGCCAAAAGCGTTAGTGGAGGCAAGGTTTTAACCGAATCGGTCCTGGATCATGGTGATAGAGATCAGGAGAGATCCTCGTCGAGAGCAGCACTGAAACTGCACAGGATTTTGGCATCCAGTCCACTTAGAGTTTTGCGGGAGAGAAAGACGGCAGGAAATCTGCCAGGATGTGAGCTTCAATCGAGGGACTCACTTTTGTGGGGGAAACTGAAGCCAAGTGGTATATTTATAGATGCTGAGTATATCACATGAGTAAAGGGCTGACCTACTCTACTCTTTTCAGAGGACAACCGGGCATTAAGTGGTCACAGTTTGAAAACCAAAGAACATTCCAGGGGCAGCTCTCGATCGCGAAATAGTACCAGCAATTACCCATCCACGTGGCAACTTAACATCAGCAGAGCTAAAGAGGAACTGAAAAAGGTTTCTAAAGGATCGCTGGACGAGATTATCAATTGTTCGATTCTCAATCGTACCCCTTATGATCATCAACTTAATACGCCCCTGAAGTCGGATAATTCCTGTCAGTGCACTATCGAAAAGAAGGCTAGAAAACGCTTTAAGAAAAACAAAGCGGTTTCGGTGGCCGAAACCCAGACAATTAGCGAAGATGTGACAAGGAATTATACTGAAGATATGAAATCTCCAGCTCCAGAGGGATTTCAGAAATTGAAGAAGAGGGTCAACAGCGGGGAGGAATATAAGCCACAGCGAAAGGTTTCCAAAACTCCATCAAGAAGTAGCGGAAACTCTACGGATTTTTGTAGATGTAATCAACACATTTCAGGACCAACTTACAAGGACTATGGTGGTTATAGTCCCTCGGAAACGGAAATTGAAATGGGGTCTGAGTACGAAGTAAAGATACCAAGTCGGTATGATCATTTAAACAAAATAGAAAAGGTAAGCAAGCCACCTACAAATGTAGATACCAAGTGGAGATTCAAAATGCCCAGCAATTCGGAAGTCCAAGAATATATGGCCAGTAGAACTTATGAAAACGTACCAGTGCGCCAAAACAAAAATCTAGATCAAGACCGGGAAATTCAAAGAAAGTTATTCAACTCCCAATATGAAAGGAAAAAAGTAAAAGAAAGGCCATTGAAGTGTCAGGGCCGTAATTACTTAGATGTCCCGTACGATTCTTTAATTGAGACCCCAAAGGAATTTTATGGAAGAAATAAATTACCTACAAACCCAAGGCAAGTTTCGTTAGAAAACTTTGTTCATCGCAATAATAAGGGGGGATGCGAAGATATGATGTTCCGTGGTAAATGTGGAAAACAAAATATATATCAAGAAGACGTTAAACCGTATGGACAAAATTCTTCAAATTCGTATCAAACTACAACTAATGAATATTCCTACTGCGATCAGGAGGACTCAGATACTCCAAGAAAAAGGCACGATACACAACCCAATTATAATCACATGAATAGGAGATCCCATAGACAAGGTACCTTTTGCATATACTCTCTTAAAACAGTCTGCCTAATTAGTTAATTGCTTATTTCAGCAAAAGCCCCAAGACGATCTGATGGTAATGAAGATTCATTCCGTGGTTCCTTTGAAATGGGAAATGGATATAGATATCCTACCACGCCCAAATGCATTGTGGCAGTAACTCAGACATCTACTCTGTTTTTGGAAGGACTTCACGGAAATGAAGCCAACTATCAGAACATGTCACATAATTATGCACAGCCCAGGCAACAAGTTCAAGAATTTAATCAAGAGCAACCAAGATCGAAAATATCTAAGACAGGAAGAACAGCAACATCCAATTCCCGTTTGGTTGAATCACACGAAGGTCAAGCCCAGGAAGTACAATCAAAATCAGCAGAACCTAAAAATCAAGAAAAGCAACGTAATCAGGAAAGTTTTGAACAAACGAAATCGGATAAAACTAATTTTCAGTCCCAACCACTAAATGAAGTTGAATTCAAGCAACAAAAAACAAAATCCCAAATAATTGAATCCCAGGAAGACCAAGAACGTCTAGTACAATCCAGCTCAGAAACTTTGTTGCCCAAAGTGACTGCTCCGAAAAAAAAGAAACTAATAAGTACGAAAAAACGAAAAAGTAGTAGAAGTTGCAGTTGTTGCAGTAGAACTAGTTCTAGAAAAAGATCTGCAAAGAAACCTACAACAAAAAGCCAAGTGTGTGAAAATTGCCAATGCAAAAGATCAGATGCAAAGAATCAAGATGAAATAAGCAAGTCAGTAAGTAAAGATAAAATCCTCAAACGAGGTTTATCCCAAACTGACAATTGTGACGTGATGGAAATTTTAAATATTCTTCAAAAAACTGTGGCCGGTCTGCAAAAGCAAATAAATTCAAGAAAAGGATTCGGAAATTCAAAGACAGCAGATGAAGAAGGCGCAAAACCTTATTCTCACCAGCGAAAACCATTCCGTATGGAAAGAGAAGCATTTGGTCAGCCTGTTGGTCCTTTCCAAAATCAATACTCCTTCAACGAGGATACCTCTCAACAAATCCACTATAATGAAAGGCCAACGAATTTCGGTCATAAGTTTGCTTACAGTGTAAGAGGTGCTTCAAACGGAAACGGAAACCCATCGAATATTTATTCATCTAATTCCTATACATATTTTCCTGGCCAAGAGCCTTTCAAAAATAATGAAATTTATCAAGGCAACACAATTAATGGAAGGATACTTCAGGACTCTTTTAATAATGGTTCCTCGGGAAATGGACCATATACTAATATGGGAACATCTAGACAAGCAGAATATGATTACCCGAAGGAAATATGCGAACGAAAAAGTCAACCATATCGAACCCAGAAACCCTTTAACGAACCCACCAAATTTGTAACCGGTAGCCAAGGACAAAGCCATTACCCAACGGCGGACTATAAAAATCAAAGCATAAACCAGAGTTTTAATAGATTCTGTTTAAATCCCCAGTGCAGTAGAAATACTCCCCAGATGGAGGACTATCAACAGAATGTTCCGACAGGCCAACCAAAAATGGAATCACCATATCGCCCGGTTTCAAAAAATACCTCAAATTCAGAAAGACAAGCTCCCAATGTAACAAGCCAAAGTCCATATTGTCCTTGTCCAAGTATAAATGATCCAGACAATGAACAAAGAAATGGAGGAAAAACTTTACAGGACCGCCCAGAAACTTATGTACCTAATGAAAGAAGTGGTGTCCAAGCGCCTTTACAAATATGTAACAATTCAACTTGTCCATATGCTTTAGATTACTTTAAATCATGGAACAGTCAAAATGATGACCCCAATTCAAATAGAGCTGGTCAAATGGAAATCCAGCCGAGGGGCAATCCTGAATGTCTTGATACGCAAAAGGAAAGAGTAAATGGCACTGCACTTAATTCAGAAAGTAGCAAACAATCTGAGCATTCCCCAGTTGAAAACAATCGAGGAATAGTAACCTTCCAAGTAAGCGATCAATACTGTACAGGTGAAACAACACCCAATAGAGGAAGAAACTATGAAGATCATACACAAGCTTGTGATAACCCCTTTTGTGAATCAGGCGGTCAATTGCCCAGGTCGTTGGAAAATCCAAATTACCCCAAAGCACATAGTGCTCAACATTACCCAAATTACAAACCAGAGTGCGACCCGGATTGTGTTTTAACTGAAACTTTTCAAAAGGGTGGCATCGCCTACAATTACGAATGTCTTAATACGCAAAAGGGAAGGGAAAATGGCACTGCACTTAATTCAGAAATCAGCAAGCAACCAGAGCATTCCCCAGTTGAAAACAATGGAGGAATAGTAACCTTCCAAGTCAGCGATCAATATTGTACAGGTGAAACAATACCTAATAGAGCCAGAAACTATGAAAATCATACACAAGCATGTGATAACCCCTTTTGTGAATCAGGCGGTCAATTTCCCAGGTCGGGGGAAAATCCAAATTACCCCAAAGCACATAGTGCTCGACATTACTCAAAAGAAAATTACCAACCAGAGTGCGACCCGGATTGTGTTTTAAATGAAACTTTTCAAAGGAGTGGCAACGCTTATAATTACGAAGGCTTTTGCGGCAATCCATATTGTTCCGAGAAGAAAACAATTATAAACGAGACAGCTAGATCTGAACAAGGAAAAGGCTGTCAGAATTTCATAGATCCTTCTTTGGACTACACAAACAATCCTGAAATGAATTTTTACAGAAATTCTCATAGCCATCAGACCGATGAAGCATTATATCAACAAGAACATTGCGAATGGCCCGACAGAAAAATACTTTCGCAAAATCCAGATGAAAGCGTGTCTGTAGATCACTCTGGAAATCGAGTTTGTTCTAATCATCCTAGGAGCCAAATGACTAAAAATTATTTCCAAACTGCGCAGTGTTCACCGAATTGCCCTACAAGGCCAAACTTTTCCAATCAAGGTGAAATTAAGCAAGGAGGTCCACGACTTACCGTATTAAATAGACACAGAAGGGAGGAACAAGTAGTTCACTCTAGAAATAATCGTCAACCATTTCAAGCTACAAATGATTCAGAATTTCACTCGAATCCGAAGTGTTCGGGTAGAACAGATAGATATTCCAAGAAGATAGACATTAAAGAGGATGTTTGCAGCAATTCACAATGCCCAAATAAAATGGTACAAAGACATGGAATCACAAACGAAGACGATTGTGCTTTATTTACAAATGCAAATAGTCCCGTCACACATCAAACATATAGAGAAGCGAAAAATGATGAAAACTTTTCAAAGATTTCTTCGCCCAGAAGAGCACAACTACAAAACTACCCACAAAACGAGATCGGGAAAAATTCATGTCTTGAAGATTGTCCTAATCTGAGATCATCTCCGAATCAAAAAAATCGAAGGAACACTGGGGCTGGGACTACAACCTGCGCCAATCCAAACTGCCCAGATAATTTAAAATCTAAAGTAACTTCGCAAAAAGATAAGCATTCTCTACAAAATAGAACTATATACTGGACGGACAATGTTGAAAAAAGCACAAAAGGGCATATTTGTAAGAATTCAGAATGTACTGCTAAAGCAGGTTTAAATAAGGATCGAAATAAATATCCAACAAACGATAAAAAATGCTCGTCGGAAAAGAAGTGTGGAAATGAATTTTGTAAAAGTACAAAAACAATGAACAGGACATGGAATGAATATGGATATGGGGATGGTAAGTCGGGTAAATTCAGTTCTGCAAGACAATCATCGCAAAATGAAAAAAACCCAAAAGTCTATGGAAAAAATCCAGTCCCAGAATATGAATTCGATGAGAATTGTTATAATAGGCAGCGGTACCAAAATATTCCTCAAAAGCAAACATATCAAGTCTGTGAGAATCCAAAATGTCCGGATAGATTTGAAGAACCTGTTCTCAAACAAAAGGAGAAGGAATATATGAAAGATTTGTCCTGTAACGCATATTGTTCTGATAAACGTGGTACTTATAGGGTTCCAAATGAATATGAAGGTACTTCGGAAAGGCAGACAGAATATAGCGAAAGAAAAGCAACAGGTCATGGAAATTTTCAAAAGGAACAAAGAAATATGAAGTTACAGAGCAAAAAAGATACAGAATCAAGCACCAAAAGCTGTAAAAAGCACCAAAAAACTAATGATATTGATAAATGTAATAATCCAAAATGCCCAGATAGACTAAAAGACGCTGACTGTTGTCAGATAGATGAAAGGATGGCAATGGCTTCTGAAAAGGATCAGTGCGATATAAGCTACGATTCAGATTCTTGTTTTGAAGATTGTCCTTACCGCCATCGAGTTCTCTTCACCGATCTTCGTAAATGCAAGAAAATTCCCAAGAATAGAAGTCGCCAAAGAAGTGGAAAATCCGATAATTACTATATAGATCAAATTGAAAATAGAATCTGCAATTCATGCAAGAACTATGTCCCTCTTAAAAGGGATCGTCAGGCCATTCATAGGCACTGTAATTTGCGTAGCGCTGAAGCAAAAAAAATGCACAAATCCAAGGAAAACTTAATACTAAGAACAGTCTGCATACCCCCTGATATACCAGCACCGGTTTATGCCAAACACAGAGATAACCCCTTAGTAACAGATCCCATTTTAACCAGCTACGATAAGCATATTTTGAAAAATTTCGAAAAATTCAAAGAGGAAGAAAAAAACAAGTCTCTGAAATGTGCTGAAGAGTGCCCATTCGTTGCTCAAACTGAAGACAACCCCCTTTTATTGACATATTCCTCTGCTTGCATAACTGAAATAGAATCTCAAATTCTTGACCTTCCATGCGGTTGCAAAAGTGACGAATTGATAGAAGAAAAAGATACGGAAAGAAAGAAATCTAAATCTTCCATATTTAGTTCTTGTTTAAAGCCTCCGAAAAATGACAATGAATCTGATCAGGAAACAAAAATAAAGATAAATGAAAAAAATCATTCTAAATCGAGTGGATTTAGCTGTTTTAGAAAAAAGAATAAGATTCATCGCGAACCTAAAGAAAATGCTCCTTCAAAATCTAGTTGTCCCCCAGAAAAAAAGAAAGAGGCAGGCGCTTCAAAATCAAGGGAACTCGCATGTATTCAAGGAACGGAAAATTCCCAGGAAAAGTCCAAGCAAAAAGAAAGTAAATCCCCTCGATCAACAAAATCAGGAGGGCTTCTCTGTTTCAAAACAAACAACAAGCGGCAGCAGAATGAAAACTTAGAAAAAGAATCGCAAAGGGATATTGATAAAAAACCAGCCAATGCTAGAAATGAAAAAAGTAAGGAAGATAGCAGTAAAAAACCCTCAAAGCGTAGCGGATTTTTCATTTGGAATAGAAAATCCCAAATACCAAAGGCCAATGATTCCGCGGGTGCAGACTGTACTTGTAGTACCCATTCTTACCATGATAAAGACGTTCCCATTCTAAAATCTGAAGATCCTACCCGCTGTCTATGTGCCCCCAAAGAAATCTACGATGGTGAGGTTAGAGTCCTATATGACTCCAGTTTCCGGTTTCAGAAAGAAAGTTGCAGCTTGGCAGAAGTCCCGAAACACACATATTGTCATAACGATTCTCAAAACCCAGGACAGGAGATGGCGGAGATCAAGGAGCAGGGGGTCAGTTACTGTCCATGTACCAGTGCCAATGGATTCTATAAAATTGTGCGGTAGTTATGATTGAGAGTTTCATTGAATATATATATTTATATTTATATATTTATATATATTTTTTCGAAAAAATTCCCAATCATAATTACTTAAAGTGCGCTACTGGAGACCAGAACAAAATTTTGAATAATAAATATTTTGAATAAAAATATGATGTATATATTAATGCTTGTGATGTCGCAGTAACCAATTAAGCAGATCAAAAAATCAGCTTGACCCACATTTAAACTACACAGAATTTCAAAGCACACGTTAGGTAGATTTCCATTTAGTTTTTTAATAAATTTACATATAAGACAAATTATCAGTTCATTAGTATTTAACCGTAAAAACCGCCGAAACCACCAAACTCTTGTTGCTGCTGACCAAAGTTTCCATTTCCGCCAAAACTTTCCTGCTGTTGCTGCTGTCCAAAGGAACCGAAACCACCGAATCCTTGTCCAAAACCGCCCTGCTGTTGCTGCTGCTCAAGCCCGCCACCAAATCCGCCGAATCCGAACTGGGGACGCGCCGAGGCTATGGCAAACAGAGCAATCAGACAGAAAATCTAAAGACCCAAAAATATTAAAGAATCTGTTGTCTTGCATTAACTTTAAAAACACTCACCAAGAATTTCATTTTGAAAACACTTTTAGCTTCTTTAGCGATACTGGAGTAAGAGTATATGATGAATCGTCTTTGAGGATAAAACTGCAACTGAACGCATATTTAGCCAGTCTTGGTATTTATAGAACAGGTTCGGCTACCTACGAATTTTAGAAGCGGATTACCTGCGTATATTTTTTCCGAGAAGCCGGGATACTCATTAAATAGGATTTACACGATTCTCGTACCTCAGAAACACAGGTACTGCAGCTGATCTTTAAGCCTCTTTAAAAGAAGAATCAGAAAACTGTCCCTGAATATTTTTGGTTACCACCAAGTTAATAAATAGTACAGCTATTGCATATGATATATTGTTTATAATCTCAAATTTATTGCGGAATTGCAAAGTCTATTAATTTAGGAGAAAAACTGATTAAAAAGTCTATATAAGAACCAACATTTAAAACATTTTCACAAGCCTTGCTGATATGGCCGAATTAAATTGCTTTGATTTATTTATTTCTCCCCTTTTCTTATCTCAGCAGATTGTTGCTTGACTAAACTAAAATTTGTTAAATCAAAACTATGCCAAGAAGTCAATCCTAATCCTGTTTACAGCGTCAAAACTCTCCCTTCTACCTGTTCATTTTTCAAATATATCTTTACTTATTTCTTCACTATTTTCTAGCTAAGCTTTCACTATTATAAAGGTTTATTTTAAAATGATCCCTTAAGACCCCAAAATATAAAATTTTTAATTCTGTGGATACATAAAGTAGTCGCACATATTGTCGGTGCGTTTCGTCACTATGTGAACTGCCGCACAGTGAGAAATGGGTGCACATACATTTTTCGTGTCACGGTGTAGCCTCAGTATTCACCAAGTAATCGATATACGGCGTTGAGGTGCCCATGTTTAATCTAGCCTATCGATAGACCTTACCGCCTGCAAAGTAAAATGTTGAACAATATTTTAAAAACATCCAGGCAGGTGCTTTATCCCGTAGCAAGGACTTTCAGCCGCAGCGGCAACCACGGCAATGTGGTGACCGAAGCCGCTGCGACAGTGGGCGCACCTCCGGCCACAAGATCACCCCTTATTCTGCCGCAAGATTACACAGATTGCTTGCCGGTGAGCAGGAACACGGCGCGCCAGGCATGGATTGAGAACACGGATGCTGTGGCGGAGCGAAAGGTTGGCCTGATTGAACTGCATCCGGATGTCTTTGCCGCCCAGCCGCGCGTGGACATCATACAGGAGAATGTGGAGTGGCAGAGCAAGTATCGTTATGTAAGCATGGCGCACACCAAAACTCGAGCGGAGGTGCGCGGTGGTGGTCGGAAGCCGTGGCCCCAAAAGGGAGGTGGTCGTGCCCGCCACGGTTCCCTCCGTTCGCCCATGCTGAAGGGCGGCGGCGTAGTGCACGGACCCAGGTCGCCTACGACCCATTTTTACATGCTGCCCTTCTATAAGAGGGTTTTAGGATTGACCTCCACGCTGAGTGTTAAGCTGGCCCAGGATGATCTGCACATCATCGATAATGTGGACATACCCACCGGAGATGCAGAGTTCCTTAAGGATTTAATCGCCGAACGGAATTGGGGACCTTCTGTTTTGATTGTAGACGAGTGAGTTCTGCTTGTAGGTGAACATATAATATGTAAATTGATACTGATTCTGTTTTTCTCAGAGACCATATGTTCCCCGCCAATATTTGCCAGGCTAGCGATGATCTGGGCTATGTCAACCTGATGCCAACCTTTGGCTTGAACGTCTATTCTATGCTGAAGCACGATACTTTGGTGCTGACAGTGGCTGCAGTGAAACATCTGGAGCAGCGCCTGCTCTACCAACTTAATCGAAACGACGCCGCCAGCAAGGGCGGCAAGTTTAAGCTGGATCAAGTCTAGAAGTTAAGAAAGTTAAATCCTTTAGTTTATTTGTAACCTTTATGGATGCGCCAGAAAATGCATTGTTAAACAAAAAATGCTTATAAGATCAAAGTTATTTTGATGTGCTCTTGTAGACGTCAACAAATGCGCTTAGTTCTTTGTTTATATCGCTAGCCACGGTGACCAGAGGATCCTTGTCCACTTCAGATACAAATACCAGGCATTCTTCATTTAAAGATTTGGCCAATATAGGGCAAAACTCATGGAGAAAACCCCTTTCTGAATTACTATGATTGCAGAGAAGAACGGTGGTATTGTTGTGAGTAAACTCCAGAACTTCGTGATGGGACATTTCGCCGGTAATGATAAGATCCGCTTGGATACCCTTCAGCAGAGATGCTCCAGAGCCGGCACAAATGCCGACGGATTGGATGAGTGTCTTGGGGGTGTGGCCCACAGCTAGAGCAACGTGCACGCTGTTTCTAATGCGCTTTTGCAGAGACTCCACCACCTGGGAAAGCTCCATTTTGGTTTCTATATATCTACCGGATCCGGTACCCGGAGGAGCACCCAACTCCGGTTCCAGAGGGCGGATGCTGATGATATTCACTGCCTTAGATAGCCAGTCGTTGACGCCACCACTCTTCTTATCCCACGCCGTGTGGGGCGAGTACAAGGCTATATCGTTGGCCAAGCATGCTGCCACCACGCGCTCCTTCCAATGTGACTGCGTAATCCTGGTCAGGGGCTTGAAAATTGGCGGATGATAGCTGATTATGAGCTCCGCCTCCTTCTCTAGCGCTTCTTTCACTACGGGCTCGGTTAAATCGTTAGTTAATAGTATTTTCTTGATTTGTTTTTCGCGGTGCGGTTCGATCAGGAGTCCCACATTGTCCCACTTCTCTGCCCAAGAAGTCGGAGCAAAGTTCTCCAGCTCCTTGACCACAGCCGCCAGCTTTTGACCACTAAAAGTGTTCATCCTTCTCAGCATTCCTTGACGTCCTTTGCAAAATATTTCTGGTCCTGCGTTTAAGATTTTGTGCAATTGACTTATTGGCCGGTAAGTGCTGCCAACTTAATTTTTGTTGTTTTACCTGCTCTTAAAATCATCTGTTATCACCCGCAATTTTTAAATTGGGCGATAAAGTAATTGGTTAATATTAATAAACATTAAAAAACACTACTATAATTTTATTAGCAGGTCACATTTTTGTTGCGTAATTTTGTTAGAAAAACATTTAATGAATATTTGGATTTTATAATAACGAGAATAGCAAAACAGTTTTAATAAAACGATAAAAGTTTATGTTATAGCAAACAAATAATTAGAAATTAACAAAATATTTAAAAAGTTTATATACCTTAATAAATTTATCAGATTGGCACCAAACACTTGTTTTTAATAGAAAAACGAACGCCTGATAAATAATAATTCAAGAAATTCAATCGGAAGCCGAAGAATTTAAATTTTAAAGAATAATTTAATTAAGTCATACAAAAGCAAAAAGCAAAACCCGACAAGGAAATGACCAAACCCCTAAAACTGAAGAGTAATTTACAAATTCCCAGCAATTTAATCAAAATTTTAGGAAACAAGTCCGATTTTTTAATAACCTATTTGTTATAATAAATAACTTTACAACTACGAGAGGCGGAATTTTAAATTTTAAATTAAAAAAGCGAGCAAAAACTTTCGAAACTACTTGTGACCGTAAACACAGGTTTTATGGTAAGAATCTGATAATCTTGTAAAGCCCCTCTAAATTTCTTGGATTCAGATAATTTTTTAATCAATACAACCTTGTAAAAACCAAAATAATCGTATATATAATATTTCATGAATTGGCGATAAAATGTGATTGAGTGTTAAAAAATCCCAGAAGGAGAGTGTATGACAAATCGGTCGCTCAGAATATCCCATGAAATTCAGAATTGGTCGAGGTTTCAATCGAAGCTGACCTGTGAAAAACCGAAGAAAGAATCCTGCATTTCATTTCCGTTCTCGGTCAGCGGGTGATTTCCCAGATATTTGTCCGCCTCGCCGTCATACGCATTTCAACCGTAGGACGCCGAGCATCAACATCAAGTGGCTTCGCTCGAGGAACTAAACAATCACACAATCAGAGAGTAAGAAGTATAAATAAACGCATCGCTGCTGTGGTTGCTTTTGTTGCAGCTGACCATTTAGCTGCTCATTTTGTTGTTGGGAGATTTTAACTTGGCGCTCTCCCTACTATCTGGCAACCCTATGGTCTCCCTCGCACACATGTAAAACTGATTTAAGCCCCGATTACACACTCCATCGTCGATATATTAAGGCAAACGTTTTCACTTCGGTCTTTTCAAGTCTAGAATTTTATTTTTTTTGGGCAAATATGAAAAAATAGATTTTTTTCAATTAACAGTTTTCTAAGTAAAGAAAATTTAAAATCGAGACTCTTCATTTCGTGATAACTCTTAGTGCAAACGGGGCTTTATAGTATAGACTGCCATATAAATATATACATATCAGCGCGCTCCCTCAATTTCATTCGCTATCGAAACGTGAAAGAAAGCAGACGTGCGTCCGGGTACTATGCGAATTGCAGATTACAAACATTTAAACCATAAATACGCGTTTTAAAGACAGCTTCGCAAGACAATTAACCAGCAAGGTAGTGAGAAATCCATAGAAAATAGTGCTGGGGTTTAAACCCAGAACATGTGCAGAAAATAAAAAGCGAAAAGGAAGCTGTGTGAAAAGGGAGATAAAAAATCTACCTCAGTGTGATTGTGGGTGTGTGCGGGTGAAACAACCGTGAAGAGGCAAATAAGACATTGGCAAATGGAAAAATCTAAAATTTTCAACCAGTGTGAAACCGTAATTTTTATTTTTCTGCGGCTACACTTGTACATAAGTCCATAAATTGCCTTTAATCTACAAAAATTATTGCGTTTTCACTTGTTCGCTGGAGCCTATATGTTTGTTTCACTCGCACCACCGAGGTGAGCGCTTACTGTGCGTGTGTATGTGTGTGTGTTTGAGAGACTGGGCTCAAAAGCAAAGTTCAAAACGACAGGAGTATATATATAACATATATACATATATTTTAGCCCAACTGAGAGAGGAAAAGCACGAAAATGCCGAGCCCAACAAAAGCAGCGGAGGCAGCAACAAAGGCAACAGCAACAAGTGACTGCAGCTGCAGCGCTGCCAGTGTTGAGCAGCGCGCCCCCTCAAACGCGGCTAACCCCTCGTCCTCACTAGCCACTAGCGGTAAAATTGGCGGCAAAACACAAGATCAAACGGCCGCCATTAACAAGCAAAAGGAATTTGCCGTGCCAAACGAAACCAGTGATTCGGGCTTCATCTCCGGCCCGCAATCCTCGCAGATCTTCAGCGAGGAGATAGTCCCCGATAGCGAGGAACAGGATAAGGATCAGCAGGAGTCGGCACCCCAAAAGGAACAGCCCGTTGTCCTCGATTCCGGTATTATCGACGAAGAAGAGGATCAGGAGGAGCAGGAGAAAGAGGAGGAGCACCAGGACACCACCACTGCCACCGCCGATTCAATGCGACTCAAACACAGCGCGGACACAGGCATCCCACAATGGACCGTCGAAAGCCATTTGGTCAGTCGCGGCGAACAGCTTAACAATCTCGGCCAGAGCAGCAGCACCCAAATCACCGGTCGCAGCAAGGTTCAATCCTCCACAGCCAGCACGGCGAACGCGAATCCTTCGGGATCGGGAGCAACATCATCCGCTCCGCCCAGCAGCATTAATATCATGAACGCCTGGGAGCAGTTCTATCAACAAAACGACGACGGCGACACGTAAGTAAACATTATAGAATCTCAGGAAATGTCACTTTATTCTAGACTTTCAAATTATTTATATATGTGCAAACCACATTTATAGATAACTTCGAATGTGTATTTTTAATGTGGGGAAATTCCCAAGTATGATTTAAACATTTTAGCGCCTTATCTCTAGGTCACTTTAAAAACTTTCCCATGCTTATTCTTAGACTAGCAATCATAAGAACTTTATATTTTAAATATTTTATACAATTGGACGGTATTTTTTGAAATTGGAAACGATTGATTATATTTAGACTGTCACAATCGCCAAAAAAAAATCTTTATTAGAATTTAGGTCTTCATGCTCTTAAAAATCAATTTAACATACTCATTGACAATTCACGATTAAAGATTTATAAGCACAGTCTTTGAATCATTTCCGAATTTCTATGAACTTATACGTGCCGTATTTCCGATGAGAATCCTAAAATTTCCCAAAATAACAAAGACAACGCCGCGTTGCACTGATGACCACCAAGCGAGCTAAGGGGAGAGTTTCGTGAATCACTCAAAGACGATTGTCTGAGGCGAGAAACGCGACTGACACATGTGTTTTAGTCAGGCTTTGGGGTTTTCCTGGTATGTGGGCAGGTACGGGAACAGGTTTTTCGGGGCACCTCTTCTTTCTTCACATTACTTTACCTCTACTTAACTTACTTGGGTTTTTACGCCGCCACATGAACGGCGACAAGTGTACAGGAAGGAAAGAAAGTGCGGGTGTTCGATCGCCAGGTAAAAGAAACCCACAAATTCATGTTGTTTTTTTTGCTCTCTCTCTCTCATTTCAGACCTTTGCACCTGGCCTGTATTTCGGGATCAGTGGACGTGGTGGCCGCCCTGATTCGCATGGCTCCTCATCCGTGCCTGCTCAACATCCAGAACGATGTGGCCCAGACACCCCTTCATCTGGCCGCTCTTACTGCCCAGCCGAACATCATGAGGATACTTTTACTCGCCGGAGCTGAGGTAATATTCAACAAAGATCGAATAAGAAGATTTAGATATTTGCATATTTGTAAAATCTAGCTTAATCCCCTATTGACGAATGTAATGTCATATCATCTTGATTTTCTAACAAAAGCTAATTTAAGTATTTATATTTGTAACAAAAGATTCCCATTACTCATTTGAATAGCCCACGGTGCGCGATCGTCATGGAAACACAGCTCTGCATCTTTCCTGCATCGCCGGAGAGAAACAGTGCGTCCGTGCCTTGACAGAGAAGTTCGGCGCCACGGAAATCCATGAGGCCCACCGACAATATGGACACCGATCCAACGACAAAGCGGTCAGTTCCCTGAGCTACGCCTGCCTGCCCGCCGATCTGGAGATTCGCAACTACGATGGTAAGTAAAGTGCTAGTTACATATACCGCACTCAAGCAATAATAATTAGTTAATATTACTGATTCCACAATTTCGTATAGATAGCAATATATTATTGCTTGGGTATGGAAATCACGAGCTATTTGTCTCGCAAACTTGTAGGAATTTTTCCGTTCTAGTAAAGTGAATATTTTTGGCCCAGCATTTTCAGGCATTTATCATTAAGAATATGAATCTGTGCCAAAAATGTACCAATTATATAAAGCTCTATATATGAACATATACATATATGATATAAATGGTGTCCCGCCAACGGCTAGCCAAACTGCGAGACATTGTCGTCTGCCATATAGTACACATTGTATATATGTACGTTATAGACGTACATATGGTTATGGGCTATATAGACGCCTTTGAGCAGATGCCAAAAATACATTGGCCTCCCCGAAACATTTCGCTTGAAATTTTCGCTCGTCAAAACGTTTAAAAAAAAAGCAAGCCCCCTCCCTGTTCCTTGTTCATTTGCGTTATTGATTAACCAAAATAAACGAAAAGCACAGAACGCACAGAAGCAGAACATTTGCAAAGTTTCAGACGTCAGCAAAGTATAAAAAAAAAAACAATTTTACACAAGGATAGGTAAATATTTATTTGTTTGCTGGATGTGGAATCTGAAATACACATTTACATAAGCTCATTTCGAAATGGAAATTCATGTATTTGCTCTGTCTTACCACTGCGTCTTAATTTCGAATGCATCGAGGAAATAATTGAAATGGAATTTATTTTCCACACGTAAGGACAGGCGTGTCTCATAATTAACATTTGTTTCCTTATTTGATTTTGCTCTGTATACGCGGACCAGAAATCGAATTATCGATTCCAATGCCTCTGGGATGTGGGGGTGCCACCCACACTCATTGCATAACATGTGTGGAGGAGCACAGGAAGGGTTCTAAATCAGAACGTATATTTATAATTCATAATTTGTGGCACACTGTATCTGCTCGCCAAGATTTTGGTAGCACAATCCGTTTATTTGGTAGTTTATTTCAATTAAATGAATTGTTTACCGAACTTTCAATTGCTACCATTAATAAAAACTCAAGCTCTCGAATATTATTGATTTTTCATTGAATGGAAAGTAAAAGTGTTGTAATTAACGATTGGACTCCTCCAAAAAGGTTAATAAACTTGTCGGAAAGTGTTGCAAAACCGAAGTTATTTGTTTTTGACCTTTCGTTTGTTTAATCGATTTCTATTGGCCTTTCTGCCGCTGATTTTTTTCCTATGTATAACCTTGCCAAAAATAAAATCCGAATTCGTGAGTGGCAAACATTTTTGGTGAACAAACATTTTTTTTCTACCCGTTTGCCAGCTTTAAGCAGTGCCAACCGGTTTGAAGCTCCACAAAACAGCTGCTCCCCATATCGTGGATATATGTACATATGTAGATACATGCATATGCTATATATAACCCGCTCATACACAAGCCACATAATGTATTTCTTTGGCTAGCCAAAAGCAGCAGCGCAGACATTTCCGACAAAAACTATTAAAGACAAGCAACAAAGCAACAAGAAACGAGACGTTCAGACGCTTTTGAGCATTTCGCCTATTCGAAACCTCTGGGTTTTCCCACTGCCACAGCAATAAATTCGAAAGCAATTTTAAATATTCGAAGCGCGGGACACCGGGCCAGTTCTGTGTGTAGATCACTATTGATGACGATAGCTAAGTAAACACAAGGCCCTTCGAATATGTGGTCCAAATGCAATGTAATCCAGCAATTGACGTCAGCAATCGGGATGAAAAACATACTTTCAGATTAAATAGTACTAATAAGTCGCTTATTGACAAATTGTTTCTTCCTAAGAAAAAGCGAATTTTATTTGTTTTTTATTCAACATTTCGAAAGACATTCCAACTCTATTTAAAACTTTAAGACATTCCCTTCTAAATTAAATGCTACTGAAAATGTATTTAGGCACTAGTGACGAAAATAGGACACATTTTCAACATTTGGCCGAGAGCCAAGCAAGAGCAGACTTTAAAAGAATGCTGAAAATACAAAACAAATAATATCAATAGAGAATAATGATAGCGCATTAGAGCGATTAAAGGCGCAGACAATAACGGAAATTGGGAAAGGTTCGTTATCGAGGGCACAGTGGCACCCTTCTCCGCCCGCAGAAACAAATACTTCTGTACTTTTTCGGAAATCCCCACAATAGTAATTATGGCCAAATGTTTAGAGGTCGACCAACCAACCGCCCGTTTCTTGGCCATAATCCATTTTTGGGCATCATTAACGCGCCCGACACGCAACTGGGAAATGGACTGCCATTATATAAATAAACGCACGCAAGGCTCCCGAGGACGAGGACACGGCACAGGCTCTATAAATAGTATAAGGACGTCCTTTTGCCAGTTCGGATCGCTTGACAACTTCGTGGGCTTTGGCCTTTGGTTGGTTAACCAGGAGTGCCAGAAATTCCCACTGTTGATAATAAACAGCGCAAATGGCTGGATTGTGATTAAGTTATCAGAAAAAATGAACTACTGTCGCATTAGGGATCAGTGACGTTTTGAAGCCGTATCAAGCTGGGTTTTTTTTTGGATTTCCAAAAAATCCTGCTGCTGATTTTGCAATTAATCCAATAAATAATGTAGAAATTTCCCCAAGGGAATGCCGAAGACAGCAAGCAGAGTTTCTGCTCTTATCGGTCTTTTAGATGAGCAATAAACAAATGTTGGGTTAACCAAGCAAGGGAATTTCAGAACAGCACATTTGCCTTGCATGTGTATGCCATTTGTTACGTTGCGAATGGATATCTTTGCTTAAGCGAAGAAGAACCCCATGAAATCTGTGGCCTGGCAACTGAAATCACAATTAGAAGCAGTCACTCCCGTACTTCCCCGCCTGATAAGCCGGCACACTATAAAAAAAAAAAGCAAACGAGATATGTCCATCGGTGTTCGATCGTCAGCAGACATTGGTAACTGGAAATCGTGCGTTATCAGCTGCGAGGAAAACCCCATAGGTGGTCGTTTACTGTGCGATTATACGACACTCTCTACGTTCACCGAATTGCGCTCCTAAACGTCCTCGTCGCCCCCTTTTCGCATTCACGTAGATAACTGGCTATTATCAGTGCCCAGGTTTTACCACTCCGAATGTTACTCTATTTACTGGGGATCTCGCTGCCATATGTGCCGCAAAGGTCTCGTGTTTGAAGAACTTTAGCTGAGAACCGTAGAAACCCGCTGTTAAATCGTGAGTTGACGCAAATTCTGAAAAACCTTTTAAATGACCGCATAAAATAAAAGGAAATATGGAAAGAAATACATACGCTTATCGTCACTGGGATTTTCATAAGCGAATAACTTGAACCTTCGACTTCCAGCTGCAAGAAGTAGTAGTAGTAGTAGTAGAAAGACCAATCAAATTGATCAACTTTAATCAGTCTTACAGCATCGCAAACCCGTTTCGGGCATTAATTTTAATCGAGATCTACGACATTCTGGAATCCGACGACGACAATCAATGACTTTTACATCGAGGCTTGTCTGTTGCACCCATAAACAACAACAAGTTAGTCATATGCACAAGGTTAAATCTAGACTCTCGTAACACTATGATATCCCACTTCCAGCTTAAATCGCTTCATCATTTCCTTATTAAAAATCTGAAATTAACTTAATCCGCTTGGGTTTGGCGCGAATGTAGCTACGTAGCAAAATTTCAAGATCTAAGGGTTTATTCACACCAAGAGATGACGACAAGGCTGGAACATTTACTTATGTATTTTTTGGTTTTTATGGATTGCTAACTGATAACTTAAAGAAATCACATTTGGCAGAGTTCAAATGCTCATATGCTTCGGAGTTTATTCACATTAAAGTACAAGCGGACAAGGTTAGATTCGTTTTGAAAACGGAAATGTGTACTTCCCATTTTGGGTTTAGATCATTTCATTGATCATCGAATGTCAGATTTAAACAAAGTGATCTCAGAAGTAGATTTATCCTTATTAAGACATCAGAGTTTATTGACATGGAAGTACTGGCAATCAATTGCGATACATGAGCCATCTAATAGATTTTAAGTGATTAAACATGATTCCTACTACTTTTTGCAAGGTAAACAAATAGCAGTGAGTAGCGCTGAAAGAACAATACCAGATACTTTCAATGAGCTCATGCTAATTGCAAAAATTGAAAACAAGTGACGGAAGTTAAAGCAACGCAATGAATAATAACTGACGCTTGCGGAAAATCCTAAGTGCAACTGAGTTGACAAACAAAAGAAAAAAAAAACAACAACCAAACGCTGATCTTCTTCCAACAATGGTTGACCTCTTTGGGCCTGGGGCTTTTCCCCAAATTTCGCTAGCGCCTTAATTGCGCGGCTGGGTTTTCTTTTTCACTTATTTCTCTTATTACATTTTTAGTGCAAACCCACACGTGGCCGACGATCCCCAACCGATTTTGGCTGGGTGCTATTTGCATTTCGCATTCATGGCTCGAAAGAAAGTCAACAAGGCGAGTCCGCTGACATAACGATCGAGCGTTATATAGTAGTAATAGTGGTAGTAGATCGGGCGGAGGGCGGTGGAACCAGCCGGGTTGAGCTCGAGCTCGAGCTGGGCTCGAGTTGCTTTCAAAACACTTTCATTGCCAAGTCAGTCGTCGTCGTCGCCGTCGTCGTCATGGCATGGAAAATCCACGGCTTTAATTGTGCTAAATTGTGCTGTTTGTTTTCGCTTCATTTGGCGGCCGGCTGTAGAGCGCTACCTGGGTTTTTCACTTAACTAAAGCTAATTTCCACACTGGGAAAGTTCGAACGCATCGACACACGGCAATTGTGTACCAATTGCCCAACGGCGCCCAGAAGTTTTTGGGGGTAAATAGCATTTAATTTGATATTGTCTTTTCTCTCTTCTCTTTTGGCTGTTGTCTTTATATTTATCTTTTTTTTTTGTGTATTTGCAAAGCCCGTCGTATTTGAACAGTTGGCTTTAATTTCATCGGCCATGTCTTGTGGGTCTTGTTGTGTTTTTTTTTTGTGGGTTTTGGGCCAGGTAATTCCCCCGATGGCCTGGTAACTTCTTTTGGCACGCGCTGGCTTGGAAAACTCAAAACAGCTTTTCGATATTTCCCCACTCCAATAAATATTACAAATATTATTAACCGCGCATGGCCGTACTTGTGTATATATTGTATTTATGTGTATCCATAATTATGAAACAATGACCCAAACTGAAGGACAAATAAGCTGGCAAACCGGGGAATACAAGAGATAAATATTTGAAACAATAAGCTACACCGCACGTTATGAGCGAAAAACCCGTTGTAGAAATTCCAAAACTCTGCCCCAACAATAAGCACAATTAATTAAAATTAAGAGAAGACAGCGTTGCGTTTAATATTTGTGCGCTGTCAATAAATTTATGAACTTTGCGACTTCGGGTGACTTGTGGAGTACTCTTAACTGCGCCGTTGGGTTTTTCTCATAAGGTCGTTGCCGATATCGTTAGCCTTTTCTTTTTTTTTTTTTCTTATTTCAAATTTCAGCCGCCTGTGTAAATAGTAACGACATCGTATCGTACAGGCTAATGGGTTGGGTTGAGTTGTTGATGTTGGTGAATGGAAAGGCGGGGTGGGGGTGATTGGAGGTGCGATCGGATCAAGTGGGCGGTGGTGCCATTTGTGAAACTGTTTGGGTTTTCAAGTGCCGCACAAATAGAATTTCCCATAGTGCGCAGTTCTAGGCGATTTCATAATGGCCATTAATTGCTGCGTCTCAAATGGCATTGCAGTAATTACTTTCCAATGGGGTTGTAACTCAGATATACCCCATATAAGGATATTCTTCTCTATCAACAGTATTCTAGTTCTGCCTTCTATTATCTCCTTCGAATTTTGTTTGAGATTGCCTCTTTTGGTCGTGACACCATTAAGTTTTAAATATATTCCTATGCCGATAACATTGTTTTGAATTTTTTAGTTTCACTTGCCTGTTGTGTTCCCCCAATAAAACTGTCTTTTGAAAATGCTAAAAATAATTGTGACACTTAAACTTTAAACGCTGGTACACCAAAACGACCACGTTCAAATTTGATACCTTTATTGGCCGCATAAAACGATTTCGATCTCAGATGTTTCTAATTATTGGCCAATCAGCAGCGCATTTATGGCCGTGTTCTAAACGCTTTCTGCAGACGTGTCAGACTAAGACTTGGGGATTATTAGCCGTGTGATCTTGTGACGCAGCCTTTTGGCCGTCGATGGGGGAATTCCCAGAGCAAAGCAAAGTTTGAAACAAACTTTTGTGTTTCATATTTCATGTTTTATACTGCTGCCCGCCCGTTTGTCTATTAATATACCTAATATCGTTTTATATACATGGCCATTTAATCGTATGCTAACGATTGGCACGTTGCTGTGCTAAAGGGGCAACAACAATGAGGATTGTCTTTTACTAGCTCATCGGCTTCTCTTTTAGTTAGTCGAGCTTAAAAATCTCCGTGTGGTCATCGTTATTTTTATCTTGTGACACAATTGTTGCTTTTGTAAGCTTTCAAGCCGAGATTCAACAAAAAAAAACAGAAATACACATACACAAAAAAAAAACTGGACTGTGCAGAGCTGTTGACTTTCTTGGGCCGCTTTCTTTTGGTTTTAAATTCCCGTGCGTAATTGGGTTTTTAATCGTTGATAACCTCAGTCGATTATTTTTTCGTTTTTCCTGAGCTCTTCTGGGGTTATCTCCTCGTTTGTTTCGAGTGACTCATGGTTGGAATTGTTAGTATATTACCACAGTTAGTTCTCGGATTAAAGACAACAACAGTTTCCTAGCGGAAATCTCCGTCTGGGCCTGTAAGTAAGTCTGTGTGCGGTTTATGCAAATGTGCCAACTGTTTGCTGTTTGTGTGTGAAAGTCAATCAAAAGCACGTGTAGCCCAGCAGAAAAAAAAATATAAAAAAAAAAAAAACTTTGAATAACCGGGTAGAAAATATGGCAAGAGTAGTAACAACAACTACTACGTCAACTAATCATAAAGCCATAAAAGCGAAGGCATGGAATACAAAAACAAACAGAGACTAAACAATTCACCTTTGTTTTCAGTCTTTTTTAGCAGTAGTTTTTATTATTTTATATGTATGCGAACTTTGAATCGATCTGAAAATACGAGAATGAATTGATGAAGAATCGTTTGCAAGGCAAAGAAGAATCAAGATGAGAGAAAGGCAAAACTAAAACTGGCTTTTAAATGTTAGTTTATTTTCTTAAATTATGTTTTTTTAATTATGTTATTTATAGCAAACGGGTGTGTATTTTCAACTGCGAATATCTTTTTAAATTCTATTAGAGAAACATGATCAGAATTCTATCTATAAATTTTGTTGCCCAAATGTCAGTTAAATTATTGCAAATATTTTATTATTATTTCAGACACTTGTGTTTGTGTGTCCATATATCAGATTTCTATATGCATAAACCAATTTGAACTTGGGCAAACTTGTTGCCGAAGCAGAAACCAAAAAGCCAACTTTGTATTTGGTTTGTTAACTTAACGCCAACTGTTTGACTTTTATTTTATTGTATATTTCATTGTATTTTTTTTTCCTGCCGTACCTCGTCACTCTCGTCTTTGTTGTTGGCGCTGGCTGTTGTGTTATTGCTGCTGGTTTATTGTGGGAATTTCTTGGGTTTTTCAACGCACACCAATGCCTTGTGATCGCGCACACAGATACTCGCCTGCGAAGTCAACGGGTTGTCATATTGTCTTATAAGGCAAAAGCCTCCACTTGGCACCCAGTTCCATCCCCTTCGAGCCGCTCGTTTGCCGCCCAACTGGTCATTGTCGTAATCAGAGCTTTTTTGGTTCGCATTATAAAACACTACTTGTTTTACAACGGAATGCAGCTTTTTTTTTACTGCGGAAAAGCTTTGGGGTTTCATTCATAAATCAAGCTTTTTCGATCCCCAATGTGGGAATAGTATTACAAAGTTTAAAAATAATAGGAATTAACTGAAAACCCCAATTAAACTCTGAAATAAACCTCTCTCTCTATGCTCTTTCTAACCAATACCTTCTATATTCTTTTATTACAGGAGAACGCTGTGTGCATTTGGCCGCCGAGGCGGGTCACATTGATATCTTACGCATTTTGGTATCCCATGGAGCAGACATTAACGCCAGGGTAAGTCTCAGAAATGCATAAAATTTTCAAGTTACTAATGATGCCAATTTTTGATTGCCAGGAGGGAAAATCGGGCCGCACACCGCTGCACATTGCGATCGAGGGCTGCAACGAGGATCTGGCCAACTTCCTGCTCGATGAGTGCGAGAAGCTGAACCTGGAAACGGCCACCTACGCCGGCTTGACGGCCTACCAGTTTGCGTGCATCATGAACAAGTCGCGCATGCAGAACATCCTGGAGAAGCGCGGAGCGGAGACCGTAACGCCTCCGGACAGTGATTACGACAGTAGCGATATCGAAGATCTAGACGATACGAAGGTGAGCGTCACTGCTTAAGAACATGTACCAAGAAAAGATCACTGCGATCGCGTAGAGCGTAAGACACAATTTGAAATGGGCCACCACCAGCTTCCAAAATGTTCAAAAACTAAGTAAGAGAGGAGAAGAGAAGTACCCAGCTGAACTGGTATTCAGCGAGAAAAATATTGTTACACTTGAGAAACTCTATTGTAACACAATGTATTGTTAACCAAAAACAAAAACAAACAAAAACGAAGAAAAATATGAATCAAAAACAAAAGAAAAAGAAAAAAGCAAACAGCAGGGTAGCAGCAAGTAATGAAATTATCCACCCATTATTTAGGGTATCTATGTTTTAGTAGAGCCCGCTCAAAAACATAAACAAATTGAACCAACATAGTATATCACTCGATAGAAAGTGTGCAAGTTGATGCATGGTTTTTACAAGAAGTTTTGCAAACAAATCGTAGAAAGATACAATATTCTCCCAAGTACTTTCGTGCACTGTACCAATTTAAAAATATATTAAGGTGTCCAATGTAAAACTCGATGTTTGTTGCTAATTCTCTCTACCTACGTACGAGTATATGTGTATGTATTTGTGTGTGTCTGTTTCTGTATGTTTGTAATTTTTGTATGTGCGTGCGCGTGTGCGTGAATCGACCAACTAATCTATTATACAAAATTGAATCATAAACCGTAGTACTAAGCTAGCTAAATCTAATTGATGTTTTCATGTTCTGACTGAATGAAATAATGTTGCAAAATAAATATTTTATTCTACAAAAAAAAATTAGCAAACAAAAATTAAATGTTGAATTCGATGTTGTAATGGATTGAAAAGAAGGTTTGTAACTCTATTTAGACTTGAAAGTATGCCCCCCTTTATTGTTTACTTGTTCTTGCTATGTTGTTTGCTTATTTTATCGCTTAATGAGGCTTTTGTTCTTGTACCTAACAATTTTGTAATATTTTTAATTTAACCCGCTTTTTTCTTGCGAACCTCTTGTTCTTGCAGATGTACGATCGCTTTGGTGATCCTCGCTATTTTGTCAGCTACAACGGTGGCAATCCCATGACAGTTGCCTGAATGCCCATCCAATCTGTACATACGATTTAGACTAAACATAAACATACCTATGATTAACACAACTTAAATTCCCGATGTGGTTATATCGATGTCCCCAGAAGCACGCCTTTTCTGCCCCAGAATTGTATGCAATATTATTCCTAGACACACACGTTCTCAAAATGCATCCAGGAAATGGAACCTTATGTACTTACTGTCCCGGCACGTGGGAATCCGAAACGAATAGAATTCCTTGTGTTAACGCAAAATGTTTAGAGCGAAATAAAGCATACAAGGATGCAGAATGTCAAGCATTTTATTTATACGCACACAAACTTAACTCTAAGCAATAAAAGTAACTGACAAAATTTAATTATTCATATATCGTCGGCGGGGGCACATAATCAGAGATTTATCCGTAATTACAAAGTACGAAACATTAAACGAGAACATAAAAATTGGATATGCATTCAAGAAATAATTGTCTAGTCTGGAAAACATACCAGTAGTAAGTATTGAAGCTTAAACTTAGCAATCAAGGGGGTAAAAACAGTTCTAAAGGTCTGAGCATATCAACGGATGCTCTGTCGGAACACGCTCTGTTTGCCCTTGCTGGTCGAAACTGCCTTCTTGGACGCCAACGGATCGGGAGCGAAGCAGTTCCAAAGACGCAGGGTTTCATCAGCTCCGGCGCTGATCACTGTGCTGCCGTCCGGAGACATGGCCATCTGGAGAACTCGTGACGTGTGTCCAGTCAAATCGGCTTGCTTCACCATTGTTGGGTATTTCCAAATGGTCAGTTGGTTGTTAGCAAAACCATGCGCAGAGATCAGCTCCTTGTAGTGGCGAGAAAAGAGCAGAGAACAGACCTGCGACTTGGAGTCCACGGATTTCATTAAAGTGCCATTGTTCACATTCCAGAACTTGATGCAGCGATCGGCGGTGCCGCCTCCAGAGGCTAGAGTACTTGGTTGCCAGGGACACCAGGCCAAGGCACGCACTGCAGCTTGATGGTCGTTGAATTTGTGCAAGGGATCGGTGGCAGTTCCCACGCCACCGCTGGCCGCCGACCAAACATTCACCAGATTGTCGTTGCCTCCGCTAGCCAAATACTTGAAATCCGTGGACCACTTTAGGCCGCAAACCTCCTGCGTGTGTCCGGACAATGTGGAAAGCTTGTGCTCACGTGCACGCACATCGTGGTGGACAATGGTGCCATCCCGGCTGCCAGAGGAAACCAGGAATGAGTTCCAGGCCAAGGATCCCACTCGGGCACTGTGTCCATCCATCACTCGCAGACGCTTCACTTTGGAGCAGTCCCACAGCTCCACGGCACCGGTGCTGTTGCCGATGGCAAGTATCTGCCCCTCCTGGATCCACGATAGCGAGCCTGCGTAGTCGCCCTCCTCAAACTCCGTAAGCTGCTCGATATTTCCGGTCTGTGCGTTCCACAAATAGACGCAACTGCCCAAGGCCACAGCCACTATATTGTCGGCACTCCAATCCATAAGATTTAAATCTGGAAGAGATCAATAGTAGAAAAAAAGAAAAGAAAAGTTTTCTTCGACCTACAGTAATCGTTAATAAAATCAGGTGCATCCAGAATCCTCTCGGATGTGGTGGGTATATAGCGTGAGCCACTCTTTGTGGATATGGGTGTCTTAATGGAGTACACGACCTTCAGGGGATTGTTGTGTGTTTCTGGAGCAGCGGGAGCCTTGTTTTGGTAGCACAAAATGCGCCCGCCCTTGGAGTCACCGACCTGGGCCACTTCAGAGATGAGTTTCTGCCGGTCGCCCTTGTGAGCCGAAGCCTGGACATTGCTCTCGTTGCTGTTGCTCGAGGTGGCCTTGTCGTTCTCCTCATCGGACTTATCGCCGGAGTCTTTGTTCACCTAATAGATGGTCAGGTGGTCAATAAATTCTTAAGGGGTCTGGAATAAGGATGCCCTTACAGGGCGGGATGGAGGGATGAGTGGAATCCTTACCAGAAAGTGTGCTAACTCAAAGTTGGTAGCCGCCCGATTCGGAATAAAGCGATCTCCGCCTCCTGGCGTCTTAGAGGGCGTGGTGTTGGACTTCTTGGTCTTGCCCTCGCTGCTCTTGCCCGGAGTTTTCGTGGGCGCCTGGACACCCGAGAAACTGGTGTTGTACGAGACGGATAGCACCGACCGAGTGGTATTCACACTTCCATTTAGAGACGCCTCCAGCTTCTTCTTCCACCTGGGCGCAGGTCCGCGCGTCTCGCCGTCCATGATGAGAGCATTCTGCAAATCGCTCACAAAATTGAACTGCGACATTGTGTTCCGCTCTTTTCTGGTGTCAGTTGATTATCGAATTTATTTATTTATTATTATTAAAAAACAGAAGCTCATAGAACACTTGGATCGAATTTTTTCCAGATTTCGAGATGCAACACAAATGGCGGTTCGATTTGGAAATGTAGTGTGACCGCATCGGCTAACTGTTAGTGGTATTTTTTGTGCGTAGAGAAAATTACCAGAGAATTAAAATTAATACAAAACATTATAATTCGTTAGAAATTAAAATTGCTTCTTTAAATGAAATTATATTTGATTTATAATGGATAGCTGATTATTTATTAGCCTCATTTGCAATGTGACCGTACATCTGTGCTGCCTGATCGTTTAGATTAGTGCATCCCTGGCGCACAGCTGTCATCATCGCCGCCCTTGTAAAAAAAAAACAAGTGAGTCCCAGCGCTACAATTGCAAAGCCGAATTTTACGATAATAATTAGCAAGTCACTTTGATTAGCACCTGGAAGACGTGCTCCAGCGATTTTACAAGATGGCCTTCAACTTCACCGCCTTCACGTACATAGTGGCCCTGATCGGGGATGCATTCTTGATATTTTTCGCCATATTTCATGTCATTGCATTCGACGAACTTAAAACGGATTATAAGAACCCAATTGATCAGTGCAATAGCCTCAATCCGGTCAGTAAACTTACTGCTTACACCCGCAGTGCGCCCTGTAATGTATGTGTTTGCATTTCAGCTGGTTTTGCCCGAATACCTTCTGCACATCTTTCTGAACTTGCTCTTCTTGTTCTGCGGCGAATGGTTTTCGCTATGCATCAACATACCCCTCATAGCCTATCATATTTGGCGGTAAGTGACTCATTTGACCGTGTGATATAATGTGATTTGAGATCCGAGGAGATCAAGATTCACCCAAGCCCAACATAAGCACCCTTAAGCACTCATGCTTTGTAATACCCCTATCGCTTTCAGTTACAAAAACCGCCCTGTGATGTCGGGACCCGGACTTTATGATCCCACCACGGTCCTGAAAACCGATACTTTGTACCGGAACATGCGTGAGGGTTGGATTAAACTGGCCGTCTATCTGATTAGCTTCTTCTACTACATATACGGGTAAGTCTAATTGAGATTCATTGTGGCCAGGGTCCTCATTTGTCTAACGTTTCTAATTGCTAATTTTAGCATGGTTTATTCGCTCATCTCGACATAGGCAAGCTCTTGCCTGGGGATCTCAGTGTTGGCGCCAACGCATCAGCGTCGTGTATTAGTTGTCTAAACTCGGGTAGAGGACTTCCTTTTTTGGGGAAGAGTCCCCATCAACCGCGAACAATACTTCACTTGTAAATTCTAGTGTAAATCCATAAAGACATCTTGAAGCTTTGTTTTTTTCATACAATTTGTAATACTTTTCTGCAGTAAGAGATTGTAACATGTTTTTATTTTGATTATTTTTTGCATATCGCATCTTTGGTGTAGTTGGATTTTAAGCATTAAATAAAAGTCAAATCAATGTAACCAATTTTCATTTTTCTGTTTAGCATGAGGGACAGCGGAATTTTTGGCTAAACACGACGAACATGGAGCAACGAGCACTTAAGATAATAAAGATTATGAAAGGGCACTTAAACCTTATCAGCAGGGCAAACATAGATATAGTCTCTCTCCAATTTGATACTTGCATTACACGTTTTCTAAGGTAATATACAAGTTTCTTACATCAGCAAACATATTTATCATTCGGCTTTATATTTTGGAAATTATATTTAATTTTAGAGCTTCCATTAGAATGGAAAAATTCACCAAAGAACCACATGCTAAAATAAATGTATTTTGCTTTAGAACGTATTTATAACTTTATTTTACAATCGTTTCGGGAGGCCACAGCTTGGAATAAACAATATTGTGATTGAATCTTGATTAAAATAAAAAGCTGTATACATGGATAGGTACATGGGGCTTTTAATGGGCAACTGGCGTTTGATTACGACATAAAAACAACGAAGAACAAGAAGAAGAATATGAGAACGCCGAAGATTTTGATCATCAGCCAGCGATTTTTGGAGACGGATTGAAAGTATTTCAAGATCTCCCCATGGGCAGCCTCAATATTCAATTCCGCATCCGCCACATTC
Source organism: Drosophila melanogaster (assembly GCF_000001215.4). Taxonomy (NCBI): domain Eukaryota; kingdom Metazoa; phylum Arthropoda; class Insecta; order Diptera; family Drosophilidae; genus Drosophila; species Drosophila melanogaster. The sequence goes on along the minus strand of NT_033779.5, from coordinate 16,308,980 downwards.
GTGTCAATACGCTCCACGATCTCTTCCTGCTCCTTAACCATATGTGCCAGCTGCTGGAATATTCCGCCGAGCTCAACGATGGTAGATTCTATATTTTGCATGGTCTCCGCCCGCTGCTGGACGTAATTATCGGAATCATCGTAGATGGCCATCTGTGTCTGGGTTGATAGGAGTGGTGTGGTATCGCTGCTCCCCATATCTATGCTGACCGCTTGGTTTTCCTCGCTGAGAAGCAAAGATCCCTGCTTGGCTGTCGAGGGGGAGACGGTGTGCGCGGCCAACGGACCTGGTCCCTGGCTAAACTGATCACGTCGCGTCTTCTGCTGCTTGAGGTTCTCCGTGCGCACCTCCAGGATTTGCTTGAAGTCCGTGCTCATGCTGGCCAGTTTCGATTGCAGGGCCAGTACCATGTTAGAGGAATGTGACACCAAATGCTTGCCGTTTGTGTGACGCCGCTGATCCTTGGAGATGTCCTGCAGTCGGGCAATTTGTTGATTTAAGGCATTTAGGTCGCCTTTGATGATATAGGTCAGCTCCTGAATCTCCTGCGGTCTGTCATCAAATAAGCTCTTCTTTTTGGCCACTAAAACGAAGATGGGAATTTTAAAGTTTTGAATATGACTTTAAGGGGTTACTAAAACATGTACTTACACATTGTGAGCTTCTCCAGTTTTGCGTAGGTGCTGGCTATGTTCTTGCCAATAAACCTGGCGACCATCATGAACTCCGAGTAGCTCTGAACCTGCTTAGCTTTGCGGGGATCGCGTATATTCACTGCCCGGGTGATATTTCGAGCCTGCAGGGAACGAATCGCATTGGCGAACTCGCCCGTTCGATCGCGTGCGGCCATGACGAATATTTCTGGTTCGGGTTCCGTTTCCTGCGGCTCCTCCTTCGATTGGTAAAACTGTGAACTAGTCGGAATGGAAGCGGGGTAGCTATAGTTGCTTTGGCTATCGTTATTGATGCCCGGTTGATTGCCGGTGACCACGGCGGCAGCGGCACTTAAAGTGCGCAGTGCGTGGCCCGAGAAGGCGCGTAGGTTCCACTGGCGGGCCGCCTTGCCGTACTTGTCGTCGGAGTAATCGGGAGTGGAAATGGAATCGCCCGACTGGTAGTTGTCTCCAATGTGGATGGCCGCCTCGTGACCAGTTGGTGGTGGAACCAGGGACTGTGCTAATAGTCCTACCGATCCGCCAGCTGTTCCCGTGCCCACAGATCCTGCGCCTGCTCCTCCCTGTTGATCCTCTTGAATGGTATAGGTACTGCTACTGCTGTAATCCTGCTGGTCTGTTTGATGAAGGCGTCTTCGGGTTTGCATCTCATTTCAGATTGCAGCTTTTACCAGGGAGTTGACGTTGCTGTTTTTCATATGCACACGAACGAAATGATCTGTTGGACTTTTCTTTGCGAAAATTTCCCCTTTGTTTTTCTCCTTTAATGCACTGGTTTACCGTTTGATGTTTGGCTCGTCACTTAGCTGGCAGGTTTGTGTGTCCTAAACAAAGTAAAATTTGGTCTCCGTTCAAGTATTTCCCAATGGTTTTGTCAAAAAATTCATAATAATTGCTAAAGGTTGCAGAAAACTCACTCAAACGCACACACACACACTCTTCTCACACACACGAACACACCTCCAGATGATAGATTACGATGACGTGTTGATATTTAAGCAACTATCGATAGGCACGAAACAGATTAAAACAGTTGCTACTTCTTTTCGTTCGGAAAGACACACGTTTTCCAATATTTCAAAATATTTATTTATAATAGTTATTATTAAAATATTTATTGTAAAATATTGTCTGCAAAACTAGCTTGTTTTTTATAGTCTGCCTGACATGCCGTCAGCCCTGTTAAGCACATATCGATAACCCACGGCAAGCAACGCTAGTTTTTTTCTTTTCAACTTTTAATTCTTCTCTTAATTAAGCCAAAATAAAATAGCCATAATTTATCAAAGAAAATGACACTGTATCACTTTGGAAATTGTGTGGCCCTGCTGACGCCGTACTACTTCACCTATAAATACTCCGGCCTGTGAGTTTACTTCTGGTTACTGGTGATTTGCCGACTGCCAAGTCCGCAGCTCTACCAGGTCAATAAAAAACTATTTGTGAACTTTCCCGGCTTATTATTTAATCACAGATCAGAATATGGAGCCTTCTGGAAGTGCGTGCAGGCGGGAGGCATTTATATATTCACACAGCTCGTCAAGATGCTGGTGCTGGCCACATTCTTCTACTCGGACGCTCCATCCTCCAGCGGCGAGTTCAACTTCTTTGCGGTACGTGTGCTTATCTTTGTTTACCTTCACCCAATTATTGAGGTCATGTTGTGGTTTCTTTGGTCTGCAGGAGATTCTTCGCTGCAGCATGGACATCGCCGATCTGCTTGGATTCGCCCTAATCTTGAGTCGCATACCCGGCAAGGGCCACTCAAAGCTCATAACGGCTGGACTTGGATGTAGGTTGAACGAACCAACTTATTTAAACTTAATTAATGATGAGGGTGGCTTTTAAAGATTGAAAAGTACTCTGTTCAGATATATTAATGTTACAAGAGCCAATGCCTACTCAACCTTTAATACCCCAACCCATATATGTATGACAACTTCCAAAAATTTAGTAAAAACTAAATATTTTCGTATACTTCCGCAGGGGCCACCGCCGAAGTGATTCTTTCCCGAGGTATCATGCTGTGGGTGGGTGCCCGAGGCACCGAGTTCAGTTGGATCTACATCCTCAAGTGTCTGGAATCGAACGTGCTTCTGGTGCAGCACATCACTACGGCCACCCTGATCTGGCTCTTCACCCGTCACGATTTGAACAAGGCATTAAAGCCGCTGGTTAGTCTACTTCTGGCGGTGACTGTCTTCAAAGGCGTCTGGCTGGAGGGCATGCTCCACATTCTGACCATTGGACCTTGGCTAACGGTGGCTGTTAAAGCGCTGGTGGCGGCCGTCATTGGATTCTGCACGCTGCACATCTATTCGGGTCTGGCCCAGCAGATCGGAATTTAAGCAATTGTGCCAAACACTCTGTATTCCTTTGTTTTTGTAACTTGTTTATTTTTTGGTGTTGTCAGAGAAATTGAGATTTTGTAACAAAGACAACAATTACGGTTTAGAGAATTACTCCAAATGTTAATGAATTATAGCTACGATAACGTAATAGTAACAAAGATAACAAACAACTTTTAATGGGTACACGAAACTAATATGATAATGAAAAAAAAACTATTTTTATAGACAGCAACAAGTAACATCTATAGAATTTTTCAATTCTTGAAATGAAACGAATTATCCAGGACATCGTTGCTCAATTGTACCATAAGATTGTATGGAAAAAGAGTAGATTAAAGCCATCTAGGTTAGAGATTGGCTCAACTTATATGTTATAACACAATAGCAATAACAGAAAACAAAACAACAACAAAAATGTGGAAGATTGTCAACTACAAAGTTGTTTGGTAATCTTGAAAAAAATTATCTAAAAATATTCACAGAGTCTCACTCAGCATAAGATTGTCTATTAGCTTAGCGGACTCTTTGCCAAGAGTAATTTGGTACATTTCCAGCGAATTAGCTCGCTTTGATATCTCTATAAAATGGTCTCGAACAAGATCTGAAATTTAAGCTATACGTTATTTCCAACACACATTTTGTTCTTTTTCGAACTCACACAACAAATGGAGAAAGGCTAACGAAGCCTTGATGCGACTATCAAACGTTTTTATAAAATCAATGGCATCGATTCCCGTGATTTTCGGATTATTACGCCAAATGCTTAAGAGACTCATCATTACGCTGTAGGTATCTGCAATGAGATTATATTTTATTTACGATAGCATGTTGTAAACATTGGCTGAACTCACCATCATGATTATCCTCACGGTATATGCCGTGCTCATTCATTTCATTATGATAATTCTGATTTACATCATCACGTGGCTGAAGTTGAGGTTGCACACAGTCTTCCACTTCAAGCGGTTCGGGCTGATAGATATGTGCCGCTTTATCCCTACATTTTGTAGCCTGCGATGGTCGCACAAATATCTCTTTAGAAAGATTCTCGGTAAACTCGCAGCCAAATATGGTTCTCAATGTGTTTTCTGCCTCGAATTCCTTTTCTTCATTACTGAGCTTAGGTCCGGAGTGGTTATGAAGAGCTAAAAAACTTACACTACATCAAAAAATTAAAAAGTTTTAAATAGCAAAATGTATAAGGCTCCTACTTATTATACAGTTTACAGAGAAGTTCCTTAGGGGGTTTCCGTAAATCCGAGGATTTTGGCACTATCACATTCCTTGAAAGGTATTCTTCCATATATTTCTGTCTATGCTTCACCAGCTGCTCCCGGGTGTATTCAATTCGTTTGTCTACTATTAGCTTTCTTTTCCGATTTTTCGGGTGGCTAAATGTTATTTCTCCAAAAGAATTTAAAACGGATGGCAACGACGGTTCACAAACTATCTGAGTTACTTCAGCTGGTTCAATGTTATGCGGAAAGATTTGGGTCATGATAGCATTGTCAGCTTGGAAAACATCGCAATCATCCAATCTGGGCATTTTATCCGGTAAGATGTCAGTTGGATCCTGAGCTATTGAGTGTCGCTTTACTATAATACAAAAAAATAGTTTATTACATTTTCAATTGAATTGAGAATTCTTACGTGAGTTCCGTGTGCCATCTTTGGGGTAAAGCTCTTGAAAAATGGTTAAGTCCGCGCCCTCGGCTTCGCCAAAACCATTTGATGGCATAATTAAGCTATGATCTTCGGGAAGTTCAATCTCTTCGGTGATTGTAATGGAATGATACGACTTTGACTGAGTGCAACTCCGGGGTTGTTCAATAGACTTTTTGCGAAAAATGAAATCATATAAGGAAGCAGTCCAACAGTATATTGACGACTAACCTCGTTCAGGTCCTCCACCACCTGTTGTGTGCACTCCGTTTGCCACATCTGGCATTCGGATAGCATCTTCTCGTAGTATTCATGTGAGAATTCATCCAATAGATCCGATTCCTGCAGTCTGGGACGTTTTGATACTGTTACTTTAGATTTCTTGGTGATCACCCGCTTTCCTTTGCGTTGGATTCGAATCTCTGATTTGTTGACCACTACGGATTTTGTTGTGGTGAGAACGTAATCCAAGTTGGTACGTGTACATTGGTCAAGTAATACCTTCGTGTCCCCTGTAAGAATTCGTGATTATATATCAATGTTACGTAATATTCGGACTAATACTTACCCAAAAGTAGATCCACTTGGCATCTAAAAATATCCGCAACTCCAAAAACCAAGCGGGAAATGTCCTTGAAAATAACATTTTGCCGGTTTCTTGCGGCCAAAACATTGGATCGTTTCTGGCGTTTTCTTAATGCATTTTCCTCAATTAATTCGGTGATTTGCTTGCTGAAATGTAGATAAATGTTGAAAACAATTGAATATAATGAAATGTTAAAAAAATTCATTATATTTAATATTTAATTACCAGCAGGCGACTACATCCACATCAGCGATCTCATTTCGATTAAGTTGGCCAAATGCCGATTTCCTCGGTTTGCGCCCTCCCGCTTTCCAGCAGGAATTAAGGATGTTGCTCTCATATAAATTCAAGCTCATTGTAACTACGACATTAAGCACATAGATTATAGTATTAACTATTTATAAGTTAGTGCTCTCTGTAACAACCCTAAAGTAACGGTACTTTTTTGACAGTCCATCAGCCACTAGAGAGGACAAACATGATCCAAATATCGTATACGAACGATTTTTACCTACTATAAAATAATGATAAGTTTTAAGTATATCTACAAAACATTTTTAAAAAAGAGCGTTCCTATTTCAATCTAAAAAATACATTTCAATTATTTTTAATAAATTCCATAAATAATACCAATGTTGCCGTAAAGAAAAAAGCTTAATGAAAAAAAAACCTTTAGCAAATATTGTTATTATTTTTTAATTTATCAGAAACGTCGTTTAACAACACTTCACATATTTTTGATGCAGCACAGAATATTATTTGGCGTTCAGTGAACGGTCTCACTGCAGGAACAACAAAACAAAACTCAGAATAAACGACAGTATTTAAACGATTCCTTAAGGACAAGTGATATTGCATTCCTACAATTAACTGCCAAAAATTCGGTAGTGCAGCACACTTTACAGATCGCATCCCTAACTTCATAGCTAAAGTTATGGTAGGAAGTGTATATAGGGTCGGAAATCAATTACCAAAATGAAAACATGACTAATAGAGTGTGGGCGTGTTTTTGTTTTTGTTTTTCAATCGACGATTGTTGTTAGCAGATAACTTTGGTGATTCCAATTCATTAATCAATTATATCGATTTCATACAGAGTGATAACCAGATATGCGACATAAGCAACGAAGTTCTGGAGGAATTGAAGAAGTTTCGATTCAGCAAGAGCAAAAATAATGCGGCTTTGATATGTAAGCCTTGATTGTCATGGTAACAGATGTGTGTAGTTTTTATGACCACTCCATTGTCCCTTGCAGTGAAAGTCGACCGGGAGAAGCAAACGGTGGTGCTGGACGAGTTCATCGACGATATTTCGGTGGACGAGCTGCAGGATACATTGCCAGGACACCAGCCCCGATATGTCATCTATACGTATAAAATGGTCCATGACGATCAGCGCATTTCGTACCCAATGTGCTTCATATTCTACACACCCAGGGATAGCCAGGTGGGAGTTTAGCAATGCTCAAATATATTCTATAATTCATAACTCTCTGTTTCAGATCGAATTGCAGATGATGTACGCCTGCACGAAGAGCGCTCTTCAGCGCGAAGTAGATCTCACACGCGTCTACGAGATACGCGAACTAGACGAACTCACCGAGGAGTGGCTGAAAGCCAAGCTCAAGTAGAGAGGTTTCGATCTCTGGGATCAATCAATCCGGGCCGTTGTCAAAAGCAATATTTTATGATAGTTCTCTGATTGATTTTTGAGCTTTTTATATACATATTCAAACTGGATTAAGCCGATACCAACGATGCATACCAATACCAAACAAACCAATATTGAGATACTACAATTTTTACCTACAGAAAACACAAATCAAGCTTAGTTTATACAACAATGACATTTTTATATCGACGACAAGTATGCGACAAGTACGCGCGGGGAGTTTTTAGTGATTTTAGTTCTTGCATTTAAGTAATAATCTTAATAGAAGCTGTGCTTGCCAAATTTCTACATGTATTTATTGTAAAGATATAAAAGCAAACATGACAAAATATTCCATTTTATATAGACAAACTAAATAAAAGTGTTCAATATCAAAACATAATCTAAAACAATAATTATGATTAAGATAAATCTTCGTAGCTATACTCTAATAATGTAGTCTTTGTGCCGCCGTGTGGTGCAGCATAGTGTAACGTCCTTCACTTGGCGTTGGCGGTGGAGGCGGCGGCGGTGCCAACATGTGAGCCATTGCAGCCATTCCCATTTGTGTGGCGGGATTCGGTGGGCCGAGATGATGCAGTGCATCGTGATGGTAGTGATGCGACATAGGTGGTGCAGGAGGCAACGGCAAATTCAGTAGATTATTATTCGCCGCATGCGTGCGAAAATGTAGACTTAGGCTGTCCGCCGTATCAAATGCCTTGTCGCAATCCGGACACTTGAAGTGGGCGTGATCGAGGGTGTCCAGACCCACGGGATCCGTGTCTATAGCCTCATCATCATCATCATCCACTATATCATGGTTTGTACTGGACTCCAGAGGATGAAGCTTCAATTTATGAGTCCGCATATCTCTTCGCCTGCTGAAAGCCTTGCCGCAGACATCGCAGTGATGGTTTTTGATGCCCGTATGGGTTATCATGTGCTTGGAGAGATCACCGGCGGTGTAGAAACCTTTCTGACATAGCGAGCATACCTGATCCCGCACTCCTAAATGAATCTTCTGGTGCGCCTGGAAATTGCCTAACGCGGAAAACTGCTTTGAGCAGATCTCACACTGAAAAGGCTTGTCGCCCGTGTGCGTTCTTTCGTGGACTTTAAGATTGTACTTTTGGGCGAATCTCTGGATACAAAAGCTGCATTGGTAGGGTTTCTCGCCAGTATGTGTTCTTATATGCTGTGTTAATTGGGCAATGCATTTGAAGCTTTTGTGGCACTCGTAGCAGGTGTGGGGCATCTTTGGCACAGGTTTGGGCCCCCGTTTTTTGTGCTCTTCTGGCGGCTTTCTTTGATAGCGCGACCGCCTCTTGCTCACTTTGGCATCCACGGGTTCCTCTTCATCGCTATCGCGCTGCGGAAGCAACGGCTTCTCCACAAAGTCCGTATTGGTGGCCGCATCCTGGCGCCAGGATTCCAGAATGCCCAGATATTGTCGCAGTCGGAGATCACTGTTTTCGCATTCCTGCTTGAAGTGGAAGGCCACCCCCAGCCGGTAAATACAGTTGTTGCAGATCACCGAAGGTAGGCCATCGGTTTTAAAAACCTAAAACAATTTCCATATGCCAATTAACATTGAAATATTTTGTTTTTAGAACCCACTCTTATTTTAGCGCATTGCATCAACATTACGGAGGGCATCATAGCAAAGTCTGTACTATATATCGAAGTTACAGGATGTAGTTCCTCCAGGCAAACTCTGCATATTTTGTGGATATTATAGTCCATGTTTTATTTCAATTTTATAGAAATCAACAAAAAAATTATTGAAAATTTTGCTCTAAACTCCTATCAGCTGATTGGGACCAGGGCTGCAACGGTACAGTCGTAACTCTAGCTTGTGAAACAAATCTATCATATATGATTAAATTTGTTTCGCGTGTTTAAAATGAATTTCATACTCAATGTGGATTCATTTCCGCAAATATGCAAAAGATATAGTAATATTTTGGTGAGCTACTTCAACTACTAATTACGTTGATAAGTGTTGATAACAATGATTACATAAATATTTAAAACCCACCTTTGTTTTACGAATTATATAAAAAATGCACATACATGTACCGCTAAATATTTATTGCATATTATCTGAATTATTTTCATTTATGAAATTTGGGTAAAAACTGTAGGAATAGGCAGGGCTGCACATGCGATACGGCGTTGCCACCTTCAACGAAAAAGTGTAACCTTTTTTCGTTTTTGCGCTGACGTGACGTGACAGTTGATTTGTTTGATTAAAATAACTAAGAGTAAAATCGCAGCCAAATCGATTTGCGCCACTAACCCGGAATCGATAGCCGGAAGCAAAGACGCAGCCGGAAAAGGAGAGGCATATAAGAAGAACGATCCTCGCACCGGTCGAGGAAAAGAGAGAGAGAGAGAGGGGCAGCGAGAGAGAGAGAGCGTGAGAAACTGGGAGCTGCACGGGTGAAATTTCGTGGTTTCGGGACCCCGACCACCTGAGCTCTCCACCCCCCGCTGATAATATACATATCCCCGCATATATTCCCCACTTTCAAGATGCTGTGTATACAATATTAGCGATTATCGAGACCAGGCAGCGCATGTGCCGGCATCCAAAAAGGCACAAATTGAATACTTTAACTATTGTAAACAAATTCTGGAGAGGAGGTGACCAAGGTCAAACAATCCGACGAATACGAATACCTGGCGGCTAGTCTCGTTTCACTCCACCGCAAAGTGCCAGTTAACCAGTGCCGCTTGCCATGGCCACAAGCAGCCAGCTGTTGCCCAATGGCAACTTGTCCAGGAATGGCAAGACCAAGACAGAGGACGGTGAGGAGGTGGAAGCCGTTGTTGGAGCTCGTGCAGCAGGTGCAGATGCCGGAGTAGCACTAACGGGACGACTAACAGGACACCCATCCACATCCGGAACGTTTATGAAACTGAAAACCTATCTCCTAGCTCTGCGTCCCTGGTCGCTGTCCGCCAGTCTGGTTCCAACGCTGCTCGGCTCAGCCCTGGCCTACCGCTCCCAGTGGGCGGAGGAGTTTTCGCTGGCCACCTTCTTTCTCACCGCCTTCACCGTGGTCACCGTCCACTGCGCCGGCAACGTAGTTAACACCTATTTCGACTTCATCAAGGGCATTGACAAGCAGAAAGCCGACGACCGCACGCTGGTGGATCACATACTCACCAAGGATGAGGTGAGCAATCGAACGGATGGATCAATCAAGCCAATAGAGTGCAGATCCGTCCATAGAGCATAGAGCCTACTCTTATCCTTCGGAAAGTAAAACTTCAAAAAAGTAAAATTCAAACATTTTTCGATTTTTCTGACGTGTTCACCAAAATTCCACATTTGCAAATACAGTATTCCGAAAAATCAAATTATATGCAAAGAAACTCGCGAGCACTTCTAAATCTTTAATGGCAAAACGTGATATTTAAATTCAAATTTGTCAGTGGCGAAGCAAAGATTCTCAAATTTTCTTTTTAAATTAACAAAAACAATTTTAAACACCTAAAATATTTGAAAATGCATTCAGTGTATGTGTGTACATTTCAGATGAACAGAAATTAAATTAGTTTTATATACGTTCAGAAAAAAACGTGCCGAAATCATAAACCATTTTGGAAGCGAAAACAATATCAAGAATTGGTAGCAATTAGCAAGGTACTAATTCAAATCAAGGGCAAATATATTAGAGAGTATTCAAACAATAATACTTTTAAATTTATAATTTTATCGAATTTCTATAGGACAATTTTTTCCGTTTTATAATGGAATTTAATTGGAATATGCATAAATTAATTATGACAGCATGACAGCAGATTTAATCCTTATCCGCAATTATAAATAATAAATATTTGTTAATTTGCAGGTGGTATCGCTGGGTGCCATTCTGTACATGGCTGGCTGTGGAGGATTTGTTTTGCTGGCTGTGCTCAGTCCGGCGAAAATGGAGCACCTGGCACTGATCTACTTCGGGGGATTGTCCTCGAGCTTCCTGTACACCGGAGGCATTGGTTTCAAGTACATCGCCCTGGGAGATCTGGTTATACTGATACTCTTTGGACCCATCTCGGTGCTATTCGCCTTCATGTCGCAAACAGGTCATTTGGACTGGACGACAATGGGCTATGCGATTCCTTTGGCTCTCAACACGGAGGCCATCCTGCACAGCAACAACACAAGGGATGCGGACAACGATCGCCGGGCTGGAATCGTAACGCTCGCCATTTTGATAGGCCGTACAGCATCGCACGTTCTGTATGCCATGCTGCTCTTTGCACCCTACTCATTGTTCTTCATCTTCGGTTTGAAGTACTCTCTGTGGTTCCTGCTGCCGCTGGTAACCCTGCCGCAAGCGTTCCAGATTGAGAAACGTTTCCGCAACGAACAGACGATGCATCTGGTGCCTCGGCAAACAGCCAAGCTGAACTTCTTTTTTGGCATCTTGTACGTGGTGGCCTGCTGTTGTGCCCATCAGTTGCCCACCTTTGGATTGCGAAGAAATTGATAGACGGGTTAAACGTACGGATCTGGCGGAAAATCTGAATCAGTGAGAACCTGGTGCAATGTTTTAGGGAATTTCATTAGGTTTTAGTCAATGTGAGTAACATAAAGGATGGGAGAATGAAGCTTTGTCAGCTTCTCACAGTTTGACGTTGCGCAAATTTCGAATGCTGCTAGTCGCCCGTTTGATTCTAAACTTTTGAACTGAACATATCCTAGCCCTAATGGGTCGATTAACTTGAGAGAAAACCTATGGTTAATGTAAGACATTTTGAAATACGGATTACAGTCCTAGTATCAGCTTAACAGTTTACTATTTCGTTTCCAAACGATAATCCATAGGCATTGTGCAAACATAAATGGAATTTAATCCAATTGGATAAGCTAAAAAGTCTCTAACCAAATGCATACTTAAAATAAATATTAACATTATTTGGCAAATATTTTGATAGTCAAATGTTAAGATCTGAAACATTTTATTTGCTTTCAAGTTGTTTAAACCAAAAGTATGATATTAGACAATTAATTTCTATGTCAAAAATTGCTTAAATTGCCCAAAGGTTTGGCGACCATCGACCTTAACCTATCCCACTCGCTTTTTATTTATTTCATATCGTCTCAATTTTAAGTCCTAACCAATCAATGTTATTAATAATAATCATACTCTTCCTCTCGCTCGTTGGGAATCACGGACCAAGAACGTTTTGTGCAGCAGCAACCAACCAATAATTGTAATTCAACTCACTTTTATATTATTCGAAACAATATATATATTTATATATATCACCACATTCACACGGGTGCAGATACTTAAGTTTCGCGAATCAAAATGCAGATTTACTTTATGAATAGAAGTGCTTGAAAATGCGGCTAAGTTGAAAGTTTTTTTTCGGCAATTGGCTGGCTTGCTTTGTGAGTTTTATATTATATAATATTTATAATATTATATACACGAACACGAGCATATATATATATATTTATACACAAATCTAGATCATGTAAGCCCAGTGTCTAGCGGCAGGCTCAGAGTGAGAATTATATAAAGGAAAAATCGTGGAAAAAAGCAAAACGAAAACAGAACACAAATTACAATTTTTAAATAACTATATACGTATGTAGATGTCGAGGCGAAGGAGCAACAATTGTTTTCCATTAACAATAGCGTATGCATATAAACAAATAGCTTTAAATAACAAACAGATGAGGAGAAAGCCAAAACCCATTCGCATTATACATTATAATCTATTGTGTAACTGAACATTTGTGTGGCAATATTTATTTGTACGCTAGATTTTTGTATATTCATTCATTCTTTTGTATATCGCATAAAGAAATGCTTCTGTTGGAATCGCTCAGTAACCGAGTGGAATTGAACTAAGTGAAAACTTCGTAGACTACAAATCAACAACCAGATGAACAATAATAATTATAATGCTATTGATAATTAAATGTTTAATTAGACAATGTAAACGAGAATTGTGTAATATAAACTGATTTATATTTTATTGAACGTGAACGTGAAGTGCAAGGGGCTTTAAATGAAAATTCTTATTTCAGCTCATCCCATCAATTTTTGATAATATACATATGTTTCGATTTAAGCGGAAGATGCAGGATGTTTCAGTGATATTGTTAACCTTATTCACCGTGTCGAGGTATGTTTGAAAGCATTACATGAAAGACGCCTTAATCTTTATTACTGCTCTCTAGCCACCAACATGATGTCATATGGCTTCACAGCAGCGGTGGCTCCCTCGAGCGGTACCTCCTCCGGCACCTGACCAGGAATCGCCACCATCTTAAAGTTTTGCAGCACTGTGGTCGTGAACATAAACAGATTCTGTCGCCCCAACAAGTCACCCATGCAGCGATGACGTCCGAACCCAAAGGGATTGAAGGCCTCAGGTAGTTTCAGATGGCCATCGAAGAGGTATCTATCCGGATTGAATGACTCTGGATCGGGAAAGTCGACTGGGTTGATCAGCATTCCCCTGAAACAGGCAATCACCATGGTGTCCTTTGGAATTTCATATCCCGACAATCGAGTATCGCAGACGGCACGATGTGGTATGCCGAACGTGTGGAGCATGAACATTCTGACCGCCTCCAAGGTGATAGCCTCGCAATAGGGCAACTTGGTGCGGTCGCGGGACCACTCGGGTATGCGCTCCAGACCCACGACCTCCTTGATCTCCTGAAAGGCTCTCTCCTGGATTTCAGGCTGCAGCACCAAGTGCATGAAACAGAAGCCCAGGCTCTTGTTGGTGGTCTCGGACCCAGCCAAGAACATATCCAAGCAAATGGCCAAGAGACTCTGATCGCTGAACATGCCCTTCTCATCGTTACCCTCGTCCTGGGCACGCAGATACGAATCCATCAGATCCCTCGGTTCGTCGTAGTTCTTATATGTCAAGCGATGCAGCTCGATCTCCTTGCTCATAAACGTATACAAAGATCTGTGACTCTCCACGAAACCATTGTAGCCGGAGAAGTTGGGAGCTATGAATCGGAGCAGGGGAAAGTGACTGAAAAGAGCGCCCACCATGTCGATGTTTTTGAAGAGCTCAAAGAATGTCTCCAGCAGTTGCGTAATCTCCGGTGAACCAGGCTCATACCTTCTACCGCTCAGCATGCACCATAGAGTGTTCAGTACATAAACACTCGTTAGGTCGTGCATTTCAATCCTCGTCTGCTTTCCGCCTGATTTCAGCACCTTGTCCTTCAAGTCCTGCAGCAAGCACGTGGCCTCATTGTGCACTATATCCATCATGCCACTTCTAGCAAAGCCAAAGTTCTTCAGATGCCTCAGAATGAATCTACGCTGCTCCACCCACATCTCACCGTCTGTCAGAAGTACGCCCAATCGGGAATTGAAGGTTCTCAGGCGATAGAATATGCCATCGGGACGACCGTCAATATCTTCGTTGGTCATCATTTCACTGATGGCATCGTTCGTATAGGCTATCACCACCTTATCCTTGCCAATCTTGAGGCCATAGAAGCCATAGGGATTCACATACTGCCTGGCAAACACATCGATCACCTTGCAAAACATGCCCAGGCGACACCGAAGTTGGGAAACCTGCAGGGCGCTACCCACAATGGGATACCAGGCAGGTCCGGGCGGAAATCGCTTGGGCTTCCGAACTCCTCCAAACAAGATGGCCAACAGAGTGGCACAGAAAATCCAGATGACCGTATAAAACATGTTTTTTTTCGCTTTGCCTTTGCTTTCACTTTCTACCAGTTACGCAATCTTGGCTGGAGTTGCGAGCTGGACTTTCGGGTTGGTAAGCTATCCACTGCTTCCTGGTGACTTCGTCCACAGTTCGATCCCGCTCCTGACGTTCACTCAAATCGACTGAATCCGCTCGGTTGGTTGGGCGTCGCTTTTATAGAGGTCTTGTGGAAAAGCTTTTCCTACTGTTTGATTCGTCTTTTTAAAGTTACATCGTGTTTATAGTTGAGAAAAATGGGTTGCGAAAAGTAGTATGGATAATTATTCTTGGCTTGATTTTGAATATGTGGTTATTCATTAGTAATCGTACTGAAGAAATGTTTAATATATGCCCAAAATAGCATAAAAGGTTGTTGATTTTAATCATTATACATTTGACATTCGCCAAATTAAAACAAGCGCGAATGCAACATTCAAGTGATTCGACTAACAGATACCCATTAAGCTAGTGTGAGTTGCTGAAAGGAAATCTAAAATTCTTCAGCTATATCGATAGCTTCTATAGTTCGAAAGATGCAAGATTTCCAAACGAACAGACAACAGACTTGACCAAGAATATATATACTTTACACGGTCGGAAAGACTTAACTTTTTAAAATATAGGATACTCTAACCTCTTACATGATGAAATAGGATTATTATTTAACGAGAACTATAAATGGTTTTCAAAATTTATTTTTATAAATACTTAGCTAACATATTTGTTGTTTCCACATTGGATTTCGCTGAGTCACTATTGCATAAGATCCTTAACTAGATCCATTTAGCCTTAAAGACCCAAATCTTCACCCGTCTGACCCACTGCCTTGTGGATGGTTCAACTGCATTTTACTCGGCGGCAAATTGCCGCTAACCACCGACTTTAATGGTCATGGACAACGCCACCAAAACCACTGGATCACCAACGCCGCCAAAGTCAAGGAAAACTTGTTGCGTTAAGAAAAACCGCGAAAACGCAAATACAAGAAACCCGTTTGCTCCAAATGAAAGGGAAAACAAATGGAGATGTTGGCAAAGAGAAAAGCAAGGAGCCGGAGGAGGAGGAGGAGCCTGGCTGGACAACTCGACTGGATGAGGCTATTATGTGATCGCCATCGCCATTGCGGAAAGCTGCGGGATGGACTTTGTTTTGATGATAAGTCCGCTGATTCCGGTTTCTGGGGATCGGGGATCGGGGATAGTGGCTTCGCGTTTGCGATCATGCCGTTTCAGTCGATCAAAGTGGAGCTGCCATCGATTTTTGGCATCCAATTGGGGCTTTAACACGGCGCCACACTCGCGGATCTCGCCCATTTGAAGACTGGCGGCCGAGCTGCGAAGACGTGACAGGATTGCAATTTAGTTTATAAAATGGGTTTCAGGTGAGCGCAGTGGCCAAGTGGAAAACAAGGATGTACAGACTATACATGCCTATTTAAGTTTGTTATAATTGTAAAGTATTGTACGTGCTTAAATTGGTTCAACAAACTTAAATATTGCAATAACTAGAGTCTGAAAATTCGGTGAAATGTGAAGAAATTTATATTGTATTTGAAAATCAAATGATTTTAATAAACTTTAATACAGTTCTTACTTTAAATCAACCCGTAGAATTGTGCTCTTAGCTGCCACCGGTCTGGGCGCCATGTACATGATGCATCTGCTCGCCCAGGATTGGGTGAAGATCCGACCCATTCGCGGAATAACCCAACTAGCCGGAATGGCCGCTCAGCCGATCCAACAGGTTATTGCACCCATTCAACAGGCCAGCGGGGCTCTTAATTTATTCCGGAGCAGGAGAGAGGCCAGCCTGAATCACGAACTCGGTTGGGTGCGAAGGACCCAAGATTCGGGTGGGGGCAATGGTGCCAGAGGTGGGGGCGCGGATCACAGGCCACCACCTGCCGTCGATTGGAAGAGGATCCTGTCGAGAGATCCCTTCGAGTGCCTGCAATCGTTGATATGCCAACTGATGTCCGGAGCGGAAGCGAAAGTTCCAGAGGCTGAGTTGCTCATGGATTATCTGGAGTCATCGCTGGAGCTGGCACCGGCCAAAATTGGTCGCGCCTTCAGTCGAGGATTGGCCTTGAGAGGCAGCACGGAGCTGTGCTACAACGAATATCCATTTTGCCTCTACTCCGCCAAAACGATGTTGCGCATCCTGCGTTGGTTCAGTGAATCGGGCGAATCGTTGCCCGTGGATAATGTGGCCTAGTTCGAACCCAGTCTTCAGTTTACTCAAGAGAGAGAGTTGAAAGAGAAAGTGAAAATGTGAAACTATTTTTAATGATGTTAATAGAATATCAATAATAAATAAATGACAGGATATGATGCCATCATCTTTTAGTGTGAGCTTTAAATCTTTACCTTATAAATAAAGTAAAATCGTTTTTCCTCAGTTAAGGTGTTTAATGTTTACTTGAATTTTGAACAAACATCAACCATAAAAGAACGGTTTGTACATACATATATGAAAACTTCAATGAAAACGCAAAAACTGAGATGGTCGAATTAATGAGACAAAAAGCTCGGACTGTAGATCCTGCGCACGTGGAAGTGGCGAGCCCGTCGCCGGCAGATTGGGCAGCGATGATTGCGCCGAATGGCCATGTGGATGCAGCTGGAGCCAAACAAATGGCCACAACGGAGCGAGACCAGGCGATGTATTCCGTTGTCCGTCCAGGGCAACAGGCAAATGGAGCAAGTTGAATTCTCCACCATTCTGTCCAGACGCTGATTGAGTGTCTTCACACCCGAATGGAGCTCTGCGATGAGAACGAGTTCGCCAATCCTGTGCAAACGTTCCTCCAGGGTGGCATACTGCAGCATCTTTCCCTGCAACAGGCGTAGGATGCGACGACGCTGAGTATTCAGATGCTTCACCCGCAAATTGTGATCCCTGAGCTTGCGGACTTGCTCCTCCAGATTGCCATTGGACGGCTCCGTCGGCTCCTGCTGCTGCTGCTCCGTGCGCTCAAGTTCCTTCTCGATTTTCTCCATTTCCACCAACAAGAGATTGATCTGTTTTTCCTGCGTCTCTGTCTCTGTTTCCGTCGACATTTTGTATTGTAGTGACAGATGAATCCAAATTCGGATTGTTATGTAGATTGCGATGAAAATATAAAATAATTGCATTGAGAAAATTTGGTTACTGAAAAAGTTTATTCATAACAATAAATCTTCCTTGGTAGTGTATCATCAGTATGCAAAAATATTCATATACATTATTATGTTATACAATTGTTTAATCATATTTAAACGGAATGAAGTAACTTAGCTTCTATTTCATATTTGAGTTTTGCCTTCTGTTGCTGTAAATAACAAATGAGCGAGCGATAGTTTAGTTAATAATGCGCTTTCAAAGCCCATAGCATTAATTAAAATAAGTTAAAGTAAAGTATTTGATTTGTTCAACACAATTTGTACATAAGGAGAGGGTACTAGAGAGAGCTTCTGTTGCGACTTCTTCTTTGTGCACATGTCGTGGAGATTCTCGCAAAAAAGAGTAATTTGTAAAAGAATGAGAATAAATATGAAATAAATTCCGTAATGGTAAAGCACATCAGGCCAGCGGAGGAGTCTTGCCACTAAGAGTGACACTCGTAACATCCCGGACAATCATTTCGGCCACCTGCCAGGCTATCTCCTCTTGCACATTATCCTCCGGCAGGTTCACCAGCTTTCGCATGGCATTTTTCAGCTTGCTACCGCTGACGCTCAGTGACCACGGCTGCGATTTCAGAGCCACTGCGTCCACGGCCTCAAAATCCCGCTCGTAGCGTCCCAAGGAGTTAACAAAACCGAATTTCAGTGCGCCCACAGGACGCTGCCACAAAAGTTGTGGATTCGTTAGCTGCCTAGCATCGATGTTGAGATTTCCCGACTGATGATTTAGCGCTGTTTTGGACGGCGCCTGATCCATGGAAGCCAGCAGTGTGTTGTGCTGCGAAATGTGCGTGCAGTCTGACATGGATAGAGTTTTTCGATGTCGCTGTTGTTGGCCATTGGAGGACTTGCCAGCTCTTCGCAAGCTCAGCGTGTGCTGGAGATTCGGATGAGTGGTGGAATTATCTGAATAATAAAAAGTAAGCTTAGGTTAGTGCAACACAGTGACACAGAAGTATATATATTCAAACAAACCTCTCTTGACCTTCAGTTCGTTCACGTAGTTATCGAAGATGTGCGACTTTAGAAAGTCAGCGAAATACTTTTGCTCCAGATACTTGGCCGTCACCAAGAGGGCCAAATCGAAGGCTTGCCACTGCTCATTCGGAGCACAGATCGCTTGTTCCACTCGTAAGCGCAGCTTCTGGGACATCCACAGACGGCACTCGGACTGGAGGGAGAAGTATTTGTCGTATATGATCATGGCATCGCTTTGCGCAGCCTTGCGATCCTCTTCCTTCTCCTCGCCACAAGCAAAGCTCTTGCGGAAGTTAATGGCGGTGATCCAGAACTCCAGGCATTCACGCTCTTGTCGCTGCTCCAGGTACTCGGTGAAGTAGAACAAAGCCAGTTCGCTGTTCAAGACATCGTAGATATTTACAGAGCCGCCTTCGATCAACTCCAGACAGTATGTAGAATAGTAGCCGCTCTGTAGAAATCCCTGCACATGATCCCGCTCCAGCTGCTCCAGCACAAACTCTCTAGCTTCGTCAAAGCAGCTGGCCGGAATTGGTTTGCTACACTCGGACTTATCCCTTCCGCAAAGTAGCAGCGATATATGCGCAAGGATGACGATGGGCAGCTCCACTTGCAGGCTGGCGTTCACTATCAGATACTTTTGGTATATGGCAATGGCATCGCTGATGCTGGCCCGCGATAGCTCGGCGTTCAGCACACTATCCGTTCCAGACTTTTGCCTATTGAGCTGCTTGTTGGTCTCCGCATAGATGCGGCTCTTCTCGTCGTCTGTGAGGGGTTTGCGCATTGACAGATCGCACAGCGTCTTCAATTCAGGTACATCTTTGTCATCTTTGTGCGGAGAAGATTGTTCTATTGCCTTGCGAGGAGGTTCCTCTGGTTCCTCCTTCTCTTGCGTCAGAGCCGCCCGCTTAAAGTTCTCAATGTCCAAGTAGAATTTGATCAGCGGCAGGGCCTGTCGGGTGTCCAGATACTGAACAAAGTAGCTCAGGCAGTTCGGATCGTTGACGATGGAAGCGAGATTCATGGAGAGGCGTGAGTTGTAGGTGAAAATGTCTGGGAAGAAAGCAAAAGGTATAGTTATATAGTAAAGCATAAATGCCAATTGCCATATGTGAATGAGTTTCAAGATTACAACAATTACAACTATTATGTAGACACACTTTTAAGGATTTTCGATACGTGGAATCGCTCCTTATAAGCATTAACAGTGTTATCTACGTTTTATCATGGAAAGTCGAGAATAACGCTGCGATTTGCCAATCATTTCAGTTTCAAAGGTGCCAACGTGATGAGCAATTGAACAATGGGCAATGAGGTAATTACCATCGTTGCTGGCGAGACTGATGCCATCGGAGGGGGCTCCTCCACCACCACCACCACCTCCTCCTCCTCCTCCTCCTCCTGTGGTTCCCACGCCGCCCTCCTCCTCCGCTTCTAGGAACACTTCGTCGCAGAAACTGGTTGTGGAGCGCAGCGAGTGTCGTTTGTGAGCGTTGGCTGCATCACCAGCTCCAGCAACGTCGTTGGTGTCCACATCATACGCTGGCATTTGGCCACAAATGGCATCCGTGGCATCTTGGCTGCTGCGACGTCGGCCTAAATAAAAATCAACAAAAAACCAAATATAATTGGTGTCAACAGAAGAGGAAGAGGGGTGAAGAAGAAACGGGGAAGGGGAGTTGGGTGAAAACAGCAGCGAAATTTCTTTAATTTCTTTAACTCACTGGCGTGCCTCTTGATGTAATTTAACATCTTTACATTCTCCGGCTTTCGGTTGATTCGAGAAGTGCTTCTTGTGCTTCAAAATGCCGATTAACTGGAGATTCGATGAAATAATTTAATGCAGTGCGACGGTAAATATTATGAAAATGGTTTTAGGCGATAGGGTTTTTTTTGCGACCTAATCTTTTTAATTTTTTTTCGCTGGCTGGCCACTCTGTTTGCACAGTTTTGGGTTGAGTCTTTGCTAAAAGGATTCGAAACCAATCTTAACGAACAGCGAATTCAAGCGGCGAAAAGCGAACTCACAGAAACACAGCGAATATTAACGGCGAAAAGCGAATTCATAATACTGGGCGAATTTTCGCTGCGGAAAGAAAATTCATAATACCGGTTGGCTAATAGCGGCGAAAACATAATTCACAATATTCACAAAGAAAATGTAGAAATTGCGCTTATTTCGATGTTTAAATATTGTAATACTTAAATATTTGGAGTTCAGTTTTAGTTTAAAATTAATAAAGTTATGAAATTTTTTGGGACAACGCGGTCTTCAATTTTTGCAAATTTACCCATTCAGATGGCGTATTGGTGGATATAAACATTAAGCAGATAGGTGGCGCCTTAGCAAACGAAAATTCAGTGTTGTGAAGCGCAAAAATACGAAATATCGCAGTGGCATCAATGTAATCGATAGTGCCATCAATGTATTTCCCTATGTGCGATTTTTTCCTTGGCAGCCGTGGTCACTCTGCTGTTTATCGCCGAATTGAACGCACGTAGCGGACCGGACGGATATCGCATCTTCCGATCGGAAAAATCGTACAGTGCAGCCAATTCGCCGTCTACAGAAATCTATTAGCGCGCGTGTGTTGGTGCCAGTGCGGTGGCAAATTAAAACAAAAAACATCTGCGAATTTGAATACGCAAATCTCATGCTCACTAAGAGCGCAAAAGTCATAGAGTGCAGAATAGTGAATTGAAGAACTTTTGGACGCGCTAAGAGTCGCTCTCCATCCCCATCTCTCTCTCTCTCTCTTGTGTGTGCAGTGCTAGTGTGTGCGAGTGTGAGTGAGACGGGCAAACAATTTGCCGCTAAATACAAAAAGCAGCTGAGACCAGCTGACGCATGTGTATGTTCGAAATACAATAAAGTTAACAGGCTATAAATAAATTGCAAATGTTTATGTAGCCGTCAAGCAGCAGCAGTAGCAGCGCAACAACAAAAACCACGTGGCACAGACATTTTGGCCACGATAGTAAGCAAATACACAAACACGATTAAACATGTCCGCCGTACCGGTTGCCATCAAAACGGAGGAAGTTATTCTAGAGCACGCCGAATACAACAGCGCCGAGGAATTGGATGAGGAATTGCAGTAAGTTTGCATCTTAATCGAAATCTCTTTTGTTTCAAATAAAAACAAGGCGAGTCAACAGCTTGGCTTGCATTTTTATCACGCAAATTATTGATTATTTTTACTACTTTGCTAGTGCTCTCCCTTTTCTCCGTCACCGTATCACTCGCGCTCTCTCTAATTCTCTCGTTTGCTTTTTGCCGCCGTTTTGCCGACAAAACAAATACGGCACAAAAACACCACCACCATTAAGACCCATCTCTCACTCACACACATGCAAGCTAGCGTGTGTCGCATTCCATTCCATTTCCATGCCGTTTTCTTGTTGCTGGAATAAATGTGCTCCTTTTTTGTCTCGTCGTTCGTGTCTGTGCCCCCTTCTCAACATCCTCTCTTTTTTTCCGCCGCTCTCGTCCAGCGTTTGTGTTGTTGCTGTTTTTACGCTCTGCCTTTCGGCGTCCATATTGTAAAACGGCTGTTTTGTCAATTTGTCAGCAGTGTCGGCAGACGGGCAACAGTGATGGCACAAACATGAGTCAAGGGTACAGCTGTTAGAAACGATGATTTTTTATTTGCTTTAACTTTAGAAGTGTAGAGTTCAGTAGAAGCCACAATATTAAAAATACATTTTTGGTTTTTCTATACTATTATGGAGGTGTATTTTTAGTTTCTCAAATATTTGTACCTTTGATACATATGTATGATACATAAATGACTTTAAGCGATCTTTTGAAATAATTTTGTATGTTTTTATTTTCACCATTTTGCTTTTTCCTAAAATATTTGGTTTAATTTGTTACAGCTGCTTTTGCTATTTTCTGTGTTCGTCGATCGCGTTTCGCTCTCAGCTCCTCTCTCTCTTCTCAGGCTCTTTCCTATTCTGCTGCTCTTGCTCTAGCTCATATGTTCAAATTAATGGAGGTAGAAAACAGCTGCGCACCCGCACTCCCTCTCTCTTTCTCGCCTCCTCGCTTATCGTGCGTTGCCTAATCAACATTTCTATTTCTTCTTTCGCGTTCATAGTTGAAATGAAATCAGCTGTACCGGTAAATTCGTATCATCAGATGATTTTGCTTCGACTTTATTTACATGCTTCTCCCTTTTCCTTTGCTCTCTTTGCTTATCTCTTTTTACACCGAAAGCAAAATGGATCTAATTTAAAGATCAGTTTGCTGAGTTTAATTAACAATTTGAAAGAAATGACACAATACGAGTTCATTTTCTTACCATTATCCACATCGATTTAGATATGTATCTCTAATATTCCTTTCAGATAAATGGGGCTCCATTTTTCTCTCTGTGTACTCAAGGAATGAGTGTACCGAGAAATGTCGAAAATAAGTTGACTAAGAAATAAATGTATTATTTTAATTTCTTATTTTCCCTCTTACTTTTCTTTCGATCGTTTTCCTTTCGCAAATATGTCACAGGTTTTCAGAGCGAAAGTTTCTTTTTCCCTTGCCGGCTTATCAGAATCATATGGTAGCGCTTTTCGCTTTTCACACGTCATAAGCGGCGCCTTTTCTTATCGCACGAGCATATGTTTTTGCACAACGCCGAAGAGAATCGGAAATATATACATATGTATGCGATTGCACACTTATACTAATCCGTTTCAGCTGGCTTTTCAAGACTTTTATTTCAGCTTGCGTATATACCGGGTAAATAAATATTTTAAACTCGGCAAAATGCCACATGTTTTTGCTGCTGCATTAAAACCAGTACTTCCTCTGTGTTTTATGGATCTATTTAGTATTTCGAAATAGTTGGTAGGAAAATACAAGCATTTCGTAAACGCACGTATAGGGACTATTCAAATACAAATAAAACCAATTGTTATGCATACATTAAGTTAAACCAGTAGACGTAATTAAAATACGATTATATTTTATGAAAATCTAAAAAGCTGTTCACAAAACTTCAAGGCTACATTTCTATTTTAAACCAATCAATTGCAGAATAGATAGATAACCGTTAAAACTTCGAAGGTGGCACGGTTATTTTTGCCACCAGTGTGGACGGTATAACAACTGCGTTTTAGCAGCTGCTGTCTGTTTGTTGTTGGTGCTAAAATAAAAGAGCGTGCCTTGGCTAAAAGTCTCCACCTCTATCTTTCTCTCTCTCTCCCTCTCTCAATTCCATCCGTTGCACATTTGCGAATACTACGAAAGCATGTGTTGTGGCTGCTATTGTTGTTGGCACGGTTCTGTTTGTGTGGCGTCATTTCCGTTTTTACCCCACTCGACTGGAAAAGAGGAGCAGAGAGTGCGAGAGTGAAACAGAGCGTCCTCAACTCTTTCTTTTTCCGTCTCGCTCTCACTGCAGTTTTATAAGAGCCGCTCCCCAGTTGATCGAAGTACATAAGCAGCGGGAGAGAAAGAGAGCCCCATTTGAGTTGCACTCAAAGCCAAAAGCTTGTTGAGCGCGACAGTGGGAGAGAGAAGAGCGCGCAAAAGTACAGATGCCGCCACACACACATTTTTTACTACCACACACGTTTCATTGAAAAAACATATACACAAAAGCTAAGGCCGTAAACCCACTGCAAATTTGCGAAAAAAAAACCGAAATGAAATGAAAACTAATACCAACACATGGCTTAAAATCTGCTGCGCAAATTTTTGGGCGATGGCTCTGTGTGTTTCGTTCCGTATGCCAAAACGTTTCGCTTGTTTTCGTTTCATTTCCACACCGCTTTTTTTTTTTTTTTTTTGCTTTTTCCCATGCGGCATTTATTGGCAACCTGCGAGCAAAAGAGAGGGCGAACTAGGGTGTGTGCAAGGGAGATGGAGCGCTACGGCTTGTTTATGAAAAACACATGATTTTTGTGTACAACAGTTTTTGGGGCATGGCGAAGAGAGGAAGGCAAAGGAGTGCGAAAAACTACTATTACACCATAGTTTACAAAAAACCGTTATCATATATGGTTGCAGTAAGATGATCATATTTACAAATTGTATATATACTGGACTTTAAAATAACAGAAGCTTTAAAAAATCTCCACTTCACCATATTTATATCAATTTTCTCAGACCTCTTAAATTACCGCCCAAATGTAAACACACTTGGCTATAGTATCAGCATTTCTCTAGATTTCATTAGAAAACACACAGCTGGTGTAGAATTTCTTTTCGGCGTTAAGCTTTGTGATTTTCCGTATTCGGCCACTTTATACATACACGTATATTTTTTTTTTTTTTTTGCGTTAATTTGTTTATATTTTTATGGGAAATGCGGCGCCAACTGGCAAGCGCAACTGTAGAAAGAGTAGTCGCCGGGGGGAAACGGGGAAATGCGAATTCTATTTGTTCATTAGTTTATGCGCCTGTACATTGTTGCACAAATTACGCAAGCGGCGCGAACCTTATTGCGTTGCATTTCATTTTTGCCTCGCATTCACCGTCAGTTTCGTAAGGCTGTCCCGATTTTCACCAACAATAAGGTCGAAAGCGGGATTTCCCCTTGCTATTTTTAAATACGACGGACGTGACTAGTTTTTTTTATCTCGGTAACCATAAGGATTCAAGGCTTTCTTAAAAGTTATAAATCTCAATTATCTTTATCTTTACAATTCATCCATTAGCCCAAAAATACAATACAATCTGAGGAGTAATAAGAAATGACAATTTCATTCCATAGTTTTCAGCTGTTTGTCCAGATCCTTTTCGATATCTTTACTCGATTTTTGTTTGCGCTTCTGGATCTTTTTTTTTTTAGGTATCTCTAACTTGTAGATATCGAGTAAATGTTATTATAAAAATAAAAAAATAAATATCCGCGGTAATAATAGGGGATTTCCCTTTTATTCCCAATGCTCCTGGGGCTTCTACATCCCCATTTTCATTCCTACATCCGTTATCTTCACCTGCTGCAACTGCAGCAATACGACGAAATTCCAGTGAAATGATGACGTAAGCAGTGACCCAATAAACGTATGTACAATTTATGTGCAAAGTGCAACAACAGCAGCAGCTGAAGAGGCGGCGGGTCGGAGTGGGTGGTGGTGAGTGGCTAGGTGGCAGCCAGCACTCGTGACTTCGGCTTTTGTCTCTCTGTCTGTTTATCGTTCGTATCTCTGCGCTTTTCTCTCTATGTACTTGCTGGCGAAAAGTGGCCAATGAACTACATTGAACCCTGGCTAAAAGCAGCGCTGCTGCAGCGCCGTCAGCTGTCCACTATCATATGTTGTTATTATTTTTATATTTACCGATTTGTTTGCACCTCGAAAATGCGTGATTGCTGTTGAAACGGCCACATTATCCCCAGTTGCATCTGTAATAAAGGCAACCATTCGGATCCAAACAGCTGTTGCAACGCCTCAAGTGGGGCATGTTGCAAGAAAGAGTTCCAAATTAGATCCGATTCAAGAGCACATAGGAAATCGCAGGTTCTAGATTTGTCTAGTCAATATTTCCTTAAAGAAATGTAACTGAGTTGTATTGCTAAGAAATCACTGAATTATAAGTTTTCAAGTTTATAACTAAAATTTCTAACTAGTTTAATCATTTATATTAACTTCTTTAAAGGCAAAAACTGCGCACATGAAAAGGAAAGTTTTCGTAAAAACTGCTTAGAACTTTCCTTTATTTATCGCATTTTTTCCACCGTTTATGTGCATTGTTGCAATAATCAGTATAGCCCTCATAAAATGCCCAAAATATGTGTGTAGCATCAAAAACAACAACAGATGTTGTGCCACCACATGCAGCATGCAACAACATTCCCCGCGCGGTTTCATTCAGCGTTTTTCGGCCTTTGTTGTCCAAACAAACACGAACGAAATGGCTAACAGCAGCCAAGTGCGCAGATCCGAGATCCGAACCACATTCCTTTGGCCTTTTGCAGCAGCATCGCAGTCATTGGAGCCTTGCTGCATCTCTGCTTTTCTGGCTGCCACAATATCCACATCCGCCTGCTGCAGCAGTTGACCAACTTTGGAGGCATCCACCCCCTCCCCTCTCCTTTGATTGCCCCCCAAACCCTCTCTTTGGCGCACTTGCCGCAGAAATGCTGACGGAGAAGAACGACCTTTGGAGATGTTGTTGCTAAAAATAAACCCAGCCAACGAGACCATGTCTCTAATACAGTCAGGCTTCTATAACTAACGCTTCTTGCCATCCGGTTTTCAAAAGTGTACCGAACTTTGCTTGCAGAACCTGCAAGGTTGGGAATAGGATAAGATTTAGTTTAAAACTATATACTCTTAGTTTTAAGTTGTAGTTTCTTATATCATATAAATTTTCAGACCATTGATTTTATTTTATCCAATATAATCATAATAGTCAATGAGTTTTATACCATCAATGCCATAGATGGTTTATGCTATACCATAGACGTTCAATCTTCATTTCCCAAAAATATAAATGATTCTATGGATTTTAGAAAAATCCCTGGTAATGTTCGAGTTAGAGAGGTGGGACTGTATTTTCTAGCATCGTCTTGGAAGAGAGCGTTGGTTGTTGTTCTGTTGTTTCCCCGTGGAATGTGGTGTTGCAACTTTTACATACCACCCCCCGCCCCCGCTCCGTGTACCTGTGTCTTTGTTGTTCTTTCTCGGTGAGCATGCCATTGTGAAAATTGTTTTCATTAGCCTGCAGCAGCACGAGCAGCCAAAGTCTGTGGCCTGTGGAAAACGTGTTTGCTCTTTTTCGTAGGGTAAAACCGGTTCGGCATTCTTGGGATCTCGCGTCTTTGGTACTACCAAAGACCCTAGAATAACAAGATGCGTAACGCCATACGATTTTTTGGCACACGATTTTTTGGCCGTGGCTCTAGAGGTGGCTCCAGGCTCTCTCGAATTTTTGTTAGAGAGCGAGAGAGCGAAGAGCGCTACAGCGAACAGCTCTTTTCAACGCACAAAGTGATAGCAGACAACTGTATGTGTGCACACGTATGCTCATGCATTGTAAATTTGACAAAATATGCCCTTCACCTCAGAAGTTCTTAGACTTTCAATCTATATTATTTTTGATCAATTGGCACCATGCGAAAAATTCTTGTTTTGCATTGCCTTAACGTTATTATTATTTGAAAATAGGTTAGAAATAGCCAAATCTATGTACATATTATCAAAAAAATAAATTTCAAAAATGGCTTTATATTAGAATATTTGTCATTAGAGTATTCATCTTGCGGCGTGTGAAAAATTAATAAGGAAATGATTGTTGAGTGCTTGTGTCCGCACTTCGTGCCTCAAGATATGAACAAAGTAAAGACACTAGAATAATTCTAGTGTCTTTGATATTACTTTTGCAATAAACAGTTATCATATTTACTTATTTAGTATATTTATTAAATCATTTGACTTAATATGATGTAACATTAACATTAAAAGTGTTTCAAAAAAAATATTTCGCTTTTAAAAAATTGTCAGATGAGAGACAAATTAGAATTAAACATAAATATAAATGTGTAAACGGTAGCTAATTCGAGCGGCGATTTTAACAAACAAATTTAAAAAGCTTTAAAATTATAATATTCAGGGCGCGAATTTTTAAAAATTTTTTTATTTTATCATATTGCTAGGAAATTGGCAAAAACTACCCTAATATGTACCATGTAAATTCGTTTCTTCGATCAGAATTGATTTCGGCCCGAAAATCGTCTTCTAGCACAACACGCACACTTATACGCGTTCTCGTCTCTTGTTTTTACTCACACAAGCAAGCAAATTATATTTTTAGATTTCTTACGCTCTCAGCGGGAGTGAGCCGAAAGAGAGTAATTTTGGCCGTCACCAAAAAAGTGGCTGCATAGTGCCAAACCAATGTATGGCCGTTACGCATCTTGTTATTCTAGTGTCTTTGGTACTACTATGCTATGCTGCAGCATAGCGCTAAGGAAAAGAGCAAGAAGAAGAGCTGCGAAATAACACGAAACGGAGGTCCAAAGCAAACCGAAGCGAACCAAATCGAACCGACAAAACAGAAAGCAGAAAACAACAATCACGACGACCGGCGGCGGCGATGGTGGCAACAATAACAAAAAGTGGAATGCCCATACTATTGACAGCTGTGCCATCGCTCTCTTTCTCTAACTGCCTCCCTCTCGCTCTGTTATATGGGTGGTGCAGTAGTCGATACCCTACAATAAAGTGTTTGTGGTGCATCGTTTCAACAAAATCTACAAGAATCTAAAAGTATATTCCTTGAAGTTGATGTTGAGGTTATGATGTACTAACTGAAAAATGCCCGTCAGTTTGAGCATAGAAATGCATTTTGTTTTTATTCTTTAAAAATAATTTGTACTATATATGCATTTTCGAAATATGCAATAATAAAAGGCCTAAAATATTGATGAAAAGTTTAAAGTAAGCTTATTTTGGTTTTCAAAATTATGTAAATAATCAGTGCAAGTTAAGGTGTTAATGAAACATAGTACCTCCAACTTTTGCTCTGCCATGATGCTAACGTGACAACAACAGACTAGTGACTGTGTGTGAGTGTATTTGTGGGCTCTTTGTAGTTGTGATTGTTGTGCAGCGTTGGCGGTTAAAACTAAAATTGAATTGAATGGAATTGTAAATTTATGAATGAATGAATTTTTCAGCGCTTTGGTGAGCGGCAACGTGACTTTGCGTGAGTGTTGTGTGTGGATTGTATGATGTAAAAATTAATTGGTTTTATGCACGGCTAGTTTTAATGTTGAGCCATAAATAGGACCGTAAATAATACCTCAAAGAATTGT
The DNA here is from genome assembly GCF_000001215.4 of Drosophila melanogaster. Lineage (NCBI taxonomy): Eukaryota > Metazoa > Arthropoda > Insecta > Diptera > Drosophilidae > Drosophila > Drosophila melanogaster. The sequence continues at coordinate 16,279,432 of NT_033779.5, read as the reverse complement.
GCACAAATGTAATGTATTATAAATGGTCCTAAGCCTGACTGTAGGCTACAGTCCCTAGTAAAACCAAATATTTCTGTGATTTACCCAATTAGTTAATCGGTATATCTAGAACAGAGGAATTAAAAATACTCCAGAATATAAATATGTTTGGATTTATCATTTCTCTGAGGAGGATATGAGACTCCACCAATATTTATGCATTCTTTATTCGTTAACCAGCCCCACCACATGACTCACTGTTAACCCATTTTATCATTTTCCAGATTGCAACTAGAGGATTCAGGGGGTGAGAACTATCACATCGAGTTCGCCAGCGAGTCAGCTCATCAGGGTTCTCAGCGTCGACAGTCGAGCATGAGCGGTACGAATACCTCCAAGGGTGGAGGAGGAGGGGGCAGCGGGGCCTTGAGCGATGGAGACGGTTCGGGAAAGCCCCTTGTGGACAGCGAGAAGCGAATGCGTCGGGAAATCGCCAACAGCAACGAGCGCAGACGCATGCAGAGCATCAATGCCGGATTCCAGAGTCTGCGATCCCTGCTCCCGAGACACGAAGGCGAGAAGTTGAGCAAGGTAAGTTACTATCCATTCCAGTCTGACAAGCATTGGTCTCCGATTTCGAAATATACCTTTTTTTTTTGAAAGAGAGAGAAGTTCGAACAAATCGTAAACCGGAGGATTATACAATTTATTGTATACTCAGCTGGCAAAGTAGCGTGTTTATTAATGTTTTCATACTAAACCCTAAAACTAATGACTATAATTGCGCCAAGAAGGTTTTTTCTCATTTTAAAACTATATAGAATTGGTTATTAGTCTTGATTAGCCCCATTCCATTTAAATGATCTCATTGCAAGTGTGTCCGCAGGGTTAAGTAGTGAAAATTATTGCCCATGGTCAGTTCTCGATTGGTTGACGTGTTTTCTGGATTGCTCGTCAAGCAAAAGCGAATCAGCATCATCTCGACATCAACACCATTTTTGGGCTGAGATGCAGCGGCCTCCTCCACCGCACCTGTACCTTCTAGTTTTTTCTGGTTTATTCGTTTAAGCCGTGACACGCAACTCCAATTACATTTAACCAGAGCCCCAACCCGAATCGTTTTGGACTGGACCTCAATTACAGGGCCGTCCACAAACACATGTTGACAAATTGCCGACGTCTCCTGGCGAAAGAAAAAGGCGCATACGGAAAGCAAACACACATGCCACTTGCTGAAAGCTTCCAGCTATGGCATAAAACGTGAATGGAGATGGAAATGGGTTTATGGGGAGGGGGCGTAAAATGTGGGGACTAAAGCTTTGAAGGTCCCTTTTCGACATTTAGTCGTCAGGGCAACCGTGTTGGCGTCGTCGTCTCGATTGTTTGTCGTTGGAGGCGTTTCGCTTTTTCTTTTTACGCCGCCGCATATATATTTTGCTCAGCTTTTCTTTTTCTTATGTTGGCATACACATGTTCTCATATTTATGGGATTTTCACCTTGAGACGACATCGATTTGTTGTGACGCGTGTTTCGCAAAAGGCCGGTGGAACGAACGGCCTTTTAAGTGAGGGATGATATTAGCCAATCCTGAAAAGCATTTTGCGTAGAAGACTATATAAGTACTTGCAGATTTTTTTCCCAAGGACTTCCACCTCAAATTGTGGTACGATTAAATGGCAGACGGTCGTAAATCACCGAAATGGCCAGAGCAAGACAGTTATTTCTTTTTTAAATTATGTGTCTGTTGCTAGACAAAAATACTGTTGCAAGTACAAATCAAATCACAGTGTCTAAATGTGATGCAAATTAAAAAAAACAATAATCGTAATAATAAAACTAAAATGTATTTAAGAAAACTTATGCTTAAAAATTTAGTCAGAATCGTTAAAATGAATTTATATTCTCGTTCCTACTCTGATTCTAAATTACCAGTCAAAGCACCTATGCAACACCGAATTTTTAGACCATTATCCAGCACTACTTCTTTATGTGCCGTTTGAGTAGTTTCCCTGTTTTGAGGATTTCGGTATGACCTGCTTATTTATTGCAAATTGAAAAGTGTCAACTGAAACTGCCAAGCCCCATAAATCAGTATTTGGCCCAAAAAAGAAAGGCGATGCAACAAGACTCCGCATAAACAAACGCGGAACGAAGCGACAGCAAAAAGAGAGAAATGCAAACAGGAAGAAAAGCGCGTAAATATTAAAAAAAAAATACTACCACATGCAAAAACGAAAGGGCATAAACAACAACAACAACAACGACGTAGCCTGATGAATGACATAATGGGCGTAGACAGGGAAGCAGCGAGAAAGGAAGAAACAAGGAGAAAGTAGGGAAAGGGGTAGGACTAGTGCAAGTAGTTTATGGATTTTTGTTCTATGCACTTCGTCAACGTCGACGATTACAAACGGTACCACAACGCCTGTCACACATAGTAAACATTGTAGTAAATACGTGTGAAAGAGAAGAGCCTATGCCCAGTAAAAGAGATGGGGATATGCACAAGCTCTTTTGAGAGAGAGAGTGGGAGAGAGCACGTAACGAAGGAGGAACCTCTGACAGCTTGACCAAGTTTACACCCGCTATATAAACGTTTAAGCCCTTATAGTGCCGGCTATATAACATGTTCAGTTCTATTAAAATACATACATATCTGCCACTAAAGCAGGTTCTTAAAATGCTTGCATTGTTTAAACTCAATATTTAGAAAATATTTGAAAAATATTATAATTTAAAAGGGAGTTAGAAGACGGTTGGTAATAGTATTGGTAATATTACAGTTTATTAACTGTCTGTTATTGCTAATATTTTGTATGCTAGTAATAGTTGTGCTTTTACTAGATGACACAAATTGAACACACTTAGAAAGTAGATAAGTTACTCGTTTGACTAAAAAGAAAGACTAGGGCACCTGAAATATAATGAAAGCAGACCTTACGCACATATACATACATACATGCCCACATACTTATGTACGTCATTGCTCCAACACACATGCAGGGTGCATATGCGACTGACAAAAGTGCGAAATGAAATTGCAATGCAGGCCGAGGTTGGCTGACAGAAAGCTGCGACGACTGAAACCATTCACAGTTAGGCACACGCACATAACGGTGCACGTCAGAGACATATCCAAACACCAATGCACATACATATAAATATATATATATATATATATATATATATATATATATATATATATATATATACAGCCACGCCCTAAGGTGGGTGGCATAAAGCAGGCTGAGGAATGGAAATGTGTGTGCAAGTCTGTGATTTACTTGCGCTCTCCTCTCTTTTGCACTCGCCACTTCGCACTCTTCTCGCCCACTATTTGGCAGGTCAATGAACTTGCTCGCTAGGTGGCGCTGAAGTGCAAATGTGCAATTGCGTACAGTTGCCCCCATTGTTGTTTTTGTGACTATTCGAAATACACAGAGAAAAGCGCAAAGTTTACTTACACAAATTATAAAAAAATTCTAAATGTACTACACCGGTGGGCGGTGTCCAATAATGGAATAAAAAATAAAAATATATTGAAAAGATGTGCTTTGCGTGTGCTTAAATATAGTCCATGGTTTCGATATCCTTCTGTGAAATTAATGTGGAATGTCTCAAATTTAAACTGTTCTTAAATTTGATTTGAACAGCACTTTCAATATTTCGCAGCGTGTGAAGATTTAGGCGCGCCCCAGCTGAACTAACCTACATTACGGTGGGTGGGGGTGTTCACTGTACACAGTACACACCTTGCCCAGACAGCGAGCAGAGAGAAAACTGTAAAATTTTCTATATACAATACAATATCGATTCCTTTTCCAGTGGCCGACGAAGAAAAACGCGCGCCAAACGCAAAAGTTACCCCCGAAAAAAGTTGGGGAACTCTAAGGTTGGTTGCTGATGATAGCATGGGAACGAACGGTGGGGATAAAGGACAGGAAGATGGGATAGGACGATGGCGCCAACATTTTGGTCGCCTTCTGCTGATGGGAGCCCACACCACTCGCTCAGCTGTGGAAAGTTTTGCATGTGTGTGTGTGGGGGTGGTTACATTTTTCCGGGAGGTTTATGATTCCCAAGAGTGTTTCATTGCCATTTCATTTCCAGAGTTGTTGGCGTCTGTCTGGCGCCTGGTAGGCAGCTGTTTCACAGCCGATGACGACTCCGAATGGAACGGTGGGTGGTAGAACCACCCAAAAGTAACCCTCTTCATATGAAAATGGACTTCAGCTTGGCAGCTGCGCATTGGCACTGTTGGCCCGGCAAAATCCGTTTTCCTTTTGAGCCCTGATGGCCCTTGTATTTTTTGGACTCAGGGGCGTGGCACTGGGGGCGGTGGGCGGAGGTCGTTGGGTGCTGCTGTTGCAGTGCACTAGGCCATTGGCATCTCGCAACCTTTTGCAGATGGAGGCAAAAAGCGGGATTGCAGCTAGAGATTTGGATGCGACGACAACTTCTGGGCCACGCCAACACCCAGTTTGCTGAAAAGCAAGTACATATGTAGATGGAGCACATATGTGCTATATAACGAGTTATATAACCCCATTTACATAGCGCACTGTGTATAGCCTGTACTTTCAATTGCACTTCGTAGTAAAAATGCGTGCACTACTACGCCACGCACAAATGCATAAGAAAATCAGGTGTAAAGTACTCGCATGTAGCAGCAGCCACAAAATGCAATTAGTGAAGTCACGCTGTTTGTAATTCGAATTATTTTTAAGCTTCAGTGGGTTAATTTAATTAAAAACCGCGCTTTTGCCAAATTAAACCAGGCGCTAGGAAGGAAAATAGATCCTGATATCGATTGCCAAAATGTTTATTAAGTTGTTAACACAAATATATCTAAATAAAGTTATTGAGAGCGCTTGTAAATATTAAATGTGCATTAAAAACGCACTATGCAGATGAACCGATTACAAATTAGGATTAATCTAATCGGTAGCCAGGACGATAAGTTATCGATAGCGGCACTCGAGACTTTCTCAGAAGAATGCATCGGCAAAGAGAAAGCAGTGACAAAAGCAACAGCCTAGCCAAAAGCTTAAGCAAAAAAAGCATAAGTGCAATGGATCAATTACTTTGTGGGCAGACAGAGCGAGATGGAGATAGGCGATAGTAGATGGTGTGTGTGAGTTTGCAAAAATGTCGGTCGGTCGTTGGTCTGCCTCCATCTCGCTCTTTCCTTCTCCGTCTGGCGATTTTTTTTTTTTGTGTTGATTATATGGAATGCCGTCTCGCCGGATTTAATGACTTTGTTGCATCGTAACGGTGTTTTTTCATCAATGACCGAGCCAAGATCGCAGACGGTCGTCATTACAATGTCGACCGCTTTTCTGTCAGTGTATGTCTATGTAAGTTCCGTTTGTATTGAATTATTGCTCATCATTTAAAGCGATTTCTTACGGAGACTTCAACAATAGGTTTGTATCTTTTCCATGCGAATGCAAAAGATCGTGTACATAGAAATTTACTAAGTATAAAGTTTTCATATTTTGTCTTAAAGATCATTTATTCACTATAGACCCTAATTTAGGTTATTAAACAGGGACTGTATTTTAAATTAAAATTTTCAATTTCCATACTCGAATGAGTCAGCAAACAGCTGTGAAATCACGATAAATATCTGTAGAAATCGCAAAATAATAAATAACACAAAAATCTGAGTACGAGACACAACAAAAAAGCCAAACAAAAACAAAAGCCAACCGGCATTTTTGCTGCGCAATTTCACGCACACAAGTGCAATCACGTGTAAGCGCGACTCAGCTGGTCAAGCAAAAGCAACAAACACAGCGAGAAAACAAGGTTAGAGCCAAGCTGACCGGCAGAAAAGCTCGGTTCCCAAGAGCTCAGCTTTCCCAATTGCGTCGCAAGCTCTGGTCACAAAGAAAAATGTATAGCTTAGCAAAAAAAAATCGATATTATATATTATTTTTATATTCGGAGTGCATGATAATACAATCTAGTAAAAGAAGACATTGATCGATAGATTTTTAAGATTAAAAGATAAACGCATTCAAACGAAATATTCGACTTTTTTTTATCACTTGCACTCGAAGCAAAACTTACGCACCATTAACAATGAGACAAATTTGAATTCCACCAAAGGTCAATAAAACGCTTAACCCAAAGAATGCCAATGGGGTAAAGCCACGACATGCCACGAGGTTCATAGTTTTTCTTTTTTTGTTTGTTGCTACCGGCTAAACAAAGCTCATGGTCAATGAAAGCATTTAATTAACATAAAAAAAAGGCTAGACACACAAGCACGCGAAAATGACTGAAAGTGTGTTGAAAGAGTTTTGAATTAAGTTAGCCGGAGAAAGAGAAAGGGCGAGAAGAATGTTGTTAAATTTCAAGTAATATATGTATGTATGTACGTAAATAATACAACAAGATGCACGAAAATGAGAGGCAGCTGACCCTCACACACAAATCAGCTGATCGAATTTCACGTCTATAAAATAAAGTAAACGCGGCAAGCGAACGACGACGCCAGCGGCATTGTATTTATTTTTATCAACGGGCTCGTGCTGTGTTGTTTACCCAAGACAGCTGTTTTAATTAACCCAAATAGCAACAACAGCAAGCTGGCGCTGCCAGTGAAAATATATAATTAAATTTACATTGCTGAATGATGACGAAGTCTCTAAAGTTGCATAGCCATCGTTACAGTGGGTGCGTTATGGTATTAAAGCTCAGATTAGAGATCAGTGTTGTGAACAACACTGATGTGTGAAAGAAAACTTGATGATTGGTATTGCAAATGTATTGATAATTTTATAATGTAAAACCAATAATTCCTATTAATGATCCTTAAAAAATAAAGTAACTGAAGAATATGCTCATCAATCTTTGCATTTTGTAACCGATAGTCTTAGCAAGTTGCTATTACTGCATGCTTTGGCTCGTTACTACTGACGTTACTTTTTCAATTGCCACGCTACTTTGGCTTTCTTTAATGGCTGTTTTTTATGACTTTTGCCTTGGATTAACTTGAGGCACATATAAATACATAGATATACTGTACATATGACTGGGGTACAAAGCACATAGCTGTGTGAGCTCATCCAACGCACGTGTTTCAATTTAATTGGGTTAGCGTGAAAAGGAAATAATGCTTTTATATTTTGTTCATACATATGCAAATTTAACAGCCGCTCGCAACTCGCTAAAAATTTGCTTAAAATGCTTAATAAATTAGCAAACATCAAATCCCATACGGATTTCGGTGTCTGTGCATATCAAAATGGTACACAGCTGTTTTCAGCTTGTGGGTGTGTGAAAGTGTTCCCAAATGACCTCGCCCCAGTCTCTACGGAAATCTTTCTTTTTATTTTCCCACAGATCCTCATACATACATATACGTATGTGTACATGTATATATGTAAAAGGGTATGTTGTATTCAGTTGGTATCGTATGAACTATTTTAAGAAGCTAGCAAAACCGTATTTAAATATTAATATTTGTAGTGCGTTTTAATCCATTAAATATTATTAATATTTTTCTTAAATGAATCATACGCCCTTTATTTTTCGCATTTTGCCATTTTCGATGACGGCATTCCTTTTATTCCCCATTCTCCCAGCTACAGATTTCCCCAGTTTTCACTGAAAATTTGGGGAGTGAAGGGGGGAATATACATGTGGGTGTTTAAAAATAGCCTCGATTTTGTTGCATTTGATTTGACCGCAAAAAACGCGATGTTGTCACCCCAAAATTCTCTTCTGGGACTCCACACACACACACCAACACACACACGTATTTTGACGTAGCGTGTACATGTGGGAACACATGTTTGGCGCCCAGCAAAAGCAGCTGAGTGAGTGGGAGCGGGAGAGAACGAGAACGCGAGAGTGGGCGTAGAAGCGAGTGCGACTGAACCGAAGAAAGACCTCCAATATCTGTGGGTGAGGTTGTGGGTGTGCGCGAGCGTGTGAGCTATAGCTCTCATTCTATAAACCGTATCTCTAGTGCAAATGTGTGTGTGTAATTTCGAGTAAAGCCGGTAGAAGTCGCAGCTGTTTTTGCCTATTTTTACGCTCACACATTTTTTGCAACAAAGAAAAACAACAATTCTCTAGCGGCGATTTTATGGCTCGTGCAATTCGTCTCAGGTTCCGTTATGATCAAAAATATTTGGATGCTAATTTTAGCAGGCTGCCGTTACTAATAAATACGAAATCGTGTTTAATAGTTCATCATAGCGATCCTTAAAATATATTCAGGAAATAAACGGAAACAACAAGTGAATATATGCATAAATAGTTGTTGATTTCATAGCTTAGCATAATGTTTTTCAAATTTCATTTATGTCAAGTATTTGAACTGAAATTTTTTTCGGTGCACCCGAACACACGATTTCTGCTATCTTCTACTTTGGCGTGGCCACAGAGCTCAGCCAAAAATTTGCACAAAAATTAATGTCAGCTGACTTGCTTTGTTTCACTTCTCATTTTCGTGGCGCTCCACACACACCTGCCATCATCTGCAGGTGAAGAGTCGAAAGATAAGCGAGAACGCTACGTTAATTGTTTCTTTTCGCTGACGTGCGACGCAGTTGAACAGAAAGCAAACAAAAAATCAACCGGCAGATGGCAGATAATGGGAATAAACAATAATATCAGGAGCAAATGGGAAAGAGTTCGTTTTTTAAAAGAAAGGGGTACAAAACTGAGTTTTAAACCTGTCTAAAAGTTTTGCCATTTGTTCTGTGCATCGATATATGTACGCATGTATGTATGTAAGATTATGTATGTACATTAAAATACACTAGACAAATTTTTTTTGTTGGGTTTGTTTACTGTTTTCAAAAGATAAAACTTCATTTGTTTTGTGGAAGAAGTAGGAATTTCCGATTCCGAGAAATAAACGGTTATCAATAGTACCTAGTTTTATTGCTTACAAATATTTGGACTCAAAAAGATAGAATCCCAACGTTCGGTTTTGCCATTTTGTTTGTTTTTGAATTGGGCCACACACCGAAGTAGTAAAAATAAATTCATTTTCCCTGGTTGTTTTTCGTTTTAACCGCATTTTACCAAGAGAAAAGCACCGCGCTTAGGAAACATGCGTGCACGCACGTAGTCCACCAAAAAAAAGAAATATAACAAAAATGAGGGAGAGGTTGAAAAAGTGGGGTGCTGGTGCATTTTTGGTGGTTGCGCTACAATCTCGCATCAAAAATCAAACCGAATGGGACAGCGAAGCATTGTTTTCCGGCTGTTTTCTTTGGGTGGTCCCCGTTCTTTTCCTTTCGAAATCGCGCCCACAAAACACTGTCGGATATCAACAAAACGAAGTATAAGGTATGAAGTCTTAAAATCGTTTATATTGTAGAGCTGTTTATCTAAGGTTTTTAAAGATGTTTTCGTATAAATTATTTAGATATTCTAAATAAAATAACTGTGAAATCAGTACTTGTTTTGTAAATTATCTTTTTATTCATTTTTATTGTATTTACCGCTACGCCCCACACACAGATATGCACCAATACGAAAGCGTAGGCCGCTTTCGAGTGCCAGCTCAGCTGATGACGAATTCTCTCTCGTGCCGGCGGCGTATTTGCTATTTTTATGCATTTCCTTTTATTCAATCAACGAAATTGTAGTGCAAGTTGTAGGGTGTGCTAGCAACAACAACAATATGCCGTCGAAAGCAAGAACAACAAGAGGGCCAGAAACAGACGCGCCATTTATAGAAGTCAGCTGTCAAAAAGAGAGGGAGCACAACATCCAACCGGGAATAGCTGGAAAGCTTGAGAGAGAGAGAGAGAGAGCACGTGGGAGAGGCCGCTGATGCAAAAGCTTGGGCCCACATGTTTTTCGCTACGTCTGGTTTCCGTTTCACGGAACGACCGAAAATGAAACGAATACAGAAACCCAACGAAGACCATAGCCGTCTTGCTCTAACATTATACAATTACCCCTAACTGTCGAAGAAGAGGAGAGTGGGAGAGTCAGAGCAAGAGAGCGACTCTCTCTAGCAACATTTGTGACGACGACGACGCCGGCGAATATTGAAAAACTTTTCGTATTGGAACTGTTGCTGGCTTCTTGTTGGAAAAAAGTACAGTCACCGCAAAAGCGGCCGTCTGTTGTGTATTGTCGCTTTGTTGGTTGGCTTGTGTTCGCTCTGAATTGGATTCTTGTTGGACCCGCCAGTTTGATCGTCTTTTTTTTCGGTCCGCTGTTTTCTTTGCTTTGTTTATGTGGTTTTGCTTTTGACTTTGCCTTTTGTTTACACACACTGATATAAACGGTGGTGGATTTTTCATGCCGGCATTATTTTTTCCCCCAGCAAAACAACTATAATTGAGAAGGCAACGACATTTTCTTATTAGCCAAGGCCTCAACTTGCCGGCTAGTAAAAGCGATTGTGAGAGAGTGGGAGGGGTATAGAGAACCATATGACGCGGGAATGGGTAAAAAGACCATATAGAGCATATGATTATTCCAATCGGATCAAAGAACAAGTGCATTTGAAAGATTCTTCTCAGCGAATAAATGCAAATCAAGAAACAAACAAAGAATAAAATGGTGTTTTGTTTGTAACTTATGAAAAGAAAAATATATTTCAATTACAGTTATACATTTTTTCAAATCAAATGAGAAAGTAAAATGTTTTTATTTATATTGGCAAAATTAAGGAGTGGTTTATTTTGAGTCCTTTGGAAAAGTTTCTTATGCTGCAGTTTTCTTAACCAGAGATAACTAAAATGTCGAAGTATTTAAAATGTTGTTATAAACAAATAATTGTTACATACTATTCATTAATATTTCGCCCCATACGACCGCTTTGTCTTTATTTGAAAGGAAAAGGGCTTATCAGACAAAGCGGCAACATCTACTGCTGCTTCTTATCTTTCCAATAGTTCCCATGCCTGCAACGATTTCCAATAGACAAGTCAATGAACGACCTTTGTGTGCAATAACAAAAAACCCAGCTAGAAAACTTAAATATGCTGTGTGATTTATTCTCGCCGTTGCCGCTGGCTGCTGTTTATTTCTTCTTATAAGATATGCGCACGACATTGCAATGCCGCCGTCTGGCGATAGAAATAGATATCGAAAGATATGGCGGGATGGGGAGTGTAAGATTGAAAATCGCTTGGGTACTACTACTACTGGAAACAACAATAATAAACCCGAGAAAACTGTACACAACATGCTCTCTCCGTCGCTCGTCTCTCTGAAGTGGAGTAATAACAACAACAACAGCAACTGCACAGATGGTGTGCAATTACTGTGGAGCCCCCACAGATACGGTGAGAGAACGACAAGAGAGAGAGAGAGAGCGAGAGCAGCTGTGCGATGCCGGCAGACCAATGTTGTTGTTATTGTTGTTGTTTGGCTTGGCCATCTTTTAGTTGTTATTATTGCTTTTTAGTAGTGACCTCCGACAACAAACCGAAATCGAAACAAGTTTTAAGCAACAACAACAACAGAAAAAAAAAGAACTGCATTAAAGCAGAGATTTATGGTTTTTTAATCAAAGTCTGAAGAATGCAAAGGCATTCCTTTGCCATGAGTATTGCATTTGTAAAAAAGTAAACTGAAAAAATTTGGGATTTATGTTTTTCTTTTTTTGTCTAACAAATTTTGTGCTATTATAATGGAAATGTTAATGATATTTGTGGTTCTTGGGGAAAATGTTTTATATTAATTCATTTCACCTGGGTATCTACTTGCGTAGAAATCAAATGCAATAAAAAATTACAGTCAAGATTTAGCCAATTGTTGCGTATTTTGAGCCATTTGTGCTTTTAGACAACCGGCTTGGTTGAATTCGCATCATCGATACTCATTTCTCCTCTTTTTTCCTCACTACTTTTACTTCCCACGCTTTTTTGCTGGCCAGTGTTGCACAAAGCGTGATTGGAAGAGCGCGCGAATTTCGAAGGACACCAGTTCCTTAACCCTTTTATAAGGCAGGCTTGTTGTTTCCAGCTTTACTACACTGTTTACTATAAACATTGCAAAGAGGCAAACACGAAGAGTCAAGGGAAAATGCAAAAGCAAAAAGTCAGTCCATTTATGTTTGTGTTGTGTGTGCTTGCAATTAAGTCTGCTCTCGGCAATTATGTTGCGCCTTCGTCCTCCTCCTCTCTTGTGATTCCTTCATTTTCTCCTCTTTCCCACACGCAAATGCAGATTCTCTATGCATTTGTCTTCTTCTCAATGACTTTTATTGTGGAGCGAAAAGAATGGGAGGGTTGATTTAAGGGTTAATAACTTGTCCAACTTAATGACCATATTTGTGTGATATCCATACACAAAATCTGATAAAATGATGAATATTTTAATTTAATTAAAAAAAGTGAAACAAAAAAAAGAAAAGAGCTGAAATGGAACCGTTGCTTGCATAAAACTTTCACATATGTACATCTTAAGCATGGTTTTTAATCCTTTCGTCCTTATTCTTTCCAGGCGGCCATCCTACAACAGACCTTCCAATACATTGTGGAACTGGAGAACCAGAAGACGCAGCTGCTGACGCAGAACAGTGAACTGAAGCGACAGGTGGGCGAGCACGAGGCCGGCGGTTCTGGCGATGGTGGTGGTACCAACTCCGGCGGAAACTACAATGATTCCAATGCCAGCGGGGGCAATTCCACGGCGGTGGCCATCAAGAAACGGAAGCTGACTGATAACGTGATTAACATCCAGGCGATTAGTGACAGTTCCGACGAAGGTCTGGGATCGATGTCTCCAGAGCCGATGACTCTGCTGACAGCCGGCGGAGCGGCGGCCACCAAACTGAGCAATGCTGCTACTCTTCTGGCGGCCAAGGAGCTGCATGAGTCGAAGAAGCAGTTGGAGAAGGAGCGCAGTCTGCGGCGACTCCTCGAGGATGAGCTCCAGATGATCAAGCGGCAGCTGTACAGCGTGGCAACCGCACCGCCCGGAACAGCTGTGGCCGCCGCATCCGGCGGCAGTAGTGGCGCCTACATTCCACGTGAGGTCATCGAGCACACCGATAACTTTGTGCGCAGCGAGGATTTGGAGGAACTTGGCGGCACTGTCTCGTATGTGGAAATCGATGAAATGACTGGCCAGCAGCAGGTGGTCGTGTGCTCCAGCATCGAGGAGCTGGAGGCCGATGCCGCTGCCGAGATCATAACCGAGGATCAGGTGCACGAGGAGGTCATCCTGTCATCGAACAGCTCCACAGAGTCCGAGAACGAAGTGAACGTGAACGCAATTGCCAAAGCCTATGCCGAAGGATGCACGTCGAGTGCTGCGATGCTTCAGCCAATTCTGCAGGCGGCCATCAAGGCCACGCCCAAGGTGGAGGTGGAACGCATCCACGAGAAGATTGTCAAGGTCAAGACGGAGAAGCACGATCTGCCATCGATGCAGACCGCACCACACTATCAGCATTCTCATCGCCAGAATCTAGAGACCATTGTCCAGGCCATCAGGCATCTGGAGGGCGATCACCTATTCGCGGACGGCAGTGGGGGCCAAGAAAAGTTTGGCCAGCAGCAGAATCTCCAGCAGCATCACCACCAAATGTCTGGAGTTCACCACCAGCAGCTGCAACACCATCGTCTGGCGCAGGATGCGCCGCTGGCCCTCACCACCACGGGCAAGCAGCATGCGGCGCTGGCGGAGCTTCGACCCTTCCTTCAACTCAAGAGCGGCGGCAACAAGCAGGTGATCATTACGGCCAAGACGGCCAAGGATTCCGGCGGTTTGGTCTCCACGAGCACCAGCAGTACAGCGGTTACGCCGACGGCGATCTTCAAGGTGCAAACAACGGGCGGTCATGGAAACGGCAGTCATTTACCAGCGGGCTCATCGACGGGCACCATAATCACTGGAAGCAATGGCAGCGGTGGTGCCCAGCAGCTGACCATCACCACATCGTTGAAGCAGTGCCGACCGGGCGTGATAGTGGCCAAGCAGTTGCCGTCGTCCTGATTCAATGGCCCCAAATCGGGAGCGGGATCGGGCAATAATGGAGCTGGAGTAAAAGCAGGAGGAAGATGTGGCGCCCAGCGTGGGGCAGGAGCTGTAACTGGAGCACGGGCTAGTATTAAAGGCGCTCGCCAGGACACAACATCCACACCGACGAAAGCAACCGCAACCACTCAACAACAATTTACTAAGCAAAATCATTTTGCTGCCTCCCCCCGGCAACGTAACAGTAACAGCAACAGTAACAGTAAGAATAGTAACCTTATTGTAAGCAGTAAAACTAGTAGCATCATCAGCAGCAGCAGCCACAGAAATGTTAAAGAGACTGTTACCAAACAGAGGCAGAGGCAAAAGAATGTAAATTAGTAAGAGTTTAACGAAACAAACAACAAAGAAAGTATGATAATACCAAGCAGACCTAAACAAATTTTGTATTTTTGGGATAATTATGATTTCAGTTCGAACTAAACCAGGACCTCCTTTTCCAAGCTTCAATCGCCAACAAACCACAATACATACATACATACAGCCACTGTAATTAAATGCAAAGAGTAAAATACAAATACCATTTGTTCATTTATTGGTTAAGAAACTAGAATTAACTAAGGAAACGTAAAAATACAAATGAGCAATTGATTTTGAACAACATAATAGAGCAGCAGGCAAGAAACAGCATAACGACAAAAAAAAACGAAACCGAAACAAAACAGAGTACAAAAGAAACAAAAAAGAACGCAAATAGACATACAATTTATGAATTTTGTTTGGTTAATTCTTTTGAATTGCATGGAAAAGCATTGGAAAAGCGCGAAAAACTAAAAATTTGAACGTTGAACGAGATGCCGAAATTGTTTAAGCATGTTTAATTGATGATTCCTTGAACTCTATAAAAACCATCGCATTAATTTTTACCTTTTTTTAAATTATTTTTTCGTATCTTTAATTTTAACGTTCATAGGCGTACATTATATACTTTTGAATGGAACTTATTGAGTTTTTGTTGATATATTTGTGTAAAAAAATTTTAAGTCTAATTATGTAAGCGAGTGATGAGCGTAGGTGGTAAACATTAAACAAAGCAAGAAAACAAAACAAAACAAAACAAAAAAAAAAACAAAAAACGAACATAAAAACATAAAAATTAAAACATTCTAAAGGAAGAGATAAAAAAATGCAAAACGAAAACAAAATAAAAAGCAAGATCGTTTATTATATAAACTATTATATAAATATATATATATATATATATTAATATAAATTATATACAAATTACGCATACCTACCACAACATATATAAATAATACATGCAGCGTACATACGAACATAAGTAACGGAACATTACATAATATTACTACTAAACTACCATAAACAAATACTTTGCATACATATTTAATATGCTTTAGTAACATAAGTACGACAGGTTCAGAGAGTTTAACCAGGAGTCCCTCGATCCCATTTCCCCCCTCCTCTCCCCTCCCCATCCTCCTTTACCTTTCAACAAAAGAATGCGCACGTTTGAGCTAGAGGTCAATGCTGCAGCTGTCTGCCTTCGCCAAGCTGCGTCTGCGCTGTGCAATTTCAGTTTCTTCTTGACTTTGTTCAACACGTCTCATAGCTGCCAGCTAGGACACCAAGTGTCCCTGCTCGGACGCCACTGTTGAGACCCGGATTTGAATTGAAGAAACTCTTCTTCGCTCAGCGCTGCCCCGCGGCTAGGCGTACCGCATTTTCCCACAAGGAGAGAGACTATGAGAATGATGAAGGATACAGCCAATGCATGCAAGGCAGCTACATTGTGTCAACCACGCCTGCTCGCCTGCTCGCCGCTCGTCCGCATTCGAAATATTTGATTAAGGAAACATTATGCAGGCCGTTCATAGTTAAAGGAAAAGAATCGTGAAGAATATATAAGCCAGATCATACGAAAACAAACACATATTACTACATACATTCATGCTCTATGAAAACAAAAAATTATGTCAAATAAATGGTTTTTCCTTTTTCCCTCAACAAAACAATCAATTTTTTATGTTTGCGGGTATTTTGATGAGGTGGGCTCCTGAAGGAGTCTTTATATTTTATAACTATATTATTTATATCACTAGCTTTTGGTAAAACTATACAGCATTATGAGTACCTATAATTGCTCCTCTTCGATTTGCAAATCTGTCGAGAAGACATACATGTCCCGTCGTCTGGCGAAAAGCATTTCCTGTCGCTTGGGATGAGTGGCTAAGGAGTGGACGACGCCGCCATTATCACCTGACGGATATATGACAAAGGAAACCCACATGTTAATATATGTATATAGCTAATAATCAAAGTTCAACTTCACTTGCTTACTTATGCGAATGCGCTGCAGTACTTTCCCATCGAGCAGGTCGTAAACAAAGGCGTCTCCATCACTGGAGCCCGTGACTATTTGGGCATCGTTTGACAGTATTCCGCACTCGATGTGGTAGTCATCGCCGCGATGTCCCCTGTACTCGGAGAGTAATCCGCCGGTCTCACAGTCCAGCAGACGAACCACACTATCCTGACAGCCGGCCACCAGACATTGCTCGTCGCGCGTCTGCGCCAGATATGTGATGGGTTCACCAATTTTGTCGCAGGTAAGTTCGCCCACCCGAATATCGTAGGTCCTCACACATCCGTCCAAGGAGGCGGCGTAGATGCGATTCTCGTTGGTTGCCACCGTGGTGATGCAGTCCCGGGCCTCCTTCATCACCTGAACGGGATCCAGGCGACGCGTTCGAATGTCCCAGCACATTACGGCATTATCTCGACCCCCGGAAATGGCTATCGAGGAGTCCTCGTTGAAGCAGACGCATCTAACACCTCCGGCATGGCTACGCAGGCGCCGTACTGGTGCTCCTGAAATAGGCGAGAGAAACATTAGCCATAATTGGTGCGCTGTGATTACAACTCACCCGTTGACACGTCCCAGTAGATAATGCTTTTATCCAAGCTGGCGGAAACGATATAGCTACTATCACAGCTTCCCTGCAATATGCCAAAGTGGAGTACTTAATAATAAGAATAATACTAAGTGAGAAAAAACTATACCGCCGCATCGGTGACTTCATCCGCATGACCACCATAAGTCTTAAGCAGTAATCCCGATGCCGGATTCCACAGCTTTATCTTCTTGTCAGATCCACAACTCAAGCAATAAGTGCCATCAACTAAAGATTAAGGATCAAGATGAGTTAATGCTTAAAAATCGGGCACTGAAAACCATTCACCATTATAGCGCACAGCTCGCACTGCACCTTGTTTGCAGTCAATTGTGGTTTTTACGTTAAAGTTCTCAAATTCCGGCATATTTGTATTAAAAACAATAACACAACTGCAGCACGAAAAATATAAACAAACGGACAGTGTGACCAGATGTAATAAATGTTAATATGTTTTTGTCAAATTTTCCACTGGAAAAATGATATGATTCATAATTATAATTGTGGAATGTTTTTATTTTATTACGCTCATTAACGATTATTCTATGTATCTTTTTCTTATAACTATTTAAAGTACAAATTTATTGATTGAAAATATATTGATTTCATCGCATATTATGGTGGTAGAACACGTTATCATTAAGATGGCTGCGCTTTTTAAATTCAATTTCATTGCTCTTTGTCAAATAAAGTTGAACCAGCCATGCAAATACCAACAAAAAAATATACAAGCAATTTAAATTCAAACTAGAGCGTCCTGTTTAAATACGGCGCAGTGGTGAGTTAGCAGGTGGTGGGTTTGCATCGGTAGAATGGGGAATTGATAAAGGCGCCAATAAAGTTGACCGCCAAAAGCGAAACAAACAAGTCGACAGAACAAGAAAATCGTCAAGGATTTGGCAATCGAAATCACTGCGCACGCTGGAACCCAAAATCTGAACTTCCCAATAGTTACGTATATCGCAAATAGATCAGGGTAAGAACAATTGCGAAAATCCAGCTGATTTTAGCAGCTTCCAGCTGATAAAAAAATCATTGTTTTTTTTCTTTTTAACGCGCAGATGGCGAGCAAGCGGCTAATGCTCGATGTGGAGGAAGAAGATGATGAAAGTGGAGCGTGTGGTCAGGAGAATTTCGATCCCCATGATGCCGATATGGAATACCAGGCCAAAAGGCGAAAATCAGCCGTGCAGGAGACTCCGCTGCAATGGATGCTGAAGCGGCATATTCCTGCCAGCACCACCGTTCTGTCGCCCATCACCGAATTGTCGCAGAATATGAATGGAGCCCGCCTGGATGGCACTCCCAAGTCCACCCAGAGAATCCCAGCCAACAGGACCCTGAATAACTTTAATAGCCTGTCCTCGCGAACACTCGGCAGTTTCAGTAGCTCCTGCTCGAGTTACGAGTCGGGCAACTCGCTGGATGATGAGTACATGGACATGTTCGAAATGGAATCAGCCGAGAATCACAATCTTGAGTTGCCCGATGACTTGGAAGTGCTCCTCAGCGGACAGCTGAAATCGGAAAGCAATTTAGAGGAGATGTCCAACAAAAAAGGCTCCCTGCGTCGCTGCCTTAGCATGTATCCCAGTGAACAGCCAGAGGAAGCGGTTCAAGAACCAGATCAGGAGACCAACATGCCCATGAAGAAGATGCAACGGAAAACTCTATCAATGAACGACGCCGAGATCATGAGAGCACTGGGAGATGAACCAGAGTTAATCGGAGATCTCAGCAAGCCATGTACCCTGCCCTGTTTGGCGACAGGCATTAGACATCGTGATCTAAAGACCATCTCCAGTGACACATTGGCCAGACTGATTCAGGGCGAGTTTGATGAACAATTGGGAAGCCAGGGCGGATACGAGATCATAGACTGCCGTTACCCATACGAGTTCCTTGGCGGACACATACGGGGAGCGAAGAATTTGTACACACGTGGGCAGATACAGGAGGCGTTTCCCACGCTGACCTCCAATCAGGAAAATCGACGCATCTACGTCTTCCACTGTGAGTTCTCCTCGGAACGGGGTCCCAAGCTATTGCGCTACCTGCGGAGCAACGACAGAAGTCAGCATACCCACAACTATCCGGCACTGGACTATCCTGAACTTTATATCCTGCACAATGGGTACAAGGAGTTCTTCGGTCTATACTCGCAGCTATGCCAGCCCAGCCAATATGTACCAATGCTGGCACCGGCGCACAATGATGAGTTTCGATATTTTCGGGCCAAGACCAAGTCCTGGCAATGTGGCGAGGGCGGAGACAGTGGAATCGGCGGTGGAGGCTCTCGCGGCCTCCGGAAATCACGTTCACGACTGCTCTACGCCGAGTGACCATTTCAGGCTATAGATACAATTCTCGAATCGATCCACCTGCCATAAGCTCACAGAGATCTCAATGAGAAACGATGGCTGCCCAATTTTACTCATAGAATTATTTTGTAATATTTAAGGACGCACATTTTAAGGTTCATTTCTTGTTGCGTTGTTCAAATGTTGTGAAAGCACTTTATATTTATTTAGTTCTTGATTTTGTATTATGTTCCACGTTGTGTGGACACAGAGCACCCAAATGGGAACCACCAAAGATGGGAAGAAGAACAGAAAATGGATATATGTTCTCTAGTCAGTGTATGTAATAGTTTCAAAATTAATTAAAGTTCATTTTTGTGTTCGGAATTTAAAAGTTAACTTAAGAAAGTATTTCATATTTTATTTTAGTATTTAAGCATAATAATCTAACCATTGGATTTAAGAACTTCAAAGGAAATTACGAAAATTGTCTATGTATGAATACAAACTATGCTGAAACTATTTATGTGGATTCCACCTACATCGGTCAACTTTTATTAAAAGTATCTAAAAACAATCATTTAATACACAATTTAAAAGTTTTAGGATGCATAATGCTTAATTAGAACAGGAGATGTAAGAATACTCATAAAATATTTCAAGAAAATTCGTGATACAAATTTTAAATCAAATGAAGAAAAATGTTCCTTAATTTATATGCTATTATAGTTTATATATATTACAAAATTTTAAATGCTTTAAGCTATTGAAGAAATATGAAGAGAACAAATAATTTGTTACTGATCGAGATAATAAAAAGGACCACTATTTTTGAGAACAGTTATAAAATACTTATCATTTTATTCATTTTTAAACAATTTCTAACATTTCGAAACATAATTCAGATATTGAAATGCTTTACTGTGTGTGCCTTCAGAGATTACGACCAGAATAGGTGTTTTAGTACATAAGGAAACAATCCTTCAGTCATGAAAGATGCACTACTAATCATCATTTACAGGTCCTTCAAAGGGAGCCTTGCAACCAGCCTTTTCGTAAAACTCGAATGGCAGCGGATCCTCGTTGTCGTAATAGTCGGAATCGCGGGCGCAACTGGGACCAAGTTCCATTTTCACCATCTTGTCGCGCCAAAAGTCGAGAAGCTCTTTGGTGAGAACCTCATCCCTCAGATTGAAAATCCAACTGTTGTAGTCGTCGGGCCCATAGAAACCAGCATCACCCTTGTACTCCTGCAGCAGCTCGGCGGCCTTGTTTTGATCCTCCGCTGAGGGTGTGCCATCGAAGAGCAGCTTCCAGATTATCTCCCTGGCGGCTGCCGCTATCTTCTTCACGCTGGCCTGGTGAACGCTGTCCGGAACGATGATTTTGGTCAGAACAAAGCGCTTCATTAGAGTTCGGTATTCCTCGAGCGGATTTTCCTTGGTCAGGGTGGCCTCAAATTCGCCAGACAGAGCGGCGGCATCATCGGCACTCAGTTCACCCGGAGTTGTAGGCGTCGCTGGCCCATCCTGATCCAGCGAAGCCTGCTCCTCGAGTGCTGCGCGCACCTTTAAGCTGGCTGCAAATGGAGCGGTACAACCGGCATGGGCATAGAACTCCAATGGCGGGGTGTCGTCGCTGTCAAAGAGATCACTGTCGCGTGACCAACAGGGACCGAGTTGCTTCTTCACCAGCACATCGCGCCAAAAGTCGAGGAGTTCCTTCTTTAGAACCTCATCCCTCAGCTTGACAATCCATTCGTTGTACGGCGTCGGGTCGTAGAAGCAGGCGTCACCACGGTATTCCTCCAGCAATTGGCTGGCCTTCTCTGTGTTCGATTGCGAGGTACCGGCCTCGTCGAATAACAGCCGCCAGATGACGTCACGCGCCGCTGCAGCCGTTCGATCGAAATTCTCCTTGGTGACATCATCATCCACGATTTCGTCTACCTGCACGCGTGTTTCGATAAGCTTTTGGTAATCCTTAACGGGATCCACCAGGCCAATGGTGTAATCGTTCTGTCCAGACAATAGTTGTTATTGTTTGTAAACTATTTTTGTTTATTTTCTATGGCTGTTGCTTATTACCTGTGCTACTTTCTCGGCCGTTGCCATTTTGTCGGATTGTGTGTCCTCGGCCTTGCGCTTGGACATTCCCCTCTGGATAAATTGGCGATTTAAGGTTCTTCGAAGTAAAGCGTTTAAAATCGTTGGGCTATTGATCGTCACTTCTGTCGGAAAGAGATAAGATGACTAATTCAGATCGCCGCTTGCTGTTGCGATACTACGAATGTAAATAGTAGGGTAGTTCTTTTCAATAGAGAATAATTTTAATTGGAATATTCTCGGAAGGACAGACCAAGAATCAAAATAAGACGACTTATTGGATGAATAAGAAAAGAAAGTATGTGACATATTGAAAATATTATATATTTTATGTCGGTTTATAAATAAATATATATGTATATATATTGTACAACTTCCTTTAAAATCACATCTTACATTTAAAATAAAAAAAACTGTTTTTAAAAGACAATTGCAAAATAGGTAATTAAATTATTACAAAAAAGTATCGATTCTGCCCGCAATCGATGTTTATCTAACACTTAATTGCACTCGATACTATCGGCTCTATCGAGTGTTCGAGATTATCGAATATAATCACCATCCGTGTCTACCAACACAAACGAGCGAATTGTTCGCAACGCCTACTTCGATTACAAGTACTTTGCTCTTGGAAATCGGTAGAAAAAATTGTGCAATCCGTGCTGGAAACTACAGATATTATTTTCGCCCGATTAATTCATGTCAAATTGATAGATTCATCTTATACCATTGGTTCCGCCCCGTGCTGACTGTGTTTGTGTGTGTGTGTGCGTGACAGACACAAAGAAATTTGAGGTTAAGCTGCAGATGAATTTTGCGTTAATGTCGCTGAAAAACCAAAGTTTAACAATCCTATTCAATAAAAAACACTTAAGCTAAAGATACAATCAATTTACAGTTGCAATAAGAGCAATAGTTGTGTCGTAAAAGGCAACACACACCAGCCAATTGCATTCGTGGAATTCGTGTCGGTGAGAGTCTCGCGGTGCGTCTGTGTGTGCGTGTGGACGTGAATTCAATTTTCTCGTGCACGAAAAGCAACGAAAAAGCTTCAAAAGTTATACTCAAATGTGTATGGCAATTGTGGTAAGTGCGGCAGGGGATCGGCTACAGCCGCAAGTTTTTAAATAATACATTTTTGTTGCATAAATTGTTTCGAACGTCAACGAACACTCGCACAACTACTGAGCCACAAAGTATGTGTGCTTGTGTGCGTGCGTTGGCATTTACATTCAATTTTTTTCGTTTAAACAATTTCTAACTGGATTTTGTTTGTTTTATTCGAAAAATAGTCTTAAAAAACATGTTGGCATTAGAAATAGTTTCTGGAATTTGTTTAAATTTTTTTTTAGTATATATCAACCAGTTACATTTTTATTTGTCTGTGCAAAAACTATAAACAATTGTCATCTTGTAAAACTAGAATATGTTATAAACTAATTGTGTTTACGTTTTTTATAAATATGAATGTGAACTTTTTAAATGTATTCTTCTCAAAATACCAACAAATCTGTGTAATTGCTATGAATAATATTCTTTTCTTCGCAATCAAATTAATCGAATTGCAAATTCTGCTGTGCTTGCATAAAAAACGTTAAGGAAAGTAATGTAATGTCCCATTTGTTATCATACACAACAATCATATACTTCAATAAATGGGTAACTTCACGCATTTTACTTTCATTCGACCCAGTTACCTGGTTAACTGCCTTCGCCAGTTGAAAATAAATGTCAGCTGACCCAGTTTTACCATCCGAACGGAACTAGGACGGGACCAAAACTATTTTGCACTGCACCAGTTAAAGTTTATTTCTCTTATTTTTTTTGGCAGTTTTTATCATCTTCATACGTCATTTGCTAGGTACATACACGTAGATTCTAATCTAATATCTAATCTGTTGAAGACATTTCGAGCAGATTTATATCATATCAAAGCGGCAGAGCAAACAGTAAACAAAAGACATGGCCGAGAGAAATTGTTTTTTTTAGAACAAAACAGCCAAATCAGTTGGCATTTTATACTGAACAAATGTGGACGGAGCAAAGTTGTAGTGCAAAAAGATTGCCTTCGTTCATAGCTTTCAATTTTACAATCAGTTGTTACTCAACAAGGTTTGGCTGTGATTTGCTGTTATCTCGAATTTTCGCATTTTTTCCACCTGTGTTTATCTTGATCGCACTGTTTGCTAATCGATATCAGCAAATTGCGTCAATTGGTATTGAAAGCGGTATAAGCGGTATAGAAATGGAACCTGGCAACTGAAACTGTCCCATACGCACCAAAGGAATATCAATTATACGCCAACCGGTGGTTGAAAATCCCAACGATATCCATTTTTTAACCGGTTCTCTTGTCAGATTTCTTGTGCTCTCTCCCTTTTATTTCCGTTTGGGGTCTCTTGTCCTTGAACAAGTTCAATGATAGTGCCCCGGCCACGGCAATACAAACAAAAGAAAGAAAAGAATCTCTTTCGGTTTCATTCTCTCTTTTTATTTATCCGTGATAAAAAAGAGCGAGCAGATAAGCGTATCAGCCAAGGGAAGAATTTTAAAATCCGGTTTGACTTTATCAAAAATATACCGAACAAACTCATACGAAAAGACGTCATAACTTGAACGCATCGATTACAAAACTCGATTAATTTGGTAGGGTTCCTTTCAATCATACAGATATACATTTTTCAAGATTGAATACCTATCTATCTAGCATTGCATTAAATTCCATTTTCTTATCAAGAGTACTACTACATGTATCTCAACTCAGTGTAGAGATTACGTATACGCTTCTTGGTTATTTTGTATTCCAGCTGTTTGTATTTTGTTGTCTGGGTTTATCTGCTTTCCGCCAGTTCTAAAATATTCCATATTCCCACGCACACAATCGAATCGAAAGCCAATTGAATTCCTCGAAATGTGTGGCAATACTTTCGTTCATTGAAATGCTTCCAGCAAATTTGTTTGAGGTCATTTTGATTTAGTGCAATTTATTGGATCTTTCTGAACATCTTCAACATCTTCTTAATTTTTGTTGTTGTGCGATAAATTTGCTTACTCGACAATTACCGAAATTAAACTTATTTAAAATTTACAACTTTCACTGCTCCGTGATCTGTAACCAAATCTATAAATGTGTCAAGTTGTAATTATAGAAATTCTCAAAATTAATTGAATGTAGATAAATGTATATTTCACGGTCTTTTGAGGTCATACTCGTACAGTAGCGGCAGCTTAAATTCTACAGCCAGCTAATTAAATACACTCGCACA
This sequence comes from Drosophila melanogaster, assembly GCF_000001215.4. Classification (NCBI taxonomy): domain Eukaryota; kingdom Metazoa; phylum Arthropoda; class Insecta; order Diptera; family Drosophilidae; genus Drosophila; species Drosophila melanogaster. Next base: position 16,254,895 of record NT_033779.5, on the reverse strand, counting down.
TTAGTTAGGAAGAAGTCAAGAACTCGCTAATTAGAAATATCGAAGTAGCATGAGAGTTGCGAACTTTCAGACTACTTTTCGCGGTTATATATCATTGTGCTGTATTATTTTTTTTTTTTTTTTTACTGCTGTCACGTTTTGGCCGCTTGTGTGCAGAATTTCACCAATACATGTCATATCCAAAAATAGACCAAAAAGCGAACAACAAAGCATGCAATACGATTTACAAACGTCAGTGGAGGGTGGAGGGTGGTAGATTGGTGGAAAATGGGAGGGGAAAATGTCACCGACCACCCCCGGATTCTATATATAGTGCGCGATAAATGCGGCGCTGTTTGTCCTCAATAGTTTTGGCCTGCCCTTGGTTAAGGTACACAGTACCCAAAACTAACCAGGAAAATGGCACTTTTTTGTTGATGTACTATGCATGTATGTACGTAATCCTTGTCTGTAAATCAACCTTGAAGGACCTGCAATTTGTGGCAGGAGAAGGCATGCATTCGATAATTGCAATAACGAGACAAGATTGCTTATTTATTTTTGTTTTGGTTGCATTTTATCAAAACAAAACAACAACAGCTGTTTTCCGATTAAAAGTCGTTGATGACGCATGAGAAGTCGCCGCCTGGTGCGTCACGAAAAACAGCGCGACCACTTGGCAACTAGAAAAAGGCGGTTTGAGATCCTAGTTGCCCCCGTGGTGGGGCCACCATTTCCTGCTCATCTCCTCCTGGTTCGCAGCACTCGAGACGCTTCGGGGCAAACTTAAAATTTCCATTATGGCGAAATACGGAAATCGCGGATGGATGGAGATGGAGATGGTGTTGGTGCTGGGGCTTGGACATCGCCCTTCCTCCTTTGCTAGTCGCGCAAAATCAATAACTCGAGCTTGGTCTGTGTTTTTTTTTGCTGTCTTTTCATTTGACTTGGGTTTCCAATACCCATACTTATCTGATCTGAAAGCGTGCCGCGAATATCTAAGGTGAACAAAACTTAGAAAAGTTTTGGTTTTCATGTGTTTGGCAGTACAAAAAAGGTTCTTGCTTGCTTTATATCTATATCTATATCTATCTATATCTCGTATCTATCTATATCTATCTATCTATATCAATCTATCTATATCAATCTTCTTGACTATACATTTATTGTAAGATGAATTTATATCTATTGATCCTAAATCATTTACAATTATTCTCAATATTCATTTAAGATACCAATGATTCCAATGATTTAAGTTCCAAGTTGGTAACAGTGTACTGTTTTATTGAATGTTTAGTCTACCAGCTTTCTACCCCATGTAGGTAGCTAGTTTTTGTTTTTTTAATAAGTGTATAAGACTTAATGTATTCTTAGTGTCTGCGTTATGTCTGGCTTTTTTTTTCGGCACGTCTCCGGTTTTATTGACACCCGTGGACAGACTTTAGCTTAGTAAGTTGAGGCTTGAGTGGCAGTTACCCTCATCACATTTCCCGTCCGTTAGTCATTTTCAATTTGTTTACAACCTTTTACTACTATTTTTTGCAAGTCTGTGATTATTGGCGTAAATCGGGCGATCTTGTTTGCCAGGATTGCAGTCGAAGTCTAAACAAAAACTGAAAGAGGGGACAAACAAAAAAAAAAAAAAAGAAAAGGGAACTGGAATTGAAGTACTTTGAACCCCGAATCCAAACTCAGACACACCGGCATTCAGTTGTGTTTGCTTTCTTACCTCCAGATTTCATCGGTTCCTTGTTCTTTGTTTCCTTCTTGTCTGGCCCTCGGTCTAAGTCGTCTGCTCCTGTTTCGGGAAAGTCCAATCAACTTTCCGCACAGACAAAACCATCTGCTACCTCGGAGAGAACAAAAAGTATTTTTTGTCAAAGATACAATAGTCTGTTAAGAAGTTTTGTCTAATTGCACGAATATCTTTATGTTGATTTGAATCAAAAGTTTGATTTCATTAAACTCGTCGTTTAAAGACATTATGATGTATTAACTGATTGGAAAATGTATTTGAAAATCTGTGTATGTAGCGAGGAGCATTCAAGTGGAACAAATGTGTACATATGTATGCATGTATGTTTGTATATAGCGAGTAACAATATAGCCGCAATTTGGTATTAGTGTCGTCATGCCATTTGCCTACATCTCGATTATAATCAACTGGTTTAAATGTAAGACTAATTTCATATTAAGTTACACGTTTGTGTGCGCCGTAGCCTTCATTAACTGTGCATAATATAAACCGCATTTAGCTTTGTTTATTGCCCTTAAATAACGACTGACCTTGGCATCCCGTAAAAGTTATAATCTGACTGCAAAACTTTCCTTCGCTGTATTTGAACACTTTCCAAGTCAGGTAGCTAGATGGGGAAAAAAACCTTTATATGCTAAAGATCTTATCAATCATTTATTTATTCCCCGATTTAAAAAGCGTTTCCACACAGTTATTTGAATATCCTACGGATTATATGTCTATAAGCATTTTGGCACTTTAAAATACCAAGCCATTAACGCGAAATAATTTGTATTGGTCATAAATATAAGTGTTTGTTAGGTAATGTCAATATGATTTGCGTTTCTTCGAAAATACAGGTATATTCAAAATTTTAGTAGAGTTTATTTTCGAAACTTATTTCAGAGACGAAGTCGAAAAAAATATTTTAAGATCTATATTTAAAAAGAACAGAATACAAACTAACTTGTTGTCTAGTTTCTAAAATTAAACAATTTAACATTTTAAAATAAATACCCTCGTGATTTTAAATCAGAACTACTTATATTGTCACTACTATACCAGAACGAATAAAATGCTTTAAAATTTAAACATTTTTAGTAAGCACAAAATTCGCCCTTTCATGGTCCATTGAACTCTGCTAATTATGTTCAACAGTAGAAAAGTAAAACTAACCAAGCAAATTGTTTCTATTTTTCCTGCCTCTATTGTTTTTGCACAACAGACTTTTTAAAGCGCTTTAAATATGCACCAGACTGTAGATAATTTTTTTTCGCTCTCTGCGTGAGCGATTGGAGAGATGTGCGTCACGACTCTCTCTTCGTTCTCCCCGGCAATGGAGACTTACTGCCGGACGGAGCGGCCGTTTCCGTGGCGTAAAATGGGCGGCGAAGAGTTGACAATCGCCAGTCGATAGCAAAACATGAGAGAGTGCTCATCACGCAGCAATACGCGTCTACTTATTGTGGTAATCGTAATCGATCAACGTCTCAGAATCGACACTTGTCGATATTTAATCGAGATACTATCTCGCCGTATAACGGGCGATTAACGATAGGTAAATACAATTTATCCGCTGGCAAATCTGAATGTGGAGGACCAATCCTCAGTATATTCGAATTAACTGATAGGAGAGAAAGCTTTACGATCCGCGGATAAAATCGATTAGTGTCTTCCGGCAAACACCTGTCGATATCTAATCGGGAGTCCATATCAACGGGTTACAAGCCGCCCCGTCGTAATCAGCAACTAATCACTGTATTTGCTTAAATGCATAGCGAAATACCTATGTATATATAGATATTTACATATATATTTGCCTGTGTGATTTTTCAATTTCGCCAAGACGCAAAACAAAAAATACATTGCATAAGTCACAAGTAAAAACCGACTGGGAAATATAGCATCAACAAAAAGTGTTGTTGCTTAACGTGTCATGAGGTAAACACACACACACACTGACAAATCTAGAATGTACTGGTATATACTAGGTGCATTCCGAGAAGAAGTGAAAGTTTTCAGTTCTATCAACAAAGTGTTCCTTTTATATGTTTTGTTTTTATTTTTTTGCGCCCGCTTCTTAATTAGTTTCACGCGTTTCAATATCACTAGCTATTCCACAATGGATTCTCCAATACATACCATAATCGAAATGCCTTTAACATAAGGAATTGGCCAATTTTCGAGAGAAATATTCGCCTACTTTAGGCAAAAGTGCAAAAATAAACACAGGTCGCACTGGGGCCATAGAAAATGGAATATTTGCTTAAAGAGTTATCGCGTTTGTGTGGATATACACGTATATATGCGAAATACATATTATACAATCATTGTTCTGTTTCGGTCTTTATATTTGTGAACTCATTTTATACATATGCTTTTCATGATCATCAACGGAATATAAATAATGTAAACGGTCGTGGAAATGAGCAGTCATTATCTTGGATCACTTTTAGGGAATATTTTTAATATTTTTTTTTTCAGACAGCAGGCGACCAATACATTTAAAATCCACTTCAACGATTTTCCTTGCGTATGTTTTCTGGTTCTCGCAGATAAATTTCAGTTGATAAAGGCGGTTTTCTTTTATTTATTCTAAATTGGCTATTTTGGTTGCTAATTAAGTATTGCAAAAGTTGGTAAATCCTAAAAATGTTGAAATTATTTTTGTATGCTTATGGCACCTGTTTCAAAATTGTACAATATATGTATATTATGTACAACGTGAGCCCTAACCCTTGAATGATTTCGATTGTAATGCACCAGTTTTATAATTAATTTATTTATTTCAATTATAATTTTTATGTATCACTTTGGAATTGACTTGCAAATCGATTTTTTTGTATACAATTTATTTCCAATAAACGCTTTTAGCTGGTAATGTTTACAAACATTCTTCATTTCTCGATTGCAAATGGTGGTCAAATAAATTCCTACAAAAATATTTCTAGCTTTTTTTCAATTTTCATTTCATTTAAATGTGATACTGAATGTTGTCCCAACATTTTATTTCTCTTTTGCAGTTGGTTAGACCTGTTCCCACATCTATGGAGTTTCATCTAGACAGTGCAGAATACTGCCAGGCACAGCACAAATAAAAAGTGAGTATGGATTATTTTTGTAGGGTATATGGACTTTTCGTTTAATTAATTAGCTCAAGTGGCACGGGCGGTACACTTGCTGGCCATGGAAAGGTCACTTGACTTACAGTGAACAAAGCACTGTGACCTTTCTGGACAATTGACGGCTTGACCCGCCCCGAAGAACATCGCGGATAAAAAGAGAGTGTCGTGCGAGACGAAAATGGCGAAAGTCTCAATTATTTCATTGCGTGTAATTGAGCTAAATTGTTTTTTAGTTTCCCACGAATTGTTTTCAATTAAATGAACAATGGGAGTCGCGAGAAAGAAGCTCAAACCGACTTGCGCCAGATTTGTCTGGAATATTGAACTCATTCTAGTCTCACTCTTTGCAGGTAAGCAATCCTACAAAAAGGCGGAGATAGCCTGAGTAAACACAGTCACCACTTCGGAAGTCGCCATCGATAGATAAGTGGTGTGGATACCATCAGAATAATACCGTCAACGGATCAGCTGAAATAGCGGCGACAGCAGCGGCATCAATTAGCCAAAGACTGTCGATCTATGGGAGAGAAAGAAGAATACTAAATTCAAAGCATCGCGGTGATCACAGATCATATCACAGCAAGGATATATTTAAATTTTTAACAACGAAACCTTGAAAAAGTTGTAATATTTTCGAAAACAAAACGGGAACTGAGCCCAAATCATTTTTGTTAGCTTAAAAAATACGTGTGACACTTAACAGGGAACCCTTTTTTCAGTCAAAGAAAATTGATTGATTTTCTTTGTGATAGCAGAAAAAATCCATAATTGTACTTAATTGAAAAGAAAAAGAACTAATTTTACTTAAACGATACTTAAACTAAGTTTGTGTTTTGGTGTAAAACATTTAAGATACGATACGAAAAGAGTTAATTATATTTATATTTATATTTATTTTTTATACATAACTCTAGCCTAAACAAGATTCAATTGTAAGCCTCTAACACGCTGAATTTTTAATCTAGAAATCAAACTACTTCCGTTAAAAGAAACCAATCAAATCTTTGTGAAAACGAAACAAAAACCACACCTCAAGATTGTAAGAAAACAGACTTAAGTGCACACGAGCCAGATTAAGTCCTTCAGAACAGCTTTTGTAATTGTTTATGAGCATCACCATGCGTCAAAAAGATCTGCGCCCAGCGCCCGCTCTAATTGAGTACAAGGGCATGAAGTTCCTAATCACCGATCGACCATCAGACATAACCATTAATCACTACATTATGGTAAGTCCCATAATCGTGTAAGCCTTAACCGCCACCCATTAATTTCCATAACATTCTTGTAGGAGCTAAAGAAGAACAATGTCAACACTGTGGTGCGCGTGTGCGAACCTAGCTATAATACCGACGAGCTCGAGACACAAGGCATTACCGTCAAGGACCTGGCCTTTGAGGACGGCACCTTCCCGCCTCAGCAAGTCGTTGACGAGTGGTTTGAGGTCTTAAAGGATAAGTGAGTACAATAACAGAGCTCTTGCATTCGCGTAGTTAATTGTTATTTTAATAATTATGTCATTTAAGACACTGAGCGTATTATTTTACTTTGTTTCACATTCAAAAACTGGAGATCTAATAAATTTAGTCATTATTAGTTTTAACATTGAATATAAATAGTAACAACATTATTATAGCTACACTGTAAAGATATTATCATTTATTTCATAAGCGAATTAGATTGATAAATTTACAGCTACCACCATATCAAATAGTTCTTATTTAAGACATATGTATTAAATGTATTATTTTACTTAACATAATTTCCGAGATATCATAAACCACAATCGAACTAAACGCGTCTACAAAATAAAAAACCTCAAGTGATTTTTATCAATTTATTCAGTATTATTTGTTGCTTTGTGCCACTCAATCCAAAGATAATCAAATATTACTAAATAAAGAATAAAAAAACCAAAGACAAATATCTAAAAGCTGCGCTAGCCACATATCCAATGAGCTGTTTAAAAATTCAGCACAAATTAAAAAAAAAAGAACATTTCGAAGTTGTACAGAACCCCGCTTGTAGTCCCCGCTATCGCCTTAGCTGCTAGCTTAGTATGATTTCATCAGTTATAAGTTGCTGTATAGAATTTGGTTAACTAAAATCTTCTGCACCATCCTTCCTTCATAATTCTCTCTCAACGTTTTCGTTTTGTAAATTTCGAATTCCGCACTCCATCAACAACTTGTACTACCTGTAAGCTACCAAACTTGATCAACGAGAACTTACCTTACCTTCCTATATGATTCGTTTCGTGTGCTATTTTATGATACCGCTGCTGCTGTGCCCTAGTTTTAGAAAGTCCACAAGCGCCACACTATCCTACTACAAACATAAGCGATTCTCGCTCAGACACATACCAAAAACAGTTCCACCAACAACAGCAACTGCAACTGCAATAAGAACTTCAGCAACCAGAGCCAGTTTATCCGCAGCATCAGGTCGGGACACAGATACAATTCCCCTAACAGGCACAGATAATCTCAATGATACTGGCGAGGCAGCATCAGCAATTTATAATAATACTGCATTTCTTGATAATGAAACTTGTCGGTAAGCGTGTAGACCTAGAGTTATAGGCTTAGACCAAAATTAAAGCAATTGAATAATTAAAGTAAGCCTTTGTATTTATTTTGTAATAAACTTAATAACTTTTTTGTTGTACTTTACAGATATCAACAAAATCCGGAGGCTTGCGTTGCCGTTCATTGTGTGGCTGGTCTGGGACGAGCTCCTGTCCTTGTTGCCTTGGCACTGATTGAATTGGGCTTAAAATATGAGGCAGCAGTGGAAATGATTAGAGAGTAAGTGTTTGATGATAACAAGCCGACAAGATGAAAAAAATTAATTAAACATGCAATTTGTTTTAGTAAACGACGCGGAGCCATTAATGCCAAGCAGCTGTCCTTTTTGGAAAAATACAAGCCAAAGGCGAGACTAAAGCACAAAAATGGTCATAAGAATTCATGTTCTGTGCAATAGATTTCCAACACCATATGTATATTCCCACCAGACAAAAAGTGTTCATTTTTTCAAAAACAAAAAAAAAAAATGCAAGCGGATAGAAAAGCGCATACACAAATATGAATTGATAGGCAGCAATCCGTAAAATTGAACTAACCACAGAGAGCCCAAAAATATGGAAGGAGAAATTGAGTTACAGCCCCAGTTATTACTAAACCTCAAATCTCACATTGAAATGTATTGGCAACAGTTGTGTAAAATTTGTATGTATTAATTAATGTAATTTATTGTTATTTTACAATTCGATTCAGCCACCCCATAGCGAGCTAAAAAAAAAACAATTTAATTTTGTACCTACAGCATATATAAACAGACTTATACGCATATATTTAATTATGAACGGCCCGAATACCCCATTAAATGGTTGTAGAGGGCTTGTCGAAGTAGTTGAAAAATAAACAACATGTTTAAATGTAAAATGTAAACAACAGCAATCACAGCACATTAATAAGCAAAGTCATCGGGATCTAAGTAAAAGAAAACGGTGCACGCAAAAGGATTAAACTTAACATCTATATTCTAAAACTGTAAAATGTACTTAATCGCATATTAGTTTGAAGCTCAGCCCTCAAAAATTTGCATTATTTATATTTTGTTTTTTATCTTCTTTTCACTTCGTCCACTTTTCGCTATCAATGGGTGAAGGCATATATCTGAACACTTATTTGAGTTTTAATTTTCAATAGTAAAAAATACATTTATTTATATTAGAACCTTCTTTTTTATATGCTAAACACCTTGCTTATTTGACACTACAATACCAATCAGCCTCTCACATATATGCATGAGTTCCATGCGTGTATGTGTGATTCAAAGATATATATATATATCTATACATATAATTAAATATATATATGTATTATAGAACTATAGAACTACAAAGTTTTACATTAATGACTACATACATTCAAACTCAAAAATTGCAAGCAGATTAAAGAAATATTTCAAACAAGCAGCAAGAAAAAATAAAACAAAAATTGAGAAAATGAACATGCAAAAAAAAATTAAACCTTATTGTAAACAACAAATTAACAAATTATATTGTGTGAAATGGAGACGATGAAAAGCACGAAGAAAAAACACAAGCCGAAAATAAAAACAAATTTAATGCTTATAAATAATTTATCCAAAATATTGAATTGTAATTTTTTAAAATGTTAGTCATTACAAGGAAATAAAAATGATCTATATTAAAATTAACCAATCACTTTTGTTAATCCCTATAAAATCGAGAGTCTATTATGTACAATAGGTTTTGGAAATGGTTTCACTAAAAATGTTTGGACCAAATCAATTATTTTTCGATGACTTGAAGCTGAAAGGTAAGCATCTTTAATTAGAAGATATATCTATTAAAGGCATATTTGATTCGAGTCCACTAATTTTTATATTAATATTTATATTAAGATGAAAAAAGTGCACTTACATATTCAATTTTATTCTATTTGCTTTCAAAGATTTTATTTAATTTTTAACCAAACGGAAGAAAGTCGATAATTGGTAATTCATAGGACTCTCTGAAAATTTAAATCGCGTATATAAATTATTCAACATAAACATGTTGATAAAAGCCTTACTTATGTGGCAGTATTGATACGGGTTCCGGGAAAATCTCATGCATTGCAGATACTTCTTCATTAGCTTTACGTTTTGAAGGCAAATGTTTTAGTCCACCATTTACTTTAATAGCAGATAGTTTTAATGGGACATCTTTTATTTTCGATCTTGCCGAATTTAAAATCGGTTTAGGGATGTGACTATCTTGATTTCCATTTTTTGGGTTTTTTATAAATTTGTCTGCTTTGTAGTGGTGTCTAGTATAGAGTGCGGAAAATAATTCTTACTTTATGAATTTATTTTGCTAAAATTAATGCTTACATTTTATCCTCTTTAACATCGCTGTTTCTTTTTTGTATCTCACGGCTTACTTTCTTTCGTATGGTTCTCGGTTTAGCAATAGTTTTTGTCCGCCGATCTATTGGTTTGCCATTAAGAAGTTGAAGAATTTTTTCCATTCTAAAAATAAGCAAGTATTATAAAGAATTTTTATAAATATGTGCAATATAGAAATACCTTTCCTCTTGAGATTTTTTAAAAGCATAAAAGTCATGATATAATGCCATCTTTAATTGCTGAATTGCGTCTACAATTGGCTGGTGATTGTTTGATTCATCACTCCTTAGATTATTTATTGAGGATGGGGTAGAAGAATGTGATGTTGTTGAAGTATTTGGTGTGGAACTCGTTAATGCATACTGTGTTGGTGAAGTTGTTGATATGCTTTGGGTTGTAGAAAAAATTGTACTGTATGTCGTTGAAAAAATTGTGTTGTTCTGTGTCGTGGATTGTGTAGTACTCTGAATACTATCATCCAACAATACGTTATACATCCTTTCAAAATCATCGAATAGCTTTAACAATTTTTCCATCGTCAAATCGGTAGTATCTTCATTGGGATTGACTGTTGTGGAAAGAAGTATTTCCAACTCAGTTGAATCGCCGTTTACTGAATCAATATTACCCGCGACGATTTGCTTAAGTACAGCTTTTATTCTCGATATAAGCATTGGTGAAAGTTGCCCCTTCGACTTGTCGGCTAAAGTTTTCTGAATCTTACGTAATTTTTTTAAAAGTTCTACAATATTTTTGATTTTGTCTTTATATGAACCAAGCGATCTTGTTTGACTAGATGTATTTGAGTGAGATATGGTCGAATCAAACGTTGGGGAACTCTCTGTTGTTGAAAGGTTAGGATAGGATGTTGTATTATCTGTTGTTGATGTGGTATATGTACTAGAATGAATATTAGTGGTCACAGTTGTTGAATTGTTGGATATAATTGGATTTATATTTTCTACATCGTTAAATTGGAAAACCGTGATTTCTCTTGTTGAAAGATAAGGGGTTGAATGGATGGCCATACTCTCTGTTGTTGAAAAAGTTGATGAGGCAACAGTCGTTGAATTGGTGATGTTAATTGAACTATTAAATGTGCTCTCTGTTGTTAACTGGCTGGTACTTTTTATATTATTCTTATCATTTAATGAATATACCAGGTCTGAAAGTATCTTAATTAAATGTTTCAGACTTTTAGAATCATCGTCATTAATCTGGTCTTTAAAGTCATGTGTGCTTGTAGTTAGATTGGGAGTAGTGGTTCCTGTTATAGAAAGAGTAGTATTAAGCTGAGAACTCGTACTCTCTGTTGACAAATGGTTAGTAATAGTTGATTGTAAGTTCGTCGTCGATGTTGTCGACTCGGGGAATGTAATTGGTTGGGAGGAAGATCTGTCTGTAGAGTCAGGAGTCGTAGCGGTTGGCTGGAAACTTTTGCTGTCTCCTGTTGAATAGGTTGTACTCGTAATATTTTTTGTATCACTGAAATGTTCGATCAGTCCTTTAAGTTCTTTGATCAAATTTTTCATAACCTTAAATTTATGGCTATCCTGATCAAAAACAGTGACTTCATAGTTGCTTGTTGTCGGATGACTAGGCGAACTCTCTGTTGTTGAATGACTAGAAGAAGTAGTCACTGTTTTCGGTGAAGTGGTTGTAAAGGAATGGGATGTAATACCACCAGCTGAGGAATAAGTGGTCATCGTTGGCTCTCGGCTATTGCTTTTCCCAGTTAAACTGGTGGTACTTGTAAATTTATGTTTGCCATTATATTGACTAATTAGGTCTTCTATACCTTTAATCAAATTAAACATGTCTTTAATTTTACTTTCGTCGGTTATTATATTTGTAACTTCATATGTGCTTGTAGTTGGATGGGAAGTAGTGACCTCCGCGTTCAAATATGTGGATGTACTCGGTTGAATATAGGTACTTTCCGTTGTGGTATAAGAAGTAGAACTTGAAGTTTTATTTGTTTCATCCATTTGAACCATAATATTTCTTAGTCCCTTTATCAAATTTCCCATGATATTAACACGATTGATATTTTCGTCTACAATAGGATGAGTTGAGCCAAATGTGCTTGATGTTAGATAGAAAGTAGTAGTTGCATAAATGCTAGTAGTTTGTTGGGAACTACTACTCTCTGTTGTTGGGAAACTTTCCTTGTCGCTTAGCAGAATTACCAGTTCCCTAAGGTTTTTATTTAAATTTTCCATGACCTCATATACATTGGCAATGTTGTCCACATTTTGATTTGTATTTTGAATAGCTTGGGAAAATGAATCAATTAGTGATTTTTGGGTCTCTATCCACTTGTTTAATACGATCCTAGCACGTGTGCTGGTGCTACCTTCTCTCAATTGCATTATTGATTCAAGTAATTGTTTGAGCATATCTTTTAAAATCATTATATCTCGAGGGCTGATATTTATTTTCATATTCAGCTTAGAATCATGAACTTTCAATACGTCGGTGATCGCCTTCACGAAGGAATCTAATAAACTGCGCTGATTTTCCGCCCACTGGAGGATCAGTTTGGATGCAATTTCGCGTACATTCTCTGGTCCTGACTTATCCTGTTCGGATCCAGATCGATATTGTTGCTTCAGTCCTTTATGTAAATCATTCTCATTCTGCAATTCTTTGTTATTAAAATGAGATTCGATTGCTTCAGGAATTTGGAACGAATGCATATTCTTTGGTTGCGATGCACGATTTTCTTGGAATTCTGTTTTAGAATCTTGCAAGTTCTTTTCTAAAATTATATTTTCCAATTCTTGAGAATCTGTTTCATTATTTGCATGTATTTCGGTATGAAAGGTTTTATCATATTTGGGTGAATCGTGGCGCCCTTCTAACTGTGTTGGATATTTTAAATCGTCAAGATCCCCCTTTGATGATTGAGTAGGAAATTCCTGCAAAAATTTAAGTCGTTTCAGTGGATTTCGTGGATCCTTATCCATAGGTTTTCTTTTTTGAATGACGGGGGCTAAATAATTTGGATCTTGCTCATTATGTTTAAATGGAAGCTGCTCTCTTTGATGGATAAACATTTTTCCATGTTGATTGGGAGGAATATAATTAATTTTGTTATCTTGATTCGATATAAAATCACTTCCATTAGAGTATGGATTCGGAAATGAATCTTTATTGTGTTGTTTGTGCGCATTTCCAGTGTCAATATCACTTAACTGAAAAGAAACTTTTTAACTTCGAATTTCCAATGGCACAGTTTCCTTACGTTTGCTTTAATTATTTTTAAAAACACACATAACAATAAAGTCTTTAAGGAAAAAGAGTACATTGTTTAAATATCTCCTTCAATTGGGTAAACAATCTGTAATATTTCAGATTCTATATAGAGTAAACAAAACAGCGACCGTTGATAATTAAATTTGTATTAATTTTTCGCCGATTATCTGCTCGAAAACTTTTTTCACTTATAATTGTAAAGTCAATTGCTTAAGATAGAAGGGTTGTGAGGAATTTAAGAGGGTTGCTTAAGCTATAAATATTAAATGTGTTTAACTCCCAATATAAAGCTATATATTAAATACACTTACCTCTTTTAAAAATCCATAACAAATGAAATACTTTTCAATATTTGTCGACGATTAGTTCATTTATTTTGCTAAGGAAATTTAAAATGTTTATCGTTTCTTATTTTTAGTGGACATGTCATATACATTGTGTATACGTGTCGAAATTTAAAAAAATGTGATTAAAAAGAGCCTATATAACTCATAGAGATGAACATTAACTTGATGATGAACTTGCAGCAAATCCACGTATACCATTATAACTAGATTTTGTTATGTCATATTTTTTTTTTAATACATTTTACAACGTTTAAACACTCCAAAAAATAAAGGTTGTATTAGTAATTCAGTTTGTTTAAAAAATTACATTTAATAGTTAACTGTTTTCATTTCATTTTGCCATTCATCTCAGCATCATTAGCTCACCTTTAAAAACACCGTCTTCTTTTGATTTCATTTCCTTGAAAATAATCTTAATTTAAATTGTCTTCATCATAATATTACATATTTTGTTTTAGGTTTCTAGGCATAAATTCATAAAGTTCATAAATTGTTTCCACATTCGAAATACGATACAAAGGCAATTAGGTTGGTATTCATTTAAGGTTTGGTTTCCCCCTACCATCTTCTGTGTAAATCTTGCTAAAGACTTTCGACTTAGTGTATGGCCTGAAGAGCGCTGTAAATTATATAATAGATGGGGTTTTCGAACTCAGTATTAAATAAGTATTGCATACTTTACAGGTGGTCCTATGCTTGGTTTTACAAATCTGTGCGTTAACTTGCCGTTTTAAAAACATTATATTCAATAAAGTACACTTTACAAAACCGTTGGAAAACATATGAAAAATGTTCGCCGCATTAACATTAAATATTATCTGTTGTAAACCGCGTTTTTTAGGCTGCGTTCAAAAACGAAAACCATATATATTCTATTCGGCTTTAAGAAATAGCGAATATTCCTAACAAAAGTAGGTGTTTTGTGTATTTTTTTTTTTTGCTTTTCCATCATTTACGTGTATTATAATATTTATACGTTTTTATTGTTGTACAAAATCAACTAAGTTTTATAAAATTACAAAAATAATTGTCATTCGAATTATTTTTGTTCGCAATTTACTAATTTTTGCTAATTTATTCATTTAATATTTGGCATTGGTTGCACCATATTAATCTATCAAAATAGTCATTGAAACGTGGGTTCTTTTTCTATAGGCGTTAGGTATTGTATATAAAAAAGAAACATTGCGTTCACTAAGATTCTAAGAAAATGTTGAAGGATCAGCTTGGAACAAGGAAACTCATCGTGTGAAATCGTTGGTCTTTAAGTTGTCTCCTTTTGTTTGCAGCGGCCTTCATCGTTCACTACAATTTTTTAAAATAAAGTAAGACCCAGTTTCATAATTTTTGGCGCAGTTTGTAAGTCTAAAAGTTGAAATTGTTCTTGCTTATAGTGGTTTTCGTACCGAAGATTGTGCCAGTTTTTGTTTGTTTTGCGCTGTTGTTAAACATTCGACAAAGTATTGGACTACGGCATAAAGTTTACAATCTATAGAAAACAAAAAATATATTTATATATATATATATATATATATGTATAAACAACAAACCGATCGTAGTCGCGTATAGTACATAATAGTTGTATAATGTATAGTTCTGTGTACATTGTACCTAACGCATAAAGCTGTGCGTCAGGTAAAACACTAAAATTATGGTCAGCGGCATTAGCTGAAGCGTCAAAACCAGCCGCGAGGCATTGCCGCAATAGGTGTACAGTTCCTCCTAAATAAGAAGTAAATATTAGTATTTAATTTAAAATCAATCACATGATGAAAATCAATTTTGATGATAGGTCAAAATGTTGAGCGGATTGTGGGTGCTATCTCTTTATTTCAACGTTTATACGGACAGTCGAACGGACAGACGAACGGACGGACGTGATCAGATTAAAATACTTATACAAATACTTACATCTTCGTGTACCGTATAACACTCTTCGATGCGCCGTCGTTCGTAGAAACTCATATTGAGCTTATAGCAGGGGAATTCTTTATCGTATTCCATACGCTGCGGTTCGGTGGTCAGGCGAACGCTACGCGACGGCATCAGGACATTGACCACCACCAGCACCAGATTGGAGTTCGGAATCTTCTTAACCAAGAAGGGTCGAGTTGAAGGCGCCTCCACAAAGTCATTAATGCCCACGAGGGCAGATGGCTGCAGTGCATAAAGAGTGGATCGCTTGTCACATGCCTTATAGATGGGATCGGGTTCGGGTTCATCGAACATGGCGTTTTCGTCGTCACTATCATCTTTTGGCTTCGAAGCTGAAGACTTTCCTCCATCACCCACTGCCACGTACTCGTCTTCAATCTCATCTGTGTATTCCATAACTGAAAGAAGGATCAATTGAGATTATAGGATAAAAGGACATGTTGTTGAACAAATCTAACACTTACATGGCGCTCCATCAGCCCACCATTGAATTCTCTGGTATTCAAAGAAGAGTCGACCTACTAAATACTTCCAGCCGAGGCTTAACAATCGAAGGGGCTAGATCAGAAATATATATGATTCATATTCAATGTTTTTGATATGATTAAACTCAAATTGGCATGACTTACATGCAGCAGACCGTGCCCATCGCTACCCGCCTTTGGCTCCTCCTTGCATTGCTCCTGGTAATCGTAGACCTCTATGCTGAGAAAGATGCCCCTTTCCACCATCGCAGTCATAACATCGCCGTGGAATTCGCCAAAGAATTTGCCAGTGGTGTTGATATTCTGTCCAATTACGATATACGCATTATTGTCAATCACCACACAATCCACGTCGTCATCAGTGCAGATGGGCAAGCAATGGTTGCACTATAAATTCAGATGGAAAAACTTAAGTAATCTACAATGCATAAAGCTTAAATTTTCAGCGACTCACATGATCCACTGCGGTGATGTTGAAGAAGCGCTCCCACATGCGGGCGTGGGAAAACTGGAAGCCCACTACGCAGGCGGGCGCCTCCTTGCCACCGTCCCTCGGAAAGATGGCATGTGAGGCGGTTACCTTGACCTCGCTGTCCTCCATGGGATCATCGTAATATTTCACCGAATAGACAAAGCTCTCCGCTCGGTCCTCGTGATGCTGCAGGATGGCACTCTTGTACCAGGTCTCATCGATGGCCGTGGTATGGTAGTCCCCGAATTCACGATCCGTGTCCACCTCAACCTCTCCGAAGATAAACTGCCAACGGGTCAGGCCACTCATGGTGGCCACAAATCGCAGATCAGCACGGAACCGCTCGATCAACTGGCGTTCCTCATCGCTCTCGAACCGCCAAACACCGTAGCTGGAATTCGTTACCTTGGCGTCGAAGATGAGCAGGTTCACCAGCTCCTTGTTGCAATAGTAGGCATCATCACCCAGCGTTTTGCGACCACAGTTCACTGAAATCAAAAGCCATGCATTTAGGTCAGTAAAAGAATTAATTGGCGCACTTACGATCATCTTTGTCGTCCCAGTCGGATTCATCCTCCGCATATTGCTCTGACCACTTCCAATCGTTTTGCATCTTGGCCAGAAACTCGCGCAACTCCGCCTCAGGTGTTTTAAACTCATGACCCTCCAGATAGTGGTATTTGCAATAAACCCTGTCAAATTTAATCAAATATTTAATGTTTTAATAAATTCAAGCAGATTTAGGTTTACACCCACCAATCGGGATGAACTTTCCAGTTTTCGCCGATGAAAAAGTCCGATATATTTATCTTCATGTGCTTGTTCTTGTCCACCTCCTCGCCAACTTTGATCCAAGTTTTGCCATATTCGCTGGGCATTACGATGCCCAAGGTGAATGGAGTGTTGGGCAGTGGGGCAAAGAAGTAGTCCTGCTTCTCCTCGGAAACGCGGCGCATCTTGTCATAGTGAAACTTGACCGATATGCTCTTGAACTCATTGGCTTCGTGGCGCACCATGGCGTTGCGTATGTGTAGAATAGATTCGCCCGGTTCCCGCGGACTTTGATCTTCGAACAGGTGCTCCACTTCGGTGAAATCGATGCTGTTATAGTTGGGATTCATCTTTCCATTGGTCTGGTGTGGGTAATATAAGAATATATATATATATGTAAACACTGTTTGACACCATTCAACTTACCCCAATGGGTCGTAGATCAGGATGCAGCAGAACATATCCATTGTTGGACACCACAAAAGAGTAGCCATTAACACCCAGCTGAAAAATACTTCCCAATTAGTTTTAAAGATTTTAATTAAACTCCATCATTTCCACCTTGTAGGGCAGTGTCAGCTTGTCTATATCTTCCACGGGCACGTCTGTTCCAGCGACTCCCAACAAACGTGCCCTCGGATTTGTGCTGTTCGCGTGGCGATAGAAGCGATCAAAGGCGGGCACTCCCACGGATATCATTAGGCGAGGTCGTTTTTCATTGGAAGTTTTTGGATCGTACTGTATGGAAAAATATAATATTGTTAATGTTTATAAATTAAATAATGGTTATGAAATGGAATAAAAACACACACAAGTTTGATATCAGCCCTATAAATATAAAAATGGATCCAAATTATAACTACTCCAAGGACTTAAAGTTAATATTGTGAAACCATTTTAAAATATGACTATAAACTCTTACCGTTTTGTCCGTGAAGGCGTGCGTCCAGGTGGGCGGATGTTGTTCGTTCTGCAGCACCAAGGGCGTGGCAATGACATCGACGTACTTGAGCACCTCTTCGTGGACCTCATCCAAAGTTTGGACATGCGAGTAGTAGCCCCGATTGAGGCAGGCCATCCACTGGATTTCGCGCACCTTGGTGACCTCCTTGCCCAGCAGATAGGTGAACACACGTGTGTCCATCTGCGAGGTTCCATTCTCGCCATTGCCCCAGTTGTACTTCTGAAAGACTTCGGTGGTATTTCCAGCCACTCCGTCGGTGACCAACATAATGGCCTGATTGCACGTCGAATTGGTGACACAATGACGACTATCGTAGTATTTTCGCAGCAGTTGGAAGGCCGTCTCGTAGGCCAAGGTGAGATTAGCATATCCTTCAGGATCGTCCAACTGTTCGATTTGCTGGTTGAAGACCTCTATGTTTTCGGGTGTCGCCTGGACGAGAGCTCCATTGAAGCAGGGTATTATGTCATTTACCTCACTCGAGTACCGCAGAATGGTGAAGAAATCATTGTTGGAGAAAGTGTCTAGGATGCTGCGAATGGTAAACTTTGCCACATGATGCCGGAAGCCCGTCATTGAACCCGAATGATCCAGCAGGATGACAATGTCCTTTGAACACGTGGCTGTCTCAATGTACCAAGACCTCTTGCGGCAATCATAGGTGTCGGCATCATCCCGATTTGGTCTGGTATCAGTCCATTGGGCAGCCGGATAGTGGCGCAGGATTCCCGTATCGGAGCCAAAGTACTGCCACGACAAGGCCGGATCGGATTGGTAATTCTGCCGGAACACCTCGTCCAGATGCTCGGACCACATTATGGTCTTCAGGACACGTTCCGATCGATCCCATATATTCGATGGCACGTGCACCGAACTGTGTTCCGTGTCCACTGGCGTATTGTAGAAGTGTGTGTCCGGATTCAACTCCATATTCCGATACATCCAGGCGAACTCAGCCTCATTAGGTTCCAGCTCCTCGGAACTGTTTCCATTAAAGGTCGAATACTTGCTAGAAAAGTAGGTGAAGTTCTGAAGCGCATAGGTGAGATTAAACTCAAAGTTCTCGTTCACATATTCCGCACGCTCCTGGATGCACCGCACCGCGTCCATTTTCCTCGCCAGCATTCTGCCCACATTTTTCGTTATTGACTTAATCAGTTCGGTGCCGTTCTTCAGCTCCACGCGGGCATTGTACTCCTTGTACTTCTCCTTGATCTCCTGCGACTTGGTGATCTTCTGCGCCAGCGCGAACAGCTCGTCGCCAAATTGGGTGGCCCACTTGCCGACACTGCAATGCAAAGCATTTGTTAAATGAATTGTTATAAATATATATTACTATTATTATAAATTATCTTAAATATAAATATCTTATAAAATCTAATATAAATATCTAAAGAATTTGGCTAACCAAAACTATAAAATGTGTTGAATTATAAATTCATCATTGTGATGTTATATATGTCGCATTTAATACTTTCACAGGACTTCTTTTTGGTTTTATAAAAATCATAAATAAAGAATAAGCGATTGAATTTGTAAGGACCACTTTTGTACTTAATTGGTATGGGTATCCCTCTACAAAACTTGTTTTTTTCTTTGGCAAAAGAACATGCAATCCCATTAAAATCTATTGTGAGTTATATCTCCCAGCGGTGCAAAACAGTAAACAACACTGTGCCGATGTCAAAAGTGCGCCAGCGAGGTGTCAACCACCTGTCCGAGTTCCACTAATTCAATTAGCGCACATGTTTGCCAGCGGTGTGTAGGGGCGTTGGGTGGATTGTGGGTGGTGTTCGCACCCTCCTTGCACCGCACACCTGCCCGCAATGCGGTGACAACGCCGTCTTCCTGGCAGCGCAGTCGGCGTTCCACCACGAGCAGCTGTTCCGAATTGAGAAATCAACAAGTGCCTGCGCGCGCACCTTTCGCTCTTTTTTCGCTCTCTTTTACTTTGCTCTTAAAGGAACGGCTTTCTCTTTAGAATGTTAGATGTTTTCGGGCCGATTCCATTAGTTAATGCATTCGAATAGCAAAAAATAATCAAAAGATAGGTTGCTAATGTTTAGGCATTAAGTGGTTCTATCTCAAATGTATTATAGTAGGTTATTAGATCTATATTCTTTCCAATTAATAAAAAAAAATTAACTTTATAGTTATTAGAAAGATTAATTACAAAATAACACAAAAATCTAAATACCACTGATTAGAAAATATGAACATTTAAGTAGCGTATTCTTATCAAATTTAAAAAGTTTTGTTAAAAGACTTGGAAACAACTAATTGTAATATAGGGCGATAAATATCATTACTTTCAATGATTTTCTTTTTGGCAATCAGTCTGTGTGTGAAGTCTAAATATTTACATTTCCCCGCAAAATATCAAAGCCCTTTAAGCCATATTGCATTAACTTAAAAAGCATACACAAAGGCTACTTGGCATTAGATAACTCGGTTAAAAAAGACATAAGCAAACATGCATTTTTATGTTTTTAGTCACAGTATTTTTTATGTTACTGTATACTAAAAAAACGTGTAAATAATTTATTTAGCCAACTGCATTTGCCTGACAACCGTTTGCGTGAGAGTTTGGCATTAACTATAAACATTTAAAAGCATTCTGGGCTGATGCCTGCGCATGACCGCACTATTTTCTATCCGCTCTTTAGCTCTTTTCAGTGCGGGAAATCTCTTGACGTGGCTTTTGATGTCGCCGACGCAGCCGGCGGCGCTGTTTCGGCCATTTTCATTTCACTTCTGTCGCCGACGTTGCCTTTGACACAGTTATTCCGCCAGCCCCGAAGCACCCCGATATATGCCCCACCAATGTGCCCCAATATATATATATATATATTCCCCGCACACTCTCAAGTGTTTTGGCCCGGTCGGTGAAATTGTTTTTGCCGCTGTTTGGTAGTTGAAAATGAACGTTGCCTTCTCTCTGGCTTTTATTGCGTTCTGGAGTTGTTCAATTAATTTGCCCATATTGCTATGTCGTATCTCGTTTGTCATTGTTTTAGATGGCCCTTGTTAGCCGCGGCCACGGAAAATGGGAAAACCCTAAGCACTCGGGGAAAATGTATCACTTACAGGAGTCAGGGGATCGCTAACGAAAATGAAATCTCTTCACCACATACAAAATTTCCCTGGAAACATTTAATACGCGCATATTTGAACAATATTTTCTGTTTAAGATTGAATTTTTATTACGCTTCCCTCGGGCATAAATTGCTTTATTCTATTAAAGCTCGACTGGCTGCAATGCGCCAAAAATCCCGATTTCCCATTAAATATTCTTTGTAATGCGAACGGACATTAAACGATTTTCGGTCTCTGCTCTTTTCCATGCCGCAATTTTGTGGCTATTTAGTAGAGCTAATTTGGTTGGGGAAATTTTATTATGGGGTTTTTGGTCTTTAATATTTGATTATTTATCTATCCATGGTGTAGTTCGCTAATTGGACATTTACTTTATTATAATTTATGTCGGCCGCAAAACTTTTTATTAGTCTTTTAGACTTGTTTGCGTATTTACGCAAGGATAACTATACCTATAATCTTTTCTGGTTTTTAAAATGATACATATATAAATCATTGATATATGAACCATTCTGTTATATATTGCTTTTCATTGCAAAATCACTAAAAATATATTTGGTTTGTATTAATCATGAGGGCCGTAAGCTTTCGTTCACAAACAAAAGAGAACAGATTTTGGTTTAATTTAATTATTTGTAGGTATTTTGACCATTTGTTTGGTGGCCTCAAACAAAATGTCTAATAAAATATTCATTTAGCGTAAATAGGCATCAGTGATTCTACCTTTTCGAGTCATTCCAAAAGTTAGCATGTCAGACAAATAATGTTCATGTGACTTAATAAAAACTTGGGGAACACAACAAAAATTACGACCCTCTGGCAAGGGAAATAATATCAGGGGGAGAAAAGTCTAGAGAGCCAGAATGAGTGAAAATGCTGACGCACAAAGTAAAATAAAATTGTTCGAAACAAAAGACAAGACGCTTAAACACGCAACAAAATACATATTGCCCTTTAGACCTAAAGAATACCTTATTTAATGGATGCAATCTTGGTATGAAATCGAATATAAATTTGTAATTTGTAATTTTGTTGAATGAAAATCAGGAATTAAACCAACTCAAGTTTTGGTCTACTCTACAAATCAATGACTGAATAGTTATCCTTTCAGTTACGTTTTCGTTAGATACTATAACGTTTGATTACTATTACTTACTCTAAGGGATGTTATTTAGTAGGGGATTAAAAATAAATAAATAAATAAAGCAAAAAATAAACGCTAAATTATTACTTTGAAGTTTTAAGAAATAAATAAGCACTTTGAATTCACCCGCTGTTGCGTGAATATAAGCTTATTCATAGCTGGCAGTCGAAAAAGCCTCATTTTATGCCCACAGGGAATTTGTGTGTAGACGAATAAAAAGCCGCGCGACAGGCAACGAAATTAGCATAAAATGTACGGAAAAATTAACGAGCGACGGTGAAAACGAGATGAGGGCGTCGGGCACGCCCCCTAATTGACTGCGTTTCAAAGATCCCATTCCCTTTGTCCACAAATTAAAATCCTTGCGTGTCTCTTAAATGTAAATATCCTGCTGACCAATTTCCACCTGAGGGGTGGCAGTTGACAGACTTACGCTTCATCCGCCGCCGAGGCCTCCGCCCAGTGGATGGATGTCGAGGGGAAGGTGCCGCCATGCGGCCCGCAAATCAGCAACAACAACAGCGGCTGGGAGAAGGAAAATGCGGTCAAAATGACAGCGAAATGTGTCATCAACTTTTCGCATAAACCAAACATTTTTCTCGCATTTTCCTTGTTTTTTTTTTTTCGATTCGATTCTCACTGGTATTGTACGTAGGGACTACTATTATCGTGGCATTTGGCCCCGTTTCTGGTCAAGCAGGCAGGCGGTACACTTTGAAAAACACGAAATACCACTTCAAAATTGATATACAATTTAGGGTGGAGTCGCAACGTCGACTGCGACGCGAGCAGAGCTTTTCTTTTCGCTCTCCACCGCACACAGGCACACAAGCACGCCGAGCGGGACACGGGGCGTATGCGTAATGCGAATAATAATAACGATAATAACTGCGATTAACGCGAGCCCGTGGAAAGTGCGATTCTATTCATTTCATTTTTTCGGTGCGCCTTTTTGAAAAGTGGCCACGATTTTCGTAATTTATTTTCGTATTTTAGTTTTCCTCAGAGCTGCGTGCGTTGAAATTTTCTATATATAAACGGCGGGGCTCCGAACGATTTGATTACACATATGGAACACACTGTCGCTTGTGACTGTGTGTGTGTGTGTGTGGACGGGCGATGTTAAATTTTGCGCGGCTTTACCGTTTTTCCGTGCCACGAGCCGCCGATGTCGAAGAGCTGCGAACGACTGATTTCGGATTTCTGGCAAACGTAAAATGCCAGCTCCTCTCTTTGGGACAATCCTTGCTCTTTAAAGAGAGAGTCCTATTTTTAGTCACTCTCCTTGTTTACATTTTGAATGTCTAAAACAGCTGTTTTCGTGGTTTTTCCTTTATCTATTGATTTTGCCACAAGGGAAACGCGTGTCTTCTTTGTGCCGCTTATTCACAACAGAGAGGCGAGTTTTCCACACTTTTCAAAGAGCTCTCGAGAAGAGAATAATCAAGATTTTCACATCTCAAGAGTTTTTTAAATAATTTTCGATGCCTTTGCAGCTTTTTAGATTAAAGGGACTTGATATGTTTGTGTAAAAGAAATTAAAATAGAGGTTTATTTGGTGTTTTGGGCGAAGTAGTTGGTCACTTAATTTTAAATTAACCGATTATTTAGAAGTTGGTTTTCTTTGTTTTTAACAAACTTTGGTGACCTCCTTTCCGAGTACTTAAAAAAGAAAACATGTTATCAAGTTCTAATTTCTTCTGATCCAGGTTAACAAAAGTAATTCCCAACGTAGTCTAATCTGTAAATTTATATAAAATGGAAATGACTCTGAGATCTATTCAAATTGTCCCTTTAGCGCTATCGCATTGCGAATATTAATTAATATTAAGACACAATGGTATGCCGCCTGCATATTTCATGAGCCTCGAAAACAGACTTTTGGGGCCCATCATCTTGCCATAATTCCGCTTGAAGTATTCAGTCTGCGTTTAGCAACCAAATCCAATTTCGGTTAGCGAAAAAGCCAAAAAAAAAAAACGGAGACACACATGCGAAGCGGCAAAGTTCAAGCGCGCCTACCGCACATCAGTAGTATATCCTCACCGAAAACCATCCGTATATGTATGTACATATATAAGCACAAACACATGCACATAGAACCTCTGGCAAGGACGTGCAGGATGCCAAGCACCAGTTCACTTTTATGAGTAGACAGGGTCAGAGGTTTCCATGATGACGATGGCAACGCACTTAGTCAAATTTTTTAATGAACTCAACAGCGTTTTACTTTTACACGGAGCGCTACCACTAGCGGAAATATTGAGTTTTTCGACTACATGATACCCGGTTATACTAAATATTTAATATATACATATATATCTTAATAATGCTAGAAAACTATTTTCTTATAGGAAAGGTGAGTGATGTTCTTTCAGATTTTCTTTTTGCGAACCTTTTGATATGGCCATGTACATAGCTAATAAAACTTTTTTTCAATGTATTAAGAATGCATTAATTAAACGGCAAGTAAAAAATGCTGCTAAAGCGCAAATTAACTATATACATATTCATAAATATAATATACCCGCATTTTTTATTATTAAAATAAGAGGTGCAAAACCAACAACTAGAAAGCGTATGATGGAGGGCCCTTTTGGAGTGTAGTTGCCTGCAGTTTGTACTGACAAAAGGTGGAATGCAAAAAGAGGAAAACTTTCAGTAGTGGCATTTCAGGTATTTTCCCCAGGCTCTTACCACTGCACTATAGGCTGAGTGGTACATTTTTGTGGCCACTTTTTGACCGATTACGGGACCGACTACGCGATCATATCGGATATCATATAAGATATGGTCGAGTGCAACCCAATACAAAAAAACATAAACTAAATAACTCTTTCCGTTTTGATGTTCTTAATTTTGGCCACAAAAAGGTACCATTTAGCCTATAGTGCACTGCACTGGAAGCTGGCTAAATTGCGAGCATGCTTTTGGGGGCACCCATCCTCCAAAACCTCATGTTAATGCTCTCGTAATTGTGGCAGCTGTGGAACACGTATCTGCCGGATGAGAAGCAGTGCAACTTGTGTGTGGTTGGTTCAACACTGAAAAAAGTGTCGCGACACTAGTTTATCGGAATATATTCTTCTATACGATTTGCTGACGTTAAATACAACGATTACATTATTATTAGCAGTATACTTAACTTGCTTGCCAATAATTATACACATTTATTTAGATATTCCCAAGTGTATCGAAAACGTCACGTCTGATGGCTCAAGTGGACAGAAAGTGAGCTTCAGAAAAAACCGCAAAATGTTGGCTGTGCGCATTTCATTTGCATTTGAAATTATGAGCCGACCAAAATTTGTGGCATATTTTCCGCTGTTGACTCTTCACCGATAGCCGGTAGAGAAGAGTTGGCCAAAAACTTTCGAGAACTTATACGAACGCACTTCAATTAGAGACAGATAGACCAGAAAAGAATTTCCAATCGAGTCGAACGCCTTGAAGCACGTAATCAACTTTTGGCAGTTCGAAACTTTTTTGTCAGCCAAAAATGCCCGAGGGCATATGCCATCGGTAATATTTCGCAACATCAACATTCGTTTCCTTTTCCGTTTAAAACAGGGTGCTCAGGTAATTTGTATGCTAAAATCCCATGGATGGGTTCTAAGTTATAGTGCGTAAAATAAAAGATATACCAAGGAACTCAAAACGAATTGATTACTTAAATGAATGAATATTCAGTTTATAAACAGTATTTTCGATTGCGGGACCCTGCGGCCATAAATTCCCAAAGAGAAAAACCTATTTGAGTTCGCCCTTTCACCTCCACCTGCTGTTTACTACGGTCACCAGTGCAACACCAAAGAGAAGAATGACAATAGGAAAAAATCCAAAATAAGTACAAAAAAAGTAGGTTGACATCGAGTGTCATTTGCTGTTTCCATTTTACTGTTTGGATTGCTGCCAGTTTTTATCCTTTCTGTCAATTTTGGTGTACAACATTTTTGGCAATGTCCTCGTGAATCTTTTTTTTAACGAAATAGATACGTGTATAAACTATTAAATAAAACACAAACTAATACTTTATACTTTAGAGTGTATATATTTAATAAAAATCAATTTAAATATTTTCATTATTATTAGTCTTTTTGTTAACTTTATAATAATTATATCATTACTTTATTTTTTACCTCCTAGAAACAATAGATAAATAAACATTATTAAATTAAGCAAAAATTAATTTAGCTCTTGTAAAAATTCATGCTGTTTTTCTGAGTCCAAATTAAAGTGTTTTTCTTGTGATGGGTTCATCTTTCCGTTATTGGTTTCTTGTTTTCTTACAGTTGGCTAGCTTCGCTTTATTGCCGCTTGGCAACATCAGCTTCATTTCGCTGTGACCACAAGTCCTTTACCCGAATTTTTCATGTATGGGGCTGCCCAGTGAGCGTAAATAACGTGAATAACCCAAAGCGTGTAAAAAACTTTGAAACAAGTTAACATGTTTCGTATATTCTATAATGTCCTTCCGACCACGTTCTCGTTCACGTTCACATACGACAAATCGTTAGCAGGGCTGCAGGGCTTATTGGATTTACGAATGTTATTTAATTAAATTGGAAATGGGAAAAACAATACGATGAAGCCTGGTCATTAATTATGTCAGATCTGGCTAAAGTCTAAAGGCCAGCAGTTAACTGAGAATCGAGTGTCAGTGCCATTTCGGCACGGGGGAAAGTGGCATAATTTATGGACTGGCGCCCATTTCATGGGCTCTTGCTTGCCGGTAAATTATGGCACACGTACGTGTCCTTTTGTGTCCTTGTATAATTTGCCTCCATCTGACAATGACACTGACGCATTTGCTTGTTGTTTTTTTCGCTCACCCATTTGTCCCTTTAATGCCAGCATCCATAATGTTTCGAATGCGAAAATGTTCTCATTAGCCCGTTGTCAGAATTGAATTAATTTATATATAGGAGGCAATTCTGCAATTAGTAATTGCTGGTATTATTTGTTGTCAAACGAAATAGCCCTGTCAATTTCTGGCTTTTGCTATTGACGATTTTTGGTCGGCTTTGTGGTTGGCTTTGGAATATAAAACCGCTAATTAGCAGCATGATTATGTTTATATGATAAAATGATTGCTATGAGTTTTAAAATATTTAATATTGCTTATGGAATTTTACTACTATTAGTATGGATAGTAAATAATAAATGATGATTAAAAAACGTACGAATATCTTATCGAAAAACACTTGTGCACGCAACGTTCATCGGATTTTACACGATAAGCACGAAAAGTGAGGGAAAAGTGTGACAATGTTTTTGTGGGCTTACTTCGGCGGTTTTCTTTTCGCTGCAAATGCTCCGCAATCGAGAGGATATTTTTTTGCACTTTCGTTTTAATTAGACGAGAGAGCTTTTGGCCAGATTTTCTTTTAAGCCCATCGGGCAGGCACTTTACCTAATTTATCTTTTCAATGCCACCCCTTGGTCCGGCCATGTTCAATTAGTTTGACCCATTTTCTTGAAACAAAGAGACGGTAAAACCGTGTGAAAGCGCCCATCACCCTAAACCCCTTTAAAAACCTCGCGATTAATGGGAAATTGTTTTCGTCTTCAAATTTATGGCAACTGCTTCAACGCCTCGGGACTATTCATAGATTTTCAAAGCAAATCGATAATTGCTTTGGCTAAGCCGCAGATTCACAAGCTTAATTACGGGGAAATTAGATTCAATGAACCGCACATTAGCCCCCAAATCGATGTTGAACTTGGATCTTCAAATGTGGCTTTGGGGAGTAATGGAAACCGGATGAAAGCTTCGTCATTGTCAACCTATTTTGCAATATCCTTAATTAATTATCTGTGACAACAGCGCGATGTCCATGGGACTGCAAGTTGACAACTCCTAAAGGAATGCCGGCCGTTTAACCTTGTTGTTGTTGTTAACGTTGATGGACAGGCTCGGAGGAACCAACTTCTTTCTCATCGCATCCCAAACATTTTCGGGGCGTGGCACACCACTTGTCCTCGTTTCCGGGAAGAGTCATGTCCATTGTCCTGCTGACTGATGATGGGGGTGGGTATGATTTATGGCTCTAGGGCTCTACGTTCCAACATGCGAAGAACCTATTGGTTTTCTTTTTACACTTTTTACAGGTCCCAAATATTTCGATGACATCGAAAAAACGTCAACTGCAGATGGCTTATAAACGATGCACAAAAATTGTTCATTTTTTTGTCGCCTAGTTGGGTCACCGATGTCCTTAAAACTGGAAGCTCTAGCGGAAATTGATGGAATGTTTGATCGGGTTTGACGGGTTTCACTGGTGCTCCGAAAATTTGATTTTATTTGGCGCGGAAAGTATGGCAACGTAAAGGGAAACTAAGTTAGACGTACACTTTAAAATACTGCCAACTAAGATTTGCATCACTTTTCAATCGGATTCAATCTTCATGAATTGATTTATGAACTAAATTTTTGTTCATAAGACCCTGTTCTTCTTGGCTAATATTTTATTTAATTACATGTTAAGTGCGTACAACTGCAGAAACAAGTATCTAACTTCTGAGCAAAGAAATTTTCATGAAGCTTATGTCCTGTGTTTCCCACTAAACACCTATGAGAACAATTGATAATGCCTTTGCCATTAGGTCAGTACACTAATGACGGACAAGGAAAGCCAATAGAAAGATGACAACTGACATTTGCACATCATGACGATAAGGACGAAAAGAGCACGGGAAAGCAGAGAGTTGACAAGTGTCAAGATTGCCCTGTCATTGTGCACCTAGTTAAAGAGCAAACAATGGCAGGATGCTGTCGAGGTGGGCAAAGGACATGCATCCTTTAGTTGCAACTGACATTGCACGGCAGGGCCTCTTCTCATCATCCCTGCATCATCTCCGTTGAGTTCAATTACACTTGAAAAGTATAATTACAGAAAATACATCGTGCTTATAAGGATTATTTTAGCATGTCTTTTAAAATTGCATTACTATTGAATATACATTGCATTGAAAATTAATTCTTGCGTACTCTAGAACCGTTTTTAGCTGATTAAATAGTAAAGTTTCCTGTTTTCAAAAATATTAATAGCAGTGCTATTTGCTAAAGAAGGTATTCTTTTTGTTTTGTGTACTTGTCCTGTGCGACTGAGACTCTAAGTGCCTATAAAGACATCCGCTTTTGTGGCGAAGATTGGCACCATTGTCAACACTTGACCAAACTGTTTGCCCTGTCGGCATGCGAATTCCGGACTGAATATTCATAGGCCAATGTGCTAGTGGGAATGGGAATCTCGTCAACCATGCATTATGCAATTGCAGGCATCGTCATCATCATCATCATCATCAACATCGTCATCTCAATGGTAGCAGTGACAACAATGCCAATGGTGCTGGCTTTGACGGGTTCAACCGGCACAGAAATATGGGAATGGGAAAAAGGTGGAATTGTCATTTCGAAGTGGCACTGAAATTGTTTCTGGGCTTAAAAAGAGTCGTTGCCTGTGCTGAATCGATTTGCGGCATAAATGAATATTAAATGGACAATCAAGGAGAACGCTGCAAAAAAGGTTTTTCCCGCCGACTTGCCCTCTGTGAACCGCCGTGAACCGGCGACTTTGCCCGCATGTACCGCCGAGGTTTTCCGCTGATGTGTCCCTCCGTATCCCGCCGACTTGTGGCTCCGAGGTGTCCCCCCGGCTTGTCCCGCCGAGATTTTCCGTAGATGTGACCCTCCGTGTCCCGCCGAGGTGACCCGCCGAGATGTCCTGCCGAGATGTCCCTCCGTGTCCCGTCTACGTGCCACGCCGTGTCCCGGCGTTAGCTGTTATCTAGCACAGTTTCAAACACAATAAATGTAAAAATACAATCTCTTCGAAAACTGTTTATCAAATTTGTATGCAACTTTTTGCATAAATAACTAATAAAATTACAAAGTTTTTCAGATACCGCGCAACTTGGAACACGCTCTGTGAACAGAGTAGTAAATATTTGAAGTTAGAGTAGAAATCTTAAGCGTTTAATAAAGCGGTTCCTGACATGGATGTATTGTGGTACTTGTACTAGAGAAGGCGGCATTTTTAAATACCTTTAAACTCCTTCCACTCTTGGGCGATTTCTGGAAATAAGTAAACAATTTTTTGATGCATTTTCCTTAATTAGGGCTACATTCCGGAACTATTTGAACAACCATAATTTAAAATTAATTTCAAAGGCAGTTTTTATGAATGGGTTGGTCCTGTTATGACATTATCTCAAAAACCGTGGTGACATTTTCCTGAAATGTCCTAAAATGAATCATTTAGCGTGAATTTTGAAGCGCGCTCTGCGAGTGGCAAGAAAAGCGTATTTCCAATTTCATATTTAATATAATTTCTTGAGTCCTATAGACTAAGTCGTACATATATATTTAGATCCTTCTTTGTTTTTTATCATTTTTTAAATTTTTATTTGTAAATAAAAAACTTTCCCATGTTACCATTTCCACCGTTCCGCAATCGACACTAATTTGACGCACACCAGTAATAGCAGTATTTTTTCTTAAGCACCCACTAAGGAAGTGCTGCTAATATTTCTTTCGTCAACTTTGTAGTCTCTTTCCAGTCACTTTCTTAAATATTACAGAAAGCTATTTATTCATATTTTTTTTAATTTGTAATAATCATACAAAAATGTATTAAGCTGAGAAAATGTAAAATAGAAATAGGGTGACCAATGAAATTATGTGAATTTTCATGTTAATGGTGGTTGTCTTGCGTAAACATAAGTTGTGCTAAAAGCTTAACCAAAGGAGTCCAGGATAAAAGCTTTGATACCGAAAAGTGAATGAACTAAAATCCGTTTCAAAACACTTCTATTAAGAACCGATAGAGGGATCTAGTTATAAGGAATATAGTTTCAATGGGTATTCAACTGATGGTGATAAAAGGTAAAAGGAATCCCACTTTGATTCAAATTTCCATGTGAATAAAGCTTTGAATCAGCGAGTGGGTCATCAAAATGAGTTCAACTCTAAGGATCAATCATTTTTGTTAACAATGTTCTATTTGTCTTTCTTTCCAGTTAAATCAAAAGGGTTTGACTAATTCGATTAATTACAATTAAAGAGCACAAAGGCGAAATGGAGGTTATTATCTTCATTGAAAGCTTAATGAAAACCAATCGAGTATATTTCAATAGGCTTAAACGAAAACAGCAACACAAAAGCGGTAGCTGTTCCAAAAACAACAATCACTTGCAGGAACAACAATTTACAAAAATGACCTCAATTTGATTGTTTTCAGGAAGTTCAGCGGTGCGTGTGTGTAAGTGCACGATTGTTGTATGTATGTATGTGTTGAAGGCCATGTGTTTGCAGGTGAAATGCATGACAAATATTCAATTATTTTCCATTAAGGCAGGCATCATTGATATAAATGCAATTCTGGCATGCGTAATTAAATTGCATTTGATAATTTCAGGGCCAGTACAAAACGATTTTCATTAACCCAACATGATCAATTTATTATCCACCGTAGTGATGAATGCATTTTGCATAGATTTAGTCAGATGGATAATTAAACTTTTCTTTTTTTCCGGACTTAACAAAAAAAAAACAATAATTAGAAATTTAAGTTTTCTAATAAGATTTTAGCGCTTTTTAAATGGTACACATTTTTTTAGAATTTATTGTAACTACAAAATTAATTTGGTAATTAAGTATAAACATATTTGATTTGCAGTGTTCCGCATAATTCCGACTTTACATTCATTGCAGTGCGCAGAAGAATTTTCATTCATCATGCATTCGTGGGGATGCCTTACAAAATATTTTACAATAATAAATAGCATAGAAGTATGCAGCAACACGTAATAAAAATGAAAATAAAAATGGGCGCAACAATGAGGACGCCACATCAGAGAAAAGGAGCTCAAAGGACATTACACCAGTGGTCAGACCATTGTCGCGTTGCATCCGCCAACGTAGTTGGATTGTTGGAAAACCGACAGCAAGTCAGTCTCCTGCTGAATGGGTGCGATTCATGGGAGCGGACAAATACCGGGATTATCATTTATTCACAACAAACACTCACTCACATGCCGCTGCTCATTCGTTCCATAGTAAACACCCCTGTGGTGGTGGGACCCGCCAAGAAATCCGGAAAATGGCAGCAGGACAAACTCGAGTTGAGGGCTTGAGCGGAGAATCACTATGGGTAATTTCATTAAACAGAAGCTCAATTAGTGTTCAAGTTGCATATTTAAGCCGTACTCTGTTGGCTAACTTAGCAATGCTTTAATCAATTAAATCAAAATAATTTCAAATTAGAAAGGCATATTAATTTTCGAGCTTCTGCAAATTTGATAGTAGTTTTTATCTTGATGGCTTTTAAATTCCTCCCACAAATATGTAGACAAGTTCACTTCGAACGTAATCGAAAATATTTAAATATTCAATGTTTATGTCAACCATGCCAGACAAGAATTTAAACTTGAATTCTTCAGTGGTCAGCTTTTGGGAATTTTTCCATTTTTTTTTTTTTTTTTTTGAGGGCACCACGTAGGGTCAGCACGTAGGCTGGGATCTCTCCAATTACTCCACATAGTTTATGGTCATCAACCAGTAGTAGTCTGCGAACGTTGAGAACTTTTTGCTCCGAACCCGAACATACGAGCATACATATTTTATAAAATTTAATGCTGCTGATAATAAAATGTGCACCAAGCGGGACACAAAAACACACACACACACGCACGACGACGAGTGATGTTTGTGCCAAAGTGCAATGCGCATAATTCATGTACTTAAAAGCGTTAAATAGAATGCCAGAGCAGGATTCAGTGGAAAGGGGGGCTAAAATCGGACGACGGCCGAAATGGGCGTACAGTAATAAGCCTAATATGTATGTAAATTGTGGACGCAGAGGGCCAAAAACTGTGGCAAATTGCCTGGTCAAAACCAAAGCCAACCCGAAAAGCCTCCATGTCTTCTGGTGTGTCAAAATTTATGAGGATTGCGTGACCTTCGTGCAGTTGTGCGTGATAAATCAATTTCATTGCAATTTGTAATTGTGTAAAATGTATTTTCAATTGGCCCGTCCCAACGCAGACATAGCTAGGTTTTCGTGGGTGGGTCGGTGGATTTGGGCTTTGGGGGTGGGCAGCGATGGGCGGCTGGCTGCATTGGTCTGGTTTGGCCAGAGATGGCGACGGAAATGCATGATTTTGGTCACATTTCCAATTGTCAATGAGATTTCAAATCTCCGAGATTTATGCGTTGCAGTTTCACCAGGCGCACACACAATGAGCGTTTTGTGCGCTGTGTCAAGCAATTTCTAAGCCATTATATATGCACCACTGCCACGTCTCCGCTGTCCGTTTGTAAATTTCTGTTTTTGGTTTCATGATTTATGCACGGCCACACCGAAAGCCAAACCGAATCAGCCTACAAGCCACCCAACCAGCCACCTAGCACAAAGACTAATTGCATTTGGTTAAGTTAAACCCAAGAAATTTAGTGGATAAATTAAATCAGCTGGCAGGACTAATTTGATCCGAAGTTAAGCAATGTACGATACTGTTCAGTTTCGAAGTGAGCCACATTGCTACCAGCTTCCATTTTGGTCGAATTTGAATGGGAGATGTGACACCAGTTTTTTCTTAATAGGAAATGTCCTTTTTGTTGCTTTTGTGTTGACAGCTAGACACTTGGCTGAAATGCAGATAAAAAAGGTGCCCAAATAATTTGAAATATGTTGTTTGTGCAGGAGCTACGCTCAAAATAAGAGTGAAAGTCATTATTCCATGACTTAATGCCATTTACTTATTTCTTATTATTGTCTCTGGATTATTAATTCGTTAATAGCCGAATTTTTTTTATCTACATACATTGAATCTATTCATATGGGTGCGTCCCACAATGAAGTGGTTATACATAATTCATAAATTCACCATTATTTAAGCCAGAATTTTGGTCAATTCATTATTAATTCATGCAAATTATGTTTAGTCAATGCAAAGCCTGATGGCAATTAAGCTAATATAAAAGGCGATAAACGAAATTCCAAATAAGCAAACAATATGAAATAAAAACAAAAAACTAGTGCTAAGCGAGTCATTTAATCTGCATCATTAATCAAGGGGCATAGGCTCTGATTACTCCATTGAATTAGACGCACTAAATTTCAAACCCAACAAAAAAAAAAAGAAACAACCACATTAGTGTACTTAAACACCCTCGCATTGTTAATTTGGTCAATGGGCTTTGGTAAAATCGATAACGAAATAAACAGAAATGAAAATAAATACCTGTAATGCCGGTAAAATAAACAAGCCGAAAATTGCTCAACTTAAATTAACAAATTTTCCGCACGCCATTTCAATTTCAATAATGGCATTTAATGCAGCATTACATTTGCAGCAATTTAATAAACATCAAACTAGGCCAAAAATGCATAATTGCCAACTAACTATATATATTGTTGGCCAAATCAACAAAGTAATTTTTATTGGCTTGCATTATTTACCAGCGAACTTAAATAAATATTTTACCATTTTTTTGGCAACTTTGATGGCCGCAAGAAAATGTAACAAAACTTCGAGTCAACTAAACTTTTGGAAAATAACTTTTACGCCCTTTAAGCATAAACCTTATGCTTGAGTAATAAAAAATTTACATTTCTTCATATTTCGAACATTGCATATTTATATTCATGTGCTTTGATGCATTTGAAACTACACAACAATTTCTTCCTGACTTCCTGCAGCTTAAGTTAGCTTTTTTAATATTCATCTCTCAACTGGCTTGGTTTGGCAAACGGCAGATCAAATGTTTGAAAACATTAGAATAAGTGCTAATTTCCTAATAAAAATTCAAAAGTAAATGCAAATTGTGAGTGGCAGTCAGAAAGAACAAAGTCAAACTGTCAGGGCACGAGTCGCTCGGTCTATTTATGCATGAATGGAATTCAATTTGCATAATTAAAGTTAAATGCATGGCATTTGCTCGGTAAATTCATAAATAATCCAGCGCTGCACAGATTACATCAGAGGAGCAAACGAGCAAAATCAAATACAATTTGAACAAATAATCGCCTGATGTTTGTTACGACTGAAATATGAAAACAAAAATCTCAATGAAATTGAAAGCCAAAATTGACAAAACCTTTTAATTCAAACATGGCGAAAAAATAATCTTTTGATTAATTAAAAAATAACAAATATACACATATATAAAATATATGTGTATGATCGTTTGGACAGAAGACTGATTGCCGCATAATGGGATAAAGTCAACCCATTAAGTTTGTCTAGCCAGAGTCATTAGGTTTAATGGCCGTCAGACATGTGCTGTTCGGTAATCCTGGCTCTTATCTACTCACTCCTTAGTCCTGCTAAACTTGGCCATATGTCGGCCGTTGGCCAACAAAACTTCACACATTCCACGTGCAGTCGAAAGCTTATAAAATAGTTATTACTCTTAATGAGACTGTTAGCCGAAAAAGCTGAGTTCTTTTCTCCCAAAATTTAGGCCTGACACTTGGTTTATTCAATAGCAGATTCACTTATCTATTTTATATATGTGTTTTAAATTGATTTTGAATTTGTATAGCTTGGTTGTCTTTTGTTTGCTATCCATTGTGCTGTAAAAATCAATTGACCTAATTTTGATGGCATTGAAATTGGTTTTTTTTTTGCCTCAAACGAAACAGTATTTAAATAATTTTATTTGACATTTAAAGGATTTGATAATGGCTTTTGTTACATTTATCAGAGGTCAATTCGTTGCATGGTTTTACAGCCATTAAACCGTAACTAAGTTTTCTTTTCAAAATGTTTGTTTTAAAGCTTTCAAAAGCCGGCTGCTTGCAGCTTTATAAATAAGTTATCTATTTATAATATATTTCTATTTGACAAATACATTTTAAACAAAGAGCTAAGGGCATTAAAAGTAATTATAAAGTGTAAAATGTGTATTTCAATTAAACAAAGTCCGCAATCGGAGCGCGTAAAGCTTGAAGTAAGCTCAATTATTGCATTAAGTACTTTGGTGACCAATTAACAGTGAATCTCAATCTAAGCGGACTTAATCCACTCAATATTACATTGAGAATTTACAAATATTTATTACGGAATTTATGCTAGTTCAATAAGCATCTCATTTAATTTTGATAATCAGGAATGTGGGCACTTTTGCAATGTAATTGATGATTTTCTAATTAAGCTCAGCTCAGTTGGAAACATTTAATTAACCAAAGCAAAATAGTAAATATCCGAATATATATTTCTACTTTAATTGTGCCGGTCTACAGGCAAAGGCAAAGATAAACGTATGGGTGATAGATCAATAAAGGAATTGAAAATTTGGCAAGCTTTTTAAGCGACTTAACATGCCATAAAATGCTCGTAAATATGATGGTCAATAAATACGGTAATAAAATGTGTTTTCAGGATAGACACAACTATAACACAAAAGGCTCCCCCGGGAAAGGAAAAGGATATTTATATATGCGTGCAGATATGTGAATATATATGTGCACAATGGACCCGCATCAAGAAAAGGAAGCCATTGAAGCAATCAGGCAGTAGTAGTCCATGACCACAGTTACTGCATTCCATAACACCATCACCACCACCACCAGGACCCACCCACCTCGTATTCTCTATTCGATTATGATAAAATGCCTTTAGGTGACCACAGCATGCAAAAGTGGGTAGATTCCGGGAGACACGAAGGATTTGCGAGGAACCCAAAATAATAATCGTGCGCATAAATAAAACATTTTGAAATCAAGTGGTTACCCCCACCGAAAAATTCCCTCGCATTCGAAACGAAACGAAACGAAAGGAAACAAATAAGCAAAACCAAACCAGTGAGAACCGAGAAAGGACACAACCGTAGATGAGGAAAAAAACCGAAATTGAAAGTCAAGACATGAAATATTTATGTATTGTGGGTTTCCTCGAAAGTTTTGTGGGTGCGTTGCCATCTTGGCATGTTTGCTATTTGTGGTTTATATGCCAATAAATAAAAACCTTTGCCCTAGCCCAAAACAACACAACACAACACATTTTAAAGTATGTCCGTTTCGATGCTCACCAAACTGTAACCAAAAGGACCCACCAATCAGCCCGGTCTTCATGGTCACTTTCCACTTTCCACTTTCCACTGCCCAAATGACCCACACTCGGAGCAAACAAATTGTTAGTTGTTGAACTCTGCTCTGGCCAAGTCCTCTCTTGATTGAGCCGTTGGTTTTTAGGGGTACTCATCCGAACGCCCCTCTTACCGACTGTCAGCAAACTATTTGCACTTGGTTTGGGCTATTAAATTGCATAATAAATGTATCTCAAATTCCAGCTCTTGGCTACAGATTATTTTTAAAATTTGTGGTTACCGAGTAGGAGATTTGAATGCGAAAAACTTTTATTTTATATTTTTCAGAACAAGTGGACTAGATTGCTTGTCCGGTTTGGAATTAGGAAGTGGAAAACTATTTGATATCTGGGAATTTAAGGGAGAATAAACTACTAAAGTACAATATATATTTCCAAAAAAAATTTTAAATCGTTTTGATAAACAGAAATAGTTGAAAGATCATATTAAGATATTGTTTCCATTCATTCACTGTGTATTTGTATTTGAAATTAAATTTATTACAATATTTTCAAAGAAGTTAACATGTAAGCATTGAATTCAATGGCATTTAAAAGAGATTTCCTGCCTCATATGTCCACCTCATTAATTTCTTGCCAATGTGCAAACATTCTCTCTGAGCCTCCCAACCAAGGTATTGCAAACAAAAATGAGCTGAATAATATCCATAGAAATCTCCTTGGCACGAGGAGCCTCCAAGAACTTAATCAGGAGCTGTTGACATTGCCAGGTCTATTCAACCAGCCCAGACTCCTGGCTCCCATGACACTGGCTTTCTTTAAAAAGGAATCCCTGGCCTCGGGCAAATATGCTAAGACCAGAATTGCTGCCCAGGCTCTCCGAGATCGAGAGGCAAGTTATTTAATTTGGTATAAAACAGTGCAATATATATTATGTTTATTCATGGCCCATATACCGTAGCCGGCCAAACTCATCCTTAGCCTCTCGTCCCCATCAGTCTTAGTTGGCCATTCTGTTGGCCTGGCCCGAAGGAAATGAAAAAGTTTTTAGGCCCATCTGCTGCCTTCTTGGCCTCCTCATTCAATTGCCACCGGCGTCTCTGGCTTTTGTGCTCCTCCGCAGCTCCTTCGATGGTGCCCCCCAAGAACCCTGAGGTCTTTGAGTTTTCACTTAGGCTTTTTGCATAATCAAGATAAACGATAAGTAAATTTATCTTTATTAACAAATCTTTAACGTGGCCGAGTAATTTATTTGCGGTTGGCCTCCGTCAGACGAAATTTTCACCAGCGGCCCTTTTCTTATTTGACTGACATTTGAAATTGAGTTTCGGTCTGCGGTTTGTATAAGGCCAGGAAGTCGGATTTGTTTGTCAGTAATTATAGTTTATTTCGCAAACTGTGCTACTAGTTTAAATTAAATGATTGTGACCAAAAAACCATTTTTAAATATGTAAAAAATAGCATAAAATAAAATAATAATGTGCCTAAGGTAATGAATATTGAATTTGTCTTAAGATTACTATTGAATTCTACAAAACATTTAAATATTGCCATAACCTTTCCACTTGAAGAGCATTTTTATTACTTGATCAAGGTGTTTTCAACATCAGGTGCAAATATTTTCCATAAAACTGTGAATTTATTATTTTTCATTGATGTGCTCATAGACTACGGCCAATGTCGACATTCTTGAATAAAAGTTGTTTTCCTTATTCCTTGGCATTTGGTGGAAACTGCTCCGGTGCAAACACGTTTCGCGGAAACAATCATGCTTGCAATAGTTTCCTGCCTGATTGTAAAGCGATTATCTGCCCTATAGGTATGGCTTAAATACGTGTATATGTGTATGTGTGTGTGTGTGTGTGTCCGGCTGTAGTCCTTACTGCTGGCAGACGGACTTCTTCATCGTGGACCTGGTAGCGAACTGCAGTTGCCTGCCATGGCATAAAGGATGTGCAGCCGGCACACATGACTTCCGTCTGATGGAAAATAAAGAAAACGAATTGAGTGCAGGACAACGGCAGCGTGGTGGGCAAAAAAAAAAAGGAGCCGGAATGCGGAGAGGGGCATCCTAGAATGCCACTGATTAAACTCAGTCGGGGAAAGAAGCTCAAAGAAGCACAAAAAAAAAAAAAAATGAGGAAACACGGTAAGCGACTAAAATAGCTTTGGTATTGGTTTACTTTGCCTGCACCTATAAAGTAAATAAGGAATTCGAGATGCAGCTTGCTCTGAAAGGAGCTAAAGCTCCTGCTAAAGTACCCGTCGCCGGATCCGGAGCACTAGCAGCTAAAAAGGCATTAAAGGATTACGTTGTTTGGAATTTACTATAATGGGGACATTGGAAAACTGCTATCTAAATTCTACCCTGGCTACCAAGCAGAATTTATAAGGTATTGGAAATTAAAAACGATTCCAGGCCAAAAGAATTTGGAATGAGTTCTTATCAATATATATTAAATATGTAAAATATGTTATGCAATGGTAAGCTTCAATTATAACTTTATCCAAGGAATTCTGATTTAATCCCGATAACTAATAAAAATAAACGGATTGCCGGATCTTTGTTCTGGCAATTATCTTCAAATAGCGTTGCCTGTTAATCTCTTCGAATAAAATTTAACAATCAAACAATTTCCACACTTTAATTGCTTATCTTCATCCACTTATCTGTGGCAGCACCACCACAATCATCACCATCACCATCACCACTTTCTCGCATGGCAATCAGACAAATAAAACTTCGATTAATTGAATATCAGAAAGTAAAATGCACACGATTCCGGCCAAACAATTTCTCCTGCCTGCAACTTTCGGACGAGTGAGTCGTGAACATAATAGCCGGTTGGAATTCGTCATTCAGGACATGACTTTGCCAGCAATCCGCTCCAGACACTGTATACAGTGATAAGACCCCCGGGGGCGGATGGGGGCGTGTCTCCGACAAGGCAGGAAACAAGCGAATCAAGCCATATAAAAGTTTTTACCACCACAACAAAGATGGATACCGCACAGCGACACTCAGAACTACATTTTTTTGCCCAAATTCATTCGATTGCCATAATATGGAGCTGGTTATATTGAGTAAAATTGTTTCGTTTCTCTAGAAATCTGAAAAATATCTATTGATATATTTATTTTAACTTTAAAAATTCTAAAAAATACAATTTGATACATTTATGTATATCGAATTAGGCTAAAAAGGGAATTCAGCATTATAGCTGTATCATTTTGCCGAGTGCAAAGACATTGTGTGTGTGTGTGAGTGGTTGTGCAGCATGTGGGCCACTTTTATTTGGCCGCAGCTAATTGTTTTTCGTTACGCTACGCATACCAATGCATTTAGCCATCGACCAGGACCATAACTTTCGAGTGTTTTATGGCCTCACGCACGGCAGGAGCAGGACAATATCTTGGCCCCACACATCCTTGCCTCCTTACCCCATCGCACACACTTGTGTCGTTAAATAAACCATACACCGGAAGCGAAGTACTTGGAAATTTATTAATGCCACGGTCGCCAAACGATGACTGCAATTCCAATTCCACTTTCAGCTCCCATTTCCAATCAAAACTCAATCTGTCAAAAGCTTAAAATCTCATTTAAGGCTCCTCGTGTGGTTCATTGCCGATTTAATTGGCTTTCAGCAGATCCAATAAGTGAGCAAAAGCAAAACACAATTTAATTAATCGAAAAGTAGTGTAGTAAGTGGCTGTGGCAGTGGAAAGGATCCGCAAATGTAGCCATCTGCTTTTTGGTTCCTCGGAGTAATCTAGAAACAATAGATGACATAATTCACATGTCTTTGTTGAGCCATTGTCCATTACTGGTTGCCGCATGCCTCGTTTACTCCGGCTTCACTGCCATTCTTTTTCGGCTTCCTTTGTACGGCATTTTTTCCCGCTTTTCCCCACTTTCCCCCGGATTTTCCGCCCATTTCCAACGCCCATGTGGGCGAGACAAAAATGTTTGTGAAATGAGCCGTAATAAGCTGAAAATGCCTTATGGTTTCGGTTGTTGCCTCCTGGTGAGGATGAGAAATTTGCTTTGTGTGGCTTATTTTGAGGTTAACGGAAATTAACTTTATCAACTTGAGTAGTAAATTACGGTACTTGGATATATATATATATTGCATTTTTATAAAAGATTTCAATCCAGAAAAAAGCGTTTTAATTCAATTCAAGATTTACTCAAACATGCTAAAGCATATTAAAAATATACTGCCCACAGTGAAAATATATTAAAATATGATGCTTACATAGTATCTTGAAAGCTGTTTCCAATTTCACATTGATGATTTGGGGGTTTGGAGAAAAATATATATATTTATTTAGAATATTTGTAAAACAGCTATGGATACTATAACTCTACAGTACTATTCGCTGCTATTGAAAAAAAATTGAATATCTCTAATCGGTCGACATTGATGAATTACGCGTTCCATTCTGAGGAAAGGGAGCTTGAAGCACCAGAAGTTTGAGTACTATAAAAAAATAAATAAATAAATAAATTATTTAATGTAAGAATTATTTTAAGATTTATACCAGAGGACTTTAAAATAAGAGAAACTTTCTACGTACCATGGACTGATAGGCATCCCTGAGTTCAGAGTGTTGACTGAGGATAATGGTAATGGGATAGCTAAGATTTTCACTCCTCCGGATTCGGTAAATACCTTGAAGGACCTTCCAGCTCAACTGGGGACAGTCCAGCAAGTAGATATCGTTGAGACCGGGACACATTCGCACCATATCTATCAACTGGTAGTCCTTAATATCAGGGCAATTAATTAGAGCAATGTATTTCTGAACTCTTGGAAACAAGAGCCGGCTAATCTCGCGGTCGCAGAAGTAGCAGTTTGCCAGGACCAATCCCCGCAATCGAGAGCACCGATCCAACCCGACCTCCTTCATCCAATTGGGATCCTGAAAGCCTTTGCAATCTATTTGAATCAGTTGCACAGAATCTTTCCGTCTATTCAGTATAAATTGCATGCACTCAAGTGTCAGCTGACTTCTCGTTTCACATTGTGTTAACTCCAACAGTCGAAGATCAGTCAGTTTCATGACAAGGTCCTTTTGGTGAAAAAACAGTCCTGTGGTCAACGATAGGTCTCTCAGATTGGAACACTTATCAATGAGCTTCAAGCTCAGTGTATCGCAATCGAATCGAAGAAATAATCTGGTCAATTTGTGGCACCGCTCTAAGATCCCAGTGAGAGCAGTCTGCGAAATGAATCCATTGAGCACTAGTAACTCCAGTTCCTTAAAATGTTCGATGAAGTGCACCTGGATTTCACAATCGGCCGTCAGACGGCGCAAATTTCTCATCAATTTGGGAAGAGCATGCAGTGGCCACTGAGCCATTCTATTTCCACCAAAATCTTCTCCAGATTGTTGACTGCTAGACTTAACCTTTTCTTCCATCAGCAGTTCGCAGCGTTGAACAGATACTATCGACTTGACTCCTGCTTTTTCCAAAACATTAAGGTTTTCCTAAGAAATATGAACGATCAGGAAGATAAACTTTTGAAATATTATGTAAACGTACCCACCTGCAGTCTATCTGCGACGAAGTAAACGTACTTAAAATGATCCTTCATGTGAACGATAAGATGTCTCTGGGATTCCTCGCCAAGATCCTTATGAAGAGTGCGGAAGTCGAGCCGTTTCCTTGTACTTCGCCAAAGGGTGTAGCAGGCGGCGGGAAGGAGACGAAAGGAGCGGTAGAGGACGATCTGGTCGGAGAGGTCAAGTTTTTGAAAAACCTTCTTTAACTCCCAGTAGTCTACATCCTGTTCTCCCTCCTCAAGTTTCGTTTGGGGAAGGGATCTATCAGATGAATAGTTGTTCGATGGACTTTCCAAAGGGGTAGTCAAACCGTCTCCAATTTGGGCGACCTGATGGATTCGACGGTTATTTCGAGGAGCTTCCATCTCGATCACCGATCCGTTTCCAACTTGGAATTTTGGCAGACGCTGTTTCCTCTCTGGATTCTTCAATAGTCTAGGACTACGGCTCAACATACCGGAGACCTAAACCTATACGCTATAAGTATAAAAAAGGATAATAGAAAATTAAAGTCCTTTTTAATTTGCCTATAGTGTACTAGTTTCTATCAATCGAAATTTAGTTGAGTATTAGGTCAAAGTCTCCCAATTTTCAATTTTTTTTTTATTTTCAATAAAATTATACATTTGGACTTGTGTAAATTGACGCTCTGTTTTTGCATTGGAAGAGCCGAACGTATAATTTCCTTTAATTGGTTATTATACTTATTTAAACGAAAATTTACCAATTAAACTTTCTTCTTCTGGCAGCGCTTAATTGTTGGTGTAAAAACTTTATTGCAGTGTTAATTGTGCAAATTATGCTGCAAAAGGGGACTACCAAACACGCACGCATACACCACCGAAACAGAAACAGAAGCAGCAGCAGACCCACCATGTTTGCCGCAACCAGCCCTAAACAAAGGGGAAAATAATAACAAAATGCAGAACAACCCAACAACAAGGACATCGCAATCCTGGCAACAGTA
Source organism: Drosophila melanogaster (assembly GCF_000001215.4). Classification (NCBI taxonomy): domain Eukaryota; kingdom Metazoa; phylum Arthropoda; class Insecta; order Diptera; family Drosophilidae; genus Drosophila; species Drosophila melanogaster. Next base: position 16,211,075 of record NT_033779.5, on the reverse strand, counting down.
AAAACCACATGCCAACACTTAGTGCCCAGTACGTGGAACGGAGGCTGCCGTCCAGGATCTGGCCCATATTATGCTTAATTATAAGCGTATATATGCAAGAACAACACAGCGGCTAGCATCTGACCTCGCTTAGCTCATATTACACGCTGGCCCAAAAACAAAAACAAAAAATAACAAACAAAAAAAAAAAAAAAAAAAATCAAAAAACAAGCACAACATACAAAAACACGCTGGGGTTTTCGGCCCTGTATTATGTAACTGCATTGACCAAAAGTTTGGCGCACCGAAAACTTTCCGCTTGCCTTGCAGCTTTGTGTCAAAGCGAAAGGCGCCAGCAGCAGGACCAACTCAGGAGCAGGACTTCTGCCATGTCTTTCGACGCAGTCCCACAAAGTTTTGTGGCTCGGTTACGGAACGGCTTCCTTTGGCTTCTTATCTGCGTGAAAACACAGCCACCAAGCAAACACCAAAATGCTATTAATGTTTGCTTGTCGATTACTAGCAGGACACAGACAAAATTTTACAGATATCAAGCCGGAAACTGCGATCCTTACAATGGGATTTTTAATGCCTTGTTCATATATTTTGTTATTTTATTAATTGAAAGGATAGCTAGAGTTGTTCTTTTCCAAGTGCAATTACTACGATTTTTAAGCACTATATTTTTTTTTTTTAAAACTTAATTATTTTAAAAGATTTGGAATTTGATCTTACCTATCTTACCCATTTAAACGCGAACTCTTCAGTTGCAAGCCCGACACAGCGAAAAATATTAATTAAAGTCATTTACTTTATAGAATAATTTTTATATTCATTACTTTATGCATTCTGTAAGGACTATTTTCGCTGTCGAAAACTTTGTGTCGACACCATTAAAGTTCATTACCGAAAGATTTCCCGCATTGTCTGCGTTGCAATTTTGTTGCAGCATGCAAATATATCAAAACTTAAGGCTGTCTATGCTGTAGTTGAATCGTCGCCAGGACGCCAGACTGCGGAGCCGACTCCTCGAGACGGCATGCCGATGCTGAAGATTTATTATTTATCAGTGCAGATTGTGCAACTACTTTGTTGCTCCTTCCCCGTCCCAATTGTTCGCATCCTCGAGCTCAGTCATGTGTGCAGCATAAGATTCCTCAGACACACACGCAAGTCCTGCAGGCAATGCTTATATCCTTTGGCTGGCAAGCTATATGCATTGTCTTGTAACTGAAAATGCAGATTGTTTACTGATGTTAGATGCTATTTTCAATGGCTTCTTGCAGTGCCTCGAATTTCCAATGAGAATTGCCTCGATGTTTGTCGGTTAGAGGAAGAGTTGATGGATGAGTCAAGGTAACTAAGTAAATAGATAAAAAGGTTTGCAGTTCATCGACAAGCAAATCGAACGAACAGCACTCACATCTATTCCACTGTATTATTTTAGTATCCTTCAGAAAGCCCAACTCGATTGAAAACAAAGGATCTTTGTTCGGCCTTTCTAAACAATTCAATTACGGGTATAAACAACAAATAAACAAACAACATGGTGGTGAGAAAAAGTTTCCGGAAGCGGCGAGGGGAAAAACTAAATGAAATGAAATGAAAATGAAAACTAGACACGCAGACGGAAAACCGAGAATTATCTGGGCATTCCGTGCAAACGAAAGCAGAAAATTCATTTTTTGCCGCAGTCAGCTGACGCTATCTGCTGCCTCTTTGCCCTCGAAGAACCCCGATTGCCGGTACTTCCTTCGCTGCATTTAACTAATTGCGATAATTAATTAGGACTAACAACCAGAGTTCGGGTAAAAGTCTGTACAAGCCATCCTACTGCTGCAAGGATAACAGAATAGCGGAAACCACAGGACCTCTGGGCACGCAAAGAACGCCTATATGGAGGTCCTGAGCTCTGGCCATGGATATGTGCTAAGCGCTGGGGATTACCAAATTGATATATAAACTTCTTGTCCCGGGTTCTTATGCATTATGCTGTTAATGGCTTTTCGTGGCTTCCGACACGAGTTTTGCCTTCATGTCTGCCATCTGCCAGAGGTTGGTAAAATAATAATTATTGCTATGCTAAATAATAAAGAATACACAATTCTGGTATATAATTCCGAAAAAACATGGAATAATGTCAGGTAAAAGTAGGTTATCTGCATTGTAGTTCTCTCTTTTGTTGTTTTTAGATATCATATATATCATAAGTAAACATTTTTCATTTAATTATTTATAATTAACAAAAATAGTTTGTTTTTTTTAGAGCTATGCTGCAATCTAATGACGAAATTAAGCATCGAAAGAAGAGTCTATATGTCAGCGATATTTAAGCGAACCGAAATGACTGGCTTGGCTTCATTAATTAATGAACTTTTCGTGGGTATCGTGTCGTTCCCTTTCCTGCTTGACACCCTTTTCCCCAGTTAAAAAGCAGTTTCTTTCACTTTGGCCATGCATGAAAAACCCGCAACTTGTTTACTCAATGCCGGCTTTTTCACTTCAACACTTGGGTGAGTTGGTGGCCCCCGGGAGGACTAGACTCAACCCTTTTGACTCGAAAATTTTTGCATAACAAAGCGGCAAACAGATGGAGGGAAAGTGCCGGCGTGGCAGAGACGGTGGCACTGCAATTTATTTAATAAAAAACGCAATGTCGACGACCCAAGCAATTGAAACTTTTTCAACCGCAAAATACTAAACCATACTTCTAGGCAATAACGTAATTCAAATGCCCCGTAGACGACGACACCAACAAACTTTGCACATTTTTGACCCGCCCCCCCCCCCCCCATTCCTACCAAAAAAAAGGTGGTTCCATGAGGCAAACTGAACTCACAAGCAGAGGAAAAGTTTTCCAAAAATGGCGTAAATTGTCGGATCCCCCAAAAACAGAACCCGTTCCCATCTACCCATGCTAACTCTTTTTTTTTTGTTTTTGTTTTTTGTAAATAGTGAGGAACCACGGGTGACCAAGTGGGAAAGTCAAAGCCTTGCGCGGCATTTACTAAAATATTCATGGCCTGGCGAGTCGACACCCCATTGGTGGGAGTTGGAAAGTGGGTGGTGTTCAGTGGGCGGTGGGGGAAGGTCGAACTGCCAACTGGCCTTTGTACTTGAATTGGTTCCGTTGCCCTTCTGCAGTTTTTGCTCTTTTTGTTTATGACACGAATGAGCGAAGTTTTTGATATTTGTTGATTGCTTTTTCGGCTCTGATTGTGGGCGTTGCAGAGGCATGCTGATGAAGTGGGCGTGGCCAGCTCGGGGAGCAACAGATCTATTTGCATTTTGATTCCGTTTTGTTGAGAGTCTCAGTATGAATAATTGTTTAATTGTCTTGTTGATGAGTTGAAAACAAAGCGTTTCAAATGAAGAAATTAAAACATTTTGTTTAGGCACATTTATTTAATATCACATGTATGCATATTAAATCTTTTAATTCTTAAGTTATCCTACAATGTACAATAAGTACAAATGAATAGAGCACCTTAAGCTGCCATATAGTCACTATATAGTGAGTACATTAATATATGCCCTCGTTCGCTTATATAGAAAAAACCCTTTTCTTTTTTCTCACCATTATCGAAAATTTCCATTCAATCAAAACACTTTTGTTTTGTATTTGTTCCTCTTAAATAAATAAACAGAAACATTTGCAAATGTTATCATTGCAAGCTGCGGATTGTCATGGTGCTGAACCACTGATTTCTTTTAGTGAGAAACTCTTTTGTGTATCTTGGCTATGCATAATAGAAAAGCGTGTGTGCGTAAAATCAAGTCGGATTTAAAGTGCCTAATGGCGGGGTTTAAACTTTGTAAAATTGTGCAGTTTGGACTTCAGTTTTACATTAACTGAAAGCTGAGAGAGAAAAAGTAGTTGAGATATAAAACGAAAGGGGAATGTTATGAGGAGGCTAGAGAAAACAATTAAAGTATTTTGACTTCAAGTCGTTTCAGTTTTTGTTGGCACACTCATATTGAAAAATAGTACACATTTTATTTATTTATTATGCACACATCTGATGGATTTCAAATCCACTGTCCAATGATGAGCTTAAGTAATTTTATATTCCTTTACTTAACCTCGTATAGATGAGTGGTGGCCTCGAAAGCAATTTGTCCAACGCACTGCCGTAAACTTGCTTTCTAGAATTTTGTAATAGCCCCGATAACAATGGCTTGGCACATCAACAGGACCGGTTCCGAGGAGCACTCCTTGAGTGACGGCATGCCATGACTGAGGGGGGGGGGTAAAGGGGATCGGGCGGTGTAGGGGGAAAGCGTGACACCGAGATGGCCAAAGATAGCTGGCAGGTTGGATTAACCCCGTTCCCTGGTTGAAGTCACTGGCAGGACACTTGACTGGCGGTTGGTGGAAGTTGAGGTTGCCTGCCTGGCTGCTGTGCAATTGGTTTTGTGGGCCATAAGGACTCCCCCTTCAAGGCCATAACAACAAATGGCCAAGCAAAATGGATGTCGACAGCAGATGCTTCAGTTCCTCCTGCTGGACGTCATTTGCATTTATCCATCCGTTCATCCACGGGAGCGATTTCAAATGATGCTATTTGTGGTGAAAATTTGATCGATGATTATTATTTATGTATATAAACCGATTAGGGGCTAGCGTGTATTTTTATTGATATGTGCAAAAACTGCCCCTTATGCTGCGAAAGTTTATAAATATCTGGCTATATACCACCAATATAAATTGATTGACACGAACACAAAAAATAAATGCGAGTCCTCCCACCGGAAATGAGCAAAAAAAAAAGATGGCGAAAGGAAGTGATGGGTTATTTGTGTATTTGTATGTGTGGTGTAATGGACCTGCTTCTGGTTCACCTATTGCTATTGTTGTTGTCATTAATGTTTGATTCCTGACTGTTTTTGCCAGACCTTATTGACGTATTTCGGTTCGTTTTGGCCCCTTGATTACAATTCGCTTCCGGCAGTCATTAATTTTTATTTAGCACATTTTCAGAGCGCTCGTAAAGTGAGCGGGAAACGAGAAAAATCGCCGCTTTTACAGGTAAGAAAAATGTTACAAGGACAGTGAGATCCAGGAGAATATGAATAAATTATGGCTACATGTGGGCGTTTGAATCGCTTTTTCCCCACTCTCTGCCGCACCTCTGGGCGGAAACGGAAAGTGTGTTAATTTCCGACAGCAAAATGTTTACGCTTCTGATGGACGCGAACTGCAATTGATTTCAATGGGATGGCGGAATAACAAAAAAAGTGACTGTTGTTGAATAAGTGGAGGTCGTTCAGAGGTGTAAAAACTGCTATGTGTATATTCCTTCGTTGAAAAGAGCATTTATATGAATACAATATTTTTTGTTTATTAAAGCAAGAACATTTTCGAATGGAAAAAAAATATGTCATAAATAGTTGAGCGTCTACAAATGAATTAAAAATATTAAACTCCGAGCGCGGATTTTAATTTAAGAGTATACAACCATAAATTGGTAATAGCAATTACTTGGAACTACTCTTAAATTCTTAATTACTTAATTACTTTGCAGCTCTTTTATTCGTGTAAAACTCAAAAAGAATGCCCCTTCCGTGCCTCTCAAGCTGTCTCATTTATTATTCATTCAATATTAATTCAAGCATTAAAATTCCAACGGTTCCCTCTACCCCCCAACGACATAAAATATTTTATTAAAATGCTTTCACATTATCCAGACGCCCATATCATGTTGGGCTATCATTGTCCGATTTATTGGCAACAAGGGCATCGTCGACCACTCGTCTTTCATTCATTCACTCTGGACTGCTACCAAGGACATGATCGAAAAGATGTGACGCAAGTTTTATATCCTTAAAAATTATATAAATTGTTGAATTGTTAAGTGTTGAAAATTATTGCCTTTATTTAGTTGGTGTAACAAAGTGATTGTAAACTGAATTCAATTGCTTTTAAATTGCTTTTAGTTGCTACATAATATTTGTTATATTCCTATATAAACAGCGATTTTATTATTAAAAAATTAAAATATATGTCTATTTTTTGTTTAAGCTTAAACGTGATCTTAGTTTTGAACTGTGCAACCACGACAACGACTCGAACACCTTAAATGTCCGCAGGCCGACTGCATTTGCATATGACGGGCCGTGTTCAGCAGTTTTTCCAGCCTACATTTACCCTTTGCCATTTTTCGCAAACACTTTTCCTCCATGTCGGACCATGAGTACCGCAGGTCTTTTGTATTCGCACGTTCATTCTGTTTATCATTTTTCCCACCTCCGTTGGCTTCCTTACATGAAACACGAAAAACGCATTCAAGCTGAGTTTGTTGGGATTGAGCTTAAAAAAAGCAAACTTAAATAGGCACAATGAATTTAATTAGTTTTGCTTTATCCAGTAAATTAATAAAATGATATTTTATTGCATCTGTCTTGTCAGACAATAATGTTGACAGGCAATAATGTAAGCTAACTGTTTTACCAAAGCACTTTCTTTTGAAAAGCCACTTAAAATATTACTTATACCCTAATTTAGGTTGTTTTTCAGATTCTTTCATTAATAATTTATTTTATTTAATCACTACAGTCCCTAAAGAATATAAACTAATATAAACCTTTGTCTTTTTGCTCAAGATCAACAGGTCACTGTTCTGGGAACAAAGGGCTAAAAAGGCATAAAATTCCGAGGACCAAGTGTACCAACGGTCAGCGGATGTTGGCTTTTTGGGTAACACTTTACGGCCGAACCACACATACGCACGCGCACTTAGGCCGCCGTTTCCGTTTCCGCTCACTTAATGTTTCATTTTGTTGCTGTTACTCACCAAAACCAAGAACCGCCGCCTGTCACTCAACTCGAGTGTGTGTGGTTGTGTGAGTGCGGGTGTAGGTGTGGGTGTGGGTGTAGGCCAAGTTAATGTCCAACGTGCTTGTCCATGTGTCAGTTAGAGGCTGCCTTTGTGTGCGTTGCGGGCCATGTGTTGGCTTCCGAGACAAAATGGCTTAAGTAGTCACTTTTTGTGCTTATGCCCGGACTTTGGTTTAATTAATTACGAGATTAATGTGACTGCACAGCGTGTGTGCGCGTGTGTGTGTGTGTGTGAGTGGTTGTGCGTCTGGTCGAGGCAATTGCTAACCGTACATATTTCGCTGAAGGTAGGACATTCGGACGTTTGGCCAACTGCGTGTGACGCCGTCGTAGATGAGTTCATACTACACAACATCGAGCCAGTAATTACATTCACACCCCACACATTTGTCATTAACGTTGTGGCTGCGGTGTGAGTTGGGTGCTTATTGGGGGCTGGACAACATAACCACATAAATGTTTATGAAGGCAAGAAATTTTGCCAAAATTGGAAGGCTAAGGTAACCAAAGAAGAATAATTGAATTACTTTATATGTCTAATGTCAATTATAGCATCGCAGCTATGTATATAAGTTCCTACAATGTTCATATTTCAGCTTTTTAAATTTATTTCAATTTATAAAGCGAATGGTGACAAAAATTAGAGCAAACAGAAAATCTGAATTTAAAGGGAATTTAAAAGTTATAAACCAAGTTAAAATTCTGATATATATTAAAGTTGATGAAATTTATAGTCAATCAAATTAAAACATTTTTAAATTGGATTTAATGAGTTAAAGATTGATTCCCAATTCGTAATATTATTTATTGCTCTCGTGTCCTTTATTTACAGGATCTCAATTGCTTTTTTCGGTAGACGTCAACATTTTAATTAATCCCCTGGAATGCTCAATTTCATTGCGGTTTTGTCAGTCGGCTTGTTAACAATCATCCAGATAGGGACTGCCATGGCGCATTCCTCTGTCACTTTTTCGGTTTTCCCTCACTTCCTATTAGTGGGCTCCATTTTAACTGACATATGTCAACACTCATTAGCTCAACGTTTCAGTTCAGTTCCATGGTGTTTTTGTTGGTATTACTATTGCTACTGTATTTTTTCGATGATTGATAGGGTCTGTTATTCAAATGTGTGACACACGAAAAACATGACATGAGAGCTTTAAACTCATGTAGATGAAAACATAAATTTTTCGATATTTTATGGCGTGGAATGGGTTGCTGAGATGGATCGAAAGGCCGCTAGGAGTCTACTTTACATTCAAATGGCGTGCCAGGATAGGAGTTCCTCTTCCAGCAGAGTCACTTTTTTATGTGCGTTAAAGAGCCTTTCAACTTGCGATATGTAATCCTTTGATTGATGCTCGGCAACGTCAAAGCACCGTGCACACACACACACGCCAAAACACAAAACCTTTGCGCCCATCGTCCTTGGTATTTGGTCCTTGGTACTTGGCACTGCAGTAGTACTAGCTACCAAAATCAACGCCTATGCAAATTTGCCGAAGGACCAAGGTGAGAGAAGAGTGATTGCGGGATGGATGGATAAACCCAGGGGCGGGCCAACGAGTGAGACGAGTGTTAGACATATGATGACAAAGACGATTTTCGCATTTTTCCTTTTTGATTAGCCTCCACAACTGCAGTGGCTTGCGAAGCCGAAGCCTTGCAAGGATACGAAAGGCGCTGGAGCAGGCCTGCTTTTTGGACGAGCTAAAACTGAAGCAAAGTTCAGGTAGCTGTAACTGTATGCCCAACCGTAAACAGTAGCCACAAAGCAAGGCGTTTGATGTGATTTTCTCGATTGAAGGCTCACAGGATACACCTCGAATCCTGCAGCTTCCATTGCCATCTATGACGAAACAAAGCTGCTGATGGACCGGCATAGAAAATCGAAAAGTGGAAGCCAGGTAACTAGACACACAGACAGTTCGGTTACACCGAAATTGTTTGGTGTAACTTTTGTATACCGTCGTTTTTAAAAATTCGTTAACGTATATCCGAATTGTTAGAAATCCTAGAAATTAAGTCCTAGAAATTAAGTATTATAAAGTAACGGGTTAATGATAGCATTCTCCCTTGTTTATAATTGCATTGACGAACCTGCCAACCCACAAAAAGTCGTTCTTAAAGCTTACCCGCTTCGCTGACCGCATTTTGATATCTGCAAAAAGCCACTCGACGTTGTCCCCGAAAGCCACGAAATGCAAATTGAAATCAATTAGCTAATTATGGTGCATTGCAACCGCAATCCGAAATGACGGGCGGCTGGGAGGCGCTGATTTTAAAGTCGATGTTAAATTTTCCTATCGATTAACCGGGCTTAGCCGAAAGGACTGCACTTGAAGTTCATAGGTTAAGCCGAAAAAGCAGGTATTTTTGGGCAAAACAACGCTATTTCCACTATGCAAATTCGAAACTCCTTATCCGAAGTATTCGCCAATGAGCTGCATAGTGAATTCCTATTTTCCCCACCTGTTGGGTAATTGAAATCCCGCAGAGGCGGGGAACCCGATGGAATCGGTAGGGGTGGTGTGACCAGGTGGGTCCTACTTTGCACTCTTGCGAAAATATTATTGAAGGATTAAAGTTTAAACTTTTAAGTGCAAAAACACTTCAATTCAATTGTGTGTGGGCTTGGTTGTGCGTCGCTGTTTGTTAGTTAGTTAGTCAGGAGGGCCCGTTGGAGGCGTGTGGCCAGGCGCACTTTCAGCCAGGAGTGGTCTGAAAACTTTTCGTTGCGGTTGTGTTGGCACCTTGGCCACAGAGTTGCATTTGCCCCTGTTGGAGTTTCGACTCACAATGTGTTGCCTTTGTGCTATTAATGTTGAACAAATGATTGCCACACAACCCATATGAACGGCTATAAAAAGTCTAATTATATAGTTAAAATAAGTACAAAATTTATTTTAATTTAAATTTTAATTAATTTGACTGCCGAAAGTCTCAATAACTATAGCCAATCTTTCCCTGTTACTTAACTTGTTAGCTACAATGCATTTTAAAATGTTTTTTATTTTTATTAAATATAGGAATTTATCAAAAAACCTTTTTCTTATGTTTACCGTTTTTGACATACTATAATCTTCAGCGTTCGCTAATAAATGAAATAAGCCCTACCTTAAGGAGCATAATGCGCGACAAATAGGGTAGGAAAAGATAATCGCCAGCAAAAAGCAAAACGGCTGAAGGAAAACAGTTGGTTGACACAAGCAGCATAATCGGGTGGGGGTTTCTGGCCATATTTCGCCATGGGGAAGCTAACCTCTTTTTCCATTCCATCATTGACAAGTGGCCTTTAAATGAAGTGAAGAAGCCGAAGTTGTTGCCGTCTTTTGCAGCTGACGACATCGTCGATGGCGGAAAAAGGGGAGCCGTGGTAAAGGCCTGGCTCAAAACGGCGTCCTTGAACACTCGTTGTCGGGCTGTAAGGGCCCCAGTTTCTTCTATTCGCCGGTCCTTGTTCCTGTGCCATTGCCCATCGTTGTCTTTCGACACATTGAAGGAATGCCGAGCGTGGCCATTTCTCCTGCAACTTCGCGTTCAACAATTTAGTGTGCATTTTCCCATTCTACTTCTTCCATTTTTAGCATTTTCCACTTCTCCGAAGTTTTTGCCACGACTTTCACCCGAGTACCCGGGGGGCGGTCCGCGTTTAAGTGATAATCCTGACTTATGCTGCGAATAATGTTGCTAAACTGTTGACTGCACTTTCACTTTAACTTTCCTCTTCACTCCTGCTAACTTCAAGTCCGCTAAAACTACCCCCCTTTTATTTCCCTTCTTAAAAAAATACAAATAGATATGAACATTTTTATTCCATTAATCCATTTTGGTGAAGTAAACTTATTTATTCTAAGGATAAAAATTATTAATAGGTTTGTTTCCTTCACGAATGTCTTTCTTATAGTTTCGAAATTCTTGGTGAGCATCCTACTGTTTATGTACTATGTATTTATTTCCATCTAACATGGTATAGACACGCATTGGCCTCCGACTGCTGACATTTCGGGGCCACGAATGCCAGTTGCTTAAATTCCAGAAATACTTTGACTCTTCCTTGCTTCCGGCATTTTCCAGACCCTGCCGCTCCTTTTGTGGTTTTCCCCCTTGGGCTTATGCAACTGAACTGCTCACGTTTTCGTGAATTGATTTGCGAGCGTTTTTGCGGTGAAGTTGGGAGTTCGCTAGTCGGTGATTGTATTGGGGGTCACAGGTCACCCCTTTGGTCTTTTCGTAGTCTTTTGGCTCCTCATTCATAATGAATAATTTCCGCACGAATTGAATTCAATGGCCAAATGGTTTTGCCGGCTTGTGCCGTTCCTGCCTAATGGCCATTATTATTATTAGGATTATTATGATTACGATTACAACCGAGCATATTATCGTACACTTCTCTGGGTCCTTTTTTTCCCCTTTCAATAGTTCTTCATCACGGTTTCTCGTAGTTTGGCTTCCATTTCATTAGATTGACATTCGATGGCAAAAACTCTATTTATTGTTAGTTAATTCATGATTTATGGCGTTTTTAATTATTGCGTAAATTACTGAAGAAAGAAAAAAAAATATCGGGCTTGGTCTACATAATTTGATTAATGGATAACCTGTATTCCAGTTTTATAGAGTTTAACGATTCTATTTAATGCAAGTGCTTCCAGTATTCGAGACTCTTTAAAACCCATATAAAATTAACTATGTCTGCAATGTTCATTGAAATGACACTTAAATTCGTAAAAATTGTAATATCCCATCATTGCTAAAGCATTTTATTTAAAGCAATTTCGCAAACAATATTTTTATTAATTGGCTAATAAAAGCGATGCCAAAAATCAACACGAAAGAAAATGCGAAATCATTGACTACCATATTAAATTAAAATGCGTAAAGCGGCGAACAAAGCAAGAAAAAAACCTATTGAAAACCAAATGGGAATTATCAAAAGGCAAAGTCCGAACCAAAAGCTTTTATGTACTATATGAAAATCTTGTTGCAAAAACAACCCACAAAAGTAAACAAACGATATAGCACACATACATGGAAGCATTAAGCCAACTGCAATCAAATTTGGCCAACAAAAACTTGGGCAATAATAACTGCATTTCGCCATTGAATGTTATTGCATTAGTTTGTCGGCAAAAAAGGAAGAAAAACCAACAACAGGATACGCCGAGAATGTGGAAAATCACATTCAAGCGAAAACTTTTTACTAAATGACACTATGGCATAACAATTGCATTATCCGCTTTGATCTTTGATTGGGTTTTCTTCTATTTTGCGGCTGCCGCTGTGTTCCATTTTGTTATCCGAAATCAAATTAAATTCCTATTAGGGAATAGTGACATCATATTTTTTTTTATAATTAAACAAAAAAAAAAAAAAAAATCCAGAAGACTTTGAGTATATTTATAAAAATAAAACTAAATGAAATACTTTTCTATTAAAAGTTTGATGATCCAAAGTATAAAACTGTTTACCATAGACATTAAATAGTGAAATAATTAAAGTTGTAGCTCTACAAAAAGTTATTTAATTTTTATACTAGAATCGAACAAAATCCTGAGTCAATCTTTGCATAATTTTGGTTCGTCTGATTCGTTTGTTTGGTTTTGGCTTTGATTTTACTTCTATCCGTTCTAATTCTTCTTTTTTTTTTATGGAGAACTGCAATGCTAACCATGATGACGATGGTAACCGAATTCCGGCCACGAAGTGACAAACGCATTCAGCAAATACATTTGTTGGCCAACAAAAATGTTTGACACGAATTGGATAGCTACTTCTCTCGAAATATCCTTCTCCCAAGCATGCGCAGTATGGCATTTTTCAAAAGTAGAACACGAGAGAAACACTGCAATTCACCATACAAAATCAACAAGTGGTTGCCGGTTTGCAAGAAAATATTTTGGAGCCATGGAGAAATGTTGGGGAAATAATTATAGCACTGCTTGTTTGCTGAAGGGGAAATGACTTATTGAGGAGTGTGTTGAGTATTGCCTTGCTGACTCGGAATTTCCCCAACTAAATCTGACACAAGAACTGTGTATTAGCAAGCAGTTTTTTTATAGAACATAAAATAAATTTACTTGTCACCATATTTGTAAATATCTTGCAGTTTCATGCATTACGTTTCCATGGGTCCAGGCAACGAATCACACTTTATATGTATCCGTCAATCCGTCTTCAAAATTTTAGGAGCATAAGTTATAAGGGTGTTGGTACTCTTTTGCTTGTCTAGATCTTCTTCGAACTTGCAAGGTTTATGAAACTCGAAATTTGACTATACAGTCACCACTTGTCCATTTTAAATAATTTTAACTGTAGAGTTGTCACTTCTAAGATATATAATTCTACGAGTAGTTATCCATCCTCCTGATCTAGCAATTTCCTTCCACGAGTCAAAAAAAAATTTGAGCCCCAGACACGTGAAGGTGTCGTAACCTCCTGGTCGCAAGTCACGTGAAAAATAAATCGTAAAAAGAGCAATGCGAAGCCCTTTGTGAGTGCCATGTAGTCAGGAGTTAAAGCTGCTGCGTGCAAAAGTTTTGCGAAATGTAGCGCATATAATTGCGTAAGATGAGTATGAAAGCGGAAAACTTGTTGCATACTGCAAGGCGTTTGTGGCTAACGGATTGCGTGTCAAGTTTGTGCGGCTCTATGTGTTAGTCGAGGATATTCTGGGACATTCTCGGTATTATAACGTTTTACGAGCCAACGCGAAATCCGACGAACCCTTTTAAGGCGAAGCCATTTTATGATACGTTTAGCTCCTTACATAATAAAATATGAGCTTAAATAAATACTTAACGGGGTGTGGGAATCGTTATTTAACTCAACGTCTGCATAACTAAATGATAATTATTTCTCCCATCAAATACAATTATATGTTCACTTAAATTAAGACAACTGTACTTGAATAAAATAAAAATACAATGTATATATCTTAATAAGTGAACGCCACTGAGTGAAAACATATTGTTTGTATTCTCTATACTCCAGACATATGTATGGCCAGAGAAAAGCGGAAGAGATATGCAAATCTACTTGTTTATAGGGCAACAATTTCTAAACTAATTTAATATGGCCTGCCCAAAACTTGCACTCCCCTCTCTGCCCAACGTACTTGCATCATAAAATATATGCAAAATGGAAGGAAAACAAAACAGAACTGCAAACTAACCAAACGGAATCATAAACCCAGGCCCAGAAACTTTTGTCATCATATTGTTGTGACCATAAATGAGTAAAATGTTCAAACAGGCATTTTCTCAATTCCTAGTCATACCAAAATCTGACCGAGTATGATCAATAAACCCAAGAGCGTGTAGCCAAAATGGCAAATAATTAGGAAACTCAGGCCCAAAGGAAAGTTTGGGTAGCTCATGTAAGTGTGCGTGCTTTTCATTGCCCCACAAATATTGCCAAAATGCAAGGGATACATCTCAAATTGAGCATATTATCATTGCCTTCGCATTGAGTAAATATTTATGCTTTGGTACCTGACTTAATTGACGACAATATTGCCAGTACAGTCTGGTAATTTGCACACTAAATAAATATTTATAAATAATTAGGCAACGACAAAAGGAATTGGGCAATAAGTGCTGTGTGTTGTCTTGGAAGTCATTACTAATTTACTATAATCTAGCATTTTATGCTTAATCCCAAATGAAACTAAAATCAAGTTGTCATGATTATGCCAAGTAGGTAAAAATCAACGTTATCTTGAATCGTGACGAAATTAGAGCTAGCTTCATAATTTTAGCATTTGAACTGGCATTTGCATTAAGTGCTTTTTCATCCAGGAAGTGGATGAACTTTGAACCCAAATTTTATGATATGTGAGACTTCAAGTTAAAACAGTTGTAAGTGCATCCTAAGTGGCAACAATTGTACTTACTTGAACATCTGTCAGGTCAGTATTCCGGACTCAGGAAGCTCTTCATAAATTCCAAACAATTGTTGGCGTCTTGGTCGAATGCGAACAAAGGGCAGCCATTATCATTGTTTGTGTCTGAGTGCTTAGATAAAGCCGGGTCAATGGCCATCAGGCGAAGTTGGTCGAACTTTACATGTTCTCTGCAGCCGTACATCATAATTACCCGAATGCTACTGCAGTCATAGAACTCTCGGCTGGTTGAGTGCAAATCAAATCACAAATCAAAGTGCCCAAAAACCCCAACATACAAATTTAGTTTCGGGGAAAATGAGATGATGATGGCCCGAGCATGGAAATGGACAACTAGGATGGTGGCCAAAACCCAAATCCGAACTGAATGAACCGGCGACATGTTTGTAATTAGTACTTCGCCATTGGCACTCTGATGGAATGTCCTATGTCCTTTGGACATCACAAATTTGAAGAGAGTTCGACTCCACACGTCTTTCACTGCTGGGAGGCGAAATATGTGGGTTGCCTTACTGCAGTTTGTGTGGCAAAACATCAAAATTAGTTGAAAATTTCGCACATTCCGGTCAACAGCCATAAAATTGCTTTACACCAATTAGAATCGCACGAATTTAAATCAGAGAGTATGGCTACATTATTGAAGCTGGTTGGAAAAGTTACATTTTGGCTTCTGTGAATGATAGATGGAATGACCCAAAACCGGTTTTAAGTTAAGTGAATTAAAGAGAGAGATAATGTGGCAAATGTCCTTAATAATTCAAAATGTATTAAATCATTTCATAAAATATCGAAATATCATATACACCCTGATCTGGTGAAGAATAATTTTTGAATTCCACGCCGAACAGAATGTTGCTTCAACTTTATTACCTTCAGTCAGAGAAATTACATCACTTGGCTATCAAAAATTCAGCTCGGAAAAAATTGAATTTACCTTTACCTTTGATTTCGTATGAATCAAGCAGTCAAATAAATTTAAGTTGACTGCCAAAAATCTCTTTCCTTGCAGCTTTTAAATCAACTCACGTGCCGACGAAAAATGAATTTGCAAGCGAATGAAAGAAGTTGGAAGACCCACTGGGAAAATCGTAAAAGGAATTCATTCATCAAGGAATTCCAGTCAACAAGTGCGTAGAACTCCCTTTAGCAAAGAAAAGAGAATTAATGCAATGCATCGAAATAAATTAACATAAATCACACTGAAAGTTTAATGCACGACAATTGAGTCTCGCCATCAACTATCGAAGGGCACAAACTCGATTATCTCCACTTTACAAGAAATCAAATTCATTCAAAGATAAGAAATTGATTTATCAGCGAAGGAAGTCAATCAGCAGCAAATGCCGGGAATGTGATAAACAGTCTATGGATTCAGTTCAGATGCAGTTATTCTCAGATTTGCTTTCTTAAAATTATAGTGAAGACTCGTTTATGCCATGCAATGTAAAGCTTTCTTGTCTTTCATTTTAATACATGAAAATATACATATTCTGAATACTTGTATATAGACACAGTCGATGGAGATTGTTGTTCATTTTACATTCCAAATTATTCCATTGAATAGCTTAAATTCGCTTGCAACCTATATATTTACTTAAAAAATCATTTATTCCCTTTTCCAGATTGTTGAAGCAAACCAATTCCATGCAAAGTTCATGAACATCCCCACATTGAAATGCAATCATTTCCGAATGAAAATAGCTCATCAAGAAAAAGTATGAGTACCGGGTATCTAATGGCCGTAAAACTAACTTTCCAGCGAGTGTTGGCTTTTTAGTTACAATCCCAGCCACCGCCGGCTTACAACTTTGCATCATTCTTTTTCATTTCGCATGAGTACATAGATGAATGAAATGAATGGATTGTTGTGCCGGCTTCTGTCGTTTGGCTGAGTGCCTGCTTTTGCCTTAGCTTTAGTTCCTAGTTGAGCAGGCCTTGGTTCTTGCCTGCATGCACTGAATGTTGCCAAGTAGTCAAGCAGTCAGTTGGCGGCCTGTTAAAGCGGATTTGTGCTACTCTTGGCTCCGATGTCATGCACTCTGCACCAGCAGCCTCCATACTTTTCAGTATTCAGGATACTGCAGCCGGAATGGTCGCCCCGGTGGCGTCAACAGCTTACATTATTTATTTTGTTTTATTTTTCATCTGTTTCCAGTCTGGCATGGCACATGGATTTGCGGGCGGAGACTGGGACCCCGAATGATGATAGATCAAGTATTTATAGAATGTCGTTTTGCATTTCTCTTTCCATTGATTTTTGTTTAAGGCTTCGCTTTTATTCAAGTGCTGAAAGTGATTTTCTTGCTTCTTACCGATTTTTAGATTTCTTAAATGTTTTGTTTTATCTTATTAGATATTCAATCCGCTCAAATGTACAAAATAGCTTGCAAAAGCGAAAAAAGTTTATTAGTTAGAAGAAGTACAACACGCAAAGGGTTTTTACTAAAAGTTTAAAAAATATCAGCAAGGATAATGTTTTCTGGCCAATAACGAAACTCCATGGCAGGGGTTTGCAGAAAATTAACGCAGGGGCACGAGGGAATCCCGTTTAATAAAGGACGCACAGATATAAGCTTAAGCCGCCTTTTCTGAAGTATCCTGCGTGGCTTGCCACCCGTCGTTGTGTCGACATTTTGAAAGCATTTTCCAAGTTCGCATTCTGATGGAACGTGAAGTTCTATTCGATGTTCTTTACTTGCTTGTATATTCGCTCTTTTGTTATTTTTTTATTTTTTTTTTGGCTGTCAAGCAGGATATTACACCTCGGATTTTGCCGCTGTCTTTCACTTTCGCCTGCTGTGACATATTTCTATGGCCATTTCCCCTTCCTTTCCATGCTGCGACAGAGCAGACAGACAATTTTTTTTGGCTCATTCCTTTGTTTTTTCTGTATTTTTTGTTTTAATCTTATAAGCAATGTCAGCGTGTGCTCATGCCACAAATTGTTGCATATATCATCCCAGTGCGCTTTATTGTTTTAATATGTTAAATCGTAAGTTTTGCGGAATTTACATTCCTTAATATGTGTAAGTTATGAGAGCATTTTGTATGCAAGGCAAAGTATCTATTAAGAATTTTGTATTTCGTTAACTAGATCTAACAAAACGTCTTTTTAAGATGGAGATTTGCAAGATTTAAGAAGAATCTTTATTTTTTTTTACCACTGATGTATAAAATATAAGTGTATACATATTTCTGCGTCTTTTATCGAGAAGTTCTTCTAATTGACATTCCTTTGGTGGCGTAATCCTAATTTTCATACATTTATCAACACTTTTTGTGGTCCTCTGGCAAATGTAATTTATATTTCTGAGCGAGTCTGTCTGCCTTTTTTTGTTTGCTCATCCTCTGCGAAATTTCGCTTGATTTTTTCACCGTACATCCGGCGGGTAAATAAGTATTTGCAATGCGCAGCCCACAACCAAATTAGCCGTTTTCTAATGAAACACAAGGATTCGTTTTGGGTTGTGTCTGTGAGCTTCTGGGTCTATCAGCACTGATAAAAGTACAAAAGATAATGCCGGGGGCAAAATTTCTTCTGCCCACACTCCCACAGATATCATACACACATAACTCACCGTTGATTTTGGAGCACACTTTGCCCCCTTTTATGGGGGCTTTCCTTTTTTCCTTCTCTGTTTTTGTTTGGATTTAACCCACGCTCCGTTTGTAGTTATGTTCTACGTGTGGTTAATCGCAAATGAGCAGCGCTATTCCTTGTAACCATAATGAGGCCAATTAGGCTTGAGGCAAAAACTAAATGCTGTGTGCAGTTTGTGTAATGGGCCGCCTAACAATGCGTAGACCCTGCGTATGTATAACTCCCATTTTGTGCCCCTTTTGGCTCAATTACGGATGTGGCAAACGGCTTTACATCTCTTTCAAGCGATATTCTGGCGATATTCCGACGTCCTATAGCTTTAAGTCGCTCCTTGTCAGTCATTCGGTGCTTGGATTGTGATGATGTTTTGCAGACTTTGTGGCGGCTGCAACTGCAATTGCCCCAGCACCATTTTATGGCTCCATTTGCATTGGAAGTTTTCTCCAAGTGAATGCAATTCGAGTTTTCCAATTTCTTTTTACACTTTATGTTCTACCAAACTTATTTCGACAGTGGTCCTTATAATGCTGGTAATTCGGTTTATATTTGCTATGGTAGTAATTTTTGATAATTTCCCATAATTATGTTACATAACTAAAGATATAAAAGTCTGGAGATTTACTGGTCATCTAATAGTATAAAAACTAGAACAAATTTACTTCTGAAAAAAAATAAATATAGTAGAGTACTATAGTAGAGTAGCTCGACTATCAGATACCCGTTACCTTGTTTGTGGGAGTGCAAGTCTTATTTTTCCATATTTGTTTTGCAATTGGCACAAAATTAAATAAAATGAATAAAATATTCAAAAATATTATTAGTTTTGGCGTTGCAGTTCGAAGCGAATCTTGTATACCAAGTAAAGTGTATAATTACAAATTTTAAAAAGAATTCAAAATATTAAAACCTATTTGCAGGAAAATAAAACGGGGAGGCCAAGATATGTAAAGCCGCTTTCAATTATATACATAGTATGAATTTCATACCTCGTTTGAGTTTCAAGAATTGATTAATCACTAATGTTCTGTTGATCCTGATTATTGAAGAACACCATTAGGGTCATATGCTTATGATTCAGTGAAAAGAATCGTTCTAAGCTCGACTTAAAGCTAGTTGCTGTCCACAACATGCGGTCACTTACGTGATAAAAGATTTCCGCACATACACAGTGACAATGCATTTGCTGGATAGATATTTGCACGGAAATCGCCAGAGAGCATGTGAAATATTTATGGAGGGGCATTGTGAATGTCATGATGATTAGTTGCATATTCTCTTAACCCACCAATGCCAACGGAGCTGGCTGTGTGCCCGATTTGGACCAGGCAAATATTTAATTTAAGAACATTTTCTTGCGTTATCCTCGAACATGGGACGTGGGCCACAGCGTGGCGTGTCCTTTTACTATCCTGTCCAGTGCCGTCCAGTCCTTGCAAATCTCAGTTGGATTCCACCCACCTCCCTCTTTGCCGCTGTGCTTTTCCTCCTTCGATTGCAGCTGAGGCTCAGTCATACTCGTATTAGCCCAAGTCAAACAATGGCATTGGCAAACCGAAGAACAGCGCCAAATTGCAACGTGCAGAAGCCAGTGGAAAGCATAGAAAGAAGCGGGAAAATTGGGGAAAACAGGGCCTGGGCAAGTGGCGTTAAGAAAATGCACCAGACAGAAAATCGATGGCAATATTCTAGCTACTTTCGACTGGTGCTGCTACTGCTGCTGCTGCTGCTTCTCCTGCTGTTGTTCCCCGGCTTATTTGTTTATTTTTTATTGTTCCTTGTGGTGGAGGCACTCTAAATCCTTTGTGTGGCAGATTAACACGTGCGCGCTCTCGGGACTTTTTGAAAAAAAGAAAGAAAGAAAAGTCAGAAGGTCACTTTGAAGTTGCTTTCACCGCCAGAACTATATTTAAATTAGTTTGTTTTTATACACAAAAATGCTTTTTGATATTATCTGGGAGCCAAAATCGATTTTGAACTGGCTTGTTTTTCCTTTTCCCCTTTTTGGATTTTTTACGTTTTTAAATATATGCCTCATTGGCAAGAGAAATGATAAAGAAATAAGTACTCAATCCCAAAATTTTACTTATTTTGTTCTCCATATCGGTCGTGAATAGATCGATAGATGGATAGTGATTATTATCAAGAACAAACACTTCCTGCAAATGGAGATTTAGAAAGAAAAGGAATTAATGGTTTTTATGAAACTCTGTTTTTATTTTCTCACATTTTCTCGGTTTTATTGTAAAAATTCAATCATAACAATTAAAATTCAGTTTACATTACTTTTTAAGGGGCTTGGGACTCTCGTTCAGTTTGAAATTATGCTATTACATTTATGAATTTTATACATATATGTATGTCTGCTACATATATAGTAAACAATTCCTTTTATCGTAAATTGTTCATATTTTAAATACTTAAAAAATAAAATGCGTCTAAATCGAAATAGGTAATTACACTGTCGCTCTCAATAATGTAATGTTCAATGTTAATGTATAATTATTTCATTTCCGTTTTGGTGATTATTACCTAATCAATTATATTGGTGTGGTTTTTATTTATATATTTTTGGTTTTGATCTATATTTCTAATTAGAAGTTAAACGTTATCAGTTTAGGTTGGTTTCCTCTTTTCTTTTTTTTTTTTATCCAAAAATATACATTTTTCCTTAATTTGTTCAGTTTAGTGTTGTTGGTTTTTTGGTTTTCTGGCTCGTTAGAGGACGAAGGCCCACGATAGATTTCTCAAAAAGGCAAAAACATTAATATATTTATACATATACAATTAGCTGATTTTCTTTATACAAGTTATACAAGTTTTGTTGGTTTGGTTCCCGCTTGTGTGTGTGCGAACAATTCAAATATAACAATTCCCGATGCTAAGACTAATGTGTTTTTCTTCGCTAAAAATAACAAATAAATTAGCCAATAAACCTCAGCTTGCGCTGAATGCACACTTAAAGTTCCATCAAGAAGACATTCTGTATGTATAGCTTACAATGTGGGTGCTATGAGGAGTAAGTCTGATTGCCCTGTCCTCTTAGCGGCGATTGTTGCTGCACTGGTTGTCCAGTTGGTGACATGTTCATTTGGCTATTGGCATTAGCCCTAACATTTAAGCTATTCGAATTGTTTTGGCTAACTTGGGACTTATTGTTATTGTTTGTGGTCGTGACTGTGGCAACACGTCTCAGACGATTATCCGGAATCGGTGGTGAGTTCAGAGTGCCCGAGTAAGGCTGATGTTGCGGCGACAGTGAGGACGGTCCACTTCCGCTTCCGCCGAAAGCGTTGCGAATGCTGCTACTACCGCCCAATCCACCCACACCTCCAGATCCAGCCCCTCCCAGGCCACCGGCGGATCCACCGAAGATGCTACCATTGCTACTGCCGATCAGACTCAGCGAGTGCTCGTTAGAGAGGATCTGGTGGGCGGCCAGGTTCATTTCCTCGGGCGTCATGTCCAGCGCCTCGCGCATCTCCCGTGCAGCAGTCCCCACGAACTCGGAGTCGCAGTATTTACCCAATCCCTCAGCGGCGAGTACCTAAAATTTGAAATCCATTATGCTAATTTCTAATGTAATGTATGTAAGTACTTACCCCTCCAATCAATGATTCGGCTAGACCGTTCATATCAGATGAAGTTGGTAAACGACGCTGATCGTAGGGACTAGCTGGTGTCGATTGGATCATGCGTTCGTGGCCAGGAAGAGCACCATTGGGTGCGTAGACTGCACGTTTGCATAAAATAAGAAAATTTTAAATTTAAATTGTAAATCAATTTAATCGTTTTGGTGTGGATAAATGCATGATTTTTATACACGCTTTATTTGAGCTTGATGATCCAGGTATTTATTCTTAAAGCTCTAAGTCAATCTACCCTACACTTTAAAATATATTAACTCAAATATCTATATATTATGATCTATAAACTGATCATTTATTTAACTTATTTACAAGACAAAAACTAAAGGTTTTATTTCAAATATATATTTTGTAATGTTATACAATGTGAAAAATAACATAAGTTTACGAGAATATTTAAGTTTTTCCAATAAAATGCAGTTCAATCAAATCACTATTCGCTTAAGAGAAATTTACATGCTCTTTTTACCTTACAATGATCATCAAGCTTTATTATTTTGTTTATAATTATGATTACTGTTATGGGTTAGTTAAGCATTCGACATTGCAAGCTCTTTATACACGATCTGCATACATTGTTAATATCATAAGCACAATTAAAATTATAAGTTTGTTTCTAAATTAAGCAAGCAGTTATTGGTTAGATAAGGGCAAAGCTCAATGTTCTCCAAAATTACTAGGCAACATTTATACGCAATTTAGCTAGACTTTCTATAAACAATGCAGGCGGAGCATCTAAGCATGGTCTTTTATGGTAATTTTTTCGCATGTTTTGTATTCACAGTGTGTTAGTTAATGTTCGTATAAAGGATGTGAAATACCCAAGGCCCCAAATCCGTTGACAATGGTTCCCACACAAAAAAAGAAAAGAAAAGGAAGCGACAACAATACAATACTGAGAGACAATAGTGAACTTTTGGAATACACTTTCTGGCAGATTTTTTTTTTTTTACGCATAGCATAGGATAACATAAACGTACGAGTATATTTCTGTAACAATTACAACGATGACAACGTTCAGATTCGCAGCTTGGTTATACAAATTGAGTATTCGGTTTTTGGTTAGTATTATATGTGGTAAGATGTGGTTTATATGGTCGCAAGGCACACACTTTTGTAAGGGATATGGCTCGATAAAGCCAAGGCCAAGGCTTATGAGTAGATGGGCACAACATCACGGCTTTTTAAAATAAATATATATAAGAAATTTTATATATATTGAATATATAGACATCGATATCGGGTTTGCTTTGGGCTTGCGTTTAATTACGTTCGTTCTCTCTCTCTCTGTTGCTGTTGTTGCGTGTTAAACGATAGTTGTTGCTAAAGTTGTTTCTGGTACTTGTTGTAGTTTGTTGTTCTTGTTGTAGGTGTTATGTCATTAAATCCATATTGTTATCAGGGAACTTTCATATAGGAACTCACGAAATATCATAATTTTTAGCGACAACGGAATGTTTCAATTGCTTCTCTCTTGCGCATTTTAAATTGAACAGAAAATAATGAAACAAAAATGAAAACGTTTTGGGAAGGAGTCCCATTTGGAAAGGGAAACCAGTCTTGATTCGAACTCTTTGCAGACTCTTTGGATACTGAAGAATTTGGTCAGGGTTCGAGACTCAGCACTCGGTGGTTTTTAAACTCGAATCACTTATGCTATAATAAAAATGTTTGTGAGAAAGAGTTATAAAAACAAATTACTTTAGCAGACACAATTGACTGGTTTTAAAAATATCCTGTCTTGGCGAATTTGTTCTTCTTGAAAATGTATGATTCTTGATGGGTTAGTTCCGTTTATTAGTTTGTAATTAACAAAAGGAGCCACATACGCTAAGGTTAATAGTGGTTATTATAATGGGAAGATCTAATTTTCGAAATGGGTTTTTATGTTCAGTTAAGTTGTGGGTAACACAATAGCTATCGGAAGTTTGAAAGGAAAGATTGGTATCGATAGTATTTAAGATAGATTAGCCAATTTAAGAATCAAATTCATTCTTTTTCTGCATCATAGGAAAAAAGAAAAAAAAACTCTTTCATTAAATCAAACAAAAATACTTCACCAAATTATAAATCTGTTCAAAAACCAAGCATTCCGATCTAATGCGATTTTAATGTCACGGATAAATTATCCTTTTCCCCCTTAAAACACGTAATATACGTTTTTACCTGTGATTTTCCTCTTCTGAAATTATATAAATTCTTAAGGTAATGGCTTTATGTATGTTTTTGTGTGTTTGGCTCGATTTTAACTATAATGCAGCGGAAGCGTTTCTATAGTTCTATATAATTATTAGCTGTAAATAAAGCTGCACTCAATATTACTAAGCTACGAGTTTGTTCTACAATTACTATTCTATTTAGGTTTAAAATCTAATCGATGTGTACTACAATGATGTGAAACATAATGACAATTTCATTTTCGATTCAATTAATGTAATTTGGTCCCAATTAGAAAACAGCCAGGTAAACACAATAAGAACATATAACATTTGGCCGCCTCAACTGATTAGTTTATGATATTGCAATTGACCCGAAAAGTCGTATTGAACATTTTTACATGCCGCAGGCAATAACAAATCTGAGAACGCAGTGGTCGAGAATCTGTACATCATTTTAATTTGCAATATGTTTAATAGGAATGCAGCAGCTACGTAATCGAATGTAAAACAAAACAAATCATTTCGTAAACAATTAGATTGGTGTTATAATAAATTGTTGTTGCTTTTTTGTTAGGGTCAAATTTGGTGTGTATAAAAACAACAAACGAACCAATTTGATCGGAATTTTTTTTAGAATTTTGTCCGGTTAAAAAGGAATAAAATATAAAACACATTAAATAATGTTAATAAAAAGGAGTGCATTTGGTTGTTGCTGTTGCAATTACTGCTGTAGTTGTTTTTTTGTTATGTTTTTATTTGTTTTAATTTTATTATTGCAATTTGCAGCATTTTAGGCTTACCATTGTTATATGGATGCAATAAAATACCACGATTGCGGTTGCTGAAATTAATGTTCGGGGATTGAGTAAAAGTTTGGTTTATGTTTTGCTTTTTTGCTCAATAGGTTGATCGTTTCTGTATCATTTGTCTTGAGATCCACTAGTTTATGTGGCAACAAGTATGCATTTAACGTATTTTTTGTGATTGCAACTAAGTTTGCTAAGTCAACTAATTGAAAACTCGTATTTATTTTGGTGGTGCCAAGTCAGTTGTTGAGCTTGGCTCGGCTCCTTTTGTCCATTACAAACTTTAGGGCGCTCTTCACTAGGTGACCAAACAAAATGCCACAAAACAGAAAACGCTAATTGTTGGCAATAAGAATATGGATAAACTCACTAAACAGCAAGCCATAGTAACGAGTATTATGGTAATGGAGCTTCGTGTTTTTAAATATCTTTTTTTTTTGGATGTTTGGCTAGGTGACAACTTAAAAATTGGCCTACAGACCGCTTCTCCTGTGAAATCCTCCACCCCCGCATACTCACTCATAGTTAATGGCATTCGCCTCAGGCGGCAGTGTTCCGGCCACAGTGGCCGCTCCGCCTCCATTTTTGGCCAGCGGTCGCATGGATATGCTCTCGCCGAATGTCCTTAGCTCTCCGCCACTTCCTGCCCCCTGCAGTTCGTCCTGCAGCTTTCCGGCTGCCGCCAAACGGGCCTGCATTATGTTCCGCGTTATATTGTTCACTCCGTCGGCTACGCTGCGGTTCAGAGTGTCGTACAGATAATCCCCGCCAGCGGGATCGCTGCTTCCCAGGACCAGCGAGCTACCGCCCACACCCAAGGCCGCGGACGCTGATCCACCGATCGCCAAGGCTCCGTTGCTCTGCGAAGCAGTTGCCTTGGCACTTCGCCTGAAGGTTCCGTTTCCATGTCGGCGGATCGATGACCACACGCTGCCGAAAAGCGTATGATGACGCTGCAAGAAATAGTTGGGAGAAATGTTTATGTTAAAATATATACAAAAGTAATATTAATATAATATTAACTTAATTGCTAACTTACACGATGCATGGGCTCCGGCTCCTGGTCCAGCTCGTCGAGATTGCCGGAGATGGCTCTCTTTAGAGCTGGGGACACTTCGTGTAGGGTTCGCAAGCCGGCCTGCAGCGTGACTGTATTGCTGTCCGGATGACCCTCCTTGCCCTCCTGTTCCTTGCGCTTCTTGAAGCGCCGGAAGTAGTCCTGAATTAGATATGTGGCGTAGAACTTGCCGACGGTCACCTCGTCATCGTTGCCCGGCGGTGGTACAACCTGATCCAGAAGCTTCGGATTGGTACGCTTCCAGATCTGCTTGATAGTGGCGCGCAGCTCGGAGTTGGCATCATCGATATTACCGTCAGTTTTGATGCTCAGCGAAGTGCGGACCACAGCAAACAGTGTGGCATTGAAGAGAACCGTTCCATCTGAGTTAAGAGGCATGTTCATGGAAACCAGTCGCTTGCAGGCCATTCTATGTGGACACAGTTTGCCGAAGCCAAGTGGTGGGGAGATCTTTCTCAGCAATGTGACCACATCCAAGTGTTTGATGCGTCCCTTTGCATCCGGATCGTATTCGCTCCAAAGGCGAATAAACTCGTCCAGGTGGTGGGGACCCAAAATCGACCAATCACGAGTCAGATAGTCAAAGTTGTCCATAATGACGGCCACGAAAAGATTAATAATCTGAGATGGACATATTATGATAATATGATTTCATAATCTTAATCTGTTTTGCATTCTTACCAAAAACGAGCAGAGAACATAGAAGGAAATAAAGTACGGATAGGCTATTGAGGAACCGCATGGTTCTCCCGGCGTATCTGAATTCATATCGCACTTCACATCCGGTTGCGCCGAGCAGGACATCATAATTTCCTGCCAAGCTTCTCCGGTGGCCGATCGGAAGAGTACTAAAACAGCCTGCTGGAACGTTTGGAAATTGTTATTGGCCGTGATGGCGTTTCCACCATCTAGAGCAATTTTGCCGAACACCTGCAAATATACAGTTTATAATTGGTATCTCTACAAAAATGTTAAAACATAAGACATACTTGCATCCCCACAACCGCATAAATGAAAAATAGAAGCACAATTAGCAGGGCTACGTAGGGCAGTGCCTGGAAGGATTTGATAAAAGTCCACAGTAATGTTCGAATGCCTTCGCCTTTGCTGAGAAGCTTGACGAGTCGCATAACTCGGAACAGTCGGAAGAAATTGATGGATATTAAATTTGAACCAGCCTGAAATAGTGTGTTTTTTAACTACATATAATAAGACAATTTTTGATAAACTCACTGATTTCTTGGTGGATTTGCAGCCCTCTACTATGTCACATTCTGCTATCTGAGAAGTATCCTTGCTCTGCAAATATTTTATGATTATTACTGCGATTTTTCAAGGTCATGAATTTAAGAACCTTAATTTCAGAGTAGACAATGTCTATGAAACTGCCTAAAACGATGATAAAATCGAATACGTTCCAAGCATCTCCAAAGTAGTTCTGTATTGTGATAAAAAGATTAGTATCAATTAGATATCACTTAACACTTCTCACCTTAAATCGAAACGCGGCTAATTTAAAGACAAATTCCAAAGCAAACACCGCCGTAAATATCATATTTAAGGCATCTAAAAGTTCCGTGTACCACAGCGGCTGATTGTAAAACTTCATAGCCAGCGTTACCGTGTTTATCATGATCAGTATGAATATTGTGTACTCGAAGGATGACGACGTGACGAACCACCAGACCTTATATTGTATACCATGCTTTGGTATATAGCGTCTAACGGGTTTCGCTTTCAAGGCAAATTCTATGCAATTGCGCTGATTCTTATCCAGATCACAATTCTTATATTCCTGTTCACCCTCATTTTGGAAAGTGACGATAACGAAACCGACGAATATGTTCACCATGAAGAAGGCAATAATAATAATGTAGATTATATAGTAGGCAGCTACGATCGGACGGAAGTTGTGTATTGGACCGCCGTTTTCCTTATTCGAATCAATTGAAACATACAGCAAACTGGAATATTAAATTATATATGAAAATGACTCTGAAAAATAGTATCTAGTCAGTAGTCACTTACCCTGGCCAGCCCTCAAATGTGGACACCGTGAACAAAGTCAACATGCCCTTGGCCACATCATCGAAGTGGAAGCGATTGTTACTCCATTCCCGTTCCCTGAGTCGCGGCTTATGAACATCGCCATCATCATAGACCAGATAGGTTCCGCTGAAAAATTGTATTTTTATTAAAACGAATCCAATAACTAACAAAAAAAAAGCATACTTACTAGCATTCATCTTGAGTCATTTTGGAACCATCAGTGCACTTGAAAAATTTGCCCTGTTTTTGGTTTGGGGTTTTGGAAATGATTTGGAACGTCAGGGGGCGAGAAGATAGTCAGGTATTAGCGAATGAAATGGTATAGGTGATATGTTAAGGAAAGCAATCTCAACGTTAAGTAATAATCGATAGAGTTTGCTTTCCCATGGTTCACAAACATTAAAACTGCTTTATTGTACTGACTATTATCTAATACCTAGTTCAAAAAAAGCTTTACTTTGATAAACTATCTAGTTCTACATATGTTTGCTTAAAAGTATGCACACAGTTACAGGGTGTTTCATATGCAAACACATTTACATACACTGCTCAAAATTTTTGGATGGACGACAAAGGTTTTAGTTTTTTTTTTTTATATTGGACAGAGCATTATTTACAGACGGGACGCCAACAAGGGTTATTGGGTTGAAAAACATTGTTACATACGTTGGAAAATATATAAATATATTACATTGGGTTGGCAAGGAGCGAGCTAACTTTGCCTGAGAGGTTAGTTTGGAAAGCTTGGAACTGAACTGAGCTGGGTGGTAAAGCTTCGAAATTTTGTTTCGTTTACCAAGCTATTGCGAAGCGAATATTTTCTGATATGAAGAAATTGTGAAAGAAACTTGACTTAGACTTTTCTTTGAAGAAAGGTTTCTATTTAGTCAAATTCAAAAATAGAACACCGAAAATAGTTACCTTTCAATACAGAATTACCCTACGCACAAATACCGAAAAGAATCTACAAAATTCAAAGCACACACAGAGTAAGCCGCAATTTTTCTTTATTTATAGTTGGTCCTTTAAAAAATAAAAGCGCACACTTAAAGCTGTCTTC
The DNA here is from genome assembly GCF_000001215.4 of Drosophila melanogaster. Taxonomy (NCBI): domain Eukaryota; kingdom Metazoa; phylum Arthropoda; class Insecta; order Diptera; family Drosophilidae; genus Drosophila; species Drosophila melanogaster. The sequence goes on along the minus strand of NT_033779.5, from coordinate 16,181,958 downwards.
AGATACCCTTTACCAATGACTTTTATATATAATTCAAAAGAAATTACCTTAAAGAGTTGTACTCCAATAACAGCGAACATGAATTGTAACAAATATGTCACCAACATGATATTACCAATGGTTTTGATTGCGACTACAACGCATTTGACCACATACTGCAGAAGTTTAATTGTTTATCAGTGTAGGCCAATTGGTTTATTATTCGAATTTTTGACGTATGAATGACAATAGGAAATATAATTTCATTTTTAATTCAAGAATTTGTGTGGTTTTTCAGAACCAATTTGGTGGATGATATCAAATGAATTTGTTGCCATTATATCAGTATTTAAAACACGACATTTTTTTGGTTCGCAAAATTCAATTCAAAACAACCGAAACACGTTCAAGGAGAGAAAAAGGGAAGAAAATACGTTTAAAATATTGGGAAATCTTGTGATATTTGATTATATTTTTTACAATTACAGAAAAAATAATAAAACAGAAAATACAATTATAAATAAAATCAAAACGTTTATCTTAACAAGGTAAAGATAATAAAAAAAATCAAAAATAACACTTCAAATTCTTATTTTATGAATCCATAGTAAGAGTTATCTATGAAATGCAAGAAACATCTTAGAACAACTTTGTATACAGATATATTTAAAACTTATGGTTAACTTTACAGTGGATTCAATAGGTTGTTTACAATCTTAATGCAGTTGTGAGTTGTTGTTACTGATGGTCCGTAAACTTAGGGCAAACTTTACACCGGGGATTGGCCTTGATGCTAGGGTGCAAGGTAGGTTGCTGATTTGTAGCTAATGGCTAAAACCCGAAACTCATGTGCTGATGTGTGTGCTATTAGGTATATAGCGTATAGTACTGTATGTGTAAGTGTGCTCATGATCGCTTTTCGATATATATTGTGAATTTGTTGCATTAGACGTGTACAAACGCAGAAAATGGGTGTGGAATATATAAGATTTGATAGTATAATAAATGGCATAATGTGTATTAAGTTGTGTGAGTTGTGTTACGATTGCGAAAACTGGATGCTACGAGTCCTTAGAATTATATATTGTAAATTTTTAGTTCTTATCCCTGCTACAAGACTATAACGTTCTATTTATTTTGAAGTAATATTTTTCCAATATAAGACTATTTCCTGCTTTATCTTTGTTTCCGACTTGATTTTAAATATATTATGCTGAGCATTAATAAGCAATACTAGCCAGCAAAAGTTGTTGATATGTACAATTTAACTTTCTTAGTCAAAAGTAAACGAAAATTAGTCAACATGTTTGAAACCCATAACAAATTAATAAGCTTTTAGACATTATTAGTAGCAGAAAATCCAAACAAAAATTGTATTTTAAACAACAACAAGGTTAGCAAGGTTTTTAGAAAATGCTCGTTCTTACACCCAATAATAAACATGAATTTTTAAAATTTTAAGAAGAAACTGAACTATTTTTTTAACAAGGCTGTATGTATAGTAATTAAATTAACTTAGAACTTTTTGTCGAAAACTTATATTATTAAGTCAATGGAAGTTCCATGCGGTAGTTTGGTTCTGAAATATTTTGTACAGATTCTTAAATGCTATATATTCGATATCCTTTAAAGGATACTAAATTGTTGCTCTAATTATTAATGAGGAGTGTTTCCCTACGCTTGAGTTCTTAATAAAATACTATCCTATTGGGAACTTAAAATTAAAATCATACCTTAAACAATTGGACTCCTATTACGGCAAACATGAACTGCAGTAGGCATGTGACGAGCACAATATTTCCGATAGTCTTAACAGCGACTATGACACATTGAACAACATGCTGTATGTGATACGACGATATATAGTTATAATAAAAACACTATTTAATATATAAGTCTAATTATATTAAGGCATGTTTGGCTTCTGACTTCCATATTTTGCGCGAACATATTGCTGGCCATGTGTTTTTAGTATCAGGGGTTATTACATAGAGTTCACTATGCCCAAGCCACGCCCATACATTCCTATTCCACGCCCATTTTCGTTAGGGTGTTACGAGTAAAACTCGAAATCAAGAAATATATTTGTCAGCTGTGTGTAGTTCATGAATATACTTTTTATATTGCTTAATTTATATTTTCATAACTTTATTGAGGTGCACCCTACACCCAGCATTTCAAGGTTTTTTGTTTGGCTTACTCTAAAGTTAATTGAAGGCCCAAGATTCTTGGGATTATTATCATTTAAAATGTTTAACTTGCATATTAGTTTGAGATAAATATTGTCATTGATTGTGCTCTTCGTAATGAACTAAAAATTGAAATAATAAAACTGAAACTCAAAGAAGAAGTACAACAATTTTCTGTTGAAGCATTTTATTATGTGTCAGAAAGTAGGAAGCGAAATTGAAGAGGTTTTGAATGAATTCTTACCTTCAGTCCCTTGGCACGATTAATGGCTCTGAGTGGCCTTAAAACACGGAGCACACGTAGAATTTTCACGACTGAAATCGCATTCGAACTGCAGTTGAAATCGACGTTATAGTTTATGTTCCAGAAGTAATTAGTATCACAACTACTGGGTTAGAGTAGTTATATGGATTATCGTTTACCTGGACACTAGAGAAATCAATGACACGCAGACCACAAGTAAATCTAATAGATTAAATGCGGATCTGCAAAAGGCTCCGTCGTGTAATACGAAGCCGTATGAAATCAATTTCAGAATCAGTTCTATTGTGAAAACTGCCGTGAAAAAATAATCAAATTTATTGAGCACCTGCAAAAACAAATGGACAGTTGTGAAGAACATCGAATGGAACGTGTTTCTACTAGAGGTGAAAACTAATATATGCACTTTGCGATTTTCAATCGTAACTTACAAGTCTTTTTAGTTCATTTGACGCTGATTTATTAGTTTTGATCGGAACTGGAGCTACTTACTTTATTCAGGTCATCATTGGCTCTCAGAGGATTCTCTGCTGCCAACATAGCCGATGAAAACATAATGCAACACAGGATAATGTTGCCGAAATTGCTGTGATTGCAAAGCCAGTGGCAGAAGACGCGAAATCTGTTGAAATATCATAGAGCAGAGTGTTAAGAAACGTGCTCTCAAAGTTTTATAAATCACAAAAGTAAAATCACAGAAAAAACAAAGATATTTTTAGCATGCAGTTAGAAGTTTTACAATTCAAGTTATAAACGAAATTATGGAATAAAAAGCAGCTAAGAGTGGAAATAAATTTTTTCTACCATAATGGATTTCTATAGTCTAATCAAACTCAAAATAAAACCGTATATTATTTCTTATGACAATATACAAAACATGGTTAAACAAAAGGACAAATACATGATTATTGAAATTATGTTTTAAAAAAAAATAATCTACGCGCACGCACACATACACACAAATATATATATATATATATAGTATTTTCGGACACTTTCAATATTTGGGGGAAAAATAAAACTCAAACATAAAAACCTGTTCGTTTGTGAGAAAAGAAAAAATGATGTGCCCGGCGGTATGGGTAGAATTTTCGTTGCCGTATTAACCTCAGACATACGTCGGGGTCGTGCTGTAATCATGCCTTCTTCATCCACTATATGCAATACAAATTTTATCATATATTACGTATATATATGTAAGTTGCCAATTTGGAAAAAATAATAAACACATTTATAAGAATTTGTCCAAAAACGATTTGTACATTTTAACTACAAGTACCTTAAAAATAAACTTAGGTTCTTATTAAAAAATGTATTTCATTTGAAGTTCGTAGTTTGTACCTACATATACTTATTATTATTATACTTCCATTAAACAGAAAGAGTGAAAAAATATTGATACTTAAAGTTGGCCAACCTTAATAGCAAAATGCAAAACCAATGAGAATTAAATAAATAAAACAAATGATCATCGTCGTATTGGGTTTTATCGAAACTAAAAATAATACAAATTATATACATTCGTAATACGCTTTAAATACAGCTCGATTTAGAATTATTATCGATTGTTTGTCACATGCGAAGAACAAACGGTTGAAAACCAGTGTAAGATAACGTAACTCCAATCACAAAACACATGGACCATATTAAAGGGTGTGCGAGTGTTGTTTCTGTAGTATGTCGATCGCTGATGGATCGTTTGATTGATTGCTTGATTGAATTACCTGTTCGTGTAACTGAAAATGAAAAAGGCACTGCCTCGCGGGATGGGCTTTTTAGTCTTCTTCATGCTGACTTCGGATAATCGCCTGGGTCGTGCAGTGACACGTGCTGATACTTCGGAATTGGAGTCTTTTGATTAATAATTGCAAGTGTCGTGTGTTTTTTTCATGGTTTTGGTTTGTTTATGTTTTATGTTTTTGGGTGCGAGGTTTCCGAAAAATAGCAGCATTGATGTAGGCGTCGGCGGCATTGTTTTAGGAAATATTTTTGATTTGGTTTCGATAGGTTTTAGTTTCTTGATAAAGTTTAAGCATAAGCTAAAGTACTTAAAATATGGTTCTTAGATAATATTTAATTCTTACACTGAGCTTAGTAAGGGGTTGGTTAATAGAAGTGAACATGACATACATACCTTCCTCTTCCTCCTCGCACATTTCACGAACTTCCTCGTCTGATAATGTTTCATGGTCCCTATAAAGGCATAAGATTACAATCATCCAAATCAGGCGTCTTTTGATCTAAACATTGAGAGTCAATAGAATATTATCGCCATACATTTTGTCTTCGTCATCCAGTTCCTGTTGCTCCATATCGATATCTATGCTGAGGTGATCATCCATGCCATCAATTGTTGGAGTCGGACTATGTGACTTTTTCTGAGCAGATTCATCGTGCTGAAATATTCAATAAAGTTCTTAGTTAGAATCCTTAGGGAATAAAATTAAAACTTACAGGTTCCTCTTCTTTTTCGACCTCAGAGAGCGAGTCGGCATCGGCCAAATTATCCACAGCAATGGCCAAGAACACGTTTAGCAGGATGTAGTTACCGCATATGAACAAAATAATAAAGTAAATACAGGCCAAGGCACCATAGGAGGACACACCGCCATAGGCATTGATGCCCACATACATCACAGCATTCCAATCCTCGCCAGTCATGATCTGTAATAATTGCATTATATCTTGCCCTTTACGATTAAAGCCAGAAGTTCAAATTAACTTGCCTGAAACACTGTGAGTAGAGCCTGCCAGAAGCAGTCGAAGTTCATTCGATACTTCTCCTCTTTGCCATCAAAATTAAATTTACCGCCAAAAACTTGCATGCCCAGCAGAGCAAATATCACAATAAATAGGAAGAGCAGTAACAAAAGTGAAGCAATCGATTGTATAGAGTTCAATAGGGAAGCGACGAGATTTGAGAGAGACCGCCAGTATCTAAAAGTATAGAATGGAATGGATATTTTTAGAGTTATGCCACAACTAATAAATGATTCAACTCACTTAGTTACTTTAAAGACTCTCAGGAGACGTACACAACGCAGCACGGAGACACCCAATGGCGGCATCATTCCCGTATTCGTTAGTAGGGTTTCCGTAATGCTGCCAATCACCACAAAACAATCAAAACGATTGAACAGCGAAACGAAGTAGCCCTGAAAGCCCAAGCTGTACATCTTCAACAACATTTCGCAGGTGAACAGTCCGATGAAGAACACGTTGGTGTACTCTAAAATAATACGTAACAAAATGATGTGTTATTTGCAACACTTTATTTGTATTTCCCACTTACCCTGGAAGTTATCTAGCCAATCAAGTTGGCCATAATGTTCCGTGGCCAAGACACCCGTATTGAGAAACACCAAAACGATGATGAGCCAATAGAAGGCCTGCGACTTGACTGCCTTGCGACAGGCTCTTCGCATTCGACGATTGACTCGATCGAAGTCCTTCTTCATTTTGCGCCATCGTGATTCAGTCATTTGGACCTCGGGCATTTCTTCGCCCAGATTCTCGGTGGAATCCATTTCGTTGGGCTGCTTGCCCTTGCCATCGGATATCAGACCTCCCACGGCGTCTGGTTCAATGTCCTCGGCTTGGGTAATCCAATCGAGATAGCCCCGCAGATCCTCTTCGATCTGCTGCTTCTCGCGCAGCTTCTGGAAGTCGCCGCGGTTTTTGGCCTTGTTACGCTCCTTGGAGAACTCACCGGACAACACACCGAGAATCAGATTCATCACGAAGAAGGCACCCAGGATAACCATGGAAATGAAGTACATCCACTGCCAATCGCTGCCCATTGCATCTTGGATCTGAAGAATAGAATTTCGTTAGAATATGGATATAGGTACAAATTCTTTCTTGCGAATTCTTAAGCTTTATTTAATTGCTTGGAATCTCTATTTCACTTACGCTATAAAGGACATCAGTCCAGCCCTCAAGGGTGACGCACTGGAACACCGTCAACATGGCCAGGCCAAAGTTGTCGAAGTTGGTGATGCCGTCGTTTGGTCCATCCCATCCGCCGTAGCACTTGTAGCCCGGCGGACACTGGTAGCCCACTCCGCAGGGCCGGATGTTTTCCTCGTATTCACCTATATTTCGGTTTGTCGTATTCGGTTTGGTTTAGGATTCATGCATTAGTAATGTGATGAAATGGAATGGAATGAAGTGATATCTCTGCGAAATCTGTTGTGTTCAGTGGGGTGCCATTTAAGTTTACTTGTTGTGCAGTGTCGTTTGCGGAATATGCCGCTTCTTTGGCATATTTAACTTGTCCCAAACAATTTGATAGATTTTGTAGGTTTATTGACTAGAAGATTAGCCGGAGATCGGGGCATTTCCTTACTTGTGTGTGGTAAGAGCCACCGATTTCCACGCTCTAATCTACTAGTGATAGAACCTCAGTGGACGTTGATTTTGAAATGCGACATATCTGGTGGCATTCAAGACATTTGAATGATATTCGTACAACGTATAAAAATTGTACGATTCGATTATGATGGTGGGATCTCCGCTTACCTGTGATCTCATCGCGACACGCCTTGTGCAATTTGCCAGAGAAGAGCTCTAGGCCAATTATCGCATAGATTATGATTACGAATAGGACCAGGAGTGCAATGTGAAACAGTGGCACCATGGCCTTTAAAATTGAATTCAGCACAACCTGTAGACCTGTTGAATAGCGTTATTTATTGCCAATATTCGATTGGGTTATTGTGGGCATGGTGGGCGGCTAAAAATCTAGTGCGAACAATCAAAGTTCAGCAGAAAATACGTCACAGAAAAAATAGCATAGCAGAAAAAATTTCGGACAATCTATCGGACAATCAGCATTTTCATTTCAAGGTTTTTTGTTTAGCTATAACAATTATTGTGCTTTATCTGTGCTGTATTTTAACTACGAATCCATCCGTAGTTCCTAGATTTCCGCTCTACCAGGCCAGAGGATTTTGGAGGGATTCTTTCGTTTTAGAATATGTTCGATGGTGCAATGAAGGCCTTACTTGGTACACCCGATACAAGTCGCAGTGGACGTAGCACTCGAAAGGCACGTAAGGCCTTAACATCAAAGGCGTCCTTCATCAATTGGGAGAGTGCAGTACTTATCGCCCTGGAAAAATGTATGGCATACAAAATTCATACGTGTCTCAGTCTGGACATTATTTCATTTCGATAATTTTGTTGCTGTTCTTTTCGTTTTACGATTTTCTTTTCTGATTTGATCAATTTCGATTGAATTGCATATAAGGTAACATAGAAAATGGTTAAAACGAGGCCGCAATGGGCCTGGGCGCTAAGCGCTTTTAACTGGTATATTTAATATGCTTACCCTATAACTACAATTGTAAAATCTAATAAATTCCATCCATTTCTTAGATATGCACCATTATGTAACACAAAACCATATGCTAAAATTTTCATAACACATTCCGCTGTGAATATAACTAGGAATACATATTCAACTTTTTCCTGTTGTTCGATGTTGGTTTTCGTATCATTTGATTTGTTTTGGAGTGCATGTGTTTTATGTTTGTATTAGGGATTCAGAATTTGGATTTCAAGGATAGTTTCGTTGGTGGATTTATGAGTTTAGGTCATGAGTGAATCGGATGCGCATACATGAAAGAAATTCATAATCATTAGTAAGCCATTATAATATTCTTATAATTTCAGAATACCCTATGCCAGTGGGTAGGACTTACCAAGGTTTGATTCGTCACGTTTGAATCGCTTCCCGGATAGGGGGTGTAAACAGCCAAGGCAATACAGTTGGCAAAAATGGTTAACAAAATAAGGAACTCAAATGGTCTAGAAAGGTCAAAGCGTTAAGGATAACCAGATTTAGGCTTCACATCTTAGAACTATATGAAATACGAGTTTTTGTTAAAGAACTATATAGAAAGTTAGGTTGATAGAATAGCAAGGTTTGGATTTTACTAGTTAAATGTTTTTTGATATAACTCTAGCAATGAAAAGGATACTTCCACTCCACAATGCGAATGCACAGGGCTCGCAGGGGATTCTTGACGCTCAGGCAAAATAATGCTCGTTGTGGTCTGTCTGGTTGCGGTTTTCCACGGCGTTGTTGTCTCTTTTGGCCAGCGGCACCTGCAGCAGCACCACCTTTTTGGCCACCAGCTCCACTTGGTCCAATTGTGGTGCCGTTCATGGTTTCCGGAATGTTTGCAATGCCCATAGAATCGATGCCTTCAAAGGAACGCATTAATAAGTTTATAGTTCATTGCAAAACATGCTTTAAAAGTGGCAAGAGACTTACCCATGATATTGTTGCCGCCGCCCAGATCCCCCTCCCCGGAGTCGTATCTCGCCGTACGGGAAACATCACCGCTGCCGGGACCACCGTTGCCGTTTGGCGAAAAGCCTCCCTCGCCGGAGGCTCCACGCTCGAAGTCCATTATGTTGAAGAACTTGCCCGCACCGCCACCAAAATTATCAATTAGCTCCGCGGAACTGGAGTAGAATGGCGAAAAGGCCTGCGTGTCGTCCTCCTCCTCCTCAAAGTACTCGTCGACGTCCTCGTCGTCGTCTTCCTCTTCAGCGGAATCACCTTGGTCGTGCTGCTGTTCCTGCTCATCAATGTCAATGGTGGTGCCCTCGGGCTCCTCGTCGTCTAGCTCTTGATCCTCCCGATCGAAATCACCGTAGTCCGCGTTCTCGTCTTCGTCGTCGTCCTCCTCGGTTATCCTGCATGTCCTTCTGATCGAGGGACGATTCCTTGAGTTCTTTCTCACGACAACGTCGGCGTTGTCGTCCACCTCGCCAACGTCTTCGAGTGAGTCGTTGTTGCCGCCGCAGCAATCCTGAATGATGCGGACGTCCTCATCGGCATCCTGCCGGCGATCGCTGAAGCTCTCGCAGTCGGCGAGCGATTGCTCCTGGGCCTGTTCCTTGGCTGCTGCCGCAACTGCCGCTACGATGGCCGCTGTGCGCAGGGTTTGCGAGCTGAGATCCTGGTTATTCGGATCGCCGTCGTCGTCCTCGCTATTGTCGTCACAATCGGCGATGAAACTACAAACGTCGCCGACGCCAAAACCATGCAATGTACTGTTATCACCGGTGATATCGCAGTTGCAACTATTGCTGCTGCTGCTATCGCCGCCGACGGCACTGTAACTACTATTATCGTCACGTCCGCCGCCGCTGCTGAAACTACTATTTGTGCTGCCGGCACTGGTAACACTGTTCTGTGGTTGCAGTTGCCACGCCTCCTCGGGCGTTAGTCTCGGGGGTGGGGCACTGATGCCACCTCCGCCGCAGGATGTGCAACTGGACTTGCGCCGCTTGCCGCTGGAACTGGTTGGTCCTGTTGGTCCTGCGGGACTTGTCGCCGGTCCTGTGGCTATTCCGGTTAGAGATCCTGACTCACTGCCTCCGTTGTTGCTTTTGTGACGACGTTGCTTGAAGTCTAGCTTGTAGGTGGCATTGTTCACAATCTGACTGGTGACGTTGCTGAGGGCGAGCTCGGTGCTGGTGGGTCGCCTCCTGGTCCCGCTGGGCTGATTCGAATCCTCGGGCGGATCAAGTGCACTGCAGCTGTCGTGGTACGAAGGGAAATGCATTTAATTAATGTTTTATCTTAATCAAATATTCGATATGCACTTGCCATCAACCATTTATTCTACAGGGTGGGGGTGTGGCAAAATAGTGTACATTTCTGGACTGGAGTTAAACTTTAGCTTAAAATAAGTGACCTTTTGAATTTCAATTTAACAGTTAGCTGTAAAGTGTTCCATTTCAGAATTTATAAGATGTTTCTTTACATCTTTACAAATTTAATTCCGTAGTTGAAAATGCGGCTTAAATATGAATTGAAATATATTCTTTTTACTTTGTTCCCGAATAATAACAATAATAAATTTAAAAATTACTTTGCGAATAGATGCCCAAAAGTTTCTTTCCCACATATTGCGGTTTAAATAGTGTAAACTCATGATAAACTGCAATAGTTTATGGAATTTCCTCAATAAGCAAACAAACTTTTCTGGTTTTTATGACCCACATGTTTACCTTATTATGACTTAACTTGGCAGTATAATTTAAGGCGTCATAAATTAACACCTAGATGTATTCCGAGACTCTGACAAGCAAATGATGTAAATTATACAAAAATAAAGCAAAAATTTCATGTCATTTTAGCTTTACCTCTAATGTATTTTTGCATTGACATCAGAGGCAGCCTATTATATTAAAGCCCAACTTTGAATCCCCAATGGCCCTAATGCGGGTTTCAAATGGCACATTAAATACTTGGCATGCGATTTCAGACACATGAGACACACAATAAGACGACGAGCACAAGGGACAACATTGAGTCACGATAGGAGTACGATAGTTAATTGTGGGGTCTGGTTCCGACTTACTATGCCCCAGAACGCCTAGATTGTTCCATGTAATCAAACTCTTGCATTGCATGGAAAATGTATTTCTTTTCGTTCTCCAGCTGGAGTTGTATGTACCTTTGTTGCAGGACCGTTCCCGAGGCAGTTCCCAATCCGGCTGCCAATCCCGCTCCCGTGGGCGAGGATCCCGCCGATGCCGATGTGGTTAGTGGGTTAGCCGGAACCGGAAGCGTTATCGTCGGAGATCGATGCTGATGATGGTGTTCCGGCTTGACAACGACCACTTCCAAATCACTTTTAGCCGATGACTTGCGGTTGTACTTTCGACTGCCACGCGTCGGCGTTTCGGCCTTCAGATAACGCCGGCTGGTGGACGGGGAGGAGGGCGAGGGTTTCCTCTCGATGACCAGGGTGTTGTCATCGTAGGCTATACAGTTCACCAGCTCCCCGCCACCCATCACAGTATTCGTGGTGGTGGTGGAGGCGGAGGTCGAGGTTGAGGTCGAGGTCGAGGCTTCCCGCTCCCGTTCGCGGTCCCGATCCCCATCTCCGCGGTCATAAAGTTTGGCCTCCTTTTGTCGCTGGAATTGCAATTGCCGGCGACGTTGCGATGAGGAGGTGGCTCCACTTCGCGAAACAATGCTCGGCTCGATTGGTTGTTTCTGACTTTTCGAGGCACATGATTCATCGACGATGACAACACTGGCCGGCAATAAATCTCTGCCCGCCTCCCAGTTCTTATCGCTAGTGGTATCCTTATCCTTATCGTTATTGTGTTTATGATTTAGTTTATTGTTAGCACTAGAACTATCCAAGGCATCGTGTCGGGTAATTGGTTGCTGTTGCTCTGGCTGCTGCGGCGATTGTTGCTGTTGCGGTGTTAACGAGGCTTGCTCCTTACGATCTCCTTGCGGGATTAGCGGTGGGGGTAATGGGTGGCACAACAGGGGTCGGAAATAGGTTATTAAAGTTAGTAATCAAACTGTGAGATATTGGGGAGATATTTTCGTAACTTGTGAGTGGCATAATAAAACTTTCATACGCTGTTATTAACTAATAAAATGCCCTTTTTAAAGTACTATTTTCTTTAAAATAAAGTTTCAATGTATCATGAGGCTAGTAGCTCCGCTTAAAGAGTCCACTGTTCTAATTAAAATCAAATTTGCAACATAAAGCTCTTATCAGTATTATAACGAAATGGATTATCCCAAATATATCACAATTTTATTTCAAGGTATTATTAGAAAAAGTCCTTGTACCTGTATTCATATTTGAAGTTTCATTCGGACGCACAATATTTATTGCCTTTCCTTTAAAATGCCTTATTCGTTGAGCGTTTTCCTTGCCAAAAGCCAAAAAGCGAAACGCGGTCAAAGCATCGCAGCAACAGGTGTGTTTGGTCTCAGTCGCCACACAGACATGCACATTTTAATCAGACTCACTTAAATAAGCGAAAAGCTTTTTGTTTTGTATTTAGAAAATGGTTTAATAGTTGTAGAAATTCGACGGTGGTGACTTAGATTTTTTTTTGTATTTTTTAGTTTGGTTTTTTTGGTTTTTAGTTTGGACGAGTTTAGAGCGGCGGATTGTAAAAATTTGGCATTTGTTTGTTAGTCTGCAGTGGAGAGTCGTTTTGAGGATTGAAGATCTGAAGCATAATGTGGTTTTACAACAGGACACTGAGGACAGTTTTCAATTACACCAAAACATTAATTATTTTATTACATCGAACACTTTTTTTCGCAGTTGGAAAACCCATCGCATTCAAAGTATCTAGAAATTTCTCTAACCATCCCCCAAATTAGTTTTTAGAACATATTTTCGGTAATCCCCGACCACAAAGCACTTTATTGAATTTTACTCAATTCCATTTGAGTGCACCGACAACGAATTTTCATCGCCATCATGATAACTTATCGGCATTTCCTGGCATTACCTATATATAACCCACTTTTCCGTGGCATGTGAGAGGGAGAGAGCATCAAAACAAAAACACGCGCAATGTTTACATTTTCCTTTGTTGTCGCAACGACTTTTTTGTGACCCAACTGTCAAATGGGCAATCAACTTTGACTGAGAGAAAGCGACTTTCTCCCGTTTTCTCTCCAACTGGCAAGCTCGTTTTGCAGCCGAGCTTTTGGCCTTTGCAGCAAGGAAAATACATGTTTTATTAAATTACCAAAAAAAAGTATTATTATTGCTTTTGCGCTTGTATTTTGTTATTAGTACGAGTATTTCCCAAAAACAAGCTAATCGCAATCACACATTAGTGCGGTTGAATGTCAGCTTGTCTGTGCATTTGGGTAAATATCAAACAACTCTGTAAACGGAAATGGGGTCAAGAGCGCGCATTTGGCAGTAAAAACTAATTTGCTCATGGTCTTTTGATGGCCCGCCTGGGAAATGATGTACGGATACTATTTTGCCTTGCTGGCATATTAATTACATTAAGTATTTCAGGTCTTCCTATGGTTTTTAGCTGCGTTCCGAGAGGTTAAAGCTGACCGATTGACCTACCCCCGCATATGTAATAGCCTTCACACGCACACACACCAGCTCACCACGGCACCAACACATGGGAAAGTGTGAAAAATTTCTAATGGCTCACTGCGAAGAAAGTGAAAGCAGCTTTCCACGGTGTCCCTATAACCTGTCGTTAGTTTCCCCTATTCGACAATCAACATTGCACATTACAATTTCGATATTATTGCCTTGGTTCGTTTGATTTTCCTGGCTTTTCAGTGTTGTATTTTATTGTATTTTTCACACGCGACCATCAGCAACGCGAACAAGTTTAAGGAATCAGCCACAAAAGCACACTGTGCAGGAAAAGTCAGCTTTTCGCAGAGGCAGCCGTGAAAATGTTGATGTTAGCCCAAGAAAAGCTTAGGATCTGGAGCTTGCTTATCTGCTGATGGAAGGGTTCTAAAATTGGGAAAAGCCTGTTTGGTGTAATTAGGTATTCCAAATGTTCCTAGGACGTTGGAATTCAAAAACTCATTTTCATGGAGAAACTATATTCAAATAAAATTTATAGATATTTACATAACCTGGTTTTATACAAAATAAGAAAATAATAAAATCAATCATTTATTTTCAAAAAAATTTCTTTGCAACCCATAAAATTGTGCACGAGGTTTGAATAACGATACCATTTTAACTATTTGAGATGTTTATTCGGAATATACAGGATATGAGTTTCATATAAGTATTTATTCAATCGCTTGAAAATGGGAAATCCCAGAGGTATTGTTCAACACTAAAGTTGTGTTTACAAACAAACCGAAATCGGAACGTAAATGCCGATAAATGAAAGCGGGATGCAAACATTTATGCTAGCCTATTTTTGTTATTTTTTTTTTCTCTCTTTGTTCTCTTTCTATAGATATTTTAAGCATAAGCAAATCAACTTTTATGAATAGATCGAGAGTTTTGTGGTATTGAGTATCTTTATCCCGCTTGCACTCACATTTGTTGTCAATCAGCTGTTGTTGGTGAACGCATGCGCAGATGAAAATGTTTGACAGTTGGCGAGAGACCAAAAAATTTCGAGAGAAAATATTGAAAATTACCATTTTCCCTGAATTATTTTTTCTTTCGCGGGTGAACTTCACTTACACAGCGGGCCGGCCTGAGTCACTGAGAATTTTTTTCTGACGCTTGGCAATATATCATAAGTTATAAAATAAAATCGGTTTTCCCATGGGTGTGTTCCTCGACGATATATACAATTTGGCTAATGATATATTTCCGGCTGAAAGAGACTTCTTGATTTGTTGACTTCTTAGGCCGTTTCATGAAAATAGATGTTCGCAACTTGTTTCTTTAATTTAACAAATGTCATCTAACCAATTTGTTGTGATTATCTGTGCTTTCTACGCGTTTTATAAGTAGATATATACATACACCCATAATATCTGATCACCATTAATTGATTTGTTTATCTCTTCCCGCTATTTTTATGAGTTTGTGTGTGATTATTTATTTTTCGTTTTATCGAAACAATTAAATGACCTGGATTTCCTAAGATGCTTTCATTTCAGTGACCATTATCGCTAAACTAATTCTGCCCAATTTAATTTCAAACATGAAACTTAATAATTATTTTATTGAAGGTCAGAAGATTTTAGTGTGCCTTCCCTAAACAGAGGCATCCATTATTTTTGACTATAAAATTGAATTATTCCGCCTCAACGAGAAATTAGTTTTCATCGTGTCCAATGAGAATTGTGCGGGAAAATATTTTTTAAAACAACAGAAATACGTCAGCGGGTGAAGGGGTTGGGGCGTGAGGGTATAGTGTACGATCGGCATTTCGTCGGTCAATTTCTTTGGGCCAGAACAGCAGACTATTTCGCCGGTCTAAAATTAGACCAAGCACACGTAGTTGGATCTGTCGATGCGGCAGTGTTGTTAGTGCTCCTGTTGGCTCTATTGTAGCCCCCAAAATTTAAAACAGAAAAAAAAAAAACAACAAAAGCGATCCGCAGGCAGCGAAATTAAATTTAGCCTAATTGTATTGCCTTTACTTAAATCAAATTGCATGGCTTATTGAAATATGCAATGCTGTAGCCTGAAAACACCACATGGAACACTTTATCGGCTATCTTTAGACTGCTAAATCGATGCTCATATATATATAAATATATACTTATGTATAGTATATACTTGATCTAGTTAATTGCTGGGGCTGCTTGTTGAACATTTCACTTACAAGCTGATCCCTCGGCGATTCCCTCGCGTGGCAACAATAAAAACACGCTGCGATTTTTATTTGTTGAGAAGCAGTCGTGCGTACGAAAATCCGAGCCAAAAATCCAACGGCAGCATACGTGGCGTTAATATTTTTAAACTTTTTGGGAGATATCTTCTCGACTGCTAGTACATATCATTCGTTGGGCTGCGAATCTGCCAACCTCCTTAAATAATAGTTACTACTATTACGACCCTGTTGAAGTGGAAACATTTTGAAGAACTTGTTCACTTATATCATGTGTATTTTTATATATAGCTGCTAAAAGTGTGCCAGCTCAACATATAATATAGATTTATCTCACACGTTATACATATATTTTTCATATACATATATATTTTTCCACTTTAAACTCGTTTGCACTCTTAACCAATTTGAGTAAACATTTTCCACTTCATCAAATCAATTTTATTGGTGTATTATCAATGAAAAACACCAGAGAACCACTAGAAATTGAAATTTTTTTTTCACCCGTACAGAAAAAGAATTTTCTGCGTACAGCTTAAAAATAAATCTGAACACACACGGTCGCTGGCGCGGGAACCGAACCAAACCAATTCACGCCAACGATCAGCCGAGAACTGTCAGATTGGTGAGATTTCCAAAGACTCCCATGCTCGTTGGTGAAATTTTCGGTATTTAGACAATGGATTCGAACGGCAATTTTAGGATATTTTAAATGTCAATAGGCAATCGAATACTTACACTGGTTAGTCGTGATGTTGTAAACTTAATTTGTATGAATTATGTTGTAATATAGATATTTAATTAG
This sequence comes from Drosophila melanogaster, assembly GCF_000001215.4. NCBI lineage: Eukaryota > Metazoa > Arthropoda > Insecta > Diptera > Drosophilidae > Drosophila > Drosophila melanogaster. The sequence goes on along the minus strand of NT_033779.5, from coordinate 16,165,640 downwards.
CTTTGAAACTGTTGAATAATACAGAAATTTATATATTTTGTTTGAGTACTTTAACTTTTCTCATATACAATATAAAACATTTAATATGTTTATTATTTTTAATAACTATATTACCAAGTAATGCCAATTCTTCGCATTATTGTATTTGTTTTTTGAAGAGGTGCAATGCAATTTTGTAATTTCCTCGCCAAACGTGTATAAAAGTTGTTTAATTACACACTACACTACAGCGAGACACAACGCTACAAAACCTAAATTACACGAATCATAAACAGGCTCACAAGCCCCAACTGAAATGTAAAACAAAAATTATATCTATATACATATATGATTATGGCGGTGGAATACCGGAGGCAAGAGCAACTTTTGTTTGTCTGTTCGTTCGGCACACGTAGCATATTTACAGGAGGCCAACTTGGAAGCATAACTGCGCCAACAGGAACAGGAAGATCCGTTCAGATTGTCCTTATGCTATGGATATGGATGGGAGGATGTGAGAACACATTCCTCTTGGCTACTGGCTGCATAAACATTTACATATGTATGTGTTTAAATGCACATAATTAGGGGCAAACTGAGAGAAATTCATATTGTTATTTCGGTTTTTTTTTCTGTTTGTAAAATACAATATAAGAGTAAGATATTAAGTTGATTCAATACATATAATTGAGATTTGTAATGTTATTTACACTAGCTTACGTGAGTTCTAAAAAAAATATATATTTAATATACATATATAGTACTTTGTAATATTTTCGTAATATTTTTGTTAGTACATTCTATTACAATTCACCTGAGGACTTTCAGTTGCTCGTGTAAGTTTCTTATAAAAATATCGGCATCCAAATATGCTAATGAATATGTTTTTGAGTATTTCACTTCCATTGAGTTCACGATGCTCATTGGTTTACCCTTGCGTATGCACGTTATTAACTTGTATGGCTAATTAAAAGTTTTTTACAGCTTGTTATCAGGCTTTTTTTACCAGCAGAAACGTATTCAAAAATTTTTCATTGCCTTTGCCGGAACCACAGACACTCTCTCACTCGCAATTGGTAAGATAATTGCATTAAAATAACTGAGAGAGATTCTCGGAGTGGCTCGTCCTCGAGGACTTCATTATAAGTTGCCATCTGTGGCAGCAAAAACCCAACCAAGCAAGTAAACTGGGCAACTATATTTCCTATCTCTTACTGCAGGACGAGCCAGGAAAGCAACAAAATGTTAAAGTTGATAATTTTCTGGACATTTTAACTGTAAAGTGACATTTCATACTTTGCAACCTCTCTTGGTTTTTGGGGCTCCTCGTTGGGGGCAGTTGGGGGAACAATATACATAAATGTTACTGCAGCAAGGACGCCAACTCGCCAACTCGCAGGACATTCGATAAAGTTGCGCAGAAGTCAAATCTCAAAGGAAATTAATTTGTGTTGCAATGTGAAAGCTGTGCTGAAAATTAGGTTTTTACTGTGTTTTTTCGTATTAATGCAAAACACTCAAAACTTCAGTGTCTGTAGAACTAAAAGTGTCAGAGGAGTTGATCTTTTCTAATATAGTTAACAGAGGTTAATCGATTTTTGATGTTCTTTTCCATATTTTAATTTCCAATAAATCTTTGATTTGTATGTTGATTTATTTTAATCGTTTTATTTAAATATTTTATTTTATTTTGTTCGACAGCCATTTCAACCATTTTCAGCAGACTTTCATTTATTGTAATGCCGTCTACCCGCTTTCATATCGCTTCATATTTACACGGAATATTTACATTCATGTCGCTTAATATTACTCTCATGGACACATAAAAAAAAACTGAAAAAAGATATTAAGAAAGGTACAAAACAAAAACAACGCTTGAAAATGTGAATTCCATTTTTCTTGAAATGAATATTAAAATCGAAGTATGGAGTGCAAAAGGAGAAAGTTTGACCGCGCAGACAGATATGTCGATTTAACTCAGGACTTTAAACACCTAAAAATATTCAAATACTTGGGTACTTACTTTAAATGCTTAAAAATTGGTATTTCTAATCCTGGATCATAAGCACTTAGTGCAACTTATGAGCTTTATCTTCTCCTATACACTCTGTTGAAATATCTTATAGATTCATAAATTGGCAATTGATTCGTGCGATTAAAGTATTTCCTTTTTTTGTGTTAGACTTTATTAAGGCGTACGGGGTAGCTGAAAACCCCTTTGTCACCTTGGTGGTTATTAATTCAGCCCATTCAGGCTGCAATCTCTGCTTCAAGTTTCGCTTTGGTCACTTTAACCCCCAGCTGGGTCGAAATTCATGTGATAGGCAGGGACTAAATATCGGTAGCCACACCACCATCCCTGGTACTCTTCTATCTGCTGCGACTTGCACTTTTTTTTTTATTTTCTTGGATCCGCTGGATGCGTCACATCTGTCTTTGCCGCTGCCCGTGTTCCTTTGGCTACTCGTTTCGGCCAGTTCCTTTTGGCCGGAGTTGTCCCCTCGGACTTTTATTGACACTGATAAGTGTGCCCAGAGCATGGCAAAAAGGTAAGCAAAGCTGGCAATTTAAATTGAAATTGTTTGCCGCATCGCAACAGCAGGCAGTAAAACCAAAAAACGAGCAAAGGATAAAACCAGTGCCAGGCAAAATCGGAGCAAAAAATAAAATGAAAGGAAGCAAAAATAGACGAGCAAAAAATTAAGTGAGACAAAGTGTTTTGCGACAATGCAGCAGGATTGTCTGTGGGCGGAGGGCGTGGCATGGCAGCGGAATGCAAACCTGAGATTCGTTTGCAGCAGCTGGTGATCTGGTCGAGTGCGTGTTAATTCCATTTGGGCAGTATTTTTATTGACTAACCACACAGAGGAGTCCATTCCCCATTGAGCGGGTGTCTTGATTGTTTTGTTTAACATTTCCAACAGACCGAGTGCATAGATATTCTCGTACATGGGCATGGAGGCACTGATATAGAGTTGGTCTCTTCATGGGATTCATTTATACGGTCCTTGGGCCATCAACTGCACTCCTGGCTGGCTAGAAGGAAGGATAAACTGGACTAGATTTCCCGCACAGTCTGGAATTATTTTCCACTGACTTTAAGTGTGGGCGTTATTGAAGCAACCTTTCGTTCGCTTTATTTGCAACGTATTACAAAATAAAAGGATCAAAATTCTTTCTTCGTTTACACTTAAGCCCATTGTGCGCTTTAAGAGAAGATAAGTAGCCACATTCTTGAAGATTCAATGAAAAGCTTAAATTTTTCCAGCACAATTCCGATTGAACTCTTTGGCCAGCACGGTAAAATCTCTCGAGGGCCTCGAAAACTTTGCCAATAAATACATGCATCCCTGCACTCATCCGGGACTTTTACGTTCGCACTCCCCGCGATACCTTTCTTGGTGAGCAAAAGTTCGAAGCACAAAATAATATCGTACACAACGCATATTTTTTGGTCCTGCTGCAAGGACCTTTCGCTGTCCATGGTGAGTGCTAGGGATACGGAAGTGAAGAAGTTGGAGAGCCGAAAAGAAAATGGCGCGCGCAAAAAGCGGAAGTGCACATTAGTTGTATGCAAAAAGTTTTCTGTAAAAGGGGAAGCACAACTTATGTACAACAGCGATGGCAAACAAATAGGAATTTGTGGATGGTTTTGCCCTGTCAGCTGAGCAGAAAACTCTCTCTCTTTGCCCAACTAAGGAACTGCCAAAGCAACTGAAAAGGTGCGAACAATTTTTGTGCACACCTGGGCAAAAAATGCTTTCAAAAACTTCCATATTTCTCCCTTGAACAAGTACATGTTATTTTTAAAAAAATAATATTCCATACTGAAAGCAGCATTAGCAGCATTTCAATTTTCACAGTTCTTTTTTCTTATTAAATTTTCTAGCTGCCGAGCAAAGTTTAATGTATGCATGTCAGATATATGAATACGGTAGCCCAGTCACGATTTTTAAGTAGAACATCAGGCAAAGCATCCGGTAGCAGCAGAAGCATCTAAAATGCAGCCATCCTGTCTAGGAATGTTGCCCTGTTCGCTTGTCTGTCCAAAGAATTGCAACGGATTTATTATTTACCAGACGAGGAAGGTGGAGCATTTGATGCTATTTTGGGGGCTGGCCAACCCCCTTTCATGTAGGTCGAATTATTTTGCAAAGCAAGTGAAATCTATATGAATATTGCCAGGAGGTTTCCATTATTGGCTTGTTCAAGTACCAATTATAAAAGGTTATTTATTCTTTTTGTAGGAAGTGTCGATGTGTCTATATACAGCTTGAACCTCTTCAATCCGAAGTAGAATTAAATTGCAGAAGCGAGCACCCATGATTTTCATGCCATAAATCTAAATATTTAATAAAATATGAAATCTATCTATACAAATGCGTGGAATATATTTTGAGATTCAAGACCTTCCCATTAAAGTCCTGCACTCCCTGATGCTCAGTGGGCACCTTTAAAATGGAAAATTCCACCGGCTGTTCCAGCGTCGCATCGGAAATTCCTTGCGACAAGTTTATTATCGTCACCATCATTGCCATTCAACAGCATGCCACGCCCACGCAACAGTTGGTGCTGACATTGCAGGTTGGATGGAGTTTTCGGAGGAAAATCAAATGGAATTTATGGTCTGCACATTGCCTCGCCTCGGACTTCTTCTTCTGGAGGCAGTGTGGCAGTTGAAAAGGAACCTAACCTGCTGTCATCTATTATAGAAACCTATAAATCCTGCCAGACGGCGAGAAAGGGGCGGTAATGTCTGTCATTAAATTAACGCTAATTTGTTTAGTGGTGTCTTGGGAGACATTTGGCCAGAAAGAAAGGTCTGCTAAAAAGTGTCCATTCAGAGGTATTAGTAGGTATCGCGTTGGGTATATAGTGACGTATTTGGGTGGTCCAAACCAGCCACTTCCATTATTTCAAAGAAATCAGTAATGCACTCTAGTAATTTTCCATAACGTATCCCAGCTGCGCAGCATTCGTTTATCTTTGGCAGCGCAGCCGTTCTTGTAAACATCCTAAAGCCTGACCTAAGCAGATTTGACTGCCCTCTTTCAACGCTACCTAATCTTAAGAACCCAAGAGCGAGGCTCTCCCGAAATACAAATATTGTTCAAAATACTGAGGCTTCTCCTCAATCCAATTTGCATTTGATTTTTAGTCTTAAGCTGAGATCCAAAGAATAAAGTCGTGAAACTATTTCTCCTAAAAACTATTTTTTATTTCTTGGCGTTGTCCTTAGTCAACTGACGGGACATTAGTTCGACTCATAAATAAAACAACAATTTTACTGGCGCAGTCGGTAGGATACAAAAGTATCCGAAAAAAAAGAACCTTCGAGTGGAAAATAAGTTAAATTTTATAGTCCAGTGCTCGAAACATCTCCCAAAATAAATTCGTGAAAACTCTTCAACTTGGATTATAATTCCAATTCGGTTATCCAATAATAAGTGGAAGTGAAATACGAAACAAAAATATTAAGTCCAAAGGCAACTAAGTTTTAAAACCAACATATAAAAATAAAAAATTAAAACAATATAGAATTTTAATAATACAACACAAAAATTTACAAAACAAAAAAACAAACAAGTGAAACTAGAAAGCTTAAAAATAATAATAACATTGAATCCGAAACAAAACAAAAAAATAAAACACAAAAGTTAAAAATTTTACAATAAAAATGTCACAACCAATTATTGCGCTGAACGACATAAACCTTGCCGAAGCCCGTCGGCAGCTTAAAGACATTATGCCATTCAAAGGTGATCCAGAAACCCTTCACACCTTTATCAGCAGAGTGGATTACGTAATTTCGCTCTACCAAACAAATGATGTCCGACAACAGAGGATTCTACTGGGAGCCATCGAAAGGAACTTGGACGGACAAATTACACGATCTTTGGGACTTCCGAACATCGAAGATTGGCCTACCCTTAAAGCAAGACTCATCGCGGAATTTAAAATTCAAACACCAAACTACAAACTTCTGGAGAACTTCAGGGAGACACCATACAGAGGAAGCCTAAGAGCATTCTGCGAAGAAGCGGAGAGACGACGTCAATTACTAATTTCGAAACTACACCTGGAAGGTAACCAATCGGATTTTCTTATTTATATTCAGGGTATTAAAGAATCTATTAAGATACTGATAAGGAAACTACCAATACAATTATTCACTATTTTAGCCCATCACGATATTACAGACTTAAGATCCTTAATTACCATTGCACAAAATGAGGGAATTTATGAAGAACACATTAATTTTGAATTTTATGAAAAACCAGAATATCGTAATAAAAATTCAAATTCTAACCAGAATTCGAAAACACAAAAATTCAATACAAATGTTCAAACTCAAAATCGACCAAGTTACTCACAATATTCCCAACCCTTCCAACCTAATTTTAATCAATACATTCAACCATTTAGACCTAGCTATACACAGCAGATAACTAACAACCCACCCATGTGGCACGCACCTAATTATTTCAGACCCAACCAATACATAAACCCACAACCCATTATTCAAAAAAATCATTTCCAACAATATCCCAACAAAGCCCAATTTCCCCAAACAACGCATTTTAGAGGAAATACATACCCTCGACTACAACAACCCTCTACATATAAAAATACTAACTTCCCGATTACTAAACGACTAAGACCATCGGACAGTGAACAAACTAAAATGTCTATTGACGAAATTAGATTCCAAGACGCGCATGAATTCGAACAAGTCCAACCTAATTATTACGAGCAACAGTATTTTAACCAAAATCAATACAATCCGTATCAAAATCATAGCTTCATTAATGAAGGGCAACAACAAGTCCAATCTGTACAAATTAATAACAAACAAAACCAAAATAATTCTGAACTAAACGAAAATTTTCGGTTAACAGCCCCGGAAAATACGAATACATAAAAATAGTATACAAAGGGCGCTCATACAAATGCCTTCTAGACACAGGATCAACAATTAATATGATCAATGAAAATATATTTTGTCTTCCCATTCAAAATAGTAGATGTGAAGTTTTAACATCAAATGGCCCTATTACCTTGAACGACTTGATTATGTTACCCAGAAATAGTATTTTCAAAAAAACCGAACCATTTTATGTGCACAGATTTTCTAATAATTACGATATGCTAATTGGCAGAAAATTGTTGAAAAATGCTCAATCAGTTATTAATTACAAAAATGATACAGTTACCCTTTTTGATCAAACATACAAATTAATTACTTCAGAATCCGAAAGAAACCAAAATTTGTATATCCAAAGGACACCAGAATCAATTGCAAGCTCAGATCAGGAATCAATAAAAAAATTAGATTTTTCACAGTTTCGATTAGATCACCTAAATCAGGAGGAAACTTTTAAGTTAAAAGGCTTGTTAAATAAATTTAGAAATCTTGAATATAAGGAGGGAGAGAAATTAACATTTACAAATACAATTAAACACGTACTAAATACAACACATAACTCCCCAATTTATTCGAAACAATACCCACTTGCGCAAACACACGAAATCGAAGTAGAAAACCAAGTACAGGAAATGCTGAATCAGGGATTAATTAGGGAAAGTAATTCTCCATACAATAGTCCTACTTGGGTCGTACCAAAGAAACCGGATGCTTCTGGCGTAAATAAGTACAGGGTAGTAATTGATTATAGAAAGCTAAATGAAATAACCATACCTGACAGATATCCAATTCCAAATATGGACGAAATTCTTGGCAAACTGGGTAAATGCCAATATTTTACAACGATCGATCTGGCAAAGGGATTTCATCAAATAGAAATGGACGAAGAATCAATTTCTAAAACTGCATTCTCCACAAAAAGCGGTCATTACGAATACCTTCGAATGCCATTTGGCCTTAGGAATGCACCCGCTACTTTTCAAAGGTGCATGAATAATATCCTTCGACCGTTGCTTAACAAACACTGTTTGGTGTATCTGGATGATATTATAATTTTTTCAACATCCCTTACAGAACATTTAAATTCAATACAATTAGTTTTTACAAAGCTTGCAGATGCAAATTTAAAATTGCAACTAGACAAATGTGAGTTCTTAAAAAAGGAAGCTAACTTTCTTGGTCACATAGTTACCCCTGATGGTATTAAACCAAATCCTATTAAAGTTAAAGCCATAGTTTCATACCCAATTCCGACAAAAGTAAAAGAGATAAGAGCTTTCCTTGGATTAACAGGTTATTATCGCAAATTTATTCCAAATTACGCAGACATAGCAAAACCCATGACCAGCTGCTTAAAAAAAGGAGCAAAGATAGATACACAAAAACTTGAGTACATAGAGGCATTCGAAAAACTTAAGGCTTTGATAATTCGTGACCCAATTTTACAATTACCTGATTTTGAAAAGAAATTTGTTTTAACCACAGATGCAAGTAACTTGGCCCTCGGGGCTGTCCTTTCTCAAAACGGTCATCCTATATCTTTTATTAGTAGAACACTTAACGATCACGAATTAAATTACAGTGCTATCGAAAAAGAATTACTTGCCATAGTTTGGGCCACAAAAACTTTTCGACATTATTTACTAGGACGACAATTTCTCATTGCCAGTGACCATCAACCTCTTAGATGGCTTCATAACTTAAAGGAACCGAATGCTAAGTTAGAAAGATGGAGAGTTAGATTAAGCGAATACCAATTTAAAATAGATTATATTAAAGGGAAAGAAAATTCAGTTGCCGATGCATTATCAAGAATTAAAATTGAAGAAAATCATCATAGTGAAGCTACTCAACATAGTGCAGAAGAGGACAATAGCAACCTTATTCATTTAACAGAAAAACCAATAAATTATTTCAAAAAACAAATAATCTTTATTAAATCCGATAAAAATAAAGTAGAGCATTCAAAAATATTCGGTAACTCCATTACCACAATTCAATATGATGTAATGACACTTGAAAAGGCCAAACAAATTTTACTCGATCACTTTATCCATAGAAACATTACCATTTATATTGAGAGCGATGTAGATTTTGAAATTATTCAAAGAGCACACATAGAAATTGTTAATACCACCTACACAAAAGTAATTCGCAGTCTTTTCCTATTAAAGAACGTTGGTTCATACGCCGAATTCAAAGAAATCATACTTCAATCACATGAAAAACTTTTACACCCTGGTATACAGAAAATGACAAAATTATTTAAAGAAAATCACTTCTTTCCAAATAGCCAACTATTAATTCAGAATATAATAAACGAATGCAACATATGCAATTTGGCCAAAACAGAACATAGAAACACCAAAATGCCTTTAAAAATCACACCCAACCCGGAACATTGCCGAGAAAAATTTGTAGTAGATATTTATTCATCTGAGGGAAAACATTACATCAGTTGCATTGATATTTATTCTAAATTCGCTACACTTGAGCAAATTAAAACTAAGGATTGGATAGAATGCAGAAACGCATTAATGCGCATTTTTAATCAACTAGGTAAACCCAAATTATTAAAGGCAGACAGAGACGGAGCTTTCTCCAGTTTAGCTTTAAAGCGATGGCTTGAAGAAGAAGAAGTCGAATTACAGCTCAATACAGCAAAAAACGGGGTAGCAGACGTCGAAAGATTACACAAAACAATAAATGAAAAAATTCGTATAATCAATTCATCTGATGATGAAGAAGTAAAATTAAGCAAGATAGAAACAATCCTCTACACATACAACCATAAAATTAAACATGACACTACTGGACAGACACCTGCTCAAATTTTCTTATACGCTGGGCATCCCATATTAGACACTCAAAAAATTAAAGAGAAGAAAATAGACAAAATAAATGAAGACAGACAGGAATTTAATATTGACACTAATTACAGAAAAGGTCCACTACAGAAAGGCAAATTAGAAAACCCATTTAAACCAACCAAAAATGTAGAACAGACAGACCCTGACCATTACAAAATCACTAATAGAAATAGAGTTACGCACTACTACAAAACACAATTCAAAAAACAAAAGAAAAATAATAAACTCTCAATTTCACAGGCACCTGGTACCCGATAACACTATTGTTTATACTGATCACAGCTGTTCATGGACAACAAATTCAAATTAATAATATTGACACCAACCACGGATATCTCCTTTTTTCTGATAAACCAGTACAGATACCATCCTCCTTTGAACATCACTCCTTAAAAATCAATTTAACTGAAATAGACATCGTGGTTGACTATTTTGAGCAAAGACTACGAACCGATTACCATGCACCCCAGATCAATTTTTTATACAATAAAATAAAAAGAGAACTAGCCGGAATAACCCTGAAACATAGAAACAAACGGGGTCTTATTAACATTGTGGGTTCAGGTTTTAAATACCTATTTGGAACACTAGATGAAAATGATCGAGTCGAAATACAGAAAAAACTTGAAATCAACGTCCATAACTCAGTAAAATTACATGAACTCAACGACGCCATACGATTGATAAATGACGGAATGCAAAAAATACAGAATTATGAAAATAACCACACCATCATTGACAGTCTTTTGTTCGAACTAATGCAGTTTACGGAATACATAGAAGATTTGGAAATGGCTATGCAGCTTTCCAGACTTGGACTGTTTAACCCCAAATTACTAAACTACGACAAACTTGAAAATGTGAACAGCCAAAACATTTTGAACATTAAAACATCCACTTGGATTAACTACAATGATAACCAAGTATTAATCATATCCCACATACCCATTTACCTTTCACTAATAAGCACAATTAAAATAATTCCTTACCCAGACTCCAACGGCTATCAGCTAGATTACACAGACACACAATCATATTTTGAAAAAGAAAATAAAGTTTATAATACCGAAAATAAAGAAGTAAAAAATGAATGTGTCACCAATATTATTAAACACTTAAATCCAATTTGTAATTTTAAGCCAGTACACACGAACGAAATAATAAAATACATAGAACCAAACACAATTGTAACCTGGAACTTAACTCAAACAATTCTTAACCAAAATTGCCAAAATTCAATTAATAAAATAAAAATAGAAGGAAACAAAATGATAAGAGTAACGCAATGCAAAATAGAAATCAATAATATAATTTTAAGTGAAAATCTGTTAGAACCAGAAATAGATTTGACACCACTATACACACCACTTAATATAACAAAAATAAAAATTGTAAAACACAACGACATTATTGAGATGATTTCAGAGAACAATATTACACTTTACATACAAATGATCATTGTAATAATCGCACTAATTTTGTTGTACTCATATTTAAGATATGTATCATTTAAACCATTTATGATGCTGTATGCAAAACTTAAAATAAGAAAAAATCAAAATCAAAACACACCACAACAAACAGAAATAGAAGAAACTCCATTTCCCACACTATATCCATCAATCCCAGCCCAAGTATAGGCTTCTCTTTAAGGGAAGGGGAGTGACGTATTTGGGTGGTCCAAACCAGCCACTTCCATTATTTCAAAGAAATCAGTAATGCACTCTAGTAATTTTCCATAACGTATCCCAGCTGCGCAGCATTCGTTTATCTTTGGCAGCGCAGCCGTTCTTGTAAACATCCTAAAGCCTGACCTAAGCAGATTTGACTGCCCTCTTTCAACGCTACCTAATCTTAAGAACCCAAGAGCGAGGCTCTCCCGAAATACAAATATTGTTCAAAATACTGAGGCTTCTCCTCAATCCAATTTGCATTTGATTTTTAGTCTTAAGCTGAGATCCAAAGAATAAAGTCGTGAAACTATTTCTCCTAAAAACTATTTTTTATTTCTTGGCGTTGTCCTTAGTCAACTGACGGGACATTAGTTCGACTCATAAATAAAACAACAATTTTACTATATATGTATGTACTATGCCTCAAATCTATGATTAAATACCGGCAAAGTTTCGCTTCAATTTCCATTTAGGCGGCACTAATGAATGAATCATTTGAGTGAATTGTAATTGCCAATTGATACACTCACTGCCGAATATCAATCTGGAATGCACATTGTTACCTCGGAAGGCAATAATTACATTGGCTCTGTAATCTAATATCCGTATGTGAGGAGCGCAGACTGCACTTCGGGTGCAGTAATGGGTGCATTGTGGGCATGGCACCCGGCCATAATGTGTATAACATAAATTGTCATTGTTAAAGTGCTAATGAATTTTCGGCATGCAAATCTCTGCCGTAATGTGTGCCATTACAATACCCATTGTTGCTGCTCATTCTCTGTCACCGGGTCAACTGAGTGACATTCTTCATTTTGAAATTTATGGTGCGTTATTCCGCAATATGTTCCATGGTGATTGGATATAGATTTTCGAATATCCCAAAACAGCTATGACAACAAATTGCTATAAGCATATTCATTAATATAGCAATGTATATATATTAAATCTTTTCGAAAGTGTAAACAATTTAAGTAAAAGTCTCATTTGCTTTATCATTTCTGTTAATTTTATCACAAAAAATTTGGTTAACTCTATAAAAAATGAAATCCGTGTTTAAGCAAATTATTTATGCTTTTTTACAACCGCTCGCGTAACCGCAAAGTACTTGTAAATACTCATACCGTTGGCATTCTCTCCCTCGTAAATGGCAATTTTATTGCTATATACAATACCCAACGAGTTATATTCTTTTACTGCACCGATGCACCGCCTATACCTATGCGCATATGGGTGTACGGATCGGCTAAAGCCCCGTTGGTTCTGAATGAAATTGCAATTTATGCCGCGTACAAAACAATTTTCCAGCGCCTCAGATACACCAGGAAAAACAATGCGGCAGCCTCTGCTTCCGAAAAGGCAGTGAATGAAAATTTATGTTGGATGCGTGACCGTAAATGCTGTGTTCGTGATAAATCAATTTTCATTGCACACATACACACTGCGATTCTGTAATTCTGTGCAATTTCGAAAGGGGGGTGGAGTGTGGGTGCCGCCACAGTCATATGCAATATTAAGTATTTATGCAATCGAGCAGCAAAGTTTTGCATTTGGTTTTTTGCTCCATCCACCGCCCGGTGAAGGAAATATTTGCGGGATTTCGGTAATTGTAATGCATTCAATTGACAATTGGCTTGCCAGATTGACATCTGCCGCCCAAATGCACCCAGTTTCACATATATAATACACAAACAGTGGCAGTAAATGTCTGATTATTTTGTGATTTATGCATTGCAATTTGAACCCTATACGGATATGTGTCCGTACAAATGAGCATGTGCGATTTCAATTTCCACTCAGGTTAATTTCAATTAAAAGTTGCATTTGTGTATTAATTAGCACAATGCACGGACAAGCGCATATGAAGATTTATATCGCTGGAACTAATTATGTCACAAGCAATTCTAAATTGAAATTTCAAGATGTTAAAGTTACTTGTTCTTCCATGATCACGTAGACTTCTGTCATATAATACATAATACATTAATTGTATAAGCCAGGAGTTAGGTTATTTCTAATGATTGTGTTTATACTATAAAACAAAAAGCGGCAAAGGTAATAAATTGAGGAAATATTTAAAATGAATTCACCTCAGCTAATGCATTTTAATTTAGTGCTTCCCATAATTTATGTATTAATATTAAGGAGATACTAAAAGCAAACTAATTATAATTAATTGTCCTTAAGATGAACAATATTTATACTCTCCTCAGTCTTTTTTTTTGTGCGCTACTTACCCTAAACGAGCCGTAAGTGAGAGTGCCTTGAAACACAGACCCACATGAGCCCCGACGTGTGACCTCAATCCCCTCCAGAAACTCCTCCCCCATTTGCCACTCTTGACTTTTAATGCCCCAGCTATAAATGTCAAGTCCCGTGGGGGCGATCCGCCCACTTCCAAAAGGAAATGACAAAGAGAGGGCTGAACGGAAAACAAAAAAAAAAAAACCGAAAAAAAACCACAGCAGTGCACAAAGCGACAAACAAAAAATAACAAACAAAATGAAAAACAACAACAGAATGACAAACTCACACATATGTGCCTACGACAAACAGGCAAGTAAACATTAAGAAATTTGTAGGAAGCGAATGCGTTTTATTTAATTTTTATTACCGTCAACATTGCCCTGGGCCAATTTGCGAGATTGTGTGTGAGCCAACTGGGGGTTTCGGCCAAATGGAGGGACGGGGGATTGTGCTTGAGTAATAAAGCATTTAAGAATTATGGGCCAGGCGAGCAACAAGCTTCGAAACAATTAGCTTGGCGGACACACAAAAGTATGCCACAAATAAGAAATAAGGTCCTTTGGATGGGAGAAAGCGAACACCCAATACTCTAAACAAGTGATAACCAATCAATGAATACTCAAATTTTATATTGAAATAATTTTATTTGCGGATTGATAATCTTATTTTGAAAATATTACACCCTTCTCTCTTATTTGAAATACATTTATTTTTTTAATTCAAGATAATTAAACATATTTAACATGGTATTGGACTGTTTTCGGCTTAAAATAACACATATATCTTCACAATTTCATCTCGCAGTGTATCTGCTTATGTCTGTAAAGTTTGCTCTCATATCTGAGCAACCCAAGTGAAAGAAATTGAGATGGTCGACGTGATGCCATTAAAGTTGTACAATCGTGACCAGGGCCACATTGCTATGTGTACACTCAAACCAAACATCGTTCCGCCATCTTATGATTAATGCTTTAATGAGCCACAAACAACGAGGACGAGGAAAGAATGGTGGGTGCTTCGGGAATTGTGGGGGAAGTGAAAAGTTGTTTAGACAACAACGAAGGCAGGCAAACCGCACAGGATGCAAATGCAGCGCAGATGGTGGGGATTTTTGCCAAAGTTTTCCAGCAATAACAACAAGTGCCAAACGCACGTTTTCCTCACACACATTTAGTAGTGTTGACCGTCTGTCTAGATATTAGGGCCACCAGCTAGGGCTTACACTTAAAATTCTGATATCATATATTATAGTATGGTATTATTTGGTAATAGTTTAATAAATTGTATAAAAATGTATTATTTTAAGTAATTTCATAAGTCACCTACATCCTTGCAATTACTGAAAAGAGACCAAATGTATTTAAAAATACATATACAGTTGACCACACTGGCACTTCCACTGTTGCATGCCGGCTGACCAGTGTGACCGTTGCAGCACTCGAAATTAAAGGCCAAAACTTTACCCTGTCCTTCGGTCATTTAGGTTGGTCCGCTAGTTATGCAATTGAAGTTTTCTGCCCACCATAACAGGCTGCAACAACAATAACTATACGGTGGGAACAATGTCCTTTCCTGGACATCGGGGGCGTATACGGTTTGTTTTGGTTTTGGGTAATGTTCAAGCGCTTCGTTTGTCTGCTTGCTTATAATTAAGCCTAATGTGCGCTTCGTCGACATTTTAAGCATCTAACATTGTTGTGGCTGGTTTTTGGTTAGTAATTGGCAAGGGCGGCTTGGCAGTCCCTCTATTTTTCGCAAAAATTTAGCTTTGGTCGGGGGCCGAGTGCCTCGGAACAATTATCGCGGGGAAGTTTAAAGCTTTTGTTGAACTAACAAACTTTTTGCACAGAATAAATAAACAACAGTAGCATGATTAATAACTGTAAACTGTAACTGTGTAACTGTAAAGCGTAAAATGTTTCGATAAGCTCATATAGCACTGAAAATAAGGTAAAGAATGCTATTAAATGAAATTCGTATGAACTCTATTTAAGGCCAATTTAACTGTACTCTTTCAATACAAATTTATACTTAATATGAATTTTGCAAATTCCATTAATTTTTTCAATTCTGTTCATCAGATTCCTTTTAATATTGCCAACACGATTACGTATTTGTTTTCGTTTTATTTGCATTGACCCTATTTAATATTTACTTTTTAACACGGGAGATTCGCGCCACTTTTAAATTGCTTATTGAATAATGCCTGCAAACGTGACGTGCCCTGCATATTAAAAAACATTTATTTTCCTTCTCATTTTGTCGGGCGCCTAAAAATTAAACGTCAGGGCAGCATAACTATTGGAAAAAAATGGGTAAATTATTGGCAAAAATGGGTTTAAGGTTAGTCATAAACGGAAATCAGATGAAAGGTCAAAAAATTCGCGGGGCTAACAATTTGCCAGGCGCTCATAAAAATCCGCAGCGCGGAGAGCTTCTATCCTCGTGCCCTTCATCATGCAGTGTTAATTTATTTGTCGGTTGATTACAGCGAGCTTCCGGCATCCTGACGACGGCAAAAGCAAATTAATTTTTATGTCTCTCTGTGCGCGGGGAAGGCAGCAAAAACACATTTTGAGTAATGCGATGGGAGACCCAAAAACGGAAGTGTATTAATTTCCGACCCGAGACAGGAGTCAGGATGTATAAACACATTTGGGATCCATAGGAATGTCAAGGTGGAGCTTGATCAGCTACGAAGCAGGGTTGTGTCCTGGACAATATTGGAAAACAGTTGTGTTTTTCTAACAAACTCATCATATGTACGCACTGCTAGTTCAGATATTTTCAACAAAAAACTGTTTTAACGCAAAACTATTCGTTTCAAAATGCTGTGACATTTAAAGTATTTTTTTTTTTATGAAATTTCATTAAATTTTTTTGACAAGGATTAATGATTCAACCAAACAATTGAACATAGAAGCCAGTGTTGACCAGAAGCATAAGGCTCGGATTTATCACAATAAATTAGCGCTATAGCATGTGGAATCCACATTGTGGATGCACACGTTAAATTTGAATAATATTGAGTGAAGAGCCATATATTCTCGGCTTTGGCCGGTGTGTGGGGCTTAAAATTTAAACATAACTGAGCGTTAAATTCTTGCAGCTGACACATTTGCCAGTCTGCCTAATGTCAAGACAAACAATGGAAAGGCGAAAGCATTTATCGTCGTTCTCTTTTAGCTGCTTAGCCAATTATCAGTTTCGCATTTCATTGTCTAATCACGACGGTGGCCTTCTCGTATGTCAGCGGTTCAAGGAGTCGGACAGGGAAGGAAGGGAACGGAACGGAACGGAACGGAAAGGAGGAAAGGAATGGAATGGAAACCAAGTCGGGCGGAATAAGCCCCGGTTGAGTCGCCGGCCTTGCGGCGAAAGTCGGTCAGTTGTCAGATGGCTTTTGTGGTCGGCGGGGTGTGGAGTGTTGGCTTTTGCCCGGGCAATGCATTTGCAATTAATTGCCATAATTAATTAGGTTTAAGCGAAATACTGGCTGGTCAAACTCTGGCCGAAGAAGATGCACACACAACCTGGTGTCGTGTCCTTATCGGCTTGCGTGATTCGGTTAAGAAGATTGTGGCCGGAATGCAGGCTGGTCGACCGACTGGCCGGCTGGCCGAAGAATGGCGGGGCGGGGCTCATCAATTCCAGTGATATGTCTGCCGTCCAACGACATTGTAATTAATCCTTAAAGCCCTCGACTTGACTTTAAATTCAATTAAGCTTTAATCAATTGCCAGGCACTGGCACTGGCTACGGCTACGGCAACATATCCGGTTGCACCCGTCCTCCTTCTCCATTCTCCATTCTCCACTCCACCGACATCATAACGACAGCCACAAATAACCTCAGGATAACTTCATTTGCATGAGCCGAGGAAACTATGGGTTGGGCTTTTTGGAGCACTTCACTTGATGCCCACGACGAAAGCGAACGGATCGAGGGCGTGATCGAGGTGGGCGGGCGTGGCTGGCTTTTGTGCGTGGCCGCAGAAATGTAAAAATTGCAACGACGAACATTTGGTGAAGCCCACATATAATATACATTTTCCGCCATATACAATGTAAGGCATACCCTTGTATGCATATGCGCATTTTTATTATGTCGCCCGCCAGTTTTCGCATTAAAGAATTATTTTTATTTTTATTCATCTTGTATCTACCAGCTGCTGTGCTGGATCTGTTGGTTGCTGGTTGTAGTACATGCATGGGAAGCTTCTTACATTAACAGATATGTAGTTAACAAAAAGAGTGTAAATATTTTACACATGCAATGAAATCGTGCAAAATACCATGGGAAAAACTATATCAAAAATGGTACAGAAAATAATGATTAACTTTTGAGAAAGCCGCTTCAGTTTTTGTTTTCAATCATAAGATATCAAGAAAATGAAGGCAACTTTAGACAATTGGAATTAAGAGTTCTTATACATTTTATTTATTATTTAAGCTTTAGCGTATTCGAAATCATGCAGCGGCAAACTGAAAATGATTTAAGAATGTATTTATTTGTTAATTTTGTAACGCGGCTTAATGCTGCATTTTATTTATGACCTCAAATTACCACACATATCTTTAATCTCGTCCTTTACACTGCACTTATATTCATAATATACGATCCAACTCAATCGCCCATACCAGACCGCATGTTCCATTGCGCGATAATTTTCTTCATTTATGTGTTGTCATAGCAATGCAATAAACCGCTTGCCATATGAATAAATAAAGGCAAATTAAATAAAAATTGTAAAGTTTCGGAATAACGCAAGTGCTTAATTGTCATAAAACATCTATTTAATGGAAAGTTTTTTTTTTGCAGCGTTGCTTAACTTTGCAGCATTTCCCGCGTAGCTCATAATTTAACTTGCCTAACTTGCCGGTCCGAGAGGGGTTACAGATTTGCATTAGTTGACCGTTAACATTGGTAAACCCGTCGTGACCACCAAAGAAAATGTCAAATAAAGAAATCGCTTAAAGCCAAGGGGACGGGGGCTTAAAGCCCATTTGCCAGTCAGTCGAACAGGATGACACATCATTATCGGTATAAACAACAAAAAGCACTTTATTGGCATCATCAACGGCAGGCAGTCGGAGATGATTGCAGATTGGTAGTCTCGGATGGAGCTGCATTTGGCAACCCTATCGGTCCCCCATTATCCGAAAACGAGGACGAGGACGAGGACGACGTTGAGAACCCTTTTGGAATGGCCAGCACCACCTGCACAATGGCCTATCTCTACCTTAACGTCCTGCTGATAGATTGCTGTGGACGGCTGGGACGCCATGCAACATTACACTGATAATATTTGCCACGCCCCCACATTTACGCCCTGCCGCAGCACGAAAATGAGGGCTTGATCTGGTTTGGGCTTAAAGATTGCGGTGGCTCGCTGGCCATTAGGTGGTGCGGTGAAGGACTTAAAGGATGATTAAGTATGTTTAGGAAATGAAGTTGTTCGTCTTGTTGCAGGAAAGCAGTGCGGCTCATTTGCAGGGGTTAACTCGTTGAAATTTCTCAGTAATACAATTATTTTTTCATCTACAATACCCATTGTAGTTCAACAATTTTAATCATTTTTGTTGTAATTTATAATTTATATTTCCTTTCTTAATAAATAAATAAATAGTCAAGTTTATGTTTGAGTTTTATGATTTATATTTTAAGTTATTTCAACTGCAACACCAGCACCACGACCTACTCACAGCAAAAACGTACAAGGAGGAAAAGAAGGAATAAAAAGAGTGGTATTCTCTCACAATATGTTTTATGGCATAAAAGGTGTGGCCATTCATATCAAATATAAAGTAGTGTTGTTTAACGTTATTTTTGTAGGTTGAATAGTATATTCCAACACGCCCCCTCAAAAATAACGTCTATAATTAAAAACATAACAATAATATTCATTAGTAACTATCAAATGTGGGTGGTGTGCATTCTGGGAAGTGTTAACTGATCCAGCATTTGCTGCGAGGATACGGGGAAAACCCAGAAAAACCCGATCAGATCATTGTAACAAAATATGTTTACAGGAATTTAAATTTGAAAAATATATATAAAAATTTCATTCAGCATTCGATTGGTCGTCTTGCAGCAAACCCAATTTGTCTCGTAACTCCACAAATCTCGCAGCAGGCAACGGTTTTGTAAATATGTCAGCCAGTTGATTCTCTGTAGGAATATACTCAAGACAAATCACATTATTCTGAACTTGCTCTCTGGCAAAATGATATTTAATATCAATATGTTTAGCTCGTTTATGACATGAGGGGTTGTTTGCTATGCTAATACAGCCTTGATTGTCTTCGTAAATTTTAATGGGGTTTTCTAGTTTAATGTTAATACTAGTTAATAAAAATTTAAGCCATAGAGCTTCTCTCACGGCTTCAAATAGGGCCATATACTCAGCTTCAGTTGATGAGGCTGCTACTGAGTTCTGTCTCTTTGTATTCCAACAAATGAGATTAAAATCAAACATTTTGAATAAATACCCTGTTGTACTTTTTCTATCAATTTCACTACCAGCCCAATCAGAATCCACATAACCAATAATTTTATTTTCAAATGCCAAGTTCTTTTTAAAAATCAATTTCATATCGATAGTGCCCTTCAAATATCTAAGAACTCTTTTTAAGTTCTGCCATAATTCGGAGTTATTTTTGCTACTATATCTGCTCAAGATATTTACTGCAGTAGTTAAATCTGGGCGTGTACAAAGCATTATGTACATTAAACATCCTATGAGGCTACGGCATGGGGTATTGCAGTCTTCATCTGAATTAAGTAATTCATAATTTATTTTACTAGGTAAAGGAGTACTAACTGCATTACAATTTTCCATGTTAAATTTACTTAAAATTTTTTTTAACATATGCAGATTGGCTTAAATAGATTTTATCTTCATGCATCTCTATCCTAATTCCAATAAAATGTTTTATTTCATTTAGGTCAGTCATCCTAAACTTTTCCATTAAATACCTTTTGAAGTTATTCATTCTTGTCATATCTCCTGTAGCTATAACCACATCATCTACATATAATAATACATATATGTTTTCATTGATGTTACCTTTGTCTAAAATATATATACAGCGATCAACTGAAGAGTTTACAAACTCACACTCTTTCAATGCTTGCTCAAATACTTCAAACCAGCATCTAGCCGCTTGCTTGAGTCCGTAAATTGCCTTATTCAATTTACACACATTGTCACTATTACACGATATACCTTGAGGAAGTCTCATATAAATTTCCTCTTTTAACGTGCCATTTAAGAAAGCTGTTTTTACATCCATTTGATGGACTTTCAAGTTATACTGTATTGCTAATGACAATATAAATCGGAAACTTGAAATTCTAGCTACAGGAGCAAATGTCTCTTCATAGTCTATTTGGTATTTTTGAGTGAATCCTCGTGCAACCAATCTAGCTTTGTATCTAATTGGATTTCCAAGTTCATTATATTTAACAGAAAATACCCATCTGCTATCTACAATATTTTTGTTTTCAGGCCTTTTTGTAATTGTCCAAGTATTATTAATTTTATGAGCATTTAACTCTGTATTGATGGCTTCTTCCCAAGAAGATTTATCATCCCTATATTGAATTTCATCAAATGAATTTGGGACATCGTTAAATATAGTGTGAGCATTTAGAACAACTTTATTTAGACTATTATCCTCTTCATTATAGGATATCTGAGGCTTAGTCTTTAATCTCTCACTTCTTCTATTAATAATTTCTATGCCATCATTTTTAGTTGGATTATCAATTCCAATTTCTTTTAAGTGCTCTGCTGTTTCACTTTCCCTACTCTCATTCGGGTTGCCTGATCCCTTACTTTCATTCAGGTGATCATCTCGCTTTCTTTTCTTACTCTCATTCAGAAAATATTTATTACTTTCCTTACTATCTTTCAGGAATTGTATGTTGTCGCATTCCTTACTCTCATTCGGGAATTCTGTTTGTATTATTTTCCTACTGTCATTCGGAAAATTTTTATTTTCACTTTCCTTACTATCTTTCAGGAATTGTATGTTGTCGCATTCCTTACTCTCATTCGGGAACTCTGTTTGTATTATTTTCCTACTGTCATTCGGAAAATTTTTATTTTCACTTTCCTTACTATCTTTCAGGAACACTGTTTCAAATTTAACAGCTCTAGAATTAACCATATTGGTTTCATCGACAACAACATCTCTTGCGACAATAAATTTTTCATTTACAGCATCCCACAACTTAAAACCATTGGGTTCATAGCCCACAAAAATACTTTTAAATGATTTATCATCAAACTTTCCTTGTTTGTTTTTAATATGCACATAAACAGTTGCACCAAACACTCTCAAATGTTTTAAGTATGGCTTCTTATTGTGCCACATCTCATATGGGGTCTTTGAACTATCAACAAGTGCTCTGCTAGGAATTCTGTTGATTAAATAAGTAGCAGTTAATACTGCTTCGCCCCAAAAGCTTTTATCTAGCTTTGCACCACTAACCATGGTTCGAGCTTTTTTCGTAATGGTTCTTATCATTCTCTCAGAAACACCATTTAACTGAGGTGTATGTGGCATTGTTAAGTGATAAGAAATTCCTTTCTTAACACAAAATTGTCTCATCTCATTTGACAAGTATTCTCTACCATTGTCAATGTATAAGTACACAACCTTTAAATTAAAATGAGCTTCACTCTTGGCTACAAAATCTTGAAACATGCTAAACACATCAGATTTATATTTAATTAAATAAGTTACACAATAATGTGTAAACTGATCAACAAAGATCACAAAATAATTTTTATCATCTAAAGTAACTGGATTAATAGGCCCACAGACATCTGAGTGTACTACAAAAAGTGGTCTTTTAATATGGGTCTTATCTTTCAATTGTTTAAAAGGAAGTCTTGCCTGTTTACCATTTAAACAGGGTTCACAAATTTCACATGATAACTCTAAGTTGTTTAGAAGACTTTGATCACTAAACATATTCTTTCGTTTTATTTCTAATAATTTGCCATTGCTTATATGGCCAAACCTCTCATGCCATAAACGAAAATTATTTTTATGCTTAGCATTTATAGAATATGCTTGAAAATTGATCACAGGTACATTGTTTAACATACCTGAATTTTTTTACAACCATTAACCCATTTTTCGAAATGGTTACACCGCTTTTGTCAAATTCGATCGACATTCCTGCCTCTTGGAGACGCTTTACGGACATCAAATTACCAGCAGCTTCCTTACAAAAGAGTACATCCTCCAGTGTAATCTCATGGTCATTCCGTAGTCGGACAATACCACGCTTAGTGGCATAAATAAATTCGCCTTGCTTGGCCACTGCAATCTTAAGTGGAGGCACAACCTCCACACTGTCGGTATACAGCGACTCATCATTTATAAGATGGTCACTAGCACCAGAATCAAGGACAAACCCGCAGTTGTCCATCACTGAAGTATTATTCACTTCTTTTACCATAAACGCAATGCCGTGTGATGTTGCAGTTTGAACTTGTTTTTCATTTTCTTTATTTTTATTATTTAATATTCTTTTATAATGGAAACAATCTTTTTTAATGTGGCCTTCTCTGCCACAGTGGTGACACTTGACTTTATACTTTGAATTTCCTTTGAATATTTTCTTTGGTTTAGTTACCCGATTTTTAAACAAATTATTTTTATAAGTGTTATTATTGTTGTGCACGATCGCGTTCATAACTTTCTTGCTTGTATCGTTGTGGTCATTTTTAATTTTAATTTCTTGATCCAGCAATCTATTTTTCACAAACGCCAATGTCAAATTTTCTTCAGATAATGTCTCTATCGCTGTAATAATTCCATCGTAACACGAAGGCAATGTGATCAGTAGATGAGAAATTTTATCCATCTCTTCTATTTTTGCACCAGCTGCCAACAATTCACTTATAAGTTCGTCAAAAATATGAAAATGGCTTAATAGTGACATCTCACTCGATAGCTTCAGAGAAAGCAAACGTTTTCGCAGCGCCAGTTGCGACGCCAAACTTTTTCGTTCATAAACGGCGTCCAAATTCTCAAGAATCTGACGCGCCGTAATGTCGCTTGTTGCGAAATTTAAAAACGAGTCGCTTAGGTACTCTATTATTGTACTTTTTGCACAACGCTCTGCCTTTTTCCAGGAGTCATCTACCTCGTTAGGCATTAAACCATCAACTACTTTAAGCACATCTTGCTCGGCTAAAAGAGCCCTAATTCTAAATTTCCAAATCGCGTACTTCTCGCCATCAAACGGCTTAATATTACGTTTAGCCTTGTCCATTTTTCACTCAAATTCTGAGAAGGAAATAATTTCATAAGAATGTGAAAAAAAAAAAGCTATTTCACAAGAATGTGAAAAAATGCTATTTCACAATTTATTTTCACAATCTTTAATTCACAATTTAATTGTTTATTAGGCATGGACTGGGCCCATAACCTGTTGTAATTTATAATTTATATTTCCTTTCTTAATAAATAAATAAATAGTCAAGTTTATGTTTGAGTTTTATGATTTATATTTTAAGTTATTTCAACTGCAACACCAGCACCACGACCTACTCACAGCAAAAACGTACAAGGAGGAAAAGAAGGAATAAAAAGAGTGGTATTCTCTCACAATATGTTTTATGGCATAAAAGGTGTGGCCATTCATATCAAATATAAAGTAGTGTTGTTTAACGTTATTTTTGTAGGTTGAATAGTATATTCCAACAATTTTAAATAACGTAAAAGAGATATTGCTATGCTGATCGCTTTATTTCGATCGCTTTATTTCGAAATCGTTCCCCTAATGTTGTTTGTGGGCGTTAAAATGTTTTGACATTACAACTAAAAAAATGAAAATAAAATCAAAATTGTTTTTCAAATGATAAGGCTGATAGCTGGTAGCTTTCGCTGCACCAGGGTCCTTACAATCTTGATGGATTAATTTCTTAATAACGCTCGAGCCTTTGAAGTTTATACGGACATAGTGACATAAAAAACTCCCTTTCGGCCATGGCAAGATTTTGATATTTATACTAAATCAAATATTTTTAATATATACCAACAATTTTACTATTATTCAGACAAAATACAAAACGTAAAATGGAAACATCAAATATCCTTGGCAAAACCATTTACATTTTTAATTTATCAAAAAAAAAAAAAACTGCAAGTTACATAATACTTTGGCAGACATTTATCAAACGAAAAGATTTGTGTTTTCGGCTTGGAACTCTTGAGCCATAGCTAGCATGTTTTTTTAACCACAAAATGAAGGACCCAAATCAAGGGCGACCAGTAATGGACATCCTTTTAAAGTGTGGCAAAAACTTATCCTCCTTGTCGAAGAACAAGCTTGTCCATCAATTCTAGATGGCCTTGCTCTGTTTTTTCGTGTCTTTTGTGACTTTTACCAATAATTTTTACAATTTTCTTAGACAGAATTTTTTTTTCATTTTACAATGATTTGCAGCATGGCTGCCTGACTTTCACTTGAGCCTGCCTCTTTGTCTGGCTTTTACTTGGTGCTTTTCTTGCTCGATGTGATAATCCTGCCTTGTGCTATGTGAATAATGATGTTCCAGAGTTAAGATTTTTTTTTTAACTTTCCTCTAGCTGTGTTTCTGCGTTTTTGCGTTTTTCCAAAGTCGTAGACGTCGGCGACACCGCGTGCTGATGACAGTTGAATAATAATTTTAAAAGCGTTAAAAGTCATTCAAGAAATTGTTTTTGTAAATTATTTGTAAAACAAATCATATAAGAAATAGGATGAACGTGACAAAAGCACATTCACTATAGTCGTTTTCATGCACAAAAATATTTAAGCTATCGATTTTAAAGACATTGTAGTTGGCAAATTACATTTCGCAATTCAAATATATTTTCAATTAAACAAAAATAAAACATTTGACAATGTATTTGTTCCTTTTTGCAAACGCTTACAATTGATGTAATGGTTTTTTAAATTCTACACATTTTTAACTATGAACCCTCCTCATACATGAAAGAACAATACTGAAAACACATGCTATATAATTAAATGCAATAACTTTTTGGACTGCCCTGCATTGGAAATGCAAATAAATGCACTTTTCAATGAAATTAACCATTTTATGTGAGCCGGAAGGGAAAAAGCAGCAATTGGGTGACAAATGTTTTCGCTGAAACAACAGAAAGAACGAAATTTGAACGCAAACCTTGCCTTAATGGCCAGCAGACACTGAAACAAGCGCGTGGCATGCAAAATGTATAAAAATAATTAAATATGAGGGGTAACATAGTTGCTTTAATGCATTTAAGCAACGCATAAAAATTATTAATTATTTAATTTGATTATTTGATTTAATGGGTATTAATCTATTAAGTTGCTACGAAACATTATTTTATCAAAATTCAATTTTACCTTCACCATTAAAAACACATTATACCCCTTCGTAAGTGTGTTGTCGATGTACGAACGAACCGTTTGTCCTGCACAAAAGACAAAGCCGCAACAGTTTACAATAATTTGCATACAATTAAAATGTGAAAAATAAAATGAAACGAAACCGCCGACATGCATCGAACTATTCTCAGACAATTATCTCGAAATGACTCTCGCTCATTCAGGTTGGTCGTTAAAAGGTTTGCGTTCTTTTCAAAAATATTTAAGGCACTTATTCTCAAAAATTTTTTATAATACTCAAACAAAATAATTTAATAACAGTAGTTCAACTTTAGTCGTAGGTGGAAAAATAACCAAGACTTAAACTATGGTCCGTTTTGAACTGTAGCATTTTCATTTATTTATGCAGCAACCCACAATCAACTGACCAAACCCAAACTATTCGGCCAAATTTTAAAACAAACAAGCCATGTTGAAAATATTTACATATGAACTTTCATTTGACTTACAATTTTGGTTGCTGTTGTTTTTCCAGTTGCTCATGAATAATATGTTTGCTAGTTACGAGATGGTTACACAGTTAAAAAGCCCTGGTCTCCAGGCGTTGCTAAACTCTGGTCAGTATTTAAATGCGAGGAACTGCCAGAAAGATTGGGTACCATA
Organism: Drosophila melanogaster; assembly: GCF_000001215.4. NCBI lineage: Eukaryota > Metazoa > Arthropoda > Insecta > Diptera > Drosophilidae > Drosophila > Drosophila melanogaster. The sequence continues at coordinate 16,138,899 of NT_033779.5, read as the reverse complement.
ATTAGTGTCAATCTCAAGGTTCAGCATTACCAAAACCCCACCACTGGCGTATCCTTTAAGCATGGCATATGTTTGGCATGTCTCTGAAGACTGTGCCCACTTAAGTATGCAACACAAAATTCTCGCACGCTGGATGCGTACCAAAAGGACCAAAACCAGGACTGCTGTTTGCGCTAGTGTTGGCTTTATGTTGGGCGTCTGTGCTATTTACTTGGCCAAAACGTGCGTGAAGTTTTAATTATAAAGTTTTTTTTCTGCCACTCCTCTTCAAAGGTTTTATCCCATAACTTGAATTTAACGACACTTTAAAGAGGCAATTCATTAGATTTATTGAAACAGGTGCGAACATCTGGTCTAGTAGCTCAAATTAAGATTAATTGCATGATTTATGCGCATATTTTTCAACTGCCTCCATGGTCAATAGCCGAAAATTTAAATTCACCGAATGCAAACACTTGAAATTGGTTTTGTTTACATATTGCATGGCAAAAACCTTTTTGTATAATTGCAAATTTCTGGGCAGTGGAGAAAATCAATTCCATTTGCTGATGGGCAAAAAATATTAATTTGATTTCTATGTGTGTGTTTATATCGATGGAGAAGAGTGCAAATCAGATCAAAAATGGAATATCAAGGGTCATTTGCTATGTGGTAACTAAATGGGCAATGAGTAATGGCAGTTGGTGGAGCAAGAGAAGCATTTAATAACCTTGCTGTGATATTCTTACTTTAATCAAAAGCTTTCAAAAACAGTGGTTAGAATATGGGTAATCTCAACGGGCATAGGAATATTTAACACTTATATTATTAATAGAAAATAATTCGGTTTATATAACTTTTATAATTTGTTCAGAGGGTATTTAAACTTGTACGTCATTAGTTAACAAAATTTGGTTTTTGATATTTGCGATTTTTAGTCGCGAAACCTAAATGGCTTGACTTATGTTAAGTGAACAACTTAGTGGGATGCCTTAATAGGAGCACCTGGCTTCCTACCTAGCCTTTTACCCATCTTTAACTTGCTTGTTTACTCGACTTAACGGATAGATGCACATGAGATCTAATTATAATCTAATAAGGATGCACGATTCCTTAGATTCCCACATTCGTTCATTCACAATCCCCAGATATAATCGCGCTTTCTATTCTGTCAAATCCTTTGGAATTCACAATGCAAAGTCAGCTCGCACAATTGCTTATTTCTCCGCGAACACATAATTGGCCATAGGTAAACTCTGCTCGGGCGGATAAATGCTGGCGGGGCTTTATAAGTCCACAATCGTCTTCACATTGTCGAGGCTTTTGTGCATTGACTGATGGATTCGGTGAGTGATTGAGCAGTTGTTTGGTTGTTCACTTCAGCAAAACATTCAATGCATAACTACAATGGGCATAAGTTATGCTTCCCTGCAGAAATACCATTGCAATGGCGGTGAGCGAAAGGGAAAATGCAAGCAAGGAGTTCACTTGACTCGCCCACACAACGATAATCATGTTGTTGATGCCGATGCACGGACTGCTGTAGATATAGATATGGTATCCTGATTCACTGAATCACTAACAAAGTCAGACAGCATCCATTTCCACTGCGCCTGACTGCAAGTGCTTCGTCAATAAAAGTCCCCATCGCTGGATTATTCAGACAGGCAAGTGACCACAACAGACTTCCTTTGAAGGTATTTTGCCAATTTATTAATCAGAAATCTATTTTTACTACCCGAAAATTTCCTTTGTTGTCGATAGTAATAATTATATTTTAAAGAGTACAGATTGTGTATTAAGTTTAATTTTTATTTATAAGTTACATAAATGAATAATTAATATTTTATGGTTTTAAATTAAATAAAGTTTTCTATTTGACTATGTAGAATCTATGTGAGCACTTGTAGCTTTCCTCATATGTATGTATATTTTAAAATTTATTGTGCAATTATGCATTATTAGTTATGATTAAACATTTTAATGGAGTTTTCTTCCGCTTTTAAGCTGTGAGTTACAAACAAATAAATCAAAAACATAAGAACGGAACCAAAAACTTATCGCTCCAAAACTTCCGCTGCACGGACGCTCATAAAATGGGGGACATTGAACTTCTGAGCGGGCTGAAAAAGGCATTGCTGAAAACTGTAAAAATACCAGCGAAGAAGCCGGAAAAAAACAGTGGAAAAAAGTCACATCAACACGAAACATTAAGCTTCACAGTCACAACATATTCGGCTCTTCGATGCATTTTCCTTAAAGTCGCCATGGAGTTCAAATCGAATGGGAGCGCACGCGCCTGCGAATATGCAATGCTGTAATACGAGACCAACACGCGATGGAGATGATGTTTGGTTACGGAAGGGGATACGGGAATTTTCCCGGGGTATTCGGGGTTCCGGAATCGGAACAGAAAATAAGCTCAACCAGACCCAAAAGGCCACCAAACGAACGGGCTATTTACGAAGGGCGGAAGTGCTTTAATTTAATGTTGGTAAAAGATAAGAAGTTAATCCGATCAAATTTTCTTGGCCTTTCCTTCATTTAATTCGATTAAGTAATAGATGAGATAGTGATGTTGGAAAATCGATGTACATGAGCTTTATAAGTAAATAAACTTGTAAAATGTACAGAATTCTTCATCCTTCAGAGTTTTTTTTACTTATTTTCTTAAACTCATAAAAATTAGGAACTTCGAGATGGATTAATTTACACTCAGCCTTACAGCTTATTTGGGTGAAAACGTGAAAAGTGTTGGGGTAATCGACTCAATTAGCTATTGCATAAGCACACTTTGCACACTCCCGCGCCAGCCAAACAAACACCAAACTCAATTAGATGCCATAACTAAATAATCACAAACACATTTACGCCAGCAAGAGCTCTTTTCAGTTGAAGCAGACCGGTTGGTAACCAAGAAACGTGGCAAAAAAAAAAGAAAAGAAAACAGAGAACCAGGTCAACAACAGAAACAACATGAGCAACAATTTTGAAACAATGAAATGACGACAACGACAGAAGCGGCAAGGCATGCCTGGAAAATTGCTTCCAAATGCTCAGAAGCCAGAGTGGAAATATGGGTAGAGTCGGAAAAGTGGGTGGCCTGGGTGGCTGGGGGACATTCCAACATGTGACGCACGTGACAAAACTTGTCAAGTGACTTTACTTCACTTTGACTGCGAATCCCGGCTCTGTTGTCCGTAAACAAGAAGACGGAATCCCGGCTGTGAAGAAAAATAGGTTTGTGTGCATTGCCCAACACAAAATGCTTAAGAAAACTCTGCTCTTGGTAAAACAATGAAAGGTGGGGCAAAGAGGAAAAATCAGTCGCGGCTTGGCTTTTCCGACTTGTTGCGCCTTCGGCTAAATTATGACATCGAGAGTTTTAGGGGAATGGGAAGTCCTTCGGGACGGACTGAAGTATTTTTGGAGGAGCAATGGAGTGGAATTTTATGGGACACACAAACAATCGGGAACGGTTTTATGAATTAAAATTCTTAAAGCGAATTAGATAAGAGGCTAAGAGGCTAACTGTATATATAGTTAATCAAATTTTAAAATTTGGAAAAAAGCATTTTAAAAGCAGGCCATGAAACCACAACATAGAAGGCCATGAAATCAAAGTTAAATCTGTAGAACTTTGTGGACCAAGCTAGTGGCTTTAGCTCATTATAGTTTCGGTTCTCCAACAGAAAACATCTATTTGTACGACTACCAAATTTCTAGGACTGAAAATCCTACTTCCGTAATCAGGCTAATGTGAGTGTGAACAACAAACGAATTTGTTTCTTGAAAATATCCTCGATTCGTTTCATTTCGTTTTCAGAATAAAATGTGCAATCCAGGAATGTGCTCGATGCCCGGCACTTGCTGTGGACCGACTGGCGGACTGGGACCCTGCCTGCTCTGCGGACCCTACAATGGCCAGTGGTTCCGTTCGGTCAACCACTGTTGCGGTCCTTGTGGCCCATATGGTTGCTGCTCATGCTACGGGCCGTATGGTGGACATTGTTAGCCTGCTTAGAAGGAATGTAGGGTTTCTTTATCCGCGATCTGGAACAGGAGCTTTAAAGATTGCAGCCGTGAGGCCTTGTCGAAGATGAGGAGCCACGCTGAAAAGTTGTCAGGCAAAGTGGATCCAAAGATTTGTGTTCGATGAAAGATTATGCCATCAGAAATAGATGTTAATAAATTATACGTATAATTCAAAAATAGACCACTTTAATTTCACTTCACATGTATTGCTATCAACAGTTAGCAAACCTAATTAAATATTTGGCATGCATTCTGTGGAAACAATCACAAAATTCCATCTCGTAATTTGCCGTTTTTGGTTTTCTTTTCAGTCCGCCGGGTGCATTTAAGGCTAAACCCCATTTGATTGTAAATATTTGGCTCGTTTACGGCTAACGATACATCGGGGACCAGCCAAAAAGACGTGTAATGCTAATGGGCCTGTTGAGTGCAAATTTGTTTACGAGTAAAACACCACTAAAACAGATGGGCTTGCTGATTGCTTTCAATTTTATTTAATCGAGGCACCCCGCATCAGATCGACCAGAAAAATTGATATCGTTAAACATAGTGAACAACAGAAACGGTAAGTTTAAAGAGTATATCATCGTGATACGGCTACTTGGTGCGTTTGAGTGCTTTGCTAAGACTGGGGAAATACTCGTCACTGTTGAGATCAGGAGCTTGAGGTTTTCCGGACATCTTGGATGGAACCTTACGCAGACGGCTCTCAGCCTGATCCCGTCGATTGAAGTCACCTTGGCTCTGGCGGAGAGCAGGTGGTATGTAGATTTGGCTCTTTACCTCGGACGGTTCTTTCTTATTCGGTTGCTCCACAGACATCGGCTCCTTTAGCTTCTGCTGCTCCAGTGCGTGCTCCATTTTCACCCAGGGACAAGTGGTATTGCCGATGTCATCATCATGTTTCTGACCCACGTTCATGCCATCGCCACCTGTATCGGTTTGCTCCGAATCTTGAGCTTTGACATCGCCGACGGCCAATTGAGTCAGTATTGTTGAGCCAGAGCTGTGGCCCAAGCTCATGAGCTCCATACGATTCTCCTCTGTAAATTCAGACCATTCATCCTCCTCTTTAACAGATTCATTTGGGTAAAGAAGTGAAAATTCCAACGATTTCATAGCCGATCCTGTAGATTCAGTTGGCCCCTCTGTACGATTCTCATTTTCCATACTCTTTACGGAATCGGCATCCGTGGCCAACTTTGCAGATTCCTCCAGCGTTTTGTACAACTCATCGGTGGCCAAGTAATTGGGTTTTTTTTTTTAGTTTTCTTATTATCTTTCTTGGCAAAGAAATCATCAAGACTGGCCATTATGCTCAGCTTATTTTCCGAATTTATTGTTGACGGTACCAAAATTTCTTGAATGTGACTTTAAGCTTCAATCGTTTTGAGTGCTGTTTGTGATGTTTATATCAATGTCTACTTATCACATAGACATTTAGACATAAGCTTCATGTTCTGCAACAAAATTACAGATATATTCAAGGAAAAAGAAACATGTAGAATTAAAATTAATTTCTAAGTTCATGATGTGTAATTTGGGTAACTATTTCAACTGCCCCTTCTTAAGTTCTTGTAGCACCTAGTCTAAAATAACAGACGGCCACATATTTGAAAAAAAAAAAAACTATCTTTATAGATTTTTTCGCCATCTATGCCATCTTTTTTACTCCATAGCCATGGCTATATTATCCGGACGCTCAAAGGCGTAATAACATAATTTGAGACATGGACTCTGCTCTGGTTACTGTGGGCAATGGTATCTGCTATCTGGTGGCATATGCCACTAATTAGAATTATGTGCGCGTAATGCCCCGGCCACGCCTCTTTTGTGCAGCCATTGCATACGCCCACTTGTCCCTGTGTGCGTGGGTGTGCGTGTGTGTGTGTGTGTCGAGAGAGCCTTTTTACGCCAGTGTGCCGTGTCACGAGTAGTCACATATGTTCATTATGTTTGCCAGCCGACAAGTGGGAAGTAGATGGCGCCCGAGCAGGAGGTCCTCCTCGAATCCTCGACGTCTGCTTGAGTAATTACCAGAAACAGGAACGCAATGTGAATTCAGTGGCGGGATGCAAGTGCAGGTCGTCCTTGTCGTCATGATAGAAGCTTTTTATGAAATGACGATGACATACAACAAAGGCGCTGGTCAAAAGACAGCAAGCATTCCGTACATATATGTTATAGAACACCGCCACAACATCCCATGAACATGTCTCTACTTAAATTTATTATTTAATTAGTGCAACCAGATGTACGTGTGTCGGTGTGGGTGCAAAGCATATCACATAAAGACTTGTAGAATATGGTCCTTGCTGTGAAGAATGTTTTGTAACTAGGTTATATACTTGCGAGTCTGACTAATGGACTTTTTCAAATATTTATAGCGTCAAATGATCAAAAAAAAAAAAAAAAAAAAACCAAGTACTTGAGTTACTTTTGCTTAAAGTGGACTGGAGCTTCTTTCAAAATTTCTTCTTAGCCCCAGGATGTTTTAATTTGTTTAATCAGTTACAAGAGTGAGAAATCGCCACTGCAGTTGTCAGTCTGTAATTAATTAATATTCAATTAACACCAGACGCCAATTAAAAGTTCAAAGTGAATTTGGCCAGCAACTGCAGGGCTTACAAATTAGAGTAACATTATACAAATACCTTTATTAATCATTTCCTCGAGTTTTAATTAAAAATTTTCGATAGACCTCGAGGGAAAGAAAAAAAATCTGATTGGGAAAGCTGCCGGGTTCAAAGGAAAATTTTTATTTTATTTAGAGTAACTAAGGTTGAGCACATCAGACTTAAATATTCCGAGATACATGAGTCACGAATAACACACGCTGCACAAAAGTCGAGTGGGGCCAACAGTGAAAACTATCGAAGGAAAGCCCCAAACCAGAGCCATCAAAAAGCCATGACAAGTCAGACGGAACAGGACAAACACTGGCAAGGGATGTGCAACGGTGGGCGGGGGTGGTTTTTCCAGTCGGATGCGGGGAGGTAATCAACCCCGATCCGGAACCGAGACTGCTAAATATATTGGCGCCACTTTGCCGGGACGTCTGGCCGGAGAGTTGGCGACGTCTGCTTCAGATCTCAGCTCCACTGTTATTGTTATTGATTTCGGTGGAGTTTTGTGCTCTCGCCAGCGAATATTCAACCACCAGGATGCATAATTCGGGAACATCCTTGCGTGGTGTCGTTGATGACATCATCATCATCGGTGGTGCCATCAGTAGCAGTTTTCAGTTCCCAACTTTTCCATTCAGTTTTATTTTATTTCACCCCTTGTCCGTCCTTTGCTGTACTTTGTAAGCTTATATGGGCATTATATTTTTATGCTTATTATGCGACTCGATTACTTTAAAGCCGTTTATCGCCCACAGCCGCCGTAGAGTTAACAATTTTTCTTTTATTTTTACTGACAATGAGTCAGTTACTGGCGGCCACAGACCGACAATTTGTAGTCGCCGCACAACTTACATCCATTAAAGCAAAGTGTTACAACACATATTTAAATTATACACTTTTCCGCAGCACGCACGAAGGGAGGCTCGCGCTTTTCTCACCGTTCGCCTGCCTGCGTGCCATGAAAATTGTTTGGGAAATAACAAAGTTCTTGCGGGAAACTTGGCATCACGTTTTCCAAGTCCAGCCAAAAAGAGCATCGCACACGGTAATACGAGGAAAGTAAAAAAACAAAAACATAAATTCCTTTATCAGAAATATATTTTATTAAACTTGTTAGTTTGGCAATTAGGTAAATTCAATTCATTTTAGTTCAATTTTAAATTTAAATATCACACTGTTTTATTATAACCACTATGTTAAAGCTTCAAATAAACGAATTCAACCTAAAAGCTGAAATGTTGCGGTATTCTGAAATATGTTCTCATTGACGAACCAAAATTGTTGTATTGCCTTTATCCAATTTTCTTATTTGACTTCGCCTTATTTGATTTAATCAATGTGCATCGCCATTTTCCGGCACACATTTTCCACGCCACCCCAAATTTTCTTTGGCGCCCCCTCTTTCTCTTTAGCGTTTTATTTGTTTGCATTTGACTTTCGTTGCGTGGGCGTAAAATGACGCGAAGGAAGTTCGAAAGGCAAATACAATTACACTGAGTGCTCCTGCTCGGGATTTTCGCCACCTCGGCAACAGCAGGGAAAAACAGATAAAAGCAAATACCTAGGCAAACAAATCATTTGGAAAAACATTTTTGCGCACAAATCACATCAAGGTGTAAAAATTATTTACGAATATTATTTTGGCAAACCTAGTGCGGCAAACGAAGCGTTGAAGATGGCAAAGTGCACAGTGAAGTTCAATAGATGGATGGTTGGATGGATATATATATATATATATATATATATAGATGGATAAAGATGGAACGAGATAGCAAAGTGCCAAAAATGAGCAAATGAAAAGCCAGTCGAAACGTGAAAAGCGTGAAAAGTGTAAATATTGCCACTGCCATAATATTTGTACGGAGATGTATTCGTTTTTTCTTCTCCCTTCACTCGCCATCTCCATTTTGTTGATGAGTGTAAGCTTCAATGATTCGCAGCAAGGACGATGAAGTTGTTGGCTGAATCATTCAATAAGGAGTCAGGAGGACTAGCAGGCTGATCCAGAAAGAAGTGATTGCTGGAAAAAAACCACATCCCTTTTCACCGCCATGTCTCAAATACAAAAATTTCCCTATTTTATCATTTTGCTTTTTAGTGAATATTTTGGAAACCCCCTTATTCAAATATGAAAGATTAGAAAATTCTTTTTCAAAACATATACATGAGAATCAAAAATTTTTAAATTTTACAGACCAACCAGAATCGTCCAAAATATATAGGCAGAAATAAAGGTTGGACCAACAAAAATATGTTATTCAAACCAAAAGTGAGTTGGAAAGTTGGTAGTCACTTGCACTTCTGCTTACAAGTGTTGCCTTTGGGAGTCAGTTGGGAGGCCCAGATTATTATAATAAAACAAATAAACAAAAGGCAAAGAGCAGCAATGGTAGGCAAAACACTGGTACACCCTACATGGGGAATATTTGTATTTATGGCAAAAAGTTGTGTGCGGTGGAAAATACGCTGGAAAAACAATGCTCCCTAGAAGTCGGCAAGGATTTTGTGCATTGCAAGGAGCGTCTATGTGCTTTTTCGAGCATTTGTACTGGTGCGATTGTGACCCAAATACGCTAATAATGTTTTCGCAGCACTCTGCACAATAATTTCCTCTGTGGGTTTCTTGGTGTTTTCATTTCGCCTTTTCAAATGATAATTATGTGAGTATTACGCGAGCGAATTTGGCAAAAGTAAACCCTTTGAAGACACCATGTTTGTTATGTCTGACAGACAATAACTATGAAGGCGGTTGATGGTAAGCGTAGTTACACCTCAAGATGCAATGTTTTTCGGAATGAAAAAAGTTCTATTTATTACTAACCTTTACGCTCAACAGCTAAATAAATTTAGAATATATAGCTTCTCAATTAGAATGAATTTATTTTGAAATGGATCACACTGCAATGTCTTTGACATCATCAGCTGGCATCAGCTCTCTTCAACCGAGAGCCCAGGAAATGAGCTCTGGCATCCTTGCAGTTCAGTCAATTAAGGGACAATTAGGCGGTCCGGTTGACTCACCAAAATTGAACCCCGTAACCCAAGACCCGACCTACGAAAATGTGCAGAGGACTCTACTGCCCTGCTAACCCCTCCCTTCAGCAGCCAAATTACCGACTAATTCGGTGACCTTTGTGAGCTTGGTTTTCTGCTGCAATCGGCGATGGCGATGGTCTGAGTCCTCGACCTGCTGCACTTGCAGCTGCAACATTGCCCCTTCTCTCCAATCGAGGCATTAATTGTGAGTGGAAGGCCTTTTGCAATTTCCACTGATTCGGCCTGCAAAAAGTTCATTTGGATAATCAGCTATCTTCGCTTTGGGTTCTCGTTTGCTTTGTATGTGCGTATGTGTTCGCTTGCAAGTATGTGGGTGAGTCAGCAGCTCTCTAAAACTTTTCTGACTGTGGAAAATTTATGATGTTTTCATAGTTTTTTTTTTTTTTCTTCATCCGCCCCCTCGACATGGCTGTGGAAACTTGTCGATCCTGCATATTTGAGTTTTTATCCTGTGGTTTATATCATTCGCAAAGCGACAAGGGGAACACGGAGCCAAACAGAGGGAATTTGGGGTTCTGAGACAGCGTTTGCGGTTTATTAATATTTTTGACTGCCACTGTCTGTGGCTTTGACTTTCACAAAAGTTTTCAGACGCCCTTGTGGGGTGGCCACGGGATTGACTTTTTGATTGGGGCTTAGCTTTGTCTGAACGGGAAATATAAATAGTCTAAATATTTTTGCCGTTTATTTAATATGAGCACATATGAAGCATTGGGCACGCTGGGTGTTGTTAAATACAAAGTCATAAACAATAGCCGAAAACCTTTAAGCCACTTTTGAGCTTAACATAATATAGTGGCGAAAAGGATGTAAATGAATTATCAACAAACAATTGTAATTGTATGTTCTGTTTTGAAAACCAGTGAATATAGGAAAAATAATAAACAAAATGAATAGATATAAAATCTTTTAATAATACTTCTAATGTCGTCAGCTTGCTCACTCACATAATTTGTATTTTAAAGTTCTCAACTATTTAGCAAAAAACCCTAAAATGTACAACAAATTTTGTGTTTCCTGGGTTTACTTGCCACATTTTGTGGCAAATACAATAGCAACTCAACGGAACTGTCCACATTACATACGGATATTTTGTGGAAAACACATTTGTTGAGTACTTCTTTTGTGGCAAAAGTTTAAAAATATTTACTTGCTCTCCTCTTTATGAAGTTAACTCAAGCTGCACAACGCAGACAAAATCATTTCCGTAGAGATCTTATGTCAAAGTTTCTATATGGGCGTAATAGCATTAAATGCAAGCACTTCATGAGCAACGGGTATGCATATCTTCACATATTCTGTGTTTTTTCCTTTTAGTTTTCCACTTTTGCTTACGAAATATGAGTACAACCGTTTTACCATTAAATGTTTCCAAAGCAAAGGAATTCGAACTTGTATTTAAAAAAGCAAAACAATTTGTTGGCACTTATATCGTGAAGCAACCCAATTGAAAGCAACGAAGACTAATTTACTAGAATACATTCGATTGTGCATATACATTCGAATGGAATTTTACAAACGTATTGTTTTGTTCTTGAATATGTTGGGATTGAGCACCAAAAATAAAATTTTAATTACAATTTAATATATGAAATTACATTGATAGTTCTGTTATCATTTATTTTTATATTTCATATATAAATTTGATTTGTTATTTGATATGTTATTCATGATTTATTGTTAAATTCGGAAAATTCCTTAAAAACTCAAAGGCCATGTTAAAGTTATTATATCTTTAGAACAGTCATTTGTCCATTTAGATTACCATCTGGCCATTTAAATGTTCACTTGTAGCGCCTGTATATGCACTTCACACCAGACACATTGAGCATTTAAGCACTTGCCACACCTTAACGCCCCCGCCTGCCATTGTCGGCGGCCACGCCCACTTGATAGCCGCCCCACCCCCGGCATGTATGGCAGCTAATAAACAGTAAATATTGAAACATTTAAGCGCACGCAACGCAGACAGGACTCAAGTGAGACAGCACTCGTCGGTGCCAACTCAAGTGTAATTTCCATTGTTTGCGCTCGCAGATACAAATTCACATGGGCACGCAACTCCCATATAGTAATTATAATGCAGCGATGACAGGAGTGAAGTATCTGCGGAGAGATTTGAGGAGGCCATTATACACTGTGATTGCTTTTAAGACGGGCTCTTTCCAAGGACAAAGATACATAGCATTTTTTATACTTTCAAAAGGATCTTTAATGGGCACATTTTAAAGAAAATGCAAATAAAGCAAACTAAATAGATGCCACATATTTGATTTAGGCATATCTAGTGTCATAACAAACTAGTAATCTATTCGCATGACAATGAACTTCAAAAGCGTACTGATTCCATCTCAACACCATGTCCTGAAAATCTTAGGATCCTCTCACTTTAAGGACTCTAAGTACGCTAACATGAAGGCAATTAAGTGTTCCATAATGTGTTTATTAAAAGTGAAATGCCAAACTTCTTTCATGCCTCTTCGCGTATGTTTAAGCTGCTTGTTGCTTTTGCACTCCGGCTGTTTGTTTGTTGCTCTTCGACAAGTTGTTATTTTGTTTGAAGTTGCTTGTTGTATGTTGTTTGCCGCCCGCAGCTTTTGCGCTGGCCTTTTGGCGTTAGTCGCCCAGCTGGCGCGTAATTGTTGCCACTCTCGAAGTTGGTTGTTGTTCTCTGGAGGCCATTTGTTATTGCAGTTTGTGGCTTAAAGGTTTACACGTCTGTGGCTGTTCAGCGGATATTATCAGTCAACAAGGCACTTGCATAACAGCTTAAATGATTAAACGGTCATCAGCCGCTGCCAGTTGTTCAAAACTATTGTAGCATTCTTATGACCAAATTAAATACTGGAGATCAAGCTCTGAATTAATTAATATTATGGTTTATCGGTTATTAACCTTAATTTTTAAAATTGTTACGGTGGCATTCCGCTCAGTAGTCGGCATTAACCGCTTAGTTGTTGGGATATAAAAACGAATGCTTTTCACGATCATAATAATTTTAAACATTTAATGACTTTAGTAACCGAGAAATGTAGCTTCCTATGGATATTTTTTGAAGCTTGATAGAAAACAAATGCGGTTTAGTCGTTGACATCGTTAGTGGTTAAGCTGCATCCTCTATTTTGTGTATTTGCTTACAGACAAAATACCATACCCCCACGGTTTTCCCTGCTTGGTTAGCTTCCTTACAGTTTATTTTGGAATAGCGAAATATCTAGGACCTTTCCGAAATGTTAAGGCACAATGGATGTAACATGGTTAGGACCGACAACGTTGCTTTCAAAACCCCACTCCTTTCGTTTGCTACTGTCTCAGCTGCTTTTGGCTCACTTTCAAATCAATTTGTTGTCTTTTCCCGGACAATGCAAATGACTGTGTTTTTGTTATTCTTTTGTTTTCATGTTGTGTTTTACAATTTTTTTTTTTTTTATTTCCCGGAGAATTTTCTACTGGAAGTGAAAGCCACTGACCATGAAATTGAATGACAAGCTAAATCAGTCAAGCAACGAAATAAAATGCCACACTCACAGAACAGGAAGGGCCGATGAGAGTGTGTGGCGTGTGTGTGGGCCATTTGCAACTATTTTGCGTATTGCCTCAACATCATTTGCTTCGAACTTCCCTCGCTTTTCCCCACGTATCTGTGTATACGAATGTATGTATGTGGTGGAGCAATCAAAGCAAACATCAAATCAAAATAATGCCATCATTTATTTTCAATGAACTTTAACGCCACTTTCGCTGCGAATTGCAGGCAGACATGCAGAATTGGCGAAGGGATGCGGTGCCTCCGACCCGGATTTCCACTCAATCCACTCCAGCAGCCTCAATCCCTGGCTGTCATTGATTACATAACAATGGATAAACATTCTATGCCCATGGAGGAGGCACGAGCACAATGAGCGACGAACAACAGCGGAAGACCTCAGCTGGATGCTAAAGCATTTCACATCAAAATAGTAATGAAAGTCATTCATATGTTCGGTTTTTCTATTTTCCATTTCCTTTCCCGGCGCTTGTTTTCCTATTTTTTTTTGGCTGATGGGTTTTCCTGCAGGTCTCGTGGTAGGCATGGAATTTATCGCATACTTTTAGGCGTTGCACAGTAAATTCTACGGATATTGGTATATGGAGTGGGGCCTACCACTTCTTGTGTTGTGTTGTTCTTCGTTTAGCAATTAAAGTGAATGGGATGCTGTTGTTTGGCCGAAGGAAGTCGATTTAAGTTTTAATAGCTCGGCCAGCCAGGATAGGATAGATATGTATGTGTTCCTTGCCCAACTGATTGATGTATGGCGGATAGTTGATGGAAAGAGGATGGCAACATTGTTGGGAATTTTTTGATTATGTTTTTACCTTCTGAGCAGGTACACTGCCTTAAAAGCATTTCTTGTTATTAAAGTAATTTTCTCCTGATAACTTTATTAAAATATTTCATTTAAAACCTTTACTCTTTTTAAAGCCAAATTCCTAGTTGTCTATGAAATTCCGACGAGCTGCGGAAAATTGAAGGCGAATAAAGTCAAGCCAAATTGAAGCTTTCCAATATTCTGGCCATACTCTAACCATGGCTGGGCAGCAAGTTTATGGCCTCAGTTCAAACCCCCACCGAGCAATACTTGACTTATGGCTGTCCAGTTTGGTTGAAATTTGACAAGCGCACATTACTCAAAACGCGCTCTACGGGGTGCAGCCGCAAAGTGGGAAAATTCGAGGGTACTTTCGGGACGAAACTCCTGCCACCTGCAAGGGCACGCACAGACACATACTGACAGTTTAACTGTCATTAATAAAGAGCACGAGGCAGCGGCACACTCGCACACTCGCACACACCCACATGTGCGGAGACTCCGCATAATTGATGTGTTTTTGTGAGTTATGTCTGAGCTCCTCGACCTGACTCACTGCTGACTTGCCAACTTTCTGGGCGTCCTAGCCATGGCCTCCTCGCACATGGCCTGCCGCCCTAAGTGCATACTCGGAAAAATCCATGAACTGAAATGATAGAATTTTCGTGGAATTTCAACTTCTTTACCATTAGCATATTCTTAAGAAAAATAATTTATATTTGTTCGAGCTATAAAAAATCAGAATTGTATTGCATTAAAGAATATATAATTCATTTATAGCATAAATATTTAAGTACTTTTTTAAGATATAATAATTTTAAATTAGAAACTTTAAATCCACTGTGGGGTTCCAGAAATAAATTTGTGGAAGTAAATTGCAACGTAATACCATTTTGAGCTTCCAAGATTCAGTCTTCAATTTTCGCAGTGTAAAAGTGTGCGGAGCTGGTGTTATCAGTGCGACGGGGTGCTTAGAACGTTTCCGGTTCCGCTTCGACCACCAACTGCCGGCTGTTGTTTGTCCGTGCTGAGTGATGACTTCAAATTGGCCATCTCTGATGATGACGGCACATACGTGTAGTCCTTTGTATACGATGGCCCGTTTACATATTGAAACACATGTGCGAATGTCTGAAGTCGGCTGAACGCGAATTCATTTTGGTGGGTACTTCTTTTGGTGTGATTAGTGAAGGGGGTGATAAAAAAGGATAGCCAATTTACTCGTTTTACATAAAATTGTGTAACACAGATATACACAATATACATAAAAAACTATATTTTTTTATTTCGATTTTTAGATATGAAATGTATTTATGTATTCAGCGAATAAAAGCTTTATTCTAGATAGATGTGATTTTATTGACCAATTAAAATCTTTTCCATAGAACTTTATTAATGGGGAAACTTTAACTAATGGCTGGGCATGTCAGTGGTCGTTTTTCTTTCGCTAATTCAACCTATCTGGCTGTTATTCATGAATTCCACACCATTACCAATTTCTCAGGTGTGTTCCGTCCCTGACCATTTGACACCCTGACACACACAATCGCACCCACCTTGAATTCACACACCCACTCCATGCCGTGGCTTTCACGTGCCTTGATAAATGATGCGCCATTTGTAGGCGCAGCTTTGTTAATAGAAACAAATTGCCGGCCTTTAGTGCAGCCAGTTTGTTGAAAGGGGCGCAGGGCGTAGGTGCGACGATTAGTGTTGCTTATTTATAAAAATTATACTCCTACACTAGCTGGCAAATTAATTAAAATTGATTAAAGCCATGAACGTACATATATGCACCATACGTTTTGCAATTGGTAGCAGAGAGATTGAAAATGTGTATTTTATTATAGAAATACTTAAATAATTATTGTTACTAATACTAAAACATCTTATTTGTAGTTGTATCTGAATGGATATTGAAATTCTTTACTTTACAAAGAAACATGTAACGAGGCATAAGTTTATCATCTTAATAGGCAATCATATTTTTGTTCTGTGTATATTAATTTAAATATATTTCCTTTAGACTCGGCGTCCACTTTCTGCCTTTCATTCTGTTGCTGCATTTAATATCATTTAATTTTCTGCCACGCCCCACATAACATCACTTCTTGCTAGTCATTTGGCAATCCACCACTGATCCTGGTGCCCAGCCCCGCCCCCTTTCGGCCCAGGCCCGCCTTCAATTTTCCAGCGCCATCATCTTCTGGTGGCTGTTGCACTGCACGCTTTTCACTTTTCATGAATAATAAAGTGAAAGTCTAGTTAGTTTGGCGTTTTTCAGTTCACTACTCGACGGCGGCTTCCTGGCGGAAAACTCTGGTTCGAGATTTTGCCTCGTCACGCCCACCGCCCACCGCCCACCGCCCATCGCCTAACGCCCCCTGACACCACTACCAAGTGCCAACCCCGTTGCTCACCTCGCCAACAATGCACCGTACATTTGTAATTTCGTTGCATACTTTGGCGAGCATAAAAACTCTGAAAAGGCGGCACCTCGCAATTGTTTGCCAGAGTGGAGTGGAATAAAGGATAGTTGGGGGGGCTTTCCCAGTAAGTTTTTCATTTCCTTGTTCCTCTGCTTGCACTTTCCCCATTGTTGTTCCTGCTCGCCTTATTGTGTTCCGTATTTAATGAATAATTTTTAATAGTTTCGCTATTGCTTCTGGCATCACTTACTGCTTGTTGGAGCGAAGGGGTATAACGGAAGCTATTGGCCCTAGAAGTGGATTAATTTCCCTGCCAAACTTTCCGGGAAATGATGAAACGAAATTAAGTTAAGATTAAATCAATGCAAAAGTTTCGGATGATTTGCTTGACTGTTTGTGATTGTTTAGCGAGTTCAATTAAATTTTGCTTCTAAAGTGATGCAAAAATGTTTGTTGGATTTTATCCGCATCATATAGCCGTGCTGAAAGATAAGTTAATTTGAATAGAACGTGCAAATGAAAGAAAAATAAACTTAGTATATTTCATCTATTTACGTTAAGTATCATGCTGTTTACCCGATACGCTAACTATCACTTTCGGACCCGTCATTTTCACTCCCCCTCGATTTTTATGTTCACCTGCATTTTCCACTCATAAAATTCAATTATGTGCAGTTGCCGCATAAATTCCTTGAGGTTCACATTTATTCCTATTAGATTTTATGCAACCCGATCGTAACTTTCCACCCCGCAGCTCCATTTTTTATTTGCGAGTGCAATTGTTGCATAAATCAAGACGACTTTCACGCATATAAACAGTGCAAAGTGTGCGTAACGAGCGTTTCAATTTAAGAGCTAGACTTTCATTTTTCTTGTTGGCCTTCTTTTCGAAATTTCTTGTGTTTTTATTTTCGGGTTTTCGAATGGATGAGAGGGTGAGCGAGCACAGGAAACAAATTCAATTTTTCATTTTGAGAGCAGTCAGATTGCTGGCACTCGTGCCCTCGCCTGCAGCTCCATTCCGACAGTTTGGAAACACTAAAGTTGAATTACAATTGCAATTTTTTTTCCCTCGCACTCTGGTGGTTTTTGTTTGCTTCATTTTTGCCGTCGACTTGGTGTTAAGAGATTTTTATGTGCCTACGTATTTGAAATGCTAAAATGATGCATGGCACCCGGTCCAGACTAGGACTCTTTTTCGCTCCCCTTTTTTTTTTAAACTTTTTTTCTGCTTTTTTCCTGTGTGTGTGTGTGTGTGTGTGTGTGTGTACAGGGAGAGTGCTATAAAATGTCCATTAAGCTTTTCGAGGAAACCTGCTGAAATGCACTTTTAGCATTCTAAACTGCCAACAGGTTCACTTGACGAAGGCCAAAAGGAGTTACTTGGAGTTGGCTTTGAAGGGTGGTTCGCGGCCACTTAAATATTTTCTAGGTGCGAGAAAATGGGCCTAAAAGTGAAAATTGCACAGAAACTTTGTTTATTACAAAAATTTTTATTCAAATATAATTTAAATAAATTATTATAAATTAAAGATTTATTTCTGCTCTATTTATATTATTGTATTACATGGTTTTGTATGATATGTTGCAATTGCAAGAGAATGTTTTATTTTACTTCCTTCCACTTATTTTACCGGCAATTTCTCAACTCACGCTTTTCTAGTGGGCTAATAAAAATTTATTTATTTCGCTCTTGTAAATCACAATTATGCTGTCATCTATTAGTTATTAATATAGATGTGCTTGGGTCATTTATTATAAGCGCATAAGCACACAGTTCCCTCTCGAAGATTAATGATAGCAAAATATTCCACATAATCAAGTGATTTGGGCTTTTCTTTTGTTGAGCTTTCCCATTGGCATTGGTCCCTCGATTTTGTTTGGCTTGAGGACTTGTTTTGTGAGTGGGCGGGAATCCTTATTGTTGTCGACTTCATTGCCAAGGGGAGTGACCTCAAGCAGACACGAAAACATCTTGATTTGTCAATATTTTATTTATTGCCCATTGTGTGTAATTAGAGCAGGCGTTTTATCGTTGATCCTGCTTGTCGGAAGGGGATTATTATGTGGCCTCCGGCGATTTTCCGTTCCTTTCAGTTTGTTTGTACTATTGAGATAACCGAAGCGTGTAAGGAATTTTGTTGATTCATATATGAAGACACTAAGTACAAGTTTGTTGTAGAGTAAAGGGTATGCCAGATTCGGCAGAAGTATGCTTTCCCGAAACTGTATAGAAAATACATAATCTTGATCAGGATCACCAGAAAAATCAAGCTGGTCATGTCCATATAAACGCCGAGACCCAGAAACTATAAGTAACTATTGTGCAGGGACATGCAGATGATGAACCAGATATTCAAATTGCTATGTATACAGTATCATAGTTTCTATAACCTATCTAACTAACCGTGCCAACGGCTGACCTACGTCTTGCTGACCACCAGCTAAAACGCAAATTAGCCCGACAGACCAAAAACAAAAAAAAAAAGGAGTATCAGTTACCTGTTATCAAAGAGTTTTCGCATTCCCGCCATCAATTACGCTGCTCTCTGAACAGCGGCCATAACAAAAGACAATCATAATCGGCTGGCGGGAGGAAAATGAATAAAACAAGAGCCAAAACACAAAACGCAATCTAGCGAATTGCCGCGGGAGTGGGCGACCTTTGACCAGACAACCGAGCAATAACCAGTCGCGTTCAGCTTGATGACCCCAATAGAAATAAAATGCATACTTTTTGCAACATTTGCCTGTGCAGCACCGTTCCCCGCGACCCAAAAACACTACCCCTTCGGACTATTGAAACAAAACGTGGCGCTTGAAAAGGACATTCGCTGCAAGTGTCGCGCATCGCAATTCTGGTCGCTTTATCCTGGCTCGGACATTGTCCGCCAACTACAGATCCTGGTGACCAGTTTTCCCCCGTTTTCCACGTTTTCCTCCACTGTCTGCCAGCCAGCACATAGTTGTGGCTTTTTATTGTTTTATTTTGGTTATCCTTTGACTACGCTGTTTTCATTCGCATTTATTGCCGGCTTTGTTTTTCGACTGATTGTGCGCCGTTATTTCGGTGCCGTCTTAATTTCTGTGTTGCCTGTTTTGGGGCAACTATGCATGAATATCTGTAAATTTAACACCAACATTACGTTTGTTCGGCTCCTCCCATCTCGAGGAATTTTACTCCCATCTGGCGGGGGTTACAATTCAATTTTAGGACGATAACGTGCTAGTGGAACAGCGACACAGTTGCATTTCTCCCTCAGTCCTGGGAGTGTGGGCCAATGTCTTGGTCTCTTCTGGCCAGCACACTGACTTGGCCATAAATTATACGACAGACAGTGGAGTGCATTGTGAGGGTCGTCTTAAGGGTATATATACATTTATTTGGGAGCTTACACAGCTTGAAGGGATTTCTATTTCACACGCAATTTATTCAGTATAATAATTTTGTCAAATTTTTCAGACTAAGATTGAGAATGATATGCAAGACATAACTGGTACTAATCAAGTGGATTGTATTGTAGTTTTTCCGAACTCCATGCATAAGACGATTAAATGGTCTAATTCCAAAGGCTATAAATATTCTGTCAGGTTTCAAATACATTTGACTTCTATATTGATATGATTTTACATATTGTAACTGCATTGCCAATTGTTGTTGTCCAGGTATGTGTGAAACATTTGCACTCCCCAACACACGCATGCAGACTAATTTGCGAAATCTGAATTGTCATATCAACAGATGGAACCGAGCACCGAATGGAGCTGAGATTGCTCCCCCTTCTGGCCCGGCTCATGGCGCCTTACGCTAATTGCATTGCATTGGGACAGGTTGGACGCCTTCGTTTCGGATGGAGGCCGTCCCCCTCTGCGCCACCAACTGCATCTCCACAACCTCCATCCCATTGGTGGTCTAGGACCCTTGACTGAAACTGTCTAATATGCTAATTACACTGCAGGCAACAATGCTGAGTGGGCTTCACTTCACTCCCCATCGCTTTCCCCGTTACCATCAGTGTCTGTGACTGCAATGCGTTTGGGTCGTTCATTTGGTTCGGGATTTGAGCAGATTGAGGGACATATAGGGCATATAGTGGGGGATACCTCTGTCTCCGCGTCCTCTCTCGTTCTGGTTTCACTGTCTCGGGCTAAGCTGCTTTAGTGAAGTGCCCTTTACAGGAGCACATGTACCGAGAGAAACAAATTTGCAATTAGACACAAATCTGCGTACGAAAAGGTACACTTTTACTTGTGTTACTTTTTCGGAGGAACTAAATCTCTGTAAATGCTGTGTATTATAGCAAAGGTCTAACAGCACTGGTTATATAATTCAATATATTAGTACTGCTCAATTAACTATATGCTGGATGAAGACTGTTGTACATATTTTTTATTCTGAGTCTAAGAATTTGTTCATAAGGTACTTTGGTACAATTCGTTACTCATTGAATTATTAATACCCTGCACATATGTCCGTTCAATTAGAGTGCAATTTTTCTTTCAGTACCAATGTTTGTACTCGACTCTATTTTCGGCTCCCCCGCACTGCGTCTGTCTAATTAATTATACTTTTCAATTGTATCGCAAACAATGACAATGAAATTTGCCGGCAAGCCCCTTTTCCACCACCTCACTTCACTGTCGCACTTTACCCATTTCAGTTAGCTGGTTTCGGTGCGGTTCGCTTATCTATGTGGCATACTTTTTGGAGCTTTTCTCCTTTCAACGCTGCAGTCAAAAGTTTTCGGTATGTGGGTGTAAAGTTGAGGGTGGAAATTTGCATGCGCCATAGATAAATGTTTGTCAGAGTCGCTTATCGCGATTTCCCACTCCGACGCTGTCGCCAAAGACAGAGACGGAAGAACGCGAATCTTATTGCGGGATTAGTGAAGTTTTTCACCAAAAGGATTATGGAATTTATAAATTAGTTTGTCTACTATAGCGCTCGAGGAAAATGCTTAACATAATTATAACTAAGTCGTACATTTGATATGGAGCAATGTGAAAGGGAAAACCACTTGGGTTCTGAAATGACTTATAAAACTGTTTAAAAGTATGCAGTAATAAAACGAAAGTCACAATCGAAATAGTTATATGCTTTTGTATACTTTTGGAAAGTTTTGACGAAACTTCCTGTTAATTTGTCAGGCTAAGGCCTCAAATAAATATAATCTATGCCATTTTCAACCACTATGAAGTCTAATAAGCCTCCCTTTGTTTACACGATGATTAACCCGAAAACCAATGACCCCTTACAATCATTGGGTTTCATATTCATTATCCATTTAAGTGCAATAAACAAATGCCGAATGCACTGAATATTTACCGCACATATTTACCGCACATCTAAATTAGAGATTCCAAACTGAATCAACCATTGATAGCCACTTCACTTCCGTTGACGCTTGCCCTGTCCATTCCGCGTAATCCAATACGGCCGATTATTTGTTGTTTGGTCAATCTGCATATATGTTTATAACCAACCCACTGAGCGATAAATGCAATTTTGATGTGGAGCACCGCAGCTGTCAATGACGGAATAATATTTTCAATAATTTTAAAATGCTCCCCTGGCAAATAAATTAATCGAAAATGCCGAAAATGGGCTCCGGCTTTGGCAAACCGTATAAATGCAAATGAAATTATAGCTTCAATTATTTCCACTATCATTTACATAGTACAAAAAAATAAAAGTTTTATAGTAGATAAATTAATGTTTATCGAACTTGAACCGCTTTTTAGCCAATTAAGATTTGGAATCTGTTTTAATGTGTATTGCATGGAGTCTAGGGCCTTGATCCCTTTGATTTCTCAATTTAGACCTTTAAACTGAATTTAAAGTTAACTTGGAGTTCATTAAAAAGTTAAAAGACGTGTGTGGTCTCTAAATCAGTCCATACCTGCATTCATGCATTCATCTCATCGGCACCATATTTAGGCGAGAAACGGACCGAATATTATGTCCTTTTGTTGTAAGAACAGATTTATGTTCTCAAAAACGCCCAACAGCAGGATAGAATTCTTACCTAAGCTGAGATTGAATTTATTTTATGAAAGCTAAGCTCCCCTTTGAATTGGAATGAAGCCCGGAATGCCAAAGTCGCCGAAACAATATGAACCATAAATGAAATCGTGCGTAAAATGCGAACAAAAGAAACCCGTTTGTCGTTCCATATTGGAGCGAATATAATTCCACAAAAAAAGAAAAGGAGGAAAAAAGTCAATATGTACAAACGTATGAATATGAAAATTGATGTATGAGAAAATTGCAAGGGCACGCAAAGCATTTTGTATTGCCGAGCTGAGTGATTGAGGACGGGTAGCAAATTGAGAACTTCGAATTGGGAATCAGCCTCAGATGGAAGGCAGTCCTTTTTTGAAGGGATGGGTAAAATTCCTTTGAGTATCAGATGCTGAGAAACCTAACAAAATGAGCTTTGATTTTGGGCATAAGGCAGAGTAACAGACCAACTGTAATACAATTTCCACTGTCTTGACAACTTTATGGGCTTACTGCCTGGCAGGTACTTTGAGCATTTGCAAATTTCCAATTTCATTTTTTTTTCCTATTTTGCATAACTAATTGTTGCTGGCGCAGGCAAAGAAACAGAGGTTGATGCCGAATTGGCTGCATAATCTGTACCATTTTGTTATCAAATTACACATGTTCAATTTCAACATATTATTGAGTGATTTGCATAGTGACTTGGGGGCAAACAATATGCCGGAGATGCTTGAATAATCTGGAAAATTTGATTGAGTTTAAAATGTAGCCAAGTTGGAAAATATTTATCTTGAATATTTATTCATAGCTTAATGCTTAAATAACTTTGAGTTTTTTGCTTGAATAACTTTTCAGTTTTTGTAAGAGTTTCTTTCGAAATGGTAACGAATTGTTCCTCGCATATGTTACTTGTCATTTCTTGGTTAAACAGGCCCATTAGGAAAATCAACAACTTTCCAACTTTTGGAGTTTAAGTAATTTTACCAAGAAGAACAGTATTCTCGCTTTGTCTATCTTTCCCCCGTTTCAACTAATGAAAATTTTAATTAAAATTGGCGACCCAAATTTTTATATGACGCCATCGTTTTCCTTTCGTATTTTTCTATGGCAAATTGTCACATCATTTTTCAAGTGTTATTTAAAATGCATTTTCTAGTAAATGATGTGCGGCATTTTAATTAGCTCTCCTTCCCAAGCAAAACTAATTCAATTTGCACTTGGCAAGCAAGCAGAAGAACAAAGAGAGAAAGAACCTCTAGCACGAAATTTGGCTGCGTTTTCTTATTATTTTATTTTTTTTCCTGCTTTTTTCGGGACTTCAAAGACAAGCGAAGTCGGTTGGTTCTTCGCCTGGTTGAAACGACTTAACGACTTCTGGTGGCTGGCATACAAATTAGTTTTTTTCACCGACAGAACGTAGGAAATATAGAGTACGGAACATTTCGCATGAGCGTTTTTTTATTTTATTTAACTTTTTCGGTTAACCGAAAAAATTAAAACATCATCATTTGGTGCACTCAGCCAAAAAGTCAAGTTTACTCGAGTCAAGTCAAGTCAACTCATCTCAACCCAGACTCTGGTCGGTGTGTCTGTTGAATTTCAATTTCGCTGCCCTGTCAACCCAAAAAGGCCGGAGTTCATATGAAAAACATTACGCATACGCACGGTTGCACAATTTTAAATGGCACGCGCACAACAAATTTTCGCCACCGAGCAAAATCAAACCGAGTTAAGATTTTTCTTTATCTCCCCTGTTTGACTAACCAGCCGTGTTTTCTGAGCAGCGGATTAGTTAACTACTTGACAACACCATCCAAAATTCAACTCCCCCATGAGTCTTCACTTTGAATCAAAGTTTTCCCAATGGAGACTGGGAACATGAGACTTTGTCTCATGTGACGCTGTGCGTCGGCAAACATGGAAAACATTTGTTGCCTCCGTGTGACTCGGCTTCTTCAGGTGATTCGCAAATAATCAAGAAAGTTTTCGTATTAATTTGAGAGAAGCTTTACTCCTGTTGTTGTCTCTTATTGACCTCAATTTATTCAGACCACGTTGGCTTCTGCGTTGGTTGAGGAAACTCAAAATTTGTCAAGGATTTACCGGCGAATTGCGTCACGGTGCGAGGTAAAAATGAAAAACGAACGTATATTTCATTAAAGCTTTCATAATCGAAACTTATATTACATTAAATATTAACAAAGTTAAGAATACATTTCTTGGCTTGCTCTGAGTCTTAAAAGTATAAAGGCTGTGGGATGATTTGTGTATATCGTAACAGAAATTTTAGGTGTTAGCTCTGAAAGAAATCTGCAGTACAATACTTGGAAATGAATACCACTGCTGTCGATGATCGCTTGGTTTTTTCCCTTCATTGGAATCCTTCTCCTTTATGGTGCGTCCATTCTGACTCGATATCTCAATCAAAATCAATTAACGCCCCAAACACTAAGCTACCGATTGTTGCCATTTCATTTGCTCTCGGACATACAGATAACACAGTCCCTTAACACCCTACTGCCCGCTGTCCAAGCCCATCCCCAATGGCTTGTCGTATGTTCCCTGGACAACGACAATGGCAGGCAACAAAAGCGCCGGGCATCAACTCCTCCAAATGAAGCCAGAAAGTAACGCAACACATAAAATAAAAAATTGAAAAAAAAAAACAAAACAAAACAAACAAGGGTTTAAAATTGAAGCGGAAATACCCTTTTTCAATCGTTTTATCCATTACCAGATTAGTTTCTGAAATTTTCATATCATATTTATATAACATATACAATTTTATAGTATTTAATTGCCTTTAATTTTGATATTTCATTTATTACTATAACATTTTTAAAGTTTCAGATTCAATTCCAGTCTGCAATTCCCAAAGTGTCAATTTACGTCATGGCGATACAAGCAGGCAAGAAATCTACAATACCCTCTAACTGTACAGCCACTGGAAACAAACAACAAAAAAAAAAAGGAACTACAAAAACAAGGATACTCTTTGGGGAGTGGAATATCGCTGAGAAGTCGCCAAATTGGGTACAAAAAAATGGACAGCGGGCTGGGGAGAACCCTTTTGTCAACATAAATGAAATGCGCCCACAATTTCAAGTTTGGCGACGCCGTCTCTCTCTCTCTCTCCCCGTCGCAACTCTAAAAGTATAAAAGGAATGAAAAGCGAAAAGCACAATAACAACACGGGCAGCGAAGAGTGGTTAAAGGTTGGTTAGGGTCCTGCGATGGGTGGGTTGGGGTTTTCGGTGCTTCAGTCGTACAAAAGAAATGACATTCGAGTGCAGTGCAGTGCAAAAAATGACATAAGAATGCATTAAAAGCGCGCGTCAACGTTGACTGACTACGGAGTGTGGGAAAAGGACGGCGGGCGGGAGTCCTGCGAAAGAGACGGCAAGAGAGCAGGGCGGTACAAGGACAGCGACAGAACGAGACAAGAACAACACAGCCAGATACTGCGAGAAAATGCTTTTCCAACAATGCACCAGACGAGACGGCGTCAAGTTGACTTCCACATCACAACCTCAACTCCCTCGCAGGAGACATCATCCATGGTCCCCGAGCCCATTCCACCGATTTCTCAACAGGGCAGAACGGCGGAGAACTCGAAAAAGTGCTCGCACAAAATGACAAACAGTCATACTGATTGAATAATGGTCGTAAATCGCATTGGTGACATTGCTCCAGGTGCTTTGGTGGGGCAATATTGGGATTTTGGGCAATGGAACGAGCTTGAAAAGATGGTTTTCACTTTGAAAAACGAAGAAAAATATAGCTTCTTGTAGAACAAGAAAACAAATTTAAAGTTTGAGGTACACAGGTGTTGGTTAGATTTAAAAACTGTTTTTCTGTAAAGAACTTCCAACGATTTGTATGCCATATTTACAGACTGCTTGGTCAACTTCATGTATATATATTTTATAAATTTTTTTGAATAGCTTGATCAGAATCGTAAGCAATAGTTAAACTTATATTGCTTAAAGCTGCACTGTACTGCAAAGCTTTTCAGCACAATCTTCATTGCAACTGCAATTCTTTTTTAAGTGTTTAAGAACTCTACTCCAGCCTCCCTTTTAAATAGCTTATGGATTTTTGAGGGCCTGCACCCAGATCTAAAAATCCAAATACCATTTAGCGTTTTGAAATTTATGTGTTCACAAAAACTTCAATTCATTTTTTTTTTTTTTTTTGGATCCAAGCTTCGCGTATTTTTTCCAGCTCTGCCGATTTATATAGAACTTGTTTGGCAGCTAGCAATTGGATTAGAGCCGTGAGATGGTTGACAGGTTTTTTCCGGGCTGCAAGTTGAATGGGGTGGGCTTGGGGCAGTGGCAACATGTTGATGTTAAATTGATTGGTGGCAATAGGATTACCTAGACACGCCGTCTCCATCACGAAGCGAAGTAGTTCGATGTGAACTTAATCGACAAAGTTGGTCGAATTTTGTGGTATGAAAGGGTAGAAAGTTAATGCCATTTATAAGGGTGAAGAATATCTTGATTGGATTGATTTTGCTTTGTATGTACATCTCATTAAAATTGTTCTTCTATCCACAACAATTTATCAATATGAAATTCATTCCAGAGCTGCTTGCCATAACTTTAAATTTATTTTCGCGCAATTTAGTTTTAGAATTCCTAATGGTCATCAAACCATTAGCACCCGCACCCCAAATTAAAGATGCACCCCATACTGACAGCCACCCCCAACATTAAAATGCATTTTATGCAGTCGCACACAACATGTTATCGCTTCGGTCCACCCCGCATGCCAATTTGTCTATAAATGTCTTTATGTGAATAGAAGTAATTTCCTAGTCCCCTTAATCAATGGATTCCAACCCTAATGTCAACGAAAGGAAGTCAAATCAATAGCCACAAATTTCGACATTTGTCCAACGACTTTGCGAAACTTTTTTTGCGTTGGTATTATGGCGGAGCGAGTAAGAATTTGCAATTTTATGAGAAGGCGAAATGCGTATCCTTCACCCCCGAGGAACGGAATTAATACATTACACATTTAAGCCCTCCCCTGAACTTGACATGACCCGATGAACCCCGATGAGATCGAATGTTGCACATAATTCGAGGCAAAGTATTTTTAGCGCGTGCCAGAAAACTAGGGTGGAAACTTTCATTTCCCCCCACTTAATTTCACCCCCCCCATGGTGGGTGGGTGGCGGTCTTAAGAAGTTAAGTTAAATCGCAACGGCGTCGACAATCAATTGATTTATGCAAGTCTATGGGCGGCGGGCGTTTGAGTCTTTGATATTTATTTGCCAAATATTGTATTTGGTGTGGCTGGCCAGCCCTGCAAAAGGACATTGTTTCATGACCCGGATATTGGCTTAGTCCGATTGAACTTCCTTGTCTTAATTGCCCAGAGGCAGTTAAATTTCAACCATTTGCTTTATTACGAATTTTCTTTTAAAGCTCTCATCGTTTATTTCAATTTGTTGTTTACATCAGACATTTTTTTTCGCGTTTTCCCTCTGGGTTTTATGATTGCTCTTTTATTATATAATCGAATTTTCGTTTCGCTTAAGCCGCTTTCGCCTCAGTAAAATTTTAGCCCAGTTTATGGCTTGCAAGTCGCTCCCAGTGCGTAACGAAGATTCCTAAAGGATTAGTGTTTCTTTACCAAATATTTGCGCGATGTGTTTCATCATGTGAACGCTAAATAATATGAAAGAGGAACTTTATACAGTAATTTGCAATATAAAGAAACCTCTTTTAAATCAAGGATGACAGAAATAGTTATACATTTACATACAAGTTTAAGAATTTAGATAAATTTATATTGCTACATTTTTTTTTTAAATTCTTGTTTAGCTCCCGAGAAAAAGACTTTTTTTTGGTTTAGTTTAGAAAGCTGATTTAAAAGATTTTCTATATTCTTGACCCACTGTGTCTTTTATATGCTTGAAATCATTTCCAGCCGCTACCTTTGCAGCATTTTTGTCGGTTACTTAAAAAAAAAACGTCTTATCACTTTCTTATCATTTATCTTTATTATGACCTAAGACCCTCAACAAACACGGCTTCATTTACTTTTCAACAAGAACACAAAAAATGTAAAAGTAAATAAAGAGGAGAAAAGCCGAAAACCTCAATGCAAGGCAACTTCCGTGTGCGTAGCCTTTTCCTTCCTGCCCTCGTTGCCATTGTCATTGAAACTTTGTGTTTTGTTTGGGGCTTGGAGGTTTGAAAAAGAATAAACGAAGGAGGCCCCAGAGAAGAATCAAGCGAAACAAGTTTGTTATTTAGCTTTGGCACCTAGTGCCCGTTTACGTCCTGTATATTTACGGCGGCAAAAAGGCAAAAAGGATGTAGCACAAAACGCCTTTTGAGGGTAAACACTTCAAAATGAAATGAACCTGGTCATAGACTGATGGAGAGCTTAATCCCAGCTAATTGATTGCCATTACGTGGTTGGTTTTTTTTTTCCATCGCCTCGTTGGATTGAAAATACAGTCCGTTCTTATTGAACAGAAATAGTTGGTTCTTAAATGAAAAGGAGGTTAAATAGGCAAACAAACCACGAGAGAGCGCCGATTCAATGGCATATAAAAAAGCGATTTCAGGGCAGTTGTCTTTGGGGCTTCCGTTGACAAAAGACGAAAGCCTCGTCCTTCAACCACCTTTGTCCAAGATCTTGGTCCTTTGGCCTATGCAAACATATTGAACTTCCGCTTGTGTGGACGCTTCGGACATTGGGCTTTACTTAACGTTTGCGCTTCAGATTGAAATGGACTAGTGGTCCATTGTTGGCACTATTTACTGAGGACAGACGAGATATTTATTATGCCATCAAACAGAAGGGATGCGATCCACTCAAAAAGATCCGCACAAAGGATTCCCACCGCATCCTTTTGGCATAAATTTCGCATTTCTATGACTTCTCCAAGGTGTTAGTAGACCGTATAAGTGGTTCTTCTTTTTCTGTTCGCTTC
The DNA here is from genome assembly GCF_000001215.4 of Drosophila melanogaster. NCBI lineage: Eukaryota > Metazoa > Arthropoda > Insecta > Diptera > Drosophilidae > Drosophila > Drosophila melanogaster. Next base: position 16,109,461 of record NT_033779.5, on the reverse strand, counting down.
GAAATGGCGTAGAAAATAATTTTCTGAGTAATCTTTAAAAATTTTCCGTTTAGAGTATTCAATAATCACAAGACATTCTCCCATCCAAGGGAAGGCAATTTTGCACAAGTGATTCCATTTCGAAGGGGCATTTTCCGAGTGGTCTAGCCAGCAAGGTTCTTTTTAAAGCCAGCAGAATGTAAGTTCAGTCAGATATTTAATATGACAAATATTTAAAATATTTCATTACTTTTAAACATATTTCATTATTTCATCTATGATCCTTCTGTATGTAATATGTGAACTTGCCCATTAGGCGTAATTCAATATTCTATTCAAGATGGCCAAAAAAACAGAGTCACAGAATGGTAGAAAATTCAGGAAACAATGGCAGTGTCCAGTTCGGAAAGTGTGTGGACAAAGGGGAGCACGTGCTGGACAATAGACGGTCAGACAATTACGACAGCCCAAATATTTTCCAAAAGGTTGCGAATTTTCATCCCCCCACAGTTTTTCGTCCGCTTTCAGTTTTTTTTTGGCGTAACTTGAACTCATTTTTGTCCTTTCTTTGCTATAATGGCCACGTTATGGGATATTAACTTCTAGCTAGCATTTTGTTGGGACATTTTCCCATTTTCCTGCTTTACTCTGTTAAACTAGGCACCTAATAGGCCGCTTTTTCTGGGGTAATCAATCAATAACAGATTTTAATGGATGGGATTTGTGTGGTTTCAGTTACGTAGAATTATTGTAATTCTTTTTTATTTTTATTTTTTATTTCATGAGATAATTTAAAAATTGAACGCGGGTTAATAATTTTAAATATGAATCTAAGAATGTTAAAACTGCGTTAGGCTCACTTTTTAACTATAAGTTTTCCTAGATAACTTTCTAGATGCTTCCATTCCCAAATGATAAAATTATGAATCATAGAGAGTTATGAGCTCCATAACTCTTGTTTTTTCCAGATATCACGATAATTCAGTGCTTGTGGATGGGATCCATTGAAAATCCGTCGTGAATTTAAAATCCAATTATATGCCACTAAAATAAGTAACAAGTCTGTTTTTTCGGCTCGTTTTTCAATTGTCCAATTTTAAATGCAATGCTTGCACAAATTGGGAACCAAAGACAAAAACTATCGAAGCGCGCATAATACAAATGAATTCGATTTGTGAAACAATAAAGCTCAATGGCAGCGCTGCCACTACCGCTGATGGCCAATAATGATGGTGATGTCGCCGATGTCAAACGAAATAACATCACGTATACGCGGGGCTGTGCAGCCAATGCAAACTATTTATTTGCCTACTGCGAACGTGACAAATAATGGACAAAATTGTCCCCTTCCCCATCCATTTCATTTAAATCCTGAAACCGGAAAGAGTTGATTTCAAGGAAAAATGCCTCACGTATCCATTTGCCATATGAAAGCCTACTTCCGACTTTTGCCCTAGCAAAGTTTCTCCCATAATCCCCATTAAGACGATAACAGTCTCAAAAGTTACTTCAATGACATGTAAGTGGCGAAATAGACCCGAGTATATTTATTTTATTGTGCAACAGAAGCTGGCAAACTGGTTATGAGAGTTTGCCAAATTATTGTCATTAGTTTTCCGAATGAGACCTGCACCGCCCACGTCCTTCTCCGAAAACATATCTGCCGGATTGAGATGAGTTTGTTGGGTCAGATTGGCCCGAAGGGAAAGGGCGGGTCTATTTCCTGTTTGGTCTGGTATTTGCTAGTTAATTAGACCATTTGGCTTGGCTCTCCCTCTGTCGTTCGCCAATATATGTTTTACTTGTAGGGCGGCAAAAGTTTTTGGGCTAATGTCAAATATAAACCACTGCCAAAGGAGGTGATTTCTGGATCGACTTTTATAGGCCTTTAATGAATGAGGATGGAGGATATTAAGAAGAAAACATACAATAAAGAACGGAATCATTAATCACAAACAAAATAATTTAAAGCTTATAATAAGCTAAATTTAAAGCCTAAATTTAATTTATGGTGAGAAATTGGGCAAATTCATTGGAAAAAAAGCGGTTTTAAATTTATAATTATTGACAGATTTATGAAATTAGCTAGCCGTCAAAATGGAAAATTTTGCTTTTGATATCAGCACAATTTCCTGATTATCCACTGGATCGACAACTAAAAGGATGCAGAGGGTGTTGTAATTTTATGGCTTTGTGAGCAAAAACTGACTACCTATCTACCTCTACCTATGTCACTCCCTTACGCACAGTTTCATTTCAATTTGCTCCTATAAAAAGACCAAAAAGGCGTTAAAATTTGATTTGCACGCTTCTGTGGCAACAAGCCTTGGGGCTCAGAACGTTAATCACTTCGTTAATTAATTGGTAAATTGTGTTCGTAGCTTAAATTATTTCACCGTAGTTTCAGGGCATTAAAAGAGCAGAGCGCTCTATACTTATATGTAAATGCGTTAATACGGAATAATGAAATAAAAGATTAAATGGAATTTGATGTGGGCGGAGTTACAAGCGGCTTGTCAGCAGCGTAAGTGAGGATTAAAATAATTTATATATATGTTAAAAACAAAAGTGGGCTAGCATAGAGGTTGATATACAATATATTGTAAATAGCAACAATGATAAGGCTGCTCATTAATGTTGCAGCAGCTTCAGGCGACTCTTAAGAAAACTATGTGTTCATCTGATAAATATAATTTAATGAAATTCAACGTTTAAATTACTGGCTTGTTCACATAACTGGACAATGCCAATATTTACATTTGTCCCTGAATGTTGTTAGTCCTTCCTGCTGCCCATACAAAATTTCCAATTACTGCAGAAGGAGAACGCCCTCTTAACCAAGAATGCTTGGCACCCAATTCACTCCAAATATTTTTCCAGCCTTCTCGGACATATGAGTCGACCGAGAAAGATTCCCTTGGCATATTGGTCAAACAGCAATTTGCTTCAATTAACTGCAATTACTAGGCATTGGAATAGAATCATTTGGCTGCACTTAATTAGTCCGTTTGCCAACGATTGTGCAGTATTCAATAAATGGTTCTCCTGTCCCAATGACAGATGGCTGATTGGAGCCTGTTCTCGTAGCGAAAACAATGCGGACTTCCAATTAAAAGAGTCGTATTTCGCGCAATTAAGTTTCAATTAAAGTTGCCTACAGTTCGGACAAAAGTTTTGCACCCACTCGAGTGGGCTGAGTGGCTCGAAGGGAAACGGAAACGTCACAATTACATAAGTAAACAAACGACGGTTCTTCAAGAGCCAGGGCCCTCTGAACAATGTGCTACAATTTAGCAGCGCCTTTGAGCTACGTCCTCAGTACTGGGTACTTGGTACTCAGTTCTCAGTTCTCACTACTCAGTACTCATCGTGTGCCACGCCCGTGGGCGTAATAAACACTTGACCCATAAAGTTGGCAAGTATGTGCTCCACTCCTCGTTCCCCGAGTGCAATGAAGTCCAAGTGAAGTGCGCACGTGTGAGCGGAACTAAGGGGGGTAGTCCTATGCTAATTTGGCCATTTGTTTTGGCCCGCTTTTTTCATTTTTTTGTTTTTTGGGTGCTACCAACGACGATGACGATGTTAGCTGGGCCAAAAGCTGCTGCGTTTTTGTGCGTTATCGCCTTCTCTTCGGGGACGCAGCTATGGAGATTACGCAAACGCTTAACTTGCAGTTTTGCAATTAAAATACTCGAATGGGTAATGGCGCCGTGTAAAATGTTTTCTCATTTATTTTCAATTTCATTAAACTTTTTGCTGCTCGGCCATTTGCTCGATGTCACCGTGCTCTAAGCAAGGAGCAATGTGCAATTGCGAGCGGCAAAACAAACTTATAATTGGTTTCAGTGCTTATTTATGCCGCATTTCTTTCAAAACGAATACTCTCATCCAAGGGGAAATGCTAAGTTTAAAGTAACTTAATTTTCACACAGAAATTTAGCAACGTGGGGTCATTATATATATATATTTTATATGCTCTAAATTACGATTTATTCTTAAGGTTATTAGTGTCATTGTTCTATTTCGACTTTCAGTATAAATTAAACAAACTTTAAATTGAAATTTTAGAACTATAGTTTTTACTTTTATTTCTAACTTTAATGGAAAGATTTGATTGACCGTTGTTGAAGGTAAATATAGACTCTAGTAATAAATTTTATCTTAAGCAAAAGCCCTTTTTACCAGAGCTCTAACAACTCATTCAGCAAGGGCATTTAGTATTCTTCGTTAATTTAGCTCAAAGTTGTTTCTTTATTCCCGCCGACCCACTAAATGCAATTACAGCATAAATCTCTGTCATTAGACCATGTTTGTTGGGCCGCAGCCATTGGAGCTTACCTGGCGACCAGGTCGAGGCGTAGAGTTGGGGTCATCCAGCGTTCCGAGATGATGTTAAACCCACCCATTTGCCACCCGGATTGCGGTTGCTGCGGCATACTCGGCGAATGAGTTATGCTTGCTTACGGCTAGGATGAAAGTAGCACACAATGTGGAATATTTAATAAAAAAAAAATACGGACATCAATTCAAGACCCAAGCCTGGCACAATGCTTAGCCTAATGAAAGGACGTGGACCACAAAGGAAATGAACACTTATTTCAAAAATTCAACCACGTTCGCAACCTACAACATGTCATTCGATGTTTTATTAACTCCACTCTAAGCCCCCACTCGAAACTGAAAGAGAAAATCTCAGCTGTCAATACTTTCCAGATATTAATCAGAGCCACCCCAGACCTCGGCAAATATGCAAAGCATTATGCTTAAGCACATGGGAGGCATATTAAAAACGAGTCGGAAGTCTTCCTCTGCTGACAGGACGAACACACATCAATCCCATCGCAACGCAACGCATCGTTGGATGAGTTTGATGAGGAGGAGGGGAAACCCCTATTGACAGGTGTCGATTAAGAATTTAGCATTATTTCTGCTCGTCCGCAATGCATATAAAAAATTTATTACACGCACGAAAACACACAAACGTGTCACATTTGCAGACAGCCCCCTCCAAGAAGGTCTTCTATGCAGCAGGGACCTCCGATTGGCACTTGGAAGTGCGCTTATGTCGTGACATGTAAAATAAATCAAGCATAGGACATCGTTCCCCTTCTCCCAGCATGCTCAAGACAAAAACAAAAAAGTCGCAGAAAGCGAACGAAAGTTGTGAAAGGTTCTTCATGGAAAAGCAGATGAGACCACAGAGAAATGATTTAACAAAATTTAAGCATTGAAACGAACTAAAAGATCTTTCAAGTACAGACAATTGCATTGTCTTACATTATTACATATTACAATATAAATGGTCTCTATATATCGGAAATTGTTTTGTTATTAATTTAAACCATTTTCAATTCTCCTTTTCAAACAAACTGACAAAAGCACTTCAATTGATTTTAATATGGCTTAACATAGTTGTCAAGTTCGAGTGCATTGCAGACTATATCTGCATTAAAATAAATAGCACATTTAAGGTAACTTTAAGGTGATGTCAATAATGTTTTGTTTACTGCTGAGCTATAAGTACGGAATATTTTTCATGAACCGGGTATTTTATGGCTGCAATACTGACTTCTTTCTTACTGCTATGTAACGTGGAATACCCTTAAATTGCAGAAATTTCTAAAAGCCAGCTTTTGGTACAATATAGTTGTTGATGGCAGCCGTAATGGTGGAATGCTGTTCGTATGTTTTTAATTTTTACAAATAATATCACCCCGACTTAATGCAAGCAGGTGCTACTACATATTCTTCAAAGGGTATTCAAAGGTGCGATTATTTGTCCTATCCTGTTTGCTGTTGTTTTCCGGTGTGGCCAAAAAATATGTGCATATATAGGAGCACATACTATAGTATTTTGCATACTTACCTTAGTTTAATCCAAAATGTAACCACATTTCTGTACTTTGTGTAACTTCATAAAAATGAAAATTTACAGCGTATATCCTTTATGCTCATATGCTTGCCAGTAACTTCAGGCCACAGTATCTGGAGCAACAAGAATATGCGATAAACGTGGCTCAGCTCGTTTTCCCCCGCCCGTCTCTTCAGTGCATCAAGTTTTGTGGCTTTTTCGAAGGAACTGTTGTTGGAAAAAGTGCGGAAAGGGGTAACACGGTTGCCCATGGAAACTTTGTTGCATCACAATGCCAAGAGCAGCGGCGAAAGGGTTGAAGCCGAATGCTGATTAGGTGTTGAGCGATTACGTGAAATGTTTACGCATTTGCTGAAATGGCTGAAATGGGTTAAGTGAGCTTCTGTGGCAACTGGCAAAGAAGTTCCGAGCATGCTGTGCCACATTAAACCGAAAGTTCAAGCCACCATCTGGGAGTGCAGTATGATGTACTGGAAAAGGGAGCAATCGGCAAGCGGATTGAGTCTTACCATAAAACGTGGGCACTCTATTTATTCGAAAATGTGAAAAAAACTTCTGATTGTTTGACTCAAAACTAGTTTTTTTTCGTTGAAAAACAGATACCCCTTTGGATCGCATTAAATCGCATTAAAAATCATAGCTGATAGTGTGTTGTGTTGTCTTCAGTATACGATAGAGTGGGCATGTTATTGATAGCATAAAGAGAACCACAAGTTACAGAAGCATCTCAATCAAATATTTAATGCGATAGACGAAACGAAGCTCACCAAGGTTTCATTCATTACACCGGGGATTGGCGATTGCCTTCGCCCGCTCAGCCGGCGAATTTAAAATAAATTTAATTAAAGTATTTTCGAGTAGTTCGGCAAAAGAAAATGGAGCGCACAAGTGGAGAGAATCAAAAAGATTTATTTACCGAGCGTAAATTTATTTTCACTTCCCCCACTTAATGACTTTATGCTGGCAGACTGCGGGAAACACGTCGGGCGGAGGAGACATAACATATGTCGCTTCAGATGCTTCAGCAGCCACCCACCACCCACCCAAAACTCGTGCTATTAAATCGCCAGCATGCAGCGAGTGAAGCTCCTTGAGGCGGTGTCTTAAATAAAGGTGCCAGGACTTCACTTTCGCCCTTAAAAAAACAAAATGTGTATAGAAAAAAGCGTGCAGCAGCAGCAACAAGGACACCGGAACAGGGAGCTTCTTGACTTGCTCAGTTTCAGGAAGCAGCGGCAACAACAAGTTGTATAATTTCCTTTTCTTTACATTACAATTTTGCTCGAGTTTTTGTTAAATGCATTTTCTCGCTACCATTTTACTTGCATCATCCTGTGCGAGGAGCACACAACAAGTTTGTATAAATATCCTTAGCCGGCGCGCGTGGCACGTATGAGTCTTACGATACTTAAGAAGCATGTAATGTGAGTTTTCTCTCTCCCCCATCGCTCTTTCGCACATCTCCCCTTTTGGAAAATGCAATTTTCACCTTGCATTGTCTGTTGCGTGCTATGTAATTATTTTCCTCTTCTCCCGCTCTGCAAGCAATTCGAGTTGCTCTTCCTCTTCGATTTGTGTGCCAGTGCGTGAGTGCGGGTTTTATGTATTGCTTATCGCTTCGGGTTTATTTTTAATTAATTTGCCTGGAGCCGGAAATTAAATAAGTATAAAGGATGCTCAAGAAAGGTGTGCTCTTAAGATTCTATTTTTATCAGGGTCTTTAATTTATTTGATATAAATAATTTCTCTTCAACACAATTGTTTTAAATCAATTTATTCTTTAAGGAAAACATGAAAATTCAATAAATTCTTCGGTATTTTTTTCGAACCTCGTTTTATTTCTCCATTTAATTGATTGAATGTAAGAGCTTTTGGAACGATGAAAGGATGGCTTAGCCACGTCAAAGTCTTTGAGTGGCCACAATAGAGTCCTTAAATGAAAGGATTGCGAATGGCTAGTGGTGCAGTATGGATCGTCATTCGTCGTTCGCTCTTGGCTTTATTCTGGCGCATGCTTCAGGTGGCAATGAATTTTTGGTGCGTAGCTTGATTGTAAATTGGAGCATAAAAATGTTTTACAAACCCACACCACCTCGGAACAGTTCTTATGCATGGGCAGCGATGCAACATCACACATGTATATTTTGCGTTAAAAATGAACTTATTGTTTTACGTATGTATACAGCCATGTACATGCACACGCCTTTTCCTGTGTAATTTTCATCTGGTCTGTGTACGTCTGTGTATTTGTGGTAAATGAAAAATGCAAGCGGTGTGAAAATGCAGCTACGAATATCCGCCGCCGCAATGCCGTCGCGACGTCACTCTGCCATTTGTTGCATAATGACATTGACATGCCGCATGCTGTTGGCATACTTTTGGCTGCCACTATTTAAAATCCCTTAAATTGCATGTCATTAGAGGAAAACTGAGGCAAGTCCTCAAGGACGTCAGCTCTTCTTGCGGCGCTTCATTTTAGTTTAAAGGTGTTTAGGAGATTCGCCTCAACAAGTAGACTCAAGTCGACATGTCTCTTTTGAGGTCTCGTGGGGCGTTGGTTTTTAATGAGCACCGGCAAAAGAAAGTCAACTCATTTTAATAATTGATTACTTCCTTTCGTACGGAGGATAGGATAAAAGAATCCTTTATTCGTTCAAGCTAAATAGATTTATAAAGGATAACTTCCATTTTGTAAAATAATTCAGCTTATTCAACCTCAAATTCTAATATAATATAACTTTTTTTTGTGGCAAATTAAGTTCAGCTTTATACAAAATATTTCTGACAGTGTTGTAACCAACCGTGAAGAACTCAATTTTCACAACTGGCTATAGACGTGAAATTCGCTTTAAGAATGCCGACGGTACCTTGCTCAGCTGAAATAAAACTTTATTCAACTATTTCAGTGACTTCAACTTCCTCGGTCGGTCATCGAGAGACTAAACAAAAGTTCCATTTACTTATCAATGAACAATGCCGAGCACTTAGGGTCAAAGTCACTAAGCGAATCTTTACGCTTATTTGCATTCAATTCGACGACTTTCAATGGCATGCAAAACAGTGCGTGAATTTGCGCCAAATTTGATTCGCTGGTCGCACATAATTCATGCTTGAGGCAATTTGAATGCCCAATAATAAGCACAAAATGCCACAAGTTCTGTTCTGACTTTTATTGACTTACTTTGGGTCTGGCTTGGGGTTTGGTTTTGGTTGTGATTTGATCATGTTGATTATAAATTTACCAAGCGCCATGGCCTTTTGCATGTTGTCTGTTGAGCTTTGTCCTTCCAATAAGTTTCGATTGGTGGTGGGGTCAATCAATAAATTACTGAATTCGTCCCGACCCACTGAAGCAGGTATCAATTTAATATTGGCTCTGTCTTTGTGTGTTTGCCTTGTTATGCGACGGACAACGCGGCGTATGCGTAATGGCAATATAATCAATGCATTGAACTCTGCCGCATCCTTGGAGTCTGCCACAATCCTTCGGTCATGGCGCATAAATATGCGAACGATATGCTTGCCGTTCGAGTATTTTCCTTTCGGTTAGATTTCTTCTTCTGCTTTTTCGCCATTTTTGCATGTCTGGGACGTGTCTTTAGTATTGCGCTGATTTAAATTCCTAAAAGGTCGGACGAAAGTGCACTATGGGAGTCGCAAAACTTTTACAGTGACCATAAAAACTAAGCAGAAATAATCATAAACGCAAAATTTACTGACCTTCTTTATTAAATATTCTGGAGAGACTTTAATCACCTATGGTAAGAATGGAGTAAGCATAGTCTTTAAAAGCGTACTTCTATTATTATGCACAAACTTATGAATCCAATTTATCCACAGTGCTTAAGTATTTTGGACGCCATTTGGAACGGAGCACGTCTTGAGGTGAATGGTGTGGGCAACCGGAGCCAAGATGTCTAGCCCGGCTTATAACAGTTCAATGCTTCCAGTTTGATATGGGTTTAATTTGCTTGTTGCATTTCCAGAACCGGCGTATTGCTTACTCTTGGGATACCCCGGGAGCCACAAACTACAGCTTGGTCCTGACAGCCTGTGGGGCGGCAATGTCCTTTTGGCCGCTGGGAAGTGGGAACAGGACACCCCTTTGGCACACGCTTATTAGTTGCCCAGCCAAGCTTTGCGTATTAGTGTCAGGTCCAATGCCATGGCATTTGTGTTGCGGCCAGTCAGTCGAGCAGTCTGGACCAGAAGGCAACGGTGGATCCAGAGGCTAGCTCTTCTCCGCCACCAAGCCCCCGATGGAAAATCTCTATCGAAAATGCTAAATGATGCATATTTCGTGGGAGTTGTTGGCTGTCTTGGTCAAATATAAAAGGTATCACAAATCGGATTTATTAGTAAATTTCTAAGTGCACATTAACTTTGAAATAATTTAAGCAATATACTGCAAATATTTCTAGCTATAAACTGAAAATCTTAATTTCCATATAATTTATTCAAATAAGAATCGAGCTAATTAATACACAACCTTTATTGTACAACTTAAACACTTCATTTAAAGGCAATCAGTCCTATTATTTTGTTTGTCCATGCTTACAAAATGTCCAACATAACTTAACAACTTTTCTTGAGTTGACATCGAATTGATTTTGTTGCGTTTTGATGAGTTACTCTGGAAGTTTGCAAGCTTGCGGATAAATTGTTTAATAGTGGTCTTTTTGCTGGACTTCGGCGCATTGAATGAACACGAAATCCTTCAATCTGTATTTGCCGCATATGGCAATGCTTTCAGCGTGCGCTTATAAATATTGAAATAGATGTCAATAACATTTTCACACGCTGTGCGATCCCAAACCCTCACCTTTATGGACCACCTAGCCCCCGGGGATGAATGGAGAGCTCAGAGAATTTTTGGGCTCGTGCGTGTCGCACCCGAAAATCTGTTAATAATGATGCTTGACATATGTAGGCAGTTGGCCGTAAGTCGAGGGCAAACAAAATGGAAGCCAACCGAAAGCTGGCGCATTTGTGCGTGTGAAATATGTTTTGTCAACTTATTAAATATGCTCACTTCCCTGCTCCTTTTTTTTTTTGGGGGGGAATTTGTTTTGTCTGCCTTTTTCGAAAGCCGTTGTGGCATTCAATACGTGCCGGGGCATTTGAATGGTCGGAATGGCACAAACAAATGCGGTCTGGTTGGTCGGATCGCCTGGCCCCGGGTCTTATGTGGCTAAATTGATGTTGATGAAATTATAAGGTACGGGTATGTGGATGGCGCTGAGGGCGTGATTGAGCTCTATTCGCGTGGAATTGAAATGAATTATATCAGCAAAATATTTGCTAAAACATTGATGGAGTACAGCTAACGGTTGTGTCATCCGAATATTTTTGCCGGAAGGAATTTGTGTTTGCGCTGCAATAGTGCGCAATTTTGTCAATTTTTGTATCCTATCCACCAGTGCATGTCGATATTCACTAGCCAGGTAATGTCGATAAGTGTTAGCGGATACTGCGTAAAACTATTGAATGTGTTAAATTAAATTCATTTAAACTTTCGCAAATTCCGAAGTGGTAACCTATTAATAAACAAAGGCATCTGTGCGCATTTCGCTTAATTGAACACTTTCAGCGTATGATATTAATGACAAGTAATTAAAATTAATTTAATCTTATGATGAATTCGAAATATTAAATAAATAAATACAATACAATTTAACGAAACTGAAAACACTTTCAAATTTACCACTACCATCTGAATTGTATTTCAGTTTGTCAGGGGATAATAATGAAGGCGGTGGCTGGAATCATCAACTGAGTCACACATATGGCCACAGGACATTCGTCCGAGGGAATGACCAACATTTAGAGTCCTGTCCGCCTTTCCTTTCCATTCAACTCCCATGTTTATTGTCAATTGCAGGCGGCAGGCAAAGCTCTCAGTTCCAGAGCACTTATTTTTATTTAGCCAAAGAAAACCAGGATGGAATAAAAGGGAATCCAAGCTAATATCTGCTCACCGATCTCGGCATACCCTGTAAAGGTGAGAAGCTTGTTAACTTCAATGATGCTTAGTTCTTTTGTATTAGACAAAAATATATATATATCTTAGAATTGATATTTGTCTTAAGTCTCATATTTTGAAAACATCGTTAGCAGGAGGATGAAATTGATGGGGCCTTTCAAAGCATGCTTTCTTCGAGGGTATGCCAATCTACCGAGTGAGACTCGAAGAGAAAAGATACTTTATCTGTTTGAAGGAGGGTTGCGTGGCGATTGTCGGGCAGATGGACTGTTGTGTGCCTCTTCGGTCGGTTGGTCGTATTTACAGGTAAAAACCCCATTGAAATGTGGCTCCGTGTTTTGTTTGGCAACAATCTGCTTTTTGTTTTCGCAGTCTCGTCGGCGCCAAGCAAGAAAAAAACAGAGAGCACAAAAGGTACAACTTCATTTTAATGGAGTAGACAACGTCAGCCATGGCGACACAAAACGGGCGCCACACTAGATCCTAGTTGGTCCTGCGCAGATGCCACGCCCCTATTTGCCACACTAGGGGCGTCCTTTCATCGCAATTGTGTGGGTGTCAAGCCCATCTTCATTCGCTGTTGTTTTACTTAATTGTGGCATTAAGTTTTAGTATTAGCAGTCATAACTCCAGCCACCTCGGTTTTATGAGTAATAATTTTGCGGGTGCAAATGAAATATGGCGATAATTGAGCAATTTTATGGATTTTTGCACACAAAAATTGAATTATACGATAGACCATATTTATTTATGCTGTTTTGTGACTTAATGTTTATTTATTTAATCATATAATATTAAGTATTAATACAGAAGTGCAGTATTAGATATTTATTCACTTTTAAAAAAGCTTTAAAAAGCCGCCTTAGTTGTCAAATTGAATTGAAATTGCCTGCTAATGAACCTAAATTGTGGTTCCAACACTTTGATGCTCAGTGGAGGAGGTCTGTTGTGCATTTTGTAACCCAGATATCCTGCGGCCAGCCTCCACGAGTGCGATGCAAATGTAAAAGCCATCCCCCAAAGCTTTCCGATCTCGCTCTTTATGGCCGACTCAGGCGATTGGTGAAGGTGTCATTAACAAAGGCCAGCACGGCGAACCGCCGCTCCACCCAAAACCACCCAAACAGCCAAGCCACCCAAAGCACCCAGGCATTTTCCAGTCGCGTCAACATAATTGATGAGTTTCGCTCTAAGCAAGAGGCGAATGTCGACATCGGTTTCCCGTGAGCAGTGTTTGTATGTTTGCGGTCACCTCTCTCACACAGATACTCACAACGATATCCACACACCACCTCGAAACTATGCGGGTGTGACGGTGAATTGGCTTACTTTGTCGACAGCCTAAGTCCCTTAGGTGTTTATTGAAATTTAGTTGAAAATAGCTAAACACTTAAGTTGGCATTTCGGGCCGTCGCAAGATAAATGATGGCTCTACATAACAGCCGTCTATTTAGTTTCGATCTCAGACGTCTTAAACTTTATTGAGTCAGATGACAGTTTTAAGTGGTAATAAATTGAATTTTTCTCATAAACATTCCAAAATTGAGTACGCTTTCGATGCTAAAGAACAGCGAAACACTAAAAATGGTATAAGACAATGGAAAAAGTTTAACAATATCACTACAACAACTAAAATTTGTTTTTACCAACTATTTCATAATTGAAAGTATACGAACTTTGTTTTTAATATACCAATAATCCAAAAATATATTTAATGTCTGAAAAATAAATAACGAAAATCCATGAAATAAGTGCACCTAACCATGATGACCTTAAGCTAGCCCCACTACTTGCGTTGACGGGCATGGCATTATCAACCCGGGGTAGCCTTTTGCTGACCTCGCACTTGTGGATCATGGCTCTGCCCATGCTGTCGCCTGCGAAGGACCTTAGTTGCCTGGCAACCTCAAGTCCGCACAACAAGGCTGCCCTCGTATAGTAACAGTCGAGAACATCGTTGAATATGTGGCACACCTTGCTGGCATTCCTGCGTTCGTACCAATCAGCCGGTGCCTCGCACTCGATCATGTCCGTCCGGAGTTCCTTGAGGCAGTTGTGCGACTCCTGGAGTCCAGTGCATCGCTTCCTGTTGCTGCCATCGCCACCAACGCAGACCTCCGATTGGAAGTAGCTCAGTCCATCAGCTAGTCTTCCGTATATGTTATCCGGTGCCAAGACACAATTGCGCATGGAGTTCCGAATATTGTCCAGCACATCGGTGATCTCGGCGCAGGACTCGGTTAGTGATGGCTGCGCCAGGAGCAGGACAATCCTCTCAGGACTCACCACATAGAGACGCGCCAGTTGCATCAACACGGGATTATCGTCGCAAAGGCGTCCTGCTTTCGATCCAACTACGCGTTCACATCCGGCCGTTCCGCCAGACAATCCTGCCACTGATGCCTTTATTTCGTAGCCTGGTGGGCAGGTTGACCCGGGGTCTGTGTTGTTCTTATGACCTCCGCCATGGCGGGATGAATGTGGGGCTAGTCCGTAGCGCTGAAAGTACCAGGGAAACCAAATAGCTTGACCCGATTCCAAATGAGCAAGCAGCTGAAGCAATAGCAACAGAGCTTTCCACTTTTCTCTCATAATTCTTGATTATTTGTATGTAGTATCCGTATGACGGATTTTTTTAAGTGAACTTGGTTATCAGTGGGGCATAGACCTTTGAAAACTTAAAGATAACTTCGGCTAAATACTGTTAGCTGCAAATACAAATCTTTGCCAGTAGCATTTTCCATACAAAGTTGCACAAAAAGAAGAAATTCAGTGCAAGCCATAATCACAATAGCACACCTAATAATGCCCAATAAGCTTGTGCATCGAAGATTTTATCAAGAATTCCATTCATCATTCGGCAATATCACAGAAATTGCACAATGCAAGCAACACTCCACCACCGCAGAGCTGACGCAATAAATTGAGAAATTTTAAATGAAATCCTTGCCTTTTATTCTGTCCATTGGGATATCTTCGCCACTTAGTCCCCAACCATAAAGGACTTGCTTCGAGGGGAATTCTTTATCAAAGCGCACACCTTGAAGGACTCGCTTTGCTGCTGATTTTTTTTTCGGTGAGCTTGTGCGCTGCTATATATCTGTGTATGTGTATGTGCCGAGTGAATTTTATTAGCACTCATAAGTTGTAAAGTGTATGGGCAAAAGGCAAGCAGAGACAGAACAAGATGATTTCCGAGGATCTTCCTCAGACTTTTGTGCGTTTGCCGCACTTCATGTTAAACAGATTTTTATTGCAGTTTTTTATTTGCGCCGACTCCCTTTTCCTCACTCACTATGAAATTTACTTTGTCGCTCATTTCGCCTGCCCTTTCTTCCTCTTTTTTTTTTTATTATTAAACAGCTCGCTGCTGGTGGAGGAAATGAAATATTTTTGCATGTAAAAACCATTCGACTTCATGCTGTGACAATGTTTTCGCGCTGTTTATGTGGGCGTTGCTCTCGCCGTTGCTTCTCTTTTTATTTTATTGTATTTTATATTTCTGTTCATTTCCGTCACGTAATAAAATAACAAGGTAAATATGCAAAGAGCAACAATTTGAGCGCATCATAAATAAAAACGAAGGAGCTTCGGACTCCCAAGGACTCAGCACTTCATCACACTTCCATTATCTTCGAAGAGCCAGGGGAATAGAATTCCCCTCATTCCCACCGGAATAACTTCATTAGGCATTTCTGATCATTAATCTTTGGCTTCGGGCGTATAGCAGATTGTAATGTTTGTAATGTGTCCTGGACAGGACCTTACAACAATTAACAAGACAGGGGCGAGAGCATTAGAGTGTGCCAATGTGGCACTGTGTCCTGGGCATTATCTAATCCAGTCAATGGCGAAATTATGTCATTAGCTTCAGCCGTGTTCAAATTTGCCCAATGAGCTGTGTTAAATTTTCTGACTAATAGCTTCTGTATGCGTATGTCCTGCCCAGTATCCGTATCCTATTGGCAAATTGTAGTCCGCCGCACAGCGACAAAAAACACCGAGTAAAACAACCACACAACGTATAAAAATTAATTGGTTTTTGATGTGCTGGCCAGGGAAATGAGATGAAGGGCCAGCAAGATGAAGCTTAATTAAAGCGATTGGTTGCGGAGCAAAAAAGCCGCAAGTGAATATATGTATAGAGTATCAGAAGGTTGTGGCTTCAGCAGTCAGTCCGATTGCATAATCAACCGATATTTATTGATTGCAAGCAGACTTTTATACTGACCACTGCAAATAGATTTGAAGGTGTATAATTTTGAACTGCAGCTATATGATTACTTTCAGCCGATCAAGTGCATTATTTAATTTATAAAATGTAAAAACCTGCTCGCTTTTGATGCATTTGCGCACTGATCTGTGCGTATTTTGTCTATGGGCGGAAACTTATTGCATTTTAAGTGCATAATTTTGCACATAATTTAATGCAATTAATTGAACATTAAAAATTGAACAAGAAACGGCAAATATTAAAACAAATGGCCGGAAATTTTAAAGCATAATAAAGACTTCATGAAAGTCACTCACACGCTGGCACATTGGTAATACATACATATATGTACATATATGTATGCACGATTGTTTGTTTGTTTGTTTGTTGCTGCGTCGGCGAGCATAATTAAAATGTCAAACACGGCATAAATCATTTTTCAGTTAATGTTAATGCACTTACGCCTGGAACACTGTTAAATTTTTAATTGCATTTCCATTAAAATCAATAAAAAAAAGCAAGCGACTTGGGGAATATAAAAACTCTCTCAAAACTCTGCTTAACTACTGAGTGCACTTTACCATAGCCCCCTTTACCTTCCACCAAAATGTTAACTACTAAAACAAAATCGAATAAAAATGACACTTAATTTCGCCTAGAATGAACTTTTTAGCCAGCTTCCAGGTGCGGCTGCTTCCCAATGGAAACCTAATGAAAATGCCAACAAAGTAGGGTTATTTCGGGTGGCGCCGGCAAATGGGTAAATGGAAATTAGATTGCCTGGCGCCCTGGTCACTACTCGCCAGACAACAACAACAACTTGATACAACTTTTGCAGCCGAATCCGCCTTGTTACCCACTCCCACCCACTGGCCACTTCCACCCAGAAGGGGCCCCCCAGGACTCCAGCCGCTGGCATAACTGTTTCAAGTCGCTTCCAGTAATTATAAATTTACCTAGGGAATTACCCAGCGTCCCGTCGAGTGGCCATCCGATGGTGCGGTGAGGAGCGGTGGAGAGTTTGGCTAAAGTTAAAACTTCTGGGTGCGGATAGTGCAAGCCAGCTGAAGAGAACCTAACTAGCTAACTAACTAACGAACAAACTCACTTCAAGTAATAATATTATTGATAGATTACGGCGCAAAAGGGGTTTGTTTTCGATGATGGAGCCCCGGAATGGGGTTAAGTATTTTAATGCTGAAGTTAACAAAGTTGATCCAAAAGTCTGTTTGCACTGCAGTTTGCCGAGTGGCTGTCATGCCAAAGGTAAAACAAGTTTAGACATTTGTTCGAGTGTTTCTGAAGAGCGGGCTGGAAATGGTTACTCCCATCTAATTAATTTTCCCGCACTGAAAATGCGCTCGGGAAATGTTCTATATGCCAAAAGTGCACATGAAAATGAGCTAAGAGTTAACTTGAAAATGCATTGTCGACATTCCAAACGCAAACAATCATTTATTATTTTGTTTGAAATATTAGTACGTTGAGACATTTTGTCGAAGTTTTTAAAATGTGAGTGCTAATGCAATTCAATATGTTTCTTCCAGTTTAACCTCAACTAAAGAAAACCTTTGAACGCTTAAACTTTATGTGCACGCGTAAATTGGGAAAGGCCGAAAAAGTACAACTTCAAATCGAAAGGTGTTGCGGTTTTTTCCTAGTTACTCCTGGGCCGAAATAGGCCGAAAAGCGGCAAAAGGAAATGCCGATGTGAAAGGTGTTAAGACCCCGGAAAATCCAGACTTTGAGCCATGTCTTAGATGGGTCATGCTGTTTCGGTTTTGCTTTCCCAATCCACGAATTTCATTTCGGTTATTCGCTTCAATTGTCTTTTTGCCGAAAAAAGTGGCTAAAAGAAGGCCAAGAAAAGCTGTTGGAAGACGAGTTGTTAAAGGAAGTTCGAGAACAAAGAAAAGCACAAAAGTCTTGAAGAGCAAAGTACTTTAAGTTTCGGTTCTCGGTAGTACATTTTAAAGAAAGAGCGATGGTAGTTTCATTGTTTTCTTTATTAACAGTTTTTCAGAGATGTTCTTTTAATAAACAGAGCTTAACTTTTGTTACTTTTCCTAAGTTGAAAATAAATTTGTAGCTCTGAGTTCGTGATAGTATTATTGCATTGTTAAGTTCTTTAAATATTAAATTCTTAATATTCAGAGCATTAATCTATTCGATTTGTTTTAGGAACTGTTATGGTCATGAAAAAAAAGCGTATTTGTATTTAACGAATCATTAGGCCGCTGAACACCAATCTTTTTATAGTTATAGATTATTTATTTTCTTAAGGGTTTTCTTTCAATTTGTAATTTCGGATTATCATTCCATTGGTCGAGCTGCTAACCGCACATTAAAATGCCGCTAAATTGCCCAAGTCCAGAGTTTATAAGCCACGACAGTCCCTAAGCGCGCTTTCGCTGCAAGTTTTACCTAAATTACAATCACTTAGAACACTTTTAGCAGACATTATGCACTCATTTTAGACTTCCGTCTAATTTACATGCTATTTAAATTATGCTCCTGCAAGGAGCTGGGCCACCCAGCGAAAGCCCGCACCCAATATATAAAGCAGCTTCATCAAAATGCCTGTCTGTCCACCGCTCCTTGTTCACCACTCCTTTGCCATCATGGATGCTGTTCAAACTTGCAGCAGCTGCCGCAGCTACTTTGTAAAAACTTTTGTATGGCATGCAACGCCAGCGGGAGCCTCGTGGATCCTGTAGAGCCAAGGACGATGGACGAAGGGGGGTTGCAGCCGCATCCTTTGGATCGCCTTGCTTAGCATCTCCAACTGCATAAAATTCTGCCCAATATAATTTAAAGAGCACACCCAAGTGGCCTTTACTACTCCCGCGTCCTGGCTGCTCCTGCTCCACACCTATATCCTTTCCCTCTATCTGTCTGTAAGCTTGTGCAATAAAAATGAATTAAATGCAATGAAGCAGCAGCGGGCACTGACAAAAATAGTCCACTTAATTTAAATAAATGTAGAACTGAAATTCTTCACAAATCATTTGCTAATGAAATATGTTCAGTATTAATGCGAAGATTCCTTAACTAAATGAATTCTAAAAAAATATATGAATTAGTAAAATATGGTTTTAGCATTGCGATTGCGTAACAAAGCCAATAAGGTTTTTTGCCAGTGCAACGTCACCACCCATCGACCCACATCCTCAACCGGCGCCTCGGGCGCGCAAATTGTTGCAACAAAGTGGATAGTGGAAAGAGTGGAGCAACTGGTGTCAGTTATTGTTGGGACAGCCAGGTGATGTAGATGTGGGTGGGTTAGGATCCGTCTGGAGGATTCGTTAACGGCCACGCCCAGCAGCAACCAAACGCCCCTTGTTGCTGCATTTAATGGCAATTTGTAGTCGAAGGCGGCGGCTTCATGCAAATTTGTGGCTTATAGTTTATCAAGCCGAGCTCCTCCGCTCCGTCCGCCTCCTATTACGGTTAAGTCCCCCCGGCACCCGCAATCCATCAGGCATTGCGAAATGCGTAAGCTTGCATAAAATGCGTAAATGGCTGGTTTTCTGATGCCGGGGAAAATTGATGCAAGCAGGAGTCTTTCTACCCGGAGAGAGTTTCTATTCTAGTGGCTTTTACGGGCTTCAGGCTGGCACAAATGCGTTTAACGCCAAAAGGGAAGAGGGGCAGGTTGAAGGGGCGAGTTGGGTCGGGTTGGGGCAATGGGCCAATTAAAAAGTTGTATTGCTGTTGTGAACTTCGATTAGGATGATAAATTGTAGAGTACAAACGTGCCATGGCAATGGACAAGACTATAGAAATTGACACCTCAAAACCATTTCGAATTGTGCTAATCATAATCTTGCGGGTAGATATTAACCCTAATAAATTACTTTGTTTGTAAAGTCTATAAGCTTAAGTTACTTTGTCCTTACATCGAATGAGTTACATTAAACTTAGGATTTCTGTCAAAGTGAATCATGTGTGATAGTTTGGAAATCAAAGTAATAATATAATTGAGATTCAATAAGTACACAATAATTTTTAGTTCATCAACAAATAATAGAAACAAAAGTCTTTTAAAGAGAGTTTTTTCAAGCCAATGTAAGCAATTATGGTCTTATAATTTAAATCTTGATGCTATGCCATTAATTTACTTCAAATTGATTATTAGGTATAACATAGATATTAGTTTTAGGTGTAGGGTTTTGGCTTTAGCTGCTAGCACATAAAACACATTGCCCTTACAAGGCAAGAAAAATTGAAACTTTTACTTACAGAAATAAAAGTTAACTAGCTGCCGGAGGATAACAATAAAGGTCAGCTAAGGGATTCAAAAATTCTATCAGTTTAAAAACAACTTTCCTGGCCATTTCTGTTTTTTCTCTGTTTATTCCTTGCTGGGCTACAGAAAAGTGCGTCCCACATGGCGTATGAAAGTTGGCAACTTGTTCGCGTGTTTTTCTCATCTTCGGCTACCGCTAAAGTAAAATGTGAAATAAAAAGTACTGCAAAAAACCGGGATCTGGGGAATTGGAGTGGTTGTTGTTCGAGGAGAAGATAAAAGAGAAAACCAGCGAATTGCAGTAAGCTATGCAAATTTTCTTGTTATTGTAGTGGCTGCTGGTGTTGCGGCACTTCTTCTTTGGCAAATCAAAGCCAAAAGCGGCTAAGGAAACCGGCAGCAGTCAGAGCCACTCCTGTGATGTCCTGTTGCGTCGTCCGGGAAAAGGAAAACGTGCGCCAGCTGCTCCAGCACTTACCACGCTCCTACAGCCCCACCCATCCGCCGACCAACGAAGTTTTCCTTTTCGCCCAACATTTGCCATTATTTCTGCATGCTTCACATGGCGCCTCGTCCTTGGGGATCCCAGACCCAGCTTCTTTTTGTTTGCTCATCCTTGTTTGTATTGTGTTTGCTCCTCCACACCGCACGGCACCTCCTGCTGCTATTTGTTTGATTGTGGAAACATTTGCATGCCAGTATAGTTTTTATTGGCACAGCGTTGACACTGATAAGTTCCCCTCGGGCAATCCACGGGAGTTTTCCAGCCCCTCCGCAACCCTGGATGTTGTCTGTGGGAAATTAAATAACAGCTTTGGGGGGCAAGCAGTGAAAATGGGAAATTCGTTGAGTGTGGGTGCCGAGAAGACCACTTGAATATTAATTAATGCGTTTGGTTATTTTCAACAACTCCTCCCCGGTTTTCCACAGTGCGATGCACCTTCTGCTTTTGTTTTTCTTTTTCACCGCTTTCAAATTGCCCCTTTGGCTCCTGTCATTCGATTTGCATAGCAAACATTCTGTACCAGATCAAGGAAGGGGGGGGAACTGGCTTTTAATTAAAATTTATTAAATATCAAATCGTTTTAAGCGGCACCACAAAGTCGCCAACGGGCTTCAAGAAAATGACCCAAAGGGGCATTTGTTGGATGCAAATTTATGTGGTAAACACGGTACCTCAAAATATGGCATTAAATTGTACTAAATACACAAATCTTAAATACTCGAGCTTAAGTCAAAACATTGTTAATTGATAGATCTTGGCTAAGGGGTTTTGAGTGGAAGACACACAATTCGATTGTCCCTCCTTAAATTTATCCAACGTTTTCAGATCAATGCAGACTGGACATGTGGGATACTAGACACTTTTGAGAACTCTGTGAGTTCTAGCAACGTTCATTGAAATTGAAACGAAGGCATACAAAATTTAAAAAAAAAAAGAAAAAATAAAAAAAATTCAATCTCTGCCTAGCACACTCCCTAATAATAGACAAAATGGCGAAGCGACAAGCTGAGAAGTGGCGAAAAAGGGAGAGAAATGGGAAAAGTGTTGCTTTTCCTCTGCCTATTTCAGATGCATGTGAAATGGAATTGAAAACAAACCGAAAGCTCAAAAAACAGTTGAAAAACTGAAGATGAACGTGCTCAACTATTGGATATCCTGTAAAGTGAAGAAGGTCACAAAATAATTTTCAATGTTTGACAATAAAACATTCGAAGTGAACGATCTCAAAGTTAATTACATTTGCATTTCAAAATTAAATTTATTTATTGTATAATTGACTACAAATTTAACACATGCAATGTATTTTTATATATTTTTTATGACATATTGTGCACTTGCTGAGAAATTGCAGTCAACAAATCAGGCGCCAAGAAAAGTCCAAGCAGTCCAATATTTCCATAGCATTTGGAAAGTTTCCCATATTGCAGCCCACAAAAAGAGGGTTTTCCCCCATTTTCTGTTTGCATGAGCTCTGTGCCCATTCATTAGAGGACTTCGCATTTCGCGCGACGCAGTCAATGTCCTTGCATATTTTCGACGGCAAACAGAAGGCGGCTGTTAGATTTGAAATCATTGCCGGATTCGGTTTCATTTTGCTTCCCACAGGCGCGTTTTTGGCCGGAAATATGTACGTGCCGTTGGCGACTGAAACTCATTTCGACGTAACGGTTTGCCTAATAAAATATTTATTCACCGTCCAAACAGGTGCGAAATTTTAAATGCATGCATTTGCTTTTACACTCTCCTGTTTTCGTAATGGAATGTAATTTTATTTACTTACGCATTCAGTGGAAGATGCCAAAATTGTCCCTGCCAATTTTTTTGGATATTATTTTCGGGCTGCGTGGGCCCCAAATGAATTTGTTTCCCTTTCGTTTCATTGCGTTCAATTTGCGCTCGTAGGTTAAAAATGATTTCGAGTGTGCACTTCATTAACAATCAGCTGCGAAATGAGTGGGAAAAGCAAGGATATGTGCGTGCTTATCGACTAATACGTGTGCGGATTTCGCCACTTTTATTTGTGTCTTTTTGCACTGCATATTTGTGTTTTGTTCATTATTAAATTTAAAATTGACGACTGGCTTCGCCCGAGGCGGGCACCCAGTAGAGCGGACATTTAATTAAATGGATTTGTGAATTTTATTAGTTTGTACGTTTTTTGTTCCAGCTGCAATTAGTTTTTAAACTAATTGGAAAATGCTCTCACGGTTGTGGCAGTTGAAATTTGTTGGAAAAACTTTGCAAAAACGGATGATCTGTTGATGAAAATTACATGCATTAATCCTTCTATATATTTTTTTTTCCAGCGCCAAAAGATAAGACATTCGATATATTTTGTGTTATCATACATTTGAGGCTTAAAGTTTTTACAAATGTATATTTATATATTGAAATTAACAAGTTTGTGTTAGGCATTTTTTGTAGTTCTTATTTCTAAGTTCTTAAAGGCGGAGAGACCCTCGAATCTTGAATCTTTTCTGATGTCTAGGACACATTTCACTTATCATACACTTTGCACGCAACATCAAAAAGTCTACTTGACTCGCTGTTTCTGTTTCAAAAAAAAAAGAGGGAAAACTGAAAAATATTTGTTTATCTCAACGTATCTAACTGTGTTAGGCTACATGGATGCATTTCCTGAAACCCTTGCCCAACACCCCACTCCATTCTAAGCCCGAAAATGGGGAAATATGTATGCGAATCCTTGGCTCGCCTCAGGCGTGTTGTTTTTCTGTCCTGGCTTTGATTTTGATTTATGTTGCAGTAAACACAGTCAGCCGAAGAAGGAGAAATGGCAACCTTATTTGCTACTTACTTTGTCGCATCATTTCACCACAGACGACACACCCCGTTGGCACTACCGCTTCCAGCCGTAACCCCTGACCCACTGGCACCACTGGAAGCACTGAAGCCAATGGGACGCGGGAACAGCCCCACTGAATCTCAGTTAGACAACGCGTGCCAACGCACGGAAGTTGTGATTTTTTTTTTTTGTCCTGCCTTGGTACTTGTTCCGCAGAATTCTCTCAGGCGACAGGGCAAATGTTTGCCATCCCACGAAGCCATCTCACATAATTGTGGTGTCGGTCGGCGGTGGTTGTCGTGGTGTCGGTGGTGCAGGAGCAAAAAAGAAAGTCCTTGTTCTCGATTTCAGCTGACTCAACAATTAGAAGCGCATATTTTATATTTTATATATTATTGAGTACATTTAAGAAGCTAAACCTATATTGGAACTCATTTTTTTAATCACCCACAATTATTTTCGTAATAATTTAAACTTTTTATGCTCTCTAGCTGGTTAATAAACTTATTTAAATTCACCTTAATTGTTTTCGTCACTAATATAATTTAGAGATTTCAAGAACATCCTCGATTGAGTGATTTTGGCATTCGCACTGTGAGTGTTTACGCTTTATAAAGTGCAACATTTTCGGCGATGCCCAGCATTAGAATCCAGCCTGGCAGTTGGCAAGGCGACAAACTTGCTTTTAGCCCAACTCACAGCTTGTGGCAATAAGACGCGAAACGCTTTGTTTGACTTGAATTTATGGTGATGTTTCTTTTTACGTCGCTGCTTTTTTGGCAAGCCCCCAGCTGACTCATGGCAAAGTGCCTCCTGAAACGGCAGACAGTGTCTGCTCTGGTTTGTCTGGCACTTGTTTCAGAAATGTTTTAATTCCTTTGGCCCGACACAATAATTTACGCACTCATGCTGGCTCTGCTCGGCCATTAAATCCTTGTTTGACTTGCATTCTGGCCAATAATTATGTTTGCACATTTTATGTAGTCAGCGGCATGCACCATTAAAATGTATACGACAGTTCGTTAGTTTGTTGCTCTGTCGTAATAATTCATAGCTTTTTTTTTTCTTGTTTTATTTTATAGCCGTAATGTCGGATGTCGATGTAATGAATTCCATTGTAGTTTAGGTTTCTTTGCGGGATATTCTTGTTATTCCTTCTTGGCGTTAACACACGGCCATCAAAGTTGATTACTTATTTTTGGCTGCTGCGCCTATTTATGTGACTAGTTTGCGGCCAAACGGGCACTAAAAATATGTATTCAACTGAGCCTATATTTTTTATGAGTTATCAATATTTTTCGTTCACAATTTTATGTTCTCGCATTTTTATTTTATTAAGGTAAAACATGGAAATTTTACGCTGGTTGAGCTTTGTTTTATAAATCTCAGTTGAATGTTTTTATTTTAATATAACAAAATGTTCACCGACGATTAGGGCTTAAGCTAATATAATGAATTTTATATTTCATTTATGGGATAGATTTTTTGCTTTCTTGATTTCGTAAGGAATATATTTTTCATAACCAAAAGTCTGCTTTTATTTTATTTCTACACATTTTTAAAAACAAATTTCAAAGAACTCAAAACTAAAAACCACTAAAGAACAACCATAACCGGAGCTTGGTAACGAAAATCCAAAGAGAATTTTCCATTAACGCACGTGTGCCAGAGTCGAAGACCAGGACCTGTTCATCTTGCCACATTGCAACAAAAAGAATTTGAAGCTCGGTTTGGGAATCTCAGTCTGAGTTGGCATGAGGGTTGCGTTTTGGGGCGAAAATCCACCATCGCAAACTGACTGACAAAACCACAACGTGCCACTAAAAGCATAATCATGCACTTAACTAAAGCCCAGCCAAAAGGATGTTGTAACCATTCAGTGGGCAGGGGCAGGATGTTTCGGGTGCTGAGGTAACGCACGTAGAACTTAAGTCATCATCATATAAATAAAAATTTATGACTTTAAATGTGTTTGTGCGTGAGTCTGTTTGTGTGCCCTGTGGTTACTGGAGTGCGGTTGGAGCCCCCAAAGTCATGGTTTATCACCGGAGAAAGGAGTTCCCGTTCCCGAGTTCCTGAGAAGGCGATGATGACATGCGTGACTTTATTTGCACTTGCACCTGCTGAAAGGGTGATTTAAAAGTGGTAAAGTGATAACTGGCTCAGGCATTTGGAAAAGGCACACAGCCCTTTAAATATTTTAGATTTGCCGAAATGGTTGCTTTCTTAAAATAAAAAATGGTAATTTAATTTGTTACCAATTATAGGATAATGTTAGTCTGGCTTGCCGATTCTTGCTGAAGTAGTAATAGTAATAATACATAGTAATACATTAAACACTTCAAATGGAAAGCTTGTCTTACGTGCCAATAAAAATGACTTGTTTAATTGCCGCCACAAAAAAGAGAAAAACTTCAGTGAATGGAATGCAAAAAAAGTGCAGTGCTTATCTGAAATGCAGCAGCCACTACAGCTGGTTCGCAGTTGATGACCTCTCAAGTGTTTCTAATCACACATAATATTCATGGCAAACATCTTGAGTTTCTGCACAATTACGTCAACAGGCAGCTATGCTTTCTCCTACTTAAACGTATCCTCGAATGTAAATTTCAGTTCAGAGGCTTGGTATAGCGGGGAACTAACAAAGGAAAGCGGCTTGCCAGGCTACTTTTCAAGTTAAAGTTATTATCCTGGGGCGGAGCCACTTGCAGGACTCGGGCCCCGCCTTCGTGCCAGACTTGACAAAACTCGGTAGACTTTTGAATAAATTTTCAATCTCCAGGACAACGGCGAGGTGCGGGTTGGAAATCAGCATTATGAATATGTAGCTACATCTACTTAAATGTATCTGGCTGTTGTTCCTGTTGTTGGCTAAGTGAAAAGCCAAAGCCGAGTTGTGCCTGCAACATTTTTAAAAGCCGCTTTACTTTCCCTCTAAGACGTCAACTTTATTAAATTCTTTCTTTTTTTATTTTCTTTTCTTGTTTGGGCCAGGCGAGCGAAACTTTCTTCAGCTGCAGCCGACAAAGGAGAAAAAAGAACTATCCCAAATAGAATGGAAAGTTCTCTGGCTTTCGTCTTCGTGCACTTCTTGTTGGGCTTGACTTTGGCTGTTAAATGCTTTTAGCCGATTTCTGTTGGCAACTTTTGGCCAAAAGTTACGCTCGAAATGGTAAACGATTTTCGTACTTCGCCTGAATAAGAGCATGATTCAACTCCAGCTGATTTCGTGATAGGTTTTTTTTTTGTTGAGATAATTAAGCCACTAAACAGCTGATAACAATATTCCAATTAAGAAGGAGCCACTAAAATTTAATGCCTGTAAGACGGAGAATTGTCTTCGCCCCGATAAACCAAGAATGAAGTGCGACCATTTCTCTTTGTGGTCAACCGTCATTAACGTTTATTACACCCACCGACTGCTGGCAAAAACCAAAGAGCACATGCACAAAAATGAAACCACCAAATGGAGGCGCCGGGCAAAAACAGCAATGGACGAAAAAATATAATTAAAAATAAACATTACGCGGCGACAGACAATGGGAGAGAAACCAAGGAAAATTCACAATGCAAAAGGAGGGCCAGCAAAAAAAAAAAATAAAAAGAAAAGGGAAAGGGAAAGCGAAGAAGTGTGTAATAAAAAGAGCCAGGTGAAAATTGCATTAGCCCAAAGGAGACAGGAGCTTTGGACAAAGGATCGGGGGTCCTTCTGCAGGAGCATTTTAGGCGCTTAATTGAGCGTTTTAGTTATGCTAATTGTTTGGCAGCAACAAGGACAACAGCAGAGGCTAATGGCCGGTGCGAGATGTCCTTTTGAGTCCCCAATTCCAGCTCGCATTTATTGCTGGCCATTTATTATAAGAGAATGCCCCGAGATCATCAAAGCCAGGGGCCAGTAGCCTGTTCCTTGGAATTTTTTTGTTTCTTGAGAAACTGACAAATGTGGAGCAATTTATTATGTTATTGTGCGGAAAAATGGTGAATATGAAGGTTTAGGGAGAAATCTAATTACGTTAGCAATTAAGTGGTGATTCGGAAGAAAACAATTTGTTTTTTGTTTTAATTAGGAATTATTTAAATGAGATGTTTAAGTTAATTATCTGAAAGAGGAAAAACCTAGTTGCAATATGCCTTAGCTGCAATAGTTTCCATCAAATAAAATACCCTTTTATTCCTCGCTTTCGTTTTTTATTTTGATTATCTACCGTAAATTCTTATATCATACATGTCTCGACCTTTGTGTTTCGCTTCTTTTATATAATATATACAATTACAATACATATATACTTTTACATATATAGGCAATATTTAGACTTAAGACCTAATTGCTTACTCTTGCCCTATGTTTCGTTCTCTTTTTGGGGCAAATACATTTAGGCGCAATATGTTATAATTTTGTTTTTATATAGAACATATACATATATATATATAAATATCATTTATAGGTTTTATAAATAATCTTGACTTTGATATATAAATATAAATGTATAGAGAACCTAAATTTAAAAGCTTAGCACAACATTTTTCATTTGCTTTGGGAAATTATCTCTGGAGAGGTTTTGGAATTAAATTAGCATTATGAGAAATACAAGAAATCTTATTTTTGAAAGCTGTCAAAAGCGTTAACCTCCTGACCATCTCCATCCTAGGAAAGTCAAACAAATAGATATCGTTGCATTTATGATGAACTGGCGTTTTGCTTGTATATCGCGTATCTGGTTTACATTGTCTCTGTATGCTTTGTATTCTTCCCCTAAATGCATTTGAAGTTACTTTGAGCTAGCTGAAACGAGTGTCTGGTGTCTTGTTAGTGTAAGTACTTTAGATACATCCTGCAGTTGCTTCTGGGTCTTGGCCTTGGGCTGAACTCTCCTCCAACATCCTCTAACTATAGCTTTCACTGGACTCCACTTTAATTTCTACCCCTGGCGAATGGCACTGGAGTTGTGTGACAATTGAATCATGTTAATTGCCTGATACATCTGCTGTTGATCCTGCCGAATCCACATCCACACACATATCCACGTCCTTTCCAGCTGCTTTTCGACACCCGCAGGCAGGACTTGCGATGCTCCTGCTGCATTTGCCTTTGCTTCTGCTTTTGCTTTGTTGCGCTGACCCGCATTCCATGGGCTCTTGTCCGCCGGCTGGCGCACCTTCCGCTCATGTTGCACGTTGCACCGCCGGTCTTTGTCATCATCGCCTGCAACGGCGACACTAATTGCCTGGCCAGCGTCCAACTGAGCACCGCCATTAGCGATCCACCGACCATCCAACAGGATTGACTTGAGCTCGGACTCAGGCGGGAACTGGACGAACCGGCGCCACGCCAAGCGGCTCCTCCATCCCCTAATCCGCCCTCGGTTCCGTCGTCTTCTTCGCCTGAGGGTACAAAATGATAGAAAAAGAATTCTAGCGAGAAATAGAGAGAAATGCAGACAGAAATGCAGGACATGTATTCGATGTATTCTGGAACTTCCTCCATCTAACTGCAGACGAACTTCTTCTGTAGCTTAATGCATGAATATTTAGGTATTGAGACTTAGGAAAAAATGCTTCTAAAGTTCGGCTGTAATTATTGGATCTTTCTTATCTTTTGCTCAAGTGTTCGTGTACTGTAGTTGTGTTGTTTCACTAAAGATATTAGGCTGTTCAACTCACCCTGTAGCTGCGTCAGATAGCTGTTCTTCTTATTGTGCAAATGATCCTCGTGCAGTGCATATTGATCATAGAAATCGTCGGGATTTACATGATTTCCATTGGCACCGTTTCCGTGTTTTGGAAAAAGATCTGTTTCGAGGATAATCTTTTCGGTGGTCTTCCAATAGACATCGTGCAATTGGGCACTGCAGCGGAGCTGTTTGATTTCAAAAATATTTGTTAGTGTGTATGGCAAAAAATATGGTATCTAAAAATCATACCTTTAGCTTTCCATTATCAAAGTGTTGATCGGTGACCACAAAGTGGATGCCCACGACAGCAGTTTCCATGTCATTACGAGCATCACGAAGTATTTTATGGTGTCGCACTAGGGCAGGATTTACCTGGAGAAAATGGGATTTATATTGGGATTATTTTTTATACTTATATGGTTTTTTTAAGGTTTTAAGTAAATAAGTAGTAACAATAATAGATTATAAATTCTAAACTCAGTTTTCGTGGGCTTATTGGGTTTCTGGGCTCTGTTTTAGAAGGCACAACTGAAATGTTAAATGCAAATCGAAATCACTTTTACTTGTCCAGGTTCTGGCATTTGAGAGCCATTATCTTTGACGTGTTCTGGCTTTTAGAACTTTGACTTTGATTGACTTCATGGCTGGTAAAGTAGATTGCCCTCTATCCCCGTTTTCACTTTAAAATCGCTAAGAGCAATTGGAGATTTTTTCTTTTTGTGCGTCAAACTTCGGCTAGTTGCACTATTTCGCGTTTATTTAGATGGTTTGTTGCCTGGTTTTGGCGGTATGTCTTTGTTGGCTTATTGTTTAAGCGCATTTTGTGGCCAACGAGCGGGGTTCGGGTTGGAGTGGCGTGGAATGTAGTGAAAGCCTGGGCTTCGCAGATCCAATCAACCGAGCGTGGCCAACTCAACTCAATTCGACTACCAGTACGGTGGCATTCGCTTTTCCATTCAACTATCGCCCCATTGTGGTCTGTGTAGGTGTGGGGTTTAACGGTATATGCGTTGAGGCTGTGTGAGTGTGTGTGTGTGTGTTGCATGCACGTATGTGTTGTGCGTCAGTGTACGTGTTAGCCTTGTTTTCTCAACCGCCTGTTACCCATTTCCGCGTTTCCGCTGTGGCTTGTATTATGCAGCATCAATAAGCATTGTTTGCCGTTGAGTGATGGTGAAACTGTCGCTGTCCCGCTCGGCTGCCTCTTCTTTCTCTTTCACTCCCTTTTCCGCTTGATCAGGATATGTAAGCTAATTATTTAGCTTAGTTTTATTATATATTTTTTGTATGTTTCTGTCGGGATTTGCTTCGCAGGATAGAGACAAATAAATTTTGTGCCATGAGGTATATTTTTTGACTGTGTAAAGATTTATATATTTTTACATCCGAAATAATAAAATAAAAACCTATATTAGCCATCTATAGCTCTCCTGGCCTTCTTAGTATTTCTGTATTCCGACGAGGGCAAAAATAATTCCGAATTGTAATATGCAAAACGCTGAAAGTTGTTCACGATTCAAGAGGACTTTCCTCTGCCTCTTAATTCTGCCGATTTTCGCGGTCCATTTCCATATTCCCTGTATTCCGGATATGGATATGGTTAGGTTAAGCAAAAAACTACACCTAAAATGTGACGCTACCGAAATGTGGGCGGTTCATGGGCGTAAAACCATTGAGTTGATATCCGCGAATGCGTATGTTTTTCTGGTAATTACAGGGGGACCTTGCACCCCTCTCACACCCATTGAAAAGCAGGCGCATAAATTCCCAGCAGATGCCAACGCTTGAAAACAAGAAAATTGTGTTTGCATAATTTCGGGCGCATTCAGGGGTGTTGGTACGCGGGATTTTTGTGGGGTGGGGCACCATTAATGGGGGGTTGGGCACGACACTCACCTCTTCATTATTCACTGTCCATGTGAGATTGGCCGCTGGCCGCGAGTGTCGCGATGTGCAATTACCTCGCAATATGTCGCCGACCCGGTATCGAGGACGTATGCCCGTTATGAATGGCGCATTGTGGGGCGTTTCTGCAAGGACGAAAAAAGTAAACAGAGATGTGGAAAATAGGCAAAAATGAGATGGCATCAGTTCAAAGGTAAACCGGATCGATTGTCACTATATTTTTGATTCTCTGCGGCAATCGGAAAACCAGAATCCGGCCCGAACTTCTGACCCAACCTGTCGTCCTGTCAATTGAGATTGCCGAGTGGGTATGTGTAATGTAATGTGGATGTCAATGTGAATGCATGTGTGGGTGTGTGTTTTCCCCAATCAATATCCCACAGATGTGCGACTGTGTGTTTGTATGTGCGTCGAGGACCATTTCATAATTGAAATAATTACGAACTCTCCAGGTCTGCAGAATTGGAATTTTAATTTCGTGTTGTGATGAGACCCAAAGCAAAGACCCAAATTCGAAAACACGTACACATACACAAAAAAATTTAATTATGTTCTAATTATGACGAGTCATCAGCTAAGCCGAAATTCTTTTTTAAGTTCTATATTTTCTATTCTAACAACGTTTTTATGATGAATAGATTGAAATCTAAATCTATTGAAATCTTGAATGCCTAACAAGTGAGGAAAGTGAGGAAACTTTCTTCAAAGTGCATCAGTCTCAGAGTCTCATCAGTCCTAAAAAAAAAAAAAATTAATTCCTCGAGCTGTCCATTATCCTTGAAAATCGAAATGGAAGCCTGCAGACTCAGAGCCGCATCCATGTGACACATATACATGAAATAGACACTTTCAAAAGTTTGTCAAGCCAATTTGAGCTCACCTACGTCAACGTTTCCTAGCCCAAACAACCCACACAGTCGGTTCGGCAGTTTATTGACCGTCTCCATTGGCATTGGGAAAATGTTTGCTCTCAAGGCTTTCACTTTGTTTGCCGGCTTAAATGTCTTCATCTTTATCTCGTTTACCCTCAAATTTGTTTGTATTTTGTCTGCTTAACTGCCAAAACATTCGAACTTGGAGTTTATTTTTAAGTTTTATGTCCACAATCCCCACACAAGTATTTCGAGTCCTCCGTATGGTCTTCTTCTTGGTCTTGGTCTGGCCAATTGAATACGACAGTTGGTCAAGTTGGCAAGTTTGTCTCTGTCTTTGACTCCGCCTGGGGAAAGCTTGACTTTTCTGACTTTTTGTTCGACTTGAGAGACACTCGAAATGAAAATTAATTTTGTTGAGCATTCATATTTCTGAGCACCGAAATTAGTTGAATATCTGCGCTCAAGCTAACTTAAAGCATCTTGGCTTATCGATTCCATGCAACCTCTTTAACCAATTTCACCAGATTCAGATACCCCCATCGACAATATAAGCGGAAATGTTTCTCAACTTATTTTTACGTGAATGCATTTTTCACTTACCAATAACTTCCAATTCTGCTGCCGCTATTAATGTATGAAATGAGGGCGCATCCGCCGATACTTCGCAACTGTATTTACCGGATGTAGCCATTGTTACCGCATCGAGGACCACTTGGCTCTCGTTCGAGGACACGCGCTGCAAAAAAAGTTAACAAAAATACAGGTACCATGAGTGGAGGATGATATAAAACGTATATATTTTTTTAACTGTCCTGAGCGAACCTCTACCCATATTTATTTATACATATCGTTCTTGTTGGCCAGATGAAAAATTTCAACAAACGTATCTCGTTGGATTACTTCCGGCTTCCATTTATATTCTTTTTACTCATATTTAATAGGGGCTTTTAATAATATAGTTTAAAATATGAACCCGTTTTTTGATGCTGGTACCAAAATATTTATCGTTCTTCTAGGAATGTTTTATAATTTAATATTTGTTTTATTACGTACAAATAGGTACTCAATGTCGAAACTAGATTTTGATATCAATAACAACTTAACCATTCACTGGAAACCATATGTCTTGCTTAAAACACACAGAATCGTTGCATCAGAAGTATTCACACTTTGAAAATAAACTTGCTGGCAGGCATTTGAATACGGCTTCGATATTTTTATAAATTTTCGACTGTATATTGTGCAGTTCACTTTTTTTGCGTATTTCCTTTTTCTATTGACAACTGATTCTATTCTGCCGTTATTTTCACTAGTTTCAATAAAGGATAACTCTCCAAATAAAGGAATGAACTTTGGTCGTATTTTTTGTCACATGAGTGAGATACAGAAATTAGAATGAAAAATACGACAAACACACAAAAGCGGTAAGCAAATAAATAAAATGCCAACGTGTTTCTTTATACGCCTGAATAATTTTGAAACCAATTTAAAAATGCCAATATTTATTGAAAAATATTCCCGGCAATGCTTGGAGCGTTTCCAAAACTAAAAAACATAGATCTAGACCCGAAAGGGAATAGGGAATGCAAAAGTTCAGAACACGGGTCCTCTGTTTTTCCGGCTCCTAACTGCCATGAAGCGGAAGTTAAAAACCGTGTTTTGATTTGATTGCGCATTGAAATTTCACATGTGTCTGCCCCTCCTCGTTAACTGTAGCGTTTCGTTCGATTTGAATGCCCTGGAAATGCAAATGTTTTACATTGTTTAAGCCGCAACCCGTTTGGTTTAGTTTAATTTATTTGGCTTCGATTTTTGCTCCTGTTTCGTCCGCTCTTTTATTGGCTTTGCAATTGGCATGAGAAAACTAAAATAAAAATCAAAGGCCATAATACAGTTTCCCACGCCAGATTTATTACAATATCTAACAAAAAAAGTGTGATTTGGTAAAGTTATTTGAATCGCAAAATGCTAAAGCACGATTAAGATTACGTATTACAATATGCTTATAATAATTGCCTGTATGACTTTCAATACAAACTGAAGTGCGATTTGCTTATGTTGGTTCATTGAATATAATTTAAACTTTAATTTAAACTTACTCTCACTTTCACTCCTGGGAAGTGAAAGACCTTCATGGGTGGCGTTTCCTTCGGTGTGTAACGATAGAACTCTCTTCTGCCCTTATACCATTTCACCGAGTACAGACTGTCATCCTCGATATCGTAGAAGCATTTCAGTATGGCCTTTTCACTGCGCCTCACCGCGTGGGGAACTCGAACCCGGACATCCCGTAAAGCTGCGGTCATCTCTGAAATGAAACAATAACACGCCAAATGGAAAAAAGAGACTAAAAACAAATTATATTTAATTATTTAAAGCTGCCAGGCTTTTCCCGAAAAGGGACTAAACAAACAAGTCCCGTGGGCCGTGTCTAATAGAAATCATCCGGAGGCGATAAAAAATCATCGCGATTCGCATTTTTAATTCACTCCTTGCTTTTATTTTATTATCATTTAATTTTTTTAACAACGTTTCTTCGTTTTGGTTTAGGTCGTTGTGCATAATTTATTACGCACATTTTGTGTTTTATTATTTGGAATTTTTATTAAATAAATCCCAAGCGGATTTTATTGACTCGACAATTCCCACGACATTTTAGGCCAAGCTTTTACCCTTTCAGTTGAGCTGATACTTGAAATTCTTAGCGGCATTCATAAAAAATATATAATCTCGGAAATGTAGAAATTCAAAGTGAAATCCGACTATACAAATAGTATGACAGATTTAAATGTTACATATTTTCATTCCTCTTGCCTTTTCAAATAGTTTTCATGTATTTGTTTTTTAATTTACTTTTAGTCGAAAGAGTAACTTCATATCGACCAACCGCCATTGAATTTAGAAATTTTAATATCCAGTCTGATCACGTATTGACATGGCTTTCGGCATGGTTTTATGCCACAAATCTCTAACTGACTGAACACTCGCATACCCATATGCGCGCCCATACGTATTTTTAAAAATATATTTTCAGGATATGTCTGACATTTCTACGTATGTTGGCTTTCCTGTTTTACTGTCACGATATTTTTATTTTTGGTCCCAGACTGGCAATATAAATCAGCTTATAACAGGCAAAGACAAAAACAGCCGTTGTATGTTCAACCCACTCCCTCCCACCTGCTTGCATTTATTGTTTTTCACCAATAAAATATGAATAAATTGTTGCCTGATTATGTGAGATGAAATTAAAATTTGTTTTATGTCCATGTTGTAAAAAATTTAGCGCTGCTGAGTGGCCATCAAACATTTGTCACACATCCATAGACTCGGAGACAAGGTATTTGATTTTTAATATCTAGGATAAACGCTTAACGGCAGTTAAATGCTTAATGCAAATGTCAGATGGGATTTAAAAATGTATATCAGCATTTAAAAATCAATTTAGAACAAATGAATTTGTAGCGTATCCTTAAAATATATATAAAATCTAAACACAATTTTCTCGCGGGCCCTGTTACACCTGTCATGGGCCAAGGGCCATCTTAGATATGGAAACTCTCATTTTTATCCAATTACACAGCTTTCGGAACCCATTCTACTACCTATGTTCGAGTCAAGTTACAATTATAAAGCGATTTCCCCCGACATCAACTCAATTCCCTTTCATTAGGTTAGCCTCTCTTTTGCTGTTTCTCTGTCATTTGGCGCCTTCTGCCGTCTGTGGCTTCCATTTCATGCCACACTAAATAGACAAGGTTGCAACAATCCGGCAACAAATGAATGTCCAAACAAGCCAGCACGACCGTGGGAGGTGCTTTGTGAATCCCATCAAATAACTGTAATTGCAAAGTTTTTACAGCTAGACACGAGGAGTACGCCTATGAGGCCCCCGAACCTCTGGCCACCAAGCGCTCGCAAGGACAATGCACATGCAACCCGTCCATTTGTCGGATGGCCGAGGTAACGGGGATGCGGGAGGTCCCGCAGGATTCCTACGGAGGAGGTGGAACTACGTCCCCACAACGTGTGCAATAAATATGAATAACGAGCACAACGTGAGAGGCACACAAAGTAAAAACGAGACCGCACTCGGCATCACAGTGTGGCAGTGAAAAGGCAGATTCAGCAGGGCATCACGGCCACCCTGGCCATCCAGCCCACACTCTACACCAAATCCTTGGAGAGCATCCAACCTCATTGTTGGCGACACGCGGCGGCAAATATTTGCTTCTGCCGCTGCCTTTTGTTTAAATCTTGTTTATGCAACATGCATGGCATATATTAAGAAGTGCCGACCAGACTCGAGTGTCAAGCAAATGTCCAGCAGCGCTCTGATTTACACCCGGGTAGAATTACACCACCATGTGGATCTGGAGATGGGAGTGCTCCAAGTGTCGCTTCGGTTAACAGATTGCTCTGCGGGTTGGTTACATTTGTGCAGGCCAAGGATTTCAGTTGGATTAGGCGACATCATATAATCGAATTGGATGGTGCACATGACTTTTGTGCACCTCCCTTTTCCAACTCTTTTCCAAGG
The DNA here is from genome assembly GCF_000001215.4 of Drosophila melanogaster. Lineage (NCBI taxonomy): Eukaryota > Metazoa > Arthropoda > Insecta > Diptera > Drosophilidae > Drosophila > Drosophila melanogaster. The sequence goes on along the minus strand of NT_033779.5, from coordinate 16,072,865 downwards.
ACGTGTGCCCTAGTTGAAAGTATATATAGTTAACTTTTAAATTTTCATTTAGAAAAACATAAATGGTAAAATAAATATTACATAACCTTTTACCCATTTTCCCGCTATAAACGAACAATAATATTTCTCTTTTTTTTAATGCTCAAATATGACCCCATAAAAATATTATAAATACCAATTTATATTTTATTGGCTTTTCTTCACCTGCTGACTATTTTGTGAAATGTTAACTTGAATTTTGTTCAGAATGAATTGAATTTCAACCTTAGAATATCCTTTCATAGCTCTCTGCTGCTGAAATTATGACACTTTCTGTCAAAGCATATTTCGGAAACTTACGGCCAGCTAATTGAAAAGAGCAAAACTATGCAAAAGTAAGCTGAAAGTTTGGCCAGGACTATGACCCCATCTAGCCCATAATTTCTCTTCCACATGAACTCCCAGTTGGAGAGCACAATTTGCCTGACTGACCACACAGTTTACACGAAGGAACCGGCAAGTAACTATTTAAGTATGAGTATCTTAGCCAAGTGAAGGAAAGTTTTCAAAGTACAAGTTTATGGAGCTTGGCTTTTGAGTAACACTTACACCCATGCAACAGATGGGCCAAGACTGCAAACTGGCATTTTAATTTTCTATTAGCAGGAAACTTGGGGTTGTTCAGCACTTAGCCCCTCGACCTCGGAAATATCATGGGGATAACTGGCGCCAAATACATCATAATTTGTGCTGACATTATGTAAAATCCTATTTCGCTGAAACCCAATACGATGCCCAGCTTGCCCACTCCGCTCTTTTTGGACCCATCCAGCACTATTAGTATCTCGACATTGTGCAGTCATTATTCAGTCAGATTTGACTGCCATCTGGGGTTATCAGCCTCCCGTTTCGAAAACAGAGGGAGGTTTATTCAGGCGGACATGACGCCAACGCGTCGGGGATGTTGATGCTGATGCTCCTTCGTCCTTTGGGGGTGGCTTGAAAAATTGTTGACAATTTCAGCTTAATGCATTTTTATGTCACTTCTTCTGGTTTAGCGAAAATGAATGCTCCTGCTGTTGTTGTTTGTCCTGCACAAACACAAACACTAACACAGACCCACTCCGTCAGTCACAGGCACATGAGCTGTAGTCCTTGCAATCGCAGAACCACCAATTCTGACCAAGTCGCCTTTTCCCCTCTGCCGGATCGCTGGAGCCATTCAACGCCGACATCCAGGACTCAGTCTGTATCTGTGTCTGCGCCTGTCCTTTGTGTTGATTATGAAATTTAAGCACAAAAACCCGTGACAGTCTGGCCCACCCTCCTTTTTTGTTTACGCTTAAAGAGTTGGCTTCGTGGTGTTTGGCTTTTAATGGCACATTTTCCACTTTTCGGTTGGCTTTTGGTGGATGCTATATTACAATTTAATGTCTTCCGTTTGGTAATTGAGAGCACATTCGCTGAACGGAACAACCATTGCGGAACGACAAGAGATTTCATATCTTCATCGTTAAGATACAACAATATAGATAAAACAAAACGAACACCTACTAATATTTAGTAATTTCTTGACTTTTAAGTCTAGCGAATGCCTTCTAAATCTTAAAAATCAGATAAAGGTTGCCGCCATAAGAAATCCAACAAGTTCCTCTTAACAGCGCCAAGCCCAAAGCCAACTTAACATCCTTGGCCATTTATTTAAAAACTAAATAAGACAAGCATCGCTAAATCGCCAACTAAGCTCATAAAATCCCACGAACAAGTGCCCAAGTGTAAAGCAACGTGGGAAATGTTCAAGTACGAAAAAAAAAGTATAAAAGGAAAATAGATAGTTGGGTGGAACAAGGAGGTTGCAGGGTGAAAAGCTATGAAAAAGTGCAAGGATCAAACAGCTGAAAGTGAGGCACACTCGCATAGCTGGGCTAAATAATAAAAGAAAATAGGAAAAGTAAAAATGCTGGCCTCCGGAATGAGTCGAAAAATGGAGGACCAGGGTTTCATGTGGTGTCTGGTCTCCTTTTAAAGGTGGCTCCATTCAAAAGCCCTCGCCTACCGTTTCTAATCTAACACCAGAAAATTGTGCAGGAATTTGTTGCAATGAGCTTTTTATTATCCTTTTTCGATCTCACTTGTGTGTGTGTGGCTGGGTGAAATACCAGGTTTTCTCTTCTTTTTTTGATGATTTTTGCTCGCTTTTGCATTCATTTTCCAATGCGAAAGGCGAAAATTGCAGTGGCAGCATGTTTTTCCTTGCACGGAGCACAGGTGGAAATTTATACTGTCACCGTGTTGCCACGCCCCCAAACACACACACACACTAGCATAGAGGGTGGTGCGCCCAGACGTTCAAATTATTTGAGGATTTGTTAAATTTTCCGGCTTTCTCTGCAATTTTTGTCCAGCAACCTATTTTATTTTTTACACAATTTGTCGCGGCAAGGCGGACAAAATGGGCCACACAAGTGTCTGTTAAATGGTCGTTTAGGCCGAGGGAACTCTATTGCTGAACTGGATGGGTTCAAGGTTTGGTTTTTGTATTTTTGCCGTTTCCCGTGCAAAAAGAGCTGCTGACTTGTTGACCTGTAAATAACTTGAGTTTAACGAAGAGATTAACGTTCCAGATTTGCTGGCGAAATTTTATACATTTTTTGTTAGCTCCTATTTCACGGGGAATGAAAAACGATTGGGTTTGTGAATGGGAAAAATGTGCAACACAGATTTGCGAGTTGTTGAATAGAATAAGTGAAGCTTTAGATGGACGATATATGTATGGTTGGACATAGAACATTTTCCATTTCAGCTTGCAAGCCAAAAGCCATGCTTTATTTAAGTATGCCACATATAAATTTTGTTTTTTTATTCAGAAACATTTACTAATTAATTTACTATATTTCTTATCGCCTGTGTAGAATTTTATTTCTGTCCGAGCCATAAAACAGACAGTTATGCAAATACTAACCATTTATCAAATTACTCATAAATCTCTGTCCAATGAAAGTATTCCACATATCAGCAAAATAGAAACATTATCAAGCAACCCCATCGCCAGTTTATATATCTTTATTTTCTAATCTCACCCACTCAATGGACTTATCCCAACCCCGAAGCACGCAAACATATCCAACCTCAGGACTAACCCTCCTCTGCCAAAACTGAGTTTGCTTGTAAGACTGGAAGCACGCGTAATTTTTAATTTACCGTGACATAAATCGTATAAAACTGTCAAAGTCACTAAAAGCACGAAGCAACAGCCTGTCCCTGCTGACTGCAGTGTCCTTTGTCCTGCGACCTCCTTCGGGGCACAAATTACGTCCCGAATACACAGAAGGGTGTCGAGAGTCAACAGAGGAGCTGTCGAAAAAAAGGTAGAGGGGCCAATGAAGCGACTTCAAAACAAAGCAAGGGACCCCTCCACCAACTAAACAGGATGTCGGCCGAGGACTCAGGACTCGGGACTCGGGCATTAATAAGTAAATCTCCAGCATGTGACGGCTATCAGTGGCACTTCCGCTTCCCAGGACCCACTCGATGTATGTATGTAGGGTGTGTGTGTCCGCCCACTCGCAAGTAAACCGAAACCATTTATATTTTATCTTGGCCTTGTCGTCGGTTCATGTGGAGCAAACTTCTCTAAAGTTGCCAGCTACTGTGAAATGAAGTTGCCAGTGCTCAGAATCTGGGGAATTCCCTCAGACATGTACGTGTGTGTGTGTGTGTTTTGGGCGGAAGTTGCAATTCCTGCCCTCGATGCCTATAAATTTAACTTAGTCTTTTGCGGAACTGCTACGCCAGCCGCTTCAGTGGCTTTTGTTGTTTTGTCATGTTTTGTTATCCTATTTGTCCGGGCCAAAAGCAAGTCCGGCCCGGAGTCCAGAGCCCAGAACATCAGTTTCAACGTACATTTTGGCTTGACTTAACACTCTGGCTGTTGATTTTCGGTCGAGGATTGCATTAGTTTAATTAGCTGAACAAAGGTGACAGCATCAAAGATAGATGCGGTCAATTTATTTGGCCTGGCTTAAAAGCCGAAGCTATAAACTTTGTCACTTTGCTTGCATTTTTAATGCATCTTGAAATCTAAATAGAAGAGAACTTGGAGAGAGAACTTGAACTCGAATAACTTATAAATTACACACATTGAGGTTAACTTAAGGTTTATTTTAATTATATTGCTTGGCCTCACTTTTACTATAGATTAAAAAAAAAATTAGTACAGAAATACCCATTCAACTTGAAAATCTGTATGGGTGGACTATTAAGCCAACCTAATTCTACTATACAGAGTCCTTTGGGTAAATATCTACCCTTTTTCTGAAACTAAAATACTGTCTAGATGAATAGAGGGTAAAAACGGTTTTGGGGAGAGTAGTTCGACAGAAGAACAGACTTGGATGGCATGTCTGCCGAAAACGCTGTGAGTGACATTATGATAACCCAATGACAGCTATTTGCCAAATCAGACATGTTAGCGGGTGGGAGGCTTTGTGTAAATCAATTGATTGGCAATGCGTTTTGATTGCCAGCCAAAATTTGGTTCGCACACGCGACGGGTGGGGGGAAGATTTGTGGCCGAGGGTGTATCGATTGGGTTTGGGTTTTTGTGCGAGAGGAAGGGAGGATCCTTCCTTCCCTTTTAATATATTATTGCTCGACATGCACTCGGAATCGGGCTTTATTGTCTAGAAATCAGCAGGCAAGATAGTCGAGGGGGGGGGGGGGGACTGTGATAAATCCAAATGAATTGAAATTGCAAATTAAAGCGGCCTGCGTTAATTTCCACTTGCCTGCTGCAGTTCAATGACACAAATAACCCGAATGGAAAAATCCGAACCAGAGTTTTCTCTACTGTCAAAGGGGATGTGGCAGAGGGCAACTTATTGAAAGACGAATGTCTGGCTCTGAAATGACAGCCTTAATTCGCTTTTCATGGCTTGTAATTATATTAATATTTATATAAGAAATGAGCAAATCAATCTGAAAATCAGCTCTTATTGCCCATCTTAGACTTGCCCACTTATAGCCACTCAACCGAGCCATATTTTTGCGAAAGCTTTTGCAATATTCTCTTAGAAATTTGCTTTACTTTCTGGATTATAAATATCATATTTCCCCTGCGAATATCCTTCGTATGTTGTTTCCTTCGTATTATGTTTTTCCTCTTGATTTATTTTAATATTTTATTATTTTCCTCGTTTGATGCAAAATGCTTTCGATTTATGTCCGTCTCTTTTCTACACGGCTTTTAATATGCTTCTCTAAGTAGATTTTCCCATATACATACAAATTAGAATTTTTCTTTTACTTATTCTTGACCTTAGATAGCTTGTATTAAAATTATGGAATTTCCATGCGGTTTTTGTTGTATTTCTGTGAAAGTATTAATCGAAAATTAAGTGGTCACACGCTTTATTAAACTTTATTAAGGTAGCAACAAAATGGCTTACCTCCCACTATCCACTGGGTTAATTTATCAGAGTTGAGTTAAACCAGGTTAGTGGTTATCGCATTAATAAGTTTTATATATGCCATGATATCGATAGCGTATAGATACAAGAATCATTTGTGCAAATAATTCATTTATATTATTATTCGGCATAAAAAGTCTACTACAATATTTTCCCTTGACCCGAATGGGTAATGTCAAATGCACTTTTTCCCAGTGCCGCAATGAAAAGGGGGTCAAAGTTACCAGCAAATTAAACGCAAATTACCTGCCAGAAACACAATATCCAACTACCACATATATATACATAGCTGCCTAGATATATGCATGCATCAAACATCAGGCAGTTTGACATTGCTTGGCCTACCAAATAAACGTGGCTCAACGTGGTGTTTTGCCGGTTTGGTTGGCGGGTAGGGGTCTGCTTTTGGGAGGCCGGACAATTACCATCGAAGCCAGGAGGCAGACACCGCAGAACAATAGTTTCCTGTTTCCTGAGTGCTAAAGTTTTCATATGTCTGCCCCATGGAACCCCCACCATTCCCAATCCACCTTTTCCAATTTACCACCCACCGCCCACATGGTCATACCTGCTATGCCTGTTCTCGCCCATGGAACAGCTGTATTTCATTTGCTCGCATGTTCGGAATATTACACGGTAGAAAACATTGGAAAACTAAAAAAATATTTATGTTTAAAGTTATAGTTTTCCTTAAAATATACTAATAGCATGCATAAATTGAATTCTTTCAGTTTCCGAAACACTATAAAATAAATGTACCCAATGTTATTTAGAATCCGAATGAAACGTATGTCTTGTAAACAAATTGAAAGATTGGATAAACATGTTTTATTTTGATGTATTGTTGTTAAAAAAAAAAAAAAAAACTACACCTTGCACTGATGATTTGCGTAGAGTGTAGAAGAAGCTTAGGCCACCTACTAGAACATTTTTAATGCAATTTTCACCTAGCTAGGGGATCTCCCTTCTAATCGCTCCTCACTCGCCGCCTTGACGTAATTACTAAATACTCTTGGCGCTTTCTATGTCCTGGTCAGGTCCTTTTTCCTGCACTCTCCTCCTCCTTCATTTCTCTCGTCCTGCACTGCGTTCTTTGTTACTTATTTTCTTATCGCCTCGGATTTGTGCCCGCAAAATGTTTCGTGAGCTTTTGTTTGGAATTTGGCTAGCCCGGCTTTCATTTTTCTTATTTGTCTGGATATGGGTTTTTCCTCCACGTCTCCTTTTGTTTTTCCTGTTTTTTTTTTCTCAGCCGCCTGCGGTCTATTTTTGTTGGCATTCCTTAAGTACAAGCGTGTGCCATGTTTATTTTTAATTAATTTTCCCTAAGCAGTCTAAGACTTTGCCACGCCAAAATCTCCAGCAGGCCAGGGCAAACTCATTGCTCTCTCGATTTAGTGCTTTTCTTTTTTGCTTTTGTTAATTTTTGCAATTTTCTACTTAATTACCTAACGGGTTTTTTGAGTGGAAGCCAGTCTCCTCTGCCATTTGAGGCCACCCGCATAAATGTTAATTGCGGTAATTGCGAAAGACGAACAGAAGTTGCTAATTTTCTTGGAACTTGAATGAAACCATCAGAGTGCTAAACATAATAGTTAACAATTTTTTTGTCTTTTAAATTGTGCTATTTTTTTTTACTGAATTAAAGTGCTTAGCACGGCCTTGTACAATTTATTGAGGTTTCATTGCAATTAATTAAAACTTGTGCGATAAAAGCTTATGATTCATTGCACAGTGTCTGCGCCGAGCCAAAATTCTTGTCACATTCCGGTTAACCCTGGATTCAATTCCAGGACGACGGAACGTTTCGCTAATCGTGCAAATTTCAAGCACAATTGAAGCCAGCTCAATTAAACCCACTGCCATGAAAAGGAGATGCAAAGGAAAGGGGAAGTCCTGTCGACTGGATTCCCCGGCCGAAAAGGCGCTCGACGATTTCGTTTGGCCGGCTCAAATTAAGTTGAAATTAGCCAGTTTTAAAGTATAATGAGCGTATAAATGATTAATTGTTTTTTTTTTTCTAGGAAATTGATAAGAACAGGCGGGCGGACTGGGCAGACGCTTAATTAACTTTACTCTATTGACTGCGCGAATTAGTCTAATTGGTCACTTGTTAATCGACACCTGAGAGGTTGGGGCTCGTCAAACAGTTTTTTTCTTGGTACATATTGATTTAGAAAAATCATTTTCAGTCCCTAGACTCACTTCGCTGCCAGACTATGGAATTATATTATCTTTTATCAACTCCCGAAAGCATTGTCAACAACAATTGAGACCGGTCTTTGGGGCATCTCAACGATTTGTCACAAAGCGATTTCTGCTTATTTTCACAATAATTCCATTTGTCCTTCTGATAGCAAACAACAATAAAAAAAAACTTTTCCATTCTCTTTTTGAACAACCGCAAAGTTTCAATTACTTGAACTAATTTATTAATGTTGTTGAAATGTTATTCGGGGACTTGTATTTCTAGCTGTGGGATTTGGAATACTCGGCTGGATATTTTATGCCGAGGATGGGCAAAGAATTCGTAAAGTAAAGAGTATAGGAAAGTTTAGAAAAATTAATAGCATTAAATAGTTGGAATTCTTGCAAAGACAAGGGGTAGAACTTAAAGATCCCTTTCCCATTTAAGGATCTTTAAGTTTATCTTAGCTAGTCAATACTTATACATAACTACTTTAAAGCAGCATAATTTATTCACTGAACTCCTTTTTTCGCCAAATATATGGCTGTCATGACTGCTAATTGATGGCTAATTTAGTTGGACTTTAAGGCTTGCCCCTGTCGAGCTGTGGAAAATCAATTTGGCTTTAATTAGCATGCCAGGCATGCATGTGCTGGAAGCACTCATTTTACGGAGTGCCGAGAATAATAAAATGGCCAACTGTAGCTGCATAATTTTTGGCGTTAATTCAATTTAAACTTTTCGAAAGCAAACCGGAAGTTCATCCCGTCCACGTCCACCCGGTGACCTTTTATATATTACATCGCCTCCGAAACTATATAGAAAATGCAAAACTCCAGCGAAAATGTGTGCAACAGCTATGAAATATTTGACAAGCAAAGGAAAAACTTTGGCAGCGTATAAAAAGCGGAAATGCCGCGCCAATGGGATGGCAAGAAGGGCACTTTGACTCAGACATCAGTGGAAAACGCGTCATGTCAGCCCGCCTATTGGCTGCCTCTTCCTCCATTTTGAAGAGACCCCCCCCCCCCCCTACAGGGCGAGCATAAATAATAAATATGGCGTGTAGTAAATGTAAATGCGCTGTGGAAATTCCATAAATTCAAAGGCCCAGCTGCGCATTCCCTTCATGACATTTAACACTTTGGCAAACAGCAGCCCGGCGATCGGCGATTCGGTGAGGCGGCAAGTTAGCAAGCCATTCAAATGCACTTGAGATTCCTGGAGCAACAGCTGTGTCCTTTCGAGGACGAAACGAAAAGGATTTCCGTCAGCGATGGCAACGTGACGTGATTGGCATGGCCAGCTGTCGGATAAATATCAGTTCGGACTAATCTAAGATGAGAATGCAAAGTGATTAATGATGCTAATCCAATACCGTAAAACGTGTTCAGACTATTTGAGCTAGTTAGACACAAGTTAGATCGAGGAAACTGACACAAATGCCATATGTCGAAACGAAATATATTATATTTTATATCATCCTAAACTTAGCTGGTGTTTTAGCAATTTCCCTTTCATATTTTTGAATACACAAACTTATATATCAACTTTGTTTTCATGTTATATTCTATTAAGTAAATTTTGACCAACTGCTGTGTTTTATGTGTCCTTTAAAAAACTTTTTTTCATCCTACATGAAATGAGAATATTTTAGAAATGATAGCTTTTTACATTTAAATCTATTGTGGATAAAACACTTTAGCCCAATTTGGTATGTCCCCTCACGATGCCATCTCCGTCGAGTCTAATGGAACTTCGCTGACTGGTTGGCGTGCGAAGGCGCCAAATCCAAATTAAATAAGATTTGTTTGGCTGCCGTTCAAAGATGCCGAAACGGCATTTCAGTTCGGCTCAGTTCAGTTCAGTTCAGTTCAGGTCAGGTCAGGTCCTTCTGGCCACCCGCAGAATGTCTTTGCCACATCCTTGGCCCTCCGGCTTTAACTTTCGTTGATGGCACCGACCCGATGCCGCGCATTTTAATGAGTATAAAACATAGCCCGTTTGAGTTTGGGGCGTGAGATGTCGGATTGTTTGCCAACAAACATGCGTCAAGTTCAAGTTGGCGTGTGAAAGGCAAGAAACCGCCTCTGCCAGAGCAAAAAAAAAAAAAAAAAAAAAAATCAAATAAAATCAGGAGGAAGCATACACAAGAAAGGGACAAAAGTTTTTATCATGACGTCTTGGCCTTAATTTCGAGTTTCAGTCTCGGCTTTCGAGGTTTTTGGTGTCGGCCACATTGTGTCGCTTCGAATCGTTTGTGAGGAGGGGCGCAAGAAAAATGTGTTTAGAATGCGGAAAACTTGTTGAAAATTGAGTTTTGTGTGAAGTTATATTCATTGATTTGCGGCTTCATGTGGTTCCTTGGCGGAGAACTTGTGGAAAGTGAAGTGTGGTTGCAATTTGGAATATATGACAAAAGTTATACAGTTTATACAGTTTGCTTGTCTAAATAGTTTACAACTCAATTAAATGTTTTAATAAATTACTAATGCGCCTACTAAATTTTTAATTACATTTTCTTATTTTCACTTGACATCAGCTACTCAGCTTAAATGAATACACCCTTTGCCAATAACAATAAAGTATGGTATCAATTAAATTGACAGTAATTCTTGGAGCTCACTTGCCACACTTTCCGATAAATCGAGCCAAGCCCCAACTCCCCTGGAATGTCAATTGCAATTGGTGAATGCCAGAACTCCGGAAAGTTTCCCTGTGACCCCGCCAGTGCCATTCGATACGTACGTGTTTATTGGAAACCCCGTTGCACGTTCATTATTTGAGGTCACAACAATAGTGAAAGCATCCGCCACGACGAAATGTGCAATAATTTTTAGCTATAAAACTTTTGTTAGCAACGAAGCCAAAGCATGTCGACAGTACGACATGGAGATGGCATTGGAAGTGGGAATTTTTTAATCAATAACTTTGATTACTTTCCTAGTTGTCGCAGCAATTACGAGGTGTTTTGCAGAAGAAAGGGCAGGGAATGCTGTCAAGTTTATTAATTTGCCACTCGAGCGTTGTTGTTTTGTTGCAGTGTCTCGTAAATTGTTTAATGGCAAGTATTCATGGAAAACGCTTTCATTAAGTTTTTATGTCTGCAGGTGAGAGGCATGAGGTCGAAGGTGAAAGGTTCGGGGCGTTGGTCACGTTTTCTGCCGTTTGTTGATTGCCCCGACTCGGGAACGCCAGTAGTTGCACATGTGAAGGCGATATGGCCATTAAATATGCAGCACCACCTCTTCGCGCCCGAATCGAGACCCTTTTCGCTCTCAGGGTTATGAATTGCAATGCATTTCGTAGTGGCAGTCAAAAAGGGGCAGCTTCCGAAGGAATTTACTTGCGACTTCAGGCACAGGGCAAAGTACAGAGTGAAAAGACTGTGTTTGCAACAAAACTGGCTGCAATATTATGTAAAACAATTTAGTATTTATTGAAAGTCAAGTTAAAACTGCTTGTGAGCAGAAACACTTCTGGGATACGAGCACTTGACCCACTTAACAGAGTCCAAGTTAAATCAATCAGTAAGTGAATGCCCCAAAAACCTACACAATGCAACCATTATTTGTGAAATTCCTCAAATGGTACTCAATGCGAATTTACACCGGAAATGAATGTATACTACACAAACCCTATTCGTTACAATTTTGTTTATTGTTTCAAATAGGGGAAAGGTCATAATTTAATTAAAATTTCGCCTGTAGGCGTAATTTTACTTTATAATCCGTTTTTGTAAAGCCTGATTGGGCGGCAAAATGGGCCGCGGCACGTGGGCGGCTTAGTGGCATGCTGCCTGCATAATGGAGGTGAAAATTGTTGTCTCTACGCCCCAGTCTGTGTTCATATGCAGCGCTTTGGTGTTGTGCGCCAGCCATTTTGCCCACGTTGATATTAATAACGATTATTAACTATTTGCAAGCATGGCAAGGAGCAGGATCGGGCAACAGCAACAACAACAATATCAACACTAACACCAACCATAACAGCACAGGATATACTGGCTGGCATACATGCGTATGTATATTAAAATTCTCGAGCATGCAAATCTGTCGCGAGCCCGAGGGCAATCCAGATAATTAGTGTGTTTTAAAAACAATAACGTGCCGCAGGGGTCTTAAATATGATTTATATAATCTCCTTTATGAACTCGCCCCTTTGAAATTCGCTCTCGGATACATGGTTGAAGTTCAAGGGCTTAATAAGGTCTTATCTGTACTGGTATTTGGTAAAAAAGTACATGATTTTAAATCTAAAATTCAATTTATGTGATAGGATTATAAACGGACGTGGTTACAAACAGAACTATCATCTATTTATTAAACCTAGTCCAAAAAATTAGAGCCTCTACAAACATAAAGTGCAAACAATCAATTCTATTTATAGTGCTAGAAATTTTAATTAAAGAAAATCGTTAAAAAAAAAAATAATATGACAAAATGATTCACATATCTAGTTTTTCCAGATAACTACGATAAAATTAGGAAACATTTTAGTAGCCAACAGCTCCATTGGCATTCCAGCTGCATTTTGTCAAACTAACACTTCGTTTTCCGGTGCATAGTTGGGATCCCAGGCCTCAACCGATGCCAATGACCGGGGTCAGTTGGAAACCCTAATGGTCGCACAGGGCACGCACTCGCACACAGGCGAGATTGTTTCCTGTTATTATGCAAATTTCTTCATGGCTCACCCGCAGGCACATGCCATGGAAATAGTTTTCCTTTTCGAGGGTTTGCATCCCCGAATTGACCTTACCAGAGCAATTAAGCCGCTTAACCCATGGCTGCAGCCATATTTTGCAGCCCCTCTTTCGATGGGACGTCGCCATAAAAATTGTTAAGCTTCATCCCATCCGCTTGACAACGAAAACGAAGCGAAAATGAAAAATAAAATGGCCAAAAGCATTTGGCCGTTACAGCTGCAGTTTGTCAGTCGTGGCTAAAGCTTCAATTTGTTTCCTCATCCCCGCCCCCCTACTCCACGTTTTTGAACCGCTTTTTTGCTCTTAGCCGAATCGAGATTTTCATGCATTTTATGTAACGATCCAACCACCTTCCTACCAACGCCCCACACAGGTTCCTGCATCAATAATAGTTGTTTGGGGCTTCCAAAGGTGCACTGGGGGAAAAAACTCAATCTCAATTTGAATGCAACATTTTTGCATAAAAAGTGCGATCTTTTTTACATAACTTGTTCTTGTAAATAAGCTCAACCGCTAGAGCTAATATTAGGTATCATTATTACTGCTAATAGTAACGAAATATTCCTGTAGAAATACAAAGAATATAATGTTTTCATATATCGTACGATCTATTATTATTAATCGAAGTTTTGGTAAAATCTTAAATTTGATGATTTCCGTTTGTTTGTTGGTTTCGTATACTCTCGTTTTTGGTTTGGTTTTGACTATGATTTTTTTGTAAACGAGGACTCAAAATCGAAATTCCTAACACTCTGGCAGAGCTGAGCTATTTCATATTTTTTGCCGTTCCCCTCGTCCATTGATTTGCCTGTTAGTTTTAAGTATGCCAAGCGAAAGGAGAAGCCGAGTCAAGCATCCTTTAAGGGGGGAAAACCGAGCGGTGGCCCGTCTCGAGTGGAAAAGTGGTTGGCGAGATGACATCGGATCAGGAATTCTACGCCACGGAATGCACTGTAATTGGTTCGATAATATATACAGGAATTGATTTTCCAACCAAAGAGGTTGCCTCGATTGAGCTTTAATTAAAGACAGGGAGCGAAGCTGCCACTTGAAGCGTTTGTATTCTGTGTGCTGTTGTTGTAGAAAAGCGATTAATTGATTTCTTGAATTGAAATTAAGGTGTTTTATATGGTTTCAGTAGGATTAAATTCGGACGACACGAGACATTAAATAAATCCAAATACGGCATGATATGTATGGGTTATCCAATTAATATTAATATATATTAGCCCAAAGCTGATCAATCACAATTTATTGTTTTTCCTTGACTAATGGGCAAACCACTATGACTCTAGTAACCCCGATGGAAGAAAATCAATAAAGTCTGGGAAAGCCACACCTTTCCATTTAGCTGACCTTCCGGACCCTTGCAATTTAAATCACATTTGCGGCTAATACAAATTACAACCTATTGCGCCCAATAATCACTAATTTCACCCACCAACCAACGGCAAGTTTGAAGAAAGCCCCAAATAAATGACAATTTCCCCAAACATTAAGACATTAACGCGAGTTTTGAAACAAACTGAAGTGGAAATAATATTGTCACAAATTTGCAAGCACTCTCGGCATGTGGTTATTAAAAGTAAATCAAGTGCACGGCCGATTTACGTAGCCCCAGACTAATTAGCCACTTGTGTACTACTAAGCTCGGTACTCAGCCACGAAGGGGAACTGAATCCCCCATCTGAAACCTCTAAAACGGTAGTACAAAAACATTTTGCTGTTTCCCCGATTGTTGTGCGTGTTGGAGATTTTTATCAGGGCCCGTGAATTGTGGGTGTTCTGGGAGCTCTGTTCTGTGGGTGGATTTCTGAAGGTCCCTGATGTGGGGTACAATGTCGTCGTCTACAGCGAGTGCACTTGGGCCCAGCTCGATAATGGCAGGTTAATAAACGTTTTTGTGCGACACTGAACGTATGGCCAGACGCAGACGGCGCAGGTGTGGGCAGAGTTTTGTCCTTCGTCCTTTTTGCATGGCTAATGTCCTACCGCCTACCGCCCATTGAAGGCTCAATCGAAACACGTGGGCGGTCTGGTCCTTCGATGCACGGCTTGTGTGCACTGAATCACGGTTCAATGGGGCTTATGTTTGAAAATACGAAGAAGGTTTTTGGCGAGTCCAAGTAAAGGACAATAAATGGTCATCAACCTTTGTGATTAAGAACAAAGTGGAGAGCTTTATAAACTCTTTTGCAAAACACAAATTAAATTCCCATATATATGGTATATCGAAATAAAACAAAAATAAGTTAAATTTAACCAAGTAATGCATTACAAAAATAATGCTAGGAAATTATAAATAAGTTTTTTTAAAGTATGCCGTCTGCAGGTTCTATTCTTAGCAACTAACATAACATTATTTAGACAGCGTGTACATTTATGCTACTTTGCTGACTATTTTTACCTTTATCATTCTTAGCCTAACTTTTGTAATCCCATTTTTACACAGCTTTAAGCTGGCGTTATTTTGTCTACAGCCTGCAGGGGATATAGGGAAAGCTAAGCCAGACAGTCACTTGTCACAGCATCCACACAGGCCTACACAGCCTACACACAAGTAGTAGTGGGACATACTACTAAATAATGCCCAAAAAGGTATGCTACACGAAACAAATGCCAGGCACGTTGAAGGCATTTATCAAGAGTCCTCGCATACACCTACAGATGTCGTGTGGCAGCGAGGAGCTGGGAAACGGGAATGGATGGAGCTGTGGAAAAGGATAACAGGCCCAAATCCAGATCGCTCCAAGTGACAAAGAGTCGAAAATTTCAGTCACGCGAAGGGCTTAAATGTCGTTTGATGTATTCGCCGTCATTTAAGTTTCTGTTGATGTGGAGGGGTCGATGGATATAGTTATATATATTGAAGAAAAATCAACTGTCAGACCCCGGTTTTGCCCATAGAGAAATGCCTACGACTTGGGCCAAAGGCAAATGCGTTTGTGTGATACATTCGCCGCTTCATTGACATATGTCCTGGCAGTCTGCTCCTGGAAGCGATTGACTGGGCCGAAGATGCAGATAGGACTCGAATCTGCGGCGCACGTCCAAGGGTTAAGGCCAGGTGAATGGCGGTGGTGGCAGCAACTTGTGTGATTTATTGAATAAATCAGTTTGGATGCCTTCTCCCAGCAGATGCTGAAATATTTATGTGTACGTTCGTTCGACTGTGCGTGCGGTTCCTGAAATTTATGTGCGATGGTAAATAAAATGAGACCTCCAACGGCGGCGAAAGCCGCAAAGACGAGGCAATAAAAATTTGAAGTGTGTGTAAAGCGCGGCCAGATATAATCCTATATAGTAGGTATGTTTGCTCAAAGACGAGCAGAAGACGATGACAGCATGAGTTATTGGCTTAAAGTATTGAGATTTGAATGTGGCCGCACTCTAAATCAAATTTTAGAATTATGTGGTGGCGCATGAGCTCGTAGTGTGTTTGTGAAAATTATTAGCATAATTTATGCTTCATTTTTTTGCACAGTTAAATATTGATAAATATTCCGGTTATTTTGTATGCATGTGTAATTTAAATGCGGACAGGTCTGAAACGGATTTTGAAAATTAAATCGCAGTAAATTAAGTTTCCGTTTGTTAGTTGAATGAAGTGTAGTATAGATTCAGTTTCACAACCTCCGCCAAAGAGGCTTACTTTTTATATCCACTAATCTGGTATTCATTCTCGACTTAACTACAATTAGGGCTATTAAACGAATTTCAATAAAATATTCATATCGATTTTCATGAAATAAATTTAAAGCGTTCTATATTAGCGTAGTGTCATAAGTTCGAATCAGTTTCATTTCTATGACATCGAATTTAATCAGAACTAATTATCATTTGGGCTGTAAATCATAATTCACAGGCTGAAATTAAAAACAAAGTTAATGCACATACATGTTTAATTTTTTATGTCTTTCCCCATCATAATTGCATTTCAATGTTTCCCATCAATTTAATTTGATTATTTCACATTTTTATAACACAAGTTTTTCCATCAGGAGAGCATTGTTCTGTGTTATATGAAATTAATTTTAACTTATTAATTTGACTGAATTTATTAAAAAGCTAATAATGTAAATACACCGCTGCGCTTCAAATCTTGACATAAACAAGAAAATTGCCGTTAACAGATTTTCATTTTATATGTAAATCAAATTACAAATAATGTTAAATCTACTTACCTAATGTGAGTGCCAGAAGAATCGTGGTCAATGCCGTTTGATAGGCATTCTGTGGAAACCGCATGTTGCTAGTTTGTCGTATGGTATCTGAAATGAGGACGGTGTGAGATGAATTTCGTAAGGTAAGGATCGTTTTTAGAAGTATTGATTGCTAGGCTTAAATAAACAAAAATGTAGTTTCTTTCCCAATATAAAGGCGTACTTTTTCTTTAAAAATGGAAAACTAATGGGTAGTGAAATTTTAAGCCATTTGACGCCTTAAGACCCAACCGCAAAATGCCGAAATGTGGCCAGACAACAACATCGGTTCTTAATGCGTTAAACTTTGCCTGCAACACGTAACTCTCGTTGGCCAATGCAACCAACTGGGCCGACTGCTTTCCGTGGGGCAGGTGTTGCAAAGTGAGTTTCTTATAGTCACTACTTTGGCCGAAAGTATTGAAAGCAATTTCGTAATCAGAAGGAAAGGAACCGGGGGAAACTGTATAACGTAATAACTATAAAGAAAACTGCAGCGATTTTCTTCGTCCCACACATATATACATACATAGCCAAAAAGTCTGAGTGAAAAGTTTGCCATTAACGGGAATGGGGATGGGGATGGGGATGTGTCCGAAAAACACATTGTTGTCTAACTGCACATCAAATGCTGCTGCCTTCAAGACTGTGAGCATAGCATTTTTCCATAAATTCTTTGCTCTTTTTTCGAAGCACATTTCAAGTTGAAAATCGGATTATAATAATCCCCTGGCCGAGGCATTCGATGGAGGAACTTTAACAAGTTGTAATATTTTATGGCAGCAAATTGTATTACAGTATCGGGGCCAAAAAAGTCAGGCCAAGGAGATCTCGTAGGCGAATATCCTGTGATGCTCACATGGCCCAAAGACTCCACCAAATGGCCATTCTGTGTACAGTCCATTAACTTTGCAGGGCCCTGTCTTAATTGCTTTGGCTTCATTAAGGTCAGCACAAAACTAACCCAGAAAGGCGGAGAATTGGGTAAAAACTTTCAACTTTTTAATTTATGCATTGACAAACTGAAACGACGGAGTGCGACAAACAAAGGGGCCAAGTCTGCTACCAATGCGATAAGCCGCAAACTGCACTTCCAGACGTTCTGCCCCTTTTCCTTTGCTCTATTCCAGCAGACAAGAAAACCGAAAAGAAGGATATAATAAAAATCAGCTGCCCTTAAACCCCTGTGCCGTTCGTTAATTGCATCTGGAGGAAAGTTAACTAACGAAGTGAAGGAAACAGATTCTTAGTCCTCATTTTCGCATTCTACTCGAAACGAGTGTAATCGGGAGTCTGAATGAGCTTAACGATTTTCCGGACTTGGAAAAATGCAAAATGTAAAAGAGTTCGGAAATAAAATATATATTTAATAGTGTGTTCATATCCCTTTTCTAGGCAAATTTGTTTACTTACATATTTAGCAAAAATTTGATTAAAATCCCCAAAGGTTGATATGATAAAAAGTCAATTATTTCCTCTCATTCATTTCATACAACGCAATTTCGTGTGGGAGATTTTGATTTTTCATTTCAAAAGTGAAGTATATAAATTCTGAGAGAGTCATGCAATCACAATAATCCTGATTCCTTCATTTAGAGCAATTTGCAAAACAATCATAGCAATAAATATGTCCAGTCATCCCTAACAATTGCCATGACATCTGCTGCTGTTGAGTCTGTTGCCTTTCACAGATTGCTCGATTACCAAACAACTACGAACTACGATTACAATGGCAAGTAAATACATTTTTAAAACCACCAAGATAGATTGCTGGCCAATGCAAGCTAAATCAAAATGGGTTTGCTGAGTGGAAGGGACCGATTAAACCGCTTTAAGCCTTCAAAGGCATAAGGCAAGGCACACACACACACACACAGATGGCGATGGAGTTGCACAGAACTTGTGAAAATTGGTAAACAATTTATGTGGTCAAATAAAATTGCACCGAAGTGAAGCAATGCAGGAGCAGAAAAGACAGACACCACAACAGGAGCAGAAACAAATTTATGACCGCTCAGTCCAATACCAGAAAACTAGCAAAACTTCCGCCACAGAAAGAGGAATATTTTGCAATATGGGCAGAGGCGCAGTTGCTAAACAATTGCGAATCCCCGATATTTTGCTACAGAATTTATATCCTTTTTTTAAATTCCATGTATTATATAACTGTATTTTGTATAAGAATATGCTGATTAACATTATAACTAAAAGAAGTTCATGCTCCATAAGTTATATAAAAACATAAGCGGCGTGGTAGGTGCCCCCGATATTCTCCTTCATAATTTTCCTGCCCACGCTCCTGGGCATCGGCAATAACTGCATGATGCAGATACCAAAAACCCAGGAGAAGCCCCAAAACTGAAGTGAGTTTGTAGAGGGGGAAAAGGAGGGACCATTCAAGGATATAAATTACATGCTTAGCTACTCGTAGTTTCCCTATCCCGATGCGCCCGCTCATATGCAAAAGTTTTTCCCCATTTCTTTTTTTTTTGTGCCGTTTTGGATTTTTGTTGCAGAGATTATGAAATAAATTTCCACATGCCACAACATTTTCGCAGCCGCAAAGGAACAACAAATATGCTAGGTACAGATACTTCTCCTACCCCTGGCAAATGTTGCACTTGAGATGCGCCTTTAGCACCAAAAAGTAGAAAAAGGGGCCCTAGATTACACACACACTGCCGCAGTCGAGGGAGCCACTCGAGATCCTTGAAATTGGAGAACTAGTGACTATGCCAATAACAACAATGGATTTGCATATGAGATATTTTTCAATAGCCCCAAGGTCTTGTGTTTGCCCATGTTTTCGTACTTGTTGGGGCGAAGTTTGAGTCGGTGCAAGATTTGTGATGCGGCGGAAAAAAATTTTTTCCTCCCGACAGTAAAAAATTTGTAAAGTTCTATCCATTCATATATCACAAGAGATAAGAATTAAAACTAGGAGTGGTGCAAAAGTTTTTCGCGAGAAGTCTGTCTGCTTTTAAAATTTGACGGAAATCTCAAGTCGCTTTAAAGTTCGATTCCAAGAAATTGGCACATAAAAAAAATAGCTCTTTGATTTTTGTCCTCTATCTCAAATTATAAATATAAATACATAATATACCATGATCCACTTAAACAAAGTAAAGCTTTTTTATCGAAATTATATAAATTATGATATACAATTTTTGTCTATAAATCAAAATTCATATTTACACAGGATAAGGTAAGTAGTTGGATTTATTATTCCATTTTAAATTCTCATCTATTTGTTAACAGAAAACTAATAAATAAAATCGGGGCATGATTGGATAAACATCTATTTATGCAATAAATATTAAATGCAAGGCAGAAACCAAGACTAATTCAGTTATGCCAATACTAATTGAATAAATCCTTGGCCATTTAACCAGCTTTTGTAGATCAAAGCTCAAGTGGGATAACGAAGCCATAAATTTGCGAGCAAATTCCTTTAGGATTAGCACAACTCATTGGTTGAGTATACACGCACATAATCAGCTTAAACAAATAAGTGAAAACTAATAAGAAAACAGAATTTCGGGGCACTTGCCGAAAAACTAATTAACACCCACGCCTAGTTAGGTTCCTCTTTTTCGCATTTTCGCCCGAATTTCGGAGTGCCTCCGCTCAGCGTTCTTTTTCATAAGCCACAGCACTTGCAGCGCCACCAAATAGTTAAAAAAGAACGAAAATAAAAGATCCAGGCTATAAGAGAAATACCTGGTCGAGAGAAGAATGCGACACCGTTGCAGGTGGCAGTAAAAAATGGCTGAAATTTCTCCAGCTCAACAGCGAACTGGCGAAAGGAGCCGCCGGTCATCCGAGGCTCAGATCAGGACACAGCTCATTAAACGCCGGCCACAGTTTACCTCTCTCGACGGATATTACACGGCCAAAATATAATACGAAGAGCTGTCACACCATTTATCAATGCCAATATTATGCTGTCCGTTTTATTTGAATAAAATCTATGACAATATTCAAAATTTGAACTAAGCGCCAGGAAGTTCGGTGAACACATTGTGCTATTTCAAAGGATTTGATTTTGGTTGGAATTCATAATCTCTGGGTTAGCCAAATTTTTAAGCTTATGCATGTAAAATAATACGAATCCAAAAGGGAGCTCATTATACTGTAACTTTGGTAATGGGTGACAAACTAGATGAAAATAAGCTAGTAAAATAATTCGGAAAATTTTTATATTTCCCTTTAATAATGACTTATGACAAAAGTTTCGTAGATTTCTGGAAAAGTATGACATAAAGTTTATACGCCTTTTATATTCCTTCTCATTAAATAAGCACTTTACTTTTAGGAGAGTTAGTCAAAATGTGTAATAACTCCTTTTAACAGATTTATTTATTTTTAACTCAAAAATCCTGCCGGAGTTTATTTTTTTACAGTGTGCATCTGTTTGCTTGGTCCTATTGTTATTTTTAAGCCGGTCGCAGGATAATCCGAAAAGGCTGGCGACGACTTAATGTGCCCCTTGGCTGTGCTAAATAGCTTTCATTATTTACTTTATTCTCCCATAAAGCGTGCGAAAAAGTTTGGTCCGAGCCATTTTTACAGAGCTGTGGAAATTCCACTGCAAAAACAGAGCAGGATATGGAAAACTGCAGAGATAGACTGGGAAATAAATGTTCCTGCTCGGCTGGTTAAAGGTTTTCTCGTTTTGTTTCGGAACTTTTCCGACTCAGCTGTTTGTGGACACTTGCCAGCACTTTTCTTCGTCCTTCGCCTTCGCCTTTTCCTCTTCCTCCTCCTCCTCCTCCTCCTCCTCCGGCGGCAATAAATCATTTCACATATCAATCAGTCAATCAAATAAATGTTTGACTGCCGCCCAACTGACTGCCCCTCCCTCATCCGATATTGATTGTCCCACTAAATACAATTTTTGCCTAGTCAGTGGGTTGCTCGAAAGTGAGGATGAAAACTCTGCCAGGCAGTTGACATTTTCCATCAACAAAAAATGGGCAAATCGAAGCAGCTAGGACTGAGCTCAAGACATTGTTGCCTAGTTCCCCAGCAACTATGGGAAATGTTTACCAAAAAAGGATGAGCCCGAGGTCCCGGAGACACGCTCCCTGGCAATTGACAAGTTTTGTTTGCCTGTTGGATGAGACGGGCACGCCCTTCTGTACATCTTCCGGCTTATCTTCCGCTGGCTGGGATGTGAAAGGAAACCCCCGGAATCCTCAAATTGCCTTGCCAGGAGCAGGGACATGGTGCATCAAAATTAAACGTCGCAGATTGCGATATATGAAATTACAGAAGCGCAGAGGATGCTTCAAAGTTCGTGAAAGGTTGATGCTTTCGCTGAACTGGCTTATGAGCTGTTACTCAAACGTTATTTGCATTCCCTTGCAAATAATATTCTCAATTATAAACTTTATCAACTATTTTTCTACAACTCTGTTGTGAAGCAAAATTAAAATATTAGTTTTTCAAATTTCAAATGTTAAAAAACTGTTTTTCTTTTAAATAACATACGCTCTTGTGCGTTTCTAGTATACGAGTCTAAATATTCGTAATCATATCCCAATACCCTTCCTGACATCATATCCCAAAGCATCAATTTGTGTCAAAGAGATTATAATGTATTCCTACCTTCAGGTTATTTGGGTAAATTTTCTCTCTTATTATTTTCTTGTACTTTCAATGCAACTGGCTAGTCATATTTCACATGTGAGTATAAGGTTTTGTTTTTTTTGCTTTTTGGTTCTCTCGCTGCGCACAATTTGGCAAACAATTTTATTTTATGCAATTTTCGGTTGATTTATCAGAGAATCCTTTAAGGCGCACCGAGCAAGTATCCTGTCCTGGCGAATGGGGATTTGGTTGTTGGCTTTGGCTGCGTGGCTTCTTGTTGCTCCTTTTTGTGCCCGCCTAAGCCGTTCACTCCTCCCGATTCTGCTGCTTCCTCGTTCCTTATCTCATTTCGCGTATCACGGAGCTCGTTAAAATCACCTTAGAACACGTGACTGCACAAACACACTCGCACTCACACACACACATGCACTGGTGGCGACGAAGCAACAGCCTTACCCACACACACACAGTTTGGGACTATCGCAGATCCTTCGTCGGATCCTTTTCCCTATTTTCCGCCTTCTGTTTTGGTAAATGCTATGTCAGAAACACAAAAACTGCATCTCGCACACACGCACGCCACAGCAAAAATTGGGTTCAGTCCTGCGGTTTCAGTGCAGTTCAACCATTTTTTTTTAAACAATTTTTTCTGTTATTTCCGATGCTCGTAATACTGCGAAAATTGAAATGATGATCTACGCACGTCCTTACGCACGGACAACGCAATGTAAACTGCAGCAGGAGTCGAAGGATTCGCGACACTGCGAGTCCTGTGCACAGATTTCCCAATTGGCGAATGGCCAACGAAGATGGTTCGGAGAATCCGACGTCCTTCATCGGAAAATCACGAATGGAAAAGCGAGGAGAGAGAGAGAGAGAGCACCCGTGTGGTGGGTTTCTTATCCATAAATGCTTCTATTGCTAACTCTGCTTGGTTCCCCTTCCACTGCTTGATTTCCCCTTCCCACTGCTTTGCCTAAGAGAACTGCTTCGTTTTGACTGCTTGATTGTACTCACCACGACTGCCACTTTAAACGGCAACTTACTGTGTACAATATAAAAAAACCAATTGTAACATTATTTTTAAATTTAATAAATTTTTAAATTTTAAATTTACTTTAAATTTTTTAAATACATGTTAGAGTTTAATTACAAGACTTCGGAAGGTAAGTATGCTTAAATAAGCATATATTTTAGAAATACTTCTTCCTGTCTGAGTGTACGGAAAAAGTATATGGAAAGTAAATTTAACGTGGTTAATTCAATTTTCAACTTCTTTCGAAAGAAATTTATAAAAATATATATATTTTCCTACTGTTTTTGAAAGGCCGAGGAAACACATACTCAAATTATACTTATGGCCACTTAACTATGTCCTCCCATTACACAACACTTCCTCTACTTAAAATGGGACCAGCATTGACGAATGGAGGCCGAAACTGGCGACTCTCGGGCTGGTCAGTGACTCCACTTGGGATCCAAATTCAAATCCAGCATAATTGTAAATCAAGCCGCTTGCCAAAATGTCCCGCAAAAGCCCACTCGAAGTACTTAAGTGGAGCATAGCCCCATGTAGATGACCACCAGACTGGGACTGAGATGGCTGCAGAAATTAGTTGCCATTGGCAAAGGCACTTTGCGCCCAAAGTGTCATAATCATAAAAATTTGCAATTATGCTGATGCAACACGGTAGCAACCACCGGCAACTGGAGCAAAACATTTCCAGTTCATTAGCTCAGCCACGCCCCTTTTGCCGCCCGTTTAGTTCGTGTAAGGACACACATTCGATTTTGTTGCTTTGCAAGACTTCTTGGCACGAGGCGAGGCAATACAAATTATGCAGACAACTGGAGACAATAAAGTCATTAACCTCTATTCCAACCAGGCTAAAAGAGTTCAAAGCGGCAACGACTTAATGTACATATATTACAAATGTTTCTACAAAATTAAGCAAATCATATTAATCTAATAATCTACTAAAAAATATATTTAGTTGATTTTTCATAGACATCAATTTATTCATATCAAATGTTTGTGCGTGACTATTTTGCTTATCACTTAATACATGCTGTGCTTTTGTTTTTAATTTTTTTTTCTTTTTCAGTTAGTTTACATAAATTCATTTCTTACAACAAGTGATTTCGTTTAGTTAGATTTCATAAATAATTCACAATATTTTTTTTTTTTGCTTAAGACGGTTTCCTATATAAATAATTTCAAAATAAATTAATCGCTTAAAATAAAGGCAACTACGACCTATTGGCACACTGGGAAAACTGTGCACTTTCCCGAGCGCAGCTATGCTACTTGGAATTTGAGTACAAATGCGAGTATAAGTCAAGGTCAAGGCTGTGTTGTGCGGGAAAGCTATTCGCCCAGGGAGTTGCCATTTTCTTCCTGACTTCTTCCTATACTTTTTACCGTTCCGATTCTCTTGATCTTACGACTACCAAATAAATGGGCATGCAAAAAAAAAAAGAAAAAAAGAATTCGAGGCAATGGGGTCGAACGACAGGAGCGGATCACCACTGGTTGGAGGGACGGCGCTCTGCGCCTGGGGCCGCACTTCCGGAGAATCGCGGCGACGAGGAGTTCTGCGAGGAGCTGCTGCTGGGCATTGTGCTGCAGGCCGCCTCGTTGGCCAGCAGCGTGTGAATGGCCGTCAGCAGCTTCTTGCGAGCTCCAAACGCCGCGATACCCAGCTCCATCAGGTTTTCCTCGGTCAGGGTGGTGAACACCTCCAGGTCGATTTCGTTTAGAACGAATATTTCTGAAAGGAGAAATAAAAACTGTAGTTTTCCCAGGTTGTAAATATAAAATAGTTTGATTTTAAATGCTATATGGATGTTGAACTTTATGTAACTTTATCTATGACTGTGAAAAAACGTTTGCGTTAAATAAAACACTCTCCAGTTCAAGCCAGACATATATGATAGCTTTATAAAAGACTTCTAGTACACAGTTGGTAAAAACGGACATGATCGGCGGAGCTACTCACTGATGTAGTGCTCCAGACCCAAACTGGTGAGCAGAGTCTGGATGTCCTTGTGCTTGGCTAGCTGCATCCGTCGGTTGACTGGAGTGGCGTCCAGGAGTCCGGTGGTGGCACTCAGTCCGTAAGGGGAACCCAGTCCTGGTGGCAGCCGCCACCCACTAGATGCTCCTCCACCAGCAGCCCCATTTTCCCCGTTCTCCAGCGGGGCAGGGGCGGGCGAGGTGCTGCTCAAGCCCATTCCCATCCAAGCGGTCGTGGGTGTTCGCAGCTCCCCTGCCACCGGGGTGCGCTCCATGGCTTTGTAGCCCAGGGCCCGTTTCATGTCGAAGTCAAAGGCACGGTGGCCGGAGTGCTTGTTTCCTCCAAGGTCATAGTGCAAACTCCGATAGCTCTCGGCACTGCCGGGCAGGAGGTGGGCTCCTCCGGAGTTACCTCCTCCACCGTTGGAATTACTCAGCCCCAGCAGCACTCCATCGCTAAGGCGTCGTCCCAGACGCGCCCCACCACCACCTCCGCCGCCAACGCCACCACCCTCACTGCCGTAAGTGGAATCTGGCGAATAATGCGCCCGATTTTGGCTTCCCGCGGTGGAGGATGAAGTGGACGACACGGTGCCCGGCAATTGGGCATACGGCGGATACGACTGCTCCAGGGAGGTGGTGCTGCTGCTAAAGCTCTGGTAACCACTGGTATTCTGACTGCAGCTGTTCCGTGGCGAAACAGTCGGCGGTTTGAGAGGCGGCGCCACCGCTCCAGGAACCTGCAGATAGTTGCCATTGTTGCTCTGCCCACCAGCCACCATGGAACGATTCTGAGCCTGTTGGAAGCTGTTGTGCAACTGCATATATTTTTGGGTGGGCGCACACACCCCAGTGGGCGTGGCCAAGCCATTGGCGTTCAACAACAGGTGATTGTTGTTGGCATAGGGCGTCAGTTGGCCAGCCAAGGAGGGCGGCAGCAGCGATGGAGTCTTCGGGCTGTCCACATACCCAGCCAGCAGAGCAGTTAACTGGGTGCGGTAGGCGAGATTAAGGTCTTTGTCCTTTGGCATGAAGTAGTAGTCGGGGATCTCGGGCTTCACGAATGGCGTGGCCAGGCGCAGGATCTCCTGGCGGGCCTCGTAGATTTTGTCTAAGGAGGGTGACAACAACGGATTAATACGGAAATTTAATTCAGCACTTGCTAAATATCTTAAATTGTATAATATATCTAAAAAGTAAGGAAAATATGGGATAAAAATCAAACAATAATGGAAAGTGCAATCGTATATTAATGCAGAATCAACGAAAATCATACACTTTACACATTGCTTTAGAGATCTTACCTATAAACTTCTCCACTCCCTTGACCACAATGGCCAGGGTGCTCTGCCGCTGTTTCTGGCGCAACGTGATGTAGACGCCGTACTTGGTGTTGAGGCTCATTATTTCGGATGCATCGTTGTGGTTGTCCGGAAAGTCAAAAATCAATGCTACGGGCAAATTGCCAAGCAATTGTTGTCGCGCCAAGTAGACGTCGTCGATGCGTCCGCTGATCGTGACCTGGGACTTCTTCAGGGGCTTCACGTTCATGTCGCTCAGATCGGGGAATATGATCTTGGTCTGGGTTCGCTCCATAATGCTCAGCAGATTCACGTTGTTCTTGCCCTTGACGATTTCGTGATGCTGCGGCGAGATCTCCATCTGGACATTCACCAGGATTTGGCTCTAAAAAGGAAAAAGGATTCGCTGATGAGCCTTATTTTGAGTTATCCTTCTCGAACCTACCGCAATACTCTCACAGGCGAAGTTGATCAGCAGCTGCGTGGCATCTCGGACCTGCGCCGATTCCTTCTCGGATCCCTTGACCAAAACCAGCGAGGTATGCAATTTTGGACGCGTGGAGAATATGACCTGAAAGGAGGAAAAATCTTTAAAATATATTCAATAATAATTAAGAGCAACGAAAAAACTGTTTACAAAAATCCTTGGTTGTAATTTAAGGTTGCCAAATTCGAAAATAACGTTTAAGTAACTTTATTACTTTAAATGCGTTCTAAATCACTTAAAAATATATAATAATAACACAACTGCAAAATTAGCCTAATGTAACATCAGTTGATAAAATTATAATGGAGCAATATATAATCACAACTCTCAAGGGTTGGGAAAAAAAAATTTGACATTTTCTATACCCCCTCTTAAATGTATGTATGAATGTATATTACAAAATCTTACCTAAATTAGTTAAACTAATCAAGCCATTATAGTCAAATGCAAATAATATTTGGTAACATGCCATGATTAATTTATAATTAATTTATAATCTTACACTTAGTTGACTCCGACATCTGGAACTCACCTGAACATTGAACTTGGTCTCGATCATCTTGATGTAGGGAGTCTCGTGGTCGGGCTGCGGCTTGTTGGGTCCCATTACGGGCATCTCGAAGGAGATGAGCAGCGGTGTGGAGAGCCGAACGAGAGCCCGGGCTCGCTCCACGCCCTCTAGGCTGCCGCACAGCGACACCTGGTTGGATTTCTCCGTGGGATTGGAGCGATTCGAGTCGGGGAAGTGGATATGGGTATGCGTGTCGTCCATTATGCGCTTGATGTTGTTGCCACCTCGTCCGATGATGTACGAGTGATCCGTGTAGCTGACGTCCATTTTCATGATCACTCGAGTGCCCTGTTCGGAGAAAAATGGGTAACAATTAAAACAGATAAGTTTGTATTATGCTTTGGCTCACTCACCCTGGAGTCAAGACTGCTAAGGATGCGCTCCTTTGCCCGCTGAACCTGATCCACCTTTCCCACAATTCGCACATGGGGATCTTTAAATTATGGGATTTATTTGAAAAATACTCTTGAACATTGAAAATATTTCAATATCCTACCCTTCTTGCTCTTGGCACCAATTTTGAGTCTGCAAGGCCAGCTCACATAAGTATCCGTAGTGTTCATGATCTAGTAAAAGAATATGTTTTGGATATATGGCGAATTCTTTTATATCAAGTCAAAAGAGTCGGTCCTAACAGTATCTTAAAACAAATTGGGTTATACACTGAAATTTTATAGATGCAAAGTCAGATTGCCAAACAAAGACATGAATCAATTAACTTAAAAATTTTGCTCAAAAACTAAATAACTTAATATACTATTGAATAGGAAACATATTATTATATGTTCAATATTTATAAGGCATGGCATTCTGTGTCTCAAAATGAGACAAAAGAAAGTGTGAAGCTAATAGGTGCCCAAAACTTAAAAATATGTACTCACGTCATGGAAAAAATATTCAGCTCCATTCATTCCCTCAATGGAGCTCTCCGCTATCAGAAAAAAGGCAATGTATAATAAGGAATCTATTATTTTTATATATAAAGGCATTACCTTTTATTAACTGTTCCAATTTCTGTCGATCCACCTTGAAACGTTCCGTGTGGAGATCGTCTGGGTTTTGAACGCCCAACTTCATGGCGATGGCGCGTATGTCACTCCAATCGCTATCCACGGAGGAGATCTCGCTCTGCGTCTCGCTGGGGGCTCCACTGCCCACCGAGGTGGTCGATGGAAGGGCGTGAAGACTGGACAGGGATCCAATGGATCCAGCTTCCACCTCCAAGCCCACCATTGGCGGTTTGGCAACATCTGCGGCCGACGGATACATCAGTTTATTGAAAGAGGCACAGGACAAC
This sequence comes from Drosophila melanogaster, assembly GCF_000001215.4. NCBI lineage: Eukaryota > Metazoa > Arthropoda > Insecta > Diptera > Drosophilidae > Drosophila > Drosophila melanogaster. Next base: position 16,044,056 of record NT_033779.5, on the reverse strand, counting down.
ATTGTGGAATTCGGATGATGATGATGATCACTGGATCAGTGGATCGGTCAGTGGATCGAGAAATTCGTCAGAGGTCAACAGGTGTGGGTACCAAAAAGTCGTTTAGTTTTAAAAACCAAGCAAAACGTCCGTCTCAGTTAAGGATTCTGGAAGCCGGTCCGTTGTTTGGTCAGCTTTGTTAGATGATTGCTGCTACTTAATGAAGTAAAGTGTATCTGAATTGATGGGATGAGCTGGTGATGAAAAATGAAAGGTCCGAAATGATGTAACAAGAAAATTGATGTTCGTAATAAGAAGAGAGTGGTTAGAAAGCGAGTCATAGGTAATTTAAAGTGAATATTGAAACACCATATAAAAATTAATTATTTTTATTTTGATAGTCGGTACCATAATTTAAGCAATGCACTTTCCAAAAAAAAAAACGATTTTACCTTTAAATTTAGTTCTCTTTTAATTTTTTGCGGTAAATAGTATTTAACTATCAACTGGAATAAGTACTTTTCACTAACATTAAAAAACTTTCTGTCTTAATTTGAAAATCTGTCTTATAAATTTGTGAGAATAATGCCGCGAAAAGGTGAAATAAAAATTCACTAATTAATATTATTATGGATAACAACATTATTATTGGTTCGCCGCCTGTCGAAAATTCCAAACTTTCTTGTGTGTTCTTTCACATAACCTCTCAAAATGGAGTGCTGCTGCCATGAGGTTCGTACTTTCCCCTTTCTCTCGAGATCCCGAAAACCGTAATTTCACCCGTGTCTTCACTTTCACTTCCTTGTGCCCAAAAACCAATGGCGTAACTTACCGCTGGGAGATCGCTCGGTGATCTCTACTTGAGATTAAATAGGCCCTGGAGGTCCAGACAGATGGCGTGCGAGAGGTCCTGGACGAATTGGATGGCCTCGACGAGGCAGACGTTCATAACAAAATTACGTATTTGTTGAAATCTCTCGACGAAAGGCATTTAAGGTGTGATCTGCGCAATAGAGATCTATATATCAGTATATAGCTGTGTGATTGCGACGGTCTGAGGGGCTTTGTCAGAGTATTGGAAAAATGCAAGTTGGGAAAAATCTCTCTGATTTCTGGGGGACCAGCACTTCTTCTAAGTACGGCTTGAAGGCAACTGAACGCGGCTCTCGATTTCGTCGATCGATTTTGCCCGCTGCTCGACGGCATTTACTTCTAACTGTTGAGCGGATGAATTCCGCAAATCGCTGGCAGGAGAAAATCTGGCGAATATTGTTGTTGCTGGGTCAATGAACCGCTCCCGGAATAAGAGATTCGATTCCATATGTCGAGAGCGAAAAACAAAACAAAGTCGCAGGGAGAGGTGGTGTTCCAGAACTCCAACATAGCTACAACAATTTGCAGAGCAAACGCTTAACAGCGGTTAGAATGTTGCAATGTTAAGTTTGAAATGTTGCCAACCGTTTTCATTCATTTTGGCGCCAGAAAAAACGGTAGAGAAATACGGCACAAAGAGAAACCGACTTTATTCCCGCCAAAAACACGCCACTTACCGTAATGTCAGAAATTCGGATCGTAGCACATACACATAGATATCGCAGGTTAATTTACTTAAACACAATCAATTGTAAAATCTTTTCGACAAATAACACGCTCTTTTCACGTAAAAAAATTGTATATCCGCTTGCTAATTAATTTTGGGCGCAATTAATTTTCCGTCAATTGGTCAAATTAAGGTTCGAATGGGAATTCGGCTGGCAGTCGGTGTATTTTTTCAATGTAACCAAAAAAAATAACCACTATCGAAGTGCGAGTAACAGAAAAACACCACGTGTGTGAAAAACACAAAGGAAAATGCAATGGAGTCTCATGAAAAGCGAAACTGAATTGTTGTCAGAAAATCGTGCACTGCGCGTTAGTTAGTTATATTTGAATATTTTTTAATATTTTATAGCTCTTTTGAATTAATATATTATTAATGGGTTGTGCGCGCCGTGCAGTTGTCGTCATTAAAGCGCGCTGACTATCAAACTAAGCTCGGCATGTGGGTCCCAGTCCCAACTGACCTTCAGATCCAAAAGCTCTGTGTTCTGTGGGGAGTGAAGCCAGTGCACGAACAACCTTAAAAAGCTGCCAGCCAACTGGATAACGGATATTCAGCAATAGCTTTATAACGGGAAACGGAGCTTTTCAAGCTTCTGAAACTCCCCAACCTGCACTTTACCAAAGTATTTATATACAGTGGGTTTTAAAAGTACGCTCACCCTTGTACAACCGGAAATCAAACTTTAAATAAACCAAACTTAAATTACGTAATTAAATGATGACATGTACGAGTAAAAGACGTCAGCAATAGTTATTGAATAGGGGTTACTTTATTTCCTTGCTGCTATTTTACATCACTATTTTGTTTTCTTCAATCTTATTATTACATTTATTCTGGCTTTACACATTTCGGGTTATTTATTGGGGATATGAATATATTATGTGCTATGCATTTGACCGCGTTTTTGATTCTCTTTATAGATCTAAGACTTATCGTTTTTCCTAGCAGCTGGAAACATTCACTGTTTTTTTATCCTACTTTCATATTTCTTGGTTAATACTTTTAATATTTATTCAGTAACATCAAAATGTTTGTCCCATTTTTATGTACATAAAACTAGCTTTTTACATTCTTATACATATGGTTATAGTTTATTATATATATTGGCCATAATTGAAACCATACTGAAATTAAAATTAAAATCCCCTGTCAATGTTTTAATGTAATGGGCATAAATTAGGGAAGACAACTTTCACAACACGATTTGATTACAAAAATCTGGCGGCATGCAGTTTATTATTATATAATTATCTATTTGTATTACTTGTTTTTGCATGTACACCAATTAATTTATATTTCATAAGTTTTATTATTACGTTTTATCATTTTATTTACACTTTAAATATATGTACTGAATTTATAAATTATTCAACATTTATTTTTTATTATTGTTATTTTTTTTTAATATACATTTTCATTTGTTTTTGGGCTACGATTACCCATTGCATACATTGAATTGTGTTTAAGGTAAAGGAACTATTTACCGCTGGATTTTTGTTGGCCAAAAATGTTCAAATAATTCTTTTGCTTTCATCGAGTTTTAATATTGCCGAAACAAGACTTGAAAATAAAGATTCTTTTTCGTTTTAATTTGCTCTATGTATTCGTTGTTTTCTACAAATAAACGCTTGCTATAATAATTAATTTTGCTTTTCATTTCCACAACCGTAAAAAGTTCCTTTCTGTACAGTGGATGTTACAAAATATTAATTTTGTGCTTGGTTTTAAGCTTTTATTTACACATTGACATAATGTCTTCTTCATTCTGAAAGGAGAAAACAAACAAAATAAAGTTATAGTCGATTCTCTCGACTATAAGATACCCGTTACTCAGATGAATACCTTATAATGTTACAAACGATTCCACTAATCTAGAACACTCTTTTACTCTAAAAGTAACGGGTATTAGTATTGACTTAAATTATATTCGGTTGTTTACAATTTTGAAGCTGTCAAAACCCCACTTTAAAATGCACTACGGTACCCGAAAGCTAAGCTCAAGTGCAGTCTAAAGTTCAGCTTGCTGTACACTGTGCACAATTCCTATAACTTTTTGATTTTTTATTTGAATATATTTAACGCTTGATATATAACATAAGAGTTTGAAGTACATAGTATTTATTCTAAGTACATTTTGATTTTCAGTGACTGAGCACACGCATTTTCTCACCCTGTACGTGCCCAGTGCCCAGGCAACTGTGCATTTTTGGTTTGACTTTCCGCATCTCTTAATGTTCTCTTCACTGAGAGCCATTTGTCGTGGCTTATTGTGATCTTTTATTTTTTACAGTAAAGATCTGTTCGAAAGTATCGGGAATAAAAAGTGAAAATACCTTGCTGTAGCATTCATATATGCTTATTGAGTTGATATTATTGTCTGAAAAGTGTGTCTAGCTGAAAATAAAATGTGTTACTATTTTTACAAAATAATAAATATGACAAATAGATATTTAATTTTAACAGTGAACAGAACAGTTTCACATAGTTAATGGAAGTAATGTGATTGATTGGTGATCTGTTTTACAGCACAATATATTTCCGTTTAATTCTGTTGCGAAAATGTGAGTAGGCCGAAAACAGATTTGAGAGATAGCGGCGTACAGGGTATCTTTTTATTTAATGGTTTCACCGTATGTTGTATTTTACCTAAGATTAATTCATTTCCTGTTATTATTCATCGGTTTAATATCTACTTGCTGACTTTGCTCTGCCAATAATTAAATATATACTGCACTTTCCCTGACCTTATGCGTTCAACACTTAAGAGCTACGACCAGATCGATTTATGCAGCTGGCTGATGCAATCAGTATGAGTACGAATGTATATTAATTATGCCCTTCAACAATTCGGGTGCGAAAGGAAAAGAGCCATATACTGGCTATTTTGCACGGTGGCGAGCACCTTAAGCTACTTTCGAAAATGGATTTCATCATCAATTCGGCATCAGCACGCGCTCCAACGCGACTGCATCATCGCATCCATCGCCTGCGATTTCTTTTGCCGCCTTTCTCGCCGCCGAGTCATCAATAATCGTTGATCCGGCCCACTGGCCACGCCCCTTACAGCATTGACGCCCCCCACAAGTGTCGCTGACAGCCGCTTAATGCTGCAACTCGCAACTCCTCCTGCAGCAGCAACATCTGCAGCATCAGCATCGGCAGTTGCTGTCGCTGTTGCCGTTGCATTTGCACTCGTGCTGCCAATATACGCATCACCACCGTCATCATCATCATCACGACTTCGAGTTGGCATCGCCATAGCCATTTGACAATTATAAAAGCATTTGACGCTAGATGCGCTAGATGTTGCCGCTTTTGAAGCTGTCACCTCGATGTTGCTGCTGCTGCCGCTGTTGCGTTGTTGCTGTTGCACCTTGCCAGTCGCCGGCTTAGTGTATTGACAGTTGATAATTTGATGGCCCAGCGGCCCTTGCTGCAGCAGGAAAAAAAGGAGAAGAGCAGCCGCTCCACCGCCCCCACATAGCCAGTGCCACGCCCCCGCCAACTGCCTGTTGATGGGGAGCTTTGTGAGCTGCGATGGCCAGAACTGCCAGAAGATTTCGTGTGCAGCTGTCGAGGCGCCCGATGCCGTGTTATCCGCTGGAAATAGAGAGATGCACAGGTGAGCATTGGGTGGAGGTAAAAAGAAGGGACATTGCCATTAAAGGGGCTTCAAATTTTCCCCCTTTGATGCCTTTGTGAAAACTAAACAACGCAATGTCCTGTTCGATTTTTGGAAAAGTCAATGTCTGTCAGGCTTCTTTAATAATTTATAAGCCAATAATCGTACATTTACCTATTGACCCCCTTTATACCTTTTACGTATAAGGCTTAGTAAAAATTGTAAGAATTTAGCTAAGTTTTCATCATGTGCATTCCAAAATAAGGTTTCTCTTGTAACCAATTTTGGCTGGGGGAAATAAGGTAGAAAATGCAGTTTCCTACCAAAAGATATTCAACCAGACAAGTTCTTCTGTGCGAGTGGGTGTGTCAACAGTGCATTTGCATAAAGTTCAGAGCGGAATGCAAGCAAGGAATCGGAACATGCAATCTCCCCATTCCTTTTGCTTAATAACGAGGGTGGCTTGCAAACTTCCGTTTTGAGGGCTTCCCTTGGGCGCTATGGCCAAAATATTGTCGCATACGTTGATATTTCACTGGAATTCCGCCGTTTCCATTTCCCAGCTGCTTTCATCGGTAAGCCAGTGAACTCAATTTTAAATACAATTTTCAGCTCAATGCGTTTACACACTTGTTATTTCTGGTGTTGTCGTTACTTGGTGTTAAGTAAATGTTGTCGCTAGTAAGTGGCAAAAGAACCGCAAAAGGAGCGCGAGGCGAAAGAAAAATGAAAGGATATAGAAAGGACCCCCCATTTTCGCCAGAGGCCCCAATCACGCTTCCGTCCCACACAGTCTGCCGCAATTCCGCGACAATCTTTCATGTCTAAACTTAGTTTATAGCAATTTGATTCCCCGCCATCTGATTCGATAAGCCTGCTCCTTGCTCCTGGTTGTTAGCAGTCTGGAGGAATGTTTATGCTGCACAATTTTATTTACATAATTTACATTGTGTGCCCGACATCGACAGGATGCAGTGGGCCGAACTAAGTGGGATTCAGTCCATCTTCTTTTGTTTGCCCGGGGCTTTGCTTCTCCTTCACTTAAACGTATCGAACGTGCAGCCGGATATTTTTGATTTGGTAAGTTATTGAACTGGATACCTGTCTAAATATATTGCCGATTAGGAAGAACTCAAATCTAAATAAATTATTTGATTGGCCCTCAGTAATCGTAATTGTAATCCAATTTTACTGAAGTGTAGGAGTAGTAACCTTGCTTCTAAGATATAAGATCAAGTATATCAAAATATCCAGTATTTTCTCATCATTAGCCCGAGTTTTAATGGCAATATAACCTCTTTCGTTATTCAAACTGTAAGTACTCACCGGAGTAGTACGTCAAATAGGACTCGTTGTGATCCTCAAAGCCGCCTCGTTCGCCATTCGTGTGCTCCTCGAGGGGATAATTGTTGATGTCATACGATCTGCCGGAAGCCATTATCCTGGGCCGGTCCTCCTCGATGACACTCTCCATTTCCTCCTTGAAGATGTCAAAGATATTGGCCGTGCACTTGAGCTAACAACGGGAAATGGTGAATGGAACGGAGCTTTATTATTAGAGTCTCAACTGGTGCGGATTGTTTCCTTACCCTCATCTGGCCCTTGAGGAAATGTTGATTGGTGACCATGAAATGTATGGCACTTGTAACCGATTCCAGGGTGCTGTTCTCCCGCTTCTCCGTCTGGTAGGTCTTTATGTGATGCGGTGGCACCTACAATGAATGAGAAACAAGAAGAAGGACGAATAATGTCAAGTGGCATCTCGATTTTGCAGCGAAATCAATTTGTAAATATTCAGCAATCCTTTTTCAATGAAGTGGGATGCGATATGAAAGCGAAAACTGCTCCCCCAAAGCCAAAGTGTCAGCTTTTAGCCGAAAAATAAAGGCGACCACGAAAGGAGCGGCCGAGGCAAATTTATAACTTATGAATGATGAATAGATTTACGCTTGAGTGATTAACTAGAGCAGATGATGGTGATGCTGATGCTGATGACTATGATGATGCCAAGGATGGGGGATGCAGGAGGAACAGGAGCCAAAGGACATGGGTGAGCTGTGTCGAGAAGACGAGGCCACTTTGTTTGCGGTGAGTTTAGTTTGAAGTGCCTGGCAGATACGAGCCCTGGCCCGCACCACCCAAAAGCCACCCAAAAGCACCCGCACCACCCACAGCTGACAGCACACATGATGGCTCTGGGGTGGTGGGCGGTCGTCGGTGGGTGAGTGGTGCTCCTGTTGAAATGCGCTCGTTAGCTAAAAGATCAAGTGGCCGCACCCACTGTGCATGGCCACCCACTATAGGCAACACTCAAGTGCTGTTTGTGTTAGTTTTCCCTGCTCTATTTTCGTATATTTATAAATATGTTTTTTGCTGAATTGCTTGTCTTGATGCCGACTAAGTCCGAAACTTTGCATTTTCAAAAATAATTTTATTTATTCGTAGCTCGGATTAAAACCAAAACCGGTGATACATTTATTGATCGGATTTTTAAGCAGAATTTATATACGTAAGTTCCATTTAATAATATTTTTATTTGGTCAATGTATTGCTAACGTTTAAAATGCATACACTAGCATTAAGCGTTTGCATGATTAGTGAAATAGCGATTTTTTCTACTTTCTTAATATCGCCCAGTTCAACTTGGTTTTTTATTTGTTACAAATTTGTAATATTAAAAGGATAAGCATTAGAAATTCTTTGAATTTTACACAGATATTCCTACATTGCTACCCTAATAATGTAAACTAATTTCATAACATTCCGTTTGAAGGGCTTAACTATTAAAACTTATATGGCAAACGACGCCAACGACATCCTTAACATTATCTTAAGCACTTCAAACTTTAATTACTGGTTAAATGGGCCCCTTTGAGCTCTAATTTCTAGCTCCAGACCCATAAAGCCGACTTCATTTACTTTAGAGTTAAGCACTGACCAACAATCTTACAACTTGATTTCTCACCCAGAGAAGCACACACAAAGGCCGCAATTTTGAAATATGACTAGTAGGGGCCTCCGTGACATTGACAACGCATTTACTATACTCCAGCTGCCACCAGGTAACCGTCTGTCTGGATTGGGGAAACAATAACAATAACACCAGCCAAAAGTCTGGGCGAGAGGCCGTAATGTACGGGGCCGCCATAAAAACGACAGAGAAAAACTAGCTGACAACCTAAACGTTTCTTCGAAAAACCGAACGCAAAATGCCAGGACATGTCAGGGATCCTTGCTGCTCCGCATCACACCTGCGCAATCATGCGGAGAGAAGGGCCATGACAGCAGCTGGGCGCAAACTGGCAGGAGGCAGTGTGGCAATGTGGCAGGGTGACCTTCTGTTGGAGTCGACAGTCGGCTGCTGTGGTTGCGGCCATAAAACATCCCGACCAGCCCAATCCCGCCCAGAACAGCTCAGCCTGGAACAAGCGAAATGGCATAAAAACTGACGGCATATCAAAAAATGTATGTATAAAACCGAAGAGCCAAAAGAAAAAGCAGGAAAAGAGCGTGGTTCTAGGCAAATATAAATGCCAAAAGATGGGCCTGCAAAATGAAAGCGACGCACACTCAGGTGCCAAAAAGTATGCAACAGACGGAGAATGAAAAATTACACACTAAACGCAAAAAATTGCAAACCCAATGGCCACGGCTCACCTGATTTTTTGTTTTAAAACACCTAGAGTAGGAGGTAATTACGAAGTTCACTCTTTAATGTACTTCGATTCGAAACAGTTCATACAGGGTGAAAAATTATATGTTTTGTAAGCATCATTCAAATGGAGAACCCTAAATGGTTAAGCCAATTAACTATATTTCCACTTTAAGGCACACATTTTGGTGCCTTCATTTCAAATATATTTTGAAAATGCTTAAGGCAAGCTCCTAACATCCAATAAACATGCATTAGCCGCACTTTCCCACTCAAAGTGCATTCGCACCCGAAACAAAGTATCACCCTTTGCTCCCTGAACTGATGACTAATTGAAAACCTGGCGGACCATCAATAGAAAGTGATCAAAGACCTCCGTTCACCGTTTTTCCGATTGCCGGCTAATTGAAATGCGGTATGGGCGGAATAGGCGGATGGTGGGCGTGTCCGGATGGGGATAACAGTGGTAAACGAAACCAAAACTTACCACAATACCATTAATAGTCCATGTCAAATTAGCAGCCGGTTTCGAGTATTTAATTGAGCAATTGCCGTCGACCAAATCGCCGATGCGATAACGTGCCTGTATCCCGGTAACCACAGTGTGCTCTTCCGGCAGCTCTGCAAAAAGTTGGCCAAAAAGGAGGGGAAACAGTCGTTAGTAGTTAGCCAAGGAATGGAAATGTAAAATTAGCCGAAAAGGACCTGACCGGTGGCAGGCCCAAATAGATTTGTTCTAATTAATTTGCTTGCCCCGACCGCCGGTTTGCCTTTACATTACCATTAGTCCATTGCAATTCTTAACGCTATATCTGGATTTGGATATATATATATGCGTATGTATGTATGTATGTACATTTTTGGATTTTTCACTTACCAACCACCTCCATTTCGCCGGACACCATGGCCGTTTGAAAAGTGGGCGCCTCCACCGATATTTCGCATGTAAATTTCCCCGAAATATTCAGCGGCACCGACTGCAGGACGACGTGGCTCTGATTCGAAAGGTTGCGCTGGAGAAAGGATAAAGCGAATGGAGAAAATCAGCGGCGGGGAAATAAAGAACGTAATAAAAATTAGTTGCTCCCAAAATTGGCTGGACGCGGTGCATAGAAATTGAATATAACCTGCGACAGAGCGCGAGCAGAAAGTGAAAAATGCTATGGGAAAAATATGAAAATTTTGCCTTGGTCCTGAATGATGAAAAGCGCAGCAGCTTGCTGGAAAGTGACTGCAAATTGGGGGCACAAAGGTGAAGGGTGAAGGGTTGATTTTAAAGCTGAAGGGGTCATCTCGATTTGATTAAGTTTTTCTTTGAGTCAAAGCAACTTGCCATGGGGCTATGAGTGGCAGATTTTTTTTGATTCACGAGTGTAATCCTTATTCCCATACTTTTCTTTTAATAAGACGAAAGCAAGGGGAAAAACTTCAACTATCTTAAGGTCTCTGGTCTTGACCACTTAAAGCACTTGTTGTTTACATTTAATAAATAATAAGCAAAAACTTATTTAGTTCTTAAAAGCTTTGTTACTTAATACCTAAACATAAAGCTATAGAAAATACATATAGGATAAAAACAAAAAATTAAATATAATAATATATAAACGTAACTTAAAACTCCCTTTACTCCAGTTATTTGTTTCTACACGTTTATTATAAATAATTGCCTTTTAAAGTAAATTTTTATAATGGCTTAGCAGCTTTTGTTTAACCATCATTTTAACATCGGCCATTTTAAGCTTTCCAATCATAAATGAGAATATATATTTTTTGTTAAGCTGACGAAATTTAATCTCTTGAAGAGGAAACGTTGAAACTTCACATAACACAATTCACTTAATAAAAATCAAATTTAATAAATTGCATTTAATGTTGTGCTTTATTTTCAGAATAAATGTCACATAAATGCAATGGAGAAGGCGAAATTAAGTGTGGCAAGTGGGGGCAAAGGTCGTTGCTACTTCCAAAGGATCAATGGCTGAGGCTCGTGCGAATGTTTAACCCAATTTGTTGCTGCTGATACCTAATTGGCCCTTGTGTATTTCGCCGTAATAATTAAGGGTTGTCATCATACCCTGCCAACGGGTCTGTTAGGATATCTTATTAAACTGGTAAGAATTGGAGGTAAGCAGCTATTTGTTTAGATACAATTTTAACTATTTTATGTATCTAACAATGATTTTAAACTGAAACTGTATTTTATTAATTTAAAATTTGTGTGGACCGAGTGTATTTTCGTGTTCTCTGGTGTAGTTTTTCTTTTTACGGGGTATGCAATCTCTATATATTGTTTTTTAATGAGCCGCAAGTCAATCGCAAGCGCGACTAATTGGCCACGCCCAACAACTCTTAACGGATCCGTCTCCGGATGGACTGGCATAATTACACCGGGCAGTGGGACAGGACATTTAAGCCGGCAAATGTCGTTATGAGAACGAATACAGCCGGGGTCCTGGCAATCAGCCATTATGGATATAATTTACACGCAACTGCAGTAACATGTGCGCGTTATGGGGACACACGGAGTTAAGGGAAATTATCCATATCCATATCCACATCCTCATCTACATTATCAACGAGAGGCAGTGTCTGGGCACTGCTGTACTTACCTCGACATTGAGACCACTTGTCATGGCAAAGACCTTCATCGCCGGATTCTCCTTGGGCGTATAGCGATAAAACTCACGCTTGCCCTTATACCATTTAACCGAATATAGAGTATCGTTTTCCATATCGTAATTACAAGTGAATAGCGCATTGCTGCCACGTTTCACCGCCTGCGGTATCATTACCGACACATCCTTGAGTGCTTCAATAAAATCTGCAAATAAAATGAGTTTGGTAAGTGAAATATGCATGAATCTGGGGCTGCGTGTATATATAGAAAGACTGTTTAAAAAATATACGATTAAAAGTTTAATTCGCTTGGCTGAACCCTTCGAGCCCTTCGAAATACCGCTCTTAATGATAAAGACTCTATTTTAATTTGTTTATAACTGTTGGTTTCTCGTCCTTGCCCAGTATTAACATCACCCCATCTAACGGGGGTCCCCAAACCAAACCTCTGAGTGAAGAACTAAACACTCCCCCTCGTCTTGGGATTCCAATTCGATGCTAACTACTGTGCTAACCCCTTCTTTGATAAGCGAGTGACCAGCTGATCCGACCGCTGCCTTCCGTTCGATGTTTCAAATGACAACACAAAATGTTGAAAACAAAGTACAGTTCCATCCGACCACCGGCTTCTCGATTTGCTTCCTTTTCTCGTTTTATAGTCCCTATCATTTGGCTGGACTGGCCAAGGGGGTGTGGTAGAAAAAATCCTGTACAAAAGTATATATTACATATATACTCTAAAAGAACATCTGAGATATATCCCATACTATTTTAGACAATTTTGTGTATATTCTGATTAAAATTTCCTAATTTAAATGAAGCATAAATTTACCATTTAGTTGAGTATGTAAAATTTTAAGTGAAAAGCAGTTAAGAATTTCCTAACATCCATTAAAAAGCTATTTTATTTCAGCTTTTGTCTATTGCTAAAGTCGGTGTTTTTAGTTTTAAACACATCCAAACTTCAACTACATATTTTCCCTAAATTCTCCAACATTAATTAAAAACTTTTCACAGTGCATGTTGTTTTTTGTTCCGTTGCCCTCAGTTTGTTTTTCTGTTTCCACCGGTGAACAATGCTTTTGTTTCCCATATTGACCCATATAACGAGCGAGCATTTTGTTGTGCCCTCCGACCTCTGACCTCGGTAGTGCGACCCGCACTTGATGTACCTGCATTTATCGCAGGGCGCTCAAAATTGTCCTTCAGCTGCACATTGTTGTTTAGCAGTGACCACCAGATACCCAATCCTCGAGGACCGCCCCCTGAAACCACAGCAAGAACAACAACTTTTCCAGCCATTTTATGTTGTTATAAAAACTTTCACAATCTATGTTTTTTAAGTATTCTAACTGCTTTTCCTGGTCTGATGTGTGCGGTGGTCGGATTCGTACCTTTGCCTTGATAAATGTGTGTGGCTGTGCAATATAAACCAATGAAAATTGCATGGGCAACTCTTCGTATCATTCACTTTCTTTCCATGCACCCTTGGGTCGGAGAAAGTTTTGTGTCTGCTCTCGGTGTTTATCTGTCAGTTTATGTTTACAAATGTCCACTTTTAATGGTTCACCATTTAACTGGAGGGACGCCAACCTGCTCAGGACTCCACAAAGTTGGATATCCTGGGCTAGAAAGTGGGGAAGCTGCTCCTTGACAAGCTTTATTATACATATTGTTATGTTCTATTGTGTGTTATTTTATACTCCGACGCCAGCTTCGTCTTATTTTGTATTCTTTTATTTGGCTGTATTGTTGTTATGACTTTTATAAACCATCTGTAATGCCCACTTTTCTCCTATCTGGCAGCCACTACTACTAGTACAGTACCAAGTTGTTGTTTGATTGCGTTTTTTTCTGACAAAATATGTATGTATTCACAAATTCATTATTTAAATCCCTTGTATATTTTGCTTTATTTTAAGCAGAGTGTTTTTAATTTGTTTTTTTTTTTGCTCATTAATATTTACATAATAAATCCACCTGGTGGATTCAGCATTTAACAAACAATTAATTTGCCAAAATAAATTGCTAAGCCCCGGAGGATCTCAAAATAAGTTGTTTTGGTTATGTGGCTTATAGCAGCTTATAGCAAACATGGTTATAAATTTATGTTCTGGCTTACCCTGCATTTTATTGATTTTGCAATCGGGTGAGGCGTTGACCGCGACTTCAATGTATAATTTGCAATAAAACTTTACAGACAAAAAGCATTTAATTTGGCCACATTAAGTTATATTAAAAGCTGATCAAAAGTTAAGCAGCAAAACAAAGTGCCAGACAAAACAAACAGAACAAGGAAAGGGTCGCCTCTAAGTTGCCTTGTAAGTGCTTCTCACTCCTAAATGAAGCCCCAAAAATGTATTATTCTACATATATATCTATGCTATATAGCAGACTCAAAGCAGACTCCAGACCGAAACGCGACCACAAAACTCGACCAGGGCAAAAGAGGAGCACAACGGGAAAACGGCAACCGATGACGGCGATGGGTATGGTAACTGACATGGCTGTCAACACTGTAGCCACTGCCAGGACCTCGACCATTACCCGGAGTCCTCATCCTGCCCCATCCGTCCTCTCACTTTGCAGTCATTTCAACTTTGGAATTTCAATAAGAGGCTCGGAAAGTGAAAATGCCGCAGGTGGCTGGCACAGAGGGTCCCAAGTTGCCGGCTGGCATAAAGAAAGGCAAATAAACCAGGAAAGTAAATACATAAATTAAAAGTGTAAAGGCGAAAAATGTTTAATTCGCGAATGGATGCGTTGGGACGTACTCAAATGGAATGGATTGACTAAAGGACTATGGCGACGAGGGGCGACAATTTTCACCTTAATACAATGCCAATGCCAATTAAATGCAGGGTTTGGTCTAATGGAAAAAGTGTCTGAAATAACAGACTTTTCGGAGGGATTTTCGTCAAGCTGGCCTTTAGAACAATGCTGTATCCTATCTACATTACATTAGGGGAATGGGAAGGAGTAAATTTATAATATATTTACAAAACTGCAAACTTGTTGAAGCTCCTAAATGTTCAAAGTAAATTGGAAAAACTTGTCATTATATCACTCGTTCGCTACCAACCAAATGACCAAGTCAAGTCGCAAAAGCTGTGCATTTCAGTTCTTCTTTTAAGCCAAAATCTAGCTGGCCATTTTTCCACCCAGCTCGAAATCCATTTCCAGTACCTATTCATCCCCACTCCTATTTCGCCCACTCTATATTTTTCCAGGCTTTTGGTTTATTTTTCAAACAATTTTTTATCATCAGCTGTCAATAGTTCAGGCAGCTGCCCACAGAAAGAAGCAGCCAAAACGGAAAATAAGCCAGGAGAAGATCTGCAGGGACGGGATGGGAAAAAATAAAAACCATTACATAAAAAATGTTTTATGTTTTGCTATTGCAACTTTGACCAGGCAGAGTATGGTGTGTGAGCAGAGCAACAACTGTAGCGAAAATAGTGAAATTATTTGTTTTTGTTGCGTTACATAGTGGCTGGCTTTGGAAGTAGTCCAAACTTGAACGTATAAATACATTTTTGATGGGTCTCCCTGCTTGCAACTTCATTGCTTGCCATAAAAACTAAAAAAAAATCAACAAATAGAAATAAATGCATTATATATGTATGTATCTGTATTTATGAACCCCATAAATATGTCAAATAAATTACGAAACAGTCAAAATATTGCCAATGCGTTGCGATGTGTTTATGTGTGAAGTCATATATTGGTACACTTTTTTAAGGTATAAGTCTGCGTCCGCTTTATTTTCTGGCCTAACGTGGCAGGCCTATCTTTCAGTTTTATTACAAGTTAACTTTAATAAAAATTCAAAAAATATAAGTTTATTTACTGTTAATACTTTAAAATTGTATCATACGATTGCTCTTAATTTCCGCTCATTTGCAACTTCACGATTCTGATTCAACATTCGGTCAAAAATACCCCAAACAAAAACCTCGATCTCTAAAATTGTCCGCTAATTTGGGCGGCTCTTTTGTTGGTTTTCTGTTTGGTTTGTGTTTTGCTTTGTTTTAATTTTAGAGTGTCATAAAATTTTGCGGCCAACGTTTTTGCCCCCAATGACAAAAACAAACTCAAAGGAGTGCGAACAAAGCTCAGCCCGCAGACAATTTCATTAGCGTGGAAGCTAAAAAATTTACTCACATTATGAGATACTCAATGGCAGCCAAAAAGGGGGTAAAAGCCTAGAAATGAGGGTGACCGAAGGCATTAAAGAGAAAAAAGCACATGCAGAGTTTCGCAGTTTGTGGCATTTACCGAAATGTTTGTCACTGCAATGCCTGGCACTCATATATGTATGTACATACGTATGTGTATGTATGTGTATAAGCAAAGGACACTTTGTCCTGCATTTTTCCTGTATTTTCAAAGGGGAAAATGGCCGGGCGGCAGGTCATTTGGGCGCTCTATGCGACCGGCTATTAAATAAACATGCAAATTATTGCGCAATTTTTGATTACGATTTTTCAACGCGAGCCAACAACATCGCCGCTCTCCTGCATATTTGTATATGTAAATCGAGCCACTATGCGATACACCAACCTTGCAACACCCAGCACCACCCGGCACCACAATACGCCCAGTGGTTTCGTCCTGCAATCTTTTTGCATGCATTCAACACTCAACGCCTATTTTGCATACAAATTTTATTATTATTGTATTGAATTGGAGCCGCGACAATGGCGACAGACTCCCACTTTTGTGTGTGTTTTGTTTGGTTTTTCGCCACTCTGGTTTGGCGAACTTTTTTTTTTTGTGTTTCGGGAATTATGTTAAATGAAAATCTGTGCAATTTTTAGCATGACACTTGTTCTTTGTCATGTTTTTATTTTTTTTGGTATGCATTGTGCAGCACTTCAAATTGAATATATCGAATTGTTTCTGAAAATACCGGATTACGTATTTAAGGCAAGATTTTGTTATAAGATATAAAAAGGAGAATTTAAATAGAGCATAAGCTGGCTGAAAAATGGTTTAAAAATATATAAGTAAAATAAAATAAGTAAAATATAAAAGTAAAATTTAATTACATAAACGTTTATTGGGTTACTTGTGTTCTTCCATTTTGCTCGTGCTTGATTTTCAATTAGCTTACAATAAGCAGCAGTAATTTATTATTGATAATCTAAACTAGGGTCCACAACAATACATATTAGCTGTGCACTAGAAATTATTTCTAAAATATAACAATAAACGAAGGGAGATGTTATAATTCTGGACCAAAACTAAATTGGTTTTATGATTTATTTTCCCATGTATATGAAAAACCACATTCAAAATATATACATTTTAAATAATTATTCAGGCCAAAGAAAGCATAGACCTTTTGCACATGAGATTCTAAGGGGTGTGTCCTTCTCACTGGATGATCTGGACTCAAAAGGCACTCTGGATTTGGCATTCATGCGAGTTTTCCCCGAGTGTCGACTGTGTGTGTATTTACACGCGACCGCCAAAGCGGCGCCAAAAGCATCATCGCACATGGAAACCAACAAAGCCCTGAGTTCTGACCCCATCACTTGCCCATCCAACGGCGCTTCTTTAGTGATAGAACCAGTTAGAATACTGTAGTCGAGTGTCCGACTGTAAGATATACAGCTAATGCAAGTGTAAAGCTGCTTGAGATATGCTAGAAGCAAAGCGACCGTTTCAGACGTTGCTCACAAGCTCCACCTAGCGGTGGCAATATTAAGTGACCACAATTTTTTAATAAATATATGATCCGAATCGAAAAATGTTGGTCATGTAGATGGGTATTGATTGACAATTTTTTAAAATATTTAAATGGACATCAGTAATACATTTTTACGGACAGGTAATGGCTGTTAAAACTTACGTGTAAAGCAGAATGCATAAGCTAATTAAGATTTCTTAACTTACATATCAACTGTCTCATAAATTTGTTTTATTTTTTTTTTGCCCTACTTATAGTTTTTCAAAAAAACATCATTTTTAAATTGAAAACATAATAATAATCTAAATTAAATTGTAAGTTTCATTTCTAATTTGGACGGGTAAACAAACACCATTGGTGCCATCTAAAAATGGGGCTGTTGATTTTCCCTTTTGCATTGGACTGCGTGTGGGAATTTCGGAGCAGCGGATGACAAGTGTGCAATGTGCCAAATATAAACATAAATGGTTTGCTGGGCTCCCGAGAATATATGGGGCATAACTGGCGAGTTTGAGTGGGGTGTGTCAACTACCTGGTGGACAACAGTTGCTGAAAACCCGCATACAAAATGCATAGATACAAATATACCTTTTGTTTTTCGCCAGCAATCTTGCATGGCCAGTTGCAACTGCAGTTGATGGATCGATTTGTTTGATCCCCTGGACCCCCGACGAACTCCATTTAGACGATTCGTCTCGTCGATTGTTGCATAAATTAAAATTCGTATTTCTTGTAAATATTTGCTGCGAAAAACGATTTCCTCCATATGTGCAGGGGGAGTTTGCATTTCGAGTGGTTTCCCATGAATGCTTCATCGATTCGAAATGTTAGCAAATGTTGTACATGAGCACTTTTTTTTTGGGAGATTAGGCGAGGTAGGGAAAGGAGAAACTTATATTTTCTAAAGCTCCTATGTACATGCATTTTCTACCTTAACTTATTTTACTTCTTCTATTCTATTCTAAACGTATCAATGGAAAATTTCTTGGTGGCTAACTAAAATCGATGCAGTAAATCGCTCCTACTACATATTATTTCGGAGAAGAAAACATTCCATTTCATAAATCTTAAACAGAAAACTTGTTTGTAGTTTTGTTGTTTAATATATTCGTTATGTATTCATTAAAAATATGTCATATTTTTTGTTAATACTCTCGATGGCAGCGCCATGATTGGGATCCCCTAGCACGGTTAATTTATGAAGATACACAAAAAATGCAACTCAATATAAGGGTCCTGATTGACTGTCTATCGGTGGTTGGGCTCTCACATTTTATTTTTATTTTTTCTTGATCGTAAAGTTTTTCCCCTATCGATGTAATTTCTTCTGCTATCCGAGAGTTTTCGACAATGACGGTAACTATATGCGATATAAAATATACGTTCGCTGTGTGTGTGTTCGAGTGTGTATGTGTATAGGTGTATAGGTACGGGGCTATGTTATTCCGCCAGACATCGGGCCGTCAAACAAACCAATTTTCACTGCTTTTCCAATAACGTGTCCCATGCCCCCACCGCCCCTCGATCTGCTGTTAAATGTAAACTGCAAATTGTTGGTTTCCATTTTTTCCCTGACAGGACGAAGTGGGGCTGGTTGGTTGGGTTGAGTTTTTCAGGCGAATGGAATCGTTGGGTTTTCGGTAACAGCTGCGCTGTTAAAAATCGAAATGAAGTCTGACTCTTTGGCCAGACTCTGAGCGTTCTTAATTAAGGCATTCTGATAGAGAACTCCATGGCCGACAATGGACAATAAAGGATTTCAACTTTTTTCTGCAGCCCGTCCACCTTATTGTTTCCCTGTTGTTCTTGTTTAACTTTTATTTCTTTTCTGTTAATGGACAGTTTCACCATTTGTGTATTGCCTAACCAAAAAAGAGAAAAAAAAATGAGCCACCTAGGAAAATGTTGGGGTACCAGAGTCAGCCCCAAAATATCAATTTATCTTTAGTCCAGAGCTCTGGAGAATTGTGCATGCTTTGCATGAGAAGTGGACGTGGCTCCTGGGGCACGTAATGTTGCAATTTCTCAGTGAGTGGGGAAAAACTCAGGGAAAACCAGACCGGTAAACCTGCTGCCGTCGAGTGCCTTGTTTATGAAATGACGACGCATAAGTAGCAAGTTGATTTCGGTCCGGGGCGCCCTGCATATCGCCATGGAAAAACTGTCTGAAACAAAATAAATTACAAAACAATGTGGCCGGGCAGCCACGCCCCTTCAATGCCAAGTTCCAAGTTACCAGTTTCCAGAACCCAGTTCCCAGTTCCGTGTGCAGTTTTACTTGCTGTCTGCCATTTTCCAGCACCTAAGCATCATCGCTGCTACTTGACATGCTGGCTTCTTCGGATCTGTGGGCACTATAATCTTTGGAAATTTATGTGAAAGTCAGGCCACTGGAAAGGGAAAGTGAAGGGGAATTGAAAACCAAAAGGTCTCGAGTTTCGTACATTTTGTTTATGCCACTCAAATGGAGCTTTTGGGATTATTGATTGGTCTGGAGGACGGTTTGATTGTTTGACATCGGCAGTGGAAAATGATAAAGATGGCTTGGAGTGATGACTCCGAAGACGGAGGATTATTAAAATGAATGTGTGTGCAAGAGCACTAAACTTAATTTTATAAATTTAAGCAAATTAACTTTTCGAAACTATTAACATTAAATGAGAAAAGATGAGTGGTGCTGTCTATTATATTTTTGTTGTGTCCAAAGGCAATTCAAAAAAGCTTTTAAACAAATGAATTTGTATATTATTTTGACGCAAAAACATGTTCGTCCTTCAATGGATGTTAAAACAAGCACAACAGTAACCACCCAAACTTGAATGTCCTTGTTTTTAGTATTTTAATTGATTGTAGCAATTTGATTTATAACTATCTTTCTCCATCTGTGATATATGTAAATATTTGTTGATTTATAGAGCAGCCAGGGTTATTTCCTAATTGTGTAAATGTTTTTGGTTTTGTTTGACTTGGATCATCGATTAGCCATATATCATTTGACCCCCATGTTAAGTTGACAATTTTCCCATTAATAAAAAGACCAAGTCCGAAATTTCAAAGAAACAACCCACAAATGAGCTGTCAAATGCAAAATAGTCCAGAATTCCACCTATTGATGTTAAGCAATTGGCCTGGCCCATATTACGCATACGACCCGTTGCACACCATAACCAAATGCTTTTTGGCCACAGAGCCTTTTGGTGTGGAATTTCACTTTCGTTTGCATAGGCCCTTTGACACAAGGCCCAGTTATTGTTCCATGTTTGTATCTGGCATTTCGGACTGGTGTCTGTATTTGGCTTGGGTTTGGTTTTCGGTCTGCTGTTGTATTAATTGCTGTGACATATTTAAGTTCAGATTTTATTGTTCTCAGTCCCTGGCATGAGCTTTCTTTCTGTCTTTGTTTGCGTGGCTGAGTGTGTGTCTCTGTGTGGTGGCTCGGCCAAATTGATTGAAATTACTACTTAAGTCAAGCTACAAGTCCCCCCAAAGGAAAGCCAACTGGCAAAGGCAGCTCTTGCCATGAAGACAGTGCAAAGATGGCACAGTGGGCTTAAAAGCCAATTAGCTTTAGTAGTAGAAAGCGGTATGAAAAAACTGGTTCGTATATATACCTGCACAATAGTTTGACTATAGCTAAGCGTTAAGTGGAAAATATTCTGTGAAACTCGCGTGCAGTCTTACATTAAAGTAGTCAATGCCTTATAAATTCATATATTATTTTGACCGCGGCTGGTGATGAGCCAGCTCCTGACCCACTGTGCGAGTCTATATGGGGCTTTGGCTCATAGCTTTAGAGGACAGGCAGAACATTTCATTTGAAATCCACAAGGCGAAACCCAGCTAGGATTTGTAATGAAGATATACAGACACGTTCTTAGATACAAACACGCACGGGGGGCAGGGATACAATCGCACACATGTCCGGCTCAAATCACTTAGTTTCACATTACAAAGCCATCCTGACGAAGGAGGCGAACTCCTTTCTGCTTGTGCGATTCCTCGCTTGATACTCATCGAACATATAAATTAATGAATTCGATGCTTATCAATAGTCGAGCAACAACAGCGCTAAGTCGGTCCCTTCTCCGATTAGTTGGTTAGCCGGTTTGTTTTATTTGCTGGCCCCCCGATTATTTTCGAGTGACTGAGATTTCCAGTGTCTTGTGTAACTTAAAGTCAACGCGAGGAACAAGAAGAGACCACGGCGTTTTGGTTTCTCCACATTTGTCTTCCTCGCATTTATTATGGCACATTCAGTTGATAAAAGACTTTGGCCCTTTCAGTCATCCCATTGTTGTTCGAGATTATCCTTTGGGGTTTGGCCCTCCGCCTCCTAGTCGGAGATTTGTAATTTGGTTTTGATAAGGGACAGAATCCTGGGCTTTAACTGATTCGCCTGGCATTTATCTACTATCTTAAAGTGGTGACGCTCTCGAACTGAGTCCTTATTTTCGCATTACGAACTCTGTTGGATACTTCTCATATCGGTTTATTAATAATAGGAGTGCAATTGTTACGGTGGAAAATTACATTTTTCGATACGTCAAATTGTCAAGCTCGTTCAGTTTCAACTTAATTTCAAAGAGCTTCACTAAAAGCATCTTAATAATAATGTACGTATTAATTAATAGCTTTCAGAGAAATTGAATATTTCATGGCCTTAAATATTTAAGTTATGTGACATTCCAATTTAGCTCCTGTTACCGAGTAATTGGACAACTCAAGTTAAGAGCAGTTACAAAGTTGCCTAATTAGAAATAAATGCCACTGGCCACCAGGCATATGTATCTTTCACCTGCATCGTCCAACTTCTCTCTGATAACCAGAAAAGGGAAATTTCGATGGCTAAGCTAATTCTACCAAACCCATGGCCCATTCATCGTCATTTCAGAATGCAGTTATGCAATACTCTGGTGCAGTCGAATGCCAAATCGAAACAGTGTCGACTGGCAACAGTTTCTGGAATGGGAAGTGAAACTGGTCAAGGCATATCCTGAGTCTTGGCAGCTGAATAGGGGCAATAAAGATGTTCGCCTTTGAGCTGGGTGGAAATCCAAATCGGATTCCGATCAAAATGCATTAAGTGGCCTATGGATTTGCCATATTCCGTCCCTAATGGCCGCCGCAAAAAAGATGTTCAGGCAGATGGCCGATATCGTTGTGGGAATGTCTGCCATTGAAAGCTTGAAAGAAGATATTTGACACAAATACAGTAAAGTACATCCTTACATTATCGTATTCGGAATTTGTAGTCCTTTACCAAAATATTTTCTTCATAAGTCTCTTATACCTACCAAATATAATGATGTTGTTGTATAATATAAATAAATATGCTACATGCATTAAGAAGACCAATTAACTGACAAAAATTTAATGGTTGTTTATCTTTCAGCACATTCAATTGAAATAGTATCAGGGATATTATAGTTACAAGTATAGCAAATAATACTTTGAAGAATTTCTTTCAGTGAACTCACATTATTAGTTCGTCGCTCCAAGAACTTTGTTGCTGATTGATTTTTCACCCAGCCCACACACAAATCCGAACATTGCCAGGGCAAACTTTCTTTGAACTGCCATAATTTCTTAATCTACATCAACTGTTGACAGTTATATTAAAAAAATTTTCGCATCTGACATGCCAAATGTGAACAAATGAACAGGAAACGGAAGCTATACGACAAAAGCAACTTAAAGTTCCACAGAAGCAGCCGCGGAGCGAAAAAAAAAAAACCGAAGAAAGGAACCCGAAAACAACTCAAAAGATGTGTAAATTTGTTCGGCAAGACAGGACGAAGGGCAAGTGCCAAATGTCACATGGATTTGTGGTGGCTAGCAGTGAAAAGTATCGAAAAGTATCCACAAGCCCCGAGGAAAAAACGGCTCGAAGAGAATCCAACAGCCGCGGCTGCTGTATCGAAAGTAGAAATGAGAAAAGTTTTCGGCTCCACAGACCGATGGCATTTATTTTATATTTGTAGCAACTTTTTCAGGGGGTGAAATTTAGTTTAGTAATCAAAGCAAGAATTTGTCGATGGGGTGCCCTTCGAAATCGCCCCAAAATTTGTTTGTTTTCGTGCAAAAGCATAAAGAACATCATGAGGGAAGGACGTTGGGAAAAAACAACAACCGAAACTAATGTAATGGAAATTTCGAAATTATTGAAAATAAATGAAAGCAAATAAATATTCCGTGGGCATTTTATGGCTCACAGGGCACCGGCATCTCAGCAAGGCGATGGAGCAAGGCGTTGCCTGTTTGTATCATATTTGTTATCTCGAGAATATAAAGCTTTTACCGGCCTAAGGTTACTCAGCTGGATTAAAACTTTGTTTGCTTTGTATTCCATAAAAGACAAAAATATTACATCTCCAGATATGTTTGGCATTATTTGTGTTGTGCGGGCCAATATCATGCGACGGGGTTTTTTTTTTAAATATTCTATTATCATATTAATAATACTTTTTATATCAAAAAACGGTGTTTTCAAAACAACGTGGAAAGTGTATTTTAATTATCGCCTTGGTTGCCTGATCTCGACTAATTTCCCGTTTCATGTACTGTTTAATGGCGTGTAAGAGTACAAATTGCCTAGATTAGTGCCTAAATTAAAAGTGAAAATGAAATAAATTAAAAATTTGCCTACACACACACATTTCCCAGCCGAGAAGCCGTAGACAAAGCTTTTTATGGACTACTTAGACTACATTTTCTCATAGGCGTTAAGAAATATTCTTGAAGGAATTTATGAGGCTTTCTGGGGACTCTTATTTTGCTTTGTTTGTATTTGGCGCTGGATGAAGTGAGGAGACACAATTAAGTAGGTGTGGAATGGGAAAAGTGTTTATTATTTGCTGACGAAATCAATTAGCTCAATATGGAAAGCATTTTGTAACACTCTAGTTCATTGTGTAGGACAAATAAATGATTTTTTTGCACATCAAAGTACTTAACCTTGTGCATATATACGTCTAGTGCCTTGGGATAAGCGATCTAAAATAATGTGAAAACTATCTAGAACTAAATCATAAAAATATTTAAGACACTCACAAATATTCTATCTTTTGCAATAAAATCACTAAAAGTTATCAGCAAGTTAAGTGCTAAATTCAACTTCCGGTTCCTGTCGCGATGATAAATGTTTATGTTATGACATGTTTTAAATTTCCAGGTGCATTAGTGTAAAGTGCTTTTTCCTTGCCGAAAAGGATGCTAAAGAATGGTGGTGGTGAAAAATGTCTGGGAATTGTGTGCCGGGCGAGACGAAGAGCTAAAATGCTCTTAACACTTTCAATCTTTTTTCACGTCTTTTATTTCTACCTTTTTTCTCTATGTGGTGGCTGAGTCTGTGCGGAGTTAACCACCTGACACCCGATATTAAAATGGAAAGCTCATGGAGTTGGCAAGTTATGTTCATAATGAATTTAAGGCAACGAGGCGTGAGACAAGAATTTATACTCTACGTTGTTTTAAAACCAATAATATTTTAGTTGCACAAGAGTAAGCTCGCAAACATTATTTTTAGCAATGTATTCTTGTTAAATAAACGTATTATCCGGAGTTCTGGAACTTTTCTGCACACCATTAACTCGGATAACTCTGATCTAGTTACCGTTTCGAATCCGAAAGCGACACTTTTGTCGCCCATTTCGTGTATCCTGCAGCTGTGCAATTTATTTTCGAGTATGAGTGCGTGTGTTAAAATTTAGCACAACATTCCTCCAGATGCACCTGCTTTAGTTTCAGCCCGACCATCCACTCAACTCCTGCCGCCATTTACGCATTAAGGCTCTTTTGCGATGGCGCAAAATGCAATTTATACATTTCCGTTAAGCAAGCGAAATTCCGACCATATTTTTTCGTCTCCACTCCGCCGTGTGCCGACATGTTTTTGCTTTTAGCGGAATGCCATACGGAAGCGACAACAATGCGGTGAACTAGCTAGCATATATCCAAGCCCCTCGCAAAACAGACCTCGTCTATTCCCCGAGAGCGACGATCTCTTGTAGTTTCTGTCAGGGAATTTAAACTAATTAAAATGTTTTCTAAGGGCAGCCGGAAATTTCATAAAATAAGCATGGCAGCATCAGAAGCGGCAAATCGGATTGCGTTATTTATGGTGAAATCTGTGGGAGGGCCGCGACTTTTAGACTTTTGCATTCGCATTCGCATTCGCATTTTGTGCCGCATTGGGAAATCAAGGAAAAATATTTAATTTTCCAAATCAATAAACACGCTGATTGCATTGCCTGACAATTGGCATCAGAGTGAGTGGATGGGAGGCAATAAATCTGGGCATGTGTAAGCGATGCTTCGGTATTTATTTGCCGGGTATTCCGAGTGCCATTGCGACTACGCCCAACTCCCCATTTATTGGTGGTCAATAGAAAGGAGACGAACAAGAAGACAAACTGTCAACTTGCATGTTACCCAATGGGTGGAGCGACTTTGCCCCGTGCCCTTGAGCACCGAAAAATAATTGAATTCCCCAAATGCCAAAGTGGAATTTTAATTTGCGTTCTCCACTTCCTAGTTGGCCTCAGGCTCTCTCTAGAAAGTTGGAAGAATTGTTGCCACTGATTGCTGATCAGTATGCAAAATGTGTGCGTGCCAAAATCAGCGCAAAAAACGCTGCGTGGCTGGGTGACAAGGAAAAGGGGGTCAGACATTGTCACACGTACTTTCATCGCTCCCCTCGAATTGATGTCTTAGAAAATTAGCAAACGCCTTTCAGCCAACTGCCACATCTCGTGACTTGGCGTTCTCAACACCTTTTTTAAAGATTTTTTTCTTTTTTGGCATTCCCAGTTCATTCTGCTCTTTCCAATCACTCTTTTTGGCAAGGCCCATACTTCCACGGCCTTCTTGTATGCAATGCATTTCTTATTTCCAGTCTATTGAACGGGTTGGTATTTGTTAAACTTAATAGGTAATTTAATTTTTGGCAATCAACCTTAATGTAAGAAATGTTCGTTTATCCGAGCGCAGTGTAATGTTATTTTCAAATCGCAATCATTTCTTTCATGATTATATTCCTGTCATATGACAAATATTCCGTATTTTTATATTTTTAAATATTTAAATAAATGGAAAAACCTTGTTCAGCTATATACTATTTTTTGGCAGTGCCTGTTGCCCAAAGTGACCACCATTTGGGATAAAAAACAGTGCTATCCCGTTTCACATACAGCTTTCTCTTTCGCCGACAGTATCGTGGCATTTATAAACGCATACATATGCATGAGATCATAAAGATTGCGACAGTGCGCGCGCGTGTGTGTGTGAGCTTTGTGAGTGCAATGCATTTGTCATAAATGCACACAAAAAACCCAAAAGAAACTCTATAATGGCATACACGGCATACACACTCACACTACACCCGTCCCACTCCCACACTCCACCTCTCTCACTTCCGACCATTTGGGGGTTTTCTCGTCAACGGCATAATGAATGCATCCGCCATGCATTGAAAACTTGACTCATATTTCATACCCCTGCAAAAGAAGAGAATAAAAATCTACGGGTACATTGACCATCTTGTTCGGCGCTCCATTGTTGTGGCTCCAATGGTTGTTGCCCGCAAATTTGTTGCATTTATATGTGATATTTGTATATTATAACCGCATATGTACATATAAGATATGTTAAGCCAGTTTTTCACATCGTTTTGATGATATTTCATAATCTTTTATCACATCGTATGCACATAGTAAAAATAGTACGTTTAAAATTGCATTTTAAGGCAATTTTTTTCACTTGCATTGTGCAAATTAAATGCAATTTTTCGAATAAAGCATTTTAAGTGCAGCTCAGCCGGCTATGACGTGCGTAGGCCACTTTGAAGTTGATACACATTATGGGATTACAGAACAGAGCTGGCATATTAATTTTCAATTGCGATAAACAATTTGGATGGAACTCGGTTTGTTGAAAGCGCTAAATTAATTTATACAAATTAAATGCGTTCAAGGAAATAAGTTGGAAAGGCTTCGTTTAAATGTATATGATTGAGGTAGCTTAACATTAAGCATATTATGTTTAGTTTAACCACTAGCTGGTATATTTTCAATCGCTTATGCATTTGGAAGTTCCATTTCTTCTTCGCAATTGCAGAATAAGAAATACAGTGTCCATACATTTTTCTTCAACAGCATTAGCCATCAGATTACGAAAATATTTTTACCTTCTGCTGCTCGACGGCCTGACAAACTGGCCGACATCAACCGCACATTTCACGCAATTGTCGTATGCTGACAAAAGGCACGTCAGTCGCCTGCCTGCATTGCAACCAAGTTGGAATGTCAGAACAGTAAACGGCAAATGTCTGGCAGACAAAGACGACTCAGCACCAGAGCCCCTTAGCCTTTGGTGCTCCATGGCGTGCTCCTGCCATCCCATCGCAGATCCCTAATTCCTGCATCCACCTGCTCTCTTGCCGAAATACGAAAAACAAAAAGCCGAAGTGCAAGTTCATGTGATATGCAAAGTGGAGTGCATGATGGAGTTTCAGTGCGGGCTTATATGAATTTGTGGTGCACTGAAAGAATACTTCCTAAATAAATGGTGTTTATTTCCCCAAAATTAAAGAACAAAACAAACCTTTCATTTTTGGCAGCATCATGAATACTATAGAAGGCATTAATATATATGATACCCATTTATATACAGTGAATCTTCCATCTATAGTTCTCTATACTTCTAAATATATTGAAGCTAGAATTAAATTATCTTAAAATGCAAATATATAAGAACCTATTTGTCTATGTGTAAATGGGAGAGGAACTGAGATGCTAAACAGAATCCCTGCCAGCGAAGGGCTGATAAAACGCAGGCACACGGGGCGTATGTGTGATATGTGTGGTATACGATCATGAAGATGGCGGCGATAATGATGATGGCGGTGAAGAATGCTAACTGACTTTTGTGCATTCTGGAAAATTGAAACGGTATCCCCGGCCCAGTCGCTGCTGGCTTCCATTGTGATTGAAGCTGGCCGCAGAGAAGAAACTTTTTCCAGGCATACCTATATTGAGGGATATAGCCAATTTTGGCCTTTGTTCAGAAGGAGATTGCTAGCAAGGGCCCTCAACATGTTGCATGCTTTCACAAGCGCCTGACCAAAGTTGAATGGAATAGTTTCCCATTTTTGGGGCTCGGGGCCGATGAGTTTTCCACTTAATCCCCACATGCGATGCAGTGCATTGTTTATTGTTTGCCCCTCAATGGGATGGTCACGGTAAGCACTTTCCCTTCGACGAGCCCCTTTTGTATGTGCGTTTAGCATAAATTAGAAAGTATCGATCGAGCTGTGGCGAAATTGAAAAGGCAACTTTGCCGCAATCGAAAAAAAAAGTTTCAAATCAATATCCCGGACCAGGAAATGTTTTTCGGCTAAGCTGCTAACCAACAGAAATTGTAATTTCGAAGAGTACTCGTACAGTGGGGATTTAGTTGGCAAGCGATGACGAGGGGGAAATAAATAAAACTTGTGCCCTAACCACGCATTCGGTAATTGCAAGAAAATCTCATTTAATCCCAACAAATGCGACTTCATCACGCAAAAAATTATGAAATATTCTCCGTCTCTAGGCAGCAATTGCTTGCCTTCCCCCATACATACATATACATCTATCTTTATTTATATATCCTTTACCGTTGTTGTTGGCCTTAAGTTGCCGTTTTTGTTTTGCTTGTTTACACAATGTCCTGCTCGCGCCTTTTGGCCAGAAAAATGAGTATAGACAGCAAAAACGGCATTCAGAAGCATTGGTTGTATATTTAGTATCGTAGTTTCTTTTGCAACGTCATCATTTTGGCCTTGTTGCGGTTGAATGGTGGCATTTAAGAGGAGAAGACAAGCTCAATGAGTTGAATCCATTGAGTACTGAAATTGGGGCAGATCCAGCAATTGATCGCTTAATAACCTTTCTCATCTCGAGTATGTTATATTGTATTTCATTTTCATTGATATACAATACCATAAAACTTAAAATATATTAAAATAAGCTTTTAATTTAGAAAAGAAAGCTTTTTTTTATATGTTTGAGCTAAGCACCCTTTTTTGTTTCAGAACAATACGGTCGACCCTCGAATTATTAAACTGTTCCCTGGTCGCTCTTCTTCTTTTCCTGACCATCGTTTCATGCAGATGAATGCGCGTATTTATGAAAAATGTTGTTGTCATCGCAGCACTGTTGTTTTTATTGCCATTTGCTGAATGTGCTTTCGCCTCCGCGTCGGCTGATGAGAAATAATGTTTGCGGAAAAATAAGATTTGTTTATTTTACGAACGATTGATTTCGTCTTCCGTTCTGTGCTTGCCGCTCCATTTAGCCAGCTTTTCCAACCGCCCGCCGCACTTTCCCCACCCACTTTTCGGCCACTTGTCCTCGCTTCATTTTGCGCGGCTTAAAAATTAATTATCGCCAAAGTCGGGGACTCATCTAGGACTTTCGTCTGTCACCCGGACGGCTGTCATTTATATTTGGAGGCTTTGACGAACTTTTTGAAATATCTCATCAAAGTTTTTGTCGTCCTTCAACGACTTTGTGTCACTTGACTTAGCTGTGATTTGGACTCGCTCGGTTTATAATTCACTTACCAGGCACCAGAATGAGTAGGAGTACCACGGATATCCAGCAGATGCAGCTACGCCCACTTTGGGAACCATGGGATCCAACGTCCTTTTCCGTCCTCCACCGATTGGCCATTTGCATGTGACGGGTGCTTGCCCCCGGAATAGTCGTCTTCGCCATTGAAATAGATATTTTTACTATTTTTGCGTAGGGGCTGTGTCCTCCGTTTTGTTATTTCTCTTTGCTCGATCTTTCTTTGCTTCCTTTTGGTCCTTATAAATATATATTGGCCAATAAATGTCAATTGAATTTGGCCTAATTCGAGTTTTGTAGAAATAGTTTTCTGAGCGACAGAAACTCAACTGTAATTGTAAGAAAATTTAAATTTAGATAAGATTGGCTTTAAAGGCAAAAATATTTTTTTTTTAAATGTACCTAATTATTAGCAATAACTATTATTAATAATAAGCAATTGCTAATTAATAACTAGCTAAATTTTTGTTATTTCAATCTATTAAATCCCAAATTATTACTCAACATTATAAATTATTTTATATATTTAATTTTGCAGTATTTTAAAAGTTGTCGGTTACGAAATAAATATTAAGTGCGAACTGAAGCCATTTAGGATCATAATTAAACATTAATATTAAATAACAGCCATTTGAATTCCAAAACAAAAGCACTGCTAAACTTTATTGCTTTTTGATTGCACATTAAATATTTCAGCAAAATTCAGTTGAATAATTCATTAAGTGTTTCGGACCAGATCCATTTGATGGCATTCAGCACCACGTGCACGCCCCAACACTCTCGGCAAACACAGTGATTAATGCAATTAACTGCAGTACTTTAATTAAAAATCGCCTCAAACACAGATGCAGAGCAAACACACACACTCTCAAATCGATTTCATTTAAACACTAATCCGTGCGTGTGCTGCACAGGGTAAATGAAAAAATAATATCACTAAGACCCGGGACAAAAACTTAATCCACAGAAAAAAATATAAGGAAAACCCAGCGAGAAAAACGGGACAAGCTGGCAAATTAAAAACCTTCGATAAATAGCTTAAACAGTCGTGTATGGAATACCTTCTTATAATTAGTTTATTTTCCTATAATTTCACAATGTCCTAAAGAGGATATAAAAACTTTAATTTCTGTAGAATTTTATTTTTATTCCCAATCCTTTTATCCAATCCTGATACCCTCTTATCCATGTAAACGAGAATTTCCTAATTGTCTTTCCTCTGCGCCAAAAAAAAAGGAACTGGGGGAAACTTCAATCCGCAGTTTAATTATTTTCCATTTAAATAAAATTCACACACTCACATACCCATTTTCATTTACATACACACACAAGCGCCCCCATTCCATTTGCTTGTTTATGTCGCAAAAACTTCTTCTCTGTTTTATGTTTTTTTCCGAAGCGGCTTCGCTTTTGGCCATTTTCTTTTCGCCCTTGCCAGTTTTACACTCTTTCGAAACAAAAGTGACACAAATACACCCCTACCCAATTTGGCCTTTTGAATGAAGTTAGCACTTTTTTAATACTCTTAAAATAGGTGCAATGAGATTATTTCATTTAATGTCGCTCTTCCAATGTTTTTTATTGGTTTGATCGATCACTTAGATTACATTGCTCTATATGAAATGAGTTTTGCTTTTCCAAATAAAAATATGCTGAACTCTCCCTTCGAAATGAACTTAATGCTAAGCCTTTTGGCATTTAATTACTTTACTTTTTGTTGGTTTCCGAATAAGTTTGCCAAGTTTGTCGATCCAAAAACTAGCAATGCAGAAGCATTCTAAAAAGCAACTTAATTGTAGGTCCCCCTGGATGAGATTTCCCTCACACTGCATTTAAGGTAATGAGCACATACAAAATGCAATTAAAAGCTTGTTGCCAAAAATGCAATTTTACGTATCTTTTTCTTTGCTCTCTGCTGAATACACACGTACATAATTGGGTACGTATATTTTTAAGCTTGGACTTTGCAGTTTGGGCACAGCATGCAAAGCATTAATGCACTTTATGGGGCCCAACCGACAGCGAATGCTTTTAACGATGCTACGGTGAACGTAGTGAAGAACTAAAAAATATAAAACGTGAAGTGCAAAAAATTGTTTAATGGAGTTTTTGGCTGAAAATTACACTCTTAAAACAAATAATAGTCGTCTTAATTATGGTATTACTTTACTAATGTTGTTTTTAGATTAATAATACAGCTATGATGGTCAAATTTGCATTTCTTCGTAACTCTTCCTTGGTATTGATAATATTTATTAAGATTATATATAAAGCTTTTTTTTTAACAATTTTTCAGCATAGGTAATCTCTTATTCTGATTCTGTAGCTTAACAAACATGAAAATCGAACACGCTTCAAAAAACACTTCTTTTTCTATGAAAGTCAACGGCTCCATTATGCAATGTGTAATGTATTGTAAGTAAAAAGTGTATTCTATTGCTTTCCCATTCCGTCTTTTCAGGTTTTGCACATCATGCAGTTCATTGGCCCTGTTGATGCCGATTTCCATTCTATTTTCATTTGAACTTTTTTTATAACCACTCCTCCTTGGATACGGCTCACTTATTTCATTTGACTGATACCTTGTGGCTTTCGAATTGTTTGCACAATTTATTTGAACTTCGGTTCGGGTTCGGAAGTGAAGTTGGAAACGAGAGCCAGTATGACAAACATTTTTGTGCCGATTTGCTTGCCTAGATTTGTGGGTCAAGTGGAGCGTGCATGTGCATAAAGATGTGTATGCAAATGTCAACCTATCTGTGTTTGAATGGATGCGTTTGCAACCACCAACTGCAATTACAACCAGATCAAAGTTGATGGAAACATCAGATTACCGTTGCCATATGTGCGAATCGCAAAACGTCGACTGTTGATCACCAAAGTTATTATATAAATCGTATGGCTAAGCATCATTTTATGTTTTTTAAAAGTGTGCTTATTATTTATGGAAATATTATCTGTTCAATATGGGAGTCATATTAAGTTTTGTGTCGCTTTTATGGAAATTTCGACGGGAAGCAAAGTATGTCCATGGTATGTAAGTAATTTATTCGAAGATAACAGCTGCGAGCTGCGTTTTAGATTTTATAATTAATAATTATGATTTCTGGTATTCCTTTTAATTGAAGTAACAATAGAAATCTAGTATAAACATATCAGCAAGCAATGAAGAGAGAAAATCCATACTAATTATAAGCGATTCCTGAATACCAAAAAGGTCAATCAAGCACACCTTCCATTGTTCGTTTAACATCAGAGACCCTTTCTCGCGAAATTACACCTGGCATAGAAGCTCACCTGGCTGGGTGTGCTCACGTCATCGTTGCCGTGCAGCTGCCAACCTTTCTTAGACCACAAAAACTCATTACAGCCCCCTTTTTGGCCAACTCAGTTCCCCGCTTTGTGTGCTCCTTTGCACACGCTGTCTCTGTCGCTCGCTGCGTTTTTGCTATTTCGCAATTAAAACTTTCATTAAAGTAATTAAAATTGCAACAAAATAAACAAAAATACAATCGAAATCTGCAAGGTCTGCTATGGTTGTGAAGGGGGGAGGGGCTTTTGTGTTTTTTGGGGAAAGGAGATGGTGGCAGGATTTGACAGACACACAAAAATGCAGTTAAAAACGGTCCATGGGGGCTGAAAGTGGGTGGCTGGAACAAAAGACAAAAGTGTGACAAATATAAACAGGGGTATAAATAAAATGGTTAAGTGCTGGCTGGCTGGATGGCTGGCTGGCTGACTGGTTGGCAGGGGGATATAATAAAATGTGGTAATTGTAAATAAGTGGAAAATGAGTGCCGAGCAAAAGAGGGGGAGACCGATGGGGGAAATTGGGCTGCTGTACTGTGCTCTGCTGTGTCTATTGCATTTGGTGGGATAACATTTTAAATTCAAATTAAACGACCGGCAAAGCCACAAAAGGATTGACATGAAGTTAGTGCCACCAACCAGTGTAGCAACAAAAGGGAGCAAAAAGGCGACAACTTGACTAAGGGCAACCACAGCTCTAGTTGGCAGCTGTCGTTGTTGCACCAGCATTTACCCATCTATTGTTTTATTTGAGCTTGACATTTGCATGGTAAATACAAAAAAAAAAAATAGGGGGGGGGGGGTATGGCAAAGTTCGAGCTGCAAATGAAATATGTTCTGGGTTTCTCAGCATTCAATTAATTTCCAAATACTTTGCAAATAATCAAAGGAGTGAAAAAAAGGACAATAATTTCAATAATAAAAGAGCCATCATTGTTTTGATGCTTTTTCTCTGAGGGTGCATTTTGCGAAATAAGTTTTCTCTCTTGATACTTCATGCATATAAATTGGACAGTCAGGCGATTAAATCCGAATCGCAGGCCAATTAAAAACATATAATGCCAAATCGGGGTCACCTTTTAAACATTTAAACCGTTTATTGCAGAGATATACCAAATACTTGTGAATGCAATGACAAGGATAACGAAAACAGTTTCGTGAGCTAGCTTCATTCTAGATAGTGAGGGATAAGCACTAAACACAAGTTGCACAATTCAATTGAGAGTGCCCATATATTTTTAGCCATTCATATGCTTAAATTTATATTCATATTTATATGCGAAATTGGATACCTCCGCTGCCACATATGCCGAGTTTTGACAAGGAAATGAAAGATTTTACAAGGCAGTGCGCAGACAATTCAGCAGGCAAACAACTTAGTCAGAAAAACGTTTAAAGGCAACTTGACACGCCGGCAAATAAAATCTAAACTTTTAAAGAAAACCCTCATCTTTTCTGCCCCCGTCAAATCCACTGCAGCAGAGGGGTCGAAGAAGCTAAAAACGAATACGAAAAGCAGTAAAAAAAAATGATAAACGCTTCAACTGATGACACATTCAGTTTCACACACGAACGACTTTCAATTTACATTTGATGTTTTATGTTTCGCAGCATTTACCAAACGAAAAGCGAAGAAAAACCCAATGAAACGGCCGGGGGATGGAGCCAAAAGAAAAAGAATCACTCATACGCACCCACGCACACGAGGATTGGCGCCCGACGTTTGACGCCGCATGGCAAAAGCGCTTAGAAAAGAAATAGCATATAGTGAAAAAAAAACAAAATACAAAAAAAAAACTCTGTGCCCAGACCAACCAGGACTTACCAAAAGGCAGCCGTCCCAAGGAGTGGCGGCAGGAGTATCCTGCAGACGACAACGGTGCCAAGGAGACGACAGGCGGGAACCAGGCGGCGTTGGGTAAATAAACGAAAATATTTTGTACTTCAAATAGAAGCGAACATGCTAAAGAAATTCAGCCAGAATTTCAGCGACTATTTATGCATCGTAATGCCCTATAAAGGAATCACTAAGAATAAGACTCTGAATTGAACTAGTATTGGGTCCTATTCAATTTCGTATTTAGTATAATTTTTTAAAACTTTTAGAGAATATTCTAAATGAGCATTGCAAATATACATACAGTTAGCCAAAAGGGAAAAGTCCAATGTGGTGAGGTACATTTTTTACAGATTATCATTTTAAATATGATATAAATATTTGCTATTTATGTGCATTTTATATGTTCATAGTGTCTGCGAATAAATATTGACATTTTTGTTGCACAAATTAATATTTTTTGTCACAGTCAAATACTGTAATGCAAAATGGTCAACTATCTCCTCTTGCAAATGTTATAATATTACTATGTATATACTCCACAAAGCAGCAGGAATTCAAAAAAAAAGAAAAGAACTTTGGGCAACTTGTAATAAGCTGCACTTAAGAATAATTCCTACATATTGACAACTTCGTAGTGTAAACTTTTCAATGGTCACTTATGAGCTTTTCCCCGAAAACCGATGCTTGACAAGTTGCCTCTTTTGAGATCGGCCACAAAGGCACTTCAAATGGAGGCCCACACAAAATAGAAGAGCCATACTCAGCATGCGGTCAGCAAAAAACAAGAAACTAAAACAAAAGCACCCAGAAAGCAGTTTGAGCAGAAATTGCCCATAACGAGCACTTGACCAGGGACAAAATGTGAGATGCCAGAGTTCAGAGGAATTTCACATCTTTTGTATGCCTTTTTATTTCGGGGGCATGAGTATCGGTGGCCCGATAGCCGTGCTTCTTGTGGCAAATAAATTTAAAGTGCTCGAAGGAAAAAAGTGAAAATAACGTTGCACTTAAAGACCGCACATTTGTCTCAATGAAGGCCGTGTCACAAAAGTAACGTTAAGTTCTCCTTTTTACCTAATTTATACAGTTTACGCTGGGCGGTTGTCCAATGTCCACTGTCCCAATGTCCTGCGGCCCCTGCGATCTCCCATTTATGTCCGGATTCAGGGAGTGGAAGCCATATAATTGCGCTTATCTCTTGGCGCACACTCAAGTGGCCCGGCTCAATATGTTTTTGGAGTGAAATGAAGTGCCCATCGTATCCACTTGGAAAAGAAAAAAAAAATGAGAAAAAAAAGAGAAAAGAGGCAGGGCGGCCAAGAGGCACTGGCATTGGAATCCCGGCAGAAATTTTTGTATTTGATTTAAAAGGAAATACCTTTTTTAGTTGAAGCCTCACTTGTTTACCCTGCTGTTTTGCTTTTCCCTGGTGTTTCTCCCTTTTTGTGGTGACATTTTTATACACTGTGTGTGTGTGCAGGGGGATAAGTTTTTGGCATCCTACCAATGAGATTATCTTAAGTGGGGTGTTGTTTTTCGGTTCGAAGGAATGTGGAGGGCCCTCAATTGCAGTCTTGAAGCTGGGTTCCCTTTTTTGGTTCGTTTAGAAATGAGTTTCGCAATAGTTCTTAACTGTCTGGGGGTCTGTGGTTTTTCCTTTTCTCCAACAGCGAGCTGTTATTGGTAAATCGATGTAAATTGCTTTTTAAACAAGTTGAATGAATAAATTATAAGGCCAAATGGAATGCCAAGCGGAGGATTCATTGCCAATGTTAATAGTGAGAATTTTTGAAATTGTTATAAAATCCAGCGTTTAAGGTAAGCACAAAATTTGATAGCACAAAATATTATGAAATAAGTTTCAGTTATTATCTTTTTTTAATCTTATTGTATTTTAAAGCTAAGTATATAATAAAAACTCAAATATTTATTTATTGAAGCGTAGTTATTTGACATTTGCTGATTTGCTGATCACAACCAAAACAATTGCTTTTCATTATTCAAAATTTAAGCTGGCCGATTTAATACCATTTGAACAATTCCAATTTAGTTTAAATAAGTTACATTGTCCATTCTCTGATACAGACTTCTCATATATATGGATATATGTATATGTATATGCTGTGAGTGCATCTTTTGAAAGCCTCAAGTGTGAACACACATTATAATAAACGCCTCAATTGTTGTTCAGTCATCTGCGTAATTTATGTTTAGCTAATGTTCAGGGATCGATGAGCTTGTCAGCTTTTGTGAATCACAACGCCCGCAGACGCACACGAGGTCCTGTATATCCTATATCCTGTCCCGCACACACATGCCCTAACATTAACCCCCCGAAAACCGAAGGAAGCTGGAAAATGGCGTTAAGGTTGCTTCGTTGAGTCTAATAGACTTTCATGTCTGCCTCGACATTGCCGTTGCCCCAGTTTAGAGCGAGTCCTGTACAGAATCCTTTCGGCATCTTCCATCCCATCTCATACTGGTGTTATTCTGCCCAGAGTCGTCGTTTTTTTTTTTTTTTTAGACATGTTTCAATGATTTCTTATTTTTGCCAGAGGGGCGAATCTGTTGCGCTGCTGTTTTGTCGTTAGAGAAATTCAATTTTTTTGTATTTGTCGCTTCGATGTTAAATCATTGATGTGTGAAATTTGTGAGCTCAGCCAGGAGGAGAGCAGCATCAACAACTTGACTTTGATCGATTTTAAAGGCAGTTTCTCTAGCCCACTTTGATTTCCTTTCTGGCTTTCTAGCTGGTTTTAAATTTTTCCACATCAAGTTGGCTTCGGGAAGAATTTCCCAGGGCATGGGCTTGGTTTTCTTAGCTCAGCTCATTCCAGTCTATTTACTTGTTTTGTAAACAGCTCCGTACGCTTTCACCAGTACATAAACCAAAAGTACGAAAAAATTTCGTGTTTCAACATTTTTGGAAATCTTTACTCAAGCATTTCTCTTGCCTTAAACAAAATGTGAGTAGTCCTAATTTCCCCGAAAGATTTTCTATCGAATATCTCCTTCAGTTATAACCTATCCTCCCGAAGATGTGTTGCCAAGGAGCTTGTGGATCGGTATCCTATGCCCTGGCTTATGGCCCCGTCGGACCCGCTCTGCCAGCCATGAACTATAATAACTGCTGCTGTGGACCCAATCCTCCCTGTGGTCCCTGGACATGTCCTCCTAACAGGTGCTGTTGTGCCGGCGAATGGGGTTGCTTTGGGCCTTTTTACTGAGAAACCCAAGGTACGACAATTCCTGAAGAAAACGACGTGAAATTTTTTTGTGCTTTTGGTTTGAACCACATTTTCACTTACACAATGGTTCGAGCTTTTCAATAAATTAATGTACTTAAACAAGTAACTTCTTATTTACTATTTGTCAAATTTCTTGAGAAATTTCATATTCCATTGATACGTATATGAAAAATAAGAAAATATACCAAAATCCTAGATAGCACAATCTTACTAGGATTGAGTATCCTAAGTATACCATGAGGTATAATTCTTTCTCTAATGGTTCTTGAAATTGTATGGCTCAAATTTAATATTCCTTTAAAAAAAAATATACTAAAATTGTCGACAGTTTTACCAGGACCAGGATACCGATAGGAAAAATATGAAAATAATTAGGCGCGACAGCGTAGGTACAAGATCTCTAACTAAGGAACAAACTTACTTAGTCAGTATTAGTCCCTCAAATTTTTATTGGTTTCCCATGGAAATGGCTGGTACAAGAAGATCTACACTGATAATTTTAGTAGTATAAGACCGCATTTCCTCCTGGCGTTTATTCGTCTTCCTTTTTTTTCTGAGTACTCGCCAGTGTGCAGAGCTGCGCATCCAGTGGAGACAGGATGTGCGGAACATAGCAGTTGTTGGTGTTCTTCTTGCGGCTAGTATCTAGAACATAACACTTATCGCAAGGACCGCAGGGCGTGGGTATAAAGTCCCGACCGGTGAAACGCAGTGTTGACAAGGGAGGATTATTGCAGGCCAGGTCAAAGGAGGCACAAGCCCAGCCACCACACATGGTTAGGAAACGGATGTGGGAACTATATGGAAATGTGAATGATTAAAAATAAAATTTTTAAATAAAATTTTATAAAAGCATAAATGAAACTTACCCCGGTGAACGTTTAAGGTTGTTGTTCCGACAAGGACTGGACTGGGACTGAATGATATTTGTTTCATGGCTGACAGCCAACAGTTCCCAAGGCCTACTTCAAGATAGTTGAATTCCGGACTCTCCACCCAACTCTGTGGCTACTCCAGGTCAGAGATCACCTAGCACCCGCAGCAGCCACCGCAGCAACCGCCGTAAATGGAACAGTCATCACATGGACCGCAGGGCGTGGGTGCGAAACAGCGGCCAGAGAATCGCAGTGTCGACAGGCGGGGATTGCAGCAGGCGATATTGTAGGAGGCACAGGCCCAGCCACCACACATCTTGACTTGGTTTAGGTTTTCCGAAACGTGTGCTCTTTTTACTATTGTTTTTTTTTTTTTTGGGTGGGGTGTATAGTTATTGGCCCTGGAGCAGACACAAAATCGAGTGTTTGGTGCCGAAGTGGAAAAGGAACTGAAGTGGATTGGGTTTCCCAGGGAGCAAAGGCGATTTTTCGCTCTGACAGCTATTGACAATCTCATCGACGCCGCCCTCGGGTTAGACTACGCTTTGGATATCTGGCCTAAAATGAAAGCTGGCTAAATCGGAACGAGAGAGTGGATGGCACCCTGATGCTGAAGTGAACTACATTTTGGAAGCCCTTAGCCGGGATCTTCAATCATATATACCATATTATGGCATGTTGTGGGAATATATAAATTAAATTACTCTATTGGTGTTCTCTGTGACACAACCAATCAAGTAAGCGTTACAAAATAAAGTACGAGATTGCATACTGTTCAGAACAACTTCATAATTCTATTACTTCTACCACGAGTTTTAACTCGGACCGTTGGCGATGCAAATTTCTATCCGCCGAATAACGAACCGTGATGAAAGTTTTTGCCACTCCGGTCCATGATACTTCAATCCAACTCCTATTCATCCAGGCGGAGACAATCAATTACAATATCTCCCGACGGACCAGAGGCCATGTAAGAGGGTGTCTGCATGTGAGGATCTAGTAGACAAACCCACGCATGGTCAACTGTGCAAATGTAACTGAGAGGACATGGGTTCGACGAAGCGTGGTGGTTCTGGTTGGATATTCCTAGCGACCATACGTCGGTTTTAAATGGTACCGCAAGGCAGGATGTGTAATTGAGATGTAATTTTAATTGCAATGTTTTGGTGACAAAAATAGAGTGATGGAATAAAAGTACTTTTATAGACTTTTATAGGAAGAAAAATCGTTAAGTTACCATATAAATTGCAAATTATACATGGAATTACTTAGTCTCCAATATATGTTTATTCGATACGATTCTAATTTAAAATGTTTTCAACCGCATGTATCCTTGCCTTTGGTGTCACTTTTCCAGTAAATACTTGAGGAAACTGCAAGAGTTTTTATTCGACAGGAATTATAAAATTTTCCCAGTGGACTTGTGACTATTGGCGGACAAAAAAGGTGCTAAATAGGCGCCTGGAGCTGTGAGCTGACTGTCCATCACTGCCCCGGAGTATTTAGCATTTTTTTTAGCGGCAAGTACTTAGCAACAGGTTGCAAAGGGCTAAGTAATTTCTAGGATGAGTTGTGCTGCACCGCGATGCCGACCGCAGTTTGGATCCTGTGGGTCTGGTTGTAAGCCCTGCGGCGGAGGTGGCTGCTGTGGATCCTGCTGTGTTGGTGGTTCCTGTTGCAGGGGCGGTACAGGAGGATGCTGCGGCGGATCCTGCGGCGGATCATGTGGCGGTTCATGTGGTGGATCCAGTGGCGGATGCTGTGGCCCACCGCCCTGTGCCGTGGTCTCGTACCGCTTGACCTACGGCCCCGTGGGTCCCCTGCTGCCCTGCATGAAATGCACCTGCAACTGCGGATGTTGCAGCGGCGGTTGTGCGCCACCTTTCTATTTTGTGCCGAACAAATGCAAAAATTGCTGGGAATGGGGCTGCTTTGGCCCGCTGTACTAATACCCTGTAGTACCCTGTTGTTGCACTTTTTATTGGAACTTTTCATATTTTTGAATGCAATAAATTCACGTGTCAGCCAGACTTGC
Source organism: Drosophila melanogaster (assembly GCF_000001215.4). Lineage (NCBI taxonomy): Eukaryota > Metazoa > Arthropoda > Insecta > Diptera > Drosophilidae > Drosophila > Drosophila melanogaster. The sequence continues at coordinate 16,002,974 of NT_033779.5, read as the reverse complement.
ATATTTGCGCCCATTTTTGTTGCCTTTCTGACAGGCTAACAAATGACCGGGGTCCAGTTTCAGGGTTGCCAAAGTTTGCGCCATGAAAATCATTTAACATTCGAACTTTTGTTAGCTAGCCCGCAAAAAACGAATGAAATGGGCAGGCAAAAGTTTCCATTCGAGAGACTAGCAAAACAATGGAAAAATGGTCAAAATCTGAAAGCTGCTTGTTTTGGTTTTGCATACGAAGCGAATGCAGGGGAAAAACAAAATATTCGTTCGAAAACCTTCCAATCTATTTGGTTACACGACGTACTTATGTAGGTCATGGATCTGACAGTTTTTGTTCAGCTATTCGGTTGTATTTTTTAGCCACGCTTGAATAGCGAAGACAGGTCAATTGAACGAACTTTTTGACAACGGTTCCAGTCACCAAAATATTTTCGTTTAAAAACTGCCACAGTTGAAAACAAATTGACGCGCTCCTAGCCATAAATTTCTTTTTTAATTAAACCTCAATGTAATTTGGTTCACAAACCAATACATTAGTTTTGATAAGGAAGCTCAAAAACAAAAACGCAAATGGTCTGATAAAAATTTTCAATTAGCATGATATTTCTTAGTCTAGTTATTGGCTACAGACCACTTTTCAATGGGAATAAATAATTTTTTCCAATATATTTACACGCAATATTTTAGAAACTTCAACTCCAAGCCGTGCCTTTTGTGCGCCTGCAAAATTTTCTTCATAATTCTAACTGATGGCCTTTTTTCAGTGGCGTAGGTCTGAACCAAATCTATGCAACAAATTAACAAGATCTGAATGAATATTTTACATTTTCTTTTCACTTACAATTGGCCATTCCATCACTTTCTTCAGACGAATCTCCGCCCAAACAAGTTAAATGAACGGCATAATTTTTATTGTCGGTTTCCACAAAAACACTTTGTCGAGTCGCCAGAGGCATATCCGGTGAATAATGTTCTCGAAAGCATTTGAACGGGTTTGTATTCTGATATTTTAACCACCTGGTTATTATCCAAAAGTTACCATCAAATATGGGCTAAAATTGTTTCACTCAGAAATGTATTGTTCAAATGTAAATATCAACATACTGGGTCAACTGAATTTTTAATAGCGGTACATCCATTGTTTTTCACAATGGGAAATTGCCTTTGCTGAGTCGGTAAAGGGCGACACAGAACTATTATATCCACTACTAAAATTCTATAATGTTAATTAATTTTACAAACACCTAATTGTAAAGTGACTTACGGCACAAGTCCTTTCATTATTCTGAGCTATTCATCTACTTGGATAAATTAGTTATTACGAAGTGTCAAGCAAATCGAATTATGTCTAATGCAGATTATTACAGCATGAGTAATTAGCTTAAAGCGTCTTTTACGGCACAAAATCAGTTTGCTTCTTAAATGATTGGTTACAGTAATCTGGACAAAAGATTAGAACTACATGGTCATTCATTCTTTGGAGTTTTTTTTGTTTAATGAATCCTAATTTTCAAAGCTAATCTAGAAATTTATTTTTTATTTTATTTGTGTGTAATCGCACTGCCGAAACATATTTCTCCTGCCAAAAATCTGCTTGGTTTTGCAAAATCCACAGCCTACATGACCGTAAATTATATTTTAAGAGTCCCAACAAAAAGCCGGAGCAAAATCACAGATACAGATATCATCATCACCCAGTCGGAACGCTCAACTGAAAGTAACTCACCTTTGGGTAACTGGTGAACAACACAAATGTTATGACTGCCGGCAGTTGTTGTCTTTGTGTGTTGTGATTGTTGTTGTGCCGGCAATAAATTAACTTATTTTAGCACGTTACACGACTTCCCACACCCAGGCGCACACACACTCAACTTGGCTGCTTTTCTTTTCGCACATACACATGACACTAGATGGGCGGTGGGTGGGTTTGGTTTACTGAAAGGACAACGTCAGGGGATTTTTGGCCCGTCCAGAATATATATCCCGCACTGGAGAATAGGGCTTGACCTATGCCCTTACTTTAGTATTTTGCGGATTTTGCACATTTCTCACATATTTTTCATAATTTTCGCGAGCAAATCGCGTAGGACCAAAAAAGTGTGTACGAAATAAAAGTTTGGCGAAACGAAAAAGTTTGTCCTGTTTGCAGTGTTCGGGTTTTTTTTTGTTTGTTTTGGAAACACTCAAATCTCTGGTGAAATATTAATTTTCACAAATTCTGACACTTTTTTTTAGCGGGCATTTGCTTGGCCCGCCGAACTGCAGATTCTTTCGCAATTTTTGTTATACGAATTTTTTGTGTTGTCTGGTTGCGCTGTTGTTTATTCTTTGTTGTGATGGGGATTTTATTAAAATTTATTAGCTCGCTGGCCCTCGTCGTTGGCACTGTTGTTGTGGTTGCACCCGTGGGCGATGGCGACAGCAGAGCGAACCAAACGATTTGACATTATCAACGTAACTGAAGCATCAGCGGCAGGAAGCTGTCGGCCCTCGCCGGAATCCCAACAACAGCAGCTGCTGCTGAAGGACCCGATGCCGATGCTGTTAAGTAGAAGCTGGAATCGAAGGAATTCGGCTGTACGTACTCGTGTCCTGCCAGCGAGAGCACAGAATAAAGAGCTGAGCCACTCGGCACTTGACGAAACACGAGCCGAGGCTGGGGAAATTTCAGAGAGTGCGGGAGAAAGCAGCTAAAAGAGAGGTTGTGTTTCGTTGATGAAAAGCTTTCGTGTTCGAAAAGTGAGTTGCTTGTTAACAGGGATTCATTGGGATTTATTTAACTGATAACTTAACAGACTCTGTAAACTTACATTGGGTAATGTAATTCTCAGGAAACAGGAATCCCCGTTTAATTATTATAATAACATCAACATATTTATTTACTATTAATACTAATTCGTGTTCTCCTAACCTTTTCTTTAAACTAAGGTCTAACAAAAATCTTAATGGCTATTACACTAAACGGTACGATTAGTTGTACGCAGCTAGTAAATAAAATGAAGTCCTGCATTGAAATTGAATATAAATTGAATCTCTTTTAAATGAAATTTAAATAAATCGAGAATTAAAATTTACTGGCGTGGCATCCATGAAAAGGAGAAACTGAAGCCTGAACCTTAGGAGACAGCGACTAAAGTGGTCAACAACAAACGGAACTAATGCACAACATGCAAAATGGAAACCATATTGACAAGATGCAGTATCCATGGAGAAAACTGTAGGACGGGTGGAAAATAGAGCAGCAGCGGTTGAAACATAAAGCAATAAACAAGAAAATACCAAATGCATACGAGCCAGCAAACATGACAAGCAGCACTGGCAGCAAACAAAATAGAAAGGATACATGAGAACACGAATCTATATGTAGACACATATATTTGATATACATACATATATCCATGGTGGTGGATATCCTGTGTGAGAAAGCTTTGGCTAGACAATAACTGTAAAATGTAAATATTAATATTGTCATAATAGACAAGATAACTTGAAAGGCAGCAGGCGGAGGAGTGTGTGGGGTGTTTGGAGATGATAACGACGACGGCCAAGCGGATACGATGATGATTGCCCCTATGGATCTCGATCCTGACGAATAACCGCTAAAGTGCCGTTAAGCTGCGCACTACCGAATGCGAGCATTTCAAAGCGAAACGAACGAACAGCAAATGGGAAACAGAATACAAAATGTCAGCTCATTTCCGGTTGCTTAATTTGAAATCGTTGTGCCAAAAATTACAAATGAGCTGACAATGGCACCGAAGGAACCAAACAAGCGAAAAATAACAGGACACGGCAGGACATGGCTGCCAGACAGAGAGGACCATGGCGACAATAAGCACAAAATAGCAGCGTCTAATACGCAAAATAAACGAGAACTGGCCACAGCATGACAGCCAGGATAACACTGGCCAGCTGGGCGCAGTCCTTTTGCCCCTTTGCCCCTTTGCCCCACAGTCCCCTCCCCAGTAAAAACTCGCACCACACAGCCCCTCGTGTTTTACAATTTAACGCACATCCTAGCAAGGCAACGCCCCATAGTTTAATTTTTGTCTCCTCGATGTGTGCATGAAATTCGTGCACTTAGCAAAAAGCATACGAACAAAATCGTTGATAAAACAAGTATTTTTGATCTTAAAGAGTGTTGATTGACTCACATTGCAATATTTTTGAATTATTCGTTCTCTTATATGAAACTTATATTTCACTTTAAAGAATAGATTAAAATTGTAAAGGTTAAATAAAATAAACTCGGAAGCAAATTTTATTCATCGCCCTATTATTTAGGAATCATTATAATTTTCGCATCTAATTAATTTTTTTTTTTACTATGACATTTCGCTGTGTGTTCCCTCCCTCTCTGTCACTCATTCATCTCTATCTCTCTTCCGCTGGGCTTGCTCCACTCTAATCTAATGACGACAAGCATGAGGGCCGGGGAAAGCTCCTCTGATAACCACGGCTTTGAGTGTCGCTCTTTTATTGCGTATACGCCATGTGCATCTCACATACTCACACAGAGACGGACGCCACAATGTGTCGAAAATTTGGTGCGTCCATCGTCATTCACCTTTTCGTTGAGTGCAGGCGATAAAATGTTCGGCGAGCACACAACCTACAACCATCAAGATCTTTCCAGGACCTCCTCTCCACTTTTCTTGCCCTTCAAGAAATTTTCTATCTGCTGACAGCAGTAGGAACCACTGCCAAATGGTCAAGTGGGAGACTTTGAGTAAAGTGAATAAGGTGAATTCGATTGCTTTTGAAACAATGTGAACTTTTGAGTAAATATTATCATTTATCTTAGTCTTTAAATGTGGCTAAAAATGTGGAGTATAACAAGTAAGAATTGACCATATATGTGACCATATATAAAAAAGAAAAAAAATTATGATAGATGTTCTTTCAACTAAGTTGAGTCCTAAGAATTGTGTCTCTTTTTCCCAATGAACCAGAACGCAACTAATAAACCCGCTTACACCTTTCCTAGCGGTTCACCATAAACTTTATTAACGTTCATCAACTAATTGACTAATTTATGCAAGTCAAATAAATGTCATGTCAACATATAATTAATTGTGGCGCCCAATGTGCCGCTAAGTAAACGTGGGAATGCGGAAATTTCCTAATTTATGCATGATTTAAATTTACCACGGAGAAGTCGTTCTCTTTTCGCAGCTAATTAAATTTTTGTAATTGAAAAACATAACAAACAAAGACAGTGCATGGTAAGGGAAAACTAAGCCTCTTCTTAGGGACCAAGAGTCGACTGTTTTTCGCAACTTGCCCTGCACTTTTGAGGTCATCCTGGGAGTCTCTTAGGATGTCCTTAGACTTGTCAGCGGCTCCTTCTGTTGGCCAGCATAATTTTGTTATTGTTTTTGCATTGCATTACAAGCAACTACGGAGCAACTCTTGCTGCTGCTTCTTAATCTATTGGATTAGTGAAAATTCAATTAGGCCAGGCCAAGGAGCCTCCATCTGCTGCGCAGGATCCAATGAAATTAAATTGCGAGCTCTTCAACTTAAAGTATGACACTTCGATGTCCAAATATTCCCTGTGCTATCGGCAGCAATTACTTTTGTACGATTCAGGCCCGCTGCACGTCAAATATTTGTTTAACGGGCTAAACAAAATATCGCCCACTAAATCCATGTCAAAATCCAGCTATAAAAATAATAAATAAACTTGCAAAAGAAACCTAAATCATTCGATCTACGAGAAGCGCAAAAAATGGCGTAAAGCTCTGTAAAAAATGGCTGTGAATTTCAAACCAAGTGCAAACATTGTTGTATCGCAAATATTTACAACACTTTAAACTATATGGCAGCTTTTGAAGCAGCAAAAAACCCCCCACAACAAGGGGCAAAAACAAATATGTATTGCAAATGATTGTTAAAAATTTGCGTTCAAACAACCCACACATAAAGAGACCGAATAAACCTTCGAAATGGGGAACATTTTGGAAACTAAGTAGGTAAAAAAAGTTCGTGGGAAATTAAATGAACAATTTGAAATTATGTTATATTTAAACTTTATTATTATGTGTACATATTCATTATATTATATGTATCATTTTGGAAAGGGTATCACAATGTATTTTAAAAATGTAAAGAATGAAAAAAAAATTAGTTGACAGTGATTTTAAATGATTTTAACGCCACTTTTAAATATATTCTAGCCTTGAATAATCTTGCCAGCTTTGTAAATAGAGTATGATAGATTTTACTCTTAATCAACACATAATTCCCTCTACAAATACCCTGTACAATCATTGGGAGTTCTCGGAAATCTAAGCTAATTTAAGTTCATCTATTAAATTTTAAAGCTAAGTCCAATAACTAAATATATACTTTAACCCGTACCTTACCTAAAATAAACCAACATTTACTTACTTTTGCTCTGGTCTCTGGTCGTCGCCTCTGTGCTTTTTTGTGGGCGGGTCCTTTGTCCTGTGGACAAAATAAGTCATAAATATATTTCGCTGATTTCATATTTTTCCACAAGGTTGCGAAAATAACTTGCATAATGTTCCATTCGTGGAAGGACAAACGAACAAAACGCAAAACGGACTTAACCGGGGCACAAAGGGAATCCTTGCGGAAGGGGAATCCCCGCAAAGGGGCAAACGAATAATTCACAAAGAATGAAAGAGCAAAGAAAGGCTTACTATTCGCTGGGATATTTAAGTAGATTTGCCTGTTGTCTTTCAACTGTTTCCCATTTTCCATTTCCATGGCCAGACTTACTTTCATATTTTATCATTCTTTTACTTGCTCTTTCCCGGACTGTATATACTGTAGTGTACCTTTTTTGGTTGGCATGTTTTCGCGTTTCCTTCTTTTTATTTCCACGCTTTTGTACTTATAATTTCTCACGTTTTCCTGCAAATGCAGCACAAAAATTTCTCGTAGTAACTTTTAATTTCATGCCATTTAATTCGTTGAAAGCGGAACGCGTAAAAGGAGCAAAAAATCGGCATCTGAGGAAAAGAGAATACTGCAATTATGCCCGGGCTTCTGGTGTATGTGTATGTGGGACTCGAAGGAATTTGCCACAGGACACGCTTTATAGCAAAAATTGCTTCCTTTTTTCTTCATTCAGCGACTTTCTTGCGCTCTTTTTCTGCACGCCCAAGCAAAGAAAAGTGGACAGCTAAAGGAATCTCTTGATCTTGAAGAATTTTCGCTTATCTAAGGCTGCTAAGAAAGTTACGTACCTTTAAGACCCACTTATTGGAAAGTTGATAATTATAATTTACAGCATCGAAGGATGCGTTTAACGATAACTGAAATACATTTAATTATATCAAAAAAGTCACAAAGTTAGCGATAAGTTTCCTTTTTTATTTTACTAAGTTAAACGGACCAAAAGTATCAACTTTATCCTTATTCCTTCAAAACTTTTTTCTTAAGCTAATAAAAGAAATATTTTATTTTTTATAATCGCAAGACGTGAAAGGAATCTGAAAATGAAGTACTCTTTTGGCTAATTACAACATGTTGGATGCAACAAAGTTATTTAAGGCTCTTAAGAATATTTTTCGACTATGCGACAAGCTTTAAATATTTAAACCATGGCCAACTAGAAAATTGATTAACTTCTACTCAGCAAACAGGGGTAAACTTTTTTCTGGATGCATAAAACGTATAATGGAAAGCCAGAAAGGTGAGGCCAACTAATAAAGTTTGCGGTAAAAGTAGCTTAGGCCACGCCCACTCATTGAAGCACTTTACCGGAGGCTGCATAATTTGCACATTTGTTGTGTGTAAGTTGCGGCTGGGCAGAGGGTGTGATGGGTGTGGTTGGTTCCTACTTTCACCTTGTTCATGGCTGAAGTTTTAAGACATTACTTAACTGTTATGTGCACCGCAAGGTAGCACACACACACACACACACACACACTAATACGCCCACTTCCTAGGAAATCACTTGGGCACGAAAGTGAAACTCGAAACTGGCAACTGGCAACTTTTCCTGTATCCCTACGGAGAACCTCCTTGGCTCCTATATAAACTCGATTCACTCACCTCGCAGCACGTCGACCTTTCATCATCATCGCCAGGTCCTTTGCAACAAACTGCAAGCAAGTTGCAACCTTTTATGCGTGGTGTGCCGAGGTGATGGAATCAGGATTTTGTGATGAACAACTGTATAAACTTAAGCATCTGGCGCCTGGAAGGAAGCTACTGTTCATTAGGCAACAAATTGTCGAGAACGGATCATGTAAGGTGTAAGTGATATTGCCTTTTAAATAGAAAACATACATTGATCGCACGCGGTTAAACATGGATAACAATGCAGTTGAATTTCTTCTTATTCAGTAGTTTTGGTTATTTTAAGAACTTCAACTGATCTGCAATTTTCTTGAAAATGGATATCAAGTCGTTACGTTCAATTTACTCGTTCGGTGCCAATCAACATATTTTCTGCGCGCACTGGCAATATTTGAGGTCGCACCACATGTATCAATTTTCTATTGTGTTCCTTAAGGATCTGACAAATGGCAACACGAACTGGGAGCAACAAAAACAGCTTCGTACAAAAGGACAAACAACAATAAATTGATGGTGTTGAAATTGTTATTGAGAAATTGCGCCGCATCATCATCATCGACATCGACGTCATCAAGATCAAAGAGGCTGACTAGTTTGTCTTGTACACCCTGGCATATCGTGGCATATCCTGGCATATCCTCCTCCTTCATCGCTCTACAATGACAATACAATTTAATATTGACAGGGCAAAAAGTAGGGAAAGACAATTGCCCTCAATATATTTTTTTTCTATTTCTCCCGCGCTATTTTCGACTATAGATATTTCATTTATCTTGTGAGTTGTTCATTTTGGACAATATGACTATGTGAAAATGAATTTCCTTACGTTGTCAAGGTATTTCTGCTTTCGCCAATTTGTCAATTTTCAATCAACTTGACTATTGAATTTAAGGGCCAACAAATGCGTAAAAATTGCAATCAAGTACATTTTTATTACGGGATAAATAAATTGGTAAAAAGTGTGGATCCCAAATGACGCGCAAAAATACTTTTTAATAGTGTTTGAATAAATAAAATGCAAGCGTAAAAAATTCAAAGCGAATCATTTGCGACCACAAGCTTGTTACACCATCAATTAAAATTTAAATAAAACCTAATTACATGAAAAATTTACAATCAGGGTATAAAAGGAACATGTGACATTGTTTCAAAGATTTTTTAATCAATCATTTGCATACATAAACTCATGCATTCAGCTGTCTACAAAGGGAAAAAGCTATCCTGCATAAATATTAGTTGTGAATACAATTTATCGATTGGCAAGTAGTCATCTGTCATCTCTTCCCTTCGCATTTATAATTTGGGCAAATATTATTTTTCCACTCATTTCATTATTGTCTTTACCATTTCGGATTTGCGAAACGTTTTTTCCAAATACTTTAGCCGCATTTGAATAATTTGTCAAAGGCATTTTGTTGTCATTTGTTACGCTCTATTAATTATGTGTCACCCTCCCACAGAAAAAACCCCAGTCCACGAATCGGATATTTCCTTCCTATCCTATCACGAATATATTAGCTTCCCCTTCGGTTCCCTTGCATTATTTATGCTCATTTTATCGCGTAATCTGTTTGCGAATGTTAATTGCTAAAATGTTAAAGCAAAGGTTTTTGCAGTCGTTCGTTTGGTATTTCATATAATAATAATTCCTATTTTGTCTGTTGCTGTTTATAATAATTTTATGTGTTTGCTGTCAATTGTTTAATATTTTAATTGTTTTTTTTTTTTTGTTTTGCTGCTTTGACAAGTCGGGTGTAAACCGATGGCATATGCTTTTATGACTAAACCTATATAGTTGCGAGCATAAAGTGTGCGGGCCATTGAAAACATTTAATATGCCAGTGGGACGATTACACAAAATATTTATAATTTTATTCAGCTTGATAAATATGTTTAAGGGGCGAGTTGTGTGGGTAATTTGCTTATCTATGAGCGGAAATCAGAGCGATGGGGTTGTTCATTTAATTGTGGACAGGGTGACACTTTATGAAGACTTAATAGACCGAAGATGCGAACCAGATAAAACAGTTCATTGATCAATAATTTTCGATTAGAGAAACGCGTTGCATTACCATTAAATTGTGGTAGGCGCCCATATCGGGTACATACTGTACCCATATGTCAGCAACCATATAAAAAAACACAACCAAATACAAACACATTGAAGCACTCTGTTGCATGTGTTCGTAAATAGTTCAGTCCACACCTACTTGAAGGCCACCATAATTGCATAGTCAGCGTTTTTACACCGGCTAAATGCTGACCGAATCCCACGTGTGTCTATTGAACTCCTCCTCCTGGAGTGCTAAGCAACTGTGACATTTCAAGAATACAAAAGATATAAATAAGAAGCCTCGTTTACAACATAGTTATAAATAGTCCGTGACCGATGATATTTTCTGTTACCGAAATCTTTTTTAATTAATAAATCCCCGTATAAGGCACTCCAATGCAAGTAAATATTCTGCTACCATGCACAAAAATAAAGCCCTACAAAAATAGCAGGCGAATCCCCCGCATTTTATGGAGGCCATCATGCAGATTCACTGCTGAAAAGCAAGGAAGTAACAGACCAGACCGAACCCATAAAAATTGTTCATTGCTGGCTAAGTAAACTGCTGGGAGGAATTATATGACAAACATCAATAAACTTTTCAATAAAACGGCGCTGCACAGACCAAAAATATACGCAAGAATATTTCTAATAAAATGATTAACTTATATTTATTATATTTCACTTCTTGAAAAACATAAAATATTTAAAGCTATCAAAGATAAATACTAGGTTATTTTAGATTCACAAACACTTTGGTTTTTCTGACTGTAGTCCGATAGAAATCAGTTGAATATTTTGAAATTTTCTTTCAGTGCACCCGAAAGACGAGTGGTACAATGCAATGCCCTTGGACTCAAACATCAAACCCCACGCACGCCCACATGTAGGTATGCGAATTTGTATCAAAAAGTTGTTAAACCTTCATAAAATGCGGCAGATGAAAAGGTTTTTCGGGGCGGCGATGAAAGAAAGGAAGGAATTCGTAACTTTGTGTTGTGGCCGCCAAGGACCTATAGGTTGATATGTGTGCGTGTGCGTGTGCGTTTGCGTGCCTATGTGGGAAGCACAAGGACCAGGGAGCACACATAATTATGCAAACTAATTAAAATACTCATACGACGCGTTCAACTTGCGCTTCTGTTACTGCCAACCCCGCCCCCATCCTTTTTTGGCGCCCATTTTTAATTAACAGTAAGCGACAGGGTGAAAGGGGGGCAGGGAGTTCCTAGGGCTGGATTCCGAGCGCTGAGATCCCCGACTGAGGGGCAAACAAAAATGAAAGACACTCATTTACGCTTGACATGACGTTGAATGTTCTGCACATGCATTTGACTCTGCTCAATGGCTGGCTGTCAATGTGTGCGTTGGTGTGTGCTGGTGTGCGCAGTGCTCAAATACAAAGCGAAACCGCAAAAACACAAATATAGTTCATACTTCTGAGCGCCTACGAACAAAATGTCAACAGCGATAGCTGCAAAAAACCAATGACAAGTCTCGGTTGTTAGTATGATACTCTACCCCAATATCGGACTGATATCATACAATTTTATAGCTTAAAGTATATATTTTCCAGGAGAATACACTTTCTATGTACAGGACTATTTTCGTGTAATATTTGCTCAATTACCTAACAAGGAAGAGTAACATATTGACATCGAATATAATTTAAGCTAGATTACACTTTTCGTCCATAGGATTATAGTCAAGTTTTATTTGTCAATAAGTTAAGTCCAAACAATTTTTAATTATGTTATCCCTTATTTTATTGTCTTTATAGATCGAGAACATTTTTTTAATGCAGGGGTGGAGGCCAAGTGCTAAGTCGATGCCTAGTTTTAATGCTCACTTAACATACCCACAGTTTCTTGCTGTGCGTCATTGGCATGATTTCCCTCAAGCCTGGCAGGCCTCAAAAAGTCAGCAACACGTTGCCTCTAATGATATGACTAACGCTGACAGCCCCATTCGCACACTCGACTGTGTGCGTTCTGTTTGGGGAATAAATTGTTAATTATTATTTGAAAAGAGTTACAGCGGCGCAAGCCGCAATCCGCAATCCTGCCGCCGAGGATGATGTGGATGAGGATCCTGGCTATGAGTAAGCAGGGGCGGCGTCGAGGCTTTTGTCGGGAGCTGCATTCTGCATCCTGCATGGCAGCTTTTTGTGGTTGGCTTGGCTTGCAGTTTTAGTTTCGGGCCCCCAGTCTCCCGGAGGGCGTGGCTCGACATGGTCGCCTGCTTTTGGGACTCGCGGCTTCTGCATGCCCATTTGAATCTGCATTTGGCTGCTGTTTTTGGATGAGGCTTCTAAATTAACATTCACGCTTCTCGGCCCAAAGCGTATGTGTGGGTGTGTCAGCGTCGTCCGCAGTATTACAACGAAGGGATATGCCACTAATTCTATTATATATGATTTAATATTTTTTGGAGTATTATAACATTTTTGTAGGAATACTGATTTAAAATGATGGTGTTTATTAATTTTGTTTTAACCATTTGAAATCTTTCGACACTTTTTAAAAACGATTTTAGTAAATTAAATTTTATTGCATAATATTTTTGCAAGGACAGAGATCTCGAGAAGTATAGGGTAATGATAAAATGAAAATTACATTACATTACCAAATTAAGGGGGGCTTTGGTGGTTGAAACTACGCCAATGCCGTGTATTAATGTGTGGCCTCAATTCTTATGCGTGTGCTCATTCCGAATGCGCATTACAACGGCAACAAGAACATCTGCAACAGTATTTTTTAGCCTCCCGTACCGTTAGGCATGTCAATTGAAATGCAGCCAAGAGTCGAGCTTTTCAAGCCAGCCACCCACTTTTCCACCCTCTAATACAACACAAACACACACACACACACAACCGCATTTGCGTGGGGGGCAAATTAAAAAGTGAAAAATTGCATACATGGCGTATGTGTAATATTTTTATTTCACTTGGCTCCTAATTAGGCAAGTCAGCTGTCTCGCTTTGACATTTGCAGTTCGCTTTTAACTAATTTGTTGCCGCCAGAATGAGATTCCTTCGCTGATTAATGTGCTCCGTGCATTTGGGCCAAGCAATAACAATGCTTCACCCACAAGCGACTTTCCACGAATGTGGGACGAGAAAATTGAAAATATTAGATATAATGTCCAAGAAATGGGGTTATTCAATGTGGAACAAATCAACACTAATGTGGAGCACAGCGTGACTTGATTTCCATGTGCTTTTCTGAATTTAAAATAACGTGCGAATCGTTGGCCTTCTTATATATGCAGCCTATCTATTCTCATAGGTATTACATCTACTTTGTGTAAAACCCTTTCAAGTCAGAACAAAATTTTTGTTTGATTCGCTAGTTAGTGTAAAAAATAAACGACACTAAAGTAGCGCCCCTTTGCGGATAAAATGTAGGTAAAATTACTTGAAATGTAACAAAAAAAATCGATCCCGATTCAATTTGTTTGATTGCCGAGCTGGCTTTGATCAAACGAGCCAAATTCGAGCCACGTATGCTCTACAGCCCCACACACACACACAATCAAATAAAATGGTCGAGCAATAATTGCGCGTGTCGTTTGCTAACCAAAAACGAAAATCCCATCGTGTGTGCTCATCGCACCTGTTCCTCATGCGAAATTAGTTTCAAATGGTACCACTAATGTGGAAAGCAGCCTCCATAGACCATTCCGCACCTCTAGCGTTTGGGGGCCACGACCGACTAACACATTAATGCCTTTTGATCTTCTTTTAAAGATGAAACTCTCATATATGCTTCAATTTTCAAACTTGAATAATGAGTAGCGCTTTTATTTTTAAGGCCTTTAAAACTTTAAAGCTTTTATGTCCCCATTAACTATCTAAGTTAGTTTATTGAAGATTATTTCGTACCTGATCTATAAAGCTGAAAAAATTGAACAGTAAAATATGCCACTTCGATTTGTTGTACTTAATTTGTTAAAAAAGAAAACCGAATCGTCATACTCTTGCACAAACTTCAAAAATATACTATTATATGTACATATATTTGTATGATAAAATTCCACTAAGACGCTAACCGGATTAATAAAATTTGATCGTAAACAAATAACTAAGATGATAACAGCCTTTGCAAGGATATAACCATGGCTTATACACCAACTAATAAAATCTCTCGATTTTTCTTTTCCACTCACTAAAGATTATTTTCTCCCATCGAAGTGTGCATTTTCTGTTTTTAAACAACCAAACTTCTTAAGTTGGGAAAGAAAGAGTACCGCCACTTCCACCTTTGCTGCGACAACAGAGATATTCACTTTATCTGCGTTTTTATTGCCATAGCCGGCTTTATTATTGCCGTTTAGCGATTTTTTATGGGCGGGACTTTAGCTCTGTAGGCAGTGGCATGCGCTTTTTATTGCGCTGCATGTCCTGCCCGCAGTACGGGAAGTGGGCGGAGGTCATTTGTTGGGGTCCGCTGGCTTTTTGAAAGCCATAAAAATCGAATGGCGTCAGCATCGGTGGGCAGGGAAAAACCAATCGATTTGCTAAATTGCAGTGCAAAGTACAAAAGCATTCACACAGAGGAGAGCCAACGAGTTAGGGAACGGAAAGGAGCCACCACATGTCCTGCCATATATCCGAATGTCCTGTTGCACCGCTGTGGTTCAATGGTTGCAGCGGTTGAGCCCGGCGGTTGCACGCACCAACAATCCGCCAAATGGTTCGTGGGGAAATTCCCAAAAATATTTATAAATATTTAAATTTGCCTTTGCGTTAATTAACCAAATAGATAGAGAGTCAGCGAGGCGCAAACTTAAGCCTGGCAGCCGTTGTTGGGGAACATTCTGGGACTTGCCTAAAACTTTTAATTGCACTTTGTTTGGGTATTGCATAGGAAACTTATCATTAAAATAGTTGTTAAGCTTGTTTAGTTGCCCAAGAAAGTGCAGCACACTCTTTGCCGCTTGCCAGAAAATGTTCCGGATAAATTGTTGCCCCTGGTGGACGGACTTGGACGACAGGGAGAATTTTCTTTGACAGGCTGCAATTTCCGATCTTAATGAAGGTAAAGATAGCGAAGAAGCTCAAAAATTCCCCAATTCTCAGTCCCATAATGCTATCGAAACTTCAGGTGTCGAATAAACTTTTTCAATGTGCCAAGTTTGGTAGTCAAATGCTATCGTCATTTCAATCTGATTTGGTCATTAGTATTCCCATAACCGAGTGTAAGATATTGTATGAAAAAATTCCAAGTGAGTAGTTTCGTAGATTTAATGTGCAAACTAAACTGATGAATAAACCAAACTACCTCAAAATATTCTTCTGCGCATAATAACACTGAAGGCATATTTTGGTGCAATTTACTCGAAAGTAATATTTAAGCCTCGGCTGGCACCGTAACCACCTTAAAATATTCTTCCGGGCATTCAATTGAAACCCTGAACTACATTTCCAAACTATGGGAGCCATTCAAAAATTTCCCTTTTCATTACTTCGCTCGGAACCGGCCCTTTGACATTCCACTTTTCCAGGCCAACAGCTGTCAGATTCATGCCAGTTCTCCGCTCCTCCTATCAGCATATTTCTTAGTTCATCCGACCACAAAAACCATCTCATTTAGCCATGAAAATCTTGGCTGCCAGCAGCAGTAGAAGCGGGAGAAAAAAGGAGGCACGACGACCTGAGCCGTATCCTTTTCATTTTCACCCGACCACAAAGCACATTTCGCTTTCATTCCATTTTAGAAATTGTGAAGGGCGAACCGAAATGAAAATGATGAAAATGCAACTAATTCCTGACGGCTTACGGTTATTATGAGACCACCATCTCCTTCTTGGGCTCCAGCTCCAGGAATAATTCTCATTTTTATTTTTGTGCCCGAACAGGCATTCAATGGCAAACCGGCAGCAGTGAAGATTAACCTTTAACGGCGTCCCGCCTTCAGCCTATTTAATTTTTGTACGCTAAGCCCAAAATCTGTACGGGACCAAGGGGTTATGGGCTGGATGGATATGGCAGGGATTTGTTTGCGGTGCTGGCCTTAGTGGAAATTAAATTAGTTGCACGGTGTGGCTCAACAGGTTAGCAGGCATAAACCCGACTTGGCCATGCTTAAACCCTAGTTCAAGCTGCATAAATCACCATTCAAATTAGAAATTAGTCCAAACACTCGCACACACGCACTCGAACCTCTCTTCCAGACAGACCACGGCACTTGGAGCACAATCCTAGCTGATCTCTCATCGCCCCACTCATCTAGTCATCCAGTCATGTACTCATCTAGTCATCCAGTCAGCCACTCGTCGGCACACTCATTATTGGGCTCAAGTGCAAATTAGTGTGTTTGCTAGTGGGTTATTAAGGCCTCCCCTGGAAACTCAGACTCCAACTTGGTCTTTTGTTATGCTAACTAAATGAGTTTTCCGACGCTTCCCATATACTTTCTGTGTCTGTTTTGCGCCTGCAGTAAAACTTTAGTGTACAAATTTCATTTCATTGTTTTTCGAGTGCGCAACAACAATCAGAATAAGTGTTAAGGGCCTTTCAGATAGTTCCCATTTCCTTCCCACTTTTTTTTTTTTTTTGGAGAGAGGGTCGGGAAAGTTTTGCAATTAACATGAACCGAAAAAAATAATCACCGGAACAGCCTAAGAGGCTCAGAAGAGGAGAGAAATATATGTATTTGCCGACTACGCTCCACCGCAATTACCACGTGCCAATGCTTCGGGCCTAAGAACCCCAACAGCCCAACAACATCGGTTATAAAAAATTAATTAAAAACAATTAAAAGCGGCAGAAGAGTAGAAAACACTGATAATAATGAGTGGCATACGGAGGAGTCTGCATAAAATCACCTTAATTATGTTTTTTGCATTCTCCCCGCAAAACAAAAAGGGAATGCTAAACAATATGCAAAGCGGGAAACCAAAGCGCGTCATCATAAAAATTCAATCAGGCTACAAGGCAAATGGCAGGAAGCCCTGAACCCAAATATAAAAGGGGGAAAAAAAAACAGAGAAACGAAAGGAAAAACGCCCGAAAAATATCGCGCCCAAAATGACATTAATTTACACATCAGCGAAGCGCGAAAGGGGAAGAAGGGGGCTTTTTGGGGATCTGAGCGGAAACAGGAAGTTGCACAACAGCCCGACGACAAGGAAGTAGGCGGATGGCATTCCGCGACCAGATGACAAAGCGGGCAATAAAAAACAATCAGAACAGGGCACTGGGAAAGTCCGAAAGAAAAACAATTTGTTAAGTATCTGGAGGCGACGAAATATGGCCTCGTACTGCTGCGAAATCAAATTGCTAGGAAACCTTTTCTGTCATTGGTACATTTACAAGATTCTTTAGAACTTGAATATAAAAACTGGGCAAACATATACTTTTTACATATAGCTCGCAAAATCTTCAAAATAATATTATATTGGAAACAAAATTCCGAAGAGAGACTACAACTTAAATATAATGCTATTAAATTTTAAAATAAATTGTGGCACACCAGAAACTAAAATAAGTTTTTCAGTGCCAAAAGCTTACGGCATTTGGCCTAGGCTATGAAAACTATTTAGTTGAATGTGTAAGCAAATCAAGTACAGCTTAATAGCAGGACTCACAACTGCCGGAGGACAATCAAATTGCTTGTCCACTAATCGCAAAGTAAAGCCGCAAGGCAAGGAAAAGGCAAACAAGATGACTAATAAATGCTGAGCCCGATATTACCGAATTTGCATTGCAGTATGGACAAGTGGTTAAGGATGTTTGTCATCGTACGACCATCACGTGAGCTCCAATATATGCATAATTGAATTTTATAAGCCGAAAGTTTGTTATTGCTGAAGATTTGTGTGTCGAGCAGCGGCGTTGGTCCGCAATCTGCAAAATTTATAGTTCGCAAATTGTTAGTCGAAGCAGGTCGCCTGGTCATGGGGCTCTCCTTAATCTGTCTATCTGCTACGTTGCTCGGGGAGCCAAATCCAAATATCCCGTGCTTTTGTCCGGAATTTCAAATTGTCACAGACCAAGAAGAATTTCATACTCTTATCAGCTCGGTGACAGTCTGTTGTCAGTGAAAACAAATTGTCCTTTCTGATTGTTCCTCAGACATGACAATTAATCACAGCATTAATAATATTTCCAGTTAGAAATGAAGAGAACAACAGTTGACTGCAAAGCTGGCAAATCTCTCGAAATTAATGCAAAATTGTGTGAAATTAAATGCCTTTTATGAATACTAGGCGTATGCGCAATACCGGAAATTAAACATACGCCATGCGGCAGCAGAAGGATTGTGAGACCCCGGCTTAAAGCGGAAGCTAATTGTTATTCAGAAAACATAATATGCAGGGAGTTGGCCAGGCAAGGACCTTGGGCGTAGACAAAGGGAGCAGCAAAGTCCTGCCCAAGATGATGCAGAGCATAACAAAAACTTTAATATTTAAATATGAAAAACTATTTATGTAAGACGCATAAACAAAATACGCAGACACGCGAAGGAACGGGAACTACGAACGCAAAACCAGCATCAAATGAAAAATTTTAAATAGAAATTACAGTGTTTGTAAAACCCATGTATGTAGTTAAACATATAGTTACATATTAACCATTATTTAAAGAGACATTCGTGTTCTAATAAGTGATTGATATTTTCCACAGTGTAAACTATATTCTCTCCACTTTGAACGAATGCGAAATTCGCCATTCCCAGGCTGCAATGCCCCATCCCTGCAGCAGGGCCTCATCTTTTTGGTGGCCATTGCGCGATGCGAAAATTTTAATTTATACATTTTCAGCTACGTCTGTATGAGTGAGGGGCAGTGTGCGTGCGACTTCCTGTTGCAAAATGGAGTTTTGTGTGTGCCAGCAGAAGTTTGCACAACTTGTTTATGATTTCTCATGTCAAATACGCTGGTAAGAGTACCTCGAAGAGGGCGTGTCTGCAGATGCCGTTAAAATAAGTACGAGTAGATACAAGTGCAGCCTGAACGAGAGGGCTTGCTCGTTTCTATTTCGCACTGCAGAACTTTTTGATTTACTATCCGAGCGTACGTTTGCATATGCAAGCCTCTTGGTTTGTTCATGCCATGTTTCATCTTGTAGTCCATGCTTTAAGGCGCCGGAAGTGTAGTTTACGCTTCTATTTGCAACAGGAAGTCGCCATGACAACAGTGTTAATAAAAATACATTTGTGAAGTGAAAAGTTTCTTTATTTCAACTTAATTTACTTTGCGTTACGTACAATTTTGAACATGTACGTTATGTTAACAGCGTATATATTAAGGAGAATAATCATACGAAAAGAAACTGATTTCAGAAGTCTCACACTTGTCTGCTTGGTACTTAATGCTCTTAGACAGTTAAATAGATTATTCAAATTTGGAATCACAATTGTTTCAACCCAATCGGCCAGTCTGTGCATATAGAGCTGCAATTGCGAATTATGCCTTGTTTCACATTAAATTGCTGCCCGTCTCAACGCATTTAAAGTCTAGACAGTCACTCATCCAATGCAATATCATTACTATGTTTGCCTTTTGCTGCTGGGTAGAGACAGACAGGCAGACACCCGCACAAACTGCTACTTCAAACCAGAAACTTTTTATGATTGCTTTTTTTGTTTGCATTAAATGCATTTTATGCAGGGAAATCTTTTTATGCGCCTGAAAGCACGCTTCAGTATAATTTGCGGTCATGTTCATTGATCTCCTGGGAAGCATTAAAATTTAATGATTTATACAATGTTTCAATGGGAGAGTGCGGGTTGAATGGCGGTCGTGAGGCCCTGGGGCGGATGCAAATGAATTTATGTTATGTCCCTGCTGCTATTCTGGTTTAAGGGTTAAAACCTTGTGAAATTAACAACAATTTGACTTATGCGCGAGCGAGGACCCCACACGCACTCACACCCATGCGGGACAACAATGTCTGAAGCCTAAAAGTATGCTAAACAGCCAGCAAAAGTCATAACTCAGCCTCAGTGGCAGCCTGAGTAGGATGCGGATGTGGACGAGATTTGGGGCCAAGAGAACTTGGCGAAAGGTGGAACGGCTGGCGGATGTGGGCTGCAACTATTAATCAGGCTTTAATTGTTTTTGTGTGCGTCGCTCGGTTACATTTGTGGTGCCAGATAGACCTACACACACATGGATTCTCGCCATAAGGACCTCCACCTCCAGCGCTCCACAGCCCTCTCATTGCCCGAGCCACCATGCATCATGTGGGCCGAAATCTTTTTGTAATCTCTGGCATTTGTCTGGATTTTTCGTAAAGACTTTGAATAGATTTATGCTTCTTTGACAGGCACAAGATGTGAATGCGAATCTCTAGGAAAGTCTTGCATGAGAGAATGGGCTAGCTTAAAGTGTCTTAAAGATGTGGTACTGTCGGACCCAAACACTCGGCAAGTAATATATGGTCTTAAGGAAGTGGAAGATGAAGCGACTGTCAAAAAAATCGAAAAACACTTATGTTTTCGACGAATTGAATTTTATTTTAACCAGTGAAAGCTTGGTTAAATTCTTAAAGCTTTTGTTATGTTATTGTGTAACCGTTTTGGGTAAAGAATAATTTTCTTTTTTGGTTTTCACCTGCTTGGCCGCCTGTTAACGCTCTACGCCTTTTCTCCCGTGCTTTCTCTTATCATTGTTGGAGCATAAATCACGCGTTTAGTTTGCCAAGTGGCTTTTTCGACCGTTTTGCGTTTAACTGTCGTTTTAGCCACTCTTACGTTTTGCTGCCGCAACTGGCCAACAAGGGCGAACCAACATATTTAGAATATATGGCAACACTTTGGCAACACCGACACAACCCTTGACCACAGCAAGTGCAAAAATGTGAAAAATAAAACTCGGCCCGCAGAGCACAAACACAGACGATTGCGCAACCACAGCGCAAAAACCACTCCAAGTTTCGCCCACCCATACTCACTCCCACTCCATAGCCCGTCCTGACCAACATACATATCCTGGCGGGATTGTTCTGGGTAGAGAACGTTGTAGTTCGGTTCGGTGTTGTCATTGCCAGAGTTGCCAACGACCAGAAAACAACATGGGCCAGAGCTGGCCACACAAACTTGTAACGTAAATTTAGTATAAGCCCTCGCAGACACACATCCACAAACTGTTTCGGCATTTGGCATTAAGATGGGTGCCACACTATTTTTCAATCGCAAGAGGGGCAACTATTTTCGGAGGTAACTTTTCAACTTTTCCTATATGTTCAGTTAAATATGGAGACAGACTATCTGCACATCCAATACCTACTAGCCAGATATCTTAACCGGTTAAGGAACAAAAACAAACAAGATTTTAGATACATCTAGTGTATGGTTATAATCAAATGTATTAACATAATGTAAAAAATGTCAATGAAATGCTTTTTCTCACTAATTTCCAATTGCATGTTTGAATAGTTAAATTCTTAAATAAAATGGAGTTTACTTTGTACATTTAAAGGGTTTTTATTTCGTTATCGTCGCCTAATCAGCCAAGCGACAAGTATGGCTGCCAGAAAATATTTTTGTGTGCAACCAATTGTACAATTGTCTCGTTTTCTGTTTGTCTGCCAAAATGTCGAACTATGGACGGCCTTCATGTTTACATTAATATTATTGTTTATCAAATACAAACAGCAGCAGCAGCCAGAACAGCCATAATAGAGAAGTTGTTAAATCGAAAAGACATAAAAGTATCATTAAACTTTCGTGTCTGGCAATTGGTTTGGTTTGCATCGGTTTGCTTAGGGTTCGGTAGGGATTTGGCTGCCGTTTTTATGATTTTATTCAACATTTTTATCTGGTGTCTGTCGGTTTGGCAGACAGAAATTCGCATTCTCGTATATTTTGTTTAGTTGTCTGTTTGCCAAAAATCTATGACTGCCCGCCATCCCCATCCATTGACATTCTTGATTATTTATGCACGGAAAACAAATACCATGTGCCGACAGAAAGCACATCCAGTCGAAATTAAAGGTCTCTTCAGGCTTCAATTGACTTGGCTATTTCTTGATTCTCCTGTTGGCTTGTGGTTCCATGTAAAAATTGTATGGTATTTGCTGATGAATAACATGCTGTTGATAGAAATAAAGCAAGTGGCTTTCATTAAATTACTGCGATGGAATATTTTTCAAAACATGAGACAAGCTTTTTAAATATTTTCTTGAATTTTCAGTCGAGCTTATTACTTAACATCTTTAAAATATGCAAGCAATGCAGTGCACCAGACCAGAAGTTCAAGTTTCTTGAAATGAATGATAAAATCAATTCGTATAAATAATGCTCTATTAGTAAATGAAGTTAATATTATTGATTAAATATTATTGAATTAATTCAATTATTTAATTAATTAAATTATTACATTTCAATTTTAAATTATATTATGCATTAAAGACATTCATATATGATATCCGACTTAATAGACACTCCCGTTGCGTTCAGAGTATCTACAGTTTTCCACAAAACAACTTTTTTAAATAGACTTGGGTTAGAAGTCGAAGGTAACATGAGACAGGCAAAACAATGGAGCTCATCAGCAGCATTGGGAACGCATTGAAAATCGGAAGAACACTTCTGTGCTATGCCAAAGCACAAATATAAGCAAATTCAATGGAACATGTTTTCTGCTTAAATGCCTATCACATTCGTTCAGCTGTCGGTGGAATTCAGGATTCTAACCATGTTTTGTTGTCTGTGATTTAGTCGAACACTAAGGTCAAGGGGTCTGCTCGACTTTGGATTCACCTTTATTTGAAATACAACACAACCGTGATAGCTTGTTTTTTCCTAACGAATGACAGGCTCCCCATCGAGTTTCTTCATGTTGGGCAGACGACGGACTGCCTCGGCAGTGAAGGCAGACTGGTCCATGTTCTCGTTCAAAGGATTTCCCACAAATGTGATCTCGCTGAGATTTGGTGGAACACCCATGCGCATGAACTCCGTCCAGTCCTTGATCATATTAAAGGATATGTAAAACACACGCAGGGCCTTCATCGATTCCAGGGGCTTGGTCTTCTCGATGTTGTTGTAGCTGACCCACAATTCCTCCAGAGTATCGGCCAGTGGTTCTATGCCGTTGAGCGTTTTAAGATTGTTACGTGCCAGGCTCAGGACTTTCAGGTTCTTCATTCCCGAAATTCCAGTAATCTTCTCAATCATATTTGAGGACAAGCTGAGCTTTTGGCACTCGGTAAGGGAATTGAGAATCGGATCCATTTTCTCGATCGGCGGATACTGAAACTGAAGTCCAATTTCCGTGGCAGTGGCGGCTGGCTGCTTATTGCGGTCCTCCCACTTGGCCAATGCGTCCTTTAGGGTTGTCGGCTTCGACATGATGTATGAATTTTATATTCAAAATGTTAGTTTAAAGAGAGAAATAAATTCAATTAAATGTACTTTATTTCTCTAGGCCTTCTTATACTTCTTTCGATTTTACTTATTTCTTATAAAATACATACATACACACATATATTGTCAACAATTTAAGAGTATCTTTAAAAGTTTAAAATTTTGCTTATAGAAAATGCAATACCATGCAATCTTGATCCACCTTTTAGGTTGAGTAGCTGATTTGAGCCCAAGGGTAATTTATTTATTTGCGCATGTGCCCGCCACTCCCCAATCGCTGTATGTTGGCTTGTCTGGCCTGGCGCACAATGATTACTTCATTGGCCGGGTCCTTTGTCCCGGTCGAAATTGGAGTCTGAGTTGGTTGATGAGGGGGCTGCCCTTTGTCATATACTACCCTTCGCGTACTTTGCCTCCTTTGCGTCATGTTGGCAGTCGTGGAGGGAGAATCCAGCTGTTTTGTGTGAGAGGCCTCCTCGGCACTTTATTACACACATTTGAGGTGATAATACAGTTCACATTTCGCCCCAAGGGGCCATCCTTTTGTTTTGCTTTTTTTATCGAGACCTCCTGTTTTATTTGTAGTCCACTTTAAACTGTACACAGTATTTTGATTAAATATTTGCTACAGCTGTTATCTCGGTCACAGCAAGCTATTTTTCGGCAATAAATTATTGAATTTATTTGTCCGAATAGCGGCAAAGAGAAAATGTTTAAATTGGGCCATCCGACTATTTTTTATATTTTCTTGATAATCGTCCAGAAATTGGTAAAAACATATTTGATTTCTTTCCGCTATTTTCGGTTTTATTTTTTGTAATTCAAATAAAATTTGTGCTCCCATAAATTGCATGTTCAATGCGGCAGAACGGAAACCAACAAAAACATATAGATTGGCACAGGAAGTGGGAGGTGGGTGGGTTGGAAAATCACTCGAAATTGCATGCAAAGTCTAATTTATGAATTGGCCTAAGGCATACCAGCGATGAAAGGTACTCGAATGAGTAGGCTATATATATATATATATAACTATATTTGGCAAGTGGAACATGTCAGTGGCGAGGGCGTGGCACGCTGTCAGAGGAAAGCCAAAAGAATGGCCTGAAAAGTTGGCCAGCGAGGCGGCTGTTTTCATGGAAGTATTTGCGATAAAGTTACCGAAAAACGTGAATTCAATATGACGTGCCTAAAAAAAGTGCCAAGTTGTCATTTCCCAGAGAATCTCAAAATTGTGACTGTTATGGTCACGGGCAAAACAAATATATTTAAATTTTTAAAGAGGCTATAAAAAGTACTATTCCAAAATCACTTAATGAAGTTAATCTGTAATTTTAAATACATTTCTTAAAAGTATTTGACCATAGATATGATAAGATTGTAAAAGAAAATTGTTTTTAACTTTTTTCCTTTTCTATTTTGTTACCCCACTATGGCTGTGCTACGCTTAGAGTAGTAGAAGCAATTCTAAAATGCACTTGACCAATTTAGCAGGGTCCTCTTTTCGGGCAGTGGTTGGGTGGACCCCGACGGCCATATGGACACACAAATATAAGCGGTTGTGGGTGGGCAGGCAATCCGGGTAGCCCCAGCAGCCACAACATGTCCTGTCACCCAGCGCCGAGCTGGACGTGGACATGCGGTAAATGTTGCAGTTGTTGACAGTCGTGTTTGTACTGTTTAGTTTCAGTTAACAAGACGCGTTGCAACGAGAGTGGGTTGGTAGCCGGGAACTAGCCAAATGGCTAGCCAACTGTCACGCATTTTTATTTAATTCTTTTCTAGTCAGCCATTTGCGGAATGAATTGTCTTCGAGCTAGTAAACGAATGGTGGCCAAGGAAGCGAACTAATTTTCTGTCTAAGCAAGCCATAAGATAAATGCTTCGCTGTTTAAGCATCTGATGGAAAATGAAGATAATATGTAGTTAAAGAAACACAGAAAGCATTATTCATTACAGAAAAGAGAACAATATTTTAGTTTAAAAGTTATTTCATCCAAATCAAAAATATATCCAATACTACCTTTTCTTTGCCGCATTTAATTCGCATAAACTCAGCATCAACGCGTTAAGTTTTTGCCCAAGTAACTATGCCGTAAGAGACAAAACTCAGCCAAGGACACCAACTTTGTGCTGGTAGCACGAGTCTGAGTTGTTCTTTCCATAAAACTTGTACATAAGAAAATATTTTTCCGCATAAAACACCTGGCCATACTCAGAAAGGAGAAGAGTGCCATAGAAGCGTTTGCATATTGAAAACTTTCCCATTGGACAAACAACATGGTGGAAAATTGTCTGATAACAGGGATAGGTTGTAGGTAGTCGAGTATCCTTTTCTACTTGGTTACAGTTCTTATAGGCAAAATGGCAAAGTTGCTTAACAAATTATTGATAAAATTAAATATTACTTAGCAGTTTACTTTAGTAAGTATTTTTGACTTTAAACTTTTAAGCAATTTACTATTTCATCTTATCACTGCTCCGCTGCAAAATGAATCGATGAGGAATAAATAAAGCTCTTCGATTCGCATTCAAAAGCCTATGCAGCGACAATAGACTAATATTGCCCAACGTAATTATCAATTTCAAGTGCAGTCATCGAGGCTTTTGTTTGCTTTGTCTTGGTCAAAACGCTAGTTGCCCGTCCCATGAAACCTGATGACTCAACTGGAAGGAGTGCTTGTCTATTTGCGGTTTCGCAACTCAAAACTCGATTGCATGTGTGCGGCAGTGGGCGGGGCCCTATCAAGTTGGGTAATATACATATATGAGATTCCGGATCCTACCGATTTGGGAATTTGTGAGGCCCTGCATTGATTCCAACGAATAAGGAGCGGAGTACTGCTGCATCCTCCCTTCAATTAGAGGATTTGTTTGCTCCTGCGGTACGAAATGCTCCATCAATGCCTGGGCCATCTTAGATAGTCCCCATAACGTCAGGGATGAGTGCAGACAGACACAATCTCTTGTTTTAGTCCAGATTAATGTTCATAATCAATATGGTTGAAATGTTAAATTGAATATTATCTGACAGGGCTTAGAAAATTAGTTGCTCCTGCTCGTTGTTATACATAATTTGTGTACTTACCTCAAGGATATTAAGTGTGCAATAAGTTTCATGTAAGGTATACTCCGTATTGAGTGTTATTACCATCTATAGTTGTTGCAAAATTAAGCTGAATATATAATTGATATGAAAATATAACTAAAAATCGAATTCATACGAAAACTATGATTGTTGGAAATTTATTTAGGGTGAATGCTTTGGAAACTGCATCTGCAAGATGTGACCCCAATGAAACTTGGTTTTGCTAATTTGATTACGAGAGGGAAACCGAAAATTAATGCAGCAGTACCCGTCGTCTTATGGCGAACCAAGCGGCCTGCAGGACATGACTTGTGTGATGTGTGGAAAATGCAGCAGGGCAAACATTTTATAATTTGCTGCAGCACGACGCATCGCATAAGTCAGCAGAAGTCCTGGGACACGGATCAGGAGCACTCTGTAGCCGAATCCTGAGTCCACATTCACATGACAGGGAGCAAAAACAGGGACAGCCGCATCGCAGTCATTCTGCATGCGAGCATTGCTACGACTCCTTACCGCAAATGATTTTGCAGCTGACAGTTGTCCGTTGCCATTTGGGGAATTTAGTGTTAATTATGGTCGTAATAAGTTATATAACATAGGGCAGTAGACACACACACACACACACTTAGGACAGAGAAGCCATAACTTGACAGTCAGTCAGTCAGTCAGTCAGTTTCCCTCTCCGCAATGAAATAGATTCCGCACACCACAATAAATTGTATTAAATGTTGTGTGTTTTGGTAATTTAACCGACCGTAAAGCGTTTATCCATCAGCACAACTGAGTGCAAAATGGCTTCATCTCTGTTTTGAGGGAACAGTTTGCATTTGAGCTCATAAAAAAGGGGCTGAAAGTGTTTGGAATTCTAAAAAAAAAGGGATTACATGGGCCTATTGTCTGATTTTAGCTGTTCAAACCACTATCTCAAACCACTATATATAAAGCTTATATAAAGTTGCTCGATGAGGACCTAAGTTCCATTGAAAATGAAGAAACCTATTTTGATTTGCATTTACAAAAGCAAATATATGGCGATTTATCAATAATTGGTCACTGGAAATCCTGAGCCGGTGGACACTTCCGATGCATACACAAACATTTTCAAACTACAATTTAATTTCGCCTTTTCATGGCTGCAGAATATAAAAGTTGTTCCTCTTTGGCCCTGGCACTATGCCACCGCAATTACATGCAACTGTCTTCCACTTAGCTGTTTAAATTTACATGTTTAATTCACGCCCATCTCCTCCATCCCACCGTCATCATCATCGGCAACGTCATCAGAGACCTCTTCAGAAGTTGAGAACACTTAAGACCTTTACGCAAATCGCTTGATAATTACTTAAAATAATCTGCAGACAAGTAACCACAGGCGAATGCAATCCGGCCCACGGCCACGCCCACACAGAAGCGATGGTCTAAGAAGTCGTGCAAACAGAACAGATCCCGGGAAGTACAAACTGGGGGGTATCTAATGGCAGTAGGGCCCTATAAATGAGAAGTGTAAATGATTCCCCTTAAAAAGGCAAAAGGCAAATCCCTTTTCAATTTCCCTGGCACGTCTCAGCATCCAACAAAAAAGGACAAAAGAAAGGAGACCACCCAGCCATCCCACTTTTTATGTGTGGAAACTCGAAAAACAATTAAGCGACAAGTGTCTCAATTTCAACGTCACTTACAAACATTTTATGCACCGCTCTTTGTCTGTGGGTGTTCTGATGTTCCTGTGTTCCTGCGTGCGTTGGTGTGCAGGACATAAAATGCAAAAAGTTTTTACCCATTGAAAGTTACGTGTCGAGGGGCAGGATCACAGAGACAACCAGGACCAACTAACAGAGTGTACCAAAAAAAAAAAAAGTTAGAGAAAAACTTAATTATTTGTGCCTCTGAAGTCCTTGATGGAGATCTGTGGCTGTGTGTGTGTAAGTGAGTGATTGTGAGAATATGCGCATAAAAGTATGCAACGCATTTTAATCGAAAATGTCTGCAGAAAATGTGGTCACCATTCCAAGGTTTCAAATTGAGATTTTATTTAATGGTGGTCTGGTCAAAAAAGAGGGCGAACAGAATTCAGCATTAGTTAAAGACCACAAATCCAATTCTAAAATAATAAATTTGTGATAATTTATTATAAAGTTCCTAAAAAAAAACATTTTAAAGACAATATTAAATTTTTAAAAAATTTATTAAGTAATGTCTCAACGTCCATGATCAATAAGGTATATTTATATTTTTATTATCCAAACTAATCGCTATATTCATTTTGTTAACGGGCGCTTTTCTATCAATACTCGATATTTTGGGGATTAAGTTCCGTTCTACCCCAAATATAAATATAATTCAGTTACAAAATAGATTCCGTTCATGGAAATATTCGTAAGCCCTCCTGCTATACCTAACCGAAATTCTATGCGCGCGTTTCGCTAAGACAAATCCCTAGGGATTATGTGAATTCGGCCCTTAAAGTCCGGCAACAGCAATAAAGTGACCTGGAAATGTGGCAGGCTGGACGGACCGGCTGCCCTGAGATTTCGGGTAACCCGAGAAGGCCGCTGATGGACACACCGGGCACCTCGACCGGAACACTCCGGCACTGGGGCCATGGGGAAAACCAGGTGTGCGGTTCAACTGGGCGAGGTGGGCGAAACAGGTGCGCAGAGCCTTCACACTCGCAGAAACACATACATGTACACACATGGGCATTCCTGCCAATCGCTTTCCATTTCGTGTTAAATTACACATTGAATCGGATTGCGGCGGCCATAACATTGTGGCCAAAAAAGGGAAGGGACGAAAGGAGTTGCGGTCATTCGGGGGCCCTCAAATAGGTTTTTGCGGTTTTTTAATCAAGTTATTTGCCCGGCGCTGGTGAATCGGAGATTTACTACGCTGCGTAAGAGTAGAGCAAAGTCATTGGTCCAGCCAAGTCGCATAAAATAAATATATTCCGATGGCAATTTATTAAATGTTTGCGCAAATAAATCACAAATGCTTTTCCCAATCAAACTTTTTCGGTGCCCACACAAATGTCTGGCCGACAAATCTTCTTGTGTGCCCTTTGTTCATCGGTCATCAAATTTATTGCGTTAATTCGCATGTAAACCATTTCTGCGCACATTTTCAAAGCATTTATCAAGCGTTTTATTATTGACAGTGCTTGGCCATACTTTCATAAATATCTTGTATTTGGGCTGCCTCTGCTTTGGTTAAAGTTTTCGCCTTAAATGAATACATTTGTGAATTATATTTATAGTCATCTTGGTCAGCAATAAATTTGGACTTGAGTAGAGTTTGGGTTAATAAGTAAGAAATGTTTGGCGTTTGGCAAATTGAGTTTTGATTTCGATTCTCCTGTGGAGCACAGAGGTCACAAGTTGAAAAGTCAATTAATTGACTTGTTTCGACAGAAGTTCAATGTATTTCGATATGGCGCAGATAAAATATTTATATGTGTTCTCAACTTTGTTGGTTGATACTGAAGTTGATAGTCTTTGGGTATACAACAACTTTACCATGTAAAATTACTATTATATTATAATTACGAGAGGCGCTTGGGTCAATACTTTACGTTATCTCAAACGAACCACGCCCACTTGTGCTATACCCATATCCTACATATATGTTACCACTTCTCTTTCCCGCATAAACTCAATAAATTCTTTTTGGTTGCGAAAACAGTACGAAAGGGCGTTGTTACAAAAATTTCTGAACAAATTGAAAATTCCAAAATTTGCTGAAGCATGCGAGCAGAAAATGATAGAATCTACGATGAAATGCACAAAAAGGAGGGTAGAAGGATGCATACGCATCCTGCACCCTGAATGTATGTATGTATGTATCCGTAACTCCTTCTGACATCAAGTGCACAAAGGTCACGGGGGCGTGGTAGTGTGTGGATTCGGCGGGCTGGGTGGCTGGGTGGCTGGGCGGTTGGCTGGGTGGTGACACATTTGGCGTGGCAATGGCATCAAAGTCAAATGCTACATTTGCTCCCAGCGGATGGAGGGCTGAACAAAAGTCAGCTGGGAAAATATTTTGTCATGTCATCAGCGGCATCAGCAACTGGAAACTGAAAACTGGCAACTGTTGCAATGGCCACCATGGCACCACCACTGCCGCCACCAGCAGTTGCACCACCAACAACTGCACCACAGCCACACCACCACCACCACCATCATCGTGCAGACTTCGTCTTCCTCGACTCGCTCTACTGCTTTTCTCTGTCGCCGCCAAATGTGGTTACAATAATTTATGCACTTGTAATGACAGACAACAAAGCGTTCAAGAAGCCAGGAGTCGTCATCCGAGAAGGACCCGAAAAAAATAGCGTGAAAGTAAATGCCTTCGGTGCCTAGCCGACTACTTAAATACATATCTCATACAATTGGTAGCTGTGCTACCTTTTATTTTATGAATAACTGCTGCAATAGGTTCACCCAAGCAATTAACATAAGCTTAATCACATTAATTTAAATAATAATAAGTTTGTTCACTTGAATACTTTATAAGTTAAAAGAAATTCTTCAGATTGAATCGTTTCTATTATTATACGCATACGTATTTCCTTCAGCTCCTTGAGTAATTATCTCGAACTTCCTATTGTGACACATTTCGATCGAACTCGAGCTCTGCTCAAAAGGAACCCATGAAAGGGTAAAAGAGGATTCTGCCGCGAAAACGAAGGACCCGACTCAAAGCTCCGTCCTCAGTCAGTTGCGGCGACTGACGCGCAATAAAATGCGTGTCATGGGAGTGTCGTCACTCTGAGCCGCCCCGCTGCCACCCGTCCGGTGCCACGCCCCCTTCCCTGGGCCACGTTGATGGGCTGCCTTTTGGCGAGTGTGCGCCGACTGTTCCGGGAGTCAGTCCTATAGCTTAACGGCTCCGGCTGCACTTCAAAATTAATTTAAAATTTATAGTTGGCGCTATTGCGTTAAACGATGTTGCGGATAAACGGGGAAAGGACGAAAAGGTGGTGTTTGCAGGATGCATCTATCATGGCGTTGAGTGATTTGCGAGTGTCAGAGGAGTTGGCACGAAGTGGGACCCCGTTCTTTGCCGCACATTCGATTTATGTTAATGTCGGCTGGCTTTAAATGATGGGACCAAAAGACTTAACCGAGAAACGAAAACTTGAAAACATAGTTATTTTCCGCACTTTATATGAATATTAGGGAAATCGAAAAAGGTGTTTTAGAAAAAGTTATAAGGTAATGCTATTACTGATCGAATTATTAAAAAGTGAATAAAATTACGTATTCGCCGTGTTGTATGAAGAGTTAGTCGATGAATTTAGTGTAGTAAATATATAAAAAAAAATCATTTTTAGAATCAAGTTATTATAGTCTTAGTACTCTGCCATCCTCTTCGAAATCCCTCCCTGATCGGCTGATCCTTTTAACAGCCTTGTTTAATCCCCAGACCACCCAGACCTTTTTTCCACTTCATCTGCTTCTCGTGTGCGCTCGTCTTCAGCTCGTTTGTCAACACTGTAAGTGGGGTAATTTTCAATGTAAACGCATCGCCTCGAGCAGCTGCTTCTCGTTTCCTGAGAGTTGCGATGTTTTTTGGGGGCGTGAAGACTTTAGTTTGGGCGTAGGCCTTGAGGGCGTGGCCCTTCATTTGCATTGTATGGGTGTTGCGCCTTAGTTCTTCGTCGTCGCGTATGCTAATTGCATTTTAAATGCACCCTGCCACGCCCCTTTGCGCCTTCTTTTCTCGTAAGCAGGCTCTGCTCCAAGTTGCAGTTCTTGTAGAACTGAGCCACGTTTTTACAGTGCCAGCAAACATATTTTAGCCCGAAACTCAGCCAACAAAGGCCGCTCAATGTTATACTACGCTCTGCTAATATGCAAAACTCACTTCATGTTTTTTTCTGTCTTCTTCCACGTTTCCCTTTTTTTTTTGTTTCGGTATGTTTGTGTGCGTAATCATACCCACTATTGTTACAAAGTCGGGGTATGTTGTAATTTCTAGAAAATGCTTTAATGAATTTATTTGTTATCGATTCAAAAATTTTATTTATTAACAATTTCAATATAAGTTATTACAACACTTTACATGAACAAACCATATTTGTATATTGCTCTATAAACGAATTTAAAAATTCATATCTGAAAAGGTTATTAGATTACCTTTTCGAAATGCGTTTGAAAAATTTCTGAATCAATCATTTAAGGGGAAATAATTGAATGAAAACTTTAAAACTGCGCCCAAGGAAAACATCTTATAAAATCTTATTTAAATATTTTATACTAGGTGATAGGGTAAATTGAGGCTGAAAGATTCTGATATTGTCGTTATGCCAGTTTTTTGTGCCTTCAAACTTCAAACTAAGCATAAAGTGTTTCCTAATGGGTTTTGAGTGTTTTCGACGACTACAACTATGCCAATAGCAACAAGGAGAACATCCTTTGGGCCGGGGGTGTGGTGGAAGGACGAGGAGTGCTTGCAGGATCAACACTGTATTGCATGGCATGCATTTTTTGCTAGCTGCTTGCCAAAAGTTGGTCATTAGCGTTGTTTTCCTGCACTGATGTTGCTGCTGTTGCCGCGGGGCAGAAAGCGGAAAAGTAAATAACAATTAAAACAATTTTTGTGTGCAATGCAAAAATCTCCTAATGACTTCGAGCTCCCTGAGGTCAAGGATAAGCGCTGAGCTGGCTTTTGTTGCCAGAAGTTGTTGCATATTTTCGAATATTTATCGAAAAGTGATTTTCCTCTTCCCCAAGAGATTAATGAAGGAAGTGTATGGCAGGTTCCTGGACATAAATATTCCCAGAGTTAAATGGAATCCAATTAGCAAGCAGTTTGTATTTTTGCAAGAGATTATTTCTAATAGACGAACTTGTAGTCAGGAATATCTCTGTTTTGACTAGCTGCTGAATAATAAATTAAACAATTCTATGCGGCATAAAATCACCTCCAATCGCATGACCCTCGTCGGGTTGCTGCCCAAAAATAAACATAAAATTTTACCTTTTGCCAGCGATACGCATATAAATCTATTATAATCACTTTGACGCCGCAACAAATTATCATTGAGTGTGTCCTCCAACCCGTAAGAAAGTCGGTATAAATCTCTAGGGAAATGCCAAGCCATTGCTCCAAAAAAAAGAGGAAATGTCAAGCCAAGCAAAATATCTAAGGGATATGGTAAATCAAGCAACATAAATCATTTAAATGATTACAGCTTAACTTTTGACGCTTTTGAGCGAAATTAAATG
The DNA here is from genome assembly GCF_000001215.4 of Drosophila melanogaster. NCBI lineage: Eukaryota > Metazoa > Arthropoda > Insecta > Diptera > Drosophilidae > Drosophila > Drosophila melanogaster. Next base: position 15,969,242 of record NT_033779.5, on the reverse strand, counting down.
AAGGATCAGTCGGGATGGCATAGAATGAATTGGGGTTTGGGACCCAGCCAAGCCATCATAAAAATTATTTATTTGCTTTGAAGAACCAGAAATAGGAGCGCCAGCAGAAATGTAACCCAAATCTATGTAAGTGAATCAAGAGAAATCACTTAAGTATATTTTTATGCTGGACATGCCGTCCGGAATTACAAATACAAGACGGCACGCACGCACGCACAGGAGCAGAGGACCATAACCAGATCCTAGAACAGAAACTGAGGCGCAAACTGAAGAAGGACAAAGGCAGGACTCTACGGTGAGGCGGTGTGTCCGTCGGACGGTCGGCGGTTTTGTGGGGCTGTCATTTGCCCCCGGGGGCTTTTGCCTATATGCGATGGGGAATAGGAGTGAAACCGGGAGTTCGAGGAAATGGGGGGACCGAAGAAGAGCCATCAAAAGGACATCAACACGTAGCAAATAAAAGAAATGCCACAAGGATATGCCGTCGCTTCTTCGGATGCTCTTTGGCCAATGCTACATTGCAAAATTATTATGATTTATATGGCCTTTGGGAATGCGCACTAAAACACACTAGCACACTCTCGTTCGGACAGAGAGTGCAGAAGGAAACAGAAATCGGGGACAGACAGCCGACACTGGGAGTGTCGCACAAAGGACTTGGCCAGGATACGTAGTATACTTTCAGGCGAGTCGTCGCATTGGCCGCAAAACTTTTGCCCGCTGCGACAAAATAGGAAACTTTCTTGGCATAATTCTTTCTATTTTCCTTTCGCCTGTCGTCGTGTTGCCGCTCAAGTTCCCGCCAGCGTCGCTTTTGCCATTCTGCGAAATTAGGTTAACACTGACGAATTAAGGACATTAGCGTCATAAAGAAATAAGTAATGAAAAGAGCAGCCAGTTGGCCATTTTTGCCGAGTGCATAAAGCGCCAGAAACAACAGGAAAACAAAACCAAAAAGTTGGCTAGCATTTATTTTTAACTGCAGTCAAAATAAGAACGTATTTTTTAGTGGAAATTTATTTTGCAAGGGATCCAATTATAAAAGCTTTCTTTTTTAAATAAATTCGTTAAATTACATCTTATACATCAATTCAATTATAAATGCACTGCATGCTTTCTTAACAACATGCCAATCGACGACTTCGCTGCCATCTGCATACGCATATTCTGCAGCTAATAAAATATTGATTTATTAAATTATGCCCCAGCGAAGACGATTCGCTTGTCAATATTTTGCAAATTTGTGTTGCCATCAAACCAGCTGCCTGCTGGCCCAAAGAATCCCCTTTTATTCCGCCCCTGTCACCACACACACGGCTTATAGCGGCCCCCGGCAACTGCCACGCCTCCCAACGCCCATCATCCCGCAAGATTCTCTGTTGGCCTTCGTAAAGTGCTTTTTAAAATCCCGCCCGGAGCATTTTGTTTGTTTGCATCATTGGCAGCTGTTGGTGGCCAGCTCTTGATTCTGTGGGCGGTTTGGAAATCGAGGAGGCCCGGGGTGCGGCAACCGCACAACTTTAAATTTGTTGGACACCCCTTTCTCCTACGGGCTTTGTTTGTCCCGCTCAATAAAGCATCTTTGACGTATGGTTTACGCCGCTCCATAATCACCCTTTCTTACCCGTTTGCCAACCGAAAACCCTTCCAAGCACGATAAAAATATGAACGGAAGCTTTAGAGCTCAGCCGCAACCTCAAGTCCAGAGTTGTCCCTTTAACCGCACTGAAAAAAAAAAACCGTTTAGTTTAACTGTCGGCATGATACGGAGATCTCGGAGAAATCGGAAAATATATTATTTTGTTTTTTTTTATCTAGATGTTTGAGAGAGAAAAAGCTATATTTCAGAAATTTGTTATAAATGAGGTAGATCTGGAATAGTTCTGATTTAATTGCTGTTTTGCGAAGTGCATTTGTCCTTGCCTCTCTGTCACCCCAAATGCCATCCTCTCGTTCTGCCACTCCAACCCAGTTACTGTCTTTTACACTGTTTATTGATGCTTTTGTTGTAGTTTTCTGCTGCTGCTGTCGCAGACATTTGCTGACGTCTATTATGCCTTTTTATAGAAATTTTCTTCGGCTCTCGAATAGCAACAACTTTTCGGGAAAACTCAGTAAAGGGAGAAAGGGGTGTTGGAGGAGTACTGGTCTTAGTTTACAACATTGTCTTGCGGTTGCTGCAAGCAAAATGGTTTTATGCAAAAATTTTCCATTGCCAGTTTTTTGGGTCTATTTTTGGGGAAACTGTTTAAAAGTTTGGAGTGGAAAATTTCCGCCATGGCGACAAGCTCCCTGTAATGGATTATGATCAATCAGCAACTTGAAATAAGCCCAGCTACACAATTTGTTAAACTGTTAAACCACAAACTAAATAATGATTGTATTGCATTAGATTCACGAAATAAAATATTTTAATGGCTTCATAGAAAGTTTTCTGCACTTTCCATTAAAATTCATATTGATTGAGCTTGGTTGAACTGTGTACAATATAACTAAAGTACTACTAGTAAAACTCACAGACGGAATATGAGTGTGGTTTATCTCAGGCTCATATCCTCACCCATGGCACTGGCAAACTCTAATCTCTTTTTCGCCATGTAATGAAGGACGCAATTAGACAAGCTAAAGCCCCAAGCAACCCAAGACTAAACCGAAATACAACCGAATTTTTCCGTTCCCTACATACCTGACTTCCGCTCCACAGGATGCAGGACCCGGCTGCCATTTCCCCTGGCCACAAACTGCAGTCGAGGGAGAGACAAACTGCTATTATGGCACACGATAAAAAGTAAATGGCAGAGAAAGAAGAGAAAAGGCAACGAAACGGGGGGGTTAAATAAAAAATCGGAAGCCGAAAGCGGGCGCATAAAAATTGCATTAAAATTGCCACGCGGACATCCGCAATGGACCCCGAACTCCATTCCGAGATCGGAATAGCCCAGGTCTTCGTTGTCCGGACCCCCGAAATGCAGCGGAAATGCAAAAGTAGACGGAAGTGCAAGTTGTGCAAGAAACTCTGCATCGAATTCTGGGTGGGAGCAAAATTAAATGTTTCCGGAAAGGGTGCCGAAATACAAGCCGCCGACTGACATCCCGGAATGGAACTTCAAACAATTTTATTGTCATTTGCCGGGCGCCATTTTGGCGGTTTATTGCATCCACTTTGGGCTTTCATTATGGGGAGGGGGGCACCTTTGACCACCAGAATCATCGCTGTCCCCTGGTCACCAGCCTTACTTGCCTTCCGTCCGTGTCTAACTTGGCACATCATTTAGCGACAGCAAATTCCCGTACAGCCTGACTTGGTCACTTGTCGCCTCGACACTGCCGCCTTACATCCATTAATCAATCAAGTTCCTTTCTTTTAGCGGCATATTTTCCTGGATTCGGTCAAAGGACTCTCGAATTCACACACGCACTCTGCGACAATTAGCGCCCAGTTCCGGGACTTATGCGCTTCCTTCAAGTGTTTTCCGTTAATGAGCGACAACTTTTGGCCTCGCAACAACTGCCTGGTGCTTTTTTATGGTATCTCAAGCATAGGTGGCGGATTGCAGGCTAGTTTTGAAATATATTTTTTAGGTTTCGTTTTGGTTTAATTCCATTCAGTAGCTTAAAGTTGCATCTAAGCATCCTAGCTAGGTTTATTGTTCGGGGGCTGGAAAAACATAATTTATATCAGATAACATTTAATATTTTCAATATTTTGAATTTGGCGTAAAATAAAAGAAAGCAAAACACTTGCTAAAATCTCAGGTTTTTGCCTACATTTCCTTGGCCAACCTATGACTCTAGAAGTAGTTGCTAAGCTCGCCCCCTCGCACTGAACTTCGCACGCCCATGAACCGAGTTGGCTCATCAACTCTCGCTTCATTAGCTGCACACTCCAAAGGCCAATGCCAAGAGGTGAAAAAAGGAAGAGAGCCCTACTACATACGTATATTTTCGGAAAGAAGCTGCTACTACTTGCAGACAATAAACCAGCGGGAAAAAGAAAAGCTCTGGGAGCCGAGCAGGTCAAAGTTACACAAAAGGAAAAACTTGAACGGAGGCAGTAATAGCAACAAAAACCACAACAAGGAGCGACAGGAACTGCTGCTCCTGCTGGCTTTTCCCACCCACAATGCCGACCGCATCGCAGGCGTCGTTGTTGTTGTTGTTGTTGGTTGTTGGCCGTCCTGTTTTCCAGCCTGTGGCTGATTGATCTCGTGGGAAATTTTGCACAGTTGATGCAACCAACGGCAGCAGGGACAAAAGAAAAAAGTACAAAAAAGTAGTAGAAAAAAAGCATAGAATACGGAAAATAAAACGTAAGTTTTCCCCCCGTATTTGCCACTTCTTTTGTTTCGGCTCTTGCGTTTTGTTTTTCATCTCGTTTATTCTTTCGCTGGCGCACACGAAAATTAACTTAATGTCACTTACACTTTAGTGCTTTGGGTTAATTTGGTTAGATTATTGTTAATATCCTTTGGGGTGCTCTTGGCCACGGTGTTACTGCCTTCGAGAGTGTGTGAAGGTCCTGGCCGAGGACTTTTCGCACCACTGAGCTGCGGGGCCCATTAAGAGTTTAGGCTGTTCTAAAATTTTCCACATAAAAATGATGCATTGGTCCCGGTCGAAAGTTTGTGTATTGCTTTCGGCCAGAGATTTGACAAACACATAAATATATCTACGAAGTTGTCCGTTGCATGGATGTGATGAAAATTAAATATATTTTAAAACATTGAATCTTTAAATATCTTTAAACTTTATTTATCATTTACATTTGACCTCAAATATTTTATACCATCTAAGGTTCTTAAAGCCGCGAAACTCCAATAAAAGCATAAAAAATCAGCAATATGGCAAATAAATTTAAACAGTATTCATCGGCTTTTAGGCACGTGTTGGCGCTAAAACTTTCCAAGGGAACAGATTGCCCTCCATATTCATAAGTCAATTGAAATTTATGACACATGCCGTCCCACTGCGCAAATACTTTGTTTATCTCTGGAAAAATATTTATATATGTGCGGTCGTAGGACCCACCCCATTTTTTCGACTTGGCATAATAATTTACAAAGCATTTTACGCTTCGCTTCGCCTGCCATTTGCATTAGCCGCAAAGTCAGTTTACCAATTTAGGAGCGAAGGAATAAATATGTTTGCAATGTTAATGTAAATATAAGTAGGATGCCTGATCTCCGATTTGTTTCACTGTTTTTAATGTGTCTCAGGTGCTGATTCGTCGGATGCAGGAGAAGTAGACGTATAAAAAATGGACACTTAACAAATGGATTTCGCGAATTGTCAAAAAAATGATCCAGCTAGCTTAGTGCGCTGAGCGATAAGTTGGTACAGAAAGGTCATTGTAAATGGATATTCTATTATTAAACGCTAAATGCTCGGGACATATTTTCTGTTCTGTATTAACTATTTCTCTGGCCACCTTGTAGTGCATCATAAATTAAAGCACAATATTTAAATTTGTAATTGACCGACCTTAAAATGCAATCTTTATTTTCTCGCGCAACAATAAAAAATCAGAGTATTGTATACGTAAATTGCGTGTGTTTTTATGACAACGGCGGGTACAAAAGTCCTCCGGCATTTTTTACAACCTGACACCCTCCATCCTTTTGCGAATTACGCTTCCATTTGTATGCAGGGATGCCGTGCCCTTCTATGCGATTCTCATAATTACATTAAGCATATTAAAGCTTGCCGCCGCGTTTGAGTCGGTGTTCCTTCTCCACACACATGTCTGTACATATATGTGTGTACATACATACACATCCCTTCGCGGCGCACAACTAATAACGTGTCATAAAAGATTTTCCTTACTTTAAGTAGGCGGTAGTCAGTCGGTTATGCGGCATAGAGCGCAGCATATTGAAACACCTTAAAACCTTACGAAAAGGTGGAGGTAATACACCGTGATTCTCGAGTAAGGGGATCCCTGATAGGGGCTTACCCTAATTCCTTGACTTGGCACTAAGCAGTAAATGCATTATCCCTAATTAATGGCAATTAATTAAGCCTCACCCAGCGATTTAGCTTGCAAATGAAAATCGATTCCCTGTTTAAAGGTGTTATGAATGATATGATTTGTTTCATTAAGAAGTTCATTGATTGTCTATTGCCTTAATTAATAAACGAATTGCTCGACTATTTGATACCTCCCTAGAGTGAGGTAAAAAAAATATGATAAAGAAGTACTTCCACTTTTTCCACAAGCGTGACAGCTTTGGTGGGCGTGGCAAGTCGTATGAATCTTAAACTTAATTATCCATATTTGATATTTCTGGAGATCTCGACTTCATAAGAATAAATGGAGTTAGGGTATAGTCGTTTAAAGAGTTGTAAGACAAACTTGTCTTCAAACAATAATATGTTTTTAAATAATAATAGAAAAAACGTATTAAGCTCGCAAATAAAGTCCTTCAATCAAAGGGGTTTCACTTATGTTATTACCAGCAGGCGTAACCATGTTAAATAATTTCCCAATATTTTAACAGTGTTGGGACAATCAACTTTTTGTGGGAAAATTTCTTTCGGCGAATCTCTTTCTTAAATTAGAAAATTTAATATATTAGTATAAGCTGAATATGAAATATTTTAAAATTAAATATAACAGTAAAAAATATTTGTGACTATTTTGATGTTCCGACCGTTAAATATTCCTGGGCTCTCTCTCCGAGGTCCTTCGTTAAGTTGAGAGAAAAGGTCCTGCCAAAGCGACATAGAGAGGGAGAATACAAAAACCCGAGGAGCCACGAAGGTATTTCCTTTCTGGGGCGATGCTGGCGACGATGACGAGAAAAATCAGCAGTTTCATTGATAACGCGCAACGAATTGGATCTCAGTCAAACGCCGGCCAGCTGCACTGTCACAAAATTCGTTTTCGTGGCTGCAAATTCACAAAGAAAACAGATTAAAAACGACATCTGTAATGTAACTATATCGTGTTTTGCTCAGAAGTAATGCTGATGACTCACTAGCTTCATAGTTTCTCGAACCAATACTCGGCTCATTGATTCTTCGCTTGTTTTTTCGCAGCGCGTGTGTTTAATTATATAGACCATGTGGATTACTGTGCCACTGGCAAAAACAACAACGAAACCAGCAAATTAATTCAATCGTGTGCAATCTGCTTGTGGGTGCCAATTTGGGTTTCCTTTCAAATTAGTGCGATAATGATATAGACTGAACTGAAATCAAAAATAAAATTACAATATGCCGGCAATTCAAAATGGTAAATAAGTGAGTTATCATCCCAATACAATAAAATATGGGGTATATTTAAGTGTTACATGCAGTATTTTTGAACAGAAGAGATCCCCTTCATTTTTACTGCGTTTCAATTAATTTCAAATTTAAAATTAATTAAACTGAGAGGACCCGCAAAATGGCCACTAATTAGTTTGGCCTGCGCTGACCATTGGCCCCGTAGCAGCGCTCATGACCCTGGCATGGCAAAAAAATTTAAAAAAAAACCCGACATTTCTTATTGGACAAACAAAATAAGGGAATCGACCCAATTAAACTTCCGGCATATTTTTGTTTTCTGCGTATTTTATTTAAGCGCCGACATTTTCAATCCAACCTTTTCAGCAATTTTTTCGACCCCTGTAGATTTATCTAAATACGTAGGGGTGTCCTGGTAACACCTCCCACCCAAATGTTGTTTTCCAGCTCGAAGCGAGTTCTTGGTCGATTCTGGGGCCTTGTTCAGTGGTCGACTGTCGTCCAGTTGGCGTCACATAAATTTATATGTATTTCCAGCAAGCTTCCCGCCTCGAGGGGCTGACAGTGACTTAATGAGCTGCGGAAGTTAATGTGCAACTTGGCTCAGACTTGTTTCCATTTTTGCTGGCAGATTTATTTGCATATTTGGGCTAACTCGGCTAGCCCGATTTTTTCGCTTTGGCTTTTTCGCTTTGGCCTTCTCAGTTCATCCGTTTGTTTTTCTGACCCAATTTCGGCCTAATTAACAATTATTCTTTGCCCAGAATATTTATATTTATTATTTGTCACCCAAATAAGTACATTCGATTGAAGTGTAAAAGTGTAAATTTATTATTTATGTTTTTGTATTACATCCATATATTATGATGAATATCATAGTGTTCAGTCAAGTCGAGTTTCTGCTTTTAATATGTAATCTCCTGCAAGAAGAACACAAGTAAAGGTGTCATCAAAGAGTCCAGCTTGGCCATCAAGGTGTGTTCGATCGAGGTATGTTGTGTTTGATGGTGTCCAGAGAGAGAGACAGTGATCTGCTTTGAATACGGGGCAAGAGTTAATTCTAATTGCCCGTTGTCAGCGTAGGATACCGCTAGGACTACACTTATTGGTATTAGTATTATATCCATATATATTCTGCGAACTGAAGAATATCATATGGGTGTTTAGGCTAGTCGAGTTTCTGCTTTTAATATATAATATCCTGCAAGAAGAACACAAGTAAAGGTGTCACGGCTGCAAAAAATTGGTACTGTAAGGCAGGAATATTATAATATTAAACGATATAACGAATATCTACCTATAATGGAAAGTCTCCGGCTTGGGCAATATGGTGTGCTTGATTGGGGAATGGTGGGTTCGGAGCAAGAGTTAGGCGTAAAATGATCTTACCGCTATTATAGAAACGGTTTGTTATATTAGTCCTGCATATACCGAAAACAAATGTAAATGTGTTGAAAACTGCAAAAAATTTATACTGTAAGGAAGGAATTTTATAAAATTTAACTATATAACAAATATTTACCAATAACAAAAAAATGGTTTTTGTGTTATCAAAACTAAAAGAAAAAGAAGAGCCGAGTCATTTTTTGGTGCTTCAAGAATTCTGGTGCACAGTGATCCGATATAAATATTTTCACTTTATACTTAGAACTAATATTAAATAACAAAACTTTATTCTTAAAACTAGCCGAAAACTTGTAAATTTTGTAAGTCAACCGAAAATCACTGAGAATTTGGAGTTCAATTCCGAAGGTGTTGCTTGTTTGAACTTCGGGAATCAACTGAATTGTATTATTCCCGTTTATAGTTACGTACGAAATTTCGATTGACAGAAAAAGTCTCAGCATATGTGATTACATTTTATTTGTAAGCTAAGCATAGACTTTTGTGGCATCGCCAAGGGCCAACCCACTCGCTATGCAATACGAAAATACGAAAATTGTGTAAATACACATTTCTGTTGTAAACACGTTTATTGATGTTCAGCCAATTTACTTTAATTTCTAATGAATTTTTTTCTTGTGAGGGATGCACGACTCTTCCACTCTTTAACGAAATCCAGCACAATCGAAAGCCTGTAAATCTGGCATTGCCCAAAGACTGGGTCCTCCACGCTAGTTCCCTATTTGTATGCTTAAGTTCATTAGAGTCGGTTGGCAAATATTTACCAGAGTTGGCAATTTTGGCTTTTTGCTACGGTTTTTTTTTTTTTGGCTGCAAGCAGCAAACATCATTAAATTTAATTTGCTGCCAATATTGAACTTATGCTTGTGTGTGCGGAATAAACAAAGAGGAAAAGTCTCGCCGAGTATAAATTAAAAAGACTTATTTAAGATTTATTTATATTTTATTTTATAAGATATTTTACAAAAATATCATGGATCAGACTTATACGGTTATAATTAGATAAATACATTTAAAATTATTAATTTTAATTTAACCAACGCAAAAGTTAAAAGAAAAAAGGATAGCTATAGTCGAACTAAACATTAAGTGCTCAAAATATAATGAATTTCGCGATTTAGTCCATTTTCGGCTTGAAAACAACATTGACAAGTACATATAACAAAATCATACGGATTTTACAAGATATCTTAAAGGTTCTTTATTGTGAAATATTCGTAAGGTTTACAACGATATATAATATACAAAGATTATTAACTCCTTAAGAATCATTAAGAGAATTTAAAAGGAAAGATATTTCTTTGTTCGTTGGACAAACACACGGCTCCAGTTCACCAAAAATTGATTCCAGAGTTTTCTTGGCACTTTCCAGGACCGCAGGCATCTCACTATTTTTAAACAAGCTGATGGGAAGAATTGGATCTCCATTTGAGTAATGCCAGTTCTTCATGTCAAGATAAATCCTTTTAATAAAACTCTTTTTCTTGTTGTCCCTCTTTATAAACATATTTAAGCCTGTAAATTAAAAAAAAAAAAAGAAACCAATAGCTTTTAACACACGTTTAAGTCGCAACACGAACTTACGATTTTCTTCTGCAATGTTGGCTATTTTCTGTTCGAGCTTAGCCGTTGTCATGCCAATTTTTCTACTACCGGACAGGAATATGTGAATCAATTCATAATGTTCTGGATCTTTGGCATTCAAGGTCATGGCAGAATTCTGCCGAGGGCCACAAAATCCTCGATCATTAAACCCGGGATATGGTACATCCGTGAAATAGGATGTGGCCGTAAACGTCTTTCGGCTCTGTGCCACCATTGACAACGTTTCCTTCATTTTGTAGCAAGCATTAGCGTTATAGAATCGAAAGCCAAATGTTGCCATCAGTTCCTCCAATGTTTCCAGACATATGCTAGAAAAATGTATAGGATCAGAATATTTAATGATTTGCATATTCCCATATTCACTAATAGTTGTTCATTTGAATAGTTTTTTGACCTATAAAACCGAATGACCAAGCACTTACCTCGAGTCCCGTATCGTGTAAATGCCTGGAAGCATTTCAGAATTTTTCGTTGCGTGCAAGTAATTGACCAAAGAGTGAATCAGGTCCTTTGCCAACATTATCTGCACGCTCTTGAGCATGGTTAGGTCAAAGATATGTTTTCGCGACCACCATCCGCGATAGAGCGTCTGAATCAGGGTAGCAGACTTGTCGTAATGGGCCAAAACAGCCGACTGCAAAGCGCTTTCGGCCACATAAAGCAAATTTTTCTGAGCCTCAAAACGGCGCCACCATTTTTGAATAATAATCGCAGACTTCTGAAGTTTTCGGAAATTTTCTCGAACTAGCCATCCGTGAATATAACGCTGAATTGTGCGAGCCGCTTTGAACTGCTTGTAGTCCAAAATAACACTTTGTACTCTATTGAAACTTAGTTTTTTTTAGCGGTATTTACTATAACGTAAATTACTTACCTCGTTAAGTCGGAGGGTAAACTAATGCATTCATTATGCAGAAACTCTTCCTCTAGATTTTCGAATTGGTCATCTTCCAAAAAAACTGAGTTACTGGATTTTCTAAAACATAAACAATACTAAATAAATTGAGTTCGTTTGGTCAACCTATTCTTACAACGAGATAGAGTCCTGTTTAGAGGGCTTTGGCATTTTAATACAAAATATAAGAAGATCTTCCAGAGACAGTGGTTATACTATTATGTGTATGAAATCAAAATCTAAGGCATAAAGAACTATAGACAATGAAACCAAAGCTAATTTGTTAAAAATAAACTTATCAGCAAATACAGGAGGATTTGTTTTTAAAGCACTTCCTTAAAGTGAGATTGTCTCTGAAGAAGCTATCCCACAAAATTTGATTGAAATCTATGTTAGACTTGTTAGTAACTTTTTAGGAAAAGACCATCGCCCATGCCTACGAAAATTGTTGTAGAGTTGTAAATTAAAAGGTGTTGATAAAGGCAAAGGTCGTTCAAGATGTAAAATCTTTGGTATATATACCCGTTGATGGTTCAGTAAAATTATGTAGTGCTTCCAAATAGTCGTTTCTCGTATATTAAGAGAGTATACTATTCCTTAAAAAGTATCGTAAAAGGTGTGTATCAGAGAACTGCAGCCCGCCACTCGCACTCTACGTCCACCCGATAAACACTCGGTACTCTAGGCACCCCGTTTTTTTTGACACCCTACTTGCGGCAACACAAAATACTCGAGTGTTTTACCGACGTTGTGTTTTTGTTACGAGTAAAAAAACCACCCGAGGCCTGCTGCGCAAGAGCCGTATGGGTGAGTGGACGCACAGTCAACGATCGGCCGCAGGTCATTTTTTGTATGCGGGCTGCAGTTCTCTGGTCATTTTTTGTACGCCTAAAATTTGTATGGGTGGAAGCGTGACGGGTATAAGAAATGAAGGGTAAAAGGGAATACCCAAGAAAATTTTTGTGCTCATGTCTTTGCTCTTTGATGGACTCAATGGGTGCCTCCCATTTCAAACACATAAAGTAATTGCAATTAAAGACGGCATTTGTTGATTTTTACGTTTTTTAATGTCTCAATCTAAATAATAAAAACATAGTGGGCTTAAAAAGTATCTATTAAATATAAGGACTTAATGTTGTTGGATCAGGTAGTAAGTCATCGACGTCTACCTGTTCCCCATAGATAGCGCCGATTTGTAGGAAAAACTTCACCAAATTTTTAAATCCGGCTCCGGTTACTGCAGAAAACGGCCGACAATCTTGGACAACCCATTGGGTGCATTTTTCAATAGCTACTTTCTTGTCGTTTTCCGAAACAATTTTTAATTCCGTTGGTCGTCTTAATGTTAGACAACATTTATGGCGGGATAAATTGGAGGTGTTTTTGTGTAAAAATTTGAGCACTTTCTGGCATTGCCTGCAGAACAGCCATCCGTCCAGAACAGTTTCATCTTCCTTTAAAATGTCACATAAAATGCTCCAAATAACACTTTTTCCTTTATGTTTATTGGCAACTGAGTATGTTCCATTGTTAATTTTATTTTTAACGAAATCAGCCGCTTCTGCCATTATTGTGACCTTTTCCTTTGGCTTCCAAATAATACTGAATCCTAACAAGCTAGTAATTGCATCGTAAAAAACAAAAAAGGGGCAATTAACAGCCGAGACACTGGACCAAAGACACAAGAACTCAACAATCATTATGTATGGCGCCATTTGACTCGACTACCTACGAGACCACTCGAGTATTTTTGGAAACACCCGAGTATTTTTGGAAACACCCATGTGTTTAACGGTATACCCACAAGTGTTTTTCTCACTCATCCCTTTTTAGGCACTGTGTGAGCGGCACCCGCGACGCAAAACACCGTATTGATTCGGGTGCGCACACAACGGGGTGTCTTGTCTGCATGTTCAGATTTATACTGTGTGTTTGTAAGTACCCGCGATGTGCGTGGCGAGTAGCACCCGCACACAAAATTGTAGGGTGTGAGTCGAGTGGTAAAAAAGTGCCACCCTTGCAGTTCTCTGGTGTGTATCAGGTTTTTGTGTCAGGTGCAAAAGGAATCGTTGTACTCTGTTTTCTTTGCCGCTTCCGTCAGCACAACAGAATATTGTCAGTTTAATTCATTTTTAATGCTGAGCCGACTTACTCGATATTCTCTCTGGAAAGCGCAACTTTGCCACTCAATGCAATCATTTGCCAATGCACTCGAGGGCTGTGCCGAAAAAGGCGGAAATCAAAAGTTAAAATAAACTTCGTTGTCCTTGCCGTTGCCGCTGTTGTTGTTGTCCTTTTTTGGGGGAGCTCCTTATAAAGTTCCAGGATATCCCGTTGTTGTCTTCGGTGCTCATTTTTCGTCCTTATGCGGCACGCGTTCCCCCTCCAGCACTACTTTTTCTCCTTTCGTGCCGCTCCTTGTCTTGTTTAATGTTTCATTTATTTGTTCTCTCGTACCGAGGCACGAAAACGGACTCGAGGAGTGGATGTTGATGGAGCCAGGACAACTGGGTATTGCATTGTACTTGGGTCCGCTGTTTTCACTATTTGACGCTTGTTTACTCATTTCCGGTTGCCGCTTGCATTGTGTTTCGTCCGGAGGACATTGCCTTGCCTTGTGGGTCCTCTGTCGTCTGCGAAGACTACCATACTTTGTAGCCTCCATTACGAAAATGGTTTAACGTTGCCTCGGCAGCTAGAGCCAGGAAATCCTTTCATATTTAACAAGGCGCACAGCGACACCCGCGGAACGAAATATATGCGGCAAATTTTGTAAACATTAAGGTTGCAAGCTAAAAAAAATGTATATATATATATATATGTATATATATATTAGTTTTTAGTTTAGTAGTAGTACTAATGTTTACAGGAGCAGCTTTAAAGAGGCAAACAAAATAATAATATATATAATAATAATAAATATGTATATATATATAATATATAATATATAATAATACTTTCATTTTGGGCTTGACCCAATTGAATGAAATAGAATTCGCACTTCCTTTAAATTAAAATTGAAAATTAATCGAAATCAAATACGCGCGGTGTTAAACTGAACTTGGCTAAAATGCCTGTGGCTGGAAAAGTAAAAAACTTTGTCAGTTTGCTCTTCTAATTTGTCCCAAGGCAAAGGCAATCAATCAATATTCATCAAAATGCTATTTAATTTGAATGCAACCGCCTTGCGACTCGACGCCGACACGTCCTCGTCCTTGTTCTGTAGTTCTGGGGACTTTTCTTCCTCCTTCGTGAAAGTGCTACCACGTCAGACGAGGAGGCACGTTAGTTTCATTACTCTTCGAACTTGGCGACAACGCGAACTTTGAAGTGGCTGGATCTAGGCCAAAGTGCTGCACCAAACTAACGAACAGCTCTACGATTCAGCTCAATTTTCAATTTATCAGACTGCCACAGTTCCGTCTATATCATCTGGGCGTTTCTAAAAATCCTTGAAAGCCTTCCTGGTTTTAGACTCACAATGCTAATTGTATCTGTCGAAAACTGTAACCTGCTCTTCATCGGAGAAAATTCCACACGCACTTAAATTGGCCAGAAGAAGACTCTTCGTTAACCTGATTTCGCAGTACAAACAAGGGTTGCAAATGTAGAGGTAAACATTTTCGTAACTGCATTTGTATGGATCACACATGTAACGAGGAAATAAAACATCAATTGCCGGCCCTTTTTTGGTAGCATACTTTATTGGTTCATTGATGAGCTGAAAGTAAAAAGGGTCAGACGGGTTCTGACTTTCAAATTGCCAGCTGTAAATTCAAAGTTGGCACAGACAACCCAAATAGGTAGGATTACGTGTTTTGAACACTGGGCAAGCATAAAGTTGTAAACGGAGGTAAGGCGAAACAAATTTAATCAGAATTCAGGTAAGATAAGTTAAAAGAAATAAAAAAACATGTGTGGCACTTAGCATCTTTAATGAGATACTGGTATAAAACTTTCTGATATATAAATTTGTGTTTCTATAATAATTTGGTTTTAATATGAATGAAAAATAAAGCTGTTAATAGAGAACAGACTGCATTTAAAATGGAGGGAAAGAAAACACACTTTAAAAAAATACTTCCAGGGCTTGTATGTGCACTAAGTGTTGCATGCAGTAAGATACGGTTGAAATTAAAATTCTCTCTTAGGCTATTTAGTCTATTTTTGACTGTACAGGCGCACTTGCAAAAAAATATTCTTTAAACTCAAAAAGCATGTCCTTGGGTTGGAAGTTAAGACCACTTAATGCACGCCAAAAGCAGTTTACATGAGTATGTATTACAGTACCAGCTAGCTGTGTGTATGTAAATATGTACATATGTGGTAGTGGTTCATAAATACGCTCGCACATTGAGCCACTTATACATATACGCAACAAGGACAACGACGCATGTTTTTGGTTTTTGGCCTCGGAGCCAGCTTGAAGGCATCATTCAGAATCCGTGCTCTTGTATACGGTGTTAATAATGTCATTGATGTGTGTTGAAGACAGATTCAGACGACGACAAGCCAAGTACATGGGCAACCGAATGCAACCAGTAGTAGTGTTCATTGTTGTTCTGCTCGATCTGACTACTACAGATGCTGTTGAAGTTTGCAAAAATGTTGGCAAGTGTAAACGAAATTTCTGAGCAAACTGCCCCGCAAGCCGTTTGCCAAAACTTGAGCCAAGTGCACTAAATGATGAATATAGGAATTAATTTGTGCTTGCCCCTGGATTAATAAGTTTCCATTCGGCTGCTTACCATTCCTTTATAATTACAGATAATACTATTTTCAAATGTTCAAATAGTGTAGATTAAATATATTTTTACGATTCCGGATAATGACAACACAACTTTCCACTTTAAAAGGCGAATTGACGTCCGACTCTGAAATTATGACCCACTAAATAGTTCAAGGCTTACAAAATTGGTAAAATCCAAAAGGCATATAAACAAATACGCCACCTTGACCAATTTTTTTTATGGCTAAGTAGGTGGTCAGTCTCAGATGGTCAGGTGGGCAGTTGGCTTTAATGGTCTGTCGGTACTTTGCCTTGGAAATTGGGGCACGAAGGAAAGTAAGTCTATTAACGGCAATGACAAAGCACGCGAAAAGCTAATAGAGAGACAGCCCACAGGAAGGAAAATAAGCCGAAAGTGGGGTTGTTAAGTAGTTTGGCAAGTCTATAAAAATGTATTAACTGCCGCCGAGAAGGGGAGGCGAAAATAAAGTCATAAAGCCAAGTGGTAAGTGCGGAATGGAGAGAAAGTGAGGTGTGGCTCCAGACACAATGGCCGTAATATGATAATCATTGCGTAGGTCCATACACTCTTTGCGTTTAGGGGCGTGTGAAAAGTGGGTAAATGATGCAAAGCAAACGGGAACGAGTCCGTGCCTAGGCCAACGGCAAATCCATTAAACCCTTATGATGCATGAGTACAAATAAACTGAGTGAAAGCCGACAGACAATGGAAATACCAGGGGAGCTCGAGGGGTCGTAAACAAAAAACAAAGAAAAGCGAAGAAAATCGTTGGGGAGCAAAAACATCTGGGTGCAAAAAAAAAGGGCGTGTCAAAACATATGCGAAAAAAAGAGCAGTAACCACAAACCGAAGCGGTAACGGCATGGCGAAAATGGGAGAAAGCAGGAGAAAGGTTCTCGTGGAGACAGCCCGCAAAGTGAGCAAACACTCGGTTGAAGTGGTTAGCTGGTTAAAACGCTTCTCATCTGAGTGGGTGACAGTGCGTATGTAAGCGCCGCCGGGCCAAAGCTCAGTCAAGTGCAATGGCAAATAGGCCCAGATGCTCTTCTATCTCGGCTAAAATTATAAACAGATGTTGGAAAGAAGATTAGTTTGATCACGTCGAAAGAAGTGTGTAAGTGGGCCAAGTGGCTTGCAACCGAGCTTAGCTCATAGCATGTAAGACCCATGCATATATATGTAAACGCACATCTTACACATAAAATATATCTAATTCGACAAAAATACGCAACTCCCCATTACACTAGTGACGTATAAGCAATATATAAGCAAAAAACACACACGGTAGCGTGATATGCAATAACTAAATATTCTTTTTTGCTAACTTTAAGTAACACACATATCTCAAATTAAGCCCAAATAGCCTAATTGTTGCCTACGGTAAATGAAAATTTAAATCACTTGTATCCCCATTTTAGTTTAAATAAAACATAACCCCTTACAGCTTAATTAATTAATGACACGAATTGTTTATGTTTGATCAAATCTAATTAATTTGGCAAATCGTTTCTGTCACATATAATATGTTATTTCCAGTTGAGTGGTCTTAATCGTCATTTGGTTAATTTTTTGTTCGGTTTAACGATGTATGAATACCATCATTACGTTAACGTTACCTTTTTGTTTGTGTAGTAAAATTTCAATGTTTTAAAAGAAACTTACTGCGAATTAATTCACATACCTTGATTTTTTTTGTCTCACTACGGTCACCTGTCTGGTGTCTTTCCTTATATCTAGCAAGTAAATATAAAGTTTCAATATAAAAACCACAAAAAAGGACAATCGCCCGAATATAGTGGGCTGTTACTGTGGTTCAGATTTCAATAGCTGAGTGCATTTTCAGCATTTTCTACACTGAAAGGGATACCGGTGAAATAACAACAATACAATGTACGATACTTCCGCTTTTTTGCTGCTCGTGTGCAACCAACTGGTTTCTGCACAAATATAACGTATACGCGAGGTGGGTCGGAAAAACAGGAAAACCAGCAAAGGGCCCAGAAGAGATACTTGCATTAGAGTCCTGAGCGGCACCACCGGGCATCTAACTAACAAAGGCAAGGATTTTTTTTATTTCTGAAAAAATACCAACATACATACCCAAATGCTCGAGGCAGGCGAAGAAAGTTTAAATCAACTTGTGGAAATTTAGACAATTTTATAAACATGCATACGACTCCGAGGACTGTGGCAAGATAAGTCCCCATACATATAGACGTACAGCCGAAGTCGAAGAAGTGGTAGCGAAAGGAACACGTACTTACATATATGCACTGAAAAGAATTTTTGAATATATAAATAATATTTTATAATAATTGTTTAACAGGATCTGTAAAATATAAGATTTCATTGAAATTTTATTGACAGTTAACCGATGATCCAAAGAATTGATTTTCGAGCCAAAATATTATATTATATTATATTATTTGCCAATGGAAAATATTTGCTTTCTCTGTTACCGCATGCACAGGGTATATTGCACATAGTACAAATTTAAAAGTAAGCCAAGCCACATCTCGCGCTATCTGCGGATGCTTTTCCCGCCTTTCCCGTTTTTCCTTGGCCAACCCACAAACACATTGTTGTACGCTGGTGCTTATGCAAATTCTCGCCCTGTGTGTTTGGGCAGCGCCAAAGGGAAGATACGTGCTTTATATATATTCATGAATGTATGAATATCTTGCCTGTATAAACAGAGTAACTGAATAATAATAACAACAGCCGCCGCCATCGGGCGGCGAGACCCGAAAACTTGAAGGAAATGTCTCCAACAGAAAAAGTTGTTCACATCAGGTAGCAAAAAAAAAAACATATATATATATATATATGACAAAAATAAGTACAACGCGGTTACACCTTTAAATGCTTTAAATTAGGATGAGCTGTGTGAATAAATCAGTGTGACTGGGCTTGGGCTATAGTTGTACGAGTGTTGAGTAGAATATCTGCTGTGGGTAATGTGGTAATATTCATACTATTTCATCACAGACAACATTCTTTTTTAGCCAGTAGAAAACTGCGAAGCACGTTTTTGGACATCGAATTTGAATTTCACCTTTTATATTTCAACTTCTCAAAATGGACGCCCTTTTCCAAATGCTTGTCAATATGTCAATAAGAGCGTGTTAGAAAGGATCTAAAAATAGCAGCAAACAAGCCCCAACATATTGTGCTTTTAATTTTCTAACTCACTTGCCACTAGGGAACAGGTCAGGCATCCGTTGGCCATATCCTTGCGCTCCTCCACATTTGCCATTCGGTTGCACGTTGAAGCGTGAAACTTGTGCGCTTGTCACAAAAATGCTGCCCGTCAGCTTTCGTTTTGTTCCTTGCGGTTGATTTCGCAACAATAACAACAACAACAACAGCAAACAGGAATCCTGGTGGGTTTTCTGGGTGGCAAAAATGTCGCCACATAAATTACCAAATAGAGCAAAACCGAGTTGAACGCATTGAGTTGCCCTGGCAACAAACCGATTGCATTTTACTCGATTTCGCCCCACCGCCGACCTTATGTTCGACCTTCTGGCGTCCCGTCGCATCCTCTGCATCCGTGGCATTAGCATTTTGACGATGGACCACCACCCACTTCTACCCCATTGTCTGAGTTTTTTCCTCGTTTTCGCTGCGCGTGCTGTTGCCACTTGTCTCATTTCGAGCGCTGTCAAGCTGCAGAAAAGTAAGTGCACAGCGCCATCTTGTGGCGAGCAGTCGAGGTGGCACCACCCAACTTCCACTTTCTACCGATTTCGCCCACTTCCGCTTCCTCCGGTGGCGACTTCACTACTGAGTGGATTCCACAAGTCCGTACTTGGATATTGCTCTATTTTTTCCATTCCGAAAGTGATTGCTTGTTGCTCTCTCTGTTTTCTTCGGTGAGCTGCTTTTGTTTTCTAATTAATTATGCAGCACTGTGGGCTAGCTGTACTAGAAAAAGAAAATTCATAAAAGTTCGGATTTGAAACTATAGTTCCTAATTAATTCGGTCAAGTTATATAGTAAATAATTAATAGCCAAATTAATTTAAATATTTTTTTCTTGATCTACTATCGATAGCTATTAAGTAATCAATTTACATGATGCCGCAAAACATCTTCGATATACGAAGAAATTTGAGACAACGTTTCTGATCATCATTTAAATATATCTTTATTTATTATATCAATATTTAGCATAGAAAAAAAAAAACAAATTTTACTACAACTTTTCCTTTCGAGACTTCTGTGCCACTGTGTCCTTTAAGTTGCCTTCTCGTGGACAGGACTTTTTGTCACTTCCGCTTTGTTTTTTTGTTGTTGTCTGCTATTTTCATAGTTCATTAGTGCGCTGGCCCTCTTCAAAGCCACTTTTTTGCTCCTTTGGACTAGCACTTTTCTGCTTTTGCTGCTTTTCTGTGTCGGGATTTTCCGTAGCATTTAACAGCTGCTGTCAGACATTAGAAAAATATTTGCACTTTGTTTTCATTTTATAATTTCTTTTGCGACGTCTGCCAGGCTCTTAACTTGACAGCAGTTGCAGTTTTGCCCTGGCGGCCCGCTTTTTCCAGTAACTTTTTTCGGACGAGGTGCTGGCATTGATTTTTCTGAAAAGCATCTAGTTAAAGCCAGGGTGGCTAATGACTTTAAAGTGTACAAAGATAAGCAGCCGGATGGAGAAGCCACTTTCTTCCAAGGCATATGCAGTGAGTTTTCGACGGGGCACAAGGAGCTCAACGAGCCAGAGAGCGACGATGACGACGACAACTGAAATTTGTTTCACCCCCTCCTACAGAACGGTTGGAGGTCCCGACTGGAGGTCCTTGCAGGCCGCCTCCTTCTGGCGGCTGCTTGGGTAAAATAAACGACAGCTAATAATGCGCACAACGAGCAGCCAGGAGTCAGAGCCACGGAGCAGGACGAAAGGCAGGAAAAGCAGGAGTCGAGCAAGCCACTTGGGCCCCCATACACTGTACTTTGATGTGGAAGCAAGAGGATCTAGCCTTATTCACTTGGATAGTTCTTTGTGTGAAAGCAAAACTAATGTTCTAGTTTTTCTAGGAACTTAAAATTGAATTAAAACTGATGAAATTATTTAGGGCAAACGATATGTGCACCATTTGGATGAGTTAATGTTACATAAAAACATCTTGGTTCTTTTAAAATATATTGTAACTTTGGCCGGAAAATGTTGGCTGCATTTTTTATAGTTCCCTCGTTTTGGGCAGTGTGCAACTGAGCTCACTCATTGTTTTTCTTCTTTAAGCTTAACCGGGGAGTGGGCGTGGCAGCGACTTTAATTGGCACATATGACACAAAACCCGGGCGTGACACACTATTTGGAGGAGATGGGGCATTCGGGGTTAAGGGGCCATAGGAACAGGATGGTAAGGACAAAGTTTCTCTCATATGCATAGACACATCTCGAGTGTCGCAAAATGCTTGGCGAGAGAGGTCGTCGCTGTGGGCGGCGGCTGAAAATGGCTCCCCGGTTGATCTTTTGGCTGGTAGGCGGCAAAACGCGTCCCTATGCAAATGAGCGAGAATGCGGCTAAGACAATGGGCCAAGCTAAAGTGCTAAGGGTCGCGCAGCTTAAGTTTAATTAGACGCAGGACTTGTGATTTATTTGATTGTCGCCTAGGCAATAGTTGCCGAATGGTTGTGGTCTTAGTCACTTACAAGGCCGACACCATTTACCCAAATAGTTTCTAAAGTTTCAATCAATAAATATAAAGTCAAAACTGAGATGGGGGCTTCGCGCATATTATATTAGAAAAGTATGCTTTAATAAATTTCGCAAAGTCAACTTCCTAAGGAAATACAGACTATTTTAATTGCTCTTTCTAGATATTCAGTTTGGGGTGCTTTTAAATTTGTATATTTGCTGGCTAGCCGGTTACTGATTCTAGGCAGCTTTGGAATCATTTTGAATAATAACATCTGTCATTGGAGTGTCTGCCAACCCCAGTCTTTACGCCTGATTCGTTATGCAACTTTGTCCAGGTAATTTATCAGGCACATTAAACCAGGTGGAGTTGGGCAGGATAACTGTAAGGGAAGTAACCTTCTCGAGTCCTGGCTACCGAGAAAAAGAAGAAGTCGTGCCACTGTCTGCTGCACAAAACTTGTCACTGGCATTCCGCCGCTGACAGTTGCTGTGCAGCTCTGCTGCCACTGACAGTTGCATTTATTTACCTCCTTTTTGGCCAGGACTCTGGGTCAGAGATGAACTCTTCTTTCAGCTTCAGCTGGAGCTAAATAAAAGCCACGCATTTAATACGCTGGTAAAAGCAAGCACAATGAAAATGGTTATGTAAAATGGTTTAACTGAAAAATTTCATGCTAAACGTGCTTGGGAAATGGCTAAAAGATCGAAATTATCTGAAAATAATAAGATGCCCTACAAATAAATTACATGAGGTGGAAAAATACATGCTCCTGAAAATACATCTTTCATTTTTATAATACTGCACATTTAAATTGATATTCAATAACAAAAGCCATGTCTTGAGTTAAAACGTCTTAGGTTAGACAATATACATTGTCCACAAACCCTTTTCTTTTTTATTTAACATATACCACTCAAAGTCCGGACAACGAAGGAAAATACTAAATTTCTCCGTTTACAAAACAAATTATAAATAACGATTTATCATGAGCTGCACTAGCTGTTGCATTTGCCAATTGCCCACCTGAATGCGTTCTGAAGTGCCTCCCAATCCTGGCTGTAAGGATTGCCTTGGCCAAGGACTAAATCCCTGAACTGGAATTTTTTGACTTGTGGAAATAAATTGCCAATGGCAACGACAGTCTGATTTCACCTTTTGTTGCTTGTGTTTCTCATACATATTTTTTTGGTCCCAGCCAGACATTAGTTGATTCGGCTGTTGCAGCTGTTTCTGCTTCAAATGGATGTACTTCCCGCTTCACTTTAAGGAAACGGAAAATAATATTAAAATTGCACTGCTCGCAATAAATGGGTTTCAAAACGAACTTCAACATAAACTCGGCACATTTGCCGCTAATCGCTTCCCCACAGACGCATTAACAATTTATCTTGCCTTATTTTATGCGAAAAGTTTTCGCCAACCGAGTCAGTGTAACCGCATCTTTCACCTTCTGCCGGCGAAATCGAATCCCCGAAAAGAAAAACATTTGAATTGAAAATCGTGCTGAGCAGAGAAGGAAAATGCCAACGACATGCGCATAATTTCAGCACACACAGGCAGCACTTTTCTCGAGGGAAATGCGAGTACGTGAATGCGAGAACATGTCGAAGGGATTGGTTGGGGCCCTCGGATATTGTGTCTGAGAGCCTTAGGCAGACCTTTGGGTCCTTTGATAAGAGAAATGTATATTTGGTCGCTTTAGGTGAAAAAAGTTCGATCTGCGCTCTGTTGTTGCTCGGTTGCTTACAAATGGAGCAGAGACTGTTGGGAAAAAGCTAAGGGCACCAGTATTATCTTTTTTCAAATTGCTTTCGAAATGTCTTATACACGAAGACTAAAAGGATAGAACTTTTCATCAACAAGTTCTCATATGCAATCGAACTGGTCATCATATTTTCTAACTTCATATGAATCCATACATAGCAGTCTTTAGTGACTTTTAAATGCATCGTTATCAGTCATTTACTATCATGTGTATAATACTAATTTAAAGGACATTGTGTAAGTGAAGATGATTTTTTATTCTTAATACGATTTTAAAAAAAATCGCATGTACAGATGTGCAATTTTTTGCAGCTGCTAGTTGCCATTGACTCGAGTTCAGCCCAATTCATTTCAGCTTGGACCCATCAAAGCCAATAAATTCGTAAATAAAATGTGCCAATAAATGGTTGTCTCTTCCGTCAGCAACGGAAGCAGCAAAACTGAAACTAAAGTTAAATTGAATTAAAATTCAGAGCGCTTAATGTGCCGCAAACATACAGGACACACTCGCACACTCGCCTAGATCCGCTGGCAGTCTTCACATGTCGCAGATTTTTCAATAAACTAAACAATTTACGAAAATTGAAGTTTATCTCAATTGTGCAGCTGCTGTTGACAACGCTCCATACACTCGACGCTTTGTCGCCGAGGACTCAATTTGGCAATAAACTGGCACTCAGAGCTCTGGGCCGATTGCCACGCCCTAAACTCCAAACCCAAAACCCCAACCCAAACCGATACTATATAGTATATATGAGGCACGATCCGGGTCCTGTGAAGTGGTGCACAAATGCGCTTAGTTGCTTTATTGGTCAAGCTGTTGTGCGTGGATAAAACCCTTTTAGTGCACAATTGCTATAAATTCGCTTGGCCCATTATATTGCTCGTTGGGTGTGGCTTTCGAGGGTGGGGAACTCGGAATTGGAAACGGGGAGACTGGGTCTGGGACTGGAAAAGGCGAGATGAGAACTGGGAACCCTGCTATTGTCGTGTGGGGAATGGAGCAGCAGAGTCCAAGTCGATGATTTCGATTGACGGAAGAGCTTATTTTAATCTCATTTGACAGCCACGAGCAAAGGAACCCGAATAAAGGAAACTATTCTCGAGCCAACAGCTGTTGTGGGACGGGTCATTTGATAAACGGTCATTTGGCCGGGGTCAAAGGGTTAGAATGGCCTGTAGAGTGAAATGACTGGCTCTCGTAATATAATTTGCCATGATTAAGTTGGAAAATTTGCATGGACCGGCCTGACACATTTTGATGACCCAAGCATTTGGCGGCACTCGACAGTTTAGTGTTAGTTTATTGTCCAATCGGGTCGTCTGCGGGTTCATCTTCATTTCGGTCACTCGCGCACATGTCCTGGATATGGTCATAATTAAGATTAAGGTTGGGGCCTTTAATTTGAATTCTTTTGTGTCTTCGCATAATGGCCAGTTGGGCAGCAAAACACTGAAGTGAATGAAAACTAAAAAAGCCCTTAGCAAGTTTGTAGGATAAGTGGCTGCGGCAAAGGCAATTTAATTGGATGATTACTGCAAATTGTTTAGCCATGTGGAGAGTAATCATAAAATTATCTTGGCCTCCAAATTCAATCATAAATATAATTATATTGGATGGCCAGAAGTAAATTTAAGTTTGTATAAATGGGTATGGTAAAACATGAGATTTTTACATGCACAACTACGTGATTAAATTAAAATGCTGTGAGGGACTGAAACCCCTGTTTCAATGTAACAAGCCCGAAAAGTGCTCATTCTTAGCTTACAACAAGTTTATGGACTCAGTTGAGTGCTATAAGCAAGGGTTCTGAGAAAGAATCGGGTTTCATTCCGTGAATTGATGATTCAATGAAGGACGGAAAAGGAATACGGTAAACTTTCGATTTTTTCAACCAGCTGAGCAGCTTAATTGCATTCGTGTGTCGGAAGAGCCAGAGCCAGGAAAAATGGGAAAAAAAGGCAAATAAACCGTGGACGGAGACGACGAGGAGGAGATGGAGCTGCTGGGAAAATTCATTATGGACCGGCGCCTCGACTTAGTGGTAACTGTACGTATGGCAGGCATCTTAGCCAACTGGGCTCTAGCCAAGCCAATCCACTTCAGCACCTCGGGCTTGTGTTGCGGTTTGGCGCTTGTTAATTTTGCAGTGAAAATTGCTTTGGTATTTACAGTGCACTTGGCCAAAGGCGCATTACGCGCATGCCTCAAGGTCCTCGGCTGAGAGTCCTGTTCTGAGGGCTCTGGAGCTGCTGCTCGATTCCCAGGATGTTTGCTCTATGCCATTTTCCCTAATCTCCCCCTTTTCCCTGCAATCGACAGCTGTTAAACATTTTCACGTGCAGTCTGCAGCCTTGATGCTTGATTGTATTTGCCCTCTCGTCCTGGTCGACTTCCAACTGAGCCATTCAGTCAGTCAGTCATCTGCACGAACTAATCAAGACAGCCACTTAATGCCACAAAGTATGCTACTCGAATTTGTGTAACCCACTTATCTTTAAACTAATTTGTTTCCAAGCTTGGATTGGCTTCTTCTCTCACAGGACTTATCAGCCCAGGGCTGGTGTTGGATTTTCTTTATGGCTGTGGCATTACATTTTCAGCCACGAAGCGACCATAAAACAATGCCGCATAAAAAAGTGACCCCTACTTTTTGCCATCTCCATCGCTCAGAACGCGAAAGTACTCAAAGCGAATAAAACAAAAGTAACTATAATAAATGTTTGCAAATAAATTGCGAGCTGCTAAAAACGCACAGTCATCCACACAAAGGAGAACGGAATTCGTTTTTCTCCAATTTTTGTTGCCTTGACATTAAAAAAGTTTAAGCGCTCTGCTTTATTCGTCTTCAGATGAGGGACAAAATCAGTTTTATGTCGAGGAATTTCTGAAATTTTGTGACTGATGACAGTAAGAAATGGAAATATTTTGTCCGTTTCCCCCGGGCACTTTGAATGGTCAAATGGAAGGTGGGACAGATGTTCAAGCTATATCTGAATGGCTGCCAGTTGTCTTGTGCATAAGAATGAAAGTCAGCATCAATTTTTTGCCCAGATTTTTTAGAAGGGAATATATATTTATTTGTAAAATTGTTTTAAAGTTGTTCATACTCGTAGGTAACTTAAATTTATTTTGCATGCTAATGCATAAACTATTTTCAATACAGGTTCACAATTTGAAGAGCCCATAATAAAAAACAGATCGAATGTGAAAATAGATTTTCCCAGCTCTCGGTGTCTTATGGAAAGTTAATTACTGAGACAACCTATTGGCACAAGCTATCGTCTTTTACTTGGGGCTTGCAAAAACAATTATATTCATCAGCGGTCGTTAGAAGATCATCAAGATAGTATTTAATGTTACGATCCTGTGCGTTTCGTGTCTTGTTCCTTTTTGCCAAACGCTTTACAAAATCTTTGCAAAAACGATTTCGCATATTCTCTCGCATGACATGCATGCTCATACGACGTTCTGCAGTGATAAATAGATATTGGTTATCGTAAAGAGCAACTATATGGTGTCAAACTTACTGGTTGAATAGTTCATGTACACCTTCTCCACATTCTTATCTCTCATTGCCTTGTCATATACCAGAATCGTACGCTGCAAACGTGGTGTCATTCGCTTTGGCAAGGTAAATTCTAAGTCGTTAATGTTTTCTATATAGGGTCCCGGATAAGGCACTTTGGAATAAGTATTTCCCTTTCGGAACTCATGTCGCCGGTCGTTTATGAAGGATCGCTTCATTGCAATGGCTGCCCGCACACGGCCGTTATGAAAGCGGTAGCCAAAGGTACTAGAAAGGTCCTCGATCTTACTTAGCAGACTATGAATAAGACTCAACAACAATTAAAGTGTGAAAAGGAAAAAGGATTTTCAAGGACTTACTCAGATTCCCTTAATGCATAAATTCCTGGTAGCATATGTTCCTTTCGCATTCTGTGGACCTTTCTGTAAAGCGAACTGAGCATATCTTCCACATACTGTATTCGGAGCGACTTCATGCCCTGGAAGTCCTGGAAGTACTGGCGAGTCATCCATCCGCGGAACAGCGCCTGAATCTTAGTGGCCATATCGTGGTGATACTGGATGATCCTCTGCTGTAACAGCTGTTGCATAAAGGAGAACTTTGAGTGTCGCACCCAGAAACCACGCCACCACTTGCTAATGATGGTGGCAGCATCGATCTGCCTTTTAAGAGTACTTCTGGCCAAAAATCCCCTCACATGACACTGAATAGTCCTTGCAGCGTTGAACTGTTTGTAATCCAGGAGGGCAAGTTTCAGTCGACTAGATTGACCGAAATACGAATCCTGACTACTATTGGATTCCAACCAACAATCGCTGAAATTGTCCGTGTTCTGATGGCTTCCAGAACTGAAATCGCTCATGTGCTGAGAAAAGTGTTTAGAACCTCGCATCACCGAAGGACATTGTAGGAACATGGTCAAGCCGTATTCTTGCGTATGTTTATGTGTATAAATGTATTGCTGTAATGCTGTATATGTAGCTTAATGGAATTCAAAAAAGTCATTGATAGAAATTTCTAGGGAACACCTTTTCGAAAAATAAACAACATAATCTTGTCAGCTAATGGCGAATAACGCTGATTCCGCAGATATATTGGGCTTATGTTGCCGTGATATTGTACTCAGCATGAATATGATGATAAGTACTAAGTTCACCCTCTGCTGCGCCACTTGACACACATCTCTTGGCTGGTTACTGGTTTCTGGTTGGATATAGGCACCGTCCTCTCTGCCTTCATCACACAGACCGCATTCCGCTTTTCCCCGCAGAACCCACCAAATATGGGGCAGAAGCTCCACTCGGAGGCGCAGTCAACCTGTCAGTCAGCCAGGAATCCATGAATACGTGGCGAAGAGTCTCCTTTCGAACGCACTTGCAGCTTAAAGGATTTACATTGAATACTGAATGCTGATACTTCATATCAGTTTAGTTTTCCCTCGCTTTCCCTTAAAAAAAAAAAACGAAAAAGAATGGAGGGCGCAGTGAAAATCTTCGATTTCCATAAGTGAATTTTCCTCGACGCACACAGGCATGTCAACTAGGCAACCCAGCCACACGGGCGCCTTACACACATGTGTGCCACTGTCCCTGTTCTCGGCAGTCGAAAACGAAATGGTGTCATGTACGAAATGTGAAAATCGTGTTGTACAATTTCATGGCTTGGCTTTTGCCAATTTCCCATGTAAAGTCAGTCGGCTTTTCGTGTGGCGCCAAAGTCGAAATTCCCTGCTCCCTGCCCTTGCCCATGCCACGTCCCCTTTGCGGTGGCAACTGCGCGTATTTGGTTTGCTAATGGGCAACTTTGGATTTTCAAATCAGTTGGAAAATGCACTGTGCGTTTGTATTGTTTTTCGCAATATTCCAAAATCCATTGCAGCTTAAAGCGTCCATCAATGATTTAGAACCGTAGGGGATTCTCCGAGTAGAAGACAGTAAATCCTCCGCTGGGATATTGAATTTGATGATGATTGGAGTTGTCAAGACTTGAGACTTTCATGAAAGCCGAAAACCAAGCCACAAATATAAAAGGATTAAATAAATTCGGTACATTCCGCACTATGAGGAATACAAATAAAATACAAACAATACAATTAATTCAAAAATTTAAAAAAATGTCACAAGAAGAAGTTATTATTTTAGAATTCTTATACCAAAAAAAGATTATATAATTATATTTAAAAATATTTATTCAACTGTTCAATGCAGAGTTAGAGAGCTTACAAGATAAATGGTGAAGAAAATTCCGTCGAAACGAAATTTACATAACAATGAATTCAAATATTTCTAAGCTTACAACTGGATCTAATTCTATCCCCCCTCTGCTCATCAATTTTTTAGGTTAATTCGGAAGCCGAATCCAGTTCAATCATCATCCAGCAACATTGTGGAATTCCCAAGCAGGAAAAGGAAAAGCTGGGAGTGAGCCGAAGTCATATAAAATACATAGCAGCAAAGTGGAAAAATTGTGGAAAGCAGGAAATGAATATGCAAAAAAGGGCAGAAGGGATATGAAAAATGCAAATAGCCAAATCGAGTTCAATGAGAAATGCAGCTAACCCTAAGCCGAGCGTATTTACACAATTTCACATGCAAGGCAACAGCAGTGGCATTCAGGTAGTTCGGGGCACACAGGACCAGGTCACAGTCCGAATACAAATGCGACTCACTGTGCTGATTGCTAATTGTGGCTGACTGGTAAACCGAAGAAAGCAAGAGCGCCGAATGAAAAATGCATTAAATGCAACCACAAAATAGAGCAAAAAGTAAAACCAATCAAACGACAAAAAAGGGGAAATTGCACATACTGAGCGCAGAGCAAAACAAAAGGATGACAAAACCAGTTAGCGAATATTAAAATTGATTTCTGCGGTCTGGATAGCGGATATTGCTCATATATGTACGTCAATCGGTTGCAAAGGGCAGCGTGATATAAAAAATTAGCTGATTTATAAATAAACAATCATATTTGTGGGCAAAAGGACATAAAATGCAAAAGCCAGCGCTTAAACTGCGTCGACTCTTCATCATTACCGCAATTTATATAGCCAGTTTGCCAGGTAAGTTTGTTAAATTTGAAAAGCAAACACTGTCATGTCCTCATCACCTTTTACTATTTGACCACTCTCGAGCTTTAATTTAAATGTCCCAGCACACACAGTTGGCCTGAAATATTAATCGAAAATTATGGCCATGGGGACTGCTGTTTTCAAACTGGGCAATCAATTTGCCACCCACTGTTTTACTGCTCTCCCACATCATTTGCGGTTCAATTATGTTTGCGGTTACTATTTGTGAAAACGTTTCAACCCCGTCTGTGAACTTCTTTCTTTTTGTTTTTAAAAAGCGCCATGACAAATCGAATTAAGCACCAAAAAGTGGCGAATAAAACATACATATTGAACAGAATGGCAATTTGTTGCTGCTCCTATGAAATACCTTTACTTCAAATGAAATCAAATATCAGATTGTTACTTTTGTAGTAAGGCCTTATTGTAATTTCTAAAACTAAACGTACTTTAAATTCACTATTCTATTAAGGAGGCATTTGTTTGAATTTCTTCTTCTTTAAATGAACATAATATCGGAATGCAATTTAAGCTTCACTCACTGATATTTGTTAGGTATTATGTTCAACTTCTGCCACCTAAGCCCAATACACTATCCATTTATACCCGGCTAATTTCCATTGATAAGTTGACGTTCGTTGCTCCATTCCCTCGCTATATATCCCAATATATAACGGCCTTTTATGAGTATTAATAATTTTGCTGGATTTTAATTTAATATTGGTGCCTGACTGCAGCTTACATTCAGCTGTTTGTTTGTCACTCTTGACGTTCCCCACCAAATGCAATATGATTCGGATTTCATTTCAGTTCTCCGGCTTTATTCAGGATTTTTTCCAGTCATCTCTGTCTGACACTCCGGGCAAAATAGCTGCTGCAATGAGTTGTCGCTTTGTCTGCATTTCCGGCAGCTTTAATTTCGTTTCATATTCCTTTGGCTTGTCGACATTCCCTCCTACTCAGTCAGCCATTCATTGTGGGATTGGGGCATAATAAAGTTGTAAAAGAGGCGCTCATAAATCCCAGGCATTTTATATTAAAAACGGAAAGATTCGAGCAGGGAAGTAAAGTGTACTTGGGAAGCCGCCTTTAAAGGCACGCAAGCGGCTGTCGATGCAGAGCAATTCATCACAGCAACTTCCGGTTCCGGTCTGGGCTAGATCTGCACTTCTTGCTTGCTCTTAATTCGGGCTAGTCACACGCCTCCCCCTCCTCCAGAACGTACTAACTGGCATTTGGCAAAGAGACGTGTGCCATCGCCCACCCGTCTGGTGCAAAACCACTCGTATTCCATCGAAACAAAGAGGAAACGGCGACAGGACCTGCTAAAAACTTCCAATCACGTCTCGCGGATCCTTCACTAGACACGCATTTCAATGGCCAACATTAAGGGGGGGGGGCTTCCAGGAAGAGAGTGTCTGGCCGTGGAGCATATTTCCAAAAAAATAAAAGGCCCACAAGCGTCAGAGCGAGATTCGTTTGATACCCCGTTTCTAGCTTTTACTTGAATGAGATCATTAAGAAAATATTATTCTTATATTTTTTGGTTGTACGGAAAGAGCTTGGGTCATATATATTTATATATTATGTTTTGGAATATATATATTATTCCTTATCACCGTTAATCCTTGAAAACCCATAACTTTTGATGGGCATTATATTATTTAATAATTTATTTTATAACATTTCTCTTATAAGTACGTTTTTATCATTTCAATGAATTTATTTAATAAGAAAATTTTTTTTAAAGATATTTATAATTTTGGCATGTTTTCACCAACTATTGAACAACATCTCGCATTTCAGTTCACTTCTAGTCCCTTTGCACCAGAAATGGCTTATTATTTCTTATATTTTTATATAGCGTTTTGCTGCCGCCCACTCGGGAAACCAGCAACGGACTGGCGGGCAATTTTCAGTGCTAAACTTTTGACACCCGCACATAACACTCACATATACACACGTCCGCCAGCCCACACACACTTGTTGTTGTGACACGCACGCGATGCATGTGGCGTCTGCCGGAAATGCCAAGCTCAACGTCCAAGAGCAGGAACAACAATGCCAGGAATCAACTGTTGGCATGTTGATGTTGACGCTTTGCCACTCCCACTCCCACTACCACCCATCATCCAACGGCCGCCCAACACCCACTGGCAAGCGCCACCCACCGCTTCTGCCACGCTTAGCTGACATTTTTGCCAGCGTAATCACGATTAAACTGTCAACGGCATACTAATTAGATTTTTATTTTTATTGCGCCATGACAACGCCGCGTGACGTTGCCGCGTCCTTCCGCGTCCTGCCGCTAACCAACCCCCACCCATCGCCTCTAACTGGGCGGTCCCTGCTTAGCTGCTCTTTTTATGCCCTAGCAAAGGGTATTGTAATGTTAATCTGATATATATATGGCTATTTAGCACCTGTTTATGCATTTTTTATCTTAAATGCAAAGGCATCTTGTATTCAAGAGCATTCTAAATACGGGAAGTTCTGTATGTGAAGATTTGCCCAAGAAACCAGGATAGATAGACGCACTTAATATTATCTAATATTTTAAAGGCAACAACAATACATAATATGCACTCTTTTTTCACACGATTTAAAATTTAGTAAAACTTAAAGCTTAAAACTTTTAAGTAAAGGTCTTTTATGCATACATCGCACTTTATTGGTCGACTAGTCAATAGTATTCTATTAATGCCAGGGTATGAAAGTTTCGGGTTTTGAAAGTTGGCTCTTCTCCTTATTTTTTCCGCTTTTTGTGTCGTTCTGAGAGAAGCGCGTGCCTCGCATGACCAAGTGACAGTGCAGACGATGGGTGGTGACCCCGACTGATGGTCCTGTCGGGAGGGGGACCTAAATCCAGACCCTTGGCCAGGCACTTTGTGGCGCCTGCTACTTTGTGATTTATGTCTTATCATATTTATGAAAATTATTGTTATTGATGGCATTCAATATTAAGTGAGCGGGAAAAAACAAGCCACGGCAACCAATTCACTTTGATTGATTGAAAGATGGAACGTAGCATATTCGTAATTGATTTAAAATGTGTGGCTTCCCTTGGGCATATTAAGTAGGTCAGATGCCAGAAATGCTTATCTCTAAAAATAGCTTCAATATAAAGATTATTTAAGGCACGAACCTCATTTATAAAATGTATTTCTTGAGCTTAGTACTTAAAATTTTGTTATCAACGCAATTAAAAGACAGAAAATAAGATCGATTAATTGTCAAAGGTCTTTGAAATGGGAAACCCAAATAAGGCATTTTTTTTGTAAACAATTGCTTCATATTTCTGTGGCAAGTCGCATATCACATGCTCCAGGTAGTCCGTAATTGTGCTTGAGTTGTAAAGAAACTGCCTGGCTAAGTTCTACGTCCTCCTTAAATTTTAGGACCTCTTTTTTGAATTATTTTTTCCTGCTCC
Organism: Drosophila melanogaster; assembly: GCF_000001215.4. Taxonomy (NCBI): domain Eukaryota; kingdom Metazoa; phylum Arthropoda; class Insecta; order Diptera; family Drosophilidae; genus Drosophila; species Drosophila melanogaster. Next base: position 15,935,924 of record NT_033779.5, on the reverse strand, counting down.
CATTTGGCACTACATTTTCTAAGGGCAGCGCCCTTCCTCTGGCGGGAAGGCTTTTTTGTTTGGTTTGTTTGTTAGGGTCTATTACTTCCAAGCTGTTGAATGCGTCATCAAGAAATCCCCCAAGCTGAATTCCAACTTTAATTCATACACCTGTGAACAGGCGACTACCCTGCCACGCCCCTCTTTCTCGACGCCTTTGCTTTGTTTACATTTTTTTAAGATTTATTTTCATTAAGTTCCTGTACAGGAAGAGAAATGCTTTATTGTTGCTGCTGGCTGGTGTTGTTGGTTCACTGGACCAAGCCCTAATGCGGCCAGACAATGGGGGCGTGGCTTGGCTGTTAAAAACAAAGGCCAATACGAACAAAAAATGGAATATACATATATACTTCGTATATACAATAGCAGGAGGTAAATTTAATGAAAGTGCGCAATTATTCAGGCCACAGTACAACCAGGGCTATTGTTGATTTGCCAATTATGAAAGCGGAAATGAAATATAATAATTATTGGTTTTGCCAGAAAATGAAGCCTTTCGCCATAACCTATTGTATTGTCTTTTTCTTCCCAATTTAAATTAATACATAATTCCAAGTACAGTACGGAACTCAACACTATTATTAGGATCATCGGTTACTGGCAACGAGTCGCTAACTCGCTTATAAGTCTTATTGAATAAGTTATATTGCTAGTAAAATGATAGGTAGTTCAATTTAAAAACTGCTCAATATCATGAATTATTTAAATAATCCCACTGATTAGGTGGTGTATTACAGGCATTTCCGATAGTAACAGAAAGACACCATTCAAAACAACCTGAAGAGGAAATATGCTCCTCATATTCAGTTCGACAAGACGGATTGAAAATAAATGCGACTGTTAAAAGAAACAAGCAACTTAAAAACCTTTCAAATAAAATTAAATATATGTAGTATATTTCATAATAATTTGTGTGATTCAAAAACAATACGGGCAGCTGTATGATCTACTGATCTAAAATTAAGTAATTAAAAATTATTAATATTTTAGTTTTTCAATAATACAATACACCTACGGTTAAAGTTTGTTCATTCGGTACATGAAGTATACTTTAAACAAATTTAAAAAATGCAAAATCATCATTTTTCGTCATAATATAATAATAGAACAAAATCACCACTAAAACATGTATATAATTTAAAAACCGTTTCTAGTACGCAGCTCCAAACATTATTCAGACCCAAGTTCAGGCCTCCAATGAAAGTGATAGCCCTTATCACCAACCTCATAATCGTGACGTCATATGTGGCTAATGTGACTCATGAAAATTAATATATATATACACACATTTTCGCATTCGAGGACTGATGCCTGAGTTTTCGACCGAGCTGTCAAACAAAGCCATAGAACGTGTTCCATGAATTTCACATTGCATATTCATAGCTCTGGAATTATTTTGAATAATGGTAATTCCATTTCGGGCGTCGGGTGTTCCTGGCAGCTTTAAGTCATCCAAAATTCAGTGGACGCTCGGCTTATCATAATTCCGCTTTAAATAGAACTATTAAAATTGGATGATGAAAGCAATTCATAAAATTGCATATTTAAACGGCAGAATTATAACTCATAATCGGTTAAAATTTAAGACGAAATGTACTACTTTAAGACTTGAAAACAAAGTATACCGCATCCCGTAGGAAAGTCATTATTAAAACTTATTTATCCTTGCAGTAATTATATATATACGGTATTTTAAACAATTTTTGGACTGTTACTATGAAAGATATATAAAATAGTCGTCCGACCGTAGTGAACACGAAATTGTTTTTTTTTTTTTTCAAAAAACTATTGAACAGTAACATTGTATATTCAATAAGCAACGGAGGTAAATTTTGTTTTTAATTATTTCTTTTTGATTATTTCTAAGGCAGCATTATTATATAGTGATATCAGTAGAGTATGAAAATGACGATACATTATTTTGCTTACTTTCACAAAAGGGTCTCATGGACTTTAATAAAAAATGGACCACCACCCCTTCATCGTTTTCCTTATACTTTTCTGTTCCTATTATTTTTTTATGATTTCACACAATGAACGCACTTGGCGCACATTAAATAAACCCGCAAGAAGCATTTATCAAATTTCCCTCTTTATAAATGCGTTTTTTTTTCTTATAGTCTACGACCGTGTGGTTCTAGCATTCTTTTTGCTTTCTGGGTGTATTTTTGAAACATTTATAAAACGGCAGGTGGGCAGGCGGCCAATGGGCAACAGGCGCGAGTTCATGGGAGATCCTGAAACTAGAAGGTCCTGAAACTGGCAGGTGGGCAGCTTAATGTGCGCCTAATGACAGCGATGAAGATGCCAAAATGATAAACAGCAACAAAAACAATGGCAATGCGACAAGGCAGAATCGCAAACAAACAGAAAATAGAAAATGTGTTTGGTCATTAGTGCTTTAAAGAAATTTGAAAGTTAAGGTTTCCGTGGATGCTTAGGAGAAATATGAGTTTAAAGTGAGCTACTTAAATAGGTTAAATATTAGAGAAGGCAAATACAAAGCGACTACTTTTAAATATTTTATCTGTGTTGCAATGGACAATGTTGAGAGATGGACATTAAAACATCGTGCTCTTTTTAGCAATAAATTCTTGCACTTATTTTTAGAGAAAGGTAATAAGAAGATATTTCATTCAAATGCAAGATGATGATTCATCACTTGACTGACCTCGTGGTCGGTAATCATTAGTATTCGACTCCTTTTTTCCTGGGCGCACTTTAAATGTCAATTAGATGTCAAATGTTTGGCCCGATGGAAGCAAGGAAGATGCCGTCGTAGAAAAAGTTTTGTGCATTTAGCTCCGGGCAAGAGCACAATGTCGAAATAATAATAATTTATAACTATCAGTGTCATAAGTTCATGACATGCTCATCAATCAAGGCATGGGACAGCTCAACAACATCGAACCTTTCGTGAAGGTCTCCTTTCTATATCGAGCTTCGTCTCCGGACAAAAGGACGTTGGCTGTCCGAGTATTTTCCGCCTCCGTGAAAACTTTTGCAGACGCACTCATAATTTCGTGTTGCATACTTTCGCGCTACAATTGACAGCATTTCCGTGGCTGTCTGTTTGTGCGTGCTGACGCCTTCAAGTGTTTGCTAAACTTGGCGAAATGTTGCTAAAAACTTATTTCGATTTAACATGAGAAACTTTGACGCGCTACACGAATTTCGGCGTGTCCTTCCGAAGCAAAATAATGACTGATCATCCGAAAGCTGATTGAATTTTGGGTCAATATCCGGTGAAAATTTCATTAAAGGAATAATTAATTGCTAAATAGATAATCGAATAGTGAAAGGTTGGCATTATCCAATTATAGCACTTAATTAGAACATAATTAAAAAATTCCGATTTTATAGCTTAGCTAATAAAGATCTAATTAAAATAATATATTTGATGTTAATATTGCCACAAAAGTTAAGCAAAAGTTAAGTTAAGTAAATATCCGGATCGAACATTGAGTTTCACATAACTGGTAGACTTTTAACTTATTTTTTGTCGGTTTTTATTTCGCTTTCGTTGTTGTCTACCTTCAATTCTGCTTTCGAATATTTCTGTTTGCCCTTTTTTCGCAGCTTATTCAAATTAAGTCAATTTTGGTTAAATTTCCGTTCACTTCTCCTTGTCTTTCGTGGCATTTCCTTTTTGTGGACCTGCCGTTGGCGCAATGGGACCTCCTTTGGGCTGGCCTTAATCCTGGCCAAGAGCACCGGCCACATCAGCCGCAACAGCAGCAAGAGCGGAATGTGTCGGCCCAGAAAGCCAATTTAAAAATGCCAACAATGATTTATGCCGCCACCTTCCTCCGCTTTTCGCCCCTTTTTTTGCCCATCTGAGGGGCACACGTGGTGTGCAATAATTTAAATAGCCGCTTCATTCGGCTTTAACTTATGCAATTAACCCACATACTTAACCCCATGCTGCCCGGGTGCGTTGTGACTAATAAAACTAAATGACTTAATGTCCCGCTCACATCCTTTTGGCTCACTTGCGTGCCTTTAAAGGTCGTGTTATCCGCAAAAGCAATAACACCAATTGCGCCATGTAGAGCCTTACTTAAGCTAGTGCTAACGTCTCTATTTGGGTTTTAACCGCTCAAAGTTCCCGGCAAAAAGTCATTGACTTCCGGTCTGGGTTGTGGTGCTAGTGTTAGTGTGTGTGTGTGTGTTTTAACAACATTTGCTGCAAAAGGCGCAATTAAAGAACACGACCGACGGACACGACAACAACAAAGTGCAGCTACATAAATGACAATAACAGGGAAATAACATGGCGAGGGGGAAAGGGACAAGGCAAATTTTGTAGAGTAAGTGAGCGTAGAATACCCTTGCTAAAAGTTAAATACACAGATATGGCAAAAATTATTCACTGCCTGTGAATTGCTATTCAAAGTTATAGTAGCAACTTCCACGAAACCTATACTAGATAAATTACAATGAACTTAAAAACTCGAGAAGTGAAATTATTTATGTATAAAGTAATTTATTTTATTAAATCCAATATACATGTTTTTTTTAACAACTGGCCAAGTCCAAATCCATAAACTTGCCGATGAACTCTTTTAGCGGCAATAGAAAACATCAGCGACAACAATGACGACTCGACAGCAGCCAGGACTCGTGATGTTAGCCCTGCGGACCTAGTTTCTTGTTGGTGGCTGGTTGGTTGGTAGCTGGTGGTTGCCGGTGGATGGGTGGTTGAGTGGCAGTTGCGAAATGCCATTATAAGCATATGTGTCGGGTCTAGGAAGTTCTATGCGGGATGCGGGGGCCACCTACTGCTCCTGAAGTGCGCGGTGCGAGCTAGCTCCCTGCTAGGCAAATGTGTGTAATATTACGGGTAATGTATTCAGTTCTACCTCTTATGTATACTATCTTGATTCCTGATCCCAAACAGGGCCGCCTGACAAGTGGGGCACTCCATGTGGGCCCCTGTGCCCATAGATGGTTTAATGGTAGAAGCCTCTTCTCGCCCTCTATCCCTTTAATTGCATTCGCCAGAATTTGTTTGTATTTTGATAACTATTTTGCCGCAGACACATGGTAAACAATTGCTGGCTGGCCGAAAATTCAAAAACTACAGTTTATTTCATGGGCGTTTGTTTTCCTGCAGGTGCCAACGGCATGATTAAAAATGGTTAGCCTAAAATATTCCATTAAGCTGTGTAACTGTGGAATATTTTCACAGCGGTGTCTGCAATATTTTCCAAATGTTCTCCTAGGCATTCCAAATATATACGCATGTCGAATGTTTACATCTGGAAAATAGTCGTTTATATAATACGAATGAGTGAATTTTGAGGCTGGAGGGTTACATTGGCTAAAATATAGTTCAAAGCCAGATAAGTAACCTTAAAGTAAGGTATTTCGAAATTAAACAAATAAATAATCTTCATTTGAAGAGGCCATAAACAATTAAATTATCTAGGTACACACTTAAAAACCGAAAAGCAGAATTTTTGACAGCTCCCGTACTCATTACACACAATACATCTGACACCGTAACCAGTCGGTTAATTAATTACACATAATTAATAAACTTAAGCAATCTTGTGCGGCACTTTACAAATAAATCACTCGTCTCAAAGTGCCGCCTCGGAAATTTAATTACACTTTCATCAGCTAATCACACAATTTGCACCGCCACCCAAGAAGGGCTTTAAGAAGCCATCGCCAAGACACAAGCGGCAACACTCGTAAAAGATGCCATAAATTTGCCCAGGATACGTCACTTGCTCCGGCTTCACTTTGCACTTGATGGGAGACAGGTCCTCCCAGATCCCTCAGATACACGTCCTCAGCCCCGCGTGGCATCCAATTATAACTCACGCCAGACGTGATAAATCAATAAAAGTGTCCTGGGCAGGAGTCCTGGGGGAGTTTACCCGCCTGATGGCTTCCCTTGTCGATGTAAATATGCCAAAAAAGGGAAGCATTATGTGACATAAAGTCTGGCTCAAGATTAATCTTCGGCTTATTGCAAAGTGCGCAGGATGATCCAGAGTGAAGTAGTGTAGGTCTCAACTTCGAGATAAGTTGTGGTGCTGTAATAACATTACTATCGACAAGAATGGCTGGTCAGGAGGCTATTATTTAGTTATATTTTGGATAAAATTTATTAATTATTAACTAAATTAAAATGTTTTGTCTAATACGTTTTAGCATCTTAAGTTTGATATTTATATGATATAGCGTCAAGGAATTATTATTACATTAAGAGTTTGCTAACAAACATTACAATTAATTGTTGATTTGATTTTATATGCAATTTGTTTTTGTTTCGTTAATATATTGAACAAGCTAAAATTAAATTAATCTTCTAATACCAAGTATCCCACTTTCTGCTTTCTCGTTTTAGGTAATTGATTTCAAAACAATATTAATTTCTGCCCTCTCGTGTGTCAAGACTCGCTTGAGTAAGTACGAGCCATATATCACACATTTGAGTAGATGCCGGCGAGCGAGAGAGGCAAACAACTACTAAATAATTGTTAATGTATTACGAATAATTTATGGCACTATTTCATAAAAAGCAATAATTTTTCAATATCAAACCGAGCGGCAATCCCATGGCAGGGTTGCCAGGACGTTGCACAGTTGCAGCTGAAGGATCCCGAAGGTTCCCCCTTGGATGCTGCTGCCTTCGTAATAAGCTTGATAAATAATAAAATAGCATCGGGAAGGCAGGAACGGAACCGGGACCGGAATGGGAGCTGCAAAGTGAAATTTATCATTTTTCATAGCTGCAAGCTGCACTTTTCTTGAAACATTTCACTCAGCACTGGAGCGAGAAACGGCAGGGCCACCATTACATATTTTCGGACTTGGACTCCTTAGATGTCAGCATGCTGGTGTTGCTTTTTCGGCTGGGCCACTGGCAAATGTTTGCGAGCAAAGATTAATTGATTCCACTTGGCTGCATCTAGAGTGTCCCTGCCGCTGGTAACTCTCACCAGCCGGAGAACGAAGAATGGTCCTGTGGATCGGTTGGGGTCGATGAGCGAAAAACCGGTTTGGTTTGGGATCTGGCTCGGCCATGATTACCCTCCACTTGTCTTAACTTTGACTAAGAATCCAGCGTGATTTATGATTTAAGCGTTTCCAATGCCCCTTTTTCTTAGATGTTTTTAAAGAATAACTTAAATATATCTTATTCATTACAATTCTTTCTGTTTTTTTTTTTTTTTTGGTTTTAAAAAACATAAAAACCGTAAAAAACCGAAACTGAACAGAGTAGTGTTAAAAAGATTTATTTATTAAGAAACTTGCCCTTCTATCTGTAGGTCAAAACCAACCAACCAACTACATCTAATTGTATGTATGTTGATAAAAATATTGTCCATGCTATGTTGTGCTATTGAGATTTTTTTCTCGAAATTTTGGAATTTTAAATAATCTTATGTGTCACAGAGGTGCCGACAAGTACCTTAGTCTTTTAAATAACTTGCTGAAAAATTATACATTTTACTTAAAGACATCTTGATTGATGTGAGCACACGAACAGCTTAGTATGAGTTGCTAATGCTCCACATGATTAAAACTTTATAAATTTTCACTACTGCAGTTAACTGCAGTACAAATAGCGGGAGAAAAGAAAACTTTGCCAGAACTTGTCACGAGTGCCAGTTACTAGGCAACTTTATTCTCGGGTTGAAGGTTTCTTTGCATTTGCCGGGAGGTGGCTAGAAGTTGTTCCGGAGATGTGGTTCAGTTTAATGTTTGACAGCCCCACGATCACCGCCATCCGCACCACCCGGCACCACTCGATTCTGTTGCGGTTTCAAAAAGGTCCCTGGCTTGTCAGCCTTTTTGAAGTGACAAATATATTTAATTGCTTGCAAAAGTTTGCAGCGCAAAAGTTTGCGATTATTTTCGTTTCTCTTCTATTTTTTCGGTGTTCACGGATGCATGCGTGAAGTGGACGTTTTTATAATTGTTTGTAATTACTTTTTCATTTGCAGCCTTAATGAATTTTTCGGCACTTCGGTTCTGCACAATATATTCGCTTGTAATTTATATATGCACATATATTTTGCACGTCCAGAGTCCATCTTCATGTGTTCTGCAAACGACTTTCTGCTGAACTAACATATCATGTGTTTCGCGACTGCTTTATGTTCTCTTTATCTTCAGAAACACAAACCGTACTCTGTTCTCAGCTGAATGATTAACATTTAATTTCATTTAATTCGTAATGTTTAACTTTAGCCGGGAATGGAAATAAATGCAAATACAATTTCCAAGACTTTTTGCGCACGCAAAATGAATAACATTATTCAGCAATTACAACATGCACAGTAATGCTTGAGTATGAAGAAAATAGATTGTTTTAATTTCAATGAAGAAGAAGTTTGCTGTTCGAAATACTTTTTAAACTTTTAAATAGTTTAAAATGCGTTTGATGTCGAGTAAATTTTTTTTTTACTTTCGCAGAAATATTGCGCTTACGAGGGGCCGTAAAAGATACCGCATAAAAGTGAAATATTAAGCTTTTTTACCGAACCACTAAAAGTAATTCCATGTCTGAGCTGAGCTCAGTTGATGTTAAACAGTAAACCTGAAGTTATGTCCTTGTGACATATTAACCAAAACAAAAAAAAAAAAAATATAGCGGCAAAACAAATACATCAATTTCATATTAATGCATTTTTTATGCAAAATAATAATGAAGTCTGAACTAACCGATGGACCACGTTTGGAGGGCAAAAAGCGCAGTAAACTCTTTATCGACGCCAATCGGAATGACATTTTCACTGGCCCACTCTCGGATTCGCATGCTGACTCGGATTCTGATTCGGTGTTCCTTTGATGTTGTTGCGTGGAGAGGCAAACAAAGGTTTTCCACCCCCGGAAATGGTTCCAGTTGAGAGGTGTTTATGGGATTATGGAGGGCCTGATGATGATGTCGCAGGAGCCGGCATCACCTTTTGCCATTTCACTGTTTGTCAACACTAATCTGCTGCTGTACAAGCACCAGTACATACACACACTCCAGCAGAGGAAATCGAACTCCTGCTGCGACAACACAATCAATGTAGAAATCGACAAGGATCCGCCTCTGCCCACTCGGCATTTGAGCCGGAAATCAAAATAAACAACAGCAAATCAGTCAAACAAACAAATAAACAAGAAACGAACTCTGGCTAAAAGCAATAGGGCCGCAATGTGTTCCCCATTCGACGTTCGCCTCTGAGTGCCATGTAACTATAGTAAGCCCCCATATTGGGCCAGTTTTTGTGCGTTGTTTCTGCGAAATTGGTTGTATTTGGTGGGTGGCAATTTGGGGCCAGCTTGCTTCGTAATAAACTCCAGCCAAAGTCCAGCACAATTAGCCGGATTTTGGGTGGGCCACAGAATCAATAGGATGATAGTGTGTCCAGCTGCTGATGGCCTAACTCGATATCAGCTAATAATCTGGATAATATACTTGCACATTTGTAATGCGCAATGCAAGCAACAAAGTCAAAACTAAAAATACAGATGGTTACCACTAAACCAAAAATTAGATTGTCTGACCTGAAGGGAGCTTATAAAAGTTATATATATTTCTCCGCTTTCAATATTAAAAAAAATCACAATTTAAAAGACAGGTAAAAAGAGAACAAATATAATTATAATTGTAATATGGAAATAATATTGTTTTAGATTACTAGCTCTATAATAAAATTATGAAATTATGTTAGATCTTTTCTATTACCAATTTTATAGGTGCACTCGGAGTGGGCGTTGTGATTAAAAAATCACTAAGCCTGATAACATGATCCCTATTGGGATTTTCAAGAGGAAACCTTTCCAATTCATTTTCTGCTCTGTCACCAAGATTGTTTTTATATGGATTATCTATATTATTTCCTTGCATTCCGGTACCGGTTGCACCAAATGTGGCATGTCCGATTTCAGGATTTAGATCATATCTATTACCTCTGTTTCCTTGGCCTACATTTGGAATATTTCCTCCGATTTTAAGAGGTTCTTTAGGTGCATTGGGACCATTTCCATGACCTACATGTGGAATGTATCTTCCACCTTGATTATGTTTTTGGATTTCATTTAAATCATATCCACGACCGCCAAATGCATTGCCTTCATTCGGAATAGGATTTCCGACTGGAACTGCTCCGATTTCCGGATTTGGATCATATCTATTCCCTCTGTTTCCTTGGCCTACATTTGGAATATTTCCTCCGATTTTAAGAGGTTCTTTAGGTGCATTGGGACCATTTCCATGACCTACATGTGGAATGTATCTTCCACCTTGATTATGTTTTTGGATTTCATTTAAATCATATCCACGACCGCCAAATGCATTGCCTTCATTCGGAATAGGATTTCCGACTGGAACTGCTCCGATTTCCGGATTTGGATCATATATATTCCCTCTGTTTCCTTGGCCTACATTTGGAATATTTCCTCCGATTTTAAGAGGTTCTTTAGGTGCATTGGGACCATTTCCATGACCTACATGTGGAATGTATCTTCCACCTTGATTATGTTTTTGGATTTCATTTAAATCATATCCACGACCGCCAAATGCATTGCCTTCATTCGGAATAGGATTTCCGACTGGAACTGCTCCGATTTCCGGATTTGGATCATATATATTCCCTCTGTTTCCTTGGCCTACATTTGGAATATTTCCTCCGATTTTAAGAAGTTCTTTAGGTGCATTGGGACCATTTCCATGACCTACATGTGGAATGTATCTTCCACCTTGATTATGTTTTTGGATTTCATTTAAATCATATCCACGACCGCCAAATGCATTGCCTTCATTCGGAATAGGATTTCCGACTGGAACTGCTCCGATTTCAGGATTTAGATCATATCTATTACCCCTGTTTCCTTGGCCTACATTTGGAATATTTCCTCCGATTTTAAGAGGTTCTTTAGGTGCATTGGGACCATTTCCATGACCTACATGTGGAATGTATCTCCCACCTTGATTATGTTTTTGGATTTCATTAAAATCATATCCACGACCGCCAAATGCATTGCCTTCATTCGGAATAGGATTTCCGACTGGAACTGCTCCGATTTCCGGATTTGGATAATATCTATTGTCACTATTTCCTTGGCCTACATGTGGAATGTATATTCCACCTTGATTAAATTTTTGGATTTCATTTGAATCATATACAAGTCCGCCAGATACGGTGCCTTCGTTCGGAATAAGTTCTCCAACTTGAACTGGTCCTTGGAAAGCAGTTCCTTGGCCCATACCTCGAATATATCCAACACCACCAGTTTGATATACGACATTATGGAGAGATCCTTGAACCGGGCTGTGGACTTCATTTTGAGTTTCTAGGCCTATATTTGGTATATAGCGATCGAGTGGAGCAGGTGATTGGCCTACATTTCCCAACTGAGGAGAATAGTGGACTGCTTCCGCTTGGATACAATTATCAATCCAGCTTCGAATTTGGGAAACATCAGTGTAGGCAGCAGGAAGTGGCCCTCCACATCCGAATCCAAAGTTTACGATTCCCAACAGTTCGTACCGGTTAGGATCGCTTTGCAGTGGGCAGGCAAGTGGGGCACCTCCATCGCCTTTGCACGTATCCTTGCCAGGTTCTCCGCCGGCACATATTAGGCTGTTATCGAGAATGAAGTCTTTGCCGTAGGGTCCTTGCAGTTTCGTTTGACACACAGATCTGTCCACCAATGGCAACTCGATCTTTTTCAGGATATTCATGTAACTGTTGTCCAAGGCTGTTTTTTTGCCCCAGCCACTGACGATGCAGCGATTATGGATAAAGTTTCGATTCGGCGGCGGCAAACAAATGAGACCTATGTGATGGTCTAGTTTTAGCGGTCTAGCGAGGAACAGAAGGGCCGCATTATTGGCACCATTTTCGACACTGAGATTGGTATGTCGTACGATCTTCCTGATCGCAACGTCCTCATGTGCTCGCTCCTCGGTGATGCTTTCAAAGTCCCATTCGCCAGCCCTCACAATAAGATATTTCTCAGGAACTTCCAAAGTTTTCGTAGATGATGTAAGCACCACATCCCGCGTAATTAGGGAGCCGCCGCCTAACGGTAGACGGCTTCTGGAATCGAGCAGGGCCACCATCCATGGCAGTTCGCCTTTCTGTGCGATGTCTCTCGCGTTAGTTATGGTGAAGCCCACTCCTATACGGTTCACGTGGCCACATTCAGTAGGTAGCGGTTGATTGTCAGCCTGTACTGGATATTGTAACTGCAAAGACAATGGGCTGTCAAAAAAGAACATTCAAGTGATAGCTCTCGATTAGCATTACTATTTCCGTTTTCGGGCAGCAGGTTTGGCCAGATTCACATCCCTGATTACCGTTATTAAGTCCTCTAAAATCTATGATTGGTCTTCCCGTTTCGGTACCAATACGGCAACGGTTTCGCTGTACGCACTCTTTCGCCATTGACCCACCACAGAAAAGAGCCTGGATCCGGGAGAATCCAAGAACCAAGAGCAGAATGGAAAGGCGATCCATTCTAAACGCTTGAATTTAATACACTGTCGTTTGCGAATAAGCGGTCAACATATTGTATCGCCAGCGAACATTAATTCAATTTGTATACCCGTTACTCGTATAGTAAGAGGGTATACTAGATTCGCTGAAAAGTATCTAACAGGCAGAATGAAACGTTTTCGACTTTATAGAGTATGATCAGGATCAATGCCGAGTCGAACTGGCCATGTCCGTCTGTCCGCCCGTTCCAATGTTTCCACGCCCACTCTAACGCCCATAAGCCGACCAAAGGGCCTCGCTCACACTTTTGAAAAATGTTTTTTTTTTTTTGATATCGATAATCCTAACTACTTTTTGCCACGCCCACTCTCAAGCCCAAAAACCGCCCAAACTGCTGCTCCCACATCTTTTGAAAATATCCGTTTATATTTATTTATTTATTAAATTTATCAGCTGAGTAACAGGTATCTCATTGTCGAAGCACTCGACTATAACATTCTCTCATGTTTAAATTCTGATTTGATAAGGCTTCTTCGAAATTCTTGCCACCGATAACGAATTAAGATGAAGCATGTCGGGTATTTTTACTTATTCTTATAGTGCATTAAAGCACTTATGCATACCAAGAACAGTAAATTTAATCATATATACGAAAGCTAGGTCTTTTCATTGCTTATATTTATATTCTTATATATATTATATTTATTTGACTCTGGTAACGCATACAACAAATACTTAAAAGCATGCAAAAAATAAGAAAAATCATGAATTCATTCTTTAAGTACATTGAACATTACAGCCAACCTCTAATAACACCAATTTGGGGGCATTTATATACGTTACCATATATTGGTTTTCTGGGTCGCATTCTCTTCATTAATTACGTCAAGCTGGTTCGCCCCCTTAACATCTCATTAATTTACAAAATTTCCCGTAATTTCCATTTCATTCAGCGCTCAACCACAAACTCACCAGCCATCTGCCGCAGTGCAAACGCATTACAAATTATTTTTATTCAATTTTCGCGCAACGACATCAAAGGGCGGCAAGCGGAAAGCATCAGCGAGTGCAGAACTCGACTTGATTTCGTGTAATACAATTTTCACCTTTTCCGTCATTTTCCCATACACCAGCTACCAAATGCTTTTCTCGTTCTTTTTTAAGGAGAATTATATTTTTACATAATTTAACGTAAGGACCGGAGCTTCATTCCAGTTTGCCATTTCTTTACGGCGGTTCTGGTAATTCCCGCATCTTGATGATGTTGTGCGGCAGCCATTGCATTGACCACTAAAAGTTTGCCATTAAAGGGCATGAAATTGTCCCATTTTTCAGACGGATCCTGGTCAGGCATAAGTAAGGCAAAGTGGCACTTGAGTGGTGGCACTTTGAATGGGCCACACGGCTCCAAGTTCACCCTTTTCGCCCGCTCTTCATCACAGCCTGGCTTTTCGCCGACCTCCTCACCATGCTCACTTTGAGTGTAAATTATGTTGTAAATACGATTTTTTAGCTGGCAAAATGTCTTCGTCATCAAGTGGTTTGCTCAAGGGTCCCCTTTTCCCCTTCCTCTTCGAATGGACCAAATGGTGTAAAAGCAGCGCTCCTTCGGCGAAAGGTTGCTAAGTGGAAGTAGGTGCTTTGGGTAAATGTGCGAAAATATTGTTTATTTCAGGGCGCAAGGGCGGCGAAACGCAGATTGGGCTCCTGTGACTGCCCAGTGATGGAATTGTTCGCCTAGCAAAGCTGAATAAGGTGGGTTAAGACGTTCGTCTCCAGTCACTTGTCTACACATTTATTTGGAATATTTGTCAACAAATGCGAATCACTTTCAATGAAATTTATAGAATCTTATTTCATATATTTCAATATAATGAAGGAGCATATGAATCACAGATTAAAGTCATTAAAAGTTGCTGATAACGCAGATCGGCTGAATTCATTGAATTTGAACACATATTTATTTTGATGGCTACATTAGTCATGCAATGCTTGCGTAAATTCCCAAATAAGTTTCTTTGAAATTAAGTCTGAACCAAAATTCTCCAGAGATAACCTGTGTGTGCGGCTTACCTTAACTCTACTCTCTTCGTTTGATATTCAATTCCCAAGCTTGCCATAATTCTCCAGAACATTTGCATAAATACAGAGCGAAAGATTATCAATAGCCCCATGGCAATCGGCGAAATCCTTGCGGCCGTATTTAAATTCAAATGCGGCATAATAAGCCAGTTTAAAATCCCAGACCGCAGGAAAGACAGGATTGGATTGGCCAGCGAATGGGTGAGACTGCTCCCGGCCAAAATGTGAAACTAAAGCCAAAGCTGGCTGGCCTCCGACGGAAAATCATTACCAGAAATGTCCTGCAGCGTCATTTGTAAGCGCCTTTGGCACTCTGCCCTCTGACAATGAGACAGGAAGACGGCTTTGAACAAAAAGGGAGACAGGAGAGGCAGCCGCTGGGCAGCAGGAGACACTTAAGTCTAATGGTTTTGTCAGCTGCGCCATCCTTGGCAACTCACTCCTCCCTAAAATCCTTCGCAACGATATCGCAGCCACTCACAGCAGTGGAATCCGCTTCAAAACGAACTGCCGCTGCACGCATACAAATTGACAATTTTATTAGCACATAAATTAGTAAAAATAATCAATAAGCAATGTGCCAAAAAGCAGTCGACAGAAAGAAAGACGTATTCCAATGTAACTCAATGCGAATGTAAAATACTCTATTTCAGAAAATCATGTAATATACAAAATATAGTGTAAAAGCACATTTCCTATAAAGTTATAAAGAAGGATAATGCCACATGTTTTTTTAACAATCAAAAGCGATAAATACCCATTTTACTATAAAAAAAAATCAAAGCATTTCTTTATTTAGGTAACATAAAAGCCACCATGGCTTCTTCGAAAGAATCAAAGGAAAGGGAAGCTAATGCTCAAAATTGGAATTCGTGGCTGGCTGGAATAAATTCCATTTGCTGGCTGTATTTATGCTGTGTCCTCGCAACCTCTGGACTTCGATGGGGAAGTGGAATGCCAGCAATTGCAATTACCATGCCGATGCCAGAACCAAACGGATACCAAACGGGGATCAATACCAAACCCCAAGCCAGGACCCGTATCGTGATGGTAATGATGGCCAAGACGGGAATATTGGTCAATTAGCAGTGGGTCAGCTTCAGACTTGTGCAACAATATAGGCAACTTGGGATGCCGGCTGATTCGCAATTCCCAGCTTGTATTTCTCCTTTTGCTTCGACTTGGCTAATTGCTTAATTCACGAACACTTTCGCACTGCATACTTTTCGGTGTCCAGCGGGTGGTTTGCTCAGCAGTTTCCCACCCAGTTTTTTAACTATTTTGCGCCAAAAAAGTTGCCCGACTGCCGCGAAACGATGATGATGACGATGATAGTGATGATTCGTCCGCTGTTGCTTTTTCTCCCCGAGTTGTTTGTTGTTGAGCGCTAATTAACTAGATTTTCAAAGGGAAAACCGTTTGCTAATTTGAAAACGAAATAGTTTCCCGGCCCCTCCGGCGTCGTTTTCAAATGAAAAGTTATGAAACATGCAGTGATGGTGGATGTGGTCATGGGAGATTTAACGCCAGTTGCGCTATTGAATACAACTTTTCCACCAGTCGAGAAAACCGTCAAACTCTGATCATTAGCGGGCAGAATGAAGTAGAAGATAATAAGCCTCTAAACAGTAAAAATGAGTCCAGTAAAATTAATATTAATAAATTGATAAAATACTTTGTATAATAAAAAGCACTATAAATATCAAGCCGTCAAATATTCAGCCAAAGATATTATACATGTCATTTTCCATACATTGTACTGAGGAATTTATTTCACCCTAATATTTTTATTACCTTATGTTCATTAAAGTTCCAAACCTCTTTAAGTTTCTTAATATATCCTTTAAACATTTCCCTCCAACTGCAGGTCACTCGCCTTCATTGAATGTAAATTTTTCCGACTGGCACTCTGCCAAAAAAGAATAAAACAGCAGACGAAGTGGAAGTGCGCCACTTAAATGGGGGAAATGAAATACAAGGAGACGAGCAGCGGAAGTGGGCCAAATGGGAAGGGGATCAAAGATGAGGTATCGGTGATCTAGAGAGGGCGGGTCGCACAATTCGCTGTCACACTTAACTGAAATTAGAACGTGATTAGATTTCATTTAAGCATTAAGCTAAACTGACAGCCAGCATGACAGCAGGGAGCTTGCCGGGCATGGATATGGTTATGGTTCTCGGCATTCTCGGCTGGGAAATGATGTTTTGGGCTGGCAAATTTATTGACAATTAGTTGGCTAGTGGGAGTGGGCTGGCTGGGGTGGGTGATAGTGCGTTAAAGGGAGTGGCAGGTCAACACGGGATAGTGAACATTAATTATAACGTGCATAATTAACAAATCTGGCAATCAGCGGAGTAGAGGCTTAAACTTTAGCACAAGCGGAGAGCCCAATAATCGTTTTGGACCGAGCCGGAGCCAAGGACGAATCCTGGAAATCGGGGTGCCTTGACCATTGAGGCAGCGCTAATGAAAGCACTGCCGGCAGAAATTGGTTTACGGGCTGTTCACGCAAGTAGAAGTTATTAGTTGAGCCCTTGACTCCCGGCTTTCCCCTCCGGTTACTTCCACTTTCCGGGCTAATTTGCGGTATTAATGACAGCAAACGGAAAGGGCGGGTTCTCGAATAGCCCCATAATTGGTAAAGCAATGCCATATCTCTATCGTTAATGCAATTGTGATAATCTTAGGAAAGTAACCTCGGTCCATATATCTTTAACACTCACGGCGAGAGGCTGCTTGAAGTAACTTAGTTTATAGTATAGTATTTCCTAAGTATGCTCTATTAATTATTAATATTATTTTTAATATTTTATAAATATAAAGGATTATGTTAAACTATTTAATGCCAGTCACTAAGCTTTTATATAGCGAAAATAGATGAGTAGATGAACATAGCAGCATTTGTTTGCTTATCATAATCAACTTGTTCCTCTCTGATGGGTCTGCGCCACTAAGAAAGCCATTATGGAAACTCAATCGACCTGCCTCACTTGACACATACACACTCGCACACACACACTTACATATATATTTTGCACCTGCCCGAGGGTGAAAAACATACATACACACGATTGCTCAGCAACACAATGGCAACTTTATCTCTAGCAAACTAAACAAATACAAATAGATTAGTTCAAAAGTTCAGGGCGTTGTTCGAACGTTTGGATGCCAAAAGTCAAATTGTGTCAACTGTTGGGGCGGCGAGAAAAGACTGGCAAAAGGGCGGAAAACATGTCAAGGCCTTTTCGACATGTGGGTGGTTCGACAAGCTAAACAAATTGAATGCGAATCGGCAGATTGACGGCTGGACCTGCAACTCGGACCGGCTTATTGAAAGGCGCTGTTTGGGAAATGGGAATCGGAATGGGGGTCAAAGGTGAGCCACACAGACCACATTTGAATTGCAAAGCAGCGAGCTTGATGGTGACACCTTCCGTAATGCATCAACAGATATGTGCTAACTAAAGATCTTCGTTCGAGTGGAAAATTAAAATCCTGATCAGAGACTACGAGAACTATTCCCATACCCACTACTACTCCCTTCGGTGTATTTCTTCAATTACTTTGCATAAATTCCAGGGAAACGACAACCTAATTAGCTTTCAGACACGGCTTCGTTTCATTAAGCAAATGGTCCCGGGTGTATAATTTTAATACGCAATTACTGGCGTTTCAATGACACTCAATGATGCCTGATAACAGACACCATTATCACCCCAACCATTACAAAACCAAGAGCTAGGAGCAATAAATTTAATCCGAAGGCTTAGGTTACCTTGGCTGTTGCTCAGTGGCAAGGCTTTAAACATTTGACAATTTATGCGAAAATTATGTGCGAATCGGAGTGGTGTTACCTGGGTGACTTAAGAGGAAAAGCGAGAGATCTCTTTATTGCGAACAGTTTCCGCCCAGCCCGCCATTAATCAATTGGTTTGGTTGTCATGCCGTCAAATCTCAAAGTTCCTTCCAAATATCCCACTCCTCTTGGCGTCCTACTTGTTCAGCATCCTCGATTTCATAGAAAATTTGCATGGGGCAGACAAAGTTGTAGAATTGCCGCAGTACGAAGAACACGGACTCGAACATGATGTCCCGCTTCCTGAAAATGAGCTCAGAGCGCAGATTGGACAGACGCCTAAATAGTGACAGTGCAGTAGGCTCAACGCACTGGACTGGTGGAGTGGACACAGGGGTGGGGTGCCGAGGTATAAGAAGGCCTTGCCAAGAACTGTTGGAGAAAAATATTTCATTAAAAGCATATTCGATTTGTTCAAATTTGAATAGCCCTAAAAATATTTGGATGAGATCGACCGCGCCTTAATTGTATCATTACTCACCTCGTGCAAACTTTCGAAGTGCTTGTTTAATTGGGTCGAGCGGCTGGTGTTTCTTTTGATACTTCAATTTCATTTTTCGAGTTGAATTTCAAACGGAGGACCGAGCGGAAAAGCGGAGCCTGCTCCTTTGAAATGACCCCACCACTTCTAGATCCTAATTGGCACCGCTACCAACCTAAAACCCACAAGCAGCCACCACGAGGCCTCAATTGCACTTTGTGGTTGGTTGGCTTGGCGGTGCGGCCTACACTTTGCTTTGAAATCGCCGGTGTAATGTCATTAAATCTATTGACCTGAGCCAAATTGTTCGAATCGAACTTAAAGTCGAGTGAAATTAAACATTCATTAAGATTGAGGTATTTAATAAGAATGTAAAATCCTGAGGATCTTGAATAAAAGAAAAAACTCATTTGGTCAATTGAATAAATTATAATATTTTAATATTTACTGTACAATATAGTCAAGGTTTCCAAATTAAAACGCGATTAAGTAAGTAAGCGGTTAATTATTGAATCGTAAAATCAGCATCTTACATATATTTAAAAGCTACAACACCATTTTCATATATTTTAAAAGTGATAAAATGCACCTAATTTAACTATTTAAATCCCTTTGCTTGTAGGCTGTATGATTTTTTGTCACTTTATTTACCACTCTTAATTGCTGAAACGCATTATTAATCCTCTTACAACATTATACCATCATTTCGGTTGCACAACTCGAACTGATGGTTAAGCCCTCTTCAGTGAAACATTTTTTGCAGACGATAATTACCAAAATGATCTGCCAGGACACGCGCAAACACACAGCAGTTATGCGTTTGAAAAAGTTTCAGTTGGTGGAAAGCTGAGAGCAAAAAATGTTGCATTAAATGCAGCATGCATTTTGGCCGAATGCAAAATATCCCCCTGCTGCTGAACAAACACATTTAAAATGCAATCAATTGGGCGCCCAAGCGACGCGGGCGTATCGCCAAATGGAATTTAATTGTGGCCGCATTTATTTATTAATTGATTTTCCTCCTTGTTCCGGGCAACAAATTAATAAAGTTTTTTAGGAGCGAGTTTCATCTCAAAACTTTCATTTCATTTATAGGATTAACGCTTAAAACATATATGAATTACTTTCTAATTTTTTCTTGTCAAGTTATAAAAGTTATCTTTGCACTCTTTACTGTTCAGATATTGAGTATCTTTTAATCAGGACCTTTCAAGAGGGCTATCTGTGCTCTTCGATATTCGTCTTAGATGAATGCCCTCAGCTCCAGATGGGCAATTTGCCGGGAGCATTATCATCCGTCCAGCCCGACGACATTAAGCCGGTGCTCGTTCATTAACCAATAAAGCTCGCTGGATAATTGCAATTACCATTAACTGCTCTCATGGCTTACGAGCGCAATCCTCTCGAGCTTGACAAGCGGCAAGAAAACTTCCACGCTTCCTGGCTTCAATTCGAAAGGCCATCACTTCATCATTCGCCCCGTATCCTGTCCCAACCAACCGCACACTTTAACAATTATTGCCGACCACACGTGGACATGGACAAGGATCTGGACATGAACATGGACATGGACACAGATACGGATAAGGAGTCGGAGTTCGAGCTTGTAATGTGCTCAATTTTTCGCATTTTGCACATCCGTCGGCCGGAACGGGGCCCAGACGAAAGCGGGTTCGAATGGCCACCTGCCAGCTGTAATAATATTAAACAATATATATAAATCACTCAGCTGTCCGGCGCACACAGCGGCAGGATCCCAAGGATCCGAAAAGGAGTGACAGGGAGGGGCTTCATAAAAATTTACCGCCATAATGCTTATTTTAAAAGTCAATATGTTCGGTGCCTGTTATTTTAACACCCGGCGTGTCCAGGTGTCCTGGTCGCATCCGCTTGCGAAAAGTACGAGACAGGCGACAGGATCCGGAAAAGCTAAAGGAAGAGCAGCGGCAGGAGCAAAGTGTCAGTGGCCAACGTCACAGCCCACAACACACAACATAAACATAAAGTGAAAAGCCCGGCGAGAAAGAAGCAGGCTGTCGGGAAATAAGTTGGAAGGTCCCAGGACTCCTGGCCCTGTTTCCCCTTGCTTTCCATTTTTATTTTTACCCCCCTTTTTTTTTTTTTTTGTTTGCGGCCATCTAAAGCCAAGCGTCACATGTCGCCAGGATGAAAGGGAGCGGCAGCTTGTTGTTCATATCCTGGCCTGTCGTCCGTTTATGTGACGTGATTATGTGCAAAAAGTGCAACAGGCAGCAGGACCAACCCGTCTGACACCGTGTAAAGTAGCCCTCGAGCAATGCGGATGTCGAGGACAGGCTTGCGGGTGAGGACGAAGCCGAGGTTGAGGTTGAGGGCAACTGACGGTGGTGTCTCACCTTCGTCGACTATGAGCTGCAGGCTCGTTCGGCTTACACGTGATTTTTGCAGAAATATCGTGGGAGAGTCGCGATGCCAGAGGCGGCTGTCAGTCAACTTATTCCGGTCAATGTGTTTTATTTTCACCAGAAAAGCTGTCTGCATTTGTAAATTCAATAAAATAAGAAATCACTTTACTTGCAAACGCATTGTATAGACATTGAGTTTAAACTTGTTTGAAGAGTTTCATATCTGGGCTAAATGTATGCACATTCTCACAAGAAAACCCAGAAAGCTAGCGAGATTTGGCAATTCGATTCCTAAATATATTGTTTAGGAAGTAAACTAATCAAGTATTCATACAAACTATAGTTTTAATGTAATACTTTATATGTCTAAAGAACATATTAAGAATTTCAAGTATATTTTTCACAGAAGATATTTTCTTCCAGCACACAATTCATGCTATAAATAAATGACAGAATTTTGCCATACTTTCACTCTACTTTAATTAAAACGCAAACAATTAATAACCGTTCGCTTAGTGGGAACCGAAACAAAAACGGGTCTGGATCGGGTATAGCATAAGCAGCTGGTGACGATCGATCCACAATCGCTTGCTTATCATTTCCAGCTTTTGCTGAGTTCTCGGAACTGATGACGCATAACTTTTACTAAAAAAGCCGAAACAGCGACGAGAACGTGAAATTCAATTCGTTGACCGGGTGCCTATTTTGCTTTTTCGGTGCAACCGAATGCTATTTCAATGTGCTGGTCGCCTGTTCTATAAGCAAACTATTTAAAATGTTTTAAACTTTTCCATCCGAATTGTTGTTAAATTTTGATATAAACAAAATAAAAACATTTACACCCATTGGCGCCGACCGGTACTTGTTTATGATCGAGGCAACGGAGCGTATGCGTAATATGTACAAACGCACGTATATACGAAAAGCGTACTAAATTGCCCTTTTGTTGTTGCTCTCCTCGCTTTATGCCGTCCCTCTCACATCCACTGGGAGACTACGGCGTAACGGTGAATCCGTAAGCTTCTAGGAAATACGGTATTATTTTGTACTAATTCGAATAGGCGAGCAGCGTTTAAAAGCATGGCGACGTCTACCCACTGATAAGTGGCATTATGACTGAACCCACACAGCTACATACGCTCGTTCACATACAGATATGGGTTTGTGTTCAGATAATGATTGTGTGCGCACGTGTATTGAAATAATATATGCATACGTATATGTATTCGTCTGTTTGCTTTTTATACCAATGGGGGGGTCTGGGACTGGGGTAATTTGCTTATTGGCACTCTCACAAAGCTTTAGACTAATTTGCCTAAACATATAAGCACTGAAAGAAACTATTTTTATTTTTAAGTCGTAATCTGACTTATTCACATTACATATATATATATATATACATACATATGTATGTACATTTATTGAAAAAATGTATGCAATTTTTAAAAGATATCTGTCGACTATATTGTAAAACACAAAGAAAACAAGATTTCAGTTTTTTTAAACAATATATTTTTGTAAATTGGTTAGTTTAAAGCTTATACACGCATGCCTGCTTTTTTAGTTTTTTATTATTAACGGAATATTATTAGGAACAAGTTATAATATACAGTTTTTAGTTGTACCTATTAGGCAACGAAAAAATTGAAATCGTTGCTTTAAAGCTTAATTTTGTTTGAGTTCTTAACTAATTGTTTTCTCCAAGTGCACAGTAAAAATCAAATTTATCCATAACGTAAGTACTTCCACCAGATCACTGAACGCCTGGGATTTTGGATAAATGGTCAGCGTGGAAGAGCGGCGATACAAACGGAAAGTGCTTTCCTAGGCTCCCCGGATACAAAATGTATCTGAAGCTATTGCCCAACGGCTGATTCGGGAACTTGGAAATTCTAGGGCTAGTGACGACATCATTCTCGATCTCTTTCCAGCTGTGTGTGTCACAGCTTGTGAGCGGGGTCTCTGCCCCTCCGCTGCGGCCACTCTGCTCCATAGCTCGGTTACACAAGTCAAATTCAACCTTGGCACTTATTCACTCGAGTGGAGCGTGCGAGATGCACTCGACAAACGACTTTCAAATGGTTTCTGGTCGCTTGGTATGAAAAGTTTATAATTTCGTATTTAACAAAAAAATAATGTTTTTTCGCGTGAGGAGGGGTATGCGATCATTAAAGTTTATAAACATTTCCAGTGCCGCTCTTGCTTTTCGAGCGTTTTCTATGGAAAACGACAAGCTACCCATTAATGATGTTTAGCAGCTGAGATGTAGTCATGCATTTTACGGTTCGGAATAACAATTTGTTGCTCGGTAAATATAATACTAAGTTCACTGTTGCTACCATGCCATAAGCTACAGGAAAACTTCGATATGATGAGCACAATTCTTAGTTATGGAATCGAAAATACAATACAAATTCAAATTCTACAGTGAAATTGTAATACAATTATAATTAAAAATGCGGTAAGCTAACCGTTATTTTTAAAACTGCTTTTTACTTTATTTACTTATAATATGTATAATAATTCCAAAATTTAATTTACTGAGAAAGTGAGAATATATTTTTCCCCTATCTAGTGCGTACTGTGAAACTGATTGCAGAGGCAATCAAAAGTGTAAGTGTGTCAGCGGTCTCTCTGCCGCTGAACACGAGCAACTTGTCTCCCTCTCTTATTCCACTCACCCTCTCACTCAGACTTGTTCCGTTCGCAGTTCGCTCGCTGTTTCTCTCTCACCACCAACTGCCGTCTCTCTTACTCTCCCACCACCGGGGCGGTCAACGATCTCCGAAATTTGGAGCCCGGGTTCGTTGACCCGTCGAAAAAGAAAGCACCGTTTCTACAGCGTCACGCGCTGAGTTGTCTGATCGCCTGGTAGGCGCAACAGGCGTCTGATTTTTCTTTCAATCGTCGATCGGTGGGTGCCAGTGGTTTTGGTGGTGCTGCTTGTGCTGCTTGTGCTGCTGGGGCCCTCGATGGGTCAGGGACGGGCCCTGAACATGACACCGTTGGCGGCCACTCAACTTGGAGCGTTGAACCTTGGGCCAATCGGGGTCAGCGAACGCGCCCAAAAAAGTGGGTCAGCGAAGAGCATCCAACGCGCAGCCGTCCGGATGAAATTCACTTTCGTTTTTTATGTAGAAATCGATAGCCGGCTTTGCTCGACGACCAGGCGAACAGACAGCGCTAGTGAACGAAATGTATCTGAATCCACACTGCGTTCGTATCTGCAAATGTATCTGTATCTGCCATGTACAGTGGACGCAATCAATGAAAAAACATTCGCACTCGATGAGATTGTTTTATAGAACAAAATCTTGCGGAAATTTAATATCTCCCAGATTTTTAAAAACTTGATATATCTGCACATCACATATCCATATACCTTGTTTTGTTGTTTGTTATTATTTGAAACATCCGTACAAATTTGTCAAATTATATTTATACATATGAATGACACTGTACGTCGGCGGATGAGTTTGTTGGGCTCTACGCCTCCACCGCCTTCACTTTCGCTTTCAAATCATGATCGATAATATAGGGGCAGCGAGTAACAGGCCAACATAATGCCAAGTGGCTCGCACTTCAGTTCCAGTTGGCCGTTCGCTTCTGGTGGCCTCGTTTTCCAGTCGCTGGCTTTTTGGTTTCTCTGTGTTTTGTTGTTTTTATTTGTGTCAAAACTTAAACAATGATTGTGTACTGGGTGGGGCGACGTGTAAGCGACGTCCGGAGCAGGTCGCTTGTAATGCTGGCTTTAATGCAGCACTCAAGTGGCAAATCGGTCTGGAGCAGCGACAAGGGATTTCGTGAAATCAGATGCAAGCAACATGGACTTTAAGATTGTTAACATTGCTTTAGATAAGAGGAAAAATAATCTGCAAGACGGACATTTTTTGCAAGTAATTAACGATACAATAAAAAAACGACGATTATAATGAGCTGGGCAACTTAGATTACAAATTTGTAAAGCGGCTACTATTGCGAGGCAGCATCTTATTAAATAATATTCGCAAAATAGCGGCAAAGTAGGCAATGTTCTTTTCGAGAAGCTGAGAGCTTGATTTTCATTGTTGAGTTCATTTTCTGCTCACTTTAAGAAGCTTTACCAAAGATAAACGCCTTTATGAATAAGAGCTAGATTAGAAAAACTGCTATACTATTCATAGTTCATAATTATTTCTACGTGTCAGCACAAAAAGCTCAAAACTAATTACTATTATTTATTATGATAACCTTCTACTCTATCTTATCCATTCTGGGGCCCTTTAAGGTTTCATGGACTCCTTTCCGATCCATTTGCAGTTGTTATTGTTTCCTTTTGGTTTTTTCCAAGCCGGTGCCCGCTTCTGGTTTTCCAAGGTTTTCCAGTTCGATCGAGACGACGAGCCCAAGGTTTCCTTAAGTTAAATACGTGTGCCGCCAAGTTGGCAGCAGCGTTGTTGGCCCTCTTCTGTTGGCCTGGCCAAAATAGAACAGCAACGGTTTCTAAATAGTCTTCCTATGGTCGTTCGCTCTCAATACCCCGTCCCAAATGTTACCCCTCTCGCCATTCGGCCAAACAAATAGTGCTCTGTTTACGCAAATTTGTGCTGGCCAACAAACGGCGGCCGGCTAGAAAAGCCGGCAATATGGATGAGATTAGTTTTTTCGTACTATTTCGATCCGGCGTTCAGCGTTGGAAAAAAGCAGCTGCTAAGCAGACGGAGCAGCATGAAATTTTATGCTGATATGAAAACAACAAAACGAAACGACAACGCGCTCCGTACGCAGCCAGTGCCATTAAAATCAACGTGAAACAACAATTAGTATTCAAGGTTAACCAGAAACGAACCGCGAACAGTCGACGACGAGCTGAGTTGCCAACTGGGGACAAGCAAGCAATTGTTTAAACAGACCCCCTAGAAACCGGTTACTGTTTCTTTTTTTCCATTTACTATTAACAATTTATAAATAGCTATGTAGGATACACGACATAGGAACAAACAAGTCCTGGTTACTGGCCACTTTCCTTCTAGATGATTGGATATGTTGGGCAAAGTCTTATTATATATAAAAAAAACTAGAAAAAATATATGTATAATTAAAAAGGAAAAAAAGTAAACTATTGGTATAGGGGAACTCATTTTATGTATATGCCAAAAGTAATAGAATTAATCTGTATTGCAAAATTCATTCCCATAATTTTACAGATTCAACCTCCTATGCAAGTATATCAAGTGTAGTAGTTAGATACAAAATTGATTTAAATACTGCCATCGCCGCAAAGATACTTTCCACTCGAGATACCCAAACACCAGATACGCACCCATAAACTACCACTTACTCGGATCTCCCATCTGTTATAATATGCTCACAGCCACAAAATCTTAGCTTCTTTCCCGGAGGTCAATGAACTCTGCGAGCTGCCCAGCAACCTTTGACAGTGGGGTCCACCTGAAGTTTCTGGGCACCTGGTCGCCTGCCCCAACTCGATTTCCTACATGGCAGACTTCACTTCACGAGCAATCAATGCTTGTAAAAGAAAAAACCGAGCCCCTTTATGATTTACGGCTCTCTCGGGGAGCATCAGCCCCTTCTGAAGCATTCACTTTCGGTTTTAAATTTTCTAGGAAGCTTTTTATAATTTCGAACAGGCGAACAGCTTGAGGCAGGCGTTCCAACTGCTGATCGCACAATTGTATTTTATAATCAACTTTTTGAGGGCGACTCTTCCGGTTGTCTCTTTCACACACGCGGGCTATTCGTATACCGGAGAGTTTATTTGTTTTTGGCCTTTTTCGGGGGTTTCATGGTCGGTGACCTACTTTTTATTCCACGCAGCAGAGGTGCGGTACACAGCGCCAAAAATAAATATAAGCTTATACATAAAAATAATATCAAAAGAAAAATATTTAAAAAATATAAAAAAATATAATATAAAAAATATATATATCAATATAGGATAAATATTTATAAGGTTTATTTCATATATTTTTTAATTATGTAAATCACAAATATTATTGGGCATAACTTTAAGTAATCATGATTTTTCAGGATTCTTATTTAAGGCGCTATTTAAGCGTCATATTTTTCTTGCACTTAAAGATTTCACAATACATTACCAGCTGTAAAGGTGTAATTAGAGTGTGTTTTATATAAATGTTTAAAGTTTGTTTATTTTTGGGCTTATTTCCCATGATTTACCCCTTGGTGAGGAACAGTTTAAGTTGCTACCGTACGCGTGGAATCCCGTGTAATCCACTGGGGGATCATAATTAAGCCACAATAACTTGTCATATTTAAGCCTCCCCCGGCTGCTACTCCGAGTCCATGGCCACAACTCATTACAACGCTCCCGTCCTCTTTTTCCAGGTCTCACTGTTGGGCTGCGGAACGTCAACGTTCGCATACCGTCCGCCGTTAAGCGTGGCGATAATGCGCTCTTAATCTGCAATTATGACATCGAGAACGACACGCTCTACACGGTGAAATGGTATCGTGGCAGACGGGAGTTCTACCGCTATACGCCCAAGGAAAATCCGGCCTGGAAGATATTCACCAAAACGAACGAAATCGATGTCGAGGTGAGTGCAGAGATGTCAACTAAGTGGCTATTTTAAAAGGCTACAATTTAAATGTTAACTAAAATTATAAACTAATAAAAAAAAAGTTTTATATAAACTAAAATAAAATATATAAATTTAAAATTGTGTATAATTTTAAATTATACAAAAATAATATTAAAAACAATTAAAAAGCCGGCATTAAAAATTGGTTATACATTTTGAAAATATAAAAAGCAAAGGATTTTACTGAGACAGATTGGTCAAAAGGGGAATTTACAAAAGCGTATTTTACATTTTTTATTTTTCCGCGTTTTTTTGGTTGTCGAATGCTGATTAAATGGCTTAAATGGCTATTAATAGCCAAGTTGGCAACACTCGCTTAGTGCTGTGATATGATGATGACGGGCTTTATTGAAACTGAAAGACAGGCACGGAGGGCCAAAGCAACGAAAGCAAAAAGTTGCCAATGTAAATTGCTTTAAATAACTGAAGGCAAAGTGCTGCTGATGGGCTTCTTTGTTGCTGCTGCTGCTGTTTGCAGTTGCAATGTTGTTGTTGATGCTGCTGCTGCAAGGCTGCTGATGGTATTAACGACAGCAGCAGTTGCAGCAGGGGGCATTGCAAACAATCGACCTGTTTTCGATGTTCATGTGTGCATCCATGTTGGTTTTATGCATGTTAAAAAGTTTTAATTAACAATTTTGACTTCCCATTTGCTGCGCTCTCAGTGTTGACTTTAGCTGACATTTCGATATTAAAACGGGAAAAAGTACAAAAACCGCATGAAATAAAAAGTGTATATTTAAATATTGTCGATGCGCAGCAAAGAAGTTTACGCCTATCTTATGTAATCACTTACATATGTATGTACGTAAAAGCTGAAAGCAAATAGTTGGTGGTTGCTTTACAAGCTCTATTTACCTGCGCACAAATAATTTATTACAAAAAATGATGTTTGTATATGTAAGGGCAATGGGTGTTGACAAATTATTAGTTCCGGTTTGATGATTCATTCAATGTATACATTGACATCCAAAAAAGATTTAACTTCATCTGGTACTTTTCAAATTCTCTATACTCTGCAGACTGCCCAATCGAATGCCAGCCACGTTCTTTTGCGAAATGTTCCCACCTCAATATCGGGCAAATTTGCCTGCGAAGTGTCCGCAGATGCACCCACCTTCGATACTTCCATCGTGGCCGCCGACATGGAGGTGGTTGGTAAGTAAGCAGATGTTTCTCATACCCTCCCACTAACCCACAGCGCGTTCTGCCGCAGAATTGCCCACCCAACGACCCATAATTACTGGCATCCATTCAAGATACCGTCTGGGGGACGTTATAAATGGGAACTGCTCATCGGATTACTCCAAGCCGGCTGCGAATCTCACCTGGTGGATCAATGACATACAGGTGCCACCCAATTATCTCCGCATCTACGACATTCAGCGGCACGTGGCCGAGCATCTGGAGTCGGCGGTTTTGGAGATCAAATTCGTGGTGACGGTACATCACTTCATCAAGAGTCGCTTAAAGGTAAGTCGACATTCCTTAGCAGCAAAAGAACAAACAAAAATTTTCAATTAATTTTGCAGTTGAAATGTTCGGCAAGGATACACGAAATTTACGCACAGGAGAGCGAAAAATTAATCGAGGAAGATCGTCCCAGGATTCTGGCCTCTGGCAGATCACCTGATATGAATATGTATCCATTTGATCAGCCAGGGGATGCAGATGAGCATAACGAACTATTTTTGATCCATTCAAGTAAGTACAATTACAATACAATTCACCCATGGAAAAATCAGGAAGTAACTTTTCACTATTTCGAACGTATAAATAATTTACAAAGACAATCAAAAGATAAGATACTTTCGGTCGTTATTAGGTGAGCTTGTTCTGCCGAAAAATAAGCCGACAGAAAGGAAGATGAGGGAACCAACTGACCCAAGCGGGCCTGAAGATCTTGTCCTGATTGTTTTTACATGCCATACATACGAGTACATATGTATATGCACAGGGGAAACATTTATACGCCCGCCATTACAGTGATAAACTGTGGGGCATTAAATCAAAGTTAGCGAAAAAGAACCGAGCACCTTATTATCCTTGTGTGTTTGGCCCTCTGACCGGCAGCGATTTATTAATGCTCTGCGCTAAGCTGGAAGCAATTAATTCAAAGATTAATTTCACCGGCGAGTGCCCTTTCCGAAGCGGATTTCAATCTCTAGCCCCGCCTAAGCAAATCTGTTCTGTTCTGTTTTATTTCAGATGCGGCTTGCGGACCATTTGCCTGGCATCCGATTTTGTTTTTGCTGTTGTGGCCAAGTTTCTGGGTTTTCGCCGCCTGGGAGAACTGGCTGTGGAACCTGTTGGAGGCTCGACTTTTTGGCAGGGCGGTGCGGTGATAGGATGGCCAATGGCAGGAGAGATGGACTTTAGGCGGGACTTGAGACGGATGAGAAACCGTGCTCAGGCTCGGCAATAACGGTACCCACATTTAGCGAATCGATTAGCAAATCAAGAGTGAAGGGTCCTCAGCATACCGAATATACCTACTCACATACACCTACATCTATGTTAAGTACGTAACTGTAAAGACAAATGCATTTCCAAAGACCCGTACTCCTCTATTCCTAAGTAAAGTGTAAATAGGCATCGAGCACTTCCTCGCATACTCAACAGGAATATATATATATACTACATACATATATATGTATATGTATATATACATAAAAATATATCTACTCTCTAAGCAGGATTCTAAATGTTTGCTTTCGTTGGGTTTTCGACGATTCATTGTTAAGATTGTGGTTTCTAGGCAGATTCATTGTTCTGTTCGTCTGTGTCTGTACAACTAAAATGATTAGCCGTAGCTTTAACATTAGTGTGATCTTAAGTTGAAAGTGTGCGTATTGATGGAAGCCAAATAAAGATGGTTTTATTTGATCACTTAGTTGCTGTTCTATTCACTTTAGAGGCTCTAAATGGTAAGTAGTACGTTTCATTTAAATAATTCAATGAGCTCCTTGAACTGAAACCCAAATTAAAATAACTAATTGCGGGAGTCTCCATGCCCATTATCCTTTTTATAGTATTTATTAATCGGTTGACTCTTCCTTGTACAATGTAAAATATTACCGTTTATACGAAGAAAAAAACAGATTAAACGGGGACAACAAAGGACAAAGGACAAAGTTCTCAAGCTGTACCGCAAATGGAAAACTTGTATTTTACGTGACAAAAACAACGCTCAGTTAGCAACAGGAATGAAATGGAAATTTGGAGTCGCAATTGGCGGAATGACATGAAAAACAGCGTACAATGGGTGGTGCTGATTTTGGCAACATCCACTTTGCACAGTGCGCTGCACAGTGGGTGGGGTGCTCATCCCACAGATTGTTGCCTCCGCCTGCAATTTCGCACTCGAATGCATATCAGCGTCACAACTCGCTTTTAAGCTATAGCCATAGGGGTAAAAACTGGGCCAGGAGGAGCTCTAGGGACAAATTATTTGGCGTATAAGTGTTGCTCTAGCGACCACAGCAGTGTACTGAACGTGCAGTCAAATAAGATCAAAAAATTTGTTTTGAATTAAGATTTAAAAATTTGGTAAGTTCCATAATATAAAAATCTACGTAGTTATTTGACCACCACCTTCTGGATATTCTCCTGGTTTAGAAGATCAGGAATTAGTACATGAAGTTTAGAAGAAACCCCATTTTTGTAATCAAAAAAGCTATCGTGGGCACGATGAAATAAATAAATAATTAAGAAATCTTTGGTAAGTTATCACTGTGGACGTCAGTTCAAGTAGTGAAATGGTGCGAAAACATAATTTCTCTTCTATTATTTTCAATCAATTTCTGTGGAGGCTATATGATATAGTTGACCTATTATACCCTCTGCAAGGGTATAAAAACCAACTCGTTTTAGGTGCTCGTATCCCGTATCTGCAGAATTGCTCTGGCAGTCGGGCCAATTGCTTGAAAATGACTTTTGGCAGCGGCCAAAAAGCGAGCTGCTGGAGCTGCTTAATGGACAATCGAAAACGCATTGAACTGGCAATTTCGGTTTTGCTCCCGTGGCAAATTGATTTCCGTTTGCGGTCGCATCCCAGCGTCAACTGGCCCCTGATGACAGTAGCCGCCACCAGGTGGCGCACTCATTAAAACTGCACTGCAACCGGGACGGAATTGGCAGTGGGTCGTTTGGTTGGGTGCTTTTCGTTTCGGCCTGATTGGTGGGTGGTCCTGACGTGTCCAACCACTTGCCGTTGTCAAAAGCAGTCGCAACGAGCCGAGGACGAAGGAGCTGCTTGCATCGTAAGCTTTTTTGTCGTCCTGCTTTTGACTTGCGTGGAACAAACAAACATTTGTTAATTACTTTTCCCGGGTGCAGCCACAGAAAACAGAAATCGGATTCATTTTCCACTCCTCTTGTCCGGCGTACGGACAGTCGGTTCTTTTCTTCCATTTTTTTGACACAGGATTTTTCATTGTTTCAGACGCGTTGAAATTGAAATTAAGCAATTTTAACTTTGACAATTACCACATAAAAACATTGGCGTTGGACATGAAAAGCAGACAACTTTCTTGGACAATTAATTGAAAATGTTGAAGGGAGTTTTGGAAATAACTTATATGTTGTTTTAGCCAACAATTAATAAAAGTAGACCAATTGTATAAATGAAATCCTTTTTTAAGGTTACACTGAAGTATTTATGTTTTTATTTGTACGTTGCAGACAAAAGTTTTAAACTTATGCCACAAAAGATATCGGATGTAGATCCCAAAAATATGTTACACTATTGAATAAACAACAAAAGGCCCTAAAATATGTTAGAATAAATTTTGAATTAGTTTTAAGTTTTGAACCTATTTTCTTGCTTAGTTTTATAAAATTAACATTTGGATTGTATTTAAATTTGAACAACTAAAATAAAAAGGTTTTTTTTATAAGAGTTCAACACTAGCCGTTGGTTATTTGCATAGTATTTAAAAAATAAACGCCTTGTTGTTCAGCAAATATAATTTGAAGTTTATCAAAAAAGAAATACAAAATCAATTTCACCTAATTTCAATAAAATAGAGCAAAAGAAAACTATGAAGAGAAAATAAATGGTTTAAACAGGAAATAGTTGAGGAAATAAAAGGATGAGGGGTTTATATGTGCACTCGAAAAAAAAATGATGCTCGTGCCTCGGTATGGTAAACAAATGGGATGATGCTAGTCAATTAATAAATAAACAAGATGATCGTTGAAGTCGAGTTCCTCGACTATCAGATACCTCTTACTCAGCTGGTGAAAATGCGAACGTAAGCAATGTATGATTTACATAGTGACAAAGCGAAATAGAAAGTGTACTTGCAAAAAAATAAAAATAAAACTAAAAAAAATCATTTGCTTTTTTTATATAATATAAGTATATTACTTAGTGTCTTTTACGGAATGTTTTCCAATTTAAGTAATAATTATGATTCTGATAATCATTATTGTCGAACTACCAAAAAACTTTCGTTTTTTAGAGTGCTTTAGTCCGAGTGTGAACAGAAATCTATATATATACATACGTTTATCTGATATAAAGAGAACCTTAACATTTTTCATGGTCACGTTTCATCCGGTCCAAAATGCTCTCCACTCCGATAAATAGCCGCGATTCCGATCGCAAAGAGCCCAGTGATTTTCTATCTTACATTTGAGAATGTGGTGCGGTGCCTTGTCGATTGTGTGTCTGATATTCCTTTTCGGAATATCCGAGGCCCGCAAAGGATTTGGTCCTGGCGAACAGGACTGGGGTTATGTGGACGTCCGCGATGGGGCTCACATGTTCTACTGGCTATATTACACCACTGCGAATGTGAGCAGTTATACTGATCGACCGCTGGTTCTGTGGCTCCAGGGCGGACCTGGTGGCTCCTCCACAGCCCTGGGAAATTTCCAGGAGCTGGGACCTGTGGACACGAATGGTCAGCCGCGAGACGGAAACTGGGTACAGTACGTCAACGTGCTGTTCATTGACAATCCCGTGGGATCGGGGTTTAGCTATGCGGATAACACCAGTCTGCTGGTTACCAACAATGAGGAGCTCATCGACGATCTGATTAGCTTCATGCTGCACTTCTATAAATTGCACAAAGAGTTCAAGAACGTCCCACTCCACATATTCTCGGAGAGTTATGGTGGTAAAATGGCCCCCGCCCTGGCCATTCGACTGGCTAAAGCCATGAGCGCCGGTGAGTTGGCGCATCCGGGAACTCTTAAGTCAGTGACTATCGGCAATCCTTGGATATCAACTCGGCACATCAGCCGCGAGCACTCCAAGTATTTGTTCGTCAATGGTTTGATCGACGAGGATGGGGTAGCCCTACTCGATGCCCAGGAGGAACGAATCTTAAGTGCTCTCAAGAAACACGAGTTTGATAAGGCCACTGATGAGTACTTGAGGTGGTATGAACTCATGCAGCAACTGACTGGTGAGATCTACCTTTACAATACACAGACCCACGTGGATCCTTCAGAGGATAGAACCTACGGCTATGGAGAAGAATTTATCCGCTTCATAGAGCGAAATGTCAGTGAGGCCCTGCAGATCAATGGTACTGTCTATGCGTCACAGGTTATGGAAGTGTTGTCCAGCCTTCACGGAGATCGCCTGAAATCGGAAATTAATACAAGTAAGTTAGTGAGGTGTTAACGTGTTCTACGTACTTTATTACATTTATTTTAGTCCCGCGCCTGCTGAATGAGACCTCTGTTAAGGTAAATATTTATTCTGGCCAGTTGGACACTTTAGTGCCGACCACAGCCACATTGGCTCTGATCAAGGACTGGGCATGGAATGACAAATCGGAATATCTGGAGGCCAATCGCACAACCATAGTTATCAAAGGCATACTTCAGGGTTACAAAAAGGTCGGAGGCAACTTCGGGATGTACTGGATAAATCGGTCGGGCCACATGGCCCCGTCAGATAATCCAGTCGCCATGCAGTATGTCCTTCAATCCGTTACGCAATATGACAGCTATAATATTGAATAACTTAATATGTAACATAAGACACATCGAATAAAGCATTTCTACCATATAGACGTCGTATGCCAGATGCCCACTTTCGGTATTTTCTGCTGACGTCTTAATCAAATGCAGAGCTAATATATGTATATTGTGGGTGGGTCTATAGACTGGGGGTCAATGTTTATTTAAAGCAGCGTATATACAAGTTCGATTTTGTTTAGAGGTCTACACTTCGGTAACGCGGCCGCAGACACCGAGGCACTTCCATCAGGTTTATTAAGTGGAAACCCTTAGCACAGTCGGTCAGTACATTTTCCAGGGTATTAAAATCTCTGAATACGGCCTACCCACTTAATATGGCAGGACTTCTAATATCAGTAAGTGTAAAAGATGAACCAAACAAATATTTGTTTAACAATCGTAATATTATAAAAGAAAGGGGATTTCCATTTCGTGTATGCATTCCATTTCCATTTTTAGTGTTTACTGGAAAAATGAACGTATTTCCTAGTAAAGTAAGCAAACAGCTAAAAGCAGCGTCAGATCAGTGCGCATTTCCCGCCGAAGCGGGCAGTTTAGTTCTACTTTCCTTTCCATTGCATTGTGATCATCGCGATTATGTACCTCAATGAGAATAAAAATCGTATATGGGCGTGTGCCCTGTGTTTTTTTTTATCACTGATCTGCGTGCAAGGTGTGTACGTTTTCTGAGACATAAATGTGGTATGGTTACCAAAGTGAAAAAAATGGCGTAGTTGTGGTTGCCATATTGAGGTTAATTAAAATCTACTAAATGGGGTCATTTATAAGTTTCGATGTTTGAGAGAAATACTCCAAAAGTCTTAGTTATTTCGTTGCAGGACGTGTTGGTCTGGGACCTGGAGTACAGGAATGGGACTATGTGGAAGTTCGGAAGGGCGCTCACCTCTTTTACTGGCTTCTATACACCACTGCCAATGTATCTCATTTCATAGAGAGGCCGCTGGTAATCTGGCTGCAAGGGGGACCCGGTGTTGCATCCACCGGCAGCGGGATATTTGAGCAGCTTGGACCCATCGACATCGAGGGCAAAACGCGGGAAAGCAGTTGGTTGAAGCACGTGAATGTTCTTTTTGTGGACAGTCCGGTGGGCACGGGATTCGCTTACGTTGAGCATCACAGCCTCTATGCCAGAAACAACAGGCAGATAGCCCTCGATCTTGTCCAGTTGATGAAGCAGTTTCTTACGAAGTATCCCGATTTCCGAAAGGTGCCCCTGCATATATTCTCCGAGAGCTATGGCGGAAAAATGGCTCCCGAATTCGCGCTGGAATTGCATTTGGCGAAGAAAGTAGGCGAATTAGAGTGCGATCTGAAATCCGTGGTAGTAGGCAATCCATGGACCTCTCCACTGGACAGTATTCTGTCCTATGCCCCCTTTCTGCTCCAATCGGGCATTGTGGATGATGACGGTTATCGTCGAATATCGCGACTGGCCGGCGAGTTAGCTGCACTTGTCTATGGCGGAAAGTGGTTACGCGCCTTGATGAAGGCGACCGAAGTTCAGGATGAGATCTCCGCCAGTGCGGGCGGAGTCTTCATCTACAACACCCAGCGGCGGGTTCACGTGGACGAGGTCTACCGGTACGGCGAAGATCCGCAAATGAGCGACTTTATGCGATCCAATGTGACTAAAGCACTGGGGCTAGGCAATATGCCCGTGTGGATGGAACAAAACTCGACAGTCTTCGAACGACTCAGTCAGGATATTTTTAAGCCAGCGAATCAAATAGGTGATTATGATTTGTCATGCTTTTTGTTTTGTTGGCAAGTCTAAGAACATTTTATATCGTAAACGTATGAAATTTAGTTACCAAATTGCTGGAAGAGACGCCGATACAGGTGGGTATTTATTCTGGCATTCTGGACCTACTGTGCGCAACACCCGGCACCGTTAACTGGATCCGCCGACTTAAGTGGCGCCGCAGTTTGGAGTATGCCAAGGCACCCCGTACCGCCATTCGGATTGAAGGGATGCTGGAGGGGTACGAAAAGCACGGCGGAAAACTCAGTATGTTCTGGGTCTTTCGGGCGGGACATCTGGTACAGCAGGAGAACCCGGCGGCAATGGCGTATATTTTAAGGTACTTTACCAGCTATGGATAGTGTACAAATTCTTTCGAATAAAGTTACAGAGTTTGCACGACAACAACATTAATTCGAGAATTTCAATCATTTTCACATCACTTTCCCGACCCAGGAGTATCTCAAAACACTTGATAATTAAATGCCATAATTTCGAGGCAAGGCCACAAGTCACCCACATAAGGGACTTGCCCAGAAGCATGAGCAGCAAACAATTCTCTAACAATTTACTCAAAATTAACTGAATCCCTACTGCCTTCCCTTCCAAACTTTCTGGCTGGGATGCGGTCGGCCGCATCACACGGACAGACATTCGTCTGGCTCAGGCGGAGCACCATTGTTGGAGCGTTTTACAGGTGCACCGCATCAATTTATTTTCCACACAAAAGCCTATTAAAAGTCTTACACACTTGGGCATTGATGAGCGGCTGGGGAACTTCTCGTTTCGGGTCTGGGTAAATGTTTGCCAAATGAAACCACTTAACCTTTTTTTCCACCAGCGACCGAAGGAAAAATGAGCAAACGGAGGTTGAGTTTAAAAAAGCATCGTTGCGGCGGCCGGGACCGCAACAAAAACAAATTAATTAAAAACTTAAAAGTTTGTCTACGGCAACGCCTCAATTGGAAGGAATGAAGAAAAACAAGCAGAGAGAGGAACTGGGAATTTGACGATCCGGGACCTTTCGAAAAATCTCTGAAGTCTGTCAATTGATTGGATTCTGTCTTTCTTGCTGAAAGACTGCCTTGAAGATGCCTACATCCTTGAATGCGATGTTTCTCATTTTAAAATAAGTTTAGCCAAGTCTAAGAAAGAAAGAGAATTAACTAGTACGTTTAATGTTACGCTTAGGTACACTTTAAGTCCGACCATTAATTACACAATGCTTATAAGATTGTTATAATAATACCGCGATATCAATTCGAAGTTGAAATATTTCAAAGAAATCACTTTGTCACACCAGGAAATTAACTGAACCCAATTCGACAATTGATTTAAGTGGCCCAGCTCCGTACATACTTAATTTGGTGTGCGGCACCTTGCGAAGGCCCCCTCTTCAGAAATCACTCACGTCTCTTTGTCATCAACAACTAATTAGGAAATACTTACGGCTGAAAATAGCAATCGAACAGCGCCAGGACCTCCCAGTGCCGAATAGATAGATTGTAATTGGAGTCCATGGTCTTTGTTCTCGCGTTCCACACGAACCGCGCTCCGTCACGTCAGGGTGCCGAGTAATTTTCACACAAGTTAACGCCACATATCGTGCATATTAATTATAGGCAAATCTAATTTGCCAGACCCCCCCCCCCCCCCATCCATTCCCATGGCCACCACGAATCCTCCAACTGCGGGACCTCTGCAAACGGTAGTCACGTATAAGGACCCGTCCCGCTTCAAGAATGCGGATAAAGCTCGTGCACGTATGCCACAGGCTCTATCCTGGGTATGGTATGGTATGGTATCCTGGCCTAGGCTGGATCATGTGTGGCTGCCACGTTGCCACCGGTCGGGGGAAGGCTATTGTAGCCATGTCAAATATTTATAGGTAAGCATGCCAAGATTTACCACGCAGCTCACAAATTGCTCCCGTATGCCGGCTCTTTCTTGGCCCGGCCAAGAGTAAAATAAATTAAATGCCTGCTGAAAACAAAGGAAAATTCTTCGCATGAAAAATGCGGCTACGGCACGTGGACGGGGTAAGCAGAAGGTGAGTGTAGAGCAAAATTAAAGAAAGCAAAGGTGAATAAATAGGTGCTAATTAGTAAACAGTCAAAGGCAGATGTTGCCAATTCTTCAACATCTGGGGTCCGAACTAAATCACATCGAGAACTTGGCCAAGCCCTTCAATTGCTACGATTGCATTTTTTAAGATTCAGTAAAAGTTTTAATAACATTTTTGAGCATTTCGTACAATGTGTCAAATGTTTAACTCGGAATTTATGTGGAGGAGCTTAAGCTTAAGACATGGTAGGAATCTTCGGCTTTGCTAACGTAGAAATCACTCATCAGATGCTCCGCTCTCCTGAAGAAAACTTGTGTATTTTTTCGACTTTCATAAATATTTTGCTTATGGTTTGCACTGATGCTATCCCATATAGTCCATTTACGCATACGATCTATAACATCTGCACAGAACTTACGCTTCAAATGCAGTTCTTGGTAGTTTATGTGATCTATTTGCCTTTGAAGTTTGCCTACAAAAATAAATATTAAATCATTTTAGTAATTTATAATCAATTATATAATTATAATTATATAAACCATTTCACGAAAATTCTCTATGCACTTACGTAAATCAAATCGCAGATGGGTTTCTCTTAAATGCTCGTGTAGTTGGGACTCTTCGTATTCTGTAACTATTTCCGAGTAACGCAAATCTGTAGGTACTTCTTTAAGTACAATGTGGTCATCTTCCCTCACATAACATAGTCCATCGAAGTTGGGTCCGGAATAGGGAATATGGGTAACGAATCTGGCGTCCCTAAAGTGCCTGCGATATTCTTCTTTTTGAGACATTCTGTTGGCTACCATCGATAACACCCGGCCATTGTGAAATCTGAATATCATTGTGGTCAAAAGTTTTTCCACTTTTGAACGGCACCTAGAAGACAAATTGAATCACAAGAAATTCTTTCAAGCTGCTCAATATTTGAAGCCAATTTAACACTTACACTGAATTTCGCAGCGAGATGACCCCAGGTATGGAGTCGGTTTTTTTAATATGATGCATCTCATGGATTATGCAATTTATCAGATCCTCGGCGGCAGTGCATTGCATCCGATGCAAGTTTCGCACATCGTGGATGAACTTCCTGACCCACCATCCCCTAAACAAAGCCTGAATGCGAATTGCCGCCCGGTGAAAGTGTTCGTGAATTATACCCTGCAACCGTCGCTCCACTTTTTCATACAGGATATGCCGCGTGCGAAAGCCGCGCCACCAGCGCTGAATGGCGATTGCAGACTGCCAGCGCAGGTGGAGTAGCTTTCGGACGCGGTAACCACGCCAGAAGGATTGAATGCGACGAGCAGCAATGAACATCTTGTAGTCGATCAGATGCACAGTGGTCCTTTTTGGTGAAGAAGTCTTTAGTAGCAATATTTCTTGACTCAACTTGTTGTATTACCAGGTTAATTTCGCCGCCAAAGGCCTTATGATACTTTCCATATCCTCTTCGACAAAGCTTGTGATAAAGAACTGCCTTTATATGCGAAATTAGCAACAGCCGTAACTTACTATGACTCGTAACTTGGGTCCTCGTCCTCTTCCATGGTGCTTCCAGGAGACCCAAAAAAAGGCATCTTTATAAAATCCCGAATTAGTGTGTTAGTGTGTGGTAGTTGTTTTATATAAATATAACACGTGGCTTGTGTTGCAGCAACAATTAAAAGGAACTCAAGTGTATAACCCAAGTGTAAGTTCAACGCATTCCAGTATACATGGTTATTGAT
The DNA here is from genome assembly GCF_000001215.4 of Drosophila melanogaster. NCBI lineage: Eukaryota > Metazoa > Arthropoda > Insecta > Diptera > Drosophilidae > Drosophila > Drosophila melanogaster. The sequence continues at coordinate 15,895,486 of NT_033779.5, read as the reverse complement.
AACAAATGAAAAGTATTTTAGATACTGCTAATGTAATGACAAGTAAATATCAGAATTCATGATTTTAAATAATAACTTTTTAGATAGAACTTTTATTTCGAGATAATATATACAACATTTAGGTATGCAAAAAAAGAAACAGATGTTAAAGAACATGTTTGCAGGTATAATTTCATTTTCATCATAGAAATTGAAATTCAAATTTTGATCAAATTTGGCAACCTATTTGCATACCTTTAGCTGAAGCTAAGAGAGAAAAACAATAAATAAGTCAAGCAAAATTATTAAACAGGAAAAAATGTGTAATAAAGCGGGAAGAAGGCACTGCGGCATCCTTGCTCCGCGGAATTCCAAATCACCTTATTTTTTTAGAGCCACTTTATTTTTCAGATCAACTCATCCGCTTCATGCGCTCAATCAATTTTTGTAGATTTTACCATTTTTACCTTTTTTCACACATTGCTTCTTGGCACGACTCACGTGTGGACTTTTATATTATTTTTCAAAGCTGCCAAAGCTGTCTCTATAGCTCTCACATCGGCAGTCATGATGTCGGCCTCCCAGTGCGCTGATGTGTGTCGATATATGACACTTTATTGTGTGCACATCATCAGTTTTCAAATTATTGTCAAGTACAGCAAGCAATGCATTGCAATGGAATTAAAAGAAATAAAATTGGCTAAGTAATTATAAATAAATAAGTAAAAATCGGATGTTCTTGAAAAGGTTTTAAAGAAACTTAAATACTTACACGTATTCAAGCCTACGCATACATCCGCAAACAGCCATAGCGTACTTAGTGCGCCGCAAAGTATGCAATCAATTTTTATAGCCCACATGCAGTGCCTAGCCGACGGAAACCGCCCTTCCAGGCCACTTCATACCATTTTAGCCCACTGACTATCCCAACTCTACGGGAGTCTGAATGCTGCAATGTTTCACCAATAATTTTCAATATAATCAGCACCTGTGACGACGCCCAAGCATTTGCACAAATGTTGCTAATGTATAAACATTTGTGGGCCGCATCCCATTGCGGGTGTATCTGGGGCAAGAGGAAGAACAAAAAATTTGAAATGGTGTTGTGGGGGGTGGGGGGGGGGTGGGTGGTCTTATCTGTGGGCGGCTGGTGCCCTGTGAGTTCTTTCGTTTGCGATAATTTCAGCACATGTGGTTATGGCAAAGCTTTGGAGCACCCACAATAATACCATATTGTTTGAAAAGTATGTAACTCGAAAGACTTGTCTTTTCCAACGGTGTAATGAATATATATTCCTGATCAGGATTACTAGCCAAGTCGTCCGTTGGTCCGTCTGTAAACCCTCGGTCTATCTGTACGAAAGTCTAGATCTTAGGAATTAGTAAGGCTAGCTAGTTAAGATTACGTATCCAGATGCCAGCTTCTTTCAAATTAACCAACTCTTATATTCACTAGTCATATAAACATATCATGGTTTTTAAAATTTCTCTTTTACTCTTAAATTGCCCAAAATTATACAAACCTCTTATTATACCTCTTATTCGTAGAATAAATAAAATTTTCCAGTTAATGGGGATTTTATTTTGCAAAAACACCCGAACTAAAATATAATCTTTAAACACGTACTTATGCGTTTGTGTATGTGTCAGTGCCTAGAGTCTATATAAACTGACTCGCGCAGATTAAAAGCTGAGTGCAGTTTTGTCGTTCAAGCTGGCAGGTCTTCAAATAATCAGTGGCTCTTTTGAAGACTGAAAAGAATAAGTTCATGCAAAAAATATTGCATTATGCTGTGGTTAATACTAAGCTCGACAATTTTGCATTGTGTGTTGTTAAGCAATGCTAACGGGTTTGTATTAAAGTGACATTAATATGAAATTCAATTCATAAAACGAGTGACGGGTATAAAAAATAATCCGTAGTGTGAGACTTCTGACTAAAAGCATAAACCTTTGTTCTCCAAAAATGAAAAAAATTTTGCTGAAAAATTTAAAAAAAAAATCTGTACATAAATAATAATAATAACAACATTATAATCTTAAAGGAACATAAAAAACTTTTGGCTATCAGCTACTCGTTAAAATGATTATAAAATTTTAATATTAATTCCCATAAATAGACATTTTAAGCTTTTTAAATCTGTTCGGAATTTCATAAGACGTTGACAAGGAGGAAGGGAATTTTTATATTTTATATTATTTTTTTTTTAGATTTTTGTGCGTTTCTTAAATATAAGAAAGAAAACACAGTAGCTTAACAAATATTTGCAATCATGGTTACCGCCAAGCGGTGTATCTATATCTCATGGGTTTTTTTTTTTCATTTTGCAGCCTGTACTCTGTTCTGGCACCCAAAACCCTACGGTCTAACAGCGCTTATAATGTTGTAGTTGCCATCCACAATACAACGCGAACCACTGAAGTCTCAGTCAGCCTGACTGGACCTTCCTTAAATTCGAGAAAGTATGTTGATGTTCAATCAATGTCCTCGAAGTCGGTTAGGTTTGACATTCCGAAGCTAACAGAAGGCGATTACGAGCTAAAAGTTATGGGTAGCGGAGGCATCGAGTTCCAGAATTCCACCAAGCTGAGCTTTGCGCCCGACTTAAATTGGTTATACATTCAATCGGACAAGGCCACCTATAAGCCCGGCGATAAGATCCAATTTAGGGTACTCTTCCTAGACAAGAACACCCGACCTGCCGTAATCGATAAGCCCATTAAAATTGAGATCCGCGATGGAGACCAGAATTTAATTAAGAGCTGGAAAGATATCAAGCCGGCAAAGGGTGTCTATTCCGGAGAGCTCCAGCTGTCCGACAGACCTGTACTAGGCAACTGGACCGTAACCGCCACGGTGCAGGACGAGGGCAAAGTGACTAATGTGCTAGTGGTGGACAAGTATGTGGTTCCGAAGTTCGAGGTGGTCGTATTAACCGCTAAGAATGTGGCGGCTAGTGCTGGGTATATTAGGGCAACGATAAAAGCCAGGTACACATTCAAGAAACCCGTAAAGGGCCACGTCGTCGCTACGATCGAGGGCAGCTCGACCGAGCAGAGCCTGCCCATTGATGGAGAGGTGAATGTGGAGTTTCCCATTTCAGCGACTGCCAAGAGACTTTTGAAAATAACGGCCATTGTTACCGAGGAGCTGACGGACATCAAACACAATGGTACTGCCTACGTGACAGTCCACCAGCACCGTCATAAGCTGGAAGATCTTTTTTGGCCAACGCATTATAGGCCAGGTGTATCGTCTGAATTTAAGACTGTGGTTAGAAACTTGGACGGTTCTCCTGTCATGGACTCTTCTAAGATGGTTAACTTCAACGTCTTGTGCTGTCAGGTTTCTAAAAATTTTTCAGCTTCACTTCAAAATAGCATTGCAACCGAGCACATAATGCTTCCCGAAACGTGCCAAAGTTGTCTTGTGACGTCTACATTTGATACTGCAGAAAATATAGAACGGTACATATATAAGCTCAATAAACCACTCATGATTGCGATCAATACTAAGAAGTAAGTAAAAATAGTAGTGCTTTGGAATTGGCTAACTATACATATTTCTTTCACTTTATAGGCCACAACTAAGGAAGCTACTTAAAATCAATATTATATCCGATACCTATCTTCCTTACTTTATTCTCACTGTTGTCGCACGCGGTAACATTGTTCTCAGTCTTTTTCAAGAGATGAAAGAAAAAAAAAAGAGTCAGGAAATTGAGTTCGAGCCAACCTTTGCACTGGTGCCTCAAGCTACGATATTTGTCCATTACATTATCGATGGAGTTTTGATGTCTGACGAGAAAACTGTCGATATCGAGAGGGACTTTGAGAACACAGTAAGACAATAGATTCAACAAAATAATCACGAATCTATTTTCGTATTTCCATACGCTTACCCACAGATTGAAATATTAACAACAAACGAAGCATTGCCAAGGGATGAAGTGAGCCTAAAGGTGAAAACCAATCCCCATTCTTTCGTCGGACTCCTTGGAGTGGACCAGAGTGTGCTACTTTTAAGGTCAGGAAATGACCTGAACCGTGATCTAATATTGAACAATCTCGCCACGTACTCCACCGATTTGGTGATCCTAACAAATGCGAATATAAATATCTACAGGAGCTCGGGTAAGTTATTTTCAAAAGCTTCTGTTGGAAATACTAAATTCGATTAACCCTTTAGGTGGCTGTTATACCAATCCTGGTAAGTCAGTATAACTGACATATAATTAAATTAATTTTAATTCAATATTCCTATATATAAGGTTACACTAATTGTACTGGAAGCCTCATTGGTCGAACGATGTTTAAAAATGAGCCAAGTAAGCCCACCAATTAATTGCTTAAATTCCTTCTCTTCTCTTATAGCATCTTAAATAATTCTAGCAAAGAACTCAGGTCCTGTTCCCATTGTCGGTTCAACCAGAGCACAAGCTTCACTTCCACCAGTTCGTAAGCTCTTTCCCGAAACATGGCTGTTTTCAAATATTACTGAGTAAGTTTTTTATATACTCCATAAGCAAACATAATACATTTCTGCTTACAGCGTGGGCGCCAACGGTGAATATATCATTAAAGAAACTGTTCCCGATACGTTGACCTCTTGGGTGATCACAGGCTTTTCCCTTAGCCCTCAATCCGGCCTTGCAGTGACCAGGAATCCGAGCAGAATTCGTGTGTTCCAACCATTCTTTATTACCACCAACTTGCCGTACTCTGTAAAGCGGGGTGAAGTGATTGCCATTCCCGTGATCGTCTTTAACTACTTGGGAATGGATGTGAAGGCGAAAGTATTAATGGATAACTCTGACGGTCAGTACGAATTTATTGAGACAACCAACAAAAATGTGTCCCAGTATCTTAGGGGAGTCCGAAGGAAAAAAACATTATGGATTCCCGCGAATACAGGACGTGGCATTTCATTCATGATCCGCCCAAAGAAAGTGGGCCTGACTACTCTGAAAATCACCGCCATTTCGAAATATGCCGGTGACAGACTCCATCAAATACTGAAAGTGGAGGCCGATGGCGTCCAAAAGTACGTCAATAAGGCCGTATTAATTAACGTTCAAAGGTTGAATCGTCGTAGTTTGGCACCACCGGAAAAAACAATAATCATAGAAAAAGCCGACAATGTTATTGAAGGTTCCGAGACTGTAGAATTCGAAGTGTGCGGAACTAGCCAAGCGCCTCAACTGGAACACCTTGACGATCTGGTTCACTTGCCCTGCGGATGTGGAGAGCAGAACATGTTTAACTTTGTGCCCAGTATACTGGCGTTAAGCTATTTAAAAGCAAAAAATCGGCAGGATCAAGAGATAGAAAATAAAGCTAAGCGTTATGTGGAAACTGGTTACCAGATAGAACTCAACTACAAACGTAACGACGGTTCCTTTAGCGCTTGGGGGCAACACGATGCTTTAGGCAGCACATGGCTCACTGCATATGTGATACGGTCCTTTCACCAGGCCGCCAAATACATCGACATTGACAAAAATGTGTTGGTAGCTGGACTTGATTTCCTCGTGTCCCGACAGAGTACAGATGGAAAGTTTAAAGAATTGGGCATGGTAATACACAACAGTCATGGAAGTCCATTGGCACTTACATCATTTGTCCTGCTGACTTTCTTCGAAAACGAGGTAAGCTTGCCTTGTTATTGCTCTATATTGCTATATACTCTTTATTAACTTAACATTGAGATACTTAGCCAATGCATTTTTTTTTTTTTGTTTTTAAAACATCTCTATCTGCAGGAATATATGCCTAAATATAAGCATGTAATCGATAGGGCTGTGGAATTTGTGGTTACGGAGGTGCACCAGTCAAATGAGCCGTATGATCTGGCCATTGCCGCCCTGGCCCTGTCATTAGCAAGAAACCGCAATGCCTATAAAGTTCTGGATAAGTTGGATAAATTGGCCACTCGGCGAGGTGATCACAAATGGTGGACCGGTTCTGATAAGTGTAAGAGCAGCGAAGTAGAGACCACCTCTTATGTCCTGCTCGCCCTTCTCGAGCATAATATATCGGATGAACCCAAACCGATTGTCGATTGGCTGATTAGCAAGCGCAACAGCAACGGAGGTTTTGTCTCCTCCCAGGACACCGTTGTGGGTATAATGGCCTTAACCAAGTACGAACTCCAATCACATGCCTCGACCGAAGCTATTGACATAGAGTTTTGGCATTTGAACGAAGATAAAAAACATGTAAGGGTAACTAAAGAAAATGAATTTAAAGTCCAGACTCATCAGCTTCCTGAAAACACAAACGAGGTGAAGTTGTTGGCCAAAGGTCAGGGGCGTGCACAAGTTCAGCTGACGTACCGCTACAACGTGGCCACCAAGGAGGCGAGACCCAGCTTCAAATTAACGACTACGGTTAAGAAGTCCCATAAAGGCCGACTGATCCTTGGCATTTGTGGCACGTACACCCCCATCGCAGCCTCCGAGAGGAATAAGACCACCAATATGGCTTTGATGCAGGTGCAGCTACCATCTGGTTATGTTTGCGATATCGAGCCCTTTGCCGATATCGAAGCCATTTCAGACGTAAAGCGTGTGGAGACCAAAAACGAAGACACCGAGGTTCATATCTATTTCGAAAAGCTGTCACCTGGTGACCGCAAGTGCCTGACCCTAGAGGCCATATACACCCATGCGGTGGCCAATCTGAAACCTTCTTGGGTTCGGCTCTATGATTACTATGCCACCGAACGCAGTGCTACCGAATTCTATCACGTGGACACTTCTCTGTGTGACATTTGCCACGGCAACGAGTGCGGAAATATGTGCTAAAGTCAATTCAAAGTATGCGTTATTTCTATGCCTACAAAAATTAATAAAATTTATGTTTTAATAGAAATTTATAATTTATATCTGAAAAGGAAGAGGGGCTCAATATTTGTCTTACTATTTAAAATACAATATTGTACAGAAGTAACTCCCGATAAATCCATTCCTTGAACTTTCTTATATCGGTGAACTGAATAGTTCCATTAAGGCTGGTGCTCCAGGCCATAACCACATAGTATTTGCTGCTCTCGGTGGGACAAACTAGAGGAGCACCTTTGGTATACATGGGCTGCTCAGGTCGGGGAATAGAAGTAAACACTGAACAACTCGAGGTGTTTGGGGAGATAGTTTCCTCGATATCCATACCCAATTTTAGGACAATGTTCCGAGACGGGTATAATCTTTTAGTCACTCTATAATTCCAACCGGTGACAAAGAAGTTATCGTAATCCAGATCCATATGCTGGACCCGTGGAAACTGCTCGGCCAGGACCAGAAGCGCAAGTTTGTGTTTTATTGAATTCCAATTAAATTTCTGATTAACAATACGACATTGGACATCGCGGTCCACGTGAGGCACGAACTCGCGATCAGTTGTCAGATCCCAATAACCAGCCCTTATGACAAGTGGTTGATCCGGTGATAAACAAGTGGCTGTTGTGAGAACAACTTTGTAGCCAATAAAAACACCATTGCATAGAAATCTGTGAACGATATCGAGAATGGCCACCAACCAAGGGTATTCGGCTATTAGATCTATAAAAATGCCACCAATATTGCCAATGCCGCGTTGCTTGTATCTTAAAGGAATCGACCCGTTCATTGGAGTAATATAACATAATATAGAGAATTAATTTAAAGACTATTTCCCCGGAACCTACCATATCATCGGGATGACAGACACTTTTCGCCCGTACCTTTACGTCTACTATGAGTTTCGAACCACTGCGCATGGTGGTTGAGCAATCAGATCGCTTAACACAGGTCTTGTTTTCATATAAGCCGCAACGTTTAATTCCAGTTTTGGGAATTGGATCATTTGTGGTCGATGGGATCAATGTGGTCGATGTGATTGTTGTTTCGTCTGATAAGCCGAAGATTAAATCTGCACTCTCATCAATATCTTCTGCTTCTCCCAAAGCTTCCGAAAAAATGGCCAACAAACTTATTGTCAGTAGCAACTTTTTTTTTTATTTACACTTGATATTACTTATGATATTTCCATAGTTTTATTCTTATTTTCAGAAGAACATAGCTGGACGATGCATTTGGATGTACTGAACTTATATGTGAGCATAGTTAATACTCGTAAAGTACTTAATGTTGATCCATATTTGAGTTAATTGATAACAGGCTGTAAACAACAGCTCATACGTATTAATGCCCGGGTTGATTATATGTACTTATAGGACTCTCTTTAAACAACTATTTTTAAACTTATCGTTTAAAATAAAAGATTTCAGAAAATATCAATTTATTTCCGTCTTGAAGTATAACTGAGTGAATTTATTTTATATTTATTCCAAAGAAGTCATACACATAAATGAGACCGTGATAATAGGAATTTACAATAAATTCTTTTGAACTGAGAATCGCTTTATACATGTTTTACTGATAACGCGAATGCCCCTCAAAGTACTTTTTTAAAGCCTCTAATAAGGCTTGTTTTTAAGTGTCACATAACTACATTTATGTATTGGATTGGTATTTCCATAGTTAAATCAATCTCTAGCTAGATCATTTTTTCTTAGGATTGTGCTGATATTTTTAATCACTGTTCTTAGTACTTTCGCTTTGCTATGCTAATCGAAAAATAGCTTTTCAACTTAGATGACATTTTAGCACAGCAGAGGATGGGAGATTAAAACATCGCCAGCCATTTGGAATGATTCTAGTTTACCTTTCCCAAGTGGCGTTTAGAGAACGGCAGAGACTCTTCCTTCCGTTGGCTGATGAATGAGCTCCACTGGGCAGGGGTTGCATCAGTTGACAGCTGGAGCTTCGTCCTTTGCCTTTCTGCTGCCCCGCGCAATTCGAGTAGACGTTTTCTAATAAACATTAAGTTGACATGAAATACACGCCAAACAAATGAAGCAAATGCATTTCACCCCCGGCGGTGGCAGGGTGTGGGCGTGGCCAACTAATGCCGCCCCTTTCAGACCAGCTTTCAACGCCGACACCGCAGGATATGTTTACAAATTGAAAAATATAGCGTGCGACCAAGAGGACGTGCATCGTAAAATGCACAGTGGCCCACTTTCATTTCTTTGGCATGACATTTGATCAATATACACTTACCATTATCATTAGCAATGCAATCCTAATATATACAAATATTTGAACATTCTAAATAGAAATGCTAATTTCTAAATATACATATTTTCAGACCAGAATCAACGGTTTACGAATCACTGTGGCCATATAGGCAAGTTTTCCTGCAGAAACGAGTTGTTACATGGGTCAGTTGGCTGTGGCAGGCAGACTTCCTGCAAGTGGACCGTCGACGTGCAGCGCGGTTTTACACGAACACAGCTCGTACATAGTAATGTTGAAAATATATAATGGTTTATATGAAGATTATGGCAAACTGTACAGCGGTCTATATATATTTCATATATATGTATATATACGGCTAAAAATGAATATTTCCTGTAGGAAAGTATCCGGAGGAGAGAAATCTGACACGAAACATTTGCGTGACAAGCAAAATGTTGGCGCATCCTGGGACATCCGACGATGGTAAAGGAGTGCGGTGCAGTGGGGGCTAAAAATTCACGTCCAGTGCATTTCAAAGGGAGCCAGAAAAATAATTATGGCCCAAATCACAATAATGCAGAGTAGAAAAGCGCAGCAAAAGAAGAGGCAACCGCAAATTAGGAGTGTATACAGAGGTTGGTTGAAACAGTCTGGGAATGTCATGAGCATGGTAATGAGCCGCAGGATATGTCGACAATTTCTATGCCCATGACATTGAAAAATAACTTTAAGATTTGCAGGGGGTAGAGTCAAACAAGCTTGATTGATAACTCAGACATAGCACTGGTAACAAAGATAGATTTTTTGTGGTTCAAACAATAATTACAAACTACAAACAAATATTGTAAGAATAGACTTCAAAATAACATCTTTTGATAATAAAGCAGTCTAAATAAAAATGCCCGATATAAGCAGCTAAATAGATTCACTAAATCTAAATAACTCAGAAACTGGTATCCAAGTGATTGGCTTTCCATAGAATTAATTCTGGAAAGCATGGGAAAATTAACTGGCGGCTAACCCAGAGACAAATCTGGCCAAAATGAACGGAGACAGCCGTCGGCAGCTCCAATTTGACAATGTCGGATTGACAACAATTAAATTTGCCTCCTGTCTGATGTCGCAATGAGACGGCCAATCAGCTACCTCTTTGCACCTCCGCAGATGTCGTCAATGTGAAATTGTTGACAGAATTCAAATCAGTGCCACAGGGCAAAATGCACCGCCTCGCTTCGTCAGTGGAACGCCACTGCTGATGGAAATGATGATGTCGTGTCGGCAATGTCTGTGTCATAAATGTCACTTTCAATTTCGTTGCCTGGCTGGCAGGACTACGGGCTCGGTGGGTTCGATTAAAGCGTTTGTTGAATGGCAAATTAGCTAAACGCTCTTCTTCTAAGGCCGTCATCGGAGCAAAGGAAAATTTAATTATGTCAGCGCAGAGCACTGTGCATCAAGTCATGTGACAAGTTGCGAATTTTGTGGAGAAATTCAAAAGAAATGGCAGAAGCCAACAGCTCGCAACTGAAAGTCGAAAACATATATTTTGTTTACATTTCAAGCACATTTTAGAGATCCTACGTTTTAATTAATAAGTTAATGGTAATAGTTTTGCGCAGCTTCCTTAAGTATCATTTATACAATAATTTATCTAAAGCAACTATAAATCTGTTGTCATGGCATAAATTGTGTGCATTGAGAGACCGCGCAAAACGAGTGTCAAAGGTTTCGTGTTGCCAATCGCGCCGGATCTCGTCCTAGCCAGCATCCTGGACCATGAATGTCTGGGCCGGCAACGAGTGCTTCCTGCTTCCTGATTCCTGATACCGGCACACCGACTGTCTCCAGACAACTGTACCAGCTACTATAACTGTCGGCAAGTTGGCTTTATTACTTCCACACTGTTGAATATGCATATAAAAAGCGAATCGGCATGGGAGGCTTGCTTTGACGACTAGCGGCACGCCCACTTTGAATGGCTGGTTGGTTGGATGGATGGTTGGAGGAGGGTCCTTTGTGCTCAGTGCTTCTGCCAAAGGCGAAGGCAGCCGATGCCCAAGGCGGGTGCATTATCACTTGCCAGCCAAGCGAAATATTGTGGGTGCATTAAATATTTTCCCTCTTGCCGCAAGACAAAAGAAACGCCGCACGGACTCCGGGCGAAGGATGAGGATGAGGTTGGGCTGAACAAACTATGCGGGCACGAGATGAGGCAAGGACTTTGTCTCCGCTCCCTTTCCAGGCCGTTGTCTGCGCTTTATATTAAACTATTTATGCCTGGTCCTAGGCTCTCGGTTTTCGGCTCCTACCCACCGGATCTCGAGGTGTCTCGGCTGGGTGGCGCTCGAAAGCCGAGACTCGCAAAATTTACCTACTACTTACATACAGCTGCTTGTGGGCCGCATTTTTATGGGGCAACATTTTGCGGGGGAATTTATGAAAAATTTAAAACAATTGTGTGGCTTTGGCCGCATCGTTCCGGCAGCACGATGGGATGGCCATTGATCGCTTGGCTGGTCAGTTGGGCGCCAGAGCCACCAGAAATTGTTCATGGCATTCTGCGTTGCCAAAGCAAGGAATACCAACTATGCATTGATTGGTTAGCTCCTTAAAAATGGGGTGTTGGGGGTCATTTTTGATGCTGATGGACAAGAATGCAGTAGGGCAACTAGCCGAAAATGTACTTAAATCTTACTTAATGTACATTTACATTACATACATTTATCGTCCAGATAAACCAAGAAACTATATAAATTTGGTAAAAAAAAGATTATATACTCTTGCTGAAATTATATTTTTTACCTCATCTGAAAAAATTGAATGCTCTATGGTGTGGGGTAGATTTGGGCGGGTTTTATATATATATACCACTTCCGTCTGCCTGTTGTATACTTTTCAACAAACCTAGCATACCCTTTTACTCTACTAGTAATGGAATTCGTGTAAACATTGTGATTTTATGATTTCAATAAACATATTTTTCTTATTATTTTCCTTTGATACAATTACAAGGTAGCTTGAAATATGAGATACTTACATAATAACAGTCTATTGTACGAAGCTTAAAGGCGTGCTTCAAAGACTATTTTATGGAAGCATTTATTCCACTTATTATCTTATCACATTTCTAAAGAATTTCAATATGCATTAACTCCGATTTCCTCATGTTCAGCAGCAGCAGATAAGCTGATGGTTCCCTTGACAAATCGGTATAAATATGCACAGTTTCCCAGCCAAAGCCACAGTGTCTTCCAGTCGCTCAAGCCAAGCTAAAGATGTCTCCTAAATTCGCACTTGCAATTCTGCTCCTTAGCTGCGTTCTCCTAGGACTGGCCAATGCCCAGTACAACAGGCGCCATCAGCCTGGGCCTAACCGACCAAAAGTTAGTACCATGTATTATTTTTGATTGGAAAAAAATTTTAATCAACTTTTTAAAATCATTACTAGATTGGGACTCGAATGAATGCGGACGGCCCTCCGGCTGGTAATGCTGGAGGCAGTGATGTCCCAGCCAACGTTGATTGCATGCCGAATCTACTGGCTAGTAACACCCTTGATACCAGGAGACCTAGGCCCAAGCATTAATCGGAAATCCGAAAAGTTTAAGAACTAAGCCAAAACGACATACTAAGCAGACGGATGACAATAATTGATGGAAATGAAATATTGATTTTCATATGAAATCTTAAAGAATTGTAAATGAATTATAAAAAAACCTTTTTAAAGAAAAGTATATAATAAACTTATATTTATTATTTCCGAAAATAATATTAAATCGTAAACAGGGTTTTAAATTTATTCAGAACCACTTTTAGCTTCGACAAGTCAAAACTTAAATCCACTTATATATTTATTAAAAGCTTTTTCTCTTTGTGATCAAAAACTACTGAATTGTAATTTCTTTTCTAATATTTTCTCAAAGTCTGACTCAAAATTCTGACTTCATATGGCAGATATATATGTATAATAGTTACTCCAGTGGCAGCTATATGATATAGTTGACGGACAAGCTGAAAGATATATATAGTCTCCTGCCTTACAAACTTCTGACTAAAATCAAAATGTCCTCTGCAAGGGCATAAAAACTAGACAATTTCGATCCGCTACTGGGTCATTGCGGTCAATTAAGAATGATCGCTAAGCCGAACCAAAATCATTGAACGAATCATTCCGCATGGCTGCCTTCTGTGATATAACTGGAGGGACTTCCGGTCCGCAACTGTGATGCATTCTAGTGGCCGGAAATGGTGGAAAATTTTGCGGCCTAGGCAAATTTAAGGGGCCAATTTGCAATGGATTTTGGGGGCGAAGAGCTGGAAAACTTAATTAGCCAGCCGCAGTCAGATATCCAATTGCGATGGTGATTGTTCCTGAAACCGAGGCAAAAATTTCATTGCAATTGTCTCTAGACCGAAATCAATGGTACATGCTGTAAATGGGAATTTGGTTGGAAGTTTGAATGGAAGCTCGCACAATTGTTTGTATGCTCGCATGTCAAACAATATTGCAGCAGGAAGATTAGTTGCTTATTTTGACAGGAGCTGTTAGAGTTCCGTTTAGCACCGGTTCCGGGAAGCCAGGATCCCGTATTGGACCGGGTAAACACACGTACGCATCTACGTTTCCTTTCACGATGGAATACATGAAAGGATATAGAGGATTTCAAGGATGCGCCTTAGCCAGCTGACGATGATGATTCTCATATCTCTAGTGCAGCCAGTGCATGCACTTCTGCTCGAGTGCCCTGCCACATCCGCATACTCATCCACACCCTCGCCCGCAGCCACATCCACATCGAGCATAGTTTTTCTTTGGCTTCTCTCATTTTTCATGCGCGCCAGCTAAGCTTTTAATTAAATGCAAGAAAATTCAATTTTAATTAAAATTTCTCAAAAGTCTCTGGGCTGGCATTGCATACGGATGGCGCAGCGATTGGATAGGGATGCGGATGTGGATGCGGATCCAGATCCGGACTAGGTATGGGCTCTCGGGTCTTGTCCTGTTTTCGATCTGGGCTGTTCGACTCGAGTGTTTGCCAAACGTGTAAAATTGAAAATTAGGAAATCGAATTGTAATGCCAACAGGGGCAGGACGAAGAACAAAGGGGAGGCAGTTTGTGGGAGAGGGATCCCAGTTATCAGGCACACAAAAGCAAAATTGTAAAGTAATTGGAAATGAAAATTCATTTAGGATCCGCATCGGGATGAGCAAATGCGCCGAGCAGGAGCTGGGGGTCTTTGAAGGGGCATAAAGCATAATCCGATTGAGCATTGTCATTTCAACGAGCCCTTCAAATGGACACTTTTCAATGACAGAAGAAACTCATTCTCATGACAACCATTTTCTTAAGGGCAACCAATCACTTTTAACGAACTTTGGAAAAACAATATGCAGGATGTAAGTTTAATTGTAAAATTTGTGATTTTATTTTCATTAAATTAAATCATGCAAATTAAATATAACAAATTAATTTCCATTCAATAATTATAACCCTTTCTTATTTTTTAAATGTTTGAAGAACTTTAAAAAATACATCTTAGCTAACTCGATTTGGCAAATTTTTGGAAAATAATCCCCCGTATTCAACTCAATCCCAATAACTAATCCACACGTGACTGCCAATATTTTGATATTCGAGGCGGGGCTGGTGGCAAACTTTTGAGCAAAAGTTTGCTAGCCTCCAAAAGCCACCGAGGCTTTTGCGAGCATTTTGCACATAATTTAAGCGCTCACATCCCGTCAGTCATAAATTACACATATTACATGCACGTATAAATCGCAAACCAGATCCGAATATGTATGCGTATGCGCTATGCGTTCGAGGGTCCTGGTTCTGGTCCTGCTGGGCCCGAAAGTGTGCCTGCAAACTGAGACCAAAGCGCTTAACATCCTTTTTGGCGCTGGGCCCACACAGGCACTAACACTCACACGTTTGCAAACAGATACATGTGCAAATCGAGGAACGCACGTAGCGCAAAAAGTTGGAAACTTCTGCCAGCCCGCAAGTGAAAGCTGGAGGAAAGTAAGTCAAGACGCCGCTAAGTCGAACTGGGAATGTTACTTTTACTCAGGGCTCCCCTTCCCCATTCGAAGGATCTTAACTTCCATCTCCCAAGTTAAAAAGACTATTAAACAACCTTAGCGCACAGTAAAAAGTAATATCCTTAATGTTAATTAAACATACGTGTCTTTAAATAATATATTTCTATTAAAGTTTTCCTTTTTATCAATTATAAAACAATTTCCAAAAAACACCAATAGTAAGTAAACTACACTCCGTATGTCAGATACTCGTAAATTTTCCCTTGAAAAGAAATTTTAAATTTAAAATAATATTTGGCGACCAGTTTAGAAGATCAACAATCGAGCATTTTATTTCAGCATGTTTAAATGTTTATTGAGTGAAAGAGAAAACTGCTATAAAAATGTTGCACTGTACGGATTGTTACTCCTGTTATGTCTGTGTCAAGTTGCATGTTCTGCTAAAACTCAACTATACGATGAGCCCCGATTACCAGCGAAGGTCAAGCCTTTTCACTATGATATTAGATTACTAACTCATCTGGAGAGTTCAGCTAATCACAGCTACACTGGTATCGTTAAAATTTCTATTCATGCACAAAAAACCACCAATCAAGTGGTGCTTCATGTGGGCAGAGTATCAATCGAATCAAAGAAAATCACGCTATTTGGGGAGACGTCCAACTATCGCCTGAGATCTGTTAGGTTCAATAATGATCGGAAATATATGGTAGTTACTTTCAACCAGTCCTTGTTGATGGGCAAGTCCTATGTCCTCAGTGTCGAATTCGGTAGGCCAATGACCATGGATCAAAGAGATGGTTATTTTATACGCCACTATATAAATTGGAAGACCTCGGAGAAAATGTAAAGTGCCTTTGTCCCTTAAGTTCAAATAAGGTAATATTAACGCTTTTCAGTTGGTATTCCGTGTCCCATTTTAATCGAAACTGGATAAGGAACACCATGCCTAGTTTTGATGAGCCCTCCCTGAAGGCCACTTTTAATGTAACCATGGGTCATCATAAGCGCTTTCAGAGCTACGGCAATATGAAGGTCCAAGCAGTGCTGCCCAAGTGAGTTTGATCCGTTTGGTTTGTCCATAATCTATAGTCCGCATCTATATATTTCTAGCCGTGAAATACAGGACTATGTGTGGTCCGTGCACGAGGTTACGCCCACAATACCCACACATTTGCTGGCCTTTTCCGTAAACAACTTTAACTGCCGGTATAGCCAAGCAGCCAGTTTGAGTCCTGTTAGATTTCGTACCTGCGCCCAGTCGGCTGATGTGCGTGCGACCTCTTTTGCCGCTCAAATGGCTCCTCAGATTCTTGAGTTTCTGGACAGGGTGCTTCAAGTGGCCCTACCGCTGGAGAAGATCGACCAATTGGTGGTAGATGATTTTCCTACAGAAGCCATGGAGAACTTCGGGCTCGTCGTCTACAGGAGCAAACACCTTTTGCTGCGTGAAGATGGGCCAATGAGCAAAGAAAAACTGCAGACACTCGAGCTAATCGCTCACGAAATGGCCCATATGTGGTTTGACAATCTTCTGGGAATGGACTCGTATTCAGATTTATGGTTAACGGAGGGCCTAGCTGGGTACTTTAAAAGCCTCGCCGTGGATCATTTGCAATCGAAAATGGGTCGCCGGATACTGTTGAGGTATCGTGAATCGTCCATGATGTATGAATCACAGGTGGGTGGCATATCCTTGGTGCCTCTTTCATCGAACGCCAGTTTAAATGCAGAGACGCAACTGTATCAGAAGGCCACCTCTCTTACATCTATGTTGATTGGCTTTTTGGGCAATGAGACTTTTTACGATGGACTTCAGCGGCATATGTGGCAAAACTCCTTTGGCAGCAGCACTCCCGATCTTTTCTGGAGATCCCTACAACTAGCCAGTGAAAGGGAGGCCACTTTCGACAAAACCTGGGATGTGAAGAGCATTATGGACACGTGGACTATGCAAAGTGGCTATCCGTTGGTCACGGTCATCCGCAATGGGAGTGAAGTATTTCTGAAACAGGGCCACGCCCTCAACCGCAGCAGCTCCCATCTTTGGTGGATTCCTCTCACCTACCTTATAGAGGGCGGATCCCTTTCTAAAAACCTCAAACCGAAGGCGTGGCTTAGTCCAAATAGTCATGGCATTAAACTAAATGATATAGTTCCCCGCAACCAGTGGATACTTCTTAACCTACAGGCAGTTGGCTACTACAGAGTAAACTATGACGAGCTCACCTGGCAGCTTTTGGCTACCACGCTGTTCAATGATTTCCGTAGCATAAATGTCCTAAACCGTGCCCAGATCGTCAGCGATGTTCTATTCCTATGGAATCAGGACTTACTTGCCTGGTCGACCGCCCTTAATGTATTGAAGTACATCATCGACGAAGACGAGTACGAACCCCTGATGGCTTTCGTTGTGGGCTGGACCAATGGTTTCTGGGGTATCTCTACGGAGAGTTCTTTTAACATTGCGGTGAGATTAATATTTAAGGGTTGTTACATTCTCCTAAGACTTTCATTATTGTTATATTTTAAGTACATTTAACTTAAAATTTTAGCAACAAATATTTAAGCACTGAAAATCAACAAAATTTATATAAATTTTAATGGAAAATAGTTCGAAGTTCAGCGATTTGATAGTAATATTGCCTTTTCTCTAATGGATTCGGTTTCCCCACAGAAATGGCTGGGAATTGCTGCAAAATGGTATGCAGAGTTCATCAGTTACACGTTCGACAAATTCGTGGTTCAGGATCCTAACCAGAATCTGAATAGCCTCGACTACCCTGACTAACCGGAAACAACGGGGGCCATTCGAGCACCACAAACTAATGGGCCAGGCCAGATGCACTCCCACTTGCCCAGTGGCAAGTCTCCTTCCTTGGGAGCTGGCGAAATGAAACCGCCATCAATGAACCGCAATTGTATTTGTTTGCAAATAACTGAGCGTTATCTGAGACTATTTATCTTTATCTGCAACAACAGCAAAGGCAGCTCCGCACAATGCCAAAGGACCCAGGAAGGAGCAGCCACTGGGAACTGCGGCTCCACTTACAGCCAAGGCGCCAACTGAAATAATGATGCAGGCGAAATAACAATAAAGGCGGGCCGCGAAAAGGACTGGGCAGGAATAAAGGACAGTATCGATGCTCCTTTCCGCAGCGGTAAAGACAATGGCAGATCTCGTAGTATTGCAGCAATTTCCATGGCAATGCAGTGGGCTCCTTGTACTTACCAAATCACTTCAACGAGTCCAGTCTTTAAGGTCGATACTAAGAGTTTTAGGGTGAAGTTGGTGGAAAGAAATATTAGTTAAGTATAAGAGTCGGTTGGAAATATACAAATTGTGTGAACAAAAAAGTTTGCTTTACGCCTAATGAAATTTAGGCAGTGCGGTGGTAGCCAAAGCTCAGGCGGATGTGTATTCCGCCTAAAACCAGGCAAATTAAATTAAATGGAAAATAT
This sequence comes from Drosophila melanogaster, assembly GCF_000001215.4. Classification (NCBI taxonomy): domain Eukaryota; kingdom Metazoa; phylum Arthropoda; class Insecta; order Diptera; family Drosophilidae; genus Drosophila; species Drosophila melanogaster. Next base: position 15,876,943 of record NT_033779.5, on the reverse strand, counting down.
ATTACCATTTTTCGTTTTGGTTTTGTTATTTTTCTGACCCCCATTTTCGGCTCTCTGGCTGGTTTATGGTCGTCGGCAGTACAAATATTTATAAATCAAATTTAGCGCTATGCATTAATAGGAGCGATTATTATTATTGTTCCCAAAGCAGAAGAATTAACAACCAATCACTTGCATAACCGTAAATGTTATTATATTTGCACTTATTATAAAACGATTATCTTTTTTACTAGTTATCGTTTGAGGTTTATTTCCTGATTACTCTTTTTGATGGTAATTGTATGTGATTCGTATGAAACATTTTTTTGTCAGTATGATGATGCTTGTTTATTTTTTTATTCCCCTTTGTCAGTGGCCATTTTTAAATGCGGAAATTTATTAAGGTTGCTATTTATTTTCATTCTTGATAAATAAAAAGACCCCCAAAGAACTCACTTTGGACGCAATAAAAACAAAGAGTCTTATGCTGCATTTAAAAAAATCAATTATTGTCGATATTGTAAAAGCAAGTAAAAAATGTCATTATGTATCAGAGATGGCCACAATACAGTTGCTGAATGCAGTTGACAGTTTTATAATGACGTTCATTATGGAAGCGGGCAATTAATTTCTTTTAATTGCCCAGGTGCATTAAAAAAAAAATAGCAAAAGTCGAAAGTTGAACAGAGAATTCATAAAAATTAACACACATTTAACGACGACTTTTTAGAACTGAAAAATAAAAGTACCCAACTACTCTCAGGAACACTTTAATATTGTGAGTATCTATTTTTAAGTTTTATTAACTGAATATGTAAGCATAATGTTCTCTAGTTAATAATATTTATTATATAATTTATTATCGCTTGTAGCTAAAATCAAAACACCTCATATGAATACGGTAACAAACATGTATCCCTTTGCCACTTGTAAACTGGTTTGCCAAAGGGCAGGATTCGGTTGACACATCTTCATCTTTCTGACGGTAACTGAGCACTTAAAGCATATGTCGATTGCCCCTATAAAAGGGAAAACGGCAGGAGAATCAAAAACATCTCTCAGCAAATAAACAACCGACAAACTGGGAGTCGGAATCCGAGTTGTGTTGAATTTTTTGCATGAATTATGCAAAGGAGTGTGTTCAACTGTTGTGGGTGAGCCTGTGTTCTGGGTATCCCTGGCTCCCACAAAGGGAATTCTTAAATGGGATTTGGGAAATCACAAGCCCAGCCATGAGATGGAGATGTGAAATTAAGAGGGGATGGCGAGCTCAAACGGTGGGCGAACAATTTTTTCGCTTTGATGGGATATCCAATTGCATTTAGTCCAAGTAACATATAAATTTAAGGATGCTCGCATATTTATATGCGGCTTATGTGATTGTGCACAGAAAGAAACATTGGTGGAGCTGTTAAGCAAGTTTTCGGTTTCGGGACAACGTTTTTATGTTCATTTAGTACACTACCCATGACATTTCAAATATTTCACTAAATACTCCAGATAACGCATTAAATTTCGTTCTCTGTGCATATTTAAGCACATTTGCATTGCATGTGAGTGCAGCTTTTAAAGCCAGGCCAATAAATTCAGGCAGCGTTAACTACGTGAAATCCCATGCCCATTTACTCCGGGCCCACGTCCATCTTTGGCAATGAATCCCCGACCGCCACCTGCAAAATTGCAACTTAACAATGCTTCAGAGGGCCTGCGATCCCGAACTCCCACTAACTTGGCTTTCGTACCCCATGTGGCAGCGACGCATGCGGCGTATAAATCAATATTGGCAATTTAAAATTGGCTGGCGGTGTATGAAGCCAATATCCGGCAACGCTCAGCAGCTCTCGAGTGTTTGTGTTGGGTCCTGGAAAGAGCGGGGAAAAAACTGTGCCGGGTGGCGGAACTGTGAAGAAGAAGTACCCGATTCGATAGCTGGTTGTGACCAAGCCAGAATCCTACATATAGGCAGGGGCGTCCAGCATTCTATACTAATTACAAACAAAGAGTGCAGCTCAAACATGTTTTTTTTTTTTAAACCAGACAATCGATAGGTAAAAGTTTGAATAAATATTAATATTGCCCCCGCTGCAAATATTTTTCACTACGCTCCTGACGATAAGGACACCACTGTGGATCTTAGACAAACATCATGTGGCACCCAAAACGTTCGTTCGATTTGTGAGTTGCCAGAGGATGTGGGGCCATGTGGTGTGTTACACGAAGTCCATTAAAATACGCGAATGTACATTTGTGGTTATTTTTTTGCCAATGTGGTCAAGGGGTAAATAAAGAGCAAATAAATAAGGACAGGTGGGGAATTCTGCCAAGGGAATTGGGTGATACTATCCAGACAGTGCTGTGAATTTTGTGAAAAATAGTGTAGTATTTTAAAATATAAACAAGTCAATACGACACGCAAATAAAAATTATTAGCTATTTTGGATTTTGTAGATTTGAAAACCTAGTGGTGATTAGGGCTGAACTAGACATCTCGTCGCATCTATGAACATTAAATTGAAAATATTCTTTTATTTTGATAAATATTGAGGCGAAAATCAAACAACAAGGTCCATGGCCACGGTCACAATCACCTAATTATGCGCCAATAAGTATGCAAAATTAAAATATTATGCAAATTACAGCAAATGCGGATAGATCGCTAAAATTTAAACGCTTTTTGTTTTGACTTTTGGCCGCGATGTGAACGAGCGGAATAAAATTATGACATCATCATCGTCATCGTTATCAGCAATGCGTCAAAAACAAATTTCCCGCGCGATGAGAAGAAGGTGGTGGCAAAATTATGCCGCATCAAAAATCTTGTTTACCCACTAAAAGTATGGCGAGCAGCAGAGAAAGGGGCCTGAAATACGGTTTTGTGGATCCAATAGCAAAATGCGTGAAAAATAAAAACACTCAAATTCCGTTCGTATCTCTAGTTTTATTGTTGTTTGTCCGTTGTTATAATAAAAATATTTCTTCGTAGGATGTATTCTCACTTAATGTGGAAATCAGTCAAGCATAAAGTATGGTAAACAGAGATAAATACCAAATGGCCATTGGCTCCAGCTTTCTATCGAGAAGAAAACACAAAAAAAACATTAAAAGTATTAATGCTGAAAATATTCTTAAATTGTCAACCGACTGTATGCTTGAAAGAATAAATCAATACGTATAATAATATGCAACGGTTGAGATTGATAGGCCTAAATGCGTGGAAGGTTAAATTAAAAACATGTTCAGAAATAAATCAGCTATAAATCCAAGCGAATATGCATACGCAGATATAAATAAATCAACATATTATTAAACAGCAATAAGCGGTATAATTATTATTCAATTTCGCTTGATGATTTTTTTTTTGCTAAAAATTTTTTTCCTATGGTGCTCAGTGGTGGGAAATTCATAATTTTAATCGAATTAATAGGTGCCGATTTGTCTCATATAGCTGATATTCTGCCACAAATTATTTAAAAAGCAAAATATTGATTTTCACTATCAAAACCAAACTTAAACTTCAATTTTCCATTTACCATTTTTTTTTTTTTTTGCGAGGACGCCAAGTCTTCCGGGTTCAATCCCGTAAAGCTTACCATAATGTTATTGGAGTATAAAACACTTTTTCTAATTAAAACCAAACCTCTCCCTCGCTGCACTTGTATTCTTATTTTATTTTTTGATATTTTTTCTTTTTTTTTTGTTTTGCCCCGCCAAATGCTCAACTATCCTTTCGGCCGTGCCAAGAGCTTAACATTAATTGCCGTCTTTCATTTCCCTTCCGTCGTCTTTTTTTGCACTCACCTGCCAAGCGGTGGAAAAAACGAGGGCCAAGTGAACGTAAAGTTAAGTAGGAAAACTGTAAAAGGTCTGATAAAAAGTTTGGGGAATTGAAATGCCGAGGCGAAAAGACGAAGGAATTACAGAGCTAATAAAAAAGTTGTAGCTTCCTTTCGTATTAAGTGGACAATCTTCTGTTGCTGCCAAATGCAGGCTTAATTACTAGTTTCGGCCTCATGAAATCGCTTAATGCAAATGCGACTATTTTTGGCAACATTGCATGAATATTTGTGATATTGATTCATTGGGCTGATAACGTGATTAAAATGTCGTTAATCCATTCAGATAAAATTGATGTTTAATATATGTATAATATAATAAATGTATTTATTTTTACTCATAATACTCTGAAGCAGGCTAGATAAATTTGTAAGCAATAATACAGATTCAAATTTGACTTAAGAAATAAAATAAATGAACATACATTTCATTAAGTTGGTTTGGATGCATTGTGAATGTTTTGGTAATTGGCTTTCTAATAAAGACCCATGATCCGAAACTGTTAATTAAGGCAAATATTTTATGAGAATATTTCTGCCACAACGCATACCGGAGGTAATTTTCCGAATTCAAGCATTGCTTATCGATTTGCTGGCCATTTTCTGAGAAACACACACGCATGCAGGCCACCTAAAATTGTGCTATTAATTAATTAAATTTTGACTACGGCCATGCAATCTCCATCTCCATGGCCCAATCCACAGCCATTGCTCCCTTTGTTTTGGCTCTGTCTGGCATTGTCGCTGCACAAGTTCTGGTGTACAATTAATCCTTATTAATTATACGCTGCCTGTAGATTTATGGCAAGTTTTGTGCGTTGGCATTTGGCCAAGACGCACACACACTCGAGTGCGTTTCTGAGCCAAGTAGGTTGCAAGTTGGTTTTCCAGCCCCCACGCCATTGATATGCCGGGCGCCATGACACTCCCCCATTCGCCCTCCCGTGCTGCAGGACATTATCATCCGAACTCCTGCCATCTCCCCACCCGCTGCTTTTGACAGCTGAGACCCCGACAACAAGCCGATAGCCGATTGTGCGGCAGGGGCCAGCTCATGTCATTACCTAATCGCAGACAAAGGAGTCCTTAATTGCTCTCCCCAATCGAAATTGCGCTGACAAAAAAGGAGCTGCTCGAAAACACAATGGCAAACATCAATACGTTTTTAATAACTTGCCATAATGAATGGAGGAGTGATAAATCAAATAGTGTTTCTGCCGAAGAAATGTCCTTTAAGGCGGAAGTTTTTCATAATCATTTTACGTAATGCACTTATAGACTTTTGAATTCTGATTTACCTTTTTGCTTATTTCGCCACACTACTACTATAGCAGCATTTAAATGTATGCAAATAAGAGCGAAAACTTTTCACATCACCACCATCACCAGCATAACATTCTCAATTCCTTGGCGGCAGAATTCCATAAATAAACTTACGGAATGTTTCTGTTTGGCAACTTTTTGTCGCCGCAGGGACTGTCATTAACTGAGTCCATAAAAGTCACAGATTGTTTCATATCAGCTCGTTCTTCTATTATCAGTTTTTATCCTCATAGGGATGCATCTATTCCCACTGCCAACTCTCCAATTTATTTCTCTTTAAAGATCTCACATTTTTATCAGGAATACAAAACTCATACTTCAGCTAAACTCCAATTAAAGAACGTATTTATTTTTATAAATTTTTAACTAAACATAAAATAAGACTATTACATCACACAACAATTACACTTCACTAGATGCTTTCAGTTATCGTTTCACTGGAAATATATGCTTCAGCAAGAGTTAATTAAGAATTAAGCATTAATTCTGATGAGAGATTCGAAGTAATACAGAAGACATAATACGAAGTAATCGGATGTCTTTTCGTAAGAAAGTCACAGTTTTCAATTGTTATTCTCTTTTCAAAGTAGAACTGATAATCCAACATATGTGCATAAAGAGGGCAGTATAAATACGGACATAAAGTAATTCATAGTTTTGCCATACCTCCTAAGTCGAACTGAATATGTTCCCTAAATTCGACTTACTTTCCTGCTCATTGGCTGCAGAATGTTTTAAGGCGCATTGCTTATTTGCTTAATAATTTGTCCATCAAAAGTTTAGATTGGAAAACCTGGCTCGAGGCCTTAAATTTATTTCGATCTTATGTAATACAACAATTTTAAAATATTACGCCTAAATATAATTAACAAATTTGTACAACAATGCTGAAATGTATATAAATAGTTTCAACCTGAAATTAGTGCAAGATCCCATTTCGACCTTTCTGGTTAAATATAAAAAAAGACAAAATAAATTTTTAACAAATAATGTGGTTAGTTTTCTCACTTTTTACGGCTTATCCAATCTCCCATCGATTTACCGTTTTACCAACCAAACCTCTTGTTTCATATCATTGATGTTTGACAGCAATCAGTGCGATAAAATAGATTGTCATTATCATCAGCGGGACTTTATTGGGTGATTTCCTTTTTTTTTTGCCGCTGAGTGGTTTTTTTCCGTATTTGCATTTCATTTAAAATCAATTTAGCAATCAGTCAGCCGCGTTCTGTTAAACAGTAATTAACATAAATCAATTTGAATGCAGTTTGGTTATGTAAAAATGTTTATCCTACGGACTGATGAGCTCACAGACGACATTAATTAGGCCAAACAAGAGAGGTAAAAAAAGCTTTGTGGGGCGAATTTAAAACGCAAATTATGTATTCAGTTATTTAAGTTACTTTCAAGGGAATTCTGACAAATATAACTTTGCTTTTTGTGTCCCTTGCTATTATTGTTTTTTTTTTTTTTTTTTTTTTTGTCAAGGTGAATAATAACATCTGTAGCTAATTAATTTTTAATTCATATTAATAACGTTCTAAAAATACTAAAATTAATTAAACTATTACAGCTTAAACAAACTTTAATAAATTGAATTTCCACGTTTAATCCGAATTTCTAATAACTTATTTACGATCATAAAAAGTTATGTTCTGATTTTCATTCTTTTTTCTTCGCCACTCTATGAAGTGTCAAATACTTTGAAAAACTGAATTCGCGTAAAAAAGTAAATAATTAATTTGTAGAGCGACATGAAAGTGATTGGAAAAAATACAATGGGTGGCAAAATCAAAGCAAAACATATATTGTGGCGCCAAAAAAATCGAATGCAAGCGAAAATGTTGAGGTTGAATTCCTGTTAATTATAGATGATTATATCAGCAGAGTAAGTCATTTGGCTAATCATTTATTTATCAGATGCTTTGCTATTGCTGAGAATATAATGTAAAATGCACGCAACTGCTTTAAAAATAATACTGCGTGTGCTCACAGTTATTCTGTAAAACGAATTCCGATGGAAGGACATATATTTTTGTTCCAGACACAAGGACCGATAGTAGAAAGTCGATGCGAACTAATAATTTTACTTGTGCCACCTCGAAATCATTTACTTTTGAGACACAAGACTGCATCCATTACATGCAATTGTATTTCGTTTTCGAGAACGAAACCTCATCGCTTCTGTCCTGCGAAACAGCACATGTATATAGAGAGGAAAACATTACAACTAAAAACCAAAGTGTGAAAATATTGAAAGCCTTGGCTGCAGCAGGATTGCCATTCTAGGTTCCCACCATAAAATACCCATTGTAAATAACCTACGCATCGGCAAGGACCTTCCTTTCCCTCCATTCCATTCCGAGTACAGCGGCGACTGTTGCTCCTTGCAGATGCTGTTGTTTTTCTAGATCCTTTCACTTTACACCCAAGCGAATAATTCGCATTATATATATACTTACATAGGTACCTATGCATATATGTATGTACATAGAGCTGGAGAAGCAAAAAATACTTCAAGTGTTCGCAATAAATTCCTTTAAAGCTTTTAAGCCGCAGCAGAAATGGCTGGTGAAAGGGTGAGCAGTGGGTTAAGAGACCATAGGCAAGGCTCTGGAATTACTTAAAATGCGCTTTTAGGGTTAAGCTTCGGCACAACCTCGCCTGCATCCATCATGGAGTGCTTAGGCACTTAAGCACTCCGGTTAGACCCTCGGGGTTTGAGTTTCAGGGCCATCTTGGAGTGCTGCCTTTTTTATGGGCACAAGCCAAGTATTTAAGATCATTTATGGGCTTTGTATAATTTAAGAAATACACATTATTAGAAACGTGTTCCCCTTTTTATCAAAACTTAAAGGAACTATTAAATTTTATATTTAATCAACTTATGTATACCGTATTCTTTTACGATGATTATTTATCCTGATTAATCGGATTGACATTGACATTGGATTTAATTTTTGAAATTCTAAATATTTTAATAAGTCAAGCAGGATTTTCCAATTCAAAAACAAAGTGTAATCCAACAACTTGGCAAAAGCATAACTTCAACAGAAATTTTTAAGTAATTAATAAGTATTTGGCTTTCAAAGCGTGGTATAAATTGGCGGACATTGAACAAAGAACTACAAATTATTCGTAAGAATGTTTCTAAGCAATATGTTAACATTGTGACACTTATGTACGTGTTAATTGAAATCAAACAAGTGTTTTTATAATCTCCCCAACTGACCACCTTTTGAAGCAAACAAAACTATTATTTAATTATTATAATTATTAATACATTGCATATTGGTGTTCGTAGCTGAAAGCATCACGGCATTAGAGATTGAATGATTTTGAAATTGAAACTATTTTAAAATGATTATTTAATTACCTTAAACTTCTTTTTTTCTTTTCTTCAGCCTTCATTTCGTAAAGTCAGAACGCACTCTGTAATTAAAATCAAACATCAATTTTGACTTTAGTTAAATTCTCCACAATCCTATTTAATCCCTTCTCACTTGAGCACACCATACATATGTACATATGAACACACGCATACACGTCTGCCTAATATAATGAAACTTCAACATCCTTGAACGCCAATAGGTGACATTTCTCCACATCACAAGGAACAATAGAAGTCTCAATGCATTTGCTGCCTTTGTGCTTAATTGTAAATATTTTGCCACACACCTGATCCAAATACACGTACATACATATGTGATCACACTAAAGAAAAAAAGAGTATCATATGGTTTTTTTTTATATCAGATTACGGTTTTTGTAAATGCTCAACCCATTAAAATGGATAAGTGGTGTAAAATGTATTTGTCATTAACAAGTGTTTAGGCCAATTTTGTAAATAATAATTAATTTTGTAAAACGCTTTGTACGATGAAAAGAACCATTTTATCGATGAAAAATTCTGAAATCACTAAAATTTTTTATCTCTCACTTATAAAAAGTATTGATCTTGCACGGGTTTTGCGCAATGAAATCATATGTATGCGTAAGTGATTGTACGAAACGATGTGGTGTGCTGCTTGGAGGACTTCGTTCTCCATTGATTTTGGCCCTAGGTGCTAAGATTACACAAATTGCAATTTATTTGTTTGGGCAACCAAAGCCAATGCAAGGAATCGCTTATATATCTGGCCACATCCCGCCGCCACCCTCTGAATCACACGCCTTCCATGTCCTGCACTGATTAATATGTCTTGTGTTTTGTGTGTGTATTTGCCCTTGTGTTTATGTTTGCATTTAACTGGCAAACTGGATTGAAATCGCTTCGAAGGGCCGTGTGCACCGCCCACATCTCACCGGGCTGCTCACCTTTCGGGAAGACCGACCGGATCCGGATTGTGATATGCATGACCTAGACAAATATTGTGCGTTTGCAAGCACTTTGTCATTGGAGCTGCTGCTGTCCCACTAGCACAGCTACCCGGCACCAATGGACACATTTGTTATTTTGAAATATTTTGTTGATTTTGCCCGAGAAGAGTTTGCAGCAAGGATTCGCATTTGAGGTTTTCATTTGGCTAAAAGGGGAGACTGCACAGCCCATTTCTCATCTCCCTTCTTTCTTCGCCGCAGTGAGTGACACACTAATTGTCCTGCTTGTTGTGCCACCGAGATGCATTCACCATTTGCAATTGGTTTAGCCGGGCGTTTGAGTGATTTAATATTGAATTATGGCTTTTGATTTATATCACATTCACAATCTGTAATGGATTTATGTCGCCCTATTCGTTCTCTACGTGTCTATATTTCCCTGATTGCCAAAAAAAAGGGCACAGAAAAAGAATGCAGCACATTTGCCGGACGGCACTTTGCCAAGAAAACTTAACTTTGCCCAGTTCTTGGCGAAGTCACCGAAATTACTTCCCTGGGTGTGAACAAAATGCAAATATTACACAGCTCATTAAGCCTGAATTGGATTTAGGCATCCACGATTTTCGCTCCTCTGAAAAGAAAACTTGGCATCGCAGATTTTTTGGGCAAACTCTAGAGTGGTAGTAAAACTGCTAGGCATTAAGTAGTTATTTTAATAATATTATAATTATATATTTGTTTAATATTTACAGTTAATTATTTATTTTTGGACAAGTGCAAGATGCAGAATGATTGTATAATTTAATTTAAAAACTGTGCTTAAGAAATAAATTGGAAAGTTACATAATTGGGTCTAAGGAAATACTAATCCAGGTGGTAGCTACACAAATCCCTATTCAATTGGCTTTCTATTTTAGCCAGGTTTCCGAGGTCATTCATTGCGGCCTCTAGGTAATTTATAATGCCCGACTTCAATGTTAATTTACGTTTAATGAATTTTAATTGGGCCCTTCCTAGACCCAAAACCACAAAGTGCCCGCGCTGCCACCCAACAAAATTGACAAATTACGTTCGGTTCGCAGAGTCCCTTCTCTAAAGTGACGGGGAAAAATGGAGTTTGGCCAGGGTACAGGACATTTTCGTCCTCCGTGTCCTGGGCCTTTTCAGTTTATTTTGTCGCTGCAGCTGTTTGTTATATTCTATTCTATTTCATTTTACTTTTTTTTTCTGTTGGTACGTTTGAAAGGTCGAAAATCGCGTTCCCTGTGTTTGTGTTTGCCTAATCAAAAATTTCAAACACGTTTTATATTGGCAACGCAAAAGTCATTTATTCAATTTGCAAACCAGTTTTACGTTGCGTAATCTAATCAAAAAGGTTGCGACTCAACTCGACTTTACTACAGGGATGAACTGGGTCTACAAATGTATATGGCTCTATATGGTAGCCACTATATGGAGGTTCTTTGGCCGCCTGCCAAAATGGAAGCAATGGGCCAAAGGAAGCATGAACAAAAAAGAACACTTTCCAAAAAGTTCAAAAGCAAAAAACTAAAATTTGCGAAATGGTTGACGTCACGAAAAACATTAAGGTATCGAAAATTTTTATTGAAGGAACATATATATCAATGAAAATGCTATAAAGGCATTATGCAATTAGGTCTTGGGAAAGCATTAGTAAATTGAAATCGAAAATATTTGTAGTGAAATGAAAAATGGGCTTCTCATATAATACCTAAGAAAAGACCCAAAATGAATCAAAAAGAATAAATAAATTTAAATTGTTTGCTTTTGTTTTGTTAACTAAAAAACATTGACACACTAAGAAAAATTTAATCTCTTTTAACCCTATAATATTTTTCATGGAAACACTTCTTCCACCTAAGAGATTGCAGATGTAAATAAACTCTTATCACATTTCCTAAGAAGTGCAATATGCATTAACTCCGATTTCCTCATGTTCAGCAGCAGCAGATAAGCTGATGGTTCCCTTGACAAATCGGTATAAATATGCACAGTTTCCCAGCCAAAGCCACAGTGTCTTCCAGTCTCTCAAGCCAAGCTAAAGATGTCTCCTAAGTTCGCACTTGCAGTTCTGCTCCTCAGCTGCGTTCTCCTAGGACTGGCCAATGCCCAGTATAACAGGCGCTATCAGACTGGGCCTAACCGACAAAAAGTTAGTACCATGTATTCTTTTTGATTGGGAAAATATTTTAATCACCCTTTTATAATAATTACTAGATTGGGACTCGAATGAATGCGGACGGCCCTTTGCCGCCAAATTTCCCCCCTCCGGCTGATAATGCTGGTGGCAGTGATGTCCCGGCCAACGTGGATTGCATGCCCAATCTATTGGCTAGTAACACCCTTGATACCAGGAAACCTAGGCCCAAGCATTAAAAACCCAAAAAGTTCAACTCCTAAACGGACCCGAATATATAGTAAGCTGATGGAGTCCGCAGTAATTGATTTTAAATGAAAAATGGATTTTTTTTTTTAAATTAAAAAATGCATTTACTTTCGTAAATAAAATGTCTAAATAATTTCCAAATATTATTGCTCTAAACAACATGATCATTGGATTAGTTGACCCATTGGTATTTAAACTGCGATAGAAAAGTTTCTTGTTTGACGCCCAATTATTTTGCAATATCCACTTTAAAAGCGACATTCAATGGCTTAAGGAATTCCCTGTGCCACGACTCCGATTAAACGTAAAGCTCTGTCCGGAAAACGTGTGAGTGCAGTAGGTGGCAACTGTCTGGAATGAACCCATCGCCAGCCATTCCATCGCATGCCATCCCGGCGTACAGCCGCTCCCCAGGAACCAAATTCGGTGGATCGGGGGAATCCCGGGATTCGAGCAGACGGACGTTGGCCGATTAGTGCTGCGAACATGAAAAACAGATATGCTAACGTGGCAAACAGCCGCAACAATCGGAGGTAGACCTGCCACGCCCACCGGCGTTCGGGACTGAGCCAATAAAGTGTTTAACATTTTCGTCCGTACATTTTAATGGGGAAATGAAACAATTTCGGTGCCAACGACGGGTTGTGGTTGTGCACGGTGGGCGGTGGCAGGGCGTGGCACACGGCGGCGGCATCCACGCCTATATGCAGATTAAGCGCGCATTTAACAATTTTACGCTGCATACATTTAGGCGACTGGGTGGGTACATCGAAATCCTCAGCCGGAGTTCCCATTCACTTGCCGTCGCTGTTGCATCAATAAATTAAATGCAGATTTCCATTTTCGTACATGCAAGTAAACCAGCCCAGCGAACTCGGTTCAATATCGTGGCAACCAGCTCGGCAGTTAGGAGTGCCAGGGAAATTGTTGCATGCAGTTAATTATTTTGCACGGGTTTTTGTGCATTGCAACATCCACTTGCCCCGGCTACTAATTGAAATAAAACATGCCCGCTACCGGGCTTAATTAAATAAGACCAAACGGCACGAAGTTCTTCCATCCGACTTTAACTTTGGCTGGGCATAAATAAACTTCATTTTAATTCCCCTGGTATGTGCATAATGCGAAAGAGTAGTGGTGTAAGGTAAAATGCCGTTTTCCTATTGCCCCTCGGTTTTAATCAACATGATGCCCTCTTTGCCGCAAATCAAATGCCGAATTTCACGCTCAAAAGGAAACTTGATCGGAAGGCGACGGGAAAATTCTTCGTTACCATTTTGTGGCAGGCGTGGACATTTTTGGGCAACAAGAACTGCAGCAATACAGAAAGCACTGAAGAAAATCAATCTTATATTTTCTTAAATATTCAAAGTAATTTATTTAAATATTTTAATATTTCTTTGTTATGTTTTTTTTTTTTAATTGTTTGAAAACCTGTCTTTGCTTTTCCCAGCCAGCACATTAAACGATCCACAGCCGAGTGAACATCCACCAGATGATGGTGGCGGTCCTAAGGGAAAAGATCCCCCAGTGGAAAATTGTCCGAATTGACCTGAAGAATAGACATTGTCATAACTCAGCGGTGGAAAATCCGGACTAGTAGGTGGCCCAAAACTTTGGGAACTTCCTGAGGCACCATAAGTTCGTACTCCATATTTCTGGTACAGATAATATAGATAAATTATAATATTAATATTGAGAACTATGCTTACTTTCTGTTGTTGAGCTGGATTGTGCCGATTTCGATTGAGAGATGCACTTTCGATTCCTACGATAACGGTGCAAAAAAGAATAGCCACAAGTCCAAGGTAAGTTGACATCGAGAGAGAGAGTAGCTAAACGAGAGTATATTGTTGCAGACTGATATTGTTGCAACAACTTTCGCCTCACTTATACATTTTTTTATAAGTCTTATCAGCCGGACTTGTGAAGACAACACAAAATTCCATGGTAATTTACTGATTTCTTCGAACTTGCAATCAGTATTCTGTACCGGTTACTGTGAAATTAAAATTTCGAGATAATCGAGATGTAACTCCAGCATCGGAAAAATAAATATTCCGAGAACTTGTACGAGTTTCTTTCTGTAATCAATATAAAATGTGATATTAAATTTCTCAACTTATAAATTTGTATTGTTTACAGTGCACTGGAAGAGAGATGTATATCAGAACCTGGATAAGGTCCATTCAAACACACACACCCAGGCTTTGGCCAACTCTTGGGCTAACCAAATCCAATTGGCCAACATTCGTATGCGATTTCAGAAACCAAATCTGGTAATGGAAGGGTGAGAATCGAGACCGGGACTATACGTGTGATAAATAAGGCTTTCGGGGGTCAGCTCTTTCCTACCTCAACGTGGTCCGTTTACCTGGCAGCCATTTTGGGCCATTCCCCCACAAAACTTTCAGCTACCAAACTTCAGTTGGACAACAATTTTCCTTTCGCCATTCGCTTTTGCATTTTTTGTTTGCTGGTTTTGTGGTCTCCGCTTTCCTTCGGTTCGGATTCGTCCTCAGCTTTTAGTGAAATTTGCATTTTGCTTGATTTACGGAAAGATTTGAGGCTATTGCAACGCAACTTTGATGTGTGTATCAATTTAGCCAAGTGTTAAGGTTAAGGATTCCGATTGCATTCGTCCTGGCTCCCCATGTTGTTTGTCCTGGCAAACATGTAGTTATTGCTTTAGTTGGTGCTTTTGGAAATACTTGAAATCGGGGGTACCAAACGCTGATACAGTGACCTTATAGATAAGTCAATTGGCACTGCATTTGGTTGCTCAAAGATGCTGTGTTTGTGTTCATAACACGGCATACCAAGCTTTCTCAATATTAAGCTTAACATTGAAGCGGGAATATTTCAAGGGATTCTTAATAGCTATAGATTGATTAAAGCTGGAATTAAAAATTCTTATGTCAAGTTATAATTTTAAAGATTTCTTAAAGCATCAATTATTTGAAATGCTTTACTGTAGCAACATTTTCTTTGATTTCTTCGCAGTCGGTTACTTCTTTCTACCCCGCTCATGCAAATACCGTGTTCCCCAACATTTAAATGCATCTTCTTGTGAAAGTTCCACCTTAAACGCGCATTAATTTCACCGAAAAAACGTGCCATACTTTGTGGCCGTAATTTGCTTGAGCGCTCTCCTAACGACTTTTCTCACAAAAGTCATAACCTGCCAGGCAGACAAACGCAGACGAACAAACAAACCAACGACTTAAGTGCAAACAATTAAAAGACAAACAGCTCAATGCTGGCTCACTCCCAAAAATGCCGGCTAGCGAACATCCACACATACGGATTCGCAAACAAGGACTTCGCAGGATGTGAATGGTTTTTGGGGCGCGACTGAAGAACAAGTTTTTTCTGCCAGCTCAAAAGTCGGGCTACGACATCTGAGTTTGAGTTTTAACTTTTGGTGCTTCTCTTTTTTTACACACTCTGCCAGCAGAGATTGTAAATGAGAAGTTTAGCGGAAACGATGTGGGGGGATTCGAGATGGCTACAGTCGTAGACAAGTGGTACTGTGACATATGATCATTTTGCGGATTTCAAGAAATTAATATAATGTTAATAATTCTGACAGTGAAAAAAAAACAAAGAATAAAAGATAACAAATAACACACAACATACTGATATAATATTGGATCAGAACTTAAAAAGTATTGGGAAAATATACATGAAGCCTTAGAAATTGTTATTTAAAAAAATCAAGTTCCGTTTTAAGCTTGTACTCCTCATAAATTGTAATTAAATCATATTCTATTACAAAGACGAAGTTGAAAACAAAGATTTGCTTAAACATTTTGTTTGCCAAAAATGTGCTTTAATGGCATTCCCCTTTTGCCTTTTGTTCATGTGCCTCTAAAGAACATTCAGCAAAAATTTCAGAGAATTCAGAAGCATTCTGTTGAATTTAAAAACCACCTCATTTCATTGCATATATTAAGTGCGTAGAACGTGTCAGAATCTCGGACTGTCTTACACTTTTCCACTTGGTCCTTTTCTTGTGAGGCATGTCATTCAATCATTTCTAAAGGTGGAGCGTCAACACATTCCTCGTAATAAAATGCCCGACAATCTGGCTCGTGCTGGAATTTGGAATTTTGATTTTTCAGGTAACGTCAACACGGAGAAAAGGTGAGTGCTGGGAAATGGAGAAGCGAATGGGGTGGGTTTGAAACTTGGCGGGCTGGGGCTAATCTCCTAGCGACCGCCAAACCGCACATTAGCTGGGGATGTGCTGGGAAATGCTCTGCAAACATTTGGGCCTGACAGCGACCAAAAAATCGTGCATTGACGATGATAACGTGCTGGCCCCAGCTGACAACGCCACGTCCATCGACCATCGGTCCCTGCATATTCACGCCGCATTAGCGCTCGGTGACCAGCGTTCCGGGCCTGCAAGCCGGATACAGAGGAGCGCATTTGGGTTTGGTTTCGGCATTTCGGGTTTCGTGTTTTTGGGGCGGGTCTGAAGCTTGTGGCTCCCGTCGCTCCACCTCGGTTGATGCTTTTGACACGATCCACTGATTTCCGGCCCGCTGGACCACCCAACTGAATTTTGGGAATGACGTCGGCATGGGCGGCTCTCGGTCTGGCTACCACCTTCAATCGGCCAACTTGCTAGCTAAACATATGCTAATCGGCTTGTTTGCATCAGGTGGGCAGATGCAGGTGAAATGCTGTGAAATACATCAAATGTCTGCGGCTCGTTGCCAGCGAATCGCGGTCTCACTTTCAGCAAGCAAGTGCAATACCCTATTATTTACTCAATTAGTTTTGATTTTTTTTTTTTTTGAGTACACATACAATATTATATTTATCGGAGCTAATCATTAAATGCATTCCTTTTAGGAATCCAGAAGTAATTCGTAATTTATATTTAAAGTTAACGGTGAGAATTAAACAAGCCGATTAAAACAACGCCTTTTAGTATTCAATAAATTTATCTACTAAATACGCATCCTTTAAAAACTAATTAACAGATTATATATTTGCACTTGTATATGTGTAATTACATTTTAACACTAATTAAAAAGCATGACAGCACTGTACCGCAAACTTTCCACCGTGTCGTGTGGCTATAAAATGAAAGTTGAACCTCCACTCACATTCTGACAAGCGGTAAAAATAATATCTTTTATTAGCATAATGAAGTCATAAACATTGCAGTAGTTAACCCGCAAAAGTCAACAAGTCAACAGCACCAGATAAAATCATCAGTCGCCCACATTAACTTCAATTCGCTCCCTAGCACACGCACCATTGCATTCTGAAGTTCTTGCACTCTGCACTCCCTTTAGCCCCGATAAGCGATCGCAAAAAAGGGACTCCCATTCAACCCATTTACATGCAACGCAGGCAGGGCGGAAACGGAAGTGCCGAGGCAGCTCTGAAATAATATCAAAAATGGCTGCCGGAGGCGGCAACAAAAAGTTGCAGCTGGTCACAAATCATCTTAGGAGCTACGTGCTGCAGCCGATGCCAGTGTTGTAAAATGCTAACGAGCCCCGGCAACCTTTGTTGTCCTGGCACGCCCACTGTCGCCTTCCCTGGTGGGCCACCCTTTCGTCCTTCATCCTATCATCATCGTCGTCCTTGTCGTTGTCGCCGATGTCGTCGCTTTGAGTGACTTTGGCATGAATGCGGAAGGTGGCCGGCAACTAATTTAGCTGCCTTTGCGAAGTCAGCGGCATTTCATTTCCTGGTATTATCCGCGGCTTGTGTTCTGGGAAATGGATTCTAGGACGATCTTTAAAGGAGTGAAACCATTTAAAAATGGGTTATAATACATACTTTTGTTCGTATATGAATAATTTTTGAGGGCTTAACACTAACATAACTACTGAAAACGGATAACCATCGTGGAGAAACAGAATGCCGGAACAACTCCTTTTCAAAGTTACCGTCTACGTCTCAGTTTCAGCGAGGAGCAGCTGCTGGCACCTGTGAGCAGCTAGGGCAACTCGGGCAGCAGTTGCAGGCTGCAACTATAAAATACCAATTTACTCCGCATGCCGTTAGTATACTTTCTTGGCAACGGCAACTCGCCTGCATTTCGTTCATCCTACCATCCTGCCGCACAATCCCTACTCCGATTCCGATTTCGGCTGGCATTCGCTGGCATTCCTTGCTCTGAATCTGGAAAGGATGCTGGCGGTACGACGAGTGTGTGCGGATGGGTTTTTCCTTGCTCTGCTCTCTGGGCTTTCTTTTAGCCAGAGCCATTTTATGTATTTTTATGGTAGGTTGCAGCCACTGACGCTGCTGCCGCTTGGCCCGGAAAGCGGAAACCGAAAATTGCTACTTATTATGTTACTAACTTTGTGTTGCCAACACCGCTCGACTCCTTCTGTCCCAACTCCTTGTGTATGCCTGCGTTCGTGTTTGTGGAGCTATGCAGACGGGCCTCGTTGTTGGCTGGTGTGATAATGTCAGGTTTTGTTAAAATTAAATTGCATGTCTTGCTGCGTTGAAGTTAAATTATGGCCTCCCAGGGTCGAAGGTGTGGCATTCAACTTTACATCTCCAACTGGGAATAGTTTCACGAAAAAGTTTTCACCTGGAGTATCTGCCATTCAGCTTTAAACGACCCGTAGAATACAGCTGTGGGGCATATACAAAAATAAAAGAAAAACACAGACACAAACGCACAGAAAAATTCGTCGGGACATCAAACAATTTTTTAAAGACTCATGTTGACTGTTTTTTTTTCCTTTTTTGACGTTTTCGGATTTCTTTTTCGCAGTTACCCAGCGGGCTACCAGAAATATAACATTTTTTGCGTTTCACCGCAAACAGTATGCAACAGATTTTTTCTTAGCCACATGGTGCCAGGACAAAAACAGTCGCCCATTTTTGCGAGCGCGCTCCAGCGCCAAAATGTATGCAATGTTTCCTTTTACTTCCACTTTCCTCTTATTTTTTAGTTGACTGCGATAACCACACGCTGTGATTTTTACCGGCATTACGAAATATTAACAGCATACGGCAAACATAAGAAAAACGAGTTTTCCTTTTTAAGACAACCAGCTACTGAAGGAGAAGGGAAAATTTGAGTAATGGCTGTTTGATGCCCCTGCGACTTGCTTTGTGGTAATGGACTTGTCTTGGAAATTTGTGGTAGTTGCAAGCCTGAAGTTCAAATTACTTGTGGTAGAACACAGCAGTTCAAATTTGTTTAGGTAATTCTAGAGAAAAACATTTTGATAAAGAGGCTAGTGAGCAGATTTCAAATAAATACGCAGATGTGCAAAAATAAATAAAAAGCTATGTTTGTCATTCATAAGTAATTTTGTAATTCTATTGAAATATATTTTCGGAAGACCATTTTGATAAATAAATAATCTAGAATGATTTCAATGAAATTTCAATAGTATCAGATGTCGCTATTAAAAATTCAAACTATATTTTGCGATGTTGATGCATCATCACTACTAATCAAAACTAAACATATACGAATGAAACACGTTTGTCTGGTATTCTTTTACTAAACCAACATGTTTGCCCAACAATTAAAATAAAGCCTTATGTATTCGCACGTTCAGATCAATCATCTACTACCCTTGACCTTGACAATAAGAAAGCGATGCAATTCCTATCATGATTCCATCTGAAAGTGTTTTTCCCTAAGGCATCAACCCTTTTGGCAAGCTTTAGCTTCAATCCATGGCAGCATTGGCCAATATGAAAAACAACACGTTTCCAGGCAATAAATCTTGGACGGCGAAGGTTTTGCACGTATACGGAAGGAAGGAAAACTCCACAGACTAGACCAGGAACACACTCAAGACAGACAGGAGACGCGTCGCATTCTGGGTATCTATTTTATTCATGTGCATTTAAAAGAATAGTATCGCTGTGACCCTTGGAAATATAAGACAATTATGGCAACCAAATTTGGAATAGAGAAACTATCCTGAATGAGCCAAAACGTTTTCCATTTTCAATTGGAAATTCCAGCACGCCGTTCTCTGTTTGCTTCGTAATTTATTGGCTTCCCTGCAAAATTGTTTCCGAACACCTCGAGCGAGGGTATTTGGCCAAACTGTCCCTATATTTGCCGCTCCAAGGAAGGCAAACATTAACGAATGTTCAAGCACCTCCGTATCAATATCAGTCCGCTGCCACGCCCCCTTTTCCATCCCGTTCGTGTATCTCTAAATTGAGTACGTGTTGTTCTAGCTGTTGAACGTGTTTCGGTAAGTACTTGGGCCAACACGTGTGTGAGTGAGTGTGTTCGGTTGGATGTGCATGTGTGTGTAGGGGGCCGGGAAGTTGGCAACATATTTCTTTCAGTTATATGGTTTTCCAAACGTGTCTGATTGCCCTCTAATGGCATTTTATTGCATTTATTAAAAAGAACTTAAGGCTAATACCAAAATCAGGCAATTAGATGCTTAAGTGGTCTTGCTTGTAAAGCCTTAAATACCTAAGGGGATCCCATTACATTAGCAACAGTAATAAACAATAAAAATAAGGCTTTTAAAAAGAAAATTATCGTTAAGGTTTGCTTATCGTTATTCTAATAAATCGCACATTTCTGTTAAATTAGCCATAGCAGTCAATATTTAAAACTGATTATGGGCCAATTCAACTATAACCATCTATATAAATAATTTTACGTATACTGAACAGCTTTTCATTTATTCAAAAATTTATTCACTTGCAAATTTTGAATGTGAATAATCGTAAAAGCTTTCCCCTTTAAAGGAGCACTGGGTAATTTAGATCTCTTTGCAAATTGTGTGTTTACACTCAGAAAATTTAGACAACATAAAATGTGGTCAACCCCCTCTAAGAGGTGGCAGCACCACTCAGGGTATTAGCCGAAGGATAATAAGATCGCATGAGCATGCAACGCTCCCGATCGATGAAGAGACTGCGCCTCTTCAGCATAATCTCTCGCTCGAGACGAGCACGTGAATTGACCAGATCCGTCTTGACCCGCTCCGCCTCCTCTAGTTCATGAAGAAGGGCTGATACACTACTTTGGATGGTGTGCACCCCATCGATAAGCTCCTGCTGGGCCAAATCGCGGCAGTTCTCCACATTTGGACGATAGCTGCGGTTGTCCATTCGCGTTTGGGCAACCTTCATGGATGAATCGAAGGAGTTAATGCGACGTTTCATCTGCTCAATACGGTTCTCCACATCGGCCGTGCCCTGCAGGATATTCTTGAGATCATTCTCGAACCGTTGCACCGCCTCTTGGGTGCAGTTGATCCTGGAGGTCAGAGCCTTTTCAACGACATCGGCCTGTGTGCGAATATCTCTGGCCGCGTTCATTAGTGTCGAGTTCAAAGTGTTTCGCAGGGCCACCGACTTGAGGCGACACTTTTCGCACTCGTCCAGGGTCTCCATGCTGAAGTGTTCCCAGTACTTTTCAGAAGCTTGTTCCGGTGGCTGGCGAACTGCTCCCGGTCGGAACATGATCGTCCTAGAGCAGTTATTTAAACCGGTATTTATTGTATCAATCTCGTAGGACTCCTTCTTGTCACTCCAATCGTATTCGAGTCGCTGCCTAGCCGTTCGATTCTCAACCTGCTGCGAATTGAAGTCATCCAGTGTTTTCATCAATAACCTTCGGATTTCAGCTATAAGGGCCAACTCGTTGACCAGCTCCTCTTCCACCTGGTCGCGAACCAACTCGGTATCTGGTCGTGTGGCCCTCTTCTCAATGCACTCCTTGGCTATGGATTCCGGTACGCCCAAAACCACCATGGATTTCCGCAGCTTAATACGCTCCACTTCCATAGTGGATATCTCATCGGCCATCGCCTTAATGGCGTTCTCCAAAGTATTCTTCCATTTGCCAATCAACTGCGAACGGATCCTAAGTTTGTCGGTGGTTTCCTTTTGCGACTTGTCCACCAGGGCGGAGAGCCTTAGGAATTCGGTGGTCGAACTGAAGCGGTTTCTGTGGATTGGATTTCAGAGTTTAGCGGTTCAGTAACTGGAGTTCCTGATATTCTTTATTCTTACTTATCCGCCCTGCCCAAGCTTGCGTTGACGACCTGTACAGTCTCGTGGTTCCTGGTCCGCCATTCATTTGGGCTGTACCGGGTGATCGAGTAGCGGTCCACAACGGGTCTCGTTCCCGTTATGCCGGCCATGGGGCTCCAATCCACCTTGCCCGATGCCCATGGACCAATCGGACCCATGGGCATCAGCTGGTCCTTGTGAGGCAACTCATCGCCCTGTTGGGGCAAGTAGCACGGTGGATTCCGCAAGTCATCTGCTTCGGGGTCCATGGAACGCTGTGCAGAAAGAAAGCAAATAATGTAAACGTATGTAATTAACATAAAAGTTTACCATATATACGAAAAAGTATCAATTAACTCATCTCACCGCAAACTGCACTTCCTCCATTCTGAGTGGCTTGTTCGATTGCTTGTACTGTTCAGCTCGCATATCGGCCAATTGCATCTGCTGTTGGTCAACTCCCGCTTGGAGATCCGCCTGTAGCTTCTGATGCTCTTGGGCAGAACCCATAATATTTTGGACCAGGTGCTGTTGGGCGGCCTCATCGGGATGAGGTGTCAAGGCTACCAGGGCGGGCTGCGGTGGCTTTTTCAGTCGGTGGGAGGGTGGTTCCGTCGGCAGGGGACAGATTAGCGGAGCCGGGCAAGCAGATCCCGGATTTAACTCAATCGTCCTGCCCTTACACTCTGGATTTGCCTCCGGCGATTTCTTCTCCAAACAATTCATTATTGCTCAACTTACGACTAACTTGTGAAAATATCAAAATATCACGTGGATTGTAAAGTATACGAATGACTTTCGTTTGGTGTTGGGCACAGACTAAAATTGAAAATTTTGGACGATTGTTTGAAGGGCGCAAACAAAGAAATGGGTTGCTGGGGTGCCTGATTGTTGAGTTCAGCTTATTGGCAACGGTTACTATATTGAATTTTCGAAAAATTAATGGCGTGCCATTTAAATTTTCAGTACATTGTTTTTATTTTATTCAATTCAATTAACACTCTAATGCAAACTAAAATAAACTATATACTAAATAGGCCCATCCCGAATGTATTTATAGGATTATCTGGCCAAAGATCACTTGAAATTTTGAAAACACTCATTACCTAATTAAGAATTAAGCTATCCCTTTGACATATTCTGGAAAAACATAATGGAGAACTCTAGGACATTGCTGGGCTTGTACCGCAACAGATTGAGCACATAATCCTGCATAAAATCGGCCAGCTGTGAATTGCTGCTCAGATAGCTGGTGGCGTTCTCGTAATTGAGGGCTTTGAGCTCCCGGAACTTGCGAGAAAGCTGTTCGTTTTGGCGCCACATTAGTTCCAATTTGGGTAGGATAGGTTCCTTTCTCTTCGGTGGCATGCAGGCGGCATGCAAAAGGTAGTTATAGCCACGCCAATAATGCAGAACAATCCGGCCCTCAGGAGTCATGAAGGTCTCGGCCACATCCTGGAGCTCATCGTTGAAACATTGCTGGGTGAAGATGTGCACGACATTCTTGTATGTGCGATAGAAAATTCGCACCTCCTTGCGCTCCTTGGAAACAACCAGATTGCAGCGAAGGACCCGGCCATACAAATTCATTGTGTAGTACTCGAAGTTGCCCACAAAATTGTTGCACACTAGGTGTCGCATCAGCAGCATAATCCCGCCATCCAGGACGAACACATGATCGCGATCCTTGATATCGATGCGAGCCTTGAAGCGCTGCACTTCCTCATTGATTTTGGTTTCGCGAATGGCGGTTAGCATCAAATCGGCATGGTTTCGCAACTCCAGCGTCTTCTCTACCCGAGTATTGTCGATTCGGTCGAACTCCGATCTCTTCTCGCAGATGAGAAGGAACTTGTCATCGTACTTCCCCTTTAACTGGTGACCACATTCCGTCATACCCTTGCCCTTCTTCATTTTGCTGCTGCTGAAGATCACATAGCCATCAAAGGATTCCTCCACATTCAAACAGAAGCGTCCAATCTGCTCAAGTTCCCGCTCAAAGAAGATTTTTAGATTTTCATTTAGCTTGCAATTTGTATTCCGCAACTTCGATATGAACAACTGTTCCTTGAAAATGATCGCCTGTTTGGTGGGCATAAACTGCTTGGGATTGATGCCCCAGTCGCACACCTTGTACTGATCGTCCGAGGGCTCAATCGGTCTCAATAGCGCCGAAATGATACTCGACACACTGATCTCGTCCTGGGCATCCAGCTTGTCCAGCTCCTCGCAGGCATCGTTGGCGGCACGCTTCTTGTTTGGATCGCGAAACTGCTCCATGTCACAGGTCACAAAGAGCGGCGGATCCAGCCGCATATCCTGGTCTCCTTGAGCATCTGCAGGGAGGTGTTGTCTTAATATTTGCCTGCTAATTTATTTAAATCTTACCCATTCTTTTGATTTTACAGTCTAATTTTTGTGTTTCTAAGTTTAGCTTCCCAAAATTTCCGGCTTCCTAGTTAGTGTGAGTGGTAGCAGTAAAAGTTGAAAGCCAAAGCTAGCCTGACTGATTTATTATTTATATTATTTTTAATTGATTTGTAAAAATAAAATTCTGCTGTAAAAAAATAGTAACTATTTTAGATAAAAAAAAATTAAGACTAAAAATTGTTAAAGCATTTGCTGTTGAATTATAAAAGACTATTACCATTTCTCCATATTCAACACAAAACTTTGTGTCTTGATTACCCCTGTTGTTGTGACGGCCAAGAACTTGCCTTGGCAATTAGTCGGAGCGTCTAAGTAACGCTCTCTGGGAACTTCATGAAGTGAGCAACTTTGGAGTGGCCCCGGGGTGCAATGATGCCATCAAAATTGGCGCTGCAACAAGCGGCGGAACAAAGAGTAGAAAGCCTGACATGGTCCTCAACTAATTGCAAGGCCAACAGCTCTTCAGACGACTTAAAGAGCGACAAACAGCGACAAGTGTAAGTAAGGCCAAAAGGACGAATGTAAGTTGGAGGGAGCCTCAATGGCTGGCAAACAAAAAGGGTCGCAGGACGAAGGACATGCTCCTTTTTTGTTGGCTCATTAAAAGGCAAGGAGCGTGTGCGAATATAAACAGTTAAAGGTGAACAACCATACACGCACACGGCCCCAGATAAAAGGAGGCACAAAGGGTAAACAATAAATAAAATGACCGGCCTTCGAGGCCGAGCAATATTAAATTTGTTATTAAGCTTGTAATTATTTGCTGAGCCGGAAATGTAGGCATCTGCCTGCTGCTGCTGCTGCTGCTGCTTCATTTTAACAGCGCGAATTACGCCCGATGAAAATGAAAATATAAATAAATTATGCAAAAGACAAAGACAATGAGCTCCTTTTTTATTCCTTTCACTGCTTTCCATTCAGGCTGGAGATCTCTCGTTGTCCGCTTATTTCACAGTCAAGTAAACTTTGAAAGAGAGGATACTCGAAAGGACAAAGGAGGTCCAAGGTCCTGAGGCGAAGTCCGAGTCTTGAGTTCTTCGCCTGCACTGAACAAATAAAGGCGATCGCTATTCGACTTAATACAGTTGATAAGTTAACTCGGTGGAGCATTAAAACTATATTTTTCAAATGTGCAAACTATTCATAAAAGTAAAAATATTTCATAAAATCAGTATTATCATTTTTGATATTATGTATTAATTTTAACATTTTAACAAAAATTTATAAAATGCGATTTGCTACTTATTTTAAAAACCTTCTAGTATTCAATTATACGTGCAAATTAAGCATATTCTTTCAGTGCACTTATTTACGCTGGAATTCTCATTAATTTGTTATGCATTTCTCTCTACGCGTAAATTAACTACAATTGTTTCTGTGCGACGTCCACTTACATTTAATCTTTGTCTTCATCTGCACACACTTTTCATTCGTTTGGGCCATTCATTGCGCATTCATTTCAGGCCTCGTTCATTTCCTCTGCATTTGTTTTGCATTTCTCGTCATTGTTCGCCCTTTAACCTGCCCATAGCCCACTGCCCCGCCCCCTGAGTGCTAAAATAAATCAAATGTACGAATGTGTGTGTGTGTGTGTGTGGGTCCAAAGAGGAGCTGACACAAAAAATAAAAAAAAAACAAAAGGAGCAGAACAGAAAAAAACAACTAAAAAAGCGAAAACAAATCTTAAATGAAAATTGTAACCGCTGCGGCTGTGCAAAAAGCCATTGGGAAACCGTTGGGAATGAGAAAAACTGCGCGGGGGGATGCGGGAAAATGGAGCGACGGGAGAGGAAAACTGTTGGTAATCTCCAGGCCCACATGTATCGGGCTTGTGGGTTTTGGATTGCGGATTGGGTGGCGGTGGGGGCTTAAGGGTCAGTAATAAATGTCATGATATGAAATTTATTTACGCGCTGCGAAAAACCAAAGCAAAGGAATGCAATAACAACAGAGCCAAGGACCAAGTACCAAGAACAAGAATCGGAAGGACAATACTCATACACCAACACACACGCACACACACACTTACTGCACGCCTTGGCCAAATCGCAAAAGACAATTAAAATGGAATGCCAAAGAAGAATGCCGAAGGGCCAAAACGAATGATACAAAACCTTGATTCTAACTTGGCCATTGATAGGGGAAATAATTGCCAAGTGCAATGGAAAACATATTTTACAAACATTATGTCACATCAAGGATATTATGATATCATGTCTAAAAAATTACTACTATCACATTCTTATATTGGCAATTATTTAATGTTTTTAATAGAGATGATTGCTGAACACCTATAAGTATTATAAAACAATAAATATTTAATTAATATTTTCATTGGTACTGTGAAGTATAAGTCAGCTAAATGAAAAGACAAAATGGAGGACCGCCTGAGATTTTCTTGACATCGTCCTTCACAGACACACCCGAAATCACACACAAGACACGCAACAAGAGCCAAGTAAATAGAAGCTCAGCTTCTGTGCTGATAGCAAAGTAAATAATACAGATTCTCGCAATTTTTCTGTAATTAACACATGCCCCATTCAAACGAGAAAATGGGGGAACACCTTCAAAGTCACACATGTCATATATCATACATGTATCTCGCACGCTTGGTCTGGTAGCTGGGGGGGAGTGGGGCAAAAAGGACTCTCATACTGCTGGAGGCACGAAACCTGAAACCAGGTTTCTGGAAAAGGGGTGAGGTTAGGGGTTATGGGGTGGAACGGGCAGTACTCGCTTAGGACGTTCTCGGTTAACACATAAAGCACAAAAGTGTTGTCAGCTCGCATGGCATTTTTATGAGCTGTTCATGTGAAAGGACATGCAAGGCATCTCCTTGTTATGTTAGTGTTTTGCTCATGTCAAGTTTAAGTGGCACAACTCCCAGCCAGATTGGCATGTTTCTCCAGTCCGTACTGAGATGAGTACTGAAATTAGTTACTTCGATAATAAGACAATATAGGAAAAAACGCTAAGCAAAACGAGAGTAAATAATATTTTACGTAATACAATTTATACAGCTAATTCAGAGTTATCGAAATTAGCATCACCATATTTAGCCCCTTACATTCTCAGGTTTTGTAAATAACACAACAGCTTTTTTACATAAAATGCAAATTATTTTGAAATTGAATTTCGTTATACAATCCAAGTGAGTATTATCAAGTACAGTCAGTTCATGTTTCTTCTGCCTTCTGCCGTTTTGCATTGACAAGCAAACAAACCCCGAAACTCTGAAAAACTGCAGTGAAAACGAAAAACTTGGAGCAAGGTGTGTTGTATTGTTGGTGTTGTGGTAACAGGTGTGTTGGAAAAGCTGAAAAACAAGGGAAACGCGCCGAGCGCAAAGTCTGTGGAAAAAGTTGATTGTTGTCTGGTTTTGTTTCATTTTAGAATAATTTTAATTCTTTTCCTTTTCATTTTGAAGTTTTACCCACAAATTTGCTCTATTATTATTCCTGTATTTGTAAAATCCTATTTACATTGAATATTATTCTGAAAATATGGTAAATCACTCGCTTTGTTTATAGATTTTAAACTAGATGGTTGAAAAGTTTTATTTGCCTGGCAAGCTGGCTAACAATAACCAAATTCAACGCAAGCATTTATGAAAAGTTCAATATAAATAATAAGCCCCATCCATTTTCGAGTTAACAAAAGCAAACAAAAGGCTCGAAATGTATCAGTACTTTTAAGATATTCTTACCAAGTGCAAAATGCTGCCACGAAGCGTCAATCAATTTTGAAACTTTTTTAATTAGCTCACAACGAACGTGTAATTGACTGCAAAAGGGATCAAAAAACGGTGAACAATAAAGAATATTTAAATGTAAAG
The DNA here is from genome assembly GCF_000001215.4 of Drosophila melanogaster. NCBI lineage: Eukaryota > Metazoa > Arthropoda > Insecta > Diptera > Drosophilidae > Drosophila > Drosophila melanogaster. The sequence continues at coordinate 15,848,820 of NT_033779.5, read as the reverse complement.
TCTTAAAAGAGTACAACGCACATAAAGAACTTGTACAGGTAAGCCAATTAAAATATTAACAGCGCGAAAAGATAAAAAATTACGTGATGGGTGTGATAGGTTATGAAGTTGAATGCAATGTAATGAATTATTTATAGAAATCAAGGACAAGCCGAGTTTTTCAGGTAGTTCCTAAGAGCATCGTGGGTTCTAAATATATTTTCCGAACTTGTTCCAAAGCCTTTTAATAGTTTCAGAAAGGAAACGCGATGAATAGCGCTTCTCCAATTAAACTCATAAATATGTACCCCCATTCCATTTATTTCGTTCACCACCAAAGTTCTTTAAAAAAACTGTTTGCAAAAGTGTAAAGTGAAAGCAAATATATTTGCAGGCGCATAAAAGGCGAGTGACATGTGAAAGGAGTGGAAGGATGTGCATGTGGATATGGACGAGGATGTGGATGCGGCGCAGGATAGCTGGCAGGCAGTTGGGCGTAAGCCACTCAAAGGCGCAAATAAATACACCGCCCGCATATAGAAGGTGGGCGAGAGGTCCTTTGTTTGCCCCACTGTGTATATGTTTGTGTAGGCTCACGTATGCCCCTGAATGTGTGTGTTAATTTGCCAACAAAGACACGTACACACAGGCAAACAGCGTTTAAGAGATTTGCCAAAAGAGAAAGTTCGCACCTGAAAGACATCCCAGCTCTAAAGTGTTTACCTTGTCATCGCTATTAATTTGTTCGCGCTACATAATAGCTGTGTCAATATTTTTCAAACATTTTCTGCAAGTCCTTGAAAATGGGCACACCCAGAGCAAAGTATAATATTATGAATAGGGCTTACACATATGATTAAAGGACGTAGATAATCGAACTCATTAGTGTGGCAATGGAGCGGCGTGTAGGTGTGAACCTCAATGAAAATAACCAGTATATTGGATTTTTCTTTTAGTTTTGCAGAAACTGACTTCAAAATGTTATCGATCTTGAATCTACCACTAGTGAGAAAGGACCTCAACAAGACAGTACAAGCAAATACGCCTAAATTGCGACTACACATGGCCAACCCCGCAGCGGGATAAAATCGCCCCGCTGGCAGGCAGGGCATATCAATCAACGTTTTGAAAGGGACTCCATTGTGCGTTAACAAGTGGCACGTTGTCGGATTGATACACAGGCTCAAAAAAGCGAGGGCAGGAATAGAAAAGCAGGGCATGGACAAGCCAAAAAGCGAAACCAAGCCAACCATGATGTATCTATAACTGAGCCTTGGCTTTTCCCAACCTTTTCCTAGCCTCAGTTTTGTGCCGAAGAACCAGTTTGCTGCACTATCTAAACGACAGTTGTTAGAACACTCGGAAAAAATTTGGATGTAAGGTATAAAGTAAGCAAAGAACCACCATAGTACTTATAAGCTGTTATGAAACTAACCATTCTAATGTTTTTTTTTTTTTTTACAAATCATATAAGGTTTTTCCAGTGCATGATTGTGATTTGCTGGATTTCGGGGTGATTCTTACTCCATGTGTAGATGCTGGCTGCAACTCAAACATCAACAGTTGCGCTACTACTTGCAGGTTCCTTCAGATGGAGCTGTATCTGTTCTCGTTTGGCGGAGTATGTCACCGACAACGTGGCCTGCACACGAGTTTGGCAGGACAAAAGATGGCAAGCGACTGGGATCCAGGGATCCAGGGATAGGAATCCGGGGGATTGTGCTCGAACAAGTCATCAGCCATGTACAGGAAGTTGGTTAGGCGGGCCCAGACTCCCATCCAAGTGCCAGTCTCATTCCCAGTGAGGCTCTGCCAAAATGTCACCAGCGACAAGTTGTTCAAACAGCAAATTACATGCAGCCATGGAACTTGCTTTCAAATATACAACATGTAAAAAAGACGATCTGACTTTAAAGTCGTAAGCTCACGAGATTTTTTGTACAATTCCCCCAGCGTCGGTGGTATTTTGAATATGCCTTCGTTTTCCATTTTCCACCTTTTTAACCCAGCATATGGACGCTATTGTTGTCGTTGATAACACATACATGCATATCTGTAGGCCGCGCCCCCGAGTTTTGCTTTTGGGCTTGTTGAGGCACAAAAGTGCACTCGGCTATTGAAAATCCAACAACTGATAGCAGCAGTCGCTGCATACAAAGTAGCTGAGGGAAAAACAACTAGAAAAGCGATGAATAACACACCTCAGAACGAGTCGAATTTTAAGTACCCTTTGTATACATAACACAGGATTCGATTTGCAAGTTTAAACAAATTAAAAAATTGAGCTTTCAACTAGGCAGCACTCTTTTGAATTTCTTGAATATCAAAATTATGTGTTGGAATATTAATAATCTACCAAAGTCTTAACGTGTAGTAGATTGGCACATTTCCAATAGAAATACTTTAATCGTATTCAATTTTAATTCCATAAATGCCTGCAAAAATTGTTCTTCTTAAATATTCTACTTTACTTAAAAGACCATCCAGTTGTATGACACTAAAAGTTGGACTTAGAAAGTAGAGTGGATGGGTTGTTGGAAGTCAAGGGAAAATGGAAAATGCAACCGAGGAAAGAGGCTGATATGCAACAAAACAACAATGAACTCTTTGGGGACTTCCTTTCCGTACATATTAAAGCACAATATCCTTCCTGCTCTTTAAAATTAAAAGTTTTACCCAAAACATCAGCTCCGTTCATCCATCATCGTTTGCCTACTAATTGATTTAAATTTCCTTTCGAACTCATTAGGTTCTCTAATATCCCCGAAGTCGGCAGCATATATGAAAATCATTTTTTACTATTGTGGCAGCAAGGACATGAGAAAAGTTGATGCAAAAGTTTTCGGATAATTGATTTGCATGGGGAATAACTCAATTTGGGTACACACAATTTCTAGCTTGATTGCAAAATTCAGTGGTTACCGAAAGTAAGTTTAGCACAGAGATTTGAGATCTATTAACATTACTCCTAGTCATAAAGACTTAAAAATATATTGGTTAAATATTATATGTTATATTTGTAGAACAAAATCTGTATTAAAAACGATATGATTATATATCTTTGTCTTTCATTATGCAACGGCTTTATAATATTTATTATTTTATATATTTTAAAGCCGAACTTTTAACTGTCGCATTGTACACAACCTATTGCAAATAAACACATCATACGTTTTTATGACGAAAATTGTGTCAACCATTTTTGATAAGCATCAGGCATTGTACATCAGTAAAAAAAAAACGACAATAATACATAGCACAAAAAATGAGAAAATTGTCTACAAAATGGTTGACAGGCAATTTGCCTACACACATTTTTCCACCCAAATGTTTCGTCATTATACTACCCGAATTTCCCTCTGCCTTTTCACATTTCGTAACATGTGAAATGAGCAATTTTCACATATTTGTATGACAACGTTTATGCCGCACACTCAGGCGAAGCTGAAGCAGCATAAAGACATAAAAATAAATAGTTGGACTCAGAGAGCGACAATATCGAGCAGTTATATTCGAAACGGAGTCAAGGCAACGCCTCATTTGGGAAATGGGGCAACACCCCAGAAGGGCACCCAGCCCATGGACTTTTTAATGCTGATGAGGCTGACCTGACACCACCCACTTGAGTTGACGGCAATGGTGGAGAACGGAATTAAATAAAACTTTTATATATTTTTTCTGATACTAAATCAGTGGAACATTAAAAATACTCTACCATTATAATACTGACAAAGTTTCAAAATACTTTTCGCTCTGAACTAATAAACAGACACCGTCCGTTTTACCAACTTCTTAAAACTTCATCGATTCATTTACAATATGAAAAGAATGAAGTGAAAATAAAAATCACAAAACTAACTTCTCGATGTTGCAGACAAATTAAAAGTAAGCACGGCAAAGTTTCAAATAAAATATGTCGGAAATGCAGAGCAAACTTACTGAAAATACTAGGAAATGAACTTTAAAATAATCCCGACAAGACAATTAGTTATCGTCGGAGAAAATCGGGAGGAGATTGGGAAAGTGTTTGATCTCGGATATATAATGAACAGGCCATGTCAAAGTTGCACTCGGCGGTGGCACTTGATAATTTTGTTTTGCTTCCCGCTTAATCGCTCCCCCGAGAACAATGCATCCTGGCTTGGTCCTGGCCACGTCAGGCTCCACGCCTGGATGCTCGACACCCGGCAATGCTGGCAGCATCACCGGATAACTGTCGAACGAATTGATATTGTTTACTTTTAATTAAAAGCATTTTGCTTCGCTGGCTTCTAGCCACAGCACATTGAGCAGCTCTCCGGCAAGGACACGAACTCACATCGATGACTGACAAGGAGCGAGATTCTACTTCCCTAACTGCAATCTCAAACAAGTAAGCTGAGAAAAAACCAAGTCAATGTATTCTATTTAGCAGGCACAACATATGATTTCAAGGTTTTGTGGACATACATATGCATTTTTTTGATTTGTTAGTGTTGTTAGGGAACTCAATTTGCCTTTTAAAAATAAATAAGAGAGGGTTAAACTGTTTACTCCATGTGCACGATTTTCTAATCGAACTCATTGGATTCCTAGCTCCCTCCTGACGAGATTCTGATGACCGTGTCCTTTCTAATGAAAATTGAACTGTCTACATCAAGGAGTTACCATTGAGGCGTTTCAAGATGTCTTTGATTTTAAAGATCAATGTTATTGTTGCACTTAGTGGAAATGTAACGAAATAAGAAAGTCACTAATTTAAAAGAAACGTGTAGTTCAAATCAGAAAATCACCAATCATGGAATATACAAACGAAACTTAAAGCAGGAGCCATTGAAAACTGTCAAGGTGGAATTCTACACATTTTATGTCCATTTCCTTCCGACCTCTAATTAAAATCCTGGCGCCAGGCCTTAACCCTTTTTAGGCGCCTCGAACACAAGTTTGCCAACCCAAAGTGTTTAGTTGTGAAAAAAATGTGCTTAAGAATTTATGTGGAGAAAAGTTCTGTCGCCTGCAAAGTAATCCAAAGTCTTCGTGAGTCTTTACCAAAAAAGTTTATCGTAGTTTTTGTGGAGGCCTATCTCTTTAAAGTTTCACCTGCCCAGATAAAGTCGCAAACTTCTGCGTTTATTTCAAAATTAATTAAACGTTTAAGACTGGCCCGGCGCCACTCTTGAATAAGTAAAGTTCGTAGAGATTTCGATTGGCGAAGGACAATGGCAACATTTAATTGGGGTTCTCGATAATAATTGGCCACAAGCGGCTTAAGGTGTACTCACGAACATTTTTGCCGGCATCCTTGAGCTCGGAGACTGGAAAATTCAGCACCAAGTCCATGAAGCTTTTTGTGTGAAGGCGGACTTTGGTCAACTTATCGCCGAGTACAGCGTATACTTATAATTCTATATAAGTTTATACTTACGCTGGTATTACGTTTTCTCACCCTTCTAAGGCAGTTTTCTTTGTCACAGACTAAGCGGCTTAAACAATGAACTTTATTTTGTCTGCCAGACTCATAAGCCAATAAATAGTAATAAATATAAATAGCCCACGGGTGATGAAGTTCAGTTGCAGGCCGATAAGGGACTTATCGGAAAATGTGTATGTGTAAAAAAATATACTCGCTTATAAATAAATTATTTGATTGTGAAGAAGATGTGTCAGATATTCTAAAGAAAAAGTTTGTAAAAAACAAACCTCACAACTGTACTTATTTTGAGAAATATTTTGTGATAACTGTTGCAAAACAAATACCAGTCACTATTTATTGTTGAGCGCAACCACTTTTAGTATGCATCAGAAATAGTCTAAAACCATATCTATAAACCATATCTATTGGGCCTTCAGAGCATTAGCCGGCATTATTAAGCCGGCCGAAAACATAATAGGTATAATCAGAGTACTGAGCCAAATCAAACCATAAAATTAAACTGCAAGCTCATCGAAATGTTCATACATGAGCTCGGCAATTCAGTTTGATTGATAAACCCCATGTAGGGCTGCAACTGGATATAATGAAGTAAACCGAACCCCGATTCGGAACCCCTCCGACCAATCGACAACACTTCATGCAATTTGCAGCAAATCAAACTAAACATCGAATGCGTATACTCGATATTGGTGTGCCAGGCTTGTGTGTTTTGCAAATAGTTTGCGCAGATTTTAGCAGTAAAATAAATTGTTCCAATTTATGTTGGAAATGGTAGCGTTTTGGATTTAGAGGGAAAGGAGGGCCTAAGTGGGTATAACCCACGGCAACTATCGGAAAACTGTTTCAAATAAATACAATGTAATTATTGAGCCGTACAATGCACTCGCATACACGCATCTATCCATTCACATACACATGCAATCAGGAATTTCGTAATTATATTTGGGAAGCTGTTAATCACAAAATGCGCGGCCTATGCAAATATCACATCCAGGTAAGCCGTAGCCTTGAACAGAATCCACAATCTGAATAATATATGCCCTTTAATAAGAGACTGATGAGTCTATATATTTTCCAAATTCGAATCAATTAATTTATAATTTAGTTATAATATATCTATACTATTATTTGTATATTTTCAAGATAAATAACATTTTGCTTTCATTTTAAAATTTTTTTAAGGTATGTTATACAATTTATGTCCTTTAGAAGTTAAACAATTCATTACAAAGTGGTATAACCTATTTTAAACCTACTTGGAGTAGAGAAATAAAGTGTCGAAAAACTTTGAACCGAAAACGCTTGTGTTTGCATAAATATTTTATCACTTTATTATACGAAGTCCAATACAGAGTTTTGGCACTTTAGCTGTGGCAATTTGCATATGGTGGGCTAGCGCAGTAGCTTTCATATACAGAAATTAACCAAATACGATGCTGATTTGTTGAAAATTCTGTTAATTTATTTGTTTATTGAATATAGATGCGGCGTTCGAGGGCCTCGTTCGCATATATGTAAACATATGGCATAATAAGTGACCGTATGCATATTACGATGCCACCTTTATACACATGGATTTCATGTTTGCAGCATGCCACTCATTCGTTTATTTGCCACTGGCCCCTGTCAACATGGTGACAGCAAGCTTACACGCGTAAAAATTTTAATTAGAAAATCTGTAAAAATATATCAAGCATTTTCACACATTTTGCAGCGCGCTGGCATGAGCCAATATATCAATTGTTTGCTGATGTTTGACAACGAGTCAATGTGATGTCCAAATGCTAACAGAATATGGGCATTGATATTTATGATGAAAATATATCCGAGTCAATTATTAAGATGTATTAAAAAAGAATTTACGAATAGATAGGCAAATAGTACTAATATTATAATTCCGACGATCAGGACGCGTGACTTAGCCACTAATGTAAGCCCCCTGATTAATTCAATATCCATGCCAAATATCCGAAGTCAATTGGCCAAAAATCCCTCGACTCATTGGGTCGATGAAGCGTTCTGCGACGAGAATTAAGCCCCAGATGCCAAAAGGTGTGAATCGGTTATCATTGGCGTTAAGGACTTGCCACGCCCATGACACGCCCTCTGCGAAATTCCTCCCCTGGGTGGCGTACGGATAATATTGCTGATGCTCTTGCGATGCTGCCGCAAAATTCAATCAATATAATTGCAACACTTTAGCAAAGGACCTTGCCGGGATCACACACATATGTACGTATGGCCCACGTATGCGACATGAACTTCAATTCACCCACACATGCACACTTCCTAACTGTGAATGTAACCAAGGCAAATTGCGTAAACAATGTAAAGCGTTTCAAATTTATACGTCGAACCCAAAAACTTGCCCCAAAGGAACCGGCGACAACAGCAACTGATGACGAGCTAAAAAAGGAGCAAAAGGACCAAAACATAAACCAGAAAACGTGTGTGTGTAGAGGTAAGTGGCAAATGTAGAAAGAGACGACATTCGTGTATTTTCACCCAGAAGTTTATGCACTTAATTAAGCCCCAGCTACTATAGAGCATACACTCGAGAAAGGTTCACCGACATAAATCAACACAAAGGTGTGCTTAATCATAAAAAAAAGTAAATTAACCATGCACGTGATTTAAAAGGTACAGTATACTATTATTTTTTTACACTTATCGTTTGTAGTTTTCACGAGGAGAAACTAAGAAGATTATGGTTGAAAGTATATTTTCTACGTATTGAATGATGAATACCTTTTGAACTTATCTTGTAAGCAATTAATTATTGGTTGCGTTTTTTAGGTTTTAATTTATTAATTTGCTTCCAGTATTGCGTTTTACAAACCAATTAGTCAATTCGTAAAATGTAATGCAATCGATTTTTACAGTGCATATAGAATAGAAGTAGACACAACAACTATGTTGGGTGGAACGCAGATAGAGGTCCTCGAGTACATCCGCCTTAAGGTCCCTGGAACAAAGTTTGCCATTTCGTTGGGTGGGCGTAAAATGTGTCGCAGAATTACTCAAAACTCGAACTCAACTTTTCACCCACACACATGCATGGCGAGGAAAGGATGTGGAAAGTGCGGTGAACTTGTACCCACAGCTGTGACTTTGAAAATACATTCAATCATTTTCTGAAAGTTTCCCCGGATACCTATTTTATTTATAGTTTTCAGCGGAGAGAACGGCCATCTTCTTCCTCCGAACTAAATCCAATTAAATTTATATTTAGCAATCAACCATGCACAATTTATGCTTTGTTTACTTCAAAATAAGGTTAACAGTCTAATTTGCTTAATGGTCCCAGGTCACGATGCGTTTCACGCCTAATTAATACAACCAATTGGTATAATTTTTGTGGTTGTCAGCATTAAATTAATTTCATATTTAGCGAATCATATTTCTCGTGAAAAATAAAATGCCCCATACAAATGTCACACTCAGCGGAGCTAACAAAAACATGAAGTAATTAGCAGGTTAAAATAATTGGATATTAAGCAAATACAAAACAGTAGTTTAATGCAGAGAACTGCAAGGGTGGCACTTTTTTACCACTCGACTCACACCCTACAATTTTGTGTGCGGGTGCTACTCGCCACGCACATCGCGGGTACTTACAAACACACAGTATAAATCTGAACATGCAGACAAGACACCCCGTTGTGTGCGCACCCGAATCAATACGGTGTTTTGCGTCGCGGGTGCCGCTCACACAGTGCCTAAAAAGGGATGAGTGAGAAAAACACTTGTGGGTATACCGTTAAACACATGGGTGTTTCCAAAAATACTCGGGTGTTTCCAAAAATACTCGAGTGGTCTCGTAGGTAGTCGAGTCAAATGGCGCCATACATAATGATTGTTGAGTTCTTGTGTCTTTGGTCCAGTGTCTCGGCTGTTAATTGCCCCTTTTTTGTTTTTTACGATGCAATTACTAGCTTGTTAGGATTCAGTATTATTTGGAAGCCAAAGGAAAAGGTCACAATAATGGCAGAAGCGGCTGATTTCGTTAAAAATAAAATTAACAATGGAACATACTCAGTTGCCAATAAACATAAAGGAAAAAGTGTTATTTGGAGCATTTTATGTGACATTTTAAAGGAAGATGAAACTGTTCTGGACGGATGGCTGTTCTGCAGGCAATGCCAGAAAGTGCTCAAATTTTTACACAAAAACACCTCCAATTTATCCCGCCATAAATGTTGTCTAACATTAAGACGACCAACGGAATTAAAAATTGTTTCGGAAAACGACAAGAAAGTAGCTATTGAAAAATGCACCCAATGGGTTGTCCAAGATTGTCGGCCGTTTTCTGCAGTAACCGGAGCCGGATTTAAAAATTTGGTGAAGTTTTTCCTACAAATCGGCGCTATCTATGGGGAACAGGTAGACGTCGATGACTTACTACCTGATCCAACAACATTAAGTCCTTATATTTAATAGATACTTTTTAAGCCCACTATGTTTTTATTATTTAGATTGAGACATTAAAAAACGTAAAAATCAACAAATGCCGTCTTTAATTGCAATTACTTTATGTGTTTGAAATGGGAGGCACCCATTGAGTCCATCAAAGAGCAAAGACATGAGCACAAAAATTTTCTTGGGTATTCCCTTTTACCCTTCATTTCTTATACCCGTCACGCTTCCACCCATACAAATTTTAGGCGTACAAAAAATGACCAGAGAACTGCAGCCCGCATACAAAAAATGACCTGCGGCCGATCGTTGACTGTGCGTCCACTCACCCATACGGCTCTTGCGCAGCAGGCCTCGGGTGGTTTTTTTACTCGTAACAAAAACACAACGTCGGTAAAACACTCGAGTATTTTGTGTTGCCGCAAGTAGGGTGTCAAAAAAAACGGGGTGCCTAGAGTACCGAGTGTTTATCGGGTGGACGTAGAGTGCGAGTGGCGGGCTGCAGTTCTCTGGTATGCACTTTATTAGATTTGCTCACTCAGCGTTTTGCTTATGAAATCCCCCATTGCTGATTAGAGAAAGCGAATCTCACGTACGGCGCATTCGCCTTGAACCCCCTGTGATAGTGGTGTTCCTGCCAGTGATATTATTTTCTTATTCTTATATAAATCCATTTGAAATGCAACTTTTGCGCTAACGCATAAATCTTCAGAACAAATTGCAAACATGGAGGGCAGGGGCTGAATGGCCTGAAAAGAAGGCAGCAAAGCGTAGCTGCGAAGCAGTCGAAGCATGTGTTGTGCCACTCCATATACATATACACACAGATGTGTACTATATAAATGTGTGTATCCAGATGCTTGTTTGTATATATATTGTCGCAACATCAGTCAGGATTAGTTGTAGAACTTTACCAGTACGACTAGTGGCCCCATCTTGTTTGCCATGCTGTAACCGTCACGCAGAACGCTCCAACATGCTGCCAGTTGTACCGCCCATAACCCATAGCCCAGCGCTCTCTCACCTCCCACTTTCCGCCCAAAACAGCCACCCAATCCAACCCAAACACCCCACCACCCAGCCGCTGCTGGTTGCCTTGTCCTTGTGTTGTGTCTTGTCTTGTTGAAGTTTTCTGCACTGACGTTGTTGTAACTGGCTTTGGCTGTTTGTCTTGTCTATTCCATCGGAATGTGTGCCGGAGAAGTTGCTCCCATTTTGTTTGCTTAACTCATTGCCGCTGAAAAGGCCATAGAAATTAGTTAGGTAATTGCGCCGAAAGCTTCACTAAATGTAAAATTGAAATCTTTCATAAAAGCTTAATTCAAAGACATACGTAATTATTATATTTTCTCCACAGTACTTAAAGCCGGAAATCAAAATGCTCTTGTACTATTGTAGTAGTGCACAAAAAACAAGAGACAAGATTGCAAGATGTCAAGATCTAAGCATGGCCTATTGGGAATATCCTCCTGCGAAAATCTGCTGTCGCAAATCGAAAGTGGTAATAGATGTATAATTCATAAAGGTAAACTGGTATTATTAAGAACCGAACGCATTTTAAGATCATAAATCGAGTTCCAAGCATCGATCTACCGCGTCCACTTCAATGTGGCCACTTCAACAGTCTAGAGCAGAGATCTATGATGAACGGAGAGGCGGAAGTGCCATGGATGGCGGCCCTTCTGGATGCTACTAGTCTTCAATAAGCGACTTCTGTCACTGAAAAACTAAACGAATACCAGCTGGCGAATGGGATGCGATAACGAAAAAAGAGCAAGAAAAACATAAGGATGTTTCCATCAGGAAGATTGTGCGACACAACAATGTGGCCCTGTTATTTCTCAAAAAATCGCTCGACCTAACCCACCATATAAACCTGATTTGCCTGCCGCCACCGAATCGCAACTTTATCTATAATCGTTGCATTGTCAGTGGCTGGGGTAAGAAGAACTTCGAGAACATCAATGTTCAGAAGAAAATGTGCCCCTGGTGGACAGATCTAGGTGCCAGAGCGACAAGTTCAAGGAATCTTTGGCAAAAACTTCTATCTCGACCCCAGTCTGATGTGCGCCGGCGGTGAGATTGGCAAGGATGCGTGCAAAGGCGACGAAGGTTCCCCACTGGCCTGTCCCCTCTAAAGCGATCCTAATCGATATGAGCAGGTGGGCATCGTCAACTATGGATTAGTATGTGGCACAGATATTCCTGCTGTTTACACTGATGTTTCGAAAATGCGACCCTGTACTGACTATCAGATCAAATGCTTACCAACCACAAAAAGCAAATATTTATTCCCAACTAGAATAGTGATCCTATTAAAAAGAAATATAAACTTGCCTAATTTAAAAATACGGATATTTTTGAAACGTTTATAAGTAAACATATAATCCCAATATCAACCAACGTGGGATGTTGTATATTAATTAGCTAATACAGCTAGTTCATATAACAAGCTGCGTTCATCTTGCTACTTTCGGCTAATTGTGGACTTGGGCGGGTCGTTTCATTGATTTATGGCTGCTAATTTCAACGCATGGCGCTCAAAGTATTAAATAATAAACTCTATTCCGCCAGCAGGCTCTCGATCCCGCTGTTTTCCAAATCCCCGCCATAACTCCACCCACAACATCATCTTCATCGGGCTCCTGCTGAGCTGCAGTGTTGGTCGAGATGAGGCGCCATGCAATATGAGACCATAGGAAAGGGCTCCCTTTCTGGTCGCCCGGCAGACTTTACAAGTGTTTCCCTCGACTTTATGGGCCAGCTCGGAACTTGGGCGGGAGTTTTCCCGTTCCGTCTGGACGTGTAATGAAATTAAAGGCGTAATGCAATACAGCTGGCAAAGTTTTTGCAGCGGTTATTTCCATGGGTTCTCGTTACTGTTTGCTCTTTTGCCCGCCAGTAGCCGTCGTCGCATCTCCAGACAGTCATTAAATTTAATTAATATCTTCCGTTTTTTACCAGACTGCGGTCTTCAAAAAATTTGATACCGTTTGCTGTTGTTTCTTGTATTGTGTGATGAATTTTTTTCGGGGCATCTCTTTTTTTGGAGATATTCGGAAATATTTTTGGCAAACCTTTTAAATATTATATGCCCCTGAATTACAACCGATAATATTATTTTCTACTCAAATACACATATAAATATGTGAAAAATTCGATTTAAATTACATAAAATTTGTAATTGCGAGAATAAAACTACCATATACACTTTTTTAATACTTGTAATATAAAAGTAAAATTTTATTCTACTTTGAACATTTAACAACCCAATCAATTTAGCCTTGCTTTTTGATTCAGAATAATTTGACGTGACTGTCAGAATTTCGTTTCTTAATTTAGTGTCCCTTGCACATTACAAGCAAACGGTCGTTTTGAGCTAAATAAGTTAAAACAATTAAAAAATGAGTTCCAAAAAGAATATAACTCCACCAAACAATTCAGCCGATAAGGAAACGGATCGCAAAATCCCCGAAGAGTCTCTATCAATCACTAACCATCCGGGGGCCACATCAACGCCAACTTATATGACACGCAAACGGCAGAGGCTTTTATCTCTCCAGATGGATTCTGCATTGTCATTGTCATTGGTGGATCGAGTTCCACAAACATTCGAGGATATTCGTGGACGAAAGGGTATTCGTGATGCCAGTTCTCCAAAAACTGGTAAACTCCCAAGGACTAAAGCCCGGAATATACCGAAAACACCAGCGCGTGTTTCCCCAAGTATAAATCATGGTAGGAATTCTGCTAAGCCAAAGACCCCAGCTAAAAAGAAGACTACGGAGAAAACTCCTGCGAAGACGCCCACAGACACGCCGAAAATATCGCCAAAAAATACGCGACAAATATCGCCGAACAAGTCGCCAAAAACTTTCTCGATGATGCAAAATGTTCCAGCAAAAAAATCACCAATAAAATCATTAATAAAGAAGCCGAAAACGCCAGCAGTGAAATCACCAATTGAACCCATTATATTACCAACAGAGTCCCAATTGAAATCTCCGATAAAGTTATCAATTTCGCCAACGAAATCATCAATGATGTCAACGATTTTGACAAAGCAGTCGGTGAAGTCCGAAAAGAATTCCCCTGAAGCCCATTTCTCTGGAGAAGTAACCAATAAGGAAAATGCCGCTGAAGAAGATATTTCGGAGCCACCTTCAAAACAGCCTCGTCTACATATTTTGCAAGTCAATTTGGGGTCCCCATTCGCAATGACGCACAGCAAAAAACTGAAAGTAATTGCAGTAGATTCCAATGATGAAAATCAGGAAGCAAAAGAAGCACCTCCTGACAATTTAAGCGAAATCAACACAAGTGAGGAAATGAAGTCCTTCGAAATCAAAAATTCTTTTAAAAATGAGATAGAAAAATCGGACAAAAATTGTTTTATTTCGTAAGGTTATCAAAGCTTTACTAAAAATAAATATGATTTGAAGCGAAACAATTTATTTTACTAGTTTTTTTAAGGACGGGGGAATATCAATAGTACACGACCGTTGTTCCTGGATGTTTCTAAATAAAGATTATCAATGCGATGCAGCAGGCCTTAACAACTTATTCCTTTGCCGGTTTCTAGCACTAGCCTGATTGTATAATCTACACTTTTGCAGACAATAAAGTTCTTTCAGCGCACTTTGTAAGCTGGCAAAATGCACAGAAATGGCATTATCACGTTGCACACAGCTAATTTGCAAGCAAAGGACGAGGAGGTGGAATATAGCCATAGACGGGAACGGGGTACAAAAAGATCGGCCAAAGAGAAAAGAAAACTGAATTATATTTGCACAATAAACTTGGCAGCCGCCGTCTCTCTATATTATTATTCTGCCAGTTGTTTGTTTGTAGTTGTGTGTTCTCTTGTATCTGTGGGCAATAGTAATAAGATGCAAGCACACCAAGCATTCCTTTTACACAATTTTCCTTTCCCGCCCGCCGAATGACACTCAAGAAAATAAAAGCCACTGTCAAATTAAATATAATATTTATGGTAAAACACAAAGGCATTATTAGAAAAACAATTTGGTACATTTTGATAGAAAAACGGGTTTTAATAATTCATTTTCAAATAGGTTAGAATATTTTCGAAATATTAGTACAGGATATAAAAAATTTCTGTAAGTGTGCAATGAAAATGCGGAAAAAAAAGGCGCAAGAACTGCGGTTCAATGGGGGAAACACTTTTGGGTTGGGATGGCTTGGTGCATATAAAGAAATTTGCATGGATTTTGAACGTAATAAGCGAAATGTGACTGCAAAATCCAATTTGTAATGAGAAAAGTAGTGCGAATTGTCTGTGTATCTGTGTGGCGCGGTAGCTACAAAAATATTGCAGCATATTTCTAGGCGTATTTATGGGTTGCGCTTAGTTTGCCGTCACATACCATGATGGTTGTCGTGGGCCAAGGGGGAGAGCCGAAGGCGTGGAGGCGTGACAGGGGCTGGGGACTGAGCGCGTGCTAAAATTATGCAATACAATTATGCGAACAGGCCTGCAACTCGGCGCTTGCATGTGTGCAGCTGCCTGTATGTGTGTGTGCTCTGCGCCTCGAAACGTGACTTGTTTTTGGTAGGCTTACGCTGGGGATCCCCCAATTTGTTTGCGGCTGCTTCGTGGTGTTTTTCCTCATTTTATGCTGGCCCTGGAACTACAAAGGGATTTGTTTTGAGAGCAATGGATAAGTTTGTGGACCAAAGTGCACAGCTGCAAACTGGGAACGCAAAGTTTTTAAGCCATTCCACAATATTCAAAGGCATATTTGTAAATACAACCTTTTATAATTAAGTATTTGGATATTATTGATTTAATTTAAATGACAAAATGAACTTAAAAGTTTTATGAACATCTACATTGCAACTAAAAATTAATCAATATTAGCTTAAGTTTAATGAAACGAAAAAAAAGGTTTTTCCTTTATAGATGGAATATGAATTTGCATGATTCCATTAATTGTGTACAGACATTGAAGTTTTGTCTCTCCATTCAAAAATAATTTCCTGCACGCGCTTGAAAGTATGCTATAATTCACACGTAGCACAAACAACTGGCCAGGACCTGCGGTTGCCAAAAGGAACGGGAAAAGGCCTTCCTGTTTACAATTCATAAGCAATTTCGGACTGGCGACAAGGCGAGTCGAGGCTCCCATGTTGGGAAATCAACCTCGGCACCACACGATTTTTAATTATTTTGTTGCATTTTCATTTCAGCTCTGTGTTTTGTTTTGCTTACCCAAATAAACAAGGTCCAATGGTCGCCTGTTTTTCATGGGGAAAACGAATACGGGCTTCTCGAGAATGGCAATGCTCGTTCCTTGACCGTGTATTCTCTGTTGTATAATTACAAAACGTGATTTTCTTTTTGTTTAGTTCTTCTATTTTGTTGGCAGACAACATTTCACGGTTTATGTTAATTTTTTTGTCTGTCTTTCTTAGCTTAAATTATTGTGACCTCCTCAAATGGCCAGATTTGGTTTTTCTTTTTGTTGTTTCAGAGGTCAGTGTATTGTCCCAGCTGGTATGCTTCAGAGGTGTCATAAAATAAAAGTTCATAAATATTTACTGCACGTTTTATTAGTTGCTGCCACGTTGACGCCGTTGGCCCAACTCTGAGGTAACTTAAACACATTTAAATTCTATTCTCCTGATATTTTTTAAATATTTAAAATACATAGCGCGCTGTTGTTGAAAAGAAATGTATGTGTAGAAAGCAAAAAATTAAAAATTGTTTATTTATTTGGCAGGGAATCAAGTTTTAATATCGAATGTTTGCACTTTTTGCGGTTTTCTACTGTGATTTTTTATTTGTTTACCCCAGAACAGTAATGGAGTCGTTGCAAAAACCATTCAAACACTCCGACTGCCAATAATTAATTTTAAATAATTAAATAATGTAAATGAACAAATAAATTCCGAATATCAATTTAACTGAAATTTTGATAAAATGTCTACCATTCTAAGCTGGATGTAGTTGTAATCATGTGTTGACTTCGCTTTGGTCATTGATGTTAAATAAAATCAATCATACGCACTGTGTACCCAACGCAGACATCATTTAACATAAACGGAGCTCCGATTGATACACAGAAGGTGAAAATCAGACTCATTGAACCGCAAATGCGACGTCAAGCAATTTCATGCCAGCGAAAATCTTTCAAAGTTAATTTTCAACACACGAGAAAACAGAGGAGTCAAGACAGCTACTCAGGAACGAGAAAATTGTACGACTTCAAAGCGTCAATAAGCAGACAAATATAGACGAACGGCGATGGGGGAGCGATGTTGGCCAGGTAAACCGGGTGGGCGCGTCCAATGGAAATGGCCCGGCTGTCTGGCAAACAAGCTGACTGATAACGGAAGCTGGCAATGCACGTGTTTACCTCTCGATATTTGCCGGCTGCCATGGAAAAGGATGTCCTTGCCACCTCGCCATCTAGCGCCCACCCACCCGTTCTCAGTCTGTCTCTGTCTGTTTGTCCTGTCGCAGGACGATAATGACGACAACGGTGGAAAGGGACTGCTGGTGGAAAGAGGGAAAGGGGCTACACCGCCCCTGGCCGCTGCTGATGTCACACATTCATGGTCATTTTGCTGAGTCAATCGTTTGAAAAATTTATGTTGCCTTCAAAAGCAAAATTTGCCATCACCATCGTTTGATTCTCGGCATTGGAAGCAGTCACAGTGGTGAAACATGGCTAAAATTATGTGTACTGTTTTGGAATACTTAAAATTAGCACTTTATAAGGCCTTATTGGATATTTATACATATATAGTAGAACCTTTTCATATACTTAACGTTGTTACTTATTATTATTCCACCTTATAATCCAAACTAAAATAAAAAACTTAATTTATTCGCCGAGTTTGATATGCTTAAACATGCATAAGTTAATTATCAAGGGAAGTAAGCTAATGCACTCGGCTGATATAAATTAAACATATACGATTGACTTATTGGGTCAGAAATAATACCTTTATATGTATCCATTGAAATTCCTTTAAGTAGTGCGAACTTAACCACTGTGCGACTGCGAGTCAGAAGGAGACAGGTATAGAGCCGGAAAAGGGAAGTAGATAGTCAATAGATGCGGTTCATTTAACTTGACTGAATGTGCATCGCCTGCTAACCTGCCTCCATTCGCATTGTCCCCTTTGCAGTCTGGTCGGATCGGGTTTCAGCCTTTTCGACCATGGCCCAAACTCAATTCATGTTTATGAAGTGCTGATGTGTGTCTGATTTAATTGGAATTTGATGCACTTTTCAATGTATGCCGTTCAAGTCAGCAAAAGTGTTTCACTACACTTCAGTCATGTTTAACCACTTAATTATGACACTTGGGGGAAAACATTTGTTTTAAGTTGACTTGTCCAACAAGGGATGCAAACATTTTTACCTGCATTTGCTGATTAGCTGGATGGGTTAGTATTTACAATAACAAGTGTCTTAAACAAATAATTCTACAGGAAAATGTAAAAATTAATTGATTAAATTTGAAAATGATTTCTTGTATTTCCAACATCGTTAAAGTATTCAACAAATTAGCGCTCTGAATTAAACATTTCTTTATATTTCTCCTTGACTTTTCCTTTAATTTTTTAGTTCGCAGCACTTAAGATTTCCATTTCCTTGCCAGACCAGACAATACCCGCCACCTCCATGAGTCCTCATCTTAATGCGCTTAAAGCTGGTCGCGGAATAGAAAAATATATAAATGTGGGCAGCCAAGTGTCAGCGACAGCTACGGGCGAAGAATAACCCAAAAGTTGCCCACAAAACAACAGACCCAACTATCCACAACCCTTCGTAGAATACACCCTCTAACTTAGTTACAAAAAATGTGCCGAGAAAGTAGGAGAGATGGTGAAAGAAGGGGGGGAGAAACGACGAGCAAAACTTAACAAGTTCACTTAGAAGAAATTAAGTTTTCAGCATTTATGTTAGGAAAACTGTAAAGAAAAACTTTCTTAATGAAGCGACGACAATGTGGTGAGCAATGAAGAAATGTGGGCAAAAAATCGCACTACTGAAACCCAAGAAGCGCACAAGTTTGCAATGAAAGCATACTAAATGAGGTCCCCCATAGAGTCAAGAAAAGAGCTAAAAAAAAAGTTTAAAACTCATAACAATTTCATATTGGGTGAATTGTAAAATAATTTCGTTTCATTTTGAATTTAATTTTAATTTATTTGTAGAACATTATTACTGTGCCATACTCTTCCCACATTATAAAAACGAAAAACGTACATAAGTTCAAATACATATATCCAAATAATTTCTTAAATATATAAGTAAACAAATTAAACTAAAAATGGTATTAAGGAAAATCAAGTTGTAATTCGCTATGCTAATAATTGTTTGACAGCATACAATTTGTTTATGTTTAAATTTGTAAGGCCGCCTAAAGCAGCTTCCACGAGAAAACCAAGCAGTGTCAAAATAACAAAGAATTTCATGCTGATTAATCTTTGATGTAGAGATTATAGGACACGACTGATCGGTTGCAAATAAAGCTTGCCTTTTATAGGCACTACATAAACGCTTATCAATAAATTTAAAATTAGATGCTCTTATAAAAATATTGTGGCACTGTCTTATTCTGCGATAATCCATTCCATTAAAATGATGATAACAACGTTTCCTAAGAATCTTGAATTTAAAGAAAGGAAAATTATATTGCATTTCTCAGAAAACAAAAACTCAAGAGATAAGTAAAACGATTTAAGCTGGCTCTTATTCGTTGGACCGAATATATGGTTAGTTAATGGTTCAAAATTGATTTTGTTTACATTTAAAATTTTATTGCTGTTAGTTGTGTTTAGTATTCGGAGTATTTGCCATTTTTGCTCTTACTACGTCCGTTGTTTCTCCTACTACCACTTCTTCTAATTTCCTGATTATGGCATCAATTGTAACTTCATTCTGTACTCTATAGAGTGTTGTTCCGATTATTTTTGATTTAATCACTTCAATGGCAATAGCTTCATGTGGTCCCTTAGTCAGGTTAACCAACTTGATTGCCGTGATAAATCTACGCAAATTGATCTTTTTACCGTCAAATTCCGGAATCGCCGTTGAAATGTCTTTTATGTATGCCCTCTGGGCAGCTGCTTCGTCCACCATGATGACAGATTTTGTTTCTGTTTCTTCTATGTCTGACTCAGCCAATTCTTCCTCCGTCAATTCAGCTAGTGTTAATATAGCTGGAATTGTTAAGTTGTTTAAATCTTCGTCTTCTATTTCTGTTTCTGTTTGTTCGTCCGATTCTATTTTTATTGGCGAATTTAAAATGGTTGGTATTGATATATCCAAACCAAGTTTCAATTTTACAGATAACAAGTTCGATCTAAGTTTTATGAGAACTTTCGATACCTGAGACCAATGATCTGGATTTAGTCTTTCCTTGTTATCATACACTAGTATTCGTGCTTCGTTGAAGGAATTTACCAGAATATTTGCATGTTTCTTTGTTGTCGGTCCTAAAATAGGTCTATTTTGCGACAAACATTTATGAGATTTTTCAAATTCGTTTCTTATTCTTGTTATGTTTTTACATAACTCGTTCCATTCCATACTATTTTATATATTCCTACTTGTTAGTATATATTTATATACTCATTCTTTAAAATATATTTTTTTTTTTTTTTTTTTTTTAAACCCTGTCTAGATTATTCGCCCTACTCATATATCTTCTTTTTAATATTTTGTTGTGTTTTATGTACAACGTCAGAAGGAACTGGGCCACACTTGTAATTGTCAAAATTAGGAGTAAAACCCACAGTGCTTGAATATCTTCTGTGTGATCTACAATTTTGACGTTGTTCACGACATTAGCCGTGTTGTCTTTGGTCTGACTATCGTCAGATCCGAACCAACCCATAGTTGTTAATTGAACGATTATTATTATTTATTTATTTATTAAATTTTGATTAAAAATTGTATATTGCTATAATTTCTCCCTACACGTATGTCTGTCCAAGAAAAAGTTAGTTAGAGGGCATGTGTACGGTTTACAATGTTTTGCTCTATATAATTCAATACCGTACACATGTTTTTAGTAAAAGCCTAACAGAGATTAGTATTTTTCAAGCAGCGTTTTCACGCATCGGCTTGAGGTATGTATTTTTAATATTAAGGCAGATTGGGGCATTGGTATTAAATACAGCCTCAACTGCGTTATTGCGCACCACTGCACAATTTGGCTTCAATCGCTTCCAGATTTTTGGCTTGGTTAGTTTTCTCTTCCTCCGTAGTTGCCGTCTTTATTAGGTCCTTTATTAATCTCCGTTGTTGAAGAAGCTTGATCCTTTTGCCGCTTCTTTTCTTCTTTATTTTTGGTTTCGGCTGTCTTCTTGCCCTATACTCAGCTATTGTGAGTGGGCGTGGTCCATCGTTTGGACACACCTCTAGTGCCTCTTGTAGAGTAGGTGCGTCCCTTTGCTCGATAGGAGCAGAGTCCTCCAGTTTGCGGCTTCTGTTGTCGTCTGGGTTTGATCAATTGTCACAATTTTATTTTTTAATGGTCACTGTTCGCATTTTAACTTTTATATATTTCTTTTTATTATTGTTTTACAGGCTTAAGTGACCATGTCACGGTCGCCATGTAATAATTGTAATGCATTTTTGTGTTCTTTATATTACTTTTATTGAAATAGAGATTCAGTATGATATCAGTAAAATTGTAACTTCTGTTAAGACTCATTAATATTCAATTAGGACATGTTGAAGGCTCTTTGACGACTCCTTTACGACTGCCTTGTACTTGGTCTAGAAGAGTCCAAGCTAGCCAAATGCAATCCGTCTGCGCCGGCAGAGAGGCCGTCGGCAGAGACGTTGCTTTGCTCTTATGTACTTAACTTTGGCAGCGAGAGCGCCGCTGTCTAAGAGAGTCATGTGGACATAAAGATCGAGCAGTCGCGCATGCTAATTATGCTGACTCTGCACTTCTGGTCTGAATAGCATTCTTGTGTGGTCAGATTGCTGAGCACTCAAGATATGCCTGGGAACTGAAAAGTCTTACATAAACATTGTTGCAAAAGTGCTACAATGTGATTGTTCCCAATGTTCTGATTTGATACAGTGCTTATTCGATATGTGTGCAAGTTGCCATAGGAATAATCCAGAAATACAAAAGCACAACTTCTTTGATATTGACGCTAACATTTCCTAAAAAAGTTAATGACGGGTATTGATCAGAATCGGACTACTGTATTATATATCTGCTGTACGAACAGTCGGGAAAATAATTGAAAATATTCGACATGAAAATATATATTCGTCCCTAATCATAGTCAGATTACATCAGTTTTTTTTAACATATATATAATGCTTCACGAGTAAAAACTATAAGTACTTTTGCTAACAAGCTTTAGGTTACACTAAAGTTCCAATTATAGGTATTTTTAAATCTTTTTCCTTAGCGCCAACGAAAAATAACTTTCCTTCAGTAACACGTCCAATGTTTATTAATTATTTGCCAAGTGCTTTTGGATGGGGACCCATCAATCCATAGCACACCCAAAATTAACCTAATTTTTTACCCACTCAATGTTTGGGGAGTGCGAGAAACAGGTCTGAGTTGAAAGGTTAGCCCACCGCCTTGTTTTCAAACTCTTGGCAATTTTTTACCTCCGTAACTCACACATACCGCGACCTGTGGACCTGGACCCCCGAGTGTATTTGTGAGAGAATCAGCCACAGTTGGAAAACTTCTCCAGTCGCTCCTTTTTGCCTTTGCAAAGCTGTTTTGGATGCTTTTCCACTGCCGCCTCCTTTTCCTGGGTAGAATTTACTCGCTTGAAGATAAATTATATAAGCATTTCCCAAAGGTTAACGTGATAAATTTCCGGCAGCGTAAGCAAAATATCCCACAGAAAAGAAGAAACCCAAAGTCTGGCTTCGATCTTGCGGCCGCCTTGCAGAAAAGGACTCGGCGCATATGTATGTGTGCGAGCGTGTCAGATAAATTGTTTATGTGTCTGTGGGGAAGCGATTAGTGTTAATGGGTTCCTCCCCTCAGTCACCAACAGCAACTTTCTTAAAAAATGTGTGATTTTTGGCTTTATTCTTTTCTTTTTTTTTTTTGTCTTTTTGTGCGGTATTCGATTCAAGTTTTCTTTTCAAACACTTGGGCTGTGCGCGTATAAGCAATCGATAAGTGCACGCAGACGGGTACAAAAAGACGATGGTGGGGGGTGGGTCGGAGTAGCAGTTGGACAGTTGGATAGACAGTCATATGGGAACCAGTCGTACATCGGGATATATATTTTCAATTTCTTTTTCACCAGAACGCACATAAAGTTTGCCCAGCATTGCTGCTGTCTGCTGTGCTGAGATTGCAGCAGGGGCATGGATTGCCAGGACAACAGGCAGGACATTCCCAAAAGTGCCCTAGCCATTGTCATTGCATCGACTTTTGCTGCTGGAGTTTCATGTTTAAATGTCAATTTCTCAACGAGCCAAAGTGACCAACGAGCCACCGACATCCAGTTGTTGTTGTTGCTGCTGCTGCTGCTTCTTCTTCTGCTCCAGATCCTTTTGCCGGCCAAGTCCGTTTTCGCCTGTCCTTGCGCATTTCGCAGGCCCATCCTATGGCATATATTTTTTAACGCCAGTACGTCGGTATGGTCGTAGCTATTTTTTCAATTACTTCATTGTTGATAGGGGGAGACGTGGAGACTGAATAAAGAAACTGGCATTGTGGTCAGCTAGCCCCTTCCATTGTTTACCCGACTAGATTAGTAGTCCAAGGTGTTGTGATTTGTTGGTCCAAGGATTTAGTTGTACAAATATTTCAAACTTAGAGAAGTGAAAATATGGTAAAATAGCTCGGAGTCTTAACATTACTAAAGCCAATGATGGAAGAGACAAGAGCTTTAATAATAGTTTTATCACATGTTATTCATGTGCAAGTTATTCATCGCCCTATGGGAACAGTTATTATAAGAACAGTAATAGCGATAAAGCGTAATGATATACAGGGTTTATTTTAATAGCTAGTATTTAGATCAGTGCCAATTTGACCATCGAGTTAATAACACCACTCTCCACAATCCATAAACATCGAACAATGCTGGACAACCTAAACAACTCAATAAATCAACTGTCGACTGAGTGGCCTTTCCTGCCACCGAAAACAGGAAAAAAATTGTAAAACAAAACACACAAATGTCAATCCTTTCTGCCTGCCGAACAAAGTGGGCAATTAGTCCTGGCACTGAATACTCCCAGAGTGGGCGGGGTCAAAGGCTTAGTGCTACTAATTTTCAATTTGCATGGCATCCAACCTACAACTGCCATCGATAGGCGGTTGATGGTGATCCCCACGGCGACGATTACGTCGGGCAGCGAAATATAAATAAGTTTGGCAATTTAATTGAAATGGGTTGACAGGGCCGGGGGCCGAAAGCTCACGCAAACGACTATTTTGAATGAATTAAATGGCCGTCGAAAATCTTTATTTATAACAGCTGCGAGCTGCGAACTTTACGCCCCGCCAACTACACCTCCTGTCCACCACCGACCAAGATCCCCAGCTCTCTATCTGCTGGCATCAGAAATATTAAATGAAACGGAGCAAATCCCATTGTCACCCGGTTTCGGCATTCGAAATTGGCAAATAATTGACAAGCTATTTGGGGCGTGTTGATTGGCAAAAACTAATGCCAGCAGGACGCTGGGACTCTGGGAGTCACAGGCGGCGGGAAATCGATATACATTTGACTGATGGACATCGCCTGCAAAGGCCATCCGAACAAAAGACACTGTGGAAAATCACTCAATTTTCAATTCAATTATTGTCCATCGTCTTATGATTAAAGATTCCTTACAGTCCAATTTGACTTTTAATAGAATAATAAATTACATTAAAAATAAACAACTCGATAAATGAAAAGATATTTTTTCGATAGATGTATCAATAGCATTTAAACGTTTAATTTGGGCTTTAATTTTTGGAGAAATTTACATCAGACTGGAGATTCAACATCTTTAATTGTATTTAATTTAATACTAATTTTTATTCTTACTAAAATACATTACAATAATATTCTCAGCAAAAGATATCCCAATATAATGATACATCGTTTCAAAACCAATATTCCCGGCGAAATTTGTACTTAACAAAAAAGAAAGCGTGACAACACCGGATGAAACAAAGTGACATTAAGCCATTTCAACGCAAACGGGATTTGCCCTACCCTTCTTTTTCCAGTTTCTTTGCTGGCTGATGGCTTTTTTTTGGCCAGATGTGCGTATGTGCGTACACAATACATGAGTATATATATATTCATATTAAATACATACTCGTCTACTCGTATAGGGAGATAGATCCCTACAACTCCGGTAGATAAATCGGACCAATTCGTCGGACACCACATGAAATACAGTCCATTGATGCTTTTCGTCTTGTTAAAATAATTGACAGGTGGCCGTGGTTTGGGCCAATATCTACGAGAGCCCACGGCCGGGGGCATTAGTGCCATTTATGACAATGCCGGACAAATTGCGGGCTAGCAAATTGATTGGCCAGCTGTTCGTGAATATGACTCTGTTGTTAAACATTGTTAAATAAAATTAGTAGGGATATAGGGAAAATATGCCAATGCTAGATGGTCTAGGCTAAGCAATTTTCCTTGCATAGATACGAGAATAGATTTCTTGACTCCTATATCTTTAATTAAAACTAAATAATCGCAGCTACAAGCGAACAAATATATAACATAAATATTTACCTAAATGGTTCTAACAAAGAAAAGAAAAGTTCACTACAGCGACATAAATTCTTAGACCAGAACGAACTCACCGCAACATCGAAATCAAATGTTTTCATTGAATTTCATTCGAGACGTGGTCATGCAATTTTAATTAGTTGGCTAGCTATAAATTATTCAGAGCCACGTCGTTCGAGGGTCAAAATAATGGATTTTCTCTCTGCCTTTTGATTTTCTTCCCTTTCTATTTCCATTGTTATCTTGGTATATAGATTGAGCAGAAAATGAAATCGAACCCAGTTAAGTAGCTAAGCATTTTCCTTTCTATAGTATTGAGTTTTCTTTATCTAACCCGATAAATTGAGCAATCAATTATTTTTTCCGTGTCTTAATTATTAAAATTTTTAGATACAGAACACAGAGAAATCCACATATTAGTTACTCAATAGCGAAACTTCTAAAGTTGGCTTGGCTCCTGATCATTGGAAAATCCATACCTCTAGGAAAACACGAAAAATTGTAAGAATAAAATAAAATTATGTTGATAGTAAGGCGTAAATAATATATGCTTGCATTTCAATTTGTCCTCGAAATTCATTCAGCTAATACAATATTTTCAACTGACAAAAGCCCAGCCGCAGACAGGAGAGGAAGAAAGTTTTAATTGACTTGCCCAATGTGGAATTGTTTTGTGTGTACCTGTTGTGTGCGAATGCCACAACTAACAACTCCAGAATCCGGGCTTCAGTCTGGAGCCAAGGAACACCCAAATACCCAAATTTCCCAGGCAACTTTCCAGTTGCTGTGAGCGATATAAGAACACTGAACAGAAAAAACATCAAAATATATTTTTTTTTTTTTAGAATTAATGCAATTTTCGCAACACTATATATTATAAACGGTTTAGTCCTATATATCAAAATAAACTTAAAGTCAAACCATTAATTAACATACCAATCTAATAGGCTTAACTTTATAGATCATTTGTATATTTAAAATGTGTATCTTTATTTCCTTATTTTGACAACATATATGACGATGTTTATATTTTTTGGCGAAGCGTAGCTGCGTTTCAGCAGCATGTGTGTAACTGGGCGTGTTTTATGCTTTTGCGCCCTGCGCCAACTTAAATGCTAACTTATGTTTAGATTTTACCCAATCCCGAGGAGCAGAAAAAAGACGATGCAGGATGTGGAGGGAAAAGGGCCAAACCAACTAAGCCGGCTGCCACATTGTTTGCCCGGTTGTATTTCGGGCTTTTTTGGCAACTGCAACTGCAACAACATCAGGGGCAACATCAGTTGCAGTTGCTGGAGCAGCAGCAGTCAAATTGCAAAAGTTTCTTGCTTTAAGCATAAAATATTTATGTCTGCATTTAGGTTAGTTTTTGGCTGGGTTTTTAGTTACTTTTTCAGTTTGAGAAAGATTTCTCTGTTGCAAGTTTGTCTGGCTGCAGTTTTATTAAAACGATTTCTGCCGGGTCAAAAAGTAGAACCCCAGGCAGAGGCAGACATGGCCTAAAATGTTCAAAAATGCCTTATTCTTAAGTAAATGGTTTGGAAGGTAACGATGGTGATGCCATAATTGAAATTTCAATCAGTGTTAATTAAGGTGAATCGAAAATATCTAGACCAAATTTTCTCCAAACAAAGCGAGATGCATCCACTGGCAAAACGATTTGAATGGAGTATCAAAGTATTTATTGAAAATGTGTTCGTCATCGTCTACGTTTATGAAATATATTACAGTTAGTTAATTTAACCTGAAAGTAATGTGCATAACTATTTCATTTAGGTACAGGAAATCAATATATACTAAACAATCAACGTTTCCCATATGCAAGCGGAATAATAAATGTTTTAGGTTTTCTCAATCCACGTTTTCTTTTTTCCTAGACCGACATAATAATTGAATCCAATGCGGTTAATTTATTACAATATACTGGTGTATGTCTGAATGTCAAATGCACACGGATTTTAATTGATTTTCTTATTTAATCACTTAGTTTTGAAGGCATTGGCATTTTTGGATTTTGGATCAAATTAATACGTGTCATATAACAAATTGATAAATTTGTTGTTTTCGGTTTTCTTGCAAATTCTAGTGAATTAGCACAAGGTGGTCGAGAAACTAAACATTCACTAAAACGACAATTACGCTAAAGTAAATCTCACACTCTCTTTGGGTATTCCCATACGTATAATTGATACTTAGTTTATTCCCAGTTCGTGCCAATAATTCAACTATTTGAAAAAAAAAAAAAGTTACCTAAAAGATTATTAAAAAGAGCCGTCTTGCAACTCGATTTACTGCATCTGCACCACTAACTTATAGTAATTAATTGTAGCAACTTATAATTAAAAGAAGCGACAGTCGACCTTGACATTTTTCCAAATATTTATAAGTAATTTAAACAGAATAAGTGTTCGAGTTTTTTTTTCGATATTGGACGTAGTGTTACATACCTTAAACATACTTTTTAACGAATCTAGTATACCCTCTTACTCATTGAGTAATGGGTATAAATATGGACAGCCGAAGCCATTAATTTACTTCCCACAATATTTAGCATTACTCAGATCCTTGCGGCTTTTTCGGCCAACGCCGCTTGTCACATCTATATTTTCCGTTTCCTATTGTTCTACGTTGTGGTGCTCGAGCACCTACCTCTTACGTAAACAAATGATTTCTGTTTACACACTCATTTCTCAACATGTTACCTATTTAAACTTTTGTGGACAGGAAAATTTAATTAAAACCAAAACACAGCTGCGCTCCCCCAATAAGAGCCAGAACCCCAATAAAGTCAACAAAAGTGTTATATAAAGACGTGACGGGGAGAAATAGGAAATCCGACGAAAGCCCAAACACTCATAGCAATATTTTCAATTATAACTCAAGTTTATAACGGAAAACTTGTGAGTGAAATTGAAGGAGATAGAAGCAGGAAATCCAGGAATAGAGCGAGCTAAATGGAAAAGCTTTAAACGTATTTCGCTGAACAAAAGGGGCCAAAAGAAATAAAGAAACATAACACAAAACAATAAACTGTAAAATGAAAACTGTGAGAACAATATATTGACACAAATAAAAAAATTGCGAACTAGATTCGAATTTCAGTTAATTTGAGGAGTTCGTTTTCCGGCTTTTCGGGCACAGTGGAGCAGAAGGGGAGCAGGAAGGAATTTCCATTCTGATATAAATTCACTAAAACAAATCAAAACTTTTCATATAACTTTCGCATCAATCGGGAGTGATGTGCGGGTTATTGGGCGGCATGCATGCCAAACAAATCAAAACAAAAAGCTCCAAAGTGCCACAGAAAATTGCTGGATTGTGGGTTTATAATAGTACTTCACAGCTTTTGGGGAGCAAAGCCATAAAGAAGAAGCACAAACTTCAAGCTCAAGTTTAACCAACAGCATTTTTGTCCTTGTACATTGTTCTTTTTGTAATAGGTATCTGTTGAGTAGATGGGGTATAGCCAATGGTAGCCAATATCAAGCCAATAGCAATCTGATTGGCTCTTTTAATATGTACACATATATATTTTTAGAATGTTATAAACATTACAGATGGTAGGATACACGAAAATAATGGAAAATAATGCTTTCTGAAATGAAAACGTGGGGTATCTTGTAGTCGAGACTGTAAAATAATACGAAGATCATGAAATGGTTTACAATTTTTAATTTTTTTTTTTTTTCTTTAAGTGTAAATGAAGCACTAATTTTTGTACTTATATAAAAAGTATAGTTTCAAAAACTTTTACGATACCTTGTATATTCAAATGGTTAGGTAAAGTTTCTTATATTTCGGCCGCCCTCTTTTCCATATTTTTACCATATGACTGATTGTTTTATGTGCTTAATTTTCAATAGGACATTTTGCGGTAGCTTCTGCAAAAAGATGCTCCTTTGGCATGGGAACAGTGACTGTGGGTGGGACAGCAACTTCTTTGTGTTGATGACGTGTCAACTTTTGTGGAACTGCAAACTTTGCGCAAAATGAAGCGACAAAGCGAAACCTTTACAGTAAAAAAAAAAATGAAAGAAAAAAAATCTTACAAAAGGAAAATGAAACTGCACGATAAAGTTTTTCTTTTCCTTTAAATTGAATTAACTTGAGAGCGGACCTGAGGAGTGGGGTACGATGCCCTTTACACCGGCGAAAAACTTACGATGATTTATTTGCTTCACATGGCAAAGTTGAGTGTCACTTTTTTCTGCGTCGCGTAAAAAGCAGTGTAAAAAGAGATGGAAAGCATTCTTAAGAGAATGTGGGCGTTTAAGCAATGTGGGGTGGTGGGATACTTTATTGACCTTTGATCGGCGGAACTATTTATTTAAATACAGGGTGCTGTTTTAAATACACATAACAATTTGAATTAAATGCTATTTAGCCCCACATTATTCACGCATATTAATATAAAATATTTTCATTAGGTCGTACCAAACCAGCAAAACAAGTTTCCGAAATGAGCAGCGAAAATATAAATTTTGGTAAATTGAACACTCAAAGCGCTATTCAAATGGCACACAAATCTGAAATCGATGACGCAGCGTTGATAGAATTATTCTGTGATATGCATTTCATGCAATAACCTAAAAAATTGATAGCCAGAGAAATGTTTAAGGTCATTATTTATCAAACTAGCTGCTGCTAGTCAAACGCATTGAGTTGTGTGTGCCATAATCGAAAAAAAAAATGTTCACCAAAGCTGCGCAGATCAATTGGGACTGCGAGAAAAGTTGCCTCGACAGTTTTCCGGCTTATCTGGGAAAACTAATTTGTTAAAATGCTGCCCGGCTTATTTGTCGTCCTCCTCGTTCGGGAACAATTTTGAAGCTGATCCCAAAGACACTGACAAAACCCGAAATGCCAAGCATCCATCATAGAGTTGGGCGGCGGGACACAGACTGCCGACGACTTTTGGCGTCTGCATTTTTGGTTGGAAAATAAGTAAGGCGAAATAAATTCCTGTAGCAGGGACGTAGTGTCGCCATCAACTTGACTTGCTCGAGTCAAGTAAACTGCAAGCCAAAGCTGGGTGCACTTTTTCACTTTTTTCCACCCGTCTCGCTTTATGTACTGTGTATTATTACAGAAGCAGGGTATATTCATCGATCATGGATCCAAAAGATGAACATATATACATGAATATACAGAGGAATATAAGTAAAACAATAATATTTTAAATAATACTTTCATTACATCATAAAATATCTTCACAATTACCCCGAAGGTGTGTCTAAGCTTTTAAATTATATAAATCCTTTGTTTATTTTTGAGTTATTTTCATTAGTGTAGGGTACTTAGGCGTCGAAATAACTGACAACAGGTTTTTTACTTTCTTCAGCTGCTACATTTTGGCTGCTCTCATGTTTATGCTTTGTATGCTCGTTAGGGTTTTTATTTCTTGTGTGCCAAGCTTATTTGAGGAGTCTTCGTCCTTTCTTTTTAATGCCAAAGCAATCGGCCCGTTACATATTAAATTTTTAAATGGCCTCATATCTCCGGAGCTCAGAATCACCAGAACCAAATGCGGTGCGTTAATGGTTCGTGCTACATTGCCCAGTGCGAGGTCATGGTGGTTAAAGCTCAATGAGGTGTTGCCATGATTTAGTTGGCTTAGCTAACTTTAACATCCAAAGCGTGTCCTTGTTGATCTTGCGGTTGAGCAGAGACAATCACTAGCGGAGGGGAGTCTTGGAGGTACGTAGGTACCTTTAAATAATTACAAAATCTGTGGGCAATAGCAATTGAACTGGGATTCGACACCATTTCCATTTACACTAAATTTATATAGAATAAAAGTTTATAGTTAATAGTTACGATTGCTAAGGTTCTCGAAGAGTTTACCTTGCCACAATCAAGGTTTAAACAATGCCTTAATATGTGCTGACGCACTTTCCGCTGTGAATTATAATTATACGAATGAAATGGCGCATTTAGTATTTATAAATACAAAAAGTATAAATTTTTCAAATACAATCGACTATTTAATTTGACCACGAGCTCGAACCATCAAAAAATCTGAAAAGGCAACTTAAACTTTAACAGCTTTGACCTTCGGCATTGCTTATAATAAATTGTGAGAGTTGAGTAAAAGTTTGGCGCTTGTCAGCGAGTTATCTATGTGTGCGCTATTGTGTAACCATGTATTTGAGTTTCCAGTGTTTTGAAAAACTTGCAACTGGCCAAACCCGAAAAAACTTTTCCCTCCTGCAGAAATACATATCACTCTCTGGTGTGTTTGTGTGCCAGCTTTTCAGATCTGTTCTAATATATTGTGGTCAGTGGAGAGTTCCATCCTTCATCCCGCCATGTCCTTCGCCTGCATGGCCAGAAAAGTTTGCCAACAATGCCACATTAACACATTTGTTGAACGTATAATCAATTTGTAATTTGTAGCCGCAACAAATTCGTGGTATATAAGTCCACAACAAGCGGCAGCATGGGGAAAAGAAAAATAAAACTAGGGGAGTCTTTGAATCCCGAAACTGCGAAACTTTTATGTCAACAAGAAAGTCGCACGGATACCAGTTAAAAAGTCATATGGGGGAAAAGGAACTTAAGAGCCGAATATTAATAAAAACAAATCGCTAATTTACCCTACCATCTAAAATCCTTTAGGAAACTTGAAATAATTTTATAATACTCTTAAGGCTTTTTTAAATAGATTTCGAATACTGGTATAAGATAATCCATACAGAAACTCTGAGTTCTGGTCGTCACATGAAAATGGAAACATAATAGTATTCATTTTCCATCAACAACTTTTCACCTTTTCCAAAATATAACCATTTCAGAAACTTCATATAAATCACCTTCATCACATTTAATTCTTATCAATATTTCAATATGTTGACAACGACAGACTTTGACAAAAAATAAATATCTGATTCTCTGACAACCTGCGTCAACTTTACAAACTGATTTTAAAAAGTTTCATAATTTATATTGCTTTGTATGTCCTTGCGCTGAATTCCCCGCACATTCGAGTGTATAAACTTGAACATTTTCGCTTTCACACTTTTTCCAGCCAAAGCGTGTGTTATGCAAATTGAGTGCAGCTGTTATCTCTTTGGCAGCCGAAAAAGAATAAAAAAATAAGTATAAATAAGGAAAATAAAATGGAGGCGGTTGAAAAACAGATAATGCTTGATAAATGTGTGTAGTCCCCATATGCAAACACCCACCTCACCCAAGTCAATGGCCACCAGATGACAATCGGGATAAAGTATCCTCCTCCACGAATTTTCTTGACAACATAAAGCGTCTTTTAACAGCCCGTTCCCATTCCACGGGCCCCTCTTTATATGCAAATTTGCGAAAGGGTTAACTTTTGACTGAAGGTCAGTTGGCGTTTTGTTCGACGCTGTGGCACAGTATATAATAGATTGTATATCATTTTTCTCCCATTCCGGTCTGTTCATTTTTAACGACAGAATTGATTGACATTTTGCACCCTCGAGGCGGGTGTATTCAATATTCCAAATAAACCAAAACCGAGATGAGTTTGCGTTGATAAGCCCATAAAATTATTTTAGTTGATTTTTCTGGCAAAAGAAAACAACGGACTGTCAAAAACAATAATATATAATGGGGTATTGAAAGCCTAATAGTATTAATTACCTTTTGCGTAAAATGTGGAAAAGTACGTATTGCAATTTGTATATGAATAAAAAGAACATATATATATATATATATTGCTATGTTATTCCGTTTTCGTGCAGCATTCATTTAGTTAAGGTCACTTCCTGCCTAAGCCCATAAACCAGTCCGAGAACCTAGAAAATGGTCCAGAACAAAACTGAATCCAACCAAGGGCGTGGTGAGCCACCTGTAAGCCGCTTGCCAATCGCTGACAGCCAACGCTTAACGTGAAAATCCCCTAAATCGCTCCTGTTGCAAACGAGTTTCGCCCTGGATCTGGCTTTAGCTGGCCTTGGCTCTGTGTTCGCATATGTATCTGTATCCGTATCTGCCGCTGACCGGAACCCAATTGAATCGAGGCCAGTGGAGTCGACCGGCTACTTTGGCGCACTTCTGAGGCTGCACTGCTTGGCTTCCTGTTGCCATCGGCAGAAAGGTAAACAGAAATGTTTTCATGGACACAACTGAAGTGGAAAAAAGGAACCATTCCATAGGAATCGGTGGGAATAGCGTAGATATCTGCCTCCCTCTCTGGGGTGTCATTAGCCCCTGTTGTTATAAATACTGTCTACGCCGTTATTTGTTGGTTGGGTGAGTAATGTGTTTAGCTAGATTTATAGGCTTAGTCCTCCTAAGTTATGAGCCACAGTGTAATATAATCTCTTGTAGAGATACTAAATATACCTGAAACAATAAATATAAAAACAAATATTTGAAATGTTAATTTAATTATCAGAAAGCATTTTACTTACGCCAAATTACAAATTGCATGTTAGGGATACCACGTAGGACTACCCGCAGGGATAAATGAATGCTCTCCATGGCTAAAGAAAATATTGTTGTAAACTAGAACGAAAAAGCGAATTTCTAATTATACGTAACTGTTCGTTGAGCCCCGAAATGAAAAACGTTAAATGAAAATTGTGAAA
The DNA here is from genome assembly GCF_000001215.4 of Drosophila melanogaster. Taxonomy (NCBI): domain Eukaryota; kingdom Metazoa; phylum Arthropoda; class Insecta; order Diptera; family Drosophilidae; genus Drosophila; species Drosophila melanogaster. Next base: position 15,814,716 of record NT_033779.5, on the reverse strand, counting down.
CGGCTAAAACGAAATGAAATCATCAACAAAAGCATAATTCAATTTTACGGACCGTTGAAGCCACTAATGAATTATCGTATAGAGTTCGATAGGACATAGCCATGGATTTATACAACTTCATATGTGCAGATGTACCCATCGCAAATAGTTTTTCTGTTTTTCTTTTTTTTATGCATTTCCATTAAATTTCATTGCATTTTGGATTTTGTTTCTGTGTGCCATTCGGAATTCTGTTTGCCAGGGCCCAATGATCCCTTGCCTTTTTCCCTCTTGTTTCGATTAGGTTTTTTTCGGGTCTGTATATTTTTCGTTTACTTAATGAGCAATTTGCTGCTCAAAAACTTTTTTTACCTATTTCTTTATATTTAAGAATAAACACCGAAAGCAGTTGTAAACAAGTAATTGCACTTGAAGACAATCAGATAAGAAAACCGAGGTTATAACTTTACAGACGAGAGACAGGAAAAAAAAAGAAAAAAAGAGGCGGGAGTTTTGGAAAAATGGGATGGCGAAAGGGAGCGAAAAAGCTCATAAGATAATATAGGGAAAAAATTAAAATATGTATTATTATTTTAATACCACATTTTCTTTATACCAAAATATTCTTGGACTTTTGTTATAGGCAATATTTTTGGGGCATTTATAGCCGACTGAAAAATCTAAAATAGGATGGTCATTTTATAGAGCTCTCATATTTCCTTTTTATAGATATTATTATTTATTTTAGGCAATTTTTTTTTTTGTTTTATTTTGTATAACTTGTATGACTTCGGCTTTATATCAAACGTTGGGCTTTGCTTTAAACTGGGTTACTGTGCTTCGTGGGCTTTTGTAAATTAGGCTATTTTAAAGCTGTCTCGTCCCAAGAGGCCCCACAAATATTTAACGCAACATTTAACCATCGGTTGTGCGCACCACACCATCAACCAAATGTCCATATAACCAAAAAAAAAAAAGGCGTACAAGGCCAATTGGGCAAGGGATGAAAAAGGGTAACTGAAAAGGCCAAAAGGCAGCTTTGATGTTATTGCCGCAAATTAGCTAGAAATCTTTTGCCTACAGGTCACCGCTATCCCTTTTTTCATTCCATTCGACCATTTACCACTTCTTTTACCCGAATATTTTTTGGCCTTCAGCTTTTCCGATTATTTTTACCTACACCTGTGCGTAACAAATAGAAATTTGCCAAGAAAATAATTGAACTTCAATTGAGTGAGAGCATGTGCAGAATTTCAAGTATACGTATTACCGCCTGTATGTATAGAAAGAGCCAAACGCACATAAAATAAAATACAAAGTTTTGGATTCCCCCAACTTTGGCAGACTCCATGCTCAAGTTAAAGCGGATTCCCAGTTATGTTTTCCCATATTTCTGCTATAAGTCGAGGAAGGGAAGCAGCACATTTTTGCTGCATCAATAGTTCAAATACTATTTTATGCTTAGTTGATTATTGACTGCAAGTGGAAATTTACTTTTGCTTCATCGAGAAAGGACGAGCAAGACAAAAAGAGTCTCTTTTTTGGGTTAAGTCTGGCAGAACGTTAAAAATTGGCAGACGAAAGAAACTTGTTTGTTTTTCAACTTATACGGAAATTGTATTTTTGTCCAGCAGGGAAAAAATCAAAAAAAAATCTGACAAAACTTGACAAAACAAATTGTGAGTGTCCTAACGTATACTGCGCCTTCGTGAATTCCCATTTTTGCAGCAGTTCATCTCTGTATTTCTATTGCATATTTTTGTTGTGAGCTTACGGAGTTTGGTGAACCAATACATACGATTTCTACACTCATTTGTATTCCATGTATCAGGCATAGGGCTAATTCTTCTTCGGTTTATGGCGATTCACTACCAACCGTGCTTTTAGTCACTATTGTTAGACCTTGTTCGATTCGATTGTAGAATCGTTCTTGCCGTTTCCTGTTGCCTTCTAACAATCCGAATCGCATTGTCGCTGCAGTCAAGTGCACCGCCAGAGTATCCAGCGCTTTTGTGGCCAGCGTGCAATGCTTTTCCTTGGGTTTCTATTCAGGATTCCATTGCGGCCCTAACTAACCCACACACTTCAAACTCTCGCTTTTAATGCGCTCTCCATGGAAATGCTGTTGCCATACAATCTAGGTTAACGAAGGTGCCTTAGAAGATGGATTTGTGGGTCGCAAAAGTGCAAAACAGAGCCTGGATGCCCTTTACTGCTCTACTTTTGTAAATCCATATTGGCTTAGTTTCCAAGTTACGAAAAAATGTATCTTCTCCTCGGTCAAAACCGCATTTTGAATTTCTGTGAGTGCATTTCAGCGCTTAAAATGGAAAATAAATAATTTTAGGGAAAATATTATAATTTTAACTCAAGCAAAGCTTTAGAATGTGAGTGAGTTGCATTTGGTTCTCAGAGCAAGGGAAAATGACATGGATTTGGATTCGGAAAATATATATACATTTTTTTTATAATATTTCACACAACCTCTGATTATTTAAAAGAAGATAAGACCCGCAGCAATCACTTCCACGAAGAGATAACACTTTGAGCGGTATAAATGCGAATCTTTACTCAAGTTCGATCTGAGTTATGAGTTCTCGGGTTACCATGTCGGTGCAATGGAAAATTGTCATAATGAGCTTCTTTCTGTTCAGTACCGCGCACGCTGGAGGATATTGTGGACCCAACAAGATATATGCGTGTGTGCCTACGCTATTTTGTAAAGATGGTCGCAGCACGCAAAGAAATCCCGCTGCTCACTTCAACAGGCAGTGCTTTTCGTTTGAATCTTGCTGTGACGTTAATAGGGTGAGGCCAAAGATTATTCTTTGAAGTGGCACTTTATTGAAAAACATGTTGTTTTCAGGTAATTTATGGAATGCGGTACACTGGAGGAGATTTCGAGCCAGGTCCATACGAACAAATCAGCGAGCCATTCAACAATGCTAGTGGAAAAACTTCTGGCACAAACAGTCAACAGTCAACTGGTAATACGGGTGGCACTAGTCCGACCTTGAAAAAAAAGGGCGGAGTGTCATCTATAACGAACATTCAAAATACTAATAATGGCGGAGGCAAAAATTTTACAACAAATAGTCAAATGCCGAGTTATACGATGAAAAGTCAGCCATCCAATAACGCAGGTGGAAAAACCACTACTGCAAACAATCAGGCACCCAGTGACTCAGATGGAAAAACTTTTACACACAGTACAAATTTACATGCTCATAGTTATCTTAACAATAATTCCGGAAAAACTAACTTAGGAAACCCATCTACGGCTAATACTAAAAATACAAAAAGTCCAAATTATCATCATTATCAAAATCATAATTACAATCCCAGTGGCAATTTGGGCAGGGATGTTGGAGTTCATAGACTATCTTCAAACATTTAAGTAATATCACAATTCATAAATTCAAGATAAGCTAAAGAGCGATTCGAAACTTTTAATAAATAAATACGTAAATATACTACAGTAGACGTAGTACGCTTAGAAAAACTGTTGAAACCTTTACACGATTAAAGAAATGAAAAGTACGTTCTGATAACCGTCTGGAAAACGGGAAAAGGCGATGGAGAGAAAGGTCAGCTAGACCGCTGCAGCTGTCACCATTGACAGGAAGTCGAAAGTTAGCGTCCCCCAAAAGCGGAACTCAAACTGACAGCAACAAACACACTCACCCGCCAGCCTCAAGGGCAGCCGAAAAGAAAATCAAGGCATGACAGAAATAAAGGACAAATATCTATAGGAAAATAAAAACCGAAATTTGATTTTCACAGACAAGTAAAATATTTTTTACCCCATCCTTCGCTTCTATCGAACCTATGCCAGCTGCTGAAACCAAAAGGAAATTTTAATATAAGAAAAAAGGAAAACTGGGAAAGAAAATAGAAGGACGCTCCGAGTGCGTTTTCCAGCTGTTTCACTTCAACGAGAATTTGTCATTTCTTCTTTTTCGTATTTTCCTGTCTCATTCTAAGCTTGTTTGCATGTGTTTCTCAGTCTGTTTGTGGTTTGTCCTTCCTTTGTTATTTATTATTGTTTTTCAACAGGAAATTCGTTTTCCTTGTTGTTTTGCTTCCTGCTTATTTTGGTTACCAGTTTCTTTTCATCAATTTCTTCGACTGTCTGCGTATGATTGGGAAAATCGGCACCAGAAAGCCCTTCGTCAGCCTGCAAACTAAATGCATTAGCTGATTTTAATTAAAATTATTTTGCACAGCTAAAATCAATTTCAATTTAATTCTTAAGATTATTAGCCTTGAAACTTGCTTATTCCCATATAAAAGGAATAGAAATCGTGGGTTGGTTGCATATGCTTATTTCTTACAAATATATAGATATATTTTTTTTTAAATACTCCCAAAACCATTTTAAATACAAGACGCAATCCTTACACTCAATTAAATCATCTTATTTCTGGTCAAAATATTAAAAAAAAAAGCTGGTCGAAGAGAAAAAGAAAGCTACCGTGAGGCGGCAACTCAAGCTCATTAATTTAACTTACCCAAAAAGGAAACCAAGTGGGGATGGGAAATTCAGGCCAAACAATACCGAGATAGAGGGACCGGAAAACAGGATGTGCGGCCAGGTACGAGGAGGCAACCAGAAAAAAAAACCACCAAGAAAAAGTAGCACGGAAGCGGATTTTCATTCAAGGTAAAAGCAATCAATCAATATTCATGAAATCAGATTTAATTTTAAGCGCATTTAAGTTGCCAGCCAGGAGGAGGAAAGGAGGACGCTTTCTCCATCTCGGCCCACAATTTCTCCTTGGTAATGATTCAGCATTAAATTTCGGGTGACTGAAGAAAGGCAAGAAACAACAAAATCAGCAGCGACAGCAACAGCAACAAAGAAAATCAGTAAAATGAAACGATGTCGACGTCAAAGCAAATGAAACTGAAGATGAGACCAGAGCAAAATTTCGGACGAACATCATTAGAAAGTTACTGGAATTCGGTTGTAGCCGGATGGTTGGGGTTTGGTGCTGGTGTTTGGCTATATCCATCCGACCTTGCTAATTGTATGACAACGGGGGGTGGGATTCGCCCACCTGGCCATTGAAATCATTGCTCCGTTCAAGTAGCTGAGCGCACAAAACTAAGCTGCCAATTCAATTTCGTAATCAGAGTGGCATGAAAAATTAAATAAAACATGCAAATAAAATTATTACGCATAATTTGTGTGCACAGGGTGAGATGAAGGGCTCCCGTTAGGCAATACCATTTTCCCGCGAGTTTTTCCGGTGCGGAGTGCCTGATTTTATTTCTGCTGGGATTTTGGGTGACTGATTCCCTTTGCAACTCAATTTATTTTTCTGCTTGACAATTTATCTTCAAATTTAGCTCAAGAACTTTATATTCATACATTATTAGTCTATCCCATTTTTAAATACTATTGAAATTTAGTTAATCATGGTAATTACCTTTACCTTTAGGTGTTTATTTTAACACTTTTTAGTTAAAAAAAAATATAAGATTTTCTAAGTAAAAGTTAAAAGTATTTAATTGCTTATAACGATTACTTTAAAATAATGACTTATATCTTGTTTTGCATGATTAAAATATGCCTTAAAGTATTTCAATTAAATATTGTTTTCAAATTATACTAGTTTTGCTTTTTAAAAGCTTACCTTCATTACTCGAAGCACATTTGTAGCTGTCCGAAAAAGGCAAGAGTTAATAAAGTCCTTAATTAAGTTGCTGTTATGTAAGTAGTACACCGCTGTATTTTTATATGCTAGAGCGAGTGCGATGCTTGTGTGGTGAGGCCTCGGTTGTTGAGGTCAAAACTATTAGCAATGTGCCGGGAAATTAAGCAAAAGTTTGGGGAGTAATGAGTTCGTAACAGCGCAGATTTAACTGGATGTATGAGTGGGGGGGGCGCTTATCTAATATGTGCATCTGAAAATGAGATTGGAAGCAGGGCATAAACCTTGGGTATCACAAAACACTCTGCCCTTGTTAACCTTTTTTTTTTTGGTCTATATTCCCTGTATTCCATTCATTCGCCTCGTTAATCGAGCGTTTTATCTCTCCCAGAGATTTGTAAATTTGTGAAGCATTTTTTAATGTGCTTAATTTTATTTGGGATCCAGCCACTCCAGCTTCGGTGTTCCACTGTTTCGGTTTGAACATGTGTTGCTGGCTAAACTTTTTCATTGTTACCCCGTACATCACACAAGCGGCTTTATTGGTCAGCAGGGGTTAAAGTAGCCGAGTTAGTTTTGTCAGCCTTGGCATTAAACCCATGCTGTCCATCGTTCGCCTCATTTCCATCTGCCAGAGTTGCCGCGCCGCGGGTTATTTGTTGGGTTCAAAGTTCGGGTCTAGTCTGGTCGCCCTGGGATCGGGGACAGAGATTGGGATTGGGATTGTGGGTCTGAATCCGAGTCCGGGTCTGTGGGTCTCCTGTTGGGCCCTACCACCCCTACTTTCAGCCTTTTCAACAATTTTTCGCTTATTTTGTGCTCTAATGGGGCATAAGTGTGATTTAGCAAGTGTTTAATGAGCTTTCCACTTTTTCCCCTAGTCGTTTGAATTATTTTATACCCACGGCTTTCTAATAAAACTTATTTTAAGGTGTGACAAGAGAAGCGACAGAAATATTCATGTACTCTTGTGGCAAATTGGGGTTATTTATGGTACTGAGCGACAATAAAGGATATGCAGTTATGTTATTACTATATATACATAAACAAAGTATATTGAGCCAACGCAAATGCAAATTTATATGCTCTGAGCCATTCAATATGCATGAATTATTTTTATTATTACATATTTTGATTAAATTTCCCCACTTGCTTTAATTTCAATTAAAGTTGGAACTAAAACACATAATGCCCAAAAAAACATTCAAGTACTATTGTATGAAAATTGCGCTTTCCATCGTTTTTCGGTCATCTCCTCGAGCAAACCTTTTGCGAACAAACTGAGCCACGACCCACTTGGTCGTATTCGTATCTACTTGGCCAAAAGTGATGCAGCGTTTTCAGAGGGCCAAAAGCAGCCCGCAACCTATCACAACATTTGCTGGAGTATGTAACTCGACTCGAACCCAGACGCGACTTGGAATCGGGAATTGGCCTGTTACCAGAACAGCCGTTGTAGGTCAGAGGAAAAAGTGCTTCTAAGATAGTAGGCGTTCGTCAAAGGGAGCACAAATAATAATAATAATAAAGTTAATAATTGTTATTGATTTTATATTTAACATTTCAGACAATATATAATGGTGTGACGTCACAATTATTACAAGATTAATTTAATTACAAGGCTTAATTTACACGTTTATTTATATATTTATTTATACAAAAATTAAGAGAACACAATTTAAGAGTACAAAGAGAAAATCACATTTTAAAAACTTGCAGAGCTTTTAAGGCACATTCGAATTCGCACAAAAATGTCCCACATGGCTGGGAAATTGTCCCAACAGAGGAAAATACTGGTAAATGTTACCATGTGCATAATGTTAAGTCTGATATCTAAAGGAATTTATAAATTGGCATCTTAACATTTGATTGCATTAAGAGCAAATGTATTAATATAAATATTCTTAGTTTTTGATGCAGAATAGCAATATGTGTTAGATAATATTTTCACTTGGATTATAATAAATATTATTAATATTAAATTTATGCTTACCTTTTCAATTTCTAATATTATATTATTAAAATAATAATATAAACTCAGACATCCACAAACATTAATTTCCAGACAAAAATAGCAATCATGCTGCAGGCTTAGCCTGTAGCTCTAATATCTATCTGACCTAATTGAATGCGCACACTGGAGGCGTTTTTTCCCAGAATCTGTCACTTGGCTAATTAAAGTACTCCTTTGCCAATCAGAGAAAGAAATCTAGAACATGTTCCTTAAAAAATTCAAGCTGATTTCAACGTCGGTATGCAGGCAATTGTGGTTTACGTCGTAACTCTATACCGTACACGCTAATATTTGCACTAATTTGATTAAAAGCATTTTAATGGCTTGAAGACTTGGCAGCCTCGCAAGGTAAATGCTCGCACATTCATTTTGTTTGGGCTGTCGGAAGTTTAGCCTCCTGCAGCGGAAGTACACTCACAGTGAAGCCTCTTCTGATGCCCAACCAATGAAAATGGCCGCCCATTTAACGCATGTGTTTGCACGCCACAACTTTCCAATCCCCCGAAGTCGGAGAATCCCGAGCCGGTGGATACGCCATGGAATTTTTGGGGAACGATGCTTTACGGCAGCCGGAATGGCTAAGATGGGAAAGCTATACCCAAAACTCAACTCCAAGGAATGTTCGCCCATCTTTTCTGGCTTCTGCCGCCTTCTTCTTGCCCATTCTATCCCATTTTTCTTTCTTTCTTCTGCACGGGTTTTTCCGCCATTTCAGCAGAAAACTCAACCAAACTCGCACAACCAAAAGGCTAAAAGTTCAAATGCAGCAGCAGCAGCTCTGCCATTTCACCTGACTGCAAGAAAGTTTTTCATTTGATTTTTCACTTCTACCATCCGTGGCTGGGTTTGAGTTTGAGGTGGAAAACATTTTTCTGCTATTCTGGGTTGCCTGCGGGCCTCCCTTTGGCAGCACCGCCCTCCCTCTTGCTTATCGTTTTAGCCAAATGTTCGAACTGTTCGCATTGGATTACTTGCGGATTTGTCCATGTCGTTATTTCGACGGTCAGTTAAGCCCACTTCAGGTACCGCTCCGCTCCCAATTGGATCGTTCTCATTACGGAATAGGAGCAGGATAAAACTCCAACTCCGGAACCCCACTGCGGGAGTGCGTCATACTTTATTTGTTTTTTCAGCTAAGCGCAGAAGTTCAGCCATCAACCAAAACTTCAACTGCAGCGCCAAGTCAAATTTCTGACCGGACCCCAGACCCAGTAAGTGGCGTCAAACTTTCAAAACTGAGCGCCTTGGCACTTTTGCATATTTCCACCGAGGAATACGGAAGACGAAAGGGTGGTACCTAAATGGTTGGTTAGACACAGATCGTCTGGAGGAGGAAAACACCAGGAAGCATTTGCATAGCCAGACCGAAAGACGAGTACGCTTTGGAAAAGAAATACAGAAGTTGCTAATGCTTACAAATATATATATGTTCCACCTTTGCTTGTAAAATACAATAATAAAATAAAAATAACGAATTATACAAATATATTTATAATATATTTTAATAAATTTAAAAAAATATACATTTAACTCGTCTTTGTAAAATATATAGCTTGCAATATTTTGAGTTGCCGGACAATGGAAGAGCTCATTGCTGGCCTCACCCCTTTCATTCTTATTTTCTCAGACATCGTTTATCAGAGGTCTGGTGCTGTCTTCGCTCGGCTGCATCTTTCTTTTAAACACTTACTTAAGTGGAAATTTATGTTGTTTTTCCACCCGTTCTTAGGAGCTGCCAGGCTATTGGTGCGCAAATGTTGCATTTGATATGTGCCAGACAAGGGACCTAAGCCCAAAGTCCAAGTCCTGGCCATTTGTTGTTGCACCGCTGCACACTCCCACCCACATACCCACACCCACAGCCACAATCGCAATCACACCCACAAGCACACCCACACGCAGATAAAGAATTAAGTATCTGTGTGAACGTAAAGACAAGTTGGCAAAGTTAAAGTTTTGCTTTAACAAGATAACAAGAACCAGCATGAAAAACTGTGGCCAGAACTTTTTCCACGGCTCTCGGAAGAGAACCTACTAAGAAATATAGGAGCCAAAAATAGTTTGCAAAATCGAATAACTTAAAGTCAAATACCAGGGAAAATAATTAATGCAAAGCATTTGAAATTATTTAAATTAACTTTGGTCAGTTGATCAGCTTTAAGCGTTAATAAACTTCCGCATGAAAAACACACAATTACACTCAACGCCACACGACATTCCACTTCAAGGGTCGTTCGTCGGATATTAAAAAAAAACACGATCTCAACTCATTGAAAATAAAAACTGAAAAAAAAATCGTCAGTAAGCTGACAGTCATCAGACAATGCCCCAAAAAGTTACCCTCTTCGGCGGAAGAAATAGCAACAGAAACAAAAACATAGTCATCAGCAGCGGCTGGGAAAACTGCTAAAAACGAATCGCGAAACAAAAAGCAAACATCCGAAAAAAATCACAAAACTTCACACAAAAAGCACTCAAAATATTGTTGATTATGCCAGCACAGACACATGCATATACACACACTAACCGTTCGAAGTGTTCCGATTTTAAAATTCAGTTAAATTGTTACCATTTAAGGGAATAAGAAAATTGTCTTAAAATTATAAAAAGATTTCGAAATAACAGATACCGTTATATTGAATATTTATAAACAAAATTGAAATAGATAAATAAGAATGTAAAATAAAACTAAAAGCTGTAGTAATTCTAGGTAGAAAGTTTAAGTTTACCGAAATATATTATATACAAAAATAATTTAATATATTAAAAAGGAGTTTTGGAAATTCGGAACCGACCCGAGAGACACTGAAGAACAACAGCAAAACGGTCGCAATGAACGTCGTCATATGGCTCTATTCCCGCCCTTTTTTCCGGATGCCCCTGCAACCATAAAAACAAAACTGAAAAGCAAAAGCACGGCCGTAATGTTTTTTCGACGTCCGCTCACTCGATTCGCTGCTTTTTTCACTTGTTTTTTAGTGTCTTCGGTGTTTAGTTTTGGGTCATTGCGCATTGGTATTGTTTTGCCAGGGAGAACGGGGAATCGGCTGCATTTTTGTTCAGCCGCCTTCGCACCCGAAATCTATGTAGTTAGAAGGGGTTAGTACTCACAGTGCGATACTGTGCAGTGTCTCGTTATCCATGGAAAACTTTGCCTCTATGCGAATTCTGTTTGCATTTCTTTCACTTCCTTTTCAAGAGTGTACTCTTCCAAGGTAGTGATAAATCCGTAAGTTGAATGACAGGATGATAAGAAAAAATATGCCAAAATAATGTTAACGAAAGAATTGTATTACTTATTATTGTATTACAAATAATAAATTACTTAGTTTTGTATTTATTGGTTTCTAAGGAGCTGGACTGCAATATAATTTATTTCATATAATTTTTCTTTAACCCCTTTTAACCAATTTTTTTTTAATAACGCCTAATTGAACTTTCTTTAGGGCATCAAAAATTTGCCTATTCAAAGCTAAGCGTGTCCTTTGGGCACTTTTCCAAAAAACTGTAATTGCTGCCATCATGTTTTGTAATGTGTGTGGGTTGTGTGTTTGCTTGTGTGCGTATAAATAGAAGTGAGTGTGCGTGTGTGTGTGTGTATGGTGCTCCTTGAATTGCATTTTGCAGAATAGCCGTAATGGCTGTTGACTCTACTCCGCTACTACTAGCACCTCCAAACGCCATCCTTAATGCTAAGTCCTTATCGACCCCGCCCACACCTGAAACAAATTCACTAATCGGCGAACAAACTTGATAAGCTTAAAACTATATTTTAAGCCTTTTGTTCGGGCGGACTCTTTAATTACAGCGGAAGTTAAGAAAGCTTTTTAGAGTTTTGGACCCGTCAACTTAGTTATAATGCCAACTTGGCTTTTAATGACTTTGTCTTTTAATTTCATTAAGCTCACCCAAAATGTCAGCTCCCTGCCTTCATTGCCAAAATTAAATCAAATGCACTACCCTGAAAGTTTTGCGAGCGAAACTTAATTTGACCAATTTTCAGGTACAATTCTCAAATCAAAATTATTTTATAAGAATTAAAAATCCTCTTAGCTGAACACTTTTAAATTAGAGAAATTAAACAAAAATGTTGCTTTAGCTTAAAACACTCATTTTGTCATTCTCGTGGCACTCAATCACTTTCGCTTAATCAGCAGGCTTTTCTGCCCAGGTAAACAAACCCCTTGTAAAGCGAGGCTTTTCATACCCAAAACTGGCGTTACAGAGACCAAAAACAGAGGCTGATTGCTTAATAATTTTTGTGATGATGTGAATTTACTTTTATCCCCCCTTTGGGAGAAGGCCAACCACCAAAAACTCCAACACCAAGCTGGTTCCCAAATGACTCTTTTTCGTTCCGTATATACGGGTGTACCCATATTCATTGGCTTTTGGATCCAAATCAGCTTAGAGACCCAAAACAGGTGACAAACATTTTTTTTGCCTCCATCGTGTGAAGAGTTCTGCAATGCCAAAGCATGTGTAAATATTCATGGTGGTATCGGGGTATTTTCCCTTTTGTTTCCTTACGTGTTGAATTAGCTTTTTCTGTTTCCGGTTTTGGGGTTGAATTTTCAGACCCCTCTGCCATTTTTCTTATATGTTTTTTTTTCGTGTGGCATTTGTTTGCTTCAGCGATAAAAATGTAAATTTATGAAGTTTTAATCAATTTGGGGAATTCTCGCTTTCTTTCTTTGTCCCTGCCTTTTTTAGCATTGTTTTTGCCATTTGTTTGCTGGCCCCAAAAGGCAAACACACAGACGGCAGACAACAAAAAAAATTGCTTTTGCGAAACATTTAAAACATATTCCCAGCTTTTTTCCCACTGGCTCTCCCTTCTGTGTGTTTTTTCGTTGGCGACGCACAATAAAGACCCTAATAAAATTTTAATTTAGTGTTATTTGTCACCAGAGGGCGAGTAGGCATATAAACCGAAATATAAAATGCAGATGAATGTTTCTCACTTTGTAGGTTGTTTTCTGCTTAGAACTGGGTGTTTAGTAGAAAAAGTTCATCCCAAATGAACTGAAAATGGGCTTTTGCCATGTTTTAATATCTTCCTTCACACAATACAATTAATAATATTTTATTGAACTAATTGGCATGGCACAGGAAAACACATAAATTTGTAGCCACGTAACGTATTGTTTATTATTTAATTACCATAAACCAAATGCAGCAATAGCCAACCGGTTCTCCAGCAAATTGATTGTTTATTGCGAGCACACATTAGCAGGAGCAATCAAATTCGCAGTTATTGTATTTCGGCATTGTCACACGCTGCGTATACGCAATGTAGCTTGGCATTCCAAAGGCACCACAAATAATCCTCAAGCAGGAGGTGGTTAGCTGGCCAGCATGTGGGTATAGTTATGAACCAGGACCCCAGGTCATGGCGAATTATGAAAGCGGGTGGCATCCCGGGCAGTGAGATCCTGGGAAGGCAGGAAAAGCGTAACTCTAACAACTCTAGCGGCAACGGTAATTGCCAGTGTCCACTGTCCAATGTCCACGAGAGCAGCAACACCATCCTGTCGTCCATTTGGAACTCGTTGCCTCTCTCCTATATTTATGTTTCTTTTGTGGGGTGGCACTAGGTGCGGACTACATTACTCCGAACATAATTTTAATGTGCGTAGTAAGCGGTGGCTGCGTAGAAAACCAACTAAACAACAAACATAAAACTACTGTGGAGCGCCCCAAAAATGGTTGGGCATTTCGCAATTACAGAACATATTGGTCTTTTAAAATTTACAAATGCCATAGACTACAAAAAATAATTTCAATTGAAAGTACAAAATACTACTGCACCTAAATATATTATAGTATTATAATATATAATACTATTTGAAAGCCTCAAAAACCAGTCCGTACACAAAAGGCGGTCAGATCATGGTGCTCGTTATCACTTTTTAGTTAGTAGTTGTTATTTATGTGCCATTAGTTAGTGCCCAAAACGCATTTGGAGGCCCAGTAGGAGCCAGGCCCCCCTCTCTTGTCTCGATTTATGCCCTCCGGCCGGAGCTGCGAAATGGTTCATAAATCCTTGGCTGTACACCAGGCAACTGGTTTCAATATTTCGCATGCTCGTATTATCAGTGGCAATCATTTATACCTTTCAGTTGTCTTCCTTTGCGAGTGTTTTTGCCCATTTCACTTGTGCTCGGGTCGTGGGACTGTTTTATCGGCGTTTGTTTTACTTCCGACAGCGGAACCAGAAACGGAAATTTCTCATTTCAGTACATTTCCGCATCTCGCGCTCTCGCACACCAACGCACGCACACATATGTATGTATATAATTACACTGCTAGAAATCGCTACATATGCAGATCACATGCATAACAAGCTGTGGTGGACGGGATTCCCCACCAAATGGAAAACAAACAAGAGCATTGTTTTGCAAGGGGGCGAAGGCGAAAACATTCATTCTATAACAAATATGCGAGTAATAGCAACGATAAAAGGATACAACGCCAGCAAGAAAAAGAACAAGAACAAAAAGCGACAAAAGGAAATCGCCAGCAAAATGTTTTAAAAACTGCCAAAGGCATAATTTTCCCTTTCATGTCCTTCTCTTTGTCTTTTGCTTAGGAATTTCACCCACTACTCTGACTTGATATAGCAAAGGGCTTTGGGTTAGAACGGCTTGAAGGAATGGATTGTATTCTAGGTTGACGCTAGTTGACATCGGTTTTGCATTTTCCATCCCTTTTGTTGTAATTTCTTCTTTGTTGTTCAGTTAAGTCATGATTTTACTGTGATTTGGCTTTCTTGTGTCTTAAATGAATGTGAACCAGACCAACAAAAAAAAATACTGTCCAAGAATATTTTAATAAACATCTGCGGCATTGTAGTTAGCATTTTAATAAGAAATACTGCGAAATCACTATATAAAATACATTCTGGTCATTAATTAAGCACAGTGCCAAATTCCTAACACAGATCCCAGATTCTCACAGCCTTACAGGTAGGGTAGCGGAAAAAAAGGTCACTCCAATTGGCGACCAACCCATTCGCCATTCACCTTCACGACTCCTTTTATTTTGCCAACAGAACTTCCACTTGAGTGAGTTTCTGTGAGGAACAAATTCAATTTGCATATTTTGACAGGGGAATCGACTGAAGAGCAAAAAATGTTGGCCCAAATGAGAAATGAGAACGCCTGACGCTAATTACAAGAATTTATTGAAATCAAGAGTGGCGACTTAAGCAGTGCGGGAAAATGAAATTATTGCGAGGTTGGGTTTTGGAAATCGGCTTTTCCTTGAAACGCGCTTTGCAGGACGGGTCCTTCGGGCTCCAATTATTGACACTTGACCAAACGGCCAAGCGACCAAAATGGTAATTTCTATTAAAAACTTTAGGAACAATTTTTGTTGAAAAGAATTTTTTCTTTCACTTTTTGGGTCATTTTTGTTTGAAGCCAGCGATGTAATGAAAGTGCTGGTGAACAAAAAGTTTTCGATTTCAGTGCTTTTACAAATTGGCATTAATTAATTTTCAATGTTTTTTGTTTTTTTGTGTGGCACTTGAGACTTTTTTTTAGCGAAATTGCATTTGATTTTTAATGAAAAATATTTAGCAATTAGTTCGCGAAAAGGCAAGGCGGGCGGGTATCCAGTCCAAGCTAGCTTAAATTCTATGATAGCAGCTCAAACATAATAAAAAAATCTTAAATAAATTAACTAAGCTTAGCCCTTTTTTAATATTCTTACTTTTTTATTAAATTCTATATTTTAGATGTATCTTACTATGAGCTCCACAATATTATCTTTCATATTACTGGCACTCTTTCCCTTAACTCGCCGAGTCATATAATTAATTCCTTTTCATTATATTTTTGAATAAAAAATTCGCTGGTGTTCATTCATACTTATTTCATATCTTCTTTCGCCGGCCTCTTGCCTAATATGAATTTTATGCAAAAGCGCTTTAGGGCGGCTTTGGTCATAATGCTTACCAGGTTGGGTTACCCTTTTTCCCTCGGCGTGTGGCATTAAAAAATTTAATGTTGTTATTATACCCCGCGAAACTGTAAAAAGAAATGAGCGGCAAATATGGAAGAAAAACAAAAAATTTAATATAATTTTTTTCTCAATTAAAATAAGCTTAAAAGTTTCAGAAACATGGGAATCAGGGATTAAAACCAGTTTGAACTCGAATGTGTTAAAATTAACAAATGTATGTTTTAAAATAGAAAAGCAAAAAAAATCCTAATCATAGTATACCAAAACCTTCCTTTACCATAAAGCCAAACATTAGGGGATATTTTTGAACTAAAACAAAACTTCATTCTTTTAAGTTGTATCCAACATAAGTTGGGCAAATATAAAAACTTTGCAATACATATATTTATATATATGGAAAAAGTGTCCAGAAAAGTCGTGTGTAGAAAAGAAAAGTAACTTTTTTCACCGAACTCCTGGAAAGACTAAGACTGAGAAGATGGCAATAAACTTGAGTTTGCCGAGTGGTTTTTGTTTTTCCTGAACGCCTTGCAGTTCGATGTGGTCAAGTTTTGCGCACTAAGCGAAACTAATGTCGAAGTGGCGAAGCGCGAAAAGAGTTCCTGCTTTCCCCACCAACGGGGCCCCGGAAAAATGTTGGAAAACTAAGAAAAATGAGACGATAATGGTAGCGATATTACTCCAAAGGCAAAGTGCTCTTCACTCCCCATAAAGAAGTTGGTTTTATTGCGAAAAACTTCGACAAGACAACCAGCGTAACTGAATTCGCTAATCATTGAAATTTAGCTTGCTAATAGATAAAGGTAAGTGTCAGTATGTGAATTTAAGAGCTATAAATTCTATTTAATATTCAGAAAGAATTACAATTTACTTTTGAAACGTTTAACTAGCATTTCATTAACATGGTTATTCGATTTCCTTAGCCATAACTCATAGCATAAAAATAAGAATATCTTTGAATAGAATGGTCAAATAAACTGACAACATGAAATCATCTAAATCAAAGCAAGACTATAAATAATATTGGAGCTTCCATTGTACTTGATTTCAAAAGGGACATATTCTCAGAATGCTTTTTGTTTGGTCCTGTCGAGGAGTCGTTGACGACTTGACAAGCCGAAATTTAATTGATGAGCTTCCGACCTGTTTGCGATGACTACAGCGCTATCCAAAAACCTTTAATATATAAGCTTTAATATATAAAGCGAGCCAAGTTACCGAACTTTAAGAGGCGATATATGGTAATCTTACAATTTCATATCCTATCCATACACACAGTAATACGGAACAAGGTAAAAAGCCGAGAAAGGTGTGGCCAAAAAATAAAGCCACATATTTGTGGAACATAAATTTCCGACACCAAAAGTCGAAAACATACCAATTTCACCATATTTTTTGTTACTTTTTTTTCTTTCTCAATACGAAGCAAAGCAATGCAAACGTTTTTACAATGCCTCCAGCACAAGTTTTTGTGCCAGATGCCCAGCTTTATGTATAACCAACATGCTAATGCCAAGCCACTAAAACACACATTTTGCTCACAACTAAACGGAAAAAATCGCCAGCCAAATTGGAAAGTACGATGCTTGGGTTTCTTGCAAGTTTTTCATATAAATCTGGAACAGCTGGCACAATGTAAGTACGGAAGGTGGATAGCAGGGCAAAGTTGAAGTTGAAGGTAAAAATCGGTTGGCCTACGGTGTAACACCAAATATAAGCAAACATAAATTGTAAAAAAAAAAAATTAAATATAATGCCCAAAACTATATTTGCTACAAGAAATTCAAGAACTGTGTGTTATTTATTAAATATTTCCAGATAAATATTTGAGAGACTTTCACTTATTATTAATTATTAAATTTTTTACCTTCCTTTAAAGGAGTTATTTGCTTTTGTAGCATTTGTAGCATCCCACTACCATGGAAATGAGAAGTTCCCTTCACTTATTCTTTCACTTTAGAAGCTAATATTATTAACTTAGGGATAAGCCCTGTCAGTATGAGCAGAGCAAACTCTGTAAAGCAGGCCCAAGTGTCATCAAAATTGCGCCAGAGTAACACGACTGAAAGCCCAAGGAGCTCATATGGCTTTAAGCCAACAAAGAGAAAGGCTCACACACGCCTATAACATTTAAGAGGATGTACAGCCGATTCTCAAGACTTATTTTTCAGAAAAAAAAAAAATAAATAAATAAGAAAGACCGCTCAACTGAATTTAAGCGCTTTTCAAATACGCCTTCGAGCACCCCCAAACCGTTAGTCCAAGTCCCCACTTAACGCATTTATGTTGAGAACGTGATATAATAAAGAGAAAAACAGGCGAAAAGACGAGAAATTGTGAGGCCAAACCCTAAATCCTTCAAAAGCGGACTTACTTACTCTCGCGACTATCAATATCAGCGATTCTCGCTAACCCTTTTCGCAAATATTACTCATACACTGGACCACGCCCCCATGCTCAGGGTTCCACGCCCACGCACTCCCCCACCAAACGACCTTCAATGAGCTCAAGTCAAACGCGGCGCGCAAAAATATGCTATAGAAATTTTTTCGCACCCTTAGCGAATGCCTTGCCTCGCAAATTGAATTGAAATTCGATGGCACTTTAGCTGGGATTGGGATGGATGGATAGATGGAAAGGGCCAGGGGGCGAAGGTCTCGTCTCTTTTTGGGGCATGTCCTGTGCTTGTCTATATTAAGGTCTTCGAAGCTCAGCTGCCTTTCGCGTCATCATCATCATCACCATCATCCCCAGCATCAGCATCATCGTCATCCGAAGAGGGGCGCATTAGGCGCGCATTTTCGAGTGCCTTTTCAGGGATAAACGTAAATTTTATTAGTTTTTTTATGCCACCCCTACCCATTTTCAGTCAGCTGCCGCTTCTTCTTTGCATTAGCGAAAATTAGTCAGGCAACGGCGCTAGCAACACAACTCAAAGGATATTTGATCAGACCTTGTTCTCCATACAAGTTAAAAATGTAAAATCCAAGGTCTGGACACCATTTTGGGGTTTGCATTGAAAAAAGGCGGATTTGAAATTTGAATTCTGTATAATTGCCGTACATGAAAGGCAGTCAAACTAGCTCTGTCAATATTGAACCGACATACTGTGCCAGCAAACCATGAAATCCAATAAACTAGTAAGCTAATAACATTTAATAAACTCCCAAACGTCAGGAAATTAAAAATGAAAATAAATTGGACAGCACAACGAGCAATAAGAGTTGCATACAAATAATAAAAATTTTTACTGGAAAATATTCAGCAATGGATTTTCTACTTGGCTTGTGTTTCGATTTTCGCTTAGCTGTTTGTTTTAATATTTAAGGCTTGCAGGCTTTACTTAAGTGTACTTAAATGTAAAAGAACATGCCTCTAAAAACGTGCATATACAACTGTAAATGTATAGCTCCTTGAAAAAAAATTTTAAGAGCTAGCAGCTCAAAAAAATGTGCGCCTGCGAAAGGAATCCAAATTAACGTAATGTAATTTGACACTTTTGCCTGTCAAATTCAAGTGAAACTTTTCCAATCGTTTAATGAATTGCAAACACATTTTAGTACTTTTATCAAAGACGTTTTTTTAATGAATTCTTTTCGAGACAAGTGTCGGGAATGTCATCAAGTGCGTGATTAAAGCAAATTAAAATTGGATATCAAGATGTATGCCTGACATTTATTGGACAGTCGAAGGGGACTTCCAAAAGGTTGGGCCAATGCAATGGCTGCGAAATCGTTTCCTTTCAACCAATTCTGATACTCAATTCCTGTGTAAACACCTTGAAACAACCTTACCATCAATGGACCCCCAAGTCAACACTTGGCACCCTTTTACAAACTAAAGCTGGCAATTTCGTGTACGTATAACTGCGCACACACTACTTTGGTGACAAAAAATGTGTAGCATAGATTAAGGACCTGTCCTCGCTCACATTTCCAAGACCTTGGCAAATACAAGAAATTCCAACTAAAACCCAGCACACGGTCTAAGATAAAGGCAGCCAGAGAGCAAACATTACAATTACACTTTTGCGGACAGTTTTCCTATGGCAATTGTGAAATTTATTACGTATACGCAGTGTGCAACGAAGAAATTCGTGGAGGAGATGCGAAGTCAACGCGTTGGCGAACTAAACATGGCGAACAAATTTTACCCGCTGACAGGTGGAGAAAATGTGCAGCGAAAAAGAACAACAACAAAGTTTACGTGGGATTTCTTAAGTTTATTTCAACATTTTGATTGCGTTTGGAGTTTATGCTGATTGTCCGCCCTCTTGAAGGTAAACACTGTAAGCTGTGGAAGCTCTTGCATACTTTATGCCACACAATTGTTATTCCTCAAGATTTCCAAACTCATTAGACAAATGTGCGTGGCCGCCCCACGAGCATACCATCCGTGGTCCACAGTGATTTAAGAGTCAACTTACTTGTGTCATATTCAATTGTGATTTATTGCGGTCACACCGCACAAATTTTTTCCCACATATGCGGCACGTGGCTGGGCGAACAACCCCTTCAAATAAAGTTGCAAATGTGGAGCAGTTAATTTACCGAAGTTATCACGAAAGGAGGACAGTGGTTTGTGTGGTTTGATGCAGGCACGTTTTTCATGCGAGATGAAAAATAATTTTACAGGTATCTCTGCAGTGGCTTCTCTTAATTTGAATACATTTTTAAGTTTAGTTTTAAATTAAGCATTTTCAACATTTCTTTTCGGTTACATTTTTGTCTTATCAAACCAAACTTCCATGTTCATTTTGACAATAGAACCTAAATAAGCTCACCAAGTTTATTTGGGTCAAAAGGACAAATGTGGCTGAGATAATTTGAGTTCCTAGCACAATAAATTGGCTCATTTAAGAACAAACCGATACCGTAAAAGATTTCAGTTAGCTCAGTTAGCAGAAACCAAAAATGGTGGGCTTCCTTGTACCGGGCTCATTATAGTTAACCGCACATTAATGAAATCTCCGAAGATAGAAGCCTGCCTATGGGGATGATTATACACATACATATGTGTGGGCTCGGAGGAAAGCAGCTGGAATTTATATACCACAAGATGCAGAGTGAATGGAGGAGTAGAGATAATCAGAAGCGGAAAGTCGATGACTTGTCCCCTTTGTTCAAAGGAGGAGGTTCCTCCAGCAGCGCTCGTCGGCGCCTGACTCTGATTGATTTGAATAAACGCGTGCATATTTATCAAATTAGCCACAAGCACCGCAAAGCGAGACATATCGCCATGGGAAAGTTGTGGATAGGGAGGCTACACATATGATGTACACACATACACTCAGCGAAAAGGGTAATGGTTCCCATCGAAAAAATCAAAATTTAATTGTGTTCTATACTAACTAAACTATTTTGTATGTAATATGAATATTTTTTAAATATTTTAAATACAAATTCTTGGTCTAATTTAAAATACTTATTTTTAAAAAAAGCTAGCAAAGTAATTTTTTTTGAGTGCACAGAACCATATGCATGGCAATTTCAGAGTTCAGTCTTTCGCACAAAGTGTCATCAACTAATCAAGCATGGGTGGATGGTCATGGGAGAAGGGAGAGGGGGCGAACCTTTGTAGGACAGGAACCTTTGGACAGATGAAATGAAGATGAATCTTTTGTGGTCAGCAAAGGCATAAATTTCGTCAAGCGGGGGAGGTGCCACTTCAGCGGTGAAAAGTGAAAACATCATAATAAATAGGCTTATCAAATTGATAAAATGTTTAGCATTCTTGCCTTGATTTTGATTTAAATGCCAGGCCATAAATCAATAAATAAATGAATAAATATTACATCTATTGTTCACAGCGGTGGCAGAGATAATAAATAATATCCACCGAAGCAAACTCTTTCAGCGATTCCGCGCTGTCCATTAGCGCAGGGCATAAATAAACAACCATTGTCCGGCAGCTGAAGCCATTAACTGGCATTGTTTAGTCGGGGAAATAATAATAATAAAATGGCCTAAGCTCGCTCTTTTCACGCGCACGTTGTTCCTCCTAACTGAAATTTTAATATATACTTGGCGCCTTTTTAATGCATTTTCTAAGATTTTACTTTGTAACGGCAGGAGCTGGATTTAATAAAAACTCGGATAAGTATAAAAGTAGCAAGGCGGGAAATAAGACGTTCACGCGCACAAGGGTTAAGTCAGAATTGGGAAAGAGTTGCGGGGAGTTGACCCATAATTTTGAATAATTTTGTTATTTATTTCTTCTTTTTCGGCCAAGACACAGCAGCCACAAAGGAAAGCCAACCATTAAAGGAAACCCCTGGGATACAACGAAGGGAGCCCCTTTGATGGGCATTGCATTATATTTTCATTAAAACGCATAACATTTTATAGTCTTTTAGGGTAACTTAACTTTTAAGCAGTTTGCCATCTAATTAAAAGTCTTATTGTTATACAAGAGTTTATTTTTCTATATAAACATTAATAATTTCATGAACAAAAATAAAGACCAGACGAAAAGCGTAATGCAAAAGTTATGATGACGAAACAACGAATGAGGTCACTGCGTATACGTAATGCCAGTGAAACAGTTAAGACACACACGAACAGAAAAACTACAACTGGAATAAGGATAAATACCAAAAATGCCGTTTTATTGAAATTTATGGCTAAAGTTCTGCCCACTTTCCTCTTCTCGCTGCTTCGTGCAATCCACATATTTCAATTAGTTTCAATTTGGCTAAAAAGCCGCATGTATACATACATATACTAACATGCATTTCAATTGTAGAATCAATTTTTGATCGCCGCAAATACGGGATAAATCGGTATTATTGTGTAGGCCCTTAAAAATTATAATAAAAACAATAATCGAATATAACGCATTCGAATCGAACGGCCAACCCCTTATTGTTTATCCATCTAGAACCGAAAATATTTATATAGTGCACGTGTGAGTGTGTGTGCGAGTTGTGCGTGTGTGTGTGTACGACTATGTATATCTATGTCCCAGGCCAACATCCGTTGAGCATTCAACGACGGTCAGCTGCATTGGCCATTGAAACGGAAATGAGAACTCAACGCAGCGGAAATTTAATAACGACCAACAATTTAGCCATGGTACTGGGGAGTGGGAATGATGGGAGAATGCCAGAGGATCGTTCACACACAGCCAGGACAAGAAGGACATATTTATGCGGCCATTTTGACTGACCGCATCCAGTATCCACCATCCAAACCAGATGCGACCACGCCCTCCAATCGTTGTCCATTGACAAATGACCATTTCATATGTGAAATGGCAATTCAATTGATTTCTCTGCGCCAAACCGTTTGCAATTGAAATGAAAATAGTTCGAATATGTTTCAGCCATCGGCCGCTGACCATTTCTCCCATTTTCCCATTCCCCCTTCACGGTCCCTCAGTAATGAGAAGTATTTCATAAAGCCCCAGATCCGGCCACATAAATTGCTCCGTGTTTGGGCGAGAAAAACTGACAACAAATTGTCAATAATATTGACTGGGGTGCGGAGAGATGTTGTAAGCCAGAATGGCAACTTTGTAATGAAATATATTGCCTAGAACAGTTCAAGTGTGTCAACGGACATAATAATAAATTTTATAGTTTAATTTGAAGTGACGCACAACGATAAAATCGTTTGTATTGGATTGCAATTAAATAAGAAAATTGCAGTAAATAAAAAAACATAAAACAACCTTATGTGATTAAATTTGATAATATTTAATTGAGCTGAAAAACAAAAGTTGAAAGTTAATAAGGTAAAGGTAGAGCTACTGCCTGAGCTAAATTTTATAAAATGAGTGTAGAAATATTAAATATACCAACTGAAACTCTCTTTGTTTCTTCAGAGTATCAAAAATGAAAAGAAATGTAGTCCACACATCAACACACATAATAAATTGCTCGTTTATCAACCAAAACGCATCGGAAGCAGGCAATTTCCTATGAAATTAATTTCCCTAATCATCAGTCGAGCAACTCGCAAGTCACCCGGTTAACTTTTTTGTGAAAAGCGAACGCATGTCAGGACCTTGCCAACCTTCTCCCGAGTGTCACTGCTTCCTGTCGTTCCAATCAAGTTTATTAAATGCCTTCTGCCTGGGCTCAATTATCTTCTTGACATTCTCCTCGTTTTTTTTTTTTTTTTTTTTTTTTGAGGGCGACTGTGCTTTATAATTCATTCAGCTCAGTCGCTGATATGTGGAGGACTGGCTGAGATGACTGCCAGCTGTGTTTGTCAGATAACAAAAGAGCTCAAGACTGGGCCATCCTTTCGCCATTGTTCATTTCTTTGGCAGAGATCCGAGCGCAAAGATATTCGAATGCGGATTCTCGGAAAATTAAGTTATGCAGATGAGAGCTGTTAGAAAAGTGTTGGCTTAACTTGTTCATAAAAATATGAAAAGTGAAGACCCAAATATGATTTAATTTTCGCAGAGCAATTACAATTCTTGCGAAGCCAAATCCCAACTCGTTCAGCGCTGGAAATTCCATTTGGCCAAAGCCTAAGCCAAAAAGTAAATTTTCCATTATTTTCTTTAATTTAAATGAACCCCCACAGTCGCTTGGATTGTTCGTCCCATTCTCCCATTCTGTTTCTGTTCACACGGGACCACAATATAAGGAACATTTGCATAACAAAAGGCTTTTCCAGTTGCTGCACAACTGCAAGCATTGCAAACATTGCTAAGTCGATTCTTAATTTTCAATTAAAATCCAATTTATTTATAGAAGAAGCGTCTAAAAAAGTATGTCTCACACTCTTTTTGCTAAGCGAATAATATCCTGAGAAAGGAGGTAAACGTGATTGAGAATGACAAACTCCTTTATTTTTATGTTGGAAGCTATTCCAAAAGCGTTATATAAGCTGCCACTGAAAGAGATTAATAACACGCGACATCGGAGGAAATAAATCTAATAAATTTCACATACAAGTAAAAAAATGACAAAACCTGTTATACAATTTACAAATGTTTATTAAGCTACCAAGGTGACCACGTATGTACGTCTTACAAAAGGCAGTAGTAAAAGGGAAATATTGAAATATGAAAAAATTGAATAATTTTAGTAATTTACAGTGATCTTTTCCTTTCCAGCTTTCTCCTAAACTCGAAATATTGTACTAGATCCAATCTATTATCCTTTTCCATATAATAGTGCTCGGGATCCAATCGTTTGGCTAGACTCCTTAAAGAGTCGTCATCAGCTAGATGAAGACATAATAGAAAGCTAATCATTGCCAAATCAAATTGATCTTTCATCTCATTGATAACATCCGAGTAATTTTGACAGGTCCAACGAAACTGCAGCATTCGTTCCCTGTAATAGGTGGAAAAAATGCTTTGTGGCTTTTCTTTGCGAACTCTAATCACATATTCCACTGACGTTTGACATAGTCTTAGGAACTTCCAGTGCTTATTATCAAGTTGAAGTATGAGATCATAAAGTCGCTCCAGATATTTTCGTAGATTTTTCGTTTGCAGGGATCCCAATATGATGGTTTTCAGATACTTTCTATTGGCAACCAGTAATTCGTCGACGGTAATTGCATTCCTGCAGTACCACAAAAGTCTTGCAAATGCAGGCTCTAATAAATAGTCCAAAAAATACTCCATTAGAACATTCATTAGGCGCAAACAGGCGTTTGTAAGCTTGGAGAAACATTTGAGTGTATCATTAAGGCCTTCAAAATATGTACATTCAATATGATTTTGAAACCGGATCTGTTGCCGATGTACTCTTTCATTGAGCACATAGTAAACATAATGGAATCTCCACATTGCTTTAAAGATAACCTCGTATGCCTTGGAATCCTCGCCGAGTAGCGCTCTCCAATGGGTCGGCATCTTCCAACGAAGTATTAGCTTTGACCAACACCTGGATCCCTCGGACTCGCTCTTATCTATATAGATGTCCCGAACTGATTTGTGTAACATTTTATTTTTCATTTCGTTAAAGAGTTGTATATTGAAGGAACTTTCAGGTTCACCAAGGACGGACTCTAACGCATTGATGAATTCCATGATAAAGTTAAGATCCGTAAGCATTATGTACTTATGGAGCCCAGAAAACAGGTACTCCGGATTGATCTTAGTCTTCCGAAGATACTTTAGAACCTTGCTTGATATTTCCAAGTGCAGATTTCGAACGAAATTGTAGAGTGGCTCCTGATCCCCGTGGCGAAGGAACTTATCGAATGTCTCTAACAACATGCAACGAACTTCTTTTCTAGGTACACAACTTTCAAAGTTAATGGCCAAATACTTTTCAGAGTATTCCATAGTTTTTCCGACACTTATCAGAATTTCACTTAACTGAGGGTCAAAAATACCAGAGAAAGACTCTGTGATCCGGTAGCGTTTTTCCCAAAATTCATCTACCTTTGAATATTTAGTTTGTTCAATGACAAACATATCGTGATCAGTAGAAGGGAGTCTACCATTCAGAAGCCATATGTGAAGATTATATATTAATGGTTGAATTACCAATCTTAACCATTTGAGTAGTAAGTTCCTTTGATATCCGGTTCTTCGGCTTGATTCCTTATAAAGGTAGACAACAATAGACTTTGCTTTCTGAACATTGTTAAATACCTCTAGTAACCACTCAAAATTCCGTTGAAAATCTCGAGTTCGGCGATACAAGGAAAGCAGTGAGCTGGGATTCCTTTTCTGTACATCATAAAATTGGTGCAAATTAAGTAGATACTTTTGTAGACATTTTCTAAGGGCAAGAGCAGTATCGCCCTGTTCGGCAAGCCTCGCAAGATGTTCCTTCAGCTCCCGATAAAAGTATCCAAAGTGACCAAGGGCCAACAACAGATATGACTCACTTATGCTTTCCTGATGATGAGGTGAACGCAATTGTAGTCTTCCTGTTAATGATGACAATTTCAAGTGGGGCGAACCATAGCCCATCATACCGTGGAGAGCATCGGTGAATAGAGACTCTGCAGATAAGTCCTGATCACCTTTATCCCTTGACTGCCAGCGCATGGATTCATATGCTGCCCTTTCCTTTCTAGTGAGCAACTGTTCCAACTGGGCTACACCCACAATAGTTATCAAATCGGGGAAGCTCGTATTCTTTGGAGCATGTCTTACGATACGTTTTAGAACCTGACTTAACCGCAGTTGTATCGATGCGAATAATATATCACAGCCTGCGCGATATTTTTTTTGGCCCGTGACTTCGAAAAATTGATCGAGTTGTTCATAAAAATCAGGAGCATTCGGATCATCAGGTGACCACCCGTATGCAGGGTTCGATTTAAAGGATTTAATTATAGCGCGTGGGGCGGCAATAACATAACGTTGATGGTGCCATTTCTGTCTGAATTTTCTCTCTAAATTACTTAAATCGTTTCTGTCAGAAACTTTGAATTTTTTCTTGTTTATACAAAAATCACCAGCGAAGTATTTATTCACCTCCTCTGAATAGTTCAGCATTGCATTACAACTCTTACATAAATAAAGGATTTGATTACTGTTCCTACTTAACGACTCTCTTTCAGAGGATTCGCTTAATTCTGAAGTTTCCGACGTGTACCTTAAA
The DNA here is from genome assembly GCF_000001215.4 of Drosophila melanogaster. NCBI lineage: Eukaryota > Metazoa > Arthropoda > Insecta > Diptera > Drosophilidae > Drosophila > Drosophila melanogaster. The sequence continues at coordinate 15,787,568 of NT_033779.5, read as the reverse complement.
TTTTTTGGGTACGGTTTTCCAAGTATAGAATCAGAAGGATTTTTTTGGGTCCATTCAGATATAAATCTATCAACATTCTTTAAAGGACTTACCTTAACTACACTTTCGCCAGACAAATCATCCGTTAAATAATCAAAGTCCTGGCTTTTATGCTGGTTACTGAAATATTCTTTAGATTTTCGTTTTTGTAAAATGGCAGAAACACTTTTGACGGTTATTTCCGACAATGATTTATCCACTTCATTCAAAATGTTAATCTTGACATCACTAACCGTTTTCGAAATTTGGCCTAATATCGGTGAAAGTTCGTCTTGATCATCGGGTGGGTGACCTGGAGTTGACATTGGACTAATATCAGAGAATCCCTCGGAGATGTTAATGATTAAATCTTCGTTCGAAACTTCACGAAGACTTTCAACTAACATAGGGGTATCAATTTCAACTTCTTCATCTACAATAGTATTATTTATCGCTGAAACGTCGGACAAAAACTCATCCATCGTCTTTAAAACTTGAAGCTTAACAAGATTACTCGTTTGGCTAATTTGACTTAATGTTGGTGACATCATTTTTTCGTCAACGAATTCATTTAATTCTTCTGGGTTAATTCTTAAATCGCAGCATTCCGTATATTCATCAATTCTTAATGACAGCGGACTTAAATCTTCAGATTTGTCCACCTCATCTGCACAAACCATTTGTCCGCTTTTGTTATCCTTACAAATATGATTTATATGACTGCATGTCGGTGAAATCATTTCCCGATTTTCCTGATCACAACATTCTCTACATATATCAATGCTTAAATTATGAGTCAATGAACTTTGATCTTTAGGATCTTTAATTTGATCAGCAATATCTTCATTTTTGCTGTTTTCAACCTTCAAGCAGTTTGAGTTTTCAACTTCATTTTGAACGTACTGCTCAAGTTCTAAAAACAACTGTGTACTTTCGCTGATTTGAAGTTCAATTATTTTCCCACTACCCTTGTAAGCAAAAAATTGTTCTGACTTTTCTGGTGTTGTCTTCAAATTCAACGCATTTTTAGCAAAACTGCAATCATTGTCACGTCTAGGTGAACTTATGTCGTCTGGTTTATCATCACATTTGACCATTTTCGTATTCAATCCAGCTGTTTGATTTTTTTCATTAAACTTCGGCAATGACGTATCAAGCTTTTTTCTCGGACTTTTATTTGGTAAAGACTTACACGATTTATTATGTGTGGCCGAATCATTGGGTCTATAAATATTTTGAGAAAGTGTTTCTGAATGTTGTACTCGAAGCTCATCTGTAAATTTGGAATTTCGCCCGAAGTTTTTCAACTCGCTTTTAACAATTCCCCTTGACGAGTTATTCAATAGTATGTCAGAAGATTTCTTAAAGGTCAATTCAAGGGACTTATCGACTTCTTTCAAAATATTTACCTTTACATCACTTACCGCTTGTCTTAGTTGACTTAAAGTCTGATCCTCCCGCTTTGGCGATACTATTGGCGATTTCGGATCGATATCCTGTAAGGTACTTATTCCATCGGCATCCATTTCTTCGCCTTCAGAAAATGTTGGAATTTCTTTTTCGGTAACCATCATTTCCTTTTCACCTACTTCATTCTCTGCATCGATTGTTATTTTATTACATTTGATTTCTGAAAATTTACGAGAGTTAACTCTTATAGGAATTTTAGATACTCCTTTATATGAACTTTTCATCGAACGAGAGGCAGTTGTAGTAGAGGGAAGAGGTTGAGAACTGTTAGCACTTCTAATGGAATCATACTGGTTCAAATCGGATTTAATGGAGGTACGAGCTTCGGGTTTTTCTGGTTTCTTTGAATTTTCACAATAATCATTTATTTTACTAAGATCATCAGTGAAAGCACTATAAGTTGCGTTTTCAGGATCATTTAGAGCATCAGCTTCATCAAAAACTACCGAACTAATATTCTTGTCTTCCAAACCCTTCGACACCTCTACTTTTTCGGGAAATTCGTCGTTCATTTCTTCTGTTCCATCATTAATTCCTTTCAGCATATTTGTATCAATTACCTCCTCATTATCACTCTTTAAACCTTGCTCATTAGTAACAACTGAAGAAACGAGTGTAAAATTATATTTGAAGGAGCTATCCACAGGTTCCATGGAGGAGACACAATCAATATAATCATCTACAGCTAGAATAGCCTTATCATTGAAAGAAATGTTGGCAAAACCGTCGTCTGAAGCAATAGAAGTATTATTTCCATAAACATTTGACAAGATCGTTTCCATTTTCGAATCGTTTTTTGAATCCTTCGGTTCTGCGGAAATATCTTCCAGTTCAGATAGCACAGCGATGCCATAATCAATTCTGATGTCCTTTGGGCACGTAATTATTTCAGCATAACTTTCTATTAAACTGTAACCTTCAAAATGTACATCGATCAAAGAAGTGTTAGCCAAATCGTCGTGTGAAGCAATAGAAATATTATTTTCATGAACATTTGACGAGATCGTTTCCATTTTTAAATCGGTTTTTGAAGCCTTCAGCTCTGCGGAAATACCTTTCGGTTCAGTTAACATAGCGATGCCATAATCAATTCTGATGCCCTTTGTAGGGCAGGTAATTATTTCCGCAAAACTTTCCAATAAACTATAGCCTTCAACATGTGCTATTTCAGTATGAACTTGGTGTAACTCTGCTTTTTTATCTTGATAACATATTTCCTTATTTAAGTCCAAAATCATTGGTAAGCTATGGGTATTTACTTCATTTGGGAATATTTTAGATTCGAAATACATATTAAGTTTCGAGTCGGACGATATTTCTTTGGCATCTGGACTTCGATTAATTGGTTCCAGTATTTCTTGAACCTGGCCATGTATCCTATCGCTAACTTCCATACGGATAGTTGACGATTCTTGGGGCGCTTTATTCGAATCGAATAGATCATAGAAAAGTTTAAGGTAATCGCATCGTTTTGTCTCATCCGGCTCCTTGTCTACCAATTCGTTATAGAGACGCATAAACAAATTCCCTCGGGTATCATGAAGAGCTCTTTCCTCAGCATCCATTTCTTGTTCCATTTGTTCGAATTTTATCCGAAAATCATTGAGAAGTTCCAGATCAAAGGAACATTTTGAGGTCGTATTGCTTGCGGCTATGAAATTTACCGATTTTTCCACATCGTGAGTAAAGTTACCTAGGCTAACACTCAATTCCAAGATTCCCATATGTAGATCATAAGCCTCGGTATTGCCATCCTCTCCAGGTGGTTGCTTAAAATAATCTGCCATTTCTTCATCTAGTTCAATTTTAAATGGCTGCGTCTCCATTTTTAATAACCGATATCAGTTACTCTAAGGAACATCGTTATCATCGCGCTTTAAACAATAGTAATATGAATAAAATATATCTTACCGTTAACAAGATATCGAATTTTGGCGCATTTTATTTAAATTTGCGACTAAATTCCGAAACGTGATAAATATCTGACTAACAAGATTTTCAGTGCTACATGTGTGTAATCAAGCAAATGAGATTTTAGTTTTCGCCTTGTTTTATATTCCTGGTTCCGCAGCGCCATTCACAATAATTAACCCATAAATCTGTCACAAGATTGTCGACAAGTACAAAAACTAAACCAAGCCATTCAGCAAAAATTGCGATGCCAGTGCACCTTTTTCAGTTTCTGCCGGAATAGAAGCAACCACAACCTTTTGCAACCTTTCGCAACTCCCTGCCAACTTTTCATTCATTACATAGCTCTCAACGCGCCGCGAATCTCGAGTTCATGGGGGGGAAGTGGAGTGTTGGAGGTGCTGGAAATGTATGACGCTACTTTTAACCTCAGACCGTAAAAAGTTTCTGGGCTGCAGCAAAAGGAAACTATGCAAAGATAAGTGAAAAAGATTATATATGCATTGTACTAAAATTTACCGCCGACATGAGTGAAGCAGTTGAGCGAGTTAGCGTGGAGAACAGCCCCCGAATTTTCTTCCACAAAATGGCACGAAATTTACGTGCTGGCAAGTCAAACGCAACGCAACCGGAACCGGAAAGAGCCATTTAAAAAGGCGGAGCACGGAAAAAAATGTGTGTCTGAAAGAACTCGCTTCGTTTTTTGGCAACAGGCCGTTCTCATCCGGGCCGGAATTTCAAATGACAAAGGCAACAGGCTTTCGGGTCAAACGAAGAACATTTATTTTGCATATTCGTGTGAGGAAAATTGGTTGTTGAGCCAGACAGCAGTCTCTTTTATAAAGTGATTTTCTGAAAAATCCACGAACTGTTGCTTCTCTAACTGATATGTATGTATATCTATAACTAAGATGTATTTCCGACCATAAAACGTATACGTATTCTGTCTGAAGGTCACAAACCGCCGGTAGGTGGCGCTCATTACCAGACAGTCGATTAGCTGCTTGCATATCTCCGCCATTTCTTTAGGTGACTCATGCGTATCTTATATTCGAGACCTTCTTAAATCAGTTCTTAATTGTTTATGCAATATTTCGTTTTCATATTTTGATTTCCAACAGCATTTGTTAAGATCTCCTCCGCATCATTGACCTACTTATGATACACGAAGGCTAAACATTCCTGTTCCCGGAACCAAACACTACTCCATTACATCGCTCACCCACTCTTTGTCCTTTGCAGGATTGGCTCTATTCTCCCAGGCGACAAATTCAATGGACAGTGCACAATAGAATCGGGCTGGCTAACAAACCCAACTTGTCCGCCTGTGAACTATAACCAGGGACTCACTTATGTTGTAGTTACCGATTCATGTGCATGTTGAACAAACGACTTCACTGAACAATGCAAATAATTGTCAAACTTAGCTGGGCACAAAGAAAGTCGGCTATAGACGAAGCTGCAAAAAAACTAAAGCCAACCCCTTGCAATGAAAGGAAGCATATGATTTTTATAGCTCTGCCAGCAGGCATTGTGTGCAGTTGCGCGAAAGCACTGAAAAGAAAAAGGTATATGAATTAAATCATAATTTGATACAGTATATAAACCACATTTTTTTATTATAATAACTACTAAAATACAACAATATTTTTCGCCGACAAGATATGTATGTACTCTTTCGAATTATAAATATAAACTTTAGAATGTGTTTAAATCATATTTTATATTTCTCAGCGTGTAATTTGTAATTTTGCAGGGGGTGCGAGAAGAAAGCTCCACTGATTGTCTCAGGGAATCCGAAATTGCGGAGGTAAAATCGGATGGAAGGCATTCAAACGTGCTAAGCGGCGCTTTAATCGCGCACAAACACGGATTTGGAGTGGGAAATGTGCAGGACAAATCGACAAGTGCCACGAGTAGAATCCAGACCGAGGATCCTGCGACAGAGAGTAATAACAAAAAAAAAAAAAAAGGTGCACATTGTTAGCCCTTCGTCCCCTGTCATTGGCTTTTCACATTTCAATGAGCCCGGGCCGCCAGCTGGAGTCACTGCCTCCATTTCGAACGAACAATGAAAGTCAATAAATTTGATTTGACATTTCCTTAAGAGACGCCCCACAGTTTTTTGCGCTGATTTGGCACATTCTCGCCCGCATTGTTTGTCGCCGAGCTGCAATTGTAATTTTATTATTATGCCTGACAAAACGTCACACATTCTGTTTTTTAATGATCTGGGCGTTTTTGAGAGTCATGTTTTTATCAATTGGTACACGAGGATGGGACTCCATTTTCTTCGTGTCTTTACTTTGGCGTCATTTCAGTCGAGTGCTTTAATAACCCAGTTGAATTTTACAACTTCGATAATGTCTTAGTTTCAAAGGTTGCAGTATGTACAAAAAAGGAGTCATCTAACCGATTCGAAAAAATATTGTTACATCTATTTACACACCTTTAGCATGGATTTTAAAACCCTAAATTATAGCAATCATTAGATTGGTTTTGCATATATGTAAATACCACATGAGATTTGTGCTCCTCGAAGCCAACTCATATAGAACTGCACACCACACAAAATTAATCATCAATTTCTGAATTCGAACGGTGTGCGTATCGAAATTTATGCACTGCAGCAAGTTTGCGATAATTGAGGCTGGAAACTGCAATTGCTGCATTAGCCGGCCAGGAAATTAATTTACAGCTACTACCAAGTTTTGATTGCCAAACATCGCCGGATATCTGCGTCGGCTAAGATTCCGGTTTAGTTTACATTTACCGAGCGCACGTGGAATGCGCTTAAAGAATCAAAACACGGACTTACAGTCTTAATACTAATTAAAATCATGAAAGAGCCAAAGGGACAAAGGGTCGAGCAATTACGTGCCACACTTAAAGCGTCATTTTATGGCAGACATTGAGAGCCATCCCATATCCTATGTTTATGGCATAAGCTGCTGCTTAAGTGCAACGCATCCTTTAGCACCCTAATCCTTGTCGGAGATCCAGGATCCAGGCAATGGCAATGGCCCGGCACATACAAAATTTAAAACCTTCTCCGTCTGTCGCTTGTAATTACATTGTAATTGCAAGTGGTTGTCATCTTTCGCATCCTCTTCTGTGCCACTGCAGGTTGCAATTTAATGCTTATTACATTTTGGCATTTTATGCGAGCGGTGGCTACTGAACCTGGCTATGTTTCCTAACTGAACTGACTTGGCATTTGACACTTTTAGAGTGTAAAACAAATGCATAAAAAGCACATGTGTTCTTATTAGCATGGGCACAGCCCTTAAGGGTATTCAAGCATTGTGTTGACAAACTGCCTTTGATGTTTGGCTTATTTTGAATTATAATAGCACCAGCATTGGGGATTAGCAGACCTAAGGACATTATGCTTCAATACAACTTAAGCATTTTGGCTTACGGCAAATTGTATAAAATTAAATTGCAATTTACTCAAGAGCCTTGCAATTCGCATTTCGAATGCATTACACGCATACGAACACGAATTTGAAGTTTGTTTTGTTTTGTGGCCAAGTGAGTTATTATGACGTTGTTTGGCATTCGAGTACGGCCTAAATATGTGAAAATTGCGTGCTCATTTGTGGTTAATTGAATGCATATATTAAAATATCAGGGACTTCGTGTCCAGATGTCGATTAAATTGGCTTACCGGGCGTCAATTATTGAAATCTATGTGGCGAAAATGCGTAAATGTTGAAAAGTTGTACAATTCCACGGGCCGATTCGTGCGCCACCCACTTTAGATTAAAATTCCCTGTGCGACGCAACTCTTTCATTTCTTTGGCCACGCAGCAAATTAAAAAATTGTGCAACAATTGAAAGCACTCAAAAAGCAGGGAGCATCAGCAGAAAAAAGCTGAGAAATTGTCAAGAAAATGCAGCGATGTTCATGCCACTTACAGAACGCTGGACTAGTGCAGCCAAGACAACGACCGAAGTACGACGAGAAATTAGAAAAGGAAACCAAAAGATATCTCGTATCTCGAGTGATTTGACCACGGGATACCCAGCATTCGAAGCTAATCCTAGACATTTTCATAGTAAATGCTGGAATTGTACCAAGTGGCGAGTGACTAGAACTACTCGTCAATTTGTTAAAAGGAACGAGTAAAACATTTACGAGCTAATTCTTCAGCATCTTAAATATATGAAGTTTATTCAGCATGATGATACTTATTCTTTCTGTTCAGACTTAAAATATATTCTGTGAATAAATACTTTAAATATGGTAAATGAGTAAATACCCCTTTAGCTGCCTAATACAGGGCATTGTAGAGCAAAAAATTGGAATAGAAAGCCAGCGAGCAAATGCCAAGGAACACAATGAGATGAGCAAGCTGTTCAGGCTGGATGAAAGGACGAGGACCTACAAGGTGCCAGGAGGTGGAAGGGATGGGGTGGAGGAGAGGGTGTGCGACAAGTTGGAAAGGACTCCCAACCGGATCGGTGTCGGTGGCACGTGCAACACTTGCCACAGTAATTGATAGCACGCTAGAGTGATTCGTAGTGCAATTCAAGGCAGCTTTTGCCTTTTTGCACCGCTGCACGACAAATTTATTTGTTATATGTATTTTCATTTTACTTATTTTCATTGTTGTTTGTGTGAGATTAGAGTCCGGGAGTATCTGCTTAAAGAGGCAAGCGACTCTTGGGAAACACTTAAATAGAATTCGAAAGTTTCAAAATAAGTTATGACTCTGCTAACCTAAAACTATTTCAGAACCTGCAGTGTATTTATCGTTAGATAATCACAGTAGGGAAATATTTCTTGACCGATGATGATGATGATGATGACGAGACACTGATTACGATCAGCTTCATTGTTGTGTGCACAATCAAGTGCGCATGAATAATTCCCTCGGCAAGCAAATCCGCTATGAATTACACACACTTACGCCCACATTCCGCTGCCAGCAACCTAGTACTTTGGCTTTTGGTGGTATGCTTTTTCCTTCATTTTTTATGACTGCATGCTGGCTGAGATGTAGGAGAGCTGGTTGTGATTTACCGTCAACATCTTGGCAATGGAAATCATCAGAGGACTTGGAAGACTGAAAGAAATACTTCCATCAAAAGGGATTCCATCTGAAAGAATTCTTAGAAAAATGGGTATAAATTTGAAATCAAATCTTAAGAGTATTGTAATCACTTATAATAAGGAGTAAAGGTATATCTTATCTGTTTAAAATCTAAGCATACTTTTAGACACTTTTATATATATTATATTTATATTATGTATTTCATATTTTATAGGGATTCTCAGTGTAGATGACAAGCCATTGTCTTTGCGTTCAGAGTGCACAAATCTATTTTAATATTTTCTTATTTGCCACTGACATTTAGCAAAAAATCACATAAATTGCTGCACACAGCCTTTTCGCCTCCAAATTGTGGAAGGTGGGGATTCAGCGGGGGAGGGGGGATTCGGAGGGGGGGAGGTCCTGTGGGCGGAAAATGTCGACTACCTTGGGAGTTCCTTGGTTGAGTTTTCCCAGGGAGTGCGACGCAACTAAAAAGATTTTTTCTTCTACTATTATTCCCACGTACTTAAATTTCCTTTTTTTTTCGTCCTGTCAGAGCTTCCACATTCTCACACACACACACACACACTAGCACAATCGCAGGGATATAACAACGACGATGACGTCGACTGAGAGATATGCAGAGATATAAAGCAATTTTCTACGTAAATACTTTGTAATGGATTTAGTAAGTAGTAAAGTATGACGCCCTTGCCATCTAGAGCATGTCGGCATATATCCGTATTTTTATGTGTGCGTGTATGTGTGTTGCCAAGACTCTGGCAGTGCCTGCGTCTGTGTGTGTGTGTGTGTGTTAGCCATGTTTGATATTGTAAATCTCAGCATATATATTTTTGCGCATCATATAATTGATGAAAAAGTATTACAGCGATTTTCAACGGCATTTTGTTGTTGCATACTTATGTGCGCCGACAGTAATGCCTTCGTGTGCGCCTTTCACATAGCCTTAGTAAATGGAGCGTGGTGAGTGAATTATATTTAATGCTTTGTGTAATTTAAATACAATAAAACGCCGTACATCTTTTTTATATATACAATACAATTTTTTATCTGTCAGCCAGAAATAAGTACAAAGTATGCAAACACACACTGAGACAGCCAGACAAATAATAATAATTTTACATACTTTGGCAGACATATAACGCAATCGTAAAATGTATTATACTCATGAGTTTCCACACAGTTGAGTGTGCTGGGCCAAAGAATATGTCATAATGTTTAAGTGCCGTGTACATGCGAAGTCGTATATATATGTATATCTTAGGGTCTTTTATTTGCGATGGTTGGCAAGTAAGTGATAAACAACAACAAAGAAATACATTTTAGATAACTTAAGCGGATTAAATGAATTCAACGATCCTTGATCTGTCAATATCAATATCATTAGGTTTTATTTCGAAACGATTTACTTAATTATTAATCTGTCTTTCAGGCCAATAAGAAGTGAAATTTGTAACCAGTTCGAAGCTCACTATGTTGCAAGTAATTTGTATTGTCAATAAATTCTTTTCAGTATTTTCCCCCATTTAATTGGCGGTCGAAATAACAAGCCCCACAACAATTGGCTAGCCAAAATTTGTTCACCTACAGCTTGATTAAAAAACCACAATGAGCCCGATTCGAAATAAAAAAAAAAGGGATCACTGGGGGAAAAAAGCACTCACAATGAGCACTCGATTGTGGATTGGGCGGGGTATAGAAAAACAGTTCCAATATGACGCCACTGACATGTTGTGACAAGGAGGTCAGCCACAGGGTAATTTAAATGAAATGAACAACAAATGCACTCGCAGTCGTAAAAGGAAAACAAAGCCATATCCACTCCACATGCGACATGTGCCGCAAATGTTGGCCAAAATAAATAGCTGCTGTGAATTCCATCGAGTAGCGTGTATATATATTACTATAGGAAACCAGTTGGTCGGTTTGATTGCAGATGATTGGGGTGCCAAAACAACTGCTTCGATTCGCCCCACACAACCATACATACATATTGCTCTTCAAATTGGTCATCCACTGTAATAAAAAAGCGAACGGAATTGGAAAAAAGAATGACGGGGTCAAGCTTTTATGGCGCTAACAAATTGCTTTTTATAACACAATTTGCGTAGAGATCCGCACAATAATACTCGACCATTTGTTTTTCGGGAGTAAAAAATTTACAATTTTATGCTACTTTTAAATGCAATCGAAAGTTAAAGCTAAACAATTTGTGGTAAATTGGTACTTTTTCTGTGACTTTTTTCAAAATCAGTTAGCCATGCCTTTTTATTCTCTCTCCTAAAAAAATTTACTTTTAAAGTACTGTGAACAAAACGTCACACTTACTCCACAATTATGAGACTGGCAAACAAGGATCTCTACCAACATTTCAAGGATGCAGGACTCGATTTGGTCAAGCTAACACATCGTCGCAAAATCGAAATTATTTCCGTTTATTTCACATGGATCAGCCTAATGATGAATACCTGGGAGCTGAGCACCTATTGTTTGGATGAAATCACTGGCACACTGCAAACGATTCAATTTTGGATGACGCATTGCTATAACATGGTTATTACTAATCAAAAGTAAAGTTGTAAGCTGCAAATTAACGTTGTACAAAAGCTGAAATAAATAAATATTTTATAAATACATATATACATATGTACATATGTAAATGCCATTTTGGACAACGTTTTCATGGAGAATTGAAATGTAATACTGCGAAAATCGTACACTTCATCGGACCTGGCCAATGCCATTTTCCTTGGACTCCCCCGGCTGTGTGCTCTTCCTATTATAAATAACAAATCCCTAAATACACCACTCAAAATTCAATTAAAACTCTCGAAGCGCCAGCGCAGGCAGATTTCCTAAGCCCCACAGCCACAAATCCATAGGGTAGTCGGTTTTGGATGTTGGGGGGATTGCGATGCTGCCTGGGGGAGTGGAAATAACAAAAATCCCCCTCTCTTCTGCCATCCAAAAATGATAAGCAAAAAAAAAACACATTTCACCATTGAGAGCTTTTCCTCTACTTTTTTTCGTTGAAATTTTTGTTTTTATTGCAAATATTTATCAACTGTAGTGAGAGGTAAATATCTGCCCATGCCCTGAGCAATAAAAAATCGCCATTGGGCATCGTCGTCGCCCAGCACTTAGCATAAATCTAAGCAATCATTTTCCCTGCTTATCGCCAGTAGACAGCGCTTATTGCCAATAAAAGAAATTAAAATGAAAACCAGGTCTACGGTCGAGCCTTAAGCTTCAGCTTTTCTCATTTCTTACAACCAAAGAAGGAAAAATTGGCAAGCTGCAGTGGCTGGGAAAAAGCGGGTGAGTTTTCCAAAACCATGCATGTATGTGTATGTAGTATTTCGGGTCCAACGCGTTGCACATGTCTGCAACGGCACACAAATGTCATTAGGAAAGGCGGCCAGCAGTGGAAAACTTATGGCCGGATTCAGTTAGCGATGGGATGCAACAAACTATAACTATAAAATTAAAAATATTGATGTACATATTTCAATTAGGAAAAGATATTTCAAGTAAATTGGCAATTAGCAATCAGTTAACATATTTTTAAAATCCAAAAAGTCAAATCAAGTTAGCTGCGCATCTTCTATTTTCCAAAATATTTCAAATAATAAACTCCACATCCAAGTTAGCATTTGAGATTTAACGAACAGGACATTGTTTACCCAGGCAGTCCATCGCTAGCGATTGTCCTTTGAGTTGGCCAGTTGTCGACGTTGTTTGAGCCATTGCGGCCAGCTGTTTCCCCTGCTGGTTTTTTGTGGGCCTGTTAAGTATGCAGTTTTTTGCCCCACAGGGGTCCTGCTACCCTCTTGCTACCCCCTTGCTATCCCCTTGCTACCCCCTTACTAACCCTCCTGGTTCGTAGTGTGCGTGTTAAATGTGTGCGATTTGTCGTGGCAGCTCTTTAATGGCCAGTGGGGCGTTGGTTGCGGTGGCGGTACCCTTATGCTTATGGGTTTTGCATGGCGGCACGTGTGGGACATGCAGATGGTGGTCGAGGAGGAGCGTAGGAGCGTGGTGGGTGGATTTCCGGGGAGGTCCACTTATTCGGTCCCTGGCCACCGCAAAACTAAAATTGAACAAATTCCTGACAAATTGGAATTTGGTTTAGTTTTTTTTTCTTCGATTTTTTTTCTACTTTTTCGGACCTTTCTTGTGCCAGCGAAATTTGCTCACATTTTTCTTGTTTTCCTTTCGGCACCCTTTCTTTTTTTGCGAGCTCCCTGCTATTGTTTCTACAAGATTTCTCCTCAAATATGCTCTTGGCCATTATGATTATTTCCACATTGCCCGCTCGTCCTGTTGAAAAATGACACTTTACAACACTTGTAATTTGTTCTGTTTTCTGGCAGTTTTCCTCTAGGAAAGTAGGGTTTTTCCCCCCTTTTTTGGTTTCTGGGGTCACCAGTACGAGGGCAACTGTGATTTGTGGGTGTCAATGTGATTTCTTGTTGCCCCTTTGAATGCTATTTTGAAGGACGCTAAACAATCTTTTCCCTGAAAATATTATTTTCAAAAATGGAAACTGAATTGAAAATGAATAGATTTTATTAATGAACTGGCATATATTTAATATATACAAAATCACATTAAATTCTAAGCTGAAAGCAATTCAATCTATTTCTTAATGTCATTAAGGCCTAACCATAATAAGGTTAAGCCTTTTATAACCCCTTTATTGCCTTGTTTTTTTTGCGATCTTGATTGGATTTCCTAATAAGCCAAATTGTTCTTTGGTAAATAAATGCAACTTGATTACCATCATAAGGCCGGCAATCCAGGTGACCGCAATTTAATCTGCGTGCAAACAATCGCTACTCACTGGCCAATAACAAACCGCATAACCCAAATGTTTATTATTTAGCATTCAAATTAAATTCATTATTTATAGATTTCGAATTATTACAAAAAGTCACTGGCGAAACATTTGCAAAGGGCTAATTTGAATTACATGAAATGCTTGAAATCAAAAGCGAGACCAATTTTAGCGGTTTTCATGGTTTGAAAGTTTTGTTAAATTATTGAAATGAATGCAAATTGCATTTCAGCCAACCGAAATGTTATGAGTTGTCAAATCTCAAATTGGTTTTAACTCATTTGTTAGTAATTAGGGTAAAAACTATATTTAACACTCACCTAACTGTGAAACTTTGAGCTAATCAGCCAACAAAATAAAATTCAAAAATATTGGCACGCTTATATAAATATAGTTTTAAGCCAATTAAAAGTAATATACATTTATGTGTATGCACAAATGTAAGCAGTTACAATGCCATCACAATAACTAAACAATTATTAATAACTTGCCATTCGAATATCAATGTTAATTTCAACATTTCTATGAAAGTCACGATTTAAGCGCCTTTGGAAACCCGTCCTAATGGGCATACACCTGTACCTCTCAAAAAGTAATCACACGTTACAAAAAAATAATTAAACAGTCGACTAGACCGACTATCAGATACCCGTTAATCAGCACAAGAGCACGAGAAATGGAAATGTTCTGTAGCTTTTAGTTAACTTGAACACTTGATAACTTTTAACAAAAAAACAAAGAAGCCTATTTTAATATTATTTTTTTTTTTTTGGCTTAACAAAATGTTTAAATGCATTAAACAATAGGCACCAGACAGACTTTAGATTTTTTTTTTTGATTTACCGGGTATAACTATATTTAGTTCTTTACAGGCCAACTTATTCCAGTATGCAGTGAAATAACAAATAAAAGAGCCAAACAAAAAACTATCTTGAATGTAGTATATATGTAGATAGATATGTAATTCATATCTTTAATGTAGTATATAGCTGAATATGTAATTGTATATAATGTATATTGCATTATATAGATCTGTAAATGAAGCAACACGTTGTGGCCGTTAGTATGAGCAGACAAGGGGCATTATTAAGTCACGTAGTAGTCGTGTGTAGCTGGCATTTTCTTCAATTATCGTACTTATAGTTTCCTTTCGCGTGTTGACTACTTTTTCCGCTTTTCGACTTGACTTTTTCTCAACACCCGACTCCTTTGGCCACCCACCCACCTCCGTCATAATTGAATTGTGGCTAAGATACGTGGTTAGGTCAAGTTGATAACTTCAGCGAAGAAGAGGCCTTTGCAGCATTGATTAAATACCATTCGTTTAAGAAAGAATTCGTAAAGATTTAAAAAAATTTTAAAGAAATTATATTATTAGATTTGTTTATTATAATATCGATTTACTTTTCTAAAAGATTTTATTTACATACTAAAAGCAATAAATCACCATAGAAGCCAAGTTCAAGCTGAAAACTAGATATGTATTTCTAGGCAATTTGGAACCATTAGCAATTTGAGCACGCACCGGTTATAAAGCAAATAAACCATCTACACCAAATCGCATTTCATGGATACTTTAGTCAGTGAGCGTTGTTTGCGTTGCGAGTGCGGATCGTTAACGGATTGAGTGTGTAAATGTGAAACTTCTGGCTCTTGAAAAGCAACCGATCAAAATTCTATAACACCTTTGGACGATATTTCGTTCAAAATTCAAAGCCTAAACCCAAAATGCTTTTCCTCACCGCCCGTGTCGATCACACGGCCGAGCAGATTTTCAAAATTGAGCAACTCAGGCAGCTGGTGGAGAGTAAGCTAAATGCTGTGTGTGAATTCCTCGATTCGATCAGCCAGATGAAACTGTTTCAGAATGCGAGGACCTAAGAGTGGGCACCGAGGACACCCTGCTGACCAAGTTTCTGCACTACACGCGCTGGGACACAATCAAGGCCTATCAGGCCATACACGACTACTATGAGTTCAAGCGACGCCATCCCACCTGGGTGGCCCGTCATCCCATTGAGCACTATCGTCAGCTCTTCTACGGCACCCACTGTCGCTATGTTATGCCCCAGGCGGATCGCAGTGGACGGGTGCTGGTCGTCTTTAAGACGGTGGATGGGTTCCAGGACTATCCCGACTATCTGCAGAGTCTCGTCGAGATGGACGACCTGATCTTCGAGTCGCTGCTGCTGCTCCCGCGCGTCCAACAGAATGGGATTACGGTCATTTGTGATCTTCAAGGGTGTGTTATATCCTATAAAATTATTATTACACAAAAGTTACGCTTATTTATTCTCAATATTATCTTGATTAGTAGTATTACTTAGTATGTATAGTAAGATGAAAACGCATTTCAAGTATTATTTGTGTTTTTAAAAGTATATTTTACAGTTTAAATTTATTCAATGATTTTGTGAATTGAATCTAAAATATTTTTGAAAAATGGTATTTTTCTTTAATTTCTTTTCCCAATAGTCTATTTTTATTTATTTTTATTTTTCCGATTATTAAATTCCAGGACAAATCGAAATTTTCTCAGGCAATTTTCGCCGGCGTTTATGAAGGTGGTAAACGAAAAGAACGGAGTTCTGCCCTTCAGTCAGCGCATCGTGCATATAATACAACGAGGTTTCCTGATGCACGTAACCTCCACTTTGTTTATGCCCTTCATGAACAAGGAGTTCAAAGAAAAGGTAAAAAAAAATATAAGGATTTAATTTGTTCACTCTAAAAATGCTTCGTTTAAAAGATCTTTACCCACGATGGGCGACATCTGAGCAAGCTGCGCGAAATGGTTGGCTACGAAAGTTTGCCTGCGGAATATGGAGGTCCTGCGACGAATGTCCTCGATACGAACTTGATATTCAATCACCTGAGCCAGAATGCGGAGTATCTGGAAAAGCTGCAGACCTACGGAAAGGCATAGGGAGATATGGGGAACTATTGCTTACTATTTTATTAGTATTTTGAGCACGAACCAAATATATTGACTATTTATAATTAAAACAAAATTTTGCATTTCGTTTTTATGAAAAGTAACAGTTAGCAAGTAAGTTGGCAACGCGGTGCTAGAAATATCGATAAGCGATAGGTGGTAGTGCATTAGGTCAGTAAGCCGCCGGTGTTTTCTGTTATCGACTGAATGGTATTATTGTTGTGAAATTTAAAAACATAGTCGCTGAATTTAGGTAAATAAACTTGTTTGATGGCTTCTAACAAGGTAGGTTCACAAATAATCGCATTTAATGTTAAGGTATCTCCATTGTTTGATTTCCAGGAATGCCTTATAATTGTACTGGATGTGCGAACATGTGCCGCCGAAGAAGTGAAGCTGAAGTCCGCAAAATGTGTGGCGGAGATTCTTAAGGACAAGGTGTGTGAAATACAATTGGGAACTCAGTTAAATATGCTAACTGAAACAATTGCAGATCGTGTGCGATAGGAAGGACTACGTGTCCTTCGTCCTCGTGGGTTGCGACACCGATGAAATAAAAACTGAGGATGCTTCCCACCCAAATGTGCTGCCCTTTGGTGAACCAAGACTTTGCAGCTGGCAGCTCTTGCTGGAATTCTTCCAGTTTGTGAATAAGACAGCCTGCGAGGATGGAGAATGGCTAAATGGTCTACAGGCGGCCCTGGAGCTTCAGAATGTCGCAACTACGTATGTGACTTACCTTATCATCTAACCATCACATTTTATGGAATATTCCTTGCAGCTTGAGAGTCGCCAGGCGGAGGATCCTCCTGCTCTTCGATTTCAACGACTTTCCACAGGACTACGAGAAGTTCAACGAAATCACGGACGAATTACTTGGCGAAAACATCGAGTTAATTGTGGGGTAAGATTATTTATTTTGTTAAATGCATAATAGTAATAATAATTTACATTATCACTTAGAACTCACAACATAGCCTACATAGACAATGCCATCACTTCTCAGCCTCAGGCTATTTTCAACTTTTCGCGCAAATGCGGCCCCGATGAGCTGAATAACCAGAAGTACGCCCTCAGTCTCGTTCCTCGCTGCAATGCGACGTTGTGCAGCTTCAAGGAGGCACTGCATACCGTCTTCAAGGTGACCAACCGGCGACCCTGGGTGTGGAACGCAAAGCTGAACATCGGCAGCAAGATCTCCATTAGCCTGCAGGGCATAATCGCCATGAAGAACCAGACGCCCGTAAAGCTGGTAAAGGTCTGGGCGGAAAAGGATGAGATAGTGATACGGGAGACTCGTCATTATATCAAAGGCACTGAGATCACCCCGCTGCCGGAGAATCTGATAACCGGTTACATGCTGGGCGGCACTCCGGTGCCATACGACGAGGCCGTGCTAGAGCCAAAGGAACCACACCCACCTGGTCTCCACTTCTTTGGCTTTATCAAAAGAAATGCCGTGCCGGATGAGTACTTTTGTGGCGAGTCCTTGTACCTCCTGGTGCATCAGAAGCACAATCAATCTGCCGCCGTGAAGCTGGACGCTCTGGTGCGTGCTCTCGTTTCTTCGGATCGGGCCATACTGTGCTGGAAAATATATAGCACCAAGTTTAATAGACCGCAAATGGTTGTGCTACTGCCCCGCTTAGCAGACGATACCCATCCGGCTACTTTGTATATGCTGGAAGTTTCCTATACGTCTCAGCACCACTTCTGGGACTTTCCGGCACTGCGAACCACCAAGACGGAGTGCAGCGAGGAACAGCTGAATGCCATTGATCAGTTAATCGATAGCACCGATCTGGAGTGCACACTGCGGGACACGCAGCAGCCACGTCCGTGGGCGCAGAATGATCTGCTGCCGTTCGACGCACTTCCCAGCATCTTTGAGCAGAATGTCATGGACATCCTAGAGCGAAAAGTTATCTATGATAACGACAAGGAAGACAAAATGCTTAAGGACAAAAACTTCGCAGATGTATTCTGGCGAGTGCCAGATCCCTTGGAGGAGAAGTCAAAGAGAGCGGCAGCCATCGTAAAGAAGCTATTTCCATTGCGCTATAGTCGCGCCTGGCAGGAAAAGCTGTTGGCCAAGGAGCAGGCAGAGAATGGTGTGGCAGTCAAGTCGGAACCAGCGGAGAAGGAAATCCCGTTGCCATCAGACGGTGTGGGCTTAATTGATCCAATCTCTGATTTCAGGCGAGTCCTGGCTAGCGTTCACACAATCAGTAATGCCACTGAGCGAGATGCCCGCTTTCAGGCGCTGGCTGCCGATACCCGCGTGGTGATCATCACACTGCTGCAGCGCAGGAAACAGAACATCGGGCAACTGGGCGAGCTCATCACCCTGTACCGACAGAGCTGTATAGACTTCAACACCTTTTTGGAATACGACAAGTTCGCTGAGGAGCTGAAGAAGATCGCGCTGGCCAAGAATCGCAGCGAATTCTGGCAAGACGTTATGGTCGACAAGCAATTGGGCCCTTTGGTGCTTGGCGAGCCGACGCTGGACGACGAATTGGCTCTAAAAGCCTATTACACCATCGAGAATTGGGTGGAGAGTGGGGCGAACGATATGGAAGACGTTGAGATGTAGTTTATCATTCCATTTTGTTATATTAAGCAAATGTGCTAAAATTAGTTTTTGTTATACACAGTTTTTCTTATATGTAAGTCGAAAATAAATTATTATATTGTTTATATATATATACCAGAGTAAAAACTCGGTCGCATGTTTTAAAAACAACATTATATCCCTGGGAAACCACATCCAAATGATGATGATAATACATCTCTATGTTAATAAACATCGACACGCAGGAAGGAAAACGTTAGTAATACTTCTTATGATTGAGAAAAAAAAGTAAAATAAATACAATTTTCAATTCCAAATTTAAACTGAATACTTTTTGAAAATGGCGGCAACAACTTGTTGTTTTGCACTTATCGATATTTCCAAAAATCATCGGAGTGCGCATACCAATTAATCGATTCGGAATTCCGCTCCATACAGCTGATTTTAATCAGCGCTTTGGCAATAGAATTTAGTCAAAACCCGAGGGCATACTGTACCAAACTGTGGGGCTTCTGTTGAGGATTAGCCATGGGAGTTCCCACAAGCGATTGGATATACTGGTGTCGCCTGTGCGCCCGCGACGACGTTGTATACAAAGTGCGCGAGCGGGACGACGATCTGGTTAGGATTATCAGCAAATGCTTTGATGTGGAGGTATGTTATTCGTTTTCCCAGCCTACAGATAGCTTATACATTAGTTTTCCACACACGCAGATGACCCTCGAGGAACCGGAACTGGGCAGCATGTTGTGCGAGGAGTGCTACTCGGTGATTGGCCAGCTGATCACCTTCTCGGATAGCGTTTCCAAAGTACAAGCCATTTTTGAGCTTCTGCGACACTCGGAGCCGCAGGATAGCCAGGACTTGGACGCCCTGCGTCTGGAATACGGCCTTCCGCCGGCCTGCAAGCAGGACCTCGAGTTCCTGGACATAGACGATACGGAGGATAGGTGTTCCTTGGTAGAGGAGCTAACGATATCAGACCATTCCACATCTCCGTCACCCGATTTTGAAGCACAGACCGTGCGAACACGAGCTAATCTCAAACAGTGTAATTCCGATCCCAAAGTGCTAGCCTCACCTACTGCATCAATTCCTGAAGTTGAAACAAAACGAAGTCGCCGACAGCAGTTTGCGGCTAAGCGAAATTCCAAAGTGTACACTGCAACCGAGTCGGATGATGAGGAGGCCATTCTAGACGAAGACGAGGCCGTATCCCCGCCGCCTTTGAAGCGAAAAAGAGGCAGACCCAAGGGCTCAGGCAAACAGAAAAACGTGGACGACAGCGATAACGTAACTTCCCGCGAACCAGACGACAATGCTAAATCCAAACAAGATGACAAGACATCCGAATTGAGCATGTCACCCCATGGCTCCCAGAGTTCGAATTTCGTCGATTATCCCTGCAAAATCTGCAACGAAACCTTTATGTCCTTCATGGCTCTGCGCAGGCACAAGCACGACATGCACGGCGGTCCGAAGAAATACGTTTGCGATCACTGCGGAAAGGGTTTGAAGACCTTCACATCGCTGGTGGAGCACCAGCTGGTTCACACGGAAGAGAAGCCCTGTATATGCCCCGTCTGCAATGCTGGTTTTAAGAACAAAGCTAGGCTGAGAGTAAGTCATCGAATAATCTTGTGGACCAACTAAATCTTGAAATTTGTATACAATTTCCAGGTGCACAGTCAGACACATGGTGAGCCCAAGTTTGAGTGCAATGTCTGCGGCAAAAAGCTGCAGACACGGGCGATTCTTAACAAGCACAAGTATGTGCACACGGATGAGCGGCGCTTCAAGTGCGAGGTTTGTGGCAGCGGCTGTAAGAACTCCACGGCCTTGAAGATCCATCTCCTTGGACACACCGGCCTCAGACCCTACGTATGCAAGTACTGCGGAAAGGCGTTCGCCAGCAACACCAACTGTCGCTCCCACAAATGGAAAAAACATCCGGAACTGGCGTCCAAGGAGGATGAAACCGAATCTTCACGTGTTCCAGTGCCAACATTGGAAGAACTGAGAGCGATGTAAGCTATAGTCATGCATATTATTATTATTAGCTTACTATTGTACTAAATTTTTGGTTTGCAGAACTCGCGAGATGGCCAAGGCCAAACAGGATTAGACCATGTTGGTTGACAAAAATGTATAAATAGCAGTGCGCAGTAAAATTTTATCCCAGAGACATTTACATTTACACTTAATTAAACACACAACTGCCCTTTTTGCATTTAAATTGGTTTTTAATAAGTTTCAAAATAAATTCACTTTTTAAACGCACACTTAAATTGGGAAATGTGTTCACACATGAAAATGACATTGTATAAAAGATAATAATTGTTTGACTCACAATGTAGATTTAAAAATAACAATTGTAATTTGTGACACCAAATTATGCGTACACTTTGAAACACTCAATTGAAACTCCTGTGAGCGGTTGCAGCATATTTTAAAGATGAGCGCTATTCATAGAACTCCCACGCATGGTTCACTAGATTGCGACAAGTTGGTCTGTAGATAATTCCAAGGGCTTATTCACAATAAAATCAGTTTGAAATTATAACTCAGCAAATGTAAATGCTTCGTGCTAACACCAGATACATTGACACCTAATTAAACACACAACGGCCCTTTTTGCATTTAAGTTGGTTTTTTTTTTAATAATTTCAAAATACATTTACAATTTAAACGCACACTTAAATTGGGGAATGAATGAATGGCATATTGATCACCTATCAATATTTTGTGCCACAACTCGGTGATAAAATAGTAAATATTAAGCGATTAAATAATAAAAATGTAACAAGAGAAAAAAATATAAGGAACAACTAAATTAATACAAATTAGATCATTTGTGAGTGGGTCTCTGTGTAGGATAAATATCTAAACATGTTTTGATTTCGATGGTTTCTCTTTAATTACTTGCTGTTTAGGTTAACACGTTGAGAAGCAAAATATTTTGGCATGGCCTTCCTCCAAACCGAGCAGAGTCAATAAATAGTGCATCCAAGTAGGTTGGCTCTCTATCCCTTCCACCTTCACTCACTCCTAGTCAATGTTCAGCGAGGACATTAACTCTTCGACGCTGCATGGAAATAGAGGAAAGAAAAAATCATGTTGATTAAACGGGAATCGCAAGAGACCGCTGTCGGTTAGGCACGAATGTTTACACTGGCACGCACGTGATATCTATATCCTGAAAGGCCACGCCCAGCCAGGCGACCACCAGGCAGTAGTGCTGGAAAAGCTGGAGCAGCAGTTCACCCTCGTCCAGCATTTCCAGCCGCTCGATTCGCTGCCTCTCGGCCGCCGAGATGCTCTCGTACACCTGGACCATGTCCCAGGCGCGGGCGCCAGTCCAGCCGCTGTCCTTGAAGCGGTTCCTCTGCGTATCCAGCGACAAGCAGGATTCAACGCCGGCCAGGCTGCAGCCGCGTCCGCGCAGATTGTTGAGCATCACATCGCCGAAACGGTCGTTCATGTTGACCTGCGGCGAGCAAAGGATTCAATGCACTAGTTGGATGGGAAACACAGAGGTGGCACATGCTCACCTGTTCGTAGTTGACAAAGACGGCTGCTTGGAACTTTTGCGCAATCCATTTGAGCAGGTTACGGCAGTTTTGCGCCTCGATATAGACCAGAACGCACTCGGCGAGAAATATGGTGGGCAGGGAGTAATCAACTTCTGCCTGCTGCAGCTTGCTGTCCACCTCGTCGAGGTTGCGCAGGTCAACGCCCATCAGGTGGTAGCTTGGTCCATGCAGATCCGTGGGACTGAGCCGCACCTCACCATCCTCGTCGTGAATCCTGGCCAGCAGGGCCTTGTTGCGCTTAATTGTGTAGCACTTGCGGGCGGTGACCGTGGGGAAGTCCAGCTCAATGAAGTTCTTCACCTGGTGGGCGGTGTCCCTCAGCCGGAAGTAGAGTGTGTCGAAGCCGCAGCCCAAATTGATGATCTGGCAGTTGCCCGAGGTTTTCTGTATGGACGGACAATGGGTGGAAGACGGTTAGAGCAAGGTCAAACTGGAATGGACATGCGCGGTGTGGAGGGCATGACGGGCACGGCCTTGGTGCTGCAATGCAACAGGATGACCTTGGCACGTGCCAGACAGTTGGGCGCCGCGGCAGATGAACTGACCTTTAGAAACTTCTCGACGCACATCTCCACGCCCTTGACACGGGCAAAGTAGCCGCGATTGATCTCCGGCGCCTTGCGCTCTTGGTTGCGCACAAAGTACCCGATGTAGTCGTCCTTCCAGTAGCCCAAGCGCACCGCACATCGCTTGCAATCGCTGGCATCGTCGTTGGTGGCTATCACAGCCTCGTCGCACGGATGGAACTTGTGCGTCGAGCCGGCGATTCCGGCCGACGCTGGCGGCTCCATGGCTCTGCGACTGGTGTACTCGGCGGTTTCCACTTGGATCCTTATTTACAATCAGCTCCTGCGGCGAGCACAAGTTCCAGAATCCTTGTTTTCTTGTTCCGAATTTTTTCTCGCTTGAAAACAGCTGCAGGAACCGATAGACGATAACAGTGTGCAGTGTTGAATAGCCCTTGGAGCCTGTACGATAAGAAGGCGACCAATAACTCGATTAGTTTTAGTTTGGCGCGAGCATTTTAAATATAACACATACAGATTAGGGCGAAAATTAAGAAATTAAAAAGAATAATGTGAATATAACAACTTTATTAAAGTTATATTAAAATCCATTATTATTATTATTAATATTAATATTATAATTATTATTATTATTATTATTAAAGATCAATAATTGGGTCAAAAAACCGAATACACAAATAGATCTCAATCCCAATTTGACAAGTATTCTTGTAACTCGCTTTCGAGTTAATTTTCAATTTTTTGCTCCTCCGTAGTACGAATGCAGTTTTTCTTTAACCTAATTGACTTAAGCACTTCATTAATAAAGTAAGGGTCAACATTGTAAACAAAGCGTCTCAGTGCTCAAGTGCTTTAATTGCTTCCCGCATCTTTGACATCGGAAGCTCCGCCGCTTTGGTTATAATTAAAATTAGCAGCTACGCCCAGCAACCCGCTCAATAAGTCGGGGTCAAAATGTGATCCGATCGCCAATTGGCTTCGCCGTGCGGAGCTCTAAGCGTGAATCACGACCCATCCATCCATCAATCCATCCATCCATCCATCCATCCATCCATCCATCGTCTGGGCTGCGTCCTATATAATAGAATTCAATTAGAAATTATGCAAAATTGTATTCCGTTTTGTCATGCAAAGATAACTCATTACTGCTTTATTCAGAACGTCTTGTTTTGGATGACAAGACTTCTATTTCCTTATAATTACTGACTTTATTTAACTAAAATATAAACTTTAATATACGTGAGATGGTAACATCTTATTACGAAAACTTATCTCTTGTTGCAAACTTTATACTTGAAGTTATGTTTTAATTGCACCGGACTCTTTTAAGATTGATTCAGTTTAAGGAATGATTTAACATAGTTGGCATTAATTCAGACTTTTGTCATAATATTTTGTTCAATTTAACTGGGATGTTATTTAAAAGAAATAAGAAGTAGTATAAATAGTAGGCGGGACTCGTAGCTTGGCAGGTCGGCGGGTCTGCAGATGCAAAAGTAAC
This sequence comes from Drosophila melanogaster, assembly GCF_000001215.4. Lineage (NCBI taxonomy): Eukaryota > Metazoa > Arthropoda > Insecta > Diptera > Drosophilidae > Drosophila > Drosophila melanogaster. Next base: position 15,763,138 of record NT_033779.5, on the reverse strand, counting down.
TACTACAGCAGCAGGTCAGTTAAGTCAATCCAACGTGCCACCCACTTCCGGTAGAGCCATAAATCCTTTTATCAATTTTTATAAATATATTATTATTATTATTATTTTTTTTTTTATTATTATTAGAATTATTATTATTATTTTTAGATTATTATTCTTATTCTTATTTTTATTATTATTCTTATCACATTGTTTTTATTATTCTTCTTCTTATTATTGTATTATTATTATTCATTATTGTTATACTCAAAGGAATTTCTATCTTAACACTAGAACTTTTTTAATTTTAATCGGGAGCGAGCGCCCAGCTGACAGAGCGGCTCTCTTCCGCGATTCGATATTCGATTCGAGTTGCGTTTGGGTTTGCTTTTGGTTGGCGCGTCAGTTCGTCGGCAGCGTTCGAAAGAGTCGGTTGCCTCTGTGTTTTGGCGGTAGTGGTTGTGCGCACAGGTGAGAGTTCGGTGCGCAAGAGGCGGTTAAAGTTAAAGCTGCGCGCGCTCAATACAACGAAAGAATCGGTTGGCCAGGTGTATCTGTGTACGAATCGTTGGTAACAGCCGGCAACTGAGTGTGAGTGTTAACTGAGTTTCGTTCGTTGGTGTGCGTGAGAACTGAGAAGTGGTTTTTGGACGGCACATTGCGCTTACCTGGCTTACCTGAGTCTCAGTCTCCGCCGCCGACTCAAAAACGGTCATTTCAGCTGCGTTACGTTTTTTTCTCGTTTGTATTCAGTCTTGTTTTTGGTTAGTGATTTTTTGTTTGTTACCTTTTCGGGGCGTTGGCCAAGAAAGTTATTGTGAGTGTAGAAACGCGTAAAAGTTGAAACTAAAATGTGAGTGGTAATGGTTGGAAAATCGCGATTAGATAGATAGTGAAATGACGGATAGAAGCCGCAACAAGTTGCCACGGCAACGTCATCAATTGGAGCATAACTGTAAAAACAGTAAGATTAAGCCACACAGAGAAAGAATACATTTGAAATAAGAAACAACAACAATATTAAAAAAAAACTGCTTATATAAATAAAACTTAAAAGATAAAGAAGAGCTTCCAATAATAAGATTCACTTTAAAAATAATTTATTAATTTAGACAGAAGAGTTTATGCTCTTGACGCTATGTATCTACAAAAATATCTGTATCAAAAATGCATCCGATTCTTTTCCGTGCATTGGTAACAACAACACCTGTGTGGTGGGCCAACACACAGATACACACACACACACATGATGGGCACGCACACAGGCGCACCTGCGCTTCACTTTCAGCGTTATCGTTGCGTTTATTGTTTGCTTTGGTGATTGCGAAAAGGCAAAACTTCTACAAATGATTCATCCACGCGCAACAGCAACAAATGCCAACGAAATTTCGTCACGAAATTCGATCTGAAAGTTCCCATCCAGTTTCGCTATAAACCAAGCTCGACCATATGTATGTATATATGTATTTATGTACATATGTAATTTTTGTGCAGGCGTTTGCACTTCCGTATGTTTTTTAGGAACCCTTCCGAGGGTTGAGCCGTCGTATCATCGAATAACCGGGTAACTTGAGGCGTCCACAGGCAGGTTAATGCACCCGTACATGTACGAGTCCTTGTGCCACTTTCAACACACTCGCAGTCAGAACAATAGCACCAGTAACAACTATGAACATCTTCTGTTCTCTGGGAATTCGATTTATCATATCATATATACGAATATGATGATATGATATATATATTTGACCCACCTGTATTTACATACATAATGCAACCAAGGTAACGATGGCTATGTTGCATCGATACAGACCGCATGCATTGCCAATCAAATGCCAAGAGCAAAATTCAAACACAGCCAATTTTGGAATAGCCAGGTGTTTACATTTTCACCTTTTTTTCTTTTGCGGCATTTTCGCACGTAACAGTAGGGGTTGCATTGGCCGGAAACACCTGACTCAAAAATATATTAATCATGGATTTTATACTATTTATCAACTGATAAATACATAGCTTCACTTCTAGCTTTTATATGAATGAGCGATAGTATTTCATTAGCTTTTTTTCAAGATTTCTCACTCATCGAGAAAATCAATTGACCAACATTTTCCTAAACAATTTACTTGCCACCCAACTGGCTCACACCATTTTACACCGATGACCTTTCTCTATTATCGCTGCAATTAACCCATTGACGCCGTTCCAAAAAATCCAGACACACGGCACGTAACATTCAGTGTAGTGAAGTGGCATTTGTTCATTCCACTCCGCACTGAAGTCGCATTTTATGCTGTAACTTATTTTTAGCGCTTTTTCGAGTCAGCATTAAAACGGGTTTGTCGGTCTCTCGGCTTTTTCTAATGCCGTATTGGTTTGGATTGAAGTGCCAAGAAAATTGAGCCAACAACGTAATGGAAAACCAGTTTGGTCACTCTTACTGAAACTCAGAGCCGAGATTTGTTTTCATTCTGTTTGTTTATACTTCAATGTGATCTGAAACCATTGTTGATGTATTGACGAAAAACATAAATGTGCTCAACAAACTAATTCTTTTAAATACCATTTCCTACTTTTGAATATTTTTCTAGATCATCATGATGCACAAATTGAAATATCGCGATAAATTAAAATGGCTTTTAGCCCTTCTTGTGCTGATCGGCACTTGTTTTATTCAGACAAGGGGACAAACAAGAGATCCCAGATTTTATTCTCGGCCAGGCGTTGACTACCATTGGCCAAATCCAGGCGATCCGGATTACAGGTGACTCATGGCTTCCGTTCGTTCTTATCAGCTTTTGTACTTACGTTCAATGCTTACAGAACCTACACGTTCAACGATCGCCGATATGGTCATTATCAGCCAAATGGCTATGGAGCCAACTATCCAGGCAGAAATCCACCGGGACAATATCCACAGGGAATGCCGAATGAAGATCGCTTTCGATTTGACCCGGTAAGCAAACTTATAACTTGACAAACTTGAGTAAGATATAATTCGATATTAAATACATCGTTAAGTGATCGGAACATTTATTGTGGGTTCCCAACTCGCGCTTTATCAATTAACTTTCGTGACACAAAAAACTGACCCCCATACCAAAGAAGCGTACCGAAAGATCATCCATAAGCGAACAATGCCCAGTCATTGAGAGAGATAGAGTTCGTTCCAATATCAAAGCAATAATCTTAATTAAGTTTTCATGCCATCGCGACTTAATCAATTACACATGTCGCCCATTCACTGATCGGCTCAGAGTCTCTATTTGTTCCATGTTCCATGTCAAATGGTCTAATGATGTTACCATTTCCCATCACAGAACGATCCGAATGCGAGAACCCAGTTTCCGGGAGTGCTGGCCGGATGGCGAGAGGATTTGCAGGGCAAGCAGCGGCGGGATTCGTTGACCCTGGAGCGGGATGTTTTCGTGACCACCAACTATGGCCAGGTGCAGGGCTTTAAGGTGTACATGTACGATAATCCAGATCCGAAGTCCTTCTATCGTCCCTACCACTCGACCGTGGATCGTGTGATGGGCGAGTGCTCGGTCTTCCTGGGCATTCCCTACGCCCTGCCGCCCACCTTCGAGGGCAGGTTCAAGCCACCACGCGTCCATCGAGGCTGGCAGCTGCTGCAGGCCGTCGACTTTGGACCCGCCTGTCCACAGCCTGTGCGATATACGGGTGCCACGAAAGGAATCATGGACATGGACGAGGATTGCCTCTACTTGAACGTGTATTCGCCGAAGGTAGCCATTTCATCATTTCTTTTAACTTCTGAATACTATATTTGTTTCTTACTCAGACTGGTGCTGGTGTGGCTCAAAAATACCCGGTTATGGTGTACATCCATGGCGGCGAGTTCATTCGTGGAGCCTCCAACCTATTCCAGGGTCATATTCTGGCCTCGTTCTACGACGTGGTCGTGGTGACCCTGAATTACCGCCTTGGTGCCCTGGGATTCCTATCGACGGGTGATGAGAACTCGCCCGGAAACTACGGAATCCTCGATCAAGCGATGGCGCTACGTTGGGTCTATGACAATATTGAGTTCTTCAACGGCGATCGGAATTCCATCACTCTATTTGGTCCGGGAGCAGGAGGCGCCTCCGCTGGACTCCTGATGGTGGCACCACAGACGCGGAACATTGTGCGTCGTGTGATCGCACAGTCCGGATCGGCTCTAGCGGATTGGGCGCTCATCCAGGACAAGTATCGCGCCCAGAACACGAGTCGCGTGCTGGGACAGCTGCTGGGCTGCTCCATTGAATCGTCGTGGAAGTTGGTCAACTGCCTGCGCACCGGACGCAGCTTCTATGAGCTGGGAAACGCTGAGTTCTCTCCCCAGGTGGGCAGCTTTCCATGGGGTCCAGTTCTGGACCACAACTTTACGTTGCCCGGCGACGATTGGTACGAGGGATGGCGCGAAAAGGATTGGCGTTTCCTCACCCAAACGCCGGAAACCCTCATCCGTGCCGGTAAATTCAACCGGAATATTCAGTACATGACGGGCGTGACCACACAGGAAGCGGCCTTTTTTGTGGCCCAAAACGAATCCCTAAGTCCGTACTATGAACTAGATGGACGTTTCTTCGATCAGAAAATAAGGGAACACGTTTTCCGCTACAACTATACACTTAATCCGAACGGAGTTTACGAGGCCATCAAGTACATATACACCTTCTGGCCGGATCCCAATAATAACACCATAATCCGGGACCAGTACATAAACATGCTGAGTGATCTCTACTACCGAGCACCGGTGGATCAAATGGTCAAGCTAATGCTGGAGCAGAAGGTACCCGTTTATATGTACGTACTGAACACCACTGTGGAGGCACTGAATCTGCCACAGTGGCGAAAGTATCCACACGACATCGAACGTTATTTCCTCACCGGAGCTCCCTTCATGGACACCGAGTTCTTTCCCAAAAAGGAGCATCTGCAGCGCAATATGTGGACGGATAACGATCGCAATATGAGTCACTTTTTCATGCAGACCTACACGAATTTTGCTAGATATGGGTAATTAACTTTGCATACAATACAATAGACCTATATATACTGAAACTTTACTTAAATTCCAGCAATCCGACGCCGCAACAGGTGCTAGGCATGCATTTCCAGCGCGCATACCAGGGCGAGATTCGGTACTTGAACATCAATACCACGTACAACTCCTCCATTCTACTCAACTATCGGCAGACGGAGTGCGCCTTCTGGACGCAATACTTGCCCACAGTTATTGGAGTGCTGGTGCCCACTTATCCACCCACCACGGAGTATTGGTGGGAGCCCAAGGAGCCACTACAGATCGCCTTTTGGAGCATGTCGGTGGCCTGTTTCTTCCTCATAGTCCTGGTGGTCATCTGCTGCATCATGTGGCGCAATGCCAAGCGGTAAGTTTTGGATGAATATACTATTATACCATAATATAATCTAACAATAACTGATTCACAGCCAATCGGATCGCTTCTATGACGAAGATGTCTTCATTAATGGTGAGGGCTTGGAACCGGAACAGGATACGCGTGGAGTGGACAATGCCCACATGGTGACCAACCATCATGCCCTGCGCTCCAGGGATAATATCTACGAGTACCGCGACTCTCCATCCACCAAAACCTTGGCCAGCAAAGCGCACACGGACACCACCTCGTTGCGCTCACCCAGTTCGCTGGCCATGACCCAAAAGTCCAGCAGCCAGGCGTCCCTCAAGTCAGGGATCTCGCTCAAGGAAACCAATGGCCATTTGGTGAAGCAATCTGAAAGGGCAGCCACGCCACGATCCCAACAAAATGGGTCCACCGCAAAGGTGGCGTCTCCTCCTGTGGAGGAGAAGCGTCTACTGCAGCCACTTTCCAGCACGCCCGTGACGCAGTTGCAGGCGGAGCCGGCCAAAAGAGTTCCCACCGCTGCCAGTGTCTCGGGCAGCAGTCGGAGCACCACTCCGGTGCCCTCTGCCCGCAGCACCACCACGCACACCACAACAGCCACCCTGAGTTCCCAGCCAGCGGCTCAGCCGAGGAGAACCCACCTGGTGGAGGGAGTGCCTCAGACATCCGTATAAGTAACAGCTCTCTAAGCGCAGGATGCGCTTAGGGAGTCAGCCGAATCGTCCAATTACAGAGCCAATCAACAATCCAGGAGGAAGTATGCCAGGTAGGTCCATTCATTGATCTTTGTATAGACAATCAGATTACTGACCAAAAATCTATATTCTTACAGTTTCTCCTGGAATTTTTCTTTAAAGTAAGTTAGTTATTTTCGAAAAAAGTAGTTTATGTTTTGTATTTATGATAGGTTTGTAAACAGATCTTTGAGATCTCAGTTTTGAGTTGTAGTTTAGGCAAACCTGTATTTCTAATGCCTTACTTTAAGTTAAATTGTTCGTAAGTTTGATAACCCAACGAATACAAATCCATATCAATGACATTCCATAGCCTTATCATCGGCCTTTACGTGTATATATAGAATTTAAATGTATAATAAGAATTATTTAAATCTAGGAAATTGCCTGCCTTAACTGAAGGAAATTAGCTATATAATACAAGTATTTTTATAACAAATGCTGAGCTTAAATTTTTAAAACTCACTTTTAGTGGCAGTAATATCGAATGAAATTGTAAAGAGAGTATATCTTTTAAATCAAATATTAAAATACAAAAATAAATTAACCTTATAAAAAATAATGCATTACATTATTTAAGACCTGCTATTATTTGATAACAAACTCATAACATTGTCACGTCCCGTATTATAAGAATATCATTAGAATACCATTAGATCGTAGCCACTCCCACACATCATCAAGAGCAATACACCTACAGTGCCTTAATAATATTTGGTAATTGTCCTCGATGGACCCACCCACCCCATCCATGATGTACCAACTAAGTGTGCCTTTCATACATACATAAATGTACTCCTAGTTATATACTATATATGTTCTATATGTTCTGTGTGTCGCATATAAGCAAAATGACCATACAAAATCAGTGTGAACCGTCCAATAACTTATGTTTTCAAAAGTGTACATTGTTTTTCCTGTATATATCATCATTTGTTACACGATTGAAAGCATATTGTTTTTACCACATTATATGTTTATATGTACTTTAGATAAGTTTTATGTATTTGTCCATAAATAAATATTTTTACATTACTCAATGTTGTTTTCGCAAATGCTTTGAATATCCACATTATCAATTATGACAAATTTGAATTCACTGTTGTGGCTTTGAAATAAAACAAACGTGATTTCTAAGTAAATAGATGTTAGATCTCATGGTCATATTTATTTTATTAACCGTGGATAAAATTAACATTTTATCATTAAATAAATTTACAAAGGTTGTTAGGGTTCAAATATTTCGACCTTTTGAGTCGATATGTTAAATCAAGGAATAATTGCAAGGTTCGGAAATCTTATAGCAGAGTTATTCGTGTTTGTGTTTCAAAACTAAATCTATAACCAAACATCAAGCTAGAAAATAGCTTAATGGATCTAAAGAACAAATCCGATTTCAATAAAATACGATTGGAACGGAAGTGGAAGTTAGGCCTTAAAATAGATTTTCCTAGAATCTTACAGATACAACGACGCGGCAAAGACAATGTCACGCTTGAGCAGCCTTATTCCTTCGGAGAACTTGTTCTCCAGGTCCGTGTTGCCAATGGTCTTCGAGGCCTGGCACATCTGGCGCAGAAGCTCCTCCAGTCGCCTCATGCAGCGGATGATGGAGCCTTCGAAGATGTCGGTCATCTTGCAGACGGCAAGGAAACTGGAGCCCTTGCACCACGCCAGCACCACGTCCATTAGGAAGGGCTTAAACTTGTCCACATACGTATCGGCGTCCAGATCGAGTTTGCATTCCGTGGACACCTTGGCAATGCGCCGCGCCAGATCCTGCATCGAACGTAGTGGGCCCGATAGCTCCGTGGCGCTTTTCACCGACTCGCTGGACTTCTCGTCGCAAACAAAGCAGGAGAGTAGAGCCACGGCTTGCGGAGCGGTGAGGTCGTTAAATACTCCGTTGAAGATCATCTCGGTCATGAGAAGCTCATCCGCCGAGCTCAGTTCGCAGGCAACACGACCCTTGAACTCGATAACGTCGCCAGGCTTGCAGTAGCCCATGCGCCGAAGCACACGCTTGCGATGCTTCAGTTCATCCATTTGCAGCAGACTGCGGGCAGCCTTTAGCTCGGCCTTTAGGTCTTGCAGCTGCTTTTGTAGCGTCACCTTGTCCTGGTACCGCCGGTGGATGCGCTCCAATTCCGGTGACTTGTGCAGCGGATGCTCCTCCAATCGCTTTTCAAATTGGGAAATGGTATTGACAATATCGCGGAACTCTCGATCCTTGATGTTCATGTCATCGATGGGATTGAGGACCGGTGGTCCCAGGGGGAATCGTTTCTTGGCCTCCTGGATAGTCTTGAGCACGGCTCGCCGATTGTCAGCACTGCGTAGATCGTTGGGGAAGTACACGCGGATTGAGCTGATCTGGGTGATGAGGGTGTGGGCCACGGGCACCACCTCCATGCATCCACGTTCGTTCGGTTTGCATGGCTCCGTGTCGCCGGTTTTGGCGGCCGCTTCACTAACGTGCAGCAAAACATCAATCGTGACGCTGGGCTCCGCCTTTAAAGGGTTCTTGCGGCTTTGGTCTTGTTTCTTGAAGTTCAGCACAATGCCCCAATCGTACTCCTGTGAGCCGGCGGCCACCTTGACCAACCTACCAGGCTGTAGGAAGGGCAATAGGTATTGCGGCTTCGTTATCCATTGACGGAACTGCTTGCCGTGTTGATCCAGCTGAGAGCGTATGTGATGGTAGGAGGCAATGTTGTGCTCGTCCTTGATAGTCAGCTTATTCAGCTCCAGCGTCTTCTGCTCCACCTGGTCATGCAGGCCGGGCAGTGCAGCTTGATTTTGGAACTGATAGAAACTGCGTTCCAGCATGTATTCCGGATTGATTTCCTCCACACGAAGCAGATTCAGCACCATATTGTATGTAAGATGGAAGGCCGAATTGATGGGATCTGCCTTGCCCTGAACAATGTCACGACCAACAGCCGGCGAAACTTTTTCATCGATCATGAGAATGACGATGCCCTTGTCATCCAATCCACGTCGACCGGCACGTCCCGCCATCTGGATGTACTCGCCAGAGCTGATCCATCGGAATTTCTTGCCATCGAACTTACGCGGAGCCGTAAACAGCACAGTTCGAGCCGGCATATTAAGGCCCATTGCAAAGGTTTCGGTGGCGAATAAGGCCTTGATCAGACCTTCGCCGAACAGAATCTCAATGGTCTCCTTCAGAATGGGCAACAGACCGCCGTGATGGATGCCAATGCCGCGACGCAACAACGGCAACACGTTTTCCACCTGTGGCAGGCGACGATCCTCCTCGGTGAGCACGTCCATGGCATTGTTGAACACTTCGTCCACTAGTTTCTTTTCGTCGGGAGTGTTGAAGTCCAACTTGGCCATCTGCATGGCGTAGATCTCGCAGTCCTTTTTGCTGAACGAAAAAATGATGACCGGTGCAAAATTGCGCTCCATTATCATCTTGACTATTTTAAAGATATTCGTTTGTCCGGCATTGGTTCCCTTAATGCCCCCATGGCGTCCTTTCTGATCTCCCTTGCCGGCCTCACCTGCAAAACATGGAAATTAAACTAAGTTTGAATTTGCTTTACACATGATTTACCTGCATTGGCCAGCACTGCCATTGCTGTGGTGAAGTTGTCCTCCTTGAACTGCCCCTTTTCATCGACGATAAGATGAATGCCATCGCCACCGGCCGGAAAGATGTAGTGCTGCAGAGGAGTGGGACGATAATCGGTGTAGACCACGTGACATGGCTGCTTGTGCAGGTGGCAGACCCACTCGGCGAATTGTCGAGCATTGGGAATGGTGGCCGAAAGAAAGACATATCGCACGTTGTCCGGCAGAAGGATGAGCGTTTCTTCCCAGACGACGCCGCGCTCCTTGTCGCGCATGTAGTGAATCTCATCGAAGACCACCCAGCCCACCTCGCGCATGATCTCGCTACCGCGGTACAACATGTTTCGCAGAATCTCGGTGGTCATGATCAAACAGGAGGCCGATGGATTTATGGTCACATCACCGGTGACCAAGCCCACGTCCTTAAACTCGTCGGTGAATTCGCGAAACTTCTGGTTGGACAGAGCCTTGATGGGAGTGGTGTATATAACCCGCTGCTTGGCGGCCAATGATTTTGCAATGGCATACTCCGCCACCACCGTCTTACCGGCTGACGTGTGGGCGGAAACCAGCACACTCTGGCTGTTGTCAATGCACAGAATCGCCTGGCGCTGGAACGGATCGAGGACGAAGGGATACTCCTTTGCAGGCACGCCGCTGAACGGCTTTAGGGGTATGTACTCCTGGTCGGGATGGGCGGCAACCTCGTGGGTGCATGACTTGGGAGCGTCCAACAAGTGCGTGACAATCCTGGTCCGCAGGGCCTCCAGAGTCGCGGAATCGTCTATGTCGAGGGTACGAGTGGGTTCGTCATCTGCATTATTATCGTCATCCACCGCAACCGTTGACGCCTCCTGCTTCAGACGCTTGGTGGGCTCCTCAGTGACGTCTCCTTTGTCATCGCCCTCCGCTCCTTTGGAGGATGTAGCTTCTTTCGATGCAGTGGTGCCATCCGCTTGGCGCTTATTTCCTTTCTTGGAGGCACTGCTTCCCGATGGCTTCTCCTCCTGGTTAAGTGCTGGTGGCGGCACCGACGGCGTCACTTCATCAAAACAGTCGAACAGCTCTTCTATATCCATGCCTTAAGCGGAATTTACTGTATAATTTTTACGAACTATTTCAACGCACGCCGCAAAACATGTGAAGGCCCGATAACGCGATAGACATGGTTATCGATTCTGCCGACCATCGTCAGTGAAGACCGTCTGTCTATTTTGAGGGGAAATTAAGCTATTTTTGAATTAGTTCAAATAAAAGAAAATAAATTATAATAGTTAGAAATTATGTTGTACTTTATTATGGAAATATGATTGGTATATTCGAATTTAATTCGAAGACTAATAACATGTAGATATATATATAGTAATAATATAATGGCAGCTTCTGTCAGGCAAAAAGCAGCGCAAAATGGGCAAAGTAGTTGATTTTAATTATTATTGTGCTGCCAGGATTTTAATAAAACATGCATTGGTTATTATAAATAAATATATAATCTTTTTGAAAACATATATTATAAATCTGACTACTATATCGAAATCTATATATGGGTGCCATATTCACACATTCGTATAAATTCGAAAAATTAATGCAAAATAAAATAAATAAAATCATAGTTGGATATAGTAGTTTAATATGAGGAATATTTCTACTATAAACATAATTTAAGGGTTGCTTACGTTTAACAAACATTATGATTCCCAACACGTTCAAGCAATTTCTTAGTGGTACGGCAAAGAATTTCCGATTTAAAGTCACTCTGGTTTCTCTTCAATTGTCGAATAAATCTTTCGCCTTTTACTAAAGATTTCCGTGGAGAGGAACACTCTAATGAGTCTAAAATATTATTTTGTAGTGCCCGGCGACTTTGGTAACTGGGCCATAAGAAATGCATTGAAACAAATTTTTTAGTATTACAAAATCTAGTAATGAAATTTTACTTGACTCTTTTTGTCTTCGAACATGATTTCATTTATCTTTAGGGAAATTTCGGGAAAAGTGCATTAATAAATTATGCACAGTTTTTGAAATAATGGCATAAAAGTGGGTGCAACTATGAACATAAAATTCACAAAAGAGATTTTGAAAATAATTTTTTTTTTTTGCGGTTGTTCACAGAGCGGGTTTCGAAATGCCGTGCTTATAGGCGTATGTAGTCCTAATTAAGAAATAATCCCGGAAAAATTCATCAACAAATTATAAACAGATGTATTGACCTAGCTTAAAAGGGTACTAACGCAGCCTTATACGTGTTGCATACTTTTCAACGGATCTAGTATACCCTCCACTGTATGAGTAATGGGTATTAAAAATACCATCGCAGTTTCTGGTATATTTAAGAGTGCGGTCACACTGGCGGCAACAGCTGTTCTGTTTTTCCATTGTCGCTGTCCGATTAAATTATACAATTGTTGGCGTTTTCCAACGTCCACATCGCAAAGTTCGAAAACAAACGGTCCAAAATGGTAGCTGGTGGTGCCTCGGAAACGGGCGGCGTGAAGCCGATGGTAATTGCGGGCCGCATGGTGCGGGAGCGTGAGCGCCTGATCGGCATGTCGCCGGAGGAGCGCGCCTGGCGCAAACAGTGGCTGAAGGACCAGGAGCTGCACCATGGACCCCGCAAGGTGCCCGCCCTGGAGCTGGAGCTGAACAACCCCATCAAGCGCTTCTACCGCGCTCCCCTCGACAAGGTCTGCAATGTTTTGGAACCCGTCCTGGTGAGTTGTTGTCGTGGGTATTATGTAATCAAGTTTTTGACCGGAGGAGCATCCGTTTCCTCGCCTGCAGGGCTTTCAGCGCGCGTACACCGTGCGCTTCTGGACCGGAAAGGCTCTGCTCGCCCTAACCGGAATCTACGCCGGCGCCTACTACTTCAAGTACAACCAGAATGTAAGTAATTGGTCGAGGATTCAAGTTGGCTATTACTATAAGTCATTCCAAATGTACTAATGCATGGTATCGGAAGTTAATGTATCTCAACTATAGTTAGTTGCAATAGAAAAGTGTGTTCATAGGGAAAATAACTTCAGGCCCACGCTTTTCATTATATGCAAATTGGCAAAACGTATCCACTACACTATCTTAAAACTATACTAGTCTTAAAACATAATAAATTTAAATCAAAACCATCACGTAAAGAATTTAATATATGTCTATACATGTGTATGCCCATGTACTATAAAAACTGCTCATCATTGGCTAAAATTCCAAAAACTTTCAAATGTAACTAACATATCATGTATATTTTAAATGTAAGAATTGTTATCAATTTCAAACTTACTTTATAATGTTATAAAAGTTATTTTTATAATGAACCTATGGTATTACTCGTATTGTTGCTTTGTATTTTTAAGCGCTTAAGAGCTGTAAAAACGGTTGAATTTAAAAGTTGTGATAGTCTTGAAAGTTACATTTTTGTTTCTATAAATTAAGGAAATTCTTATAGATAGTTTTAGTTTTATTGCTCTAAAGACCTTATACTTAATGCATATACTTAAGATCGCCTTCTTTCAACAAATTAGCTGTGTTTCATCGTTTAATATATATATATTATATGCATAGTTTAATGTATAACCCTTTTATTTAAGGACTGGACCCGGAAGGGCGGCTGGCGTGTGATTCACTCGCGCAAGCAGTGCGTGCCCGGAGATGAGGGCTATCCCAAGGTCTCCGATCGATCGGCGCCTTCCGATTACGCGGCTCGCGGATTCAACGAGTCGCCGCTGAAAGCTTGAAGAGATGATCGTCCCCGAGCTGGCTTAGTGATTTTGCTTAAGTTTGAAACGTAAAATTAATAATATCAAAACAAAAATCGCAATAAATATGGAAACGAAAACACAAAGCTGGAGATTGAGAGTGGATTGTGGTTTTGCCATGGCCCCGCTGCTGAAGTTGAGGTTTTTCTGCTGCGCTTGGCGGATATTCATTTCTGGCTGTGTTACACTGCCGAAATGCAAACTTAGCACTTTGCCGGTGTGCTCAATTCGCTGGAAATTGTTAATTATCGGCAGCTTTCTTTTATTTGGTTTTTCGAGCTTGTGAAGAAACCAGGCTGCGGTCGAAGCTCTAAGAAAATGAAATTTTCTAATCAGGTGTGTCAAGTGGCATTTAATCACATTTGAATATAAATCAAATTGATGATTACTAATAAATGTATTAAGTGAAATCAATGAGAATGAGTTAGAAAGGTGTCATAAATGATATTTATTGGATAAACATTAAAACATAGTAATTTGGAAATTAATAAATTTTAATTCAATAAATAATTCAATTTTAAAAGTTTCGAAATAAAATACAAATATTTGTAAGCAACGGTTTGTGTGAGGAAATTTATTATCAAAAGTGATTGAGTGAATTAATAAGAGTTCTAAAAATACAAGCTATATTAAAAAATATTTATCAGAAGTTAATTATTTAACTTTTTAATATTAAATATAAAATTCAAAACCAATAGCTAACATTAGCATGAACATGAAAATTAGCAAAGTTCCCTAAAGACAAATATTCGCTAATTGTTAGTTATTACTGCCTAAAAATTATTATTTTGTGGATAAATAACAGCACGCCGAAAAAATCTGCAATTCAGTGAGGTGGATTAAAATCAAACAAATTCAAATCGAAAAGTAAAGTGTTCGTGTAATTCTAACATTTATTATACGAAATTTGCTATAATAAAACAAAATCAATATGTGAGTTAAGCAACAAAAAAGAGCATTAAAGTTGAAAACCATTAAATCATTTGAGTGACATCCGTTATTGTTTGAAAAGTGCGCCAAAAATTAAATCGAGTGAAAATACTTTAAGTATTTCCTAAAATACAAAATTCTTACTTGAGTATTCTGTTTGAATTTAATTACTAGATAGTCGCATGATAAAAACAAGAATATAACAATAAAACAAAAACAATATAAGCGTATCAAATATGCGTTTCAAATTACGCTCCCAACGGAAAATCCAATTATTTAATATCCGTTAATCGAACAATCAAAGCAAAATTTATATAATACAATTTCTTTTCTAAAACCCCATTTAACATTAAGCACGTTGCACATCTTTTATTATTTTAAATACCCGATTTCCAGATATGATCAGCCCGGAAAAATAGTGAACTAAATATGCAGAGCAGTAAAAGTCAGGCTAACATAGAAGTTATTTTTCAAAATTTGAATAACGCGCCAATAAAAATCCCGCAACGCGATCGGCCGTAGTGGCAACGCCGCTGCCACTAAACTCCGACTCTCTCTTTGCGCCGTGTGGCCAGATGATTATGGCCTTTTTTTTTGCTCTTTCATCGCTCTCTCGATTTCGATCTCGTCACAGTGCCACTTGCGATCATTGTGTTACTTTGGAGTCGCTGAAAAATCGCGGGGATCGCATCGAATTGGCCTTGACTGCCGTGGGGTTGAGCTAGCCGTGAAAAAGACCGCAGAACCACGATAAATCTGTCGAAAAAGGTGACAAAAAGGAGGCTATACTGTCTTGCTGGCTGGCGTGCGTGTGTATGTGTGCGGCGGTGTGTGCAATTTTTTTCATCACCATTCCAGTCCGCGTGTGTTTTTCAGTGTGCAATCCCGCTGAGAATTTGCCCGAATCCTGCCCAACAGCAGGTGAGTGATGCCGGCCAATTGGCCCATTCGATTTGCAGCAGGTGCAGGGTTCAAAAGTTCGTGAACTTGCTTTTTAAGCCATTTCCTTTAGACCCCGTTTTCTCCATCGATATTGTAGCAGTCGAAAAGTAATGGAAAAAAAACGTGAGCAGCGACGTCGACGTTTTTGCCTCTTTCTCTCTCTGTTCCCCTGCCCCTCTCGCGCTCTCTTCCGCGCCTTCTCTTTGCGCGCGCAGCTGTCATCGCTGTCAGCAGCGCGCGCCGACGTCGGGTTCCCGCGCGCGGGAAATCATCAAGTTCAATCGATTCTAATTTGGCCGAATTGAACGGGATTTTCGATTTTAGTGAAAAATCAGATTCTGCGAGTTTTGATCTTTCAATTGGTTATAGGCACGCATGGTTTTTCATTTAGCTTACCTGATTTATAAGCGCTCGAAGTTGGTGCCAAAAATGCTCGAATGTTAATCGATGAAAACAACAAAGTGGCAGTGGTTTGTTTGGTTTCAAAGCAGCGTTACCACCTAGTTCGACCTCAGTCATCTTGTCATATGTTATTTGGCTGCAGTTCATAAAAACTACTAGAAAAGCATATTAAACCATGTAATTTCAGGCTTCTGAAGAATAAATAAATAATTAAAATTTTAAAGATTTATGAATACCCTTCAAGATAAATTTATTTTAACCTTGAATTGATTTTGGAGCGCTTTAAAAATATATTAAAAAAAATAGTTTCATATTAAAATTTAAATATTTATTTTCTGAAGGTCATATTTGAATTAAAATTGGCATATGACATAGAAATAAATCTTAGGTATTTATATATAACCACGATATATCCGACTAAATCCGCCCTTCTGGCATCCTCGTCAGCTGTTTTTCGACCACCCAGCTGACTGGACGTCGAACCTCCAATTGTAGTCTGACTAGCCTGTTGGGGACTGGGGACTCCAATTGCAGACTCCATTCAATAAAATGCCAAGCTTGCCACCAGCGGCTTCATCGCCCCGTCTCGCTTTCTCACGCTCTGTTCTTTGCGCTGGAGATGCTCGCCCCATCTCCGTCCCTCCCCTAGAGTACAACAAAGTTGCCCCCTGTGTTTGTTGCATTTTTTGGCGCTTCGGATCCGCCTGTTTTGGCGCGTTCCTCATGCACACTCGCCGCAGTCGACGTCGCTGCTTTTGATACCCAGTTCCACCAATTTTTTTTTCGGTTCCAAAGCGATCACTTTGCTGCCGCCGCTCCGCTGCTCGTGAAGTTTTTTCGTGGCCGGCGACGACGACGACGAAAAACTCTCGAAAAACGTTGTTCAATTCCCTTTAAGAAAAACAAGTGAAAACACCGGGGATATTATGTTAAGCATTTTTCCGCTTACTAGAAGGTAAAACCAATTGCACAATGGTTTTAGTGGATAAAAGGCAATACGTTATTCAGAGTGGAATAAAATTTATGACGCGTGTGCGGTGACAAGTGTGTGTGGAACAGTGAAGGAAAGAGCGGGAGAGAATGCTGCGTTTGCCGTCGTGTCTTTGCATTTTTTGCTACAAATACAACATCCTCTTATAAGAAAATTGACACGCTGTAGGATTTAACCGTTGCTTTCTGATTGGCAAGAGACGGGGTGTCCAACTACAAATTGTCTCCCCCACACAGTGTTTTAGTGTTCCCCCTATAAGGAAAAGTGTCCTATTAGAATTAAACCGTTATCCAATGGGAACAAATTGGAAAATCCTATGAAATAAATGAAAGCTTCTAATCACGTCTAAAAGTGCACTGAGTTTCTAATGCGTAACGGGAGTTCAGTGAACTATTACAGCTTTTCTTACTATAGAAGGCTTGAGATGCAGCTTATGGTTTACCCTGCTGTTTGGGCCAACTTTCTAATCTTTCTCCCGCCCGAATTGCACTTTTTCCCGCCATTCGCATAGATTTTGGGCGGTAAAACAAAACTGCCCCAGCCCAAACGCCTAATTCGCGCCACTTTGCGTTTCTCCATTCTTTTCCCATGCTCATTTCATTTTTATACGCTTCCTCCAATGACACACACACAAGCACAAACTTGGAAGAAATGCGCTCGCTAAGAGAGAGAGTAAGCTCTCTTTCTCTCGCTCTCTTCCGTTTTATTCCAATCAGAACAGCGAGTCAAGTTATTTTCCCCTTCCCAACACCAACAACAAACAAAAACGTTTTAGTACTGCGCTCTAAAACGGAAAAAAAGAGAGCATTTGACTGCGACGTCGAAAAAATTCGGAAAATCGCCGATCAGTCGACGGACCTTTCGAAAACTTGACGAACACGAAGCAGAGGTTCAAAGCAAAATGGAGTAAACGAGTGAAGAACAAAATAATGAATTATGTCAAAAGTGGCGCAAATATCTTTGGTACACGAAGAAAAAGATTGGTAGTGGCATTTAGCCCTTACCCACAATCTACGTACATACATATGTATGTATGTTTACATATGTAGAATTAATAATAGTATTTTAATTATTGTAAAATCGTGGTTATATTTATTTTTGTGAGTAGTTACTCTATGTACGTGCTCCCAACCAATGAGTGAGCGAGATAGACTGCCAAGTGGAGAATGGAGTTCATTGATATTTCTCGGCGTTTTGCTTTCGCTTCCCCTTCGTCTCCACCTTGCTTCGCGCCATCTTCGTTCTTTCCTCTTCTCCTCTGCTTCCATTTACCTGCCACATTCATTTTGTTGTTGTTTTCTTCGCAATTTTTGCTTTCTTCTTTATTTTTTGCATTCTTTTGACGTTTTTTAGTTTGCGTGTTCGCTTTTTGCGCCGTTAAACTTTTGGAGCGATCGCGGCGGGGGTGTGCGTGGGGGGTGGGTGGTGTATTGTTGATGGGGTGGATTTTTGTATACTTAATTTTTCGATTATGTCATGATCGTGCCGAAAATCAGCCGCTTATGTTTAGATTTGGCCAGTTTAAACCATGGGGAAATAAATTGTTTTTCTTAGAAGTGATTTTGAAAAAAGTAAGAGCATCAAGTTTTTGATGATTCAGTGTCGTGAATTTTGTATATTTTCCCAACATTTTCTTTTGTTTGACCCACCTAAACACTCCTTATATGATCTATTCAAATCCTAGTCAACACCTTTCAATTCTGCTCATGATCCTCCAAGTGCTTGCCACCTTCGAAAGCGGTATGTCATCAAAGGATTTTCTAGACGAGATGGGAACCCAAACTGATCTCGAATATTTTCTCATCATATGTACATACATACGTAAATGGTTATAGGAATCCACACATATCAACTGGCCATATTAACCCGAATTCCTAGTAAAATACCAACAATATTTCTCAATTACAAGTGCGGAATGTTTTACAAATATTACATGTTCTCCAAAAGGATGAGTTGTGAATAGTAACTCCTTAAATAAATGGTTCATATGTACATATGTATGTATATGTGGGCATTTTTTTTTTATAGTCCATACACATTTTTGTCGCTGCGGCAGAAGAATCCGATTCGGAATCGGAATGAGGTGAAGCCGTATGTATGAGGAGCAGAAACAACAATGATAAACAGTTTCCAGTTATTCCCAGACAAACAAAGGATAGTCCGTCCGACTGGCGATTTGTGGAGCGGGGAAGAGACAGGACGCAGGCCACTTGAGCTAGCTGACTCGCTGTGGGCATCCTTTTAGACGCTGCTAAATATAAACTAAATAGTCAATTGAGCGCGTCCCGATGTCCTAACGGCTACTTCAAGGCCATCGATTCTTGGAACTGGAACGCCGCCGTCGCCATCGCCGCCGCTGCCGCTCCATTCAAGAACTTTGATTTGTTCTCCTCCATCGGCTGGGCCGACTTTACTTTCACACGCCGTTTTGCCCAGGCGGCGCTCTTTAGATACCCGGCACACAGATACTCAGATACTCGGACTCACAGATACACTGATGCGCGCAGGCGAGGATCGACTTTCCTGTTCTCGTTTGCAGTACCCTGTAGTTCTGGGTAGGGTGGGCATATGCGACTGAAGCAACACAGCAAACTTGGGCCAATTGACCATTAGAATTTAAACGCATTCATGAGTATGAAAAGGAAGCATCAAAGATCGGGTTCAATTCAATGATGCTTATAAAGCAATCTTCGTGTATTGGTTTAAACTTTTAGTAGTATTATTTATAGTTTCATATTATGCAAATATGATTAGGCTTTCGATTTGAGAAAATATCTTCCTAATGAACTTCACCCTCTTACCCTATCAGCATTATGTAGCTATGTTGTTACACAACTCCTGCAGACTTTCGGTCCACCGAGTTCCAACTAATTGCAAGAGTGGTGGCCAAACCACAACAATGGAGAGGAGGCGGCATTGGCATGGACAACGCCACAAATGCCCAGATGCATGTGCATTTTTATCTCGAGTATCTCAGGAATGTATCTCGCCGCATGTGCAGAGGAGCCCAAAATGCAGCCCAAAAAGGACGCACAAAAATTGCAGGCCCAGACAGTTGAAGACGCCGGATAACTCGAGACCTGTTTTCCCTCTACATATGTACATATGTATATAGTCTGGCATATACTCGAGATACATACATATTTGTATATAATTTTTTTTGCGCTCTTCTTTGCGCATTTTGCGCATTCTTCTTTGCATTGCCTCAAGTTGCATTTCATATTGTATCTCGAGACTTGGTCCCATTTCCTTGTGGGAAATCTTCCGCACAAAGCAAATATTCCGAAGATGAGGGAAAAAAATACGGTCGACTTTATTTTCGACACTCGGTTTTCCAGTTAAATGACCTTGAAGGACCCCGTCCAGGTAAACAGATTCACTCATGCATCGTACACCTTTAATTAGGCGCTGTGCGCAAAGGAAACCCCCGAGTTTATCCGCTCGATCCGCGGCATTATTCATATTTGTATACCTGTCGCCGCGGATTTCGCCCGAACTCGCAGCCTTCTTCACTTAATCTTCATTAGAGGAAGTTGCAGCCGCAGCCTGCGTGTGGGCAGTTCCTGCAATTAGGTAGGAATCTATCTTAGTCACTGGTATTTGGACAAGAATTGGATTGCTCTAGCGATAATACAGTCATTTGTTTGCCAAGAGCCGCTGTCAACTGTTTTGTAAAACTAAAGGATATTATCGCATCCTTATTAACGAATATTAATTTTAGGACGTTTTGTGATTTACAAAAAAGATTACATTAATCCGACTATAAATGATGTTAGATGTGTAACATGATTACAACTGAGAGATAAATGTCTATTCTATTGCGTTTTTAGGTTTCTGCTGTATCTTAAAGATACAAATTGTTTCATAATGTTTTTTGAGCTCGAATATTTACAAAACCCAGATCTTTATATTGGGATTACGATTTAAATGATGATCTTATTAATTGTTTTAAGATTTTTAACATATTCTTAAATGACCAAAGAGACTTATTTTTCTGTGTAAGGAAATTTCTTTGTTGTAAGTAGAATAGTTAGGGGGTTGAAAACTAAGAAAGCAAAAATGCTCTAAAAGGACTTCGGGGAAGCAGAGGGAACCCAATTAATTAGAAGGCATATCCGCAATTAGTGTGAAAATGATGGTTGGAAACAGCAAAATATTGTGCATGAGAAAAGGCCGGAAAACGCAAAAGAAAAGCGAGGCAAAAAGTGAGGAAAATAGACAATCCGTTGCGTAAGAACAAGAAAGTAGGGGAAAGAAAGTCGTTGGCTAAAAAGCATTCGCATATGGGGTAGGAAAAAAAGGTGTCGAACTGAATGGTAGGCCGAAGGGAGGTCCATAAATCGTGGCGAATATAACGCCAGGCCCATATGTCACACGGAAAAAGGAAAATAAATGAAGGAAGAAAGGAAGCGAGGAGGGGAGGGAGGGGTAGGGCTAGGGGAAAAGGAAACGCGACAGGATACAATTAGCGAGGGGGAAGTCAATTGAAGTTACAAAAGCAACAGCAGAGACATTGCCAGAATCCTTTTAGTTGGGGTAGGATCTTCAACAGCTGCCACTCCACTCCCCTTCTCCAATCCCATCGACTCTACTCACCTGCCCCGCATCGCATCGAACCCATACTTACAGTTCTAACAGAAGGTCAGCGATCAACTCTAGCCACAACAGGTGCAACAGGGGCACTAAGGACTCGGCTCCTCGATATAATTAAGCGTTGTAAACCACTAGAAAATGCGGACGTTGCGCATGCGCCGAATGCGATGCACCTGACATCGGTACACTCAAAAAATTAAATTATCTCATAAGTCAAGCATTACGGAGTTAAAAAAGTATTTATCAACAATACATCGTACTTGCAACAACAGAACTCTATTGATTTCTATAATTTAATAGCACTTTCAGTTGTTTGAATTGTATAGTTATGTTTTTCAAGTGTAAAGGAAATTCAAGGGGAGCAGCTGAAGCTGAAACTGCAGCAGAAGGCATCAATCGAGACTCGTGGAAATTCTATTATGATAAAAAGATGACCATTCCGTGACTACCTGTTAAGATGACCCAACTCCAAAATGGTCTTCCCACCCATCTTTCTATTTAAGTAATTTGAATATCTTAGACACACTTTGCACCCCAAAGAAAAATATTTACTTTCTTTCTTCGTTTTGCTAAAAGCAAAAAGTTGGTGTATATATATGTTTTTCGAGAAAAACTCACGTAAACAAATTTGTTTGGGGTTTTCGATGCAAGGAGACTTTTCGGCCACATGCTGTGTGTGAGTTTCCCTCAAGGATCATATGTTGTTTTTTCCACAAGGATCTACAGATAATGTTTTACTAACTGTTGATAGGTTTTGTGAAGTCGTAAAAACTCGAAAACGCGTCGCATGTGATGACCATATCCTAGAAACTCTTATCCAATTAGTTTATATGCCATTTTTAGTTTTTAATGATTGCTTTACAATATTATTTAAATGTTGTTTATTATATTTTATTAAGTTTATATTTTGTTTAATTTACTTGCAGTCCTCTTTAAATTGTACATTTCATGCAAAACATTTCTGCTTTTGACGAGCAGCTTAAAAACAAGATTCAGGATAAAGAACCTTGACGGCTTCTCAAGGCCGTACAATTATGGGTTTAAATGCCAAGAGGTAAGCTTATGAGTACTTTATTCATTTTAAATTCTACTGGCTTACTTTTAAATAATTTAATTTAATTTTCGATGTTTTAAGAGGTAAATTATTCTTGCAAACCCCAAGTTCGATTTGAGTTTGTAAAAATCTTAGTTTCAAGCGAACCTGCATGTTTTTCTTGACATCTCTTATGATCTTAGACATTTCCTTTTCCCATCAAACACTTTTCGTGACTTCCACTTCCTCCGCAGCCCTGACCAAACTAATTAGCACCCCACATGAAAGCCAAGAGGCGACTGACTCCCCAACGGACTGAGCTACCATTTGTTTCTAACGCTCGGCGACTTCCTGTGGCGACATCCGATCGACTTCCTTTTTAACCACTAACAACACTATCCTGGTAGGCAGCGCGTCTCCCTTTAATTCTCTTAACCAAAAGTGATGTTTATCTAATAGCTATTTCGTAATTATAAAGCGACAGAGCCCAACTGGTTATGCCCGAATACGCCGCGGGAAAGTTGGACCCGCAGGAGCTATAACCACTCGGGATCCTACTGTTCCAACCTTCTGACTCAAGTGCGATAATCTAAAATGCATTTTCACTGTCAATTTTCAAAACAAAAAAAAAAAAGCCATCTGTTTGTAGGTGTTAAAGTCGAGGCAGCGTTGATAACCAAGTGCCGCATTCCTCAACACTCTTGCATACCTTTACAGGACCTTTCCGAGGTCCTGCGTGTGATTAGTATATAATTGCGCGCGAAAATGTCATTAGAAAAGTGTTTAGTTGTGGGACGGTTCAGGTCAGTTTGGTCATTCAGGGGGTTGGGTTATGAAGGGGGTTTGTTTGGTCGGCTCTTGATAATGCTGTCACTGCAGACACACACTTTTTGTGGCTTTTGCAGTCATGTCCTGGACAAAAATTAATTGAGTTTAATATGTTTTCACCCTGCACTATATATTCATTCTTTTTGCTTGTAGTAGCTGCCTGCGCATGACCATAATTGCATAATTGCCTAGTCATTTGGTTTTGTCAGTTGCGTCCCCGTTTTGGCATTCAACATCATCATCATCATCATCATCATCACCCACTGATCACTGCGATCACTTAAGTGATAGTCCATTTTATGGACATATTTCGTGGTCAGCTTGTGTGCGACATAATTATTGGTATGTGTTGCGAAGCTATTTCCCTGCCATCTATAACGGAATTTATCAAAAAAATGTCACGGAAGTTCAGGTTTTCCAGATTCCATTGCATACTTTTGAGGGCATGGTAGTACAAGTAGTACAAGGAACTCACATAAAAATGTTCAAAAAATGACAAAATTCTTGTAACCTTAAGAGTTTAGGATCAAACACATAAATTCCGAAACATAACTGTTTCGTTGATACCAAGTTAAACGCATAAATAACTAATTTCTAATCGAAAAGTCGCCGTTGCTTTATAATTTATCATGTGAGAAAGATCGATCCTTCGATAGTCCACTTATTATCCACTGGACCAGATTCCAGGAAATACTTCTTCGAATTTTTTCATCATATCATCTCCGAGATAGTCACCCTAGCCTTTTGCTACCTACAGGGATTCGGATTTGAAACGGAATAGAAAAGGGGAAACGAAACCGAAACAAAGTATCTGCATTTGCCGCAAAGGAAAGGAAACTTTCACCTCGAAATGACAAATTTCAGTTTGAACCTTAAGCCGCGGAGATGACTGGAAACCCCTGACCCCGAAACCCTGAGTACAATGAAAGAAAGCGGGAAAAAGTTGCAGGCCGCGTGCACGTACGCTCCATTAGTCCTTTCTCGCCATAACTCATTTTTAAAGCGATTTCATTTCCTCGTAATTTACTACGTGATTACTTTTTCTTGTTCATTAAACCATTAAACCCGATCGATAGTGCAGGGCAAGGATCAAAACAGGAGGCTGCAATGCCGAGCCTCTGGCCAAGAAAGAAATGGCTAAAGCATTTGAATTTATGTATGGGCAGCAGCCCTTTTTTATTTTTTTTTTCTATTATCCCTTTTCACGAGTTCCTTAAGAAGGGTTTTTGGTCCCAAGGGTTAGATTTCGTTTTTTTTTCTCTCGTTCTCCTGAGCTCCTCGCTCAAATTGCAAAAATTCGCGCATCGAATTGCTTAAAGTGCAGTTGCTTGGATCGCAACACTTGAGAGTTGCGACGCAAGGATATAACATCTGTCCTTTGGAAAGTATGGAAAATTGTATTCTTCCCGTTTGCCAGCCTCCTGCATTATGCTAATGTGCATGCAAATTTGCCAAAATTGCTCAATCTCGAGGAGGAAAGGCTTTCCCCGGGGCCCTCACAACGATCCCATTTCCATTTCCATTTCCCCCCCCGATCAGTCATCTCGATTTCAATTTCCCGGATGTTAAATATTAATATATCCGTTGGGCGCCTTAATCTCGAGTCTTGCATCGCGATTCGAAATTCGAATGCCGTGTCAAAATTCAATGAATTTATGTTCGTTTCGTTTGTATCTATTTTAGAACGCCCCTATGTGATTTGCTGCCCTGCCTCCGTGGCATATTGAATTTCTCTATTTTGCAAAAAAAAAAAAAAAGTGGAGAAATTGGAAATAACTGCGCTCCAGAGTTTGGGTTTGGGTTTACAAAAATATGGGGGATTCTTTAAATGGAAGGGTTTTTGATACAATCATGTCTTTTAAATCTACAAAAATATAGGCAGCTATGTTGAAGTATTCTATCAAATAGCTGCTCTTTGGGGACATTCAACTATATAATTTAAATTATTTAGTATTATTATTTAGTACCCCACTGCTAATTCCACTCACTTTCTTTTGCAGTGTTTGTTCTACCAGCAGCACTGAGCCAAATGGCAGCATAGTCACAACCGCCCCCAGCAACGGAGAAGTGAGCAGCAGCATAGTCGTCGTCGTCAGCAGCAGTAGTATCAGTAGCAGCAGCGATAGCCCAATCGCTATCCTTCCACATCCAGATCCAATCCCATCAACATCGTTCTCTTCAGCGTCGCAACGAAGTGAAGAGGAGCTACCAGGAACCTCAGCAGCCTCCAGAACCGACGAGATGTGCTCTTGTGATAGCCAGAATCTTGCAGCATCCACAGCCGCGACTTCCAATGGCAATAAACGTAAACGGCGTTTAAGCAGCGATTCAAACGAGGTACGTAATCCAAAACGAATCGTAATTTAAACATAAAGCCAGACACAGCGCAGATAAGTTTTATGAATGAAGTGCTTTATCATGTCATGTGACCTCGTTGATTTTTGCAATCTTATCAGGGAAATGGCAAGAGGCATTCTGGCATTCTAGGAAGCCGATGATTAGCTCTAGTGTGTTTCAAAAAGTGCCTATGCATTTGAAATTAATTAAATGTTTCTATTTAACGAACTCTTGAACTCTGGGAATTCTCTGTTCTCTAAATTCTCGTCGATCAGTGATTGCCACTTTCATTTTAGCCTAAATAAGAATCTATTAATTTAATCTATTAATTGAAGGTTAGGCTGTTTATAAGCTCAAAGATTTATTTCCAAGCTGAATAATCTGATTGCTTGTGAACTCTGTTAATAATAATAATGTAAATTTGAGATTATAACTAAACAATGTACATACATATTTGAACCGTGCAGGTGATATTTCTTTTTGAATTTGAGCAATAGCCATTTTATATATTTATCTATTTGATTATAGTTTCCCAATTGTTTTCATTGATCAGCGATCGCTAAACAATTCTCCATTTTTATTATTATGTTTGGCAAACGATCTTTTATTTGTACTTCCATTTGAATGGACAGCCCTTTGGTGGCTTCCACTCGTTTGGCTGCCGATCTTCATTTGATCTTTCGCTGCTTGAGTTTTGGCCAAATAAGCCGTTGAGCACGTAGACAGCTACTTCTTGGCACTTTTGCGCGGGCACAATGCAAAGATGAGCCCAAAAATAAACGCTACTTACTGAAAAGGGCTCATTTAGCAGCATCCTTGGAAGCCTTGAAGTCAGATCTCCTCTCAAGTAGCTGCAATCAAGGCGGAGAACAATGGCTTCCTTCTCATCTCCTGGCGGCTCCTCACGATGGGCAGCTGTGTTGGTGCAAAGGATTTTTTTCTCCAGTGCCATATGAAATATGTATGTAGGGGAGAGAATATTCTCCTATACGTGCAATGAACTTGCAGAAATTGTTTTCTTGTTTGATAGTTTGGTACCCTCTAGATGGGTATCTTTATCTTTGCAAGATTATGAATATCTATAAGTTTTCATATATTAAATCTTAGGCATGTTAAAAGGACTGTTTTAGAACTCAGCATATCTTATTGATAAAGTGGAAATATAGAAATTTATATTATTTATAAGGTGCCTTGGTTTGTACTGAGAATATATCGTAAAATTAAAATGTAGTGACCAGGGTATACAAACAGTCTGTTGCCAAACAAATGATATCTGCCTTGGTTATTTTTTTTGCTGTTTTTTTTTTGAGTTTTTTGTTTTTGCAATGGTTTTTGCGCCTGCTTCCGTGCCAAACAAATGTCATTCTGGTACGAAAAAAGTGGATGGCAAGGAAATGTCTGGCCCCCTCTCAGGCGAACTTTGTTGAGTAAGGGAATTCCCCGAAGGGGTCTTTGGCAGTATGCCGAGCATATGCATGCCAGGACAAAGGAGCCGGACCAGAAGCAGGCGCAGGAGCAGGAGACGCAGAACAAGGACAGAAGGCGTCGTTGCGCATGCGCGCACACCTTGAGTCCAAGTCCGAGTTCTCCAGGGGTGGGTTTTTCCAAAAGTCAAGGCGTCGGCAAATGTCCGTTAGGGCCGTGGTAAGAATTTGAAATTGCGATAGTTATAGGTTAGCTTGAGGCAGAAGAACTAGATCAAGACAGTTTAAGGGATTGGCATCGGGATGGGGGGACGGTGATGGGTAAGGGATCGTGGTGACTACCGGAATGGGACAGAGCTGAAACCGCAACACACGAACGAACCGACGGAGGGGTTGAGCAACGCCTTATCCTTTTCAAGGATCACTGGGCCGAGTTTTTCCCTTTTCTTTTCGTCTCTAATTAAATATTCATCGAGACGACATTTGCTTCTGCAGAAGATTCGGAGCATAACAAAAAAAATTCTTTCCAACTGGGTTGCATTTTGCTACCCCGTTTCGGGACATGTTATCCTTATGCAAATGCCTTGGCCGATCCTGCGACGTCTGCTCATTAGATTTCCGTTAAACTTTTATGCAAATCATCAGGCTTTTCCTTCTTAAAACTCTTGTGTCATCTGCTTTTCGGGACACGGAGAACGCGTCTGCATCGGAATGCGGTCTTGAAATATTATACAATATTTGTTTTGCTGCTGGCACAGGATCAAAATTATGGTATTATTTTACCAATTTGTCAGTGTAATGTAAACCCCTTTTTCTTACTCCTTACATGGCAGGCATGAAATCGCCGAAAGTTCCTTGTTATTTTTTTTTTTTGGGAAACTTCTTTGTTTCTTTTGTCCCGAAAAGGGGAGTTGGGTTTGCTTTCGCTCGGGTTTCCTTTCGATGCAATCAAGTGTGGGTCTTGATTTCTGTCAAGTCAGTATCGGGATATTGTGGGAAACTGAATTCAAGTTTCACTTTCCCAGATTGCATCCCGATTTGGGATCATGCGTCGCCTGCTTTGTAATTCAAAGTTTTCTTTTTTCATTTTACAGAGGATTTTATTTAGCTGGAGGTAAACAAGAGATAATGGTAAACTTGGGCAGCGATCTGTTTTCAGATTAATTACATTAAGATTCGACTGATAAGAAACTAGTTTTTGAGCAGATAATTTTAAAAGGTAAATTATTAGATAAAACAGGGGAAAACGTAATTGCAGTAAATATATCAAGAGATATTCAATTATTAAAGGCTTACACCTAAGAAGTTGGCATATCCCCTAAAGAAAATTGTCTTTCCTGACAATTAATCAAAATTCATTTTTCGCATTCAAAATTCATTCGCGGTTTGTCCTTTGTCCACTTACCCTCCTCCCGTTTCACCAATGTGATATGCTTTAATTCGTTTTGTCATGGATCTAACCAATTGCATGATTAATTACATGTCCAAGCAATTTCAACGTCCCCCTGACCCACCGAATTTTCCATTTTCCGCGATGATAAAACCAGCAATGTCACCGCGAAAGTGTTGTGTTGGATTAACCCTTTCTGGACTGACCAGGGGTCAGTTGAATTGGTTTGAAATATGAGTGTTTGTTATGGTCCTTCGGGGATTTGTCCACTGGCATGTTGTTTGCATATCATTTATTAAAAGCAGAGCAGCAGCGATGTCCCAAAAAGTAGACAGGACTTTAGCTAATTTTGAACGATCATCAGACTTTTATGAGTCCTTCATGAAAAATGAAATATCTGAAGAAAAAACCTCTAGCTTGATCCTGAATTTCAAGAAAATCATAATCTTTTCAAACTGTAAAAATATTAACAACTACCGCACATTGTAGTATGAAATTAAATGTTATCAAAGGACTTGGGGGAGAATTGAAAAAAAAAGAAAAAAACTGTAAGAAAAGAAAAATAAATGGAAACAACAATGCAGCATATTACACGAAAACAGCGGTGAAAAAGTTACACCTGGACCCACGCCAAGGTCTGAAAACTAAAGGTGTTTCGGTTTCGAGCAGACGGCCGTCGAAAGATTACGACACATAAGCGCAGGACTTTATAGGGTAGGCGAAAAGGAGAGGGAGAGCGACACAATGGGGCACCAGGACATCGAGTATTGAGGTCGGCGACGCAGCAGAGGTTGTCGCCTAACAATCGAATTGCTTCTTGTCTGCTTTCTGTATGTACCCATAACTTGAGGAACTGCATCATCTGTCGCCGGCGACCCATGGTCTCCCTCCCAGTGAGATTTCGAGAGATGTTTTGGGTGCCTTCCTTGTGGGCTTCGATTTTGAAGGAGCTGATCGAGATGCGAAGGACGATTGCAGCAGCTGCCTGCTTGGAGTTGAGACTTAAATCCTTGAAGGCAGCGGCGACGGCGGTGGCTTAAGGGCAACCACCCAGTTTAACCCTTGTTAAACTTGGAATGCAACCCTTCGGGTCCATATTGGTCCAGATTCCAGCCCACTTTACAGTTCACTAATTTCTCACACTCACTCCGACGATCTTTCTCTTCGAATCCGTCAAGTCGTTAAGTAAACTGAGAATTTTCGTGCATAATCTTTGTGATTCCATAACGCTTGACCAAATCCAAACGGCAGATGCAATGTCCACGCACCAAAAGCAAAAATGAAGTGAAATAATAAGGCTAGAGGAACGGAATTTCCATTGTCCAGGGAGATGGCTTCTTAGGCCATTGCACGCTTTGATTTTAATTACATTGCATCTGGGTGCCTTGACATGTGTCCATGTCCATATCCATGTCCATTTTCATTTTCATTTTCATTCTACGATTGCCGTTCCCGGTTATACCTACATCATCTTCTCCTCCGGAGGGTTGTTGCAGTTTGTTGGCCAGAAGAATGAGAAATTAAATTTGTCATGCGTCTTGGACCTTCCTGTCTTGCCTGAACAAAAAAAAAAAAAAAGTATTTATTCTC
This sequence comes from Drosophila melanogaster, assembly GCF_000001215.4. NCBI lineage: Eukaryota > Metazoa > Arthropoda > Insecta > Diptera > Drosophilidae > Drosophila > Drosophila melanogaster. Next base: position 15,733,223 of record NT_033779.5, on the reverse strand, counting down.
GACTTCAGGAGGGGAGTTCTGCTCGGTATGTTTGTCGAGAGAAGGCAAACCTACTCAGACAATTAAAATTGTCACATAAATATCGCAATATTTCCCCCCATTTTTCGCCCAAGAAATTATGTGAAAATCTTTAATGGCCAGCAGGGTTGGTTGATATTGTTAAGCTTTTACGATGTGTGAGATTGACTGTTAAGAAAGTTGACGAAATGCAGTCAGTATTTGATAAATTATATGGTGTGCACTGCACACCTTTTTCAATCAAAGAAGAGATCAATTGCAATCGTAAACCAAAGGAAATTGTAGAGAAACTGATGCGAATATTATGTGGATTTTATATCTTTTGTATTGCTTAGTTTTATGTGCAGATATTGGGCAATTTCAAATATTTTTGATGTATATTTTTCATTCAAAGTATATATAAATGCAAATAATTGTGCCAAACATTTAAAACATGGAAATCCAAGCTTCCAAAACTTTCAGAATAGCTTTAAATGCTATTTTTGATATATTTCAGTATCTTATAAATAAATATCTTTTACTATGCATTAAAAAAAAAAGAGAAAGCCAAGAAATTATGGGTTTCTTGAGATAACTTTCAAAACATTCCCAATAGTTTTTTAAGCGAAATACGTTCATTTATGTATTTTTTATGGTATCAGCAATCTCAGACATCTGTGTCCCATGCTGACTACATTTTATTGTACTTTATGGACTTTCTGATTTTGGCTTCTGTTTTCAATCATCTGTCTGCAAGAAGAACAATGGTCAAGGATCTCAATTGTTTTCGATTTTCGATTTTCGGTTCCATTTTCGTTTTTTTGTTTTTGTCATTTTTGTGCTGTAATCTTATGAGGTTCCATTAGGATCGCTCTACTTTTGGCTTTGGCACCGCCTCCATCCCTCTGATCAATGTCAAAAGATAATTTATTATTTGAGTAGCCTTTAAGATGCAGGAGATTCTTAATGCAGCCGCTGGCAGCTCGAGCCAAAAGCTAGCAAATCGTAATTTATATACTTCCTATGTACTATATTATGTGTCGCTATTTTGAGGATTATGATGTAGGTAGTGATTTTCCAAACGTCTTGCGTCTACCTGAACGAAAATGTTGACAAAAATAATTGTAAAAAGGATCCAGGAGCCACAGCCGTCAGTGGGATTTGTTGTTGGGCCGATAAACACCCAGAGGCGAAAAATGCAATGCTGCTGCAAAGACAAAAACAACACAAGTTGTCGTCTCAAGATATACGGGGATATCTTAGGCAAGCAACCCCCGTTGGAAAGGGACGGCACGTTAGTTTGGCGATCCTGTTTTTACCGCTGTTGTTGTTGCAGAGAAAAGCAACCCCTATTTTCGAGACCGTTGCATTCGTTGGGCAGGATAACGACGATCGGTAATCGGGGAATTCGGGGATCGGCGATCTGGAACGGAGAACGTCGAGCTCAGTTGCACAGCGCACGTCAACGCGATTGGTACTCGATCAAGCCAAGAGCGGAGTTAGCCAAATAATAATACATACCCAGACAAACTGAAACGAAATTCGAAATTCCAAAATTATTCGTTGCCAAGTAGCAAATGTTAAGACTGATAAATATATTTATATAAACCACCAAGAACGAGTGCAAAGAACTAATTTAAGAACCGGATTTGCCAAGATCACCCACCAACAACAACAACAACTACCAAAAAAACAAAACGAAGCCAAAATTGTTTAAATGCTATAACCAAAAAATCTGTTTGCACAATTATTTAATCATACCAAAGAGAAACGACGCAACAAAATTATTTCCAAAGACTGCTACTAAATTTATAACATTAAAGTTAAAAGTGCAATAACGATATCGTGTCTATATGTTGATCATACCAAAAATATTCAAAAGAAACAAAGAGCAAAACGAAACCCGTTCGTTCCCACGAGAAAATCCAACCAAGTGCTATTGTCTTACCTCCATGCCATTCCATAGTCCTTGATCTTTTGTGTGAAGTCCTGGCTCCTCATTTTGTGCGGGTGCATTCGGTCCAGCCAGCAGTCCATCTATCAAGGATTACCAATTTTGACAGGCGTGCCCACATAAATTTCCCCAAACCTCCTTCGCTAATTAAATTCGGAGCACGTTTCTAATTCCGCCAGTCGTGTGATCCTGTTATTGTCTTGAGTATCCTCTCCACTCATTTGTTCATGTTATTATGAAGTTGGAACAGAAGCGCAAATTTATTGAAATGGTAATAATTGCTGACACCTTTGAGAAATATGAACTACTATTTAAGAAAGTAATATCTGAATATAGCTTAGTAATTATATTTGATTGTCTACTATCTTAGTTCATTTCAATTTAAAGCATTCACTTGTATGATTTACTTATTCAAACATCTGTCCTTCATTTTCAGGACCCTGAACTCGGTTTTGAGCCTCCATCAGCTAAGCGCCAGCAGCGACTGCCCGCTTTGTACGGCAGCGAGCAGGGCAATCTGTCATCGGTTGCCTCCTCGGTCTACACCTCGCCCGTTGTCTCGGTTGATGGCCAGAGTACCCAGGAGCTGCTCAGCATACGTAGCTCACCGGCCGAGGATCTGTCGGAGGCGCCACACAGTCCGCTGCCGGACAGCCCGGACAGTCCGCCGAGTCCGGATCGTGGAAGCAAGCAGACGCCAGTGGTGGTGCGCTACGCTGCGGAGCAGGTGGTGACCAGTACGGTGGTCACGCAGAAGACGGAGGATGATGACCTTTTGGACGACAGCTGCGAGGACTACTCGTACGACGAGGATGATGAGGATGACGTTGAGGAGGAGGACGACGACGTGGAGATCTACTCCTCCACAATTTCTCCAGCCTCCTCCGGCTGCAGCCAGCAGCAGGCGGTGAATGGAGAGCGTACTCCCGGCCTGCCAAAACATCAGGAGCAGATCCATCATCCGGTCAGTGACCTGATGATTAACATGCGGACGCCCATGTCGCCGGCTGTGGAGAACGGTCTGCGCCAGTGCCCACTTCCTGCGCTCGCCTGGGCTAACGCCGCCGATGTTTGGCGCCTGATGTGTCACCGGGATGAGCAGGACTCGCGTCTGCGCAGCATTTCGATGCTGGAACAGCATCCCGGACTGCAACCACGTATGCGTGCCATTCTCTTGGACTGGTTGATCGAGGTCTGTGAAGTTTACAAGCTGCATCGGGAGACCTTCTACTTGGCCGTCGACTACCTGGATCGCTATTTGCATGTGGCGCATAAGGTGCAGAAGACGCACTTGCAGTTGATCGGCATCACCTGCCTGTTTGTGGCCGCCAAGGTAGAGGAGATTTATCCGCCAAAGATCGGGGAGTTTGCTTATGTGACGGATGGCGCCTGCACAGAGCGGGACATCCTTAACCACGAGAAGATTCTGCTGCAGGCGCTCGACTGGGACATCAGCCCCATCACCATTACCGGCTGGCTGGGCGTCTATATGCAACTGAATGTGAACAACCGCACTCCGGCCTCGTTCTCCCAGATTGGCAGGCAAAAGAGCGCGGAGGCGGACGATGCCTTTATCTACCCGCAATTCTCTGGCTTTGAGTTTGTGCAAACCTCACAGCTGCTAGATCTGTGCACCCTGGACGTGGGCATGGCCAACTATTCCTACTCGGTGCTGGCAGCGGCCGCCATCAGTCATACATTTAGTCGGTAAGTTGGAATGGAAGTTGCATCCCATACGACATGGTTATCTTACCGAATATTTTTCGTTTTTAGGGAGATGGCTTTACGCTGTTCTGGTCTGGATTGGCAGGTGATTCAGCCTTGTGCTCGCTGGATGGAGCCATTCTTCCGAGTGATCTCCCAGAAGGCCCCCTACCTGCAGCTGAACGAGCAGAATGAGCAAGTCAGCAACAAATTTGGCCTGGGACTAATCTGCCCCAATATTGTCACCGACGACTCGCACATTATCCAAACGCACACAACTACCATGGATATGTATGTAAGTATATCTAAGTGTATACAGAAGTGTGCATACGTCCAAATATGTATTCGATTCACTCTGAATATAAAGCGTACTTTATTCCGTCAGTTACTTATTGAAACTTCTATCTTTCAGGACGAAGTGCTTATGGCCCAGGATGCGGCGCATGCCATGCGCGCTAGGATTCAAGCTTCCCCGGCCACCGCGCTGCGCGCTCCCGAAAGTCTTCTGACGCCTCCCGCCTCTAGTCACAAGCCGGACGAGTACCTGGGCGATGAGGGCGATGAGACGGGGGCCAGGAGCGGCATCTCCTCCACAACCACATGCTGCAACACTGCCGCCAGTAACAAGGGCGGCAAGAGCAGCAGCAACAATTCGGTGACCAGCTGCAGCAGTAGAAGCAATCCCTGAGAGATTCGCCTCACTGCTCTTGGCCATCATCCTCTCACACTCACCACACCCGCCCAAACAGTCTACGTTAAGTGTTTCTTATATTTAAATTATTTTTGTTAAGTGAAAAGTTATTAGTTGCCTAATTCCTATGCTACAAACATATTTAATTTGAAATTATCTACGCGCTCTTGATTCTCAACTCGCGATATAATCATTTTCCTCGCTCAGCTTAATATTTAACTTTGTGTATTTATAGAAAAAACAGAAATATAATTTTAAATGTACACTATCTATAAAGCGCTCAAGCTTATATATATATATATACACATACACTTATAGTATAGCAGACCAGACAAAACTGAATTAACCATTAGACTAATACCTGCTGAAAAGGAGCACAACACTATCCAGAATTCAGTGGTGTGACGCTCTCACAAACCAAGTTGGGTGCCTCAAAAATGAAACAACAAAATATGTTCGCAATCATACATGTTTAGCTTTCAACCAGTCAGTCAATCATTTGATATCACCAATCACCAAGCAGCAACTAACAAAACTAAAACTGACAAACAGAAGAGGGGGCAGTAGCGGCCCAGAGCACAGTACTTGACTAATCAACTAAAATTAGCATATAAGTCGAGGGAATCTATCTAACTCTACTAATGCATTTCATTCGACCATTAATCCTACTAACAATGAATCAACAAACAAGACAAGTCCACAGCTGACATGGAGTGACAAAAAGAAAATGGCAATTGAAGAAGTAAAGAATTAAATATTCATGAATTGAAACCCCAGAACAGACTATATGTATTCATATATACATCATTGTAAAATTTTTTTAATTAGACTAATTTGCCATAATTTGCTAAGCAAATAAATTCTGTACATAAAACAAAACAATACAAAACGCACAAAAACAAGAATTAACCGTAACTGAAACGCATATAATATATTATTATATAAGTGTACAATTCTTTATATGGCTTAAAATATTTTATGTACATTCAAAAGGCAACCACGCAAGGTAGAAAAATATTATTATTCGTTAGCTTAGGCATAAATAACATGTAAGTGTTCATACGATTAAGGCTGGATTGAAAACAAAAACAAACAAAAAACAACTAAAAGAAAAGCAAACAAAAAAAAAAACTAATCTATTTATGTTTTATTTGTAGTTTTAAAAGCAATAATCATTTTAAAATTATGAATTTAATTTTAAATAATTTCAGAACTACGCTTATATCCATGATTTGATGTTAATAAATAAACGATCGCAAAATCGTAAACTAAACAAATCAAGTTGAATTGAATGAGTAAATAAATATAATTACAACTTCGCGGTTTGTTGGTTTATAAAAAAAAGTATTTTTATTGATCAAAAACTTAAGCGAATGTCGGAGACAAATTCACGTCTTACACAATTGAAGTATGAATAAAATCTAAATCTAATTTGCAAAGCGAACGCTTAGCAAACCCTTGGCTGAGCTTATTTACTTCTTCATATTGAGCGTACATAGGCTCTCATTTATGTTTACGTTAATTAGGCGCTCTCTTGAGTGGATTGCGCATGGATATAGATCAGCCGAGTTTGAGCTACGTGGAAAGTTTTGACCCTTAAAGCTGTGTTAGCAGTTTCGACCCTCTGGTGGGAGTCGCGAATGCGGCTGCGGATGTTTATGTCTGTTGGATTGGGTGCCTTCTTGAGTGGATCACTCATGGGTACTGATCAGCCGAGAACTTGGGCTGCGTAAGCGGTTTTGACCCTTTGGTGGGAATAACTGATTCGGCAGCGGATGTTAATGTTTACATTAGGGTAGGCTGGATTTGTTATTGTCACCAGAATTTGGGTTCTTATTGGATACATGATTTTATGACTTATATCCTAAGGCATTCTATGATTTTGTGTATGGCTGTTCCTATGTGGTTATGTATGTGTGTGTGTGTGTAAGTATATGTGGTCTTATACTATGGCACATATGCTACTTCCCCATCCTTTAAATTTAGCCTGTCCTCAGGCGGATATTCTAGGATACAATACAGGATTAGTATCAAATACTGTATTTATATTTTCTGTTGTTGTGTTATTTTGTTGTTCTATTTGTTGTGGATTCTCTTTTTTATATTTAACAATTAGTTTTTTGGGAATGCCTTTATATTTATAAATAAAATATAGTATAAGTGTAAGTATTATAATAGCAAGTATAGTTAATGTAATAATTTGTAATGTGTTGTATGTATTAGTGTGTTCTTTAATTATTTCTTTAGCATTTAGATATGATAATGGTTCTAATTTTGTTACATTGTTATTGATATAGACCGTTTGTGTGTAGTCTAGTGTTGTGCTTGTAATTAATATGTTTTCTATTTGAACAGAACAATTAAAAGCTTTTATTATATTGTCTCCTTCTATTATAATTTCTCTATTAATTATACAGTTTTGATTTAATACAATTTTTGATAATTTCCAAGTTAAAATTATGTTTGGTTCTACATAAGTTATTCCAATATTGTTATGTGTTTTTGAATATCTGCATTCTGTTGGTATTTGATTTAATATTCCTGTAATACATTTGTTTATTATTGGTTTTCTTGAGTTTTGTTTGTAAACTTGATTATCTTGAATATAATATTTATCATTTACATTTTCTATAAGTATATTATTATCTTTGTCTGGATATGGTACGATGTTAAAAAGTGCAGTTTTTATAATGTCTCTAGGAATATGGGAAATAATAAGTATTTCATTTGCATCTGATTTTAACCACGTAGAAGTTTTTATATTTAGCAATTTTTCGGAATTTACATGTGATAATGGATCATGTCTTAATAATTTGGGATTAAAAATACCAAGTCTTGTTAATTGCATACCAAGTTCTATATCTTCAATGTATTCGGTAAACTGTTGTAAGTTAAATACTAAAAGTTCTAGTCTTCTGTCACCTTCACTTATTGCGCTTAAATGGTTGATTACTTCAATGCCTCTATTGACTACTTCTATAACTTCATTCAATTCATTAATTTGAATACTATGTTGAGAAAGATCGTATATTTTTTGTTCTAATTCTTCTTTGTCATTTTGATCTAAAGTGCCAAAAAGGTATTTATATGCGGTACCTATAATATTAATTAAACCACGTTTATTGCGTTTTATTATTCTTATTCCATTCATTTCTCTGTCTAATTTTTCAGTTAAATATTGGATTTGGGCTATAGTACCATATTCTTCAGCTTGTTTAATTAAATTTGCAAAAGTTTGTTCGGTCTTTGTTAAGTTTACGGACAAATAGTGATATTCATAGTTTATAGGTATATTAATTGATCCTGTTTTAAATATAAGATATCCATTTTTAGCTTGTATCGGGTTCACCTCTAGGCTTTGACCACGGACGGCACGGATGAAACATATTATAAGTGTTATTATGAATAACTGTTTAATCGGACCCCACTTGATTTTCGGGAGTTGAGCTGGAATTGTATTTACTTTTATTAATTCTTTTTTGTTTTTTAAATTTAGATTTATAATGTTCAACTTTTCTTCCTCTATTTGTTTCTTCGTAATGTTTCTCATCTATTTGTTCTACGTGTCCTGTTTTCTTAAATGGGTTAGTTGTTTTACTTTTTACCAATGGTGCTTGTTTATATCTAGTATCTACTTCATAGCTATGTCTATCTTTATTCAACTTATCTATTTTTGATTGTTTCTCTTTTTGGGTGTCATATGCAGGTGTTCCTGCGTAAAGGAAAATATCAGCTGGTGTTCTCCCAGTTGTATTGTGTTTAGTTTTGTGGTTATATACATAGAGAATAGTTTCAAATTGTGTTATCTTATTTTCTGGGTCGGACTCACTATTAATGATTCTTAACTTTTCATTGACTGTTTTATGGAATCTTTCAATGTCAGAAATTCCATTTTTACTTGTTGTGATATTTATATTCACATTCTCGGACCTAAGCCATAAATGTAACGCGGAACATATAAAAGCTGAATCTTTATCGGCCTTTATTTCGGACGGTTTTCCCATTTCATTGAAAATTTTAAGAAGAGCTCTTTTTGCTTCCAGCCAGTCTCTACTACTGACTTCAATCAAAGCGGCATATTTTGAATAAATGTCAATGCATGACAGGAACGTTTTATTATTGATTAAATAAAAATCTATAACATATTTTTCTCTGGGATTAAAAGTTTCTGGTGTTAACTCATATCTTAGTTTAGTATCTCTATGTTCTGTTTTGGATATGTTACATACTTCGCATTCATTAATAATGTTCTGTATTAACTTTTGGTAGTCTGGGTAATAATATTTTTCTTTAAAAAGGTTAGTTTGTTTCTCTATTCCTGGGTGTAAAAGTTCTCTGTGACTTTTTATAATTATTTCTTTAAATTCGGAATATGTTTCAATGTCTTTTAATTTGATGTTTGATTTCATAACTTTAGTTATGTTATTCGGACTGACAATTTCTATGTAAGCGTTTTGAAATGTAAGGAAATCTATTTCGTTATGAAAGAAAATTACGCTTCTTTTGGTACATAAGTATTCTTTAATTAATTCCTTGGCATGGACATTTGTCATTTCTATGTAATGAATTTTAATTTTTGTTTTATGAAAGTATCTTTTAGTTTCTACGTTATTATTATCGTCTTTTATAAATTCTATCTGCCTGTTGTAGTAATTAATTGGTCTTTCCGTTAAGGAAATATAAGATTGGTTATCTTCTTGAGCACTGTGAATAGTAGCTTGTGTTGGTAACGAAATGTTACTGGAAGTTTCTCCTAGGAAGTTTTCTTCAATTTTTACTCTCGATAGAGCATCTGCTACATGGTTTTCTTTACCAGGAAGATATTTGATATGATAGTCAAATTCATTTAATTTGATTTTCCATCTCTGAAGTTTCATGTTTGGCTCTTTAATTGAATCAAGCCAAACTAATGGCCTGTGATCACTATGGATCTCGAATTTTCTACCAAATAAATAGGACCTGAAGTATTTAGTGGCCCAAACAATAGCAAGGAGTTCCTTTTCTATTGCGGAATAATTAACTTCATGTTCGTTCAGAGTTCTGCTAGCATAGCATATAGGTTTATGCTCTTGCGATAATACCGCGCCTATAGCAAAATTGCTAGCATCAGTAGTTAGTGAAAAAGACTTTTTAAAATCTGGGTGTATTAATATGGGATCGGACGTTATTAACACTTTTAATTTTTCAAAAGCTAAGTAATAGTCTGAATCTTTGATATTTATAATTGAGCCCTTTTTTAGTCGTAATGTCATTGGTTTTGCTATTTTAGCGAAGTTTGGAATAAATTTGCGGTAAAAACCGCAAAGACCAAGAAATGATTTTATTTCCTTAGTGGACTTTGGTATAGGGAAATTCACTACGGCTTTAATTTTTGCGGGATTTGGTTTAATACCATCTGTTGTAATTATGTGCCCTAAGAATTCAGTTTCCTTTTTTAGGAATTCGCATTTATCTAGCTGTAATTTTAAATTTGCTTCTCTGAGCTTTAAGAATACCTTTCGCAAAGACATTATGTGTTCTTCCAATGAAGTGGAATACACAATTATGTCATCCATATATACGAGACAGTTTTTGTATATTAAATCTGCTAAGAGATTATTCATGCAACGTTGAAAAGTTGCGGGTGCATTTTTTAAACCAAATGGCATTCGAGTATATTCAAAATGACCATTTTTGGTTGAAAAAGCTGTCTTCGCTATAGAATTTTCATCCATTTCAGAGAACTGCAAGGGTGGCACTTTTTTACCACTCGACTCACACCCTACAATTTTGTGTGCGGGTGCTACTCGCCACGCACATCGCGGGTACTTACAAACACACAGTATAAATCTGAACATGCAGACAAGACACCCCGTTGTGTGCGCACCCGAATCAATACGGTGTTTTGCGTCGCGGGTGCCGCTCACACAGTGCCTAAAAAGGGATGAGTGAGAAAAACACTTGTGGGTATACCGTTAAACACATGGGTGTTTCCAAAAATACTCGGGTGTTTCCAAAAATACTCGAGTGGTCTCGTAGGTAGTCGAGTCAAATGGCGCCATACATAATGATTGTTGAGTTCTTGTGTCTTTGGTCCAGTGTCTCGGCTGTTAATTGCCCCTTTTTTGTTTTTTACGATGCAATTACTAGCTTGTTAGGATTCAGTATTATTTGGAAGCCAAAGGAAAAGGTCACAATAATGGCAGAAGCGGCTGATTTCGTTAAAAATAAAATTAACAATGGAACATACTCAGTTGCCAATAAACATAAAGGAAAAAGTGTTATTTGGAGCATTTTATGTGACATTTTAAAGGAAGATGAAACTGTTCTGGACGGATGGCTGTTCTGCAGGCAATGCCAGAAAGTGCTCAAATTTTTACACAAAAACACCTCCAATTTATCCCGCCATAAATGTTGTCTAACATTAAGACGACCAACGGAATTAAAAATTGTTTCGGAAAACGACAAGAAAGTAGCTATTGAAAAATGCACCCAATGGGTTGTCCAAGATTGTCGGCCGTTTTCTGCAGTAACCGGAGCCGGATTTAAAAATTTGGTGAAGTTTTTCCTACAAATCGGCGCTATCTATGGGGAACAGGTAGACGTCGATGACTTACTACCTGATCCAACAACATTAAGTCCTTATATTTAATAGATACTTTTTAAGCCCACTATGTTTTTATTATTTAGATTGAGACATTAAAAAACGTAAAAATCAACAAATGCCGTCTTTAATTGCAATTACTTTATGTGTTTGAAATGGGAGGCACCCATTGAGTCCATCAAAGAGCAAAGACATGAGCACAAAAATTTTCTTGGGTATTCCCTTTTACCCTTCATTTCTTATACCCGTCACGCTTCCACCCATACAAATTTTAGGCGTACAAAAAATGACCAGAGAACTGCAGCCCGCATACAAAAAATGACCTGCGGCCGATCGTTGACTGTGCGTCCACTCACCCATACGGCTCTTGCGCAGCAGGCCTCGGGTGGTTTTTTTACTCGTAACAAAAACACAACGTCGGTAAAACACTCGAGTATTTTGTGTTGCCGCAAGTAGGGTGTCAAAAAAAACGGGGTGCCTAGAGTACCGAGTGTTTATCGGGTGGACGTAGAGTGCGAGTGGCGGGCTGCAGTTCTCTGATCCATTTGTATTTGATGAAAACCTTTTGCGAGGTCAATGGTTGTAAAGTATTGGCAATTTCCAAGCTTATCCAATATTTCATCCATTACTGGTATTGGGTATTTGTCATCAACGGTTATTTCGTTGAGGTTGCGATAGTCAATGACTATGCGAAATTTCGATTTTCCCGATGCATCTGGCTTTTTGGGTACTACCCAAACAGGAGAGCAATATGGAGAATTCGATTTTCTTATGATTCCTTGTCGAATCATGTCTTTCATTTGGTTTTCGACTTCTTCGTCGAAGCTTTGTGGGTATTTATATGGACGTCTGTAAATTGGGTCTTCGTGTTTAGTTGTTATGACATGTTTAGTTGTACTTGTGAAGGTCAAATTTTCACCTTCTTTGTACTGTATGTCACTAAACTCGTATAAGACACTGGTGAGGGCTTTCCTCTCTTCATCGTTTAGATGATCAAGTCGAAATTCATTTGTTTCATTGAGTTCGTTGTCAATTACATAATTGACATACTCAATATTTGGGGAATCTAATAAGTTTTCTTTTAAACTCTCTTTAGGTGTTTCCTCTTCTTCGTTAATATCTTCAAGTCGCAATTTAAATGTGTATTTATTTAAAGTGACTGTATTTGATGTATAGCATATAGTTGCTTTGGAATCTTCCAAATATTCCCTGCCTAACAAAATGTCGTATTTTTCTGAGAATTTATGTAAATAAAATGTTTGCTTTGTCGGACATAATTTACTAGGTTTTAATGTAATTTTTGATTTTAAAATAATTTGACCGTTTATTGTATGTACATCTAATGGAGCTTTTGAGTTGATCGGACAATTGAAAAAATTTTTGCTCATCAAATTTATTGATGAACCTGTGTCAATCAAACATTTAAGTTTGATATCGTTCATAGTTATTTGTATGAAGGGGTATGTTCTTCTTCTACTTCTGATACCGATCCCGAGGCAAGTTGATGAAAATTTTCACTGGTATCCATTTTAGACTGACCACTGGAACTTTCACGCTGCCTTTTTTGGGGCTGGTTAGTAGTAGAATAAGATGTGGGTTTTTGAAAATTTAGAGCGTTTTGCGCTCTACCTTGTTCTAACTTTTGTTTGAACTCATTGTATGTCGCTTGGTTGCTTTCAACTTTTTTTGAATTATTACTTGCATAATTATTTCGATTTTGACTTTGCTGTGCTTGAATATAATAAGGTTTTATACTTTGGTCATTATTATTTCCTTTATTCTTCTGAGAACCATTATTTTTACTACTGCTTTGTAGTGTAGATGGACTGTTTAATTTGGCTTTAGCTTTTTCTGTATTTAATACAATTGTATCGTAAAGGCCTTCCCTTTGTGCTACTTGTCTTAATAATGTTGTTGTTGTAATATCATATCTTGCTAATGTCATGAACATTCTGTCTGGAATTCTTTTATAAATTACATCTTTAATAGTATTAGCCATTGCGGCGGTATAAAGAGTTGTATTTGTGTAATTATTTTCTAATGATAATTTACTTGAAATTTCGAACATCTTATTTTCTAGTTCTTCTACAAACTTACGAATACTACCACTCCAGTAGGTGTTGTAAAGTCTTCTTAGCAACTCTTCGTATGGGATTTGGGTTTTAAATTCATCAATGAGGACTGATCGTAGTTCAGCCCAAGTGTTGCACTGTTGTAGCTGGGATACTTCTTGTGCATGTTGGGACAGCTGCCTCTCGATGGCACTGTAGAGTACACTATGTTGCCTCTTGTCTGTTGTCGGGTATAGGGACATCACGAAGTCCACACGTCTCACAAATGATGCCAGTTCTCTTGTGGAACCGTCAAATGTTGAGATGTGACGAATCTGGCCCAAAGCCTGATTCAAATGTAATTCAGATAGAATCATAATTTGTTCGCTGGGTTGTGCCATGTTGTTGGCTATAGTTGATTTTTCTTTGAATCACTTGGTAGATTGATACCGGGGTTTTATTTTATTTATTTAAAATTCGCACACCTTTGTAGCAGTCCAATCAATGCTAGATGGGCTACACAACACTGACCTGGTAACAGTCACACCTTTTATTTATTTTGGTGGGTCACACTTTAATGGTCACTTGCAGTTTTTTAATTTATATTTGTATTAATAGTATCCAACATCGAGAGTTAGATAACTGTTCACAAATATTTTGTCACATAAGTTCTTTTGCGGATCTGCTTTGTATGAACTGAAGCACAAGCGAAACTTTGTTCGTCACGAGTTGCGCTTTATTAATCTCGAACTAATCTATTAGCTCTAAGAGATTATGTTCACACGCGGATCCTACCGGCTGCGCCAATTACAACTTCGCGGTTTGTTGGTTTATAAAAAAAAGTATTTTTATTGATCAAAAACTTAAGCGAATGTCGGAGACAAATTCACGTCTTACACAATTGAAGTATGAATAAAATCTAAATCTAATTTGCAAAGCGAACGCTTAGCAAACCCTTGGCTGAGCTTATTTACTTCTTCATATTGAGCGTACATAGGCTCTCATTTATGTTTACGTTAATTAGGCGCTCTCTTGAGTGGATTGCGCATGGATATAGATCAGCCGAGTTTGAGCTACGTGGAAAGTTTTGACCCTTAAAGCTGTGTTAGCAGTTTCGACCCTCTGGTGGGAGTCGCGAATGCGGCTGCGGATGTTTATGTCTGTTGGATTGGGTGCCTTCTTGAGTGGATCACTCATGGGTACTGATCAGCCGAGAACTTGGGCTGCGTAAGCGGTTTTGACCCTTTGGTGGGAATAACTGATTCGGCAGCGGATGTTAATGTTTACATTAGGGTAGGCTGGATTTGTTATTGTCACCAGAATTTGGGTTCTTATTGGATACATGATTTTATGACTTATATCCTAAGGCATTCTATGATTTTGTGTATGGCTGTTCCTATGTGGTTATGTATGTGTGTGTGTGTGTAAGTATATGTGGTCTTATACTATGGCACATATGCTACTATATATACTTTTGTAAATAAAACTGAAATCAATTCAAATGTTTCATTTTCAATGGGATTCATCATTAGGTGCGCAACGTGGTAAATGTGGTCATAAAATATTGCATGTCTTGAAACAAGTATACAAAAATATGCGACTGAAGATAACCAGAAAACATACTATTTGTAGGACATTTTAGACACTACCTTGTTGAATGCATTAGGATTCAAATAAACCGCTTTATATTTGAAAACAGGGCGGCAATTCAGAACGGTTGCACTTTGACCTTTATATCGATAGCTCTGCAAACTGCCAACATTCTGAACCGCTAGCGTTGTTGTGGAAGCGGTTAACAGAGGGTAACGAACCCATCTGGCATCACTGGCTCAAAGCAACCCCAACGGTTTTGGCCAAATTCGAATTGAGAGGAAGCAAGTTCGAATGGCGAGGTATCAAGGAATCGTGCCCCAAGAGCAGCTATCTGGCCCCACAGAGCGCACTCAGTTCGTGGCGAGAATCTGGCGAGTGTGGATGCGTTCCGAGCAGAAATCGCGTCCAAACGAAAATTCTATTCTGCCCAATGCAATCCGCTAAACCGATAAAACACATAAGGGAAAACCAGTACCAACTCAAAGTGCAATATTAATTTTCACACTTAAAAGGCTTAAAGTGCTTTTGGCTGGCCATAAAGTTTAGTTTCAAGTTTCAAAGCCAGTTCGAAAATCGCTGTATACCCCGCAGGATATCATCAAAATCCAAACTTTGGAAAAAAAATCCAATACAGATATCTGTGTATATGTATAATGTATGTACGTGAGCGAGTGCCTGTGGTGGTGCAATAATTGTGAGCGCCAAAAAGCCGAAGAGACGAAGCCGCGCAGCCAAATAAATCTCTCGTCTCGTCTCTCCGTTCGCGCTTCTCGTTTTCTCGCGTCGAGTCGCGCCGCTTTCTCCAGTTCGAAAGTCGCGTAGTAAAAAGTGTCGGCAAATCTGCGCCCTGCTGCACCATCCACCCACTCAGCGAAGCAAGCCACCTTGGCCACTTTGTTTTTGGTCAAGACTTTCGCACACTCGACATCGAAATTCGAAATTGCGAATTTGGCGCGCACCGGAGCATCAAGTAAGTGAGAAAGTGGGCGAGAGAGAGAAAGAGAGTCCTTTGGAGAGAGAGAGAGAGTGCGCCCCCGTTGATTGCACAATAAAATGGGCAAAACAAAAAGCAAAATAACTAAGCGAAAATCACTAAATTCCCATAAATTGGCTAAAGTTTCAATTGCTCTGAGCATAAATCAAAATTCAAGCTAAGAAGCAGTGCTGCTCTAGTGTGTGCGTGTGTGTATGTGTGTACGTGGAGGTCCTTGCGTTTTGCGCGCCCAAAGAAGTATGCTACGCCGTTTTACTATTTACTACTACGCACGCTCCCCCAAAAACACATCGACACTAGCACCAACACCAACACTCACACTCACACTCACAGGGGGGGCACATGGCACATAATAACGGTTTATCGTGTACTATAGCCACGCAGCTTACGCAGCTGCGTAAAATCTCAAGGCTTGACCAATACCCCGTAACCTCTGGCTGGCCTTCCAATTCCCCAACTCCCCATAAACCCCCATCTAAAGGTCCTGCCTCTGCTGTTTAACCGTATATAACAAATATATACACTGTATGCTGGGATGTGTGTGTGTGTGTGCGGCAAGTCATTTGGAGGATTTTATTTTATTTTTGGGCATCACGTTTTTATATGTTTCTTGTTTGTCTATCACAGTCAGGGATATCTATCTACCTATTCAAAATCATTGACAAAAATTTACAATCTTATGAGGCTAATTTATCACGTTGTTTTGTAAAACAAGTCCGTGGCTTTCATAATAATTAGATCGAAATGGTTCGCATAAAAAACTTTTTATTAGTTATTCAATTCTCATATCAGTTATTATATTCTACCCTTCCAATGGCCAACGAATATGTAAAGGGTCTTTCATATCTTAACAATAAATATGTCATATGGCCTGTTTAAGGGCGAACATTGAACAGATTTATAACTTATCAACATTTTATACAGCCAGACACACAGACATATCCGTCTTTGGTTGTAAAAAGTTTTGTATGCCCGTCTATAGAAATTTTCGCAGGCACATTAATTCCATTACGAAAACTCCCAAGGCCATATTGCTTTTAAGCTGCCGCTATGTGCGGCCCAAACAAAACCAAAAAGTCAGGCCAAACATAAAACGGCAAAGGCAAACAAAACAGAGAGGCGAAATGTGTGTGTGTGTGTGTGGGGGGGGAATCGGGATGGGAAAGGACGAATGCGCAGGATGGGGAAATGGAAAAAAGAATGGCAGGAGCTAGCGATATATGCGATATAATAAATCTTTTGTATAACACGCAAAACTTTATGAACGTGCGCCAACTATAAACTTTCACTTTCCAACAATGGGCTCGTCCGTTTGACGTTGCCTGATGCCAACGTTGCGTATACGCCATGTTGCACATGCTTTTATTTTTATTATCACTATTACTTTGTTTCAGTTTTACCCACCCGAGAACTCTTCGGAAAGGCTATTAAGATGGCGTGATCTTAAATTTGCGATTTTTTTTAGATAGGCAACTATTTATGCAGGGCTATTTTCTGCTTTAATTAATCGCAATGTACGAAAGCCATAGTTGAGTATCTTTTTTAAGGTCAGATTAAGTTAGGTTAATAATTTCATGATAATAATATGTTGAAAATGTATAACAATGCTCCTGACAGGTTTCTTAAATTTATTGTACGATATAAAATCAATAAAATCAAACATATTTAGGTACATTATCCTTTGATTGATGATAGTAGTAGTTTAATGTATAGAAATATAAAGTGACATTTACATTTGAATATTTGAATTTTAAGCAAAGAGTTAAAGAAGTTGTGGCATATGAGGCAACATTGGTTAGATTATGGGTAAAGTTGCCTACTTTTGTGGGCCTGCAACAAAGTCGTTGACTTTCTGTTCGTTGTGCATGTGGTGCCGGTTCGATGTCGCATCCCCAGCGTGGATGGCGCTCCACTTCTGTCAAACTTTTTGATGTTGAGGCAGATGAGGAAACGGGGGAGGGTATCAGAAAAGCGTACGAAATCCGGTTATATACACACATATTTAGATATGTTGATGGGAGGGGGAGGGGGAGGGGGCGCAGCGGCGGGCATGTGGATGTCTGAGTGCGTATTGGCCGCAATAAATTGTCTTTCTTTCTTTCTTTCTTCCTTGCGGATGTGGTTGTTGTTGGCCTGCGGAACAGGCAAAGGCTTGCAGCGTGTTTAATGAAAATTATTACGCGATATCCTTGGGGACGCACACAAGGCTACGCGGGGACGGATGTATGGCAATGTGCGCCCCTTTAGGGGGTGGCATGCCCATACAAAAAAGGACGATTCGCTGGCGAATAAGAGTACGAGGAGTATGGGTGAATGAGTGTGGCCGCCTTCTCACACTGCGCATGTACGCCAGTTTCGAGTTCGAGTTCGAGCTCGAATACACCATGAAGTTGCGCCTTTCTGCATATGTATATATGTGTGAGTGAGTTATGGTATTGCAACTGTGTGCGTGCGAGGCGGTGGGTGGAAACGCATTTCTAGGTCAAATCCACATGGAGCCAGGGAATCAGCCTCAGCCCTTGTCCCCCCCCATCCACAGCCAGAATCGTAAAAATATATATTGCTGAAATATTTCTGGTCTGTTTGTGAACCAAAATAAAACTATTTGTTAACCAGTTCTCTTTGCCTTATTTTCGAAAATAAATACCTATAGCAAGGCCGCAGGGCAAATTTTCGCATACTTAAATAAGTTTCGGATATATATATATATATATATCTATAGATATAATGACTCTCTACTCGTTGAACTTAACCTTTTCAAAATTGAAACATAAATTTATAGTTATTTTTTGCGTTTCCATTAATTCTTGCTTAGGGTAATATCATATTATATTTCCCCATGTACGAAGTTTTTGTTCATATAATATGCTAAATGTACATACAATTAAGTTATTGAATTTATAACATTGTAATCATTTTAACATATAATAATATATACTTTTTTCGTTTTCTGTTTCAGGTTAAAACATACTTAATAACATATCCCACTTCCAACGCAATTAACACTAGACAAAAAAAAAATAAAACCGGAAAAAATAGGTATAAAAAATGTTAAACATACCCGAAAAATGCAATACAGACTTTTGGCAACAAAAAGTTTGTGACTTTCCAGCGATTATAGCAAGTAAATGAAAACGCAATCGAAACTGAAATTATTTCTAACAATGCATAGAAAATGTTCCAAGAATTGTGAATAGGTGAAAAAAATTCAATTAAAACGGAAATTATATTTCATATGTGAACTGTTTTGTGGTGTTTAACCCATGTGCCGAGCACGAAACAATAAAAAGAATTTATACATTTTGGAAATTAAAAGCAATCGATAGTGAATCTAGCCGCAAAACGAGGGATTTAATCGTGAACAATCAAAAACAAATTGATCCACATAAATACGCAAACGGACAGCAAAACAAGCAAAAATGGAGAGCAAACATTGGAGCTGCTTTGTGGCCATTGTGCTGGGTGTGCTTATATTCAAAATGCACATATTTGTTGCATTCGCCGATCAGGATGAGGATATACCGCACAACGAGTAAGTATTATTCATCATCCAGCATCTGACATCCGACTGGGAACACCAACAGTTTCAATTATGCATTTTGCCAAATATTTTGGCAATTTCCTCGGACAGGAAATTAATTGAAAATTTGTTTATTGTGCCTGGAGCGTTTTTCCCCTGCTCATTGTTCTATACTATATACATAATGTACACCGATTTCTCGCCAAATATTCAACAAACTGCTGAAACACGTATGCAAATTTAAACTGTTTTTACTCTTGACTGGGCGACATTTGTTGCCTAAATAATGGAGCTAAAATAATTGGAGTGTTGACGGTAGAAGTGAGATGTGTATAAAGATTTAAGGCTAACTAAAGCAAAAAAATAATTCAATTTTAAGAGAAGCATCTAGCTTAATGAGGTAAAATAATTGTAGTTTTGCAATTGTAAACACAGTAATCTTATTAAATTTATAAACTTTTAAAACCTTACATTTATTGCCAAGTCAAAATTAAAAAAAAAAACGCTCTTAATGACCCATAAAGTTCCAGTTGAGCAACTATTTCAAATATTAATATGTTCATGCATCAGAATTTTATGTGTAGCAAAATCCCTTGTGTAAAACTTTTGCCATTCGTTTGCGTTTATAGACCGATTTATTTATGATTATTACTTTGTTTACCACACACAGATTGGAATAAAATTCGCTCAGCATTCTTTGTTGATCTTTATAGTTATAGTTATCGTTTTCGTACGAGAAGCATATTGGTGGGAAAGTCTTAGAAATAGCCAGTTTCATTAAAAATGTGCATAAATGAAAAATAATGAGTGACAAAATGGCATAGATGAAGAAAGTGCTTTCCCATTAAGTATACGACAAGATGTTTATAAACTTTATACATACTGTTATGGAAAAAATGAGGGTCTGACTTTCTGATGTGGCGACGCGATACTTTTTTGCCTGATGGTTCGCAGTGTGCGTATCTAATGGATATATAATAGGATTTTGCAATTAGCTTCACACGGCGGCTGGTGGGTGGGTGGTTGGTGCGGTGGTGTGGTGGTTCGGTGGTGCAGAGAAAGACAGCACACGTAACCGCAACGCTCACTTGGCTAATTAACCCAAAAACCAACTGCCATTTGCAGGAAAGGACAACTGTCGACTGATGGAAATTTCGGAGGACGGGGGGTTGGTAGAGACCGGAAACCGGAACAGACACACTAAGTGATTTTTTTTGGGACTGTGTTTTTGTATCTAATGTCACTTTTATTTATTGAAATTGGTTTTGGCGTGTGGTTTTTGTGTTGAAATTCAATTAGTTATTTGTTGAAGCGTTTCTGCCTTTTGGTTAACTTTGTTGTCCAAGGAAAACGTAACCTTGGACAATTCTAATAATGGTTATAATAGTTACAGTAGTTGAAACTTTTTTTTTACCTTTAATATTAGATAGTAAGCAGCTTTTCTAAAAGATCAGCCCTCTTTATGGCCTATTAGTTTCAACTTTTGGTTAAACTCCTGGCCATTTCATAATCAAACTTTCTCTCAACTTCTTGACTGCTCTTCAATTCTCGTTATTTTTGGACTGCTGACATGTTGTGGCACATGCGTAAAATAAATTTCATTAATTTGAAAAACAAACTTTTGCTTTCGCTTTTGGCCGGATTTTATTCGACTCGAGTCGACTCGACTGTCCCCGTTTCTTCCCTGGTGTCCACGTTGCCGTTTGCTTTATGTCACTGCAGAAATTCAATTAAATTTATTTCAACTTTTGCTGGCAGGCGGCGAAAGCACGCAGGCCGGTCGAGCTGGCTCTGCCTTGAGGGTCCAGCTTTGACGATTATGTCTTGGCATGCCCCGATGGTGACGACGATGAAGTTGGTCCTGTTTTCTGGATTTTGGTCCTATAGGAGGCAAATGGTCCTGTGCCCAATGCCTTTGCTTTGACCCAAATCCCGCTGCCCATTGAAGGCGAAGTCGAAAACGTTGTTCTTCCTCCGCTGGCTCGCTTTCCCTTTGAACTGGCCTTCACGAACTGAACGGGTTTTCCATAGGCCTACCCCCACTCCGCCAGCCCATTTACTTGCCTCATTTTCAGTTGTAGTTGTAGCCATCTTCCATCGCCATTTTAATGCAGGCCTCGTTTGCTTAAGCATCCCCGTCCCCCTTATCCTTTTCCATTCGAAGGCAGTTGCATTGACAGCGTCTTATGGGTCACGTGCCGTGGCCAGAAAACTTTAAATGGTGAAAAAGAGGACATGCTGTCCTGTGTCAACACGATTGTTACATGATTCGTTTTCTGCCACGACCTGCAGATGAGCGATCGATTCGAGGACTCGCACAACTCGGCTGTAATTAATCGAATTGAAGGACTTTCGTTATGTGCCACAGGATGTTTTGGACCATATGGATTCTTAATCAATAAGAATCAACAAAAAGATTCTGATAACACGACCTTTAATGTTATATACATTTCGCTAATTGATATTTTAGATTAATATATTTATCAAAAAACACTGCTTAAGGGGTTAAAAACCAAGTAGCGATTGCATCTTTTAAATACAATTGTTTTAATCCCAGCTATAAATTGTTATTTCTTCTAAGTAGCATTGTTTATTTGGCGCAACTGGCACATTTGCTGATTAAAACCATTTTGCATAAGACACAATTCGCTGTTTTTTTTTTCTTGCTCTTGGGCGTGGCAGATCTAATTACCGTGGAGGCAGCTTAAGTGAATAAATAAAGGAAAATCAACAAAAAGGAAGCAAACAGAGCACTAACTACTTATGACAAATGACAGTGAAAGTGCATTAAGCAGAAGTTGAACCAGAGACACAAACAGAAGCGACTACAGTGCCATGTCTAGCGCATTATTTTGGTTTTTATTTTCCACCTACCACCAGTCGTAATTACCACTTAGTTTTATTTAAGGCGATTTCGAATTAGCGCGGAACACAACAAATTAATTAGCTAAAGCTAGCATCGTATTTAAAGCCGTTAATTTTATATTTTGTATATTCACCTATTCAAATTAGAATTTTGATCACAGTACTTCACGTAAACTTCGTCAGACCCAAAAGAATAGAAATCTTAGAAAAAAAAAATGAATCAAAATTTTTGTAAAATAAATCACCACAGAGTTGTATACTTTGGTGTAGCGGTTGTTAGTCACAGGATGAAGGCTATTAGAAAGCCAGCGACTCTACAGGAGATTTCCGAGAGTATTGGAAGAAAATTTGGTGTGCCTGGCAGTGTTTTTGAAGATGAGGTCAAAGTATTGCTCGAGGAATACCAGCCATTCGGATTTTTCATCAAAAGAGGCGATCTATACAGTCTTCCGCCAGAACTGTTGGCAATAATGATGGAAAACGACCGGGATAAACGAAAGCGACCCATTAAATCACCTCAAGCCAACCATCTTGAGGAATCCGATCAAGTTTATGGCTGTGCATCCAATATTGATCACTCCATGTCACTTAGGCATCCATATCTTTATAGATTTAACTAAGCTGGGCACAAGATATTTTTATTGATTAACAGTTTTGTCATTTTTTATTAAAACTAACTATCAAATATCCGGTAAAAATTAAGTTTAGAATTAAAATTGATCAAAAGATTGCAATGTGTGTGTGTACTTTACAGGTATAAGATAGTGTTACTAGAATCAAATTCTAGTTCCTATAAATGGCATTTGCTCGAACATCTTAGTAGCTCGGCACTCGCTGAGGGTTGCATTGAAGTGCGCTCTTGAGATTGCGCATTCAAGTCTGTTGGCAGCGGCAGAAGGGACACATTTCCATTTCAATGATGCAAAATGGCAAAAACGCATTGACCTACTCTAAGGGACTACTACTACCTGCCTCGGCATAAACTCTTCGCCCGAAAAGTGAGAAACTGCAAAGACAAACGTGAAACGACCGAGCTGAACAAAACAGTAGAGAAAAGGCAATGGAACTGGTTCGATGGCTTTTGTGCATGCATATACATATGCTACTTGAGAATGACATACGTAGGTGGTTCGTGCTCAAAAAGCTGAGACAGAATTGAAAGTCACTACGAATACACCTGAGCACCCACCGTTTCATCCTCACGAACATACATGCATAGTTTTAGCCATTGTCAAGTTTCTGGCCAAGCAACAAAAATAAGTAAAAAAGGAAGTAAAAATGTGACTTTTTATTGTACCGGCCTCCACCACAGGCAGCAGAAAGAATCTAATAGAAAAAAAAAAAATCTCTTCTACTTCAGGCCAAGAAGATGACGTTGATGGCCTTTCATTGCAGTTTGCTGCTTTGGACCCGATTTTCAATGTTTTTCTTGTCCCTTTTGGGTGTGTGTGTGTGTGTGTATGCATTGTTCGCCATATTCTCTGCGTGTGTGTGTGTATTTCTAGCATATTTTTTGGTAAAACCAAACTAGCAAACTAGAATAGAATGTTGTACTAGGTTTTCATATTTAAAGGCGAATTTTTGTTGTGGATGCCTGCTGATATATTTTTCAAAGAATATTCGGAAATGTTAGTTCTGAGCTATTTTTTTCTCAAAATGTAACATTATAACAACATTTCTTAATATTTTACTTAATTTCGAATTCATCAACTTACGTACCATGTCATTTACATTTATATTACATTCGTTTTAACTCGTTCGTTTCAACCACCCGTCTTTAGTTAACGCTTCCATGGTGTGGTTCTCGTTTAATTGTGACCACTTGACCCTACCATCAGTTTGCCAGCTCTTTGTTGTTGCCAGCCATCAGCATTATCCAATTTCAATCACTTTGTTGGCCACTTTATTTCGCTCCATTGTCTACGCTTTATTGCTGCGGGCCACGAAGATGCGGGAAGAGATGCTGCTGCTTCTGGTTTCTGCCTCCTCGGGAGTTTCCGTTTATAATACAATTTTCATATAATTTAAATTCATTTTTGGCATCGTTCGAGCCATAAAACTTTGTCTGTAGCCCGCTTGACTGCAGTTGCACTTCCTTCCCATCGCAATCTGCTGTCTCTTCACGCCCACCCAACTTTGCACAACCCGCCGCCCTCGTTGGCCATATAGCATATAAACATGCGCTTATTTTGTATCTAGATGGTAGTGAGAGCGAGCGAGCGAGCGAAAGAGAGAGAGAGAGACAGAGCTCGTTGGTATGGTCGCTCGCCGTCGGCTCAACATAATCAACATTGCGTATACGCAACGTTGCTGCGGTTCGAGTTTCCTTGGCTTCACCTACCTCCCTCTCTTTGCCACAGTATTGATATTGCAGATAATGCCATAAAATTGTCCAAATATTTTTGGGGGCATTATTCTGCAAGGTCTTTACTCTGGCTCAACTTGATTTTGTTTTTGCTCGTTGCTTCGTTCGTAATTTTTTTTTTTTTAATATTCCAATTTTTTTCTCGTTTTTACTTGGCTGTATCAACACTCCGACTTCGGGTCCTCCGCCCGTTATTTTCAATTTTCTCTTGCTTTAGACACATTTCCCCCCTCCATGGACTTGTTTTATTAGCAGTCGTTGGGCTGCTTTTGTTTTGCTTTTGACTTTCGCGTTTAGATTATAAATGTTTGGCAAATGTTTTCACAATAGTTGGCTGTTGGTCGTGTTGTTATCCCTCGACCCCTGAGAGTTTCCCCCATCCCATTCGATGGTCCTCTGTAATGAGTTTTGCTGCTGTCTTGGGTCTTTCTCAAGTGAGTTGGACTGTTGGTGGTGTCCTGCAAAATAATCGTTTTACCTTTTTTGTCCTTAAGTCTTCTATGAGTAAATATTATTTATTAGCAAACATTGTTCAAATAAGTTGCCAAGTACATTTATGTATTTGTTGCAGCCATTTTATATATGGCTCTCATTAACCAATCGTAGGCTTAAGCATAATGAGTTGGAAATAATTTATACGGAATTTTAAGTCGATTTTAATTGATTTTAAATCAGCCACGTGTCGATGAGTAGGAATGGTATTGCAGGCTAATGACCTGAAAGCATTTGAACGATTTAAGAGCAACCGATACTTTTATTCCGTACATTAAGTTAATGTCGAAATGCACACTTAAGTTCCAAGTTTAATTTTACATACATAATTGTGCTAAAATTTACTCAAACTCATCATTTTATATCTACTTTCTACAGGGTTCGCAATTGGGCCTTAAAGTTCGGCGTTGATTTGTGGGAGTTTGGACGACAATTTACCAAAATGAACGAGATCAAAAGTGTAAGTAATTACGTGGGCGATATATCTGAATATTCAATAAGTACTTTATTCGATGGCTGTGATAATATAAGCATATGTATCTGATAATCCTGACATGTGTGTGGGACCAATCGCCTGGGTTAATGGCTACGATTGTTTGGCTGGGGTTTAGTCGAAACAAATTCACTTAAGCCCTGTGGCCACTTAGTTGAACTTATCGAAAAGCAAGAATTTATCGATAAAAGCTTTGAATGGCTCGGCTTAGAGGGAGCTTAACTAGCAAATGCGTCAATTTTTCGTGTGTTCCTTTGACGTTCTTATTTGGTTCCTCTGATACTCGTATGGTGTGTTGTTTTTTTTTTGGTTTGGTCTTGCTTTGTTGCTCGCTGTTGGCCCTAATGCAATTTAAACACAAATAAGGCTAATTGGGGGGGTTAAGTCGTGGGTTAAGCGCGCTGATATAAGTGTACGCCACGCTGCTATCTATGTTCATAAGCACGACTCTGTTTGGATTTGGTTGACTGCGTGGCCTGCGGTGGAAGATGGTGGTTTCAGCAAGTCGCGTACTTTCGCGTTTAATCAGACGTGCCTAAGTTAGTGGACTGCTTTTATTGGCCGACTGTGTACGTTGTGATTATGTGCGAGGGACTACGTTTATGCGGATTTGCATAAAGAAAATAAGTGTTTTCATAATACCCTACATTATATGATTGCAATGTTTTTTTTTTCAATATTTTATGAGTTTGAAACCAAGAATATACCATTTCATAATTATTTTAAAAAATACTACATTTGTTCTAATATTTACTTTTAATGATCTAGTACAAAACATCAATGTAATATAATATAATATTGAAATATTGATTAAGGAAACATTTAAGCAGGAATACAGCTTTAGTAGGTACATTTTATTCACAAAATAAACAAATTTCTTAGCAACATTAAAAGTGTTAATGGATGTAAATGAGCGTGGGGCCATTTTTAAATGAAGTATAGACTGGACTTGCTGATGGCACAACCGGCCCCAAATAAGGGTATAAATATCGGGCAAATTATACAGAGAAACAGGGCAGGAGAAAGAACAAGGATCCTGGCGGGACAAGGGACAAAGGACATGCGAGGAAGGAGAGCTGCGGAGGAAGCGACAGGATTCGGAGCCAGAAAGGCAGCTAAAATGCAAATAAATTTGCTGGCTGTGACTGTCATTGAGTCTGTAATTGTCAAGTGCCTTGTTGCTGTTGCCTTGCTGTACGTGTGTGTGTGTGTGTGTGTGTGTGTGGCATTGCTGTTGTCCCGCTTGTGGGTGTATGTGGGTGCGTGTGTTGCTGTCGCTGACAACGTTTGTTTGTGTTAATTTAAAGCGCACGTCGCTTACAATGGCAAAAAATGAAAACCTACGCCCAGATTGAATTAAATATCAAGTATTCGCCGCGTTGTACGTTTGGCGGAAATGGTCCGTGGCTATGTGTGTGTTGATATGTATTCCTATGTGCTTTATAAACATTATATCATGCCATTTTGTGCGTGTGAAGGTTGATCTGTCCTTACGTTGCTTTTTTTTGTAGATGTGCGGTTAGTGGTTATGTGAACGCCGTCCCTTGTCAACGCCTTTCGCTTTGGCACCAACCTTCAAAGCTATGCCCAATAAATTGTGTGTTTTATAAAATTATTGACATGCCACCAGGAAAAAATAACAGCTTAAAAAGTAATATTAAGGATGAACTATATTTTGGTTTCAGAAAATTGTATAATTAGTTAATAATTATCGGGTGTATATAAATTTTCTTTAATTTGCTGAACAATCCATGGCTTAAACTCAAAAACATCTGTATAAGTGGCGGGAACGTTTTTTTCCTTACAACCCACACCCCAGTTAACAATGCCAATTTGCTCGAACTGTTTGGGATCCTCGGTCATTGGACAGAAAAGTGCCCCACCCCCATCGCCGGTGCAAGCATCATTGTCCTTCTCGCCACCGGCACAAATTAACCCACGAGGCAGTGTATAGTTTTGGCCCAGCCTAGTTTTGCGAAGCTGATCCTGACAGATATGCCTGGGTACAATAGGTAAATCAATTTTCTTCAGGACGCCTCCGTAATGCGTGTCACTAAACTGATATTTACCCCAACCAGCCACTATACAGCGAGTGGAAGATAGCGATCTTTTCTGGGTGGGCAAACAAATGGTGTTAATCTTGTATGTTAGTGGGAACTCCCTATCCAGGAAGAGCAGCGCTAAGTTGTTGGCGCCTCTCTGATAATTAAATGATTTATGTATAACCATTTTCAACACAAATGCCTCTTCAAATGGATATTTTTCCAAAGCAGATCCGTACTCCCATTCTCCTGCGCTGACGACTATATCCTCCACGTCTTTATTGAATATCCGATGGGCAGCTGTGAGCACAATGTCTGGGGTAATTAAAGAGCCACCACCCACTAAGCTGCGATTGTGGATCACGGCAATGGTCCACGGAAACTCGGCTGGTTTTGCTTGCCCTTCGGTAACATTAAATTGCACTTTCACAGCATCTGGATTACCATATCCGCACTTTAGCTGTACTGGCAAAAGGTCAGTTTTCATTAATTGAATTAAATATGAATTAAAATTTGGTATATATTTATATCTCTATAAATATATATGCTTAGGCACATACCTCTTCAATTTGTTGAAGGTTTTCAACATTTTCAGCCACGCCAAGCACAAAAAGTGCTACTATTAGTGTCCAAGCCTCAAACATAGCTGTCCGAGTTCCAATTCAAGACTAAATGGTATTTTTAGCTACACATTCTGAATGCCTGTATATCCGGACAAAAGATTAGAAATAATAATCAGTTTTATTTTTCGACAGAATGATTTTTATGTATGTGTACACTGTGCACTCACGTCTAAAATTGTAGAGCTCCTTAATGGCAATTTCTGACGAACTGAATGAATAAATATTTATTATTAAAAAAGTTGAACCGTATACAAACGGTCTTTTTATTTTTGAATGCTGACACTGTTGTTTTTGTTTCGGTTGTCCTTTTAAAATAATATGTTGTAATTGAAAAAATACGAAAAAACGAAGACTAAAAAAGGAAAGTGGGCAACATAGTGGGTGTGGCCCGCACACAGTTTCTTCTTCCCTTTATTTATTCGCTTTTTCCTGTTGTTTTGCTGTAGCTGCTTTTTCTTTGCTATTTTGGGTAGCTGTTTTTCCCGTTTGGCGTTTTAAAGTAGCATAATAAAAAGTAAAACAAATGCAGCGCACACGTTCAGTTATGCGAAAGGCGTCGCAGGACAAGAGGGACACCAAGGACAACGGCAATCCGAAGACAAAATGGCTGCGACGAAGGAGGAGCGCAGTGAGAAGGCGAAGGAGCGTGTGTGTGTGTATGTGTGCGTTTGTGTGGAATGCCTGTGCGTGGCGCATATTCATTTATTTTATTTTCCGTATTCTTTGGCTCAAAAGTGTTTAGCGCTGACTAGCTAAAAAAAAGTATCTACCTAAGCCATGAAATATGCTCTTCAGACAGATACAACCTACAACCGGATTTAAATGCCCACGCGAATGACATTAGATGTTACTTCTCTAAAATATTCGTTATTTACTGTATATCGCACATTAAGGTGTAGTCCAAAAACGAATCCGAAGTGTGATAATACACAATGTTTAAAATTTATTCCATCATTTTTCTGTAAAATGAAATGATTAATTTGGTACGTCATCGCTCATAAGCAAATTAAAGGAATTTTTATTTAGTTAACTACAGTCGTCATGAAGTCATCGTACGTTTCGTGGCTTATCGCTACTTTCAATGACGTGAAATACGTGAATTTTATTTAAAACAATTATTGTTTTTATAAAAATATTGCAGCATAGAGTGTTTTCTAAGATATGGCAACGAAAATAGAGTTGACAGTCGCATTATACAACCAAATAACTTGCATATGGCGGCCACTTTCTGTCAAACGTGACTGAGAAGAAAGGGGTTTATCGACAACATGGCAACACAAATGGACAAAATGACAGGAGCACTCTCACTTTGCGTATGTGTTGTCATTATGGCAAATGATGATGTGCAGCTAACGGTGCTGCTGATCATTGTCTAACAGCTGGGCTCATAGCTCACATCACTTGCAGTGAAATATGGGTCAAATTCATGTGAAAATTGCCTTCTCGCTTTCTACTTGCTTTGCTGGCAAATAAATTCAAGCGTGCCCTCATTTTGCACGTAATACAAAACTTTTTAAACAGCGAAAAATATAAGAAAACAAAACTGGCGCGTGCTGTCGTTTTTCTTCGGCGTCCAACCTTCGCTTTCCCACACATTTTTCCATTTTCCCTCCTCTATTTCATTTTCCTAGTCGACTCCCACTGTAAGTGGCATGCAAATTATTGTTTTCTGCCTTTGCCAGCTTTTTAGCGCTTCTACTTGGCATTCTTCTCGACGCTTATTGAAGGTAAAAGTAAACCATCTGTAAGTCGAGTTCATGTTGGTGGGAGAAAATCTTAATCCTTAAAGCTTTTCAAGCAATAAAGCAATTTTGAGGACAATTGCATATTATTTTCTAAATTTACTTTGAGCTAATATTATGATGATGTTTTCTACAACATGAGCCATGTTCTTTTTGACTTACGTTGAAACAAGTTTTTTTTATTTATAATTAAATAAAACTGGCTTTCACTGCTCGATTATACGATTTAGTTGTGAATTTAATTTAGTAAAATCCTTTTTCCTTTTGTGCCCCACCGTCTATGTAATTATAATTTTCCGTGTGCAGGGGCTGGGCCTCAAAATGCAGATTGTTGGTCATTTGTTTGGGAAAGTGGTTGCCCACTCCACCGATACCAACTACACATCAGCATGCAACTCCCACGCGGCGATTCAGCTCCATTTCCCAGAGTTTGGTGACAAATACAAAAGGCCTTGTTAAGGGCCTTGTGGCTTAAATGGGGGCGGGGAACGGGCCGGGGCTCAGAGAGATCGAGTTGGTTTTGTGTGTTTGGCTAACTAAGTGTGTGGCGAACAGTGTTGCGGACTGCAAAGAGACTAATCGTAAATCAAGGCGACGACTAGGCGACGCACTTGAGGGGTTGGGCATAGGGGATCCACCGGAATGGCTGAGGGCAGCTCAGCTCCTTCATGGAGCTACTCTCCACTGGCTTTTGTGCGGTCCAAAATGCATTCGGGCCGCAGACCCACACAGTCCTTGATCCTCTTCATATATATATACATATATACTTTATATATATATGTATATGCACAGATGTACGTCGGTGTATGGCCAGGTCTTGTCTATGCAAATATTTAAGTCTGTCGTTGTCGTTTGGTGGCGAAAATGCGAGCATGACATACAGCTGCCGGCAAACAAATGTTAGGTGGGCGGATACTTCTCGGAACTGGCCCTTAATGAAAGTATAAAGCAAATTAAATATTTAATTTCATCAAATCCTTGGGGGGTTTGTCCATTAAATGGAAGCAGCTAATGCCAGGTGGAATGACTCAACTCCCGGTAGGTTATATATTTGCTTAATTAATTACAGAATAATTAATGGCTGTTTTTTAAGACATTTTTTACCCATTAAAGTAAATTACTTTCCAAATACGTTCAATAGTCGCATTGCTCTTGAAGTTAGAAATCTAACTTTTTACCTAGTGATTAAAAACACGCTCATTAAAACTTAAATGCAGATTGTGTGTAAAAAATAATTGAAATTATACGTAGGAAGGAAAAATTAACAAAATCTATGACAGAAAGGAAAACTACAAACTTTAATATGCCAAAGAGTAAACAAATATAAAAAACATGTCCGTGCTGAGAAATTAGTTTAAGAAACCTCTGCTTCAGTGAACAGGGAAACATGCGCGTTGATGCGAGACATTGTTGCTCGCTATTCCGAAGGGTTGGGGCCCCAGGATTCGTTGGGGCTAGGAACTGGAGTTCAGTGGTGGAGGGTGGAGGAGGAGGAGGGGGGGGGGTTGACAGCGACATCTTCATTAAAATCTAATTAGCGCATTTCCAGACCATGCCACAAAATGCCAAACTAGACCAAAGAGTTGCTCCGCTTTCTCACGCCCGTCGTGGCACTTTGGAGCATTATAACTCAGACAAGAGGAAGCCAAGGCAAAAGTCAATATTCCCAACGCTACAAATGCACTGGGGGGAATGCGAACTTTAATTATTTTAGGACACACAATGCACACGAAGTTAAGCTTCTGTAGCAATTTAATGTTGCTTTTGTAAGTAAAAATTAAAAACACAATTAAATACATTTCGTTTTCAAAATATTAAAATATTATATTTGATCTTATTAAAGTAAAGTCATTACTAAAAAATAAAATAAGTAATCTCCAAGCCAAGATGCTTTAAGTTTTGTTCATTAATTATTCGTTGGTAAGCTAAATAAATGAAATTGAGTTTCAGCTTTCCTGATTAAAACCGAAAAGGAATTATGTTGGGGTTTTCACCAACGAAAACACTGGAAGCGTCTGCACGAATATAATTTCCGAAACTGATAACAATAATAATAAATATATGATTAGCAAAAAAAAGCACATTCAAACAATTAAAAAAAAACATTTCACTGGATTATAGTGAAATTCCCGCAATATCAAGTTTAGCGAGAAATGCTTGTCGTTTGTTTCAGTGCAAAAAGAGTTCAAAATTTGCATCTGAGTTCTGCCAAGAGTTCAGGTCCAGGTAGCCGGCGCCGCTGTTGCATCTGCTGCTGCATGCGTAAGCTGCTTAACTTAAGATGGAATTCAACAGGAGCAGAAGCCAAAGCTCAGGAATGCTCCTCTCTCGCAGCTCGGCCCCCCGGATGTCCTTGCTCCAGTTAAAATTCTGCACCAGCTGCATACGCACCCGTCTGTGGGTGGTTGGGCGTAAAGGACGGTGGGTCCGCTGGAGGGCTCCTCCTTGCGCAACATTTTCCAGAGTCAACCGCAATATGAAAACTTTCTATGGCTGCTGCTGCTGCTGCTGCTGTTCTCGCTCTTCGAGTGCTACCCATATTGTATACATATTGTATATAGTTTTTTTTCGCTACCACCGCATGCTGCCCCTCCGCTGTACTTCGCATCCGTGACAGGACACTCTCCCACACACACACATACACGCGTGTGTCCTTCAGGCGTGCATTGCATTTCGATGTTGCTCGCGTGGAAATTGCTTTATAAAATGTTGCCATCGTATGAAAGTTGGGTGAGGTTTTTGTGGGCGTGGCCCGTGCAGACGTGGCTAATATCTTGCTAGCCTCGCAGATATACATATAGGAGTAGAAACTTTTTCCTTCATTGATTCTTGTTTTTTTATTTTTTTTTTTGTTAAGCATCGGCTTCTTGCTTGACATTCTTTTAATTTTCAATGCATTTTCCGAACCCCATGGATTGCCTTTTCGATTTAACCATGCTCTACTCCTTTTTCGACCATTGGCTTTGAATTGGAAATAGTTAGCTAATGGTTTTTGCAACTGCTATAAATCATCATTGCGATTAAAACTTTGGAGGATCGATTACTTGTGCAAAGAAAAGTGCTTAAAATTGCCACAATTTGGATGGGTTGTCAGCGTTAAACTCCTTAAAGAGATATTTATGGATGAATTAAAAAATTTATTTCTTTCCGCATGGAAGTCAATTGCAGTCGGCATTTATAATGCGCAGTGGCATTACAAGTAAGACAAAGCGAGGGATAAGCTCCTTGTGCCAGTAATACTGTCTTTTTGCCCAATTTTTGTGGGTGACATTTTCTTGGGCCCACCAATGAATGCCTCAAAGAGACTTCTTCCTGCTGTACTTTTAGTTCTGTGGTCACACACAAGCATACAAATGGTATATGGTTGGATTTTGGCACAGGCCACAAGTATTTGCAGAGTGTGTGTGTTCCATTCACACTTACATTTACAATTACACAAGGAGAAAAAGTTATATTATAATTTACAAAAATGTGTGTTACCATGTTATTGAAGTGTATTGTAAACCTAGCATGTTGTTCTAAAAAAGAACCATGGAAGTTATAAAAAATTATGTGATATCAAAATATAATCTTCACTTAAGTTGGAGAGTTTCTTACGGGCTTTTAATTGTTGTAAAATATTACAATTATATTTGTTTTGAGTTACATTTTTTTTGGAATGTATATGTATTCGTAGGCAAGCAGTTTCTTGTCTGCTGCTGCTGGCACTGAATCAGTTAAGAAAAGTTTCCTAATTAATTCGCCTGGGATATGTACAGACACACAAACACACACAGAGGACTTTGCGCTCTTCTTTTCTTTCTCTTCCCGTTGCAGCTGAAATATAATTTAACTGACAGTTTGTTTGAAAAGTGACAATTTGAAATGGGCGTGGCCGACGCCCCCGTATAACTCCATTTCTAAATTGCTAATTTGTGCCACTTAAATGCATGGAGAAGTCATAAAATGCATTTGCCTGCCAAGCCCATTACTTTTCCATTCGCCTGCTTCTTTTTCGATTATGATTATGGGAATTCATCAGGGGGAAAAATAACAGAGAAGAAAACTCATCAGAATTTTCCATTAAAGCAGATGACAACACGTTCAATAGAAAAATCATTGAAATGACGATGGGCATCTTCGTGTGCGTGTGTTGGTTCTAGTAACTGGTGAGGAAAATCAGGGCAAAATGCTGGGCCCATTAACTTGGCCACTAAATGCGTGTATCTGCTTCAATCTCAAACTAGAATGTGTGTGCGTGTCTCACCTCAGTTAGCAGAAGTTCCATTTGTGTGAGTGTTATGGGGATAAGTGCAATGAAATGTGAAATTTAATAAGAATTATACACGCAGTCGCGAATAGTTATACGTGGATTTCAATATATACAATTAACATTTTTGATTTTGTTTATAAATTACAATTAATTAAATTTCAGTGGTTAGTTAAAATTATTTCAATTTCGTAACTCAATCAACTTGGTTTTTTAACGACCAACGGCGTTAGCCTCTCTTAGGCTAGAAAGCTTTTAAGAAAATGGCACCTCAACCCTGGCTTTATCTAATGAAAACCTTATTTAATTAATAAGATACATTAAAATCAATTTAGTATCAATTTAAGAGTCGCCTGAAGCCATAGAAACTCCGCCCACTTAAGTAATTTCAGGCTCAGATTGCCATTTCCGAGGTACATCAACCTTTTATGTTGGACAATAAGAAAGCGCAAAAGTTTTATGACCCCTTAACCCTTTTTTGCTTTTGCGAATCGGCGCCCATCACTTTTATAGTTTATGTCCGTCGAATGTACTGAGAATTGTGTATCTGATGATTTCGTTTTTTCATTTGCAGCGCTTCAAGGACAACGACATCGAAGTGAAGCGCAAGGATGGTATTATCCTCCTGCGTGAATTGGCTGCCGAGGTGAAGAACTTTATGGATTTCAAGCGCAATGCTGTCATGGTAAGTGAAAATCTCCGATTCCTCCCCTACAACGTCCAAGCGTTGAAGGGTATTTGAATACCACGAACTGGATAATGCTTTTTTGCGTGCCCAGAAGGTCTTTAAGATTTGAATTCATTTATCGTAACAATTGGGAAATGTAATGTCTATAAATATACACATAATTCAAACAATTGTATTTTGAAATCAATGGCACAGCTTGTAAAGACGACTTATACGTGATATGGTAATGAAGAAATTGTGTGCCGATTTTTGTTTTCACTGTACCATCCCCAAACTTCCTGTTCATTGGATGTGCCTACTACAATTGACAAGTGGCTCAATCTCTCAAAAGCTCAAGGGAATGGCGGCGGCCCCCCAACTCTCAAATTTGAGGACGGCACTAAAAAACACAACAAAACAATAACACGCGGAGACAGGACACCGTCTCCAGTGGGACACTGGCGTAAAGTGGAAAACAATAAATTGCCGTGGGGCCAGTCTGATTGCGATGGTGGTGGTACTGGCGGTGGTGAATCTGCGAGGGGTCGGCGCCAAATTGAAATTAAAGTGCGCCCGCCACAAGCCCAAGTTTTTGATGGTGCCCGCAGCTGCTGCGTGTGCGTGCCCAGCAGTGTCACGGGACGGGAAGCTCCGCTCCTGGCAAAAGGACTAACTGCCGGCCACGCCCACGCCACCGAGGACATCCCCATTCTGCGGTCCTTGCGGTCTGTCTCTCTTTGTGGCACTCCACTGTGTCCACTGCGTGTCAATGAAGTCCCCTGCTATCCGGGTAATTTGCACGGTCCACGATGGGTTAATAATACACAGTGAACAGTCGATAACAAAATCAATTGAAAAGATGCAGAGAATAAAATCTCGGCCGTTCATTTTCTTTAATAAATCAACAATTTTTACACAATTGACAACGAATTTAAGCGTCGAAATTGTATTCCATTGTGGTTGAAAATACACTATTAAATAAATCATCTGAGTCTTTCGGTATGTCCTGCTGAATGGGCCTAACAATTTGTTGATCATTTCCATGACCAGCAGAATGTATGTTGATCCCAACGTTTTCAACAGGGTAATAACGAACGTACTGACTATTGGCAAGATCATTATTAGCTTCTTGGAGCTGCCATGGAATGGAATTAACATTTGGATAGCCTGTCGGAAGCCATTCATAGTTCGGTTGATTCCACTGGTTAAGATACGGGCCTGCAGAAAGTGTTGGACTTGCGTAAGGAACCTCCTCGCGCTCTTCAGGCAGCGGCATGTTGACAGTTGTCAAAGTAATCCATTCAATTACGTTAGCCACATTTGTATAAACAGCCGGAACGCCAGGCAACCCGCAGTCAACGCCGAAGTTCACAATGCCAGCCAGTTCGTAGCGCTGCGGATTGTCTTTTATCGCGCAGGCTAGCGGGGATCCACCGTCACCCTCGCACGAATCTTTTCCAGGCTCACCGCCTGCGCACATTAAGCTGTTGTCCAGTTCAAAATCGTTTCCGTAATAGAGGCGAAGTTGCTGCTCACAGGTACGCCTTTGGACCACCGGCAATGATATTTTTTTCAGGACATTCATA
Source organism: Drosophila melanogaster (assembly GCF_000001215.4). Taxonomy (NCBI): domain Eukaryota; kingdom Metazoa; phylum Arthropoda; class Insecta; order Diptera; family Drosophilidae; genus Drosophila; species Drosophila melanogaster. The sequence goes on along the minus strand of NT_033779.5, from coordinate 15,697,012 downwards.
TAGGAGGGATCGTCAAAGGAATTCTTTCCCCAGCCCGTAAATATGCACCGGCTAAAGTCAAAATTCTTTGGAGCCGACGGCATACATATTGGATTTATGTGGCGCGAGCTGGTGAGCGATCTGCGAAGAAACACAAGGGCCACATTATTGGCCCCATTCTCTAAATTGAAGCCAGGATGACGGACAATTGACCGAATAGGAACGTCCACAGAAGGAAGCTGCTCGGTTTTGGTGCTGAAGTCCCATTCGCCAGCTCGCACAACAAGCTGGCTTGCGGTCATGTTTTCGGTTCTTTGCCTGGCCGTGATCACTACATGTGGAGCGATGAGGGCGCCACCGGCCACATAGCTGCTGGTTCTGGCATCCAGCAAGGCCACCATCCATGGTACCTCCGCCTCCTGGGCCAAGCCCGTATCCTCCTCTCTAAATGAGAAGGTCACACCTTTCGAGTTGACAAATCCGCACTGGGGATCAGTTATCGGTTCATTAATGATAAGTCTAGGCTCCTTGATCTGGAATAAATGATATAATAAATTCAAAATTAGATGGAATTACACTTTAGAGTCAGATTATAAGGAATACAAGTCCTTGATCAGGAACACTAACTTCCTTATTACATAATTTTCAACGAATCTAGTATACTCATTAACTCAACAAGTAACGGGTGTAATTAGCCGTAGATTTAAAAAAAAAAACTTATAAGAACTCCATTCTTTTTGTCTCAATAAATTGTAATGCTTACTATTAGGTTCTTGGGGCAGCAAATCGCAGTTGAAACACATCCTAGGTTGCGGTATGTCATTGCCATTCGAAACTCAATTTTGACCTTGCACATATGACGCGGGACGCATTGGTGCTCATTTGATGCACCGCAACTTTGATTAAGTTCCGCGTTCTGGCCCTGTGCCTGGACTTGACCAGCGACCAGGATGAGCGACACTATTGCAATAATTCCGTACATTGAATCCATTCAAGTCTACGTTAAGAAATAAACTGAAAGCAGAATGTTCAGCGCTCTTATTGTTGAGATGAAATAAGAATCTTAGCCTTATCGCATAAATGTAGACATATATATATATTATTATTTATGAGTACGGAATACATTCTTCTGGTAAATTTATGTCTTCTTGTGAAGCAAAAGTTTTGCTCATGTTGTCAAGTTTATATGTATATTCTTGATCAGATTATATTTTATATATAATTTGTACCATTTACCATCGTTTTTACCACTTTAATGTCAATGGCATGGTTTTTCAAAAAACTGACTCTGTTCAGTGTATTTCAAGCGAATCATTTTGATTGATTGTTTCGGAAAAGTTTCTCCTTGTACGTCCCCAAATTTCTTTATAAGAAACTCTCCTAGGGCCTCCGCACTTCTTCCAGCTGCTTTCTCTGCCTTTAGTCATTCGTCTTCGATGTCAGCCAATTCGTCTGCTGGAAACTTTCCTCCTGAGCCCCTAATGGGAAACGTTAGTAATGAACACTCAATTCTATTGCAAATATCTCAGTTAAAATATATTAAATTAATTAGAAAAACGCATGTAAATGTTTAAATGTAACGAAACGTTTTTGTTTGGTCCCAACAATGAAATATTTTCATCTTTCACAGTGTTTGAAATTGTTCACGAGTTCTGGGAACATTAGAGCGCAAGTCACCACGCCTTATCAATTAACTGCTTTAATCAGAGGGGCCGGCATTTATAACATTTTTTTTTATGATTTCGTCATAATATCGATTAAATTAGTTTCCTGTAAGATTTTTCTTTTGGCTTATTTGGTCCAAAAATAATTTTCCTTCGGACAACGGGCACCCACACACAAATTACGCAGATTTTTCCAAATTTCTCCCCTTGGCCCAAAAGAAAAACGCATACGAAGCATCATTAATTAATAATCAACCTACAAGAAAAACAACGACGAACGTGACAGCATCATAAACAGTCACCATTTCTCGGAGCTTATACTTATGATCATGTATTTGTATACCCGTAATTAAATTATATTGATTACATTGAATACAGTCAGAAGTTCTTATATATACGAAATATACATATATATGTGTTTGCTAATTTTAAATAATACATTTGAATACAAATAAAAGTAGGCAATAACCCAAATACAATTTAATTAACAATTTAATGTGCAGGCAGATTAAATTTTGCAATCATCACCGGGATAAGAAAAAAATTTCTTGGCAGATATTTCTGTTTTTCCAGAAATGCAACATTTGCATTGGCTATGCTCCATTAGAGATATGTGGAAGTAGTTTCTGGGCGATGCCCACTTTACCGGTTTATAAACTATTGGCTTAAAGCGGACTGACAAGCTCAGTATTCTGTAGACCTCTTAATACAACTAACTCAATAATGCGAATAATTCGTACTAGATTTCCGTTCCGTAAGCAACGTGTTTTGAGCTCGGAGAGATCTGCTATAATTGATACCTTGTATTACGTTGCATTTGATTCTGGGAATCTCCCGATTGGATTAAAATCGTATATACTCTGGGTTCAAAGCTGATACGGGTGAACAGTATCTCTTTGCTAATCACAACGAACGGAACACATTGAAATGGATTCGCGAACCTTCGTATTACTTCTGCTAATTGGTTGCCTTATTGTTGGATGTTGCATAGCAGCTCCTCAAGGATGTGGCGGTGGATTTTATACCAAAAATGGGAATCTGGTGATCGACGTAAATAATATTCAAAGCCATCTCGACTGTGTAAATCGGCAGCATCAACGTGGATAAAACCCTTATATGAAAACTAGTTTTATTCATTAGTATATGCAAAAATGTCAAAATGTCAATAAATTATATGTATTTTCTGTGACTGTTTGTTGATAAACAAGTGCTAATGCAGGTGGAGTGTTGAAGGCACGCGCTAATTTTTTAAACAAATTTGCTTGCATACATACGTTATTCTTATATCCCGCACATGTTACAATAGACAATAAAAATCAAAACGCACAATTTAAATCTGTTTTTTTGTTTATTAAACATTCAAAATATTTACTTTTCTGAGTTCATTGATAATTCACATTGATAATTCGCACAAATGACCAATATATAATATAATTCTCCACACGTGATTAACAAAGTATTTTTTGATTTAACTTTTATAATTTTTAAACTGTTCTAAAAGCAGAGGGGGGGGGTTGGGGGGTGTTTGGTAACTTTAAAAATGGCTTGCTTTCAAATTTAAATGTGCCTTTGTTAAGGCGTTGGGTATTTCACTCAAAGTGATATTCCCAGACGCACCTCGTTGGGAGCACAGCCTATGGTACTTAAATCGTTTCTGGCTGGGATCTGCGTACTAAGTGCTATAGTATTTGGAACCCCACTGGACCCCTTTGCCTGCCGTCGACAATTTGCGCTCATGTCGAACATGAAAAATAATGAAAAGCAACTCGAGCGCGACCAGCCGAGCACCTGCAGGCCCCTGCCCCTGCCCCTGCTTTTCAGTTCGGCATCAACCTCCATCGACGTTATTATGCCAGCCCTATATGTGCACCCTTCGTCTTTCCCATGCCCCATTGCCACCATTGGCCTTGCACCGCACCGCATCACATTGCATCGCATCGCATCACTCGGTTGGGCACCTGCAGTTGCCCTTTGTTTGGTGCGGCATTAAAATGCTAATTGCCTGTAAACATAAAGGGAACTGCAGATGCCGCAAATACTCGTACGCACACATGCACGCACGCATCTCATTTTCCATTTTGTTCGGAGGCGTATGCGTAATAATTTGTACACAGACAAACAAATGGCAATCGCCGTTGCTAATTCGATATCTATCAACGCCTGTTAATGCCGTTTTAACTGAGCTGTTGCCACTGCCAATGCCACTGCAACCTGAAGCCTTTAAGGACCTCGCTTTTTCCTCCACCACCCCCACTGTACTCCCACTAATCGCGTCCTGTCGCTGACAGCATTTATTTGCATTCGTTTGCAAGCTAAAATTGACTTTAAAATTGCATTTAATGGCGGAAAAAAGGCTGTGCCACGCCCCCTGCACTGGGCGTCATTCATCGAACAGTGCTGGCAGTTGGGCCATTTTCCGGATTGATGTGATGAAGTCCTTGGGTGTCCTTGGCTGACCATTTGGTTCGGCATTAAATAATTAAATTGTCTTATTTTTCAACTAATTCAATTATATTTTAATTTATTTATATATATAATACAGTATAATCATATAATTATTTCGACTTAAATGTTAATCGACTCTTTTATTCTTCACCACATATTATTTCTTTACAAAAACATTTTCATATTTTGCCTTTCATACCAACATACCAACGCTGAAATTTTTTTTGCACAGTGTCTCTGTTTGGTTCGTTTTCCTTTTAGCCACACCACCCACTACCCAAACACACCCGTCCAGTCCCACATCCTGTGCGATGTTGACTTCTTTGCCATAATGCCACTTGCACTTTGACGTTGACATTGTGCAAGCGAGAGGGCAGGCGCAGCTAGAGCGAGAGAGATGGATTGCTAAATGGAGGGCAAGTGGGTATGTCTATGTGTATTGAGTATATTGGAAGGCTGTTTGGGATTTTTAAATAGAAACATGCAACAACGCTGCAAAAAAAGTCTTTACACTAAAAGCATTTGCCTTCAACAAAAAAAGACGAGAGAGAAAAGAATCTTCAGAATGGCAGTACTAAAATTTCTTAACACTTACCCAATGTTGTAATTGCACTTGGGATAGATTTACGGATCCTGACAATCAATAGTGGCTAACTGGACCCCTTTGCCTGCCGTCGACAATTTGCGCTCATGTCGAACATGAAAAATAATGAAAAGCAACTCGAGCGCGACCAGCCGAGCACCTGCAGGCCCCTGCCCCTGCCCCTGCTTTTCAGTTCGGCATCAACCTCCATCGACGTTATTATGCCAGCCCTATATGTGCACCCTTCGTCTTTCCCATGCCCCATTGCCACCATTGGCCTTGCACCGCACCGCATCACATTGCATCGCATCGCATCACTCGGTTGGGCACCTGCAGTTGCCCTTTGTTTGGTGCGGCATTAAAATGCTAATTGCCTGTAAACATAAAGGGAACTGCAGATGCCGCAAATACTCGTACGCACACATGCACGCACGCATCTCATTTTCCATTTTGTTCGGAGGCGTATGCGTAATAATTTGTACACAGACAAACAAATGGCAATCGCCGTTGCTAATTCGATATCTATCAACGCCTGTTAATGCCGTTTTAACTGAGCTGTTGCCACTGCCAATGCCACTGCAACCTGAAGCCTTTAAGGACCTCGCTTTTTCCTCCACCACCCCCACTGTACTCCCACTAATCGCGTCCTGTCGCTGACAGCATTTATTTGCATTCGTTTGCAAGCTAAAATTGACTTTAAAATTGCATTTAATGGCGGAAAAAAGGCTGTGCCACGCCCCCTGCACTGGGCGTCATTCATCGAACAGTGCTGGCAGTTGGGCCATTTTCCGGATTGATGTGATGAAGTCCTTGGGTGTCCTTGGCTGACCATTTGGTTCGGCATTAAATAATTAAATTGTCTTATTTTTCAACTAATTCAATTATATTTTAATTTATTTATATATATAATACAGTATAATCATATAATTATTTCGACTTAAATGTTAATCGACTCTTTTATTCTTCACCACATATTATTTCTTTACAAAAACATTTTCATATTTTGCCTTTCATACCAACATACCAACGCTGAAATTTTTTTTGCACAGTGTCTCTGTTTGGTTCGTTTTCCTTTTAGCCACACCACCCACTACCCAAACACACCCGTCCAGTCCCACATCCTGTGCGATGTTGACTTCTTTGCCATAATGCCACTTGCACTTTGACGTTGACATTGTGCAAGCGAGAGGGCAGGCGCAGCTAGAGCGAGAGAGATGGATTGCTAAATGGAGGGCAAGTGGGTATGTCTATGTGTATTGAGTATATTGGAAGGCTGTTTGGGATTTTTAAATAGAAACATGCAACAACGCTGCAAAAAAAGTCTTTACACTAAAAGCATTTGCCTTCAACAAAAAAAGACGAGAGAGAAAAGAATCTTCAGAATGGCAGTACTAAAATTTCTTAACACTTACCCAATGTTGTAATTGCACTTGGGATAGATTTACGGATCCTGACAATCAATAGTGGCTAACCTGACTCTGCATAAAGTGGCTTAAAAGCTGGACACTTTACTAGTTTTTATATGAAGAGCACAATATGGTTTTATAGTATAAAGTATAAAGTATATATATCTACTTAATCAGCATCAATATCGGAGTCGATCTGGCCATATCCGTCCGTCTTTTCGAGAACGTGTCTCTTTGTGGAGAGAGAAATCCACAATGCTAAGTTGCACTTTGGCTGGGAAAAAAGTGTTTATAATCCCCTAAGTAGAAAGCATCAAATGAATGTGTGAATGTGTCGTCGGAGCCCAGTCATCCAGTCGCATTTGTGGCTAAAAATACCCAACAGATTTGGCCAGGACAGACAGACCGAAGCAGAACAGAGTCGACTTGAAGAGGACAGGTAGCAGAACAGGTGCCACCCACTTGATGTCAGTCAGTTTATTTATTTTTTTTTTTTGCCACTGGTCTACTTATACTAATCAGGGATTTCATTCAAAGAACATCCGACACTGGCACCACCGCGCTCTTTAAATATTTAGGTGAACTAATATTAAAACGTAATATAAATTTCTTTTTCGGCTGCACAACTTATTGCTCCAACATTTGGCACGTCCATTCAGATGGCAAATATATTGGAGAAAAATTCGCTGAATAAGGTCGTGGGTTAGGGAAGCGAAGGGAAGGGTGGCTTAAACACATATCTCGCATTATCCAGTAAGGGAAGAAAAAACTGGAGTGAAAAATCATTCGGCTGGATCTGGCTTTTCACTTGGCAAATGGTCAACGCGTATTCGTCTTTTCCCAAACCAGCCCAGCCAGTCAATGCACAGTTTTTTGCACAGCACACTTTCAGGCTGTTGCTCCAGCCAACGCCCAGAGACCTTATACTTCTGGCGAACAAATTGCGTGCAAGTGGCTGCATTTTGCTAATTCCGGCACCACCCAGACACTGCACCGCTGACATTTGAGCAGGTCTCCTCGGTCTCGGTCTTCTAGACCCCGTTCCAGACCCAGACCCAGACCAAGACCCATTCCCATACCCATACCCATACTCATTCGCAGCCATCTTTGGCGTTGTCATTGTTGGCTTTTGAATGTTAAGATGTCGACAGCTGCACAGACGAGCGACAGGGAAGCCAGCTGGTGTCAACTAAGAATCGTGCGCGAGAGGGCATTGCTCAGGGTCGGGTCTCCAAGCCAAAGTCTCACCCATTCCATCCATCCATATATGTATGCAACCCTTTTCGCCACACAGACGCCTATTTTTTTTTTTTTTTTCAGCCCCCTTCCTGGGCATTTCTTTGGTGTCGCATCGCCTCGACCTTTCCATAAGTGCATAATATTGTTGGAGAAAAAATGTACAACAAATATTTTATAATACACGGTCATGTTTTGTCTGCTGAACTTTTCCATCCATGTTCCATCCCGAGTTGTATTAGACAAAGCGACTACGCATGTTGGCAATTATTTACATGGGTATGACATTGTTTGTCGGAGCAAATAACTGAGGGGTTCAGATGAATGACATCTTAGAGAGTGCCATTCATGATGCAATGATTTCTTTGTACACAGGTTTTAGATTTCGAAAATGGGGTGGGCTTTTTATTATTAACCATTTTCAGAATTTATAATCATATAGTATTAATACATTTAGAATGCAACTTTAAAAGTTTGCTATGTCTCTTATCACACTGTTTTTCCTGTAGTTCCAGCCAACATCGGAGTTGGCCAAATTGAATAACTACTTTTAAGGAACTTGTGCTATTTTTTACCGCCCTTTAGCCATTGAAACCAACTTTCAGCTGGTTGCAGCCAACCAAAGACTCGAAATCCGATAGAAACTTCCTTGCCACTTACCACCACTGTGCTCCTTTCTATTGACTCAATTTTGCAGTGTTTATTATTTAATGCCTTAACTAGCTCGCTACTCAACACCTTTTCGGGCAAACTTTAAGACTCCTTAACTAATTCGAGCTCTCGGAAAATGTTCAAATAACTTTGAGAGTTGGCGCTCCCCACCTGGAAAGAAGTTTTCGGTGCAACAACTTTCTATCCCACCAGCAAACCGGCACTACCCCCGTTCTATCTGGCATTCTTTCCCCAATACCAACCCTTGCCATTTGTCTAAGCCGCTGACACATTCCCGTGGCACCAGCGTTTGCCCAACGGCAGCCAATTTACATTGAAATCTTCTTCAGACTCGGACTGGTTGTTCCCATGGCCCCGAGAACGCCAGAGCTCAAGCATTTTTATTTTATTTTCCTGCTCTGCGTCCCCATTGTGCAAAAGTAGTTGAACTATTTCAATGCACCCACATGCAGCTTAGCTCGGCAGCCACTGCAGCATCTTCAGGTGCACCGAAGTTCTCATTCCCTATCCTTATTTTCCCGTGTGGTAGTGTGGGATTGGCAGGGGCGTGGCCCATCCCCAGTGGTGTCTATAACTGCAGGTGTTTGTCCTCCTTCGGAGCAGGGATCTGCCCCCACTGGGTCTAATTTCGCTGCAGCTAAAGTTCTTGTTTGCGTCTTATGAAAATGCATACTGTGGGCACCAAGCTAAATCTGTGAAGATAATTTGTGCCTTAACTTGGCTAAATCTTTTGCAGCATCTCAGTAATTTGTTGGATTTCGTCTGGGTGGTTGCCTGGTATGCGATCGTAAATTCACTATGAAATTTATAGTTAGCATATGATGGTTCCAAAAAATTTATTTATTTATAGCAAAAGTATACACCAGAGAACTGCAAGGGTGGCACTTTTTTACCACTCGACTCACACCCTACAATTTTGTGTGCGGGTGCTACTCGCCACGCACATCGCGGGTACTTACAAACACACAGTATAAATCTGAACATGCAGACAAGACACCCCGTTGTGTGCGCACCCGAATCAATACGGTGTTTTGCGTCGCGGGTGCCGCTCACACAGTGCCTAAAAAGGGATGAGTGAGAAAAACACTTGTGGGTATACCGTTAAACACATGGGTGTTTCCAAAAATACTCGGGTGTTTCCAAAAATACTCGAGTGGTCTCGTAGGTAGTCGAGTCAAATGGCGCCATACATAATGATTGTTGAGTTCTTGTGTCTTTGGTCCAGTGTCTCGGCTGTTAATTGCCCCTTTTTTGTTTTTTACGATGCAATTACTAGCTTGTTAGGATTCAGTATTATTTGGAAGCCAAAGGAAAAGGTCACAATAATGGCAGAAGCGGCTGATTTCGTTAAAAATAAAATTAACAATGGAACATACTCAGTTGCCAATAAACATAAAGGAAAAAGTGTTATTTGGAGCATTTTATGTGACATTTTAAAGGAAGATGAAACTGTTCTGGACGGATGGCTGTTCTGCAGGCAATGCCAGAAAGTGCTCAAATTTTTACACAAAAACACCTCCAATTTATCCCGCCATAAATGTTGTCTAACATTAAGACGACCAACGGAATTAAAAATTGTTTCGGAAAACGACAAGAAAGTAGCTATTGAAAAATGCACCCAATGGGTTGTCCAAGATTGTCGGCCGTTTTCTGCAGTAACCGGAGCCGGATTTAAAAATTTGGTGAAGTTTTTCCTACAAATCGGCGCTATCTATGGGGAACAGGTAGACGTCGATGACTTACTACCTGATCCAACAACATTAAGTCCTTATATTTAATAGATACTTTTTAAGCCCACTATGTTTTTATTATTTAGATTGAGACATTAAAAAACGTAAAAATCAACAAATGCCGTCTTTAATTGCAATTACTTTATGTGTTTGAAATGGGAGGCACCCATTGAGTCCATCAAAGAGCAAAGACATGAGCACAAAAATTTTCTTGGGTATTCCCTTTTACCCTTCATTTCTTATACCCGTCACGCTTCCACCCATACAAATTTTAGGCGTACAAAAAATGACCAGAGAACTGCAGCCCGCATACAAAAAATGACCTGCGGCCGATCGTTGACTGTGCGTCCACTCACCCATACGGCTCTTGCGCAGCAGGCCTCGGGTGGTTTTTTTACTCGTAACAAAAACACAACGTCGGTAAAACACTCGAGTATTTTGTGTTGCCGCAAGTAGGGTGTCAAAAAAAACGGGGTGCCTAGAGTACCGAGTGTTTATCGGGTGGACGTAGAGTGCGAGTGGCGGGCTGCAGTTCTCTGATCCATTTGTATTTGATGAAAACCTTTTGCGAGGTCAATGGTTGTAAAGTATTGGCAATTTCCAAGCTTATCCAATATTTCATCCATTACTGGTATTGGGTATTTGTCATCAACGGTTATTTCGTTGAGGTTGCGATAGTCAATGACTATGCGAAATTTCGATTTTCCCGATGCATCTGGCTTTTTGGGTACTACCCAAACAGGAGAGCAATATGGAGAATTCGATTTTCTTATGATTCCTTGTCGAATCATGTCTTTCATTTGGTTTTCGACTTCTTCGTCGAAGCTTTGTGGGTATTTATATGGACGTCTGTAAATTGGGTCTTCGTGTTTAGTTGTTATGACATGTTTAGTTGTACTTGTGAAGGTCAAATTTTCACCTTCTTTGTACTGTATGTCACTAAACTCGTATAAGACACTGGTGAGGGCTTTCCTCTCTTCATCGTTTAGATGATCAAGTCGAAATTCATTTGTTTCATTGAGTTCGTTGTCAATTACATAATTGACATACTCAATATTTGGGGAATCTAATAAGTTTTCTTTTAAACTCTCTTTAGGTGTTTCCTCTTCTTCGTTAATATCTTCAAGTCGCAATTTAAATGTGTATTTATTTAAAGTGACTGTATTTGATGTATAGCATATAGTTGCTTTGGAATCTTCCAAATATTCCCTGCCTAACAAAATGTCGTATTTTTCTGAGAATTTATGTAAATAAAATGTTTGCTTTGTCGGACATAATTTACTAGGTTTTAATGTAATTTTTGATTTTAAAATAATTTGACCGTTTATTGTATGTACATCTAATGGAGCTTTTGAGTTGATCGGACAATTGAAAAAATTTTTGCTCATCAAATTTATTGATGAACCTGTGTCAATCAAACATTTAAGTTTGATATCGTTCATAGTTATTTGTATGAAGGGGTATGTTCTTCTTCTACTTCTGATACCGATCCCGAGGCAAGTTGATGAAAATTTTCACTGGTATCCATTTTAGACTGACCACTGGAACTTTCACGCTGCCTTTTTTGGGGCTGGTTAGTAGTAGAATAAGATGTGGGTTTTTGAAAATTTAGAGCGTTTTGCGCTCTACCTTGTTCTAACTTTTGTTTGAACTCATTGTATGTCGCTTGGTTGCTTTCAACTTTTTTTGAATTATTACTTGCATAATTATTTCGATTTTGACTTTGCTGTGCTTGAATATAATAAGGTTTTATACTTTGGTCATTATTATTTCCTTTATTCTTCTGAGAACCATTATTTTTACTACTGCTTTGTAGTGTAGATGGACTGTTTAATTTGGCTTTAGCTTTTTCTGTATTTAATACAATTGTATCGTAAAGGCCTTCCCTTTGTGCTACTTGTCTTAATAATGTTGTTGTTGTAATATCATATCTTGCTAATGTCATGAACATTCTGTCTGGAATTCTTTTATAAATTACATCTTTAATAGTATTAGCCATTGCGGCGGTATAAAGAGTTGTATTTGTGTAATTATTTTCTAATGATAATTTACTTGAAATTTCGAACATCTTATTTTCTAGTTCTTCTACAAACTTACGAATACTACCACTCCAGTAGGTGTTGTAAAGTCTTCTTAGCAACTCTTCGTATGGGATTTGGGTTTTAAATTCATCAATGAGGACTGATCGTAGTTCAGCCCAAGTGTTGCACTGTTGTAGCTGGGATACTTCTTGTGCATGTTGGGACAGCTGCCTCTCGATGGCACTGTAGAGTACACTATGTTGCCTCTTGTCTGTTGTCGGGTATAGGGACATCACGAAGTCCACACGTCTCACAAATGATGCCAGTTCTCTTGTGGAACCGTCAAATGTTGAGATGTGACGAATCTGGCCCAAAGCCTGATTCAAATGTAATTCAGATAGAATCATAATTTGTTCGCTGGGTTGTGCCATGTTGTTGGCTATAGTTGATTTTTCTTTGAATCACTTGGTAGATTGATACCGGGGTTTTATTTTATTTATTTAAAATTCGCACACCTTTGTAGCAGTCCAATCAATGCTAGATGGGCTACACAACACTGACCTGGTAACAGTCACACCTTTTATTTATTTTGGTGGGTCACACTTTAATGGTCACTTGCAGTTTTTTAATTTATATTTGTATTAATAGTATCCAACATCGAGAGTTAGATAACTGTTCACAAATATTTTGTCACATAAGTTCTTTTGCGGATCTGCTTTGTATGAACTGAAGCACAAGCGAAACTTTGTTCGTCACGAGTTGCGCTTTATTAATCTCGAACTAATCTATTAGCTCTAAGAGATTATGTTCACACGCGGATCCTACCGGCTGCGCCAATTACAACTTCGCGGTTTGTTGGTTTATAAAAAAAAGTATTTTTATTGATCAAAAACTTAAGCGAATGTCGGAGACAAATTCACGTCTTACACAATTGAAGTATGAATAAAATCTAAATCTAATTTGCAAAGCGAACGCTTAGCAAACCCTTGGCTGAGCTTATTTACTTCTTCATATTGAGCGTACATAGGCTCTCATTTATGTTTACGTTAATTAGGCGCTCTCTTGAGTGGATTGCGCATGGATATAGATCAGCCGAGTTTGAGCTACGTGGAAAGTTTTGACCCTTAAAGCTGTGTTAGCAGTTTCGACCCTCTGGTGGGAGTCGCGAATGCGGCTGCGGATGTTTATGTCTGTTGGATTGGGTGCCTTCTTGAGTGGATCACTCATGGGTACTGATCAGCCGAGAACTTGGGCTGCGTAAGCGGTTTTGACCCTTTGGTGGGAATAACTGATTCGGCAGCGGATGTTAATGTTTACATTAGGGTAGGCTGGATTTGTTATTGTCACCAGAATTTGGGTTCTTATTGGATACATGATTTTATGACTTATATCCTAAGGCATTCTATGATTTTGTGTATGGCTGTTCCTATGTGGTTATGTATGTGTGTGTGTGTGTAAGTATATGTGGTCTTATACTATGGCACATATGCTACTATATATACTTTTGTAAATAAAACTGAAATCAATTCAAATGTTTCATTTTCAATGGGATTCATCATTAGGTGCGCAACGTGGTAAATGTGGTCATAAAATATTGCATGTCTTGAAACAAGTATACAAAAATATGCGACTGAAGATAACCAGAAAACATACTATTTGTAGGACATTTTAGACACTACCTTGTTGAATGCATTAGGATTCAAATAAACCGCTTTATATTTGAAAACAGGGCGGCAATTCAGAACGGTTGCACTTTGACCTTTATATCGATAGCTCTGCAAACTGCCAACATTCTGAACCGCTAGCGTTGTTGTGGAAGCGGTTAACAGAGGGTAACGAACCCATCTGGCATCACTGGCTCAAAGCAACCCCAACGGTTTTGGCCAAATTCGAATTGAGAGGAAGCAAGTTCGAATGGCGAGGTATCAAGGAATCGTGCCCCAAGAGCAGCTATCTGGCCCCACAGAGCGCACTCAGTTCGTGGCGAGAATCTGGCGAGTGTGGATGCGTTCCGAGCAGAAATCGCGTCCAAACGAAAATTCTATTCTGCCCAATGCAATCCGCTAAACCGATAAAACACATAAGGGAAAACCAGTACCAACTCAAAGTGCAATATTAATTTTCACACTTAAAAGGCTTAAAGTGCTTTTGGCTGGCCATAAAGTTTAGTTTCAAGTTTCAAAGCCAGTTCGAAAATCGCTGTATACCCCGCAGGATATCATCAAAATCCAAACTTTGGAAAAAAAATCCAATACAGATATCTGTGTATATGTATAATGTATGTACGTGAGCGAGTGCCTGTGGTGGTGCAATAATTGTGAGCGCCAAAAAGCCGAAGAGACGAAGCCGCGCAGCCAAATAAATCTCTCGTCTCGTCTCTCCGTTCGCGCTTCTCGTTTTCTCGCGTCGAGTCGCGCCGCTTTCTCCAGTTCGAAAGTCGCGTAGTAAAAAGTGTCGGCAAATCTGCGCCCTGCTGCACCATCCACCCACTCAGCGAAGCAAGCCACCTTGGCCACTTTGTTTTTGGTCAAGACTTTCGCACACTCGACATCGAAATTCGAAATTGCGAATTTGGCGCGCACCGGAGCATCAAGTAAGTGAGAAAGTGGGCGAGAGAGAGAAAGAGAGTCCTTTGGAGAGAGAGAGAGAGTGCGCCCCCGTTGATTGCACAATAAAATGGGCAAAACAAAAAGCAAAATAACTAAGCGAAAATCACTAAATTCCCATAAATTGGCTAAAGTTTCAATTGCTCTGAGCATAAATCAAAATTCAAGCTAAGAAGCAGTGCTGCTCTAGTGTGTGCGTGTGTGTATGTGTGTACGTGGAGGTCCTTGCGTTTTGCGCGCCCAAAGAAGTATGCTACGCCGTTTTACTATTTACTACTACGCACGCTCCCCCAAAAACACATCGACACTAGCACCAACACCAACACTCACACTCACACTCACAGGGGGGGCACATGGCACATAATAACGGTTTATCGTGTACTATAGCCACGCAGCTTACGCAGCTGCGTAAAATCTCAAGGCTTGACCAATACCCCGTAACCTCTGGCTGGCCTTCCAATTCCCCAACTCCCCATAAACCCCCATCTAAAGGTCCTGCCTCTGCTGTTTAACCGTATATAACAAATATATACACTGTATGCTGGGATGTGTGTGTGTGTGTGCGGCAAGTCATTTGGAGGATTTTATTTTATTTTTGGGCATCACGTTTTTATATGTTTCTTGTTTGTCTATCACAGTCAGGGATATCTATCTACCTATTCAAAATCATTGACAAAAATTTACAATCTTATGAGGCTAATTTATCACGTTGTTTTGTAAAACAAGTCCGTGGCTTTCATAATAATTAGATCGAAATGGTTCGCATAAAAAACTTTTTATTAGTTATTCAATTCTCATATCAGTTATTATATTCTACCCTTCCAATGGCCAACGAATATGTAAAGGGTCTTTCATATCTTAACAATAAATATGTCATATGGCCTGTTTAAGGGCGAACATTGAACAGATTTATAACTTATCAACATTTTATACAGCCAGACACACAGACATATCCGTCTTTGGTTGTAAAAAGTTTTGTATGCCCGTCTATAGAAATTTTCGCAGGCACATTAATTCCATTACGAAAACTCCCAAGGCCATATT
The DNA here is from genome assembly GCF_000001215.4 of Drosophila melanogaster. Lineage (NCBI taxonomy): Eukaryota > Metazoa > Arthropoda > Insecta > Diptera > Drosophilidae > Drosophila > Drosophila melanogaster. Next base: position 15,681,626 of record NT_033779.5, on the reverse strand, counting down.
GCTTTTAAGCTGCCGCTATGTGCGGCCCAAACAAAACCAAAAAGTCAGGCCAAACATAAAACGGCAAAGGCAAACAAAACAGAGAGGCGAAATGTGTGTGTGTGTGTGTGGGGGGGGAATCGGGATGGGAAAGGACGAATGCGCAGGATGGGGAAATGGAAAAAAGAATGGCAGGAGCTAGCGATATATGCGATATAATAAATCTTTTGTATAACACGCAAAACTTTATGAACGTGCGCCAACTATAAACTTTCACTTTCCAACAATGGGCTCGTCCGTTTGACGTTGCCTGATGCCAACGTTGCGTATACGCCATGTTGCACATGCTTTTATTTTTATTATCACTATTACTTTGTTTCAGTTTTACCCACCCGAGAACTCTTCGGAAAGGCTATTAAGATGGCGTGATCTTAAATTTGCGATTTTTTTTAGATAGGCAACTATTTATGCAGGGCTATTTTCTGCTTTAATTAATCGCAATGTACGAAAGCCATAGTTGAGTATCTTTTTTAAGGTCAGATTAAGTTAGGTTAATAATTTCATGATAATAATATGTTGAAAATGTATAACAATGCTCCTGACAGGTTTCTTAAATTTATTGTACGATATAAAATCAATAAAATCAAACATATTTAGGTACATTATCCTTTGATTGATGATAGTAGTAGTTTAATGTATAGAAATATAAAGTGACATTTACATTTGAATATTTGAATTTTAAGCAAAGAGTTAAAGAAGTTGTGGCATATGAGGCAACATTGGTTAGATTATGGGTAAAGTTGCCTACTTTTGTGGGCCTGCAACAAAGTCGTTGACTTTCTGTTCGTTGTGCATGTGGTGCCGGTTCGATGTCGCATCCCCAGCGTGGATGGCGCTCCACTTCTGTCAAACTTTTTGATGTTGAGGCAGATGAGGAAACGGGGGAGGGTATCAGAAAAGCGTACGAAATCCGGTTATATACACACATATTTAGATATGTTGATGGGAGGGGGAGGGGGAGGGGGCGCAGCGGCGGGCATGTGGATGTCTGAGTGCGTATTGGCCGCAATAAATTGTCTTTCTTTCTTTCTTTCTTCCTTGCGGATGTGGTTGTTGTTGGCCTGCGGAACAGGCAAAGGCTTGCAGCGTGTTTAATGAAAATTATTACGCGATATCCTTGGGGACGCACACAAGGCTACGCGGGGACGGATGTATGGCAATGTGCGCCCCTTTAGGGGGTGGCATGCCCATACAAAAAAGGACGATTCGCTGGCGAATAAGAGTACGAGGAGTATGGGTGAATGAGTGTGGCCGCCTTCTCACACTGCGCATGTACGCCAGTTTCGAGTTCGAGTTCGAGCTCGAATACACCATGAAGTTGCGCCTTTCTGCATATGTATATATGTGTGAGTGAGTTATGGTATTGCAACTGTGTGCGTGCGAGGCGGTGGGTGGAAACGCATTTCTAGGTCAAATCCACATGGAGCCAGGGAATCAGCCTCAGCCCTTGTCCCCCCCCATCCACAGCCAGAATCGTAAAAATATATATTGCTGAAATATTTCTGGTCTGTTTGTGAACCAAAATAAAACTATTTGTTAACCAGTTCTCTTTGCCTTATTTTCGAAAATAAATACCTATAGCAAGGCCGCAGGGCAAATTTTCGCATACTTAAATAAGTTTCGGATATATATATATATATATATCTATAGATATAATGACTCTCTACTCGTTGAACTTAACCTTTTCAAAATTGAAACATAAATTTATAGTTATTTTTTGCGTTTCCATTAATTCTTGCTTAGGGTAATATCATATTATATTTCCCCATGTACGAAGTTTTTGTTCATATAATATGCTAAATGTACATACAATTAAGTTATTGAATTTATAACATTGTAATCATTTTAACATATAATAATATATACTTTTTTCGTTTTCTGTTTCAGGTTAAAACATACTTAATAACATATCCCACTTCCAACGCAATTAACACTAGACAAAAAAAAAATAAAACCGGAAAAAATAGGTATAAAAAATGTTAAACATACCCGAAAAATGCAATACAGACTTTTGGCAACAAAAAGTTTGTGACTTTCCAGCGATTATAGCAAGTAAATGAAAACGCAATCGAAACTGAAATTATTTCTAACAATGCATAGAAAATGTTCCAAGAATTGTGAATAGGTGAAAAAAATTCAATTAAAACGGAAATTATATTTCATATGTGAACTGTTTTGTGGTGTTTAACCCATGTGCCGAGCACGAAACAATAAAAAGAATTTATACATTTTGGAAATTAAAAGCAATCGATAGTGAATCTAGCCGCAAAACGAGGGATTTAATCGTGAACAATCAAAAACAAATTGATCCACATAAATACGCAAACGGACAGCAAAACAAGCAAAAATGGAGAGCAAACATTGGAGCTGCTTTGTGGCCATTGTGCTGGGTGTGCTTATATTCAAAATGCACATATTTGTTGCATTCGCCGATCAGGATGAGGATATACCGCACAACGAGTAAGTATTATTCATCATCCAGCATCTGACATCCGACTGGGAACACCAACAGTTTCAATTATGCATTTTGCCAAATATTTTGGCAATTTCCTCGGACAGGAAATTAATTGAAAATTTGTTTATTGTGCCTGGAGCGTTTTTCCCCTGCTCATTGTTCTATACTATATACATAATGTACACCGATTTCTCGCCAAATATTCAACAAACTGCTGAAACACGTATGCAAATTTAAACTGTTTTTACTCTTGACTGGGCGACATTTGTTGCCTAAATAATGGAGCTAAAATAATTGGAGTGTTGACGGTAGAAGTGAGATGTGTATAAAGATTTAAGGCTAACTAAAGCAAAAAAATAATTCAATTTTAAGAGAAGCATCTAGCTTAATGAGGTAAAATAATTGTAGTTTTGCAATTGTAAACACAGTAATCTTATTAAATTTATAAACTTTTAAAACCTTACATTTATTGCCAAGTCAAAATTAAAAAAAAAAACGCTCTTAATGACCCATAAAGTTCCAGTTGAGCAACTATTTCAAATATTAATATGTTCATGCATCAGAATTTTATGTGTAGCAAAATCCCTTGTGTAAAACTTTTGCCATTCGTTTGCGTTTATAGACCGATTTATTTATGATTATTACTTTGTTTACCACACACAGATTGGAATAAAATTCGCTCAGCATTCTTTGTTGATCTTTATAGTTATAGTTATCGTTTTCGTACGAGAAGCATATTGGTGGGAAAGTCTTAGAAATAGCCAGTTTCATTAAAAATGTGCATAAATGAAAAATAATGAGTGACAAAATGGCATAGATGAAGAAAGTGCTTTCCCATTAAGTATACGACAAGATGTTTATAAACTTTATACATACTGTTATGGAAAAAATGAGGGTCTGACTTTCTGATGTGGCGACGCGATACTTTTTTGCCTGATGGTTCGCAGTGTGCGTATCTAATGGATATATAATAGGATTTTGCAATTAGCTTCACACGGCGGCTGGTGGGTGGGTGGTTGGTGCGGTGGTGTGGTGGTTCGGTGGTGCAGAGAAAGACAGCACACGTAACCGCAACGCTCACTTGGCTAATTAACCCAAAAACCAACTGCCATTTGCAGGAAAGGACAACTGTCGACTGATGGAAATTTCGGAGGACGGGGGGTTGGTAGAGACCGGAAACCGGAACAGACACACTAAGTGATTTTTTTTGGGACTGTGTTTTTGTATCTAATGTCACTTTTATTTATTGAAATTGGTTTTGGCGTGTGGTTTTTGTGTTGAAATTCAATTAGTTATTTGTTGAAGCGTTTCTGCCTTTTGGTTAACTTTGTTGTCCAAGGAAAACGTAACCTTGGACAATTCTAATAATGGTTATAATAGTTACAGTAGTTGAAACTTTTTTTTTACCTTTAATATTAGATAGTAAGCAGCTTTTCTAAAAGATCAGCCCTCTTTATGGCCTATTAGTTTCAACTTTTGGTTAAACTCCTGGCCATTTCATAATCAAACTTTCTCTCAACTTCTTGACTGCTCTTCAATTCTCGTTATTTTTGGACTGCTGACATGTTGTGGCACATGCGTAAAATAAATTTCATTAATTTGAAAAACAAACTTTTGCTTTCGCTTTTGGCCGGATTTTATTCGACTCGAGTCGACTCGACTGTCCCCGTTTCTTCCCTGGTGTCCACGTTGCCGTTTGCTTTATGTCACTGCAGAAATTCAATTAAATTTATTTCAACTTTTGCTGGCAGGCGGCGAAAGCACGCAGGCCGGTCGAGCTGGCTCTGCCTTGAGGGTCCAGCTTTGACGATTATGTCTTGGCATGCCCCGATGGTGACGACGATGAAGTTGGTCCTGTTTTCTGGATTTTGGTCCTATAGGAGGCAAATGGTCCTGTGCCCAATGCCTTTGCTTTGACCCAAATCCCGCTGCCCATTGAAGGCGAAGTCGAAAACGTTGTTCTTCCTCCGCTGGCTCGCTTTCCCTTTGAACTGGCCTTCACGAACTGAACGGGTTTTCCATAGGCCTACCCCCACTCCGCCAGCCCATTTACTTGCCTCATTTTCAGTTGTAGTTGTAGCCATCTTCCATCGCCATTTTAATGCAGGCCTCGTTTGCTTAAGCATCCCCGTCCCCCTTATCCTTTTCCATTCGAAGGCAGTTGCATTGACAGCGTCTTATGGGTCACGTGCCGTGGCCAGAAAACTTTAAATGGTGAAAAAGAGGACATGCTGTCCTGTGTCAACACGATTGTTACATGATTCGTTTTCTGCCACGACCTGCAGATGAGCGATCGATTCGAGGACTCGCACAACTCGGCTGTAATTAATCGAATTGAAGGACTTTCGTTATGTGCCACAGGATGTTTTGGACCATATGGATTCTTAATCAATAAGAATCAACAAAAAGATTCTGATAACACGACCTTTAATGTTATATACATTTCGCTAATTGATATTTTAGATTAATATATTTATCAAAAAACACTGCTTAAGGGGTTAAAAACCAAGTAGCGATTGCATCTTTTAAATACAATTGTTTTAATCCCAGCTATAAATTGTTATTTCTTCTAAGTAGCATTGTTTATTTGGCGCAACTGGCACATTTGCTGATTAAAACCATTTTGCATAAGACACAATTCGCTGTTTTTTTTTTCTTGCTCTTGGGCGTGGCAGATCTAATTACCGTGGAGGCAGCTTAAGTGAATAAATAAAGGAAAATCAACAAAAAGGAAGCAAACAGAGCACTAACTACTTATGACAAATGACAGTGAAAGTGCATTAAGCAGAAGTTGAACCAGAGACACAAACAGAAGCGACTACAGTGCCATGTCTAGCGCATTATTTTGGTTTTTATTTTCCACCTACCACCAGTCGTAATTACCACTTAGTTTTATTTAAGGCGATTTCGAATTAGCGCGGAACACAACAAATTAATTAGCTAAAGCTAGCATCGTATTTAAAGCCGTTAATTTTATATTTTGTATATTCACCTATTCAAATTAGAATTTTGATCACAGTACTTCACGTAAACTTCGTCAGACCCAAAAGAATAGAAATCTTAGAAAAAAAAAATGAATCAAAATTTTTGTAAAATAAATCACCACAGAGTTGTATACTTTGGTGTAGCGGTTGTTAGTCACAGGATGAAGGCTATTAGAAAGCCAGCGACTCTACAGGAGATTTCCGAGAGTATTGGAAGAAAATTTGGTGTGCCTGGCAGTGTTTTTGAAGATGAGGTCAAAGTATTGCTCGAGGAATACCAGCCATTCGGATTTTTCATCAAAAGAGGCGATCTATACAGTCTTCCGCCAGAACTGTTGGCAATAATGATGGAAAACGACCGGGATAAACGAAAGCGACCCATTAAATCACCTCAAGCCAACCATCTTGAGGAATCCGATCAAGTTTATGGCTGTGCATCCAATATTGATCACTCCATGTCACTTAGGCATCCATATCTTTATAGATTTAACTAAGCTGGGCACAAGATATTTTTATTGATTAACAGTTTTGTCATTTTTTATTAAAACTAACTATCAAATATCCGGTAAAAATTAAGTTTAGAATTAAAATTGATCAAAAGATTGCAATGTGTGTGTGTACTTTACAGGTATAAGATAGTGTTACTAGAATCAAATTCTAGTTCCTATAAATGGCATTTGCTCGAACATCTTAGTAGCTCGGCACTCGCTGAGGGTTGCATTGAAGTGCGCTCTTGAGATTGCGCATTCAAGTCTGTTGGCAGCGGCAGAAGGGACACATTTCCATTTCAATGATGCAAAATGGCAAAAACGCATTGACCTACTCTAAGGGACTACTACTACCTGCCTCGGCATAAACTCTTCGCCCGAAAAGTGAGAAACTGCAAAGACAAACGTGAAACGACCGAGCTGAACAAAACAGTAGAGAAAAGGCAATGGAACTGGTTCGATGGCTTTTGTGCATGCATATACATATGCTACTTGAGAATGACATACGTAGGTGGTTCGTGCTCAAAAAGCTGAGACAGAATTGAAAGTCACTACGAATACACCTGAGCACCCACCGTTTCATCCTCACGAACATACATGCATAGTTTTAGCCATTGTCAAGTTTCTGGCCAAGCAACAAAAATAAGTAAAAAAGGAAGTAAAAATGTGACTTTTTATTGTACCGGCCTCCACCACAGGCAGCAGAAAGAATCTAATAGAAAAAAAAAAAATCTCTTCTACTTCAGGCCAAGAAGATGACGTTGATGGCCTTTCATTGCAGTTTGCTGCTTTGGACCCGATTTTCAATGTTTTTCTTGTCCCTTTTGGGTGTGTGTGTGTGTGTGTATGCATTGTTCGCCATATTCTCTGCGTGTGTGTGTGTATTTCTAGCATATTTTTTGGTAAAACCAAACTAGCAAACTAGAATAGAATGTTGTACTAGGTTTTCATATTTAAAGGCGAATTTTTGTTGTGGATGCCTGCTGATATATTTTTCAAAGAATATTCGGAAATGTTAGTTCTGAGCTATTTTTTTCTCAAAATGTAACATTATAACAACATTTCTTAATATTTTACTTAATTTCGAATTCATCAACTTACGTACCATGTCATTTACATTTATATTACATTCGTTTTAACTCGTTCGTTTCAACCACCCGTCTTTAGTTAACGCTTCCATGGTGTGGTTCTCGTTTAATTGTGACCACTTGACCCTACCATCAGTTTGCCAGCTCTTTGTTGTTGCCAGCCATCAGCATTATCCAATTTCAATCACTTTGTTGGCCACTTTATTTCGCTCCATTGTCTACGCTTTATTGCTGCGGGCCACGAAGATGCGGGAAGAGATGCTGCTGCTTCTGGTTTCTGCCTCCTCGGGAGTTTCCGTTTATAATACAATTTTCATATAATTTAAATTCATTTTTGGCATCGTTCGAGCCATAAAACTTTGTCTGTAGCCCGCTTGACTGCAGTTGCACTTCCTTCCCATCGCAATCTGCTGTCTCTTCACGCCCACCCAACTTTGCACAACCCGCCGCCCTCGTTGGCCATATAGCATATAAACATGCGCTTATTTTGTATCTAGATGGTAGTGAGAGCGAGCGAGCGAGCGAAAGAGAGAGAGAGAGACAGAGCTCGTTGGTATGGTCGCTCGCCGTCGGCTCAACATAATCAACATTGCGTATACGCAACGTTGCTGCGGTTCGAGTTTCCTTGGCTTCACCTACCTCCCTCTCTTTGCCACAGTATTGATATTGCAGATAATGCCATAAAATTGTCCAAATATTTTTGGGGGCATTATTCTGCAAGGTCTTTACTCTGGCTCAACTTGATTTTGTTTTTGCTCGTTGCTTCGTTCGTAATTTTTTTTTTTTTAATATTCCAATTTTTTTCTCGTTTTTACTTGGCTGTATCAACACTCCGACTTCGGGTCCTCCGCCCGTTATTTTCAATTTTCTCTTGCTTTAGACACATTTCCCCCCTCCATGGACTTGTTTTATTAGCAGTCGTTGGGCTGCTTTTGTTTTGCTTTTGACTTTCGCGTTTAGATTATAAATGTTTGGCAAATGTTTTCACAATAGTTGGCTGTTGGTCGTGTTGTTATCCCTCGACCCCTGAGAGTTTCCCCCATCCCATTCGATGGTCCTCTGTAATGAGTTTTGCTGCTGTCTTGGGTCTTTCTCAAGTGAGTTGGACTGTTGGTGGTGTCCTGCAAAATAATCGTTTTACCTTTTTTGTCCTTAAGTCTTCTATGAGTAAATATTATTTATTAGCAAACATTGTTCAAATAAGTTGCCAAGTACATTTATGTATTTGTTGCAGCCATTTTATATATGGCTCTCATTAACCAATCGTAGGCTTAAGCATAATGAGTTGGAAATAATTTATACGGAATTTTAAGTCGATTTTAATTGATTTTAAATCAGCCACGTGTCGATGAGTAGGAATGGTATTGCAGGCTAATGACCTGAAAGCATTTGAACGATTTAAGAGCAACCGATACTTTTATTCCGTACATTAAGTTAATGTCGAAATGCACACTTAAGTTCCAAGTTTAATTTTACATACATAATTGTGCTAAAATTTACTCAAACTCATCATTTTATATCTACTTTCTACAGGGTTCGCAATTGGGCCTTAAAGTTCGGCGTTGATTTGTGGGAGTTTGGACGACAATTTACCAAAATGAACGAGATCAAAAGTGTAAGTAATTACGTGGGCGATATATCTGAATATTCAATAAGTACTTTATTCGATGGCTGTGATAATATAAGCATATGTATCTGATAATCCTGACATGTGTGTGGGACCAATCGCCTGGGTTAATGGCTACGATTGTTTGGCTGGGGTTTAGTCGAAACAAATTCACTTAAGCCCTGTGGCCACTTAGTTGAACTTATCGAAAAGCAAGAATTTATCGATAAAAGCTTTGAATGGCTCGGCTTAGAGGGAGCTTAACTAGCAAATGCGTCAATTTTTCGTGTGTTCCTTTGACGTTCTTATTTGGTTCCTCTGATACTCGTATGGTGTGTTGTTTTTTTTTTGGTTTGGTCTTGCTTTGTTGCTCGCTGTTGGCCCTAATGCAATTTAAACACAAATAAGGCTAATTGGGGGGGTTAAGTCGTGGGTTAAGCGCGCTGATATAAGTGTACGCCACGCTGCTATCTATGTTCATAAGCACGACTCTGTTTGGATTTGGTTGACTGCGTGGCCTGCGGTGGAAGATGGTGGTTTCAGCAAGTCGCGTACTTTCGCGTTTAATCAGACGTGCCTAAGTTAGTGGACTGCTTTTATTGGCCGACTGTGTACGTTGTGATTATGTGCGAGGGACTACGTTTATGCGGATTTGCATAAAGAAAATAAGTGTTTTCATAATACCCTACATTATATGATTGCAATGTTTTTTTTTTCAATATTTTATGAGTTTGAAACCAAGAATATACCATTTCATAATTATTTTAAAAAATACTACATTTGTTCTAATATTTACTTTTAATGATCTAGTACAAAACATCAATGTAATATAATATAATATTGAAATATTGATTAAGGAAACATTTAAGCAGGAATACAGCTTTAGTAGGTACATTTTATTCACAAAATAAACAAATTTCTTAGCAACATTAAAAGTGTTAATGGATGTAAATGAGCGTGGGGCCATTTTTAAATGAAGTATAGACTGGACTTGCTGATGGCACAACCGGCCCCAAATAAGGGTATAAATATCGGGCAAATTATACAGAGAAACAGGGCAGGAGAAAGAACAAGGATCCTGGCGGGACAAGGGACAAAGGACATGCGAGGAAGGAGAGCTGCGGAGGAAGCGACAGGATTCGGAGCCAGAAAGGCAGCTAAAATGCAAATAAATTTGCTGGCTGTGACTGTCATTGAGTCTGTAATTGTCAAGTGCCTTGTTGCTGTTGCCTTGCTGTACGTGTGTGTGTGTGTGTGTGTGTGTGTGGCATTGCTGTTGTCCCGCTTGTGGGTGTATGTGGGTGCGTGTGTTGCTGTCGCTGACAACGTTTGTTTGTGTTAATTTAAAGCGCACGTCGCTTACAATGGCAAAAAATGAAAACCTACGCCCAGATTGAATTAAATATCAAGTATTCGCCGCGTTGTACGTTTGGCGGAAATGGTCCGTGGCTATGTGTGTGTTGATATGTATTCCTATGTGCTTTATAAACATTATATCATGCCATTTTGTGCGTGTGAAGGTTGATCTGTCCTTACGTTGCTTTTTTTTGTAGATGTGCGGTTAGTGGTTATGTGAACGCCGTCCCTTGTCAACGCCTTTCGCTTTGGCACCAACCTTCAAAGCTATGCCCAATAAATTGTGTGTTTTATAAAATTATTGACATGCCACCAGGAAAAAATAACAGCTTAAAAAGTAATATTAAGGATGAACTATATTTTGGTTTCAGAAAATTGTATAATTAGTTAATAATTATCGGGTGTATATAAATTTTCTTTAATTTGCTGAACAATCCATGGCTTAAACTCAAAAACATCTGTATAAGTGGCGGGAACGTTTTTTTCCTTACAACCCACACCCCAGTTAACAATGCCAATTTGCTCGAACTGTTTGGGATCCTCGGTCATTGGACAGAAAAGTGCCCCACCCCCATCGCCGGTGCAAGCATCATTGTCCTTCTCGCCACCGGCACAAATTAACCCACGAGGCAGTGTATAGTTTTGGCCCAGCCTAGTTTTGCGAAGCTGATCCTGACAGATATGCCTGGGTACAATAGGTAAATCAATTTTCTTCAGGACGCCTCCGTAATGCGTGTCACTAAACTGATATTTACCCCAACCAGCCACTATACAGCGAGTGGAAGATAGCGATCTTTTCTGGGTGGGCAAACAAATGGTGTTAATCTTGTATGTTAGTGGGAACTCCCTATCCAGGAAGAGCAGCGCTAAGTTGTTGGCGCCTCTCTGATAATTAAATGATTTATGTATAACCATTTTCAACACAAATGCCTCTTCAAATGGATATTTTTCCAAAGCAGATCCGTACTCCCATTCTCCTGCGCTGACGACTATATCCTCCACGTCTTTATTGAATATCCGATGGGCAGCTGTGAGCACAATGTCTGGGGTAATTAAAGAGCCACCACCCACTAAGCTGCGATTGTGGATCACGGCAATGGTCCACGGAAACTCGGCTGGTTTTGCTTGCCCTTCGGTAACATTAAATTGCACTTTCACAGCATCTGGATTACCATATCCGCACTTTAGCTGTACTGGCAAAAGGTCAGTTTTCATTAATTGAATTAAATATGAATTAAAATTTGGTATATATTTATATCTCTATAAATATATATGCTTAGGCACATACCTCTTCAATTTGTTGAAGGTTTTCAACATTTTCAGCCACGCCAAGCACAAAAAGTGCTACTATTAGTGTCCAAGCCTCAAACATAGCTGTCCGAGTTCCAATTCAAGACTAAATGGTATTTTTAGCTACACATTCTGAATGCCTGTATATCCGGACAAAAGATTAGAAATAATAATCAGTTTTATTTTTCGACAGAATGATTTTTATGTATGTGTACACTGTGCACTCACGTCTAAAATTGTAGAGCTCCTTAATGGCAATTTCTGACGAACTGAATGAATAAATATTTATTATTAAAAAAGTTGAACCGTATACAAACGGTCTTTTTATTTTTGAATGCTGACACTGTTGTTTTTGTTTCGGTTGTCCTTTTAAAATAATATGTTGTAATTGAAAAAATACGAAAAAACGAAGACTAAAAAAGGAAAGTGGGCAACATAGTGGGTGTGGCCCGCACACAGTTTCTTCTTCCCTTTATTTATTCGCTTTTTCCTGTTGTTTTGCTGTAGCTGCTTTTTCTTTGCTATTTTGGGTAGCTGTTTTTCCCGTTTGGCGTTTTAAAGTAGCATAATAAAAAGTAAAACAAATGCAGCGCACACGTTCAGTTATGCGAAAGGCGTCGCAGGACAAGAGGGACACCAAGGACAACGGCAATCCGAAGACAAAATGGCTGCGACGAAGGAGGAGCGCAGTGAGAAGGCGAAGGAGCGTGTGTGTGTGTATGTGTGCGTTTGTGTGGAATGCCTGTGCGTGGCGCATATTCATTTATTTTATTTTCCGTATTCTTTGGCTCAAAAGTGTTTAGCGCTGACTAGCTAAAAAAAAGTATCTACCTAAGCCATGAAATATGCTCTTCAGACAGATACAACCTACAACCGGATTTAAATGCCCACGCGAATGACATTAGATGTTACTTCTCTAAAATATTCGTTATTTACTGTATATCGCACATTAAGGTGTAGTCCAAAAACGAATCCGAAGTGTGATAATACACAATGTTTAAAATTTATTCCATCATTTTTCTGTAAAATGAAATGATTAATTTGGTACGTCATCGCTCATAAGCAAATTAAAGGAATTTTTATTTAGTTAACTACAGTCGTCATGAAGTCATCGTACGTTTCGTGGCTTATCGCTACTTTCAATGACGTGAAATACGTGAATTTTATTTAAAACAATTATTGTTTTTATAAAAATATTGCAGCATAGAGTGTTTTCTAAGATATGGCAACGAAAATAGAGTTGACAGTCGCATTATACAACCAAATAACTTGCATATGGCGGCCACTTTCTGTCAAACGTGACTGAGAAGAAAGGGGTTTATCGACAACATGGCAACACAAATGGACAAAATGACAGGAGCACTCTCACTTTGCGTATGTGTTGTCATTATGGCAAATGATGATGTGCAGCTAACGGTGCTGCTGATCATTGTCTAACAGCTGGGCTCATAGCTCACATCACTTGCAGTGAAATATGGGTCAAATTCATGTGAAAATTGCCTTCTCGCTTTCTACTTGCTTTGCTGGCAAATAAATTCAAGCGTGCCCTCATTTTGCACGTAATACAAAACTTTTTAAACAGCGAAAAATATAAGAAAACAAAACTGGCGCGTGCTGTCGTTTTTCTTCGGCGTCCAACCTTCGCTTTCCCACACATTTTTCCATTTTCCCTCCTCTATTTCATTTTCCTAGTCGACTCCCACTGTAAGTGGCATGCAAATTATTGTTTTCTGCCTTTGCCAGCTTTTTAGCGCTTCTACTTGGCATTCTTCTCGACGCTTATTGAAGGTAAAAGTAAACCATCTGTAAGTCGAGTTCATGTTGGTGGGAGAAAATCTTAATCCTTAAAGCTTTTCAAGCAATAAAGCAATTTTGAGGACAATTGCATATTATTTTCTAAATTTACTTTGAGCTAATATTATGATGATGTTTTCTACAACATGAGCCATGTTCTTTTTGACTTACGTTGAAACAAGTTTTTTTTATTTATAATTAAATAAAACTGGCTTTCACTGCTCGATTATACGATTTAGTTGTGAATTTAATTTAGTAAAATCCTTTTTCCTTTTGTGCCCCACCGTCTATGTAATTATAATTTTCCGTGTGCAGGGGCTGGGCCTCAAAATGCAGATTGTTGGTCATTTGTTTGGGAAAGTGGTTGCCCACTCCACCGATACCAACTACACATCAGCATGCAACTCCCACGCGGCGATTCAGCTCCATTTCCCAGAGTTTGGTGACAAATACAAAAGGCCTTGTTAAGGGCCTTGTGGCTTAAATGGGGGCGGGGAACGGGCCGGGGCTCAGAGAGATCGAGTTGGTTTTGTGTGTTTGGCTAACTAAGTGTGTGGCGAACAGTGTTGCGGACTGCAAAGAGACTAATCGTAAATCAAGGCGACGACTAGGCGACGCACTTGAGGGGTTGGGCATAGGGGATCCACCGGAATGGCTGAGGGCAGCTCAGCTCCTTCATGGAGCTACTCTCCACTGGCTTTTGTGCGGTCCAAAATGCATTCGGGCCGCAGACCCACACAGTCCTTGATCCTCTTCATATATATATACATATATACTTTATATATATATGTATATGCACAGATGTACGTCGGTGTATGGCCAGGTCTTGTCTATGCAAATATTTAAGTCTGTCGTTGTCGTTTGGTGGCGAAAATGCGAGCATGACATACAGCTGCCGGCAAACAAATGTTAGGTGGGCGGATACTTCTCGGAACTGGCCCTTAATGAAAGTATAAAGCAAATTAAATATTTAATTTCATCAAATCCTTGGGGGGTTTGTCCATTAAATGGAAGCAGCTAATGCCAGGTGGAATGACTCAACTCCCGGTAGGTTATATATTTGCTTAATTAATTACAGAATAATTAATGGCTGTTTTTTAAGACATTTTTTACCCATTAAAGTAAATTACTTTCCAAATACGTTCAATAGTCGCATTGCTCTTGAAGTTAGAAATCTAACTTTTTACCTAGTGATTAAAAACACGCTCATTAAAACTTAAATGCAGATTGTGTGTAAAAAATAATTGAAATTATACGTAGGAAGGAAAAATTAACAAAATCTATGACAGAAAGGAAAACTACAAACTTTAATATGCCAAAGAGTAAACAAATATAAAAAACATGTCCGTGCTGAGAAATTAGTTTAAGAAACCTCTGCTTCAGTGAACAGGGAAACATGCGCGTTGATGCGAGACATTGTTGCTCGCTATTCCGAAGGGTTGGGGCCCCAGGATTCGTTGGGGCTAGGAACTGGAGTTCAGTGGTGGAGGGTGGAGGAGGAGGAGGGGGGGGGGTTGACAGCGACATCTTCATTAAAATCTAATTAGCGCATTTCCAGACCATGCCACAAAATGCCAAACTAGACCAAAGAGTTGCTCCGCTTTCTCACGCCCGTCGTGGCACTTTGGAGCATTATAACTCAGACAAGAGGAAGCCAAGGCAAAAGTCAATATTCCCAACGCTACAAATGCACTGGGGGGAATGCGAACTTTAATTATTTTAGGACACACAATGCACACGAAGTTAAGCTTCTGTAGCAATTTAATGTTGCTTTTGTAAGTAAAAATTAAAAACACAATTAAATACATTTCGTTTTCAAAATATTAAAATATTATATTTGATCTTATTAAAGTAAAGTCATTACTAAAAAATAAAATAAGTAATCTCCAAGCCAAGATGCTTTAAGTTTTGTTCATTAATTATTCGTTGGTAAGCTAAATAAATGAAATTGAGTTTCAGCTTTCCTGATTAAAACCGAAAAGGAATTATGTTGGGGTTTTCACCAACGAAAACACTGGAAGCGTCTGCACGAATATAATTTCCGAAACTGATAACAATAATAATAAATATATGATTAGCAAAAAAAAGCACATTCAAACAATTAAAAAAAAACATTTCACTGGATTATAGTGAAATTCCCGCAATATCAAGTTTAGCGAGAAATGCTTGTCGTTTGTTTCAGTGCAAAAAGAGTTCAAAATTTGCATCTGAGTTCTGCCAAGAGTTCAGGTCCAGGTAGCCGGCGCCGCTGTTGCATCTGCTGCTGCATGCGTAAGCTGCTTAACTTAAGATGGAATTCAACAGGAGCAGAAGCCAAAGCTCAGGAATGCTCCTCTCTCGCAGCTCGGCCCCCCGGATGTCCTTGCTCCAGTTAAAATTCTGCACCAGCTGCATACGCACCCGTCTGTGGGTGGTTGGGCGTAAAGGACGGTGGGTCCGCTGGAGGGCTCCTCCTTGCGCAACATTTTCCAGAGTCAACCGCAATATGAAAACTTTCTATGGCTGCTGCTGCTGCTGCTGCTGTTCTCGCTCTTCGAGTGCTACCCATATTGTATACATATTGTATATAGTTTTTTTTCGCTACCACCGCATGCTGCCCCTCCGCTGTACTTCGCATCCGTGACAGGACACTCTCCCACACACACACATACACGCGTGTGTCCTTCAGGCGTGCATTGCATTTCGATGTTGCTCGCGTGGAAATTGCTTTATAAAATGTTGCCATCGTATGAAAGTTGGGTGAGGTTTTTGTGGGCGTGGCCCGTGCAGACGTGGCTAATATCTTGCTAGCCTCGCAGATATACATATAGGAGTAGAAACTTTTTCCTTCATTGATTCTTGTTTTTTTATTTTTTTTTTTGTTAAGCATCGGCTTCTTGCTTGACATTCTTTTAATTTTCAATGCATTTTCCGAACCCCATGGATTGCCTTTTCGATTTAACCATGCTCTACTCCTTTTTCGACCATTGGCTTTGAATTGGAAATAGTTAGCTAATGGTTTTTGCAACTGCTATAAATCATCATTGCGATTAAAACTTTGGAGGATCGATTACTTGTGCAAAGAAAAGTGCTTAAAATTGCCACAATTTGGATGGGTTGTCAGCGTTAAACTCCTTAAAGAGATATTTATGGATGAATTAAAAAATTTATTTCTTTCCGCATGGAAGTCAATTGCAGTCGGCATTTATAATGCGCAGTGGCATTACAAGTAAGACAAAGCGAGGGATAAGCTCCTTGTGCCAGTAATACTGTCTTTTTGCCCAATTTTTGTGGGTGACATTTTCTTGGGCCCACCAATGAATGCCTCAAAGAGACTTCTTCCTGCTGTACTTTTAGTTCTGTGGTCACACACAAGCATACAAATGGTATATGGTTGGATTTTGGCACAGGCCACAAGTATTTGCAGAGTGTGTGTGTTCCATTCACACTTACATTTACAATTACACAAGGAGAAAAAGTTATATTATAATTTACAAAAATGTGTGTTACCATGTTATTGAAGTGTATTGTAAACCTAGCATGTTGTTCTAAAAAAGAACCATGGAAGTTATAAAAAATTATGTGATATCAAAATATAATCTTCACTTAAGTTGGAGAGTTTCTTACGGGCTTTTAATTGTTGTAAAATATTACAATTATATTTGTTTTGAGTTACATTTTTTTTGGAATGTATATGTATTCGTAGGCAAGCAGTTTCTTGTCTGCTGCTGCTGGCACTGAATCAGTTAAGAAAAGTTTCCTAATTAATTCGCCTGGGATATGTACAGACACACAAACACACACAGAGGACTTTGCGCTCTTCTTTTCTTTCTCTTCCCGTTGCAGCTGAAATATAATTTAACTGACAGTTTGTTTGAAAAGTGACAATTTGAAATGGGCGTGGCCGACGCCCCCGTATAACTCCATTTCTAAATTGCTAATTTGTGCCACTTAAATGCATGGAGAAGTCATAAAATGCATTTGCCTGCCAAGCCCATTACTTTTCCATTCGCCTGCTTCTTTTTCGATTATGATTATGGGAATTCATCAGGGGGAAAAATAACAGAGAAGAAAACTCATCAGAATTTTCCATTAAAGCAGATGACAACACGTTCAATAGAAAAATCATTGAAATGACGATGGGCATCTTCGTGTGCGTGTGTTGGTTCTAGTAACTGGTGAGGAAAATCAGGGCAAAATGCTGGGCCCATTAACTTGGCCACTAAATGCGTGTATCTGCTTCAATCTCAAACTAGAATGTGTGTGCGTGTCTCACCTCAGTTAGCAGAAGTTCCATTTGTGTGAGTGTTATGGGGATAAGTGCAATGAAATGTGAAATTTAATAAGAATTATACACGCAGTCGCGAATAGTTATACGTGGATTTCAATATATACAATTAACATTTTTGATTTTGTTTATAAATTACAATTAATTAAATTTCAGTGGTTAGTTAAAATTATTTCAATTTCGTAACTCAATCAACTTGGTTTTTTAACGACCAACGGCGTTAGCCTCTCTTAGGCTAGAAAGCTTTTAAGAAAATGGCACCTCAACCCTGGCTTTATCTAATGAAAACCTTATTTAATTAATAAGATACATTAAAATCAATTTAGTATCAATTTAAGAGTCGCCTGAAGCCATAGAAACTCCGCCCACTTAAGTAATTTCAGGCTCAGATTGCCATTTCCGAGGTACATCAACCTTTTATGTTGGACAATAAGAAAGCGCAAAAGTTTTATGACCCCTTAACCCTTTTTTGCTTTTGCGAATCGGCGCCCATCACTTTTATAGTTTATGTCCGTCGAATGTACTGAGAATTGTGTATCTGATGATTTCGTTTTTTCATTTGCAGCGCTTCAAGGACAACGACATCGAAGTGAAGCGCAAGGATGGTATTATCCTCCTGCGTGAATTGGCTGCCGAGGTGAAGAACTTTATGGATTTCAAGCGCAATGCTGTCATGGTAAGTGAAAATCTCCGATTCCTCCCCTACAACGTCCAAGCGTTGAAGGGTATTTGAATACCACGAACTGGATAATGCTTTTTTGCGTGCCCAGAAGGTCTTTAAGATTTGAATTCATTTATCGTAACAATTGGGAAATGTAATGTCTATAAATATACACATAATTCAAACAATTGTATTTTGAAATCAATGGCACAGCTTGTAAAGACGACTTATACGTGATATGGTAATGAAGAAATTGTGTGCCGATTTTTGTTTTCACTGTACCATCCCCAAACTTCCTGTTCATTGGATGTGCCTACTACAATTGACAAGTGGCTCAATCTCTCAAAAGCTCAAGGGAATGGCGGCGGCCCCCCAACTCTCAAATTTGAGGACGGCACTAAAAAACACAACAAAACAATAACACGCGGAGACAGGACACCGTCTCCAGTGGGACACTGGCGTAAAGTGGAAAACAATAAATTGCCGTGGGGCCAGTCTGATTGCGATGGTGGTGGTACTGGCGGTGGTGAATCTGCGAGGGGTCGGCGCCAAATTGAAATTAAAGTGCGCCCGCCACAAGCCCAAGTTTTTGATGGTGCCCGCAGCTGCTGCGTGTGCGTGCCCAGCAGTGTCACGGGACGGGAAGCTCCGCTCCTGGCAAAAGGACTAACTGCCGGCCACGCCCACGCCACCGAGGACATCCCCATTCTGCGGTCCTTGCGGTCTGTCTCTCTTTGTGGCACTCCACTGTGTCCACTGCGTGTCAATGAAGTCCCCTGCTATCCGGGTAATTTGCACGGTCCACGATGGGTTAATAATACACAGTGAACAGTCGATAACAAAATCAATTGAAAAGATGCAGAGAATAAAATCTCGGCCGTTCATTTTCTTTAATAAATCAACAATTTTTACACAATTGACAACGAATTTAAGCGTCGAAATTGTATTCCATTGTGGTTGAAAATACACTATTAAATAAATCATCTGAGTCTTTCGGTATGTCCTGCTGAATGGGCCTAACAATTTGTTGATCATTTCCATGACCAGCAGAATGTATGTTGATCCCAACGTTTTCAACAGGGTAATAACGAACGTACTGACTATTGGCAAGATCATTATTAGCTTCTTGGAGCTGCCATGGAATGGAATTAACATTTGGATAGCCTGTCGGAAGCCATTCATAGTTCGGTTGATTCCACTGGTTAAGATACGGGCCTGCAGAAAGTGTTGGACTTGCGTAAGGAACCTCCTCGCGCTCTTCAGGCAGCGGCATGTTGACAGTTGTCAAAGTAATCCATTCAATTACGTTAGCCACATTTGTATAAACAGCCGGAACGCCAGGCAACCCGCAGTCAACGCCGAAGTTCACAATGCCAGCCAGTTCGTAGCGCTGCGGATTGTCTTTTATCGCGCAGGCTAGCGGGGATCCACCGTCACCCTCGCACGAATCTTTTCCAGGCTCACCGCCTGCGCACATTAAGCTGTTGTCCAGTTCAAAATCGTTTCCGTAATAGAGGCGAAGTTGCTGCTCACAGGTACGCCTTTGGACCACCGGCAATGATATTTTTTTCAGGACATTCATATAGGAGGGATCGTCAAAGGAATTCTTTCCCCAGCCCGTAAATATGCACCGGCTAAAGTCAAAATTCTTTGGAGCCGACGGCATACATATTGGATTTATGTGGCGCGAGCTGGTGAGCGATCTGCGAAGAAACACAAGGGCCACATTATTGGCCCCATTCTCTAAATTGAAGCCAGGATGACGGACAATTGACCGAATAGGAACGTCCACAGAAGGAAGCTGCTCGGTTTTGGTGCTGAAGTCCCATTCGCCAGCTCGCACAACAAGCTGGCTTGCGGTCATGTTTTCGGTTCTTTGCCTGGCCGTGATCACTACATGTGGAGCGATGAGGGCGCCACCGGCCACATAGCTGCTGGTTCTGGCATCCAGCAAGGCCACCATCCATGGTACCTCCGCCTCCTGGGCCAAGCCCGTATCCTCCTCTCTAAATGAGAAGGTCACACCTTTCGAGTTGACAAATCCGCACTGGGGATCAGTTATCGGTTCATTAATGATAAGTCTAGGCTCCTTGATCTGGAATAAATGATATAATAAATTCAAAATTAGATGGAATTACACTTTAGAGTCAGATTATAAGGAATACAAGTCCTTGATCAGGAACACTAACTTCCTTATTACATAATTTTCAACGAATCTAGTATACTCATTAACTCAACAAGTAACGGGTGTAATTAGCCGTAGATTTAAAAAAAAAAACTTATAAGAACTCCATTCTTTTTGTCTCAATAAATTGTAATGCTTACTATTAGGTTCTTGGGGCAGCAAATCGCAGTTGAAACACATCCTAGGTTGCGGTATGTCATTGCCATTCGAAACTCAATTTTGACCTTGCACATATGACGCGGGACGCATTGGTGCTCATTTGATGCACCGCAACTTTGATTAAGTTCCGCGTTCTGGCCCTGTGCCTGGACTTGACCAGCGACCAGGATGAGCGACACTATTGCAATAATTCCGTACATTGAATCCATTCAAGTCTACGTTAAGAAATAAACTGAAAGCAGAATGTTCAGCGCTCTTATTGTTGAGATGAAATAAGAATCTTAGCCTTATCGCATAAATGTAGACATATATATATATTATTATTTATGAGTACGGAATACATTCTTCTGGTAAATTTATGTCTTCTTGTGAAGCAAAAGTTTTGCTCATGTTGTCAAGTTTATATGTATATTCTTGATCAGATTATATTTTATATATAATTTGTACCATTTACCATCGTTTTTACCACTTTAATGTCAATGGCATGGTTTTTCAAAAAACTGACTCTGTTCAGTGTATTTCAAGCGAATCATTTTGATTGATTGTTTCGGAAAAGTTTCTCCTTGTACGTCCCCAAATTTCTTTATAAGAAACTCTCCTAGGGCCTCCGCACTTCTTCCAGCTGCTTTCTCTGCCTTTAGTCATTCGTCTTCGATGTCAGCCAATTCGTCTGCTGGAAACTTTCCTCCTGAGCCCCTAATGGGAAACGTTAGTAATGAACACTCAATTCTATTGCAAATATCTCAGTTAAAATATATTAAATTAATTAGAAAAACGCATGTAAATGTTTAAATGTAACGAAACGTTTTTGTTTGGTCCCAACAATGAAATATTTTCATCTTTCACAGTGTTTGAAATTGTTCACGAGTTCTGGGAACATTAGAGCGCAAGTCACCACGCCTTATCAATTAACTGCTTTAATCAGAGGGGCCGGCATTTATAACATTTTTTTTTATGATTTCGTCATAATATCGATTAAATTAGTTTCCTGTAAGATTTTTCTTTTGGCTTATTTGGTCCAAAAATAATTTTCCTTCGGACAACGGGCACCCACACACAAATTACGC
This sequence comes from Drosophila melanogaster, assembly GCF_000001215.4. Taxonomy (NCBI): domain Eukaryota; kingdom Metazoa; phylum Arthropoda; class Insecta; order Diptera; family Drosophilidae; genus Drosophila; species Drosophila melanogaster. The sequence continues at coordinate 15,660,187 of NT_033779.5, read as the reverse complement.
AGATTTTTCCAAATTTCTCCCCTTGGCCCAAAAGAAAAACGCATACGAAGCATCATTAATTAATAATCAACCTACAAGAAAAACAACGACGAACGTGACAGCATCATAAACAGTCACCATTTCTCGGAGCTTATACTTATGATCATGTATTTGTATACCCGTAATTAAATTATATTGATTACATTGAATACAGTCAGAAGTTCTTATATATACGAAATATACATATATATGTGTTTGCTAATTTTAAATAATACATTTGAATACAAATAAAAGTAGGCAATAACCCAAATACAATTTAATTAACAATTTAATGTGCAGGCAGATTAAATTTTGCAATCATCACCGGGATAAGAAAAAAATTTCTTGGCAGATATTTCTGTTTTTCCAGAAATGCAACATTTGCATTGGCTATGCTCCATTAGAGATATGTGGAAGTAGTTTCTGGGCGATGCCCACTTTACCGGTTTATAAACTATTGGCTTAAAGCGGACTGACAAGCTCAGTATTCTGTAGACCTCTTAATACAACTAACTCAATAATGCGAATAATTCGTACTAGATTTCCGTTCCGTAAGCAACGTGTTTTGAGCTCGGAGAGATCTGCTATAATTGATACCTTGTATTACGTTGCATTTGATTCTGGGAATCTCCCGATTGGATTAAAATCGTATATACTCTGGGTTCAAAGCTGATACGGGTGAACAGTATCTCTTTGCTAATCACAACGAACGGAACACATTGAAATGGATTCGCGAACCTTCGTATTACTTCTGCTAATTGGTTGCCTTATTGTTGGATGTTGCATAGCAGCTCCTCAAGGATGTGGCGGTGGATTTTATACCAAAAATGGGAATCTGGTGATCGACGTAAATAATATTCAAAGCCATCTCGACTGTGTAAATCGGCAGCATCAACGTGGATAAAACCCTTATATGAAAACTAGTTTTATTCATTAGTATATGCAAAAATGTCAAAATGTCAATAAATTATATGTATTTTCTGTGACTGTTTGTTGATAAACAAGTGCTAATGCAGGTGGAGTGTTGAAGGCACGCGCTAATTTTTTAAACAAATTTGCTTGCATACATACGTTATTCTTATATCCCGCACATGTTACAATAGACAATAAAAATCAAAACGCACAATTTAAATCTGTTTTTTTGTTTATTAAACATTCAAAATATTTACTTTTCTGAGTTCATTGATAATTCACATTGATAATTCGCACAAATGACCAATATATAATATAATTCTCCACACGTGATTAACAAAGTATTTTTTGATTTAACTTTTATAATTTTTAAACTGTTCTAAAAGCAGAGGGGGGGGGTTGGGGGGTGTTTGGTAACTTTAAAAATGGCTTGCTTTCAAATTTAAATGTGCCTTTGTTAAGGCGTTGGGTATTTCACTCAAAGTGATATTCCCAGACGCACCTCGTTGGGAGCACAGCCTATGGTACTTAAATCGTTTCTGGCTGGGATCTGCGTACTAAGTGCTATAGTATTTGGAACCCCACTGGACCCCTTTGCCTGCCGTCGACAATTTGCGCTCATGTCGAACATGAAAAATAATGAAAAGCAACTCGAGCGCGACCAGCCGAGCACCTGCAGGCCCCTGCCCCTGCCCCTGCTTTTCAGTTCGGCATCAACCTCCATCGACGTTATTATGCCAGCCCTATATGTGCACCCTTCGTCTTTCCCATGCCCCATTGCCACCATTGGCCTTGCACCGCACCGCATCACATTGCATCGCATCGCATCACTCGGTTGGGCACCTGCAGTTGCCCTTTGTTTGGTGCGGCATTAAAATGCTAATTGCCTGTAAACATAAAGGGAACTGCAGATGCCGCAAATACTCGTACGCACACATGCACGCACGCATCTCATTTTCCATTTTGTTCGGAGGCGTATGCGTAATAATTTGTACACAGACAAACAAATGGCAATCGCCGTTGCTAATTCGATATCTATCAACGCCTGTTAATGCCGTTTTAACTGAGCTGTTGCCACTGCCAATGCCACTGCAACCTGAAGCCTTTAAGGACCTCGCTTTTTCCTCCACCACCCCCACTGTACTCCCACTAATCGCGTCCTGTCGCTGACAGCATTTATTTGCATTCGTTTGCAAGCTAAAATTGACTTTAAAATTGCATTTAATGGCGGAAAAAAGGCTGTGCCACGCCCCCTGCACTGGGCGTCATTCATCGAACAGTGCTGGCAGTTGGGCCATTTTCCGGATTGATGTGATGAAGTCCTTGGGTGTCCTTGGCTGACCATTTGGTTCGGCATTAAATAATTAAATTGTCTTATTTTTCAACTAATTCAATTATATTTTAATTTATTTATATATATAATACAGTATAATCATATAATTATTTCGACTTAAATGTTAATCGACTCTTTTATTCTTCACCACATATTATTTCTTTACAAAAACATTTTCATATTTTGCCTTTCATACCAACATACCAACGCTGAAATTTTTTTTGCACAGTGTCTCTGTTTGGTTCGTTTTCCTTTTAGCCACACCACCCACTACCCAAACACACCCGTCCAGTCCCACATCCTGTGCGATGTTGACTTCTTTGCCATAATGCCACTTGCACTTTGACGTTGACATTGTGCAAGCGAGAGGGCAGGCGCAGCTAGAGCGAGAGAGATGGATTGCTAAATGGAGGGCAAGTGGGTATGTCTATGTGTATTGAGTATATTGGAAGGCTGTTTGGGATTTTTAAATAGAAACATGCAACAACGCTGCAAAAAAAGTCTTTACACTAAAAGCATTTGCCTTCAACAAAAAAAGACGAGAGAGAAAAGAATCTTCAGAATGGCAGTACTAAAATTTCTTAACACTTACCCAATGTTGTAATTGCACTTGGGATAGATTTACGGATCCTGACAATCAATAGTGGCTAACCTGACTCTGCATAAAGTGGCTTAAAAGCTGGACACTTTACTAGTTTTTATATGAAGAGCACAATATGGTTTTATAGTATAAAGTATAAAGTATATATATCTACTTAATCAGCATCAATATCGGAGTCGATCTGGCCATATCCGTCCGTCTTTTCGAGAACGTGTCTCTTTGTGGAGAGAGAAATCCACAATGCTAAGTTGCACTTTGGCTGGGAAAAAAGTGTTTATAATCCCCTAAGTAGAAAGCATCAAATGAATGTGTGAATGTGTCGTCGGAGCCCAGTCATCCAGTCGCATTTGTGGCTAAAAATACCCAACAGATTTGGCCAGGACAGACAGACCGAAGCAGAACAGAGTCGACTTGAAGAGGACAGGTAGCAGAACAGGTGCCACCCACTTGATGTCAGTCAGTTTATTTATTTTTTTTTTTTGCCACTGGTCTACTTATACTAATCAGGGATTTCATTCAAAGAACATCCGACACTGGCACCACCGCGCTCTTTAAATATTTAGGTGAACTAATATTAAAACGTAATATAAATTTCTTTTTCGGCTGCACAACTTATTGCTCCAACATTTGGCACGTCCATTCAGATGGCAAATATATTGGAGAAAAATTCGCTGAATAAGGTCGTGGGTTAGGGAAGCGAAGGGAAGGGTGGCTTAAACACATATCTCGCATTATCCAGTAAGGGAAGAAAAAACTGGAGTGAAAAATCATTCGGCTGGATCTGGCTTTTCACTTGGCAAATGGTCAACGCGTATTCGTCTTTTCCCAAACCAGCCCAGCCAGTCAATGCACAGTTTTTTGCACAGCACACTTTCAGGCTGTTGCTCCAGCCAACGCCCAGAGACCTTATACTTCTGGCGAACAAATTGCGTGCAAGTGGCTGCATTTTGCTAATTCCGGCACCACCCAGACACTGCACCGCTGACATTTGAGCAGGTCTCCTCGGTCTCGGTCTTCTAGACCCCGTTCCAGACCCAGACCCAGACCAAGACCCATTCCCATACCCATACCCATACTCATTCGCAGCCATCTTTGGCGTTGTCATTGTTGGCTTTTGAATGTTAAGATGTCGACAGCTGCACAGACGAGCGACAGGGAAGCCAGCTGGTGTCAACTAAGAATCGTGCGCGAGAGGGCATTGCTCAGGGTCGGGTCTCCAAGCCAAAGTCTCACCCATTCCATCCATCCATATATGTATGCAACCCTTTTCGCCACACAGACGCCTATTTTTTTTTTTTTTTTCAGCCCCCTTCCTGGGCATTTCTTTGGTGTCGCATCGCCTCGACCTTTCCATAAGTGCATAATATTGTTGGAGAAAAAATGTACAACAAATATTTTATAATACACGGTCATGTTTTGTCTGCTGAACTTTTCCATCCATGTTCCATCCCGAGTTGTATTAGACAAAGCGACTACGCATGTTGGCAATTATTTACATGGGTATGACATTGTTTGTCGGAGCAAATAACTGAGGGGTTCAGATGAATGACATCTTAGAGAGTGCCATTCATGATGCAATGATTTCTTTGTACACAGGTTTTAGATTTCGAAAATGGGGTGGGCTTTTTATTATTAACCATTTTCAGAATTTATAATCATATAGTATTAATACATTTAGAATGCAACTTTAAAAGTTTGCTATGTCTCTTATCACACTGTTTTTCCTGTAGTTCCAGCCAACATCGGAGTTGGCCAAATTGAATAACTACTTTTAAGGAACTTGTGCTATTTTTTACCGCCCTTTAGCCATTGAAACCAACTTTCAGCTGGTTGCAGCCAACCAAAGACTCGAAATCCGATAGAAACTTCCTTGCCACTTACCACCACTGTGCTCCTTTCTATTGACTCAATTTTGCAGTGTTTATTATTTAATGCCTTAACTAGCTCGCTACTCAACACCTTTTCGGGCAAACTTTAAGACTCCTTAACTAATTCGAGCTCTCGGAAAATGTTCAAATAACTTTGAGAGTTGGCGCTCCCCACCTGGAAAGAAGTTTTCGGTGCAACAACTTTCTATCCCACCAGCAAACCGGCACTACCCCCGTTCTATCTGGCATTCTTTCCCCAATACCAACCCTTGCCATTTGTCTAAGCCGCTGACACATTCCCGTGGCACCAGCGTTTGCCCAACGGCAGCCAATTTACATTGAAATCTTCTTCAGACTCGGACTGGTTGTTCCCATGGCCCCGAGAACGCCAGAGCTCAAGCATTTTTATTTTATTTTCCTGCTCTGCGTCCCCATTGTGCAAAAGTAGTTGAACTATTTCAATGCACCCACATGCAGCTTAGCTCGGCAGCCACTGCAGCATCTTCAGGTGCACCGAAGTTCTCATTCCCTATCCTTATTTTCCCGTGTGGTAGTGTGGGATTGGCAGGGGCGTGGCCCATCCCCAGTGGTGTCTATAACTGCAGGTGTTTGTCCTCCTTCGGAGCAGGGATCTGCCCCCACTGGGTCTAATTTCGCTGCAGCTAAAGTTCTTGTTTGCGTCTTATGAAAATGCATACTGTGGGCACCAAGCTAAATCTGTGAAGATAATTTGTGCCTTAACTTGGCTAAATCTTTTGCAGCATCTCAGTAATTTGTTGGATTTCGTCTGGGTGGTTGCCTGGTATGCGATCGTAAATTCACTATGAAATTTATAGTTAGCATATGATGGTTCCAAAAAATTTATTTATTTATAGCAAAAGTATACACCAGAGAACTGCAAGGGTGGCACTTTTTTACCACTCGACTCACACCCTACAATTTTGTGTGCGGGTGCTACTCGCCACGCACATCGCGGGTACTTACAAACACACAGTATAAATCTGAACATGCAGACAAGACACCCCGTTGTGTGCGCACCCGAATCAATACGGTGTTTTGCGTCGCGGGTGCCGCTCACACAGTGCCTAAAAAGGGATGAGTGAGAAAAACACTTGTGGGTATACCGTTAAACACATGGGTGTTTCCAAAAATACTCGGGTGTTTCCAAAAATACTCGAGTGGTCTCGTAGGTAGTCGAGTCAAATGGCGCCATACATAATGATTGTTGAGTTCTTGTGTCTTTGGTCCAGTGTCTCGGCTGTTAATTGCCCCTTTTTTGTTTTTTACGATGCAATTACTAGCTTGTTAGGATTCAGTATTATTTGGAAGCCAAAGGAAAAGGTCACAATAATGGCAGAAGCGGCTGATTTCGTTAAAAATAAAATTAACAATGGAACATACTCAGTTGCCAATAAACATAAAGGAAAAAGTGTTATTTGGAGCATTTTATGTGACATTTTAAAGGAAGATGAAACTGTTCTGGACGGATGGCTGTTCTGCAGGCAATGCCAGAAAGTGCTCAAATTTTTACACAAAAACACCTCCAATTTATCCCGCCATAAATGTTGTCTAACATTAAGACGACCAACGGAATTAAAAATTGTTTCGGAAAACGACAAGAAAGTAGCTATTGAAAAATGCACCCAATGGGTTGTCCAAGATTGTCGGCCGTTTTCTGCAGTAACCGGAGCCGGATTTAAAAATTTGGTGAAGTTTTTCCTACAAATCGGCGCTATCTATGGGGAACAGGTAGACGTCGATGACTTACTACCTGATCCAACAACATTAAGTCCTTATATTTAATAGATACTTTTTAAGCCCACTATGTTTTTATTATTTAGATTGAGACATTAAAAAACGTAAAAATCAACAAATGCCGTCTTTAATTGCAATTACTTTATGTGTTTGAAATGGGAGGCACCCATTGAGTCCATCAAAGAGCAAAGACATGAGCACAAAAATTTTCTTGGGTATTCCCTTTTACCCTTCATTTCTTATACCCGTCACGCTTCCACCCATACAAATTTTAGGCGTACAAAAAATGACCAGAGAACTGCAGCCCGCATACAAAAAATGACCTGCGGCCGATCGTTGACTGTGCGTCCACTCACCCATACGGCTCTTGCGCAGCAGGCCTCGGGTGGTTTTTTTACTCGTAACAAAAACACAACGTCGGTAAAACACTCGAGTATTTTGTGTTGCCGCAAGTAGGGTGTCAAAAAAAACGGGGTGCCTAGAGTACCGAGTGTTTATCGGGTGGACGTAGAGTGCGAGTGGCGGGCTGCAGTTCTCTGGTATACACCATTATTTTAAGAAGTTTGCATATGAAAATGTGGCATAGTTTTCAGCTGATTACCGAACACTGTGCAGGAATGGTATTTCCGCGCAGATAACTTAGCGCTTTGAATTAAACTTCACATACACAACCAACTCGAACTAAAAGTTTGCCAAAAAGAAGGCGAAATGAAGCCAAGCAAACTCCAGTGCTTTGTGCAATTTAAGTCGTAGCGAAAAGAATAAATTGCATAAAGCGCGGAAAGTTTTGCAACTCGCCCCTATTCCCCATTCCCTAGGGATATATTTAAGCAGATTGATGACAGTGACTGAAACCAAACAACTTCTTGTTTTTTTCCAGCGCCTGATGGACTCCGCCGAGCAAGCTGCTCTGTCGGAGCTGGAGGGCCAGGGGCAGGCGGAATCGCCGATGGGCGGACAGCAGCACTACGATGCCCGGCGGATCAACGAATACAATGCCGATGGCAAGCTGGCGGACGGAGCCCGCCACATGGACATCCGGTTCATGCGGCGCTTCGAGCGCCTGCCGGTCAATCTCAGTCTAAGCTCGATTCTGGTCCCGCACGGCGTCGACTTGGATGAGCCGGACGTGAAGTCGGCGCTGCAGTGGAGCGGCCATTTGGATCCGCTGTTCCAGAACAACTTAGAGCAAGATCCGGCATTGTCGTGGCAATACTTTGGCTCCTCCACAGGCTTTCTGCGCCGCTTCCCGGGCACCGCCTGGCCCCCGGAGGGCTCCAAGGGCAGCAAGCTCATCCACGACTTCCGCACGCACAATTGGTTCGTCCAGGCCGCCTCGTCGCCCAAGGACATTGTGAGTATATATTCTGCTAGCGCTGCTATAGCTCATGTTACGAAAACTAAAAAAAATTATATTTATTATTAAAATTTTATATATTGAACAAAAATTTACCATTTAATATTTTTAGTTCTTCATTAATTGTGCTTTTCACATTCTAAATTGGGAGACTACCATTATGTGTTTTTATTTTATTTTATAATATGGTTATCTTTAGTAAAGTCAATTTTGATAAATAACTACTTGTGCCTTCTCCCAATCAGATGATTCTTTTGGATGCCTCATCGAGCATGACAGAGAAGTCCTTTGACCTGGGGATGGCCACCGCCTTTAACATATTGGACACCCTCGGTGAAGATGATTTCGTTAACCTCATTACCTTCTCGGAGGTGGTAAAAACCCCAGTGCCGTGTTTCAAGGACCGCATGGTTCGGGCCACGCCCGACAATATCCAGGAGATCAAGTCCGCGGTAAAGGCCATCAAGCTACAGGATACGGCCAACTTTACGGCGGGTCTGGAGTATGCTTTCAGTTTGCTGCACAAGGTAAACGCTTGTTATATACGTGGTTATAGTAAAATTAACGAGTTCCCAATTTCAGTACAACCAATCAGGGGCTGGGAGTCAGTGCAATCAGGCCATCATGTTAATCACAGAAAGCACCTCAGAGTCGCACAAGGACGTTATTAAGCAGTACAATTGGCCACACATGCCTGTCCGAATATTTACATACCTGATTGGAAGCGATTCCGGAAGCAGGAGTAATCTCCACGACATGGCCTGCTCGAACAAGGGATTCTTCGTTCAGATCAACGATTACGATGAGGCTCGCCGTAAGGTGATTGACTATGCCCTTGTTATGGCTCGTCCAATGATCATGTACCAGGCGGACCATCCGGTCCACTGGAGTCCGGTGTTTGTGGCCGGTAAGTCAGGAGGACTTGGCCGCGATTCGGAGTACCAGCGGCGCCTGGTGACGACAGTTTCAACTCCGGTCTTCGATAGACGGAACCATTCGGTGCGCGTTGCCAATCTGCTGGGCGTGGTGGGCACCGATGTGCCCATCGAGGAAATCCGCAAGGTGATCCCCCAACACAAGCTGGGACCGAATGGCTATTCGTTTATCGTAGATAACAACGGACGGGTGCTCTACCACCCGGATTTGCGTCCCTTAGGCGATGCCAACCAGTACATCGACCAGCTGAAGCCCAAGTACGCCTCGGTCGACATTACGGAGTTGGAACTGCCGGAGACGGAGTTCGGCAATAATAACGAGCCCATTGAAATTAATAAGAACCTTTTGAACGAGGTGAGTAACAATGCAAATATTTTATATTTTCTTTTGCATTTCGATTTTATGAAATTTGATGTATTTTTAATAAGATGCGCGGTGACATGATAAAACCCAAAGAGGGGGAGACGGAGTTTACGGTGATGAACCATTACGATGACTCGAAAAGGGTTTCGACCAGGACGCATCGATACTTCTACGGCCCCATCGAGGATACACCATTTACACTGGCTATTGTGCTCCCGGAGAAATACGGTAGCCATGAGTTTGTCTCCCAGCAGGAGATTCGCCATTCGCGTAACAATGGTAAGTTCTTCCTGAAATACCCTTCTCTTATTCGATCTGAAACACTTTTATATATCTTTTCAGTTACCGAATACTTTAAGGGAGACAACTGGCGCGTACATCCCGACTGGGTGTATTGTGAGTACAATAGCGTCAGTGACTTGGAGAAGGAAAGGGAGAGCTCCGGCGAGTACTCCTCGCGCGATCAAGAGCCCAGCTTCGGATCGCCAGAGGAGCAGGTATTGCATTTTCTGTCTCGCGCTGGACGCCCCGGTTGGAAGTGGATGTCGGTAAGCAATCTGACTTGGGAGAATGGGTTCTCTCATGGTGGCTATCCAAGCATTCCACATTACTTATACGGAAAACCTCTTCCTCAATCAGGTTCGACCCAAGTCGCCGCAGCCACATCACAACATGCACAGTGGCTCCAACGGCGGCAATGCGCCCGGATCGAGCCACTTTGGATCGCAGCATCAAAGCTCTCAGGGATCTCGCAAGGCTGAGCCGTACTTTTGCGATCGAGCCCTCCTTCAGAGCTTGGTGCGCGATGCCATGGTAACTGATGGACTCGATAGGAACACGACTGGATCCTCCAGCGGCAAGGAAGATAAGCAGTAAGTTTAAATGGAATATGATAGATTACTTTTGTTTTTGTTAATTTTAGTTTTGATGAACCACATATTTTTGTTTGCAGTGTGTATTTTTTGTTTATTCAAATAAGCTTGTGAAAGTTATTTATCATTATTAGTTTTAGGAACAGTTTAAAAACATTTTTTTGTATTTAATTTTTTTTTCACAGTTTAAGAATGTTCTCTTACTTTTGTGTTAAACATTTTACTAAAGCACCAAAACCATTTTCTCTCCGCATATATTTTCCTCACTCTATTTCTTTAATGGCAAACACTTTTTCTGTTTTGCTAAATCTCTGCACTGTCTCACCTGAATAACCATAATGCAAAAATATTTTCCCCCACCGCAAATAATTTGAATATGTTTTTTTAAACAAATGCAATTTAAACTGATATGCACCACTCTTATAATAATAATTTCTATAGTCCCATCGCCACATTGATGGCAATCCTAAAGAGGTAAATCGAAGAGTAATTTGGTTAAAGTTGGAGTAGAATAAAAAATGCAATCGCTTTAGAGGACCAGCCACATGGAGAAGGCTTGAATGAACATCCCTTAGAAATATCTTGCGCTGGCCCCAAATAACTTAAAACTTAAAGATTTCAATGAAACTTATATATATTTATGTTTAATCATAGGCAAGGATACCAGAAGTTTGTGGTCGCTACTTCGTTCGTGGCTACGAGATCGGGTCTTCTCCGGTGGATTGACCATGTAAAGCGACCCGAGGATACCCCCGAGCCGTTAGTATAAAATTTATTTTTAGTAATACTTGTGAATTTCTAAATCGTTTCTTACTCAATTTTTCAACAGTCACTTTAGCGAAGATAATGTTAGAGCCATGGACACATCCTGGTATAAGAGGGCAATTGACCAGCATTCTGTGGAACCAGACAGCTTTGTGTACAGTGTACCCTTTGGCTCGGGCTATGCCATTAAGTCGAACGCCACTCTGGTGACCGCCTCCCATGCCATCTTTGTGGAACATCGAGGTCACAAAGCTGCAGCCGGAGTTGTGGGTCTGCAGTTTCAGCACGATTCTTTAGCGAAGCATTTTATAAACATCACCTCAGCCGTAAGTGTCCTCTTACTGTATAAAAGTAAAAAGGATTTTGCTGAAACTTTAATACTTTTAGTGCACTGGAATGACCGGCTGCAAGAGAACCTGCGCTTCGGACAATTTGGATTGCTATGTTCTAGACAACAGTGGATTTGTGATCATATCCGAAGAGATGGAGCACACGGGCAAGTTCTTTGGACAGATCGATGGCACCATTATGGATTCTTTGGTCCAGGATCGCATATACAAGAGAGTTACGGTGAACGATTATCAGGGTGTCTGTTCCGATGCGGATAATCCATATACGGCTGCAGGAGGGATTTTGAAACCGAATCGCCTGGGCTCCTGGTTCTTTAATCACCTTTTGGCCCTGAGTGCCGCCTGGTTGTCCCTGATGCCTGCTTCCCTGCGGGCATGGCCACAGGAGGAGTATACCTACGACAACGAGGATGTTGTTTTCGTGGACAATAATTACTCTGATGAATACGAGTTCGGAAATGAAAACGAATACAATATGCAGGTGGATCAGGAAATGGATGAATTTTTCACCACAGCCGACGTGGTGAGTAGAATATTGACTTTACGAGGGAAATTTATGGGATCTACAAAAAAATGGTTGTAATTTTCTTAGGAATATACGACACCACCGCCTAGACAGCATAAACCTCACGTTGGACCGAGATTTTCACCAGATCCTCACAACGCCAGGCGTTGTGATCTCCGCACGGATCTCTATATGCTTCAACCGGAGCGCCTGAATCAGGGTGGTCAAAACAATCCGCTTAAGGTAAATGAAGATCAATGAAGAAAGAAAAAGAAAAAATTTAATGTCTCCACTTTTTCAGGGTAAGCTAACCAACTGTCATGTGTCTGGATGCGAGCGTCCTTTCAGCGTTCAAAAGATCCCGCACAGCAACCTGATCCTGTTGGTTGTAGACACCTTGTGTCCATGTGGCTCCAAGCAACTGGACATTGAGCCCTTGGAGGAGGCGGGCGTAATCGGTGGGTAATAATTGGAATTTGTGTAAAGAAATCATTCTTAAATTCCTTTTTTTTTTGGAATTCTAGGAGCCTGCAGTACGAGACGCCAGGGACAGGAGCAAGAGTCCCGAAGGCGCCCCAAAAAGTGCATCAACTATCATCCCGAGGAGATCGAAATACAGCAGTGTGGACGTGGCAGTACTCTGCTGCACATGTCGGGATCGGTAATTGTGGCACATCTTTTGATGGTGACCGTGACCTTTGTGCTGGCCAATGCGTGATATGAGCACTAAACGAGTTTTGAAAATTAAGTTTGCACTAAATATGTGTTGAAAGCAAAAAGTGGATGAGACCTAAAGGGCACCAGAATTTCTTTTCGAAAGAAATACGCAGTTTGAGTTTGTTGATTTGAGATAGAAGTGAAAGCTGTTAGTAAACCTCTTATCACTTAACGTGGTTAGATGAAAAATCAAATATTTATTAGAAGATTCGCAAATGAGCAACGTTATACCGATAAAACTATCGAGTTTATATCCTTATGTTTGTAGACAATAATTTGCAGGACGATTAGACAAAACGATAGTTAAACATTAATTCTGTATGTATTTGTGCAATACGATTAGCATTTAAAACATAATTGTTTAGTCCAAAGCTTTCTAGAACGAGCTTTTTTTTTTAACAATTATTGATTGATTTCATCATTAAATATGAGAATCAAATTAAAGAAACAGTGCAAAAATCTTTAAATAAATGTAATAATGAAGGTAAAACATGTATCAGTCGGATTATGTAAATAGTATCAAAAGTATTCAAAATGAGCAAAATTCCTACCGATAAATAATTCGTTTCTTTCCTGTTTTTTTTATCATACAACTTAAATACTAAATAAACGGAGTTACTTTTGCACTCAACTGCGTACGCACAAATATTAAGTATTATATATTTTACAACCAAAACTAAATCGAATTCACTGAACAAATGGAAGACTTGAAATACCCGACAGCAATGTAAAAATAACAAAAGCACATTAAGAACAAAAGCAAAACCAGAGAAAAATATGTAGGCAGTTATGTATATGGTTCACATCCAAATTTGAACAAAACAAAACGAATACAAAAGAAAACCAAGTTAATTATTATATAAATACTTGATTAGTTTTGCAGAAAACAAATAAAAAAGAAGGTGGAGAAGGAATAATAATTTATTTTATATACATTTTTATACAAACCTCATTCATATAACAAAAAAGCGAATGGCAAAAACCAAATCGACTAGTGTAATCGTTCTAATTATTTTAGACTATACTGTGAGTTCTTTACGTTTCCTTTGTTAACTTATTAGGTCTACATAGAAATTTACATATCTATCGGAGTTCTGAAATTAAGAAATATTTATTTTCCAAACTAATAAAGAACACTATATAAACAACAAATTACATGAAACACTTACATATTCACACCTACACTCAATCTCACTCACTTTAAACACAAATAAACACTTACAAAAATATACAAAATATAAAGAAAGAATATTTTCTGTGTCTTAAACTTGTATAAAAAATGTCTTCCATTACAAATACTTAACGAAAAAGAAATCCAAACAAAGTAAAACAATTTATAAATCAATACCTACTAATTAACTTACACTAAAAATACGATTATATAAGAAAATATATACTAAAACATTTAACTCGAAAATCATTAACCAAGCATACACAATTTCAAAAGTTTCGCTCTGCGCCTCATATTTAGCTTTAAGCTAAAAGAGGGCGGGAGAAACCAAAAAAAAAAAATAAAATAAATGAAAAAAACAAACATTCGTACACCCATTAGAAGGTTAGATAATGTAGGTAGTTAGGGCAGGCTAATGGGCGGCACCGGTAGGAAGGGAAGCATGGAAGGGAGGATCATACAAGCATTAGAAGAAATATTAGCAGAATATTTAATATATAGTAAATATGTAATAAACCTAATTTAACATACAACCTAAACCGAGTAATCAATTATAAGTCGTAAGTCATAAGAGCTGTTTGTTAAACGTTGATAATGTCGATGGATTGAATGGTGTTGCAGTACGAAGGCTAGACACCAGTGCGTATGCGTAATATGAGCTGAAGTGTGTGCATGATTGGATGATTAGTGATTGTTTGCGTGCATGGCTGGGAACCTTGACTGACTTTATGTGGCGTGGGTGGGAATGTGTGGGAAACGACAATGGAAATACCTGGTAGGCCACCGAAGGCAGAAAACAATACACAAACCTTACAGTTAAGATCGCTATAAAACAATTCCCCCTTTTTTTTTATCCACTCTGCCGGTATCTTCCGGTATCAGCTACATTCTCACTCACTCCTGTTCACCACAAATCAATCCACTGTAAAATGGCATTCAATTCCTTCGCATAACTTCAACTCGAAAGTAATAAAAGTATTTATGTATTCAACTTTTTGCAAAACGAAAATTCCATATCAAACACACAAAAAAAAAATTAATAATAAATAAAACGAAATTGAAATCTACTGGAATATGTAATAATGTAACAATGTTCTGCAAGATTTTCTATGTTTGTTTATTTTTATAAGGAAATCGAATGTTTGTATATGTAGTCCATAATTTTCTAAAGGAATATGAATATATTGTGAAACACGAAAAATTATTGGTCTTAATGAAATTTAAAACCAAAAGAAAAATAATTAAAACTACCATTATTAACTTACGAATTAAATCAAATTTTTGACATGCGATTTTTGCTTTTTGGAAATCGTGCTTTTTGCTAAAAACAAAACCACAAGAAAAGAAAAACAAAACGACCTATTATTAAAATATGAACACACTTTTGCTCTCTATAAACCCTATATACAAGCATCTTTCTATATGGAATATTTATATACAGCCATCCGAAACCAAATGAAAACAAAAAAAAAAACATATATATACCATGTAATAAAAAATGTCCTTGAATATTCATCTCTTTCACTTCCCATAAGAAATCCGTAAAGTTTATTTATTATTATTTGCCGCTCTTTGCTTACCCTAATTTTTAATACTTTTTTTTCGATTGAGAGTTGAATTAAGACCGATAAACATATTAGACAACAACTGACAACTAAGCATACAATTATGGAATATTAAAAAACAAAAACATTTAAGGACTTAAAAAGATATTTGAAAGAAAAGTCATCCTATCAAGTCTAATCAGTGTAAAAATTCTGTTATTGCTGTCGAACACACATTAAAATTAGACTAAAATAAACCCAAAGCAACTTTTAAATTGTACAATTGTTGTTCCATTAAATTTGTCATTATGAGATTTGAAAATATAAAAGTTTAATGCAAAAGAAACAGTATGGAATACATATAAATACGTACACACATGTAAGTCATACATACATTTTGTATGTCCCAGAGATCCACAAAATGACGGAAAATAACTATCAAAATTGTTCAAAAAAGCTTACAATTTGGAAAAAAAAATTAAAAAATTAAATTTGTTTCACAAGCAATCTCACATTTAAATACGGTCATCAATGGCACATCTTAACCTATAGACAATTCTTATGTTATTTTGTACCAAAAGTCTACAAAGAATTTTGCGTAATAGTTTGAAAGAAGTAAAAACTATTTAACATTAGTCAAAATAAACACACATTTGCGAAAGTCTAACTGTTAAGGGAAAAATAACAAAGCATACATAAATTAATTATAAATTAATATAAACTTGCTCATTATTCTAATTACAAACTGGAAATTATAAGTAAATGGTATACATAAATAATATAATTAAAACCATGTTAAGATTCAACATTAAACAGGAAGACGAACAACTAAAAATATTATAAATACATAATATGAACGAAGGAACAGAAAAAGTGCATAAGAAAACAGAGAATGAAGAAATAAATGACAAAAAGTATTATAAAATAATTAAACTTTGATTTTTTTCTTGCGGAAGGGATGTTTTTGTTCTTCTGTGTATTAATGTTTTGCTTAGTGAGTGACATTACTATGTCAAAATTCTTAGTTTCGATAAATATTAGCCAAATAAATATAAATTGGAAAAAAGAAGTCTCAAGGTAAACAATTTGGCCAGCGCCACCTGCCGGATAAGTATGTCTAAAAGCTTTTACCAAAGCTGCCAGTTGGTAAGGAAAATTGACGTGCAGGTGGCGCCAGTGTATCGTTCGCCAGCCTTGTTAAATATAACCCACCCATAAACGAACATCAAAATGCATTGCAATGCATAGGAAGCATCATTAATGACGTCCTGCACTTCCGGTACGCAATTACGCATGGCAAACACAAATCAAATGCCAAATTGCGATATAGAAGTCTGTTTTTGTGGCACGTGATCCTTCCCCAAGGATAAGCGCAAATTATAAATTTGGTAATCAACTAAATGTGGCATAACTGTTTAACTTATTTATAAGGCCGTCGCATACACACACCATCTTATATAGAAACTTTTTAGGCAAACAAAACGGGCGTGCAACTATGGAGAATATTTGCACTCTATGTACTGTCAACAAAATTCAATTCAAATAAACTATAAATGTCAGTGGGACTGGGACTTCAGTTTCGGCTTGAGCTGGCTGCCATTGTGTTTGAGTTCGTGCTGAAATCGTTATCCTGTTACTTGTCATTAATTCGACCCTTCGTGCATATTGTTACTCCTGTCATTATTGCCCCGTATTGTTGCCATTTCAGCTCTGTGCGTTGAGCCGTTAAATTAGCCGCTTATCAATTATGTATTTGAATTTAATTGGCCAACTAGAAGTCTCCCGGGACTCGTTGGCATGCCTGCGTCTCGATTTATCATTGGAAAAAATAAATTTACCTGTAAATTAGCAAAATTCGATTGCATACAGATATGCACAAAATGTAAATAAATAATACACGTGTACTTTTTAAAAGTTAAATTGAAATAAATGTTGGGGCTTCGCGGGCCTACTTGTTATTTATTAAAAAAAAACGTCGATATTTAAAAATATGGAACTAATCAATTAAAAGAAGAAAAACTATGGATATTGGTTGATACAAAAGAATTATACAATATTACTTTCTCGACAAGCGAATTAAAAAAATCCAAACGGCAGGCAAAAAAGGCAACGGTTTGCATTTGATTGGGAAACAATTTGAAGAACGACTAAAAAGAATTCTTGGCCTTTTGTGTGCGGCTGCAATTGCATTTTGTGTGATTTTGGTTATTTGTCGTGGTTATTTTGCTCGACACTGGCTGGCCTGTCTGATTTATTCATTAAATAATGTGTGGGGAGCCGTCGTTACCCTTATCCCTCCGTTCGGCTGCGTCCTCATGCGTCATGATTTTCTACAAATAAATTGATTTCAGTTTTCAACATTAATTTAATAGTTGTTGTTATGGGTTGGCCCAGTGGTTTGGCCAGTGTTTTCATTGTTATTGCAATTGGCCTGGTTGCTGGTAACTGGGATCTGTTGCTGCTGATGGTTACATTTTGTAATTTCATTTCGCATGGCTCATGGCTCTGCGGATTCCGGCAATTGAGCATTATGCAATGCATTTACATATATGCATGAAATCGTTTAATTGCAATTCAGGAGATTTAATTTTTTCGATTTTGGTTTTAACTGTTTGCATTGTTTGCGACCAATTTGCAACAGCATTCCGCCATTTTGCGTTCGCATATCGAATGGTAGACACTTCTGATCCTCCTTCATATAATCGTAAACCAAGTCGAATTTTCCATTTACAATTTTTACGATGCTCGTCGTTAATAAAGCATAATATGTTGACCTCAGAGCTCTCAATGCTACAGTGCCAGCCATAATTTTGAGATGCGGCTTTTGCGGATTGCTTTCGCTTTTGTTGCTTTAACCGCTAAAAGCAATTTGCAATTGCACTTGTTTATAGTTGGAACTGTGCTCCTGGCGTTAATTTGACGTATTTTGCTTAGCAAACGGATCTGATACTTAGTCAAGGGAGCTTAATGGATTGCAGGATTCTTACTAAATATATACAGTGCAATTAATATTCTATATAGTGACTTCTGTTAAACTGTTAAATTTTCTGTGTATGCGACCAACTGATTTTGGCGTCAATTCACTTATTACCAATAAATTAGGTTATAGCCGCTCTGATTTTAGCCACAGTAAAACTCTTTGAGGTTTCAGAAAACCCTAAATGGCTATCGGGTAACTTCAATCAAGGATCAAACTTACTTAACTCCTTTAGCCCCCGACCATTGAGTTTTACAAACTTTTCCCTGCCATCTTTATATATAAACAACCAGGGGCACGGAAACAATTTAATCAATTTACGCGGAACTATATAATAAGGCACAAATCTGGCGAAAGAATAGCGGGCTTGCCCTGAAAGAAAGTTCCATTGCGTAAATTGATAAATCCTTTAATGTTACGCCCAAACACGTAGAACCTAGAAACCAGAACATGGTAAAGGGTACATCCATACAATGGTACTCTGGGGCGCGACACAATGACATACACACGGCCATGGGGCTATGGGAGAAATCAACTTTCGATTTCGTCGAAATAAATCCACTTAACAGATTGAAACGGCCGTGGGACGTGAGTACATGGGGGAATTTCAATTCCTTCTAAGCACGACGACAGGGACAAACTCATTGAACGAGAGCGAAGACAAAATACGTGCAGTGCGTTAGAGCTGCGTTCAAAAAAATAGCCTCAAAAAGTTTGCTATTATAGTTTTGGGTAAACAAAATCATACACTCGGTTACATTGAATATTGAGCATCATAAGCAACAAATATAAACCACATTTGTATACTATTTATTTATGCAAAATTATTTGATATTTCACCTATCATAACCTAATACAAGCTTATTTAGATAGGGATTTTATATATTGATAAATCTGCAAAATTGGCAGGCGATTATAATTATGAAAATCCGATAACAAATTCACAAATATTTACGGTAATTGTTAAATAATTAACGAGTGAGAAACAATAGGATAACTAATATTTTGGCAAAAGCTGTAACCAGATTGGAGATGGCAGGATGTTGTGCTCAAATAATTGAATTCATCAAAGCTAACTCGCACAATTGTGAAAATGCTTGAGCCACAACCACCGCCAATGCCTGAAGCTACCCGATTTCCCCTTTGAATTTAGTTCTGTAAACTTTTAGCTTACTGTGTGTGTGCGCTTCCTTGGATGACGGAGACAGCGGCTAAATTCGGCTAAAAGAATTGCGTACAAAAAGATTTGCGAATTGACAAAGTGCAAGTGGGTCTTGGGGCACGAACATGCCAAATGATCGGGTAGGCAGGACAGCACCTCATAAGGGAGCACGTGTGTGCGAGTGCCTCTGCCTCTAAGGACCTCCTCGGGCAGGCAACGAAAGACACACTCGCACACAGCGACAAACAACTTGAAAATCCATGTCAGTGTCACGTAGCAGAGAGTGTCCCAAAACGGGAACAATAACAACACCACCGGCAGCCAAAAGCAGCAAGAAAGCTTGATAAAACAACAAGAGGGTGCTCGAGACGATAAAGAAACGGATACTGTCAATATGACTAAGCCTAGATACACTAATAGATTTCTTTGGAATAAGGACAAAGCCTAGATATACTAATAGATTCTCGGGAAGGTAGTATGCGAAAAGTTTACTGTATAATGATGATAAATAGTAAACTTGAATAGTTATCTTTTGTTTCAATGAAAAAAATCATAAAATAACAACGAAGAAATTACATTTTTACCAAAATCATGTATCTGAGTTGTTCAAAGTCCTTACTAGAACTACACCCTCTTCCATTTCCAATTTTATGCCCCTCATTGTTTTTCCTGCTGATTGGTGTCTTTTGTGTTTTTTGGTCCTATTCTGAATTCCTATTTGCCTTTATATGTAGCTCTTTTGTTCATCACAGCATCACAAGCTTCATTGGCATGCCCAGCGTTTCAAGGATATTTTCTGCTCGCATTGCGTATACGCCACGTTGCTCGCACCGTTGATTAAGTCGCTCGTTCTCCGTGCTTAATCAATTATGCGACGTTTGCAAATTCACGTAGCTGCTCGAGTTATTTTCGCTAATCACTGGAATACAATAAACTTAAGCCTCAAAGCCTCTAGAGGAGACGGACTTCATTCAGTGGTTTACGGTAGCTTCAAGTGGTTTTATGGATGCTGAACAATTTCCCCAGCCCCTTCTGACCGGGTCATTTTTCATTCTGATGAAAATATTGATTTCGATTCTCTTTCACCCGCCTTCATTCGCGGTCGACGTGATGTTGATGTCTGTTTGTCAGTCTAACGATTGCTCCTTCAGTGGTTACCTAGCCCTCAATGAAAACGGGCAACTTTCCCCCGATTACATTCGTTTGCCATCGACCCATCAGTCCTCATCCTCGTCCTCGAGCCCATGCCCCTTCAAAGATTTATGAGTTGTCCGCCTCGAAGTTGGGGAGGCAAATGAAATATCGCCAGTGGGCAAATATTTGCGATACGGAAGGCGCGTGATTCGATCAGGAGCCAAACGCAACGAGGTGAGCTCGGAACCAAGTTCCACTCGACCCGAGCCAAATCAACGGCCAAGCACCGAGTGCACCTGCGAAGTACAGTGGACCTCAAGGGCTAGTTAACCTTCTTCGAGCATTAGTCCACTTTCAAGACTTTTGCTAACTGAAATAAATATCTAAAATTATAAAGAGAGAATTAAATTAATCCATGTACACGCATACACTAAAATACAAATACTTAAAAAATATTTATATTATGAAATATTAAAGAAGTATTTATGACTTATGAGTGTACACCACGGTGTATTGTTTAAATATTTAACATTGCTTTGCTTCTGCAATGGCGACTCCTGGCTGACAGGTAATAAGGTCATCAAAACGCTCGATGCGGTTTTGTCGACTGATTTATGAAGTTGTGTGGTCAGCACGAAGCCAGACAAGCCAGAAGCAAGATGGTTGGCGGGGTTGGCGGCTTTTGGGAGGAGGGTGAAAAGTGCAGCCAGCCAGCCGTGACAACTCAATCGAGGACAGCGCGCATACGCCACGTTGTTCGCAGTCACCTTTGGGGAATGGAACGGAATCGGTATGGGGATGCTAGGGATGCCAGAGATGGCAAGGATGTGTCGCTTGGCCAGTCACCGATTTCGCCTTGTGCTCTCCTCCTTCCGGTTGCGTTTTTTGGAAAGCGATTTATAAACGTTGCAGGCATAAATAAACAAACAGATGCTTGAAAAAAAAAATAAGACCAGGGAGAACACCGCATAAAGAACTGAATGGCAACATGTGTCTGGCCTTCGTTTTTCACGCTGTATTTATTTACTTTTGCTCTTTTATAAAATATTTTTTAATGCAGCCACAGGGCTGCCAATTTGTGCAGATTTATAGAGGCTGCCAACGTCATGGCTCCCGGGAATAAAACCGACAAAAAAAAAAAACAAAAATACATAACCAACGCTCTCTGTTGACAATCGCCACAGGAAGTGGGCAAGCAAGTTGCCAAGGATGCCAGAAATGTGAATGTGCATGGTTGTTGCTCGTGCTGCTGCTGCTGCTGCTGTTACAAAAGGGTCATAACTGATTGCTGCAAACACTTACGGGGCGAGGAGAAAGCCGAGGATGAGGTGGAGCATGAGGGGTTACAGGACATTCGTCGGTTGACTGGACAGCAGCGGCCAGCGGAGAATAACGCACGAACAGGACAAAGGACGAGGGACGATGACAATGCTGCGCATTGAATGAGCATTTGATGGCTGTTTTTACAACGACTCTTGGGCATTCGGGTTACTGGTAACTCCAGAGCCCATCGAACAACATCTGAACAGTTTTAGAGTTTGCTTAGAAACAATTTTGCGGATTTATCCTAATGTTCAGCATCGGTCAGAAAATGCTGATCATGCATAATGGCTTTTCAATTCTTGATTTAAACTCTGAGAACAAGAACAATTTGTGGATATATTTTAAGCCTTTATAATGCACTTATTTTGAAATGCGAATAATTTAAATATTTTTGTTTAATAAGCTAGACCAAAATTTATTTAATTTTTCTCTCTGTATTGCATGTTGGGAACTTGATTTTAAATATTCGTGAAATAACCTCGGAATCCCGAGAGTATTTGTGTCGGTAAATATTGAGGGGATAATAGATTTAGGGTGTTATGCTTGACATGACTGTCAGCCGTTGGTTGTTGTTCTCCTTGGTTTATGGTTGTTTGTATTTTTGCGCCGTGGAGACTGCAATGGAATTTCTCTGCACCCTTTGCGTCTGGCCAACGCTGTCGTCATGGTCATCATTAACATTGACCAACGTCATCGACATCGTCGCAGGATGTGGTGCAATTTGTTGCTGCTGTCGCTGTGTAAGTGGGCGTGACTGTCTGCCAAATATGAGCACCGGAAATTAGCACACAACTGCCACGCCCCCGCCCTGATATGAGGGCGAAAATTGAATGGACATCGGACAAACCCCTGGACGTATAATTACTTTTGTCCCTGAGCGGGGACCAAGTGCTTTTAGTGGCCAACAACGTCCAGCAATCCATTCCTGATGACCCGGCGGGATCACCGGATCTTAATTAACAAAGGGCCTCAAATTAAAGGCTAATCACCCACTTGACCACTTTGTCTACTTGACCTGGCCCAAAGAGTTCGCCTTCAGCTCCAGGGTATTTATGATGCATGGCAATCAAACTTTACAAACTTCACACACCCTTCAGCTTTCCAGTTTTCCATTACCATCAAACAAACATCCTTGACATAAATCATAAAAGTATGATAGCTTCAACAAAGTTTTACCCTTATGTTTTTGTCAAAAGTGATTCGAAATAATAATGGTAAGTAATTACGTATTTGTGGAATATATTAATTTCATATTTAATTTTAACCCTATCGTTTAACTGACTTACTATTCACAATCCACGCTTGAAATCAAGAAATAATTCAGTTCTTCTCGAGCGTCCAGAGAGGGAAAAGTTGTAGAGTGCGAAAAACTTTCTCCACATATCGCCAGCCCAAGGAAGGTAAAAGGAAAAATGCAAAGCCGAGCACAGAGGCAACTTTGCGTGCTTTTGTGCAGCGTGCTTTTGTGAGCGGCAACTTCGTTTGCGTCCATTTTGAAAATCAGAAATATGCGAGGGTGTGGGTTCCGCGTGTGTGTTTGGCATACATTAGCATCTCTTGTGTGTGCTGCATACATTTAGGCGCAGCGCAATGCAGTGCACAATTGCTTATGAAATTGAGCAAACAAAATTGTGGAATGATGTAAAATGGCAGCTAATGAGCCGTGTTGCACTTAGAGGTTAATGCGAAAAAGGCTAAGCTTCCTGGAGTTTGAATTTACAGTTCAAAAAAAGACTTTGTTATATTTTTATATATCGAACTGCATTTAGGTAGCGTTTGTGGAATACATTTTTTCGTAATTGCAATTAAAAATCCTTCCATAATTAACGATTTCTCTACGTGCATTTTTAACTTTTGCTTTAAAAGAAAACGTAGAGCTGCAAAATATTGATGAAGCCATGAATAATAATAAAAGCAGCTTCCTTCAGCTCTCTGGAAGGAAACAAACTCATTAAAAGGTTGCCGGCTAGTCAACCAGTCAACAACTTTGGGCCACAAAACAAGCCATTAAAAAATGTTTAGTACATCGACTATGGGAGAGACAGCCACAGAAAAAGCAACAGAAACGACAGCCAACTGCCAAACAAGTTGATGGTGGGGAAAAAAATAGAAGCACAAAATTGAAGGCAAATGTTTAGTGGAAGTTTAGCAGAGTGGCGAAAAGTTGGAGCAACAGCGAAAAAACACAAAAGTCCCCAGGGCACATTTGAGGGGTTTTCCGCCCTTTCCCCATCCAATCACCCTTACCTGTCACCTGTGCAAAATGCCGCCAACGGCCGAAAGTCCTTCATCCCTGTTTCCTCTGCTCGTGTATCCTTTTGTGCCCTGTTCATGTAAATTGAAAACAGTCGCCAAACGGCATCAAGAAAACGAATGAGGCAATGAACTGGGCTTTGTGCCCTTGTGTGTAAATTAAAAATTAACTGTCGCCGGGGATAAATTTTCAAATTGTATGAACGACACGAATTGTAGCAATTGTTTGTTAAATGAATTCATTTTTTGAGTCGAACAAATACAGACGTTATGTACGAAGTTAGCTGGACTGCATATTGTCAAGAGGAAGAACTTTTAAGTCCTGTTTATATTATATAGAAAAAAACAAAACAAATTATAATGAAAAAAATATATATATATATTTATAAGCTGAAAAATGAAAATGTTATTTACCCATTCATTATTTACATTCTTCTACACTTAGCACTTACATAATCTGGTAATAGTGGCAGGCTACAGATGTGTTTTCCGCCCACTTTTATACATTTTCGTTCATATACTTTCACATAGATTCTCAGAGGGCAGTCGTGCATATCTAGAAATAAACTTCAAAGCATTTAACATCTGTCCATTGACCAAGAACGCCCCGACTCGCCGGCGATGTAATCTACACAATGGCATGGCAGAGTTTTAATTGCTATGACACAGCCAAGACACGGCTGACTGGATAAGGGAAACCGAGTGGTGACGAAGGGATCGGAATAGGGATTCAGACTGGGATTGGTTGCGGGATCGGCTGGGCTCGCTTGCCGTTGTCGTTTTCTAATTTGATAAAGATAAAAATCATTTAGTAAACGCCCTCGACGATGTCGCCGTCAAATGTGCATGCCCCTGACAGACGGGCAGGCCAAAGGACGGACACCGAAAGCGGGACACACCCATTCCAGGACACGCTCTCGCAGCTCCTTGGATGCCGCTTAATTGAATGCTCATTTCAACGAGGTCCAGCTCCTCTGCTCTGCAACATCGCTGGGTTTAATTGCATTTTTATTTCATTTCCCAGCAATTATCGCAAGTTCGTGTGCAAATTCTATAAAGCAGAGGAGAAGAAACACGGAAAGAAAGCTTATCTACAATTAGCTCGAATTATTTAAATAGTAGTCATATTTATTGATTATGAAAATCAATTTGTTCTATAAGATAAGTTTCAACTTTAAAAACTTTTTTTCACACACAGAATAGGTTACTCCAATATATAAAAAATAAAATATACATCATTAAAACACTTTCCTAAAACGCATATTAAAATAATTATGTATCCTTCGTAAGTTATTTTCTCGCAGTGCTGAGTTCAGTAGCTTGAAGCGTTGAGTATGTCGCACCTGCAACATCCCAAAGCCAAGAGGTCAATCGTGTCATGAGTGTATCTGGGCCATGTGCAACTAGTTAGCAGCTTGTGTGAGTGTGCTAAACTGTGGTCCGGTGTCCTGCGAAACCGTAATTAAAGGTAGCCAGGACTTTTAGCCAGCTCCTTGCCAGTTCCTGCTGATATTTATTGTCGTAGCTGCGCTTTCTGCCCTCTTATTGTCAGTGCAAGTCCAAGTTCCTGCTGTTGCTGTTCCTGCGAGTTGTTAGCAAAGCAATTAGCATGAGTTTGTTATTGCAACACACGGCAAGCAGTCGGCAGAGGATAGATAGAAAGTTACAGGGGACACGGCGACCATGTCCGGCACCTCCTGAAAGTTTTACACCGAACCCAGGGGCGAAATGCGCCGCACCGAATGCCAGCAAATACGAATTTAATTTATTTACTCTGCAGCGGTAAAAGTGCTGGCAAATAGCCATGTAGCGCTTAACACTCCATAAACAAATCACAAGTAACTGAAACTTATGAAATAGAGATGTACAGACTAATGGCAGTGCAATTGGAAAGCGGAAACTTGATTTGTACTGAATTTTGGTTGGTCGGTGAAACTGGAGATATAATTGGTTTTCTTAAAAAATGGTGTGGTGCCAATTGAAAGGCGAATTATTTATAATACACATATTAAAACATATCAATCTTATCTCAAGTTATAAAGCTATGTGACCGAAAATAAATCTAACCAATCAAATAACCTTAATGTAGGTAATGCTTTGAAATGAATCGCCAAGGCAAATGACCCGACCGGTCGTAAAGGTTTGTTTTCAAAGGACACCTCACCCCTTTGATCTACTCTCAACCATTTTCCAATCAGTTTTTCTTACGCCAATTCCCTTTCATATCGAGCTCCATAGGTTTTCGAACCATGGCTTAGATTTAGTGCAACTTTCGCCTCCAGAATCCTAAAGTCTGAGCCATCTCATCACTTACTACTTTCTTTCGGGGTAACCTTCAGCACCTTTTAAGCCGCTTGCCATGTCCTTCAATGCCTCAAAAATCCCATTCAACCACCACCTCCCGGCGGAATCTGTTGCTTTGTTATCCTGGCCCTCTTATATTGCATTTTATTCACTCGATGGGGAGTTCCTACTCCGCTTGGCTGCATTTCCTTTGGGGGAAATGGGGGTTTGATTTTGGTTTGCTGCTTTTGCCACCGCCAGCTTCATCGTGGATTATGCAAAAAGTTTTTCATTAATGTTGGATTTAGATATTTTTTCACGCTCTGCAACTCTGCTTCCTCAGCCCTCCTGGTGCGAGCATTTTTTCGCCAAGCTTCCTCGATTTGGGCTCCTCATTTCCTCACAGCTCTTTTCCCAAATCCGCTTTTTTCCTGCGTTTTGGTTGTTGACAACGCAACTTTGGTCCCAGGATACGTTAACTTTTGTGCACCACAGTGTGCTGCAGCGCCGGGCTCAGTGCAATGAAAGTTGGCACCACAAAACACAGATACGTTTGGATAGATAGATAGATAGCTAGACAAACACTTAACAACAGAACCCACAAAGATGCCGCGCAGCAAATTTGCTTCACAAGTGATCTGGCAAATGGAGAATGAATTAAAGGAAAACGCACAATGATTTCGAATGCCGTTTAGTCCAGGAAAATGCTGTAAAAAGGTTTTTTTTAATGCAAAATAATATTTACAAGTTTTTCTAATTTGAATATTGACGGATTCATAACACGTCTATTCATAATAACCATTTCAAAGATATTTAAGCAATAATCAAAATTCTTTAGTTATTTCTTTTTCAACCAATTCATATAGGTAAATGTTCAATTTGATAAATTATGTTTGTAAATATTTTTTTTTATTAAATTGTATGAAGATACCTCGTAGTTCAGTGCACTGCCACATGCCGTTTTTGCCACATGATTTTTTTTTTACCCATTGCAACATAACTTGGACCTTCTTTCTTTCCCTATATATATTTATTCTTTTTCCGTATCTGGTCGGGGTTGTGTGGTTGTTTCTTTGGAGACACTTTTGCCGCTTTGCAGTGCAAATTGTTGGGTTTGTCGTTCTTTTTTTGAGTTTTATTCTTATGGCATTTTTTGTGCGGTTTTATTTTCCTTTGTGGTGTTTTCGATTTATCTGCAGGGAAGGATTGGGGGACGGGGGGCCTAAAAGGACCCATCTTCTTTCGCGTTTCAGCATTTATTTGAGTGTGTAAACTTTTGCTACTTGAATTTTTCGGGGATTTTCCTGTGGCAATTTCACAGTTGGCCATGCCCCATCCCCACATTCCCCCCAACGTTGCCAACTTTGATAGTTTTGTCAAAAGTTTTTATTGCGATTTGTTGCAGCTGCAAGTCCAAGTCTTGTAAAAGTAATGCTTATCCAAAACGAGAAGCAAAAATGCTGGAATTCCCCAATTGATATTTTTGTGTGTAAAATGAGAATGAGGAAACATTGAAGTTTTCAAGGGCATTTTGGCCGCCATGTTGTGGGCTCTCTAAAATATCGTTTGGGGGCTAAGTGCATTACATGTTGTACTTAAAATAGTAGTAGGCTAAGAAAATATTTTGAATACAAACATAATTTTATGTTGCCAATAAAAAGTGCATGAAGTAGACTTTCTTAATAAATATTTAGTAAACAGCTATGACGACTGCGATAGTTGATGTTGATTTGAAATATGACATTTTATATTTTGCCAATATAAATGATTAGACTTTAAATTTGTAATTATCTCATATAGATTTGAATAGTAAATAATTGAGGTCGAGAAGAGCGATAACTTAGATTACTTTTAGCTTATACGAATGTTTGGCTATATTAAAAAGATACTCCCTTCACTTGTTATCACAATTCTCGATGACCACCACATCGCCGTAGTTTGGAGGCGGTGTCTCCGGTCGTATCGCCCCACTTTCAATCACATCCGTGTAGAATCTGGCCGTAGAAGTTGGCGGTTCGGCGGGGGAACTCGGTTCCCGGTCGCGACTGGTGAAGAGGTTACTCCGACTAAGGCGCCTTATGAGGGTGGCCGTATTCTGATTGATGGTCCGGTAGTACTGACTGCGGGCCGGACGACCAAAGAGCCGGGACACGAAGTTGTCCTGCGGTCCGTAGGGTTGTCGAACCACGGCATGCGATTGAGTACTACGGGGACGCTGGGGATTAGAGCGCCTGGGGTTGCGCGTACGCTGTGGTGACCAGGTGTGTATAGTGGGTAGGCTATCCTGCGAAGGGTTCAGAGGAGCTGGGGGAAACAAACAAGGGAAAACTCTGTCAAATATTGGTCAATCACATAATTGGGCAGACCTACCTGAAACCCCAGTGGCCACTTCCGGGTTACTTTTCTTTTTGCGCATCTCACAGCAACTCTTGAGGCACAGGGCAAAGGTAATGATGAAGATGACCATGCAAACGCCCGTGGCACCGCCCACCACAAAGGCCAGCTTCAAATCATCCTCATCGTAGGTGTGCGTGCGTATGATTTCATCTTCCAATTGGGAGTTTCCGCCAGCCAGGAGTTCATGACTCACACGCTCCAAGCAAATGCGGTATCTTAGGCACAGTTTCTCCCGACTTCCCTCACACACATCGCTTAGCGATGACATCTGCTCGTCGTCCTGCGAGCTGTTCTGCTCCTCACTGGAGTCCAGATCCCGCCAGACGGACAGCACGGATTGGGGTCCTCGGGTGCTGGGCTCCAAGTACTCCATGCTTTCGAACTTCTCGTTTTTATTAGGAAAATTCACAGCTTCCGCATCGTCCTGGTGATCCTGAACCTCTTCTTCCATGCAGTTGCTCATGAAAATAGCCACTCCGCGCTGTCGCAATCCAGTGGCCACTTTGGCTAACGCCCGATCGCAGTTGAAGGGATTTTCCTCAACATTCAGTGACGCCAGATTGCGGGGTGCATGAAAATCTCCAGGACTCAGGGTTAACAGTAGATTCTGTGCCAAATCCAGTTGGCGCAATTGAGGCAAGGCACTCAGAAGCTGGGTTCCAAGTTGATTTACCTGCGAGTTGCGCAGATTGAGAGAGCGTAGCGATGGACTTCTTAATATAGGTCCTTTTCCCAATGTGGACAACTTGTTGCCTTCCAAATTAAGGTGGATCAGTTGGTTGTTGGATTCCAGGATATGTTCATCGATCTGCTCCAGGCGATTGTACGATAGATCCAAGTAGCGTAGTCTGGTCAACTCCACAAAGGCATCCCCATAAAGTGTGTGTATCGCGTTGTGGGCCAACGTAAGATTAAGCAGGTGGATTGTGGTCTGCAGGAAACACAATAGAGTAAAAATAATTATTTTTGGTTAAGCAGTATATGTGTCTAGGAAATCATGGAAAACAAAAACATTGGTGTCACTAATCTTTTCCATTTGATGACTTACTTTGAAGGAGTCATCGTCAATGGTGGTTATATCATTGTAGCTCAGGTCCAACAGCTCAACCGTTGTAGGTATTTCTATATTGGCGCTTATCAAGCGCTTTGCGCTGCACAAAGAAATATATATAATATAACTCAACCGAAATAATTCCCCAAATCCGATGACAACTCACCTGCATACTGCGCGATTGCGCTGGGCGTGTAGATCACAGTGGCAAACAGTGGGGCAAAACATCTGCGACTGGGTCTTGCTTCTGCAGACCTGCAGAAGAACGCAGAGCAACAGGCCTACATAGAGAAGTATCTGCTTAAGGCCCAACCACATTTTGGGTTTTGTGACACATTGCAGAGCCATAAGCTGAATACTATTCGTAACGACTGGAAGGAACCTTCTCAATTACACTTCATCGCCATTTTCGAGATGGTTGGTTTGGGAATGCTTGGTAGTTCTGGACTGACTGAGTGTTCAAAACTCGTCTCTCCACTTACTTCATGACTAACAGTTGAGCTGCTTTCCAATGGTGAGTTACCTTACATTTACTGGGTTCCGTCAAAATATTAAAGAACGAATTTCATCCGATTATGAATGTGCTCGGCTTGTGCTCTACACTTCCACTGCAGATAAGATAAGCGTTTTTTTTTATTATCTAATCAGCTGATGCGGCTATGTTCGTGTTTCGATGAAAGAGCGCCAAGTTTCGGACTTTCATTTGTTTGGAAAATGCAGAGCTATAAAATTTGGGTTAAATTAGTTGCTTGCCATTTCCTTATCATCAACTTTTTGGATACTTTTCTTGATGTTTATATATACTTATTTGTTTAATCTAAGCGATGAAATTAATCAGTTAACACGCTTGCAGAATCGAGTGTTAAATAATCTCTTATTTTAGTGCCTATAATTTCCGTAGTCAGGCCAAATGATAAAAAAAGCCGGAGCATAAGTCAATGACTGAGAATTTTATTGTATAAAACTGAAAAAAAGTCAAAAAGTTTTTAAAATTTATAGGCCTTTTTGACCTTCAAGTTTATTGCTATTTTTACAATTGAATCGGACACTTGTACATGGTATTAAGTCGTTTGACATCGGTGTCACTCATCATCAAGCGCTGTCCCATTTGCTCCTGACCCTCTGGATTCAGAGCCACAATTGTCGCTTCCCCATTTATAGAAAATGCCAAGGAACTGTAGTGTAGAATGCTTCCATAGTCATACGGCTGATCGAAATCCCCCACCTCGTCTTCTTCGTACTTGACAAAGTTCTTCTCGTGACCCTCGGAAATGTTCTCCTCCACGATCTTTACGAACTCATCTCGATTCGGGGAGCACTGCTGATGGTGGAATCCCAAAGTGTGGAGCAGTTCGTGTTGGATGGTGCCCAGCTTAAAGCAACCTGTATCCAATGAGCCAGGCTTTAGTTTGACAGTTCTTTCACCTGGCTGATAGCCCACTTTGGAGCTGCATCCTGAAGTGGACGGAAGCACAAAAAGATAGTTTTCCTCATCCTCATCAGCAGGCACAAATCGAATACAAGACGAATACTCGATGAATTGCATGCCAAGCTTTATATATTCCACATGAGGAGCATCTGAAAAGTAAAATTGTAAATAAAATTAGTTTTGGAAATTAACCATCCAATGCGTATCTTACCAAACTCCTCAGATATCCTATACGGAACTGTGGCGTTTGGCCAGCGTCGTGTCTCGGATAGCTGTCCATTCCGGGCGTAGTCCACATCCATATCACCCTGGAAGTATCCTGCAGTCAGCTCTGGATCTGTTTCATCATAATGGGTATTAAAGGGGGCTGGGAATATGCCAGAGCACAGAGTGCCCAGCAGGAACAACTGAAACCAGACACGAATCATTTTTGACTGAATTAAATCGAATTAACGGCTAATGTAGTGCTAATTATCGCAAAATTATTAAGAACTACTTGTGATTGATTAGCGATAAGATACCTCGTTATATAAAATACAGCAAAAATGCGAATTTTCCCAGAAAACGGTGGGTGCCTGAAGCACTTCCAAAAGCTGTTCGTAAGCTTATAAAAAAATTGGTGATCTGGTTCTTAATAACTTGCTGGGCAGCTCACTGCCAAAAAAAAAAAAAAATCAAGTCATATCATATGTATTTATATGGACGAATAGTCTTGCATATGATCTGGATTACATCACTTAATCAAAAATATACATTATTAATTTACTTTTATTGTATTTATATGTTTTGTAAAACAATTGTTTGCTTACTAAAACCCAAGAAATGTTTGGGACTACAAGTACAATGTTTCAAGGCGACAATTTGTATGCCTGTGGGGAAAAGAATTAGATGCCCTTAAGGAGATGTCTGAGTTTTCTCCGACTGGACAAGTTGATCGTTAGCCAGCGAAGCTCGAGGCTACTTAGCAGCTCAGCTTGCGCTTCCGTTTGGTCACAGTTCCAGGCTCAGTCCCTTTCCCATACCCATTCTCATTCCCATGGCAAGATGTAATGGCTGAAAGTCCACTTGTCCGCTTTCCCCCATTTCCCTCTAGTGAATCTGCTTCCGCACTTGGTTTGTTGGCTTTAATTTATGGCCATGGCCAGACGATAGCGCCTGAGTCTTCGACTGAGACTTCCACTGCGACTGCAAAGGCGCCTTCTGTCAGTCAGAGTGGGCGTGGCCAGTCGTCGTCACATCCGCTGTTTGTCAGGGGTTGGCTCTGTGGGCCCACTCCATTTCCATTGCACCTCCCATCGTATGATCACCGCAATGGGCAACAAAAATGGAAACTTTTTCCCACACATTCTCAGCTCTTGCCGCTCGGGATTTTTCAGTTTTCAGCTATAGCCAGCCGGGCTGGTCCGTCGGAAATAGTTAACTTTTATGCGCATTTCAAATCGGAAAGTTTTGCATTCAAACTTTATTAAAATTACGCTCGATGCACGTCCAATTGTGCCTGCCATCCAACTCCTGAACAAATCCACTCCGAACTGTTGGTCGCCATCTTCAATGCCATTGTCGCGAAGGTCCGCAGAGGTTGGTTCTCTTTGTTGCAATGCCGTTCCGAGCTAACTGGGCATTTGGACATGGAGCTGAAGTAGGACACATTGGATAAGTTTAAGCCACTTAAATAACGATGCTGCCCGATAGGAAGCGCTATACTTTTATCTATTCCGCCTAAAGTTTAGAACAAAGAGTAGAGCTCAAGAGTAGTTGGACTTCCATTAAAATACATATTAAAAAGGTTTCCAATTTATTATAATCAATATTATTTCATAATTAAAAATATATTCACTAGTAAAGCTTTTACATTGTATACAAACTGATTCAAATTCATATGATGAATAAGTTTTTTGTATATGATAAAATATATTTTAATTAATTTTATGATATTTTATATATTTCTGGGAAATAGATTGCGGTACCGTCCTAGGTAATTTCCTAATTATCTCGAGTCAAATTCCCCCACTAAATTTGAAAGTGCATTCCATCTTCCTCCATGTGGAAAGTAAATTCTGCAGTTTTTCCCCACTGCACATTTGCATTGTTGTTTTGACTGCCGGCGTCTTTTTGTGCCCATTCCCGAATCCCTGTCCCTCTTTAACCCGGCTCTTGGCCAACAGTTCCCGCACTAATGACCGACATTGCTTCCTAATTACAAAAGTTTTGCATGCACTCGCTGCAAAAGGGTGGATGGCCGAATTGCTTGCCGAAAATGGCAAAAAAAATACAACTTTTAAGTTTATTTTATGTTCTTTATTTAACATTGGAGCGCTTAAAGTTGAGCTTTTCATTTGGCTTTTAGTGGCCATAACTAACGACTCCATTAACCCAAGGCGGCCGCAATACACATGTTTGAGCAGTAAAAAAGGGGGTAAGCCAAACAACAACAAAAATTGCTTGGCCGTAGATGAGGAACACTCGCACTCAGTACATTCCAGTTGCGCATATGTCATGTGACACATGCTGACCCAGGAACTAGCCGGATCCCGATCCTAGGGCCCACTCTTTCTGGCCATGGGCCGCACTTAATGATAAACAATGCTTGCGGTCAGTTTAACAAGCCGCGCTATTACCCTGCCACTCAGCCGTCCTTCGTCCTTGGCCCACCACCACCCCTTGCGGCAGGACCAACAAGCCCACCGCCCCTCGCCCACTACCGCATAACGAGTGGACAATTTACACGCTGAAACTGAACGACAGCGGAAATCTGGTGGCAGCGGGTGGACTTATTGATACCTACCTATTGATGATAACACCTTCAATAAACGTCAAAACTAGTTTCTTATGGCTGTTGTGAGCGCATTTTTCAAATCAGTCTTACAGAAGTCGTTACTAAACAAACTGTGTAGTATAACAATTACCCGTTGTCATTTACAACTGCTTAAATTCCAAATACCCTTCTTTAAAAAATCTGCAGCTTAGCAATACATACATGTGTATAACACCCTTAAAGTCCACGATTCCCTAATAATTCCACAACAAGTATAGACGGCCAACCAAGGAAAAGAAGAAGCGACAAAAACAGCATGCTTAAAAGAGCAGTAAATGAGAATTTATCCACTTGCTGACCAACGA
The DNA here is from genome assembly GCF_000001215.4 of Drosophila melanogaster. Lineage (NCBI taxonomy): Eukaryota > Metazoa > Arthropoda > Insecta > Diptera > Drosophilidae > Drosophila > Drosophila melanogaster. The sequence continues at coordinate 15,625,991 of NT_033779.5, read as the reverse complement.
GAGACGCCTCCATTCCCAATCTCGTCCTTCAGTGCCACGCCCCCCATTCGCAGACGGAGACACAAAAACCGAGGCGGAGATATAGGGGGTGTATAACTGGCGGACACACGCACATCGTAAAGTTTTAATCGGATGTTGTCCAGCTTTACATGACGCCATCTACTGGCTTAGAGTGCAATATCCTGTGGCACGCGATAACATCGAGCAAAAGAGTTGGGTGGCAGTGGCAGTGGCCGAGACCTCGTACAAAGGGAGATGGAAGGGATTTTGGGCAAGGGTGTTTGGGGGGCGTGGCCGGGGTGCGAGAGCGGCCACCCTTGTTTATGCGAAACGCCCGGCCGAAACGCTTCTAGCCCTTTGCTTTTTGACGGCATTTGGCATTGCCACTGCCACGCACAACAACTACAAGGATCCGCCAGGATGCCCAGCACTTCCATCTATGGTCCACAAAGTCGGCACAGTTTCGGGCCGTGCTACAGATACAGTTGTACAGATACAGATGCCAAGGCTAAAGCCAAAGCAACAGCCGCTACAAAGGCTTAAAAAGCGCTCAACACGAGAAAAAATGAGCGGAACTCTGAAAGAGAGAAAGACAAAAGGAGGTTCTTTTGAAAGCCGAATTATTGTGGCTCTGCAAAGTACTCAATTGTTACAGTTTTTTATACAATGGTAAGCCTTTAGTACATTTTTTATTGAAGGTTTTATTTGTAATCTAGAATCAATCGAATTTTAAGCATGAAAGAGCAAATATCGTTTATTTAATATAAATATTTGCTCTTATTTTATTAAATTGGGGTGTTTATATCATTATAATAGTTTGCACACTTAATTTGCTGCATTATAAATACTATACTTGGCTCTTTGGTGTTGACAGAATTGAACTTTTGCCAAGAGAAATATCCGACAAGGGGCGATGGTAATTTAAATTTATAAGAAATATTCCCACGATGGCTTTATCGTGCATTATTTTCACCTTAGCCTACTAGAGAACTTCGACGTCAAGTCAGCATGGCGACAAGCCTCATAAACAATACATTGTATCCTTGCCGGCAAAGTGCATTCAAAACGGAAGTGAAATGTGTGGCTCTCGTTGTTTTCTGGACTATGGTCAGCCGCTTGGCTAGACGCACACTTGGCTGGATGTCCAGGATTGTCGGGATTTTGCAGAGCGGAGTGGACTTCAGCCATTACACACGAAAGCAACCCACTGAACCACCAAGGCAACGAACCTCGTTGTCATTGTCGTGACAGGAAATTAAGATGAATGTGGCGAGCAAACTGCAGTTTCTACGCCGGGGCTCCAGCTCCTCGTCGCTCGATGGTGTCCTTTAAATTTCGCCCTCAGCCCGCTGTTGTGGCCCTGTTGCCTTATTGTCGTTTTTCTATTCGGTTAGACAAGCGAGAGACAGACGGCTGCCTCTTAAAATATTCATAACACAAACTGTTGCCACTATCTCCAGTGCGGTCCGCAGCGGATGCAGGCGGACCGGCACAAATGGCATCGCTGGGAGTAATCCGGGAAAGCTGCGAAAGCTGGAAAAGCGTGCGAAAGTTGCGCGTTTGAATTAATTGATTTTTATGAATTTGTTAAGTGAGTTTTTCATCCAGCAGTTGTCAGAAGGGAGTCTGCGGAAATGTTGGCTGTATAAAACGTGCAAAAATGTGTCACGAATTAACAATGCTTTAAATGACAGAAATTCGTGAACGGTTAGTAATTGATACGGAAATTTATTCTTGTTTTTGCAGTTTCCCAATTTTTGCTATGTGCTGTATGCAGCTGAATGCTTTTTTAAATAATAAAAACAATCACTTTTAATGATGGTTTGGTGCTCATTAAATGTGGAATAATGAATCAAACTTGGCATGTTTATGTTTGTAAATGTGTAAATATAACACTAATATAATTTGCTTTACTGCGGTGAATGGATAACATAAAATATTAATTTAGTTACATAGTAATGTTGTAATGTTAAAGACAGAATTAACGTGCATAGCCTGCGAATATCGCATGCCCCAAATGAAACCTTCATTATTAAGTGCACCCAAAAATCAGATATGTACATAAAAAGTTTTGAATAACAATAATTTTAAATAAGTTTATGCATTTAATTGGATTGTTTACCGTTGCTTACATCATTACCTGCGCTTAATAACCCTCCCAATAAGCTCCAATTCCCCAGTGGTGGTCCTGAAAGTTGGCTCAATTATACGAGGACAAGCCATTACATCGTAAATGAGGCAATATTAATGTGAGACTTTCAAATGTTTCCGTTTGGCTTGAAACTGGAGGATAATAACTTAATTGAGCCATTGCACGCATGGGAGACTTCATTTAAAAGTTGAGAAACTGTCATCGTCTGTGCTCCCGTCTAATCCCTGGTGCATATATAAGTCGGAGGAGAGCAGCCATTATTCAACAGTCTTCACTCCATAATGGTTCGTTACGTGCCCCGGTTCGCTGATGGTCAGAAAGTAAAGTTGGCTTGGCCCTTGGCGGTTTTTCGGTTAAATCACATATTCTGGCCATTGGATCCGAGCACAGGGAAATGGGGCCGATATCTGGACAAGGTTCTAGCTGTTGCGATGTCCTTGGTTTTTATGCAACACAACGATGCAGAGCTGAGGTACTTGCGCTTCGAGGCAAGTAATCGGAATTTGGATGCCTTTCTCACAGGAATGCCAACGTATTTAATCCTCGTGGAGGCTCAATTTAGAAGTCTTCACATTCTACTGCACTTCGAGAAGCTTCAGAAGTTTTTAGAAATATTCTACGCAAATATTTATATTGATCCCCGTAAGGAACCCGAAATGTTTCGAAAAGTGGATGGAAAGATGATAATTAACAGATTAGTTTCGGCCATGTACGGTGCAGTTATCTCTCTGTATCTAATCGCACCCGTTTTTTCCATCATTAACCAAAGCAAAGATTTTCTATACTCTATGATCTTTCCGTTCGATTCGGATCCCTTGTACATATTTGTGCCACTGCTTTTGACAAACGTATGGGTTGGCATTGTAATAGATACCATGATGTTCGGGGAGACGAATTTGTTGTGTGAACTAATTGTCCACCTAAATGGTAGTTATATGTTGCTCAAGAGGGACTTGCAGTTGGCCATTGAAAAGATATTAGTTGCAAGGGACCGTCCGCATATGGCCAAACAGCTAAAGGTTTTAATTACAAAAACTCTCCGAAAGAATGTGGCTCTAAATCAGTTTGGCCAGCAGCTGGAGGCTCAGTATACTGTGCGGGTTTTTATTATGTTTGCATTCGCTGCGGGCCTTTTATGTGCTCTTTCTTTTAAGGCTTATACGGTAAGCAAAAAACAATAGAAATATTATTTCAACTCTGAAAGTTATGTAAAAAATAAAAACAACTATAGGTTTTAATGACATTTTTAATATTTCCAACAGAATCCTATGGCTAATTACATCTATGCGATTTGGTTTGGTGCTAAGACAGTTGAGCTGCTTTCTTTAGGACAGATTGGTTCCGACTTGGCCTTTACTGTATGCCAAACTATATATTTCTGGTATATATTATTATTATTTTTTTCATACAGACGGATTCCCTCAGCACAATGTACTACCTTACCCATTGGGAGCAAATCCTGCAGTACTCTACAAATCCCAGCGAAAATCTGCGATTACTAAAGCTCATTAACTTGGCCATTGAGATGAACAGCAAGCCCTTCTATGTGACAGGGCTAAAATATTTTCGCGTTAGTCTGCAGGCTGGCTTAAAAGTAAGTGAAAAACGAGTGCAAAACCATTTCACTGTCAGCTCTTTCACAGATTCTGCAGGCATCCTTCTCGTACTTCACATTCCTCACTTCGATGCAGCGACGACAAATGAGCAATTAAATAATTCACATTTTTTTTAATGGCACACTGCCTCCTTCTGCGACTCTAGTCCGCTGATACAAATGATTGCATATTAAAAGTCAATTATTGGTGAATTAATTTTAATTAAATTAAATTGATAAAAGGAGCTGGCTTACACGCATCATTGACTTTTCCTTTGCTCTTTTTCCGTGTCAGTGTGTGTGTGTGTGTGGGAATGCGTGAGCATGTGAGAATGTGTGTATGTGGGTGTTGGAGGCGCCTGGAAATATGCAATAAAATATTCATGATTTCTGTGCAGCAAAAACTTGCAGAAAGTTAATAAAACTTTTGCCACTGCTGGTGGGTAATGAAATTAGAATATCGCAAGCATTCCAAAACGCAAAGAGCCAGAAAAAAATATAAATTTTCAGCTTTCCATGTTTTGCCATCTCTGGAAATGATCAGCGGCCATTAAGCCGGGCTTGGATGGCGTCTCTGGCGTAAGCCATAAATCTTCAACTTCAGTGGAGCCTCTTCCCGCGCTGCCCTGCTCCTGCACCCACTATGTTTCAATTTCCTCTGGCACGAACATTTTGGTAAATTAATCCATTAAAGTTTCGCCATGAAAATGCACAAAAGTTTTCACATAAAAAGGCCATGCATCCCGCTCGCACCGCTGTTGCCGAGCTTAGGCTGTCTCTATCTTCCGCCCATAACTCCCTCATAAGAGGAAGTCGAACTTCGACAGGCGCCGCGCTCATTGATAATTAGACCCTGTCGACGTCTCCATGGTCGTCGATTTAGGGCTTCGACCCGCCCCATTAGCCAATTTGTACTTCATTAGCACCGTGTTGTTCGACTGGGCTGGGTGCTGGCACTCTAACTAGCTGCCTATCTTGACGACTAATGAGTTTTATTTATCCTGAATATAGATGGGAAATGGGTTTGTTTTACGACGCTCAAAGTACTCACTATCCAGGAATACAATTCTTCAGTTCACTAGCTTTAAATAATTCAATAAATTTGGTACATTTGGTTCTGCCTCAAAAGTAATAAAAAACACTGTCGCCTACTGTTCAATAAAATGTATAATAAAAAATTTTAATTGGACAATTTAAATAGCCTAATGAATGAAAAAAAGACACAGTTGTCAAATTATAACAACTATTCGTGTTTGAAATAACTAAATGCTCAATGAAGACCACAAATACACCGCATTTATTCACAGTCGCCACTCAACTACTGGACCGTACTATGCATTGACTGCAAGTCGAAATAATAACGTTTAATTAGAACAGACAGTCCGGGGGTAGACGAGAATTTGGGGGGAGCTAAAATATTCCAGTTATGGACTCCCAACCCCTTATCATTCCCTCTGGCTTTGCTGAACTTTTGTGCTAACCACTGGAAATTTTATATTTGTGCTTGTGTTGCGTTGCCAACTGCAGCTAAGGCCAAATGCTCAAATGCATAGTGGGGCTTAAGTAAATGCTGAAAAAGTTTTTAGCTTGTAATTATCATTAGCGATATTGTGTCTAAACTTTTCAAGCCGCGCATGGAGCAACAGCATGCGAATAATGTAAGTCAGGAATTCTGGCACATCGAGAGATTAAACATTGATTCCAAGGCCTTAAATCAATTACAGCTGCAAGCGAAAAAAACTTGTTAATTGCTATATAAAGCAGCATGGAGTCTTCTTAATTCCAGTACCTGTCATGCAATACTTTCTGAACTGGCAACACGTCGTATGCTTAATTAATTTTAAATGCACTTTAAAAGTTTGACCTCTCGTGAGGAGTCCTCTTGGGAAAATAGGTGGCGGTGAGGTATTTTCACCTTTAAGTCAACTTTCCCCTGGCCCCGTTAAAAGTAAAAACAACCTAGAATAAGAAAGAAGTCCAAAGAAAAGTCCATTCATGTGTGACTGCATTTGTCAGTCCTGGAACCAGAATCAGAATAAGGCTCCGAGTCCTGGCATTCGCATTCCTTTGCCCAGGTCCTGTGAGTTGTGTGTGTAATTATGTCTGAGATTATGCCCACAGCCACGACGGTGCTGCTCCTACTACAGCTGTCTGTCTTTAATATGCCACCGCAACGCCAACTCCCACCAGTTTACACGCCGCCTTATTTCTCAGCAGTGTTGCCCACCATGATTATCATGAACTGGATATTCCCATAAAGTGGAAAAAAGCATACCTTTTTTTTATAAGCAAGGTGAATAGAATGATATTTTGTAATTATAGTAAGTACTTAAATTTCAAGAGCCCATACACAACTAAAGAAAAAATTATTTTTAGTTGTTTGAAAAAGCCTAATATTTTCCAGATTTTCTCATACTAAAATATTTAAATTTAGCTTGAAAAACGTTAGCTTGTCAGGACCTTTCCGCAGGCTTTCCGCCTGTCGTCAGCGTCAAAAGTTTCTGCGGTCTGCCAGCTCATCCACCCTTAGCACCGCTGATGTGTTGGCATTTGCTTTTGCTTTTACTCGCTGGCTGCTTTAAGTGGAGGTCTTGAGATATTTTTCAGGGCTTGCCTTCGCCACGTTGTTCATATGCAGTTCCTCTGCTGCACTCCTAAAAAATTGTGAGTTTCAACAGAGTTTTTCATTTAAGTTAGATTTTCTGGTAATTTAAAATAGCTGAAATACTACTTAATAATATTAAAATTAATTAAATAAGCTAATTATAAATTGATTTCTTAATATGGCACTGTTTTACACAGAATGGTAGTATTTTACCAACAATTATGTTACTCAAAGGCTGTCCAAAATATATCTATAAAATAGTTTAAGTAAAGCTGTATGCTTAAATGCTGTCACTAAGTACCAGTAACCTTTATTGCAGTGTACTCTGCTTAAGTATTCTCATTTCCCTTTAGTTGCCGCTGCTGCTGGTGGGTTTTTGGCTTTTGCCTTGGCTCGTAAAGTCGCAGGAAGTTATTATCCTAAAAACTTTACCCCTGAGGGCAATACAAACAAAGGCGTAGCAGGGCAACAAAGCGCAGCATTCATGTCTGACTATGAAATGGCTATGGCTGCACTCGCCCGCCCACAAAACCACCCAAAACCACCCACTACCCCCAAACCACCCACACATGCGTCTCGTTTGCTATGCATGAAAATAGAATGTCATAAAATTAGAACGATCGCAAGAAGAGCGAGGGGTTAAGCACAATACAAAGAGCCCGGGAAAAGAAAGCGAAAAGAAAGCCGAGCTCCAGCCTGCTGACTTTTTTACTGCTCTTGGCGAAAAGTTGATGGCCAGGCGTCCTAGTGGCCGCCTTAACCCATTAAATTCTCTTTATTATGCCAGCAATATTTTCTCAAAATAAAAAGCTGAAAATTCCCAGGGCATTATGACTTGAGAGCGTAGTAATCGCGTTGGCCTGTGATAACATTTTATAAAAAGTACATTTAATTGAGTTGAGGGTTGCATGGCAGTCTAACCTTAAATCGACTGAAAATCGTCTCATTCTCAGTCTGAAAATGATCATCGCCAATACCTAAACTTAAGCTTTCGCTCTTGGACGATTTTAGTTATTTCGTTATGTTCTTAAGACTTAACACCCTCGTAAAATTATCTGTTGAGGTAAGTATACATTTAAAATGTCCTGTCGCAAAGGCAACAAACTCAAATGTTGATAAAGCCGCCAGCAACACAAAAGCTTAGCCACCTATTCCATACTGGATGACGTTAGCCCATCTTTAGTTGCAACTAAAAAAGCGAATGCACTGCTTGCATAAATTAAATGTTTACGACTTCCGTTTTGTGGGCAGGTAGCTCTGGAGGAGCTTTGGCTTTAGTGCAATTTGTGCCATTAAAAAACCAAATATATGTATATGCCAGTCCTTGTGTGAGAGAGATAGAGGGCCGAAAACACGGGACGGTCTACGCAGATAGTTAGTCCTGGGATTATACGGAAGGACTCAGCCGTTAGGTGGGTAGCTGTAGGTGCGCGGTCGCATGGTTAGTTGCCTGGCGCGCTAATTTTTAATTACGACCACTAAATATTCAATTTTTAGTTGCTGGCAAAGGCAAACACTTCCTCTACGTTTTTGTTTTCCAGATTAACCGGTTTGTGGAATAAGTTTTTCGGGGCGGGAGACTGTAGTTTCCTGTCAAGTGCAACAGCTCGTTAGAATTGCAAATGTTGCGATTACTTCGAGAGGATGTAGTCTGGCTATGTATATGAAATTAACACCATTACACTGCTTTTTTGTATCCTAACGTTAAAGAAGCAAGTCAAATTTAATAGGAGATGCATTTCGGCATACAAAGCATTCAGTTACGATTTATATTATTTCTTTTATTTCATAGACATCCAGGGCACAGTGTTATAATTGTTGTGATATTTATCGAAAGATAATAAAATTAGCAGTACATGCGTTTCAGTGTTTGCACATCCTTTGGACTCATTTGCGTTGCCTGACCGATTTTCGCATGGGATTTCAAAGGAACAATTGTCGACTGTCCGTTCTTGGAGAAAGCAAATGGACCATAGTGCATAATGCTGTCGTAGTCGTAGCCAAATCCATAATTTGTCACTCCATTGGCACGAAGCCTTTGAAAGTTATGTTCATGACCGGATCTGATGTTATCGGTTTGGATCCTCACATATTTATCCCGCTGCGGATCGCTGTGTGTGTGAAAGAAGCCTAAGGCGTGAAGAAGTTCATGCTGAATAGTCCTATTGGACATACAACCACTGCCTAGATTGAGGGTCTGGTCTGCTCTTCCCAAATATCCTACATACGACCAGCATCCTGAACCCTCTTTTTGTATAACTACTTGTGGCTCCCTCTTGTATTCCGTTCGGCGAAATTTCACACAGGTTTTCGATGATATTTCTGCCATTGCACTTTCAATACTTGCAATATCCAAGGAAGCTATGATCAAAATAAAATATAAGATAGAACTTTTAAGAACTGCTCAGAATTTCTTAAACAGTTTACTTACAAAATCCTCCGGCATAACTGTAGACCAACGTTCTTCCCTTCCAGTAATATTCTGACCATGATTTTACAACACGACCTTCTAGATTTCCTTCAAAATATTGGAGTTGTTCTGAAATTAGTATGATGTCGTCTTCTTGAAGTTTGATGGAAGGACGACCGTTAGCCGAAGACCCAAGTCCAAAAATCACAGCGAGTGCAAGGTAATGCATTTCAGAACTGATATAACATTGCTAGGAGCAAGCGGCTTTTATACATTTTCAGAACAGAAAAAATGCATTTATTCTTACAGAACACAAAGAATGAATTACTTTAAAGAGCAATTGCGGCTATAAACAAATCTTTTAAATCAATTGTGATTTTTTATAGAGATGTGCTATTTTTGTTTCAGTGAAGTAAAGTTCTCCAGATTAAGTAAAAAGCATGCAACATATCAGAGATTATTGTTTTGAAGGTTTTATATTTATTAGTTTGTTTAAGCTTATAATTATTTGATTTTTATGAAACCATATTTATTTGCATACTGTACCTTGGTTAAGCAATAAAAGCATTCAGAGTACATAGAATATAGTATCAATAATATTTATGTTAAAACATATTATATGTTCTCCAAGAAAGTACAATTGGACTCTATAAATTAAAATTTGTAAGTTTTGCCAAACTAGTACAATTTAATATTTTCCTTTCAATTGCCCGAGATTATAAACGTAATTGCTGCTTACCTTTCCTACCGTCCTACAAATGATTAGATATCATTTAAAAACGGCACTACTAATTTGAAAAATCATAAATACTAAAGATTAACTACGGCTGCGGAATTGAACAACGCTCGTGCATTGAACTGCCCAAACAGTATTGAATGGGAAGTCTAGCAGCCAATATGTGCTATTACAGTATATTACTTCTACTTCTGGTTGTAGTCAACGTCGCTTGGGCAGCTCCATCCATACGGATAGAAACCGATCCGGAGCTGACAGCTGGATATATTGAGGGTGATATGGTGCCCAGTGGATCCTCGAGAAATATTTGGCGCAACGAAACCTATAGATGGCCCAATCGCATTATTTATTACCATATTAATAGCTATATTGGTATGTATTGAATATCAAATATATTTTAAAACTATAATATTTTATCGCAATAGATGAAGAACATCGTAACCACATCGTGAGCGCTATTCAGAAAATCGAATCCATTTCATGCCTGACCTTCAAAGAGGCCACCACTGATCAGAAGTATTATGTAAATGTGACCTCCGAGGAGGGCGGTTGTTTCTCCTACATCGGTTATCTGAATCGCGTTCAACAACTGAATCTCCAGAATAATGAAATAGGCGTCGGTTGTTTCCGTTTGTATACGATAGTGCATGAGTTCCTGCATGCCCTTGGATTTTTCCATCAGCAAAGTGCCGCCGATCGGGATGATTATGTCCAAATTGTGGAGGAGAATATCACCGAAGGCATGGAGTTTAACTTTGATAAATATACCGAGGAAACCGTCAATGATTTTGGTGAGAAATACGACTATGGCAGCGTAATGCACTATGGTCCCTATGCATTTTCCAAGAATGGCGAGAGGACAATATTGGCTTTGGAGGAGGGAAAGGAGGATGTAATTGGCCAAAGGCTGGAGCTGAGTGAAACCGATATCAGAAAGCTAAATGCCATCTACAAATGCCCCACCGTCAAAGAATGAGTTTTTTTTATCATATTTCTGTTTGGAAATTTCTACAGCATCGTAATGATGATAAATTTCATTCTATTATTGTCACCTTTACTCGCGATATATAAATATAATCTCTTTTTTGTGTTGACAAATGCAATTAGGAGAATGCTCGTCGTTGTCATTTGCTTCCGGATTAATTTTGACACTGATTTTCTTTATTTCGGGGTGGGAAGGCGTTGTAATTTTGATTGAGTCTTGGGGTGTTGCAAGATGAAATTGCGCAAAGGGAGAGGACATGGTTTGTTAGCTTTTGTTATATGGGAATCGAAGAAATATTACTTACGTGTGCTGTGTTGAGCTCAGAGTTTACAAATTTTCTCAAATAAATGATGATAAATTACAGTTAGGAATGTGCAAGTCTAGAATATCCATTTACTATACAATTCAACGATTCATGGCAATATAATTGCCTAAATATCTATATAAGAATAGATCTAGATCTTATCTCATTGGCCCTGGGAATTCCAAACATTCTTAAGAAGAAACCGTGAATTAAAGTTACGTATACGAGATTATACTTTCGCAGGCATCATTCGCCGATAAGATAACATCATAACGCTGACCATTGGGCAATTTGTCTGATCGTAAAAACTTAACTGTAGCAAATGTCATAAATTATCCAATAGCTAACTATACCTCTTTGTCACCATAAGCTAGGCGCCTCAAACAGTAACTTGCTGATCGCAGAGCCATCAACATGAAGACCTGGGCCTTAACTTTAGTGGTCATATTCTTGGCCAGCTCCTGCTCGGCAGCTCCCACCACACAGAACAGGATAGAAACCGATCCTGAACTGACAGCTGGCTATATTGAAGGCGACATGGTGCCCAGTCCGGAGGGAAGGAACGGACTTCGCAATGAAACCTTCAGATGGCCAAACCGCATTGTCTATTATTACATCAATCGCGATATTGGTAAGGCAATCGGACTGTAATAATCCTTACCTAACTTCATAACAATTTTCATTCAGACACCGAGCATCGCAACCATATTCTAAGAGGTATTCGCATAATAGAACAAAGTTCTTGCTTGGTCTTCAAGGAGGCCACCACTGATCAGGAATATTATGTGAATGTTACCTCGGAGGCTGGAGGATGTTACTCGTATGTTGGCTATCGCAACCGGGTTCAGCAGCTGAATCTGCAGACCTACGCTCTGGACACCGGCTGCTTCCGTCTGGGAACAATTGTCCACGAGTTCCTGCATGCCCTTGGCTTCTATCACCAGCAAAGCACCTGGAATCGCGATGACTATGTCCGAATTGCTGAGGAAAACATAACTGAGGGCACTGAGGGCAACTTCAACAAGTACGACAATGAAACCGTCGAGGACTACGGAGAACCCTATGATTACTCCAGTGTACTACACTACACCGCTTATGCGTTCTCTAAAAACGGAGAGATGACCATTGTGCCGCTACAGGAAGGTGCCGAAGAACTTATGGGGCAGCGATTGCAAATGACCCAGTCGGATATTAACAAACTTAACGTCATGTACAAGTGCCCCAGGCAGGTGTAATAAATAGAAAGAGATCATAACGCAAATATAGATGCTTTAACCGAATTTTATTCATGTTTATTTATTAAATACTTGAGTCGTTTTAAAACATTAACGAGTCGGTTTGCTTACATGTTACTGAATTCTTTTAAGTGGGTAACCAGGAGTTTTCAAAGCTTCCAGAATAAATTGAAGAGATTCAATTTAAGCTTCTACACCTGAAAGTATGCAAATAATATTTGAACATTTGTGCAATTCTTCTTTCAGGCATTAAATATAAATATAAAGTAACTGAAAAATCACTTTTTATTTCACGAAAAGAATAAACAGTGATCCAGCGACAATATATATACTCTACCAGATAGAAAATCGTGGATTCCCGAGAATGCGCACAGTTAGGATATGCTATACATTCCTAAAAGAATATTTCCCATAATTCCTATTATTAATAAAAGTTGTATATATACATTTATATAAGAAACCTAGCGTGGTATCTAATGTACGTTATCTAATATAAATATCTAGTTAAAAGTTGGATAATATAATTGCTCCCGTTCTCTTTCTCTATAGGCATGTCGAATTAAATATACCCACTAGACCAGTCATGGTATACAGTAAAACTGGCATGGGTTAATGAAGCGTTCAGTTTGTTTCCTGTCTCCACCATGTTTCCGCAGATATGGGGTGTGATTTTTTTGTTCACTCCTACTGTTTTTAGTGAACTCTTTAAGGATCCGGAGCTGCTTGCCGGATTTTATCAGGGGGACATAAAAGCTCATCCAATTCGTACTCGAAACGGAATTGTCAATCAGATTTATCACTGGCCCAATCGCACTGTACCATATATGATTGAAGATGATGCATTTGGTATGTTCTGTATATCACATAAGATCTGACCTATCCTGACATAAATCTTGAAGCCGACAGTCATTATCGGGAAATTCTTAGAGCCATTTCCATCATAGAGGAAAACTCATGCGTTATTTTCAAGCCAGCTACTGAAATGGATTTTCCCATGGCGCTCGTCATTACGTCAAAAGGTTTGGGCTGCAATACCGTTCACTTGGGCTATAGGAATAAGACACAGGTGGTAAATCTGGAGATTTACCCACTTGGCGAAGGCTGCTTTCGCATCGGTTCCATTATCCACGAGCTCCTTCACGTTTTGGGCTTCGAACATCAGCATGTGTCCCAAAATCGGGACCAATACGTCAGCATCCAGTGGAAAAATATAAATCCGCAGTACAATATCAATTTCGTGAACAACGATAATTCTACAGCGTGGCACGACTTTGACGAAGGCTACGATTATGAAAGTGTTATGCACTATGTGCCAAGGGCCTTTTCCAGGAATGGCCAACCCACAATTGTGCCCCTCCGCGAAGGAGCCGAAAATATGGGGCAACGATTTTATATGAGCGAAAAGGATATTCGCAAGTTGAACAAAATGTATAGATGCCCTGATCATGTTTAGGCAAAATATATTTGAATTAGTCATAAAATTTGTCATTTTTGCTTTGAAATTGAATTAAGCAAAATTTATAGGTATTCTGGTAATAGTCGAGCAAAGTCTTTTTCTAATTGTTTGACTAAATATATTACTTACGGCTGCGGTCAATTTTTTTTTTAATTTTTCGAGTGCGATGGCACGTCAGTCTCTTTCCTATTGAGCATGCAATTGAGAACCCATTGATTGTCATGTTTTCTGCCTTCAAGGCTTATCATGTAGTTCCCAGTGTGGAGAAGCGAAGAGAACGTTGTATTGCGATAAGGCTTTGAATTTGAACACCTTTTGGGCAGCCAAGCAAACTCTTGTGTTCAGCAGAACGATTACGCGTGTCGTCGTTGTTGGGTAATAATCAGTAATCAAATGACGATTTTGGGGGAATTACTCATACTTGGGTAGCAGTGGTTTAAATTATTTATAATTGTTTTTGGTATTTTGTTCGGCACTTAAGAATCCAATCACTACTCCACTTGAATTTCTGATTTCTACATATAATTCCCTATCTATCATTGTGAATTGCGGCAATCCAAGAGACAACCCGTGACGTATTTTAGAGATATTTATCGAAAACTTACATGACTAATGGAAGGTTTTCACATGGGCGCCTCACAAAATGGTGATATACCATAAACCTTGATCTAATTGGACGTTTCGATTGTCTTTATCAATTTGCGAAAAAGTTTTTGCCTTTTTGTATCTAATCTAAGTTGTATGGGCAGCCTTCCTGCGTGTTTTATATTTAGGTAGCCGTTCTCCGTGGCCACTTTATTAGTCTAGTTCGAGGAACTCAACTGGCAAGATGTCGAGGTCTGGAATAATATATGTTCTTCTGCTGCAAGTGGTGCTTAACTCTGGCAAACCCCTGCCAGCAGGTGTCTACGATCCGGAGGAGGCAGGTGGATTTGTCGAGGGTGATATGATGCTAACGGAGGAGCAACAAAGAAATCTGGAGCAGGGTGCTCCCAAGGCTCGCAATGGCCTTATCAACACGGAAAAGAGATGGCCTGGAAATGTGGTGGTCTACAGGATATCAGATGACTTTGACACGGCGCACAAGAAGGCCATCCAAACTGGCATCGATACCTTGGAGCTGCACACTTGTTTGAGGTTTAGGGAAGCCACCGATGAGGATAAGGCCTATTTGACGGTTACGGCCAAGTCTGGAGGATGCTACACTGCCGTCGGCTACCAAGGTGCCCCGCAGGAAATGAATCTGGAAATATACCCGCTCGGCGAAGGCTGTTTCCGGCCCGGAACGATCCTGCATGAGTTTATGCACGCCTTGGGATTCTATCACCAACAGAGCTCGTCCATTCGAGATGATTTTATAAACGTGATCTACGAAAACATAGTGCCGGGCAAGGAATTCAATTTCCAAAAGTATGCCGACACAGTCGTGACCGATTTCGAAGTTGGTTACGACTACGATAGCTGTCTTCATTATCGACCAGGAGCCTTCTCTATCAACGGCGAGGATACTATAGTTCCCCTAGATTCCAGTGCGGTAATTGGACAGCGAGTGGGTCTTAGCTCCAAGGACATCGATAAGATCAACATTATGTACAAGTGCCCCATTTTGCTGTGATCCAAAATCAGGTAGACTATGTACTTGGTCAATTGTGATATGTATATATATTTATTCATATATCAGCCACCGACTGACGCGATTAGATCGGTTTTATTGATCTACGCTGCCATTGTCACCGCGGTCTGAACTATTTATAAAGAAGCGTAAATTAAAGCCATACCCCTTAATGACATTGTCTCAGATAATTTCTTATCGGCAAAGTACAAAATTCAGGCGGGGGAAGAAACTATCAGTGTTTCAGGTTTTACTGCACGGAAATACAGGCCCAAACCGCATTTCGTGTGCCCATGTGTCGAGGTCTAGTAATTGCGTGCTGCTAATGCGATTTATATGCGAGATGCAAATGTCTAGCAAGCATCTGCGCCCAGGGAATGGAGGACACGTCCTGGCAGCTCCAGGACCTCGGCGCAGGCACTCAATTCTCACATTTTGACAGCGCTTGTTAGACCATAAATTCGATTCTCGTTCGTTTCAACGACACGGTTTGCCCTCTTCCATGCACCTCCCATCCCGAACATCCAGCAATATCTTCCTATGCGCATTGTTTCATCCGAAATTAAGAAAAGACCTCAGGAGCCGGTTGCGAGCATGTTTGGGCAAAATTACCATATACCAAGAGCAGCGGCAAATTTTCAAAGGCTTATGCATCGCAAAATTAGAATTCACAAGATGGTGATCGATGCAGTTTTAGACACAATGTTTTTAAGACGAAAACTTTGATAGCTTAAAAATCTTAACTTTTAACAATTTTACAAAATTGCCAAATTTCAAAGAACCCATTTTTATTGAACAATTTTTAGTTCTACAATTATTTTCTATTTTCAAACAACACATATCAACTAAATTTCAAGAGCTACTTGTTAATCCACTCGGAGTTTTAACAGTTCCCAAATTAGTGATGACTTAATTTCCATTATCAAAAATGCGAATGTAATTAATTTTAACTGGCGATTAAAAATCGTTGAGATTACTTTGAGTACGTCGATTTTCTTTGAAATTGTAATGAACGCGCTTTTGAACAGTTATGGAAACGGGCGACCAAAATTGTAAGTAAGACCACGAAAAAGTACAATAAAATGCATTGTAAAACCATACAGGAAGTTGCATATTGTATTGTTATCTTGAGGTTGAGTAAACAGGTAATTAAGTTGCATTGATACCACAACCAGTAGTACGAATTACAAAAATATTTACAGGGTGTAATTACAATAAATAATAAATTCAAGGGGTGTATTACAAGCAACTTACAATATTTTTTATAACGTGCTTTCTATATAATGACTTAAATACGAAGAAGGGCTAGCTTCTAAAGCATTCCCTGAAATTAAAGGTTTAATGTGCGGCTAGTGCACATGTTCAAATACAACAAATATTTCAACGGTATTAAGCAATAAATAAAGAAAAGTCTTGTCTGGAGTTTATAGAGGTTATAAAAGATCATAAACAATCCATTCAGGGTGTATAAGAAACATTAAGATGACTCATTGTCATTCCGAAATTTCACAAGTTTTTTTAATTGGCTACACATGACTCCCCGTAAAGTATACCTTATTTGTATGGCTGATAAGACGCTACTAATTGCGCTTAGCCGAAAAGTAAGCCATTTTAGCCGCGAGCCATAAATGTGGGAGCATTTTCAGATTCGAATACCTATAGTATGCAAATGAGCTGCAAACAATTGCAATTCTGCTGGCTCCTCGGTGGAAACCCGTTTGCCAATAATAACTCATGGAGGAAACTGCGCTCTCACAAACAGAAGCGGAAACCAAAAACCCAAATACCGAAGCCACATGAAATATGAAACGAATTGTAGCAATTTCCCCAAAGGCGCAAAAGCGCATATGTGACTGAGTTCGAAACCGAGAGAGAGAGAGAGAGATCCTGGCTTCAAGGAGCCGGCCACAGTGCTGCAGGAACCGTGTCCTTTGGCTTCAGCGATTTATTGCTGACGAATGCGTATTCAATTTTAAATCATCGCTGAAATGATTTATACATTTAATTTTATTTTTCTCGCCAAGCCGCTTAGCTGAAATGTGAAATCACTTGCAAGGACCTGCATCCTGCTCTCTTGGCCGCCCTTATTTTACGATGTTTTCCTTGTATCGGGCACATTTTTTCATCGTTCATATTTATGACTATGACATCGTAAAAAATTATGCTTTAATTTGATTATGGTGGTGCAAAGTATGTATGTGTGCTGGTCATAAATTCGCAAGCGATTCTTGGGTCAAAGCTTAGGCGATTTTTACGCACAATTCAGTTTTATAAGTTTTTAAATATTAGGCCGTTATAAGTTTTAATTAAACTGGCATTTTCGTATTCCTCTTTGGGCAAAAATAAGAATTGGGCCAAAAGTACCCTAACCAATGCTCTTATGGCGTATCAATGCCATTAACAGCGTCATTACCCATTTCAAAACCCTTATCAGGAATACGATTTCACTAAGCTACTGTAACTCAATCAAATAGCGAATTAATTAATTTGCACATGCATTTCTTTGGCATCCCTTAAAGCACACCCACAGCCCCGCCCTCACCACACACACACACACACACACAAACGCAGTCAATTTTCCAGACCCACCCACAGTTGTATACATTTAAAATGGTTATTTTGGCATGGCCGCCTTTTGTGTGAACATTAAAAACTTAATTTGAATATGTAACCGCTTGTCTATGCCACTTTTAATCCCCATTTGGCACACTACCCACCTGTGTGTCCGTTTCGTCCTGCGGGGCTGTCCCTTTGTGTGTCTGTGTGTGTGAGTGTGGGTGTTAGATTGTTTTCCGCACAGCTAAAACTAGACTGTTTGGGAGGCAGACGGGCGGCATCATGTTCATTTAAAAAGGTAATTTCGGCGTTGAGCTTATTATGCTCATTAAGTCATCAGGCGGCGCCCCAAACGAAATGGGCCAGGACCTGGTCCTGCAGGATCCTGCTCCCGGGCCAGGATAACATTATAAAGTGCACGGCGACCGCAAAACGTGTGCACTCATTTGCTGATGTTGTTTAGTTCCCTATTATGCACTGTAAAATCTTCGAAACTCCTTGGCAGTTAAAGCATGCTTTATGTAAGACTTTAAATATTTATGCTCTGCATTATTATTACACCACCTTAACTAAAAACTCAGGGCTGCTAAAAAATATAAACTTACTTTCTTTAAATTAACGCACTTTTTATGGACACTATTTTAATATTTGTGTATTAAGTATACTATCAAAGTAAGTAACTAATTACGAATTGGGTATATTCATTATTAGCAAACTCTTGTAATATATTTTTTTTCTCTGTACAGATACTGTTGGAATGCACTTCGCTTCGCTCTTCCCTTATTTTTTAGCAGGCACAGGACATCGAGCGTGAATTAATTTTTAATGATGTTGTGTGCGGTGCAGTGAAAGCAGGTCCCATTTTCCTGCTATCTGTGTGCGTGCGCCGTGGTCTGTCCAGGATGTAGGTCATTTCAAAAAATTGTTTGCTTTAAATTGCATTTGCGTCGGCCGTACGATGACATGATGCACTGCATCCAGCAGCATCCCATCAGCGACAAGTTTTTTCATATGCACCATCAGGGGGCAGGTGGGCGTCAAGTGGGGTTGAAAGGTGGCACCCCAGAAGAGTGTGCACCACGCAACCACGCACAACCATGTCACTGGTTTAGAGGTCCTGGGATGGGCACCAGGCGACGCTTGCTTAGCCATTACCGGGCAGAACCTGCTGCAAATAGTGCTGGTCACATAGATTTTTCATAAATATGTTAATACTTCTTTCATCACGTGTTTGTAATTTTTTAATTTAAATGTACATTTTGTGAACAGAAATTAACTGTGACATTCTTGTGTATAGAAAATTTGAATTGATAAGTAGTTAACGCGTTTATGACGCCTGCCCTATTCGCTGAAATATGAGGTATGAATAACAACTGCAACATCTCGTGACATTTTGATTAAGTTAATTTTTAACAAAGAACTCATTAAACAATTGGATTTGTCACGTAGCATTCAGCATTTAGTAAAAATTGTTACGTATAGTAAAATACCAAATATAAACCGAAGTACACATCTTAAATAATTACTTAATTTACCAAATTATTTATACTGACAGCACTGCCGGAGGTAGTGGGTCAACTGCCTAATTAAAAAATTATTTTGCAAAAGCTGTCATAACGCCTCTCCTCGTGCAGGATTAAATTACTCCACCGACCGTGGTTTTCACACTTAAAATCCACCTTCTACATGAATATCTTAATCTGGGCACGCACTTAATTTACTTGATCAACTACCGTGTTTTAAATTCCCTTAGTCCCGCTGGCAAAGCAATTAAGCGATTAATTCGCATTCATGCCACTCGATCTTCGGCCATATGACAGTCCACGAATAAATCAAAAAGGGATTTTTATTGTGGCAGCCGCTGGCTATTGCCAACGGTATGTTGGCCATTTTATTGCCAGGATTTCGGCTTTGTTGCCGCTGTTGGCCTGTCGTGTTGTCGCCGATGTTCTTTATTTTCTCAACTTTTTGTTCTTTGGCTACTTTGCTGCTCGGTGTTGATTCAATTGCACGCACACGCACGCACACGGTTTATGCAAATGCAATAAATAACATTTTATTATGAAAATTTAAATGCTCCAGCCCCGCAGGAGAGGTGACAATAACAAAAAGGGTAGTAAAAATCCAATTAATTGTAATTTTATTTGTTTATTGTTTTCTGATTACGTTACGGGCGAGACAGCACGAGAATATTTTTGGGCTCAACGCCGCATTTGATTTATTGTACAGCATATATTTTTATAATTTAATTAAAGCATTTATGGCTGACATATTAAAATGTATAATGTTTGTGCTGCATATTTTTTGTCTTATACTTATACTAATTAATTCATTGAAGTTTTTCTGTTGCAAACTCTTATTCAGAAAAGAGCGAAAATTATTCAATAAGCTTCAAGTATATTCAGTTATAGAAGTAATGAAAAACCTTGTTGAGTAATTTTTTGTACCTAATGATCCCTTCGTAGCTAATGGCTATGTACATCCAAAACAAATGATGTGGTTGCTGTGCACCTTTTACAACTCACTTAAAAATTCGAGTAGCACCATTTTTGTACCTTTATTTGAGTTGTCAGTTCAACTCATTTATCACTGGCAAATGTCTCTGGTTGGTATTTATTTATACCTCTCCATGGAGACGGCTTAGGAGGTAGACCGTGTGTGATCCTCCCACATTCAACATCGCTCAGGTTGACAAGCAGCGCAGAGCAAGATAAATTATTATTTTAATTGCATTTAAATTACACGTTGCTGCAAGGGGCGTATACGCAATAACATACAAAAAGTCAAGGCTTCCTGCTTCAAGTGACATTTTTTAGGGGGTTGAGTTGAGGTTGGGAGTTACGGACCACCCGTAGCTATATTAACAGCCACCCATGGTGAGGGGACTTGACCGGCAGATTGGCCGGCCACCGTTTAGGGGATTTATTGAGACTTTTTAAGCTGAGCTATGGTTATTACTCTTTTAAAGGGCACATACATTTTATAATGAGTGATCCATAAAGGCAAATTATTTCTACATTTTTTTTATGGATTTAACTAGATTTAATCTCAATTTGATGTCTTTACTATGCCTCATAATTAAAAACTTTTATTATTAAACATTTGATTTGGTAACAAAAATATATTTTAAAACTCTTATTAAGCATTTGATAAACATAAATTTGACTTGATTAATAACTTTAAAGTGGCATTCATTTGATTTAAACATTAAGTAGGGACACCGAAATTGCCAATTCATTCAGGGCATCTCGAATTCAACCATTTGAATGGATGGAAATCCACTTTATTTGATATATGAGAGCCCCTGGGATCTTGCCGTAGCCTTGAGCTACATTAATAAATGCTGGCATTGCTGGGGTCCTTAAATCCCGATTCACCTGCTCCGTCTGGTTTTTTTTTATACATACACACACATTTTTCTGTGCGTTATAATTGCCAACCACCCGCGGCGACTTCAACTTTTGTGAACAATCTCGGGGAGCAGTTGGCGGCTCCTTTCGGCCAGAAAGTGAGGCGGCAATTTATATTCATGAGTTGTTGTAATGCATGTACAAGTTGTTGGTGCTGGTTTCCCCAAGAGCATGCTTATTGTTATCCGTGAATTAACTTCTCTTATCGCGTCGCCTGGGCTCCTTGTACGCCGCTTTGATTTGCGTGCCCTGACTTGTGGTTTATATCGCATATTAGGCTTATAATGGCCATACGCAAAATGTCCTTCCTCGTCTCTGGGCCCTGCCCGAAATTCATCCTGTTCATGTGCTCACGCAGGAAATAATTGCCAAAATATAAACTAGTTATAAATTATTAGCCTAGCTCTGGCAAACGCATCTAAAGCTCCTAGTGACAACGGCAGCAGCAACGACAACTCCATATCCTGGCCAACAGGCAAAATGGCAAAGACAAGCTCAAGATGTAAGGGATAAGCACGGACACACATAGAGCTGTTGACTGCCATATTTTATAAGCCTGTGTGGGGCGGTTGAAATTTTAAACAAAAACCCAGGCAACAAAATCTCAGAAGAAGGGAATATTCTACTTAAGTTATTCTTGCAATGGAAAATCATCTGGATGCTGGAAAACGAATACGAGATACACTTTCTATGGGGCAAGTTGCAAAGTCATCGAATATATTTGTTACATTTAATTAAATAGTAAGTCCTTATAAATAAATGATTGTTAAAAATAAATGGTTAAAAAGTGAATGTAAAATGTAAAATACCCACTTATATTAATAAAATAATTCTGTATATGCTGTCATACACGATGATGCGAGATTAATCCTTTTAAGCTCGGCAAGCTCCTTGTCAAAGTTCTTATGCCCTGGAAAATGTGCTTGGGAATCAAACAAAACAGGGAAGCGCATCCGCACAGTGGCAGTCCCGTCCCTTGACCACCGAACCATGTCGTCAGCAACACATTAAAGCATCTTCATTGTCCTTGGATGAGTGCGAGGACTAGGATATGGGCATATCAGTGGATGTTGGCGCTTGTGTGTTGTGAGGGGGATTGTAAGCAGATAAAGTCATTTGCTTTGATATCTTTCACTAATTATTGCCAAAACGTAGTCTAAGCTGGTCTTGTGCGGCAACAACAGGAATAATAAATGACAACAATTCCAGCTAACTGCGGCTGCTCGAATCCTTTTTTCTCTTCTAGCCCAGCAGACCACAACATCCTTACCGGAGCGGGAGAGAGAACAACATTAACAGCATATTATCCTGCCAGAGATCCCATACAAAACAAAAGCCAGCGAAGCGTAGACCCAAACAAGGATGCGACATCCTTGGGCTGGCGATTGAGTTTTCCTGGCGTTGCTTCCGCCTGTTGTTGTTTTTAAGAAAGTGAAAAATATGATGAAATTAATTTTTGTGTGTTCGGATTTAAGCACTCGCTGCTGAAAGGTTGAAAACTGAAATGCCGTCAGATTAAATTTAATCCTGCTGAAATGTTGTCATTTATAATTTTTGCACAATTGCCGCTAATCAAATTGTTGCCAGAAAATAGAAAAGGGTAAACCGAATTCCCAGAGCCGAGACTCGAGACCTTTTTGCACGCTCTTGCTTTTTAATATGCCATAAAATTCAGTGGGGGAAACTCACTGATGCCCCAGCTTATTCTTCACGAAAGCAGCATGCTGCCATCCAACTCAAATCCCTCACCCTCAGGCCAACCATTTATTCTAACGAATCTATTAAGTGGAAATTTATTTAAGCCAACGCAAAAAGTTTAAGCCATAAAGTTCAGCGTGTTTTTGCTTTTGGTGTGGCTGCTGGAGTACATAAAAATATTAAACAAATAGGAAACAGGCCATGGAGTCAGCCAATAATAGGAAGGCGTTACCATTTTTTTTTTGTATATCTCTGCTCTTACGCTGCTGTTGATATTTTTATTGTACTGCCGGCTTAGCATCGGCAATTTTCCTCAACCAATTCGACTGAATGAGTCGCATGGAAATTTGCGCAGGATTTAGCCTACAGCTTGCTTAAGCTTATGGATTTTCGAGCGAAAGAGAGAGTGGTTTCCCGTCATAAATTGTACTTGAATACTGGGCGTATGCGTAATATTTTAGTATCCCTCTAAGATAAATAAAGCCTTAAATATTTGCCATGACTTACAACTAGTTAACTATAGGATTTTGGTTATAGCTTTTTAGTTGATGAGTTTTCGGTAGGCGGCATGTGTAGCGGCTTAGTATACAAGAGAATATTTCCTGTTACATCATTTAGTTGTGTGAATCTATCAGAATTAGTGCCTGAAAATGTGATAAAGCTACCCAATATTGTGTTATTAATAATCCTTGATTATACCATTATGTCCATTATTTTCTTGCATTTCGCAGACCGAGTTTTTATTAAGCCCGCTTAAATAGTTCCCAACCCTTTTCAGAAGAATACACAATATACATTTTACTTTCCATATCCTTAAAGCTGGGCCGAGAAAAAAGGATTTTCCTTACCACACTCTTTTCCCTTTTTCCCCAGCCATTGAGGTAATTTGACCGGGACATAAAAGGGAAAGACAAAAAGGATTCGCGAGCCAGGCCTGTAAGTGAGAAAGAGACAATTAAGAATCCATTAATTTGAGTAGCGGCAACCATGTAAAGCTACTTATATCGCACCCCAAACCGAATGGAAATTTACATTACATTATACTCGCATTTAAATAATTTTTGCAAAATTAAAATGTAATGCATGGGACCGTTTCTCGTCGGTGTCCAAGGCGAAACTTTATTCATCGGAAGCTTGTGTGTTTGTAAAGAGAGAAGAGCGAGTGTGTATAAGTGCATCCTTGATGCATTGACCGTGTACTCAACCCGGCCCATGGCAGTGAAATTATTTATGTGTCGCACATTTAACTTGCACATGGCAAAACATACATATATGTATGTATATATATTTTGTATTTACCGAGTGCACTTCCATCATTATCCACCCGGACTGAACTTTGCACCACCGACTGACCCATCCCATCCTCAAGGTTCCCAAAAGCCTGACCGGATGCAGGATCCCAACCCTTTTGGGCCGCATTGGCATTGTTTTTTGGCCAGGCCAAAAGAGCCCGGACTGCCTCCTGCGGATTAAAATGCATGGGTTCATGAAGTGGTCATCTGTCATCTTTGCGGTAGGAAGAACTTCGCATGTTGACATTGTCGCAACAGTTTATATATGTACAAACATACGGGGCGTGCACCAAAGGGAGATATTCCAGGAGGCACTCGAGGCAAACCTAACCATTCATATCAATCTCGAATGGCCGCTGCCCCAGATTGATTTTATTATTTTTGGTGGAAATAGTATAGGCTGAAATTTGTGGGTATATCGATATTATTAAATTATCATTAAAAACCAGAAGTTGTAAAAATATTTAAAGTTGAAAAGCTAAATGATGAGCTTAATAAATTCTTTAAAGAACTACGACTGTAATTTTTTTTTGCAATAAGCTAAATAATCGGTGGCTGAGTATTTCATAGTCTTTTCTGATTCTCATTCCTAGTTATTTATACTTTTGCTGTTTTGTTGCCTGTGGAGAATCGCTCGAGCAGGGTAACTGGTGCGCATTTCCCTTACAAGCCGGATTAAATATGGCTTAAAAGTCAGTTGACACGAGTTGGCCATTTCTCGCCGACTGCTGTTCACTCAACCTCCGGTTGGCCAGCTCCTCGTACTCTTCTCCGGGCAAAATGTTGTTGTTCGGCGGTGTGAGATGATAAAACATTTATGTAGATGGCCCAGGCCCAGAGTGCACCAGCAATCATTGACATTAAGTGGATAAGCAATGGGGTGGGAGCTCGGGATTGAGGCGAAATGTCTTTTAGATGTCGTTTAAATTAATTGCAATGAAGAGATTATTTAAAAGTGGAAACTGATTTAATGCACACGCCTTAAATGCTTCATATTCTTGATGGGGGTGGACCGCATTGAAGCTTGGGGCTCAGCTTTCAATATTAAAAGTGTAATCTCTTACCGTTTGCTTCCGACCATTTCGTCCAATCTTATTTTCCAATTACCAGCAGCTCTATGCCAATTAAATCACCTGCAAAATACCCAAAAGGGAAAGCAGAAACCAGCTTGGACAACCCTTATCTGGCCAATTATGACCGTCTATTTGGCAGGAAATATGTTGTGATATATTTTCCTTTTGCCTTGTTGCCTCGTTTAATTGCTCGAGTAGGTATTGAGTTTTCTAAGCAAAAAAAAAAACGCAATTCAAAATTGAAATTGAAAAAATATATCTCGGCTAGTCCGCAAAGGAAATTGCAAAATTTTCACATGTTGTGAGGTAAGAAAAAAGGATTCCGTTTGGTGGGAATTTTCACTTTTTGACACTTTTCTAACAAGGCTTTTGAAGACTGAATTCTGCTGTGTGAGAACGGAAATTAGCTTGATTAGATAGTCTGATGACTTCAGACAGTTGGGGTATGGGTGAAAGTCGTTCTAGTTGTTGAATGTACAGTGAAATGATATATTTCTGTGATACCTTTAAATGACCGATTCGAAATGTAACCCTAAATTGACTGAAATTAATTACTTCCTAGATATGCAGTTATCCTACGAATTTATTTATTGAATGTTTCTAATACAATCTCTATTTAATTCAACAGTACAAATATAAAGTTCAAAATTATAAATATGTACTGTGTAATATTTGCTAATTAGACAGAATTTCGAAATCAAATCCTGTGCTAATGGATCTCGATCTCCTAATTTTACGTTGTGATTCTGCGCCACTCGACGTCCATTCTGTGACCAGCTGGCGAGTTTTGGTCCTGGCGACTGGTCCGGCTCCTTGTGCCTTGTTCATCCTGCATGTCGCACAAATGTTGTATTACCTCCTGACATGCAACATGAATATTCACTTTGCACTTTGCGGGCGCATTGGCTGGGGCAAGGATTTGGGATACAGGTGTTTCCCCAGACTGCCCCAGGGACAAGCCGGGGAGTACGAGGTGGATGTTGATGTTGATGTTGTCCTTCTACCCGAATTTGCATCTTAATCTCTGCCGTCAGCGCCGCTGTTGACAAGCAGCAGCGGTAGCAAGAGCAGGACCAAATCGCCTGCTTACGAACTCGAGAGTCCTGCACGGTCTCCCCTGCTGATTGCTGTTTAGTTTTGCAATTTAAATCAGACTTTCAGGTGCAATGGTCGGACATTCCCTGCTTAAATTGGCAGGACATCTTCGTCCTGGCATACTTATCATCATCCGTCCCCCAAGGACGAGATGCTGTATCGAAAACCCCTTTGAAACCTCCATAACGCCTTTGGGGGCGGCTGGCTAGTTGGCTTTTATTTTTCGGTTCTGCTCTTTGCTGCGAAATAAAATCAAATGAAATGAAATGTAGATGCATATCCTTTTTTCGGCTGCTATCCTTGTATCGCCGCTGTGTGTGCGCATGTAAATTGTATAAATGTGCGCATAAATTTTCGTAGGCAAAATTTGAAATTCCGATTTTCGACCAGATTGGTAAACAATTTATGTAAGCAACCGAACTGAGCCGAACACATTGAAAATCTGGTCAGAAGTGTCCTCTGGCTTTGTTTTGTTAGCTCTACCAACCCCTGTACCCTAGTTCCGGATGGTGCTGGAAATCATGTAATTGCGTAACCCTTTCGATAATAGGGCCCTTGAGTACTCGTATGCGTGCGTTGGGTCCTTGCTTATGGTTATGGCCACACAGAGAGGCAAACAGACTCGCCCCATCACTTGTGCTTATCTTAAGTATTTTACTTATGTCCTGTCGGAATGTCCCAACTCCTGCTGTCTGTCCCCAAAATTTTCCATGTTTGCATTTGCACATTTCCCACTTTCCAGACCATTTTGGGTAGAGAATCATAGGCTGATTCTGAAAAGTTTTTCTACCACATTTTGTGCAGTGAAAAAAAAACATTTTTTTTTTTTGAATTGCAAATCACATATAAATTAATATTAAATCATTATTTCCCTAATGCTTAATGTAACAAAATTTAAAACTAAATGAACACATATTTGAATTGTAAGGATTATAAAAAGGAAATTGTTCATTGATATGATCCCAATTTGTTTTGTCGCTGTAGGAATTTTTAGCTTGGCATTTTGGACAAGATTTCTCAGATTATACAGCAATTGATTTACAGCAGTTTTGAGGTGGTTTAGCCTTAACACCGATACCTGGTTTTGGTAGAAAATCAATTTTGTGCTGATTACTTTCTCCATAGATAGTGACTTATTCAAAAGTTTTCATAGCTGTCCTTTTCGATAGTTTCGATTGTTTTTTAATCTATACAGAGCTGCTCTCATGGAATTTCGTCTGTGACCTCTCAATTCTGTTACCCGACTTGACTGGCTGAGCAGCTCTGCGTTCTCGACAATTTGCCATTAATTGAAAACAGATTTGCCGCCGAGATTGCATTGTCGACAGGCATCTGATTTCCGCACAAATTAATTATAACTGCCATTGACATGGCCCAGACCTCGACTGGCGATTGCCAATGGCCGATTGCCCAGCATGGGAGCTAAAAGCTGCTGGGACCTCTGCGATAAGGCGACTGCTGAGTTTAATTCAATTTTATTGAGATTTATTCAGCCAGAAGTGGAGAGCCGATCGAAATGACAGTGAAAGTGCTTTGGTCGTCCATTTAGTGCGGTATTAAATCGCGCGTGGAAAGTTCCTCAACTGCACCTAAATATATAAAATATTGTAATTGCAGCTATGTAGCATTGGGCGGAAACGGAAATGCCAACGTGTCAGCGGAAATGCAGCGGCATAAGAGTGAAATAGAGATTTGCACAAAAAAAAAAAAAAACGAAAGTGTCAAATCAATGGAGTGGATGCATTTTTCTGTGTCTGAATTTTAAGATGAATGTTCCGCATATGTTAAATATAATGCTGCAACATTTTTACAGCTAATTAATTTTAATAATTGGGGCAATTTATGGCCAAAATAATCGATAGTGTGGGTTATTAATGGACATTGGAAAACGCAGTTAATATGGAAAGTTTAACTATATATATAATAAATAAGTTCAATCCGTTGCTTTCATCGTTGGACAAATATTTCTATAAAAAAGTATCAGAGCTGGATAAAAGGCTACTGTCTTAATGCTAATATTTTGTATCTTTCAATAAGCTATCAAAAATGTACTTAAGTACTTTAAGAACGTTTAGTATTATGCTGTGAATTTGCATTTAGAAACGAATGCGCTTTTTCATGTTGCAATAATGAATACAGCTTACATTAAGATAATGCTTTCTAATTGAGATTAATGACCGGCTGACCTGTCAGCTGTCCGATTTGGTCCGCATTGCTCTCTGACCCAAGCCAATAAGCAATTGAAATCCAAATCCGTAAATTAATACAGATGTTCGGGTGTTTTGTGTTTGCCATTGGAGGCATTTAAATGGAGACAACAAATTAGTTTTATGTTTAGTGTTATGCAAATAAAATTATCGTTTAGTCCGACACTTTGGGCCCATTGAATGAAATGGCTGGAATGCTTGAACGGACAGTTGGATAGATTGATGGCTCTACATATTGATTTGTTTGCCAGCCATATATATTCCCCTCGGTGCAGCCATTTCAATTATTTAGTTTTGGCAAGGCAGCTATGCAGCTGCATGTGTGAATATTTGTGTCGGAAAGTATCTGTGTAGGATTTTAATTAAAAATTGATTTAGCGAAATTTGCATAAATTATGCATATCACAACGGTAAGCCAGCAAAGCACATAAACTCAGGCTGTGTCAATAAATTAGAAAAGATTAATTGCAAATTATATAACAATTTTCGGAGAGTTGCGTAAGAGGCCAGAGTTAAAATTAAAGATTTATAATTAACTTTACTGCATTTTACTCAATTCTGCAAAATGCATACCATGTTTTATTGCAAAGGCATAATTAAAAATCATTTAAGCTTGCTAACTCCACCGAGAGTCTTTTGAGTCAGAAAAGTTGACCAAAAAATATGCACAGTTCACAAAATACACTTTTTGCAGAGGGGAAGCGGGTGCAACAATTTATTGTGGCAGCGTGAAATATGGCAAAACTTTTGAAACGAACTTGGTCGAAAAGGACCGCAGCAACATTAACAAATGAATGGGTAACTGAATAAATGAATGACAAAGTGAGTGATAGACCGATGAAGTTACTTTTTATTTCCATTTGGATTTTCATATTGGTTATGATACAATTTTTATAAGCTTATAACACTATAACAACCCTTCTTAATGTCTCTTTCTACAGAGCATTACAATATCGCGTTCATATTATTACATTTTTATTTTTGCTACCATTTAATTTAATTATTCACCGCCTGCCTGTATCTCCTATTTTGGGCACAGTGGCATTTACATGAAAATTTAACATGGAAGGCAAATAAAAATCCATCCACTTATTTCTTTTAATGTTGCTGGCTGAATTTTACTTCAATTTCATTTACCTAGGGCAAATATTTATCGACACTCCCACCCAAAATGCTATTTATATGCAGTTCTGGTGGTTGCTCTGATTATTTTTCTGGTTTTTCGTACTGAAGAAAACATAACCTGTGGCTCTTTGTGACCAAACACTCGAACACTTTGGCTCCCACCTGCAAGTGGTTCGTTGGCAGCATGGAAATGGACTTTGTTAGTTTTTGGAATTTTTTTTTTATTTCTATTCCGGCGCAAACAAACTTCCACGTTCATCGATGGCAAATCCAATTTAAAATCAAATTTTACCCACCGGCCAGGCGGAGGAGAACTCTCGACATGGCTTCGAGTGCAAATTAAATAAAATCGTAAAGTGGCAAGAAAAATGTAGTCCCTCTCTAGTTGCCGGGCGTTGATTGTCTGTGATTGATTTTAATCGCCTCAAGTGATTTCACTAAACGATTCGACTCCAAAATTGGTTACTTTGCATTGTGTCTGTATCGCCTTGAATGTATGTATATACATGTATGTAGATAAATACGTACCTGTTTTGTGTGTGGGTGGTGGCTTACCTTTGGCTCAGAGTATTGCGCTTCCGGCAATTTTGGCTATAGCAACGAATTACTAGAGTATTTGCAAACTGTCCGCAACACATTTGCCTTCCCAAAACTGAGCTTGAAAAGCATTATTATTTGAACAGTTTAAGTTACGTAATTGCTTCACGATATCCTTGAGAATGGAGTATTTCGATCCAACGTATAAATAAATTGTTTAGATTACTTTGGGAAAGAAGTGTACCGATTTTGTAAATCAAGAGTATCCAAAATATATTGTTACTTTGCTACTGACTGTCGTTGGCAACATTTTTGCACATTTCGCTTTTGCAACAATTTCATAAAATTCAATTTAAATGCACACACTCTAGCGCAGAATATTCAAATGAGTTTCAAGCGCAACTTGCAATTCTACTCCACTTCTTCCCTCTTCGTTATTAGTTGAATGAGTATATATATATATATATAATTCAGCTGGCGAAAAATGCTGTGGAGAGTGCAATCTTGATACCGCTCTGATTGACACTTTTCGGTTTAAGCTCGCATTTAACTCGGCTCGCTTAATTAAAGTGGTACCCGGAAAAATGAAGCCGCTGAAAAGTTGGCCAACAAAGCCGGGCGTTGCAGCTGAACCACGAACAAAAGAGGCGAATAACTGCGGCCGACAAAAAACCTGGCTAAAAGTTTTTGGGGCCACAATTCGAGATTTTTTGTTTTCAGCGGAACTCAAACAAACGGAGGCGACGAAACCAATACAAACAGACAACAGCACCAGATAGAGTCACACCAAAATGAAGAAGGAGAAGCTAGAGAAAAGGATACCCGTCAGATTATCCCGGTGCTGGCAAACAACAAATTTCAAGTGCGCTGCAAGGCCATAATCCGCTAAGGCCTCCAACTAACCGTAACCGCTATGAAGGTTGCGGCCTGGAGACTGCCATAACATGGCTGATTACCCGCTGCAACTTGGCCAAAAACCGCTAAGCGCCCGGCAAAAGTTTTCATTAAAGTGGCTCTCGGCTTTCGGCCTTTGTAATTGCTCGGCATTGAGGAATTCGCCGAGCTGAGAGCTTAGCCCCGTTTCGGCTTTTGGCTCTGATTGACAGTCGCCAGGTGTGGTCTAGATTGGCCTACATTGGCCCCAGGCAGCAAATACTTGGCAAACAGCGACGAACGAATTTATTGGAGAATTTGTACAGGTTTCCACGTTTTTCAATACCTGTTCAAAACTTTGTGAAAGCTTTAAGAAAGAATGCACACTTTTCGATTCGTAAACGCAAATATTTTGCAAGCTTTTGAGCATTTAAGAACAGCTCTTAAAAATGACTTCTTAAAACATTCACGATTATGCATTTTAATTGGATGGAATGCATTCAAATGCTTTGCATTACAATCATTTATACTATTTATACTATACTATACATTAAAGAAAAACAGATGCATAAAATATCCGACAGAATTAAGCCCTCAGTTTTTTCTGTCAAACTTTAATTGACATCTTAAAGCAATCAACAAAATTTCTGTTATTTCTAAATATGTTAAGGCAGCAGAAAACTTTTTGCAAATTCTCGTTGTCCTTCCAATGATTGTGCCATGCGAATAGAAAATTAAAGCTGAAATCGTCCGACCATTTCATTTCCGGCAGCCAAGCACTGGCACATTATCCTTGACATTTTTCCACCAGCCTTTTGCGCTCAGATTTTACTTTTTTTTTCGGGCCGTCGTCTTCTCGTTTTTTGCCCCGCTTTGTTTAATGAATTATCAGTGCGCTCATTACCAGCACTTAAGGGGGCGGCTCCCAGGCAGGGAATACAGGGCGTGGCAGTGACACTGCAGCTTGAGTTTGTTTTATGTCACCGGTGTCCTTGGGCACTCTTAACCGCAGGCGCCTTGGATGCCAGATATACCCCCTTCCTTGCACTGAGATTCTTTTTCCTGTAGAGGATTATTTGACATTGATGCGTTGACTTGTTGAACTTGCGGCGAAGAGGGCAATATCTGTTGGCTTTGCCAAGCAGGAAAATTAAATCCAAGTGGCATTTGAGGGTACACTTGATATATCCCACTCCTGGCGGGCTAATCAATAAATGCAATTGCCATTAACTTTTCGGGTGCAACTTTTACCCAGCTCGCTTGTGTTTCGTTTGCGAACGGGGGACGAAACTATTTTTCAATTTTCGCCGCTGGAAAAGTTTTTTGTTCGTACAGCTGCCTCGGAAAGTAATGCAACATCCATTAAAAAAGAACGACAGCAGCGGAGTCGAGTGGAGGGGAAGGATTGAACGGGACGACAGGCAGTAGCACATTAAGCAGCCGGCAGCATCCTGCTTTGGGTCCTTCCTTCTCCTACCATATCGATTGCCAATGTGGCCAATTGAAAATAAATTCTAGGCAGAAAAGTACCGAAACAAAAATTAAAAAAAAGCTAGAATTGTATAAGTAATATATATAGTAAAATTGTTGTTTTATTTATGAGTCGAACTAATGTCCCGTCAGTTGACTAAGGACAACGCCAAGAAATAAAAAATAGTTTTTAGGAGAAATAGTTTCACGACTTTATTCTTTGGATCTCAGCTTAAGACTAAAAATCAAATGCAAATTGGATTGAGGAGAAGCCTCAGTATTTGAACAATATTTGTATTTCGGGAGAGCCTCGCTCTTGGGTTCTTAAGATTAGGTAGCGTTGAAAGAGGGCAGTCAAATCTGCTTAGGTCAGGCTTTAGGATGTTTACAAGAACGGCTGCGCTGCCAAAGATAAACGAATGCTGCGCAGCTGGGATACGTTATGGAAAATTACTAGAGTGCATTACTGATTTCTTTGAAATAATGGAAGTGGCTGGTTTGGACCACCCAAATACGTCACTCCCCTTCCCTTAAAGAGAAGCCTATACTTGGGCTGGGATTGATGGATATAGTGTGGGAAATGGAGTTTCTTCTATTTCTGTTTGTTGTGGTGTGTTTTGATTTTGATTTTTTCTTATTTTAAGTTTTGCATACAGCATCATAAATGGTTTAAATGATACATATCTTAAATATGAGTACAACAAAATTAGTGCGATTATTACAATGATCATTTGTATGTAAAGTGTAATATTGTTCTCTGAAATCATCTCAACAATGTCGTTGTGTTTTACAATTTTTATTTTTGTTATATTAAGTGGTGTGTATAGTGGTGTCAAATCTATTTCTGGTTCTAACAGATTTTCACTTAAAATTATATTATTGATTTCTATTTTGCATTGCGTTACTCTTATCATTTTGTTTCCTTCTATTTTTATTTTATTAATTGAATTTTGGCAATTTTGGTTAAGAATTGTTTGGGTTAAGTTCCAGGTTACAATTGTGTTTGGTTCTATGTATTTTATTATTTCGTTCGTGTGTACTGGCTTAAAATTACAAATTGGATTTAAGTGTTTAATAATATTGGTGACACATTCATTTTTTACTTCTTTATTTTCGGTATTATAAACTTTATTTTCTTTTTCAAAATATGATTGTGTGTCTGTGTAATCTAGCTGATAGCCGTTGGAGTCTGGGTAAGGAATTATTTTAATTGTGCTTATTAGTGAAAGGTAAATGGGTATGTGGGATATGATTAATACTTGGTTATCATTGTAGTTAATCCAAGTGGATGTTTTAATGTTCAAAATGTTTTGGCTGTTCACATTTTCAAGTTTGTCGTAGTTTAGTAATTTGGGGTTAAACAGTCCAAGTCTGGAAAGCTGCATAGCCATTTCCAAATCTTCTATGTATTCCGTAAACTGCATTAGTTCGAACAAAAGACTGTCAATGATGGTGTGGTTATTTTCATAATTCTGTATTTTTTGCATTCCGTCATTTATCAATCGTATGGCGTCGTTGAGTTCATGTAATTTTACTGAGTTATGGACGTTGATTTCAAGTTTTTTCTGTATTTCGACTCGATCATTTTCATCTAGTGTTCCAAATAGGTATTTAAAACCTGAACCCACAATGTTAATAAGACCCCGTTTGTTTCTATGTTTCAGGGTTATTCCGGCTAGTTCTCTTTTTATTTTATTGTATAAAAAATTGATCTGGGGTGCATGGTAATCGGTTCGTAGTCTTTGCTCAAAATAGTCAACCACGATGTCTATTTCAGTTAAATTGATTTTTAAGGAGTGATGTTCAAAGGAGGATGGTATCTGTACTGGCTTATCAGAAAAAAGGAGATATCCGTGGTTGGTGTCAATATTATTAATTTGAATTTGTTGTCCATGAACAGCTGTGATCAGTATAAACAATAGTGTTATCGGGTACCAGGTGCCTGTGAAATTGAGAGTTTATTATTTTTCTTTTGTTTTTTGAATTGTGTTTTGTAGTAGTGCGTAACTCTATTTCTATTAGTGATTTTGTAATGGTCAGGGTCTGTCTGTTCTACATTTTTGGTTGGTTTAAATGGGTTTTCTAATTTGCCTTTCTGTAGTGGACCTTTTCTGTAATTAGTGTCAATATTAAATTCCTGTCTGTCTTCATTTATTTTGTCTATTTTCTTCTCTTTAATTTTTTGAGTGTCTAATATGGGATGCCCAGCGTATAAGAAAATTTGAGCAGGTGTCTGTCCAGTAGTGTCATGTTTAATTTTATGGTTGTATGTGTAGAGGATTGTTTCTATCTTGCTTAATTTTACTTCTTCATCATCAGATGAATTGATTATACGAATTTTTTCATTTATTGTTTTGTGTAATCTTTCGACGTCTGCTACCCCGTTTTTTGCTGTATTGAGCTGTAATTCGACTTCTTCTTCTTCAAGCCATCGCTTTAAAGCTAAACTGGAGAAAGCTCCGTCTCTGTCTGCCTTTAATAATTTGGGTTTACCTAGTTGATTAAAAATGCGCATTAATGCGTTTCTGCATTCTATCCAATCCTTAGTTTTAATTTGCTCAAGTGTAGCGAATTTAGAATAAATATCAATGCAACTGATGTAATGTTTTCCCTCAGATGAATAAATATCTACTACAAATTTTTCTCGGCAATGTTCCGGGTTGGGTGTGATTTTTAAAGGCATTTTGGTGTTTCTATGTTCTGTTTTGGCCAAATTGCATATGTTGCATTCGTTTATTATATTCTGAATTAATAGTTGGCTATTTGGAAAGAAGTGATTTTCTTTAAATAATTTTGTCATTTTCTGTATACCAGGGTGTAAAAGTTTTTCATGTGATTGAAGTATGATTTCTTTGAATTCGGCGTATGAACCAACGTTCTTTAATAGGAAAAGACTGCGACTTACTTTTGTGTAGGTGGTATTAACAATTTCTATGTGTGCTCTTTGAATAATTTCAAAATCTACATCGCTCTCAATATAAATGGTAATGTTTCTATGGATAAAGTGATCGAGTAAAATTTGTTTGGCCTTTTCAAGTGTCATTACATCATATTGAATTGTGGTAATGGAGTTACCGAATATTTTTGAATGCTCTACTTTATTTTTATCGGATTTAATAAAGATTATTTGTTTTTTGAAATAATTTATTGGTTTTTCTGTTAAATGAATAAGGTTGCTATTGTCCTCTTCTGCACTATGTTGAGTAGCTTCACTATGATGATTTTCTTCAATTTTAATTCTTGATAATGCATCGGCAACTGAATTTTCTTTCCCTTTAATATAATCTATTTTAAATTGGTATTCGCTTAATCTAACTCTCCATCTTTCTAACTTAGCATTCGGTTCCTTTAAGTTATGAAGCCATCTAAGAGGTTGATGGTCACTGGCAATGAGAAATTGTCGTCCTAGTAAATAATGTCGAAAAGTTTTTGTGGCCCAAACTATGGCAAGTAATTCTTTTTCGATAGCACTGTAATTTAATTCGTGATCGTTAAGTGTTCTACTAATAAAAGATATAGGATGACCGTTTTGAGAAAGGACAGCCCCGAGGGCCAAGTTACTTGCATCTGTGGTTAAAACAAATTTCTTTTCAAAATCAGGTAATTGTAAAATTGGGTCACGAATTATCAAAGCCTTAAGTTTTTCGAATGCCTCTATGTACTCAAGTTTTTGTGTATCTATCTTTGCTCCTTTTTTTAAGCAGCTGGTCATGGGTTTTGCTATGTCTGCGTAATTTGGAATAAATTTGCGATAATAACCTGTTAATCCAAGGAAAGCTCTTATCTCTTTTACTTTTGTCGGAATTGGGTATGAAACTATGGCTTTAACTTTAATAGGATTTGGTTTAATACCATCAGGGGTAACTATGTGACCAAGAAAGTTAGCTTCCTTTTTTAAGAACTCACATTTGTCTAGTTGCAATTTTAAATTTGCATCTGCAAGCTTTGTAAAAACTAATTGTATTGAATTTAAATGTTCTGTAAGGGATGTTGAAAAAATTATAATATCATCCAGATACACCAAACAGTGTTTGTTAAGCAACGGTCGAAGGATATTATTCATGCACCTTTGAAAAGTAGCGGGTGCATTCCTAAGGCCAAATGGCATTCGAAGGTATTCGTAATGACCGCTTTTTGTGGAGAATGCAGTTTTAGAAATTGATTCTTCGTCCATTTCTATTTGATGAAATCCCTTTGCCAGATCGATCGTTGTAAAATATTGGCATTTACCCAGTTTGCCAAGAATTTCGTCCATATTTGGAATTGGATATCTGTCAGGTATGGTTATTTCATTTAGCTTTCTATAATCAATTACTACTCTGTACTTATTTACGCCAGAAGCATCCGGTTTCTTTGGTACGACCCAAGTAGGACTATTGTATGGAGAATTACTTTCCCTAATTAATCCCTGATTCAGCATTTCCTGTACTTGGTTTTCTACTTCGATTTCGTGTGTTTGCGCAAGTGGGTATTGTTTCGAATAAATTGGGGAGTTATGTGTTGTATTTAGTACGTGTTTAATTGTATTTGTAAATGTTAATTTCTCTCCCTCCTTATATTCAAGATTTCTAAATTTATTTAACAAGCCTTTTAACTTAAAAGTTTCCTCCTGATTTAGGTGATCTAATCGAAACTGTGAAAAATCTAATTTTTTTATTGATTCCTGATCTGAGCTTGCAATTGATTCTGGTGTCCTTTGGATATACAAATTTTGGTTTCTTTCGGATTCTGAAGTAATTAATTTGTATGTTTGATCAAAAAGGGTAACTGTATCATTTTTGTAATTAATAACTGATTGAGCATTTTTCAACAATTTTCTGCCAATTAGCATATCGTAATTATTAGAAAATCTGTGCACATAAAATGGTTCGGTTTTTTTGAAAATACTATTTCTGGGTAACATAATCAAGTCGTTCAAGGTAATAGGGCCATTTGATGTTAGAACTTCACATCTACTATTTTGAATGGGAAGACAAAATATATTTTCATTGATCATATTAATTGTTGATCCTGTGTCTAGAAGGCATTTGTATGAGCGCCCTTTGTATACTATTTTTATGTATTCGTATTTTCCGGGGCTGTTAACCGAAAATTTTCGTTTAGTTCAGAATTATTTTGGTTTTGTTTGTTATTAATTTGTACAGATTGGACTTGTTGTTGCCCTTCATTAATGAAGCTATGATTTTGATACGGATTGTATTGATTTTGGTTAAAATACTGTTGCTCGTAATAATTAGGTTGGACTTGTTCGAATTCATGCGCGTCTTGGAATCTAATTTCGTCAATAGACATTTTAGTTTGTTCACTGTCCGATGGTCTTAGTCGTTTAGTAATCGGGAAGTTAGTATTTTTATATGTAGAGGGTTGTTGTAGTCGAGGGTATGTATTTCCTCTAAAATGCGTTGTTTGGGGAAATTGGGCTTTGTTGGGATATTGTTGGAAATGATTTTTTTGAATAATGGGTTGTGGGTTTATGTATTGGTTGGGTCTGAAATAATTAGGTGCGTGCCACATGGGTGGGTTGTTAGTTATCTGCTGTGTATAGCTAGGTCTAAATGGTTGAATGTATTGATTAAAATTAGGTTGGAAGGGTTGGGAATATTGTGAGTAACTTGGTCGATTTTGAGTTTGAACATTTGTATTGAATTTTTGTGTTTTCGAATTCTGGTTAGAATTTGAATTTTTATTACGATATTCTGGTTTTTCATAAAATTCAAAATTAATGTGTTCTTCATAAATTCCCTCATTTTGCGCAATGGTAATTAAGGATCTTAAGTCTGTAATATCGTGATGGGCTAAAATAGTGAATAATTGTATTGGTAGTTTCCTTATCAGTATCTTAATAGATTCTTTAATACCCTGAATATAAATAAGAAAATCCGATTGGTTACCTTCCAGGTGTAGTTTCGAAATTAGTAATTGACGTCGTCTCTCCGCTTCTTCGCAGAATGCTCTTAGGCTTCCTCTGTATGGTGTCTCCCTGAAGTTCTCCAGAAGTTTGTAGTTTGGTGTTTGAATTTTAAATTCCGCGATGAGTCTTGCTTTAAGGGTAGGCCAATCTTCGATGTTCGGAAGTCCCAAAGATCGTGTAATTTGTCCGTCCAAGTTCCTTTCGATGGCTCCCAGTAGAATCCTCTGTTGTCGGACATCATTTGTTTGGTAGAGCGAAATTACGTAATCCACTCTGCTGATAAAGGTGTGAAGGGTTTCTGGATCACCCTTGAATGGCATAATGTCTTTAAGCTGCCGACGGGCTTCGGCAAGGTTTATGTCGCTCAGCGCAATAATTGGTTGTGACATTTTTATTGTAAAATTTTTAACTTTTGTGTTTTATTTTTTTGTTTTGTTTCGGATTCAATGTTATTATTATTTTTAAGCTTTCTAGTTTCACTTGTTTGTTTTTTTTGTTTTGTAAATTTTTGTGTTGTATTATTAAAATTCTATATTGTTTTAATTTTTTATTTTTATATGTTGGTTTTAAAACTTAGTTGCCTTTGGACTTAATATTTTTGTTTCGTATTTCACTTCCACTTATTATTGGATAACCGAATTGGAATTATAATCCAAGTTGAAGAGTTTTCACGAATTTATTTTGGGAGATGTTTCGAGCACTGGACTATAAAATTTAACTTATTTTCCACTCGAAGGTTCTTTTTTTCGGATACTTTTGTATCCTACCGACTGCGCCAGTAAAATTGTTGTTTTATTTATGAGTCGAACTAATGTCCCGTCAGTTGACTAAGGACAACGCCAAGAAATAAAAAATAGTTTTTAGGAGAAATAGTTTCACGACTTTATTCTTTGGATCTCAGCTTAAGACTAAAAATCAAATGCAAATTGGATTGAGGAGAAGCCTCAGTATTTGAACAATATTTGTATTTCGGGAGAGCCTCGCTCTTGGGTTCTTAAGATTAGGTAGCGTTGAAAGAGGGCAGTCAAATCTGCTTAGGTCAGGCTTTAGGATGTTTACAAGAACGGCTGCGCTGCCAAAGATAAACGAATGCTGCGCAGCTGGGATACGTTATGGAAAATTACTAGAGTGCATTACTGATTTCTTTGAAATAATGGAAGTGGCTGGTTTGGACCACCCAAATACGTCACTATATAGGTAACCAAATTTACAACACTATTTAACTTTCAATATATGTACACTTTTGTAGTATGCAAATAATCTGAAATACTAAGCTTTCTAATCATTTGAATTTGATTT
The DNA here is from genome assembly GCF_000001215.4 of Drosophila melanogaster. Classification (NCBI taxonomy): domain Eukaryota; kingdom Metazoa; phylum Arthropoda; class Insecta; order Diptera; family Drosophilidae; genus Drosophila; species Drosophila melanogaster. The sequence goes on along the minus strand of NT_033779.5, from coordinate 15,586,356 downwards.
AATTCTGCATTATATTTGCTTACATCTCAGTGTACTAAAGTGTTTTCCTATCACTTCCTACTCTCCCCTTCAAATAAGAAATATTCATTTCCATCCCAAGGCCATCAATTGGCATTTGGTGGTCGAATGTGGTACCTGCTAAAGTTATGACCTCCCACTCAGACTAATCAATACCCTTACTACGTTCATGTGTATTTTTTTCTTTTCTACCAAAAAAAATGGCCACAATTGATACAGGCTAAATATAAACAAAGCATCTGCAAAAAAAGCGAGGAAGCTAGGAAACTGAAGCTGAAACAGGTAGCAGCTGCCTGGCGCTAAAGTGCCAACTTATGCCACGAAAATGCTTGACTATAATGGCCGTTGTGGGGGCTTGAAGAATGTCGAGGTGGAGGTGGTTGGGTGGTTGGGCGGTAGGGCGGTATGCAGTTGTGTGACGCCACCACAAAGGCCGCCAAGATGACGACAACGACGACATGCAAAAGTGGGACGAGTGCTGGCTGCGCTGGTGCGTCGGCATTAAGTGGCATGTGGAAGCGGCTACAAGGACACTGATAATGATGGAAAAATTCCCTAGGCACATACACATAACACACATTGCTCCGTTTGCTCCGCTCATCGCTTTATCAGCGCAAGAAGTCAACTAGTTGGTACTCAGCTTAAAAGTCCTTCATCGCCTTGGCGACAACCGAAAGCCCGTTTTACACTTATCCAAAAAGATGTAACTTGTGGTGTTATTGAATTAAATTAATATTTTGAGTGCAGTAATTTTTGTAGCCTATTTTATTATTGAATTGTTTCTCTTCTACAATGCTTGTAATATTAACTTATTCCCATATAGGCTTTTATTTGCAGTGTGTAAATATTTAAAATATTCATCGCAGCTCGGCACTATCAAAACCACCAGGTCACGTATATATCCCTAATACCCTGCGCCAGCCACATAAATTGCACTGGCAGCCGCAAGACAGTGACAAAAGGGCACTTGCCGACCTTCCTTCCACTGCCTCCCACTACCACCCACCTTCTCGTCCTCTTTGCCACTGACAGGTGCAGTTCAGGATAATGGGAAGGAGAGGTGGGCGTGGAAGGTGGGGCTGCGAAACGAAATCGACCTTGACTGACAGCTTGACATGAACTCGACTGCTCTCGACGTTGTTGCTCTTTACTCTGCTTTACGCCGAGATCCAACATCGGGCTCATTATTTTCGCTTTAGCTGGACAGCAGGCGGTCAGGTGGGTGGAATGTAAATGGCTTTGCTCTTTAAAGCCGACAAACCGCAAGGGCTCGGCGTGCATCTGGGCCCGGTCCACGGTAAGTAACTCCAACTAGCCAACTTACCCCCGGCAGATGGAGTCCCTTTAAATGGCCAACCATTTTCGGTTACTTCTGCCTTCTGACACGTCTGCGTGCTTGAAATTCATAAGCCCAGGGAGTTTTATCAGCCAGTCATAGCTTAATTACATGTTACTCACGTATAAATCAAAGCGAACGTAACGGAATTGAGATCACGGAAGGAAATTAGCTGATAAAAAGTTCAGCAGAACTGGGCATATAATAATGGTATAAGGTTTAATAACTTTGTTCACGTTTCTATTCAGTAAGAAATTTCTGTGACTTAAAATATTTTTTAATGTTTTTTACAAAAATTAAATGTTTATTTCCTTGTAATCTTTAAACTGCGACCTTTAAATATTTACAGCTTATGCATGCTTAAGTCGGGACTAAAATATTTATGCGCTCATGAGCGAAAGGCCCAAATGAGCTATTGATGACGAGGTCACAGGAGGATAGTCCCCGATTCGGGATTGCCTGGGCGCTTTTCATTTCACACTATGTATCCCGGAAAAGTAGGCAAAACGGTTTTATTCAGCTGCCTGCGGCTCAAAGACAAAGTCAGGCTCTCCCCTGTGCGACATTGTGTGTTGAGTTGAGTGCGAAGGATGTGGCGTGGGGAGAGGTATAAAGCGGCTATCATGTCGTCGTTGTCGTCGTGCCAAAGGTTCATAAATTCGTTTTAATCCTGCTTTATGGCGACATCACATCGAACATGAACTTTAACGCGCATGTGACTACGGCGACGGCTTCATTTGCATTTTACAACTTCATTTGGCAGCCGGAATGCGAGGCGAAAAATAAAAGGAAATGGGCGCCGAACCAATTGGCGTAGTTTGGCTGTGTGAAGAAGTTCATCCCCCCTATTTTGCGGTCCGAAATTATTGTTTAATCTTGACCAACGCCTCCGCGAAAGTGAATGTGGCACGGCAAGCGGCAATTCAGTAACCTTTTACCCCGGATGTGGACATTTGCACGCCCCTCGATTAAGCCATTCGATACAGTGAAACTCGTTTTGCTTTTTTGTTTTATTTTTTTTTTTCTTCAATTCTCAACTAATTTTATTTTTGCTTTCTCTTGTTGTTTGGGTGAAATGTTTTCGAGTTTTAGTTTAGTGACACCCTAAAATACGTTTTCGGTTTTTGTTTTTATCGCTTTAAATTACAATTTAGAGTTTGGATCTAATTGGCGTACAATTTGTGACCTGAACTGCGGAACTGAAAAACAAACATCTAACAATCAAACAATATGTCAATCTATCGATCTGCAGTCTGTGCCAACTCATACTTATGATAATTAGATTCATCTATATTATCCTTGTTTATATTGAGATCGCTTAAAGTACAAAAACACTTGTAGTTAGACTAACACGAGAGTTTTATTGGGGATTCTAGGATTAGGTTCCAAATAGGTGTTTTCGTGAAAGTATTTTTTTTTTCTTCTATGGGATTGCTGTCTATACACTTACAATATCTTATGTTCTTCGACCTACGGCTTCACCGAATCGTATTTAATATTGCATAGTAGCGAGTATAAAGAGTGGAAAAGTGTTTCTATAATACAACAGAGGGGCTGGGTATCGAACCAGTTGAATGTCCTCCAGCTATCTAGCTAACTAACTATGCAGACAAATGCATTTAAGTCGACACGGAGGAGCTTGCAGGGAAAATGTGTATTTCGTTGTTGTAAAAGTAATAATTTACAAACCCAATTATAAGATAATGGTAACATTCATATTATCGACTCATGTAAAAGATGTGAAAATAAATCAAAATGTATTAGTTCCCAGAAGTGCAAGAAATTACCATACAAATTCTTTACTTCGGGTTTGTATAATAATATGAAAAAGAGTGATATGTCATAAATTATAAACTTTTGAATTTTGATTAGAGACTATGTTGATTCCTGCAAGCTCATGCCTTCTTTGGCGGACCAAAGTCTATCGATTTTCCTCCTGCCCCATCACTTAATCCTCCGGCTGTACACGATTGCGATTAGCTCTTGAAAATATCCTGTCTGGGCTGTGGAGAGGCGGGAGATCCACCTGAACCATTAGTACCAGCACTTCCATCACCATTTAACCGCTTCAACATGGCGTTCCGGTGCAACCAGTATGGTGGTGGATCGGGTGGTTGTCCTGGGAGTAGGGTCTTTGTCTTCAGATTGCTGGTCGCCGGCGGTTTTGGACTGTGCGAGGCTGCACTGTACATTACGGGATCCGCCAACTGCGCAGCCGACTGTCCAATGGCCACTCGCAAAGGAGTCTCCTTTTTACGGATCGTATCGCAGGTCTCCTTCATCTTGCACAGCTGATCCTGCAGGTTGCGGTACTCTTCCAGAAACCTCTCCAGCTGCGCGGCATGATAATCATAAGCGGCCACCGATGTGTTGGCAGCTCCGGCGGCCCTCGATGCCAGGGCTGAGAAGTCCAGAAGGGGCGTGGCCGCACTCGACAGAGATCGCTGATGCTGGACCGGACTTGAGGGCAGGCTGGGCTTCTGGCCCAGATGACTCGGCAGCAGTTTCCCTTGGTGGGCGCCACTTTGCACGAGGTTAAGGAAACTATTGGCCCGCTGGCCACCGCCCGTGTAGGTGGCCGTGCTTGAATAGTTTGCATAACTCGATTCCGCAGAATATCTCCTGCCCAGACCCATCGCTTCGTTAAGGAAGCTTCCATCGCCCAAGGTGCTACTACCATATTTACTGGAGTTATCCGCCAGCAGGGGTGATTGGCTATCCGAGGAGTTGCGGAAGTACTTTCCACTGGTCTTTAGTTTGCGGGGGAGCGTGCACAAGCCCCCATTTGGAGTGGTCGTGGCTTGGGCATAACCCTGACCCCGACCTTCCTGTTGCGCCTGGGCCACTGCATACTTGGCTATATCCAGCAGATCCGGATAGTTGCTATCAAACAAGTCGCTCTCCTGCCCCTCGCTGCAGAACACCGAGGTGGCCATCTCGTCCGCCGGATGGTTTCCATAGTGCGCGTATGGCGTGGCCTGTGTATTCAGAGACGATGGTGCCGCCGAGGTCACTGGTTTGCTGTGCGGGGAATTGATCTTGGTGGTGGCAATGGGTGTGGTCTTCCAGGTGTGTCCGGCATAGCCCGCTAAGCGGGCAGCAGCGTCCACCTGGCTGGAGATTGAACTCGATGCGGAATCGGTGCTGGTGAAAGGAAAAGAAGAAAAGATACCATTTTAATTTTTGTGGGACTCAAGAAAAAGGAAAAAAATATTTTAAAAAAAAGTAAAATAAAACTCTATAAACTGCTAATAAAAAAATACAAGGAAATACCCAAGTATACATTTTGGCTACATTTGAATGCTTACGATTTTTGATTTAAAAAAAAAAAGAAATTAAACATTTTTTATTCCTGCCCAGTTGAATGAGCTGTCCCCCTTTGTTTTCACAGCCCTAGTAATTGCCTGCATCCTATATTGCTTAAGTGCTTGACTTTTCGGATTGTCGTTATTCGGCAGTGTCATCGTCCATGAAGATAACCGGCACCGCAGATCCATTAACCCGCACTCGTACTCGCATCCGCGGCAGGATTCCTTTTACATGACAAGCGCCAATCAGGCAGAGTGAGTTCTTAGTGTGCCCGAAATAAACCACTTCTCCGGATCGCGTGTATGAGGATGTGGATGTGGTCTTGGATGCTGAAGGTTGGGTGCGGGGGGCAGGACGTTGAATGTGGATGTGCTCGCATATTTCGCGCGTCATTAGCACGCGCGTTCTCATAGTCGCCGGAGATGGAGGCGGATGGCTGGTGGGCAATGGGCGTGGGGTTTTTCAAAAAGAAGGCTCGAGCCAAGAGTGGAAGTGTCAAGTGTTGCCCATAATACGGACGCAATACGGAGATCCGGGCGCGTTCCGCACTCGAGCATGACAGCTCTTTGACAGGGACACGGACGCCCGGTCGGGGGACAATTGCCACTCGAAGTAACGAGAACCGCAGAAACAAAGGGCACCCGAGGCATACACTGAGTGAAGAAATCATGGTAATGGTAATGAGCTAATATAAGATGTACATTTTAAGCTTTAAATAAAATCTAAAGATATATTCAAAACCTACAAACGAAATTCAAGATATAAATAAGCCCAAAAAATTTTTACATGTTTTTAATTTCAAGAATTTCCCTCACACTTTTTGCCCGGTGTTGGAAAACTTACCCGCCGATGTCGATGAGGCGCGGTATGTGCAGATCCGTTTCCTCCAGCGGTGCTGAATTATTCGCCCCGGATGCGGAGACAACATGGCCCTGGGAGCCCTTCCTTTGCTGATGCTGCTGCTGATTGGGATGTGGGTGGTGCTGGCTCGCGGGCTGCTGTTGTGGGTGGTGATGCAGCTGTTGGTCCTCCTCCTCATCATCGCAGTGGGTGGACACGTGCAGGTAGTCTCCATTTCTTCGCTGTGCACTTCCTGCACTCGGATTTACGATGGCCGCCGCCTGCCCGGCATCGTTGTCATTTAGTGGCGTATGAGCTGCCCGCAGATAGCCCTGCTCCTCGGCATCGTGAAAGAGTCCGGCGCCCGTGGCACTGCCGCCTCCGCAACTAGCCCCTCCTCCCAGATCCGGTCTCGTTCTGGCCGTCATCTCGATCTTTTCGTAGCTCTCGCTTCTCCTCACAGGAGGTACAGAGTTCCAGAGACGCAGCTTTCTTCGCCTTTGTAGGGAACACAAGCAAATGGCCGCAAAGGAGGATCCACCGACGAGGAGCAGAGCGGCTACCGCCCCCAGCAGAATAATTCTTACGCCCCACGGAGCTTCCGGGGGTCTACGGGATACTGCCAGAGTCACACTGGCCTCCACTTTTCCAGCCTTATTTTCCGCCGCACACGTATAGATCCCGGCATCCTGCATGTCAGCCGTGAGAATGGTCAGGTTCGAGGCATTTCTCAGCATGTTGACCACATAGGTCTTCCTACCCTGAGTTGCTGCCGCTGTCCTGGGCTCCGAATCGGAGTCACCATCCCCGCCAGCACTGAGATTGGCTATCAGTCGGTTTTTAAGCAGCCACTTGACAGCCGGTTGGGGTACTCCTTCCACGTAGCAGCTCATGGTTATGTTCCTGCCCTCCACTCCATGCGCTGTGGTGTCCGTGGCCACAATTTGTGGAACGCACGCAAAGTCATCTACATCGAGCTTATCCCAAGCCCTCCCGGACAATCTAGGAGGAGACTCACATGTTGGCGGTATGCCACTCGGTATATTCTGCTGCAGCATCCAGGCCCTCAAAGGACGCAAGGAGCAGCTGCAATTCCAGGTATTGCGCGCCAACTCCAGACCATGCAGTGAAGCCAGCGAGGTGATCGTGCCACTCCTGACCTCGCTCAGCCGATTCCCATCCAGTTTTAGCCACTCCAGACTGCTCTCCAGCCCGGCAAATGCTCGCACAGCGATGTGCGAAAGGCGGCAGTCGCTCAGCTCCAGCTTCACCAATTGTGGGACATGACCAAATGCATCGTCTGGCACTCTCAGTATGGGATTGCCACTCAGTCGGAGCTCCCTTAGCTCTGAGACATGGTAGAGCGCCAATGAGGGTATTGCCGAGAGCAGGTTCTGGCTTAGATCCAGTTCCACTAGATTGATCAGCTTACGGAAGGCATGGCGTTCGATAAGCCGGAGGTGACACCTGGCCAGGTACACCTTCTGTAGGTTGAGCAACTGGGCGGTTGCGAAGCTATCGTCGGGTATTAGTTGGATCTCATTGCCGCTAAGGTCCAGCAACTGAGTTCCCGCGTCCAGCGGCTGCGGGATGTGGGTTAGGTTGGCGTTAAGGCACAAGACGGACTCCTTGCCACTCTTCCACTTGCACTCGCACACCGCTGGACACTCGGCCCTCAGCTGGCCCAGCTGAGAACAGCAGCACAGCAGCCAGAGTAGCAGGTGCAAATGGAGCGGCAGGCGAGGGCGCAGGGGCGGGTGCAGGCGCCGTTGGGGGCGTGGCCCTTTTCGACGCACCTTCGTCGCCAGCGTGCGGCGCTGGGCGCTGTTGTCGCTGGCTATGTCCTGACCGCTGGGCGGTCCCGGAGCCTCCAGCGTAGCGGCTGCTCTTCCCGCTGCCATCGCATACTCGGACTAGAATGATTCCGGATGAGTGTTCCGATTCCTATCCCGCTGGTGTACCGCCACAGGTCTACAAAGAGTCGGAAAATATGGGTATGTGGTTAGTGCAGCTGTCATAAACTCAGTTTAATGAACTGCAGGAAGAGTCCGTATATAGTTCTGTGGATGAACCACAGAGGGTAAAGCAAGCTAAGAACGACACTAGTTTTTAAAACGTTTTGATAATTATACCGTAATTTACCCTATAGACTTTATTTACTTTAATTATTTGCTTTATTATTATTTTAAATAATCCTGACCAAAAATTTCATTTCGAAATATATATTTCGTTAGTAACCTAATATTTTTTCTGCCAGTGCTCTTTCCTGAAACCCCTTGTCTTGGCCACATTAAGTCATAAAAACACCCAGCCAGGAGTTCCACAACAGAGCTCTAATTCCCCTTCTACCATGCCAAACTTTAGCATAGCTAGAATTTCGGTTTTCTGTTTTTTTTCCGATTTTTTATTTTTGGTTATGCCCCGTGGTTTGTTTGACTTGGCTAGAGTCTCAAATCGCCCACTGTGATGCGCGTGTGTATGTGTGCATGCGGCATGTTGCAATTATGGCCGTCGACCATGCAAGCCAAACACAACAAGTTCCCGGCTTTACCCCCCTGCGCGACGCTGCCTCTTGCCAGGCTTAATACATGAAATTTGCATGCAGGCAACGGGGCGTATGCACAACATTTTGGCATTTCCGCGTTAATTTTTCAAGCCCAAGCCGCATGCCTGCCGAGTTCCTATCTTGGTCGCTTTGGTCCCAAGGCACCTGCTGCTCCTTCTAGTGCAGTGCGACTTAAGCTATATAAATTTGAAATTTAATGTTTATAAGTAAAATTTAAAAAATGGGAAAAAGGAACAATAAAACACATTATACGTAAAGAAATTACAATTTGTTGTTTTAAAATGCGAATGTTAAATTTGGTCGAACCCAAATTCTTTAAAAATAAAAGAGACGAGCTCATTTTTTTGCGAAACGGGAAAATAAAATTTGTATATATGACGCTTTTTCACAGATTTCGCAAAGAAAATCGGTTTGTTGACTACCCGATGGCATTTCACAGGATTCAGTGATTCGATTTCAAGGGGCAAATATCGAGGCTGTTGCAAGTGCCTGTTGGGCAAATCGATCCAGTGATGGCTTAATTATAAATTAACGCTGCATAAATACTTAAATCAAGCTGCCCGGTTGGTCGAATACTCAATCGGGCTCAGAACAGTTGACTTTTGAATACGAAAGCGAGTTTTTAATGTCGGATTCCAAAGCGAAGCAGAATGGGAAGCGGGAACAGAAACCGCAAAGCAAACAAAATGCTTGCAAAAACCGCGATGGTGTCGAAATGGAAGGGGGTGTGAGTAAAATGGAATGGCTTTGTCACTTACGTCTGGATGTGGGTGTGTGTGTTAGTGTGAGAGTGGAGGGCGTTTAGGGGTCAATACACTGGACTCCAGCGGCAGAAATGAAATGAAGTTTTTGCATGTATCTAAAAATACTCAGCTGCATTTTTGCCCGGCCAAAACAAAGACAAAACGAGTACGAGTACGAATACGAAGCAGATACTGAAAAAGGGAAATACCCGCAGACACAGATACAGATACGAGTGTGTGTGTATGTGGCTCTGTGGTTGTGGGATTGTCGTTGCCGTTTATCATATGTGAGCACTACGCCGTGAAGTATGCAACATGCAAATGCAAATGCTGCTGGCTGGTTGGTTGCCTTTGTTGTGGCCTTTCTACGGCGCCTCCTTCGTCAACCAAGTCCAAGTCGTGTTTGTTCTTCTTGTGCACTTGCTGCAGACACTAATCCTATTTATGTTGCATTGCAGCGGGGTTAATAATTTTATTTCCAACTGCAGAACTGCAGTGTCCGTTGCAGTTTTCCATTCCCGTTGTCGCTTCCAAAAGCCGCTTGCCCTGCTTATGACACACGATACGTGCCCGGGGTTGGAGAAACTTTCCATGGAGTTTGTCAGTTCTTTCTGACGCAACCACACACACAATGACGAACAGAAAATCGGGAGCAATGGCCCCTGTTTAGAGCGGCGGAGCGATGAGATTGGGACGTTCAGCCCAATGAAACTCGCATTAACGTGGGCTATAACCACTCACAAATGTTATATCTCATGTGTCACTGAGGATTCCCAGAAGTTGGGAAACATGCACTTAAATCCAACCTCAATAAAATATATTAAAATTCTGATATACAATTTTGAAGGCATGACACAGTATTAAAATAACGCAATCGCGAGCTTTGGCCAATCATTTAATAATTAATTTAAATGACAAACTATTCAAGCGTATACTTAATATTTTTGCAAAAAAAACTGTTCTCAGAAGCAGAACCTTATTTTTTGGGCATTACTTAAAGTACGCTGTCCCTACTAAAAGTCCATAAGTTATGCTTACTCGGTGCGAGATGTATTATGTGACAGCTGCCAAATGGCGGCAAACTTGGTTTTTGGCACGGATTTTTGGCCAACTTTGTGTTTGTTCTCTCTCACACACATTCTTAGCCCTTACTTTAATGTAAAAATAATGTCTTTTCTGGCCGCATTGATTGCAAATAAATTACGCACACACCGTGGTGTCGGAGCAGAATGAGGGGGTAAAGTTGAGTTCGACTGAGAGAACAGATTAAGTGGCCCAAAAAGCTGCCATCGTTGACTTCATAAAGCCACATATACACACACAAACATATAAGCAAATAGGGGTAAATGGGAAAACCCGGTCTGGCCAAAATGGCAGTGCCATTAATTTCACTTTGGCGCCGCGTTTCGCTTGCTGAAACTTTAATTAGAAAATCCCGGCAAAGATTTTTGTGTAATTTTCCCTGCTTGAATGCCTCGCCTCGACCAAGCCTGAATTTCCACTCGACGAGCTGCTTCGCACAGATAATGAAGTTCTTTCTTCCACTTTCCTTGTATTCTTTGCATTCACACTTCCGGCTTCATTATGCGCAAATTATTTTAGCTGCACTTCCCCAACCGATTTTCCTTCCCCTAGGCTTGGGGCAAATATTATTTCACTTCTGCTGTTCGGAGACTTTGATAGTAAATTCCCATTTAATACCCTTACTCTGGGATCCGGGGTCTATGTCTCTAAAATCCGTGTAAATAAAGGGAACTGATAAAATCGTTAGCTAAGCTTTAAATGCTATAGTTCACCTTTACGAGTGGGATTTGCTAAACTAAATTATTATTATATCATTAATTTTAATATTGTTTATTTCGAAAGGGGTTGGTTTTATTTATTTATATTATTAGGTTAGAGTTTATATTTTATTTGTTCATTATTCCTGTCCTACAATCCGATTTTATCTTTGAAAGGGCATATGGGAGTCTCCTAGTTATCACCAAAAGGGGAAACGGAGTTAAAAGTAATCTCTAGACTATTCCCTCCAGTTCACTGTCATTATTCATTTTTGTGTGTATTTCTTTTTGTGCTGTGTAACCTTTTTTGCCGCATTGTTTTGCAGCTGTAAAGCAATTTTCGCAAGCATAATAGACCTTACCAGCTAAAAACAAAAAAGGGGAAAAACAACTGGCGAACGAACTAGTGAGTGGGGAAAATTCGAGCAAAATGCCAGAAAAATAAAAAGCAAGAGCAGCGGTAAAGCTGTAGCTAAGCGTTATTTCTCAAGAGTCTTAGCTCAAGGAGAAGTCTCGCGGGAGCCTGGAAAGTATGGCTATCCCAGCATTTCCCCTCAACCGCGATCTGCGGTCAGCTGCAGTTTCAGGACGAAATCCCTAACTAGGCCTAGTCCTCGCTCTCCCGCTATTTGCACCGCTGCATCCTTTCAACTACGCCGACCCTAGCTTGCTCTCGTTTTCGTCAAGGACCACTTCACTGGCTGTTGTTTGCTATTAGTTGCTTTTCTTTGTCAACATTTGTCCTGCCATTTGCTGTTGGTTTTAAGTGAGGCATTCCTGCAGGGGGAGCGAAAATATGCCAAAAGAACGTCACGGGACTTAATCACCTGTTCGGTCAGTAGCAGTGCTAACGACCCTGCAATCCTTTAGCTTAAGCCAAGAAGAACTCAGTTAAATAAATTTACAAATGAAACAAAAGACAGAGAATTGAGATCTTTGTTTTAAAATGCCATATTGCATATGTCAATTATTTTCTAATATTGAAATTAGTCATTTCATTCATTTTATAGAATAACAATATAATATAATATGTAATAATACAATATAAAATTTAATGAAGAATGTGACGATTCGTTACCAGTTATGTCATAAAATAAATTTATTGAAATACAAACACATGTGAAATTGGGCATTCTCTTTATAAGTGAGATATTTTCTCTCATTCAACCAAAAGCATGAACAACTTCAGATGAGAGCGAATTTATATTTATGCATTACAAGTAGCAGCACTCAGACATAAGTTTATATTGAGCTTGACACTTATTGGGCATGATAAATCACTCGTGATGGTCTGGCACATTCAATGAGGTAATTATTAACATAGGCAAATATAAATTTATTGCCACTGATAAAGGAGGTAGTGTATTGTCATCGCTGTGAAAGTTTCGTGTGCGGCAATTAAATAAGCGTTTATCTGGACCCGGCCATAAAAAAGTTGTTGGCTTAAGTTCCCGATAAGCATCCTTGGCTTTGGAAAGCTCGCGAACGTGTGTCTTATTAAGCCATAAATAGAGAAATAAAAGTTAAATTATATCAGGCAGCTAGACAGGCACGCGCACCTTTTCCGATCCTTATACCATCAGTATCCCTACCCAATAACCAATAATACCGAATGCCAATAAAAGTAAACAGCCCGAACCAACAACAAAGCAGAGCCGCAGGGCCGCCCGCATATTACGTATACGCACACACCAGTGTACACGTTTACAATATCCTTAACATAAATATCCAAAAATACTGGGGGTGCTTCAATTTTACGACGATACGGAGTCAAGTCCCTCTGACAACGTGTTCAATTGCCGCAATAAAACTTCTTGATAATATGTGAAAATCATACAAAGCACAATATTAAATTAGCCCACAACAAAAATGAGAATGGCAATGGAATGTTGACGACAACAACAAGAGAGGACCAACAAAGCACATCGTACATTAAATTGTGGCCATGGACCATAAAATGTGCAAATGTCAGCCGAAAAAAGCCAAGAAAAGTTGATCAGCATATTTTTAGGCCGAGAAGAGGGCGTAACCAAAATCAACTGCCGCAAGGTAAGGCCATAGAATCGAATGGTTCTATTTTAATGTGGCTGTTGTGGGATTCGGGCATCCATTTCGACAAACCGACAGAGGGATGTATTTTAGAAATTAAATTAATGTTTGCAGATATTTTCGAAGGACGGTCGATTGTGCGGATGATTTTACGGGAAAATTCAGAGAACCTATCCCCGTTTGTTTCCAATGATAGCTGGGTCAACGCACCAAAAGCCACAAGTTTATTATCTCTCTTTGCATATTTAAATGATTAAATTTATGGAAAGTGTTGTTGAATATCAACAATTTTTATCAGTAGCCAACCCACAGCCAATTAGTTCAAACCGAAAAAACCGAACCACATTAATTTACCCAACCGAAAGAATCTTCACTTTCACCAGCTCTGAACGTAATTCAATATTCAATTTTTCATTGGGCAATCCAAGCGTTCACCTTCATTTGCTTGAACAAGATGCCAACCTCAATCAAAACAAATGAAAACAGCGCGTCACTTTATTTGTTGGCTCTGTTTTGGACACACCGAACTTTTGTCAGCCGAAAAGTTTCGGGTGCCAGGAGCCCGAATTGGTTTTGTGTGACAGTTATTGATTATTTAGTCGGGGTCCTCGCTGATGGTCTGAGAATGAAATGGAGTGGCAGGTGAGGCTGCTGGGAAATCACCGAAATTGGAACAGATTTTGGGATCGAAACGCCGCAACAGCAGCACAACTAATTGTCCAGGTTCGAACTGAAATGCCATGGCAACGTCGTCGAGGACGAGCAGATGCAACTTTAATGACGGAAAGTGGGTTTTGGGCCAAGGAAGGGATTTTGGTCCGGAAATTTGATTTGCTCTTTCAGCTGAATGTGGCAACTTTTCCAAAAAAAATACACAACAACAGCAGCCCTTGGCTAAATGCAGTTTTCCCTACGCCAAAGGACTGCAGCGCACAAAAACTCAATAATAACATAATATATACACATTCCCACATTCCGATTTTTTCCGTTTTCACTTTTTTTGTTGGGCTGCGATTTCCTGCCGCGTTTTCACGCCAGGCTGATTCGATTTGCACTTGAATCGGTGGTTGGCGGTCACAGGCTTGCGGATCTTGCAATTTTTTTTAACTGTATGGCGATGCCAACGATTCGCCCAAATTCCAATGGCATTTACTTTCATTTTGCGCAAATATTTGCCAGATCCGAATGCAAAAATTACACATGCATTCCGAAGGCAACAATTTTTTTGACACGGCTATTATGCACAAATGCTGACTATTGATTGTATTTCTGCCAAGTTCTTGCTTTCTTACATAAACAATTTTTTTTGCTTAGTAATTTTTGTTTATACAAAATTTAATCACTATTTATATATTGTTGAAGCTAAGTTACAAATCTCTCACAAATCCCAATTCAGATGCATTTTTTTACGAAGAGAATTCATTCTATGCATTCTTTTATATTGTTTAAAAGTTTTTTATTTCTTCTTTCTAAAATATATAATATATCAAGCATTTGTTTTTAGATACATGATCAGCACGCAATTCTTGTGGTTTTTAAGGCCAATTATACAGTTGAACCAATCCAAGGTATTTCTATATCAAACATTCTTAGTGCAGGAGAGCTTGTAAAAATCTTGGTTGAAATCCTTTTATGACAAGGAGGAAAACTCAGACAGTAACCGACTTGATTGCATTTCCTTTAGCTTCCACCTGCCTGCCGTCTACGATTCTGTTTTCAATTTCCCTTATTTCATCCCGCCTTCCAGCCATAGAGACAATATTGCCTCTGGCATTGCACACAGCCGTTGACTTTTCCAATTGCAGCATCAACATCAGACGTTGAAAAATCCTCAGTCCCATTCCACCGCCCAACCAGCTGATTGCTCCGGGAAAACTTTGAAACAACATGTAGTGGCAGCTAAACTAACAGATAACAGATAACGGATAGCGGATGGCGGAGCAGTCTCCTCCTGGTTCGTCAAGGATTTCGACTCTCCTTACATTTCTACTTTGTCGCAGGCAGTCGCGTTTTCAGTTCAATGGCAATAATCAGCCAACTGAAAGCCTTTGTTTATTAGCGGTGCCACTGACAAAATGAAGTCCTGGCGGAGGGATTGTGAAACAGATTGTGAAACCAACTTGATTATTTTACTTGTTTTAGTTAAACAGGGCATCCATTCTTAGGATTACTTGCCTGTAGGTTTATTATAAGCTTTAAATTAATAAAAGTTTGCTTTTTAAAGCACTTGATCAAACGGAACTTAATCACTATAACACATAAATAAAGACCAATGAATTAGAGTACGAGATTGCATTTCAATATGTAAGTTTGCAGTGTTTTGCAGCTTATCCTGCTGGGAGCGACAGTAAAAAAGGACACTTTATGATTGCCATCATCATTGAGCTCACTCGACGAAATGAAATGCAAACACGTATCGGCCCATTTCTCATAATTGAAATTGTAACGGATCAGGGAATGCAAATAAATACAGTTCCCGATCCTCGCCCCATTAAAAGCCTTTCAATGCATTTACCACCCGTCTATTGTGCACAGTCATGAATTATTGGCCATACAACCCATAATCTGCCACCCTGGTTTTTTACGCATTGCTTTTTGTCCTTGTAAAGGACTCTCGGGTGACCCACATGGCATTTTTCAGTTGTTAGTTGCAGTCAATTAAATGCAACGGATTATATCAAAATCTTTGCTATTTTTAATAAATATGCAAACATTTGCATAGAACACGACCTTAAAAAAAGATAACTAACGTTGAAAAAAGAAAGCATTTTTTTATTGTTGGCCCGGCCACGAATGGCAATTTATAATAACCGGTCTATTTTATAGCTTCAACAGCGACAATCGACAGGATAAAGCTAACAACATTTTGCAGGACAAGGACTAAGCCCGCTAAAAGCCCACTGCTGGCTGATGGAACTGAAGAGAAAGCCATTTCCCAGGGACTGGCATTAGTTTGGCATAAATTTAAGGGCTTACCCACCTCTATTTTTGGTTATTTATGCTGAATAACAAAGCGTCCGCTCGGAAAGTATTTAAATATGCATATGAAATGTTGGGCTACATCGGGGATTAGTACAGTGGATTATGCCTACAAGGGAATTCGTTAAAGCGTTCTTTTCTTTAGTATGCTTGCTTCACAAAAAAATGTAAATCTAGCACACGCCATAAATATTTGTATTTAATTTTGCGTTTAATTTGAATTTGCTTTAATAAATTCGATAAATTTCTTTGCTATTTGATAAGCAGATACAGTGGGCATTTTCGGCTTTAAACAATGGTATATTTCGTAAATGACATTAATAGAAACTAAATTCAGTGAATTAAATTCCTGATGACAGAGATCTTTTACGTTCGTTGGAATATACTTCATTTTAATTACCTTAAGCTCAATGGTATCATTTAAATTTTATGCGTGCATATATTATGTGTATATTATCTAACACTTTTTCTTTTTTGGACACACCCACTGTAGATCCTGAGGTATTGCCAATATAGCATTTTTAATACCTTTTTGCTGAATGCATCGGCACAAAAGAGCTCCACACCTGACCACACACACAGGTACAGTACCCTCCCCCCCCACACCTAACATACCATTTTCCCAGCCATCCCGATATCCATGCCACTCTTCCGCATGTGTGTATGTACATACATATATAACGTTTATTTGCCTTTGTTGTTGGCTTTTGTGCGCTATGTGCCTGAATGTTGCTGGCGTTGTATTGTTATTGAAAAGCATTTGGTCATCAAATATGTATATGCATACTGCCATATATTCTACCTATTCATATATCAATATACATGCACGAATATGTATGGACCGGCATTCGGGTCAGTGGATCAAAAATGCCAAAGACGACTTACAAAAGTTAAAAGCAGGCTGGCCATCAGCATCGATATGTGGGTTTCTGTATTTTCCTTTTACATACGAGTGTGAATGTACTCGTCCCCACATCTGTGCTCCACTTTCGCTTTTGTGTTTGTGCATTTGCCATAATGGTCCAACTTTCGGTCAAGTGGAGGCCTTACGCGAAGAAGACCTGAAAGGCGAAGGTCAACAGCTGTTCGATGGGCAAAGAAAAGTTTTTACTCAAGCTGTAATTCATTTTCCGAGGGAACTTCCAAAGTTATTGGAATTTGTTTTCCGTTCTATTTCAATAAATATATCCTAATTGAATGAAAACTTGTATTAAGAGAAATCAACTTTTCAATGGTAGTAATAAGATTTGTGCTTTTAAGTAAATATCTTCACAATCTGCACAACTCATTTAATAATAAATATAAGGATAAGTAATTTGTCATCAATTATATTATAAATTTTATTAAGTTCTGCTTAGCAATACCTATTTAATATATCAATCTATACCAATCGCAGATTCCAATTCGATCGACGTCTTAGCCGAATGCAGTAAACTAACTCTAACAGTGAATCCCTGTGTGGAAATGACTAAAGCTCGCCAGGTTTCCATTTTCCGAGTTCCCTAAGAAGCCAATAAAAGTCACAGCCAAGTCCCAATGCCAAGCATCGCCAATCCACCATTTTCCACCCACAACCCCTTGCATTACCATAAAAAGCGAATGCAGTTTGAGGCAACATACGAAACGCATCTGTATGCACTTTTGCTTTTCCTAGCCAAACATCAGCCGGCGAATGCAACACTAAGGCGAAAGTGTTGTTCCTCCTCCATTTTCTAGCATCTGCATATGTATGTGTGTGTACTGCATGATGAGGGGGCGGAAGGCGTGGCCGCTTATGCGCCATTATGCAGCGGAGAGTAGCAGCGGTGCTAAGTGCTTTTTCTTTGCTCATGAGCGTCCAAAAAGCCTCGACGGATGAGGAGAGTGGGCGAAAGCATTGTTACCACATTTGGTGGTGGGGGATGGGTCTTAATGGGAGGCGATGGGCATGTGGATAGGCCACTTTTCACAGTTAAAGTTGGATTTGGTTTTCAATGCTATTGGTTTGGCCTTAGGTGCTTCTGGTAAAAGATATGCCCACCACTTTATTTAATAGAAACAGATTTATTAAAATTTATAGCTTCATATTAAGTGTTTATTCAAACTAAGATTTATTCCTATTTAACAATCAGTTATATTTGTGTAAGAAAACCGCAATTATGCTAAAGGTATAATAATAAATGCAAATAATGCACCGATAAATTCAACAAATAAAACTAAATTGGCTTCCTACGTGATTTAAATGATAATTATTGATTTAGTGCAACTGTGTTGAATTGTTTTACATAAGAATATAAATATTTGTCTCTATTGATATGACATTATATTCATATTATTTAAATGATATGCTCATATATTAAAAATAAAATAACGCTTACTTGTTCAATTTATACAAATAAGAGCGCAGATAATGGAATAAAGGCTTACAAATTCTATCTTTCCATAAATACATTGCAAAAGTAAAATATAAAAAAATTAAAAATAACAACAAATATGTTCAGACGTATCGTCTTTAGTAGTTAGCAGTTAAAATCCTGAAAAAATCGAGCCAAGCCCTTGCAAGTCTGCAGAGCATTTGGCAATCATTATCCAAGCCCGTTGTTTTCTGGCACAATAGAAGCCACTAAAAAGAGTAAACAATTTGCGCGCATAAAAGCCGAAGAGCAAATAAACTCCTTCCACAAAGTCCTGGCAGCCCAGAACAATGCAAATAAAACAAAAGCGAAACGAAACGAAACGGAGCATTTTAGCTTGCCTACTTATGCAAACAGGACCAAAGCTACACACACACGCCGTCCACACACACGCACAAATACTGGCAAACACCCACACACACAGATGCACACACACACACACGCACAAGGTGCTTTGTGATGTTGCTGTTGTTTTTGCGGCCATTGCGGGCTGGGATGTTTAATTTAAACTGCGGATAGGCATCCAACAATTTTTAATCATGTTTATGGCCAAGCAAATACACACACCCTGGGATCAGATTTAATTGCACACAAAAAAAATTATGAATTCAGAGGCAGGGCACGCAGTTTTTGGTATTTATTTCAATAACCAGAAGAGAAAGACTAGCCGAAATTCCGGGAAGGTTGAAAGCTGCAGTAATTAAATCTATCAATCTGCAAATTAAAAATTCATTTAACCGACTAAATGAACACAATTTCAAAATGTGTATAACCTTTTGTTACTAATTGCAAGGTATCAATCAAGCCAACTCGAAATTCGGCAAAATAGTTAAGCGTAAAATTTGGTTTAGTTTTTAGTATAACGATATAGCTTTACCGTTATCTATTAAATGTCATTAAAGATTTTCTGCGTTGAACTCATAATTTACAAACTTATTTATATTAGTATATGTAATTACTTAGTCCACATATGATATCTAAATTATTATCAGGTTCTTTCCATCTTTCCATTCCTTGCTAATGAGTTCAAATTAGATAACTAAGCCTAACGACCATCTCCAAATTAAACTTACTTTGCTGAGACCGCTATTTTTAATTGTCTGAATCAATCCGCGCTCGAAATTTTAATTAAATATTTAAATTAAATGTGCAAGCAAATACCAACACGGGTAATATGCAAACAAAGGTATATACATATACACATGCCCCTGTCCTAGGCTTTCTCTTTAACCCACTTATGCTGTGATGAAAATAATTTTTTTTGCGCATAATAAATACTTTTTAGTAGTTTGTTGTTGCTGCCATAGTCCGCCATTCATTTGCATTCATTAGGAATTTCATTCGTGTGTGCGGGAGTGTGTTAGCAATTAAACAAAACTCCGCAAAAGCAAGAGAGAAGGGGCAAAGTCAAGGACAAAATTTTGCTTTACACGTGCCACGCACACAGAGCTGTTCAGGATTGGCAGGATTCTAGAGCCTGCAGCTTTTGCCAGGACAATCAAACAGTTTTACAAATGCCTGCGTATGTGTGTGTGTGTATGTGGGCGGGCTTTTAAATATGCATGGCATTGCACAAAAGAGAGAAATGCATTTCCAACATGACGCTGATTACAGAGAAAGCGGATGAAATACTCTCACCTTGGAAGGCTAGTCCGATTTTATGTTCATTTTTTTTTAATAGCTATGATTTATTATCTGACATCATATCTTTTAAAGTTTTAAAAAGAGTATTTTGGCATTAAGAAATATTTATTTATCTGTTATATATTAAGAAGTTGATTTAAATATTTGCATATTCACCTGGTTCGAATTCATAATAAACTTTTAATTTTTAACTATTTTTAGAAGAATTCCATATTAATTTATGTGTCGACTGAAATTTTCAATAAATTCCCTTAACTTTTATGCAAGTTTTCGATGCAGCCTGTCCAAAAAATCCAGAGATGCCTGCACAGAACGGACCAGAAAAAGTTGCCGAGGACAAAGGTCAAGTCCCAGATTGCCACGTAAGCAAAGCGAGTGCCACCTGCTCACCTGCCGCACCTGTCGGCCTAGTTTCGGTTCCCAGCAGAATCCATCCCATCGCATCCCCGTTTGCTCCATATTAGAATCTGACCTTTGGCCATTGTATCTAAAAGCCTGAAAATAGTGCCCCGTCATGCGGTGAGGACTTTAATATAGAAAAGACCGAGGCCGTCCAAACAGCTGGGCAACTGACCACTGGACTTCCCTTTCCGCTTTTCCGCTCCCCTTTTTGCCATTTCCCGATTTTACTGGCCATTTTCTCAGGCAACCTTCAGACCGGGCCGCAAACTTTTGATTAATGTTTGTTAGTTTGTCTCGGCGTGAAATGTATTTGTTTTAAAACAAAATGCAGTGCAAAAAGTGTGAACAGAAGGTGTGAGTGGGATGCAGATAGGTCTGCTCTAAGCCATATCCTTTTTCACCACCCCCCGTTTTCAGCCCAACGACTTTTGGTTTTAATTCATTCTCGTTTTTTTACGGGTTTGCTTGTTCATTCCATTTTACATATATCCCTTTTTCACTTCTGCTTATTTTTACCCTCTTTATTCCCGTTTATTTCGCCTGTTCATTCATCTTTACAGTACGCAAGCCCGAAAAATATTTTTTGTTATATATTGACTAGCAAAATATTTGGCTTTAGCACGTGTCCGTGCACACAAACATAGGGAAACACTATCAAAGATTTTTTGGACAAAGAAAGATTTTTACAGTAGAAATCCACTAAGTAATACAATAGTTTATTTTCTAAAACTCAATTTTATGTTGCCTTTCAAAGCAAATGTTTCAAATATAAATATTTTAATTAAATTACAGAGTTCGGAATTTATCTAGCTCGTTTCACTTAGTCAATGCCAACTGTTCTGATAACTTTTAGTCATATTTTGTGTATATTTTTATAGGTTCGCATAGGCCGTGCATGCGTACGTGTGCTTGTGCGATGCAGTCAGGCGTGAACTAAAAGATTAGAATTTCAAACATTTTTTTGCACTCAATTCTTTTTAGCCGATACCCAATTTGTTGGTGGCGCCTGCTCCTGGCCCCATTTACTTGTCCAATTTGCAGGGCAGCTGCCAAAATGCCTAGAAGGGCATGACGGAATCGAGCAAGACAAACGAGGTCTAAATGCCCCAGAAGCCCCGGAAAGTAGGCAGCCGAACATTTTTAAAGACCCGAAAAAAGGCGGCGTTTAATACACTTTTTATGCTTGATTTGTTGCCCACGAAAATATGCTTTAACTGCCTAAAAGCAGTTGTTTTTGCCGGGTAGAACGTGCTGATTTCCGGGTCAGGATAAAGGATACCCGCAGGAGGGTTTAATGAGTGCCCCCTAGCCGACCCTTAGGTTTTGTGGGAGACAAGGCACGCATCAGGAAATTAGAAGGGATGGCCAGATAAGAATTAGAAGGCCGTGGGGGATAAGCTTTATTGTTCTTCCAACGGTTTGAGTTTTTTTACGCTTTCATGGGGACTCGAGACCAGAAAGTACGTTATAACCAAAAACAGTGGCATTTAAGTTTTAAATTTTTCAAGATACAAATATGTGATTGAATCATCCAGAAAACTAAATGCGATTGAAACAAATTGCAGCTGCCAAGTGGAGAATGTCAAGTTCAGAGCGGAATGATCGTCTATGCAATGTCAGTTGATTGTGCAAGCGATGGGAAATTCGAGTGTGGGCGTGTTGAGTGAGACACATACATAGGTGCAATGCTGACTGACTAATCAGAGGGACGTTGGGTTGTCAGCATTACAAATCCATTCCATTTCCCTTTCCCGATGACTGCCATCGCAGCGATTCAAGCATCTCGTCATCGTTGGCGGCGCATGTAAAGCGATATTTCAGCTGTCACTTCATGCTTCAACTATTCGAAATCAAATCAATGCGAAAGGATTTTTCCCCCGCCAACTATGTACCGACTCGTTGGCAATGATTTATGTTAAGAGAACTGCACACACGCAGATTGCGGAGGGGTGCGGCGAATCGTAAGAGTTACACCTTTTACCAACGCAATGAAATCGATTGCGAATCAACTATTGAGAATGCTGGGGAAATCAATTCGGAAAGTTAAATTGAACTAAGGCTGACTAACTGTATGGGTTTCAATTGACATTTTTATGACAGAAGATACTCTCTTTTGCATCTATTTGTTTTTCATGCTCATATTAAAGGAATTAAAAAAGTTTAAAAATTGCATTAAATAACTAGAGTTTGTTATTTTGTTAAAGGAAATTAATAAACTATCAGAAATACCCATAAAATATAGACTTTTTGTAAGTATCTAACTAAGCATTTCAATTAAAAAAACAAACAATGCAATACAACACTTCTAGCGCTAATTTATTACTATTACACATTTTTTAGGAGTGTACTTGAAAGGCGAGCTTTCAGAGCTTCTTTCCTTCTCCAGTTTGCATTGTCGTGTGAGTTTTTCCACCATAAATTCACAAAAGTGAATCTACATTGCAAATGCAGGCAAATGTAAGTGTGTGTGTGTGGGTGTATGTATCGGTGTTGTAAAAAAAAAAAACAAAGCATAAATGTGGCACACAAAAGGGGCAAGAGAGATGGGGCTATGAAACAGAGGCTAACGAAGCGTAAAGTTTGCCAACTGACTACCGCCCGAATTTCCCCTCTCCCTGGCCATCAGTGTTTGCCTTGTGGCATTTTTTATTAAATATTCCTAATAAATTATGCAAAATTTTTGTATTGCCGAGCGAGATCGAGAGGAATATTGGCAAAAGAAAGAGAACGAGCGACGAAAAAATGTGAATTGTGGTCAAATCAAAAAGAGGGCCGACATCTGTGTGTGTGTGGGCGTGTCATAACTATCAATAACTTGGCCCAAAAAGCCATATTCAGATCTTTGGACCACAGTATATGCGTAGGCAAGGGGAACGATGGCAAACGGCAACGGTTTTAAGGACGAAGCCTTGTGAACGCCCATCGGTCTGCATTATAATACAATAAAAGTAAAGGATATCGCTGTATCCGCTCTGTTCTGCGATAATAAAATAAAATTGAAATATGGTTTGCAATTGAGTGAGCGCAGTGAGTTGAAAGTCTGAAATCAGGAAATGCGATTGTGGGAAAGCCGAAAAAGTGGATTGGCGACCCTGACAGCAATAGTATCTTTGTATCTGAGCAACGTATCGTGACGGATGTTGTTAAATTTCGTTTGATAGATGTTCTTCAATACCTTGACATTCAATGATTGTTTGATGATGGAATGTAACGTCTGATAAAAGCGTAACTGCTGTTATTTTGAACGTACGGCGACACCCTTTACATATTCTTGACGATAATAAACAATTTCTATTCAGCCAAATAAATATTTTTGAAAAGCTCATCCCCCATTCTATCCAATTTTGTTTGTATAAATGTTGAGCTAATCAAAAATCTGGAAAATGTAAAAAGTTCCTATGAATGAATAATCAAAGTCAACGTCTTTTAAATGTATTTGTTTTCTGTTCAAAAGGATATTCCCTTTCCATACGTCGAATGAACTCAGCTGTAATCAATTCGCAATCGCATTATCATCAGTGTTTTTCCCGTCTTGAATTCTCTTCGCAATTGCCTGAGCATTCCGTCAACGTGAAAACTCATGATGTATGAAAAATTGTTAAACAAAGAACTAAGCTTATGAATTAATAAGCTTACACCAGCAAAAAAGAACCTCCACGTCTATAAAAAAGAAAGCTCTTTGGGGAGTAAAGGGCTTCTGCCAAACTTGAGATTTTTGGAGGGCTGGGATAAAAAAAATCTGCAGCAGCAACAGCAAGAAAACAACAATAACAATAAATACGGCAAATGTCTTATTTATTCTGAATTTTTTTGCCAGCAGCAAAAATGAGGAGAAATTAAGTTGCCGCCTGCAGCTTTGTAACACCAGCCAGAGATTGGCACACCCTCAGCCCAAAAAACGCCCCCAAACAACACATACCCGCATAAAAAAAAAACAACGCAATACCAAGAAAAACATCAGCAACAACACGAAGGAAAAGCAAAGAGTGTTTATCTGATTTAAACGCTGCCAACAGTCGGCAACATTTCCCCGCCTCTACCGCCATTTGTTGTTCTCCCTCTGTCCATACTGGGGCAACCTTTTGCGTGTCTTTGACTGCCGTCGGCTTTTCCTCCGCTCACTACCACACAAAAACTTATGTTTTCCGACTTTCACTGGCCGAGCTTAATTCGCACTCGGGTGAAAACTTTAATATTAATCATACGACACGTAAGCCCAACTTAAATAGTCCACTCTACACTGGAACTATGCCCACCTAAAACAGTCCAGTCTAAACTGGAACTAAAATTTAACTTAACTAAAATACAATAAACTTAAGAACTGAATATATATTTCGGACAAAAAACTAATTTACCAATCAAATAATTTTGAATTATATACCCAAATACTTTCCATAATAATGGAAAAAACTGTACATTGCCATTTAAAAGTGTATATTCATAAAAGTTTTGGCCAAAGCAGATACATACTTCCACAAGATTACCCATGGCCAACACATGAAGCGCTTAGTGTAAATTTCCCACGCAGCTCGGTTGGGTTTTGTCTAAACCCGTTCTATTGACTCTCCCCCGAGTGAAAATGTTTTCTGCGGTTGCAGTCGCCAAACGTCAAAAGTTCTTAGTTAAATTCGTTTTCGTTTTTCGCAAACTTTCCTCAAGTGGCTCATTGTGGTTGCTGGCGCTGTGAAATGTTGACCCACCAAACGGAAAACTAGGGGGAGTCCCGGTCTCCGAAATGGTGGGAAGAAGATGGCAGATAACCGCCGCGACACTTGCTTACTTTTGACAAGGACTCGCAACACGCACACAAATAACCAAAACTAAAACTAAGACTCTGACTAGGACAACATTCGCGTCCTGCTCCCTTGCGGTTACTCCGGTTGCCGAGCAATCCTGCCAGCAACAACTTAGCATAGGACTAAACCCAAGACATGCAAAAACTTTTCGGATGTGGCTGGGAAAACGCAAATGATTAAGTGCGTAGCGTGCTATAATTCAACAAGACAACGTTGCAGCGATAGAGACGCCAAGGGAAAACCCCAAGCACGACAGGACTAGAATGACTCCTTCCGCAATGATGCAATTGCAAATGACATGGCCAATGGAGCGAGTTAGGGCAAAAGCAAATGCTTTGTGGCAGCCATGAAAGGGATAAGTTTTGATTGAGGCGAATTGAATTTGATGCGACAAAGAGCCAGGCTTGAATATGGCCAAATGAGGAGCGCGGAATCACGGCAGGGGATTACTGGTTAAATCAGGCATCTTGGGTCAACTTTGGGGCTGCGTAAATTAGCAGCCAGAAGTTTGCCTTAAGCATAATCTTCATATAATCTTCAGAGCACGCCATTGAGCTATATTATAAATAACATTGGTTTACTGCGAATTATAACACATTATGATCAAAATACGAAACTATGATTTCTTATATAATATATATGTTCTTATGGAAATATGTAGAACACATTCTATCACTACATGATCAAAATGAGCAAGAGATAGTTTTTTTAACATTTTCCATTAAAGTAAAACTTTTCAAAATGTTTGACTTTTAAATATTTTATGAATTATGCTACTTTTAATCGGTTGTATGTTCAGAAGAAGCTCACGTCGGTTGCATTGGAACTACGATCCTTGACAGCCATCTGGTCTTGTCTCCTCTTTCGAGCTTCTGCTCGAGTTTCCACCGCTTTTCCTGCTCTGCTTGCTTTCAGATTTCCCAGCGACGGCAACAAACACGAGTTTTGCTGTTTAGCATTTCAACACAAAAACAGACAGAGTTGTTGGTGCTCCTGTGGCAGAAGAGCAATTAATATGTATCTCTTACTCGGCACGCTTTATCACTTCACGCCACTCCACTCCTTGGCTGGGAAATGGAATTTCACTCCATGGCAAGTTGCTTATATTTTTGTTTCCATTTGTATGTTTTCCCTACCGTTTGTTCTGCTGGTTGCTTGTTATTTCGTTTCTTTTTGTATTTGCTACTTGCTGCTACATCTGCTGCTTTTGGACAAAAACTTTGCACGTAGCCATTTTATTTAGTGCTTGGGCATTTGGCACAGTTACAGTTAGTGTTACATTAGGCCACGCCCAGCGGCCATCTAGCAGACGCACAATTTTGGTAGCATTTCGGGCAAAGTGATTTATGACAGGCTGCACGGCGTATACTTGATATTCCCTTTGCCATTGCATGCAAAACGCATTTTCGCAAATTTTTAAATGGCCCGAGAAGAAGGAAGAGATGCAAAGGAGCCAGCAAAAATGAGTGGCAAGAAATGGCACGCGCTCAAGCTAAAAATTTAATTAAAATGCACATTTGTTTGTCCTTGACAGCGTTTTATATTTTTTACTTAATTGGTAGAACCGAGCAGTCTCTAAGCCCGGAATGAAGCAGCGGAATGAGAGCGATGAGCAAAATGCCAGGATGTAGGACGCAGGATACCCCTATAAAACGCACACACACACACTTGATGCGGTTAGATAGGGAAAATTACGACGAAACGTTGACACAGAAACTAAAACACGCACGACCAACCTGAATTAGTCGAGCAAGAAGTGAGTTGGTGTGCGAATGTGACTCCGAAACGTAGTTAGTCATGAGGACATCCTTGCCCCATCCTTCGCCCATCTGGATACCATTTTGCAGGTGCTCGCAATGAAAACTGGCCTGGCAGAAGTTAACTTGATTATGCAGCCGGGACATGTCGTTGATCAACTTGCGGGAGATTTAATAGAATTGACGAGGTGGGAAAGCTTCAAAATTAAGGGGCACTTAACGTAAACACCAGCTGACATAAATGTCGAATAAAGTGAGTGCTGTTATGGCCGAGTTAGTTTTGAATTATGCAGTCTTTGAATATCTAATATGATTTATATAACCATATGAAATGGATTTCCCACTTAAAAATATAAGGCCCCAAAATATAGCTAAGGCAAAGCAACAAATATCAATCCAATAATAGCTAAAATTGCTAATTAAACAGATACGCCTGCCATTGGGATCCCACGAGCATCCATTTGGGGTCCAATTCCCACAGCTTTGCAAAATCATTTCCGTATGGTGAGTGCCATTCATATTGCAATGCCCGAGACTTTGCATTTCCAGGCGAACTTCTGCTGGTGCTATATTTCTGGCGGAAATTGGGAGCAGCAGTCGGGTACGTGCCGTAAAAGCTGCCAACTTGCAGCAATTTCTCACATTTTACCCCCCGATCCGGGATCCGGACCCGGGTTTATGGGGTCATAGCACGCAATTATGGGGGGATTGGCATTACCAGGGCTTCCCGGGATCAACCAAACTAATATCCATTTCGGCTTGTCCCTTGTCCAAAACAAAACGCATTAAGGCGGAAGTGCATTTCGGGTTTATTTTGCATTTCGCAGAGACATGCACGTATTCATATTTACCTAAATAACTACTCAGAATGGTGGAACTGTGGGCAGACCAAGAGGTGGGCGGGAGGGACAATTTCCTCTGTTGTCCTTTTTATGATGGGCATACAAATGCTGAGCCAAAAGGATTTTACTTACAAACGAGCGAGCAGAGGAAAAAGTGCAGAAGAATCGCATTGTCCCTTTGCCAGGAAGATAGAATGAACGAAGGACGAATGAGGGGTCATAAGCCAGGACATAGACAAGCGCACAAGGATATGTAGTGGCATAAGGATTTGTTTTGCTCGGCTGCAGATAATGAGGATGATGATGAGCCTGCTCATGCTTCTGCACCGGCTCCTTTGCCCCTCAACTTACATATGTGCAGTCACGGTCTGTCTGCCTTGTTGTTTTGAGCCCAGTCTGCCGTCTCAGTCTCCTTCACAGCTGCCGTCTCTTTCAGTGTCGCATCTTGTCTGGGACGCGGGACATGGGACATGGGGCATGCATAAGTGGCTGCCTCACAAAACTTGTTATTTGTATTTACTTTTGATTGTTGCAGCTGCACTCTGCCCTCCCTTTTCACTACAGACAAGTGTCAACACAAAAATTGCACTTTACTCTAACTTGTATTCTCCACTGCTACTCCCAAAACAATTAAATGGCTCATCGCATACCACTTCTGCCTGAACTATTTTGGATCTGCTGCATTTTTTATGGCCCTTTAAAATCTGCATCTGGGCATTTCTTTATTTCTGCCATTTGTTTTACGCTGATGTCACTCACTGCAAAATGAACTGTCAAGTGGAAAAATCGAAGGAACGAAACGAAGCTGTCACTGGCTGAATGATGCTTTAATGGGCTCTTGTTGTTTCGAGTATATATGTGAGAAATGGAAAAACGTACAAAAATATTTGTCGAAAAGCTGCCAAAAGAACGCCGATTAAATGTATCCAATTGGTTTGGAGATGGATGTGGGATAAGACTACGTAACATTTACATCAACATTTGGAAAACACATTTTCACTAGAGAAGCATATCATTGAGCTGCATACAGAGCAAGAAATATTTAGTTTTTAATTTGATCCTGTGTAATACGCTTATTTCCCGAAATATAATAATAACATTTTTCGGTAAGCACACTTACTCTCGTTTAAGAAAGGCAAGCTTTGAATTATCCCCAAACGTCTTTATTGACTGCCGCATGTGTTCCATCGATTCCACTCCACTTAGCCAAACCCATTCAACCCAAGTGCATTGGCTGGCACAACGACCAGTTCATGACGTCAGGAACAGGTCGGAAAATTCTCACCCATTTACCGCACTTTTCCGTTCGATTCACCATGAGAAATAAATGCCCCCTGCTGCCAGTTGGCCAGTCATCCACAAATAGCATTTTGTGTCTATTTTAGAGTAATTTTCCACTTAAACGGTTTTTTCTCTCGAAGGCAGCTGGAATGCCTTTGGAAAATCCCCTCCCGAAGCAGGCAAGAAGTCATCTGCTTGTGCTGCGTCTGGCAGCCGCCAAAAAATGCCAAGTTGGAATGAAAATTATTGGTTCGCCCCTCCTCCGGAAAATGGGTAACCAAAAAAGGACGAGCGCAAATATATGGAAGGTTCCAAATTGAGTTTGAGCGGTTTTCCCAACACGCCCCGTAGTTTTTCACTCTTCTGCTATCGATTTCAATTGTGCTAAGGCAACTGTATCTCCCTCGACTTCAAGCCCCTGCACACACCACCCACACCACCCCACTCCACCCAACCACAATCTCTTCCCCTTTTGGCCAACTTCAAAGTGAGCAGCGTGCAATGAAATTGACACCCGCAGCGTCGACTCCATTGGAATGAAACTATGGATGGGTGAAAAATAAATGTGTAACGAATTGGAAGCATTTCGCATCCCTCCCCAACCATTGCGACCCTTTTCCCACCGCCATTTGCCTTGGTAATAAAACCATTTTAATGAGATTCAAGCTTTAAATTTCGCGCTTTATTTACGTGAGTGTTGGTGGGGATCAGAAATGGGGAAAAAAATTAAAACGGCTGGCCACAAGGGGCATGGCATAAAAGTGGGCAGAAGCGTGTTAACTTTGATGGGTTCAAAAAGATCTTAACGACTCTGAGCTACCTAGCATCCAATAATTTATGTTGCTATTTTAATTTCTGATACGCAAAATTATACTCATCACTGTTGTTAAATGCTTTTTTATATTAAAGATATTTAAAAGGGAAACAAAGTTTATAAATTCAAGAGTTTTAAGTTGACTAACACGAATTTAAATATACAAAACAAAAAATATATATAAGGTCATTCATCTTGAACATTTTTAAGTTTTTGTTTTTGTAAAAATTCATTAAGCAGTTTCCCAGCACCTATGTTTGAATTCATTTGTCTTCTTCATAAAACGAACATACCCAAAGAAAGATATGGAACAATTGGGCTGACTCAATTATGTAACTCAACGAGAATTTTAATTAAAAGCATGCAGATGATTTAATTGATTCCTGTGTATAACGTATACGTTGGATGGGCAACTGCTGACCAGCGAACACAGGCTAAGCAGCCCACTTAAACGGAGTTTGGCAAATATTTTAACAACTTTGTTACGCTGTTTTTTTTTTATGAAAATTGGACACCAGCGAAAAACAGAAAGCAGCTGCGAAGATGGAGCTTCTTAGATGGAGGTTTACACAGTTAATAATAAAAACCATTTACTATGCAAATATTTGATCGGCTGGCAGGTCAGCGGAGATGGGGGAGCATGGATGCTCTTGCCCATGTCGAGCCATTTTTCACGCTCAACGTATGGGAATTTTGAATTTTGGACACGAGATGAAAGATGAGCAAAGTCAAAATCCAAGTTGAGTGCCGGGAAATGTGTTTGCGATGGGTTAAGTATGACTTACTGTATGCATATGCATTTCATAGCCCTCCGACTTTTAGTTCGGTCTCGTGTTTGCTTTGACTTTGAGCGAGGCAGCCATGAAAAATTAAACGGGGATTGCCATGCGGCAGCTGAACGGCATTTTCTCTGGTAGCTTGAACAACTTTTTCCACTCGCTCGCCTGTCAGCGTTTTTCTTTCGATTTTCCGCCGCCTGCGAGATGATGTATGTCGGACAAGTGCTTCGGTTCGAGGGGAATGTGGAATGTGTTGGCGGTGGTGGCTGCTGCTGCAGGATGTGGGTTAGTCAGCCAAGCATGTGGCTTGCATTTAATTACGGGGATTTGCCCGGATCCCAACTACAGACTGCCTGATAAGGGGGCTAATTGAGCTGCGAGCGAGTGAATTGCCTCGGCCAATATATAAAGTGCGGTGAAAGCACTTTCCTTGGCCACAAGTTTTGGGTCACATTATAAGGAGGTTGGCAAGTCAGGGTTGGCCTTTGGATTATGGTTTTTGAGGGCACATACTTTAATTATTAACTATCAGTTTTCTCTTGGAAATGGTAGACAGTAAGGAACTTTTTCCCACAGCTTAGCAAACGAAGACCATATGTCATAGTTAATTGTGGGCATTATTTATTCAGGTCTTGAAAGCAACCAATAAGAAAACTATCCCTAATATTTGAATAATTTTATATATTTCTCACCCAAAAACTGCTCTCGCAAATAAAAATCTATTTTTTTAAATGATTCATTTTACTTTATTGTAATTTTGGTTGTAGGTATTCCGCCCCTCTCCTCCTGACAAACTGTTTGCAGAAAAGAACAAAGTTCTGTGCACGGTCAACTCATCTGAAATTGCGATAGGTCAGGTTCTGTCAACCCCTGAAAAATGGAGCATCTACTATTAAATTTTGCTGCTCGATTTGCCAGCAAAAGGTGACCAAGGACATCAATTTGCCGCCCCCTACAGTGAACTCTAAATAAAATGTAGCAAAAGGCCAGGGCTTACCTTGTGCAATAATAAAAATTCGTTGTACAAGGTAGTTTGCAACTCGTAAAAGTGTTGCCAATGTTGATGTGGCTGCTGCGCTGCTGTTTGTGTAGGTTTTCTTGTTGTTTTTTTAGCATCAAATGCTTTGGCGAACTTTTGGCTTAGTTGTTGTTGGCGATTTGTTGTTTGTAGCTTTTGTATTAGCCATAGAACATAGTTGTAGCCAGCATTGTTGTTTTCGTTGATGACCGACTGACTGAACCTGCTGCTGCTGACGATGTTGATGTTGCCGCCGTGTTGTTGCTGCTGCTGCTGCACTTGGTGTTGGTGCCGTTGCCGTTCATTGTTTGTATTTTGAGATAGAGAGAGAGGGAGTTATAAAACGTTTTGTGCTTATTGTTTTAGACACTTGTCATGGAATGAATTTGCAAACTATTTTATTTGGTTGTCTCTTGCCATTTTAGGCAATTGTAAACAATATCTGTTGTTTATTTTCGTTTGCTTGCTCCCTTTTTGATGAATTGTTTATGGGTATTTGGCTAACGATGAGGAAGAACAATAAAAATTTAATTTTTTAAATATTTTCCATGTGTGCTTTTTACGGATTTCACATTTCTTTCTCGCTGCTGATGATGATGCGAAATGGCAGCCCATATGCCAAAAGATTTATGACCATACAAAATGGCAAGCGGCTGTCTTGCCCCTGCTCCCCGATGCCCCATGAATTATGCAATGAAATTTATTTCATTTTTCCCATTTGAGGGCGAGAGCACATGAGAATTTTTTAGGAGTGTCGAGGTTGTCGACAGACTTCTGTTATTGTTATAAATGGGGGAGAAATGATTCTTTAATTTATGAAAAAAGTGGCGTATTTTTCATATGCACCAAACAACCTGGGGGATTTTTTTTTTTAAGAAGGGGGGTACAAAACTTGCCCCCGGCACATTGACACCTAGACATTCGTCGAGAGTCTCATTCCTGGCATGGCCCATTGTCCCCGGCCGCTTTTGTCGCCTGTCTTTTCTTCCACTTATTAGTCTGCGTTTTGCAAATATTTGCATACGAGGCACGTTTCAGACATTTTTCTTTGGCTCATTCCTTTTATTTTGTTCCTATTATTATTATTACTCCTTGCTGCCACTCAGCTTTCCCCGATTTTCCATTTTCCTCTTCTCAGCTTTCTTCGTTGTAGTGTAAATGCGAGATTTCTTCGCACCACATAAAGCAAGTAAAAAAAGAAATGGGTTTGAATATGAAAGTTAAAGTATTTTAATCAGTTATGAAATTTTTAATGTCGGCAAGTTGTCGTATAACATTAATTCCTCCAAGGCAATGAAGAAGTTACAGAGGTTACATGAATTTTAAGATATTTAAAGAATGAAAAGGGAAATAATGATTTCAGTCTTTATAATAAGGCCATTAAGAAGGTGTCGTGAAAACAAAAAAAAAAAAATAAACAAATGAAATGACATATTAATAAAAACATAATTATACACATTTAAAAACTTATTCAAACCCATTTAAACATAATTGTCTCTTCTTGTATTGCTATACGATATGAGGAAAACAAATATATCGACGTCTTATTGGATCCACTTATTTAGTATTAAAAGTCGGGGCTTGGTGCTGGTTTAAAAGTTGACTCCACAAGGATACCCGTCGATTGATAGCCCGAACATTTCCAAGAACTAATCCTTAAGACGACCCCCGTAATCCACTTAATCCTCCGAGCCAAACACGTTGCTGCCTATCAGACAAACGATTTCGAAAACGGAATCAAGGAAACGCCGTAAGGACATTTGGCAGGCCTCCCTCGTTGTCCTTCATCCTCAATCCCCCTTTGACGACCCTTGATTGCTGCTGTTTTTCGGGCCCTTCCACGGGCGCCACATCAATTTGTAATTTGTAAATGAAATTGCCCTTGCTCGGGCTTCCCTTTTTTGCGCCCAGAAAAATGCAAATTTGTCAAATTGATTTAAAGCCCCGGTGTCGGCCAATTTAAATGCCAAAAATTAATTACACATGCACTCGCACACATCAGCTCTGCTCTGACTGGGTTTCATATATGTATTTTTATTTATTTATTTATTTTTTTTTTATTTCTGTTTGAGCCGTCTTTGCTTGACACATTTGGGTGTTTTGAAACTTTTGATCTGCGGTAGAACAGCCGCTTGCCTGCTAAATAACACAGCCCGATTGTCGAGATTAGCACTCGTCCTCGTGGTCACTGGCACCTCACACATTCAGTTGGCAGCTCTGGCCCAAGTCAAGTATCCGCACCGTTGGCCCGCTGCTAAACGAACTCCGCCGCGCTCCCGAGTAAACTGACTTTGGGCAACGAGCTACGCCAGCAGGTGACCCGAACTGGGCCTCGGCCATCGCCCGAAGCAGGGTCTTATCAGAGCCGAAGGATAACCCGAGAGAGAGCAACGCAGTCGCACATGAGAGAGCCGGCTTTTGTTGGTGATTGGAGTGTGGTGGCTTTCTGCATTACTCGTTGGTGAAAGGACCCATGTGCTATGGTGAATGTTGGCTCTTATCAGTGGTGTTCGGTGGGGGACAGGTTTTATCGGCCTCCAGACTGCTGCCCCGCTCCATATATCCTTGCCAGCTGACTTGTCCTTCGGGCTGACGAATGTGGGCAGGCGTCTGGCAGGAATGTGCCAAAATGTCAAGCAAGCAAGCTGGTTTTTGTTTGCGCCAAAACCGATGATAAGACCAATTCACTTACTGTCGTAGAAAACTGATTTTTATAAGAACACGGGTTGATTTTCACTCAACCCAGTCACTCTACTGTCAAACCAGTTACCTGCAGATTTTCAGATTATTGAGCTAAGCATAGATGGACCTTCTTTCATGGGAATATTATCGTAGTTTGATTTACCATATATCCTCTATTGCTTGAAATGGTTCAAGCTATTTAAGAATGAATTGAGAATTTAAATTTAATAGGTACAACATGCATTCTTATATTATTCTTAAATGATTTAAAAATGATTTCACTATAAGATTTAGTTTTCGGGAAACATAAAAAATTGCATGCCCTCTGTTTTATTTTCCAAATCACAAAAAAAAAACACAAAAGTTCACTACAAGGATTCTGATGAACAGCTTCAGCGCAAGGACAACGTGTCCTCTGCATGCCTTGTGGAGTCACAATGCCCAGGCAACAGTCCGCTCAGCTCCTTTCCCCGCAGGCTGACACCTCGGAACATTCATACCGACTTTCATACTCCTGTCTGCCGGAGATTGTTATGTTTTGGCCACTCCATTGGGGCGATGCTTGCGGTGCTGGACGGTAGAAGGAAATCCATCGCTTATGCGCGCTTTCCTCGGGGCAAAATCAATGCAGCGGCATGTCAGCCTGGTTTATTGGCTTCCATTCGGACACTAAGGAGGCCAAACTAATTACCGTGCATAATAAATCAGATCCCTGTCATAGACTGCCATTAGTTTGACACCACCCTCCTGCCCGACGTCCCACTGGCCAACGGGAGAGCTCTTCTAGCATTTATGCAAATTGGCAGCAATGCCAGTGCCCGCGGCGAATATCGCAGCAATGGCCGAGTATCGGACTTGGCTTGCTGCCTTTTGCATTATTAATTGCAATTTGCTTGCTATTTTTCCAAGAAAAGTGTACCGGCTATAACCTAATAATAGTCAAGCACATGGCTCTCCCCTGACCACGCTGCCAATCGAGTTTATTTATGCAAAATTAATTGATTTCTATCGAAAACGAAGGGGTAATGGAAAATGCAATTGACACATTTTTCCCGGAACATAATGAGGGGTAATTTATAATCATGGCACAACTGAAAGCTCTTAAAATAGGAGCCACGTTGCGTAACTTTGCCGATGATGGAGTCAAATTGTTACAAATTAATAGTTTTTGTTTTGTAATTTTAGCTCGAAAAATTGTTAACCATGTCAATACAGAAGAAATGATTGATTCCTGTGTATCACGAGAAATTTTTAATATTATAAATTAAAATTAAGATTATTTTTCTTACCTCAGTTGCCGGAAGAAGTTGACTTTCTTGCGTGATTCGGAAAGATTGTGCATGTGATCATCAAGAAACTTAAAATCCAGTCCTGTGGTAAACTCAAAATCGTTTTTCGGCCTTCGATTGAATATGGGATCTGGTGTTTCCGTCTTTTGAACAAAGGGCTTACAACGATTTGGATACGGCTGGGAGTATTGCCTTGTGTAGCTCGACAACATGGGCGGTTCCATGTTGTCCTCGATTAGGGAAATGCCGTAACGGGGACTGCGGAAAAGTAAAGTAAGGTGAAAGATCACACAGTAATCCACAATCCCAATATATAGGTGTGATTGGGTATCGAAACAAAAGACCTCAAGCTGCTCGCATTTTCCCAATATACCCTTTATATCCCTAAACAGCATAATTTTCCACTCACTCATCCATGTTGAACGACTGAAAGTTGACCAGCTTTTTCTGCTGCGTAGAAATCGTCCTTAAACCCCTGGCGCCCTCCTCGAGCATCGCCTGTGTGGTGGACTTCAATTCATCCTTGGTCATTGGTTCCCACAGTTTGGTTTTCTTTTTGCAGGCCATTTTGACTGTGATTGTGTGCGTGTCGGAAAAGTGAGTAACAATGTGAACGAAGTTTGCTGAGCGATCTGAAATGTTTCTCAGAGTGAATTCCTTTCAACCTTTGAGCCCAGCTCGCCATAATCCCCAGTGCACAAAAACAGAAATCACATCATTAAACTGCCAGCGTGGTGCTGGCAGTCGTTGCACAATATTATAAGCGCCACAATTGAATTCACAAGCGGATTTGTTGCGGGCGGAGGCAAATGATTTCTGAATCAATAGCCGATGAAAATGAAAATCGAATAGTGGGTCATCGGTGGAAATGCACAGGAGTCGAAATAAGAGGGGGCGCTATGGGCGGTGTGGGCGGTGAGTTCCGGTGTGTTTAGTGGCCAACCCGACTACAATGGCCAATAACAATGGCTGATTGGCTCTTTGGCGTCTCCCATAATGATCTGCCACCTCTATTTGCACTTGCAACGGCATTAATACGAGCTAATTAAACAAATATTGTGTTCATCCGACTACGAGTGTCCATGCATGAATGTGTGCGAGCTGTTGTTGCGATTAGGTGGTGTGTAGATACATCGGCGCCAGTAGCATTACAAAGCAATTTCACTATGAGAAATTATTTCAAAAGCTTTCTTCAAGAAACTAAAAAATTTTGAATTTTTTAATTAATATGAAAAATCATCCTACTAAAAAGTGTAATCCGTGAGCAATCTGACGATTTAAGTAGTTATGAATGTGACTGTATTAAAAACTGTATTATCCCCAGTCACAAGCGAGACATAAAGACTTGGCCGGGAGTGTATTTATTCCCGTGATTACCCATATCAGACGCCTTGTATCAACAGTCGACATCGGGTCGTCGATGACACCAAGCCGAATGTTCAACAACATAATGCGATGGCCGTCGAGGGGAATTGGCGGAAACGGAAGTGATGCAGAAAATGAACGCACGA
Source organism: Drosophila melanogaster (assembly GCF_000001215.4). NCBI lineage: Eukaryota > Metazoa > Arthropoda > Insecta > Diptera > Drosophilidae > Drosophila > Drosophila melanogaster. Next base: position 15,549,527 of record NT_033779.5, on the reverse strand, counting down.
CGATCGGGGATGGCGGTGGTCTTCATGTGGCTCATAAATTATGGGGTAGCATTTTGCAGCCGGTGCATTTTGCGGCGCATAATTTGCATTTTTAAGCATTTTCACAGTGCATTGGACATAATTAAAAACAACGACACTGGGGCTTCTGACCGCAAGTCCTGTTCCAATTCCGAGACTGCAAACCATGGCAAAAACTCCGCTTAACCTTGACAGGGTTGAGCAAAGGCACAGGGATCAAAAAAACATATCGAAATTGTTAAAAGTAATATTACATTTTTTCAAGTTTTGATAGAAAATTTAAAATAAAACTTAATCTCATGGACATATACGTATTTTTGTTTACTGAAATTATTTAGCCGCCATTTAATTTACAATTTCACAATCTGATAGCTCAGTGCAAAGATGTTGCCGACAGTCAAGTTTCTCACCTTCATGTTTCTCTCGTCCCAAGTTGGCTTTTACAAGGTTTTCTGGGGGCGTGGCAGCATCAACTTCGGGGGCAGGCAGCCATGGTGCACTTAACAAATTAATGTCAAGCCACAATAAAAGTCAACAGCTGGCTTGCAACAGGGGCGGCGAAAGGCAAAGCTATGTTTTGCCATCTTAGGTGAAAGGGTTGCAGTGAAAGTGGCGGGTAAAAGGGGTTAGTACGTGCAATGAACGGAATCCGACACACATAAGTTAAACAAATATACTGCGCACCCGCACACACATAAAAATGCAGATGCAGATGCACAGTTGGTCGTCGTAAAGTCTCCATGAGGGGGAAGTGCACCTGCTGCCAAAGACTCCGAACTCATAGCAGAGATGCTGAATCAAATTCTCATATTAAATAATCGAATTCCTCGCATGCACATCATTTTAAATTCACATTCGCACTTTCCTTCAGATCCGCATCTACTGCACATGCATTTCACATTCGCTTCCTCGCTTTTAGAATCGGTTTGCCTTTCTCTTCGAAAATTTCATCCAGCTTTTTGTATCTTGCATCTTTAAGCAATTTTTCTCGCCAACTCGTTTTGCCCGAGATTTTGCGCTTGACATATAATTTTTATAAGGATATTCAGGGGAGTGGACTAATGGGGGCTTAAGGAGAAAAAAAAGGTACAAAAAATAATTATAAATTGCAATTTTCAAAAGAATGTGATAAGTTAAATGATCTTTTTGAATATGAAAATAAAATATATTTCTCAAATTCAAAATTCAAGTTTTACGTTATAAATTAATGAAAGCATAAACAAACCAACAACCCCCATTAAAAAAGAGATCTCTACACCCCTGTTTAAACATTTTCTGTATCCTTTATTTGCGGATGGCAAAAACTTCTGGCACGCACGTCCGCCCCAACTTTTGATGGCTGAGGTGCGAAATTTTGCGAGCTGTACGAGCCAAATAGGCATAAAATTATTTAAAACTCGACGCGAGACTGCAGAAAAGGATGCGTCATAAATGTGAGGCAGTTTCGCACTTCTCATACTTCATTGTGTTTAATTTCTCTCTTCAATTTTAAGGAGATTCATCATACTTCTGTTGTTCCATTTTCTGCCAGGCCTGGACGTATTCCTTGTAGAAATCAGAAAGCAGGTGTGGAACATGCTGTAAGGCCAGTTCCAAAGGAACCAACTCGGGTTCAATGAGATTCGTAAACTTTATGTAGAGGAATTGCTCCTTGTGGATGTTTTGTACCATGTCCAATATCGATTCCACTTGGTAGCCTCGCTCAAAAGCATCGATTGCGGGAACCGGTGGAAGATTGGCTAAATCCGAAGAGAACTTCTTGACGGGTTTCTTTACTGTTTGAACTAGAGTGCTGCGAGGTGATATTGTTGACAAGTTGCATGTCCGTTTATCGGAATGTCTCTAAAAAGTTTATGATTAGTTTTGGCGGATGAATTTTCCTGGAATATTCACTCACATTGTCCTGGAGAAAGGGAACTCTGCGCTTTCGTACGGCTGATTCCATTTGGTCTTATTAAATATATATATTTTCGTGTTGAATTGTTTTTTTTTGTATACACTGAAGTTAAACTCTTTTTACTCCTTCCGAGTGGCACTTCATAGCCGGCTCTTCTCTACAAATTCATATGACTTTCGCTTCTGTTGCCTGTTCTACAAATGAACTTCCTGCGGCCAAAACAACTTCACGGCACTTTGAGCCGGCCCATGGCAACCGGGTAGATGGAGATGGACGGCAGGGGGAAATGCAGTTAAATGAGCGGAAATACGAAATTAACTCGCCACGAAAGCACAGAGCAAACAAAGAAATTGTTGTACAACTAAAAAAAAATATCCCCACACACTCGCAGAGTGAAGAAAAATGAAGAGGAAATAGAGAATGAGAAAATCAAGTGCCGTAGCACAAAAAAAGGGGGTAAAAAACGCAATTGAAAGCAAGCAAAGGGACAGAACAGAAAAAATGTATAATAGCAAAATAAACGTTGCCACTTGGCCAAATTTAATGCAAATATTTGGCCAGCCGCAAACGGAAATGCTGTCTCTCCCGCTGCCGACGAAAAGCCTTCCATGCCTTTCCCTAATGCGATGCGGCTTGGTAAATCGCGGTAAATTAAGAAATTAAAGTATTTGAAATACTGCCCAAAAACAAATTTCCATGCGCGTTGCAAAAAGTACATTTCCGGGTTTCCCCGCCACCTATTTTAGATTATTCTCCACATAGAATTCCGCTGAGCTTGATAAATAGAAGCGAAGCATTCGAGAACCGTGCATGATTTATGTAGATATACATACGCTCTGTTCTATGCCGTTCGCTTGTATATTTCCTTGCTGTGACAACGACGCACTTTTCGGGACTTACGAAATTGTATTTAATTGTTAGGGTTGCCCAAAAGGACAGGGAAGTCCTTTGGTCGGCATATAAAATTAAACAAACATTCTGCCTCGCCATGGAAATGACAATAAAAATAGCATCAAATTTATGGCATACCGAAATAGAGAGGTGGAGGACACGAAAATGGTAAAGGAGGCGAAGGACCTCGTTGAGGGCATTTTATTCTCTTGCATCGTCCTTTTATTTCAACTCCATTTTGTCTGTCATTCACTGAAAACATAACTTCTTATGTTTTCCTTGACAAAATAAATATTAACATATTCAAACAAAATAACAAAACATAAGAAAAAAAGCTACACAACATGAAATTTTTTTTGGTATTGCTATTATAATTGGTTTGAAAAAATATATACATAATTATTGACACTTTAAAATCATATTTTTATTGTTTTATAAAGCTAAGCTTTAAAAAAACCAAACAAAGTAAGAAATATTTTAGAAATATTATTTCTCAATTAAATTTGATGTACTACATATAAGTTCAAATTTATTTTCGGAGACACACAATTTTGCCTGAGTGTCTTTTGGCAAGCGGCGTCTACTGCTTGGCACTGACTTTGCCTTTTTCAGCCGCACTGACTTTGCACAATTAATGGCCACCTTCTGCTGTACCGCTGCCACTCCACCTTTCCCCTCGCCATCCACGCCACTAACCAGGCATTCCCAATTCCGCGCAATTATTGCGGCCATTGTGTGAGAACCTTTTGCCAAGTGTCTTGTGTGTCATCGTCACCGCTAAATTTAACATAATCCTCGGATGCTTCAGACCGAATGCTGCCCACTCCGGCGGCTCCTGTTGGGCGCCAGGAAAATTGTTGGCAGCTGACGCGACTTGGCCAGGATGTTACTCGAGGTCCTTTGTGTTAGCCCTTTTCCGCTGCTGGTGCTCATTCGCCTGCCGCTTTTCTTCCTGCGCATAATTAATTTCACGTTCTTGCCAAAAATTATGCGACAGGATTTGTTTGCCCACGCTCATTTCCCCTCACCGAAAATTCCTTCACTCTGATTTCATCCTACTTTAGTCTTGTTGTATTTGTTTTGCATTTTGGCAGCATTTCGTCAGGCGCCGGACGAACTTAAATCCTTCGGCGGACCGTCAAGTTGGCCAATTGTGCTGCAAAGTCAGCTTAAAATAAAAAGTGTTCTGGAATAGTCAGTGTAAACGGCTAAGCCATTTTAAATGCTGAAAATTCCATTGTCATGTCGAAGAAGTTGAGAGCTGCAAAGTGAATTTCTTATACTAATAGGTTTATTTCAAAGGCAATTCCAGAGGAATGTGTATACTTTTCATGTCAACATACGCATATGTTGAGGCTTTTTGAATTATTATTGGTTTTCAAGGAAATAAAGTTGTGTGGCTGTCCACAAAGTTGTTCAGCTTTTAGAGCTCTATCAAATTCAAGGAATATAATACATCAAGATCTAAATCTTCTTGGGCAGCCTACATTGGATTTTCAAGCTAACTTGGCTCGCATGAATGGCTGCATTCAAAATGCAAACAAAAGGCGAAATAGACAAACAATATCAAAAATGTATATTTATCAGTGGCACAATACACAATCTTTGCACATTGCTCTGCATAAGTTTAACCCCCGGTATTCACACTTGGTCATTTATAATTGTTTTCCAACTGCAATCGATAACAATTCAAATCCATTGCTGCCAATAAACAATTATTGCAGCTAACAGAAAACAGAGCTCCTCCCTTCGCCCCATGGGTTCTAGGCCATCAGCCCCATTAGCCACAGAGTGGTAGTCGCATATAAGCCAACGGACATTTGGCCAGACTATCGTTGAGCTTTTTATCTTCATAAAAACACCAGCAGACAAAACACACATACTGCAAGAGATGGCATTCAAATTCATAGCAAAAATGTTCAAAAATTGGCGAACGAAAAATGTAGTGAAAGCTCAGGGTGGGAAAACGTGGTGGACAATCCCACCGAGGAGCACTAAATAAAGTTTGCAATGAAAAACTATTAGGGAGTCGGCACAAAAAATTCACTTAGAATGTCATAGGAAAAAATAACAACAGGACAGCAACAAAAAAAAACAAAAAAAAAATGAAGGGAAGTTTATCCACCCATGGAAACTCCTATTTGCAAATTCCAAGAGAGGCAATGAAATGGCAACCGACTGTATGGGATTGGACGAATTCAAGGGGCTTTTTTTTTGGTTGAGGGAGAACAAGCCGAAACAGGAAATTAAAATCGAATCGTGTGTGCTTTGAATTGTGCATCTTCCATCTGAGCACATGGATCTTTGTATCCGCGTATCTGTGCATCTGCGGGTTCTCACTTCGATAAGTAGACGCCCCAACACCAGAAAGTGTTTAATTTGATAGGGCCCCAGGGAATTCAACTTAAGTTCGTGGTGGGGTCTGGTCAAAAACTTTTCGCCGTTACCTTGACTTCCAGAATTTATGTGCAAAGTTTCCCCCGTCTGCGTTACTCTGTGCCTGTGTGTGTGCGTTGCCCAATTATGCAATTTTAGCGCATAAATTTCATGACTCGCGACCGGCGGCCATTGCAGGGAGGAAGCTCCAGATTCGGTAACCAGCTCCAGCTCGAGCTCCAGCTCCAGCTTCCTCCTTCACATTCCCCCGGCAACTTGGGTTGGATGTTCACACAACTGCGACTATCTAATTAAAGCGTCCAGTTGGTGGGACATCTTTTCTGGCCCAGTCCCAGTTTAAGAATCGTTCCCAGCCTGACTGGCAGTGCAATTTAAATGCAGCCAGCAAAATAGGTAAAACCACTTTTATAGCCTCAAGAAAGGGTATGACAAATGCGAGATTAAGAAAATATTAACCTATATTGAGGGAAATTTGTGAAATTAACAAGTTTTGGCAAGTATTTTATAGATCATTTTCAAAAACATTTTTATATCGCGCTTAAAAACACCGTGTCCCTAATGGATGCCTGCCAATCTGCTCAGATATTCATTTATGCCCGCAATGCCCAATGAACTCCGAGTGTATTCCATCTTCGTCTCGTTTTGAGTCCAATGTTGCCGGAGCTGAGTCTTGGTCCCGCTCGTAAATATAAAAGTTGGCATCGCTCCCCGGAGACAAATCAGTTTGATTTTGATTGCATCTTTTACGGCCTTTGGCACCCTATAACTTTTTCCGGCTCACCTTGGCGGCCCCGTGAATTCTGAAGTGGCCCAGAAAGCGGCGACACAGGTCCAAACCGAAGCCCGGAGCAGATGTCGGGTTGAGTACTATCATGGCAGATGGTTGTCTTAATCCCAACCAGCTGCACTGAAATAAATTGTCCAGGAAGTTTAGACCAGGTAATTAAGCAGCTAATATATGAATATGGGCCTACTGTAAAAAAATTGAAACAAATTTCAATTCTAGTAAATGTCGTGTAATAAGCGGTTTCTTATTGGTTGATTTATTTACTTACTGCAAAATTATAACCCGGCAGTAAAAGGGTATCGCTAAAGATTTGTTATAATCATAAAAACTGTATAAAAATTATATAATTTAAATTTAATGATATAAACTAAATTTATTTCAGTGCACATTTCCTTTCTTCTTCCGCTCAACTGCAGTTTGGCATTATTGGGGCATGTCCTGTATGTGTTTCGTCATGTTTTGTAGCCCGTCCTTCGTCCTTCGGCGTTCGCCTGCTTTTACTTGCCAGGATAAGCTCGTAAAACTTTTGGTAAGCCAAGAACCGACAAGAGCGAAAAAAAACTTGACTTTCTTTATTTGTTGTTGCGCTTTTTCTGGCTTTGTTTGCCGGAAGTTTTATGCGTGAGCCGAAAGGTGACCAAACAGCATGGGAAACAAGGAAAATTAAGGACTTTAATGAATCGTTGGGGAGCGGTTGAGGATCCAGCGAGAAAGCAAAATAAAGAAAAGTACATCTCCGCAATGGCAGGTCTAACAAAATTTCACACACAAAATGCTTTTACAATTGAAATGTCAATAATGTTTTATGACATTGCAGCGATGGGTCCAAGGAAAACAAATCAAGGAGACCAGCCACCAACAGCCCGCAAAATATTTTCATTTGCCTGACAAATCTTGACATGCAACAGCAATCAAAAGCGACGGCTTCGGCCTTCCTGTCCAGGGGGCAGTAGGGGGTTAAGGTTGCGGGCGCCACCAAAACAGGACAGCATTTTGTGGCCTGTCTTGCGGTGTTCGCCTGAAATTGGCCAGAAACAAACGCAAAAAAAAGTACAAACGATAAAAGGGACAGAGGAAATCCAATTCAAAATGCCATCAGACATTCTAATTTCATTCATTTTTCAATACAATTCCAGGGTCCGGCTTCCACTCGATTCCTTGTGGCCGCATAAATTGTGATTCCGATAAAGGCAAAACAGGCCAAATATACGGAATCACAATGCGACGAGAACGAAAATAGTGACTGTGACTGTTTCGTGGATGCGTGACTTCAAATTCAGAACAAGTCTAATTAAATTTCATAAATTTTTTTTTTGTCATAAAACACATACTGTTTTATTAGGTCACTTGTTTTCTCGATTGTTTGATAGCCGTTGATTTGTTCGGTTTGTAGACACGTTCTTCCATGAAGTCTACGTGCCGTAGACTTATAATAAATGTGAGTGTTGTTTTTCAGAACTCACTTGGCCTCCTTTCGCAAAACGACAATGTGGTGACACTAGACCATTTCGAGTTTCCGTAGCAGTAGTTCCAACTACAAAGGACCTCGGGGTATAACAAATTTTTACCACATAGAAAGCTCGCAAACGTAAAAGATTTTTGTAGTCTTACAGATTTCTCTGCCAGATACGAATTTCCATTTGAATCGGAAGTACGTCTGAAGACTTATGACCATTAATTGGACCTTGATCTCGGTCTTGAGGGCTAATTGAAATTACCCATTGTTTGATCGGGTAAGCGAAATTGAATTGGGCCGCCGCTAAATGATAATTATCATTATGAAGCACGTATCCAATGTTCCCTGTAAACTAATTAAACCTGCAGCAGCAACAGAAATAATTGCCAACGCTTTCCCCAAAATGCAATCACAAATTAATTGTGGCAATAATTGCTTTATAAATAACTATAAGACCACAACTAGCAGCTTGCAGAACATTTATGTATGTAAGTTTGTGGCTTACAATTGTATATATGTTTATTTATAGATGTGTGCAGGTGCACGAGTGTAGGAGTTCTGTTAGTGTGTGTGTTCGTGCAAATCCATTGAAACGTCTTATTAGTTAATATGCAATCCTAGCTGATTTAAGACCTCATCGCGGGAAGGCCGAAAACGCACTAAGCTAACAGAGGAGTCTGAATGTTTGAATAACTTGCAATAATTATAGCCTGTTTTGATTTGTATAAATTATAGAAAAGTTATAAATCTGTTCATGTTTTATGCTTCTGGTATTCATTTATCCATTAATTAAACTGCCTATTTGTTAAACACAAAAATATATACATTTAAACACTTAATATACCACGATGCAAATGCTTTGCTAGAAAGTTTAAATAAAATGCTCCTTGAAAGATAACATATTTGACACGCAATTTTCTAAGTGCATCCAATTGAAGAGGATGAGAAAGTGGCTGGGCTTAATACTCGCCTAATGAGGCCAACGGCGCGTATGATTGATTTAGGTAACGGGGAGAATGGGTCTGAGTAAAATCCGCTTGGGGCTGAGATTTCTATTTGCATAATTCATAATTTAATTGACTCGCACTTAAAGCAGAGGTAGAGCTTCTAGCCCTAAAGTATAAAAAAGGCTTGATAAGGAAAGATTAGCGCGTAATGCTTATTTTATTATACAATTTACCTAATAACTATTTTACATTTTAATTTTTCTTCATAATAATAAAACAGGTAATCAAAGAAACATTCCTTACCATGCTCACTACCTTGAATGTCTTGGGCTAATTATAGTTATTTATATTCCACAATTCATTAAATCAACTTAATTAATGCAAACTATACGACAACTTTTTTTAGGTATTTAATGTAAGGTCGATTTATAAAAATTTGCTAATTCAGTAACCTATTCTTCAAAGGCCATTGGCTCACTTACGTAAGACACAAGTGACTCACGTCAAGATATGCCTTGGTCGTCGCCTTGTTCTGATCCACTTGTGATATCCTTAGGGAGCCCGCTCATTATGTAAATTGTGTTCTCTGTGTATTTGGCACTTCGATAACAGTATTAACAACAAATGTTTCATCGTTGACTGCTGACCAATTTTGTCGGCATTGCCAATTTGGGGCTACTACCCTCGTCTTCGTTTTTTTTTTTCTACCGATTTTCCTTTTCTCCTTTGCGAACTGAATGGGCTGCCCGAATTTGGAGTATGTCCGCTGTCAACAGCATTTGTTGAACGCTTTCTGAGGGCCCCTTCTCCCCTCCTCCAAAGTTGCCCCATTCGCAAGGACTTTCAGACTTATGAAGCATCGAGCATTGTTGTGCCGGGACAACCGTTGACAGCCAGAAAGGAGACAAGTTTTTCTTTCGTTTCGGCTTGGACAAAACGGTGCGTAGTTGAGCGCAGCTGCTTCAAAATATAATAAATAAATAAACATAATTTATAAGTAGCAGATTTTTTACGTCTGTGTTGGCACAAATACTTAAGCACTCCCGCTTCCATACGCCGACAAGGATCTGCTTGGCACTGAAATTTATTTCATTTTTATCTCGGCAGATGAACGCGGTGCCATGTTGCGGGTATTTTGTGCCGAGGCAAGAGCGCTGAGACAAAACACGATGAGATTAAGCATCTTCTTTCCACGGGATTCCCTTATTTTGTGAGTTGCGGGCTTGCGTGCGTGGGAGGGTGGGCGCATCCCACGTTAAGTGCATTGCGTGTCCTTACGTAATCGGGATGTTGATGATTCAATTCACAATTTTTGCTGATATTTTGCTTCTTTATCTACATCCTTGGGAGATTCCCAAATTAGACACTTAAAATGTGTATTGATGTACCGCAATGGTATTAACACTCTTATTGTGCTTTTCCTATATTATTACCACTAAAAATATCATGTTTATTTAATAAGAAAGTATTTTACTTTTCAGCTACAGCTGCAAAGTTTATAAATTTAAGCTAAAACGTAAACATAGTTTCACTTTTAGCCATCTGCCATCACCTTACGCTATGTAAGGTAACACTCTGCGTTACGTTGACCCTTCGCTGCTGTGGTTCGCGTACCCTTCACCACTCAACCTACTTGACCCACACTGGCTCCATATTGCACTTTAGATTGTCAAAACCACGGCGGTCCCGCCCTGATTTTTTTCTTTCCTAGCTGCTGTTAAAAATGCCAAGCCGAAATGAAGAACAAAGAATTTGTTGAAGGCCTGGCTAACCGGAAGTCGAAAACACAAACGAACTAAAAGCCGCACTCAGCAGCAGTGCGGTATACACAATAATATACATACATACATATATATATATATATATTTGTATGTGGGCGTGACGCACAAGTCCGGGAGGACCTCACCCACATACTCGACTCAAGCCGAAGGGGGGCACATTCAAATGGTTCCATATTTCTTGACAATTTAGGACACCATTAGCGAAAAATTATTACTGTGCAGCCAGTAAGTGGAGTGCGAGCAGTCCGAGTGGGAGTCGCACGGAGGGAATTTTCCAGGACGACGGCGGCAGCTAAAACTGGAAAAAAAATAGGCGACAATAGGCGAGGGCATCGTCGTCCGGTTTTTGGCAGTGACAAGCCCGCAGCAGCCATAAAAATGCTAAGGGAAAAATCGAAGGAAAGTCAGCATTGTACAGTGACTCAGACTATGCCACAATGTTAATGAATTAGAAGACAATAATATTTATTTTCATGGTTTGTAGAACAGTACATTATTGCATAAGTGTTTTTATAATCAATATTCTAGTATAATTTAATATATACATACATGATTATAGAAAACCAAATTTATATTCAACTATTTATTTGTTAATTATATTAATTTAACGCGTTTACCACCGAAATATTTTTTAACGCAAGGTAATTGGATATATATCTATATATATAAAGGAATTATCAAAATGTGTACCAATCTATAAGCTCTGCCCTTGTGCAACAACAAACCACAGTACAGTTGCTATGTTTTGCCCTTTTTGTTGTATTTTGGGAAAAGCGCGGAAAACTTATGTGGGTGCTTAAGTGAACCATTAGCGCCGCGCGTCATTAAGTTGTTTCCGCTTCGCACACTTCTCGCTCTGTTTTCCATTTCGGTTGTGGGAAAGAAAAAGGGATACGGATCCGGATTCGAGTCTAGGCCCAGACAAGTCGCTCGAGCGGAGTATATGGGGCGTACTCGGGGGAGGAATCTGGTTGGCCCAGGTCACATCATTAATGGTTATGGACCCGTACCCAGAACCAGACCAGGACCAGACACCCAAGACGGTCTTGCTTTTTGCGAGTCCTCTGCGGTTCATTGACCAGACGGAGGGCGTGTTGATTTATGCCGCTCCAATGGTATATGGCCGGCTGCCTGCTCGTTTTCCCAGTGCCAGTAGGCTCAACATGTTTTCCGCCCGCTTTCCTTTTGCAGCGCAATTAGATGGAGGGAATGGGGCCAGCCAAGTCAAGTCCACACATCGGCCAGTGTTAAGAGCAAATTTCAATTAAACACAAATCGGTGCAAAAACCACACGAAACGTCAGGTAGCCGAGTTGTTAGTGTTGGGCTTGTTGGCCAGGCGAACAAGCGCTGCCAGCACTCGACTGCCGCAGGCCAACAGACACTAGCACCACCAGTCCATCGAGGAACTCAACTAACCATCAATGCCATTTAGCGCCATGGCCACCTCACTGCAGTCCAGCTCGACTACGTTTAGCTCGGGTCAGTTGAGATCGGAGCAGTTTCGAGTTGCACGGCACGCCAGTTTGTGTGCCACTTGAGCGGTAAGCCCAGTAAATAAGGACACTGTAGAAAAAAGCCACATTGTCCTCACAAATTAATTCAATACATATTTCGATATTCATTTATATTAACCAAAAGCACTTTAACTATATGAATTTAAAGCCAGTTATTAGGTAACTGCTAGGCACTAGGCCAAGTGACCATTTTTTCGCACAGTGCACGCACCTGAAACAGGGCTTGCTGGATGATGGTGTGCGTGCAGCCGGTTAATGACAAATAAAACCCCTTGGCAGAACGGCAATCGCAGCAGCACGGGATCAGTAGCCTGAAAATGCATGACGACCCGACAGCCATTACGGGCTAAATGGATTTGATGAGCGTTTATGTGCAGTGGCGGCGATTGCATGTTCTAATTATGACAAAGGGCCGGACATGCCACCCACTGACCATCCCTGCCCCATCTGACCCATGCTCCTGCACATTTGGCCTTGTCTTGCGGTGTGTATGAGAGGTATTCAGGTGTGCGAGTGGCAGTTGCACCTTCCCTACCACAGGCAGCGTGTTATGCAAATGTTTGCCTTTATCGCCGTTCAACGAGCTAAGCGCAAATTAAATTTGTTATTAATAGAGGGGAAACGTGGCAACCACAAGCCACGGGAATGCATTTATTAGCCAGAGAGCGCTTAAAGGAAAACAACTGACTGCTCATAAACAATTCGCCATTAATAAGGGTAATCTGTTAATATAGAAAGTGTAGATTTATTTATTTACTTTTGAATTTTCAAAAATTTTTCATATATCCGAAATTAGATTACATTATCATAAACCATATAACTTATGATAAAACAAAAGGAAACTGTTAGGAGAGTTTCATGGAATGAATCGGATAGATAAGTTTCAGACAGACTGGAATTTGCTCACTTACCGCGGTGTAAACTTATGACTGAAATCAAAACACTCTTTGCAAGTGTGACTACAAAAATACCTGTAATCGGAATAGGAATTCCTTACACAAAATGCCTTCACATGAACCGAACCACTGCCAGTGGTTAATCGGAAACCAAATAACAAAATCGGTTTGTAAGCCTCCGGAACTGAATGCTACTGAAAATTGCCATAGAAATACGCACACACTAAGTTATTATTATTTGTACCTTAGCCGTATTTCTTTGGCTCGCATTCTGCCCGGCCCAGTTCAGCCAATTGGCTTATCAGATATCCGCCTTTTGGTCACGCCCCTTGCAAACCGAATTTGCATGTTTATTGTGCGGTGGCTTTATGGCTGTAATAGCAATAATTAAGGCTTATTTACAAGCTCACAATGCCCGGCTTGGGCGATGGCGACAACAATTAGAGCGCCCTCGCCACGAGAATAACGACCCAACAGCAGCCGAGGACAACAACTGCAGGGGCCACTGAGTACAGGTAACAGCAGCTGGCCAACAGGATCCAGCAGCCATTCTGCGTCCTTCGGTGTGTTCGGTGTGTTCGGTGCAAGTGTGTGGTCATTTGACGGCTCATATTGGTAATTATTTGCACATTGGGACAAGGATAACACACACGAAGCTGTAACGGGTTGGTGCGGAGGTAGGCCGAGGTGTTCAGGGACAGTCGAACGCTTTGATTAGCCGCACCACCCACTCGACCAACCACTCAACCGCCCACTCAACCACCCGAGAGCAACACAATCAATGGCGGCAAAGGCAGCAAGAACTGCATGCCAATGCAGTCGATCGTAGGTGGTACACAAAAGAAAACTTTGATGTACAATTGTTGCAAAACATTTTGATTAAATGTGAAAAAGTTCCTATTAAATAAAAACAGATAATAGATTTAAAAAAGGATATTATGCAACCATAATTTTAGAATTAAACTTAGATGCCAAATATGCCATTTTTCTATGTGCTCTTGCTAGCGTTCGGCTCGCAGTTCTCAGCTCTTGGACGCTTTTAGCTGGCAAATGAAATGAAATGCTTCTCGAATTGCCGATTGAGCTGAAGCAATTTGGTTTATATCTTTTATGTGCGCCAAACACAAACATTTTGCACGTAAAGGCAATAAACCCTGCACATGCCCTTTGTGTGCAAAACGCAGGTGAGGTGGCATTGAAAGCAAGAAGTATTCTGCTGGATTGGAAGGAATTTCAGCGAAGCCGACGGGAAGCTCCCTGCCAATGACGATATCATTTCAAATTGTTTTCAATCAAATGTGACTTGCATCTGTAATTTGTATGCAAACGAGTAACGAGTTGCCCTCCCGGTTTTCCCCGCCCATGCCCATCAAACTGATTTGTGATTGACATGCTGGGAATGCTGCGGAAATGGCTGGAAAGGAAAAGCTGACGCAGTGGCTGCCAACGGAAAATAAACTGCCTCGGAGGCAAACTCTTCGAAACCTGGCCAGTTGATTAGATTTTGATCGTGTCTTGGCGATGCAATGGCGTGGGAATTGAATCTGGTTCGGTGAAATATCCGAACCGGGACCACCATTACTATCATCTATATAAACTTACTTGTAATTCGATATTTTTAATGATTCACCGAGATGCATTGCACAATAAAAAACCAATAAAAATGAAATTAGTAATTATTTCAAAAAATCCTTTAAGCAAATAATTACGTAATAACATGAGGAACTATGTACTCATATTTATTTAATTTTTTTTTAATCTTAAGATTACAGATTGCTATTTAAAGTTGAGACGAAAATGTATTAACTCCATTAAAATTAAATTCAACTAGCACTATGTGTATATATTATGTTTCTTAAGCCAGTTTTATTTCGTTTTTCTTATAACCTAATAATTGATAAATTTTTAATAATTAATACATTTTATTATTTCTCACGTTTTGTCTCACGTTTTAAAACCAAATACTGTATTTACTGTGTTCTGTATAATAAAGTATATTTTTACATATTTCTACTTGCTTGTATGTTTGTCTGCCTCTTCTTTTATTTGTGCCCCTGCAATGTTTGCATTGTTAATTAAATTATAATGCGCGTGTTAATTACTTAATGAAGCGAATTGTTGCATCCATTGTTCATTATGCACTGTGCATGTCAGTGGCAGCTTCACTCAATTGTGCAATGACCGATGATGGCCACAAAGGACTTCTTCATCAAAGACATCATCATCAACTTTCACTGAACTTTGGCCCGACCTGACCTGTCCACTTTTTGTCCCCCTTAGTCAACGTCTTAGTCGGCGGCTTAGCCCGCCTTTTGCCTGTCTAAGGGCCATTAGAATGGATATGCTGGCCGACTGCTCATTAAAAGTCAAGAGAAACAAGAGAAAACGCTACAGTCAAGTTTTTCGTCTATCAGATACCCGTTACCCAGCTCCCAGCAGGAGTGCGAATGAGAAAGTTTACAATTTTTTGGTGCATATAAATAAAATAAAGTCAAAACAACGCGGTATGTGGGCGGTAAAGTGATCGTTTAAGTGGACAGGAAACAATTATAGTGAGATCTCCACGGTTATAAGGACGGGCAGACGGACATGGCCATATCAACTAGGCTATTGATCCTTATCGGGACTATATATATATATTTAATAGGGTTGGAAACGAATATATACTCCACGAATATATACTCCAACAAGAAGTTGGGGTGCATACCGTAAAAGCAATAGAGTTAATAATAGTATGAATTTCTTGGAAAATTACCCGTTTTGTGTTGGGTCTGTGTTTAGAACCTGCGGGCTCAATACGTTGAAATTATGTATACTTAATTTTTTCTAATGACCACAGAACTCTCCAACTTGAGGTCTTTAAAGGGTCCTTGGCGACGGTTTGTTTTCTGCTAAATTATGGCTCTCATAATTTAGACAAACACACAATGGCAGGCACGGATTGAGCCGTTTATCAGTGTAGGTTTGAGGTTTTTCTGGTTTTCCGGGTTTTCACCTAAGAGCTTACACATGTGAGTTGTAGAGCCAAAGAGCCTGCGGAAATCTACTGGCACTGTTGATTTAGTTTGCACTTGTTGCGTGGCTAACAAATTGTTATCCTTTATTTATGGCGGATTTCGTCGCCATTTGTGCTCCTGGGGCTCCGGCTCCGTTTGTGCCCCAAAAAAGTGGCAACAAGGCGCTAAGCGCATTAGCAGACTCCCTGGGAGCACTCCTGTGTGTCCTTGTGTGCCGGGGTTATTTATTGGAAGTGTGCCGAGTGCGGTGACAATGCGCTAATGTGCGGCACACGCTGGGCATAAATTCAATTCTTATTTTCACTGCATTGCCGGAAATGTTTCCAGCACACAATTTGAAGAGGTCGTCAGCTTTGAAATGTTTCCCTTATCCGCAACAATCATAATATTGAAGTACATTGACCACATTTGAAAAGTGGAACGCTTTTGAAGTAATTTTCAAAATTTCTATAACCTTCTTAAAACCACTAACGAACTACTAAGAAAAATGTTGGATATAGCGCTAGGGAGAGTTTTCCAGCAGTGCGAAAGGCGTTCAACATGTGGCATCTGCGCCAAGCACTACCATCAAATGGGTGCATTGCATATAGCCGAGACGAACTCCTTCACTTTTATGGCAATTGCGTTAAAAACACGCACGACAGGGCAGCGAGGGTTAAGCGGACAACGTGTCGTATGCGCGCTCAAATCAAATGAAGCGCAGTTGACGGCAACATTGCGCTGCAAGTGTCGCATGTTTCGCTGTGTGGGTGACATTGCAACGTGATGAGAGTGGGAAAATGTCACAGTGCGGAAGGGTGGAGGAATGCCAAGGTGCAGCAGACAGATGCCAGAATGCGCTTTGGAAATCCGCCTTAATTTCCCATTTAAATGACACTACAAGAAGCGGCAGAGGCCAGAAATGGGCAATACAAAAACCTGAGGGCGTTTCCATTTGAAAGCTAGAAATTAAATTACAAACGCATTAATAACTAAGAAATTCACAAATTGAAATAACAGGTGGCAATTGCTCATGATTTAAGAGAAAATTTGAAAGAAAAAACGTTGACAGCTAGCAATTAATAAACACATGTAGCCTTTCATGTCGAAAGCAAAACTAATTAATTACTGCGGCCAGGCCTTTATGATTTTAATTCATACACTTTAGTTTTACAAATAGCCAGTGCAAACGATTTTATTGCCCTCGCAGAGCCCGTTCCATAAATAAATACATATGTCTATAAAGGGGGCTGACTATTTTCCATCATTTGGCGAACAGTCGGTCACATCCATCAACTGTCAAGCGACAAAAACGATTCGCGTGTGTTAGTTTCGGATTATTCATAAAAATCAGGGGAAAACACTAGAATGCCGGTAGAACACTAATAGCCAGTGTATTGACAACGACAGCAATTTTTGCTAGACAAATAAATGAATTGAATTGTTGTTTACCGTTCGTGTTATTTGGGAATGGCGTGGAATTGCATTTTCGAAAACGCTTTTCCAAACTGACAGCTGAAGTTATATCACGAACTTAATTGCTATGCACACAATGCGATTGCCAACCGGAAGTTGAATGCGGCATCTATATAAATAACTGCTGATAGATGTTGTATCTACTATAAAGCTGCACATTATTTTGGGAGGCTGCTTCCGTTTTGCGGTTTCAAATTTATTATCAAAAAAGTATGGGATTAAATAGTTGGCTATTTCATGATTCGCTGTATCCAAAGGAAAGTGCACGGCTCTTGAATAACTGGATATACTATCCTTTCATTTATATTTTAAAGTTTTATTTTATAGCCCAATTAATATCCATATGATACGCCTCGCGACACACATTCGTTTTTGTCTTCTCCCCCTCGTTAAAACGTGATAGAAATTCAATCGACCATTTGGTATTTGAAGGCGGCATGCAAATTGACTGTACGGAAAATATTTCGCAATTAAATATTTAAAATGCAGGCACGCTGTCATATTTTGTGCCCATTTCAATTTGACTTGCTTGTTCCGCACATATTTTTTGCGCTGCTCCCATTTCTGCGCTTGCGAATCAAATTGAGGCTACCAACTGTCGGTAATTTGCATATTTGAGCTGGAAATTGTCAGCCACGAAGTGGGCTTAAGACCCACACTCACAGGACCAGCTCTGCGGCTGATTGAAGGAGTCTAAACTGGGCTTTTAAATAGATATATGGGGATGGGGTATGGTTTTGGTATGACAAATGGGCGTAGCTGGGAAATTCATTGGACTCAAAATTGATTTATTATGCAGTAATTGTTTTGGCCCCATTCGGAGTCTGCATACAGAATGGGGTTTCAGAGACTAATAACACATTTAACTGCTCGAGCATTAAACTAAGTGACTAGGCAAGCAATTGTCAATCGGAAAATGGGATCAATTGGCTAAAGACTTTGGCACACATACTAAATTCGTGCACTAATTAAGAGAATCAAAATGCCATATTGAACTGTTACGATTGTAAAGCTATATGAAGATTGTATAGTTTATTAGGCAACGGTAATCTCACGGTGGCTTTTTAAAAAAGGCAATGAGAATTGTTATCTATCGCTTTTCTTACTTATTGACTTTGCCCCATTTATTAAATAATTAAAAGGAAACCCAGCTCTCGGCTTTCAAGTGCTTTTCGATTGTATTCTTAAGAAGGCCCACAAGCTGCTTACCCGGCAATCCTTGCGGCCATCCCTCATTAAATGCTAAACAAAGTGTGCCCCTGATCCGGTCTTATCCTCAGCGAATCCTGGCTGCTAAATGTCCGGCAATTATGCACAGACAACGTAAATTTCAATGATTTCATTGTGTGGCTTTTCATTTGGAATTTATTGCCCGAATGGCGCGAGATGGGGTTGTATGAATGGGATTTGGTTTAGCTGAGTGCAGAAAGTTGCAGACCCTGCTGGCGGAAAATCAACATGAAAATAAAGTTTTATATTTATTATTTAAAATGGTTGTGTGTAATTCTGCGAGTGTCGACGGCGTTGGCAAATTAAATCGTTTCCATAAGCCCGCTTCGAGGCGAAACTCAACTCAGCGGAGGACGCATTAAAGTTTTATTAATGAAGTGCTCGCTTTAAGCAAACACTTTGGCGACAAGCCCTTCGGGGAAATGCGGAAATAAAAACCATTTTCTCATTCAATTTGCATTTTTCATTTCCATTTTACGGCGGTACAGAGACGAACTGATGGCAACAAAAAAAAAAAAAAAAAAAACGGCAACCGAAACAAATGTTGCCCATCACACGCCGCTGTCATTCAATCCAAGATCAATTGCTGTAAAAATGACAAAATTATGCCAGCATCGTTATTCGAGGAAGTTTGGGGATTCGGGGAAAATTTGCAGTGGATTTGGTCTCTTTCATTTCGGTTTAATCTGTTCAAATGACCGACGATCAAAAAAGAACAACAATAACAGCGAAAAAACTAGTCTGAGTTGCCATTTGACAGATTCAATTTGCTGAGAGCGGGAGTTTTGTAAACTCAACTGGAAATGGTTCGTGCGGAAAGCGAATGGTTAAATTGAGTGTGTTTCTTCTTTGTGTTTGTGTTTAGCGATTATTAGGGAAAGTCCTAACCCAGGGGAATTTAGTCTTTAAGGTTGGAAAGTCAAACGAAAGTGGGGGAAAACAGGCAAAGAGTGTATGTCCTTCAAATGTTCAAATGAAGTTAAATTATCCAACGTTATATTGAAATAATTTTGGGCTTTAAAGCTCTACTGACAAGTTATTAAATTTTATCCAAAATTCCCCTTGACTTCTGCCGACTTGAACGCTGTAACCGTCGGAAAAGCTGTCCTTCCTGAACTCATATCTCAGGCAGCATCGTAGAGCAATTTCCACGTCTTACTTCTTCCTGCACATTATGTTCTCCTCTAAGTGCCGAAAAAGATGCAGCAGCTGGAAACTTTAGTGTGCCCCAACTTCCCCTTCGGACCCGGATCCTAGCCCCTCTATCTCCATCATCGTCAGCGACGTCATACAGAGAAACTAAAATTAGAGAGCTCTTAAAGAAAGAAAAACTTTTGGCCCAGTAATGGCTTCATAACACGCAACATTACAGGGCAATAGATGTGCGAGGGCAGGCGTAGCCCCCTGCTAATATGCAACTATATATTATGGGACACTATCCGGGGGGATGCCCCCTATCCACCCTAGCCAGCAACTCTGTTGACTTTGGCGGCACCTGCAGCAGCGGGTCCTGAAGGATCGGGACCTGGAGTTGCGCAACAGCTGCCAACGCGCAGCTAGCTGCCGTTAATAACTGTTATAGTTGTAATTATAATAAAACTTGACTCTACGCAAGGATAGTGGAGAGAAAAGCGGGCCCAGCCACGCCCTCGCGCATCTGCCGCCTAACAATCTCCAGGCTATTTAGCTGACTTTGCAACGGATTTTCATTTGGCTACAACCGCAGTCCCGTTAAAAGGTAAAGTAAAAGGTAAGGGGTCCCGGAGATGAAGTCAATGTATCTTAGGTTCACTCACTGACTTATGGTGTTTGAAAACATTCTAGACATTTTTATACAACAAAATATCTAAAATATTCGACATTATATATTTTAGTACTTGTTTACAAGTATTTCTTTTATTTAGTTGTTCTTGAGCTTAATGAACTGTAGCCAGATTCCTTAATGTAATATTAAGATATCAAACACTGGTTATAACTAAGGTTAATATTAAGATATCAAAAATTTTTGTTGAGTCAAATTGAACTCCATATAAACAAAGGATTTTCCCCAAATACAATATCTCCAGCTTATTAGAACTGTACGTGCTGCTGGCGTTTACTCCGCTATCTTCCGGCTTGCAGTTGTCGGTTTGCCATCTTGGCCATCCTGGCGCCTTGGCTCGAAAAATCTTGCGCTATTGCTGTTTGTGGCAATCGCTCGGCGATGCTTGAGCACACGGCAGACGCACTTGAGCTGGATGCCACGAGTACAACTCTCTATCGCGGCGAGTGTAACTGTCTGGGATTTTAATTAAAATTTTTACCAAAATAGCTCGCGTCCGTTGGAACAGAGGGGGTCGGTCGGGGATTGAGTGCTGAATAGTTGGCTATCCGGAAAATTTATGGCCAGGAGAAAATCTGAAATCTGTGCGCTGCAAAAACTATAAGCTGACATGAGCGGAAAGTTTTATCTGCACACATACCATCGCCATGCGAGTACATCGTATATATCGCTATTTCCCGCTCCGATCGATGCCACTTCGGACTAATGAATATTTTCGAATAAAAAGACGAGCGGCGGTGCGGGCGGATGGGTGTAATGCGACTGTGGTGCGGTTTCTTTGTTTCCTTTCGTCTTTTGTTTTGGCCGCGATGCTACATCTCCTGCTACTGCCAATATACATCCCCACACAGCCCCTCTTGGCCAACACCAACTTCCCCTGCAGCCATTAATGCCAAATGCCAAACGCGATTGCAAAGGCGTCGAAGCATGAGCAGCAACGGTCAGTGGGTTGACAATTTTTTCGGAGGCAGTGTCATGGGACGAATCGAAAAGCTGGTTGGCAAATTGACGGTAGTGCTTCGTAAAAAAAATTGTGTTATATTTTTAAGAAATAATTAACCTTATAAATAAAAAACTTAACAAAATATAGGGATCTCTTTTACCAATTAATTCAAATCGAACTTTTTATACCTGTTACTCGTAGTGTAAAAGGTTATTTGTATAAGTTCGTTTGATTTATTTAATTTATTAGATATTAAAAGAGTTTTGATATTTTTTCTTTTCACGGATATTTGCTAGTAGAATAATACTTATCAGTAGTAGTATAAAGTTCCAAGGGGTAACATTGTTAATATAGATTTTTCGTTAACTTATCCTTTTATTTTCCACCGTCCAAAAGAGCGGAATATTGGACCGCCTCGTCGCGCAATTGATGGTATCGATGGCAACGGCTACTGCGATTTGAATCGCAATGGAACTCAAAGCGCAAAACCAAATTGAAGTTTGCCGCGACTTTGCCCCCTTTCGCGTCCAATAGCCTAACCCCTTGTGGCTTTGCTGTTTTCTGGGGTTTTTTAATGCTCGTTGGCTCCAGTTGCTTTTCCCCGCCTGTTGCGGCTACTTGTTCTTTGCTTCGGCCATCGCATTTTTCTGGCCTTTGGCTTCTGACCATTTATGGTACGCCCACGCCCCATCGCCGCCTCGCCCCTTCGGTCACTGCCTCGTATATTTCGCGGACACATGCCAGCCTCTGGCGTTGTATCCGCTTTTTATGCCGTTTTCCCAGCCACTTTCTAGCCGCGGCTTCTGGTCAGCCATTTGCCATTTGCTTTTGCGTTTGCCACCAACCCCAAAGTTTAATTTAGGGACTCCACATATATCCACAGCTTTTGGCAACTTCTCCAGAACGGAAAATCACGAAAAATGTTTCTAGTAGAAGTAGTTGCAGGATACGCATGATAATATGGGTGACGTTATTTGAAATTTCGCCATAATGATTTTATTTGTAGATTCATTTTTTTTTATTCTAAAGCTTTTTTTGATTGCCATTCATTATAATTCTGCTTTCCTTTTCTTAGAATATGCATAAATCAAATATCTTCTAATGAAATAACACTGGGAAGCAATCCTGCAATCAACTTTTAGAGTATCGGATACCATCCTGCCATCTCGGGTTTAATTGGCGCACCTTCCATCTTGGCAGTTCACCGCTAAAGCTGTTGCATCTGCCACTTTTGGTTGACCGCCGGCAAAGTTTGTAGATTTTTCGGTTTCTTTGGGGCCGCTGTTGCGCCATTAAAACGGTCGTAAAAAGGCCGCCATCCTTAAAGCAGAAGGAGCGGTGCGCGAGGGAGGCTCATAAAGCTTTGGGTGCGGCGGGGTCGTCTAAACTTTTTCAATTCGCCGCGGCAACACCTACAAGCGCGCAAGCACTCACGTACTTGCATATATACACTGAACGAAGCTCGTATAAGAACTTTGGCTAGTCAGTCAATGGCTTGACTTTTAGCCTCTTGCCGACTCCTTTTTATGGCCACAGGACGCTCAAGCCTCGTAAATTTTTAAGTTCAGCTCTCTTTTTTATTTTTTTTTTTTTTTTTGTTCGCCTATTTAATTTTTTGGCTGCTTTTTTGGGGACTTCTTCTGTCGACTTTTGTTTGGCAAAATTAAATTGTTTCGCCCAAAAACTTGCCGAAGCTGGGAAAATTTAATTTGTTTCTATATAAATATTGCGAAAGTGAATTTTAATCGTACTGCACGGCACACCTCCCGCGGACGTACTTTCGTCCTTTGAACATTCCTCGAAATTGAAACAATTTCCTTGGCAGCTGCTTGAGTAGCTCCGGCTATTCCCCGATCTCCCCGGAGAACGAAAGCGGAACGGGTTATTAGTTTTCGATGTTTTTTGTTCGCCAGCCACCGCCGGAATGGAGCGGAAATTGGTTTTTAAAAATCCATTATGGCCCTGAGACGTAGATCGCTCCGGGACATCCTGTTGATGATTTCGGTACCTGAGAGTTGATTGCGTTTGCTGGTCGCTTTAGTTGACGGCTTCCTTATCCCTGACTTTGCCATGAACCCGGTCCGTAATTAACCAGCGATTCTGGCCAACTAATTGGACAAGCCCTTTTCGACGTAGAAATCAACATAATTGCCGTAGCACAAAATTCCACTTTCAAGGATCGCGATTCGGGGGATTTTTCGTTGAGCGGAATTTCTATCATTGTCGGTTGCTCGTGGCGTTTTCTTGGCAATTGCATTTTTCCTCGGCATTCCGCCTCATTGCGTTTCGGCCCTGGCTTCTTCGAATTTTCGCCATCGTAAATAAGTTGAGTATAAGTTGATGTTCCACAGGGAGAAACGGTGTGTGTCGATTTGTTTTCATTCATCAAATGTTCAATTAAACTGAATCTATAGCTTACAATATACATGCATGTGTTTAACAGAATTTTTAACTTATAGATTGTTACTTGAGTACAAAAAAAAACACCAGAAAAATGGTTTGCCTACTAAAATTTGATTTTAAAATTTAAGTTATATTGTGGATTATCTTTTTAGTTTCAGTGCACTGTTCTCGTTCCTGCGTTTTCCAGTGGCATCCGTTTCCACATACACACTCTCGCACGCCGGCAAACTGCAATCGATATCAAGATACACTTACAAAATTAACTATCGTCAACATACGTGCCTGGTAAATGCAATTACTTCGCGATTGACGATACTGCCATCTGAGGGCGGAGTGTGTGGAGCAGTATACAGCTGAGCTGGATTCTGCTGCTGCCGAAAAGGATACGCCACATGTCTGAGGCACAAGGTCGCATATGGAGCGCTCGTCGTTAGTTCAATTTGGGTTGCATAAAAGTGCATGGCAATTGCATTAAGCGACTAATGAATGCAACAAGCAATCAGGCAACAAACTGTTGCATTCAAAGCACTACTAATGAGTGGTTGAATTCAATTTAAACGAGAACTGCCACGGAAGACGTACTGAATAAGGTGGCGAGACATGTAACTGAGTGGAGTAAAATTCATCTTGCAGGTTTGCCCTTCTCCATTGTAAACTGAAAAACTGCCAAGGGCACCAGAATTCGCCGTATCACAAACAAAACGCATAAATGTTTAAATAAGCCAACGCAATCAACCAATGGCACATGAAAGTGTGGGGCTGTAAATAAATTGCGCATACGACGCGTGTTTGCCTGAGGTCAACAAAAAAACAAACAAAAAAACAAATTATGGTTTCGTTTTATTTGCCATTTAGACAGGGCAAGCGAAATTAACAAATTGTAATTAGGCTTAGGCGAGGATTAAAACCAACTTGTTGAATGAGGATTTTAATTGGGGCCAGTTGCCACATTGTCCTCTGCCAAATTAAATAATGGCAGGGATATTATGAATATGCATAGCCGGACATCGTTGAGAATCCAATAAATTAATTTGCAGAAACATTTTAAAATGTAAATTGCTTGCCAGCAAATGCCAGAAATAAAATCATCAAAATGTTCAAACTAACAATTGTAAAGAAATTGCAATTTGATTTCGAAATGTGTGCCGTGTCGCTCTATCTCGATTCTAATGAAAACCTCCAGCTTTTCCGAAGAAATTTAATTTTATTGCTGCCAGCTCTTTTGCCATCTCGCTCTTCGTGCTGCTATCTATTGGCCAAGACAAATCTCGTTTGCCAAGATTCCACGGTAAACATTTGAAAAGGGCTTCCAAGCCAGCAAACGGGAAATCTCCCCTCCTTTGGGCAAATAGAATTGAGATAAACGCATCCTTTTGTATCGACTCGCGAGGATTTTGGATTTCGTTTTGCCTCCAGCGACTATCCATCTAGCGCCCTGTTCAGCCATCCCCCCTCCAGAAATCGGTGGGCTTTTGCTAGGAGTTAACTGCGCCTCGTTGGGCCCACAAACAAATTTAATTAAATTGACTATAGCAATTTGCTTTGTGTGTGTTCTCGGAGGCGGAATGTGTTGGATGCTGGGTAACCGTTAAGTGGAGCGGCTTCTGTGCGCGGATTGGGGTTTTTTACACGACCAGATAGGCTAGCTTGGCTCCCAGAACACGAATACCCTGTAACATCAATGGGTAGATCTAAGAGATAAACCAAAATTTTATTTTCATAGTAATTATAGTTGCCTATAAACTGTAGAACTGAAAGAACTTTTTTATTCAGCGCTTCATAGGATATTTCGTAGTCGTATCATTTGATAAACTTTAAATACTTTGCTCACCCGTCTTTGGCAGTTTTTATATTTTTTCGCGCTCCATAAACCAGCCAAAGCTCATGGCAAGTATGTGTATTTTTGTGGGTGTTTCGTGTGGTGTGGGCGTGGCACTTTTCATAATTAATTAGAAGCTGACGAGTCTGGGCAAGTTTTAGCAGCTAGCAAGCAGCATCCGCTTAGCCAGCTTGTCTAGTCTGAAGCACTCACCTTTTGCTATTAATATAAGAAGTTTAGACACAAAATGCGAGTAAATGGGGAGATATAAGATATATGTATATAAGCGGGAGGTTTTAGGGGGCTTATAAGGTGAAATCCATAGAGAAAGTTGCTGCATCAGCTGCTGCTTTCGACTACTCCTTCCATTTTGGGCTCTTGCCTTTGGAAACTTAATTTGTTTATGCACAAACATGGTCTTAAGCTGCTCTTGTCTATGCGCTCATGTTTATGCGTTCAGATACTCAATGCATTACGCCCCAGCTCTCGCCCAGTTTATTTACAAACAATTTGCAGGTCTGTCCACACTCTTGATGCATGGCCATAAGGCAAGGATGAAGACTCAAATACAAGTTTCATGAATGGAATATAATAACTAAGGCGAGTGCTCTGGGCCTCCATATGCACAAGGGTCACGAATATCCAGGTGATAAATTAGCAAGTGATTCATCAGGAAAGTTGGAGCTCTGCCATGATTACCGGCTCCTGTGGCAGGCCGACGAATTCATACCTTTGACTCTTTGACCTTATTCTAATTTTTCCATAAGTCAGCTGGGATGCAGTAGGAAAAAATAAAACATGTCCTGAGGTTTAGAATACTGGCTTAATTGGGAAGTAGATGTCAATATTATCACAAGAAGGGGAACAGTAATAAGATACCTGAATGATTTGCAATAATGCGCAGTAGTTGATTTACATAGATAATATCTTTAAGAAGTTGTTCATTTGTTTCTTTCGGAGACCTTTAACCACTTGCAGTTCCACTGACTCTTCTGAAACTTTCATTGATCATTAAGTGAAACTTTGCCCATAAGTCGAGTAACTTTCACCTTCTGTTTGAGTCCCGGGGTGACGAAAGACCCTTTCGTCCTGCACTCGTCCTCTCCCTTTGAATCTCGCTGTGTTGGCCAGCCGCAAATGGCAATGTTTATTAGCCATAATGATGCTGACAGTGCAGCGAGGACGACGGGACCATGTTGCCATGGCGAATATGTCCTGGTTGCCGGGACAGCGTGTCCTGTAACTTTGAATAAACTGGAAGTTTTGTGTGCGGCGAAAGAAGCAAACAACAAGAGCAAAAATCGTGTTCTGCTGACGCCACTGTTCACTACACAATAAAAAATTAAATGTTTATAAATGCCATATTAATTGAATTTTAATTTTTACATAAGAAAACTTAACCTGATTACTTAAAATAAACCGCTAATTGTTATGTTCTACATTGCCAATCGCAGTGCTTTTCGTATAATTTAAAACTGATAAACATGAGTTCCTGGCATTTTACTTTCTGTTTCTGAATTAATGCATACACTTTTATTTTAATTTTTTTTTTTTTGTGTAATTTCCGTCTGTCACCTTCTGCCCCTTGACAATTTTACTTGGCTATTTATAACTGTCATTGCCTGCTTGGCTGGCTGGTTGGCTGTCTATGTTGTTGGCGTGGAGCATCTTTATTCCGTTTTGTAGGTGAGTGCGGCACAGGATCCTTGTCCGCTGGAAAGGCTCACCAATCACTCGGCGGCCGGCGCAAATTGCGGTCATTTCTTGTTGTCGCCTCCGACGGCGGGAATTACAAGCCCCAAAGTGGCTAATTTGTCACTCAAGAGGGCAGCCAAAGTGGCAGCCGGACAGCTGGCCATGCAAAGTCCTTAGTACTTGCCTGCCGGTTTCCAGGTCCTTGGTCCTCCGGCCGGATCCTGGTCTTGGCCCTAATTCGATCATCCGTTCGAGTGCCTGCGAATCAATTGCTCATGCCGTATGAACGAGAATACCCGTATCCTGGCACATCCCCTGAGCAAATGTTTTGCCTAGCAGAATAACAAAGGATATCGGACTCCGAAACGATTCGCATGTCCAGTTTATCCCCTCCATCGCCTTTATTGCGATTTTATTGAGCAAAAATGCAACTTTTGAGCATGCAAAATGTTTCGCATGAATTGCCAATGCCGGGGGCGTACCAAAACGGACTGGAAAATGTCTGTGCAGGAAAAGCAAGGCAGATCGGGAAATGGAGTTGTGCTTAAGGCTAAATGCCCTTCTTTCCTTAACCAATTTGCACTTGATACCTTAACACCTATTAAACAAAAAAAGAAAATAATTTTAAAGTTATGCGAGTAGGTTGGTAAATATTTAAAGAGAAAGTTTAAGCTCGGTGTTACAATATTAGATATTCTTTTGTTATTTCTCTGCTTATTAACTATTTATCTCGGTTTCATAATTGAGTTGGCTTCTTTCTATATAAACATTTTAATGTGATTTGTGCTAAATGTAAAAAGAAGTTGAATACCACAATTTTCAAAATTATACCATAGAATTGCTTAGACAAATTCCATTTGATAATCTCAAGACTCTCAAATAATTTATGAGAAACTTCACCCATTTCAAAAAGTTTCTCATCTCTGTCGGCTGGCACAATGCAAATGCATTGCATCTGATTTTCGTTTGGCAATTGGATTTGCGTACTCGAGGATAAACATTTCAATTGCCGTCCGGAGCAAATGCTTCATTACCTTCCCCTCGACCTTCTGGCCATCGATTCTATTCCCTGCTCTTTGGTATTGTCTGGTTAGCAGAAGTTTTTCAATCTGGCAAATCTGGAAATGCGAAACGAAGCGAAACTATTGCAAATTAATTTGGCTGAAAGTGGGCGGGGAGGTCAACAGCGGTGGACCCTTGCCAGTTCACCTGTCGTTTCTGGCCGGCCACACAAGTTACTAAATTATGCAAATTAAAATATTGTACACATAATTACAAATGTAAATCGCATTAATATTTCAATGTGAACGAGTGCGAATAGTCCTGGCAAAGTCGATATAAATTTGCGGTCAACATATCACTGGAGCCACTCACCTTCCTGGAAAAACTGTTTACACATGTGGATAAATATCGTGCTCGCACGTTTATTTATAATGCGTTCGATCCGTCTCGATTTGAGTTTTTTTTTTTTTTTCGATTTTTGTTAGTATTGACTCTGTTTTGCCAACGCGAAATGACCGCAAATGATTTTTATAGCTGAGTTAATTGAGGTTCGGCGCGCGGTTTTCATTTGATTAAGTTTAATAATTGCCACGAGAAAAGCACAAATATTTGCAACCGACCGAATGAAATGTGAGTTTGGTGTTGACTTCAATCAATGTTGAAATACAGACATATTTAAAGTTAAATCAATATTGGATAGCGGACAGAGTTAAATATGCAAGAGAATGGACCAGAAACCGCAAAGGGTTTAAGTTTATAATTGATATGCTTTATACAAAACACTAACAGTCTATATATTTAATTGGAGCAATATAATTCTTTTTTTCATTAAATCAACACTCCATATACTTTTGGGCATTATTTATACAAAAAAAAAGTATTATTAAGTTGATTTACAGACATTTTTTGTGTTATCAACTCATGAAGACGGTGTTTTGTTAAAACTTTTATTTGGTAGTTTCTCTTTTCATTTGATGTATTGACTTGCTATACTTGCACAGGCAATCACTTTTAAAAATAATATTTTGCCAAGCAAATAGAGAGTACTCTTCTTGTTTAATATTCCATTTAAAGCTGTTCTGTTTTTTATGGAATGGAAAAGCTTATAAAGGTTAATGTACTCGCAGAGTTCCTATGACCGACCTATCGTAAGTGCTATTATTGTTTCAACTACATATGTAGATTGATTGCGCTTATTTATTTTTTTGCCGAGTGGCCTGCGCTGATATATTAGTTACACTTGCTGCCTTTTGGCCACGTTTGCGTTTGTTGTTGGTCGGCCATTTGTTGTTTTTCCTGCTCGCTTTGTTATTTATATGCGTGTGCGATGCATGTGGAAACATCCCAAAAAAGAAAAGCGAGAAAGAACGCGACCGGCGGCCACATGCTGCGGTCAGCCACACACATCAACGGGCCGGCAAAATGGTAAAAAGGACGAAGGACCGACCGGCGAAAGTTATTTACTGCAAATCGGTTGAGTGAAGCTCGGATCGCAGCTGCTGCTGCCGAAGCTAGCTTTAAAAGCGCTTCATGCTCGCTGGGTTCAATTAAAATTTGGGAAAATTATTTAAAAACTAACAAAACGGGAAAACTTTTGCTTTCGCCCCACCCACACTTGAAATTAATTGAGGCCATGCCCTCGCATCGAAAGGCAAACTTACTCGCACTGATTTATTTTTTATAGTTTGCCATTTAACATCAATTTGGGTATCGAGTGCCTGGACCAGAAATTGGCCAACTTTATTTTTGGTTCTGTTTTGGCCAAAGCCAAATAGAAACAAAGGCTTTCGGCAAAAGGATTTGAGTTGTGGAATTTTCCAGCGGAGTTGAGGTAATTAGAAAGTTGACTGCAACTTCAGGTTGGGAAAATGGTTCTGAAAAGTTAATTCTACCATAGGTAACTGGAAAGTGCTGTTTAAAAATGTATAAGTCAATTTCACCAACGCGAAATTCAAAAACATGAGTGAAACGATTTAAGAATATTATTAAATTGACTGAATGGGTTGACCACTGATTAAGAAAACGATGAGTAAGTCATAGTATTTAAAATGTGTTCAACTAATTCAACCCAAAATGATAGATCTTTACCAAAATTTCAACATAAACACTTGAGCCTCAAGTGTTGATTCTGGACCATAATATATCTGGCCTGCAATTGTATTAGCCTTCGTCCGTTATTCGGCACCCTTACCGTACGTTAACTTATCTTGTCCCATCCTTTTCTGCTCAAGGACGCATCTCATCTCGGTTTTGGACGGCTGTCGCCACTCGAGAATCAACAAAAATATTTTCCAGATGTCGGCAGCAGGCTGAGGGCACTTTTCAACGGCCACTTCTGTTGGCCAAAAGTGATTGGGCCAACTCAGCTGCAGATGCCTTAGCCTCTGACTGCAGATGCACTTTCCTCTCCGAATGCCCAATATCTTCAAGGGTCCTCCGAGCGAAGGCGTTTGGGGACATTTGTCTAACGATGACAGACCGGAAAAACATATGGACTGGTCCCAGACTTTATCAGCGGAAGGCATTCTCTAGAGCTGGCCAAAGTTATGAGCCGGGGCCAAGTAATTAAACGTAATTTAATTTGGCCCAGCTGAGCACAGACACAGAACAAACTAATGAATTCCGCGCGAAAAGTCAAGGGAGCCGAGAATTTATGATCACGAAAAGGAGGCAAAGTCGAGTCCTTGACAAATGTTCGACGTTAGACGACGGCGGAGGCGACTTAGTGCTCCGAAAATTTGGCAATAAAACACTTGGCAATTACACTGGCCGGGACTAATATTTCTTGCTACATTCTCGTCAGCGGGGCATTTTAATTTTGCCCAGCTTAATTTAATGAAGACATTTCATTTGAAGGTCCTGATTTAGGCCCTTAACCCTTCGTTGGCATGAAACATTTTACGCAGCTTTTCCGCAAATTGCTGAAGGACTCTTAATGCAACAATTGTTGCAGCAATCGGGGAAAATGGACCCTTGGCCATTGATGGTCGTTTCCCGCCCCTTCCTGTGCTCCCTGCATATGCACATATAAATGGCTCGTTCAGGGCCCAACAACATGCGGGATGTTCGCGTCATTTATGCAAATGAGGCCAAGGATGCGATGTCCCATTTAAGCTCGGCCATTGTGCGTGGTTCCGCCTCCCGCCCTTCAGTCTTCCCTTATCCTGCAGCTGGCTGAACTGATCGATAATTGTCATACAGCCATACAGAATGGCATCGAAATGGCAGCGAAATGGCCAAAAGCGACATCTCGCGAACGTGCCTCACATGCCGCCAAATTCGATGGGGAAGCGGCTGCAGTTTTGGAAACACATTTCCATACAACTTTCCAATTGAACGGCCACGTTGCCTCGACTTTGGGCCAGGAAAGTGAGAAAATGACTGTAAGCCAGGCGAAAACTTTAAAACCAGTTTGCAGATTGCCCAGACAGTTGTGAAACATAAAAGCGAAGCCCTGTAGGGATTGGTAAATCTCTGTTTTCAGCTGAAAGATTACTTGCGATGATTTTTAACTATTTTTGGGTACTTATCTTTCTAAAGGAGACTAAAATCATCATGATTGAAAATTCTAAAATTGCTTTGTTGTGCAATTCCTGCTAACCAATAGTTATTTAGATATTAAAACTTATATCATCCATCCGTTTCTTAACTCAAATCATTTCCTTATTGATTTTAGACAATAAGAATACTCTGTTTTCAGCTCCCTCCCATTCAATTTAATGGCCATTAAGTTTATAAGGAATATTCCACTGGCCCGAAAATGATTGGTCTCTAATGAAAATGGCCAAGTGATTAATGAGCCGAAAATGATGTGGCATATTGAACAACAATTACAACAGGCTACCCACTGTGTGAAATATTTTCGGCAATGTGTTGCATTCTCAGCATTTTCCATCAGATTTTCATTAGGCCCGGCAGATGGCGGTCATTCCAGGCCAATATTTCGACACTTGACTACCCCTCAAACATTGTTAATTAATTAAAATTCAATTAGCCCGGGCTCCTCACAATTTTTGGCCACGCAAACTGTCTTGTCTGTCCGTCTTTAAGCTGTTAATTGGCAACACGAGGCGTAGAAGTAATGCCGCGACGCATTTATTAATATTCATTATACGCACTGTTGTGCGGGTCCTCGGCATTTGCTTAACCCAATTCCGTTTCCGAGCCTTTTCCATACTTTACCATTTCCATTTTCTCTCTGGGTCAAAAAAAAAAGATGAAATTGTTTAAACTTTTGTTTTCGAGCCACTCTTCGCTCCTTTGGTTCTTTATCTTTGCCTGCATTGCCTTTGACACTGCAGCACTCGGTGTCCTGCGTCCTCGGATTCTTGGCTCTGTGTGTGACTCTAAGTGTGCATAAAATATGGCGCTAAAATGCAGTTCCACCTCCCAGTTTCCCGTTCTGCAGACCCACACAGCGTCGGGCACATTTGTTAGCCTGGTTTTTATGGCCACGTGCGATGTTTAAAATTTACTCGGCTGCCAGCATTTTTGCCCCAACTGGAGAGTTGCTTAACCCTAAGGCCCACTCTATATCCATATCCTATGCCGGACTGACAGCTGCATTGATTTTATTTTTTACGACACTGGATTCCATCGAACAGCATATTTGTGACTGGAATTTTGTTGATTTTCCGTATTTACTTAAATGCTTGCCATCGAAGGTCTTCTTAAATTCAAATACAATATCAATATTAAATTTCCGTTTATTTGCTTGCCCAAATTGGATTCCATCTCTTCATGACGGCACGCAGTAAATGAATTTTTCAAAATCTCCCGAAACAACCGCAGTGTGCCTGTGTGTGTTTCTATGTATGTATGTGCGTGTGTGTGTGTGTGTGTGTGTGTGGGATCTATTCAAAGTGTCAGAAAAGACTCGCTGCCCCAGAGATTTACTACAAATTACGGAGTCTATCCTGACCGCACATCGCCGAGTTGAGAGTCCGACAGAGTGACCTTATCGGCGGACATGCATCTTGGCCCCATGCGGATGTTCGCGGTCCCCGAGTGGCAGGAGAAGTAGGAGCACGACCAGTTCCGGGTCCATAACCAGCACCAAAACCAGGACACAGACCCAATCCACTCGAAAGGTAACCACTGGCACCGTAATTGAACCGGAAAATTACATATTTCAAGCTATTTTTACGCGGCGCTTAATGGCGGACGTGAGAGCAGCAAGTGGAGTTGTTTGTGGTCAGCAATGAAATAATTTATTGTTGCCTTCTTGGGCAGCCCACCACCTGGCCAAGATAGAACCGTCAGATATGAGCCGGGTGAATGCCTCACATAATTACACCTTAACCCGCCGCATCGGATTGGCGCGATTAAGCACAATGTGGCAGGAGTCCTGGGATCCTGGATTCGCCCATCGACCTGGGTGAAAGAAATGTGGCACTGCTGGGATTTATCGCGGCATCAACGCAAACTGCTGCGGACAGTTCACTTACACACACAGTTTAGTTAATCGTTCCGGCATTGAAAATGGAACAGGTAGATAATGCTCAAATTGCACTGGGTAGCTGCTGATGAAGTATTTCTAGATACTAAGCCAAACGATGTAGGATTTGCGATAAATCAGTGGTAAAAACCGCAGATGTAATGTTATCAACTCAAGACTACAAACAATTTCTTTACAAAATATATGAATATGCTAACTTGTGATAACTAAATAACTATACACAAAATAGATGTATAATTCGCCATTTTATTATATTTGTAATAGCAAATGTCTAGTCAAAAGTCTGAATATTAAATTTATTTACGGATATTCTGCTTTCTTCATACAATTTGGTTTGTGAAAACATTTTCCAGACCCCCTTGAGTGTTCTGGCCAATTTAGCCGTGCCACCACTTGTTCACTTTTGAGCAGGACCAGAAAATTCCCCAAGCGGGCTATTCAAATGCAACCTCCGACACTTCGTCATCGTCTCGCCAATTGGCTCTCCAGTGAAGGATCCATTGTCTTATTCTTGTGGCAAACACTTGCCAAAAAACGAGCTTCTGCTGTGGCAAATTCCGTGCAATTCATAAAAATTAATTAAGAGCCCTGGGGCCAGCTGCCAAGTACTTGACCAACCGCCCGGAGGGAACTTCTGCCTGCTCCTCGGCCCTTTCGAGTGGCACAAGTTATTGCCAGTGTTATTGTCTTGTTGTTATTTCAGACTATTGACCAGTTCGCACTTCAAGTTTGTTTGCGTTTGCCGGTCAGCTTCCTTCCTCCTCCTGCTTCCACTCCACCGACCGCTTCTGCTGCACTTTGAAAAGATCCGAGTGTTTGTCTCCTTCAATTCCGGAGGACAGTCGAGACATTACTTCATCATACCCTTACTGCGGTTATAGATGGTCAGCTGTGCAAAAGAAAATAAAAACAGATCCTAAATCACATAACTCATATCATTATTGTTTTTAATACTCTTATAACTCTACATATACACTGACTCACACATTGAATGTTCTTATCTATTTCTAAGTACAGATTTCCCTTCTTTATTTTCATTTTCAAAGTAAGGGCATCATCTCTTTCGCTCTATACGAGACCTACTAATTTCTCCTCCCATTTTCACTGAACAGACTTTCCGCTTTCCTTCGCCGGTTTGTTTAAGTAGTTATTTCATTTTTCACTTGCACTTGCCGGCTAGGTTGTGTTCTCCCTAACCAAACCAAGCTAGAACAGCACTGAACAGGACTAAACAGACCGAAGGACTCGACCCATTCCGACCCGGTCGGAGATAAGCCAGCTGATGTCTGACCACCGAAGTAAAGTTGCGAACTATAAATTTTCGACGAGCTGCTGCTGCGGTTGGCAGAGGCCAACTTTAAGGCATAAATCGATGTCAACGCCGTTTAAAATCGCATTTCGAGTGGCCCCGCAAGTGCGCAACTCTAATTATGAGTGCCACTCATTTCCATACCGCAGGATTAGACGATTCCATGTTTGATTAGGCAACAGTTACGCTCGGAGTTTCACGACTCTTCCCGGCTAATGCGTTTTCAATCATCCCAGTCGAGTAAGTCGATCCCAGCGAATCGAGAGGACGTCGAGAGCTTCGGCATTTCCCTACTAATGAAGGAGGGCGAAGAGATTTCTGGCAGAACGGGAATACATTTCACAAGTTTTCCTAATGGTTTTAAGCGTAATGAAGCCGGAAATTAGTACACATTTCTCACTGTGGGCGGGAAACTAGTACACATTTCTCACTGTGGGCGGGCTAACACATAAAGTCAATTGACATTGCAGCCTTCAAAACTAAGCATTACAAATTATTAGCTAGGAAATACTACGGTATTTCTGTAGAAAAATTAAATTGATGCTTAAATTTCCTATTTAATTATTCATGGAAAATTATTTTTTAGCCAAAAACTATGCTCATTATATTTTGTGCTATAATCCACTTAAGTTTTTCATCAAAAATTTCGGAAAATTATTTAAAGTTTAGCACTTATACCTCAAAATATACTACTTCAGGCGAGCTAAGAGTAGAAAATGGAATAAAAAATATAAAGATGTTATTTTTAATTGCTTTATTATGCGGAGAATAAATAATCTGTGAAAATTGCTTATCCTTGCGCCGTTTATCTCCCCTTGACGTCTGAACTCTTTTGCGGCTTTTTCACTTCCTAACAGCATTTTCTCCATTCCCAACTGAAAGCTTCTTTCTGCGGCTTGTGCTATTTACTTCGTTTTAAGTTTGAAAACTAAAAGTTGTAGTGTTGCCGCTTTGAATTTCGCCAAAATGGATAATTATTTTAGCAAATTGCGCGAAACGCTTGAGCAAAAACTTCCAGACTCTCGTCTCCCCTTTCAAATGGCTCAGCTAACGCTAGGTGTTCGCCCGTCATTAGGATTCCAGGATCTGCGCCTAGGCCCCAAGTTCAACAGTTAAACAGCTAAACAGGAACGCCGGCGGAAAGTCATAGTACAACTCCGCCTTTCGGCAGATGCGGAGAACTTTGAAAGCACCCCTCGCCCTGGCCACATTTTAATTAGTCGCATTTGTTGCAAGCCAACCGATTTAATGCACTCGAAATCATTTCCCAAAACTTTTCAGCGCCAGCAGTTTGAGGGCGAGACATTTAAACCTCCTCCTCGAAATGAAATAATTGCTAAACGTCCTTAGAATGCAAAGTAGCGATAGTTAACGGAGTGGATATGTAAGCAGCGAGTGTGCCAGTGATAGAAGTGGAATGTGGGTGTTCTGCGATGCGAAAGCTCCTAAAAAATTCTAAATTGTAAAATCAGGTTTTTAGACCAAATAACTGCATGTTAAATTATAAGTAGA
Organism: Drosophila melanogaster; assembly: GCF_000001215.4. Taxonomy (NCBI): domain Eukaryota; kingdom Metazoa; phylum Arthropoda; class Insecta; order Diptera; family Drosophilidae; genus Drosophila; species Drosophila melanogaster. Next base: position 15,513,276 of record NT_033779.5, on the reverse strand, counting down.
TATAATAAACGACTTATTGACTATATATTTAGTTTTATTTTTCTCTGAACACATTTTTTGGCGAATTTGGATTCAGGAACAAATTTCCCTACGTAAAACCACGTGTAAAAGTCTCTCACAGAAATCAGCGACAGCGGGAGATAGCACCGAACCCAATCTGAAATCCCATACCCCAACTTTCCGGGAGTTGGCGCTACGTGCATTGCATGGTGAATTGCGAAAAGTCCCGGCATTGGGAAGAACTTTTAACACAATTTATAAACGCTACACAATTTATAGAATTTTTGAATTAAGCGAAAATGTATTTCGGTGTGTGTCGTCTGTTGGCGGCGCCAGCAGAAAAGTTGAGTTGGCCGCAAAAGTTGCCCAGACCACAGCAATTGCAGAAAACAAACAGCCAGACGCTTGCGGCAATTACCACAGCCAAGTAGACAAAAAAAAAAAGTTTCTCGGACTCGATGGGCCAGCTGGCCTAAGCTCTTAAATTGTGGGCCCAAAATGCAATTACGAAATATTAACGCATGCATTTACATAATTATTAAATTGGGTTATCAAACATAAACCGATTTGGTATTTATGTTTCACTTTGGCTTGCGCACTTGCAGCTTAATTGGTTTTTCACGAAACAAAATGAAAATCGCAGCCCGCAAACAGAAATATCAATTACTATTAAATCATAAATAGAATTTCAAATTATTTACACCGAAATCAAATCAAATTCATTGATAAGGCGTAAGAGGAAAAAAGCGCCGGATTTAATTTGCAAATTCAAATTGTATGGGGAATTGGCTAAATAATATTGTGCACTGAGAAGAGCGTAAATTGAAAATATATTCCATAGAATATTTAATTAGCATTTGGAAACACTAATGCAAAGTACTTGAATGGAAATTGAAATAAAAATGTCTCTAAACTAGGGATCAAATTGTTTAAAATCTTTTTTACAACGCATTCAGATATGACTAAATATAAGATATTCTTAATTTATTTTTGATTAACATGTGTTTAGCTTGGTTAGCTTAGATAACATCAATTTCATCACAGCATTTCCATTTATTTCCTTAACCCATTCCATGACTAACATTACGCGTCTTCCATGACGAAAAATATTTGGAGCTATCAATTTTATTGCGCCTTATTCAAATAAATCGAAATGGGCGTGAAAAATGCAGCTGGCCAAACAAAATCGGCGCTTGCCCTCGGGGCATAAATTTCAAATAAATTGGCACACGCAACTCCAGCGCCGCACAATGGAAATGAAGACATTACGTATACGCCACTTTTTACCTGCCAGCGTGGAACGTGCTCTCTACGAGAACGAAAGGGGAAATGTATTAGAAACGGAAACAGCTCAAGGGAAACACTTGATGGGGCAAAATACGATTACGATTACCCCCGAAAGAAGGTCGGCGATGGTGGCCAGGCTCGGTGGGGGGAAACAATTTGTTGAGTGCGAGCAACAAGTAAGCAGCAAGAACGAAGGTCCCTTTGCCTCCTCAACACCACAAGGTGCCTGGCCAGAGACCAACTATCGAAACTAGGCAACTGTAACTACGGAGCGGCGAGAAGCGAAGGACGATGGGCGGCACATTCCTTGCAGACGGCGCGCCGCATAAAAATTTATGATTATGTTAAAATGTAAAAGTGGCAGCCGGACCAGCAACGGAGGTGCGGAGTTCCAGGTACAGTGCAGCAGGTGAACGAAATCGTGTTAATGTCCTTGCCAGGGATGAGCGAAAAGCAGAGACGTTAGTAAGAAATTTAAGTAATAGTTACAAAAATATATGTTAAGCAATCCATAAGTGTAGGAATAATTATTAATAAACACTTTTACTTATGGCAATTGCTATTTAGAGCTGGTAAATCATTAAGTTCTTACCTAAAGCACATTCAATGAAAGTGATTATAAGAGGTTTTTATCTAATAAATGTACCTCCTTTTGATTTTTTTGATTTTTTTTAATTTTGTTATCAATACCAAGCTTATTTATAATTGCCCATCTTTGAGTGAGCTTGAAGTATGGAGGGCACGAGCTCCTCTCTAGCGAGCACGCTCTTATCTTGGCCAACTGGGTCGCCTTGAGGAATATAAAATATGATTTTTGCGCTTAACAAAAATGCGACAAAACTGATGACGGCAACATCGCGGGTATTATGGCAAATAATGACACTACAACGGCAACAGTAACACCAACAAATGATAGCAGCTTGCTGCATTATAGCAAATTTTTAGCATTTTCTTCGCTGTTAGTGTTAGACGCCATTTACGGGGCCTGTCATCCTGTCATCATTCAGAGGAGTCGCAGTTTTGTTTAACATTCTAGCTGGCAGGATTTGTGTCGACTTGTCTTTCAAGTTGATTTTCTACACACATTTGCTCAAAAAATGTGTTGACAAGTTTTTGGTAGTTTTACATTTTTCTTATATATAAATTTCTCTACTCAAAATATCCGCACATCTGGCAGTTAATACATTTTGGCCAAATCCCCTTTAAATACACTCGAATGTTTCTGTAATCCCAGCTGGAAAACCTATTGAACAATGCTTATCGGCTTGGGCACTTTTACAATTTTCAATATCCAAATCCAGCGTCTTTGCGCTATAAGCAACCTTAATATTTCTCAGATTTGTGACTGTTGGAAAATTACTTCCTGCCAAGAGCAGCAAGCTTCCGTATCCGAATCCACATCCGCAGCCTGCAAACTGCAGCCAGGATAAAGGAGCAGGCAGCATCAAATCGATTATGTTGCTATTACTTCCGCCAGTTGTCGCTGCCAGCTGCATTCGCCATTGCCTTTCACGATTTTCCTTTGATACGAATGCGTTGCATACTTCTCAGATAAAATGTGGAAAAAATGACGGAAGAGCTTTAAATTTTATTACGATTTATTTTTCGTATGGGAACACTCAATTCCGACTCTCCAGGTTATCAAAACGAAATTTTACTGATCTATATAAAATATATTTATGATGGATGTTTATCTAACAAAATGTTGACTTTTTGTCCGAGAATTTTGTAGATACTTTGGAAAAGTATGAGATATTTAATACAGCAGCTTCATTTGGTGATAGGTGCTGCACTAGAACAACACTTTTGCGATCTTAGCTGCTTTCATTTGCTCTGATTTTAGCTGTTGAATTGTATGTCATTCTAGAAGTCATGCCAAGATAATAAACGAGAAATGCTCAGTTGCTTTACTTGTGCTTCCCGACAAGCTGCTGGAATTTGATCCAAAGCAGCTCACACGTGTTGCCGGATTCGCCATACATGTACCTTCCTCTCTCTCTCTCCCACTCACCCTCACAGGACACAGCACATTCAGTAATTCCACTTAAGGGCGACTCCATACTGCTGTCGATTTCACAATGAGAATATTCTCCCAGCCCAAATGCAAAAGGCTATTAAAACTCCCACGGGCAGAAGCCTTTCAATGGGCCAGAGAATGGGGCTAGGCTTCCCCTTTGATTGCCTGGCAGGTGGCTCTGTCCCCCGCATCATCATCGTCATCATCTGTCGCGCTTCTGGTGGCCGTGTCGTACGGAGTGCAGGGAAAGGGCTGCAGGGCTCTATTTCCACACCCCAGCTATCACCCAGTACCGCACCATTTCCGATGCCAACCAGGTCAGGCAGGCAAAGCCCGCTGGGCATTCAATTGCGTATTCAATTGGCAGTGGACACCCGAATTGCAGCAGTTCATGTTGTCCAAATGGCTAATTAGCTGGGAAATGCGCTAAGCACTTGCACATAATTGCCCCATAATCCTGTCGATGGTGTTGTTGCACGGATCATGTTCAACGAGCTCTGCAAGATTGAGGACAGTTTAGTCTTTGATTGATATCAAATTATTCTGTACATTCTTGGCTTCAGAAAAATGCTGCACTGAAAAATAATTGCTGCGTTTATTGTGAATACATTGCTTATTCCATCAGTAGACTATTTTAAAGCAATTTAGTTGCCTAAAAACTTTTTTGTTTATCCTATCAAAAAAGTGTACAGCTCTCAATAAACCAAATACAAAACCCACTTAGTACTTTAAACTTTGAGCAGTGTTTGTGACCCGAGCGGATTGATCTTTGCCATTTCTCCAAGTGGCGAGCCAGGCGTCTGCTAAATGAGGCGCGTTAATTAGAAAGCATTTCCGGGAATTGGCTGGAAACGGAATGATGGAGGCTGTGGCCGAGTCTCGTGCGTGCCATCTTACACTCAATTGATTTAATGGTCCCGGAGAATGGAGCCCTGCCGCATACTTCCGAAGTAGTCCTGCTCACATGGTGTTCCCGCTCGTTAAGCCGTGCGATTGTCCTCGTTTTATGCGTGTCACATAATAAATCTCATTTGATTTGTTTACTTCTCATTACTCCTTGGAGCGCAATGTGGACGCTGCTCAGGATCTGTCGGCCATTGTCCTTTGTGCCTGCCATTAAACACGGGTCATTGTTTTCGTGGCCTCGGCATCTGGACGGGATTTCTCCGCCTCTGTTGGCCTAATTCGATTGGCCCCCATTTAAATGCCCCCGGATGTTCGTGGCCAGCTATTTAATTAATAATCAAATTACGCATACGCCACGTGACGTGCTCTCAATTTTAATGCGATGCCTAACAGATACCCGTGCTTAATAAATACGCGCCACATCGTATTTGTTCCGTTTAATTAAAGTCGTCTAGGAATCCAATAATGCCCGATTAAAGCTGGATCTGGATCTATGTTTACTCCCGCTCTTTATTGACCAACGAATGGTATCCAAAGCGCCAGAGAACCTTTGTGTAAGGAAACACTATTTTAAGCTTGTTTGATTTGTACTTCTTAGAAATACAAAATTTGTTAGCCTACGCCTTTTAATTTCCTTTAGGCAGCTAATGATAGAAGCGTTGGTTGGAAAAACTGAATTAGTACATGATTCCCAAACATACAATTATAGCATTAATAAAATTAATTTAATTAGATATACATATACATATGTTACTCAAACAAGGCTAACAAAATCGATCACCGAAAATTTACAACCCTAATTCGATATCCACCATCAAGGTTCAATTACCCCCACTTCGGTCTAATCATCTAATTTGAAAAATATAAATGACTGCCAGCATATTATTGGCCCAGCAGATATTTTAATTCGGGCCAACAAATTGCTTGCATATTTGGGTGCCCAGCCATGACCACGCCCACACATTGTCTGGAGAAAACAATAACCATAAATGTTAACAAGAAGCCGTCGGCCCGCAAAACACAGAACTTAATGATGCCCAACAAGGAGCAGCCACTCGAGCCGAAAGTTGTGGGCCAGGACATTTAGCATGTGCTGGTGACAGGTGCTAAGGTGTCTGCAGGATTCGAATGTCATTACTATCTGCCCATGGAATTAATTAGAAAACTGCGGTCGGACCAGGGTTTCCCTTTGCTTTACCAGGTCCTTCAGAGCATTCGACAACAAATTTAATTTGCGGTCACCACACCAAGGCACAAGGACAGAGCCAGGCGGCAGGCATTTAAATTTGCTGGCGAAAATCTCGGAAAATTCCTTGATTAAATCTCTACCTTTTTGGGGGGGACTTGGGTGCAGTGATTGATTAACGTGTGTGTCGAATGAAAAGTGTTGGCGCAAAGCGAGTGCAGACATATATCCCCATATCCTTATCCTTGAGCGGCAACAAAAGTCAAACTACGTCTCATTGCCAGCCTTTATGGCAAATGACTGATTGTCCTTGGCCACGTCTATACGCCAGATTCCCCTCAGTTTTCTTTTTTCCATAACTGAGCAGCAGGGCGACACGTTTGCCCATGAAAAATCGTTCCAGCGAATCGTATTATAAAACATGTGCTTAAGTAATAGCATCCGATGTGAAGTGTTTGACTGCGCCCTGCGTCGTGTAACAGATTGGCAATCCACTCCAGCCAACGGGGTGAAGATTAATTTGTTTGCACTTTGATGGGCGATGTCCTGGCACCGAGTTGATGGAAATCAAAATTGGTCCGAAAGGGGGAATGTATTCTAGGAGGCCAAGGAAGCGGAGTAAGATACTATTGATTATTTTTCGGAGAAAAGGTGTTCACATTCTTTATTTTGTTTAGTATTTTGCTGTAGTATAACACACTCATATTAAATCTATTTTATACGATTTATTCACTGCAATTTCATACAAAAAATATCCGAAAATCTCAAGGATCGGCTTAACTCCCACATTCTGATCGCCGTATGGTTATCAGTGACTTTGCCAAGTGCAGGGTGTGTAACACCACTCAATCAACCCCTTCAGCCACACAGTGACTATCAAAAGTATGCGCATAACTCAGGAGCCGCCATTTGCATGCCTCGAGTGTTCACAAATGGGATTCGGACTTGGATTTTTCCGCATTGCATAAATTCCCTTTGCGCCAGCTTGACGAGGGTAAACTTTTTGCAACATTTTATCAGATTATGAAACACACAAAATGCAACTTCCCGTGCTGGGGATATGAGAAGAAAGAAAAATAGAACTCAAATGTGTTCTTACCTTGCTCACATATTTTGCAAAGTAAGCGGAAACATTAAAATTGTATTTGTGAACCAAAACCGCGGGATTTGAGAGCTTGTAAACTTAGGAACAACTATTGCGAGTCCCGGGGGGCAACGAAAAATTTCTTCACAAATAGCTCAAATTCAAAGAGAATAGTTTGAAAAGATATAATAAATATGAAATTGCTCGTAATTAGGAATTTCTGCATAGGTTCCTATTAACGAAACTATAATCACCAGATGGTAAAGAAGTTTCGATATTAAACGAAATACTAATTAATTTAAAAGTTTTTAAATAGTTTACTTACAGATCCAAATGGCAAACTCATGTCGAAAAATATGGATTTTCCTGATGTCGAACATGTTTTTCGTGAGCGAGTGAGGTACGCATACAGGTGGTAAAATGAACAAGGTGCACGCGAATATCGCATCAGCAATTTGTAAAGGACCAGCGAAGGAAGCAAAAAATAAAAGCATGCTATTGAGGCCACAGAAATGCTGATGTTTTCTGATAGTCCGATCGGTGGCCCCCATTGGCCGCATATCCTTATCAATCTCTATTAAACGGCGCTTTGGAAAACAGCATTCGAATACGGGCTGGGGCACTTGCGGTGTTGAAGATGCAGACTCTTGTCTGCGGCATCGGGCAAAAAGCCATGACAAATGGCCAACAGGATGCATATTTATGATTGCACACACACACACTCACACACTACTCCCGAAATTTTGACCACACTCAAGGGCAGGCTAAAATGCTGCCCTTGTTGTTGCAGCCACTTTGCCAGTACTCGGGTAAAATGCCAGCACAAACTTTATACGCACGTAGTCAATTACTCACACCAAGTTGGATGGGAAAGCAGCTCCACCTAACCAGCCAGCCTCCCAGTCCGCCCACTTTCTACCACCCACTCACACGTGCTTGCATAGAATACACAAATATATGTGTGTACCGACGTGTATTGTCATTTTCCATTTTGGCAGCTTGAAAAAAGTAAACAGAGCGCAGCACATAAATTAAGCCGACCAAACTGATGTGGCCTTGTCATTTCTATTCAACTTTCCAATCCAAGGGATATATGTATATTTTCAGAATTATCACAGCACAGATTGTGGTAAAATATTGCAAACACGGTAATTTAAGTGTATTCGATATAGCTTAATAAAAATATTTAAGAGAACCAGTACTAACAAATCCTTGAGTGCCCTGTGTAACGTGTTGCTTTAAAAACAATTCAAATGCACTTTTAACGAGCGAATGTTCTCTTTCATGCAAAATATTTAAATTCAGTTTACATGTACTCCCCACAGATTCAACAAGAACCACTCAATAAATATTGTCCAGAATATAAAATTGAAAGTATTGCCTAAGCCCATAAACCAACACGGCTCTTTACAAGCCACCCGCTCTCGAAACTCCTTCTTGTCCTTCGATCTGAGCGTTGTTCGCCTTTTGTCTTAATTTCTTAAAAGGCAGAGACAATTACAATTGGAATTTATTTGCCATTGTGGTCAGCACCGGAAAAGGAAAACAGGGAGCGATGTAGAGATGTCATGAGTTACTGTTAATTAGAAAATTGTTATTCAAAGGATTGGTAGTTCGGCTTCGACGCTTTAAGTGTGAAATCGTGTTGGGTAGGAACGATTTGAAAGTCGAACTGTCAATTGATTGCTATTCCTATTACATAAACTTAAATTAACTTGACCCCTTGCAAATGGAGTTTATGTATTTTAAATTAAAGAAAGGAGGCAGTGCAACCAAAATGATACTGAAACAAATTTTATTTATTTTACTTCCAAATCGTCTAAAATAACATATTATCAATATCGATTTAATTGATATCGCTAATCTCTAATTATCGCTTAAAAGTCAGGCATTTACTTAATTAAAAATGGTTCAAGAAGTAGCTTTATTTAATTAATGGCCACTGTACTTCTTATTTTCTCAAAAATAAGAACTAAGGCCCTAGACTTAGCGGATTCTCTACATATGTGTTTTATATTTGCGTCGAGTATCCAACTTCTGTAAATTAACTGTAGAGGTCGCATAAGTTGTGTCAAAATTTATGTAAAATACAAGGCAAAACATTTTTCGACTTTAAGATTCATCTGCCCGCCAAGTTTTATATATTTTAAATAAATATTTACACTAGTAGACTTAAGAATCCCGTACAGTGAATACTTTTACAGTAAGCTATTCCAATATAGTTTATTAGATAAAGCAACAATTTCTTTATTTTTTTGGTGGAAAAATAAGATCAATAATACATAATTATTATACATATATATTTCCTGACAATGCCCTAAAGTTGACCCAATTTTTGGGTCCCCCGAAGACTTACCCAAATAGTGATTTACAATTGTATCGCTGACTCTTTAGACGTTACATTTGGCTCAGCTTAGTATGCTTAATTGGTAGAAGCGAGGTGCTCGAGGCTTTCCCACGAAAAAGGGGCTTCCCTTAGCTTAGCTATAAAAGTAACCAAACCCTGATTTGCCCAATACATTGCGCTGTCATTTTCTCTTCTATAAATACTTAAAATGCAGCAGCCGACCAAAGAAGACGATTGGATTTTACATATACAATAACAACTACGTAGAGGTAAATGCTAAATAATTAATAATATTTTATCATTTAAGCTATGTGCTGTAGTGTTTTGTTTCTGTTGCTGTAGTGATCTTCCCTTTTAAGGCATATAACCAGAGAATTAGTCATAAATAGAAGCCCAGTGCAACTGAAACTTGGTCAATGTAAGCCACCGTTCGTGATTGATTTAGCACTATCTGGACTGTGTTGTAGTTTTGGTTTACCAATCGGGGAGGTTACCATTTCCCCAAGCTTAACTTCTATGTGTGTGCGTGTGATTCTAGTAAATGACGGGATTCGGATCGCGTGGCTTGCGAGAATACTTTAGGCCCAGATCATCGGCAATCTCGTCTATCGCCTCCAGGGCAAAGTCCAGCTGCTCCTTGGTGTGGGCGGCTGAAAGGCAGAATCGGATGCGTCCTTCCATGATGGGTGTGGCCGGGAATCCAGCTCCCACCGCGGCAATGTGGCGAGTCGTCAAGGTGCGAACCACAGCGCTACAAAGAGAAAATGCAGTTTAGTAAAAAGAGACTCCACAGGATAATTGAAGTTTTTTCCCGTTTGATCTTTTAAAAAATGAAATGCTCCTCCACGCACAATCTAATGACAAAAGTTATTTTGGTTTTATGACCCCATTCTTACCCAATCTTGGAAAACAGGTACACCAGCATGGGCACGACTGGGGAGTCCTCGTGACCGTATGTGATCACTCCCAGCTGAGCCAGACGTCGGCGGAAGTAACGTGTGTTCCTGGCCAGCTGGTGGATCTTCTTGCGTCCAATGTCAGTGCCATCTTCACCCATAATGGTCTTCATGGAGGTAAGGATTTGCTGTGCGATGGGTGGCGAGATCGAAGCAGCATAACAATGGGCGTGGCTGTTGGTGCGGAGAAAGTCAATCAGTTTCTGGGGAGGATAAAAGATTATTGATAAGTGAGGAATATGCGAAAGTGTAGCCACTCAAGCATACCTTGGATCCAGCGAGATAGCCTCCAGCACTGCCAAAACTTTTGGTGAAGGTGCCCATCAGAATGTCCACCTCCTTCGGATCCACATTAAAATAATCTGTAACTCCTCGTCCACGGGAACCCATGGCTCCCACGCTGTGAGCTTCATCCAAATACAAGTATGCTTTGTATTTCTTTTTCAGAGCAATAACCTCGGGCAAACGGACTATGGACCCCTCCATGCTGAAGATGCCCTCGACCAAGATCATAACCTTGTCCCATGGCTGACCACCTTTTTTGGGATTTCCATAGCACACACCCTGACGGAGGACGCGCTCCAGATCGCGCATGTTGTTGTGCTTAAAGACCTTGGTGGTGGCCCCGGACAAACGCAGTCCCAAAATGATGGAGGCGTGATTCTTTTCGTCACTAATCACAAGACTGTTGGGTCCCAGCAGTGAGGGAAGGTTCAACGCATTTGTGGCGAAACCCATTCCAAAGACAATGGCATCCTCCACGCCAAAGTATCTGGCAGTTAGAGCCTCCAGCTCTTGCAGCTGCTCGTTGTCACCAAGCTCACAACGGGAGCTGCAGTATGCCAGTCCAGAGCTCCGAGCACTTTCCTCTGAATCATCAGCACACTGTCCAGTAGCGGCGGCAAATCCCAGGTAATTGTAGGATCCCAGATTTAAGCAACGTGTCTCCGTTCCAGTGAACTTGAAACTCCATCCATAATCATCGGTTACGCGATCCTTTAGAGTGAGTTCGTCTCCCGGAACACTGCAGATGGGTCGGTTCCAGCAATCCTTGATTCTCCTGTAAACGTACCTCGAGTAGAAGCTTTCGAAGGCATCGTAGAGGGCTACATAGCCATCCCGACCCTTCTCGGTGGCCACTTTGGGCACGAAGAGCAACTGGTTGATGTAGCCCAGGATCATCAGTAGATAGAATCCCAAATACGTAAGGCAGGCCGTGTGCAAAGGCACCTCCTCAAAGGAGGTTTTCTGGAAGTGCTCCAGCTCCGGCGAAAGTTTGCCCTCTGCCTGGTTGGGCTTGGACTCCTGATCCAGAATGGAGGCATGCCCATTGGGGATCGACTTCTTTTCCGGATGGTAGTTGATCGAGCTGGGACTCTGTAAGAGGGGAGAGGAACGATTATTGGCTGGTTATCGCTATCATTGGTATCACTGTGAATCTTCATAATTTCCATTGAAAATCACTCATCAAAGAGCAAATAATCAATATTGTTAGACGGGCTAGATGGGAAATTGTAAGACAGATTGTAAACATGTTCGCTTCAAAGGGATCAGCACAGTAATACCCATTTATACGAGTATGTATATCAAAACTTATAGTTCTCATGCGTAAACGCTTTTATAAAAAAATGAAAAATTCTACATTCTCACTTGCTTGCCCTTTCTATGCGTTCAGTCAATTCATCAGTCAATTAACATTTAACTAAAAGATCCATATATGCAAGGTACGTATGTACATATATAAATACAATCACACGATAACTGCTGAACAATTTGCTCCACCGCTCACATGAGCCGAGTTCGACATGAAGTCACACAAAAAGAGACAGACACAAAAATCATACAGGGGAAGCCATAAATGTATATAGTATTTGTGTGCCCAACTTGGCACACTTCAACCTCACCAGCTAACAAATAGAGCGTTATAATTAACGTACTTATTTAAGTGTATATATCATTTGCTTATTGATTTTGCTGGCCAAAGGATCCGATACGAGACATATATATATCTCATTAACTGAGCAACACAAACTGCAGATATATATTCCGAAAAATATATATAGTTGAACGTCAGCTTAATCGTATAACAATAACGAGTCGGCGACAATAATATTTCGTGTTTATTATCATTTGCCACCGGGCTTGTTTACTAAATACGATGAGACGGAGTGCGGGGAGCGAAAAGTCAAGTGGGTTACGCGATGCCTAGTTATTTAATGGAGTCCCAGTGTTAGGGTATATAGACGAGCTCGAAGCTACCGTAGAAAGATCAAAATCGAAACCGACATAAATAAATAAATAGAAAAAGTGTAATACTAATTACGCTATGGGTCGCGTACAGAAGGACAGCTAAGTAGGGAGCATGGTGTGGGATCCAGATAATGACTTCCATATGTTGGGGATCCATGGAGTCCAAGATAACGACTGACAATCGACCAGCGCACGCCAAGTTCTAACCGATTTTGTGGGGATTCCAAGAAGTATTAGCTGTGAGTCAGTAGATAATTGCTTTGGCAATTTCATATTCTTAAGTATTTCTTTTTTATTTAAGCCTTTACCTTTGAAATCATGCATACTGTAATCTTGCCGAGCTGATAAAAGTTTTCTATCCGTTGATATTGGAGATATGAGACTTGCACGCGCTAACATTATTTTCGTGTGATTAAAAATTTGAAAAGGTCTTTAGTTGCCATTAAATCAAGCTGAATGATTTCAATAAGTTGTCGCCATGGTACGGAACTATTTCATTAAATAAATTTTATGTAAACCATTGTATTACTTTCCGAAAAAAAGAAATACAAAGCTACCAATAATGAAATCTTTAGGTACTTAAAAGAAAACTAACAATTGCTCACTCCCCAAAGATCGAATTGTATCGGAATTACCCAATGAATGTAATGTTATAATATGTTTATCTTATCTTTTTAAAAAGTTATGAATAATAAAAAATATGATAATCGGTTAAGTATACCCGCCAACAGTTATTCTTTGGCAGCCCAGACGCAGGGAGAGTCCATGAATTTTAAAACAAAACTCTTATCACCGACAAATCAACGCCCACCCAAAACCGCTGCCTTCGGAGATTGCGGAGCATTGTGATTCACCAGCGAATCGCATTCTGCGAGGCTTTACGTAAAAGACTGGTGGAATGGGCCTGATAAGGCGAGCCGGGCATGGCGTGGCATGACAATATTATGACCAGACCAGCATTGTGCCGCTCTCCCCACACACATTGTGCACCCAAACTACGTACTTATGTGTGTGTTTGCTTTGGGGTCGTACTCCAGTCACTAGGAAAATTTCGAATGAGTGCAGGAGTGCCGAAGAAGAGACAATGGCTAGATTAGAGAGTGCATGTGGTAAAATGGACTAGCGTACCAAACAGTTTAACGCACATCTAAAATAGGTATTATGAAATTTCTGAAATCTAAGTTACTTTAACATGCTGATGTTCTTATCTTAGGGCTTAGTCAATTGTAAGATAGCTATCTCAGAGGAATGTATAGACTACTTAAAATTATAATAATGAAAGTGAAATAATATTGCCCAATACTTTAATTTCCAACACTACAAATTGCCTTTCATGATCACAATTTATGAAATAACTCTCTGATCGTATATGATGATAGGATATTTCCGCAGAGTTCTAATAGTTTCTATCATCCGGAAGTAGCCAAAATACGCCAAATGGTCAGCACTCGCGGCGAAAAGGAAAACACGCGAGGAAAACACTGCAGTGGAGGGAAAACAGCTGTGGCTGCCCGATGACCCAGAAGCGGGAAAAGCGGAGGAAAATCGCCAAAAAGGGCAGCAAAAATTGGGCCGAAATTCTCCAGCTGACGCACGCCTTCACTCTCACTCTCTCTCCCTCTCTCTTATGCGCGCTCCCTCGCTCTCACACAAAATCAATAATTCGCCGGCTGGAAGAGCGAGCGAGAGGGTGAATGGAACCAGCTATGGAACCACATTTTTGGCCAATTTTTATGGCCTTTTAGCTCGTTATTTTCGTTTCGTCCAAGTGTTTAACTCGCGTTTCACCCCGCACACTGAGCGAAAATGCCTGGCTCACCTGGGCGTCGTTTGCGGGCTTCGGCTGGCAGCGTCGCGTGCGAATTTCAGTGTACGCGGGTGCCGAGAACTTCCGGAGAAGTTCCTGTTTTTCCGGGGCACTGAGATCTGCCGCCCCATTGCCATTCGGCACCTTTCCGTTTCCGTTGGTCGTCGCATAGCTCTGCTCGAAAACCGTTCCAGAATCGCCGTCGAAATTGCCCATTATTCCGTTGCCGATTTCCGATTACTCAGCGGACAAAAAATTACGGAGAGATCGATGCGTTTTGCTTAAATAGGTTTCTTTCTAATTGGAATGGTGTGGCCAGTTACTCGGCCAGCTGTTATACTGAAAACTGCGCGCCTTCGGTATTTTAAGGTACTTATCGTATTTTCACATATAATTTAAAAGGCCACATTTTGTGGAATAACGCTTCCGGTTGTGTTCTCTGCTTTTAGTACTGCCAGCTCCTAGCGAATACCTCCACCATGCAAGCAGTTCAAGCCACAGTGCTGTTTAGTATACTTTCTGAGCGCCAGATGTCGCAAAAGAGAAGTAGATTTTTGTATTAATTAGATTTTCAAAGAAATTTATTTAAACTAAAATGGTTTCTATTTTAGTCACATAGGGGTTCAACTTAAATTATTTGACAGCAATTTAATGAAAATATATAAATTTATATATGATACGAGGGTTCAACAATGTATCATTTAAGTGGGAGATAAGCTAAAAAAAATAATGTTTTATATTCCATTACATATTAGAAACCACAAGTTTTCAGACTTAACACGTCAAGCATTTTCCCCTTGAGCATTAAAATCGGTCCAAAACTTACGCAAAGAAAAATTCCGCCTCGCCGGCAATAATAAATTAGATTAAAATGCACAAAGAAAAGGAGGAAAACAGAATTTCAGGCAACAGATATTCAGATAAAAGTGCGTAAAGCGGCAATTGTAGTAAAATTCATGAGCTGCGAAGTGCGTTGACTCTTTGCCGCAAGGAGACACGTCTCGGGCAGTGGATTTCGCCTCATAAATAGATCATCTCCATACCGCAGGCTTTTGTTTTTCTTCACATTTTATTGCGGAAGAATTTCGACTATTTTGTAAATTAATCTGCTGTGGCCGGCCGATGACACTTTTCAAGGATTTTCAGAGCCCATTTCAAAATCAAAACATTGAACTCGCATTTCAGTTTCGTTTTCAGTATGCGCCGCATCCCAACTGTGGGTAAACAACATGAAAACGACGCTAAGGCTTCTAATTGAGTTGGAAGCTTTTGTGGCAGATGTAGCCTCTGCAAAATGCCAACACGTTCCCCGGCAAAAGCTGCACCGATCGCTACATCGATATGCAAATGATTGCCAAATTGTCGTAGCCGGAGATGCCAAAAATTTGAAACCCAATCTGAGTCCAAGTCACCAAAGTGGGTGCTACTGTCAGGGCTGAAGCCCTTTGAGCCGCAGGCCCAGAAAGCGGGTCACGTCGGGTTTTCATCCAGCGATTGCCGATCGACGCCAGCGGCACCCTGAAGGCAAAAGTTTCCGCCGATGCCAGAGGGAAAATCACATACCCTTTTCGAGAAGGTTTCATTTATTTCTCAAAGCACTTAATCAAGGATGAGGATATTCTAAAATATAGCATATATTATTACTTGGTCTATTTTAGTAACATGTAAATATTGTATAATAAATTAAATAGGATTTTTATATTCCACTTGACAATCTCATGACATTGAAAGTATATAATGTAAAGTTGAAAATTTCATGAATTTGTTGACTTCGATCATTATTACTTATTTCTATATTTTGCACTTCTATGCCAAGTTAATCCCTAAAACGGAGAAAAATGCATTGTATCTCAAAGCTAGCCAATTTCTGTCAAAGATTCTTAATGCTTATCTCGATGATCTGATGGTGCAAATCGCTTTTGAATGCCACAAACCGTGTTTCTGTCTGCAATTTCGGTCCGCTAACTGCGATTTCGGTTGTCTGTGTATTTTTGGTGTTGCTGCTAGTTGTCGATTGCCGGTTGTTGTTGGTTGCATGTTGGCGGTTTTGCACTTTGGCTGGTTCGCTTATCGAGTGCGGAGTTCAAGTACAATGGCAGTTGAGTCGTTTTTCGGTCCTGACAAATATTTGGCAATTGTGTAATCAAATTACCGGATCAAATCTGACTTGCCGCCTTTGCTGGGAAATTCACCAGCAAAATGGTATCATATTGCTAATTAGTCACCAACGTAAATGAAGTGACTTGTAATTTAAAATTTTCTGTATACCATTTCTACCAAACAATATTTAGTAGTAAGATTAATAATTAAGACCGAAATCTCTGCGAACTTATGAGCACTAATCCAGATATAAATATCCTTGGCAAGCCCTTAGTAATAACTTGTTGTGGCCCCTTTGTATACAATTAGTTATAGTATTCGCTCTCGTTCCATCAGCAGCATACTTGTAGCTCTTGGCCCGCTTTGCATAATTACGACTTGGCTGGCTTAATAAACAAGAAAAGTTCACAATTTCCATCGGGCGACGCAGGCGTTGCTCTAACAAGCATAAAAAACGCATTTGCATTTCCACATGCATTTGTGCGTGCGTGGGTGTTGCAGTTGCCGTTGTTGCTGCTGCCGCAGCCGATGAATCACGCGTGATATTTCGCAGTTGCAGTCTGTGAACTATTGTCTACCTCTGCTGCCGTATTATACTCTTATTTATCTGCCCCAACCCGAAGTACTCCCCCCGGGCCAATAAAATGGACTTTGTACTCCGCCAACGGGTTGACATTTTCATTATGGAAACTCTTTTATTTTTCCTTATTGTGTGGACATGTTTTCTCGCTCTGCCTCCGTTGCCACCGGCGTCGAATGGAAACACTTTTAAAAAAAATAAAATTACTTTTGTATTCTCTTCGATACGAAATGAATGAATTGAAACTATTAACAAGAAGACCTACAAACTATAAAATAGATAAAAATGTCAAATATAAAACATATAAACATGTTGTCTGAATTAAATATTCTTCTAACGAAATAATTTTGTTTTCAGTGTTTGGTGCGAGGGTTAAGGGGCGTGGTCACCTATGGCAGTCACTCAAGCGATTTTCAATGCGTTGACAGTTCAGGTTGTCAATCGTTTTGTGTTGTCCAGTGTAGGTGTTACAATTGTTGACTTGACTGTGCCTTGCGATTAAGCTGTGAGGTGCAATTGAAGGCATTTCAATTGTTGACTGTCAAGACCCCAAAACATTAGCATAGGCTCAACAAATTGTTTACGAGAATGCGCAGAACTGTCAAGGGGACATTTTGAGTGTAAAGCAAACATACTTTATACTTTATTTTAAACAAATTACTCAGAAGTGGTAAGATTTCCATTAACTGATTCGTTTAGTTGTGTTTGAACGTTAAGTAGTATTTTAAAATCTCCCCAAACTAGTTAGTGAACATCTCCGACAAAATTTCCTACAACATCAGCAGAAATGGTACAAAAAATGTCCAACATCAAATTTCAATTATCGCATCGGCAAAAGGAAGCTGACTGAGGGCAACATTCGCCGACCCCAAAGGAAAAATAGAGGAAAAGCAAATGCGACTTGAACAAGTGTTTGAAAAGAGGAAAAAACGGAGGAGCAGCAAAAAACGCAAATTCACTTCGGCGGGCGGCCACCGAACTGAGCTAAATGGCAACGAGCAGTGATTTTCACATGGGCAATTAATGTTTCAATAAACGATATTCTAGCTGCTACAAATTTGTAGCAACAGCAACTGTTGCTGCTGCAACAGCAACAGCAAATGTTGCCTGCTGCCGCCGTTTCATGTTGCATCGACAACCCGAAAAACCCGCCGCGAATCGAAAATGTTATTGAAATTGGCTTTTTATGTTTATGAAAACGGGCGCTGAACTGCCGGCGGATGGGGGGAATCTCCTCGCCACATCTCGTATTCCCATTTCCATTCCGAATCCGATTTCCACTCTCGTTAATTACTGCCATTTTCCATCGTATTTATGCTCACGCCTCGCTCACGTTTTGGCCATCAGCGAACACTCGACGAACATCGCGAACGCGTGCAGTGCGTGAAAATGTTTGCTAATTGCCCGGCTTATAGCCAATTTCCACTGTATTTGTGGGCGGCCAAGCTGGCGAAGGGGGATGGGGGGTCTAATCGAACACAAATTATGTTATTGTTTCACTTAAATCCTGTTGCCAAGATTCCCCAGCGGAGTGTTGCATTTCTGTGGAAGTGCAAATGACTTTTCAATAGAAGGAAGGCATTCCTGCCATGAATGAAGAATAAGCCAAGCTGCGTTTTTATGTTTTATTATATGATTAGAAAAAACTATAAGTTATATAACTATAAGTAAGTGAGTTGTCATATTAAACTTATTATCTTAAGTAGGTGGTAAATGAGAATGTCATAGTTATGAAAACATAACCAAAGAACTACCGCTTCAACCTCAAAACACACATTATAATGATTTGAATTTTCGCCTGAGGTGGATGGAGTTCTTAGCTTTTGCAATTTTGAAATGAAATTTCAGCTCTTGCGGCCATGGGAAGTGCACATTCCGCTGACAACCTAAATTCCCAGATGGAAAACCTCCAATGCACATGCACCGGCAGCAATTCGCGGTGGATCACAATTAAGTTGTCTGCCCTTCCGAAGGCAACCTGTGAGATGCCGGCAAGGCTGCCGAAAAAGCGCAACAATCTATAACTATTTATATGGCCAGCCGCATTCCAAGAGCTCCCAGCTCGGCCTGCCACATGCAAATCTGGCGTCCCTTTGTGGGCCACAAACCGGCACTTAGCCTGGCTTTGATTTGAAGTTCGTGTCCCTATGCGAACTCTGGCAGTCTGACAAACTGACTGGCTAACACCTTGGACCGCTCAAGTGGTTCCCCCAGCTACAGTCGAACACAGCAAAAAAAATGCATAGAGTACTAGGTTTAGTGGTAAAAAGTCGGGCTACTCCGCTTTTCATCATTAAATTACGCTTATATGCAGAAAGGCTTATGAAAAAAGGTATATATTGATTTTTATATCAAATTGAAAAGTAAACTGCCCGCCCTAAGTATCTATCTATATAAATCATATTTATTTTAAACGTATGTAGGAGTACAAGTTTTCCGGTGCAGATCCCCCGACTTGAGTGAGTGATTACAGTTGCTCGCCGGACGGCCGCTCCAACAGGTTACCCATGGGAAATCTTACAAGAGTGGGGGAGAGGAGCCCAATTACCTGGCTATAGGTCCAGGTTTTTACCGCTGCTGCCGCTGCTGCTGATTTTGATTTTGAAATTTGAACTTGGGGCTAAAGGTAAAAATTGTTTGTCGAGTAATTGCCGCATAACGAGCGGCAGTTGAAGGCAGCTCTGGAGCTTTTTGCAAATGTCGAGAGAAGAGCCTGCGGGCGAAAACCGAGAATCGGGTTGGCGTTGCACTTTGCTCTGGCTCCGGTTGTTGCACTTGCACTGAGAAGAATTTCGCTTAGATTCTTGCCAAGTTTTGAAAATCGAAAGGCACAGTAACCTACTCAACCAATCTATCAAGTTATTAAAACTGTTGCAAGTGGCACTATATAACTTCTTTTATTTTTCATCTTCTATAAAATTCTATGATTCTATGATAAATTCATTGATTTATAACATTATTTCTTTAAGTGTTCGTACATTTGCAACTGCTGCTGCCCACAACCTTACGAGTGGCGAGTAGTGCGTTAGAATGGACCGACTTTTGTTAGCCGGATTGAACTGCGATTCAGTTCGGTTTCGCTTTAGTGGCAACCAACGCCCCAGCCGAAGTCGTGCAAATACCACAAGCTGCAGCAAAGAGCCGTGATAGCCAGCGTCAGGTGCATTTCCATCAGCGATAATGCCATGTTGCTGTTGTAGCCGCCGTGGTTGCTGTTGTTTCTGTTGTTGCCGTGGCATCGATTGCGGAAAACTTGCAACAGGCTGCTGCAACCAGCAACAGCAGCAGCGGCAGATATCGCAGTTGCAAGATCACCGAGAGTTGGCTTGCCTGGACCAACAATTGTCTGAAATTTTCGTTTTCGACTTCAACTGTGTGAGGCATATTATTTGCACTTTATTATCACGTTAGCCAAATGAGCGAAACGTGCAGATCACCAAGGATTGTCGGCCGGGGAATCGATGGGGGCAGGGGAAGCCCCCAACTTTGACCTTTCCAGGTGGGTGATAGATAAACCAGGGCTACCATTCGACGGCTCCCTCCCCAAAATTCTTCGCAGTCCACTCTAATAAAGAGAATGGAGGCGGAGGTGCTGCCACGTGGGCGTGGTCACTGCGAGGGCGTGTGCGGTAATATACCAAATAATGAAAAAAGAAAACGAACATTTGGCAACTGGAAAAACGGAATCTGGTTATCTGGACAAATCTCTTCGAGGCATTTCACATTAGTCCCAGCTCGGTTTCCACCGGCCAGCAGCGGATTTTTTGTTTTCATTAATGCCGGTCAGTCATTTATTATAGTTTCGATTTTATTTTCGGCATTTGGCATATAAATTACAATTATTTGGGTCGGTTTGGGTCATGTGGCGGGCAACTAATCGGTTTCCGATGGCGGGGAATAAAGCGCCCCAGGACAGGGGTTACCTAATCGTATGACCACTTGTCGTTTAGAATTAAATGTACCAAATGGCAAAAAACTTAACCTTTTTTCTTGTTAAGTTCAAATGAAATTACTGTGTATATTGTATATTAATATTTACTTTTTTTTGAAGCAAAACTGCAGTTGTTGGTTGGCATAGCATTTAATAAAATTCAAATACAATTATTCGAAAAAATTGCTCATAGCAAATAAAGTGTATTTTCCTTGGCAAGGTTCGTTCCTGGTATATCAGAGGGGAATCCCTGACTGTCAGCTGTGACCTTGCCTCACCCGGAAAGTTTCCCACCCACAGCGCGGGGGTTTTCCGCCCGCATCAGCTGTTGCTCTGCCACACACTGACACACTGCCGGCACATTCCCTCACGCAATGGGATTTTTGCCATAGCAACCGGGTCCATCAATCATTATATTTGTCCCTGAAATCAAACGCAAAAAGCATCCTGTTGAACCGGCGAACAGCAACAGGACGAAGGCGACATTTCCGGTTGCGCATTCCGAAGAGCGAGATGGCCTCAGAGTGCCAAACGAGAGTGAAAACGAGGTCAGGGTAAAAAATATTCTAAAGAGTCCTTGAGACAGCATATAATGCGAAAAGGACCTCATCGCCAAAGAGAGAGATGAATAGCGAAAGAGTGAGAGAGAGTGAGAGATAGAAAGCGCGCGCAGCTGCTGTTGTTATGGCAACAAGGGTTGATGCCTTCCTCTCTCTGGCTCTCTCGCATCCCGGCAACGCATGTCCTGCATTCTGTTCCTGCTGCTCGCCTGGTCGACGAAGGCGCCAAAATTCAACATTTTCACTTGTGTGCGTGTTTCGCAGGGATTTTTAAAAAACTGAGCATAAAAATGTGGTGGGGGTTTGCAGTTTGAAGGACACGCCGGTTGAGTGGCGGATTTGGAGTTGCTCACTTGAGCAGCAGCCGTCACCCTGGCCAACCCACTCCACTCCGGCCGGAAACTGTCTCCTTTGGATAATCCTATTTGCCACATTTTTCTCTTTTTTTTTGCCTTCGCCTCAAATAAATGTTAGCTGGGATTTAAATTTTATATATTTTTATAGAGAAGATTGGCTCAAGTGCACGACATAGCGTAGATTTTACTTCTCAAATGTAACGGGCGATCAGAAATGGTCGCTGCGTTGAATAGGTCCACCACCATTTTTCCGCCAAACTTTCCCACCCACTTTCTGCCACCCCCATTTCTCTATCGCCGCACACAGGCGCTGCACACATCACATTATCACAGCGACACGCATTTTAGGCTAACAGGCAACCAAAACGGCCAACAGCATCACGCATACTAAACTAGCGATGGAATGTGGCAGCATCCCAGTGCCACCCCAAAACAAAATCCCACCTACCAACGAAAGTCCCCGAATTAAATGGGTACACACTTTCTCTATACGCACGCGGAAATATTCAGCTAATGGCTAAGTAGGGAGTTACTGGGATGCGCAGGTTGAGTGGGCGTGGCACTCCAATAACACACACCGACACGAAACAGGAATTCGAGTTGCGGATGGTGTAGAAAGCGAAACAGAAGCGCAGGATCTCAAAGGAGGCGAATGCGCGTATTCCCGATTTTCGGCAATTTAATGGAGTGAGTGGTAGTCGACGAAGTGGTACCTCTTTCTAGAGCTTCTGTTCGGGAAAGTTTAGCAAGTTGAAATACCAATTGTACAGAATGACTTTAAATTAATGCTGAATTTATTTTTGCCAAAAAAAAAGAGTTTGCGGTGAGCATAAATGGTGACTTTTTTGAAAGTTTTTATGCGCGAAGAGTATTAGAATGTTTATTGTTGCAAAACAATTCTTCTATAACTCTGTAAAAGTTTTAGAATGACTAAGGATATCTATCCCAAACACGAAATCTTCCATTTTGGAGTATTACCACAGAGCTTTATTTCAATTGTACCAAAACACCCTTTGCATTGGGGGATTCCAGGGTATATACACCTGTGAGTTGGAACCTCCAGCTGTCATAATTTCTGCTAGGTGGGTGGATATGCTACACTTGCTGCAAAGGGAGAGGGGATTGTCAACATTTTTCCCGCTCCAAAAAGGGGCAGTGAATCTCCGGGTCCGGGTCCAGGCCAGGCTCCGACTCCGTTCCTCAACTATTAGCTAACGGGCACCCAGAAGCCAGTGGTTCCTACGCTTTACGCCACTGCGTTACACATTTTGCGCCGAACGGCATCGATTTTCACACGCCTCTTGGGAAATGATAAGAATGCCAAAAGTTCCAGGCCAACATAAGCGTGCGCACTGAGCTGCTGGTTCATATATCGTTGGAATGCTTGGTATTCCGTGGTATCCTTGGAATCCTCGGCATCCCGATGTTGGGGTAGGTCAAAACATAGCTCCGCTCCTGTTCCCTGCGAACTGAGCGCCATCGATCGATGAAATTTTCTTTATACGCCCGCTGATAAGAGTGCGTGGGAAAAACTGCCAAGGTTATGAGTGGGTTGGTGTGAAGGGGAGAGTTGATAAGAACGAAAAAAAAACTTTGAGCTGATAAGGAGGGGCCGATTAGGTAGAGTGCCACTTGAGATTGCCGACTATGCTATAGAAGTTAAAGAGTGTGGACTATTAAACAAGTAGCGTGACTAATCTAATCGTGATTTAATTGTAATGTAATATCAATATTTTTAAAGCAATAAAAGAAATTAAAAATGCGATAATATTATTGTAAATTTAATATACAATATAATATAATAATATAATAATACATACATTTATATTAAAAGTTTGTTTCAATTCGATCGTAAGTATATGTCATAGTCTAAGTAATTTATTATATATCATCTCTCAGGACTAAGAGCACTTATTATAGTTGTCTTTGAAAGTGGCAAGCCACTATTACATTCAACTTCCCGACTGAAAGAAGATCATCTGTCCCCAGTAGTAATAAACGCAGCTCCCAATCTAGATAGAAAGAGGCCATTCATCTGCGGCATGGCACTTTCCAAGGGGATCTGCTTAACGGATGCCAGGATGAACCTGATATGCCCGCTTATGACATTAAATCCGTTACAAACTCGTGAACCGACTGACTGGGGACTTGTACTGTAGAGGTTGAGGAAAGTCGGCAACCTGGCCAGAGTTCGTGACGTGACATCAACAGTTAGTCATTAAACATTTCGACAATAATTTGCATTGTGCTCGCATTTATATATATTAAAGTACTTCTCCTTTGATTCGACTTCCCGAATTGTAACAGTAGACGACGACCTGGACTCGGAGTCACAGTCTGAAATTGTTATGGCAGGTAATTTACATAAAAGATAAGTGGGTCCATGCAACACACTGCACAATTATTATGGGACCTGTCTATTGTACGGATACGAGTAGTTGGGGAGACTTGGACGCGGAATCGGACTCTAAACCGAAAGCCCCAACCACGATATTTTTCCCCCTTTGTTATTGTAAACAGATATGTGCTGTTTACTTTTCTTTTTTTTTTTTTTGTTGTATTCGGGTCGGGAGCGCTGCGAGTGACTTCCTAAAGGCATTAAAGGTATCAAGACTTGTCGCTGACCGCCTTGTTATGCAAATCCCGCTCAGGTTGCGTATACGACGTGTGCACCCATAAAGCGGCGACTAAATGTGTGAACCATAGCCCATGGTGACTAGAACCCAGAAACCCCCACTTTTCGATAGACATAGACAATATGAAACCAACCGGCAGCCCTGACCCGCTTAGTTAGCGTTATCGACATCGTCGCTCCTTCGCTCGTCGTTCGCCAATAAAACAAATTAAAGTCAACAATTGACGGCGGTTAGGACCTGAAGCTACTCGCCTTGAAAAAGAGCCGCAGCCACAATGGATTTCTGGCCGATACAGCTCGCCTGACTCTGACTCGGTGGCTTATCAGGCGCCCAAAATCGATGGCGAGACCATTTGGCAATAATATTTTCGTACTTAGTAACTGCAATTGTTTGCCCGCAGTTGCACTTTTCCACCATGCTTTCCGTTGCATTTGCATTTGCATTCTGCGTTGTTCGCCTGCCTGACAGTGAATAATTTGCCATTTGCCTTCGATTCTGCGTTCCGTTTGCCGCGTTTAATTCAGCCTAATGACTTGAAAAGGCGCAAAGTTGAGCCCTTGGCGGCTGCACAGGCCAAACAAAGCTAAAAAGTAGTTGGGGCCAAGAAACCACCTAATGAGGGAATGGGAAAACATAACTGATTTATCAAGGAAATTGCATAACATAAAGGGGATTTTGGGATAAATTCCATTATTACTCTTTGGTCATATTGCTATATAGGAAGTAGAGTCATAGTGTTACTTAAAAAACTTGTATAAAATAAAACAAGTATCATTTTTTACCAACAAATTAAGAAAGAATTATATAAATATTGTTATAGTTGGTCAAACTGGGTCATACCATGTAATGTGCGATTTCATTTCACAAAGAGCGCTTAATTCACTTTTTTTAAGTCACCTTCAACTAGGTCAATACTCCATGGCTCCATGATCGATTTTTTGGGGCCTTCAGTCCTAACCTACCACATCCAGAAAATTCCAAGAAATTGTTTGACAATGCAGAACTCTTACTCCATTTAAGTCTTATCACCTGAAGCTTTCAGACAGATTTCAAAGAATTTCGATTTGCATTCCCTTCGATGGTGAGTGTAAACATGGCTGCTTTAATGAATGCGATTACCGTTTTTTTGGGATAAGGTCAGAGCTGATAGTAAAAGAAAAGACGGGTCCCAGATCACGAAGTCATCATTGATGGATGCAGTTTTGCCCTAGGAAGACGAAGAACTTTCGACAGCTGCTCTGGACGATGATTTCATCAATTTCATCAGCCGAAAACATGCAAATGGACCGCATGCATACTAAGCGGCAGTAGAAAATTGAAAGCGATTATCGATGCGGTTGAAATAATGCAAATGGACTCGGACAATCCGTAGATCATGCCACATGGGAAAAAGAGTCATTGCCCATTGGCTTGCAAACTATTGCAGTGCACACATTTTTGGAGTGCCTAACTCGACCTTCTAATTGGTGCAATGATCCGGTGCAATGATCTTCAAGTTGAAAACGTAGAATGGACAGTCGATACAGATAAAATATTATATTCTTAATTCCAAATTAGCACGAAAAATACGTGGTATTTATTATGATACAAAAAAATATATTTTATGCATAATCCTTATCGTTTTGATATTTTTATTTTATCGTTATGAATTATTGATATGTTATTTTATTGTTATATATTTTTAAATTCCAACATTTTGCTGTGTAGCACCCTTGAACTTGTTGTGAACTCAGGCAAGGTTTTCTGGGGGCTGGAGCCTAATTTATTCACCTAGCAGTAGCTTTTTAGGAATTCTAAAATCAAGTCGCGTAATAAATGCATTGGTCTGCCTGCAGACTTGTCCCAGTCCCAATTAAAATGTGTGTCATATATGCATGAGATTTTTGGCGCCTGATTTTGGGAATACCAAATTCAACGGGCACTCCAGTGAAATGCAAATATTCTAATGCATAGAGCTTGAAAGGTGCCAGAAAGTCGGAAATATGCCTTTAATGCGCCTCGCCTCAATTTGAATGCGGTTCAACGATTGACATTGACATGTGCCAAGGCTAGCATCAGATCAACATATCTGTTATCATCGGTCGGTCTCAAGATGAATTGAAGGTATATGCCACGCAGAAAAATATTCTTGTTCATATCTGGAAACGAATATTAAAATTTCGTTCGTTAGGGATTTTAAGATTGGCAGCTTTATTAAATTTGTTTTCACAAACCAAGATTTTATCCTTTAAATATATTTCGCTGTGAAATTTCTTGAATTTTCTATTAGCCTCAACATCCCTGATAAATGGCTCGCGTTTAGCGCCATGCGGGCGCAGCATGCGAAAAATCTTCCATTTGGGTTGATTTCTCGCATTGAGGTGTTTTGTTGGTCAACGCCAAACATGTGCTTGCCACATGCCCCGTTTCGGACCCATTTTCAATACCAAACTCAAGCCTGTCCAGGCGAAGGTGTGAACTATTTGGCCTGGTGCCTTATCTACACTTAGAAAAATATTGACATAAAATGGATTTTTGAACGGTGTTAAACAAAACGGTGTTTGTTTTAAACAAAATACTTCAAAATTCGTAAAATACGATTATCGTTAAAACCCATCGTAACCATTTAAATATACCCTTTCATACCATTTACATACTTAATTATTTAAAATAGAAGAGGTTCAACATATATTTTCCGTTTTCCAAACTAGTTGACATTTTTTGCGGTGTAACTGTGATAGCTGTGTACCTTCAAAGTCCCATGTGCCAGTCTCTCTCACCTTGGTCCTACCTTCGACTTCGCTGGGCTCTCCGTTTTCCCATGAGGGAGTTCTCCTGGCCCGCTCACATATGTCGGAACTCCAACTGCGGAGCTGGGAAAACAAACAGGACTGGCGGTACTGGTTACACATGTGTGAGCTGGCCGGACCGGAGCACGTACTATGCGCGTAGGTGCGACTCCTTGGATTCCCCAGTTCTCCAGTTCCCACACATCCTGGCCGGGCCACATGATGATGTTGCTGTGCTTTTCCCGTAGCGCCAGGCGTGTCCAAATGTTTTGTTGCGGAATTCCTCAAGGCGAGGAATCTCGCACACATTACGAGTAGTCGGCGCTCGCGGAAAAAAAACACACGAGCCAAAGTTACATATGTTCTTTGGGCCATTTATTCAAGAAATTTCCATGTCGGCCGAAAAGGGATTTCCTTGTAGGCGGCGTTTTCCCACGATTTTATAACTGGGCTCGACTTCCCATCTTCCCACCGTCCATGTGTTGCTGGGAAATCGGCGTTGCCTTTGGTTTTTTGCCTTGCGGGGGAAAAGTTCTGATTTGAGTGCGCTCGAGACTTTCCAGCTAGGAGCAGGACATGTGGCCGGTAGCCAGTGCCACTCAGTACCTCACTCAGTCTAATGGCCAGAACACCGCGGTCATCTCGAGTGGACAGGTTGTAAAGTGGCCACACCCGCCGACCGGACACTTGACTCTATGCGCCGGCGCAGCATCGCAGGTAGTCATCTGGAACAGGTAAACATTTGCCAATATCTCACGCTGACCTATGACACGTGTCAGGTGTCTTTGTCGTGGATTCGGGCAAGTGTGAAACAACCTACTACCTGTTGAGGCAATAATGATTATGAATACGAATGAATTAACACGGAGAACGATAAGAGGGCCAATTGCATTTGTTCCTTCTTCCAAAACGAGCTGCAAACGGCAGCTAATTGTATTTTAATAATTATAAATCCGTGTTAAATTGTTTGAAATTTAATAAATTGGTTCCTTTGCAAAAACAGCTTAAATGGAAATACTGCAATTTTGTCCATATTTTATTGTCATCGAATTTTTCAAATGGAATATTGCTAAATCTAGCACTTATGAAAATCAAAAAGGACTACGTATTAATATACCCAGACAAGAAAAATCGGAATTTAGCTAGTTGCAGTGGCCTGCTGAGCACCCGGAAATCCAAATCCGGAAGAGTTGAAGTCACCGTATCCTTCATTGGCATCAGGCATGATATGCGGTTCACGATTTCGGAACTGTTCCGCCGCGAAACGTGTAAAAAATATGCCTAAGCCCTCGATCATTGAGAGCAGTACGCCACCGATAATTGCACTTCCAGCCATGGCCGCCGCTCCATTGCGTGAGGCCAGAATTCCACCAGTAACTGCTCCGCTCACTATCGAGTTCCAGGGATCCTCCTTTTGGCGAAAGTGGACCAGACTGCAGTCCACAATGCTGAACACTGCACCCCAGGCGGCGAAACTTCCACCTATCACCGGAGATTTGGTCTTGATGGCAGCCACACTGCCGGCGACCCTGCGTCCTAGTCCCTGTGGTGCGTTCCGGAATCCCTTGAGTCCCTGGAAGAGCCCGCCTCCAACGCAGCCCATGATAAAGGCTCCTCCGCAGTCGTCGACGATGCGATGGGGACACGGTTCCCGCGAATACTCCTCCATCTTTGCACTTTTCCACTGGCAGGATTTCCTATCACTGGCCGAAATTAAAAACTGAATTTGCTAAATTTCAAGCCTTCTGCTTATTTTCTACAAATGAGTTATATGTGACTTGGCGTCGCTCGATATGTATAAGGAAATTATGAGTTTTGTGTCTGTCAATTCCAGAGTTTGTTGTGAATTGTGCGACTAAGCTTGCTACATACCTAGTAGATTTAAAATCATGGAGAACATGTCCAGGAACTCAAATTTCAAACTACAGGTTGTAAGTAAGAAGTACTTGGTTTTGTTTGTGCCCCCACCAGACACCCATTAGCATATGAACCAGAGTCAGAGCAAACAGAGTCGCACGTGGATCGGGGATCTTTTGCCCCGAAGCTCAATGGCACAAAAAGGTTAAATAGCACAAATGTCGGACCGTAGTTAACCATAAAATTTACTGCCGCAGCTGGACAACTTCGGCTCGAGAATGGGGAGGGGACGGGGGATTGGGATTCGGATTGGGATGGGGATGGGGCCATTCGAAAGACGCAATTCGTACAAAGGCAAAGCCAGACGGTGGGAAACGGAAACAATGAGACCGATTGTCGTCGACCGATAAAGCCAAGCCGAACCAAACCAGAACTCCAGACCCAATACTATTTTATACTGCGTATGTCAAACTACTTCAGGAGGGAAGCTTACGATTGCATGCATAATTATCACGCGAGCATAATCGAAATTTTGAAACTGCCGCAACTGTGTTTGCTTAGCTCGAAAAAGGGGGAAGTCTTCGCATTCGGGCCC
This sequence comes from Drosophila melanogaster, assembly GCF_000001215.4. Taxonomy (NCBI): domain Eukaryota; kingdom Metazoa; phylum Arthropoda; class Insecta; order Diptera; family Drosophilidae; genus Drosophila; species Drosophila melanogaster. The sequence continues at coordinate 15,484,053 of NT_033779.5, read as the reverse complement.
TCGATGGATATCTCCGCATAACAAGGTGTCAGACAGCAGTGACAAATGAAAGCGAAACCCCGATCGAAACCGAAATCGATGGGCAGGCATTTAAGTATGAGGGGACACCTGGACACACACGAAGCGCCAGTCCATTGTTCAACAGGACAAATCTCGTCAACTTGACATGTAAATCGTTAGAACGTGTTGCACTCGATTGATTGCTCTCACTCCCGAGAAGGTTATCGGGGATCATTTGACGGGAAATGGCTGCAGGATAAGACATTATATATAATTTGTAAATGTAAATACTGGGCATATTGTTTGCCACTGCTGCGGGATTTCCAATGAAATCTTCATTTCCACGGTAATTGTTGTCGCTTATAAATGATTTAGATGGGATTAGATCGATGTGGTGTTAATGTGGGCACATTATGCGAAAGGATTGGCCATTCCGTTCTAGGACGCGATCCGACCATGGGTTTCCCACGAATTCCGGAGATTCGAGCCTTACAGTTTTCTGGGAAGTCACAGGCCAAATGGAATTGGCCTACTAGCCCATTTAGTAATTTTATTAACATTATTTGTTGTTAAAATACCAACGTATTATGTGAAATTAAAAAAACTGCAGTTGTCTTTGGATACAGAACAATTTAAAACCATATTCAAAATTTTAAGAACAGCATTCTACAACTGTAAATCGAGCTCCACAATGTACGCTACAGAAATGCAGGTTTGGTAATCTATTGTGGCAATGTTTTTTAAAACAATAATGATTATGTAAACAGTAAAAACTCAAAAATTATAATATCGAACAGATATGATCTCTAAAACGGTTCCGTTTTCCATCTTCCGATCTCCGAATGCTCCGTTAGAGGCCAGTGTTTGGGCAGCTGTGATGCAACATTTTGTTATATCTTAAGGAATATGCATCTGCATAACCCACTACAAAGGGAATCCAGAACGGAACTCATTTGCCCGCTCGAAGAGAATCCCTGCACATGCCAAAACGCCAGCCAGAACAAAGGGGGCGAAACAATTGCGGTTGCATTACCCCAGCAGTCCAATTCAAATTCCGACAGCCTCCAGCCGGGCAATGAAATTCAAAAATTCAAAATCAAAGGGCAGGCCTGAGTCGACAAAGGATGTGACTCAGGTAGGACCCCGGGCCTGCCGCCAAAAAAAAAAAAGAAATGCTGAAAAATCTCGAATGGTGCACTATTGTTGTGTCCTGTGCCCTGACTGTGATTACTCGTATTCCGATGTCGATCATAAATGCGGTAGTTTAATGCACTCTAAGAAACCAGTATTTGCTTTAAGTACAAAATAAAATTCGTAGAACCGACTGACTTAAAAAAAAGTATAATGAATTTGAAATCTTAGCTTAAGAAATCTTCTAGAAATTTAATAAGCCTAGCTAAGCTCATTTTAAAGTGTCCTATTCCGTGTGTATAATATATGGGAGTAGTAATACTACTTAACACTACAATTTGTAGAAAAATACTATACTTAGATATGCAAACATTTTTATTAACTAGAATTGTTTGCAATTTTGCCATACTTTTTTGCCTGGTGTACTCGCCAAATTCCCCATCTCTGCACTCAGCATTGTACGCCCGCAGATGCAAGTCAACGTCCGAATCAAGTCTCGATTTTTTGGGCTGAGGGCAAACAGATGCACATCTTGCCAAAAACCAAAACCCAAGAGCTGAAAACGAAAAACCCAAGCCGATGGCCCAAGACGAAGACGCGCCAAAGGAGAAGAATCCTGGGCTGAGCTGCAGCTGTCAATGCCAAGCCACCAACGCGCCACCCTCGAGTTGACATTATTTCCAGCACCGATTTGTGCTGATTCCTGATTTCAAAATGCTCCTGCCTGCCCGCAGGCGCAGATGCGATATCCTCTGGGTTTCCTTGGTGCATTGTTGTTGTCCGTTCACCCGTCCGCCCGGTGCAATGATTTTTTCTTAACGGCTCCTTGTCTGCTTTGTGTTTGTGCGGGTTTTTTTTTTTTTTTGCTCTGCACAAGGAGCATCTAAGGTCCTGCCAAAAAGGTGTTGGAAATCTTGTTAATAGGGGAGTTTGTTTCATCGGCCTGACCTGGCATAACGTGGTGGGCGTCTGGCAAAGGAGATAAGATGTCCCATATATTTAGGGATAAAGTAATATAAAAAACCACTGGTTGAATGAGAAACTTCTTAGTCTGATAATTCCATTTTTCCCTAACTCAACTATATGTAATTAACTTAATCAAAATAATAACAAAATGAATTTATTGGGATATGTTTTATTATTTTTATATATATGTAGAAGAAAGTATAATTCGGTTAAGCACAAAATGGTGGCTCTCCTTTTCGGAAGCGTTTCCAAGCGGAAATCACTATAATCATTAGTGAATAATCACATTCAACCCCTGTAGTAAATTTCACCAGACAAAAAACTCTCCCTTTTTTTATGTAGTCCGTAATCACCGCAACAGAGTTAAATAATATTTACACACTTCATTTAGGAGACACGTGTAATAGGCTAAACAGAGTGTTTAGTGTGGCCAATAAGCAGGACACACGCGATGTCCCCTAATCAGCTTAGTCGCCGTAGCATAATGGAACGTTGGGGGCAGCGATGACGACAGGACACTGACAACAGGATCTGTAATGTCGGCACTGAATTGACAGGATAACGAACCGTGAATAGGCGCGAAACCTGCGTCGAACCTCAAAGAAGAAGGGAAGCCAAGGGGGAATCGAACTGGAAGTCAAGGCAGCTGCCACAAGTGCAGGACTTGCGACAATAGAGCTTGCTGCTGGGATGGTTTTTGGGGTCCGTTTAGATTTTCAGACCCGCCAGGGTCGGGGTCGGGGGTCATTCACTATTTGCAGCGAACAATGGGCCACAGGTAGCGATGGAACCCGCACCCGCACATAAACGCCGACAGATACGGCCAGGTGATCCAACTTTTTGATTTCTTCTGGCTAAAGGACATTGATACGCCGGCCCCGCCGAAGGATTCCGAGAAGCAATTCCTTTCGCTGGCTTTTCAAAACATTTACTCCACTGTATTTGGCCATTGTGCCGCGAACCTACCTATTGATTGTGCAATGCACCCGGTCCACATGCACACACATACAGCCCGTGGCAGTGATTTTCCCTGCTTCTCCGATCTTCGATTTATGGATCGCAGCTCCTTTGTTCCGTGCCAAAAAAAGGAGAGCCTGACCTGGGGGTAGTATAGTAATCAACAATTCATTGTCAACGACATCACACATCGTATATCTTGGGCCATAGTTTGTTTTCCTTGGTGGTATCCCTAATGTTCGTTCCTTTCTTTTTCTCTCTCCTCTTTATATCTTCGTTTTTGCAAAAGGTTCACCAGGCCAGGTGACCTGGATATACTGTTAGGCTGTGATGGCCTGTGAAGGAGTGGGGGTTTTGGTTAGAGAAACACAGTCTAGGAAGCTGAAAAAACAGTTACAGTTATCCTTGGGCGAAAATGTGATATGATTTTTCTGAGTGTTTTATGCGAATATTTAATAAGAAGAACAAAACGAAAAACATTTTTTACAAGCTCCGTAACATTAATTATGAATAAAATTACAAAGTTCAATGTGTTGTTCTTAAAATACATTTCGATCATCGTTCATAATGTCTCCTTTTTGCACTGGTTGTCGACCTAGTTCTGTTTTGTGACTCGGATTTACTATTTCGCATGGCTCCTCTTCGAACAATGTCAGTCGAGCTCTGTAGATCCCTGTGTTCCCTCTTCATTGTCAACTTGAACAAATGAGCCAGGGAACAAGGTGCAAAAATGGGACGGTCCTATTCTCAGCAAAAATTGACAAGAACAACAACAATGTCTATGGAAAATCGAACTTCATCCCAGCACCTGCAGAAATCCCGAGCGAGTCGGGGAAAAAGTATTTAACCCCCGAAAGGGTTTTCCCCAAAATAATGAAGTAATGAATGAAGCGGAAAACACTGGCCGCCAATCTACCTAATACTAATGAGCGGGCCAACCCGACCAGGAATTTTTGCAAGTCAGGTACTTCAACGGATATATGGGTTCGACAAGTGCGGATTTTCCCGCGACATCAATGAGGACTTGGCCGGGTTATCCGCGGTGCTCATCGGGCAATTCCGCGGCCGAGGACTTCATCGTAGTGATCATTAGGTAGATATGTGCATGGATGTGACATGGCGATCATTGCGCGGAATAACACACGTAATAACCGAGATATCCGGGATGACCCACCAGGTAGGATGTGAGGACATATAGAAAACCCCCAGCCAGTTTTTCCACTCGTCGTGGCTTGTTTTGCTTGAGTTTCGCTGACTGCGTAATTGGATAAGATGGGAAATTACTTTAAATCCTTCGCTGATCCACATCCGGACATTCGTCGAAGGAAAATCCATTGCAGGGAAATACGAAATGGAAATGCGGCTGGGTTATTGGCTCGACATTTCCCATCTTCCCTCACGCCATTGGTTGCAGGATCGCGGGGAATTGGAATTCCGCGCTGGAATTTTTTGTCACCTCTTGGGTTTATCAAAACTTTTGGGTTTGCTATGGATTTTTTCCAATTTTACCACCGCGCCTGGTTTTTTTTTTTTGACGACGCGGAAAATCGGACTTGGCTATGCGGGCTTGTCTGTTTTTCCGGGTACAAAGTCTGCATGTCAGCCTCCATGCGGGAGTGGGAGTTGGGAAAGTTTCCCATCGATAGTTGGAGGGGTGGCTTGAAAGTCTGGAGGTGCTAGCTGGGAAAGTTGTGTGTGCGCGATGAGGCAAGGAGTCAAAGATCAGGGGAGTTGGAAAGCGAGAATTGTGGGAATCGTCCAGGACTCAGCTGGATGCTGAGGGGCAGTATGATTTTTTTTACGTTATCAATCGAATTGATTTTAAGACAGCAGAACTTCACATACTAATAAGATGACCATGGGATTAGTTAAAATGTGTAACTCGTATTCGAATCGTCATTCTTTCACGGACCAATCGTGGGAACAGGAGATCTCTTCGATCCAAGCTCACAGGAGACTTGACACTCTTCGTCTATTCCTTGTCAAGTTTTTAATGACATCTCCTATGCCCTGAGCTATGTTTTCCTAGCTCTCATCGATCGCTGCCAATGAGCCACTGGAGATGATCCATAAGTCAGCGTAGAGTGCACCCCAGAGTTGACACTTGGTGTCTCGGAATTCGGCTCATTATCAGTGCTATTTTTGGAACACCTCTCTGCGAAGGTGTCATTTTTGTCAGTGCGTATCGCTCAGGTTCAACTCCCCACCAAAAACCGAATTTAGAGCATCGGCAGATGTACTTGAAGCACTCAATCTAAGTGAGGAAACCACCCCATGAACGAAGAGTACTAGGAGTCCTATTTGACTCGTGCTTAAAAATAGAAAATTACTTAGGGTGATCCATAGGTAGGGAGGCGATATTGTAACTTGCATTTCGGACCCGGACCTGCACGAGTTATTACGGGTGGGTTGTGAGCGTATCGGGAAATTGGAGAGCCACCAGATCTGTCATAACTTATACGGGGGATCCTTATTCCTGGGAGGGTGCGCCTGCGTCTGCTCTTCCGAGAGAGAGGTGGGAAATGGAGGAAGAGAGAGAGAGAGAGAGTGAGAGAGCAGGTAGAGGGAAGTGAGGGAAATACGCAATAAGGGTATGGGAAAAGTGCTGTTGTTGTTGCTAGGTAGCGACGCACACGTGCGAGTGTTTTTCTGTTTTGAAGAAGAACCACCACCAAATGGCGACAGCGGCGTCGGCAGAGGCGCAGAGTTCCGGGTATAAAAGAGCGTGCTCGACTGTTGACCTGTCACAGCCACCTCAGCTCTCGTTGAGAACGCAACCACCGCTCTATACTCGATCCCGAACTATATAACTCGCCTCTCGATCGCCGATCTCCCGATTTACCCATCTCGATCAGTACCGGAAACTAAAACTTAATCACACACACATCAAAAATGGCCGCCAACTACAAAAGCTGCCCGCTAAAGAAGCGCCCCATTGTCTTCGTGGAGGAGCGTCTGCCACAAACGGAGGCCTTGGCCCTGACCAAGGACTCACAGTTTGCCCAGGATCAGCCGCAGGATCTATCCCTGAAACGGGGTCGCGACGAGGAGACCCAGGATTATCAGCAGCCGGAACCGAAACGTGACTATGTGCTGAACCTTTCAAAAACACCGGAAAGGAACTCCAGCTCTAGCTCCAACTCCTGCCTGCTGTCGCCGCCAGTGGAGGCCCAGGATTACCTGCCCACCGAAATCCATATGCGTGGACTAACGGCAGGAACAACGGGATATACCACCGCCACCCCCACCACGATTAATCCCTTCCAGTCCGCCTTTGTGATGGCCGCCGGTTGCAATCCGATCTCTGCCCTGTGGAGCAGCTATCAGCCCCATCTGGCCGCCTTCCCCTCGCCAGCCAGCTCGATGGCCTCGCCCCAGTCGGTCTACAGCTACCAGCAGATGACGCCGCCCTCCAGCCCCGGATCCGATCTGGAAACCGGTTCCGAGCCAGAGGATCTTTCAGTGCGAAATGACATCCCACTGCCGGCTCTGTTCCACCTTTTCGATGAGGCCAAGTCCAGCAGCAGCGGTGCCAGTGTAAGCAGCTCATCGGGATACTCCTACACTCCGGCCATGAGTGCCTCGTCGGCGAGTGTTGCCGCCAATCATGCCAAAAACTACCGCTTCAAGTGCGACGAGTGCCAGAAGATGTACTCCACCTCGATGGGCCTGTCCAAGCACCGTCAGTTCCACTGCCCGGCAGCCGAGTGTAATCAGGAGAAGAAGACCCACTCCTGCGAGGAGTGTGGAAAGCTGTACACCACCATTGGAGCCCTGAAGATGCACATCCGCACCCACACTCTGCCCTGCAAGTGCCCCATTTGCGGCAAGGCCTTCTCTCGACCCTGGCTGCTCCAGGGACACATCCGCACCCACACTGGAGAGAAGCCTTTCCAGTGCCCCGACTGCCCACGATCCTTTGCCGACCGCTCGAACCTGCGAGCTCATCAGCAGACCCACGTGGACGTCAAGAAGTACGCCTGCCAGGTGTGCCACAAATCTTTCTCCAGGATGTCGCTCCTGAACAAGCACTCCAGCTCCAACTGCACCATCACTATTGCGTAGGATTCTCGACATATGAATCCCTTAGCAGGACACAATTACCTAAGCAAACTCACATTCCGCTGGCGAAGACCAAACAAACAGACAATACCTATTATAAGTTTGTACTAAGTCGATTCGGTTTTGGTGCTACTATTACTATATTTATTTCAGCTATAGTATTCTAAGTTTAAGTTCATGTATATTGCCTCATTGTCACACGCAGCATTTTACCAAATCTATTCATTTAATTATAATATACCCTTATTTATGTATTCTCAGTACTGTTAAGCCAACTGTTGTTAAGATTATTCCTAGCTTAAAGAGAAGAATTAAATATTTTTATAAAATAAAACTCACGAAAAGAAATTTATATGGTCTTTATTATTTTTAACAATTTTGAAAGAAATTCTCACAGAAGGAAACTGTATAGAAATATTCAATTTAAATTCTATCACTAATATTTGGGCTCAAATACAGACAGATGTGAATAAAAAAATTTAAAAATTTGTAACCAAAAGTTATAGAAAACATTTTAGGTAGTAACAGCATTCATCGAAACGCATTAAAAAAATGTAATCTTTCCTTCTACAGTTTCTATGTGCCTTCAAAATGTACAATAATTAACAGGAAACCAAACATCCGCATTTTGGGGTCTGCCCCTGTTCATATTTTGTGACAATTTCCGCCAACCCTCTCGAAAAACAGAAATCACAACAATAGCAATATCGAATTCTCGGAGAAAACACCTTTGGCATGTGCAAACAGGGAACCGATTTGTCATACACTTTCCTTTTCGGGGACTTCCTTCTAACCCGCCCCCATTAATAGCATTCCATCAATTTCAATCCATATCGCTCGGCGTTTTGCACCTTTTGCCAATGCAAATATTTAATTAGCTGACACCGACATCGCTTCACGTTTACATTTCTGCAATCCTTTTCCAGCATTTTGCCGAACTGATGGCGGCGCATGCGTCCTGAGTCCCTAAAGGATACCAAAGGACACCAGAGGACCGTGGAGTGCAGGTGATAAACGTAGCGACGGCTGCTTATCGAGTCCTTCCTGATTGACTGGCAGACGGTAGTTCAGGTCCTGATTGGATTGGATTACCACCGAAGCATGCTCTAAACCGAGAACCCGTCGAGGTTTATCTGACTATTTGATTAGACCCGCGCGGTGATAATACTTTAGTTTGAACAGGTATGAGGAATAAATCCAAGATATGGGTGGATATTTTAGCTTAGGCACGTATGGTTATCAAGGCAAGGTGAGTGGGTATTTGGATTCAATTTGTTAATAGCCATGTTCTAATAGATATTAGTTCAGAAATGTTCACTGATACAATTCAGTAGTTGTAAGATTTGCCAATAAACATTTAACGATTCTTTTATTATTTAAGGAAGTCCCGTAAATGTGTGACTCTAAAAACATAAATAATCGAATGCGGGTGTGTCGGAATGGGACAAGCATTAGCGACATTATGTTGCAGTTGCAACACCTTTTGGTCATAAATAAGGCTCACAAAAATCCATTCCCAGAAGGAACCAATGCAGACAATGACCAATCATTCCAGTTCTACGGTAATCAGAGCGCGTTTCTTGTGCAATTGCAAAAAACTGCAGCACAGATGCAACTGGTCACAATGCATCAGCTGTAAGGAAAACACCTTGCCGGGTGGACAATGGCTAGAACGCAGTACCTGTCGCCCGATTGTCTGCCCAAGATTCCTTCACCCAATGACCTACTGGGAGAGCTGGGCGACCGACTTCTGTGAAGTCTTCCGCCCTTTGTTTCTGCGGCATCCTTTTTTGCCATTGTCCTGCGGCTAATCACCGCTTAAAGGGAAGCCAAAAGAAATCACAGACCACAAAAGTCAGTCGATCTTTACGCTTCGCTGAATGCAAATCCCGCGCAGGGAATCGATCCCAGAGCCATCTGAGATCGGGGACTTACTCCCCATTAGTCCGGCAACGCGATAACAAATTGCAATTGACAAAGCAAACGAGATGCGATCGATGGAAGCCACATATCCGAGCCTCCAATGTGGATGCGATTCCGATTTCGAGTACGCGGCCCATTCCATGCCATACAAATCGATGGCCGGCTGAGATACAAGCTGCGGCATTTGTAATTGCCAAGAAATACGAGGGACAGAAGAGGATCAGGAGGAGCTGAAGGAGCATGCGGAGGAACAGGAGGATCAGGCCAGGCAATCAGCGAGCGGCGCATGTCACAAAGCGCAAGCAAAAACTAGAAAAGATTGCTTAGTCTTGAAAAGCGAGGAGCGAATACTCTACCAGACAAATTTGTCTCAGCCATATTAAAAATTTTATCAAATCTAAATAACGTTGAGTCTTTGACTTTTAATATCATTATATCATTCATATCATCAATACTTAAAGGGATACTATCTTACTGCTTCATATATTGTACCGAACTTTTTGTTTAAGTCGGCATACTTTCAACAAGCGTATTCACAAAAAAGAAATGCCAGGGGAGAAGGCAAGACAAAAAGCTCATGCAAAACAAACATTAGGAAATCCAATCCGAACTCAGGCATCCAGCATCTAACATTCAGCAGCTAGCAGCCACTTAGGCAGTCACTCAGTGGAAAGCCAGCAGTCGGAGGAGCTGAGGAGCCAGGAGTTGCCAGTTGGAGGAGGAGGAGGAGGAGGAGGACCAGGTATGGGGCAGAAATCGTGGACCAAGTCGTCGTTTAGGACGTCTGAGATTACGAGCGATTACGTTTTACTCCAAATTTGTATGCTGCCAGAGTTGTAATTGAAAAAGCATCAACATTAATCTTGGTACTCGCACACACATCGCCAGCCAAGTCAACTAGCGATTTTCGATTTCGATTGGGAATCGGATTTCGTAAGCGGTCGGGAGATGCCAGATAAGCGGGTGTAAGTGTGGGTAAGCCTGATCTGGAATAAAAAAAAAAAAACATATTGCTTAATCGCAGCGCTGATGTGGAGCAGCAGATATGATCGGCAGATCTCCATTCCACCATCCCCTCTCCGGGGTCCACGAATCCGACTCCGACAAGTGAGCGATGTGCGATCGCATGGCATAAATCAAATCCCGGAGAGAAATTGCGCCGCCGGCTGACAACCCAGCCACGACAACTGTCCATCGCATCGCATCGCATTGGATCCATCCAGCCATTCCTCCATCCCGCCATCCAGCGGAGCTCAACTTTATGCTTTATGCCAGGGCACATGCAAATGATCGTGCCCAGCATTCGACACCGGCCTGCGGATCGCGGATGGCAACCTGTCAGCGATCAGTGACCTTAACTGTAAAGCCAGTCGCAGACCGCATAGGTTCTATTCTCGACACTTCAAAAACTGTGGGCTAAATATTAAATACAAGCCACTCTAATATCTATTGGCTTTTGTCCATAAAATCTTCCTAACAATTGAATATATACAAACAGCTGTTTGAAAATGCAAAAATATTCCTATTTAAATAAAATAAATTCTTAAATACATATATTATTAAGCTTTTAGTTTACTAACTTCCCTTTTCATAAGCTTGTAAACATTTTTCGCCAGTGGATTCTTGAGTAACATGACCGCTGAAACCTGGCGTTAGTAGTCGCTAAGTGCAGTCAAGAGACTGCGGACTTGAGACTCCTGTGGCCATCAACTTGATGATGAGGCAGGCAGATCGCCCCAATCCCCCAGCTTCCAGAGCCAAAGCATCAACCATAACCCAGGCGGCAGCACCATCTCTTAACCCCCTCGTAGGCTTCGTGCCTGGACTGCTGTAGATCGGCGAGCGTTGATAAATGTTGTTACTTGTCTTTGGATGGTTGTACTCTTCTGAGTTGTCGACAAGCCCGATCGATGGGTGGTTATAGTTGACATGTCGCTCTGTGTTTGCTAGGCCCATCATCTCGAGATCGGAGTAGGGATAGGGATCGGGATGGGGATCGCAAAAAGGGGGCCAGGGCCAGAGCCACGATCGCCCAGGGCTGGTCGACTGATTGCCCTTGCCGGCGACATGTTCGCCAAACGGTTAATTGTGGTTATGATTTGGCCATGTCTCCGCCTAATTAGCCACCTTATATGCCACACTAAAATTACCTTCACTTCCTGCTTGACATCTGCCATCATCTGGGGCTCATCTGCAATTTGAATTTCCCAAGAGCCACGATCCAGGTATAAATATTGCATAAAGTACAGTCAAAGGGTAGAAAGTAGCGCTCCCCTCTCTCATTCCAGGCACATCCGATTCGTTAATTTGCAGGCAAATCGATTCCAGTTGATGGGATCCAATCCAGAGCTCACTTCGCCCAGCGATTGCATCTACTTGACACACATTGCACGCAAATCGATGCGGTAGCATTTACAAATATACCATATATCGGGGAATACTCCACCCGCCAATCCCGCACTGAAATTTACAAAAGATGCGATTCGGTGTCCAAAAATAGACAGCTCCCTGCGATGGCTTGAGCCGATGCTCGACAGCCTATGCCGAAAATGATTTATGTATGGGACTTTCATCCATTTCATTCAGATGGGCCTACTTTTTGCATCGCGGTGTATTAGAAACAGTAGATATGACCCTTAAAATGGGAATAAGTCTGTATTTCATAAGGGAGTTCATTGCCCACTCTCAAGACTTTGCAGAAGCTTAAGCTGTCAAACGCTCTTTTCATGCAATGTGCTTAACGAAATTAAACAATTTAAAGTTACTTTCAACAGATTAAACTCCATTTTCAAAAATTACTTTAGCAAAATAAAAGTAAAAAAAGTAGTAAAATGTGCAACTACCATTTGTTATTAGCAATTACTACAAGGGGAAAAACATAAAAAATAAATATAATCTTACACAATAGGCTAAGTTTTAATGAATATATTATGTATATATATATATATAATCCGATTTACTGAGAAATTTTGTAAGACGTGACATATTCACGTGACAGACTCTTCAGCACATGTTATGATAGGCAATCGCGTATGCTGTATATGCAAATAGTTTTGGGGTTCTATGATCTCATACAATGACGTAGCTTGTTCGACGCTCGAACCGTTGAAATATTCATGAGAAAAAAGACTTTCTTCCGTTTCCGCTGTGGATAGCGATTTGAAGTGTATTTAACGAGCCGGCGATAGGATGATACAGAAGTGTTGGCAACACTCCATAAACTAACAGATTGTAAACGCCGGGCAATTAACATTATCTTTGGGCGAGACGCACAACTGTTGGCTAGAACCGTCTGCTTATCGGCGGACTACGTTTACCTGTTCTGATTTGAACGCTGAAAGTGAAACCGTAAATTCCATTCCCGAGGGCCCAATGCGAGTCGTTTACCTTTTGGCCATCAAATCAGACATCAGGTGGCAGGACGTCTTCTCCATTCAGCGGCCCTTATGCCGCTCCAGATATCAGAGGTGCTGACATAGCTATTTTCTGTATTCGTTAACTGAGGAACACATTTAACAGCTTAGTAACATTATATTAAATATATTTTATATTTATTGTATAAAAAGGAAGTTAAAAACTATTTCAAACGTTTTTCGAACTGACTAGGATGCAATCCGTTCATTTATGCGATCATCAAATAAAGAAAAGAAAGAATAAGAAAAAAGGTTTTGATATATATTTTGCTTAAGTATGGCTAGCAGGATTCCTATTAACTCTTATGTATCTAAATATTCCTATCAACTTACAAACATATTTTTTAAATGTACATAGAAATTCATACCTTTAGCTTTTTTCTATGGCATCCACTCACCTCTGATGCTAATCCACAATAAGCCAACGGCAGTTCGGTGATCAAATTTGGTCAGCTCGTAATTAATTCCAGTACTGCCCAAAATAGATACATCTTCGCGAGGCACCATATGGCTGGCTGTCCGCCCCGCAAACAACGTCGATAGGCTCGCCGCTCCGACCCGCTTTATATCGTATAGTTAGTGGCAATTAACACGACACGCTCATGTCCTTCGTGTGCCGTTCGTGTGCTGGGCCGGCTCGGTGAGTTTTCATCAATTTCTCGGATTCGGGTACGGGCCCACAACAGTTGGCCAAGTGCCCCTTTTTGACCAAAGGGTCAGCGGTCGGTCGGCCGACAGTTTTCCCTAATGAATTCATTCGCTTCACTTTCTGGCCATAATCGGGGGTTCATTATCCTGTGCGCTACACTTCTGATGTTCTGACGTTCCGATGTGCTGTTGCAACCCCCAGGATCGAGTTTTTGGAAATGGTAAAAGGATTGAGCATTCTTCGAAATTTATTGGGTGTGTCCGGGATATTATTCCTTGTTTGGTCCTCGTGCGGCCGCATATTTCAGAACATTTTGAACATTCTGATCGTGTTTTGATAAGCGGTTAGACTCTGAATCCAACCGCGATTAATCAAGAAGGGCCAAAAATTTCAAAAAAGGGTTTCACCATATTTATATTCAAAGGAGTAATTTTAATAGCATTCATATATTATGTTACATATTTATGTACATTTCAGCATTTAATGGCTATTGCTAGGAAATACTCATGTCCGTTTCGAAATGTCATAAAACGCCAATCTGATAATTCAGAAAATTAAAGCACTACATGTTCACAATTTCCATATGAATAGCTTAATTAATTAGCTCGCGTTCATTTAGCCCTGGCAATTTGCATTAACCTGCAGGCAGAACCAAAGCTAAGCGGAACCAACTGCCATAAATCAGTTCGAATCGAAGTTATATAGCCACCCACATGAGTCGGCCGACAACTGGCGCCAGTCTTCTGTTCCGACTTGGATTCGCGTGCTGTTCTTAGTATTTTCAAGACCCAGCGCATTTTCAATTAAAATTCAAATTGATGCAAACAAGTGGCCAAGCCCAGAACCGAGGCCCCAATCCCCAGATTCAGCTCCAAGTCCAAGTCCATGCCTCCTCGCGCATTAACAAATTGAAATTGAAAATGCTCCAGTGCTCCAATGCACCAACGCCCCCGATCTCGGATCAATTCTAAGCCGATTTCTTTATTTCAGCAACTCTGCATCCAAATTATGAGAATGCAATGCACTTTTTGCCACCAAGCCGAAAGAGACGTCGAATCTGTCAGAGATGGCGTCGCTGGTGACGCCCGATAATATCGCCACTCGATTGGAGCTCGAATTGCCCCCGGGCTCTCGATCTCCGGTGGGTGTTGTCCCTATAGAGTCCCCCATATAGTTCAATGCCAGAGCTCCAATATCACTGCCATTGATCAGGCTGTGGATTAATTGTCATGTGCGAAAAGTGAATGAAACTGGCGCCAAGGAAAAATTAATACCGTTCTTGTTTAACGGTGCAGGAAACCATTTTTTGTATAAGAATATCATTCATATCGGTTGCTATAGCATTTGCTATAATACTTTATTTACAAAATTCGAGATGCTTCAAAGCTATAGGCATTTTTCCTTTAAATGCCAAAGTTCGCCCTTCACCTTGCTCTCCTCCCCCTGACGCCTTCTCCTTTCGACTTCCACTTTCAATTGCCGGACGAACAGACCGATGGAACCACACCCAGTTCACCAACTCAACCACCTTACCGCATTACGTATGAACTCCTTTTAGCTGGCATTCGAGCTATTGTACCGGCCACCCTCTGCAGCTTGGGAGTTGGCATTTCCTAGTTGCGCGGTCGGTCAAAAGCCTTCCTGGAATTAAGTTACAGCAAGTGCGATGCCCAGTCCCACTCCCACTCCCCCTCTTGAGCAACCCCCTTTACTGGGGAACAGGAACATCGAACAGCGACCATGTGGCAACTGGCCGACCATAATGCAACATGACATGCGCCGCATGTGCAGCAACACAGCCACAGAGTCTCGGGCCGAGTTGCAAATATGAGTTCATTATTTAAACGTTGACCAAAAAACAAATTGACAAGTAAATGCGGCACATGGTCGGCTCGTTTTGGCGTTTTCTTTGGCCATACACAGGCAGAAAATTTCATTTGGTACTAATCGAACGTAAATAGGCTACTGTATGTGAGAAATCAAACTAAAAGTAAGAGCATTTTGCAAATAGGGCAAAATATATGCTATTTTAGTTAGTTACACTGTATAATATTTTGTTGAGTGTACTCTAGCTTGGGTTGGGTTCAGTGGAGTTCGCTGCAGTGGGTTCCTAGGTGGGTTTTACTCCTTCTGCTCCAATAGATGTGGATGATGTTGCGCACATGCGACGCTCTTGTTGTTGTTGTTGCTGCACACAGATCAGCGTCATCAACGCGTACACATTCTGCTCATAAACGACTTTGGCCGCTCGCTGCCATCGGACTTCAAAGAAACTCGCAGGAGACCGACGAGCGCCACGCACAGCGCCAACTTTGGTGGTGCTGGCTTGATCTTTGGCCGGACCGCACCACACTGCACCACAACGCACTGGACCGGACCTGGTCGGGATGGAGCGGAACGTGAAGCACTTCCCACTTGTTGGGCCCAAGGCACTCAAAAAAATGTTTGGTCAACTAAATGAAAAATATTATATATAATATACAGACGTCTCTCTAGCATTGCATTGTGTTCAAGTTGTAGCAAACTATATATTGTAGCTTTAAATAGGCTTGAATACTTTAAAAATAATTGATATTACGTGATAATAATTTCAAAAACTAGTATATATAATCAGAATAACTCTTTAATAATCGTACAAGCTATTTCCCAAGTGCCTTGGCTTTCACAGTTTTGCGTCTTCAAGAGTCGCCTGCAACGTCATGGCCCGACTTGTTAACGCTTTTGGCCTACACAGTGTTAGCTTGCGCCTCGCTGGAGGATCCTTAAAGGGTGGTGAGGTGAAAGGATCGGAGCGAAGTTGCCTCGCCCGCTGTGACTTTGTTGTCGTTGTCGTTGTTAATGATGCCTTATAATGCCAGAGCGCCTGATTTGCCACAATTTATTATGAAAAATCGTAATAATCTCGGCGATTTTCTGAACCCACAAGACGCATTTGTCTTTGGCGGCGCTTATCTTCCGCCGGCTGCGACTCCTCGGACTCTTGGCCATCCGTCAGCGTCGTCGATAGCTGGTTAATGCTCTTGGCTTTGGCTTAGGCTAAGGCATTGGCTTTGGCTTGGCTTTGGCTTCGGGCTTTGGATCTTAGCTCGGCTTGTGGTAACATGAGACCTGGCCCAGTCAGCCAAGTGGCTCCTCCTCCGCTGAGCGTGTCATATTGGCGTTTCCTTTTCGCGGGCGACGCCCACGACTTCTCTGAAATCGTTTTCAAATTGATTTTTGCCGTCAAATTTGCACAACTTGCTGGGGAGTTCTTCCAAATGGCAGGTCCTCCCACAGCAGAGTTGGGAATTGTATTTTAAATACTTTGAAATATGGCTCATGGAATCACCACAATATTTTTAATATGACTTAATATTACAAAATATAATATTACATTAATATATGCAAATTTTTTCATATATACAAAGAAATATAAGGTTTTATTTGAAAATAAATTAAATAAGTTAAAAATTAAAAATATAAATATTTAGATAATATCAAAATAGCTAAGTAATTTCGTTTCATCACAAAAAGGGATCTGATAAAGAACGATCTCCTATTGGTTTTCTGCCCACGTCTATGGATCGCCCAAGCTGCGCTGGTTGTCATCGCAAAATGTTACTAATAGTCGGAAATTACAAGCCAATAATCGTTTGTTTGAGCAGCTATCCAAATGACTGCCTCTCTCTCTCTCTTTCGCGATCATCCCTCTCTTTCTGTGTAGGTGTTTAGAGTGCGTCGGGACATTCTTTTGATAAATGATCTCGGGCCAAGTCAAAGCCAATTGGAGCCCGTTAACTCTTGGCCAGGAATCATATTTTATGCTTAAGTTGGCATATAACTAATCAAATTCAAGTGCCAGCCGAAGCGGAACTGCAGACACACGTAAAAAAGGAAACCTCATGAGAAATATGTAGCTTTGAGTGCCGGGAAATGGAAAGCGTCTTGTTTTGTATAACTTAAATTGTATTGATTTCCAACGTTATTATTATATGAAAGTTATCATAAATATGAAAGTATGAAAAGATATATAAATGTAAGCCGGTAAGCGTGTTCTTTTTTACTTTAACTGCTACTAACAAGGATACTCTGTCGTTAAACTTAGATCAACTATCAGTAACAAGTTAGCCGATTCAAGGCAAATTGAAATGCACAACTCTTAGGGAAAAACACGCTCAACAGTAGATAAAAACTTTGACCAATTGATAACTGGCTAGGCAGCCACATGAAAATATAAAAAAATGCTTATCTGCTAAATGCAACAAAGGTGTTTGCACATGTCCAAGCAAATAAAAGCCGGGCGCCGGCTTTTCGGATAGTGGCCAACATTTTAGCCACAGTCATAGGAACGTGCGACGCCAGCCGGAGCAGGATAATGCAAATAAATTCACTGGCCAAACGTTGGGCAAACAAATTGCCCAGAGACGGGGACCAGGTCTCACCCAAGTCCAAATCTCGATCCCAGTCACAATCGCAGCAACCACAGTGGTCCCGGCCTGGCCACATGCAAAATCAAGATAAACGCTTTAATTGAGATTAAATTCATAATTACGATCGCACGGGCGACACTTTTATGGTGTTCTTTAATTAAAGTTTCTGCCGTTTGCCATTGCAGTTGCCTGTTTTTCTTAGCCTTTTTGCCGCTGCCGCCGAGTCGCGGGACAAGAAATTTGAAACGCGCTTAGACGACGGCCAGAAACTCGCCCTGCAGCTACAGATCCGTTCAAGGTACACAGAAAACAATCGAGTTTGGTCTCGTAATAAATTCAAACTTAATAATTTACAAGGGCAAAGAAATAAAGGTTTAAATCAAAACGAGTAGTCTAAGAATGCCTTAAGTGTCTGATCAATTTTTAACCTGATCATTTTAGTTGGCAACCGACTAACAACGCATCTTATTTGCTAAATATCATTTGTTAACTGGAAAGTATTTTTAAGTGCAGTTCTCTGGGAAGGTGTTGAGTAATTTTTGCTTTTTTTTTCTCAACGCTGGATATCGCCGCGCGCGACTTTTTCGCTGATTGAAATCGCAGCCGCTGATCACATAAATTGCCAGATTTTCGGTTTACATGACAGTGTGCTGCTGCCCCCTCCCCCGCCCCGCGCTTTCACAAACGCATAATTGCATTGTGCGGCGTGTGTAATTGAAATTAATATGAGTGAATTACCACAGCCGGAATGACGTATTTTTATGTAGGTAAATTTAACGCCCAAGACCTGCTCAATAATTAAGCAATTTAAGCGGATTGAATTTTATACTTGGTGATTTATGGTAGCGATGGCAGGGGTTAAGAGGTGTCACGATACGTTAGGCATTGCTATCTGGAATAGCCACAAATCCTAGGCTTATAGTGGCTTGGGATCAGTTAGGATTGAAATTAGCCCAACGGGCTGGGAGCTGTGTGCGTGTGATCCTCACATTTGACCATTACTCATCATTGCTGATTAATCTGGGAGACCCCCCTTGGACTCACAAATGATTTCCCACACACCCAGAAAAGTCCAGAGGGTTCTTGTCGAATGCGTAAACTCAATGCGATCGGTTGATAAGGAAGCTGTTCACTGGGAAAAAAATGTATTAGGTAATTAAAAAATATCTGAGCAATACCATGCATTATTTTGCACATTAATCGAAGTTTAAAATATTGAATCAATAAGATTACGTCTGAATGAACTTTATTGTGTTTATTGTTATTGCCATTAGGTATTTAGCTAACAACTAGATATTTTGTTTTCTGTGTAACCTTGGGCAGCTCCAAAGCTCAGCAGCGGCAGCAATTCATTCGAGACAATTAAATGGCCCTCCTAATGATGATGCCACAAGCCCTGAAAGATATGGGGACAGACAGACAGGCGGGCAGGCAGACCGGTCCGATAGATAAGGCATTAAAAAGCAATTATAACGACAAATCTGTAAACATACGGCACAGGCGTCGATCGTTTAATGGCGGACTTAACGCAACATTTAGAAGGTAATAAAATCGAGGCGGGCGCCATTCGGTAGGAATAAACCGGAGGAGCAGCAACCCAAGTCAAAAGTTGCATTAACATAAAAATGTCATAAGGTTTACGGCGGAGATGCGCTTAGCCAGATCGATCCGATAGATACAGCAAAGCGGGGTGGCCAGCTGCCGATCATTTTGCAACTGAACAGGAGCGGGGCTCCATAATTATGGCGGGGGTATTTTCAAATGGTTCGGTTTGGCCCTAGAATGTGACATAAATTATGAAATGCTGTCGTAAATCTTGGGTCGATCGCAGATCATTGATCTTGCGGGTAAGCCCATAAGAAAGGCCATTTCTTTTGAAAAACGGAAAGTTTAAAATAGAATTTACAGATGGATTGCGCAAACCTATGTTATGAATATGCATTAGAACATCGCTAAACAATAATTTTCCAAATAACATTTTTCGATGAGCTCACCATAATAATTGCTTTAAAAATAAGAAGTTATTTTAATTACATTTCAAGATCAGGACATTAACGTATAATAAAACTATGATATCTTTATTAATTTATGTAGTAATCTTCATTAGCTAAGTTCCTATTTGCATATAAGGTTCCACCATTGGACTTCTCTAATTTGAGTGAATCTGCTGACCGGAAACCAACGAGCATTAATTATACCCCTAATTCTCGGAAAGCCGCTCTACTTTAACCCCAACCTCTTAAACATGTCGTAAGAAACAAAACTGACCGGGCACATGCTACAAACAGACATATAGAACCCATTACCGATCGCGATGCTTCAGGAGGTTGGTGATGGGGACGGGAATGGCGATCGCCAACAAAGTGGATGTGCTACCTCCTAAGAGACGACAAACATATCGCTCATTGAGCGTAACAAAGGTGCACCTTCAATGAAGCCTAACCAAATAAGGCATGCCACGCAGTCGGATGACAGCTTTGGGGTGCGCTCCACAAGCTTGACTTGTGTCCAAGGAGAAGCACTTTGTAGGGGCTTTCGTGAAGGAGCACCCATATTACCTGCGATGTTCTGTTTGGGTGACTAAACACTTGTTTCGCTTCAATAACGCACCGATCGCCGTTCCAAGTCCACCTCCAAGTCGCCGCTGTCATCTTCTGGGCAACGCTTTCGAAATAAACGAAAAAAACACAACGCTTCAAAAGGCAAACAAGCAAATGTGTGAATGCACTGCGGGAATATATACTATACCTTTAAAAACATTTTATAAAACTATTCCGATCCCAGGTAGTGAAATAAATAATATCAAAAATTAATATTGGTAATATTACAAGTTTTATAATATTAATTTCGGGATGGAACTTATCCCTGGCTGTTTTTCGCCTAACAAATATTTCTTTTAGTGAGTAATATCCTAGTAATAAAAGGCCAGTTGGCAGCATAGTTTTTTTCCCAGTGCACACGTGTGCGATCATCGAAAACATATTTTAACAAGTACGCAATGCTGGAACGTTGACAGGGCGGCCACCAAACCCAAATAAAATTTTAAGGCGCTGTCCGTTCGATTCGTTGACTCAAGGTGTAGTATGTGGTATGCATAAGGAGGACCCCGCTCAGATCAGTTCGGTTATGGAATGGGTATAGGTAGGCGCGGTGGGGGTGGCACTGGGGCATAACGGTGACCCGTGTTTGCCGTTCGTCGCGGAAGTTCTTTTGGGTTGGCCTGAAGACGTCGTCGCAGGTTAGTCGATCTGTTCTTGCACTGAAGAAAAATAACTACCATTGAAACTATTTTTACCAATATTCTGTTAAAATATGTAGTCATATGTAAGTAATGTGCGTTGGCACTTCTCACACACTGTACTGTTTTTTTTTTCAAGTGTAACTTTAATAAGCGACTGGGATTGGATATCGGAAATCGGGGTTTCTTCATCGATCGTTCTATATATTGTTCGAATCGGACACACTCCCCGCACGAGAAATTTGCAGTGCGCTGCGGTTCAAAAATTATGGGAAATTAAAAATGTTTTATTTATGAGTAAGAATTCTCGGCACACACTCGTATTTCGTATTTCGTGTGGCAAGTCAAGTAAATCTGAGGTGTGGTTTTTCGGTGCACAAGCGCAACAGATATGGAAATTATAATTGTGGTTTATGAGCATTTAATAACCATTCGTTCCATTGCAAAGGGGAGAACTGCTTGTTTTATGAGCCCGAACTGCGTTTGCTGTAAAGTCAATCAATTGTGACACAGGTTCAGTTGATAGTCGCTCTGGCCTGGCCGTGTTCTAAGCCTATCCACTCCATCAAAATCATGGCTAACCGCCCCCGATCTCCTTCGATCCGGCGGCGCTATCTTCCGCCCGACGATTGCGAAAACAACTTTCCAACATTAATGACAATTTGTATCGTAATTGAAATCGAAATGCCGTGAATAAATGCCGCTTTGCACTAAAGCACCGAGACGCAGACAGAGACGCACCAACAAGGAACACCTTTTTTCCATGTGCCAGCCTCGGTTTATACATATTTATGTGTTCCGCAAACCAGTCCGGTTGCCTGGCAGGCACTCCAACTCCAATCGGGTATCCGAAAACACAGGTGCCAATTGGGGAGTGGGCCACGCCGGGCGAAAGCTCAGCTCAGCTCGGTTCAGTTGAGATACTTCGGTTAATTTCAGGCAGCCGCTTTCGGTGTGTAATCCATTTTAATGCCAACACCATTACGAACAGTAGCCTCAGTGTCACATTTAGCAAAAGCAAAGGCAAACCAACGGCGACCAAAAATGCAAGCTGTCACACACTTGAGTGAATCTGCGAAATCTGTGTAGAGCATGCAGTGAATCAGTTTTCTTGATTTTCTCTATAGTATAATTTATAAATATTAAAATCTCTAAAGATTTTTAATAGTCTAAAATATCATATGGCCAAGGCATTGTTTTAGTTATGATAACTACTTTACCTTCTCCCTCAAGTGCAGCGCATTTTGCAGTCGCTCATCTCACATCATAAATCTGGGAGTCGTACTTTGTTTTATGATTTAAATGAAGCGCCAAAATGGGATGGCAGTGCTGATAGCGACTGAAAAAGGCAGTGGAGTGCGACCTTAATACGGCGACAATTGATTAGCGAGCGACGGAGCAAGGCGCGCAAGGCTAATGAGGATCGCCCCGGGACAGATTGAATCCGATCGGATGGGTTGGAATCGTGTCCAGGCTGGATGTGTGCTGAAGCTGGGGGGAGAGGTGACAGATCTGTCAGTCAGGAAAAAAAGGCTTAAAATGGCTTCAACTAGATGGAGATACCAAATATATATTAACTATTTGGCTATGTTAAAAAAAGTTTCTTACAACTGGCATTATATGCTATATTTTTCGGCTTATAATTGTAATGATTCGTATTATTTTATTTGGTACATGCAATTTATAAATGCGGCCTTATTACCAGCTTTCTCATTCATGGAATCATAAATATATATTGAATTTTGTTCCTGTGCAGCAGGCGCCAAGTGCAGGGGAAACCTGTTCCCCAGGCATCGTCATCTCCGTTCTGGGACTCCGTATTAATCACTGCGATTCAACGGCGATCGCCTTCGATAGCTGCCTGCACTTCGTCGTTCCGATAGCCCTCGATAGCAGGCGCTCAATTTATCAAATACCAGAAGGCTGGATGGGGACGGATTTCGGAGGGACTGAGTCAGTGGCCAGGCATGCCATAACGAACCTTAGCCTACTTAGCAAGTCCAGCTCGATTGGCCGAAAAAAAACCCGCTGGTTGTTTCCCACAATTATGCAAAACAAAGAGGGAGCCAAAGTGCCTCTACGAGGAGCGGGTGGAAAAGGGGCAGAAACAAACATGCCCATACCACAAGGTGCATCTCCCATCCAGCCAATTGCCTGCAAATTATAATGCATTATTTCATAACTCCCGCCAGCAACTTGTTTGAACTGAGTCAGCCACTGCCGGACCCCAACCCCGATCCGGTCTTCAATCGGCGACTCAATCCCAACCCGAATCCTATCCGCAACCCGACCCCGGGCAATGGCCAGCAATCAAATCACTTGCCGCCCCAAGCGGACCTCTAAATCGAGTCAATCTTAGAAATCGCGGATTCGAATGGTAGGTTCTCAGTTTGAATCCAAATATTCTGCACATATTCTTTATGTGCTGGGAATTACTTACAAGATGATAACTATAATGTTTACATATATCAGCTATTTGAAGTATTGATTATAATTAAACTTTAATTGTATAACTGCACTAACAGTGATCCGGCTATATTCTTTATTTTAAATGCATCAAGTATCCCCACAAAGCTCATCACCCCCTTAATACCCTGTATTTTCTAGCCCAAGAGATTGCTAGACAACAATCGTCTTGTTCGTTCCGTTGTGGCCTACATTGGCAGCATTGTCCTGACTCGGACTTCTCTTCTGGCAGTTAATTTGATTATGTATTTTCCGCTGGGCCGCATTGATTAACTGCCGTCTGACATGACAGCTCAATTCGGGCCCGCCGATGTCATGATTATCGATTGCGCAATATTCCCTCGAGAGTACTATCCTCGGCATCTTCGGATCGGGGTTTTATGGTCTTCAGCAAACAACGAGAGCTACGACTGCTTTTTGGCCCTTCAGCCACTTTGCCTTTTCTATGCTAACTTGAATCGGACAACGATCGCGTAATCGCCCTTAATCCATCAATAAAACGGGGCCATCACGATATCTGCAAGTCGGAGGTTGCAGTTGCCACTGTTGCAGTGGAGAAAATATGGCCAATTGCGGCGAACGATCCACAACACCATCAGTCAACACAATCAATCTTTTGCCAAGTCCGTTTGGTTGTGCAAATATTTGACTTGTATTCGATGGCTAAGTGCATTTATTGGGGCCTAACGAGCCAGCCCGATCGATCAAGTGCCCTAAAACCTTTCACTAATGATTCGATCATGCGGTGGGTGGCTGTATCTGTATCTGTATCCAAAAATTGAAACTGCATCCAATAGATGCATGTGGGGCTGCTGGCACAACCGGCATTTAGCCTGCCAAATGGATTGTGACAGTCCAATTAGTATTAATTCGGGGTCTTAGTTTGTTTTAGCCGTTCGGTTTGTTTTTCGGCGATCTGGGTCTCTGTGCAATTTGATCGGATTTTGGGCCATAACTCATTGCCATCTTTCAATCAGTCGGGACTTTTTACCTTCACTACTTCTTCTTCGATCCCACTGCCGAAAACAAACGACTCGCATTCACTTTTAGCCATACGGGCAATAAAGAAACAAATTAACTGATGATCAGTGTCAATGGAATGCAACCATGTAAATTACATACATCCTCGATCCCAGCCGCTCACCCGGCGAAATCAGAGCCACACAAGCCAGCACAACTTGGCCATAACTTTGGGCAGAGCCTCTCCCCGCATCGAAATCCTGGCCTGAATCGTGTCGTGATTACAGGTTGTTTGGAGGATTGGCCCGAACTATGCGATGTGTTGTCGTTTTGAAGCGATGAATTAAGCGATATTTGCAATTAATAACTGTCATGCTTCGGAAATCTGTTCAATAATAAAATTTGTTTAACGAATCAAAGACTGGCACTGTGAAACTGGGACTCGGGCTGGGGTTGGGTCTGGGTCTGGGTCTTTCGTCCATCTGAGATTCTTTGGAGCCGTCGTACTCGTCTCCACTCTCCTCGCTCGCGATGGCCTCAAGCGATTTCGCAATCGAGGCGACTTTCGTGTTAATGGCATGCAGGCACTGCCATTGATTTCACTTCGATTGCCCATAAAATACGGCCAAGTGGAAATCCAAGTTCGAGGCAATGTCGGACGGAGGACTCACACTCGGGAAAAAGTTTTGATCCTTCGAAGAAGGAAACACATGAAACCTACGAAGTCCCTGGATCTCTAGATAAGGATTTAAATGTTTTTAAGGCAAATGATATGGAATGGGTTTTCTTCAAAACTTTCAATTATTTCTGAAATTAAATAGTTAAAAACCAATTACTTGACCCTTTTTCTAAGTGCATGGCCACGTGCTTGAAGGCGGCAAAAGTTATTGACTGATTATGAGATTTGGCACGCCATGAGGAGAAGGCGGAATGTCGGCAGATTATGTTTTGAAAGTGCAGTCACTGATTTCTTTATGAATTCATTAAACTTTAAATTGGTTTTAAATTGGCCCCGACTCCAGCTCCATCTCGATGGTCTTGTCTTCCGTCGTGTGGAATTTGGCACGACCTGCCCGCCACAATTATCTCTCAGCACACATCTCTCGGCAGGCCGAGTTGCCAAGTGGCCAACTGGGCAACTGGGCACCGCTCAACTGGCCCCTGCTCGCCCTGTGTGGCCAATAGTCGGGAGCAGCCTGTGGGCCAATAATATTAATAACACGCACTTTGTAAGCCTGCCAGCCATCCAACCTCCTGCCTGCGAGCCAGCTGCCTGCATTCTGGCCCGTGGCCTCCGCATCAGCGTCTCATTGTTTGTTTTCATTAAGAGAAATATTGCAGCGTCAACATGAAATCAATACCGGGTCCAAGGCGATACACCCGCGCCTAAGGCCAGGACACAGTTAGAGATGGTCCTTGAGTATGCGATTTGAGATTCTTGAGACTATCGCATAGGCAATGTTCGTTCAATTAAAGAAATGCGGGTGAAATAAATACACATATCGAAGCTGAAAGTTATAAATATATTTATACATATATATAATATAATAATATATATATGAAAATATATTTCCAAAGTAATGCAAATCATTTTCAAAATTAAAGCGAAAACCCCTTTAAAAGTTACAATTCTGAAAACATATTTAATACGTTATTATTGTTTTGTTTAATAATCGACTTTGGTGAAGAATTCATATTTATATATATTATAAAAAAGTTTTTATAAAACAATTTTATAATGTAAAATTGTTTATAATTTTCTTACCATCTAGTATTACTCAATATGTTTTAAGGACTCATTAACATTGTTTAATTTAACTCCTCACGCTGCCGTCTCTAGCCCGCACGCACTCGCGGAGCCCTTTTGTTTCAGAGGCTGCCTTTCTGATGGGGGTGACTGATTGGGATTGTGATTGTAGCTCTGCAGCATTGTGTCCCAGTGCCCCGACTCTTTTTCAAGACTTGCAAGTCGCATCCAGGGCTCAGGACATGGACATGGACACGGACACGAACATGGGCATGGACATGTGCAATGTCCCGTTTCTCAGTGGCGCGTAAAAGAAAGGAGTTCTCTGTTTTCGGTACTTGGTCGTCGGCTTTCAGTTTTCTGCTGGTGGCTCTGCCTTCTCCAGAAATCTGATACTTTGGCTCCGCTCGTAATTGTGCAGATGCATTGGTCGAAAAGGTGTCACTTGAGTGAATGCCGTTGTCTTTGTTATTCCTACCGATGTCGACGTCGTGCCGCCCAGCTTCATATATCCCCAGACCGACGAACGGATCTCAGGCGAGGATCCAGGCACAAGTCGCACACGCGCTTGTGATTCGAGCCACCTACCTCACACCTGTTCCGCTTGCGGAGGAAGTGCGCTATTCTTGGGCTAGGAAAATATCGGAAGTAATGGCATAGGAAGGGTTGTTTGGCACCCAAATCGTAGAGATTGAAAATCTGCAGCTGTATGGGTTCTATAAATAGATAGGGAGATGTATATTTTGTGCGGTTTCTTTGGGGATTAAGTATGAAAACCTAATGGTTCTTGAAACATCTGTGGTTTCTTGAGATGACAATAAATATTAAAGTGTTTTACACGGTTGGATTATAATTTAGTACACTTCGATAAAGTGGTTAACGTATAATAACTCTATACTATTTCAATATACAACAAACATCATAGTTTACTATCGTAGTTTATTAGTTCTAACCATAAACGTAGTTTGGAAGACCTTTAGGCCTGTTAACCAAATACAATACCATTGTCCATTCTGCTCAAGTCCCCACCCAGTGACCTCAACCCACATTCTGTCGATCCACACACCCACCAACAAAATGTGGATCGCCCCAGGATGCGTGCCAACCTTGGGGTCCCATCATCATCGATCGATTCAATCGGCTGGCTGGGCTACTTTTTAATTTCGGAACCTTGAACTTTTTGTGGCCGGTCGCAAATTGCACACCAGTAAATGCAATAAAAATAAAGCCATGCTGTAGATCTCAGTAATCAGTTGGCAAAATCGCAGCTGGCTGGCCAAAAGCAAAGCAGACAAAATGCGCCAACAACTTCATCACAACAATGGCTAATGAGTCAGTGGAGCTGGTCTGTCTGCTGATCTGTCGGCGGCATTCGACTAATAAAACCATCAAAGACATTAAACGTTGTGGGTGCCATTCATTTGATTGAACTTTGACACCCAACCCCAGAGCCAATCGGGAATCAGATGCAAAAAGGCAGATGCAAATGCAAGTCTCTCCGCTTTTGACCAACGCTAATACTTACTTTGGCTTCGAAGCCACAACAGCACAAAGGCGCAAAGGAGACTCCATCGAAATAATAATAATAATAATAAGCGCAATAATAATGCAAGATGCTGCCAACGAGTTGCAGATAGGAAAAGCGTTCGCAAAATTACCTAAACCTATGCGCTTGTCCATCTACTGGTTTCGATAATAATACCCTTTCTAGAAATGTCTTTATGAAATTTGAAACCATTGGTAATTGATTTGAAGATGCTACAAAATTTGAATTTTAAAATTATTTAATTATTATATCGAATGTCAGCTTTTGCGAACATCTTAGTCTTTGTGGTTAACCCTCAAAATATGTTACTTTTACAGTAACTTTAGAGACTATATTGCTTCTTCAACATTTGGTAAGGGCATTCTGGATCCAACCATTTTGGATGCCCATTTACCACCGCGTTGCCAACGTTTTACGTTAGCGGATTTGTAAATTATGGCAAGGTCTGCACGTGCTCAGTGGCCATTGTTTTGGGCCAGCTTTGTTGCATCATCGGCGGCGGCATCATAATCCGCTAAATGGGCGACAAATCATATCGGCGAAGTCTTTCCTTTGGCTGAGGAAGTTCGGAACTGTAAGCCACTTCCTATCGGTTTGATCGCTCGATCAGCTGGCAAATGCTGTAAGCACTTGGAGCCAATACCATTCTTGAAAAGCGGTAGAAAAACGTTTTCAAAAAATATAATTGTGTGGCCATTTCAATTTCATTTAAGTCTGAGTAGCCCGCGGGTTATGTTTCGACTGTCGCAAAGTTTCGATCGAACTGGCATTGTTTCTGTTTTTCTGCCTGGGCTGGCTGGCTGTCTGCCCGTTTTACGTTGATTTCTTGAGCTTTCTGGGTTTCGGAGACTGAGAGATCGTTATAATCTGGCCCCTGGCGCCGCAGTTGCAACTGCCACGTCCTTCGCTTCGAGTGGGTGGCTTAAATTGTTTGGCAGTGGGCTATTTTTTGGCCGGTTTCCGTTATTTGCTGTTTGATTTAAAATATAATTTTATATAATCTGCTACCAGCCTCAATTAAATGCACGTTTTGGCTGGGCTAGGTCTGCTAAATGCAATCGATTATTGGTTTATTTTAATTGCTTTGCCTTGGCCAAAAGCAACGTGAGAACTTGCGATTCTGGTTACGCCGATCAAAGACAGATAGTAAAACAAACAAGTCTCTTGTAGATACTTTTTTTTCGGTGGGTATTTCATTTTCGAAGTAATGCAGCTTACAACTTAACTGCCATTCTTCGGCACTCCACAGCCCCATTTAAACTCATTGTAGAGGGTTAACATTTATGGACGCAATACAAATGATGTAAACATCTGTTGTTAACTCATTTATGAACCAGCAGCACCCTCGCGACCACTCGACGTGTTAAACGTCAATAAAATTGCTAAAATCAACAAAAACACAGACCATCGGTTCATATGGAGGCGATTCACCAGCCCGCTGGCAGCCAAATGGAAACAATGAAGCGAAACCCTTTAACTTTGAAAGCGGGGTGTACTATATATATATAAACATACAATATATCTATATCTATATATATGCCTAGACTGGTCTGGCAATTAACTGTGTGAAGTGCCGTGGTAATTATGTCGCTGTTTAGGGCGAAAGTGTGCCACCAGACTCCGCGAAGGGGTTAATTTACCGGGCGCCGCCGAATGCAAACAGAATTAACCATTCAACTCGTTGGTAATTGGAATTGCGTGGGGTTGATAAGGGAGTACTACTAAACACAGTGGTTACTTCAATGCAGCAGTTGTATATATGATGAAAGTGATAAACTATTGCTAAATCTAGGTATTTGTTGAAAATATTATCAGCTTTTTTATAGGCTTTAAAAAGAACTACTATTTGCTTGTATAATAAAAAAAATTGTATTGTTGGAAGGATTTTACTGTCTACATTGTTTCTTAAAACTAATTTCTCTCTTTACATAGCTTGTTGATTTGCTTCTACTAATTTAAAAAAAGAGTAGATAATATTTTGTAAAAACTTAAAAAAAATGGGAGTTGCTAGGTATCTTTCTTTCCATACCCTCATAAAATATAAATGTAATGACCCAGCGGCCACTGTATTAAATACACTCTATTAAAGCAACTCAATTTATGTCGACTTGGGGGCGCCACAAAAAATACTCCCGAATGCAGCAAAGTGAGTTATTGAATTACGGAAAACCCCAAAAAATTGCCCCAAGCTAAACATTATTATAATGCCCTGCAGTGGGAGGAGGACTGAACGCCTCATCGAAAAATCTCACGTGGAATTGGGCCGGGCGTGTGAAAAATCAGCTTGAAAGGATGCCGACCCTTGGAATCGAGTGCCCGTACTCCCCTCGATTCCCGGAACACGTGTCGCAGTCTGGGCGGCACTAAATCATAGCCAAATGCTTATGATTAGAGGAAAAAAGGCGGCTCCTCCCGCCACGTTCACATTACACTTCACGGCGAGTTAAGCGCCCGGAGTAGCGAGTTTTCCGGCAGCTGGATATGGATATGCTGGCACCAAAAATAGACCATCATCATGACTTCGGGCGATCTTGTACCTTGGCATTGTGGTGTTCTCCCTGGGCTCGGTTTTTTAATTAGAAACATTTGAAAGCTATTGTCATCGGGATTGGGGGGATCGGGAAGCAACACACTTGTTGGCAGCTATCACTGCCTTGGGCGGGCTAATGAGGCCCGGATTTTGGAAGATACGGCGTAAACTTGGGGAGACAGGGCTCACCAGCAACAAATGAGCCTGTCAGTGGATATCCAGCAGATGGAACTTTGGTTGAGAAAAATGCAAGGAAAGGCGCGACAACGGGTAGATGATTCAAATCCAAAAGTAGATTTAATGGTATAGATTAAGGAACACCTAAAAGCTTGTAGGAATTATAAAACAGTTTGTTAGTCTTATTTGAAAAAATATTCACATTTATATTATTACAAACATATATTCCTAAACAGCAATATGAAAATACATAATTGATATCCAAAAAGAAATCCCTTTTATTAATACAAGTAATTTAATTTCGTATACTTTTGTGTAAATGGCTTTTCTTGGATTCCGAAGAAAGCGCTTCCCAAATCCCTTGTAATAAACCAATATATGCCACCAATTGAGAACACGTGTTTTCCTTGCAGTTGGGTGCAGCCGTCAGGCCACCTTTTTATTTCTTCTTATCTCTTCGAGTAGCAGAAACGGTTCTGCCCGCTTAACCTCTACAGAGTGTCTAATCTTACCTAAATACTGCGACTGCGCCGCCGTCGACAGCGGCAGAAGAGCAGCGTATATATATATGTATAAGAGAGAGAGAGAGAGAGCTTATGCGCATATATGGCCAGCGGCCAGCGTGGGGATGCTGACTTAGCTTAAAGCATAAATGGGTGATCTTATATCACGCTCACTTGAGACATTTATTTATGCAATGCAACTAAGTGTTGCTGTGTACTTATAGGTACAGTGTACCCTCGATATATGCACATACTACACCTCCCCTCTTTTTTAAAATAACGTAAAGAAATGAAGTTATTTTCTATCAACTATATTACCATTATAAAATAAAAATTACTTAAATATTATTTTTAATGAATTAACATTATTTATGATATAGAATTTTTAAATGAATAAAGAAAAAATATGTATGTATTTTGAATTAATAAAAATTCGATTATGTCTATGTCTTTGTTATATTGTTTTGGCTGATCAGGCCGTTATTTAAGTTTTATTATGAAAGGTTTGGCATTGATTGCCCTTTTTTTTTTTTCATTCTATTTGTGCTTTTTTAGCCTATCTTTATGTACTATTTGTTGTTTCTTACTTCCTGTTTTAATGGTTATATTGTCATTTATTCCTATATCTACTACGTCATAAGGACCTTCATATCTTTTATCTAACTTATGACCTGTTTCTTTTCTAAGTAATACTTTATCTCCTATTTTTAATTCGAAATTATTTGTATTCCTATCATATCTTAATTTTCTATCCGCTTTTGCTTTTTCTAACATTCTTCTTGCTCTGTTGTACGACAATTCTAGTCTGCATTTAAGCTCTTTAGAGTAGTCGTCTAAGTTGTATATTGGGTCTATTTTGTTTATCTTACTGAAATCTTTGAATTGTCTGGGTAGTCTGCCAAATACTAGTTCGTATGGGCAATAGTCATGGACTATTGAGGGTGTTGTATTGAAGCAATAAGTGAAATATGGTAACCAAATGTCCCAATCACTTTTGTTAACCGATATGTATGAACGTATATATTCATTAAAAGTTCGGTGGCTTCTTTCTATTGTTCCTAAAGTTTGATGATGGTGAGCGCTAGATGTTAGATTTTCTATATGCATATATTTGCATAATTCATTCATAAGTGAATTTTTGTATTCCGTACCTTGATCTGTAATGAACGTCTTCATTGGACCGTACTTCAGTACAAATAATTCAAATATAGCCTTTGCAACTGTTTTAGCACTTTTATTTGGTGTTGGAATAGTTACTAAAAACTTGGTTAGATCGCATATGATTGTAACTGCATACTCATTTCCGTCTTCCGATTTCGGTAGTGGACCAATGGTATCAATTAAAACAGTATCAAATGCTGTTGCTGGCGTTGGCATCAATGTTAATGGAGTTTTCGTATGTGTTGTAATTTTGGCTTGTTGACATTTCAAACAAGTCTTTACATACTTTGAGATTGTCTTGGTCATCTGGGGCCAATAATAAAATCTTTTGATTTTTGACTGGGTTCGCGAAATACCAGTGTGGCCTCCTTCTATAGGATCATCATGGAATTTTGTCAAAATTTCTTTAATCTGAGCTTCGTCATTTTTGTCTATAATTATCACCTTTTGTAGAATAGCTAGTTCTACTTTTTCGAGTACTCGGTTGCCCTTTATTTTAAATTCATTTAGTGATACAAATTGGAACATCTGTTCGCTTGGTGATATTCGCATTTTTGTTATTTTATGCATTCCGGCTTTTGAAATAAGCCTTTGAAAGAATTGATTTAGATCAAATGTTTCATTAGAATACAAGTCATCAACATCAAAGCGTGAAACAATTGTTTTTCCTCGTTTTAATAAACACTTGTGTTTATCTATTTTGATTAAAACATATTTCTTTGTGTCATTATTATTGACAACTTCATAGACTTTGGGCTTTTCTATTGTTTGCTCTTTTTCCTCTTGTATTTTGACTATTGCTTCGTCCTTACAGGAATTTTCCTGTTTAGCTTTTGATCTGGTGGTAACTTTTAATATTTCTCTGTTGATTGTTTTCAGATCTTTTATTGTTATGCGAGACAAGGCGTCCGCAATATGGTTATCTTTCCCCTTAAGATATTCTACAGTAAAGTCATACTCTTCTAAATCCAGCCTCATACGAGTGAGTTTTGAACTTGGATTTTTCATAGAGAATAGGTATGACAATGGTCTATGATCGCTTTTTACCATGAAATGCTTGCCATATATGTATGGTCGAAAATGATTTATGGCCCAATGAATGGCCGTTAATTCTTGTTCTGTAGTGGACTTATTACTTTCACCTTGAGTGAACATTCTTGAAGCGTATGCCACTGGAAGTTGTTGACCATTGTGATCTTGTGTAAGTACCGCTCCGCATGCCTGTTTACTAGCATCGGTTGTTATGCAAAATTCTTTACCGAAATCTGGGTACTGTAGTAATGTTGGTTTCATTAATTCTGTTTTAAGGTATTCGAATGCATCATTGCATTCTGCTGTCCATTCGAATTGAACATTCTTTTTACAAAGCCTCGTTAAGTGGCGTGAATGATCAGAAAAATTTTTAATGAAACGTCTGTAATAATTACAGAAGGCTACGAAACGCCTAGCACTGTCGGCATCTGTTGGTATAGGATATTTTTCTATAACTTCATATTTGGTGTCATCTGGGAGTATACCTTTATCGGTACATTTGTGACCCAAATATGTTACTTCTTTCATAAAGAAAGAACATTTCCCTGGATGTAGTTTCAAATTATGTCGTCTACATAGCTCGAATACGTTAGTCAAATTTTTGAGCATATGTTTTTCTGAACAACCTATTACTACTAAGTCATCCATATATAGAAATGCTTGCGATGGTTCAAGACCAGAAAATGCAAGTGTCATCCTACGTTGGAAGGAGTTTGGTGCTACTTTCAGTCCGTATGGTAATCGCGTGAAGCGATATGAGCCATTGGCTGTTGAAAATGACGTTATATCTCTATACCTTTTTTCTAGTTCTATCTGGTGGAATCCAGACATTAGGTCGAGACATGAAAAATACTTTGCTCTTCCTAATTGATCAAGAATATCTTCTATTCTTGGAAGTGGAAATTTGTCTGATAATAGTTTCTTATTTATTTGACGATAGTCAACTGCTAATCGCCATCTTTTTTCCGTGGAATTCGGAAGTGGTTTCTTTGGAACCAAAAGTAATGGACTATTATATTCAGACATTGATGGTTCAACTATTCCATCATCTATTAATTTTTTTACCTGTCTGGCGATTTCTGGTTTTTGGCTATCTGCCATGCGATAGTTTTTTATATAGACCGGTGTTTTTTCCCCTAATCTGAGTTTTTGTTTGTAGAAATTGTTAGCCGATATTGGTTCTGTTTCTAGACCAAAAATATCGCTAAACTCGGTGCATAACTTAGTTAGTTCATTATTGAATTGTTTAGGGAATCTTAATTGTTTTAAAATTTCTTCAGTTCTATTTTCCTTTTCTACTGGTGTTGTAAAAATGTCATAGTCTTTCATTGATTCGCATTTGATCTTCGCGCTATCTATTATGGCGTCTTTATTATTTGTATTTATAATGCGAATCAATGCGTTTTTGCTATCGGCAATGGTGCTTGCTACTATTATACCTGGTTGCAGCTCCTGATTTGGTACTACCACCGTTTTTTCGTTAGTGAGTAATTTGACTTGTCTGATTACTTCGCATCTAGCTGGCAATAAGAGTGTGTTGGAGTCTAAGTTATGTGTAATTGGTACACTAATCTGTCTACTGAAGTTATTGGGTCTTATTGTGAACCAGTCTTTGTTATTTTGAAACTCTAATACGCAATTGTATTTCTTGATAAAATCTATTCCGATTATGCCATCGCATGGTATCGGAAAATTCTCAGGTACTACATGAAATTCATGTGGCACTAGAACATCCTGAATGCGTATGTCAAGATCTACTGTACCTATAGACTGTATGGTTCCTTGCCCAATACCTGTAATATTTGATATATTACTGAAATTTATATTATTATATTCCTTTGCTTTGGCTTTTAGCAATGAAATTTCTGCACCTGTGTCTATTAGTAATGTAAGAACTGTGTTTGTTTCATGGTTTTTTGTCTTAATGAAAATACTCAGATTTAGGTTTACTTTAAACACTTTTACTGTTGATCGCTTAAGGGGGTCTGGCTGTTTTCCGATTGTACGTTACGCACATTTCGGTTGTTATTATTATTCTGACTTTGGTTACCCCTTCGGTTACCTCCGTCTCTGTTATTACCGTGGCCGCGGTAGCCTCCGCGACCTCTGTTGTTATTATTATAACCTTGGTTATAATTCTGGTTATAATTATGGTTATAATTATTTCTGCCTCTACCACGATAGTAGGCATTATAATTACCACGTCTATTATTCCCATTATAGAATAAGACTGTATTTGAATTGCCGGTTATTTCTGTACTGCAATGTAGGTATTTTTCCATTGCGTCGTTGAATGTACTAAATGTACCTGCAGTTAAGATCATTTTAAGTGCCTCGTTGGCACAGTTTTTGGTCATTGCTGATATCGACTCTTTAGTCGCGAATTTGTCAGCATTATCGGCGTCTAATCCGCCGTCTATGTAAGCTGCCTCGAGCTGCTTACGCATACTGTCTATTTCTGTAACATACTGAGACGCGGTCTTGCCTCTTTGTTGGGCATTTATTAATTTGGCCTTTATAACGTCAGGCGATTCGCCTTTTACGTTTGCCTGCAATATGGTAATTATTGCCTGTATCGTTGTCGCATGTTCTACTTTATAGTTTAATGGGCCAATAATTTTGGTCTTTATGACCTCTACTGCTAAAGTTTCTTGATCTCCTTTAGTTAGATCCGTCAACTTAAGTGCTGTCACAAACCTGTTTAAATGGAGTTTCTTACCATCGAATTCAGGTACTGTGGCAGATACCTGTTTAACGTATGCTCTCTGAGCTTCTAATGCGTTGGCCATGTTTCTTGTATTTGGTTGTACGGTATT
Source organism: Drosophila melanogaster (assembly GCF_000001215.4). Taxonomy (NCBI): domain Eukaryota; kingdom Metazoa; phylum Arthropoda; class Insecta; order Diptera; family Drosophilidae; genus Drosophila; species Drosophila melanogaster. The sequence goes on along the minus strand of NT_033779.5, from coordinate 15,448,367 downwards.
AAATTTTAATTCTTCTATTGATTCGATATCGCTTTCGATATCTAAATCTTCTAACGGCTGCGACTCGTCCAAGTCTCTTAACTGGCTTTCGTCGAATTCTGCTATTTTGGTTAGTTCTGTTGGGACTTCTATTATAATACTGTGTCTAACGCTGGTATTATGTAGTCTTTTACCAAATGAACTGAGAACTTTGAAGCATTGGACTTTATGTTCTTCAGTGAGTTTGCTTTTGTTTGTTACTATTAGGTTTTGTAATGTGTTGTATTGTGTTATCAATACCTTTATGTGAAAAATAAGCGTCTGAGTTTTGATCAGCGCGGTTTTATTAATACATTTATAGGATTTATCAAAAGCATCTCTAATATTGTTTATGGATATGGTTAAGTTTAGCCATTCCATGTATGTACCTTTTAGCGATGTAATCGCACTTGTACCTTTTTGGTGTAGTTTCTATTAGATTTTGTCTAAATCATTGGCTCGACTCATGTAAGTCTTTTCAACGATCTTTTGTGAAACTGATAAAGTTTTAAGGCCAGGTTAAAAAGGCTGATAGGATAACTAAAATCAAAAATAGTAAGTACATTGAATTTAACTGTGGGGTTGTATCCACGACTTATGTCCCATTTTGATATGGGGAAAATTAGTCTTTATTTGTATATCAAAAGTACAAATAGAATTTTAACTTTGAGAATTGGTCAATTATTGTTATCTCGATCAGATATAAATATAGCTCGAAATTTTAATAGGTCTAAACTGTTGTTAAACATATTTTTACTTGATAGATGAATTCATTATACTCAGTTTACATCGGTTGCAATTTGCAATTTTACAATATTATTACTTATTTTAAGTTTAGGACTGAGTATAATGTGTTAGTTATGAAATGGGTCCCTGATAAGTTAGTAATTTTGTTGCAGCGGAAACCGCATCGACAACATTAATATAATATTTGGGCGGTTGAGGCTATGGCGTATAACGCAGCCCGCCGCTTTACTTCGCACCACGAAGTTGTTGATTGATGGCTGCAAGGCGCTCTTTGTAGCGCTGCCGGTCTTCCTCATTAGTTGCCGTCTTCAGTAGTTCGATGTTGAGCCTCCGGGCGCTGAGCAACTTAATCCGGCGGCCACCCCTCTTCTTTTTAGGTGGCTGCTCCCTCGCTGCAGTCCGTGCCTTGTACTCTTGTATGGTCAAGGGCTTTGGTCCCGCGGACGGATCTACCTCTATTACCTCTTTGATACTTGGCAGATCCCTTTGCTCGACAGGAGCAGGGTGTTCGAACGTCTGCTTGGTAGACATTCGCTGTTGTCATGTGCGGCGCGCCGGTGGAATCCTTTATCCTTTATCCTAATCCTACCCTCGCAGGATGCCGTGCTAATTGCTGTTGCGGCTTACAATGGTCGAGGGCAGTCTTTCATGCAGACGTCGGGTCTTTTCGGCTTGGGTGATGTTGAATTTTCAGTTATTTCTTCATTGATTATTTCTATTTTTGCTGAGTGAGTTGTGGTATTCGGCTTTCTTTGCTGGAGGTTTTCTTTCAGAAAGTCTAATTCGGCAGTTAATTTCTGTGCCGTTGCCCATGGGGGCGGTGTTTTATTTGTATATCATAGCCACTTAATATGTGCTATACCTTTATTTTTGATTTCCTGACATCCGCGTTTGCCCATTACCACACTCTACTCACTCAGTATTTTTGTTTCTTTTTTTTTCATCAGTGTCCCGTCTCTAGGTCTCCCGCACTGGTGTAAGGGGCGGCCTGCTTCTCACACCTGTTGTCGCTGTTTAGAATTCCCAAATCAAATCGGCAATATTAGCAGCATTTCCTCAGTAGTCCTCAGATCGCAGGCTCCTGCCTCACGGTCGCCATGTAATAAACCAATATATGCCACCAATTGAGAACACGTGTTTTCCTTGCAGTTGGGTGCAGCCGTCAGGCCACCTTTTTATTTCTTCTTATCTCTTCGAGTAGCAGAAACGGTTCTGCCCGCTTAACCTCTACAGAGTGTCTAATCTTACCTAAATACTGCGACTGCGCCGCCGTCGACAGCGGCAGAAGAGCAGCGTATATATATATGTATAAGAGAGAGAGAGAGAGAGCTTATGCGCATATATGGCCAGCGGCCAGCGTGGGGATGCTGACTTAGCTTAAAGCATAAATGGGTGATCTTATATCACGCTCACTTGAGACATTTATTTATGCAATGCAACTAAGTGTTGCTGTGTACTTATAGGTACAGTGTACCCTCGATATATGCACATACTACACCCTATTCTAAAGTGAAGAATACCAGTATTTACAAAATCATTTTCGAGAACAGGCATCGGCATCCCATCTTCCAGTCTTAGAGGACATAAACGTCATGTTTTCAACGGGGCTTAGCCGGTCCAAGTGTTATTTCCCCATATCAATCGATATGTTATGTTTTGTTAGCTGCAAACACACCCATGATGGCCCATAATCGCTGAATTTGGCTTAGTTGCGACGCACATAAAACGGGCCATCGCTGGGGGATTTTGTAGTCGGTGCAGGGATACTAAAAGAATAAAAACAACTTTTACGACGGCCACAGATTTACTCTTAAAGTGCAGTAAAACTTCTTGCACGGGACAATCCGTCAACGGAAGGGAGGTCTCTGCTCTGAGATTTCCCAATTTTTGGAGAACTTGGGCGAAAGGTGACAAAGCCTTCGGCGATGAAAGAGATATAAAATCAAAGTCAAACGCAGCGATTTGATGGCATTTGCTCGGGAATCAATTTAATCGCATTTAATGCCAGGCCAGACATCGAAATAGACGGCGGACGACGCAAAGCCCACTGGCGGTATAAAAATTTCAATAATTTTTCAGAGGCAGCGCCAAAAATACCTAGCAAGAAAAGGGGGAAAGTTAAGTGCGACATCGCTGGGGGAATTGATTTAACATCATTGCTCCACCCCATCCGATCCGCTTGAGGGATGTGATGGGGCTCTGGGACACCTTGCCTGCGACAAACACCCACTAATTAGTTGTACCCCAAAGATATTTATGCCCAATAAAACTCTTCCAGCAGCTGTGTGCGATAAAAACGCACCCAAAATTAGGCAAAGTGCAGTCGACTGAGAAACGATTAACGGCCTGCATTAGCCGCCTCTGATTGATGCCACAAATTTGCAGAGCCCTCGATGTGTGTGCTCTGCTAATATGAAAATGGGTCTTCCTCGATCGGGAGACTAGCTTCAGCTCAAGCCCCACCACCACCTACCTACCTACTTAGATATATCCAAACCATTGCTCCCCCCCCCCCTCCATTCAAGAGCTTCGAACGTCCGACTTGGCTCGCCTGATCGCCCCAATGTATCACGATGGATTTATAGTTTAGTATGCACGATCAATCAAAAATCGTGAAGTGCGCAGAGAGAAAGAGAGAACTCCAATTCAAACTCTTCTGCGTCTAACAGTAAACGACGGCCAAGGAGATGGACTCGTGACCAGCGTTCTGCAGGTTCCTATGGTAATTAAAATCCATTTAAGTAGCCATTTAAATTATTAGCAATTTTTATGGTTTTTTAAAAATGAAATCGTCACACTACATTCAGATGTTGGCCTTTGCCAAAGCCATAAAAATGAATTAATAGTCTTAGGTGTTGAGTTACTAGAAACAAGTCATGGTATTAATAAATTTTAAAAGGGCACGCTGCAGAAAAGAGCACAGGAAGTGTCATTAAAAGCTTGTCTCGTTTTAATTTTATAGAAACTTTAATCTCAGCTCTCACTTTATGAGATGTGAGAGCACCTATCCCAAGTTATATACTTAAATAAATAATTAAGCTATAATTGCGACTTGCATTTAAATTCCTTAAATATTTTATCCAAAAAAAGTGATTCTGGATAAAAATATATTAAAGTTGTCATCTCCAGAACTATTTACTCCCGCTTTCGGATCACGAGTCCATCGCCAGCCAGTCTTCAGTCGCCGGGGCATATTAAAAGAAAGTCTTCTCGACGAAGCGTTGCCAATAAGAATTATTACACCTGATTGGAATCTGCTGCCGCAGCATCGGCAGCTTTAACTTGACCACTCTCTACTTGCGGGTGGGTGGGTCGTCTCGAAATCAGAATCCGCCGGCCAGGGAAGCCGCCTTGCGGTTTCAGGCCGGCTTCAGATTCAGATTCAGCTGCGGACCGACTGCATTTATTAACATTTTGACTTTGTGACCAATATTGGCTGTATGCAGACGAAACGTTAGCCTTCCCAAATCCCAAATCCCGAACTGCGGCTTGGTAGGCGTACTTAATCGATCGCTTGTTGATAGGCAAATTGGCAACAACAAAGCTGCAAACTGGCCATAACCTGTTTCAGTTTACTCCTCTTGGCTCGGTGGAAAATTCGTGATGAGCACGGAAACGAAAAAAAAAAAAAAATTAAAACAAAACAAGGGAGAAAAGAGGCTGCTTTAGTTCTTTTTGGCCAGGTCCACTGTGTGATCTTTATCTTGGCCGCTAGAAATTTTAGCTAGGGCTCCATCGTACGTCTCGAAGTCATTTACATTTGGCGGAATGGGACTCGGAACGTCTGAGCAGGCTCGACTCTGCCTGACAGTTTGGAGCATTGCAAAGTGATCGTTAAATCACGAATATTTAATTGTCTTCATCACCTGAGGGTGCTTGAAATTAGTTTGGACTTGCTTTTAACATTTCTTCGTCGTTCGAACTCCTTTTTGTAATGGCCTGTAATGGTCTCGGCTTTCAGATGGGCCATTTAAACTGACGGACTGACTGGCTAGCTAGCTGGCCATGGCCCTGGCCCTCCCATCTTTGGGACTAGGGTTTAAGACATTAGCAGCAAATTGCATGCATAGATTCGGCCTTTAATGAGCTCAGCAAGCGAACAATATTTAGTGCTAATTTTATGGATTCAGGCTGGCAAAAATTGGTTTGGGGCCAACAAACGGACAAGCACGTCCTGAAAATCAATTTAATTGATCCATTTTTGATGGCTCTCGATTCCGAGACTAAGCCACAGTATTTGGCTATATGTAGGGAAAGTAACTCAATTGTTTTAAATTGTCTCAGTTAGTAAATTAATTCTTCTTGGAATAAAGCAATGCCAAGCAGTTCCCACAAGTCCACAGTCCGATTGGATGGCGCTTAAAGGTTCCCATGATAGTACAGAAATCATTAGAATCAATAATATAACATTTAACTTCCTTTGTAATATTTCTAATATTTTCCCATGTAAAAGGCAGTCACACTTTGCCGGTTTTGATCACACCTGAAATCAATGAGTAAGTCATAAAAGGTTCCATTAGAGCAAGTCCATCGATTTCCTATTCCCACGCTTGAATCTCCCTAAATTTCCCATTGGAAATGCACTTCATTCTATGACCAATCCTGGATAAATATGTGCTCTAAGTTGACCCAAAACAATTAACGGTTAACGTTGAGCGACCTTTTTCGCCCCTTGGGGTGGGTGATCGCAGATCAGAAATCAAATAGTGACTAAACAGATATCAATTATTGCAACCCATCGATGATAATGTGTGCTCTTCTAATGGTGTTCCCTCATAAAGTGGCCATGCATCATTGCACATGTTTCAATACAAAGTCGGCGAAATACTCGGTAGAACATAAGAATATGCAACCCGGGGTGGAATGAAATGACAGATTCCATATTGTCCCAACACATATTCCCACAATTGTCAAATCACAATCGCTGTGAATTTGGCAAAACTGCCGCTGTAGCAGTTTCTGGTAGCTACCAGTAAAAATTAAATTAAGCCAAATTAAATGGCAAGTTGCAAAGGACTCAAGGGTGGTTTTGCACCCTACGTTCTCTTCGATCCATTAATGAGCGACAAACGCTGATGATATTATTTACTTGACGTCACTCCACAGAGAGAAATAAAAAAATTACAATATAGTAATGTAATATATAGAAAATAGTATTAGTAGAAAATATTTTTATATATATTATATGTTCAAGATATTACATGAAAAATACGCATGATTAAGGAAGGCATTTTAATACTTTAAATTTTAATAAGAATCACTCAATTGTATGTATACCAGGTATACTTAGGTATACGTATTGTTTTTCAGTGTACCCTCACTGTTTCATGTAATTTCTCGCTGGCCACACAGTTGAAAGTCAACAAGGGGGAGGGATGAGTTAGGCGCTAAGGGTGAGGGTGGCAAGTGGGCGTCACGGCTGCCTGAACACCCTCGCCCTGTTGGCTTAACCCCTCGCTTCATGCACGCCGGCGGCTTAACCCCTCGCTGCCGATGGCCCGGGCATTTGACATACGTTTCGAGCAGCGTTCAGTGCTTAATATGCGACACGTGACCCACACTTTGCACGTTCCGTTTTGTTCTGCTGCGACCTTCTGCAGTTCCACCTTCTTTGCAGACAGTATGCAGGTCCTGGTCGTGGTCCTAGTCCTGGTACTCCTTCTCTGGGGATCGTCTGCTTTCCGGTTTGACTTGTTGTTGTGTGACACGCGCTCCGCTATCGCGAACTCCATCGTTCCGTCTAAATTTCCAACTCCATTGTGGGCTGACCAGCGACACGCGTCTTCATTGGACGTGGGTATGGATTGTGATGTGGGTGTGTCATCTGGCGGCTAGGAGAGGGTTGACATGTGGCCATCTGAGGGTGGATCGCAGAGCTTTTGTACAGAACGACTGATGAGGCTGTGCCATTGTAGTTTGTCCGTAGCTCATTATTGTCGTTTTTGCTCTCTGCGGTTTCCATTGTGGAGCTTATTAGATGACCTGACATCGCCACAAGTGCTCTTACAAAGGTTAAGCTGCAATAAAGGAATTACACATTCAGCAAAAAAAAAGGATTTTTATCTTTTTTAAAGATACAAATACTTTGTTAATTAAAAACTAACCAATTACTGGAATAATTGAATTTTGGTAATTAGATATTCTCAAATACCGTCCCAATTCAGCGCCTCCCTCTGCACTTTTCAAGAATTAAGCTAAGCAAGCAACTATGTAGCAACTTGCCTGACCTCACTGACCCTGTCTCGAGAGGTCACGGAGAGTCCCCTGCTCGGGGGCAACTTAACTGTCGAACGACAAACGATCACAGCTTAGAAACTTAAAAAGAAACACCACTGGGATAATCCACAATAATGTTTGTACATTATTTGATCGAATTTGCACCATCGTGAGCACTGACCACAATTTTCCCCAGCACGTTTTCTTTTCTCCTAGCGGTCGAATGGCGAAAATTGCCATACAAATTAAGTGATTTGCCATTGACATTTCCGCCAGGGACCCAACTTAGAGCCAGTCTTATGGCCAGGGTCCAGATTCGAGCCAGCCGCGAGCCTTGAACGAAGCACGCGCGTGAATAATGAAGTGCCAAGATCGCTTACACTCAGAGAATCTCCGACCGACTGCGGTCATTTTCACACAATTCGCATTGACCCCGCGCACACTAACCTGACCCTGGAATGGAGGCTCAGTCACAGTCAAAGTCTATGGCCGAGACTCAAGCTCAGGTTCACTGGAGAGCCAGAGTCAGAGCCAGAGCCTGGCTGGCCGACAATCGATTTTAATTTGTTTAACTTGTGCATCAATTTCTGCGCTTGTTTGTGCAGCATCTTCTTCGTTTTGCCGGGTCCATTGTGCATAAATTACTGACACTTGTCTCCATTAAAAATGAAGGTGATTCAACTGACAGCCCTGACTCTGAATCCGAAACCGAGTCCGCGACTCCCTGGCAGTCACGGCATGTTTTCCGCTCGGACATGGCATGGATGTGGTCTTGGCTATTGGATATCGGTATGACGTTCCATGGACATCAATCGCTGGCAATTTTCTTGTAATTGTGTGATGCTGTTGTGCCATTACAATTGACAAGCGAGCTGTTCAACTGGCTTGGGTAGAGTTTTCCTTTAGTTGGTTGAGGCATTGAGGCAACTTGACGTAAAGTTTTATGGCTGAAAATTTCTCATAAATATATAAATAAAAATTTAATTGTATTATGAAAGTAAAAAAAAACTCTGATTATTGTTAAGAGCATGATATAGCGAACAATAAAAACATCACTCAATCTTTAAAGTATAAAAATGCCACCTTAATCAGATCTGTGAGCCCACAAACTCTGTACTCCCACAAAGCAGAAAGTATCTCGTTTGGTGGTCTAATCCGCGTTCAATTCGTCGCTGTTAAATAAAAATTATCTATAAATTAGCTTTGACGCATTTTGAAATATTTTAGCACTTTTGCGTTATCGCAGCGACAAAATCTATTACTTAATTTTTTATTTGCGCCACTCTCGCGCATGTTTTGCAAATATCAACCGAGATGAAATATGAAATGCAACTGGCCCGAGAGGTCTGGCCAGCATTTAACTGGCCATTTATGTGCGTGATTATTACGTGATATGGCGAGCAGTCGGCTCATAAATAATATTAAGCCAGTTTTCAGGCGAATGTCCAGAGTCGGATTCGAAGTCAGAGTTCCATTCCAGGTCCCAGGTCCCACATCCAAATCCCATGCTACACCCTCTCGCGATGCGAATTGATTTCTGTTTGGGCTGCGAGCACAGGCAGACTGTTAAATCATTTAATATACCAATTATAACAAGTCGAGTAGTTAACATAAATCCTGCTATCCGCATTCAATGAAAAAGTTAAGTGATTTTTCGCGCTGGACCTTTTTTTTTATATTTGGCCAACGGCGACGTCGCCAAGAAATCAAAACTCATGCATTATGAATGCCAAAATTCTCTGACGTGGTCAATTTCAATTTTTATTTATTTTATTGCCTCTAATGCATCGGCGCACTGCCTGGCAAATAAATAAATATTGGAAATAGCAACAAAAGCATGACATTTTCAAAAAGGAACCCACTCTGCATATGGAGAGAGCGAATGAGTATGGTGGCGGAGGCACCGTGACACGGCTTCTTTTTGTTATTAAATACAAAGAATTAGATTCAAAAGTTTGAAACAATTATAGAATATAGAAAGTAAGAATAGAAACAGTCTTGAGAAAGGCATCATGATTGTACAATAATAATTTAGCTTAAATTATATTATAATTAAATATACAAAGTGAATTGTTTTCAAACATCTTTTTTAATTATTCAATATATAAATTCAAATTATTAAATTTAATCGCAACATCATTGAACACCTCACATCTCTAATCCGAGTTTTATATCTTGGACTGACAGGTTGGTTTCCCCACTCGCTCGCTAGGTGGCGTCTAGTGCTCGGACGTCTGTCCGCCGGGTCATATATATTCAAGTGTCTCGGCGGACTTCTTTCCTTTGGCTGCTTTTGTACTGAATCATTGCCTGCCCCACGTTTTGCACCGCCAAAAAAAAAAAAAAACCGAAACCGCTGACTGTCTGCCCCACTGTCTCATATTTTATCACAGCAGCCGCTGTCTCGAGTGGCCAAGTGTCTTGGCTAGAGGTTTTTGGCCGTGGTTTTAGCCAGACTTTTTCTTCGCCTTTTTGGCTGTGGCACATGCTCTAAGACCGTTGTTTTGTATTTTGTTGTTGTTTTCGGCATAGATTTACGACTTTTTATGCTGTTTTGATTTGTTTTTGCATAAGGGTGTTCACGTGGCCCAAGCTGGGAGACTGGAGTCGCAACTGTTTGGCCGTTTGTCTTGTCAGTGGCGTTGTAATTGGGTTTCAGAATATGACGGAGAGTGTTGCTAATCAGCAAATCAGGCTCTGGCGTTGAGTAGACGAATTACAGCGCACTTGTGGTATTTGTATATTTGGCTGTGGGTCTCTCTTAATGCCGAACGAGCCATTGGGGCAACCTGTTTTCTATTTCCATTCAAAATGGAAAGGCGTTTCTCTGGCCCGCCGACTGGACCATCAATCTTCAGTCAAAGTGTCGCCCAGGACTCGGTGTTAATTTCCTAATTTTCCGACAAAGTCCAACGGGTGTGGACTGCTTTAGTATTAAACAAATACAAAAGTTCAAATTTTATTTCGCCATAAACCCATATTTTCATATCTTCATGTCCCAGACAAATAACCATTAATACTTAATAGGCTTTTTGGGCACATTTCTTGTGAAAAGCACTTGCCTTATCAATGGCAATGGTGAACATTCAAAACATTAAAAGGATTAAGGCCGTTGAAAAGATTAATGGGATTTTATTTTTTTGATAGGTTTCTTGTTTTTTTTTTTTGAAACTCTTACAGTTTTATTTACATTTGTAAAACAATTCATATATGCATTGTAAAATAAAAACCGAATAAGTAACAATGCTTTTTTTTGTTTAATAGCATTGTAAGCACTTAAGTTTTCCTAATTATAACTATTGCTAAACAAAGTTTGCATACTACGTTCAGGAGCCTCTTTACTAAACGCCCATTTAATGGATGATGTCTGGCTAACAGCCCTGCACAGGATCAGTCCGCAGAGGTGGAAATGCCAAGGATGGCATAATAGAGACTAGGGTGGGTAGGCCAGGGAGAATCGGTTGGCAGCTGGTCAGTTGGACTCGCCGAAAGTCGTAAGTTGGGCAGTTGGCCAGGTGCGGGTGCCCCACACACTCGATCACCTCGCCTGCAAACTGGTTGCTGGACATGGGGTGAGGCAAAAGGCTAGTAACTGGCCAACAAGCGTGCCGGTCTTGGCTATTGGGCTATTTTAGATCCCAACAAGTTTGGCTATTTTAAAGGACCTTATGCACACTTATTGATATCAAATTCATTGCACGAATAGCTTTAAAAATAATAAATTTTATACTCGTTGAACAATAGATAATTTACTAAAACATTTTTAAAGCATTTAATTTGTCTGTAAGTCGGCTTCAAAGCTATTTCATTAATAGTTTCTATATCAGAATATACATTTATGGTTTAGTTACAACATAATATATTTTATTGGATCATAAATCATATATTTGCATATTTGGCATAAGAAAGATTCTATGAAGAAAATAATAATTTAAGGTAATTTATTTTGATGCGATCTAGCTATTTTTGAAGTCCCAAGTTGGCTGCTCAGTGCTCAATGGCCAAGAAAGACGTGGAACTCTGCGTGGCTCGGAACACACCCGCATCGCGGCAGCAGACTGGACGCAGACCCAAACTCAGTTTAAAACCAGATTAGCGCCCAAGTCTGCGCCTAATTTTTGTCGGTGGGCCTAAGCAAATTTGAATTTGAATGTTAGCGGCTGATAGTCGCAGTTTTTCTAGTCATTTTTCCTTTTTTTGGGCAACGAGCTACCACTTGGTCAGCCGGCGAACGGTGTTCCACAATCTCGCGCCGCTGGCGGGTTGACAGTATGGCCCGGTGCAAACCGCTCGCGGTTCCTGTGAAATACAGGATGACATGGGGCATGGTTATGGTTACGTGCATACAAAAGCCACTAAGCTGATTACGAAATGTTGACCTTTTTGCGGCACAACCCAACCACTTGTCAGCGCCTTTGGCGGAGGAGCTGCCGGCGAAAGGTTTATGTCAACTGCTCTTTCGGCCCCCCTTGTAGTCCAAAGATTTGCAATCCCCGGCTACCCCAGATAATTGCCTGCGAATCGAGTTCGATTTAATTCGCCCATAATTCAGGTGGCTCCCGCTAATGGCTGAACGGGTGGTATTGTCGTCGTGAGTACTTCCTGCTTATCACTTTACCTATAAACTAGTCCAGAGTGAACCATAAATCGAGCTGGCAAACAGTTTGCTTGAAAGTTTCGTAATACTTAATAGTAGTGACCCATGCGTGACTCACTCGATCGGAAAATAACAATTGCTGTACTTTGGGTTAGGAAGTGCATGCTTAAACTATGAACTTTTCTAGGGTGCCATCATTGATATATCAAATAGTTCAATATACAAAGTAGGGTATTGTATCGTTTATGACTCATGTTTGCCCCCACATATCTTAGATTTCCCCCCAATATTTTAGTTGACAAATCCGTAACTTACAAATAATACAGAATAATACGTTTTATTAAAAATTATTAAATTCAAGAGAAGTAATCTCAATACTTAAAACGGCTTGAAAATTTAAAAGACTTTCTAATTTTAATTCTACATTTTTTTTTTTGCTTACATTGTAATCTCTTTGGACATTCTGGAATTTGGTAATTTTCCATCAGAGTGAGATCCAATTTGAGAGTGGCAAAAGCTTCGTTGGACTCGTTTGCATGCCGGCAGCTGGTCCTCTGTTGCATACCTGCGCACTATCCACTCACCCCGATCGAGTGGGGTGGAAATCAGGGTCGAAATGGTGGGAAAAGTTTTGCAACCCCGACGTTGCCAAGTGAGACAAAAGCACCGGCTCTGAAGAGGCGTCGCTTGACAGCAACCTGGTGTCGGGTACCATTTACCGGGCACCAAACAGCCAAACAACACCGGGTGCCTTCAAGGACAAGCCCTACAAATAAACCCACCCCATGCCACCCAGCAGCAGGCTGTTGCTATTGAAGCTGCACGAGGTTCTTCGTGACTGTTGGTTGTCCTGCAGCTGCGCAGTAAATCCTGTCCGACGGCAGGGTGGCTTTTGTATTTTGGTGGGAAAATAAATCAGTCGAGTTCTCAAACATTGCTATACTGATGATTAATCGCCCTCGATTTTTTGGAAACTGTACTTGGATCTACGGCGGAAAATGTGCAGCGGAATTTGGCGGCCTCATGTTGCTCTTTTCAAAAATTGCCTCCTTAATGGCTGTGAGAATGTTCATTTGATTTTGTAATATTTCTAGATCGCTGCTTTTTTATATTTACTCACTCGGAATGGGCAATCAAGTAAAATGATTTAATTTGAATCGGCAGAATTTAAAGGAGCATTCTTACAATTATTAGTCGATACTTTTTGGTATGGTTTCAAATTACTGAGAAAGCTCGGCATGATACCAAATCTAATTCGATGATCTTGGTCTCCCATCGATATAATATTTATTGAGGTGCAACCGGATGAAAAAGTTAGTGAAAATGAGCCTGGGAAATTTGTTTAAACTTAGTAGAGCAATATTATTTTTCTTTCACAAAAGATGTTTCAAACAATAGGCATTATTGCCTAACTAACGAGAAAGTGAAGTCAAGAATAGTTGGCAACTTTCAATTAATTGAAAACAATAACTGAGATTTTTATCAGCACATATATGATTTTTCGCAATTTACTTTTAAAGTCAGTAGTTCTGTGACAAATTTGATTTCGAAAGACAATCAATTTAATCAGCACATATTTAATTTTCATATTTTTTTGCTGCCTTGAATTCACGCCTTTGGCAACATTTGGCGGTGTGGCAACTTTCCATTTCCAAATTGGGAGTCGTCAGGACAAATGGGTGCGCATGTGCGCGCCATCTATAAAAACCACAGCATTAGTCAAGCGGCAATTGGCCGGAAAGAGAGTCGCTGTTAGAGCCGGGCCCAAACGATCCCTCGGGCTTTTTGTTTTTTTGAGAGAGAGAAGCACTTGCAAACAACCTGATTCCGAGTGGGTGTAACGAGGCCATTCGATTTTCAACTGACAAATTTGCACTCATTTATGGATGATTGGGAGTTAAGGTCGACCTTTCAGACGGGGGCACCACCATACCAGGCATACGGGTGTTTTTCTCACTGCTGTCTACGCCTGGTAAGGCGCAGGAACATTTCAGTGAATCGGTGTACTGGATAACGCCATAGTTACCCGAGATCATCCAGTTGTGATCGTTCTTTAAGAGCGAATCAGCCAATCCCTCCGACAGTCCGCAAACCACTTCGCATTTGACAGTCCGCAAAGCACATATATTGGTGGGTCTAAAGCCGCGCAGGCAAGTGATGAACTCCTCTGTGGAATCCCATATAAAGTCACCCAGCAATTTTCGGTAGTTGAGATCGCCCTTGAATATGGCCAACTTGGAGGTGGTAAGCAAACGATAAAGCTCGATATCCGATTCCACCATAACGAAATATGGCTGTGGTCCAGTCCAGAAGTACGATGTAGGAGCTATAACGATTTTCTGGGTATTCATCATGTGTGTCCACTTTTTGCCCAACGCCGAAAGGCACTCATCCCGGTGTCCAGTCAGAAAATCTAGTGTCCATTCAATATCAGCACGCGTAACATCGGATATATACCACGGAATGGCCTTGACGTGGAGACGCACTTGGGTGGCCAGATTATTATCTACCATATATTCCAGTAACAGCATATCCGTGAAGAACTCGAAGCCTCCATTGTCGCAGATGAAGTCCACAATGCGATTCCCGCTGCTCTTGCTCGCCAACACCAAGCAATTCCAAATCAGAGTGGTGTCGTCCACGAGGAGTATCCTATCGATGTCAGCCACCTTAACCAGTACATTTATATCGTCCTTGCTATCTTCCTCCGTGAATCTAAAGGCGCCGATCTGCATTTCAAAGTGATTTCCCCACAGGTTAATCCGCAAAAGCTTGCTAAATGCATCGTAACTCTTGGCCAAGCCTCGCGTGGCTCTAGCCAGGGCACTCATGGCCATCTCGCTGAGCATCAGATCCTCCTTTTTCAAGTGATCGAAGCAGTCGTATTTCTGCAGGTGGCGACTGTTTTCGAAGAAGGAAAAGATTCGCCTGTACAAGTAGCACTCGGCATGAAGCCAACAGGCGCGAAAAAAGGACTTTTTGGGACGTGGCATCTCAGTTATGAAGGCATTCCACTCAACTTTGTCCGGCTCAGCGCCGTGAAACAGCAGGAACTGTCGATCCCGGTTCAGTTCCATCTTGAGTCGCTCTACGGCATCCACTATTTGTTTGACATCCTTGCGCACTTCTTCGCCATATTTATTCACCAGATCTGGCAAATCGGATAGGAGCCGCATAATAATCTGCTGCATAATTCCCGGCATCCGAGTCCTTAGCGTCAAATAGGCGAAACTCTGTTTGTACCTTCCGGACAGCAGAGAATGCCGAGGAGTTGGGCCCTCAAAAAGATCTGTGGTAGTGGACTTATCCGAGTGCGTTGAGGCACGCCAGCCCATACTTTTTATTTTAAGTTTAATATTCAGCTTGATTTTGCTATTTTTTTTTTTTTTTTTGAAGAAAAAATAAAAAAAAAAGGAAAGGTCTTTTAGGAATTTATTCTGAAAACTTACTAAGGAATCAAAAATTTGTAACAAGTCTTACCTGGGTATCGAGAACTTTTAAATATGTTCAATAAATAATTGGTAATTCAGTATTACTTTTTATGAAGCTTATAAGCTAAGAAGTTCGTGATAAAATTTCATTAAATCCAAATAATAATAAGTAAATAAGGGCATTCTCTGTTGATTTCCACTCAAGCCGCATCTATTTAACAACTCACATCCTTGATTGCCCCAAGGGAAGTAACCAGAAATGTCCCCATATAAACCAGGTAAGTACTGTGGGAAACCTCACGGCATTAATGTGATCCCACCTTCCCGTTTCCCCTTTATGGAACCTCTTCCTTCCGATGCCCAGGTGTTATCCGCATCGCGGCATGTCCAAGTGTAATTTACAAGTTCGGTGGCAAATGAAATTTGCATATTCTTAGAGTGCTTGCCCTTGATCCCTGATTGCATCCGGTTTGGGATGGCTGCAGAGCTGCAGTCCCGGATAGGTGAAAATCTTAGCATGGCTAAGGGTTGGCTGAGGGTTATTGCAGTTAGCATAATTGTCACATGTTAATAAACAAGTCCGCTGCACTGTGGGAATCTCAATCTCACAGTTGTCGGGGTTAATTCTATGCTAATGGAGCAAGGTGTGCACTTCCTCTGACAACCCCTTTCGGTTCCGATCCGATCCAATTGAATGTTTATGAACTGCGGATGACGCAAGTGATCGTCCCGATCGTACCCTATTTGCATAAGCATTTGCCAAAGGAAGCCGAACTGATATGATATTATTTGTTTGCCCATTACACACTCATAAACACCACACTGAGAAAAAGAACTAGAGATACAATTCCTTAAAGTAAAATACATTTAAAAAAATACTACAAAGACAAAAATAACAAAAGAACAACACGAATGAGAGATTAAGCTTTCACCGAAAGTGTAGGAAGAACGATCGAATATCAATAGTTTTCACAGTGTATCACTTACCCCTCTTGTGATTTTCTGTGGCAGACACCGGTGCGTCAAAATAGTAAAACTTGCGGCTCTTTATCGCTGGCCGTGCACCTTAGACCCCGCCGATTCGCATCCAGGTGTTCTCTTCCTCAGAAATCGAAAACTTCCCCCGTGAAAATCCGGTTCCAAGTACGGTGGTGATTTCTTATAGCTATCTTTAAATTTGCGACTCAAGGTGCTACATACATTTCGTGCGCCATTTTCCGTAGCGTGTTGCCACGCTAACGTTACCTTTTATATACCCTAAAAAACATAATGGATACCATAAAATTCTTATTAATTTTGGGAACCAATAAATAATACATTTATTTATACCCACTGATAGGATATGATTTGAAATCAAAGCAAAATATATAAAATTACAACTTGTTTAATGGGGCAAGGGTATTTTAATCTTCAGTATCTTGGGAGAACTTGGAAGGGGGTTAAGACCGAATTACGTTCCCTTATGAAATCACAAAACCGAAATCGCCGAGCAGCTGCGTAGTTATTGTGGCAAGTTATGGCATGTGCTCATCGCTACGCAATATTGTCAATTTTTTTCTTTGGGTGTGGGGACTGGCGTCTATGACTGGCCATTGTTCGATATCGGGAGCGGTAAAAAGAGGCCCAGCCCAAGCAGCTCGAATTAAGATCAAAGGGATATCGAATTCCATAAAATAGCAATTCAGCGATCTCGGCTATCTTGCCGTATCCGAATTATGTTCTGCCATAAAAATGCCTCAACTTTCACCCGCCACGAGAAAAAAGTGACAAAATATGGCTCACCCGGTAATTGCTCCGAGCAGATCATATGAATATGAATTGTGAATATATTTATGTGATTGCTGCCCCCGATCGTTGCAAGTAAAAAATTGCATTATCAGAGTCATAAACAAATTAGGGGTCCCAACAAAAAATCAAAACCGAGAACGAAAGCGGAGAGAGCGGCAGCTGCATATGTGGCCGGGATAATCAAGGCTCAAGTGGCGGGTCCCATTAGCTGACACCGCAGCGAGGGAAGTGCATACAATATTTTAGAAACAATGGCCAATGGCACACTCGAAAAAATGGGAGCACATTTAAAAAGTACAAGTCTTTTAACTATTCTATAAGGTATTGATAAACCAGCCCTACATTACAAGTTTCCATAAACATTTCGTGCATCCCAACAAATTAAATCTCAATTGCAATTTGAGTTGATATGGTTAAAACAATGCCGTCAGTTCAATATTTTAAATACCTAGTACAGCTTTAAAGTCCTTTCCTTTCTTAGCTGGCATCTTCTAGAATTTGTTCTCACTGCAACGCAGGCAACTAAGCTCGAGAAGATTAATAACTCGCCGGCGCACGTTCAATTAATCTTTCGCTGCGCCTGCTCTGGAAGTGCAACTGGAGCTGGCAGACATGGAAATCGAAGTCCCACCCACTGACAACTTAACGGCACGTCTCCGGAACGGATTCCCGGGATCCGATGGGACCAGTAGCCCCGACGAAATGGCACTGGGATGGAATGAGGTGGGATCGTGTACCTGCCGCATTGTCAGTGTCAATTGTGACAGTGCCAGCGACAGAGGCTCACTCCCCGAAAACAAACAAACGGACACGTTCTTCTGGGGGGAGAAGATGGCCCCATGATGATGATGCCAAA
This sequence comes from Drosophila melanogaster, assembly GCF_000001215.4. Lineage (NCBI taxonomy): Eukaryota > Metazoa > Arthropoda > Insecta > Diptera > Drosophilidae > Drosophila > Drosophila melanogaster. The sequence continues at coordinate 15,430,714 of NT_033779.5, read as the reverse complement.
CATTTGCCCATGAACGTGACAAAACTGAAGAACACGCTGCCGGGAATCGGGCTAAATTAGTTGTTTTAGCTGCGTCTAAATTTAGGAGCTACTGCGACCCCTCGACTGATGCCCAGATCTTGGGCGTGCGGCAATCCATTGGCCATAAATCAATTAAACGGCCCCAACCGTATTTATAGACCGACTTCTGGGCTTCTGTTCAGGTGCATGGGTGAGGAAAATTCCCAACCATATAGCGGCAATAATTTCAAACATTTTCATAGCTCAAAATTTATGTAAATACAATGCTGACAGCTCGAATATGCTTATGCCTTCTATATTAGCATAAAATAAAAATTGGAAATCATTTGTAATAATTAGCGCGACATTTGCTGCCGTTTCCACAGATTTTTTGGCAGGAAAAATGGGACTGTTCCCCAGAGTTTCCGCTTGCACTTCTTAATTCGTTTAATTAGGAATCCCACGGGCAAACAAATGCTTTTGACTTCATTATGGCCAGGGAATATATAAAAAAAAAGAAAAACATGCGAAAGCTGTCAACTAAATTGATGCACCCTCAAGCATTCGATTACAAAAGCAGTGAGCCCACAAAAACACGAAAACAAAAGCAAATGAGGCTGAAATTGCAGCAGTACCACCACCAGCTGAACCAGCTCATCCACCATCCTCCATCTGAACCACCAGCACGCAACTTGACTCCTTCCTGCTCGCCACAAAAAAATATTGAGGAGTAACTGCAGGAGCAGTCGAATTTTATTTGAATTAGCAACGCGCAATCAAAAACATTCAAACACGCATAAATTGAATCCCGTGGGATGATTTCTGTTTCGGGTTCCCAGTGGCGCGGTGGCAACCCCCTCGTCGTCCAGCCAGCAACTTGTCACGTGATTCCAATAACAAATAACTCCTACTCCAGGGATCATCCCTTAGTCGTGCAGCGTAGCCACGACGAAATCCAGCCGGAACCCGTATTTCGCAGAGCGTGGGTAAGTTATTTATCGGTCAGAATCCTGCAGGGAGATGATGTGGACGCGGACCTGATCCTGACCACCCCCTCGAGCAGGAATCGTTCTCCTCCTCCTCCTCCTCCTCCTCAGCAATGCCTTTCTCACCGTCTCTGCAAGTGTAAATTGTTTGGTCATGGGAACATTCGCATTCGATAATGGCATAGTTATATTCCATATTAGGCACTCAATGGCACTTAATTGATTGGCCATCATATGGGGGTTCTACTATAGGTAAATAAATGGGTGTGTCTCAGCCATTGAATTGGCTACCACAATGGTAGATTATTTTTATTTTAGTTAACTTCAAACGGGATTGATTTGGCAAATCATAAAGTAAATCAATCAAGGGTCTTTTTCCTGTACTTACCAACTGTATTTATACCTGCCAAGCGATAGCGAACTTGAACTTCAGCGTGCCCTTCAACTTTACCAAAGAAATACCCAAAAGGATGTTTGACATTGATAAGCAAATTAAATTAAGCACTCCAAGAAATTATCTCAAGATTTTCGGATATGCATATATATTTGCAAGTGATTCAGCTTTTGCCAAATTTGTTCGGTCGGCAACTAATAAGGCGGCAAATTTTTCATTTTTATGATGTCTCAACATTGCATTAACATAAACGCTGATGCTAATCTTTTTTTCCCATGAAGAACCGAAGAAACATAAACAATTTATTATCGTGATTCATTTATGAAAATAAAATCACAAGCTCGCCGGTGATTATGAGTTCGAGATGAGAGCGCCAAAGCTAGCGATCAGCGGATCGATCTATCTTTCCAATGCCAAGCGGGTGGTCCGAAAAACCAATCTTATAGATACACGGAGAAAAATGTCACATAAAGAACGGATGGCCAAGTCTATAATTATGTTTGCTTCTGATATGAAGAGAACTTTTATTTCCTGTGTAGTTAACCACAAAGACTAGTAACTAAGCTTCTTCCCAGCAGATTAATATCTCAAGAGCGCATTTTAATTAGCGGCGATGAAGTCGAAACTTAATTTATTGTCACTCCGACTAATGAAACACGCCTTGGAGTCCCGAGACTCTGGTTTTAGACCCCACATAATTGACCAATTTGAGAGTGTATGCGGTGGGTCTCTTATCGAAGCGCACACGCTGTCAATAAAACAAATTAGTTTGAATTATAGACGTAGCTTCCATATTTTCTTAGTCTCGATCTCCGGGAGTCGGGACTAATTTATGCGGCGTCGGAAGCTTCAGACTGTTGTCTGCTTTTATTCGATTATAATTACCGTTACCGTGTAACTTCGGCCAGATAATAATATCGGATTTCAAAAGCGGCGTTTATGCTCGCTGACCTGAAGCTTCCCCCGCCGTATCAGGCGCCAATAGTTCTAAGATCTTGTTTTGATTGCAGCTCGGTCTGGGCGACATCGCATTTTTCTTGTATTTGTCTTGTATTTCTCCCGCATTGTCTGCTCAGTGGCTTGAAAAACCTTCAGCTCGTGACAATGTGAGACAAAAGTCGGCGTGTGGCTGGGACAAGCGGCCTGGATCGAGATCGGATTCGTTTTGGATTTCTGCATACTTCTCTTGGACGTCTATTTCGCCGCCCGACTTTCTTTTGTCCGCTCCCGAGCGCAGCTGCAGCCAGCAGATACACAGATACTCGGATAGTTTGAAGTTGGATGCCCCGATCCGCAGATACTCGCTGCCTTGCCACCTTGACGGCGGCAAATTAATGACATTTTGCACTTCATTATGCGACTCTGTGCGGCCGTTTGACACTTTGAAGTGAGGCACTCAGCTGTGGAGCAGTGGAAATCTGTGTGGGACAGTTAGCCTTTGCGGTTTACCTGCCAGGTGATGTGCAGTTAGCTTTTCCTCGGCGTTCCAGGGTTTGATGACACTATCCGCATTGTTGCAAATCTGCACTCTTCGAGGGCTGGCCAAGCAGAAGGTGAAATTGGCCATGGTCAGAATCGAATGATCATCGGCAGATGGCTGGCTAGTCGCACAATTGAGCTGTGATCATGGATCAAGATGATGGATGCACATATTTGAAATGTATTATAAATAAGAAAATTAAGGGTGTATTTAAAGAAAGTAATTCTGATTTAATACTTGGTGAAATCTTTTTATTGGCAGAAAATCCGATCAGAAACAGAATATTTTTGTTGAATATTATTGTATATTGTAGAATGCTTAAATATACATTAAAGAACTCGGGAGACTTAGCACTCTAATTATGGCAATCTCTAAAGGTTTTTTGAATCTTAAACACTTCATAAAAGATCAGTATCAGATTTTTTGATCTTAGAGTATTGAAGGCATAATTTGCTTACCCTGAATTAAAATTTCATTATAAAAGATGAGCCAACGAAGCATCAAAGACCGATTAATAGTTTCTCAATTCCAGTTAATTATAATTCAAAAATCACTTTTCAATGTACCATCAGAGAACATTTCCTATTGTTACAAGGATCACAACACATCCCGGCCAGCTGAGTTCGTTACAGGATTTTGGCGCCAAATACCCGTGGCATGGAATAATCAGTTCCAAGACGAAATCAGTTCCTTGTGGTACGTGTCACAGTCGGCAGATGTGGGAATAGATGATGATCGGGGGGTGCGACTCTCCTTGCAAGACGCTCGACGAGGGGTTGGCTAGAAAGTAACGTCCAAAACTGCAATTCCACCACCATCACCGGCTTTATTCCGACGAAGGTTGTCTGGTGATGCCGTGGATTTTGGGGTGGGACCACTGCGCCAGGTAGATTTGCACGAACCTCTCTCTTTTGGCGCATTCCAAGGCACTCAGCTCCGTTCGGAAAAATAAAGCCAGGTAACTGTCCGGGCACATGCCCATTTTGGGGTGGATTGGAGGTCGCTGGCAGATGGCGGGATTCTTTAATATCGGGAATTGAAATTTCATGGCCGTTAGGGGGTTATTTCTGCCGAGTGCACCGATACACGAGGAGGCGGAGAACCGGAACAATACTCTGGGAAAGGTTGATTTACCTTAGATCTGCGCGCTGTTTGTCCTGGTGATTAATATTTTTGTGGACGTCTAAGTGGGTACATTGCATTGTAGCTTGGCTCGATTTAATGGCGGAGCCAATGTCACGTGCTGATCCTACTCAGCTGCCAGCCGGAGAGGATCGCTCCGATAAGGATCAATTGGAATCCTAAGTGCTTCTTTTCTTCTGTAACAGCGTGCGATTTTATACAACAAATGAAAAGCTTTGAAAGAGAAAATAGAACAACTTTCCTGTACCTTTATTGTAATATCTTCTATCTTAATGATTTTAATTGAGAACGTTTTAATTATTATGGTATTTAAATATTTGGGCATAATTTCCTAAGTCGAGCCCCTGAAAAATCTTCACACTCTCCGATCAGCAAAGTCAGCCGAATATGTGATCGTTTAAGCTCAGCTCAGAAAAATTTGAATAGTAAACATAATAAGAAGCTTAAGAAAACACAGCTGAATTATCCTCCGAATAGCACAGAAAGCTATCTCTTAAGTTCGTGGGACGACTGACAGTTGGAACAAGAGCGCCCCAAAGAGCGAAGAGAGTTGAAAATTGTGGGGTACGAAACTTCTCTTGGTGGGGCTCCAAAGAGCATGCTCACCTGCTCACGAAGAGCAAACGTCCATTAGGCTTATATACAAAGCGATCGTGTGAGGCGGACCCGAAAGAGGCTTATAAATAAACTTGATCGGGTATATAGCAATAGCAAGCTCGCCACCAGCTGCCGCTCACTCATACCATTGAAATTCAGGGGAAATACGAGCTGAACCAGAGAGGCAGCTGGTGGCGATCGGCGAGTGGAACGGAGAGAGTCCCTGTGGCACGTGCTCGCTTTTTACACACAGATTTGTTCCTCTCGTCTCCAGGTCCCTCCCTCTCTCAACGATTCTCTATATGGCAGTGGTACCCCCGGACTGCCCGATCTGCAGCTGTATCTGCGTTCAATGAACGCACAGCTGTGGCTCGATCGCTGAATGGATCTTTTGGCTCGTGGTTCGGGGTGGATTTACAGAATCCCGGGCGACATCGGAAGTAGGTAGACGCCAAGATCCTTTTTGCCCAGGGGGTTGATCATCCTGCCAGGGGGTTGATCGGGAGTCTATAAAACCGGACTGATCCTTGCCGGGTTGCATCATTCGAGCAAGGAACTCCAAGCGATCGAGACGCGTGTGGCGAAAGCAAATGAGTGAGCAGTGATTTAAGTTCAAGGATCGGTATTAAATACAAAATCGAAGATCAGTGATCAGTAACCATAAGGAATAATAACATAGCAACCATGGATAAACTCAAGTACAGCCGCTGCCCGCTCAAGAAGCGTCCGATAATGGTGGAGGAGTCCAGCCCAGAGGATCACCTAAGTCATGGTAGGTTTAAGGCTACGGAAGTGATTTACAGGCATATTTTAACTTTATGCTGATTTCAACAGATGAAGGACCAGTGGACTTGAGTGTGGCCTCGGCTGCAGTGCCTATGGAGCCCCATTGGATGGCTAAATCCGAACCGGAACCTCAGCCGGTGCCCACGGAATTGAGGCGCCGCTTCGATGCAGCCATGAATCAGACCAAGGAGCAGTTGGCCCGTCGCATTTGGGAGGAAACCCGTGAGATAGCCCGCGCTTTTCCGGATGTCTTCACCCGGGAGGAAATCGCCAAGAGTCTTGCTCGCCTGGGTTACGGCGAGTTCGAGTTGCCACCTGAGGAGGAAGTAATGGAGCCGGAGCCGGAACCAGAACAGCATCTGCCTCTTCGATATACAAGAGATGCTAGCCCAACCATCATCAAGGCTGAACCCTCTGATGAGGAACAATTTCCCCTGCGAAACTACAATAACAACCTACTCAAAAGCATAGCCGAGTATGAGGACTGTATGAAAATGCAGAACATCAAAGAGGAGATACCTCCGATTCCATCACCCCAGTTGTTCTATCCACCCCCGACTCCACTGGCCGAACCGGAGGACCTATCCGTAACCCAGAGGAGAGTGCTGAGCGAAAACATGAATCTGCAGAATGTGGCCAGAGCTTTGCTGAGCATGCAACACATGGCTCCGCAACATGCGCCGCCTCCGATAGACATGGAAGAGGATCAGGAGAATCAGGACATCAACCAGCTGAAGATCAAGAGCAGCAATGATCTGTACTACCAGTGCCAGCAGTGCAACAAGTGCTATGCCACCTATGCAGGATTGGTAAAGCATCAACAAACGCACGCCTACGAAAGCACCGAGTACAAGATCATTAGAAGCCAGCCTGGAGGATCAGGTGCGATAGTCGACCAAACCGAGTTTTGCACGGATCAAGCTTCGGCTTTGATTCAGGCAGCTAATGTAGCCTCAGCACAGAGCATGCAAAAGCCAGTGGGAGTGCCGCGATACCATTGCCAGGATTGCGGAAAGAGCTACTCCACCTACTCGGGACTCTCTAAGCACCAGCAGTTCCATTGTCCGTCGGCCGAGGGCAATCAGGTGAAGAAGGTCTTCAGCTGCAAGAACTGCGACAAGACCTATGTGTCCTTGGGCGCCCTGAAGATGCACATTCGCACGCATACCCTGCCCTGCAAGTGTCCCATCTGCGGCAAGGCGTTTTCGCGACCATGGCTCCTCCAGGGTCACATACGCACCCACACGGGAGAGAAGCCCTTCAGTTGCCAACACTGCAATCGGGCCTTCGCGGATAGGTCAAATCTCCGCGCGCACATGCAAACCCATTCGGATGTGAAGAAGTACTCGTGCCCCACCTGCACCAAGTCCTTCTCGCGTATGTCCCTGCTGGCCAAGCACCTGCAAAGCGGTTGCCAGACTGAGCAGAGTGGAGGTCCCAGTGGGTCAGGAGGGGGCTTTGATCAGCAGCAGCTACAGCAGCACCTCCAGGTCTACGAGGAGGGACACAATCCACACCAACTCTACTACGCCGGCAGTGTGGGCAGCAGTAATGGTGAAGAGGAGGAGGGCGGGGAATACCAAATGCAACCACCGGCCATTTATTAATCTTAGTCAGTTTAGCCAAAGTCAGAAGTCAGATTCAGGGAAAAGTCAGTGCCAAAAATTAGTCAGGGCAATTTTATTGCCTCTTAGGGTCTCTAGTTTATCAGAAATATTTATTTAGAGTTATCGCTAAATTATTCCAAAACTCATATCGCAGTTGAGAGCTTAGCATTAGATTGTTTTCGTTGACAATTCCTTGTATTATAGTTCGTTGTTAAAACTCATTCGTGTACAAATCAAAAAGGTGCCAGATAATTAAGCCCCAATTCATACGACATACCTACCAACTTATAATTTAATCTTATAATTTATTTTACCTTAAACATTATGATTTAAGCCTTGTAAATATGGTGAAGGTAGCCATTTACTTGCATGTATTTAATTTTAATTTTTTTAAATAAATAAAACACAAGAAAACAGAAACCACCAACACATTTAGTTTTTTTGAGTTGAGGTAAACAAATTAATTTCCCTCATTCTATTACTTTACCTATCGGACGAACGGTTCGAATCGCATCGCAATCTAAAAGATGCCATCTCGGATATGCATTGTAGGTGTCGTTTATTTATCGCTGCACTCGAAATGAAAATCCACAGAAATCGAGACATTCAACCGTCAGGGAGACTCGATGGGGGGTTACAAAGAGCTAGGAAAGCAGTCTATACATATGAAGCCGTTTATATGTATGTATAGAAATGTATTGAAAATCGCTGCTTAAATCAAAATTAATTGCCAGAATAATAATTGTTTTGAACGTAAAGCGCCGAAATGCAAACGGCAAACCAGAGGAGAATTGGCGCAGCTGCAATTGCAACTGCAACTGCGACTGCGTCACCGTCAACCAGCAACACTGCAACTAGCAACATCAACAACAGCAGCAGGCGGCAAGCGCCAACAGTCTAGTATTTTTGTGGGCCTGCTGCAGTTGGCGAAATCCACTCAAAACAACAAACCAAGCGATGAATCATCGATTTTGTTTTCGGTTTTTTTTTTTCTTCTGTTCGTGGCAAACTGAAAAAATCAACAAAGCCGGCTTTTGGTGCAGCCGCACGCAGCTAGATGGCGCTAGTGGGCAGCCAGGTTGCAGGCAGGTAAGCTCAATTAAACGCGTTTTTCAGTTGCGCCGCTTTTCCGCTCTACAGCCCAGCCGCACCTTACTTTATATAGCGAAAAGAACCCCACCCACCCTGCATCCTCATCTGGATCTCAGGCAAGCCGCTCAACTCACTCGCATTATTATAAAAGCCGTCCACGCAGTTTCTAACGCTCCACAACTTCCAGTTTACTTTTTGTTCATAAGCTGTCTGCTCTTACAAGAACTTGGAGACTTACAAAATCAGATGCGATTCGCTGAATATGTGTTATATCTCTCATTACCCAAGTCAGTTTACATGTTTTATGTTTTAGCAGCTCTTGTAAGCATAAATTGCGAAACTATCATCTTCCTATAAGACTTGAAATCTGTGTGTAAGTCTTCTTGTTTTTTTCTATTTGTTTAATTATTTTAGCCCATTGTGAGGGTATTCCCTGATACGTTTTTGCCTTCACTTGCTTCCGATTTCGGCTTGGGCAAGCGGTAGCTTTTTGGTCTATTAGGAAACCACGCCATAGAGCTGCCACTTGAAAGTCATATTGCATTTGGTAGACAGCACTCGCCAGAACCGGGGACAGCCTGGTTTTCTATAAGGTTTTTATTTTGATTTTGAGTGCGCGTGCTGCTTTTTCGTCGGCTCCAAGTGCCACGCCTCTTTTGGAACGCACGCGGTTCTCTGGTAGCGGCATTTGGTCAAAGGTTAAATGAGACGGCGGCCTGGTGACAAGTGCCAGGCAATCGTTTAGAGCGCTAATTTATGGGCCGTCAAAGCGTAAAAAAAAATCAAAGTCCCAAAAACAACCGAAAAGTGTGTTTTTCACTTTGCTCGAGTTTCGTTTATTGCGGCTACGTGCAGAGTTGGCTTAATTGGCAGTCGGTGTAACAGCCAGCTTTTCCGTTGGCCAGCAGCACACGCCCTGTTCTTTTTCTAATTTTGGGCCCGGCTTCCTCGCCATGGCAGTTTAATTAATCTTCGATCGCCTCAAGTTCGCTTTAAATGCATTTTTAAATGCATTTTTGCGATAAAAATTATTATTATTTAAATTCAGATATTCAAGACACGTTTTACCAGCTCGTTGGCCATTAATATTTCATAATTTCAATCGGCACATGAAACAAATTATGGAATATTACCTGGCGCCGCAGCTGTACACATAGACACCAGGCATTGTTTTTGCCTTTGTTGTTGCTTTTATCGGGTATTGGTAATAATACTGTTGTTGTTATGGCCACTAAGCTGTACGTGTTGTTTGTTTAACGCGCCGAGTGTAAATTAATATTTAATTATGATTGTTCTCAGCTCGGGCCGCTGATCGTGTGTTGAGTAAACGCCATTTTCTGTATTAAGATCTAATCGCCGTGTTTCTCAAAATGCTGCCAACAACAGAAAACGTTTAGGCTAAGTCACTTGTGCCTGGGTATTGGCAATCGATTTTCGCTCTCGCTTAGATAAGCCATATTGGGAAATGCATAAAGGAAAAAGTTTTGGATCATTAAGTCTTAAAGTTGTTCTTTATATAATTTCTTGCATGTATAAAGAGCAGTTCTAGCCGGGTTCCATCGCTTCCAGCGACACACCATATGTGGAGGAGTGACCCAAGTCGGCTGACAGCAATGATTAGCCACGAGCACGGCAATCTCGACTGTTCATAACTCATGACACCACACACACACACACAACACTTCGACGGAACTGGCCGAAAATGCGACTTGGCCAAGTCATAAATTCGATGCCGTGCACTCGTCGACGTCAAATTAATCAAAAGGAAACCAAAATGCAGCGCAGGCAAATTAGCCATAACAAAACCGAAGCGAAACCGACACAGAACCCAGAAAAAAAAGACATCAAGTGGCAAAAGCCAAATGAGAACTTTTTTCCCACACTGCCAGGCGATCAAAGCGAACCGAGGAACGGATTCGACACAAGAAATATGAACCTTCTGAGCAAATCACATGCAGACAACGCCCCTGAAATGGAATCGATATAATTATTTGCATTATTAATAATTACCATTGTCTCGCTGGCATTTCGACTCGGATTCAGACTCGCATTCGGATTCGTTCGGAGATATGAAATTCAAATTCATGTGCGTTGGCGTTGTGGCTTCGACCGCACACAGAACCATAAAGATTGGCTTTTCCACTCGTAATATGCTAAAGAACTGGCCGGGACTTTGTTTTTGCGGCTGCTAATTAATTCAAACCGCAAAGCTGAAACTTCAATACGGAAATAAGCTTAATCTAACCGCCGTAGCGAGAAAAAAGCAATTTGAAACCTTAATGTGGACTCCGGCTCGAATCGGGCTCGGATATATGGCACTGAGGCGCCAGCGGCAAAACAATTGCACCGAGCTCTGGTTTTGGCCATATGTGTGGGCCACCCACACCGGGCCGAAAGCCGGACAAAAAACAGAAATCCGTCAACAGGCGACAGACAGCGCATATCAAAAAACTCAAATGTGTCTGAGCCTCCAAACCCCATGAGGCAAACAATCCGAACCCAACCTGACCGCGCTCCACGCAAAGCTTCAACTTGTCAGCGCGCTAATACGTACATGTATATGCAGAACAGTCAAGATCATTAAAATACCACGAATATAGCTATGACACATTGTTCTTTTAGCGCCTCGCTTTTAGTTCTTCATTGGGCGTTCAACCCGCACATTCGATTTGCTGCAGAGCAACCTGTTGTGCTGCTCACTTGTTGCATACAGCTGAAATCGGATTTATCTTATTACAACACAGAAAAGGCGATAGGCAAAAGATTTAATTATGCTCGTGCCGGGTATTAGTTTTCAGTATCCGTGGAACACATGAATGTGAGCCATTTCAATACACATGCTCTATTAGTGAAGTACCTTACAATTTTGACACCATAAAGTTAAATTTATCTTAAAACATTTAATGCAAATTCCCCTTTATTGGAAAATAAAACAATTTATTGGTGTATTTTATTTAGTACAATGAAGTACATAAAGGACATGCTTGAAGGTACTTTACTTTGATTTTTAGCACACATGTTATATTTTTGAAAAGGGTATTTCAAAAGCGGAGCTCGATGGTTTTTATTATTAAGAGGCGAGGGCGTGGGTGTTCGACCCGTCGCCGTCGTCGTCATTGAGAGGGCGTCAAAAGAGACAAAAGCCATCCAGCCACAAAATTGACATTTCGCTTTCAGCAGCAGTAGTTACGTTCGAAATCTACCAAAAATAAATTAAGATTGAAGGGAAAAAAGCCAAAACAGAGCGAAAAAATCATATTTTGCACGTTTTTTGTGTCGAGTGCCGACGAGCGAAACAAAAGACTTAGGCAGCGAACTTGCCGAAAAGGGCCCGGGAACACCTCGTCCACCACTCTGCCAGTCCAACAGTTCATCCGCCACTCCAGCGCCGCTGCAAAGTGTCAAGTTGCGCAACTTGTCAGCTAGTCAGGGGGCTTTTTGTTTTATGCATAAAGCCGTTTTTAATTAAGCCGACGACAGCCACTAAACATGCCCCATTATCATGTCATATCTATGTGTACTATCTGCATGTGCCTATCTTCTGGCCGGGGACCAGGCTTCAGACCCCAGATCCCAGACTCTAGGCCAGGATCGGATCGGCTCGGATCGTTTCAGTTTGGCTATATGGCGGTGCGCTGACATAAACGCTGACATTAATTGAGTAATTTATAACGATGCCGGGCAGACAGAATGGATGGAAAGACATCGAGAGCCGACATCAAAAGCTCGGCAAGCGCTTGTCTCGGGGCGCTCCAGAGTCGGAGGGATCCGAGAGCACAACATGATATTGTTATTATTATTATGATTACCAGCGACATGAATTCAATTAACACTTGTCAGATGTAGTCAGCTCCGAGCCGCGAACTGCGAACTACGAGCTGCTTGCCCCGAAAATATCCCAACAAGCTCACGATCCGCCGGCATAGATAAGTTTGGAAATTTATGTCTCGGTTTGGCCAACTTTGCGCTAAGTTATAACCCAGATAGATGTTCTCTATTCGATTTTTGGGCGGAACAAGCTCAGGCTTCGGGTAGTTTTTCCTTTCAAATTGTAAGGGTACATAAAAATTTTTCATAAAATAAAGAATAAATTAATAACCCTCCTATCCAGTTGTCGTAATATTGCAGAAGGCAGCCACAAATTAGTTTATTTGTCGGCTTGGGTCCTTTTGGCCGGGTTCGTCAGCAAACGGTTCACAATAATTGCCAATGCAGAAACCTTTTTGGCCCGCTGCTAATGAGCCGAACATCGCCGCATCGCTTCTGCATTTAGGCCTAATAACTGTCGGCGAGGAAAGTCGGCAAATGGCCAGTGGAGAGACGGCGAGAAACCTCCCGAAAAAGGCGCACAAGTCAAAGCAAATTAAAATAAGAATCACGACAGGTTACCATGCAATCCCCCAATCGAACCCGGGAGGACTTCAGCTCCATTCGGAACAAACACGAAACGCCGCCAGAAAAGTTCAAGTCGGCTGGTGAAAGAAATTTACAAGTGTTAAATGTCGAACGCTTTTTGGCACTGAGGGGAAATGCGTGCTGGCCGGCTTTCGACACGAAGGCAACGCGGAAACGGTGGACAAATAAAACCCAGGTTGTAGAATGCACTTAAAAAAAAAATCGTACATAATCATGTACACCTTTTCTAGTTGAACAGTATAAGATCGGTGTATCTTTGAAGAGTGAAATGAAAAGGATTATAATAACTAGAAAATAAAATTAAATTTGTATATTTCGCGAAGAGCCTAATTATTTGTACAAGTTTTGTGCCTTGTTCGTATGGTTACTTTAAGGACGAAGCTTTTCCTTAAGTGAAACCCCACCCCTCGCACTCATCCTCTTCTGGGAGTCCGACAAATGGCGTACGTGTTAATGGCATTTGAATTTGGCCAAATATGGAATTGTCTCCGTCGTCGGCGCTGTCACTTTGCATGTTCCCCTCGGCAGGCAAGTGAAGAGCCGGGCTTTGGCTTTAACTTTGGCTATCAGGCCTTAAAGTTGGACAAATGCTCGGCCAGAGTCGTGTCTCATTCGCTTACCGAATTAAATCAGTGGCCGAGCCAGTCGAAAGCGACACGCATCCGTCGCTTTTATTTGGCTTTTTTGGTATCTTCAGGTTGCCCGCATTAAAATTATATAGTATTCGGTTAGCTTTCTAATGGATCGTGACTGGGTGCCGAGTTAGAGGATGAGTCCGCAACAGTTGACACAATTTCAGCCAAAAGTGTTGAAAAATTAAAGGGGATTGTTGTAATGGAATTTGCCGATATATATATGGACTGATTTAGATGATTTCGGGCATATCACTTGCCAGCCCAACCCATCTTCACGGAGCTTTCCTCATTTCCAATTTGCCCATTTGCAAACTCACTCACTAAACACACTATATGGCCGGGCTAATCAACTCAAGGCATCTGACAGGCCCTAAAGCAATTTCCTGATTATTTATAGAGGTAACATCACTTGCCAGCGGCCACAGACCCACACAATCCGCCGATGTGGTTCAATTGAAGTGCGCTGCTGCTGCGGTTCAATAAACCAGACTCAGGCCCAGTCTCAGCTGAGTTCCAATGGCAAAGGCAATAGCCATAGCAATCCACATCCAAATCCAAATGACAGGCAACAACAAACAAGTTTAATTATAGCTCATGTAAATAATTTCTCAATTGTAAGCTGTTATCAAAGAAAACTTCAATCAATCATAGAATACCCAGGTCTTGGCAAGTATCAACCTGAGAGGCAGTCACCACACAATGGCTAGATTTCAGCTCCGGGCGTGGGCCGTGCAGTTTGAACTAGCCAAATCTTGGCTAATTAATCAAAATAATAATCAAGCAATCAGTGGATCATATGGCCAGACATCAGACACCAGCACAATGCTCAAGTTCGTATATTCGCTTTTTTATCTATGTTGTTCGCCTCTTGGATTTTTTGGGTGAGCCACGACGCACGCCAAAGTGCGGCCCAGAAGGGTTAGAGACGTGTGCGTGAGGCAAGAAGTAAGGATTACTTACCTCCTAAGTAATTTTAGGAAATTAAAATTAACTTGCAACTCAGTCTCTGATCAAACTATTTTATTATGTTTTTAAAAGGCAATTTATCATTATATACGATGCTTACGATTCGAAATATTCAAAACATGTTATTATCTTATTGAGTATTTCCTAGGCTTTTAATTTTTTCTCTTGTAGTAAATTGAAATATTTTTCAGTAATGTATGTGGCTTTTGATAGTAATCGATCCTACTCTCACGAACACTTCACTAGGACTGTCGGAAACATGACTTCAACCGCTGTCATTGCTCACGAGTTACGGGCATTTGGCTTTTTGTTTTGTTTCGAATTTCAGGTGCTTGGGTGATTCAAACTATTCGGCTATTCATTCATTGAGACATGCAACTTGTTTTGTTCTCGCACTCGGCTCGACACTTGGCCGCAAAATACACACTCACACACAGTCCATACACCATATATGGGTAGCTCACAATCGGAGGAGATTTTGACATTACGAGCTGGAGTTTGAGGTTGAACCTGTAGCTTGAAGCCCGCCGACTGACAGAGCGTTAAGTAACGTCTACGCGTTTGAAACAATTAATCACCTGTCGTCGTCGTTTGTGCGATTGGCCTTTTTTTTTTCTTCTCAGATTTTGTTTCAAACCTAGACGGTTATGTGGTTTAGTGGCCTTTTCTGGTATTTGTGTATTTGTTTCTTTTCAGCTGGTGCATGATCTGTTATGGTTTTGTATGTTGATTGCTCTGAGCCGGTGATAAATCATTCCGGTGCTGCTGTTTTTGGGAATCGTGTTGATCTTCTACGACGGCAGCGAAATGTCAAAAGAGCTTGTCGTATTTCTGGTTGGGAAATGTCCGGCGATAAGATCTAATTGGCATAGTTTTCACTGCACCCAGTTTGATGTGTTCAATTGCTGACAAATAACCCGAGTCATTTGTCTAGACTGCCAATAATATATCAAGATAATTTATTGTTTAAGTTAGGGCTATTTATTTTATTGTTCGGCATTGAAAAATTAACCTGATTGGATAATATTATTATAATAGATTCCAATATTTAAAAATAAAATCTTGATTAAGTACGTTTCCCAGCCTACTGTATTGATCTTAAAACAATAAGTAAGCCAGAACTCTTGCAGCAGTTTTTCTTATACGATTTCGATCTTTTTCACGCTACACCTCGAACTTTTCCTCAAGAGCTCCACCTCCTGCGCCAAAAATCTCGCCAACGCGAGACAAGACTTGATTTGGTCGAGGAAAAATGGGAGGTGGGTTATAAGCCTGCCCCGACATGCAAGTGAAATTTAACAAGCCACTCCTAAAGATCAGAGCTGGCAACAATAGCAAAACGATCATCACACACAATGAGAGTCGAAAGCGGTGATTTTTCAGGCGAACACCGAACCCAAAGTACGTCACATTTTGGTAGATGGAAATATTGTTTCAGCCCCTCAACAAAACTGGGCACAGCCGAAGAAATGCTCCACGCCCCCATATAAATTTTCGGAGGAGAGGAGCGATCACTTGTGCATATAATTAAATCAAATTAAAGGAACTAACATAACAAAAGGCTAGCCGTCACACTGTTCCACTTGTTTCGGCAAGAGGAGTTTTCTATTTGCACACAGAAATATATGTGGTTGTATCTATGATTGGTTTTAAAAATACCTTAGCAAGACACGCTTTTCAGATATCAAGCAGCTTATGAAGAACGGATTCTTCTTTTGGAAAAAAATCTAAAAATTAAAAATATTTAATAAAATTAGACAAATCATAAAAGGCTGACAACATTAAAATTTATTTTTTCCCTGTAGAAAGTTGCGTGAGGAAAGGTGGATGCCGCACCCGAACCTTTTTATAGGGGACTCGCCCTGAGCGCCAACGCAAATTCAATGGATCCGCTGATCCTCTCAGCCCCTCCTGCCATCTCCTTGATCGCCATGCATCCCACTGGAGGCGCAAAAACCAAGTCACTGTCTCTAATTGAATTCGTCGGTTGAAATAAAATAATTCAGCTGCAGGGGCAGTGCAAATAAATTTTTGCTGCCTAGGTCCAAGACTAGCTATAGTATGGTGTGGATATTGCCTGTTTCCCCAACTCCTTTGATTGCTCACTAAATGCTCCTCGGCAAACACACATAAACACACACAGGTATACAATTGATTTCTGTGTTTTCCTTCTTTTTCTTGGTCGGTCTGGCAAGTGTCTCGGGTCCCTCGAAGGCGCAGCAAATCAATCTGCAAACATGCCGCCAAGCCAAGTGTAAGATCCAGAGACCCCAGAGCCAGGTACACAGTGAGAATAGTCGAATGATACTAATTAAATAAATTAAATTAGTAAAAAGTGCCATGAAATATACCATATATACACAAGAAAAATAAAATACTTTCATAGATATGTAGTTAGTTTTGATAGATATTACATTTATTTGTATCCTTTTTGTTAAGTGCACTTAGTCAGTCCTCCGTCCTTTATGTGGGCATCACTTTCTGACTTGCTGCGGTGGTTTTGGTGCCGTAATAAATACATTTGGTGAATTTTAATGTCCTCCTCCCATTTTTCAGGCAATTTGAGCGCAGCGTCTTCGGGACTTCCTTTCCTGAAGCGTAGAACCAACCGAAAACACAGGCAAGCCCAGCAAACCCAGGCAATCCAAACACTTTGGTGCCCTTTTTGGGGCAACTCCTCTGGATTTGTGCGCGGTTTGGCAATAAATATTTTGAATCAGAAAACATATAAATTTAGTGATTTGCCAGTCGGGGAGTTCGAAGTCAACGAGTGTGTAAGCTTCTTCTGAAGACTCGGAGCCCTGCAAGTTGGAGAAACGATACGGATACGAAACATATCGGATCAGATCGCCTCATCGCAGTTCAACATAAATTGGTAAATTGTTTTTGGCGGCTTCTTCCCGGCACATATTTTCGTATATTGCATTTTTAGTTGCCTCCGTCTGCCGTTTAAGTGGGTCAAACCTGAAGTCCCGAAGCTCCGAGCTCGGACTCAGATTCCAAATCGAACTCGCAGTTCGCGTCCGCGGTAGCCAGCATTCAAAGTAGGTGATGAAGTTCCAATGCTCCTTGATTTGTGATAAGCTTCATATTTTTAGGGTTTAATTCAATGAAAGTTGCGTCGACAATGGGCAGGCAGGCACTCGACCAATTCCAGCGGCAGTCGGTGAAATTATGCAGTCGGTGGATGGGTCTTTCTGTGTCGTTTTTATTTTTATTCCTTATTTTGCCCTGTCGGTATTATTCGGTTGGGGTTTATGGCTTGGTGCTTGCGTGAAAATTTGCTTTATGCCGGGCCAGAGTTCAGCACAGGGGAGAACACTTTTCGGCAAAGTCATAAAATTGATTTCGAGCTTTGGCGAGGAGTGAAAGCGACTGCGCATGATATAGGCGGCAGCTGCTTATTGCGATCATTCCACCAGGCTCTTGATTGGGTGGAAAGTGCGGTCCGCAATTCCGTTAATTGGAGATAGAATGTGGCCAAGTGTTGAGTCCCGATGACGATAACAAATCAGGGGTAATGCATATCAAGAGATCAACAGGGCATCATCCACATTGACCAAGGGTAATTTGAGCTGATATAAAGAAGTTTCATAAAGACTTTGTTTTTAAACGCGACTCGCTTATGTAATCCAAAGCTACATCAGCAACATAGAATAAGTGGATAATCAGTTTAAAGCACAACGTGAACAATACTTACAATTGTATTAAATTCATAAGGTAGCAGATCGAATTCGAAATAAAATATGTAGCACTTAAAATAACCTTTTTTATTGGCCATCTTATGATTTTGCGTAAAACTACGTGTACAATTAAAGAACAATTCAAGGGAGAGGCTATGCAGCAGACCTATTTCCAATTAACAGCACTGTATATTTAGAATCCATTAAATCATTGGGAGCAGTTAAGTTCTGTACTTAATTGGCATTCCCTCCCAGGCATTTCGAGATCCTTCCCTGAGTGGGCGTTACCTTTACAGAAGAAAGTACCGCTCACCGTGCCGGCGGACTGGCCATGACCAATTATGCCATTTGCCAAAATCAAACTATCAACTTTGACACTCATTAGCGTCAAAGTATAGCGCGTGCAAAAGGCAACGAGCGGCGAATGGCAGAAGCTCAAGCACAAAAACCTCGTAAATCCATAAAAGCAATCGTAAATTTTTATTGTCATGCCACTTGCCAGTTTTCCAGGCATGGGGAAAATGCCCCGGCACTCCGGTGTGCTGAGAACTTTTCTCCAGGGAAAACCGAACACCATCATCACGGCGACTTCGACCGGCGTTCCACTTGGTTAGTTGGCGTTGGTTGGCTCTCTTCGCCGGCTTGGCATATTAAACCAATGCGCACATATTTCATAACAAAATTTATGAAGGGCCATTAACTTTAAGAATCTTTGCTGCAATTTAAGAGCGGTGGCGGCGGGAACTGGTAGTAAGATTACACTACGAGTTCGGAGCGTCTAATATGGTATAAATAATTATATTGTTAAATTGTTAAAAAAAAAGATTTATTTTAGAATAAGTCATGCATCTTTAGTGATGATTGATTTCTGTGCACCGTTTGTTAAGATAATGTATTAGATCTCAGCGGGTTAGCACTATATTGTTTTCAGTGTAGACTTAGATGAAGGCAGCGTCGCGCCAAAGTAGCGCCAATTTTTCGTCTAACAATTGGCGACGACCTAATGCCCCGTTTGGCAATCGATGTGGTTGCCGGGCAACGTGCTTGTCGTCGTTTAATTCAATAAGAAGATGTGGTGGCAGTGGCAGTGGGAGTGGGAGGTGGCGAACGATGGCGATCGGTGACTCTCGAGGTGGTGCAGTGGCTCATGAAGTTCACATGAATGCCATGAAACAATAAATTACGCTATTAATAAATAATAAATGTAATGGGATACTGCAGTTGGCGAGTCGCGGAGGGCGGATGCAGGAGAGCCGAACCAGCTACCTGTTTTTAGCCCTCTGCCAGACCCCATTATTACTATTATGCCCGGCTAACTACTGTGTCAAAAAGCTGCTTGGCAAATAAACCATGATTCGAATGGGTAGGCAAATCAGACGCAGCTAAAGCGAATCAACAGTGCGCTACAAGATAGTTCCATAAAAATTTATTAAAT
This sequence comes from Drosophila melanogaster, assembly GCF_000001215.4. Taxonomy (NCBI): domain Eukaryota; kingdom Metazoa; phylum Arthropoda; class Insecta; order Diptera; family Drosophilidae; genus Drosophila; species Drosophila melanogaster. The sequence continues at coordinate 15,411,494 of NT_033779.5, read as the reverse complement.
ATAAAAAAAAATAAAAATAAACAAGCCTAAGTAAGTGTAAAGTTTTTGAAGTTTTAAAACGTTTCAGGAAATTTCTATTTTAAGTACCGTAAAATAAATGATCCAACATTCCACCAAAGTCATGGCTACCCATCTGTCCCTACAAAACCCAACAGCGAAACAATTGCAATTTGGTCTTTGGCAGCTGTTGAGTGGATGGAATAAAGTGGCCAAGAGCAGGAGCCCAGCAGCATCACGCGATGCACACCAGGAAGAGCGGCTTCGTCGCCTCCAAATGGTTAATCATCCCAGAAACGACCTAGACAGCAACAACTGCACTGCGAGTTGCTGATTGCGCGTGATCTTGGGGTAATTGAAATTTCAAATTTCTGTACACGAAATGCAATTGCAATTGCAATTGCTATTGCAATTAAAGATCCTGAGTCATAATTTTCTGGGCACACACACTATATACTTGTCGCCCCCAACCAGCGATTATCGGAGTGGCTGTTTTCCATTTCCACCTTCTGGCCAAGAGAATTGTCAATTTAAATTGCCCGGCGGGTGGAAAAGGTCTGCAAAACGCATTTGAGCCACTTTTTCAATTCGAAATATTGGTGAAACAGTAGCCAACAGGATAGACATGAGACAACTCATCGCCACTCGCCATCGCCCCGCCCGGCGATGCCCACCTTAAAACCCCAAAACCATGGGCTGGAAAAAGAGGAGCAGCTGCCCGCACGCGCATATATTTAAATAAAACGTGACTGCTAAAATGGTCCCCATATCTCCCCGACTCGTTTTGCTGGACACTTGTGTGCGCTACCGCTACCTGATATTTTCATACCCCAAATCCATGATACAGGGTATGTGAAAGGTATAAGGCAATTTAAGTAATACAGTTAAAATTCGTTAAAAAAGTCTTTATTAAAAAGCTTAAGCTTCCTCCCTTTATCATGTCAAAGTGGATATCATGTGTATAGCCTTGTAAGCAGTTTTAACATTAAACAAATGTTGGTGCCTGGTGCCCAGATTTGTTCGAAATGTATAAAAATTCAAATCTTTCAACAATTGTACGCCTATATCTGGTGAACCAGAACTATTCCAAAATATTTTAAAGAGCATTCCCGTATCGCCAATACATTTGCCTGCATGCCTTTGGACCATCCGAAGACATTGGCATCCTGCTGCGAGAAATAACCTTTTGCCTGACTGCCGGGCCAACCGGCGACGTAGGCTCAATTCATATAGACAATATAAATATTTCATCTAATGTTGGCAATCTGCACTTGTGCCATCGCCAGCAGGCTGCCGAGGAAGGGAGCTGAAAGCCGGGATCTGGGATCTCCATCATCATCATCATCATCTGCGTCGTGGAGTGGGCCGGATAGTTGGCCTCTGTGGGCCACGTTGGCGTATCGCGCTTTTGATTTAATTTCCAGCGCTGCCTCCTTTATGCATGTATATAGTCTTTTTGGGTTTTTGGGTGCAACAGAGATGTCGATGAGGATGTGAAGCGATGCGATCTTTCTTCTCATGTAAATTAGCACACGTTTCCCGGCTTAAACAGAAGGAGGTTGCTGGGCCGATGGAAGGAGGCTAGTTCTTAAAACTGCTAAATGAACTCATATGCAAATGTAGTCTGCACTAAGTGGGCTGCCCGTGGAGCGGCGGTGGGCAGACTAGCCACGCTGGGAGTTTGGAAAAACAATGAGCCAGCATTTGGTTCAATGACTAATGCCCCGCGATTCGTAGAAGCCCCCGCTACTCAGTTTGAATTCCCGAAAAATCACTCATACGACTCGTGTGACGCATCTCTTACGGCTTTAATCCCCTCAAAACGAATCAAAGACCAAAGCCCCAACACAAAATCCCTAACACACATGAATGGGATATTTTAATAGCTTTAGGGCTATCCAACTGCGATTGAACAATGCCAGCCCGTCCTCGTAAAGTATCGCTCAATCAAGCGAGCCCAGTTGATCCAAACTGACGTAGAATTTTCCATGGACTTATACGCTCATCTCCCACTCCTCAAGATGGCGGCTTTTATCTGAAAGCCACCGAAGCAATTAAAAGAAATGAAATAAATTAATATTGTCACTCCATCAGCTATATTAAATACTCTTTTCAAGAGACTCCACAGGATTTTAGCGATCATTTCGCTTTTAATTATATTGGGTGCACAGTTTGAAGTAGGCAAAAATCTGTTTTAAATAATTTGTCGTACAACTTTTCAAATCTATCAAAGTAAATTTAAGCAATATTAGTAATAAAACGGACACCGTTTTGTTAGAGTATTCTTTAATGGCATATTTTTCACTTTAAATCCATCCTACATTTACAACCTGGTCATATTTTGACTCCTCTCTTTGTTCCAGTTTTTTATTTATCTGGTTTCACGAGGCTACTTATATTGTGTTGTTTTAATATTTGGTTTCGATGATCTTAATCAATAATTTAAATTTTTTATTTGAATTTTTATTGCATTTCAGAGCTTAATGATGGCTGCCGCTTTGGGTTCGGTTGTATATTCGGTGTTAAGGTTTTCTTTGTGCAATGATGTTGATAATTTTTTGTTTGCTTGCCGCATTTTGTTATTTTAATTTTAACGACTCTTTGTTGCGGAGATTAAGTCTCATTGGTGGGTACTTTGTTTTTGATTCCAAAGACACTAAAACGGTTTATTAGCCGCCATATTTCCATGGGACTGTGTTAATTTATGTGGGCCAGTGACTCAAGCCAAATTCGTTTGAAGGTGGTTATGAATCGCAGAACGCAAGGCTTGAGAACGGATGATGATCGGTGCCGGAATAATAATAGAAATCGATTTACATCAGATGACAATAGCAAGCTAGGTTTGCCAATCAGAATTTGTATACCCATTGCTCGTAGATAATTTTCCCTTGGCTACAGAAATTCTGTGCCCTGTGATTTGCATTTCCCACGCTGCTCACCTGACTTTCACCTGCCTGGGCTGCCCGTGTGTTGTAGGTGTTGCAAACACTTGTTTCGCCTTGTTGCGCCAAATCCTCTACCGGCATTCGAACAAATTTTTTAATTTGTATGCCTACGAGTGGGAAAAAAACACGAATCAAGTGGCCAATGTGGCAGATGCTTATTAACATATCACAGAGGCGACTCCGGCCGATGCACATTAACTTGTTGGACTAACGAGCCGATCCATTTGGGTTTGTAACAATTCGTTATGCCAGGCAAGAGCAAATAACCAGAGGACTGGAACTTCAAAAACCGAAACAGAAACAGAAATCTCATCCCCACTTCAGCGTCATCATCATCATCATGACGTGCCCACAGTTATCGCTTATCACAATCAGTGATAATTTTAACAGTAATCAACCTGTCCCTGCCCGATGACTGACATCCCGAGACAGGTTGTCGGTCCCTCCGAGTTTCGGCTCCAACTTTCTGCCTCTTCGCCGTGTGTATAATTTTCAGTGAAATTGTTTAAATTTCGTTTTAATTTAATGATGCCGACGAGCTGCAGATCCTCGTCCATGGTGAGCGCCAGTTGCGCAAAAAGGTGGCCACCGAAACAAAAAATAAAAACAAGAACAGGAACGCAAACATAAATAAAGTAAACACAGGAACGAAAAATAAAAAACACACGCAGAATATGAGAAATGTGGAGTCTTGGTCTTGAAAAAAAATTATCAAAAGCTGCCGCTAACATGTCTTTCGTTTGATCTTTTTGGCAGCAAAGTGGGCACATTCAGAAAAAATCTACAAGAATTTGTATTGTGTTTGATTTAATCTAATTATAAACAATTTACATACAGCGTAAGTAAAAAACTTAAATTGGCAATATATCAACACCATAAACGAAAAAAAAAACTAAGAAGGAATAGATAAATCTAAATAAATAACTAAATACATTGTAGTTTTCAAACATTTTTTGAGTGTATTTCCAATAAGTGGACTTTGGAAGCCTGATACCCGATAGGAGGTATCAGGGTGAATTCAGAAGGGATTGGGGGCATCTATTGATGGCAGGAGAGGTCCCCATTTTCCCCAACCTCGAAAGTTATTTGCCGCATTTGTTACCTGCTTTTATAACTGCTGCTGCCGTTGGTGAACTTGTTAACAGCGCTGTTTTCATATTTATTTTTCGCTACCCTCGCTTGGCGTTTCGGTTTATTTATGGTCTTAGATTTGGGTCCGCACCGCTGTTTTCGTTGTATATTAATTTTATTGTGTCATTCGGTTTTAGCATTGACATAACTACAACAAAAATCGGCGAGCGCAAGTTGGTGGGAACTTTTTCGATGGGCGATCGAGTTCGTTGTCTAAGTCATTTGATTTGTGGCAACAGCCTCGAAACGAAATCAGGGTAATCTCCTCAAACTAATAGCTACCGTCGTGCCACGCCCATCGCATAGGTACCTGCTCTGCCCTTTTAATTACCACATGCCGCGTTTTCGAGTCAAGTTAAATTATATTTCCTGTTCTCGAACTCCGATTCCTCTCCCACACCGGCGCCTTCTACCTTTTTACCCAAAAACCCAACCGAAAAGCATTGAGAAGTTTTCTGTATCCATTTGATTTAAGCCGCCCGATCGGTAAGATCTGGGCTACAGCCCAGCTGACACGCCCTGGGCGATCGGCGGAGGTGGATGTGGATGATCGGGGAAGCCGGCGTAAAATGTAGCAACTTTATTGGCACAACGGGCGTGCATATTAAATTAATAAAAGATTCGACCGTTGGAAACCGATTCCGATCTTCTTGCGGTGTTTTTTTTTCTTGTAATGGTATTAGATAGATTTTATACCATGTATTAGATATTTTGTATTACCATTATAAATAACATAAGTTCATATATAAATGGATAATTATGCGAAGTCAGCACTTCCTTTAGTATTTAAATAAAAAAAAGTATACTGGTAAATTCTTAACTTTTTCAACGTATATACCCTGTTTTACCCTTTATCAAAACCTATCTAAAACAAAGTCCATAAGATCAGTTTCTGGGAAGCAGGCAGCCAAAATAAGCTTGTATGTAGATTTTGTGCGCTCGTTTGGTGGCCTCTATTTTTGTTCGGTTTCGGTTTGCTCTCTGGAGGAGTCTCTGGAAAAATTTGCACACAGCCTGGTCAACGAAGGCAGGCGCACGGGGAATATTGTTTTGTCAGCTTTTTATTGGCCAACATGGGCCATAAAGCTACTCAAGTAGTATTTTTGCGATAAAATACAACAGAAAACACACGGTCCAGGAGGCGCGGGACGACAGATCCGACCAGAACAGAACACAGAACAAGAACGGCAGATAATGCAGACGCATAGGATAAAAGTCTTGGGACAAGCTGGCCAAGATAGCGGCAGCCGAAGAAGCTGGCCAGAAAAAAAAAGGAAAACGGCAAAAAAAACACAGAAAAATCCAGCCAGCAACAAAGGCAGGCGACAAAAGCAACAACCGAGCTGCCCGGAGAGCCGGACATTCGGGCAAGTTAAAGTAACTTGTAAAGTCGCCGGGATGTCGGAAAGCCGCAATGTCGGGGGTGTGGAAAACAGCTCGCAGCCGCAGCTTGTACGGATAATTGGCGATCCAGGTAGAGTTGCAGCCGGTGTGTCTGGTGCCATGCCATTTGACCATAAACGAGCTAAAAATTTGTTCGGCGTCGTCAAGTGCAGCATTTTCAAACGAACACGCCCTCCCCCCTTCCCATCGCGGAGGGCTGAAAATGTGAAAAGCTTTTCCAGCATTTCGCTATCATTATTTATTAGACAATCGCCGTTGCCAAGCTAGAAAAGAAAAGCGGGAGCAGCAAGTGCTATCAACTGGAAGCCACCGGGGGAAAAATCCTCCGCCACCAGACTGCAACATTTTACAACGAAAAGCGATAAAGTTACGATTTATTAGCCCAGAGTCGCTTTAAAATCAATTATGCCGGAATGTGGAACGCTATAGAAGCGGCCATCCGAGGACACCCAAGCAGCAGGCCCAGAACAAAGATTATGCAATGCAAACACTTGGTCGATCCAAAAAGTTAGCTCTTTGGGTGGATTATTCGACATGGATATACCCAGTAACCAATTAAGATATCGCATTATGTTTTCTGAAAATATACATTATTGTTTTGGGGTATTAATGACATCATTCAAGCTGAAAATATATATATAGATACACATAATTCAGTACTTTACAAGTGGAGCACGATCTTTGGGGTTCAACAAAATTTCCTAATATTTTCTTCTTTATATGGAAAGTTATCCTTACCCATGAATAGAACTTACTTCACACACCCCTTAAAAGTAACCAGGAACATGGAGAAAAAAGTAGCCTAACCCGAGCGTAACCTCTACTTAGCCCCCAACTGGCGAGTCTGCTGCCGACAACTCTCGCCTTGTCTATGGATGATAAATTAAAAGCCCAACTTGACAATCACTTAAGCATAGTTTGTAAGGCGTCCTCATAGATTTTAAGCTGCCGTTGGCTTCCAGTTTGTTGTCTGGCCGAAAGGAGCAGCCACTTCTCCCCCACACCCCAGGCAGCGGGCTTAACCTGGGGCTATAGCCAAAGCCAAAGGCAGCCAGAGCCACCAAAGCCGACGACAACAACGACGACGTGAACACGTTCCTATTAGTGGCGAAAGATCAGCGAAAAATAGAACGGCGGTTCATTAAAATGAGAATCCGGAGGAGGTCGGGCCAGGGAAGGAGGTGGCTGGATGGGGGGTTGCTGATGGCAGAGGTTACAGTGGCTGCACGGCGGGAAATTTTTGCATTTTTGGTATAATCATAGGATTGAAGTTTATGATACAAGGTACAAGGATATATATTCCTTTTTTATAATTTTGTAATACAATATTAATTTTGAAATCGTACTAATTTTTTCCAGTGTGTCTGCCGCTAAGTCCACAGAGTTGGTCCGCCGGCCTCGCGGCTTAAAGAATAATGATAGCGGTATTCTTGAGCTATTGTAAACGCAAAGGAGCAAGTCGGTCCAAAGGAGCCGAGCCTGACCGCCGTTCCTCCACCCACCTTCCCACCTTCCCTGCTCCACCCATCACCACCCCAACGTCCCCTTGTACAGACCGTGTTCACTTTCGCGCCCGCTCTTTAGAACTGTGAACATACAAATTCACTCAGCGTTGATAGTAGCATCCAAATAAGAACTACACTCGGTTAGGGCAGTGGGCGAAAACCAAGCAGTTAAATTTTAATACTCTTCTCTTAGATATGATGTAAAAAAATAAGCAATTCAAATCTGAATAATAATAATTTAGTTTAAGGTTTTACAAAATGATAGTAATTTTATACAGTGTTTATATTTAAAATATATAAATTCAGCTTATTATTTAATTTGTATGTATCAACGCATGTATAACCAAGTATGCATCAATGTTATATAAAGAAAAGCATTTCTCTCCGCCTGTTCGCCTTCTTCAAATGTCTAGAGACTCTATCCACCAGAGGGTGGCCAACATCCAGATGCCGTGGCGAGTTGGGGGCGTTGCTGCCTACTCCTCGGGGCGTGCATTGGAAACAAGTTGGCCGCATATTTTGTACGGGTTCAGAGTTCATCCCGGCGATCAGTGGCTGGCAGACAGACCTACAGATAGACAGGCTGATCCAGAGGCAGCTCGCAGCTAGGAGCTGGCTTGTCCACTTGTCGTCGCCAGTTAGCCCGATGTCCATCGAAGCCCCGCCGGCCCCCTTCACCTGTCATTGTCACCGCCTGCGACGAGGTTGTTGGCTGACATTTGCCTATAAAGCCGCAGACATGGCCATTTCGATTGCAATTGCGAATGCGAAACGCGAAATGCGCAAAATTTCCAGTTCCTCCTCTCGTATTGTTGCCACATATTTCAAGTGTCAAACGAGCAAATTGCATACCGGGCTCCCTCCTCGATACCGAAACTCTATTTACATGTTCTGGTGGGCGTACTTAAGATGCCTGAAATGCCAGCGAGCCGGGCTAACAAGTCCGTGCCAATTTGCTTACCGTTTTCGGATCTCTCCGAATTGTCGCCATGATTTAAAATTCCTGGAGACGGGCATTTTTTTCGTGACAACTAAACTCAACCTGTTGTCTTGACTTTCCGAGGAGTTATTCACCATAAAAGTGTTTTTAATATTTAAAATGGACAGACATTAAATGAGGTTTCAATTATTTCTTAATAAATGAGTAGAACTCACAAAAAAATTTCATTTGAATTTAAGACCACGCTATCTAAGTATTAAAAAGGAATTACATCCCTAAATTGAAAGCATGATCTTAAAAACTCGGTTGAAAATTATGTGTTTTATGCGTTTGAAGCCAGCATAACGAAATCGGGAGAAATTGTATACGGCTTCACGCCCATTAGCGGGGAAATGGAGAAATGGTAAACAACAGATGAGGCCGATTAATCATGGACGCTGTTCTCAGGTCCTGACAGGCCAAGTTCAAAGGATCTCTCGCACCGCCCGCTATTGTGGCCACATGACAGCCCAGGTTGATTTTTAATTTCCGACTTGTTTTTGCCTAATTTTATGCAGCCTCAAGGAGCAAGGATTGCATGACCCGTCTAGAACTAAGGCCATATGCTGCTTGAATATTCCATGAGCAGTACAAATTAAAAACGGCGCCCCAGACTAAATTCTAGCCACTTGATTAATTTAGCGTGCAGAATGATTAAGTACTTTGTGCAGGGGAAGGTCCTTGCCGTGAATATAAGGTCCAGCCGGATCGTATCACCCTCAAGTTCATCCGGAAGAGTCATCTGGCCACCTTGAAGTGCATCAATGATGGAAACTGCAGTACCACTAAGCTGAAATTACATTTCCATGCATTTCACGACGGCTCAGCTTTTTATGGTTGTCACAAATTTACATAAAACCGTAACACACCCCCGACTGTCGTGCAACCCTATCTTTAGGTGCACTTTGAAAAAAATTGGTTTATTTTTAAATGCGAAAAATTCATATTTATGCACAGACGAATATGAATGGCATTTCTTGTCTTTTAACTAACTCTAATATATCCAATAAACACAAATAAATATATATTTAGAAATAGAATGGAACATGATTTTTAAATATTCCTTAACTCACGATATACAATATACTTAATGTTTATACATAATTTTTGCAACCTGCGTATTCCTTTTTTCTGCCAGTTTACTACCTGTTAGCAACCCACTTAATGCGAGTGCTATAATTAATGAGCCACGAGCGTGTCAGAAGGTGAGCAACAACATGGAAAAAATGAAAACAACACAAAACAAAGTTTCCTCGCCATTTCAATTAGGCATAAAAAGTTCTATTCAATGCAGGGGAGGATTGGGAATTCGACGCGTGCCTCCTCGCTCTTCTCAACCACTGGATTTCGTTACCTGGACAGGAGCTGCACCCAGTTGGGCACGTCCTTTGGAAAATAGTAGATTAAAAAAAACAGACACACTGAACAAAAAATATTAACTTATGCAAAAAAACATTTCTTACATAAAAGTTTTTAGTTAGCATCTTATTTCATTTGACAATTTGGTTTATGGTTTACTCTTCTATATAAGTATGTTTCAGATAATTCATCATCGAAGTCAAAGGACCAAATGCGATCTTCCGGTGCACCAATAAAAAACGCGTCCACAACCAAATCGGGAAGCAAAGGACGACTCATGTCTGCGTCTGTGTTTTTGTCCGTGGGTCGTCTGGTGAGTCACGTGACGCATTTGCAGCGGATTTGGCTTATTTTCGGATGCACAAGCCAGTCGCCATGGGAGCGTCACGCAACGCAAAGTCGCCCTGTCCATACATTAAAATTAATAATAAACGATTTCGGTGTAATAACAATAATTTTACCCGAAATTTAGTGGCCGCTTGCATTCGTCTGTACGATGTACATGCAGATGTGGTTTTGGGGGCCGCGAGTTAGGAGTTTGCTTTAAGTGGGCGTGGGTGCAAATGGCAAACATTTGAGCACGCAATGGGGGCCAGAAAGACGGGGCCAGACATCCGACAAACTGCCTCCAAGTTTATGACGTGGGCGTTTCAATTAAATTGATGATTGGGTAGCCGGGGGGGCGTGAGGAGTTGGCCAATGGAGAGCGGTAACAGCAGGAAGCTCCGACCAGTTGGACACATATTTTTTCGGGGGCAGAAACAGGAGGTTAACATTTGTTTTGAGCCCGCCTGTCATTTGGGATTTAGCGATCAGAGCGACTAAAGTGATTCGGACATGAAGTTAAAGAGCGGGAAGTCTAGTTAACTTGTAGGTCTGGATAGCATTGTGAAATGGGGAAAGTCGAGATTGCAGCTGCATATGATTTACAAATACAAAACATTACTATATCGTACCATTTTCAATTATACCACTTATATTGTCAGTTAATCAAATTGAAAGTTTTTACTTAATCAACATCTGGATTGCATCTATCTAAGCCACACTTGGTAATTTGTAATTTTATCAACACCTTCTTCACCTCCGTTTTTATTCATCTTAATTTGATTACACTTCAGCATTTTTCCCGTATAAAATTCATTCAACTCTTTCCAAATTACATAGTAATAAACTTTCATTCACCTTTTCCTACACTCTTGCTCCAATTTTAATCAACTACAAACTAGAGATCCAAGATATCGGACCCAAAAAGCCGCATATTTGGATAAATATTCGAAGATATTCAAGAATAATCACATCTAAATGCTGTAACCAATTAAACCCATCCACAAATTTCGTTACACATTCCCCGCCGAAGCTTCATTAAAAAACAATCAGCTCGGCGGAAAATGAGTTGGGAAAATTGAAAAGCATAAAAACATAATGAATAGGGGGGAAAATTATAATACAAATGCGAGCGAGCAAATCAAGGAGACAAGCGACCTTATCAAGTGGATGTCCAACTAAAAACCCATGACTGTCACTTTATAGGACCGTAAAAATTATACAAATTTTATGATGGCTCGATGACAAAACTGATTGAGGCGGAAAACAAGTTGAACCGATCGGTGGCTGCCATGAATAATTTAGTCAAATTAGACGCCATTAGCCACCAGAAAACTAACTGGCATTGAGAAGACCCACAGACACCGACACCGACTCCATCACGCATTTGAAATGATTTCGAATCAAACCGATTTTCCCCAGCAGCATCAACACCTGATTCGTTGTTATTTTTATCCAGAAACTGGACTGCGATCGGCGACTAATTAAAAACGCTTCGATATTTATGGCTACTTTAATGGCTAAGACGACACAAGTAAGGGGCAACTTTGTTGCCTTTTTGAAATTATTTTGTCAAATTTTTAAAGCGACTGCAGAACTGTGGCTTAACGCAAATATTGACCCGTTCATAAACTCTTAGAATTTATGGCACTTTGAGCCGCTGGCGACTTATTTATTTTTATTCGAGCTCAACAAGAAATACACAAATTTGCATGCATCGGCATTTCTGTTGAGCCGAAAAATGAAACACGAATTTCTCATTAGGTGATCTCAAAAAAAATTATATTACTGCGGCTCCATTGGGGTTTTTTTTAATATGTTCGGGACCAAAAATTATTACCCGACAGGTTTGCCAACCTCATATAACTCGTTTAGAATTCATGTATAAAATGTGAATCGGCTAATTTGCGTAAAGCGAGAAAGAAGGCGACAAATTTACAATTCGAATCAGCACACAAAATGGCCGACGCTCTGGGCCAACTTTATTATAAGGCCGGCACATGGCAATCGACATCTCAGTCCCAGAGTCGTTTTAAAGTCAGAGTTTCCTCTTTTTTTTTTAGCCAGAGGGCAATGTACACGCAATGCAATAAGTGGACGATCTACGACTGCAAGTGGGTGCAATGGCTTTTAATGAGCTGGTAAAGTGGATGTAGCTCAACTTTGCTTTTCCCAATCGCCATCTTTGGCTGGCTTACACCTGATGTGGACTTAACACTTAGTTAATAATAGTGGAAGAATACTGTACTATATTTATGAAAGTAAAATAATCAAAAATAAAATGAAAAAATACCTGATTGGTATTTATTCCTAAAATAAGAGTATTTCAAAGAGCCTTACCAAATGCTATTTCTACCGTGATAATTAAATCAGACGCGTCAATGAATTAATGTTAAGCCATTTAAATTGGCGGAACCATCTCTAAATTAAGTCAAGAGCTGAACACTCTGGGTTGGCCTTCAGTGGGTTAATATGCTGTGCACTTGGCATCCAGTGGAGTAACCAGAGCACACCGTCTTGGACATGCAAAGTCATCTTCTTCACCTCGACTTAACATGACTCGCTGCCAGTCACAGAGAAAAAAATATTCGATAATATAAAAAATTACTTGAAGACTTTACAAATCAAGTTAATATAATAACTCGAAAATATGAGTAATATCTTAACATTATAAATACATATAGGATTGGTGAATTTCATTAAATTATTTAACCAGGCTAAGTTAAATAAAAATGTTTCCCGTGAATCCGTGTGTTTGTCTCGTGCCAGAATAGCTTCCTCTCTTGAGGCTGATAAAGTTATTGTCGCACCGTGAAGACATTTAATAAATGGCGTAGGCATTAGACCAGCTTCAGTCTCAGCAGCTCTCCACGAATACTTGGCCGTTGCCAAACCGCAGCTAGTTGCAGTTGCATGTTGCATGAGCCGGCGATATGATACGTGGCCCAGAGCTGGCCAAATCTGAACTGAGCCACCTCTTGTCGTCCTGGCATAATGAGTGAGTAGCAGATGGAGCAATGAGACGCTACAGACAGTTGTCAACATAATTTAGGCGCATGCAAAATGCCAGCAGCAGAAGCAAGTACAATCTCCATTCCCATTTTAAGCGTTAACCCATTAGGGCCACAATCAAAGATGAAATATAACATATATAGTGCACTTCGAATTTTATTGTAATTACTCAAAATGGAAGTGTGGTTTATTTGAAACTTTTCAAATAAAATAAATTTCAATAAATATGTGTTGATTTTCTATCCTTTTCGTTTTCAAATTGAAACTTCATGCTACCAAAATCTCTTGCCAATTCTAAGGACAGCTAACAAATCGCCTCACTCTCTGACCATTATGGTGGCATTTGCCGTAGTCATTTCACGGCATAAAAGGGTTAAAGTCGGAGGCCAACTTCAGCCTCAACTTGAGCCCCACTTCATTGGCACTCGGGCACTGGCAGTCGTATGTTGGTGTAACATAAGTGCGAAGCACACTTTATTGTATCACAAATGCCATATTTTCTCATTACGATTGGACATGATGCATGTGGAATGCCCACAGGCGACACGCAACTCCTTCGGGGCCAAGTGCAGAGTGGATACTTTGCGCTGGAGAGGATGCTGGTGAGGGGCCTGGAGAGTCGAAATAATTAAATCCGTCAAGTGTTGGCAACCGAGGCGATCGCCAGCCGGAAAAAAGCGAAAGAGCAACCCGAGCGACCCGTGCATCCAAATGGCAACCTGTCACCCTGGTAGCTCTGGAGATGGGTCCGTGAGGCGATATTTATATATTCGGCTAGTGAAAAAACCGTAATGTTAAATTAAATAACTTTCTGCTTGCATTTTCTAACATCGGCATTCTTGACCAATTGTAATTGTATTGTATATTTTTTGTAAATATAACTCACACAGTTCTATGGTTGCATTGCAAAACACCCCAAAAATAATACTATTTTTGGTCCGCATTCTCCTCTATGCGGGATTCATGAAGTTATTCCTTGCTTTATGTCCCGAGAATATCGCACCACATTGAGTCCAACCAGCAGCGGATTGATCTTGTTTATGTGACCATGTTGCACATAAAGCAGACGCCAGGAACATGCAAAACAACAAGTCAAAAAAAAAAGAAGAAAAAAAAATCAAGGAGTCGAGAAAAAGGAGAACAAACAACAACCGGGGAAAAACCGATACGGAGAGGACACTCAACACGTTGAGAAGTTTATTTGGCACCTGAAGATGATAATCGGTTACAAATTAATTGCAACTATGTTGACATTGTCCAGCCCGCTCGCTGATCTCAGGATGGAGCTGGAGCTTGGAAGGGGGGGCGGAGCGGTCAACGGTCTCAATTTATATAGACAGTCGGCAACTGTAAATAAATAAAATTGTCAACGGTCGCCTGCACTTGCGAACTCTTCCACAGATTGCGCCTCCTTGATTGCCTTGCTCTTAAATTGTGCTGCCAACTTTTCAAAAAGTGCAAAAAATGGGCAAAAAGGAAAGGAAAATCCGAACAAAATCTGCAAATTTACACGGAAATCTTCGAATCCAACGCTGCGGATTGGCAAAGTGTTTTACATATATATACTCGTATTTTCTTTTTTTTTCTTTTTTTTTGGTCCCCAGCTCTTATGGAACGCATTCCATTTGACAGCTCCAGCGGGGGCCGTCATCAGGCGAGTTACTTGTTGTCTACATTCTGGAGCAAGTGGCTTCGGACCAAGTGAGATCAACACGCAGAGAAAACGAAATGTAAATAATAATAAAATAATATCATTTTTCTCATATATATTTAAAATTAAAAAGTATTTTATTTTCTTGCCACAAATTTACTTACAAAGTTAAAATGTTTTACTTCATCCTCCCCTAACTTTAATGTACCTTATCTCTTGAATCGATTTAGTTATTAGGTGTCGTATATTTTTTACAGTGTACGCCCAGAACCGTGAACCTCAGGCTGCGTCTGGAGCCGGCATGCGTAAATTGGATTAATGCATTTGATTCGGCCCAAAAGACGCCAGCGCCAAAAGCCTCAAGCTCGCTGACTTTGAGGCTCAGTCCGAATCTGAATCTGAATTCGAATCCGAGTCTGAAGTGTGACAATTGTCTGAGGGCCCGGATCGCGAGTTCTTGGCCAGCAAGCATTGTTCCAATTTGGTTTGTTCTGTCTGGAAAGGCACTCGATGTGGTTGCTTGGTTGTGGTTCCTGCTGGTACGAAGTACAGGTGATATATCAGACAAGTGACGACGGGCAGTGGCGAAGGGGGCATTCCCCGCACTTCCTTTCATCTGCGATGACGTGCAGCGATAATGGAGCTTCAAAGGAATGTAGACGTCTGGCCATTTCAATGGGTGTGGGTGTAAGAGCCGTGGGTGTCAGCATTTGTGGCCACAAAAGCACCTCTGACTGTCCGAAGTCAGATTTTCAAGCCAAAGGTCAAGGATATCCTTAAATATCCATCATTTCTCTTTTTCGAATGCTTTTGACCAGGATGTAATTATTTATTCTTATATTTGACCCAAATTTGTAAGCTATTTACGCAACTCATTAGTTACATGCTCGTTGGTCACAAACGAAAAAAAAAACAAGAAATTCACATCATATTTGCCATAATCTGAGCGCATCCCAAGACACCAAATGTGGGATTGCGTGAAATCCCCAAGCACAAGACAATGGCATATGTTCATACAGTTGAGGTCATCATTTTGAGAAGTCAGCTAAAATTATTAATTTATATATTTCATGTAAAATGAACTTTATTTTGAGCGTTGAAATGACCAGCAATATTGCATACGTTCCATCGAATCGGATATCTGTAATTACTTTTAAAATGATTACAGTTTCATACAGTACCATGTTTCTCAGCGCTACTTGATTGACCCCACCTGTTTGCATTTATTGAAACCCCTAAGAAGCCGCCGCCAACGGGGATCCATCATCTTTTGCGAAGTTATGTGCGCCTTATTAGCACATCATTTAAGCGAGTTACTCGACACTTCTCCACGTCCATGTCGCATCTCATCTGGGCCCATGTGGATGTGCCACGACCGGGTCCATCAGCGGCAGTCGCTCGGGCACTTCCTTATGGCCAGTCGGTCCGCCTGGCTCATTAAATTTGAAAATATAGCCAGCGTTGTCATATAAATCTTGTTTCCATCAATATTGACCTGTCAATGTCGGTCGCTGTTGCCACTGCCACAGCTACAACCACCGTCGCTCTTTCTGCTCTTTCTGTTTCTTAGCCCTTTGGTTAACGTATCAAAAACCCAATATAATCACACCAAACGCATCTCCCGGCATCTCTCGCGTTGCGCTGCTTGTCCAGTGTCTTGGCAATTATTTTTGATTTTTTCTGCAATTTTTGCAGAAGAAGACGGCGACCAAGACGACGACGGCGACGACGGCGACGACGCACTTGGCCATTGTACACTTGCCAATGGCACTTGTGGCCACACTCTCGTGCGTAAGAAGCTGTCAATAAGCAAACAAACGAGCCACAGTCGCAGCTCCTCCGGTTACGCTTTTGTGCCTATTAGTCGCCCCCACTTCCACCATCTCCTCCACCATCATCGCCATTGATGTGTCAGGGCATATGTTCTTTTATGTCATCATTTCACAGCTAAGTGGCAGTCGGCGGACAACCTCCTTCTCCGCCAGCAAGTGTAAATTCAAATGGTGCTCGAAGTGCACCCAAAAAAAAATTAATGCACTGTATGTGCAGGTTAATTGCAATGTTTTAATCTAATTCTTCATAGTTTTTCAACAAGAATTTTATGTATCAAAAGTTTTAATACTGATTATACGAACTATGTACGATGCCTTTGTCTTTAACCATGCTTTCTAGTTTTCTTTACACTTTTTTGTGTGTATTGAATACAAATCAATTCAAGGGGCCACGCGAAAACAAATACCCACCAAGCCAATTAGATTTTTCACGCTCTCCCCTGGACAGAAAAGCTGAACGAAAAAAAAAATAAGCAAGAGAAAAAAAGAGAGAAAATCAACGGCCTAATTGACATTTGCAGTGCAAGAATTTATTGTGCCCAGAGCGTACATAAGTTATTCCCTTTGGAAATGAATACATACGACTGGCTGACAGGAGCGCAGGAGCTGGACTTGGTGCTGCAGTTGGAACTGGACTCGAAGTCCGAGTTTGTGGATGGCCGGTTGGAGTCCGAACCAGGGGACAAGCTCTCTTTTGGCCGGCTGGAGCTGCGTGGCCATAAAGTACCCACCAAAGTCGACACACTCGCCATGGAAACCCATGGACAATCACTAACACTCACCCCCACGCAGCGCCATTCTGCAGAGTCACAAGTGCTCCATTGTATTAGTTGTAGGAGGTTTGGATTGGGCCATCCACAGTGGTGAGCCTTTTCTCGTGAGGCCAAGGAAACATCGCACAAGATAGAGATTTTCGAAAAGGAACCATTTTAAGCAAATTATCTTGTCATAGACCATTGACTGTCAAATCTTTCCAATTTACGCTTTCGTTTCTATGAATAAACGTAGCATTTAATTGCACAAAATGTACATAAGCACAAAAACTATTGTAATTATTCCATTCTACTCTTCTTAAATAATATTTTAAGATTTATTTAACTTTCAGATATAAAATTTTGTTATATAGATATGATTATAAGTACATTATAACACATTAAGCATTTATAGTAGTCACGCTCGCATCGCCAGTCTTATTTAACCCATTGAATGGACTAGAGAGCAAAATGGCAACAACGGCCATAACAACAAAAACACTGTGTCAACAGTAGTTTATTGTTGTTGTTAGTGTCATTTGACTTGGGGGCTGCCTTTTGGGCCATTTTAGACAGTTGGCAGCGCGCTAATTTGTAAGCCTTTGCTGCATTTGGAAGCTGATAAGACTCGTAGATTTCGAAAGAAAAAGCCAGAGAAAGAGTACACTGAGAAAAACGCATTCACGGGTGTGCAGGGTAACCGTTAACTAACATTATATAGTTAATTGTATTAATTTAGTACATAAACATAAAAGTAAGCCCTCTAATTAACAGTATATATTAAATTATAAATTAAATTAAATTATATATTAAATTTTTATTTTAATTAGTCCATGGCTGTTGATCCTTTTTATTCTCTCTCTGTTGGAGATAGAAAGAGAGAGCTGCCTGCTGGCCATATTCGTAGAGAAACTTTTTGTTGTTGGGCGTTTGACGATCCTCGTTTGATGTTTGGCGGCGACGACGCGCATCACGAAGCCATCAAATGTCAGGCGGTGGGCAGCACCACCATTTTGGCCACATGTGAAGGGGGAAATGGTGTGCCCATGGGGCAGACGGGGATTGGGAGGAGCAGAGTGTTGGCCTGGTGGCCATTAGCTAATGTCATGTTGGGATAAGAGGCGATGCAGCGATTAGGAAGTTTGTTTGTTCAAGCGCTACAAGGGAAGTGGCACTTCCTATGGATCGCTTGTATTAGGAGGTATGGTATTTGGAAACATCCATAACTACTTGAATCTATAAGCAACTAAATTAGCTTTACTTCCTACTTCAATAATTTTGCATATAATGTAATATAATCGCAACTTGGCCAAGAAAACCATTTGATGCAGAACGGACACATAAATTATTAAATCACCTATTAGTTGGCGTTATTAATTGAATATCGCCACAACGATAATTTAAGTGTTTCTGATGCTTTTTTAGTTGTTCATATCCGCCTTGGGGCGAATTGCACTTGCTTGTCCGAGTATGATTGCCCATAAAAATACCAAAAGATGCCGTGCATAAATTAGCGACTTTAATTGCCCCAAGTAGGCACACATACACACACACGCCTATATATGGACAGACTCACACATTGACAACGACTTAATTACGCCAAAATCAACGAGCAATTGCCATCAATAACATGGGCTATTAATATTCTTCCACCGCCGAAGCTTGTTTATTACCACTTTAAGCCACAATTAAACAGTGAGCCAAGAGAAACAGGCGACAGATGACGCGGCGGCGGCCAATAGCGAAAAGCACCACAACAACCACGACGAACTGTGTCTTGGGTGCTTGGCAAATAAAAATTTGTAGTAATAGCAAAACTATGTAAATAATCAACAACAACAACCATCGTCGCGGCAGAGCCAGAAATGCGTGTGTGATTCATGTTCAGTGCGAAGCAGCCAGGTGGAGATTGTCATACTACCGATGCACTTGAAGAAAGTCTTAGTGTTAACTAAATTATTTCTAGAAACGGGGGGATTTTTGAATATTATTGTGAGTACTGAAATATCTGATCTTTCTGAAGCAGATTACGTTTGAAAGGCATAATTCCAGGATGCACTTTCTGTTATATATATATTCTTAAAGTGTATTAGCTTTAACATAAAACTGCTACAGCTTAATAATATTACATTTCAAATTTAAGTTCTAGAACAATTCAGTGATTCTGCGCAGTGCATCCTGGCCACGTTCAGAGTGGGCCATGGCACGAGCCGCGGCCAAAAGTGGGCAACGTTTGGAAAATCTCGCACTAGTTTTTCCAGCCAGCGCGCGTTGGTAATGCGAAACCAGCGCCGAGCGGAAATGCAAATGAAATTAATGTGCTGACAACTCGGGCGCGCATGCGCGTTGACACCTTCGAAATAGAGAGATACTGAAAGGGGCTGAGGATGGAATTGAAATTGGGATTGGGCAGTATGTGGTCCGGGAGAAATTACAATTGCACATGGCGGCATGTGCCATATTTCTGTTTCTCCAGGTCGGTGTATCCCCGACTGTGGGTCGTCTTGTCGTCAGTCCTGTTGTCGCTGTTCCTGATGTCGCATGTTGCTTCGTCGCCGTTGCTGTTGCCGTTGCAGTTGCAGCTGATGTTGCTGCTGCCATTGCTGTTTTCGTCTGGTTAAACAGGTACTACGGACTTCCAACTACACTTGTTAACATGCCTCCAGAGCATCGCCCTTACGGCGGTATATGGATGGGGGAACTAGGAAGTGGGTATGTAATTATACACACAAGACGTATAAAGTGGGTAATTTATTTTTGTTGGATGCTTACAACAACCGAAAAAGTTTAATGTCTTCGGATTTGTATATTTAAGTCTGTAATTTACATTATTATTTGCAATCCAAAACAAGAGATTTTGTTCTGATCTGACCGCAATTATTTATGCTCTCCACAACTTTAGTGTAATGTAATTAATATAAATTATGGGTTCATAGTTAAATTTGCGATTCATAAAAAAGAGTTTAAAGGCGTCATTAAGGATTCAAGCACCCTTAATCGTAAATCTTTTGGCTAATAATTACTTGTAAGCCCCAACAATTAATTTAGACATGGGCTCATAAAAATAGAGAGCTTTGCCTAAAATCATGTCTTGCGTTCTTAGTCTAGATCACCTGTGGAGTGCGCTGAGTTTAAAAGGCCTTCCTGCCACCTCATAAATATGCATTATCTTCGTAGATGAGAACATGGCGCATCGACAGCCACTAATCAACACTTGGCATGTCCTAAAGCGCCCTTGCCCGCCTCTATCTTCGCGTAGGCCACCTCGTCATCTTCCTTCTCCTCCAACACCCATGACATAAATCAAACTTCAAACGGTGCGACTCGCGAGAACAAGCCAAGCCAAACATCGGCAAGCACCTTTCACCCATAAATGGCCTGACCAGTTGACCATAAACTCTCTCGATGAGCGAGTGTGTTGACGCACTTGCCTCCTAATGATAACATTAAAATTGTGTTAAGAAATTAGCAGAGTGGAGAGCTGGCGGGGCACTGGACTGGACCACAAGTCGTAAATCATGCCCCGCGACAGCACTGGAGATTCCTAGAGCCAGCAGCATTTTCACATTATGCGATAGCGAAATGTGCACGTCAATTAAGATACGCCGAGGAATGCCATGCGAAAACAGACGAGGACAGGTGGAATTGCTTATAAAAAAAAAGGGGCAAGGCGATGGGGGAAAAGCTGCTTCTGCAAACCAGAAGCTTGTCTCTGGCACTTTTGTCAACTTACTTAACAGTTTTTACGCCTGTCAGCTCGTAAATCTTCAGCCAGCGAGGCCATTGTAGGAGACTCGGATCCTATCCTTCGGACTCTGCTCCCGAGCTGGGCTAATTTAAATGAATCTGCACTAAGAAAAATTTAATTCCCACTAAGCACATTGCTAAATCTACAACTTAACTCAAATTTATTTCAAAATAAAGGTTTTTAATGCTATACGATTGAAAAGTCTTTAGACTAGTAGTCTTATTAGGCATTTAAACATAAATGTACACAATTATTCATATACACAGTTCATTATATTAATGTTCATATATGATATCATTTTCCCTCAGTGCTCAACAGGCAATAACTGCCACTGGTAGCCCTTTATTAAAAGTCAATAAATTAATAAATTATCGCATTAAAATAAATTGCATCTAAATGTTCTAAGTTGCACTTTAATTAAGCAGATTGCTTGATTTATTGCCATATCAAGTGTCGTCCGCATCTTCATCTCGGACAGTTTGCGAAGCTAGTCCTCCGCACTTTGCAGATCTTTATCATCATCATCGTACCCATGATGATCGAGTGAGTGCGGCAGCCCCCTCCAAAAGGGTCTTGCCCATCATCTTCTGGCCTCACATTTTATGTGTCCATTTACGTAGCTCAAATTGTAAACATTCTAGGCAGCCGAAGAAAGAACCAAACAGAGGCAGAATCTTCGCAGAATCTGACTCCATCTCGGCGTCGAGGCTTTGAGATCGCTCCTCGATGTCGTCTGCGTGCCAATTTCCCACTTATTAATGAAAAGATAAATAACTTAATGGTTATTACGTTTAAAGTGCTTAATTTTGCAGACATTCAGGCGGCGTTGTGTTCTACATGATGATTGCTAATGCGTTATTATTGAAATGTAGCAATTAGGTGTGTGGGTTTCAGTAGATGCCCAAGCAAACTAACATGCCTCTTGTTTATTGCATGGAATATCTTAGGAAATAATAGCATACTAAGTGATTAACTCTTTGGTGCTGCACCTACAGTTCAAGTAAGGAACGTCTGGTAATATCCTTGAGACTCGTCCACTGTTTACTCTTTTTTTTTAGCCCACTTCCTTACCAACTAGGGCCTGTCTGTCTGTCAATATGGGCACTAAAAACGATTATTTAACAACTGTTTAAACAGAAATTTATGTTTATTAATAATATCAACAGCATTTTGCCAATGGGGCCCGGTGGAGAACGTTTAATCAACGCGCTGGCAACTTTTGGGCAGAGCCTATGAATCAGCCAGACGGATCAAGATCAAGTGGAGCAGGAGTAGGAGACTCAGACTGAAATTCAGACAGAGACGAGGGCGTCTGTGGTGGACGTATTTTTTCGCTCATTTCGCAGCACACACTTGGCCGTTTATTTGTGTATATATAATTTTGCGGTGTAACAAGTTTTTGCCGCCTGACAGCAGCGGAGGAGTCGCAACTAAAGCTAAAATGCGAAAAGTAAAAAGGCAGCGGCAGAATTCTTGTTTCCACTCGAGATGCTGGAGATCTCTGGAAACGAAAATTCAAGGTTAGCGACTGAGAGAAGCCGAGAATTGAGAACTGAAAAGCGGCGGCACCCAATACCAAACCTTAACCCCTTCGTGACCAAATTAACCTGGGCAAACTCGAAATATGCTTATTTAAAAAAAACCAACAGCACTTAAGATATAAATAAAATTATATGTTAAGACTTTCCTCTTATGACTAACGGCATCTAATAATCTAAGGACATATTTCAAGTTAACAAGCTTTTGATCAATTATTGAACTAAAAGTAGAATCAAAAATATAAATCATATACAAAGTTACTTCTAAAGGGTTAAGAACTGCCGTGGAGGGGATGAGCCCCGCCCGGGCAGACGGACATTCAACAAATGAATTTCATTATATTGAACGCATTCGTGCATTCTACCGCACACGTCGGCCTCTTGGTTGCAGAAAGGTGCAGCCGAGGGACTTGTAATCAGTTGGCAGGCGAACGCATAAAGTAATTGCTAACCATTTGCGTTGGCACCGCCGACAACGAACTTTGCTGTGTGTGAGTGCTGCCCCACCTCTGGTCTCCAGATCACCCCCTTTGCGACCTACCAACCCTATATTGTAGCCTCCAATTCCTGCGGCCCTCTGATTCTGCTTCTGCGCGGGCGTTCATTAACAGCAACCTGTTGAGTGTTCCGGCCAGGGCGACAAACGTTGCCTTTTCGGGCAGTCGAGTGGTGGTGCTCCAGCAGCAGACTCCCAGCCCAGAAAAACCATCAAAAGCTAAGAAGCTATAAAGGTCGAAGCGGACTTACCCAGTAGCTACCAAAGAAATGTGAACTTAAAATTATTTTGAATAGTTTGCAAGCTATTCAAAAATGCTAGAGTGAATAAACAAGTTAAAACATTATCTTAGAAATATTACTACAACATTACGAAAGTTACTTTTTGGAAATTTAGAGTTAAAATGTTATAGTTAGAAATTTCTATTTGTGGAATACTAAATGATTATCCTAACGCTGTTAAGGTAAAAGTTCTATCTGTAGGCCGCTTTTGCTAATAAGCTTAAAACCAAATTAAGCTTGAGTCAGAAACACCCAGATAAAGAGTTTTTTCCAAGTATCGGGTGTACGGCGGAAACACCCAACAAAGGAAGAACCTTTAGAATTAA
The DNA here is from genome assembly GCF_000001215.4 of Drosophila melanogaster. NCBI lineage: Eukaryota > Metazoa > Arthropoda > Insecta > Diptera > Drosophilidae > Drosophila > Drosophila melanogaster. Next base: position 15,388,214 of record NT_033779.5, on the reverse strand, counting down.
TAACCAGTCGGGCTTTTGAGTCTCTGTCTGAGCACGAGCTGCTGCCGCATTAATCAAGGCAGCAACAAGTGGCAAGACGACGGCCAAGAAATCGAAAGTCCGGCACACAATGCACTTGTTGTGGTGCAGGCTCACACCCAAGCGCACACACAGACAAACACAACAGTGGACCCAGCGCTCTGGGTAATTGGCCAAATTGACGTTTATATGCGAGGACCGAGTCGCAGGTTTATGGCCAGGATTATAGCATTGACAGTCCGCGCCAAAAGTTCATGCACAACAGGAAGCCACACCATCGGGCGGCCTTTAAACCCGGCAAATTTACGTGGCTAAAACTTGTATTTTGAAACGACCACGAAACGATCTCAGCCTTTGCAGGCTGGGCTCTTTGGGCAGTTTTAATTAAAATGCCATAAATTCGTGAAGAGGAAATTATCATTAAAATTCCCTCGGAGAGGAAAGAAAAAACTTAATTTCTTCCTTATGCATTCGAGCAGGTTGGCAATTCCTGTTGGCAAGGTTGCTGCAGAGCGTGGACGCATTAAAGCCAAGGCAAAACGAGGCAACATTTAGATTTAAATTCTTAAGATGCTTTCTAGAGATAGTTGAGAATATTTAGGAAGTAAGCATTATCCACAGTTTATGGTTAGGAAGTAGCTTGTGGGGTAAAAACTCCCTATATGGGATTTATAAATTCGGTTGGTAGGAAAACAAAATAAACGTTGGTATATACTTTCGCTGAGATCTCGGACGAAATAGTTGTCCAGAATGTTTTGGTAAGATCTCTCGTAGTATGCTATTCCATGCCCTAAGCTTACATCTTTAAATGCTATACTAATGTTTTAAATAACTGAGTTCCCAACAATTTGAGGCATTCCCAAGGTATGCCAACAGGTTGGATTTCTATTCGTCTCCGTCTCCAGCGATGATCACCTTTCCGATGAACCCATAAAGATTGCCGCATCGCTTTATGAAATATTCCCCAGCCAAGTCGCATTTGAGAGTAGGACTTATCCGCAGGTAGCTGCGATGCGGGCGCAACACGAATTACATACATCAAGCACTAACTACCGACTTAGAGGAGCTCAGTAGATGGGAAGCTGGTGTACGTAATCTGCAGCCGAAAGCCCAAGCCACGTACGCATATATCTTCTCTTGACCGATAGGGTAAAGAGGTGCTGGAGGAGCTGTAGAGTGCAGTCGAATAAATACTACTGCAGCATTATCCATCCATTAAACCAAGCCATAGGAATGAGATGAGATCAATATCTATATTGAAATTAACCTTACAAATAGAAAGGGCTTTTTTAATAATTTCCTAAAATAACCAAAAAATTCTCATATTTAGCATCAATTTTCTCCAAGTGTGAGTTAAGATGTTCAATAATGTTGCCACTTTTGTTTTGTAACCTGTCGAAGGTGTTGAAGATGATCATCGCACTTTCTCGCTCGCTCTTGGAACAATGAATTGCACAAATGTACGGGCAGCAGCAACAGAAAAAGCAGAACCATCCCGGCCAACAACAATTGAGCCGCCATCCGCTGATGATCATCGCTGGCCAAGTACAATTGCCACCATAAAGCCTCATCCCCGGCCTCATCCCAACTCTCATCCATCGATCGGATCGCCTGCTCAGAGCAGCACCACCACCTCTGGGTCCCCCATTTCGCCCTTCTACCACTTGGCTCTGCCGATTGCCGCGATCAATGATCGCAATTCTCCGGTCTCCGGGTCTCTTCAGTACCTTCTTATGGACGCTTCAGACCCTGGACGCCCTCCTCCGCCGACTGGCGATGCCACTTGTACACTTGTTGCTGCGGGTCTGCGGTCGATCGCATTTCGGTTAATTTCGTTTGATACCCTAACTTCGGGTATTTAACATTGTTTCAAAAAAGAAGGCTAAAATGCTGTCAAATATTTTAGATACTTCTATCCATATTCCTGTTTTCTTAAATTATTCAAAAAAACGTAATGAATTATAATACCATGTTCTGTAATCCCAATTCAACAAGGTATTTCCAATTCCATGTGCATTATTTTTCATATATCATCGAAACGCTTCCCTGCTTCCCACTTTATAGAGAGGCTTCCACTTGAGTCTACGCATTCATTTGCGGGCTCATTGTGGCTGGGCTTCTCCTCAGCTGGCCCGGTCTGGTTCTTTGGAGTCCGGCCAACTGACCGCCGTCGACAGCACCCTCACCCTCATCACTGCTGGCCAGGGCCCTTTTGTTCTTTTCCAGCTTTTATTTATTTTAAATTCATTTCTTTCGGGGCTCTCCTACACACAAACACACTGGTTGATTTTTTTCAACTCGTTAAAACTCGCCTGGTACAGCGACGCACTCGGAGTGCTGAGGAGACTCAGGCTTAGACTGAGACTGAGACTGAGACCTCGGCCCAGGCGAGGAGGCATTCTTTTATAATTCCATTTCGCGAGAATTGCCCGATGCGCCCTTGGAGTCTGCGCAGAGAAAAACAAATCAAGCTTAAGAAAATATTTAAGGCAGTAAAGTTTTTAATAAGCAAAACTACCCATTCCATGTTGCATACTTACAATGAAGTATGAAAAATAAATATTTTTAAGACAAAATACGAATCGTTTGTAAAGAAATATACAATCTAGATGCAGGGCGTTTATATTATATTAAAAGCGCTCTTTAATAGAGGTATTTCAAATATGAATAGATTTATATTAACTATGGCAATGATGAAACAAATTTATTTATCTTGGGAACTTAAATTTTGTGTCAGTGTAAAGCTGGGGCACGAAGTAGTTTGTGATTCTCGGCCCAGACGTTCTACGTTCCACAGAATCAGCTCCGCCGGCTCGACCGCATCGCATCGTGTTGTGTGTAGTGTGTGCGTGGATTATTGGTTCGCATCTCGGCCTGGCCCGAAGGCGAGTGGCAAGTACCTGTTGCCGTGGCTCTTTGTTGTGGTTTCGGGATCAGGTCCCAGGGAATCGGGTCTCGAACGTGCACCGATCTCGTTGATTTGCCTCGCCCTTCGCCTGCACTTGGCCTTTATTTTTACCCTTGCCCCATTCGCTGCTCCTCCTACTTTGTTTAGAAGCGTTTTCGTTTAATGTTGGGTAATAATATTATGCCATAGCCCTCCTGCCCTCTCTGCCCCCCGTTTGGTCGCTGCGGCAGGTTCACGATTGCGTTTATTTTTTACTTTTATGCAGGTACAGGTGGAACCCGCGCGATTACTCAGGGAATTCTATGAAACCGAAATTGAAATTTCAATTTACTTAAGACCACAAAGAGAATGCTTAGGCAGGCAGTTTTGAGCGGGGGAACCCATTTTGAAAAACCCTCTTGACATTTTTTCTCGACGTTCCAATTACGAAACGCAAACACTTGGCATAATAAAAACAAAAAAATATTATAAACAATTGCTGGGCGTACTTAGAAGCTCGGCCCACACATGCGACTTGTCAGCGCAATTAAAAATGAAAAAGCAAACGCCAAACTGTTGACACATCCCCGAAAATGGGACAAACTTTTGGTCGAATAAACAAAAATCTCGAGTGCGAAGACATTAGAATAAATCTGAATTCCAAGTGAAAATAAACAAATATGGATCTGGAATTGAGAGCTTGACTGACAAGTGACCATGACATTATTTCCGCACTAAAACTACGCCGAAAACTAAAGAATCTCCTCAAGCTCGGTGGTCTTCACTTATTCAAGTTGATGATAACTGCCCAGATTGAATTGTATCTGGGGTGTAAAAGACAAATCGATGGCGGCCGCTTTTAGATCTCCAATTCCAGCTCATAAATCACCATGTAACACAGCATAAACTTTGACTAATGAAAGGGCTAATGGATCAATCTGTAAGAAGTATATCAGTTTAAAGAGCACCTAAAATTAAGAGTCGAACCCGTCCGACAAAATAAATAGTCTAAATAAAAAATTAATGGTGGATTCCGGGAAGTAGCTAGGTGGGTCACTTTTTTTAAATAATAATAACTTAGTAAGACAGCCAGGGTTTTTATTTTGCAGCTAATTAAATTGTACTATACATTAGTATGTAAGTTTAATAAGAAGCAGGTGAAAGAATTACGTGTAAAGACTTGTACATAATTAATTTACTAATTATACTTCCAAATTAAATAAAAAATCGTGATTAGGAAAGGTTAATAAGAAGCCAATGCCCAAGACCTGTAAAATCTTTAACGAAAATTTGCTTCACCACAGTACCACCAATTCCACAAGAAATCATGGAAAAGACTGAGCCCAGCAGGCAGACATCAACAGCTATTACTATTATTAAGCTCCTGCCCGCCATCAGAGGCAGTTAAAGCTAATAAAGCCATTTCACACCTGCCTGCAAAAATGAGTGCCGTTTGCCCCCATTAACTCGTTACAGATTGCTTATAATTAAATTATAATCAACCCCGTGGCGGACGGAAAGTCGAGGACCAGGACCGGATCTCTCTTTTTGCGGCCGACTGCATCTGACATGCATCTAACAAGCTCGCCAGGTACGAGTATCTAATCAACGTACAACGTCAAAACATCAACACCTCAAGTAATCAAAATCACTTTAGAATTTCAAATCAGACGATGGCCCGGGGAGTTGTGGATCGCTGGCTCCATCAGTCCGTCAGTCAGCCGGGACACTCAGCCCGCCCAGTGGCCAAGTGGCGTTTAGTGGAGCACAGCCTCCACGTCCTGCTCCGCCGACCAACAGCCTCCGTTCTCCATCCCCTATCCTCGGCCTCATCTTCATCATCTGATGGTCCCATCCTGGGCACGCAAGCGACGACAGTTGCGGCAAAGGAGAAAAAACTAAGATTATTCAAATTTAATGGGCAAAGAGGCAGCAGAGCATGGAGCGTCAAGAGCTGATGTATCTTCCCATGCAGGCTCGAAAATTTTGCACTAAGAAAATATATTAGATCGTTTTCTTTTCATTTTTGTAATATTTTCAGAAAACGGAAGTTCCACGGTAATACTTTCTCATATTGCAAAGAAGTTCACGTCAAACAAACCTATGCTAAGTTAGTAGTAAAAAGCTAAGTAATTAAAATAGCTCCATATTATTATAACACTTTGTTTCAGTGTACTGGCTATGCTGAGCGACTGGAGTTGAGCTTGTCATTATGATTGATACGTTTGATGGATTGATTTGAGTGGATGCGGTGCGCCAGTGTCCAGTGTTAGAGACTTGCTGATTGATCGCGGCGCGTTGATTACAATCGGAGTTGCAGTTCGACCCCGGTCCGCGGGGCTGGCCGATTTGGAGTCGGAACAACGCACAGGCTGCTGGGAATTCAATCAAAAGTGTCAGCGCCAGTCGGTGGCAAACATCTAACTAGGAACTTGGAACTGGGAACTTGGAACTGGGAGCTGCACTAACTAGCCCGGAGGCTATGCCGATCCCCGATGCGAAACAGGTACTTTTCGCGCTTTTCGCCCCGATGCGATGATGATGATGATGATGACGACGACGATGATGGCGGCAAGTGTCTGTTGTGTCTTTTAGTGCCATGTTATATGCCACCTTAATGATCTTGTCTTGGCCAGGCGAGGCGACTCTGCAACATTTTGACCACCAACGGCGCCTTTATTGACTTCACAGTCCCGTCTTGCGACTCTCGACTATTTCGACTCTCAACTGGGTGGCCCAGACTCAGAGACGAAGTTGGTCCTATTAAGTCATAGCTTCGGCTCATTTCAAATCACTTCACAGCTGCCGGGCAAGCAGTGCTGGCAGCCAGACTTCACAAATAATTCAAATTATTTAGAATTTCAGCTTAAAAGTATTTAAAAACAATCACATTGTTAATAATAAAATTAGGAATTTAAATATTCTAAAAGATGTGTATGCATATTTTGGCTCTGTTCAAAATGACCTAACCAAAACCTATTTTATATTATTTTATTAACATTTAAAACAAAAAGTTATAATTATAATTATTATTTGGTATATATATACATTACTTCATATAAAATTATTCCAGGACTAAATCTAGAGAGCGGTAAAACTTGCCAACACTATTTGGAAGTTGCCCAGCCCATGAATAATGCCATTTATGCCTCATTTGGATTATGTTGTACGATTTCCACAATGAAAAATTGCCAATCGACAGGAGACAATGGCATTATTGAGGAGAATTGAATTTGTATGTTAATTTGAAGCTTGTAACTTTTAAATGGATTTTAATTACCTTTTTCGCCCAACGAATTTCGGCAATAATGTTCGTTTCCGTGTAAGTGCGTGCAGCACTTGTCGGCCTTTCTCGAAACCTTTTGAACTCCACCGCTGTGTAGAATATTAAAATTAGTTCAGACCGTTTCTTGTAATAACGAAAATAAGTTTCTTCTTTCGTGCGTTCGCGCTGATTGATGATGTTTTAATAGAGCGTGAGAAAATCGTATATTCTCGTTTTTTGGCAATTGAATGTACTCTTGAAGGCACCTTGCATTCGCTGCGCCTCACTCGCCGTATGATTGATAAAGCTGAGCTAATTAGCCCCTTAATGATCGCTGGGAATTTTGCTGAGAATCTGTAAGCTTGCGGCAAAGTGGAGCACACAGCAGGTATAGATGTAAATGGGTGAATTCTTGGGAAATTGAGATATGAGCTGAGCGCTGTCAGTTACCGCTAAAATGTATCCCAAATATCTGCCCGCAAATGAACACAACAGATTCTTTAATTTCAATGTACAACCTGTTGCAACTGCAGTGCAGAACAAGCGCCAAAACGAAAGACTCTGGACACGAACTTGTCTTACACAGAACAACAAAAAGCGACAAGACAAAAACAGCAGCTCAGCAACACAGAGAGCCAGGGGACTTAAGTCAATTCAGGCAAAGTCGGTGCGACGGCGGCCCCGAAAAACTTTACGTAATTAAGCAAAGAACGTCGCGCTAATGTCGCACATAAGTCACACAAAGCACTCCCCCCAACAACAACAACGGCAACAGCCAGGCGAACAAAACGGTTACTGTTTTTCCCAACTCGCTACCCCCAACGCCAGTCTCTCCACCAAATGTTTTCCCAAATTTGCCTGCCAACTAAATACCAGCAGCTAATCAAGACCACTGCAACTAAAATATATCAAATTAAATGTAATTTCTTTTGAACTTTAATCTCTTTAATCTCACCTGTCTTAAATTTTATTCTTTTTCGGGCTCAAAAAATTGATCTTTAATCAAACTTTTTAATAAACTTTTTAGTAATTTCTTTTTTAAATAATAAATTTATACTTATTAGAATGGAATTTATATTTATCCGAAAATTGTGTAATGAAAATCCTATTAGCTGAACAAACTATATATTTTCTACAAGTGCTTGAAATCGCAGTTCTTGTTGCCGTGTCTTGTGGCCGCGGCTCATTCACGCGAATTTGTTTGGCAATTGAACTTGGCTTTGGAAACCTTTCGTTTGAATTCGATTTTTTGGGGACCGCCAGTAAGCATCTCAGACCAACGCGTTTTTGATTAGCTTTCCGCATTTTAGCGGCATTTGGCACTCAGGAACCGGAGAAAGAAGAAGGTAAAAAAAAAGGAGTCAAAGCTGCAGACGACGACGATGGCCAAATGTGATGCTTATCAGGAATCACGAATATTTGTTTGCTACAGCAGCCAAACAAACCGAAGAAGTTGTGTTCGAATGGTTTTTCCTCTTCCCCAGGAGTCGGGGGATGCGACTGGGACACCGAATCATTCCTGCAGGAGCAAGAAATCCCAAACTTGACTCACGACGCATTTTCCTTGCAGATATAAAGTGTACGTCTATCTATATATTTAATTTCAGTGAACGGCGTCAAGTGTATCGAATTGCATTGCCATTGGCCGAAAGTTGTAGGTGTGAGTGGAGTTTTAGTGCTCTTTAAAAGGCTATCTAATTGGAAGGAAGTTCACAAATAACAATATTTGAAAGACATATAAGTTTAAAGCGCGTTTAAATTCGTTTTTATTTTCATTTGATACGCAGCTGACTCAGCTCGATAAGCCATAATTTCCGATCCATTTCTTGTTTGTCCGAAACACCTCAGGCTTACAAGATCGACAACGAAACCGTTTAACCCTTGCGGGCCAGACAAGAAGTGGAGATTATTCAAACAGTTGCATAAACAGTTGGCAGCGCTTTTTTGGCGCCCAAAAGTCACCAGTCCCCAAACCCACACACCACAACCGATGATGATGATGATGATAATGGTGGTGGTGCAGAAAAAGTGGTGCGGGTGGTGCGACTGATGGCGTTGCCACATCGTCGCTGAGAGCGGGCAGCGTGGGCGAATCCAGCGGGGGCCTCTTACAAATGATTTTGCCAAAATATTCAACGTATGCATATTTTTTATAATTTTCACAAATTGATAAACAAAATTGCAAGTGATTTTTCATTGTTGCGCCGACACGGCCGACTGCCAGATTGTGAGTCACACCAGCGGGATAATTATGATGCCAGATAATGCGATATGGAGTGCCATACGTATTTCCCGCTCATTTCTGGCATTCGCACTGGCACTCGCGATTTTCGTTGGCCACACGACACAGTGGCAGTCTGTGACAGCTGCATTGGACACTTGGAAAATCGAGGAAACTGCCTGGCGCCCTCCTTTTGTCGGGTCTTTCAACTTTTGTCGCCGTGATTTCTGCCTCCCCATCGGGTGGCTGAAAATGCACTTTAAAAAAATTCCAAAAATCGGGATTGGATACGGAGAATCTTACCAAACTTATAGTCAATGGACGGAGTTCCTATCTTTATGAATATTAATTCTGTGCTATGCAAAGAATTGATTTGAACAATACGAGGCACTCTTTGTTGTATATTTTGTATTTATATTTATTAAATATATTATTTTTCTGTGCACTTTGTGGTCATGTGGGTTCCTTCGGCCGCACTCCACTCATAATGCAAGCCATTGTCTGTGACCGCGCTGCATTTTACGAGCGGCTTTGTTTGCGCTTTGAGAATTATTATGTCATAAATTAATAGGCGCAATTTTTACTACCTATGGGGGACACTTTACATACCCCTAGATACAATAAGGGACACTTGGCTAAGTGAAAAATGCTCTGCTGGCTCTGCATTAGCCTAATGTTTGGCGATTTTCCATGTGTTACATGGGCACCGATACAATCGAGTGGCCAGGGAGTGGCGGTGGCTAGATAAAACTGTATCAAAATTATAAATGGGATATCCAAAATGAGATTACGGAAAAATGCGCTTGTGCTTTTCTAGTATTTTGATTAATTCGTTTCTATTTAAATTAAAGTGGTTTTAACAACGTAAATACCAGTGTATGCAGTGCACATGATTTGATATTGATTTATATAATATATATACTCTTAAAATACCAGATTAAATTGAATAAACACTTTGTAAAAATACCTTTGAATGTTATTGTCAATTAAATTTTAATTGTATTATTTATTTAATCAATGGAGTACGGTAAGCGCTGATTCATTGATTCGGAAAGGAAAAAAACTAAAAGAGTTTATATGCAGATTTAACCTTTTATACCGCACTTCAACGTCATCCAAAGTTTGCATGTTGCGTCTATCTCGAATTCGAAGCCGGGGCTGTTGTTTTGGCCCAGAGCTCAGCATGTTTGTTAACAGAAAAATACAGTGAAATAACGTTAACAACACGCCCCGTAGCACCAGACAAACACCCCACCCCTTTGCACCACTTTGGCCAAAAAGTCTGCACAGCTGTCTGGGGCGCAAAGTTCGCTTTTCATTTTTTTTCCTTCAGATTTTCTGTAGTTTCGAGAATGACTCATTGGGGTCTGCAGCTTGTCTGCCGCTATTTGTTGCATATATGATTTTATTAGTTATCCACGGACTGCAGTTTTGTTTTTCTTGGCGGCTCCGATTTTTTTTTTATTTTTCTTGCCATTTGACTACACCAAAACGCCGCTGGTCGTTGGTCGGTCAGTCGCATGTCTCGCCATGTGTTTTGTCAATTAAGCCGCAAATTTGCCAAACAAATTCAAAAATCGCGTTTTACAAATTTCCAGCCAAATTGAATCAAACCTTGTTCCCATGTACACATAAATACATATATTCTTAAGTTTTTTGTTATTATATTTTTCTTTCTGCACTGCTTATATACTTACTGCTACTTTGGAAGCTAAAGTCGTCTTATCACAGCCACGACATCGTCGGAATATCAACTCAAATGACCATTATTAGCGGTAAATAAACTCAACTTGCAGCCGGCAAAGCAAACCACAAGACCCGACCCAGCAAACCAGGCAAAACCAAGGAAAACCAACTCAAGCTCTGTCGAGCAGTAGAAGTAATAAAAGATCATGTTAACACAGTGCAAAACAACGGCAATAAACGGGCATTTCGAAAAGGGGGGTGTAGGGGGATTGTTATCATTGCAAAAGTTATTCGAATATTGAATACCTTTTAGCAAAATCAAATATATAATCAGAGACTTTTAAATTCTGATTCCAACTGAATTTTTAAAAGAATACTGTTGAACAATTTTTTTTGCTGATCTGAGGTTGTATGAATTAGCTAGGATGTTCTAAGATGTTTTTATTTTATTTAAATCTCGTAAAATAACTTAACATGGCAAACACCATGTGATAGTCATTATACCCTTTGTTCAATATAGGCATATAGGAAAAATCCAATGGCAACAATGCCAAAGTCAATGGAAGGAAAACTTACATCTGATAAATGATATAGAGGGGCTTTTGCGGCTGCAACGCAGCAAATGCAACAGCAGAAGTTGCAACAGTTGCAGCGGCAGAAATATTGTCACAGAACTGTGGAAGGTGGGAGAATCTACAGAATAACTCTGGCTCTCGAATGTGGCTTAACCTGTTGCCGCCGTTTGGGTGCAATCCTGGCCATTGTTTGGCCAGGAGGACGCTTATCGCTCGCTGGCCATGGAAGCCAATTAGGCGACATTTTTTGCACCATCTGCCGTTGGCAATTATGAAAATTGCAATTTTTATTGCGCCCAAGTGGCGGGCAGGGAATTCCATTCCATTGGCGATTCCAACCGATGCCAAGCCAATGCCACCTCCTTCGCTTATAGAATCTTTAATAATTACGCTAATTGGCAGCCAGGTGCCGGGCAATCCGGCAATGACTTTTGGGGTTACAATTCGAAATGAATTTCGCATGCCGCTGCACGTTCCACATCTCTTAATGGTCATGCCGGCCAGGAGCGTGATTCACTTTGACCTCCTCCCGGACTTAATACGCCATGCTCCATGCCGCTCATCATGCTCCAAATCTACATAAATCTGTAGCCGAATTACGAATTACGACTGCGCTTTTGGCCTGCTCCCCATACAAATGTGGGATGTTGGATGCACAGCATCCGAATTCGAGCCATGTGTGAACGTTTTTGGTCTTTGTTAAAATTGTTTTCCATTCGACCGTTTGCTATGCGGAAGAATCGATTTTGGACGCTGCTCTGTTTGGCTGGCCCACGATCTCGGCGATTTTCGATTTATTAAAATGAATTAATTTGAGCATTTTAGATCGCTTTGTTTGCTGGCTAAATGCGCGGCATTTTAATGATACCCTCTTAAAAACCGAACCTGGCCGCATATCGTATTAGCATTCACTTAACCCTTTGGGGTCTCTAGGCGGACAAGGAATTCCTAATTGGAATGAATAAAGGTGCAGTAGAAAATTCAATCTCAAATCTATTATAGAAATACCCTACTGTAATTTTTAAACTTTAATTTCAGAGATGTAATTTATCGTATCAGCGATTATTTCCGCTTTTTATATAATAACCTTCGACTCCCTACAGAGCCACCCTTTTATGGCCACTCTCCCAGCTGAGATCCTGTCCACTTTAAATGATTGATATTCCTGCTGTCCAAGCACCGGAATAACTTTCTCTGGCCTGAGCACGAATCAAACACAAGGCGCACGCATAAACAACATCCTCTAACCCTTGGCTCTCGGCCAAATGCCAAAAGCCGCAAAAAAGGCACTTAAAATGCCAAAGTCAATTCGAGCCAATCGACCAAGTTGGCCGACGAGCCGAATGAGCAAACGCCTGTCAATGCACCGGGCCCAATGAAATTAGGTAATAAGCAGGCCATATAGACACACATTTATGCGACCGCGAGTTCGAGTTAGTCCAAGTCCGAGTCACTTTTCATTTTCAAATGGCAACGGCAAGTGCGCCACAGACGCTCCATATCAAACTTCGAGGCAGTGGTGTCTATAAAATAGCTCTAAATGGCTAAATAAATCTTTGAAAACGCAAACATTTTCATTACATTTTTTATTATTATTATTTCTGAAAAAATGTCCACTAATATAATATACAAATATAATATACAAATATACAAATAAATATAATGTACAAAAATTTAGTTTTGATGACCTTAAACTCAGCTGTCTTAAAGTATTAAGGATTTCATTATTTTGACAATTTTGAATAAACCAAAGAACATTTGTATAACCTTTTAAAATTTTACAATTATTTTTAAACACTTAAAATTTGTAAAAAACCACATTTGTAGCTAATCAATTAACTTAAAATATATTTAAATTAATATTTGAAAATAGGATCCTTAGCCAGATTTATCCAATGCATAGCCAGCTGGGCAGCACTCATCGCAGGCGAGCAGAGATAATTTATAAGCCCCAATGCCCCGGCCAGACGACCATAAAAGTCCTGGACCCGACTCCACTCGACTCCGTTCGAATCTCCAGGCGGACGACGGCCTGCAGGCGGCTCTGTCAGTTGGACTGTCAATTGACTGGCAACACTTCGCAAATGCGGCGCCCGTCGCGACCAAACAAAGCCACAGAAATCGGACGGCGGACAGTCGGAGCGGGACACTCAAATGAATTGAAACTAATATGCCAAAGTGAGTGGAGCGGAGTCGTCTGACAATGGTCGGTGGTTCCCCATGATTCTGAGCCCACTGCCCCGGGGATAGTAGTCCGGTCCGCAAACGAAAAAACATCGAAGCGAAAGGATATGGATTGACCAAAAGAAACAAAATACTATGCATGATTACCTAATGCAGTTATTGGTCAGTGATGCGATCGTGATTTAAACAGGGTTCTCATTGACGGAATGCCATTAAATTAGAGGAAATTAAACACTACATTATTTAGATTTATTTCTAGAGCGCATTGAACAAATGTCGTTCGTTGTAAGAAATTACCCTCATTACCAATGATTTATGTCAAGACCATTTCTAAAAGGTTTGGCGGTGAATAATAAGATTAGATGCGCTATCTTGAGGCATTATATCAAATGTGTCTTGCTCACTCCAGATGAGACTAATTCAATTTAAAATTTTTTTGTTTATTTTTTTAAGTGCCAAGTTCCTAGAAATTTAAATCGTTTTTTAGCTCCTGAGTCACGTCATCATATCTGAGCCCGCCTCAGATTTGTGACCAAAAAGTGTGACCATTGTGATTAATTTTTATCGCTAGCTTTTGAGCGTGTGATTTATTGTGCCACTGATATAAATCATTTAAAAATGCAAGCAATGCTATTTTTGTCAGGCACATTTAATTATGCACTAAATAAGAGGTGTCGCACGAAAATGTTTACAATAAATTAATTGAAAATCAATTAGTGGGCCTCGCAGAGCCGCAAGAGCCGATCAATAAAAAGCGACTGTGACTGCGAGTGCCACTGAATTATTGTCAACTCTCTGAAATGGGCAAGGTAAATGGCAAAAAATTATTATTGAGTGAGCTGAATTATGGGGCGCAGCAACGGGATCCATAAAATCCATAAAATCGGCACTGGAGTTTGGCTGCAGGTGAAAAAGAAATATTCGGCGGGCAAAATACGACCAACGGCCACAAATTAAAGTGCATAGCCGTGTATGGAGCCATAAAATTTTATATTATTTGCATGCCCGACCGTCGCGAAAAAAACAAACCAACTTCGTATTTATTAATTAGAAGGAAAAACACTTGGCTGCGACTCTAACTTCGATCTCCGCAGACCACTCATAAAGCCGTGTATATAATTTTAGTCAGCCGCTGAGGTGTTAATTGCACAGTGGCTGCCCCACTACTTGCCCCACATATCGGTGGATATTTTTTTTTGGTAATGCTCGGGATCCCAGTTTGAATTCGCAGTTGTATGCCCGCCGGTGGCTGTCGATTGAAAGTGTGAAATTGCCAAGCAATTGTGATTGCGCTCGTTGTTTTTTCCCCAAAAAAAAAAAAATAAAATAAAAAATCAGATCGGAGGGGGCCTTGCAGTTGGCAAATTGCATCAGGTGTTCGCAGGGGGTTGGGTGCAGTTTATGATTTGTCTATGTGCTGATTAGCCGGTGGGTGTGGCCCCAACGATTGGCCCCGTTAACGTATGGAAAGTCCCATATTATTTCGAATGGGTCAATCGGAAGCGTTGTTAACGGTCTATTAAATTATACACTTTACTACGCAAGCAAGCCCTTTTCAAGTTGCAAGATCTGTAATTAAAATTTTATAGAAATATCACCGGTAAGCAAATTGATGTTATCATTGCTTAATGTACTTAATATGAGAATGGAAATATCACAAAATAACTTTAATCCTTACTGACATTTGACGGATCAAAGGTTATGGGATTGTTGTACTTGACTATCGTGCAGAGAGAGAAAGTTATCAAAAGGCATGGATATGAGCTCCATCGATCACACAATCAGTGGGGGAAAAAGTCAAAAGGAATAAGGGACGGGTGCAGAAAGTGCTTCCTCTCCCGCCGCCCACCAACTTCAGATTTTCGCCTTACCAAAGACAGGCGAATGCAATGCAATAAATTTACTTTAATTTCTCATAAATTTAAGCTTTGCATATTTTTTGCATACTGGAAAGACAATAGCCTTGTACCGGGCCAACACCCGCGCACATTTGCATGCAAATGAGATGGGAAATGGTGCTGGGGATGGAGTTGGGATGGGGCTGGGGAGTTAGGAGCTAGGAGCTATACCCTGGTCCACCTTTCAGAGCCCAGGTACCCGAGAGTGGGTGACGCTAAGCACCATTTGACGCCGGTCGCTCCTTGTGGCTCTTATTTTTGGCCAGGCTAAAACGCCGGCGACTCGGCGACACTTTTCAGGCCGACCGAAAGTCGAAAAGTCCAAGATGTCCATCAACGCCTGCGTGTCTAACGAAGGAACGAGAGTCGCACACATCAAAGCCTTTGGCGCCACCTTGGCCAACAGTGCTGTCAGCTTGGCTAAAATCTAGCTAATTAATTATTGACATATGACATTTAAGACACTTAAATGTTTATACATACGTATATGCTAAACTTAATCAATTTTTGTAGTTACATCTATCGAATAAAGAATATACATCAGAATTCAAAATGTATCTGTAATATAAATTTAGAAAAAAGTTGTTTGCTTGTTATAAGCTATTGCCTTCCAATTTGACAACACTGTGGTTCAAAACGCAATGGGCCAAGTTGCTGAACAGGATGCGGAAAGACGCAAGGCGAACTTTATGGCTGACACCAATCAACTTTGGCTTGCCGGCTCCTACGACGTTGTCTAATGCCTTTGTTTATGCCCTCGACAGCATCCAGTCCTCGTCTGGTCCATAACTCTGTTGGCAGAATGGACTTGGAACTATAGGTGCTACTTCCATCGCCACTTACACCAAGAGAAAATATAATGACAGCTATTTGTCCACAACAAGATAATTATGCCCATGAACTTGAATATATCTGTATTTAATAAAAATAATAAAATAATATCAATTCGATTATTTAAGTAAAGCTTTCAGCAAATTTATTTCAAGACATAATTCGAAATTTAACTTATAATATATCCCTAAGTGCACTTCTATGAACACAAGCTTGTTTAGTCATATCTTCGAAGTATTCTCCACCAGCAGTATCAAGTGCTCATTTTGTCGCTCGCCTGTTGTTGGGACCCACAGACAATTTGCAATAATGCGGCTCATCAACTCGCTGTTAACAGTAAAAACCCCGTAGAAACGCCCTTGGTCCGCCATTTGATTCTTGGGCAGAAAGTGCCACCTTAAATTGGCCTTTTATCTGTCCGCACCCTTCGCCGGCGGTTGTCTGTAGATTATTTTTGCCTTTTGCGCCCCATCGGGCTGATCGAAATCCTTGACAAATCTGCCATTTTATTAGTTGGCAATTTTCGCGGCAGACGACCGGCGAACTGGCTGATGACGACGGCACGTGTCTTAAAGATGTTTCAGTGAAAGCGGAAATGAGCACCATTTGTTTTTGCCTTCGATTTGCAAAGAAAAAGGAATGGGGCGGTAAAAGGATTTGCAGCAATATTCTGCTTGCACGGAAAGAAATCACTTCACATATGATAATGCCTCAGAGAACATCATAATATTAGTTGAAACAAAATTAAGCTAATATGCATGTACAAGATTTCCTCTATTAAACTTGCGATTACTTCAAGCAAAATGATCCAAAAGAGACTTTCAAAGCAACCAATTAGCGTGTCCTCTTTGAACGACATTTCTCTACCATACCATTTCCGTTTCTTCAGCATTCATCAATCAAATGTCCAATTACACCTCGCAATTATAATAACAAAAAGCATTCTTCAAAAAACATAGACATCTTCAAAATTGTTTCCCACACCAAACGCTCAGTGTACATTTTTTTCGTCCTGTCCAAAAACCGCCCCTCAGGATCTTCCGTTCAAATTTGGCAATCTCATTGGTAAATCTGAACCTGGTAAACAGACAAAACCTCAAATAAAATGCACAAGAGTACCAAAAACCAAGGGTGACGATACGGTGAAAAATATTAATTTATATTATTTGCAATGCTGCAGCATGCCGCAAAGTGTGATTGTGACAGGTACAGGCCGGCGACAAAGAATCCCGAATTTGCGGCACGTGACCGACGCACTGCAAATATGCATAAAAATTGAAGATGCCATTGGCCGCTCAAATTGATAGTGTGCGCACACGACCATTAAAAGCAAAACTGCCTTCTCGACGTGGGCGATGACAGGCAAAGAAAAAACAGATAGCAATATAGCTAAAACTAGATAGATGCAAAAAACAACAAAGAAAATAACAAAATGCATTGTTGCTGAAAGCGGTAAGTATTGAGATATATGTATATTAATATATATTAATATATTATTAATATAAATGTTGAAAAAAGATCAAAAAATTTTAAAATATTGCTTAAAATACTTAAAATGCTTATAAAGATATAGAATTATATTTTAACAATAGTCGTTCTGGTTAAAAAAGGTTACTTTTGTTTGAAAATGAATTATTTACTAGTTATAGCTCGCAAGATAGCTAGCTAATTGGAAACATTAGCTATAAAATAATGTTAAGACTGTTCAAAAATAGCCAGATCTGGCTTGAAAATGTCAACGTTCCCATACCCACAATCTATCTAAACGCAATGCTAAATTTTTCCTCAGAGGGAGGAAAAGCATATGCTTAGCTTCACAGGGGCATGACAACGATTCCCACACACACGCACACCACAGGCTATTGCCAACGCCGAGCATTCGATTGCAGGACTCAAGTGGTTTGTGGATCAAAAGGACACGAGGATGCGGATGATAAGTACCAGAAAGGACCGGCCGAGCATTGAGAAATTAAAGCCTTGCACGCACCCGCCAGCCCACTATCGAAAACCCAAATGCGAAAGTACCCCGAAATTGATGGCCAACAGACGCTCGCTGTCTGCCGCAGATACAAATGTATCTCTTCTCCCGCGTCAAACCGCCGAGTGGCGTATCTCCCCTCCTCGAGCACTTTCCCACGACTCGCAAAGTGTTGCTTGTGTCCCGGCTGCTGTAACAACACAGTTCACATTATTTGTCCAGGGGTTGGGCTCGGATCGCCCCGTTTTAATTGCCGCCTCCCTTCGGCTTAGCAGCCGGATCATCCCCTGGATTTCAGTTCTTGCCGTGGCTGGTGCTACTGCTGTCAGCTTCATTATTTGCTATTTTAGCAATTTGATGGTAAACTTTGACCACGGCTCGATGAGGGGCTGACAGACTGTCTGCACTGGCATAAAAAATGTAGGCTTGTACTAGTCTACTTATTTGGTTTAGGTTTGAGTTTTCAATCAAAGAAATTAATATAGTTTATATGCATAAAATTGATGATCAATTGATATTATTTTAGCAGCCTTACTTTAATGCAATAATATTTCAATATTTAAAAATATATTCTTTACACAGTTCTTAAGTTGCTTATATGTACCACAAAATTTCAAATTTAATTTCAGTGCAGGACTGCCGTGTCATGGTTTCCATTTCGCCTGCTGCTGCTTTTCCACGGCAGCACCAGGATGCCAAATAGAACTCGGCTCACACAATGGACATGTTGCCACTTTTGTGCCGATTGTGTCTGGCGTGGCATTAAAATTTGGCCATGCCAGGGGTCCATTATTAATTGATTATGAACCCAGGCATATCTATCTATCAACGGTATGAGACCCTTGACCTCCCACTCAGCCATGCAAGTAACGGCCCAGATGACGTGGAAATGGACTTGTAACGAATCCATGATGTTACGAAAGAATATTTTGTATTCCGAGAAAAATTGCTTCCTTTGAGAGGAAGTATCACTCGGCAGTTTTTAATTGATGTTACATAAAAAAAGCTAAAAACAAGGCTACATTTATATGAATGTTGTTTATACATCTTATTTCAAATCAACTTTTACTGCCCGTTGTTATCCTTCAATGCGCGTAAAAACTTTAAAACTCGAGGCAAATATTTGTTGACCGCATTGTTCCTTGTCATTCTGAGCATATCCCTCGAAAGCGAAATAAAACCACACCCCACCCCACTTGTCAACCCACACGCCCTCCTCTCGATCAGTTTGGCTCTAATTTAATTTGCATTTTAACAACTTTTTGCGTGTGGCTTGGGGTCTCTTTTCTGGAATTGCGAGTGGACAGTGGTCAGTGGGGACCGAGGAGGCTGGCAACAAAAGGCGTGACTGCAACATGCGCCAAGTGCGTGAAACGCCAAAATAACGCAGCAACCTGCCAAGACTCTACCTGCGGGCGCGCACCCAAGCCGCGCACAAATTAAATTAGTTTGAATAAACAGCGAGCCACAAAAACGAAACTAAAATGAAATAAAAGCCAAGTGCATAATAAATGAACCGAACCGAGCGAAATACTGGGCGCAGCCACAAAATCGAGGAAGGCAATAAAAAGGAAACCAAACCGAAGCGAACAGAAATCAAGGCAAACCCGGTCGGCCATGAAGACCCATCCTATTCCATCGCAACCCATTCCATCCCAATTTAACCCGAAGCTGCGACTTTTGGAGTTGCGACTCCAAGACTTCGACTGCGTGGGCGCAAAAGCTTGCGCAGGTGATTTTAATCGCATGCCAGTAATCTGGCATAAACAGGTGAACCTACCTCTCAAGTCTCGAGCTCCGACTCCACCTCAAACTGCAAGTCCAAAACGGACCGCAAGGCAAAAAGCCGAATGAAAAAAAAAAATTAAATCAGGCACAGGAAGGTCTCAGCATAGCAGCCGGGTATGGCAACGTGAGTATCCTTAAACTGGAATAAAAATACTTAAAAAAAAAAGAACTTTATGCGTGAGATAGTTCTAAAAAATGTTTGGGAATATTATAATTTATTGAAAATATTCAATTTAAATCTTGTTAAATTAATTTTAAAAAATAAGTATAATCGGCTCTTTATTTGACCTTCTGTACAGTGCGTTTCGTGACACGATGCCATCGTCCCACTGCATTGCCGGGTCATCACAAATGAGCTCGAAAGGATGCGGCTTTGTGGGGATTGCGGTGCAGGAAAACGAAACGAAAATTGTAAATCACGAATTTTGCTGGAAGATATGCAAAAAGCGGCGCACATTTTGTAGCAAATTGAATTTTCAGCAGAAAATCCCCAAGAAGGCGGTCGAGAAGTTTTGTAGCGAGGCCTTGTTAAAGGCGAAAAAATAAGAATCAGCCGCGCGCGCTTGCGCATAAATTTCCAAGCCCCAATCGGAGCAGAGTACCAGAGGGAAAAATATAAATAAAAATAAGAGCCGCAACAGGTTGCAACAGCAGCAAGAGCATGCCCCAATCTGCATATACAAGCCATAAAGCAATTTCCATTTGGAGGCCCACTGCCAACTCCCCAAAAAAGGCGACAAGGGCGAGGCAGTATTGCCAAGAGAGGCAACCTTGATCCTTGTCAAGTGCAGAAAATCGGGGGAGGCAGGATGGAGATCCCCGCCAGGCAAAATCGTCTCCGGATTCAACTGGCAGCTCTGCGTTTCTTTAATAAGTTCGCAGCTCCGTGGATTTCTCGTTCTGTTCTGATTTCTAGTCACTCGCTGCACTCTACGCATTCTGTGTTTTATTTACTCGATTTTTATGCAAATTTGTATTTTTATTTTTGCTTGCCTGAAGTAGAAGGAAACCGAAAGACACGAAAAAAAGTATAACTTTTCTTGGTTCAATTAAAATGCTAGATTCGTTAATAGTTATTGATTTTTAGATTTATATTTTTCTTTTTCAGTTATAAATAAGCTCATTTTTAAGCATTTTGAGGTATCTCTTACAACCAATAAAGTTTCAAATTTTTGTTTCGGTGCAATGATGACGACGACGAATTCATTTCGTTTTGTTTTTCGTATGCAAAAATTGTTATGGCTAGGCTGCAAGGAAGGACTTGGCTAGAGACTCTGTCGCTGCTGTTACCATTTATAGCCGCTGGCTGTTTTTCGTTGCCAAATTAGTGAATTTACATGTTGAACAATGATCAATGTTTTGTTAGCACATGTTTGCCTCACAAAGTTTGTTGTGTTGTGGCTACATGCGATCCGCCAGATACTCGTGCATATAGTATCTGAATGCGGCGGGAGGAATCCACTGCATATGCAAAACAATGAGAAAATTTGTTGAAAAAAAGCGAAGCTCTCGACTAGCTAAGTGCGGTAATAACAAGTGTAAGCGTGGTTGAAACATTTAAAATTCGATATTCAAACTGATTGAGCACATATGCATGTTTAATTCATTAAAATAAACTAATTGATTGAGAAAACATTAAAAATAGATAAATGCTGTGATGAGTTACTGATTACCAACCGAGCATAATTTCATGTTTCCGTTGTTAGTTAACAAATTGATTGAATTACTACCGCACCGTACAACTAATGATATTTAGAGGATTATGCAACACTTCGTAGTCGTAATGGGTTCTCAACTCAAGTTAGCGCAAGAAAAAAACACCTCCACATATTGCACAATGCAACAAAATAAGCAAATACAAAGGCAACATTGAAACAAAGATGGTACCCAAAAATGGCAAGAAAAACTCAGTTAGCAGTGCCACGATGTCGTTTTGTGCCGTTTTCTCACCTCCAAGGAGTGGATGCAATCAGTGCACCCACCGGCAGCCAAACGTTAACACTTGTTTGCCCAGCTAATCGCATTCGCTGCGATATGAAAGGACGCAACGGCAGCGGCAAAAGACACAACCTTAAGTAGAATTAAGAATCCAAATTCATGAGTCAGGCTTCCTTAGCCTTCTTTTTTTTGGGAATATTTTGTGTTCTCTGTTTCGATTTCGATCGTTTTGGTTTGTTTTTGATTTGTGTGGCTTAATAAAATACCAAGAAGTCGTCGCCATCGTCGAGAGATTGGGAAACAATGAATGCTTCCGCCGCACTGTCAATGATTCTACCCCAAAAAGCGCCAAAAAAATAAATAAAGATTCGTGTGTGCTTGGTGATTTATGTGCCTCGCTTTTAGCCAATTTTCGTTTTTAGTCCAGAGTTAAATAATGCTCTTCCAAGAATATAACCCACAAGATATATATATACAATGGATTTGTATGGCGTGTATGTGAATACCAATAAAAAGGAAACAGGCAAGAAAACAGCTTTTTGCTGCACAATTCCCATCTATTTGAGGGCCTTGAATGTGCATGTGAGTACTCATATCTATTCATAATTCGTTATTTGTCATTGTTACCGAATCTGTTGATTCGACTGCTTTCGGCCGAAACCAACATGTTGATTTTCTAAGCAATTAATTTGATTAACTGCCAAATATGGTTGCGGGCTGCGGTTTTTCAAGCAGGGAGGCTCTTTTGATCTAGCTGATCAGACCGAATGCGGCGAGAGTGAGTTATAAGTCCGTCAGGCATTTATCATGAGCATTAAGCGTTATTAATTAAAAGTTCTTACCAAATAATTGTAGCTATAATATAGGAGATTCAAGGCGAACGCCAAAATGGTGATTATGCTGGAAGACTTTCGCATGGCAACGGAAATTCCTCAATTTATGCCTTTATGGATTTAAAAATATATATTTTATACGCTTCCCGTTAAGTTAAAGCCATATCAATAGTACTCAAATCCGTAAATTGCATACCAAAAACAAAGACAAAGCCAAATACTAGCCAAGTTCGTTGCCGAAGTCTTTCGCTTTGCAGACAAGTTCGTTGTCTAAGTCTTTCAACTGTGCAACTGTGAGAGGCGAAAAAGGTTGCTCCGATTTTCAGCTCGATTTTTGTCGGATTGTGTAGTCACTTTTTGGACAATAAACACATTGCAACGATGTTATCAAATAGCCAACAACATGGCCACCTGCCAGCCACTCCCCTTTTTCTAGCTTTGGATTTTGGTCTCTTGGGGCGTATGCCTCACTGATTAGCTGTTGCCAATTTTTGCCGGCAATAAAAATTAGTCGCAATGCACGAATATGGATTTGGCTTTGTGCTCGATTTTTTCGATTTCTGTTCCTTTTCAAATTTAAATTTTTTAGTCTATGTCGATTCGAATGCAAAAATTGAAAACTCTTTTAGCCTGCCAATCGAACGTTAATTAATTACGATTTATTGACTAAATTTGTTGATTAGACAATTGACGTCTGTCGATGTTGCATTCGTTGTTGCTATAATTACGTTTTTTGCTCTGCTTGCCTCAGTTTTAGTGGTTGCCACACACTTTGCTCGCTCGCCACAATTGTCGTCAATTAATTTTGTTTTGATTTTGCTGATTTGATACGCCGACGACGCCGCCTTGCAGGTGGCATTGAGATTTAACGGCCAGTGTTTCATGTTTTTTTCCTTATTCAAAAATTGCTTGCAAATCAAAAGCGAATAAATCATTAATAACAAATATAAATCGTTTTGGTGTCTTGGCTAACTTATCTCCGATGCGATTTAAAAGAAAAAGTTCAACTAAAAGATAAAAATCGTGATAGAAAGTTTCTCGGAGTGTAAAATCTTTCTTATTGCTTTAATATAATAATTCACCTAAACAACGAGACCACATTTAGTCTCAAGTAAGTCCCGGAGCCAGTTTCTTCCCTTTAGTATAATCCATTAATTATGAGATAATACTCATCTAAATTGTATGATTTTCTTAGTGCTTAGCCTCAGTGACTTTCCTGATCTTTTAAGAGACTCTTTGAGTTTCCATTCGAAGTTCCAATTCGTCTCGGCCAAGAAACTAACGGAGAGAAATGACTGACAAGTGTACGGCAGAAAATTTCCATAGATCTACTCGCAACCAAGCTGATCTGATGGTGTGAAATTCCTAACTCGCCACTCTTGTGGCCACTTCTTGCCGCATCAATCAACGGCGGCAGCTTAAATGCTGCATCATGACAAAACCATTACACTTGACCAGGCTCAAAGAGTGGATAGTCGGCAGATGCTCAGATGACTAGGCTTCTTGGCCGTGATTGATTGATTGGCACCGTGAGGTGAACTTGGGCAACCCGGCTGATGCTTTTGTCTAAAAGCCGTTTAGAATAACACCACAACGAGCCAAAACCAAAGACCTGGGATCCCAAAGTACGGCCAGCAGCAAGAAATTATGCATTGTATTGGTAGATAAAACCAAAATGAAGAAAACAGAAATAATGTTTAATCTGTGCAATGCACCCTCACCTGAAACCTTCCCGTCTACACTACGAAAAAGTTAGTCAACTAAATAAATATATATTTGAACTTTATTTATTTTAAATTATAATATATATTATTAAATTATTTATCGCAACTATTTCCAATCAAGTTCATTGCAATGGTCTTTGGCATTTTTGAGATTGGAAGACTCTTTGACCAAATATACAACAGAAACAATCACCTGCCATACACCAAAACATTTTCCATTAACAAGAGTCTTTGCATTTTCGGTGGTTATTAAAAGAGTTCACATCAATATAAGAAATATTTGAAATAGCCCGCATACTTCTAACAATCCGTGGCCCAATTTTCTCCTTGTGTAAGGAGGCGTTTTGCTTACTCTGGAGGATCAGCGGCAGCAGTAGAATACCAGCCCCTGGCCAGTTGATTGCGCCTTCATTATTATGCCAAACTGTGCGCCGGCATTCGTTGAATTTGGCTTTTGCAATTTGCTCTCGATGCCGGCCGGCCGTTTGCCTCCTTACTGGCTGGAAAAGCAAACTCCTTCGTTTTGGGGGCATTAAAAATGAGCTCGACGTAACAGGTGGATGCCGATGCCGACGATGCTCGACGTGATTTTCGCCAAATCGTTTAGATTATTTTGAGATTGCTTGCGCCAGTCGCTCCATTGGCACTCCTTCACTTCACTTCAACTGCCTTCAGTCCGCACCTTGCATTTGAACTTGAAACATTTCATTTTTTCTGTTTTTAGTTGCCTGAAGCTGGGGGCATCTACAACATCCACTATCCACAGCATCCAGTTCTTCGGCCGGATCGATTAGTGGCATTCTATTGCGTTCAATTTTCCATGTGCAACATTGAGGCGATCGTCGAGAGCTCTGCCATCGCCGCTGGCACAATAAACACGCGATTTATTTCATGCCAGGCATTCAAGTGCCGCCTCAGTCGGTCAAAGCCAAGGAGGAGCCCAATCCAATCCTCGTGGCCTGCTCTGGACTCACCTGGACCGACTTGCCTTGGATCGGCCTGTGGTATGTGATAATGGGATGATGGTATGATGATGCATGCCCAGCATACACAACAACAGCGCGGGGCTAAATCGAGGGAAGGGCGAGGGGAATAAGCTGAACCCTAACTTTTGGGTATAGCATTGGAAATACTCTACAAGTTAGTTGGTTAGATATTTTAAAGAATTTTGTTTTTTTTTTTGGTATTTTTAATATTTTAATACATTGATTAATCAAAAAGAAAACTATTAAGACTCGGTTAAATGCAAATAATATATTTATATATTTAGAGAATACAAATCGATATCAAATCGATTTAAAACGGTTGAACTACCTTTCAAAAATTAAAATTTTTATTTATTAGAAATTATATAAAATATAGCGTGATCAATGTACACTCGTGTATTGATGTGTGTTAACCATATGTACGTAGTAGCCAATATAGACTCTCAAATTTAAGGGTATTTACAACAGTAATAATAGCTGCCCACTATTCGATTTTTTTGCGGGCTTTAACTAGCGACCAAGGTTAGTCGCAGGCTTGCTGGCAAGTTGCTGCAACTATCGGTCGTAGGGGGCTTACTCTGGCGCATTTTAGCCGGTAATTGCTTGTGATGTATGATTTTGAGTTCTAGTTTTCCTGGCCTGGGAATATTTCTGAGCCGGCCCCGGATTTTGTTGTCCGCCTGATTGCTGGCGATGCCTATATATGCGGGTGATGTATGTTATATAGCCGCAGCCACAGGTATAAGCTATAGCCATAGATATTGATTTGACAGGCTCTGAGCGAAGACTTCGACTTGGCCAGCTGATGATGATGGGATAGCACCGACTGTCACACTTTCTAAGCCGAGGAGGGCACTTTCACCCAATTAGAGTGCGATATGAGCACGGCCTGGAAATATGCAAAGTACTAAAGACCGCTGCGTCCCTTTCCCGCCGATGACAATCTTTTGTTTTCACTTCTGCAGAAACAAAAGCCATAAGGAATAAATTGTGCGCTGGTAGCCGCGCATTGAACTCTTGGCTTCAACAAGTGCACAGCAGGGTTCCAAAAAGATCACCGATATCCTACGCCCAAAAATCGAAAGAAAAAAAACGAAATTGAAAAAAATACAATTCCCGAAAGCCTGCAATTTTGCTTCATTGTGGGCTAAATGGAGTTGGCCAAGGCGATCATATCGCCTTATTGTTTGCCTTAACAATTGGGCCAAGTTTTCGGGGGCTTCTATCTTCCACATGATTGATCGAGGAAGCCGGGGGAGCTGCGGGAGAAGCCATAAGCCACAAGTATTCTATACATGCTGACAATTTCTCCCCCACCTCGCGGTATTTTCGTTGTGCTTTTCATGCCATTTCGATACGGGCCTCATTTTTCTTGCCACAATTATGAAGAAAGTTGGCAGCAATTAGAAAACGCACATCGATCAAAATCTCCTCCCGACAACGAACGTCATGTTCGAGTGCCGTGTTTTGTTTGTTTGTCCAAAGCGGCATTTCAACCTGCAGACAAGTGAGTGTGGTGCTGGGCAGCCCGGATAAACGCTGAGCTCCATAAGAGCTATTAAGACATATGTATGTATCTTTCTCTGCCATTGTAATATTAGAATGTAATATTTTCAAAATAAATCAATCCCTGTTCTCTCGACTTCAAAAGAAAGCCTCATAAATGAAAGATTTTTTACCAATATCAGCATTTCTATAATAATTTACATATTTTTCAAAACTAAACCTATGAGTCATTTTAGCCAGTATATTTCATTCAGTTTGAAGCACAAGCCAATTTTCATTCCAAATTCTGACAATATAAGGCTCTCACAATGTCCCAGAGCATTAACAGGGAAGAAGTTCCCAGAGACAGGGGATTGGCCCAGGAGTTGAGGAGTGAAATAACCCGCAACTCGGCGGAAATCAGTTTCAACTTTTGGCAGGAGTTCGAACACATCCGGTCGATCCAGCAAAATCGCATAACGCAGGAGCGCTTGCAGCGAGAGCGAATTACCACTTTGATCCGGGATGGACAAGAGGAGGCCAACCAGGAGGCGGAGGCCCTAAGCCGTTCGATCAGTGCCCACGGCATTACCTCAACCACCTTACCATCACCATTGTCAGCAGTCCCAACTGCGTCCATGGTGAAGAAGTCCTTGGTCCAAGGAGTCAAAAATATGTCAAATCGCACAAGTCCGGGTGTCAAACGGAAGTCACCGAAGCAGAAGTTCCAATCACCCAAGCCGAATAGGTCGAAACAAAGGAACGAAACCGAAGGTGAACCGAACTTGCCATCTCCAGCCCCATCCCACATTCCAAGCGCACCACCACCCTCAAGAGCCACAATGATCACCCCGAATATCTCCAACGGTGTAACTCCCAATATATCAAAGTATCGATTGGCCAACAAGCCCAAAAAATGATCATACTGTTTGAGACAAGGAAGCCAAGCATTAGATGCCCTTTTAGTAATAAAAATGAACTACATTACAATTAAATGAAAGATATTAGTATTTCTTGTGTCCCGCATAAACTCATTTCTACAGGTTTAAGCGCGTGACGAATGCCACCCGGTGTGCACTTTGCACTACAAATTCCGGTTAAATTATACACATAACGAAACTAAAACAGGCAACAACAAAGACTCCGCCGAGGCAGAGACTTGCAAATTAATTAACGGTACACGGGTCTCGAGAAGGAGCTGATCCGAAAAATCGAAAAATCAGAAAACACGCACCCCAGACACCTGAGTAATCAGCAATATGTGGGCATGGCCATCGATGGTGGTACTCGAACTTCTCGATAAATCACGGATAAAAAACAATCAGCGCAAATGTAACGTTATTCATCACAGGTGGTAAATATTTCAAACCAAAACTGACAACAAACGCGCGCCGAGCTCAAAAATAAAACTCAAACACAGCGACGCTGTTCGCGTTTCTGGTTTCGGTTTCTGTTCTTAGATTTCCGATACTTCGGATTCGTACGATTTGTGGGTCAGAATAATTAATAAAAGCGGCTCTTTTTTGGCGCATGACTGGGCCATAACAAAGCTGTGGCAACACACAAAGAAAACAGATCAATTTCTGATAGTTATTACTCATCCCATATTCATGATCCCGTAAGTCTGTGCATAAGTTCAAAATCATTGGAAATAAATTAAAAATATTAATTAGAGCATAACAAAATATTAAAGTGCTTAACTGAAAAATATATTAAATTTTTTACAAGCATCAATAACTGAATATATTTACACATTAAACATCGTAAGGCAAATATTATTAAAAAAAATCTGCTGTGCAAAGATCTCGGCATTTCTGTCGTCACTTTGGCCCATGCGCACCAATAATCAATCAAAACGTCTTAAACAAATCACTCGTTCCGCATGTGCAACTACCAAAAAATCAACAGAGCAGAGACAAAAAATTACTGAGCCAAAGACTGGCTGACTGACAAACTGACTAACTGACTGACTGGCAAGTTTGGCAACTGCAAGGCTCTGAAACTCCGGCGAACTGGAGAACTGTGATGGACAACA
This sequence comes from Drosophila melanogaster, assembly GCF_000001215.4. NCBI lineage: Eukaryota > Metazoa > Arthropoda > Insecta > Diptera > Drosophilidae > Drosophila > Drosophila melanogaster. Next base: position 15,359,882 of record NT_033779.5, on the reverse strand, counting down.
GTCACGATTTGCATGTGCGACAACTGTTGCCAGACCGGCAACAACGACAACGGCACAAACAACAATCAACCAGGCACATTGAACTGCCATTGACACGGGGGAGAATCGAGGAGAACGCCAACCAGGAGACCGGAGTTTGGAGATCGGAGACTGGAGCCCAGAGACACCTGTAGCAGCCACAAAAGTTGAAAGGCAAAAGGCGAACTCCCTCGCACAGTGGTTAAAATACGAATGCAAGTAGAGCCTATTCCGGAAATATTAACACGATCGCTCCAACAAAAACCTTCAGGAACCATCCTGGGACTAACCCATTGCAAAATTAGTTATAAAAACTAATTGTCAAGTTAAAATAGTAATTGAATTCTATTTTCAGTAAATAAAATTATTCTGCTTTTTACAAAAAATAATTAATAAAAATCCATAAAAAACCCTATGGTCCTAGGTTAACAACAACAACGTTCATACTCAACCATTTTTTAATCGATTTTTCGTGTAAAGGTAAGGCAAAGGCTTCTTTTAATGTCCACTTTAAGTTTTGTACCGGTTCATAAACTTTATTAACCGAATAGTAAAAATTTTAGACTTCCATAAATTTTTTGGAGCATTAGTACATCATTAGTGAAATGTGAACGCTAAATATTCTGTTGAGCAATTAACTGCAAGGCAAGAAGTGATTATTAAAGCATTTAATGCCACCCCAAAGTCACTGTACACAGGTCCGCTTAGGCTATTGGATTTGTGCAGATCGCTGATGGGTGCGCCGGTTTCAGTAGCCACCACCAACAGCTGGACCCCCGACCCCCAGTAAGCCACCCACCGATCCGTTTCACCACCCCCTTTTTAGCCGCTGAATGACAAGCTCAGAGGCCAATTACCGCAAACAAATTCGAATGCGAATGCGCATTGAAATTGTGGCAAGGTTGGTAATTTAAGACTCACGCCGTCTCGAAATAAAAGGAGTTTGAGGAACAGAGAGAGAGATTCCCGCGAGAGAAACCAATGCAAGAACCGTTTCTTTGTCTCACCAATTAGTGCAGGGGGAAAAATATTCATATACAAAATGCAATTTAATTGAATTTAAAATTATTTTGTATTAAATTTCTAAGGTTCTAATAAACGACATAACCCCTAAAATGAGCAATTCTCATTTCAACAAACGACTTTACAGGATATGCATATTTGAGCAGGGCCACACTTTACTGAAACAATATTTTCAAATCAATTAATGTGACAAAATATTGATAAATACCTCCTGATTTTTTCTCGGTGTGCAAGTCGGCTTCTGGCCAGGTGATTGAATTGCTGATTTAACGGTTTCTGTTGTCAAATTAATGACATTCATTCATTCCATGTGGCCGAGTCTGAGCTGGAGTTTTAAGCCCGAGCTTGAGTTGAGCAAACGTGGCCAAAAACGGTAGTTTTTTATAGCAGCTCTGGTAAATTGCAGCGCGTGTTATTATTGTTGTTATTACTGTTGCTGCCGTTGTCATTGCTGTTATTAATGTAGTTATTAAATATTTACAACTGCCGCCGCACAAAGCGTGCCTCAAAAAAAAAAAAAATGCTTACTGAGATTGGGAGTGGGCCGAGTTCACAGTTGGGTGTCAAAGTGCAAAAGTTTAGCGCAAAGTTCTTGTCATTATTTGTTCTCCGCTTGTTGATCGGATTCTGTTTCTGTTTCCTTGTAAAGTGAAAGGGAAACGCTGGCAAATCTATTCTCGGCCGCCTTGAGTTTAAGGCTTAATTAATGGCTCTTTTATATAATTTAATTAGTTGTTAATGATTTGCTGATTGGACAGGCGCGTGCGGTGGTCCCCCATGAATCAAATGCTAAACTAGACTGACTTCGCAGGGGCTTGGCAGATGTCAGGGTTGCCCAAAGAAGTGGCTAATGGTCTAATGGCCCGGTCATGACTGTCGGTAGTGATAGCGGCTAATGGTTGGAACTGCCAAAATGTGAGATATACCAGCATGAAGAATTGTCAATCGTTTCAAAAGATACTAGTAGACTTTCGGAAACTAGCCTCGTTGAGATAGCTTTTTAAAATAAATAGTTTTGAAATTTTTTAGGTGTCGAATATTATAAATCATTTCAATGGTTGACTAGAAACCCAATTCTTTACAACTTGAAATTAACCAAGTTAATCATATTTGATCGGTTTTATTTGCATACGCCTTTTCTTGTTGCCATTGACCAAAACCGCAACTCCCACTTCCCATCTCGTATCCCCACAAACATTGCCGCCCCAAAAAAAAAATGTAAGTTGAGGCCAAATCGAACATGGCAGGCTAGACAAAATGCTTGTTGTCGATTTTCGCATTTGATTTTGAACAAATCCCCCAAAAACTTAGTAAACAGCAAGTTGCCTGCGTGAATTGCGCATTCAACATGCGTACGCCACGCGATAAATAATATTGGAAAATGTTTTTAAATTTGTCACAATTTCAGCGATTGCGTGGCCAGAAACAAAAACTAAAACGATATAGACAGCCATTTGAAGGCTCTTATAAGTTTATAACATTTATCGGGAAAGCGATTTCCTTGCCAATTAGTCAAGGCTTATGGGGGCGTTAAGCGAGTGCTTAACTCCGTCACGAAAATTGCCGCCAGATGGGCATAAAGATATGGCGACACATGGGCTCGGCGATAAGGTAGGAAAATACCAACGGCTTAAGCGGCAGCGACCTGTCAATATGCCATTTGATTGATTTCGATACGATTCCACGCACACGTTTTCAAAAACCAGATGCAAAATTGTGTGTATCAAAAACGCAATCGTAATCCAAGTGTGCTCCACATTTAGGCATCGAAATCCGTGTCTGGCTATCGTTTTCCGAGCATTTTATTGCCACACCACAGCAATAATCTAAATACTCATATCGAAAACGCATGTCGGGAGCAAGAGCCAAACCCAAATCGCGGCTAAAATGCCAAATGGCCAAGACGATGGCAGTGGCACACGCAACAGGCAAAAGGGAAATTCTCCTGTTGCTCATGCTCTTGATTTTTGTTATACTCTTGCAGCAGGTACTGCAGTTTATTGAATTCTTTGTCATTAAATCAATAAAATAACTCTACCATTCAAATTAAATTAGATCAGAACTAAAAACTTCCGACTCTGAAAACAAATTCGTTTGTAAGAACATTCTTTGGAAATACTTTTATTTATTACAGGTAAATATTACAAATATCATTGTTTAACATTGTTATCCTTTCAAAGAGCATTTCAAACTTGCACAGGAGGTATATCTTTTATATCTTTCCCTTACTTTTATTCGGTAAAGTGTAGTAACTCAGTATTAACCACTTACACGTTAATTTAGGCACAAATTGAATTAATAAACCATGTTGGACATTGTGTGCGGTCCAAAGGAAACCGAAGCGAGCCAGCTCCTTCTCATATTCATTAATTTATGCGCAGAACACGGCTCAATGAACCACGAAAACAACTGGCTGGCCAACAACGCAGCCAAATTTGAATTTACAAGCACGTAACCTGTGCGAACCCCCCTCAATTGGCCCCCCATTTTCGCCACCTCTTTGCAAGCTTCCTTCTCTTTGGCAAACGCTGACGTGATTGGCTTCGAATTTGGCTCCTTTCCGTTCCACTCGCTTGTAAATTAGAACACGCTCAAAAATGTTACCTACAAAAATTTGCATGTCGCTGCTACCCATAAAAATGAGAGACCCCATGACGATACTCGATCCCCTGCCAACGGGATGTCCCCTGAGTTCCCCCAAAGAATGATGAAAAACACTACAAGGTCTAGAGGCAAATTGCGTAAACCTGACTTTCATTTACACCTTGGCATGTGTGCAACAAGTGCTGCAAGGCATACTTTTGATCTGTCCGACTTTTCGCCAGGCGTTGTATTCAAAAATGTTTAAACGAAAGGCTTTGGACTGAGAAAAAATGTTTCATGACAGGAACAAAAAGTGTCAAGTACAGAACAAGCGAAATTTGAAAGCCAAAATGCCATTGCAAATATGGAAATTTTAAAACTTTTAAGTAATTAAAAGTCGTAAAATATAACTGTCATTGTTTAATACATCAGAAATAGGTATTTGAACTGCTTTTAAAAACCTTTGGTGTATTTAAAATAAAAACAAACAAATTTCTGACTTTTTCGAACATCATCCTTAAAGCAACACAATGCACCGACTCGTGCCACAAAGTTGCAAGTGCCCCAGACGAACTGCTTACATAAGAAAGCTCTCTTTCCGCAAAACAAAACCGAAACGAAAATGTATATGATTTATTGGCATTTTGAGACCAAGAATTTGCAAAAACAAAACCAAAAAAAAGGGTAAAGGTAATAAATTTTATTATTGTTGTTGATATACAAATCCATGCCCACTGTTTTATTTTCGTTTATATTTTTTTAAGAGGCAAAGAAAGCCACCAAAAATCAGCCAAACTGGGCTTTATCCCCCCTTTCGCTCCAGCTTTTGGCTTGTGTCGGTTGCTTGAACTGCGGGGTCCCCAAAAAAAAAAGTTAACTTCATTCGCTCGTGGCCGGGGTTAAGGGTTAAAATGTGGGAGTCACGATTCTTGGCTAAACGATTTTTTTTTTTGTCTTACCACTACGCGCTCTGTTCTCTGCGCTCTCCGCATGAAATGAAGTTACCAAAAAAATCAAATCAAGTACCGTTGTCCTCAAGCACACACATACATATATATGTCTCTATATCTGGCCATAAGTATCTGTGCACATGGATAGAATTAAGGTGACCTGCCTACAATTTCAAACGGCGACTTCAACTCTTGGGGTTTATCAATAAATTATTGAGCCATTATTGTTATTACAATTTCTTTATAATGTTGGCAGCGTGCGCCCGAGAGTTTGTTGCAGTTAGCATACTTGTTGCATTTTTCTAGGGTATATAATGGGTATATTCGATGGATAGGAACTATGTATACAGATAGTATGACCTACTGCTTTATAGAACTCCATTACTACATATACTATGTAGACAAATATCCTGAAAATAGTTTTGAAAGAGCATTGCATACTTTTCAGATATGTATTTTAAGGATGGTAGAGTAAATTTTCTCGAAGGAGAAATCGCTATAATTCTTAATCGCTATTTAATTTTGAGCTTTGTTATCCAAAAATCTAAGATACCGCCTCTTCGAAACCTTTCTCCGCATATTAGCCCCCCGATTGCCTTGGTAGTTGTTGACCATTAGCGTGTACTTGCAGCCAACGGGGTTGAGGTCTCTCGAATCTCCCCCGTCTGAAAATCTTGGCCATCGCGGGTCCCAGCCAGCCTCATCATGTGCACAATGGAGAGCAGGTCAAATATCTTGGATCGTCGGTCGATTTGTGTTTGAAGCTGCCAAAGAGGGTCTTCTGACCCGGGCAGGTTCATGACAAATGCATTAGGGGCTTGAGTGTATATGTATAATTTTTGTTCGGCTTTCGAATGCATTTCCAATGGCAATCATGCAACTGGGCGGCGGCGTGGCGCTTTTTTCGCCTTATTGTTATTTTATGAATATGGTAAATGGTTTAATGAGTTTTAATTGAGTCGACTGCTGCAACGAAGCGAAGTAATGAGTTAAATTGATAGGGAAAACCCGACGCTTTTGGCGGCCCTTTGAATAGACCAAAATGCCGGGAGATGAGGTGAAAGCGACGGGTCTGGAAATGGGCAGTAACCCAAAAAGCTGCAGCTGCCCAAAAATGCCTTCTGTTGAGCAATATCCCCCAGAAAGCATACAAAATAAAATCCATTGGGGTTTCACTTATCCTCCTTTTCGGTAGCTGCACTTCGAGAAAATGGTCGAATATATATAAATATAAATATATGAAAAATATTTTTAAATCGGAAAAGAAAAACTATTTACCAGCTTAGCAAAAAATATGAATTTTTTAGTAAATCAACACCATATAACAAAGAGAATGCTGAATTTATTTAAAAAAATTTAGTTTTTAGAACTCTTTTTATCTCTTTTAATTTATGCGTATTTCACACAAATATATATACTCAGCTTTTATATTTATTAGAAGTGTAAGCTCTTAAAATTGATGAAACATTTTTTCAGCGATTCGAATCCATGGGGATTATTTCCAGGAGCTGTCAATAACCGTTGTGCGGAATAACGCTCCAACTCTTAGTCCACTGATAACAGGCACGCGCCTCGAAAGCCTCGAAATCAAAGGTAAAGTGCCAAGAAATTGGCACAGCCTCGTAACTCATTCCAATGAATCATGCAGCAGGTGGGGGCAGGTGAGGCAGTCGAACGGTGGGCAGGAGGACGGAGAGGCGGTCGACGGACGCAATCACAACACTGCCCAGTTGACCATTGATCTTTCGCACAAGAAGAACTGGCTTTCCGGACGGGAACAGCGACGTGTGGCCCGTAATCAAAAATACGAGCAGGCGGCAACAAAAAAAAAAATGAAAAAAACAGCTAACAGAACTCGCTGGCTTTTGACATTTTTCCGTTGTTGGTTTCTTTTTAGTGCGAATGTTTTGCATGTTAACATTTTATTAGTCATAACAATCCACCGGCAAATGTAGAATTCGAATGGGGATTGTCTCTGAGCTGAGAAGGGGGAAAGACGTTGGTAACTTTTGAGTGGAAACCTGCCGCAGGCTGGCTTAAATGATTTAATGCTTCTAATGGAGCCAACCAAAAGTTAACAGTCATAAATGGAATATCCTATTACCGAACTGCTGTTGCACGTCATATGGGAAGCTTTCAGGTTCCTATTGATATAAAAATGTATAATTTACAGTACATTAGACTTGATGATACACTAGACAGTGTTTTTTTAATCAGTACGTCATGCAGTTTCTCTACATATGTGGTATATATATATTTATCTCGATAGACTTCACAATTTTAATTCATTGATGCGGAAGATTATAGGTTAAAGAAGATCTTTTCCAAATGAAATTAGAGCACGGTTAATATGACGTGTTAGCTTTCCCTCCATCACCACAATTATACATCAATTATAATCCGGTGGAAAAAACTTTCCCATCACTTGTTTGATTATTTCGGATTGACGAAATCCCAGCAATATAACATCAGGGCTGTGCCGACCTCAAAAGCGGATCACCTAACGGACCCAAAAATTATTCAATATCCCGGCTCCGAAAAGCATTTGATGTTCGGCCGCCTCGAATAAATCCGCCGACTAGATACTTCCTCATACACAAATGAACACTTCAGTGACCACAGCAGCCAGGGAATTATGGCCAAGTTATGACCCTATCCATCCCATCTACAAACACATGTCGCCGCCAATTAACAGAAATCCAAAACAACATTTTAAAAAAATATTTACCAACAAAGCTTCAAGCGAGGCACCGAATAAAAAAAAACAACGAGCTAAAAAAAAAACCCCATATAAGGATTAAAATCAAAAATTGAGAAAATGCTTTCAGGCTAATCCCAGCAACATGCCCAACTTGTGCGTCTCGAATTCCCCCCTCATAGATATTGTTATTCTATATCTCGGCTGCTGGACACACTTGTCGGTTTGACTCAAAGCGACATTTCCCACATCAAAAAGATTTCGTCACGCTTAATTTTGTTTTTCTCCTTCTGCGCCCCCCGATCGATTCGTTCGAAAAATTTGTTTCAGAAGAATTGAAATTATTAAGTCATGCAGAAGACAATTGGATCATTTGTTTATAGGTGTGTTCCAAGAGCCGCGGCACATGCAACAGGTTAAAATTGAGTGACGTGCCTCGGGTATTTGTCAACGACATGGGTACCGCTTTTTTGTCATTCTAATATTTTTTTATTATTTTGGATCGTTGCTTGCGGGACTGAAATCAGCTTAAATATAATTAATGGCGGCATTGACCAGTGACAAGTCCATTAAAATGAGTTGGGGCTCTTAAATCAAAATTCTTCTTGAAAAGCTTTTATGATAAAATCACAGTCGAGAACTTTATAATTATTCTGCATTCTAAGTGCAAGTTGTGACTGAAAAATACTAAGATACGAAGTAATGTTTGGGGCTAAAATCCAACAAAAAAACAGACGATTATATAAGTCACAGATTTTAAGTGGTCTTTTGGCATATTAACCCCGGCTAAAACCAATTCCAATCGATGCTCAATTTGAACCTGTTCCCGTCCTGCAATAAAATTAAACAGCCATAAAACAAAGTTACTGCAACGTGCAACAAATTAAAACATCATAAAAATCAAAGCCGTTCGCGAAGGAGATCTTTGGCCAAAAGTTAAAGAAAATGCCGCCATCCGTGGCAAAACGCGCACAGAAGTTGAGCGGCGGCCACAAATTAGACGCCGCCTCCTCCAAGAAAAACAAAAAAAATATACACCAAAAGCTTAGTATATGGAGTGGTTCGGTGTGATCGGAGGAGCTGGAGGACCTGGAGCCTAACTAACCCACAGCCTGGCTGCCGTGCCATAGCTAATGATGACCTTTTCACTGCGGCACGACAACTTAAGGTCATAAACAATCAAAAGCGGCTCCAAACTGGCAAGCTGGTGGCAATTGGCGCGAACGCGAAGGCGCTTCTCCATCGCGGTTCGTCTTTGTTTTTCCCCTCACAGCTTTTCCCTTTTTTCGGCTGGGCTCACTACAACTACTACTACTACTACTACTACCAAGCAGCGCTAATAGTTAATAATAATTATTATTTCATTTCTGGCAGCGCAACTCCCACCAGCTGACACCAACTGAAAGCCAGCAGAGCCAAAAACAATAAAGCTTCCTACGGAAAGAGTTTACCATGGGCTGGAAAGGTGAATATACTGGTTATATAACAAAAATCAAAATAGTTTTAGACAAAACAGTTAATAAAATAAAAGTATTGCAGCAAAAGATGAACGATTCGCAGATAGTTTATAGTGCACAGGAACTGTAAAGAAGTATTGTCCATAACTATGAAATTAAAGAAAAGCAAGGGAAAAACTTAAGATCACCCATATGTTCTTGGGTTATTTGAATATTTTTTTAAAACATTTTTTAATCCACTGTGCTGCGCTGCAGACAACGGTAACATGGCGTGTTTGTTTATTGCGCATGCGCGCCGGCAATCGCTCGAAAGCTGGCGGAGATCGGGCGGCAATGTGGCCCCCGCTATTGGTACGGTTGCCCCATTACTTTAGCCCACTTAGCTGCGCATCGGCGAGTCAGGATCTCGGCCCTGCAGCCCACACCCGCCTGGTGCTCTCTCACGCGATAGTTATCCTAATGGGTTGACTTTCGTTTGGAACTTCACTATACCGCTCAGCCGTCGCCTGGGCCTTTGGCTTGGGTCTTGGCTTTGGGTCTTGGGCCTTGGCCACATCTATCAGTTGGTAGCTCCGTTGGCCGCCTTCGTTTAAGTGAGATGTTGGTAATAAAGCAGCAATTTGTTAACTTTCCAGTCGCGTTCATTTAGCTACCTCATTGGCGGCTCTTGTTCGCTCGTTGGCGGGGTCGTGATTTGACGCTGGGAAAGATTCGCATTTTCTCCAAACGGCCAGCTCCTCATTATGCAGGTCCTGTGGAAATGGTGGAAATTGAACATGCAAACTATCCCATTGTTCTAGCCGGGGCAACAAGTGCCGAACAACAACCGGTAGCCAACGCAAAACAAATGCCCATAAATATGGCCAATAGCCATAGCCGGGTCCAAACTAGCTACTAGCTACCACAATGTGGGAAAATCCAAGCTGCATGGCACATTAACACCAAGCCATCGCCGCATCGAGATTCCTCCTCTGGGTTAACTTCTTATTGTCCGAGATTATGACATAGGCTGCACGTTCTGGCTTTGATATATCTCCCGGGAATTGCGCATCTACGAAATTGACACTTTACAACGTTCAGCCCATATAAACGTGACCCAGACAAGGGACCATTATTTGCATAACCAACTGGTAAGCGCGAGATGTTATCCCGATAAGGCGAAGATTATATACTCTAGGGGAAGTGTCCTGGAAAGTGTTCTGAATAAGCGGTTAGAATGAAAAATATTGGCATTTTAGAACACATTTATATAAACATAATTGATACTTTAACTTATAGAAACAAATTTGATCAAAAATTATCTAAGAACTACACACTTCATTCAGAAAATGTATCTTAAAGTTCACAGATATTTTTGTGGCACATTTTACTCAGTACTTCGCATACCCCCTTCTGAAATCATGTGACTTTAAAAATGCGTTTTGTCAGAAGCTCTCCGGAAAAAAAAGAAAATAAAATAAAACTGAGCCAAGGATGAGGCTGTGAAGTAAACGAAGGGGAATCTTAAGGACACAGACACGATCCCCAAATGCAAACATTCTTTATGCGCGATGCGCAAACAACAATAAAAATATGAAGCCGGCAAGTCGTGTAAAGTCAATGTTAATGTTAATGCCGATGTTTGGAGACCGCTGAGATCCCAGTTGCTTAATGCACTGAGGAAAATTCTTACTACGATTTATTTGTATTATTTCCACGCACATTCTGAAATATCTCTAGTCTCGAAAGATTGAGTACTAAGTAGCCACCTTAATCCAATTATTCAGAGGAAGGAAAATTCTGAAACTACGAATTAAGGATTTTCTGAATTTCTAATATTTCTCAGAAAATATACCAGAAAACTTTGAAGTTTGACATGATTTACTTGTTACAAAAACGAGACTTTAAGATCCACTACGTTATTCTTTTCCGCAGTGCAATACCTGGTTACTATGGCCTATTGTTCCAGCATCTCGGATCGGATTGGATCGCATCCAATGGCCAAGGAGTAGGAGTCTGGGTCTCCGATTCGTAGTTGGAGTCTCTGTGTCTGTAAAAAAAAGTGGAGTGGAGCAAACGATTCGAAATTTTTGGCTCTGCGTGCGGAGAAAGTGCACGTTTTGCTTGTTAAAAAGCACGAATCGTAATGAAAACAACCTGTTAATCTAAATATCTCACTCGATTGTTGTGCCGGCGACTATTATTATATATAGTCTATACCAGAGTCGTGTAACTAACTGTGCTTGCACATTTGCGCGGCCCAAAACTAACTAAACTGCCAATTGGCAACAAATGGCCGTACGTCCGATCTTATTAAAATATCATAAACAGGCCACGAACCCGGGCCTCAGATGCATTTGTAACTGTCAATTTGTTGGCCAAACAGTTTCACTCAGTCGGCCGACGAATGCCAGTGGTTTTATTATACAAATTAATTAAAATTGCTAGCGGTAAGTATAACTCTGGTAGCGTGAATAGGAAAAAATTTGTAAAATTTTAAAGATAAAATAAAAGTGCCAAATAGAGATTTCCGTACTTTTAAGATTCAAAATGCAGTGCAATGATGATGATGATGATGACCAAAACTAGTTCTTGCTAATATTTTTTAAAATTATATGTATAAAAGTTGCAAAAATAATTTTATATAATCAAACATTCGATCAAAAGATGCCGTTACAATTAAAATCCTGAACAAAAAGCAAAATTAGCACATTTGGAGTGGGTTTAAAAATGCAAATGAGTGATAACAAAGCTGCGGCTAATTGCGGATCGAGATCAGGCCAGTGTATCCACACACAAAAGTGACTCACACTTGCTCCACATTTTGGATTCGATCGCTTTTTGTGGACTTGTGGAGCAAATGCTACTGTAAGAGCCGTAAATTCGAAATGTCTGGACCACAATTATTAATGCCGTGTCATAGTGGGAAAGTGAAGTGAGCTGGGGGTCCAATTATGCCGCTCTCGGCGGTGCCATTCAAACAATATCGAAGTCCCTCTAATGAAGTTGAAGTTGAAGATCGCCACGGCTACTGTCCAGAGTAATTCACCAGTCCACCGGTCCATTTAGTTTCGAATGTCCAACCTGTCTCTAGTCGAAATTCGATACACAACCTGTTTTGTGGCCAAAAATTGAAAGGTCTAAGAAATCTTTACATATCCATCGGCAAAGCTTAATCTTAATTGTGCTTACTATCTTATAAGGTTATCTTAGAATATATTTTAATAATAGCCTAACACATTCCGAGCTACTAAATTATAGCATTTCAACCTTATTAATAAGCAACATTTCCAGTCACTTAAAAGGGCACAATCGAATCGAATCGAATTGCAGTCCAATTCAGCTGTCAGAATCTAGAACAACGCCAGGTCAATGCAGTTAATCATCGAAAAGTCTCTCAAGGCGCAGGAGGTAATTGCAAATTATTTGTGAATATTTGCCCAAATTTTACTTTCAAAAATATGTCAAAAGAAAATCAAAATGCTGCCAACTGAACGGTCAAATTTATGGCTTCATTATTTGCTTATGATTGAGCCGAAATGTTGAGAAAAAGGCCTCCCATTTTTCTGGCAACTTTAATTGGACTTATCAAGGCGATTGGAACTGAGACCGGAGGTTTCCTTCAATTTCCTGCATTTTCTTCCCCAATTGCCTCAAACGTCAAGCACTCGGGAAAGCTTTCTTTTATGGCCGTTTGGAATAATGACTCTGCGACCGACTCTTTGAATTTATCACCCACTCGAAAAGCATTTTTCCATACCCCATACCCCATATCCATACCCCATACCCCATACCCAAATCCGAGTCCAAGCCCGAGACCCAAAGTGGAGTGCTGCAAAGTGGACTGGAGTGCCGTGGAGTGGAGTAGAGTCTGGAGTCCATGTACCTGCCACGGCCAAAGCAATAATTCAATAAATCTATTGCATTGCGTTATTGGCAATATGATGATGAGGCCTGCCTTGATCTCGACTTGCATTATGCAGAAGAAGAACGACGGCTCCGGATCTTCAGGTTCAGCTCCAGCTCCAGCTCCAACTACAGCTTCGTCTTCGTCTTGGTCGCGGTCCAGAACTTGAACTCCAACTTGACTTTGACTTAAAGTCCATCAATCGGAGTCGCGGACTCCTTCGTCTGTGGTTTGTTTTTATTATATTTAGCGGAAAGCATAATAATTCTTGAGCTGCCAACGTTTGCGTTGATAACGCTTGCCCACCATGCACTCAGAATAATTACGTTTTTTTATTTAAATGATTTAACAAAATTTATGCAAATAAAACTAGAATAAATAAGCAAAAATTGGCAGACAAATGCATATATTTTAATAAGATTTCCTTATTATATTTGAAACCTTACACATCGATACCAGATCACACGTAAAGCTATGCAATTTTGCACTCTTCAGCTGTGCATTTTTCTCAGTGCACCTTGAAGTGGGTGGATCGCGAGGGGCAATGATGCAAATTTGCTTCAACATATTGGCATTGGCATTGGCGTCGCTGAGTTGCCTTCAAGTGCATCAAACAAAGCGTTGCCCACTCGACTACCATGCCCTTTTAGGAGCAGGAAGGCGGGCGTAGGCTAGGCAGGATCGCCTGCTCCTCCTGATGAAATATTATTCATGGCTTTGGCTGGCAACTTGTTCGGGGAGTACCGCAAAAATCTGCATATGAAAAATTATTATTGTAATCCATTTGAGAGGAAAGGCGGGCGCTGCCACGAAATTATGCAGCATTTTGTTTTTACTGCCTGCGCCGTCCAGAAGAAAGGCGTCAGGAGATTTATGCCTCAAGTTTTTTGAGGATTTTCGCCTCGATTCTTTGGCCAGCTAAATTTGTAGAACATTGCGCTTGGTGTTTCCCATAACTCAGCATTGCCCAGGCACTTCCTCCGGCGGCCTCTCGGTGTTGAAATCATTTGTAGTGCAAATTTCGTACCTTGATATATGTGGCAAGTGTGAAAATATATTTGATCAAATAGCTCACAGAGAGAGAGAGGCGAGATTTATCGTTTGGAAAGGCTCTAGATTGGCAGTGGGTGGATATTACGGAAAAGAGTGCACACAAAAATCACAAAAAAAAGGAATTTATGGAAATGAGGAAACAGCTCTAATTGAAACGGCCACTCACCCACTTTCATTCGCAAAACCAAACACACTTAGCCCCGAAAATCAAACTCTTTTAGCCCACTGTCATAACGCAATAAATCACCGAGCCATCAGCAGGCTAACACCTACCCAACCCAAAAATCGTGGTTATATAACACACATCAACAGACCTCAGGTGAAATTTTGAACGGACCGCAGACAACATCAGACCCGCATCCTCAATGCGGCTAATCCGGCGCCCCAAACCGCAAAAAAAAAAAAAATAGCTATAGTAAAAAGATGTCGCGGGATCGGGGGAGTATGCCACTCAGTTGAGGGTCTTCATCAGAGACACAATCGTTGAAACGCTGAAACTCCGCAACTCCACAAGTTGTGGCTAATGATGCGACACATTTGCTAATTTCTATTGAAGCCCACTTGCTGGCTTTGGGCCAGGTCAACCGCGAAAACAGGTCTTGATGGTGCACTTGAAAAAAATACCATACAGTAATGTAACCCACATATGGTGTAAGAAACTCATGGGTTCAGTAGAATTATTTTTTAAACAACTAAAGACTCACTTCACCTTGCTTTTCCTTTTTCTGCTTAATATGGATTCTTTCCTCAACTTAATTATAATTAGTCAACATGAATTTCTCTGCGTGTAATGAGAGTTAGAGAGGGCTTAGATGTATTAAGCGGCCAGGAGGCGGAAGGTGGTTTCAGTAATAGGCACCGCCACCCGAAGCTTTCTATTGTGCGGAATGAAATTAAACCGTGTTGGCATTAGCTCTCTACGAATTGTTAATTATTTCTGGACTTCTCGTCTGGGAAAGTGTGCAAAATTTTAGCCCGATCTGTCCATCAGTCACTCATTCAGTCAGTCAATCAGTCAAATGCTCCGTCATTGCTTCCCAATCAATTTGTGGATCATATTCCGATTGCCTGGCGTTTCTGTTTCTGATGTCTGGGTGTCTCCATTGCGGCTGAATTTATGATTTGCATAAAAAATCGTTTGCCAATTCTTTCCCTACTTTTACCTTTTGTCTGCCCGTTTTCTTTTTTTCTTGACTAGCCCCACTCTCTTGTCTCCTTTGTTTGCCTGACATTTGAACTTTTCACTTACAATTCTCCATGCGCCAATGGCAAAATATCTTTTAAGGAAATAACGCTGCAAAGAAACACAAAAATGGACATTTCGCCGGCATATCCATTTCCTTAAAAGTTTTAAGGAGTGAAAATCGAAATCACGCGTGTGCCTAGATTTCAATTACATAGGTTTGGCAAAGAAAGTGCTATTCGAAAAACAAATAAACAACACAACTTTTATTGAAAGTCCTTTTAAGAAAGTGCACTACAATTATAAATTTCTCAAAATTTGATGGTCATATCAACAACATTTTAATCACACTTATTAATCTCAGTTAAAACTAATAACTAATCTGTATTCTTTCTTAAGAACAATTGTACTTGAAATAATCGAATTTTGATACTTGTACCAATCTTTTTACAGTGATTTGGCATCTTTGAATATAGTAATATTTGATTAGTATTTTATTCAACTACCCAATGGACTAAGATATAAATAAAAACGATTATAGAAAATCAGGAAAAATAGCCCGCTAACTAGATGGTGATAAAGAGCATACTGATAAAAGGGCCACCGGTGGGTCTGGGCTTCCTCGGCGGTAACTTGAACCCAAAACCCCATCGCATTTGCCTTGGGCTAAGCTCCCGAGTTTCAGTCTCGATCTCTTGGCAGCTCCAGGTAATCGGATAGGCGAAAGTCGCTATGCCACTCGGCTGCCCCCTGCGACCGCCTCATCTCACTATTAGTTTGTTATTGTTATAATTTCTTTATTGTCATTATTGCGGAGAAGCCAATGGCTGGCAATATGCCAGATCCAAACACCGGTGCGATCCACATTCGTAATTACCAATGTGTTGATGCGGCCAAAGCCAAAGCCAACCGCAAATCCACTTGGAGTCAGTGGGCCACTTGGTGGCAGTCGAAGACTCTTCCCCGACCACTTGAAATTTATGCGGCTGTTAGCTACCAGATAACGCTTTTGATTATGACAACTGGCATGGAAATTATGGAAGCTGCCTCCCAAGCCGTCGTCTCCGAATCACCGCTGCTGCAGTTCAGCTTCTTTTTCAAAAGCCGGAGCAGCTGTCGGCCTAGCGGGGGTGCTGCCCCCTCCGGGCCCCTTCACTTGGCCAGGTTGAACCCAAGCTCTAGGCATCCTCTGCACCTGAAAAAATTATTCAGTATCCTAGAATACGCTGTATAAATGGTATATGCAAGCTAGAAGTAATCAAAACAGTTAGGCTTGTTAAAAACATCCCCTTAAATGCATTTTTTAAGTTTTAAAATCTAAAATTCCAGGCAAATGTAGTGGAAAAACACGAATTAATTTGTTGTGTCATAAAATAGTTTTTATATATATAAATACAAACACATTAAATAGCTTTAATTTATGTATACACTTAAAAGGCAGTTAGGAAACTGACTTCCAATAGACTTACCAAATTTTGTAGATATTATGCAGCATCTGTATCTTTCGCTCAGTGTACCCATCGAGCCATCACACTCGGCAGCTGCTGCTGCATCTTTCGAAATCAGTTTTGTTTTTGTTGCTGATGTGCCACTGTGGCCCACTCAGCGGAATATCTTGAATTTGGCTCGAGCTCACTTTTCATGTTGATGGAGTGGAAGTCTTTTGGCTTTTAGAATTCTCCCCCACCGACCGCTGTTCGTTTGTACGTGAAAGAGGGGGGTACTGTGTGTGCTACAAAATGCATAAACAATCGAAACCAATTTCAAGCCCGGCTTTTTAGAGAAATGAAAAGAAAAATATATATGAATTGTTTGAAATCTCTAGCCCCCGGTTTTTGTTTATTGTTCTGAATTTAAATGAACTCAAAGCTAATGTAAATATGGGAGCTCTGTTTGCCAAAAGCAACTGTGTGTCGAAATCTAAGCATATGGGGCATTTCATAAAAAAACAATTGAATACAACCCATAATTAATAAGTGATTCGATATGTAACTTATATTCATTACACTATATTTCAAATAATTTTTAGATGTTTGAGTTGTGAGTTAGAATCATCGGTCTGATTAGATACTCAACATCATCCAACATTTTTCAATTAAGTATAATTATTTGTCATCTATAAACTATTGATTTATCTCACAACATTTTTGTCCCACTGTTTACCGAAATACCAGACATATTTTCAAAGCATTTGAATACCTGTGGGCCAAAAGCATCGCAACCTCGACCCCGGCCGGTAAATGAGTAAAAAATTGAAGAAAATACAAAAAAAAAAACCTGAGACAATTAAGCTTAAGGAGCATTTCATTTCATTCCATTCGATTTCGATGCGAAGAAAGTTCAGAAAAGCTAGCCGCCAAAGAGAAACCTCTGGCCCAGGGCTGATCTACAACCGATGGATGGCTGGAGGTTTGAGGATGGGACGCCAGGTGAGTGGGCCGCTGGGTGGTGGACCAGTCTTGATCTTGCGGTTTTCGAAGGCACTTAGAGCAATGGACCTTGAAGACCACAAAACGTAGTACCGCAACAGGGACAACAACCACAAGCAGCTATCATGAATCATAGGAAAGCATTTGAATTGCAAAAGACTGCCCAGATATATACATATGAAAATAGTCCGCAATTGTTTCTACATATATTGCGGCATAAGTGCAGAGAAAGAAATTAATAGCAATATAATATAAATTGAGTACCTCTGCCATTAGTTTCTCCCATTTAAAGATGGTACTAATCAATTGCGAGTATGATTTAAATATATGTAATAAAATATTACTAAGCTCGTTTAAACTAAGACTAACATTTTAAAATCAACTTTGAAAATTGCATGTTTAAAGAGTTCTAAAATAAAACTGAAAGTTTCCAACACTATTCGCAGTGTATGAAAATAGCAAACGAATTTTAATGCTCTTTTTTCTGAATTTTTTAGCCTGCTGCTCTGTGTCTTTTTGACATTTACGGATCATAACAATTTGAATTTAACATACGCAAAATGAGACCATTTTTGGTAGCAATGCCCCAGGGCATCAATTTGGACATGTGCCGAGTCGATTGTTAGGAAATATATTTTAAGTGGCCGCCAGCGGCAGAGAACCGAATGTGTCAAGAGGGGCAGAAATGTGGGACCCAAGAAGTATCTACATGTGTACATTCATCATAATATTCCGAGAGGCTGAAACTTCTCACAGCTGAAATTCACACGTATGTATGTATGCATGTAGCTCCCTTCTGTTTCAAGGTGTGTTCTATTAATCAAAACTAGAGTCCTGTTATGCTGAAATGGAATGAAATGGAAAATTAACATAAATTATAAGCAAACATGACAGGGCAAGATTTCCACAGCGCATCCTGCCGTGATTTTCCAACGGTTTCCACTTCCGATTTGGGACCAGAATTTCCCATGACCCCAACGAGATTTCGATTTTCCCGATGATGCCCGCTTGTCAGCGCTCATTCCCAGCATATAGAATCTGGATCCCAAATCCGAAATCCCCTCATCTTTATGCATGTGCACGTCCAGGGAAAATCAGTGCGAGGGTGTGGGGAAATCCCAGGGAACAGGTTCTTTTTCCTGCCTTGATTTTGATGTTTTGTACTTTTTTATCTCTGCTCCTTTTTTTTGGTAATTCGATCCGATGTGCCTGCAAGGAAGTAGAGCACTGGGATCTTTAGCATATGAATACCATTTCGGCTGTTGCCGGTGAGTTCACTGCACCTCGTCTCAAAGTCCGGAGATCCGTGTGGGAGCAGGATCTAATATTTTGTATCCCAACTTTCTGTAGTTTTGATGAGCCCCTGACATCGGGGGTCAATTGCCGGAGGAGCGGAAGGTGAGGGCCGCCAGGTGGGGATTCTGGAGATCGGGAGAAAGGAAGTCGGAGATATGGAAATGAGACAAATGAAGCGCGATTCCCACAGGATTGTAAGAGAAACAAATACATAGGTGCTCTCAAAATAAAAATCATTCTAAGCGCAGGAAATTATGTAATCGATACGAGGAAGTAGTGCGCAGTATAATGAAACAATATAATAAAAACTAACTTATTCACACAATAAAAAGTGCAATGCAAAGAATATAATGATAGTATTTATGTGCGTATTTGGCATAGTTTCTTCTTTTATAATGTCTTTAAGTAATGAGTTAACACTATTCTAATGACTAAGCCAGTCAGCTTTATTGCGCACTTATCTTTAATCAGCATTAATCGATTACTTAGCTTCTTCTGTTTAATTATATAGCCAAAGTTTCGTGTAAGCGGGTCACAACTTAATTAGTGGCTGCCGAATGAAATATCATTTAAAGTTAGTTACTTGAGGTTAGTGGGCTCTTCACCCACAGCAACCGTAAATGTGGAAGAAAGTTTGTTTTTCGCTTTAATTGCCAGCTGCAAACTTTAACGAAGATTCATTTATTCTGAGCCACGGGCAAATAGTTAAAGCCGAGCCTTATAGCCCATGGCCTATAATCTATTCATGTTGATCGAGCAAACGCATTCGCCGAAAGAGAGGGGGATAGAGACAGAGAGAGAGCGGGTGCATTTCACACAAAACGTGCAAATAATAACACCATCTCCGCTAATGATCAACGCCATGTTGCATCCCCTCTCCTCTGACTAACGTAAAACAGCTCACGCACACTCGAAAGAAAGGGGGGAAATACAACAAATGAGGTGGCAAGAGGACTAAGAGTTCTGTTCATTTAGCTATGTCGGGTACTATATATAAACAAATTATAAAACTATTTTACAACATTTACGAAAGATGATCTTCAATACTTTAATTAGCATTGCATTTATGGATAAAAAGAAATGTATGACAGTAATTTATTCACCCAATCCTATATGATCATCAGAAATTTTTTTAATTATTGTGGATAGTCATATAAATATGTTTATATTCCCCGCTAAAAATAGCTATATCTACAGCAGCACTTTCGCACAAACACCGAAAAGTAATGAGTAAGAGCGGTGCGGTGGAGGAGAGAGTGGGAAACAGTGGGCACTTGCAAACAGACAATAAAACGCGTTAACTGCTGTTTTGCCTGCCGCAATTGTTGAGCTTGGTCTATCCGCTGTCCCGCTCTCACCTGTTGCGACGTACCACCCCCTTTTGCTCCCCTCACCACACTACTTTTGGAGCACGCAGAGCCACTAACTAATTGGCCGAACCAACAACAATTTTCAGCCAACGTCGTCTCTCTCACTCTCGCATTTGAAGATGATATCGTTGTCGTGCAGCTCACGCACTCACCATTGCACTCACACACAAACATACAGTTTGGCCCCAACGTATCTCCATCTCTCTCCCACTGCCTCTCACTGTGGCGAATAGAGTAGGCCCCAAACACAAAAGCAGAAAACACTTGCGCTGTTGTTGTTCGCTCACTCAAATTAGCTGAAACTGTCAAAGAATGCACATGATAAACGCAAGGGGGGTGTTGCGGAAGGGGCTGTGCGAGACGGAGACAGCAAGTCCCATTTGTGCATTTCGTGCATCTCTCTCCTATCTTTCAAACAATGAGATTCTCCGTATGACAGCTTTTCTTCTGCTTTTGCAATACATTTGGACTAGTTAAGAAATATTTTGCATATCTCGGTAGGAAAAATCTGATATCTTCTAAGCGTTAAGAAATTCAGCAAAAAGATTTAATTTACGAGGTTACCATCTATGACTTAAATATAGCATTAATCCCTATTTTAAATATTTCCACCCTTTTCGTACATTTCAATGGGGGTTATTTCCCAAATCCGACTTTGGCAATCGCGCAAAAAAGCACACTTCGTTTCGTCGTGACAAACAAAACGCTCACGTTTATCGCAGACAAAAGATCTGCGTTTTTACGCTAAATTTCATTTCAGTTTGCGCTTTTTGTCGCTCGCTCTGACTCTTCCCTCTCTTTCGCGCCCCTCAAAAGCCATCACTTACTGCTCTGGATCGATCGTCTATATTTGTGTGTGTGTATTTTGGCTTTTGTTTGGAAAGTTTTTCATTTTGGCTCGTTAAAAAATTTGAAATTCAAAAAAAAGAGTGTTGGTTTTTTTCAATAGACAAATAGACAAAAGGGTGACGCAGGTGGTGGGTGGCTAAGGGGGGAGGCTCCTCGGCTTGTTTATCTTTGCATATTCATAAAGCTTCGATCTGTTTACCTTTCTGCGTTGCCGTTTGACTTTTAGCTGCTTTATTATGGTGCAGCTCACTTTTTTCCTCGCGAAAATCCTCCGTTTTTATCAGTGACACCAAGTGGAGGGATATCACGTGGTGAGGGGGTGGGGATTGGGAGCTGTGGGGTTATGGTTGCCCAAAAGGTGGAGGAGCAGACAGACAGCTGCAGTTGCGAAAAACGTCAGGAGAGTGATATTTGTTTATTGTTAACGAATTGAAGTAAGCGATGGAAATAGCTAAAAAAAAAAACAGGGTACATCAACTTTAGGATACTATGCACTTTTAAAGTGGAATTAAGCTGGAATTGGTTTATATTTAATTGAAGTCTTAAATAACTTATACGCTTATACTTATCAACGATTTAATATACCATAAAATTCTAGGTAACACAACTTTTGAAAACACTAATTCTATGTGTGCCATATTCCTATAGTACATAATCCAGCTATAAAATTACGAGATAAATACCTATGTAATTCCCAAAATTCCCCGAAAAAGGTAACAAAATCTTGAAAACTTACCAAAATCCTTCGAACGCAGTTCATTGAACCCAACCAGATTCATCTATCGGAAATTTTCCCACAAACAAACCGAAGGCACAATATTCATTTGCCATAAATAAGTCACCAAAAGCCAGGGTCCCCAAAATCAGTCAAATTGTCGACGGCCTAACCCAAAGATCTTCATCATAGTAACCCCAACTGGACCCGCTACCCACAGTCGAATAGCTAGTAAAAAAAAACAAAAACAAAAAAGCAGCCCAAAATGCAGCGATCAAGCGCGAAATTTGGCACAAATAAAATAAAATAATCAGAAATAAAAACCCAATGGGCTGCTTTTTTATAT
Source organism: Drosophila melanogaster (assembly GCF_000001215.4). Classification (NCBI taxonomy): domain Eukaryota; kingdom Metazoa; phylum Arthropoda; class Insecta; order Diptera; family Drosophilidae; genus Drosophila; species Drosophila melanogaster. The sequence continues at coordinate 15,338,026 of NT_033779.5, read as the reverse complement.
ATCTATATATATTTTTCATTTTTGGGTAGGGAGAGGGTCAAGCGAGGCAGTTAGCCTGCCGTTTTGTTGCTGTCCATGTTTTGGGCCATTTTTTATTTCATTTTTCTATTTTTTATTCGCTCTCGATCTTTGTTATCGAAAGCCAGACGAAGCCAGGCGAAGGCACACAAAAGGCCCTAAATGCGCGTCTATTTTGTTACAATTTAAGACGCTTATTAGAAATCGTTTGCAAATTGTTTAGCCAGCTAGCTGGCACGAACGATCGTCGTTTTGGGAGCAGAGCTCCGATCGACGAGCTGCGCTTTTTGGGGCTTACTCTGGTGCTGAGGGCGCTGGAGAGACCGGCAACTTGGACCCTGTGGATCTGCAGGCTGGGTAACCCGAGACTGAAGCAAGCCGCCGTGGAGGAAGTGGAGCCACGAAATGCGTGCATATTAATTTTCGTATATTTACGTTGGCCCGATCCATCCGATTGGGCTTGGATCCCTCTATGCACTGAAAAAAGCTAAACTTACATTTCCACAATGTTTGAAAAATGTAGTAATAAAGTTTAAAACAGATCTGCCTTCCATTAACTATGTCTATTTAGGTAAGTTCGAATGGCTTTGCATTAATGATGAAGAGATTAGCAAGTTAAAAATGTATTTATTCCTACCCTTTTCGCTCAGTGTAGCCACGTGAAACTTGACTAAGACTTGTTGCTGCCGTTGCCGTTTGGGTTTTGCTGCTTTTCTAGCTGCCTGATGATCTAATTTGGCAACAATTGTCGTGGTCGTCGATCGCTGATGCCGATGATCGCGGATCGACTGGATCGGCGGATCCCCATCCCCAAACCCATGCCAATCCCGATCCCGATCCCCACACACATGTGTGCGCTATTTGTGGGCCTCTGGAGCAGGCTCTCCTCCGCCTGGCGATCGATTGATCTCGATAATGAGTTTCGTTTCGTTTCGTTTCATTTCGTTTGGCTTCAGAGGACGCACCCATAATTTCGTATGCTCTGTCACCCGAACGATACCTTACCGTACGATTATGATTTCCCTGCGCTTTTCCGCTTGGCTGGATACTGGTAGGCATCGATCACACTTGATGATCTCCGGGCCAAGACACTATTTTCACTGCTCTCTCATTAAGATCGCGTCTCATGTCTAATACGACTTTTTGGCCGGGGCGCGGGTCTACTGAGGCTTGAAGTTTGATTTAGTGACTGCCATTTTGTGCTCGCGTCGTACGTGCACCGAAATTTAAATACATACATATACATATGTAATTTATGATCAGTCTGCCAAAGAAAATGCGCCTTACGTTTGCTTCACTGGGCGGGCCATAAAATGTCGCGAATGGCTGGATTGGGTCGGCTCTTATTTTCCGATCCACTCAATTCGATTTGTTTATTTGTTCGAAGAAGAAGAACATGACCCAATAAAACCAAATATGTGGCGAACTCTGGAAGAGACCACTCACGATCATTCTAGATTCCATTGAACCTTCTGCCGGAAATAGGAATTGACTTTTAATTGAATGTGGACAATAGAAAATGTGGTCTAAGCATTCAACAGATAAATATTTAAAGGTTGTATATATGTACATTTAAATATGTCAAATATTACATTAGCTGACCAGAAATGTTATAAAGATTTAACCACTGAAGTTGATATGAAAATACCATGCTTAAATATGATTAAATTAACAATGTTTTGGCATATAGGAGTATCAAATTAAGACTGTTTCAAATATATGTATGGTATTGTTAACATAATTACCGTATATAGAAAAATAAAAGATTTTTTCTAAGTTTGTGTAGAACGACTTGCATATTATCCTGAAATAAAAAGGTCCCAAAGCCCACCCATTAATGAAATAAAAACGTTTTCAATGTTTTTTTTTTGTATGTAAATAAAATGTATTTCCTTCTTTCTTCGCTTGATGCAATAAATTACTTAGAATTACAAAACATTTTCGTATCAAAATATATGTATGTGTTGTTTGCTTATCTTCACTTAAGCTACAGTAGAACATTTTCAATGTGTACGCGAAAAAGTAGTGGTCATATCAAAAATAGTTTACGGTTTTTACAGCTAGGCTAAAAATACTATCGTATAAAATATAGAGATGTATGTCTTGCTTACGATTGATTGTCTGGCGTTTCATTTGTTCAGCTTAGAGTCTACAGTTAGACATAATACATTATGTACAGGATAAATCGAAGAATACTTTACAAAGTTCATCTTTAGGATATATTATGGGCACACATTTTAAAATGGTTCAAACTATTCAAATTGGTGGTGGTGGTTACAAAAATGTTGCCGGATTGTACAAATTAAAACGTAATTTTTAATTTTCTCTCTTCTGGGAGAAAATGCTGACTAGAAATTAAAAAACAAGTGAAATTCTGCTTGAAGTTGTGTGTCTGCACTGGGAGTTTCGGGAACTTGGAGCCGCCTAAGAGAGCTAGGAACTAATTTTTGGTGGAACATGGCTGGGATCTCAGCTATATAATGTATATATAAATATATTGCCTTACGGCTCGGCATAGCCGGCGTAGTTGAGTTCGCTGCTGCTGGAGGATCCTGCACTGCCGCCAGGACATCCGCCCTCTGAATGCTTGGTTAGGAGGGACATCCGCGAGAAGGTCTTCGAGCAACTGGTGCAGGAGTACTTCTTGATGTCCGAGTGGGTCTGCAGATGTGCTCGCAGATTCGAGCGATCTGCAAAGGCCCGGTGGCAATGCTGGCAACTGAAGGGCTTCTCTCCCGTATGAGTGCGAATGTGTCCTTGCAGCAGCCATGGTCGCGAGAAGGCCTTGCCGCACAGATTGCACTTGCAGGGCAACGTGTGGGTGCGAATGTGCATCTTGAGGGCACCCAACGAAACATAGGTCTTGTCACAATCCTTGCAGCTGAAGGACTTCTTCACCTGATTACCCTCGGCGGCCGGGCAATGGAACTGCTGATGTTTGGTCAGCCCGGAGAAGGTGGAGTAAGATTTCTGGCAATCCGGGCACTGGTAACGCGGCGGCTGGTTCTTGTCCTTCTTGGCGGAGGCATTCGGCATAGTTTCGGGCGACATATCCCCGGTTTTGGCTGCTGCTTGCTCTCCCGGCTGGCTAGTGTTTAGATTCAAGTTCAGGTTCTTGTGTTTCAGGGATAGATCCTCGGGCAGCGAGGAGCTGCAGCTGGATTCAGGCGTCATCGATCGCATGGAGTAGTAGGAATTCTCGGAATAAGCCGGCGAGATAGGCGCATGGTGATGATGGGTATGGGTATAGCCGCCCAAGCTCGGATAACCGGGCATCTGTGGATAGGGCAGGAAACGGTGCTGCCGCACGCCGATTGGTCTATGGATGATTTCAGATCTCATGGGCGGGGAAACGGAGCTTGCGCGACCATGAAGGTAATGATGTGGTGGCGGCGACAGGGAGCCCAGCGAGTCACTCGGCGAACTGGGCGCAATGAGATCGCCACGCAGCGGCAAAATCTGATGACCCTGCTGATTGATGGTCCTGTAGAACTCGGCGGTGTAGGGCGACATGTGGAAGTTGTTCCAGGGATATTTCGGGTATGTGGGCGTGGGCACAACCACGGAGGCGGCTGCAGCGGCGGCCACAGCTGCGGCAGCAGCTAAAGCCGCAGCCTGGGTCTGATTTGGGTCCGAGTCCACATCCACATCGACGTCCTCGTCCTCCTCCTCGATGTGTTCATCATCTGTATGATCTACATCCACACCCTCGTCCTCGCAACAATCGCTGACGTTGATCAGTTCCTCGGAGGGATTTTCCTCCAGAATTTCCATTTTCTTTACGCACAAATCCTGCGGCTCATTTGGGGTGTTACTGTGATTTTGAGGCGCCTCGAACTGGTAATTAACTGGGCGCTTTTTTAGCGGGCACTTGCTGTAGTTTTTCTCCACCAACATGTCTTCCACGGTATGCATTTTACTGGCTTTTTATTGATAGTTTACCGGAATTGTTGTAAAATGTTCTTAATTTTCGTCACTTTGTTTTCAGTGTGTCATGTTCACACAGGCACAAATACTCGATCGATGCACAAATACCAAACGCGTGTTCCGTTAAGCAAAGCGATTGAATATCGGTTATATTTCGGGTATATTGCGTTGGGAGAGATGGTTATGTGAATCGGTTAGAGTCTGGGAATAACTGAGCGAGTTTGGCGGTGGTGCGGCCTTTTTATACTGCCCCTGCACTCGGCACTCGGCTCATTACACGAAGCTGCCAAAAGAGAACGCTCTCTCGGGCGTTCCGCCGAGAGTATGCATGTTCATTCAGGTATATGCGTCGACCAATCGCGGCACTCGGCTAAACAGGTTTCGCCTTGTTTATGTAGAATTGCCTCACGTGCCGAACTCGTACACTTGCACCAATCGAAGCCGCAAACGAAGCGATGCCGTTATATTTGCTCTAGTGTGGGCCATATATTCAAATATGTTTACCTGTGTGCATCGTGCTCTCCGCAGCTGCTCTCTCTCGTCCTCTCTGCATTTGCATTCAATGCGCAATAAGGAGATCTATGATCTTACCTAGAAATTTAACTAGAAATTCGAAAAACCCCACTTTTGGAGGATTAGCGAACAAGGGTTTCCTTTTACCTCATTATCATTATCAGGTGCATCATTAGTTGACTTAATAACTGAAACGCAAAAAACATGGGCAGGTACCCAACATAAAATACTAACATTTTTAGGACACAGGGCGATGCATTAATGAGCAGGTAGACTTCTGCATCAATAAAATGTTTTTTGGCAGGAGAAAGGAGTGAACGTAGTAATTGTAGTCACTAAATTTGTTTATTAACAAGTATGTTATTGTACGGAATCAAAAGTAACCAATATTCAATCGATTTTGCGTAAAAAGTTTTAGAAATATTGTATTCCCCGTTTATAAGTAAACAATATTAAATATATTAACATCTTTCATTATGGATCCTTAGGAATATTTATAATAAATTAATAGCTTTACTACTTCGGCGTACTAATATGATTATTCTGTAATTCATCATTAGATAATGATATAGAATTTTTTTCTGCGGGCATGTTCCGGTAATCGAATTGGCGAGAATTTTACGACTTGGATTTGATTCGATTTTGTCCAAATACCCAGAAAAAATTTTAAAAAAATAGGAAAATTTCTCAGAAATACAATACGGTAAATATACAACTAGAACGTTTAGAAAGAGCCAAGCTAAAATTCAGTACGAAAAAGAGCATAAGCATTCTCTTTAAGCCAATTGCTTCTCTTCACTCTCACTGTTTCGATTCCACTTTGTTTCTGTTTCGCTCTCGAAATTTTCTCTTCGATTTGAAAAACGTTTGAGGCGCCAAAGCCACTAAAGGCTGAATTGTACCTTTTTGACAAAACGGAGAGAGATATTTAGTTTCTGTTTTTTTTTTTATTGGGTAACACTAGGCTATATCTTTACGATACCAAAAATTGTGGGCGTGGTCCGCCCCTTATATTTAATTTTGTTACCAAAATAAATACATATCTTTTAAGTAAAAAGACATTTTTGGGATCAATTTTTGATTTGTACTCTTAATAGGCCTTCTTCTTGCAAAGTTAAGCAAACTTTGGTTAAGCAAACTTTGTAAAGGCACCTCTGCTTTCGTGCCAGACACTAAAGAATTATTTAATCGGCAATCTTTCTTTTTATTTGCAGCACGAGGAAAAAATGTTTATTTTTTGTTAACTCCCTAATATATTGTTCTTTGTTACATTTTGATCTAAAATAAGGGAAATGCACGTCGTTGGCAGACATTTTCTCCGCGACATGCTGATTTATTAATGAAATTTTGGCTTTCTCAGGGGATTTCTCGATTAATAATTTAATATTCCCTGCCGTCGATTATGTTAACCGTGCGGGATTTTTTTTTTTTTTAAATTTCTGGTACGCAACACTAAAGTCTAATCTTATAATAACATAATGACGTAATCAAAACTTAATATTACGGACTTTTTTGGCCACAAAAAGGTACCTTTCAGCCTATAGTCCATAGAAGCGATTTCAAAATACACATATTTATGCGTTCTTGAGATTTGCGGGAGGGAAAGGATCCATGTAGTAAACAACTGGTAAACAATTAAGGAGCACGTCGAGATCCTCAAGTGGAAACCAGCACACACATGCACGCTCGACACGAAGTGGCAGATGTGTGGCAACAACACCCAAACAAACAAACAGCGAAAGTGTTCACCCGACAGATAAGATAGTAGGTGTGGCCCCCTCCTACCGACCGATGTCCAATGGCAGGACATAAATCAAAGGGAAGCAAACCACGCCAATTTCTGATCACTTACCTGGAATCACCGCAATACTGAAAACAAATTCATTTATTAAGGAAGAAAGTTATTTGTAATAGTTTTGCATAGAAATTAAATACGTTAAATGAAATACTAATTGTTAAACAACTAACATAAAAACTATAAGCATGCATGAAATTTCAGCATGTCAGTATAATGCTATACAGTTTACAACATATTTTTTTCAGTGTAGAAACCACACACAGTTGGCATTTAACTTAATTAGCGTTCTTATCAAGCATTTGTCCCTGTGGCAGGGCGACTGCTGTGCCTGTGAGGACTCCGATCCAGATGCAGATCACTCCGTTGCACAGTAATTCCCAGGAAGCAGACTATCCGGGCGCAAGTGCGATTCCACTGAGATTGCCAAACGAGGAACCCAAAAACCGCCAGCATAAATTAATAGATAAACATGTGCAATTCTACAGGACAGGTTCGAGTTTGGCGGCCAGTGATGACCATCTGGATTATTTTTCTTCCAGTCGATTACCTTTAATCAATACATATTAATAAATAAATACATATTAATATTTCTCAAAAATATTTATTTTAAAATATAATAATTAGAATTTTGACATTTAATTATATTGCTTCCAAAAATACCTTTTAATAAAATAAGAATAAAATATAAATTTAATAATAGCTAGTTTTTGGAAATATCCCTATAACTGTTTAGCTATTTTGGCCACTATTTGCGATCTGAGCCATGTTCTTCGATTTACATGCCATGTCCAGGTACTTTGGGTATGGATATTGAGAGCAGCTTGAGTCCCTGGGTCTGGGCATCTGTTATCTTATCGCACGTCGTTGGCTTGGCTGTGGTTATATGGCCAAGCTGCCCATGACGTCTCCTCTAAATTCGCCTTAGAAGTCTGGTAGACGGAGTCTCTGTTGCCGTTGTCTCTGCTCGATAGGCTGTTAACAAAGATTTAATGATCTTGTTAACTAATTCGTTTTTTTCTGGCTTCGTTCTTGACGCTGGCCGTAGTAAAAGTGGTCGGGAGTGGGCCGGGAAAGGACCACCCACCGACACAGCGACTATCCATCCATTCGACCGCTGTGCAAGTTAATTAGTTTGCGTTTGTTGCCGCTCTTAAATCACACTCGAACGGGTTTATTGCTAGGAATTCCACGCCAGCAAGTGAGAGTGGAAATTGGAATTACTAATAAAAATATAAAATAAATTTATAATAAAAATACTAAATTTAAAATAAAGAAAACAGACGGTGACACTATCCTCCAAAAGATTTGGAGGATAAATATATAAAAATTGTATTGTTATTTTAGTAACTATGTATTGGAACTATAAACTTCACGCTTAAAACCACTAACTTAATTTCAATATGTTCAGCCCCAGATTTGCTAAAAATCAATCACGAAACTTGAAAATAGGTGACCCAAATAAGCAAACCGCAGACATCGTTTCAGAATCGCAGCCAATACGCATCCCTTTTTGCCTGCCATAACATTTTGGAAGCGTGTAAAATGGTGATATTTAAGCGATTTTTGGATGTTGCAACATCCCAGACACGATCGGCAACAAAAACAAAAAAAAATCCCAACCAAATTAAACAAAAACAAGACGCAAAAGAGGCCAAGCCGCAACAGGCTAATCCTATTTTGGCGGCAATGAAAATGGAACAAAAATAATAAAACTTTTTTACGACAAGCTCTAAAAAGCAGAAAAGGGTTTCGGGCTTTCAGCGTTCCCAACCGGCTCGTACCTCTGTATTTTGATCTTGGTCTGGGGCGAGCAACAAATTATTAACGACATTTTAAATGCAACGCCTCCCGCCTGGTAAAAAAAAAAAAAAACGAAGCGAAGGGAAAAAGGGCCACAAACCACAAGTCGCCCGATGACTGGGCCACGATTTCTGGATGGACTTGGACATGGACATGGACATGGACTTCGATTTCCAGCTCGATCCGAGAACTCGACTCCTTGCGGCTCGACACGAAGATGCGACGCCTTTTAATGAGATTTGTCTGAAGACATGAAAAACTTTTGTAATTCCCCTCTTTTTGCAGGACACACGGCAAAAAGCGACAAAAGTTGGCACTGCAAGCAAGTTTTTGGTCCTAAAACTATGTATTGTGGCCATAATGTTAGTGAAAGTAATACATATTTATTGTATCGAAGGTTTGGCAATTGTCTTTTCTCTCATTAGATAACTAAATATTTTTTATTAGCTTGAGCCAAGTTGAGATTTTACGAAATAATTTTATTTGCAGTGTATATAAACCGAGAGGAATCACTTGCCCCAACGTGTGGCATTAACAAGTGTGTGCTGCAAGTTGTGCTTTATATTTTATGCTCTGGCTGTTAAAATTGAAAATTACTTTTGGCCAAGACGTTCAGATCTCGAAAACTTTCGAGCCCTACCGCATTTGAAAGCTGAGACAATAATTGCAGCGGGAGAATTACAATCGAGCATTTTTATTATTGCCACAGCAGACTGCGTCACGGATCGGATCTGTGTGGATCTTCAGTTCGGTTAAGTTTCCAATACCAAACCCAATTCCAGGCGCATTGAAAGTGCGTGTGGTTTGTTGTTGCCCCATGGGCTTTTTGTTTAAGGTCTTGGCAAATGAAAGTTTTCTCTTCATCGATGCTGCAGGACATTATGTTTGATTAACGAAACGCAGGTCGAGTTTTGGACTGTTGTAAATAAATTTTACAACCTTTAATGCTGCCACCCAGACAACGTAAAAACGAGAAGCAATTGAAATGTCTGAATTATGTTTGCTGAATTATTGAATTATATAGGTGGTCGGATACTACATCCTACATGCATGTAACTGAATGCAAGTACTTAATTACGTCAGGAGAAATTTATTTTCATTTCGAAAAACGCAATAAATGTTAAGCAGAAACTTCAAGGGATTTAAGGAGCATTGCATATTATTTAGATTTCTTAAAATTTACAATATCTGATATGATTTCGAAGACTGAAATATTGATTAAAAGAATTTGTTCGATTTTTTCAATCGAACAATGTTCAAGCCGATGCCCAACTCATTTTGGCCCGCCAAGTAGCCCCACACATTATAACAACATTAACTTGAAGCACATCGGCTAAGTATAATGCATGCCACGAGCATAATGATGCACTCCCCAAAAACTGCTTGCCAATGATGATGGAGACAGCGAAAATTATTACATACGGAGCGGGAATTCGGCATGAACATGACGCGCGATGCCACCATAAACCGGGCGATAACCTGGTCCAAGCCGTGGCCCAAACCATGACCCACTCGATGAGCAGGAGGCGGCAACGGAGCTCCATTCAAAACAAAAAAAAAAAAGTATCATATGCAAAAATTGTGGCACAGGGGGGCGGAGGCAGCCGCTTAATGGCTGTTAGTTTGGCCGGCGTGCCTGTGGATGCCTCTCCTCTCCTAACCACCATGCCCACCAAAGTGCCCAAAACTTGCACGGGAAAAAATCGAAACTAACTGTGGCACTTTAAATATAAGTACTTCAAAATATGTAGTACATTTCTAAGGTGTTTTAAAATCAAGAAAGAAAAAAACAAAAGTTTGGTTTTTTTTTAGTTCCTCTTGCTTTTTTCCAGTGCATCCCCATTTGCAATCGCAAAAAATGCACTCCAACGCTATGGTTTCAACCTGTAAAAATGTATAACGACAGCATTACGCTCGTGCCACCAGCTGGAACTGTTTTCTTCATGTTATATTATTTTCTCGCTGGGATGTTGCAACGCCACATGGGACAACGGTACACTCCGCGCAGGTTCAGTTGGGTTCACAAAGCCGCAGCGCTCGATCTGATTTCTGTCACTGGTCCACCCATCGTGCCCCGTCCACAGCTGAAGGAATGCTCTTGGAATTACAAAAAAACCTATATTAGCGGAAAAAGCTGGAAATATTTATAATAAACTGAGGATGATAGTATTATAATAATTTTAAAGAAATGTATATTTAAATAAAAAAATCTAAGTTAATCAAATTTAATTTTTTGGTAATGCTTTGTCTCAAAAAATGTAAGCTAGACTTTAAAGTATAACTAAGAAATTACGTGGACGATTCCCCTGCCAATGTCCACTGTTAACTTGCCCTATACAATAAACTTTTAATATTGTAATTTAAGCAGTTAGAGGTTTTTGCGGCTCTGCTTTTTGGTCACATCTTCTGTCCTCGATCGTGGAGCTTCTGTTGTTTTTGGGATGTGATCTGCATCAACCTGCTCCCCTGCCATCCAAAGTGGCTGGGTTCTTAAAATCACAACCAGGTGCGGCTCATTCAGGCAGACATAAAGGATCCCGGATCGGGGGGATCTCCTATTGCATTCGAGCGAAGCCAGCCACCGCAGACATTGTACTTCCAGGCACTTGGCAGATGCCGGGGTGCAATTCAAATTAGTGCTCCGGGGCACTCGGGATACATTATCCTGTGGCACGGTGATTTATATACCGACAGGCCGGCGCACGCTTCTTTCTTTTCAATTACTCAACGCTTCCCCAACTCCCGAATTTCATGGGGATCCCCAGCTCCCGTTTCGCCTGTCATGTTTCCTTTTTCCATTCTATTTTACTTGCTTCTATTTATTCAAATGCAGCGTGCCTCGAGTGGTCGCACTAATGAACAAATCCTTGCAGCCTGAGTCCTGAATATCGAATCCTGAATGGTTTTCCGGGGAAACATCTGCGCGTGCGATTGAAGTGGATTCCTGGCTTTGGCTGTGGATAAGTGTGCCGATGTCGGTGCGTTGGTCCCAGTCAGAAATCCAGGATATTGCCCTACGAAGGCGATAGGAAAACTCGCAGGGAAGAGGAGAAAGGTTAGGTACTTTCTCAATTTAATAAATATATATATTTAAATTCAAAGAGACATGTTAGCGCAGCCGTACTTTAAACCATTTCGAATGAAATAAAACTTATTCGAATTTATGACTAAAAATATTGATAATATTTTACATTTTTCGTAGGCTCAAGTAATAAATAGTTGTCTATCCGAGAAGAAAGTGCGGCCACATTTGAGCAGCCCAATCGGCCAACCAATATTTTACTCGCTTTTATCGCGTTTAAGACCTCTCCTTACTTAGGCCAACATCTGTAACCCAATTACGATATCCAAAGAGTGAGATCTGTGGACCTCCCACGTGCTGAGCTATAAAATAAAACTTCATTCCATTGCGCAGCGAGTAAGACAACTTGTATATTCACCTACAACCCATCAAATTGATGGACATGATTAGAGGAGAAAATGAAAGAGGAAAGTGCGACCTTTGGCGCCTCAAAAAGAGTTGAAGACTGAAGTCTGTGGACAGACCGTTCCCCAAAATAGGCAGATGCATTGGGCTTTCGGGGCGATAATTGATGAGCTTTTAGCATTTAAGCAGCGGAAAATACAAACTAACGCACTTCAGTCGAGGGCAGCGTCAAAATGATGATTAATCATTTGGCAGGTGCTACGCGGCGAGGCCAAAAAGGCACCAACATAAATGCCTCGAAAGGGTTCAACATACCGGCCCAGCCCTGCTTAACGAGAAACTATTTAACTTGATTTCAACGGTTTGCATTTTTGGTTAAACTGTCAAGTGGCCAGAGAAAAGGGCCCGTTGCTTCGCACAAAAGGATTCGATGGTCGGCGAAGGATTACCGACTTTTATTTGGCCTGCTTCGGCCACACCCACGCAAAAGGTGCATTGTCGGTTGATTTCGAGGGCTGTGAGTGGGCGTGGTTCCTGCTGACCTGGTCGCCGGATTTCGAAGTAGTAGGCCGGTCCCTGTTGGCATCATTATATAATTTGACGAAAGCAATTCGAGGCGAGCATCGAAACAGTTTACGGGTGAAATCAAAGACGCTGCTACAGTGGGCCAGAAGGAAACAGACTATTATATTTTAGTAACACATTTGAAATGAAATTTCATTAACAAAGTAACATAAAGTTTTTCTGCAGTTAGTAATGCTTTTCTTTTATGAGTTTACACCTGCTAACATTTTTATAAAATAGTTTAACATAGTTTATGACCACTGTCAGTCGCACCAAATGACGGGTTAAATGCCTTGGAAACTTTGCAGCTTGAGCACTGAATTTGTGGCCCAGACTTCTTCTTATTAGTGTTCCAAGATTTATGGCAATTAATAATAGGTATAAAGCAATCGAGAATGGCTGCCACATCCGTTCCCAATCAATTAGGAGGGTCGAAAATTTCACCGCTGAAAATTATGACAAACTACATATGTATAAGCCAGATTTATGCTGACAGTTTGTTCGTTTCTCTAAGGGCTTAGAGATTATTTTATCTGGACCACCTAGCCATTGATGATGTAATCAAGACGAGTAGAGCACCTTGCCAAATCCTGATCTTCGCCAGGGCAGCTGGCATGTGTGTTCCACAAGCCATCGACATGGCTTCATCTCTTCGGATTTGTCAGCTGTCCATATTCCGCTTTTGTTTGCTGTCGATCTATTCAGTAGTACTCCACCTCCGATCTTTTTGCGAATAATAGACGGACTTGGAGATAGGCATCGCCATATAGCCTAGGCACAGGTTCGTTTTTCGCCTGACTCTTGGTATCTCTTGTTTTTGCAGAACAATGGCAGGAGTACAGAAGAAAGATGTTCATCACCTGTCCTTGCGGACGAGCAGGCTTCTATTTTTTTGTTTTGTCTTTGTATGAGGAGATCACAGATTGATCCTTCAAACTGCGGCATTGGCTTGTGCCAGGACAGGTTTCATAAATACTTTTATATATTTGCAGGTTCTGAAATCGTTATATTATTTCTTTTAAATATTTTTGAATTGTTCTTGTTATCAAGCCACAGGTATATAAGTTGGTCCGTCAAGAGTTGTCCACATTGCCTGCGTTCGCAAATCGTGTTTCATCTTAAACGACTGCAGTTAAGTTATGAACGATTTTTTCCAGTGCACGGGCACAGATGTTCACGATCCTTTAACCAAGAGCCCACCTGATCAAAAGGCGGGATCGGGCAGCGCTAATGCGCCACCTACTGCTACTGGGAAAACAATGAGAAACAAAGCCATTAGAACGTTGCCATTAGAAATGGAAAACTGCGCAAAATGCCAGGTCGCATGCTGGGCAGGAAGGCGCTCGCCAAGGATTCATTTCGAGCCAGAGACAGAAGACAAAGGACCTCAATGTGGGACAATGCTAAGCCAAATTGTATGGCTTTCTAACGATGTTGTCAAGCGGCGCGGGTTATGGTTATTCCTTTTTCGTTCGCTGCCACATACCGTCGGTGGTCTGGCCACAGATAGCTCTGGAAATCGATTCAAAAAGATATATTTTTAGAAGTTTACTGGAAGATATCTTATCGTTTAGCACCTGCCTATAGCATCGCCTTGCTTTCGAGCCCAACCAAATATGTATATTTTTGGTTTGACTGGGCAAATAACCCATTTTGTGGTAAATATGCTCATGTCATCGAAAATCACGATCACCTTAGGTAGCGTCCAAACAAATGGGAAATGGGAATAGTAAATGTTAAATGCTCAAAATTCAGGTGCCCAACGTGTGCGTGTCCAAATGACACTTAAATTATCTAACATTTCGATTTTCCTGCGGTCGTCGAGCCAATATTTGTTTATAGTCCGCATCTATTTACCTCGTTTCTCTTGTTTTGTGTGGCAACTGCTTAACAAGTGTCTGTTTGGCATTAGTTTTTTATTTTTTATTCAACTAACCCTTGAGAGTTGAATGTTTCAGATAAGATAATTTCGGTTATCCTTTTTCCTGATAGTTTTTGGTAATATTTTTGTTTGAACAGATTGCTCGGGAATATGGATCTCCTTTTATAATGTGTTTACTTATAGTAAAAGGTGGTTAAATATTGTATGTGTCCATTGGAGGTAAAGTATTTCAAAAAATATCTATATCACATCTGCGTGTAAAAGCTCAATTAATTTCTGATATTGAACATTTTTGGTCTGAACACAAATTGCGCTCAAATCGAGTCCCAAAAATTCAAAAGCAGCTAAGGATCATTGTTCTGTTTCCTTTGCACATCGGCAACATCTTTATTTTGGAAGAAAAGTGTCTCGATAATCATGGGTGTTGCACTCGCATCCCCTTAACTCTATTGTACGCAAATCTGCACCAAATTTATGCAAATTGAAATTCCTGAGCAACACCTGGAAGGCAGAGACAATTGTCCGGATGATGAATGTGCTGCAGGATTGTTTTCCCCTTGTCTTGTATTATTTTTGTTCATTCTTTGCCCAACCAGAACAGGCCAGACTTCTTGGCGCGGCAAGTACGAATCTGTAGCAAAAGGCAAGGTGTCAATTCTGGGAAATCTGCCCAGCGTGCAGACAATGCCCAACTCAGCGGGTTGTCTTCTCCCTCCTCCAGCTCCTTCTCCTCTACTGATCCCAGTTGGCCAAGACTATGGTTATGGCCATGTCGTTGGTGACAATGGCAATGGCTAGAGGTGAGATCAGGTGAGGCCCAAGTGGCAGCGTTGCTAGCTGGCCATAACGAAGCGCAGACAACATTATTGTCATCGAATGGCAAAAGTAGTCCAGTGGGCTGTGGGAGAATCCTCAAGTAGCGCTCCAATTTACTCCGTCCTCCGCGAAAATATTCTTCTTCCCACCAGCAATTTGCATTTGCTGCTTTTTCTGCACCGGCCAAGAATCACGTTGTTCGCTCGATTTTGCACTTAGCATTGGGGCGACATTTATTTATCTAGTAAATGCGGATGATTTTGCATAATTTATAAGATCTGGTTTTGGCCTTCTTATTCTGTAGTGAGGCTTTTACTGTTGCAGCTTTTAAGAGCCAGTTATATGTAAAATAAAGTGAAAATATTCGACAGCAATGTGCTTAAAACTGCAGGGTAGCTGAATATTGAGTATAATCAATTTGAAAATATAATAATATTTTCCTGGGATAAGATTTTGATAAAATATAATATCCTTAGTGAAAAGATCAGGGGTTAAACTCTTATTAGTGTAAACATATAACACCTTAAAAATATTTGCAGTGAATAAGAGTTCATAAGAAAGCAATTTGGTGATAGTTATCGCACTTGTTGCTGTTTTCAAATTAAAAGAAACCTGCCAACAATGAAATTCCTGTGACCTGTTCCCTAGGACAATGCCAAACTCAATGGGGTGTTCTGGGAACGGAAACGTAGTGCTGTAAAAATAAATTAAAAGTGGGTGTCCTTTTGCTGGCGTGTCAATTTACTTCCGTTCCTTAACAGGAGAATAACAAAAAAAAAAAAGAAAGAAATCCCATTGCAGGTGTTCATCGCAATCTCACCTTGCCATTGCTTTGGCATTAATTACTACCTAAACGGCTGATAATTGAAACATTTTCCATGGCCTGTCTGCCATTTCCATAAGCCAAATAGATCGCTTCCTCCTCTGACAGATGGGGCTAACGTTTTCAAATGCCCACGCCCACTTAATTGGTGGAAAACCAGTAGCGAACTGCAAAACTGCTGCTGGGCTGTGGTTGGAATCAAAACCATCAGCGGCCACAAAGTCCACGTCGTCGTCTTCATCATCATCATCATCGTTGTAAAGCGTTTCCATGGCTGAGATTGATCATCGGGCTGGGCCCGAGCTCATCCATTTTGGTTTGGTTTTCCTTTTTTTATTTATTATTATTTTTTTTTTTTGGTCCGATGCCTTAGCTTTTTGGCCTGCCCAATCAGCCACACCCACAAGATGTGCAACGCTCATATTAAAATGGCTTAAAAAGGCAGCAGCCAGCGCTGAAAGTGGCAAGACGGAGCTATAACAACGGCGACCCGCAGGAGATCACCCAGAGATGGCTCGCTTCCGTTCCAGCTGCAAGGTGTGTGGCAGCAACGAGGCCCAAACAGTAGCTCCACTTCCACTGCCACCGAAAGCGCAACAATTGGCAATTTCATTTGCTGCGCCCCCAAAACGCAGCTCCAACAGGTACGTAAAGCCACTGAAGTGGATACGGTTGCTTGTGGGTCTGCCAGGGGACAGTGGAGACTCCATTTAAGTAACTTGCTTTCGGCAATGGATTAGTGCACTTTTAAATACCATTATGAGAAGCTTTTAAAAAGAGGCACTACACTAGTATTAGGATATTCGATCTTGTATTTGAAAATATAAATATAATAAAAATCTTAAATCTTAATCGTTGCCTAATCTAGCTTTTATGATCTAGTTTATGGTAGCTTAAGGTAGTTCTTATTTGTACAGTATTTTGGCAGATTGATTCAGTTCTCTTAGCATACAAGTTTTTACCACTAAGTCTATAAATGTTCAACTTAGGCTGCAACCACTGTACCCGTCTCGGCCAGCTCCATTCAAACTTTCTACGACTGCGACACGCTGCGATCTCTATGAACATGGTCTAAATGGCGGTGGGTTCAGTGAAGGAGATGGTTTCGCGATCCGGGGAACGGAGGCAACTCCGCGTGCAGTGCATAAAACCTGGTGGTGCTACATCATCGTCAAAACCCTCGAGTTGCGACTTCGATTTCCTGTGCCTGGATTGACGTCTCCCAGGTCACTTGCCACAACGTTTGGCTGCATTCGTAATTGCTCCGCAGCGAAATTTCCATATGATAATATTTATTCGCTGGAATATGCCTCCATCGCGAGTCGGCTTAACTGCATCTGTCCGTCCTGTGGAGGCTACGCCTGCGCTCCACGCAACACTCGTAGACACTGAGAACAATTTGGGAGTGTTTCTAATAATGGTCCCATGGTTCCAGTATTCACACGTTTGTCCTTTAGTTTGATCCCAAATTAAATTATATAAGTTATATCTCAAACATAAAGTAAACCCTTCACTGTTTTAAGAAATATTATAATAAGAATGGTATACTTATAGTTTCCCTTTATTTAATTTTAATAAATTGAATTCTCGAATTAAAATTCCAAAAACTTCTTTCTAAGTGCATTTGTTTTCGTTGTCTATTTGACACTGCGCAGGCGGCGAGGATGCTCTGCATCCGACTCCAAGCTCCACCTCCAAATGGCGAACTCCAACTCCGTATCCCAAATGTGTGGGTGGTCGTTTGAATGCCCTGCCCGGCTGCAAGTCTTTCTCCCGTCTCCCAGCGTCGTGTTCGCATTTTTTATTTCCATCTTCCATCTTTCGGAAAGGCCAATGCTTCCACTTCTTCAATCGATTTGAGTTTTATTATCTGGTTGGCATTTTAGTTGAATTGTTAGCTTAGTTTATGCGGCTGGCATTCGGACGTTTTCCCGGCCATGTGTGTACATATGATGATGATGATGCAAGGCGCATGGAATTGGCATATAACCAGGCTATGAAGAGGGAGAGACTAGGCAATATAGGCTGAAAATTGAAAGATATTACCTTGCATTCTATAACCACATTTTACTGCACTCGATTTCAAAGTAAAGTCCACAATAAAACATATATTCCAAATATAAATAAATGAAGGTGGTAGAGTTCTTTCTCTATGCAAAATATAGGATACCTTCCGACCAGGATATTGCACCTTGCACTTAAGTTAAACTCTAATGACACCATTGACCCACCCGCAGGAGTATATAGCCTACCCCTATAAGTAGAACTAGGGAGGGCTGGAAATTTACAAACTAAAAAACCTAAACAGGTAATTAGGTCAACGCTGCGCCGAGTGTCGCCGGCACGCGTAATGAACCTGTTCGGAAGTTAAGCCAAGTTGAGTTAGCCGACAAAGAGACACATCGCCGTGCATTTCTAATAAATTTCTAGCCGGGCCGAACGACGTCAAAACAACACGCGTCTTGCTCCTGGAAATGTCAGGTAACGTGGCAATTAAAAATGCGGCCCAACACTCCCCTGTGTGTGTGTGTGTGTATGTGTGTGTGGCTACGATGATCTTTCGGGCCAGAAGTTCAGTGGTGCACGGAAATGTGCGGGACACGGCGACAGGAGTTGGTAAGCGGGCGACTGTCGCGCGCCGCTGTCTTAACTAATATCCGCTCACCCCGAACCTGGCGACGGACTCGAGGCTTTGCGTCTACGACGGAGGCACCGAGGCCATCAGACCGCCTCCATTTGAATAATTAGGCGCTCGTGCCCGTCGAACGTCGCCAGTCGCCCGAGAAGGCCCACTTGCATTCCTGTGCACTTTGCATATCGTGTCCTGCGCCTGCCCATGCCACGTTTTCCTCCAACTCATTCCGCTCCTGTTGCTGGGCATTGAACAGGAACAAGTGCTTAGCTAGGATCGAGTTAGTGGGCCATAGAGGGCACTCAGAAAAATACTAATTGAGTTACGAATATGAAAGTCACTAGATGGAGTATTCCTAATGCAGATTATTCCATTCATTTATAGGAGGTTATAATGTTTTCCTCAGGGTTTATGTAAAGCTATCCATGTGCAATTAACAGCCTACGATGGAAACCCTAAAAATGGAGTTACCTGGCACTGTTATACTATAACATTGAAATGTAATTTCTTTTTTTATTTATAAAGCGAGTTAATGTAAATTATTTCAGTGCAGGAAAATGTTGCGGTCAACAGTCCACGAGGGGTGGGTGCACTCAAGCGGGGTAGACCGGCATATGTTTCCATGGAGGTGTTGCTGATGACTCGTGGCAGCACCACCACTAGCACCTGGCTGGGTGGCGTTGGTTAAGGGCTGTATAGGAATTTGAATGTCCAGCTGATGCATATTGCAGTCGAGAATCTAAATAGCACCTTACTCAAAAGTTTGATAATTATAAATATAATATAACAGGGCTACTACTTATTTCAAAGTCTCTAACAGTTTTTTTTTTTTTCAATTATAATGTACTTAGCTGAAAGGCAGTAACCCTAAAATGTTACCGTTTTTGACAACAGCAGCTGTAAAGCTTATTCAGTTTGACATATCGAAATTTTCACAGCAAAAAAGTGAAGCCTCGCGCAGTTTGTGAATTATATTCGTGATGTCAATTATTTCCCTTGAAGTTCCTATTCAGCCGTATGCTGGTCAGCTGCTCATCATCAATGATCTGATTCTGCCGGACTCAGGCTCTCAGGATGCAAGCAAGGCAAAAGTCTCCATAAAGAAAAATCAACGTGCATCCTTCTTTGACCGCAGCAGTATCTACAAAAAGATAATGAAGCACTTGTCCCAGGGCAACCAGGCGGATGATATCAACATTTCCGAGCAAGAATGGCTCCTGGATTCTTTTTTGGCCGCCTTGGAGACCTACATGAAACATGTGGTCAAGAAGACTATCGAATTGTGCGAGCATCGAACAAGCTATCATCTGCACAACGACGAACGTTGTGTGATGAAGAACGATATGAGGGTCACGATGATGTTCCTCAACGATCTCGAGATTGCCGACTATGGATCATCGGATGACGAGACCGGCTTTTATCGCAAGCGCCGGGCAGAGAACATCGACGAGGAGAGAAAGGTGGCTCGTCTGGAATCGGTGAATGATACGGCCTTGCTAGCCATCTCCGGTCGAAAGCGCCCGGGAGAACAACTAGCCCCAGAATCTGCTCCAAGTGGTTCGAAAGTCGCCAAATTGACCGGTGCTCCGATCCAGCGAGCATGTGCTCCGCGATTTAAGCATATGAACATCAGGGATGTACTGCAGTTTATGGAGGAGGACAGACGATACGCCCGGTCCAACATGCTCTTCGAAGCATATTTAAAATACAAGTCATAATTATGTAATTATAAGGATTTTCCAATACAGAATATCCGTTTTTATTCAGCACATTAAAATGAGAATGCATTCAAATGAATAACTATTTAAAATTAGTGTATCAGAAAACTTTTAAAAAATGCTATGAAATAAATCTAATTCACATGTGCAAATGCATTTCTAGAATATTTTCTTAACATTTTTACTATACGTATGATATTCAAAGGCATGTGTTTTTAGGCAACCAATTCCTGTATAATTTTGTTTGCCTCCCTGCATGCGCGTTACGATTTCAATTGCAGCAATCGCAGTTCGATGAACTTCCTTCTCGCGTAAATCCCCAAATGGAAACCCAAATGAAAGCCCAAGGAAACAGGTGGTGTTTATCCGTATCCTTTGTTCGGCTGCACTTGGCATTCAATGGATCCCTTGCTCCGTGCACTTTGAACTTTTGTGCTGCACTGCCACAGACGGATGACAATGGAGCGGGGCACTCAAAGGAATATCCGGCGAGACAGGAAGCATATGCGCACTGGAATCGAGTATCGAGCACATTGCGCATGCGCCGCGCGATAGGAAACGTGATTTTATCGGGGCGGCTCATTATGTTAAGTGCTGGCAATAAAATCAAAGCGCACGCGGCGACACATTTCATTGAACTTCAATTGAAGCCGTTCCCCAAGTCTGCTTACTCACGTAAGATTTTTTTTGTTTGTTTTTGGGACATGACCGAGGATCGTGCTAGGAACCTTCTAAGGTGGGGAGCATTAATTTCCATGTAATTGTGGGCATTTGAAAGGGGTTAGTGCGATTATAAATGCATTGAGGCTTGGAATATGTTAACAAGACCTGGCATAGAAAGCGTATTCAGCTGGTGTCAACCTTTGAAGCGGAAGTTTAGAATCTATATTATCAAGTTCTCGGTTGCCACCGTAGAGATTTGAAATGGGATTCCCCCTCAAGTAAGATAATCTCTTTTTAGACATATTCCAATAAAGTGCTAATGATAAACTATTTTAAGCCTGCCGGAACGGAAAATATACATACACCCAGGACAATGCACCCACAAAAAGTTTACTTCTTTCTATTCATAGATAACCGCTTGATAAGCACCTAATGTATAAACAAATTGAAAGTGGGCCCATCCGCAGGATCACCACCTGTCCGTGTTGCGAAGATAGCCACCCCTATTCAATGCACCCTCTACAAAGTACTTGCTACATGTTGCAACCTCAACTCGGGCGTGTATCCCTTTTTTCAAGGACTTGCCGGAGCAGCTGGTGTAGGCTCGAGGAAAATATCAAATGCTGTCAGGCGTAAACTTGACAGGTAGATGAGCAGGAAAAGTTCTCCCCCTTATTGTTTCCTTTTGTCCGGCGATCGGATGAAGAGGAAACCACCCCAAAGTTGCGACTTTGAAGCACTTAGAACAATAGTTTTAATATAATGGTTTAAAGGCAAGTCATAAAATAAATGTAAATTTACCATAGAAATTTAATCATAAAAAGAGTGTAATAAAGTGATAAATTAGATGTAGTTTTTTATAATATTTTCATTAGATCAATCTGTGATTAGTGGTCTAATAGTTGACTTTTAATACTTTTTAACATATATTTCAAGCGACATTTCTTTTCAGTGTAGCCATCGCTTTTCCAGGCGGAAGAGTCTGCTTTTTATGACGAAAGCAAGGTGTGTTTGAACAGAGGGCCGTGTTGCCGTGAACCTTGCAACCCAGTAAGGACAGGAAGGCGAATTCCAGCACATGCAACACCACTGACGGAACCACACCACCACAGACGATCCGTTAGGTTCTTTTTTTTTTATAGGTGCACCTTTATCGTATTTGTATAGCAGGAACACACAAAGAGTTGTTCTTGTGTGGGGCAGGAAAATGTGTTGCACCTTTTTTGCATAACGCTGCTTTCAGTTCCGCTCAACTCCGATCCGATCCGGCGATGTGGATATATGTCTGTCATCGTTGTATTATTAAAAGACTACTCCGTCTCTTCTTCGGTTCTTCGCTGAAGTAGCAGCTGTGCCAATACACGGCCCTAAAAAATAAAAGTCCAACAAATTATTGTTTGCCGAATGGCGTTCGGGACCGGTGTTACATTCAGCCGGGGAGCCCGGAGAATCGGAATCGGAATTGATTGGAGCCGGGCTAAGCTGCCCGTGTGTGCCCACCGATAAGGAACCTGATGGGGAGCCACAATGACATCTTACTTCGCGCTTATTTACATTTAATTGAGCACGCTCCTTATCTATCCAGTCATTTAAATAAACCCATTTTCGAAGGTCTCCTTCGTTCCACTTAGTGGTGGAAACTATTTTGCCCACGTTTTAGAGCCACGTGAAAGGCATTCTTTGTAATTGAACAGCTCTGATTGGCAACATAACAGTTCATATGGCATTTCGCTCATTTACCTAATGCTCTGATTGTTAAAGCCATCAGTTTTCTGCAGAACCTTTAACCCTTTCGTCATTAAGGTGTTAGTCTCCAGCTGAAGTCGATCATAAAGATGATGAGTTTGAAATTCGAGTGCATAAACCGCCACACACTTATTCCCTTGGAATATCTAGGGCTCCGTTTCTAATCCGCAACATATGCCGCTAAGCGCTGCGGACCACCATTCCAACATCCCAACAGTGGGCACTCACAAAAGAAGCCATAAAACCACATGGACACGTAACGATTTGCGACGCTACAGACTGCGGCCCCAACTGTTGCGTATTAGAGCTGTGGAACAGTGAAATCCGGGAAGAGGGAAGCGACCAGCACCCGGTAAGACAATTTATGACTTTATTAACTTCAAAACGCAACCAGGCGAGCAACAAAGTGTTAAGCTGAAGCCAAGGCGGCAAGGCGATGAAGTTGTGTAAATGAAATTAATCTTCAATAGACACTGGGCAATAAACGAATCCAAACATCCCGGGCAGCCTCTCACATACACTGCCGGCAAAAAGTAAGGCATTTTCTATAAAATATCCTTAAGCATAAATGAAATATATACCAAAAGCGATTGCTGAGATAATAAAGTTTAATATGTTTATAAATAAAAACGAAAAAATATATCTCTTTTTTCTATATGAGAAATAAGTGGTATACATTCTATTAATCTTTAAGCTTTATATAACATTTATTTGAAAATACCTAGAATTTTTTACTGTGCATCCACCTATGCCATTAGTCATTAAAAATTTCGACTGAAGCCGCCGCTTCCATCTCCGTTTTGAACTGCATCTTCTGTTGCAGTTGCAGTTGCTGCTGCTGCTGCTGCTGCAGCCTTTTCTGCGGCTGCTGCGTATTTTGTCAGGTGTCATAAAAACCGAATTTATTGCGCATGTGCAGCGGCTATAAGAGCAGCGCTCCTCAGCATTTTTGTTACAGATTTTCAGTTTTATTATTTAATTTTCTCGTTGCACGAGCATAAATCACGATGCGTGCCGCACTAAGGTGACAGCACTTTAGGGCACATAAACACACATCGGCAGCGGCATTGCAATGGGGATTGAGTATCGGAATCTGTATCGGGATCAGGATGAAAGGGATGCTGAACAAAAGGTAGGAGCAGGTTGCAGGAATGTTAATTAAATGGGACGCGGGCAGTTCCATTTAAGGTGCGTGACTTTTTCAGGGGCTTTTGGGCTTAAAATTCGTCGCATATTGGTGGATGCGAAGCTGTGTGCTTTTACCTGATTGATGCCTGGTCGAAATTTCATAAAAATTTATAAGAACTTGGTAATCTTTCGAAAAGCTCAAAGTGTTTGATCGAAGTGTGTGACATGATTATTAATACTGTTTTATAATACCAAAACAAATTATAAGAAAAATCATTTGAAAAGGTGCTTATTCTTAGATATTCCAGTGTCCTTTTTGTACATTTGTTTCGTGTATTTCCCACTAACTTCACACACAGTTTTTGGCAAAATAAAAAAAACCAGAACAAAATCATTCCCAAAAACTTGAATTTCACACGCTCTCGTCTGCGGGGGTTCTTCCCTTGGCTCGACTAAAAAGAGCACGTAATGTGGCCGATTTTGGCGATGCCGCTGCACTTGTTCCCACAAAATTCCAAGGCATAGGCAATTTCCATGAATGCCAAAACCAGCAAGAATTTCACACTCGGCAGGGGCAGGGGTAGGGGAAATGAACCTGAATGAGGCAGTGAACCTGCTATCGGGCCTGAGAAACAGAGGACCGAAATTCTCGATCTCAATTCCAGACATCAGCATAATCAACAAGATCACGCATCAAACGAGACGACAGCCGCATCAGAATGCAAACATTAAGAGATTTTATGCGAGTTTGTTCACATGCCAAAAAGAAGGCAGCAGCTCGGGGAAAGAAAGCTGAACAAAACCCGGGGCAACAAAGGAGCTGAACAGGTACCCAGGACGATTATCCTGTCATTCACTTGTTGCTGCCACAGGACAGGTAGCAAGGGCGGGGTCCAAGGAGCAGTAACCCCTGCAATTTCAGTTACACTTCCTGCAGATGAGGTGGTCCTGCCTTGGTTAGCGTGTGAACCTGTTTTACCCCTACCTTCGATTTTTTCTCCGATGCTAATCTGTGGCCTCAAATTTTTGCAAAATTTCTGGTTATTTTCGCTTTTTTTTTTTTAATAGATCGCAACTGGGTCTTTGGAGCGGGCATTTCGTGTTTTTCGATAATTTATTACAGTTGCCCAATTGGACGAAACGGTTCGCTTCGGCCACTAAACACTTTTTTATTGTCATATTTATATTTGTGCGATTAGTTTTTTAGTTTTCCTTCTCGCTCCTCCTTTTGTTGAGATTTTTTATGATTCTCTTTTTTTCTGCTATAAATTCGAATAATAAGTCGCACGCAAAATTTATTCCCACGCATTTCAGTTCGTGATATTTTTTGGGGCTTTTATATTTTTTCCAGAGCACAAATCAAGCAGAAAATGTAAAAAGAGACGTTTAATTGTTCTTTTTGTTCGCTGGAAGCTGCACTTTTGTACGGATTTTATATTGGATATTCCAAAGTGAAGGGCCAGTACTGATAATACTGACACTAATATCACAAAATTGAGTGTTTACCATATAGATTTACAGATTTAATGGTAGCTTTGCTGAAAATTCTCCACTTCTCAGTCTGAACTATCATTCGTTTCCCGATAGACTTTCCATCAAATCTTTTTTCACTTTCTCTGCGCCATACCATGGCAAATAACTCCTCTTGTTGGCCAATCATTTCCTATACAACACAAAGCTCGGTGGCCGAGTGACAGGTACAGCCATTCCCCACCCCTCGATTCAAATGACATGCAAAACAGTTGACATTACATTTAAGCCAATGCCGTAGAGGCAACCAGAAATATAAAATAAAATGAAATTGCTTAAATTGTTGGCCATAAATCAACGCCAGCCAACGAGGAGGAGATCAAGATCCAAGCCGAGACCCACGAAAATCTTGCTCTGCTCGATTTCACTGCCAAAAAGACAAAAGAAAACAACAAAAAGCCCCACACACAAAGCCAGCGTCACCTGTTCGACGTACAGACAATGCTCGGACTTGGAGACAGGCATGTCCACCCAGTGCACCTCCCCCGAAAAAGGGGGGCAATGTTGACAAGTTTCGAGAGGCGAGCGACTCAATTGCGGCACTTGTCGCACGACACTTCAACCCAAAGGGGGGTAAAATACCAAAATACGAGAAATAATACAAAAAAAGGGGGGCAGAGATGGCGATGCCAGATGAGAAAACATCGAAAATAATCAAAAATCCAGACCGGGCGAGTGTGTCACTTTCGGGGGAGTCAGTTTATAAAAAGAGAAGCAGTCGACCATTCAGGCCATGACATGACAGAAACAAAAAACCGAAAAAAATCACATCGGCTTCTTTCACGTTGCAGTTACGGATTTACTCGAAATTTGTTTACGCCCGAAAACGTGACTTGCACTGGGAAAGTGATATAGGAAATGTACGATTATACTATCAATTTTAAGTTAATATATCTTAGTTTTTTTTCTATAAAAAACCACTACTACATATTTATTTCCCCATTCCACATAGTACTTAAAAGCAAATAATAAATATATTCAGATGCTAATAAAGCGCAATTTAGGAAATTTAATACCTCATTTATCTACATTCTATTATTGGCATAAGATTTTCTATATTTCTAGAATTTTTTCCACAGTGCCACTAAATGCCTTTTGTGCATCTTTCGGCTGGTTTCATTTACCGTGCAAATCCGTCTGACCATTGAGAAGCTTTGGCGGGCCGACACGTCCCAGACGTGCAGACACAATAAGCACTAAGTGACGCGGACCGACGAGGCATTCGCATTATGAGTTAGCAGTTTAACAACGAGATCATCTCCTTCCGCCTGTCCGAGCGCGGAATGGGACTGATTTAATCCCCCGGCGAATGCAAAACATCGCCTTAATTGTGCTACAGCCATATTTTCACTAATTAAACGAGGCCCAAAACGAAATTTCATTTTAGTTTGTTTAACAAATTCGCTGACATGAGCCGCTGACAGCAGAACAGAAACAGAAACGCAAAGCGGGCAACAAAAAGCAAGCGGGCAGCAAAATAAAAACGAAAGACTTAAGCAGCGAACTTGCCACACACTTGACCCGAAATGGGCGGGAACAATGGCGCTGGAGTCGCATTTTAGCCGCTTTCCAGCCGAAACAAAATTAAGCCGAAATTTCAATTCGCACTGGGCCACACACACTCGATGCTAGCACAATGGCTTTCTCCTCCCCAATGGCAAATCAATAGAAATTCGAGTATTTTCACCGACTAGCGACTTGTACCTGTCCAACTGTCCGGGTGTTCCCAGCTCACATGCCTTAAAAATAATAGAGAATTGAATGCCGGCGATATCATTCACCGCGTCGAAGTAATTATTTGTTTGCCAAAACAATGCTAAGAGATTGTGGAATTTTTGTCGCTTACAAAAGTGCGTGTGAACCATGTCTTTCTGGGCAATTCATTTTCAAAAATTGTTCAGGCTACGCCTACACAACAAGTGCTTATGTCTCGGATCCGCTCAAGCATCAACAGGTAGCTACTGTAATTCGCAGAACGCAATTCTATAGCTACTGATACTGTTTGGGGTTCTACCACTTGTGTTATATGTCGAACAAAAAAATAGGCGTACATGGCATGGCAAATCGATTGGGTTGAGATATCGCACTCAAAGAAAAATTGCTAATCTGTAGAAAAGCTGCAAACACAAAGGGTAAAACACCTAACGGAAGCCATGTCGAGATCTTATCACCAATAAAAATTGTAAGAAATATTAATCTCATTCCCGTATTTTATTTTACTCAAAATTAACGTACAGAAATCTACGATATAATTCCCCAACATTTTTATATCTCTTTCATCGAACTCCACATAACTGATATCAGATCGAACGCGCCATTGATGAATGAAACACAAGTAGAATCCATTGAGATCCTGAGTGTACAATTCTCCCCACACTTGGCGCCAGTTCATTCTGGTTTTTAATTCCCTGTAAACAATTCAAGATTCCTAGCCAGGAGTGTATAGATGCAATCTTTCGAACATCTTGCCATCAAAGAAACCAAGAGAATATGAGATTGGGGCTCCTGTTCCCTTGATCTCGTCACGTATAGCGGATATCTCTGCTCGCATCTTGGGCAATTAATTTAAACCAAATTCGTAATATGTCACATTTTCGGTCCAAGCCCGAGAGAAATGAGAATTCAAAGAAGCAGCAATAAAACATTTGAAGTCCAAAAAAAAAGTTGAAATATAAACGAGAGTAGTAGGCCTATCCACTTGTTACTCCATTTACAAGTTACCAGGAAATGTGATTGAGATCGCTGTGGGGCAGTCGTAAAAAGCTAGTTTATTTGGAAATTTAGTTGTAAAAGTGTAGCGTGGCCCCAAGTGTGGCAGGGCAAGTGCCAGTGCTAGTGCCACTAAGAAGCAATCCTAGACTTGGCGCATAAATCTGGCCGGTAGGCCATTTAATTTCCAAAACTTGGCCACTTAAAAATTAGCCTAAAAACCGTTGGACAAGTGTCGTTGTATATGTATATATATATATGTATATCTATGTACAGCGGCGGAAGTCGAAGCCGCACGCCAATTTGACCGTCTGGAATACCAAGAAGTTTCCACCGGCAATCTCACAAAGTTGTCGCCATATGTCGCAGCCCTGACTCTGAATTCAAGCCTTAGGCCCCCGATTCCCCGACACTGATTCCGATTTCAACGTGCGGCTTTGGCGGCTCCAACTTTATTTGTTCCCCATCTCGTGGTTCGTGCGTCGCCACCGCCAAGAAAAACCACCAGCACCACCATCACTTTGCTTTTGTGGCTTTGGCGCGAGTTTGACTAATTAAAGCGCAGACTTTGGGCATTTTTAATTTGTACGCTTGTAAAATGAAATTTACTTTTTTCATGCTTTGTTTTTTTTTTTTGGCTTTCTGCTTCGTGCAGCTTGTTTCCTTTTGAACCATGAAATGGTGCGTGTCGCTCTTTTGGGTGATATCTTTTGGGGAAGGGGAGCGGCTTGAATCTAGAATATTTTTGCAAGGCCATTATGTCTATAGAAATTGTGGATTCATAATATAGATTTTTGACTATCATTATCCAAAAAATATAAATAAAATTTAATTTTGTATATCCTTTATTCTCAATATTCGAACAAATTATATATTGTAATGTTCTATTGTTGCAATCACAATGAATGTCAGCTTTTATTATATACTAAAGTAATTTTTCAACTGTTTTTTTAAAGAGCATTTTCGGCATTACTTTGCATAAGCATTTAAAATTTAAAACTTCTTTGCTCGTCTTCCACCGGCCGTTTGGTGCTTTATGGCCAACTGGGACTGTTTTCCGAACCCGGTACAATGTTACAGTCGACTCTTCCGAGAATCTCACGAATGGCCAGTTGACCTCTATAGCCTGGCCGAAAACTCAAAACGGACTCGGTGTATTTAGCCGCCAGTTGAGGCCCCACAAAACGCTGAACATTTCACTTTCAGACCAAAACAACGAGTGCCAACGACATCTTCATCTTGGCCAAGAGCCAAAAATGGCTGCCATTGTAAATTTTGCGCCTTATGGAGTGGGCGGGATGGGGGGCTGGTTCGGCGCAGGTGCAGGTAAACACATGTTAACTAGCCAGGTGGGGGGATTGGCAACGGCGACCATGTTGGCGCAAATGTCAAGCTATAAATACCGAATTGGAATTGGAATCGGTGAATTGGCCACAAATGCGTTGTACTCGCTACACATAACGCAAATATGGACATGGGCCTTTGTAGTGGTTGCTTGTTTGTTTTGGCCACAATTGTACAAATTTCGCAATCGAAATAAAGTTGCACTAAAACGCATTTGGCGGAAGTCGTCGACGCCATTTGGAGGCATATTCAAATGAGGCTGAAATACGTATTTCTCGGATTGGTGATGATGCAACTTCGCAATTGTTTTGCCTGGAATATAAAGACATTTTACATAAACACCTAATGAGTTAATAATGACACCAAAGTACAAAAACACTTA
The DNA here is from genome assembly GCF_000001215.4 of Drosophila melanogaster. Classification (NCBI taxonomy): domain Eukaryota; kingdom Metazoa; phylum Arthropoda; class Insecta; order Diptera; family Drosophilidae; genus Drosophila; species Drosophila melanogaster. The sequence continues at coordinate 15,308,606 of NT_033779.5, read as the reverse complement.
AAAAATATATTTTTAAATAAAAAAGTTCCAAGCTATACCTATATTTGGAATGCATTTCTATTTGGTTATATTCTCTTAAGTATACTTAAATAGTTACTTAATTATATTCAAAAAATGGTTGCTCAAATACTTATACATTTTTGATTATTTAAAAAAAAATTCTCTTTGTGTACCAAGCCGCTTGTGGAGTACTTTCACCCACAATGCCACACAATAGAAATAAAAGTTTGCCTTTTGATATAATATTTTTAGGTTTTTATAAACAATGACCATATAAGACTCACACGGCTCACCTGCAACAATTGTTGATGTAATAAACAAGGGCCAGAAATGAGACAAAGAAACGGCTCTTTAGCGGAGAAAACTGGCCACTTTCGAATACTAATTTCAATCTATCGATTCGTTCATAGCTTCAAAAGAATTTATATGATAATTCTAAACGGCATGTGCCGCACATACGATAACTCATTTTTATGGTTCAGCGAATCGAATCGATTACATAAAGTATCTATAGAATATATCCAAAATATCTCATGGCTGGCACTTGGCGTTGATTTATTGGTGTTAAATAAATTCTATGAGCCGATATCTAATATAAGTGGGAATCGAGCTATTCAATCATATTGAGTTATAAATGGAAGGCTGAGAAAGCGACTGGATAGTTGCTCCACTTTCTTCACAAATAATTTTGAAATTAGTCGCATTCTATTGCATCCCTAATGCCAACATTTTTGAATCGTGTAGCGACACTTGGCCCCTGGGGTGCCATCATAACACGTGTAAGACCATAAATAATGTAGACTACATGACAGAAGTCTTAGGCTAAACCGAAACCCTATCACTTACGAGCTGCTATGCAATGCTACCGTATTATAACCCCAAAAATTAATATGCAATCGCTATAATTTATGCACAAAATGCTTAAATTTATTAACACAGCAAGTAACCCAACACGGTGGCTGTACAATACCAACTAAAATTTAACCAAACATAGGCACACTGAAAAAAAAATAGTAGTGACGAGACATATATATAATAATTAAAATTATCATTCGTTTACATGCAAAGCTTAATCACACAATCATTATTTTTCATAAATTCCTTCGCATTCATTTCAAATCGCTATGCTTAAACAATATTAAATAATTTTTATTGAAATATTAATATTTATTTTCATTTTATTACAGAAGTGAAGTTGCAGGATGCGCGATCATAACTCATCTGTTTGAGGGGTGTGTGCGGATGAAAAGTGGAGATTTAGTCTCAACACGTGAGCATTGTATTATTTATAAACAATAATTATGGCAGCCACATGCGGCATGAAGACTTTTGGGGCAGAGGAGACTGCATCTGCGGTAGCTGGAAAGTGATTAGAGATGCAGCTGGAAGAGGAGGAGAATGGAAAACGTTGGCTTGAATGGCTTTCAAATTTGTTTCTCAGGATTGTCACCTTTCGCCCGACTTTGACTTTCCCCCATTTGCGTTTTTCGAGAGATGTGTTTCTTATTTATGAAATATCGAATCTATTGGCTTTCAAAATTGGGGATGATTGTGATGAGCATGGGAAAACTCCAATTAGGTCTGAAGGAAAGGTTCGTGTACAAGATGAAACAAATGTTTCCAATTGGAACAGAGTTGAGATTTTTTCTCAAGTTGGCTACTCCAACTGATAATATAATAAATAAAATTAACACGTGTCACATAAGTAATAGTATTTAAAAACGGAACTGTTTAGTTTACTTTAATTTAAATTTTTTGGTTTTTATTTGAACATGTTTCCGTCCGATTGAGATAGTTTCTGCACCTCGACATTGCTTCAGATTCAACATGCGTCATTCATCATCATCAATTGCCATTCTCCAGCCTGAAATCAAAAAAAAACTACGTTGAATAGGCATATCTAAATCACTGGCTGCCGTTTTACAAGCCGAACAGGTTACTTGGCAAATTTACCGAAATGCCATTCATCAGACAAAAAGCTAATGAAAACATCAGTTCGAAAATTTGTAAATGGCCATATGAAAAAGTGCGTGTCGTGTCTGGGAAATAAAATGGAAATACTTGTGTTTAAAGGCATTTGGCGGCAGTCAGCATTCGGCGTGACATTTCAATTAAAATGCTAATTTTGCAATGCAGCGCAGCAGCTTGTTAAAAAGGCACCCGAAAATATCAAGGAGGGTTTAAAATTGGCTGCCGGCAACTATTTAGCGGAGTAAATTACTTTATTAGACTCGAGCCGTGGGCCGTGTAAGGCGTGCCATATAGCTAGCTCCTCGGATATACAAATCGATATATATATATATATGTATATAGTATAGTCGGAGGTTTCGAGTCGAGCCTGAGCGCAAGTGCATTAATCAAGTCCCCACACACGCGCAGGAACGGGTAACCCACTCTATTCCGAACTCCAATTCTATCGCGCACTCACGCCCTGACACTCGTGATTTTTCTAAGCTAATTTATCATTTTTCTGGAAGAGAAAAGCCGAAATAGATGCACTTTCTCCGCCATTCAGCACTGGAAATACAGTTCTGTAGGTATGCTTTCCAGCACTCAAAAAAAATTAACAAAATCCAAGAACTATTATAATGAGATTTAAGGACCTTTACAAAATTATCAAAAAATATAGGATTAAATTTTTTACCTTACGTCTGATGACAAATTAGTCTTTTATAGATATTATATACAAACATATATTTTTTCAAGACTTTTATTATCAAATCAACAACAAACATCCTCTTTTAATAAGTAATATATTTTAAATTTTCTTTAAGTGCTTGACGGAAGTTGAAAACTACGTAAAAATTGCAGCCCTTCACCTTCCACACAATCCATTTTCCTAGCCTTTAATTGTGACACGTGATGCGGCAGCCCGAGTGTGGGGAAATGGAAAATGGAAATGGGGAAAACGGGAAACTGCCTAAACAGTTGTGCGCGCATAGAAAGCTGACAATTAATCTGAACAGATGCACGCCGCACTTTCGATTGCACCAACGAAAAGGTAGGGCCTCGATCTGGGCTCTGGATGGGGCATTGGATCTCGGATCGGAGAAAACTATTTCCAAACGCCAATTGTTCATACATATGTGGGTGGCAGAACATGTGAGGCAATTAAGGTCGTCTTTCTTCATCTTTGTCATGGGATAAATTGCTGGAGGAGGTGTCATGCATAATGCATGGGACAAGAAGTAACGGGGAGAGTTCAGCGCTATGGGAATATCGAGCTTTAATTTAATGGAATTTTGGTTACTGCTCAATTTTCTGTGGCAATTAAAATAGTATTACATGTGACTATGATTTTTAAATGGAAAATATTATTTGTTCGAGAACACTCGCTTTTTCTTTGCTTTTTCTCCTACCACTCCACTAATTAATTTACTACGTTAAGTACAATCAACACGTAAGTACAGCTCGCTTTTCGCGTTCGGTGCAAACACCAAGCTGGCTTATCGCCCCATAGCATCGTATACGCCCCTTCCGAGCCTTATCGGCTCCTGGCCAAAACGAAGTTCGGGCCACTTTCCGCTCGCAACATAATTTTACGCACGCGCCCCGCGGGCCAAGTTGCGGTCCCAGTTAAGCGCCAGTTGCGTCCACTTTGGGCCGGGCTAACAGGCCTTCATTCCGCAGCTCCACAACTCCCTCAGCCACAATCCTCCTCACCTGGCAGGGATCGGGGCATCTTGGTCGGGCCGCTTAACATGCTGCCTTCGTGTGCGCTGCTCATTGATCGAAATTGAATTGGACATAAATAAAACAAGATCAATCAATTGATTTATTTTGACATGTTGCAACAGCGCTGGCCTGTGCGAGAGCCCCGACTTCACTGCGACCACGGCCGGTTTTGGCCAACTGTCCCACTGGCCTGCTGCTCCAGCTCTGCTCAGCTCAGCTTCAACTCCTACTCCGAGCCCAAACTCCAGCTCCTTTGCCTTCTCTTTACACAGAGAAAAACACGTTATAAAACTATGTTGCTTTTCGTTTCATAACCTAACGTATGTTTTTCAATATCCTTTAATTTTATAGATAGTTTATATGTCATTAGGCTTTTTAAAATATATATTTCATAAATTCGATTTCAGTTTTAAACATTTACATAACTGCTATATAGGTACTTAAATATCGTAAGATAATGGATCTTTTTAAATACATATTCAATGTAAAATGCATTGATAAATTTTACCATTTTTTTTTTTTGCACTGCAATGCGCAGTGGGTCTCATTTGCTTTGTCGCTGGGGAGATTTGTTTGCTGCCCCACTCGCATTTGCAACTTGTGGCATTGTTGTGGTTCCTTTGAGCTCGACTGGAGTTTTAGTTTGATTTTATTGCTTGTTTTGCTGCCGTTTTTGGGCTCGTTTCGTTAATTTGTCGCTCTCTGCGGCGGGGAGCCTTTTGCCTGATTAATTTTTATATGCACTTGGGAACCTGGCCCCCAGGCTGACATTGATTCTAATGAGGATTTTGATGGGGCCATAGAAGCAAACAGGTTTTGCTATGAAGACGATTCGTCCCCGCTTTCGAATTACGCACAGTTTGGTGTAGAGGGCACTACAATAAAATAAAAAGAATAGGATTCTTAAGTCGATGAAGAATAGAACAAATTAAATAGCTACAACTGTATAATTGATTGTAGCAGATTAATGCTTAAATTAATTTCAGTTTTATGTTTATGCCTGCTATTGCCGGTTACTTAAATGCTTACATAACTCCTACTGCAAATCACCCCAAACGTATGCAACACCATAGAAATGCCTTCTGCTCATTATAAAATCAGATCAGAGATCAAAATTTAACTATCAAATGATTTGTTAATCTCGGCTCGATTCTAATTTAGCATAATATGCTGGCGGAATTTAAAGTTGCGGTTCTTTTCTCATATCTGGCCACAAGTTCAATTTCCCCACGACCTCGTATAAAGGCATAGATATGACCATGCAAATTTCACCTGCACCAGAGATTCGGTTTTTGGCTTACCTCTGTGTATTGCATATTTTGTCATATGCAGAATGGCTATTAAATATGTGCATGACATGGTATGGAAATTTCAACAATAGATGGATGTCTTTCGCGAGTTATGGACATTTGCAATACCTATCAGAATGGGGAGTTTGCAATGATCAATGAAGTTCATTGTTTACGTCTGAATGGCAAGCTTTTGAATGGGAGTTTTATAAATGATGAATACATTTCAATGTTTACAGAACGCTTTAAAAAGAGCAGTTATAAATTGAATTAAAAAAAAAAAACCTATATTTATTTGTGAATTACATAATGTCACAACTACATACAGTTTAGGTACACCAAAACGACACTAATTTGGTTAATAATTAACAAGCTGATACATAATGCGCTCAGCTTTACCAGTTTTCTTGGCCAATCTGGATGGTTTCCATTTAATAGCCATCAGTAGGGTAAGTATTTGGTCTCTAGAGATCAGTTTTCCATCTATAGTTACGTTCAGCATTCATAACAACAAAAAGCATAGGGAAAAGAGCCAAAACGGAAAAATGCAATTGCATTTTTTTGCATTTCATTCGTTCGAAAAAGATCAATAAAAAATCAAATAATACGAGAAAAACTTGCCGAGACTGGGGGATCAATCACATTTATGCTAATTAAACTTACATAATATCGTTGCCGTTGGGGTACATGGACCGTATGCCTTGACAAATTCAATTCAAATTTGTTTTTGACAAATTTGGTGTGTGGAGAAAGATGCAAAATGCTTAGATAAGCCGGCCGCATATCGATGGCGATATAGATATAACGCGTGGAAATGTAGCAATTTTATTATGCAGCCAAGATGTTGGGGTAAGTCCGAAGTGTGGGGTGCCTCCATTGGGGGTGGTGCACTCCATTGTAGCACAATGAACGGCTGTTTTGTGGTTCTTGCACTTTCGCTTTATTAATATGCACACCACCTACATTTGTGTTGCTCGCTTTTCTCAATCCAATCCAATCCGATCCGATCGGATACGCGATTTCTCCGCTGCAGTTCAGTGGCCAGCCAGCTATGAGGGATCGCCGGATTGGATCGCATCGGCTCAGATTAAATCGTATCGGTTCGAAATCCGTTAATTCCGTGCATGCTGCATAAAGCAGAAGGGAAATTGTTACGGGAAGACGATCTGCGATCACAGATCACCGTTCCGCGATCGATGCGGATGCTGGTACCATTGTTCTACTGCTGAATTGCAAATCAGGCCCATAGTTCTCACTGCTGCAATTTGACGTTTGTTGGGGCAGGCAGTAGCAACAGTTCTTCCCGGGATGATTTTCCGTTTTCCGCACTGGAAAAAATCATACGAGAGATCACAATGGAGACCAAGCTGTTTTCATTGCGGAATTCCTAAAAGATACAAATGTCAAAATTATTCACCGTTTCTTTAATGCGAAATGTATCTTCACCGACTGGATGCTACTTAAAGTATATGCATCGAAAAGGGTTTCCCTTACAGTATATAACCACATTTTACTTTGAAAATAACTTTATGATTTGTATTGACCCCAACACACTTGTTACATTTCTTCCAGTGGATGTTGTAGCTCCAGTTCAGTCAACCCTCCTGGTCAACGACTCCCTAGCCGCTGGGCACACGTGGGTGTGGAGCGTGGTGTCGTTGCCGTGGCCTTGTCGCTTCCCCCATCCAGGTTGAATGTCCCGTTGTGTCTTTGAACTCCCTACCCAGGGCTATGGCCATATCTATATCCATGGGTCTGGCTATGGCATAATGCCCACCGAAGTCGCCAGACAGTCAGACGTCTCTGATGAATGAGACAACGAACCCGCCGGCCGCTGGCATCAGCCGCCGAACACCGAAAAAGCCGAGAGATAAATCAATATATAAGCAAATACCAGCCAAAATCGAAATATACCTGACGCGATCTTCGCATGCAAATCGGTATGGTGGTCTTCTCCCCCTCCGACGGCCACTAATTAAAATTACAAATTCGCCCTCGCCCAGCATTGGGCAAAAGGAAGACGCCTCTTCTGGGCTCCGGCAATTAGCATCGCTGGGTTAGGTTCTTTGCCGGATTGATATATGCATAAAGACGGCTACGTGACTTGAATGAAAACGCTCCCCCGATGACAAAATCCTTGATCGCAACGTTCATTGATCTTCGCTCTTGCATCTCCAGAGGCTGTTGCCAAGTCAAACTTCTAAAATTGCAGCTAACAAAAAAAAAGATAACTTCTTAAGAACTGACTTGAAGATGCTAGCAATCTTCCAAGTCAAATGTGGCAAGAAACAGTGGATTCGACGTGCTGCTAAAAGGATATATAATACACATAAATAAGAATATGAGAGAAGACTAGTATAAACATATTACTATTGAAAGACAACCTACAAAGATATAGTATAGAGTACAATATGGTACAATGGTATAGTACAATGGGTTCACACCACGGACCGACCATCTTGCCACAGTGCATTCGTGCTGATAAATATTTGCCGGCATTAACTTGCCATATATTTTCATTATGTGCGACACAGAAAGTCGTGTTTTATTTCAACACAAGTGGATTTTAATAATAAAATGTGTCTAATTTGGTACCCACTCGGCGCGGACAAGAGCAGTAGGAGAAACCTGATTGCAGCAGCGCCTTTTTATATCTTTTATTCCTACAGCCCACCAGTGGACGACCATGGGATGTGATGTGGCTGGCTCGGCAGGCACACTTTCCTCGGCCGCTTCCATACCGACATCATATGTATGTACGTACGTGGTACGTGCGAGGCGTCAATGCTTCATTTCCCCTGTCATCTTAAGTTGATTGCAAGTTACGACCGTGTTGACACCCTACCTGTCTCGCTCCTCCATTCCGCTTAACGGTAATTGCAGTTGCACATGCGTGCGCCGGGGTTATGCCTCGCGATTATAGGTGCACTCCGGGATCGGGATCGGGATCGGGCTTGGGAGTTCGGGGTTAATTCCCGTCCAGGAGTGGGCCATGTGCGGGCGGCTTATTAATCAGAGCGTTCGTTGCACAACGCTCCTGCCACGAGTCTTGCGATCATGATTCATGCTTAATTGGCTGCAGATAGACACACTGCAAAAAAAAGAGTATCACTTTATGTTGGAAAATAGTTTAGCAGACGAAGTAAATCTTGCTACTACTTACACTGATTTGAATAAACATTCTATCTTTGCATCAAAGCTGTAATATTGCTGTTGTGTATATAAATTTATATTAAATATGTATGTACTTAAACTATACATTTTAGCTAAAGCTTTAAGCATTTACAAAATATTATCCAAGTGCTCCAATTTGATAGGTAAACCAAATCGCGTATCCAAAGCCGAGACCAATCCAGCTGTAAGCCGTGCAAATCTCACCCAAGTTGTCAATTTTACAGACAACACATTTCAATCAAACTTCGCCGTGCCATAAATAAGCCGCCAAGTGGACAGATCCAAAAACCTGGTTCCACTCCAATCTTTTAAGTCTCCCTCGCTTAAATTACACATTGTACTTGCGGTGGGCTGTATATATATATATATATATCTATACTCGTATACAGACTGAGCACGCCTAACGTTCACATTTTTCCACATGAAATTATGAAGTTTCCATGGCAATTAATACGCATGCGCAGAGTTGCGAGCTCCGGCGAGTCCGAATCCCAGCGAGCAAATCCCAAACGGCCATTCCAGGCGGGTGTTGTCGTCCGTCTCCAAGCGGCTCGCATGTCAATTTGATGGCAATTAACTTGGCTTCGCTCCGGCTTTTGTTTTAATAATAAATTTAATGAGCTGCCAAAAATGGTTGCAAATTTACGTGGCAATTAGCGGGCTAAATGACGGCGACACTTGGCCAAGAGATCGTGTCTGGGCGGAAAGCTGCGACTCCAAATGTGCAACTGTCCGTCTGCTCCATTTTGCTAATGAGCGCTGCGATTTTCCTCGTATCTTTGGGGCTTGGCTATGAAGGTGGTGGTGGTGCTGGGTACTCAGTGGTCTTGTGTGGATTGTGGATTTGCGATGGCATTTGGAGGGTGTGGTTGCTTGGATTTTTTTCGGCGGTGGGTCCGTGGTTGCAAGGTGACTAAAACATGGGTTGGTCATCCGCTGGTTAACTTTTAATACAATAATAAATAAATAGTGAATAAATATGAACACTACAAATTCGCAAAAAACACCAATTGATAGAACTAAGAAAACAGGCAACTATATATACTAAATATAAATAAATACATTCCCCACACTGAATTTATTAATAAAACGCTTATGAATATTTATAAAAAATTTAATTTGTTTTTATAAAAAAGATGCTACAGCGTCAGAGAGAATTTTTAAACCCGTATATCCCTGGCTATTGATGACAAAAGAACTTTCTTCTAAATACCCGACATCTGGGGATGGTATCCGTACGTCACATACAGCTCTTCCTTGGATAGAGTGCGCTCCAGGATCTCGGGATCCAGGTAAAAGTGTCGTGGCAGGATCTTCCACTGCCACATGTTGAAGTAATTGTACTCTCCGAACTCCCGGAATCCGTGATATAAGTAGTTGGGATTGTCCGCCTGGCGAATGACCCAGAAATGTTCATACTTGTGATAGCGCCATCCACGTTCCGCCAGTTCAGCAGCCGCGAGCATCTGCATCATGTCGCCAGCATATGTGTAGAAGAAGAAAAATAGGAGCTCATCATGCATTTCCTCGATTTTGGGCTCCTGTAGGCTCATATTTACATTGAAGAGATAGTTCAATGGCAATTTGTAGCTCATCTCCTGAGGAGTCAAACGGGCTTCTTGAATTGGCCCGGTAAAGATCGAGTCCGCGGCTCCGCCTATATTGTGGGCAACATTATTTCCGAATAGAAGCGGGTTCTGATTAATCGATCGCAGTTTCTTGGCCAGTCCCAACATCCCAAAGGCTCCCTGAATGGTGGAACCCGAAGGTTTCGCCTCCACATTCGAAGTCGTTTCATTAGTGGGTGAGCCCAGCTCAAATGTGACTCCACCCAGTGGCATACCATCACTGTTGGTTATCAAGCGGGCAAAAATTTTGCAATTCTCGAATCCGGGTGGTGGTTGGATTGCTGGTTTTGCCAGGGCAGCCCTCTTGTGGGCCGCATTTATAGCCCTCTGCCTGACGCCTTCGAGCAGGAATTGCTTGGTAAATATCATGCTCAAATTTAAACGGAACGGATTGCCGAGATAACCGTACATATGGGGCAGCAACTCCATATTCTGGCGCTTCTCGGGAGCATGGGTTGGCTGACGGAGCACCTCGTTGCCGTTAGCGTTAACGCACGGATCACTGGAATTACGGATAACTGTATTTCGAAATTTGGCGAGTTCGACCTGCTCGCTGTTGCTCATCATGGCTGTCCAGTCGTCGGGCACCACAGGGCTCGATGTCGTTGGTAATGCGGTTGGTAATGCAGATGGTAATGATCCTGGCAGAGCCGGAAAATCTTCGCGAAAGATGCTGAACTCCGGCGCAAGTGGTTGGGACGGTGATGCGGACGGCGGCAACTCCTGTTTGGGCTTATTCTTTACCACATCCACGTACAAAATGGGATATCCATCCGGGGTCTGCAAAGACTCGGGCGATGATAATGGCGATTGGAAAGGCGGAGGAGGCGGCGGACTTGGAGAGCTCTCCACCTCCTGCTGGTCATCCCCAGTATTGTAATAATGACGTTTCATATCTTACTCTGGATTTCTATAAGACTCAGAGCTTATCTCGTAATTTATAAGCGTTGCGAGGAAAAAACACGTGTGGCAGAGATCGCTTTGGTTTGCAATACTATAGCTTGCCAAAATGACATTTGAGAGAGTCCTGATTAACACTGATTTCCGATAAAATATTCGATATAAAGCTTGTAGTCGAATGTGTTTGTGATACATATTCATACGCGAAAATTACTAAAAGTTAATGTGTCAGATTTTTAATAGCAACTCGTTAAGCAGGGAAAAATATAGATTATATAGATAGATTATATAGATTATACATATATACTTAAGTCGTTTTTCAGCTAAAAAACAAAAATCATAACAAACCTGAAACATTGAGTTTACTAATAAATTAACTTCTCGCATTGTGTGGGTGCCACGGAAATTGCCACAAAGCAATTTAAAAGGTATGGTCATAAATTCAAAAAAAATTCACCTGCGCAGCAGCCAAAGGAAAAAGAATAAAATTGTGCATAAAAATAAGAATGAGACGCACAAAAAACGTTCGCCTATAAAATATTAAATAAAAAACTGGCGGGGAGTATAACCCATTAACTTAAACTGACACCATACTAACATAAATCTCGTTCCTTGGCCAAGCAAAAGTCCCTGGGAATTGACAAAAGGAAAAAAACGAAAAAAAAAAGGAAAGGGGAGGGAAAATATCTTGGCTAATAGTCCAAGTGCTCCTGCCCACAAAATGTTGAGGAGCACATGGTCATTTGCCTGCCGCGAATCAACGAACTTGTCCAGCGGCCTCAAGAGTCACAACACTCTTGGGATCAGGTGCACGGCTCCCACTGCTCCTTACCTGTGCTCCCCAAATTAAGCACAAATAATATAAAATACAATAACGTAGAATCCCAGCCGCTGGCAAAGAAAAATGATACACATAATCGCCGCACGGCCAAGTGCAGAATTTTCAGATCAAAAAAGCAAAATACGTTTAAGTTTTAGAACCGTACTTTGTAATACCCTTGCAATATCATGTGAGCTTATAGTCCTTATTTTATATAAATAGATCGTGTGATTTGCTGCTTCATGCTGCATATTCCTTAGGTCATCATGTATAAGTTACCACTTAATATGCTAAGCACAACCAAAAATACAGTACTCCTGGCACAGAACACTTTCCAAATACCCATGTACAGAGTATATAGCAATGCATCCAGATCCCAGGAACGCGACTAACGAAGCCAGCGAAGCCATCACGAACTGCGGGCAGAAGCTGCTCCGGCCACATAAAGTACAATAAATCATACTCATGTTGCCGGGGACAGCGACAAAAGCCGCCTGCTCCGCTCCACGATTCGCAGTCATACTGGCCACGATCACCTGGCACTTGGCCTGGTCCACAGATGGGTCAGGCCAATTGCGAAGCCATTAAATCGCCATGGCCAGGGCCACAGTCGAGGCAAGTGGAGTCTCTAGGCCACGGAGGTGTCAACTGGAGGCGATCCTAAATTGGATTTTGGCTTTCATTTGATTGCAAAATACTCATTTTTGTATTTCAGAATAGGTTTCTCCCGCACCTGACGTATCACGTGACCATTCCGCAAGCTAAGTTTCCTAGATTACCCAGACATTTACTCATTTCGAGGTGATAGCACACTGAAAACTAAAACATTATTCAAAAATACTTACTGCATATATAGAGAGTATTTTTTGGGTGCTTGAACTTGAATTACAAATGAACTTGTAAGCTTACATATGTAAAGCGTATAAAACCCAGACCCATAACCCCCACTTTTTATTCGCAGAGTGTGGAAAACGCAGTGGGGATCAGGACCTGTTGGCCGCCATCAAGGCGTGCATTATGGAAATTAGCATCGGCTTAAGAGACGCCCCATTCGTCGGCACAAATGACCCAACTCCAAGCCGCATCGGGTGCGTGCCGCCATCTCGGCTAATGACCAGCGGGAGCAGCAGCACTTGTAGTTGCATCTAAGACATCAGTAAGCACCGAAAGAAGCTCTGGAAGCAATCGTCCCACAGCCCGGCGAGTTTTACGAGCTCATTGGAAGTGCTGCTCCGGCACGGGAAGAGCCGAAACATGTGTATGTATGTACATATTCCTCTCACCTCAGTGGGCTTAGTGGCAGGCGGGCCATTAGCCAAAGCGTACAGCATAATGGCCATATGTTTATGGCGTTCTTGCCAGTCTTTAAAAATTATTCATAATAGGCGTACATCACTCTTGCGACTTAGTCCGTCTCTGTGGGCGTTCATTTTGTCAAGTTTTTTTTTTTTTGTATTTAGTGCTGTAAATGTGTGTATGGACTAAACTTTCAAAGTTGCAGTGCCCTTATATTAATTTGTATAGATATTTTAATAAAGAATTCCTGTAAAGGATAAAACTTTCCTGTCTTCAAGGCCCAGAAAAAACATTACAAACCACCGGACATTTATGAAGAATTCAACCGAAAGTATAAAAATTAATAACCCTGAAAATATTTAAATTTAAATACCATTCACCATTTACTTTAGTAATTAGACTGGCCTGTGCATAAATCCTGAGCTCCATTTACGACCTAGCCGCGGGCAAACAAATTATGAGCCATCATAAACATTGGCATTGCTTCGCCAACAATTGGCATTCGCAATCAGAGCAGCCACAGGAGCAACTGCAGCACGCACTGCCGGCAAGTGAGTGGCAGGCGGCAGTAGCAACGACAGGTTGACTCCAGGTGGAAAAGCTGGACTCTTAGTTTGGCCCAACGTAGGTGGCACACACTTCGGACTGGTGAGGTGGACTTGGAATGCCTGGCGGAGATCGCGGGACACTCACTAACTGGCCAAGTGTCAAACTTGCCAAATTGAAAACGAAGTTACGATGCAATCGCCGATTTGTTTATGCTGCCGTTTTGAACCGAACGCAATTATATTTATTTTCTTTATTTTTTTTTTTTCGTTACTTTTGCATATTTCCCTTGGTGTAGTTTTTAAATTTAATGAAATATTACGCGCACGTGTCAGCGATGCGATAAAATTTATTTACGCAGCATTGCGGGTCAAGTGAAAGCACATTTTTCTGCAGGCCTTCCTTCGGACCTTCAAATTGAATTTACGCTGGGATTTCGGGCGAGTTGCGAATTAAAAATCGAAACCGAAATCGAAATGTAAACCTGACTTAAAAATGGGCGTAGGGCAGTCGCATTGACACGCGGCCATATTTTAAATGTCAACAGGCTGGGGAAGATCGGATCGGATGGGATGGGATGGGATCCCGATTCCGATACAGATACAGATACCCCAAGGATGGGGGCAATCCGCCTTGTCCCTGCCCATTCGCATCAGAAATTCAATAAAATACCATTAAATTACAAAATGAAGACAATTCATTTTTCTTGTTTTCCTTATTTTCGATTCGCCTCAATGCGATTGCATTTTGTTTCTTAAAGTAGGAGCATTTACTGTCGCTTTGCGGTTATAAGCAATAAAGTATTAAAATCCTTTTGGCTTATAAATGTTGAAAGCGACATTTATCGTAATATTTTATGAAATCAGTGAATTTTCGGTGAACGTTGCAAGTTGAATTGCAACTTAGTTGCCGCTGCAAAATTGACTCGCTGGGTATTCCGGGTTCTATTGTGCGGCCATAAAACTGGAATGATGGATGTTAGTTGGCCTGATGTTGAATCCACAATTGAGGCTTAATTTATCTTGATGTACTTGCTGCTCTCAGTGGGTTGACAAGGTCAAAGATTATGGTTCCGATTCGCTGGTGATGTATGATCATTGTTTATGTTGAAAATGACCCGAATGGTATTGTATAGAGACATTGTTTTTTAAGATTTTATTTCGAAGAGTAATTCTACTGACTTATTTTTTAAGCGCTTTAAACAACAACTTAAAAAGTTGCTTACATTTTACAGGGCATCCCGAAGTAATTGCACCGAATCCAACCAACAAGGATCATAATTCCGGCCATAATCGAATACCAGCTGAGGAAAAATGGAAAGGTACGGTTCGGGCCAAGAGTAATGGCCAAGGGTTGGCCAGGGCAACGCCCATCACATACTACCGAATCGAATCCGGGGCGATTTTTCTTATTGCCTTCAACTTTGCACTGCCAAAAATACACATAAACATACCATGGCCCAGAAATAAACAAAAAAAAAAAAAGCAAGACAGAAAACGAAAATACTGCGAGCAAGGCGCACTTTCAATTAATCAAGGAAATTAATTAAGCCCCATGGATGGATGGTGGTGCAAACTGCGGTTCACTGACCAGCCAGCGAGCAGCACGCCTGCCCCATTGCAACATAATTTTCATTTGGCTCAGCATGCGTTTTCATCGTCGCGGTTATCATTTGGACATTTGGACTGGGACTGGGACTGGGACTGGGACGTGGACTTGGACTGGGGATTCGGAGTCGGAGTCGGATTCGTATTCGGATTTCGGATTGGAGCAGCGTTGAGCTGCAGCCTGGTCAATTAGCACGCATGTAGCTCGGCGGGCGCTGGCGGGGCGATAATTAAACGCAGGTCGCTGAGGTTCGGTTGCCAATCCGCTGGTGACAATTGGCCACGATTTATGCACGGCGCGGATTGCGCAACATTTTCCAAATAAATTTTCGCGCCTAATCGCGCACCACAAAATGCTACATGCTGCGCCCGGTCGGTTGCCTGGGTTAATGGGTAATCGGAGTGGTTCACTAAACCTCCGATTGGTAGTAGCTCAGCACGATCACGACGTCCGCAGATACAACTGTGGGCGATTTTTTTTTTTTTTTTGAAGTAGATGTGATCAAGAGGGGGCCATCACTTACAGGCAATCATAATGAACGCATAGGATATCAAAACGTAATCGGTTCTGCCAAGGGAGGCAATCACCATGTGATTGGTCATTTCGAGCATCAGGCCACAAAGAGAAGTCACCAGATGAACTGGCAGCAAATGCGGATTTTCCTGAAACAAAGGATGCTCAGATACCTAGTGATGCTAAATGTATCATGGCAGATTGATCTTACCCGAAAAAGTGCAGTCAAAAGAACCAATGCGGAAATGATATTCCAAATGGTGGAAATTATCCAGAGGAGTAGTATATCAGCGCAATATTGCGACTTAGTATATATAGTCGCTACTGTATCTAATACATCCATTGTAAGACCTGCGTACGCAATTGAAAATGCGCCAATTCTTAGACTAAAACAATAGCAGAACTTCTTGATTATTGGCATTCTGAGTTCAGAAGGAATTTCTTAGCGAGTGGATATAATTTCTATTTATTTCACATACGTGACAATTCTAACGTCCTTTTGATGAAGTCTCTTCCGAGCTCCATTTCTGTTGCCAGGTATCCGAGGACCCTACAACATTTGACAATTTTTCGAAGGAACTCCTTTGAAATTATGCGGATTGCCGGACTTTCCTTAGTGTCTTGTGTGCATTCAAATTTTGTTTATCTGAGAAAATATTTGACAACATTATAAAAGGTGCTTATTCCAACTAATAGGCAGTAGAACAATCAATTTAAAGTAACAAGCTACAAAACTTAAAAAAATTTTGACCTTCGGAGGGAATCTTGGTATTACAATAAACCTAGTCGTGTTTTATATACTTCTGCAAATTTACAATTACCAAAAAACTATGCATACAATTCTCTGAACTAATATATATAACACTGCACAGTGTCCATTTCCCTTTCAATCAAAAATCAAAGGTTTTTTTGCCATATCATGTGTATTCAGATATAATTCAACTAGTTTGTTTCCAAATTAAAAGTAAAGTAAAATCCTCCGGAATGAAGCGAATTGTGCCACTTTCAGCAGACTTATTAAGTGACATAATGACCCACCGGAATGAGTATCACACACCACCTGGGCATTATATAGAGGCAGAACAAGTGGGTGATAACAGAGGACTATATGCGGCAACCAGTTCCCCCCAATTCTTGCCATCGGATGCGAGGCAACGCACTGATGGATTTGCCGATGGACCCATTGTGGCGACCACTCCCGTTTCAGAACTGACACCCAGTGAGGTACTGACCAGACTTGAGGCACGCCTGGATTTCTTGGCGGCGGAAGTGCAAGAACTGCGCAAGTTGATACCTAAACCAATCAATCAGAATGAGGAGCCCTGCACGAGCGGGTCATATGGCTTAAAGCGCTCTCAATCCGATCTATCGTTGATCCTTAAGTCGAGCTCGGACCTGAGACTCATCAATTCCTCCAACGATCTGCATCTGCGAGGGGAGCAGTCGCTGGACAAACGCAATCGCAAGGGGCAGTTGTACCGCGACATGCAGATGCATCTGACCAATATGATAGTCGTGCCCAAGTCACGCACCTCACTGTTTCTCAACCAGCGAAAGGAATTGAACTCCCAATTGTGCCATTGGCGGCATCAATATTCGGATGAGGATTGGATGCAGAATTTCCAGAGCAGCTCCACGGAGGCCGAGCGGCGCTTCAAGAATGTGCGTCGTCAGTGAAAGTAAAAGATTTCTTTGCTTGCCTCCTAAATAAAATTGAGAAATTGTGCCTGTCATGTGTTGGTGGTTATGGGGGTATCGGCGTTCGGAATTTTTCGGGAAAAGCTTTTAGCTGGGACATCTATCTGCGGTTAGGGCTAAAACAAAAGCCATGTTTTGCTACGGCACAGTTTTTTCATACCAATGTTAGCTTTCTTCTATGGCATCTCCCTCGAAGGTTTAAGATCCCATTTCACTAAGTTCGCTCAAGAAAATAAATATTAGAATAAGTTATTGTTAAATGCGTATCTTTAGTATTTTTCCCTTTCATAATTTGCCATCATCATTTTCACCAAAATCGCTGATTTTTTCCATAGTGTTGCTGCAACTTTTACCCATTTGACAGCAATTTCCCTGACATTGCATGTCGATCAGGCGAAAATCCTGCATTCGCATTCTCCCGCTGCCAACATTTGCCAATTTGGGCTGGAAAGTAATGATTTTTATTACTGCAGCGGCAGCATTGAAAACTTCCCCATCTGGAGTCACTTCGTCATGTTCGTGGTGCAGCGATAACCGCGGGCTCTTTGCATTTTGGCCAAATATTAGCACACAATTCGATTTTGCATGCCAGCCTCCTCCTCCTTCTTCCTCCAGGTGGTGGATGAGGCGGTGGAGCAGGAGCAGGAGCAGGGTCTTCGGGGAGACCAGTCAATTTCCACGAGTGCAAGTGGCGAGTTTTCCATGACACACCATGATCTCTCCACTGTCCGCCGGCAGCTGTGCGCTTTTCGCTTTCACCTGTTGGCCTGAGTTATGTAAAAATCCACTGTCAAATTAATGGTGATTTATATATGCGGTTTAATGGGCACTTGGCATGGGATGCGGGTACTCCGTTTACGGGGATCATGAGCGTAGTGTGAATGTGCTGAACAGATTGGCCTTAAACTGTTGCTGTGGCTGAATTATTTTGAATAAGCCGCGAAAGGAGACCAAAATGATCAGTACATCATTTTAAAAGTGGAGTAGAAAGGTTACAATGTGTTACCATAGTTTAGTTTTCCAGCTAAAAAGACATCCATGGCTGACCAAGAATATAATATTAATGAATAGTGTTTAAAAACTACATGTTACATTGGTAAACCTTGTAAATTGCTTACACATATTCAGCTTAATTTAGAAAAACTTTAATTTTCAATAATTTCCTGCAATGCAAGGTCGGGATCGACCTGAACAACAAACCGACAAGTGGTGCCGCTTAATCCGTCGTTTAGTTGGACATCCGCGGAATGTTAAACCCATGCACTTAGCGATAATCCAAGTCAAACAAAATGCCTACAAGTGGTTGGGGCTCGGACTGCCGCCGGAGCATGTCGGGGGCAATTACTTGGACCCGGACTGTCCAGGAGTGACTGATGATGGGATCCAGACACCGTCGCAGGCGTCGCGACAAAATGCCACCGCACTCAAGCTCAAACTCAAATCCAAGACACTTCTCGCGAGTGGTGACAATAAAAGTGCAATGCAATTTGCGAATGCGTCTCTAATTGAGCCCACTGGGGAGACAATTGGTGGATAAATTATACACAGGGCGAAAAATATTGGTAAAGGGCGATCACAAACAAAATGCGTTAAAAAAAAAAGAATCTTATGGATACTTTTTGGGTGACTTAGCTAATCAGAAATAAGAGGTGATAAGCAAGAAAATCTTATTGTTGTGAACTGATAGAGCATTTTTTTTTTTGAAGTTAATTACAAAAGTTTATAATATTTTACCTATGTAGTCCCAAATTTAGTACGCCAGCTGCATTTGTCGATGTAAATTAGCAGAAACGTTTTTAGAAAGGAGCTCGCGATGTCAAGTCTTTGATTTAGCCAGACCCACGAAGGCTCTACAGTTTTTCTCGCCTGCCAGGTGACAATCAGCTGTTATATTTTTACTCGAAATTATTTCTTTAATTTTGCGCACACATGAGCGGAAAAGCATGAAGGAAAATAGAAGGGGCAGGAGAAGTTGGACCTAGTGCGATTGGAATTTCATTTAGAAAGTTGCACACTGGGAAGTCGATGTGTTGTGGTGGGCTTTAATTTGCATTTGCCAACTCTGAGCGACATTTGGCCAGGGGGGGAAGGCAGGAGGTACTGCAACCGAAGCCCAGACAGGCGACATTCTTCTCCATTCACTTTTCTTGGCCCAAACAAAAAGCCGTTTAGCCGCAATTGGGTCATTTAATAATACTCGTAATCGTAAAGAGGGGACTCCCCCGCAACGCTCACGATTTCCTATTCTAATTCTGTCAATCATCTTGCTGCAACTGCTGTTCCTCCCCCACCTCCCCCGACGTAGTTGATCTTGTGCTCTATTTGATCTTGATTTTGATCTTTAACTTGTCTTGACGCATATTTGATTTGGCCACACCCACCCGCCGCGTCTGCCCCTTATTTTCTACGCCTTTTCTTTCCAGCGAAATGCTTTCTACTCCGCACTGATTGTCTTTGTCTCGACTGAAACGCTTGGCTTTAATGGTTTTTGATTGATTATCGCGTGCCATGGGTGCTCCGATCTCTGTGGGTGCTCCACGGTCCCTCTCCAACCCCATCTCCATCTCTAAAGATTCAGCTCCAGGTGGTGTCGCTTGGCCCACGATCGAATCTCTTCTTTGTTGGCTTTCATTTGAAATCTGCTTAATTAGCCCAATATGTGTGTCTGTCTGCCTTGTTGACTCCCTGCACGTGCTGTGATCTCCTCCTGCTCCACCTCCATCCATACTTCAAGTATGTATACACATACAATGTGATGTCAGTTCCTGGTACAAAAAACCACTTGGGCAGCCATGAGTGGGCACATCGAATCAATTGTTAAAGTTCAAAGTTGAAACTTGTTGTACAAGGTGGAGCAGATGGGGTAAGCTACGTGACGCATGATTCATTTAAGGTTGAGGGAAAATTGCTTTCGAGGAAGCTATTCTTCTGATAAAAGATATTCTTAGCAATACTGGAAAAATTCAAAATCTAATTGGCTTAATTTAACAAACTCAATATAATAGTGCTAAGCTAAGTTTGTTTAAACTAAAGTAAAACAAACTAAGACCAAAGGTTAAAGACAGACGACACTGGTAAACTTATGTGCACTTCACTTGAATCGCTAATCCGACTTAATTTTCCATTTAGACCGTAGATAATCTATCTGCAATATTACTCAACTGCCTGCCAAACTTTCCACTCATTATGAATACAAGTTGACAATTTTGAACCGCAGTTCCTCGATGGCTGCATCCCAATCGCGGCCATCAAGTGACACTGACTTTCCCGAGCAGCCGCCATCTCATCACAATAATGTCCTAGTCGGTGAAATCAAATCTCGCTGAAGGTGCTGTCAAAATGTTATTCAACCATAGGGTTTGAGACGAAGGGGATATATATTTTGTCGGGGTTATCCAACCACCAGCTACATATGTCAACACCATGAACTTGAAACCCACTGAAGACCCACTGGGCATGAAGCTAAGGAGCAAGAGCTCAAGCCAAAGTTGCAGTTGCCTCTAAAAGCATTTTGTATTCTAATTAGATTGTCAGTGGCACGACAACAACCTCATTTTGGCTCACAAAATGCCTTTTCACATTTGCATTAGCGCCAACGTGAGGAGAGAAGACAAAAATCTACATAAACTGGGGACAGTTGGTCGGGATGCACTGGGCAAAATATGTCGACGATCATAAATGCCAGGTATATTTGCTTAAAAATAATAGTTTAAAATTTTTAGTTTTTGAAGCTTTAAGTAATCCAATAAAGTGAACGAAAGTAATTTTAAAAAATGTTCCTAACGTGTGATGAAGATCTAGATCTGTTAAAGGGAAATGCCTTTTACAAATTGATCTCAAAGTCAAGTCGGGAATACACCGGAGTACCAATAAATCATATTTTATAAATAATAATATTATTCTTAATAATAATACAATCACTTTTTCATTCATTACACCATATCTATGATTTCCTAATTTTTAACACAGAATTGTCTACCTTTCTGTGTAATTTTAAATGTTGCTCAAATATCTTAACATTAACTTACTATTTTTTTTTGACAGTGCAGTGGAGTAGGAGTTTGCAGTTTGAAGTTCATTAACATGCACAGGTTAATTACCGTTGTTGTTGGCCGCTCGAGGAAATGAGCCATTCGAGGTGGGGATCTGCAGCTACGTTGCAGCGCCGCAGTAGCCGAAAGCCGGCGATAAAACTGGCTAAAAGCATACATAAAAAGACACATGTTAAGTGTGTGTATGGCCAGGGCCTTATTTCAACGGCGGGGAAGGACTGTGACAAATGCTTAAGCTCCAGCAGGAGGACGTGGCCGTGGCCACTGCGCTTTCCTGGCCAACATGCAAAATGTTGCACTGATAAGAGACACAAAGCCAAGGAGTCATCCCGTTTGCTGCCTGCAGTTGGCCAACAGCAGCGGTAAATGAGCATCCCGGGCACGATCATTAAAACAAAAGCGGTAGCCGAGGAGCCATCACTGACAAGCCATGACCAAGAGCAATGGCCAACAAAAAAAACGTGGCACATCTCATCGCGTTTTCGACTCTCGGATACCTAGTGTTCTTAAATCTGGAGCGTACTATATATTCAAATGTTATAACCAGGATGATAAAAAGGAAGTAGAATTAAAGGTGCTTAAATCGAAACTGATTTCATTTGATACCATCCCCTAAGAAATAATTTATATCCAAAAAGTATGCAAGGGTATTTAGCAATCCAATTTTGGCACTATTATTTTTCCCCAAAGGGAAACTCCACATTACATTAAGAAAATGATATACGCATTTTTAAAAGAACAATACTTTCATGTATCTTATTCATATATTAAATTATTATTTCTTTAATACTCTGCCACCCATTCATCTCCATTATTAAGGGGTATCCAAAATAAATGCAACCATAGAACAGCAGGCAGCTACCAAGTTTCTGCCTTCTGGTGTTGGATTGCCTTAAACGATCCGCGTGAATAACTAATTTCAATGGAGTCTGCGCCAGTGCCGCCGCTAGCTTCTCAACATTTATCACCCACCATCGGCGCAGAAGCTCCAGGACTGAGCTGAGAAGCCATAGCCGAGCACCGGTAGCCCTAATCCCAGAAGACAATGGGACAGTTCATTTATTTTTTTCGCTCCTCGTCCACTTTTTGTCCGCCTGCCCGCACAGACAATAAAAAGTTAGTGCCGGACTGCGTAGGACATGCTAAAAACGCATCCAGTCAGGGGATTGGTCTTAATGAGCAGAAACGGGAGCAGTCTAGACAAGTTTCCTGAAAACCAACAGGCACTCTGATTTTGTCGAGTAACTAGTTTGCCTGGCTTTTACAGAAAAATCCAAAGATCTACAGGAGTTCTGAAAGTTAAGCTGAGAATCAACAAAGATTTTGGTGATAAGTATTAACAACGAAAATATTTAGACTTGGTTTCTACATACAAGGTCTTTGAAATTGTATAATTTTAATAAACAAATGTAATAATAATCGCGCCTTAAACTACTTTAATATATAAAAACAACAGCTTATAAATAAATAAGTTGATACTCCAATCCAGTATTTTTGGATGCTCAATTGTATAGATTCAGATCAGTGGGTCTGGTGAAGTAAATGGTGCTCTTCTTGTCCGCCGTTAGAGCCACCAAAATATTCTCGACCTCGCACTCCGAGTTGTAGAGATAGGCCTCGGTGAACTTGGTGTTGGCATGACCATACTTAGTATATTGATGCGGTGCCTGGTTGACGGTGACCAGTTCAAAGGCCTCCCTACAGGTGTCCCTATCGCGATAGTTCTCGTTGTAGTATCCAAATGGTATAAGATTCGTTAGCTTTTCGTGCGGAGTGATGATCTCGCCAATCAAATGACGATTAACCTGGGTGCTGGTCACACTGTCGAGATTCTCCTGCGGATCCGAGATATAACCCCTGAAGGTGGAACCCTCGATCTCTACATCGAGATAGTATATGGCATTGCTGATCAGTGGGAAAGTGCTGTTATAGCACTTATAACCGACGCCCTCGCCTCCAAAGGTCTCGCAGGCGAAATCATCACCCGGAAATGCATCCGATGCATCCCAAATTGAAAACAGAACCGTGAACTTGGAGCTCTTGTCGTAGTTTTGAATACCTATATATCCACTTGATTCATCGGCGAAGAACTGCATAAAGTTATAGACGCCATCGTTGCGAGGATTCGGACTGGTCATCCACTGGAAAATGCCTCGAATTCCAATGAATCCTTTGTCCTGGTATTCGACAATGGCCCTGGCGTTGCCCAGGACATCATTGAATCGAGGTGAGCCGGCACTTAATTGCTCTTGCCGAAGGACACTCATGAACTTGGACATATTCTCCTCCGCTTCCTGGCGACTTGGATGCTTAGCCGGAACTACGGTAAAGCAGTATGCCAAAACTAGGAAAGCTAAGGAATATTTTGTAAATGCAGCCATTATGAAATTCGATTCACTTGTGTCTATTTGCAGCTTGATCAACCCTCTTTATATATGAGATCAATTGAGTGTTTATTTACTAAATGATAAACAGAATTTCGAATTGCGAAATTGAATGATAAGAGGTAATAATTGTTACAAAACTCATAAAGTATAACTTCTTTCCAGTATAAAATAAAATTCTTGCTGTTTTTCATTTCATTTTCAACTTAAAAGCCCTCTGGGTATTAAATTCCCGTTCAAAATATCGCTTCTAAGGAACTTCTATTACAAAAGTTTAATCAATATATACAAGTTTTCTCTTGCTAATAACTACTGTAATTGATATTTAATGCAAATACTCAATATTGCTCTTCGAGTGCCCTTTAATGAACAGCCAACATAACTGATAATGCTGATTACTCAATTGGCAAATAATAATCAATACAGTTAGCAAAGAAGGTCTTAGGCTTTTGCGCTGATAGTTATGAAAGCTTCAGTTTTACGGCGTTAAAACTGGCACTTAAACTGATATTGACCCACAAACAGCTGGGCCGCTAAATTCCACCCAGATCAAGGTCCACAAACCGAAGTCATGGGCAAAGCTACAGAGTTCAAGTCATAACTCAGCGGTCCCACCGATCGTCCTCATCCCGATCCCCATCCCAAATCTTTAGCCTCGGCATCAGCAGTCAGAGAACGTAGCACTAAATCAAGCCCACATGGAGTTCAGGCCATGCGACCAGTCGCTTTTTGACAGTTTTGCGCACAGTAGCAGTTGCAGTTGCAGTTGCAGTTGAAGTGGAAGTGCCAGACCCTAGACCAGAGAACCAAAGAACAGTAGCCGAGTGAAACTCAACTGGAAGAAATTCCATTGGAGTTAAAGGTTTCTTAAATATACAAAAACTAACTATACAAAGCAACCTATTTGGACTGTCAGATTTGGTCTCTATCAGTGGACTCTAATTTTAGGAATATATCAAGTGAATATTAAGCTTAGCTGAGTTTACTTTTAAGCTGTCTCATAAATATTACCACAATTAATTATAAAGAAATATCCAGTGCAATTACTAAGAGTCTAAACAAATGAAGTTTATACCCGAGTGGATGAAAACAATATTCGTTGGATTTTTTTTGGCGCAGCGCAGAATCCATAGTCATCCGCCACCATCGTCATCATCATTTTGACTGTGGCATGATAAACGCAAGCTGTGCCCAGCCAGCAAAGGAGGCGCAGGCCGAACATGTGTTGTCTGTCGAAGATTCAGGCGGAACGCGACCCACAGTTTTGGCCTGGTCTACGAGTGGCTCAATGGCTGAATGGTTGAATGGCTGCTCTTTTTGCCCGCTGTTCGCTGGAACTGGCACAAAACCTTTCGGTGGCTTACATAAATTTTAAATATCCGCAAGAGATGCGCCCGCGAGTTGGACCCACCTTATTTGGCAACGGCCAATGCAGTTTTTATCCATTTTTATTGACCCGAGGGAGGCGAACAGCCGGTGGCTCATTAGTGGATTCGGGGGCACATCGGGGCGTATGAGTAATGCCATGCAATTTGCACGCCTTGAAAGGATTAATTCGTTAACAATTTTTCGCCGCTGTAATATGCAAGACAAAACCAATAAATCTATTAATTAAGCCGACATTTGTTTAGCATCTGTTGCGATTTCCTTTTTGCTCTGCACAATTTGATAAATATGCCCAGTGCGAGTCAAGAGTCTTGTCTCGGTTTCCGAGTGGATTTGCTGAAATTTAAGACAGTGGGTGGTCCGGATTGGAAACGGTTTTTTGGCTGAATGAATCAACTGCCAGTACAGTGGTGCGAAATGAAACAAAAAATATAGTTTCTTATGCCCACATATCTAAAGAATAAAAATTAAATCAAATTGATATAATTTTTCTTTAATGCCTTCATGTATTATAATTAAATTATAACATTTTCCTTTCATCTTCATACCTGTGTAAATATTTTCCTGCACATTATTTCCACTGTGCTGGGCACCATAAACCAATTGCCGACCAGAAACAACCGACTTGGCGAACTTCTGGTGGCCGCGTGGTGTGTATAAATTTGCCAAATTAAAAAGCAACAAAAGCAACAGCAACAAAGGTTTTTCCATGAGGGGCAGCTGGGTGGTGGTTTCGAGATCGAGAGTTGTGAGCCGCGAGCCACCCACCGCCGCCGCCCCAGATGACGCAACAGGAGGCCCGTTGGAGGCGTCTATAAATAAACCAACCGCCAGAGTAAATCAAAACAAGGCACGAACATGTGGCGCTCGCAGTTTTCCAGCCAGGATCAAGTGGGCCGACTGGGATTGGGAGCTCGGGTGTGGTCGCCGCTGTGATATGTGCTCAGAATTGGATCGGATTTGGTGGATTTGTCATCCCCATCTGGGTACATAAATTCGTTACGCATTTCTGGCTAGCCAAGCTAGCTTACACAATGTGGCCATAATGTTTCCGATCCGGCTTTTGATCTGGCCCGTTGTCAACATCTTATTCCCATCCTGACATGATTGATTTTTCATGTTCCCCGCGAAGTGGAAGCCTCTATGAGATCAATTGGGGACTTTCTAAAAAAAATATTTCACTCAAGCAATTGCAATGAACACTGCAAAAAAATATGTAAGCAGGTGTTTAAAAATCGCTTAAAACAAATATTATAATTTCGATGCGCGTGGTATTTATATTTAGTATTAACGATGTGAAATTTTATATATATTAAAACCAATACAGCATTATCTTAGTTTATTTTCCTGTGTACAAAAAATGGCAAATATTTATTTGTGAAATCTGGGCCCAACAACAGTGGTTTTAGCCATATTTGGTCAAGAAAAATCCATATACATTCACACCTCCCACACTTGAGCAGTAACCATTACATCAAAATCAAATTCTGGTGGCAGTAAAAGCGCCTTAGATCGTTTGTAATTGAAATTTATTGTGCCGCAAGTGTTGCACAAATTATTTTGTTTGATATGGTTTGAACCCAATAATAGCACATCGAAGATCCAAGAGTGTTTTGCCGCCTTGGGCAAGAATCGTCGCTTAGTGGAGCAATCAATCGGCTATATATGGCCGGGAACTGGGGAAATCACTTAGCCAAGACGATTTCATTTGGCTTTATGGCCGACCAAAATCGGCCATGTGAGAAAACTGTGCGGAAAACTGAGGCAGCTGGAGAGAAGAATTGGGCTGGGAAAAAGTTATTAATATGGGTCGATTGCCCCGGGGCACCCAACTCCAGACTCTTCTAGCCGCGGAGTTGGCTTCCAATTTTGGTAGCTTGATTTGTCACGATGCTTTTTTCCTAGTTTCCTTGCGGTTCGTTTTTTTTTTTTTTTGTTTTGGTTTTCCTCCTGTTTTGTTGCAACCGGGAGAAGACAAACAAATTGGTCTGTAGTTGAAAATTGACAAGAATTTCGTGACTTTGTCACCTCTTTTTCCCTTTTTTTTGGATTTTTTTCCTGCAGCCGTCGAGGAGATCTTACAACGCCCTCGAAGGCAGCAGGAGCTTTCTTTCCTTGTGGCCGCCGCTCGTTAAGTGGCAGGCAGCGCGTGCGCATTAAAGTCGCTCCACCGGCTTCAAGTTGCAAGTCCCCCCCCCCTCCAGCTGCAGACCGTCTGAGTCTTCACCCCTTGGGAAAAAGCCAGCGCCCCCGCCCCTGGAAATCACTTCATCATCGGACATCGGGCCATTCTAAAGTCAAAGCTGCGACTGAAAAACTTTTGTCAGATTTATTTCTCGGTTTCGTTGGTGTTTCTTTTCACTGCTGCTGATTTTGATGCTTTTGGCCAACTCGAATCGGGCTTACAATTGCAGTTATATGGTTGGTAATGGTTGGTATATTTAAAAAATCGCAGTTTTAAATGACTTTACTTTCAACATAACAAACAACAAATTTCTGTTGCACAAAAAATAATTCAATTTTCTAAATTCTCTTGGTAAGAGCATGAAATCCTTCGACATCGAGGCAATAATTTTCGCGCTTACTTCATTTCGCTTATTGTGTTTTGTTTTTATACCTTTTCTCGGTTCGTTTGTTTTTTGTGTGCCGGCTCTACCTGTAACCTTTTGCACTTGGTACCCTTTTTTCAATTTAATGAATTTTTTCCGTCGTTTTCTTTTTCTGCACCCAGTGACAGCTACAAGAGGCTGGCGAAGGCGGAGTGCAGATACTTGGGCCCAACTGCAGATGCATGTCGCCTTCGGAGCATCGAGTTTCCCTTTATTTCGGCTGTTATCAATTGGTCATCGAGGGGGAGTTGGGCGGGGATGAGTTCCATGACCGGGGGCCACAGCTCAACAACAGCTCCGGCAACGCCCTGAATACTCGCATCCATCCGAAATATACATTTGTTCTGTCCTTCAGCGGCGGCCCGTTCAATTGTTGTGTTTATGGCCAAGTTTATAGCATTTTGGCCAAGACTGCCAAATTGAGAAGAGGAGAACCGAATGCGCAAAGTTGGTGTCTGTTTGTTCAGTGACACCACCTCCGGCAATGCGAATGAAAACGCAATTTTTTTCGCTTGATGCACTTGAGAATTTAAGTCACATTCTCTTGGCTTTATTGTGGTTATGGTTATAGTTGAACTTCAAGCGAAGGGTAACCAAGTATTTTACCTCAAATATATAATTATATCACAATGAAATATTTTCTCAGTGTGTCTGCTTTTTGGCCGCCAAGTAGGCCAAAACCGCCAGCACCGCCTTCCTCCCACCGCGGACAATATGAGTTGACATTAGGGAGAACATGGCCAGGAGGAGCAACAACTGGCGACTCGCATCCCATGGACCCATCGACATCGACGCCATCGCCCTAGTCTGACCTCGTTGTACATTGTTGCTTATTGTGGTTGTTTTTGCCATGTTGCCTTTTTTTTTGCTGGCCAATTTGCTGCAATTGCATTTCCCAGTTGGAAAACTGCAACTACGACTCCAAGTGTGCCACTTTGCCGGACGAGATCATGTCGAGGCCAAAGGCAAAGTGGGTGAAAATCCAGTAAAATGGCAAAAAATAAGTCAATATTTGTGTTCGAAAATATGATCGAACTGGGTCATGTGATGCAATCAGTTGCCTGTTGGGCTGGTACGTGGTACGACAAATGGTTTTCACCCAGGTGGGGCACACGTGATGCGGCAACATATTTTTACTTGCTCCTCGAATCAGTTGGGCAATCTATTTGTTATGAATTTATATTACCTTTAGTACCATATGAACTGAGTAACAAAAATAGTGTATATTTATAATTATTCTGAAATTCCAGAGCTACAGAAAATTTCTTTAAAATCGTTTAAAATCTTTTCGCAGATTTCCCATCTCGCCACGCGTCTCCACGCTCCTCCTGTCCCAATATTATTAGTGGTTAAAAACCCACTCCGCCTTTGAGCAAACAACAATCAATAAGGCAGGCTGACACGCCCACTTTGCGGAGCGCGTACGTGAATGTGAATATGAATATGTGTCTGCCACAAATTTGCCCCTGCCAATAATTCAATTAGGTAGCAAGAGGAGCCAGCAGCCGAAGATTCCGACACACAAACATTTATTTCACAATTGGCGCACATTAATCAATGGTGCCTGATCTCGGGGTGGAGCTAAGTGCCACAACAAGTACCTAGTTCCTTCTGCTAAGAAGCTCCTCCGGGTGGCTGCAATTAAAAGTAGATTAATAATTCGCCTCTTGCTCCTGGTTCCTGCAGCTCAGGTGTAGACATCGTTGTCCCAGTCGTTGTCATCCTCACTTTCCTAGACTTCCGAGGGAGTTTGAGGAGGAGATCTAGGGTCTCGAATTACCCCACTGGTAGGTGGGTAGCTGGGTAGGTAATGTGGGGGACGGGACGGGACTAGCCCACTTTAATTGCACATTTCATACTTGTTAATTTTTCAATTTTCCTGCCCACCGACTGCGACGTTGAGCGGTTGACCACTTGCCAAATGTCGAATGCGCTGGATGTTGAATGTTGAATGTTGGATGCCGAATGTTGAATGCGAATGTTGAATGTCCGGTGCCGAGCACTGGATGCTGAACGTTCGTTTGTCATCGAGCTGGGCTTGAGTCTAAGCCACAGGACTGGAGATCCGATGTACACCGTGGACCACACAGATGCCGCTCCAACTGAGCTGGGGTGCACCTTGGAAAAATTCAATTCAATTCAATGAAATTTGACAGGTAGTTTAAAGAAATAAGAATAGCTTTAGTTCAATTTTGAAGCATCAGCTAAATATATACATGATATATAAGCGATATTAGTATAACATGTTAAATTAGAGTTAATACCTTATCAAATATATTTTGGTTATATAGGAAAGATGTTTTCAATCTTCCCCTGATTTTTAGATAATATATAATAAAATCTTTGTGAATTAACTTGAATGTCATGTAGTTTCTTTTGCAGTGCATCTGCTCCCGTGGCGGCTGCTGCTCCCAATCGATACAGGTGGACATGCGACTGACCCACCTCGACGCTCAGCGGGCGGTGCAGCTGCTGCAACTGTGGGGGCGCCAGTCCTAGCCCCACCCACTACGCCCCTACACACCACCCCCCGCCCGCCCGCACGCTTCTGTGAAACGCTTTTCACTGCATTTGGACGAAATTAATTGCCAGCGATTAAATTTCAAATTTTCCATGCAAGCCCAGAGCAACTCAACCCATAGCCCGCAATCCCATTCGCTTCCGTGCGGCAAGTTTTGCGTGAGCCAACTCCACCTTGCCCTCGCAACCATTGCAGTTATAAAGTGAAAATCATTAGTTTTCATTTGTGGCGTTTAGGGCGTGTGCCCCGGCCCGTGGATTTGGATCGGCCGTGGATCGTGCAGCTATTTTGCATTGCAAATTAACGAAAATGCAGCGCACCACACACACACACTACGACTATAAGTGCAATTTTCACTTGCGCGACCAAGTAACATTTTCCTGAGCAGCGTTTTTGGCAGTTGCATGTCAACTCCATTGCTCCATTGGTCATATCCTGTGGAGTTTTTGGCCCATTGCATCGCCAGAGATCGGAGCAAAATGGGTGGCGGAATGGGGACGGTAATTAAAGCCGGTAGAGAGGCACCTCTGACAGATCATTCAACGTGGGCGTTGTGGATATGAACGGAACTCGAAATGAGTTGGTAAAAAGCCAATGGAAAGGTAGCAATGCGGCTGGGAAATACACAAGCAATAGCACTCACATTAACAATTGTTTATGGCCTGGTTTATTTGTGTATCTTATAGCACTATATTTGAAGATAATAATAATAAAACTGACTACTAAATATTATATCGTGAAGGAAAAGGCAAGGTGCAAGGTATTAGAAAATCATTAAATATGCTTATTAACTCCACTGGGCTTTAAATTTTTTAATGAGCGAATAAATCAAGATGCAATTTCAGTGGCTTTCAACCTTTAGGCTTATTTATATATGATCAGTTTTCTTATATAAGCTGCTTGAAAGTGCAGTGTATTTTTCCGTTTACGACAGATTCAAACATCATTAAGAGCACAAATCCTCATTGGTTAGACTAAAATATAGCGCATATATTTCATTTTTGGCTCCCTTGCAATTACCCCGCTAATTACTGGGTGAGTTTCTTCACGGATCGTCCTTGAGTTTCGATTCGGTCCACCCACTTTTGGATAAACTGCCTCCATTCCAATTCCAAGAAATTGAGTAGCCCAACATGATGGTGTTTGGGATTAGTCGCGTCAATAGTGCCATAAACATAAATCTGCCGGTTAATGGGCAGGAAGGTGCACCTAGACAACGTGGCTACCAGTTGGCGCAGCTCCTCCTGCCTCCTCTGGCCAAACAACTGACGTCGATGCCCGGCAATTACGCAGCAAATTAAAATCAAATAACTTAGCATGAAAATCGAGCAAGCCATAAAAATCACATGCAAATTATAGAGTATCCAATAACCAGACCAACCGGGCAAGTGACGGTAGCCGCAGCTCCTTGGTCGTCTGAGAAATCGTTGTAATTTGCGCCATGGAGAGACCTGTCCCAGCATCGTTTTTAGCCAGCGGCGCTCCAATAAAGCCTTAAACAAATGAAGTTATTTGAGCCAATAAAAAATGGCAGCCACAAAATGATGGGGAGCCATCTGCAGGAGTATGTCAAGTGGAAAGGGAAAGTTGATTGGATCGCAACTGGAGAATCTTTTGTTTTTCAGGTGCGGTCTCTTCTTTCAAGCTAATGATAGTTCTATGAGTTTCGGCAAAAAAAAGTATCTTAAAGTTGTCAAATGAATCTTAAAAGCTTTGATAAGCAAACTTGCCTTGTTACTTGCTTAACAAATATATTTAACTACGTTTTTATTTAACCTTTAGTGAGGTTTTTGAACCTTAAAAGAAACATTTACCCTCCTTAAGTCTAAAATCCGCACCTGCAATAACATCGACATGGGATTGGCACATTGCAACTCCTCCAACAAGTGCCATAAATATCGAGCAACTTGCTCCCATATCTGCAGTGTTCTGGTATCCTTGAGGGTTTGAGATGGAGCTCAAAATCTGGTTCTGGTGCGGCCCTTTCTTAATGCACACCTTTGCATTGCTGCAACTCAGGGGCAATTTGTTATTGGGCCGGTAATTATATGGCATCTTCTCGTTGCCGTTTGGCTTATTTAGAGCTTTATTTATTAAAGCATTTAATGTAAAATTGTTTGCCCAGGCCAGGGGCCATCATTAAACAAAGTAAATTGTGTGTATAAATCAATACCGGGCTGCGGCTAATTAATATCAATGTTGATTTTGTTGACTCTCAAAAGAGAGAAAAACCAAAAAACCAAGCACTGCAACACCCACGAAGATGCCTCTTGGAAATTGCTTTTACCCCGATTTTGGAACATGCATATTTTATGCCCATAAAGTGGATCATAAAGTAATTAATGCACTAAAATGCGACATCAAAATGCTTCGGGCAGAGCCAGCCGAAAGAAATTTCTTTCAGCAATCCGTTGCAACTTCGTGGGATGGCTGCACCATCGCAAATG
Organism: Drosophila melanogaster; assembly: GCF_000001215.4. NCBI lineage: Eukaryota > Metazoa > Arthropoda > Insecta > Diptera > Drosophilidae > Drosophila > Drosophila melanogaster. The sequence continues at coordinate 15,276,060 of NT_033779.5, read as the reverse complement.
CACCGTAAAAAATATATATATCTTAAAAGAGTTCATCCACAAAAGAAGCTTTCTGAAGGATATGTTATGCATTATATCTTACTTACAAGAGAAAATTTTTTAGCAAAACCTTTTAAGGATATAATCTGTGTTTTTTTCAGTGCTCGAGCTACAGAAACAACAAAGCGTCTGCAATCAATCTTAAGGCGGCGTTTTGTTGGGCGTGTTCTCTTTGCTCTGAGGTTGCACCTACGCTGCATGCTGCATGCTGCATGCAGTTGGGGTTGGGTGCAGCTTTCAGTCTGGGATTAAGACCCTTTGCCACATTTCAGGATCTGGCCCATCTTCTTCATATAATTACAGAGTGTTTTTCCATTTTTTTTCGGTACTTTTGGCATGCGTAAAGATTCTGAAACGGGAACCTTTTGGCCAGGCTTTCTTTTTTTGCCTTTTTGGCCCGGCTGACAGCGACTGACAGACAGCAATTGCCAAATAATAAATAATTAGTCGGGGCGGCTCAGATGGGCGTGGCTAAGTGACATGGCATGCATTTTTCTTGGCGTTAAATCAAATATCGGCTGGCCAAAAAAAAAAAATTCGCCAGCTAGAGAAAGCGGGTGCGACCCAAATTTCCGCAGGTCGGGAATTATAAATTCCAAAAAAAATATGTTAATTAAGATATTAAAGAAGCTGAGTTAACTTAATGTATTAATAATACTGCCAGGTTTCACGCAAAGCAAAAATGAAACAAATATCTAAGCTATGTGGAATAAGCGTTTTTTGCATTCGCAATTCACCCATTAATATAATTTTTTCCATTATATTACCCAATATTTTACATTTGCAACAGAATGAGCATTATATTTGACATTATATTAACATTATGATAACAGATCCATTGAACAGCTGTTCATCAAATCAGCTGATGGCACCTGTTTGCGCGGGAAAAAGCGAATGAGCTTGTGAAAAGCAAAAGCTGATAACAAAAGTCACTTGTTGAACGCAAGTCAAAGCTTTCGATCAGTTCACTTTTAGCAGCTGCAATTGACTTTGCTTGTTCTTGCCACTTATATAGTATCGTATTTCGAGATCAAAATGTCGACGATTGTGAGGAAACTTATCAGCACTGCAAATGCTGCCAAGCCAGTGGCTCCCTACAAGTAAGAAAACAATTGTACCTGTAAAAGCTGCTGGACACACCTTCTATTTCATTGTGATTTACAATTATGTAGCCAGGCTGTGGTGGCCGATCGTACTGTGTATGTGTCCGGATGTCTGGGTCTGGACAAGGACACCATGAAACTGGTTCCTGGAGGACCCACTGAACAAGCGCAGAAGGCATTGGAGAATCTGGAGGCTGTTCTAAAGGCGGCCGATTCCGGAGTGGACAAAGTCATCAAGAACACAGTGTTCTTGAAGGATCTCAACGATTTCGGGGCAGTCAATGAGGTCTACAAGCGGGGTAAGTACTAGGCATATGGCTTGTGAATACTAAGCACTATTTATAAGGGTCGTTTATAATGCAATACCTACTGTATACACCGGCCTTTTGATCGCAATCGCCTGATAAGGCAATCGGCATCGTTAGCGCCTTATCGCCCATTTATTGTTAACTGTAAACACTTTATGGCAGCTATGCTATATTTCCAAAAACAACTATATGCTTTATGTCTCCTTATCTGCCGTTTCAGTGTTCAATAAGGATTTCCCGGCCCGCAGCTGTTTCCAGGTGGCCAAGCTGCCCATGGATGCTCTGGTGGAGATCGAGTGCATTGCCTTGACCGGATCTGTGGAGACGAAAACCGTGCAATAGCAACTAATGTCTAATAAATTGTGAGAAAAGTAGAAAAGTAGAACCAAATGAATAAAAAAAAAAGCGTAGGAAAAGTGCTGGAAAACGTAGTGATTTCAATACTGTTGTCAAATGAAGCCATAAATGCCGAGCAACATTTGTTGCAACATGCAGCAGCCAAGCGGCGAGCAACAGCATGCAACATGCAACGTGCAACAGGCTACGGACAACACACTTTGCATTTAAACCTTATATAGCTTACAATTTAGCGTGCGGCAATTTATCTTTGTTGTTGCTGCGGCTGCTGTGCGCCTTTTGTATTATATTTCATCAAATGTTGCTGCATAAATCACTGGCAGCAACAGCAGCCACTGCAGCTCCAGCAACACTTGCAACAGCAGCATGTTGCTAACGGTAGCCCGCGCAGACAAAGCGATTATTTCACATTCAAATTTAAAAGTTATTCATAATGCCGACTTTGAGCTGTTGTTGCTGTTGTAGGACATTGCCCATACACTGCAGAAATATATTAGTGCTTACCTTAAATTGATTAGAAAACCAGCATAAATAAGCAGCGTAAGTATTGGCCATCAAATAAAGTTTTGATTTGCAATGCAGTTAAACGTGTATCTACCACTTCTGTTGCCACCCCTAATTGTTTACAGTGTATGCTCCATATTGATGCGGCTGCCTTTCAGGCTCTTTTCGCCTTTTACGGACTCCGACTCCCGGACTCGTGTTTTGTCTAGCATTTGTTTTGATTTTTATTTAAATTTCAGTGAATTTGTCTGCACACGGCTGCCTTTCGATGATTTATTGTCCTTGTTGCAGCGAGTGCCTGGTGTGAATATGAGTGGTTGCGATGAGGCACGATTATGCGGTGCTTATGTGGTTATATGGCCGCGACTATTGCCCCAACTACACCAGCCCAGGTAACCATTCATTTTTCAGCAACATTGTGATACTGCTGTATTCGCAGATGCACCCGCACCCGCAGCGTGCAACATTCATGTTGATTTGACTGTGCCCCATAGTGTAATTAATTCGCGGCGCATCAGCCAAACAGACAGTCGTGCATAAATGGTAATAAATACGGCTGAGCTGACGACATCGGAGGAACACCTACGCAGAAGGGAACTTGAACTGCGGCTAATTAATTTCGACGCACGACAAATGAAGCCGCAAAGGGCTCCTCCGATCGGTGAAAGTGCGCATAATTTACACGCACGGCTCAAAGGTTTATGCCCAAATTAAACTCGCAATTCTGTGGCACATTTTTGCCATTTTGCTTATCAACCAAGGGAGTACTAAAGGCAGTGGGCATCGATGGGCAATTAAGAAAGCCACATGCGGTAGCCATCGCTGGATATCCGTTTACATCTGTTTTTCGCCTGTTGCAAGTTGTCATAATTAAATTATTAACCGAATGCCGAGACCTTGTCGCAGGGTAATTAGTTCTTCAGCAAAGCTTTCACTCTCGCAGTCAGAGCGGGAATTTCCCAGATACGATGTAAGGTAGATATTAAACGGCTTATTTTATAAAACTCCTAAACTTTTTAACATGCGTTTATCGATAAAATTGTGCGTTCATATTCCAAGAATTATTCTGAAATCTCAAAAAGCACTACTATTTCAAAATCATTTGTGTTTTTGTCACCTACATAGTTATAGTTAACTATTTTTATCTGTATTACAAACTTTTGAAATGGACTAACTGAAATTTGAAGTCCAGTGCGTACTTAAAAATATAGCATACTTTTAGGGCTTTCGTTTTGAAATACTACCATTCACAGAGAGCAACACGAATTTTGCAACACTGTTAGCTAGACATGGGAAAAAAATGTTATATAAATTATGATAAAATATTATATACATAAGACAATTTAAATATATATTTGGAAATGTTATGTACTTTAAAAATTCAAAATTTATGAACATAAAATCTTTACCAAATAAAAATTAATTTATATAAATAAAGAAATCAATAATTAGTGACAATAATTCTTCTGGTTCTGCTTGTGATGCAAGCGTACTAAGAAGTCAGTTACTTTCCTTTTAATTTTTATATTTAATATTTATATTCCTTTAACAAATAAAATAAAAAGTAACTACATATTTTCTTAAGTTGCGTGCGATGCAAAGTCAGTTCCTTTCCTGTTAACTTTACTGGTTTTATTTATCATAAAGTTGAGAGCAACTGGTTTTGACACTATCGATGGAAAAGTACTATCGATAGCTATCACCATTCGCCTCGAAAAACAACAACAATGCTACTTTTGTCGCCCATCGCTATTAAAACCTACAATCAATATGAAATGCAAGTAAACGTTGAAAACAGCAACAAATCAAGCTAAATAATAGTAGTGACTTTACTAATGCATTCGCACCGGTAAAATACATTTTGAAATAGTAAAAATTGTGCGAAAGCGACGTGGAAAGCCGTTTCAAAAGGCCAGGTACAAAAACATACGCACACAAGCGTAGACCGTGAGACGGGCAGGCACCCACACGCACACACATATGTAACCCGTCTTTTCCATGACAAAGTGAAATAGAAGAATCGTTAAGAAAATAAAGAAAGCAACAAAGTGAAAATAGAAGCATTGGCTCGATAACGTCTAGCAATTGAATGCACTTCCCTGGGACGTATATTTATCGATCATCGGTTGGAAGTGCGTGCGAAAACAACGGTTCTTGTATTAATTGCACGTATATGTACATAACAATTATATTGTCGCCGTGTGAGTTTTTTTCACCGTTTCTTTTACGCGGAGAGATCGGATGGGCCAGCGAATCAATGTACATGCACATATATCCGATATCTGCGATATAGGCGGCGACAAAGGAAGTGACGACGCAGTACGGCGGATTGGTATCCCGGGACATATCCGCAATTGCAAACTATTCGCGAATAAAACCAGCCGCTTCCCCAAATAGACATACACACACGGGCATATATATACATATGTACGTACACACGTCTGCTTGTGTACATCGCGCTTGACACCCTAACATTTGCGTGGAATGTTTGCACAAATATACGAAACCAGAATGCTCATCTCGGCACCACCCTACGCGGATTGTAGCGTAAACATGCTGGGAGATCTGTGATAGAACTAATCCATTCACCTCTCCTTATCTTTCAGGATAAACCAAGGATAACCCAGGTTAACTGTGTTCTTGTTGTGTTAACCATTGATTGCCGCCGAGGAAAGCAGGTTCCGTCATCGGAAAAGTCGGAGAAGCACCTGCTCTTCTTGCAGCTCCCTGCTCCGGAGTCCGAACCGCCAATAAAGTGGAGGAGCAGTGCCGACGCTTGCAAAGCATGAATCTGCGGGGAAATCCTCCCAAGAAGGAGGGCAAAATGCGCATTCGGGCCTTTCCGGTAAGAACCCACATTGGAGCATCGTTAAAACCACGATACACACTCTTAATCGTGTAATATTGCTAAGAGCGAACTAATATGAGATTATCTATTATCTGACAACCCGGAACTAATACAAGTTTAAACCACAAACTGTAAAAACATTTTCATTTTAAGCTCAAATCCAAGAAATCACTATGAAGAAAGAGCTTGCTGTCCACAGCAAGTTGTATAATCCCAGATTATGCCATTTCTTTGGTTCAAAAAACAATGATCTTCAAATTTTTAAGATTAAGCGTTTGAAAAGGTTGAGTGCAATTTGCAAACGAATTTAAAAAACGAGATATACTCATTTGAAAAGCCCCTTACTCGCTTTGCAGTTGAGATGAGAGTTGCAGCGAAAAATCTGTCGATCGCATCATGAACTTGCAAAATGTTTCGATAAGATAATGCCATTTGCGGGTATTAAGAGTTAGATAATTTTTATAAAACAATTAGCAAATTCACCGGTTAGGCGACACCAAACATTTCTCCCCACAAAATGTCAGGCGACATGAAAAGCAAACACCAAAAATCAAAAACAAATAAAAACATCAAAACACCAACCGGGGCCAGGGGAATTTTCAACACACATTTTAGTTTTTAAGTTACAACGAATTCAATCGTAGTTTTCGAGAAATTATTGTTGACCAACAACACACACAAAAAGACTGTGAACACCTGTATGTGGAGAGCAGGGTGAAGGGCGAGACCCGAATCGCGAGTAGAACTCTGGCCGGAGTACGGAGCACAGAGGAGGAGGAGGAGCAGCGGACCAGGTGTAGCAGAACCGCGCGGCGGATGTGACATTGAAGCTATCATCATTAAGTCGTTAAACCAAAGTCGGTCTCGCCAGGCACCGGCTTCAGCAGCGGGCTATTATCCAGCCCCTCGCTCTCTGGCACTCAGCGAGGAAGAGAGGAGCCACTACCGGGACAGGACGTGTGAGCTGGACCAGCGTAGCAATCTCATGCAAGGCCGCGATCCCCGCCAACAGCAGCCGGAGCCACTGAACAACCTCAACGCCAACGGCCGCTACCACAATCGCATGGTGGCCGGCTCCAACAACTTCAATGGCGCAACTGTCGGTAATGTGGACTCTGCCGTGCCTTGCCGGATTGCAAGGCAAAACGTTCTTGGACAGCAGGCGCGAAGCATGAACATCAATGTGCCCAACGCCTCCTCAATGCAGCAACACCAGCAGTCCCAAAATCGATTGTCCGCTCAGGGATTAGCTTCTGCCTCGCGGCGGAGTTATCACCTTGCCGCCAGCGGTGGCAGAGTTCGGGCTGATAACAGAATTAATACTAACCACCCGCTCACGCCGACGCCACTTTCCATGCCAGTTCCAGCTCCTGCTGCTCCAGCTGTCGTTAAAACTGAAACTAGTGCAACCACCTCTGGGCCATCAACCTCAGCTTCAGCGAGCGCAGAAAGTACAGAAAAACGCTTTAAGGAAATAGCACGGAAGTACCCACTCTGGCTACCGGAGTACAAGCGAAGGGCATTCAATGTTAGCCTACCATCTGATAAAAACCAAACAGGGATTTCAACTTTTAGTTAACTTACTAACAAGCGAAAGTCTTAATATCCCTCTTACACTCTTATGCATTTATAAGTTTTAATCCCTGAGAAATAAGTTCTTGACTATCCAAATTAATAATCTTATATTTCTCTTCCAGGCCTCCATGGACGAGAAGTACGTGGAGACCATTTGGGCCAGCTTAAAGAATGCTATCCAGGAGATACAGAAAAAGAACAACTCCGGACTATCGTTTGAACAACTCTACCGGAATGCGTACAACATGGTGCTGCATAAGCACGGCAATAGACTGTATTACGGTCTGAGGGAGGTCGTCTCAGAACACCTGGAGCACAAGGTGCGGGCGGATGTGCTGGAGGCTCTGCACAGCAATTTCCTACCCAAGTTAAACCAGGCCTGGACAGACCACCAGACATCTATGGTGATGATCCGCGACATACTCATGTACATGGATAGAGTTTATGTGCAGCAGCGCGAGGTAGACAATGTGTACAATTTGGGATTAATTTTGTTCAGGGATCAGGTAGGAATATCTTTATTGCATTTATTCCGTTGGAAATATATTTATCGCTTTTTCCATTACCAGGTGGTTCGCTATTCTGAGATTCAAAAGGCCCTGCGAGAGAAGTTGCTGGGCATGGTGATGGAGGAACGTCATGGCGAAGCCATTAACCATCTGGCTATCAAGAATGCTTGCAGTATGCTGATCACCCTGGGGATTAACTCGCGCACTGTCTACGAAGAGGACTTTGAAAAGCCCTTCCTTGCGCAATCGGCGGCGTTTTACAAATTCGAGTCGCAGAACTTTCTTGCCGAGAACAACGCTGGCGTTTACATCAAGAAAGTGGAAGCGCGCATCACGGAGGAATCTTCCCGGGCAGCGCTGTATCTCGATAAGGATACGGAGCCCCGCATTGTGCGCGTGGTCGAAGAAGAGCTGATCAAAAAGCACATGCGACCCATTGTTGAAATGGAGAACTCGGGCGTGGTGTACATGATCAAGAACTCAAAGACCGAGGATCTGGCCTGCACATATAAGCTTTTCTCGCGCCTGAAGGAGGAGGGTCTCAAGGTGATAGCGGACACAATGTCGGCATATCTGCGAGAGCAAGGACGCATGCTGGTTAAGGAAGAAGAAAACGGCAACACGAATCCCATAACATTCGTGCAGAACTTGCTGGATCTCAAGGACCGCTTCGACCAGTTTCTGGTGCACTCGTTCGCCAACGATCGCATATTCAAAAACGTCATCTCATCCGATTTTGAACATTTCTTGAACCTAAATAACAAATCCCCGGAGTATCTATCGCTATTCATCGATGACAAACTGAAAAAGGGTGGCAAGGGAGTGAGTTGAATTTACAATATGCTTTCTGAAATGTATTAATAATGTGTATTACTTTTCCACAGATGAGCGAACAGGAAATTGAGTCCATCTTGGATAAGACAATGGTTCTCTTCCGTTTCCTATTGGAGAAAGATGTCTTTGAGCGCTATTACAAGACGCATTTAGCCAAGAGATTGCTGCTGAACAAATCAGTCTCTGATGATTTCGAGAAGAATATGATATCAAAACTAAAGGTAGGTCAAGTTACTTGGTATCTTAGCATAATTATTTATCGCTTTAATCTCTATTATTGCAGACTGAATGCGGCTGTCAATTCACCTCGAAGCTAGAGGGCATGTTTAAAGATATGTCAGTCTCCAATACGATCATGGATGAGTTTAAGAACTTTGTAAATAATAACAATTTATCCCTTGGCGGTGTGGAGCTAACGGTACGCATACTAACCACTGGTTTTTGGCCCACACAGGTAAGCTTAAATTGTTCCATAATTATGTGAATAGGTTAACTTATCTTCAATTTCCGTAACAGACAGCAACTCCGAACTGCAATATACCCGCCGCTCCGCGTGAAGCCTTTGACATTTTCAAGAACTTCTATCTAAATAAGCACTCAGGACGTCAATTGACGTTACAGCCACAAATGGGTTAGCTACTTAAATGATCTTCTTTTTTAAGCAACTACTGTATTTATGCCTTCCCCTTCGAATAGGAACCGCCTATATCAACGCTGTGTTTTATGGCCGCAAGGCAGTTGAAAGTGAAAAGGATAAAGATGCACCCAGCTCCAGTTCAAGCGGCTGTGGGGTGCCCACCACCACACGCAAGCACATATTGCAAGTGTCCACGTACCAGGTAAGCTAAAATATCTTTTAGTTCGTACACCTCCGAATTTTATTTAGCAGAAGCAGCTTTATTTCATTGATCTGAAAAAAATATTTAACTAAACATTTAACATGTATTTCATAATCCAAAATTAGATGTGTGTGCTACTGCTGTTTAATAACCGCGACGTGCTCACCTACGATGACATACACCAGGAGACCGATATACCGGAACGGGAGCTCGTCCGAGCACTACAATCGTTGTCCATGGGCAAACCCGCTCAGCGTTTGTTAGTACGCAATTCTAAAACGAAAACTAAGGACATTGAGCCCACGGATGAGTTTTACGTAAACGACGCCTTCAACTCCAAGTTCCACAGGTTAGATATTACTTTCAGTGCGAAAGAACGGCGCCTGGTAATAATATCGAAACTATTTTAGGGTGAAGATACAAACGGTAGCCGCCAAGGGAGAATCAGAGCCAGAGCGTAAGGAAACGCGCGGAAAGGTCGACGAGGATCGTAAGCACGAGATCGAAGCGGCTATTGTGCGCATAATGAAGGCCCGCAAGCGTCTGGCTGTAAGTATTATACGTTTGCTATCTGGTTGGATTGTGATTTAACCATGATTCCTGTTTTTATTTTCTTAGCACAACTTGCTAGTATCAGATGTGACGTCGCAGCTAAAGTCGCGTTTCTTGCCCTCGCCCGTGTTTATCAAAAAGCGCATTGAGGGCCTAATCGAGCGCGAGTATCTGCAACGATCGCCGGAAGATCGCAAAGTGTACAACTACTTGGCCTAAGCGGCCCACAAAAAGTAGCAGGAGCGTCTTAAGCAGGATCCGGAACACACTCATCTTCAAATCGCCAGGGCTTGCACACTAACTGAAAAACACAATCTGCAGCTCGGACGGAATGGCCTGAGCATACGAGCGGCATTGATATGGCGGATACTGACCACGATTATAGATGACCGCCAGCCAATAACCCGAATACATAAATATATCAATTAGTGCGCCCCGAATCGTAAAATTTCGTTTCGCAACCCATTTTGTAAGCCTGACATTCAAAATTCAACAGTTAAAAATGCTATTGGATAAGGCACCACCATAATTATTATCCCTCTAATATATTTCTTGATATTCTCTAATTACTGTTTATGGTCATTTCTTTGCGCATAACAAGTGTATAGCAGTAAGCCCAAACAACCACATACACACCTGCTCCACCACCACCCCATTCAGAGCCACAACCACACACACCACATCCACCCACAAGAATCGTACGCAAAGCAAGATAAGAGAAATAATGCATAATGCAGCCCCTAATTGTAAGCAGCTGAGTAAAAAGGTAAAGAAGCAACAACAGAAATATAAGCAAGAAAATATTAATAACTATAAATATAGCTAAAGTAATAAATTTATAAATGAATTATGAATTTTAGAGAGCGTTTGATGTACATTTATACGTCGTCTGTTTCAATCCAAATAAAAACATTCATCCCACGTTTTGAGATGCGTGTGAACAGAACGTAAGGATTGCAATGACTATTCATATTCCTCTATCTTCATTTTTTGTGTACGCCCAAAGCAACGTGAAGTGATTATGATAATCTGTACGAAAAAGTTGTTTTATCTATTAGTTGATATGTGGGAATCGATTCCAGGCATATGTAGGCAACACTTCTGTAATGGATTTGAGTTAAGTAGGACACACATAGAATTGATTTTGAAAAACAATTTAACGCCGAACCGAAAGCACGAAAACGGAAGCAAGCAAACGCGATCTAAACACTGTAAATAAATTTTGTTCTTACATAAAAGAGAAATCGATATAAATAAAACGTATAATGAGCGTTAACACAGTTGTTGTCTATCTTTTAAAAGGATTTTAAAATATTTTCAATGAAATGCTTTTATTCGCCTGTACAATAAAACGAACTTGGTAACAATTTAAATCTGCAAAAAATCTACTGTTTTCAATTGGTGCCCAACATATTGTGCTAATCGTGTAAAATTTGGGATGGGCAATAAGACTTAAGGATTGGCATAATCATTCTCTGAATCATTCGAAATTTTTTAGTTCTTAATCTTTAAAATTCATGGTTTTTGCAGCTTTTTTCCAGCTATTGTGTAACCGCGTTGAACGACCATATCGGAGTTATCAATGCGACCAAACAAACTTATCCATGGGCAAATATACACCGGATGAGTTAACAATTATACGAAATTGGCAGAACCCCGAAACCGCAACTTGGGCAAACAGCGATGACTTTCGCATATTGTGTAAGATACATACATACATATGTATATCGTGAGCCCGGCCAGAAATTCAGAATGCTAAGTTCTTGGGTAAACACACGCAGCGATCCAATTCGATTCCCCGACGCACTGATAAGCGCTGAGAGTCCGTCGAGTTTTTCAACTCTCTAGAGAGCCGCTCTTGGCCGGTGGTGGTGGGGAGCGAGTGTGTGGAGCGGAGCGCTCAGTTCGGTTTCGTTGGCGATCGCGAACGGAGCGCAGACGAAACGCGCGGTATTTGGATCGTGGCAAGAAATAAAAACAACAACATGCTGAAACCGTATACTTAATACGCGTGTGTGTAGCTCAAAAACAAGAAAAATATAAATAAACAAAACTACATTGCTACGTCAGAAGACTGCAAACAAAAGATATGAACGCAGCGCGCTGAGCTGCTCTTGACGTCGCCGCCAAGGTTCGAATCAGATATATTTTCTCTATTTTTTATTTTTTTTTCCGCCCATTTTTGTGTTGTTTTTAATAAGCTTACAACTTTACAAGTGTTTTTTGTTGTGATTTTTGTACTTTCGTGAGTGATTTGTGATTTGCGATTTGCGTGCAGTTGAAGGCGAGGAGAACTGCATTCGATCTTTCCGATCAGCAGTGCCTTGAGATTGCCGCTTTCGAAGTGAACGTTTCGATGTAGAAACCTTAAAGTCATACTCATGTCTAATTACACAAGCTATTCCCTGGCCGACTAAATCAGCTCTTAGTAAGAAGAACGTGGTAATTACATTTTGAATTGATATCATGGCCAGTCGCCAAGCCGGTTTCGTCCTAGACGCCAAGTCCATGGGTCTGAATCCGTCGAGACCTGCATCATCGCCACCGCCACCACCATCATCTGCCAGTCAAATGTGTCGGCAAGTGCAGCCAACCGGAACGAGTGCCTCGCATCCACATCAAGAATCGACGCTAAAAGCCTCATCTCCTGATCGGTGCACTGCCAGCACCGAGGCGATGTCCACCGAACATTACCGCTGTCTGATCCAGAAGCTGCGGGATACCAACGGCGATGCTGGCGATATGAGCTTTGAGCTGAACAGCATATTTCTGAAGCGGCTGGACGAGATTGACTGCCTAGATGAGCACGAGGGTGATGACATGGTGAGATTCGTTGTAAATCAAGGATGGTATCCATTGAAACTAATTCCTAGCAAAATCCCCCTTGAGATAAATTATTTTATATGACCCATTTTCATACCCTTTTAGCACACTTGCCAGTTGCGTCTGGTCACTTTTCAGGAGTGGGTGGATTTCCTGCTCCACGTGAACAGCGTGATCCTGGGCAACGTGTCGGACTTGGAGAAGGAGGCGTACAGCAAGATCGTTGCCTGCTGTCAGTCTGTCCAAGTGCGACAACAGCATACCCTCGAGGAGAATCGTAGGCTGCGTGAGGACATTTGTGCGATCATAGAACGCGTGCAGCATTCTCCTCACTGCACCGACTTTGATTTCAATGGCATTTCCCTAGAGACACTGACCGTTAATCAATTGCGGGGCGTGGGAAAGGATCCCGCCCACGCGGAATGCGAGAGCGAGAAGGTAGGCCATAGATCCTTGAAGGGAAAAGGCGGCGGTGATTCCAATGTCAAGTGGGACCCGAAGTCGTCCCACAAGCGCGAGAACTCTAAATGATTGTCTCGCTAACTAAATACGTATATTTTGTGCTGCTCTTAATAAAATTTGATATTTTGTTCATCGATATTTAATGCTTGGCTTTGATTGGCGTTTAACTTTGTTCGCAGATGTCCGAGAGCATGAAGTCCTTAGTCGGCGAGATAGCCGCCAAGCATGACGAGATCGGCGAACTGAAGTCACAGATCAATGCCTTGGACGAGGTTGTACACACGGCCAGGCAGAAGTTACTTTTGAAGGATCAGTGCATAGCACAGCTCAATCAACAGGTGAGATATCCTATTGTGGCATTACTCAACCAGAAATCTGCATATGTGCATTGTGTGCTTATGGAAGGAATTTATTCAATTCGTTGTTTTAAAAACAAAAAACAAAAACATCATCGTCGTCAGGTGACGTTACTCATTATTGAGCTCAGTTTAATTATAGATTCATTGGAATACTTTTCTTATCGCTTAATCGGCTGCTTAAGCGTACAATCGAAAACCTAATCGAGTATCTTTTTAGTGAAATACCGAATTTCTTGGTAAAATTTTCAGTGTATTCAATCAAAAAGCACATCGAAACTTTCTAACTAGCTTTTTTTTAACATTCCAAATACCGTGAAAACAGCTGCACGAGATCACCCGGTGCATTGAGTCCAGAGATCAGGCCAAAATGGAGGAATCGCCCAACGATACACTGACCGCGGACGCGATTACAAGCGATATGCTCGAGAATCTCTCGATCCACGACACCCAGGAGAGCGAAATGCTGCGGCTGCTAAACGCGGAGCTCAATGATCTTCTCGATCTGCACAACAAACAGGAGTTCCAGACCATTGAGATTCGGCGAAAACGTGTGTCCTGCTTTATCGAAAAACTGGTGAGGGATTCGACTTACATATTTCTGAGCTTTAGCATATCCTCATTAATTACACCCTTCTTAATCAAAGGTATCCGAGCGTGAGGACACTCTGAAAAAACTCGAGAGCATTCGTAGTCATCTGACAATCCTTCAGTCAGACCTCGATCAATCCTGCCTAATCTCCGTTGATCCCGAATCAGGGCCCTGTGATCTGGACGCGGATGCTCAGATGCTGGAAGCTCTACGTAGACGCCTGCTCAACCTTAGCCAACTTAATCGAGAACTGCACGGAAAGTACCAGCGCCTGGACACCGAGTCGAAAAGTGGGTATATCCGATTCTCGATACTTTTGCTATAACTATTTCCCTATTTGCAAAAAGTCAAAATTTCAGAGCTGGAGGCGAGGATTGAATCGGAAAGCAGCGTTCTTCAAAGAAATAGCGATGTTCTAAGGGAGATCGCCGAACTCATCTGCTCGTTGGTGAGTTAAGACTCTTCTCTATTCTGCAGGATTGCAGGAAATGCATATTAAAAATATGTGCATCATTTCAGGGTTCCAAGGAGTTCTCCTACAACGAAATCTACGACGAATCCTCGAAAGAAAATCCATTTTGTACGACCATTGCGGATATGTTTGCACGGAAATTCGAGCAGGAGCAAAATCAAGTGGAAATTGTGAGTATCTGACGGCTTTGATTGCATCGCAAATAACCAATAGCCGATTCCAATAACCCCGGTTGTCATATCAAATGCAGGAATGCGATACGAAAACACCTTCCCAAACAAGGAAGCCAACCAAAACCACCAAAATCCCGGGAGCCACGGCAAAAACAAACAAACAACAACCAACACCTAAACCTTCAAACAAGCCAACGACAACTAAAACTATACCAACGAAAAACACAACTACAACGTTTAGGACCTCCAAGTAACTATGTCACTTGTTGGGCCTCCTAAACAGTTAGTCTAATCTAAGCCACGTTAAGAAGTTTGTATAGTTTAGCTTAAAGTTTGTCGTTCTTAAGTTATTTATCATCGCGATTGTTCGCCACGAAAACTCAACTCCACTCAAATCTATATCTATCTATATATGGTTAAACAGAAACTAGAATCACAGATTGCTGAAATGAATAGTTTTAATGAAATGAACTAGTTTTAAATAAAGTTTCTTTCATATCCCAACCAAATTATGAGCTTGAAATACATTTCCGATTTACGTTTCAGCACATAGAACTTTCTTCTTATGTGGTAAACGACATTCGCCTTCACATATATACTCGGTACAGTATATACTCGGTAAATCCTGGCTGGATTGACAAAAGAACTACTGTTGCCATTCGAGTCCCCGATTTATTTACCCATATATATATATATATGAATATATATATATTGGGCCCAGACACAAAAGAAAGAGATCCACTTCACTCATCCCGCCGGGCAAATGTCTACATACGACAAATACAAATCGTTCGCCAATGTGTTTATTGTGGAAACTCGGCTGTATGTTCAACTGCAATTGCCCCTGAGGGGGGAGCACCTTCTGCCCTCCAGCCAGTGGAGCTGGCGAATCGGAAATAGGTTTCGTGTTATTTATTTACCCACAATCGACACGCGATTCCGGCGAGCAGTGATATGCATATTGATGAGTGCCGCCGGGATTGGGACTTCACTGACTAGGACTGCTCGTGATCCGCGTGACTGCAAGGACCACGACCATTTACATCGATCTCGATCGTATGCACTAAGTAATTCATAATACCGAACCAACTTAAATTGAGCTCAGTGCAAATACAAATATTTAGTAATTACCTAAATAAATGTTTATTTAGATATGACTAATTCCCGAGGTGTGAACAATAAACAAAGTCGTCACCCCTCACGCCATCATCTCTTTGGCGAAACTGTCGGGCGCAAAATCAAACACAACTCGGCAGGAAGCCCCAGCAGGGGAGCAGTTCGCTTCAGAATCCTGTCATCCGTCGGCGGATTTGGCCGTTTAGTCGCGTGAAGCGAATCAAGGAAGCGCCAGGAATAACGCGCCAAATCCTCGCCAGCCAATTTACGAGGCGTAATTAGTCGCCTAAGTCGCGCTCCGTCGATTTGATTATCTTTTCGGCGCGAAAAACGAAAGGAAAATCGGGCAATTAGAAAGGAGAAAGTTGGCCAAAAGTGCAAATTGTTTTCGAGTGCTTTCGCAAAGAGGGACGCGAAGTGCAGTGAAGAAAGTTGGTGCTGCGAACCGTAAATGTGCAAATGGAGCCGATGGAAAAGCGAATTGTTGGGCTCCGCTAATGGGTTTAATGACAGACAAGGAATCATAAGAATTCATTGCCCCCGTCCCAATCGATTTTCACATTTCCCCGAGCCTGAGCTATCAATTTCGTAGTACTAACCCCCCGCCCCACCCACTGCAATATAATATGCCTTTAAAAGTGTTTTAAGTGCGCCGAGCCACGCTCGCCCAACTCCCCTCCACTCATCATTCATAAATATCCATATATCTATCGTATCCAAGAAATAGACAGACGATATAATACTATTCGCTGCCACCCGCTGCAACTAACTTTATTTTCAAATCGTGTCAAACAGTCGGGCCGCGCAAATAATAATATCTATAAAACTAGGGGAAGTCACCCCCCCCCCCCCCACTCAACCATCCTTCACCCCCCACCCCTTCAAGCACCCAACAAACTTGTGTGTTGCCAAAGTGCCAAAGAAGCGAAACTTTGAAACCGGAAACCCGAAACCTTGCCACCTCCTACGTTTCGAATTGGTTTTATTTTCGTGACAAACTTTTAATAGCAATATTATTGAAATGAAATGAAACGGTAATGAAGCCAAAATTCGTCTGGGGGTCATATTTGCGAGATATATTTGCAAGCTCGGCGGCACGAAGGCTCCATTTCTAGGCATTCGACACCGAAAACGATTTAAACACATAGATATGTACATCCGCGTATCTGCAATCGACAATTGACAACTGACAGGTGATTTCGTGCGCGGATTTGCAGGCAATTAGTTACCGATTTCCGAGTGGCCATGGTAAGCCTCGAGAATAGCGGTACCAACCAAGTGAGCCACAACTCAATTTGAATTTGTAGAACACAGGCAACAGCTCCACCGATTGCCCCCACCGCCAGCAGTTGGAGCACACGCTGCTCCACTGCCAGACCGAGTCGGATCTACTGCAGGCCACCCGGGATAATTACCTCAGCATCATCGATGAGTTCAAAAGGGATCTCGAGGAGCTGACCGAACAGGTGGAGCAGCAGCAGCAGCAGCTGCAGCAGAGCTCACTAGCCAGCCAATCCTGCCCAGAGCCCGAGCTCCATTTCGTCGATCAGTCACGGATCAACTGTGAACTGGAGATACAAGTTGGATCCACTAAAGCACACATTTACCAAATTGCTCCTAATCGTTTCTCTGATTTCTCGCCCACTTTTTTCCCCACCAGAACGGACAACTTTCCTGCCAAATCAAGGGACTGCAGGAAAATCTAAAGGATCGAGATAACCAGATTAGCCAGCTGCAGTCCATGATCAATAGCTACTCCGATTTCAGCGAGAACAATCGGCTCAAAGAAGAGATGCATGTCCTCAAACAGAAGAATTGTGAGAGAAAACTTATAATTTTCAATTAAAAGCTCTTTCTATATATATATATATATATATGTATACTATCAGGTGATCTATCCCGCCAACTGCGAGACCTCCCTTCCCTGCTGAAAAACCAAGAAAATCAAAGCGTGGAACTCTGCACGAAGTACGAAAGCCTGATGGCCAGCTTCGAGGATCAGTGCCAGGAGCTCAAGGACGCCAAGAGGAAAGCGCAGAGCCTGCAAACGCGACTGGATCAGGTGGAGCAGCTGCAGGATGAGCTGAGAACAGAGGTGGCGTATCCGACTATTGTCGTCCTTGGGCACAAAGAAAACTGAGGTATTATGAATTTCAGCGCAAAATCTTGCGAGAGGAGGTGGTCGCTTTGAAGGAGAAGGAGGCTGTGTCCTCGGGCCGAGAGCGGGCACTTCAAGATCAACAAAAGAGTGCCCAGTTGGAGATGGAAAAGATGCGCACTCTTGTTCGGAAAATGCAGAGCCATCTGCAGCTGGATGACATCCGGCATCGCGAAAGTATCCAGCGGATGAACGAGACAACTGAATCTCTGCGGGAGGAGTTGCGCACCATTTCGGAAAATTGCCAGCAAATGCAGATCCGCCTAAAGTAGGTAATTTTCCAGGATAGAGTGCATCCATATAAGAGCAGCTGCCATGTTCTCTCTTCCCGCCAGTCAACAGACCGAAGTTAACCAGCAGCAGGAACAGATTATCGACTCCTTTCGAAAATGGAAGGACGCCCAGGTTAGGGCCGATGAGGCGATGCGTCTTTGCGCCAAGCGGGCCGAGGAACACATCCACATGCTGCTGGACGAAAACCGGACGTTGGCCGAGGACTATCGCAATCTATTCCGAGACTACAAGCTCTTGGAGACGGAGATAAAACGAGTGAAGCAGGCGGTCAACTGCGCGTCCAGTTCGGCGATAAGTTGTCCACCTCCGAAGAGTGGCGGTCTGACCAATCCCGAGGCGGGGAACGATGTGAGTTGGAAATATACAAATTTTTCACAAATCTTTATATGCCAAAATGCCACCAAACCATGTAAAACTTGAATTTTTCCTTAATTTTCAACAAGCCTGTTCCAAATTTTGACGAATTGGATAACCATTGGACTTCTTAAACGGGCAGCTGGAATTAAAATAATACTTTCTAACTTTATTGTCTAACTGGTGTCTATTGGTGACTTCCGCAGATGGCCAGGCGATTGCAGAACTTGACCAGCACCTCGCAGCGGATTTTTAACCAGAATCAGACTATGAACGATCAGTACTGCAACTCCTTGATCTCAGGAAGTCCGGCTGGAATTGGGCAACCGGTGGCCCAATCCATATTGCGGCGTACTCGATCGTCACAGGATCAGTCGTAGGAGTCGCCAGGATTTGCATGCAACTCCTCCTTCCATTTAAAAATCGTTCTCACCCAAAATCTCTATGCCATCAACACTTTGGAGGCGCGTAACTTGTAAATTGTCTTTGTAAATTGTGGTATAAAATAAAAACTAAGTGCTTGTGTAATCTTGGTAATAATGTGATCACTACTGATACGAACAAGGATACAGATGCTTTCAGCTTCTGTGGACGCAGCGAAGCTATTTGCTTTCATCCTGTTGAATAAGTTTGGTTCTTTCGCTGATTGCTATGAGGGCCATTTTGATTTGAGCCCTTTTCTTGACGCTTTCGTCGCGCAGGACATCGGATTGCTTGGTCAAGATCTTTACGCGTGTGTCGCAGAAGCGTTCCGCATCTGGAATGCTCATATCGAGGAACACATTCTTGCCCACATCGACCAGAATGCTATCCATTTTCCGAACGCGAGCCTGCATGAATACGTTGCTGCCGATGTTGACTTGCGTTTTGTAGCCATCTGGTAGGTGGGTGTCGAAGGTCTGGAGGGTGTTCTTCAGCTGGACGTACTCCATGATCTCCTCGTTGTACTGCCCGATGCACTTTTCCAGCTCTCTGAGATCCTCTTTCAGCACCTCGTTGATGAACTCCTCAATTTGGGTGATTCGCGCCTTGTTGGCATCCTGCCTGTAATTGGGTCTTACACTTGCTGCATTCACTTGTATTTTTATCACTTACTCGGCTTGTCTGTGAGCTTCTGTGTTGTGTTTTGGATTTACTTGCATTGTTTGGGCATTAAAAAGAAATCAAAATTTATTAGGATATCTGGTTTGTTTACTTCTCGTTTCTTCTTCTTATCTTTGCAATAGCGGCAAGTAGATGTTATCGATAGATAGCAGTTGTTTCAATTTAGCTATATTTAAGCTAAATGTAAAGTCTATTAATAAGCTCATAATTCAAGCAAAAAAAAGCAACTAAATATATATAATAATTAATTAATTAACTTTAATAAATACGCCTTTTTCTACATTGACAATATGCATAGCAAAGTCACAAATTTTCGAATTCAGTATTCATTATTTTGCTGGTGAGTTTTAGCACTTTTTTTAGTCACATAAGTTGGCACGCCCGCAATACGATTTCGCGCAATTTTAACTAAACAAATTGTCGAAATGTCGCTTAAAAAGGCTCTCGACGATTGCATGATCGATTTCGATCGCTGTGTGCTGGTCACCGATCTTCTGGAGGAGTACAAACTGTCCTACAAGGAGGTGAACGATGTGCTGGAGGCCTACATCAAAGAGCAGGAACCTGCCACAAAATTCGAGAAGAGATTTCTAGTCCATGGCAAGCGTAAAACGCAAGGATCCGATTCCGGCGAAGATCTGTACTCTGTGGTGCTGGAGAGCAGGATGCAGGATTGGCTGGCCAAAGTCCAGGATGCGGAGTCTCAGCTGTATAGTGTGAAAATAGCCGGTGGCACCAAAGCGCCGGCTGCGATTTTCAAGCCCATGCAGCATTTGGAGGTGAAGTTGGCAAAAGTGGAGCAGCGTCCTGGAGCGGGAAAGATAGTGCCCAGTGCAAATGGGACGACTCCCCACAATGGAGTCAAATCTGAACCCACTAAATCGGAGCCATCAAAGTCTGCGGTTAAGTTGGAGCCTTCAAAATCTTCACTTAAATCAGAGCCAGCAAAGTCGAAGGCGGAAAAGCCAGTGGCCAGCAAGTCCTCTCCGGAGGATAAGAAGACCTCGCCCAAGGAACAGGCCTCTAAAGCCAAGCCTGCAGCAGCCAAAAAGGGTAGCATTAATAGCTTCTTCACAGCGGCGGCCAGCAAGCCAAAGGATGTCAAAGCCACGCCCAGCAAATCGACGTCCGGCACCGTGGACAACTTCTTTAAGAAGCAACCGGCAGGCGCCAAGAAGTCGCCACCGGAATCCGAAGATAAATCGAAGAAAGATGCTTCCAATTCAAACAAAAAGGAAGCCTCGAAAAAGAAATCCCCCAGTCCCACCAAAAAGCCAACAACGGCAAACACTTCCATGCAACTGTTCGACGAGGAGAGTGCCGAATCGTCCGACGAGGAGGAAAAGCTGGACATGCTGCGGCGGAAGGTGATCGAGTCGGACAACGACTCCGATCAGGAAAAGGCCTCGTCCTCCAAGCGGCGACGAATCAGCGACTCTGAGGACGAGGAGCAGCCGCCCAAGAAGTCCGCCGATGAAGAGACCATCGCATTGGATGAGAAAATGGATACGGAACCGGCCAATGAAACCTATCTGGATGAAGATGGCTTCGTCATTACGCAGCGTAAACCAACAAAAGCCCAGCCTGCCAACAAAAAGGTTTCCCCAAAGGCTGCTGCTCCCGTCAACAAAAAGAAGTCACCGCCTTCAGCCGCGAAAGCTGGAAAGGATGCGCCGAAAACCAAACAAGCTGGCATTATGAACTTTTTTTCCAAGAAGTAAATGAAAGCAAAGCATGGAGATGTTGCTAAAGTAAGGGTTAATTGTTAAGCATGGAAACAGTTAATGTTTTTAATAAATTTATTTATGATTATTGAAAATAATATATATTTTATGATGGGTTTACAAAAAAATAGCCATCAGCCCATATGAAAAAAACAGTTTGCGTTTGTTGTTAAAAAGAATTTATTGCATTTGTTTATAGCTGCTAGAAGTTGTTTGAGTATCTTGTTTGTAATTTGTATTTCTTTATTTATATAGATTCGCGTGTCTGATTGTGTGTGTGTGTGTGTGTGTGTGGGCGTGTCGGTGTGAATTTTGCCTGGCCTATGCTTTATCAGTGCGTGTTTTTGTTTTTGGTTTTGTATTTGTTGTTTTCGATTTCGATTCGAGATCGAAACTCGTTATCTCCGCTATCGTTATCGTATTTCAAAACACTTTAAAAAATTAAGGCGAGGTTTGAAAAAACACTTGTTTGTTCATATAATTCGAATATTCGTTAATTTAAATTGTTCATTTGTTGTCTTGTTGGTTTTTCGTTTTTCATTTTTAATTTTTGGTTTTTGGTTTTTGGTTTTTGCTTTTCTGTTTCTGCAGTGATTGCGTTTGATTCCTATCTGATTTTTAAGCATTAAAAGCTTACAGTCAGGCTGCCCGATGGCAAGCAAATACATAATATGTATGTAAGTGATTGAGTAAGGGATTTTTTCTCTGTGGTGGATAAAACAATTTGTCGTGTTCGTGGCAAACAATCGAGATCAGTGGCTACGCTTAGGTAGAAGCTTCTCAGAAGCTAAATTAATGCTTACACTTAGATTTGCCTCGGCCTATCATCTATCGATTAGGTATCGCATTTAGGCAGTGGTCACTGTACAGCTCACCGAGATCCAAAGTTTCCGTTTGCGTTTCGAATGGCATTTAACTAAATTTTAAAGAGTCCCGAAAATCGACGAGAGTACAGTGATCCATCGCTTATGTTGGCCCTTGTAGCTATGTATGTTAATTCATAAATATTGCTCGCAATGCAAAATGAAAAAGTCATTTGCTATATAATCAATCAATCAGTTGATCAGTAATTAATCATTTCCTAGGTGTGATATGAACATAATGTGTGCATGATATGACTCTCTACTAATATGATCGTTTTGATTTCTCTAGCACGATATTTGCCTTGACTTAATTACCTAAATGAATGTAACATTCGTTTCGTACAATTTAATATCTCAGCACCATTTTTTTGAATAATAGCACAAAGTATATATGCAATTATGTTTTGTATGGGTCGTTCAACAATAGAATTTTCCTAGAATCTGTGTGGGTGTTTTCTTTTCTTTTCATTTCTTTTGTTTTTTTTTTTCTTTTCGCTACTGAGTAAAATATATCTAAGTTTATTTAACTTTGCTCGCTTCATTTTGTTTGGGACTCTCATCTAAACTTGCGTATCTACGACACTGCCATAGGACTCTTCAGCAAATTTGGGCGCAATATAATCCTCGTAGTAGTTGATGAATATATCCTTGAACTCGTCGGCTATGAACTCCAAAGCATTTAGCATTTGCATCAGCTCCCGATCGTTGCACTTGTAGTTGCTCAGCGCCATCACATCCCAGAAGTAGGAGAAGTACTTCACGTACTCGATTGACTGTCCGCCATACTGGGCCATCACGCTGGGCAGCACGGATCTGAGGATGGAGCCCAGTTTGTTGAACTCCCAATCGTCCAGGACTGTGGCCCCCTCTTTTGGTTGGCGCAGTTGTTAGAGGTAGGAGGAGCAGAGAGAGAAAGAGAGAGATCAAAAGAGATAGTTTACCAGGATCTAGGAGAAGAGGACTAGCAGAAAATATATGGGGTACATGATTACGAAATCTTATTAGATTGCCATTAAAAAACTAATATTATCCTTTTAAGAATAAACTGGTTCTTTAAAGGATAATATTATTATAATCTTTTAAATATAAGACTATTTCATAGCTTGAT
Organism: Drosophila melanogaster; assembly: GCF_000001215.4. Classification (NCBI taxonomy): domain Eukaryota; kingdom Metazoa; phylum Arthropoda; class Insecta; order Diptera; family Drosophilidae; genus Drosophila; species Drosophila melanogaster. Next base: position 15,252,993 of record NT_033779.5, on the reverse strand, counting down.
TCAGAGGTAGAAAACTTTCCGAACTGGATTTAGACTATTAATCGCAAATATAATCTTAGATTATGTGGATAATCTGAATAAATTCAATGAAACGGTAGATCAAGAAGCGGAAAAGGTGCGCAACCAAGAGGGAAACGTGAGCTGGTAATGATCAAAAATCATATATAAATGCCAAAGCTCTCCATTTCCGAGCACTTACCGCGGTGCACCATGAGGCACTGCTCCAGAAGCAGCCTGGCCAGAGCCACCTTGCACTCGTGCAGATCCATCAGTTGGTTCTCGGCGCGCTCGATGGCCGCGTACAGTTTGCACCTCTCCTCGATGAGTTCGCAATCGATGAGCGACGTGGTGAAGGCCCAGAACCACTCCAGTTTCTGGTACTCGCCGCAATGTGGACACATGATCAGGTCGGCGCCATTGAACTCCGGCTGGGTGTACTCCTCGGATAGCCACCAACGCAGACTTGGAGCATGGGGCAGGGCGTTGGGTGTGAAGATCTCCATACAGTTTGGGTTATCACAACGGTAGCGATGAAACTTATGCTGCGGGAGGATAATTATTTAAAGCATTATTACATAATAAATGAATGGTGTCTCAACTTACGAACTGATCATCCGAGTGCGTTAACTGGCAGGCGTTGCAGTGGCACCTTATGCCGCTCTCCAGGAGCTGTTTGGTGCGCTCCTCCCGGGGCAATTGCTGAAAGTTACCTCCGGCGAAGCAGTTGTAGATGCCGGAGCCTGCCGGCAGATCCAAAAGGGCCAGCGCGGTCACCGTGCGGCCGGAGAACTTGGCGCAGATCGTGGAGGAACAACTGTGGCGGCACAAGTTCAGGGTATCCGGGTAGACGGAGTACGACACGACAGCCACCTCGCCGGCCAGCAGATGCAGATGGCCCTCCTGCAGGCGCATGGGTGCGGCCCATAGCTGGAATTCGTTGAGTGGCGAGAAGACGTGCGGATCAGCTGGCAGGACGAAGGATCGGCAGGCAGTGAGCGATCTGTGGCGCAGCTGGCCAATGTGACGCATGAGTAGAGCGGCACACAGCAGCTCCCATTCGGCACTCGACATCCGAGAGGCCGTAGGCAGACTCTTCTCCAGCTGATCAAAAAACGTAGTGCACTTGCTCAGGTAAATGGACAGGATGTGGGCGGCCAATGCCAATGCGATCACCGTGTCCGTGGGTCGCTCCTCCTTCAGGCGCTCCAATCGCAGCACTGCACTGTAAGCGATATCCTGTCGCTCCTGCAATCCCCCATTGATGGCCGACCAAAGCTTGCTGAGCGTCGGTTTCTTTCGGCAATGGCCCAAAAGTTCCGGCAGTCCTGTGATCAGCATCCTGAAGGCCAGCTGCAGGAGTCGCGGCATTCCGAAAACCTCGCCAAAGGACTCGAACAGCTCGATCTGGTGGCCGAAGCACTCCACTGCATGGATCGCCGCATGCTTGAAGCGGCACTGTCGGGAACAATAGACCACCAGACGGTTGGAGCAGTAAATGCAGGGAAAGGGAATGAACTGTGTGATCCCGCAGTAGTCACACACTCGGCAATTGCCGCTCGGCACCATGGCCACCGCTTCCGATTCGAAGATGAGCGCGTTCTTGGCCACCGCCCTGGTTGTGTGCAGCGACGAGGAGTTGTCCAACCAGGCTCTATAAAACATATACAACCTATTAGATATTATCCACATGGAACATTCGAACTCACATTTCAAAGGCTTTCGAATCGTTGATATCCAGATCATCGCCCGTCTGTACGGCCATCTCGAAGCGCTCCACCTTGAGCACTTCGCACTGATGCCAGAGCTCATGGGTCCTCGCTTCGAACACCTGGTTCAGTTCAATGTGCAGGAGCTCGTGCAGATGCTCCTCGCAGAGCGCAAAGTTACGCAGTTTTAAGGCACAGGCGGCTTGGCGCAGCTTAATCAATGGCAAGTACTCCTCCGGATAGCCCAGATCCAGGGCGCACAGGCAGTCGTCGTAGGATTCCTACAGATATTAAGATATATATCTTTACAACATGTATGCATATTGACCAAAACTGTTTAAGCCAGTGTGGTATATGGTATACCACTTAATCCATTGCTGAAATACATGGATTTCTTACCGCATATAGACCGCAATCAAAGAGAACCAGGGAGCGATTGGCGTGGGCCAGGGCGGCTGCTAGCGTGTTCCGGGCGGGGGCCAGGAATATGGCCTCCGTGAATAGATCGCTGGCCTTGAGCGGATGCCGCTCCTTGCGATACGAATCGTTACCAGCCTCCCGCAGACGACGAGACTCCTCCTCCGACTTGAAGTGGCCCGTTTGGTGGCGCAGATGTTGAAACCATTTGAGTACGTGTGGCCTGTGCGGTTGGCAAAAGGGTGGCATGGTTAATTATTCACGGCAAATGTCAAAACGAAGTGACCCAAATACCGAGTTCGACAGCAAACAATGTTTCTTAACCTAAACGTACGAATGCATGCAACCGACTATACTGGGCCGTTATTACAAAGTGGTAAAAAGTGGTAAAAAGTGCTGGCAACAAATGGATGGATGGATATGAACCAAATGAAATGATTTAAATGTGACTTCAAAATTGCACATTTTTGTAAACCTATATTTCGATTAAATATTAATTTCTAGTTTATTAAATATTAATTTTTAGTTTATTTTTTTTTTTTTAATCGGGTCATTTAATCTTAAACGAAGCCCAATGTGCAAGGGTGCAAAATCACCTCCCACAAATTAAATTAATTTCGTGGGGTAATTATGGATTTGCATAATAGCTTGGCCTAACCAACATTAGGCCACTGGTTGAAAAAGCACCACGCGTTTTTAATTTGCTTTGCATATTGTTCGAGGATGACATGCGAAACTATAAAAAAATCAATGTAATAATAAATACGTAAAAAAAAAGATTTATATTAAACATTTATATGTGTGGAAAAGTAAGCTTTTTGTCTGAGGAATTTTATTACTGCTTCTAAAAAATGCCTATTTCTTACCAACACGTAATACACATTCAAGCAAACGCATTTTAGGTTTTTTCAAATAATAAAAATAATGGATACCCTGGACTATCTTATACCCTTTACTCAGCTGAACGGACGTGCTTGGCTGAATCGTCATGGCTAGTCAATCTGATTATGAACATAAATACTTAAAAGAGCCAAAAACGAATCATTGTACTGTTACATACTTTTCCCCGAATCCAGCATTCCCTTTTGCTTTACACATAATGGGTATAATCATTGTACAATGTGAATATGTTTTTTGTTTTTAAACTTTCTTCCTGTTTTAGGATATTAGATAACGACTATGTTTGCTATTGTGAATTGACACTATCGACATTCTTAACGTTTTGACAAATCTGGTTAGTTAGTGAAAGCGATTAAGTTTGGGTTTGTGCTTTTATGGACTAGTGGCCACATCGTTATGTTTACCTAAAATCTAGCACCGGCTCCTTGGTCGTAGTTGGGGACGAAATACCGAGTCCGCCCACCGCCCCAATCAGGTCGTCATCCTCCTCGCCGTTTTCGGGACGCGAAAGTGGCGCCGCCGAGGTGCTGGCCTCCAGATCGCCATCCTCCAGATTGCGGCTCAGTTTCTGGCGTTGCACAGGCGTTATGAGCAGGAGCAGCTGCAGCTCGTCCTTGTGCAGCAGCTCATCGGCGTTCAGGTGCTTCAGCTGCTGGCCAATCAGCTCGCTTAGGGTCACAGCTGGCGGAGCGGAGGCAGTAGCTGCCGCGGAGGTGGCACCGGAACCGGAAACGGCAGCCGACGAGGCGGTGGAGACGGGAGCGGTGGCTGCGGTGGTGTTGGTGGTGGCTGCTTTGTTGTTCCCACGCGCAGAGGATGTGGAGGAGGCCATCACTTGGTGGCTGTTTGGTGCTTGTGGCTCGCTTTTTTCTGGTCTCGCGCTCTCCTTCCGTTCAGTTGGCCATGGCCATCTATCTGGTCACTGCCGCGGCGGCAGTCCGGGCGAATTATCGGCTATCAATTCGAGTGCACAACGCCCCGACATCATTGACTAATAACGCTAGCTAAACTTTCACGAACTCCCGCACGTTGTGGCCTTCATATTGATTTTTTTAAAACATCGCCACTCGTGCCAGCGATGCGCGAGTCGTAACGGACCTATCGCTTAGGGATGACACTTGCCAGTTACCGTTAATCTTGGGGATGGTATTTCAAGAATATTCTATCCCATATTATGCATTCACCAATCCCAATGAATTAAAAAAGTTGTGAACCCTGTACCTATGAAATAAATCTTATCTTATTATATACCCTGCCCAAAACATTTTTACTAATATCAAATCTTTAAGTTCTTCTTATCGTTTGATCTTTATGCTTGAAAGAGTTTAAAATATATATTTCTAATTTTAAACTTAGAAAAGTTAGAATAAGGAAAAACGAGTTTGTAGCTTTTGAGCATTGTTATTTTATTAACCTTTCAAATAAACCACCTATTGTACAATATTTTCCTATATTTGTAAAGCCAGGGCTTCATTTAAAAATACCAACATCAAACTGTTTTCAGCTATCTGGCAGCCCGAGAATAAGCGCAAAATTCAAAAATTCTAGCGAGTGCTTTGCGCCCATTCACATTCTTATCTGCCGGCTGGGTAAACCTGCTCTTAAAAGCAAACTGATCCCGTTGGTTGTCTTACCGCACGTTACCATCATTGAACGGTCCGTGTGCTATATTCACACTTGACATATCATACCTCCTGCTGATAAGAATGGGCATCTTTCTTCCCCTTTTTCGTTTCACATTGCACGCAGAAAAATGTTGGCACAGTATTAAAATTAAAAGTTTTTATTTCCTTAAAAAAGAAAGTACTAAACCCAAAGATCTGATATTCTGTTGATAACTTTATCAATCATTGTTATATCTATGATGAATCTACCTTGATTTACATTTGTTTAATTTTTAATTTTAAATCTTTATTTTGAAATCCGCTTTGGCATTATGTAATTTTCAACAATTATAATTATGCGGATTATATTATTCTATATAAAGATATTATCTATCTATATATTATCATTATATATATTATTATTGGGACGAATAATGTTTACCTTTGCTTTGGAATATATATACCAGTTATTTTTTTTGAGTGTTTTGTTTCTGCTTTATTTTAGCTTCTAGACTGATCCACCCCTCCTCACCTCCCTCGAAGTACAAACACATGCATTGCACTCGGCTCTCGCCGATCTGAAAGTTGTAAGTTAAGATAACCACGATTATCTACTATTTGCTTGAATCTTATCATTCCACAGCCTCTGTGAATCAGTGGAGCATATGGGATCTTATAAGAAACACTTGTCGGTGCGGTCTTGTGTTGTAACGTGTGGTGTTAGTGTGTCTTGTTGAAAAAATATAAAGTGAGTTAATATTCGGAAATAATAATGTCCAGGAACGAGGATACACCGATTGCCAAGTAAGTTATGGGATGCTGGGAAAACGGTTTATCGCCTGACTTCCTGGGCCAAAGTTTGCGCAGCGCAAAAAGTTGGCCGAATATAAAATCTCTTTTGGGCCAAATTAACATAAAGCGCCAAATGAGCTGCTGATTTGTTAAATAGGCGTAAGAGCGGACCGCGTGGGAGCAGTGACAACTGTCGGGTTCCTGGAGTCTTGGGATTTTCTAGGTGCGCACAGGCCTCCAAAAGTTGGATCGAAAGCTTAAAGTGCGACGGCTAACGTATTTTGCTTGCTGTTTTTTTTTCACTCGTTTTTCTTTTTTTTTTTTTGATTTTTTTTTCTTCCTTTGTGCAATTGCGTTGGAAAGTTGCAGAGCAAGTAGTTTAGCGCCATTTGCACTTTCCGTAGTAAAAATTACGCGCACTTGCTCTGGCACACCCACGCCCACCAACGCACGCCCACCCACGCACACACACACACCCATGCAACATGAGAAACTTATCAACGGGCACATCACACGCACACACACGTGCTGCTGATGAAGGCGGCGTCGGCGGAGTGGGCGTGGCCTTTAAGTAGTCATCGTAGTTTGCGTTAAGTAACAAAACTTCAAATTGAATTTTTCGCAGCACTTTTCATTTTAGCACCTATCAAAAAAACTCCTTTTTTCGGTGCATTTCGCCTCGCTTTCCAAAGCATCAAGCTCATTACAGTGGCAACTGCCTGCTGATGGACGGTCGGTTCGGTGGGGCTTATGGCAGTCAATGGCCCCACTGTACATTGTGTCTGCTTAAATGCCGCAGTGTTTTGTTGGCACCGGCAACGCTACGTTTTAATTCTCTGCCGGGGTTTTTCCAGTCGAAGCTGCCACGGAAAAACTTTTCTTGCTGTGGCTGCACTTACTTACTTCTCATTCTTTTGGGCGTCTTGCACTTGTTTACCGTGGAAAACAAGTGCATTTCTATAGAAACTTGTGCAGAATAAAACTAACGAATGGCACATTTTAATTAAAGAATTAGTTGGGAAAACGTTATATATTGTTTAGACCACATTCCAAACTTGTTTTGTGATGCACACTTGTAAGATTATTTCTAGTGGAACATCATAAGCTAAATATGAACATTTTGATTAAAACTAAAGCATTTAGCGTTTACAGTATGAAACTTATGAAACTTATCGGTATAATCTTGAGTTTTCCATCGAGTAACCATCTTCTTCTTCTGCAGACGCGACTCTGGACGGACGCGCCGTAGCAACTATGGCACGGCCCCATCCTTTCACCTGATGGAGCAGGGACAACCAGGTGTGAACGTAGTCGCTGGCAATGGCAACAACAATCACCCGGCAACGCCTGCAACACCTGCTCAAATTTTTTGTTTACACGGGCGGTCCAACAACGTCGAAGGTGAGTGAGGCAAGAAGGGGTTAAGTTAAGAGGGCCTGAAATGGGGTGAAAAGGGGTTGAAAAGGGGCTGCGAGGGGCTGAGGGGTGGGCTTAAAGCGGTGGCAAGGTGACTGTGACAAACGGCGGGGCACTTTCGTGTCGCTTTCAATCAGGTCGGACTGCCTCGCAGCAATTTGCAGTCATTCATAAATTATCAAGAAAACGCAGCAGGCAGCGGCATTTTGCACTAAAAGTCAAATGCAAACAAATCAAATTCGACAACAACGAAAATCAACCAAATTAGTTTTCACATTGTTATTTTTCCGTGTGTGTTTTCCCCACCACCCCCCCCACCCAATTTTTTAGGGTACCGAAGCTTGATTGTTCCTAAGCGCGGATCGTTGATTGTTTGCTTTCCTTAATTTTTTTTTTTTTATTCGGGTAAAATCGAAAAACTCGCTGCAATCTACTCGTGTTCGGACCCAAATGTATGGGTGACTGAGGAGCTGTAATATCGGGTAAATGCTCGCTAATTGGCAGACGGCACGGAAATCGTCGGAAATGAATGATGCCCGGCTATATAGGAATGCGGCAACTTCGCTGGATAAAAGCCGCTTGGAAATGCTGCACGAATATGGTGAGCAAACAACTTACCACCTACTCGAAGCTTTATTTCCGCCCATTCCGCTCACTATTCGCCCATACACCAACCACCCACAACCGCCCCTTGTCCCCGCGCCCAGTGTCATCAATCAGCTGATGATTCTCGAGGTTGGCAAACCAAATTATGATGGAAACTGGGCCGGCTAGCCGGAGAGCAATCCGCTGTCGCCGCCGTAGCCGCCGCCCAATCCGCCCAATCCACCCAATCCACTCCCCCCCATCAGCATCTGTGGCATAATCAAAATTTATGCTCTTTGCTGACACACCGCTGCTGGGAGCAGACCGCATCCCACCACTATGGCCATATGTCATAAATCGCCCGAGGAGCCAGTGTAACGCTCGCCATAATTTACGTACGACATCGTCGATGGACCAAATAAATGTTTGAATCATTTTTTTCATTCATTGCCATCATACATAGGGTCAGAAACCGAAAAATCGACGTGGCTATCTCAAGTTTATATTTTAATTTCCTGCGCTTCGGCTTTGAAACTAATCGCATACCCTGTAGGAAAGGATTTGGTATAAGTAACGACTGCATTCTCGGAAGCACTCAATATCAAAACTTCAATTATCAGCCATCTGTTCAATTACATATATAATACAATAGCTATGCCCCATTTTACTGACAGAAAGTACATTTAATGAGTATGCGATAGTCGCAAGTAGCGCAGGAAGAATGGTTCTGCTTTTTTGGCGATGATTCGATTTATTGGCAGACGAGCTGGGCCCAAAATGAAATTAACTGGCGTCTAGACGAGGTGGATCCGCTACTGAAAGCTGCCTCCATCCTACACTGCCACACACAGCGATATATTCTCGTAGTATATAGTATATATATTATGCAATCGTCTTGGGGCGCTCGGTGCATTCAATCATGGCTTGAGTTAGTGACTCCTATTAGATAGCTCAACTAGCCGAGTGCAGTTCGATGCAGCTGCATTGATTTGCTTTGGCCGTAGTTAGTCGTTTGTAAAACGCGCTCCAGATGGGTCCATTCGCAAATGCTGGAATACTAAGCAGTTCGAATAGGTCCGTGTCCATTGTTCCCTCGAGTGAACGTCTTCCCTCGTTGTTATCGCCGCGTGCTCCGATTTCCTGGTTATGGATGTGCTCAGGCGGAGTGAGGCGGACCAGAGCAATGGTAACTTGCTAATTAGGACAGGAGATGATGTGGCGTGGAAATATACATAGTATATCAGATGTGAAGTTATAATCAACATAATGAGCGCGTAATCAAATATGCTGAGCCCTCGTTAGCCGAAAGTCTGATTTGGTTTCATGAGGTATTCACTTCATTTGATGATATAAAGTTTGGGTATAGTCAGGTGTTTATTGCGCAAACAAAGCGCTTGCCTAAACAGTTAACAAAATCCAACAGCTCTAGCAAAGAAAGTGAAATTAAAATTATTATTAATATTAAATTATTAGAATTTTAAAAAGAAAGAATTTTGATGGAAATATTTTACTTTGAAAGCACTGGAAAATGATAAATAATATGAGCTTCAATTTGAACTATTTGAAATACAGAATACTAGGGACTTATATTTTTCCGTGTAACAAGTGCTTAATTATATAAAAGATGTTTCCAGCCATCGGATTGGATCATCTTTAGATCTCAGCTGGCGTAGATTCTGGGCACCTGTCCAGCTATTGGTATTGATATTTGCACATAATGGAATTGCTTTTGTCGCGTATTTATTTCTATCCAATTAATGCCTGTGCGCCGGCACCTAGCCATTCCCGTTCCCATTCCCTTGGCCCAACTGATGCAAGTGATGCCTGCGCCCTGCCATCCATTAATTATTTATAAGAACAAGTACAGAGCACAATTGTTGCCATGGCAGAACCAGATATGGATGTGAAGAAGGAGGAGAGAGCCGCACATCAGTGAATGTGGCGCCCATATCCACCGTCTTGCAGCAGCCCCCCCCCCCCCCCCCCCGGAATCCCAGAACATTAACCTCAGCTCCCCGGGAGTCCAACATACTTTCCGCATTGCGCAAACAAACAAGGCGAACGGAACGAGACCAGAACGGTCCAAGGCGACCAATTAAAGATGCAGATGGATCGGAGTTGTTTAAATTGCAAGTATGACGATTCTTATGCATCAGCTGGCCGCACTGGCTGCTCCACCGGAGGTGGAAACCTGAACCTGAAAACTCGAAACTGGATGCGGGTCTAATAGGTGAAATTTTCACGTGCCACAATCGTCGCAATCGCAGTTGCAGTTGCAGTTGCAGTGGCAGTTGCTCCTCCAGAGTGCCGGGCCTTGGTTATGCACAGGAATTTAATTTCGCTGCCGGCATTGTTACTGCCATTGTGTGAGTGTGTGGGCAAGGACATGGAGGATGTGGAGGATGTGGAGGATGAGGTGGTTGAGGAGGTGGCGGGAGCAGGTGCCAGCGCTGGAGCAGGAGCAGCCGGAGGAGTAGGAAGCGGTTGCCAGCAGACGCAGGCCAGGCGTCGGTGGCCTTGTGCTGGATTCAAATGAAGAAACCGCGTTCACATAGTCACCATGTCAGAGATGAGGGGTTGACACGCACGGAAAGGGAAGAATTAACACATGAATGGATAAAATAATATCAAAGCTATTTAAAATCAATGATAATTGATAGTCATTTAAAGTAATTACTTACAATATCTTTCAATATTTTTGGCTTAACTGGCACTAAAAATTTGAATTAAGTCAATTAGAAGAATTTAACTGAATTGAAATCTAAGCAGCATGCACCCTTTGGCTTAAAACATAACAACGACTTATTGTAAAGATTTGTATGCGAGTTGCAATGCTTACTTGACTACCAGGCCTAATTGCCAGAGCAAATCTGGGAGAGAACTCCTCATGCACGGGCTCATCTCTATGGCTTCCACTTGCAGAGCAGCCGAGCAGCCAGCGGAGCATATGCACATGCACGAAGCTCCTGTAGCTTTTCCCGCTCCGGACAATGAAAAGCAGCTTGGCGAGGAAAAGTTGAGGAGTGGGTGCAAAGACCGGAGTGCAAGTGCAAAGAAAATGCAGCGGAAATGACAAAGCATGAAATACGGCTGCGACAAATGCAATAAAGTATTTAATAGACTGCTCCTAGCCGACCGAGAGCCACCAACCAACACCAACCAACCAACCAGCCAGGCAACCGGCGAACCAAACCGAGCCGAGCAACTAGCAGCTACCAACTTTCGCCTGTCACTGACACCCAAAATGAATAAAACCAAAAAAAAAAAAAGAATAAAATAAGCGAGGAAAAGAACAAAAAAAAAAAAAAAACATAAAAACAAGCGCAGAAACCTCCGGAAATGGGCCATATACCGAATCCATATGGGAGGGGCGTGGCTGGCAAGGAGCAGCAGCAGGATCAGGAGCAGAAGTAGGAGCTGCGCTGGCGGTCATTATTCACGTACCATGTTAAATAAATTTAAATGCCTGTTTTGTAAATATGTATTGCATGCTCAGCGGCATAACAGATGGGCGACGTCCAACTCATTCCCCACAGGGAATACGAGTGTGCACTGGCACATTGTTAATTTACCACTTTTGCGAAAAAAAGAATGAGGTTATAGTCTTTGGCGGGGCTTAAGAATATCGCGAAATTTATTTAAAGGCCATCAATTGGGGTGCATCTGTGTAAGAACTTTTATCAACAATTACGAGTAAATGAGGAGCATGAAAGCAGGCGTAAATTGTTTAAAACAATTAGGGGTAGGCGCTTATGCAAAAGTTTTAATTCTACAACAATAAAAACTTTCACATCGAAGAAGCTAAATAATATGATTTGTTATTTATTTAAACCATAAGATACATAAGAAGATATATTATGTGTAAAGCATAAAGCATGACTTGTTAATATATCTTTGGATAATCTTAATCATTCTTATTTTGTTAGGTTTCTATTTTAGTTAATTCATGATTGTCAATGACATAAAGATCGTGAAAGGCTGTATTTTCCATATATTTTTTGTGCAGATGTCTTACATTTGTTAAATTCCTATATTTTTTTTGTTGTTTTCAGTCCGGGATCATTGTCATCGTGCCCGCAGCGAGGGCGTGGATGTGAAGGCTCGCCGAAAACTGATCATTGCGAGCATTTTGTGTCTGGTTTTTATGATTGCCGAAATCGTGGGTAAGTAGAGTTAGTAATCATAAAAAGGGCTATATGCATCTTTGGAGCCACCAATTGGACGAGTTCACAAAGGACTCTTTTCCCCCCTTCGATTTCTTTTTGAAATATTTCTTTTCCGTCTGCCTTTCAATTCCCAAACTAATTTTACTCACCTCTGAGAGAATCTGAGCCAACAAATAAACAAAACGTATAAAGTGAAAAGCGAAAGAAATAAGGTAAAGTCAAACAATGTGGGCAGCGAGGAATAGGGAAACGGGAAAAGGACACGACGAGAGGACGACGACGAGACGATTAAAAACTGAGGACCGGAAGTGCAACAATATGGCGACCGGAAGAGCTTACTGTCTGCCATCAGCCCTCCTCCATTTATGACGGCACCGGGGTTGGTTATACAATAAACATTTAATTTTCGAGTGGCGACGATGTCGACGGAGCTTCGACGGCTGTTGTCGTTAATCGCTTTGCAATTACCTACAATGTTCGCTGGGAAAAGGACAAAGGGCCAGGACTGAGGACCACGACTAGGCGGCTACCAATTCCCAGTTGCCAGGAAAGGATTTCATTTTTGCGCCCCTTGCTTTACGTTTTGCACTCTTTTTTCCTTTCTTTCGCTTTCAAATCGAAATTGTTGCTGCGATAATGGGAAATAGAGAGAAAGGGCTCCAACTCTCCACCCTTTTAATGTTTTCCGTCTGAGGCCGGGGGTATTGTCACTCGGCAGCCGTTTTGGGGGGTAATCCCCCAAAATCAGCATCCACAAGCCCCCCCACAGAATGTCGAGTTAATTTTTTGCGCATTTATTTACTTTCTCCCCAACCCGAACAGGTGGCGTCCTATCGAACAGCCTGGCCATCGCAACAGACGCCGCTCATTTGCTAACGGATTTCGCCAGTTTTATGATCTCGTTGTTTGCCATCTGGATTGCCGGGCGACCATCTACGCAGCGGTAAGTACTGCCCTCCGGAATGGAGACACTGCCAAAAGTCGTTTGGCCGGGTAGAGGGAAATCAATAAAACGTAAAGTTTCAATCTTTTTCGCATTTCTTTTGCTCACTATCTGCTGCCAACTCCTTTGGCATGGCTCGTCTGCGTCCTCCTTTATCACCGGGTCCTTGGGATCCTGCTCTCGGTAATAACGTAAAGCTATTCCTTAAAAATATTCTTCACTTCAATGTTGTTTGAACTTTTTGGGAAGACTTTAAGAATAATTAATGAAATAATACGAGCGAAAGATTCATTTATACTAACGTTCTGTTCACAATTATATAAATTCTTAAAAATTACATTAAAAATAGGCTTATCTTTGGATTCTAATGTTTTATATTTTAGTATATTCGGCATTTTTATAACTTAATCAATTATCTCTAGCTTCCAAGACAACAAAAGGGAAGGAAAGCTGACAAATCATTCTATTTGCAAGCCTTGAATATAAAATTTCTTTGCAAAACACTTCTGAAGAGGATTCCCCTTATAACGAGCGTATCTGCATTGGCCTGCAATTTATATTTCCCTCTTATAAGGCTGCTCTCCACCATAATTTCTGTCGCTCGACTTGGCCATCCTCCATATCCTTGGCTGCTGCTGCCTGCATTTCCCATTCGCCATCGTCTAATTAGGCGAAAAGCCTGTTTCCAAATTTTCAGTGCCTTCCTCTGCGTCTGCGGGCCCCTGTGTTGCTTTTGCTCACAGTGTTGTCGAAATTTTATTTTTAGGGGGAATATTCAAGTTATATCCATAATACCTTTTTTAAGTTAGCATTATAACGAAATGAATAAGAAAATATGTGAATTTTAAGGGACGAAAGTCACAAGTTGCTTCCATTTTGGAGCTTTTCTCTTTGATCTTAATTTGAAAGTACTTAAACAACATAGTTTTTTAATTTATTTTTTTGATAATCTTCAACATTTGGGATTCCAAATCTATTCCTGCGAATGTCTTTGGATAACGATGACATTTTTTTTTTTAAATAACGTCTAGTTTTTGAAGTAGCTTTTGGCATCACTGGTTGGTGCTGTTGCTGCTGCGCACTGTACATTTGGCCGTTGCACATTTTTCAATTGGTCTTTGGGAGCACTCCTTTGTCTCCGCCCCAACATCCGGCCCCCAGTGTTCCCCTTCGCCGCACGCCCCTTTCCCATACGGCATCCATCTTAGGCTGAACTAGAAGGAGGGAGGCAAACGGCACGTTCTGCTCATTCATGCAAAAATCTCACTCACTCGACGACTCGACTGCAGCCACAAAGTGAATAATGAAAAACTTTTGCAATTTCAAGCGTGTTGCATGGTAATTTTGTAAATTTCGCTCCTGCCATCAGACTCCCGGACTCAGAGCCTCCGTTGCGTTGATGTTGCTTCTGTTTCTGTTTCTGTTCCAGTTGCTCCTGCATGCTGCATGTTGCTGTTGCTGTTGCTGCTGCTGCTGCTGCTGCATGTTGCAGCAGTCTCAGTCTCGGGCTGACGCTGAATGCCTCTCTCTTTGGGCCTGGTCCTCTGGCTGGTTTTGGTTTCAGTGCGGTTCGCAGCCTTCCTCCATATTTTGGTGGCTCCTTCGCCCACCGCACCACCCATTTTGGCGCTCTGGCTGCCGTTGCCGAGTTGACAAGCCTAATTTATCAAAACAAAACACATTTGCACAATTGCAAAGGCAAACGCAGAAAACGAAATGCAAAAGCTAGGTAAAACCAAGCACGGTACAGTGGAATAATTCAATTAATACCTGCGGTATATTCCATGATAATGAATGATGCAAATTTGCAGTAGCAAAGGATTTGTGTAATGACATAGTTTGATAAGTGCCAAATTTCTTCGAGTAGATCAATTAGCAGTGGTTAATTAGCTCAAAGCTAGAGTAGCGTTGCAAATAAATTGGCCTAAATTAAGTAACTTAATTCGCTAATATTTCTTTATTATATAGTAACTACTGATTTCAAACTGCTATCTTTGCTAGCATCTAGCATTTCTCACTTTTTCAAAAGTATCTTAAGATATTATAAAGCTACATAATTGCTATCCTTAATATACTATCCTTTTAATTTCATTTCCCTATATATCTGACTTTGTTGGCTGCCAAAAAGTTAGTTTGGCATAACACACTACCGTATTTCATTATCGCTAATCCCAATTAAGTGTTTTGGCTACTTTCTTTTAATTATCGCACCCGGTCCCAGTGTGCCGGAACCACCATTGAGGTAGCGATGTTGCTGCTCCTCCGTTGGGAATAGAAAGGACCTAAGGACCGGCGGGCCGGCGGGCCGGCGGACGAGGGGGTGTGCCGCCAGCAGCAGGCGGTCATTAAGCAAATGGCTGCACTTGCAACGCCAACTGCAAGGCCCCAACTATACATATATATATATATTTGTACATACAGAGGTATTTGTATACACACGTATAGAGAGCTCCGCCATACATTGACACGGCTGGGTGTGTTTTTTGGGTGGTTTCTGTAGGGTTTGCTGGCTTTGGCTCCAGGAGTGAGAATACGACGGATGTTTGCTGGAAATTAAATTGTATTATTATGGCGAGACATTCGTTGCTGTAGCTGCCTGCTGCCTTCTGGCATCGCATTAGTTAGCAGGCTGGCAAAATTGTTGCCTTTTGCCATTATTTCAATTTTATAACGAGAGTGGTCGCTCCTCCCACTCCCACTTCTCCCACTTTCACCTGTCGGTTACCGGTTGGTCCTGGTTTTGGTCCTGTTCCTGGCTCGTTCTGATGTGGCTTGGCTTGTTTTCTGGTCTAGGTTGGGCTTTAATTGAACGACCCTCGACTTGGTCACTGCCGCCTCTGCCGTTCAGGTGTTGACTTTGACCCAACCAAAAAACGAAAAATACGTTATAAAAAACTACATGAAAAATAAGCAAAAGGGGGGGGGGGTGGGCGCACATGCAAAACGCTCATTACATTAGGGAAATCCTGGAACACACTCTCCTGGCCGGCGAAATGTTATCATTTGGGGGAGCAGCCGCGCCCCTAAGCGAACTCAAATTAAAATGGCATTTGACGAATTTTGGTCACATTTATCAAGTCGTGTTAATTTTCAACTTGCCCACAGTGACCTCTCTTTATGTCATCAACAATTTATGTTTCGCTTGTGACCGATAAGTTTGTCTTTTCACATCCCCCCCCCCCTCTCCTTGGGGCTTAGAAAAGGATATTATTTTCTGAAAGCGGTTTATTTGACTGAATCTATGTGTTAAGAGCACGCAATTGTCACCAATGCATCTGGTGCTTTGTTAATGAGGAAATAAAATATTAAACAGCTCAATTTTAGCTCAACTAAAATAAGGCAACTTGCATTAATTGGGAATTTAGTAAGCAAGCTAGCTTGTTTCAACAAAATATCAAATATGAATATGTGAAACTAAAAGTTTAAAACTATGAAATGTATAAAAAAAAGGTACGCTAAAGTGGCACAACTATTAAAGCCATCCAGAACAAATAAAGTGCAATTATTGTTTGCATATAATAGTTTGTTAGTTGGCAAAGTTGTCGCCATCGCCAAAGTAACAAAGTTTTGCCATCCTTATCGGGTGGCAAGTGGAAATTTTTCGCTCGTCTCCATCGCAGCCTCATTATCTTCACCTGCCCCCACATTAATTAAGCTCCACTCGCTCTTATCTTTGACAGGATGTCCTTCGGCTGGTATCGGGCTGAGGTTATTGGCGCCATGGCCTCCGTCTTCATGATCTGGGTCATCACGGGCATCCTCGTTTGGCTGGCCATCGGACGACTCATCAGCGGCGACTACGAGGTGAATGCGAAGATCATGCTGATCACATCCGGCCTGGCCATATTGGTGAATGTCATGTAAGTACAGTCGAATGTTTCATCCTGATATGCAGATCTTTGATTGCTGGCGGTCTGTCCGACCTGTCCTGTTTGGCCCATCCGTGCGGCGGCAAAGTTTTCCCCTGTTTTCCCCTGGGCAGTTTTCCAATTGCAATTGCCGCAATCAACTTGTCCCGGGCATGAAGCACCAAATGGGTCAACATGGTGCACACTCCGAATGCCTCCCGATCCCAGGCCAACTGCTCGATTCCTGGATGGCATTCCCTTACGTATCCGCCAGTTGTTGCCGCAACTTTCTCCACATTTTAGCGACAACTTTTTCCGCAAGTTTAGAATTTCTTCTCGTTCTATTTTTAGCGTATTTTTTTCGCTTCTTATTTGATTTTTTTTTTTGTACTTTTCCTTCTGCGTCAACAAAAGCCAAAAGGCGGCGTCGACGAGGAGTTTGCTGGTGTTTGTGTTGGCCAGCCCCAAAGGTGGAAAATTCTCTAGGCGGGATGGGGTAACGTGCCATCGAAGATGGTTTCGATAATGCTCCAAACGGCGGCCAATGGGGAGCCCCTCGGCCATTGGATTTCTTTTCAGTTTGGCTAGCTAAAAAAATAATCGAGGCCCGCAAAGTTTAACGTTTTACTTAATTTAATTGTGATTTTTCAATTGATTTTTTGTTGTTGTTAAACGCTTGCCGGTTCAGTTAAGCCAAAGTAATTGAAGATTGGATTTGTTTTTATTAAGCTTTAAAAATATATTGGGCTTAACCAGAGTTCGGAAAGTTATTATGTTATATTTGTTTAAAGAGGGAATATATATATATTTATTTAAGCGAATATAAAAATATTCACTATTTAAACCTTCATTTGAGATATAACGTGTTAGTGAATTTTAGTTACGTTGGGTTCTAGAAGGGCATTTCCAGTTCGCCTAATGAATTACTAATCGTTTCGCTTGTTTTGATTTCGCCAAGTGCAAAACCTGCAAGGATCTGCCTCCTCCGTTCCCCTTGTCTGCCACGCCCCGCTCCTATGCCAGCCCCTTTCCCCATTGATGCTCATTCATGTGGCTGTCGAAGCATAGTTTTTGGCGCATAAATCGCAACGTTCAATGCCGAGCTAACACTAACGTGTGTGTGGACCCCTACTCCACCCACCGCCCATCGCCCACTGAGCGCCCCTCCGTGCCACGCCCACCTCAGCTCACCTACATATTTTCCTGCACGAGTGTTGCTGCAGCTGTTGTTGCTTTTGTTTTTGTTGCCGCTAGTTGGGCGGTAGCGCAAAAATTTTCCAGTTGACGTTGGCATTTTCAGTGTTTGCCACTTGAATTGTTTGATTACGTGAATTGATTGTGAAAAACGTGCAGCAGAAGCAACTCTCCTGGCTTACAGATTTGTCCAAGAAGAAGACGTAGAAGATGGCCGGACTTTGTGGAGATGGGCGGTGGGCGAGGGGCGTGCCGAAGGCCATCTGTGGATGCTGCCATAAAAGCAGGAAGTTAAGTCAAGTCAATACCGAAGCATACTCCTTATTCGTATACATCGAAAAAAAATATATTTCAGTTTCTTTAGTTCACTTCTCTATTCAGCAATTGAATTTTCTGGGAAAAAAAGTAAAGAATCTTAAGTTGGTACGCATTTTTTCCGGTGTACCTTTGACCTGTGTTCGAACAACGAAATTAAATGGCCACCTTTTACCGTTATGCGTTCGGGCAAACGAGTTAGCTGCAAGTTTTAACTATTTTCAGTCCCGTTTGCTCTCGTTGTTATTGAAGGCATTTTACTTAGTTTCATTTAGTTGTTGAGAGCTCTCTGGATTTTATTTTTGCCAGTTTTTAGTTCAATTAGCACAATGCCGAAAATAGCTGGAAAACGCTACACACACACACCCACATTCGCATACACACACACACACGCACTGAATTTTCCGGATTCGCTTTGTGCGTTGTTGTTGGGTTAACTTTTGAGTGGCGGCAACGACGTCCGTCGACTTCACATCGTTAAAACGCCCATTAGGGCCAAAAGCGGTGAAAATGGAGAAATAGAACGAGAAATGCTGGAAGAAGAGAGAGAGTGAAATCGCCAAAGTACAATGAAACTTAGCTTCGATCCTCATTGCATTCTCATTCATTCTTTTTCACAATATGTTACCATAGTAGTTGTAATAATGAAGTTGCTGAAAAAACATAGCATACTTTCTGGATGACCAGTATTGTGTTCTTGTGCTAATTGAGCTACGATTAAAATAATAGTTAATATAGTTTCTTAAATCAACCTTAAGTCAATGACCTAGCATCAAAAAAAAATAATAATAATTTAGTGGTAGAAATTTAATAGCGCATTAGATCAAGAAAATGCCTTATAAAGAGTTTCCACTGTGCCTGACCTTAAACTGCAAGTGGGACATTAGCGAGAGCAAATGCCAGTGAAATATGAGAGGTTTATTCTGGCGGGAAAGGCAGCGGGAAAGTGCTGGGGCAGCGAGGTGCTAAAGCAATTACAACCAGCGTGTGGAGTTGAAGGCGCTTAGCCGTGGGAATGGCAGTTAGGACAGATGGATGAATGCGCAGACAAATTTCTTTAAAGCAATCAAATAAATTTGATACAGAGTCCGTTTTTGTGGCAAATGCAATTTAAATCAAACTATACAAGATACTTACGTTTCAGTGGAAAACTCTTCTCTTTGTAATTTATCTAAATTTATATAAAGTAGTAATTTATATAAAGTAGTTGGTATAGCAAAAGTTTTAAATACCCTAAAAATGCTTCAGCTTCTGTTGCAGTTCCTATCTGTCGTATAATTTCTCTTATGAATTTGCTTCTTTCACTTGATATATTTTTTTTGCTCCTTGCTTGTGTTTAGTGTTCACTATGTGAACGTTGAGCCTGGCCTGGTCGTCGGTCCTCCGTTTTCCTATTCCCGGCAGCCACTTGAGACCGAAGCTGGCCAAAAGCTTGTTAGCCTGACAACTCAATTTCATTTTCAATTTCTTAAGACCACGCTGTGATGGCCCAGCCAGCTCGGTTCGAAGAAGTTACCAGGCCAAATGTGGCCATAATTTGTCAAACAGCAAAGAAACAAAAAGCGGGAAAAAATATAGCAGACGCCAGAAGAAACACAAGGAGAAAATAAATATAAACGGTGATGAAGAAGGAGCAAACACTTCCTTCGCCGTTTCGTGTGGGGCGTCGCGTTGATGGGCACTAAATAAATTGTTCAGAGCGCCACATCCTAGCTTCAGATTCAGGTAGCAGTGGTGCCAAATCAGCTGTTTTCCGATGTTTCATAAATAAAAACGAGTACTCGCTGGAAACAACTTGTTCATAACCCCAAAAAGTAGACATAAATATTTTTATGTTGAAAATTCCATAGTGGGAGTCTATAAATAGATCTGTTTTTATGTTTATATTCAATCCGGTTTTTTTTTTATCAATCAATCAAAGATTTAAATCCCCTAATCAAAACTCTAAAAATCGAAATTTTTATTCTAAAATGTGGTAAGATACCTAAAAATTCATTATTCGAAAAATATTAGTAACCTAGTAATCAAATCCACGTTTTTTTCTGAGTTATGTTGAACACCACTCTGTAGTCCCTACTACCTCCTACTATTTCGATCCTAACCAGCGTGGTCACGCGGTCAGTGATGGCGGTCCATGGTGGCGCCAGGGATTCCATGCGGAGCACATACGCTTTTCGACTTTGAACATCCGATTGCCGAGGCATTACCCCCACCACTCTGCCCCTTGTTCCACCTCCACCGATCCCCTCCTCCTGCGCTATGTGTCCTCGAGCGCAAAAAATGCCAATGCGAGCGACATTCCCCGGCCATCAGGAGAGGCCCCTCCCAGCTGCCCATGCTCCTCCGTCACCCCGGCATTGTTGTTCCAACTGTGGCGCTGTAATTTGTAGCGCGCAATGAAGCATTTCCCCTTGATTTTGCGGCATCTTTACTCGCCTCGTTAGTGGCCAACAAACGACAGCAGCAGCCATGACAACACCAGGACTCGGATAAGTCTGGGAATCGGGAGCTGGTAGCTGCAAGCGGAGTCCTGCGACCCAGCAGAGTGGCCAAGGACCAAGGGGAAACGGGTCCGCTGTGTGTGGCGTATATGCCACGTCCTGATTTAATTGACAGGAACATAAATATTAGCGCATATCTTGACTCAGCTCGCCTTGGCTCGGCTAGGGCTTTAGCTTTGGTCGCGTATGTGACTGTTGCCAGGATTTTGCAGCCACTAAGGATGTCTCGAGGCATGTGGGGTGCTCTGGTCCTAGTCTGTCGTGATCCTGGTCTCAGTTTGGTCTGTCACCCGGATGAGCAGCTCGTTAAGCTGTCGGTCCAAGAAGCCAAGGAGCGGAGCACAAGGAACCAGGACCTGGATGAAACGACAACGGAACACGTTTATTTCGCTCATCGCAAACTAACGCGCACTTTACACCAAGGTCTTATATTTTATTGGGCTAGTCGAGTTTCTAAGACAGGCGCTATAAATTCTCCCAAAATTTTAGAGTAGTTTGGGTTAGATCTAATCAAAGATTAAACATATTTAATGCTATTTTACCCCTTCGAATTCAGTGCCAGTAACATTTTATCGCCTGGCGTAAACTCCTTTTAAGACCAACAGAATGTCTTTAAGTCATCAATTGAGTACGTCAATTAGCCGCCAATCGATTTCCCAGCAGAACTTTCCCACTGCGAGGGGGATGGGTACTTGGTCTGGTCTATAAGAACGGCTAGATGGTTCCGTTCCGCTACGCGGCTGCTCACTTTGCTGCTTTGTGTTTGCTCCTGCCAATGGTTGTGCGTAATTTATGCCAGTTTATTTATTGATGCCCGGCACTGCATTGTTTCCCCAAAAAGCCGGCTAAGTGCAGCCGGCGGCGACGGACAGAAAGAGCCCGGTCCGTTGGCATGTCGGTCGGTCGGTCGGTCGGTTGGTCGACCATGGCCTTTTTCCCCAAATAGAAAAGCCATAAATCTGCAATGTCGGAGCATTTAAAATGAATAAAAAGTCAATGTGCCGAGCTATTAACTGCCGATCCACGCCGTGAGCTGGGCGCATAAGAGCGAGTGGGGGAGTGGTTGCAAAAAAACAGAAACCGGAGTTTTGGGGATTGGGGAGAATGGTCGGTCTGGTCAGCCGGTTGCCATTTTCGACAATACATTTGTATTTGCATGCGGCAATGTGTCCGGACGTACTGAACTGGAGCAGCCCAGTTGGGCCGGGGTCGGAATCATCGGACAGGAGCGGTTAGTTTGGCTGGTCGGCTCGGAGGATCCCTCGCACAGGATTCGTACACACCTTCCGGTACACAGAGCGGCAAAACAGTCAACATTCAGCATTCAACAGTGAACGGTGAACGATGAACCCTGAAAGCAGGGCTCTGAATTCGGGATGGTGCATCCACCAAAGGGAGGGGGCACGGTACTGCTGCTGCTGCTGCACACTGTACAGTGCTTAAAATTATTTATTTTGAAAAGAAAAGTGTAATTGATTTATGGAAATGGCTGCGCAACCTATAAAGTCTAGTTAAAGGGTTTCGAAAATATATGGGCGATGAAATAGAAATACTAAAAAGCTGTGCAATTTAGTGTTATGTATATTTTTATAAATTGGCTGAGGAAATCATAAAATATTTTAGCTTTATGTTCGTTATAAATGGCGATAAGTGTATTTAAATAATTTCGTATATACATTTTTTACTCAACTTGCATTTGGTGTTCTTTTAAAATTCAAGGGATTATCAAAAATACTATGATTCGAAATCGAAATATGCTCTCGAATTCCGCACAACATTCCTGTGCATGCTAGCACTGACAACACCCGCTTTAAATTGCATAACAAAGATTTGGCTTCCGTGCAGCTTAATTCCATTTGAGGACTACTTCGGCCACTCGGCTCCACTGTCCATGACCTGAGTGTGTTTGTTTGACTGTGCGGTGCGACTGTTGTTGGTGCATTAAAATGCTGAAATAAAATGCCAAACAATGCAAAAGCGTTTCCCGCATACCGTTGCCACAGCCCCACACCCCCTTTTGTCAGCCAGAGCACACACACAGACCAAAAACAAAAAAAAAACGAACATTTTGGGTGCGTTTTTGTTTTCATACTGTGGCCAGGCTAACGTGCCCCCAACTGGTATGGTTTTTCGGTGCAACGCGGGGTTGGGTTGGTGGTGGCACAGGACCGGCACAAAATAGCTTGCAACATTGTCAAGCATATTAAATATTTGTGATAACGTTTCCAATTTCTCTCTCCAACTCGGTTTAGCATGGGCGTTCAGCTGCAGCATGGCCATTCGCATGGCCTGGGCGGTGGGCATGGTCACAGCCATGGTGGTTCCAAGAACGCATCCCATGTGCAGGCCACATCCACACCATGCTCCGATTCGCCCAGCCAGCGTATTGAGGGCGGTGTGGCCTACGCGCCCGAGGATGCCGAATTGCCTGGCGGCGGGCTGCCAACGTTCTCCTACCAAAATACCAAGTTGGTCGATCCCACACTGGATTTGGAAATTGCTGCCGTTCTGGCCGAAACGGCACCCGGATCACATCATCACGGCGGACCGGTTGGACGCGAGGCCGTCAACATGAATGTCCGGGCAGCCCTCATCCATGTGATTGGCGATGTCATCCAGAGCGTGGGAGTTTTTGTCGCCGCTGGCGTGATTTACTTTTGGCCAGAGTACTCCATCGTTGATCCCATTTGCACGTTTGTGTTCTCCATCATTGTGCTCTTCACCACGTTCACGATCATGAAGGATGCGTTGCTGGTGAGTCTAACTGGGTTTTTTCTCACTTTTCTTTGATTCCTTTGGCAAATTTAACATACTTTTATACTCATTTTGCGAAAAATCTCAAATGCTCAGTGCCTTTTTCGGACTTATCAGATTGCTTGTAAACACTGCTCCTTGTTTGCCATTTTTCCCCGCAGGTGCTCATGGAGGGGACTCCCAACTATATGCACTACGCCGAGGTACTGCAGATTTTCCAAGGCATCGAGGGCGTTGAGCGGGTGCACAATTTGCGCATCTGGGCGCTGAGCATTAATAAAGTGGCGCTATCTGCACATTTGGCCATTGGTAAGTAGCTGCCCCCAGGCCGTCGGCCTTTTCCGAGCAAAACAGCACCAGCACAAAACAGACCAGACCAGACCAGAACAGACCAAACCAAACCGAACCGAATCAGACCAGAAAGGTCGTTGGGGTGGCCTTTGCCCTGATGCATGTGTTTGTCCGAGTGGGTGGGAGTTCGTTGGGGCATGGGCCATGGGGTCGCGCTTTTGGGCATCGAGGGTAATTATCCCAATGGATTTGTTGTTGTTTTAAGCTGCACTGCACCCCCCGCTGGCACGGGTTCATAGCCCATGTCCATGGGCAGACAGTGAGCAATTAGCTTAATTATTTTTGAAATGGCTTTTTAAGCGTGGACAATTTTGATAGAGCCAGCGAGTGCGATAGCAGCGGAGTTTGGTACCCATTAGTGTTATCCTCCTTATATTACCTAATCGTCTAATCGTTTGCCCTCACTGCTCTTCTCTCCACCGAACAGCTGAAAATGCGAATCCGAAGAGGATCCTGGATGCGGCCACATCGGCGGTTCATTTGCGCTATAACTTCTTTGAGACCACCATCCAGATCGAGGACTATACCGCCCAAATGGAGAGCTGCCTGCAGTGCAATGTGCCCGAGAAGTAGAGTTCTGATACCGCTTACACAACCAAATTTGATAATATAGTTCAGTGTGTATTCAATATTTATTCTGCTGTACGCCCGATAAGAGTGACACCCCCGTCTATCCATGTATTGTGTAAACAATCCACGATTTCGGCTAGGTCCGACCAACAAATCGACTATAAAATATAATATAATAATAAAACTCGCGTTGATTGCCCCCACATATTTACGCCCGTTTGTTGTTTATCAGTTTATCAGCAACACCTGAGCGTCGATTAATATATTCTGCATTACATGTACCCATCATAAAGTGTCAAACAGCTGGAGTGGTTTAACATATTCCGCTTTACATGTGTATAATATATAACGCTCCTATGATGGCGTTCACTTCATCATAAGCTGGTGACAGTGTGTTGCAAGCTGGTGATAAATATCACACTCATAATAATCTGAATAATACGGAATACACAGCATTATTCAAACTTCACTCACTAGACTTTTCATTGCTTTGGCTGATGGCTTTAGTGTGTCGAGAGTTTCGAAAAAACCTAATTGGTTCTCGATCCCAATCAACTCTATCGAAATGTGGTGGTTACAATTTTTAATCGAATTCCCAATCGCCATCTCTTTGGGGCCAATGATTCTTTTTTTTTTCATGATTCCCAGCGGTGCATTTTTGCAAAACGGTGGAAACTCGTACGTATTTTCCATCAAATTCGATGCATGAGCGATATGCAAACACGCATAAAAGTTATTAAGCTGCCGATGGCTCCAGCTCCGGCTACGTTGCACCCAAAAATGGACACCGCGCCCTGAAACTAATGCCAACTTATGGGAGGGAAGGTGGTGGTTACGTGGGTGGTGGGCAGGCCAGACCGCGGTGGTCTGGCCAGCCATCACACCTGGCGGCGGCTTACCTGGCCGGCCCACTGCCCAATGTCATTATGCATAATTTTGATGTGTGGCCATTGCGTAAGCGACATTGCGTGTGGAACGAAGCGTCGCTTTCAAATTATGTCTAAATTGTTGGCCAGCTAACTGGGAGTTGTGGCGCTTTGGATTGGTGGGAGTGGCACTGTCTACCGTCATCTAACAGTCGGCGCCTAATCGCCGCCAATTTGTTGACAGATTTGCATGCCTCCGGCGAACAGAGATCCCACCGCCGCCACCGTCACCTTGAACAAATGCCGCAAATTTCCGCCAAACTGAAGGGCCAAAGACTGTGGCTCACTTGTCCGGACGGGGAAGCCCCCAAGACGTGAGCGGTAGTGGCACAAAAATTGGCCAAAGACCCATAACAACCCACTCCGATATTCCACTCCTTGCGCATGCGCAGCTGGCGCTGTACTAAAAAAAATAGAGGACTAAAAAGAGCAGCCGAGAGCAGGATGTTTTCGTGCTCCGTGTGCCAGCGTTGCGGCTTTTCCTTTGGCGGCCACTTGACCTGCACTTGGAATCGAATGCACTTCGCCCACCGCCAGCCAGGATGCGGACGCACACTTTAAGAGATTAACATTCACGTTGGCCGCATGAAAACTGAATGATTAAATGTGGAGTCGCTGGGATAAGAGCGGGAAATAATCTGGATTTTACTCATGAGTATTCAAAATATAAAAGTTATAAAATCAACATAATATGATGTATTTATACCAATAATATAAATTACACCCCCATTTTAAGTTTATCAGTGCCACAAGGGGTTGTAAAAATGTAAGGCGATGCGGAGATTAAATTACCGCGTGGCAGGCATAAGTCATTAATATAAAATTACCTTCTAATAGGCTTTGTATCGATTTTCATCAGCCACCTGAGACATTTTTACTCGAAGCTGTAGGTGTCCTCACTTGCATAATTTGTAGGAAAACCGGATGATTTATTTACTGTGCCGACAAAAGTAGCTGAAATCATTGGATAAAACGATTTCAATCTATAAGTGTAGTGTTGCATAATTAGAGACTAGATTGCAACAAAAAGTATAAATTAAATTGATCTAGATTGGCCAAGAAGTTCGCGTGGCTCAAAAGGTAATTGGATAAGCTTTTGATTAAAATATAACATTTCTGGGAAAACTTAAAGCTTTTGATAATTGTTTGTCCCGTCGCCCACGGAAAAGCCACCCATCTTTCTGTCACGATTTCACTTCAACATTTCGCGAAAATGCACAACAAAACTTCGCCAAGAAATTTCGTGTGCAATTTCGACGGCGGAGGGGTTTTTTTTGGGGGGGCTAAGACGATGACGTCCAACGTCGTTGCTCATTAAAAACTTTTAGCCAGTTCGAACTTTTCGAGCCGGGAGATAAACAACAAGCAAGACAAGGCGAAGAGTGCAAATTATAAATGCACAAAGTAAACGAAAAGGGCGCGAATTTATTTATTTTTTTTTTTTTTTATGTCGTACATGAAAACTGGAGCATGATAACTACATAAAACATGTTGGGCCAAAGCGATTTATGATACATGATGGGATCATAGTAAACAACTATTAAATAAGAAAACTGTGGCAAAAATAAAAAAAACTGTGGCAGAAAACTGTGACTTTAAGCCGACATAGATTGGCCGAACGCCGCCCCGGCGGAAAACAAGTGCATTGCGTATTTTAATCAAGGGAAAATTGTATTGAAAAATATTGTTAACAATAACAGGCAGCAGCGCCGGCATCGGTGCATTTTTTAAATGACCCCACCGTACAGGCCAACATGTGACAGCCGTGGCGGCGACAATTAAAACTTTTTACTAGCATTCAAATTTTTCAATATAAACCGAACGAACGTTCTCCGCGGCCATCGTGGCCGTAACTGACCGCCGCCTGGAACACAACGGCCATACAACAGGGCCAATACACAGGGCCAAACAAAAAGAGCCATAATAAAAAAATCAGCTGAAATAAAAGCAGTGGCAAGCAAAAGCCGCGACATTTCCATGCTGTGTAAAAAGGGAGGTGAGCTCCCGGAAAATGGAAAATGGAGTCTGAGCCGGGTGGCGTGTGAGGTTCCACAGATCGTTGAAAGCGACATTGAAATAACAAAAAAAAAAAAGCGAGAATGAGGCTTACTTCGAAAAGGCAAAGATTTAATACCCTTTACCAGTTTAAAAGTTGTACCTGTCAGTTGCTGATCCCCATCATTTTTACCAAGGCTGTTGAACCTTTAAATATATTAACAGAGAGCTCAGAAAAACATTCAAATTCAGCCGTATCAAATTTGTATTGTTTAAACTGATAATAACTTAAAGAAATATTTGAATAGCTTTTTATTGAAATTAACCAATTTATTTTTGACAGCTAGATTGTCTTTGAATATACAAGAATTATGTATGCAGCTGTCAATTTAAAAATACAATGAATTATGGTTTGATGGAATTGCAATTAAGTGCCAGCACTTATTATATGGCAGAGCATCTGAAGAAGTCACGATTATATTTGGATAGGGTATATAGAAGTACGTGCCTGTTCGTGAGGAAAGTGCAGAAGGTCCGCCGCTGGGCATCTGCCAGTGCAATATTTGTCTATGAAAGGAAGTCGCGACGAGTGGATGGTACGGGGGGTAGGTGTTGGTGGGCGGTGCCAATATAATTCCACATCGGATGCATTGCAGTTGCTTAATAAAGCTTTAAAAAATGCCATAGCCATAGCAAGCGAAATATTTAATTGATGAATGGGAGGGAATTGTTGATGCTTTAGTGCCAAATAAAACGTGTATGTTCTTTAACAAATAGGTTAGCCAGCAGGCTTTTTGAGGCATTGTATTTTTTGACAATATATGCAGAGCACTAAATTCTTCTTAAAAAGTGCATTATTGCTTAAACCAAAAGCACTCGGACTAAAAGCGTCAAACAAAATCTATTACAGTCCAAGCATCTCTTTTTGTCAGCAAACAGGCAGGATATACAATGTGTCAAAAAGTTTTCCGCCAACTTTTAAGGTTTGGCAAACTTAACTGGGACTTCGCCGAATTAAAGTCCAAAATATTGTGTTTATTTCTTAATGCAGAAATAGCCATGAATTATGTAGAATTTAATCCGAAAGCTTTGCCGAAACGGATCGATGTTGCTCGGTGCCCGCAGTGGGGCCTTGAAGATGCACTTTTCTTTTATTTTTCGTTTTGCCCGGCAAAAGAGTCCAGGCAGCAGAAGCTACAACAAATTGTTGCCAAGTTTTCTAGCGCAGAGGCAAACACAGGAGGAGCATAGAAAATGACACAATAAACACTGAACGCATATAAAGGACATTCGAGTTCATTTGTTCGGCGCGTTTTGCGGCGGCCCATGGTTAAAAGTATGTTAAGGGGGGGAGGGGGGGGTCGGCTGAGCAGGACGGGCAGTGGGCGTGGCGCTCTGGGTCGACTGGTGCATTGTGGAAGCCCATTGTTGTTTTTGTTAAAAACAATGCCACGACGGCGGCACCGAAAAATGGCTGCAACAAACTTTTCGCAAACTATACAATTGCATAAAATCGTAAAAAATTTATAGGGAATACATGTGCTCTAGGGGAGAAATGGACAACAACCACAGGCGCAG
Organism: Drosophila melanogaster; assembly: GCF_000001215.4. NCBI lineage: Eukaryota > Metazoa > Arthropoda > Insecta > Diptera > Drosophilidae > Drosophila > Drosophila melanogaster. The sequence continues at coordinate 15,224,432 of NT_033779.5, read as the reverse complement.
CAAACAGCAATTGTTGCCATTGCAATGGAGAAGTTGAAAAACGAGAAAATGCAAGCAAAAACCGAACAAAAAATGGCGAAAAAGGGTTTAACTACATAGGCGACTGTGTAATTGCGCCGAACAACGAAATAAATAAAAAACAACAATCGAGCAAATAAAAGACCTCAAAATAAATACATTTGAGTCAATAAAGGGTAAAGTTGTTAAAAAGATTAAAAAGGAAACTTTAACTGATATCGGTTTTCATAGCCAACGAATTTGTTTAAAACATCTATAATATTAAATTAGTAACACGATCCGATACGGTGTAAGCCAGCCATTGAAAAACTTTACCCTTTTTCGGTTTATTCGACCCGGGGACATTTTGAAAGCTTTATGTATTGATTAAAGGCAAATAGGAAAATTCTGTGGCTTACCTTTTTTAGAATTTGCCATCAGCAATTTTTTTGTTTCGATCCGAGCTATGGCTTTTAAAAACAGCCCTTAGACACTTTTTTGTCACAATTTTTTGCATTTATCATTCACGGAAGCTATTGGCTTTGCATCAGTCGGAGTTCCATGTCATTCATCATTCACATTCAGCCCCATTCATAACTTTTTGCTAACTTCAGTGCGAAACACCTTCGTGTTTTCGAGTCTCCCAGATGCCTAAACATTATTTGCGTTGTACTTGGCTCTGGCTGAGAAAAACTGCAAATGAACTTGGGTCGAGCAGAGACATTGGAGTGGGTAAGAGGTTTTGGTTTTTTATAGCCGACCTGCGCTTTTGGCCATACCGCACATTCCGGCTTAGCCATGGGTCGGTCCCTTTCTTCCTTACTTATATTCCCTTTTGTTTGACACCTACTTTTTTCATTTTTTTTTTATTTTTTTATTTCGGCATGCAAACCGAAAATATAACGCCCGGCACGTTAAGCCAATATTTTACGGCAGCTAAAAGTTATTCAAAGCTCTGCGGTGGTCTGGTTTTCGTTTCGTTGAAGTTTTTCACGCTTCTCGCGACGAGTTAGCGAAATAAAAACAATTAACCCCAGTGAGTTGAATCAGGACAACTAGAACCAGCAGCATAACTATGACCAACACCACCCACACCTTGGCCAATTTAGACCGCTGGCGAAAAAAATGGCATAGAGTTGGTCATCCACATTGACTAGCCACAGATTTTCACGCTTTTTTTTTTAACATTTTCCTGGACACCAGGCTCTTTTTGTCCCGCTGCAATGTTTTCCCCTGTTTCAGTTTCGCGGTGGGTGGATAGTTTTCTTTCTCACTCACATCCACATACATTTTTTGTTTTAACGCTGACAGGGTTTTAACTTCAAGACCAGGGTCACTGACAGACGTGTTCTTATACAAAAAGTTGAAGATACATAGATGTGTGGAATGAAACTGTTGATGAAAAGGATGAAAATATAATCATAAATTTTGTCTAGGCTTGCAAAAGAGGTATATATATAGCATTTTATATTTTCAAATTATTTATGGTATGGCTTTAATAAAATGCTTTTCGATTTTACCCCTTCAAAGGCCCAATTCAATTTATAGCCACATTCTGGCTTTGCCGTGCAAATTAGGCTTAAATTCCAGTACGGATGTTGTAAAAATACATTTTAATTGAGACGTATCCGTTTTTGGAGCCAGACAGTTGCCAAAGAGCCGGCTGAAAATGGGAAAAAAATCCAATTGATTCTGTGCGCTGGTACGAGTATCAGTATCAAGTCTAATGAGCTTACCCACGGCACATGTAATTCAAATTGAGACCACTTGGGTGCAAAATGAGCTCGAAATGCTCTACACATCGAGTGGGGAGCGGAGTTGAATGGGTTTTGATGGGAAGGGGGCGTGGCACTGGATTGGCGGTTGGATGCGACTGCCTTCATCGCTCGTTGAGCTAAATGAATAAACTTTTTCCGCTGCACACTCTTTGGGCGGTAAATAGTGTTAAAGTTCACACACATTTGATTTGTTTTTTTCCTTCCGCTTTCGTTTTGCTTTTTAATTTTTTTTGTCGCTTTTGAATATATATATTTTTTTTATTTCAGTCGCCCCATGAAGGGCAGAAGCGCAGACCCGCCTCCTTTATTCCCAGTCACTTGACTGTTTTTTAGCATTCACAAATTTTTTGACAACATTTGTTCCTCGCAAAATAGTTTTTCCATTATGGCGTTATACACACACACATACACACACACACACACACACACGCATACTGGATGGCTTCTATAAAGTAGCCGAAACAACAAAAGTGTAAATTAGCTTTTGGCTGTTGTTGACGTTGTTGGGTTTTGGGCTCTCCGGCTGTGGAAACGGCAGCTTCTGTTCGAGGGAAAACTTTGTCATTCGGTTTTAATAAAAACACTTACACAATCACACTCGCCCTCGCACTCGCTCAAATGCACTTGCACTCACATTTACATTCACATTCACACACATTGGCTCATGTGGCACTTCATTTGCGCCGCTGCAAGTGGGAAAAGTTCGCTTCAAGGGTTTTTGGGGTTATTTTTCGGCATCAGCTTTATTTAGATTGCAAGGTTCTGGGTGATGGAGGCTGCTACTGCTCCTCCTGCAGATCCTGCTCCTGGTGGCAGAAACCTGCTCTTGACACGCCTTCGCCAGAACGGCCTCCTTCGCCTAGCCGCAAAGTTTATTTAAAAATTAAAAACGTTTGGAGGCTTCGTGGAAGGTCCTTGAAATTGCGGTTACTGTAGAATAAATTACTTGCTAAGTACCTAAACACATACATGGTTTGAAAAAAGCAATAAAAACTTTTGGGCGTTCGATTGGAAAATTAAAACATCTGAATAGTTAAGATGATTCACTTAAATTTATTACCAAGGAACGTATAGCTTTAGTTTACTACTTGAAATACATGTATTAATAGTAATTATCGGTTTAATCTTGAAATATTTTTCAGGTTGGGATACAATTCAAAGGATACGAAATTAATTTCTCTATTAATGAATATTATTGACAATTTAGGTTTCGGTCAACATTTGCGACAAAATGCATTTGATAACACTTTACCTGTTTATATTGCTTACATTATTGTAAGGCTGGACAAAGCCTTCGTTGTTCGAATAATTCAAATAATTAGACACTGGCCAAATATATCTTTACGGACGAGCAAGGCCTATGCAGCAATCTATTTAAGTTGGTTAAAGACAAACGGACGGTTGAAGATATCTGCTGAGAATTGTCACCTGAGCTCAACTGTCAGGTGTCCAAATTGATTGAATAGTCGCCGCAGCAGGGGCACACACAATGTGCAGCCTGTGTGCTTTTTGTCTAGCCTACTGCTGTTTGTATTTACAAAATGCAATCAAGATCGGATCGATTGGCATCGTCCTGTATATGTACGAGTACATACATACATACATACATATGTAGGATTTCTCACCAGCGAAATTGAAAATGTCGCGCCCCTTGGGCTGCCACGCCCCTTTTTCACACACATTTCATACTATAGTGCTGGAAAATAAAATTCCACGATTTGTTGGTGCGTAAATCTGCAACCAAAGCAGCAACGCTTAAAACAACAAAAGCGGCGTGGCAACAACAATATGACTCTGGCCAAAAGCAGCTGTTCGTGTGCTAGCTCAAAGGATTTGTGCAGGATTTTGGCATAACGACAAAAACGAAGCGCCGCGAATAACAAAAAACAAAAAAAAGAAAAGAAACCAGCTAGCTGCAAACAAAAAAATACATACAAAAAATAGCGACAAGAAGGACAAGGAGAAGTGGAACTTTTTGGAAATTAAATTTAACCCGTAGATGCTGCAGCTCACTGGAGTGGTTGGCTAAGCGAATTTTCCCGGCGCACACAAGTTGAGCCTGGTGGCGCCTCCCCTGCACTTAACCCCTACCCCCCGCCACCGATCCCTTGCGCGATTCGCGTGGCGAAATTTTGACAGAATTTCAAATTGAAAATGACAGACTTTTTGGCTCGGCTTGGCGCCAAATCGGTTATCAGCATTATTTCCAATAAAAAACGCAGGAATTCATTTAATAAAATTGGTTCTTGAACAAAATGAATAACTATTTCGACTGCACAATAAACAGGCAAATGTGCAACAGGAGGCAATCGGAATTTATCAGAAACTAAAATGTATTATTGAAATATGTATATGTATTGAGTATTATTAAGGGTTACTATTAATATTTATTTAAAAAATTTATTACGATTATATAAAAAAGGCTGCATATTTAAGAAGCAGTAAAAAAGAAAAGTTTATCATGTGGATCAAGTTGATTATGAACTTCCACAGAATGATCATTTAGATTTTACTTCTCTAACACTTTCTAATTTATACTAATTTATTTTAAAGTTTAGATCGCTAAAATATTGCCAGTATTTAGAATGCGAGTTGCTTGAAGTTCAATAAGTAAGTTTTCGAATTGAAAATATCTATTTGATCGGTTCGTGTGTGGAAATAAGAAATATACCCACAGTTTAGTTCACTAATCGCACACACCTGGCGAAGGACTCGCAATTTATTCTCGACTCTCTCGTCCTGTCTGTCTGTTTGTCTGTCTATCGTCTGTCACCTTTCCGCCCAGTGCCGTCTGGGCCATTTCGATTTGGGCTCTGATGCGATCCCAGTGATAGATGTACACAATTTTACCCATTTGCATACATACGAGTGTGTGTAGTCAAACCAAAGCGAAACGCATTGGAAGTGGGAGTGGCAGTGGCATTGGGAGTGGGAGTGGGAGTCTGCAGAAGATAAGTTGAAACCAGCAAAATGATTTTCATTTCAATTATTTATTGATTGATTTGCAATTTGTAACCGACCAAAATGCTGCACACCTGCACATATGTGTACACTGTACATATCAATCGACTTTCCCAGGATTGATGGCATGGGTGTTTTCTGCGTGGGCGTGGCAGAAAAATTTACAAAACTGCGACTGTATGTGTGTGGCAATTTGTGTTGCTGTGTTTGCCGGAGCTGCGCGCATATTTAATTGAAAATGTTACCGCATTTATGAAATTGTCAATATGCAATACAAACACACCCCAATGCCGCACGCACACAAATATGCAGGTGTTGACGACATACATTTGACATATTTACATACAATTAGTTTCTGACATTTTTGCGCAAAAACGAAAATGTAAATTCCCCCCACACACACATACACACACAGCAGAACAACCGCAACGGAAAAAAGGCTGTAACACACACACACACGCAAAAAAAGAAATCAACAAACAAATTGAAATGGTAAAAGCGGCATCAGCGTAGAAACTTTTATGGTTTTCTCCTCGCAACTGTGCACCAACAACACCAACAACAATGCGAAGAACAACAAATTTTCGGAAAAATGCATAAATAATATATACATGTATTAGCATAGATCGGTAGCCATTCAATTAGCGTGTGTAATAATAATTGAATCGTTTCCCAACCTGAAATAAACTATAAAATATGTGCCATATTTGACAAAAAGTTCGTAAACGTTTTTGACGAACAAAAGCTTCTTAAACCTTTCCCAAACTCTGACATAAAGTTCCTTTTTGACGGTATTATTTTGAACATTTATTTAATTTATTTAATAGTTCATCAAAAACATTTTATGCCGTTAAAGTATTCCATATAATTCCAATATTTTAGTTTTTATTATGCCATTGCCACAACCATTTTGTAAAAGCCTTCATTAAGAGGCAATGTTTCCATTTAATTAGTTTTTTAGCCACACCTAACATTATCAAATTACCTTATTCTGTTTAACATTTGCACTCTAGAAACTGATAATGCATTTTTTCTGTTCCTATCATGCCTCCTTTTTTCAATGGGGATCTCTCAACTTCAGCATAGCATTTAGTACTTCGATGGCGAACGTAACATCACGTATACGCCACGTAGCCAGGATTAAGTTGCTGATCTCGTTCTACTGTTCAGTATGTGTTTATTCGTGTTCAAATTGTTTTAATTGTTTTACTTCAACAATATTTATATATTTTCTAAGCGTTATTTAATTCTTACTCTGAATAACTATTAGGCCTGGTTAACTGTGTGAACTACTTTGTTCAACTCTGGCTTAAAATGCCTGCGCTCTGATTGCCAAAGATTATTCCATTCTTTTGTCACGAAAATAACTTACGTCAACTGCTTATGCTATTTGGCTCATTCGATTTGCATAATCGTTTCGGTTTTCTTGCCTTTTGAAAAAGATTAAAATTGTTATAATTCCAAAGAAATGTTCTGTTTACTTGAGAATAGCAAAGCGTTATGTGATATTCGCAAGCTTAAGCTTCAATCTGCTCGGTTTGCCTAATGTACAGTTTTGCTAAAATCGGTATTGCTTATTCCAGCACCAAGGGAATCCTCATAAAAGGAATTAGCTTTGGTTTCCAACCTCTTGGACTTGGGCACTTGAGGGTTTTCCTGGCTATTTCCTTAAAGCGAACGAACACAGCTCTGTATCCTTTAATTGGGTTGAGTTCTCGCTGTCTCAAGCCAGAACACCACAACAACAAATTCAAAATCCCCGCCTGTTGCCCCTTTTCCGTTGGACTTATTAAATTTACAATTGCATGGATTATGTCAGAACTCTGGCAGCGTTAAGCAGCTCAGCTGAGGCTCAATGTAGTCACTCCACTTCGATTTTTGCTGTCAGCCTCCTCGACTTGGACTGCCCCTCTCCAGATCCTTCGATTCGATGGATGGCATGGAGAGCTATCCTAAAGAACTTTAAATGCCAATCAGGACTTTGCCGTGATTGTCTGTGTGTGCAGGCAATGTTTGTGGCGAAGGAGTGGTGGGGCCATAGTGGGCCGACAGCATCTACAATCTCGACCTCGGCCAGTTGATAATTAATAAATTTCTTGCTTCAGTCTTAAGCCCAGCACGCTTTGGCTGTGTGTACTTACTTATATATTTCGACCGTATGTGTTTCTCGACTTATGTGTTTTATTTTGCGCACATGTGTGTTCGAAAGGGGGTACTTGATCGTTTGGTAAGGCGCTTACCCGCTTACATTTTCTGAACATTTTTTTTTTAATATACATTTTAAATTACAAAAAATTTCCTATAAAGATCTATAAGCCCAAAACAATAAAATATAAAAAATCAATACAAATTCTGGATTTTGTGGTATATGTTCCTGAAGGGTATATATAATCCCAGTTCATATTCTACAATGCCTTTGCAAGGCATTGCTGTCTCTCGCTTTTATATGTCTCTTTTGAGGTTGTCGCATACGGAACCACACAATTTTCCGGCGCTTGTCATTTGTCTCACGTTTCTTAATTAGCTGCAGGATAATGGGCTTCGTGCACATATCGCAGGTAAACAAAAAGAAAATTCGGTTCCGCTGAGCACGAATCGCTGCGACGCGTCACCTCGAATATGCAGTGGAAAATGTTTTCCCAATTAATCGTAAAATAATTGAAATATTTCATTAAAATCTGAGCGCGTCGCTGAAAGACAAAACTTTCTTCAAAAAATTCGCCGCAGCACTGAAGTGAAAGGGGGAAATTTGAGACAGGATTATAAATCAATTTGTGGAAGCCCACAACCAGGAGTAACCGAAAAAGTAACGGAAACAAAACATAATCGAAAAAAAAAGAAAATCGAGTGAAAAAGTTTACCCAAATAGCCGACTTAAATCTGGTTTTCATTCCCAATTTTTCAACTCCCCGTCGGCACTTTCTTCCTATATATAGCATGATATATAACCAATATGTACATACATACATATAAGTCTGATGGTTTAGGCGTTGCTGATTTGTTTGCTTGCCATTAGGGTTTCTCTTCTCCTGGCTATTGAATTTCATTGTGCTGTTCCCGGTGCCGTAATAAATTTAATATGGGTCATTTGTATGACATTGTATCTGCCGTCCCACTTGCTCCCCAAATCTTCAACTTCACTCCCTGCTCTTGTATTCCCTTTTCCCCTAAACCAGCTACCTTTTTCTCTTGCCATTTTCATTTTTTTTGGTCATTTCCCATCGTCTATCACACTGTATATGTTTTTGCGGTGACCGTCGTAGGTCGATTAAAGGATTTGTTTTTAAAAGTTGATTGCCAACTAGAATTTCATGCAAATAAATCATAGCAATTTCGCCCATGCTTAAAGGAATTACAAAATTGTACCAAATTCTTGGATTTCTCAAAAATGTATAGTTCTTTAAAAGATTTTTTTCTATAAAATGTGTACATATATATTTGATGAGTGCTTAAAAACAAATATGCAATGATATATTTAATTAAAATTTACTATGGTAAGCAACTATTAAAAATTGGTTTTTAACATTTTCCTTTTTGATAGAATATTTGGCTTTATTGTTGTTTTGCTTGTAGGCTTTTGAAACTTGTTCTGCAACTTTTCGGCCTCCTCTCGCTGTGAATTTCGGCCGTGTCCTGTTTTGCCTGCGCTTCATCTTCTGTTTTTCCCATCGCTGTCGTCGGCGTTGCTGCTAATTCTGTTTTTTCTTGGGTTATTTGGCCAAAGCGCAAAAAAGGAGCGTGGGGAAAAACCAAGAGAAGGCCCAGCTACAAAAGGCGCAACAAAGCGTGAGCTGACGGGGGCGTGGCAGGGCGGTGTGGTGCCCCCCGATTTTGGCCCGCTACTGCGTCCCTTTTACTTGTCTTTCTGCCAATGACATGTTGCAAATTAAAAAAGGGTATATGCCTGAACAATCTTGGTTGCGGTTGCCCTCTGTCGACACAGAAGAGTTTTCGGGGTCGAGCACTGGCATTGCCCAAAGTCCAGAGTCCAAAGTCCAGAGACCAGAGGCCGGTAACAGTATTTTAATGATGCCCGTTTCTTGTTTTCCACCCTGTCGTCGTGGTTTTCGCCGCACCGAATTCCTATCAAAATGGGGGGGGAAAAAAAAAACGGAAAAGAAACAATCAACCATATACATAATTTGATGACAAACCATTTGGGCACAAGATGGGTCTCTTCTATTTAAAGTTATTGCCGAAAAGCTCTTGAACTTTGGAGGCCGACCAGCTACAGCTATGCTGGTAGTGAAGAGACTAAAAGGCATGGGAAATATGCCTGCGAAAACATCAACAGCAGCTCAAACTTCTTAGTTAGCATTTCAGGCTTTTCCCTTCTTCCCAGGAATTTTCCCCCGGCTGAGTATACTGCGTATAGTGGAGAGCAACTAGAGCGACTAGAGCGACCGGCAGGAAGTTAAGTGGAATTTAATAAATGTTCCCTTTTTAACTTTACTTAACATTACTTTGAAGTTATTCCTTGGCTTACTTCGTCAACATCAACAGCAAAAGAGGCACCCCAAAATGTGAGCTGGAAAATCTGTCCACAAAATTGAGGCCAAAAAATTATCTGAGCAGTCATTCGTTCATTGATTACCACTCATTACGGAAAGTAAATAGTTTTTGAAAGGAATAAACTGGAAACTTATTTGCCAGTAAGTTCATTTAAAATTTAAGCAAATACAGTACCAAAGATATTAAATAAATAATTCGTATTTGGGACAGTCTGATACTATATTTTAAAAGTAAAATTATATTGTGTTTTAGGTCGATACTTTTCCAAATGATTTTGTTCCTTCCTTCGTGCAAGATTCTACTTGAGATGTCCTGATTTGCTTACACAAGCCCAGGAGCGTGTCAATCTGAAAGGCCTGAAATTCGAAGTTAAGACCAGAGCCGTATCCAATGCAATTGAGACAACATGACAACAAAGCCTGTCGTTTCCGGAATCCGTGGGGAATTGGCTCCAGGAGCATTTGCCAGCCCTTGACCTGGGTTGCCTTCGATTATGCCATTTAGCAGTGCAAATAAATACAATTGCCGCTGTTTGAGTCTCGATTTCAATTGAGTGGGCAAATGAGGGCGATGGGCGCAGGACTCCAAGGACATGGCAGAGTAGGTGGAACTAAAGATAAACAAGAGACGAGCGAAAAGGAAGGATGTAACTTGGCAAGCAAGCGAGTGGCAGAGACTCACGACGAGCTTTTGTTATTTTTAACAGCAATTTCCAAGAAAAACAAAAAGATGACTAAGCAAGGAGCGCTCCTTTCCCAGTTGGATGTTGTTGCAGCTGAGCGAAAATATATTTGCCGCCATATTTTGAGACAATATCCCTCGCATTTGGGAAGCTCCTTACATGAGGGAAGCAACACTCACGCCGAAACGAAGACGTGTGTATGTTTGTGTGTGTGTGTGTGTGTGTGCGCTGCGAAGCTACGCATTGTGCTTCCGTTTCCGCTTTGTTGAACTCCACTTGTTTACTCGATTTAAGGAAATATTACCGGCACAAACAAACAAACAAAGTGCAGCGGCAACGGCAGCGCCAGCGAAGTAGTAACAACAACATCCAGGTCTAAACCAGGCAGACAAAGCGGATATAGATCTCTGTACCGCGTCTCCCAGGTCAGTTTCCGGCTACCTCCTACTTCCGCCCACCGCCCACCAACGACTGCACCCACCTATATGGCTGTGTGCGTCCAACAGACAAGTCATAAGTTTTTACGGTTCGTTGCAGACAAGTAGTAAGAAATTTTTATGCTTCCCAACTTTCTGTAATAACTCCAACACAAAAAAGCGAAAAAAAATGGGTGCATCATTGGGTGAAACCCACAAAAGCAACGCCGATAGACAAATGCCCTAGGGAAGGAATAAAAAAAATTAAATTTAAACAAGTGTTACAATGAATAAATTATAGATGAATATTTAAGTGAGCTGCGTATTTGCGGAATGTAATTTTTTTTCAAAACAGTTAACATGTGAATACGGAATGTAAAAAAATTATCATGGTAATGGCAGTATATTTACATTTTGATCATCCCTTTGTATGCGTTCAGATGTAATTTAGTGTTTTAATTTGATTACAGGTAGTGAAAAAATAATGAGTTCACCCGCTGCTATTATAGAAGAATTTATCACAATATTTATGAATAATAAAGTTTACATTTGATTGAGCTTGTTTTTAGGCTCTATATAAACATATTTTGTGGATATGAGGTCGAATTGGAAGCGCTTGAAATAATTGAAAGAAAAGATTAAATATAAATGAATTAAGATATTAAAGTTACACTAGATAATCTTTTTTGTTAGTATTGGGTATTTTTTGCTATTTTAAATATAAAAGTGTAAGTCTGGACAATAGAGTAGATCCGTAATGGCTGCACGAAAGGGGAAACCTTGAACTGGCACTTTCCGAAGATGTGGGGTAGGTGAGGAGGACGTGCTTGTGCATATGAAAAGTGGGGTCGAAGGGATTGGAGCAGTTGCCTCATAAGTTGCAGCTGAGCTGATATTTTGTACTCGAGTAGAGTTGCAGAAGGTGCAGAATGGCTGGTGGGGGTGGTGGATGGCTGGATGGGTTGTTAGCGGAACAAAGCTGCAAACAGACTGAGGCAAATTAAGTGGCAAATAAACAGAACCTTACTTGCCTTATTCCTTTGGTTTCGCTTGTGCTCATGCTTATTTTTCCGCTTGCTCGGCCCTTTGAGGCGGCATAAAAAATGCATAACGAGCTTTAAAGTGGTACGGCATTTTAAAAAATTTAAACGATTCCTCTTATCCAGCACCGTTTATTCGCTGTCAGTCTCTCCAGCGCATAAACATAAAAAATTCGCTTTATTGTCAATTTTAATACGTTTTTGCATTTTATGCGATTTGCTTGAGAGAAGTTTTGGGGGACCGGTTGGTGTATAATCCTTTTTGCCTTTTGTCATAAAAGCGAAAAAAAAATCGAAGAAAGGAAGAGGAAGTGGCTGACTTTACGAGCTTTGGCTTTTGCCCTTTTGACATGACATTCAACAGATTTACGTGCGCTCGTGCCTAATTTAAGGATAAAGCAGCGCATCAGGATGCGCAGGATGTCAGAGTCAGAGATTTTTGTTCTTAACCTTTCTGGCATTTAATCGAATTTTATGCATAAAATAGCAATTCCTCTTTCCGCACCGCGCTTCATTGCTTTGATCATCCGCTCAACCACTCTCATCTCATCTCATTTCACCCTTCCTTCCGCTCAGTGGCAGCCACTTAAAGGGATTAAAAACTTTTCAATATAATAATGTCATTTTAAATTGACAGTGAAATCAACTGACGAAGCTGTAACACTGAAATGTTTGTTCGCCCAGCTTTCTGAGCCACCCTTTTAACGTCAGAAGGGGCTTTGGGCCAATCGTTCATATATGAGGACCCCTCTAAGCCGCTTACGCATTACGAAAACTTAACTTTTGAGCCATTTAAATCACTGCTTCAATGGGGATCGAGTGGAAAGGGATCTTTCTGGCATCAATTACACCGACAAGCGGCGGCAGTTGGCCTAATAATGCAGAAAATTCCAAACAAAGTGTTTAACGTTGTCAATTTAACAACCTCGAGCGCTTTTTTATGGCCACTTCCACATCCCCGATCCCTCTTCCAACCTTATATCAGGGGTCGGACTTCACCACCCCTCACCCGTGCCTACTGGTATCTTTCTGCTTTTTCAACTGCTAACCAAAACAAAACAACAACAAAAGACAGCAACAAGCAGCAGTAAGGAGCAAAGTTAAACAATGGCCAAAAGGCACAGTGGACGAGGACAAACTGAGATATTGGTCACATCTACTTAGACAGAAAGTCAAAGTTAGGCAGTTTGTAAACTATGCGATATAAATGTTAGGTAAATATTTATATAAATAATCTTAAATTTACCCTATTTATAATATATATCACATATAATTTGAATTTTAATTGAAGTAATATATTTTAAAATCAGCTTTAAAAGCGTCTAAGTATTGCATTGCTTCGTATGAAGTCTCAATTGGTTACAAAAAATATTTTCCTTTGTATATCAATCTCCATTGTCTTATCATTATATTATATATCGATTAAACTTTGACAGCGACATTTGACTGTTCCCGCGATTTTCCGCGCAATTTGCTCCACTGTTCGACGCACACAAAAGCGATTTGGCCGCGCGAGAGTCGCAGCATAAGCCGGATGGCTGGTGGAGCCCAGGGTGCAAGTGGGAGGTTGGGATTCTCCGGCTCCGGTCCGGGCTCGAGATCCCAGACTTTGGGCTCCTGGCACGCCGCAGATGCTCAGCCAGCCACCCACACACATGTCCGGGTACGCACACAACGAACAGTCGCACACACACAATGGCACAACCCACCGCAGAGACACGCGCCGGCAGACAACACACATGTTAACATAAACGTCAAACACACAAAGGCCGTCCGCGAAATGTTGGAGGTGGAGGCGGTGGGAACGAGGTGGAGCAGAGGATGGTCTCTGCGGAGGAGTATAGGTAATCGAGGTGGAGTGCAGCCACGGAACTACTAGGCTCTGCAAAAGTCGTAAGCAGGGAGCTGCCGTCTAAATGGCCATTCTAGTTGCGATTATCTATCTCGGATAGATACAGGCAGTACTCGTTCGAAACAACAAACAAACAGAAGAAATACCTTAAAACGCTTTAGCCGAACAAATAGATTATAAGCCAAATATGTGCGGCACAAAGGATAGTTATAATCCTTTTTTAGAATTTGAAATTTAGATACAACTTTAAAATGTTTATTTTCTATATTAAATAGAATATCTCTGAAATAAGGAGAGATAAAAAGTTATTATTCAGCTAATCCACTTTAATAAAAGTTTTTTTTTTTTTTAATATTGCCGACACTTAAAGCGAGTGAGCACTGTCCATAACGGGCTCGAAAGCAGCGAAACGTTAAGACGGTTCTATTTTGGCAATTGATTGCCGTTTTTCTTCAACGGCAAATTTCTCTCTTGTGTATAGCCAGCCGTATATGTGTGTGCTGGGAGTGTGTGCAAATCGTGATTGCTATCTATATCCATGGTTACGCCAGCGTTATTGTTCTTGCTGATGACCAGCTCCACCAGACACCATTCCCCCCCCACCACGACCATTCACTTCAGGCGGACTTCTGTCCGCTGGGCACCTGGTCCTTGATTGGGCGTGGTCGGCAACTGCGATATCCATACAGTACATTAGGCTAACTAATGATGCATGCCAAAGACAACAACAGCAACAGCAACATTCAGAACAACAATCACACGAAAGGCCAACAATGTGGAGAACAACAACGCGGACAACTTAAGCTGTGCAGATAAAAAATTATGAACGCAAGTCCTCTTCATCCACAGCTTGGAATGGAATGAAATGGAATGGGATGGGATGGCCAGGATATCTAAGGACACGGCAGAGCGGAGTTAATTGAAGTCATAAAAAAAGCAAAGACAACACCAGAAGCGGCTACAAAAACAAGCAGCCAGAAAAACATCTTTATCAGCTTTTGTTGCTGGTGCGTGTGAATTGCTCACCTGGTTTTGTATGTTTATAAGGCCAGTGATAAGGACGATTTGTCATGGAACCGAGAGAACAAGGACCAGAGATTTAGCTGCATATTCTTTATATAGCTACAACAAGACACTTAACCATTTATTTTGGTGCCTCCTCTCTGTTCATGCAATCCATTGTCGGCTATCGACAACAACATAAAATGTAAGTATCTCGCATAAATTCAATAGCCCTGCTGATAATTTCGATGATCAAAGGCAGAATAAACTAAGCAAATGGTCAATTAAAGTTTGCCGCAACGATGCATTAGTGGGCGGATAAAGATACATTTCTATACTGTACTCTATATTATGTTATCATGTTATGACTAAGTTGAATTCAGACACTACAATTGAGTTATTTAAAGTAGATTTTTAAATAGGATTTTCACTTAGGATTGTCATTTACACAGTAATAAAACTTCGTAAAATATTTGCAAGAAAGGAGACCTTCTTTTCGGTTCATCTCTTAATATTTAGTTTATTAAAAATGACTAGAAATGTATTCTTGCCGCAATGGCTTAACTTTCCATACGTTCGTGCATACAGAGTGGATGTGCCACTATTATGCTGGATCACATGCATCAATGGGGAAACAAACATTTTGAGTGGTATTAATTATTCAAAGGCCTCAAATGGAATACCATGTTGGACACAAGTATGTACTCCATATTTTCAGTTGGACTGCATTATTCGAGAGTGTCCTGCACACAAAGGCCGGCGCACATACACCAATATACGCCGAAAAGTAGGATAAAAATGTATGTTTGACGTTGCTTGTCACATCACTTTGTGTGGGCGGTGACCAAACACAAGTATTGCATGCAGAAGCTAAAATTACCCACAGTACAGTGGCAACAATAGCTGGAAAGCTCAAAAATAGTGTAAAATGTTGTGTGGCATGATCGAACGAAATGAAGGCTTTGGCCATGTTTGCAAGTATAATAATTATTAAAAATATTTGTGTTCCCTCTGCCAATAGTTCGGATGTAAATATTTCAATGGGGAAAGATACCCAAATTTAAGTGCCATAATTGCCACTTCAATATAAGCTAATTGCTGTGAGAGAGCCGGAATTATATATAATTGGTTTTAGAACTTGAACAAATATAATATTATTGGAGCTTAAATTATTTTCCACAACTTCGATGCGTAGTATGGCATTGCATTATTTGTGATTTTGAAGCGTATGCTCATTGTTTGTATCGGCAATTGAGGAGCGAATTATTTGCATATGCCATGAAATAGCTAATGGGTATATTTGCTGGTGTTTCAATTGAATACGCTATTTTCGCTTTCCAAACCACAGAGTTTTTAATTGTTAATGCAAACATGAAAAACTGCTTTTGGCTTGTTATTTATTTTTTATTTATTTTTTTTTTTTTGACTACCACTTTGGCGAGCACAAGCACCAACAATGCATTTGAATGGTCCTTAAAGCAATGGTCCACGCCCAGAAATCTCCCCGCATGTCCTGTTTGTTCTTCGGGGGCATGAAGTGGTTGGGGTTCAGATGGAGTGACATAAATGTGAATGAGTTGAAGTCAAAGTGTGCGAAGCTGGTGCTCCAAGTACTTGGTGCTGCTGGTGCTGTTGGTGCTACTGGTGCTGCCCCCAAACAATAATAATCTTGATTGCCCCTTCTGGCCCGCCCTTGATACTCCCAGCTCATATCTGTCTGGCTGCCGGCTGTTTATTCCAACAAGAGCAACATGTCTCCGGACAATTGTTGTCTGTCTGTTGGCTGGTTGGTTGTTTGGTCGGTTGGTTGGTTGGTTGGTTGGTCGGTTGGTCGGTTGGTGTGCCAGTGCATCTGTTTGCCAATTGATGTAACTGTTACTGACCAAAAGCGTTGGCCGTCCTTTTGGCTGTCTATTTAGCCAAGTGATTTGCCCGTCCCTGGCAATCGCAATCCATTTCCCTGCCAAGAGTGTCTATATGCCCGGCACACCACTCCAGATCCCAGTTCCGGATGTTTGTGCCCCGCTCAAGAGTTTGTCCCGTAGCGGCCTGTATTCCGTTACGACTGCTTTATATGCCGCTTCCCCACTTTCCCACTTCCGGTTCCGTTCTGTTGTCCAACTAATTGGCTGCTTAACAACTACAGAGGCAGCAGCTCAACTGTCCGAGCTGACTGCCAAGTGTCTGTGTCCAAAAACGACTGTGCAATTTCAATTAAGATTATCGCATGCATTTAATAAAGCACTTAATACACTTATCGGTTGTGTGTCTGTCCACGTGAGCGCATCTGATTTGTCTGGCATATTTAAATATAAATCGATTGCCAAATTATAATAGAGTGCTTTTCACTTTCTCAGACAATTATCTCAAAGATTTCTGCTCAAAAGTGTATTTATTATTTATTAGCGGCTTGATGCATACACTTGTATGTGTAAAATTATATTGACTGCAGTATGCCGCCTCGAGGAATTTACATTTTACTTCACTGAATCAAAAAGTGTGCGAAACAAGCACATTTTACAAAGATAAAGTTGAGAAGTAACAATACAAGAAAATCCTTTTTTCAACAAAAGTTATTTCGTTCTATTCGGTTAGCGACACAAAAGTTGTCATTGTTATAAAAAATCATGTTTACAATGAATGCAGTAGAATAGAAAAGTCTTATTTGATACCAAATATTTAAAAAAAGGAAACGAATATTAAACGAAGCCGCAAGATAATCCAAATTGTGTCTGATATCTGCAAGGTTGTTTCATGACACTTAGCGCGTTCAGATACGAATCTGAATTTATTACACATGTCTTCCATTTACGCTGTTCGAGTAGTTTTAATTTCATTGTTTTTCGGTGGAAAACATGTAATTTAATAAAGTGGTAAGAGTGCAGTTATTCGGCAAACATGATACTCCACGCTCTGGGTCCCGCAGCCCTCGAAAATCAATTGCGGTTGTTCGTGTAACTATTTGGTTCACTGGTCACCACACTTTGATGATGGAGCAGGATGGGTCACGATGGAGTGGAGTGGGTGCAGTGTAAAAAGGTGGAGTCGATGGACGAGCGCTGGAGAGCCGCCGGAGGAGAGGAGCACGTGGCGGCACTTCATGCAATTCACATGAGCGGTCCACAGCTGTTCGCCTTTGGTCAGGACTTTCGAAAGGATGGATGGTAGGATGGTCGGATGGGAGGGATGAAGTGCCATTCCTGCATGTCCTTCTGCGTTGTATGTAAATGAGATATTTTGCGGTCTGGGAGCGTGGGTGGGCGACGAGGCACGTACAAATTCAAATGCGGTTGAAATCTGCATTAACTATTGCAATTAGTGCGAAATTTCGTATAAATTATGTAAAGAATAGTTTTTGGCACAGAGTTTTCTATGAACTACGACTGCGTCTGTATGTTGTTGGTTAGATTTTGCGTTTGAAAAATATTTTAGCCAAATGGTTTGTTCATTTGCTTGTCCGTCCGCCCATTGTGTATATATTTGTGGGCGTGGCACGGGGTTGTTTGCCATTCGGCAGCCGGTCGGTTTCTGCATTATGCAATTGAATTTAAAATCTAATATTATGTAGAGCGATTTGTATTGTTCAGCCAGCTGCAACGGCTTCTACACCTGTCTCATTGCTTTTTTCGATGATCTAATTCATCTTGTTAAGTTTCAGTAAATATTATTCGGATCTTTGAATTTAGATCTTAGACAAATTGAATTACTATTTTAACATACTTTTATCAGACTTAATAATTAAAATATTACTTAGCTCACTTAGTTTCATTTATTCGAACTACTTTTTTTTCTGTTCTGCACGCTTAATAGGATTCATTATTTGTGAACAATGTTGCGTATGCGTGATATTTGGCTGTCTATCTTTTCCCCGCTCACTCAATGAGCGCTCTTGTTGGTCTGTCTGGATGGGTGAGCCTTCCTCACTTGTTTGTTGTAAATTTCATTTAGATGTGCAATTAAATTTTAATTAGCCTGCCCCTTTCATTTCCATCCACGCATCTGCGTGGAATCCGCAGGAGGGGAATTAGGGGAAGGGCATTCGAGAATGTAGAGGCCATGTATGTTTCTAGTTATATATCGAAATACCTTTAATTAGAGAAAGTTCATTTTGGGGATTTCGTGCTATTATACCCTTGATGTGTGTGCTCTTTAATTTGTTTTCATCGTCTGTTTGTTCCGCACTCGCAAGCGTTTTCAATGTGCTGCCGGTATTTGGTTGCTTGCCACCCAGGGGCATTTGTGGAACAACCTTCAGCTGGTAGCTATTCCCATCTAACTGTAATCAATTAATTCATTATTATTCGAATGCTGCTTTCGAAAAACCTGCCACTTTGCTTTATTGCATGTTGAAGTAGTTTTTCATTATTGGCTCTACCTTGTTGCACACAGTCGGCAGGATCATTGAGTTCACCGGGGGGGCGGAACTCCAGGGGGCAAGTGCACAAACTTGTCGGCAAGTTTTCCAAGGTAATTCACAGGTAACTTAGCTCTGCTTCTTTTATTTATCCCCTACACAACCTTTCTGTTCAATTTCAGTTTATTTGAAGGCCTCTGGGGAAACATTCCAAACAAGATAGCTGAGCCAGAACAACTGAGGCGAAATCTTTTGGCTTTTAAAGGAGCACTGCCGACGTGCTTCCTGATGTCTCTGTATAGAAATGTCTTGTTAAGATCACTTTGGCTTGATAGATAAATATCATTAAAATGACTTTAAAAAATTTCGCATTTCGGTCAATATTTTTTTCAAAGAATTGGTTAAGCATTATCTATGAAACTTTTTAATTTATATTGTAAGACAAAGATTAATTTCCATATCTTGTATCCTGTAAATAGTAGTTAAATGTAGTACAAAAATAATTTTTGGACTATTATTGTCTTTTGTGTTTTTCAATTTGTAAGCCTTTGAAACTGGTTTCTGGTAAGGCGAGACTTTCAATAAAACAATGTTTGAAAATGTACTCAACTGTGAGTTATCCCTATAACAATAAGCAGGTGTGTATGCTGCGGCCAATGTGATGGTTTATCCGACAAATGTCATAACAATTGATGTCCTGTAGTGAACTTTCATGCCTTTCGATTTGAAAGGTAAGAACGAAAAACAACTTGTATCGATTGTGGTGGAAAAGGAAACTGTGTCCTGTGAACACATTGAACGTTTTTTTTTTATTGTCGCTGCCATTTTCATTACATTAACCGTTTGCCAAAGCATTCAACTTGCCAACTCGAACTCCCAACTGTTTTTTACACCACCCGCCACAATGCGCATCGTTTACCTGGTTTTTCTTGTTTGCTTGTATTATTGCGCCAGTTAGTGCTGTTATTTTTATTTTCCGCTGCCTTTGAAACAGTTTTACTGCGCTGTTTGTTGATTTTCCAGTTGCTGATGCTGCCACTGATGCGACAAAACCCCTTGTGAGCCCGCTAATCCACCCACCTGGTCTGGTGAAAGGAGCAAAAGTTTCACGCTTTCGTTGCTAAAAAACATCACAAGTAGATTTTGGGAAGAATCGCAGCATCAGCAGAAGCGACAACAGAGAACAGGCAATTGAACAGCGTCCTCCTCGGAACAGAACTTCCGGTTTAACTGGGCACACTTCGAAATCCCCTCTTAAAGTCCAATCACCCGCATCAATCAATCAGCATATGATAGTCTCGAAAAAAAAAAAAATAAATCCAGACATTTCCAACCTGCGCATCTCATCGCTGACCCCGCTCAACTTCGACAGGTCAGAGCGTTTTTATAAAGCCATAAAATATACACAAACTAACTGAAAGGTCGGTCTCCACGCACTCGCACATGCATTATTTCTCGGGGGGAAGATGGTCCCTTCGATTGGGAGAAGGAATGGGTTTAAATGTGGGGAAGGATGGTCTGCAGTCAGGGACCTTAGACTGTCAACGGCCTGCTGGCGCAATCTTTTTGAGAGAGTATAAACGGAGAAGTGTTACAGAAATTTTAGATACAAGATTGTATACAATTAATATAATATAATATAATATAAGCAAAGATCTAACTTCTTTAAATATCTTCAATTTACAGTATCCATAATATTTAAGGTACACATTAGGTTAAGTTCAGAAGAAACTGAACGATTGCTAGTGACTAATGAATAATAAATAATTATAATAACTTGGCACATTTTCTTCATTTTTAAGAACCCATCGATCCACCCTCGTTTTTCTAGCTTTTTGAGTTGTTGTTCGTGCCCTGCTTTAGCGTTGGTTAAAAGGGGCCTGCTTATGTTTGGTTTATGTTTTTTTTTTTTGCGGCCCATTCTCAGTTTCGGACTTGGGCTCGCCCCGAAAGATTTATGTGCGTAAATTTCATGCTGACGGCATCAGGTGATTTAACACTTTAGATAACTTGGAACAGTTTATAGTCGGAGACGATGTGCCACCCACTTTCGCCGGCTCTGGAGGCTTACAAATGTCGGAGACGCTTGGTTGAGCCCCGAGGATGGGTGAAAAGTTGTATTTTTATTATTTTATTTTATTGCGCTTACATCTTTAAATAAGTTTGCTTTGGCTGCCCTCTCTTATTGGGTGTGTATTTGGGGTCCTTTGTTCGGAGATCTGCCCTTCGGAATTGATGCGTCTTTTGGGGTCATAAAAATTACAAAAAAAAAAGAATTCGCTCGCCTTTTTGGGCTGATTGCTGTGTGCGATTGAGCATCGTTGGTCCTGGTCTCAGGTCCCAGGTCCCCTGGAGTTTCGTTTCGTCCTTTCCTGCTTGTGCTTCTGGTGTCCTTTTGTTTGTTTGTTGTCCAGATAGGATATAAATTATATTGAGCGCTTTGAATTAGTTTTTTATGTGCCACACATGTAGTGAAAATGAAATTAGATACGTGTTGAGTACGAGTTAATTTGAAGGCACAGATTTGCCCTCATCCCAGAACAAAAAAAAACTTTTCCTTGATTTCTCTTCGATTGATAACTGAGGCAAGTGGGCATGGCTAAAGGGATCTCCACCGGGGGAGATATTTAAAGAGTTTACTTTAGTCGCACAATGCTCAACAATTGCGAACTCCATTGGGTAAAGTTCGCCCTGCAATCGTTGCAGCACCACCAACAATGGCAAGCAATTACCAAAATACAAAAAATACTACAAAATGAAAGCAGAAAAAAAGCGAACCAAATACAAAAAAAAAAATAAAAAATAAAAGGGGGAGATTGCGAAAATTCAACTCCAACACGAAAAGGGCAAGCGCGAGAAAGGAAACGCAAAAAAGCGAAAATAACATGGAATTGTTAAGGAACTGCAAACTGCAAATCCATTAAACCACAACAAGAACAAGATGCAGCAGGATGAGGTTCAGGATAAGGACCAGGATGAGCACAACCGAGTAAAACTCCGAACTACAGTAGGTATTGAATCGAAATGGGGAATGTTTCGACACAATTGACTGAAAATTGTTTGTTAAATGTGCAGAGCGTTGAGCATCACGAAGGACATTTGTAAATGTATTTTTTTCGGATTAGCCGAAACGGCTTACACTCAATCAACCTAAACAATTTCCTGAACAGATTTAAGTTATTTTCTCATGAATTTTAAATCAAATCCATCTAAAGTATTTCCGTTGCTGTCCTCATAGTTGCACTCAGTGCTATAAAAATAAGATTACATTTTTTCTAAGTTTATCGAATCGATTGTAACTTCTTATATACCTCAATTTTATTTTCAGGTTGTGACTGAGCCGATTTTTTTTACGAAATCGACTCTAAGCATATCTACAATGAAAAATTGGCATGCTTAACAAATGTTTTTTGTGCAGCATTTTTTGAAAACGTATATTACTATGAAGCAGAATCCAATTGTTGTGGTCTTACAAAGAAAATTAAATAATTATTATTTTACATATTTTACCTTAATGAGTTTAGTTAACCCGAAAATTCTCAAGCTGAATGAATGAATTTAGTGGACTACCGGTTAGCTATTTCTTCTGACTAAAATAAGTTTAGAGTCAATCGCACATTCATTTTTAACATGTACTAAACGTATTATACCATCTCGTACAAAATTTAATTGGATTGTAATGCTTTTTTAACGCATTTAACCTTAACCAATATAACCAATAAAATGCAATGTACTTGAGACTGTTTAAGTCAGTTATAATCGGCTACTATCATTATGAAATTGTTTTTCTTAGTTATTCTGGGTAAGCTAAAGATTTTCTAAATATTTTGATCATTCTTATTGTTAATCAAACAGCCTGTATGCTAATCGGAATTGCATGGGGAGAAAACTGCAATAAGCCGTGCGGAAAATGCATCTTGCCCACCTGCAATTATGATGGCAAATGTTACTTTGAGGGAACTAGCGCTTGTGCTCTGGAAAATGAAAAGTGCCGACGAAAGAAGAATAATCTTGACCGTGAGCTTTATGTTTGAAATGTTTTTTACCCGATTTTAACTTCTTTTAAATGTATTTAGAATTCGTAAAAACCGTGTCTGGGTTCTGTGAGATGGGCGTTAAAATGTGTAAATAGCCAAATAAAATGTTTTCAATTGAATTATATAAATTAAATATATTTCTTTTAAGAAATAAATAGTTCAAAAATAGTTCAATTGCTGTTTGTCCACTATTTTGATGTTTATTTCATTTGGGAGTTTTAAAAAGGGTATATGATATGATTTTTAACCATAACTTAGTTTCGCCTTAATGAAATAATCTACTGCTAGTGCTACAAGTCCAATTGCTCCGTAGTTTGACCGATGAAAACCTCAAGAAGACAAATATGAGGAACATTTTACTTTGCCACTCAAGCCCCAGAAAAGCAAACCCAAACGAAACGAAACGAAGCGAACCAAACCGAGCCACCCAACTATGAAAAATTTAAACTTTGCATCCAAGCCATTTATTCATCCTGCTTGGCATCTGCCATCATATCTTAGCATGCGGTTCTGGCTTCGTCCGGAGTTCTCTGCCCCCATTTTGCATCTTAAAGCCTCCATCTTTATATCTTTAACCATCTCTATGCTCTTCGGTTCTTGGGCAGTTTGGGGTGCACCTTAAAAATTAATTGAAACATCACTACCGGCTAATATTGTAGATTAAAAACAGCAAAAGGAGCTGTGCTGGGTAAGAGGACCGAAATGGGCCGCACCTAGATGAGGCATATAAAACTTTTGGGGTTAACTGAGTGCTCTAAAAACGGTCAGAAACTTGCAAATTGCCAGTATGCTTGGCCATTTATCAGTCTTAGTTGTGGGTTAGTTGGAAAGAATGTTCCACAATAAATTCGAACAACAAATTTGGCTTCTTCTGGAGTTTATTAGCTGGCCGCCGGAATTTTGCGGTCAAAGGGCGACCTGAACTTGAATCTGGCCGGTCGGTCGCCCATCTCCCGCACCTCACCCCCACCATCCACCTATTGTACATCCATCTTCGTCTTTGCCCCCATCAAGTCACTGTCCAGTTTAGAATTTCTTTGAATACTCCGCCTGATGACAGAGCATTGCCAGATAGCATACTAATTCCGGCTCAGTCACTGCGCATGCCCAGATGCTCCGGTAATCGTGGGTCTTCGGGCTTTGGGGCTCTCGCACCAGCGGCATGGGTCGTGTCAACTGACTTCGGGGGCTTCGGTTTTTGGGTCTGTTGCGCCTAGGACAACAATTTCCGTGTTGCATGCCTCGCCTTCGGGTGATCTAAAAACGAAGCGAGTGTCGAGGTCGCCAACGTGCCATAAAATGCGCATAATGTGGCACGGATGTGCCAGTCCACGTTGGTAATTTGGCGCGTGAGCATCGCCGATTATCATTTTTGCCACAAGTGGCAGCCCGT
Source organism: Drosophila melanogaster (assembly GCF_000001215.4). Classification (NCBI taxonomy): domain Eukaryota; kingdom Metazoa; phylum Arthropoda; class Insecta; order Diptera; family Drosophilidae; genus Drosophila; species Drosophila melanogaster. The sequence goes on along the minus strand of NT_033779.5, from coordinate 15,200,408 downwards.
ATAGTGATGTTGCTGGTGCAACGGCAACATTTCGTACCTCTAGCCGGCTAGATAAAATCGCGAAATGGTGACCACAAATAGATAGGCTTTGATAGCCGCGAAGCATTAACCAGAGATCGTATCGGTCGAGGGAGATCCGGCAGTGCTTATGATACCAAAAGTAATCAAGCGGTGATTGCAAAGTGAAGTGATCAGTAATCAAAACTCAAGTGGCACGAAAGCAGAAAGAGCAAACGAAGGAGAGAAAAGTAGCCTAGGCACATGCAACAACTGGATACGGATACGCTTTTCAAGCCCTGAACAGCCGCCGACCTACGAACCCACCCACAAGTCAAGTACGTAACAGATTGATGAGCAAGTCGCCGTCGCTGTCTCAAAGAACCACCCACTCACTTGGCCCCCCCACATCATCATCCTCATCCACCTCCTCCTCCTCCAACTCCCAGCCACTCACTCGACCAGGCACTTGACTAAAAGTTCAATTTCCTGCAAGATGCTTTAATTGAAGCGCACAGTAAACAAGAAACAGAAGCGGAGAAACAGAAAACAGAGTGGGCAAGGGTCACTCGTCGCCTTGGGTGCCTTCGCTCTGGTCAGTCATTAGTCATTTGCTCATTTCCGCAAACGCAGCCCGGATGTGCAGCACTTGTCAGTCAATAAACAACCTCGACGGGGGGTGGATGATGGGTGGTGGACGGATGATGGGTGGCGATCCACCCACTCTCCCAATTAAATGTGGCAAACGTATCAGCGTCAATCACCGATTCTGATGGCCAGGCCAGTGCATCCTGCCGCTTCACTGGCGTTTCCACAGATCGGCTGAGGCATCGGGAAAATGTCTCGGGCTATTTACATTGCCGTCCAAGGGATTGGATGCAATTTCGATTGGTTCATGGATCAGGTTGGACTTGCTTAAGGTTTTAATTTAACAAGCAAATGTTGGGTACCATACACTTGCAATGATAGTTTGTTTTATTGAGAGCTATTGATAAACTAACAGCTGTTTGACAAACAACTAAAATAACAGCTGAGAGTTAGTCGAAATGTCTGTAGATTTGGCAAATAAAATATATAAACACATGTGTGGTTTTTAACAATTTTAGATCAATTTTAGTTTGGTTGCAAATTTGGTTCCCAAAAATTATCGCCATTTATATGTAGCAAACAATAGGAAACTACGTATATACAAATGAAATATAAATGTTCATACAAAGATTTTTTTCGAAGGAAGGATTAAAAGACAAAGTATAAGTGTTTTAAACTTTTCTCAACCACTACATTTTTTGGATCTGTGTCTTTGGTCTTTAAGATGATGGAAAGAAAAAGTGGAACGCGCAGAAAAATCTGGAGGTGTAGTGTTGCAGTGGCAGTGGCAGAGTGGGTGAGTGGGCGTCGGTGGGTGGCAGGGGGAGTGGCGACTGCATATGTGTCACACATTGAGTTTCTTGGACAACAATAACCAAGACGGACAGGAGCAGGGTGCATCGCAAAAACGGTGCATAGGTGCTAAAAAAAAAGAAACAACGAGGAGCAACAATGGAACGGAGGTGGGGAAATATGGGGAATGTTGGGGGGAGTACGCAAGCTAACCCAGTTTTTTTTCGACGCTGGTTCTTCACAGCTCAGTTTTGTTTTGGGCCTCCTCTTTTTTTTTATTTTGTCTACTGCTGCTTGGTACATTTCTTTTTATGGCTTTTACGAACTGGCCGCAAAACGACGACGACGAATAACCAACTTCACTGACAGCAGAAGAAACGAAAATATTTCGACCAAAAACTGCCAGACTTGTCCAAAGCCACCCACCACCCACCACCCACCAACCCATCCCACTGGATGAAACCTGTTTTGTAATTGTTGTGTTTTTATTCCGAGTATGCGTGTTGATGCGGATTTCTTTGGCTTTCCCAGCGCCTTCTGGGCTCTAGCTTCTTGCCTGGGCCATTGTCACGTAAATCTGTGACAGAAATTAGCCTCGTTGACAAAAATATGCCTGCTTACACATTATTTGTACAAACAAATAGACGGGCAACAGTTAATGGGCGTGGAGAGTGTCGTCCTCGTGGTGCCTCTGGGTTCCATGGGCACCGTTCCATGGGGTTCTTGGGTTCTTCTGACGGGGGTGTTGCAGATACATGGGTCTGGAGAAATTTGCATGGGAACTGCGCCAGTTGACGCTGTTATTTCTTGGCCTCTTTTGGGCGAATTCCTCAGCTAGTTTTGTGGCTGTCGTCCTGTCGGCTTTTCTTCTTCGCCTTGTTTTATTGATCTGTTTATGCTTTAGGACCTCTGGCCCTACACTTCCCCCCCATCACAGCAATCTCTGTCAAACCCTCATCATGGATAAACAAACAAAAAAAGTTTTATTTGTGGACTACTGAAAATGCAAAATAAAAAAAAAGAAAACAAAAAGCAAGGGATGCGGGGACCGCAAATGTGCTTTTTCGGGGCAAAGTTGTGCCTAGGCTAATGACCAGACAGGCGTGAAGGCAATCATAAACTGCGTACATTTCATCCTCCCACACTTCGCACTCGAAGTTAATTTTCCTTGACCAGAGTCTAGCCAGGTTGGAAAGTTTACTCTAGCTCTTAATCAACTCATTATAATGAACAGAGAAATAAAATATCCATAACATGCCGTCGATTAAATTATTTGGTTGCCTTACGGCACTTTTGCTGATTGACTTTATGGAGTTTTGGTCTGATTTTTTCCAATAAAATGTAATGAGATTAATAAATCAAATTGTTGCACATAAACGATTAATGCTATAAAAATGTATGCATGTATTTAATTATACCGCTTACTTTTAGAGTTAAGGGTATACAACATTCGTTGAAAAGTTTGTATCAGTTAGAAGGATGAGTTTTCGACCCTATATTTTTTGAACATTGATATTAAGAATGCAGATTCTAGAAACGGCGAGATTGTGCATCTTACCCACTCTAACGCTGAGTACAGGGTATCAGATAGCCGAGGAAATCGACTCTCTTTTTTTTATTATTTGTCTTGTCAATTTCTACCGGCATGCCAAACCATTTTGGCCAAGCTCCTTTTGAAATACAAGCCTGAGTCGAATGTTTTCAATAGGATTTATATTTCTTGTAATCATATAAAATTATTTTATTACAGACAGAGGGAAAAATAATTTTCCGAGATTGTGCATCTTACCCACTCTAACGCTGAGTACAGGGTATCAGATAGCCGAGGAAATCGACTCTCTTTTTTTTATTATTTGTCTTGTCAATTTCTACCGGCATGCCAAACCATTTTGGCCAAGCTCCTTTTGAAATACAAGCCTGAGTCGAATGTTTTCAATAGGATTTATATTTCTTGTAATCATATAAAATTATTTTATTACAGACAGAGGGAAAAATAATTTTCCGAACTTAAGCCTTGGCCTAGAAAGTTAAAGTTGAAAGTCAAATAACGGACAATTTTTGACGTCTACAATATCCTTTCGAACCCGGACCCCTAATTACCTGAACCTAACCTTAGACACACAAAATACAGAGTCAATCTATCATGCGATGGGTGTTCTCCTGATTAACACGAAACTTTGCCCAGGCCGAGCAACAAAATGATTGATGTCCACTACAAAATTTTCAATGTACATATCTACCCCCAGAAAATCGTTCACTTATTCAGGCTAGAATTCAGCTTTTCGTACGTTTCGTAAACGTTGGCTGCATAAACTGTTTATCGAACCATTCGGTTTTATGTCACAGCAACTGATTGATTTTTAATTAAACGTCCACGATTTCACTGATTGACGCTAATCATACGCTTGATGGGCTTAAGCTCGGCCACGACCCCTCTCTTAAGGGGTGGCTAAATAAAATGAGCATTTCCCACTTTAATTCGAACACAATGTATAAGCACACACATACTGCGGAAATTAGATATTTATTGAGCGAGGCGTTGTCAGGCAAACCAATTTAAAAGGTATTGGCCCAAAGCGAAGGGCATTGAAACGGGAAGCGTGTGGAAATCGAATATTATCCAGATAGTGCCGAAGATCCATTTACGTGACTCGGAAATGCAAATAAAAAAAAAGTGGAAAAAACCGCTTTCCGAATGTTTTGCTGCCTTATTTTTTTATTGAATTGTAAAGGAGGTGAGGTGGGTGAGGAGGGCACACCGACATAAATAAACCTCAACTAAGTCGTGTGTTTTGACATAGATTTAAATTGACATGGTTGTGTAAACAGACCAGGGAGGAGGGCATACCATATATGTACCAGCGTCAGACACAAAAGCAGAAACAGACGCAGAGCCTCTCACACATTCCTCATTGAAAGCCGCACACAAATTCTCGGCGTTCAAGGCATTCCTCGCTTGGAAACCACAACCCACTTTTCCCAGTTCGATATCAGCAGGGCGAGAAAGAATAAAATAAAAATGCAAAATAGTTCGTTATTTAACATATTTGACGGCTGCCCGGTTGGTTGGCTGCTTGCCTGCTTGGCTGTCGGCTCGTAAATGTAAATTGGCCCTGAGATATGGAGCTGATGACAAACAGGCCCAAAGCCAGGAGTACCATAACCAGAAAACTAAACCAAAAACCAGGACGCGCATGGAAAATCCCATCCATGCCAAGCGAGTACGAACCCTTTGACAATTTTGTTGCTGCCTTCGCTTCGATGGTTCGTTGGGTTCTTTCTCCGGGCTCCGCAAAAATATTTGCCACGCAAATAGCTGGAAAAGTATTGCCCGATTATGTTTCTCTAACTGGGCACACACGCAGCAGTCAGCAAATTGAAAGGCAAACACACACACACACACACACCGCTCCACTGGTAGTTAGAAAAAAGATGAACAGGCCAAAACGATTTGAGAAGGATCCGAAAAAAAAGAGAAAAAAATTGAATATGGAGGAAATAACCAGTAGTGGAAACCGGAGAAAGGAGAAAAGAACGCAGTCTCGTTGCTTTCTATGAATGTCAATTGGTTGTTGGCCGGATGGTTCTTGGCAAGCGGAATGGAATGGCTTGGCGCGGAGCTAGATGAGTGGGAAAGGGGCCAATTTAAAAGGGCTTACTTTTTAATGAAGCGAGCCAGGGATGATGCCGTACCCGAAGGGGTTCCCAACACAATCGCTATAGCGACTATGATAAATGAATGAGCATATGTCGGATGGAGTAAGTGGGTGTCTGGCCATTGAGGAGCTGGCAGCCTTGTGACAGAGAACGGCAACAGGAATTGAAATGCTAGATTAGATGCAATTAGATAGAGCGTAAGTGGAGGATGATAATACGATGATGATCTATTGTTAAGCAAAGGAAAGGGTTGTGAGCCGTATGGTAATCGGACCTAAAGGCCGCATATTAGACATGGAAAATGATACTGGATTTTGCATTCCAATAGATGGTGCCTACATGTGCATATATGTCGTACCCATAAATAAAAATATTTCTTTCGTTTATTTTAAACTAGAAAAAAAGTAAAAACATTTGTTGCACTTGAATACATTTCTATTTTATCAACTTTCATCACAAGTTTTATTTACCAAAAAAGTCAGATATTATTTGTTGGTCAGCCACATCAATATAACTTTTTTAACTCAAAAAAAAGCTATATAAAAGATCAGTCAGTAACATCAAACGTTTGCTTTGATGCCAGCAACCTCTCCCGGAATTCGTTGGTGCTCTTTTATTGGTTTTGCCGCAGTTGCCAGTAGCCACAATCTGACATATTGGAATGTCAAACTAATGAGGTTTCCAAACCAAAACGTACTTACCCCCATTTGCCACCGACCACTTGCAGGCTTGCACAGAAATGGCGGCATTGAGGGGGCATCCAAATCAAATCACATAACATGTCAGCCATGTTGGCCACCACCCACCACCCACCGCGCACCGCTCACCCTAGAATGCCACACCCATCCATTCAGCGGGTCCAAACCATCCAAACCATTCAAACCGTGCAATCCAGCGCAGCCAGCCCACCAAACGAACTGAAACCAACTAAAACAATTCCCTTAGCTATGCTAATGACGCGCAGTTTCCTCTATTGTAAACTACCTTTTGCTCTATTTTCACCTCTGACGTCCCCTTTTTCACCCTCCTAAGCTGTCACCTGTCCCCTCGAATACGAACCACCCCCGCCCCCTCCCGCTGGCAACCATGCCCTTCTTCTTCGTGGCAATGCCACTGCATTCTCTCCTCTGATATGCATGTGCCGAGGTTAAATATATGTTCTGTTGTGGAGCCTATGCTAATGCGCTCGGTTGGTTAAGTGGGTGGAGCTGAAAAGTGCGGAATATTTAAGATCTGTTTATGCTTTGCTAGCAGGTGCAGTCAATATTTGAACGATATGAACGAAAGCAACGTGGAAATCATCCCGAGTTTCATCACTCCAGATACATAGTTTATAATCTGTAAATATTATTAAAATCAATATATGGTCAATGGTTCCTATTGTTAGGATAGATTTAAGCCCTTTCTAACAAGTGTTAGCAAATATAATATCAATTGCTAATTGAATGAAATTTTCTACTTAATTTTGGAATAAGAATTGCAAGTTTGATAGTTAATTACATGTATAGTATACAAAATATACGACAAATATTACTTTCTACTTCGTATGTATGTAATGTATTTGAATAGAATTCGAGTTAGTATTGGCTAAGATTGATTATTGGCTAAAAAAAATTGTCAGAAGCCCTTATCCCAAATATGAAAATAACATGGGTTTAAGATGATATGTTTGCGCTTCTCAGCATTTTTGTTGGAGATTCGCATTGTGGGATCATGTTATCCTCGCTGCGTCAGCCTTGTTACAAAGATATTTTCACGCACACCCAGGTACTTCAAGATATATTTATAAGCAGATATATGCATATAGTTTCCTATTCGCAGGGGTTTCTGAGATTTGTGAGGTGTTGTCGACACCATCGTTCGTTGGTTTGCTGAACAGGATTGGGCTGTTGTCGTCGGTGCCCTCGTCTTCGGCTGCCCTCGTCCAATATGTGTCAAATGCAAATTTAAATCTTATTGAAAAAGGGGATTATGTGACAGCAGCAGACGCCATATGAAAAAGCGGGATGTAGTTGGGGATTTGGCTTCTCCTTCCCCATCTTGGCTTTTCATTCATTTTGCGGGATTTTTTTTTTCTGCTTTGTTGGTGCAACTAAAAATGTCACTCCTTCTGCTGTAATCGAAGCAGGAGTGATTGACTGACTCTGAGTGAAGGACTGTGGTCCTGCAGGGATGTATGTTAACTTTCGAGTGTGGAAGAAGCAGCTGCTCCAGAGCGGCCAGCGGCAGGGGCAGGAGGCATAAACCGATTCTCATTTGCATCTTTTGCTGTCTGCCATTTTTAAATGCTTTTCCCTTTCTTTCCACTACCATTCTCAGCAGTTTTCATTCCGACTCTGTTGGTTTTGCGGTTCTACTGTCATTGCACTCATATCATCATTCTGGCATCATCACAGCCCAAGAGTGGAGAATATAATAGAAATCCAACTTCCAGCAGTAGTCTAATCCCCACATCGCTGCATACATTTATAACCCATACAATGACATGACCATACAATATTTCTCTTTCCTTTTTTGGCACAAAATACTTTGCGCTTCGATGCTACCTCGTCCTGTCATCTCCTTTTGTGTGGACGGGATGCTTTTGGGGTACGGCGGGAGGTGTGTTCAATATTTTCCAGCTATTGAAATCAAGGATCGAGAAAGCGGGGCAGCTGAGTTGGGCTGAATGAGGAAGGGACGCTTGTATATATTTCAAAGCTTTGTTATCAATATGTCGCCTGCTTATTGAAAATAATACAATATTCGTGTGTGGGATAAGTAAGGATGCCTGAATGTACGTAATATATCTTCCTCTGTTTTCTTCCTCATTGTGCCAAGTATCTTGTAGACACATACATCCACAAAAAGAAGTGAATGTGAACGTTCAACGTTGGGCTCTGTGTGTGCCGAAGCTTGTCACCTGTCGGGGCTTCGGCACTTTTGGGACATTGATTGCGAAATCATCATCATCATTTGAATGGTAATCCTCGGTTATTCATTTGAAATATGAAATGAAAAGTTTTTGATTAAACTACCAAGCAAATATGATTGTATCAATAACTCAAGCTGTTTGCTTAAATATATATCGCTTAAGTATTTGTTTTCTGTAAAAGGAGAAATGTTTTGTTAGCTTTTTCGTTTATTTACACATTTGTTTGCTAGTTAGTATTGTTTACCTAAGCTTTTGTTACGGCTAACCAATTCCGATAATGGTCTATACCGACTCCTCCTGCTGTCATTAAATATGCCTACTCCCAATCGCAGGGCTTCCTTCTGGGGCGTCCGTTTGGCAAATGGGCGGTGAGACATCTTCTTTCAACTGGCAAATGCCCTGCACGTAGCCACATAAATTCCTGTATTCAAGCTTGAAGCTCTTTTCTTTATACATATACATTAAACATTCCTTTCCAAGCCGTGCCATTCAATTCAATACCATTCGACTCGATTCGATTCGATTCGTTTCGGGTAGGTCGACAATTTATGTAGCTGGGAGTCAAAGTCCTTGGCTGTGGCCTAATTGAAACATGGCTTGCAAATGCATTAAATCCCCAAATAGTAGCAAAATAATGAGCCTGATTAATTCAATCAGTTGTAATGTGGCACGCCCCTTCAATCTGCCTGGGCATTAGGCCAGTACAATCTTCCTGCGGCAGAACACTCAGGTTACGTTGGACCTTCACCATGTTAAGTAGTTTAACACGCTAATGTAATGAAGCTATAATGCCGAGGGTTTTGCTTCCGGAACATCTGGTGATAGATCAATGTATTTATCGAAATAAATGGACCAAGTGTGACACGTAAATGGATGAGGCAATCGAGATGTTAGCGGCAAAATGAGGAGCCAATTAAGTCAGCCACCAGTATATTAACAGTCTAATGCATAATTTTATACCAAACGTTTTCGCTAATATCCATTCTCAAAATTATTCATTTTCCGACGTGCTTCTATGAATGGAAATCTTGCATTATATAATAGAATGTTTTTATATTTTGTTTCAGATATTTGCGCATCATTAGTTGGTAGTTATTAGTAGTTCAATAGAGCGTATTACCCACGTTAAAAATGTGCTGAGCTTTGAAATGAATAAATAGTTGATATAAATACCTGTTCTAATATATGCAATACGGGATTAGGTGGAACATTAACGAAAATTCAAATATTGGTTATTGTGGTGCATTTGGCATAAGATCCATTAACTGTTTCAAGTATAACTTCTTGAAGAAAGTGTGCTACATACATTTATGCCTTTATTGCAAGCCCTCGCTTATGTTCGACCTTGACTCCTGGGAAAATCCACTTCATATCTATCAAGAAATCGCGTCGTTGATTCTCTGGCGTTGTCAAAAGTCAAAAGTTCAGTCTGCAATTTGAACATGACATTTGTCAGGAGACAAACACATGAGATGGCGAATGGGTAGAGGGATATTGGTGTTGGTGGGCGCAAGGGGCGGAACGGTATGGCGCCATATCCACTGAACCTTAAATCAAGTTGTAAAGAGGCTGGGCCAAGTGTTTGGGGACTCTCTGTTTGCTAGGACCACTCAGAAAAAAAAAGAAAAACAAAAATAGCTACTGCAAATAACTTTTAATGTTTAGGGCCTTTCACTGTTTAAACTGAAATCAAACATATTATCAAAAATAAAAAATAACCCTAACAAGAAATAAATGTTCTTTATTGAACAGTATCTTTTGATACCTAAATACAAATTTTGGAACATTCATGTCTATTTTTAATAATTATTAGTCTTTGTCCAGGAGTCACTGAAATTTTGAAATGATTTTTTAAGTGTAGAAGCAGCTGTTGATGGAACGACAGCAACAATATCAACAGCAATAGCAACAACTAGAGCGACACAGCGGCGTTAAAAAAAAGAGAAGAAAAGCAAAACGAAAGGAAAGGAAAAACATTCCAAATGAAGATGGGCAGCTGCGAGGCATTTTCCAGGGCACATTCACACACTCGCACACTCACTCGGACTGACAGACTCACACACATGCGGCTATAAAAGTGACAAATGTTAAACGAAATGTAAGGAAAAACTGACAACAGGAAGATGCCACGTAATGAAGCATAAAAAGTACATTTTTCAAGACGACTGCGAATCCAGCGGGAACAAGAATAGATCAAAAAATAAAAAATACCGGAGAAGGAAAACCATAAGTGGATTCGCGAATGACGAATGGAAAAAGAATAACGCTCCTTATCCTTTATATCCTGTATTCTAATTGCGAGTCTTTTTATGTTTTTTTTATGATTTCTTTTAAATACATAATTATTGAACTGTAAGCTATATATATGAAGGTCGAAATATGCTTTTACTTCAGCAAAGATGTGCTCTTATATATTGTGTGTTTATATATTTGCCCAAAGAGTAACGCTACTCAAAAGCTGCTATTAAATCAATAAATTGTATGAAATAATTTTCTGTGTTGACTAGGATGCATAATATGTTCTTGGTTTGCATTGAAGTGGCTAAATAAATGGAGCAAATTTTATGATTGGCCTTGGATTACAAAGTCTGGTTGTATATGTGTTTTCTTTGCCTGCGTTCTCTCAGATATCTATCGTTGGAAAATTATATGTGCTAGATTTCAGCACTGCCTGTGATTACATTTCCGTATGCATTGCACAAATTACAACTGGCTGCGCTAGCCAAGCGAATTTAACCTGATCAGAGCTGTGAATCCACCGACAGACCGACTGCCCGACCGACCAGTCGCTTATTCCGTGCTGAAATCATAGCATACCTTGTGGCGCCAGTCGACTGACAATGAGTCCTGGCAAAAAGCAACGAAAACATTGTCAACGAACCCTCGTCCTTGCCTTCATCGCATAATCGAAATTCATTTTCACGCTTGTAATCAATGCGACAACGCCCCAGCAATGCCACGCCCAGCTTATGCAAATCGTTGACTTCGTGCAGCCTTCACAAAGTCCCCCGCCACCCCAAATTCCCCACCCCCCGCCATGTAATTGCTAAAAAAAAAATTTGTGTTGCAGAGGGAAAACTTGGAGTGGGACAACAAAAAAAAAAAAAAAATGAGAACGACAAACCGAATTTAATTTGTTTTTCGCTCGTTTTGTGCAAGCAACTTTCTCGTTTTCTTGTTGAATTCGTTTTCAATACGCAGACACATACATACAAATATATGCTTTTTCTTCTTCTTTTGTTGTCTAGCTTGCAATATTTATTATCGAATTGGTAATACCGGAGCCGAAGGGTGAGCGCGGGCTAGAAGGGCGAAAGACATGACGGCGCAGTGCGAGCAATTCGAAAAACTTCAAGCTGAATTCAGGGACCACCTCCGACATAAGTTTCAGGCTTAACTTCCGCTTTCCTGCGATACCCTTTGCCACAATCGGGGCATCATAATCCTATTTTGTGCTGCTCAGACATATGATTTCTAGAGCTTTAAATCGTAAAATATCATTTGTCAATTTCTTAAATTAGCTAGCAGGATGCACTTAAACTTTTCTTAATTTGTAATTAATGATCATTGCGTTGGTGATGAAACATGCATTGTATCTATGGCATTTAAAATAATTAAGAATATTTAAGAAATCAAATCGTTGAAATATATTTTTCAAATGCTTGTCCCACAAATTTCGGCTAGGTGTATAAGAAGTCCTAGGGTATTTACCGCTCCTGGCCCGAAGCCATCCGTTCCCACTCGTTTCCTTCCGTTTTCCATGCCAGCCTTGTTTACTGGAGACCGCCTCCTTCTCACTGCTCGTTCTTGAAATGTTTGCTGCGATTGCCCGGATTGCATGGCCATGTCGTGGACTGGTCCGCTCCGCTCTGCTCCTTACCGTTCCGATCCGTCCGACATTGCCTTGGGTCTTCTTGGTCGGGGCATTGGTATGCACACGCGTGGACCTCGCATAGTTGTCCTCGACAGGAAGTCTAACCTAACCCGGGCATATGCCCTGCACGTATTGCCCTTATAAATTGTTGCCAAATGCATATAGTATATACGTATGGCAATACACACATATATGTACATATATGTGAAGAGAGGACTCTCCACCTCAATTTCTGCCAACAACGTGCCCCTTGCCGCCAGGGAATGCGTGCGTATGACAGTTGCAATTGTACTTTAGAATGGAAGGGTGTGGGGGGGGGGGACGTCGGTATGCACGGAGGACGATTGCACAAGTCGTTGCAAACTTTTTGCCAAGCCATGTTAACTGCCAGTCAATACACGAAATGCGAATGATATGGCTTATTTGTGTCCTACGGATGTTGGCCAACCCTTCATCCCCGCTTCCTGAAAGGCGTATTGAAAAGCCAAAAACCTTATGACTTATTCAGATGATGTTCGGTTTGAGTTGTCCCGCTCCCTCTCTCTCTCTCTCCCTCTGTCCCTTTCTGTCCCCTCATCGTACTTTGCTGTCTTCAGCTGAGTTTCGAGTCCTTTTGACTCACGTCATTAATTATACGCCACGTGTCGCAGTCCAGGCAATTAAATTTACGCATTTAATCAGAAGAGCGCCTCTCAACGTGACACACTCACTTGCATGTGGGGATAGAAGCACTGGACGCCTCCTAAATAAACCAAATGCTCAATGTGTGTACTTATTCCAAAATAAATAACATAACCCGCTTGTATAATTTGCCCAGACCAAAGAGATATTTCGTAAATAATATTATAGTTTCTCTCCTTGCCATTTGCTCATAATGTCCATTTAATGTGTCGGTGAATAATTTCAAATCTTGATAACCATTTATTATTCAAACTTAAGATGTTTGAGTCGACGTTTGTGTACTTGTTTTTGGTCAGCAAGTTATTCGTGAAATATTCAGTTAGTTTTTGAGTATGTGCATTTAAAGGGATATAATTAGTAAATATTATTTCAACATTGAAATCATTCAAATTGAGTTCTCTGTTTTCTCAAGAGAATAAGACTTTTATAATTAGATCATCAGAGCTTTAAAACTTTTATTCAGTTTCTGGTTCTACCAAAGTTTCCCTAAAGGCACTCACTGATGAGCTTACATTCATTTCTTCCTGCAACTTTAATGCATTCATTAAGACTATAACGATGCCGCCCCATGCCGCATATCATCCGTGGCTTTCTCTTGGGGTCACCAGCCCCGGGGAGACATTGGCACACATTTCATCGAAGTGCTGGTGGCTGGCCGCCAAATTGGCCAAGAATGAATGAACGATGGGAGACCCATGACCTCCGCCTCAGGAGGGCTGTCACTCCGCTGAAATACCTTGTGTGTTTAATGATATTTGCTCTCTTTAAGAACGGCAAATAAGCCGTACTGGTATATGTATCCATCAGGACATGAGGAGAGAGATGTTGTTAATTGAGAATCGGTGGTATGTCCCTGGCAAATTGTTTATGCCTTTCCAGTGAACTTTGTATACTTTGACCTTTTGGCCAGGTCCTAAGTGGCGGTCAAGTGGCCAGCGTAATAGGGCGACGATGGCCCATCGTTTAAATATTCCAAATCCCAAGTATTTCGACTGTGCGTGTGCTCACAATTTCCAATTTAATTATACACCTGACTGAATTTGAATATCCCGCCCGTACATACACACATACATACTTCTTCACACACACCATGTAGTTTATACGTGGCCATTCTCATGGCCAGGACTCGTAAATTTAACGCATTAAGATATTTAAATAATGCTTTCCCCTTCGTTCCCGCTCACTGGGCTATATGTGAAATAATTTTAGGTAATGGCAGCAACGTGATTAGCTCGAATCATGCCACAAATTCATAAATTTCAGCTGGAAAGCCCGAGGTTTTCCTCTTCATTTTGCGACCTCCCATGTTTTTCAGTCATTGTCGCCTTAATTTCCTAATGAAGCCATTCAGTTAGCGAAGTGTCGCCAACCTGATTTCCATATAAATGTACAAATGTATATATATATATATATAAAAAGTATGGCAAAAGTTGCTGTTGCGGTTGAAGTGGTTGATGCTTCAAGGAGCAATAAAAACCGCAGATAAATTTAGAGCAGACTTGATTTTCCCGGTTCTTTCATTAAGTGTAATTAATTAGGTCCAGTTTGGCTTGTGCAAATACTCCTTTTGGTAAATTAAAAAATAGAGTAAAAAGCATGAGCTGTAAAATGTAATATAGTTCTTACCAAAGTTTAATTACAAATTCTTGATAATTTATAAGCACATTAAATTGCAAGGCTACATCGTTTTTATTTAATTGTTACAATTCTTAAGAAAATGTCTTAGTTGCAGCTTATGAAGAAAGGTTTCACAATGTAAAATCTAAACCGTTTGAGCTTTATTTCCTCTCAAAATTATTTAAATGGATTAAACCGTAATTTCAATTCAATTTCAGCAATGCAAAATAGCTCATCTGAGTTAGGCCAAAAATATTTATCCTTTTGCAGTCGGAAAGGAACTTTTTTAAAAAAACCAGCATGACCTCGTTTACATTCACATGAACACATACTTTACTCCAGGCAACATTTTACCTTTCAAATTGTGAATCGAAAATTTAAGGCTCAGCTGGGCCACTAACCCTTTGAGTTGTAGAGATGCGTTTGAGCACTTTTCTGGGCTTGGATTTTCCTGCCAGTTTCGGCTTGCATTTTCCTTGCCAAATACTTAGGCCGACCCTGGATGAAAACTCCGTAAGGCATTAATGGCTCGGATCCGGGTATTTTGCACTCAGAGGCACTGATTTGAAATGCCACGTGCACACAAGCACACAAATCATACGTCAAAATCAAAATTAATCCGTTTTGTGATATATACAGCAATTGAAATTATGTGCTTAAGGGCTTAAAATCAGCCCAACAAACGGGCAAATAAAAAAGGGCAAAAACCAAAGCAACAAAAAAAAAAAGGGATCGCATAAACCAAACACAACAACCAACCGAAAACAGAAAACAGAAATGTTACATTCCAACAACAATCCCCAAACGCAGCACAAATTGCGTATGTTCTGCCCTCACAGTCCCCTGCACACACATTTCCTCTTTTTATCCAACTGCCGCCATTATTTGTGTTTTTATTGCTTCGTACATGAAACAAAAAATAAAACGCGTTTGGAGTTTGGGGCAAGGTGGCAAATCGGTTGGGCAGAAGAATGGCGGTACGCCCGCCATTTGCAACAACTGTGTGTCGGGGGCACTTGAGAGAATGGCATAAAACACCACTGACACACCGTGACACATGCAGCGGCAAAGCTCCATAGCTCCGAGCTGATCGAGTTTTGAATACCCCTCTTAGGCTTTGAAAAGTTTGTATCAAAAACAAAACTCCATTCGAACTCTTGCCATTTGGAGAAGTCGGGCTATAAATCAAATTTTATAAGATAACTTGTATAGCAATTGAAACTAGGTGTAGCTATCTCAGTATTTATGAGACATCATCAATGATTTACCATCGGATTGAATACGATTTTTTTATGTAGTTTGAGAAACTGGTTTTTTGTCCACAAAGTCAATTGCTCACAACCAGACCAGCATACCCTGCAAATCCGTTATAAAGGCAAACAATAACAGATTTATTGCATATTTCGCACTGGTAATTGAGATTAAACAGTTGCAAAAATAAGAACGAAAACAGCCGCTTGGCATTTCATAAACCCAGAGGTCGTCCCACACACGCACACACACCAGCACAGAAAGCGGCTATAAAGGCAGCGCATAAATTTAAAAGCTCATATACATGTATGTATCGTTTTGTCCTTTCCCTTAGTCAATCCTTTTTGGCGCCCCCATCGATCGTGGGGCCCATCATTTGGGCTGCTCGCCTCCATCCTTCTCTTCTCGATTGTAATTCATTTTAATAATTGTCAAGTGCCGCACTTTATTTATGACAAACTTTTAATAATTTAATTGCTGGCCCAGCAATGTCCTCATTGCCGCTGCTCTTATTGTTGCAATTGCTGGATTTGCCGCTGCGTTCGCATTTAATTGATAAATGCGTTGGGTCCGAAAAGGGGGCGTGCCACTGAATGAAGGGGCGGCAAGGAGCAGGCAATCGAGCGGGTTGCCAGCTGTAATTATAGATGATTTGAATAATTCAATGCCCATGCCCGCCCGTCCGTCGCGTTTTGTTTACGCAATTAATTGTGCGGCTGTGTGCCCCGAGAATAATAACAACAGCCTGGAACAGTGGCCCAAAACAGGGAATTAAGCCGTGGTGGAGAGACTCTTGAAGGAAATTCTCATTAATCCCCAAGATACTTAGCCAACGTTGTTTGTTGTATAACAACGGCAGATTCAGAAGGAAAGTCAAAACTTAAATTTACTTGTGCAATATATGGGGAGCGATGTCAGAGTTATTACTCATTCAGAAACCATTTCTACTCAGTATATTGTGAATTAATTGTAGGCTTCTAGTTGCGAGTCACGCAAATTAAGAAGTTTTAATAATTACTACCCTTTAACTTGCTAAACAAACCCTTACATTCCTTTGCTTTTTACTTGGGACTCAGAAAGTAAATATATTCATATTAGGTAAGTCTTTGCTAAAAATTTCATATTTTTGCATGTTTATTGATTTATGACATTGAAATTAGGTGAAACTCATGATATTTATATAAAACACCTTTGAGTTTTTGATGTAGAATAGATTTATTTCAATGTTAATTTTCTGTTAGATGGAAAGATATAACTTAAGCAAGCATTTCAGGCCTAAACTATTTTGCTGGGATCTTTTATAGTTCCCAGCTTACTTCCTTATTTGGTATAAAATGCTATGATTTTTGTCAGCCTAAGCCACTGTGCACATGCGATGGGGTTGCTTGGTCATCACTCGTTTGTCGCCCTGTACTTTCGGTTTCCATTGTGCACTGTCATTTGCTTGATAAGCATGGAATACATATATCCAAAAGCGTTGCCGCACATCGGTGCCGCGACCACGCCCACCGCACAACATGACACGCCTGAGGCCTCGAATCCCGCCCCTCGTACGGACCACCTGGCGAACGGCCTTGGATAGTTTGGCGCTCGTCGTTCATAAGCAATTCATGTGTTTTCCGTAAACACTTCAATTTAATTTTAGTGCCGCGGGCGCGAAATTGCTCTTAAATTATTTAGGCAAAGAGTTATTAGAGCAATCCTTTCGCGAATGGTGCTCTACGTAAATATATCGCCCCGTAGATGAGAGTCCTCCGCATCCGGTTTCAAGTTCAGGTGCGTCGCTGATTGCCGGAGGGAATGGAATTAACGGAGGTGTCAGCACACGGTGCAAAATTGTCTAGTTTTTTCGTAACCCCTCGTATCCAACACCGTCTGGGCACATAATTGCGGCAAGTCGAAGATAAATTACCCGAACTCAAAACTTTGACCTAAGCGCCGTTTCCGTGAGTAAGATTAATGATGCGGCAATTGCCAAACAGCTCCGACCAACGTGAAATGGCCAGCAGTAGCAACTATCACAGCAACAGACACTCGACAACTTTATGGGATTTGAATCAAGGGTTGTGCTCTGGATGGAACGTGGGTCGTAATGGGGTGGAATGGTCGGGGGCAACATAATAATTCCGATGTCCGTTGGTGTTGGCGGGTCTGGGCGCCACATGTGGCACCCCCGCATGCCGCACTTAGGTGCGAATGGGTGCATATTTATGGATACAGATACTGGTATACTCAGCAGAAAAGATACATTTATTGCTATGCCATAAACTTTCAGTAATAAATTTTATTTTTATTGTTCTGACTGACTCTGCTTGACTGACTGACTAGCTGGATGGCTGGTTTTTTGGTTAGCTCCCGAGTACCGGGAAATCACCTTGTTAAGGGTAAAGTGTGAGGGTCGCTCTGCCAAATTGGCATATTTATGACCGAAAGCAGTTTTACGAAAGGCGCTGCCAAAATAGCAAAAGCGATAAACGACACTTGAATGAACTGACTAAACTGTGGATGTGAATGTGGATGTGGATCTCAGTTGGTGTGTCTGTGTTGGAGTGTGATTTATATGGCCAAGGAATCGTTGCCGAGTCAAACCAGTGCGGTGCTAAGTTTCTTTTTAAAACGCCCCGCAAGATGAATGTATCTTAAAGTTTGCGCCGTTCTGCTAATGGTTTCATAAAACCCACTGCATATGTGCAGCTCCAATGCCAAAGATGGATCGTTTTGCATCTGTCAAGGTGTGAGATATGGCCAAGAACTGGCCTTAGACTTTTGCTAGCAAATCCGGGCTAGTTGAATGGATGGCTATGTAGTGGAAAATTGAAAGCGAATATGTGGTTAAAAAGTAAAGTGCGGAATTGAGCAATATACCCAAGAATGTGGGCATTTACGTTCTCAAAGTAAGGCTAAATCAATATTTGATATGGCAAAAGTGTGCCTCATAATTACATGTTTAATAAGTTTCTTTATAAGGCCTTAGATTAAATACCTAACATTTTAGTAAAATAATGGTACACCCAGCTAGGGTATAATAACTTATCCCTTTTACTAAGGTACTCCTGTCGAAAGGCCCGGCCAAAGTTTGCCGTATTCTTAATTGACTTGACGCCGATTAAGTGTAATGTATCTTGAGGATATAATATATAAGGATCCCACTTAAGTATACATACAAAAGGGCACACCTACTGGCACGTAATCGCGCGACCAAGAACCTTTTTCATGTTTGGCTGCGCTAAATACACGCTCACAGTTTGTTAAGTTCATTTAAAGTTTTGATCCCCGTCTGAGCGATGGCTTTAAAATCAGGTTTTCTTCATTTTTTTGGGGCGAAAAAGCTTTGGGCTTCTACAACAGCAACGGCAGCTGGAGTTGGAACAGAAGTAGGAGCAGGAGCAGGAGCATAAATGGGAGCAGCTTATGGGGCTGAATTTAAAACCGACATGCTCTCATATGCATGCTCTGTGTGCGGGGAGGCAACTTACATATGTTATTATCGCACAAACTCGCAAATTCTCGACTGAGATACGACGAGGCGAAACGGGCGGAGAAACTGCGAGGCAACGACTCCCAAATGTATGCTACGTTTTGCTCCCATTTTATGCTGCGCTGCGTCGCAGCCCGCGTCGACGACGCTGACAGCGGCGCTGGCGTTGGCGTCGTCGTCGGCGTCAACTAACAGGACATCATCCCCAAAGGACGCTCATCATATTTATCCTGGTCCTTGTCCAGGAATTTCTTGCTACCGCCGCTTCTGCTTCTGCGTCGGCTTCTGCTGCTGTTTGTTTTGCAGCTCGTTGACATTTCATGTCACTGTGTCACCGGCATAAAAAATTAAAAGTATAAAAATGATGCAGACTCTGCGAGCCACTCCCACTTAAACTACCGCCCGCACTCTCCTTTGGGCAAATCGCTGGCATTATATGCGTAATAAAAACTTGCGGTCTGCCCCGCCTGGCAGCCTGCCTCTTGTTGACCTTTTCGTGGCATTCGTCCTTCTCCTCAAAGGAAGATGATGGCGGCAAAGGATTCCTCAGTAATGGGAGTGTTTGTGGGGATTGACACTTTATTGTATAGTTTGCTCTTTGGCCGGATCTTAAAGAGGTATCGCATATTTTATGGAAATAAGCGAGTGAAATGATATAGGGATTAAATCCAAGATAGTTCAAGGTTGTAATATAATTGGATTATATTAAACTTTTAGTTAACTAAAAAAGTATACTATATTTTAGATAACTTAATAAAAATATATTCAGAAAATCCTGTCCTATTTTTAAAGAGTATCCATGATACTTCTTCGTGCAACTTTTCATTCATTCATTTATTCAGTTCGCTTGTTTTAAAAGTTTGGTCCGACAAGGTTGAGGGTCACATGGAAGCAGTGCCCGCATCTGCAGGTTCCAACTTGTGGGGCGGAGGGGTCGTGTGTGCGTGACAGACGTTCTCTGGCCAACATGACCTACCGCCCACCAGCCCACCAGCCCACAGACCCACTCCACCTCTGACCCCCCACTTGTTCTTGGCCCAAAGCGTTGCCTGTTTGCTGCTTGTCTGTCAGCCAACAAGTTAGTCATTTTCTGTATCAAAAAAAATAAAACGCAAATAAAAAACTTTTACGACATATTTATCTTTTTCGTTTTTATTCTGCCGCCCGTCGTCCAACATCCTGACTTCTTCGACTTTGTCCCCATTCTGATGTATCGCAAGTATGTGTATGTGTTTGTGTGTGGGAAAGGTGCATAAAGGTTGATACTACTTATATATACGCACTCAACTGTGTGATGTATCATTTGTTTTACATGGTCCAAGCGATGGGAAAAGACTTCGATTTGTCACCATCAGCGTAATGAAAAACAATCAGCAAAAGTGCCGGGCGGAAAACTGAAGCTTTTCTGATTGGTTTTTTCCCTGTCGGTCGGAATTTAATGTTTTGTGCATATGGCAAATGACAGTCGGAAGATTAGGTAAACAGTTGGCGATTCGAGCGACAAGATTAGATTTATTAAATTAGAATATATTCATTTAATTGAAACGGAAGATGGATGGGATGAAGTTAGATATCCGAATTGCATATTTAGGTGATTGATTCCTTAATATTTTCAAATCAGCAGAACTTTCTTATTCCGAAATGCAAAGTAATTTCAGTATATTGCAAGGCATCTGCAACATTGAGGCTAGTTTTCGTTTTCAGTAATAGTATAATAAAAGCTTCTTATTTTTGCGGAGGTTTTTCTCCGTGCAAGCCAATCTTAGAGCTAAGCCGTATAATTTGTGCTATCCGGACCTCTCACTTCAATTTTTTTTTTTTGCCATATTTCATCGTGTATAAAATATATTTGACTTTTCCGAAGCTTTGAGCTGACTGGAAATAACTTACAGACTTAGCCGGCTGGAAGCGGGATTGAGTGCCAGTCTGCACAGGGTTTTTCTTTTTGGCTCCTAGTTTTATGGCTGGTCGTAATGTGCGCAGGTACCCACACATTGGCGCACTCAAGGTAAACCGTCGGGAGTCTTAAAGCTCAACAATCGTGCTAATGGCCCGTACTCGTCCTTGTCGCCGGCGTCTGGTATGGCAAGGTTCCATGGTTTCATGACGGAGCCGAAAGTTTTTATTTGTTATTATATACTTTGGCGTGTCAAATAAACATCACACATCTAGCGTACATGAAACATGTTTTATATGCGACTTCTCTGCGGCTGTTGAGGCCTCTACGTGTTGTGGTTGCGCACTTTCTTCTGACTTCCATCCAAGCTAAGAGAAATGGGGGATGAGAAAGTTATTGAGATATAATTATAAAAAAAAAATGCGTTTAGGCATAGATTTGGTATTCTGGCTGCAAAGTTACTTCTGATGAAATATTTTTTCTTGAACTCTATAAAGAATTATAACATTTTTCCCGCAGTGCATATTTTCTTTTAAGGCTAGGCATTTCCATGTGTATGAAAGATTGCATGGCGTCGGATGAGAGGGAGTTCGGCTGGAAAAAGGGGACTGTGTCACACGACTGCGGCTCATTTGCATGAGTTGTCGCAGGCTTTTAGTCGAAAACTTCCTCCGTTGTCGTTTGGCGTGTTGGACGCGGAATGAGGGGGTGCTCGCTTAAGCCAAAATATCAACATTGGTTCAAAAGTATTACGAAAACAATTAAATCAAGTTAATTGTTTTTACGCGCCGAGCCTGCAAGCAGAATTCTGGGAAGCTTAGGCTTCACTCGACTCTAGAAAGTGCTGTGCGGGATACAAAAATGTTGTAAATACAATTAAAACTTGGGTGATGCATATACTACATGACTAACAGTATAACAGTACTTTTTGATTAAAAATCAATTAATCTTCTTTAGGAGCGCTGCAATAAATTTGTAGCTCATTTTAAAAAATGACTACTTACTTTGCTTTAATACTTGTTTACTTTGTAGCGAATCTTAAAAAAAAAAATATTTTCTTTATGTATTTTTTTGTGCCACGGTGCGTAGTCAACGCGTGTGGACTAACGTTAATTTTATGCCATTTCATTTGCTTTCGCTTTTCAAACGTGTGATTTATGCAAAGCAGCAACGAATAAACAAATGCCCCCGGCAAAGGTGTCTTCACACAGTGGATTTATGTGAGCCAACGTGCTGAAATGAAACGGGCGAATAAAGGAAAAGTGGGGACGACTGGATTATAAGATGCTATCTAAAGATCGCAGATTTCTAAAGAGCCAACCTCTTTCGTTTCCCTTTCAGAATGCATCTGTATCTGGTGCTGATCTCGTGCCTGGTTAGCTCCTCGCACTGCTGGCAGTTCGACGGCGGAGGTGGCCACCGGAGGCCAAGGAATAGCGGCCGGGGACCACCGTCCTCGTCCGGAGGCAGGGGATCCGCCGCCCTGTTGGGCTCACAGCAGCAGGACATCCTCTACGCCTGTCCACTCAACTCCATGTGCCAGTGCGCCGGTCTGCCCAACGAGACGAGCACCCTGATTGAGATTAATTGCAACGAGGTGGCCCTGTACAAGTTTCCAGGTAAGCGACCCCGCCATATCCTGCGATCCGTTCGATATCCTGTCCTCCGGTCCCGTGTATCGCCTGTCAATGTGTCCTTCCAAGCTTGTCACGGTTTATTTATGTGGCAAATATTTTCATTGCCAGTTGGTCATAAATTGCCATGACCGCATCCCTGGACAAGGGACTCGTTCGCCGGCCTCTTACTTCTCCCATTACCCATTTCCCATTTAACATTTTCCATTTCCTGTTTCCCTGACCAACCAAGTGCCTTTGGGGTCTTTGTGCTCCTGTCGCCTGTAGCTGGAAAAATGTAATTTTTTAATGAAGCCTCAAACAGCTTTGTCGCGGCCCACAAATAAAACGAAATCTTACATTTAAGTTTGCCAATTAGTTGTAAAAATAAAGTTTCCTTTCATTTTATTTTATTTTCTTTTCCCCTCTTTGTCTTCCGTGCTTTTCCTTCTCCCCTTGTGCGCTGTTGCATTCGACAAAGTTTTATAACGATTGCTGTGGCAAATTCCACGCAAATTTCGGTAGTTTTTATACCTGGCACTTAATAAGTACAAGGGTAGATTGTTTTATAGCGTGTAATATGCACACATTTCGGTAACGTAAGAGGAAAAATTGGATTTATTTATTATTACCAGCGGATACAGCTATCAAAGTGGCTTGAAGTTTAAAGCTAATTAGCGAAACCATTGTTAGTTGAATGTAGTAGAATACAGCTCCTACTTTCCCGGTAACCTTCTGACCCACAACAATGGATTCAATTTCATTAAAAAGTTTATAGCACTCGTGGAATTCCTACAGTAGGTATTTTATAGTCGAAAGACTGAACGAAGGCTCTCGCTCCCCTTTTAAGTAATGAATGAATGGCAAGTTTCCATAGCTCCATTGTCATTTTCCATTTCCATTCCAAGCACAAAATGTTTCTCATTGCGGTGGCTTCTTTTCTCCTCGCTTTGTATGTGTTTTGAGTCTTGTGTTGAAAATATTACCATTCTACAATCCGCTTCCTCTTCGTTAACAACTGTGACACGCCCACAGAGTCGCATTTTTGCCCAAAAGTTGCCGCATAAAGTTGCAAAAAAAAAGGAATATAAAAGAAACAAAATAATAAACAAAGTTGTTGACTGGCAAAACACACAAAAATTGGCCAGACATTGGCAGCACCGGGAATAGGGAAGACAGGAAGAGTGGAATACTATTGAAAAGTTTGTCTCCTGCTCGGTGGTTTCCCCGGAGGATCCGGGATACGGGAGCTGGCGAAATGGCTACTCCGCATTGGCAATTTATCTTTCGTTTCTTATGCAAAACTTTCCAATTGCATCTGCATTGGCTTTTGCTTTAATGAAAAACTTGAAAATATTACAACTAATCGAATTAAAAGTAATGACACGTCAGCAATTTATACAATATTTCCTTTACTTTCATATCACACGGCAATAAAGTCAGTTCTTGCAGCATTCAGCATTGCACTTCTAGCAGATGTCTCAATTCTAGGTCTATCTATATGAATTTTATTCCACATATATATATATATATATAAAGGACATCGTTGATGGGGATGTTAGCGACAACGATTGCATTCAAGCAGCAGAAGAAATGTTGCAGCTGGGAAACTTTTGGCAATTAGCAATTCTAATGCAAGCGGACACACACACACAGAGAGACGCAGAGAGATGCGGGAAAGAGGAAGAGAAAACACTTTGGTTGACAGCCTGGCTAATTGCGTGCCACGCCCCCTGCTCCCGCTTTCTCCAGCTTGGTCCCCTCATCGAACCGACTTCCTGCCTGGCATGTCACCATGTGGTCGAGAAGCCCGAAAAAATAGCCAAAACTATGCACCCAGAAATTTTAAAAGGATAAAAATGGGGGCTTGTGATGGTGGCAGAGGATTTGACAACTGTAACTGGGGACACAAGTTGGAAATTCATTTAATATCTCAAAATTTCCAGTGCGTCGCTACCGCACACAGAATATGCAGCAGTGGCACTTTTGTTCCTGCTCCGAATATTTCCGTAATTTAATGTTGAATTTCTATTGTCTATTGGGAACGTAACACAAAAAAAAAAAAAACGGAAAATTGTGGATCTCCAATTTAGATTTATTTTTAATGTTTCATTTTCGGGTTCTCTCCTGCTGGTCACTTTCACGCTTGGCCAGAGGCCGTTTTGCTAGATAGCAGCATCCTTGGTTCGATTTGGCCGCAATTTTCATGCCGAAAACTATTTGCGACCGACCGAAAAACGAAAATGAAAGACGACAGTTTGCCCACATGCCGCACGTTTCCTGGGCCCGATTCTTTCTCTCTATATATTGTGGTGCAGGACACCAACTATATGGATATAAATGGTAGTTTCCCCAGAACCAGAACATCGCACCCACACCCGGTTCCTGTCTTTAGTTGCCTTCCTGAATGCCGGGCCAAAACAATAACTTTTCATCTGACGTAATCTTCATCAACACACGGACGCACAGGCTCTAAGGCATCGGTTTTGAATGTCGTTGGGTAGCAGCAGATTGTTACCGAGTTTCGTGCGGCAGCTTTAGTTGGGTTATAGAACACAAATTGCCGAAATGATGGAGTTTAAATTAAGGTCTATACAATTCTCGTCCTGATTTTATTGTGTCACCTTAGATGACTTGGCTTCTGAAATGTTTGCATAAGGTACAGTAATAAGTGCACACATTTATCTTGCATTTTGTTAGAAATACTTAGTCATGTTGCCCAAATTATTTAAAAAAAAAAATGAGTGGAAAATACTCTGTCTTATAATGTTATATATTCTAAAGACTAACTTAAATAATTCCACAACTACATGAACTATTTAAAGTCTGAAGAAATTTTTAAAATGACTAGCGTACATACTTGGATTTAAGTTTAATGTTTAAACAAGTCAAAGAAATTTCGTTGGTCTCGGTTAAGTTAATATTGCATCTATGGTGCCACCACTGCCCCTTTACCGCCCACCAACACTTGGTTGTTTGTGCTTCATTGTGTTTTTTCATATACTCGGTGGGGCAAGTTGAATAAACACTTGGCAAGTGACGCAAAACGAGACGAGAACGTCGGACGTGGACGAGCATACAAACAGCTGGGAGGAATGGGAAGTTCGGGAGCGGGAGTGGTCTTCGCTGCCTGGAAGCTAAAGTAAATAAATAAATATGCTTGGCATTTTGTCAGAGAATTGACTTGCGGCCATAAAGCAGCACAAGCCAACAACGTACGATGGACGCCAGCAGAAGGAGTCTCCATCCAGGTTCTGTATATGCACATATCCCCATGCCCAGTCTCCAGTCTCCAGTTCGCAGCTCCCATTCCATCAGTTTGTTTCCCGAGTTCATTTCAGTTGGTGGACCCTCAGGCACGGGGCCAGAAGTTTATTAACGCCATATGTGTTGTTGCCGTTGTTGTGCTGGTTTGTCCACTCATGACAAAACACTGGCAATGGCTAAGATATGCACACGCCCCCGCACACACATGCGTACTTTCTTCATATACATATATACATTCGTATGTAGGTGGTATGTATTGTGGACATACATATATTGTTGTTTGGCCCTGCATGAGCATTGCGCCGTGCTTTGGCCACGTGTTTGCTGCTTGGTCAAGGGAGGCGCACGCGTGTCAACAGGGCGTATGATTAATATTGTATTAATATGCGATATGTAATTAAGATGTAAGCTACTCTGTGCTTATATTACTTCGTGTGGCGCATGTATGTCCCGACTCGTAATGCAAACTATATATGCATGCATTGGCATTGGAATAATCAGCAATCTAAACGTATCGCCGATGTGATCATATGACTTTATGCGTACAAAGCTAACAATTTAGTTTGGTCAACACTCAAAACTACTGGCTTGATTATATATATATATAAGAACTAAAATGTTATTTCAAGATTTAATTTAATCTCTAATATTTTCTCTAAGCTCTAAGCTTATTTTTTTCATATCTATGTCTAATAGCATTATTTCGAATCCCCTAAGAAGCTTTATTTACTCATTTTACTCATATTTCAAGATTTTAAAAGTTAAATTTAATTTAATCAAGAGAAAGACATTTGAAAGAAATTTCTTCTAACGAGTTTCCATAAATTGGAAATGATCTGTGGCAAAATGCTCCTGGCCCCCTTTGAATGTCTTCAATTTTTGTATGACTCAGTTCAAGCCCGAGGGAAACATCAAAGCCGCAATTAAATTACGATTCGTTGAGCATGTGTTAATTAAACAGGAGCAGCGGGGGCGGACGAAAGTCCTTGGAGTGCCCGGGACGAGGGGACGCGGCTCTCAAAGGAACTGGTCACCCAAGGCGACTTTCGCATGGAATTGGAGCAATCACACACACACACATACACACATGCTAGTTGGGTGGGTGGAATGGGGCAGAAAGTGCGGGGTAACCATGTGTTTCAGCCTGATTATGGTAACGGCTGCTGGTGCTGCTTGCGACCAAAGGGAATTTCCATGTCATGCTTGTCAACTTAAATTATGGCCTGACCTTACCTTAAGCATTCGGCGGCTTGGTGGGCGGTGCTACAAATGACACCACCCACCGCCCGCCGCCCACAATCGACCATCCACTACCTCAACCCGTTCGCCGACATGGTAAATATTTTTCGGTCGAGTGGCGTGGCTTTTTTCCCGCTCTCTCTGACTTTGTCTGTTTTGCTCCTCTAGAATTGCCACAAAACTGGAAGAGAAACTGACGTGCAACATGAAAATGCACTTTTCGCTTTTAATTGAAAAATTTCCTCTCTTTTCGGTTCGCTGTTTTGGGATTTTTTAGACCGAAAGACCAAAGCGGAGGCGTATCTATTTTTGTTCAACCATTATTCCAACGCATTTGCTATGCACGTATTCCTGTGTCAGTATCTGAACTAAATCACTGACATCACGGTCGCGTTAAAGTCAAAGCGAAATTCGCGACTAATCCTAGATTTTCAGAGATTGACTCAACCATCCGCGTTTTGGCAAAACAAAACAAAAAAATGGATCAAACTTGACTGCAGAGCGAAATAATTAAACATCAATTTGATGAGTTCGGACCGAGAAAAAAATTGCGAACATCAAAGCATTTAGACATAGAGAAAAAATACCGCATAAAACGAAAACTGACCAACAATTGATTGTTCCTTATAAATATTCAATGCGCCAGAGAGTGCAAAAATCAATCGCTCTATGTTTGCCAATTTACTTTATTTTTTTCATTGTGCGCCATGGAATATTTAATAAGTGAAAACGCACTGATTTCCGAGGAAACTTTGTTGAGGTTTGACTGGCAGGGAATTAAGTTCAAAAAAAATATGCAAAATGCATGAAATCGTTCAGGGAAAAACTTTTAAAAATTGTAAATCACTGAATTGTTTTTTCTTAATACAGAAAACAGTAACCCTTCAATTCAGTTCTTTTTTTATGATAATTAAATCAGTCTTGACGTATTGACGTTTCGCTGATGTTAAAGTAAGCCTGACACTGTGCCACTCTTTAATTTGATTGTTCAAAAACTCCTGTTTCAAAAATAGACTTTTTAATCGAATATGGATTTTTTTTTGTGGAGCTTAAGTCGTGATCCTAATCGATTTAGCTATTGGCGTATTCAAAATTTAAAAAAGAAATCGACCCATCTAGTACGTTGCGATTCATTGTTATTCTCGGCCAAGATGTCACTGTCCTGTCTTTTGCATAGCCATAAAATGAAATTTTTTGCCATTTTTTTTTTTTTTTTTTTTTGGTTTTTTGGGTCGCTGGGGAGTCGCTTTCTTTTCTGCAGGCAGTGCCCGGATCCTGTGCCTCTGGCTCGACCGGAAAACGAGCACAGAATCGAAAGCGTCGCTTCATCGCCGGCGGGGAATTGGTTTGGACTACGGGCCATGGACGATGTGCCATGGACTTGGTCCTCTCTGGTCCACCGGTTTGGTGGGTCCATTGTCTGATGGCACGCTGATGACCCATTTGCCTTAACGCGCCGGCGATCAAAACTGCCAAAACAAAAGCCATCATCGTTAGACGGTGAGCAACATCTATGTATCGGGTGGCATAGGGAATTGGCGAAGGCCCGGGCATATTCCCTCGTTTATGGTAAACGCTTCCAATGCCGTTTAAAATCAATTTGAATGATGAACTGATAGCCGCCATCGCTGCGATGTCTCTCACTCTGCCCAGAGTCTGGGATGCTCTGAGAACATTCAATATTAAAGCATTTTCCAAGCAACACATGGTGAAATACTTATAATATATACTATATTTAGTGGTGAAGAAAAATAAAGTAGCTAGGGTTACATACTTTATATAATATTTAATTATTATGTTTTTAGAATTTTTAAATCCTCAAATATATGAATTGGGGTGACTTTGGTGTTTAGACTTAATGACTTTTTACCCATTTTACGAATAATATCATGATTTGAAATCTTCAGTGTATAAATATGTATTGATTTCTGTTTCGTATAAAATGTCCATTTTTACTCTGTAATATCTCTGATCAATATATCTTTTTCTCCTGTTCCTTCGCAGAGTTCATGCACAGCAGTGTGCGCTACATCGAAATGTCCAACACACATCTGCAAAGTGTCGACGATGAGACCTTCCAGGGACTGCGTCTCAAGACACTAAAGCTAATCGACAACGAACTGCAGGATATATCCGAGCGGAGTTTCAGGTGAGTGCTTCCCTCTGGAAAAGTGGCGAGTCACGCTGGCAAGTGGGAAATGGAGATGGTGGCCCAAAACCAAAACCTGCACACCTGCCAGGAAAGGGAAATGATGACAGGACAGTTGGCCGGCCTATTTACATGACCCCTTTTCCACCTGGGCGCGTGAGAGTGTGTGCATGCGTGTGTCTGCCGGTGAAGAGTGCTTTGTATATTTTTACAACATAAACCTGCAAGTTGTAAAAAAGGCGTAAAATTAAGTTTAACAAAGCGAGGACGGGCGGTGGCGTCGCGTTTTCAGCGGGGCACTCAGGCTGAAAATGCAAGCGGGAAATGCAAACTCACACACGCAGCAAAAGCAAAAAAAAAAAACCAGAGAAAATGAAAAACTTTCAAGCGCTATTTGTTTGAGTGTAAATAATCACAAAAAAGAGCAAAAGGAGAGCAAGATGAGAATAGGAAAGGGTTCATTTTAAGCACAAAACCGAATAAATATATGCTCTAGGTGGTACCATTTTCTCCACCAATTTGACTCAAAGATAAATTTAAAAAATTCTCAGCTTGGTGATTGGAATATTTGATCTTATTTCTAACTTACATAAGCCCGTGGCTATGAAAAAGACCAAGGGGCTTTTTAAATAAGAAAGCTAATAAGTTCAGAGTTACAAAACCATTTTGGTCTTATTGGCTTACCAATTTATAGCACCCTGTCAAAGTGTAAACGGCCAAATAGAGAAAAAGTTAACATACGCGAAGTGAAATGTGCTTGTTGTGCTGACTGTAGTACAGTGAACACAAGCTCGTATTTCGTCAGCGTTTTGTGATTCAGTTCGCATTACACATCACACATTTGACTGGGGCTGCAACTTTCCGTGCACCTCCCCTTTTTGGCCACGTTATTTTGTGTGTGTAGAATGGGAATGGGAGAAATCATGGGGAAGAGTCGACCGCATTTGCCAGCCTTTTTGGTTTTTTTTTCTCTGCTCTTCATCTTATACGCTTTTTGTTGCCGTGAAATGAAACGCGAAAATTTTTTAACGAGCACAAAGGATAACCAGAGTTGGGGTCACGCCCCTTAACCGCAGGCGACCGCCTACCCGCACATTAAGCTGCTAAAGTTAAATGGAAGGCCACAGTTAACGGCTGTGTGCAGTTTCCGGGGAAAAGAGCTCCAGGGGTAGTTGGCCAAAGACACAGTTACACACTCCGATGGCATTAAGAATTTAAATCAAACTAATTAATGCTCATAAGGCTGGCAAATGTGGTTGAGGTCAACCTTCATTCCCCACATCGGCTGGCTTCTTTTTCCCTACTCCTCATATCTACCGTATACCCCTTGAAATGGTGTGCATAATAAGCTCCCGCCGCAGTGTCTATTAGTGGAAAAGTTGTCTGGGGCTAAATGAAATAAATCAGCTTAAAATATCTTAGCTAAAATTATATACTTAAGGTAGCCAAAAGGTAGCCAATTTTAATTACTTATAAAGAGTTTTCATCAAATCTAAGTTCACCCCATTAAAAATTCTTATCTTCTTTTAGCCTTACTTTTTAAATATTACCAACAACTATTTTATTAAATGCTTTTGTTTGCGAACTCGCCATATAAACAATGTAATAATATTACCTTACTTTAAAAATGCAAATTTACACTTACACAAGCCGTGCTCACCGCCCCTGTATTTACTTCTGCTGACCTTAAACCAACCATGTTCGAGGAGTTACTCGCTCTTGACCGCAGGTGTGGTCCGTAAGGGTTTCATTCGCAGATACCCATATATGTAGTCTGAATTCCAATTATATATGTACATATGTGCATCTGGGTGCCCTTATGACCCACAGGGGAACACTCACGAGAAGACTTGATTCCATTTTCTGTTGCGCACTATGATGCCATATGTAAAAGTTCCCATCAATATTTCAACACTTATGTATTTCAAAAATTGCTAATTAATAATTTACAGTGCTACATTGCTAAATTAAGCACACGCACATAGCACTAAGGTTGTGTGGGTCTGTGTATGGATTGGCTTGTTGTGTATTACGTGTTTGTTGCGTGTTCAGTTGCAAAGTACCGATAAATGCGCACTTCTCCGGTATTCCATGTACATAGTACATATGTACATACCAGAGTGACATGCCAGTGGGGGAATTCAATAGAATTAGCACGAAAGAAAAGTTACCAAGGCAAAATATGTATACAACGAAAAAATATATTTTATTAAGCAGATAAATTGCAGATATAGCCACAAAATGTATAATAAATTAACAACTTCAACCACATTAACATTTTTAATAATGACTTGCCGAGATATATATTTATGTATTATACGTATAGTCCCTTTTAACGGTTTCTATGCCCCGCATATGTATATAAAAAACTAGTTTAAAAAAAGTGAAAAAGAATTTTTCTTTGAAATGCTTTCTAAATATAGCTTATTGTGAGTACTTTACGCCTAAGTCGTTACCAATAGTTATTTAGGAGTCTTTTGGCGATAAAAACGCTCGCACGCGCCGAATCACGCACACACGCAAAGACACAATATAATACACGATAACATCAAGAACTACCGGCAAATGGCGAAAGAAAGCCGGAAAATAAAGGGAAGGCCAGAAAAGCGAGTGGCGCAAAGTGGTTTAACGGGAGCCGCAAAAATTTGGTTTTGCGTTTGATTCCTCGTCGCATAAACAACAAGATCGGGAAAACAACAACGCCAAGAACTACAAAAGGATGCCGCTGCGCTTGTTTTTGTTGTTGCCTCTAAGGAGGAGGCTGGAACTTGTTTGGAAAACCTCGTGGTTTTCATAATTGAGGTCGCTGTTTCCTCGAACTCTGTTTGGTTTTCTCTCTGCACTTCCTTGCTGAGAAATCGAGGGTGGACCTTAGTAGAAAGTATTCCTAAGAAAAATATTAGTACTATACTAGATTCATAGAAATTTGAATTCTTTATCATCTTACAAGTAATAACAATTTAAACACAATTTGTATTTGCATGCGGAAGTGTGTCACCACTGCGTATGAGTTATGTCAAATATAAATCATACGCCAGGTTAGCCAATAAAAGCATAATGTTAAACTTTACATGCAAAATAATAATATTCACCGTATGAGGTACAGAATACAAGAGATGTAAATAAATAATTTAATTAAAAATGCGTATGCGTGACAAACTATATAGCTAACTTTCATCCGTTAAAAGAAACTGCAACGATTTTTTAACCATGGCTTTTTAGAAGCAGCTTTTAGAATCATAAAAACTTTAAGTTCATATGTGGTCCACTCCAACGAACATACATATGTGTGTGCGTTTGGTGAGCTTGCGGTGCGTGTGTATAACTATTAATGGGGCCTAGAGAGGAAGTGAAGTGGAGACCACGGGGTGGCAGCTGGGGTCGCCTGGGTCGCCGTTGCTACGCGTTAATTAAGTTTAAATATTTGTTTTCCGACTTGTGTGTAGGATATGTCAAAAGGCAGGCAGCACGTCAATTTATATGAGCCATGGGATGGGGAATCACATGTTGATGGGGGATGTAGCAGACCCAAGCGGAAACTGTTGATAGTTGTGAACAAAAGTTTTAGTGAAAGTTTTGGCCATTATATATTTTTGATAACAGCCCCCCCTGCAGTTCGTGTGGAATGATTTGGATAATATTTATGCAGATAGGCGTGGCGCCTCGTTCGTCCTCGTTTTTATCGTACTTCTCCCTTTGCAGCACGATGACACACTCGCTCATGACTTTGGATATATCTGGCAACAAGATGCAGCACTTGCCACTGGATGCACTGCAGCGATTGCATTCCCTTTCGCGACTGGTGGCGCAACGGTAAGTCTAACTAATATATCACCATAGACTTGCTATGATACTAATTATAGAAGTCAGATTATCTTAATTTCATAAAAATACATTTGATTTCTCTTTAGCAACCACATAACCACCTTGGATGGAAATTGGGATGCCCAGCATGATACTCTTCGATCTCTTCATTTATCCGACAACGATATTACCGAAGTGGCGCCGGGAGGTGGATCGATAGAAGTAGTTTCTCAAAACGACAACAGTTCCCAGCCTTCCAGTTTGGCCGCTGTGCAGACCAGACTAGAAACGAGTAATTCAATTTACCCACCATCTCCGAGCTCAGGAGATCGGACGACAGGGGGTCGTCCCTTCGAACAGTTGCAAAAACTACTTTGGCTGGATTTGTCCAATAATCGGATCTACCATGTGGCTGGGAACTATCTGCCGCGTTCCCTGGTGACCATGGACCTGTCAAGTAATCTACTTACAGTTTTCCCCCAGCAACTCTTCGAACAGTTGCCGGAGTTGCGAATCGTAAGTTTAAGGGATAACCTTATACGGAGTGTGCAGTGGAAAGAACTTCAAGTGCGGCCACTGCGAATGCACCTGGAACGCCTGGATCTCGGCCAGAACTGCATTGAAAACCTGGAGTCCGACTATTTTCAGCAAAACTATTCCGATGTTCATCTGAGAGCTTTAAATTTAGAACAGAACTTTGTCACCCAGCTGCCTGAGGCAGTGTTTAAGGCCACGGGCATAGCCCACCTAGTACTGGCCTTTAATGCGATCAGTCGAGTGCATCCTTCGGCCTTTGAGGGTCTAACCGAGACCCTGGAGTATCTGGATCTGGAAAGGAACCGACTAACCACGGTGCCCGTGGCCTTATCCTCACTGCATCACCTGAAGTACCTCTATCTGACCTCTAATCAGATTAGTCAGCTGAACAATCTTCCCTCATTCACGGAAAATTTACGCGTTCTTAGTCTGAGTGGCAATAACTTCAGCATGATCCCTGTTCTCGGCCTGAAAAACTACACACAGCTTTCGTACTTGAACATGGGCTACAACTCTATCACGGACATTCCCGAAGGAATTTTTGCCGTGGATTCCTGGGGCAGCAATCTGCAGACAATACTGCTGCGAAATAATAAGATAACCCATCTTCATTTAGGATCCTTCGCGGGACTAGAGCAAATTCAGGAGATCAGCTTGAGCTTCAACGATATAACCATTCATCATCCTTTGGTTTTCGAGAATGTTTCGAGAACCCTCAAGATTCTGGAGCTCTCGTTCGCCGTCTTTCCGGCCAGAAGCCTGGAGAGCCTGGATCCCCTAGATGCCCTCTTGCCACTTTCCCAGCTCATTTGGCTGGGTCTGGACAACAATAATTTGAAGCAAGTCTCAAATGAATCCTTCGCACAGATGAGAGAATTGAGCTACATCAATCTGAGCTTTAACCAGCTAAAGACACTGCCCCGCGGACTCTTTCAGTCCGATGCTCATAGTCATCTGGTGGAAATTGATTTGTCGTACAATGGCTTGGAGCGACTCGAAGCGCAAACGTTTCATAGCCTCGGGGATTTGCAGACACTCAATTTGCAATCGAACCGCCTGAGGACGATAGCTCGGCATGCTTTTCACAATTTGGAGTTCCTACGCTACTTGGATTTGTCTTATAATCGCCTGGTCAACATCTCCCACGGCGCCTTTACGGTTCTGCCCAATCTGGCTGCCCTGGATCTGATGCACAATCAGCTGTGTTCGCTATCCCTAAAATCCTTTCTTTATGTTTCAAACACCACCACTCCATTACGACTCAATGTGAGTCACAATCACATAGCCAGTTTTTATGACGAGCTGAGCAGCTACATGTATATTTACCAGCTGGACATTAGTCACAACCATGTGACCAAGTCCGATAGCTTTACGAACCTGGCGAACACGCTGCGATTCCTAAACTTGGCCCACAACCAGCTGGGATCCCTTCAGAGTCATGCCTTCGGTGACCTGGAGTTTCTGGAAATCCTTAATGTGGCCCACAATAATCTCACCTCGCTGAGGCGGCGCAGCTTTCAGGGCTTGAATAGCTTGCAGGAACTGGATCTTAGTCACAACCAGTTGGATCAGCTGCAGGTGGAGCAGTTCTCGAACCTAAGGAAACTGCGAATTCTGCGCATTAACTCGAATCGATTAAGGGCTCTGCCACGAGAAGTGTTCATGAACACTCGACTGGAGTTTCTGGATATAGCCGAAAATCAGTTAAGCGTTTGGCCAGTTCCGGCATTTACGGACATCGGATTCACTCTTCGATCAATCCAAATGTCCCACAACAATCTAGAGTACTTGGATGCCTCGATGTTCATCAACTCGCAGTTCCTGTACGACATCAGTTTGGCCCGCAACCGCATCACCATTCTGCCGGACAACACGTTCAGTTTTCTGAATAATCTGACCAACCTGGACCTGTCACAGAACCCCCTGGTGACGACCAACCTGCGGGAGGTGTTTGTCCACACGCCGCGCCTGAGGAAGCTGAGCCTCCACCACATGGGACTGTATGTCCTGCCGCCGCTGAAGCTTCCCCTTCTCTCCTACCTTGATGTGAGTGGCAACTATTTGCAAGAGCTGTCGCCACTGGGTTCACTGCGCCACCTGCGTCACGTCAATGTCTCGCACAACAAACTCACGAATGCGAGCTGTGCGGCGGAGCACCTGCCGCCATCAGTTCGTGTATTGGATCTGGCCCACAATCCGCTGCGCAGAATAACGCTGCACGATCTCGCCAGCTTGCGGCACCTGGCCGAACTGAATATCCTGGACGTGAAGGTAACCAATCCACAGGCATTTTCCAAGCTGCGCTCTCTGAGGAAGCTACATGCCAGTTCGCATGCCAATCTGGGTGAGATTGTGGCCAGGATACCGGGTCTGCAGCAGCTGAGGGTGCACTGCCTGGAGCCAAATATTGGCCAACAGCTTTTCGCCAAACTGGCGAATAACACGAAAATCCGACTACTCGAGCTATATGGCAGCAATGTCCAGACTATTGCTCCCGATGTCTTTACCGGACTATCGCGAAGTCAACGGCTGCAGGTGAAGATCTCGCACACACGCATCTCCGACCTCCCGCCGGGTATTTTTTATGCCCTGCGAGAGGTGCCGCACCTGTCCATCGACATTTCGCACAATCGTATCAACGCCCTGGCCGCCGACAGCTTTTACCCCAACAAGAGCTACTGGGATGCTGTTGGAACTCGGAGCATCATGGGTGGACTCATCACCTCGCACAATCCGCTGGAATGTGAGTGCGGACTGGTGTGGTTCGGTCACTGGCTGCGCCGATGGCTAAGGGAGTCTGCCCAGATAAAGGTCATCCAGAAGGATGACCTCAAGCGCATGGTCCAGGTGAGTCACTTGACCTACCTCTTTGCTGTTCATCCTTCTATTTAACCTTGTGTAAATCTTAATTTTTAACCAAAAGTTACCCCTATCGATTGCCGATATGCGCGTAAGCTTTTATATTATTTTATACCTTTTTTTGAGATATTAATGCAAAGCAAGAAAGATATACATAAAATTATGTTCAGAAGATGCACTAAATGATTAAGTGTTTTGTTACATAAAAATATATTTTGTAATCTAAATCTAAATTGTAATCAATAATCGTAATTGCATTATATGCTTAATGTGAAAATGGTGTGTGATTCTCATTTTAGATATTTTAATTAATATTATTCATTAAAATTATTAGGATAATATGGCAATGCACTGATATCGAAATAGTATTTATTCCATTTGAACTTGTTTTGAATATTGGCTAATGAAGTTACATATTTCATTTCCTTAGAGAGCCCGTGCCAACACCTGCCACGATCCAACATCGGGTCGACACCTGCCCATCCTGGAGATCTTTCCCGAGGATCTGCTCTGCCAGGCGAGCGCGTTGAGCAGTTCTGGCCAGCGCATATTCCTGTTATCCTTTGCGATGGCCCTGCTGATACCCATTGTGATGACCACCATGACCCTCTGATGTTGGCTTTAGTTGCCGGCGAAGTAGGTTACTCAGAGATCGGATCGGATTCCGAACTGACTCCGATGCTGTGGCTGAAATGCTGAAGATACTCAACTGATCATTGCCTGTATGATATGTACATATATAAATATATATAAAATGAAGAACTTAAACTAATCGGTAGGTACGAATTTTTGGGATATAGCTAATTGTGAGAGCCAGCCCCCGCAACAATAAAGATACAATTAAATGAAAGACAAGCAAATCGGTTTATGTCCACTCGTAAATAATAAGTTTTATATGCATACAAACAAAGTATATTTATAAGTAGTGGAACAAGTCATGTGCTGGGCACTTTATTTTATATCTTACAATTTCTTTCGATTTCTAACTATGACTTTTTTTAAAAAGAATTGTGCTAGACTCGTCACCAAAACTTATTTCTTCCGCTCGTAAACTTCCAGCAGAATGATAAACTATTAGTTATCTCAAGTCGAACTTATTCATCTAAATATGGCTTTTTTACTCCCCTGATTTCCACTTTTGACGCCCAATACATGACCTTGTGTCTTGGCCAACATTTAAAGTAATTAATGCAATTGATTACTTACACAGAACCATACACACACCAGCGAACATATGATGATTCCTAACACACTCACACACTTAGAGCATAGTTAATAAACAGTTTTTCATCTCCATAGAGCAACATAGAAACATAAGTTGTTAATAATAGTTATATAACTATTTTTAAAACGAATTTGCAAAACCAAACTAATAATACGAAATCTAGTTTTATTTGCCTATAATTTACAATTTAGACAAGGCCAATAAGTACATTTAATATAAATACAAATACACACTTAGATAAATCGAGATATATAAAACGATATATACTAATAATATGAAAATTATTGGATAGCAATTATTAATTGTTTTTTAAGCAAGAGTAGCGGACATTGCACATCTAACAGCAGAACTAGAAAACGGTTTGCAAACTTTACGGGCAGTCAAATTTTAACAACACACACGCAGACATATATAAGTACATATCAGTTTGGCAAAAAAAATAATAATAATGGTAAAATAATGAAAAGCATAATCATGTCATACACAGACATACACAACTCCAAGCAATTTAACTGAGAGGAATAAATTACGAAATAAAAACGTATCCTTGTTTTTTGCGTTCATTACTCACTATTTCAATGAATTGAATTTTTTCTACCTTTTTATATTATTTCGGTTACAACAATGACAATCGTGATACTAATTGTAGTTGTTTACACGACGATGATGCAAAGTGCACAAGTAAAATAATAATAATGATATTGGTAAATAAACTATTGAATGAGACAAAGTGGACAAATGAATTATGGCAAAACAAACAAACGAAAAAGCTGCTGGTATGCCAATTTTTTTGTTACCTAACCATTCAGTTTTTCAGTTTTCTACCCAACAACTGATGTCCCCAAATGAAAAAAAAAAAACAAATGGAATTTTTATCAAATAATATTGTACATACTGCAAACGGAATGGAATGTTCATTATGTTTATTCAAGCCAGCGTTTATTTCCAATTATTTTTCAATTTAATACGCAGCGGCTAAAAAATACGAAATTTAAATAAAAGAAGAAGTTAAAGTAGCAAATGAAAAACTGAAAATGAATATCGATACAGAAAATTGAATATGAAATAAACATAAAAATGCTAGAAATATTAACCCTTTGTGTTTGTCAGTGATGGGAATTGTGTTCAGTTACCGCTCTAGTTTCGATTTGATCACGGTATTTTCATTCTTTTTGTTTTGTTTTTTTTTTTTTCTTATTTTTTCAACCCCTATCAGCTGCGGACCCCAGAGATTAGCCTCCAATGGAGGAGCCGTGCTCCGGTTGCTTCAGCTCCAACTGCGGGTAAGGCTGCCCTGCAGCTGTTGACCCTTTTACACATTTTAGTGTGAAACTTGACTCACGGCAAAATAAGTTGCGGCAAATTATGTGCGGGAGACGCGGTTGCCCCAGGTGGCTCGACTCTCGCCATCCAACTTGTAGCACTTTCCCCTACTGTCTTCCATAAAAACAGCACGTGAAGCGGGGAAAGGAGCAGAAAATTCACAAGGACCCGGTGGCAGAAGAAGAAGCGGCAGGACCGGAGGAGGAACCCCTGGTCAGGCCATAATTGGATTATCGGCGCTCAAAAGTGTTTCAATAAGTGCATTCCATTGCAACCAGATCTTGTTTGCCACCCTCGACGAAATGATGTTCTGCACGGCATGTTATGCAATGTATGGATACTCTTTTAGCTAAAAAATGGTTTAGTTCTGAAAGAATGGTAATAAGCACTGCTTTTCGATATAAAAGGGCTTGATTTAGAATAAGTTTTAAAATGGTGTTTAATATAGAAATTATAAATTTTAAAAGGGCTGCAAATATTTATTCTTTTAAGATGTGCGTTTATATCGTGCATAAATGGCTTGAAATGGGTTCATTCCAGTTTATCTATAAAAATTCCTGCTTCTCTAGTCGTAATTTTCGAATATAAATAGTCCCAACCACCGATGCTCCTTTGAGGGTATTTTCAGCCTCGTCAACCCGGATTCCCGTTTCAGCTTTTGTGTGTTGTTCCTTCTTGTTCGAGTGCGTGTGAGTTTTTTTAGGGGATAACTGAAACCTTTCAGCGCTTTTAAGGCTTTCCCCACCGCCCGCTTCCTTTTTGGCCGCGAATGGTGGGTCCGTGTGGTTGTACTTGTTGTTCCTGCGGAGTCCTTTATGCGGCCGGGCCTCCTCACGCCGGAGATTGCATGTCGATGCGACTTAATTGCATTTCAGACAGTCCTGCCGACGAGCTGTTGGCCCGTTTGCCCGGCTTTCACATACGCCCGCCCTGTCCCTCGTTTTCCATCGCTCGCCTTTTCCAGTTTTCCCCTCGCCATTTTCCGTGTTGGTCGGAAGGAAGCGGCACTAAGTACAAGTTGTCGGTGGGTATTGCACTGCAGCTGCAGCGGCAACTGCACCTACTATTAAAAATTGGTTCACTGGGAGAAAAAATGGTCTAAGTTGTGTGTACTTGCGATTTTTAATTTGATATGTTTTAATATTTCATAGGTGCATAACTAAATTATACTGAATACAATACAAATTCATAAAATCCTAGCAATGATTGCGATATATTTAAACAGTCGTTCAATGTAAAATGGTATATTCCAAAATTGATTTGACTTAAAATACAAAACTTTCCGTCTAATTTTTTAACTTTTTTTTCTAGTGCTCATATACTGCAGTTGGTAGTACATACTGCTACTTACGGCTTTTACCTGTGCCTCGGCTAACAAGTATCGATATTGTTTCAGCCACATCTCAGCCAAAAGTGAAAGGAAGTGTGCTGCTTGGGGAGCGCCATTAGGAGTTGCTGCAATTTAATAGCCACCAAGGAGCTGACGCCCGAAAACTAAATGTTAAGTTTACCTCGCAGCCATGTTGCAACACATTGGGGCAGAATGCAGAGGGGTGTCTATCTGAAAGACGGTGTTGGGAACGGGGAATAGCTGAGCAGAGCACACACGGCTGTCAAAGCCGGCGACGAGCAGGTAAATCCAAATCCACCCAATTTGCCTGGCACTCGCCGCCACTCACCATTACTAATGCAGATATGCCAAGTATCGGGGCGTCCAAAAGGCGGACAAAAGGGAGTGGAGGAGTGGAGTGGCTAGCAGGACTAGCCGGCATAGCAGTAATGGCAAAAACCGCCGACAAATCTGCTGCATTGCCCCCACGCTCACACACACATCGACCCAACTTCAGGGTAGGAGGTGTTGTGGAAATAGCACTGGGTAACGGAAAAGGGGGATCCTTCCCGTCGCACCAGCGGGCAAACTAACAGAGTGCTTATTTTAACGAAGTTACAACAACTTTTGCAATACAAACAGTAATGCCAGGGCAGATTCACACTCGACACAACAGTCCTGGCAGCAAGGATACACGGACACGGAGGCAGCTACCGGCGAAGATACAGATACACATATACATGTACGTGCTCGCTGCTCTCGAAAGTATGCAACAGCATTGGAAATTTCCGAATTAAATGAAATGGGCTAAATTTAGATGCTCTTTGGAAGTAAATGTTACTTTGATTATCTGCAACTAATAAAAAGATATAATTTTTGAAAAAATTATTATAGCGTTTTATAAATAGTGGATTTAGTGTATGTAATTATATAGGAATAGTTTTCTGCACTGGACAACATCAATTAATGGTATAATAGTTATATATGAAAGTGAAAGATAAAAATGTATATTACTTTCAATTTTTCTTCTCATTCGGTATTATATATTTTCTTAAATGTACACCTCCACTTAATTTAGGCACACATATGTTTAGGTTTTGCCAGTCTAGTAGATTTTCTAAATGTTCAAGTTGCTGATCATGCATTGTATCAGTGTCTCTTGTCACCCAAGGGCCATCAATCCAATTGCTTCCTGCTTCACAACGAATAGCCCGGCATTTTCCCGGAAAGGAAAATAAAACCGGGAAAGGGCATTCAAAAAATTCAGCATACGTATGTTAGTTGCCATTTCAGTTCCGTTAGGGCCAAACTGCAGCCATACATGTAGTACATACACGCATACATAAACGGGGGAAAAGACATACGTATATGGGGTAGTCGACTAGCAGGGAATGAACGGAGTGAATTGGAGCTGTGCAGCACTAGAAACTTTACGACATGCAAAAATTGTGAGCAGAGAGCGGATATAATTGTCGGTCTTCTCGTAACTTTGCCGTGGGGAGCAGATTAGTTGATTTGTACACACTCGCAGACACACACAGACACACACACACACACAACCAAGCGAGCACACACACAGTTTCAGTTTGGGGCGGTAACTGGAGTCCGAACCACACGGAAGAGTAAAACGAATCCTTTTAACCAAATGATATGCACTGAACACAATTGTTCACTGCAGCACTTTTTTCTCCCACCCCGATTTCTAACCCCCCCCCTTCCGTATCTGTGCACCACTGCGTGCTCCCTGTGTGTTCGTGTGCGTTTGGTGTGTGTGTGTGTCTGTGTGAGTGTGTTTGACCAAATGTGGGGCAGTAAGGTACAGTTTGTTGTTGTGTTTGTTGCACTGGGCATTGCTCTAACTTTTCCACCACATCGCAATTTAATTTTATAGTCGAAAACACAC
This sequence comes from Drosophila melanogaster, assembly GCF_000001215.4. Classification (NCBI taxonomy): domain Eukaryota; kingdom Metazoa; phylum Arthropoda; class Insecta; order Diptera; family Drosophilidae; genus Drosophila; species Drosophila melanogaster. The sequence continues at coordinate 15,158,413 of NT_033779.5, read as the reverse complement.
AGAGCAGCGGTTTCACTGGGCTTCCCATGTGGTGCAGCATTTCCAGCATTTTTATACAGTTCCCTCGTCCAGTCAAGCTGAGGATTATAGCTGCTAGTATCTGCTGTCCCGGTGCTTCATCAGGTTTATGGTTATTTCGACGAACTAATCAAAACTAAATCATAAACGATTAGCTAGCCGCTCGACTACACTGATTAAGGCAAACAGAGCAGGGAGAGTGCAAGGAGTGCGGCTACCTCCAGCGATTCTCCCATCGGAACCTCTGACTCCAGCTCAAATCAGTTGGCAGAGCATACATGACTGAGCAATGCAGATGATGATTCGACAAGGGGCGTCATGTGAGCCAAGCGGAACAAAGAGATGAAAGAGGAAACACGAATGGATGGCAGGATATTGAGAGCAGGGAGGACGAAGGCCGGGCTCAGGGTAAGGATATTGGCCAAAGGTGGCTACGACCAGGCCAGAGAGCAATTATGTGATTTCTGAGTGGCAAATTCCGCAGTTACTTGAAAGAAGGACACTAGAAGGTGGAAATTAAATCACAGTTTCAATCAATTCATTTTTCGAGACACTAAATGAGTAGAACTCATCAATTAGTCAAACAGAACTTGTCAACTATAGACTGATTTCTAATGTTACGCAGAATCTGGAAGTGCTTTGTCTAAGATAAATAAAATGGTTATCAAACTGTTCGAAATTTAAATACATATCAATTTATTAAATGTAAAAAAGCCATTTAAATTTTATAAATCTAAAGAAATAGATTTTCAACATTTTATGTTAATTATTGTAATAATAATATAATATAATATTATGATAATTAAACGTATGAACCTATAATGTACGTTTTTACCAAATAACAAAAATGCGGCTTCAGTAATGACAGATTTTTGATACTTTAGCTGCATTCCCGCCATTCGATTGCCTGGGTATTCCACGAAAATCATTGAATCTGGATCAATGGCGGAATCCATCTAGGTTTACAGACCAGAGAGCATTTGGCAAAGCCCGTTGCTTAGTTTAATTTGGGAACTAATCAAGTACCGTGGCAGAAATGGGCATGTATGTAAGTATGTATGGGTGCATGTGCATTTACCCCGCATAGTCAACAATGCGGCCCCCTTGATGACAACGCGTTGCAACCCAGCTGGTGGCTCCATTTTCGTGAAGCTGTTTTCAGGTTCAAAGTTCGTGATTTTGCGAGGCCCAAACACTAGTAATATGGACTGTTTGGAGTCCAATTCCCGCCTAGCACTTCATATGCACTGCTCTTGCGATGAGAATCAAACCCAGAACCAGAACCAGAACCTTTCCTGTCCTTTGAAGTGCTTGGTACACGGGCAGCGAAATGACCAACCGGCTTGCTGCTCATTGAAATGGAATCTAATCGGCTTTTGATTTTACAAGTCCTTTTCACAAAGTTTGCTGGTGGCTGCCGCTACTCGTACCGTATCGATGTGTGTATTACTATATATGTATGTACATACATATATATACCTGCAGAGTACTTGGAGTAGGCGGACAACCGTGGGTTGCCATTTTGCACTCGGCATAAGTATGCAATATCCGTTTCCGTTCGTTACGTTTGTTACCAAGGCTCGAACTCGAGCACAGACGCATCGAGATTACAGGGAAGTGGAAAGGGTTGGGACAGCAGGGCGTCGTGAACGGAGCGGAGTCCATTCAGTGGCATCCACTTTTGACTTGGCAGGTGCCAACAAGCCAGAGAACGTCGCTTATTGTAATAAGAATGAGTCAAAGTGCAATTTCTTTAGAAAGTTTGCCAGCTGCAAAAATACACAAGTGCGAGGGCCTCTTCAATCTTTGTTGAGAAGGTAACTTAGTGCGGTAAGCATAAAACATTGAGACTTCAAGTATTTGGCTAGAAACTTCTTGAAGTACTTTTAAGCATCACTACTATATAGAGTTTAAAATAATTTTATAACTTAAGCTGATATATGATGTGTGACAAATTGAAAAAAAAATCGTAAAAAAATGTTATACTAGAACTACGATCAAACTTTCAAGAGCATAAGTGTAAATAATATATTATATTTTTCAAACTTTCCCACGCATAACTTTCATAGCGAACCACTGCCTGATCCATCTATAGATGCAGACACATACAAATTGCATCTTTGAGATGCTTTGGCAGAGCTCAAGTATTTTTTGGCCTATGGCACCAAATAATGTCCAGGAAGTGATAATATCAAGCTCACGAGAGCCCTCGGAACACTTCCCCGTGTGGGGTCCCCCATTTCGGCCATCCTGTACATCATCCTTTTCCCGCTGTGCATTCAATTGGAAGCTCTAAAGCTTCCCACAATGTGTGAGTGTGAGTGAGTTTGCGTCTGGGTCTGAGTTTGAGTTTGAAAGTGGTCCTGTGTCTGGGAACGGGGCGCTTTTAAGCAGCCTGGTCTCCCCGTTTTATCGTACATCTGACATTTTATTACGCCACACCCCACCAGCCCCCAGCTTACGGCCCGCCCAATATGCCGTCACTCACACTTGACCCCATGACTCCCAACGTCGGAGTATTCAGGCCAGCCCCTTCCGCCATGGCAATGCCAATTGCAAAGCGGAAATTGCCGTCTGTCTGGCTTGATTTGCTGACCTGCCTTCAGTTTATTACGCCAAGTGATTTGCTGATTGATTTGTCACCTCCTGACCCGCGACCCCCTTTTATCTCGTGCAATTGACGTGTGTATGTATTGTACTACCTTTGCACATTTCAAATGCAACACAGCTTGGCGGTGGGCCGCAAAACTAGTTAACGCAGAGTTATTTAATATTTAATTGCCTTGCCATATAATTACGTAAAAACATTAAAATATCTCTTATTTATTAGGGAAACGAAACGAGTCGCAGTCGAGGGCTCTCGATCCTCTGCTCCCGGATCCAGTGGAAAAAGTTGAGCACCAGCTTTCCATCTCTCTGCTTTATTTTTGTTAAACAGTGGCAGCAATTTCGGTGGCAGCTCGCCATCCCCCACTGCCCCATGCCATCTGGTATGCATTATACATTAATTATTTAAAATGTCAGTGAGGCAGCTAGGCAGGAAGATGATGAGAATGAGGACGGACCCATGGAGGGCAGGACGGAGGCGCCGGAATGGGGGGGAATAATTTTAGTGGGCAAATGCCAGTTGGAATAACAAAGCGACGTTTCGGCTGAAATCTGAAATGGTTTCATCTCAATTTATTCCTATTTCAAGACCATTGATTTGGGTTTCTGTCGTTGTTGATGTTTTGTCGTCCTTGAAAACGATGTATACAATGTATACTATACATATCCTTTGCAAACTACGTTAAGTTTCCTGAAGATTCAGTTCATAGACTGACTATAGACCGCTTCACAGACAAAATTGTTTATAAATTTTCAATAGGTTAAAAATTATTAAAACCTCACAAAATTGGTGGTTAAATTTACTATTCCAACCGGAATGCACCATATGAGTTTTATGACCAGTTTAAAATGAAGTTAACTGGCAAGAGCTGGCTTAATATGCACATGGACTGACTGGCTAAGCTGAGCGGACCTAGAATTTGATGCCGGAACAGGAACAATGACTGGGGGCACCAGTACCGGATATGCGAGAAGCTTCGTTCTTTCTCTGGCCACCGGAATGTGGACGCCGGTTCCCATTTTGTGCGGTCCACAAACTCTGTGTTGTCACTGTGCCTTGGTTTGGTCCTGCCTCATCATAACCCTAACGAAATGAGGTTAATTAATGAATTGTTAATATCATTTGCGACCACACGTCGCCACATTCGCCACGTCCTGCGCCCTTCGTCCTGCGTCCTGCGTCCTTCGTCATCGTTCTCCTTTGGACTGGGCAAACAGTTGCTGCAGTGATCTCGCTCTGCGCCTTGGCAGCTGCAACATAATATTATTATGAGGTGAGCCTGGTCGGAAAAGGAGGAGTTGGAGGAGGTGGGTGGATTTTTCCGCCTGGGCGCCATCTGCTGCAATCCAATTTCCAGCTCGAACAATGTCAGAGTGTGAGCGTGTGTGTGTGTCCCGGTGCTTTATTATTTTAGCAGCACATGTCTACACACTTATACTCGCGCACACACACACACACACTCACGTGCGAGGGTACAGCAGCTCATTATTATTAAAATTTGTAGAATTTTTGGGTTGCAACTAAGCTGCATATAAATTTAGCAACTCGCCCGACTCCGCATGCACACTCCCCAAAAAAGGCGCAAACTCTCCTTCGTGTTGTGTTAAAAGATGCCGGTGCCACCAGCTTCTCCTTGGGAGGCCCACCCCCTGTTCCTTTCCCCCCTGCTCACTGCATAATTCAAAGGCGCAACCGCAACTTGACAATTTGCTTGCAGCCAAAAACAGCAAAAGCAACACCAACAGCAACGGCAGCTGCTCCACAGAGGCAAAAGTCGCTAAAGATTTTCGGTTCTTTTTCGCACACATAACTCTGTGGAAAAGTTGAGCGAATTTTCCACACCCACCAACTTAAGGGGCGAGGCAGGGGTTGGTGGATTATGTACCCAGGTCGGATGCAGAACTTAATGGGTTGGCAATCTATTTTTAAGAAGTACATTGTTCTTTAAATATTGATACCACAGGAAAGTAGGTTTGCTTAAGAGATTAGTTGAAACAGAGTTTCTGTCGTTCTTTCGAATTTTTCAAAAACCCATACTAATACGAAAAACCGACACAAGTCCGTGGGGCTAAATGTTCGAAAGCAAACACAACTTTAACATGCTTTATGCAAATTCGATTTATATTAAATGTAACATTTTTAAAAGCACCACACAATACATTTTTTTCGTTTAATGGGAATTCACAATTGCACTGCACTTGTCGGTGGCCGTTTTGTTCGCATTTCAGATAAACCAAAATTGGCAAGGGAATTCTTGTTGAAAATCTGCAAAAATTTGTTAGCGCATTTGTGTCGGTATGTTTGCCCCAGGCTGTTGAATGAATAAAATGTTGTAAACTAGCACTGCATGCAATCTGTTTAAAACTCTTTAATTGACTCATTTTGAATTGCATTAAATAGTAGCATGCTGTTTGTAAACATTCTGGAATGCATAATTTCTATTTGACAACGACTTCAAGAGATTTCCATCGCACAGCATGACTTAATTTTTTGTTATTGTAAAGAAATCGTATAAAAAGTAAGAAAAAAACAACATATGTGCAATTTAAATTTAACATATTATTAAACATTTTGTTCTCTTTAGCTTCACTACCAAGTTCTAGTGAATTTGGCTAATGTTTCATATAATATGGAGATAACCCCATGCCTCTATAACAGCAGCACCATAAATGTCTTTGGCCAGAAGTTCGTGTGGTGGCCCGATTACCAGCACGTGATCAAGGAAACCCGTTTGTATTCACTAAAGAATAAAATTGAATTGAGTACGTGTGGTAATTGTCGATGGCAGCTTCAATCTTAAAGCATTTGTTCCGTGCTGAAGGACACGAAGAAAGCCATTCTTGAAGCATTAAAGACCGAAGTCGTTGGCTCAGGATCTAAAACTGAAAATCCATCAACCGTGAAATTTGCAGTCAAGCGTTCAGAGGCTGCAAAAGGGGGCCTGAACCCCCCGAACCCCCTTCACAATTGCCCAAAAACTAGCCCCACTGCCGCCATGACCACTTCCGACTTTGAACAAAGCGCGACCCGCCTTAAGGCCATTAATCTTCAATGAAAGGCGTTTAATTTATTTGGTTTTAATTTAAATTTTGGCGCTACGATTTATAGGCCAAAGTTTGACGCTGCCATACGAGGCGTCGCACTTGTCTGTATTGCAATTGCTCAGCCTGCTGGCATTGTTATTGTTGGCTAATTATAAATGTGGAACACGCAACCGACGGTTTCACATTGTGCCATGGGTGATGGGTAAGGGGTTGGTGCGAGTGGTGAGGGGTAAGTGGGCTCAGAGTGTGGGCGATACTCGTCACAATACTAATTGCCGACTCAGCATTAAATATGCTCTTGATAAGGCCATTTTTAAGGGAGATTATTAGCATAGATGCATTCGGTTTCGGATTGTTGCCTATTTATAGCAACTCATTTATCACTCAAGGGCAGGCTAAAAGGACCATCGAGTGGGTAAAGTGTTCAAACTTGTACGTGATTTTATTTAATAATTATTCCTTGTCATCATGGACTTATTTGGACATGGACTTTAGGTAGAAACATAGAAACATAGATTTACATATTACATATTCTTGTATACATGACATTATCTGCCTAAAATACCCAGAATGTAGTTATTGAGTCCCTTTTAAGTTGTCATATTTTTGTGACATAAGACCATCTAAGGGAATCTCTTCTCCCTGGGGGATGGCTCCAGATAAAATCATACTTACGGCAATATCCGCCGCAGCTTGGTGGTATAATCACATCCTGGGGCAAAGTTCTCGGTTGACTCACTGTCTGTAATCTAAAAATAGGCAAACAACTCAATTTAAGCATTGCCGCCCACTAGAGAACATCCGTATCCAGTTCCATTTCCAGTTCCAACATCCACCCAATCAATTGAAATCCACAACGTCATTTAACCACATTAAGCATACGCCCTGTGTGACTATCGTTGTGCCCCACCATGGCCTTATGAGCCAATGGCCCCGGCTTATTGTAGGCTCTGGGTTAAATATATAAATATCAATTTCGGCCGGGCAGGAAGAGAAATAAAGGGCCAAAACTAAATGGCAGCCACGTCGATTGCCAGATCAATTGGCCAAATGAAACGAAGCGCGGTAACTATGTGTTGCGAACCACCAACAATCAAGCCACCCACCATCTCTTCAGGCCACAACGCCCACAAACAAAACAAGCTGAAAGCTTCTCCTGATACTCCTGCCACCACAGCTGCTTATCTACAGCTTCGATTTGCCGGAGGGTGTGGTGCGGGCTCCCCCAATTCCCCAAAAACGATGTGCCCACCTCTCTGCACCCTTGGCAACGTTCCCAGGACACCCCTGCTCCTTCGTCCACATCGTTGTGGTTATAATTTTGTGGTCCTTTCCATTTTGCGGTCAACTCCAATTGGGATTTAATTTGTACTTCTTTGTTGTCGTTCGTTCGTATTTTATTGTATGCCAACCAGCTAACAACAAAAGGAACAATAACAGGCAATTCCAACAATGCTCTTGTGGCATTCGCCTTCGACGCTTTTACCACCCGAACATTTTCCCCCATTTTCCCAACCATTTTCCATGCGCGAGTTTTTGAGTTTGAGCCTCGAACCGAAAATTCAATTTTTGTTTGGTACTGTTCCGGTTGTATATATGTACATACATATCTGTATGTGTGTCGAAATGCAAAACCGAGTTTATCCACTCGAACTGTTAATGGGCATTTTGTATTTTATTTAATGTGAAAAGTTTCTGCTGAAAATATTTTGCGGGCCCCGTCCTCAATTGTGAAATGCCCATCGTCTCATTCCCCAAAGCAGCAGTCTAATTTTCATTGTTGTTTTGGTTGGCCAAAATCTGTTCGGAGAAGAAAAGTTTATATTGTAATATTTTAATATTGTTGGCTTGTAATTCAAGCGATTTAATTAGCCATTATGTGAAGATGAGGCCAAGCGGTGGGTCCACTTATAAACAAATTAGAGCAATGCTCTCTGAGTGGCTAAGAGACTAGGTATAAGTCAGAGTTAAAACATTTAAGGTAATTACAGGGCGGGTTAAGGAAGTATTGTCAACTTCGTGGAACAGATGAAGGCGGAAAATACATTGTTAAAGTTTGAATTTTATAAAGAGCTTTTTACTTTGTGTTCTCCACAATTATTTGGAGTTTTAAGACATTTTCTGTCCTTTTCAAGTTTTTATATATTTCGTATGTTTAAAACATAGTTACAAATTGTATTCTCACTATCTTTGTGCATTTTCTGCAGCGATGCATTTTAAAGTTTCAACATATTTTGCAGCTCTACCAACTTGTCAAGAGTTTTCATTATTCCACCAAGAGGGATCCTATCCACCATAATTTGACGCTTCCTTTTCATGTGGCGACAAACTGCTCAGGATAACAAATTGCAAATTCGAGACGTACGGTGCACTCAGAGAGCTTGAAAGGAATAGGGTTGGATGGTATAGCCACCGCCACGAAATCCACCATGTGTGGCATCCTGGCAAATCAAACATTAACTAGTTGTTGCAAGAGCAATCCCAAGGACCTGCACCTACCCCTGCAGCCGTTGACTTGCAGGCAAATGAACACGTTGAAATTTTAATAAGCCAGCCTAAAAGCAGCCAACGACATTTGCCAGCCAATTTGCAACTGCTGCAACAGCAGTGGCACTGGCGGTTGACGAAGACGAAAAGTGGCCCTGGAACACATAGAGGCTGACGGGATGGGTAATATTGGTAGCACTGGGTAACAAGAGGGCCGGAAATCGTGCACACATAGAGAAAGGGCCAAAATGCAGTCTGAAATCTACCAACATTCGTTTGCAGCGATTTCCATTTCCAACCTCTGGATTTGTCCACAAATTATCAAGCTTCGCAGACCCTATACTTGCACCTTGGCATGCGGTCTTAAATGGGTTTATTAAAGAAAATACTAGTTAATAGTTAACAAAATGTTTTTTGTCAAGAAAACTTACAGATCAGAGTTTTTCTAGGTTTATGTACAATTTGTATTTATAATAAGTACCGCATATTTTATCTAAATCCTGGAATTTTCATGCATATTAAGATTTTAAATAGAGAAGTACGACTTTTTAGATTTCGGATTGAAACATTTTGGTAATGCGTTTACTGGGATAACAGGCACGACTGCCACATATTTTCTAGCAGTGTTTTCGGCCCTGTGTGCTGTCTGGCGGAGACTGAGCCTCAGCTGCTGGGCGCTTTTAATAAGGTGGCAGCCACAAATTTTCGCGACGACGTTGACGATGGCATTGCATTGCATGTTGTGCCAACGTCCAAATTAGAAAAGTCACAAAGAAAAGCAAAGCAAACGGGAGCAGGAGAAGCTGGCGAAAAGGGCGTGGTCGGGGAAAGGCGAGAGGCGGAGGGCAAACCAACTGCGCCGGAAATCAAGTGTCACGTGATACATGCAACAACCACGTGCGGCTATAAATTGCATGTGCCGAGGCTGCAGAGGAAGTGAGTGCAGGAGGAGCAAGAGAGGCGGCAGGACTGCCAGGACCAAGAGGAGGGTCCTTCTTCCCGTACTCTGTGTGTGTTTGCTCGAGTGTGTGTGTGTGTTATGTTACTAATTATCTGACGGATTAGCTTAATTGGTAACAAGTGCACTTGCAGCCAACACACTTCACAAGCTAGACTCTGCGGCCGAACTACTCGAAAGTGGCATTAGCCTACTTTTTTTTGGGTACGAGAAGGGTTCCTCTCTGAATTTTCGGCCTCCAAGTACTCATGTGTTTGCGAGTAAGTGAGTGTGTGTGTGTGTGTGTGCTGGGGCTTAGCCAGCGATGAGGACGTTGTGGCAGTTCAGCAGTCAGTCGGGCAGTTATAATTTTTACAGCCAAAACTGGGCTTAAAAACTTTTGCGGTTCTCGGCGAGGGTCCGAGTGGAGTGGCCCTGGTTTTTGGGGGCTAAACAAAAGCGGACAGGTCAACAAGCCGGCGAATTGGTCAGTGGTTCCAGTCACCACAAATTCGAGGAGGTGAGCGGGGTAATGCAATGGTTGTGGTTGAAATCAAGTGCGGATGCTGGAGCGGATTATCAGGCAGTCACAGTTTTCAAATCTGATTTGCGAAATGAGAAAGTTTAGGTATCGTGGGGAAAAAGTTTACCCTACTCCCTATCCAGTTACCATGCTTCCTGCTTATTTGGTGAGTTTACTAGGCGCTGGCCATTTTACTATGTTTGTAGAGGTCATTTTGAAAATTTATTTTTAGTTTAGGCATTAAATTTAATAAGCCGATTCCGTCATCCCACACAATTAAATATCAGGTAAATTTATTCAGAACGTTTGAAAATATATTTTAATTGGATTTTATTTTTATAGCAAACTTTTCCATATTTTTTTAATGAGCTGTCTTGCCAACAATACATGTTTTTCTCCTACAGGCTCTACACTCACCTGAGCAGCCTTTTAGAAAATGAATAGCCCTTCGCAAATACTGAATAATCTATTTTCGAAATGCGGACTAATCAAATATTCTCGAACAGCTTTCACATTGCCAATTAAAAGTTGCCATGATGTAGACCAAATCGGAGCCCAGTAAATGGTCCTCTGCTGGTGGCTTTTCCAGTCTCGATCTGTCAGGGCGGAAAATCAGAATCACTCTGCAGCCAGATGTGAATTGCCTCCGGAGGACGGAGTCTAGTTCTGAATAAGCAGTTGCTAGCAGGGAGTACAACACCTTTCGGTCCAAGGACTTAATCAACTACACACCCCGTTCACGAACATACATAGGTATCCATGGAAACGGGAATGATGCTACTGAATTGGGCAATATATTGCACATAGAGCTGTGTTCTCTGTGTGCCAGTATCTGCATCTCGAACTCCGAAACTCGCCTTTTTTGTCAAAGTTGTTTATTGACGCTTTGTTATGTGCTGCAAATGACAGGCGAGAGTGTCCAGACTCCAGACTTTAGTCGCCTGATGCCGGGTTTTCCCGCTCTCAGTTTTCCTCTTTTCTTTTATTTTTTCCCTTCCTCTTTTTTTTCTTTGGGTTCTATTGGGGACATTTTGCTGAACTGGTTTGCTCTGAAGCTTGTGTAGCAGAAAACACGAACCCGAATTAGAAACGAATCAATGCAATTGACTTGGACGTGCATGGGAAATTCGAATGTTGGTTGGGCTCCCCAGTCGATGTCCTGGCTCGTGTCCTGCCGCAGGGCAAATTAATTGATTGCAATATGATTGATGACATTGCCAGACTGCGTTTCGCCATCATTTATTAACGAATCTGCTCAAGCAGCTTAATGAGAGTTTGCCCAACGACAGAATCGTTGTCTGTCTGTCTGTCTATCTGCCTTGGACTCCATCCATGGACCTCGGGTTCTATTTTTACGAGAATTTCGGACCCCCCGATCTCCTCAAGTCTGAATACGTTTATGACTTTGGGCTCGGTTTTCAGGGACGCGCTTTGATTTTTGTATTATTCATGCTGCCAGTTTGAGCTCCAGTTCTATGGTTTTTCTTTTGATTCCTCTGCTTTCCATTGTTTTCACTTTTTCTTTTGCACACGCCAAGGCTTAGCATGAATAGTAAATAGCACCCGACTTTCCGCAAAACATACCACTATCAGCTCTTAGAGAGAAGAAACATGTATAGATACTCAAATCTAGTGAGCGACTTGGAAATACCCAGTGGTCAATGTAGACACACCTTACACACGATTTTCTTGTATTGAAAGATTTTTTCCAAAAATGGAATGCTGCAATAACATCCCTGTATAATTAAAACCAATTCAATAGAAGGTTGAAACATTTATTTCTATTACCTTAAAGATTGTTAAATGGAATATGGTGAGCCCAAATCATATCTGCAGCAAAATACTATTTTTCAGTGTGGCATGTTGAAATTTTTTGAGGAAAAGCGTCTGTGCAGCTTGAGCTTTCACAGCGTCTTTCGCTTTGATAAAATATTGATTGCGGTCTGCCCCCGTCCTACGATGTGCTCTTTCTAATGCTCAACATGCGTGTCAGGCTTCCGTCACCATCCCAATCCCCCTTCCCCCTTCCCCCTATTCCTCGTTCCACTCCACTCCTCTCCAATCCTCGCCCGCTGCAATGGATCAGCTTATTGTTTGCGGTTTTTATTCTCGAACAGCAGCTACAGTTGCTGGAGCAACGAGATGCAGCCCCAAAAACATCAGCAGCTGGGCCACCGAAGCGTCAAACCCAACTCAAATTTTGATGGCAACAATCAGATATTGTGCGATTAACCCTTGAGCGGTTGAGAGGGCTTACATATTCCTATGTAACTATAATGTGTTCTAACTCGAAACGTTGTTGATTTTCATTTTCTCACAAAAATACGTTAATAAGCTGTAATGAAAAAAAAATGAATAAAATATATTTCGCTTAAAAGCCTTTACATTAACGTGAAGTTTCAGCATCAAATAATATTTATTTCTTCCTTTTCTCTCTATCGATATGATATGATGAATGGGCCTTATAAAATCGATGATAGCACCCTGGGGTTAATTGGGGACCTCCTGCTTTCTCACCTCTGAAATCCGCGCACGCATGCATTGCAGCTCCCAAACGCGTGCTACCATTCCCCAATTGGAGTAACCGTCTCGTCGAAAAACAGCGCCCAGTGGATTTGCTGATGTGGCTGATGCTGCAGTTGCTCCGCGGGCAAAGAAACAACGACAACGACAATGCCATACATATTCAACTGCCTGGAACTCAAGTGAACTGATGTGCCGACTGGGCCTGCGATAGCTATTGGGATTGGGATTGGTCTGAATCCTGGGCCAGGACTTTTCCTGCGATTTGCCACCGCCGTTGAGGCTGCTGCTGTTGGGATTTTGCGGCAATTTCAAATACAAATTGCAGTGTTTTTATGGCTACAAATGCCTTTTTGTCATTTTTTACACTCTGTATGTTCCACGGGGCTTCGGTGCCCGTTCACCAGCCAACAGCCTTATGCCTCCTTTTGCCATCTGTTTTTGGTTTTGTAAGCAGCGACAGTTTGAACATGGCTCTCAACGAGCATAGCGGCAGCATGCGAACGGATTTCGTTTTAACATTTTCAGCAACGTTAATCCCCAATACCCAAATGCAATCGCCTGTCTGTTGGTGGTTCTGTTCCCTCCAAACCCCTTCTCCCCCACACCACTCTCCATCCATGGGATGGAGAAAGCGGAACCCCAAAGGCCAGGGCCACGGGCCAGGGATTTATGTGGGGTGGTAAACCGATTTGCCCTGAACACCCATCCCCAAACGCACATACATATGCAGCCCTACAACTGTCCCCCAGTCTTTTGTTTAAGCCGTAGCGCCGCAAGCTGGTTAAAGACGGAAAAAGGAAAGCACCGAGTGCGGATCCAAAACTGGTGAAGAAATGTAGCAACTAGCAATTAAAGCGATTTTAGTTACAGTGTCGAAAACCATTTGGAAAAAGCTGCATGGTTGACAATCAAATTAGCATAGGTGTATGCTGCAATTTAAAGAAATCCAATATTTTGGTTTGGGTTTTTATGCCACAGAACAATATATTCACTTTCTTTCTTTTTTGAAACAAGAGTAATCCTTTCGTTTAGATACATTTTATTAAGTTCAAGTGGCTCTAAAATCGATTTGACACCTATTAATATAATATCTTTTTAGATGTGCAACAATTTGGTGATGTGGTCTGGCATCCATTTCGGTAAAATTATACTTGCCTAAAATCGGCCAACTCAATTCAGTTTTAATTGCACAATTTGGTGACGATGTCGCTTCAATTTAATGATTAGTCAATATGTTTGCTGTTTCAGTTAGTCTCGGTTGGCCGACACATCAATAGCAGAAAGGCGTCAACCCAATCGGATGTTGGTCAGAGAAAGTTCACTCGGTTTGCAGTCTCTCGACTAAGATGACAAACAGACCACAGCAGCCAGTTATAAGCCTTTTGCTCCTTGTGCGCATTTTAATGACGGTTCCTGTACCGGACCGGACTGAACCAGCCCCCCAATCCTTCCATTCAATTCGAGTCGGCATCCCGGCCATCTCGCCATCCTTTCTGTCTGCCAGTCCAGTCCATCTGCATGGTGCTACTCCACTGAGCTGGCAACTATTTGTCCAGTTTGTCGGCCAAGGGGAAAGGTCGATGAGATGCCGTCTGTCGATTACGATGGCTGGTGATGATGATTATGGCGACGATGGTGTGCACTCGGACGACTGTGACTATGATTACGACAGCAACAATACGCAATCTGCCGGATAGAGATGAGCTCAATCAGAAATAAATACTTTATACTCATAGAAAAGTGTAAGGATTATAAAAAAATAGGATTTTCGTAGGGTATGCATATATGCAGTTTGCATATGAACTTAAAAATATCTATTATTATTTAAATATCAGAAATTTTATCGTAATAATAAATACATAGATATGATTAAGGATCTAGTTGCATAGATTAAATCTACGCTTTTAATCAAATTCCAAAATGACATTGCTTGCTTTAATTGGATAAGTTGCCTTCTCAATCTTCCTTGAGTCACTTACAAACTCTTAAACTCATTTTGTGGAAATACTTGTATATGAAATTAGGCTGTGACGTCGTCGCAGTTAAAGTCACCCTGGGTACGACTTCTTGCTGTTGGACATCACTGGTCCTTCCAGCCCAAAGTGTACCCGCCTCTCATTCCGGCCGGCAAACAGCCATCATCCAGTCACATCGTGTGAATGTTGCTTGCATTTGCATATTCTCTAATTTGGCTAGTTTGGCAATTGCGGCCGATTTTGCAAAATGTTATTTGCCATGGGCGCCACCTCCTGGCCGAGCTCACTCCCCGCACGCCCCTCGAACGCCATTCGGCTGAAACCCACCGCCGAATGGCTTCACAAGTATTTAGTCTATGACGAGTTGAGTGGTTTGAAGTGTTTCCCCAACCCGGGCATCGAATCATATATATGCATATATATGTATGTATATCCACCCTTAACCCCCCTTTTGGGCCCCTGGCTGTGTGCAATGTTTCGTGTCGTGTGAATTTGTTTAGTGGCAAGTGGATCAAAGGGGAGTGAGTGCAGTGCGGATGGTAGTTTGGCAAAGAGCAGTGGAGCAAAAGGTTTTCCAGCTCACTCACCTGCATTGTTGACCTGGCCAACACACCCAGTTTCCCATTGGCCGACCAACCTCACCCACTTACCAACTGACAGCTGGCAAGGCTATAAATCGCAAGACGTTCGACGGTTTTTCTTCTTGATAAATGGCATTTTATTAAAATACAACTGTGGGCTCTCATTGCAGTGCAGCCAAGCCAATCACATTATGAAGGCAACCAATTTTAATTACGGCCATTACAACAAAAGCAAAGCAGCTACAATAATGGCAAGAACGAAGCCTAATGCCTTCTGGCCAAAACTCATTTAGCCGCGTTAAAGTAATTACGATTTATAGGCCACAAAAATCCGTAACACAACATAAATCCGAATGAGCAAGCGCTCATGGTTCCCTCCTCGCCCATGGAGTTAAAAATTTTAACCACATACAGCGGGGGGTGGTTAAGAGCGGAGAAGAACAAACAGGCGACACCTGACCTCCCCAGCAAACCCCACATTTGTGTCTTTATTACACTGTCAAGGCAACGCGCGATAAATAAATAAATAAATGCCGCCTAACAAGCTGCAAGGTGGATCAGGGGCGCCATGATGAGCGAGGGGATTCAATGGTAGTTAAGGGGAGTCAAGCGAAATTTGTTGCAATTCATTGACTTGGCGCAAAGGCGCAAACATAAATTTGTGCGCCACGGGCTGTAAAATATCGACAGCAGCGGTAGAGCAAAAGTAACAACATGAAAATCGAAAAATATTAATGACCTCAACGAACTCAAATATACCCTTACTAATAGTCAAGCATAGTTAATGAACAGGGAATTAAATTTCTTAGTTTCATATTCGTAAATAACTTGAAGAGAAAACAAATTTTGTACATCTTTATCTATATATTTGTTTGTATTTGATCTATTTCTTGTCATCTATGATAACTAAAATATTCCTTAAATTCAAATTTCAGAAAGTTATGTTTTTAGTTTTGTTGGTTATTATTTTTATAAAGTCACACACACGTGAACATAAATGAAGCATGAAAAATATATTTTTTTTGTTTGGTTTCTAATCTAATTATCTCTAACATAATTTAATTAACTACCTCACACAACTTTCCACTTCATTTCCCGTCAAAAGGCAATGCAAAAATCATCCGAAATCAATGGCACCCGTGTGTCTCTCCTGCGGTTAGAGTACAAAACAAACTTAAATGCCAGCATATTGTAAATTTATTGGATTGGAGACATCGTTGCGGGGGTCTCGGCAGGACTGAGCTGCGGATTGGGGCTGAGGTCAGGGTCCAAAGGGCATGAGGCACGGGGGCACGGGGGCACGAGGCACGGAGCACTGGAGCCTCCGTTGAGCCTGCTGGGTGACATGTGCAGATGGGGCAATCAGGATATGGCGATGGGATGGCGAATTGAGATTACGATTTCGACGGCTATAAGATTAGTACCGCAGGCGAGTGAAATGAGAAAAAGAATATAATATGTTGCCTACATATGAGCGCTCTTATTGTGATTGACCTAAAAATATGTTTCAACGGAAAAAAGCAATAAATAATTTTGTTAAATTTCATTTGAAATCTTCAAAAGGGAAGAAATACGTATGATGTATGTAGATATTCATTTAAAGTCCAACAAGTTTTTCATAAAAGTGTTTTTAAATAAGTAACACTCGTTAAAGCAATGTATTTTATACAACCTGGGTAAATGAAATAAGTTTTCTCCGTAATAAAATGCTTAAGTCTATGAGCCAATTTGGTATTTAATATACTTACTTATCTGCCAGTTTTGTAAAACCCTTTTAAAGAAATTGCATCCCTTAGTACGCGTATTCAGTTGCTTTAATTTGGCTGCCTCAGCATACTAGTCCCCTAAAGGCTAGTATCGCACCCAGCCATTTAGCTAATCTACCCTCTTCAGACACTTTATGGGCCGCCGACTGAACTCATCTCGACAACCATCCAAGGACAGATGGCCAGTTCGGCTGAGCTCGGGCCAAAGTTCACACGCCCCTATTTGACCTTCGCTATGGTAATACGCGCGTCTATTTGTCTGGTCAAGGGTGTCCTTTAAACGCTGAAATGCAAATCGTTCAGAAAAGCCAGAAAATCTATCAACGCACCGAAAAAGGTGGGAAGGAAGGGAAAAGGACTCTCCTCACGTAATTCTATTTCTGGCCTGCTGTTTTCACGCCTCGCTGCTGAGACTTAGGTATAAAAATGGGGCGGCGGCACAAGGACTCAAGGACACCAGGACACCCGCTGGCTAGCGAAATGCCTTTCATTGTTCTTACTCACAGTTGACAACCTCGCCAGCCAAGAACTAGTTTCCGTAAAACGAAGAAAAAACAACTTTTCCAGCCCATTGTTCAAAGTTTTTCCCAGCCCCAGCCATCACTCACACCTCCGCCGGCACCGCGAGCATGGACTCAAAGATTAGTCTTCCACTTGGCCAAATCTGCAGCATTGCTGGGCGCCAAAGTTATGGCATTCGAGAGCTGGAGGCAGTGAAATACAAAGCGCGGCAGGCGACCAGGCGAGGCGATAGCCACCTTTTCCACCTGGCCAAAGGCGATACCCGTAGACTCACTATCGTCGTCTCTCCGCTTCTGTTTCACTCTATTTGTATTAATGGCACTTTTGCATCCTGCGGCGCAGCTACAATAAGTAATTTGATCGAGTGGGTTAGGACTTCAGAAACCGTTTTCAAACGCCGACTGTAGCTGCAGCTGCAAACTGGTATTCTCTTTGTGCAATTCTTTGTAGATGGGCGAAATGAATTTTTAGAGGGTGGCACAAAGTAGTCAGAACTGAAGAAATTTTGCAATCGCCGGTGGAGAAGGAGACAAGCAAATGCTCTTGTGGACCTGGCACTGACTGAACTTGAATTACAGCTTCGCCAAGATGGTTGTAAGCCAAGCAATTGCTGGGGTTATCACCAGCCAAGCTGAAGGGGGCTTGAACCCAAGAGATTTTCGATCGGCAACCACTCTCATGAAGAACGATAAACTGACAACGAGACTCGAGGGTGCAACTTTGTGGTAAGCTTATAAAGAGACCACTTTTGGGGAGATGAATGTGTAATTAGGATGATGTTGAGGTAATGAAATTGATGTGAAAAATATTTAATGAAAGTGCATTTGCCTTTTTTTAGATACCTTGTACGTTATCAGATGATGAAGGCATGTTGTTGTGTACCCTTATAAATGCAGCAAAAGACTACCATAACATAACAATATGGTAACCATGAAAATATAAGTTTACTGTAATAGTCTTAGCCTTAAGCTCCTTTTTCAAAACTAGTTTTATCGTACTTTTTCGTTTAAAATAAATTATATTCTTGATTACCATACTGAACTCTGTGTTCTTCCATATAACAAAACATATATAGCTCAACTGATTATCAAGCTAGTATGCCCAATTCAGGACATTCCCCAGGACATTCGAATGCATCTGCTATGGCGATTAGAACGAACGGCACATGGAGCAAAGAAATAGCTATAAACGTGGCTGTGAAAGTAGCAGCCAAAATTCAGATTGCGGCCATTCTGAACATCTAACGACGGCAGCCGAGTGCAAAGGATTAAACACTTTAGATTTTATTAGATAAAGTCCAGTGAGCAGCAAACGAACGAAATTTTGCAGCGCCATCGTTTGTCGTCCGTATACCATTCAACATCCTTCTGCCTAACAACTTCTAGAAGTCCTTTCGTCCTTTACTGCCGCCCCGTAGAGAGCACACGGACGTCATAAATTCTGTGACAAATGCAGGTACAAAGTGCTTTCCATGGGGCAAACTTTTGCTGGCCAAGATAAGACTAAAAGTCCAATTCTCTCCCCGTCTACGATGGCAAACACCACCTTTACGGCCTGGTCAAACACAAATTCCAAACTTTAAACGGTCCTGTGTGAATTTTAATACCAATTGATTCGAGACGCTCGCACAATATTTGCATTAACCTGTCAATGGGCGATGGACGGCCTATAAAAGCCCTGATTAGCTGTCATTGTGCACATGAGTAAAATGGGCGGAAATGCGGCTAGGATCTTAGGGGGGTCCTGAAGCAAACAATTGTGGTCGCAATTCTCAGTTTCCGCCTTGTTTTGTCTTCTGCATAATATTTTCAGTTTAGTGCGTCAGTTGTGGTAACAAGTGAGTTGAGCTGGTTTTGTTATTGAAATGAGCCACAAGCGCGCACACACGCAGATACATAGATACAAAGATACATGTGCTGATATCGCAAGTGCATGACGATGAGGGCGAGGTTGACACTCGCACGCATGCATAAGTAAACAAACATAAACATTTGCTCCAACACGCCAAGTATAAAATGGCATAACAAGCAGCAAACCACACAAAAGCAACGACATCCAGCTGTTTGGAAGAGCGGAGGGGGATTTCCCAAGCTCTGCTCCAAAGAAGCGTCAATATGCCAAATATATGGAATACAACAATACCCTATTAGGTTGCAAATCAGTTAATTAGGAACGGAATACCAAAGGAGTCCAATGATGAGCACCTCGTAACATTGCACCATTATTCCAAATATGTCTATACCCTTGCAGTCAATTTCACTTTCATTTTTTTATTATTTTTCCTTTATCCAAATAATAAAGTTCAAATTGTATGAAATTACACACGTATAATGGCACCGATTTGATGGTAATGTTTTCGTAATAATTGGACACTTTATTCTACTTATTTCATCATTATGAGTATTTGTTTCTGATATTCAACAAACATGAAGGTTTTAAATTTCAATATCTCTGAAATGTGTAATTTTAATGAAGAATTACTACTATAAATTTTGTTCATATAAACCCAAAAGAGTATTTTTGCAATCCTTTTGAACCTCGGCAAGTACCTCTAGTAGTCTTCAGAGTACAAAAACCGCATTCGAATTTTGTATCTGCGCATTGCCGATGCTGCTGAAAATGCTCCTTAGAATGATACTTCTTTCGTTGGTGCTGTTTTTGCTTCATTTTCCGCCGCAGCGAAAGTTGGCAGTTTCGAGTTTCAGTTCGGGAAATTTCATCTTGTCAATGCTTGGCTGGCACACTATCATCATCTTCGGCTTATTACCGCAACGCCTCCTTTGTGGGTTGTGTGTTGCGAACTGAAGTTTTTGTTGAGGAACTATTGCCGCCATGTCAACTGGCTTTGAAGGGGGAAAAATAAGCTGGGTGTTTGATTTTCACTGGCGCAGCAATTAAATTGCACTAGCATTGCATCTAGTACATTGCATCTAAGCAATTGACAGGTCGCACTTGATGGCTGACGTGTCGTACACACACACACACACACTCACATCGCCAAGCACAGGCGGGTGAACATGCAATCAATTAAATTCGTTGTAAATTCAACGGCTTATCTCCCGTAATCAATCTTAATTTTCCACTTGACATGAATCGCCCCAGGAACGTCGACAGTACGAAGAAACCCCACTCGGCTGAGCTCCCACTTGTGGGATATGTGCAAGTGAGCAGGATTGAAATTTTAAAGGACCAGACAAAGTAGGACGCACACACACACACACATTGCGTATACGCAACGTGGCCAGTGCTTTACGCATTTTAAATCAAAAATACATTTCCGGCTGCCCCACAAAAGAATGCGGCAATTTATAGGTAGCAAATAAGAGTGCAGGACGTGCACTCGAGGCATATGCAAAATAAAAACTGAAATAAAGTTAAGATGGGTTCATACAATAGTACTGCACTTCTTTTGTGGACTTTTTAATTGATTTTTTACCAATCGATCAGTATACACATGAGAGTATAATATTAATTTGGGGTTTAATTTTAAATTTTTTTTTATTATATTCTATTTTATTATAATTTCAAAATTAATTATTGTCAGCTACCAATAATTTGTGCAATTTATGCACACATCTAAATCATCAAATTGTTATTAAATTATGTTTAATACGTTTTAGTTATCCGGTTATTAATCGGCACAGATTCGCAAATTTCCCAGATGAAGTGCAAATAATTGCACCATATTTAGGGCTTAAAACAACAATTTCGTTTGCCATAGCCTCAGAAATCGTCAAGATACGATTATGTGCTGCAATGTTTAATCAAAAACACTTGAAATGCCTCCCAGCTATCCGATGTGCTTACTAATTTGCTGCACGCCACTGACCAATTTTGGGACTTCGGAGATGTATGCTAGAATATCTTTTGCCTCGCCAAAGATATTTCAGCCATCTTGTTGCAATTTGTCCATGTGCACAAGCACAATGGCCTTCCGTCAATGGCGCACCAGGCACACCGCCCACTTCAGAGGCAACTTCAGCTGATATACGCACTGATAGACTAGTTACCGGGAGCATTACTTAATATGTGTAAATTGTGTGGCATCAACTGTGCACTGTGTGTTATCCCTGGCTATCAGAGCTGCCGCTGCCGCACCCGCTCCCGCTCCCGCATCCACACCTCATTCTCATTCTCATTCCTCATGGCTGAAGCAATTTATCATTTGAGCATGACGCACGCACTCCGCCCACACAACAAGCCATCCACACCCCCACACCCCCATACCCCATACATGCATATATTCAAATGCATTAAACCATTGAGCTCATCAGGAGGATATATGCTCCACCACAAGCCCCTCCATTCGGGGCTTAGTTGTCCTGGAGGCAAAAGCATTTAACATGCAGTTTATGTTTGCCGCAAGATCTATTACAGGAAATTCACATATGTATGGCGATGTGCACAAATTGCTGTAAGTGGGCGTGGCAGCACCGACTTACGCAGATGATGAGCTTGGAAATGGGTCTTCACGACGGGGATTGGGATTGATACTGAGAAGGGGAATGGAAAGGGGAATGAGAATGGGGTTAGCCGAGCTCTGGTCCCTGCGGTAAATCGCAATCGAGCGGCTAAACAAAACTTGATTATTTGGTGCGGTCTATGTGCGAGGTTTTGCACAGTTGGTTCTCCGTTCACTTATGCCAGGATTTGCATTAAATATCCCTATTTAAACATTCAGGTCTACGTATTTTGTGAATTGAACTAAACAAACATTACGCCTACGCAATTATGCAAGAGTCGTTGCACAAGATTTCCCTTTCCACCGAATGTTTAATTTATTGATTAACTTCAACTTGGGCACGAATGTGCTTAAAATGAAATTCTAATAAGTTTAATTACAATTCTGACTTTGAGCATGCGGGTGATTACATAATAAGTACGTATGAGTAGGGGGCAAAGGTGTTAACCGAATAAGTTCTGTTTGCGGATACGGGTTGCATTTGATAAAATTACTGTCTTTGAGTTGCAGTCATAACCCTTTAAATATATGTACATATATAATTGGCTCTTATAGTCAAATAATGGTCTTTGCCACTTGAGCCCATTGAAAATAATAGTCATAGTCTTGAACAGGATTCATAGCCATAGTAAATATAATTTAAGGAAAGGATGTAAAATAAAACAAACTGAAGAAACCATAGTTCATAGTGCAGAAGAGAAAACAATATGCCTTTTAACACCTTATTCTCCAACAAAATACAGCATTTAAAAGCATTTTGATACACTTAAATTCTCATTACTAAATTACTATGAGCTAATTTGTTAAGTCAAAACTAGCACTTGGCAACTTAATTTGACTATTGATGGCTGGTGTAGGAGCACCGCCTGCGAACCGCCAATCTGCATATTAATTTATGTTTGCTATAACTTTAATTACTATTAGTGCTGCCAACTATGCGAACGACAAACAAACAACAACTGCAATGTCACTTTGGGCAATCAAACGAGAAAACCAAGGCTAAGACGAAGGCGTTGCAAGTTTGGTTGGCTGGATAGTTTGCTGGTGGGTTGGAGGGAAATGGGAATGAGTGTTGGCTAGCGGTTCAGCAGTGGGCAAGGGCATCCTCAAAATCAGCTCTCAATATAATGCGGCGGAAGCTTTTGTGAAATCCCTACGTCCAACTTTTTAATACGAAAACTTTTACCAAGCTTAGAAGAATGGCAACAACAGCAACGGCAAGGACAACAACAGCTGGAGAGCTCCGAGCTCCGAAAGCAATTGCAACAGTCACTTGGTGGACTTGTTGTGGGCAGGACGACAGCCGCAGTTGCCCGGGACCCAAGCCGGGCATATTGCATATCCCTATGTCTCGACACTAGACCCTTACCCACAACACACAACACCGGGCACTCCCTGGCACTTGGGGCGACCAAAGCCACTTGAGCAGCACAGAAAACTAACTTAATCTTGTTTACATTCTATGACGAGTTATGAAAATGAAAGGATTTAGCCAGCCACAAACAAACGCACCAACAAACCAGCCATCCAGCCATCCAGCCAGCAGCCGACACACACTGCAAACCCAGAAGCCTGGCAACGGATGCTAATACTGCCTTGCCACACGCACTGGCCAAATGCTTAAGCGTGGCTTAGGCAAACAAAAGTTACGCATGAAAGAACTGAGGCAAACTGGGTAAGTCAACAGCATAATGGCTGGTGATCTGGCTGGGTCGGTCCTGGTAGCCGATTCTCACGGTTCAGCTGGCTATATCTCGAAAATGCAAAAAAATGGCAAAACTATTGAATTAAAACTGCTATCCAAATTTCCAGCAAAAAAATGGGTGTTCAAAATATGTCTAGAGACAAATAGATAACATATTAACGGATCTTGGCCTCTCAAGTCCACCGTCCTAGGATAGCCACTCTCGAGTTTTTACCGTTCTTCCCCAGCCAGTTCCAGTCAGCGGATCCAAGGAGTTAATGTAATTCATCAACCTAGTACACGTGACAATGCAGATCAGTCTAATGTTTTCTGTGAATGATCATTTCATTTGGTAACATTTATATAATGTTTTTTATCTCGGAATGAAAGATATAACTCACCCCGGTACTCTACTCTTTGGTTCAGACGAAGAATCGCTTTATCGTAGTCCAGAGTGTCTGGATCGAAGAGGCGATGCTTGAATCCCCTGTCCACTTCCATAGCAACTTCCATAGCATTTCTCAACATCCTCACTATCGTATTCTCACAAACGAGCTACTCTGATGAAATGTATTATCAGAGTATCTGTAGCCAATTTTAAGTTCCATTTAATATAACTTAAAGATTGGAAAATGTGAGCCCGCAGGAACAAGTATTCATTTCAAGACTGCGGATTGAATAAGAATCTCTCTGTAATTTATAATCGACACAGCATGGCTTATCAGTTGAAACATTCGCAGAAACCTGGATTTATGTTATTGTTGTTCTTAGTTATTGGGAATCTCATTAGGAATTGATTAAAGAAAACAACATGCATCTTCTAAGAAAGTAATTAACAGTATAATAATGCCAAGGTCACAAGTAAGTATTTCATAAATGAAAATACATAATACAATTATTTTTAAATTAAATAGAATTATTTCATATTTAAAAGCAATATTTTTTGGTAGGATATTAAAATGTAGCTTTCTTTCTAAACTCTTCATTATGTTTTTATTCCAGTGTTCAGTATAACTGTGAGTAACTCATATTTGACCAGTGTATGTCAAAGTGAGCAACAGACGAACAACAAAAGCTCCACAAGAAAAACATTAGTTGCATTTAACAAACACTTACAAAACCCTTTCTGGCATAAACCCCCCCCCCCCCTATGTGGCATTACAAATTAGTTGCATTTTAGTTTTATATTTGTAAGGTGGTTCTTTGCTTCGTTTGGCTTTGGCTCCGGGTTTTCACAAAGGTACATATACCATTCCAACAGCTTGCTATTTTGCAGCTTTATAAATTTAGACAACTTTCAGTAAATTTGCCAACTCATGGTCCTCGAACCAGGACCCACCTTTGGCCACAAACCTTCTGTGGCAGCCACAATTTTCCGTTAGCTCTATTTATTTATTTGTTTGTTTGTCCACCGCCAGTCTCCATAATTTTGAAGTGTAAAAATATTTTCGATTGCGGTCTATGACACGTGCGCATCGTATCCATCAATGCTGCTGTCGGCTGTCCTTTCCGGACGGACAGCCACGCCCTCCAATTTCCAAAGCCGCCTCTGCACTGGAAAATTTAATTTGCACATCATCGATAAACAGTGAACGATGACGGGCTGGGTTTTGTGGCCGCCCCAAAATGCCAACGTAAATGGTTAGCAGACAGCGGGGGAGGCGGGAATTTGGGCCAGAGAACGTGTGAAACATGTTTATGATATGTGAGTTGAGTCCTTTGCCAAAGCGTAAAGTTGTTAAGGACTCTATGAATATTGCATGCGCTTTATTTATGTACACATTTCGAATTTATTTTCAATTTTCGACTTTGCTTTTTTTGTACTTTTCTGGCAAAAGTTGAATTCATCAAAGGAATAAATTCGTTTTCGTAACTCTAGCCTGCAACACCGTTTAAACCACCATTATGAGTATTTGGAATCATATCCTTTTCAAATAAAAAAGGAAATTAACAAATTTCACTTTTTAAAGGTAAAAAAAAGTTAATATTAAATTAATTTACCTACCAAATTAAAGCGGTGCCATGTGGGTAAATTCAAAGCGAGACGCGCTCTGCCATCAGAATATTTAGCATAAATTTCAGTATAATCCCATGGATCTAAGATAGATTGAACTGAATCTTGTATGCAGTTTGAATTGCTTCCGGAGGCCATAAAATATGTATATCACCTTTGCCAACCACATTATCGCAGCGCAACGTGCCACCCCATTGGCGTTGCATAAATTGTGGCAGGTATTTATTGTATTTAATGTAAACTTGCCCACTTGGCACTTGGCAAGTGCAAATAGGCACGCAAAGGCCACCAGTTGCGTCTGCCACTTGCCACTTTCAACTTGCCTCTTGCCACTTTCCACTGGCAACAACTGACATGTGTGGTCGGTAGGTTTCGGTGGTGCAGCAACTGGCCTGCAACTGCCGCCTCTTCAGCTGCCGTTGATGAGTTACTGCCAAGTTGTTGAAGTTCCTGGTCAAATAGTTGACGCAGCCTTTAGATAAAACTGCAGCACTGCCAACCGAATATGGGCTGGAGAACATGGAGAGCACATTTGTACGATATAAAGTTCATTGAAGTATAAAGCAATTAGTGTTGGAAAGTAAGCCAGGCAAAGTTTCACCTGTGTAGGGCAGTAATTTGATTCAACTTCCATTTGTGGAATTTGTTGGTTGTCGAGCTTGGATTTATGCTGCGTCGCTTAGTTCAGTAGCCGCTTGGATCAGTTTAAGTTGTAAAATGACTTATATATTATTTTTTAAACAAATAAAATTAAAATGTGAAATCTTACTACATATATACAAAATATTCAGCTTGTTGCAACTATGTACTGCCACAAAGGACCTAGCTTAGCTAATCAAGCATTCAAATGCTAATTTTAAAGTTAGATATTTCACAGCCAGGTTGGCCGAGCGGTCTAAGGCGCCAGATTTAAGCTCTGGTTCTCGAGAGAGAGCGTGGGTTCGAGTCCCACACCTGGCATTCGAGGTTAATAATTTATTCGTCCTTTTTGCGTGAGCTTAAGATTGGTCTTTAAAAAAATAATACCCTTTTCTTACTTCCCTTATTACAACATATAAGCATATCAATGTAATAATGTTTGACTTTTTGATATGGGATTATATTTGCACTTATTTACGCGAGCATTTCATTTTGTTATTCAAACATATGCAAACACATTTACATTTCACCATTTTATCAATGCCAAGTTTGTCATACTTCACTACTAATTATAATTATTACTTAATAAAAAGGCAATGCTAAATTGAAAATATGATCCGTCAGTTAATTATAACACATTAATTTTGTCATAATTACTTTCTTTATTGTTTCGAATCCGATTTGACAGTCCCAAAAACAAACGGTGGTAAACTTGACAAAGATCAGCGAATCGCGACCTCGACATAGGCATCAATAAAAAAACCATCAAGCTGCGACCATATCCCAGCCATTAAACCAACCATGGCCATAGATAAGCTCCGCAATGTTTGCGTAAATAAATTTCATCTTCTTTTTTGCGTTTCGCGTTGTTTTCCCACACTAGCTAAATAAAAAGAAAGAACACTTCAGTCGGGTACCTCGACTAACAGATACCTGTTACTTACATAAAAGGTGTGCGAGGGAATTTGCGATATGGGTAAATATATTGTAATCCGATGATTAGGTTTATTATATATAATGACTGGATAAGTACCATTCTCTCTATATTTTATACTGGCAAAAAAGGTTCCAAAAGTTTATTGAATTCCAGTAAGTGTTTTGGCAATACTCTCCTGTTTATATGGACGGACACAGTCAGATGGACTTGGCTAGTATATATATATACATATAGGCCCAGAAACGCTGATATTGAAATCTGTTACACACTTTTCAGCGAATCTAGTATACCCGTCTACTCTACGAGTAACGGATATGAAAATGGCGAAAATAAGTGGGTGTGCAAAAAAAGAAATGGTCCGGCATATGAAAATATGTCCATTAAAAATAGATGTGTGGCCGTTGTGGGTCAGTCAGCTCGGCCAGTCTCATCAGTTGGGCATGCAAATGTGCAGTTCAGTTCGCCCCTTTCAATCGCCACGCCCACCGTGTAGGGTGGAAGGCCGTGCCACCCACAGCGAAAGAAAAAAGGCAGCCCTACTTCACCATTTTCAGTGGCACGCACATTTGCGGTTCATAATTTGCGTGCCATTTTTGTACACGTTGATGGACAAAATCAACAAACGAACAGAGTAAAAAAAAATATTGAGCACTTTTGCAGTTGCCAACTTGAATTTAAATTAAAATGCCAACGCAGCGCAAGGCAAATTGCTACACATATCCCGTGTTTTACGGCCATAAACGCATAAAGTTCACATACAAACATGTATATGTATGTACATATGTACTTTTATTTTTGAATTCGTGCATATATAGAGATGATAAATATTGATTGTACGGTTACGTTAATTTCTGGCAATTATGCGCGTTTCACATTTATTTATGAAAGGTACTAAGGGCGATGAATATATGCATATGTATAGGCATAATGCACATCTGTATATATTGGGACGAACCACACGAAAATGCCGCGGACTGTCTGTGGGTCCTTTATTATTATTTGTTATTATTAAATATGTCTCGATAATTATCGAACTCTTTCTCGGCCAGCATTGACCGTTGAAGCCCAACTGGTTGTGGTCGCCAGTTCGGTTGGCCAGATGCTTAAATGCACATTGAGTGGGCCAAATCGAAACGGTCAATATGCAGATGCCTTTTATGTAGGCAGACGGCCATAAAACCAAACGTGCATACCGTGGCAGCAGCAACGGGAAAGATTTAAATATTGATTAAAAATATATTGTATTTCTGCCTTAACAGAGGTAAATATTTCAGTTAATTTATCTTCCACATTCACATTTAATTGATTGAATGGGACAAAAAATGAGTTTAACACCTCGCCAGTGAACTTTGGACTCTAAGCCATGTTAACCTATTTATAGGTAATAAATAAATACGCAATATATTGATTCAATCTGCAGTGCCAATCTTCGCACAAAAATGTATTTAAAATAATTAATAAAGATAGTGGCTTCTGATGTAGTTAAATAAAATCAATACTGATTCTTGTTTTCAAGCGTACTGCATATCTGCAGATCGTGTCGTTTTATTGCATTTCTTATATAAATTGAATTAATTAAGGCAACCAATAAGGATGTGAAGGCTGGAAAATAAAACAAAGCGTTCGAGACACTTTTAAAAAGTGGGCGAGTAATCTGGCAGTCTTCCAGTCGGCCGATTTGCATCTTTTCCCTCCATATTAACTCCATCCTCATCCTCTCTTCCTGGCATCCCGGCATCCTGGCAACATGGCATATGTGTGCCTGCCAGTTCCGAGTGTGTTGTCCTGTATCTGTATCTGCATCTCGGCTATCTTCTTATTTGCCAAACCGCTTGTATTCCATATCTGGGCTGTGTTTTCCCGTAACTTTTCGCTGGCATCCGGTTTCTCGTGCGTATGCTCGGTTTACTTGGCGGGCAATTATGAGAAGAAGCAAAATAAAAATAACATTTTTAGCAACCAGTTTTCCTTTCCACCCCAAGTATCCGAAAAAAATGAGAGCAAATTCAAAGTTTTTCCTGCCTTGCAAATGGCACCGGAGTCTATAGGTTTGGCTCGGTAACTTGGGATTGGGCTGCTCGCAGCCAGTTAGCGACAAACAATTTTTTAGTGTAATTATCTTTTGAATAATTAAAGAAAAACGTTGTAGGATCCTAAAAGGGACCAGACGAAATGGAATGAAAAACCGCAGAGCTGCAGAAACCGGCGACGGGACATATTTTCTAAAGTTTGCTTTGAAATAAGCACAAGTCCAGTGTGCAGAGTGGTACCACCAATGCCACCCACCAACGTAACCAAACCACTGAGCCACCATACCACCGAGCTCAGGCCCAAGGGCACGCCCACTCCGCCCCTTCAGGGTTCGAAGCACACGCTCCGTACTCGTAATTTTCCTTAAGTTATGCTCATTATGCGCCAATTATTTGTGTCAGGCAAAGGCAAAAAAAAAAAATGTAAAAGTCAGCCAAATTAGAATTGGGCCAAGATTCGGCCGTTTGCCGGTAGAAAAGACGTTAAATGCTTGGCACAGACTTTGCATGGATAATTCCTGGAATACCTTAACCCGAATCGGTACTCAACCCATAGGGAAAATAAAAATCTTGATGCTAAACTTATTTGCCCTTTAAATTAATGTTTTTTATTTATTATGCGTTTTCTAAACATTTTGTATACATTTAAAATATGTATAATTGTCATCTGGCATTTCTTTTAATTGCTTTAAATTAATTGGGAAACGGAATAGCATCTTTGCCTCAGCGGTTCACCTGGTGCCACGCCAGTTAAGTCCATGTCAACCATGCAATAAGTGTCTGTGCCGCAGACACACCTCTTTCCAAAAATACACGTTGAATTGCACGTGGCACAATGTCCGGAACATTTCCTTGAGCACTCATTACTGGATCCATAAAGATAAGTGTTTGGAGGATTCTGGCATGGAGCTAACCAGTTATGCAGTTTTATTGCTGCCGTCACGGTGTTGATTCCAGGTGGGGATCCATATACAAATCCATATAGCACGATGGACAGAGCGCTCAAGAAGAGTAAAACTAAAATTAAAATTTAGAAAATAAAAGCATCCAAATCTTGAATGCATAACTTACGCTTCATAACTGTGGTGTTGTCTAGTTGGAAAAGTTTAGTGCAAAGATACTTTTATTTCGCCGATAGAGCTTTTTATACTCATTTCTTATCAAGTAAAAACCAGAATAATGCTATACATATGTTTAAAGCAAATAACTCCAATCAATATTAAAAAAAAAAATGTTATAGTTGCGTGTAAGTTTCAAGAATTTCCAGCATTGATAAGGAATGGTTGGATTCACAATAAATTACTAAGAAAATAATCTTAATTAATATGCAAATATAATATTCTACAATCAATAAAATAATTATGACAATAAAATAATGACAAAGAATGTTATGTTACTTAGCTCACAAAACGTTCTTCAGTTATATTTATTACCTTTATTAGATATTATTTTAACACAAATATATCGAATCCAACTTAAGGCTAGCAACATTCACCTTAAATTTATTCGCTTCATAAGTCTTTATGCCCAGAGGTCGGATAACTTGGATCGGATCGCACATTGCCAGGAAACGTTCCTATAATTCAAGAAAGCTAAAAACGCTGAAAGCCAATGCCAACGATTGAATGAAATTCGAGAGGCACCAACAGCAATGCTTTCAAATGCTACATTTAAGCTCGGTACGCGACCATTCACTGTCTGGGTTAAATGGGTTAAGAGACTTGGCTGCACTCTCGGCACGCCGTTTACTTTGGTTCATCTCAGCCGGGTTGTCGTCCTGTCCCACGTGACCAGGTCCTTTTCGCCATCCCTTGCACTTGCCGGGGATCTGGTTGCAGCAGTGGTATAGTTACCGTAGAGACTGCTTAGTTTATACAGGACAGCACTACTGTTGTCTTAGGGACCCAAGTTGGTGATGCTGCTGGTTCAAGCTGCAGCTTGTGCTGTCACCCGTTGCTTCCCTTGTTGACACACCATTACTGCAGCTAATTAGAGGAGTGACCCAAGTGACGCCTTCGCCATCTCCAGCGCCTTTAACCCCAGACATCCCGCATCCGTAGTCGCTCCTCCGGCCTGTCATGTGATGTGTACGGGACTCTGTGTTGACGCCTCTCACGTTGCCGTTGCCTTTGCCCACTGGTGTTGCAAGTTGCTGTTGCACATTGGTGTTGCACGTTGCCGTTGCTACTACTGCTGCAGTTGCCCTGCAGTCAACTGCCTTCACACTTGGCAGGGCCAAACTTACTCCCTTCCGCCTGCGTTTCCCGCTGGCTTGTCAACTTCCTTCCACTTCTCATTTGTGCGGCATTTCCGGTACAATGGCGGTAACAATGGTGGGAAGGCCCCCCTGCACCCGAAGTTGTTTGCTGGCGACGTTCCGCTTTCCGTCCTGGCTAAACCGTTTCACCACCCATTTGCCACCATTCCCATACCACAGCCAATTCCATGCACCTTCCCCGCCGCCGACGACGACAACGACTATTCCCGCGAACGTTGCAACGTTGGGACTCTGCTGCAATTGTCTTTTGTTTCCAAATAGTTTGCACTTCTCTATTTGTTTCTTTCGCAGCGCCGAGTCACAAGTTGGCTCAGTTAATTCATGAGATTTCACGGTTTATCTCACCGGCTTCACTTTCTTTCCACCTGGACTGCATTGTTCCTCTCCCTTTTCATTTCGCTATCGCCATCCATCTCTCTCTCTCCCTCTCTCCTGCTTTTCAGTTGCTCAGTTCGCAACGCATAGTTCATAGTTAATTAGAAAACTATTCCATGAGCGGCGCCGCTTTCTCAACTTTTGAACTTCTGCCCAGCTCGAAAACTTGCAGTCGAGTCTCATTTAATTAGAATTTTCTCGGGCCACGTTATGAATATTGTTTGTATGATTATTTTTGATAAATATAATTTAACAAATTTGCGACTATAACTTTTATTTGAATAGAGGATATGCGTTGTTCGAACAGTATATGTATATCCAAACTAATGCTTAACTTTGTAAATCTTTTAATAGATATTCAAAAAACTCAACTCAACTTATGCATGCCAACTACTCTTAATAGCAATAATATTTATTGAGGTCTGAAGATATTTGTATCTAAATTTCTAAATGAACGAATTGTATATATTGATTAGATAAAGCCACGCCGAGAAACTAAATATTCTTTTGCTTCGGGCGATTTGAGACTATTCAATCTATTTCTCTGCCGAGATAAATAACCAAGACTTGTGAATAAATATTTCGAAACGCAAAAAGTCGTCCCATCAAACGAAAAATGTGTTTCCAGAGTTGCTTGTATATGTATTTTTTTTTTTACTCCCAGCTGGAAAATTTATTGGATGCAGCCAAACTGATTTGATTAGAAACGCCCCTTTCAAATCTTTAGTAAACTTGTAACGCCTCCTCAAACTGGTCTGACTTTTCAGCTCGGCTCTGTTCTGGCCATTTGTTCGGCCTTCAAGCTCAACGCTTTTGACGGTCGCCTGCCCAAAAGCAATCTCTTAATTTGTTTACAAGCTCTGCTTTCGGCTTTTCCTTTGGCCGTTCATCTTTCTCGCTTACCGCCCTCCCGCTATCCTGTGTGTTGGTTTTGGAAAACCTCAAAAATATGTAAAGAGCCAAAAAGACTCGTCGAGTCGTTTGCAACATTTGCAGCCCCAAAATGGCGGCAAAAGGTCCGGAGGGGGGGGTGGAAGGATGAGATGGCGGTTGAAGGGGGCGGCGGCCCTGATAGAGATCCTGCTTTTATTTGTTACTTAGCATATTTTCACCTTGAGGGCAAACAATTTCCCACTAGGCACACCCACACATACACACGTACATACATATATAGCCAACTATATGCAGTCCGGAGAAAGTAATAAATATTTTTTGCTGCGCCACTTCAGCTGCTTCAGCATAAAAAAACATTCTCCGTTTTTATTCGTCGCTTTTCTGTAAGATTTTTTTTTAGTTGCTTTGCCATTTTTATTACTCAGATGCTCTGTGTGCTGGAATGGGTAGCTTTATCTTAATGCAAAGTAAGTTAAAACTAAGCTAGTTCATATAATATATAAAATGTAGACTTTTAAATAAAAATATGGCTAATTTTATGTCTATATGAACTAACATCCTGTATTTATACAAAAAATCTTTTTTTGAAATTCTTCCAAATAAAAATAATACTTAATTATTTTATGTTTTATGTAA
This sequence comes from Drosophila melanogaster, assembly GCF_000001215.4. Classification (NCBI taxonomy): domain Eukaryota; kingdom Metazoa; phylum Arthropoda; class Insecta; order Diptera; family Drosophilidae; genus Drosophila; species Drosophila melanogaster. The sequence continues at coordinate 15,125,476 of NT_033779.5, read as the reverse complement.
GAAGATGAATATTTTCCTCCCTCCAAAGTGCTTAATCCCCTAACAATATAATTGCTAACAATATTGTCGGCTTTAAAAATCACTTGATTTAATTAACAAGGTCAATCAGGACTCATTCGCTCCTCGATGTATAGACTATGGCCAATTAAATCTATAAGTTCACTTGAAATCCCAACAGTTTCCCCTTGTTTTTTTTTCCAACTGACCAGTGTAGTGGGTGTAAAAGTGGTAGGAAAAATAACAAGAGTATCAGGTATTTCATCACCTGTTCAATAAGCTTTTCATGCTCGTCCTGCTTCGCCTATTTCACTTTCCGCACTCAAACGTCGGTCGTTGGCTTATGTTGGCAATATATTCCAGCCACCTGGCCCAACCAACCCACTTTTCATACTTATGTACATGCATATAAATTATATATATTTATGTGTATTTTTGAATTTAAATGATTGAATTGCCGTGTGCCAAGGCAAAAGATGAACGGGCCAGAACAAACAGACGGAACAGAACAGAACAGAACAGAACAGTCAGAGAGAAGAGATTGAGTCTGCCGTGCCATTTGCAGAAATATGAAAATTACCTTTAATGTGAAAAGGCAGACAGCCAAACGGTGACGCGGAAAAAGGGGGGAAGTCGAGTTTTTCACGCTGCCATCTAGATAGGCCCGAAAAGAAAAGCGGACAGTTGGAGTGCCACGAGCTCTATTTTATTTTTGCCCGATGCCTTTATATTTCTGTTTTGTGTTTACATAAAAGTGAAGTGAGGCAGATTGCGCTCGAGTGCGTTAATCAGCGCTCCTGGGCAGGACAGCAGGACGAAAGGACATTACTGCTGGGAATGCACGAAAAGAAACTTATAAGCTGGGTTAAGTTCGGTAAAAAACAACTCAATGAACTTTGAAAGTGCCTGCTGGGTTAGTAGGAACTAAAAAATGAGTTGTTTTAAATGAAAGTCAGCTGACTTCGTTTATTTTTAGCTACATTAAATATTACTTTCAAATGAATATTATTATAATATTATTTCTTAGGATTTCAAATCATTTTATTTTATAATTTACAAAAATAAATCACTCAATTTTATGGATGTACTAATAATATCTACCCGACAACTATTAGTCATAAATGCATGTATTAGATACTTCTATGTCCTAGTTTAACTTACCAATAATGGTAAATGCAAATAATTTGTACTGTGTATGCGACTCTGGGCCAGTTGATTTTGCTCTCCAGCGACAACGTTGACTTTTCCCCAACTGGTCAGTTCAGTGGTGGTAAGAGAAAATCGGGTGGTCTACAAAACAGATTATACTGATTTCATGCTGGAAAATCAAAAAATGAACGTGCGGCAATTTACATACTTAAGTTGGGATTACGGGGGAGCAGATTTGTCTTCTCTGTTTTCCCCGCCGCCATCCGTTTTTTCTTTTTTTTGTTTATTCTTTTTTTAGGCCCGGTCTTGGCAAAATTTATTGGCCACATGTTTCGCTAGCCACCTTCGTGAGTTGAACAATTTGGGCTTCCCTGCCTTTTTAAGTAGGTTTTTGTTTTGTTTTTCATTTTATTTTTTGACAATATGGCTTTTCGACATTTTGGGCGACTACAAGGAATTTCCGGGGATTCCATTTTTAATTGAATTCTGGTGGGCATTATTGTTGCCGTTGTTGCTGTTTAGCATTTTGTTGGCTTTGCCTTCACTTACGTTGGATAATTAAAGCGCCCCAAGTCAATTTCATGGCATATATTATTATATTTTTTTTTTTTTTTTTTTGTTTCGAAACATCCAAATTCTTTCATCGCTTGATTGTTTTTAGTGGAAATTTGAATTAGAATTAAGTCTGTTTTGGTTTCCCCATTTAAAGTTGGTTTTCGGTGGTGTAGCCACCAAGTTGATAATTTTCATAATAAGCGTCAGACAGCAACAATAATTGCATTAAAATGAGGCTGGGCTGGGATTCTTTAAGGGGGTGGCTGGAAATTATGTAAAAAGCCCGGCGCCTTGCAAATTGCAACTCGAGTGGAGGGGAAAATGGGAGAAATGGGGGAAATGGCAGCGCAAATGAAAGAGAACGGGAACAACATTAGAACACTTAAGCACTTAGCCATCCCCAACCCATCAACTCCCCCTCGATTGGCAAAGTGGTGGGGTTATCTTCCCTGTGCGATTTTCTTTTTGTTGCATATTCCAAGCACGTTCCAGAAAAGCGATTCCCTGGAATTTCCCACCCGAAGCTAGAAATCGCTTAAGGTCTTCGTTTTATCAATTTTCTTAGCCTGTTCTTCATTTCCCCATTTGTTTTAGCAGTGGCTTGTGCTTTTGAAATTGCCGATGGGATTTTAATTAAGTTTACGTACACAAAGTTCACTAATCGAATGATTTTTTTAAGATTCAGCCAGTTATCAAGAGACAAATTAACAATATATGTTTAAAATCGTTTTTCCGTACTTTCAAGTTGTTTAGCTTAAGGGCACTATTGAACGGAGTTCTTTATTAGCAAGTATAAGATCATGTTTTGTTGGAAAATACTATGAATACAGTTTTAATTGTTTTAAATATTTTTTTTCCGGTAATGAAATTACATATAAATTAATTTCCGTATGGCATAGCGCCTATATTTAATGACTCTTTCGTTGCAGCATATCATTTCGTTAAATTGTAAATTGTCACAGATATTTGATTGAAACTACAATTAGAAAAAATTAAATATCAAATTGATTTCAAATCTAAAACTACTAATTACACTTTTTGAATTATTTTAACCAGAACACCCTCTGTAATCGACGTGCATATATGGGGGTCGAGAGTCCCCCAGAATCTGTTAGTATATGTAAATACATATACATATACATATAGATGCACTACTGTATCCCCGTTTTCCATTCGTGTGCGCCCGGTTGGAGCTGCTCATTTTTGTTATTTTTATTGTAGCTCTGATTCGCGCTTTATTGCATTATAATTGAATCTTGGAGCGCACAACTAACGCAGGAAACGTTGGCTGACTGGCCACCGTTTCCCGTCCCAGCTGTTGCACTTAATGCCAAGTGTTTAAAAAAGCGATGGGGTAGAGTGGGGTGTTGGGGGAGGGAAGTGAAAAGAGAAAAGAAGTAATATTTACTTACTACCTCACCGTTCGACATCCACCATACACCACCCACCGTAGGATATGGTTGCCTTGGTAGGCACTCCACTCGACTACACTCCGTTCCACAGCCTGAGTTTTTCTCGCCGCTCATTTTCCTTATTGCCAGTGAAATGCAATAAAAATTGTTTTCCCATAGACGCTGGTGACGGCGGCTAAGCAAATGTTGTTGGAAATGAGCTATAAAAACGGGAAATTGTATTTTACAGTAAATTTCTGCAACACACAAACTAGCTAGCTAGCTAGCGAACAGGCTAGACCTGTCGTTCTGTCCTGTAAAACCAACCAAAAAAAAAAAAAACCACCTACCCACCTACCCCGCATCCACCACCCACATCCTGTGACCTTCGGCCCCCCACTAGCCATGTCGACGCTTTCCATGCTGCTGTCGCAGATAATCCGCTGCTGAGTTGGCTTGTCTTGACTTGGCTTGACATTGGCTTTGGGTCGTCGTACCGCTCCGCTTCCATTTTATGAGGTTCGAATCGGGTCTGAACGAAGCCCGAGCCCCGCTCCACCACCACCCCCCTTATCTAACGTGGCTTTATAAGCTGCCAATATTAAAATGATGACAAGTTTATGGCAAAAAGGCAAAGGCTTCGTCGGGTGAGGAGGCGGCGGAATATTGGAGGAAAAAAAGGAAATGCAATTCATGGAAAGCTGATGTCTCGTGGCTTTATTTATAAGCAACCCATTGCGAACCACCCACACACAGCCTTGAATGAATGAGAATTATAAAATTCCATGCCCTTTCGCTAAATCTGATCAAGGATACACGAATAACTCGGTGACATTTGAAAATGGTAAAAAAGTTAGTTCGAGGAACTAACAAAAATTAAATGTTTTAAATTTATAACAAAACTCAGCATTGTAAGAGAGTACCTAAAAAATAACAGAAATCGTTTTTGGTGACCCACCAAACTATCTGCTGCTCCTTGAAAAATATACGTACTTCGTATTTGGTTCATTTCCAAGTTCTCTCATTGCATCTCGAGTGCAACAAGGATGTCTGCGGGAAAAAAGAACGAATTACATAAATAACTGCGCTGTGTTTGTGCCATTTTGGTCGCCACATTTGAATAAAATATGAATAAAAACCGAAATGCATTTAGTTGGATGGCGGAAGGGAGTCTAAGGTGGGGTTACAGCGACAGATAGATGGTGGGTTGCCGCCGGGTTTTGGCCCTTGCAGCACCCATTCTCCAGTTACTCACAAGTGGCTCGACCAGTTTGTCACCTTTTCGCTATAGAAATGGTCTCATAGAAAGACGAGACTAGTCCTTGCAGCGCGCATGCACTGAAAATAATACATAGTTGGTTCCCTTATATTCTATATGGATTAAATGGAACATTTTTAAATGAACTTCTTAATTCCATGAAGAATTTCAATGTTTTTCATTTGATTTTATAACTCTTGCGATTGGTTCTATAAAAATTGTTCTTTAACTGAACTCTTAAGCATTAAGCATTTAGCTTATAAATTTAAAATAAATTTTAGTTATGAATGTCAATTTCAATTTTTTTCAGTCTCTGCGATTACCTCGATATTCCCCTGGAGCTCCATCTTTCCATGTAGATACGATAATATTTGCATTCAGTCGGGCCTCCTTTCCTCAAACTCCCGCCCCCCCTATTACCATTCCAGTTGCAGTCTATTTCCTTTTTTTTTATTTCGCTGTCAAAACGTCAGCAATGTCGTCCTCTTACTCTCGTCCTGGGCCTCGACCTCATCCCGATTCCGCCCAGTCCAGGCCGTAGTCCTGTTCCTGGTCTTAGTACCCGTCTGGAAATCGTTCCGGAGCGCAGCGTTCGCCTGGCTTAATTTTGGCTAGGGAAAAGTGCATAAAAAATCTGCGGCGAATTTGCAATTTGAATTCGACTCTCCGAACCCGTCGTCTGTGACCCTTTCCTGCTCCTCGCTCCTTGCTCCTAACTCCTGCCCTTTTGCATAGGTATGGACCTATGTATGTGCGCTTGTGTGCCTGTGTCTCTTTTATTGAGCCCAGGACATGGTCGTCGTCGTCGTCGTCGTCGTTTCGGCTTGGAGGCCATTTTCTTCAGCATTTGCCGCTCGTGGAAGCCGCCGCTTGTCGAGTAGTCTTGGCAGGCAGTCAGGCGGCTATTTAGGAAGTAATTTTCGCGCTTTCATCGCAACTTTTTCTGTGTCTGTCTGCAGATCTTTTTGGGCACGTTATTTGTGCTCCTTGATGCTGGTGGTGCTGCTCCTTTAATGCATTTTTAAAAATGCCAAAATGCGCAAATTGAAAGCAACGCGCCGTCTACCCAAACCAACAGCTCAGCGTCACTCGGCACCCATCTTTTGCACTAGTCCCTCTTCCGATTCTGTGGTCGTCTGCTTTTCGCTTGGGTCACGTCCTCGCAGGACGTAGGACATTCTTTTGGAGCGATGTGAGAGGTGGGGAGCTGGAGTATACTGGGCCACACGCAGGCATAATTTCAGCCACTGCACTCAGACTTAATGAATATTTTAAGGACAGCTTTCATATTACATACCACTGCATATGTTATATGTGTTATATAAGATAGATGTATGATAAGCTCGCCCAGGACAAATGTCACAAATGAACGTCAAATGCTTGTCAAGTTACTATTTTTGGGCAACAGAAAATGTCAAAGTTCCTACTGGAGTGCCTTAATTTGAGGTAACTGTTTTGGAAACCTGGCAGTTATGTAAATAAATTGATGTCTGTATATTGAAATATATCAATTTTTAACAGCATATTTCCGTGTAAACTACTAATCCAATGCATACTTAAGCCCAAACAAGTAGCTATAAATTTAAAATGATTTAAAAAACCTAATTGAATAGACTTTGCGCATTTGTGACATATTAAAGCGGTTTCATTAATTAATTGGTGCTATACAAGCACTCGAAATTGGCAGTAAATAATAGCACATAAGCCCATATTTTCACACACCATCAAAGTTAGCTTACGAATATCATTTAAATCCACACTTATCTAACCGCAAAAAGTAATTTCAAACAATTAAAATTCGGTGTTGGTTTTAAATTATATATGATAAATAAATACTTGCATTCATTTTGAAATTGTTGGAATGTTGAATGGCTCAAGTATCGTTCGATAATAGCATATGCCCGCACATTTGCCATTCCAGTTTTATTCAACAATATGTTTTTTTTTTTGGTTTTTTAATTTTTTCTCTTGCCATAACACATAATTAAAATTACGCACACACTTTATACACATAAAATCCAACCTACACTCCCACGCACATGCAGCGGTTACAATTGACCCAAAATGAACTCTTTCCCCTGCAATCTCGCCGGTTTTTGGAGCAATAATCCCCCTGCCCACAGATGCCAACCACAATTTAATCTCCCTGGAATTATTTTCCCCAGCCCATCTAAAGAGGCAGTTTCTCCTTGAAAGCGTTCTTTCTTTCTGTTTCGTTCATTCTCGGCCCTCCTTGACGTGGGGGATTGCCTTGTATTTGTTAATAAACTCCCTGGCAGACTAAATTCAAATTACGCACACATCTTGAGATGATTGGGGGTGGTGGCTGGTGGGTGGATGGCATTTGGTGGGTTGCTGGCAGCCATTTCGCTTATAGGCTGCTCATTATGTCAGGTCTATATTCATATACGACTTGCGTTCTGCCTCTGGATCCGGCCCAAGCCCCGCATCCATTGCGTTCCGGCGGAGTGCGTGAGTTGGCCTCATCCGGGGCTCTCATCCCTCGCCGCTCTGACTTGTCGTAACATTTCATCTTTATTTTGGCATTATTCCCCAGGCGCCGCTTATTGTTTTTCGTGAAAATGGCAACGGCAATGGCAACAAATTAGAGGCCTGTGCCCATAGCCCGAAACGAGATGGCAACGAGTTCGGCTTGTGGGCAGTCCGGGGGATGTTTGCTAGTTTCCTCGACTACCAGGATGGATCAGCAGGTGGAATATCCCTTGAGCACCTCCACTTGGGTTGTTTTCATTTCCGCGCCACTTTAATTATCTAATGGTGAAGCATGACGTCCTATATATTTATATTTTAAATTTGAAATTATTTCTGTTCTAAGCGAAGTAAATTCCAAAATTACTTCAGTTTGAAACAAGCGACCGTTAAATAACAACGACTTACAGCACTGAATACTGACCACTGTTGAAAGCTAATTGCTGCAACATACAAGACATTGTGTTCCATCGCGACATAAATTTGAAATTAAGTTTATAAGACCTTTTATCCATAATTTCTCCCATGAAATAAATTAATTAAAACAAAAAACACAATAATTGCCCTCTGCTCTATTTACTCATTTATTTATCCTTCTCATCTATCGCTTTCCTTTGTATTTAGATGCAACGTGGCCAGAAGGTTTCGCTTTTGGATAAATTCATCGTACAACAGATTGGTTAACATGATTCTTCACATTTGTGCCTGCTTATCCAGTTCACTCCATATTCAAGTATTCAACATTTAGCATTCTAGGGTTCAACTAACATTTGTTATAATTTACAAAATATACGTGGTAACGGCAATTATCCTTCTGTATTGTCCTCGCAGCGCATCCACAAAATTTTCCTCATTTAGGTTCAATCAATAAGTCTTCCACATCCAGGCTTCCATTTGCATTATCTATCCATTTTTAACTATTATTTTCCAGCGCCAACGATTTAATATATTTAATATCTCTGTATACCACACGGATTTGATCTACTTCTTCAATCCCCAAGCATTGTTACTGGGCACCGGGACACGGCGTTGTCCGGACTCACGAGCCAGCACTTCCATGATGCTCGTGGCGGGGAACCAGCACTGCAAATAGTTAAGCCAAATAAGTACGCGATTCAGTTGGTGTTTTACAAAGTTGAACTCACCCTATCCTTATGGGCCGTGGCAACAACATTGCGATTTGGCTCCTTGTCATAGGAAACCGATTCAATCCCAAATACCTCGCACAACTCGTGCACCAGCTGCCTCTTTTCGCGGTTCATGGTGGGGAAAGAGTGGCTCCTCGACCGTTGCTTGCTTTCCTTGGCCAACTTTACCAGGTCGGTCAACGTCTCGTAAACGCTCTTGGTCAGCGCTGGGTTCTTCTTTGCGAAGCCACGAACAAACTCCGAGTACTTGGTTAGACACTTTTGCTTTGTATCGGAATTTCCAGAAGACAGGGCCGCGGCAAGACGACGATTCCTCTCCAGTAGACGACATTCGTCGTTGCAATCCAAACTAAAGACAAAATGTTACGTATATTAATACTAGTGAAAACTTAAATTCGGCTGAATAGACACCACCACTCACGTTTTATTAGATTTCTTGGCTGGAGCCAAGATTTCGCTGAGCTCCATGTAGTTGCCGCGTGACATCTCTGCCATGGACGAGGCCAGCTGGATGGTGGCTATACGACTGTGCTCCCTGGCTAGTTCCTGGCAGCTGCGGTTCTGCTTTCGGTTGCCGCACTCGCACTGCACCTCCACCAGCTCCTTGCAAGGCGTTTCCGGACAGGCTCCCTCGTGACAGGCAGCTGCACACTTATGACCACAGGTCGGTCGTGGCTTGGTGCAGCTCTGCCGGCATATCTCGCCGGCAGACTGACAGGGGCCCTCGTGACACGGCTTTATACACTTGTGCCCGCCACACGGCAACGGCTTGCCACAGGCCATGCCACAGCTAAAGTTGGGCTGCGAGCAGGGAATGGTCTTGCGCAGCTCGTGGTTGCCGTGACACAATTTCGTCGTGAAAATCATGCAGGGCGGACAGGTGGGGCCCGAATGGCAGTTGTGCTGCGGCGGATGATCGCATGGATGAATGCGCGAGCAAGGAAGCTTGCAGATTGGCTTCTTGGTGCCACACGGCACTGGTGGATAGATCACTTCGGCACCACACTCGCAATAGAGCTCTTCGAAACTGCTGCGGTAGCATGGCGGACAATTGCCGCGGTGACACGGCTGATCGCACTTGTGTTTGCCACAACTGAGGGTTCGATTACATGGCAGTGGACAGTCGTGGTCTATATCGATGCAGCACTCAACGTTGCACTTGTGCTTTCCACAGCTGCGCTTCTTGGTGCAACGTCGCTTGCAGCGGGCGTCGTCCGCTCTGTTACATAGCTGCCGACACTTTATCATTTGGTCCATGTGGCCGCAACGACACTTTACACCGGTCTGCTTGGGACATGGAGGGCACTGGCCCAAGTGACATTTGCTTCCGCATTGATGCGGATGCGCTGGCTTTCCACAACGTAATGTCCTAGAGCAGATGCCCTCGCATGTGGGAATCGGGTCCAGGCAGCTTGAACGCTGGCCAGCCGGTACAGGCATTTTGCCACAAGGACAACTTGTTATCTGCTCGGGACTCAGCTTGCAGGGTCTGAAAAGAATCATATTATCAGTTTAATTGTATGAGTTTCTTAGTACTCTGCACAAAGACACGATTGCAAACGCTGAATAATTTAGCATAAAATTGGTTCATACCAAATTCAATTCTGATGTTTTGTGTTAATGTTAATGCACATATTTTAGAAACCTAACACAATTTTCGAGTTTGAGCCGTTTTTTGGGGTTATTGGTTTAAATGAAACCAATACTATAAATGAGTTGAATCAGTTATTCTTACCTACAACTTCCCGCGTGGCAGGAGTCCTTGCACTTGTGGTGGCCGCAGGGAAGCGGTTGACCGCAGCTGTCCTTGCACGAATAGGTGCGTTTGTCCTGCGATTCTCGCGTGCATGGCACCTTGCGCTCCTGCTTGCCGCAGTGGCACTGCTGCACCACTTGCTCGGAACACGCCGCGCACTTGCCCGAGTGGCACTCCGCCTGGCAGCGATGCTCGCCACAGTTAAGCAGCTTGTCGCAGATCTCGCCGCAGAGCACCTCTTCCTTCATGGCGCACTGCATCGTTTTTGTGCTGCGTCCACATCCACAGCTGCGCACCACGTTGGCCTGGCACGGCGGACAAGGGCCTGGGTGACAGAGCAGAGTGCAGGCATGGCTACAACCCTCAATTCGGCAGCAGACCTCGCCACAGCTGTGGGCCAATTCGGTCCGTGATACCGGCGGGTTTTTCAGTTTGCCGCAAAAGCAGAGATAGTCGCGTGGCAAATCCTGCAGCACATTCTGGCAAGCTGGACAACGCCAGCCCACCTCGGACTTGGAGCTACTCGCCCAGGTGATGGTGCACTTAAGGTGCAGCATGTGATAGCAGTTCCTGCACGACCAGGTTGGCTGGTGCGACTTGATCGCCTCCACGCATACAAGGCACTCCAATCGGCGCTGTTCGATGTCGCGAACCAGTTTCTCTCGCTGCGATAGTTTTTCGTTATCCGCCGGTGGTAGCGGTGGACCTCGCCTTGGGGAGATTTGCTGCAGTTGCGACTGCTTTTCGGGCGATGGGTGTGCGCTCTCATTGCTCGTGTCCAAATCGTCAACGGCCCTGGGAAAGCCGTTGATGCGGTCCCTGTTGCGATTCCAGTCATCCCTGCGTTTGTTGCTGCGATGATTGTCGTAGCGTTGCTGCTTCTGCGGCCTCCTACGATCGCTTCTTTCGTACCGGTCCTCCCGATCGTCCCGATAGTCGGAGCGGCGTTGTTGTCGCGTATTTCCGGGTCTAGAGTCCCTGTCCCTGTCCCGGTCTCTGTCCCGGTCTCTGTCCCTGTCTCTGTCCCGGTCTCTTTCCCTGTCCCGGTCCCGGTCACGTTCCCGCTCACGCTCCCGTTCGTAATTATGGTTCGAGCATTGGTTGTTAGCTCCTCGTTCAGCTGGTTCTTGGGCTCGCAGAGTCCTAGGTCTCGTCTCATTTATGGCAGTCTCTAGGCTGGCAGTGCTGTTTCCGTTCGTAGTGGCGGCTGCCGGTGTCTCTTCTAGACTCAGCTTGGCGAAATTGGGCACGAATTCCGGAGCCGAGGCCTGCAGCTTGGAAGCGCTGAAGTCAAACGGATTATTGCCAAAAGGTGTGTAAAAACTCGAAAAATTGCTGTTGCTCGGATTGACCGACCCATAGCTGCTGGTGACGGTGACTCTAGCGATGCCATCGCCATTTTGATAGGTTGGGATCATGGCCTGCGAGTAAAACTGTTTTGTGATTTATTAGTTGATTCATTAGGACTAAACCTAAGTTCTAATATATCGAAACATACATTCGGAGATTGATGACTCACATTTGCAAAGTGGCTGGTACTCGCGGATGCCACTGGTGGGTTCAGTCCAAAGGCTCCTCCACCGCCGCCCAGGGAGAAGTTAGTGTAGCTGCTGCCCACCGGATGTTGCATAGTGCTGGTGGCATTCGAGGGCGCTCCTCCACCCAGATTGTGCTGCATAATGAACTGATTGAAGTTCACGTAATTGTTGTTGCTGTGCCTGTTGCAGGAACCACCCACTGCCGCCGATTCGTGACCTCCGTTGCAGTCTGCCATGGCGGATGACTCATTGCCGGGTCCCGCTTCTCCGGCGCCGTTGGTCAACTGCTGCCAGTACTCAGCCATTGAGAGTCCGGTGCTGTCGTTGGTGACCAGCGTCTGTTGCAGTTGCGCCTGCTTCTTTGCCGGAACAATCTCGAACTGCCCGCCGTCCTCTGCTGGGCATTTCCCAGCGCTACCACGGGATCGTCCGCAATCCGAGGAGGAGGTGACCGAACCCAGGAAAAGCTCCAGACACGTGTGCAATGGTGAAATTGAGCCCAATGCAGAAGTTAACCGAATCGAATTCTCAGTTCGATCGAATTTGGTAAAGGCTTTCTACGGCCAACTGGACGCACCGCAGCCTGGGTCCGCAGGCACGTTTTACTGATTTTTTTGCGCTTTTCCTGCGTTTTTTATGCTCGCTTATATTGTAAATTTCTAACAAAATTTCACAACACGGTCATACCAGACGAAACGGTACCACTGACAATTGCCTTGACTTATCGATATATTAACAGACTTTCGATTTTTGAGGGGAAAAGGGCTGCCAACTCGGTTTTAGGACAGCTGTGAATACAATTTAACAGCAAGATTTCGTTTAGTTACTCAACACACCTACAGTGGTAATAAACTATCAGGTGGCGCCATCTGGCTGAGTGAGAGCGCACTTTTAAATATGTTAAATGTACTGCAACGGTTCGTTCATTTGTTTACTAAAAAAACATACATCTTTTAATTTTTGTCACTAGAAGATTTGAATTAAATAAGGCTGCGTTATCTGATTATAAGCGAAATTACCTAGTTGGACTCCCAATCATATCTCCAATCCAAAATATTATTTCTAGAATCCTGGAATCCTTTTGTATTTGATATTATACTTTATTGACTGGCCAATATATATGCCTATTTTAATAATAATTAATGTCTATTCCTAATTTAATTTCTAGCAAAATTATTGCTTGAAAATAAATGTAAATTGAATAACAACAGTGGAAGTACTGCACTTTGTAATTGCCACAAATTTGGTTGAAACTGGCCGGGCACAACGATTCCACCCATTTAGAATGTCCTGAGATTGCTGAGAAGGGTTTGCTGACTCGGCGGTTGGGATGGACCAGATCCAGGTGTTAGAACTCCAGGAGGTGGCGGCATTTGAAATGTTTGAGCCATGGCCATGGCCAAAGTGGGCGGTGGACCTGTTTGTTGTTTTCCCGGTACTGGAAGTGCGGATGATGTGACCGTGAGTCCATCCAACGGACGGTACTGACACTTCTTAGCGTGGGTTCGCATATTGCTCGACTGGGTGAATGCCTGATTGCAGTTGGGATGTGGGCAGACATACGGCTTGCAGCCTGTATGGTAATTCAGATGCGTCTTTAGGTGATGCTTTTTGGTGAAGGCTTTGGGGCACAGGGGGCAGCTGAAGGGCTTGATTCCCGAGTGGAGGCGATGGTGCAGGGTCATGTTGCTGCGATCGGCAAAGGACTTGCCGCACACGGAGCACTGATACGGTTTCTCACCACTGTGCGTCCTCATGTGCTGTTTGAGCAGCATTTTACGCGAAAATCTCTTTCCGCACTCGTTGCATTTGTGGGGTTTCACGCCGGTATGAATCCGGACATGCATATTGAAGGCCACACGCTGATTGAACGATTTGGGACAGTAAGGACACTCGTACTCCTTCCGGTTCCGGTGAATCTTTAGGTGACTGCTCAAATATCCCTTATCGTTGAATGTCTTGCCACATTCGGGACACTCGGCGGCAAACTCCTTGGTTCCTCGGTGAACGGACAGGTGATATTTGTAATTTCGCAGCTGGGAGAAACCCTTTCCACAATCCGCACACTCGTAACGCGGCGATTTGTGCGTCTTTTCATGAGCCTGAAATAAGAACATAATAGACAAATAAGATAAATAAATAAGATACATTAGCTTAGCAATAGTAATATTGTAGCAATAGTAAGAGATTTAAAATTTTAATAAAAAACCTGAGGTAGTGAAAATCTGTTGTGAAATTCATAAAACAGCGATTTTCTACAAACTGTTCGTTAGTTAGTTAGTTTTTGGAAGGGAGGCTTTCAAGATGAGTATGTTTAGCAACATTTTAATTAGGTCCTAATATTAATACCTTATTCTATAAGTTCTAGTGAGGATTGGAAGATTTCGAATATAAAGTTACTGAAAACTGAGCTTTGGACACATTTATACTTATACAAAATAAGCCAGAAATGCAAAAAATACCATGGTTACACATTCGAATGTTCCCCATTGTTTGTAATAATTTTGTTGCAACTTCAAATGTGGCTTGCTTCAGTTAGCTACTGAAATTGGTGTTCTTTCCCAAAGTGGCCATTTTGTGATTACCTCTCGCTCGGCGTCTGGCCCTTTCTAACGTATCTTGTAGCTGCACCCATGCGTAAAACCAGTTCTCTCTTTTTTGCCCGCTTCTGTTTCTGTTTTCGGCCGACTCCATTTTGAACTCGGATTGCTTGCGAGATTTGCATAAGGCACTCAATTCTTCGCTGCCTCTCTCTTCCCCACTCCACTTGAATCTCCACTCTTTTCTTCGGAGCTCCGCCTTCCAATTAGACTACTGTTTCTCTGTTTTTTAGGCCCCGCCCAAATCCATATGGTATCTCTGTTGGTGAAGAAACCCGTTTTGGGAGGATCTCGTGTGGATGTGGACTTTGAGGACCGGCCAAACGATATCTTATGTGATGTATGGCCATGTGAAAGGTTAATGCTGTTCTTGGCTTAGATGTTTTGAAAGGAGTTAAATTCCTAAAGTTATTTAATGGCTTTGCAATAATAATTCTCAATCATTTAGTACTCCGCATAAACACATATTTCTTTGTGATAAATGTATACGTAACCGTTGATGAGATCTAAATCATTAATTTTTTTGTTACTTATAATTAAAAAAAAAAATACGCGTGCATTTGCCAAATGCTTGTGTGTAAGTACAAACTCTTTAAGTGACTTTACGTATAAGTTTGATTGTGCTATTTAATTTATAAGAAAATTTCATACAATCGTTCATTTCGTTTCGCTTTTTTTATAACTAAACAGCAGCAAACTGAAATAAAATATAATCTGGCAAATCTAAATCATTTCATTCTTAAATTCTAATTGGGAATTGCATATATTTTTTGAATATTTGTATTTCATTTTTTAAAAGTTGAAGGTCTAATGAAATAAAAAAAATTAAAATTCTGTCTACACTATAAATATAAAAATTTGTTTCGTGGGTGTTTTGTGTTTACTCGTTTTTGAGGGATTTTAAGAATAAATTGAATCCTTGGGTTAGAGTTTGGAATATATTTAGGATGAATTATCTTTTCTAAAGCTAATAACTGATAACTAAACGCTTTGGTTGTCATAAATGATATATACTTGTAAACAGAACACCATCGTAATAATAATTTAATAACAATAATAAAATCTCACCTGCAGAGTTTCAGAGCATCCGAATACCTTCTCGCAAATCCGGCACTTGTAGCTGATCTCCTCGGCGGATGTGGCATTGTATCCACCGATACCACCGATTGCTCCACTGTTGCTGCCGACGGCTGTGGTGATCAGTCCACCGGTCATCTTGGGCATCATTCCGACGGCCGTTGCCTGGACCGAGTTCAGACTCAGATTGGTCACGGTGGTCAGTGAGATGTTAGTGCTGGCGGCTCCTCCAGTGGCACTCATAATCAGATCCCTCACAGGACGTATTGATCCGGTGGAACTGCTCACCGAGGAGGCGGCGGGTGAGATGAGAGGTGCGGTCTGCTTATAGCCACCAGTCTGCAATCTTTGGTAATAATCCAGGCACTCCGGGCAATCCGGACGAGTGCATGCGGTGCTTTTGGTGCGTATGAGAGGTTGCTGTTGCTGCTGCAGTGGTGGTGGTGGGGGAACCGATCCATTGATCACATAGGGAGCAAAGAAGCGTTTCTGCTGATTTGGCAAATGCTGCTGATGCTGATGTGTTTGATAGGGCGACGTAGGAGGAGTACTCAAGCCGGCAGCCGCTGCAGCAGCCGCATAGGCGGGCAGTAAGTGCGGGAAGAATTGGGCATAGAACTTGGTGGCATTGGCCATGGCCACCAAATCTGGCGGCAACATGGAGTAGGCACCGGAGGCATAAGGAGTTGATGGTATTGCCAGCCCTCCAAGAGCCTGTGGGCTCCTAATACTGTTGCTACTGCTCTTGGATAGATCCAGGATATTCGTGCTCGTATCCTGAGCGGATTTACGCTCCTTGCCCAGAATCTTACTGATGCTAAAGTCAGTGACTTGAGCCGGTGGCAACTGTGCCCCAGCTCCCAAGTTCTGGACTCCATTGGTGGGTGAAGTACGCGCCGGCGAGGGCGAAAGGTCGTAACTGCGCTGCAGCATGGCGTGCTTGAAACCCATTCTTCTCCACACCGAAGAATCACTCATAGACCGCAGGCGTTACCGTTTCGGATGACTATTTTCTGAGGCGTAGGCGCTTTTTAGCCCGGGGAACTGTCGCGTTACGCGTCGAAACACGAAATGTCTTGGCCTCACAGCCCACAGCAGCCGTCATCGTCTTTTGGCCGGGCCTAAAGCCTGGCTTACGCTCCCGCTCTCGAATTTAATTGGTCGAGAAACAGGTTTGACCGTACAGGTCGGTCTCGCTCCGTATCTCTCTCTCTCATAGACCGGGAGTCTCTTCTCCAATTAACCAGGTTTGACTGCTGGAGACAAACTGTCGCGCCTCCAATTACGAGAGGAGCTGCAATCTGCAGACCCAGAACCATTTGCTAGTAGCGTTCTACTAGTCACATCTATCATAAACCTTATCGCTCCTTTCAGATCGCTCTCCGTGCACTACTCTCTTTCATTTTTTTTATCCACTGGACCTCTCTGATAAAGTGACTAAGATTTCGTTTTGGCCGCGTTGTTTTTGTAATTAATTGCGGTAATAAAATGTGCGCATCGTTAAATTTTCAAAATGTATTTCTCTTGTTCCTCATCCACACACACACATTCTCATCCCCGTCCACATTCACATCCTCGCTGATTCCGAATCCGATTCCCAGGCATGTGTGAATCTTACGGTTATGCGCATGCGCAGCGATCATCTCTTGAGGTGACTTGGTTCGTCACGGCTCTGCAGTCTTAGCCATGTGTGAGTGTGGGAAGGAATTGAAGCTAGGGACTAGATGACATAACCGTCAAACGATCGTCAAAATGGTGTATAGGAAATCAGGTATTTTTCTTGCGAATTTAAAAAGGGTTGTTAACGGTTCATGATTGACCACACTGGCCAAAAAACTTAACGTAAGCCCAAAAGGTCTAAATAATCATATATGGATGATTATGACACCCTCTTGAAATATTTTAGTAATTAAGGACGTGCTGTGCCATTAAAGTAAAGTAAAGAATTTTTAAGAAACAACAATTTGAACCCAAATATTTTTCCATAAATTTATTAAAAAATAGCCTATGCCAATTAAGGGTGCCCTACAAATACCTCTTTCTGAAGCATTTAAGCTTGATCCACTACATTTAGTTGCCATCCAAGAGGGACTGTGACCACTTCCTCGACTTGCATAGCATCAGTAGCGGCCATAAAAATGTGCAAAACAAAATGCTCCTCAAGTGATTTGTGATTGGATGAAACGCGCATAAATAACATGGTATCCAGGCCGAGGATTCGGAGGATCCATACACAGGTGAAGTAAAATGGTGACACACCACGCGAATTCAAGGAAGCTGCAGATACAAATGAAGTGGTATACATTTACAGCTACATGGAATGAGATCCGGTGAAATGGAGTTGATATTCTGACTCACAAGGATTGGAGGATTGAAAGTCTCTGTTTTCTAATTGCCAATTGCCGCATAGAGAGACTCTAATGCGCAAGGCACAATCTTGCACACGATTTGTCCACGATCACTTACAAAACGATCTTATCAGGATTACCTGGCGGAGAAGCCCCTTCAAATCCTCCGCGCTAGCCAACTACCGATCCTCTTGCCAGTGATTAATAATGGTTTGACTGTCAACACGCGCTGCTCGCTTTGGTTGACCACGATCTGCATAAATTTTGATTAAACAGGCTATTCATTATAATTATACATATGAGGACCGGGCGAACACCACAAAACTTGTTCAACCTTAGTTGAAAAACTCTTTTTCGTATTTCGTTTTTTTTTTTCAGTTCGGTTGGCATTTCGTGGAATTCCGCCAGATAATTTACATATGCGAAGCGAAGGAAACTTAAGTTTTAATTACACTCACTAAATCATCGGGCCTCTGCAGCAGACTCCAGGAGACTTTGTTTTGTCGCATGACTAATGTTTATTAGCTGCTAATGGTTTGTTTTACAAAAGCTACGTGGCTGCCCCATGCGAAGTCCCTCCATTGCCAGCTCCATCTCCATCCGTAGCATCCCATCGCAACGCATCCAGGTGACTCGCATGAACGCTCCAAAACTGTTTCACCCGTTGACATTTTGACAAATTTCCAACTCCTTACTACCGTCGTCGTTTTGGGGCCGTCTCCAATGTAAGCTGATACCTATCTCAGATGCCCAGATCCCCATCTCCATCTCCATCTCCTCGATCTTCCCCATGGTTCTTCTTCTTTGTTCACACTATTAATTTTCCGCTCGTTATTGTCGGGATTGTGCGTTGTGGTTCAGTCGACTGGTTCCCCCTCATTGGGGTGGTCGGCATTTATCTTATTTTGTGTGCGTTTAAAACTTCTTTGTGAAACTCTTTAATGTCATGTGTTATCGGTTAATGATCAGCCGCGTTGCCAAGTGATTTTCTGTCAGCGGGTGATCAACTTTGCCTGGGATTTCCCCACCGAACTCCGATCTTCACCGCCGGTTCGGGTTTGTCCTCCTTACGGATTCCGTTTAATTTCCTTAGTTGCGTGGACCTTTGGTTTTATTCGCTGATGGGGCTTTGGATCGTTGGATTGTTTGGACCTTCTCGTCTGCGCCTTGTTATGTGTAGCTTGACAAATGTGTTGATTTGCCAAGTTTATTTCCAGCGATGGTGGGTCCAACATTTTGGCAATAAGATTGAACGACCTTTTTGGACTTTCTGATCTTTCAAGGCGAACTAAAAGCAACAAAAATATAAAGTTCTGAATTTCCAGGTAACACGTTTTGGCCATGAAATGTATTTGAGTTAAATTGAATACAGTAATTACAAAAATGATCATTTTAAATTATTTAGAGCTATGTATAACATAAAGAAAAAATGTTTAAAATAATGATGACAAAATAGTTTTATTCGCTTTACTTTCAAAACTAATCGGAAAACTTGAAAGTGCTTAGAAATGGTTCAAAATTTGCATGCAAATTCTACAGAAACGCCCACCTCCCAATTCCCAAACTTATGTATTTGTCAGGCCTTGGCAATAAAACTAAAACAGGGCTCTAACAACAGCATTTAGGAGGTGTTATACTATTGTCTAGCCGCGATATAATTTATATGGATGGAATAAAAGTTCGCTGAAAACGAGACAGAGACAAAGGAGAGTAGAGCGCGAACAAAGCGATATTCGTAAATTATATATGCACGTCCATATATGTATGTACATATGTATATACGGATCCAAAGTGGCTAAACTATATAGGTATGTATGTTTGTGCATATGAATAAACGAGGCGTATGGCTCGGCAATGTTGTAGATCACAATCATTTCAATTAATTCGAATATAAAATACGAAGTGGAGACGGCGGCTTTTGCAAAATGAACAGCGTGCGCTCGTATATATCAAATTTCAATATAAATGAGCTACAAACATAAATCAAGGGGGGAGGCCCTTCGACCCTCTCGATCCCCTTGCCATATATTGAATCCCCCATGGACCCCCCACATTGAAAAACACACGAAAGTGATGAAACAAACACGCCCGAAATCGTTTGACTTTTAATGCATCCTATAAACAGATAATACAGCCCCCAGAAAAAAAAAAAAACAAACAAACCCAAATTTAATGGACTGACGAATAGCTGTCAACGTCTTTGAAGGGAACTTTCTTTGCTGTTAAAATGTAATTTATTTTATTTTTACAACAATTCAAACGAAAACAAACAAGTAGACGGCGCGAGCGAGAGGGGGATGGCGGCAAAAAGTGAGCGGGAGGGCGATACTAAACATTTAATCGGACGTTAATTATGTTAATGAAAACACATTTCGAATGCAAGAATTAAAATCAAATTTTTCAATTTAAATTCGATCGCATCGCATGGACCATTTTTATTCGAAAACACATTTCATTGGAATCCCATGGGTGAGCGAGACGGCTACTAAGTGTGCGAGCGAGAGCACCGATTGATCTGCTTATTGAGAAATTGTGTGAAGAATAGTGATAAATCTTGAAAGCCAGCAACAAGCCCAACTTAAAAAATAAATGTTTCTTCGTCAAGGGGAATGCAAAGTTGTCGCCAACGCAAACGGGTTGTTTTCGTTGTTGTTGTTATTGTTGGTGGTGGCGTGTATCCGAAATTGAACGATTAACTACAAATTTGTGCATAGATTAAACTAGGATGACACTGCAAGAAAAACTTATTTTGCAGTATATTCAAGTCTGAACACAGATTTTATCAATATATCTGAATATCTTTGGAAATTTGCAAATTTGGAATGATTTGTAAGCTTGCGTTTTTTAAATAAAGTATTATTACCATTTTATAAAAAGCGGTCATATTATCTAAAATGTAACCCTACAATTTCGATTTAAATTAAACATGAATTCTTTCAATGCAGTCTTTCGACCACAAAGTAGACATTTTTTCGCCATAAACACACACATTTAAATGCGCTACGTTATTTTCTCATTAAGATCTTGTGGCGACCGCCCAGATGTTTTTGGCTTCCTGAGCAAAATCAATCAAATCTTTAACGATGTGACAGGTTAACAAGTCTCTCTTAGTGCCAAAAGGAAAACGCCCAAAAACAAACTACATATATGTACATATATATAAATACATATGTATATATGTAGACTTGATTTGGTTTTGGTGGTTTATTGCTTCACTTTGATGACGCCGACGAACGGAGAGTGCGAAATTTGCATAATTTAATTATGAGAGTTCTTTGTGGCAACTATTTGGGTGGTGCTCGATTCAATCGCGATAAGATGAACGAGCATTTCAATCGCGATTTATAGCTCTCAAATTTCCATCCATCAGGAAGTTGTCATACCGGGCCATGCCTTTTCATTGTTCTCTCCATGTTGGCGATTCTCGGAAGAAATCTTATCTAGAGTGGGGATTGAATGATTCCAGCATCGCGATATGTTTCATAATTTCCTTCATTTTCACACAATTAAAAACGCATTTTCATTCACCAAATCCGTTTTTACGATCACCGGGCGTATGTTGGTGGCCAACTTTTACGACCTTTTCCGAAAAGGATTTTCACTTTTCTCAGACTAAACACCGTCTAATCTGGCATCGTAAATCTTTGGATCGTTGCTGCCTGCGTGTTTTGTCATAGCTTTTCATTTAATAAACTGAAAACTCTTCCAACGACCAGCGGCCAGGCCACATACCAGTTAACTAATTATCTTAATGACAATTATTACTAAAGTGCGCGTCAAGACAAACGAAAAAAAAAAGAGAAATAAAACAGTGGCTCCTGCAAGACATGACACAATAGCTCACAATTATCACAAATGACCATAATTATTATCAACAAATGATAAAAAACACACAACTAAAAAAGGATCATAAAAAGTTAATAGGTGACCTGCAGTGGACCCAAGGAATTGTTGGGTAGTCTCTTTCCCCCTGAGAGAAATGAAGATCGAAAAAATCATCATCTGCAGTATGTTAAATGTTAGCACAAACCAAAATTAACTGGAATTGTTAACTATTGCTCTTGAAATAAGCTGTTAAAGTAATACTACAATTTCTCAACTATTCAAAGTGCGTAAAGTAAATTATAGTAAGTTTAATACAGCTGCAAAGAATATGCAAATACAAAAAATCCTTGTAACTTCTACCTTTTACAACTTAATATTGATTTGACGGAGATTTGAAAGTAATATATGTTTTAAAATGGAGGAGATTGACGGAGATTTGAAAGTAATATATGTTTTAAAACGGGGTAGTCTCGAAATTTCAGTTTTGAGACCTTAAAAAATGCATATAGTATGTATATACTTTTAAATACGACTGGACTTGGGAATATCGAAATGGCCGTCTGTTTTGCGGAGTATTAGAAACATATTTATATGTAAAAAGATAGATTTTATGAAAGAAATGGATATACTACAACTTTGATGTGGCACCTCGACCACATCGGTTGTAACGAAAGGCGGCAACAGGTGCACAATTACCCGGGCAGCAACGACAATAACAACTATGAAACATGCGTTAATTGCCAAGAGACTTGGGGATATGGGTGCTACTTACTTTGCGGCCTGGGCACGGTGACAAAATTAAACTTAATTGTTTTATGACGGGCCTGGACCGCCTGGCCAGGAGGTGGTGCACGCATGTACCCACTCCATCTCGATTTCGGTCTGTGTAGCCCATGGATGCCAGTTGGTGGGGTTTGAATCCGACTTAAATCACAGACGACAGCAGCTTCCAAGAGCGGCGATGTAGAAAAAACAGTTGACATTGTTTAGGGTCTTTAACTGCGTTCCTTTGTCAACGCTTTTGTCTTTTTTGTTTAATTGCTTTTCTTGTAAATGAATTTTGTTGCAAAGTGTTTGTTTTATTTTTTTCTTTTGTGTTCCTTTACCGCCACCGACAGCTTCCATTTTATAATATTTATTAAAAAAATGTTTTACCCAGAAGCCGAGATTTCGTGTAATGAACCAAAGGAGGAGGACCGAGCAGGTGCTGGATAACTCTGGGTTGTAGACCCCTGACGCAGACTATGTCTCTATACAAAAGTGACTCTGAAACCAAGTCAACATTTCTATCATTGCTTTAAAGTAATCTTTAAGCATTTTCATGTCAATCATACGAGAGGCCTGAGCTTAATGAAAGGAAAAGGTTTTTGCTTTTGGCTATTTCTGGAAAACGTTTAGTGAGCTATGCGCTTGTCGAATTCTTTGCAGACGTTCGTATGAATAAGTTAAGTTAAGTACATAGTTCAAAAGTGAATGGAAGGCATTCCAAAAGTTAGTTGATAAGGGGAAAATTTACAAAAATTACAAAATTTATTTATATATTTAAGCGTAAATTTATGAATATTCTAAATATTTTTAGTTCCTGTCCACATATAATGCAAGTCCCTTAATCATTGCAGCCCGTTATTTTTCCAATAAAGCACATTTACTAGAGAATTTTAATAGGCTGAAACAGCTAATGCGTTTCGACATTAATTAGTGCTGTTTAATGCGACCTACATTCCTATTGAACCGCTAGGCCGGTCATCGCGAACCTCCAGAGGAAGTCAACTTCTGCCTGGCGGACATAGATTGCCATGTCTCACGGCTGATTGTCATTTGTCACCAGGTTGGCCAGGTTGGTCAGGTTGGGGAGGACGTGGACTGGCACGAGAAGGCTAAACACAAACGAAAAGCACAAGCAAACAAAAAAACTCCAGATAAAACCGCCCAATTAGCTACACAGTTAAACGTCAACATCCTCACGGCTCCACATCCGGAGGAGCCGAGATCTGTCTGCCCGTCAGTCAGTTTCAATCGCAGCTCCTCATATGTAGCCAGTGACGGTTACATTTTCACCATCAATCGGCGGGCGCCTGCTCACAGAAAAATGCGGAACCAGCCGACAAAAAGCCACAAATCGCAGTCCTGCTCCATTCCGGGATGTCCACAGACTTTGGCGCAATAAGCCAGTAATTATCGTTTCAAATATATATATATATATATCATTTTGAAAAGTCGACGGTGGTCCCAACGTGTCGCACTAGTAGCTGTGAAATTGGGTTTATTGAGTTGCTAAAATATTTTACAAATGTCACGAGTCTCAAATTTATTTATTCATGTTTTACGGCCCTCTCTTGAGCGAACAATGCAATCGACGTTTTCATTAGCGTTTCAATAAAACTGAAAACATCTAAAAGATATTCGAACATTGTGTAGCAATATTTCATTTGATCGAAAAGCTACCGTTTCTCCACACAAAAAACAAAAAGCCATGGTCTGTTTGGATACAAAGCTGGCCCATTGTCGCTGTCACTGAGTTTTTGAATTCCGAATTTCCAGTGACGTATAATTGATTAACACCCATTCTGAGATCTCTTTATGGTTCTGTTATTTGACTTA
Source organism: Drosophila melanogaster (assembly GCF_000001215.4). Lineage (NCBI taxonomy): Eukaryota > Metazoa > Arthropoda > Insecta > Diptera > Drosophilidae > Drosophila > Drosophila melanogaster. Next base: position 15,101,743 of record NT_033779.5, on the reverse strand, counting down.
GTTATTTAATACGTTTTTGCCGCTTGAGTAGCCGGAACTAAGGCTGTCCTCAATGCAAAGTGCATTTATGGCGCACACTTTCAGATACATTTATGTAAGGCATCTAATCTACTTTTTCGAAATTGAAAGAACGTGTCACGTAAATAAATCAATAGAAACCTGAACAATTCCGATGCAAAGAAATAATTTAATGTAGCTAGCATAACCCAATTTTATAAATAAGATCGTTATTAAATATAATTCAACTGAAAAATTAAATTTTCAAAGATCATCTGCATATAATAACTCTTAATCGCACTGAACCACTGACCTACATAAAATAGGGATTCACTTTTTACTAGCCAACTTTCCCTGCAGCTTACTTATAAATAAAGAAACACTCCATTCTATTTTATGCACTATCAACACCAATAACTCACTTCCTGGATCTCTGAGTACACCATCACCATTCAAATCCCCCGAGTAGCAATTGCAACATTTAATTAATTTAATTAACTTGAGTATTAACTGCCGAGACCGAAAATGTCCACCAAGGGGAGGAATGTGAATAGCTGGGGGAGCTCGAGGTGCTCATCAATCGCAAATAAAAAAAAAAAAAAAAACGCCGATTGGGAGCTATAACCGGGAGCTAATCAAGCGGCATTCGAGCAATGGAAACGCTTTGCTATGCAGTCAGCACGCTTTATAAAATAATGATCGGATTCGGATCGAGATCGAGTATTGCGGGCGCATCCCATCAATCCAATCCATCCTCGTTTTGATTGCACCCGTAAGTGCCATATTGTCACCGTTTGATCAATCAACGCAGCCGCCGCGTTGGGGCATCCCGAACGATCCGCCGATCGTAAATGTAACTCAATCCCCATTGATGATTGTTGGGTAACTTGTTTCCAGTTGCAGTTGCAGTTGCAGTTTGCTGGTTGCAATTAGCCCTGGCTCCTTTCGGTTCTGCTATATCTTCGGGGCCCATCGGTCGGTGGGCCTCAGCCTGAGCCCCTTTGCTAATTGACAATATTTATGAACACGTACGCATTTTATCGCCCCCAGTTACCATAATTGGGACCGTCGTCGCCCACAGCTGATGGCCAATTATTTTCATCAAAATTGTTGACAGTTTTCAGCGTGCCACAAATGAAGAGATCTCGACGCTCTTGGCGATCTCTAAACACCAATCGCCCGGTTGTACCACGTTTTGGTTATACGAATGCCAAACTGTGCGCCATAATAAATTGTCACTAGATGTGAGATCTCTAGACGGACTAGACTTGCACACTCTGTTCACCGTTTGCTTTTTAATTAAATTTACGTTAATTGCACATTAAAGCATTCTTGCTTTTCGTTATTCTATGTTAGTTCTTGCTGGTCTCTCAGACCAAACAAGTTCCATTTCAAGTGTGTTCGAGAACAAAAAGTAATTGTCATTTGCCAAAAGTCAGATGATAGACATTAACCCATGGGGCAAGATTTCTGTGTGTCACATTCAGAATAGAATGGCGAATGGCAGGTGTCAAAACAGCAAATACGTAGTTGTGAAGATCTTATGGGACATTATAATAAACGAAACGACTTTATAGTTTTAAACAAAAAAAAAATAATTTACCACTTGGAACTCGAGACAATGGAAATTATTTGACTGAACGCAAATACTATAATAAAATGATGCTGAAAGGCCACTTTTATGGAAAGATCTCATTAGACTTCAATAAAGGGACTGGAGTTAATTGAACGTAGCACGAACTTCTTCATTCTTGGTTCTCCTTAACTTTACTGGCTATTTGTAAGATTCTACCGAAAGCAGATTTCCTTGATTCAGATTATAAGGTCTGCCACCCTAATAGTTAACCTCAATTGAGTTAAATACAAATTGATTTGCGTTGAAATGCGATTTAAATACTTATAAAACAGAGGCTAAATAGAACGTTGCTTCCGTTTAATTTGATTAGCTTTGAAAAGAAGCCCAAGTACATTTCGTTTGAAATTCAATTAAAGAATCGTGTGACCTTCTCTCCATCTACAATACATGCAAACTCAAGATCGTTCTACACTCCTTTTTTTTTGTATTTTCGAGAAGGGGCCATAAAGTCGGTGCTACTGGATGGGTTTAAAGTTTTATTAGTTTCCACGTTACCGGGCGTTTTCATTATTGGGTAAACGAAAATTGAAATTATCAAACCATTAAAAGCAAACAACGGCAACTTGTATTTGGGGAACAGAACGAAACGAAAACGGGATGGGTTGGGATGGGGGCCAGGCTAATTAAATGTAATTAATTTTCACATGCCTCAAAATTAAATGCATTTAAATCAAAGAGATCCGAGAGAGTGTGAGCTTTATATATAGCGTATGCTTTAATAGTCGCCGACCGACAAAAAACCGACTGACGCTCTTAAAAGTGATTTAAAAAGTTTCATTAAGATAAACAACAACGAACACTCGACAGACACAGCCACAACCGAATGTTATAGCAATTTAAATTTTAATTTAAGCTCACAATGGCTATGAGCAGCACAGGTGAATAAACCATGGGTCAGATCCGACTCGCAACTCTGACTAAACTACAGAAAATTGTAGTCGAAAAAGTAAGCACTACCCCCAAAAAACCAAAAAAAAAAACTCTGTCTTGGGGGGCATTTACCGTTGCGCCCTCGAGGCGTGGCCGTTTCTGTCGTTTCATTTTATTTTTGGGCCAACCGTGTTTTCTACCCATATTAATGGCCCAACCAGCCATTTTGGACAAACAAATTGCCGGCTACTGGATGGGTTTTGGGACACCGTCCGAGTCTCAAAAAAACCTTTTGCACCTTGCTTTCTCGCCGTAACAAGAGATCTTCACGAACAAAAAATCTTCAAAAACAGCCAAATTTCAATGGAAAAAATGGCGTTTAACTGTAACTCGCGCAATGTGAAACATTTTCGGGTCAGGTGCAGAGAAGCAGTGCCGCCAGTCACAGTCCCAGACCCAGACTCCGAATCCGAATCCAAGTCCGACGAGATTTCACCAACCTGTGTCTCGCGGACAAGGCCCCAAAAGTTTTTTTTTTTTAGCTCCGACTGGTGGTCCATTATCTTACGGTAATATCGCCCATAAAGCGTTGTCTGTTTTCTGTTTGGTGGCTACCTAGTTCGCATCACCATTCCATCATGATCACCATCATCATCATCATTATCATCATCATCATCTGGCCAACCTTCGCGATCTCCACTGAACACTTGTACATATAGCAACTATGGCTCGTTGTGGTTTCCTACATAACATAACTAACTATTTCCTCAGGCCGCCATTGTGCCATTATTTTTTTTTTTTTTTTGTGTTCATTTCGTTTGGGTGTTGCGCAGATTTATGGCCAAGTTGGACATCTTGATTGGTCAGCTCTGCACTTTTCTATACAACGTTTTTAAACTTTAATAAAAGATGCATAAGCCTTAGTTTTGACAATTTAACTATGTGATATTTTGCAAGACATTGTTACTTCCTTATATAGATATATTTCAATAATTCATTTTAGAACAACTTAAATTGTACTTTGTAGTTTCCTTTTAGTTTAGTTTACTACGAAATGGGTCTACTAATAAATCTAATTTTCAGCCTGCCTTTCAACCAAATCAAACATATGAGTACGTGAACTACTAAAACATACATATGTATGCCCCTCAATCAACGTTGGTAGGACATTCTGGCCAAATCCGGAGCGTCGTACCGCAATGCATTCGTAATGCGACTCGTGCCCAGTGGGACAAAGCAGGGGGAGTCAGCCAGATGGGGAGCAGTGATATCGGATATCGGGGTAAGGGTGAGAGGGCTGGGGATTACGGGAGCGAGGCCTTAAAACGCGCGTTAATTAGCCGTACGTGCGGAGTGCGTTTGTCAAGCAGGCAAATGGCCAACGAATGCTTGGCTCAGAAATTTTATCAGCCAACTGAAATCAGTTACGGGCAAGCTCACTGCTGACTGCTTACTGCTCACAGCTCACCTGCAACAATGACAAGTGTTGATGGCGATGACGATGACGATGACGGTGACGGTGAACGAGGTATGGGATCTGAGGTTGGGGATTTGTACGTGGAATTGCGAGACCCATGTGTGTGTCGAGAGACTTGACTTGACCCGTGTCCACCATTCGTTAAGCTTAGCTATAAAACAAAATGAAAAATGTTGTTGCACAAAAAAAAAAGAAAAAGAAAAGAAAAGAAAATCAGGCGAAACACTTGTACCCATCGAATGCTGTCTGTGGTGAGGGCAGTGGTTCTATCTGATTTAAACGTAATGATTAAACCACAGCCGGGCAGATGCAAGTGGCAGTGCAATCAGTTCTGGAAAAGTTTCACAGCTGACCCGCCATTATCCTTGACCCGTTTAATTAAAGTGCGTGCTCTATCTGAGACGTGTACAAGATTTACATATCTTACAGGCTTACACAGTAACACAGCAATTGAAAGGAATGTAAAGTGTTTGTCGAAGTAAAGGTATTTTTATGGACTTGAAAGTAATAAATGGTATCACTCATATAAACCGACATTTAAAATGATATTACAGAAACTCTATAAGCTTAACAGTCATCAAGCTAATTCTGTTTGAAAAATGAAGTGGTTAACTGCAAGTCATTTACATATATGTAAATAACATGATAAAATCTACCAATGTATAATAATATTAACTAAAGTAAATATAAATATATGTGCTTAAAAAAGAAATTAGTTTTATCTGTGCAGCGTAAGTCCTTTAAAATTCAAATTCAATGCTCATCCGCACAAGATATGTTATCATCCCAAAAGTATGCTTCTTTAATTTCCACGAGGCTATAGCAAAGTTTAACACCCAACTGACCATCCAGTCAAATACAATTTCTTTATTGAATGGCTTTACTTGAAATTTTTGTTCAACACAAGAGCACGTTTAATTATTACATTAATATAATTTGTATACCTCATTTAAATTACACTTAGTCCCTACAATATATTTACAAATAGCCGTTGTGTTTGGGTGCATCTATGTTAAAGTGTAGATCCTTTGACTAGACTGTTGATAAAGTGTGCAATTTTTTTTTTTTCGTTTTCTCTTCGATCAAGCTAGGACCACACATAGAAAAACGAGAAAAAAACAATGCAGCAAGTAATATGTAGTTTTCAGCGTTTATAGCTAGCTGCATTTAGTAATAGTTTCCATCTGATCTGTTGTACCATAGCTAAAAGCGAGTGCGAAGGCGTTATCCTTTATATGGAAGGAACAATGGACGATATTATCTCACAGTTATGCGTGTCGTTGTTTTGTCTGATTTCGATTATCGTGTGAGAGTGTTAGCGATTGCGTAATTATTAAGTATCCGCTCACTGGCAACATAAATGCAAATTTAACATTTTCAACATTTTGTGTGTAACAAAGTGATTTATACGACTAAACGCTAAGCAACAATGACTACGAAAACGAATTAACAGCTAAAACGCTAACACAAAATTCGTTTCACAACTCTTAAAAAGTATTGTTTTCTTTGCATACTACAATTTCTATGTATGCACTTCTATTGCACTGTACCCGAAAGTCTAAGTTGCCATAAACATTATTTAGTTTTGTATTCAAATGAACTCCATTCATACAAAACTTTGATAAATTTGTATATGAAATGGTTTTGGAAAAATTGCTCGGTTTTCACTGGAAAACGAAACCAAAAAAAAAAACAGACCAAGACTAAACGTTAGAAAATCTAAATGAAATTTGCCGGTAACTTAATATTATTAACCTACAGGCAAATTTCATTCAAATTCTGTATTGTTTAGCTTTGGACCAAATAAAGTTCGAATCTTGTCGACCTATTGTTTGAGTAACTTAATTTTCTATATGGTAACCACTATATATAGTTAATTAGTTTCTTCCAACTCTGGACAAGACACACATTCAGCAAATTTGCTCATATATCATCAGTAACTTTGATAAAATCTCGACTTAATGGGGGCGGGTGCATAGAAAACTATTTACAAAGTGTGCGAAAGGGTGGCCATCAATCTTGATATTTATTAGCTTAATTATCCGTGTGCGGATGTGGATTTGAAGGTGGGTGGTAGTGCTGTTGTTGATGCTGCTGTTGATGATACGTCGATGGGCCGGCTTGACTGGACGATGTGGTTGCACCCGAAGTGCTTGCAGCTTTCATCGCAGGTATGATATCCTCAATTTGTATTAGTTGTTCGATGGGTATAAGAGACAACTCGCCGCCCACTGGCTGTGGCATGGGCAACTTGGCCAGAGCCTACAAAGACAAAGTTAGAAAGAATTATTAGTTGACTTTACTACCTTTTTAGCCCTACCTTAGCATGCTCCACTGCTATGGTGGCTGCCTTCTCCGCCTCGCGTTGTCTTCGCTCCTTGAGCTTCAGCGAGAAGATGGCCACTGACCTCGCACTCTTCACCAGCTTCTGCTTGAGACGAGATTTCTTGGCGGCCAGTTCGGCAGCTGAAAATGTATCAATTAAATGGCCATTAAAACATCAAATTGACACCAACTCAAAATATTTTAAATTTAAATTTATATCTAAAAATCGGACTATTATTTGTTGTAATGCATAAACCTTACCCTTAGCCTCGTCATCAGTCGCTGCCGTTGATGTGGATGCTGCTGCTCCCTGTGCATCCTTTTCTTTCTCTTTCTCCATTGCCTTTTCGATTTCCTTTTCCTTCAGTCGTTCCTTCTCCTTCTCCTTAACACGCTCCTTCTCCTCCTTAGCACGCTCCTTCTCCTCCTTAGCCCGCTCCTTTTCCTCCTTGGCTTGCTGCTTCAATTGCTGTTTATGGGATGAACCAGATGAAGAGTTTGATAATGCGCCGACACTAGGTCTTGACTGGGAATTGCTGATCCCAACGCCTGAAGCTCCAGCCGGCCCAGGGCCACTGGGGCTAAAGACGCTGCCACCGCCGCCGGATGACGAGGACGAGGAGGCCACTATTTGCTGCTGGTGCTGTGAAGCTGGTGGCGTGGCCAAATTGCTGCCAGGTGCACCCGATCTCATGGCCACATTGCACCATGATGGAGCTGGCTTCAAAATGTCGGCTGTATCTGCGCTATTTCCGAGTTCCTTAAGTTGTATTCAAAATTAACCAATATTATTAGCATTGTATTTTGTGAAGGAAAAAAAGTTTTAAAATCTATCAACATCGAAAGCTTATGGAGATTACACTATGATCTATGTATGATACTAGTAATCCATGCCTTTTGTTTGTAAGTGGATATGTGAGTGATAGGGAAGCCAGCGTGGATATGTGTGTACGAAAGCTTCTGCCATGCCAATCAAATTTCGTATTTCATTTGCCCTTTGACCAACTGGATTTCCAATAAAAGCGATATTTAACACGGGTTCAACAGTATAATTCACAACTACGGTGTACATTTCTACTGATCCTGCGATTTCATCACGCATAAAACACCAACAACACACATTGAGTAACAAACACATCATTCTTAGGTATATACTTCCGTTTTGATATATGCATATATTATATATAGTATTTATCTATCCACTACCTTTGAAATACAATCTATGCTTCTATGCAGATTAGCATTGTCGTTGACTTTCAAACGTGACATCCATTCTGGTGCATGAAGTTTTATGTGTAGCTTGTCCTTTAAAAGGAGGTTGTAGGTTAAGTGAGTATTTCATTTGCTATTCGGTTTGGTTAAAGGTGGTGGGAAGAATAGGGCAGTGCTATATGTTTTGAATAACGAAAAGTATTCCTAGTATTTCTTTAAAATATGCCTTAACATTGGATAGACTTTTTCAGAACACTCTTCTCTAATCTCAAACTGATACACTGTAACTCCGAGGTGTTGATAGTTAGGAGGTCAGGTAGGCCGGTGATTTGGTGGATCTACAAGTTGTTAGTAAGGTAACCAGTATCGAGGCTTTTGTTAGTTGATGCAAGAGTCTACAGACACAATAAATACATGGAGCAGCTACACAGACACAGTAGGTCATTTGAAGAACTAAGGAAACTCTTGTGAATGGGGGGGGGGGGGATAGATCCTGTTTATAGGGTATGCTATTAGTATACAACGGGTAAGCCCAGATCTTACGCTCATATTCAGATGCATGGCACTCTCCGCGGATATCTTGCGCGTCTTGTACGGTGGTATCTCAGGGATCGTCTGCTGCTGCGGCTCCCGCTGCGCCGATAGTTGCCGCATTGTGGTTCGCTGGGGGCTGCTACTGGCGCTGCTGCCTGTATGATCGGCTGAATCGGTTGATTTCTTTCGGAATGGCGGTATTTCTTGAATATGCATAGATTGCATGCGAGCTGCATATGCCGCCGAGTTCAGCGCTAGCGTGCTGGCGGAAGCTCTGTGTGCCGCACAAAAAGCGAGAAGTACAGAAAGTAAGTAGTGTAAGAATAAGGAGTAAAAAGATATAGGAATTTTTCTTTAGGTATATTATAATCAAAGTAGGTCACTAAGATAGAGCAGGTCAGCCAATTTTAGAAGTTTTCGTTGCAAAAATGTTGGAAGCTCGGAAACATGAAGAAAGTAAAGTAAAGCACACCTAATACTGGTTTCAGTTGCTCGTTATATTAAACATACTTTTTTGCAAATACTTGAATATACTTGAGTTGAGCAATTTGAAGCCAGTATTAGTCCCATTAATTTACAGCGTCGAAAGCATTTGAAAACATGTTTCGAAACACACATCGATCTATCCAACCAACAACTATCCAACCATAATTTACCCGCTCTGCAGCTTCTGATGTTGTTGCATTTTTCGACTGTTACCAGCAAAAGTTGTTAAATTTCGCACTGAATAGCCCAGGTATGGTGGAATTTCCGGTATAAACATTTGCGATTTTTTAACCCAACTCTGACAAGCTCTATTAAAAAACAAAATTATTAAGCTTAATTATAAAAGGCCAAAGAGATTTTTCGAAAATTTAGAAATAATAATACATATAAAAAATAGAGAGAAAAATCGAATGTAAAAAACGTATGTTCGGTGCATGTTCATAAAGTTAATGGGGCAATGAGTGGCCATTAGGGGTTTCCCCGGCCCTTTGGCGTGTTCGAAATACTTAAGTTTTCCAGTCCCTTACTCCTTTACTATTAGTAGTTCAATGGAAAAGGCACTCACCCGCCATTACCGTCCTGATGCAGACTGGTCAGGGAGGCTCCACCATGTGGTGGCGTTGACTCATGCAGCGGTCTAATCAGTATGGTGCTGGTCTAAAAAGTGGAGTACATATGTAATTGCACATAAAGTCCACACCTACACAGCTCATTAACTTACCTGCGAGGGCGGCGAATCCGGTGATGAATCACGATTCTCATAAATATTGACATCCGCCTCGATGTTATGGCCGTAGCCAGCGAATTCCTGTCCGTAGAGAAGTATATCCTCGGCCACCTGGCTCTCCATGGACTGGTCTCGTGTGGTATTCGCTCCGCTCTCCATTTGCAATCCGCCGGGTCCCTCCTGTTCCGGCTGCGTCGACGTGGTCGACTGCGGAGTGGGCGGTGTGGGTCGCGGCGAGGTGCCCTTGCACTGCATTTCCCGGCGGCAATGTTCGGCACGTGCGATTTCCGCTGCCAACCACGATGGCAACTCCGGCAGAAGCCAGGTAAGTGCTTGCCGCAGTCCCAACATTATGTGCTGTAGAGTCAGCAAATGTATTTAATAGGTTTCAGCTAATATTACGTTTATAAATTGGTAAATAAGCAAATCAGTATATGTACGTTGAGTCTCAATTATAGCGCTCCCTTTTCTATATAACCAGAGAACCACTCTGTGCACAGAACTCACCTCCAGGGTAACAATTAGAATAATTGTCTGTGCCGTGGTCAAACCTGGCCATAGCCTCGACACCTGTCCAGAGAGCCCAATCAAGGCGCAATTCACGATAACAGCGGCGAGCGACAGGATGCTCAGGGCATTTTGCCAAGTTCCGATGTTGGCCACACGTTGCCCAAATGGACGCTGATGAACATGGGCCAGTTTGAAGGCATCCGAACGAATCTCCATCAGGTTATTGATCAGAGCACAAACTCCAGCCAGTGGAAAGGCGGCCGAAAAGAGCACAACATAGCCCATTTGAACGAGCATCTCCAAGTGGTCCGAAAAAGTGCCATCATACTGTGGGGCAGTGTTAATCGATAAGTCAGTTCACAAAGGATATACTCCTTGAAATGTGTCAATCACCTTGTACAACGAGCTCTCTATTTCAGCCTGTCCAATATTCCGTTTACTCGACGATTCCGGCTGTTGGGATTTGGTGGGCGTACCAGTGGACTCCGCCTTTAGTTCCGCTTCTGCAGTGGCCAGTTCCTCGGCTAGACTGCGGGTCACATTTTGGGTAGGGCTAAGAGCACCCCACATATTGAAGCTCAATTTGGCCAGTTTCCATTGTTCAAGAAAATAGGGAATCGCAGACTCTCGTAGATTTCCAATGATTTGGCGGGAGATGAGCAGACCAGCCAGTTGCTGTGGCAATATGAAGAGCTATTTTTACAAAATCTATTGCTGTATATAATATTCAAGATACATACCTCTTTAAGTTTCTCCTCATCCCTCAAATAGAAAGCTATATAAAAAAGCGATAGGAAGGAATTGACAAACTGGAAAAGAGCCACTTTAGCTATCAAGTGGTTCTCATATTTCGACTGCAGGCGGTAGTTTTCTGTTTGGGAAATACGAGATGTTAAAGATATAAACACACATGTGATTATTTGGATCCACTTTACCGCGGTCGTTCAACCAAACGGCCAACTTAAAATAGGCCTCGTCCATTAAGGTAATGGCTCCTGCCAGCAAAACTTTCGGTATAACACTCAGGCAGCATAATACACTTTCCTCCGGCAACTTGGAGTCCCACCAGTCCTGTAGGCGTTAAAAATACACACAATTGTAATAAATTAATAATAAATAGTTTTCTAATAGCTGACACACGCATAACAGCAATATTAATTGGCATAGCCCACTCTTACTTGAGTTTTCCATCAGTTTTTGCTACTTTCGTGCTAATTAACCCATCATTATTACTCATTCTTTCACTGACCTTTCACCCACCTGCCTTTTGAACCCTGCTAATGAAGAGCTCATTGAGTGTTTACGCACTTTGATTAAATTAAAAATAATTTTCGAGCATTAAATGCAATTTTGTCGACGATGTGGCAGTCGTCATGTCACACAATTACAACATTTCCCGCCATTTCCTCATCATATAGCCTATTGTTAAAAAGCTGAACAATAGAACTTGCTTTATTGTAACATATATAAACCATTGTTTAATGTTATTAATTTAGCCTAATTAACCAAATATTATTTGGTCAATTTTAATGGTTAACTTTTCCGTTTATGCTGTTTAACTAATAACATGTTCAATAGATTTGTTGCATCGATTTAAATGATATTCTATTGGGAATATGTCGCAAGTTAACCAGTTTCTTTTAGCCCATTTAAAGCACTCAATATTATTATTATTCGTGTGATATCCCAGGTAACCAGGTTTTAAACACAAAAGTCTGCTTTTGACAAATAGCGCCATAGCCGCACCAAAACACATACTAGCACACGTTTTTCCCACCTCGCCCCTATACGCTTCATTACGACAGCATTTAGTTGCTCGGTTGAACACTAAAAAGCGAACCATACCAAAAGTGCTATTGTCCTCTGGCTCCTGGTGCGCATTAAGCCACATGAACTACCTGCAAACACCGAATGGTGGCCGACAGCCAGGCAACCAACAACTACCAAATGGTCCATTCTCAGATTAGTGAGATGTGTGCAGGAGCTTGTCCACTGCGCTGGCAGCTTTTTAACTTTTTTAATGACACAAGCAGATGGGTGACTGTAAATACTCGCTGGTAAAGGTTAAACAGTTTTATCAACAGGCTAGGCAAACAAGCTTTTCAGTAGTTAATTCTCCTATCAACTATCACTGAAGTGCATACAAAATTAATTAAGTCCGTTTAAACCATCTAATGCGATTTGGAAATTACCACTTAAAGCGGAGCTATTTATTGAATTTACTTATTGTAAGCTTCTTTTACAAAAGATGTTAGCTCAAATTTTATGGAACTAGTCAAGACTTTCTATTCTGCGTGACATTTTCTAATGCCAAGCAACGTTTTATAGTACAAGTATTTTATCAACGTCGAGGTTGCGTTCGCCAGCACTCTTACTTTTCCCCTTTCCGTATCTATTTTCAGTTTCCCAAAGGCAGTTTATTTTTCGCCAGCTGAGCATTTTAATTAACGTCAGCTTGGGATGGGAAAAGGAAAAAATTGCGTATGCAAAATGATGGCCTGAAGCCGCTGCAAAAATACTTCTACCAAAATGAATATGTGTGAAAAACTTTTAATGAAAAAAAAACCACTTGGAATTTACCACCCTGCAGTTTCTCAATTCATCACCTTCTTTTATCGAAACTGTTGTGAACAAATACAAAATATGAACTACAAAATATTTGGATTGATTTTGAACTGTTTCCACAGACAATGGTATAGCTATTTTAACCATTTTATCAATGCCCAGAAATAAATATTATTGCGATATTTTCGTTTTTGAATGATAGCAAATGACAACTACAACACAAATGCGTGGATTGTTCGATCATACATTAATCATAGTAAATTATTGAAATGCAATTGAAAAATGAATAAGAACCTTGTGCAAATTATACATGCATTGAGCAATTCCTTTGTCTGGTATGTTATGGTGATCCAGCCAATCCTGTGAAGTATACAAAAATAGACAAAAACAACATAAAACGAAAGCATAAATGATAAGAAAAATGTGAAAACAATTCAATGATGTGTGGTAGTGATAGACTTATTTTACTTTGGCCTTATCTCTTTGAGTGTTCTAGTTGCGAAAGTAAAGTGTAAGGAATTAAGACCAACTTAGAAAAATGGCTTATGTGGGTCAACCGGAAACCGGTAAAATATATATGGAACATGGGAGCGTATGTGTGATATGATTATTGCAAACAAATTGATAAGCAGGCACACCATTTCATTCACTCGTGCGCATTCAAATTGGTAGTATGCTTAACGTGAAAGCGACATTAAGTATACGGAAGTGGAACACGAATGTCGTGATAAGGAAAGTGTTTCGAATTCCCTTGCAAATGGTAATAAAGCTTTATGGAAATTTCAGACACTAGAAATGCTTATAAATAAACTAATAAATTTTGAAAAGGCATACTAAATCTGAAGTAAGATTCAGATTCTATTAAATTACCAAATTATATTTCCATAAAGCTCAATATTTGTTAGGCCATTCTGGTAATTCTTAGGCATATACATTTGGAAACATTTCTACATGTCATTAAAGTACTTCCTCACCTGGAAACGCAACATGAGAAACATCACAGCAAAGACCACACACAGACAACATCCAATTATGGGAAAGCTGACCAGATAGCGAAATGCTCGCCGCTGCCATGCCGGCGCCTCCTTGGGCTCCAAACGACCCGTCACATTGTTCTCCTCCAATGGACCCTGGAGCAATGATCCGCGATATACGATAAATCAAACAAATTGTCAATAACTTCTGTTACGCTCACCTTATACAACGGCCTAGGTGGTTCCAAAAGCTCTGGCGGCGTTGATAAAGTGCCCCATCTGAAGGCCAACTCCACGGAATAGCGCTTCCAGGCTTCCAGATACAGTGAAGCCCAGGCAACATTAAACAGGGAGAAGAGCACATGGCCCATGTCCTGGGCCGTTTGACCCTTGCCCCATAGAATGCAGTAGAGAATTGTGCCAAACACAGCCGGAACTCCCAAGGCGCAGGTGTAATGACCTAGCCAGGCAAAGTACAAGGCAACCTTAACGCCAAAATAGGCAGCAATGTCATCTGAAAGGAGAATATTTGCCTTATGACTTTTATTCACATTCAACGATTCCAAGATGTTTAAGAATCAAGCATATTACTTTGGACTTCTGTACCATTTGAAGGCATTTACAATTTGATATGATAGGAATGGAGTGATGAATCCGTATGATAATAAATCTTACCCAGAGGTTGCGGTGCGAATATCTGCTTAACCCAGTGCGTCTGGAGCTGCGTCAGCGAACTGGGCTCGTGCAGCGGAAAGACCTGTGTGATCAGACCGGACTCCTGCCAGGTGGCCACGATGCTCTGACCCTCAGCGACAGCCGCTCGGCCGTGCAGGGCCTCGATGTCACTGCAGCCGGCTCGCAGACCCTGCAGCACCTGGAGGACCAGCCACTGACGCTCCTGGGAGGTGAATAGTGCCGTGCTTCCCACATCGCCGCGCAACTGCTGGAAACAATGGCTCTCGCGGGTGGTGAACTCCCTCAAAGCACCGCCCAAATCCGGTCGCAGGCGTTTTGGCAGGCGGGCTTCTTCAGCGGCTTTAAACAGTCTGAAAACAACAGATTATATATTATTCTAATTCGATTTATTTTAAAACTTAAAGTGATATTATAGAGTAAATAGACTATGGGTTCCACTTACACATTAACAGGAGCACTGACATAGAACGCGTTTCGCCGCGTACTCTCGTGCGCCTTGACCTGGACCAATAGACCCAGACCAGCCGGCGGCTGCGAGCGGATACGGGCTAGGAGCCAGCGTAGCGCTTCGTCTGGTGCATCCTCAGGAAATTCAATAACCACATCACATTGTGTGGGAATTTTATTGAGCCAAAGGCGACGAGGAGTCATCAAATGACCTGCGTAGGGCACTTTGCGGCGTAGTTGGCGGGAAGCTGGAAAAAAGTAAGGCAAAGTAATCATATTAAATTTACAGACTAGTTGAGATAAATCCACACTATCCCAAAAATGGGTTGCATAACATAGCATAGGTAAAAATACGGGATTCAAGTACACACAGGCCAAAGCAGCTCAAAGGAAGAGAAGAATACGAACCGCAAATAAGCCAACCTGACATGGTTAAAGCATAGAAAGCCAACATTGCCGGAACTTTTAATTAGAAAAGATAGAAACATCAACAAATGCAAAAGCCAAGTGGTGAAAGGGGAAGTGCTGACAAGAAATTTAACCCCGAAAGAAACAAAATCAAGTAAACGGCAGGATTTGATAAAAAAAAAAAATGACTGTTTAAATAATCAGAATCCCAATTTTTACGACAGCAGTAAAAACTTTACTGCAAATTCACACTATTCTTGATAAAAACCTACAATTACAACTGTAAGTGCTTTACCAAACTTAGTTTAGAAATGAAAAACTCGATATTATTTCACAATGTAAATTGTTTTGGAAGTTTTCAAACAGTTTCTCGGGGTCGTAATTAATGATGAACTTATTTTCGCCCGGGTAAGTAATATTTCAGCGAGAAGACAAAATAGCAAGGAGGAAAAACAAACAGTCGAAGCTGCACTAAAATTGATAGCGCGCGAGGACATTCCGCCACCGTTAATGTCCTTGTGACTATTAACAGCTTTCACTTGAATTTTGGCTAATGACAAATGCCACTTGCAGTGACCTCAAGCGTTGGCTTGGTTCCCTGCCAATGTTTTCTTTCGATAAGAATAATAATAATGGTTGGTTCGTTCTAAGTTCACCGAGCTCATTACGAAGGTCAGAATGTTTTTGCCATTTAACGATAAGGTTGTAAAAAAGTACTTTGCAAGTGTGCTCCCTCGCTAAAAAATATTAGGGTAATAAAAAAAGGTTTTAAATTTCAATGGGACATTCCAAAATCCATGTTCATTAAGACTCGAAATAGCGTAACGGTCATCATTATAAATATTCTAATTAAAATTGAATTCGTTTGAAAGGTTCAAAATCCCTTAATTCGCAAAAAGCTTTCGTCAACTCAAATAGACCACATTTCGTAATGACTTATTCAGCTTGGTTTTGCACAGGCGAAATTGCTCATCATTAATTACACATCGTAACATTTTACTAAGCCCCTATCCGCACTCATTAGAATATTTAGATATTTGTGTAACAAACTCAATTATACAGCTTAAACTGTACTTTGCCTCCGATTTGGGAACAAAACCGAATTTAATTAGGGTGCACGCCAAGAGCCTAGAGCAAGCAAATTTTAGATAAATGTATATTTAGAACGCTTATAAGTATGTCGATACATGTACATATGTATAAAACTAATTATAAGCGACATGAACAAACCGCAGGAGCAGCACGATTTGATGTCTGCATATTTTGGGCAACCGAGTAAATCACGTATGTGGAATTTCGTAATTAGTTCCATAAATAAAACATGAACAATGCAAATCCAAATCCAAATCAAAATCGAAACCTTTAACCAGTGCCGAATGGATCGAATGGGATGCTGTTGCATTGCAAATGAGCTGTGAATTTGCCTGTGGTATTCCCCATAAGCGGAATAGCAACGACCCGGAGGAATATAAACTCATACGCAATCAATGTAACCGCTCTACGATTGCCAGCCATTTTGATATGCTAAACACACAAATGGGTTTAGACATCGCACCCTCACGCTCGGCTCATAAAAAAAAAATTGTGACAAAAGAATGGATCACAGCCAGAAGGACCTCTGCGAAAAAGAGCACGCGTGCTATATCCTGCGGGACTTGCGAATAAAATCTAAAGCATCGTGAGTAAATAAAAAGCTAGCTTGCGGCTAGAAATCACTTTATTGCCGGCCAGGGTCGGCATATGCTAATAAGGGTTACAAGCCATAAAATATAGAGCGTCCTTAAAAAAGAAAAAAGAAATCACGTGATTTAGCTTAATAAAGAACAAAAATCGATATAAAAACTAATAGCCTAAATTATTTAAGAACATACCCCAGCTATATTAGTCACATTAATAGACCTCGTAAGAGAAGTTACTGAGTAAATATAAATAAATGTTCCCCATTCGTTGTGACAAGCAAAAGTTGGAAAAAAGTGCAATCAAGCCACACTTCCTAATTCAATACATTGTAAACCAAACCAATTTGGGTGAGTAATACACGACATCAAGAGTTGGGCATCAGAAAGCTGCTCCATCAGCATGAACCACACAATTCATTATACAGTCCGCACATGCTTAAGTTGACACCGACGAGGACGAGGACTCCAATTGGAGGAGCAAGACGAGCCAGCAAAGGAAGTGCCAGCCAATGTTTTCGGCTGTTAAATCAGCGGCACTGGGAGCCCTTAAGGGGCGGACTGTGTCTTGAATAATTAATGAAATCGGCTCTGGGCAACCCAACCACCCAACCACTCAGGCTCTTTTGCTGGGCGCCAAAATGAAACCATGGGCCGAGAACCACAGCAACGCATAATTTGTTGCATAAGCGGGATGAAGGAGTGAATTTAATCAGCAGATTCGTGTCTGACGGCTGCAGCCTCAACATTACCAACATTCCTTAAGCATTCAGTTAAAACAGTTTATGTTTTAATTAACCTTAATGGTGACGAGAGCCAAAGAGGAGCTGCAAAAGCTCATTAGCAAACCTTCAACACTCGCTACTAAATGCCTGACTTAATTGGCTCCAGCTTGAATTGCGTCTAATTGAAACTAGATGATGTAATTTTGATGATGACCCACCATCCCAACATTCCATCAATTCAGCAACATCCTCACAAAAGGGAGCACATCCTGTCGTCATCACCGCCATCATCTAATCATCACTGAGTCAAGTCAGGTAGCCGTTCGAGGAAGTGAACACTTAACTAGTATAGTTGACACGATGTCCTTTCACCACCGCATGTGAAATGTGGGAGATGGTTAGCATCCTTATTAAATGTTGTGAAAGCAAATTGAATTTCTTAAGTTTGCACATCATAACTACATTTAATTGTTTGTTATATATCAAAGAACTCTCGCAATTACCCACCCAATTGTTTTGAGAACCGGCTTACAGGCGAATGCCTAATGACCTCGAATTTATTCTCTTCAATATGCAGTTTAATTGGAAGTTTCGCCCGCATCAAATTGCTCTTAATGACATACGCTTAAATAGAGTTAATATGCCTGACATATGTACGCATGCTTCATAAAATCCTTTGTTATAAAATATTAAATACCGCGAATTTAACACATCGTTGTATTAAAAATCGACCGACTGAATTGTTTTTTTCCCGTTTCACGTTTAAGTGGCACGATATCCTGCTGCACAGCAGGATATGGTCATGTTTTGTGTGAAACATTTTTATTGATGCACGGAGTGCTTATTGTGATTAATGTTCCCAAACTGAGTTCCCCGTAATCGTGCCCACTCTCCATCCGACAGCCTCCATTTATCCAGCCGCCTCCCCTTTGGGTAGTTAATCTGCAACTTTTGCTGCCAAAGCGGTTGACAGGACAGTGAACATTGAAGGACCCAAGCTTGGTCAGCATAAATTAATTGCATTTGTGTGCGGGGCACAAGCAACTGAATATATAGCAGTAAAAGGCAGTGGAACTTTATCGCCGGCATGGATATGTGTCTTTTTGAACACCAGAGTGCAAAGTCCTTAATTGAGTTTTAATCATGTTAAGTGAAAGTGGTCAGTTATCAATCTAATGCAATAAAGCACCAAGCGGCTTAAAGGTGCTCACTGTGATGTTAGATCGCATTTTTAAGTCTAAATTTTTGTCGTGACTAAGAGGCTTTCAAAATATATTGTATATCACACAAGATCACTCACGGACATAATCTATCTCTCTCGAGTTTTCCTCACAGTCTGTGATAATTTTTAATGCAAAAGGATTTTTTATAGACATGCTTTTACAGTCCTTTTTGCTCTCGAATGCTATAACTGACAACCAAAACCACTCAAACTGTCAAAATGGCCACCCAAAACGACAAGGGAAAAACGGAAAAAAGGGGATAAATGTTAGGGACTCTTCAGCAAAACGAGCTCTTCAGCGAGCTTCGACTATATTGATTGAATCTGCATATATAATTGAAAGCTGCCTTTTCAAAATCAAAACGTTTCCACGGAATCAAAACATAATTTATTAAAACAATTGAGAGGCAACTTTGAGTCCCAATTCCATTCAATGAAATATATATTTAGATAAACTTAATCTACCATTTAAGTTACAAGTCTTTTGCATAAATATGCCAGACTTGAACAGAAATGGCTAAAGGTTATCACAGTAAAAGAGACTTGCGTTCTGCTCAGTTGGCTAAGGAAAAAGTTAATGAGGTCTAACGGCGACAACTTGAGAAGTTCACAACTTACTTTTACCATTCCCCTAAGACTTAATTGACAACTGTGAAAGCATTTTGGAAAAGAAGAAATCCAATATGTATTTTCAAATCTCAACAATTTAATTCTTGGTATTTAGCAGTTCTTTAAATTGATTTTAATAATCAATTTTGTAAGGAACGCACACTTTAATCAGGTTAAATATTGTCCTTAATTTTTATGTTCCCTTTTGGTGTCTAACATTTAGGCCAGCATAATTATATCGCTAATAGGGTACAAGTGTTGCCAAAAAGAAAAAGCTTGCAGACATAATTACACATTATGTGAGAAAATTAAATAATAAATCTTTCTTACGTTTATAATGAAAAACCACTTAGGTCAAACCAAAATCAGGCAAGGATGCGAGATAACAACAGGCGAGCAGGCCGAAAGCCAGACAACCAGGAAATTTCCAAGGACACGTGAATGGGTGGCAAAGTTTCCCCCATGTCGAACACTGTTTGGCTGTCAGTGCTGCCATGTTATAACGCGAATACCCGTCCACATACGTACACATAAAAGCGGACAAGCTGTCAGTATAATATGCAACATTTTAATGGGTTTTCTAAAGATGCAACAAGCACTCGTCGTGACTTTAATAATTTTAATTGGTAGTTTAAACCAATTGCGGGAAAATCGCATTTTGATTGTAATTCAATCTGCGACAAGCTAAATGTAAATTGCTGATAGGCTAGACATAATTCTCCTCTTTCCATAACGCATTCGTAATGTGGCTTTGGAACATTGTCATTTCGAATGCTTTTAGTTAATAGCCCCTCGACAGAGGAAGTAAATCTTGAATTTAACAGGAATTCTTCAACACATATTTAGCAAGTTAAATTAGTGAAGATTTTTATCATTATATAAACCCACTTTTTAACTGACTGAAAACCCGCTATTGAGATTTTTGACCAATTGCTGAGTTTGAAATAAATTTTCATGTTTGCCATGCTTTTCATAACTTCTGTATATGAAAATTGATTGCTGCTTTTAAAGACCATAAAACCATGTACTGAGAAAGGCAAAATTCGGTTTTAACTGTTAAGAGCCTTGAAAATGAAGAGAACTGCAAACTTATCTAGATTATCTACAGAACTGCAAGGGTGCCATTTTTTGCCACTCGACTCACACTCAACAATTTTGAGTGCGGTTTTGAGCCTCATCAATATAGAAACCCATTAAAGATGTCAAAAGAAGCAGACAGAATACCTGAAATACCTTTAGCTCAAAGCACTTAAGCTAAGCCTACGGAAATCAGTGATAATATCATATATTTACTTTCTAGATATACCAACATAATTGATTTACTGGTACTTGGACATCTGCTAAACAGCAGCAAGGCAAACAAGATGTATGACGAGAACACGCAAAGACAAACCACTTAAGGAGCAAATCGATGGCGGACAAGATAGGACACACTATCGCTTGTACAGTGAGGACTCGTAGAAAAAGTCTTGACATATGATATCACTACACATTTCTTTTATGTCCTTATAGTACTTTGTACGGACTTATAACGGACAAAAATGAATAAGTCGACTCGGCCAGTGATGTAAAACATATTATTTTTCTTGTCCACAAATGTATGATATATAATTTTCTTTTTTTATGGTTAAACTATTTCGCTTTAAAAACATTATATAGTCGATTACATGCATTAAATTTCAATTGTGATTTTACAAATAATATTCCATCGGACAAATTGTCTCGAATTTCCACTAAAGGGAATCCTCATAACTGTCCGAAACTATCCGTCATTTTATTAAATAAACATTATGACTCTCCTGACACTGACAGCAATTTTCCGCTTCTTCGCCTGCCCTGCGTACAGCAACCGGAAATTGATTTTGCGCTGATGTAAATTAAATAACTAAATTGCGCACATCAACGGGACACGATTTGCAACCAACCGCAAGAATGATAAGCATATGAAAATACATTTTATCACAGATTCCAAGCAATTGGAAATTAAATTCAATTTATTAATAATTGCAAAAACATAGTTGCCATAAGAATATTTACTCATTTTTAAGATAATGTTTGATTGAAATTAAAGCATACCTATCAGGGTTTTGGGTATAATAAGCCTTTGAAGAGAATTTAAGAGTATATTGAACCTTTACATTACATACAAACTTCTGTCGGCCAAAAATATAAAAGCGAAATGCCAATATTAAAGGCTTCTTACAGTTTCGAACTGGATCTAATAAAGTTCTTCCGCAGACAGAAAACACATTCAACTTCGACTTGGCCTCATTGATTTTTCAATTTCTATTTCAGCCGTTTTCGGCAGAATTTGAAAGTGCACTTGCGGCACGACTTGTAAATATAAATTCCTACACTGCGAACCAAATTCACCTATATAAATGAAATCAATAGAAACAAATTCATATTTTGTATGATAGGCAATTGTAAAATGTTTTATATTCCTTAGGGGCTTTCTTGGTGCATGGAAATGATTTTTGGTAAACTCTCAGTTTTAAGGAACTCATGTCAAGTGCCGCGCAAACCAAGGATTCGCGATGCGGTGTATTTTTGGACTACAGCCAAGTCCCGTGGCGAAAAACCAAAACATGCAATATAAATACAGACGTTTTTTTTTCGCTTTATATTCATTTTCTTTTTTGGAAGGAAATTTTTTGTGGCTGAGTAGCAAACGAAGAGCAATGCCGTGGGCGATTCAGCTCAACTTGGACGAAAGCACGTCGGTCGAAGAGGTGCTAGGAAGGTCTGTCTAGTAACTTCCTTTGCCATGGAATTGGGTTTTGTGCACTGTATATACCGCCTATTGTTTCCTGCAAAGCTGGTTACGGCTTTGGCTAAGCCATCCGGACATGAGCATCATCAAGACAACAATGTTATGCGCATCGGGAATGCAGGTAAGATTGTCCGATTGTCTGGCTTTCCAGGCAGCCCATCAATGTAGGCCAACTCCCTAGCAGTTACTGTACGTAGACCTTTTCAGACTTTGTTTGAAATCAAAGTTGAATCAGTGCTTTAGTTTAGTTTAAAAGTCTGAAGACGTTACCCATATTAAAGCTAAATCAGCCATAGATGTGTTGAACTAACGAATATAATCTAAAGACTCTAATCTAAAGCTCATAAATTTTTGACTAGCTCGAATAATATTCCAGTTTTAAACAAAAGCTATTATTAAAAAAAAAAACCGTTAAGCTCGTTCTGGACAAAAAGTGCAAAAAGTTGACTGAAACCAATCAGATTAGCAGCCAATCAAAGCTGTAAGCCATAACCGGGAAACAGCTACGCAAATGAAAATGCTACCCGATTCACCAGAAACCTAACTAACGAAAAGTGTGGGTGCACAGAGGATTTCCACGGAAATTAAGCTGCTCTCGATGCCATCGAAACAGAAGCCACGTTGATGTTTGCCCACGATGAATTTAACAATTTAAAACACAACCACGCACAGGTGAAAACCGAATTGTGGCTGGGATTGCCGGCGAATGCAAGCTCAGCTTCTTTACCTGTAAGTATCCCACATCGGGTCGGGTGTCAGTCAGTCTGAGCTTTAGGCAGGATTTTCCCAAGCATATGGTAGCCATGCATCGGATGGAAACGTACCCAGAAACATCCGGTTGCCTGTAACTAGCATCGCCCGGGAAAACTGCAGACGCCGGCAGGCAAGAAGCTGCTGAACCTGGTTGGTATTATGGCTATATGTATGTATGTAGCTCAGTTGCTACAAGTGCACACATCTTGCCACGCATTTACATATCAAGATTGTGAAACTGTGGTTTTGCTAAAAACAAACTGCAATAGCAGATATGGCTGATAAGTAGTTTGAAAATTTGCTATATTGTTATCCAAGTTGTCGGGAAATAAGTTCTAAATAAAAGACTTCCAGCAACAGGGATTTTAAAGAATTTATTTTATTTATACGAAGCCATTTACACTCTTTAAGAAAAGGCGGCCACATAGAACATATTTTTCTTAAGCACTCAGTTCCATTCAATTGCTTTGGCGTACCAACAGAAACAGCCATTAATTTTTCAGAGGAAACGGAAGTAAAGGGAATTTGGGTGAAATGCGCACTTAAGCGCCATGAAGTATGCAACACAAACAATGAAAATGTCGTTAAATTTTTTTTTATTTAAGAAATCAGTTTTCTCAGTTTTGCAAAGTAAATGGCAAAATAATGGTTCAGCATGTTGTAAGCTTTATGAAAGGTCTGATATTGTCGGGCTTGCAACGACCTCTTTTTTGAATATACCACAAAGTTCAAGTGCAACTGAAAGCGAGCACAAAGGACGTCTTTATTCCCCTTTAGCCAACACAAAAAAAAACTGCAAATCTGACACAAATAAAGCTTTTATATCCTTGGTTTAATGTATGTGCTCCTTGCTGAGCCATAAGCGTCCTTAGAAAAAATCCATTAATATAAATTCGAAGGAAAAACCCTAGAAGAAAGTCGACTAAACAAACATTTAGCCTGGTTTTTGTTTATGTGCTGCTGTTTTGCTCAAAATACACAACTAAAATGTGTAAACATTCGCAAACAGTTTAGTTCTTACTACAGCCTTATTTAAAAAAGTATTAACTGCCTTAGTTAATACTGTTAATAAAAGTTCAATGCAAGTTCACTCAAATCACAAATCGCAGAAAAAGGAATAGAACTATCGCAGAATGTTTTAAAGTTTAAGTTCTATGCACTTTCAGAGCATACAATAATACATAAATATCGAACAATAATTTTTGAAAACGACGGCAGGCTCAAAGAAATTTATTTTCCACTTGAACCCCTGACAACAATGCCATAAAAGGGGTTAACTGTCAGAATCATGGCGCATCTATGCCCTCAACATTCAGGGGAGCTGTCAATGCCGGTGGCAGGCAGGCTAACAAATTTACAGGCAATGCCCTGAAGCTAACGCAAATAAAAATGACAACAAAACAATCTAGCGGAGGCAAACAGAAATGTGAATACAAATACAGACAAGAGCAAAGAAATGAGGCACACAAAAGCCAAGAGAAGAGAAGACGTTAGATATGAGTGAGTATGATTCAATTCCATTAGCACGCGCTTTGCAGCACAGTGGGATCGAAATAAAATCGATGAACTTCCAACGATGTTGGCCAAATTTCCTTCTAATTCCTAGCGCACGCAATGCATTTTCAGTCAAATGGTTTGTCGGCTAATGCAACACTGGCGGTGGTAGGAGCGTGAGTGAGTTGGCCACGTCACTCGGTCGTCCCAGATTGCCAGTAAAGTTTAAAAGTCATGTCTGACATTTTGGCAACACGTAAATCCGCGCACTTCCTGAACCCCAACACTCGCGCCAACAACCAAGTGGCGTTGGCTGATGAGGAGGAGCCAATCGAGGCCAGGAATCCGTGGGTGGAAGGGATAGTCTCCATGAGCTTACGCGAAAAACGCCACAACATGCTGCTAAATTTGTTGTGCAATTTTCACAGCTAACGAAGTGGGAGACCGTGTGATTCCATTAGAAATTCAAACGGACATGGTACTTGTTAGCGCGGCAAATTGCAAGAAATATTTCACAAGATTAATGATTACATAAGGTTAAGAAAAATGTAATATCTATACTATGATCAGCTACTATTCAAGAAAGCTATAACTCCATTTTCTTGCACTCAAATGGTTGTCAGAAGTCACGACATGAAAAAGAAAATAGAAACCAACCCTTATACCAGCCGATATTGTAGCCCATTTTCATTCTGTTTGTCATTACAAATGTCGTTGAGCCATCAATCCAATACAGACACCCCATATATTATTATACACACGCAACCTTGACCCATAAAAGCTAATGAATTTAATTAACTACCCTCAAGACAGTCACCGCAAGTAAACATAGGCGAATAAGAATGGCAGGACTCTTCATATGTGGCCCAATAGAGGTGAGCACTTGAACTACTAGACTAGGCTAGCCAGACTAGGCTAACCAACAAGGAAAAGACAATCGATATGGGTATATGGCTGATGCAAAATTAGCCAGCGCGGCGCCCAAGCAATTAATGAGTAATCCAATGGGGAATAACCGACAGCTCGGTCGGCGGTGATGTGCAAGGATCGCAGCGCATTTCCTTTGTCATCTTCGCATAAATAATTCAAATAGCGCCTTCCTTCAGACGGCGACGCTTTTCAATAGCTCCGCTGTACAAAGGACTCAAGTGGGACAATGGCAATGAGGCTTCTTTAACCCTCCTACCCACTAGTACATGCACACCGACGTCTGAGTGAAATGCATGCAAAAGTTTCTTTTATTTGTCTATTGCTGACAGGATGTGCGCCAATCTGAAAGTAATTTCAGCGTAATTGGATAGTTGCTCGGGTCGTGCGAAAACGCAGCCCATTTAAAAACTTTCATGTCGGTCCCAAGGCAGAACAAACGCACGGAAGTGTTAAATTATTAACTTACTAGCACATGATTAAGCGTATTGGTTGGAAAATCTATTATATTGTGTGCATGCTGTACAAACTTTAAAATGGTGTGCAAGTTTCCACATTCATAGATACTTTATTCTTACTTTCTTTCTTTCTATTCATATGAGAAACAGCAATTTCATAGTATCTACCTATGACAAATAAACAGGTAGAAAGTTTGTTTTTCACATGTCTACAATGGAAAGGCGGTAAACTCAAATATTCAGCTGCCGGAGCTTGGCAATCGAATACAAATAGATAAAGAGCTGTGGCGCATGACTTCAAATATATATATGAAACCGAAAATTCATGGAGTTTTTGTTTTCCGTTCTAAATTTGGCACTCACCATTCTCGATGGTCTCCTTGGCACAGGAAATTATTTTGCCTTTGCGACGTCGCAAATTCGATTCGAAGTTGTTGTCATCGGTGAAATCATCCTCGCCGCCATCCCTTGGGCCGCCACCAAGCTCGCCGGCTGTTGAAGTCGCCGTTGTTGTCGCTGTGGAGTCCGGTACATCCTCCGACGACTGCTGCTGCTCCGAGAACGGAACTCCGTCTCTGACTTCTTCGTTGCCGTGCATTAAAGTTTTAAAAGTTTGGCTCATTCTATGCCAGGATCCGTTGGTGATTTATTATATATTTAATTAGTGTACTTTGCTTGATTATATCGGCGCTCTCAGTGTTTGTGTTTACCAATTGTCATACGATAACACGATTAGCATGTTTGCTCATGAACTGCAATAATATGAAATGAAGCCGATGGCCCAAAAAAGTAGGCAACAGAAAGGCAAGTTTGTTATGGCACTAGACTTTTTTCTACCATCAGTTTGTGCTTAAATTTAGTGCGTGATTGAAGACAAAAGCTATAGGTGGACGGACTGAAGTATCACGCCATTCGAAGAGAAATGTTTAAAGCAAAAAAAAAAAAGAAAGAATCCCAAGACTTTGCCGGCTAAAAGGACGCTGTTGTTGCTGCCACTGCTGCTGTATGTGGTGGCTAGTAAAAGTGGGTTGGTCGGTGCTGGAGCATTGCCGAGTAAAATGGGGTGGGTTCAGACATTACGCACAACCCCAAGACCGATCCTAAATGCGTTTCGGAAAGCGAAACTACTAAGGCGGTTTCGCAGACAAGTTGCGTGAAAAGGAGTGAATCGAAAAACCCTTGTGAAAACAAAGACAAAATTCAAATGTCTTTCTTATTTCATAATCGCTTTGCGCATTTAGGTTAAACAATTTTTAGATTAACAAGAGCACGATTTTATTTGTCACTTAACGAAAAACACTATCGTACGCAACGGAACCAAGCGCTTTAATCACAATAGAAATTCGTTTTACTTAAAAACAATTAACCACTATTACTTTCACAGCTTTTTCCTTTTATTTGGAAATATGTCATGGGGAGCGCGACGCGAAGAAAGTGTTTGCGCGCTACGAAATGCCGTCAGAGACTGAAATGTCTTTCACTTTGCTGCGGAAGTTGAGAATTCAACACGAAGAGCAGCAGTGTGGTGGATTTCTCAGTTATTGATTTTGCTTCTGCAAAGACAGCAAACGCAAAAGGGCAACATTTGCTGGTCGGCATGCTTTTCGGGGGAGGAGGACTGGGCGCGAGCAGGGCGAGGCATGCATTCAAAAAGCCGGCTCCAACGGAGAGCGAGAGAGCGCAAGAGCCAAGTGTACAGCAAGGCAAACAACAAACAACGAAACACGAAGGATGAGTACTTAAAACCAAACACATGATAGTACACGGTATTAGTTGGGATCAAAGTGCACGTTTCTGTTAAGTTTTGCAACCGCTCGTTATTAAAAGCAGTTCACAAAATACTTAAAAGAAATCGAATTAGAGCCAGAACATTTTTTCAAATTATATTTTGTTATACATTTCTTTGTAAAAGGAAATTAAAATAGAAAATTCGAATGGCTTGCATATCCTAAATATGCATTTTATTATTATATGCGTTATAATACATATAATTAATATGTTATTAATATCTAACTTATTTAACTAATTACATCAATTACTGCATTACATTTAATTATTTGAAATCTATGTCCATACATTTCAATCCCATTGCTCTTCTTCCTCGACATTGGTGGCATCGCCGACGTAATTTCCCTGTATAAGAAAAATCAAAAATTCAGTAAGCTGGAAGTGCAAAACAAAAGAAGTTTTTCCAGTTTACTCACCCTGCCACGCACATCCACCCCACCGAAATTTTGATTGGAGTAACCCCCATCACCGCCGGCACCACAGGTGCGTAGAAAGTCCGGAACAGTCTGGCCAGATCCCTCCAAGATTTTTACCAAGTCCGCAGCAATAGCTCGATCCTTTTCAGGGTCAAAGAAGCTTGTGGCTCGTCCATTATTGCCTACACGACCTGTACGTCCAATGCGATGTACGTAGTCATCGATCTTGCTGGGCATGTCATAGTTGATCACATGCTTGATGTTTTTAATGTCTAGCAAGATGAAAAAAGAACTTAATGAAATTTGATTCAGGAAAGTGTGAGCGTCCTAACTTACCTAATCCACGAGAAGCCACTGAAGTGGCTATGAGAACCTTCATAGAGCCGTTCTTGAAATCACGCAAGGCCTGCTCGCGTTGACTCTGGAGACGATCGCCATGAATGGAGGTCGTCGGAAACTCCTTTTCTGACAGGAAGGAAGCTAAAAAGTCGGCGCCACGCTTTGTCTCCACAAACACAATGGTGCCATCTGCTTGCTCGGAAAGGATTTCCTAAAGAGAATAGAATATAACAAATTGGTGTTGGGCTTTAATTTGTAGGACCACTTACTATTAGCTTGGATCGCTTGGCGTACTTATTAACTTCGTATATGGTCTGCTTCACATCAGAGCAAGCTCCGCCTACAATGCCAATGGCGACGAAAACGTAATTTTTAAGGAATTCGCCGGCCATTCTTTGGATTTCTTCTGGAAACGTGGCGGAAAACATCAATGTCTGATGTTCTGGACGCATAGTTACATGCGTCATGATTCTTCGCATGTCTTCTGAGAAACCCATATCTAGCATGCGATCGGCCTCATCCAGCACAACGAATCGAGTGTCTTCAAACGTGATAAAGGTCCGATCCACGAAATCCAGAAGTCGTCCCGGAGTGGCGATCACTACATGGCAGCCTCTGGTAATGCACTCGTTTTGATGTCTGAACGAGGTGCCTCCGTAAACAATACCGATCTTTAGATATGACTCGAAAGCAAACTTCCTCGCCTCGTTAAAGATCTGAATTGCCAGCTCCCTTGTTGGGGATACAATCACTACCTGGGGTCTTCCAAGCTCCAGTTCATGGGGATCCTCCAACAACTTGCTCAAAATGGGCAACAAAAAAGCTGCCGTTTTTCCAGAACCCGTCTGGGCACACGCCATTAGGTCTCGACCAGAGGATATTACTGGTATGGAACACTTTTGAATTGGTGTCGGTATTTTGTATCCAGATTTGTTTACATTGTCTATAATAATATCTCTCAAATCAGCGCTCGTAAAATGTTGTATAGGTTGTGGAACATCGCTGCCGGTCACCTAAAGAAATATGATTTATACCGATTGAAGATCTTTTAATATAAATTGCATTTTGTTACCTTAACCGGTATGTTGTTGTATTTCGAAAAATGAATCCCGGAAGCTATGCCACTGCTGAATATCTCAATTGCATCGTTGGACGGCTCGGGAGGAATATAAAACTCTCGCTTCCTTTCGACATCTTCGACGATATTATTATTATTATTTATATCATCTTCATTTCGACGGCGCCTCGCAAAACCACCGTCCCCTCTTTCACCACGTTCACCGCCGCGTTCCTCCCGATCTAGTCTTCCACGACGTTCACCGCCGCGTTCCTCCCGATCTAGTCTTCCACGACGTTCATCACCTAGAAAATATTTGATTTTCATAACAATTTTATTCACTTAAATTTAAGCAGACGAAATACAGTTCATAAAAATTCATAACCAAAACTAAAATTCATTTTTAAATTGTGTATTTTATTTTAATACTGTTTCTGTACCAATTTATTAGCTAATCACGGACAATATAACAATTTAATGTCAACGAATAATAAGAAATGGCGATGATTCTAATACCACGTTCAACTTTATTAAATTATTTAAGCAAACTAATATTAAATTTTTTTTGTATTTTTAAAATTAAAATGCTTTTTATTTGATTAGAGCAGCCCGAAAAATCTACCATCCGAGCTAAGACTTATAATATTTGCAGTCTTAAGCTCGAGTAAAAAGCGATATGCCATCAACGCATCCTTGCGATTTCGGATGAATGGTGCATTGTGCATATCAACCTGGGACTGTCTGATAAGAGCACCGAAGAGCCCATGAACTACTCTCATCTTATCCTTCTGAATGTTCTGAATTATACGTGGATCGTAGACTTTGACAGCGGGCATTGTACTAAAATTTAGCGCGCCTTGGCTATTTTCCTTAAAAGGCCCCAGGGAGCTGACCTGTGCCCCTAGTTCCTCTTGACGATCTACCATCAGACGAACCACATTAGCGTGTTGTGAAATATATGCCAAATCGTTCATGGACACTCGATATAGTTGATTTTGCATTGATGTTCTGCGGTCACTTGGCGTTTGCAAATCATTTGTTGATGTCGATGGGGCGATATTTACTGCATTGTCTGTAATATTGGTGCTAACAAGATTCAAAGAATTGAGTTGCAACGACGGTAGTATCTGTATATCAGTCACATAAGCGTGATCGCTCATATTGGCCAAAGTGTTTGATACCTCCAGTGGAACTTCGTCGACTTCCATTGGCATTGGTGGAACCGATGTATTCATCATATTAGAGATGTCCATTTTTTGGGGTTTAATTTCAATTTCGGTTTTAGGTCCGAAAACAGCAATTGGATGCTGACCTATTGGAGTGGAATTTATGGGAGGCAGTAAGGCCAAAGCTTGATCAAATGATGCTTGGTCACTTGATGCATTTCCAGATATCTCCAAGGGAGCTACTACAGGAAGATCTTGAGAGAACGCTGCAGATTGCATACAAGCCCCAGAATCCGAATACCCTGTTGCCTGTGCAACTTCTAGGGAGGTCGTCGTTGCTTCTGTGGTCGGTGGTACCTCCTCTTGTAGTACATTTCGGGTGATATGGACTGATGTCGTTATTTCTTTCACTGAACGGGTTACTGCCAGACCTGAAGACGTCGTCACTTCTCCAGCTGCATTTTGTAGCAAGCTGGACATAAAAGTGGCTGCAATATGTCGGCTGCTTTGGAAGGCTTCCTCGCGACGGACAATTCGTTCCGGTGTTAGTTGCGGGCTGGCAGCTGAAGCGATACGATTACGTCGTCTGCGTGTACGCGAGCGACGACGCGCCCTTTGTGTTTGGCGAGGAGGTGGACCTTCGGCATAGTTAACCATTTCATCACGTGGTCGGAAAATCGAGCCCCACTCACGTTGCTCGCTTAGTGTTGTCTCTTCCGGCGGGAAAGCAACACTCATTTGCAGCTCGCGTGACACCCTGGTAAAGCGTAGATGATGCTCTTCGTCAATGACCGGCAGTCTAGGTCGGAATGATAGTAAAGGTGTTGATGCTGGAGGGCCTCCAAGCCGAGAACGAACCACTGTTGATCCTGGATGTCCGACTAAGCGGGTTTCATCCGCATCAGCTGGTACCACCAAAGTGTTGCTATCCATTTCTAACCCCAATGAATGCTCTGCTGGCAGTGATGGAGCCAACGGTGTCGATGCAGCGCCGCCTGCTGCCAATGATGGTATGGTCCCATCTTCGTAAGTCAAATTGGGTATAAAAGACAAGCTGTGAAACGGACATTACTTAGCTTATGTGTTCATTTAAGTTATAGAGAAGGAAACGAAAGTAAGCGAAGAGATGGAAAATATGTACATATAGAAAAGTAAGCTGAATTTATACTGCATTAAGGTACTTCTCTAATCAAATTTCCTATAAATTGTTTCGGTGTCTGGCTAAATTTGGTGTTTTTTTTTTTCTTTTATGTAATCTTTAAATGTTTGAAATCTGCTCTTTTCTACACAACCGCTCATTGGAAAAAGGGAATAAAAAGTATCCATAGATGGTAAGAAAGAAAAGCGCTAGACTAGACTAGTTAGAGTTGGTTTAAGTACCCTGGATCGCTCCTATGTTCATTTGGGGTGCTCGAAGCACGCAGAGCCACAACTCTGCCGGGGACTCCGGTTGCGGAGCAGGGAGTCTCCTCATCTCCAGTTGCATTGTAGCGACTAACGTAAATTCCATCTGGCGTTTCCTGATTTTGCGACCGCTGATGTCGTGCCAAGTTTACCATACTGCTGAGCTGACCACTACTCGAATTGTTTGGCTCGCTCGCAACAGTGGCTATTATGCGTGTCCTAATTAAGGGCTGAGAATAAAATATGCCTTTTTGATGGACCGTCGAAATGTGCTGCTTTGGAGACTCTGGCCAGTCATAAGATTGAAAAACCATATGCGGACTGCCAAAACGTACGGCCCTTATTTCATGCCGAGTGACAAAGTTCTCACTTAGCCAGTGCAGAAATCTAGTCACTCCATATGTTGATCCATCCACTTGATTATTTTCTGGGTGTTCTCGGTCTTCTGTTGGAATAGAATCTTCTCTCAATGCTCCTTGATTATCATCATACAGCCGTCGACCCGTTTGGTAACCTCGATCCAAAACCTGATGATACACGGCGTATGCGGCGCTTTGTATTTCGGTTAAGTCATCGCCATCGGTTAAACCTCCTGATCGACCGCCCTCAGTACCGCTTGTCCTGTTTGTTTGTCCATCTCTGATCTCCGAAGATTGCGGCATCACAACTTGCTGTAAATTCCTCCATTGCGACAAATCAGCTCTGCAATCCGCATCAATGCTTTGAAATCCCATCCCAATCCCATTTGCTTCCTCATGTTCACCTTCACGAATCAATCGGCCCATGTCCTCCATAAGGCGATTCATCATATCTGTTGTTTCGCGTATCTGATGTGCCTTTTGTGCACGCTTTTCTTGAGCTAATTTCTCGAGAGAAGCCCATGCTTGGTTCACCAAAGCCTTAAATGCAGTCAGCAAGTAGTCACGCAATTTTCGAATCAGTGCTAGGCTGGTCGTGTACTTGCTCAAGTCCAGCTGATCGATGAATGCGCCCACCTCATCCTTATCGCAGCTAGATGGGATCGGCGGCAGTTCCTTAGCTAGAATGTTGGCCAATTTGCCACCAATTGGGCAAATATGCATACACAAAACAAAAGAAAACAAACTACTTGACAAAACAAAGCACACCACATGGAATTCAGCAGGAATGACTCAAATGACCATAACCCAAAATTTAACATGTCGTCCAAAAGGTTTACTCACCATCCTCGTTTTCGTACAGCCGACCGCGGAAGCCGCCTTCTCCACCACGGAAGCCGCCTTGTCCCCCGCGGGAGCCGCCTTGTCCACCGCGGGAGCCGCCTTGTCCACCGCGGAAGCCGCCTTCTCCACCGCGGAAGTCCCTTTCTCCCTCGCGACGTCCACCGTGGAAGCCCCCTCCATCTCGATTTCCTCCTCGATAACCTCCAGCTCCTCCTCCTCTGCCTCCGCCGATCCTTCCGAACACATCTCGATTTCCTCCTTGGTAGCCGCCGCCTTCACCACCGCTCCCTCCAACACCATCGCCTTCAGCTTCGCCGCTGAAGCTCTTGGCCGTGTCCTCATCATCGCTCCAATCTCCACCGCGGGCGCCGCGAGTATCAACAATGGGCTAAAATAGATAGGCTTAGTAAGCATATATTCTTTGTACGAAGCAATACGAACCTCATCATCCCAGTCGTCAGACATATTGATATTTTTTTTTTAATTTGGCTGAAAGAAAAAAAAATTAATTCTATATAAGTATAAAAGCAATAACTTAATACGTTCATTTCTAAAGTATTGAATTATGAATTCTTATAATATATGCTCCAACATTTTGTACCAATTTATATAATTTGCTCAATTTTTCACATATTCTCCAACTAATGAAATTGGCTTGCACTTCAAACTAAAAAGTGCCCGCCAAATCGAGAGCCCGCTAAACACAGCTGCCATTCGAATCGATTTGCGACATTCGCCGCGAAACGCGTTGAAAAACGTGAGTTTCTGTTTTTCTATGTATACCAAGAACACATGTGGGCGCTCTGTTCGTGCTGACTGTGGTGTGCGTGATTTGGCCCATGTGCGTGTGGAATCGCGTGAGGCAGTGTGTGTAGGTAATACTAGCAGCGAGGCGAAGAAGAAACACTGAAAATTAAGGTTAGAGAGCAGCAGCCACCAAACAGCCAGCAGAAAAGTAAGAAAAATCCACCCAAAGGGCCTAAATAAATTGAGTAAATTCACGTTAGTCCACGTGTTAATGTCGTAAACCATAAATCCAGCGAATATATGCCATATTAGACCATAGTTTGTGACACGAAAAAGAAATCCTATCGAATCTCACAGGGTGTGAGAGGCGGCGGGCGAAAAAGGAAAATCAATCAATTCCCACTAAAACTGTGTGTATTTATTTCTTTTTACAGAGCAAAAAGGCAATTAAAGCGGCAGCCAGCTAGCAACGAAAAACACACCCACCCACAAAATCATGGACAGCGCCGGTAAAAATCGTTATGAACTTTTGTTCATGGACGACGATGTCAGCGATCCATTAGATAATCTTGTGGCGCCGACGGCCGCTGCTGCCGCAGCAGCAGCTGGCAAGAAGAAGCAACCGTCAGCTGCTGCTGCAGCGGCCACCAAAACGACCGCCAACAAGGTGGCCAACAGCAATAACAAGGCGAACGCAGGATCCAATATTGGTGGACCCAATGCCAAGAAACCAAATCAGGCCGAAAAGGAGAACAAGCCCAATAATGCGTTAAACAAAACCGATGGCAAGAAGTTCACTCCATCGGCCGACAACAAACAGCAGCAGTTCAATAATAACGCCAGCAGCAATTACAAACAACAGGGTGCTCCACGGCAAGGAGGTGGCGCCAACCGAACACGTGAATTTGGTAGCGGTCAAGGACAGGGTCAAGGACAAGGTGGCCAGCAGCAGCGCAGCGTAAACTTCCGTCAACAGAATGGCAATGCCGAGACTCGTGAGCAGCGCAACAATCGCCGCAATGTCCGCGAAAACGTCGGAGCACCCGATGGCCAGCAGTCGCGACCTTACCGCGGACCAGGTGGAGGCCCAGGTGCTGGCGGAGATCGTCCCCAGCGTCAGAACCGCAACTACGATGGCCAGAACAGGAAGCGCGAGTTCGACCGCCAGTCGGGTTCCGATAGAACTGGTGAGTGTGTGGTCATTTCATTAAGGCATTAAGGTACCAAATGGGTTAGGGGTCAAGTCAAGTAGATACAGTGTAGATCACATTAAAGTCTTTACAGAGAAGTATACTTAGTAAAAAGGATAGAGAAGATGGGATATTTAGGGAGTAAATCGTTTAGATTAATGACCATTTTTTCGCATATGAATAGTTAATGTTTCTGTTGATAAGATCGAAACTAAAGTTGAACCACCAAGGGGTAGACATAACCATAAAACGAGCGCGCCCATACGAAAAAATTAACAAATAAACCAAAAGCCACACTCCATGACAACCAGAAAATAAAACTCAGCAGGCAACGCAGGAAAAACAAATTCCATCCACAGTTTACGCGTAACCAATTACCATGTTTATAGTCATGAGAAATTATTAGTCGCCTTCAAGCAACATGATTCCAATCTTCTGTGTACACAACAAATATTTAAAAGAAACTGGAATTCGTTCGGTGTTTGAAATGCGATTCCTTTTAATAAACTATGTGAAATTTCCATCAATTGATTTAAGATTTCTATAGCTAATCTAAATCATGAATTTAATGTATTTCAAAGTATAAAATATTTATTAGCCTGCTCCGAGCAGATTGCCAATCTTATTTAATGGATAGTAATATTTAAACAGTTGCATTATAAATCAGTTTAAATATATATTGTTTATGCCAAGCAATTTCACGAAAAGTGCGGGAGAACGGTGTAAACCAATTTGTGGCACACAAAATCCCGATGAACTTATGGGCAATGGTCAAACAACACAGGCAAATCTCCCACTCACGTGGGGGATAAGTGAGTCAAATCAATACTAATGGTCGGACAGAACATTCAACAAGCTACATCACACTTCTTTCCATTGAATGAAATCTATTTCGCCGCGTTTTCCCCCGTTTTCCACTGCCTGCTTAGACCGACCGCTTCGTTTTTGGAATATCCAAAATTATAATATCACAGCGGCCGGCAGCAACAGAAACAAGAAGCACTGCGGCACAAATCGAAAGAGAAAATGTGTTAAAAATAGTTCGCCCATCTTCTTGGCGGCATTCCCGTCTAACGCAAGTGCTTGTAGGAGGCCTTTGCAGGCATAATCATTGGGGGGAAACAGGGGTTGGAATAGTTCCCCCACTGAATCTGATTACAGTGAACTGGGGCTGCTACTGTCGGCTTATCTGTGACTATGCGAGCGAGGGCAGTGAATATAGTCCCCCTATCGTGGTTACTTCTCAATTGACCTAATTAGTGGGGTATTGATAAAATAGACCATTATTTGGCTAATAATTAAAGTATTCAGTTAATAAATTAAGCAGAAAAACTTACTTTAGGGCTTGCAGGCAAGTTGCACTATAGCTGTGGCTAAAATTTGCAAATATAGAAGCTCAGATTTTCCGCTTCTTGACGTTTCTGAATTTAAGCAGACATAAATCATTATTAATATTTGATACTTTCTTTATGCACAGGTGTGAAGTCAATTGACAAACGCGATGGAGCTGGCTCCCACAACTGGGGATCGGTCAAGGAGGCTATTGATGATGTGAACAAGAACGAAAGCGAAACCAATGTGACCAATGCCGAGGGCGGCGCCAAGGCCGATGAATCTGGCACTGAACCACAAAACGAGCAGGCTACCGCCGAGGAGGAAGCCAAAGAGCTGACCTTGGACGAGTGGAAGGCACAGCAAGGACAGCGCATCAAGCCAACCTTTAATATCCGCAAGGCTGGAGAAGGTGCGTGAACAATGCATAATTTTTTTATGGTTAATAATTTGAATTCGATACCACGGAATGATAGTTTAACTTCCGTTATTCTAAGAAACCTTTTCGCCAAGCCAACAACCAAAGTTACAAATCATATTGAGCTAAAATCCGTATAAAAGAAGTATAAAATTGAAAATCAAACCGATCTTAGCTTAACTCTAAATGATGGCCTATCATCTAGAAATTAATCTACAATCAATATTTCCCGCAGGTGAGGACACCACACAATGGAAGAAAATGGTCGTCCTAACTAGCAACAAGAAGAAGGAGAACGACAGCGAAGAGGAGCTCGAGTACGACCCTGCCCTTTATCCACAGCGTGTGGGCAGGCAACAGCGCGTCCTGGACATTCAGTTCAATTTCAACGATGGTCGTCGTGGCGGACCTGGCGGTTTCGGTGGACGCGGTGGCCGTGGAGGCCCCAGACCCGGTGGATTTGGAGGCGGACCACGCAGCGAGGGTGGCAACCGCGATGGCGGCAATCGTGAGGGCGGCCGAGATAATCGTGAGGGTGGAAACCGTGGCCCACGGGATGGCCAGCAGCATAATAACGAGGGCGGCGGTTCATCCGCTCAAAATCAAAGGCCACCCATCGATCGTCGCGGTCCGGGAAACAACCAGAACAACAATCAGAACAGCGGTCCAGGGCCGAATAAGCGTTTTGAGCGACAACAGAACACCGCTCCCAAGGTCAACGATGAGCGTCAGTTTCCCACTCTGGCTTAAATCGATCGTTTTGGGCAGGAGTAGGTTCCTCAAATTGCAGTTTTGGTTACTGACGATGGTGAATGAAAGCAGCAAGTTACCAAAATGAAAACTTATAAATTACGTATATCACAGACAACAAACTTTTTAAAAACTAAAAGAAAAATGGGGAAATTACGAAAACAATTGTAGCCGCCATTATAAGCCAAAAGCAACAAAAATACCAACCAACAAGCTAAGTAAAAAAAAACGGATAATAAATTATACATATGTTTAAAGATATATGAAAAGAGAACACACGAAAAGCAATTTTAGTTTATACGTGGCCAACTAAATCAGATTTTACACGATAAAATCGCGATCAAGCAAGTGACCTCGTGTAAACTAGTCAGTGTCAGGCTAAGTTATCCTCATTATGGACTTTATATCTAGTAGCTGTTCACAATACGAGATTTGTTTCGA
The DNA here is from genome assembly GCF_000001215.4 of Drosophila melanogaster. Taxonomy (NCBI): domain Eukaryota; kingdom Metazoa; phylum Arthropoda; class Insecta; order Diptera; family Drosophilidae; genus Drosophila; species Drosophila melanogaster. The sequence continues at coordinate 15,063,992 of NT_033779.5, read as the reverse complement.
GATTTTTTCTAAAACGGCAGGGGCGGTCATGGAAATTGTTTTATTGCATCAACCAAAACCTGATGTGAAGTTGTTTATTTTTATGTTATTACCACTCACCTAATCAAAAAATCATCCTACCTTATAAAAACAAATTACAGTCGCTAACCAGTGATCAAGGCGAATAAAATAAACTAAAGATAAAATATATAATATTCAACATCACGGCCTGATAAATTCTTCTTTGTAAAGAAGAAAAATACACTATTACAATAGTTTGTTTTCATCGAGAGAACAGTAAAAGCATTTTCATTACTCATAAATTTTTTTGTTCAATTACGAATCAACTTTTCGTAGCGAAATGTACGCTTTATTATTTTTACTATGTTAACGTTTATTTAAAATAAAGAAAAACAAAAGGGAGAAATATAAAAATCAGTGGATCGTGAAAGAAACCCAAAACCGAAAGAATAGTAAGTGTTAAAACCTTTGTAACTGTGTTTCTTGGATGCAAATTCTATGATTAAACATTTAAATTTAATAATTAAACAGAGGACTATGCATCATATATACTACTTTTAATTATAAATACCTAACTGAACTTACACACACACACGGAAATACAAAAACAAAACAATATTAATTTAAGCATTATTAAAGAAATAAAAACAAAAAATATTGATTAACTATTGGAGCAAATTAGAAACCTTTAATAAGTAGATTATAGTTGGAGGGAAACTTTCAAAAATATCCATTTCGAGTCATATGAGAGAACCACTCCCGAAAACGCTAATTTGAAGATCCCTGTAAAATCGTTTGCCTACAATTAACTAGAAACTATGTAAATTATATGAGATATATATTCGTACATACATGGTAAAATCAATTTTATGACGGCGAAACAAACACACAAAGCAAAGAAATGATAGAGCAAATGAATATGGAGGAAAACGTAGATGAAAAAATATACGACATTTTTTGAAATATTGTATTGTATTTTGACCCAAAGAAACCATTCAACAAATGTTGAGCAACTCGTTTAAACATAAAACAAGAACATTTATTTGATAAAAATAAAGAACCAAAAAAACACTTGATGTAAGTTTGAAAATTTTGGGGCAAAAAAGAATGAAAAAGTTCATGAAAGAGCAAGATGTAATTCGAGGAGTTACAAAAGATCATAAAGCGAATGGTAAGTGGAGACGGAAAGAATTACGGAATGAAACGAAACCTAAACAAATCTAATGCAGTATTCTCAATTTTATTCACGAAAACCTACAATGAATGAATTCTTTGTTGTGCTTGTTCTTATACTTTTAACGGTAAGTTTTTAGATGGAATGCAAGTGTTACAAATTGGCAAACACATAAAACAAAGTTGCACACAAACACAAGGCGAAAGATAGAATAGACAGAACAGAAAAGCCAACAAATATGCGGAAAAGCAAAAAAAAAAAAATTGGACATAACCCAGAATGAGAAAGCCGAATAGGACAACATTTCAAAGCGTAAATCAAGAAACGCACACGAAAGAAAGATACGATGCCAATAACCAGAAAATGGGACAATTTTTACTTTCAACTTATTTTCTTTTTAAAAAAATGAATCAACTTTACACGCAAAATCTTTTTTTTATATTAGACCTTTCAAGATCCTGTTAGAATAGAACGCAAAGAGGAAACCAAATTAGGAATTCATGTTCTAGGGTTGCCAAGCTCTCTAATTGCTACAGTCAAATAAGGAGAAAAATCCGTAATAAGTACAAAAAGGTGCTTCGACAACTCTGAAACATAACCGAAAATGAACGAATGAAGTCAAAAGGAGCTTAATAAAAGTAAGTATTCGAAAATTGTAAAACGAAAATGGGTGTAACAATATGAGAAAAATCCGTTAGAAGTACAAAAAGGGGCTTCGACAACGCTGAAACATAACCGAAAATGGAAGAATGAAGTCAAAATGAGCTTAAGTATTCGAAAATTGTAAAACGAAAATGGGTGTAACATTAATATTTAAATGGGATAGTTTTTACAATAGAAGAATTAAAAATGATAAGGGGAATAATATATGTAATACGTTTTCAAATGGTTTTAATTTTGCGGATTTAAAAATTGGAAAATGAAAAACTTGTCGAGTCAATTTAGACAAGTTTTAATGAGCTTATTTTTAATGTTGCAAAATTAAATCCGATTCAAAACTAATTGCATATCACTAAGATAGTCTCTTGCTACTTACCCTGCCTTTCAAGAGCAAATTAATTCTTTTTCACTTTATGTATTACCTTACAAACTTTGATAAGTTCAGATCACTTCGCGCAACGCAAAACCGAAAAGGATCTGTTAAAAGTACCAAAAATCTAGTGGTGGAATTTCCCATTGTGCTATCGCAATTCGATATTCACAATTTCGATAATTTATATATATAGCCGTTTTCCACTAACACATCAAATGTGATTTAGCTATTAATGAAATTGTAATATTCAAGCAACCTAAGTGATTCATTCATATGTACATACTTATATGTAAAGATGGTGGTGGCATTTTTAACATGGGGAAGTTCTTATTTATTTACTTTTTCGTTTGTTATAGGTGAATTCCTCTTTATTTTTATACAATATAATTTTATTTTACGTTAAGCAACCAATTTAAGGGCTATGAAACGTAGTAACTAACAGGAGCAACGAAGATAACATGGAAACATACAAAATTTGTATAAAAATATTGATTAGATAATAGTTTGGCTTGTTTATGCCACGTGTCCAAAGATATCTTTGATGACGCCTCCTCAGTGTTCTCCTGGTTGTCTGGTATGTGCCTGATTTAATTTGTTCTCAAACTGAAGGTGGATGCTGAGGTCATGTGCGATATCAACATTTCTCGCGTACCAGGGCGCGTTGGTGATTGTTCGCAACGCTTGGTTTTGGAGCCGTTGCCCTCTCACTATGTCCCACCGCCGATTTGACCCGCAGACGTATCCCGCTTGTCCCCAACAACCGCACTTCATCATAATACATCATCTCTAGACCACACTCAAACGATTTATTTATTAAAACTAAGTGATATATAGGGAATTGTTATTGAAGGTAATTAGTATAATTCAAAAACGCCCAACACGCTGTTCTTTCATTGAAATACAGTGGAGCCCTGCTTGCAAGCAGTGCAAGTTTAAAAAACATCGCAATGCTATGTGTGTGTACTCGCTTAAAAGCCAGATGTACATTAAAATACGGTAACACTGTTGACTTCTGAAACCCAAACTACTTCCAGTTGGGAATTGTATTAGCCATGGGAAGGCATTTCTTGACAAGCCACCGCCCGGTAACACTAAAACGCGTTAGGGTGTTCTGTCAACTCGTTCTGCGAATACAGAAACGAAAAAAATAGTAAACAACATTTATTGGAGGGAAAAAAAGAAATAGCCCGGCTTCCGCATAAACAACTGTCGCAGACCCGCAGCACCGATTAAAGCCGACAGCCGACGCCAGTTAACCTAACCTCTGATCAAATTAAGTGGGCCAAAATGAGCGTGGAGGAGGAAGTGTTTCGAATCCAAAAGAAGATGAGCAAGATGGCCAGCGACGGCACAGTAAGTATCGGGATTAGCTAACGTGCCGCGCATCATGTCACAAATATACATATATCCACCGTACAGGGACAGGATCAGGCTCTGGACCTGCTGAAGGCCCTGCAAACGCTTAACATCAATCTCGACATTCTGACCAAAACGCGCATCGGCATGACCGTAAACGAGCTGCGCAAGAGTAGCAAGGACGACGAGGTGATCGCTCTGGCCAAGACGCTGATCAAGAACTGGAAACGATTCCTCGCCAGCCCGGCGCCAACCACACCGAACAACAGCTCCGCTAAGGAGGGCTCCTCCAACAACAGCAGTGCCTCGAAGTCCACCAGTGCCGCCAAGTCGTCGTCGTCAATCTCCGGCAAGGATAAGTCCAGTTCATCCAGCTCATCCAAGGATAAAGAGAAGAAAGGCTCGACATCCTCGTCACAGACCTCGTTTCCCTCCGGCGGCATGACAGATGCGGTCCGCATCAAATGCCGCGAAATGCTGGCCACCGCACTGAAGATTGGTGAAGTGCCCGAAGGATGCGGTGAGCCGGAGGAAATGGCCGCCGAACTGGAGGATGCCATTTACTCCGAGTTCAATAACACGGATATGAAGTACAAGAATCGCATTAGGTCACGCGTGGCCAATCTGAAGGACCCCAAAAATCCTGGATTGCGAGGCAACTTTATGTGCGGCGCCGTCACTGCCAAGCAGCTGGCCAAAATGACGCCGGAGGAGATGGCCAGCGATGAGATGAAGAAGCTGCGCGAGAAGTTCGTCAAGGAGGCCATCAACGATGCCCAGCTGGCCACCGTGCAGGGCACCAAGACCGATCTCCTCAAGTGCGCCAAGTGCAAGAAGCGCAACTGCACCTACAACCAGCTGCAGACTCGTTCCGCCGATGAACCTATGACCACCTTCGTCATGTGCAACGAGTGCGGCAACCGATGGAAGTTCTGCTAACTCCCAAAATTGTTCCAAAATATAAATCAATCCCAAATGAGCACACACCACACATCCTTCATATTCTTAAATGAAACATTGTAAAGACACGACACGCGAGAAAACATTTTGTATCTGCTGCCCAACTGCGGAGGCGTTTACTCTGACCACCTAAACCTTAAACGAGAGAAAAGAAATTTCAATAAACATTAACTATTGATAAAACGGAGACGTCTTGTTGCCGCAATCAGTTTTTTAAAAACGCCGGTGATAACGACCACGCTGCTGATAACTCGCCGATAACACAGCGGGGCGATAAATTGAGCATTGAGCAAAGTAAATATGAATACATTATAAATATAACTCAGAATGATCTAGCAGAGAAGTAAATAAGACGCCATATTGTGTATGTATTCTCGAAGAGTATTAACAACCGATGTAATTAGTCAGTTTTAAAGCAATTTGCATTAACGAACTTTGTATTGCATTAAGTATAGAAGTCGGAACGGGCCAGATCGGACAACTATATCATATAGCGGGCATAGGAATAATTAAAACATTAACGCAAAATAAATATGTGTTCGTTGTGTTAGATCCATTAGGTGTTCTAATGTTTTGTTCATCTTAGTCAACGTCAATTTCAAAGTGGATGTTTATGATGGAAATCCAGTTCACGACACCATCATCCATTTCGAGGGTTAACTTATAGCTACCCTTTGGTAATGGGACCTTGGCAAACATACGATCATCCAAGGTGCAGTTCCTTATGTAAATATCATCCTTAAAATATATATTTTAATATGATTTAATATGATTGTCATATTGGCGAAACTAAATACTTACATTATAGGGACATGTATGATTAATATTGGAAAAGGGCATAAAGGCGGTGTAGAAATAGTAGAAGACTCTGAGACGATTTGGATACCTTAGGACGCGACAGTGTTCCTCGGAAACATTAAATAGAAACGGATGGTATCCGTTTAGCTTCCGGTAAGTGATGAATCTCACGACCATCCTATTTATTGGCAGTTTCAGAAGCTTAACGTGTATGTTGGCTCCGATAATTCCCCTGCCAAGCACTTTTAGTCGGCATTCGGGAAAGACGACGAATGATTTGTCATAGCTTTCGCACTTGAGGTTCGTGAGGCGCACGTATCCATGGGATTCTCCAATGAAAAGTAAGCTGATCCACAAGAGGTACTTCATCAGGGCAAATAGTCTGGATGTAATGACCACTCTACGCGATGGTGGAGTACTGGTTTCCAAAAATATAATTACTGATGGGGCATAATTAGATTTTAATTACTACTTATCGCAGTTCGTATAAATAATTAGGTAATCAACAAACCGCTTCAATGAGCTAATATGACGACATGTTTAATATATTGACATAGAAAAAAGATATTTCTTGAAAAATGCAATAGCTTATGACAGATATTTTGAAATGCGCGCCGAAATTAGGCAGGTCGATAAATTTGGGTAAGTAATGCTTATTTTTATCGATGCTATCGGAAGTCTATCGATCGGACTGCTTACGCGGCAATGTGACCATATAAGCGGTTTTCAAATGAACTGTAATGTTAACTCGTTAGCATACCACGATTAGTAATCCGCGCATTTTTTAGGCCATTCGCAACTGGCCCCACCACCTGGTCACTCTTATTGATCAGTTTATCGGTTGTTATTTTTCGCTTCAAGTCTTGTCTTCTCGGCGAAAAGAAAAACAATAAACAAATCGCACAGCCCCAAAATGATCAGTGGTCTGTAATCCACCTGTTGCTCGGCTTAACTGTGCTGGAAAAGCGGACTTTCGGCGCGCTGCTCTATTCCTGCGACTGCTGGTGCGTGACCTATTTATGTAACCTGTTTTTGAAAAAGAACATCCCGCTTTCGACGGGTCTGGAAAAGTGTTAATTAAACGGTCGTGGCGAGAGCGATTCCAATTAGAATTCGAATTCGGTGACCGAAAAGCGGAGAGTGCAAAATTCTGAGGCGGCAATTAAGGTAGAGAGTGATTGGAAAAAAGAAAAGAAATGAAACGAAACTAAAAGAAAAGAGTGCATTAACCCTGCCAAGCGGTCTGTGTAAATGTGTGTCTGTTTGTGGCTAGAAAAGCCAGTGGGGAAAATGACAAGGGTCACAGCATCGGTTCAGTGTAACATCATCGATTTTATTGCATTTCCAGACGGAGACGTGGCTGCATTGCATTTTTATTGCTTTAGGCGAGTGACCAAATTAAATAGCTACGCTTCAGGTTTCGTTGGCTAGAACGGTACTAACATGCACACTACAAGCGCAGCCCCGCTCTCTCGCACGCACACACGGACAGGTACACCTGCCGAGGAGCTGCAGAGCGAGCGAGAGGGAGAGATGCGTAAAGAGCGGCTCACAGTGCAACACATTCAAGGGTGCTGCTACCGTCTCCCCCTCTGCCACGTACCTTTCCCACCCGCTCTCGACAGTGCGCTCTCTCCCTCTCATTCTCCTTGAGCTTGAACCAGGCTTCCACACTGAGAAATAAACGATGTCAATTTAAAATGATTTGAATAGTCTTTTATGGAATTACGTGCGTAAACCTTAAAACAGTGACTAAGTGTGTTTTATTAATCAGTTGAAAACGTTTTTTTTTATAATCTATCATTATGATTATGAAAAATATACATATATGAAATACTTTTACTGTGTAAATCTAATCTAATCAGAGTGTACTATCATTAATTGTTTATAAATTTCAAACATTCAAGTTAAATATTTGTATATCCCATTTACATAAATTTGCATAAATACAAATCGATCATGAAGCGTCTGCTTTTTCTTGCAGTTCAGCGGTCAAGAGTTCTGAAATTGACAATAACAACAAAAACGCAGGCACACTTGTTTGTCCGGTTTGTTGTTTTTGCTGTTGCACAACGGGACATTTCGTGTGTGGACAATTGGAAAACCCTTTTTCAAATAAACGCTTTTCATTAGCCGGTTTTTGTTTCTTCTCTCCCATCTCAACCTTTTTTTTGCGTTTCCATTTGGGTTGTTGGGCTGTTTTTGTTTTTGTTGTTGCTGGGGGCTTTCGCGCACGCAGCGACTTTCTGTTTGTTTGGTGAAACTTTTTTAAGGTCTTCTCTAAATACATAATAAAAAAAAAATGAACATAATACTTTGCCCATTTTTTATTTTTGTTGTTGTCGCTGGTGAGTCGTTAAATTTTGTAGAAGATTTCAGTTGTTAAACCAGAAGCAAATTGTGTGAACAACAAACGAAGTTTTGCGAAAAAGAATTTTGTTAGCAATGCTAGTAATTATGGAAAAAGTTAAAAAAAAATTCTACAACTAACGGTGTTTTTTAAATTTAAATCATTTACAAGTTCACATTAATAACAAACACTTTATAATTTAAATTTGAAAAGGTCTAAAGGCAACATATAATCAATATTTTTGTAAAATAAGTAATATTATAAATGTTCAAATGAATTGAAAAAGTGCATTTGCTCTTAAATTTAAGAATCGTTCGCATTCCATAGACTTTACTACGGATTTATTATTAGCCATATTATCTTGAGAGCTATAATTCAAGTGACCAATAAAACAATATGGGTTTAACTAAAGTGCTCCAATTAACGTATAAGTAAAGTGAAACCTTATAGGATTATTATTGCATTTTTTGTAAAATAAGACGAATATGAATTTTTCAGATAGGAAATGTTTTTATGCCACAAATTGCTCAAAGATGACAACAACATGATGTCAAGTGTCAAAGTCAAAGTGAACAAAAAGTGGTTGTATTAAACAATTGGTATGAACGCCATACATACTTTTATATGTACATATGTTTATAGATAATATATGGCCGAGTGTCTGTATGTAGTGTAGAGTAGATGGCATAAACCGTAATTGTACGTGGCTGCCACACACGAACTTTCACTAATGACTCTCGATGAACTTTTGGATCACTCACTAAAAACGCACTCTCTTACTTATAGACATATATACATGCAGTACATATACATACATATGGTTACCATATATATGCACTTAGATACGTGCCAATCGTTCGTCACTGAGTCCACTATCACTACCATTCGATGCTAAATCTGCAGAGCCGGAAATTCTTAGACGCTCTTTGCTCGATTCTATAAGTTTTTTAATCGTTTTTGGTCATGCCCAGAGATACAAATGTCTGCCTCACACCTCGATTTACACCTTGTTTGATGTTTCGCTTCTTATCGCTACTTGCACTGCAGGGAAATTCTGATAACAGCAGGTACGGCAATTAGGCAATCGTTTTTAAATAATTCAGTCATGACTGTGCTTAGTCTAAGTGCTCTCTTCAATTTGAAAACAGTTGTGGATTGAGTACCAAAAAAAGATTAAAATACGAATATAGATACGTTTACCTAAAAAGCAATCCTTAAGATACAAATAGAGTTCCCAATAAATGAAACCTTTTCCGCGTTCTACAGTTAAGTACTTGCGGAAAGAGGGGATTTAGATGACAATGAGGGCATTAAACTATTAAATTGGGTGCTGATAACAGGACAACGAGTATTGAGCAATATTACTTAATACATGTATGTATGTCTTAGTTAAATGTTTGAACTCCAGCCGACAATTGAGGTCGCTATATGGTTGTGGTTCGAGTGTGGATCGCGGATAGATGGGTTCCCTATGTGCACTAGACTCGTATTTTGACCGGCAGAGCGTAACCAGACTGGTATGTGTACGAGTATACGTGCCGCCGTGTGCCACTAAATTTGGTTGCTCCGTAGCTGTTGCTGCTTTATTTTTTTTTTTGTCTGGCATGTTGCAATTACCGTGGAGAGGAGAGACGCCTCCCAATGAGTAACTACACTACGGCTGATACCATGCCACACTATACTATACCTGTGCGGAGGCAGCCGTTAGTCCATGTGCTAAATGATGGATGGGGTGTCCAATTGAAAGGCGGCTTCGATGGCAACCGACTGGGAAATGACGCCAGCTTGAAACTCTGATTCATGACTGGTTTCGGAAATTAAGTAGTTCGCTTAAAAAAGCCGATCTACATGTTGATTAGATGAGTTTTTCCGGAATTCTCTAGATTAAATGATTAAACTAAAGAATTATGGTTGTAATCGGACTCTGTAATCAGCGCTCATTTGCTCACTTGTAATCCGGTGCTAAAACTGGTTACTATAATTGCAATGTTTATTTTCTTTAGTTCTAAAGATCATATTTAAAGGTGGAATTTTCACCAACGATAACCTGTCAGTGGCGCAACACATTTCTAATTTCTTTTCGTAAATATCTAATTGAAGATGGTTTAGTTTTCTATCGCCTTAAATCGAAAACATTGTTTAGCTACTGCCAGGCCGTACAAAGTAATGAAAGTAAATTTTTTCAATGAAAACCAAGCAATTTGCATAACAAACGCAGCTCATTGAGACCTTCGATTTCGGTTAGACCCTCTTTTTCGGTTGGTTCTTGTGGCCAAAACTGATTGTTTGAAGCGACCGAAGCTCAAAAAGTGAAAATAGTTGGATGGCCTTTTTTGCATGTCTAAAGGTGTAAAGGTTTATTTACTTTTTTTATAGGATTTTCGGTCACGTATCAATTCGTTTGGATCGGGCTGTTTTCCCTTAGTTTAAGAAGAAAAGAAGTATCGAAAGTATGAGTTTTATGAATGCATTTAAGCCTGATGACTAATTCGCTGTTGATTTTGTGTTGTTAATGAGTTGCCACTTTTGCTGGCTGTTGGCTGGAGTGTGTTGGCCAAATCGAGGAAAGAAAGACGTTTACCTCGAGCTAGGAAAGCGATTTGATAGCAAGAACAACAAAAAGAAGACGACGGACCACAAACGAAGACAGCGACAAGTTGTGAATTCTTTCAATTTACCGTAAACTTCACCTTAATTTTTTCTACTATTCGAAGCCGGTTTTTGTTGCCGCAGGCGCTAACTCGTATTTTGTTATTGTTGCTCATGGCCAACTCTTCCACTTGTTCTCTCTTTCGGCAGAGAAGAATATAACCCAAGCGGCAGCAGCGAAAAGGAACGGGCCATTGTCCCTGGATGCCAACACAGGATCAGTAAATGAAGGACGACGAACATGGTGATCGTAACACGTGTAAGTATTTCACTCACCATTAGCCCCCGCAGTGGAGGTATCACTCCTCTTATCGAGCCACTCCATCTATCTCACCTTTCCCCGCCCCATGAGCACCAGCTAACAGAAGCAAAAAAGCGGAAGTTCCACGCCATGGCTCACTTCAACTACCATTGCTCTACGAACAGTGGTGGCTGGGAATATTTGAATGGGGCAAAGCAACAGGTTGATGGTATTTTTCAAATATATATATATTTTCATTGCAGTCTTATCAAAGTACTTTATTTTTGCATAGTTTAGTTTTTTAACTAATCTAACTAATCTTATACGCATTCAGATCTACAATCTTATTTCATTAAATAACATTCTAACTGACTTAAATTGTTCTATGATAATTGGCTAGCTATTAGTGTTATAATAACTTCCTTGTTCTAGACCTTCTCTATAAGGTTTTTACGTAAAACCTTTGCATATTCATCCAATTCCGCCCATCACTGTGCACTGCCCATTTCTGTCCCTGGTATTACTATATTTGTTGCGTTCCGCTCAAGTGACTCTTACAACAAACAGCCCATAGTCTTTATGGCACCCATGTCCATGGCAACCGAATGCGGCTGCCTCGTAAAGAACTGAATGTCAAATTGTAAAATCGTAAAATGGTTAAAAATCGGAAATTTGTAATTGCGCCTCTAATCGACAGGGTGACTACATCTGGATAGAGCCCGCATCTGGGCGAGAATTCGATGTGGCCATTGGAGCACGTGTCGTCTCCGCCGAGGGTCGTCGCATCCAGGTGCGCGATGACGATGGCGACGAGGTGTGGCTGGCACCCGAGCGCCGCATCAAGGCCATGCACGCGTCCTCCGTTCAGGGTGTGGAGGACATGATATCCCTGGGTGATCTGCACGAGGCTGGCATCTTGCGGAATCTGCTCATCCGCTACAAGGAGAATCTGATATACGTAAGTTGATCTTTATAATACATAGAATTCAAAAGAAAGGCACTTTAATGGATTGCCCCTATACCAATTTAAAGTTAATCACTAGAAGGAAACATGTTTCTTAAAAACATTGAAGGTAAACATAAGGAAATTAGCTCGTTAACATTCAATTATGTTGCGTCATCTTTACCTATTTAATATTAAGTGATTTTCAATTTCTTATCGTGCTCCAATTATAAGAAATTGAAAGAATAAAGTAATCAATTCGGCGGCAGCCGTTATCTTTCTATAAACTTAAATATGTTATATGATATATATGATATTGAACGCTTATAACTTTTATAATTTCAGACTTACACGGGCTCCATACTTGTTGCCGTTAATCCCTACCAGATTCTGCCCATCTACACAGGTGATCAGATCAAGCTCTATAAGGAGCGGAAAATCGGTGAGCTACCGCCGCATATCTTTGCAATTGGCGACAATGCGTATGCGCATATGAAACGATATCGCCAGGATCAGTGTATCGTTATTTCCGGAGAGTCTGGAGCTGGAAAGACGGAGAGCACAAAGTTGATCCTGCAGTATCTGGCTGCGATTAGTGGCAAACACTCATGGATCGAACAGCAAATCCTTGAAGCGAATCCCATTTTGGAAGCTTTCGGAAATGCCAAAACCATTCGAAATGATAATTCATCGCGGTAAATAATGAATCCATAGAATCTTCACCACATGATCGGTTAATAATCAAATGAATTTCTTTGCAGTTTTGGCAAATACATAGATATACACTTTAGCGCCAATGGCGTGATCGAGGGAGCCAAAATAGAACAGTACCTGCTGGAGAAGTCGCGAATTGTTTCCCAAAATCATAGCGAACGAAATTATCATGTCTTTTACTGCATTTTGGCCGGACTGTCGGCAGATGAGAAGAGTCGTCTCGATCTTGGCATGGCTGCTGATTACAAGTGAGTAAATGCCTTCAACTAATGGAAACAATAATTGATTTTGATTTAATTTACTAATTTATAGATATCTGACTGGTGGTAATAGCATAACCTGCGAGGGACGCGATGACGCCGCCGAATTCTCTGACATTCGATCTGCCATGAAGGTTTTGCTCTTCTCCGATCAGGAAATCTGGGAGATAATTAAACTCCTTGCTGCCCTTCTCCACTGCGGCAACATCAAATATAAGGCGACTGTGGTGGATAATCTGGATGCTACCGAAATACCGGAACACATAAATGTGGAGCGTGTGGCCGGGTTACTTGGACTTCCCATTCAGCCGCTAATTGATGCTCTAACACGTCGAACACTTTTTGCTCATGGAGAAACCGTGGTGTCAACTCTGTCGCGCGATCAATCCGTGGATGTGCGCGATGCCTTTGTGAAAGGCATATACGGACGTATGTTTGTGCACATCGTTCGAAAGATCAATACGGCAATTTTCAAGCCGCGCGGCACATCCCGAAATGCCATCGGAGTTCTCGACATCTTTGGTTTTGAGAACTTCGATCAGAATAGCTTTGAGCAGTTTTGCATCAACTATGCCAATGAGAATCTGCAGCAGTTCTTCGTGCAGCATATATTTAAACTTGAGCAGGAAGAGTATAACCACGAGGCCATCAACTGGCAACACATTGAGTTCGTAGACAATCAGGATGCGCTCGACTTGATAGCTATTAAGCAGCTCAATATTATGGCTTTAATCGATGAGGAGGCCCGGTTTCCCAAGGGCACGGATCAGACGATGCTGGCCAAATTGCACAAAACCCATGGATCGCACAAGAACTATTTGAAGCCCAAGTCGGATATCAACACCAGCTTTGGACTGAATCACTTTGCCGGTGTGGTGTTCTACGACACACGAGGATTTCTAGATAAAAACCGGGACACCTTCAGTCCCGATCTATTGCATTTGGTTAGCCAAAGTACGAACAAGTTCCTCCGACAAATCTTTGCTCAGGACATAGAGATGGGTGCAGAGACGCGAAAGCGAACACCCACACTCTCCACACAGTTTCGAAAATCTCTCGATGCGCTTATGAAGACGCTCAGCAGTTGCCAGCCATTCTTTATTCGTTGTATCAAACCCAACGAGCTGAAGAAGCCAATGATGTTTGACCGCGGCTTGTGTTGCCGTCAGCTGCGATATTCCGGCATGATGGAAACGATCCGAATCCGTCGCGCTGGATATCCCATTCGACATGGATTCAGAGAGTTCGTCGAGCGTTATCGCTTCCTGATACCGGGAGTTCCACCAGCTCATCGCACGGATTGCCAGGCGGCGACTTCGAGGATTTGTGCCGTGGTTTTGGGCAAGTCCGACTATCAGCTGGGCCACACCAAGGTCTTTCTCAAGGACGCCCACGATCTGTTTCTGGAGCAGGAGAGGGATCGCGTGCTGACGCGAAAAATCCTCATTCTGCAGCGCAGCATTCGTGGTTGGGTGTACCGACGAAGGTTTCTACGCCTGAGAGCTGCTGCTATCACTGTGCAGCGATTCTGGAAGGGCTATGCTCAACGTAAACGATACAGGAACATGCGAGTGGGCTACATGCGTTTGCAAGCGTTGATCCGTTCGAGAGTTCTGTCACATCGTTTCCGCCATCTGAGGGGCCACATTGTCGGGTTGCAAGCCCATGCCCGAGGATATTTGGTGAGGAGAGAGTATGGTCACAAGATGTGGGCCGTCATTAAGATCCAGTCTCATGTGCGGCGTATGATTGCCATGCGGCGCTACCGAAAACTTCGATTGGAGCACAAACAGTTTGCCGAAGTTCTTCAGCTGCGCAAACTGGAGGAGCAGGAACTGCTGCATCGTGGCAATAAGCATGCCCGAGAAATTGCCGAGCAGCATTACCGAGATCGATTGCACGAGCTGGAGCGTCGGGAAATTCAGGAGCAATTGGAGAATCGTCGTCGAGTGGAGGTCAATATGAATATTATCAATGATGCAGCTCGCAAACAGGAGGAGCCGGTGGACGATGGCAAACTGGTGGAGGCCATGTTTGACTTCCTTCCCGATTCCAGTAGCGATGCCCCTACTCCGCATGGTGGACGTGAAACGTCCGTGTTCAACGATCTGCCTCACGCGCAAAACGTCAACCAGGACGATATCATTGCACCCATACACATATCCGAGGATGAGGAGGATCTATCGGAATTCAAGTTCCAGAAATTCGCTGCCACCTACTTCCAAGGAAATGTCAATCATCAGTATGCTAAGAAAGCTTTGAAGCATCCCCTACTTCCGCTCCATACGCAAGGCGATCAACTTGCTGCACAGGCATTGTGGATAACCATACTGAGGTTTACAGGTGATATGCCGGAGCCGAAGTATCACACAATGGATCGTATGGACACCACTTCGGTCATGTCCAAGGTCACTGCCACCTTGGGGCGCAATTTCATCAGGAGTAAGGTGAGTTAAAACTTAAAGCAATACTTAAGTGGTTCGCTTAACATTTATTCTTTCAGGAGTTCCAAGAGGCTCAGCTTATGGGCCTGGATCCAGATGCATTCCTTAAGCAAAAGCCACGATCGATCCGCCACAAACTCGTATCCCTGACGTTGAAGCGAAAGAACAAATTGGGCGAGGATGTGCGTCGCCGACTGCAAGATGATGAATACACGGCGGATAGCTACCAATCGTGGCTACAATCCCGTCCAACCTCCAACCTTGAAAAGCTGCATTTTATCATTGGCCATGGTATCCTGCGTGCCGAGCTGCGTGACGAAATATACTGCCAGATATGCAAGCAGCTGACGAACAATCCATTGAAATCATCACATGCCAGAGGTTGGATTCTGTTATCCCTGTGCGTCGGATGTTTTGCTCCGTCGGAAAAGTTTGTTAACTACTTGAGGGCCTTTATCCGTGAGGGTCCACCTGGATATGCACCGTACTGCGAGGAGCGACTGAAGCGTACTTTCAACAATGGAACTCGCAATCAACCGCCTTCGTGGCTGGAGTTGCAGGCCACCAAATCCAAAAAGCCCATCATGCTGCCCATTACCTTTATGGATGGAAATACAAAGACTCTGTTGGCTGATTCCGCCACCACGGCCCGAGAACTATGCAATCAACTGTCCGACAAGATAAGTCTCAAAGATCAGTTTGGTTTTTCCCTGTACATAGCTCTGTTCGACAAAGTTAGTTCTTTGGGAAGTGGCGGGGACCACGTGATGGACGCCATCTCACAATGTGAGCAGTATGCAAAGGAGCAGGGCGCCCAGGAGCGGAATGCCCCGTGGCGTCTGTTTTTCCGCAAGGAAATCTTTGCACCTTGGCACGAACCCACACACGATCAGGTGGCCACCAATCTTATTTACCAGCAGGTGGTGAGAGGCGTTAAGTTTGGCGAATATCGCTGCGACAAGGAGGAAGACTTGGCCATGATAGCTGCGCAGCAATATTTCATCGAATACTCAACCGATATGTCAATGGAGCGGCTGTTTACCCTTCTGCCCAACTTTATACCCGACTTTTGTCTCAGCGGAGTGGACAAGGCCATTGAACGTTGGGCTGCTTTGGTTCTGCAGGCCTATAAAAAATCGTACTATGTCAAGGACAAGATCGCACCCTTGAAAATTAAGGAGGATATAGTTAGCTACGCCAAGTACAAGTGGCCTCTGCTCTTTTCTCGTTTCTACGAAGCGTATCGAAACTCCGGTCCGAATCTGCCCAAAAACGATGTCATCATTGCGGTGAACTGGACCGGCGTGTATGTGGTTGATGATCAGGAGCAGGTGCTGTTGGAACTGAGCTTCCCCGAGATTACTGCCGTGTCCAGTCAGAAGACCAACAAGGTCTTCACCCAGACTTTCAGCCTTTCCACTGTTCGAGGCGAGGAGTTCACCTTCCAGAGCCCCAATGCGGAGGATATCCGTGATCTGGTTGTCTACTTCTTAGATGGCCTGAAGAAACGGTAAGGAACCCCTGCATATCCAGTAGGAACATTAATTAATAATATTTACATTTGCTTTTAGATCGAAATATGTCATAGCCTTGCAGGACTATCGTGCGCCTTCGGATGGAACAAGTTTTCTGTCTTTCTTTAAGGGAGATCTGATCATACTAGAGGACGAATCCTGTGGAGAATCAGTACTGAACAACGGCTGGTGCATAGGACGCTGCGATCGTTCCCAGGAGCGAGGAGACTTCCCCGCCGAAACCGTGTACGTGCTGCCCACCCTTAGCAAACCGCCGCAGGATATTTTGGCCCTGTTCAACATCGAGGAGGCGCATCATGGACGACGTCTAAGCATGGCTTCCAATGGTGGAGCTGTGGAACCAAGGGATCGACCTCATACGCTGATGGAGTATGCCCTGGATCACTTCCGTTTGCCACCGAAACGAACAATGTCGAAAACACTCACTCTGAGTTCAAAACGGAGTGAGGAATTGTGGCGCTACTCCCGGGATCCCATTAAGGCACCGCTGCTGCGCAAGTTGCAAAGCAAGGAAGAGTTTGCCGAGGAGGCCTGCTTCGCGTTTGCCGCCATACTGAAATATATGGGCGATCTGCCCTCCAAGCGTCCGCGGATGGGCAACGAAATAACCGATCACATATTTGATGGACCTCTGAAGCACGAAATTCTGCGCGACGAGATCTACTGCCAACTGATGAAGCAGCTAACGGACAATCGCAACCGAATGTCCGAGGAGAGGGGCTGGGAGCTGATGTGGTTGGCCACGGGACTGTTTGCCTGTTCACAGGGTTTGCTCAAGGAATTGCTATTATTCCTGCGCACCAGGCGTCATCCCATTTCACAGGTGACCTTACTGTTTAGATTTTTAGTTTTTCTTTATTCTATTGTTAATTCACATCACAGGACTCAATGCATCGACTACAGAAAACTATACGCCATGGACAACGCAAATATCCGCCGCATCAGGTGGAGGTGGAAGCCATACAGCATAAAACCACACAGATCTTCCACAAGGTCTACTTCCCGGACGACACAGACGAGGCCTTCGAAGTGGACAGCTCCACTCGAGCGAAGGATTTCTGCAACAACATCTCGCAGCGCCTTTCGCTGCGCACCAGCGAGGGCTTCTCCCTGTTTGTAAAGATCGCGGATAAGGTCATCTCTGTTCCCGAAGGTGATTTCTTCTTCGATTTCGTACGCCATTTGACCGACTGGATTAAAAAAGCGCGTCCCATACGAGATGGAGCGAATCCGCAGTTCACTTACCAGGTCTTCTTCATGAAGAAACTGTGGACGAACACAGTGCCAGGCAAGGATCGGAATGCCGATCTTATATTCCACTATCATCAGGAGTTGCCCAAGCTGTTGCGTGGCTATCACAAGTGTTCCAGGGAGGAGGCGGCTAAGCTGGCCGCTCTAGTCTTCCGTGTGCGCTTTGGTGAAAATAAACAAGAACTGCAGGCCATACCGTAAGTACAGATCATTCAATTAAGATCGAGAACAACATAAATAACGAAAAACTACTTTTCAGACAAATGCTGAGGGAACTTATTCCATCGGATATTATGAAAATACAGAGCACTAGCGAATGGAAACGATCGATTGTTGCATCTTATAACCAGGATGGGGGCATGACTTCCGAAGACGCGAAGGTGGCCTTCTTGAAGATTGTATATAGGTGGGTATCTCAACGTAATCATATTTATAGACTTTTTTTTTAACTACCTTTCTAATATATTTGAACAGATGGCCAACTTTTGGCTCCGCTTTCTTTGAGGTGAAGCAAACCACCGAACCGAATTATCCCGAAATGCTATTGATAGCCATTAACAAACACGGCGTGAGTCTCATACATCCAGTGACCAAGGTGAGAACTATAAACTATATAAATCTATTACAATATAAACCAAGAACATGATACATTTTAAAACTTCAGGACATTTTGGTTACGCATCCATTTACACGCATCTCGAATTGGTCATCGGGCAATACATATTTCCACATGACCATCGGAAATCTGGTTAGGGGCTCGAAATTGTTATGTGAAACGTCGCTGGGCTACAAGATGGACGATCTGCTGACTTCATATATCTCGTTGATGTTGACCAATATGAACAAAAATCGAACCATTCGAGCCAACTAGTAAAACCTACACATAACGCAAAATATTTATAATAATTATAAATTACAATTGCAATAACTTATAAAAGCCTAGTACTTTATAGATTTAAATCATACTTAATACCCACCTCCCTTTATTCCAATTGCATTCCCTTCCCAGAGAATTCATTCCAATTTTGGTCTTGTTCAGCTATCGATTATACCAAACCAACTTGCAACTTTTGTTTTTAGTATTTGTATTTGTATAAATTTTTGCAATTACACGTTTAGGTATTCTTATGGCACATTCCGGTTAAATTATTAAATACAATGTTTTTGTATGAAGAAAAGGTCTTACATATTTTTAGATAAGCATTTGTATCTACACATATTGCATCTATATCTTTGTATATCCTAACTGCATATCTGTACTGATGACGTTTTGTATCAAATACATAGAAATGTTCAATTATTTAATAAATTATATACAAATTATGTGGTCTTTTTAATAGAATCGGATGGAAGGTAAGGTCATCTCATTGACCTGGATTAATGCAAATTTCATTTCGATCAACGGTTAGAAAATTATACTTCGGACACAAACAAACGTGCAAACACGTAGTTAAATGTCTTAAGTTCATTTCGTTTAGAAACAAACAAACGAACTTTGGACACTTAATAACACTTAACTTGAACAAATGCTTGTGACAAGTCTTGAAAATGGGTTCGTATAGAACAAACCAATCTATTTTAGACAAAAAATGCTGTGTAAGCACAAGTGTTAATAGTTCATTAAAGTCATTAATAAATAAAATAATTAGTCTTATATAAATATCTTTGTTAAGTAACAACAATGGAACTAAACAAGTTGAAGTAACGGTTACGACCGACCCCTATAAACTTTGAAAATCCGATCGATTTTGCCATCGATTTACCAATCTTGACCTACGGCTTTGGATTTACCGCGCATGGAAGGGAGTACGTGTCCAAAGTCTTGTGAATACAAATTTTTATAGGACTGGATTATATAGTTTCCCTTGATTTTCTTGCCTGACTCCCACGCCACCGATTTCCCACGCATTGTATTTTGCGAGAATTTCCATTTTTCCCCAGCGTGTGAAAAACGGCAGCAGTCGGCACGGCAAGCTAAAGACTAAAGACGACGGCAGGTAGACTTAGATTTTTCAAGATAATGAACTTTTTTAGTAGACGGTATGAGGTTGTGTAGCAGTCCTGAGAACTTTTAGAAATTGCTGTCTCCCCCTTTCTAAAAACGACCACAATCATCGCACTCGCCTATCCAAACAGTGGTGGAGAAAGAGGGCCTGGGGAAATGTGAAGGAATTGTTCATTAAAAATTCCAAACTAATTTCATATTCAGCTTCTTATAAGACGGCGACGACCTTAAGAGGTTGCAGTTCCAATTGCCAGAGCCAGAACTTTTGGTGGTGGTTTTTCCATCATAATGAACACAGGCGGCCGCCAGTAGTTTGATTCCTCACGCAACCAAAGTTCGTTGTTTAAGTCTTTCGTTCCCATCGCCCGGTGCAGTAAAATCTTAGGGGTTGCAGCCAAGTTCCTATTGGCTGACTCTGATAAGAAATATGTCTCCCAAGTGCAAGATGAGATTAAATGCTTGGCCAGCGCTCACCTTCTGATTCCGTCGAGCGGAAGTGAGCGATAATTAATTCAAAACTGCGAATCTTAATTTGTAAATCTGTAAAGACAGCAGCAGCAACGAATGCATAAATATTCAACAAAGGCAGTAAAAATTCTCACAGCAGCTCGGCAGCGGCTTTTTGGGCTGTGAGAATATTCTGCTCCTTAACTTGGCCAAAACGGAAACAATAGTGTTATATATCTATGTATATTTGCTTCTTAGCTTCGCGTTCAGCAATTCCAGACCAAACTATAATTAAAGTCGGCCCGTCCGAGGGGGTTGAGGCAAACCATCGTGGGAAGAGCTGCACTTGTTTTGTTTAAAAATATTCACACGATACTGGGTAATATTCCCACAGCAATTTAAGGCAACCAATCCTCCCCAGCGCTCCACCTTAGGCCACAGGAAAAATGGTGAACCAGAAGAATCACGCTAAACCAAAAACATAAGCTGACATGATTTGATTATTCTTTGTCATCATTTGGGATTTCTTTTTTTTATTTATGTTAGGCATTTCGCTTACACTTAAATAAATCGCTGTTTTGTCTTGTTGCGATTTTATTTTACAAAATATTTTATTGGGATTTTTAATGCTACGAATTTCCAAAGTTAATAAAAAAATGCAACAAAACTGTATGTACAGAAACAAATTTTTCCCTTTTTGACTTTGTCTTCGACTTTTTAGAAAGCTAAAGAGGGAAATGGAATGTTTTTGTAGCGTGGCTACTGGCTTGTGTATAATAAAAATTTCCGATGCATTTCGCAGTATTTTTTTTTTTCATTTAGATCTTTGGAAATTCATAGCAAAGAAAATCATAAATATTTCAACCGCATCTAAAAATCGTCTATAAACTTACATCAATTGTATATTTAACTAGAATTACATGTTTTGTGTAAAGGTATATTCATGCACATACAAATGTATGTATGTATGTCAGTGAGCTTTTCGAGTTATGTACAGAGTTTTATGTGTCATTTACAATTCTATTGGTTCCGAACTAGCACTAGATACATGTGTAAAGTATGATTCACTTTAGAGAGAAGGGGACACATTTTGGTTTACGTCACGAGGGGTTGAAAATTAGTATGAGAAAAATTGTCAATCTACAAACTAAGGTCTTCGATAAAAACTATAAATAACTTAGGATACATATGTGTGCGATGCAATAATCCTGCACTCAGGATAAGCCGCTACCATGACTATTCCATTGCACTTCTGAGATGGAGGGCAGAGCCTGATGCTGCTGCTGTTGTTGTTGCAAGCCACCGCCGGCTGCCGGCGATCCCGCATTGTTGCTGTTATTATTGTTGCTAATGCTAGTGATGTTATTATTGTTATTGTTCTGTCGCGCTCGCATCACATCCTCGGCCTGTGTATTGCAGTGCGGCCGAGGACCTGGTTCAGGTGTATACGTGAAGGTCAGACCGGTGGCATAAATTATTCCATCGTTGCGCACCAGCGAAATGGGCACCTGCGTGGGCTGACGTACCTGCAAGGACCATTAAAAGTAAAATTTATAGCGCGTATTAAACAGATTTACATTGGAAAACCTACCCAAAGCCATTCGCCTCGAAATTGTGAAATCTCCGGCACCACGCATAGCAATGTCTCTGTGCAGCGGTACATGGTTTCCGCCTCCACATCGCCAAACCACACCTGCAGATGCGGCGTAAAGTTGTCGCCACTCAGCTCTAGCATGGCCACATCCCCGCCGCCATTGAGATTAAGGGAATTAACGATTGGCACTGGAGTGACTGGAGAACTGGAAGAAAACACGAAATGAAAACTAATCCATTGAGTTGTAAGTAAGCTATACTTACGCCACAGGACCCATGCCCTCGTAGAACTGGTACTCAGCCTTGTCGGTGGATATGATGGTCCAGCAGGCGCCGTCATTGATCATCTCCTTGTTCGGCTCCTTGGGGCACGGCGTGGCCTGGAACTGTATGATTTTCTCCTGCGACAAACAGAGATACATCCGATCCGTATCCTTCATGTAGAAGGCGCATTTGTGCAGCTGAGAAACGGGATCGTCGGCTTCCAGCAGGGCCATCTGCTTGTCTACCTTCCGGATGATCAGACGTGGCAGGGCCATGCCCGTTACGGAGCACACCAGTTTGACTGTGGCTCCGTAATGAATGTAACCATCGCGCACCTGAAACTCCTCCGACTCGGACTCATTGTCATCCAGCAGGTGTATCGTAAAAGCTCCCCATTGTGTTGACGACGCATGAAAGTGTCCGTTCTCCACGTGAAGGTAACGGGTGGAGACAGTCTGGGAACGCAGGCGATTGAACAGGGCTACATTGGTGCCGCTGGCTATGCACAGATCGGCATTCTTTAGCGACTGTTTCTTTTTGGACGGCTTGGATATAACCTTGATCCGTTTCGAGTTAAAAACGCCAATGTCATGACCGTTTCCGTAAAACATCTTCACCGACAGCATAAAGTGTTTTCGCTTGTCCGAGTCCGAGATGAAGAGCGTCTTGGCCGCACAGTACTGCTTGCCATTGAGATCCAGCTGCTGCATATCCTGGTCACTGCTCCCGATACCGATGAACGCGCATAGTTGTGCTCCCTGTTCGCCCTCGCCCTGCTGCAACATCTCCTCGTACCGCCGGCGCCAGCCACTTCCGAACAGATAAATGCACGGCGGTGGGCAAAAGAATCGCTTCTCATTGCCATAGGACTTTTGGGCCACCTGGAATTCACACAGACAGACAGACAGAGGCGCACGATGGTGCAGGGAAAATTCAATTAGTACAAATTGCCGTCCAGATTATCGGAAAATCATATCAAAACCGCAAGCAATGCAGCTTTGTTAATTTTCTGTAATTAATTTCAATTATTTTCATTGCGGACTGGACCGCGCTCGCGTTGCTCAATTTGCGGGCAGTCGAGTGTGAAGGATTCCCATTTGGCGGCAGTCGTCGCTTGAAGATCGCCACCGCTAAAAGCAACCGCGACAATTTTATTCCATTTTCATGTCTGCGTTCGCCAAAAACCGCAAAAATGTAACACTTTAAAGTGGACAATGGAAACACTAGCACCTTTAAATAGTGGGTGTGGTTTTGGCGTTGCGGACTGACCGATTAGATTAAAACTAAATTATAAAAAAAAAATAAATATCTTGTAAAGCATACAAGTAATTTTCAAAGAAAGGATACATCGTTAAACTTGAAATAGAAAGAAAATCTGAATTTAATCTATTTAATCTAAAAAATCGAATAATTTAGGAAATCGACGTACAAAACTGACCAAGTTTCTAATTTAAATGAAAGTTAGGATATCCTACGTTTCTCCAGTTTGGGTTAATATATTTTTAGTAATATTGAAATAATGTATTTCAAGCTTCAAATAATTTAATTAAGACTTAAGACTCAGGAGTTCCCTTGTATGTTTTAGAATATCTTGAATACTAAATCCAGACCAAGCACCTGATAATACCGGCTTAAAAGTGGAAATCCTTTCGTACCTTGGCGTGCAGGATAACGATGACCATGTCGTTGCGCTCGCGCATGTACTTCTCCATGGCGTCCCGCGTGAGCTTCTTCTCCTCGATGTGTGGCCGGTAAGGACCCGGCAGCAAGGACATCTGCATTTGTTGTTGATGCTGCTGTTGTTGTTGTTGTTGTTGCTGCTGCTGCTGCTGTTGGTGGTGCACTTGCAATTGTTGTTGCTGCTGCTGCGACGACGGCGGCTGCGGACCGGGCAGTCCAAAGTGCGGCATATCCTGGCTCTGTTGTTGCTGCTGCTGGTGAGGATCGAGGGGTGAGCCGTTGGGATTTACAACCGTAGTTTCGTAGGCAATGGCGGGCGGGGCGGCGGCGTTTAAATTAAATTGGCTGTAGCTCTTCATTTATGCACATGTCTCCTTGCATTGAACTTATTGGAATTTTGTTTGGATCTTTTCTATTATTTCGTTTTTGGCTATTTGGCAAATTCGTTTGGCACTTTATACACTGTTCGCTGGTGCTGTTTTTGTTGTTGTTGTTGCTGCTGTATGTTTTCTATTTTGTTATCCTGCTGCACAAACACACACGCAGAGCAGCTGTCGTTTCTCTCACGCACTCTCTTCCTCTTAACCGCGGATTGGCTTTGTTGTTGTAGCTCAAGCTGGATTTGCGGCTAGCTGCGATTCACGACTAATCACACATATTTCAGCGTTTCGAGCAGATCTTGACTAGCGACTAGCGGTAGTGGCGGCTGGCTTCTGTTTAAGGCTGCAACTAGCGCTCGAGTTATATTTATAATATGCTACAACTAAAAAAGCGACTGAGGATGTTGATGTTGTATCGATAGTCCGATAGGCGCTTATTTATGATAGTCGCTGCCTACCGGCGATATGTTTGTCGCTTCACAGCACTGTTGGTTGGATTTGGATGGCAGTGGGCATTTGGTTATTTTATAGCCAATTTGGAGTAGCTAATATATTTTGTTTTAACTTTGCAGTTTCTGAATACATTTGTATATTTATTCCCATCACATCACTGTTAAAGATATTATTTCTTATATCTATAAATACTTTTAACTGATGCGAAAGGTATCGATTTTCATTGAACACTTCGATTTTGAGCGCCCACATTTAAAATTCAAGGTACAAACTACCAACCTTCTTGTCTAACTGTCCATGCATTTTTAAAACGGGCCGTGGGAAAGTACACATGGGTGAATTTAAAAGATAATTCGCGACTTTAGGCTTAAATGTAACCGTTTAAATAGGTTTAGTGGCAGAAACACACAATATGCAACTAAAAGCTGTTAATTATGTATCAGAATGTAAGCTGTAACTCATTAAAAAACGAATCTGGTGGAGTACACTTAGTTATTCATATATTTTAGCAGTCACAGTGTAAAGTGGAAAAATCTACAATCACTGAATATCATTTGCAATCCGATAGGCAGGTACAATCGATATCACCGCTCGATTTTCGGTGCATTGCCATATCTAACTTGTGAAATCAAAAATCGGTTCCGTTCGGTGCTTGAACTTTTGAGATATTCTAGAAACACATCCACAATGGAGAACTTTAAGGGTCTACAAAAATCCCTATACATATGGACGGACAGCGCCGACTTGGACAAGCGCGTGGAGCAACTAAAGGCGGCCACTGGCGGCGATGTGGCTTTGGAAAATGTGCACCGCCTTTCGTTTTGTAAGTTGCGTGCGGTGCGGTGTGTGTGTGCTGTTTTTGACTAGCCAGTGAGTCAGCAGATTAAAATCAGTGATGTTTATGCATTACAGCTTCCTATGCCAACTCCAGTTTCGACCTGATTGTGATCGAGTGCGCCCAGCTGACCGACAGTTACGTAAAACTGCTGCACATGCTGAAACCGAGTGGCAAACTGCATTTGGTGTCCTACATCGGTCCGGCGGCTAGTTTGCTGCAGGAGATCAAGCTATCCGGATTCATAAACTGTCGCGAGGACTCTCCAGATGCTTTGACCGCCGAGAAGCCTGGCTACGAGACAGGATCCTCAGCCAGGTTGTCATTCGCAAAGAAGAACGCCAGTGCAGTCAATGTGTGGAAGATAAGCGGTGACGATGAGGAACTGATCGATGAGGAGGAGCTGCTGGACGAGGAAGACAAACAGAAGCCGGATCCGGCTGGTCTGCGTGTCTGTAGCACCACGGGCAAGCGCAAGGCGTGCAAAAACTGCTCCTGCGGGCTGGCCGAGGAATTGGAGACTGAAAAACAGAGCCAGAAGGCCACCGAGAATGCCAAGTCAAGCTGTGGAAATGTGAGTTCTCTTAACCCCGATGTGAGTTAGCATTAACCTCGATTATAACTGATTTCTTATATGCACAGTGTTATCTCGGCGACGCCTTCCGCTGCTCCACTTGCCCCTATTTGGGCATGCCCGCCTTTAAGCCCGGTGAGAAGGTGCAACTGGCCGACAACCTCCTGAAATCCGACATTTAACTTAGGCTCACCATGGTATACCCAATCAATCACATTTCAAATAGTTTATTAAGCTGACTTACTAACAAACAATAATGTCATAATGTAAATACAAAAATGCACCGCGTCATAAACACAGCATGTAGATTTAAATATCCAAGTGATCACATTTCGCATGGTGTACCCTTGATGAGATCGCGGTTCTGGCCCATCAAAATACGATAGTTGACGGCCGAGGGATCGAGTTCCTTGTACAAATATGTCGGCATCTTGTCGGACAGCACCCAAATAGTGCCTTCATTGTCGATTTTCATGTCATTTGGAAAGACCAGAGTGTGCGAATCGGAATCGATTAGCCCCTGGGTGTCCGGAGTGTATGGACGCTTGATGTTCCAACAAGCAATGGCGTCTTTGTTCACCTGCGTATAGAAGATGACGCCGGTCTCGGGGTCAAAGACCTCGGCGGTGGACTGGCCATTCATGCCACGGTCACCAACGTATTTAAAATCGTAATACGAATCGCCAGCGGTCACGTGTGATTCGTTTTGCAGCACGCGGTTCGAAACCTTGAACTCCTTGGTACTGGCCAGGGCATGGAAATAAATGTCCTTGGAGTGATCTGGATTCATTGGGCCCACGGCCAGCCCAAAAACGCCATCCGTCCACTGGAAGTTCACGCCGCCCACATTGAAATCACCATGCAGAGGATCGAAGTGGAAGAAGTTGTGCTTGACGCGGTAGGATTTGTCGTTCCTCAGGGAGTACACAATCACACCGTAGGCACCCAAATCCGGAATGTAAGCAAAGGCATCTTGGCACTCCGAGCGGTCCGCATCCACAACCTAAATATTGATTAATTCGATCAGTTTGGAATTTAAATAATACGCCTATGCATACTCACAATATTCGCAAAGAACGAGTCCTCTTTGGTCTGATCAGCGGGAATGGTGAAACGGCGCAGTAAAGTATCTGTTTTCAAGTCGAAAACCAGGATTGAATTGGGCGTAATCTGCTTGGGACTGCCCAGGATGTCGGCCAAGCCAGTATCGAGCACCCACAGGCGATCGCATACGTCGACTTGAATTCGGAAGGTGGAAATGACAGTGGAGTTGTCCTTCAGCTGGATGCCGGCATCTTGAGCCTTGTCCGCGTCCAGACGTCCACCGGATGGTGTCTTTTGGTCCTGTGGCTGCACATCGATGGGCAGCTTGTTGGCCTCCCAACTGGGATACGGATGCAGCTTTGGCGACTTCTCCGTCGAATTAATGTCGATGTAGTTGAGTGTGGCAGCAACACCAGCCTTCCATCTAAAGGGAAAGTAGATCATTTAATAATGAGGAGAAATAAATTAACTAAAAAATTTACATTTCAGACTTGTTTAGTTACTAATTACATTTAAACCTGACACTGGCAAGTAACAAATTAATAACATTAAAAAGTACCATTCACCTGCGCAATTATTATGACTGATTGGATATAGTCTAATATAAGCTATAGTTTTAATTTATATCTTAGCACTATCAGTTAAAACTTTGACGGCAACTATAGCTTAAATAATTATGCTGTATTATCAACAAAATATACTTTTTTTACGTATCTTATTTTTCGAAATGTTTTTAAATCGAATTTTGTTTTGATTACTCATATCTCCCGAAAAGCAGAATGGTTTTCGGGGCTTTTTGGCCAATAAGCGCATCGGTGGTAAATCCCAAAAAGGTGACGTCACAAAGACTTTGTTTACTAGTTACCTAGTTAGCCTTTTATGGGATCCATAATATTCCATAGAATTTTCCGATCATGTGTTTTCTCTTATTAATTTATAATTAACCTCATGTTACGATTTGCATTTAGAAACCACGATTTAAAATGCAAAATAGACATACACAAATGGGGTAAAAAATGATAAAGTTAACTAGCCAGCGAGGAAACCGGTTTCCCCTCCTGACGCTCGATGATTTTGCAAGTCTAGCTTGACATTTAATTACAAACCAAGCCAACAAAAAAGGTAAATAATAAGAAAAAAAAAGAAAACCTAACTACAGCTTACCGTAAGTTTGTTGTCTCTTTTTTTTTTGTCTATGAATTTGGTTACTTACCTTGGCACAGTGACAAAGATTCTGTTTTGCCAACGCTCCACGCCCAGCGGCAGGTTGTTCTCCACGATGTAGTGGCCATTCGACTTGGCCTCCGCCTCGGCCTCCGGAGTGGGCCAATCGAAGGCCAGTTGCTTCCACGAGAACTTCTCCTCCAGCTTGGCCGATGCAATCCGGCTGAAGGCGCCGATAAGGCACACCATTAAGCCCAGGCTCAACATTCCTAGTGGGTTCATTTTGGATTTTTCAATTATTCGATTTTTTTTGGATTGCTCGTTTCTTTTTTTTTGGACCTCCGTTCAGTTCGAGTTGAGCGCGCTAACTGCAAGAGCTTAGTTTGGAATCGGGCTTAATATGCTGGCTTGGATCCCAAACAAGCGGAGCTTTAAGCTCACAGTACACAGATATTCGATCCCGTGGAGTTATAAACTGTTATACCAAGTGCCCAGCTGCAAGTTAATGGTTATTGCGATGGGCTGGGACTTAAAATTAGCAACATAACCGGAAGGAAGATCTGGAATTTACTTGTTAATGCTTTAAAAATACTTTTTTGCTCGCTCGAATAAAATCAATCGAACAGTGAACCTCGTTTTCAGTTTGTAACTAATGGGTCAATTACTGCATTGATATATATATAACAGAATGAAAAAGAATTTTGAGTATTTAAAATAAAATAATATTGCCAAAGCCTTTACATGTTTAAAAAAATTTTAAGAAATTTTCATTTAATAATTATTAAACTGCATAAACAATTCAAACTCTGATTTATGAATAAAGGTTATTGATTCTCTCATTTAAAATGCAGCACGAGTGGGATGCGAAGTAAATGTTTGTTGCTTTTAAGAACGATTTGTATTTTAAGAAACGAATTTGTGGACAATGTCTGATAATTGAGTCTGAAATTTTAAAAGCAAATGAACTTGAAATTTAAAAATGTTACCTGTAAGTTAAGCCTAAAAATATTTGACTTCTCTAAAAAGGCACATTAATTGTTTTAAAAATCTTAAATCCCACAAATAAAACAAATTAAGACTAAGAGTAATAATATGGCATAAACATTAAACACCCAAACCAATAAATAACTGTGATATATTTGTTCAATTCTGTTTTGTGTTTTTTATTCAGTAAAATTCTCATTTATTCCGTTTTATTAAACTTTAAATTAATTCGTTAGTGTTACATTCATAAGAACATACCGAGTTTTTCATTACTTTGACCTTATGTTTTTCCTGCATATTGCTACCATTTGTCGTGGTTCATATTTATTTTGTCACTAACAGTAGAATTTCACTTTCTTGTGTGTTTCCATTGAAATAATTCTGGATTTATTTAACCTTTGCTTTTTCTATTTACTCGTATTTATACAACAATATTAGCTTGGCTAAACTGTGTCTTACTTGGCTAGAAGTTCTTCATTCGGCTGTGATTCGAGGACAAAAGCAAATAATTGATTCGGATTCGAAAATAAATGTCGATTACTTGTTGCATTTGTAGATTTGGTTGCTGTTCATGTGGCTGTGTTCAATTCTGTGTTTTTAGGAGGCGCAGCTAAATGCTCTATATACAATATACATGATCTCGAGTTTACACGTCTACCCTAACAGCGTTCCCTATATGTATGTATGTGTATGAAATACAATCCAATTATTAAACTACAAATTCCAACGACTCTTAACAAATATCAATGTACTAGAGATGTTCTTTGCCATGTGTAAATTTCATATATATATATACTTCAATATTTATATATAATCATTGTTTATCGTGTGTATAGTATTCATTTCTTTTGCATGGTTTTCCTTTCTTTATTTTTTTAACGGCTTAGATTTTAAAGTCTTTCATTTCGTAGGAATTTGATGTTGTCTATGTATGTTACTTATAGCACTTTTTGTGATGGATTTATGTTGTTATAATTCCATTTTACTTGGATGTGAGTGAGTTTGAATTGAATTTGTATTGAAAAGACGGGTGAGTGAGTGAGTGATAGTATGTTATGCAAGTGAGTAAGTTAATCATTTGTCAATAGGGTTCAGTTTAGTTTTAGTTTAAATAAAGTCAATTCCTATATAACGACGTCCCCAATTATGCTCGGTCTCTCCTCGGTTCCTGTGTATAATATATATACTTTATAAATGCGATTTTAGAACTTACAGTAGGTTCAAAAATTTCTCATTACCATTTAATTTGTCTATGTATAACAAGTACATAAAAATTAAAACGTTCCTTGAGCACTCAGCATCCCGTCCGTAATATAATATATTAACTTTTGATGCTACACTAGTCTAAGCTAAATGTATACATATCCTTTCATTATCTAATATTTGCTAGACTTTTCATTCGATTTGTGCTTTTTACGATTTGCTGAAATGTAAACTATTAAAACTTTTATCGAGTGCACATTTACACCTCACATACACACATGGATCTATACAAAGTGCCTAAAGCTAACTTAGCTAACATATTTGGGAACCAAACCGATTATCCTGTCGAGAAGGACAAAATTCTCTGGTTTGATTCCCGGAGTCTAGGAGTTTTGGTTTGTATTGCCGCGACCTGGTTCAGAAAAGACACGTACATAAATAAAAACTAAGAATCGGGAGAAGGCCGCCTTTTGGGGAATTTTCATCTACGCAGATATAATTAACTAGAGAGCTCTAGGAGACAGCGCTGAGCAAATGAGGTTCGAAAGGATAATTCGTTTAACTAAAAAAACAGTATTTACTAAACACAAAATCAACAATTTGTCTTCTCTACCTGCATTTAAAAATTACTAACTTTAACACGATCTTTTCGTAATGAATTCTCTTGATTTGCTAGAATTTTTTTTGGTTTCTGTGTTGCAACTTTAAAGCCTAACAATTCGCTTAGTTTAGATGCTAGTGTCGAATTTTTGTTTTGTTTTCTTTTAAGTTAAAATTACTTCGTTTTCAATATTAATGCTAAACACGTTTAAGGTACAATACATATTTCATTATTCTACAAAATTGCTGCTACCAATTCACTTATTTAGCTCAGCTTAAAGTTGATACAAAGTTCTTTAAGTACGTGTTTGTTTAAATCCATCCTTCCGTTAGCATCATTATTTGCATTTCATATCTTTTGTATAATTCACCTATCACGCAAAGGAAATTGACAAGTTTTTTCATGTACGATGCTCATGAGTATCTGTAAGATAAATATATTACGTATTAGTATGTTTTGAATAATCTTGCTAAAATGTGAAAAAAGGGTGCAGAAGCAGTGATATTTATTAAAAAAGTGCTAAAGTGCTGAAGATATAAATAAGCTCAAAAACTGCAAAAGTGCTTAAGATACATATGTATGCACACAAAGCAATAGACATTCCAGAAACTGATAAATTGCCTTTGGTTTTTTGTGCGAAAATCGAGTTTACATAGCGTTAGCATAAGCAAATAACCTTTGAACTCCATTTATATTGTTGTTCCTAATCAATTGTGTCAATGCCGACGAATAGAGCTAAGATTTCTAGTTAAAATCGAGAACATAACGATTAAGAACGTCAAGCTAAACCAACGTAACTAGTATCGATTACCACATGCAACTGGCTAAGGGGCATTTGGGATGCATAGTTCCATGCACCAGGTACTCTACTCACCTTGTGTGATTGCGAGTGTGGCTGCGGGCGTGGCATGTGCTGATGAGTTGATGAGGGAAGCGGGCTGCGAAGTTGTTGCAACGGCGGCGGAGGCGACACCTGTTGCACCATTCAGTTCTGTGCCCTTGGCGTCGCCCCGCTCCACCAGACGCTGTCGCAGGACTCGAATCTTTTCCTCCTTCTGCAAGCGGAAAATTAATAAATCAATGTTTATAAAACAATAAAAATATAAGCAAAACAAACAAACATTTAAACAATAAAAATGTAGTTCTATCTTTTAAATAGTCTCCATTCACTTTTTTGGAATCCATTTGCTTAAATGCCGACCTAAATAGAATATATGCATATCAAGCAATGCGGTCAAAGGTAGCAAAACCACAAAACTGCGTCCCAATGTTCCCCTTTTAAATGGTAGATACTTCAGTAAGCCACCGATCTTCTAACAGTACGCATGTCGAGTACAATGAAATCGTGCTTTTTTGTACTATTTTTATGGACTTTGCTGTTCGAAGTGGGCCAGAGTTCACCACACACGTGTCCTAGTGGCAGTCCAAATGGAATTCACCAGCTAATGTTGCCAGAAGAAGAACCTTTTCAAGTGACCCAGTGCAAAACGACGGCAAGAGATTGGATTGTCATTCAAAGACGACTAGATGGAAGTGTTAATTTTAACCAATCGTGGTTTAGTTACAAAGATGGATTTGGCGATCCGAATGGCGAATTTTTCATCGGTCTTCAGAAGCTTTACCTAATGACTAGAGAACAACCACACGAACTTTTCATTCAATTGAAGCATGGTCCTGGCGCTACAGTATACGCTCACTTTGATGACTTTCAAGTGGACAGTGAAACTGAATTATACAAACTGGAACGGGTGGGAAAATATTCTGGAACAGCTGGGGACTCCCTAAGATACCATATAAATAAAAGGTTCTCAACTTTTGATCGTGATAATGATGAATCTAGTAAAAATTGTGCAGCCGAGCATGGCGGTGGTTGGTGGTTTCACTCATGTTTGTCAAGGTAAATTAATTATCAAATTAAAATTTGATTTATAAGAGGTTGATAATACTTCATATTGCAGCTCGCTAAATGGACTTTATTTTAGAGAAGGTGAAACCGGCATGCTGAATGGAATTCACTGGGGCCGCTGGAAATTCCAATCCTTAACTTTTGTTCAAATTATGATAAGACCGAAATACTTTTAGATTAACGTTCAACGAACAGTTGAATTTAATCTTTAAACAAAATTAAATAAAATACGATTTTATTAAGATAATCTACCATAATTCAGCATACCTGTGTTATTAATCGTTGCAATTCCTCGTTTTCGGTAACAAGTTTCTGATAGCGTTCTTCGTCCTCTTTCGATATGGCTGAATCGGGATTGTATTTCGATTCGGCCTTATCCTTGGGATGACGTATAACCTCAATGACCTGTGCGAATAGAGATCATTACAAATGTGCTACTTCTTTTAGTTCAGTGTAGTGGCTGACCTTTGGCACAAATATCAGCAGCATGCTTAGGAAACAACAGAATATCACAGCTAGAGCAACGAAGGCAAAGGACGCGTCCTGTTGCGATGCAATGACCATGCCCACCGGAGCTGTTATCAGGCAAAGGACGACCACGTTATAGATGCTCATGCCCACATAACGCGAATCGTTGATCTGTTTCACTTTAATGGAGCGCGTCTCGTACGCCAAAAAGAGGCCAAACACCAGGATTAGCCCCTTGAAGCCGTATACAAGACCTGCAAAATAATATAAATATATTATATACA
The DNA here is from genome assembly GCF_000001215.4 of Drosophila melanogaster. NCBI lineage: Eukaryota > Metazoa > Arthropoda > Insecta > Diptera > Drosophilidae > Drosophila > Drosophila melanogaster. The sequence continues at coordinate 15,030,399 of NT_033779.5, read as the reverse complement.
ATATAATGGATCGTTATCACAACATACCCAACCACATGGAGTTGCGTTGACTTTCACAATGCTCAAGCTCTGGACGTATTTTAATATCATCAGTAGTAGATACTGGATCTTCGAGTGGGAATGTTTCGAGATAACGCTGCAGCGGATCAAAGATCTGCCATGAGAGTAATATCACTAAATCTATTGATAATAGCCCCGAAACCATGGTGTATAGCTTCCAAGGTTCCACTTTTTTCTGCAATTCCACAAAATGATTAGCAACTAATATATAGTTGTAGTTAATTTAATTTAAACCCACCTTTGGGTCAGTTTTTGCTTTTGTTGTAAAACGATGCACACGCCAGACCTTGCTGAACATAGCACCGTATGCTAGTGTAAAACCGGTGGATAGTAACCAAGCCCGCGCTTGACATATCTAATGGATAATTTTATATCAAATTAACTTTAATAAAAATGAAGAGAACTTTTAAGGTAAGTAACTCGCACCTTTGGATATTCCTCGGGGCTGACAAAGCGTCCGTCGATGCCCAGTAAGATGACAGATATTAGACAGATGATGACACCAAATAACATGATCGTATTGCAAACGGGATGCGAGGATTGTATTACTCTAGAAATTATATAACCCTTAGTTAGTTCTGCACGAGCACTACCAATTAAATAGTTACCTTCTATGCTTATTCCATATATTAAAGATGATCAAGGCGAAGGCAACGAATATGCCACAACTGGATATTGTGCACATGCACACAAATAATGGCAAGGACACGGTGCGTAGAACATGGGTGACAATTGTGCGATCTTGAGGAACCTGGATTATAGATGTTATAAATAATACATACATATATCATATAACACATTTTATTAGAAAGTTATATTTATGTATTTTATAATGAGTAGTCGGTTCGGAGTAATTTTTCCACCCTCTCGCGGTTTTCATTTGTAGCTAATAACACAAAAAACGAAACTTGGCCATAACCCTCTTTCCTATGATGTATATTCTGAGCCCACATTTTGCAATTTATATGGACACGTTCATTTGCTTTGAGATTTTTGATCTTAAGAGCCACGATTCGATTCACATCGTTTGGGCCGAAAAATGACTTTTTACCCTCGTTCGCAATATACTCGATTTTCTCTTCAATATCGGTGTATTCCGTTCTTATCGCCGGCTCTGGATGAAATTCAATCAAAACATTCTTATCTTTATCTGAACGGCATGTTATCCAAGTGCGATTCAAATGACCCTCCTCTGTTGTTGTATTTTCCAATAACCTTTTTAAGGCCGTAAATTCAACCTCATCGATCTTGGCTTTGACAAGCTCATCGGAATTGATGTAGGGTTCGGTCTTAAATCCAATAATCCGATTAACTTTAAGAAAAACACACGGTTCGCCGCTTGGATAGCCAAACTTTTCATTCGCAGTACACGTTCCAAAACGCGGATTGTGTCCATAGTCGCCGTATTTTTCCAGAAGAGCCATTATACCAGCGTACTTTTCCATGACTTCTGTGCTGTTTCTAGGATCAAAGGATACCGCCTTGGGATTAGTTCGTGGTCCGATGGGAGTGAAACTAATAAATGGTTGTGCCATCTTTATCATGGGTACCTTTCTGGAAGCGTCATCTTTGATGAAATCGAACCAGGCCATGGAAAAGATAATGACAAACAAAATATATAAAACGGAAAAAACTAGTGTGTAGAGCCAATGACTTGGACGGCGTAGCTTGTATTTTCCATGGATTTTGTTGAAGAAAAGCCTGCGCCATTCCGTTCGGCCAGGAAAATGATATTCACAACCTTTGTAGTACGTTCGTCTATCTTCTTTGGTTGGCATCTTGTAGGGTCCATTATCCGGCGGTGGATCCACAATCAGTTTGTTTAATTTCTTCCTATCAGTCTTAATGGGATGCATGTAGATTACATCAGTTCCGTCATCGATTGGCCAAAATGGCTTATCTGTGCTGGTTCCAATGTCCCTTAATTTGCCATTTTTGTGCACATGCATCTCGGCAATTGGTGGTATTATGATTTTTGGTAACTTTTTAGTATTCACTCCAATTTCCCTTACTCGATCATCGCTGTGTCCTATATCAACGGGTATATCATCTGGTTCGGTTTTGTGTTTATGATTCTTTCGTTGATTCTTAAGATTTTCAGTGGTTTGTCCTATATCTCGCAATCTTCCACCATCATGGTATACTACTAAGTCATCACCTGCAGACTTGCTGATAAATGTTTTAATCTTAGATTTTCTGCTTATATCCGTATTGATGCCTATACATCTGTATTTCCTGTTTCTTTTGCCAATTTTAACCTTTTGGTATTCTTGCAGGATCTGATTTTCTCCAGGGATATCAGGTGATGTCTCTGCGATCGGAAAAGTCCAAGCTTTTTTGGCCTCCAATTCGATCTCTGGTTCCGGGGGAAGTTTCTGTTCATCGTCTTTATTTTCATCTTTTTTTACATCTTTATTCTCGTCCTTATTCTCGTCTTCTTCACTTTCTTTGGAGCTTTTCTTCTCTTTCATTCTTTGCGCAATGCTAAAGATTTTTGTGATTGTACCTATATGTTTTACCTGTGCATTGTCATCATCTTCATTACTTGCTGTTTCATTATATTTAACTTCTTCAACATGTTGTTTGCTGGTTCCTGTGATCTTGGAACCCTTCACTTCATCAATGGTTTTATCATCTCTACGATTGTTACGAAATACGTTAGTTGATTCGCGTTGCTCCTTGAGCTCCTTCAACTTTCCCATATTGATTATTTCAGCTAGGATAACAGGTCGTTCATCCTCGGCATTCTGTGGCATTCGATAGCTACCTCGCATTGTTGACGATCCAACTGAATCTAAATCGATCTCTTCCTCCTCACCTTCAAGACTAGAATGATATTCATTATTGCTGACAAAACGACGTCGAAGTGTACTGTCTGGTTCCCAAGATAGTTTTTTTTCCGGCACGTCCTCGGACGATCGATCATAATCGATCATATCAGACAGGTACTTTTCCCTATCAAAAGAATCAAATGGCTCACGAACTCGCCTCGTTGAAGATTCCTCGTAAACTTTTTTTCCAACTGGCTGACTTTTTGTGCGTCTAGATGGTTCCACATTTTCATCGTTAGATTCTTTTATAAGAGATTTTCCGGGCACGGTCTTTACTAATAGCTTTTCATTTTCCTTTTTTGTTGCACTGCTGTTTCTATTTGCTCGCACACCAATAGATTCTTTTTCAAATTGTTTAGAAAATCCTGGCTCTTCATTTTCTTTGACTTTTTGGGTTACTGTGTCTTTACCAGCATCCGAAATTGATAACTTTTTCGGTTTTGGTGCTACCTTAGGAGCTTGCTGAAGACTTGCAGATGATGATGGATTTTTGGATTCATCATTTTTCTCACTTAAGCTTGTTAATGATCCTCTTGTATTAACGTCGTCTTTGGACGGATTTCCGTTCTTATTCGGTTCAGTCGTTACATGCTTTGTCTTCTTTTGATTTTTATCATCGTCCGACATTTTGATTATATGATTGTTTTTTCAACGCTAACTGATTTGCTTACCTTGCCACCAATCCACTGTTCAGTATTCAACCAGGATAGGTTATCCAACTGAGTATCGTAGTAACCCAACTTCTCGTACTTGCCGTCTATCATCTGTTCGATCTGTGTAAGAGCAATACGATCGCCCTGAGAACTGAATGCCACCACACCCTGCAAATAAAAAAATAAGTAACTAACTAAGTATTATGAAATTAGTTTCACAAACTGACCGATACACCCAGAAATTGTGTGGAGTTCATGGCAGCGTAGATTTCATCGGCAATCTCCTTGTCCGTATAGGTAAAATCCCTCAGAGATTTCTTCCCGGTTGTCAATCGTTCCATGGTCTTGTTGAAAGCCAAAGCCACACTCCACACTGCATCGTAGGCGAGTGGCGCCTCCTGATATCCCTCCGGATAGCGATCGTGGTTAATGTCGTAACCCTCCTCGATTAGCGCCTGATTCAGTCGATGTCTGCGCAAAAAGAAGGCACATTGAAGCAAAAACTTTAGCAATGGATAGAGTAGTAGTACTAACCGAAATTCCTCTGCAGTCATTCCGGATATAGTTGTCTGATTGTTCTGATTCCACATGAGCGCTTCCGTTGTCAGATGTCCTTCGGCAGCTATTCGCATCTGTTCAACAGTGCAGGTGATGCCCTCTGCTTTCAGATTCACCTCGTACCAGTTGTCCTCGTACCAGCCTAAAAAAAAAGTAGTTTAGTTACAAGAAGACTCTGTGAAAGTATCTATGCATATGAGATATCGGTATCTAAGTAGTATAATTTGTATTTACCAATAAAGAACCACACATGAGCTCGGCCATATAGCTGCTGTTTGTACATTTCGCAGAGCACCCTCCTGGCGGCCACCACATAGAAGAGTCCCACAATGATGCGTGCATCCTGGCGTCGCAAATTGCGCACGGCGTCTGTTGGATCGGATAGAAATGATTGTCTAGTTACGATTTCAACGCCAGCCTCCATGCATCGATTCTCGAGATCCTCTACGGTCTGTTCATAAAAGTTTTCGAAGTTAATATGGAAATGTAATTAGTTAGCACCGATTACCTACCGATATAAAGACCTCCTCCGCCTGCTGCAGAATGGCCACCCGGGACCAGCCGAATTTCTTCATCAGCTTGATGCGCGTTGGATTGTGCACCGTGGCCGATGGATGGGTGCGGAATAGAGTGGGGAATCGTTTGCGATCCGAAAGAGCCGGACTCGAGGCCCCGTAGCAGAGCTGTGGAGGGGCAGTGGCATGTAGGTAAAGTATTTCGAAGTATGTATGTATATATTCCAGCCATTCTGGCGCTATGCAAATTTCACTTACCACAATTAGATTCCACATTTTGGCAGCCTCGGCTACAGTGGTGCAGACCGTGCTGCATCCTGCCAACAGCATCAGCTTTTGCGGTTTATTATAGAGCAGATTGTACATCACGCTGGCGCCCAAACCGGGCTCACACTGTGAATGAAAATGGTGGGATGGGGATGGGGAAAGCGGAATTAGCCAAGTTGCCAAGAATACTTATACTCTCATCCGTCGGTGCTCGATAAATATTCATAAACATGGGCGGATATGTAGGTTTCGTTTGATGGCCAACGCGATGTATTGATTATGATTATGCTAAGCAACGACCCTTCAGGAGTTATTAATAGCGAATTTCCTGTTATTTATGTGTCTGTCTTCATTGGAAGATAATTATTGATATGATTAATTGGCTTTGTGATTCATGCGGGGCGTTTATGACATTGGCATGGCTTTTAAATTGAATTTAATGCACAAAACTGGCCCAGAAGGAATTTTCGTCATCTCGTCCAATTTTCGCCAATATAATTGAAAATGAAAATTAATCAACTGGATGGAATGCTGGATTTGACATAGCAAACTACGAAATTAAGCTGCTTAATTAAAAACTTGCTGGCAGAGAAAATTGAAAATTATAATCAATCAAATTTTAAACTATGCATGTTAATTGTTGCATTTAGCGTGATTTATTATACGAATTTGTAGCAATATTTATGTAGCTAGTTAAATTTCCATATTCCAAGTCCTGCCTAATTTATGTGCCACCTGGTTGATATTTTTCCATTATGCTTTTCATTAATCCCCATGTCATAGCATTTATCAATTAAACAAGATTCATTCATGACAATGAATAATTCACGAAGGTGTGTCCCTTTCCCTTGTGCCGAAGTTGTGAATATACATACATACATACGTGGGCATACGTGTATCCATCCACATTGGCCACATAAATGATTCATTCATTCAGTTATTCATTCTCGCATTCATTCATTTACATGGCAAACTCGTTTCCCTGTTCGGCGTTTCCTTTACTTTGGCCCAAACCCCATTCTGACGACAATTTTCATATTTCTTACTTGGTTTGCGTGTAAACAACCATTCTAATTGGTTTTTTTTTTCCTTTCATTTCCTTCTCATGTCCAGTCCCTGTTTATGCATAAGTATTATCCTGTTCGTACTACTCCATCTATTCAGATCTGGGTGTGTGCTTTGGCTTTGGGTACCGAGGCATGCCACGATGTCCGCTCTAATTTAATAGTTTCCCTTTTCGTGGGCAGAGGCATACTGATTTTATAGAACAACTAAGCAGCATAAAACTGATAGTACATAGTACTATAGTACTTTTAATATTAACCAAAAAATAGCTAAATGATTTATTAGTAGAATGTTCTTCTATAATACAAAGCACATTTAGGAATATTATTACATTGTACAAAACAATATTCAATTTAAATTAAAACTCGCAGATTCTGTAGATGCCTATTTATATAATTTTTGATTACCTTAGCCATTATATTTACCTTTTCTGTATTGCAATTGAAAATGTGAGTTTAAATAATTGAATGCTTTGTTGTGATTTAATTAAACTTTAATTAAAAAAGAAAAAGCAAAAACCTTTTAGGAGCACATATTTTTATCCCAACGCTGTTAAATCAATTTCCGGCTTATTCCTAAAGCTTGACAACCGGTTTAAGCCATTTCAGTGGTTCGCATGAAGGCACTTAGCCGATAGAAAGTGGCAGCTTTGCAAATGCAATAATACGATTTTTCAGCACCTATATTTGGCCATTAAAAAATCAAAGTTCGATTCGAAATTCGCCACAAAAGTATTCACCTGTTCTGTGTGATCTTGGACTTAAGCCGACTAGGGATTTCGCTTATTACAGGATAACCAACCTGCCTTGTTTATACATTTTTTTGTTCAACTCTCAGTGCTTTTGTGCAGAATTCTTTGGGACATTTCACACATCAAAGTAGGTCAAGCAAAAGGCAGCGGCAAAGGCAAACATTGCGTGCGACCTTTGCCCCTTGTCGCTTGCCAAGTGACGTGGATGTGGGCGGGATGGGGTGGTGCGTTGCGTTGTGGGAGTAAGTGTGGATGTGGATGTGCCGGAGGAGAAGGTGGCTGTGGGACCTGGAGATGGCAACTAATTATGCAGCATTTAACGGAAGCTGTTTGCCTAAGCCACAAACATAACGCGCCTGGCTCTCAGGCTCAGTCCAGCGAAGCGAAGCGAACTGAACTGAACTGAACTAACCAGACCAGACCAGACCAGACCACGCCAGATAGGAACAGATATGACCAGGGATAGGACTTGGTTTACCTCTCCGGCTCTGTTCCTATCTATATGTCCGTATCTGGCTCGTAAATGGGCGTGTATATGTTCGTATATGTTCGTAGGATATATGTATGTAGTAGTAGTGACTGTCCCTCCTGGCAGCCTTGAATAAAAATAACTCAAATGATGAGCTACGGCTCGGCCGGGGCAAAGTGACCTCATTCAAAACTCAAAACAAGTAGTTAAGCTTTCGCTCACTTAAAACTAATGAGGTTCGCGCTTAAAAATAGGCAGGCCCAAAACAGCCGCCGAAGTAGTGGAAACCGCAACAACTGTACCGCAGACCCTTAAAATGCGAAATTCACAAAAAAACAAAAAATATGTGCGAAATATGAAAATGTATAAAGATAGTTTTGGTTTTGGTTTTATATGTATTGTATTAGAGATACGCGCCAAGGGGCATTGATAGCGCGCAACTTGGTTGGGAACTGGAAAACGGAAACTACATCGGTTACTGGCCATTTATTATGATGCATGACCGTTTGGAGGGCGGGTATTTGTTTAATAGCTGGTTCTCTAAAAGCCAACAGAAGTTACAGCATCCAGACAACTGGATACTATTGAAATGTTGATTTATTGCGTGCCCATGCTCTATTTTTTCCATTTAGAACAAATATGCCAGCTAAAAACATATTCCGCGCTCTTTAAGTTAGCTACAAAATGCAAAAATTTCACAATTTTATATAAGGATCAATAAAAAAAATATGATCAATACTGTGTTCACTTTGATTATACCGATTTATTCAAGAAAAGCTTTGTGCAGAAGTTCAGTTCGTGCTGCTGCTGGCATTAAAGATAAAATGCGTAAAACTTTTGATTGCAAAAAACCAAGTTCGAAGTTTATAGCAAAAACTTTTACTTATTGATCTCATAGAAACTTTCTGGGAAATGAGAGATTTTCGCATTGAAATAATTAAACTTACAGCGTTGCACTACACGAATAAATGTAAATACATTTATGATTTAATGAACACCGGGCGACATTTATTGGGCGACCTTGTTCGAGATATACACACATTTTTCTTAATGCTAAATACCCTTTATCAATTACGAATCACGCACATAAAAGCCCGATTAACCGAACTCAGCCAATATAATTGCTGTTGGTAACGTTTCGAACGTGCTCCAGTCGAATCTCAATCGCAATTTATGTGCAGTCATTAAGCCGAGGCATTGCCAAATATTGTTGGACATGCGGCGGATTGTGCGGCGAATTCAATTTGTGGAACACACGCGCAGCAATACCCTTTAATGCGGCATAATAAAACTGTTTGTCCTTTGTTAACAGTGCCCAGCTCCAGCCCCAGCCCCAGCCTGATCCCCTAGAGAAATATGCTAATGAATGCCAGCGCTCAGCCAGCACTCCACTACTCATCAGTGAGCAGAAACAAAAACGAAACAAAATAAGTGGCACCCAAGGGTATGTGGCATGGCAGCAGAGGAGGCAGCAGGGGCTGCATATAAGTAGGGCTTATCGCTTTCCAACTTACTAGTGCACTGAGCGAAAATGCTTCGTGAACAGAAGGCTTAAACAGAACTCAGTGCATCAGGAGGGGTTTTTGGTCAGGATATTATTTGCAGTGATATTAATCGTGTTGCAAACAAGTTCTGTGTTGCTTCGAAGTTTATTGGATACTTATTGGGTATTTAATGTAATATATTGTATATATTAGTTACCTATGAAAATTATAAGAAAGTTCAAAAGCTTCAATAAATGTTTATTCTTATTAAAGCCAGCTTAAGAGGAAACATAAAAAACTATTTTCGTATCGAACTTGGACTGTAGGACTATTGCATCGCATTACATTCAAAATATCCTTAGGTATATATCGTTTTTTTTTCAGTGTACTGACTACTCACCTCACTGTCGTTGCTGTGCAGGATGAGCTTGAAGCCCGGCAGCAGATTTGGCTGCTTGTTGACATCATCCAACGCCAGTCTTGCGGCAGGCATACACGCCTGGCCGCCCTGCCATCCTCCTTTGCCGGCTATCGGAAAGATGCCGCCGATGTGCAGTTCATCGGGCCTCCCGGCCACGCCCCCTTGCAGGTGCGGCGAGGCGATTAAACAAAGCAAAAATATCCAAAACGTAACAGCACCATCACTTGTCATATCCTGCAAGGCAAGGACCACAAACAGAAACTTGAATCAGCAATCGTATGAAATCAGGACGAATAAAACGCTTGAAATGTGATTACCGAATTGGCGAGCGAACAAAATACAAATCGGGGAATACAAATACAAATACAAATACAAATAGAAATAGAAATATAAGAAGGACACGGCCAGGACTCTCGCAAAAAAACAAGCCCACCAGCGATGGAAACCAAAGGAAACAAGAACGGTAAGGGGCCAAATGAAACCAAACCAGACTAGACCAGGCCAAAACCAAAACCAAAACCAAAAGCGAGCGTCAAGCTTCGTTTTATGTGCCAAAGCAATTTTTATGACTACATGGGCAAACGTAAGCAATTTATACACTTCGGTGTCTTTCTGCAGATGGGGTATACCAGATACTATGCGGAATTGGATGGCAATGAAATTATGAAATACATTTGTATATATATTTTATTATATACAATATTATTAGAGGGAGTGGTGGGGAGAAAACCTTTTAACCTTTCAAAATCTATGCTATATTTATATAACTTATTATTATGATCTAGGAGTATGTCTGTGGAGTGTGATAGATAATTGATAACAAAAGGAAAACAATCGTAAGCTTTTATATTGAAAAATATTGCTATCATTCGTTCATGCATAATGCACTTTTGTTTCGTAAAATACACATACATTAGTTGATAATTAAAGTTGATTTTGATTACCACTAAGACAGTTTAAACTATTTGTCTGCACTGTGTATTTTGCAATTGAAGGATAACTGATTTGTTTGATATAGTGGCCATTACTTGGTTGGCCCGAATAATCTGCCAATTCAAATGCTCTCCTGGCCATAAATCTCATCTAATAACGTTGAATAAGCATTTCAGTTCAAATAATCCACTTCATAAACGTGCTGATTTAAATTTTATTTATGTTGCATACTTTTGGGTTATGTGTTTCCTTGCAGCTTAATGCGGAATTAGGCTTGAGATTTTCCTTCATTTGTTCGTACATAAATATGTGCGTACATATAACGTTTTAAAGGTTTAAGAGATTGAGCCAAAGCTGGTTTTTGTGTTCGTCTTAATGTATGCGCACATTTCTAAAGAAAATAACCAAATTTGAAACAAAAATAAGCCGCCAGCAAATCCATTATTAAAACTGAAATTAGTTGCATTTTATTGTACTTTCGTCTTAATTTGGTTGTTGATATGCTATAATGGGTACTGCGATTTATAGCGCAAGAAATGTGGCAGAGAATTTCGCTTGAATTAAATATAGATTGTGATTGACAGGAAAAGTCATTTTGCATTAGCTTAGGTCAGTTTCGAGATTTGACCTTGCTGACTAATCCAAACGAAAGCCAAATGCTTTTTATGTCCCCCTTGCTGCAAATAATGGCTAGCCACAAAAGTCCGAATTAGAGTTTTTCTCTAACATTTAAATTCATTGGAATTCCAGTTATTGAATTTCATTTTAATTAAGCAAATCTCATTAGGAAGCAAACTGCGGTCGGGCCAATGAATCCAATCCCATACTAATCCCAGGAAAATAGTTATCGCAATCCACATGAAGCCAAATCAAATCTGCAACAAATTCAATTGTTTGCGGACCGAATTGAACTTGGATTTAATAGTAATTGTCTCTTTGTCTCGCGCTCTATCGTTTTCGTTTTATTCGTCTGGATGGATGTCTGTGTGGTTTCTATTTAAGTTTTGATTTCGAAGCTTTTAAGCTTTGTTTCAATTGAGATTTGTCGAAACAAATAAATAAATAAGCAGTTTGTATTTTATTTGCTCTTGTTCTTCTTTGTTTTTGTTGTTGGTTGTTGCTGTTCAATTTCTTCTTTTTGTTCAGGGCAAGGGCATTTTGCGCTTCGGCGCCTGAGTTTTATGGCTTTTACCCGCCACGCCCCCGCCCCTTCATCTGTCCGCATCCCCTTTGGCAATGTTCTAAACTCCTGCCAGCAATATTTTTCTATAAAAAAAAAAAAACAGAATAGAACTTTTATGTGGGAGAAGCCTTTTTATCTCTATGTCCTGCGTGTGCGAGGTACTCACATACACACCGATACGTAAAACCATATAGGGCAAAAAAAAAATATAACTTAAAGTATGAATTGTATTATATATTTTACCGTCAGCACGTTTCATAATTTATTACGGTACTAAAATATTTAATTTAAGAGTGCCTTCTCGGTTGTTCTAGACATAATATATCATATTAAAGAGTGGTCTTGATTGAAATCTGCTTGTAAGTGAATATAAAATAGATGGCACATTTTGAAGGCTTTTATAGTTATAAAACCTTAAATCTTAATTAAACAAAGCATAGTTCCCTTTGAAATATATCTTAATTCTGAACATATTTGTATTTAAAATTGATAGAAAACTTAAATGTTTGCACTAACACAAATATATACTGATGCTAATTTGCCAGGATTTATTGATTTAGTGTTTCCTTTCAGTTTCCTTCATAATTAGCCTATTAATCAACTGAACTAACAGTGCGTATACGTATTTTGAGGATTGATTGCTCGACTTTAGTGGGTGATGAATGCGATGCAAGTCAGAAATCAACTAAAGTTTTTTTGTGTTTGAGGATGTAAAAAATACAAAGCCATAATGTGGCGATGCCATTACCGGTTATTTGTGTTGGTTGGATGATGAATGACAGTTTTTCATGCACAAATACGGCGTCTTTTTTAGCATAAAACCTTTTTACAGTGTTTGCATACGAGCCGCGTGTGTTATTGAATGGAAATGCTGTCGGTTTAGCACAAACATGCATACATATATGTATGTATGTACATCGCCGCAGCGTCACTCCAAATTTGTTTGCCAGTTAATCGCACTGAGGCGCGTTAATCATGGCGGTGTGTTAAGGACGAATAAAAGGTGGTGGTGCTGTGGATAATTTTGGTGGCTACGGGGTGGCTCACTTAACTAAGGTGTGGTTGCAGATTTGGCGAGTTGACACCTTTGACGTAGAGTTGCCGCTGAAGAGGCGCTGATGAGAGGGGATGGTCGTCAAGGGGCTAACTTCCTAGTGACCTAGTTTACAAACCTTCGCACACATACACACACACAGACTTTAAACATTAATTACGTCGGGAATTCTGCACAAATGCGACAAATGCTTCACTTCACTTCACTGCCTTCCCACCTGCTCTCTTCATACCTACACAGAACAAAAAGGAGTGATCGTAGATGATGATCGGTTTACTCTTCTCAAAAGCAATATAAAAAAGATATAGATTTCAGATTCTATGAAAGATCTATGCATCTTGTCGGCGAAAAAACAAAAATATATCAAATTTGTATTGAAAAATAATTTTAACAATTTAATTTGAGTTAGAAAGAGTTTTGTGGTACGATCATTGTAATGACCATCAATCCGGGATATCATTTTAACTATTATTTTCCTGTACTACAACCAATAAATATCATATATCATTCTTTCCTTTCTTTCTTTTATTTGTACTTCTCAAATCATTTTGATTTCACTTGGCTTAAAACATACATATATTTCCACTGACCATTCATCACTTGTCCATCTCCTAGAATCTTTGAACCATGAGGGTTTAATTTTTTTTAACATCCCTGGGAATTAGCTGCTCACATTTTTGCAAGTGTATTCTCTCCGCCTCTCTTCGCGGCACTCTACACCTTTCTATTGCCATCTCGCTCACTTTACACTTCACTTACTTTGCGTATTGCCGTTTAAAAATGCGATGTTGCGGTTGTTGTTGTTGTTGTTTCCTGCTTTGCTACTACTGCTTCCTCTTCTTCTCGGCCTCCGTTTTATCCTTTGCCGATGTTTTTGTCTCTGTCTTTGTCTGCTCCTTTGCTCCTTTGGCCGGTGCTTCAATTGTTTCATAAGACGCTTCTTCTTTTTCGCTGCTCCTTTTGCTTGGGCAGGGTCGTAGGGGGTGTTGGATGGAGGGGGTGCTGCCAAAGGGGGTCAGGGGCCAAATCAGTGTTTGTTGTTGATTTGGTTGTTGTTGTTGTTGTTATTGTTGCTATTATCGCTGTCGCGGCGGCGTTGTTCAAACATAATTTGATGACTGCGCATTACAATCGATAATCCCATGCACAAATGCAGCTCAGCACATCGGCATTGCCTTAAATCCATTTTAATGAGAACGGATCCCGATAATTCCGTAATCCCCAAATGATGGCAATTCCTTTGCAGGTCCTGCTGTCACTGCCTTTTTTTGCTGTGCTCTCTCCTCCCTTTTCTTTTTTATTTTTTATATATGTTTGTTGCACTTTCACAAATAATTCGAGAAAAAACTGAGATGTGAGGGGCGTGAGCTTTTTTTTTGTCAACTTTGTTTGAGTTTGCGGTGTGTTCTGTGTAACTGTGCTATATGCTATATGCTATGTATATTACTTTGTACAACTTTTCTACATTACTATATCAGATTTACGTTGAATTCCTTATCAAACTAGTAAGCTTCTGACTATGAGGGGCATGAATTATTAATGTATTCGTTTTATTTCACTTGCTTTCTAGCTGTAACACACTTCACTTTATCAATTCCCGCACCGTAATTCCATTTAACGCGTATTTCTTTTTGCAGGTATTCAGTTCTGCGGGAGTTATATCTTATGCACAGAGTGGTGTTTTCGCTCCTGCTCCTTATTTGTCTATTTTTTGTACAGACTTTTTCGCATTGTATTCGGGGGATGAGACGCGAGAGGCTCCTGCTGTGTTCGTTGTGTTCCACATGTATCCGACGACTGGAACTCCATGACTGACATTTACGTTTTCGCCTCGCCAGGACGAAAGCTTAGAGCACGAGAGCTTTTCGGTGGGAAAGCTCGTGCTTCCGCTTTTCCACTTTTCCAGTTGCCAAGTCAAGTCGGGTTTTTTGAAGTTTCGCTTTTTCAGTTTGCTGGCCAAGTCGAAAGTCGCGAAACTCTCCGGGCAATTACGTTTACTTTGTGGGTGGGTGTAGCGGGGTGTAGGTGGGTGGTAGTTGGACGGTAATTGGGGGTTGGGCGCAAGGACGAGGGCGGGCTTAAGGACACCGGTTTTATAGAGTTGTCAAATGGCCCCAGGAATGGCCAGTCAAAACATCAAAATTCACTCGCAATTGGCCAAGGGCAATGCGAAAAACCAACAACAAGGAGCAAGTGCCACTAGGCCAACCGGGAAACAGGATGGGGGCATTGTTTTGAAAGCGAAAGGCCATAATGCTTGCACGCCACAATCCCGAGCCGCAGTCAAAGCCAAAGTTGAGTTTCATTTTTGGGGTCGCGTCGCCTCATCGAGCCAAACATGCAAACACGCACGGGCCAAAGCCAAAGCCGAAGCCCAAGGAAGGCAAGGTGAGGTCCTTGTCATTTAACTCACTTGTCGAGTTGACCTTTGTTCGCTTGGTTGCCGTGCTCCACCATAGAGCTAATGCCCAACTGCCACGCCTTGAGCTTGATCCATAGCAACTTGTACTTTTGTGTCCCCTCGCAAAACCCCCCCCCAAACCGCTCGACAAAAAAAGGGGAAACCCTGAAATATACAGCTAACCCCCCTTCACCAAACACACTTGGCTCTAAATACAAACTTGCCCCCCCCTGCTGATGGCCATGTGCATGTTTGATGAGCTTATCAAGGCTCCGGGATTATTGAATATTTTCAAATCGATATAGCCGTGCCAGCCACACCGTTAGTTGGCACCTTAATTGCCAACTGAATAAATCATTGACAATTTTGCAATTAGTTCGAGAACCTCAACTGTCCGCTCAAGTCGAAGGATTCTGCGGTCAAAAATAAACCATTTGCATTGGCCCAAAAGTAGTCAAGCCAAGAAATTGGAAGTTTTCCCATCGTCGACTTGGGAAATCAATTACTCAAATATTTATGTCCGCATGTGGAATTCGGGTATGCTGAAATGCACTTGTCTTGAACTCTGCCAGTGAATAAATGGCAATCGAAATTGCTGAGCGGATTAAATAACTTTCAGATGTGTGAATACGAGGGCATGGGTTATGGCCTATATTTGCACTGCCGTATAGGTTACAGAACGCACTTATTGTTTAGATATTTGAATTGATTTCATAGACAGTTAGAGCAGAAACGGCACTAATTAAACCAAATCCACTCAAGAGCAAATTGGTAAACAGCAGTTTGAAAATTAACATTGCGCAATTGTTATGCATTGATAAATTGATGATTTATTTATGAATTTTCTGTATTCCAATGTTATTTTGGCATAGGCCAGCTATTATTTTGAACTCTGATTTTGATTTCTAGTTCACTCTAAATTCACGTTTTAATTACATAAAATTATAAATGTTTTCAGTGAAATATTTAGCGAATTTGCTTTGAATAGAACGTTTATTTTATGTTATGGTAATCTCCTAAAACTATTCAATAAAATGAAAGTTATTATTGAATGGGCGATTTAAAACATTTGCAGGCACAGCTGCAATCAGCAATCAACATGAAATAGTGTGATAATGTTAATTGAAAAGATTGTGGCTTGTTATGGATTTCCATGAAAAGAGAAAAAATGCATAATGTTTTATTGTAAATATATAAATATATTCTGTTAAAATGAAATTATAAGTTTTTTAAAGAATAGTATATTTAAATAAGCATAAGATTACGGAAGTAACTGCTTGACAACCCTTTCATATTGGCATGACATTTGAATTCAATGAGTCTGCATAGAATTCGCAAGCAAAACCCTTGCCAAGCCATAGAATTAAATGTAATTACTGAGCCAACATTCGGCCCCAAGTTGGCAATGTAGATGCCCCACTGTCGTGGTTGCACAAATGCATCCGACCGAGCCAAGAGTAACTACCACAACGAATGTGGCAACACTCAGGCATTGAGCAGGAGCAGGGTTCAAGTTTCTCTTTGGCCAGGAAAGAACCACAAAAGATTACCGAGCGATGAGCTGCAGCTCATCATCTTCACATCCTTTCAATGGGCGCCGCTAAGTCCTTGGGCACATATGTATATGTATGTATGTGTGGTATGCACAAATATGTGTGGAACGTTTCATTTTTTATACATCCCTTATTATTATTTCCACCGCACCCCCCTCTCCCCACGGTGCGCTCAACTTTTCTTCTCTTGTTTCGCTCTACCTTCTTTTTGGTTTTGTGTTAAATTGTTGCGTTAACCAAGCCAACCAGCTTCGGGGGCAATCCTTGTAAAAAGTTTAGCATAGCAGAAGGCGCACACAGACATGCTCGCAGCCATTCACACAGAGCCACCAACACAGTCGCACGCCTGGCATGCGTTTTTCACATTGTTTCATGCGGTTGAATAAACACAGGCGCACACACACACGCACATACCGTCAAAAGGCACGCACACACACACACACACTCATGCATTTTATGATCTGCACAAATAGGACCAAGAGAGTAAGAGCGCGAGGGGGAAAGACACACAGAGAGAGAGAGAGAGAGAGAGAGAGAGACGCAAAGACACTTATTCGCTCGCTTGCCTCGACAGGCTTACAAAACAAACATTGCGGCATGTTTTCTGTTTGCACACACTGCGTATACGTACCATGGTCCTTACATTTCCTACCTGCGCTTTGTCAGTGCCCAGCAGCACCAACACACCGACACACTACCTTCCACACAAACAAATTGCAGTCACGTACATATGCACATTACTCAGTTCGGCCTGGACAGCAGTTGTGGCACAGTCCTTAACCCTTGATCAGCTGGTAGATTTTAGTTTTCATCGTCGGATGGTAAAAATATATGTTGTTGGTATTATGTCATTGTATTGATATAAATAATATTTATTAATATTAAGCAAACAAAACAACCCCAAAGGTGTCTAAAGTATTTTACAATCGATTGTAACTTTTTCTTGAAATATGATTATGTAGCATACTTTTCAGGAGAGTCCTTTTAGGGCAGAACTCATCGCGCTCTGAAAACATATCTCGATCGTAGTGAGTGCTCACTCCATGTTGAAACTGCATCTTAAACAAGTTTAAATTTAAATAAATACTTTCAGAAATGAAAAATCACAAACTAAGCAAACTGATTTGCTTGATCTAATTTCAGACGCCCAATTACAACATATTCTTTAGGGCTACAAAAACTTGTAATTCGAGTCGCCTGAAAGTTTAAAATGTTAATTTGATGCACTGGGGTGGGATGTCTGCCAATCCCCAATGTTTGGGTTAAAAGTGAACTAATTTACATAGACCGCATGGTACAATGCGCAGGCGGCCGCATGGAGAAGGTAACAAAAAGATTCATTAGGGCCAATCAGTGCAAAGCGAGTCGTGGCGAAGGACATGCGGAGAGTACCTGGCCAAAAGCGGCGGCTTGACGGCTGGTCTGGGTGGTTCAGGTAGTTTCAGTACGTTTAATGGTGGCCTGAGTTGGGCTGAGGTGGTTCTGGCCAAGCCGTGTGTGTGTGTGTGTAAACGTAAACAGCTCGGCCAGGCTCCGTTGTTTGCCTTATAAATACGCACGCTCTACTTTAAACAAAAGCGTAGTCGCCCTATACCATTCCGTATCCCTATCCCAACACCCATCCACCCACTCACGAACACGTGCCTGTCCTGTCGTCCTCAGTGTTGTGCGTCAGTATGTGCAAAACAAATTTAAACTTTACACCCAAAGTTGTTTTTTATGAGCGAAACTTTAAATAATGGAATTATCTGACAAGAAGTTGGCCAGAGGACGAGGCCAAGGAAAAGCGCCGGAAGACGGCCAAAGTGCTCAGCCCTAAGCGATAATGAAAGAAAGAGCTAACTGATTGGGCCAATATAAAGTTTGCAGTCGCTTCGAAACCAATCAATGGTGTAATTTATGCCGCTATTTTCTCCATGCCCCCCCATGGCACCCCAACCAGCACCATCGCACATCAGCATATCAAAAAGCGAACCAGGGCAGCACCACCATCTCCAACACCAACCCCACTTTCGGCCCGTTATTAAATATTTATTTACACTTCAGCTACAATAATTCATTGATGCATCGAGCGCCTGGCACGACACGCTTTCTCTTTTCGCCACCGACTGGTTGGGGTCGCTCCAGAGCTGAGCTGAACAGGTTGGGTCGCTGGCGGGCACGACCCGGCAACGTAAACGTCAGGACTAACCTTTGCCCGATGTCCTTCAAAGGCGCCGTCGCTGTGAAAGCAACAGCTGTGCGCTCTCTCTCGGCCAGCGAGCTTCGTCCTGCGAAGCTTTCTTCGACATCTCACTTCCAGTTTCGAACTTGGCCAAAGCCCTCTTATCAAAGCTTTCGAAATAGGCGGATTGAAAGGCGGCTCAAGCGAGGGCCATTCAAAAGTTAACCAGTTATTTAGTAGTTTGGAATTTAATTGTAAATAATACTGATTTTTCCATTGAAGTCATTTTATTAGTTTTCATTATTTAGCTTACGAAATATTCTGTAATATTTATAAATACGTCTCTTCTAACTATAGTACGGACTCAATAGTAAATAAAATTTTCTAAATTAAAAATTTTTATTAGCAAAATGACATTCTCGATTTACATTGAAATTTCGTAGCTTGATGGTTGGTGGCTTTCTCGTAAATTTGTTAAATATCTCCTAGACTGGACAATAAAATTTGAATTGAAACCTATGAACACAAACAAACATACCCTTAGTTTTACGAATTGTAACCTACGGAGCTAATCTTTTCTGAAATTAATAATCTGTTCATGCTTTCGAGTATAAACTTTAAAAGTGCTAAGCCACGGGTACAGAATAATAGTCTATAACGTGAATGTTTTTGGCAATAATCAGTCGTCAAATTCGAACAATGGTTTGCCATTGGTGTCCCAGGTGTTTTTGCATTTCTTAAAGGCACAAACCAAATAAAGAGCTGAAATAAGAAGCTATTTAGTAATGGAATTCAGAAGTCGATGCTGAGTAAACTCACTTGCTGCTTCCCATTCGGATTTCGAGAGGGTTCCCACCGACCTGCTTCGCTGTGCTCCCTGAAAGTTACTCACATGGGCGAACTCTTCATCATTCTCGCAGCGCTGTGGCTGCACCGACTCCAAGCCGGACATTCGCTGCAGAAGATGCCGCCCGTGGTGCAGATTTTCCTTGTAGTAATCCGCAAATGTGGAGCGCTTCAATAGCTGCAGACCGTATTTTCTGCCCAGCTTGACCAGCGTGGGAAAATGCACTAGGAACTCGGGGCAATCGACAACGCCCTCCAAGTGAAACTGATACTTGGCTCCGAAAAGCGGCAAAGGATCCGTTTCGCAGTCAAATTCAATGCTGTACACATCGTTACCGAAACGCCGGGCATCTGGACCGGCTGCCCTTAGCCTGCGGATGATCTCGTAGGCATCCGGCATTGTGGCTATGAAGAAGCCACCGGGTTTCAGACACTCGGCTGCATTCCGCATCATGCAATCTGCCTGCGCCATTGACTCGAAGCAATAGTGAAAGGCAAACTGACAGGACACGAGATTCAGCTGAAGCGAAGGATCCTTATACCGTTCCCGCAGGCGCACTAATGTGGAGTCGCAGGCAAAAAACTCCGCGGTAAACTTATTCGCAAATTTCGACTTCTCCGATCGCTGCAGGATGTCCTGATATCGCCGCTGGCACTGCTCCACCGACACCTCAGCGATGTCGGTGCAGATGAGGTGGGAGATGGCAGCCTTCTCCCATTTGAGAAGGTCACCGCCCTTGCCGCAGCACATGTCCAGAACTCTGAGAGCATCACCCATGCGTTTGTTCTGCTTAATCTGCGACATATACTCGTTGATCAGCTGGCTCTTGATCCAGTTGTTAAAGTTCCTCATGAAGAATATCTTTGACTTCTGACGATCCTTGCGGCCCGCCTCCTTCAGCTCGTTGTAGTGGTGTGCCACCACATGTGTGTTGGCCGCTCCGCTGGCAGCCTCCGTTTCCGGCTCATCCTGATCATCTGCTCCACTTCCATTGCCCTTCCCGCCAGGCTCATCGTAGTACTCCCTCGGTGATTTACTAACATGCGGCTCCTGATTTGGTGCAGACGTGGTCTCCGCTTGGCCCTCGCTCTCCTCGTCGTCCGACAGGCTGACTGCTTTGTGTGCGCGGGCGAACTGCTCGTCTGCCGCGTTTTGTTCGTAATTAAGACTCATAGTCTCTATTAATTTTCTGTTTTGCCGGATGACCAACAGTCGTTGCCTATCGAAGTTATCGGGTCAGTTAGGAATGAGTGCACGAGTGCTATCGGCACTCGATGTTATTTCGCGCGGAAAGTATTCAGAATAAGAAATATACATTTTAGATTTAAATTTATTTTTCTTCCTAATTAATTTTTTATAAACCAATATTCTCTAAACCATCCTCATTAGCTACTTTTAAGATTAAAGCTAAACAGATTTTAAAAGTTCCATCACTAGTCAAGCACTAGTTAACAGTGCTGTTAATGGAAAACATCAATCAGCTGTTGGTAACTCATGCATTTCTTAACTTTTTAAATGCGGTTGCTTGGAACTTTGAATAAATTTGTTAAATTATTGAATTATTCCCTTGCCCGGAATTTTCCAAAACGCAGCATGGCCTGCAGCAGATTCGAGTACGTTAAATCCTTTGAGCAGGACGACAGCATACTGCCTAATGTGTGGATAGTCATACGAATAGACGGCAAAAAGTTCCACAAGTTCTCCAAGACGCACGATTTTGAAAAGCCCAACGATGAAAATGGTAAGAAAAAACACTCATTATAGTTCTTAATAATCCCATTAAATATTCGCTTTAGCTCTCAATGTGATGAATGCTGCTGCCACGGCGGTGATGCAGGAGTTTCGGGATATTGTCCTCGCCTACGGTCAAAGTGATGAGTACTCCTTTGTTTTTCGCAAAGAGACGGCAGCGTTCAAGCGACGATCCGCCAAACTGCTCACCTACGTCACCAGCTTGTTCTCCTCGAGCTATGTAATGCAATGGTCCAAGTGGATGAATCTGCCATTGGCCTATGCTCCGTGTTTCGATGGTCGCGTTGTTCTGTATCCTTCGGAGCAGAATCTAAAGGACTATCTCAGCTGGCGACAGGCCGATGTGCATGTGAACAACCTGTACAATACCGCCTTTTGGAAACTCGTTTTGGAAAAAGGCCTGACGAACCAGCAAGCCGAGGCGAAACTCCGTGGCACCTTTTCGGCGGACAAAAATGAGCTGCTCTTCCAGGAATTCGGGATAAATTACAACAATCTGCCGGCAATGTACAGAAAGGGAACGATTCTGCTGAGAAAACGCGTGATATTGGGTGAGAAGAGCAGGCAGGCCGTGGTGCCGCTGCACGAGGATCTGATATCTTCGCAGTTCTGGAAGGAACACACCGAAATATTGGGAAAATATGTGCCAGGCACATACGACGCACCACAAACTTTTCCCCGATTGGTGGAGATGCAAATAAATGGCAAGGATGACAATGAGGCGGAGGAGCCACAAAATCTGGCTGGTACCAGCTGATATAATAACGAATAGTCTTGCATTTTTAAAGATTAAAGTTACGATACATCTAAGGAAGTCGTTTCGGAGATTGAGGATGCGGTGCCCAGGCTGCTGGAGTGAAGGACAAACGGATGATCCGTAATGAAGAGTAGCTAATAGTTGAAAGTTCAACTTATGGCATATATTTTAAGATTAAATCTACACTAAGCTCATAGAAAGACTATTTCCTACTAGTAGTCGTCGTCGTCATCGTCATCGTCATCCTCACTTGGCTTGCTGGCAACGGAGCCGTCTGCCAGCGGTGGTCGCTGCACCATTGCTGCCGCTTGCATGCTCATCCACTGCTGCTGCTCCTCGCGCGCCTGCTCCTCGCGTGCCTTGGCGAACAGCTCCTGCTGCTGGCGCAGCAGCTCCTCCTCCGGAATGCCCAGGTTCTCTAGGCGCGTGCTCTGGCGCCTTCGCTTGGCTGCCACCTCCTTGCAGTCGTGCAGAACGGCCTCCGCCTCTTGTTTGTAGTCGTGAAAACCCAAGCGTTCCAACGCCTCCAGGACGTGCTCTGCGTTTATCGTCTTCTTGTTGCGCATGTTGCACACCTCGTTGGCCTCCGAACTGATCAGATGAATGAACTCTGAGCAGCAGTTGAGTATCAGCTCGCGACTCTCGTTGGCCACCCGCACCGTGGGCACCAGCTCCTTGATGATCTTGTTGATGCTGGCCCGTGGCAGGGTCAGCTCGTCGTCCTCGGCGCTGGGCGGCAGTAGTTCTTCCTGCGGATTCGACATGGCGTCCTGGTTTCAAGGAACAAACAAACAAACAAACTTGGAAGCAGATGTTTTTCTCGGATTTACTAGTATAGTGTGCTAGAGTGGCCGTTTACTGCTAACAGAAAAATGTAATCGAAAAATTATTGTTTTTGTAAATAAATGAAATCATTAATTGATTGAAATGAACTATATAAAGCATATATAGCTAAAAATAAAATATATAAATGATGATATAAAATGATGTATATCATTTATGTATTCAACACAAATTTAATGGCTTAATAATCTTTGATTAATTTGATTTTGATGAATATTATAAATAATACAGCCTTTTTTTAAATGGCAGACTTTTCAAATAAAAGAATAATTTTTTTATAATTCCTACCATTATTTATATAAATAGTTTTTTTTTTTTTATTTGAAAAACCAAATGTACTGTTCTTTTTAAAACTCCACTCTTCGTTTAGTATATTTTTAAGTGTTTAGTATTTTTTTAAGTGTACTTAAGCGGCTAAGCAACGGTCACTTTGAGAAATAGAAAACAAAAAGTTGAGCTGTTTAAATTCCGGCTTATTATTAATATATTACCACAAAATGGGGGACTACGATTCCGATGATGAAAAATCACAGGTGGAGAAGCTGCGCCACGCCAAAGTGCCGCGCGGAATGTTCGTGAGCGGCTGGGACGACGATGCCGACGAACTGATCGAAGAGGACAAGAACCCACAAAGTAAGTAGAATACATTTTAGAGAAATAGTTTAATTAAACATCATCATAGGCAGCATTGAACGCATGATTCTGTGGGCGGTGAACGAGAACCGCATCAGCGAGGTGCGGGAAATCCTAAAACTGGACGCAGACACCGTGAACGCCAAGGATAACGACGGATACACGCCGCTGCACCGAGCTGCCTATAATAACTTTGTGGATATGGCCAAGTTGCTGCTGCAGTACCATGCCAATCCCAACGCCCGCACGGAGCTGGGATGGACGCCATTGCACTCCGCCTGCAAGTGGAACAATGCGGATTGCGCCCATTTGCTGCTGCAGTTTGGCGCCGATGTAAATGCGGAATCGGACGGCAAGCAGACGCCGCTTCACATAACCGCCACTGTGTCCAATTGTCGGAATACGGCCACGGTCCTTCTGCTGGACCGATACATCCAGCCGCGCAAGGAGAACAACTCCGAGGAACTGGCCTCGGTGATTGCCCGTCGTACTGGCATGAGTTTTCCCATTTTCGAGTCCGGCGAGGAAGCCTACGACTGCGAAACGGGACTGATAGATTAATCACTTAATAGTCAAACTATGCGCATACTTATAGAATAACTAATATAATATGTTTATTTCATAAATAATGTTTTCTGTCGATGGAATTGGTAGACACCACGATTTTCAGCTGGCTGGCGCTGGAGCCCTCACGAAATGCTCGTAGAATGACTTAGTGTAGTTGATCATCTCGTCCTGCATGGCGGCGGGCACAAAATACGGATTGCCCTGGCCACCCTCGATGGTTCCCCTCGCCGTGTAACGCATGTAGCTGGACACGGTAGTTTCTGGCGGCAGGACAGCCCCATCCTCAATTACACAGCAGTCTTTCAAAACACAGCGACGGCCCTGAAAGATGGTAAAAGTAAATGGATTACAAGGGTATAACAATAAGTAATAGCTTACTATGATGGCATTCTTGCCGATGTACACATAGGATCCAATGGTGGCCGCCGAGACGACTGCTCCTTCGCCAACGAAAACATGCTCACCGACGTGCATGGGAAAGAAGGCGATTCCCTTGCTGAATTGTTTGTACGGCGGTCGGATGACGGAGTTCTTGCCAATCACACAATATCTTCCCGTCCGGACATTGGCCAGATCGCCGCGAATGATGGCGCCGCTCTGTACGATCACCTTGCCGTTCAAAATAATGTTTTGGGAACCACAGAGCACCGTGTGGCGACTAACTTTGTTACCCGAAGCCTGTAAACAATCAGTTTTTTGGTCATGATGAGGTCATCTCTTAGTGCTTAAATGGAATCCCAAAGCGGAAGTCAGTGCGAATACTTGCCGTCTCTACGTATTCATCTTTGCTGTAGTAGGTATCCGGAATTTCCATGATTAATCAGCAGTTTTAAAAACTATTTTTAAGTAAAGTAAATAAAATAGTGAAACTGCACTTGCGAAAATATTTCGACCAGCTGATGTGTGTGGTCGCAGTGTATAGTTGGTAAAATACCAAATGTAACGCGTTAAGTCAAGACCTAAACCACATTAGCTTGGCGCCAAATTTGAATTCAAATTCGTTGCATTCCATTGATTTTCCATTGAAGAGCTTGGCATTACATCTAATTATTAATTAGACACACGCGAAGTTTTACAAATTACAAGCTGCCTTGGCGGGTGCATAGAAAACCCAGGTGTTTAACCCACTTTGACCCTGAACTTTTAGCCATAATTCTCAAATCACGATGCACATCTAGACAGCTGCTCTTCAGGCGCAAATCTGCTGGCAGAACGAAAAGAATGTGCATAATTGAACTCACACAGCTGTTGGCTGAAAGCGCAGTAAGCTCCGCCGCCTCCCATTGACGCACCGACCTTCCAAAACTTTTAACTTCCCGCTGTCCGACGCTCCAACGAAGTTCCAATTAATGCGCTCCTTAATAATCGCGAGACCCAGCCCATTGGCTTAACCTTCGCGGGGCACGCTCGAATGCCTCAAGCGGCGGCAGCTCTGGCAGCATTTTAATTTGTTTATGTTTTCATTACTATTTTCTTCGTTTGGCTCTCCACATTTTGCAGAAGTAAGCAAAGCTATGGATTTGCGGGCTTTTCCATATATGATTTAACTACGCTTAAAGAATGTCAATTAAACAATAAAGAAGACTATGTAAAGTTGAAAGGGTATACTAGATTCGTTAAATAATATGTAACAGGTAGAAGCAAGGGTTTCCGACTAAATAAAGTATATATATTCTTGATCAGGATCTGTCCGTTTGAACGTAGAGATCGCAGGAACTATAAAAGCTATTTGAGATAAAAGCTAGAAGGCTGAGTAAAGGGTATCTAATAGTCAGAGAACTCGACTCTCTTGTTTTTTTTTAATCATTTTCCATACATTCTTTAACAGATTTTACGAAAATATTAACTAAACATGGAGAAATAGTAACGAAATTTGTTAGCGCAGAAATCTTTTGTTATATTCAGACTTTTAAGAACAACTGCCTTTCTTAGCTACAATGAATTTCCCCACCCCACTTGACCTTCTTGGTTTGAACTATCTGAACTTTGCCATTATTGCTTTTCTATGCCAATTACTGCAAACAATTGTGCCAGTCTATTGAAGCTTTGAAGAATCCGCCAAAAGCAAAGAACACAAATCGTTTAACCTTCGGCGAGAAAAACCGCATCGGAATCTATTAATCTGTTTGGTGTTTGCACTTTTGAACTTAAGGTTAATAAACTTGAACTTGAATAATGTTTGGAAATTAATTGAGTTGTGCACACAAACAACTCTTCAATCGGTTGATCAAACAAATTATTCCAATTTGTTTCATTTCGGATTTAAAAATGGTGCCTATTGTTAAGTGTGATTTTCAGCAAGGCGAAACTGAGATGAATCGGTTATTAATTAAGTGTTTGATTAAATATACGAAGCAGCTTCAATCATTTCTCGATGCTGGTGATTAAAGCAAATCTAAACGATAAAGTGATTTAAGATATAGGGAGATATGAAATCCGAAATCAACCTAGGTACATACTTTTGTAACCTCAAGGTAATTTTCTGTAATATTTGTAACTTTCCCTGCCAGCAATTAGAAGTCCATGGCCGCGAAGGTCTTGACTTCGTCGTAGAACGTGTAGTCAAGTGTTTGCCTTACACTAGTCCAACAGCGATCGAATAAACTCTTCTGCCACATTTCGACCTTGGGCAGCCCACGAAGGAGGGCCGCGAGCTATGTGTGTGTATGTAAATATTTACAATAGCCAACTCATCCGCGACCTTGATAATTGGTTTCTGTTGTATCAAGTGGCTGTTGTTGGGAAAACTCATTATTAAATGGCCAGCTAATCAAGATCAAGAAACACGCACTCTGCCCTTCCCATCGCCACCAAAAAAAGACAATCGCTCACGATCGCATTGATCTTGATGGCTTTATGGCTATAAAATTTTTGAATTGTTTTCTCCGAGACAAAACCGGCGGCACTAGATCGCATAATTATTGAATGGAAATTACACTGAAACTAAAACAATGCCAGTGCTATCCAGTTAGATAGTCATGTCATGTTTAATTGAATAATTGCAAATGGCTTACATATATACATATGTGTATATATATATGTGATTTGGCCAAGAACAGGCGAGTTGTAATAATGCAATAATGAAGGTGAAACGACAAATGAAATTAATTGGAATTAGCAAAATTGTGAAAATACTTGTTGCATTCAATGCGCGCAAGGTAAGTTGGAGTGAAAGAGTCAGTCTGAGAATGTTGCATAATATTTTCACTTTTTTCCCCCAGCTGACCGACAAAAACAAAAAGAAAAAAAATTAAATCCCGCAAGTGAAACGAGTTTTTTGTTCAAGTCTTTTGTTTCGATCGATAACATGCATCTATTGACAACTCGCAGATAATTTCCTATGTTGGTGTGTATGCTGCACATGTGTAGTTGCATATATTCACTAAGTTTCAGATTGACAGAACAAAGGTGACTATCAGATTCTCGGAATGTGAGTAATTCAAGGATCTTTTGAGTATGCACTTTTCTGTCCATAAATGGCTACCCAATTTTGAGACTCCACCGAAAATTCTCTTAATAATTGATGTGACTAACATAATAACTAAGCACAACGAATTTCCATACTGTCCCATTTCACGCTAAAGTTGTTTTAAAGTTTCCTTCTTTAGAGACTCATATAGATATTTTATTGAAATTATAATAACATAGCTATTAAGTAAGTTTCATTTCTCAGAACGACTCCTTAAGTGTAAAGTTAAATTTTTAGAAAATGTGTTGCGTGATATATTATGGTTCTACCTTAGAACCCCATTAACCATATGCATTGGAGTGCCGCCTCCAGCTCTCCAGCGACCAAGCACTTTTTGGTTTCTATTAATTACAGTCATTACAATTCCATGTGGTGACCAAATGGCTTCCTCATGTCAAGATCCCAACGCGAAACGAGTAGCTCGCGATTAGCAACGAAGTTTTGAGAGCTCAGTTCAAAAGCCGAGTTCAAGAACTAACTAACGATTGTCTGACAATGACAGTAGCTCAACGGTTTGCGAGGGAGGGGGTATCCATAACTCTGTTGGATTTGGAGTTGGAGTTGCCAATGCTTGAGCTCAGCGCGACCAAACAAATAGCAATGAGAAATTGTGTGAATCGAGCAACAAATGAATGCGCTTTTGATGTGGCGTATATTTATAATACAAATTATGGGTACGTATATAACGAATTTCCCACCCACAGCCCCCTCTGGGATACGCTTGAATGGGCGTGGCATGCTGCAATTTGTTGCTTTTTGCCCCCAAAAAGCGACCTCAGATTGCCCAAGTTGTGCTAATTAAAACATTAACTCTGCCCCGAGGCTGAATTCGCATTAAATAACGATTGCCCGTGATTTTTTTTTTTGCTTTTTGCCGTTTTTTTTTTTACTTCTTATTTGCCAAAATCGATTATAATCAAATTTCAAGTGGCCCCCGTTCGGTACACGAAAAAATCAAAACCAGTAGAGAGTTAACTGTCAAAAAACCAACGCACGACAACGCCAGAAACAACATTGCTGACAACAGCAGCTACAGTGTGGAACATAGTTGTAAATCACATTGTTGAGTTCAGGACAGCTGATCTTTGCTGTGCTGACCAATTAAGTGCCATTTCAAGAGGCTTGAATGAACAGAATTTTGACAAGGAGTTCTTTTAATTAGGTCATATCCTTTTTTTAAAAACTATACTTTAAATATATATATGTCATGATGCATTTCTCGTAGCTTATTTGCCTTACGTTAATGCATTGTTCCAATTTTGATTGCTCTATTGGACTTCGCTTACTCTTTTTATTTTTTTCTTTTTGCATGCGGGCGCTAATAGTTTTGAACCTGACGAGAGACCTAAAAAATAAGCCAAATTCAATTTTCAGCTTTGTATGCCATGGGCAAGGCTAACCTCGAGCCACGAGCAGCGATTTAGATTCAGTCTCAGTATTTGGATCGGTCTGGATTTCGGGTATTAAACATATATAATTTGATTCAATTTGGTTTCTTGTTGTGACTCGGCTTGTTTCCACTTCCTTTTCGCCTTTCAGCGCGCTCGGTAAAATATGATATAATATAAAATGATATGATATCGGTATCGGTTTATAAGCCCTCCAACCCACTTAGCTGATAAACAGGTGATTAAGTCTCTTGTGTCTGTCAGTTGATTGAACTTTAAAGGTTTTCCAGCGACTCAGTGTCACATTCGTTTGGTTTCTCGCTGGGTGGCCCACTATTTGGTAATTGATTGACAATGATTGACAATCAAACTCCAGTTTGTATGAGCATATATTTCCATATAGGTAGCGTGCTCAATGGCTGGGCTTATTATTGTATCCAAGGCTTCCGTGCGAAGTGTGCCTCGGAAGTTGTTAGTGGGTGGAAGTAATTAAATTCGATTTTAAACATTCGATAACAACGAGAGTGGCGGTCAATGGTGGCTATGTAATTTTTTTGTGAGGGTTCTGTGAACTAGTGGCAAGGGTATCGCATCCGAGGTCAATCAGCAAGGGAAAACCTGGCCATACTTCTTACAACTAAATACTTTTGAGCTATTTTAAGAATTTATATAAGTAAGCATATTTCAAATATACTGATTTATATTTAAATACTCCTCATTTGTATATATAAGTTTTAGAGTAAACCATTTTTGATTACCAATAAATACAATCAATGAAGATAACTTTTGATGGATTGTAGTTCTAAACAGTGATTTTATTTAATTCAAAATTACCAATTCTTCTCATTGCCACCTCGTCAAGGTCGCACCTGTGGCGCCCGAGCACCTTTTAAGTGCCCCCCTTCCATCAACTGCCACAATTAGCCTCCAGAACCACCCAAGTCGTGTGTGTGTGCCGCCGCCTGTCACATCATCAACGCGCTCGTCAACAAAACAAGCCACCGGCCAAAATTGTATTAAAAATTAATTAAACAAAAAGCTGAGACTAATGTGAAAAACAATATAAAACACATTTGGCGCTTGCACTTGACCTTCCTCATTGCGAGCACTCGGACCAAAGAAAAAAAAAAAACGAAATGTATTAAATGTGGGAATTCGGGGGCTGAAAAGGCGGCAGGCATGCCGCATGCCACGTAATTCGTCGGTAGCCACTGTTTTTGCTGGAATTTCTGAGTTTGAACTTCATGAATTTAATTTGTGCGTAACGTATATTTCGCTTGTTTATAGTTTGTCGGGCTGAAATCAAGGCAACTGAATCGACTGAATTCAATTTCGGCGACTGTCGGCCGGCTTACATGGCGTATGCGCAACTTGATTAATTTATTACTCGGCGCATGTCTCTGAGTGCGTATGTAATTGTAATTGACATTCAAGTCGATTACTTCCTTATTTGGTTTTAAGTCAATTTTAGTGACGCATAGTTCGCTTCACTCGGGTAAACCTTTTGGAGCGTGAAATAAACATATTATTTTATCACTCAATTAATAATAATACAAAATACAGAAAATCTTAAGCCGTTTGCAACATTTTACTAATCATAGCTTATTCATAAGCCCTGCAAATCCAGTAAGTTATTATAATTTTTAAAAGCAATCTGCTTATTTGCCATCGCAAGCACTGCGGCTTCCATTAAGCCCATTATAATTATACTACAATTACCATTCCATCGACAGACAACAATCTCCCATCGCAGCACATTTAATGCACTATCATCGCACTGA